>NC_135140.1:5000000-10000000 GCF_051014445.1 Colletes latitarsis | reverse complement strand
AACACTGTCAGAGTAGGTCTGGGTGAGGGGAGGGAGTAGGCACATACTCTTGCATAGTATGTGCATAAAAAAATGACTTTTATGCATACATATTTAACAAATTTGCATTTGACTACCTGACATTTATATTTTACACCATGAACACAGTAACGACAGTCATTTGTTTCTAGCTGTGAACCTGTCAAGATGTACTTCATCTTACTTTTTTACTGCAACTTTACTTTTACTTTACATATTAATAATGTACTGAATTAAACGAATCGAACGACGTATCTCATCCCGATCAGTGAACGGTCCGTTTGCTAGGAATGTTCCCCTCATAGTTATATTCTTCGCATCCTAATGTACTACATTTTGATCCACAAAACTTCAATCGATTTAAAAAGCTGCTCAAGGCAGAAAAATGAAGTCTTTGTGTGAAATGTGCGGCCATCGAAGCGTTAATTAATGCGTGAACGGTTTTAACACAAACCTCTTCGTAAAACCTAAGCTGCGTAATTGGTTCTTCTGCCACATTCTTGCAAAAGTCTTTGAATAAGAGGTAACCTGAAAGTACAAAATGAAAGAAAAAGCCATGTACACTTCAATCGATTGTTCTCCAACGCGTTACATGATCTACAATTCTTCAAAAATATACAGAGTGAATCGTATGCATGTTACGTAGACTCTATGACTCGGAATAAGACGAAAATCAAGAATAACGAAATTGCGTGGGAGGTTCCGTTTTCGAGAAAATTGAATTTAAATATTTAGAAATCTTTGGGAAAAACATACTATCAAGAATCGTGTTTAATTACAGTATAAATAATCCTTTTATTGGAAACATTCTATGTTACGTAAACTTTTACCGATTGAAATTTTTATTGTATTTAATCACAAGTATATGTATGTTGCAACTTTTAATATACATATTTGCATTTGCTGTGATACATTTATTATATACTGTATAAAAATATTTTTAACTTTTCATGTTCAACTTTTGTCCAAAACAATTTTTAGTATCGTTGACTGTTTCGAAGATATTCGAGTAGATTGACTTAAATGGGCCATTCTGTATAGTTCCAGTTCTACAAATACTGATAACCTTGAAATGTTCTTGGCGTTCGCAGTTGGAACCGTTGCAACGTCATCGTTTCGTGTATCCCATAAAATGAAATCTCTACTTGGAACATTCTTTTCTATCTTTAAGAATAAACAAGTTATCCAGGTGACCTATCTTAAATACGCCACTCTATATATAGGGTGGGGCAGAGACTTTTTCCACCTGAAATATCTCCGCTATTTTTAGACATAGAAAAAAAAGAAGTTGTGCGGCATAAGCGTATTATACTAGCGTTAGTTCTTTTTTTTTTGGGGGGGCGAAAGCGTAGGGGAGAGCTCAAGGTCAACTTCATTTTTACTTTCCGACTTGCACGCAAAGTATAGTAATCGAGAGAAATTACATGTTTTAAGACCTCCTGATCACGTTACAGTTAGATATTTGAAAGAAAGCTTTTGTTTAAACTGTTGAACGAAGAATTTATGGCACACTGAATTGCTTCGTTTGACGTCTACGTTCTCTAATTAAGAGCAGAAGAGCGGAGTACAAATTCGAGACCTGGCACCACTACACAGAGATAAGTAGGAACAAAAACAAAGTGTAATTAAGAATGAAGATGCCATTAAACACACATACGCTTTTCATTGTTGTAATATGCAGAATCGATCGGGACGACATTCTTTGCAGTTACACATAGTCTAGAGAAGAATCGTTTCACTGTTTAAATAAAATTGTTAAATTTAAATACGAATCAGTTTATTTAAACTAACATCCAGTTAAACAAGAGGATATACTATTTTAACGATCACATTTCTCATGTTTTATTTCGACTATGTCCAAGTTTGAAACATACGAACAAACAAAATTTTTTCCCTAATAATTAAAATTGAAACGTATCCTACGGTAAAAATACTTTTTAAAATTTTTCTCGCTTACGATACTTCTACTTTTTTTTATTATCTGCTCAGGTTTGTTGTATTTAATACCGACATTGTTCGTAGACCCTACGCATAATCATAACTGAAATTAACTTTATTATAAAAATAAATATTTGCAAGCAAGAAAAATCAAGATTCTTGAAGTATTCAATACGTTATTAACAGAATTAGTACGATTCTATGTTTCAGAGAACGATGAGCGGAATTTACCACCTTAATAAATGAAAATAAACGCGTTTCGTTGGTTGATTAGTGCACAGTTTGGCGAGCGCTACAAAATTGATTTTCAATTTTCTTTTCCATTAGAGGCTACTGTTGCGAGGCTATAAATACACTTAAAAAGCCGAGATATTTACAGATCAACTATACATAGAGGAACGAGAAATAGTCTGTGCGATAAAAGTGCAAGAAAAATTTATCACGGACACTGATTTTTCCTTGGTACTGTGAAATTTGCTTCGTTTTCAAAGCAGAGTATTTTTATTTCTCTTGCTTGGTAAGGGAGAGTTTGAAACGCTCAAGACTCGTTTTGTTGGAATTATAATATATTCTGTAACAGTTGATACGAATCAGCAAATCCTTATTTTATCCTTATCGTTCCTGCAATATTATTAAAATTTGTTAACTCAATTTGCGATCGTTCGCTTTAGAAATAAATTTTATTACGCATTACCAGAATTCTCTACATTAAGACAGGCGTCTTGTTTGTTTTCTTGTCAATTCGAATTAACGTAATTTCTCGATACGTTTTCGATTAACCCCTCGTCGTACAATGACGAATGTGATTCTAATATATTAAAATCAATACATTTTCACAGTACGCGAAGCAATCGTAAAACAAATCGATTATTTCTTACGAGCATTATGCGTACGAACAAATTTAAATACAGTGTGTTCAGTCACCCATGGGAAAAATTTTAATAGGGGATTCTAGAGGCCAAAATAAGACGAAAATCAAGAATACCAATTTGTTGATGGAGGTTTCGTTAAAAAGTTATTAACAATTAAATTCAAAAATTTCAAATCGTTCTGGAAAAATTATTTTCGGTTATGGGGGCCAATTACAATCATCTTTGGTCAATACGTATACCCTCGAAATCCTACCCACTTTCTAGAAAAAAATTCGAGAAGGTGTGAAATTTTTCGACGGAAAAAGAAAATTTCAAATCGTTTTGGAAAAATTATTTTCGGTTGCGGGGGCCAATTACAATCATTTTTGGTCATTAAACATACCACCAAAATCCTATGCACTTTCGAGAAAAATATTCCTTACCGAAAATCTAATTAGGTGCCTAAATTTTTCGATGAAAAAAAAAAAATTTCAAATCGTTTTGGAAAAATTATTTTCATTTGCGGGGGTCAATTACAATAATTTTTGGTCATTACACATACCCTCGAAATCCTACCCACTTTCTAGAAAAAAATTCGAGAAGGTGTGAAATTTTTCGACGGAAAAAGAAAATTTCAAATCGTTTTGGAAAAATTATTTTCGGTTGCGGGGGTCAATTACAATCATTTTTGGTGATTAGATATACCCCCGAAATCCAGCGTATTTTCGAGAAAAAAATTCAGAACGGGCAGAATTTTAAACGTTAATAACTTCTTAACGAAGCCTCCATTAACAAATTGGTATTCTTGATTTTCGTCTTATTTTGGTCTCTAGAATTCCCCATTAAAATTTTTCCCAGGTGTGGCCGAACACCTTGTATATATTTGAAAAACTACTCGTAATTAAATCGTGCGACAAGGGGTTAAACAAGAGCAAGGTATACTTGAAAATTTCTCACCAAACATTTGATTGAATATTTTATCGAAGTTAACTTCCTTCTGTTTTTCCAGATACTTGTGCATTACGCTTCTGACACTGCAACAGAAAGAAATATGCAATTGTATCAATTAAACTCAAACAATTAACAAACATCTACTACGTCAAAATAGGTAATATAAAAGAATCGACTCCGTAAGTTTTCATTCATAGTGACAACCAACTTTAATTATTAAACATCGTGCAACTATTGACAGAATATTATCTCATAGTACTTCACTTTTATTGTTTATAATCTTTCAATTCTATCGACTATCACCTATTACTCGAATATATAATCAAATAATACGAAAAGTATTGAAAATGTACGATCACGTACGATTTGATTGAAAAGTTCTTAGACACGACGTCGGCAGCGTCACTTTCACTCGAAACACTCAAAAACAATATGGCGGACCGCACGATAATTACGCATCTGTCTCGTTGTTTTCGACTTTATACGAGATTTCTGGATATTGTCGAGGCTTGTTTTCCTTTCAGACTTGAAATGAGATGGCTGGATGCTGAATGAACTCGTTTTCTTCCTCGATCGTACATAAGACGGCTGGGCGTCGATGAAATTTGTTTCCTGACCCTCCATCACGCCAATCCGCGTACCGTTTCCGACCGAATGCCATTGGCCAATGGCTATTCCGCTTATTGTGCCATTTTCGAACAGATGTCGCTACTGTTCCGCGGACCGTTACCGACTCATTTGAAACACATAAGAAACTAAAGGAACAATAAAACAAAAACAAAAGTTGGAAGTTATACAAACGACGGCAGTTAAATTATCAATGATCACAGAAAGTCCACACCTATAAATGTTGTATTAACTGAATTATGCATTTCTATATTAATTGAATTATTTCTAATTCTTAGCATATATTAGTCCGGTGACTTATGGACGGGAGTATACATAACGACCAACTGAACCGGAATCCAGTTCTCTGTACAATTACTGGTCTTTTGCCTAAATCTGATTATTCGTGGCTAGCATAATTTGCTTTTCGTACGAAATTGTTATCGCGTGAGCACCGTAAATACACCGCGTACAATCGTGAATTGCGTGTCGTATAATTCGCCGTGAAGCGTTTCGAACGTGTAGCGGAAGGTCGTTCATTTTCAGTTTATGTCGACCACAAACCACGTACCTACACGTCCCGCCAAAAATTTCTCAAATATGCACCGCGTCGATTCAATTTTTTAAAACAAAAGGTTTCGTATACGTCTCATCGATTAGTTTAGAAGTTACGATATTTACTCCGACTCCCATATACATGAAAAATTTCGACCAGCGCATGATTATTGTACTTCTTCGTTAGGAGTAATTATGATAAATACCTGTGATGCGAAATTTCTTTGGAAATTGGCTGTAAGTTTCAGTGACATACCTGAAACAAAAAGAAGAAAATCAAGTTAGCGACGAAGAACAACATCTCGGCTTCGGTAAGATCAACTAAGACCCTGATAAATAAAATTCAGTTTTAATTCGTTGTTTACCGATGTTTAATTAAGTTTTTTAAAAAAGTAGAAAAAAATAAAATTGTTCAGATTTTATACGTATACATGTATCGGTTGTTGGGGCGAAAAAACCGTCGGAAGTAAACACCATAAATCCAGGCGACTTAATATCAGGAGCGTAAGTTCGTTGCCCTTTAAAACTTCGTGACTGACGGGAGGTTAAAAAACGAGAAGGAAGAATAAATTGCTGAGGCGAGACAGGGTCGTTCGCTTCCGGGATTAATTCCCTCGATTGATGCGAACATGCTTACGGTCTTTTTCACTATAGAAGCAGTTTTATTAGCTTGCTAAAATTTTTTAGAAAATCAATTCGTGATGTCGACATCACATTCGCGTTAATGTAAAAACAGTTAACAGTTTCGACCTCTTTGGAAAATGCGTATCTAAATTGCGTACCACAAATTTAGCGATGACGAGTATACTCGTCAAACACAGAGTATGTGTAATACTCCCGTTTTATATTACCAGGTGCGCCACTTATTGCATAGTCTAAAACAATATGACTCATAAAAGAGAATATGCGGTTTTTTTATATTAATTATTTATAAACTTTTATTTGTTCCTTTTGTTTCGACGAGCCTCAAAATATTTCAAACATCTTGAAGTTTACGAATATATTTTAGTTTTCATTAAAATTGCACTTTAAACTACAAAGTGTCACAACTTAATACTCATGACGAATATAGTCGTCATGACACAACATTTTGAACTTTTTACATGACGAGTATAATCGTCAGAGACGGTTAACTGGTTAATTTATGTATTCCATAGGCGCAATGCTCACATTTCGGCAACGGTGAAAATTGAGTTATAAATAATGCATAGAAGTACGGAAAGGAGACTGAAGTAAAATTTAAATTTCCCTTCGTCCATACCGCTTACCACCCCCACACACGCCCGACCTCATCTAGTTGCGTCGTCGTATCATCTGTGATGCTACAAAAAGTCCCGCTAAAACCCCCGAGAGATACATCTACTCCCGAGTAAAAACGGTCAAGGAGACGACGCTTCAATGATACCTTTTAATCCAAAGTTTTGACCAGTCTTCAACGACCTTTGATGACCTCTACATTTGCGAGGTCATCATTTCCTTAAGGGGGTAGTCTCGTGTGTACGTTGCAAAATTTAACCATCTTTATTAATTTCTTTTTAACTAAATGTTACATCTAACGCTATAATTTAATTTCGCAATTTATTTAACTATCCTTTGGGAATACACAATAAATTTTTCAATAATTTTTATTGACTGTTCACGTTTTTATTATGCACACAGTAAACATGTGTTTTTACCTTTTAGGCACAATGCGCCATTATAGTGGCTCACTCAATCTACTGGCTTTCTCGTTCACTGTTTGAATTAAGTGATCGTTTTCATATTTTGTTCCACATTATTTTTGCCTCCACAAGGTTTTATAACAGCGTTAACAGTATACAGAGTATACAGTATTTGTTTTGATACGCCAGTGTCAGTGTCATTTTAATGTACTCGCATACCTACCCACTGTCGATTGTTCTTAACAATTAGTTTTTCATTCTTAATAAATTTGTTTTACGCTGTACGGAAATGTTGTCTAATACTTTTTTGTAGGTACCTATGAGCATTACTTTAGAAAAAAATTTCATTGAAATATATTCACTATTGTAGGAGTTATGGCTGTTTGAAAATTGGACCATTTTTATGGGGTTTTTTCATTCTGAGCGGTCAAGGATTAACATCTCGAATATTTTTGCGATTTGTACATATTCTCCGCCAAAATACGCGTAATTTGCTTTTTTAAACATTAAAATTGTCCAATCTGTTCAGGAGTTATGACGTTTTAAATATTTGCATGAAATTTCGGGGAACCATTTTTGGCCTCAAATTAGATTTTCTGTAAGGAATTTTTTTCTCGAAAATGCATAGGATTTCGGGGGTATGTGTAATAACCAAAAGTGATTGTAATCGACCCCTGCAACCGAAAATAAATTTTTCAGAATAATTTGAAATTTTTTAATTTAATTTTTTAATAACTTTTTAACGAAGCCTCAGTCAAGAAATTGATATTCTTGATCTTCATCTTATTTTGGCCTCTAGAATTCTCCATTAAAATTTTTCCCTCGGTTGTCTGACCACCCTGTGTACCTTAAAAAAATGAAATAAAAAAAAAATTGATTTTTTTGTGGTCTCACACGAAACTACCCCCTTAATTTCTTATTTTCGGCATCGAATTTTCTCCGCTATTCCCAATAATTACCGTTTGCTACAACTAAAATCGAACACCTTGTAACAAGAGGGATGCAACTCCTTTTTTAAACATTTTTTGGCTCGGCTGTTCTGCCGTGTAAAATCAAAATAATTATCTTCCAGCGAATTTAAACGTTGCCAAACGAAAACCAGTATCATTTTTACTGCTGGAAAAGCTTTCGACGTTCTCTAAATATTTAAGTTTTCCCCGCGAATCGTATGATTTCGTAAGCGCGCGCTGGCCTAAACACGCCCGGACTAAAAAAAAGGAGACGCCCGTGAATTTACCTCGCACGTTTCATTAGGAAATATTCTCCGACTGCGTAATCGTTCCATGTGTGCGTTTTAATTTCGCATTAAACTTTCAAATTCGAGCGCATCCCAAAAGTTTAAAACATTTCTTAAAGTTTAAAACGACAGCGTTCTTGCAGAAATTTCGTGCAGCGTAAGTCCCCTGGTTGCATGCTATCAGAAATCTATTCTAACGGACTATGGGAATCGCGAGTCTCGATGATGGATTCTTTTTTCCCCCGTGTATATTGCGAGTCGAATTGCCTTAACCAACAGGCAACGTGAAATTTCGACTCGTTCGCTGGCGAATTGCCAACAAAAAGGAAGCCTGCTATCGCGTCGACTTATTTTCACGGCGTACCTCCGCAACGTCCGTGTTTTACGAGTCGAAAATAACACCAGCAATGTAAACATTGGCACATTATAATCGACGTGGAGTATCGATCAACGTTTACGCCAGAAGGCGCATAATCCTTCGACGTTCGTCGAAAAATTCCCCGGAATATGATCGATCTTATCGCCATCGAATTGCGTCGATTATAAAGCACTTGGTTTAACGCCGTTCTATTTTCTGTTTACACTAGATTAACGGACAATGATTGTAGATAATTTTTATTGAAACCAGTTATGTTAATGGTCACATTAAAACGAAGCTTTCTGTTTAACCCTTTGACTACGAAAATCGCCTACAGACGCTCAGTCGATCTCTCGACTGTGTGCGTTAAACGCCTATGGGCGTTCAATGTGTATGTTGTTTAAGGCGCGAAAAAGTTTTCCGCACGTGACTTGTGCTCGCGTCAAAATCAATCGTAGTCAAAGGGTTAATTAGGAAATATGTTCGTATCGTATTCAAACTATAAATCAAGGTTTTTAAACCCGTCTTATGTGTTTACTTTTAAATGCAGTTGTTGGTAAACAACCCCCCTCTTAAGATTTGAGTGTACTTCCGAAAAGGACATCCGATTTTTCATTATACTCTGGATTCTTACGTATTTTGACGTGCTGATTATAAGTATGATAGTAAAAATTGGTACAAATTTTATTTTCATACCGGAAACCATGAAAAAATCAGTTTTTTAAATTCATTTCCGTAAATAATGGGAATTTTGAAAAATACTTCAGACAAAAGTTGTAGACCTTATCAAAATACACATTTTATGTACCATTGATTTTTGTCATAAAGATAATACTTTCCGAGATAATTTAGCTGATCATCTTTCAGAGTTTTTATGGCGGCGCATAGCGTGTCGCGTAAATGAGAAATACATAGAGTATCTTCGATACGTTAATTTTAACATTATTTATTGACAAATGATTGCCCCATTTTTTGTACAAAATTGAACTTTCTACTTTAAATGCTCGCCAATCACACAAAAATTAATGTTTCAAAAATCCCTTACATATTTCTTTAGTTATACTCATGTAGATTAAGAGAAATTTTTTTGTTTTTTTTCCCCCAGATACAAATTTGCGTCAGAGCGCTTCAAATTCAAAACACGTCTCGCGAGAATGACTCCAGCGTCGTCATTTTGCACTATTTTTGAATAAATATTTTTTTTTAACACTTAACGACAAGGTTAATAAAATTCTTGAATATTATTATCCTCTTACTTTTGCATTCATCCAAAAAAAAAAAGAAAATCGAAAAAAAAAAACGCTTTATTCCAGGTTTTTGCAGCCTTACCCCTGAAGTGTTGAGTGTAGAATGATCGTTAGAAACGAGAACGGTCGATCAACCTTCGTAACAGATATCTGTGAACGCGCACGGATTAACATCGAAGCGTTCCTGTGGGAACGCTTCCCGCAATTCATCCACCGAAACGAACGTTTGCGTCTCAAACTCGCGCAGCGTCAACACGGGGGTAGTTCCAACAGACCCACTGACACTAGACGATAATATTGATCGAAATTTCATGCTCGAATGTTATTTGGGTCACCCTGTGGATCCCACAATGTGGGTTTCCGTACCAGAGTCAATTTCAACAGGGTGTTTCTTATTAATAAAATATAGAACTGCATCTCCGTACTCCCATCAATTTCTGGTTCTTAGCGGTGGTCAGGTTGCCTATAATACAGAGGGTCGATTACACGCTTCATTCACTAGGAAATCTAACCTAACCACAGTCAGAGACATTTTTGATACTACGTTTCCACACGCAACTCACCAATTTCTACTCGTATATAGAGGGTGTTCGGCCACCCCTGGGAAAAATTGTAATAGGAGATTCTAGGAGCCAAAATAGGACGAAAATCAAGAATACCAATTTGTTCATGAAGGCTTCGTTAAAAAGTTATTAACGTTTAAAGTTCCGTCCGTACTGAATTTTTTTTCTCGAAAATGCGCAGGATTTCGGGGGTATGTCTATTGACCAAAAGTGATTATAATTGATCCCTGCAGCCGAAAATAATTTTTTTAGAACGATTTGAAAAAATTGTTTTTTGTCGAAAAATTTAGGCACCTACCCCCTGTCGATTTTTCTTAAAAACTCCTTTCTCATTTTTAATAATTTAGTTTGACGCCCTACAGAAAAGTTGTCTAATACTTTTTTATAGGTACCCATGAGCACTAGTTCAGAAAAAAGTTTCATTGAAATATATTCACTATTGTAGGAGTTATGGCTGTTTGAAAATTTGACCATTTTTATGGGGTTTTTCTCATTTTAGGGGGTTAAGGAACAACTTTTTGAATATTTTTGCGATTTGTACATATTCTGCGCCAAAATACGCGTAATTTGCTTTTTTAAACATTAAAATCGTCCAATCCGTTCAGGAGTTATGACATTTTAAAGATTCGCATGAAATTTCGGGGTAACATTTCTGGCCAGAAATTATATTTTCGGTAAGGAATTTTTTTCTCAAAAATGCGCAGGATTTCGGGGGTATGTCTATTGACCAAAAATGATTATAATTGATCCCTGCAACCGAAAATAATTTTTTTACAACGATTTGAAAAAATTGTTTTTATGCCGAAAAATTTAGGCACCTACCCCCCGTCGATTTTTCTTAAAAATTACTTTCTCATTTTTAGTAATTTAGTTTGACGCCCTACAGAAAAGTTGTCTAATACTTTTTTATAGGTACCCATGAGCTCTACTTCAGAAAAAAGTTTCATTGAAATATATTCACTATTGTAGGAGTTATGGCTATTTGAAAATTTGACCATTTTTATGGGGTTTTTCTCATTTTAGGGGGTTAAGGAACAACTTTTTGAATATTTTTAGAATTTCTACATATTCTCCACCAAAATACGCGTAAGTTGCTTTTTTAAACATTAAAATCGTCCAATCCGTTCAGGAGTTATGACGTTTTAAAGATTCGCATGAAATTTCGGGGTAACATTTCTGGCCAGAAATTATATTTTCGGTAAGGAATTTTTTTTCTCAAAAATGCGCAGGATTTCGGGGGTATGTCTATTGACCAAAAGTGATTATAATTGATCCCTGCAATCGAAAATAATTTTTTTACAACGATTTGAAAAAATTGTTTTTATGCCGAAAAATTTAGCTACCTACCCTCTGTCGATTTTTCTTACAAATTTCTTTCTCATTTTTAGTAATTTAGTTTGACGCCCTATAGAAAAGTTGTCTAATACTTTTTTATAGATATCCATGAGCTCTACTTCAGAAAAAAGTTTCATTGAAATATATTCACTATTGTAGGAGTTATGGCTGTTTGAAAATTTGACCACTTTTATGGGGTTTTTCTCATTTTAGGGGGTTAAGGAATAACTTTTTGAATATTTTTGCGATTTGTACATATTCTCCGCCAAAATACGCGTAATTTGCTTTTTTAAACATTAAAATCGTCCAATCCGTTCAGGAGTTATGACGTTTTAAAGATTTGCATGAAATTTCGGGGAACCATTTTTGGCCTCAAAGTAGATTTTCGGTAAGGAATTTTTTTTTCGAAAATGCGCAGGATTTCGGGGGTATGTGTAATAACCAAAAATGATTGTATTTGGCCCCTGCAACCGAAAATAATTTTTCCAAAATGATTTGAAATTTTTTTTTTCCGTCGAAAAATTTCTCTCCTTCCCGAATTTTTTTCTAGAAAGTGGGTAGGATTTCGAGGATATGTGTAATGATCAAAAGTGATTGTAATCGACCCCTGCAACCGAAAATAAATTTTTCAGAATAATTTGAAATTTTTTAATTTAATTTTTGAATAACTTTTTAACGAAACCTCAGTCAAGAAATTGATATTCTTGATTTTTGTCTTATTTTGGCCTCATGAATTCCCCATTAAAATTTTTCCCTTAGTTGTCTGAACACCCTGTATAGCAACCGAGGGGTCGGTGGAGTGCTTGTGAGAACGCGTCCTCTCTGTTGGCGAGCATGGGAGGCGACGCTACATTAGTATCATAATGGTAAATCCTGTCACTCATGTATGTTGTCAAGTGTTAAGGTATATATTCCTGATTGCTGTTGCCGATAAATGTTGTCGCGTGTCCCGAAGACAGCACAATCCTAACAAAATTCAAGCAATGATATGTGACGGACTCTGACACAAGAACGTGACGGTATTTAACGACACGTGTAACAGTAAATAAGAATGGAAATAACAGTATAAAACTGACCTGCTCCAATACGAATCAGTTAATATTCAGTCAGTATTCGTTCGGTTACATTTGACGAGTCATTCCAGTCAAGAGTTCGTGCAGCAACTCATTCGCGAAAGAATCGACGAGCAGTTCGAGTCTATCGACTCTTTTACTTTTATCGACTTAACTTAACTTACTTTTATCGACGATTTTAGAACAATCTCCTCCATCGAACACTGAATCAACAGATTGTGCAGCCACTTAACACGTTGACTGCCGCGCGCATTTTACGTGGTTTGCCCATGGCGCCAATATGAATGTTTTATTGTGCGTCGCCGGTCACCGGTGACCCCCACGGCAGCCAACGTGTTAAAAAAGACCACTCCAACGATCTGAGTATCTAATTGAAAATCAGAGTCGGGTAAAACACTAATCTAACTAATAATTGACGGTCATATCTGATGTAAAATCATACTATTAATTGTAATTAATCAAGATCGAGTTTAATTCAATAGTCATTAATCGTGAAATGATTTCACTTTTTATTATGATTGAATCAGGAATTTCAAACTTTTCTATATATTGGAATTAATAGTATACCAATTTGTAAATTAAAAACTGTTAATAGTAATTAAAATTGACCTCAAGAAAATAAGTTCTTGGATTCAATTTAATAAAAGTAATAATCGAGAATAAACTTTAATCCTTTGAGAATGGGTATACTAATTTGTATACTACATCTGAGAATGAGTATACTAATTTGTAAAGTAAAAATTGTTAATAGTAATAAAAATTGATCTTTAAAAAAAGAGGGTTCTTGTATTCAATGTAATAAAACTAATAATCGAGAATAAACTTTAATCCTTTGAGAATATACTAATTTGTATAATACATCTGAGAATGAGTATACTAATTTGTAAATTAAAAATTGTTAATAGTAATTAAAATTGATCTTATAAAAAGGGGGTTCTTGTATTCAATTTAATAAAACTAATAATCCAGAATAAACTTTAACCCTTTGAGAATGGGTGTTTGGTGATAATAACTATCATTGTTTCACCGTTCTGAACGGTATCTGGTAATACTCACCAGTAGACTGCGGATATTTATGCGCGTACAACTAACGTGAATGTGCGGTGTATGTGTAAAATATATACAATTATACAGTGCTGTGAATAATTATAGACACATTTTTTCTGCTTTTTTTCTTCAGTATTTCCAAGAAACGACTGATCACGTCGAGACATCTGTTTACAATTGGACAGTGAGAACTTTTGTATATATGTAGCCATTTGTTTTCATTTAGCTGCACGAACTATCTGCTTAATGTTACAAAAGAATACTAACCAAACCTTGAATATTTATAAACCCAGTTACTGTTCGCAGCTCGTCCAGTATGATTCCATGCATTTTCAAAACGTATTTAGTAGGATAACATAACATAAATATCTATAGGTATTATTTTTTTCAAGATTTATGAAACATCGGTTGCTTTACACCAGTGGTGGTAACTTATAAATCGGTCAAATGTTTTTCTTAATCGTTACAATATACAGGGCGTTTGACCAACCCTGGGAAAAATTTTAATAGGAGATTCTAGAGGCCAAAATAAGACGAATATCAAGAATACCAATTTGTTGATGGAGGCTTCGTTAAAAAGTTATTAACGTTTAAAATTCCGCCCGTTCTGAATTTTTTTCTCGCAAATACGCTGGATTTCGGGAGTATGTCTAACCACCAAAAATGATTGTAATTGACCCCTGCAATCGAAAATAATTTTTTCAAAATGATTTGAAATTTTTTTTTTCCGTCGAAAAATTTCACACCTTCTCGAATTTTTTTCTAGAAAGTGGGTAGGATTTCGAGGGTATGTGTAATGACCAAAAATGATTGTAATTGACCCCCGCAAATGAAAATAATTTTTTCAAAATGATTTGAAATTTTTTTTTCCGTCGAAAAATTTCACACCTACTCGAATTTTTTTCTAGAAAGTGGGTAGGATTTTGGGGGTATGTGTAATGACCAAAGATGATTGTAATTAACCCCCGCAATCGAAAATAATTTTTTTAAAAAGATTTGAAATTTTTTTTTTCCGTCGAAAAATTTCACACCTTCTCGAATTTTTTTCTAGAAAGTGGGTAGGATTTCGAGGGTATGTGTAATGACCAAAAATGATTGTAATTGACCCCCGCAAATGAAAATAATTTTTCCAGAATGATTTGAAATTTTTTTTTCCGTCGAAAAATTTCACACCTCGAATTTTTTTCTAGAAAGTGGGTAGGATTTCGAGGGTATGTGTAATGACCAAAAATGATTGTAATTGACCCCCGCAATCGAAAATAATTTTTCCAGAACGATTTGAAATTTTTGAATTTAATTGTTAATAACTTTTTAACGAAGTCTCCATCAAGAAATTGATATTCTTGATATTCGTCTTATTTTGGCCTCTAGAATCCCCCATTAAAATTTTTCCCATGGGTGTCTGAACACCCTGTAGACAAGTAAAATTTTGTATAGTACAAAAAAATGTAACCATTTTACAAATTAGTTGTTTAAGTTTCTTTTCAAAGTTATTATTTCGAAATAAAAATTTCATTGCACGTATGTAATAATGCTCAAACAAAAGGTAACGAAAAGCCATAGAATTAACATAAAATACGTGTTTAACGCTAAAGGTATTGATAGCCTTTTGAGTGCAAATTTGTTAATTGCGAATAGAAAATCACATTAAAAAGACTAGAAAATGACATTGCATCGTATTCAATTTTGTGTACCTACAAAAGGTAAATAAGATCTACAAAAGGGTAGTTTCGCGATGAAAAACTTGTATAAGAACGACAAGGAAAGACTAACAGTTGCTTTCTCTCTTTAATCTCCGAAGTTGCCCGAAGTACGGCGATTCGTTTCGTACAGTTTCAGCGAAACGACAAAGTTAGGCGAACGAGAGGTTTTCCACGTCCATTTCTCGAAGATGCTTGAACTCGTATGCACGCACGAGTGCATCGGCGTGAGAAAATGGAGCGAGTGATTCTCGAAACGTTGTGGGGCTGTGATCTGTCATGCCTGGTCGAAGCACCGATACGTAGGCGCAGAGAAACAGCGACAGACTGGGCTAGCGAACTCGCGGCAGACGAGAAAGGGTAGAAGACAGAAAAAGGGAGGGGCAGGAAACGTGGTTGTGGCGAATCGATGGGCCTAATTCTAATTCGATCATCGTTTGAGTGGCGTACGATCTACGTAGACCCTAGAAATCGCTCGATCCTATCGAACAGAAATCGAAACAAGCCGACTACGTATTCGTTTGTCGAGTGGATTTAATCCCTTGTCGTACAACGATGCATCTGACTCGTTAGTTCTTTGTGCCAACTTTCACGACAATGAGACAACACTCGTCGCGAAGTTTAATATTTTCACGTTATTAAACGAAATTAAACAGTGTACATTTGAAAAATTGTAATTAAATCGTACGTCGAGAGTTCCAATGCATCGTATCAAAGTATATGTCTGTAAACTGAACGCAAAACAACGTAACGATAATTATAAACTTTGCGCGTAGCATCGTTAATAAATGTTTGTTATACCAGGCGTCGATTCTTCTTATTTTAAACCGAGCAAGATCAAAACAATTCATAGAATTTTTGTAGACCTCTGTTATCCTGTTTATTAACTGTTATTTATATTGTATTATTTTTCTACGATGTAAATCGAACACCGTGCATAAAAAATACTACTATTATTATTTTCGAAAGTACCAATACGTCGTAACGTCGAGTTTACAATACAGCCTTCCCAGGCTATAAATAGGATCTATCCTGCACGTAATACAATGGAATTGGAGAAGTTTCTTAACACTGGATTTACGGAACCCGTGTATTTCAAACTTACGGAACTCGTAAATATTATATGCTGGCAATTTATGTTGAATCCGATCAGCGTAATATGAATATATATATATTCTAGGTAAAAGAAAAATTTTAATGCAACTGTCAACACGATGAGTTTCGATAGAAATACGTGCAATCGATGCCCGTAAATCTAGCGTCGTGTACCTTTTGGGTATCGAAAGAATGCGTCGCAGTAAACAAATATCTTACGGACAAACGCGGTCTAACGGAACAACCGCCGACGCTCGTAACGTTTCCGTCGTAGAGACGCCGGATCGAGAAAATGGACGGGAAATCGCGGTTACGGACGTACCTGGGATCGGGCAGGACGATCTTTTTGCTGGCACGGGCCGCCGGCATGTCCTTACTCTTCTCCATAGCCATTAGGTAGCTGACGTCGGCCAGCACCGCCTCTAGATCCGCCATTTTCCTCGCTAGCCTTCGAATCTGTCTACGTGAACTCTGCTCACCCTGGAGCCGTCCCTTCGATGACACTGGGTGCTCACTGACGGGACACCGGCGACGACGCTACCGACGTCGACATTCTATTTAAGCAACCCAATTGCACCGACGTTCGCGAGGCTGACAGCTCCCGTCGATTTCCCACCGAACCGATGCCTCGGGACTTTCTCGTGTTCAGCGAGGTTAAACGATGCTCCCCGCGAACGAATCACAATCACTCGAGAAACTGTTCACCTTTCGCGCGGACGACGTCGATTCCTACAGTGTTCATATCGCGAGTTTATCACCCCGAGAAACGAAACGAACGCGCAGGTGAAGAGCACACGATCATTCACACCGGATGAACAAAACTACGTAGCGCGTACTCCTTACCGACTGACAGCCAACGAACTCGGGAACCTCGAGCCCGCGCGCACTCGGGCGCTGATTGGTCCGCGCCCCGCGCTCAACGAACGCCTTTGGTCACGATGCATATAGAGAGCGATGCCCAGGCGTACTCTCGTGGCGATGTCTCGCAAACTCTTCGCCAGAGAAAAACTGGGTGGCAGAATGCGACTTTCTGACTCGTAATTGTTCAAGTATAAAATCCCTTGGGTATTCTAGCGCGGGAGTAGTTTACGATTGTAATGTAAAACCACAGACGAGGTATACGAGTAAGACCTTTCGTGGTCGAATCTGACTTCCATACCGACTTGAAAATTCGGAGGTAATTTTAACGTTCTCTTCTCGTGAATGGCGGTCAGTTGAGAAACTATTCACTGGATTAGTTTGATGGGCAAACAGCTGTAGCGTGTGTGTAAATGCATGGGAGGGATTGGAAAAGGCAATCCTGCTTTATCAGACGGCAGGCCGGTGCCCAAACCAAATTGCCCCGCCACTTACCGTCCCTAATAGTTGCATAGCCACCTTGTATATGAGTTTTGGCGCTCCGTATAGCTTCGGGGATTCAAGAAAGAAGGCGCATGTGTATTTTCCCTTCTTGCTCTCAACACAGCTGAAATTCGAACTCACACCATTGGCATGCGATTTCGAATCTTGACTGAAAGTGGATGAAGGGGCTGAAGTAAAAATTAGTAGTAATTAAGACTAGAGGTTAAGTTGGAGTATTGTATTTTTAATTGAATTTTCAATTTTATTATTTTTAGTTTTTTTGTGAGTTTTGTCTTGATAGTTTTAAGTTTGTTTCAATTGTATTGTTGGTTGTAAACGACCACTGGAAGGAAAGGGCAATGGAGAAGTCGAGGAGGAGGGGGCGGGGTTAAGAGGGGTTAAGAGAGTAGGTAAGAAACAGGGCTAAGAGAGTTGACTGCCCAGGCATTTTTACTTTCCGACCTATCTAGGTATAAAGTACCATAAGAAAAAATTTCAAAAATTTTTTTTATGATAATACACTTTTTAAGACCTCCTGCGCATATTTTAACTATTAAAAAAAAAATACATTTGTTTACTATACTTATGGACAAGCGTTCATCTATGTATATTATTAATACGATTTAGTTTTATTTCAAACATTTCAAAAATTATCTTCACTCTTCTACATTCACCATCAAGCCTTTTTTCTTTGAATGTAGATTAACTTGTTTTATTTCCAATTAATTTATATTTATTTTTGAAATGTTTGAAATAAGACTAAATCGTATTAATAATATAGAGAGATGAACGCTCGTCCATAAGCATAGTAAAAGAATGTTTTTTTTTTTAAGTTAAATTATGGTCAGGGGGTCTTAAAATGTGTATTCCTATAAAAAAATTTTTTGATATTTTTTTTTTATTATGATACTTTATACCTATATAGGTTGGAAAGTAAAAATGCCTGGGCAGTTGTGATTCGAAATCGCATATCAGCTGTGTTGAGAGCAAGTAGGGGAAAGACATTCGTCTTCTTTCTCGAATCCTCGAAGCTATACCGAGCACTAGAACTCATATACAAGGTGGTCACGCATTAAGAAGTGTAAATAGAGGGGCAGTTTCGTTTAGGCACCGAATTGCCGTTTGATAAAACCGGATTGCCTTTTTCAATCCCTCCCATAGTCAACTCAAATGTATTTACGGACACACTACAGTCTACTCGTCGATACTAATTCAGTGAATAGTTTCTCAACTGACCGCCATCCATGAGAAGAGGCCGCTAAAATCACCTACAAATTTTCAGGTCGGTATGGCAGTCAGATTGGGTCACGAGAGTTCATAAGGTAAAAAAGGTCTATTCGTGTACCTCGCTGTGGCAAAACCCTAGTCCAGTCGGTACATATTCTAAATATGTGGCGCAATTAATGAATCTCATGAAAAATTCATAGAAAATTGATTAAAGAATACTGTCATGCACTTATGCATTGTAAAAGAATTAATAGTACATAAATGAATACAGAAATATTAGGTCACATATTTAAATTCATGTATATAAATATTATAATATTTTATCTACTAACGGTAGAAAAGATTGCTACCAATTACTGTTAAAATTTGAAGTGCACACAGTTTGAACATGCTCAATAACATAAATTGTATCTTTTTTTTACATCTGACTAATTGAGCTTACTGTTTTGTTACTATTCTTTTATAATAAATATTTTATAGGAAATGTGTATTACCAATAATTACTTGTACCATTGAAAAGTGCATTTTTGCATTTTCGAAATGACAATAAATACAAGGTATCATTTTCAATTATAAAAGACATATTCAACACGAAATTTTTATGTCTCTCAGGTTTAACTAATCTAACCTTCAATATTTAATATATTTTGCAGAACGTTTATGCTTTCCGTACCACACTTCTTGTCGAAGCTATCTCGAGGCTGTAAACACTATAGGTTCGGAATTGATCGAGGAATGACTCGTATATTTAATTTAATGACCTAAGTTTCTGATTCTCCTCTACTTTTCAAACTAAATTGTCGACTCGATTCTCGATTTGATACGAATTGTAAATTATTACGTAGTTGTATTAAATGTTACGTTTAACGTACGGCGAAAGTTTTTTATGTTTTTCATTTAATTTAATGCAGTTAAATCTCTAATTTTTATTGTGCTTGTCGCCAACAGAGTTTACGAGTCTAAAGAATTCAGCATATCCTCCCTTGAGCCATGATTACCGATCAAACTTCTATTAAGTTGGGTAGTGCTAAATCCACAGCTGGAGATCGAATTAGTACAGAAGGCAACGTGACCGTCATCAAACAGTTGTATGCAAATTTACATTTACGTAGAAAGTGAACAACTGTACAATTAATTTAAGATTAGTTATGCCATTTAATCGAAGACAGAAACTAATGTCAAATGGAAATTTATAATCTAACTTGTACCATTCGATGCAGTTTTTTAATCTCTACATACAGGGTGTTCGGCCACTCCTGGGAAAAATTTTGATGGGGGATTTTAGAGACCAAAATAAAACGAAAATCAAGAATACCAATTTCTTGACTGAGGCTTCGTTAGAGGGTTATTAACAATTAAATTCAAAAATTTCAAATCGTTCTAAAAAAATTATTTTCGTTTGCGTGGGTCAATTACAATCATTTTGGTGAATAAACATACTCCTGAAATGTTGCGCATTTTCGAGAGAAAAATTCAGTACGAGCGGAACTTTAAACGTTAATAACTTTTTAACGAAGCCTCCGTCAACAAATTGGTATTCTTGATTTTCGTCTTATTTTGGCCTCTAGAATCTTCTATTAAAATTTTTCCCAGAGTTGGCCGAACACCCTGTATAAGTGTTAAGATACTGATGACCCAAACTTAGTAGTTTAAGAAGTATACCACTTTGAAGTATAAAATATAAAAAAAAAAGTTTAGCTTAACAGTTAAGCTTTACAGTGGTATAACTCTAGAATCATTATGATTAGTGCATAAGTACATCAATGCTCTTTTGTAGAGATTAAAAAACTGCATCGAATAGTTCAATCAAAATTATGCAAATCCATTTGAAAAAAAGGTACAATTGCACTTTCTGATTTTACAATTTAGTTTGTACATTTAATTGTATGTTGTGGCATTTTTTTTTGTATCCCCAATGGTTTTAGAAACATTGCTTTAGAGATACATCCTATCTAAGCCGTGCTTAAAATATTTCTTGGGTCTCAAGAAATGTTTTATAATGTTTGGAGACAAGCATTCACATTTTCTGCTGCTAGGAGTGCCCAAAGTAAACTTTGTACTTTCTTATAAGATTATTCTCACCAAGGACACTGGCAGAGAATAAGTCAATACTTTAAGTAATCGAAACTTCGATCGACAAATATTGTTTTAGAGACATCGGCGATGATATTCTCTGCATATGTTACACGGAGACCCACGACTTTTTGGTGGCAGGCTTAACGGATGGTACGGTCAAATTGCATAAATTAAACACCGCGGGCGACGTGTTAACATTGTGCGATGCTGAAATTATGCAGAAACCCAGCCCGACGACAGCAATTAAGCACAGACCAGTTCGCAAATCTCATCCGATCACGCGAACATTTATCGCGACCTGTTAGTACTAGCAATTTTCACGATCTACCGTTTCATTTGCGCTCTGATGGCGATTGTTATGAGATTATAAACGATCGTAGACGCTAACGGCTGCGTGAAATGTTGGCATTATCCGAGCTCTCACTGTCTCTACACGATACGGGAGAAAAGACAGACACTGGGTTTGGCTTATCATAATCATCTGCCGAAATTTGTCACCGTGGGCGACGATGCAAACATTTACCTGTACGACGAGGAAACCAAGATGCAAGAAAGAGTATTTCAAGCAAGGTTTTTCGCTACGATTTACCGTACTTTGTTCCAATCGATAACACGCTAATTTATCGGTGTTCTGTACAGAGTGTTCGGCCACACCTGAGAAAAATTTTAATGGGAGGTTCTAGAGGCCAAAATAAGACGAAAATCAGGAATATCAATTTCTTGATTAAGGCTTCGTTAAAAAGTTATTAAAAAATTTGAAATCATTCTGGAAAAATTATTTTTAGCTGCGGAGGTTAATTACAATCATTTTTGGTGAATAGACATACCTCTTAATTCCTACGCATTTTCGCGAAAAAAATTCCTAATCGAAAATATAATGTAATGGCCAGAAATGGTACCTCGAAACTTCATTCATATCTTGAAAACATCATAACTTCTGAGCGGATTGGACGATTTTAATGTTTCAAACGGCAAACGATGCGTATTTTGGCGAAGAATGTGTAGAAATTTCAAAACTATTCGAAAAGTTGTTCCTTAATCTTGTAAAATGAGAAAGACCCTATAAAAGTGGTTCAATTTTCAAACGGCCATAACTCCTACAATAGTGAATATATTGAAATGAAACTTTTTTCTGAAGTAGAGCTCATGGGTACATACAAAAAAGTATTAGACAACTTTTCTGTAGGATGTCAAACAGAATTATTAGAAATGAAAAACGAATTTTTAAGAAAAATCAACAGGGGGTAGGTAGATGCCTAAATGTTTCGGCGAAAAAAAATTTCAAATCGTTCTAAAAAAATTATTTTTACCTGTGGGGGTCAATTAGAATCATTTTTGGTGAATATACATACCCTCGAAATCCTATGCACTTTCGAGAAAAAAATTCGAGTAGGTGGACAAATTGCCGTTCTACTGACGGAATCCACAAGGTTAATAACTTTTTAACGAAACCTCAATCAACAAATTGGTATTCTTGATTTTCGTCTTATTTTGGCCTCTAGAATCTCCCATTAAAATGTTGCCCACGAGTGGCCGAATATCCTGTATGCAATAACACTGGTCAACAAATTGTATAATAGTTTGTATTCTTTACGATTAAGGTATCTTCTTATTTATTTACATATACTGAAATAGCAAGTAACAGAGAAAGATTTAGCTCTATTTTGAACAATATAAGGCTCGATTCTTTTAATTCAAACAGATTAAAATATGCTAAAATACAATTTTCTTTTTTCACGCGACACCTTCGTTTTACGGGCCCATTCCCGATTGAGCTGGTGTAGTGATGACATGTATTAATAAATATTATTACAATATTACGTTATATAGATTTATCATATGAAAGTAATCCCACAACAAATTTACGTGGTGTTTTCATGATGTTAAAACTAATGAAACAATGAAGCTGGAAATATTGTATTTGCATATGCGCAAGTCTACTCAGCGTTGTTTATATTTAATTGCCAGCAATAGTCTGCTAAAATTTAAGATCAGATTTTCGGATACATAGAGTAAAAGTCGGCAAAAATGATTCTTTTTAGGAAAATAGCTTGATCTTAAAAAGATATGAACTATTATTTACAACTTGTTGACCAGTGATCTACCATATATCTAATATACCAGTGATTCCCAAAGTGGGCGCTACCATCCCCTGGTGGGTGCTGCAGCGATCCAGGGGGGGGGGGGGGGGGGTGATGGCCACAGGTGCATTTGGGGGCGAATGTTTTAACTTTTTTTGTATTACCTCTCTATTCCGAATTCAATAAATAGTTTCATAATTTCAAACTTCAATGTTTCTAATTTACACCTTTCTTTACTATATTTTACGAAAAAGGTAGAAACATTAATACATATATCTTTCTGTTTAATTGCTATTAAAATTTAAAAAATATTAATTTCCAGGGGGCGCTGAGTAATATATTTTCTGGAAAGGGGGCGGTAGGCCAAATAAGTTTGGGAACCACTGTAATATACTATAGCGAATGCATAATTTACGATATTTATATTTCCAATATCACCAATGATTCCCCTTAAAATAGTTTTTACCTTCGCTTACAATAACTCTATTTGCGACATTTAAACCTTATAATCTACGTATAGTGGTTTGAATTACGACAATTCTAATATATAAATATGTACTTTTTATTCTAGCCAGTCATTGGAAGTCATGGACGGTCACAGATCGAGAGTCTTCAGCGCGTGTTTCAACCCGAAATCGGTACACGAGCTAATATCTGGCGGTTGGGACGACACGATTCAGTTCTGGGACACCAGACAACCTTATGCACTTCGACGCATATCGGGTGTACACATGTGTGGCGATGGACTCGACATAAGTAGGAATGGGAAAGAGGTATTTACATCCAAAATTCAAGGTCGCTATATTTGCCTTAACAATTTCTATCACGAAATAAATACAAAAACATGGGTTTTCATATAACAACATGATCCTGGTCCTGAAATATCCTCGTCGTTTCCATAGAAACAAGAAGTTGCTACCACATAGTATTCACCATACTAAACAATTTGTTCGCTCGAAATTCTTTTCGCCTGTACAATTGTAGCAATTATTCAGGTATCCAGCGATTGACACTATATAGAATTATCAACATTATTTCTACCGCGATTTTATGCATACCCATTTCGACCAAAAGGTGCCTTTTCCCACCTTTGCATTCCGATGCAAACAACTGTGGAAACTAATCGTTAGAAAAGAATCGAACAATCGATGAGAAAAGATTGAACTTTGAATATAATTTCAAGTTAAAAATTGTACATGGTGTCTCTCGACACCTTTGGTAGAAATAGTATCAAACATACGTCTACTCCATTCTTCACAGTGTCCGTATAAAATAAAATAAACTGAAAATGTTGTTTAAGTAAAATGAAACTTTACAAATTGCTGAGATACACTGGACTTTTAAATTGAAAACAGTCAAAATATTGTCTTCAGTTCTTGAAACAGTTCTGAGAATCCGAGAAAATGCTGTAACTGTCATGGATCTGTCGGTTCCTCGTAGTTCAGCAAACTATTTTGTCGTATTTAATGCATCGATGCATCTAAAAACTCCATTTTTTCTGTAACGAACAAAGCTCTAAAATATCCTTGTTGAAATTGATTACAAATATTTTTACACACACTGTGAACTAGAACTGATATGTCTGTAACAGTTAGGACATTTTCTTTCGACTCTCGCAACTATTCTAAGCACCGCTTCCAACGTTTATACTTAGGAATCGGTCGTTCGCAATATTTCCTATCGAATATACACATTCTGCAGATCTTGTCTTGCGCCTGGCAGAGGCAGAACCCAATTCAGTTGTGGGATTATGGTAGCGGAAAGCTTCTCGTTTCCCTAGAACCTGATAGTTACTCTTCTCTGCTCTATTGTGGAAAATATATTACAAACATGTTTCTCGCATGCGGCGGCACGGATGTAAATCTCTTCAGAGTGGTGGACTTGCGATCACACGCTGTAAGTATTAACGAAAATCCCCGGATCGGTCGGCGGCCTGTAATGACACGATTGCTTGTTTGCTTCGACAGACTATAGCGATGATTAGAAATTTAAGCGGAGGCACGTATAGCATGGACGTCGGACTGGTGAATCCAAAGCACGCGAAGAAAACGAGAATGGCCACCGTCCTACCACAAATCGCGTTTTGCGCTGGCAAACAAATCTTTGAGATAGACGTTCAACTTGGTTGACATCGAAATTTCACCTGCATACCGTTATGTGAATGACCGTTTATGCGTTTCTCAGAATTGAACGCATCCATGGAAATAAATTTGTGTGAAAATTCATGGCTACGGTAATTGTTATTAGACCTGGGCACGATTTACAATAGTGCACGGTTGAATTTCCACTATCTATCTCCGTTCTTGAGTTTAAGTTGAGATTAAACAAAAACAATTTTTATTATCCGTACTTTTCACTTTAAAGGGTATAGCCGAATAAATTAAATGTGCCCTTGACATACGATAGATCCACCGATAGAGCATCAGAATCAAACATTCCAAGTTTCAACCCTCTACCTCGTTCGAAAGGGTAGTTATAGGGAAAATTCGAATTATCGAATTCGTGCCTATTTTCCGCATTTAATCGAACACGAAAATTATGAAAAAAATCTGGTGCGTTGTGGTTATCGAGATACGTGTTTGAGAATTTTTTTCGATTTTTCGATCCCAAATTCTAGGCGTGAAAAATTAAAAATGCAAAAAACATAAAAAAATACGGATTTCGTATTGAAATTTTCGAGACACTAGATTTACGTAATTACTGTAAATGCATATTGTCATTGTGAAAAAGCAACTTATATTTTGAATTTTTATATTCCCTATATTCTATGTTCAGTAGAACGGTGTATAGAATAGAAAAACAAAAATAAATCACCAAATTAAAGGTGCTATGGACGTTATATTCAAAAGTATCAACGGTATTTTCAACAGATACAATGGTGCAGTGAGTAAGATGCTTAACTTTGAATACGCTGTAAACTTTTTGACGCGTGTTCACGCCCCGGTTTACAGCACATCTTTTTTTTTATTATATTAATTATATATTTTTTCAATTTTCAACTATATAACAATGAAAGTCTACTTAAAATATTTAAAAAATATTTTCACGTAAAATATACATGAAAACTCACTGCACCATCGCAGCTCTTGGAAATACTGTTGATACTTTCAATTATAACGTGCATAGCACCTTTTATTTCGTGACTTGTTTTTGTTTTTCTTTTGTATACACTGATCTGCTCAACATAGAAATATTTCAAACCATAGAATAGAGTTTTCTATTAAAGGGAATACAAAAATTCAAAGTATAAGTTGCTTTTTCACGCGAAAAACGTCGAAAAAATCGGTTTTTGATTTTTGCTACTACGACGCACCATGCTAAAAAATCTGAAAAAATTCAGAGACATAACCAATAACAATACGCATTTACCGTAATTATATACATCTAGTGTTTCGAAAGCTTCAATACGAAATCCGTATTTTTCTGTTTTTTGCGTTTTTAATTTTTCACGCCTAGAATTTGGTATCGAAATATCGAAAAAAATTCTCAAATACGTATCTCGATAACCACAATCCACCAGATTTTTTTTCATAATTTTCGTACTCGATTAATTTTGGAAAATAGGCACGAATTCGATAATCCGGATTTTCCCTATAACTACCCTTCCGAACAAGGTAAAGGGTTGAAACTTGGCACATTTGACTTATTCGGCTATACCTTTTTTTGAGAATGATACCGGATACATTCCTAAGATTCAGACACCTCGTACTTTTAACTAACTTAACAAATACAATATGAATACAATGATTGCTGGTAATGGAAACATTAAACGATTCGGCAATTTAGTTTCTGTTTTTTGTAACGATGCATTTCATATGGAAAATGAATTAACATGTTTCCAATCGAATTTGAGACAATTCAACCGTGCATTGCTGTGCTCGAAATGTAAGACGAGAAATAATATTTCGTACGACGGAATCGTTTGCATAACTTTATTATTTTCTGTCGTGGAAATTAATTTCAGCAAAGACACTCTTTATTCTTGCCGGGAGCCGAAACAAAACGATTCCAAAGTGAATTGTTTCCAATTCGAAACGATACTCGTGTCCTCCAAAATTTTCAAGCGTAAAGCACACCATTGGCGATGTAACATATTTCTTTTTTTTTTTCTTTTATTCTAATTCAATGTGTTACAGTTTCGATAGCATTCGGTCTCGGGATTGTTTCTTCTTTTTTTATTTCGAATACTTGGGTTCCGAGAGACAGCAGGCGGTTAGAATGAACGTACGAGAAAATTATTTGCAAAATTATCTCGGTAATAAAATATATTTCTACACACACACACAGTCGTCACGGTGCATCTTATCAAAACAAGCCTCGCATTCATCATCATCAGGGGGAGTATAAAATTGGTCAACATGGCTTTGCGAAACGCAAACAAAGAAACGAGAGAGGGTCCGATGATATGTGTGAGAGAACGACGAACAGCTGACACAGAGATTTACGGGCGCGGCAGTGTTTCCCGAGCCGGTGTGTTTCTCGTTGTACTTTCGCGAATCGTCGTCGCTGGTCGTAAAAAGAAAAAAAAAAAAAAAATATCTGTACCCGGTTCGATCGAAACGGAGGGGGGGAAAAATCAATCGGTATCGCACGACGATGCTACAGATTAGTGGGTAGTGCGAAGGTGTAGAGTTTGATAACGATTGGTCGAACAGAAGCGCCCCAGAATCGTTCGAACGATTCGCGAGCAGCTCCTCTAGGAAAACAGAGGGTTCGCTACTTTCGTCTTCTCGCATACTGTGCACCATCCTAATCACATTGTTCGTTCTAAATTACTAATAGTTATAGCTTAAACGTTAACGTCGTTCCGAGGTCTTTTTTGTATACAATCTCTCGCTTCGCGCCTCGGCAATCACAACGGAGCAGAAGAAAGAGCCAAGCACGGTAGCGTAGCTCGGACCTTTCGTTCACAGCCTGACCGAGCCGTCGCTTTCGTCTTCGAATCAGCCGCGGACTGGCTCCGACTTCTGCATGACGTCTACGGAAAAAAAAAACAAAAAAAAAACATCACGTTTGATTCCAAGCCCATTTAGGTCTATGACGACACCGTCGTAGGAATAAACAGTTTCAGCGTTCTCCTAATTGTTACATTTTCAGCTTAAAAAATAATTGAACTAAGAGCAGGCCAAGACACGTCTGACGAAGAAGGAACATAAAACGTTGAAGGATCTTGAACGAGCCTTAAAATTACACTCGGCGACGATAAGATAGGGCCACCTATAATCTTGCCAGTGTTCTCGCGAAACTGATGCAATTTTCTTGCGCTTTTTTTTTCTTTTTTTTTTTTTGTGTTGTTTATTATCATCCGCAACATTCATCGTGTAGGGCTATGTAATAGCAGAAAGACGAAGAAAAGACCGACGATCATGCGATCTAGAAAAAAAACTCCTAAAAAAAATTGTTTAAAAGTGACGTTATATCTTGTAACTTCTGATGCGTTCGATTAACCACCACAGAAAGACTTGTATTTGAATCGTATTTAAGAAAACAAACACCTCCGTGATTTTTTGTTTAGGGCGTTTGTTAAAATTCTTAGATATTATCCTTCGAGAATATATTATAAAACGAAACACAATTTTGGCAAAGAAAGTGATTCGATAGCCGTGCAACAAAATATTCTTCTTTCTTGTGCTACTCTTTCTCTTTACTCGTTATTGTGTCTTGTTGCAAGGCCTTAAAAGCATTTTTGTGGGAACCATAATCAACAGTCTTTTGTCCTGCTGTGACTACATAATTTAAACGATGACATTTTGCGAAAGGTAATCGCCAAGTTCGTGGATTTTATCAGTTTTTTGTAACATTGAAAAAATAGGTGTCCTGCCTTTATCTGATTACACTGTCCAACAAATTAAAATCTTTCTGTTCTGCAATATCCATTGGTTCCTCGTCTCGAAACACAAATTTAAAAAAACGGACAAAATTAGGTTTCGATGGACAAAAACGTTACAATAGAAACAAACCCGCACAAGTTGAATTTACACAGACACACGTGTCCTGAACAAAAAAGTGGAAATATGTTATATTTTCTGATTAAAACAAATTTAATTTAATTTTCAAATACCTAAAAATTGCATGTCTAAACTGTAATACTCCCTTAAATAAAGAATTATTATTATTAACCGTGTTTGGGACGAGGATACTCACGCCTGGCTGACATTGCAGTAGAAAATTCGTGTTCGACAATGATTATCGCGAACAGTAAATTCTACAGAGTGTCACAAAACGATATGTCCACGCAATGTGATGCAACACCTCTGGATCGGTGAAGATCTATTAAAAATCTCTGCCTTCGGAATTGTCCTTGACAGAATGAGAAAAACGTAAATTTACAATAAAACTTTAATATAATTTTTCAAGAGAACTCGATCGAAATCCTTCGAGACTTTCATTCTTTATAATTTGACGTTGAGAAAGTTTGTAAAGAAGGATTCGGTGGGCAGAAATTTTTGACAAATTTCTAACCGATCCGGAGTTGTACAATCACACTGTGGCGTAACATATAATTCCGGGATGCCCTGTACGTCGATGGTGGTGGGAAGCGAATAATAAATCTTGTCCTCGTCGATTTGTCGTCGGTATCGAGGAGGATTTGTCCTCGATTTGTTGGCATCGGTAGAGATCACACAGTTTCATCGTGGCCACGACAACATACCTATTCACTCAGGTACGCGCGCTCAGATTCGACAAGTGGGTAAGACAAATCTTTCCCTGTATTTTTTTTTTACATCGTGTTGTAAACCGGACTGCTGTGCCTAGGCCTAACCTGCAGCCTGGCAAGAGGATGCGTCCTGCCGTGCTGTTGCTGCTTCTTGCTAGCTGCCACGACCCCGGCCGAGGGTACCGGCGGCCTGCCAGGAGCCTCTGGCGCCTCGGCGAATAGCGGGGACGAATGATTGTCGATCATGATCGGCGCCGACCTTCTGCTAAACTCAGGACCGAGTTTCGACTTTGCCGACGAGTCCATCGCGTCCCACTCTTTGTCTTTGTGCACGCGCAGTTGAATGTCCGCGGATTTCCTTAGGTCCGGCTTGATCTCGTACTTGCCGACCAGCACCCTGACCGACCAATCCTCCGTGCCCTCCTGCGAGGACGCTAACGCTTCATCTTTGGTCTCGGACGGAGCCTGAATCTTGGACTCGTCGTGAGGTATCACCGGCGACGAGGGCAGGCTCCTGATCTTCGCGTCCCTTTTCGGCCGACCGACCATCGACGACTCGTTCTCGAAACTGTTCTCGGGACTTCTCTCTGGCTTGCTCGACTTCGCTTCGAACTCCTTCTTCAAGTTCTTCACGATCCCGGACGTGTTTCGCGGGCACTCGGTCTCCGGGGAATCGTCCACGGGCAAACACCGTTTGCTGAACATCGACTTGTTGCTCAGATTCTCTAGGACCATTTTGTGGTGCTTGACGGAAGGGCACTGGGTGGTGTTCACGACGCACGGGCTCGAGGTTTCGCTCTCGGATCTACAGGACCTTAAGGACGAGGGGAGATCGGACTCCGAGGAGAGAGAGGAGGGCGCCGGGGCGCTGGTGGACAGCCTGCCGACCGGAGGAATCGACGAACTCGCGATGTCGATTCCCCGGATGGGACTCGGCGAGCTTCTGGCGGCGTCCACCTTCAAGTTGTGCTCTTGACACGGCGACGAGTCCCTCCGTCTTGGCGTCGGGGACGCCGTGTAGTGCAGAAGCACCGGGTTGTACGATTCCTCCTCGACCGGCAGCCTGTTGTCCTTGTCTACCGCGTCGGAGGTTTGCGTGCACACGCGTTTCACCGTCCCGGAAGACGTGTTCTCCTCCAGCTTTTGCTTGGTGCGCTTCACGGTACCCGGATGCCAAGGTATTTCTTCCTTGTCGTAGGGAAACAAACCGCTGGAACCGAGCAGATCCGACGGCCGCATGTCGTACGAGCCCCAGGAACTGTTCCTGGACGGTAGCGTGGCCCACGAACTGTGCACAGAGTTATTGTCCAGAACCACGGCACTGTCGTAACTGCTCCAGGAACTCTGTCGACTCGGCGAGTCTCTCGTCACCGGTTCCCCTTGTCTCTCCTCGCGGTCGAACACTCGGTCCACCTGCGTGCTGAAAGGGTCGCCGTCCTTTTTCGTTTTCCGTCCCAGGGTACCGGAGTACACCGTCATCGTCGCGACGCACTCGTCACTCTCGGCACTCACTTCCCCGTTAATCTTAGCGTTACTACACGAATTGGTACACGTTGCGTCCGACGACGCAGTCCAGACTAGACATTCACTATCGTTGCCGCTGTTTTCCGTTTTCTTACCCCGCTTCTCGCCGGACGGCCACGCGTCCTGTTTCGCGGACACGGTCGACAAGGCCGCCAGCGTTTCCTGCGCGAGTCCGTTCTCGTTGTCGACGGAGACCGGACTCTGCGGTCGCGGCGGTTTGCTGTCCGGATCCGAGCTCGGCGAGGACGGTTTGCTGCTCACTGCTTCGAACTGATTCGTCAGATTCAGCACCAAACCTTTCCTTCTTTGGTGGCCCTGCGTTTCCAATTTACTGACCCGATTCTTCACGCTCGGCGTGTCGGTCGAGGGACCCGGCAAATGGACGATTTGGTTCTGCGAAACGCTGTACGATTGCCCGTTCCCGCAAGGCATCAGGACGTTTCGTGCCTCCGGAGTCGCGTTCGGCTTGAGGTTCGTGGAACGAAGGAGGTCCTCCCTGGTCACTTCCGTGCACCCTGCTTTGTCGATACTCTCGAGGGATTGCGAAAGAGGAACTGCAATAGAAGATCGGCGATATTGTAAATTGTTAACGTTAGAGAGATATACCTAGTATTCTGACTGACAAGGAGAGTGCAAGGCCTTCGAGTCACCGATTTAGTTCAAATTTTATACGTTGATAGATTTCCTTTCCCTGTTTATGAAGATATAGTATAGGATGAGGGGGCTGGTAGTCAAATAACACTCCAACTAGCTACCCCCAATTATAAAGTTTATTGCTGAGTGAGGGGTGTAACCACACGTAGGTTTTTTAATAATATTTGAAATTGTCAATGAAATTGACTAAATGTTCCGACTGACTGTGTTACACTGACCGTGTTCAACAGACTGAACAATGACTGAGTCTTACCGACTAAGTGTAACAGACTGAACATTTTGACATCGACTCCCTCGAATATATATCCGTTCTTACCCTAATAGAAAGCTTAAAATTATCCTTGCATTCCTTTCCGTTCATACTATAACAAGAGCGTAGTGGTAATACAATGGCCGCTACATAGGCAAACTTTCAATAGTTTTTTAAATATTTACAATTAAAGGTTTCTTACTCCTTTACATTTATATCTTCATAAAAAGGGAAACGAAATCTACCCACGTATAAAATTTGAACTAAATCGGTTACCCGAAGGCCTTGCACTTTTCTTGTAGATCAGACCTGGGCGAAAATTTCAAGTACACTGGTGTTTACTACAATTTAAAAACGAGTACCGACCGAAGAAGAAACAAACTCAGTCTATGGAGGGATAAAATTTGACTACGTACCAGGTGGCAACATATTTTCGGCGATTTTCACGTTTGGCGACCAACTTTTCGGCCTCTGGCTGGTCTTCTTCAACTCCAAGCCCGAAGTAATTTGTAACCCGTTGTCTACGTTGCCAGACTTCTCCTCTTTCTTGGACTGACTCTTCGCCGAGGTAGGGGACTTCAAATTGGTGTCAGACTTTGACCTCTGAAGTTTCTCCTTGTTCTTCATAGCATCTAGGATGCCTTGATAAGTCTCCAGCTGTATCAGGAAACTGTTATTAGGCTTGATGCAGTTCCGTTTGTCTTTCACGTGTTTCCAGGCCTGAGAGAAGTCCCAATTGTACGCCTTCATCGCGTAGGCGATCACCACCGAGGCAGATCTGGATACTCCCATCTTACAGTGTACTAGTACCTTGGAACCTTCTTTCTTTGCCTTGGTGATGTACTTGAACGTGTCGTCCCAATGCTTTAGTAGGTCTGTCTTCTCGTCGTCGTAGACACGTACGTTCAAATACGTGAACATCCCGGGAAAGAAGTTGTCGATTTCCCTAGTAACGTTCAGAATATGCCTGACACTGGACAGACAACGATTACAATAGGCTTAAAAGACTTTAGGGATCGTAGACGATCGATTCGATAATAAAATTCAAAATAATTCTGTCGTCGAGATATTTGGGACGATAAAGGGAAGAAACTCACCCATTCTTTTGAAGTTCCTCCAAGTTACTCGCGTTCCACTCGCTTCCTAGGTAAACGTGATCGAATATTTCAGTCGGCGCGTCCATCTGACCCAGAATGGTGAGCATCTCTTGATCAATGAATGGCTTAAACTCCCCGAGATCCATGTCGAGGTCTTCCTCGAGGCGACCTCGAATGTACTTGGAGGTTACTTCGTCGAGATCTACGGACATCATGATTTCCTTCAACGTTGACCGGATCACGCGCTCAGTCTCGTCCCTTTCTCTGGGCCTACGGTAACGAAAGTACAAATTCTATGTAGTAGATCCTTTGCCGTTTGATATATTCGAGTTAAGTTCTGATCGAGACTCACTTAGTGCGCACGCTGTCCGGTGACGGTGGTCTTCGGGACTCCAAGTTGTCCATAGCATGCCACTCGTTGAGACACGAGCGATCACTCTCGATTCGTTGCTCATAGTAACTGACCCAATCGTGCGACAAGCCACCCAGGAAATAGTTTTGTTCTCGAGCCTTACTCGATACCTTATGCAGCGTCTGCAACGCCGACCTGGGAAGGAATCAAAAATCAGATTGTTAGACCAAAGTCCAGTTGGTTTCGTTCTTTGCATTTCGTCTAGCCCCGTAACTTGGAAGTGTATCGATCAAAACTAACTCCCGTTACACCGATCAAAAGATTGTTCCTCGAACAGGAAAAAAATGGATGACAATTTCCCGTCGAAAGACTGACTGGTCAACCACGAACGAAACACAGTCATGATACTAGAGGAAAACTAATCGGTTTGTGACTTTTTTCGTTTTTCTTACTGAAAATTTAAACTTAAGTTACTGCTTGACATGGAGGCCATTATACCAAAGAACAATATAACATTTATGGCGGGCCATCGATATCATTTCATAAGTATTAATTTTTGTAATATTCATCTGCCATTATCAGTGAAACTTTTTTTTCTAATGCCTATGTATCGTTATTTGTTCAACCTTAATTTTTGTTGATAATCGTAAACAAGAATAATTAATATTGTTGGTATTCCTTTCAAATTCTTTGAGGCTAGAGAATTGCTTACACGTTTGCACAATTAAATTGCAATCAGTCGGTAGAATTCGGTTACCATTTTGTTATTGGCGAGTGGTTTAGAGTGAATTCTTCTGTTCTAGCAGATCAAGGAGTAGACGATCTTAAATCTAAGTGTCGAAGTGTTTCGCAAGTGTTATGTCATTGCCTACGAAACAAGACTGCAAGGCTTACCAACCAAATGAATTTAAAGGTGAACTTTCATCGCGGACGTTTAAAAATACTTCGTCAAGGATGGTACTGTTGGATGTGCTTTGGCAGTCACTCTTATATTCCTCGAGTAATAAATTATTATAGACATTAGAAAAATCAACTATTTTTAAGGAAACATCGTATCGAATTTGGCTTCTAGTTTTCAGTACGACCACCAAGTTTGGAAATTATCTTGGTGATTTCCACCATGATCGATCGTATTAGAAGATTTGGAAAAATTATAAAATAACTAGGGACTCGATTATCTTACATCGATTCGGAAAAAATTCAGTGGCGAATTTAAAATTAAATATTCTATTTAGCTTCTATTCGGCAGGAGGAACGCCTAAAAGCAGTTTATTTTTGTATCGCTATCTTCAGATGGAGACCGATGTTCTTAGATCGCCAAGTAGTTGTTCCCCTTTCGCGTCTAAACGTGATTAGATAAAACTGTTTCCGGCTTTCTCAGGGCGCAAACCACCAGAGAGGCCGGTTGACGGAGCGTCAAGTTCGTTCTTCGTGTCTGATGACGTGTTTTCAGAGAGTTTTGCGTAACAGTCAACGATGCCCATCGACGAGTACAGTCACGGATTTACAATTAAATATTTTACGTAACGAGCACATATTTAACCGGTGTCGATATTGTCGACAGTTTAGCTAAATACTGTCTAACGCCACTAGCTTCGATCGACAATCCCTCTTCTAGGGATCTAGGGAAAATCTAGAATCGTACGATGACAAAATGATTGTTTAAAACTTCCTTCCAGACACTAGAAACTAGTTTTAAACTGTGATTCTCCACTTGTTTGATGCACGAAGATTAGAAAGAGAAAAATTCTAGATAAAATACAGACAAAATGGAGTATTTTTAAATTTCTAGAATCGCACTTACTGTAAAAAATAATACATCGACAGTTTTCGATCGTCTCAGCTTCGAATGGCCTCGGGACGATAGAAAGTTCAACTCTTCCTGGGAATAACTGGTCGGATCGAAATAAAAATCGACGACGTCGTAAAAAACGATAAATTCATTTTACGTCTGGTGGAATTAGAAATCCGTTCGAATATCAGGTTTTCGACAGTCACTGGCGATGATTCGTCGATGTCGCGCGAAACGAGGGATTCGATTTCTGTACGAGTGGTTCGGTATCGAGCGCTTCCGTGTGAACACCATGCCAAACCACGAGCTATTAACAAAGTCGATGTTCCGACGGTTTGCGCAACAGATGAGGACAACAGCACGAGAGAGACTGAAGCCCGAGGCGTAGCATCGTAATTATAATGAGTCGCGTCATCGGCTGATCCTAAATGGAACGGCTTGTGAAGCAAGCAATGACGAACCGATTGCTCGGGACTGTGAATTCAATTCGATGTCGTCGGGGAATGTTCGTTACGCGACTGTAATCGTACGAGGGTCGTTCAATAAGTCCATAGAAAAAGATAGAAAAACAAATTGTTGGGAATTCCAACATTTATTAACGGACCTTATCTAGTTAATATTAATTAAATTACTTAATTATCAATTTAACGTACACCTTATTTAGTTTAAATTACTTAATCAGCAATTTGGCAACTTTTTGTACCTTATGGTACAATGCAAATTGCCGTACTGTAAAGTCGTTAAAAAACCATACTTTGGGACCGCGGACACCTACCCCTGCACCACCCTTAGTGAGTGGGATTTCGAATTTCTGAGGACTAGCCCAACGAGGGATGGGCAGAGGTTTGATTGGCAACACTGAATCTTAGAAGTTAGAACACTATCAGAACTCGATAAGAACAAGTAAGAACATTGAACACCGTAAGTACATCACTAGAATCGAATCACGAACATTAAAATTTAAACTGTTAACACATGTACTATCCAGTGATGACTTGATGGCTACGCACGCTGATTGGCCGTAGCGTAATAGCGACGCCTGCTCTCAAACGCATTGTCATTACTGGCTGAGTTGCTCACAACTACAATTCCATCGCGTGGCAAAGGACGTGAACGAAACGTATAGGGACAGAGTAGGATAAGACAAGACTGGGAGGCATTGACGTAATCGTACGCTCAAAATACTAGCCGTGAATAGGACAAAAATGTATCTCTCGTGGTTATGGAGACCCTACTACTATCCAGTGATGACTTGTTGGCTAGGCACCTACAAACTAAACGGGGCAAGGGCAAGGAGAGAAGGTCTTCGCGACACCTTATTCCCACTGAAATTTGCTGAGAAGTTGATCATCTCTGTCAACTCCACCCACATTTTTATTATAGTCTAAAACAACTGTTGGCTTCACAATATTTTCTTTAGTTTTGTAGTTTTGTTTCCCCCTATCAGCAAGGAGAGGCAAACTATAGGTTATACATTGTTGATAACATGTCGACATCTTTTTTTGTCTTTCCACTTTATTGCGGATATATTTTTACTTTGTAGTACAGTTGCTTCACCTCGTTTTAATGTTTTACTTTCTAAAGCTTTGGACATGTTTTCTATTTATTCTCAACGTGACACAAACATTTGTTTTAAATTTATACAATTTATTGTACAGGGTGTTCGGCCATACCTGAGAAAAATTTTAATGGGAGATTCTAGAGGCCAAAATAAGACGAAAATCAAGAATACTAATTTGTTGATGGAGGCTTCATTAAAAAGTTATTAACGTTTAAAGTTCCGCTCCTACTGAATTTTTTTATAGAAAGTGGGTGGATTTGAAATTTTTTTTTTTCGCCGAAAAATTTAGACACCTACACTCGTCGATTTTTCTTAAAAATTGGTTTTTGATTTTTAGTAATTGTGTTTGACACCCTACAGAAAAGTTGTCTAATACTTTTTTATAGGTACCCATGAGCTCTATATCAGAAAAAAGTTTCATTGAAATATATTCACTATTGCAGATGTTATGGCTGTTTTAAAATTGGACCACTTTTATGGGGTTTTTCTCATTTTGCGGTGTCAAGGATCAACTTTCCGAATATTTTTGCAATTTCTACATATTCTTCACTAAAATACGCGTTGTTTGCTTTTTTAAACATTGAAATCGTCCAATCCGTTCAGAAGTTATGACGTTTTAAAGATATACAAGAAATTTTCAAGTGACATTTCTGGCCTGAAATTATATTTTCGATAAGGAATTTTTTTCTTGAAAATAGTTAGGATTTCGAGGATATGTGTAATGACAAAAAATGATTGTAATGGACCCCTGCAACTGAAAATAATTTTTCCAGAATGATTTGAAATTTTTTAATTTTGTCTAAAATGTCAGTACCTACTCGAATTTTTTTCTCGAAAGTGGATGGGATTTCAGGGTTATGTGTATTCACCTGAAATGATTGTAATTGAGCCCCACAACCAAAAATAATTTTTTCAGAATGATTTGAAATTTTTTAATTTAATTTTTTAATAATTTTTTAATGAAGCCTCTGTCAAGAAATTGATATTCTTAATTTTCGTCTTATTTTGGCCTCTAGAATCTCCCATTAAAATTTTTCCCAGGGCTGGCCGAACACCCTGTATAAATTAAGGGAGTTATACCAGTTATCAATATTTAAACAATGGCCCTTTTCTAACAAGTTACTTTCTTCCATCAGATCCAGAACAATTTTCGTACTAGCTAGCCCTTTTTTACACTTATCCTTTCTTACATGAACCCTAAAATTATATATATATTTTGTTCTCGAATCAAATAACTAGTAGCATTTCAATCTGAATCGGGCTCTCTTTGTTTTGTTATATCGAATGTAAGGAATTCTGCTTCTACATTTCATCAAAGATTCATCCAAGGAAACATCTCGTCTTGGCGTGAATACTTCTTTGAATCTTTTCTCGATCATGTCCATTATCAATCTAATTTTATGTAAGTGATCATCACGCTGCAAACGTTCATTATTAGCAAAGTGTAATTTTCTTGAAATTGCCATGAACCTATTTCGAGGCATCACTGCTTTGAAGTACGGCGTTTCAATGCTCTTGTCCGTACTCCAATAACTTCGCAGTGTAGGTTTTTGCATCATAGACATCAATATAATGAGTGCAAAATAAACTTGCAATTCCTCTACAGAAATTTCTTTGAAACTTGGATCCTTTTCACCAAATCGATTGGTTTCAGTTACGATATGTTCAAGAAGTTCCTTTGTCAAAAACAGTTCGTAAATGTTCTCTCTAGTAAAATTTATGTTTTTATTTACACCACCAACAGATATAAATTTATGCAATTTAGGTTTGTCATTTTCAAATGGGTTAATATGCCGATATTGTTCTGGAAAAAGATAATATGGTTCGATGAATCAAAATTTGAAATGTAACGATTGAAGAAAAAGCAAAATGTCTGGAGAAAGGAAAATGAAACACAAAAAATCATTTATCACACCAACGGTTAAATTTGGAGGTGGTTCATTAATGGCGTGGGGTTGTTTTTCATGATATGGGATTGGAACCTTAGTACCAATTGATGTTACATATCTGGAAACGTTTCGTTACACGCGCGTATTTTCTTTAGTGAATTTCATTCTGGACAGGTGCCAAACACGCTGCAGTAGTCAGAAAAAGCCTCGAGACAGATCGCGGATGAAGAGACAAAGAAGATCAGCCAACACCACACGTTTCGTGCCCACCTAAAACCATGGCTAATGGCAACGGAGCAACATGTGCACAAGTTGAAATTTTTTTATCGAATCGAGAGCAGAAACAATGTATAACACTAAAAAATTATCTTAGTTGCTTGCAAAGTCAATGTCTTTCGTTCTTTCGGCTTAACTCGTTCACTGCCAGATGAAAATTGTATAATATTCTGCAAGATTAAAACTTTCACTTTACTGTAAGCTACATAACTTAAAATTTATTTCAGTACTTATTTTACCTTGTTAAAATTCACAAATTCCATCCAAATTTATTTTCCTCGATGTCTTAACTTGAGAATTAATTTTTCTAGTATCATAGTAAGTCAGGCAAAGTGTTAATATTATTTCTACTCTTTTGTGATGACAATAACTTCAAATTAAATTAGTATTTCGTGTCAGGTACCAATTGGCAAAGTAGAATCAGTTAATCTTAGCTTCCAAGCTGGAAACTTCATTATAAACAATGTCCACAGTTTTTCATACAGGGTGAGTAACTGAATCCAACTAGAACTTTATGTTGTTATGCGAAACGCCGATACAAGAACTTGCATAGTTTCTTTATAAAAAAGTACATAAGAGAGCATAAAAAAAACGCGTTTTATAGTCGAAGACCCCCTTAAGTGAACAATATTTTAGATTTCGAAGCTTCGAAATCGACCGAGAAGATTGTCTTTTGGCCCCGAAATAAATCTTGGATCACTGTGAATCGGTAGAACCGGAAACGCGAGTATGACCTTTGAGAAGAAAGTGGATCTTGACCTGGGCGAAGTTTTATTGGCCCATTGGAGGACACATCCTGCATACGAATAAGGAGCTGGCCAAAATGGGGACCGTTATGTCCTAGATCCGAAGAAACTCGGGTACCGGTGACGAAATTTGTTTGAAATTTATTTCTGGACCAGTGAAATATCGCGTGATGTCGACTCGAATCAGGTTCAAAAAATAGTTGCCGTCTGCAAACTTCGACGTTGATTCTATTTTCTAGTTTCTTCTTTCGGTGTGGGTGGAACTACACTCATTGTTTTAATTTTACTTTCCACGACAAAGGTTTCCATAAACAGATTTTTATTACTAGTCGTGTCAATTAGAGTATTCGAAAAAGTTCTTTCAGAAATTTCGAAACCTGTAATACTTTTATTGTTAACTTATCGCTTCAAATTACATATCATAATTCTATTAGAAGAAAATTTGCAGGAACAATGGATAGGATGACTCGTAATAACTTTGGCGTTGCAAGTTTCGTCCGGACAAATGCTGTTTTCTAAATTTTCTGTCGAAGATTATTTAACACTGTTACGATCATTGATAAACATTTCGAGAGTATTTAAGAAACAATGGAGTCTCGATTTACGAAGCAGACGAGCACATGGCGTAGCAGACGATGTAATTACCTGTGACCGTTGCTACTCGTTTGTGCAATCCTTGAACCGACGACGGTGACTCATTTTAGAAACACGCGTATGAGACGCGGAATTATTGTTGGTATATAAAACGATGAGTAAATTAACTGAAACACGACCATTTTTAAAACAACGATGCAGAGTTGGGATAATTTTACAGATTTTCGTATCGACTTTATTCTTATTTATCGACGTTTATACCGTACTGGTGCAAAAATAATTGCGTTTTTGAAATATAGGCTTTAAAACAATATATGTTAGGTTAGAATAAAGTTTTTTAACCAAAATAGGAGCCATGCGAGTTGAAACATAAAATCTTTTCTGGATATCTTCTCAGTTCTTGTCTCCTTAACCCCTTAACACTCATATTTTTCGGGTTAACCAAGAATGATCAGTTTTCTTTACTGGTTTTGTTTCTAAAAATGCGGTTTTTGTTACTTACAATGTTGTATCCAACGCATAAATTGAAAGAAAACAAATATTATCATCTCTTAAACCATTAGATTAAACAAATATCGTTTTTCAAAGCAGTCAGACTTGGGCATGAACGTTAAGGGGTTAAGATCCAGGCATTTATGCTAATTTTTTTCTCGAAAGTGGGTAGGATTTCAGGGGTATGTCTATTCACCAAAAATGACTGTAACTGACCGTCGGAACTAAAAATAATTTTTTTAGAACGATTTGAAATTTTTTTTTTTCGCCGAGAAATTTAGGCACCTACCCCGTGTCGATTTTTCTTAAAAATTCCTGTTTCATTTTTAGTAATTTAGTTTAACGCCCTACAAAAAAATTGTCTAATACTTTTCTGTAGGTACCCATGTGCTCTACTTCAGAAAAAAGTTTCATTGAAATACATTCACTATTGCAGGAGTTATGGCTGTTTGAAAATTGGACCATTTTTATTGAATTTTTCTCATTTTACGGTGTCAAGGAACAACTTTCCGAATATTTTTGCATTTTCTACATATTCTCCATCAAAATCCGCGTAGTTTGCTTTTTTAAACATTAAAATCGTCCAATCCGTTCAGAAGTTATGACGATTTAAAGATTCGCATCTAATTTCGAGATAACATTTCTGGCCAGAAATTATATTTTCGGTAAGGAATTTTTTTCTTGAAAATGCGCAGGATTTCGGGGGTATGTGTAATGACCAAAAATGATTGCGATCGACCACCGTAACCGAAAATAATTTTTTTAGAACGATTTGAAAAAATTGTTTTTTGACGAAAAATGTCACATCTTCTCGAATTTTTTTCTCGAAAGTGAGTAGGATTTCAGAGATATGTGTATTCACCAAAAATGATTGTAATTCAGTCCCGCAACCGAAAATAATTTTTCCAGAACGATTTGAAATTTTTAAATTTAATTGTTTATAACTTTTTAACGAAGCCTCCATCAACAATTTGGTATTCTAAATTTTCGTCTTATTTTGGTCTCTAGAATCCTCCATTAAAATTTTTCCCAGGAGTGGCCGAACACCCTGAATACGGTTTTTTTTATATTAATTATTTATAAACTTTTATTTGTTCCTTTTATTTCATCGCGCCCTAAAATATTTCAAACATCTTGAAGTTTACGAATATATTTTAGTTTTCACTAAAATTTCAATTTAAACTGCAAATTGGCACTACTTATTACTCATAACGAATATACTCGTCATAACACAAAATTTTGCACTTTTTTTATGACGATTATACTCGCCTTAGCAAAAAATTTTACACTTTTTCCATGACGAGTATACTCGTCAGAAACAGTTAATTGGTTAATAGTGAAAGAAAGAGATTTCAGTTTCGACAGCACGGATTTGTACAAACAATTCTCGATACTTTTACGAGCTGGCGTGGATCGAGGAAAGTGCAGGTAACGGTTGACCAACGCGTTTAACCGTTTATATTCGGCAAGAAAAGACCGCAGACGTTGAAAAATTTCTGCGAATCACACCGTAACGCGTTTCGAGAAACGACCGGCGCTCGTATTCGGAGCAAAGTAAATTTACCGGTGGAATCGTAAAGAAACGTAATTTTACCAAGTTCCATCGAACACGCTCCGGTATTCGTAGTTCTCAGCCAGGATGGCTCGCGGAGCCGTTGGATTTTACGGGTGCGCCACAAAAGTAGAACAATCTCGCCAGAAATAAACGTATAGGCTCGTCGTAGAACAACCGTGAAAGTTGCCAACGATCGTGTCCACTTTGCTGTCGTTGGTCACCATTTACAACGTCGAATGGCCATTGAGCTTCGCCGTCTCGTGATAATCGAAAGTGAAGGTATGCTTCGAGGTTATAGGTCCGGCCTATCATTCAGGTTATTTCAGATTGGAAAGCAATCCTTGCGTCGTTGACTGGATCATTCAAAGCCAACGTAATCCCCCTAAGTACTACAGTCTGGACACTTGAGTTTAGGAACTGTTCGATCTTGCAATACTTATCTTTAGAACACTATTCGAAACGATTCTTGGTAAGTAGATTATAGGAGGGATCGAACAAGTCCTGAATTTGGTCAGGTGGACTTTAAATACTGTAATCTAGACACTTGAGATTCGTCGTACGCAGTAGTAATTCTGTAGAACTTGTCTGAAACGACTTTGGCTAAATCGATTAAGAAATTAAACGACGGTAAATAAATTAGGTTCGCTGGAACGTAAAGGTGTATAATCCACACGAACTACACGAATTATCATTATTTATCTGTCGTAAATTTTAAAAAGAATCTCAAGTACTTTCGATGCTGCTTGTAAAATCGCTTCGAAAGGACTGGATGTTCCCTGTTTATTAACGATTTTTCTGGATCGTTCGGTATAACGATCCGCTGAATATATCTAGATCATGACAGCACATCTCGCCAGCGGTTATTCTCCGAAGCAGAACGAGCTACGTGTACGATTCCGTATATCCCTCCAACCTGTTCTACGTTGTAGTCACAACAGTGAAAGGAATGGAAACTATTATACTTCAGCATGCGAGAGAGTGCGGCCGAGAACAGCCAGTGACATCAACAGTGGCTGGTCAGAGCATTAACTACTGTCGATAACGATCTAACCGACACCCTTATGCCGCTAGTTACGATTGTCGTTCCCCGAGACACCTTGAAAACCCACATTTTTCTTCTTTGACCCAAATGTCCTTGATGAAATTCTCATTCGATATTCACGAATAAAATTCGACTAAATTGCATAAAATTCTTCCCCAGTCTTCTCTAACAGATCCTAACAAATTCATACATAGAAACTAGATCATAACTTTGAGAAACCACCACTTTGAAGTTCTGGTTAAAAGTGAAACATCCAAAAAACATATTTCTTACAGAATTGATATATTTCTCATCCTAATTTTGAGAGAACAGTAACTTTAAATAGATAAATTTAAGTAAATAGTTATTTGTACAGAAATATTGGCAAAGAACGTGAATTTTGGGGGTAATAAATAGAATCATTCTGACCCTGTGACCCAGATGTTCTGAATCTGAAATTTTCATTCGATATTCGCGAATAAAATTCGACTAAATTGCACAAAAATTTTTTCTAGACTTCTCAAACATATCCTAACAAACTCATAGATAGAAACTAGAGATCTATGATAACTTATGAGATCTTAATACTTTGAGAGATCTCCATTTTGAAGCTCTGGTTAAAAGTGAAAAATCCAAAAAACATATTTTTTACAGAATTAATATATTTCTCATCTTAATTTTGAGAGAACAGTAACTTTAAATAGATAAATTTAAGTAAGTGGTTATTTGTATAAAAAATATTGGCAAAGAACGTGAATTTTGGGTAATAAATAGAATCATTTTGATTCAGTGACCCAGATGTTCTGGATCTGAAATTTTCATTCGATATTCACGAATAAAATTCGACTAAATTGCATAAAATTCTTCCCCAGTCTTCTCAAACAGATCCTAACAAATTCATACATAGAAACTAGATCATAACTTCGAGAGACCTCCATTTTGAAGCTCTGGTTAAAAGAGAAAAATCAAAAAAAAAATATTTTTTACAGAATTGATATATTTCTCATCTTAATTTTGAGAGAACAGTAACTTTAAATAGACAAATTAAAGTAAATAGTTATTTGTACAGAAATATTGGCAAAGAACGTGAATTATAAGGGTAATAAATAGAATGATTCTGACCCTGTGACCCTGATGATCTAAATCTGAAATTTTCATTCGATATTCGAGAATAAAATTCGACTAAATTGCACAAAATTTTTTTCCAACCCTCCCAAATAGATTCTAACAAATACATTCATAGGAACTTAATCGTGTCTTCGAGACACCTTCATTTTGGAGCCCTGGTTGAAAATGAAAAATTCTAAAAACATATTTGTTGCAGAATTAAAATATTTCTCATCTTAATTTTGGGAGAACAGTAACTTTAAATAGATAAATTTAATTAAATTCTTATTTGTACAGAAATATTGACAAAGAACGTGAATTCTGGGGGTAATAATTAGAATCATTTTGATTCAGTGACCCAGATGTTTTGGATCTGAAATTTTCATTCGATATTCGCGAATATAATTTGTAGAATGATGGGCGTGATTGAACGACGGTCCGCCATGGGTTTCACCAGCTGCCATTATCACCGTACTCGACTCTGTATTATTGTGATAATGCGACGGGACGCAACCTGTTGTTATCCATCGACGTCTGTCGGCTTAATAGGCAGAACCAGTTTGGAAAGCCGTTACCAGTTCACGCCCACTGATCGAGTCACGATAAAAACGATTCCTTCGACAATCACATTTATTGCAAAACACCGATAACTAAAAACTTCGACGAATCTAACACACTATCAGAATTTTTGATGATTCGAAGCTAGATTTGCGAATCCGTCAATTTTACGAATTTCAGACTCCATTACACTGACACTGGTATTAACCCTTATCGTACCATGACGAGCCTGACTCGTTATAAGTTCTTGTCAAGTTTCACAATCATAAGGCTACTCGCTCGTCATCGACACATTTTTACATTTACGAAGTATTCATAAAGCAAATGTATTCTTTTTCGTGGCCATTCCTCGTACAAACGAATCTAAACAAAATTAAATAGCGTAGGTTTGACGAATTATTTGAAACTGAATCGCACGTCAAGGGGTTAAGTTTAGGGCACAAGTACCTCAGTACTCTGTTATAGATATTAAAAAACTGCATCGATCAGTTCAATCAAAATTAAAGAGTTTCGTCGGTATATTTAAAAAATGTAATTGTTTTCTTTCAAAGATAGGAACTTTATAATTTCGAGTGGAATTTTTTAAATATGAATTGTACTTCGATCGACGGCTATTCGACTTTTGCTAGGTTGCATTAACGGTACCTTCGACCTAATAAAAAAAAAACAGTTTGTCGATAAGGGTATTTTAATTATTTCGTACGATGGGAACGAGTTAAAGGAAACCTGTCCGCAAATAAGGTGAACGGGTTACGCCATGTCCAAGGAACACTACCACATGGTACGATATTACTAACTAGGAAGTCGTTGGCAAGATATTTATTTCCAGCTTTTCTCTCTTAATGGGAAAGCGGCACATTTTTTCTTCGTTCTTTTCTTTTTCGTACTCGTCGCGAAAGTATTCGGTACGTACGGCACGCCAGTAGCCGGGACACAGCGATTTCTCTAACAAAAAGTGAAAACGAGATACAGGATCGGTTGGCCGAACGCAGAGGAATGACCTAATGATGCGAGGCGATCGAGATTCGACATCGAAGGATCGGAACTGATCGTCGGAACCGACAATCGGCCGAGTTTCGCGGCGCAAAAATCGTTTCCATGCAAAACTTTTAAGTTTCGCAAAATTGTAAAAACTGTACTCGTCTGGATTTTTACAAAATCGCAGTTTTCTATAAAGGGAACGGATAAATGAGCCGTTTATTTTTTAAATGGCGTAAGTCCTTTTATGTTCGAATTAAGATATCGAAGGGTTTGCGTTGGATTAAATTTAAAAATATGGGTAACAAATGACATGGTAGAATAATGTTTGTGGGTTTCTAAGGGTGTCAAATTTATCATCCCAATTAGCATAATTAAAATTATTTAAGAAATAATACGTTTTTGATAGACATGATTGGACTTGCGCCACTTTCGAAATTAATGAAACGACGTTTTCAATTCTTAAGAAAGCAACAAGTCCATAGGAAAAGAAAATTTCCCTTGAAATAAAAATAAATGTATACACTTTTGTGTTATAAAATCAAAAAAATATTCAACTTTCATTCTTTGTTAAATAATTCTTACAATAAAATTAATATTTCATTAATTATTATTCAGTCTTCTCCAGTTGGTAAATTATTGTTAATGATTTAATTTAAATTTTTTATATTTCCAATGAAATATTTATAAATATGTTGATATATTATTTTTATATTGAAAATATAATATTTTATTTAAATTATGTGTATGCAGGAGGGACTATAGTGTGCAGGTGGTATACAGGGTGTTCAGCCACCCCAGGGAAAAATTTTAATGGGAGATTCTAGAGGCCAAAATTAGACGAAAATCAAGAATACTGATTTGTTGATGGAGGAAATTTGTTTGACGTTCTACAGAAAAGTAGTCTAATATTTTTTTGTAGGTACCCATAGGCTCTACTTGAGAAAAAAGTTTCATTGAAATATATTCACTATTGTAGGAGTTATGGCTATTTGAAAATTGGACCATTTTTATTGGATTTTTCTCATTTTACGGTGTCAAGGAACAACTTTCCGAATATTTTTGCATTTTCTACATATTCTTCACTAAAATACGCGTTGTTTGCTTTTTTAAACATCGAAATCGTCCAATCCGTTCAGAAGTTATGATATTTTAAAGATATAAATGAAATTTTGGGGAACCATTTCCGGCCTCACATTAGATTTTCGGTTAGGAATTTTTTTTCTCGAAAGTACGTAGGATTTTATTCATGTTTATTCATAAAAAATGATTGTAATTAACCTCTGCAACTAAAAATAATTTTTTCAGAACGATTCCAAATTTTTTTTTTCGCCCGAAACATTTAGGCACCTACACCCCGTCGATTTTTCTTAAAAATTCGTTTTTTATTTTTAATAAATTTGTTTGACGCTCTATAGAAAAGTTGTCTAATACTTTTTTGTAGGTACCCATGGGTTCTACTTCAGAAAAAAATTTCACTGAAATATATTCACTATTGTAGGAATTATGGCCGTTTGAAAATTGGACCATTTTTATGGGGTTTTTTTCACTTTACGGTGTCAAGGAATAACGTTTTCAATATTGTTAGAATTTCTACATATTCCTCATTAAAATTCGCGTTGTTTGTATTTTGAAACATTAAAATCCTCCAATCCGTTTAGTAATTATGATATTTTAAAGATATAAAAAAGGTGTTCCAAAGTGTACTCATTAAAGGCAGACTCAATAAATTCTCGTTACCTTTCAAATCGTTTGAATCAATAAAAGTTAACATAAAACTATGATTTAACAAGTTTGTACTCAGATTTTCTCTTTGTACCTTGAACTATTACCTAATGATATAGCAACTGATGTATAATTTGTACAATATTCGTTACTTAGAAAAATGCAATTTTTGCTTCGTTTTTCCCCGCGTTTCGGACGATTTTGAACCCGTGGAACTCGTCCGGAGAATCTGGCCGACGATCGAGAATGTTCAACATCGAATATCGGTGGTCTTATCAACGATCGAGGTGTCACTTTGTGTCAACGTCTACGTCATCTGGTTGAAAACCAGTTCGCGGCTCGCGAAGGTTCATTGATTCCTCCGTTAATCCGAGAGCTCTTCCTGCTCCCATTCGATCGCGTTCAGCTCCGCGTTAATCAGTCCCATAAAAAAACACACACACACGCACGCACACACACGAGGAAATTACATTCCGTAATTAGAATCAACGTTTAGAGTAGATTGGAACAGGCAATGGATCGTTTTGCACAGACGATAAAGAAGAATATTTAGCTGTACGCTCACCACGCCCAAACCTGTTACCGGCGCGACCTGAAAACCGGCAAACTCGATATCTTTTATGCCAGAGAGAACAAAAACCGGACTACGACTCCGGCCATTCTAAAATAGGCTAACCGAAGAATGTTCGGCGAGCAATGTTTCAGGAAATGTACGATGTTTCCTGGCAGTTCGGTCGCAGACGAGGTATATGAGTAGACCTTACATCCTGTTGACCATTTATTTGCTAAATAAATACAACAGAGTTTCAACCCAAGTGAGGATGCAGCTGTATCCCTTTCTTGGCTTGTTTAGACAAAGAATAGGACCAATTGGGTCTAACGGTACAGGACGAATTTTTCGTCACTGATCTTTCTCATGCTGTATGTTTCTTTCAAACCCTGCAGACGTGCCCTCCAAGTGTTTCTAATAAAGCTTAGTTAAAAGTTACATCGATCAAATTGTTTTTTTATTCCAACACCTATTTCCAATAAATAAATTTGATGTTCAAAGTTTGGAAACTTTATCGTGAGAGCAAATATGGCCTTGTTTGGTATCATTTCCACTGGAGAATGCTCAGCAATTTTAAAATAATTTCATAGTTATAAATTATAAAATATAAAAATGTCATTTTGGTGATTCATTCGTAGAGATAGCATGGACGAAACATTCTAGGAATTGGAACAATATCGAGAGAAAAAGTAGCAAACGTTAGCGAGCGTCCACTATAGTTTGCTGTATGAAAAATGCACGTTCACAGGGCAAAGTTGGCTGTCGCTTGGGACACAATGCTCGAAAAAGAAAAAGAAAAAAAAAAAGAATCGAAGGACAACCGAGATGGTATCGATGCGGAAGAGGCTCGAGTTGAATGGAAGGGAAAATGAAGCGTGGGCCGTGGCTTAATTGGTCGGCATCGCAATTGTCTTATGCACGACCGGACGATGAGGAACTTTCTTGCCTGCTCCTCTTCCGCTCCGTGGATACTTTTAACGTCAGTGAAAACACATCCCAATTTTCTCATACAAATTGTTCTGCGTCTAATTACATTCGACAGTCCCGTTTGTTCCTGCGCTTCCTCTCTAAACACGTTCGCTTTCGACGGTCGTTGACGCATCTGATACTGACAATCCTTCGACAACGTTGCTCCGATTCTATTATTTGGGGTTTAAATAAAATTACAGTAGATTATTATAGTACGAGGGTGGTCCCCGGAAGAACCTGGTCTGAGGTATAGATGACGGTTCTTGTTTAAAAAAAATAACTATGGTCGAAAGTACCACCCTCACAAAGCTCAAGTTTCAAGTTTGAAGACGCTACATTGTTTAGTATTTGTTTGATAGCCATTAATAGTAAACGCTCTCAATGAATTTGTGAACTTGGAAAAAAGCAGCGTGGTCAACATTTTATCATATGTCCTCTACTGATAATAATCCATTCCATCGCAGCTGTCCTAAGGAAGAAGAAAGTTGATGGAAATGGTGATGTGTGGAAGCAAAGGGTGAACTTGAATCATTTAGTCAGCTTTCTCTGTTAAATGACAATCTTATAAAAGCAATTCGTCCGTTACATGAACAGTTAACATCTCATGATCTGCTGGAAAGATGCACTGAAGGACATGCGTAAAATAATAATGAAAGTTTTAACTCTTGTCTATGGAATTTGGCACCAAAACGTTTGCACTATGGAGCAAAAACTATTGAGATTGCTGCATTCCTGGCTGCTTGCATCTTTAACATGCATATACATATACGGAAACAAAATTGTTTGCTGAGCGCATGGACAGATAGAGAATTATCGCCGTTGAAGAACAGGCTTCTACGCCATTCCAACAGCGAAAATTGGCCAAGGAAGAAGACTCGAGCATTCTTAATGAGTTTTATGAAGAAACTGAAGGACTAACGTACGAACCCGGAATAACCAAAAGATAGATGCTTTTTTAATTGGATTTTTCATCATGTGAAAATTATAAAATAAGATTATTTTATTAGAAATCAGAAGTTATGTTGCGAATTATTTCCTTTAATAAATTAAGAATTTCTTTCTAAAAATCAACGTTTATTTCATAAGGGGTCAAATGACCCCTTACGGTAAGAACAGGTATGCGTAAAGTACCGGTACGTTTAGTGTTAATAGAATTTGATTTGCACTGTACAACGGAAAAATTCAATGGCGTTTGGTCCGCGCCTTACACGTCCAAGTATTGGGTCTTTTACCTTATCGTTACGGCACCGAGAACTCTGTCGGTCTATCGTCGTTGACGTTGTCGTCGTCCTATTTTTGGAGAAGCCTCGGTCGACTCGACCGTCAATGTGGTGGGGTTGGTTGCTTGCGACCATGGACCACCGCTCGCGCCATTTATGGGCGCGGCGCGACGAATGGTCACTATACCGAATTGTGCTATGTAACCCTGAAACGTTGCTTCCACCCCCAACAGATTCTGCAACGTTCCATTATTCCCTTCTACCCAATCACATCACAGATCGGACATTTGCGACACCCAAAATTTCATCTTCGATATTATACGCCCGCCATTTTCTATTTTTCCGACGCAATAGAATAATCTAAATCCTGATTCGACACCGTATTAAAAACACTGTTGGGTTCGAAATATCTTGTACAAAAAACGTTGTGAATCGTACAAATAATTTCTATGCTTCCCTTCGCCCCTTGTCTGAGTGGTAATATATTAAAAACACATTTTAAAATTCGACGAGATATTCTTTTTCTTGAGCATTGCGTGTACGAACGAATTTAAACAAAATTAAATGTACGTTCGAAAAATTATTTATAATTAAATCATACACATTAGAGGGTTAATCCTTCCTATGTCGTTGTTCCAGTAATCCTAAAGGTGTTTTATAATTTTGTCTGACGCTTAGAAACAGTTTACGGATCTCTTCAACGAATCGAAAGCTGCTTATTGTATCGACGATGTATATAAATAATTATCCCGCCACCTCTAGGATATCTCTACGAGTAATTAACGATCACCGACGAGGAGACTGGAGCTTCAAGTGCAGGTGGCCACGCTGGGATGTGTATATTTCACGTTCTCCGGTTACTTTCACTGCTGTCGCTGTACGTCGATTCGTAATGTTCTCGGTGCGTTAGGTAACGCGACGAGTAATGAAGCAACAGTACGGAAAGAAAGTGGTAATTTGATAGGAAATTTCGAGTTTCGTACGCTTCATAAATCACGCGTACCGGATTCTGCGCCGGAGAAACGGATTTAAAGACGCGCGAGCTCCTGAGAAAAAAAGGGGGCATTAATTTAGTCCGCAGACTGAACTAGACAACTTGCAATTACTAGTTTTCTCGTTGGAAGCAATTACTTCGAACGTATTCTACTTCGTTTTAATTCCACCGATACTTCGACGAATATTAACGTTTGTCGAATTTTAATAAATTAATATTGTAACAGATCGACCCACCCGAAATTCCAGTAGTTTTATTTAAACTTTAGTTCTACTATCTTTCAAGTTTCGATTAGTAACATTTAAATTTTTTTACACTTTTAAGAACATTTTCTCGCTACATTTATTCGCACCGATCATCGTACGGTGGAGAATCATTCTACTGCCAGTCACATGATTGAGCAACTTGCGCATTCTGAAACGCTTAACCTAAATTTGATAACCTATATGCGACCGGTTGCATAAATCGCTATGAAACGATAACGTGTCAACAGCCCCGCGACGTTTCAAGATTAAAGTAATTTAGTAAACAATTCGACAACTGCATATAAAATGTTTCCAAAAAGTTACATCCCATTTTACCTGTAAATGTTATTTGCAATTTTTTCAATGGAATCCCCTACATCTAACTTTCCTAATTCAAAAGTAAATCGAACTCTAAGCGAAATGCATGGACCTATAGCAGACGTTTGCGATGATACTGGTAAAGAAACGTTTGAAACACTTCGAGGAACGATAGTTTGGGTATAATCACTGTCGCTAGGTCTCAATATTAACACTAGAAGTACCAATAATTATGGTGTATTTATTTGTACCAAAGAAATTAAAACGATAGATACTTGGAGAAATGTATAGTGCAATGGAAATAAATGTTTATTCATTCTCTTATAGAAAACTACAGTAAATTTTCAAAAGTTCAGTCGAATAAATTTTTTACAATTTTTGTTAGAAATTACAAATGGGTCATTATGACCACTTCAGTAGTTCTAGTGTTAATCTACTATCGTTCGTAACGAGTGCCTGAAGCGTCAGCCATGTTTGTTAATGTGTTCTGAAATCGATGTAGCGACTATTTTTATTTTACAACGTGAATATTACTTACAATTTTTCCAATGGAATACCCTGCATCTAATTTTCCTAATTCAAAAGTAAATCGTATTCTAAGCAAAATGCCGGACCTGCAGCAAACGTTTGCGAAGATACTGGTAAAGAAACGTTTAAAACACTTTGAGGAACGATAATTAGGGTATAATCACTGTCGCTGGGTCTCGATATTGATCTATTATCGTTCGTAACAAGTGCCTGGAGCGTCAGCCATGTTTGTTAATGCGTTCCGAAGTTGATGTAGCGACTATTTTTATTTTACAACGTGACTTACCACATCGCCTGCACCGACACCGGCTTGAAGATGTGCTGTCGGCCGCAAACGCTGACGCTGAAGCCTCTGCAACGAAAAAGAGACAAAGAAATTAAAAGTTCGAACCACTTGGAACGTTCGAGTATCGTCTTATATAGGGTGGCCAACCTATTGTATCGACGAGCTATTTTATTGCTAACCGTAAGGAATCAACTTCCCCGTTGTACTCGGCTCGATGCTATTTTCGAGCACGCCTAGCCTTTCGACCATTCAGGGATGCTCTGCACTCGGAAAGAAATGTACAGAAAATATTGCAACATCGATTTTTTACGAGATCGAACTTTTGTTTTCTGGGCAAACGTAACTTAATATTTATCGTTACAAGAAATTACATGACATCGAACGGTGCACAGTCTGAATACATCGTTTCCCCTCCAAGTTAAAAATTTAAATAAAATTAAATGGTGTACATTTGAAAAATTACTTGCAATTAAATTAACGCTAGGGGTTACGAATTAATTTCTTAATTTAAAACTGTTACGCGTTTACTTTGGAAGATATTACCAGCAACCACATTAGGTACTTTTTTATAATTTTTTAATTCCACGAACACTATTAATGCAATATTTTCTTTTTAAAAAATTTGTCTAGAATGTTTTCTTCCCTCACAGAATCGAGGAGTAAAAATAAGTTGTAATCGAGCGAAAATAATCTTTTGGCATCAGGTAGAAGGGGAATTTAAGATGGCGGTAAGTAACCTAGGGAACGCCTCTGCTCTCCGGCAATCCTTTGGCAGAGGCTGCTTGTTTATTCCGTGTCTCTGGCAACCGACGATTATTCAAAATCTCAATTTCGCTGTTCGAAGCACCGACGATTGTCACGCGGACGAGCAAACTCCCAACTCCCGGCACGAAATTACAACGGTAACGCAACTCCTCGCTTGCAGCGCGTTACGACACGCACTGCACATCTAGTATAACCGTTAATTACGCATTATGTAAAAGTCCCAACTTGTGGAAAACCGCCGGCCACGCGAACCTCGAGCTACAGGTTACCAATAGGCACAAGTTCGACGCTCATTTCCCAAAAACAATTCCGTCGTCAGATTTCTCCTATTACTCCGACGAAACCGAATTGTACCAATACCGGTACAACGATATTAACACTTTACCGATCTAGATCGAAATTTTCTTGACTGTGCTCGATCGTGTTCGATACAAAAAAACCGAACCTAATAAGAAATAAAATAATACAACAATTTCCAGGCATATTAGTAGTTGTACAATTTGAAAATGTCGTTGAAGAAATCAAACAAGTTTTGTATCAAGTATACAGGGTGTTCGGCCACACCTGGGAAAAATTTTAATGGGAGATTCTAGACGCCAAAATGAGATGAAAATCAAGAATATCAATTTCGCGATTGAGGCTTCGTTAAAACGTTATTAACAAATTTAGTTAAGAAATTTCAAATCATTCTGAAAAAATTATTTTTGGTTGTGGGGGTCAATTACAATCATTTTTGGTCAATACACATACCCCAAAAATCCTACTCACTTTCGAGAAAAAAATTCTTTACCGAAAATACAATGTCTGACCCTGACATTACGATTCCCCTGAAATTTCAAAAAGTTTCAAATCATTCTGGAAAAATTATTTTCGGATGCGGGGGTAGATTACAATCATTTTTGGTCAACAGACATACCCCCGAAATCCTGCGCATTTTCGAGAAAAAAATTCATTACTGGCGGAAATTTAAACGTTAATAATTTTTTAACGACGCCTTCATTGACAAATTGGTATTCTTGATTTTCGTCTTATTTTGGCCTCTAGAATCTCCCATTACAATTTTTCCCATATCGTTCAAATTAAATTAAATCTAATAACATTTTAATTAATTCAATCTAATAATATTTTTCATTTTCAGAACAACCGATTAATAGGTTATCAATCGGTAAGATTGATAGGCTACCGGTCGATAATGTGGTAAAATTAAAACCGGTAAATAGAAAATATCCTGTATACAATACTGGAAGAAATGATACGACAATTTATGTATTTTTATATTTTATATACAGTGAAAAAGTTTTACCAAAAAAGAAAGAAGCAATACTTTAAGTCTAAATCAGACTATTTACGAAGAATTATGTTAAACACTAGTGAATATATGCCAACGCAATGGACATTCTGTTTTATAAAATTTTCGACCATATTTCCGACTTTTATTAATATAACAAAAATGATAAACATAAATCTTATTTGAATGAAATTTTTATAATAATCTTGATGAAATTAGTTACTGACAAAGTGATTCGAGATTGGGATGACGGATAGACGCGCAGAAATTCAACGACAATAAAATGCAACATCCGGAGCTTTAATCCTTCGAGCAATTAGGTGACCGAAACGTGAATACTTCCGGCAGCTGCTGTTAAAAAAAATAAAGCGTACCAGGCGATCGTATCGTAAACTCGTTTGAAAAGTCCCGAGTCCTGGCAGTTTTATTGTTATAGGATGGAAAGCGAAATCTGCTTTCCAAGGATAGTTTTAGTTAGCTTCGGAGCTCAGATTCGATTTGATCGTGTGATTTTAAGATTGATTTCCGATTTATTTATCCGACTAATTTGAATTTCAGAGAGTTCCGTACTTTCTCCTCCACTCGGGACCTCTCTGCGCCGAGCAAAAACATAGAGACAAATCAATCCGGTCTCGATCTGCGGAAATTGATTGCACATATTTTTCCCGAGACTTGTCACGTTGACGGTTAGATTAAAATACAGTTTTTCTTTTACAATTAGAATATATGTATGTCCCTCTAGAAACCATACAACTTTTATCTGAAACAGTGTTTTATACAATATATTATTTATAAGTTATTTGAAATCGTCATTAATTAATTTCGACATAAGTTTCCAAAGAATAATATTTATGAGTTCTGTTACTTTAAATATTGAAAACTATTATTTACAATTAAGCAAATTCGGCTGTGGCTTCTGTATGGACGAAGTTTCGTATAGAATCATCTTTCGTAAAGATCGAGACGTCCAATTACCAAAACTTTGCACTTATTGTTTTATGAAACACCACTATAATTTCTGTTCTAAAATTACTCAACGAGAAAATTTAGTAACAAGTTTTATTATTGCAAACTTTAAGACACTGTTCAATTCGTGTTCGTTCGCGTTTGATAACACAATGGCCTCGTATTTAGACGTAAACAAATGAACGTAAACATTACGAATGCTTTATTAATAATATAAAAATATATTCAACTTCAGGACTCAACAGACAAAATAAAACAAAAGTATATAGAAAACCAAACTGAAAACACGCATGTTAAAAAGGTGCACGTAATTAGTAATTAAATTAAATGTTCCAACTGCATTCCACCTTCTGAAACGCAAAGTTCTATTCTTTATAATAAAGTCTTATGTGTAACTTTAATTAGAGAACTTCTTTGTAGATTTCTACACATTTTGTATAAATTTTGTATAAATTTTCCTTTTATTTTGTGTGTTAAGTTCTGAAGTTGAATAAATAAGTATTTGTAATAATTTACGTTCATTTGTTTACGTTTCAAATGCGAGGTCTTAGCGTTACGTATCGTCGAATAATTTCAAATATTGTGACAACCGATTCATGGCAATTTCTCTTTAAAAATATAACAATGATCTTAATTTTTTATCAAAAATCAATCGTCGATCGAGACGTCGAATTACCAAAACTTTGCACTTATTGTTTTATGAAACGGCCACTGTAATTTCTGTTCTAAAATTACTTAACGAGAAACTTTACTAACAAGTTGTATTATTTCAAACTTTAAGACACTGTTAAATTTGCGTTCGTTCGCGTTCGACTTAGGTGTGGACGTGCTTTGCTCGAAAAGCACGCGAACGAAACGTTGCTCGTAAACGGTACATTGGAGTTTCAGATCGAGAAACGCATTTGGCTACCGTGTAAAGGTGAACACGAAGGTCGCCGCCACTCTCTTTTGCTCGGGCATACGGGCGTAGGGAAATGGAGCGCGTTTGCAGTACGGCCACGTTAGAACAAGCCTACTTGACAGGTGAGCCTCCCCAAGGTCACGGTGGAAGGTCGTGCCTGCAGTCGCGGAGCCATCGACTAGGGTCATACCGTTTGTCGACTGGTTCGTTTCGTCCGGAGCGTCCGCAAGAATCGGTCAGTGCATCGCTAACGGCGATTTGCATTCCTATTATACGCCCGGAGTAGACTCCAGAGAACCCCGAGTTCCAACAACGTTAGTCATATGCCCAACCTTTACAGGTGGTTGCACCGAATCCAGCTTTCGCATAGCGCGCTATCTAAATATGATTCACAGCGTACGTATGTAGCAATACACAAACCATGCATTCTCCGAACAAAATTACCAAGTTTTATGTTTCTGGAAAGTAACTGAAAACAGTCAACGTACCCGTCGCCGTCGAGAGTAATGGCAGTGTCGGCTAGAACCCGAAGTACCAGACCTACGGTCGCCCTGTCGTGACAATCGATACCAAGAAGGCAACTCTCCTCGGCATCTTGCCTCCCCGTACAGGACACGACCACCAAATATCGCGTCCTCCCTTGATGCACCGACTCGAGTTTCACCGCCTGAAATCAGAATACAGAGTTAGAAAAGGAAAGAAAGGAAATAGAAAACCTACGTGAATTTATTTTGTTGTTTCTCGTAAGGTGCATAACGGAACCACAAGTTTTGTATAAATCATTATTTACTATTAAGAGTATAAAAGAATAAACATTAAGTCTGATAAAATTCTTCTAAAACCAGATGCCACCTAATACCGGATAATAGCGATATCTTTAAAGTGTACGTAAACAATAGTAGAGATAGAATAAACAACGATCATGTTTCAGTCGCGTGTTTTGTTTTTTTTTTTTTATTAATGCAATTTGAATCTCAAGAAAAAGATTATTTTGCAGTGCTGTACAAGCATTTCAATACATTATAATACTTCACATAATACAATAAAAATTATAAACATTCGTGTGCTTGCTAAACAAACAGTTTAAAGATGAAGTCTTTTCTTAAATCTTTAAGTCACAGTAATTCAGAAACGAGTAGGTCAGTTTACATATCTCGGACGTAGATCTGGAGAGTAGAATATTACGTGAGAGCGGAAGATAAAGATGTAGTTTTTGCAAATGTTTGATAAACTTTGATCTGTGTTCTTTAAATGTGGGACATTGCCATAGTACATGGCCAATGTCCTGTGGATCGTTCAGTCGCGTGTATACAGTTAAAAGAATCGGTTGATTTTTGCGTCTAATTAGAAGCTAGTGTGTATCGTACAAATTGTAAATTACTATACCTCTCAATTTTTGTAATGAAAAAGCGTGAGTGGTATTATTACATCTTTTGGTAAATACTTTTTTAATTATCTCTGTATTTTTTATGTTCGGCCATCTCTGGGAAAAATTTTAACGGGAGATTCTAGAGGCTAAAATAAGACGAAAAATCAAGGATACTAATTTATTGATTGAGGCTTCGTTAAAAGTTATAGAAACATTTCCACACAGTATATTATCAGTAAAGAATTTTTTTCTCGATAGAACGTAAGATTTTGGGGGTATGTGTATTGACCAAAAATAATTGAAATTGACCTTGCAACCGAAAATAATTTTTTCAGAATAATTTGAAAATTTCTAATTTTCAGGGTAACAGACAGTTATGGTCAGACATATTTTCAGTAATGAATTTTTTTCTTGAAAATGGTTAGGATTTCGGGGGTATGTATATTCACCAAAAATAATTGAAATTGACCTTACAACCGAAAATAATTTTTTCAGAATGATTTGAAAATTTTTAATTTTCAGGGTAACAAACAGTTATGGTCAGACATTATATTTTACGTAATGAATTTTTTTCTTGAAAATGATTAGGATTTCGGGGGTATGTGTATTGACCAAAAATGATTGTAATTGACTCCTGCAATCGAAAATAATTTTTTTAGAACAATTTTACGAACTGCTGCAAAACTAAGTCAATCTATTCTTTTTTTCATTGCTAAACGAGAAGACATTAATTACTGAAACAGTTGTTTATATTACCTTTAACTATGACAAAGATAACTATAATGTTTGTTTTTTAATATTCTCCTATATTCTTAGCAATAAATAATGATTTATATAAAACTTGTGATTGTTGGTTCAGTTATGCTCCTTACTATAGGTCGAAAACTAAAACCGCCCTGCAACTTTTCGAGTTTTACACCTTTGGATCCCAAGTATGTTTCTGAAACTCGTTAAAAGTCGTTCCAGAATTACGCGAAGCATGAAAGTAAAAAAAAGTTGTGCACATAAGTACTACACCGTTTTGTTAATTAACCACCGACTTTTTTATCGAAACTGAATAAATTTCTCGGTCTGCGAGTCCAACAGTAATAATTTTTTTTATCATTTCCTGATACTGTTAAGATTCTTCGATAAGGAAACTGCATTTATTGACGTTGGTACATGAGGATACAAAGACACAATGAAATTAGAATATTTTCAAGTATATTCAAACGTTCGTTAAGTTAAAAATCCAACACTGTTTTGGTTGCTCTCAACTTTAATGTGGACAAAATTTGTGTATGTATCGTTATTTTTTTGTTTGAATTTGACGAACTCTTAAAATTATTTTAGACAAACATTTATAGAATTTAATTTTGTGTTTAAATTAATATTACAAGTTTATAAATTTTACAAAACGAAATCATTCTCGGTCAATCCATAAATTATACCAATTATGCTAGTTGTATAAAAAAAAAAATCATCGCGAGTATCTCGTGCAAACTAGCATAATTGCTTTTACCTTGAATGACATGAAGTCACAGGTCGCTGAATTTCATTTAAAAGGAGCTGTCCAAGCGCAAAAAACAAAGCGTATACTCTACTTTCTAAAACATGTTCTTTATTCGACGCAGACGAGCATTTGTATTATTTTTCGAAAAATAAAATATTCCCGTAGTGAACATTTATCCGAGCCTCGTTAAATAACTATTTGTAGAAACGCAGGATACATTAATTAGCAATACAGCAAACGATGTTAAAAGAAACGTACCACTGCGTTTAATCGAGTGTCGCAGGACTATAATGACGGCCATGCGCATCGAAAACAAAAGAACCTGCAGTAAAAATGAGGAAAAATAAATTATCCAAAGTTCTCGACACTTTACCGACCGAGTAGCGATTTGATTCTACGCTATCGACCCTACAGAATTTTTTGAGCACATCAAACTGGTTTAACGATCGAGACACAAGTATTTTAACACTTTATCGACCGGTAGCGGTTGACCCTATTTCTACAGTTATATTCAGAAACATAACATATATTATTAGTGAGAAGCAAAAGGACATACATCCATTTATTAACGGAATATTATGGATGACAGTACAAACGTAACAAAAATGTAGTCAAAAAAGTCTCTGTACATACAAATTTATTAACTATAGTTTTTTAATTAGTGATCCTCCCTTTAGTTTAATAATTTCTTACAACCTTTTTTGCATGTTTAACTGACTGTATTTATCTATAGAAATATCAAATAAAACCTTGTCAAAGTGCTTACTATATTGTTCGCTTTCTGTTATTATAGGGTAATTAAATCTAATAACATTTTTCATTTTCACAAGTTACCAGTCGGTAAGCATTGGCTGCGAAAAGCCGATTAATAGGCTACCGGTCGGTAAAGTATTAAAAATACTACTAGGTGTACAAATGCTTCTTTGACTCGTTTGTTATTATCGAGTGTCAAGACTATCGTGGACATCGAAACGGAAAGTCCAACATCGTTCGAAGCAGGAGATCTGCAATTTGGTAGACGATAAAATCTCCAGACGTTTCTTCTGCACTCAGACGGCACTCGAAAGTGTACCTACAACGTCGTCTCGTACACGAATATCTTCAGTACCTCTTCGTGCGTACGTACGGCCTTGAAGAGGGCGAGCCAAGATTAACGTGAGACGAGTTACCTAAGGTCGCATTTGCCCAGCTACTTCAACTCGTCTCCAGTCTTTTTCATGTTCCTCAGGTAACGACAGGGGCTCCGTGAGTTTGCAAAACGTCGACCTATTAAGGGGGCGCAAGAAGATCCGAAAGAGTTTTCGCCAAATTTGGAAACCATAATGGATTCTGACAACTACCACACCAGTCAAAATGACTGGTTTTACAATTTTATTTGAAAATTCCTATTTCGTGTTACATTTTTTTTTTACTGTAATGTTGCAATGACTTTTGTAGATCTAACTAAAGGAGTTATATTGAATTTCATTCTTGGTATTATTTATTAAAAACCAAAATAAGTTTGTATCATGGCTACTTATACTAATATCAGTAAAAATGACTAGTATTTATCGAAATGTAAAAGGGTCCTATAATCTGTTTACAGAACCCGAATTCGTTCCGATTATTATTATATTATATTATACTTCTTATATTTACTTTAATGGAAATTTATATTACTATTTTTGTTACCAAATATTCTTTATCACAATTATTGTTATTAGTATAGTTATATACTAATAATATTAATATAGTTATAATTATTATAATATTATTATAATAAATATAATTTTGTGAGAAAGTAGTAAATCAGTAAATATAACAATATTTTCACTGTTTTGACTACATTTTGACCGTTTTGGTAGAAATAGCTTCATTTTATCTGTCGGTAATTCTAGTGTTAGGGGGGTCTTCTAGCGTAAATTGCATTTTTTTTACACTTTCTTGGAGAATTTTTGGCGAATAACTTGCGCAATCAAATTTACAAGATTTAATACTACACGTTTCTGCTAGCACACAATTGATTTTGTTGCGTTCGGGTGGTACTGCAGTTATGCTCCGTGGTGTAAAGCTTCGATATCTGAACCATGATCAAAAGGAAGCTCGCCTAGATCGTTCAATTCCCCGAGTCACAAGGATCCCACGAAGGAATCGCGAAAGGTCACCGTGAAAGTGTTTCGCGATCGACGATGTGTGGATTCCGCGCGCGCGCGAGCGCATTTGTACGTGTGTGTTATCGATATGATGTCGTGAAACGAAAGCGAATTGTCATGGAAAGGGGGAGTAGCGAGCCAAAAGGTTCTTCGAACAGTCTTTCTGTTTCCCTTTCTACCTAGATCGATAATAAATTCACACAATCGCTTCGTTGCTCGCTGCAAACGAGTCCTACGCGCGCCAACCAGCGCCCTAACATCACGATCGAACGGACGTTCATGTGTGGATCGACGATGCTTGTTCGTATAGAGGGCACGCATTGAACCCGTAGCAATTTCACAACGAAAACCGAGATCACGTTTCGACGTTTCTAGGTTGCATCGAATCTCGTGGAAACTCGCGACTTTAACAACACTTTCCTCATCGCGAACACACACGGGAAATCAGGCTTATGGATTATTTCACGCTGAACCCTCTTTGTACAGAGTTATCCAAAAGCACTTTTAGGATGTCGAATGAGAATATCTGTCAAACGCCATGTTTGTTCCTTGTCACTTTCTTTTATTTCTAATCTATATTAGGTTGTTCGGAAAGTTGTTTAGTTTTCTCACCAACAGAGACGTTAATTGCATTTTTAACCAGCCAACTTTATTCTAAACCGTATTCTCATTATACAGGGTGTTCAGCCACCCCTGGGAAAAATTTTAATGGGGAATTCTAGAGGCCAAAATATGATGAAAATCAAGAATACCAATTTGTTGATGAAGGCTTCGTTAAACAGTTATTAACGTTTAAAGTTCCGACAAAAATTAGATTTCTAACTAGAAACTATACACAGAGAATAAGCCGAAACGTACAAATTTTTTCCTTGGAATTTTTAGCGATACAGACGACACCATTGATCAGAATAAGAAGTTTTCTTCGTTTCTATAGACGGAAAAATTAATATACACAAAGCTTTATGAATGTTTGCAAAATTGTTGCCAAGTTCGGACGCGAACCCGAAAGGCGATGAACTTTCTCAGGGTGATCCAATTACTGGCAACACGAGAAAGAGATATTCGCGAATATTGGTTCACCGCAGACATCCCCGTCGGCTTTCGATTTACAAACAGGAGATATCGCTGCCCGTTCGAAATTCGTATTAGCAGCAATGCTAGAAATTAACGTCGGATCCATGGTGAGTCTAGAGTGGCCCACGACTGATTTCAAACAACCTACAACGAGTACAAAATGGTTCACTATGGATTGGGGGTGGTCCACTATGGATTGGGGGTGGCCCACTATGGATTTAGAGCGCCACACTGTGGATTTGGAGCGCCTTACTATGGATTTGTAGTGACCCACCATAGATTTGTAGTGACCCACCACGGCTTTCGAGTGATCCATGGTAGGTTTCAAACGATCCATAATAAATTTCAAACAGAAATCATCATTTTCGGTAAGAAACGAAATGAAGATAAAATATAAAACTGTCTTAATGCTTTAAACGTTTAAATTACAATGGACGACATCTCAACATTTTTTAAGCATTCTATAAAACGCATCTTTTCCCCCGTTTGCGAGCGGGGGCGTCTCCTTTGTTTAAATGTACGCCAGAAAGAAATGACATTTTAAAAATTGATTGAAAGGCGTACAAAGAAACCGAAAGGTAGTCTCGAAAGCATTATTCCTGGTATTAAAAGGTGTCGAGTTTACTCATGCCGAATCAGTTTCATGCTTACAAAGCGTTCTGTTAACTCTTTCGAAAGTAGGGCAAGTTTATCGGATGTCGTGACACTAGCTTAGGTGAGTATAGCCATGTTTTAACCTACTGTCGCCGGACTTAATTATGGTTAATTCGTTTTCTAGTAGACCAGACCTCTCGCGTCCCTCTAATAACGCCTTAATGTCGACGACTGTGGTAACCTCTTTGTACTTACTTTCTCTTTAGGTCTGCCTACAAATAGACCCCATTACTAAATTCTATCCCTTTCTACAAGGGTCTTTTGTTCTTTCAACCTTTAAATTGCACAGTGAAAGTTGTCGAACGGAAGCACAGCCCGTAGAATTGTTTTCGGTACGCGAACCAAATCTGTTTTCCCAATTAATACTTTGCCGTCTCTGCTTCGGGTTTTATTGACCTCCGATTATTTTCTCGATCGTGAGAAAAATTGGGCTCGTTACAGCGCGCATACGTAAAAGTGTTGTTGAATCATGTTCCCAGGCATGGTGGCGTACATATAACGGTATTGTATAATGACTTACATACGAGTCGATACGATTAACGCATCCAGTGAAAATATTAAAAGCTGTCTTCCGAGAGCTTTGGTAGGAAAAAAGAGATCGTATTCGTATACTGTAATGGCGATTCGCTTCACTAAATAAAAATAAAACACCTGTTTCTTATGAATTGTTGTTTTTGAAACTGGTATAAATCCAATTTTTCAACCATTTAAATGTTTAAGGGTTTACGTTTGAATAAATTAAAAACAAAACTTGTCAACGATCGTGCAACGTTGAAAACACTGGTTCTCGCCCTAACAATGTCTAACAAAAAGGAGATTAGAGTAGGTGTTCCCCAAGAATTTGTATTAGGACCATAGTTATTTAAAATATACCTCAACGACGTACCTGACATCGCGTATTATTGCTGACATTACTTTATATTATTCATATTATACCTCTCTATCGGTATTGTTATTGCAATTAAAAATTAATATTAAAAAATAACTACTCCGTAAACTAAAGTAACACAGTTGTAATAAACATTTGTTAAAAATAACTGGAGAAAATTCATAAGAAACGAGTTCCTGTCATTTATAGGAAATCGCTATTATAGTGCACCAGTGGTAGGAACTGTATTTGTTGTATAATACAATGATGAGACGTTTTGTCAATCGGAACGTATTACCCTAGTTTCTATCAGACTCTATGGGGCAATTAAAAAACTACCAGTTTACGACATTCATCCGGGTATAAAATAATATCCAGGAGAATTCTCATTGGTAGAACGGATACTATAAAGTAGCTAAGCGTTGTTCGTCCGTCAATTCAACGCGCAACCTGTTTTAAAGTAGACTTCTTTCTATCTCGAGCTTTACGTACAATCTGACCACGACTCGACTAACGAGTTTTTATCAGGCTAATAAACGGATCGGTGAAACGACGCCAGTTCTGCAAGATGCGGTCCGGATCATCTGAGAATGTCCGTTCCAGTTGCACAGGTGTCCTCCTAGATTCCATCGTGCATAAAAGCCCTAATTACATTAGGTTGGCGCAAAAATAATTGCGGTTTTGAAATATACACTTTAAAACAATACACGTTAGGTTAGAATAAAGTTTTTTAATCAAAATAGGAGCCATTCGATTCTATACACTTCTGCCAATGTAATACAAGTTTGTTTATTCCATTATTGTAGAATTCTGATGGCCTAGAGCCGATTAACTCTTCAAATGCGTTTTCCGCTGTTGCCTGAGTTTTCAAGTTTTTCTCACGCAAAAAATTGTCCAGATGTTGAAATAGATGATAATCTGTTGGCGAAGAGTCTGGTGAGTACAGTGGATGAGTAAATATTTCGTATTCCAATTCATTAAGTTGTTATTTGTGAGACGCGTGGTCGAGCGTTGTCATGCAATAGAATAGCTCCTTTCCGGTTGATCAGTATTGGGCATAAATTTTTCAAATTTTTATGCATTTTTTGGATTTCCTCGCAATATTTCACTACTGTGGTAGTTTCGCCAGGTTTGAGAAAATTGTAATGCATCATCCCACTTCTGGACCACCAAACAGTGACCATAACCTTTTTCTGATAAAATTTTGCTTTTGGAAAATGTTTTGGCTTTTCATCTTGGTCTAACCACTGAGCAGAACGCTGTCGATTATCATACAAGATCCACTTTTCATCGCATGTTATGATTCGGTCAAGAAATGGGTCGTGTGTGTTTCTTAAAAGCAGAGCTGAGCAAACTCCAAACCGACGAAATCTTTGATTTTCGTTTAGCTCGTGCGGTGCCCATTTATCCAGTGTTTTGCATTTACCATTTCGAGATAAATGACGAATAATCGTCGAGTGGTCAACATTTAGTACCTCTGCGACCTCTCGAGACGTTTTGCATGGGTCCGTTTCGATAATGGTCTTTAATTCGTCATCGTCGATCACAGAGGGATGTTCGCAACCCTCTTAGTCTTCAAGCCTTTTATCAGCAGTACGAAATTTTTGGAACCAATGTTCAGCTGTAGGCTCAGTCCTTGGCCAAATGCTTTACTAATATTATGAGCAGTTTCGAGCAGAATTTGTAATTTTTCCATTTTTACTTCTCTAACCAAATATGACTAAATGTCAACAAGCAGAAACAAGTGGCAAACATATATTGATAGAGTCAACTTAACCCTTTATGAACGTAGTTCAAAACCAATTTATCTTAGATTAATCGCTGAAGCTTCTGGTTGGAAAAACCGCAATTATTTTTGCTTTAACTTAATATATAAATGTTTGTCGTACGTTGGTACTTTGGACAGCTTCAACAATCGACGATCCCTCGCGAAAGCAAAAAGCAGAAAACCGGTGTCAAATAATAATTTACTGTTTCCCCGGTTACAGAGGCGAGATTTCATCGGATTTACGGGGCGAATCGTCTTTACGCAACCGTGGCCATAATTTTGTCTCACGTTAAGCAATCACGATTATATCAGGAGGCAACGCGTGCACATTTTGACACGGCCCGGTTGCAAAATCGTGCCTTTTGTCAGCAAATGGAATCGCTAAAGTTCGCGGACCAGTTGTTTCGTCGCGGACCGTGACCAACGCGCCGTGATATAATCGTTTATGTAATCTCCGTCTTGCGAATTTCGTTATTCCTGCTGGATTCGGTTTTATCGATAAGAGAAACCTTCGTAGAAAATACCGGAAATCCCTCTGTGTCCATAACTATGGCGAACGGGCAGAAAAATGAGCATCGAACACTGTCCACAATTTAACCGAAACTATTTGTAATAAGAATTCAATTTTGGATAATTAACACGTTCCTTGCCACGGTGGTCACCAGTGATCGACACTTTGAACTTACAACATGTTGCAATATCGTTTACAAAATTGTAAATAACGCTGCTTAAATTTGAAATATTGTAAAATAACAAATTCACCATCGAATTATCGAATATTTCTATATTTCACGCTATAGTTTGAACAAATGTTGACGATATCTTTGGACATGGAAAACTGTCATGGCAGTGAACGTGTTAAAATTTCGCGATGTAATTTTCTACTCGAATTCTGCCACGGTATGTCTTCAGACAACAGATTCAGGAATACTTTGCAGTTAGGAAAATACTTTTAACATCAATAATAAAGAAATTATATGTATATTTAAAATATTGGTTTGCGTTGTAGTACAAAACTGGGCACGAAACATATGGGACGACCTAGTATATCTCATTTTTAAAATTCTTTTCCCAAAATTCGAAGTAAATAATTTGGACTCTGAGGAGTGGAAGGTCTCTATCCCGTCGAATAAAATATTTCGAATACCGTGTGATCGTATGGTGGTCGATCGCACCTGCGAAACTTGCTTGCGAATCCACAACATTCTGCTCGAACGAAGGTGAACAGGTACCCGAAGACAGTCGAACGAACACCGTTTACAATGTCCTGAATGCGTACGTTCACTTCTGGAGATATACCCGGACGCTCGGATCAGAAAAAGTACTTGAAACTTACGGTATCGCGTAGATACGCGCAAGAATCGTTTTAATGGTCTTTGGCAGGTGTCCAGGCGAAAGGATTCAAAGCTGTCTCGAGCCAAGCAGAGATTTATGGAAAAATATATTTATCGACGGTACTGAGAAACATCAAACCGTTTGTAGACGTTCGTCGATCGTTTCCTGCAAACACCAGCCACTACACGTTCTCAGAAAATTATGTTTATTTCTAAGGAACACCGATATACGGAATATTTTATGTCAGGAGCACTTTACCTCGAGAAAATAATCAAAACTAAATAGTAAAATATAGACGTTAACAGACTTCTTTGGAATATAAATAAATAATATTTATTTCTAGGAAATAACGGTGTAAAGAAGTTTTCTTTTTCGCCGAAAAATTTAGGCATCCTGTCGATTTTTCTTAAAAATTAATTTTTCATTTTTAATTTTGGGTGGCGCGGTACAGAAAAATAGTTTAATACTTTTTTGTAGGTATCCATGAACACTAGTTCTCCCCAAAATTTCAATGAAATATATTCACTATTGTAGGAGTTATGGCTGTTTCAAAATTGAGTCACTTTTATGAGGTTTTTCTCATTTTGCGGGGTCAAGGAATAACTTTTCGAATATTTTTGGAATATCCACATATTCTTCACCAAAATACGCGTTGTTTGCATTTTGAAACATTAAAATCGTCCAATCCGTTCAGAAGTTATGACGTTTTCAAGATATGAATGAAGTTTCGAGGTACCATTTCATGCCTCAGATTGTATTTTCGAAAAAGAATTTTTTTCTCGAAAGTGGTTAGGATTTCGAGGGTATGTCTATTGACCAAAAGTGATTGTAATTGACCTCTGTAACCAAAAATATTTTTTTCAGAATGATTTGAAATTTTTTGATTTAATTTTTTAATAACTTTTTAACGAAGCCTCAATCAAGATATTGATATTCTTAATTTTCGTCTTATTTTAGCCTCTAGAATCTCCCACTTAAATTTTCCCCAGCGTTGGCCGAACACCCTGTATAAGTAAGTTAAACAAATTGAAACATAGGAACGTTGACAATTGAAACTATATAAACAAAACAAAGCTTTCTGACAACGTAGCAATTTTCTACTTTCAAAAAAGAGGAAAAATTTGTAAAATTTGAAGTGCGTTTACACGAATTTCGCTCATTGTTTTAGACGGTCGACTGACTAGATAAGTTTGAGAATAAAAAAATGACCCGGGAAAGAAAATTTTGGCGAAGAGGAGCCTCGGAGTTCAGCGGGCCTAGCAAGGTAAATCGAAAAAGAAGCGAAAAGAGGACGCGAAGGTGGCCCAGAAGCTGATCGTAAAACCCGTTTTAGCGCGTTCGAGTACCGCGATAGCACAGTTCCGTTCAGGGGGTCGTTCGAATATTGAAATTAGAGTTCTCGAGACGCTTGCAACAGTGCCTAACGGACTTCAATTGTTCCATCTGCTAAATCGGTCCGATTAGCAGAAATAAAACAGCTCTTGAGATTGAGTCATTGGATGAAAAAAGAGCACACGTGCCTTTTCCAGAAAATCAATTTCGAAATTAATGCTGGAATTTCTATCGACAATTCGTTAACTTTATTTCGACCTTTCTGCACCATTTTCCACGTGTTCTCTAATTTTAAACGCGTTTATCGTGAAAATTTGTTTCTCGGTACAATCCTGCTTCTGCACTTGTAAAATTTCCAATAAACTTTGTCAGGAGTAACAAGACAAGACATAATCGTAAATCTCACTTGTGTTGATAAAGTAGATCAGGTAATCGATCGCCACGTGCTGAATTACTTATTGATTGTAGATCAATCTGTAATGTAATGTAACACACTTCGTACAGGTAATTGTTTTCTCATTACTTCTTATAAGTATTACCAGGTATTTATTGGAAATTTTGTTAAGTATAAAATCAAGATTGTACCATGAAGCAAATTTTCAAGATAAACTCGTTTAAAATTAGAGAACACGTTGAAAATGTTACAGAAAGGTCGCAACAGATTTTCATTGCTTATATGTTCTCCATTTTATTAATTTTATTTTGCCTTTGTGTGTAGGTAAACGAGATATTTTCAATATTTTTTAACCTTCTTATACCAAATCGCGTACTGTGCCAATACTTATGTCCACCATTGTATATGCGAAACGCCGATGCAAGAAGTTGCATAGGTTCTTTCTAAAAAAAAATACCAATGAGAACATAAAAAAACGCGTTTTTCAGTACAAGACTTAATTTGCATTTTTTAACAAAGACGAGCAGGAATGCAAAAATATTAAAAAAATATCTTGCAGAAGGAAGTCTGATCCATTGATGAAAAAAAAAAAACTAGTCGTGTAAACCAGTCGTCTTAAGTCGGCTCTCGGGCGGAAGTGCTCGTTTCTCATCGGCCACGACCTCGATGCATCGTGTTCGCCGACGACCCGCGCATGTGGGTCGCCTTTAGCCCACTTTGCGATAGTTCCAGCGACACCGGTGACTCGGATCGATCCCACGTGGAAAGTTTTAGGTCGCCGTGCGCGAGAGACCGGTGACAGTACATACATATAATGTTCCAATTCGAACGCCCGTTTTCAGCGACACTTTGACGGCTGCTGTCACGCGCACGTGACACTCGATATACATAGTTATACATTATGCGTTCACCGCCACGAATGGTGTCTAATGGAACGGACTTTCAAGCATACGATTCCTTAAACCTCTGCGAACCAACATCTTTTCACACAAACGTGTTTCTGCATTTGAAAATTATTATACAGGGTATTCGATCACCCCTGGGAAAAATTTTAATGAGAGATTCTGGAGGCCAAAATAAGACGAAAATTAAGAATATCTATTTCTTGGCTGGGGCTTCATTAAGACGTTATTAAAAAATTTTATAACATTCTGAAAAAATTATTTTTAGTTACGGGGCTCAATTACAATCATTTCTGATGAATACACATACCCCTGAAATTCTACACAGTTTCGAGAAAAAAATTCGAGTAGGTACTGACATTTTAGACGAAATTAAAAAATTTCAAATCATACTAAAAAAATTATATTTGGTTACAGGGGTCAATTACAAGCATTTTTGGTGAATAGACATACTCCGACATCCTACGCACTTTCGAGAAAAAAATTCTTTACTGAAAATCTAATGTGAGGCCAGAAATACTTCCCTGAAATTTCATGCGAATTTTTAAAATGTCATAACTCTTGAACGAATTGGAGGATTTTAATTTTCTAAAATGCAAACAACGGGTATTTTAGTGGGGAATATGTAGAAATTCTAATAATATTGATGAAGTTGTTTCTTGACACCGTAAAGTGTGAAAAACCCCCTAAAACTAGTCCAATTTTCAAACGGCCCCAACTCCTACAATAGTAAAGGTATTTAATTAAAATTTTTTTCTGAGGCAGAGCCAATGGGTACCTACAAAAAAGTATTAGACTACTTTTCTGTAGAACGTCAAACAAATTTCTTGAAAATGAAAAACAAATTTTTAAGAAAAATCGACATTTTTCGGCGAAGTTAAAAAATTTCATATCGTTCTAAAAAAATTATTTTCAGTTGCAGAGATCAATTACAATCATTTTTGGTCCTTACACATACCGCCGAAATCCTACGCACTTTGGAGAAAAAAATTCGAGTAGATACCGACAGTTTTAGACGAAATTAAAAAATTTCAAATTGTTCTGGAAAAATTATTTTCGGTTGCAGGGGTCAATTACAATAATATTTGGTGGATAGACCTACCTCTGAAAGCGCAGAAATGCAGTTTCTTTTTTTATATTAATTACTTATAAACTTTTATTTGTCCCTTTTATTTCGACGGGCCTCAGAATGTTTCAAACATCTCGAAGTTTACAAATATATTTTAATTTTCACTAAAATTGTAATTTAAACTGCAAATTGTCACTACTTATTACTCGTGACGAATACACTCGTCATAACACAAAATTTATTACTTTTTTCATGACGAGTATAATCGTCAGAAACAGTTAACTGATTAACAAAAATTAAAATCCAAGTACAAATTGATGGATATTTATTATCTACAATATAGTATAATAATTTACCGAGGATCTAGTCATCTAAAGCTTCGATCCGCTACTGTCAAGTCGGTTCTATTTGGTTTTTAAAGGGTCCTGGCGAGCCAGGCCAGTTATCGGGGATGAAAATACGAAGAATAATTCGACGAACCATCGCGTTTATTGCTAGCGAAATATGACATTATAATTCTGGACGGGACACGCGTTAAAGCTGTCGGGATTCCTCTGTGAGCCGGTCTGGGACGAGAAACTGGTCCCTACAAGGACAACGAGGTAAGGGGGACGGTATGATTCGCTACAGGTCGTTTCGTCGACTGCTTTTCAGCAGGGCCCGTTACTTTTTACGCTCGCACTTAAAAGCACGCATGCAACTTGCCCTCTAGCCGAGCCTTTTATGCGGAAGGTGTCAGTGACCCGACCGACCATTAACCCGTTCGCTGTCCACTTCCGGTGCTTTACAAGACGCCGCGAGTTTCGCTTATTCGCGGGAATCGACATTTTCGGCGCTTAACGCCAACTCTCCGGGGGGCTAATTTTCACAAATTAACCAACGATTTTTAATCCCCTCGCCAATCAATATTTCTCTGCAAACCCGTTCGCCTGGATATTTTATTCCAGCTATCAATTAACCCCTCACGCACAACGGTATACCATGAAGCTTGATATTTAAATTTTACTAATTTTTCAGAAAGTTAGATCCCGAAAAAGATGTTACAAAAATAGGTAAAAATGGTATCCTCTACTCGGTCTTTAGGTAAACAAATTTTATTAATCTTAGCGATACTACGATGAAGCTTGTATTTACGTATTAAAAAAATAGAACGAGGCTTGTTATTTAAATTTTATTAAATTCCAAAAAGTGACGTCCTCGAAAAGATGTTGAAAAGTAGGTAAAACTGGTATCTTCTACTCGATCTTTAGGTGATCAAATTTTATTAATCTTAGCGATACGATGAGGCTTGTCATCTTTAATAATTTCTCAGAGTATTAAAAAAATAGAATGAGGCTTATCATTTAAATTGTAATAATTTTTCAAAAAGTTACGTATTAGAAAAATAGAAACACAGCCTCCAAATAACACTATTCGTTTCGTGAATATAAAAATACACGAAGAACGTCGACAATTAAAGCAGGTTTTTGCATATGTAGTATGGGCATCGTAGTTGAAGGGTTAATGTGTTCCAATTGGAGGCGTGTATCCGTATTTCCGGGACAATATTCCTTTATTTATAACTGTAACGTTGCCTGTCCGAGGCCTGACACGAATTGTTCGGTCATACGACGAATTTTCTTGTATTTTTCGTCCAACAGTACTCTCGAGAGATATTTTCTAAAAATTGCTCACCATTTTCAGGGTTTCCTCCGGTCTGAGCAGGTAGAACATGGACTGCAAGTGCTGTTGAATGTCGCATCCTGCCGCGGAGACCTTCCTTGAGGGTCTGGCCCTTTCGTTCGGGGGTAGAACCAGGGCCGCGCCCTTGCCTGCAAAGTAGCATTCGCTCAGACTGTAACAAACCAAAGGAATGCGTTCTGTGAGTTCAAATTTTACGACAATTAACGCATCGACAGATCGATAGCGAGCAAACGGTTCTACGAGGGTAGTCCCAGAAGCATCTGGCCTGAGATATAGATGACGGTTATTGTTTAAAAAAAATAACTATGGGCGGAAGTACCAACCTTACAAAGCTTAAGTTTCAAGTTTGAAGACGCTACATTGTTTAATATTTGTTTGATAGCCATTAATAGTAAACGCTCTCAATGAATTTGTGAACTTGGAAAAAATTGGTCATCGTTATGTGATACAATATTTTCATTTGAAAGGTCTTAGTCCAACCAATATCAAAATTGAGCTAGATTCTACTCCAGGGGAGTCTGCTCCTTCATTTGCAACAATAAAATATCTTCACTGGACCGTTGACGTTGAGGTCAACCTCACTGTTGACCACCAGTGACCATAAGTCATAAGTTAGTAATTGTTGATCATCGATTCATTAAAACCATTACGAAGATTAAAGCCTTCTTACGAGGATCTCCTTACAATTTCATGCATGATCTTTTTAACATTTTGTTCCACTTTGGAAGAGTGTATCTCATGTTATAGGACACTCATGGTACAGCGATAGCGTTCATCCCACTAGCGGTAGGTCTATTCTTTACCTCGGATTTCAGCTGTTTCGAAAGCAAGAAAGAAAGACTCACATTCGCCTTCTTTCTTGAATTCTCGAAGCTGTCCATGCGTAAATACATGTGAGTTGCGGTATACGTATCATTGAGATACATCCTTAGCTATTTTAATAATCTTGAAATTTTTAAATAATCTTAATCGATTGATTTTTTCTAATGAAATTAATCGATTAATGTCTAATTATGTACGAAACGGGTCGAAAAAATACATTAGGTGAAAGATCTATTCGTGTACCTTGTCTGTGGTCGGAAGTACCAACCTCACAGAGCTCAAGTTTCGAGTTTGAAGACGCTACATTGTTTAGTATTTGTTTGACAGCCATTAATAGTAAACGCTCTCAGTGAATTTGTAAACTTGGAAAAAATTGGCCATCGTTACGTGATACAATATTTTCATTTGAAAGGTCTCAGTCCACTCAATATCAAAATTGAGCTAGATTCTACTCTAGGGAAGTCTGCTCCTTCATTTACAACAATAAAATATTGGATGGCAGAATTTAAACGAGCCAAGACGAACACCGCAGTGGTCGACCAAGTCAAGTGACCACACCGGAAATGGTGAAGAAAATCCACAAAACGGTATTGGACGATCGTCGACTGAAAGTGCGCGAGTTTGCAAACCTGGTAGGCGTTTCAAAAAGTGCTGTACAACGCATATTGACTGAAAATTTGGATATTAGAAAGCTGTGCGCAGGATGGGTGCCACGTTTGCTCACAATGGAACAAAAACAGCGTCGCCAGGATGTTTCGATCGAGTGTTTGGCGATGTTTCACAGGAATAAAGCCGAGTTTTTGCGTCGATTCATAACTATGGATGAAACCTGGGTCCATCACTTCACACCTGAGTCGAAGGAACAGTCGAAACAATGGACTGTAAGGGGAGCACCAGCTCCAAAGAAGGCAAAGACAGTTCTATCTACTGGCAAGGTCATGGCATCAGTTTTTTGGGATGCGCGTGGAATAATTTTCATTGATTATCTTGAAAAAGGAAAAACAATCAACGGCGAGTATTATGCGAATTTATTGCAGCGTTTGAGTGACAAAATCAAGGAAGAACTTATAATAATATAATTTACACGCATTAATATCTGCTGAGATATATGAAATATATATTCATATCTATTAAAAGTAATAAAGCAATATAAATGAAATGTACAATTGAATTCAACAGGTCTGAATAATCTACAGGAATTTAAATAAAGGTTATACTGGGAATTATCGATACCGTGAACTAAAATTCTTCAATGTACTGTTACCACTTTACTGCCCTTTTATTCGTCTAGGGTCAATTATGATTTGAAGAATATATTTTTATGGCGACCATCCGAATATGGGTCAGTAAAGACCGAAGCCAACAAAAGAATACTTTTACGAAAATTGTTTGACACAAAGAAGGACATTATGCGGTAGAAATAATTATCTGGCCAAGTTAATTCTTTTAAACGAAACTTTATATTGTTTTACAATCTCAACGACCTGACAAATGAGGCAATTTAGTACAATAAGAAGCCGACAATAGAACGGTTGCTTCAAGAGTCAGGTAAACGCGAAACGCTAACAATAACTTCAAATAACACCTTCAGATCAGTTGCTAGCAGAATAAAAATTAATTTGCATCGTCTATTGAAGTATTTCATATTAAACGAATAAAAATTTGGTCGTTCCATGAAATAAACACTACATCGTTAATTAAAAAATTTGTAACTCGAAACAAAATTAAGAATTTAAATCAGAAAATTATAGATCCTCCATTATTTGTATACAAACAAATAAAACATAGGATTATAAATAAGCCTAACCTATTTAGAATAAAACTGCACCCACTTTAGATCAGACGCAGTAATTTTCTCCAAGAACTATACATCTATAGAAATCCAATAATATGGAGATGGAATAAAAATTTGATCGTTCCATGAAATAAAGATTACATTGTTAATTTCAAAATTTTTAACTCGAAACAAAATTAAGAATTTAAATCAGAAAATTATAGATCCTCCATTATTGTATATGTATACAAACAAATAAAACATAGGGTTTAAATAAGCCCAATTTGTTTAGAATAAAATTGCACCAACTTTGGGTTTGATCCAGTAATTTTCTTCAAGGTCTACGCATCTATGGAGATACAGCCTACACGTTTCGGTCGAAATATGCACTCTCGTTGCAGTGACCAACGAATGAGACGCACATGGCATTTTGTATACGCGTAAGCTTCCGGTAACGAGCGATACAATGGCAAGTTTCTCTTTCACGAGGGTAGCGATTACACGCGTGTAACCGGAGAAAAGAGAAACCTGAAAATCTATCTTCGGCAGCTCGATCTTTCGCAATCTTCGTTATCGAAAGCTGCGATGATTGCTTTTCTGCGATACAGAGTAGCTTCGGAGTTCGAAAAAGTTCCAAAAATACGAACTGTTTCGAACCGTCCCACAGTGTGTCCAGCAAAGGACAAAAGTCAAGAAACTAATTTAATTAAAATTTTTCGGTGAAAAAAGAATTTTTCAAATCGTTTTAAAAAAATTATTTTTGGTTGCAAGGGTCCATTACAATCATTTTTGGTCATTACACATACCCTCGAAATCCTAACTATTTTCGAGAAAAAAATTCCTTACCAAAAATATAATTACTGGCCAAAAATGTTACTCCGAAATTTCATGCGAATCTTTAAAATGTCATAACTCTTGAACGGATTGAACGATTTTAATGTTTAAAAAAGCAAACTACGCGTAATTTGGTGGGGAATATGTACAAATCGCAAAAATATTCAAAAAATTGGTCCTTGACCTCACAAAATGAGGAAAACACCATAAAAATGGTCCAATTTTCAAACAGCCATAACTCCTACAATTGTGAATATATTTCAATGAAACTTTTTTCTGAAGTAGAGCTCATGGGCACCTACAAAAAAGTATTACACAACTTTTCTGTAGGGCGTCAAACAAAATTACTAAACATGAAAAACAAATTTTTAAGAAAAATCGACAGGGGGTAGCTGCTTAAATTTTTCGGTGAAATTGAAAAGTTTCAAATCACTTCGGAAAAATTATTTTCGATTGCAGGAGTCAATTACAATCAATTTTGGTGAATAAACATACCCCGAAATCCTGCGTATTTTCGAAAAAAAAATTCAGTACGGGTGAAACTTTAAACGTTGAGAACTTGTTAACGAAGCCTCCATCAACAAATTGGTATTCTTGATTTTCGTCTTATTTTTGTCTCTATAATTAATATTTCATCGTTACATTAACGTTGATACGTAAGAAAATAATGTAGAGAACATTTTATTTATTATATGTATGGTTTAATTACGAGTCATTGTTTAAATGCATACTATTCGTTTTTATTTCAACAAATTTGTTTCAAGAATACCTTGCACCCGTTAAAATGTATCGATTTTACTACGTTAGATTGTACGACGAGCGCAGCATAGTCATTGTGAAACTTGGCATAAAGCACTTACGACGAGTCGGACTCGTTATTGTACTACAAGGGGGTTAATTACATAATTCCGTACATACACTGCTGCAAGGTCTTGCGTTCTCTTTGTTAGTTTTAAGGGCACTAGCAAATAGCACTTAATTAAAAGTCCCGTTTGGTCGAAATTATGTCTCGAAAATTAGAGCCACCTCGTTTCCGCCAATAATACACACACCTGCGCAAAATAAAGCATCGGACATCCTACGTCGAGCACACTTCGACCTTTATTCTACGCGTTAAACGAGGACTCTTCAACTAACATTCAATCGTTTTAAAAGAGAGAATAAACTACCATGTCGAAGGCATCATTATATATTTTTCAATTAACACAGTATCAAGAATTACAGTCAGAGCCGTGACAAAACAAAAAATTTAACTAGGACCAATAATATACCACATTATCTTAAAATAACATATAAATAACCAAAATAACTGTTAAACTATTAAGTTTAGAGCGTAAGTTAATTAATAGTCTTTTTGTAGAGCTTAAAAAACTACACCGAACAGTGTTATCACAATTACAAAGTTCCATTAAGGAAGGATGTATTTGCATCGTTGCAATTAAAAAATGCAATTACATTTATCTAAAAGGTGGAATTTTATAGTTTTCATTGTATCGTTAGAGGTAGTTTTTTAAGCTTTGCAGAAAAATATTAGGGTACTTGTGGTCTAAACCTAACAATTCAAGAATTGTAGCAATTTAAAATTCACTAAAGTATTATGTGTTAAATTTATAAATTGATAAATTTATTATAAATTTAGCAATTAATACTTTAATCTTTAATATTAAGCTGTTCTTTTAACTACAGGCTATCTTTAGAAAGGCGGTGGAGCTGGTTGTGGAAAAATAACTACATATTTAAGAAACAAACGAAAATGCTATCGTATTAGTAGAAGCGACCAATTTTATTTTCCACTCAAAATATTGCAACGAGGTTGATTTAAAAACAATTAGAAAGTCACGTTGAAAGCTGCTGTGAAAGTAATAGCGACCAAGTTCTAGAAAATGCACTTTTTATACAAGAGAATAGTGATTTTAGTTTGGCAAGTATATAAAATAGAACTTCTAGTCGACATTAAATTATTGTAATTAAGCTTTAACATCGTTCGAGAGCCATCTGTATTAATAAAAATCGTGTATCACGATGCAATTCTTCTGTTTACATACGTATTTCTTAAGAGACTCGCGATAACGAGCGCTAGCAAATACCAAAGTATATTTAATCTACGTTGATTAAGCATATTTTATCCTTTCCTATGATTTTTATGTTTTAAAAAAATTTGACCACGTTTTTAAAGAAGGCTTGTCACTTTACAGAAAAACAATTTCGTTTTAACGTTCTCAGAAAAATATTCCGTCGAAACATAGTAGCATTATCCCATTGGCAAACAAAACACTTTTTCGTATAAATTTGCACACCTCTTTTTACAATTAAACGAATACTTTTTAAATCGTCGATTTCAATTTCCGTGTATACCTGTCTACGTAACCATTCACGCAAATGGTTGGTACCCCTGCTTTCCCTGTCGCAGGGGTGTCTTCCTCAGGTTTCTCCGTAATGGTGCACTCGTCGACCCCGACAATCGAACAACGACGCACAAATAATATAAGTGAAAGAAAAAAAGATCACAGTCAATCGAAAACTCACGCGTCAGAATTTATTCGAGAAGCTTCGTTTGGTTTCGATTACGAACAAAGAATTTTCACGAAGCGAACGTCGCGCGTAAAAAGTGAATCCCGAAGGCGGGGGAGATTTAAATCGAACGAGGCTTTTATTAAAACTTCCTCGAAAGTGTGACAACGCGAACGGAGATCGACTCGCGGACGCGATTAGGCCGAGAACCGATGGGATACTAAAATCATCTGGAGACTCATGCTAGAACTGCGAAACTGCGACGCGTGGGCGCGTCTTCGCGAAGCAAACCTTTGCTGCCCGTATTATTAGCCCTCGTGGAGATTGTGGCCTCTCTCTGTCGCGTGTTTTCGCATTCCGAGCTAAGGAATTCGTGGAAAGGAGCCATGTAATGCAAGGAACCGAGCTTTTCGATAAACCAAACATTACTCTTTAGTTTCCAATCTATGAATTTTCCATTAGACCTTTTCTAAAGCGAATCCACCCTTCTACGAATCAACTTTTCCTTTAAAAAAATTCTGCCCTTAACCCATTGACTGCCAGGCAAATTTAGACCGCGTTGCCCTGAGAGCCAAGATTTTATTTTAAAGAAAACATGAAGTTTTCCAAAATATACGTAGAAGATTTGTGACACGCTGTAGTTTTGTTGAAAGCGTTTTGTTCAAGAAGGGATGAGTAACTAGGGATAGCGAGACAACAAGGAGTATGAAACGAGTGATCGTGACAGACAGACGTGATTATAATTTGTGTTGTCAATTAATGCGATTTTAATTTGTGTGTTTCAAATTCGTTTATTATTTGTATTCATTTGTTCCTCAAATAAATTCTCTTCGTTAAATCCTACATATATAATAATAATACTAAGTTACAGATTTAGTATTGAAATGGCATTTACAGTAACTTTTATTGAAAAAAAACGAGATGTCCCGTAGTCGGCAGTTTTGATGCATACGCTTACTACGAGATATCTCGTAACTGGCACTCAATGGGTTAAACTGTCGCGAGGAGAGACGAAATTCAATGTACACTTATCGTTCAAGTATTCCAAACCTTACCGTATGCACGATAACTCGGCAAGAAAAGATCGTACATCGATTTTGAAAGGAATAAAGGAGAGGCTTCTTCCAAACCACAAAAAAAAGTTTATTAAACTCCGGTGGAGTCGCCCGAGTTTGACAAATTTTCGATCATACGAAATATTTTCAAGGTAGAGGCTTTGTTTGTCTTTTAGAATGAGCAAAGGTACCACGAAAGTCCAACATTTATTAGCAAACATCTAGTGGTACTTCAGCGTGAAGAATCTGTTAACGTAGTGACAGAAACGTAAGCAACAGAGATGACGTCATTTAACGCGCGAAATGTCTCGACGATGGTGAACGTGCATCCGAGATCGTATCTGCAATTGTCATCGTGCAGCCAAAGACCTTTACGAGCAGAAAGCAATTCGTATAACCCTGCTAAAGTGTGCCACGCACCGGTACTCGATGCTCGACCATCAGGGTGTCTCGTTTTACGGTTCGCTACCGCCACGTGAGAGACATAAGCAACTCTTCAATAGCAAAGATTCGCCCAACTGATTTTTTCCCACGCGGCCAAGCGATCTTTCGACTATTGTGCCTCGGTCTTTGTAACCCGATTCTCTACTCAACATTTTAATGTAGCCGGTTTAAAGAATCCATTTTCTTATACAGTGAATCCTATAAGTATTCGTACCCTTATTGCTTATGGGAGAAATTTGTTGAAATCAAAGTGATGCATGTAAGATTTTGCAATAAACTTTTTGCTATAAATGAACACGTGTATAAAGTTTATTTGTACCAAATTATAACTAAACTGATTAACTAATAACAAATATATATTGATCTCACTCTACATAGTACGTAACAACAGTCCACAAACGAATTTGTACCCTTCTTAGCAGAGTCGATTTTCTTTCCAGAATTTTAAACACAGCAGATGTATACTATACAATGTACTCTACAATGTACTCTACAATATACTTTGTAAAATACTATACAATATACTCTATACAGAAAATGTTCTATAATCCACAATGCTTGACATTTATCCCTCAAAATTTAACAATACATTCTTAAATATGTATATGTATATATTTTCAAAAAGTGAAATAAAAAAAAACTTCATTTTATTGGGGTCTTACATGAGATTACCCCCTTAAGAGGATTAAATAAAATTAAATTAAAATAAATAAAAATGAAAAACTAACTAACTAAAGATTAACAAAAATGTAAATCTACGTGGCTCGTCCTAGGAAGTCAGAATGGAAAAATGTAAGTTTACATGACTCCTCCGTATTAAGTTCCATTTATGGCAGACGTGAGCGAAATTTATTTCAAATAGTAATTATTAAAAGAATTCAGTTAATAGAAGCTGCTTCGATACAATTTTATGCTACGCTATTTTAGGGAGTAAAAATTGTCCCTTTTCCCAGAAAAATTCATAAATGCTTGTAATTTAAAATTCTTTCATATTTACCTAAATTAAGTTTCTCTCACCATAGATAACCCTTGAATCTATCAACGAGTTAATTAGTATTTCATAAATAATGTATTTCAATGGATCTCAGGTTCTTTGTTTCGTCAATAGTAAGTTGAAATACTGCTCATTTGGGGACACATGAATGTATCTACAAGGGAATATGAATTTTATACCTTTTTCCAATTTGAATCGCGTACTTTTTAAATTCTGTTACCAGGAGACCTTGCAACGTCTTTAGAACAGGTCCTATTACGAAGTTTAATGGTTTAAGTACATCACAGCTACCATGTTTGGCGAAGCCAATTAAAATGAGAAAGATACAAATCGCTAATATAATTCCGTTGAATTGCACACGGTTCTCGATAAACCCGACCTGTACTTTCCAGCGATTTAAATAATCGGTTCCAGTGATTCATCCATGCAGATACGGCCACACCACCGTCCACAAGCGTTCGAACACTTTCACGTGAAATATATTTTCGAGCAAAAGTTCTAATTGCAAATTCAGAAATACGTATATTCACGTTTTAGAACATTTTTTGATTCCTAGTAGAGAGAACTGGTTCGTAGTCACTACAGACTTTATTTTAGCACAATAGTTAAGATAGAAGAATAGGTAAGTATAGAAATGACTGTAATTGACCCCCACAACCGAAAATAATTTTTCCAGAACAATTTGAAATTTTTTTTTTCGTCAGGCAGCTAATTAGATATTCGGTAAGGAATTTTTTTCTCGAAAGTGCGTAGGATTTCGGGGGTATGTGTAATGACCAAAAATGATTGTAATTGACCCCCCCCCCCCAATCGAAAATATTTTTTTTTAGAACGATTTGAAAAATTTTTTTTTCGTCGAAAAATTTCAGCACCTTCCCGATTTTTTTTCTCGAAAGGGGGTAGGATTTCGGGGGTGTTCGTATTCACCAAAAATGATTCTAATTGACCCCCGAAACCGAAAATAATTTTTCCAGAACGATTTGAAATTTTTTAATTTAATTGTTAATAACTTTTTAACAAAGCCTCAATGAAGAAATTGATATTCTTGATTTTCGTCTTATTTTGGTCTCTAGAATCCCCCATTAAAATTTTTCCCAGGGGGTGGCTGAACACTCTGTATATCTATGTTTATTGAAGTGAGCCAATTTGACTCATACAACAAAATTTTAACACCCTGTATAGCTTAGAAACAATTCCAATAAAGAAAACTGACCATATTTGGTCAACCCGAAAAATATGAATGTTAAGGGGTTAAGGGTCTTTCTTCGTGTTCCTAAAAGTCTAGTACGATAGAACTTGTAATTCTTTACGAAAAGAATTAAAAAGGATACTTTAATTTTAATATTGTTACACGAGAATCCCCCCTTATGTGTCTGATCGAAAACTCGTAGCTGGAGGTTGTATTATGGCACTGTAGGTATGAGATTTATTTCGAAACCTTTCAGGTTTTCGTCCAATTCGAGTCCTAACACTGAGTCTCTATGACCGTGGTTACTTTTCAATGACCTAAAATCTTTCTACCGGAGTAGAAATTCAGCGCGAGTCGATTATTGTTCCAAGTTGAAGCCGTTCTGGGAAGCGTATCGGGCGCGTTTCCATTTGTCTCTTCGGCGCGAATCGGTCAGACGATAGCTTTCACCGAGACCCGTGATTCCCAGTGACGCAACGTCGAGCGATGAACGGGAAAAGCGACGTTTAACGCGGAGAAAATTGCGTCTCGCGCGGAGAAGAAAGAATATCCAGCGAATCGCTGGAAACCGGCCAACTAGAGCGGAAACGGTGAATGCAAAGGCCGACGGACAGACGATCACGGCAACCTTCCAAAGCCTTTCGATTCCCCACCGAAAAAACCTGCGAAATGCCATTTTCGGCAGAAACGCACCGATTCGCCACAAACTCCTTTTCTTAAGGGGTCCTTCTACTTTGTGGGATTAAAAAAATCGAATTTTCTTTCTTCTTGCGTTTTATTTTAGTACGTAGTCTCGAAAATATGTCTACGAAATATTAAATTGAAATTCGGAAAACTAACGGAAGTTATAGCCTGCTGAAATGTACCACGAGCAATATATAACAACTGGACTCGAAATTGCATTTTTCGACACTGCGTAGACAATAACATGAAAACTGTTCGAGATATTAACATCAAATTTATGCAGTATCTTTAGAAATAGTCTCTGTATAACATGAACTAAGATAACTGCGATATATGAAATGAAAATAACTACCACTGTGCCATTTTTCGTTTCTTTGAGAAGATCTTAGTCCATGATATAACCAAACTTATCTATATTAAGAATACCTTTGGTTTTTGGATTTCGGATAACTTGTTCGCAAAATATTACCTACGCAGTCGGACGCTGTACATAAAAACTGTTGTTCGTTGATCAACAAAAGCTGCGTAATCAATAGATATTATGCGCTGCAAAAATTCGTAAATATAGTTAAATATACAGGGTGTTCGACCAACCCTGGGAAAAATTTTAATGAGATTCTAGAGGCCAAAATAAGACGAAAATTAAGAATATCAATTTCTTAACTGAGGCTTCGTTAAAAAGTTATTAAAAAATTAAATTAAAAAATTTAAAATCACTATGAAAAAATTGTTTTTAGTTGCAGGGGTTAATTACAATCATTTTTGGTGAATAGACATACCCCTGAAATCCTACCCACTTTCGAGAACAAAATTCGAGTAGGTACCGAAATTTTTAGACGAAATTAAAAGATTTGAAATCATACTGAAAAAATTATATTTAGTTACAGGGGTCAATTACAAACATTTTTGGTCAATAGACATACCCTCGAAATCGTAACCATTTTTGAGAAAAAAATTCCTTACCAAAAATGTAATGTAAGGTCAGAAATGCTTCCCTGAAATTTCATGCAAATCTTTAAAACATCATAAATTCTGAACGGATTGAACGATTTTGATGTTTAAAAAAGCAAACTACGCGTATTTTGATGAAGAATATGTAGAAATCGCAAAAATATTTGAAAAGTTGATCTCTGACCCCGAAAAATGAGAAAAACCACATAAAACTGGTCCAATGTTCAAACAGCCGTAACTCCTACAATAGTGAATAAATTGGAATGAAACTTTTTTCTGGAGTAGAGCTCATGGGTACCTACAAAAAAGTATTAGACAACTTTTCTATGGGGCGTCAAATAAAATGACTAAAAATGAAAAACAAGTTTGTAAGAAAAATGGACAAAGGGTAGGTGCCTAAATTTTTTGACGAAAAAAAAAATTTCAAATCGTTCTAAAAAAATTATTTTTAGTTGCGGGGGTCAATTACAATCATTTTTGGTGAATAGCCATACCCCCGAAATCCAGCGCATTTTCGAGAAAAAAATTCAGATCGGGCGGAACTTTAAACGTTAATAACTTTTTAACGAAGCCTCCATCAACAAATTGGTATTCTTGATTTTGGTCTTATTTTGGCCTCTAGAATCCTCCATTAAAATTTCTCCTAGAGATAGCCGAACACCCTGTTATCTTTCAAAAAATGAAATAAATAAAACTTGATTTTTTTTGAGGTCTCACACGAGGCTATCCCCTTAATCGTTACTGCAACTTTCATTCGAAACATGTTTTCATTAGATCGGCATAAGTACTGGAAAAATTGTAAACCTGAGTATGAATATACCTGGGCACTGAATTTTTACACCGATGTGAAGTATTTTAAAATTAATCACCTTAAGACTACATCCTGGTTGTAGTACCGTGCGTCGAACATACAGGTTACCGGGGAAAAAAGGAAATACCGTGCTCCAGATAGCGCAGGACAACAAAGACCTTCTGTCGCGTAACACGTGCTCGGTCGTTTCGAGTTTGGCCCCGTGAAAAGCAACCGAACACAGCGAACCGGTTTCTTCGTTTCAGCGTGCGCTCTTTGGACCCGCTCGAAATGAGACAACAGACGTCCAGACTGGAGAGGGTCCTCTTTCTACCTGCCCCGAGGATCCCACTTTCAAATCGCGATCAAAAGTATACGAAGGTCGGAACCTTTTTTGCACCAAGGAAACGTGACGGAGCACCATCGTACCACGAACCACAAGTCACTTCAAATCTACAGTACTGAGAATTAGAATGGTTGCAAGCTAAAATTTTCCATTACTTTAACTTTAAGAAAAATGTTTAACCCCTTAACGTTCATGCCCGAGTCTGACTGCTTTGAAAAACGATATTTGTTTAATCTAATGGTTTAAGGGATGATAATATTTATTTTCTTTCAAATTATACGTTGGATACAACACTGTAAGTAACAAAAACTGCATTCTTAGAAACAAATCTAATAAAGAAACCTGATCATTCTTGGTTAATCCGAAAAATATGAGCGTTAAGGGGTTAACACTAGATTTACGGACTGAGTCAACTTGAATCATAAAATGATTTAACAGGTAATTATTTTAAGTACATGAAATTTATAATTTACATGAAGAAAGTTCTTATCAGAATCCTAAACACACAAAATGCGTAAACATTTATGTTCAATCTTGTCAATTTATTAGTAAGCTGAGGCAAAAACAAGCTCTTTCGTAATTCCAATTTATACATCGCGCGCGAACAGAGCATTTTTAGTGAAATAATATAATTTTATAAAATCAATTTTTTGTCAAATAATTTGGCCCACCAAGGTAATTTCGATATTTATTTATAAAAGATATATCAATTAATATCTATTTTACATTTAATGACGTAGGGTTACCATCGTTGGAAAGAATCAGAAAATCTTTTACTAAACCCTATAAAAATGGTCCAATTTTCAAACTGCCATAACTCCTGCAATAGTGAATAAATTGGAATGGAACTTTTTTCTGGAGTAGAGCTCATAGGTACATACAAAAAAGTATTAGATAACTTTTCTATGGGGCTTCAAACAAAATTACTAAAAATCAAAAACGAATATTTAAGAAAAATCGACAGGGTGTAGGTGCATTTTTCGACAAAAAAAAAATTTCATATCGTTCTGGAAAAATTATTTTCGGTTGTGGGGGTCAATTACAATAATTTTTGGTGAATAGACCTACTCTCGAAATCCTACCCACTTTCTAGAAAAAAATTCAGTACTGGCGGAACTTTAAACGTTAATAACTTTTTAACGAAGCCTTCATCAACAAATTAATATTCTTGATTTTCGTCTTATTTTGGTCTCTAGAATCTCCCATTAAAATTTTTCCCAGGGGTGGCCGAACACCCTGTATAATCAACATCCGTAAATCTAGTGTTAAATTATATGGGAAAATTATGGTCTAACGATTTAACTTTCATTTTTGTTTATTCGTATTTAATCTAAAGGGTAAATGCTATCCTATTAAATAAAACTTAAAAGAACTGACTACGAGGGAACAAAAATTAAATGAGTAAGACATTATATGAAATCTATTATGGCCCTCGGTGCTTGAAGAGGGTTGTTAAACCTGCTCCAGTTATTAAGCATAATTATTAATATGACAATATAGAATAAAAAGATATTAATAATAGTTTAAAAATTTTTTACTATAATCGTATCTCAAGACTTATATGTGAAATGATTAGACAAATTTTATTTTATATATTTAAAAATAACTATTTAGACAGTTTCAATTCGTCTAAATTTTATAAACGTACATTATTCGGGGTTACTGTAGCTTCGATTCATCACAAAATAAAATCAACTTGTTCTGTTTGATGAAAAAGTGAGGGCACTTCGTTCATCTAAAATAAGATTGATATTTCGGTGTAAAATTTTCAATTTCTCGGCTAAATACCTAAGGAGGAGCACACGAAAATTTGAATAACGATCTATTCCTCTGCCGTGTTCAATGTTGTGGTTTCCGTCTCTAAGCAACACCGCATTGCTGTACAACTCGTTAGAAACGATGATCGAATGCGTGCTAATTCAAAATTGGCTAACTCTCTAAGATACAAATTAACATTGTATGAAAGGAAAAGCCTAATCTTGCACTCCTGTTCTTCGAATTAATAATTTATTACCAATAAAATTAGGTATCTTAAGGAAAAATATTTGGCTTTATCAAGAAACAAATATTTCAAATCCAACCTTTTTTTAAAAAATTGAATTATTTTGATATATTTAAATTATATTTTTGAATAACTTTACTATCGTCAGGAATGATAAAATAACAAATACGTCGATGAATTTTGGGACTTTCGTGGTCTACGTACTACGTAATAAATATTTCCTCCGAAACAGTTTTCAAACATTATAAATTACAATTCCTCGACGACGTTTAACGTCTTCGTAATCATACAAAGTGTTACAATATCTCAAACTTGGTACCGTGAGAGATTCGAAAAACTTGTACAAAAGCTAGCCTCCTCAGCAGCGCTCTCCTTTGAAAAATAATTGCTCTTGAGGGTCTCCTTTCAAACCCCGATCGCATAAAGGATGCAGCTGTTACTCCAGTCAATTAACGTGCAAGGTAACCACCTTGCCAATAGAAACGAGTGTTAACGTCAAAAATTGTGCACATTGCACGAAACAGTGTTTTCATTCTTTATCTAGCAATCAATTTCAGGCATAATTTCAATTATGAAGATAAAAGTTACTCTGAAACATTGGCTCTAATTTTTCTAAAATCGAAACTAACGATAGAAATAATTTAATACCAAAAAAGGATCATTTTTACCGATTCTTATTCTTATTCAGTATTTTCAGCACCATTAGGTTAGTAAATTTGCAATATTATAATCCGTAATGTCACGTTCGATCAATAGGCGATGAAATTTTCTATAAAAATAATTTAAACTAAGAATAATCTTTGCGATCTATGGATTAGGAACCAGTGGCCTACTGTGTCTTGTTTATATAATATTATACTGCCAGCTTTGCACGTGGTTTACCGTTTATTTACTCTTCCTTAGCCACCACCTGCAGGAATTTTGCAATGCTATGCAACTTATATTTTAAGTTCAGTTATTTTACAGATCCGTTTCAAATTTCATCGCGATCTCTCCAGCCGTTTTCCCATGACGCAATAACAAACAAACACGCACGACTAAGTATTATTTACACACTGACGGGAGCAAGATCCAATGTAAAAACTTATTCTCCGAGTTGAATATTACAAATGAAAGCTGCACGTTTTTACTTTGTTCGGACACTGTACCCTGTAGCGGTGATTAAAAGACCGCGAAACGAGTGTAAACACAATCAACGCACGATTCGAATATCGATTTTTTTTCCCCGACAGTATCCTTTCGCGAGAACAATACACGCTTGACGTCCGGCACACGAAGCATTCTATTCGCGTATTGTACGAACGCGTGCGTTTACGAGCAAGCCACATTCTCCCGTGTTACGAAAAAAAAAAAGAAATCGGAAAATCTGTACCTGATGTATTGAATGTACCCGTGTCTGGCATCTTCGAGGAGGAACCCCGGATTCCGCATCGCGACGCTTTCGAAGACCATCAAGTCAACGCATGCCACGGACCAACGATGGTAACAAAACCTCTTTCACGAGTCACTTACGAACACGAGATTCGATCCGAATCTAGGCACTGCACACTGGTTCCGCGAGTCATAGCTTCGTCCACGGACGCCGTTTCGTCGAACATATCTTACACCGTTTTCGAAAATCATCAGCTCGCAAACACGTCACAAGTCCTGGCTCCGCGAACTTCGTTAGTAAGGAAGAACCGCTGGATCGCTATTCACTTGGAAACTGAGGTTGCCGCGATACGCGATTGGGACTTTCGTTAAAACAACATGATAAATTCGTGATACAGCTTTGTTCGACGACCGGAAGAACAACGGTGAAACAGATACGCACGGTCGGACATTCGCGAGGCAACTGAAGTGCGAAGTGAGGCGCGGAACGGTGGGAGTTCGGTTACCTCCCCCCTCTGCCCTCTGCCAGATCCGTTCGCCCCACCATAAACCATAGCGGCGACCCTAACCTAACCTACCGGACCGAAATGCGGCTCGGTCGATCGAGGAAAGCGTGGAAGTGTGGAAACCGGAGGGAAGGACGTGTTTTATGGGCATCGCATACATTTCCGTTCCGTGTCGATTCTGTATCGCGTACATTTATTCACGCATGCGTGCTCGTGTGTACCCTTGTCCTTTATCTTTCGGTCGTTTGTTTCTTATCATAATTTAAGAAGAATCGAGATATGTCGAACAGAGAGGATAACCTTGCAAAATATTGGATGTCCCATACAACTACGAAACTCTACATTCATGCATGAGAGCATTTCAACGTTCATACATATAAGAATCATATATAAAATTTTTCTGTTTCCATTGGAATCATTTTTGCTGTTATTACTATTATTCCACGTATAATTATTATCTTTTAACACGTTGACTAGAGATGCATTTAACGTTTGTTCAAATTTTAATATAAAAAAAAGAAATATTTAATAGTTTAATGATGTACCTGTATAGCATTCTTAAAAAAACTAACACTATTTAAAAGTTTATAAGCACTAGAATTCATTCATTCTAAGTATTTGGAAGAACAATTATAAATTTGAAGCGCTGATAACCAATGACCACTTTAGAAGTCAATGTGTTGATTTAAATCGTTCAAATTATTATATGCAATATTATAATTTTATTAATACGTAATCCTTCCTTTAAATTATATTATTATTTCTGTAACGGATGACAAAAATGGCTCTGTCGATTGGCCCGAACCTTCTACCTTATTAATTGGTACCAAAAAGATTAAAACATTATGGTCTATACAACAAGATGTAAGTCTCAAGATTATATTAGTAAAATTAGAAAATAGTTGCTTCATATATGGTACAGTATTATAACGTATTTATTACAAACACGCACTGCGGATCACAAAAGTATTTGAAAGTTGAAATTGAAAATTTCAGTAGAAATTTGATCCACATTTTATTGCTATTATAGCCTTAATATTATTTACTATAAAATGTACTAACTTTGATTGTAAGAAATAAAGACTATTATACTATTATAGTATTTTATTTTTAATGTGATAACCATGTGTTTCATGCTCTTTTTACCCTGCCTATAAATTCTTTATGGAATTCAAGCAAAATCAAACAAATTTTATTCACAAATATACTAAAAATTAGAGTCTATTAATGAATTTTCAAATAAGCAAAGTTGTACACAAAAGTTAGTTTATAAGCGAATCTAACAGTTTATTTGTTATTTGACAATAAAGTTTGCCCAACTCTGAATTCGAATTAACTTTGTGGTGAATGTTATATGTATAACACCTATTCTTTGACAACTTTTGTAATACACTTTGCGTCATTGTGCAATTGAAAACTACTTACTTCGTAGATCCAATTTTGGCACATTGTCTTTTGTATTTTCTTGTAGAATTTTTAAATATCTCATTTTAACTATGATTTCATCAACAAACACAAAATTCTAATTCCACTAACAGTCGTGCAATCTCACACCATCACCGATCCACCATTGTTATTTTATCAACGTTAAACATTCCGCGCATCTAGTTCGCGCACCACGTGGCGCCTGTTTCTTATCTGATGGCGCTGCTACTCCTATAACGTAAAGCGCGAAAAACAAATACATGGATACTTTCAGTTTTATACTTTTTACATCGTTATCGATGTATTATTAATTCTAGAAGGTATTTTATAGAACATCTCTGTTTTAAAAACATTTCTTTAAAAGATTTTATTAACCCTTTGCAATACAATGATAAGCCTGACACGTCGTAAACTCATTATACCAAGTTTCACAATAAAGAGACTATTATTATAATATTAATATACTAAAATCAACACATTATCACATTTTCAAGGTATTCGTAAAACAAATCTATTCTTTTTGAGAACATTTTACAAATGAATAAAATTTAAACAAAATTAAATACTATAAATGTCAAAAATTACTTGTAATTAAATAGTACGTCAAGGGGTTAAACTGATTGACCTGTAGTGACACCTAATGATCCCTATGAGGGTCTGATTAGGTTCCAAGACTCTACTCTGTTTCAGAGTTTAATAATTTCATGCAAAATACAGGTATATACGACTAATTTCGCATTGCAAAAATTGGTATTCGTAAAATCCGCCGTTCAGTTTTGTTTTTATTAATTTTATCGCCTATTTGATCGTCAGACCATGCGTCCACCAAACATTTTTAACAGCCGCTGAACGTAGACAAAGAACAACCCGTCTGATCGTTAACTCGATCACTGATCCACTCACCCGCGCAACATCGTCTGCTGCGTTTCCCCCTTCTTTTTTCTCCCCTTGATCAACCCTTTGCTCTTTCTACGCACTAAGCGAGACAATCGATAGTCGTTTATTTTTGCTCGGTTTAGCGGCCGACGATAAATTTTAATCGTCGTCGACAAAATTATTAGCAAAAAGTGCGATGGTACGATTAGAAAAAAAAAAAACAAAGAATAAAACGAAAGCATGAACTTTAAAAAAAGAAGACAAGTATTTTACGTTACGAAAAATCAGAAATGAATTCTGCGATGGCTCGATGAATCATTCCTTGAAACGAAGAAACCACAACCTTTCAACCAAGTGTCCCTTACGATGGAATGGACTGCACGTTATACAGATTGACGTGAAATGGATACTGCAATCCTTGGAAAGTGGTATCAATTGTCTAGGAATCCGGCGATGCTAACACCGATCACGTCAACAAGAAATATACTGCGTTTCTTCAATTTTTGTTTTCCAAACATAGTACGTCAAATACTTTATACTTGTAGAAGTTTAAGAAGAGTATTATACAATCTGGTATTGAAACATTGAAAAACATATTGAAGAAATTAATAAACGAAAAAAGATAATAGAAAAGCTAACTGCATTGCGTTTAATACCAAGATGTAACAGTCATAATAACAATGATATAATGGAACAACTTTAAAGAGATAAAGATGCTTGACGGAGATATTATACACATAAATTATGCACAAGCCGAACTAGTGAACGAAAGTGAAGACGATGATGTGCATTCTAACACCGAAGCGTTCGAATCATTTGAAAGTGGACTTTGGCAGTTTCAGACGCAAAGAGACTGTCAGTTTACACAATTACGTGAACAAACATATATGATTTAACAGCCGATGGGATATGAAATTTTTAACACTAGATTTACGGATGTTGATTATATACCTATTTTAACTGAAGTGAGTCAATTTGACTCATACAACAAAATTCAAGTTGTTTGTAAAAAAGATAGTTCCAAAACAATTTAAATGAATGATTTATTATTAATAATTTCATTGAAAACATTTTGCACGTATGCATTCTATTTTTAAACTACATTTAGGAAAAGAAATTTTTAAAAGGAAAAGAAACCCTAGGAAATTAGATGTAAAATCAGTATCATTTCCGCCCACACATTATATTTTCGGTAAAGAATTTTTTTCTCGAAAGTACGTAGGAATTCGGGTGTAAGTGTGTTCACCAAAAATGCTTGTGATTGACACCTGTAACTAAATATAATTTTTTCAGTATGATTTGAAATTTTGTAATTTCTTCTAAAAATTTCAGTACCTACTCGAATTTTTTTCTTGAAAGTGGGTAGGAATTCGGGGGTATGTGTAATGACCAAAAATGATTGTAATTGACCCCCGCAACTGAAAATAATTTTTTCAGAACGATTTGAAATCTTTTTTTTTTCGCTGAAAAATTTAGGCACCTACCCCCTGTCGATTTTTCTTAAAAATTCGTTTTTGATTTTTAATAATTTTGTTCGGCGCCCAACAGAAAAGTTGTCTAATACTTTTTTGTAGGTACCCATGAGCTCTACCTCAGAAAAAAGTTTCATTGAAATATATTCACTATTGTAAGAGTTATGGCTGTTTGAAAATTGGACCATTTTTATGGGGTTTTTCTCATTTTGCGGGGACAAGGACCAACTTTTCGAATATTTTTGTGATTTGTACATATTCTCCATCAAAATACGCATAGTTTGCTTTTTTAAACATCAAAATCGTCCAATCCGTTCAGAAGTTATGACATTTTGAAGATTCGCATGAAATTTCGGGGTAACATTTCTGCCCAGAAATTATATTTTCGGTAAGGAATTTTTTTCTCGAAAGTGCGTAGGAATTCGGGGGTATGTTTATTGACCAAAAATGATTGAAATTGACCCCTGCAACTGAAAATAATTTTTTTAGAACGATTTGAAATTTTTTAATGTTGTCGAAAAATTTCACACCTACTCAAATTTTTTTTTCGAAAATGATTAGGATTTCGAGGGTATATCTATTGACCAAAAATGATTGTAATTAACCCCCACAACCGAAAATAATTTTTCCAGAACGATATAAAATTTTTTAACTTCGTCTAAAAATTTCAGTACCTACTCGAATTTTTTTCTCTAAAGTGGGTAGGATTTCAGGGGTATGTCTATTCATAAAAAATGATTGTAATTGAACCCCGTAACCAAAAATAATTTTTTCAGAATGATTTGAAATTTTTTAATTTAATTTTTTAATTACTTTTTAATGAAGCCTCAGCCAAGAAATTGATATTCTTGATTTTCTTCTTATTTTGGCGTCTAGAATCTCCCATTGAAAGTTTTCCCAGGGGTGACCGAACACCCTGTATACATAGTAATCAAATTTTTAACAAGTCAAATTGGCTCAGTCCGTAAATGTAGTGTTAATTAGTGTATGTGCAATAAATGTCCGTAAATCTAGCGTTAAAAATAATGGAGACTAAGTAACAGGAATAATCTTAGAATTGTATTCGCACAATGACGCGTATCAAGATTTCTATAAAATGGAGGATGCGTTGTAGAGTTTTCAGTTTCACGTTAACTGTTGATAACTACGTTCGCGACTGTGTATTCATTGATTTTTTAGTTTGTAGCTCTCTTTAGGGGTCATTCACCTTCAACTCGTGTAGCTGCAGCTGCTGCTGAGTCTCCGCTGTACTCTCTGTTTATCGCCCACTTGTCGATGGGCTCGGTAATGAGACGCACAAAACCCTCGCGATTTATGTTTCTATCGTGGATGCGGATTTTTCTCGTCGGTAGGTTCGAAAGGTCGCGCGCGTTTCCTGCCGATGATATGCCAGAGAAATTGTTGATATTTAAACGAAGCATCGGGAATGCTATACAGTAATAATGATCATCTACGAAGATAGAAGAATCTTTCGAGAATAAGTTAATTGTTTCTTTCTCGGGTTTTTACTCGCTAGAATTTTTTTACGTCTTCTTTGTTACGTCTAACGAGGAAAGGGCAAAACCTTCGAGTTTTGGTTTATGTTGAGATTATAGATTTTGTTTTGTTCCTTGTGTAGAACAAATTTCTTTTGCTAAATGTATTTTAAAAACAGAATGCATACGTGAAAAATGTTTTCTCGTGCCTCGACTAGCAGTGGCACTCTTTAAACAAAATTTTAGTAAACTTGTTTGTTTAGTAAATAAAAAAATATGACATTTCATAGTTTTGTCATAACTTCTAAACAAAGCATTTATAAATTTGTTGTTACATAACACTTTAGTGTTATTTTTACTCGTAGAATACACTGCTGAAGTGTGTACGGAAAAATGCGGAACACCCTGTATATCACAATATGAGACCGATTTCTATCGCAGAAAATGTGCGTTAGCATAAAAATCGTTATCAATAATCATATATCATTTTTATTCATACTGCAATATATAATAATAATATATCAATAATTTTTATGCTTTCTTAATTGGTTTTTAGTATGTCTTTGGTTTATATCTATTGAAAGGATAATAAGAATGTAAGCATAGATGGAGATTGTTTGCAAGAGCATAAATTTTTATAATTTTTTTTTTAACCGTCTGGGCGTATTATTAAATGATTTCTAAATTTTTGTTATTTTCTATTAAACAAATTTGCGCGTATTCACGAAAGAGGAATAAAAAGTGTAAGGAAAAATTTTCAACACAAGGACAAATGTATCCGTTGAAATTTTCATTTGTTAAATATAATTTCGGTGGCTCCGCATCGGTGCATAGGTATTCTTGTTTGCTCAATTGGGACATTATTCATTCTAGTCGGTTATTGGTACATTTACCGTACTTATACCACGAATGTCGGGTAAAACGAAGAAACAATGACTGCGAAGTAATCTGACGACCTGTCTGGACACTGAAGCCGACCCCAAGGTTGTCTACCTTGAACGGAATTGTTGGTCGTTTGGTAATTTCAATAACAAAGAGCCGCGACTTCGTCGGGAATAATGACCGGACGTTGCGCGTCTTTTCCTTCGTTAACGATACTGCTCGGATAATACGAATGTTATTTTGCACGAGCAAACAGCATAAATTCGAAACACTTCGGCTGTTGCGCACTTTCGCGCTTCTGGGAAGAGAAATTTATACAGGGTGTACGGCTACCCTTGGGGAAAAAATTTTAATAGGATATTATATAGGCCAAAACAAGACGAAAATCAAGAATATCAATTTGTTGATTGAGGCTTCATTAAAAAGTTATTAACAAATTTAATTAAAAAAATTCAAATCATTTACGAAAAAATTATTTTTAGTTGTGGGAGTCAATTACAATCATTTGTTGTGAATAGAAATATCTCTGAAATCCTACGCTCTTTCGAGAGAAAAATTCGAGTAAGTGGACTTTGTTGACAAAATTGAAAAATTTTAAATCATTCTGGAAAAATTATTTTTAATTTCAGGAGCAATTGCAATCATATTTAGTGAATAGACATGCCCCCGAAATCCTACGCACTTTCGAGAAAATAATTATATATCGAATATATAATTTCTGGCCAGAAATGGTACCTCGAAACCTCATTCATATCTTCTGAACGGATTGGAGGATTTTAATGTTTCAAAAAGCAAACGACGCGTATTTTGGTGAAGAATATGTAGAAATTCTAAAAATATTCAAAAAGTTGTTCCTTAATCCCGTAAAGTGAGAAAAAGTCGAGAAAAATAGTCCAATATTTAAACTGACATGACTCCTACAATAGTGAAGTGTATACGGAAAAATGCGGAACACCCTCTATACTAATATTGAATTTTGCCTATTTATTCCGCACTGTGCGATCGTTTGGCAAGTAGAATGAATAAGGGGAGACACACCAACGATTCTCGATCCTCCAAGATTTCTCCTGTAGCCTCGGAATTGAAAATTAGTGCTAATGGACGATAATTTATCGAACGACCCCTCGCCCATTTAACTACTACCACAATCAAACACGACGTACGCGTAGATTTGTCTTAATCTGTTTTAATTAACCATACTGCACGCATAACTACCGAAACGGTTACTATTAAGCGACCCATACACGCTAGATATTATACTAGCAGACTTGTCTTTTTTATCAACTATCATGTCCGATGAGTTAAACAGTCTGCTCGAGTATATAGTCGATTAATATCATTCTTGGAAAATCTATTACGTCCACAAATTAATTCGCATCCCCGACATTAAATTACTCATAACATTTACTCAAATTGAACTTTCTTCCCGCGATTTTGAAATCATAAAGCAGCCAAAGAATACCAACTTTAAAACTACAAGGGTGGTCCCAGAAGTACCCAACCTAACAAACAAAACACAAGAAATTTGGGAACAAATATCATTATTTGTCAACATAATCTCCTTTTAGCTGGGTACACTTTCCCCAGCGGTGTTCAATAGCTTCGATGCCCTGTTTATAGCGAGAACCATCGAGCTCCTCAAAATAGCCATTAACCGCAGACTCCACCTCTTCATTATTGGAAAATTTTTTACCACTGAGCCATTTTTTCAAGTTTGGAAAGAGAAAATAATCCGAGAGGGCTAAATCTGGCGAATAGGGTGCGTGAGGTAGCAATTCGAACTTTAACTCCGGGATTTTGGCCATCGCAATAACGGATGTGTGAATTGGTGAAACAACACATTCTTTTTCGCCAAATGCAGCCGTTTTTCCTTGATTTAGTCACTCAAACGCTGCAATAAATTCGCATAATACTCGCCGTTGATTGTTTTTCCTTTTTCAAGATAATCAATGAAAATTATTCCACGCGCATCCCAAAAAACTGATGCCATGACCTTGCCAGCAGATAGAACTGTCTTTGCCTTCTTTGGAGCTGGTGCTCCCCTTACAGTCCATTGTTTCGACTGTTCCTTCGACTCAGGTGTGAAGTGATGGACCCAGGTTTCATCCATAGTTATGAATCGACGCAAAAACTCGGCTTTATTCCTGTGAAACATCGCCAAACACTCGATCGAAACATCCTGGCGACGCTGTTTTTGTTCCAATGTGAGCAAACGCGGCACCCATCCTGCGCACAGCTTTCTAATATCCAAATTTTCAGTCAATATGCGTTGTACAGCACTTTTTCGAATGCCTACCATGTCTGCAAGCTTGCGCACTTTCAGTCGACGATCGTCCAATACCGTTTTGTGGATTTTCTTCACCATTTCCGGTGTGGTCACTTGATTTGGTCGACCACTGCGGTGTTCGTTTTGGCTCGTTTAAATTCTGCCATCCAATATTTTATTGTTGCAAATGAAGGAGCAGACTCCCCTAGAGTAGAATCTAGCTCAATTTTGATATTGGTTGGACTGAGACCTTTCAAATGAAAACATTTTATCACGAAACGATGAGCAATTTTTTCCATGTTTACAAATTCACTGCGAGCGTTTACTATTAATGGCTGTCAAACAAATACTAAACAATGTAGCGTCTTCAAACTCGAAACTTGAGCTCTGTGAGGTTGGTACTTCCGACCACAGACAAGGTACACGAATAGATCTTTCACCTAATGTATTTTTTCGGCCCGTTTCGTACGGTTCATAATTAGACATTAATCGATTAATTTCATTAGAAAAAATCAATCGATTAAGATTATTTAAAAATTTCAAGATTATTAAAATAGCTAAGGATGTATCTCAATGATACGTATACCGCAACTCACATGTATTCACGCATGGACAGCTTCGAGAATTTAAGAAAGAAGGCGAATGTGAGTCTTTCTTTCTTGCTTTCGAAACAGCTGAAATCCGAGGTAAAGAATAGACCTATCGCTAGTGGGATGAACGCTATCGCTGTACCATGAGTGTCTTATAACATGAGATACACTCTTCCAAAGTGGAACAAAATGTTAAAAAGATCATGCATCAAATTGTAAGGAGATCCTCGTAAAAAGGCTTTAATCTTCCTAATGGTTTTAATGGGTCGATGATCAACAATGACTAACTTATGACTTATGGTCACTGGTGGTCAACAGTGAGGTTGACCTCAACGTCAACGGTCCAGTGAAGATCCAGAAATGGTCAAGAGGTGGGACCAATTGAAATAGGGTTGTGCTCTAGACCAAGCGGTTCTTAACTCTTCACGTTGACACTGTCTCCCCACTCTTTGACTTCCCTACTTGAAGACTACCACTGGACAAATTCTTCAGTACCCCTGGAGCATCCAGGGGGGTCGGGTCTCGCGGGCCTAAGCCAGGCCATTCGTGGAGTGCCGACCACTGGGGACTAGGAGTGACCAGGAGTGACCAGGAGTGACCAGAACTGACCAGAACTGACCACTACTGACCAGTGCTGACCAGTGCAGATCCGACTACTGACCAATACTGACCACTACTGACCAGTGCCGGACCGTGATGACCACTGGTAAGAACTATTTAAAATTGTTCTCCCTACTTCTATTTTGTCGTTTGATACGAACTGAACGTTATGGAACTGTCCATCGCTTTTGCTAAATTACGAATCGTTTCTTATGTTACAGCTGGAGCTTTAGTGCTTCTTTGGTAATGGTAACTAATGCTCAACAAGTAGTAAGCCCACTTTAGTTATTTATATTATTATCACAAAATTGACCGGTTTATTTTATTTGTTTGGTCATAATTCGGTATTGTTTTATAGTCCGGTTTTATCTGGTTATTATGTCTTCCTCCTCTATTTCTACTTCTGACTTATTTTTTGAATTGACATAATTGTGCTGAATCATGTACTATTTTTGTTTGCATATTATTTTATGAATTTTGATGTCACTAATCAGAATAAGATTGTTATTCTTGTTCTATTTCGCTACGATATTTCGTTTAATTCTTGGATACTTTCATGCTTTGATTTCATCGTTGGATTTAGAATAAGATTTTTATTCTTGTTCTATTTCGTTAAGATATTTTGTTTAATTGCTGGATATTTTCATTCTTTGATTTCATCGTTGGATTTAGAATAAGATTTTTATTCTTGTTCTATTGCATTAAGATATTTTGTTTAATTGCTGGATATTTTCATTCTTTGATTTCATCGTTGGATTTAGAATAAGATTTTTATTCTTGTTCTATTGCATTAAGATATTTTGTTTAATTGCTGGATATTTTCATTCTTTGATTTCATCGTTGGAATTTCAATTCTGCTCAAACTTTGTTTCTGTTCATCTTCGTTTGTACGATTCTTCAGATAATTTTCATAATTGTTTGCTATTTTACTTCAACATTATCTCTCCTTCTATTTATCACTCGTTACGCAAGTATAGGTTGAATACTTTATATCATGTGTAAATTTTGTACATTTTCTTAGGTAGGTCTAGCATCGAGAATCTTGTAGATTCTCACTTTTAGGTACATCAGCACGACTAATTATTCCATCGCTTCGTCTAGTTTGCATGGTGTTTATTAAATTTCCTTTCGTATGTCACTAATATGGGTATCAATTTTAGTTTCAGATTATTCGCAGGGACATCGGGGGAGTACGCCACATCCGCCGAGGGACTTTTAATTCTAGGTTAATTAGATATAAGCTTCGTCGCGAATCTTAAAATTAACGTCGAAGATTTCTTTATTGTACATATTTTCGCGTCTGTACCAAGCAATTATTCAATAAGTAGCTTCTCGTTTTCTCGTTCCCTCGTTCCTAGCTTCGGTCACCGCTGTTTCATCGATTGAAACATGTGATCGGCCGTGTATCTGGTCCGAAAGATCTAATCGCCTTCCCTTGGTAAGCTTGATTGAGGGAAAACGGCACTTCGCTGGAAGGTGTGGAGTTTCCGTATTCTGCGGAAACGCATACCTTCCAGCGGAAGTCGACCCTGTTTCAGGTACTCTCTCTTTGTCAGACAGCCTAAGTCGGGTCCTTCGGGCTCCCGGCGGGTTGCGTTGGAGAAATGGAGACCTCGACTCGGGGTTGCAGTTCTCTGTTTTCTTGTTGAGATCGAGTTAGCAAGGGCAGTAGGTTCGATCCTCGGATCAGCTGCACGGTACAGCATCGCGTCGCGTCGCATCGCGTATCCCACGATTTAGCTTCATCCCTCTTTTTAATCACATAATTGCTTGGTACAAGGAACTTCGTTTCCTTCTATCGTCCGAATTTTAGCTTCAACTTGACTAGACTTGAGCTTCGACGTTAATTTTAAGTCCCTATTGTATGCGTCTCCCAATATTGCCAAGTAATTATTTAACAAGTAGCTTCTCTCGACTCGTTCTCTCGTTTTTTGCTTCGGTCACCACTGTTTCGTCGAACGAAACATGTGATCGACCGTCCAGTTTGTCCGAAAGATCTAGTCGCCTGCCAATGATAGATCGATTTCTAGAAATAGAAATCAATCTACCAAGGGTAGTGTTGATTCGATCCGAAGATCTGCTGCACGGTTCAGCATCGCGTCGCGTCGCGACTCCCATAATTTAGCTTCATCCCTTTTTAAACGAAATAATTACTTGGTACAACTAAGCTAGAAGATCGAAGGAACATTGCTTCCTTCTATCTCTCTAGTTTAGTAATCTAGTTTGTAAGAATGTAAAAGGAAGATCGATGGAACTTTGATTCCATCTATCTCCCTTCGGGTCTCCACTCGCAGCAACCTCCTCGTGGTGAGACCTGGGTAATATTATTTAACGTTTAATTAATAATCATATCACTCTTAGCTGGGTAATGCAATTATTAATTAAAAGCTAAATAATATTAGCGAATTGGCTGCGATCCGCTTTGCATAGGTCATCATAAATATAGAGCTTCTTCGTTAGACTATTTTTGATTCTCATTGATTCATCAAAGATTCTAGAGTATTGTCAAAGACGAGGTATACGAGCAGATCTTTCACCCAATGTATTTTTCGGCTCATTTTTATGGGGTCTCGAACTAACTGTACATATTTTGGTTAAAATAAGCATTTATTCAAATAAAATGGACAATATGTATTAAACCTCTTCGCAGTTCCACGTTTCCAAACATGCTAGTAAAGTGTCTGACTAAAAATGAATTTTTGGAGAATTTATAAGGAGACGAAAAGTTATTTGAATTGGAATCAGTCGGTAGAATAATCGACTACCTAGAAGTCCTGCCCGGATGCGAAAATGTACAACGTGCAATTTAAACCAGTTTCAGCCCGATGCGAATGCCATTAGCTACCGGCTATGCTGCCCATAATCGAAAGGCGTTTGTCGGTCAAGTCAGTCCCTTAAGGGGCCCTACTTTCTAAGTCTTCATCGTAAATATGATACACTATACAGGCTGAGGCACGAACAAGCCTCCACGATTTTTCAACCCCCTTCGACGATCTGACAAAAAGTGTTTCCTATCGAAGTTAATCAGTATTTAACCGACAAAATTGCAGTTGCTTAAATTTAGAAAGAAATTGATTTTTGATACAAAATTAAGGTCACTGTTATATTTTTAAATGAAACCAGGTATTTTTAACTTTGTAGAATCGATTGTTTCAATATTTGAAATAATTCGGCGATACATAACACCAAAGCCTCGCATTTAGACGTAAACAAATGAACGTAAACATTACGAATGCTCATTTATTCAACTTGAGAACTTAACACGCAAAATAAAAGGAAAATTTATACTTAGTGTTATGTATCGCCGAATTATTTCAAATATTGTGGCAATCGATTCATGAATTCGTCTCGACGTCGCCTATAAAACTATCAAGTTAAAAATACCTAGCTCCTTTTTAAAATATAGCAGTGATCTTAATTTTTTTTATCAAAAATCGATTTGTTTTTAAATTCAAGCAAATGATAGGGAACATTTTTCATCGAAAGGGACTGAAAAATCGTGGGAACTATTTCGTGGCTCACTCTATATACGAACATGGTCATGAATTAGCATACGCTTACTTAGTCTGGTCTAGAATACGTAGAACTTCATTTATATAAATCCAACAGTTCTGAAAATATAATTTTAAAACAGGGAACTGTTACTTAATCGAACAAGCGAGTTCCTTTCTGCGGAGAGACTCTGATTGTTCACGCTTCCTCCCTGTGACAATAATTCAATTAAGCCAGCTTCCCGATCCGAAGAAACTCTCGTGCGAATTTCCTTGAGCCTATTGGATGCAAACATTCGCTAATTTGCAGGAAGTCTGAGCGAGCGACTCTTTTCTTGCCTTAATCGTTCGACTTTCTACGCCGGTACTTGCGTAATTTGTTAAATTGCGTCGACGTAATCAAACGACCCTCTCTTAGAAACAGGAAGAACACCGGAAATTAATGCTTCTCTCTTCGCGAATAGCGACGCGCTTTCACAGATTCGTTCATCGAAATAGTCTTCTCGCGTCTTTCACGAAATACGAAACCTAAAAATGCAAAATATTCTTACTAGATTTACCTACGAATATAATACTATTATTAAGCGATCTGACGCGCTATCAAGTCATGCAAACCGTCTCGAGAGGTTGCAGAGGTACTAAATGTTGACCACTCGACGATTATTCGTCATTTATCTCGAAATGGTAAATGCAAAACACTGGATAAATGGGCACCGCACGAGCTAAACGAAAATCAAAGATTTCGTCGGTTTGGAGTTTGCTCAGCTCTGCTTTTAAGAAACACACACGACCCATTTCTTGACCGAATCATAACATGCGATGAAAAGTGGATCTTATATGATAATCGACGGCGCTCTGCTCAGTGGTTAGACCAAGATGAAAAGCCAAAACATTTTCCAAAAGCAAAATTTCATCAGAAAAAGGTTATGGTCACTGTTTGGTGGTCCAGAAGTGGAATGATGCATTACAATTTTCCCAAACCAGGCGAAACTGCCACAGTAGTGAAATATTGCGAGGAAATCCAAAAAATGCATAACAATTTGAAAAATTTATGCTCAATACTAATCAACCGGAAAGGAGCTATTCTATTGCATGACAACGCTCGAGCACACGTCTCACAAATAACAACTTAATGAATTGAAATACGAAATATTTACTCATCCACCGTACTCACCAGACTCTTCACCAACAGATTATCATCTATTTAAACATCTGGACAATTTTTTGCGTGAGAAAAACTTGAAAACTCAGGCAGTAGCAGGAAACGCATTTAAAGAATTCATCGGTTCTAGGCTACCAGAATTCTACAATAATGAAATAAACAAACTTGTATTACGTTGGCAGAAGTATATAGAATCGAATGGCTCCTATTTTGATTAAAAAGCTTTATTCTAACCTAACACATATTGTTTTAAAGTTTCTATTTCAAAACCACAATTATTTTTGCACCAACTTGAAAAAAAACAATACGAAATGGGAGATCTCCCCAATCGGTTAATAATGATGTTACCACATTACCGACCGGTAGCCTATTAATCGACTTTCTGCCGCCAACGTTTACCAATCGGTAATCTATTAATCGGTTGTAATGAATATAAAAAATATTAGATTTAATTACCCTACAATAACTTTCTACGATAACAGAAAACGAACAATATAGTTGAGCACTTTCACAAAGTTTGATATAACATTTCTATAAGTATAAAAAAAGCGCATATACATACATGTATATTCTCAGGCGATAAGTTAGGGTCGACCACTACCAGTCGGTAAAGTGTTTTAAAATTTACTGAAATTTTTCTTTCGACGCGAATTTCACTAGCTGTTGCGCCATCAATAATAGATGACAAAGTGCATAGAAAGTCAATTCCGTTTCGGTTTAGAGTAACGGGTTCCCGTGACGGACGTTAATAAGTTTGCGGTCGGGTTCTGAATTGACGGCAGGTCATACGAAACGTGAAAGTGAACTACAATTCCTGTTGTCGGGACATCACCGAGCCTTGTACTCGATTCGAGCAAAGTTTTATTTCTTTCCGCGGAATGCAGGACATTTTGCTGACTTTCACGAACAATCGAATGCATGGAATTCCCTCCGACCATTGTTATTCGCATATCGAATCAATCGAAACGAAAGAAAAGGTATGTACATCGTTCTCGTATAAACCTCTTAACCCTGTCGTTTCCCCCCAGTCACGGTACACGTTTCTACTTCTTTCTCCTTTTTTCTTTACGTTACGAACATACAAATTTTTTACTACCTAACTTGAAGATTTTTAAACTTTCTGGTCACGCCAAAATATTTGTATATTCATGTTGAATTGCTAGCTAAACGTGTGATTTATATCACGTTTATACAAGTAATATTTCTGTTTTAGAACTTTTTGGTAACTTCGATCAAAGTTTTGATTGCCTGAGTTAAAACTCTGATTTTAATACAGGATAGTCCATGCAACTTGTGCATCTCTATAACTTCCAAAGTATGCGTTGCTAAAAAAAAAAATTTGTATAAAAAAGGCGAAGGCGTTTCGAAGATTCGGAAATATTATACCTTTTATATAAAAATATGGAAGTATATCAAATTCTGAGTAAGAAAGTGTTAATCTGTATTAACCCTAAACCTAATAACTAATGAGTAATTCCACTTTATTTTTTCTGCAGAATAGTAAAAACTGTCGAAAAATAAAGTGAAATTACTCATTAGTTACTAGGTTCAGGGTTAATACAGATCAACACTTTTTTACTCAGAATTTGATATTCTTCTATAGTGTAGTATAAAAAGTATTTCGTTTAAAAAAACAAAGTTTGCCTTCAAATTTCCAAAACCCCTTCACCTACAAAAAAGACAAATGCACTACATAGTGTACCCTTTAAAACCATGCAACTTTTTCATACAAAATTTTTTTGAGCAATGCATACTTTATACGTTATAGAGGTGCACAAGATGCATAGACTACCCTGTATATGGGACTTCATGACGAGTGGAGCCTCGTTACTGTGAAACTTGGCAAAAAGAACTTACGACGAACCAGACTAAGGCAAGGGGTTAATATAACCGTTACCAATTACGTAGCATTCACGTAATATTCTATTTGGTAATAGAATAATTCCTTCAAGTTACTTTCTATACGCGATAATTGAAGAATCCAAAAGTGGCGCGTAACATTACCTTTTACAGTTCCTCGCCGCTTCATCGTCGTCTGCCGGCGCACCAGCGCCCGAATCCTAAAACCAACAACTACTGTTAGCCATTAAGGACGACAAAATTGAACGAACACATACAATAATATGTATATTCAACAAACTATCAAGATTAAATTCAACTTCCTAGAATTCCCTCAGAATGTAAAAATACAAAGTGTTCGACCACCCTTGGGGAAAAATTTTAATGGCAGATTCTATAGGCCAAAATAAGACGAAAATCAAGAGTACTAATTTGTTGATTGAGGCTTCATTAAAAATTTATTAACATTTAAAGCTCCGCCTGTAGAATGGCAATCTGGGAACTGCGTGCACGCGATAGTGACTCTCCCTCAGCATTAAGAGCTCCATTAATACCCATTGTTTGTATTTTTAAACATTCAATTCGTCCAAAAGTTACGATTCCTTAAACATACGCATGAAATTTCAGGGCAACATTTCTGACCACACAGTATATTCTCGATAAAAAAATTTTTTCCTGAAAATACGTATGATTTCGGAGGTATGTGTAATGACCAAAAATGATTGTAATTGATCCCCGCAACCGATAATAATTTTTTTAGAATAATTTGAAAAATTTTTTTTTCGCCGAAAAATTTCTACACCTATCCGATTTTTTTTCTCGAAAGTGGATAGGATTTCGGGGGTATGTCTATTCACCAAAAATGATTGTAATTGACCCCCACAACCGAAAATAATTTTTCCAGAACGATTTGAAATTTTTTTTTTTCGCCGAAAAATTTAAGCACCTACCCCCTGTCGATTTTTCTTAAAAATTTGTTTTTCATTTTTAGGAATTTTGTTTGACGCCCTACAGAAAAGTTGTCTAATACTTTTTTGTAGGTACCCATGAGCTCTACTTCAGAAAAAAGTTTCATTAAAATATATTCACAATTGTAGGAGTTATGGCTGTTTGAAAATTGGACCATTTTTATGGGGTTTTTCTCATTTTGCGGAGTCAAGGACCAACTTTTCGAATATTTTTGGGATTTGTACATATTCTCCATCAAAATACGCGTAATTTGCTTTTTTAAACATGAAAATCGTCCAATCCGTTCAGGAGTTATGATATTTTAAAGATTCGCATGAAATTTCGGGCAGACATTTCTGGCCAGAAATTATATTTTCGGTAAATAATTTTTTTCTCAATAATGCGTAGGAATTCGGGGGTATGTATAATGACCAAAAATGATTGTAATTGTCCACTGTAACTGGTAATAATTTTTCCAAAACGATTTGAAATTTTTTAATTTTGTCGAAAAATTTCACACCTACTCGAATTCTTTTCTCGAAAATGGTTAGGATTTCGAGGGTATGTCTTTTGATCAAAAATGATTGTAATTAACCCCTGCAACCGAAAATAATTTTTCCAGAACGATATGAAATTTTTTAACTTCGCCGAAAAATTTTCCGGTCGGTATGGCAGTCAGATTGAGTCACGAAAGTCCATAAGGTATAAGATCTACTCGTATATCTCGTCTGTGGTGAGAACTACTATCGCGTAAATTGCCGTTCTACCGGCGGGACTTTAAACATTAATAACTTTTCAACAAAGCCTCGATCAACAAAGTGGAATTCTTGATTTTGATCTTATTTTGGCTTCTAGAATCTCCCATTAAAATTTTTCCCAGGGTTGGCCGAACACCCTGTATATTATCAATATAAAAACCAAAATTATTGTGCCTGTGGTTTATCTTAAAGATCATATTCCAATAGGAAATGTGGAAGACCTTTGAATTGATTTGCCAAGTTACAACTTCGTAGAAAACACAGAAATTCACACTGCTCGCATCGGTTTCCCGCCGATTGTTTAAATTCCTAGAACACAATGTTCGCTTTATGATCAAAGCACAGTGTGACGTGGTTGAATGAAGCAGCACGCGCACTTACACGGGTCTAATGCACACTGGAGTGTGCGCAATGAAAAAAAAAAAAAGACAGAACACTGGCAGCCTAGCACCTGTTAAGGCTGCCTTTGTTAAACGATTTTACGCGTTGTGCTTTGAAGTGCCACTTGCCTTTCACGGTCGTTGTACGATACTTCGCGTTCCTTATTAAAACTCAACAGCTGCGACACGATGTACGAAATGTCGGCAAAGATACGAAACGGAGACGCAGACATGTGGAAAGTAACAACGTATTGGGTCAACGTTTTCCAACGTGGCGCGTACGCCCCACAGGGAAGCAATTAGAGAATTATATTACATTAAGGGGGCAGTCTCATGTGTACGTTGCAAAATTTAACCATATTTATTAATTTTTTTTAAACTGAATGTTACATCTAACGCTATAGCTTATTTAACTATCCTTTGGGAATACAAAATAAATTTTTCAATAATTTTTATTGACTTTTCACGTTTTTATTACGCCCACAGTAAACATGTGTTTAAACACTGGCGTAGGTGAGTGCAGCTCTCAAGGTTGACTAAATCAAAACAAATCAAAAAGATTTTTATTCGGTAGGTTTCCTGTTATCGCCTGTAGCAGAATGTGGTCCGATAGTAATATAGAATATAATTTATTCAAGTCTAATAAATCATACAGCGAAATTGTAATACTATTTCGATTTTGAAATTTTTTAATTTAATTTTTTAATAACTTTTTAACGAAGCCTTATTCAAGAAACTGATATTCTTAATTTTCGTCTTATTTTGACGTCTAAAATCTCCCATTAAAATTTTTCCCAGAGGTTTGCTGAACACCCTGTATATTACTATACCAAATTTATATTTTATATTATGAAATACAAATTAATTGCAAGTTGATAAATATCTATGATAAGTATTATGAATTGACCAACAGGTCTGACTAGTTACGATATAATCTACTTCCTACAAACCGAGGTGGGGCTGGAGGAAGTAGATTGCACTATCAATAGTCAGACTTGCTGGCCAACTTTTAACCGAATAAAATTTTGTTTGCAATAGTTGAAACGTAATCAGGTATTTTAACACGTCAGCTGATACGTCGGTTTCGCTATAACAAGATTCATAAATTGCAAGAACCCTCCTACAACACGGTTTGGCTATAACACGATTAAAAAATTGCGAAAATCTTTGTAAAACACTGTACTTCTACAGCACTGGATAACATGACTTTTGCTTAACATATTTAAAAACTAAATTACATTATAATTTACTAAATTAAGGTTGCGTTAAATTAAATAATATTTTTTGTGTTCTTTTTATTTTGTGTTATACATACATTTATATTTTTCATAAAAATTAGGTTGCTTATGTAGAATAAAAAAAGAATATTTGTTTTTAATAAGTTTTCGGAACGTAACTCCCCTTTTTATACTGGCTCTGGGTCTCATATAATACGGTTTCACACAACACGGCATTTTTTAGGAACCTATCTAGCGTGTTATAGGGTTACCTGTATTTATATACGAGTGACACAACTTATTCTCTAAAGAACTACAAATATTAATTTCCAAGATGAAATATTAAGAAAAATAAATGTGAATAGGACACGTGAATTTCGACGAGGTTATCAAAATATAAACACCGTGATAAACGTTGGATTAAATAATGGTATTTTAAAGCACGATGTGCAACTTTTATTGTTACTGTACTTGTGTATACAAGGTGGTCAGCCACCCCCGGGGAAAAATTTTAATGGGGGATTCTAGAGGCCAAAATAAGACGAAAATCAAGAATACCAATTTGTTGATGGAGGCTACATTAAAAAGTTATTAACGTTTAAAGTTCTGCCCGTACTGAATTTTTTTCTCGAAAATGCGCAAGATTTCGGGGGTATATCTATTCACCAAAAATTATTGTAATTGACCCCCACAACCGCAAATAATTTTTCCAGAACGATTTGAAATTTTTTTTTTCCGTCGAAAAATTTAGGCACCTACCCCCTGTCGATTTTTCTTAAAAGTTCATTTTTGATTTTTAATAATTTTGTTTGACGCCCTACAGAAAAGTTGTCTAATACTTTTTTGTAGGTACCCATGAGCTCTACTTCAGAAAAAAGTTTCATTAAAATATATTCACAATTGTAGGAGTTATGGCTGTTTGAAAATTGGACCATTTTTATGGGGTTTTTCTCATTTTGCGGAGTCAAGGACCAACTTTTCGAATATTTTTGTGATTTGTACATATTCTCCATCAAAATACGCGTAATTTGCTTTTTTAAACATTAAAATCGTCCAATCCGTTCAGGAGTTATGACATTTTAAAGATTCGCATGAAATTTCGAGATAACATTTCTGCCCAGAAATTATATTTTCGGTAAGGAATTTTTTTCTCAAAAGTGCGTAGGATTTCGGGGGTATGTGTAATGACCAAAAATGATTGTAATTGACTCCTGCAATCGAAAATAATTTTTCCAGAACGATTTGAAATTTTTAAATTTAATTGTTAATAACTTTTTAACGAAGCCTCAGTCAAGAAATTGATATTCTTGATTTTCGTCTTATTTTGACCTCTAGAATCCCCCATTAAAATTTTTCCCAGGGGTGGCCGATCACCCTGTATGTTATTGCAATATTAACACTTTTCCTAAACTCCTAGCAATAATATGATTCAACCGATACTTTAATAATTCGTGCAACATTAAAATTAATAACGTGATATTTTTAAATAATACACATCGTGTCTTTATAATACCACTTAAAAAACCAAGTTTGTCGGGGACATTTACCTTCGGTCGCAGAAAGCAGCACTATTTTGTTTCGGCTGAATCATTTTACTCGGAGAAAACGCACTCGTCACGGCTCTAGTTCACGGAGAACAGATACATATAACAAAATCCACGTGTTCCTTTCACTCTCTTTTTCGACTCTCTTTCGCCGTATAACCAAGGTGACGAGAAGCGCCAAACCGACTGGGGCTGTCGGCATCGCGACGCCGTAGATTATTACGTCCGACGCACACGTGTGATTTTGCACAGAGTATCGGTAACAAGAACGATTCCTCGCGACGAAAACTGGAAAAAAGAAAAACGCGGGAGCTCGGATTCTCTGCTTCTTCTTCGAACTTCGCTTTTCCGCAACACTCACAGGTTATTTTCGTTATCAACGAGTTTTGTAACGCATTGGATACATAGATTCGCTAACAAACGGTTCACCAACAACGTCGTGTTGCTTCTTTCGTCACCAGGAATCCAAGAAAGCATTGCACTTGACTTTTTTTTAAAATAAAATACCAATAAAAGAAAATTAACCAATAATATTTCCCAACGAATCGAGCGACAAAAGGTAAGACGATACCAGATATGGTTGTAATCTATGCAAAAAACAAGTCATCTAGTGCGGTAAACTGCACGAGGTTCGTTGAAACGATACCTGGAATAAAAAGATATGTTGCTTCTGAACGGATTAGATAGCGAAACTATGATTAGCCGCGAACTCTCGTGCGGCTTTGTTTCGAATCGTGACCACCGATCGTAGGAAACATCAAAACAAGCCTTTGTTTATTATGACCCTGATTTTTCCACGATGCCAGGTTTCTTGACTCGCTGTCACTGCGAAACACAGGACAGAGAACTTTGAATTTTCTCGATTCCCTTCTTCGCTCGACTGTCAATACACCGCCAAATAAGGAAAAAGCTGTTCGAACGAGGCCCAAGGATCCCGCAACGTGTTTCGAGCATGATATTCCGGACGACAACGGAAGTAAATTTTCAAACGACGCGTTCTTGATAGAAATTGACAGCACGTATCAACAAAGACGTACAAAGCGAGGAAACTCACCGAACTCTGCGGGGAATTGGATACACTAGGAGATCGTTGCACGGTGACCAACGCCATGATAATGGCCTCCCACGTCGTCGAAATGCTGGAGACAACACTCACTGCCACTATGCATAGACGTACAAACGACCGTGTCGTTCGAACCACGAAAAAACGATCATTTTTCACGCACTTCCAATGGCATCACGCTCGCGGCGGCCATGTTCGATACAGTCTAATGTAGCATGCGGTCTGCGCATGCGCGCGTCCATAGCATGCGCAACCCCGCGATTCTGCTTATCGTACGATGACGTCATTTCTACCATTTTTTTTTCTTTTTCCTAATTAAAATAAATGTAAACACATGACAAATGGCTCAAATACAAATAATTATTAAATTTCTAATCGATACTTGTTGGAATTGTTAGAGAAAAAGCAATGTAATTTCGTAAAATTTTTTGTGCATCAAACGTAAATTTTGTAACTGTGGAAGATAAAATATTTCCATCATTTTCTTTCAAATTCCTTTAAATTTTATGATTCTAAATTACATCAAATCAGAGTAACATATTTTATTTTCAACAATTGTATAACAACACATAATCTTTTATCGAATAAGAAATCATACGTAACAAATATGTCTAATAATATTTTTGTATTTATTTGTAATTAGAGTTATAAGAAAAATATACTATGGTACTTGTACTTTTCCCACTTTCCGAATCGAATTTCAATGTATTCCAGGAAAAATGATTACATCATTTTTTTAGCAACTTTCTGGATAAGTGAAAATTAATTATTACGGAAATAATATTAATAAATACGTACCAACTTTAAAAAATGATTCTACATGAAATGTAAAGTAACCGTTGTAAAGGTGAACTCAGGCACGCATCAAAAAATGTTTCAACCCTTTCGATAATACAAAGAAAATAGACATATCGATAATTCGATAATAAATCGAGTGTTCAAAAATCGCAATAGAAACATTAATAACTTTTAGAATAAATAAGAACTGTGCATAAAGTATCGAAGACGAGTCTATGATCAAATTGTGCGAACTATAATTTTCCTACTTGCACATATACGTTTTTGTAAAACACATAGTGTATAATAGCTGCAATATCGAAAATGTCGAAAATTTTCACACCAACGAATCAAATAAGATTAACCAATGTTGCCGTGGTTCGCATGAAAAAATTAGGCAAACGATTTGAAATCGCTTGTTACAGAAACAAAGTTGTCTCATGGAGAAATAAATTGTAAGTCCGTGACAGTTGATCGAAAAGAAGACGTACTTTGTCAGCACGTTCTTTACACCTAACCTGTTTCTTGTAACTTGTTTCATACTTTTTTTATGCATTGCTCATTTAAATTTACTCGTAACGATAACAACGACATTACATTTCAGAGAGAAAGATCTCGACGAGGTTCTACAAACACACACAGTATTTATAAATGTTTCAAAAGGTCAGGTAGCAAAAAAGGAAGATCTCCTAAAAGCATTTGATACAGATGACCAGACAGAAATTTGTAAAGAAATCCTTACGAAAGGGGAGCTTCAAGTTTCAGATAAAGAAAGACATTCTGCTCTAGATTCTATGCTTAAAGACATTGCGACAACCGTTGCCGATAAATGCATAAATCCAGAAACTAAACGTCCGTACACTGTAACAATGATAGAAAAAGCTATGAAAGATGTACATTACTCTGTGAAACCAAACCGAAATGCAAAACAGCAAGCTTTAGACGTTATTCAGCAATTAAAGGCTGTAATGCCGTTAGAACGTGCTCAGACAAGACTCAGAGTCACAATTTGGGGTAAAAATGCAAAAAAGTTAAGAGATAAAATAGTTAAATTAGTAGCAAAGTTAGAAACAGAAGAATGGGATAATGGTACGTTGAATTTAGTTTGTTTGATCGATCCAGGTCGTTACAGAGAAATAAATGAAATGGTAACAACTGAAATGCAAGCCTCTGGATTATTAGAAGTGCTCAATTTAAAGGAAATTGTTGAAGGAGATGAAATTTTGGAATAAATCGTAGATTTAATTAAGTGTTGTTAGTTATAATCTTATAAATCTTAATACAGTTAAGTGTCATAACTTTTATATTTTATTTGAATGTACATTCATTTACAATCCTTTTTTTGTATTTCTTTCTGTATGTATAATTACATCTAAATTCAGTATAAAATATTAAGTTTCTATTTAACCAAGGTTTATTGTGTACAAAAATAGTGTAATTAAATATTTATGAAGCTTATTCGAGTAAATTATTTAAATAAATAACCACCATTATTTTGATCAAATTATATCCGAGTATTTAATGAAAGTTTAGTAATTCTGAATTTTTTAAATAAATGTATATATATATATATATATATAAGGAAATAAAATATTTATATCATAATGAACGACTATACCTTATTAGAATTTATTAAAAATGTTTAAATATCAACTACTTGATACATTGCATAGTTCCTATATACATATTTTATATAACAATACAACAATATAATCAATAACTGTCATTTGTAACTCGAATGAAAAATATTTACAACCTACCAATGCTTTGAAATTTATATGGAAACAACATTATTATCAAATTGCAGCATACATTTACCGTTCGCATTATTATCAATGAACGGAAATGATTAGAAAATATTACTGTATGAATTTCTTTCAAGAACATTGAAATTACTTGTTTTCATTAACTTCTGCTCTAGGAATATATATATTTTCTGTTCGTTGATCACACTTGGCTGCAATACGTGATGTTGTCAATAGGAAGTTCTGTAATTTATTTAAATATATTTGTGCTTCTTTATTTAATAAACCATCTTGAACCAACGATGCAACGTTTCGTTCTACTCGCTTGCATATCGCTTTTGCCGAATGCAGAGTCGAACACGCTTTACCACCTCCCTATTACAAATACATGAAATAAAATAAATGAGGTAAAATAAAAAAAAAAGACGAATTTCGTTATTACCGGCATAATATACGTTTCCTGAGGTGGCAGCTGACTGGCATACTCTGATATCCATTCTTCCAAATCACTAATATGTTTCCTTTCAAACGACTTACTTTCTCCAGGCATTGTTTTTGATATAGCATGACTTAAATCAAATAGAATCATTTGTACTCTTTTTAATTTATCGATATAAGGATGATCAACTTTACTATCGCTAGCAAATTCTCTTGCCAATCCTATTTGTGCAAGTAATTCTTCGGTCGAGACAAGAGCATTAAATGTCACGTCATCTTGCAAGTTTAAATCTACATCTGTGCTTGTGACTTGAGAATCCTCTTCTCTGATAGAAGTAGCTTTTTGCTTTGTTACTTTCGATATAGAACTGCTACTGCAATGTTATTAAAAAATAATTTTATCCCAAAGTTGTTCTACCTTCTATGCCTTCTATCAATGATAAAGATGGTAAAAATATCGTTCTAATAAGAAATATTAATAATTTGACTGAAAGTACTTATTTTTTTCAATAATCTATAAATTATCCCTGAATAACAATAGTAATTTTATGGTATTAATTATTGATATTTATTTAGTTTATTGTTTGTTCTTGATATTAATTAACATTGATTAATATTTATTATCAGCTAAGAATACAGTTAACTAACTGGTGCTTTTTATATGTTTATAATTATTGACAACATATGTCTCTATATTAAAATTTCAATCACATTTTGAATATTAACAAACATATAAACTGAATATAATTTTATGCTATTCGATACACAATACCAAAAATATTTATAATTTATAACTGATATATATTCAAATATTTAATACAGTCTATTAATTTCCATACATATGTTTCAATCCACTTAATATTATCAGATTTTTTTCACAGACTAAAAACTCATATAATAATCAGTTCTATTATTGAACACGTTATACATAAAACATAAAAACATTAAATACATTCATAGTCAAATGCACAATATAACACGGAACAATGTATTTTGATAATATAAACAAATAGTTAATATGCAGAATGTAGAACAAATTGCTCTTCAAATTATATTACAATTTTATACGTGTAAATTATAAAGCAAAAATACATAATAAAAAAGTGTACCGTTTTATACGGTGACACATAAATTGGAAATGTCTTTTTCTAAAAAAACTGCTACTGTATAAAATTTCATTGTATATAAATTATAGAAAAAAAGAAACGATAAAATACCGGTAAATTGCTAACATAAATTGGTACAATAATGATTGTCATGTCAACGTCTGTATATTTACATTTCGGTAAGAGTTATAGTCTAAAAATATTTCTGCAGCATCGAAATTATCCGTTCCTCTACTAGTCTTGCCAAAAAGTATAAAATAAAATTTAGGTTATATCAATCTCACCATGTACCTATTTCGTAAAGACGCTTGTACTCCAACCTTATATACCAAAAGAGGTTTTTTCCATACACTTCTAACTACTTCCATGTCAGTAACAAACAAATTACAATACAATTGCGTTGATACGATTTTATGTGTATAATTTTAGTTGCAGAAAACGTTAGGATTTATAATCAGTAATTTGCTTCTAGATCACACTGCTACCCAAAACCTGCGCACTGTCACGTACAATTTTATTTATATTAAAAATTTCGACCAAAAAATGATATAAATATTGATTATACATTTACAACCGAATGCACGCAAACTGGATTTCAGACATACTTTTTATTTCGAGAAGATAATAAATTTGTATACAATAATTAAACAAAAAATAAATATCAACATGCAAGGGATCTTGGGCATCATGTTTATATTTCTGTATTTTTCTTGCGCATACAATTCAATTTTAATTTATTATTTACATTTATTTACGCATAATATGTATGCAAAATATTTGAGTAATTTCTATAGACTTTATATGACTCATGTATAATAATAGCTTATTACACATTTCATAAATAAATAAATAATCCCATTATTTAAACAGTTTAAATGTTTCGAATAAAATATTATCAACAACGCTATACATAACTGAAATATGTTTGAAGATTTACGTTTAAGATGTACATAAATAAATGGCAGACTGGACATTATTTAATAATTAGTATGTTAACTGACACAAAAGATAAATTTATCGGAAACATAGGTAAAGTTGTTTTTCATTTAATATGTGAAAATTTCGCGTTTGATATTTTATTTCTGATAAACTGATCGCAGCTTATTTTAAAATATGAATGAGCAAATAGCAGTGACGTATCTTAAATTGCAATTACTGTAAGTTTTTATAATTTGTTTTTTATTATGGAGTTATAATATGAATATCGAATCATACGAATTCTTCGAGCAAAATTATTAAACGATTAAAACGCGTTCCTCCGTCCCCATCAAGAAGTCTATAGTATAGTTCTCTCAGTGAGGTCAGATTTGGCATAAGTTGAGTGCATATCGACGGTGACACTACTAATGACAAACTTCCTTAGCGTCTATGGGAGTGGTGGGGGAAGCAAAGTACGTTAGTGCCCACATAAGTGACCAAGTTCAGGACCGGCCTCAGAATTTAACGGAGATAACGAAAGAACATAAGTGTGAGTGAGAAAAATTTTTTTATAGAAATACTCGTTTTAAGATCCCTTAATCATATTTTAACTATTGGAAAAAAAGAAATTTTTTTTTTACTATTCCTATGAATGAGCGTACATATGTATATTATTACGATTGAGTATAAATATTCGAATGAATTTCAACGAAACTCACATTTAAGTTTTATGTACATAATCAGCCCGCGGATAATAATGATTGTTGCTGTTTTTTAGTTGTTTCGATACATAGGTGTTATTTATAAAAAATGTTTTAAACGTTTCATATAAATCTTAAAAAGATTTTCTTTATCTTCTTTAGAAAAGAAACAAATTAAACAAAATCTTATACATTACACATTTACCTAAATCGTATTGAAAACGAAAACGAAAACCACAAATATTTTAAAATAATGTTGTGCAAAATGGTCTCACTTACAAAGGGTTTGTGAGAAATAAATGTTTAGAAAATAAAAACAAGTAAAATTTACTAAAATGAAAAGCCACTATTAATCAGTACCGTGCACGCTGTAACAACCTTGAATAGTAAATATTTTTTAAAGATATAATCTAAATAGAGGAATTAATTACTACAGAAATAGACTCTTCCTATTGTTTTTCAATAGTCGTATCAATTCATTAGACTGAATCAAACATGTAAAACGCGTCGTTGCTGGGTGCAACGTTTTTATACCCTTCCACAAAAGAAGAGACAACGAGCGACATCGTCTTGCACCAACGAATGGCGAGTGCCAATTGCCAATCTTGCGTTTCTAACAATGTTATTTCAAATATCGCACCGTGAAATGTGAATCACTATCCGCCATATTAGATTTACCGGTAATATGTGAATTATGCTACTTACATTACTTGCAATGTATGTGTCTGATAATAGTTGGCGCGTGTAATTTACAATTATGAAATAACGTTAAGTTCCTAGTTTATACATATATACATTTAAACAAACGATATTTTTTAAATACATTTTTACGGTTAATCGAAGTTTTTAACTGTAAGTAAGCATAACCTATACGAGTAATGCTCGTTTTACGTGGTTTTCAAAATACAAATTTACTCGTATTAGTCGGCGGTCTTTTTCTGTGTCTTGTTTTTATAATACAAGTTAAACAGATCTATAATAACAATCAGAAATACAACAGATATTTGGGATATAAAGAATACGTAAGATTTTACTGTAAAAACGACGTAGATGTTCTTATTAATGCTTACTCATTTGTTTTAATCGATTCGCTTGTACATTAGATGAATGAAATCTCGACAGAATTAAAAGCAGTAGAAAAATCGGCAAACAAGTCATCGTCCTATGTTCATCAATTAAATGAGATTCTTTCGAAACATCGAGAAAGGGATATGAAAAATATTTCTATGCCACGCGTCGTTCTTCCGTTATAAACTTCAGCGGCAAGTATATTTAAAAGAAAGTATTAAACTATTTATAAATTGTTTGTACGCTAAAATACAAAGGTGGTAAATCTAATAAATCTACTAAATTTTTGAAACACATACCTGGGCTTTCCTGATAATGTTTTGTTTACGTTGTCATTACATCGTGATTCAGTTGAAAGATGTTTAATAATCACTTAGCGACAATAAGTGCGTAAAGGGAAAGATGGAAGAGGAATTATGTAGTCTTCTATAGTTAACATTACAATATACATCGATTTTGTATTTTTATAGTATTTTTCGGGACACATTAGTTACTTGTACTTAAATTAATATTACACCCTGTAATATTTTTTAAAACATTAAAATAGTTAAAAATTCATATGGTAAAATAACAGGTTGAATGGATTGTGATAAATGTATATTTTTATATGCTTTTAATGTGACATAATGATATAGAGAAGTATTTCACTTTCCCTTTACAGTTTCAGAATTACATATATAAACATTAACGAGTACAAATATTTCTGAGTATTTTAGCAATATTTAATTAAGTAAATCACTCTTAAATAAGATTTTCAAGTGGCATACATTGAGGGCTTTTAGTTTTAATATTGCTGAGAATTCCTCTTGGTGCACAAAGCCATGGATCATTTGTTACCTCTTGCCACTCAAATAATCGTTTTTGTAAGTCAGTAAATATTTCCTAAAGAAAAGTTTAAGTATAATTTTCCACTTTAGAATTTATTTTAATTAAAAACACAAAACTACCTGTGCAGATGACTTTGTAGCAATGTTATTCTTTTCTTCTGGATCATACTTTAGATCATATAATTCCCACTCGGATCTCTCATAATAACTTTTTAATGTTTTGTACCACTTCAGTGGTTGATTGTTTTTAGTTCTATTTAAGAGATCCTAAAAGAAAACATAAATTACATGTTATATAAATGTTGCTTTGTAAGTGTGAATAACAAGTCAGTACAGTATCTTTTTAACAATGGTACTTTTACTATTTTGCAGATTACCTGAAATGTTGGGGATACGTATAAATCTTGATCAATGGGAAATGGCATTTTGTAATTAATATTATGTATAAGCTTATATCGTTTAGTTCTAATAGCACGCATAGGATAATACATGGTAATTTCATGGTGTGCCTGGCTGGCAAAAACAGCTGTATTGTTTTCTATGGGCTCTGCATTACAGATGCAAAATAAAGCAATATTAGGGATTGTTTAAATGACGAGAATTAATTGTTTGTTGGGTTTACCTTCATCAAGAAGTGGTAGAAGCGATTTTCCCGTTAAATGCGGAAAAGAAACTTCATTTGTATCGTGTGAAAATTGATCCTTGTAGGATATGTTAAACCAGTCTAATAATGTTGGTACAATGTCCAATAAAGATGTTAAGCTATATGTCACGCTATTTTTTCTATGACCGCGAATTGGTGATCTGATCATCATAGGTTCTGCTAAACCTAACATTATTAAAGAGTTAATTACTCTTCTGTAATAGGCATGTTCAATTTTTTTGATACATTTTTTTAATAGTACCTGGTTCATATAAATTCGTTCGACCATTCGGAAATGGTATACCATTATCGGATGTATAGATCACCAACGTGTTATCTTTAAAACCAGCATTTTCCAATTCTTTTAAAACTAAACCTACACCTTTGAAATTTTAATAATCTGTTATTAGTTCTTCAAATATTCTTAAATGACAAATTCTAAGTTATTATGTTTCATTATTTAGTACAATAAAATAGAAGCGCGTTATTTTCGTATTAATCAAAATCGTGAAGCTTTAATATGTAAGAATACCTTGGTCTAAACGAGAAATAGTTGTATATTGAGCAGCAATATCTCGCCTAGCAGCTTCTGTATTTTGAACAAAATAAGGGAGCTTCACTTGATCCCATTGATAATATATTGGATGCCAGTCAGGGATATTACCCATACCAATATCGCCATTACCAAATTTTTCACAAAACTTTCCATATTCTGGATGGGTGTGACCACATCGATGGGGATCGTGAAATGCAATATACAAAAAGAAGGGCCTAAAATGTTTCAAATTAATCTGTATCTGTTTCTTCTTTTTCTTTTTATCATTACTTATGATATCAAATTTACTAGTGTGTATTTTAATGTGGTCAGACAAAATTTCTATATCGATAAGAGACAATTAATTTAATATGTAACAATTTCATACTGTGTTCCATTATGGGAGAGGAATTCTCTAACTAAAAGTTTGATTTTAGTGATATTACGACCAACTTGAAGTATAGAATTATTTTCTTCTGTTTGCGAGAAATCAAATGGGTATACACTCTCTGGTCCTACGTGCTTTTTACCAATAATACCTGAAAAATTTATCATTCCAATGAACTAATCTTTGCTATTGCTATTTAGTTTAAATATACCTGTACGTATATTATTTTTCTTCAATATTTTTGGCAAACTTTGAACATTTTCAAATGAATTAAAATGATGAATTCCATGGTGAAGACCATACATTCCATTTTGATGACAGGGTAAACCAGTCAGTAAAGAGGAACGACTAAAATTTTAGGAAGGTGTATATAAGCTATTGAATATATTTTTTCAAATATTAGAAACCCTTATCATCAAACAAAAATTGTACCTAGGTGAACAGCTGCTAACCGAAGTATATGCATTATTAAATAATAAACTTTCTTTTGCCAAATTATCTAAATTTGGTGTTTGACAAATTTTATTCAAATAGGATCGCATTTCGAATCCTCCATCGTCGGCTGTATAAAAATTAAATTATCGTGTTGATGAGTAAATACAAATTATATTTTTTTTATTTATGTACGTATTTGACGGATTCGTCATCACTATTTAATCGAGGAACCGCCCATTACATTTATAATAAATTCTATGTAATTTAATATGTGCTTCTAATTATAAACAAATAGTATCGAATAGATCCACTTAATATTGTAAATTGTATATTACATTAACATTGATCCATAATTTGTACAGATGTACAAAATCATAGAAAATCATTATTATCGCGCACACGAGCCGTCGGTCTCGTGCGAATTAGCGTTGTAATATATGACGCATGGTAGCAGACGTGTTAAATATAAATTGGTCTTATTTGTTATACAACGAAAATTACGATACTTTATGTCAAAGAAAAAATAACTAATGTTTACCCAAAAGTAAGACTACATTTTTATGTGTCACAATGTTTGCATTCAGATTACACAACTCTAATAAGATAAGACCGATAAAGTAGTATAATTTATTCGGACAAATATTCTTTAACATTGTAATTCTAACAGATAGTAACGGAATCCACAAAGAGCGCGTCAAACTGGCCACGTCTCAATTGAAGTACCGTTTATACTATTTTTTTTATTTATTTTACGTGCAATATTCAATTTATTCCAAGATCGACGAGACTATAGTTAAAACAGAATTGGAATAAAATATCTAATGTGGTCGCGAACTTTCTCTTATTTTTTCTCGTGCATATGATATGTAGTATCAGTTTTATGTATGTATATATATATATATACATATATAGGTTATATTCGCTGACACGAATGACGAGTGGTGAAATTTGTCGGACTCGTGACTTTGACGTGTATTTTACAATTTTTATAAATTTTACAAATATGGATTTTAGTGAAATGTCTTTCTCTTTTTTTATTCGTACAAGTAGAAATGTTTACTTCATTCATGAAAAGAGATTTTTAAATGTATTAAAAATTTGCGAGGAAGAATTACGATGTTACAGCTGGAGCAGGACGAAGGGGGGGGAGCAAGTTGTTAATATATAATGATGGGAAATGCCTTGCACGTGATTTAGAAATATATTACTCAGTCGCTTAGTATCACCGTTTTTTTTCAGATAGTAAAAATAATATAGTAAAGATCCTTGGGTATTAATGTTGATTATTTATTTTTAAATGCCTCTCAATGATTGCATTTGTATTTTTAATTATTCCGTGCGGTTTTATTTCAGCAAAAGTTTAATATAAGAATTTATGTTTCAGATTAAACGATTAAAACTATTTTACTATGTCTAAGAAGATAATATGTTTATTTGATGTTGATGGCACGTTAACTGATCCTAGACAGGTATATTTTATTTATAGATGTTTATATGTAATAAATTCTAGAATCACTGGAATAATATAGAAAAAACTTTTTCTACAGAGTAGCTTGTTTTTCCAGTTTAAACATAAACTATATGATAGTATTATTCTGCTATTAATTATTTATATAAAATAGACCCTAAATATACTTATGTAAAAGCAGCAGACGCAAACTTTATCTTTCTATAATTATGCGAATATTTCTCGAATTTTTATTAGCCAATTAAGCCACACGTAGAAAAGTTTTTACTGGAGACTGTTAAAAAGGACTTTGACGTAGCTGTGGTTGGAGGGTCGGATTTAAATAAGATTAAGGAGCAGTTGGGTGGTGGAAGTTTATTTGAAAAATATAAATATGTTTTTGCTGAAAATGGACTCGTTAGTTTTATGGATGGTAAAAGATTACCTACCGAAGTAAGCAATACAGCCAGGAATTGCTATTAAAAGTATATGATACTTTTTAAATTCTACATGATGTATTTTAAAATTAATTTCTTATTTTAGACAATTCAAGATAATATCGGCGAAGAAGCACTGCAGAATTTGATCAATTTTTGTTTGAAATACATATCTGAATTGCATTTGCCCTTCAAACGTGGAACTTTTATAGAATTCAGAACAGGCATGATCAATGTATCACCAGTTGGTCGTAATTGCACTAAGCAAGAACGTATTCAATTTTATGAATACGATATTGAGAATCAAATTCGTAAGAAGTTTATTCACTCCCTTAAGAAACAATTCCCGGATCTTGCTTTAACATACAGTATTGGTAAGTAAATTTTTTATTTACGATAAAATGTATTTATTCTTATTTATTTAGTTATATGTCCGCGCTATTAATTGAAATAATCAGGTTCGCTGTATTGTTAACGATTGTGTTTGTGGTCGCGAAAAAAATATTAAATTAAAGAAGGTAATTTTTAAAGAACTTGCTTTTAGATTCGGTTTAAAAAAAGATCGCCTCGCGAACGCGGAAAGATGATAACAAATATTATTAGTCGAATTAAGTTGTAATTGAAAAAATTCCTCTTATTTCACGTGTACAGGAGGTCAAATATCTTTTGACATCTTTCCCGTTGGCTGGGATAAAACGTACTGTCTTAGACATATCCAAGGATATGACGAAATACATTTCTTTGGCGATAAGACACTAGAGGGTGAAAATGATTTTGAAATTTATGAAAGTGATTTAACAGTTGGGCATCGTGTGACTTGTCCAGATGATACAATCAATCAGCTGATTGTTCTTATGGCACGTACTAAAGAAAACAAAGAGAAGGAACAATTTACTGTTCCAATGCAATGTGTTTAATGTTTTCGATTATAAACGGACAAAGTATTTTATTTAAGAAACACATGGTACTTTTATGTGGTACATCAGTCACTTTTGTCAAGCATTCCATTTTTTTTGTTAAAAGTAATGACATTTTGACTCTGTAAATGATTGTAAATTTCTCATATAAAATTAAATAACAGTTCAGCGAATTAAATTTTTTATTATAGAGCAAATCATGCATCTCATATTACCAAAACAACAATTTAATAAAAAAAAAATAGTTTTTTTTTCTCGGAATTTGATTCCTTAGAGAATAAAATATCAATCGACAAAGTTTTACTTTGACCTTGATAAAATAATATTTAAGAAATGTTTAGACAATGCTTTATTGATGTTTCATGAAAGATTATAGAATGAAAATATAAATTTATTTACAGTTATTTTATTATAAACTAGATATACAGGGATAAAAGGTGAAATAAAAGTCAGTATTATAAACATAGTAATATTATTTTCAAAAAATATATGTGTATATTCCCCCTTTCCCCCATTCATACACACATGCTCACCTTAACAACAATAATATCTGCCTATCTTAATAACAATATTAATATAACAAATCTGAGATATAATAAATCTTTTTCTTTAAATAAGAGTAAATTATAAAATATTTAAAGATATAATCTATGGCATTGAGATTATTTCCTTTAACACAAGCGTTTAAAATATCTCTGTTTATTTTAAAGATACAAAACGAAGCAAATATTGTTCATTCTGGGGGAGAAAATATTTTGAGATATTAATCTTTTTTTTAATTTTATAAAATATACATGTGAAAAGGAATATTGGTTTATTACGATATTCCGAAGTGAACAGTCTTCTCTTTTAATACGTTTTCGTATCTTAAAGAAAAATAAAACGGAAATATTCTAGATGATCACGTTAACGGAAACAATCCTAGATTGTAAAGCCTAAATGTTCTGTTATAAATGCAAATATGGTTTCTTGAACACATTTATGTAAAAGTTTGTTGTGTTACAAGACTGTAATAAAAGTATAGCGTGTTGTTCGGTTTCCGTGTTCAATGCTAGTATAGAAATACATTTTTCTGATATTTTAACCCCTTAACATTCATGCCCGAGTTTAACTGCTTTGAAAAACGATATTTGTTTAATGTAACGGTTTAAGGAATGATAATATTTGTTTTCCTTCAAATTATACGTTAGATACAACATTGTAATTAAAAAAAACCGCATTTTTAGAAACAAATCGAATAAAGAAAACTGATCATTCTTGGTTAACCCGAAAAATATGAGCGTTAAGGAGTTAAGCGTAATGAAATTGTAAAATATATTGCACGTTAATTTTGCAGATTTACATGCCTTGATAAACAGGTATTCGTTTTGCTGCAAATGCCGCAAGTCCTTCGATTCTGTCTTTTGTGTCTATGATTTTGTTATAACATTGTCTTTCGATTTCAAGTCCATCCATGATTGGCACGTCAAGGCCTTTTGATATTGCTACTTTTGCCACTCTAAGGCATAGAGAAAAAAAAGTATTAATATCATTTGTTGAAGAACAAATCAATATGAGAAGCATGAAAATTGTTACTCAAAGTGTTTGTTTCAAAGTTACGGTCGAAATAGTTCGAAAAGAATGGATTATCGGGAGATATGTTTTAGGCGAAAACACAATAATTTTATTTGTTATTTGTTCAGTGTTTTCACGGTTATTTTAAGGTCAATTTGATCTTTTTAGATGGAAAATGTATTTCAATTCACGAATTTTCCAATGATTAGATAATATGTTTTATCTTTTTAAGATGAAGTCTAATAAGAAATGTCCTATATAAAAGGTTTTCCATTTTTCCTGTAAATGTTTCTATTTAAAAAGACCAAGTTGACCTTTAAATAACCTTGAAAACATTTAACAAATAAAAAGTAAAATAAAATAGTTGTATTTCCGTCTTGAAACCGAGAAACTTTTGTATTAAACACTAGCCTCGAAAATGTATTTTCGAATTATTTCGACCGAAAATTTTCAAACGAACGCCCTGTATATACCTCCTTTATAAAAATAAACTGTGAACTTGATAATCATATGTAAATTATGTATCTGTTATGCTAATTTGGAAAATATTAATATTTAATAACTAATTTTCATATTCAGCATAATGTATATTTGATATATACTTGACACCAATCGGCCCATTAGGTAATATTTCTCTTGCAATAGAGAGAGCAGTCTGGTAAGCAGCATCACCATCTTTATTTTGTGGAACAACTTCATTTACAAGACCAATCTTCATGGCGTGTTCACCATCGAGTACACGCGATGTGAAGATGAGTTCTTTTGCTTTAGCAGGTCCAACTATTCTTGGAAGCCGTTGAGTACCACCTGCCCCTGGTATAATAGCCAATTTTGTTTCTACAAGTCCCATTTTAGCTTCGGAAGTTGCTACCCTTATATCTGTGGCTAATGCCAATTCTAATCCTCCACCTACAGCTACACCATCTATAGCTGATATTACAGGAGTTGGTAACGATTCTATGTTAGTCATAATATTTCTTAGCAAACAAACGAATTTCGAAACTTCAGAATTATCCATCTTTAATCTTTCTCGTAAATCTGCACCAGCACAAAATATTTTTGGGATTAAGCTGCGGATGATTATCACTCTCAATTTTGTATCTTCTTTAATACAAGAAATTGCATTGCTTAGTTGACCGACTAAAGTTTTTCCAAGCGCATTACGAGCAGAGGGCCGGTTTAGTCCTACTACCACGATACCATTATCTTTCCCATCCAAATATTTTAACACAACTTCCTTTGCATCGTCTTTAGGATTTAGCATTACATTGGCAGAAATTGCTCTAGTCGCAGTAGTGCAAATTGAACGAAAGGTAGAGCAGACTCTGACATTCATTATTAAAGGGCCCATTTTGTAAAGTTGATGTACTAAATCTTGTCAAAATACAACCTAAAAATTAATCTTTTCATTATTAACAATAATAAATGTTTCGTTACTGTAATTACGTTGCATTTACGTATAGTAAATACAATTTTTTTTTAATTCAAATGCCTTTTGTAGTAAATACGATATTAAATATTAATAATGGTATTGACAAGTATAATTTACGAGTAACGGGTTTATTATTTATGCGTATGATTTGCATTTCTATTTTAAATATATTACTGGATAGCGAGTACAAGTAAAAATTACAAGTTGCCGAACAACGAACAACAAATCTAATTACAGTGTTATTGAATGCTTATAAACAAAAATATGTATACTGAACAGTAATCGTACCGTATTTTTTCTAAACTATGGAAGAATGTCGTAGTTGTTTCCTTGGACTTTATGCACTGTCTTGTTTCGCCAATAACATCACAACATTATTTGTGGAAGGGAGAATCAAGGAAAGTTTAAATATTACAACGTAACCTCCGCCCCACTCACTACCGCCGCGGCGACGTCGCGGACGCAACTGGTTGTTTCAGAAATCGAAAGGCCTAGTATATTCTGCCGTAATGTTATGTAGATATATTATTTGTATACTGTGGTCAGACAACAAAACTTGATGCATAGTAACTTTTTCATGAAAGTCGAGTTATATGAGTACTTTTCCATATACGTCTAAACGAGATCAATTAATTTGTAAATGATAACACCTCCTTATCGCGTAGTCAAAGAAAAAAGAGTGGCGGTAATTCATGATATGTGAAATATTTTCTTATAGCATGGTGACATATCGTGATATATTGTTGTGCCATTTAGTAATTTCCTATGACGTAAAGTATCACATTCTCATTCTGGGCCCAACAATCTAAGTTAGTTGGATTATAGTCAGATTGTCGTACATACTCGGGCAACTTTATATTGGAACGCGGAGTATAATAACTGTGCAGCTAAAAACAAAAATATTTTCAGCTGCTTTCGCAGCTCTTCCCTTTATTTGCATTTGTTCTCGTTGCTTCATTATAATCGTGTACCAACAATAAACGTAACATTTGTAAGAAATGACAACCCTGTATGTGCTGTAAGAGAAGAGATTTTCTACGTTTGCTAACTTTCGTCTGTGATTTAAAGAACGTTGATCTTTAAATCACAGACGAGGTATACAAGCAGACCTTTCACTACCGATGAGGTATACAAGTAGATCTTTCACCCAATGTATTTTCTTGGCCCATTTTTATGGAATCACGAAACCCCATTACCATTTTCGTGTCATTCGCAACGTTACCAACAGATTCAGAAATGAATTTTAATCCCTTTCATAGTCAACTCACATGTATTTACGCAACACTGCAGCTGTTTGCCTACCAATGCTAATTCAGTGAATAGTTTCTCAACTGACCGTCATACATGAGAAGAGGACGCTAAAATCACCTCCGAATTTTCAGATCGGTATGGCAGTCAGATTGGGTTACGAAAGTCCATAAGGTGAAAAGTCTACTCGTATATCTCGTCTGTGGTGAAAGGTCTACTCGTATACCTCGTCTGTGCTTTCACCTTATGAACTTTCGCGGCCGAATCTGACTGCCATACCGACCTGAAAATTCGGAGGTGATTTTAGCGACCTCTTCTCATGGATGGCGGTCAGTTGAGAAACTCACTGAATTAGTGTGATAAGCAAACAGATTAGATGTGGGTAAATGCATATGAGTTGAGAAGTACGAATTATTCGCGATTCTTTGGTTAGTTAAAGTTGTAAATAATTTGCATGTAATCATCGAAGTGAATAATGTTAACAAATTCAAGAATCTTGTCATCTGCTACTGTAAATCAACAAAAGTGTGAATTATATTTAATTTGTATGTACATTATATCGCCATCCATCAATATACATAATTCTAAAGTCAAGGTATTTACGTTGTTCTAGGAAGTCGCGTATCCGCGGTTTCTATTTGAGGCATCTCTATTCCTTTTCGAATAATAAGCTTCGCGAGACATCGGCTCTTTCCCCCACCCCGCCAACTAATTCGCGAGCGTTACCGAGGTGTCGCCATTTGTACTCTGACGATTAACGTAGTAAGACGCGTCAAGACGTACCGGCGTTTCGCGACCGAGGTGCGTAATTCTAACCTGTTTATTCTTCCATTATTACTACTCGCGTTTTAATTACGATCTCTTGCAATACGGTTTCGATTTAATCATTACTTAATTATAATAATCGTTTATGTTCTGTAGTGGATCTTTGTTTCGTTTCTGTTACAGTCTCTTATTGGAATTCGAAATCAAGAAATTCCTTTTTGAAATACAAGACGTGTTGAAACATGTCAAGACGTGTCGACGTATCGCGACAAACGAAGTACGTATTTCTAACCTCTTGATATTTCTTCGTTATTATCAATTATTGTTTAATTATGATTTAATTTGTATTTTATTTCTGTTGCAGTCTCTGATTGAAATTCGACGCCATCGAAAATTTCATTGGCGCGTAAACGACACCATGATAGATGGCAGTCAACTCGACTTTCGAAGGGAGTATTGATAATGTTTAAACAATTAACAAAGAGTAAGATATATATTCATATTTATTCGTTGATATAGAGAATATTTCGCCTTCGAGGCATTGACCTTTTACGGTTAGTCGTAACGAACTGTATAACAGTTGTAAGTAAAGCAGTATTTCTGTGACGAACATTGAGTAAGAAGAGAAAAAGAGAAAACTGATAGGAAAAGCACACGAGTGCTTGTTGTATTTCTTGTCTCCTGTCCCTTTCTTTCCAGGAAATTTTGTTGGCCGCGCGCAATGCGGCCGGTAGATTCAGTGTTTGTGCGTAGCAACAAGTTTGTTTCTCGGGGCAAAGTGACCCTGAGTCGTTTTCGTGTTAGGTTACGCGATAATAGCATCAGTGTTTCTTACGCAGTTTTAAATCACTTCCAGAGCATCGTGGCTCTCCTTGTTTTCTGAATCGCGAAAATAGAATCCTTTGTTCGCCGATTTCAATCTTCGGTCGCGGTACTCTAACTTAATACTTTCTAATCAAATTTATTATTTTTTCAATTTGAAATTTAAACTCCTCGTTACCGGAATTAGAGTCAGTGCATCACTGAAGAGGACTATTGGGCGATGCTCCACGAGCAAACAATGTAAGTATAAATTTATACTTTCAAATGTTTAATTAAAAATCTTTACAGTTGTAAGAATAGATTCTAATTGTTTTTTTTTACAGTTTTCTTACAGTCTCTGGACCTCATTCTGGAAACCGGCAGCAGTACCCGGGGGGTATCGGGCGGTGGACCACGAGCGAACAACGTAAGTATAAATTTATACTTTGAAATTTGTTAATTAAAAATCTTTATAATTTTAACAATAAATTCTAATTGTTTTCTTGCATTTTTCTTACAGCACCTGGACCTGATCCTGGACCTGAACCTGAACCTAACCAACAGGACCATGCTGACTGATGGATGACTTCGAGAATTTCCAGTCATCATTAGTGAGTCGCATGTTGTTTGTGTTCCTCTGGTCCCCAACCATGTTGTAGGATGAAAGATCCGAATCAACACGGGTGACCAGTTGTATACTTGCTATTTTTGACGAGTTAAGCGACCGCGGGTATTTTCAATACCCGTGAGTAGTAACATCAACTGTTATATTTTTTAGATCAGGTTTTAGGGTCTTCTTGCACTCGCGTTTCTTAATGTTACAAATAAATATTACACATTATGATTATTATAAAATTTTTACAAATATATATAACACAACTTTTATAAAATATATGAAATATTTTTATTAACTTTGTATGAATTATATGATCGAATAGAAAATGAATTAATATAAAGTGAAAACATTGTATTTATCACATGATCGAGTAGAATATGAATGATAATATGACATTGTACAATAATATTTACACCATTAATAGAAATTATTAAATATTGATCGCTTATTTAATTAATACATTATATGATGTATTTAACGTGCAAGAAGGCATTTCGCGATAGGTCAATTTTTGAGTCAAAGTAACATGCATCTTATACTAGTTACATATTTAAAAAAATTTACTTTGACGACAGAATTGATCAAGGATAATTGAATATTTTGAATAACAATTTAATGAATTCATTTCAATTTTTAAAGTAAATTATTTTATCATGAAATCTTAATTAAAGTCTTTCATTTTAAATAATTAAATTTCAATCATAACAGTTTTTTTGAATAATAGTATTTTTCAATATTAACGTATTTTATTATGGATATATTACATATAAAAAGTCGAGTCATTTTAACTAAAAATTAAATACGAAATACCGTTTAGCTATTAACCAGTATTTCTAGTCAGGATTTTCAGATAAATCTTTCCGTGTTCGTTGCCTGAACTCACTCACGTGCCCAGGTGTTACTTGGCTGAGCGAAGGCAACGGGGCACGATGACTTTATTTATAACAATTCTACGACATATTGACGACTGACATTGATTAGTGAATCGTGCGCGACGTACTGTCTACATGTGTGTGTTGTGGTTAGGTTGTGGAAGTGCGTCGTTTCAGATGTTTTTATAATTGTAATTTACATACAGAATTTTATAACATTACAGTTTTATCAGTAATAATATCAAATTTCAATTCGTCATTTATTTGAAAATTGTTGATCTTAATAGATTTCAATCTTAATATTTTTCAATTCTCTATAATGGTACATACATTTTATTAAAGACTAGATTCCATATATTAAAACATTCTACATATACAAATGTTTATCTATATAATACAAGTACGCAAAGATCACTAGCCCTTGTCAGTCGATTTCAGAAATTGGTACGTACCTTAGAGTGTGAATGTTTGCAATGTTCGGGTGTCGGAGGAACCCCGGGGAGTCCTCTCTAGTTTAGGTCGCGCCCGGACATAGTGTATGAGAACCGTGGAGTGTTTGTTTGAGAGACTGAGTTTTGCAATTTTTTAAATATAGCGTTAGGTAGGCAGGTAACTTGTTCTCTGGTGTGTGTGTTTAGACCTAAGTAGGTAGCGTCAGGGCAGGACTGTCCACATTAGTAATTCGGGCAGGCGCGTTTTCGCGTGGCAGTTCTGTTCCTGTAGTTACGATTTCGAGAGTAGAAATCTTGCTGATTCAAACGGTGCATGCTGTTTGTTTTAGCTTTATTTTCGACTCCTCGAATCGCGCGACTCTTAAAGTCGCTCTCTCGTGCTCGCGGTCGTGGCTAGGTCTCTTTCGAAACGCTCGTCCCCTCGAGATTCACCACGTACGCTCTTCCAACAATTCGTGCATTGTTGGAAGACTACGTATTGCACAAAATCTCGAGCCCAGTCTTACGTAAGTTTTAGGCTTTGGCAGGACCGCCGAAGAAAGAAAAGGCTCTACATGAGTTGAAGAGGCCCTGACAAATTGTCGCAAGAGTGGGCTACAACAAATGGCTCTTCATTTTCATGTTCTGATGAGAATGGAAAGTCATCACCGTTATTATTTTGTCACTTAACTCGTCAGTAGTTTTGTAGTTAGTTTGTATTTTTGGTTGGCTCATGTATGCATGTACTTCGTACATGATTGCACCATACATGCCAGCTATCAGGGCAACTCACGGTTATGATATACATAGAGTTGCGAATATGCAATAATCGCGTTTGCTTGTAGAGTTGCGAATCACTGTTTTTCGCGTTTCCTTTTCAGGGTAGTGCTGCGCCTTGACACGATACGCGATTGGTTTTTTGCAAACTTAGGTACTGAACGTTTGCTTAAAAATAGCGTTGCGAATTATTGATAAACGCGATTGCTTGTAGAGTTGCGAAATACTATTTTTCGCGTTTGCTTTTCAGGGTAGTGTTGCGAACAATCACGATTCGCGTTGCTTTTTCACTCTTTTATATATATAATGGATGTCAGCCGCGTTTGAAATTTTCATATTATAAATTAGCGTTGCGATCTCGATTAATCGTGCGATTTTTTATTTAGCGTTGCGATATTTTCAATGCCCAAATTCTACCCCAATTGTAGTGCTAGTAGTAGTTAATTTATTTTGTGGCCAGTACATCTACCAATAGCCCTTGATTAAAGTTAGAGTTGCGAATAATATATAATGTTCGCGTTTGCTCGTAGAGTTGCGAACAAATATTTATCGCGTTGATGTGTTAGTGTTGCTTATAAACTCGATTCGCGATTGTTTTTATGCAAACCTAGGAACCGGGCGTTTGCTTTAAAAATAGCGTTGCGAATTTTTAGTAAACGCGATTGCGAATTAGAGTTGCGAATTACTATTTTTCGCGTTTGCTTTTCAGGGTAGTGTTGCGAATAATTACTATTCGCGGTTGCTTTTATTGTTACAAATCGCGTTTGGAATTTTTTTATTATATATTAGCGTTGCGATTGTTGATTTATCGCGTTGTTTGCCCCGTAGTGTTGCGATATTTAAAACGTCTAACTTCATCCCCATATCTGCCACTCTATTGTAGTTTGAAGTAGCTTGAAGTAGTTAGTTTATTTATTGCATGTGTATTTGCATCAACGATGGACGCCGCCAGCACCATGATCCAGCATTTTTGGGCAAAACGCGATTTGCATTAGCGTTGCGAAACATAAATATATGTCCATTAAAAATAGAGTTGCGAATACACAATAATCGCGTTTGTTTATAGAGCTGCGAATTCCTATTTTTCGCGTTTCCTTTTCAGGGTAGTGTTGCGAATTCCTTACGTGATTGCTTTCATTGTTATTTAAGAATAATGTTGCGAATGCACTGATCGGTTTGCTCTTAGCGTTACGAATTACTATTTTTCGCGTTTACTTTTCAGGGTAATGTTGCGAATAATCACCATTCGCGGTTGCTTTTACTGTTATGAATCGCGTTTGGAATTTTTATATTATAAATTAGCGTTGCGATCTTGACTTGTCGCGTTTTTTATTAATTAGAGTTGCGATTCAATGTCCAAAAGCTGGCCAAAACGCTGACCACTGCACTAGGATCATCAAGAAGCAAGCTGGGGATTCTGCAAAGCCTCGAATGGCTCAACATCATTATTAAAAATAGTGTTGCGCATGATTGAATATGGGTGCACGCGATTTGATTTATAAACGAACACTGTGTGGTTCATTTTACGAATAACAAGCACCACTCGTGTATAGATTTTTATTTTATAAATTAGCGTTGCGAAAGAAAGAATGGTCCACTCACGAGTTGTTTGAATTTAAGACGAGTGGACGTTTATTCCAACTATCTGAAATATATCTTTTTTTTTAATACAGGGTGTTTGGCCACCCCTGGGAAAAATTTTAATAGAGGATTCAAGAGGCCAAAATAAGACGAAAATCAAGAATACCAGTTTGTTGATGTAGGCTTCGTTAAAAAGTTATTGACAATTAAATTAAAAAATTACAAATCGTTCTGGAAAAATTATTTTTGGTTGCGGGGGTCAATTACAATCATTTTTGGTGAATGCACATACTACCGAAATCCTACTCACTTTCGAGAAAAGAATTCGAGTAAGTACTGAAAGTTTTGGGTGAAAAAAAAGACTTTCGAATCGTCTTGGAAAAATTATTTTTAGTTGTAGGGGTCAATTGCAAGCATTTTTGGTCAACAGACGTACCCCCGAAATCCTACTCAGTTTCGAGAAAAAAATTCATTACCGAAAATTTCATGTCTGACCATAGCGTTGATATGTTTCACTGAAATTTCATGCGTATCTTTAAAACGTCATAACTTCTGAACGGATTAGACGATTTTAATGTTTAAAAAAGCAAATTACGCGTATTTTGATGGAGAATATGTACAAATCCCAAAAATATTCGAAAAGTTGGTCCTTGATCCCGCAAAATGAGAAAAACCCTATAAAAATGGTTCAATTTTCAAACAGCCATAACTCCTACAATAGTGAATATATTTCAATGAAACTTTTTTCTGAAGCAGAGCTTATGGCTACCTACAAAAAAGTATTAGACAACTTTTCTGTAGGGCGTCAAACAAAAATACTAAAAATGAAAAACGAATTTTTAAGAAAAATCGACAGTGGGTAGGTGCCTAAATTTTTCGGCAAAAAAAAAAATTTCAAATTGTTCTGAAAAAATTATTTTCGGTTGCGGGGGTCAATTACAATTATTTTTAGTTAATAGACATACACCCGAAATCTTGCGCATTTTCGAGAAAAAAATTCAGTACGGGCGGAACATTAAACGTTAATAACTTTTTAACGAAGCCTCCATCAACAAATTGGTATTCTTTATTTTTGTCTTATGTTGGCCTTTAGAATCCCCCATTAAAATTTTTCCCAGGTGTGGCCGAACACCCTGTACATTTCTCAAAAGAAATACTGCTTGAAAGTACTGTTGTTAATAGACCAATTGTCTTATTCTTTATGACGTATTAGATAACTGTAATTTATGTGAATGTATTTTTATTACAGATTTGTGATGTATTAAAAAGTGCTATATTATGATTAATTTTATTGTAGATTGAATTTATGATTCCAATCAAATATATGTATAATTTTTTTCTGTATCCATTAATACAATTTCATTTCAGCTATTAATCCTTTGAACAAGTTCTTGTTACAGAATATACATATAATCATTGAAGAATGGAATTGGGAATGGTACACGGATTCCATCTTGATCGTTCTTAGAGAAATATTTCATATAATTCGTGGGATTAAACATCGAAACATCGTGGGATTGACGAAGACACCAAGAAGAAAATATTTCCTCAGATTTCTTCGTTTCTACAGACTGCGTTAGAATACAAGAAGTACAGATGCATATAGATTATAAGGTAAAGGAGCGTTCTTCAGCGTTTTATTAAATACTACCAAAGCGTGCGCGTACATTTAAGTACGAATTATTAATATTAAGGTACATATTAGTATTCTAATATGCAAGATCCATACGTAGAGTTGCACATTTCTGGTTGGATCTTCAGTGTCTTATTAGGCACTATCATAATAAAAGCATCCATTTAAGAAGGAACAATTAATAATAAAGTACATATTGGTACTGTAATAATCAGGATTCGTATGTGCAGTTGTACATTCTAATTTTATTTTTAAAAAACATGTGATGGATTATCTCACATGTATCAACATTTTGTTAGGTTCTCGATCTCTTCATCAGTCAGAGTTCGTACGTGCAGTTGCACATTTCAATTTCTCTTCGTTGGGCAGTTCTTTTAAGAATCCTTCCTTTCTAGCTCATTTCTAACTTTTCGATAGCTTCACCCTTAGATAGGTATTCGAATCCCTCGCGAAAGGAAGGGTGGTTAGAGCGAGGCTAGGGTGGGTTGAGTAGTGGTCATTCGTTGCTCCATTCGCAGCAACGAATTATCACTACTCACCACTACTGACAGGTGAATTGCATGTGATTTTTATTCCTCCGGTCCTCATGTCGTAGGACGAAAGGTCCTAATCGACATGGGTGACTGGTTGTATACATGCTTTCTTTGGCAAGTGTACCGACCGCGGGTATGAATCATACCCGTGAGTAGTAACACATGTATATTGTTTTATCTTCGGATCTTTCGCTTAAAATTAGAATCTTCTTGCACACCGCGATTTTTAAGATGACAAATGTCATGGTAGATTCAATTATATTATATATAATATTGACTGAAAGCAGCCTGTCTTCTTTTACTCCGTTGGGAAACAAAAGAATTCTTATAATTTCATTTCCTACCGTGTGAAGCGACTATGGTCGCTTTCTTTAGCCAGTTGATAATGTTGCGACCGACATAGAAATGATCGTCCGTGGTGACACCACCGACGAAGTATACGAGTAGACCTTACACTTTATGGACTTTCGTGGCTCAATCTGACTGCCATACCGACCTGAAAATTTGGAGGTGATTTTAGCGTCTTCTTCTCATGGATGGCGGTCAGTTGAGAAACTATTCACTGAATTAGTATTGATAGTCAAACAGCTATAGTGTTCGCGTAAATACATGTGAGTTGACTATGGAAGGGATTAAAATTCATTTCTAAATCTGTTGGTAACGTTGTGAATGACATGAAAATGGTAATGGGGTTTCGAGACCCCATAAAAATGAGCCGAAAAATACATTGGGTGAAAGATCTGCTCGTATACCTCGTCTTTGACAATACTCTAGAATCTTTGATGAATCAATGAGAATCAAAAATAGTCTAACGAAGAAGCTCTATATTTATGATGACCTATGCAAAGCGGATCGCAGCCAATTCGCTAATATTATTTAGTTTTTAATTAATAATTGCATTACCCAGCTAAGAGTGATACGATTATTAATTAAACGTTAAATAATATTACCCAGGTCTCACCACGAGGAGGTTGCTGCGATTGGAGACCCGAAGGGAGATAGATGGAATCAAAGTTCCATCGATCTTCCTTTTACATTCTTACAAACTAGATTACTAAACTAGAGAGATAGAAGGAAGCAATGTTCCTTCGATCTTCTAGCTTAGTTGTACCAAGTAATTATTTCGTTTAAAAAGGGATGAAGCTAAATTATGGGAGTCGCGACGCGACGCGATGCTGAACCGTGCAGCAGATCTTCGGATCGAATCAACACTACCCTTGGTAGATTGATTTCTATTTCTAGAAATCGATCTATCATTGGCAGGCGACTAGATCTTTCGGACAAACTGGACGGTCGATCACATGTTTCGTTCGACGAAACAGTGGTGACCGAAGCAAGAAACGAGAGAACGAGTCGAGAGAAGCTACTTGTTAAATAATTACTTGGCATACGCAGATACACTAGAGACTTAAAATTAACGTCGAAGCTCAAGTCTAGTCAAGTTGAAGCTAAAATTCGGACGATAGAAGGAAACGAAGTTTCTTGTACCAAGCAATTATCTGATTAAAAAGAGGGATGAAGCTAAATCGTGGGATACGCGACGCGACGCGATGCTGTACCGTGCAGCTGATCCGAGGATCGAACCTACTGCCCTTGCTAACTCGATCTCAACAAGAAAACAGAGAACTGCAACCCCGAGTCGAGGTCTCCATTTCTCCAACGCAACCCGCCGGGAGCCCGAAGGACCCGACTTAGGCTGTCTGACAAAGAGAGAGTACCTGAAACAGGGTCGACTTCCGCTGGAAGGTATGCGTTTCCGCAGAATACGGAAACTCCACACCTTCCAGCGAAGTGCCGTTTTCCCTCAATCAAGCTTACCAAGGGAAGGCGATTAGATCTTTCGGACTAGATACACGGCCGATCACATGTTTCAATCGATGAAACAGTGGTGACCGAAGCTAGGAACGAGGGAACGAGAAAACGAGAAGCTACTTATTGAATAATTGCTTGGTACAGACGCGAAAATATCTTCGACGTTAATTTTAAGATTCGCGACGAAGCTTATATCTAATTAACCTAGAATTAAAAGTCCCTCGGCGGATGTGGCGTACTCCCCCGATGTCCCTGCGAATAATCTGAAACTAAAATTGATACCCATATTAGTGACATACGAAAGGAAATTTAATAAACACAATGCAAACTAGACGAAGCGATGGAATAATTAGTCGTGCTGATGTACCTAAAAGTGAGAATCTATAAGATTCTCGATGCTAGACCTACCTAAGAAAATGTACAAAATTTACACATGATATGAAGTATTCAACCTATACTTGCGTAACGAGTGATAAATAGAAGGAGAGATAATGTCGAAGTAAAATAGCAAACAATTATGAAAATTATCTGAAGAATCGTACAAACGAAGATGAACAGAAACAAAGTTTGAGCAGAATTGAAATTCCAACGATGAAATCAAAGAATGAAAATATCCAGCAATTAAACAAAATATCTTAATGAAATAGAACAAGAATAAAAATCTTATTCTAAATCCAACGATGAAATCAAAGCATGAAAGTATCCAAGAATTAAACGAAATATCTTAGCGAAATAGAACAAGAATAACAATCTTATTCTGATTAGTGACATCAAAATTCATAAAATAATATGCAAACAAAAATAGTACATGATTCAACACAATTATGTCAATTCAAAAAATAAGTCAGAAGTAGAAATAGAGGAGGAAGACATAATAACCAGATAAAACCGGACAATAAAACAATACCGAATTATGACCAAACAAATAAAATAAACCGGTCAATTTTGTGATAATAATATAAATAAGTAAAGTGGGCTTACTACTTGTTGAGCATTAGTTACCATTACCAAAGAAGCACCAAAGGTCCAGCTGTAACATAAGAAACGATTCGTAATTTAGCAAAAGCGATGGACAGTTCCATAACGTTCAGTTGGTATCAAACGACAAAATAGAAGTAGGGAGAACAATTTTAAATAGTTCTTACCAGTGGTCATCACGGTCCGGCACTGGTCAGTAGTGGTCAGTAGTCGAATCTGCACTGGTCAGTAGTGGTCAGTTCTGGTCAGTTCTGGTCAGTTCTGGTCAGTTCTGGTCAGTTCTGGTCACTCCTGGTCACTCCTAGTCCCCAGTGGTCGGCACTCCACGAATGGCCTGGCTTAGGCCCGCGAGACCCGACCCCCCTGGATGCTCCAGGGGTACTGAAGAATTTGTCCAGTGGTAGTCTTCAAGTAGGGAAGTCAAAGAGTGGGGAGACAGTGTCAACGTGAAGAGTTAAGAACCGCTTGGTCTAGAGCACAACCCTATTTCAATTGGTCCCACCTCTTGACCATTTCTGGATCTTCACTGGACCGTTGACCTTGAGGTCAACCTCACTGTTGACCACCAGTGACCATAAGTCATAAGTTAGTCATTGTTGATCATCGATTCATTAAAACCATTACGAAGATTAAAGCCTTCTTACGAGGATCTCCTTACAATTTCATGCATGATCTTTTTAACATTTTGTTCCACTTTGGAAGAGTGTATCTCATGTTATAAGACACTCATGGTACAGCGATAGCGTTCATCCCACTAGCGGTAGGTCTATTCTTTACCTCGTTTATGTGTAATAGGTACACATGGGTTGGAAAATAAAAATGCCTGGACAGTTGAGACTCAAAATCGTATGCAGGTTGACACAAATCGGATTTTAGCTGTTTCGAAAGCAAGAAAGAAAGATTCACATTCATCTTCTTTCTTGAATTCCCGAAGCTGTCCAAAGCACCTAAGCTCACGTACACATGGCTGTGAATTGGTGTGTGTAAATGGAGGGGTAAGTTTACTCTGGGCACCGGTCTGCCGTCTCATAACACTGTAATGAATCAATTTTTAGATTTATCAAGACACATATGTATAATCTCCGTCTCTGTAGTATTACTCATTTTCTATTCGTTAATTTTTGTTAATAAGTGTCTTTTTGTACATCAGTTTGAACAATTGCCATACCGAGTGAAAAATTCGGAGGTGATTTTAGCGTCCTCGTCAGTTGAGAAACTATTCACTGAATTAGCGTTGATGGGCAGCAGTTGTAATGTGTGCGTAAATACATGTGAGTTGACTATGCAGGCATTGAAATTCATTTCTAAATCTGTTGGTAATGTTGCGAGTGACACGAAAATGGTAATGGGGCTCTAGAGCCCCATAAAAATGGGCCGAAAAAATACATTGGGTGAAAGGTCTACTCGTATACCTCGTCTGTGGTGACACGAAAATGCATTGGATGGTAAGTCTATGTTTTACCAGTCTATGGTTATATTTTACGAGGTCGGTACACCTACTTTATCCTGTATTTCAGCAGAGACATTATCACAGACCAGGTATGCCATCGTACACCTCGCCTATGAGTTAAGTGTTAACAGTAGAAAGTAAAATAAAATAAATGTTTGGATGTCACATTTTATCTCGCTTCAAAGATAAAAACAATAGTTAGCTTTTATCTTTTCTTTTATTTTTACAATTTATTTTTCTTATTTTTAAAATACTAGGAATACAAATGTTTTAGCGAACGTGTGATTTTGTGTTTAAATTTCGCTCTTTTATTGATGCAAGTAAGGTATTGTTATAAATAGTCCGAATTAGGTCGTGTTTAAATTCATTTTTATCAGGGAAACCTCATTGATCCGTTATAAATATTCTTGAAATATAATAATAAAATATTATTTACGTTTTCAAAATGAAAGTACAGTTAATTTATTTTTATTCATTTTTATTCATTTACCATTTCCAGTAATACACGATTGTTATTCGTGCGAATTTTTCAATCGAGAAAACTTTATTCAAAAATTAATTCGAGTCACATATTTACTTTCAATTCCAAATTTTATTCTACTGTTTTCATTTTAAATTATCCAAGTAAAATCCGACTCCATCGACCCGAAAGTAGATTGTGTCCTTCACCCTTGAGTGTCGTTCGTAAAAAAAATTATTAATAGAAGTTAATAATAAGTGACCCAAACGATTCCATTTAGTAACGCCATTCGTTCAAAGCTGTAGCAACGTTCCAGTATTGATATTCGATGTTATGTACCGCTTTCTATTTATAGAGCGTGAATCGAAATTTGGTACACGGGTGCTGTCGACCAAGGATACCACCCTCCGACGTCAAACCTGAAAAAACTTTCTATCACCGTAGGAATTTTCGCGGTCATACGGAACTAGCTACATAGAAATTACTAAAATATCAGTTCCATATATTATTAATTGCACGTGTTACAGGTGCTTTCTGATCAATTTCAAGCTTCCTTTCAATGTGGTTCGAAAGTATACATATATTTCGCCAACCTCTCTAAAGTAAATCTTCTGGTTCCCTGGTGGGGTTAGTAGCGAATACAAGGAAGAGGGATTGATAAAAAAATCTATTATCTGACTTTTTTATTCGTTGACAAATCTTGAATGAAACATCAAATTTCTATTTCCCTTTATAATTTCTAGGGCTGGGATTCTTGAATCAAAATTTTTTGTTAACCCTGAGGTACGTGTCTATGAATTTTTTACAATCCCCTTATGTACATTTATGCGTAAAATTGTGTGTCAGGCTACATCATTCCTCAATTTGGCTCTGCATTGAGTTCAGAACGGGGGAGGAACGATCTATACTTGCGGTAGTGCCTCGATAAATCCTCGAGATCTCCTCTGATCCTCATAGATTCAATTTTTTCCATAAAACGTCCTCTCGTTTGGCGGTTAGACGCATTAATGGCCACCAGGAAGGGAAATTAGCTTGGGGGTTTCGAAAATTCGTGTCTCGCTGTTTCGTGGCGTACCGAATTTCCCCTCCTGGCGATCCTGGCGGCGATCCAGGGCGCACAGAATGGCCGTGTTCGAAGGTTCATCGAGGATCCTTCGATTGATACGTGGCATGGAATTTCGAACACGGCTGTCCGGCCGGGATGGAACGAATTTCTGCGCCCGGTTGGACCGACGAGGATCTCCCGGCGGCCATGTTTTCGCAATTTCGGCCCCTGGGACACGCAGGCAATGCCTACAACCACGACACTCAAAGGAATCGGTGATGCTACGCGCTCGAGGAATCTCGTTTTTGATGTTATTGGTCCGCAGCCATTTACCCCTTCGACTACGAAAAGCCACATAGTCGAAAAAATTCGCAATGCACGAAGTTTAGCATCCCCGTAACAAGATTCGTAATATATTTCGAAGGCCTGTAATTTCGTTAACGTTCGTCTTCGTTTCTTTTTTTATAGTTTAAAATCGTGACACTATTATTGAATTTTCATAGCTCCAAAATTTCTTTCATGTTTGTGCTCCATTTCGATTGTTTTGCTAAAAAACAAAAAAGTGTAGAAATATTCTGTAATTCGGATAACGTTCGCCTTTTGTTTCTTTTTTTACAGTATAAAATCGTGACACGATCATAGAATTTTCGTGGCTTCGAGATTTCTTTCATATTCGTCCATTTCGATTATTTTGCTAGAAAAGAAAAAAGTGTCGAAATATTCTGTAATTTCGTTTCTTTTTTTATAGTATAAAATAGTGACATGATCATTGAATTTTCATGGCTTCAAAATTTCTTTCATTTTCGTCCATTGCGATTGTTTAGCTAAAAAAGAAGAAAGTGTCGAAATATTCTGTAATTTCGTTTCTTTTTTAATAGTCTAAAATCGTGACACGATCGTAGAATTTTTGTGGCTTCGAAATTTCTTTCATGTTCGTCCATTTCGATTGTTTTGCTAGAAAAGAAAAAAAGTGTAGAAATATTCTGTAATTTCGATAACGTTCGTCTTTTGTTTCTTTTTTTCGTAGTATAAAATCGTGATACGATCCTAGAATTTTCGTGGCTTCGAAATTTCTTTCATGTTCGTCCATTTCGATTGTTTTTCTAGAAAAGAAAAAAGCGTAGAAATATTATGGGAACTACTGCACGTTGAATGCAGTGCTTGGAAATTGAAGAAGATGTGCACGCACATCGTCCGTTTGCTGAAAATTATGTTCCGCGAGATGGTTTGTCTTATTTCGAGCAAACGGATTTACAGATTGCACGCGAACAATATTTTATCTATTTACCAATTCGACGTGTTTCTATTATTTTCGCGCGGTAACGGTTGTTTATTGCTTCGACGTAAAGCCACGAGGAAATACAATTATTTTAATATTCGGTCGTTACAGTATTTATAGATTTATTGGTTTTCGTATTAACCAATTATTGGAATATCGAGTTACTTTTCATGTATTATGTGAAATTGATTATTCGATTTTGAACGAGTACGAAGAATTCTTTTGCAACCGTGATACGCGTGCAATAAATTTTGAAGTGAATTCCGTAGAATTTTTGCATTTTAGAGATTTTCGTAGAAAAGTAGATTTTTTTTGTAACAAAATTGAATTAATTTAAACTTTTAAACGAATAAAGTTTTCGTTTCGTTTCACGTTTCAAACGTTACACCGTACTTATAATAATTTATATTAATTAATCACAGTGAGAAATAACAGATATTCATTTTACTTTAAGTTGAGTTTTTAGCAGTCTCTCAGTCTCCCAGAAGTCGAATTAAATTATTCATCAAAGCATTGGAAAAATATAATAAGGTTAGTGAAAGGTCTATTTGATCTTTCTGGTCAGTTTACAATTCAACGTAATAAGAATAAATATCAATTTTCTCATTTTATATTATCGATTAAGAAAATACTGTCTAATTATTTGATGTTATTATTAAACCAAACCTCGCACGTCTGCGATTTTAAGAAATTTATTCTACGTAAAAAAACACGTTTCAATGAAGCGATGAAATCTAATAACAAGGGAATTATAAAGTGAAGTGAGATGAAAAATCACAGTAAACAGTTTCATACAATCGAATCATTTAAGTTATAATTAATTTGATTCCAAGTACCTCGGAAAATTCAGTTATCTGAACCGTAATTAATTTAATTGTAATTACATCGTTGAGGAAACATTCTATCGAACAATATCGATGCACGTGTTTATATTAAAACCGGTACTTCCCAGAAAATGCACTCAGGTATGACAAAAATATTTCTAATCTTCGTTTTCAAAAGTAGAATTCTCGTATTATTATTTTTACATAACAAATTATTCCAATTTAGCAGTTTCTTTTTCCTCGAGATGGTCTCAAGATCATCATAGGTTGTTGAATTCATTTTGATCTTGACTATAATATAACATTATAAAAAATATGGAAAAGTTGGAATAACTTTGAAGACTGTTTTAACACTAGATTTACGGATGTTGATTATATACCTATTTTTATTGAAATGAGCCAATTTGACTCATACAACAAAATTCAAGTTGTTTGCCAAAAAAATAGTTCCAAATCAATTTAAATGAAAGATTTATTATTAAAAATTTCGACCATACCTGGGAAAAATTTTAATGAGGGATTTTAGAGGCCAAAATAAGACGAAAATCAAGAATACCAATTTGTTGATGGAGGCTTCGTTAAAAAGTTATTAACAATTAAATTAAAAAATTTCAAATCGTTTTGGAAAAATTATTTTCGGTTGTGGGGGTCAATTACAATCATTTTTGGTGAATACACATACTACCGAAATCCTACCTACTTTCGAGAAAAAACGAGTGTGAAATTTTTCGATAAAATTGAAAAATTTCAAATCGTTCTAAAAAAATTATTTTTAGTTGCAGGGGTCAATTGCAAGCATTTTTGGTCAACAGACATATCCCCGAAATCCTACTCAGTTTTGAGAAAAAAATTCATTACCGAAAATTTCATGTCTGACCATAGCGTTGATATGTTTCACTGAAATTTCATGCGTATCTTTAAAACATCATAACTTCTGAACGGATTGGACGATTTTAATGTTTAAAAAAGCAAACTACGCGTATTTTGATGGAGAATATGTACAAATCGTAAAAATATTCGAAAAGTTGGTCCTTGTCCCAGCAAAATGAGAAAAACCCCATAAAAATGGTCCAATTTTTAAACAGCCATAACTCTTAGAATTGTGAATATATTTCAATGAAACTTTTTTCTGAAGTAGAGCGCATGGGTACCTACAAAAAAGTATTAGACAACTTTTCTCTAGGGCGTCAAAGAAAATTACTAAAAATGAAAAACGAATTTTTAAGGAAAATCGACAGGGGGTAGGTGTCTAAATTTTTCGACAAAATTAAAAAATTTCAAATTGTTCTAAAAAAATTATTTTTAGTTGCAGGGGTCAATTACAATCATTTTTGGTGAATAAACATATTCCCGAAATCCTACCCAGTTTCGAGAAAAAAATTCAGTGCGGTCGGAACTTTAAACGTTAATAACTGTTTAACGAAGCCTCCATCAACAAATTGGTATTCTTGATTTTCGTTTTATTTTGGCGTCTGGAATCCCTCATTAAAATTTTTCCCAGGGGTAGCCAAACACCCTGTATATAGCAACAAAATTCTAAATGAGTGAAATTGGTTCAGTCGGTAAATCTAGTGTTAGAGGGGTTTCCTTTTTTCTACTTTCAATAATAGCAGAACAAATTGATATATTCGATTTGAACACGACACCCTGTGTATAGCTAGATGAGGTAATTTAGGTGCCTCCACTTAAATGCTTTGCGTGTAATGCCCATTGAAAAGACATTAAGCAACCTCCTACAGGGTCTCGAGAAATCGAAATCCTTATAAAATAAATATTCAGTATTTCTGCCCCCCCATAGTATATCGCCCGACCAAGACGTCTATATTCATAAGGTCAACACTTCGCAACATAAATCTCTCTTCGCACCTTCGTATGCATAATTCAAATAAAAGAGCCTGTTGCCTGGAATGGGATCATGTACTTATATCTCGGAGAATATCAATATCTTATAGGGTGGCAGACTATAGTATAGCATTCTGGGTCCATTGGGATAAATAGAAATATCGTTTGTCGGTACAATTCATATTTTATAAAGTGTAATTGTAAGTTAATCCTCCATTACACGTGTTCGTTACTGTCACTTTGACAAGCTATTTTTATTTCAATGTCAGTTTAACGTTGTAGCACTATCACGAATAATATTTTGATAATATTGGAGAATATTAACATTACGTGGAATTTGTCTAAGAAGAAAGTGAAGCAATTATTCAGCTTGCAAAATTGTACAGAATTTCTTTTATTTTTATTCTATTCCTAAATAATTGTGTATAATTATATTTAAATATTTTAAATAGCACAGTTAAAGATACAAGAATAAATAAAGATAGATTCGTGTATTGACGATAGCGAGTATTTACCAATAGTCTTCAATTTCTATTGAAAATGAGTAGTGTAAAATAAACTATTTGTGTCTCAAAAATAAAAACAGATTTCCATAAACATATATTGATTTCATAGTGTGATATTTTGTCGGCCACGAGAGAGAATCATTAGGGAATCCATTAAGATACTAATTGCATGTGAAAAAATAGAATTGTGGAGAGTAATCTAACAGTCGTAAGTAAGATAATTGCGTTAACTTTAAATTGTGAAGGGTACGTTCGTTGTTAATCAGTTTCTGGAAACACAAATGGAATAAACTAGAGCCAGCATTATTTAAATATTCATTGTTTCGAAACTGTATTCCATGTTTTATCGAGGCAAATACACAAGCAGAATTTTAAACAATGTTTTCTAAATAATCGTAGTTTAGTTATATTTACAATTACTGTACCTAAAATTAACACTATTATAAAATATAATATTCACCAATCTAGTCTTCAACGAGTAGAAATGGTTTATATGAATTTTGTTACTAATTTTTGTAATTTGTTTGTTGCCTCTAAATTATGTAAAAATTTACTCATCTTTTATGGTACAGTTTACAAATTGCTGCGTTGTATTAGACAACAATTTAATAATATCAACAAGGTTCAACGAGTGCCCTGTTTTAAAAATAACTGTGCGTCAATTTTTAGTTTTTAATAACTCCTCGAGGAATTATTTTTCAACATACGTTTGATCAAATTTTTTACCAGAATTTACGGGAAAATATTTGTAGAGAAATATCACAGAAGTTTCCGATAGAACTACTTGCTCTGCTAGAAAGTCACGTTTATCGACGATCTACGTTTCATTAGTTGTTTGTTTTCTTCTTTTAACAACATTTATTTCCCGAGAATCAGATGACGAACGTAGAACCTGTGATATCGTGGATATTTATCAAAAATTTTGTTTCAAGAAAAACAGTTAACGTATTTCCGTCTGATCGGTAATATACAGTGTTTGGCCACCTCTAGGAAAAATTAAAATGGGAGATTCTAGAGGCCAAAGTAAGACGAAAATCAAAAATATCAATTTGTTTATTGAGGTTTCGTTAAAAAGTTATTAAAAAATTTCAAATCGTTCTGAAAAAATTATATTTATTTACAGGGGTCAATTACAAGTATTTTTGGTGAATAGACATACACTCGAAATCCTACCCAGTTTCGAGAAAAAAATTCGACTAGGTGTGAAATTTTTCAACAAAATTGAAAAATTGCAAATCGTTCTAAAAAAATTATTTTTAGTTGCAAGGGTCAATTACAATTATTTTTGGTCATTATACATACCCCCGAATTCCTACGCACTTTCGAGAAAAAAATTCCTTACCGAAAATATAATTTCTGGCCAGAAATGTTACCCCGAATTTTCATGCGAATCTTTAAAATGTCATAACTCCTGAACGGATTGGACGATTTTGATGTTTAAAAAAGCAAACTACGCGTATTTTGATGGGAAATATGTAGAAATTGCAAAAATAATGGAAAAGTTCTTCTTTGACCCCGCAAAATAAGAAAAATCCCATAAAAATGGTCCAATTTTCAAACAGCCATAACTCCTAGAATTGTGAATATATTTCAATGAAACTTTTTTCTGAAGTAGAGCGCATGGGTACCTACAAAAAAGTATTAGACAACTTTTCTGTAGGACATCAAACAAAATTACTAAGAATGAAAAAGTAAGTTTTAAGAAAAATCGACAGGGTGTAGGTGCCTAAATTTCACGGCGAAAATAAAAAATTTCGAATCGTTCTAAAAAAATTATTTCTAGGTTCTGGGGTCAAATACAACCATTTTTGGTGAATACACATACCTCCGAAATCCTACGTTCATTCAAAAAAAAATTCGATTAGTTGCTGACATTTTTCGATGAAATTAAAAAATTTCAAATCATTCTGGAAAAATTATTTTCAGTTGCAGGGGTCTAGTGTAATTATTTTTGGTGAATAGACATACCCCCGAAATCGTGCGCATTTTCGAGAAAAAAATTTAGTAAATATAGACATTTTTCGGCGAAATTAAAAAATTTCAAATCATTCTGGAAAAATTATTTTTGGTTGCGGGGATCAATTATAATCATTTTTGGTCAATACACATACTACCGAAATCCTACCTACTTTCGAGAAAAGAATTTTTTACCAAACATATAATGTGAGGCTTGGAATGGTTCCCCGAAATTTCATGTGAATCTTTAAAACAGCATAATTTCTGAACGGATTGATGGATTTTAATGACACGTATTTTAGTGAAGAATATGTAGAAATTCTAAAAATAATGGAAAAGTTGTCCCTTGACCCCGTAAAGTGAGAAAAACCCCATAAAAGTGATCAAATTTTCAAACGTCCATAACTCCTACAATAGTTAATATATTTCAATGAAACTCTTTTCTGAAGTAGACTTCATGGGTACCTATAAAAGAGTATTAGACAACTTTTCTATAGAACGCCAAACAAACTTATACTCTGTATTTTCATCCAACTTGAGTTCCTCTTCTCTATAACTATCGCGACACTAAGAGACGATTCAGTATGTGATTGCAGTACGTGAGCGTCGTTAGAGTCTGGGAGAAGGCAATTTTCCAAGTTTCAACAGTATTGCAACATCAATTAAGTCTACATATTTTCTTGCAATAAAAAAATACACCAAATCTTACGAACCGAATTAATATTAAATTTTATCGATGGGGTTGTACAAAATTTGAAAAACTGAAAAACTGAATTATCATGTGGGCTTATAAAATTAGAGCCTCTGCTAAAATAAAATGTATTCGTTCGATCAAAATAATTTCAATTACTATAACTATGGAATTCAACAATGTTACTATGAAAATTAGAAAAATTAACTGCAGAAAATTTGAAATTACAATAATAATAACGTGTATTTATTGTACCAATATGTTAAATATTAAGAAATTAAAATTAATCGAGTAAAAGGAGCAAATTTAGCTCCATTTCAATAATTTATATGTTAGAAACTATTAACTATCCACTAGGGTGGTCCTTATTTTTCGACTTTCGATTACTTTTTGACACATCCCCCAGATTGTGACACTTGGTGACAATAACGTGAGTGTGATTTTCATTGTTATATCTAGAATCCTATACAATTGAGCGTCTGCTCATCGGGGTTGTACAAAACTCGAGAAACTATAGCTTCTGTTAAAATTAAATGTATTTACTCGTTCAAAATAACTTTAATTACTATAACTATAGAAGTTAATATTTTTACGAAAATTAGATAAATTAACTGCGGAAAATTTGAAATTACAATAATAATAACGTGTTCTTATCGCATCAATCTTGTAAACATTAAGAAACCCTCCATTTAAATAATTTATATCTTACAAACTATCGACTATCCACGCTTAATATTTTACGTAGGGCAAAAGGGGATTGTTAAAATCGAAGTTCTCGTAAGGGGAGCGTAGTCAAACTATCCGTGGGTAAACCGTCGAGACGGAAGTCGAGAATCGCGTCCGAGCGGTCCCGTTGCCCTCGACGGTTCCGCGCATCGATTCACGGATTCGTATTGAACTTGATCCCATTCCTCGTAGCCCAATTAGCCCACATATAGATCCGCCCATGCTGTCACGTGGGGTGGTTTTCACCGGGAGTGTGCGCAGTGACAGGTAAGCGCAGCTTCTGGGGTTGGAGGAAAGACAGAGCAGAGGAGGCAGCCCCGTGAACCCGTGGCGACGCGTCGGGTAGGCACGTCGCGACCCCCGACGCCGAAACATCCTCGACCACGAGACTGTCGGGCGCCGGCAAACGGGCCAACAGTATTCTCAACGATCACGGTTTAATCGCCACCCGGTGCTTACGTTTTTTCCATGCCCGAGCCGTTCGATTAATCATCCCCCTTTTGATCCCCGGGGTTGTCTCCTAGGTGGAGATTCGCGTTTGGCACTCGAAGCCTCCGACGTCGGCATAGTTAAACGTCTGCGGACGAGGACAGCTGCAGTGGAGGGGGGTGGGGGACGGAGAATCTGGAGCACGAACAGGTGGTGCGGCATCGGAGGAACACCGGGGGAGAGATATATCGGGAGAAGTAACAGGTACTGTGACGAAAATGCTTTTACTCGTTTCGGTTTGATGTTCCCCGGCGCGCGGCACGAACGACTTCTTACGCAACCGCTGGGACGGTTCGTCATTATTCTGGACGAGTGGTGCTTGGAAATGTAAATGTTTCGGTTGTTACGGAACCGTTGTTGAGCCGCGGGGACGCTGGCGGATGATGTGTTTGCGCGTGGCTGTTACGATCGAGCAGTCGTTGAAGAGCGTGAATCAGCTCTGTTCGATTGATACCCTGATACGAGAGTTTGTAATGTTGGGTATTTTGAAGTTTGTAGAAGTCGAGTTTTGGGAAAATTGTACGATTTTGTTTCGTTAGGCGAGGGTTTTGATTTTTAGGGAAATTATAGTAATATTACCTTGGTATTTGTGAAGGGGATTGATACTGAGATATGGAAATTAAGAATTTTTGATAAATTATATATATTTTTATTTTATTCCGAATGAATTCACATTTTCCCAATTTGTCTTAATACGAAAGTTTATAATATTGGGTATTTTAAAATTAGCGAAAGTCGTATTTTGGAAAAATTATAGAATTTTATTTTATTAGGCGAGGATTCTGATTTTTAGGGAAATTATAATAATATTACCTTGGTATCTGAGAAAGAAATTCATACTAAAATATAGAAGTTTGAAGTTTTGGATAAATTATATATTTTTATTTTATCCTGCATGAATTTACATTTTTACAATTTTCTCTAATTCGAAAGTTGATAATATTGGGTATTTCGAAGCAAGTAAAAGTCGAATTTTTGAAAAATTGTAGAGTTTTACTTCTCTATACAGGGATTTTGAGTTTTAGGGAAATTATAGTAATATTACCTTGATATCTGTAAATGGAATTGATACTGAGATATGGAAATTAGGAATTTTTGATAAATTATATATATTTTTATTTTATCCTGCGTGAATTTATATTCTTACAATTTGGGGGTGAACTATGGTGAAATCTATTTTGTATAAAAAGATTTCGACTAGAGCAATTCTGCTATATTTTACATTGAAAAATTAATATCGAAACATGCAAGTCCTCAGTTTAAATATTTATGTACAGAAAACATTGAATTATTGACGTAAATTTCTCTTGTACGTATTAAGATATTCGCATTTCATAAGTAATATCAAAATATACAAATGCTTTGAGCATTTCTTTAGAAAACGTCAAGGGATACTTCCGTTCTATTCTGCTTTACAAAATCGACAGTAAAACAACAAAAAATAGGGGTGTTTTAAATTTGATAAATATTGAATTTCGTACGAATTAATAATTTGTCCATTGAATTTAGATTCAGTGTTGCGAATTAGGGTGTACAAATTTCGAGTAGTCAAACAAGAAATATTTGTTGCATACAGAATCAAACTCTTTATACTAGAATTTCACATTTTGATGGAACCCTCATTTCGACACCCTGTGCTAAAATATTTGGCAATAAATTTAAATATTTTATCGATTAAAACTAATTTTCCAACTCTGGTGCTCGAAACGCAGTCCCAGATTTAATTCTGTATTTCGTTTGAACGATCGAACTTCGTAAGGGATTTTATTTACAGTGAAAACAGGTGATGGAACGATGCCATTTTCACAGGCAGAAATAAATTAAAAATATTTCATTTAAATAGATATGTCGTGGTGTGTTGTAATACCAAATGCTTTTGTCTTGTTAGATATAAAAACATTTCGATGGTTAAAAAATGAATGCTTGTAAGAGAAGAGGGGAGGGGGGAGGGGGTGCAAAGGAGGAATTGTATCCTCTTTAGTGTTCCACATACTACCACTCACTTTTCCAGGCTCAGGCTGCACCCCCAGGGATCTTATTAAACTTGTACACATATGTATCCTGCATTCCCTTTGACCCTTTATGCCACAATTTAATTGTAAGTAATTATGCACGTGCGTACTATGCAATTTCACTTCGCATTTCCTTCTACACAACTGTCACCTAGGCGAAAAAATATCAATATTTTCCAATTTAAAAAATTTATCAAAATTAGTAGAAACTTTGTTTTCTTTTGAAAAGAAAAAGAACAAAAGATTATAGATATGCTCATTGCATTAAAATTATATTTTGTATATAAATCTGTTGTTATATAACCACAAAAATATTCAAAATGAAACACGTTTTAAACTAATGAAACGAAATTTTTTAAGAATATCTTGGCGTTTATATAATTATGTAATTTGTTTGCATCTGATGATAACTCATATTTAGTCGATGATATTTGCTTGCGAAGTATAGTTTTCAGTGAAAATATGGATGTTTGTGAAACCTTTTGTTCTTTGGTATTTCATCCGGATTTATTTTCTTACTTAACAATGCAAGAAAAATATAAACGTATTTACATTCTATTACGTTGTTCTTTATGTTATATCGTACTGTTCTTTTAGATTAACTCGTATTTATATTGTTTCTAAAATGGACCAGAAGAAAACGATTGAAATGTTAAAAATTGTTAAGAATGTCTTTACTTTATAACAACTAAAAAACCGAAAAACGAAACATTTTTTTTACGAGTCCGTTGCATCGAGGCAATTCGACGCGTGCCCCATAAATTTGCAAACTCGTTTTTCTTGAAAACAAAGCCTCGAATGGAGAAATTTTATTCTATATTTTCGAGTCACTTTTTGATGTAGAATCACCATGGTACCGCCGCTTATTAGAGTATGTACAGGGTGTTCCACATTTTTCCGTACACACTTCAACAGTGTGTTCTACAATCAAAGTGTTCTATAACAAAAAGTACACATGACAAAAATACGAAATGTGATGTTTTTTTATTTACTAAACAAACAGATTTACTAAAATATTGTTTAAAGAGAGCAGCTGCTAGTCGAGGCACGAAGAAATATTTTTAACGTAGAATTATATGGATAACTTAAACAATTCTTTGTCAGAGTTTAGTTTAGTCGTTGAAGTACTCTTTTTCCGACGATAACTTTTTGTTGTCATAAAATTTTGAACTATTGTTCAAGTTTATGTTCAAAGGATTGATTTTATTTTATTATAAATTTTTTTTCTTATTTTAATGTCCCGAATCTCAACCGAGTTTCACAGTTCATATTTTTGCTTCTTAACAAGGCATTTATGAACTTTTTGTTATATAACATTTTAGTTTCAGTTTTACTTGTTTCACTTAGTTTACTTGAAAAATGCGTAACACCCTATATTTTGAAATGATCGATGGTTTGAAATTTTCCTAACAAACGAACATGGCTACTCGATCAAAATCTCTCGCAGTATTCGAATACATGTTGTTAAATTTTTCTATTATTCGCGGTACGTCGAGCCATAACCCTAATTGAGAGCAACCTGGGAGGTTTCAGAGACTCGAACGCACGCTGCCACGGATTGCGCTTCCTTCTTTTCTTCTCGTGTTTCACCCCTTGGCTTTATCGGATCTCGTATCGGTATTTTTACCGTTCACCGCTCAATTTTCTTCTTCGTTGCCATTCGATGCCACGTATTTGCCGCTCGGATCGAGTAGCTGTTTCTCATTTCCCAAGGACGAGCTGCTGATTCGTTGCTCGCCACGCGATTGGAAGATACGAATTATGCGGGCTTATGGTTCGCCATTTTTTTTTTTTTTAACGACGGTCAGGTGTGTCGGAACGTATATTTTTGGACGTGACAAGTTGAGCACAAGGGACGACTAAGGTTTAAAAAAAACTTGTACCGTCGTTTATTAATAGAATTTCCTTCTAAACTACATTCTGAGGAGAAATTCTATTATTTTTAAAAAGGTTTCCCCGCTGTCTTCTAATATTTTTATTTGTTCCTTGAACGGGATGCTTATATTTTCTGTAGGGATATGAAAGATAATTGAACGAAATTTCATCCGGGTTAAAATAGTACGAGTTACAGGGACAATCACAAACATAGATTTTCAATTTTAACAATATGTCCGTGGTGTCTTATATTTTCATTGCTAAAAATATTACAGTATTGCTCAATATACGAGTATAAAAGCACTTTATTTTCAACATGGTTTTGATGCTAGAATCGTCGGATTCCGTGCTACCGTGGCAGCTACGATATAGTATTTTGGTGCGCCTTTAGAATGTCTAAAGCACCATTTCCTTCACGCTAAACCCGCTGCAGAATATTCGAACGAAGACGTCGAATAAAAGTACACGTGAATAACTTTATTCTGTGAAGCGAAAACCTAAAGTGAAATACAGTGGAAATAAGATTTTGCAAAAATATAGTTTCCTGTTGGCTTGGAATATTCGAAAGGATCTATATAAATCGTGTAAAATAATTACGACGATTTTTAACTTAGTATCGTTCGAAAATTGCGTTACTTTTCTATTTTCTTGGGTAAACTTTATTAAAACATCTTTAATTGTTCGAAAGTTACGAATTTAGTTTGATTTTCGCAGAGCTGCTCTTTCATCCCCATAACACCACCCCTATAGACTCAGGGGAGGATTGGCATCAGGATTACGACCCTATAGATCTACGAATATGCAAAATTTTTAAGCAAATTCACACAGGGAAGTGGATTTCGTCGATCCTGAATAATTTTGTCGCCCTTTCGTAATTTTTTAAACAGATTAGAATAGGCGGTTTTGTTTTTTTTTAGAAAATTTCCTCCCGGATAATCTAAATTATAAAAATTTAATTTAAATAGTATCCTTACAATTTAAGCTTCTCAAAGGACCCTAAAGCCATAACGAAACGTCGAGTTAATGTAACTTTTATTAAATAATAATAATTTGAATTATTAAAATTTCCTCCCCGATAATTTAAATTATAAAAATTTAATTTACATAGTATTTTTACAATTTAAGCTTCTTAAGGGACCCTAAAGCCATAACGAAACGTCGAGTTAATGTCACTTTTATTAAATGATAATAATTTGAATTATTATTCGCTTTTTACGATCTCGAATAAATACACCTCTTACACAGAATCGATTATCGACTTAATAGCAAACGATTAAATTAAATTAATTTCGGTAATATAATAAATTAAATATCTGTATATTTCGGAAAGCTTAAACATCCTTTCGTATTTTATGAAAGAAATTACATTATTCGAATTTGAGGATCATTTTTTTCTTTTTATTCTTCACTATTTGTGTTACATCTTTAACTAATTTTCTTCCCGTAATTAGCAACTAGAAGACTAGAAATAGACTTTTCTTCTTTATTTTTGCGAGAAACATAGTTTATTAATTCTTGAAAATTTTTCTTCCCCCTTTCTTAATATATTCTGACACTTCTCCTCCTTAATATACGCTGTGGTTTAAAACAGTCTGTAACCTATCAGATTCCACTGCTAATTGCTGCCAAACATTTAATTTAAGGCAATTTTAAATAAATATCCACGCCCTCTAATCGACTTTTCCATGGAAACTTTCTTTCTTCTCCCCTCTTTGTGGACAAAGTTTTATGTGGTATTAAACGATTAAGGGGATGTTGATTATAATTACTTGTTTATTTATTGTTATTATTATTCAAAGCTTTTTATATGCACACGTGAAAGCATGCAGATGAATATGCAAGGGGTGGTTCAAGATCATCATTCTGTACGGTTAAATCGGAACTTGGTACGTTAAAATGCAAATTCTTGAATCGTAACTTTCTTGGAAATTAGATATTCTAATTCTCCGTTAGAAGATAAATAAAAAATATAACGTTCCAATAAAGACAGATTAAAGGCCTTGAAATGTTCTTGGACACTTTCATTTCTAGCACAAAGCATCCAAATATTTTACTTAATTGTTTTTTTATATGAAAAATATTATTTCTTTAGAAGAACAAATAATATTCTTCGAGATTTCGAGATCATCGAGTTTACCCAACTTTAAAAACTAAAAATTCTAAAATATATGGAAATAAGCTATATTAAAATAAGAAATTACTTGTAACAACGCCAGCTATTTTCCTTCGTTTTCATTGCAACGAACATGTTAAATAAAATTAAAACTACACGGATCGTTCGATTCGAATAGCGAAAGATGTACAAATTTTTGATCAAAAAAAATCTCTAAGTTAGAAGAAACTGAGTCTGGTATCAACACGGGACCAGCTTGCATTATTAAAAGTCTGCGAAGTATTAAATGGAAAGTGTTGTCAATATTGGATCAGACACTGTGCAAATACTCGATGGCCTGCACGTTCGCCTGACCTTAAGCCACTGGATTTCTTTCTGCGAAGAGCTGATAAAGCAACCATTTCTGACGATATTCCCACACCGTATGTGTTAATATTAGCCTAATCTCTGATTAGAACAAGCAGAGATTCGTTGATTTATTATCTAAACAATTTTATCGAAGTTCATGGACGTGATGTTGGCCACTCGTTAAAATTAACTTCTTGCTTTAAATTCTCATAGTTATAAATCAAATCCCCAGAAAATGGAGAACTCTAAACATATTTTCTTTCTCTGCATCTTTTACTATTATACAATCTCCGGTCATCTATATTCACAGTTTGTTTTGCGCGTAGAGGATTATTGTAGGAAATTCTGTTGATGTGTGCATAAATATAAGGGGCAGTTAAAATTTGATCGAATTGTTTGCTTTGCAGTGTTGTTCATTACGAGGGTAATAAATTAGGTTCTTCTTAAAATAACAAGTTGTGATTTGTAGGCAACGGTATCGAAAAATCATTATTAGAACGTCCTTATTTTCGTTCGTTATAAATAGGAAGAATGTCTATTTGCAAGAATATATAATTATAACAAGGCAAGTTTTCTATTCTTTTTGTTAATAAAATTTCACGAGTAACTGGAATACGTTTATTTCATATTTGTACTATTACGAAGAATGTGCGCTAAAGATATTAATTAATGAGTAAACAAATAACACGAGTCAACCTTCATTAGCCTTGTTCTTCTTTCATTAATTCCCTTTTAGATTTCATAGAACTCTGAAACGAAGAGGAACAAAGCCAAGGACAGTGTCTTTAGAATTACACACCGATGTAAACGTGCGAGTATCGGAACATTTTGCTGCAGTGAATTTTTCTTTCATTCTGTTATGGCATAGTGATAACAGTATGCATAGTCTATTTAAACGTCGTGGCTTGTAATTCCCATTGGTTGTTTCATCGATAAATTCAGTAGTAAATCTAAATTATTCCACGAGTGTAAAGGATAGCTTACGAGGGCAGAAATTATTAACAGCTTTTTCCGTCAGCAACTTTAATCTCACTAGTATTTTTCGTAATGGAAAAGAGATTAATTTTAATGTAACGTAATGTAGTTTAAATATATTCATTGAGATAGCGAAGGGAATATTAGAACAGATAAAATATTTAAGATTATGATAACGAAACAGAAAATGGCCACTAATAGCCACTATGTACGAATTGCATATTTTATAAACGGATGATAAATGGTATTTTACAACATGTATACATGTTTTTTTAGAATATCTACATAAATGACAAATAAGCATTGCTTTTCAATTACTCGGTATGTAGTATAAAAATAAATACAGGATTAAATATACAGCGTGGTCAGTCGGACGTGTGAATGCAAAGTTATAAAGGTTAAAAGTAGGTTGTAGTCATAATGTTAAAAGTAAAGTACAGACTCGTTTATTTAAAAAAGGAAATTGCAATAAGTTGTTCGTATATCAATTAATATGAATGCAATTTCACGCCAGTAATATTTTTCTTTATAGATATGTAACTCCAGAAATAGTTTTAGTCAATTACACAAGGTACACAAATCGAGTGTAAACGTATTTGTTAAAATTTGAAATTGTTGGTCATGGAGAATACAATTTGTTGAACATTAATCAATAGCATCTAAAAGTGTAGTATACAGGGTGTTTGGCCACTCCTGGGAAAAATTTTAATACAGGATTCTAGAGGCCAAAATAAGACGAAAATCAAGAATACCAATTTGTTGATGGAGGCTTCGTTAAAAAGTTATTAACAAATAAATTCAAAAATTTCAAATCGTTCTGGAAAAATTATTTTTAGTTGCGGGGGTCAATTGCAAGCATTTTTGGTCAACAGACATACCCCCGAAATCCTACTCAGTTTCGAGAAAAAAATTCATTACCGAAAATATAATTTCTGGCCAGAAATGTCTGCCCGAATTTTCATGCGAATCTTTAAAACGTCATAACTTCTGAACGGATTGGACGATTTTGATGTTTAAAAAAGCAAACTACGCGTATTTTGGTGGAGAATATGTACAAATCGCAAAAATATTCGAAAAGTTGGTCCTTGTCCCAGCAAAATGAGAAAAACCCCATAAAAATGGTCCAATTTTCAAACAGCCATAACTCCTAGAATTGTGAATATATTTCAATGAAACTTTTTTCTGAAGTAGAGCGCATGGGTACCTACAAAAAAGTATTAGACAACTTTTCTCTAGGGCTTCAAACAAAATTACTAAAAATGAAAAACGAATTTTTAAGGAAAATCGACAGGGGGGTAGGTGCCTAAATTTTTCGACAAAATTAAAAAATTTCAAATTGTTCTAAAAAAATTATTTTTAGTTGCAGGGGTCAATTACAATCATTTTTGGTGAATAAACATACTCCCGAAATCCTACCCAGTTTCGAGAAAAAAATTCAGTGCGGTCGGAACTTTAAACGTTAATAACTGTTTAACGAAGCCTTCATCAACAAATTGGTATTCTTGATTTTCGTCCTATTTTGGCCTCTAGAATCCTCCATTAAAATTTTTCCCAGGGGTGGCCGAACACCCTGTATATTAAAATAATAAAATTTAAAAATTACATAAAAATATTCCTCGATATTGGTGACATTATAAAGGCCTTATTACTAATTGTATTTAAGGGTTGAAACAGTTAAAAGTGTTTGTGAACTATCTGGAACGACAATATTCAAGAGAATGTATGATTTTCCATACTTTTTGGAATGCTACGTTCTCATTATACGATGAAGTTACAAGAATTTTCTTTGATGTTCAAATCATTTTATTCTGATCCGTTTCAGAAACGATTTACAAGATTACATAATCTAAAAGGTACTGAGGTATAACAGGAAAAGCGTTGCTCTTGGAAAGGATCAATATAAAATGGTTGTAAAGTCAAAGAAAATACTTGAAATGAGTTTATATTATAATAATATTTTAATACTGGCCAGGTTAAAGTTATAAACTACAATTCTTGTTATTCACAGGCTCTATAATTATTCAGAATTTCATTTTTTATAAAGTTATAGCTCAGTTCTAGGCAAGGATAAAAAAATCTCTCTATTATAATTATAATTGCAAGTGAAACTATTTTATAAAACAACTTCATGTCTATTCATAATTAATTTATTAAACATTCATTTTACTATAACGCAATCTTTATTTTGAATAAAAATATTTTATAAATCAATTACATCCCTATCCATAATTTGTTTATCAAATAAATATAGAATAAATATTTATTCTACTATAATAGAATTTTCATTTTCAATAAAAATATTTCACAAATTAATTACACCTCCAAATAAAGGTGCAATTAGATTTTCTAACACGGTCCTTAAATGGAACCGTTTGATATTTTTACATAAATCGATCCCTTGAGTCATTCTCGACATAAAGGGTGTAAAATAAGGTCATCGAGACTTTAGTACTTTAGGAACATTTCATTTTTACTTGATAAATTAACGGAAGTATTCGAACATCACATCGCAAGCATTTCCTTATATTTCTTCTTTTTTAATATCGTACATCACGTTTTCTCGATAGTTTATCATCAAAATTTAAACAATTTTCCTTTCTTTTATATCATTCACAATATTTCATTTTATTGTTCGTCATTTATAATAACAACGTTCGATCGATGATGAATACAAATATTCGTACGTTCCACGAGGTCTGAAACATTCGCTTTCGATTTAAACGGATTCAAAGAGAAGAATTAAGTTAGTAATTGGTATCGTCGAGGCAATAGAATTTTTTCTCCATCGATGTTTTCTTTGTGCACCTTATCCGACAATTTGGCGCGAATGGTGATCGATGTTCCCGTATTGTCATAGTCGAGCACTGATTGGCTATTGTCCGGTGGTCGCCACGATAAAGCGGACCGTATTTCCGGTGATCAGATCCTAATTGTTCCAACGTTCCCGAACTTTCGCTGGTATTCGCGAACAGATACAATATTCCTGACATTTTTCTTTCAACGACGATTTACTGGCGGATAAACGAATCGCCGCTCCGATTTATTTCCTGTCTTACACGACGTTCGCTGGAACGTCGATTATTGGAAATCATAAAAGGAGACAGAACGTTCTCGATAAAAGAATTTTCCGATGATCGACGCCGTAGAAGCAAAATTGGGAAATTTGTACCAGAACGTGAAAAATTCTTTGGACGATACTATATTGTATTTTAGATCGACAAAATTATTTCATTATTACTACGGTTGGACAAAAGATTGTACGAGTTATAAAAAAATTAAAAATATTCAGGTTTTTTATTTTATATTAATAATACACGTGCGTGCAATTTAAAATTTGTGACATTGCATTTGATCAGTTCCTTGGGATAATAGTTTTTTTTCTATCCGATCTTCCGTAGTAATTCAAAACATGCTATTGGATCTATCGAATTACCGTATATCGTCGTTTATAGGATAATTAGAAGCTGCTGGCTGTGAGTAAATACAGGTTGTACTTACAAATATATGAAAACGATTTAATATTATGTTAAAAGTTTTAATTTCAAAGTTGCTTTTGCTAAATAAATTACACGTCGAACGTCAAAGTGCGATCTATTACAATTATAAAACAAAAAGATTATTCTCAGATTATTTTTAGTTAAAGAATGGTCGAAACTCTCCGGGTAGATCTAACAATAAAGGACAACGTATCATTTGATCTTTTTCGACGAAATTAAAAATAAAAATTCGTCTCGACGTCGAGGGGTAATAAATAATAATGCGCGTTTAATGAAATTCTGCGAGATACAGTCGCAGTGTGGACACGGGGATTTGTCGGCAAATAAATGAATATTCCAATAAATAAAAATCAGTTAATCCTCTCCGTGCTCGTTGGAAATATTCCGACAAGCGACGGTGTTCATTTTATTTCGTATCGAGCGACGAACGACGACGAAAGGAAGAAAGATGGCGACGGTAAACGGAAAGTTCGATCCTTAAAATAAATATTCCCTTATTTCAATGATTTGTTTCATTACGCCACGCGTGGCCCGTGGATTGAAAGTTCTACGATACCCGCGAAACAAACGGCGGAGTAAATAGCGATTGAACGCTTCGACGACCGTTTGTTGGAATTCTGTTTTATGCTTACGGGGTTGAATGGATCGTTGCAACCCTTTGCGATCGTACATGTACACGAAGTGATTGAAAAGCGTACGTTGGAACCGTAGAGACGATAAATGTATTCATTTTCACGTAAATTTTATTTTTAAAAATCACAAGAATCTTGCAAGGAATTCCTTTGATTTTTAAAATATTTTTGTTATTTTTAAAAGTGTAACTATAACGTGTCGTCTATTATATTTTGTTTCGATGATGTTATACGAAAATAGTTTTAACGCAGGACAAATTTTCTGTTACTTCGTACATTCTTCTTTCTTCATAAACTGTGTTATTAGCCTCAAAAAAGATTAAGAATTCCCCCAGACGGTGTTGCGAGCTTAAAAGGATTAAGAATCGCTGTCTTAGAGAATTTGGAACATTTCAGTTGGGAGGAAATGATCGTTGACGACCAAGAACCGTGTCTATACGCCTCGACTGGAAGATATAATTCTTAACGAGGTTTCTGCAAACCCTGAGGGAACCATTAAGAGAACATCCATGTGTAAAATTTCGCAAATTACAATGAGGCGATTGATACATACACAAGTACCGTTTCTTGTCATTTAAAAAAAAAAAAATATTCTTTATATGGATTCTGGACCAATAAATTTTGGTAAATTTAGTATCGTTGGATGTAGTGGTAACAAGCTGTCTACTATTGTAGGATTTATTTTAATTACTGATGAACCAAAATTTACAAAATATGGAGTAATGAGTCTACATAATAATTATTATTATTATTAATTATCTTTATTACGTAAACATATATGTAATATGTATATATGATTATTTAGTAATACTGTGTAATGGAATCTGATATAAATTCATATTTTTGCCCAAAAGATGCCTTTTCGTGATACTAAGGGTATTAATTATTAGTAAATGCAATACGCAATTTAGATTAATCGCGAAATAATCTTTGCCCAAAATTCTAATCACTGTATCTGAATTCCATTCATGACTGACCTACTTTCTTCAGTATACAGCCGCAAGCTGTTTTCGAAACATAACCTCAACAATTTACATGCATGGGCAGTGGCTCACATACGAATTTGCAATCCAGATATCAATGACAATTTTATAGTAATAAAATTTTAATATTTTAATAAATGCATCCTAGACGTGAATAAATTAATTACCTAATTACTTAATATTTTCCAACAGATTATCGTTATCAAAAGTATGGCGGCTGAAATATCAGAATTTCATTAATAGAAAATTATCGTTGAATTGCAAATTTTAATCTTCTGCTCGCAGATGACAATTGTGTGAATTGATTGTTTACTTTGCTAAATGTCTAATTATGCATAGAACTTTAATATAATGTTCTATTGAAATTTATATCTAAATACGTTCAAAATAATTACTTTTTAGCAATAAAAAAAATGGTCAGGAGTCGCAGAAACGTATTTTTCAGTAAAACGATGCTTGCTTTTCTCATAGATCGAAAAGTAAAAATGGAGAGTTTCAAATTTTTTTTAATGGAATTAGAAAATATCTAGTGGAAACGTTATTTTATTGAGTTGCTAGTGAAACTCATCGCAAAGGATAATCCAAAGCAAATCTAGCCATAAACGCAATTATGCAAGTCCAGAAAGGACTCTTACGTAGGAGACAACTGTTTAACGAGCCTGTGGGACCTGGTATTAAGCGACTAGTCTCGGTATTATCTGGAGGTTTAACTCGATCTGTCGACAGTTAATAAAATATATCAGTATGCTTCGACCTCCAGAGATTATAATAACTTACGAACAACTACGTGTGCTGGTGTGTTTTATCTTTTAAGAAAAGTTTACAAGTTGCTCGATTAGCCTTACTGATGAGTACGCCAACAGAACGAAACGCTTCTTTGCTGGTAGCCATCTGTTTCTGCTAAGCAACTTTTTTAAAACTTTTCTTAAAAGAAGAAACGCACCGACAAGCTTTGCTATTTTTTAACTTCTCTGTTGCATGATGCAACCAATCAGGATTCCAACAAAAAGAATCCCTATACAGAGTATTCCGCCACCCCTGGGAAAAATTTTAATGGGGGATTCTAAAGGCCAAAATAAGACGAAAATCAAGAATACCAATTTGTTGATGGAGGCTTCGTTAAAAAGTTATTAACAATTAAATTCAAAAATTTCAAATCGTTCTGGAAAAATTATATTTATTTACACGGGTCAATTACAAGCATTTTTGGTGAATAGACATACCTCCGAAATCCTACCCAGTTTCGAGAAAAAAATTTGAGTAGATGTGAAATTTTTCGACAAAATTGAAAAATTTCAAATCGTTCTAAAAAAATTATTTTTAGTTGCAGGGGTCAATTACAATCATTTTTGGTCATTATACATACCCCCGAAATCCTACGCATTTTCGAGAAAAAAATTGTTTACCGAAAATATAATTTCTGGCCAGAAATGTCTACCCGAATTTTCATGCGAATCTTTAAACCGTCATAACTTCTGAACGGATTGGACGATTTTAATGTTTAAAAAAGCAAACTACGCGTATTTTGGTGGAGAATATGTACAAATCGCAAAAATATTCGAAAAGTTGGTCCTTGACCTCGCAAAATGAGAAAAACCCCATAAAAATGGTCCAATTTTCAAACAGCCATAACTCCTAGAATTGTGAATATATTTCAATGAAACTTTTTTCTAAAGTAAAGCTCATGGGTACCTACAAAAAAGTATTAGACAACTTTTCTGTAGGGCGTCAAACAAAATTACTAAAAATGAAAAAGGAATTTTTAAGAAAAATCGACAAGGAGTAGGTGCCTAAATTTTTCGACGAAAAAAAAATTTTTAATTAATTCTAAAAAAATTATTTTCGGTTGCGGGGGTCAATTACAATCATTTTTGGTGAATAGACATACCTCCGAAATCCTACCCACTTTCTAGAAAAAAATTCGAGAAGGTGTGAAATTTTTCGACTGAAAAAAGAAATTTCAAATTGTTCTGGAAAAATTATTTTTAGTTGCGGGGGTCAATTACAATAATTTTTGGTGAACAGACATACCCCCGAATTCCTACTCCTTTTTTAGAAAAAAATTCAGTACGGGCGGAACTTTAAACGTTAATAACTTTTTAACGAAGCCTCCATCAACAAATTAGTATTCTTGATTTTCGTCTTATTTTGACTTCTAGAATCTCTCATTAAAGTTTTTCTGGTATGGTCGAACACCCTGTATAGTTGAGCAAAGAAATTTAACATTTATCATTTAATTTGAATATCAATTATTCGTGAGCGTATAAAGATTCAAGGATTAATTTCTTTTCATAATTTTATGAAAAATAAAATAGAATTCGTGTAATAGGGGGGTTAATTTATTATTATGTAAAACGTGGAGGCTGAGATCTCGGAATTTTATCAATAGAAAATTGTCGTTGACGTTTGGACCGAAAATTAAGTAAGTTATTTTAGACTTTGATCGACTTTCAGTTTAGAATCTCGACTCTAATTTAATCTAGTTTTGTCTAAATCGAGCAAGAATTTTAAGCAATAGCAATTTTAGAGCGTGCAATTCTTTTATTTGAATAATATTAAATATTTCGAATTTAAACATCCTTTCCTACAGAATTAATGAATTTGTCTCGATTTTAACTATTACACCACGAGAATAAACATACGTAGTCCAAGATATTAATTACACTTGAGGCTATCGCCTGGACCTCCAATGTGCTTTCATATTTCTGTTTCATTTTCTTTTTATATTATTTTTTAACATAGAATCGAAGCTCTCTGGGTCGAAGTAAAATAGCCTTGCACCACTAATAAAAGCAGACGCTGACGGCAGCTATTTCTGTCAGTCTTAAATACGCTTGTAACAGAAAGTTCGCGCCCTTTAGCTCTCTAATGGTCTCACAGAATACCTGCTTCCCAGGTTTTAGCTTTTTCGTTATGATTTCTTGCGAAACATACTTTCAACGTTGTTAAAGGATGCCCCATTGAATGGCAAGCTACGTGTTTTCAAACGGAGGACAGTAAAAACGATAATAATGGTAAACGTTAATTGCCTGTAGATCATAAATAAATGTATATTAACGACAGGAAAAAACAGAAACAAGAAACCTTCTCCTATCGATCGATATAACTAAAATAAGTCGTCTATTTAATTTGTTTAAACCTATTTAAAGAAATGTACATACAAAATGTAGTAAAACAGGATGTTCTTCAATGGAGGTATACTAGATCTCTCAGACCTCATTTCAGAGTTAATTACGTCTTTTGTTTTTGAGGGTGTGAAAAATGTGACATTTGTATTTATTATTAATTTAGAAGAATTTAATACGTTGTTAGTTCAAGAAGAAGGTTACGAAACGAAAGTCGAGTGTCGTGGAAATAATTTTACGGTTTTCATCGATAAAAAAAACGTTAAAGGGTTATTTTTCTGGTTGTCTTATTAGATCCGTGGAAGGACTTGTTCGAAGAAACCGAAGAAATTGGAGTTCCTAAGGTACTCTTGCGACGCGATAAACGTCCTCAGCGTACACGACAGCACGGTGTTATTTTCTACGCTATCCCATCGCATGTAAGAAATATCGGACAACTAACACTACTTACCTGTGATCATGCTCAGCCCGAAGATGCAAAGAACCGGTGAGTTACGAATTAAATCACAGCCACGCAAATATTTATTTTCATTTTACACAAATAGTTTGATCAATTTAATGTAGTAATTCTCATCGAAATTTCATTCCGTATTTTTATATTTTAAATTAATTTTCTAATTTACATTAAAAAGAATCACGTAGAAAAAGGAAAATACAAGTCTGCAACACAATTTCTACAGCAGTAATTTTCGTCCCTTAAATTGCTCAATATCGTAAAATTAATTATATGTTCATTTTGATGAGGAATTCCGTAGAAGATGATTCTCGTATTAATAGCCGGGAACAGTTATTTTAAATCGATTCGACGTTCTAATTATAATGCAGCGTCTGTCATACGTATTGATTAGGGGTGAAATTCAGGTGTCTAAATTTTCCGCTTAATTTAATGGCTAAACTTCGAAATCCTGGCTATCGCGTAGACCAACAAATTCTCGAATCAATTTACAATTTAATAACAAAGTAATTTACGATTGTTTCGATAAATACTGCCATTGAACAATTTGCAATAGAAAGGAGATCAGTTTTTCTTCGGAAAGAATATGAGTACATTTTCGAAATTTTAAAATTTAAAAATGTTATTTGTAACGCGAGTCTGTTATCGACTTGTTTATACGTAGTTATATGGAAACACGCGCGACAGATGTTTACACTTACTTTCTCGAAAACAGAACTTGTAATGGAGAGTATTTTTATTTCATGTTTTTATTTGATATTTCGTGGAGAGTTCTCCTCTCTACTGCACGGAGATATTGAATATTCTGTATAGTAGTTCCGTGCAATCATATTCAACTATATTCCCCGTCGAGTTCCGAAAACATAACACAAAAATGCTACTTCAAAACACACAAAACGATACGTTTTTACGAGAAAATTGATTGTACCTTTTTAATATTTATTCCCTTTTTACGATGCAGAATATGCAAAATTAAAAGCAAATTCGATTTCAAGTTTCAAGGTGAAAATTAATTTTTATACAAGTTTTTAAAATCTTTATAGAGTCATGCTCGAAATATGTAACAAATATTCATTTTTACTAAAGTATTTCGTTATTTTTATTAAATATAAATCTTGAAAGCAATGCAACGTTGTTTCACAAATTCGCCAAAGTTATGTTTACACTGTGTATTATCCTTTTGTCGCAGAGTGTACAGGCTAATACTTCGCTATAGTAACCTATATCAAGTTTCTAAGCAAACACAACGTTATTTACTTTGCAACGAAGACATCTTGAACAAAGTCAGGCATTACACATGGCTTAAGAATATGGATGGTTATAAACCGTTTTCCAAACATCAATATTTCCATTTTGTCCACTATAAATTCATAAAATTAGCCATTGTGGTGTGTGGGTCGAATTTAAGAATGCAAATACTTATAAATTAGACAGTAATACCACTGTGGGGACCAATACTCTATGAGTCAACATTAAAATGGCGGATAGATAACTGGAGAACTTAGATTAAGTTACAAATAAATACAATTTGCAATAAGCACATGAACGGTTATAAACCTTTTTCCAAACATCAATATTTCCATTTTGTCCACTGTAAATTCATAAAATTAACCACTGTGGCATATGGGTTGAACTTAAGAATACAAATACTTATAAATTAGACAGTAATATCACTGTGGGGACCAATACGCTATGAGTCCACACCAAAATGGTGGACGGATAACTGAAAAGGTTAGGTTAGGTTTAAAATAACAATATAATGGCGGGTAGTTTGAATAAAGGATACTGGACTCGATGATGATAAACGTATATTTTACACAGAATATTCGTCGTGTGTTTGCAGTGAGGGTGAACGATTCTCAGCTCATCATGATCTCTGAGAAGGCGCAGGACGACCATTCCATGACGGGATATTTGCACAAGCGGACCGCCGACTTGGCAAAGTGGCAATTACGATGGTTCGTTTTATATCAGGTGAGTTAGCTTATACTTGACCTCTTTTAATTTCGTTTATAGAGCGGGAATCCTCGCAGCTTTTAAACGCATTAACCGCAGTTAAATATACAGTAAATTATATGAAATATTTTTCGTCACCTGTCTGAAACCAACGATTAAAGGAACCATTCCAGCGACGCAAAAATTAATTAAAAGTTCTATAAAACTCTAGTTAAAATTAGTCGTTACATACACATAATACCATCACCTCGCGATTCGAGGCAAAACATTTTACGCGTTATCGAGCAAACTGTGATTTGCCTGGGGGAAAAAGTTGCAAACTCTGTAGTTTCTTCAATTCATTCGAAAGTTTCTTGAGAACACCTTCGAGCCATGTCGTAAAGTTCGCGGAGGATGAAGCTTCGATTAACACCGTTTTTTCGCGAGTTACCCGCGAAAGTCGCGAAGAAAAGTTTTTACTGAGAGCGTGTAAGAGTTTCCCATCTGCCACTCCTCGATTTTCCATTTCCAACCTCTCTTTAAATCTGGAATTGTAATCAATTCTCTGTTCCTGCTGTTATTAATGCAGTTTGCAAATATTTGTCAAAACTCGCCTTTAAAACATGTTCAAAACAAATGGCAGGTCTAACACGATATAAGAAACAAAGATTCACACTGAAATATTTCTTTTGCCTTCTTTGGATTATGAGAACTTCCATAAATACTTTTCTAACGACTTCGAGGACCCATTGACATTCTTTGTAAGTTCAATTGATAATTAAAGAACACGATAGTTACCAAACTCAAAGCTTAGAATAAGACGAGCTAGCTAATTTGCTAGAAGACAATTTATATTTGAGCAGAATAACATACGTACAGTAGTACCTCGCTTTAAAGCAAAAATTTGGATCTGCCAGTTGTCTTTGATCCAAAATCGAACACTGTTAACGCTAATACAATTTTGTATACTTTTCCTTATATAAATTATTAGAATTTCGTGTTGGAGTATCTTTATTGTTTCTTCCACGAGCTTGTCGTATTTGTGTGTTTTAGAATTTGTTGTTTTACTACGAGAACGAACACTGTTCGAGACCCAACGGCGTCATTATGTTGGAAGGATGCTATTGCGATCGTCTGATCACCGTCAAAGGCAAGGAGCCCGACAAACAGGTAGGTGTTGGCAGCTTTTAGTTTTCGTGTAGTGTCAGATCTGTGTACGTGATAAATCTGTTCGACAAATGTTGAGTAAATACCTCTCGGTGTAAAGCGAGGTTGAATTCTTCAAAGAGCGATTTACAACGCGCAGAGTAATTAATTGCGATAGCACGAACAGTTAGAAACCATTTTCGAACACTGAATTTGTTTCGACGCATTGACTGTCGTAAACGTTGCAGAGAAAACGATTTGTTACGTAACAAGCGATGCAGCAACGTTCTAGGAAAACCCCATCCTAGTCGTAGAATTAACCAACTGAATTATTTACTAATGTGCAGCGGCGTAGAGCCGACAAATTTCCCACCACGATGAAAATTATTCATTCCCAATTTATCGAGTCATTAACATGGAGATTACTTTATAACTTTCGTGCACAACCGGGTCGGGCTACAGGGATAAAACAGTAGAAGAAAGAAATTACATTAGAAAAAGTTAAATGGTTATCTCTATTTATAGAAGTGGAACTCTGTATTCTTTAGTAATTAATCGAGATGTTTTATTCTTTATAAAGGAGCGTTCTAGTATTAGGCCGATAAATGTTTAATTTAAAACGACACTTTGGGCACAAAGTTGATTTAAAAATGAAAATATCTTTTAACGAGTGTTAATATCATTTAAAAATGATCTTAAAATCATCGAAATCAAAACTAATTTTGTTCTATTTTTTTACAGTACGAACCAATGTTTGAGGAAGAAATTGTTTGGTTTAGAAGAGTAACTATGATTGGTAATTTTTTCAAGATTATTAATTTGTACAATTTTTACAGATTCAAAAAACCATCGTTGTTACAGAAACCTAACAAAGTGCACGAAAGCTGGCGTTTTGTTTATTATTTTACGCGAAGTTTTGAAGCCCTCCGCCGGATTAGACTAGGTAAAATGAAGAGCAGGAAATTAAAAATGGATGTAATATAATATTTCCCGTGAATAGTTAATGGTAACGAAGTTCGTTAGGTCTTAAAAGTCGTTCCGTTGTTTTCTAAGTTTCAAACGTTGTTTTTCAAGAAAACATTTTTTTTTTAGTTTGATCGTCTAAAATAATGATTGTTGCCAATATCGATAAATTTATAGTATATAGTTTGATAATAATATGGACGAAATTCATTGAAAGTGCTCGTGGTTAGGTTAAAATCGAAATCAGGTATGCTTACCTGGCCCAAAGATAGGTCAGAGCGTAAAAATTTAATTCGCCAGCCTTGACCTCGTGACTGATGCATTATTTCACGATCCAGCGAACTAGATCTGCAGAGAATGTAACTTTGCGAATTTTTGAACATACATAATAGCGTTGCTTGGTTGGCTCGGTGATTATGCAAGAACGTTTTATTACTACAGCAGTTCGGTAAAATAATTTCTTCGAGTTACTCGAAGGCCCCGGGCGACAGTACTTCTTTGTACTCTGCTCCTTGAAACTTGGTGCATTCGTTTGGTTAATCAGATTTAACTGTCAAACGTAGAGAGGAGAAAATTTATGGGTTACTAGTCTTAGAAAATGCATGAAAGCAATCGTCAAGGTGATGTTATATTAAAGTTCCACGTTGAAATTTTCAACGAACGCCCCTCGCTCGCAAACGAAAACACCCTCTGACTTATGTTATCGAAAGAGGTTACCGTTAAATTTTCACGAATAGGTCAGGAATTTAGTGCAACTGGGTTGTAAAGTACTTCAGTTATATTAAAGTAGCTCGTTAACTATATCTATATAGACTATAATCCTTGAGATTCGAGATTGGAACGCATCCAATCAATGCATTTGCACGGAGTATGAATCGCCATTATGCTTCTCCGAGATAGAGTGACATTTATAGACGTCGTATCTGTCTGGAGACATCCAGCATTGCAAACAAAAGTTTTTTTTATTAAATAGTCTAATTCATATACTAATTGAATTAAAAGAAATAAATCTAATTATTCAGTAAAGTCTCTTTAAATGATAAATTATCGAGATTCTGAACTCAATGACTTACAAATGATCTTACCTTATATCATGAAAAGGTAATATTTAAAGAATAATTTTCGGTGGCTTATTTTTACTCAGATTTTATTATTCGTTTTTGTACGTTTCATTAGTCGACTATTTCGCCTATATTTCTGATACACTCTGTATATTCGGTGAGATACCTGCGAATGCGAGAGTCCAGGTGCATTACGTAGGTATAAATGAAACAAATATTGACGCGAGTGCGTAAACAAATAGGGGTCTCTGGAATATTAGCATGCAATGGCAGACATTTTCCAACGAGCGTTTCCGTGTAACTTGTTATTCATAAAGTTACGTGCACGACACAAAAAAATCAGTCCAACCGAAACACGTATATGAAATTGATGGATAGAGTTCGTTTCGTTTTATTTTATAATGTTTCTTTTTCGTTGCCCCTTTTAAACGAAGAGATATTTGAAAATCTGTTTTAAGGTCCTTTATCACGAAAGAATGTATGTAAAACTTAAACCTAACCTCACTTTTTATATTATACAAAAACATATTCTACAATAAAAATAAAAAATATAGAGTATTTATCGTAAATTATAGATTGCGTGACATAGATCTACAATATTTGCATAATTAAAAAGAAAATAAAATAAAAACAAACGTTTAATCAAGCATGAAACTTATTTCTAAAGTCTGGTACAACTTACAATAAAATAAATCAGGATTCGAGTATTTTCGTTGAATAAATATATTCAAGTGTATATTAAATATTCCTACATAGATGTATAGTATATTTGTATATTTGAGCAATCAATATTTGGGTATTAATTGCAAGAGTACGTTCGTTCGTTTTAAACATGATATCATCTGTAAACATTAACGTTCGCTATCGAAAAGCAGTATATAAAAAAAAAAAATGTTGTCCCAGCCTTCGAAAATGGTACAATAAATTTACACATTAATGACACGGCATCGCGACATTTAATTTGCTCGAAGTCGCGTTTATCGTTGCAGCTGAGAATTTTATTACGAATCGTGTACCGCGTAACGACGTATAAAATTCACGCGAGACAGAACGCTGATTGTCCGGCTGTATTCGAATTCATTTAATCGTTAATGTAGAAGAGAATGTATATTTTCCGTTGCGATATGCATCAAGTCGTAACACGTAAAGTGTTAACGCGTAAGCTGTTCTATCGATTTCTTCAAAGGTCGCCTGACAGGTCAACTCCTTTTTTAATTTTTTTTTTTTTCCTCTGCGCGTTGCTCCCGCCATGGCACTTTCTCATCTTCAAAAGAGGATTATAAATCGTTTAGGCACTGTGGAAACGTGTTGCACTTCGAAGGCTGCTTCGAGGAAATTGATATTTTTCAGACGGTGTTTTGAAAATGTCCATCGTCACCGAGTCGGTACGAAACTCCGTCAGATACGAAAATAATTTATCAGCAATAAACGTATCGTTTCATACTTTGCATAGAATTAAAAAAAAAAAATTATACCTTGCACAACGATTGTTTTTAATTAAACAGATTTACTTGTCGAGTACACGATCGCGCCAGGCACTGTAATTGAAACAGGAACGTGATAATAATTTGTTAAAAGTAATTAAACGGTACCAAGAAAATGTATTGTTCCCACGTTTATGCGAGCGAAATATTTCATGCGCTTTAGGAACGAACTTTAACAATGGGTTCCAACACTGTTACGTAATTGTTATTTCGTGAATTCTAAAATAATCGTTGAAGCTTAATATTTATTTAAACATACTGTTTCTTGTTTATAACAAGACACTTTTGCTTGAATTTGTTTTTTATCGTGACGCTTTGGGACGTTTTAACGTTATTTTTAATTTATATCTTTAATGTTTTATTTTACACAAGCACCGAAACGTTATTCCGCGTGTTAGCGAATAATTACGTTTACAGTATGCAACTGCGTTTCACGGTTCGTCACAACCCCAAATAACATCTTCGTATTTTGTTCCATGAATAAATTGTTCGCTTATTTATTCTAAAATAGAATAATCTAACAGTGGATTATTTTGTGCACCTTCTGTACTCGGTATATAAACAAAAATTAGTAGCAATATAGTGATATAGTTCTACAAAGATTGGGACTTTAAATTTTGTGATTTTGCAAGGAAATTTGTTTAAAAAAATTACCAAAATTACTACGTCCCGAATCACTATTGTTCGTATTCAGGAATTATTTTGATTAACACGTTGACTGTTAGACCAGAACTGTAAAGCTTTTTATGAGATCAAAACTGTGATTTTAGACAACTGTAAACTATACATATTAAAATTTCTCTTAGTAATTATTTTCGTAACTGCATTAAAATTCATGAATCCTATTTCAAATTTATTTTCTTTAACATTTCAGTTTGAGATTTAATTGTTTTCAGTTCCAATATAAAAAGTATCAGTGAAAGTGTTAAAAAAAAATTGTCTTGACACCTTAGTGTGGAAATTCTATGGATTCAAGAATCTCCAGGTGGAGATGTCAATTTATTCTTCCTTTGAGGTTGAAGACCGTACACGAAAACTTAGATACAAGCAATCGTGGGTGGTAACAAAGGTTAGGGAGAATCATACTCTGTAGGAAAGAGAGGAAACATACACACACACAAACCACGCGCGCGCTGCCTACCGGAGCGGTCACCCATCTCGAAGCATACGCGGCCAGAACCGCTTTACGTGAAACAGCGCTTCCAGTCGACTCCAACCCATGAGACCGACTTCGCTGTGATTACAACTTATTTTAATTTTTTTATTCACGTACACTTCATCGATTCAAATAATCGAATAAAAATGTTTATTGAAGATTCGAGTATTATTAATTAATCATTTATCTTTTATATATTAAAAATAATTTTGTTAAAATTATTTGGAAAAAATTTGAAATTTCTCTGAGGCGATTAACTTTATTCGATATTCTTAATTGTAAAGAAATTATTATATTTCTCATATAATTATTTTAAAAATATATTAATGGTGATATAATTAAAAATATCTTGCGGCTAAGATTTTTAATTACAAGTTCCTTTTGCTCGAAATATTATTTATTAATCGTTTATCGTATTATGTATTAAAAATAATCTTGTTAAAATTATTTGGGAAAAATTTGAAATTTCTCTGAGGCGATTAACTTTATTCGATATTCTTAATTGTAAAGAAATTATTATATTTCTCATATAATTATTTTAAAAATATATTAATGGTGATATAATTAAGAATATCTTGTGGCTAAGATTTTTAATTACAAGTTCCTTTTGCTCGAAATATTATTTATTAATCGTTTATCGTATTACGTATTAAAAATAATCTTGTCAAAATTATTTGGAAATAATTTGAAATTTTTCCGAGGCGATCAACTTTATGATATTTTTAATTGTAAAGGAATTATTATATTTTTCATACAATTATCTTAGAAATATACTAATGGTGATATAGTTAGGAATATCCTGCGGCTGGGATTCTTAGTTACAAGTTCCTTTTGCTCGAAACAAAGTGAGGTTGGGTCAGCAAGCTGTGTGGTTGGACACATACCGATCACAGTTCTAAACAACTGTTGCATGTTTCTGACTGTAGCTCCTCCAGCATTTCCTTTTGTGGCCTAACTTAGAAATTGTATGTCGAGAAGTTTGAAGTCAACATTAGTTGATACAAACACTTTTAGAAGGTCTCAGGTCAGAGTCAGTTAAAAAGTTCTGCATTTCCTCACATTTCTCAAAATAATTTCCTTAGAACCCATAATTTTAAATTCATTTGGATTTTTTAAGTAATAAAGAGCAACCATCTTCTTTATTTATAGCATCGAGTATTCGTATTATCGAATGCCGATAATGAAAAAATTCTAGACGATTGAATCTAGAAAACAAAAGACAATTTCCAAATTTTAAATTTGCCTGTTTTATACAAAAATTGGAATATATTGTTCTGCAGCTACCACTAACACAGTATGTATTCGTCCCAATCAATTTTTGCGAAAACCAATATTTACAGATTTGTTGAGACTTCTCCATTTTCGTCGTTCACTTGGTTCAAAATGAACTGAATTTTTATGGAGAAAGAAAACAATCCAATAGATTCCAACAATATGAAATAGAATACATTTGAAGTTTTCCAAATAGGGTGCACGATGTATGTTATAGAAACCTGATACGATTTTAAAAATTCATTTATACAACCGGTTTAACAATTTTTTTTTTAAACAAAATGAAAATAATAAACCTTTGAAATCTTATTAGGATTTATAATACTTTCAAAAAACTGAAGATGCAAATTCGAAAAAGTTTAAGTTTCTTAATTGGTCTGCTTTTATTTTACGTCTTATGCGTCATTTCTCTTCCTTGAGATCATTTAAATTTCCAGTTTGCAAACTTTGTAACTTCGTTCAGTACGTCGAGAAGAGAATAAAAAATTTTATAATCGCGAGGTGGTTAAATCAGTTTTAATGAACTTCTACGCAACGAGAAACTTTCTAAAATCGACTGGCGCTTATAATAAATTTTCGCAGAGGACAATACAGCTAAGCTTCATTTAACACTTTGGCTTCAGGTTATAAAAAATATTATAATAAATGACAATGGCAATTAATTAGAGACCCAGGACGTCTCTATTGGATCGAAACAATTGACCCAATCTTTTAAACTACTAACCCATAAAGAGTGATTAATAATTTGTAAAATTGTTGAGATTACGTTTTCAATTGTACAGCGAGTAAACGTATCTACGTTTATATTTATATTTATTATATTAAATTGTATTAAATTGCTCGACATATTGGCGAAGGTAATGATTTAGTATTTTTGAAAATTTCTGTTACTATCGTGAATATAAGAAAACAACACCCTAGATTTGTCTTCGAAAATGTTCTTGGATGAGTAAACGAGGTTTGACGACACCAGAGGGAATTCTTCGAGCCAGTTCCTGAATTTTTCGCATTTCTCAACCTATAAAACCCCACTGCACGTGCATAAAATTTCTTTATCAGCCAATAAAACTTAAAGAAAGTCAGAACTTTCTTCTTCGTAATTTATAGAACATACAAGGCGAAACATCGAATTTAATACGTTATATTTTATTTTTATTATGTATTATGATTTAATCCTACATGTCACGTTGTCCTTATCATTATTTAAAAATTGCAGAACCCTCTTAACGATAGTATAATAGCTTCGTCGACAAAATGGCGGAAAATTGTCGAATAAAAAGTTGTAATTTTTCATTAAACTTTCTTTTTTAACGGTAGTAGACATGTAGGATGAGCATTGGCAATTCATTATCTTGAAACGATGCTTTACATGTAAGAAAAAAGCAGAATGAAAATATTAAATAAAATCTCAACATACCTCGAAAAAAAAAAGGAAATTATAGAACATATAAGACGAAACATCGAATCTAATACGTTATATTTTATGCAATAATTCGTCACGATGTTAACTAAAACTCACAATCGTCGTTTTGATTTAATCCTACATGTCACGTTGTGTTTAGCATCATTCAAAAATTGCAAATCCCTCTTAACGATAGTATAATGGTTTCGTCGACAAAATGGCGGAAAATTGTTGCATAGAAAGGCGCAATTTTTCATTAAACTTTCTTTTTTAACGTAGAACAATTTTATCGAATTCCAAACGTCTTCGTTCTACGATCGAGTTTAATCTTACGTGTGAAAACCTTGTTCGCGTGATAGCTTTTGAAAGAAAGGAATCACATCTTCCGAGGAAGAAATCGATTGCAGCCCATCAGCCTTGGCGTGCCGCGCGTTCTCGAAACAATGACTATTGCGAACCTCAGTGTTCTTCTTACATCGAAGTACGCGTCTCGTTTTACCGGTCCATTGTCTGACGACCAGCATTGTCCCCGCTTTGCATAGCCCGCGAGAAGCGGTGAAGCAACCTTCTATAGGTCTCGACTGTCGCCCTTCTTCCGATGCACGTGACGCCATTGATGGGGTCAAGTTGGACGCGTAAACAGAACTCGGAATCGATTCGATGCTTAAATTGGAAAATGAGACGTCCCGCTTAATAGTCAAGCATGTAATAGCGTAATCGGATTTCGAGGCTGGCGTTCGAAAATTGTAATATAGCGGAACGTAAATTGCCCGAACGAAGTGAAACGTAATAGTTTGATTAGGCTGTTATTGGTACTAGTCCCATGCACCGCACGCGACCTTTCGAACTGTTGACCGGTCTGAAACTTTGGCATTCGATATACATATACTGGAACGTTATTACAGTACAAAACGAGTCGTTCAAGTAGATTCCAATTTGAAACGATCGATCGTATAGAAAATTGTTTCGAATAAATGTTATGCAGCAGATAATTTGGTGCAATGGGAACTTTTGCGGGCAAACGTTGTTGTTTTGTAATCTAATTTTAATTAAAATCAAAGTTGCACAAAATTGTATCGCTGGACAAATAATAATTTTTTAAAGGCGTCGTACGATTTTAACGATATTTATATTTTATTTTAACTTATTTTATATTAATATTATATTTCAACGATTTTAACATAAACTTGATTAATAATATTTCCCGGTTCTTTTAACCGTTTGGAAATTGCCCGTGTTGTTTATTGTTTCTTTTTCTGAAACGAATAGTTATTTCCTGGTACACTTACCGCGAAATAAGACAAAGGTTGTGCTAGAAGAAGAATACTTTCTTTTAAATTGGAATTCTTACTAAAGTTTACGAACGCTACCTTATTGTCCTTATCGTCTAGAACCATCTGACGTGAAAACAACTTTCTGTAATTCTTCTTTATTGTTTCAATAACACTTGGATCCCATTTGTTGGATAGTAGGGCTCGCGTTACGCGGAGGGAAGAAGACTTAATACTTTTACTACCTTGACACGAAACGCGAAACATTCCATCGGTAGCAATATAGGTCCATTTGTCTCATATTTTTATGGAATGATTCAATACATATTACATCTTACCATTTATTGAACGCTCCGCCATCTTGTACAGTTTGGTTTCGAGCAATTCTATTACTAGAAAATTCTGTTTGCAAGAGTATTTGTACAAAGACAGTTTCAATTTTAATTTTAGGTAAATTATTCAAATTTTGTAATATACTTTGATATATACTTTTAATTTCTGTATAATTACGTTACATTTCCACATTTTGTACGAATAATTACTAACTTAATTCAACTGCTGTTAGCAATGAGTAGCAATATTTATTTAAATTCTACATTCAAAGTTATTAAACATTCTCACAAAATACGCAAATGTAACGTAATTATAAAGGAAGTAATTATATATGAAAATAAGCATGCTTCGAAATGTCGCTAATTCAAAATTAAAATCTCATTGAAAAGAAAGATCGACGATCCTAAAATTTCGAAAAATATAACATTCAGACTTTGTTATTAATAAGTTACCCTTTGTGTGGCTCAATTTTTCGAATTTCAATTTGCCGTACATTTTGCGATTGTTTAAGCTCCAGCATCCACGCGACGTAGGAAAATGTGCTGGTTTCATCCAGCGTGAATTAATTAAAGATGAGGTCCGGAAGCGATTCGCGTAGAATGCGCGAAGCTCGAGGGAAAAATTGCGAAACAACGATGTTGCGTACTACCTTCCGATGCAGTTTTCCCGTTTTCCTCTTTTCCCATTTCTCCGCGACTCCAATTAGCAACTTGTTTTCTATCCCGTACATCCAATGTATCCGAAGTTGGACCTTTATCGAGGTTTGTTAGCTTTGTGAGTTCTTTCGGATGGGAATTCAGGCATGTCGGTGTTGCCTTTGTTAAAATATGCAAAATGTGAGCAATATGCAGCGCGGAGGTCAAACGATATTACCTTCAGCGAAGGTAGCTTCCCTATCAGTATCAAATTACAGTTTAACAACCGCCAATTGAAACAATACTTGGAAATTAAGCTACTCGGAGTAATATTTGATTCTCGGATATTATGGAATCCACATATTAACGAAGTCAGAATAGTCAAAGCTTCATTATCCTCAAAATTATTGCTGCTAACATTTTGGGAGCGGATTTAATCAGTTTATTATTAACATTCTCGTGTATTTCGAAGCACGAAGTAGGTCAGAATTTTTAAATTGCATCTTTGTACTTTTATTCGTTTACAGAGCTTCCTTATACAGAGTGTTCGGCCACCCTTGGGAAAAATTTTAGTGGGAGATTCTAGAGGCCAAAATAAAGACGAAAATCAAGAATATCAATTTCTTGATTGGGGTTTCGTTAAAAATTTATTAAAAAATTAAATTAAAAAATTTCATATCATTCTATAAAAATTATTTTTGGTTGCAGGGGTCAATTAGAATCATTTTTGGCGAATAGATATAACCTCGAAATCTTACGCACTTTCGAGAAAAAAATTCAGTAGGTGTCAAATTTTTCTGCGAAATTAAAAAATTTCAAATCCTCCTGAAAAAATTATTTTTAGTTGCGGGGGTCGATTACAATCACTTTTGGTCATTACACATACCCCCGAATTTCTACGCATTTTCGAGAAAAAAATTCCTTACCGAAAATATAATTTCTGGCCAGAAATGTTACCCCGAAATTTCATGCGAATCTTTAAAATGTCATAACTCCTGAACGGATTGGACGATTTTGATGTTTAAAAAAGCAAACAACGCGTATTTTGATGGAGAATATGTAGAAATTGCAAAAATAATGGAAAAGTTCTTCTTTGACCCCGCAAAATAAGAAAAACCCCATAAAAATGATCCAATTTTCAAACAGCCATAACTCCTATAATAGTGAATATATTTCAATGAAACTTTTTTCTGAAGTAGAGCCCATGGGTACCTATAAAAAAGTATTAGACAACTTTTCTGTAGGACGTCAAACAAAATTACTAAAAATTAAAAACAAATTTTGAAGGAAAATCGACAGGGGGTAGCTGCTGAAATTTTTCGACAAAAAACAAAAATTTCGAATCGTTTTAAAAAAATTATTTCTAGGTTCTGGGGTCAATTATAATCATTTTTCGTGAATACACATATCTTCGAAATCTTTCGCACTTTCGAGAAAAAAATTCAGGAATGTGCCTAAATTTTTCGGCGAAATTAAAATATTTCAAATCGTTTTAAAAAAATTATTTTTAGCTACGAGGGTTAATTACAATCATTTTTGGTCAATAAACATACCCTCGAATTTCTACGCACTTTCGAGAAAAAAATTCGAGTAGGTGTGAAATTTTTCGACAGAATTAAAAAATTTCAAATCGTTCTAAAAAAATTATTTTTAGCTAGGGGGGTCAATTACAGTCATTTTTGGTGAATAGACATACCCTCGAAATCTTACTGGCTTTCGAGAAAAAAATTCGAGTATATGGATAAATATGTGTGTGATTTATACAGTCGGGAACAGTACTGTTTATTTTTTATACCGAGAAAAAACTGTTAAAAAATTCTGTCAATGACCATCGATACAAAAGAATCTATTTCCTTAAGTGAGCTTTTTACTTTAAACTAAAGTACTCGTTTTTTAGTTATAAGACGTTTATATTTCGCGCACGTTAGTTCGTTTAGCTCGAAAGTAATGATGATGGATTGAATTACTAACGAAGTTAATACTCGGCTTTACTACGAGCAAACTTAATTTAATAGGGAAAGTATATTCATGCCATTAATTGAAAATTCGTCGATCTTCTTAGGTTCATTTTGATCTCGTTTATTAAACTGTAAAATGACTGGTACGAAAACGAGTCAATTCTTTTTTCCATTGCCAAACGAGAAGACGTTGAAAAAATTTCTTACGGTACTCTCGACCGTGATAAAAATAACAATAATATTTATTTTTTAATTCTTAGCAGCAAAAAATGATTTAAAAATTATGATAAAAATTGTAAATTTGCAGATATGGTACTTTGTTAAAATTCATATTAAAATCGTTTAATCGTTTTTTGGGTTTCCAAATAATATTTTTGTTAGCTTGTAGTGACTACTCGGCGAAAATTGTACGGTACTTTAACTATTCCCTTGTTTTACCAAGCATCAAATATGTACTGTCTCTGGACCATACTAAATACAAAATTCAGCCAGGAAGGGTACAACACAAATACTAACAATAAGTTCAACTTTCTCGTATACGACCATGACTGTAAATTCCTACTCGATTTACTTATACTTAAGACACTATAAAAGGATCGTCTTTGACATATCATTTCTAATCGAAGTTTAATGGGCATGTAATGGCAATTAGTCACTCTCCAGGAAATCTGTCTATGTACTTGCGCTGTCAAAGACGCTTTGAAGGTTCCCCCTCTTCAATTTCAGACTAAGTAATGCTAAGTACGACCGCGTGGAATCGATAGACATGATTGTTACCATAGTAAACATGTATTCTGATCAAGTGACTCTTAACCAACCCAACTTGCTCAAAGAGAAGCCTTTTGGAGAAGTTTTTGGAAATATGTCTATGCTTCTAGAATTTTTTCGCGGTTTCTCGGAGCCATAAACGGGTCTTTCCTTCTTCCATTGACGTCGATGGGAAACAACGTGGTTTGAAAGTAACTTCATTTAGATATTTTGATTCTGGAACTGCTTAACTGACGGAATTATTCTGGTAAAAATGGGAATTCAAAGCACACGCAATTAAAACGGACGGATGGGATAATTGAGAAATGGTTTTTAGAAACTATTTCCTTTTGTTCATTTATTCAGTTGCATTTTCCATCGGGTTTAACGAAGCCTCTGCGGTTTAAAATAAAATTTCAATTTAAAATCGTGTACGAAATCATTTTTACGGGGTTTAAAATTTTCAATGACAAAACAATTCGTAAATACGTATTCATAAAAACGGGTTTTAAAACTGACGTATTCTAAGTATTTATCCAATGAAATGCACGTTCTACGAAAATTTATTATGTCTACCATGGATCTTTTTTCCGAAAAATTCGAGATTAATATTTTTCGAACGAAGGGTTTCGTATTCTATTTCTTTACCGGGCGTCAAAATATTTAGACACGACCCTGAGTCAATCCCTTTCAATGCTGAGAAAAATGAGCACAATGAATAAAATATAATCAGAACACGCGTGTAAAAATACTGGTACGGAAACCTAACTTTAATTTAAAACAAAAACACAGTGAAACAAATTTGATACTGTTTCATGCAGTCATTATGTCACAGCGAGTTTATACGAAAAAACACGTTTTCGACGTGTATGAAAAATTACATGCCACGTAACTTCGATTATTTAACGTAAATCGAGTGTCTGCGCCATAACGCGAAAGTGTATTAAAATTGGAGGAGAACAGACGAGGTTGTTCCTTTTTACGCGTAGACTATCCACTGTTGTAGCCCAGTCACGTACACGTGATCTGGTAATCCCCCCTCCTTTGTCAGCTGCATCCCATTATTTGTTTAAAAGTCAATAAGAAAGTAAATAGAAGCACTACAAGGAAATGTACGCAGGTTTCCTCAACGCTTTCCACTCGAGAATGGTAAGAAACGAACGATCAATTTTGTTGGATTAATAGATTATTTCTTCCACGAAAATTCTATTTTTGAGAATTTATTAAAGAATTTATCGAGTGCAAAGGGTTAACTATGCAAACAGCTTTCAAACGAACCTTGAAGCGTTATATTCTTGCTCGAGGAGCAAGGGTCATGGCGGACGAGCGTTTCATTGGCGTTTTGCGGTCGAGCGTATCGACAGTGCCATTGAAGGCCGCTAGCGGATCCCGAACAGATGAAGGTTTTCTTCTATAAGTCTCGAAACAGAAGGTCTCGATGGCTCGCTGGAAAACGGTGGGAAAACGAGCCGTCAAGATCCTTCGTTTAACACTCGTGGCTCGAGAACCACGTCCTTTGAACATAGCAACGTCGAAAACGATCGTCTACCACGACCCTAACTCTATTAAGAAAGTAGATAGATACCTACGTTGATGTTTCAAGGCAGAAAGGAGTGTCTCGAGTGCCTCGCTCTTAAAATTTAACATCTAAATCGTCCATTAAAATACGTTTATTTCGTTATGGGACCACGTAGAAGTACGCAAAGTCTTTCAGTTGGTTGACAGTTCTTTGCCAACGACGGTGTTTCATCCTTTGAAGTTTTCAGGCATGTAATGTGTTCAAGAAAGAAAAGAATGTAGGAGGAGTAGAAATGGAAAACTTAGGATAATCTCGTAGATCCAAATACGACCACGTCAAGGTTACATAATTCAACAGGTATCAGGAACTTTAAGAGGTGATTCTACGTGAAAAAATAGAATGAAAATTAAGAGTGATATAACGCGATTAGGGATTTGCGTTCCGAGTTAATTACTCTTGAAAATGCACGTGAAAGGTGTCATGGCGGATGCAGTGACGCAGCGACGTCAGCTGATGTCAGCGCGATGGCGGCAGCGTAAGCTCCTCTGTATAATGACACTTAATAACTCGGATACAAAACCTCCAACGCAATTTCGTTATCGATATTTTCTTTTTTGTCTTATTTTGGTATGCAGAATAGCCTCTTAAAGTTTCAGACACCTGTTGCTGAGTCTGTATAATCACAGTATAGAAGCGACGAGATTCACATATAATTAAAAGTAATTCAAACGAACCGGCGTTTCGACGCACTTTCGTTAAAAATATTTCACGAATCATCAATAACGTTCATACGTAGGTATAACGAAGAATTAAAATTTTTATTAGCTCCCGGGCGGAGGTAGGTCAACGGAACTCCATATTGTTCTTTTTCGCTCGTTCTACGTTCATTTTTCTCGTCGAATGTTATACGTCGTGCCCCGCCCAGTTCAGAGATATTTTATAACAATTACAGCAATAAAAATTATATCCTCGCTGAAACGTTTCCGCTGCGAGCTGACCTAATTCAGCACCTTGCAAAAGTTCAATTTATAAAACCTATTAAACGCGCGAAGAAACGTCACGGAATCGAACATTTCGCAATAAATAAATATTTTATTATTCGGTCGAGTAAATTTCATGAATTCCTACGTGTTGGTTGTATCGATTATTCGAATAAAATCCATTTTCAAAAGTCATTTTTCCAAGAGGACACCTCGACAATAATTTCAGATTTTTTCTGAACGTTTAAAGTTGTTGAACACCTCTTTGAAACAGCTTGAATGTATGAACTTTAGCAGATAACAACTCGTGAAACATTAAATCGTTAAGCGGCGTGAATTAATTGCTTACTTGAACTACTTGGCTTGGGGCACTTGTTGAATTTGTGTACTTAGGGATTATCGAACTTTGGATGTGGAATATATGGTTGAAAATTTGAACTCGTCGAGCTTGCACGATCGAACGAACATATAAAATTATCATGAGCCAACGTTAATAAAATGTAACCTCGACTTTTGCTCCTTGTAAATAGTGGATGACACCTGTGGATACTAAAGGAAATGTAAAGTAAATATTAGTACGATAAAACGAAGAGTACAAACCTAATTTGATCAACCTCCAGTTCTTATAAAAATTATTTCCCTGACATCCGATGAGAAATTATTACGCTCCGTTTAGGTTGTTTCGACGCTTGATAAATTTCCCTTTCATTTGGATGCTTTCATAGAAATTATGGCTAAGTGGATACACGTTGTGGGAGTTTTTAATAAATAATGTTCCTCGATGGGAAACGTAGGGTGAGTAAGCTACTTTCCTGCAGTCATGTCGCGAGGTTGAGTATACGAAAGTACTTGAAGTACTTTTCATTAAAACTGGCATTTTCACGATCACAAACGCCTACTTGTTATTATCTTAGACAGAATATCGAGTGGAATAGTTTATTCCATTAATAATGTAATTTCTGAATTATTATAGCGAGCGTTGCATTCATGAAAATTAACAAAATTCCCTAGCTACGACAGTTAATTATATAACTTTTTACAGGTTTCGAACAAAGTTTCGAGTACTTGTTAACTACGTCCTCGAACCTGATATTTTGCGTTTCAGGAGTTTGGTCTCAGGCATATTTTCTACTTACTTTCATTTTGTGAACTCCACTTTGTTCAGTGTGCACGCGTAAGGTGGGAAATCTTGTTCGCTTGGCCATCCTTGATGAAGAAATGTAAACCCTTGAGAGCACTCCTTTATTTTTACGCTCTTAGAAGTATACAGGATGTTCCTAAGCTGCTAGGCTAAACTTCCGGCGCATTCTATTGCTGCTGGGAATTGTCATGGCGGAAAGTAACCTAACCCAACCCCTGTTTCGTCCAGATGCTGAAATAAATATTGGAACGTTTGTAATAATTTTGTTAACGATATCGTTGATAACTTGTTGCGTATTGATTCGAGAAAGCGTTGTTTCGTGTGAAATGTGTTTACATTCTTATTTTTCTAAATTATGTATTTTCCGTCATGCCAAGGTGACCTTGAGTGTTTTAAATAGCAGAGTGTTGTAACCGATACAAAACAAATTTAGTGACCTGTAAAAGAGTGACCTTGAAGTGTCCTTTGTTCAAGTTCCTTCAAGGTCACTTTCGTAAAACAAAGTAAAATACTTCCTTTTGATCAAATGATTATACGAATGATATTATTCAATGGTTATAATCTTTAATAATTCTCGAAAGATCTGTACTAAATATTAGTACAGAATTGTTAGGCAATTTATCGAGCACACTGTATAAAAAATGTCCCGAAGTATGATATACTATTTCCATTATATTCATTTATTGGTTTATATAGTTATTATTAATACAAATAACAGTAGACACACTCGATCTTAAGGATACAAAAGTATTGAATTATTAATTCTGAGTAAACTTATGATGATTAATTTACACATTCCTGAGTATCTATAACTGTAGGGTATATTATATTAAATTTATGTTCGAATAGTAATTTCGACGCAATAATAAAAAACCGAAAAATGAAAACGAGCCTGATATTTCTCTCGGAAAAATGAAATTTTAATTTTGCGTATATTTCCCGATACATTTTAAAGTAATGAAATTCTTTGAAAGGGCCGTTGTTATTGCAAATCCCGTTGATTCTCTGTCAGATATATTAAAAAATCGATACTATTCTTGCTTTTACACCATTTGTCATATTGCATGCCATTTTTAAAATTTTAGCTACCTATTTTTCTTTCAAAGACTTTATTTAATTCATAACTACCTGAATGATTGTAATTGGTTTATTGTTAGTGTCTAGTTTTAATTAGCTCCTCGATTATCATTTTGGAAGTAGTTTTAACCGCCTTCTTGTTCACCATCCCCAAACTAATTTTAACAGACCCTCTTGGCCATCAAATCTGAGGTACCTTTAATCATCTGCTAGGCCAGCATATCTAAATGTTGTTAACTAGCTCCTTGGGTACAATATCAGAATTATCCGGCATTGCCCCAGTCCCGAGTATGTTGGATAATCGGAATTTTACTATTGTTAACTAGCTCTTTGACATAGCAGATTTAACTAGTTTCTTTTTCACCATCCCAAAAGTAGCTTTAACAAAGCTTCTTGGCCAACATTTCAGGATAGCTTAAACCAGAGTCTTCTTGACTATCATCTCTGAAAGAGCTATAGTAGCTTTCTGAGGTAGCTTTCACAATCTCATTGGGCAATTCTCTAAGCTTTGACTAGCTCTGTGACCAATACTCAAAGATAGCTTCCTACCGTTTCTGAGGTAGCTTTAATTAGTTCCTTTGCCATTACTGCAATATAGTTTTGACACGTTGGTTGATACGCTAGTTTTAGTTAAGCTATACATCAAAATTCATTGTTTTCCTTAAATCCGAGCAACGCTTCCGCGATTGCCTCGTGAATTTCATCTCCGTTGCAAGTCGAGCTGTTGTTTGCTTATGCAAGCGTTGCGTGGCTAACAGCGTTAATAAATGTTATGTCATTAATAGTGCAGCGTGTTGAATCGGTAGTGGTAGGAAATATTATGACGCACGACGGCATGATCGATAACACCATAAACTCGCCGGAAGCCAACGCAGAGGCTCTTTTAATGAGACACTGATGTACACCGTTCGCTCCGTGTACCAAGATACACTGTCGTCCATAAGTTTTGCGTTACCGGGTTTCAACACATTTTCTCGCGTATTCCTCGATATTCGCAAGTAGAGACAGATCTTGTAGGATATTAATTCGAACCTAAATGAAAAACTTGCCATAAGCAGAGATTTTATTCACCCCTTGACGCTCGTATCTTTTCGTTCTAGGCCTGCTTTAGGCGTCAGTCGAGCACTTTCGAGAAAGAGGAAAGTCGAACATCTCCCTCTAGCGGAGAGCGTGGAAAGTATCGTCACATACTTAATTCGCCACGATCGTCAAGATTAGCTGGAAATAAATAAATTTCATTTACTTCCAACGATTTCAACGCTGCAAAAAGCATTGGAATAGTCGAACGGAACATATTACAAAAGGAAAAGCTGCTTTAAATCGTATTAAAAGCGAGCAACGAGAATCGAAACAAGATGACCAAAAATATGACAGACGAGCGGAATTTCATTTGCAAAACGATACTGTAGAAGCACGGGCGAGTTTGTGAAAATGACCAGTTCTTGTACCGCACCGTTGACGTTGGTTGTAATTAAAATAGCGGAACTGTGACTTGTCATCGTGGTCGTTTGAAAGCTTTCACGAGTCGAAAGGCGCAGTTATCAAACGAGAAACTCGACCGAGTACCGGCAGTTTTGAGAGAAGGTTAAACAGACACGAAGAGCGACTGACGTTAAAAAATAAGCGAAAATGTTCTATCGTACGCGAATTCCCGTACACACGTACGGCCATTTTTTAGTGGAATAATGTTCAAAATAGAGGCGAACTTACGTCTGAATATTTTACTCCGAAAAGTATTCGTTAGAGAAAATACTCCTTTTATTGTTTTGTAACTCTCTGTTACTCGCAATTGTAATTTATTTAAGAAATTAACCATTTTATTGTTTTTCGTTTCGTTCGATAATTTGAAGCTTCAGGCTAACCTTATCAGCACCATGGATTCCTTCTTGCGTGAATTGTTAAAGTAAATCGCTCTACATGGTAACGAATGTACTTGTAAACGCAAATTGTCCCTTTATATCGGTAATAACATTCATTTCACGCGTTAGCGGCGCCGGGACAACAAGTAGGTAATTAAACACGTTCAGGATTACGTTATTATACCAAAATGAAGTACCTAGCACGAGTTGGTATTCAGGAATATCAAGTTGCCAGCGTAGAATCATTTGTAACGAAGTCAGACTCTGTCTATTATAGAACGAATTACGCTATGCATTTTAATGCGAACAAATTGATGAAAATATTTAGACATACGCCTGTTCCTTTGCGCGTAGAAAGAAATAATCGAGATGTTTGGTATAGAAAAAACGAGACAACGTTACTGGGAATTAATTTCAACGAAAAGTGCACGGCAAGCTTTGTTCCACACTATGAAATAATTCACTCTAGTGTGTATATTACTAATTACTCTACAACTTTTGCTTTGTCGAGTACGAAACAGTAAGCCCCTTTCCAGGTGGAGAATTAATTACCTGGCGTACAACAAAAGTATTTCCATATACAGTCAAGGACAAAAGTTAGTGGACAGATGATGAAGAAGGATATCAATGAAAATTCAATATACAGGGTGTTCGGCCATTCCTGGGAAAAAGTTTAATGGGAAATTTTAGAGGCCAAAATACGACGAAAATTAAGAATACTAATTTGTTGATTGAGGCTTCATTAAAAAGTTATTAACGTTTAAAGTTTCATTCTGACAGGAAAATTTTTCGGCGAAATTAAAAAATTTTAAATCATTCTGAAAAAATTATTTTTGGTTGTGGGGGTTGATTACAATCATTTTTGGTCATTACACATACCCCCGAATTCCTATGCATTTTCGAGAAAAAAATTCCTTATCGAAAATACAATGTCTGACCATACCATTGATTGATTCCCCTGAAATTTCATGCGAATCTTTAAAATGTCATAACTCCTGAACGGATTGGACGATTTTAATGTTTAAAAAAGCAAACTACGCGTATTTTGGTGGAGAATATGTACAAATCGCAAAAATATTCGAAAAGTTGGTCCTTGACCCCGCAAAATGAGAAAAACCCCATAAAAATGGTCCAGTTTTCAAACAGCCATAACTCCTACAACAGTGAATATATTTCATTGAAACTTTTTTCTGAATTAGTGCTCATGGGTATCTATAAAAAAGTATTAGACAACTTTTCTATAGGGCGTCAAACAAAATTACTAAAAATCAAAAACGAATTTTTAAGAAAAATCGACAGGGGATAGGTGCCTAAATTTTTCGGCGAAAAAAAAAATTTCGAATCGTTCTAAAAAAATTATTTCTAGGTTCTGAGGTCAAATACAATCATTTTTGGTTAATATACGTACCCCCGAAATCCTACGTACTTTCGAGAAAAAAATTCAAGTAGGTCCCTAAATTTTTCGGCGAAAAAGAAAAATTTTGAATCTTTCTGGAAAAATTATTTTCGGTTGCGGGGGTCAATTACAATTATTTTTGGTAAATAGACATACCTCCGAAATCCTGTGCATTTTCGACAAAAAAATTCAGTACTGGCGGAAATTTAAACATTAATAACTTTTTAACGAAGCCTCCATTAACAAATTGGTATTCTTTATTTTCGTTGTATTTTGGCCTCTAAAATCTCCCATTACAATTTTTCCCAGGGATTGCTGAACACCCGGTGTACTGTAAAGATAAATGTTAAATAAGGCTTAAACTTGTAATTATGATGCTACAGTAATTAAATTTCATTTATATTCATTTTCATCATCTGTCTACTTAATTTATGGGTAATTTCTAGAATGTCTGCATTCTTTGCGCATTAAAAGCGCCAGCACGTATTCGTATAAACTTTTTCGATTGTTTTTGCGAGCTCCACGCGCCACGAAGCAATCTGTACATCGAAATATCTTTTTCTTCACGTACAATACGCATCGGGACGGAATTTTATTTTGTATCGCTTGTCAAACAACAACACGGGAATCAGTTCCATTTAATCCGATCCTGAATTCACGTGCGCGTAACGTTTTTCAATTAAATTTATACATTTCGCTACTGTTCGAATATTGCGCTGAGAATCGTCTATCCTGTTCAACATCTGTCCGTTACCAGCGCGGCGATATTTATTTGTGTACAGTTTCAATTTCCGTTCACTTGGTATCTTCTGGTTCATTGTATTTTAATATTCAATGCCGGATGAACGCAACCTGTGGATTGCATTATGAGCGGACGATTCCGCGTCTGTTAATCCGATTTGTTTCTATAACGAAGCCGACACATCGCGAAATAAACACTGTTCGTTAAAGGTATCGGTGTCTGGTTTCTGGGGGAATTTTTGAAAATTCCGAATCTCTGGGACCACCGTATATTCTTTTCTGCGTCAATTTTTCCTCCCATTCAGATAAGTATTATTTTCTTTATTGTTCGATGGTATTTTTGGTAATGGCGTAGCGCGGGAGTAGCAGCTTCGATGACCTTGACCTTGACTTCTGATTAATCTTCAAAAGGTTTCAACTGTTTCCTATCGTGTGTTAAACAATTGTTAAAAAACTTGAAAAATATAATACGTAGGTATGCAGTATAGGAAATGCAGATGACCTTGACCTTGTCGTATGTTGCAAAGGACATCCTCCTAATCCATCTTCGAAAGGTTTTACAGCTGTCGATCATTGTTTGTTACAAAGTTAATAATGACACTAATTCCAATTGAGGTTAGGTTAGGTAATTTTATTTACTAAATATAATATGTTATAAGGTTACAAAGTTATTGATAAAAAAGGCTTCATTTTTTACCAATTAAATCAATTCTTTTTACTGTGGCATATAGTTACAAAGTCGAAGTGAAAAATAAAAATCTAACCTACAAATAGGTCTAGGGACAAATATTCTAAGCTATTTCGATTCTGTTTATAAACTTGTGCAACTAAGCACAATAAAAAGTATATGGCTCGAGTAAATATTATTTAGTTCGACAACTGATGTCCAAATAACAAACAAAAATGTGGAATTAAAAGACTGAAAGATCTAGAAGGCTGCCATTTTTCCTCCCAACAGCCGCACCAAAAGTTCCTAGATGATTTAATTAAAGCGAAAATTTAAATACTATAGCTTGTAACGCTTTATTTAAAGTATATCGTGTTTCTTAGGTATTATACGTTAATTCGAGCAATCTTTTGTTGAAACAGTGATAACGACGCAGTGATAATTTGCAAGAAAATCCGGGAGAAGGAAGTCAATCGGTTTGTAGAGGATCAGGAGGTAGGGATAAGTATTCCAGTGGCTTGATACGGCTAAAGTCCTCGCGTAACGTTATTAAGGATGCTAACTAGCGGCACGTGTTCCCGTTGCGTTTATGACTTAATGCTAAACACGCAAAAGACGGTCTCTGGTTGCGGCAGTAAACTAAATTAGAGTGGAAATGGAACAGAGGCATTAAGTCAACTTGACAGAGTTATTACTACACTTAATGGCTCGAATTATATGTATATAGTTCAAGTTCGATGATCATGAACGTTGCCATTTAGTTGCATTTTCAACTGGAATTATACCAAGTGCACCAGGGCTAAGTGGACAAACGTGAAATACGAATTCAAAACCTCGAAACAAAGAAAAGTTTCCACTGAAATATCGAATTTTAAAGTTATAAGATTATAGAAACGCGCAACGTCGAAGTATCTCGTTTTCGAAAATCAAAGTTTAAAGTCACTTTAAACAAAACTTCTTTCGTTCGTGAGTAAATGTTAGCTTGTTAAATTTGTTTAAAAATAAATTTGTTATAAATATTTCCTACGTGGGTACCTGTTGAGGATTTTAAATTATTAAAATGCACAATAGTGCAATATTTTGACTTAGAAAATGAATTTGAAAATGTATTTTTAACTTGTAGGAAGATATGTTATAATATTAATTTTAAATATTAAAATATAAATAATTTATAGTCACTTGATAAGTTACAGTTAATTTTTATTATATAAAATTTGAGAAATAAGTTTGGTTTCTAATATCCGCATGCCGAGCGCACGACAAATATTTTTCACACTCATTTTTAACGCTAAAATATTTTCGTAATAATCAATAAACACTCCGTTGAATGTACGCAAAGTATGAAAATTTATTTGGGTCAAAAAGTTAGCACCCTACCATGCTAATTTACTACGACACGGTTTTGTAACCCAAAAGGGGGATGCAAAAGGAAACTTTTAATTTAAAAAGATGTAAATAATACAAACTTTAGATTAATGCAATTATCGTCGAAGCTTAATAACTTGGAGTACACTTTTGATGTATCATTTTTAATCTTCCATTAATCTTGGACGCCAAGCAGTTCCACTTTATTTCACAATTAGAGGGGTGTTTTCCAGGGTATTTAAAAACCACGGTTCTATACAGGGTGTTCCAAAATGTTAGGACAAGTCGAAACGATGGAATATTCTCTTGAATAAAAAGACATGAAATCAGCGAACTTGACGCTCGAGTTTCTAATCATAATAAACAAATTGATTCTTTAAAATTCAGGGAAAAACGCAGTAAGAAATAAGCAAAGTGTTATTTAATTTAATTTTCTTAATGTTCAAGAGTCTCGAGTCCTCTTCTTCTGTCTTGTTGCCGAAATAGCGTATGAAATACATACGTTGCAATTTAGAATACCTGTAATTAGGTTAAAAGAGCCAGTCCGTGTAGTATCAAATCCTCATAGAATTCTAGTTTGTAAAGAGTGTGTCCGGCTTAAAGTTAAAATATTTTCTAAACGAATTGTTGGACCGATTTGATTTGATAAAGTTTCGAGAGCAATCAACAACAGTGTGTCTTAGTATGTCTTTCCAAATATATATTATTATTAATTCTAAGCCCAACATAGTATTTGGATAACGTTTTTTTTTATGATAAATCGGATTCTGTTAAAGCTCGTGAAACTGCTGATTAGATTTCATTTCGCTCGTTTCCGTAACTTTTATTCTTTATTTTGCGACGATTCTCCGGTTTCCCGTAGCCTTTTCCTGCTCTCGTTTTCCACGCGCTGGCTCCTCTCGGTTTCTGTTTCCCTCTGCCCTCTATTTTCCGTCTATCCCTCTCCCGCGGTCGCTTCGGAGGCCGCAGTGGCACAGCATCAGCCGGCATCAGAAGGGATAAATCGATTCTGTTTCGAGCTAAGAATAAGCTCCTCGTGGGAGCTTACTCCGCGAAAGCGCGCAATATTCCTCGCCGATGCTTGTCTCTTATCGCGACAGACGCCTACCGGTATCAGTGATCGTTGCTCAGACAAAAGTCGCTCTTTAATTCCTCTCCTTTCGTGGAATAAGTCGACTGATCATCCAGGGAAATCACAGAACATTCGTATCACGGTTTCAGATGATAGAGGAGAAGCTGGGATTATGTGATAAGGTAGAAATATGAGACACTGAGACTTTGAGCCATACGTAGCATTGATACACATAGCAGTGAATGAAAACAAAGTACGATCATAGTAATCATCGTATAGCAGCAGCCATCGTTGTGTATCACTATTCCATATTGTAAAATTGCATAAAGTATAATTCTATTGACATATTTTAGACTTGTGTTTTATTAAAAGTTTTCTGTAAATTTTTTAATTCAGTTTCAGAACATATTTTTTATAGGTTTCGCGTGGCCCACAATATTTATACTCGTGGAGTCTATTTTATGTGAAATTCTCTAAAATTCATCATTTAATTTTGACTATTTTGAGAGTTTCTAGATTAAAAAATAAAAAGAGTATCTTACATTCTTACTACTTCTTTTATTGATCATTTGATATCGAAAATTAACCGTTTATTAATTCTTGACATAACCCAATTTGTTTTTCTAATGAGGCAGTATGATTTCGAATTTAAAAAAAAATAGAAACTTTTTAAAAAATGTATCAAAAATTACGGTAAGAGTAATATTTCACTTTAAGAAATGTACAGTTATAACTAGCTGATTTAACAGGTACGAATACACAATTAACTATTTTCATTTGGAGCTAATAATTATTTGAAGGGACCGGTATTTTCACAAACATATTGAATATAACATTTACAGTGTACGTTATTAATGTAATTTAATTGTAATAAAATATTTAAATTATTTTTCACATTATCAATATTCGTGCTATTTTACGATTTTGAAAACCAGATATGCAACGAATGAGATTTCAAAAAATTTCAAAACTGTAGATGGAAAGTGAATTTTATAGAAGAAAAATAATAAGTATTTTATTTATTCTTCTATATTATTTCAATTATTAAAATTTGCATATATTTTGTTGAAATAAATTCCAAGAAGAGACGATCCTTAAAAAACAATATTGTTTTGTAAAAGAAACATTGCAGTTGATAAAGTCTCGTAACTGGTCGGATATTTCTAGCACTCGATAAGGTTGTTTTGTACAAAAAAAGGTAGCATAACACCACGGTATATTATCGATTCACCTTGACATCCAACATTGTGAATATTCATAGAAAATGCGAGAAAAACGAAAATTTCGTTTCACCGTGTTCATCGATTCTCGCCAAAGGTATATTAAACTACTCTAAAAATGATTTCATAGTTGTTGCTCCATTCTGTTTGTCCACTTTCTTCACGTTACACAAATTAATCCACATAGTTTTAAAATTACAAGCAAAGCACGTGCATTTCAAGAAGGAACTTAAAATCATAACAAAGTGGATAGTATTACATTTATAATAAACGTGAAAATAATTAAAAAAAATAAATAATAAAATATTTGTATTATTAAATAACATTTAAAAATAATTCAAAGTTATCACTTTAGTTAAACAACATTTATTGATTTACCATCTGCACGATAACACATGAGATAATTTATGATGCTTTCAGCTTACACACACATCAATTAGAATAATTGAAAATACCAGGCTAAAGCAGGAATTAAACGAATTTATATAATGAAGTAATATTGTTAATTATGTTTCATTCTTCGGATTGAAGTAATCAAAAATTGCACTCGACTCGCTCGAACTGAATATATTTACAAACGTAGAAAATCGCGGTTTATATTTTTATTAATAAGATAGAAAACTTCTATTTTTGTTCAACCTTTTATGAACGATTCAATAATTCCATAGTTCCAGATTTCTATTTATTTGAAGCTTTTAACTTACGCTATGCAATAGTTAACATTTTACAAATTTATTGTTGCTTCGCTAAAACAGATAAAATTAATGGCATTGAAATATTAATATAAAAATTTTATTTCAATCGTTTTTGTATTTAGATAATATCATTGTCAAAGAAAGTATTATTTCTTTCGCGATGCAATATTCATGAATTCGATACGTCAAAGTCTCGATAATTAAAATTTCATCGATCGACTTCTTTATGAATTGTAAAGGATATTGAAATTTGCTCCTTTAAAGTTTAAACGTTATAAAGCTTTTTGTCAGCAGAATTTGAAAGGCAATTCGCTTTGTTCTTTTTCATCTTCCTGCGCATTAATAGCTGTAAGAAATTGACGCAAACATTTCTCCAACAATAGTGTTACGCCGGTGATATATTGCGAAAATGCGGAAGTTATGGTCAAGGTTTCTCGAAAGCACTTTCGTTCTTATCATTTTCGTGTTTCTAAAAAAACATTGTGTTTTCAAAAAATCAAAATTTAACTGGAATTAATTCCCAATTTAAATATAACTGCATTGTCAAGTAGGTCCTCACGAATCAGTCGATCGGATTAACAATTAATATTCCATATTGTACAAATTACGAATTTGAAAGCACCAAACTGTTCAAAATTCGTGAAACAAATGAAATCGAATGATTATTCTGTGAAATAAACATTTTAATTTCTAGCATCATTGAAAATTTACATTTTTTTCAAGTATAATAATAATAATAAAAAGTCATACTATTAATTGGATATCATAAAGTAAATATTTGAGAATATAATTAAATTTGTGCAACGTTATTATTACCTTATAAAGCTCACGATTTTTAATTGTTCAGAAAAATCAACATTTTCTAAATCCTGTCTAAGATCACTCGTTTCTGGTACAAGAGTTCCTACAAAAAACAGTGCTTATTTTTCAACTTTTATTTTTTATAGCCACTGCTTATTTCACACGACGATTCATTCGATTCGATACAATTCTAGTTTAGAGTTCTGCACGACGTGGAATATTTTTTCTATTAATTTAATAAACGTTTTCACCTTAAAAGTAACGTTTAAAGGGTCTGTGATTATTATAGAAATAGATTCGACGAATCGATTTCTCGATGTTCCAATGAAAGACAGAACGTCAAGGATGAATTGATACAATTTTAATAAGGACGCCCAATTAACTGGCTGTCGGATCCTCCTTGCACAAAGATTCTTCTTCAAACGCCAAGTTTTATTGTGCAGAAACAGAAACGCTTTCTCCGAAATGGTGAGCACTTCTGAAGCTTTTGTTGTTAATCTCCGTTCCGATTCCCTTTGCGTGTTATGTCAGGCGAATTACAGTTATACACGGTGGTAATCCCATATTCAGCCTCAATAATGACAAGTGGCACTGGTAATCCCATATTCAGCCTCAATAATGACGAGTGGCACTGGTAATCCTGCGCCAAGCGCAAACGTCACGAAATTCTCGTAGTATCATAACGTCGATTACCTTCTTCTCTTATAGCTGTCTTGACTTTTCACAAGTAACGGAAACAACCTTCGTTAATCCTTTCGATTCTTCTTCTGGGGATTTTTTACGCATACACGTTCGTAATGCTCATATTTTCATCGTTCTCGACTAAACAGAAAGTTGTAGAACTCTGAACTCGTGTCGTTTTTAATTAAATTATTTAGAAAAGAGAAGAAAACTGAACCACGTTTTTGTACCAACATATTTAACAAAAAATGTATAAATTCATTATCTATAGAATTCAATAATTTTACTCAAATTAAATATATGCATTACATTCTTACGAGGTACTTTTTCTGATAAAATTTTCAATATGTTCTTCTACGTTTCCACTTTAATAATTTCTAGTTATATTTAAATTAATATTTGTATACTGAATAGGATCCTAACTAGAGGTAAAAGCAGTATCTATAATAGTTCTCTTTGATATATACAGGAACGTGTACACATTTTCCAGGAAGAAAACTGAACCACGTTTCTGTACCAACGTATTTAACAAAAAATGTATAAATTCATTATCTATAGAATTCAATAATTTTACTCAAATTAAATATATGCATTACATTCTTACGAGGTACTTTTTCTGATAAAATTTTCAATATGTTCTTCTACGTTTCCACTTTAATAATTTCTAGTTATATTTAAATTAATATTTTTATACTGAAAAGGATCCTAATTAGAGGTAAAAGCTGTATCCATAATAGTTCTCTTTGATATATACAGGAACGTGTACACATTTTCAAAAAGTGAGCTTGTCAGCTTACAGAAATACTGTTTTGTTTTTTTCTTTTTGAAACTTGCTCCCGGGTCGTCTACTCTTTATGTTGTTGACATAAATGATATCCCTACGAGACTTTGCTCTCCACCAGCTGAGTAACTATTTTCTCCCTGGCCTTGGTTAAACATTTACACTGGCCATTTTGCTTCAATTTCTTCGCCCGTCGGGTAGCCTCGACTGTTTGTGGATGTTCGATCTTTTGCTGTATTGGTTCTGCAGGATTCAGCCAGCTGGGCAGCTCTGATTCGTCCATCAGCCAGAAATGATATGTTTTTATCCAAGGGTGCTCGATTTTAATTGATGTACGCGAGCATCGTCCAAGTTGGCGACGACAGAGAACGTTTCGAAATAAGAAATTATATATTTGGAGATTGTGAGGGAAATTACATTCGAATAATACGTGAAAAATATATCAGTACATTTAATACATCGATGTTTCGTCGATTATAATTCATAGTCCTTTTCAGGATACGTCTCACTTTAATTATTTATATCTTAAAAAATATTGAGTATCTACACCTAATGTTTTACATAGACCAAAAGGGATCTCTATCGTTCCCCAAAAGCACATTAAGATTGAAATCGGACAGTTCGTCTCCTTCTTTTGTAGATTGGATCCGGGGAAAGTAGCTCGCTGAAAGTACAAAGCGATTTCGCGATTCCCATATGCACTTCTCTGAAGAATGCAATAGTATACTTACTGCAATCCTTTGTGGACCGTGCAACAGAGTATGAACGACAAGTGTTTGAGAACAGAACGTACAGGATCAAGCGAATGTTTATTCTGGGTTATCGATCGCTGGGAAAAGAGCGATGCCAGCGAACGGGATTCTAAGAGTGGATATTTTGACGTTTAACGACACGTGGCATCTGCACGACGTTTGCACGCGAGAGATTTAATCCTTTGGAGCTCGCAGAGCATCTGAAAAATGCGTAGAACATTTTTCTACAAACATTTTCAAACACGGTTTGGTCACTCGACGAATGTGGAATAAAAAATTGACATTCTGAAATGAAATCAACACCTATTTATTCATTACATTGCAAAGGAAATATAATTTTTATGTTATTGATTTTATTAATATTTTACTGAACGATTAAAAATTTTAGTTTTCTGTCAGCCTCGCTTGAAATCGACTGTTCGAATTCAAATTTTATGTATTTCTGCGTTATGAATTATTTATTTGCAAATGTCAGAGAACATCGTTTGCAATATCCACTTAGAGATGATAAATAGAGAATTTGTTATGGGGTTTTTGTTTTTTTTAGTATTTAAAGGGAAGAATTTTAGAATTTTGCGTTATGATAAATAGAACGGAAGAAGTGTATCGATAAAAATAAATTTAAAAATGATCGATAGTCGTATTACATCGTCGACGTACTGATATGACAGAAATCATGCAGCTGACCGAGTTTTCGCAACCCAATTTTCCTTAAAAATCAGAAGTTGTCCACGCGTTTGATGGTCCTGCGACAGTACCGGAAACGAAAGACGATTGGCAATTTTCTGCCCTTCATTGACTGTAAAAATCTCGTTTCCGTCGAACCGGACATATTAAAAACATGTTCGAAGCAATGTGTTATTCTTATTTTTCCAATAAAGTGACTCGATAGTTTTAGTACATTGAATATTAAAAGTAAAATTTATTTATTTATATTTTCTAACAAACAAAAGTGATTCTTAAGGACAGTGATTTTTAATTATAATCTTAAATGTACATTTAAAGATACTTTGAAACAATTTCATTCATTTGTAGTGAAATATAAGTTGAACAGGATACGTCACAATGCTTTTCAACAATTTTCAAAATTTTGTTACAAGAATATTTGTATTATGGAGATCCATTTGAATATAAATCTATTAAAAATAAAAAATTATTGACAAGTAACCAAATAATCGAAAGGTAAATCGAATATTTCAAATTACATCCAGCCAAGATGACATTATTTTAATGAAAATTTTTGAAATGCTTGGCAAGTTTATGGTCAACCAAAGTACATAATTACTGTAAAATATAAATATGAATGTGTACGAAAAATACTGTACTCTACCAAATTCTATGCAAACTCAGGAAATTGAAGAGAATTGTTCAGTAATTTGATTCAGAGACACCGAAGACCGATAAAACTTGATTGCACCTTTAATTAATTAAAGTCTAAGTGGTTGCAGGGTTGATACAGAAACTAGAGTGCTTTTGTGAAAAATTAAATTCTCTGAATATTGTTAATTGGCAGCCTGAATGCTGCTGACGATTCTTATAAACTGTTGACACCTAACTAGGTAATAAAATCATGATACTGTGGCATATTATCAACAACTGTTCAGTAACAATTAGAAATAAAGGATCAATCGATTGCTTGGCTAAATAAGTTATAATAATATAATAAACAATTAATGTAAAAGAACGGTATTAACATCTAGTCAAATAATTAAGCAATTTAAAAAAATTTTTGAAAGAATTTTTGAAATTTTTGAAATATCGAATACTGACAATGCATTCAAAGTCTGTTGTTATGGAGACAATAGAGGACGATACGATTTTCCAGAAATGTCATGGTTGCAGATTCGATAAGTAAATAAATAAAGTGGGGAATTTTAACACATTTGCTCTTTTCCTGCGCGTCATTACTGCGTCCGCGGAATATCTTGCAACGACGAAGAGGATTACGGTGCCAGGGGATCGTTACTCTTTCAAAAGTGGTAAAAAGAAGTCTTCGTAGAGGCACATTCATCGATTATCTTCTTCAGCTTTTTGCAAGGCGCTCGTGGGATTCTGGCCGTATTACTCTCGACCCTTCATTTCCGACTCCGTGACTTGCTATATTCGCCAGTAATGCTTCGATCGTGTTACCAGTCTACAGAGAAAATAGATATCTATCATAGAAGCGACAGCAAGAGTTTAATTTAACGTTCCCGTCAAGTTTTCTAATCTAATGTATTCGTCAAGTTTCGAGTCCTAACAATTAGGCGATACTCGACATTCTTTATATCGAACTTGTCAATTTCGAAACCTTGTGCATTTCATTGTAATTTTAACAACCAATAGGAACCTTTTAAATGATAAACTATTCATTTTGTCGAAGAGGTTTCATAATATACAGGGTGTTCTGCCAACTTCGAGAAAAATTTGAATGAGAGATTGTAGAGATTAAAATAAGACGAAAATCAAGAATACTAATTTGTTGATTGAGGCTTCGTTAAAAAGTTATTAATGTTTAAAGTTCCACACCGACCAAAAAATTTTTGGGCGAAAAAAAAATTTCAAATCGTTTTGAAAAAAATATTTTCAGTTGCAGAGGTCCATTTCAATCATTTTTGGTCATTACACATACCCCCGAATATCTACGCATTTTCGAGAAAAAAATTCCTTACCGAAAATATAATTTCTGGCCAGAAATGTTACACCGAAATTTCAGGCGAATCTTTAAAATGTCATAACTCCTGAACGGATTGGACGATTTTAATGTTTAAAAAAGCAAACTACGCGTATTTTGATGGAGAATATGTAGAAATTGCAAAAATAATGGAAAAGTTCTTCTTTGACCCCGCAAAATAAGAAAAACCTCATAAAAATGGTCCAATTTTCAAACAGCCATAACTCCTATAATAGTGAATATATTTCAATGAAACTTTTTTCTGAAGTAGAGCCCATGAGTACCTATAAAAAAGTATTAGACAACTTTTCTGTAGGACGTCAAACAAAATTACTAAAAATTAAAAACAAATTTTGAAGGAAAATCGACAGGGGGCAGCTGCTGAAATTTTTCGACAAAAAACAAAAATTTCGAATCGTTCTAAAAAAATTATTTCTAGGTTCTGGGGTCAAATACAATCATTTTTAGTAAATAGACATGCCCCCAAAATCCTACGTACTTTCGAGAAAAAAATTCAGGATGGTGGACAGATTTTTCGACAAAATTACAAAGTTTCAAATCGTTCTGGAAAAAATATTTTTGGCTGCAGGGGTCAATTATAATCATTTTTGGTGAATAGACATACCTCCGAAATCCTACGCAGTTTCGAGAAAAAAAATCTTCACTTAAAATAATATCTGACTCTAAATGAAATTTCGTACTTAATCCCCTGAGATTTCATGCGTATGTTTGAAAAGTCATAACTTCTGAATGAATTGGACGATTTTATTGTTTCGAATTGCAAACAACGCGTATTTTAGTCATGAGTACTTAGAAATTCTAACAATATTCGAAAAGTCGTTCCTTAATTCTATAAAGTGAGAAAAACCCCACAAAAGTAGTCGAATTGTCAAACAACCATAACTCTTACAATAGTGAGTATATTTCAATGAAATTTAGTCTAGAAATAGAGCTCATGGATACTTACAAAAAAGTATTAGACAACATTTCAGTACAGTATCAAATAAATTTTATTAATAATTTTAACAATAATTTTGTTAAAAATTTTAATGAAGCCTCAATAAACAAATTGTGCTCGATTTTCGTCTTAATTTGGCCTTTAGAATCTCTTATAAATTATTTCCCAGGGGTGGCCGAACACCCTGTATACAGCTTTTTTGAAGAATGTGATGGAACGCTTCTATGCGTTGTCTCGTGATTGAGTTTTCATTGGATGGAATTTTATAGAGCGACTGTGTGTACTTGAGATAGTAAAACAAACAAAATAAAACGTTGAATTGCGTTTGACGTTATCACTTATCCTTAAGATCACACTAAAGCACATGCGTTAGATAACAGTAGTGATTATACTCTAAGCTTGATCCGTAAATGCGTTTTAGAATATGTTATTAACTAACTAGAATACCACAAAGAAATATGATACAATAAAATTTTTCCATACGATGCTTCGTTTCCCAGAAAATCGAGTTTTAATACGATTTGCCTGTCGCGTCTGACCAATGTTCGATGTTTCTACTTCTACTGAGCGTCCAAGTCTGACCATCACTAGATATTTCCACTTTCACTTTCAAATTCAATTTTCTCGAAAACGAAGCTTCGCACGAAAGGATTTAATGCTTCCTTTTCGACTCATTTTTTCATTAACAAACCATTTTTCGATAGTTATCTTCTTCGTCAGCGTGGATATCTCCGAACGAAATATTTCCTAATCGAGTAGCAGTAATCGGAACATTCGAACAATTTACACAATTCGAAACCGTGTTATGTTTCCATTTCCATGTTAATAAAGTTCGATAAACACGGAATGTTTCGTTTAATATTCCGTTGGGAGAAAACTGTCGGTGCAAATGGTTTCGATGGAATAATTTGTTGTTATCTGGATAAAATTTATTTCTGACGTTCGAATCTGATAAATACGCGTGGTTTCCTGTTTATTTTTTTTGCAATTAGATCAAACGTTGCACGCGCTAGAGGGTATCGGGGGATTCCTGGAGTCCTGATACGTTGTTTGTGGACGTTAAAGGGGAATTGATAAAAGGTATCGTCCGGTTATTCTGATTGATTGGACAGCAGGTGCCTTTTAAGGACGACTAGTCGCGAATTCCTGAAATTGTTGGTGGTAAATTCTGGGAATAGCGACTGGGTCTGCTCGTCGTCCATGGCTGACGGTTTATGAGGTTGTCAACCTAAGCCCGGGGCACGTGAATCGTGCTTGCAACGACGTTTGCTGGCAATTTTATTACATCGTTTATTCTCTTGTACAGCCACGATACCAGGAATTAATTATTCTCACCAGTTTACAATTAGTAAATTTCTTTCATTTTATTTTACAATTGTTACCAATCGTTGGGGATAGCGAAACAGTTTTAATACTGAAATTTATTATTTTGATTCTCCCATTCAAGCTTAGACGCCAATGTTTACTTTTTTATTCTTGCTACTCAAACATAGACATCAGCGTTAAGTATTTTATTTTCCCTGGGTTTAAAATATTTTACTTATAAATATAACACTATACAGAAATTGTTTATTCCTGAAAAAAGTAATAACTCGTTGCGTTGTGAGTTTTCTGTTATTTTCTGCAAGTTCGTTTGATTATTTCTTACAATATTTTTGTTATTTTGGAACATTGCGTTTCGAATAAAATTTTGCGAAGTGTGAACGAGGGGACCAGCAACCGCGAAGAGATTAAAATTTATTCTCTAATATTCAGCATTACTAATTCAGGTCCTTTTATCGTTTCAGAATTGTTTCGCGATATCCTATAGGCGAGAAAATCAAAGGCAATACGAGCTGAAAGCAACCACGGAGTCCGACTGTACAACGTGGATCGATGCCATACGAGAAGCCAGGTAACTGTACCGTACATAATTCAGAGTTCAAGAGTGGAATAATTTAAATGACGGTATCGCAAATGAATCATGGTTGTACCGCGAAATCGACTTCGTCCACCTGGGGCGGAACGTTCGTAACGCGATCGGAGCCGCGACAAAAATTAATTGCACGAAGCTATCTCGTTCCAGTCGAACAATTTTTAGGCAATTTTTTCTTCCATGAAATTGCTATTCATTATTCTCTCTGCGAAATTCCCAGTTGCGCGAAAAATATTGGGTGTTCGGTATTTTATATACTATGTCTCGAATATTAAAATTAAATGGAATATTCCGTGTACGTAATTACGTATGATCGACAGAAATGAACCTTAGATTAATATTTATGAAGATCTAATAAATGAAGATTTTCTTACGAATAAATAGAGGTATAGAAATGTTTTTTCAAACACCCTTAAAACATAACCGACGAAAAGTGCAAAGAATAATTAGATTTACTTGAATATTTCGTTCAATAATCGTTTGTTTTACTTTGACCAATGATAGAGAGAAGTTTTTATTGACCCTTTAATGCCCAAGGTCTTTCATCGAAGAACAAAAATATATTTAGCATGAAGTTATGCTAACAAATTTTGTCAAAAATGCATTGTTTATTTCAACGACTATTTAATTGTTGATTACAGTTTCAACAAGTTGCTGCTGCAAAAGGAGAAGCTCGAGCAGAAACATTTGCACCTGTTGCAGATCATCGAGAGCGAGAAGACGGAGAAATCTCAATATGTACGGCAGTGTGAAGATCTAGCGTCGGAAGTGAAGAAGCTTCGAACGGAAGTAAGTCAGAAAATAGTGTTTTTTCACTTGCCAATAAAGTGAAAACTATGAAACGATATACAGGGTGTTAGGTCATCCTTGGAAAAAATTTTAATAGGAAATTCTAAAGGCCAAAATACGACGAAAATCAAAACATCAATTTCTTGATTGAGGTTTCAATAAAAAGTTATTCAAAAATTAAGTTGAAAAATTTCAAATCATTCATGGAAAAATTATTTTCAATTGAGGGAGTCAATTGCAATCATTTTTGGTGAATAGACATACCCCCGAAATCCTACCCAGTTTCGAGAAAAAAATTCCTTACCGAAAATATAATGTCTGACCATGAATGAATGATTCCCCTGAAATTTCATGTATTTCGAATCGTTATGAAAAAATTATATTAGATTAATAACAGCATATGTTCGTAGGTTTGATACAATAAAGTGTTATTACAATAACTTGAAAATTCGACAAAGAAAAAATGTACAATTTCATTTTATATCTTAGGCTGGATTTTGCATTGCTCCTGCGACCATTTTGGTTGTTGAATTACAATGTGAAAGGATAGCTATAATTCTGGATTATCCTAAACATAGGGTAATGTTTTCAGTTTCTGTTATTCTCAATATTTAGCCGTGAACAGGATTTTTAAAATAAGTTCGAACTATGTTTCCATGCTCGAATCGCGGTGTTTTATTTCCACAGTTGTTCTCCATAAAGAAAAAGAGTAGACTGACGTCCGTAACGCACGCTATGAGATCGGAGTTTCAGACGTGCATGTCTCAAGGCATCGGGCCAGGATCGCTGTTTGGCGACGGGGGATTCGATTCAGGATTATCAGAACTGGTATCGCAAGATATGGCCGAGAGATCGTTGAAGATAGAACAAATTAAAAAGGTTCAAAGCTTCTTCCGGGGCTGGCTGTGCCGTAGACGTTGGAAACAAATCGTCGAGCAGTACATAAAAAGCCCTCACGCGGAAAGTATGCGAAAGCGAAATAGGTGAGAATAAATTTCTTCCCTGGAATTTGGTTTAGAATTTATTTTAGAAATAATTCGAAACGATCACCTTCGATGTCTGCGCTTATATCGAATTAAAAATCAGACTGCATTGTGGATAATACAAAACACGTATTCAACCATTTTGTAATTAACATTAGCATTTACAATTAATAACAGTGTGGCAGATATTTACGAAAAACAATTGTTTCGTTTTACAATTATTTAAAGGTTATATTGAGAAATGAAGTACAAGTTTGTTAGATTCAGAATATTCATTGTGTTTCAGTTTGGTGTTTAAAATGGTGGAGGCTGAGGAAGAATACGCGGAGCAAATGGAGATTTTAGTCACTTGTTTCCTGAGGCCTTTCAAGATGGCTGCGAGCTCGAAGAAACCACCTTGTAGCCACGAGGATGTGAACAGTATATTCCTGAATAGCGAAACGTTGTTGTTTCTCCATCAAATCTTCCTGAAGGGTCTCATATCTCGTATGGAGAATTGGCCCACGTTAGTTTTAGGTAAGCCATCGTTAATTGCACGAAGCAAAAACACAGTTGATTCACGGAGAAACATAATAAAACTCAGCTGAACATCAAATGCTGTAACTTCTATTGAATTAAGAGCATGCGAATGCATTTATTTTCATTGCATAACAGTCAGAAGAATGATTCGTAATTAACTACTCACCGATTTTCAAAAAAATATATTTACAATAATTTGCCTGTAAATATTTACACTTGTAACAGTTAAACAATTCCTATGAAGTTAATTTTGCTTCTCATAGTATAAGAGTATGGATATACGAGTGAATATAGACTCACCTCGTTAAAAGTCTAGATTTGTACCTTGATAAAAGTCTTAATAGGGTACACAGGCCGGATCGGACTTTGCGCTTAAATAAAAATTGAAATGTTTATGTTTATACTCTCTAGTACTTGAATGAGCGTCAAGAAAACGTAGACAAGCGTTTGTTATGAATTAATAATTATTGACAAATATGGAAAAGTGATTTGCAGTTTAAAGATTATTCTCGTCGATTATTTCAGGCGATTTGTTCGACATGTTGCTACCAATGTTGTCAATTTATCAAGAATTTGTCCGCAATCACCACTACAGTCTTCAAGTGTTGACCAGGTGCAAGCAACTACCTTCGTTCGCAATATTGCTCACTAGATTGGAGAACAAGCCTGCTTGCGGAGGACGTTCTCTGGAAACCTTTCTAACATATCCTATGAATCAGGTATGCACGCCCAATTCACGGTTTTCTAATATTCAAAATAGCTTCTAAAATTAAACGTATCTTTATTTGTAAAAAAATTGTACGATAACCAAATCTACAGACAAAATAGAAAATCTAATAAAACAGTAGTTACAATTATAGAAACGGAGTTTTTTAAATTCTAACTTTTAAAATATCTAATCAGGTGCCAAGGTATATTATTACACTGCACGAGCTCTTGGCGCATACTCCATTCGAGCACGTGGAACGTACAAGCTTGCAAGATGCGAGGCAACAGTTGGAAAATTTGTCGAAGCAAATGAACGACGAGGTATCGATCAAAAGTATTGACTATTCGAAAGAGAAAACATTAATTTTTTATTCTTTCGTTTCACGTGTGCGTGCTTTTTCAGGTCAGCGAAACCGAAAATTTACGGAAAAATTTGGCCGTGGAAAGGATGATCGTCGAGGGCTGTGACATTTTACTGGACGTAAATCAAGTTTTCGTCAGGCAGGGTGAGCAATCTTGTTACTTTCGTCGGTGTATACAGGGTGTTCCAACTGAGCCAACCACGTTATTGAAATAATAGAAAATAGAGAAATATTAAATTTTTTATAATGCAAGTTCATCTCTCTTTTCTTTTGTTATAAACGAAAAATTATGAACTTTTATTATTCTAACTTGAATATTCCTTCCGTACCTATTCACTCGTATTCAGTATTAATTTTGAGCATAAAATATCTTTTCACTTACAGAGACGACCCACGTTACATCGTTTTAAACTATTTCTGCTGAAATTTTTTTATCTCCTATTATTTTAACAGTTTGACCCAGTTTTGTGAGGCGCCCTGTATATTTTGTGTTCTAAGGTGTATCATGCAAGCGCAGAAGACGATTAGCAGAATGTATTGGTAAAGTTCTGGGGCGGATAGTGAATATTCATAAAGGGGAGTAAAAAGTTCTTACAAACTGGCAAAGTGAGTAAAGTTTGCAACGAACGCGACGTTAGCATTTAAATTAAGGGACTGCGGTGAGGCGACATAAGTAATGTAACCCAAAACTTGCTTATGATGACCTATTCTACGTTTCTATAAATGTTATTTCACGAGAATTGGGGGTGCATTTAAATTAGAGCTGGGATTTAAATATTTAACAGGTATTCAACTACTACTAATATTCAGGTATATAATTAGTGTACAAGACATTCAGAATTGCCGAAAAATTTGGCAAAAGGAAAGTTTTCATTCAAATTGTACAATGGCAATATTTGTATAACTTTGTTTTTGAAATCTAATAGAAAACATTTTCGGTTCCTCATTTGTGCCTATTCAATGTCTCTTCGGTATTGAATTTTTTCTCAAATTTCAAAATAATAATGCAGTTTGAGGATGAACAGACTCAGAATTTATTTTTCATACTATTTCTCTATTTTTTTTTTTATATCGAATCGAAGTGCAAGCACATATGTATCGATTGATTTTATTTTACATTCTATATATTAATAGTCAATACTGATTTCATGGTTTTTTAATTCCGTTGTCGCTAAGTTTCTTCTTTCCTTCAATCAGAAACGTGCTTTTCCCTTTTACCGTGAACATCGGTAAAAAAATTTTCATTGATTTGAAATCGATGAGAGACTTTACAGTCGATAATACCTCGGTCGAGCTGGTCGTTGTTGCCTCGAAGGTCCGGCAGGAAGTTGACGAAAAGCGTAAATTCGTGGCCAGAGGCGCAAGCGCGCCCTTGGATTTCTCGGAATCGATGGGGTTCTATTTCGCGCACATGTAAATTACGCCGAATCCGTTTGATCATGCGCGAGAACAATTATCAGGGATGTGACAGAGGCGCGACACACATAATAATTTTTCAAAAATTTTATCAGAATTCACGACGAACGATTACCTACGAATTATTAAAAACGTTAAACAATTACAGAAAATAGCATCACAGAAATGTCTATCAAAATACGAACACTACTTTTTCAGTTGCTCTTGGGCCAGTCTAATCGAATATTAAATTAATTACAAACTAAATTTACAATTTCATTCGATTATCTATGTTTGAAAAACACCCATTGACAGATCAGTACGTTGGAGAATATATAAAATTCAAGTGGAAATTTTTTAGTGAAAATGCAAGAGTCTCGTGTTTAAAAACGCTTCTTGACACGGCCCTGGGTCCCTCATGTTTGGTACCGTATCACATGGCTGCCATGCAAACATACTTTCGCCGCTCGTAGTGTGCAGGAAAAGTCCTACCAGTAAAAAGTTTTTCCTTTCTTCATCGGTTAAGATTTTGAATTTTTGAATTTTTCGAAATTTTCTGTCCGCGTTTGTCTCGTTACGAGGTTGGAATGCCAACGGGTGGATAAACAGAAACTCGAGCTCCATTTTGGAGTTCGATCGGTGAAAATTGAGCGTGCTTGGAAAATGTAATAAGGGTGACATCGGTTCCAAACGAATTACATTTCTTAAATACTATATCGGGGACCATGAAGACGAAGAAAGTGTATTGTTAGGGATCAAAGAAATTTAGGTACTTTGGTGTTGTATTTCCCCTGTGTTATTGTTGTTGTTTTGATTGTTAAACGAGTTTCTACCTTTCGTTAATTAAGACGCAGAAATTTTATTTAACGTAAATAAAATATACATCGTATATTTACGTTGTATATTAAAAATTAAATTTTTTTTTTACATGTTAACGTATCTAAAAATTATTTTTATTTCGTAGGTAATTTGTATTTTCAATTAAAAATTTCCTAAAAGAGTCGAAGACATAAATTTAAAAATATAAATCGAACAGTTTGGAGATTCACAATTATTTTCTAAGTTAATAATAATATGAAGGTTCGAGTATCATTGTTGTTTAATATGAGTAACTGGAAAATGGATTATTTTTCAGTCTTGAAGATATATTTTTTGGAGCTACAGGAAATCTTCTGATACTATTAATTTTCACAGTAGCATTGTGAATTTATTTCCGATATTTCTCGAGTTAATGTATCCTTGTTTCTTTCAGGTACGCTTATCCAGATCGTAGATAAGCCAAAAGGTGCACGAAGTAGATTGAGCGCGACGTTCGGAGGCAAAAGTAGCAGCGATAAAGAAGCAATCAGACAGTGCTTCCTGTTTTCCAATCATTTGTTATTAACTACGCGTCAGTCGGACGACGACGGTCGTTTGAACCTTGTTCCACAAATCGGAAAAATACCTCTTTGCGATGCTGTGTTAGTGGAAGACCCCAACGATCAGGGAACCGCGGATGATGACGGTATTTTGACAATATTATTATTAAACTAAGCCTTATAGACTAACGTAGTTGCAGCTTTAAATAGTTCTTTGACGCTATTGCAGCTAACATGCATGACTTTTGGCCTTAATACGTCGAAATAAATAGTTTGTAATAATAATTGAGCACAGATTCCTAGGAAATTCTAGCAGCTTCGAAGACAACAAATTTTATTTTACTCGCATCGTTTCTTTCTTCCTTCTTGATCGTATTTTGAAAAATGAATACAATTTTTTATTTATATCTTCGTGAAAGTGGTGACAATAGATTGGTGAGATTGTCTCGAGAAAAATAAGTCCAAACACGACCTTGTTCAGACTACATTTAGTAATACTGTATTTTAATTATTTTTTGAACAGAGCATCCAAAAATGTTAAATTAAAAAAAAAAAAAAAAACGTCTGAGAGTGGACGTGTTTGGACTTATTTTTCTCGACAAATCCTCACCAATTCACCGATAACACTTTCACAAATAAATTATGAAAAATTATTTAAAAATTTTGTATCTTTTTTTTTACAGTCAGGTTTAAAACCTAAGAAATGTAAACGTTGTTTTAATTGCTTTATTAATTGTTCTAAATAATCGCAACCTTCGTTCTGACGAAGTGTTTAATTTAATTGCATCCACCTCCTATTTTCCAAGCTTATTTTATTTAGGAAACTGCGCTGGCTTTCTACGCATTGGCTGGTCTGTTGTGAAAAGGTGTACAATAATTTATATATAATTAACGTAGTATTGCCGCGACCGCGAACTGATTTTAGAACTGTCAGTATGTTCGATGTCCAGCGGAATCAGCGAGAGCAGCGGAAGTGGTAGCGGAAGTACGAGTACTCAACTACAGAACCGTGATTTTAAGATACTAATCGACCTGAAACCAGGCGAACCTCAAGCAACGGTGCACCTTGTAGCTCCTACTATACAGGTATGGTCAAAATAAATCATCATCAACGTAAAATGTTTAATCTGTGCGTTTGTGATTTTTCTAAAACTTCTACTATTTCTGTCCAATCCAGACGAAACTTTATTTACTTGTTCCTTATATTCCATCGGAAAGTATCGACTACTTTATGGAATTATAACCCTCAATTATTATTACATTAATATAAAATCTACTAATTCTGAATCAATGTGATTGGGCAATATTTAATCAACCATTTTTATAATAATAACATCACGTGGAATTTCCAAATGCTCAAAGAAAGAAAAGGGGTTGTTTCCTTCTTTTGAAATTATTAGATCATTCGTTCAGGTTTGTCTGTAGGCCTCTTTTACTTTACTCGATTTGAAAATAAATATCTCCTACTCTAGGACACTTTAACCACAAAGTTAAAACATAACGTGACCTTCAAACAACCTTGACTATTTTTCAGTATAAACACATGTTTTTGTTGTCTAATCTCGCTGAAATTTTGCACAGATCTTTTTTTCCACTGTCACAATCTGGGTGGGAGGGGTTCGAAAAGTAGTTGAAAAATAAGGACCACCCTACTGTGGGTGCATCGTGTCTGTCACGTGTTAGCAATGAACGTAAATCTCACGAAAACTGTGATCGATGTAGGAAAAGGCTGCCTGGATCAGTGACATCAGCCAATGTATGGATAACGTATACGCCAACGATTACTTGCACTGTGGCTCGTTGTCGGACACCAGTTCCGTCACAATGCCACAGTCCATGAAGAACGATCCGAAGCTGTTCAAGGACGACGTCGACATTAAATTCAGCGGTACCTTGAACTCTTGCAAGGTCCCACACATTCGATCAGCCACGCCTGAACGTTTGCTTCAACGTTTGACCGATCTACGATTCCTCAGCATCGACTTCCTCAACACGTTTCTACTGACGTATCGAGTGTTCACCGACGGCGTGACGGTCCTCGAAGCACTGAAGAACGTATATTACGAGGCTGAGCCACCGGATGCTGAGACGTCCACCGGTTCACTCGAGCAAGCATAATTACTCAAAATTATTTCGAACGTTTCAACGTACGTGTCGAAAGTATAATTTCATTTTCAGGTCTTTGGACGTACTGGGTAGCAACGCGGCGGAAACACAGTCGCATAACGCGAGATACAGCAGTTCGCCGCGAAGAATAAGCGGTGCCAGTTCCGTTTCCGGTATAATATATTTAAAAAGTCTTACAGAGTATTTATGCACCAAACTTCTTTCATCGAGAGCATGTTTCACGTTCAAATTGTTTCTGTTCGATTTGTAATGATATTTATATTTAAATAGAGTCATTTCACTTGGAAATAATAATTTCTTGACAAATTTTGGAGCATTGCCAAAGTTATTGTTCTAGACATTCTAAAAGTATTTGTATTATTTTTAAAAAGTATTATGAAAAAGTTGTAAATAGGAAGGGGAGGGGAATGGTTCCCAAAAGGGATCAAATAGAAATTGTTATTGTATATTTTATTTTGTCAGTCTTGAGACGGCTGTAAAATTCACAGTACCTACTTTGAAATAGTGTTCGTTGTAAAATATTGATGTACCCCAAATGTTACATTGTGGTGATATTAATAAAATTATTAATCATTAATATTCTGGTACACATATAGGTTACGGATCCGAAATAAGCGACTGCCGCGATGTAAAAAGTTCCTGTGATTTCACTGCAGGTGGATATACACTCAACCCAAAGGGTTATTGGCGAATTGGATCTAAAAAGAGTGCGTTTCTCTTCATTATTTATAATGCTAAAGTCCACGAAATATTGGAATATCGTTCTATGAATTTTACAAACGAGTCAACAGCAATTGCAATCGAAAATAATTTTTCATTATCGATTTAAGAAAAAGTAACTGACTAATAAAACAAATATACATTGAATTCATGGTGACCCTGATATCCCTGAAAATATAAGGGTTCTATTAAATGTATATTTTACCTGAGAACAATCTCTCCCAAAATTAATAAATAACCAGTTATTTTAGATGACATTTACTATTGGCTCTTATTATACAGAATGTTCGATTTTAATCTATTAAATATTATATTATTAAAGAACACTCTCTGCATATAGAATGTATATATTATTTTAGACGATCGTTGATTTGTTTCAGCGGACGAGGAAAAGCAACCACGCGTGATAGCGGAAGCTCCGCCAATTATAAAACGCAGCCCGACTGTACAGTCGTCGATCGCGTCTGTTGGGTCTCCAGCTACGCCACGGAAGATCAGTATTCAAGTGGATTCGAACACCAAGGAAGAGGATGACGGGTTTCATCTGACTATACCAAAAGTCATTACTGTTTCGTCGAGCTCTGAAACGCTTACGGGTAAGAAAATAGCCTGACCAGGTGTACCAGAAGAGAGAAAAATTCAATAAGTACAGTTGCGGACAAAATTAAGTGGACAGGTAGGGGTACAGTATTTCTAAAAGTGGTCAAAACGACCAGTCTTTCTTTTTCTCTTTTACGAGGTAACGTACTTCTAATTTTTTCATTATATGTATAGAAAGTTGTGTTTTGATGTTTATTCGTAAGATATCCTTCTCTTGTATGTTATAAAGTTTTTTAATTTTCATCGGATAGAAGATAAAACGCCCTTGAAAACGAAGTTTATTCCAAGTAGTCAGTTCTAGTGAAAATAATTGTTTATGAAAAAGTGCTGGCTAGTAATTACGTAAACATCCTGTATTTAAATTCATCTTCAATTAAATGAACAATTTATGGTCCAGTTTTATCGTACACTGGTCGTACGATCAGTAGGAATTGCTAAAACTTCTTTGAGTATGTAACGTCAAAGTAAATTTCAAAATAAACATAGAAGATAGCAAAAATTATAGTAGGTGATATGGTAATTGGATAGAGGATGAAATGCCCTTTAAAATGAGCGTTTGTAAGAGTCGATAGCTTTATTAGTTCCGGAGATATAGCGATTTTAGTTTCAAGTCGATGCGGTGGCTAGTTTCGGAGATAGGGTTTGTTTACGTTTTTGAAGCGCTCGCGCGAGTTCATTCATCCCCCGCGCGCGTAGATAGTAGCGCGTAGTAAATTCTTGGAAATACTACGCCGGAACTAGGTCACGCGAGTCACGTACGCGAGGTAGGTCAGCCCCACGCACGTGCGACAAGGAGGTCCGACTCCGCTAGACGAAGACAGAGATAGTCGAATTAAGAAAAATTACCATTTACATAAATTACGATATCTCCGAAACGGAAAGTCGGATCAACAAAAACAAAAAACCATTTTAAAGGGGAGGCTTTGCCGCTTCTAACAATACCTTAATAATTAATAAAACATTAATAGTTTCGGAACTGCAAGCGTCTAAACTTTTACTATTTTTAATACGCGTTCATAGCCTTTTCTGAGACGGGAAGCGCGAGACAGCGGAATTTAAAAAATTACCTTTCACATAAATTACGATATCTCCGAAACGGAAAGTCGGATCGACAAAAACAAAAAACCATTTTAAAGGGGAGGCTTTACCGCTTCTAACAATGCCTTAATAATTAATAAAACATTAATAGTTTCGGAACTGCAAGCGCCTAAACTTTTACTATTTTTAATACGCGTTCATAGCCTTTTCTGAGACGGGAAGCGCGAGGCAGCGGAATTTAAAAAATTACCTTTCACATAAATTACGATATCTCGAAAACGAAAAGTCGGATCGACAAAAACCAAAAGCCATTTTAAAGGGGAGGCTTTGCCGCTTCTAACAATGCCTTAATAATTAATAAAACATTAATAGTTTCGGAACTGCAAGCGTCTAACCTTTTACTATTTTTAATACGCGTTGTCAGACTGTTCTTAGCCACTGGCAACCGTAGATACTCTCTTTTTATCTTTGCTATATGTATATTTCCTATTTACATCGGAAGTTAACCAGAATTTGCTATCAAATTTTGTCCAGTTTTTTACAAAAAGTATAAATCATTCAACCGGTCAGTTGACTAAATATTTTTCTCAGAAAACAAACAATAAGAATAGAAGTGAATATTGTAAAATTCATTGTACATATACTGTAAGAAAAGTCGTGAAGTTAAATGGCGCTAAAATAATATTGTGTGTTAGAAATTCTAATCGAAATTTTATAAACTATCATTTCACCAGTTACTGTAGGTTTAGTGTTAATTCTGACCGCAACTGTAGTTACAGCTCCAAGGCAAAAGTAACCTGGTATCACTGTACCTAGTGTAAACCGTATAAACGCTATTCACGATTTCAGATAATACAGTAATAAGTGCTCCTTCCTCTCCGAGCAACTTAAGCTCTCTCACGCTAGTAGGATCGACAGGATCTGGATCAGGTTCAGGATCTGATCGAAGCCCTCAAGATGGTGGCACGTATTCCCGCGGAGTTTCCGAGGAGACTGTCACGCCTGTGGCATCGGAAACCTCGAAAGACGGTGAACTCATATTATTAATACCAATAATAGTTTTACGATTTTTATTCTCCCATATAGAAACGATATAATATCATACAAATTTATATAGATACAATAGAAAACAATAGAAGACAACAATAGAAAATTGATGTATAACTTATATTTTTAACTTACTTCAAGGAATAGTATTAATATAACTTATATTTTCTACTTACTTCAAAGAATATTATTATTATTATTGTACTAAGAATATTACTCTTATTGTACTAGCTAATTAATATATAAAGAATTCTCATTTCGACCATCTTTCATAAACATGTATTTTTTACAGTGGAATCGACAAAGTTATTCACAATAATATATTAACAAAGTTTACATGATATCAATTAAAATGAATGGTATAATTTGAGAAAATTGTCGTACAATATTTTCAGACGTTCAGTTTACCTACGACGAGTCGGATCCTGAGACGCCAAAATTATCGAAGGAAGACAGCCCGCCGAAAATGCCATCAACGCCGCTGAAGAAGGTTCCTGAAACGACGGAAAGGGAGGCAGAATTCAGCAAGCAATGGAAAGAGAAGGAGAAGAAAGCCGTGGCCGAGAGCAGCGACGTCGCTGCGTCGACCGCGCAACCCCAATCTCCGTTCAAAAACCAACAAAAACAACAAATTCCGCATTATGCCGAGCACAGAGCATCGATCGTTTCCGCCCCCGCGGCTACCGCAAGGAGAAGTTCGTTTTCTACCATAACTGGAGTATGTAAATCGAAGCACTTTTACATATAAATTTTTGTAACATATTATTTTGTACGCTGACCCTGGGAGAAGAGTGATTCTGGACGCCGAAACGAGAATCAAGAATAACGAAACAGACGATAGAACTGTAGAGTTTCATTTAAGAAAGCAACGATGATGTTTAAATCACAAAAAAAATATTACAGAAGTTTCCCTTTCGTGTTCTTCCCCATTCTAAAAAAATAAATATGCTTGAGACGTTCGAGACGACACCCTGCGTGCAGAAAATGGCAGCAACGTTTTCTCGCGTTTCGTTCTTAAACGTACCGTTCTCCTTTTGCAGAATTATTGGGCCAGCAGACGATCGATCCACGAAACCGAAATGTCATCGAAGCAAGGGAACTTCCAGCACGACCAAGTTATCAGCAAAGTCGGAGTAGTGATAACCAGTTTTCGACAAAGTCAACGAAGGTTCGTTCGAGCATTCCTGACGTGTTTAAGTGTTTACATCAGTATGTTGTTGTACTCGTCACGAGAAGTGCGCATGTCGATCGATTCGAGGTTTTTATTTTGTCTGGCGATTACGTACGATGTCTGGTAAAAGAGAAAGGAAAATTTTATAGTCACGTGTTTGTATTCGCTAAAACTGAAAACAGTGAGATACAATATTTCGAGGACAATGGGATGTACACGATAAGCTGAACCGATGGAGCAATGTTACGATAACATAACGATTGGCATTCTTTATCGAACGCTTTACCTCGAATATTCTTTAAGATTATCGATTTGTATAGGCGTTTGTATCTTTCGATGAGAAAAAAAAAAAAGAAGAAATTATCTCTATTTCGTTTCTCGGTATCGCTATTGGATGTTTATTGCAATAAAGGTATTTTTCACTTTCTTACGCATGAGTGCTTTGTCTCGGTGACTTACGTGTTTTCTTCCGCCTATGATCTTCCTTTTTGTTCGTAAACAGAAATTATTGGTATCTTTATTGTACAAAATACTGTATGCATAAGAATTGAGAATTTTATTTCTACATCAGTCTGTCTTTCTCATTCTTACGCTCCATTTCTATGTAAAATATTCGGATGTATATAGAAACCATTTAATTAACAAATAGTCGGGGTCGTAACAAACTTCAAAGTATTTTTTTATTGAAATTTTTCATTGAAATTCTATTGGAATTTATATTTGTGTGGTTAACGAAATGAATTTTTCCAGGGATTCGTATAATTCTTTGCAATCCTGTGTAATACTCCATTTAATAACTTTTTTTTTTTATTTGCAAACCAAGTGCTTCGGGTGTATTTGTCAAGTACGATGCATCACAAATAAATTCATCGAATTAATTTCGTTACTCAAGATACTATTTTCGTTGTTTTAATGCAATTATATTTGATATGACGTTTTGTGTCATTCATAGCGTTGGACCTGAACCCATCTGGTAAGTGTCATCCTTTCTGCTTCTGGAAAAAAAAAATGGTGTTTCCACTTCTGCGTGCCGCATGACGAGCTGTGTATCACAAATTCACTTGTACGCTATTTTCTTTATTAACTGTTTACGCCCACTGAACGCGCACCGCCAGAATTGCAATTAATATTCATTGAATTCTACACTGTTTCTTTTTGGTACGTATATAATTGATTTTTGTCACTTGAAGGAGCCAGAAATGTACTGCTGACGTGGGGAACTCCTTTTAACGAGCCTCTGCACAATGATAGTGCTTGAAACACTAAAGTCACTGACATGCAGTTTTGTGAACATATGGTTAACAATTTTTTAGATATTTAATATTGAAATTTAGGCATTCTTCCCCCCCCCCCCCCCCAAAGTATGGCTGTAATTTACGACTGAGGATGCTGCGTGTGTTCACAAAACACTAACCCAATGACCCGATACTATTTTCAGCCCATACCTCCATTTGGAATTTTTCTCAAAATTATAATCTTTTTCGTTCCTTATGTTCTTTTTAAATCATATAATATTAACTAATTTTGTTTCGATTAATTTTTGTTACTTCTCCTTAATGTATTTACTAAATTAACGAGTAGTGGAGAATGTATGTACATATATAAACGTAATCATACATTTTTTAATCGACTAAAAGTACCAAGTATATATTAACACGAAAGATTAATACATTAACAAAATCTCCACTATTTTAATGCCTAAGAAGTAACTCATTGTGAATAAATATTATTTCTATGACAAGAATAGATTTCCTTTTTTTTTAAATTATTATAAAAACACAATTTACCATTTAAAACTATTTGAAAATTATTCTTATTGAAATAGATATTTCAGAATTGCTATAATAAAAGTTTCATAGAAGTAATTGTTTCCTAAATTAGAGAAAGTTTTACATAATAAATAAAACTTTATATAATACTTATATTATATAAATACTAGTCTTATTTCACAATATAGTATCATATTATACGTAATATCATATGAAGTAATTAATAGTTCCATGACAGATATTATTACTACTCGAATACAAATTTTTATTAGCAAAAACTAGTATTTATTTATTACTGTTACAAAAATTTCCATAATTGTTTCGACCCCAATTTTTGAGTCTTTTCAATTACATTTTCATTGAATTTTGTATTTCTTCAAAATCTTACTAAAACGTTTTTTCGAAGCCTAATAATAAAATTTCTTGATGGTCGATTAATTTCCTGTGTCGTGTCGGAAAATTTTTAAATACACGATATTTATCACATAATTTGACTTCGCTGCAAACTGCACTGCATCAAGATCACGAACGAGCTAAACGAAATAGAAATAGTTTTAACCTACTAGACGCCTTCTGTCACTTGATGTCCGCGTTTAGAATATTCACCACTTATACTTACAGTTTGTATGACAAGCTATCGAATGCATAATTTGGATTGTTGATATTTGTTAGTTTATTAGACGCTCAGATGTACATTAGTTGGGATGTACATTAGTTGCACATTAGATTAGAAGAATCATTCGTAATAGGCTGATTGTCCATTACAATTGTTTTCCTAAAGTTTGAAAAAGTGGATCTTACATCGTATTAAATATTACAAGATTACGTAAATGTGCTGAAAAAAATAATTTGCATATAATAAGAAATATAGAGAGATTTAGTCACAATTATTAATCGATACTATCGATGATACAATTCAATTGTAATTTAATTATTTCTGAAAATTAGAGTAGGAAATGGGAGTTAATAAAAATATTTTCTTTGCATTAATGGAAAATTAATTATATTATTATATTATTAAAACTGTCATAATGGTTGAAGCTACGAATGAAAAAGTTATCAATTTATTCTTTACACATTAATGTACGATTATCCTAACTCACTTTTGACTCGAAAATGTTGAAAGTTTCAGCATATTTCGAATGATTTGTAGATAAAACTAGAATAAATTCTTTCACTATGTATAGAGCAGTTTGTAGATTATATTAAAGAGAATATTGTGCAATTTTTTTAACATAATTATTCACTATTCTCGGGCATACCGACTGTTGTGAAATCAAATAGAAAAAAGAAATAACAGAAACAGAAAAAGTAATAACTTTTTAACAATAATAAGAAAATTGTAGTAGTATTGAAACTTCAAAAAACTAATAGGGTCTCCTCGAAATTCTATTTGTAAAATCAAATAGAAATAGAACAAACTAATAACTTTTTAGCAATAATGAGAAAATTATTGTTTTTCGAAATTCCGTTAACACGGAAGAATGTTATCGAACGTCGTAAAAATTTCAGATTATTAATATTCCATAATTTCCTTGAACCTTACGTGTGCGATGTCAATATGGTAGAACAAAGTCGTTAAATGTTCAAAGGTACCTTAGAAAATGCAAAGGGAACGTTTCGAAAAAATTAAGGGTTTATTCCGTGAATTATTTGTTGGCTGGTGCATTTTCAATGTGTCACACGTTGTTCTTAAAAAGAGTCGCGACGACAAAGGTGCAAATGATAATGCAAAATGATCCCACCCGCGATAAATATTTATGTGAAAAACAGAAGCTAACGAAATTAATGTTCGTTTTTAAATATTTAGGAGCAGCACGTCGAAAGCTGCGACTGCGTTCGCGATCGCGACGTCCGCGTCCAGCAATCCTCCGGACAAAGAGATCAACGGGAATAGTCGCATCGATTCCTGTCGCGATAGAAATAGACGAAAAGAGTCTGGCATGTCCACTGCAGCCACGATGCGAGTACTAAACGTCCTCAGACATTGGATCTCGAAACACGGCCACGATTTTGAGTCCGATCAGAGATTGAAGAACCTGACGATCGAGTTTCTGGAGGACATTGTCTATTGCCCCAAGTTGCTGCCAGCCGAGCACAAAGCTGCTGGCCAGCTGCTTAGGCTGATCACCAAGGAAGAACCAGAGATCAACAAAGTGGATCTGATGAAGCTGTTGGCCCCCCCAACGGTATATATCGCAAAAACAGTTACTTAAATATTATACTGCCCAGGTTACGAGCTTTCTCTTCTTAATTAAGTGAGCCAGGAGGAGTCAGAAGTTAAATTTTTTTAAATGCAACATTAAATTATAGCTCCACTCTTTGTTTACAAGTCGTTTTCTTAGAAACCAACGAAGATATTTAATTTTGTTTTTGGTTATATAAATAATAGTTAATGTAGTTACATAATTGAGACGAGAAAGACTGCACTTCTACTGTTGCGAGGTGAGATGTTGGCAAGCTAAAGAACGCAAGGGGGGAGAGGAACTTGTATGCTCCGCCCAATCCCCTCCACTGTGTAGATTCTTACCCAATAATAACCAAGAACCTGAGGAAGGTATTAGCTTGTGAATGGTGTGTCAACATCTTCTCTTTCAACAGTCCATGACTATGCACGATTAAAGATATAGTTCGATCGAATATTATGACACGAAGGGTATAGCTGAGTAAGGGGGTGAAATGTGCCCTTGAACCGGATTTTTTACATAATTTTCGTACTCGATTGAATACAAAAAATAGGATAATCCGAATTTTCCTTATAACTACCCTTCCGAACAAGGTAGAGGGTTGAAACTTGGCACAGAATGTTTTATTCTGATGCTCTATCGATGGATCCATCGTATGTCAAATTTGGTTCAAGGGAATAGTTAACCCCCTTATTCAGCTACACCCTGTATGTAATGTAAATTTCGAAATGTTTAATATATTCGATGAAACGTCTGTGGTCCCAGGTTCAAAGCAAAGAGAGCATCGAGACACTGTCTGCGCTGGAAATCGCGGAACAGATGACGTATTTGGATCACAAGATCTTCGTATCTATTTCTAGCGAGTAAGTAAATAAAACGATTAAATGTTCAATGATCGAATCGATCGTTCAGAATGTAATTAAATTAAATTTAATTTAAAATAAAAAAAAAAATGTACGAAAGATACTCGAATCGTTGAAATTCTTGCACAGAGAACTTCTTGGTCAAGCATGGATGAAATCCGATAAGGCGAGTCGTGCTCCCCATATAATCCTAATGACGAAAAGATTCAACGAAGTGTCTCAGTTGGTTGTCTCCGAAATCGTTCAGCGTTCGAACTTGTTGGCGAGGGTCGCAGCGATCGAGAAATGGGCAACCGTCGCGGACATCAGCAGAGTTCTGCACAATTACAATGGCGTGTTGCAGATTTGCGCAGCCTTCACGAACAGTAGCGTCTTCAGACTGAAAAAGACTTGGGAAAAGGTTTCGAAAACGGTGAGCAGTAGAAACTATCGATTGAAAATGGTGTTAAGTCTGAAGTTAAACGATTCTTTGTCTACGAACTTGATTTATTATTGAATTTGTCAAAATTGCGACCTATACTGTTGCAAATTGAAAAATGTTCCGTTTAAAAGAAACGTTTCAACTTTCACCGATAACTAGACTGTGGATCTTTATGCAAATGCATACTTTTATTAATAGAATTAATTAAATGGGAGCTTCGTAGAGGGTTGTCTCAACCCTAATAATAATTCGTATTTGATATATTTTTGCATATTAAGCGCATAATAAATGCATACAAGTCTGTAGTCTACCGATAGCATTTATTCGTATAATCGAAAGCTTCAAACACAAAGTACAGAATGTATTTATTTTGTATCTTTACAGACGAAGCAGACTATCGAACGACTCCAAAACATCGTTTCCTCAGACGGTCGGTTCAGAAACTTAAGAGAAGCGTTGCATCGTTGCGATCCACCCTGTATTCCTTATTTAGGACTGTACCTGACCGATTTGTCTTTCATAGAGGAGGGTACACCAACCAAGACCAAGGACGGCCTTTTGAATTTTTCAAAAATGCGAATGGTACGTGACACGTTCGATCGATGTGAAAGCACAGGTATACGAGTAGACCTTACGCCTATGGACTTTCGTGCTCCAATCTGACGATCTCCTACAATAGTAAATGCATTTCATTGAAATTTATCTCTGAAGTAGAGCTCATGGATACCTACAAAAAAGTATTAAACAACATTTTCGTACAGCGCTAAACAAATTTATTAAAAATTAAAAACGAATTTTTAAGAAAAATCAACAGAGAAATTTTTCGACGAAATTAAAAAATTTCAAATGACTCTGAAAAAATTATTTTTAGTTGCAGGGGTCAATTACAATCATTTTTGGTGAATACACATACCCCAAAATTCCTACACGTTTTCGAGAAAAAAATTCCTAACCGAAAATTTAATGTCTGACCATACCATTGATTGATTCCCCTGAAATTTCATGCGTATGTTTAAAACATCATAACTTTTGAACGGATTGGGCGATTTTAATGTTCAAAAAGCCAAACGCCGCGTATTTTAGTGTAGAATATGTAGCAATTATAAAAATATTCGAAAAGTTGCTCCTTAAACCCGTAAAATGATAAAAATCCCCTAAAAATCGTCCAATTTTCAAACGACTGTAGTTCCTACAATAGTGAATATATCTCAACGAAATTTTGGGGGGAAGTAGAGCTCATGGGTACCTACAAAAAAGTACTAAACAATATTTCTGTGAAACATTAAACAAATTCATTAAAAATTAAAAACGAATTTTTAAGAAAAATCGACAAGGAAAAAGGAGAAATTTTTCGACGAAATTAAAAAATTTCAAATCATTCTGAAAAAATTATTTTTAGTTGCAGAGGTCAATTACAATCATTTTTGGTGAATACACATACCCCCAAATTCCTACGCGTTTTCGAGAAAAAAAATTCCTTACCGAAAATATAATTTCTGGCTAGAAATGTTACCCCAAAACTTTAATCTGTACATTACTGTTTTCTCTTTAATGGCAACGAGACTGATGTTTATGATGTTTGTGATGTTGTGTACGTTTAACCAACATCGTTTCTTAAATGTTCCAGATTGCTCACGTGATCCGTGAGATACGGCATTTCCAGCAAACGCCGTACAAGATCGAACTGATACCAAAGGTGACGAACTATCTGCTGGATCCTTCGTTGCTCCTGAACGAGAAGGACCTGTATCGCATATCGCTGGAGATCGAGCCGAGGACGTCCAGGTTAAGTAATTCGACCTTAATTAATCTGCCACCCTCCATGAGCAACACGCCCACGAAATGAAGATAAGCATCGTGAATTACACGTAAATACCCATTGTCCTCGAGCTATTTTTTAGAGTAAGACACCCGACCGCGAGGAGATCCATATTGAATGTTGAATTAGAAATCGTCGCCGAGAGATCGGCGACCGTAGACTTGAACGTGACACGATCTCGATCAAGTCTATGCTTTCCAGATATTAACGCGTGAACGGGGATTAATGTTACGCTAATGTTGTAATCCAGAGCCTAACCTGCAAGTGTATCCAGTTCCTCGAGTTTCTTTCAATACGTAGATGTCAAATGTTATCGCGATTTGCGTAGACGACGAAGAATTGCGTTTTCGACCCCGTCCACTTCTGCTTGTCGTCACAGTAACGTCCACGTTTTCTATGCTTGGACTCGTGAATGTCGATCGGATTCAAAACGGTACGGATTTAGGGGGGTGGGGGGGTGGGGATGGACTGTACTTCCTTCGAGGATCGATTTCGAGGTTTTGACGATTTCTGTTGTAACGCAGGATTGTTTTGAGTACCTGCAACCGAAGAACGTGTACAAACGATACCACGAGATATTCTTATTTATTTTGTTATACTGTACTTATTACTGTTACCGAGAATATATAGTTCGTCGAGAGAGGACGTTAAACGAATGGACGCTGTCGTCGAAGTTGGATGGATTTTCTGATGATTTTCAGTTAACTAAATACGAGCAGTATTACCTACACGACGAGTTCAAATGGAAATTTACATTAAAACTAGCGTGAGGTTGGAAATTGTATTTGACAATCAGTAGAGTAACGACGCAATGCCAGACCTTATTCGTGGACCTTTAGTTACCTCTAAATTCGGCCATTTTTCGTTACGTCGGGATTCGTTGATGATTTGAAGAGATTGCATATCTTTGGTTCATAAATCGTTGTGTGTTCTCGAGAAAGAGTGTATTTCCAATCGTGCTGTCATGTATCTGTGTACAAATTTTATCGGTAACGGGATTAATGTAAAATAATATAGCTTAAGATTGTACAGCTTCGAGTATACTTTCGTTTTTCCGTTTTGGCGTGCAAAGTTGAACTTCACACTGCAAATCTCCATATCGCCGCGAATGTGATCGGGGCGATTCCGAGGAACGTTCGTTCAAAATTTATCTCGGTGACACTTTCGATGTTACTATCTGGTAATTGTATTATCGAAGCCATTGTTGTGCGTATCGACGCGTTAAAAATAAGAGAATTATTTATCAAGCTAAATGGATTATCTACGTTTCGTCGCGTTCCGTTACGAGACCTGTGCGAATCGTCGCACTGAAGCTACAAATTATCACTTTCAATCCGAATTTCTCTATATACGGTGATAAGTTTAATGACGAAGTACTTGCCAAATTAAACTATACTTGCACAATCAAGGATAGGTGATTGTGTACTTTTAAGCAAAAGTCATTCACCGAGGATGTAGAGTAACGTTCCTTACAAATCTTTCCCTTTTTAGATAATACTATAATAAGATTCAATCAGCTAAGATAACGTACTTCCTTCTTTGTAGTTTTTTTTATCTAATCATAGGACCGACAGGTGGGGAATAGTTTATGTTCTTATTTTCTGAATTAAAGTCTTTCGACCGTCTTTATTTACGCAAGTTTTACGTATTCTTATTATTTAACGAAATTAGAGCTTTCCAACGTGCATAATAATTATATTCCATTTACATATTGAATCATAAATTCTGAAATGTTCCCTGTGACTGTTCCATGCGAACGAGAATCCTATCAAATTAATCAACGAGCCACTTTTCGACAATCGATGTAAATCTCGAACTGTAGTCGGATCGAACTCCAACTGGCACCTCCGCCATATTGTTTGGCAGCGCCCTCTATGTTAGGTCACGTGTCCCTTCTGCGCAGTCGCGTTGCATTGGCCGCCAAAGCAACGGTTGGTTGAATTTGGTCCAACTACAGTCGTACTTCTAGTCCGAATTCATCTTCTACAAATAACTGCGACGCAGAAGAACTATTTATAGTAAATAAAACGTGTATTGCTCGTAAATGTTATCGAGAATCGAATTGACTGTAACCTACGTGATCCGTAAACGTACATGAATTTTAATATTGCCGATCTCGTTAGTACGTATGGATGCTTCGTGCAAAAATAAATGTATATTAGACGTACGCTCGGTTCAAACTATTCTAGCCACACTACCATAGCTAAACGTAAGAACTGGTAGAATAGAGGTTATCAATTTTATTCTACTGTTATCAACAGTATGGATAGAATCGTTTGACTCGAGTGTACAAAATCGCGGGGGAGTACACAAATGCTGTCTTCGATCGATTTGATTTAAAATTGATTAACAGTAAATAATATAGTACATTGTGTTGTGTTCAATGACTCTCGAATAACGAAATTTATTTTTTATTTATACCTGATACCACGTTCAAGTACGATGGAATTTGTGTACTTTATCATAAATTATCATTTCCACAATGTTTAAAATTTCGAACGTGAAATATCCTTACGAGTCAGGATTAGAGTACCTGAACATGATGTTCCAACTATGTTATTAATCGTATAAATAATACAAATGTGACGTATTTACGGATACAATCAGAAAAGAAACGATATTCTGCTATTGCTTCTAACAATAAGAATGCTAACTATTCTGATAATCTCAGAACAAGTACACAATTATTTTGTGAAGCATACCCTTATCACAATCAATAAATTTAATAATAAAATTAGAAGAAATTATTGTTACATCGACCGTGATCGAGGTTTCTTCTAAAGTAATTTTACATTCGTGGACGTTTCTCTTTACGACATTAAAAATGTCAATATAGATTTGTGTACAATTAACGTAATTCTTTCGAGGCTTCAAATATCAGGCAACCATGATTGCCCAAATATCTTTTATCCCTCTAATTGTTCCCAATCATTGATATCAATGACAATCTTTCAAGTTAACAATTGAAATCACGTGCCAAGTTGTTATCAAGACCTAAAACGATTTAAACGGTAGAAATAATCTAAGATATCGCATATCTTGAAACGTATCAATCGTGTTAAGATTCGTACAATCAAATAGAAGAATATTTTCTAGTAAAGTGTGTATGAAATTTAAATTTAAAATGCGACGATTATTCACATTTAATGGACATTTTCTCTTCTTTCGAAAAGAGTTCATATTCGAAATCATATAATTTCGATGAATTTTTCAATTGATTCTAAATACAACTTTCACTCAATCTTCCATAAAACGTAAGAATGTAGAGAAATTTTACAGTCTGTACACATACGACGTATAGTTCGACTTAGACAAGATTCTTGGGGTGGGAGAATATTGGCCAAGCCTTCATTTTAACCAGATGAATTAGCGAATTCTATGAAACAATATATTAAATTAATAATTTTCAATATATTCAGCTCCTGCAGCAGATTTTATTTTCTAAATTTTATATTTAGTGTTTGTGATACAGGGTGTTTGGCCACCCCTGGGAAAAATTTTAATGGGAGATTCCAGAGGCCAAAATAAGATGAAAATCAAGAATATTAATTTGTTGATTGAGGCTTCGTTAAAAAGTTATTAACATTTAAAGTTCTGCCCGTAATGAATTTTTTTCTCGAAACTGGTTAGGATTTCAAGGGTAGGTCTATTCACCAAAAATTATTGTATTTGACCCCAGAACCTAGAAATAATTTTTTAGGATCGATTTGAAATTTTTTTTCTTCATCGAACAATTTAGGCACCCTTTGTCGATTTTTCTTAAAAATTCGTTTTTCATTTTTAATAATTTTATTTGACGTCCTACAGGAAAGTTGTCTAACACTTTTTTGTAGGTACCCATGAGCTCTACTACAGAAAAAAGTTTCATTGAAATATATTCACAATTGTAGAAGTTATGGCTGTTTGAAAATTGGACCATTTTTATGGGGTTTTTCTCATTTTGCGGAGAGAAGGATCAACTTTTCGAATATTTTTGCAATTTGTGCATATTCTCCATTAAAATACGCGTAGTATGCTTTTTTAAACATTAAAATTGTCCAATCCGTTCAGAAGTTATGACGTTTTAAAGATTCAAATGAAAATTCGGGCAGACATTTCTGGCCATAAATTATATTTTCGGTGAGGAATTTTTTTCTCGAAACTGAGTAGGATTTCGGGGGTATGTCTATTCACCAAAAATGATTGTTATTGACCCCCGCAACTGAAAATAATTTTTCCAAAACAATTTCAAATTTTTTTTTCCGTCGAAAAATTTCACACCTTCTCCAATTTTTTTCTAGGAAATGAGTAGGAATTCGGGGGTATGTTTAATGACCAAAAATGATTGTAATTGACCCCCGCAACCGAAAATAATTTTTCCAGAACGATTTGAAATTTTTGAATTTAATTGTTAATAACTTTCTAACGAAGCCTCCATTAACAAATTGGTATTCTTAATTTTCGTCTTATTTTGGCCTCTAGAATCCCCCATTAAAATTTTTCCCAAGAGTGTTCGAATACCCTGTATATTCAAGGTATATTAAGCGTTTTTATATGATGCAAAATCAAAGATTAACAATTATTAAAATTTCAAACAATTCTTTGCATTATGTTCGTGTACATTTTTAAATAATGGGGACATTTAAGAAAGGCAGGATTATTGTTTCATTTAATATGTTTGCACATGTACAAACGTACGAATACGTAATTATTAGACCATGATAGGTGACAACTCCTGTTGTAAATAAATCCTAATTTGCAAAGGATAAGATTTACGTGTTACATGTAATTGCAAATATTATATACACACGTAATGCTCTTTTGTAATTCATAGTGATATGAAATTAAATTGAAAGATAGAAGATACCTTCTAAAGTTTCGTGCCCCCATGTTATATAAATGGAGCAGAAAAACAATATTCTTGTCACTAACTAGAAATTCTCAAAATATTCATAAGTGACCGTATCTCGATAAGCAGATAATTAATTAATCGTCGAAGGAATCGTCTATTCAATATCCACGACCATAGGTTAGATGCGTACGGAATAAAAACTGTCACAAATTATTTATAAAAATCTCAATGAAAAATATTGCACTTTCAATCTTAAATACTAGTATAAGTTTGAAAATAGTTTTTCAAATTGCAAATTGCTTTTTCAGTTTATCATACTTTTAATATTTATTAACTTTATTTATTTGATAACGCAGTATTAGTGATGGGGCGTAAAAATTTAACGAAAGCAAACGAAAAAACGATGTTTCGATCTGACTAAAAGGGGCATAAAATTTCTGAAACACAGATGTCGAATAATTTTATTGCCAGGAACTCGCGCGAGTTACATTACTCGCACCGACGAATTTCCGGTGGCTTGGTGCCGTACAAAAGTTTGGGAGGCAATCAAAACTTGCTGGTGTACGTGTTCTGTACTGTAACGAAAAACACCTGACGCAGCTCAGACCTTTCCGTACACGTGCACACGCGTGTACAAATAAAGTAGGCCATGTTTAAAGTTACAGGCAATCATTTTTAAGCGATGGCAAACTGGTTCTTTGAAAATGTTACGTCAACGAAAATAATGATATAGAAACTTGCTATTTACCTTTACATCCGACAATCAAATCGCTTATATAATGCTTCGACTTATTATACTAAAATTTACACTCGTATCGTTCGAGATAAATTAAATATTTCCAAGTAATTATAGTTAGAAGTCGATCGATTTCAGGAAGAATTTAAATAATATTTTTGCTCGGGTTTCATTGGAATTTCAGTAATTATTATTGTATCATTGACGTCTGTTATTTTTTAAATATTTCGCTATTTACTTCTATTATTGGACGTTTTTGTAATTATAATTCTAATCATAGACCAAGTAATTGTAATTAGAATTCGATCGAGTTTCAGGAACAATTTAGATAATATTTTCGATCGGGTTTCATTGGAATTTCAGTAATTATTATTGTATCATACACGTCTGTTATTTTTTAAATATTTCGCTATTTACTTCTATTATTGGACGTTTTTGTAATTATAATTCTAATCATAGACCAAGTAATTGTAATTAGAATTCGATCGAGTTTCAGGAACAATTTAGATAATATTTTCGATCGGGTTTCATTGGAATTTCAGTAATTATTATTGACGTTTGTTATTTTTTAAATATTTCACTATTTACTTCCGTGATTGGACGTTCTTCTAATCCTAATCCTAATCATAGTCGAAGCAATTATAATTAGAAGTCGATCGAGTTTCAGGAAGAATTTAAATAATATTCCCGATTGGATTCCATTGGAATTTCAGTAATTATTATTGTAACATTCACGTTTGTTATTTTTGAAATACTTCACTGTTTACTTCCGTTATTTGACGTTCTTGGAGATAAAATTCGTTCTTGTGAATATTATTTCAATATTTGTCTCTAGGGAAGCGAAATGAAAGAGTTCTTTGATAGAAAAATTGTTATTCGAGGGGGAAAAGATAATATTCTTGGAAAAATACAGTCTACGAAAGGTGACTTAAAAAGTTTTATGAAACTTATTTATCTCGTTTTCTTAATATCTATGTTTTTAAATATTGAGAGTATGATATGATTCAATAATTAATATTACATTCGCATTAACGTAGGCATTATTTTGTTTTATTGAATTTGAGAAAAAAATTCAAGCTACACTTTCAATTAGTTTTCGTAGGAATTTTATAATTATTATATTATAAAATTAAAGAAGCCAGAATTACATGATATTAATTTTTTAATATACTTTAGTAAATCCAGAGAATTCAATTTGAAATGTTTAATTTCCTTCTAAAATAATGTAAATGTAATAGAATCTTCTACAATTTCTCAGATTCATGTGAATTTGAAGCTATTATAAGTATAGTACAAATATTGAATATTAAATAGAAATACTTTAATGGTAAAAAAATAAATAGAAATCAATTTGTTAAACGAAACAGAGTTTTTAAAAGATTCATTTCTGTCATTGCTTTGAAGTTCGGTTCTCTTCTTTTCCCAAAAAGAATTTTTGGTAAAATGACAAATAATAGATCGGTGTTAATAAAATTGTTATTTGTAACAATTATAATTCTTTCAAAGTATTTATCAATAATTAAATAAATTACACTTTCCCTACAATATTCGCCAATTATATACCGAAATCAAATACACAATCCCATAATTTAAAAAACTTCTATACCAATTCGTGTCTAAGAAAATTTTTCTTTGCATCTCGCTACTTACGGCAGTAAAATAAATTTGAAAACTTTGTTTTGCACATTACGATCATTTGCTATTAACTGTGAATAAATTTCTATGAAAAATATTCGCATCAAGCCTTTACATTACGCGTCGTTAAACCTCCAAGCACTCAGCTGCGGCTGCAGTTTCGCGAAAAAGTCCAAACTGATGCCAACAGGTACAAAAGGTACAAACAGACGCACGTTTCGCTACGTCAATAGAAATTGCAAAACACATGGCGGCTGAATAGGCAACACATACTTCACAGAACATAGAAGAGCTGAAAACTGTGCAACACGCGGTTCACTTGTAATGTTTCGAATCGCTGTAACTTTAGGATATTTCATCGAGATGATATCTCAATCTAGGTCGTTGAATTTCGAACGATTTTCATTGCAGGTATCGCAAAACTTGAAATAAAATCGCGCGAAAAGAGTTTATTGCGTGTGTTGTGTTTATTAATGTTCATTGAAATTTTAGAATGTTTGAAAGACCATTTTTTTTTTTTTAACTAAATGAGACGTCTAAGCTCGTTTAACGCGTTAGGTACCAAATTTGTATTATCTCAAAATTGAAGTTTATGGTATATTGTGTTAAAAAATATTTTATTAAAGAAGAAATTTTAATTTTCGTAGCAAAATGCTTCTCTTTAATGTAATATATTCTATGGGACACTAGCATCTGGAAGTATTTAATAATGACACATTCGTATATCGTACGACATAAAACAATGAATAATAGTAAACTTCAACAAACATTTTTCTAGACAAAAATTATAATAAGATGGATGTTGTCTTATTAACGAAAATCTGGGGATATTTTGGGCTAGAAGAATCAAATAAATTATAGCTGAATATATTTTTTTTATTCATAATGTATTACATAAATAATTAGAACAAAATTGTGATGCAATTTATATCAAGGTTTTACCTTTGTTCTTTAAAAATTATGTGATATTCAAGTAAATTTTAATCCCAGTCGAAAAATGTTTCCCCGAATGTTCGTTAAACTGGAATCTGACACCTAATGGATTAAATATTAGTTTTTAAATTACGGGCACATAATTCCTACTTGTTAATTAGTAAAAATATATCCGGAATATACAGCAGTTATATTTTTAACATTTTACATGCCTATAAATAATCACAGTATAAAAAATAACGATGCCAATAATACTCTATAACCACATTTGATTCAACGCGAGAAATGTTTAAAAATTTGGAAATTAGGTAGCTGATTAAATAAATGATTATTCTTAAAAATACGTAGATTTATTTTTCATAAAATAGAACATGAAAACCTTCCATTCAAACTAATATCAAACCGATGCAAACTTTCAAACGAAATATATTCTTGATAAGAATTAATCCTTGTATTGATATAATAATTTTCCAGTATTTTTATTCAAAGAACCTTACTATACTAGCACTGCGTTATATTGAGCAAAATTCAGTAAAATAAATTTGAGGATTTTCAATTAACAATGAATAATATTATAAATAATATTATAAATAGAGCGATTTTCAAAAAGCACTATTTATTTTCGAACACTGAATACTTACGTATACATCCTAAGACACGAAGCAACTTTCTAGTTATAACATATAAATGGGAATATTTATTGTACTTGAGTACTCTGTGAATTATAAATCAGCGTGAGAATTTCGATTTACGATTGTATGAGTGAGTTTATGAACGTATGAGCTTGTGCACAATTGTACGTTAATCAAGTGCAATGACGTTCCTTTAACATAGTTAACTTAAGCATAATAATATCGATCACAAATCATCAGCTGGTTGTGAATAAATGTTAACTAAATATCCACCATCAATATGGAGACTTAAATGAATGGTGTTGACAATTAAACTATATGCTTTTCGCTAATGCGAAAATTACAATCATTTCCAGTTACGGATTCCCGATTGGCAGGAGAAATTGCTAAATAAAATGGAGAAACAGAAGCAACATATTCGCTGTAATTATAGCCTAAGGTATTCGAAACTATCTTAATATTGCGTCTGGCGATTAAATAGTAAATCTAAAACATTTTCCAATACGAAGAAAGGTAACTGGATCATAATTTTATATACCTTGTAATTTCATACACAGAATTTATTATTTGATATTACAAACAATAGAATATCGTTGGAACATAAAACTATAAATAAAAGTAAAATACGATATTAATTTTATTCTGTTGCAAAAATTATCACAGTTTCAAAGCTAATGCAAAACTAATATTATTTCTAGTCAATCATTTTGAAGCATTATTATTATAAGGTGATTGTAAATATAACGTATGGCCCAGTTACCCGAATCTTTAATTATAACGCTATATACAATTACAAAAGTTACAGTGGAACCTCGATAATTTAAAAAAAAGAAACGGAGCTGAAAATAGTAACTCCTCGATAAAAGTCACAATGGCGAGCTAAACTCATATTATGAATGCTAATAGAAAGCAACAATTTATACATATATTTTGCATTACATTTTTACGAATCCTACCAATGGATAGGCGAGATTTTTATGGTTAAAATGAGTACAAACACGATATCATTGTAATTATTTTTAATTATATGTTATATAAATCATTTCTGTAAAGTTTTCGAATTGGAAATAATATTTTCCATTAGTGAAGTCTTGCAATCTCAACAGAATTCAATAATAAATATAATAATTTCGATTTTTATGATCATTTGAAGTAGAAATGGCTCTGACACTTTTATCGAGGTAAAAATTCGGACTTTTAACAAGGAGAGCGTTCCATATCCAGATTCCCTCGTTGCTAATCGACTATTCCTTCCGCCAGTCGAAACAGTGCAACGAACGAGGTTTTCACGCGTTCATGAGGGTTACATTTATCGAGGTTCTATTGTTTGCGTCAAGTACTATGCAGAAAATGACTTTACATATCGCTATTTTACTTTGATCTCACTTTTCGACGTACAGTAGAATTATTATCGACTACCGCGACTGTGAAAAGTGGCTCGTAAAGTTGAAATAAAGAAGAAAAAGAGCGACAGTATCTTCGTTAACGTGTATCTGTAAACTCCCTTGTTATACTGTGTGTTATCTTTGATTCAATCAAGAACATCAATGTTGCATATGTTTGTAAGCCGCTGTGAAGCGAATAGGGTCAAGCGCAGGATACTTTCCTTCAAGAATAATTGAAAAAGAAGGCCAACGTCTATTCAAATATAAATTTGAATACTATACTTTAATCATTAATTCTGTCTATTGTCTATCAAACATTTTATATCTTCGATCTGTATACATTAAATAGAAAATATTCTTCTGTAATCCGTTACTACGCTTTCATTGCAACGTGCCTGCTTTCTTTAATTCCTCCGTCTGCAGTTTCAGGAACCACGGCATGCTATAGTACAGACTGTCGAGTTGTTTCTGTCCTTTAATTTGCAAGCCTGTAGAAGGCGACTTTAAAAGTCGCGCGAGGCCACGGGACACTAGCGCCGCCAACGGATAAACACCCAAGCGCTGCACAAGGTAGGTGCGCAAGGTAGGTGCGCAAACGACTGTTCGACGACCATTGCTGCACCAGGTGAGTGAATTGAGACTAGAAGCATTGTTTTATTCCTCAAAATTTTAATTCTCTTTCCTCAATATTTTTTAGACAAACATGTTACATGTATTCTTCAAAGTCTGTTCATTTCTCTTGACATTTATATAAACAATATAAATATTTCTTCTGTTCATTTGATATTGTTGTTCTACAGACCTTGGAGTATACATGTACCATGTTTGTTTAAAAAATATTGTTTAATAAACATTATTATTCAGCATTTTAGTCGTAATTAGTCAGTACGTCTGTAGATCAGAGACTTCGACGAAGAAACTTGTTTTAAAACTATTATATTCGTGGCATCCATGTTCGTGTTTTAGAGGGTGACTCGTTAATGCTTTCCAAAGAGGAAACGTTGGCTGTAGCGAACAGACACAATGCGTAAAATTTGTTTGCAGGTGTTTCGTAAATTGCTCCGTCCAAAGACGAAACGGTCGTTATTTCTCTATGGATTCCTCAACTTTTCCGTGGCTGTATCAGAAAACTTACACTTCCCCGACGGCGTAGTCATTGTAAACGTCAAGCAGAAAACCGTCCAAGACCGACGAAAATAAAAGAACAGATTTCCTTCGCGCTCGCGTTTAAACGAGCCTGACAACAATGGAGGTGGATGCCCGGTTATTTGAAGAGAGTCCGTCGGATTATTGCACGGCCGTCCGTTTTCTTTCGTTGCCCCATGTGAACCCGCTGTCAACCGATGACGACGGCGTCGCGTTGCTTTCAAAGTTATTATAACAATCCATTTACCAGCGGCTGAGAGCTCAACGGTATTTCCTTTTAACGATTTCGCGTTCCCCTGTCCAGCGAACGCTTTCGCGACAGACCGATTCTTTTCATTTTCCGCGGTTTCACACTCACGTGGCATTATGAGCGCCGCGAAACAGTAAATCTCGGGCGGCATATTCAAAATTGTCGACATTTTAAAAGAATCAAATAAAAACTATACCTTGCACTAAATGCACCTACATTCTTAGACGAAATTGTAAGCAAGTTAGCAAGAAAAAATTCTTTTCTATACGTAGAGAATGCTTACACCAAATAGATCGGTAGAAAGAAAAATTTACAACAGATTATGCACCTCTTACAACAATTTAATTTTTGTCTGAAACGTTTTCTGATATCATCGACGTTTTTACAGACATTTGAATGAACAGTATTTTGGTAGAAAGAAAAAATTACAACAGATTATGCACCCCTCAAAACAATTTAATCATTGTCTGAAACGTTTTCTGATATCATCGACGCTTTTGAAAACATTTGAATGGACAGTATTTTGATAGAAAGATTGATAGAATGAAAAAATTACAATAGATTATTCACAGCTTAAAACAATTTAATTTTTGTCTGAAACGTTTTGTGATATCATTGACACTTTTGAAAACATTTGAATGGACAGTATTTTGATAGAAAGATTGATAGAATGAAAAAATTACAATAGATTATTCACAGCTTAAAACAATTTAATTTTTGTCTGAAACGTTTTCTGATATCATTGACACTTTTGAAGACATTTGAATGGACAGTATTTTGATAGAAAGATTGATAGAAAGAAAAAATTACAATAGATTATGCACTCCTCAAAACAATTTAATCATTGTCTGAAACGTTTTCTGATATCATCGACGCTTTTGAAGACATTTGAATGGACAGTATTTTGATAGAAAGATTGATAGAAAGAAAAAATTACAATAGATTATGTACCCCTCAAAACAATTTAATTTTTGTCTGAAACGTTTTCTGATATCATCGACGCTTTTTCAGACATTTGAATGGATAGTATTTTGGTAGAAAGATTGGTAGAAAGAAAAAGTTGCCACAGATTATGCACAGCTTAAAACAATTTAATTTTTGTCTCAAATATTTTCTGACATTATCGATGGTTTTGAAAACATTTGAATGGACAGTATTTTGATAGAAAGATTGATAGAAAGAAAAAATTACAATAGATTATGCACCCCTCAAAACAATTTAATTTTCGTCTGAAACGTTTTCTGATATCATCGACGCTTTTTCAGACATTTGAATGGATAGTATTTTGGTAGAAAGATTGGTAGAAAGAAAAAGTTGCCACAGATTATGCACAGCTTAAAACAATTTAATTTTTGTCTCAAATATTTTCTGACATTATCGATGGTTTTGAAAACATTTGAATGGACAGTATTTTGATAGAAAGATTGGTAGAAAGAAAAAATTACAACAGATTATGCACTCCTCAAAACAATTTAATTTTTGTCTGAAACGTTTTCTGATATCATCGACGCATTCGAAGACATTTGAATAGACAGTATTCGGGAGACACACTGTATATGGAACAGAAGGCTATGATAAATCGTTTTGTCAATCGTTCTTCCAATTAATTTTGATTGTTTAAATTCTGGCCAACCCCGATAACAATGTTTCGGTAAAGTCAGATAAAAGGAATCGTTATATCATTTGTGTTTGTTGAAATTTCATATCCGATACATTAAAATCATCGTGAGAAATAGAATATTGGAATATTTGTTCATTAGTAGAGCGAGTTTTATTTATATCGGAATTTTTACCTTCTTCCATTACCGATGGTGAAATTCAATGCTCGTATTGAAATGGAAACCATGCGCAACAGAAAACGAGAAAAATGTTTTCAAATCCCAGTGATATTAAATTAAACCAATAATGCACTTTCATCACCGACACGACGTTTGAATTTTCGCGAAATAAATACGTTCGAACAAGAAGAGATCACAGAACGAGGACACAATGTTTTTCACATTATTTAAATATTAACTTGCTGATCGATTTTCCAAAACAAAATAATTTTACTTTTTATTCAAATAACTGAGAAAGTTCCAAAACCATAAGTTCAATAATGTATCATGATCAATTGAAATTTAATTCGTCCAAATAAAATAACAGATAATATTACAATAATAACTTCTGCCAAATTGTTTCTTATTTTATTTGAACGAATTAACTCAAGTAAGAAACGACGATTCTATTAAAAAAATTATTATTCATCTGTAAATTCCTTTACTTCAACTGAAAAAGTTCCAAAACCATAAGTTCAATAATGTATCATGATCAATTGAAATTTAATTCGTCCAAATAAAATAACAGATAATATTACAATAACAACTTCTGCCAAATTGTTTCTTATTTTATTTGAACGAATTAACTCAAGTAAGAGACGATGATTCTATTAAAAAAATTATTATTCATCTGTAAATTTCCTCTACGTGTCGAAGCCATTTAATTCTTGTGTGAAACATTTTTCAGTATCGTCAACAGTTTTGAGGATACGTTTGCAGAGTTCTTGAGGCACACGGTATGCCGGCGCGATGTGACTTATGGCGATTAGGGTAGGTACTAGGTAAGATTACCGCTCGCGAAATGGAAGAAGAGGCTAATTTCGTAAACCAGTATAACACCAAACACTGTAGAGGACGGATCTGTTGAGTGTTCCAGATTACAAATCGTGTCGAACGAAGAACAAATTCATTTCGAGCCTCATCGTTGGTAAGCTATTTATCTACAGGGTGTTCGACCGCCCCTGGGAAAAATTTTAATGGGTGATTCTAGAGGTCAAAATAAGACGAAAAGCACAGATACTAATTTCTTGATTGAGGCTTCGTTAAAAAGTTATTAAAAAATTAAATTAAAAAATTTTAAATGGTTCTGGAAAAATTATTTTCGATTGCGGGGGTCAATTATAATAATTTTTGGTGAATAGACCTACCCCCGAAATCCTACGCATTTTCGAGAAAAAAATTCTTTTCCGAAAATATAATTTCACGCCAGAAATGTCACTCCAAAATTTCCTGCATATCTTTAAAACGTCATAACTTCTGAACGGATTGAAGGATTTTAATGTTTAAAAAAGTAAATGGCGCGTATTTTGATGAAGAATATATAGAAATTGCAAAAATATTGGAAAAGTTGAGTCTTGATCCCGCAAAATGAGAAAAACTCCATAAAAATGGTCCAATTTTCAAACAGCCATAACTCCTACAATAGTGAATATATTTCAATGAAACTTTTTTCTTAGGCAGAGCCCGTTGGTACCTACAAAACAGTATTAGACAACTTTTCTGTAGGACATCGAACAAAATTATTAAAAATCAAAAACGACGCTTTAAGAAAAATCGACAGGGGGGGGGGGTAGGTGCCTAAATTTTTCGATGAAGAAAAAAAATTTCAAATCGATCTGGAAAAATTATTTCTAGGTTCTGGGGTCAAATACAATAATTTTTTATGACCAGACCTACCCCCGAAATCCTACCCACTTTCTAGAAAAAAATTCAGTACGGGCGGAATTTTAAATGTTAATAACTTTTTAACGAAGCCTCCATTAACAAATTGGTATTCTTGATTTTTGTCTTATTTTGGCCTCTAGAATCCCCCACTAAATTTTTCCCAGGTCTAAAATCGAAATGGAGTAATCCTTTTAAAGATTAAACATCAAAGTTGCTTTTACTTTTCTAAAATGATTTCTCTCATTCCGTATATTTTTGTAACAGTCCATTTTACACTGCTTCTCAAATGAATTTCAATTTATAAATTTAAGTTTACGCTTTTTAATCGTTCAGAAAGCTTACATCCCCCAGTGTACGTTTGTTAAAGTGCGTTTATTAAATTTAAACGAAAGCGCTTCATGATTATGGATTATGAAAACAAGGTGCTCGCGAGTGTTTCGCGTATGTAAATAAACATTCTATTTTCATTACGATCCTGCGGAATACCATATCCGTTAACGGAACAGAAATAATAATAAGTTTCAATATTAATACGCATACTTTCCGCGAGTTAATTTTTTAACTATTCTGCCACGATTCAGTTTATTCGGTATTAACCAATGTTATTAAAGTGTTATCGACAGTCCATAGCTTACGAGGATAATAAAGTGTTTCTCTCATTAAAAGTTGCATCGTTTTGAACAACCATAAAGATTTAACATCTCTTCGTTACAACATCTCGTTTATGCAGCTCTCTGTTTTCACAAGTGTTTTACTGTTCCACTCGAGTTAATAATTCATCATTCTTTCGGTGCTCAAAATATTTCTGATCCAATTTCTTAACCTATTAATAATCGAAATAAAAGTTACATCGATTCTAGAAACCCCGTAATATCGAAATTCCTTTCAACAAATTTCAATTTAATTTTTATAAAAGAAACGATTCCTTCGAAGACACATTCGGTTCAGATTTATTTTTAAATTAACTAACAGTCCAGAAATAATTTATTTCCGCCGAAAAACAAGTCTGATCGGTAAGGGGTTGAAGAGAAGAAGAGAAACGTTAACGAATAATTTAGTTCGATTATCTAAACTGGGAACACCCTTCCGACTGCTGATACTTAAAGTCAACAGAAAAAACTTTTAGCTTTAATACAACTTTGGAAAATTGTATAACAACTTGAGAAGTTTGCGTTTTATGGAGAGTTAGTCTTCGCGGAAAGATATCGTAAAGAAGCTCGTGTCTTAAAAGAGATAAAAACGGGATTACCGATGAAAACTTTCCACTTAATTAGGCCGTCGCTATTACTTTGATGGTATGCGATGAAAATTTTCACGATCGATCGTGTTAAACAAACCGTCGAATTAGTAAATAGATTATGGAATATCCGGAACTCTGATTTAAACGATTGCTGACTTTACAATAGGTGTCACGTATTTGGAACGAACGTAATCACTGCCCGGCGAGCGTTATTCATTCGAACTATTTAATTAGTCGCATTTGTAAATGTTGATGATTGCCGTGAAATATGTCCGTTGGTTTCGATGTAGACACATTACGCAATACTGCATCTCATTCTGTACATAGCTCACGTAACTCCCATATTTCATACGCCTGCAATTCCGAAAAAGATGATTATTCTTTCAAGTTTTAAATGCCACGCAATAAACGCACGGTTTGCTTGCGATTGGTACTTCCTCTGTGCAATATTTTGTGTCAGAGAGCACATAGAAATCACCGATTCAGTATTTATTGTAACTTTCGTAGCCTTCGTAGAGTTAAATAAACAATTGTTAAAAGGGGCTACTTTCTGGAGATAACTAATTATAACGTATACAGGGTGTTCGGCTACCACTGGGAAACATTTTAATGGGAGATTCTAGAGGCCAAAATAAGACGAAAATCAAGAATATCAATTTCTTGACTGAGGCTTCGTTAAAAAGTTATTAAAAAATTTAATTAAAAAATTTTAAATCATTCTGAAAAAATTATTTTTGGTTACAGGGGTCGATTACAATCGTTTTTGGTCATTATACATACCCACGAAATCCTACGTATTTACGAGAAAAAAATTTCTTATCAAAAATACAATGTCTGACCATATCATTGATTGATTCCCCTGAAATTTCATGTGTTTCAAATCGTTCTAAAAAAATTATTTTCAGTTGCAGGGGTTGACTACAATCATTATTGGTCATTACATATACCCACGAAATTCTACGCATTTTCGAGAAAAAAATTCCTAATCAGAAATGTCATTTATGGCCAGAAATGTTGCCTGAAAATTTCAAGCGAATCTTAAAAATGTCATAACTTCTGAACGGATTGGACGATTTTAATGTTTAAAAAAGCAAAAGACGCGTATTTTAGTGTAGAATATGCAGAAATTGCAAAAATATTCGAAAAGTTGATCCTTGGCCCCGCAAAATGAAAAAAACCCCATAAAAATGGTCTAATTTTCAAACAGCCATAACTCTTGCAATAGTGAATATATTTCATTGAAATTTTGAGGGGAACTAGAGTTTATGGATACCTATAAAAAAGTATTAAACAACTTTTCTGTACAGTGCCAATCAAATTTATTAAAAATGAAAAACGAATTTTTAAGAAAAATCGACAGGGGGTAGGTGCCTAAATTTTTCGCCGAAAAAAAAAATTTCAAATCGTTTTGGAAAAATTATTTTCGATTGCAGGGGCCAATTACAATCATTTTTGGTGACTAGACATACCTCTGAAATCCTGCGCATTTTCGAGAAAAAAATTCAATACGTGCGGAACTTTAAACATTAATAACTTTTTAACGAAGCCACCATTAACAAATTGCTACTCTTGATTTTCCTCCTATTTTGGCCTCTAGAATCTCCCGTTACAATTTTTCCGAATAATGACTGAACACCCTGTATACAGATTTATAATATTTTTTAATTTTATAATATTATAATACAACACTATAGTTATATGAGTCCGAAAATTTGATCTCAAATTTATTGTTGTACATTGTTTTAAGAAACAATGGCTTCATATGGAACAGTAACGAATCAGTTTTCTGGAGTTGAATGTTCTTTAAGTCACGTATAATTCAATTATTTCTAGGGAATCATAAATTTCGAATTCTAACAAGGGTATATAAAAATTAAAAATTTTCGGGTGGTTTTATAGTTACGTATAGTTATAGGTGGAGTTAATGGGATGGGTAATTTGAGATTGCAATTTCCTTCATAGTGTTTAGAATAGAAACATGATTTACACGTAATTTTCGTCGATCGATTACTTGATTCCCCCATTATTGCGCTATTATTTTACAGCTTCATTATTGCATCGTTATGTGGACCCGTAAATACGAACGCAACAGCGGAAATACGATGCTGTATCTACGCACGGGAATATCGCATTCGCGAAATTACAATTTTCGAAATGATTAATTTCAAAATAAAATTTAGAACTTTTAGAAATTGATAATTAAATTGTCGAATTCATTAGAAAAGTTGTATCACGTAACTTTGGATCATGGGTTAACAAACTCCTATCTTTCTAAACATAATCTGCTGTTTGCATTAAACGAAGCATATCTATTTATTTAATAGGAATATTGTAAATATTTCGTAGAATTTATTAGCTAAATAAACACGTTTCACTATTGGATTTCACTATCAAATAAACGTAATTTCGATCGGAATAAACGAAATTTTAATTAAATACCATGTGCCTATAATACGTTTTATCTAAAGTAAATGCAATACAAAATTCAGCGTTTTGGATATCGATAAATCGTATAAATTCTTGTTTCCTCTTATTTAAAAAATTCTTCCATCGAACGATATTCCAAGTGTTAAACTAAATAAATAATTCCACGTTGTTCAAATGATTTCTGTCGCGCGGTGGTTAAACTGTCATCGGTGTACGAAGCCATAATTAACAATCTATTATTCACGATTCCTTTTCTCCAGACAGAATAATAGAAAATGTTCCGCACCATTTTTACAATTTATAAAGAAGAATGGAACGCACTCAGTTTACTTAATAAAGCTGGTAAAATACTTTAAGCTACTGGCTATAACGCGCTTTGCACGAGCACATTAAACCGAATCTATTATGAATAGTACAGTCAGAAACATTTTCTCTCCTCGCTAAACAGGGATTTTAAGATTTAATTGGAAGGTTTTACAAAAAAACTCCGACTTTCGTAGGAAACTTTTATCGTGAAGCACCACTACTAAATGTCACGAGTGTGAATTAAAAACGAATTTTATTTTAAGCCTGCAAAAAATGGTATCTTGTAATTGTGCAAATATCCTGTAAACAAACTTAAATTCATTTTCAATTAAATAAATAATTTACAATCCAGTTTTATTGCACAACAGTCGTATGAAAGTAAATTTGAAAATAAACATAGAAGACAACATAAATTATAATAGTTGATATATCTATCGAATGGAGGATGAAGAGCCCTTTAAAACGAGTGTCATTCAAGTTGATAGCTTAATTAGTTCTCGAAATATAGTGATTTTTGTTTCAAGTCGATAGGACAGTTGGTTACGGAGATATAAAGGTTCGAAGCGTTTGTTTACGTTGTGGGAGGTGAATGACCTTGCGCCGTAAATAGTAAACAGCGCGTAGTGAATTCTTGGAAACACTACGATTTTCTGCTCACGACTATCTCTTACATAAATTATGATATTTCGAAAATGAAAAGTCGGATCTACATAATCCAAAAACCATTTCAAAGAGGAAGCTTTACCGCTTCTAACGGTGGCTCAGTTATGCGAAAACCATGAGTAGTTTCAGAACTGCACGCGTTTAAAGTTTTTAGTACTTTGAATACGTGTTAATAGAGTTTCGTAAGACGGAGTGTGGAATTTAAAAAAATGATCCCTTCGTTTAAATTACGATATCTCCAAAAAATCATTTTAAAGGGGAGACCTTGCCTTTTAAGTTTATTAATAAAGTTCGATTTCAATCAGGACGTTATTAAGTACTTCCACGAAACGTTTAAATCGGTGCAACGTTATTTAATCTGGCAAATCTTCTTCCCATCTGCGTTAAATGGTCAAAATTATACAAATTCCTTGTGAAATGAACTGCCTGTGTTATTCGAAGACATTCCATTAGAGATGCGTGGTGAAACGTTCTACATGCATGACACAGCTCCGGAACTGCTTTAACGAAAGTTATCCTAGTCGTTGGATTAGTAGAGAGTATTCACTGCACCAAGGTATTCGCTGTGGGCGATTGCCACGCCATTGGGAATACGCCTCGAATTTTCGAACGTGCACGACAATTAAATCAACCAGACGATGCAGCGAAGCTTGTCTCCTTGCTCAAGTAACTATTCGATCAGTAGATTACAACTGGAAAAGAAAACTTCGACAGACTCGTTAGGTTGAAAAGCAATTGTCTGTACGTTGGCTTTAGCGATATAAAAACGTTTAATACTTATAATATAAATTTTATTTAAATTAGATTATTATATCTAGAAATTCAACTGTAGCTTGTATCCAAAGATAACCGATTTGATAGTCGAATACGTTCATGTTTGCAGTTATTATTATTTGTTTGTCGATAAATATTTATCCATTTGTTCGATCGAATCGGGATGTTTATTGAGAATTATTGACTGGCAGAACGATTCCCAATTTGATTTTCTAGTCATTGGACCAGGATTAATAATTTTGTAGCGTTTTACGGGCAGCGCCTTTTTGCTCGTTTAATTAATTAACATTGACGATGCGTCGCTATCTTTGCCCTCCGAAACTGACAATAACAATTACTAGATATTGCGCTGAAACACAATTATTATCAATGTCAGTCCTTTGATAACACGCTCAACGATCGGGTCTGCGAAGCAGATTCCAGGATTACAATGGTTTTCGGACATCAAAGAGGGAGTTTCGATGCAATGAACATGGAAATTTGTATCGTTATACAACGGCGTAGGGTTTCATTATTATCGTAATAATGAAACCCAGTAATGATGGTTGCTTGGGAATCATTCTGAATCAAAATAGTAGTTGTTCGCAAACAGATGGCAAATTATCGAAGAAAATTAGAGTACGAGGAGATTAAACTTTTTCAAATAACTCTGTTCATCAATTGTAAAATAATGTATTTCGAAAATTTCTCGAAACCCTTGGGTCTGCACGAAATCTGTCGTGGGGTATTCAACATTTATCGTGGGTCACCTTAAACTTATCGCGGGGGCACTCAAAATGCATCGTGGGCCGTTTTAAACTCATCGTGGGCCACTTTGAACTTACCGTGGGCCACTTCAAGCTTATCGTGGATCACTCAAAATGTATCGTGGGCCGTTTTAAACTCATCGTGGGTCACTACAAGCGTATCGTGGGACACTTAAAACTTGTCGTGGGTCATTTGTAATTTACCGTGGGCCAGTTGCAATGAATCGTACCAAATTGAACATTTGTACTTTTAATACACTGTTACTCTACAAACGTGGACTTTATATTAGTACTATTTTACGAGGACGTATAATTTTAATACAAGGAAAACACAAGCAGAGAAAAATTAATGTAGTAATGTAATAATTGACACACGGTAAGCGTCGTGAAATCTAATTCAGAGTAGGTCCGTCTATTACGGGCCGTCCGTAGCATAATTCATGTTGGGGTGTAAAAAAATCTGATTAACAGGGGAGGAGGATGGAAATTCTTTTTGCATACGTTCGGCACATCATTGTAGATCCCCAGTTCGTAAATGTCTTTGTGCCGCGCCTACGCTCGAGTAACGAGAACCAGTTGGACCGTTATTAATTGTAGACGTGACAGTGTAGGCTTTTAATTAATGCTCAAAAGAGCCTTAATTAAAAAATTAAGGCCATAATTATGACTCGCGTACCATGGCTGCCTGTTCTATGTTCACACAGCTTCGTACAAGAATCTCCAGGATCGCCTCTGTCCTGCTTTTTTCTGCTTTTCCAGACTACCCTTTTCACGTTCTGTAATCGCCTTCAGGCATACGGACGTACCGAAACTACCATTTTTTTCAACAGCTATACACGGAAACTGGAGAACGCTACCAGAGACGCCTGACGTTTCGAGTGTCCAACGATATTTGTATTTGTAACACGTTTACTACTATTTTAAAGAATTGTTTGAATTTGGAATACGTCGTGTAGAATGGCGAAATAGTAAGCGTCGATTTGCCGTTTTGGGGGAAAAAAGCTAACTTTTACTTCGACGTTTCCACCAAAGGTATTCTAGCGCGATGATTTGAGTAAAGTATGATACATTAACGAATTCGGTTACTCCACTAAATTTGCATGATCGTGTACACACGACGATTTGATAAGCGAAAGCATATCTCGCTCGTAACGTACTGCGTAGCTAGATTTTTTCACGTTTCCGAATAATTCCGTATTTCCCGCGAAAAAACGATGCTCGCGGAAGAGTTTTAAGAAGATTCCGAGCTGAAAGAAGTCGTGTTGTGCAAGGACGCATTATTCACGTATCCTCGTTTCACGATTTCTGCTATGAATTGAAGACAAAGAGCAAGGGGGAGGGGGAAAAAAAGTATTATATTCCGCATCAGTCTAGGTACGCTTGGGAGGTTGGCAATTTAGCTTCTCTGCCCGCTCTGCCGTAGAAAGTAGGGAAAAAACGACTAGAAACGCGGAGAAGGGAAGAGAAATTCCCTGCGAGCAGCCAAAAACGAAATAAAACATAGTTCACACAAAATTTTTGGGAATATTCTTCCTGTGCGTAGCGTATGCGCCATTGTTCGTACGTTCAGCTGTCCAATAAAGTCGTGGTGTATTTGAGGAACAGATATTTGCATTCTTCTACAAACATTTCTTTTTTTCATATAAACGCGTCTAGTTGTGTTACAAATTTGGGCTATCGTAGAGAAAAGGAAACAACACTTTTAACTAATTAGAATTTAAATAGAAAAATCAAATCAATGCTTGTGGGATTAATAAACAATTAACGAGGATCAAATTTCATGCTTCCCCCTGTTTCGATAGACGAATCGGTTGTAAGTAATTACAGTTTACGTTTGTTGGTTACAAAATACATTCAGAGTAATTTTTATTCCATAAAGTTAACAACAATAGAATTTTAATTTTAATTTGAATTGTTTATTTCTCGATAAACGTGCTTTCAATATATTTTCCCTGTTCCTTTACCTTCGTATGAAATATTGCATTGCAAACATTTTATTTTAAAATCGCTAAAGATGATCGAATGTCTAATTATCAATTTTTAGGTTTTGACTAAATGGATAGCTGCGCGATAAAGGGGGGAAAAATTAAATTCTAATATTGTGCTTATTTTAATAATAATCTGATCGATATAAGGTACGAGTTAGTGAATAAAACAAATTAAATTCACTCGCAGAAAACAGTCGCGTGGAGAATAAATTTTCCCATTGTCGCACAATAATCGATAAAAATTCACGCGCAGATAAACAAAGGTGAAACGACGTCATATGTTTTGGTCGTAGATACTACAGCACGTTGAATAAAAATGGTGTAAACGAATTCGTGTTCGTCGACGCGTAACAATTTTATTTTTGGTAGGCTCAAAAGCTATTTGCATTGTACATAGCTGACGGATAAAAATCGTGCAGAAATTGGAACGGTTACACTTCAATATCCGTTTCCGTTGCAAGAAAGAGTGTCGTGATTAGAGGATTACAATTATACTGCCGATATCCAATAAAGTGAAAAGATTGTTACAGTGAAACAAAACGTCGATTATCTGTTGTTTGATTTTAACGTTTCTCTCCTAAAAATACGTAGAATAATAGTATAAAAGCATATGCATTATTCTTTTCGAAATTGCATATTACAGTGTTTAAATTCATCGAACAAAAATAAATCGAAAATTCCTTTACCATTTTGCGATCCGAGGCTTCGTTATCGAAATATGAACAATTAAAGTCTTTGTGCGTCTGGGCACGCGTTTCTTACGCGCATGCGCACGATCAGCTGAGTGGGATGCAAATGGCGCGCGCGATATAAGTAAACTTTAACTCTTTAAATCTCGAAAACGAAACACCCGATTGCAAAACGGTAAAGAACTTTTCGATTTATTTTCGCCCAAGGAATTTGCCTGTTTCGCGCATCTAATCAAAGTAAATTGTTTCTATGCAATATTTGGTATACAAAGGTGTTTCAAAGCTGTCTTAATCAGAATCGATATACGTGAATTTCGGTAATCGTATGCTGTCTAAGATTCCCAGGTCAAAATGGACCGCGATAAAACCGAAATCCAAAGTGTGACAGGTTATCGTGGCCCTCGTCTATTTAATTTGTGCCCATAACAAACTATTTCACGATAATGATATCGTTTAATGGCCAAAGTCGCAGACAATCGAGACGAAAAGTCGTGGGTCACTGTTGAGTTATGCGACGTTGGAGCGTATTAATCGTCTCTTTTTGCAACACCATCGTCGCGTTGACCTTTCGACCCTATTTCCATCATAGCTTACGCGAAAAATGTTACAGTCGTTGCGCTCTTTATACCGAATTATACTGAACGGAACTACACGTTATTACGAATGTACCATAAACTGGCTGGCTGCCAATAAAATACAGCCAGGCGGAATAAATCAAAGTTCATCGTGCTGAAGTTTGTGAGGATCCATTTGCAAATCAAACATAATAAAGGCAACGTCGACGTTACTGTACACCGTAGCGTTTTTGAATTTCTGGGGATTCGATTCTTTCCGTTTCCTTTCGTGATTTCCCTTCGTATCAGAAAACCCAGAAATTTCTTGTCGAGCGGCTTTGAGGGCAGCGTTTAAATGCTCGACAGTGCTTATGATGCCCTAGTTTCCATCATGCGATACAGGGAGTATGAAAATATTTTTCTGGGTAACCGCCAACGAAAGTTAGTCTTGCCTTCGATATGTAAATATTACTGGGAAGCGTACTTGCATATTTATTGTAAAATTCTTGGGAAAAATATTGTTGTTTATCACAAAAGAACGGTGGAGGAGATGTATAAATTTTCAAAACACACAGCGTGAGACGTAAAATTCTGTTGGATCGTATCCTTATTACTGAGAATAGAAGAAATTGCTTTTTTTTTAAATTTTGTTCTAGGAATGTAATTTAAAAATGTTTCTTTGCAAAGAGAATCACAGCTTTTATGTAAAATACACAAACGAATGTTTAAATGTACTTACAATTGACGAGGGAATGTTTAGCAAAATTGGTGTTTATACATTTTGTGTGATAGTTTAGAAACTGCAATTATACATCGTTTAGATATTTTTAATTACTGACAGATTTCAGCTTACAATAAATCGTTGCAACGAATTTATATTGCAAACACCGACGAGAATAAATTCACGCAACAAATGACTCGTCAGGTTTCGCGAAAATTCTTTAAATCGGAATGATCAGAATTCCGATTATAAAAATTTGTTAAACGATCGGAAAGATCAATACTCGGATATTAGTTTCCCCGCCGCGTATATTTATAAACGCGTCATAAAATATCAGCAGAGGGAAATCTTGTTTGCTAATTGTCGAAAATCGTCTGTTACAAATAAAATATTTCGTACGAAATAAACAAACAATATCTGTTTATTAGCTACGAAATTATGAATTTGCAAATTATGTTTTAAAATTCGAGACAATATTGGGACGATGTTTTATTTTATAGCAAGTAGAATATACATCATTATCGCGATAATACGTGTTTAAAATACTGAATTAAAAACTGTTTAATAAAATATTTATTAGAGTACAATTGCAAGTGCTGCACCTACTACGTTAGTAAATATTTCACATTTTTTTTTTATAGTGAATTGACATCGTTAAATTAAGAAAAATAAATAAATATAAATCGGTATATAGGAAAAAATAAATAATACAAAATGTATACATGGTGTTCGGCCACCCCTGGGAAAAATTTTAATGGAGGATTCTAGAGGCCAAAATAAGACGAAAATCAAGAATATCAATTTCTTGATGGAGGCTTCGTTAAAAAATTATTAACAATTAAATTAAAAAATTTCAAATCGTTCTGAAAAAATTACTTTCGGTTACGGGGGTCAATTACAATCATTTTTGATGAATAGATATACCCCCGAAATTCTACCCAGTTTCGAGAAAAAAATTCGAGAAGGTGTGAAATTTTTCAACAAAATTAAAAAATTTCAAATCGTTCTGAAAAAATTACTTTCGGCTGCGGGGGTCAATTACAATCATTTTTGGTCATTACACATACCCCCGAAATCCTACGCACTTTCGAGAAAAAAATTCTTTTCCGAAAATATAATGTCTGACCATACCATCGATATGTTCCACTGAATTTTCATGCGAATCTTTAAAACATCATAACTTCTGAACGGATTGGACGATTTTAATGTTCAAAAAGCCAAACGCCGCGTATTTTAGTGTAAAATATGTAGTAATTATAAAAATATTCGAAAAGTTGTTCCTTGACCCCGTAATGTTAGAAAAACCCCATAAAAATGGTCCAATTTTCAAACAGCCATAACTCCTATAATAGTGAATATATTTCAATGAAATTTTTTTGTGAAGTAGAGCCCATAGGTACCTACAAAAAAGTATTAAACAACTTTTCTGTAGATCGTCAAACGAAATTACTAAAAATCAAAAACGAATTTTTAAGGAAAATCGACAGGGGGTAGCTGCCTAAATTTTTCGGCGAAATTGAAAAGTTTCAATTCTTTCTGGAAAAATTATTTTCGGTTGTGGGGATCAATTATAATCATTTTTGGTGAATAGACATGCTCCCAAAATCTTACCCACTTTCGAGAAAAAAATTCAGTATTGGCGGAACTTTAAACGTTAATAACTTCTTAACGAAGCTACCATCAACAAATTGGTATTCTTGATTTTCGTCTTATTTTGGCCTCTAGAATCTCTCATTAAAATTTTTCCGAGGGGTGGCCGAACACCCTGTATATTTGAAACCCACCCTTATTATTCTAGTTTCGGTTTGTGAACTTCTGCTTTACCTTCCGTTTTCTGAATCATTGAAACTGTAAATTACTGGCTCGTTTAAAATGTTAGAAAGTTCATTTCAACGTGAAGAACGCGCCCCATTCATTCCGAGAGATCGATTAATAAATCTTCCAGGCGAAAATTTGTGCGTCCGCAGACTGAACAACATCCACGATTGAACCACACATGGGCTGATTACGAAATCCTCAGGAGGGCGTTAAATTTCATTTTCACAGCGAGAAATAACGCGAGGTTTAACGTGTATCGTAACAGTTCACATTGCATAAATTTGGCAACTTCCGCCACGGGATCCGTGAAAATTTCACAATGCCTGCGTATTTCGATTTAGCTATTGATTCAGAAAAATATAAACGCGTCAACGTCGCGTCGGGAGAGGTTGAATTTTATCGCGAAAAATTTGTAATCACGGTAGAATATATTTTTAATAAACGACGCGTGTGGAACAAATCGCGTAGAAATTATTAAATTCAATAATGTTGAAAGTGATTAATATTCTGTCTTATTTGCACAGAGACCGGATAAAATTTCGCGTAACGTAATATTGGTTAATAAAATAATAATGGATACTGCCATTTATTAAATATAATTGAGACATCTAGGATAACATTAAAATTAATTATTAGCACCTTATAAAATATGAATAGTTCATGTAGATGAAACATGAAACTTGTAAAGAAAACACTCTGCAATGAAATTGTATATCCATTACTACACGATTATTCTAATTAGCTATAAATGACAAGGATTAGTGAGAATGATGAATTTCAATGTGCACTACCACCATACATTTACATATTCTCATTAAACTAGGTAGAAGCGAACACAGTGGAATTATATTTGAGGACGCTTGAAGAATACAATATTTACGTACGAAATTTAAAAAAAATTTTCTTGCACAGATAGTAAGTGTAAATTCTATTTTACACGATTGATCAGTAAATCTATTATTATTATTTCTGCTTCGTGTTCCCAAGTATTTTTAATTATAATTATATTTGCTCTGACAGTGGATTCGAACGTACGAGTTAAAATTATATAATGAAAATGGCTCGTATAAGTCTTCGTTTATTTATTTTATGAAATAAATATTATCTCATAAATTCGGAAGTCAGAAGAATAAAACAAGTCGCATTTTATCAAAGTTTCGATGATTAGATTTACGTTGATCGTCAATCCATGAATTTATTTATTAAGGAAGCAATCTCTCTTCCTTCGATTAATTCCTATACTTTGTTCCATATTCCTGAATATGCGATTCAATTAATTCTACATCATGTTCAGTCGATTCATTCCGCGTTACACGATGCAGGTCACGTTGGCATTGCGTCTACTGGCAATTCACGGCGAAGTACGACGATTTCAATCAATCAGACACGGTTCAACGGATTATACCATACATTAGCGTTAAACGACACATTCAGTTGATGGCAGACGCAATTCTATTAAAATTGAAATTATTTCTCATGTGAAACAGGGTTTCATTCGTAGCTGTGTTATAGAATACCTCTATAGTTGCACCTAGTCTCTTACTTTATTTAATTCTTGTTTTCTTTTTTACATTTTAATATTTAAATCAAAGGAAAACAAGATATTTCTGATGGAAGCTTTCTCTAATTTATTCTGTATTAAATGCATTAAAAGGTATCTCCAACATTACATTCGTAGCTCTATTTTGAGGTTAGGTTTCAATATCTCTATAGTTGCACCTCCTCTCTAATTCATCCTGTATTAAATGCATGAAATCTCCAATATTATATTCATAGCTCTATTTTAAGGTTGGGTTTCAACAGCTCGACTTTACGAATTTATTTAATTCTTGTTTACTTTTTTACATTCTTATATTTAAATCAAAGGAAAACAAAGTATCTCTGATATCAACTTTTTCTAATTTATTCTCTATTAAATGCATTAAAAGATCTCTTTAACATTACATTCGTAGCTCTATTTTGAGGTTAGGTTTCAACAGCTCAACTTTACGAACTTATTTAATTCGTGTTTTCTTTTTTACATTTTCATATTTAAATCAAAAGCAAACAAGATATTTCTGATAGAAGCTTTTTCTAATTTATTCTCTATTAAATGCATTAAAAGATCTCTCCAACATTACATTCGTAGCTCTATTTTGAGGTTAGGTTTCAACAACACCTCTATAGTTGCACCTCGTCCCCTACAAATTTGTTTAATGTAAATCTTATTCACAATAAAGAATGAATTGTAAATAATGAATACACTTCAAGATTCATTCGCGATTATAAAATAACGATTTTATTAGACACAGTTGCATTTGAAAAAAAGAAAGGGACCCCAGAAAATATAAAACATGACAAATTAAAATAGATATTCTGGCTGTCATAGAGGTTATTTGTTAGTAATATACGATAAACCGTCAACAGAATGGGTCTCAATAGAAATATATGCAACAATCCGTTAACCTAACATTGAGAAATCAGTCACAATCATCGTTCTTTCGCTTAATTCCAACGCTGCGTTTCAGCATTCCTGGATATACGATTCAATTACTCCTAAATCATGTTCCGTTGATCAATTCCGCGTTACATGATGCGGGTCACGTTGACGTCGTGTCTACTATTCCAGTAGTTCGCAACGAAGTATGCCATTCCCGATCAATCAGACACGGTCCAACGGATAATGGCAAACGTTATCGTCAAACGGGCGTCCATTTCTTTTTTTTTCTTGCTCGGTAAATCCTCTAAGCGCCGCGTTCAATGAATATATTAATTGAATAATCCTTACGTTTCGGCTACTCAAAGACGACAGCCACTTATCCGTACCTCTCCCCTGTCTCTCCTCTTCCGCAGCCAGGTCTCTGCTTGTGTTATATATGCAAATTCCTGGCCGAATTCGATGTAATAGTCCTCCCCCGTTCCTCCCCCAACGCTGGTCCTTCTCTTTCTCTCGCGGGAGCAACCGGGGCTAATGCCAGAGCGCAGTTAGACGGGCTCCGCGCGAGCCGAAATTCACCGTGCACCCCCCCGCAAATTCATTAAGCAATTGTGATTTCATCCGCCGCCACTTTTACGGGCTTGGTCCCCCCACTTTTACGCTCCCTCGTAAAGCGTCTTCTCGATGGCTGTGTAAGCACCGCTTTCATCAGCGATACGAGACGCCAAAAGTCTCTAACGATAGTCCCCCACCCCCTTCCTCGGTCTTCATCGTCGCCATTTTCCATCCTGTCGAACAACGTCTTCAAACAGTTAACAGCGATACAAGAATTTTTATTTAACACGGAGGAATCTTGGATTTGGGGAGGTTTTCTTCCAAGGGTTGGAGAAGCTGTTGTCGATGAAATAGGTTAGGTTAGTCAAGAAAAATGGAAAATTATAGGGGGAGATTTTATTTGGAGAGTACAATAGAGTGACTCCATTTTTGTTTTTAAATTATATCTTCTTGTGGTTTTTACATTTTTTGTATTTAGTGTGTTACGTTCTCTTGGTGTATGTTGGAATGTTATTTTTTGTTTAATATGTTGAGGAGGCTTGCTATAATAAAAGAAGTGAGTAAGGTAGCAGGAGGAAAGGATAAGAATTAGGTTGCACAAGAAAAATGGAAAATTATAGGAGATTTTATTTGAAAAGTACAATAGAGTGACTCCATTTTTGTTTTTAAATTATATCTTCTTGTGGTTTTTACATTTTTTGTATTTAGTGTGTTACGTTCTCTTGGTGTATGTTGGAATGTTATTTTTCGTTTAATATGTTGAGGAGGCTTGCTATAATAATAGAAGTGAGTAAGATAGCAGGAGGAAAGGAAAAGAGAGGGGATAGTGAAAGGTCGATCGAGTACTTGTGAGAAATGCAAGAGCGTAGCCCTCTGCTGGCGAGTGCGAGAAGGTGTCACCACAATATCTCGTACACGACTAAACTCAGGACAATCACGAGCTGGATTTTCACAAATGTTCGTTGCAAACCACATTTATAATCAAATAAATTCTCAATATTGTCGCTAGATCTAATAGAGTTTACTGCACGTACTATCAACTTACATTTTGTATGTAAATGAAAATTTTCTGGTTACGAATTTGCAAAATAAAGATATTTTCGCAATAACTTAACGAATACAAGAAAATTTGAGTCCTACATATTTTATAAAGTTGAAAATTGTTAATATGGGGTGTCCATATTTTTTTAAACAGTTTACAAAACAGCAAAACGATGACTTAAACTCTACCGATTTTCGCACGGAGTGCAACATATTTCAATTTGTACAAATTCTCTGGCATACAGTACAAAAGTGATCGATTTAGGGTGGAATGGCCCGTTTACGGTACGTCAATTTCCACTGAAAGCATCTGGACTTTTTCCCAGGAAAAGCTAGCTGATATCTTCCAGCTGCATCCGTGTTCTTTGAAAGCATTATACAAAACATAACCGTGTTAGCGACGTTCTGAAATATATCATTGTTTACAGCGCGTGTATCCATCGATTTTTTAAACTTTTACATACGTTATGGAGCGCCAGATAAACAAAGCTCACGGTTTTTAAATATTAACCACGTGTCCTCAAAAAATGAAATAACTAGAATGTAGAAAATTTATTCAAATGTTCAACCACGATGTTTAAACAAAAATTAATTTTTTTCTATCATTTAGTAATCCTTACGAACTTACAATCAATTAATAATAATTATGAACTGTAAAGTGCAAACATTTTTTACCACGTGTCCCCAAAAAATGAAATAACTAGAATATAGGAAATTTATTCAAAAGTTCAACCACGATATTCAAACAAATTTTTTTCTATGATTTAGTAATTTTTTTACGAGCATAAAATCAATTAATAGTAATTATAAACTGTAAAGTGCAAACATTTTATAATGAACTGGGATACCTTTTGACCTGGAGAACTAATTTTTATTACTTCGATTGATTAATGCAAAGAATTAAGTTGTTCAAGAAGTGTACCATTACTCAAAGCAATGGTTTGTGCAGTAATACTACTCCAGTTTTGATAGCTTTAAATAGACCGTGATGGTTTGCATTCTGTTATCGTGATACACTCGTGGCCGATGCTGTGAAATTCTACGCTGAATGCAGGAAGTGGATTTACTGAAAATATCGAGATTTATTGAGCGGTCGAGATAACCATTTCATTGAAAAATCCTATTTACACAGTGTATCTCAGCTATCTGTGACCACTAATACTTTATCCGCCTATATTCAACCAGACGTGGACAAATTTGAAATAACATGTTACCTTATTTCGCTGTTATTTCATTTTTCAAACGCATTTACGCTATCCTACTTCATGGAATAATTTTGTAGTTGAAAATAACTGACGTATACGTTTCAAAAATGCGCCATTTATTGTGAAATTATTCAATAGACGAAATTATACTCTTCTTGTTTTATAAATAATAAATAAAATAATAGATAGTATATAACGAATGGGAAAAAACATATCTCTTTAAAAAGTTATTAACGTTTAAAGTTTCATACCGACTGGAAAATTTTTCGGCGAAAAAAAAAATATCAAATCGTTCTGGAAAAATTATTTTTGGCTGCAAGGGTCAATAAAAATCATTATTGGTCAGGAGTCATAACCCCAAAATCCTACCCATTTTCGAGAAAAAAATTCATTCATCAATGCCTGACCATAACATAAATATTCTACTGAAATTTCATATGTATCTTTAAAACACCATAACTTCTGAACGGATTGAAGGATTTTAATGTTTCAAAATGCAATCGACGCGTATTTTGACGAAGAATGTGTAGAAATTCCAAAACTATCGGAAAGTTGTTCCTTAAACTCGTAAAGTACGAAAAACCCCATAAAAATGGTCCAATTTTCAAACAGCCATAACTCCTACAATACTGAATGTATTTCAATGAAACTTTTTCCTGAAATATAACTCATGGGTATTTCCAAAAAAGTATTAGACAACTTTTCTGTACAACGTCAAACAAAATTATTAAAAATGAAAAACGAAGTTTTAAGAAAAATCAACAGGAGGTGCTTAAATTTTTCGGTGAAAAAAAAAATTTTAAATCGTTCTAAAAAAATTATTTTTGATTGCAAGGGTTAATACAAATAATTATTGGCCAATAGACATACCCCCGAAATCCTACTCACTTTCGAGAAAAAAATTCGTGTAGGTGGACAAATTTTATTAATAATTTTTAATACATTCCTTTGCAATAAATCTATTTTATAATTTGATCAAAGAAACTGAAAAATCATTATTCAGAAATAATATTTATTGCTGGAAATATTCAAGTTACAATTGTTCAATGATGTTGAGAGTTCCATTATATTTTAATTAAATGAATAACTCTTCATTGCAATTAATAAGTTCATAATCTTCACGATTTCTGGCTTCTGACTGTAGGAATACGTTTTAATCGATAAATCACTATTTCCGTTGTTATAAACGATATTTATACTCTCCTCAGTGATGGAACTTGTCTGATCATTGTTGCGTGTGTCTTATAACGAGGCCAGCTTGATAAAAATAAATTGTGTATCGTTCCGAGAGGGACTGACGTGTTTCATTAACACTTCATCACTCGTGACCCAGTCGTTAGTGCTTTAACCTATCGGTTCCAGGTTAGCATAAATATTAATCCAGACATTTTAGCACTTTTTAATTTATTTCGATTTAATAAACCCCTAACTGATATCCGGGGGCAATTCTATACCCCAAATTATACTATTGAAAAATAAAATGTAGCCAACTTTCAGGCCCAATTGTCTTTATTTTATGAAATTTGTTATACAGAATAACGAAGCAGATATTGATTACAAATCAAATAAATGTTTCCCCTCAAATTACCCCAATATACCCCCAACTATACTATTGAAAAATAAAAAATAGCCAACTTTCAGGCCCAATTGTCTTTATTTTATGAAATTTGTTATACAGAATAACGGAGCAGATATTGATTACAAATAAAATAAATGTTTCTCCTCAAATTACCCCAATATACCCCCAACTATACTATTGAAAAATAAAAAATAGCCAACTTTCAGGCCCAATTGTCTTTATTTTATGAAATTTGTTATACAGAATAACAGAGCAGGTATTGATTACAAATCAAATAAATTTTTCTCCTCAAATTACCCCAATATACCCCCAACTATACTATTGAAAAATAAAAAATAGCGAACTTTCAGGCCCAATTGTCTTTATTTTATGAAATTTGTTATACAGAATAACAGAGCAGGTATTGATTACAAATAAAATAAATGTTTCTCCTCAAATTACCCCACGATATGAGTTAAGGGTTGAAGCAAATGGCTTCTTTCGCGTCTAATATTTAGGTTCCCTCGAATTATCAAAAATATAATTATTCGATTATTTCTGTCGGGTGATAATAAAGGAGTATCGAATAAAGTATCGATCTAAACAGCGGAATGACGGAGATTTTTAAGCTCGCCACGTATTTACACTCACGTGCGTCGCATTAACCTGCGGTCACGGCGGATAACCACTGAAATTCTACCAGGCGAATAAATGTCATGATATAGCATTCGGAAGCGCACTATGAATGCCACAGCAGTTGTGTGCGTACTCAATCGTTTTGCAAATATATTGATCGATCAAAAACCAAATGAATAAAAAGCTGGCAATTTTACTTTTACGCCATAATAGAAAGAAGAGACGCAAAGAGATAATAATTTTGTATTTTCCGTTTATTCTTCAAACAATCAAACTGTAATTATTTAATGTACATTTCTGTATTGTTGCAAAAACAATTATCAAAGAAGTTTTCAAAATGGAATGACATTTATTTCAAACTTCTCTATGGAGAAATGTTTTTAAATGGGGTGGAGTAATAATGAAATTATAATAATATAGTTTTTTTGTTCTTTAAAAATAAAAATCAATTAATTATTCCATTGCCTAGTCTAGAACATAGATTATTACATATGAATTTTATACGATTCCTGAAAATTAAATTGGTTTTTATGTTATAAAAGACAAAAATAAAAAGTCTGGACACTGATAGTGTTTATTGATAATTTTTCACGCGTTAAATATATTTCTTGTTACGAGTATTATAATAAATTTTATATTTGTCATTGTATTTCGTTAGAATAGTCCAAACACTACTGTATTTGGACTGTTTTTAATTATATCTAATTGATACATTACTCAAAAATTATTTTAATAATGTACAGTAAATGAAAAATACTATTATGAATATACAAATGAAACTATCTTAAATTCTCAGTTACTACGAATACTTTTTTTTAGTATCCACAAAAGAAAATTTGAAATGCAAACCTTGAAAAAATGTGCAATTCGAATGCCAAACAATGGAGCATGAAACTATTGATAAATTTCAACAATTCCTCCAATATATTCATGATTCGAGGATGCTTCTGCTCCGTAGGTCTGTTTTCGTATTTCAAAAATGCTGACACGGAAGAAAAAAATGAACACCATGCATTCATCATCGCGAGCACTGCTTCGTAAAAAAAAAAAAAAAAACAATAGAGCCTCGTCGTGCGATAAAAGCTTTTATTCTTCGAAATAAATAAAATAAAGGCTGCGAGCGTTAGGCGCGCGAACTGCACCACGCGAAAAATGTTCATGAAATGGGACTAAAAAGAAGTTGCGATAACTTGCACACTGGCCAAAATGAAATTAGAATTAAAATAGGAGATTATAATTGAAACCACTGGATATTTCGTAACAATGCAAGAATAAACCATTCGTATTTAGTTTACGTTCGCGTTGTTAGTTTTATCGTTTTTTAAGAAAATTTTATCAATAATTTCATAACACAAACTCTCTGGAAAATTAGTGAAACGATAAAAAAAAGTGTGATCAAACTGTTTCTTAAAAAAAGAATCGTTTATGTGTTCTTATATGCACGATTAAAATTTAAAATTTAATTATAGATAATTAAGAATTATTAATCTTGTAAAAAGGTTAGGAACCATTGTAGAAAATAATATGGATGACTAAACGATCATGCAAATTGGATAACGAACGTTGTGTGATTAAAAAATTGTACTTAACTCGTATTTAATCGTTGTTAATATTTATGAAAAATTGATTAGGGAATGTCCATAGTATAAACTCTGTAAATATAAGATGTGAACCACCGTAGCAGAAGTGTTATTTTATAGAAGGTACAAACTAACAGCATGATTAAGGTAACCAGGAAATCTGGTAACCAGGTTAGCGTTCCATTCGTTAGATTCCTAAATATTTAAAGATTCCATTACGTGCTGCGGAGTACATACGCCATGCTTTACAGCTGAGTTTGCCATATTGGTTATGCACTATGTTGTTCACGTACACCTGTATTTATTATTAACAAATGCCGTATCCACGGTAATTTCCAACGTTCACGATGGAAACGTCACTAATATTTCGATAATGAAAATTTCTTTACAAAGATTATTCTTGAACCTAAACTTCTCCTCGATCCACTCTTCTGTAGACACATTTTAGCTAAATTTAGTATAACCTAAAATTACAATTTTATTTTATTCAATTTCATTCACCTTAATTTTATTTTATAATAAATATGAGGATATATATTTTAAAAAGATTACATTAACTATTAATTCTAGGCCCCCACATTAAATCACCGATAAATCACCTAAAATTATAATTTTATTTTATTCAATTTCATTCACCTTAATTTTATTTTATAATAAATATAAGGATATATATTTTAAAAAGATTACATTAACTATTAATTCTAGGCCCCCACATTAAATCACCGATATTTATTCACATTGATCATTTTGATTTATGTTAAAAATCGAAGCCTTGCAAGCTTCTAAGTGAAATCGTAACCGGAAAAATGTAACTTTAATAAACACAATTATCGCGATGAAAGAACGAATAAAAATGGAAATATCGTAATTAACAGTGGAAATAATTTTTGTGTTTATTCGTGGTATCACTTAAGCATAAAAAAGAAAGACTGTAATCCAAGGTACAAAAGGTAATGAAACTGTTAGGGAAAATGGGATCAAATTATGGAGGATTCCATGTTATTATTTATATATTCGTTCTAGATTCTCTCGCGTAACATAAAATTAATTAATGCTGTGCAGACTTTAAGCAAAAGAACGCTTCGCGTTGATTCGATTTTTTTGACAAAAAAATAGGCGCATAAAATTCTTTTCCCTTTATGCTCGCGTTTCGTATTATCAAACGAAACATTTTATAATTATACGAACTGTAAATACTGTCGCGAAGAAAAATACTGATGAGTCTTGTTTTCTCGTGAAATCGACGTCAACCGTGGTAGTTTTGGCGCTAATGCTCTTATCGTTCGTATAGCAGGCAACTTATAGCATTTCTTATAGCATCCCCTTATACAGTGACGCTCGAAATAGGTATGTGTGATCTAATAAAAGAATAAAGCTTATACAGGATGTCGTCAAATAAATACTTGCTTTGAAATAAAACAGGGAAAAGAATTTTTTCACGTTTAATAGAAATTAATATAAAACTCATAGAAATACATTATTTATGAAATGGCAATTAACATTATTCGAAACGATTATTTTTACGTTCGGAATCAATTTCGCCCAGTCGTGATGTAATATTTGCTGGTAGGCGATAAAAACGAATCTTTTATAAATCATTCGGTAACCAGGGATAAAAAATAGATTTTATACGACAATCCTCCGAGAAAATGTTCCTGAACTGATAAAGAGGAACCACCACAACGACGACCAAAAGTCAGATTTACACCCTCGTAAAGTTCTTCTGTGCAGTTGGTGAGATCGCCAAGGTATTTTGTATTTTGAACTTCGGCCAAGTGATGAAACTATTTCTAATATTATGTTTACTATAACGCTGAATCGAGCAAACATTATTCGAAATAATTATTTCAATGTGCAGGGTGTTTGACCACCCCTGGGAAAAATTTTAATGAGCGATTTTAGAGGCCAAAATAAGACGAAAATCAAGAATACCAATTTGTTGATTGAGGCTTCGTTAAAAAGTTATTAACAAAACTATTAATATAATTTGTCCACCTACACGAATTTTTTTCTCACAATTGCGTAGGATTTCGAGGGTATGTCTTTTGACCAAAAATGCTTGTAATTAACCCCTGCAACTAAAAATAATTTTTTTAGTATGATTTGAAATTTTTTAATTTCGTCTAAAAATTTCAGTACACACTCGAATTTTTTTCTCGAAACTGCGTAGGATTTCGAGGGTATGTCTGTTGACCAAAAATACTTCTAATTGCCCCCTGCAACTAAAAATAATTTTTTTAGAACGATTTGAAACTTTTTAATTTCGCTGAAAGCTTTAGACACCTACTCGAATTTTTTTCTCAAAAGTGACTAGGATTTCGGGGGTATGTCTATTGACAAAAAATGATTGTATTTGACCCCAGAACCTAGAAATAATTTTTTTAGAACGATTCGAAATTTTTTTGTTCGCCGAAAAAATTTAGGCACCTATCCCCAGTCGATTTTTCTTAAAAACTCATTCTTGGTTTTTAATAATTTTGTTTGACGTCCTACAGAAAATTTGTCTAATACTTTTTTGTAAGTATCCATGAGCTCTGCTTCAGAAAAAAGTTTCATTCAAATATATTCACTATTGTAAGAGTTATGGCTGTTTGAAAATTGGACCTTTTTTATGTGGTTTTTCTCATTTTTCGGGGTCAGGGTTCAACTTTTCATATATTTTTGCGATTTCTGCATATTCTTGATCAAAATACGCGTAGTTTGCTTTTTTAAACATTAAAATCGTCCAATCCGTTCAGAAGTTATGATGTTTTAAAGATTCGCATGAAAATTCAGTGAAACATATCGATGGATGGTCAGACATTATATTTTCGGAAAAGAATTTTTTTCTCGAAACTGGGTAGGATTTCAAAGGTATGTTTATTGGTCAAAAATGATTGTAACTGACCACTGCAACTAAAAATAATTTTTTTAGAACAATTTGAAATTGTTTAATTTTGTCGAAAAAATTTCTGTTTGGTATGGAACTTTAAACGTTAATAAGTTGTTAAGGAAGCCCCAATCAAAAAATTGGTGTTCTCGATTTTCGTCTTATTTTGGCCTCTAGAATCTCCCATTAAAATTTTTCCCAGGTGTGGCCGAACACCCTGTATAATCGGAATAACCTCATCATTTAAAATAATAAACTCGTTTGAGAATTATTCGAAACGATGAAAGGGGAATAGTTTAATTTGATAATATTACATTTGTATTTTTAAATACGTACTAAAGGCTCGTTAATTTCGGGCAACAATTTATAATGTACCGTCGAGCATACGGTTAATTAATAATTCATGCTTTAAGCGAGAACAGAAATGATATTTTAAATAATATGCCTGGAGAGTTTCGGGATTACACGAAACGGATAAAATATTCATACGGTACTCCGCGTAATTTCGTATCCCTTAAAAATTCACTAAACGCAGTGTCGGTCGTAGTATGACGCGAAATGAATTTCCAAGGTATTACATTTTCACATTTTTTTGAAAGAAATTTTTTTTAATATTTAGACGAAATTATACATTTTTTATCGGTGTATCCACTTTGTGGAACATTTTTCTGAATACTCGCAGATTTCGTTTTCATCTGCCTCGAAATTTTTGACAAACTACCAAAGCTCTCTGCTACGTCGACTAATTATTTCAGCTTCTTCAGAAACTATGCAAAATTATTACTGGGATTAGTTTTAACGATAGAAATTACTTTCTTCGACCAAATAATAAAATTCACTTCTAGATATTATAATTTAAGAATTAATTGTATGTAATCTTAAAATTGAAATAATTACATAAAATCTTTTAACGAACAACTCGAGCACCTGTAGTAATTATTTTCCGTTGCTATTATTTTTTTTTCAATAGGAAATAACATTTGAATAACCCCTCGAAAGCTGCTTTACGTTCGTACGATCGCTAATAACAGCTTGTTAAGCCGAAGCTTACACAGTAACTGTCTTCCCGTATTTTAGCTTAGGTCAGAGTTAGGTCAGGGGTTATGTACCAGTTAATCAGAACAAACGTTAGAGCAAAAAAGTAAAATCACAAAGCAAAGGGTGCAGTGTTTAAACGCTCTGCGCGTATGAAATAATGCAGCTGCAGCACTGACTTTCTTGCCACGGCTAATTAGCATCGTCCAGGAGGATCTTTTTGTATTTAGCGGAAGGTAATGAAACTAACCTGCATTTCTGACCGAATGTAATATTCAACTTGCACGCTAATTGGCGCGTAGCTCTAAGCTTAAACGAGGCCTGAAATGTGGCGGGTGTAGGATTGAAATTAGCACTGTGATATAGTGGAGGTTAACTGCGAATTCAATTAAAGGAACATTAGAATTTTGGCATGATTAAATCGCAATCGGACTTAAATTAACCGTTACATTTGCGCGTATGAGATTCTCCAGTTTAACGATAATCGTCGGTGCTAATTGTAATCGCGATTTCATTTGTCCAAACATTCGCGGGTGGCGCGATAAAACAGTGTTTCTCAAATTGCGTTACACCAATTTGAAAAATAAAAAGAGGCATATCATTTGTCCGTTCCTGTTTTCTATTAATGGATCGATCAGAATTGTTTTATTTTAAAAGAAGTAGCATAGAAGAAGCATAGTTCCAGAATGTGGGGTGTGAAACATACGCGTTCCTCGAGCAAAAAGAAATCGAAAAGTCCTTTACCATTTTACGATCGGAGGCTTCGTTTTCGAGATACAAACAATTAAACCTCCACTGGTGTAATTCGCGGAGTCCGCCATTTATAACTCAGTCAGCTGATCGCGCGCCTGCGCGTACGCGATTCACGCGAAGACTTTCAACTGCTAATATCACGATAACGAAGCATCGAATTGCAAAATGGTAAAGGACTTTTCGATTTCTTTTTGTGCGTAGAATCTGCATGCTTCGTTTTATCCCATTATTTTGAAATATTGAGTCTACCAGCGTCGACTTTAGTTTGCATGAATTTTGGTGTGTTCTTTGCACACGATGGTATTATTTTACCAGTTCTGTCGCGATCGGGGGAAGAAAATGTTTCTAAAACAGACGAGCATAAGCAAACGTTTACCTTGTAAGGATGGCGTCTGTGAGATCTTATCGTCTCGAAAGGGTTAGATCTAGCTTAATGTTGCGTTAAGCCGATGCTTACGTCAAAACTGTTCTCGTCGACGGTACGAGGCTGTTTAGCGATGCCGTGCAAGAACCAGGGAATTTGCTTAAGTGCCACTAAATAGACGCGTAAGGTGTGAGGAATGACCGTCTACAATGCATCGACGACCAAGGTGAATGGGCGATACGACGATATGCTTATACAGGTATTCAGGATACTGTTTATCGACAACGAAGTGGGGCTAGATCATGACTCCTGGGACTAACAGAGATGCAAATGACTGCCCTATATCACACCGAGGGCACGTTCATAGACAAAGGGCGGATATTCAGATATGGCTGTTCCAAGACGGTTACGTGGGGACTTGGATATACAGTTGATCACGAAAATATTTAGACACCAGTATAGCTTTGACAATCTACTATCTGAAGTATACACACAACAAACAGAAATATAATTACCTAAACTTTCATTAATAACATTTACAGCTGAAGTAGACTTCAACATTAAAAGTGTGACACTTTATATAAATTAGCTTATGCACCATTAGAAATTATGTAGCTAAATGATAATTATCTTGATTATTTCTGACATTGATTTAAGGTTGTATTTAGAGACACCAGTTGCACCTCGTCTTTTTACAAAATTTCTCTCTTTTTTATATTAATGCTTACATTTATGGTGTTGGTAGTTTGTGCAGTATAGACACGAAATAAATAAATTATTAATTTAATTTTATCTGTCAAGAGAATGATGCCATTCAGGATAAATTTTGCAAAATTCAAACTAATATTTAAAATTATCTATCTTTTCGTACGCTTCCTATTATTACAAAATTGTTGTTGGTAGACAAACATTTAAGACCAGATTATTGTTTCTCATTAAAATCGGATTGCATATACACAGCAGAGAGCGTTTTTGAAAAAATTCGAGGCTCGTGATGGAATATCGATTTTATGTGACAATCGTAAACGATCAGAACAATGGATGGATGGAACAATGGATAACGAGGAATGACAAAACACATGTCCCAATTATCACTTCATCGGAAAAGGATAATGGTTACTGTCAAGGCTGGCTCTACGTGAATGCAAACGACGCCCTGTATTTATCTGGTCTTTTGCTAGAGGCAACCCAACAAGAAGGGACGAGGGTGAACATTTTTTAAATAAATATAGAAGAATACTGGAAGAATACTGAAATAGAGACTCATCAAATTAGTTTACACTTTATTATAGTTTTCTAGATTGAAAATTAAAATTGCGCGAAACGATTCAAAATCTCAAATATACACAGTATATAAAAATACGATATTAACAAAAATTTTCACCTGCAAATTAAATAGCCTATACTCTCCATTGGAACATAAAGAGTAACTAAACAACAGTTTCATCTGAATTGGACAAAAATGATAGGAATTACAGGAAACTCACAAACCCACTACTTTCTATACATTGTATCACAAAATATTTTATTTGCAATGGTAAAACAATTTCATGAAAAACAACATTTTCAAAAGAATCATATTCTATTTAATAAATAAAATATTGACACTCGAAAATGCACAATAAATATTACTGCGAGTTAGAAAAATTAGTTTCATTGATCAAAATTTGGAAATACTTCAAATTAAAAATTTCAATTAAATTGCAAATAAATTTCAATGCAAATGAGAGGAAAACGTTGTCCTAAAAATTCTTTAAACAAGACATCAATACTGAGTGGGGGAGAACAAGGATGATTTTACGTGATTCGTAAACAATTTCGTCTGAATTGGACAAAAATGATAAGAGTTGTAAGAAACTCGCAAACCCACAGATTTTAAATTTCATATGCTTAAATTTATTTGAGAAGCTGTTCAAAGCGATTAAAACTTCCATACATTCGTTGCATTGAAAGTAATTGAAACGTGCCCCTAAAATAAAACAAGTACAAACGTGACGAAGTACGTTCGATCCCATCGCTAGTTTCAATGAATCCTGCTGAGCTCGGAGCGTCGAAAGTTGAGATTCCCAACTATGGGCTAAAATAGTAAAAAGGCGAAGGCCCTCGACGGTGCAACTAGCGAAAGATCCCCCAAGTCGATTCTTTTATTGACTCGACGGGTAGATTTCTTCTGTTTACAACACTAGCTGCGCGTGCACTTTCGATTCTCGCTGCCATGGAACACCGAACTCCTTTTGCAACTATCGTTATCGTAACGTAAACCATGACTGGTTCGTGTCCCGTTTGCGCGGGAAACGAGCAGCTAACAAGGACGCTGCTTCAAAGCGATCCAAACGCGTACCGGGAGTCAAAATTCATTCGAAACGTTTGATATAACATAGGAGCAATATTTTATTGCGACAATATAACGTTGGGAAACGGTGCAACTGTATATTGCCGCCATCGTCGGTGTACTAAAGTTCCGTGAATACATTGGGGATCGTCGAATGACACCACAGTCTCGATTGCTACTCGCGATTTAATTGGATTTCCATTAAGCAGGTATACGAGTAGCCAATTACTTGGTTACAAACCAGCTGGCCAAATAATATCCTGTAATATGATTACGGATAACTGGTATGCAAATTACCACTGTTCGTTAATTGTAGCTAGGTGGTTAAAGTGGTTTTACACGGTACGAAAGGGTGGTATCGAATGACAGAAATATCCGGGAATAATGTTATTCTCAGTAACGCGATACGTCATTTAACCGAAGCGTTACGTCAGCATAATTCTAATATCTCCAAAAGAAGCTACTTAAATGTCTCCTATCGTGATGAAAAATATTTCGTAAACAATTTTGATAGCGTTAACGGCAATTTTTACTACGAGCTTTTGTTATATTATATTTAATGGAAGACTATTTTTCTCTGATCGAAATAAAATGGGGAAATAAAATGTAAAAATCGAGTAAATTACGGGCGTTCTAAGTACGCGTTACAAACGAATAGTACCGAGAATATTCATTAGAATAACGCGTGAGAAATGTTAAAAATTTATATTGTACGTCAGGATTTAATTTTTTTAATCTCATTCTCTCTGGAATTATTGGTTATTCGAGCGAACATTTTAGATGAAACTTACACTGTTTCCAGGCAGCCATCTCATGGTCAGTTTTGTTCCAGATGACGGCACTTCCGAGGTTTCCAATAGTTTGCGAGGTAATCACGCGGAACGAATTAAAGGGAACACCAGGAGCATATAATATATATAAATTCTGAGAATATGTCGTAAGAAAATAGGGGGGAATCGAATTCATAAATTACAAATGATTTATATTCGAAAGAATATTCTAGATTTCGTACTTTCTTATTCGTTAATGCCATTAAAATAGCTGAAGCCTATAAATGAAGAAAAATAATACCAAACCTAGCTAATTTTTATATAACAAGACTACTTAGAATGAACAATCTGAAAGATCCGTTGCAAGTTGTTTTTACATAACCTAACTTTAATATAATACTTCACTCGAAACAATTTAATATGAAGAAAATTAATGTTGGCTTATAGTTTATAGGAATTAGCAAAATTAGTAAAAACGAAAGAGAATATTAAAAGAAAACAGTACTTGCAACAGTACATTCAACTGTACTTGCTTTAGTGTGAGATATTGTAAAATAGTTATTTTATACCAATTGTATAACATACTTCACGTATACACATTCCTACCATGACTGGTTAATTGACCAGTCTTCAATTTTCATCGGATAGGAGATGAAACGGTCATGAAAAAAAATTTTGTTTCAAATCAATACCATAGTTAGTTCAAGAGAGAATTATTATTTACGAAAAAATGGTAGCTAGTAATTATGCAAGTATCCTTTATACAAATTTAAATTCATTTTCAATTAAATAAACGATTTATAATCCAGTTTTATCGCACACCAGTCGTATGATCAATAGGAATTGCTTAAACTTCTTTGGGTATGTAGCGTCAAAGTAAATGTGAAAATAAACATAGAAGAAAGCATAAATTATAGTATGCGATATAGTCATTAGATAGAGGATGAAATGCCCTTTAAAATGAGCGTTTGTGAGAGTCGATAGCTTTAATAGTTCCAGAGATATAGCGATTTTAGTTTCAAGTCGATGCGGTGGCTAGTTACGGAGATATGAGGCTTCGAAGTTTGTTTACGTTTCGTTGTGCGCTCGCGAATTCATTGATCTCGCGCGCGCGTAGAAATAGTAAACAGTGCGTAGTAAATTCTTGGAAATACTACGCTTCCTGGTCACGCGACTCTCTCGACTCACGCGCGACAAGGAGGTACGACGAGACGCGTCAGACGAAGACAGCGATAGTCAAATTAAGAAAAATTACCTTTTACATAAATTACGATATCTCGAAAACGGAAAGTCCGATCGACAAAAACCAAAAACCATTTCAAAGAGGAAGCTTTGCCGCTGCTAACAGCGTTTCAAACTTGGAGATAACACTAATAATTTCGAAACTGCACGTAATTAAAGTTTTAGTAATTTCAATACGCGTTAGTCATCTGCTTTAACACGGAAAGCGCCATAAGAGAATTTTTTTAAAATTACCTCTTTACATAAATTACGATATCTCGAAAACGGAAAGTCCGATCGACAAAAACCAAAAACCATTTCAAAGAGGAAGCTTTGCCGCTGCTAACAACGTTTCAAACTTGGAGATAACACTAATAATTTTGAAACTGCACGTAATTAAAGTTTTAGTAATTTCAATACGCGTTAGTCATCTGCTTTAACACGGAAAGCGCCATAAGAGAATTTTTTTAAAATTACCTCTTTACATAAATTGCGATATCTCGAAAACGGAAAGTCCGATCGACATAAACCAAAAACCATTTTAAAGTGGAGACCTTGGCGCTTCTAATAGTGGCTCAATTATGGATAAAATACTAGTAGTTTAGAAATGGCGCGAGTCTAAAGTTTTACTATTTTTAATACGCATTACTAGACACTTATAAGACAGTGGAAACTGAACATTCTCTCCTTTCATCTTTGTTATACAGAGTGTTCGGTCCACCCTGGGAAAAATTTAAAAATCAAGAATATCAATTTGTTGATTGAGGCTTTGTTAAAAAATTATCAAAAAATTACATTAAAAAATTTTAATTCAATCACGGAAAAATTATTTTCGTTTGTGGGAGTCTATTACAACCATTTTTGGTGAATAGACATACTCTCGAAATCCTACCCACTTTCGAGAAAAAAATTCAGTAGGTGGAGAAATTTTTCGGGAAAATTAAAAAGTTTCAAATCATTCTGGAAAAAATATTTTTAGTTGCGGGGGTCGTTTACAATCATTTTTGGTGAATACACATACCCTCGAAATCCTAACCATTTTCGAGAAAAAAATTCCTTGCTGAAAATATAATTTTTCGCCAGAAATGTCACTCCAAAATTTCGTGCATATCTTTAAAACGTCATAACTTTTGAACGGATTGAAGGATTTTAATGTTTAAAAAAGCAAACTACGCGTATTTTAATGAAGAATATATAGAAATTCTAAAAATATTGGAAAAGCTAATCCTTGACCCCGCAAAATGAGAAAAACCCCATAAAAATGGTCCAATTTTCAAACAGTCATAACTCTTACAATAGTGAATATATTTCAATGAAACTTTTTCCTTAAGCAGAGCCCATTGGTACCTACAAAAAAGTATTAGACAACTTTTCTGTAGGACGTCAAACAAAATTATTAAAAATGAAATCGAATTTTTAAGAAAAATCGATAGGGGGTAGGTGCCTAAATTTTTCGACGAAAAAAAAAATTTCGAATCGTTTTAAAAAAATTATTTCTAGGTTCTGGGGTCAAATACAATCATTTTTGATGAACAGACCTACCCCTGAAATCGTACGTAATTTCGAGAAAAAAATTCTTTACCGAAAATATACTGTGTGGCTGGAAATGTATATAACTTTCTAACGAAGCCTCAATCAACAAATTAGTATCCTTGATTTTCGTCTTATTTTGGCCTCTAGAATCTCCCATTAAAATTTTTCTCATGGATAGCCGAACACCCTGAATATTTCCTATTTAAGGAACGATGGATCAGCTAAACAGTATAGCAAAGATGACCTCTCGCAACTATAACCGTTTAAGTGTGTGTTAGTAGTCTAGCACTTCGTTAGCCAAGTTCTCGAATAGCTTGAGTCCCTCAGCGCTATATCGCCGTCTTCTAACAGATGTTAAAGGATTAGCTCGCTACAGAAACAGCGATAACTTTCGTTCCAACACCATCGACTAGTTATAACAGGAATAAACGAGGGTGCAATTTCTCTCTGGGTCACGACTACTGGCCGCGCTGAACTTTTATAGCGACGAATTTTTTTATCGACGATGGTAAAAATGTTTCGACCATAAATTCATTTGCCCCGGTTGAGTGCCGCGTTATTGTAATGGCAGCTCTCTTCCCGAGCACGGGGATTCCCGGGGAACTTATGGCTGAGAAGCAGCGAAACTTGACAATAACCAACTTGCCAGGCGTCGTGTAGTTTTTCATTCGATAAGCCAGTTTTGTTATTTTAAATCGCGACGATGGGAACGGAAATTTGCAGAAAATACGCGTCCAGTTTCAACGATTTATGCAATGTATTTACGATAACGTTTTCTCTGCGAGACGAAGATATTTGTGAAAATTTGTGCGACTCACGGACCCTCCTTTCGTGAAATTGTTGTAATTATACAATGTGTTTCGAAGTAAATTGAATTGCAATTGAGGAATTGAACGAAACTAAATATTTCGACATATTCGTGGCGATTTAGTAGATACAGTTTCTCTTTTTATTAATTCTCATCAATCTCTCGACGCTACTTTAATTACTTGATTCATAAAATTCGTAGAACTTTGTACCAGACAGCTGGAGCTTGTTAAGAAACTGTTTCATCGAAAGTAGAACTCGAAGTCCTCGTCGGATGAGAATGTTAATGAAACGGAAACAGAGATATAAATTGTACGATTCCTTTTATTCACTTTTTACGCTGGAAATTTGAAGTTTATCACTCGACAAATTAGAATACCAAGAAGCTTACGCAACTCAAGATAACGACGATATTCATTAATTTTTCTGCAACAGTGGAAAGTCTAATATTGTACTATTCATCAGGTTAATCTTAAACATTACTCTGTAATTTTTAAACTTTTATTCAACGAATATCTTTACAACGAGTTATAGTTTCTTTTCTCGTGGAATCTCGTACGAACGTGTACAAATAACGTAAGAAATAAATGAACTTTTCCACCCCCTCTCGCTCGTCCTCGACGACGTCAATTCCTCAATTGCTCGATATCTGATCTACAAAGTTCAAAGAAAGCTTTGATAATTTGTTCCACTACTTTACTTTAGATTTATACATGAATATTGTACATGAAATAAAGCATTTTGCGCGGATGAGTGCGGGACCTCACTTCTAAATCCGTTGCGATCGACTCACTTGTCAATGATCTATGAGAACGTGTACACGGATACACCAGTATGATACGATTTTTAGTGACTTAGAGCTTAAACATATTTTTTTTTGTTTTTTTTTTGTTTTTTCTTTAAAAGATGCGACGCGTTGCACGAACGTCCTTCGTTTTTTTTTCCCAGCGTCGTTTTCAGAAATCAAACGACTTTGAAAATTGTTTCGTCAGAGAGACACTCTCGTTTTCTTTTAATCGTTCACTTCGTCTTCCAGGAACGCAACGTCTACGATGCACAGAGTTCATTTCACGCGCGTCCTTCGACGGCAGTCCTTTAATTTAAAGTTACAATATTAATTTTTTTTTACAGCATTAATTAATGATGCATCAACGACGCTTCCGTTTCGCCGCGATGGCGCTCGCCGAACGATTCTCTTTCCGCACTGTCGGCTCGAACGAAACTTTCGCGGTTCGCGCGTCGAAATTATTAATAATTAATTACATATCAAAACAGTCGCGCGTGCACAGCTTGCCCGTAATAACAATTAAAGTGCGACAATCGATTCCACGCGTACTTACATACATCGAACAACGCGTTGTTGCCGTTACAAACTGTCAAACATTAATATACTATTCGTTTAAAATATTATAATAGGTTTAGGGGAAATTTTTTCATCTCTTGGATACAATAAACTTAGATAACACAGATTAACGCGTTCAGCGCGACACGAATTATACTTCCATTATTTTCATTGAAATTTACAGAGTGTGACTGAAAAGTTTGCGTTTCTATTTTATCCAAGACGCAATGAACGCGTTAATAAATAAACTTACGCATTTAAACAGTAATATATAGGATTTTTGTTCTAATTTAAACGCTTAGAAAGCGTTTCTCCCTTTTTTTGGTACGAAAAATGGTAATGGAAGAAGATTGTTGCGCCTTGACATTTCATACTTTTTCAAAACTTGGCTGATTGTTTCGAAGAGTATAAAAATTGGAAAACATTAATATCGACTGAATTATAAATATACAGGGTGTTCAAAAATCAAGAATATCAATTTCTCGATTGAGGCTTCGTTAAAAAGTTATTAACGTTTAAAGTTCCGCCCTTACTGAATTTTTTTCTAGAAAGTGGGTAGGATTTCGGGGGTAGGTCTATTCATAAAAAATTATTGTATTTGACCCCAGAATCTAGAAATAATTTTTCCAGATCGATTTGAAATTTTTTTTCTTCATCGAAAAATTTAGGCATCTACCCTCTGGTCGATTTTTCTTAAAAATTCGTTTTTGATTTTTAATAATTTTGTTTGATGTCCTACAGAAAAGTTGTCTAACACTTTTTTGTAGGTACCAATGGGCTCTGCTTCAGAAAAAAGTTTCATTCAAATATATTCACTATTGTAAGAGTTATGGATGTTTGAAAATTGGACCAATTTTATGGGGTTTTTTTCGTTTTACGTGGTCAAGGATCAACTTTTCGAATATTTTTGCAATTTGTACACATTCTCCTCTAAAATACGCGTTGTTTGGCTTTTTAAACATTAAAATCCTTCAATCCGTTCAGGAGTTATGATGTTTTAAAGATTCCCATGAAATTTCGGAGAACCATTACTGGCCTCACATTAGATTTTCGGTAAGGAATTTTTTTCTCGTAAGTGAGTAGGAATTGGGGTGTATGTGTAATGATAAAAAATGATTGTCATTAACCCCTTAGCTAAAAATAATTTTTTTAGAAAGATTTGAAAATTTGTTTCTCCGCCGAAAAATTTCAGTGAAACATGTCAATGTATGGTCAGACATTACATTTTCGGTAAGGATTTTTTTTCTCGAAAATGGTTCGGATTTCGGGGATATGTCTATTGACCAAAAATGATTATAATTGCTCCCTGCAATCAAAAATAATTTTTTTAGAACGATTTGAAATTTTTGAATTTAATTGTTAATAACTTTTTAACGAAGCCTCAGTCAAGAAATTGATATTCTTGATTTTCGTCTTATTTTGGCCTCTAGAATCTCCCATTAAAATTTTTCTCAGGGGTGGCCGAACACTCTGCATTTAAAAATTCTTTTCTCACCAACAGACTTTAGTAAAAATAAATAAATGCAACCATATATGATATGTTGATTAAAATCACGTTCACATTGGAAACAATCGATTACTAAGTATAATTGTTTTCTTTTTGTAAAATTTACATAATTATGTTTAAAATCGATAGGATTTGCTTCTATATAGTTTTTAATGATATGAATAATTTTTCTGCAGTTTTAATAAATTGAACAAGATGAGCAATCTTATGCTTGGATTGTTTTTATATCATCAAAAAGAATGAAGATATTTTAGATGTCCAAGTACCTAACCACCCTATATATTACAGTTAATGCCAAGTATTAAACAATTTTACATAACATGACGATGATCAACGAAACAAATTTACCTATCAATAATTATTTAAACTAAGATGATTTTTTACAAGGAACATTTTCAACATCTTTCGTGCACCTAATATAATAACCTACAATTAGGTTTCGTTTGCATACTCGTACCCCAAAATTCACCATTCCTTCACACGTAGTCCAATCAATCTTGTATACTCGCGTTCGTTAATATTACAATTAATAAATTACAAATTAAATTATACGATTCTTATTATTCAAGCAAAATGTTACAAAAATTCGTACAATATTTGCCGTTAAACGCAATAAAGAAATATTAAATGCCTTAACAACGAACAGAGTTTATGCAGAAAATAAATATTTTGACGTAATAATTTCTAAAAGGATTGTAATTAAATTATTTAACAATAAAAATTCTGTTACCGTCGACTATAATAAAAATCAACTACTTCACCTCTCTTTTTTTAAAAATTACTGTTTACTTTCTATACCTTGTATCACAAAACATTTTATTTGAACGGTAAAACAATTTCATGAAAAACAATATTTTCAAAAGAATCACATTTTATTTGATGAATAAAATATTGACTCCCAAAAATGCACAATAAACATTACTGCGAGTTAGAAAATTAATTTCACTGACTAAAATTTGGAAACACTTCAAATTAAAAAATTCAATCAAATTAATATTGATTATAATATTGCTCCAAAAGAAAAATTGCAGCTCCTTCGCCTTAAAAGTCACGATATGGAAATAAATTTTAACGCAAATAAGGGAAAAACGTATACCTAAAAATTCGTTAAACAAGACATCGATACTGGGTTGGAAGAAACAAGTATGCATGAATTCGTAAACAATCGCTCGTTCGCTCTCACATCGCATTTACAAAGCCGGATATTTGAAATTAACAAGCCGGACGTTCGATTCCTGTAATTGCTCGCTAGCACGGACGATCGATTGACTAAAGTCGCGTTACAAATATATTGAGAAACGCCGATGAACGCCAAATACGTCGAAGGAGGTTCCTCGAGGCGAGTCGGACCAGTTAACCCTTAACGATCAGATCCACCGATGGGAATTTATTGGGTTGCACCTGTCTTGTCAATTTCCAATCAATTCGATCGCCGACGCTCCGAGTTATCAGTTTTCAACGACAACAAAGTGAAGGATCCTTATCCTTATTGATATAAATGTCTGCAATGTAACTTTACCAATTTCCTTAAGTAAAACTTCCGGTACCCATAGCAGCTGTGTGCTCGTAGCATAAGCTTCGAGTTTGTTTCGATCCCTGGGGGCATAGTAACGAAGATAAAAACATCGAGCAAGCTCAACAGTATCTTATCATCGGAAAAATTAAATGCAAAAGTTATTTTATTGCCAATGGATCGTACGAATCGTTTGTTGTGATTAAAGAATGAAGTATGTTAATCTAAATCATTAGTTTTTTATATTAATAGTGCATTTGTTTACAGGTTTTCTGGGAGCATAGTAATGAAGATTAAAACAACGAGCTCAAGAGCATCTTATCCTCGAAAAAAGTAAACGCAAAAGTTATGTTATTGCCAGTGGATCGTACGAATCGTTTCTTGCGATTAAAGAATGAAGTATATTAATTTAAATCATTAGTTTTTTATATTAATAGTGCATTTGTTTACAGGTTTTCTGGGAGCATAGTAATGAAGATAAAAACAACGAGCTCAACAGTATTTTATCATCGGAAAAATTAAACGCAAAAGTTATGTTATTGTCAATGGATCGTACGAATCGTTTCTTGCGATTAAAGAATGAAGTATATTAATTTAAATCATTAGTTTTTTATATTAATAGTGCATTTGTTTACAGGTTTTCTGGGAGCATAGTAATGAAGATAAAAACAACGAGCTCAACAGTATTTTATCATCGGAAAAATTAAACGCAAAAGTTATGTTATTGTCAATGGATCGTACGAATCGTTTGTTGCGATTAAAGAATGAAGTATATCAATTTAAATCATTAGTTTTTTATATTAACAGTGCATTTGTTTACAGGTTTTCTGGGGGCATTGTAATGAAGACAAAAACAACGAGCTCAACAGTATCTTATCCTCGGAAAAATTAAACGCAAAAGTTATGTTATTGTCAATGAATCGTACGAATCGTTTCTTGCGATTAAAGAATGAAGTATATCAATTTAAATCATTAGTTTTTTATATTAATAGTGCATTTGTTTACAGGTTTTCTGGGAGCATAGTAATGAAGTTAAAAACAACGAGCTCGACAGTATCTTATCATCGGAAAAATTAAATGCAAAAGTTATGTTATTGCTAGTGGATCGTACGAATCGTTTGTTGTGATTAAAGAATGAAGTATATTAATTTAAATCATTAGTTTTTTATATTAACAGTGCATTTGTTTACAGGTTTTCTGGGGGCATTGTAATGAAGATAAAAACAACGAGCTCGACAGTATCTTATCCTCGGAAAAATTAAACACAAAAGTTATGTTATTGTCAATGGATCGTACAAATCGTTTCTTGCGATTAAAGAATGAAGTATATCAATTTAAATCATTAGTTTTTTATATTAATAGTGCATTTGTTTACAGGTTTTCAGGGAGCATAGTAATGAAGATAGAAACAACGAGTTCAACAGTATTTTATCATCGGAAAAATTAAATGCAAAAGTTATGTTATTGTCAATGGATCGTACGAATCGTTTCTTGCGATTAAAGAATGAAGTATATCAATTTAAATCATTAGTTTTTTATATTAATAGTGCATTTGTTTACAGGTTTTCTGGGGACATAGTAATGAAGATAAAAACAACGAGCTCAACAGTATCTTATCCTCGGAAAAAGTAACCGTAAAAGTTATTTTATTCCGTTTCCAATGGATCGTACGAATCGTTTGTTGCGATTGAAGAATGAGATTAAGTATATTAATTTAAATCATCAGTTTTTTATATTAATGGTGCGTTTTTTTACAGGTTTTCGAGATCTTTCTCGTCTCCGTCCGACCGTGTCTCGAGGAACTCGGGGTCAGAAATCGCATCGGGATCGTGACACGTGACGCGTGGAAGGTTTATCGGTTTTCCAGGCGCCATCTTGGGGACGCGGTACGATGCCTAACGCTAGAACTTATCGAGTCTATTAAACGTACACGGATATGTGGTGGCCTCGGGTGCCGATCCAAAATCAACGATCTGCCACGGTGAACTCGTTTTCAGGTAGCCCCTCTAATTTCGACGAATCTGTCTCTGGTTCAACCGGGAACCGACGCTGCTCGGAGCCACGATGTTCCTTCGTCCGCCATGAACAGGTTTCAAAGCACATTACACACGGCTTCGCGATTAACAAAACGGGTTACCCTGAGATCACGATTTGATCGACGTTAACTTTCGTGGACAGTATGTTTCCATCGACACGGTCAAATCGTTAACAAATATTTTCACCGACTGTTCATATTTATTAACGAGTTTGAGTTCATTCGTTTCCACGAACTGATAGCTACGTAAGAAATTGTTATCATGTTTCCCAATTTGTGATGCTCATATGTGTCAAACTGACACTGTCAGAACGTTTTCTGCTTTGGTAACCCAGACCTATTCTTATTATTTTTTCGATTCCATATTCTAGATCTAGATAATGGTCTAGAAAATATACAAAAATATGACATCCCCTTTTCCATAGCAGACCACCGACCGTAGACAGTATTTTTCAAGTTGAACCCTTATTTTCTCGGTAGTGGAGGGGTGTCGCCCCCCAAACCCACACTCAGCTTGAGGATTATAAGTTAAACATTTTTTAAGTTAAGACTTATATCATTTGAAATGCAAAGAATTATGTCAGTGTCAATGAAAACAGCGTCGGTGAAATGAGTTGTCGACGATCTCAGGGTAACCTGAACAAAACAGGAGATTTGATTGCTCCAAAGAATCTACGAACATCGAAAGGCGTATGATTTTAGACCTAGACTGTCATTTTGTCGGCTTTGTGATTCGTTCTTTAATAGTAGGTAGGCTGTTTCGTACTTTTTGCAGATTTTGCAGATATATTTATTCATCTTATACGTACAGTATTCTTTTTATCAAAAAATATTAGAAAGTGTGGGAGTTATAACTTCTTGTTTAATGGCACTCTTGAAAAATGTCCTCCATTGGCTTTTTCTCTGAGAGGGGGCTAAAGTATCTTCATTAGGAAGTAGTTGGCAGCAGTAACTAGGAAAAAGTAAAAATCTCGATGAATAAGGGAATGGCTGCACTTCGAGTTTCGAATTTCTGTTTTTTAACCTTCTTTTTTTGTCTTTGGCATATTAAGAAGAATAGTAAAACTCAATGTTTTTAAAGATCTCTAGTTTCAACAATACAGGCATGTCTGCTGAATATTCTATCGAAATTTGAGGTCAATCGGTCTGCTAGATCTTGAAATACCATGGAAGCCAGTTTAAATGTGTTTTTTTTTAAACAAGAAGTTATAACTCTCACAATTTTTAATATTTTTCGATGAAAAAAATACTGTACATACTTATAAGATGAATAAATATATCTGTAAAATCTCAGCACGAAACAGCCTAGCTACCATTACAAAAAAAAGGCCGGAAAAATGTTTAGACAGCAATACCCCGTTAAAATACGAACAGCTGAATAATTATGCTTCCGTGGGATAATTTTCAATGAACTCTATGAAAGTTTCGCGAATAATTGTGAATCGAACGTAGAAGGTAGACGTTATAAAAATTGATTAAGTTTTTAACGGCGATCGAGTCATCGATGTCTCTGAATCTATGGCAGTACTCTGCTTATGCTCTCGTTAAGAAAGTGGTCTGTAAAAAAGTCTGGTACACGCTACCTTGCAACTAGTTTGAGTATCATTTCATCGTTTACACATTACTAGGATTCCCCCGTGTTTCGAGGTCAATCAAACACCGGAGGAACCTTTCTTCGTTAGTTGAAATGAATTTTTGCTAACATTGGTCGATTTCTGAGACAATAACGTACAACTGTATTATCAGTTTTCTAAATTGCAATCAACATCGTCGAATTTGTAGGCAACGCGTTATTTAAAAGAATATTCTAAACTTCCAAACGTTTCTTTGAATTTCGAAATTTAATCGATTTCTACCCATAATAATGAATTATAAAAAGATTGCATTTTAATCAAGTACCAACTTCGTACCTTAAAAATTACGTGGCAGATCGATTGGAATGCCGTTTGGAAAAATATTTAACGAGTCGACGAGAAACTATAAACGTTTGGTATCAATCTTTGGACCACTGTGTATATCGATGCAAAAAATACGATCGAAAAAATTCCGTCATGCCTTATCACTTAAAACTCGTTTGTCCTGTTTCTCTTTTGCTCGGGCTTTTGTGTGTGTTTGGCCGGTGGCTGCGTTCAAAACGCATTCCAGCGATACGCTCGAAAATGTAACTGATGAAAACCCGTCGGAGGTCGTTTTAAAACTTGGACAACGAACGAAATTTGAGGAACGGTTTAAAATCCCCTCTCGTCGCACGCTAGATTACCCGATTCAAATAAACCGTGTCGAAACATTTCCGTGGTTTCCCCGGCGAATTACGCGAATTCAGCGTAACTCTAAATATTTGTTCCTCCGCGTTAACGCGTTGCAAAAGCAGCAACGAAAGGTCGGCGACCTAAAAACGGAGCCGACTCTTCCAATTTTTATCTTCCCGCGACGATTTATAGAAAAAAAAAAAAAAAACGTGGTTGTAATTCGTTTAGCTTTCGCGGGCAAACGTTCACAATGTATTCGAGGTTATGTTCGAGCACTATGGCGACGGAGCAGGCTGTCTGTCGCTGTATTATGGCAATTTTAAACTTTGAACCTCGCTGAAATAAATTCTGCGATCCCGCGGATTTCGTGAAACGTGAATTTCAATTTTTCCACGAAACTCAGCAGGTTGGCTGAATAAATCACCCCGCGTAAAATCGTGGCCGTAAATTAATGAATAAGTTCAAGTTTTAAATGGGTTTCGAGCGTTCCCATCAACTACGGGCACGCTGCTTCGAACAAATAAAGATTATAGTTTTTACGAATTTTGATGCATTCACTCGAGGGTAGCTTATTAGAAAATAAGACAAATTGATTCCAATGTATCCTAGAAATTTTTAGGTTAGGTGTAGTACCACATTACCCATTTTGCATTTTTTTTTTATTGTATCTCAGTTGAATAGATTCAAAGAGAAATTAACAATATATAACCTAGACAAATTTGGAAATTCTTTTGTATTTATTATCGAAGAATGTAATTAATTTAAATCAGTTGATTTTTTGAGAAGCTCAAAACAATGTTTTGATGCAAAAGATAAATACATCACAGTGCACATAAAAATTATAAATTGTACGTGAAAATAAAAATAGTAGGATTTATAATACAATTTATCATGTAGATACACGCTAAAAATATTACGGTACACAATAGACTCTAAAAATATCACGAACCTGCAATACTATGAAATTTATGGACGTCAAAGATAGACGTGACACGCTATATCGAATAATAACTTACCAATAACCTCAATTTCATAAATTTTTATCGATGGTAGTACGCAAAGCTTAAATGAAACATTAATATTACGATATTAAATAATTGAAAATGCAATAATTCCAGCGTTTAAGCAATAATTACCCCTCCGCCTTCTTTTCTGCTTATGTTTATGGAGGGTGTGAAAACCTCGTTGGCCTAAGTCCGAGATAGAAATTGCTATCCACTCGCTTTTAAGCAGAGGTTGAAACAGTTATGGAACTTTTTCAATAGATTCCGTTGTAACACTTGCAATGGAACTTCTATAATAAAAGTTTTCGCATTATAAGTTCCAATAAGAACAGATAAATAAACGTTCTTGGAAATAAAAGTTCTGGTTTGACTAAAATTTAGAAGAAATCAAAATTCTTGCGTAATAAAAGCAGATATTTTTCTTCCGTTAATAGCAGAGAAGCTCTCCGTCACATTTAAAAAAAAACCCTGTTGGTTTTCGAAAGTTTTACATTATTATTATTATCATACGATATCAAATCGTTCGATGCATAATTTGAAAACGATCGTAACGCGAAGATAGTTTGGGTCACGTTCTTGGATACGTTCGGTGCCCGTAAACTAGGAAACTTAGTCGCAATTGACGATATATTTGACAGTAATTGAATGTAAACGTCGGAATCAATTGAAATGTAACTGCACAGTTATTGGAAATTCAATTGCAGTCGGTTCTAAAAGGACTGCAGTAATCACAGTACTAAATATGTCGTCCTTGTATTTTAAGCATTTCACACGTGAATAGAAAATAATATTTTTAATAAGATTTATTTAGAGTTCGTTAAATGTAAAGACGAATTACGTGTTAATAAAATTTGTTAATAAAACGTGTTAAAAAAACAAACATTGAAATAAATTGTCAGTTTTAAAAATTTCTAATTAAATAAATTAAGTTTGATAAAAAGAAAACTTGTTCTATTATCCAACCGCCATTTTCTCTCCGCGTTAATTCAGATACGGGAGTTTCTGCTATCCGCGATAAAAATATGGGGCAAAAAGTAATTTCACCGGGGGCATAGCGAATTACGGGAATAATTCCCGAATTTTCAGCTCGCATCGCGTCGATTCCACGTCTATCGACGAATCCCGCGCAAACTCAATGGAGCCCTAAATATTTGTGTACCAGAAATGCACGTGAACGCGGAGGTAAAGAAAGACAGCAGCTCGCTTCCGGCATTCGAGCGGAATTCCGGGCCGAGGTTTTGTCGTAATATTCGGGTCACGGTGGATCCCGAAGCCCAGAAAATACGTTGCTTCTTATCCAAGAATCCATGAAAACCGCGGCGTTGTTCTCAACTTCGTTCCGCATAAACGTTTCCAGTTATTCGGTAGTCGTGTTTACTGTCGGTAAAAGGAATTCCAAGGATAACCAGGATAATGCCTTCGCTCGCTGACAGTGTTTGCAAACGAGCCTCACGCGTATTACGGCGCGAAACTGCGTTCGACCGGCTCTATCCCCGAATTTCCCTATCTTTCTATTGATATTAGTATCGTCGAGGAAAGGTTGAACATAGCGGCGTAGCCACCAACGCCTCGTCGAAAGGATATTCAACGAATTTAGGAAACAATCGGTATCAAAGTTTTAACGAACGTCTAATTGCAGAACCAAATACAAGGTAGAAAACTCTTTAAAATATAACTCAAGTAACGATAAGATACACAGAAGCGACGATAATGAAAGAAACAATGTAAGAAAACCGCTCCATGTCGTTAATAACCACGTAGTTCTATAAAAATTTCTCGTGCTAATTTGAATCAAATAGTTATTCACACTGGATCAATCGTTTGAATCATTTAGTTCTTTTCAATTTCGCGATTGGAGGTTTCGTTATCGAGATATAAACGGTTAAAGTTTGCAGGTGGCGTTGCGCGATCAGCTGATTGAGTTGTAAATGGCGTCGATCGGGAGTCATGGCGGGAAACTTAAAAGAAACAATCTAAGAAAACCGCTCCTGTCGTTAATAACCACGTAGTTCTAAAAATTTCTCGTGCTAATTTGAATCAAATAGTTATTTCCATTGGATCAATCGTTTGAATCATGTAGTTCTTTTCAATTTTGCGATTGGAGGTTTCGTTATCGAGATATAAACGGTTAAAGTTTGCAGGTGGCGTTGCGCGATCAGCTGATTGAGTTGTAAATGGCGTCGATCGGGAGTCATGGCGGGAAATTTTAACTGTTTGTATCTTGGTAACGAAAATTCAAATTGTAAATTGGTATGGATATGCTCTATTGATTTAATGACGAATTTATGAAAGGCGAATTTTAATCATAGAAAAATGAAACCTGTTTATATCATTCCATAAATACGAAATATCGAAGGTGTATATTGACAGATAGTGTAAATGCCATACTAGTTACACTATAGATCGATAATACCTAAACTAGGGTACATACAGTAGCCCATATATGCTTCGCATACGATACGTCTTGAAATTCCAGACGGCAGGTATTGATTTTATTTCTTGAAATTATGAATACAAGTAATAATAATTTAGAAGAAGCTCAAAGAATTTTCATATAAAGTCTCAGTATGTTTTATTTCGTTAATTTATTGTACTTCCACATTTTCATTTCAAATTTCCATTTTAATTTCTTGCCATTGAATAAATTCTGTTTATTTCAGCAAAACGTTCGATCAATGTAAATTTAATATTTATTTAGTTCGATCAATCGACGAATTGTATTTAAATTAAACGAATTCCTATGAATTTTCAGTTTCATGAAACCATGTTTTATTCTTGATAGAGATTCAATTTAACAACGAGAGGATATTACGTTTGTTATTAGTAAGCACTGACGATAAACAAAAAATGAAAAATTAACGTTTCAAACATTGAAACGTAGAGTAAACTTTGAAATTCCGTTTCAAGAACAACTTGGTTCTGAATCTTTAAAAATGAAGAATCTATTAACTAAAATCATTGCACAGTATTTGAAGTTTGGAGCGAAAATATAAAAATTCCACGTTATATTTCGGTGTCTCGTAAAAAGAGGCAATTACGCTCGTAAAGTATTCTGTTTCAAAATATTCGCGTAAAGTATTTTCGTTACATTACGAAAAGAGTTCTAGGAAAGTTTCAAAAATTACATTCGTAATAAACTATTTTATACAGTAAAAGTTCTTTCCCTTCAAACTATATTTCAATACAAACACACTAATTGTGTTCGTTTGCTCCACTAATCGCAAGCAGATAAATAAATAAACTCACAGAAATCTCACTAAAATGGAATCAAACCCAAAATATAATTACTATTATAACCCAGTAGTTAATTAAGTCTCGGTTTCCAAAGTATTTTTAGGGTATTATTTTTAGTTCGTCCACTGTGTTGGGTATTACAGTATGCACAACCATACGGTATTCTTAATACAAAGGGAACGTTCTTGAGCCTCGAATTGTTTGCATGAAGAATACCGTTGCAGAATCGACGAATAGAACGTTACTAAACCAGCGCCTATTAATTTCTCTCGTCCTTTCGTAGGTCGGCCATTTGTCACTGTCAGACGATACTATTAACCCTGGTACCGTTGTGTGCCGTTTGATCGGTTAAAATTATTGCTGCTGCATGTAGAATTGTCACGGAACAGCTAGCCTTCGTGAAAGACTGCCTTTATCGTGATAGTATCACCGTACGTGTGAGCAAGCTTGAAAGCTGTAATGGGGGATCAGGAATAAATGTTTCCCGACGACGAATACGACGATTGCGCAATTCTAGTTGCATTAGTGTCTAATGTCTAATAGGTCATGCTATTTGAAAATCCTAGGATATGTCTCTATTAACCCATGAGATCTCATATTCCCAATACCAGGATGATCAATAAATTTTTTCATTTTTTTTTCTACGACGATACGTCGCTTCGAAAATTTTGAAATTCTCTTTCATTTTCTATATTACTTTTAACTAATTATTTCGATGGTATTTGAAAATCCTAGCATATGATGTCTCTATTAACCCATGAGATCTCATATTTCTAATATCAGGATGATCAATAAATTTGTTCATTTTTTTTTTCTACGATGATACGTCGCTTCGAAAATTTTGAAATTCTCTTTCATTTTCTGTATTAGTTTTAACTAATTATTTCTATGGAATCTTAATAGATGCGTAGAAATTGTGAATAATTCAAGATAAAATGAAAAAGTATAATAAAATATGAACACATATTATAGATAGTACGTGTCTTTGTTATGTAAGTGGTATATTCAATTTGTTGACTCGAGTAAAAAATAGTCAACTTGTATTGGCCAGTACATAATTTATTCCAATGGAAGTTTTCCAACTTTTCTCGAATTGTGATTCATGGACCCCTGGGGGATGCACAAACGTATTGGGTCAACATGCTCTCAGAAGAAATAAAGAAGCAAATTGTATAGTTGAATGAAAGAACATGTCCAACAATGTCATTCTTTTTTTTTATTTTTGCATTTCATTTTTGGCGTCAATGGTAGCAATATTGAAAATTGAACTGAAAAATATAGAGCTTCAATGGAACAATTGAAATTGTTTTGTAGTTTTATCAACACTGTTCATTTAAAAGCGATTGGTCACAACGAATGAATTAAGTTGTATTTAAATTAATAAAGTATTTGTTACTTTCCAGTTTGCTTCTGTTAATAGTAATACAAAATAGCAAATTTCGAAACAAATAGAATTTATTACTTATATAGACGATGATAATGTCATTTCAAATAATTTTCATTTGTTTTCTTTAAGAGTCAATATTTTTATTGTACAAAGTTTGTCGGTATTATTGACATGAACATTCGTTTCCTGCAAAAGATGCGATAAAAAAAAATCAAGTGTTAAAAAATGTGCACTTTTATTTAAAATGGCCAAGTTTTCCATGTGTAGATATCTCTGAAATTTGCAGTAATTAAAGAAGGATGTAAAATAACTGAAAATGTCTGGAAAATAGCAATTCCAGATCGTAGTCGATCTCGATGACTAGACTGAAATTGAATGGAAAACGTCGAATCACCTTTCGTATTCAGTCTCTTGATAGATCTTCCGATTATTACTTTCGTTGGTCTTTTCACAACCCTTTTTTCTATGCAAAACGTCTACCAATCGAGACAGCGTGCAAATGACAATTTTTACGTATTTTACATTTAAATGAACGAACTTTATAATAAATTGAAATTATTAAAACTTCTATCCCTCTCAAAGAATTCTACTTAACTTTTCGCTTATAAATTTTTAACACTAACATTTTGAACTTCTATACTGTAAGTTTAAATACCATTGAGCTATTTCAATTTAACATCGATAGCATTTGGAATCAATTTGTTCTTATTTAAACCTTCACGCCACTCATAGAGTAGATCCTTTTTTCAAAATCAGTAGGTTTCCACCTAATCAACACCTACACGATGTTCATCGTATGTTCGTTGTCAAACATAAACTTCTCTAATAATGCATTCTACATTTAACTGTCATACTTTTTAAATTCAAAGCAGACGATAAATTTCCAATAAATTTTTATTTTTAACTTTTGCATGATATTTTTGATTTATCTAACTGATTCTGCGAATATGTCAAGAACAAAATCGGTATTTAAAATGATCTCAATAGTGTGCTACTTTCAAATAAATAGTTCTTCTCCATTTGTTTCCCTAAGACTACCGGAGCCAAAAATTTGATTCTAGACAAACGAAAATTTATAAATTAAAATATTATGCACATTCATTTTCTATAATGACTCATTTTGAAAATTAATTTTTTAAAGTCCTCAGTAACAAATTCTGTCATATATTGGTTATTAAAAGATAAATAAAAATTTCAGATGCCTTAAAAAATTCTTTTTGGACAATTTTAAATATTCCAGGGACAACGAGAAAATTATGAAAAAATTTGATTCTAGACAAACGAAAATTTATAAATTAAAATATTATGCACACTTATTTTCTCTAATGACTCATTTTGAAAATTAATTTCTCAAAATAAATAAAAATTTTAGATGCCTCAAAAAATTCTTTTTGGTCAATTTTAAATATTCCAGGGACAACGAGAAAATTATGAAAAAATTTGATTCTAGACAAACGAAAATTTATAAATTAAAATATGCACATTCATTTTTTATAATAACTCATTTTGAAAATTAATTTTTCGAGGTTCTCAGTAACAAATTCTGTCATATATTAGTTATTAAAAGATAAATAAAAATTTCAGATGCCTTAAAAAATTTCTTTTGGCCAATTTTAAATATTCCAGGGACAACGAGAAAATTATGAAAAAATTTGATTCTAAACAAACGAAAATTTATAAATTAAAATATTATGCACATTCATTTTCTCTAATGACTCATTTTGAAAATTAATTTCTCAAGATCCTCAGTAACAAATTCTGTCATATATTGGTTATTAAAAGATAAATAAAAATTTCAGATGCCTTAAAAAATTTTTTTTGGTCAATTTCAAATATTTCAGGGACAATGAGAAATGTATGACGCACTGTTTGTTATTACAAGTATTATATCAGACTTTCTCAGAACTTATTGACATAAAGTTCCTCGAGGAGTTGAAATAGAGCATGATTCAAAGAAGGTGAAACCTTGAAAATTAATTTAAAGTGCATCGTGCAAGAAAAGATCTGCCTCCGTTTGGTCCGATCGTTATAATTTGAGAAACATAAACAAATCAATCTACTTCACCGAAAGCAACGATAATGAGATCGTCGTGTGCAAGAATCGAGTAATTAATTTCAACGATTTCCTTTCGTTGAAGTGCCCCCTCCATTTGATTCGACGAAACCGCCACCGACAGACGGTGTATCGCGTTCCTCAAAGACAATGAGACCGTCTGAAACACGCGCGACCGTCCTCTTTAGGAGCGTAACCTGAAAACGGGGGTAGCATACATCCAAATTAGTAGGCATCCGGTGTGCCCGTTAATCACGAGAACGAACCCGCGCAGATCCTTGATTATCGTAGACGCTAAACATTTCATGGATCGCACCGAGTCCAACTGCCTCATACTAAACACCCATTTACATGTTGCCGAGTTCTCGTCTCGTACGACTCTCTTCTTCTTCGAACGGAAAGAAGAAGGTCGAGTTTATTGAGTTTGTGCAATCTCGTGCTCCGCGAGAGCTGGCCCCGGCTCGAGATATCGCCACGAACAAAGAAACCCTAGCTCTGCACTGGGGAACAGTGTCACTCGTGCCGGTCCGATCGACTCGGGATACCTACGGATACAAACAAGAAGCCGAGAACACTCATCGCTGTTAGACGCACTTGCAGATTTACTATTATCCGGGTCGGAGGTGATCCACTAGCTAGAATCGTCGGGACATCCATGGGGAGTGAGCAGCCGGGGGGTTTCCAGTGGTCGCTGGGCCTCGAAGTACCTCGATACTTCTTTGCCAGGAGTTCCCTTTGACGATCCTGACGCTCTCTTTGTTGATCAGTTAAAAGGAAGATCAAAGGTGATATATAGGGGCACAAGGTGGTTACTGCTGACGGAGACGACGCTTCCTCGCTGTTGCTTTCTATCCCTCCTTCCACTCTGTCCTTGTTCGATTACGCGAAGGAGAAACGACTTTGATCGTGTTCTTATTGGAAGGCTTCGTGATCGGCCAGTCACCTTGCGAACGAGCCGGCGTGCAGGAGCAACAGGAGCAACGCGAGCGTCCTCGTTGCTGCGCCGCTGCTGCTAGAATTCCCGTGCTGCATCGCTGCTGGATGCTCCCCTGGAACAGCCAACGAGCCATACATTAGCTTCGAAACGAACTCAGATAGATTTACCTTGGAATTATATTTCATGGTCCATTTTTACCCAAACCTCAATTTTAGTATTTTGTATTGGAGTACAAGGTTTCTGATTAAATTTCAGTATTATCGTGTTTGTAAATTCTCCATTTATTAGGCTTGGTGACCAAACAATCCTGGGACCATTTTTACCCAAAACACAATTTTATTAGTGTGTCCAGGACATTATTTCTGATTAAATTTCTGTATTATTGTAGTTGTAAACTCTCCATTTATTAAGCTTGGTGACCAAATAATCCTGGGACCATTTTTACCCAGACCTCAATTTTATTATTTTGTATTTAAGTACAATGTTTCTAACTAAGTTTCTGTATTACTGTATCTGCACATTCTTCATATAATACTGTTTTTAATTTATAAAAACATATAGTATTAGTATACAGAGTGTTCGGCCAACCCTGGGAAAAATTTTAATGGGGGATTCCAAAAGCCAAAATAAGACGAAAATCAAGAGTACCAATTTGTTGATGAAGGCTTCGTTAAACAGTTATTAACGTTTAAAGCTCCGACCGTACTGAATTTTTTTCTCGAAAATGCGCAAGATTTCGGGGGTATGTCTATTCACCAAAAATGATTGTAATTGATCCCCGCAACGGAAAATAATTTTTTCAGAATTAATTAAAAATTTTTTTTCGTCGAAAAATTTAGGCACCTACTCCTTGTCGATTTTTCTTAAAAATTCCTTTTTCATTTTTAGTAATTTTGTTTGACGCCCTACAGAAAAGTTGTCTAATACTTTTTTGCAGGTACCTATGAGCTCTACTTCAGAAAAAAGTTTCATTGAAATATATTCACAATTGTAGGAGTTATGGCTGTTTGAAAATTGGACCATTTTTATGGCGTTTTTCTCATTTTACGGGGTCAAGGATCAACTTTTCGAATATTTTTGCGATTTCTACATATTCTCCACCAAAATACGCGTAGTTTGCTTTTTTAAACATTAAAATCGTCCAATCCGTTCAGAAGTTATGATGTTTTAAAGATACGCATGAAATTTCAGTGAAACATATCAACGCTATGGTCAGACATGAAATTTTCGGTAATGAATTTTTTTCTCGAAACTGAGTGGTATTTCGGGTGTATGTCTGTTGACCAAAAATGCTTGCAATTGACCCCTGTAACTAAAAATAATTTTTCCAAGACGATTCGAAAATCTTTTTTTTCACCCAAAACTTTTAGCACTTACTCGAATGTTTTTCTCGAAAGTGAATAGGATTTCGGTAGTATGTGTATTCACCAAAAATGATTGTAATTGACCCCCGAAACCGAAAATAATTTTTCCAGAACGATTTGAAATTTCTGAATTTAATTGTTAATAACTTTTTAACGAAGCCTCCATCAACAAATTGGTATTCTTGATTTTCGTCTTATTTTGGCCTCTAGAATCCTCTATTAAAATTTTTCCCAGGGGTGGCTGAACACCCTGTATATGAATTCGATGCCACCAATTTAACCCTTGGATAATGGACGTTTCGATGACCAAACAGCCCTGGGACCATTTTTATCCAAACCTCAACTTTATTATTTTGCATTGGAGTACAAGGTTTCTGATTAAATTTCTATATTATTGTATTTGTAAATTCTCTATTTATTAGGCTTGGTGACTAAACAACCCTGGGACCATTTTCACATAAACTCCAATTTTATCATTTTGCATTTGAGTACAAGATTTCTAACTAAATTTCAGTATTATTGTGTTTGTAAACTCTATTTATTAGGCTTGGTGACCAAATAACCCAGGGACCATTTTTACTCAAACCTCAATTTTATTATTTTGCATTCCAGTACAATATTTCTGATTAAATTTCTACGTTATGGTATTTGTACATTCTTTATTTATTAGTGTCGTTAAATTACAAGAGCATTTAATATTAATATATGTGAATTCGATACCACCAATTTAATTCTTGGATAATTGACATTTTGATGACCAAACCTGGGACCATTTTTACCCAAACCTCAATTTTATTATTTTGTTTTTGAATACAAAGTTTTTAATTAAATTTCTGTATTCTTGTATTTGTAAATTCCCTATTTATTAGGTTTGGTGAACAAACAGTCTTGGGACCATTTTTACTCAAACCTCAATTTTATTATTTTGCATTCCAGTACAATATTACTGATTAAATTTCTACATTATGGTACTTGTAAATTATTTATGTATTAGTGTGTAACAAAATTAACCCTTGAATAGTGGACCACTGAACGTATATGATGTCTTCGTCATTAAAGATGAGATATATATAAATATTCATATTGATAATTATGTAGAATTATATGTATACAAATCTGTTCCAGCGTGTACAATGCTTGTTTTCAAAGACAATTGAATTGCCCTGGGAAAGTTGTTCTTATACGATAGTTGTTTTACGTGATTTTAAGTTGTTTGAAATTGATACCCGATTGATTCTAAAAATTCAATGTCTTTAACAGTTTTATGTTCTTTGAAAAGTCGAAGTTTGTAAATGGTTCTAGAACGATTCATTGAAAGTTGAATGAAGTTCAAAATTGTTCGAAAGTTCGAAATCGTACTACAAATCGGTATCATTATCGAGAAATTGGATGACATAGATTCTGGAAAGCAACTTCGACGAAACAGGATTTTCTGTTAAATGTTTCACCAATCGTATTTTCAAGACCAAGTAATTTTCTCACAACCATTTGGAAAATAACTATCCAGAAATAATGTTTTCTAACAATCTGATTTTCTCTTAAAGAATCAATCAAAAACTAAAAGCAATGGTTATATAAATATATAATCAATTTTTGTAAATTTTATTATCATATTTGTAGGTCCTTGAAGATAGTTTTAAACTATAAGATCGAAACGTAAGATAAAAATGCTTATCGGGACTGTTTAACACTAATCCATATAAAATTTCCATACCACTGTTTGCATTTTCATATTAAAATACTCGATCGATATTTTCACAAAGTTGCAAGCGAAGCTCCGTTTTAATTATTTTCGATAAATTTGCAATTCATAAACGCGCTTCCTTTACGATTATTTCCAAAGATTATTCCATAATTTTGTCCAAAAATAATATATGATCGTTGCTTCCGTAAATCAGATAAAAAACATAAAAAATATTCATAAATTTCACCAAATAAAGATTCCTCCAAACAAAACAAAGAAATAATATTCTATCGTTATTTTAAAAACTTACGTACGTATTTTGACTACCGAACAATCGAAATTTGCAAAATTCTTCGCAATGGTATTTCGTTATATATTTTCAAAAATAATATATGATCGTTGCTTGACCGTAAATCAGATAAGAAACAAATAAAAAATATTCATAAATTTCACCAAATAAAGATTCTTCCAAACAAAACAAAGAAATAATATTCTATCGTTATTTTAAAAACGTACGTACGTATTTTGGCTGGGAACAACTGAAATCTCTAAAATTCTTGGTATTTCATCGTCACTTGGAATACTTTTTTAAACCAGAAGTTTTACGAAATAAAGAGGAACTCCGGTCTCGATCCACTCACGAGTTGTTCATCGTTTCCGCTCGTTTGTTGCGTTTCTGTGTGTCCCTGGGTTCATAAACGGAGCGCCCCGGGTGACGCCATGGAATTTCTGTCACGCGTGCATTCTTGTCCGTTAAATACGCCAGGACGGTGCAGAATGTGGGGAAAATCGGCTAGCAGGGATAAGCCGGCTGAATTGTTCGAGGATGACAAATATGGTAGCTCGCAGGAGCATGGCGTAGCCTCCCCCACCGCCCTCAACCCCCTCCACATCAATGCATGCGCGCGTTATCAACTTCAGAACGGCTGCGTTCCACTTTACATTGTCCCTCAACTTTTTGGGGAAATAGTTTTGAGAAGCGCGTTGTTGCCGATCGAACCAGAGAGAATTGGGACGCGGAAATGTCTGCGAGGCGAAATCGAATTTCCGAAAATTTCGATTGAAAGTTACGTGGTCTGTGTATTTCCGAGGAATACTCGTTTCGTTCCGCGGAATTTCAAAGTACGTTCGTTCGCTACAAACAATTCTTTTATATTTATATTTGATCAATTATCAATGTTTGCATCGTCGATATCGACAAATTTCATTTACAACGCCCCCTTTTTCGAAAAATTTAATTTCTCGGAAAACAAATTTCTGTCATAATTCTGGTAAAATCGAAGTTTATAATTCCATTTCGATATTGCAAACGTAAAATAGGAAAAGATGTAGAGAAACACGTAACTTACGATTGGTACAGTAGTCCCTCGTTTATTGACGAAAACTCGTGTACTGTACGTGCTGATCAAAAAAGGTCGAACGCGAATTGTATTTAATTTCTGTCTACGAGTTGAAATTGAATTATTGAAAATACATAGAATTTGTTCTTGGTAAATTGTACCGTTTTATAATTGCAAAAATGAAGAAGAGAAATGTGTCAGTATTATTTATAACATAGAAGTTATTTCAACCCAGAAACGACGTAAAATCTTTTCAATCCGAATGTATACTTCAGTTTTTATGGTGGATGCTAATTGCAGGGTTTAAAACAAGCATGGTTTCCAACGCAAAAAAAGAAAAGATGAAGTAAAGAAACACGTAACTTACGATTGGTACAGTAGTCCCTCGTTTATTGACGAAAACTCGTGTACTGTACGTGCTGATTAAAAAAGGTCGAATTCGATTTAACTTCTGTCTACGAATTGAAATCGAATATTTGAAAATACATAGAATTTGTATTTGGTAAATTGTACCGTTTTATAGTTGCAAAAATTAGGGAGAGAAATGTGTCAGTATTATTTATAACATAGAAGTTATTTCAACCCAGAAACGACGTAAAATCTTTTCAATCCGAATGTATACTTTTTTCTATCATGGATGCTAATTGTAGGGTTTAAAACAAGCATGGTTTCCAACGCAAAAAAAGAAAAGATGAAGTAAAGAAACACGTAACTTACGATTGGTACAGTAGTCCCTCGTTTATTGACGAAAACTCGTGTACTGTACGTGCTGATTAAAAAAGGTCGAATTCGATTTAACTTCTATCTACGAATTGAAATCGAATATTTGAAAATACATAGAATTTGTTCTTGGTAAATTGTACCGTTTTATAATTGCAAAAATGAAGGAGAGAAATGTGTCAGTATTATTTATAACATAGGAGTTATTTCAACCCAGAAACGACGTAAAATCTTTTCAATCCGAATGTATACTTCAGTTTTTATGGTGGATGCTAATTGCAGGGTTTAAAGCAGGCATCGTTTTGCCTTTTTACATTAAAATTGGTGCCTTTAGTATTCTTTAGAATACTACTTTTAATTCTACACTTTGACGAAGGATCCCAGCAAAAAAATTGGAGTAACCATGCATCTCCCGTTGCTGCGGGCAATGGTTTTCTTCCTCGAACACCTTTACGATTTCGGCGAGAACATTTATTTTTTTCACCCCCTAGCATCCCGAGGCAGCTTGTTCTAATTTATGGCGCGTAATTCGACGAACGACCCTGTGGCGCAAGAAACACTCATTTTTCAGTGAAAACGACCATCACCGTTCTGGGAGATAAAATGTAGCCATTCGCAACTATGGAATGACAAGTTGCCCACGTTGCAAATCTGTTGACCGCAACAATCTAGATTTTCCGCGATCCCGCCGAACCGATTTCAATTTCATTTATCGGCAACGATCTATCTTCCTCGCATAGGCTTTGTTTCATTAAATACAATGCATTATTAATCGTGCAGTGAGTTCTTTTAATACTGAATTTGTTACAAACTCGTTCATTTTGATAGTTACATAATTGTTTATTTTCGTTCAAAAATATTATTTTTGCCAGGTCACACACGTACTTGCTTAATAATATTGGCTCCTTTTAATCCAGAATTTGTTACAAACTCGTTCATTGTTGATAGTTACATATTGTTTATCTTTGCCAGGTCAGTTGCTTAATAATATTGGCTAAAATTTATCAATCAATTATTACAGACAGTAGAAAATTAAAAAATTATTTATTACATCTAAACTATTAAGCAAATTGTATATATTATCGTGGTTATTATTTGTAATTAACGTGTGAATATTATCGAGAATCTATAGTATCTAATTTATAAATAGAAAGGAAATGTTACGTTTCATAAACGACCAATGAAATTTTTTGTTAGTTGTTTGTTAACCTCATAAGGACAACGCATTATTTAATTCTCTTGTGCAGGGAATAAATAAGATTGTAAAGGTAAGCGAGTTTCGTCGTGGAAGTCTAACGTACGCCAGAAGTAATAATTCAATTATTGGCACGTAAGGAGAATTTCTCGCAACTTGGGAGCCAAAGGGTACCAACTGCGCAAACAATTCCTAGGTTAGTTCGTCGATTTCTGACTCCAGAAACCGCGAATGATCGAAGACGCGTGGAAAGACGAGAAATTGCTCCAGAGAATCCAGAAACACCAATAAGAAGACATTTTATGGCGTCAGACATTTAATGTGACATTTTATACATTTAAGTTCCAATAAGTAAGGGTTGCAAGCAGTTATCGATGAGATTTTCTGTAGAGAAGCCTATTTTGTTGGCTGTAAATAATAACAACGATACCAATAACAATGGTAGTATTGGCAATGACAATAACAACGATGTCAGCCACAACAATAACAATGATACTGACAATGACAATAATAATAATTAACGACGACGACGACAGTAATAACAATAATGGTACTGACATGAATAATAATAATAACGACGACGACGACACTAATAACAAGAATGTCAACCACAGCAACAACAATAATAGTACTGACAATGACAGTAATAATCAGAATGATGTCAGTCACAACAAAAACAACAACATTGACAAGAACAATAATAGTAACAACGGCAACGGCAAATACAACAAAAATGTTAACCACAGCAACAACAATAATAGTATTGACAATAACAATAATGATAATAAGTAACCACGACGACGACAGTAATAACAACAATGTCAACCATAATAACAATAATGGTATTGACATGAATAATAATTATAACAACGACGACGACATTAATAAGAAGAATGTCAACCACAGCAACAACAATAATAGTACTGACAACGAGAGTAATAATAAGAACGATGTCAGTCACAACAACAACAATAGTATTGACAGAATAACAACAATGTCAACCACAATAACAACAATAGTATTAACATGAGCAATAATAATAGCAACGATAACAGTAACAACAAGAATAGAAAAGAATGGTAAACGTAAACTCGTAGACCAATCTCAAATTAGCTCTGAACTGTGAATCGACGTAGAAAACTAGAAAAATTGGAAGCTTCTTTTTCCTGATCGGTACTTCAACGAACTTCGAATCTTGTTTGCTATTGATGTACGGTGTTCACTTATCACGGTTTTCTTCGCACTTTGCGGCGTTGAACGTAGTCAGTATCTGTATTTTCGCGCGCCAGTTCAACACAAAGAATCTCATTAAATTTCAGTCCTCCGTAATTTCGGAACCCTCGCCACCCAGTCGCGCTAAAATCTCTTTTCAGCGGGCGAAAAACACCACCGTTGCTCACGACGAATACAGAAACTCCACGGAACTCGGTCACCTCGGTTGAATTTAGAAGAAACACACTGCCGCGCCGAGCCAACTTACTTGAAGTGTTTCTAAATGGAGTACGGCGCACTCGAACAGAGGTCGAGACGCGGCCATTTCGTTCACAAATTGTTCAACAATTTCGACGCCATTCAAGCGGGAATTTAGAACTTACTTTTTGGTAACCGGACGTGGATACGAGGCGAGAGCAAATATTCCGTAGCCTCGAATAGATTTATTTTTATTTTTGTTCCTTTTCCCGTAAAAGAAGACACTTTAAAAACAAAAAGACACAGTCCTACAAATTGTCGAAGGAAATTTTTGCACTGAGCTACCTAATCAACAAATCAAATTCAATTTTAGTAGTTCGAGGAACAAATTTTGAACCTTTATATAACATTCTAGTGATATATAAAAATATCGGTGCATTTAATTTAAAAAACAAAAACAAAAACACTTTAGCAAGAAAAAGACATAGTCCTACAGATCAACTATCGAAAGAGCTTAACAAACTAATAAACTCAACCTTATTTTATCAGGAAACTAGCGAATGGTAGTGCTTTGTTTGCTCAAACGTGTTCAGATAAATTCATTGAAACTTAACGCAAACAAACCAAAACGAACTAAAACCTAACTTAATCTTAGCTTTATTTTATTATTAGAAAAAAGGAAATCTATCAAGGCAGCTTAATAAACTAATATACTCTACCTTATTTTATCAGGAAACTAGCGAGTGGTAGTGCTTTGTTTGCTCAAACGTGTTCAGATAGATTCATTGAAACCTAACGCAAGCAAACCAAAACGAACTCCAACCTAACTTTCATGGTAAATTTAGCCTTTAGGAATTAGATTGAGTTTAGGATTGGACAAATAATTAGTCTGTATGAGATTGTTCAAATAAATCTGAAGCAAAATACAATTATTTACTAAAGATGTCGAAAGGTAACAATCGATGAGTTCACCGATTAATAATTACAAATACAATATATAAAATCTTCCGATTTCTATGAACACTAAAACGTTTTTCACAGCTCGTCGAACTTTCGAATCGCCTGAAGAATGACGAAACCATGACGTATCAGGTTTTCGACTGTGTTTCACTGCAAAAAAAAAAAAGTGAAGCTAGTGAAAATTGAGTAGAGTCGTTAAACTGCAGAGTCACCCGCGCCCTTCGATCCGCCACACTCTGAAGACGCCATTATTGCAAGTACGGCATGTATCATGGACTCCGGGAAATTTCGCCAAAGGCTGGAGTTAAATGCTGAAGCACATAGTGCACTTTTAGAAGCATTAATCAGGCTGGAAATTGCGAGAAAGTGGTGAGGATTTGCGGGGTGCAAGTAAAGTAACGGTAGTAACCAAAGCATACGTAACGCTGGCTGTGAATTGGCGACTGTAGCGTGTCGGCTCACGGTTTATGCCCCGTTTTAATGTACCTGCATCGATGTACATAATCACGGTTTCCTTTTGGTGCCAAGTTCGTGGTCCTGTGTATGTTGCGGTTCCCGTGTACTGCGTGTCGCCTATGTCGCGTTGCTGCATTTATAATGTATACGTTACTTTGTCAAGCTTCTTACGTCTAGCTGTCACCGGCACGTAAACCCCCAAATTATTTTTACACGTTGTCGGGCGGGGGCACTTTAAACCCGGAATTTATTACGCCAACAATCGTAAAACGCCATTTCTAAGAAACATCCATCAAAAATATTTCACCGCGGACTGATTTAACAAGGCCACCTCTAAAAAGTCGCTCGCTATCGTACCTTCTTTACGGTTTTATCAACACGTGCGAATTTTCAGTCGTTTCGTTATTCTTTATTTTTACAAGAATTCTACAAATAACTTTCTCGTAACTGCTCGCAATCAGGCGATTACGTAAATAAAATTTTCTAACGAATTTAAATTATTAGCAGAAAAAACCTTTTTATTACACATTATTATTTTTATTAGATTAATTTTATTAATAAATTTATATTCGTCTGTTTAAATTTATTTCGAGGGTATGTTTATTCACCAAAAGTGATTGTAATTGGCCCCTGTAGCCGAGAATAATTTTTCCAAAATGATTTGAAACACATGGAATTTCAGGGGAATCATTCATTCATGGTCAGACATTACATTTTCGGTAAGGAATTTTTTTCTCGAAAGTGGGTAGAATTTCGAGGGTATGTCTATTGATCAAAAATAATTACAATTGACTCTTGCAACCAAAAATAATTTTTTCAGAATGATTTGAAACACATGAAATTTCAGGGGAATCATTTCATGGTCAGACATTATATTTTAGGTAAAGAATTTTTTTCTCGAAAGTGGGTAGAATTTCGAGGGTATGTCTATTGATCAAAGATGATTACAATTGACCCCTGCAATCAAAAATAATTTTTTCAGAATGATTTGAAACACATAAAATTTCAGGGGAATCAATTCATGGTCAGACATTACATTTCCAGTAAGGAATTTTTTTCTCGAAAGTGGGTAGGATTTCGAGGGTATGTCTACTGATCAAAAATAATTACAATTGACCCCTGCAACCAAAAATAATTTTTTCATAACTATTTAAAACACATGAAATTTCAGGGGAATCATTAATTCATGGTCAGACATTACATTTTCGGTAAGGAATTTTTTTCTCGAAAGTGGGTAGAATTTCGAGGGTATGTCTATTAATCAAAAATAATTACAATTGACTCTTGCAACCAAAAATAATTTTTTCAGAACTATTTGAAACACATGAAATTTCAGGGGAATCATTTCATGGTCAGACATTATATTTTAGGTAAAGAATTTTTTTCTCGAAAGTGGGTAGAATTTCGAGGGTATGTCTATTCATCAAAAATAATTACAATTGACTCTTGCAACCAAAAATAATTTTTTCAGAACTATTTAAAACACATGAAATTTCAGGGGAATCATTTCATGGTCAGACATTATATTTTAGGTAAAGAATTTTTTTCTCGAAAGTGCATAGGATTTCGAGGGTATGTCTACTGATCAAATATGATTACAATTGACTCTTGCAACCAAAAATAATTTTTTCAGAACGATTTAAAACACATGAAATTTCAGGGGAATCAATTCATGGTCAGACATTACATTTCCAGTAAGGAATTTTTTTTCTCGAAAATGGGTAGGATTTCAAAAGTATGTGTATTCACCAAAAGTGATTGTAATTGATGAAAAATGTAGAACAGCCTGTATATTACCACTTTGTGTCGTTAATTAATGATTTCGTGTTAAAATAACTCGTGTACAGTGCGATTTAAATCGTTCGTTCTTCTAATTATTTCTAAAGGTATCTCGACGAGATCAGGACTTGATGGATGCTAACGGCCGCGATGTGTGTTCTCAACTGCGTCATCAATTTTCAGTCGAATCGCACGTGAGTTTGCTCCCGTGTTCTATACCACAGCAGCTCGTCGTTGGAACAACCGAGAATCGATAATAGGCTATAACATGGTTAAATTAACGCAGCAAACTTAACGATAGACGCAGCTGTTATCATAATCTTACATGTTCGAAGCTGGCGTTGCGTGAAATTGTTGGTACGTAATTCAAAATGGACGCTCGACGATACGTCGGTTTTGTTTAAAGGGGCTTCTCCAACCGTGTATCTCGTACGATTTTCATTGTTTTTGACACGGGAATAACAAACTGTTTCGATAGATCGTCTATTTGCTCCTTTCTTGCTGTTTCGAGTTTGAACTTTTAGCGTAGAATGGACTGGTTTAGAGGTAAGCGAACGTCGCGCGTAGGGACCGTCAGGTACGGAGAGTAATAAAACTCCATACGCGGCACCCGGAAAAAGCTGATTGGGTGGCGGACTGCACTGAGAGGAGTATAAAAAGAGCCGGTTTCGCAGAAAAAAAGGCGCAGTAATATAGGTCATTCAGCGGCGAACCCGTGACGAGCGAACATCGAGCAGAGCTACAAAACTGCATCGGTTAACCTAACTTTTCGTGGATATCTCGCGGGAAGAAGTATTGACCGACCACCTACACACTTACCCAACCTTGAAAAGTTTTACATTTCAGGCTGAATCGAAGCTGAATTTAAAATCCTTACAACCACTCGACCGACAAACTGTTTTATACAGATTTATTTATTATACAGGGTGTTCGGCCACCCCTGAGAAAAATTTGAATGGGACATTTTACAGGTCTAAATAGGATGAAAATCAAGAATACCAATTTGTTGATTAAAGCTTCGTTAAGAAGTTATTAACGAAATTATCGTCAAAAATTATTAATAAAATTTGTCCACATACACGAATTTTTTTCTCGAAAGTAGGGAGGATTTCGAGGTTATGTCTATTGATCAAAAATGATTGTATTTGACCCCAGAACCTGGAAATAATTTTTTTAAAACGATTCGAAATTTTTTTTTTCGCCGAGAAATTTCAGCAGCTACCCCCTGTCGATTTTTCTTAAAAATTGGTTTTTAATTTTTAATAATTTTGTTTGACATCCTACGGAAAAGTTGTTTAATACTTTTTTGTAGGTATCCATGAACTCTACTTCTCCCCAAAATTTCAATGAAATATATTCACTATTGTAGGAGTTATGAACGTTTGAAAATTGGACCATTTTTATGGGGTTTTTCTCATTTTTCGAGGTCAGCGATCAATTTTTCGATTATTTTTGCGATTTGTATGTATTCTCCATCAAAATACGCATAGTTTGTTTTTTTAAACATTAAAATCGTCCAATCCGTTCGGGAGTTATGACATTTTAAAGATTCGCTTGAAATTTTCGGGCAACATTTCTAGCCATAAATTACATTTCCGATTAGGAATTTTTTTCTCAAAATTGCGTAGAATTTCGTGGGTATGTGTAATGACGAAAAATGATTGTGATCGACCCCTGCAACCTAAAATAATTTTTTTAGAACGATTTGAAAAAATTTTATTTCGCCACAAAATTTCAGCTCCTACTTGAATTTTTTTTTCGAAAGTGGGCAGGATTTCGGGGGTATGTGTATTCACCAAAAATGATTATAATTGCTCCCCACAACTGAAAATAATTTTTTCAGAACGATTTGAAACACACGAAATTTCAGTGAAACATGTCAATGCATAGTCAGACATTATATTTTCGGTAAGGAATTTTTTTCTCGAAAGTGGGTAGAAATTCGGGGGTATGTTTATTGACCAAAAATGATTATAATTGACCCCTACAACCAAAAATAATTTTTCCAGAACAATTTGAAATTGTTTAATTTAATTTTTTAATAACTTACTAACTTACTAACGAAGCCTCAGTCACGAAATTGATATTCTTGATTTTCGTCTTATTTTGGTCTCTAGAATCTCCCATTAAAGTTTTTCCCAAGGGTGGCAGAACAATGTATTTATATAACACGTACGAGTCATAATTGGATTTTTTGAGATACAGATTTTTATTAGTCAAAAATTAAAAACAAGTAATGGAAGCCAGAATTTCATAATTTTTTATTCGAAAAATCAGAAAACGAGATATACAACTGGCTTTCAAGAGCCCAGAAAAATCAAATATTTTCACGTTTCGTAAGACCATACGTTACTATTAAAGCAAACTATTCGCAGGAAGATCGTAGAGTCCAATACAATTTTTAGAAGCAAAAATAGATCTTATGAGGAGTTATCGTTTTAAAAAAAAATAATATTTCTACAGATATTTCTGACAGTATCTCGGGAAGCTTGGTATATCGAATTGTAACGCTCAATTTGGTCAGCGGTTAAGCGGCAGATTTGTTGCTGACTAAATGCTTGATTTGCTCCAAATGTCCCGGATCTGGACACACTTAGACGCAAGTGGTAATAACTGAGCGTCCAGGTGCTTTGTGAGCATTGATGCAGCTTAATAGTAACCTCTGTGCTATAACTAACGCTAAACAGCACGAGGAGGCTGTAGAAACTTCATAGACTCGAAAATCGTTAGTGTGGGCGACCATCGTGTTTCAAATGTGGCGCCAAATTTGAACGACATCCAGCCAAGCGAAGCAATTCGAGTGTCTTAAAGCTAATTTACAAACAAAATATTTAATAAAAAGAATATTATAAAACACTGATACTTTAAATTAAGTTTTAATTTAAAAATTGCAGATTTATCAATAAATTTAATCACAATAAAAATAACATTAGCAACAATGGTAATAATAGGAATAGTGAATCTTTACTGATCGAGTAAAAAAAAAGAAGAAAACTGATGCATAGAAGTATAAATAATTATAGAGACGGTACAATGGCGGAGTATAGCTAGATTCTATTATTAACCTAACCTCGAATACTCTTGTTGGATGTTCGAACGATTAATCACGTGTAAAGCAAAATTTGTTACAGTAACCTTACTGGGGAGTCTCTGTAGCAGAGCTGGAATGAAACGAATTAATATTGCTCTCTCTCTAAGGGAAAGAAATTAATTGTTGCGTCACAACCCTTCTGTGAGATAAGTGCACATTTGTTACTACTTAAGACAGTGTTCTAGAGAACAACAATAGTAATTCTTGCTTTCAAGCAACAAAACTGTTATCGTTAGGCCATTTTAAAGAAGCATTGGTTACGATTTTTAAATAAAAATCAAAGAAATATTTATACAATTCTCATTACGTCTTTACGAGAGTAACATTAATAAATTTATGTGAATTTTTCCACGAAAATGAGTCCAAACATGGCCTCGGACTATTCCCTATTATAAATTATTATCATTATTATTAACTCAATTTATTAAAATAAAAGAAACATAGTCAAGTTTGGACTCGTTTTCAATGAAAAAGCCTCACAAATCTTTTAGTATACTGTAATACAAATTTAATGAAAAAATATAAAATTTGAAATCATTATCAAAGAATGAAATTTGGAGATACTATGATTCTTAACTCAATTTGTTAAAATAAAAGAAACATAGTCAAGTTTGGACTCGTTTTCAATGAAAAAGCCTCATAAATCTTTTGGTAATACTGTAATAGAAATTTAATGAAAAAATATAAAATTTGAAATCATTATCAAAAAATGAAATTTGGGGATACTCTGATTCTTAACTCAATTTGTTAAAATAAAAGAAACATAGTCAAGTTTGGACTCGTTTTCAATGGAAAAGCCTCATAAATCTTTTCGTAATACTGTAATACAAATTTAATGAAAAAGTATAAAATTTTGAATGATTATTAGTAAATGAAATTTGAGGATACTCTGATTCTTAATTCAATTTATTAAAATGAGAAATAAATATAGTCAAGTTTTCAATGAAAAAGCCTCACAAATCTTTTGGTAATACTGTAATACAAATTTAATGAAAAAATATAAAATTTGAAATCATCAGTAAATGAAATTTGAGGATACTCTGATTCTTGATTCAATTTATTGAAATGAAAAATAAATATAGTCAAGTTTTCAATGAAAAAGCCTCACAAATCTTTTGGTAATACTGTAATACAAATTTAATGAAAAAGTATAAAATTTTGAATCACTATCAGTAAATGAAATTTGAGGATACTCTGATTCTGGTCAAAATTTGTCATGACATCGCATGTATGGTCACTGTAGAACATGTAGCTATTTTCTATGAAATGATTTTCCATTATCCTTGACTCTACCAGTCACTTCACTTTCCATGACTTCCTCTTTACTTTCAACTCCGCTTCTTCTATTCAACCCTTCCGACGTTTCCTATGAATTTCAAGCATGGAATCTCATACTGACCACACTCAACATTTCCTTAGAGACTTCGATTCTTCCACCAGTCGGAAAAACTTAGAGTTTACCTCAATATTCAGTACCCCATAAATTTATACGGTATTTTTGGTACAATTTTTTCGCGTCAGCAGACTAAATTAATTCTATTTACATGGATGACACACGTTTCGAGGGTCTGGAAATTCTCTTTCCACATTATTTTTAATTAATTGCTTGAATCCAGTGTTGCCTGGAATCCGTTTTTATTTTCGTTTCATGCGCAAAACGACGCTCCGGTTGCAATATTCTCTTGGCTCCTAACTTGCTTTTGATTTTAAATTCAAAATGGAGACTTTAATCGTGCCTGGAAAATGAGATGCTCCAAACCATGTAATCTTCTCTCGTTGAGTACAGTAGATTTGTCGAGCTAATCTTTGATGCTGCGGTATTATGCACCGAATTAAAAATAATATCGAAAGTTTCGAACGATCTTCCTTGCAATTCCAGTTAGATCGAGGCAATCTCTCTCTAAAATTTCGAACAGTATTTTTTCACGTTCAATGCACGACACGGGAACTTTAAATTGAGAATGATTCGATGAAAAGATACATCTTTTGAAAGTCATGTCTTGCGTTGTATTCGTTGTCGTTCTGAAAGCCAGACTTTTGGGCACGTAACGCGAGTCAGGTTCAAAGAGCGCAATATTCCTGTGCCTTTACCACGTAGCCAGGATTGAGTTCAAGTAATCCAATCAAACCACGAGACGGAAAAAGAGTTCTGTCGCGCTTTCAGAGACACGAGTTTACAGATGATAGAAACATTCGAAATCGGGAAAACTTCGTCGCCAGCGTCGGGGCTCTTGGAAAAATCATTATGGGATCTTAAGACGGGGTCGATTCGAAGATATTTCCTGTGGAATACCTATCTACTGGCAAAGTTGTACTTCAAAGCTCTCAGGAATGTTTTTTCTAGCTCGAATTCGGGCCAGAGATACGTTTAATCGCGTAGAAAAGCACGCGTAAAAGAAGATACGATTGATAATATATTTAAATGTGTTTTGATTTTCTACGATTTTCTTTAAACCCATAAACAAAATGAATTTCACGAGTTACAAATTGTACGGATTATACCGATAAGAACGGAAAGACGAAGTTGATACCGGCTTGAAAGCGAAGTTATTATAAACTGAGAAGGAGCCAGGCAACGAGGCGAAAGCAGAATTTCTTTTCAGTGGGAAACGTTTCAATCAAAATGCAATTTTATAGCTGAGCAATTTCAGATTACACGCGAAATCGCACAAGCATTAAGTTTCGTAAATTACAGGCCATGAAAATTAATACTTTGTAAAATGTGCTTACGACATTAGCACTTCGCTTAACTGTTATAATTTCAACGGGGTCTTATATTGCAATTATTCGGCGTGAAACAAGTTGGGGAATTTGTGTAATTTAGAGGATAAATGGATTTTGATGCAAATTTTAATTAAACGTTCCTTTACCTTTCGTGTCGCACACGTATTGAATAAATACTCAGCAATATTTATGCTGAGGATGACAAAATGTAGCAATTAATTTATAAAAACAGCTCTTCTCATTTTATGGAAGCTCTACGGTTAATGGTGGCAAGATAGGACGAGGACGAAAAAGAAAGTCAGTAATACAACGTAGCAAGCCTAATGCATATTAATAATTTATCGTATACTATGTTTTCTACTCTTTTAGAAACATCACGTATGACAGAAGATTAAATTATTACGTTCGTTTCAAAATTATCGCTTATTTGGGCAAGAATCGAATTTAAAATACACTTAAAATGAATCAGAAAAAAGAAGAGAAGGTAACACAGTATTATGCAACTCTGTGGGAATAAATATTCAGTGAAGAATTAAATAATTGGAATAATACGAGGCCAGGAACCGAATAAGAATCCAACATGGCCGCCACGAAGTAAGGTGGCGCCCTCCAACAATACAAATCGACCTCGATGGCGTTCTCAATTTCAATTTATTTTAATAATCTTTAAAAGTATTTTAAAACTTCTATTAATTATTTAAGATTTTTTGAAATAAATAAACACTTCTTGTTTAAAGCATGCCATTAAAAGAAGTTCAAAGTTAGTAAAGTATACATCGAAAATATGGACACTATTATTTAACCATGATAAATAATAATTAAGAAACACATGATATCAAGTCACGCTGTTACACATGAACAACAGCACAGAATGGCTGCCTCCAATAATTTTATTACTGTAATTGTTATTCGTTTAAAATTACCAAGCGTACTTTGTAGACAGAATCGTGTAATAATATGTACAAGTCACGTTGTTACAAATGAACGACAGCACAAAATGGCTGCCTCCGATAAGACTTGGATCGAAAAACATGTAATTTCTTCGTTCGATGATAATAATTTTATTACCCACTGTAATTGTTATTCGTTTAAAATTACCAAGCGTATTTCGACGAGAGAAAATACGTATGAAGGATATTTGTGGAGATGGAATCACGTATTTACGAATCCAAGTAACTCGGTGACATACAGTATCGGAAACAAATTATGGGAATGCATTTAGAGTCTGAACTGGAACAACCTGTGTTAATGAATGGTGGCCTACGATAACGCAATGCCTCATGCATGCGAGATAGGCCCTTAATTATCGAGACAGTATTGGATGTCCGTGCGTACGTGTAACAGGGAATATTGAATACGATTCGCAGCTGTCTGAAACAAAGGCTGCGAGCTTTGGACGAGAAAAAGCCGCCATGGCGATCCTATGTATCTTTTCACTGTCAGATTACTTTCACGTTACTTTTACTGCAAATGTACCTGTTACTCATAAACGTGACTCTGTTAATCCAGCATAGGAACTGTAGGAGCATCATTGGACGAGGAAAGAGTAGACGGAATTAAAATTATACAACGCCTTTCCCAGCGCCTTTGATCTTTTCTTGAGAGATTTCTTCATTTCTTTGAGCATCTCCCGCCCTTGTTAATTAAATAAATGAAATTTAAATTCGTATTAACGGCCCTCGAAGATCCGCTTTTAATGAAATCTAGATAGCAGTGTTAGTTAATTGATTAGAATATATGAAAAATCACATGGAATCTATTACCAAAACGAGACTAAATTTTTTTCTAGAAATTTCAAAACCAACATTATGTCGTTTCATATTATATTTTCCAAATTCCTAAATTATTGAAAACTTCTGGATATTATAAAGCTAAATATTCTTTGAAAAATTGTTTAAAGGCCTTTCAATCTTTTCATCGTAGATATCTTTGAACAGTATTTGTCAGAAATGTAAATATTCTTTCTTTCGTGTTTTTTTGGAAACAGAGATACGCTTTGAAATCCTTTTGTCACCCGGGATCTGCTGGCGGAACTCATCAATAAGGCTTTGTCTAGCAGATCCAGCCTTAGACGCGATTAACGTCCATTTTTTTTCTTTTTTTTCTGTTATCGGCGTTCGATCGCTCGCTCTAAACGTTTATTAAAAGATTGAAAGGAAAGTCTCGCTCGTAAATTCAAATTTAACTTGTTCGACAGCAATTCGAATATATTTTATTAGCAACTATTTCCAGTAAGTTCATTTCTCTAAGGATATTCTTTTTAATTCTATACATTCGTTGTATTTTTCTTCGTGACAAGCAAAGAGTCTAAATTATTATAAAACTCGAATTTTCTATAGTAATAATATAACTTTCGTTTCACGCGTAAGTTTGCCAATTAATTCTACGCTGAAAAGATTAAATATTAATCGAGAAAAAAGCGTTTCCATCAAATATTGTCAGAATGAGATCGTTCTTCATTTCGCGCGGGAATGTTCGAGGAAATTTTGCATCGCGAAGATTCATGAGTTGAATTCCTATTCGCTTAGAAACGGACGAAAGTAATTAACGGTTCTGTTTTGTCAATATAGTCTCTGTGCATCGATATTACCTTCTGAGTAATATTAATAATACGCTTATCATTCATAACGTGTACATATAGACGTGACTGCAAACTAAATCCAATGCTTGAATAATTATTGTCGCTAAAATTATGGATAACGAATCTCCAGCGCACTTGTAATTAGTTCCAGAAACGTCGAGTTTCGATGTACAAATAATACGTGTCATTGAATAATTTATGCTAGTCTGTTTTAAGTGATTAATTCAACGTTAACAAATGATCAAATATTTCGGAGCGTTAATTTACACGCGTCCCTGTATTGATACAATTAATGTAATCCTATAAATATTGATTTCAACGAAAATTGCTACAAACTGAAATGCCGTAGCATCGAATACAATCCATGTAACAGATTCTCCAGATTTCAACACAAACGGTGTTCCAACGTTGTTAAATCATTATCAGTATACAGGGTGTTCGGCCAACCCTGGGAAAAATTTTAATGGGAGATTCTGGAGGTCAAAATAAAATGAAAATCAAGAATACTAATTTGTTGATGGAGATTTCTTTAAAAAGTTATTAACGTTTAAAGTTCCGCCCGAACTAAATTTTTTTTTAGAAAGTGGGTAGGATTTCGGGGGTAGATCTATTCATAAAAAATTATTGTAATTGACCCCCGCATCTGAAAATAATTTTTCTAGAACGATTTGAAAATTTTTAATTTTGTCGAAAAATTTCACACATTCTCGAATTTTTTTCTAGGAAATGTGTAGGATTTCGGCGATATGACTCTTCACCAAAAATGATTGGAATTGACCCCTACAGCCAAAAATATTTTTTTTAGAACGATTTGAAAAATTTAGGCACCTACCCCCCGTCGATTTTTCTTAAAAATTCGTTTTTGATTTTTAGTAATTTCATTTGACGCCCTACAGAAAAGTTGTGTAATACTTTTTTGTAGGTACCCATGAACTCTACTTCAGAAAAAAGTTTCATTGAAATATATTCACTATTATCGGAGTATTGGCTGTTTGAAAATTGGACCATTTTTATGTGGTTTTTCTCATTTTACGGGGTCAAAGAACAACTTTTTCATTATTGTTAGAATTTCTACATATTCTACGCCAAAATACGCGTTGTTTGCTTTTTTAAACATTAAAATCGTCCAATTCGTTCAGGAGTTATGACGTTTTAAAGATTCGCATGAAATTTCAGGGGAATCAATCAATGGTATGGTCAGACATGGTATTTTCGGTAAGGAATTTTTTTCTCGAAAATACGTAAGATTTCGGGGGTATGTGTAATGACAAAAAATGATTGTAATTGACTCTTGCAAACGAGAAAATTTTTTTTTAAACGATTTGAAAAATTTCTTTTTCTGCCAAAAAATTTCAACACCTACCCGATTTTTTTTCTCGAAAGTGGGTAGGATTTCAGGGATATATCTATTTACCAAAAATGCGTATAACTGACCCCTGCAACCAAAAATAATTTTTCCAGAACGATTTGAAATTTTTGAATTTAATTGTTAATAACTTTTTAACGGAGCCTCCATCAACAAATTAGTATTCTTGATTTTCGTGTTATTTTGGCCTCTAGAATCCCCTATTAAAATTTTCCCCAGGGGTGGCCGAACACCCTGCATACAGGGTGCAACCGAAATAGGAAGAAATTTTCAATAGCCCATTCTGTAAATTTTACAAAGTAAAATAAGTTTTCTTTTCAAAACGTGGACGTTTTTTGTACTGCTCGTGTGTGTTTAAAAAATGCTTTAAAATATTTAAATTGTAATTTAAATTTTTGAAAAAGAGTATTCAATGATAAATATTTTAACAAAATTTATTTGGAGAAAATTGTTGTTCTGTTACTGTATTTCTACTTCGTAAATCAATTCATGATAATCTTGCATATAAAGGTTTTAAAGTAGAGACACTGATAAGTTGCTAATGAATACTTTACGAGACAGTTGCAAATTAAAAATATTAAAAGTTGGACAGCTTCTCCGTGTTAGAACGTCGAGCTACCCCTAGTGTCACCCTCTTGTTTCACGAAGCATGACCTTAAACATGCTTTATTTTTAAATATCTAGCAAAGTCTACTCGATTTAGTACCTTAAAACACTTCTATACATATAGGTAGTCTCTTCTTGTTTCTATACTTGCACCTTCAACTCCTCCTATTTGATTACAATTTACAATTACTTATTAAAACTAGATTTCAAAGATGGCGGCAAAGCAGGTTCTGTTGGTTTAAGAAAAAGAAACTTCATGTTCTAACCGCGAACTAAATTTGTTTATTACGCTTAAAGTCATAACGAAATATATAAAACATATATAAATATATATTTCTAGCTTGAAAGACTCCATTTTAATTTGAACGCATACCTAGCGCCATCTCTCGAGGCCCAAAGTAAAGCGACAACATGGCGGTCGATTTGAAAATTGCGAATCACGATTGCAATTTCAAATTCTTTTAGTTTTCCGTTCAAGTCTTTATTCTAATTTCGTAATGAATATTCAAAGTGACGTTGGAATAAAGATTCTGCTCGCAAAGAACATTATTCTCCCGGAGATAATTGCAAGTTCAGCGTATTGGGGTTGATTTTCGAACAGAAACCGTAGGAAACATCGCAAAAAAGATATAGTCGTACTTTTCTTCCGCCTCCCGTTCGCTGTTAAAAGTATTTTTAATTAAAGAGTTTTTCTGCAGCTCGAGGCAGTTGTAAAGAGCCTTCGATGGTACACGTTCTATCGAATTTGAGCGAAAATCGATGCCGGGGACACAGTAATTAACAAGTTTAAGATGAAGTTTAAAAGCTCGTCGACTTGCTTCGGGCTTCAACGTGAACCCTGTTAGTCGAAATTCGAAAACGGAAAAAGAAAAAAAAAAGAAAAGAGAAAAGAGAAAAGGAAAATATAATTTCCGATGCTTGATACCGCGTGCCATCAAACGAATAACGTTTCGACCGCCGCGCACGAATAAAACTGTTGACAGTTTTGCGGCGTTCGTTTTTAATTTTCCGGCAAAAGGCGAAATTGAACGCAGGCGATGAATAAAATATGCGAGTCTTTCCATAGGGAGGGTCGACAGACAAGCCAAACACATGCTTAATTAAATTTTTCGATAGACGCGGCCAGAACAATTACGGTGCGTTTCGTGCTGCAGCACTTCAAATGCCTTCCCCGCTTTGATTGCGTTCTTTCATCCGTTTATTATATTAATCGAGTCTCGTGAAATCAATTTTTATAAGCAAGTCCTCTAACAACGCGCGCTGACGGGCCAAAAATCTGGCAAAGTCCTAACGAATGCATAAAACATCGTATATAATACAAGTAAAATACTTTTTGATGACAGTTAATAATTGGAAAAAGTTCTTTCAGAACGAGAAATACAATTATTACTGTATGTTTCAGAACTTTATAATATTTCACCTGCCTATTTGGAATTTAAATTTCCTTTTATACGGTACGCTTCGACACACATTACTACTATCTCTTTATTTACAATACAACATACAGGGTGTTCGGCCACCCCTGGGAAAAATTTTAATAGAGGATTCTAGAGGCCAAAATAAGACGAAAATTAAGAATAACAATTTGATGGAGGCTTCGTTAAAAAGTTATTAGCTATTAAATTCAAAAATTTCAAATCGTTCTGGAGAAATTATTTTCGGTTGCGGGGGTTAATTATAATCATTTTTGGTGAAGACACATACTTCCGAAATCCTACCCACTTTCGAGAAAAAAATTCGAGTAGGTGCTGAAAGTTTTGGGTGAAAAAAACGACTTTCGAATCGTCTTGGAAAAATTATTTTTAGTTGCTGGGGTCAATTGCAAGCATTTTTGGTCAACAGACATACCCCCGAAATCCTACGCACTTTCGAGAAAAAAATTCTTTTCCGAAAATATAATGTCTGACCATACCATCGATATGTTTCACTGAATTTTCATGCGAATCTTTAAAACATCATAACTTCTGAACGGAATGGACGATTTTAATGTTTAAAAAAGCAAACTACGCGTATTTTGATGGAGAATATGTACAAATCGCAAAAATATTCGAAAAGTTGGTCCTTGACCCCGCAAAAGGAGAAAAATCCCATAAAAATGGTCCAATATTCAAAAAGCCATAAATCCTACAATTGTGAATATATTTCAATGAAACTTTTTTCTGAAGTAGAGCTCATGGGTACCTACAAAAAAGTATTAGACAACTTTTCTGTAGGGCGTCAAACAAAAATACTAAAAATGAAAAACGAATTTTCAAGAAAAATCGATGGGGGGTAGGTGCCCAAATTTTTCGACGAAAAAAAAAATTTCGAAACGTTCTAAAAAAATTATTTCTCGGGTCAAATACAAGCATTTTTAGTGAACACCCATACCGCCGAAATCCTACGGGTTTTCGAGAAAAAAATTCAGAAAGGTGGATAGATTTTTCGATAAAATTACAAAACTTCAAATCGTTCTAAAAAAATTATTTTCGCTTAAGGGGATCAATTACAATCATTTTTGGTGAATAGACATACTCTCAAAATCTTACCCACTTTCGAGAAAAAAATTCAAGTACGTGTCTAAACTTTTCAGCGAAATTAAAAAGTTTCAAATCATTCTGGAAAAAATATTTTTAGTTGCACGGGTCGATTACTATCATTTTTGGTGAATACCTGTACATATACCTCCGAAATTCTAGAAAAAAATTCTTTACCGAAAATATAGTTTCACGCCAGAAATGTCACTCCAAAATTTCGTGTATACCTTTAAAACGTCATAACTTCTGAACGGATTGAAGGATTTTAATGTTTAAAAAAGTAAACGACGCGTATGTTAATGAAGAATATGTAGAAATTCTAAAAATATTCGAAAAGTTGATCCTTGACCCTGCAAGATGAGAAAAACTCCATAAAAATGGTCCAATTTTCAAACAGCCATAACTTTTACAATAGTGAATCTATTTCAATGAAACTTTTTTCTGAGGTAGAGCTCATGGATACCTACAAAAAAGTATTAGACAACTTTTCTGTAGGGCGCCAAACAAAATTACTAAAAATGAAAAAGTAAGTTTTAAGAAAAATCGACAGGGGGTAGGTGCCTAAATTTTTCGACGAAAGAAAAAATTTTTAATTAATTCTGAAAAAATTATTTTCGGTTGCGGTGGTCAATTACAATCATTTTTGGTGAATAGACATACCCCCGAAATCTTGCGCATTTTCGAGAAAAAAATTCAGTACGGTCGAAACTTTAAACGTTAATAACTGTTTAACGAAGCCTTCATCAACAAATTGGTATTCTTGATTTTCGTCTTCTTTTGGCCTCTAGAATCCCTTATTAAAATATTTCCCAGGGGTGGCCGAACACCCTGTATATAAAATATGAAGTTACATCGAAATATGCATCGAGATTAATAACGAAAATTCTAGGTTTTTAAAGTAAATCGTTGTACGTATTTGTAAAGATAAATTTCGGCTTGATAAACATTATTTTTTCGTTCTATCGCTGTTCGCTTTGTTTCTGTTATATACTCCAGTCCTTCGTTAAAAAATTCTATTAAATATCGATTTTGTGACAAAATACCGTTTCCCTCTTATCCAGCGTTATTAAAAGGTCTCTGCACCGAGCAAATAATAATGTTTATGAGAATAGGCGAAGCGGCGCGCGCGCGTTTGGCTTGCTATAGAGTAACATTCGGGTCGGCGAACTTTGTCATTTACCGGAAATTCAATTACGAAACGTCAACAAAAACGAGATAATTAAAACTCGAGACCGTCCGCCCGTTCCCCTACCTTAAATTGACCCATTATCCGACCTGATGCGACTAAAATTGCAAAGTCGATGAATTTCGTTTAAAAATTCTCTCTAAACACCTGTGGCTACGAAATTAGTATTCAGTTAGAGGGCAAAGGCTCGACGTACGCCGGCATGAAGTCTATTTCGCGTGAAACGTGCGCGGAACGATGGGGCGCGACAAAGGACGAACAAAAGCCAGGCTAACTGTTCCGCCGAAATTTTCGTTTAGATTTAAAACGAATAAAGAGCCGTATAAGTGTAACGACATTATACACGATATAATGGCCCCCTCGCTCGCGATATTTACTTTAATAGTATGCAAGCGGTTAAATCTATTACACGCCGCGTTTGCCTAAGTATCGGCGAGAAACTGGCCGCCATTTAAAATACCTTTATTGCTTGCTCCGGCCGGGTAATTATTTTTCTGTCGGGTTAACGATCCCGACAATGATAAATTAACTTGCGCCAAGTGTAAACGAGGAACTGGGAGCGGGAATACGCTGGTAAAGAAACTGAAATTGAGTGTGATTTCAATTTGCAGCGTATCAAGCTTGGCTTTGTGGCCTTACAGTCGCTCGCGTTTCGTCGAGCGTGCGATGTTTAAAGTAAGGAATGAGTTTTCGCTCAAAGAATGGAAATTCGTTGAAATGCCGCGTTGAGAAGAGCGCGTTGACGCGCCCGGTTCCACCGTTTGTGATTTTCGATAATAGGAGTGTTTTTCAATTAAAAAAAGGTTGCTTTGTTTTCATTTAAATAGGGATTAATCTTCTTATATTTCACTTCTTATTTCATTTAAATTTGTAATATTTTACGAGGTTCTTGATGATTTTTAGCGGCTGTTGAGATTTCATCCGATTCCCGACGTCCGTGTAAGCAGCGACATTAACGCAACAGACGTTTGTAATAATCGATCGAAATGACGAATCCATCTGCGGTTCTAATCAAGTTTCCCGTAAGATCCAATCATATTTGATTAATCGTGGAATTGCCAATTTATCTAGGCTATTCGTGGCATTAGCGGTTTTATATGACTGTGTACTCGGCTTCCAAAGCCAGCCTCAAATGTATGGAAGCAATTAGCAAATCAGCTGTCGCCAATGTTTGTTCATGACTGATGAAGGCATGTTTTGGTGATCACGCGCAAATCTCTCTCATAATTGGCCTAGGTACCGCCAAATCTACGAGACACTTCCGTTAATTCAGTAATTCACTGAATTCCGGGATATCTTCGCACAGGAATCGATTCCAATTTACTTCAAGTAACGCCTGCGCTAAGAATATAATCAGGCTATTAAAAAAAAAATTAAATTGTTTGTATCTAGTATCGTATGATCGATCATTTTTTGATTTAGGTACTTTAGTGCCAATTTTGAGGAACCATTTCAATCCACCATTTTGTTTGACTTCATTCTGTATTGTGATGGATGGACGAAGAGTCGAACGAGTTAGGTACATATGGTATTCACAAAAAAAACATAGACTTCTACACTGCCTAATTTGGTGAATGATACTTTGTAGAATAAGCTGAAAACTGACCCAAAACTAACAAAAATATACCCTAAAACCATTTGTACTTTAGGTGAAGTCATCTTAAGCAATGGTATTTTGAAACAGGAAATGGAACCATCTGAAGAAGATGATTTGTGAAGGAGGATAAGAAACTTATTTAGCTTGAGGATAGTCAAGGTAAATCTAGTCATCTTGTGATCAGTGCCTCTGATTTCAGATAAAAAAAGTATTTAAATATGTATCAAAACTTGAATTGATGCAACCTCGATAATGAAATGAGAAATAGGAACAGTCAAAAATGTCTAGTCAGACTAAATTTAGTCATCTTGTGATCAGTGAATTCCATTCTAGGTAGCAAAATAATTAAATATTTATTAAAACCTCAATTGATGCAACCTCGATAATGGAATTGAAGAAAGGGACAGTCACAAATGTTTAGTCAACCTAAATCTAGTCATCTTGTGATCAGTGAATTCCATTGTAAGTAGAAGAATATTTAAATATACATTAAAACCTCAATTGATGCAACCTCGATAATGAGATGAGAAAAAGAGACAGTCACAAATGTCTAATCAAGCTAAATCTAGTCATCTTGTGATCAGTGCCTCTGATTTTAGATAAAAGAAATATTTAAATATATATTGAAACCTCAATTGATGCAACCTCGATAATGAAATGAAAAAAAGGGACAATCATAAATGTCTAATCAAGCTAAATCTAGTCATCTTGTGATCAGTGACTCTGATTTTAGATAAAAAAAAGTATTTAAATATATATTAAAACCTCAATTGATGCAACCTCAATAATGAAATGAAAAAAGGGACAGTCACAAATGTCTAATCAACCTCAATCTAGTCATCTTGTGATCAGTCAATTCCATTCTAGGTAGAAAAATATTTAAATATATATTAGAACCTCAATTGATGCAACCTCGATAATGAAATGAGAAATAGGAACAGTCACAAATGTCTAGTCAACCTAAATCTAGTCATCTTGTGATCAATGACTTTGCTTCTATTTAGAAAAATATTTAAATATTTATTAAAACCTCAATTGATGCAACCTCGATAATGGAATGAAAAAAAGGGACAATCACAAATGTCTAATCAAGCTAAATCTAGTCATCTTGTGATCACTGACTTTGCTTCTATTTAGAAAAATATTTCAATACTCACTAGAAATTCAATTAATGAAACCTCAATGGAATGAGAAGGGATAGCCACAAACATTTAGTCATCTTACGATCAATAACGTTGATCACCCAGATTGATACACTAGAACCTCAATAATGGGAAGAAAAGAAGGGACGATTAGTGCTGATTAACTGAAAACTAACAAACATACGCCTTAAAACCATTTTTTGAATTTTGAAAGATAGAACTACCTGAAGAAGATGGCACGTGAAAAAGCATAGGAAACACCTGGCGAAGGTCTGTTAAGAACCTGAAATCCTAAAGGGTAACAAAGACGTGGTGGAAGGCCATGAGAAGTCAGGGAGAAGACAAAGGGGGAAGAAAAATATGGCGGAGAGAATTGGGAAGGAAATATAAGAGATACTGGAGTAGAGAGAACGGGGAAAAGTTAGGATAAGCTATGGAGAATTAATTGAGGAAATTTTGTGGAAATGGTAGAAGGGTGGCGATGCAGAGGAAGATAAGAAAGGTTGGTCATTGGGGGAACAGGGAAGTGGAGTGACAAGAGGAATGAGTAATAAGTAGAAGAGGTAGAGTATGAAGGAACGAAGGGGAATAATAAGGGAGTTGATAATTAGAAAGGTGGGGTAAGAATAGACGAGGATAAGAAAGTATTTGGTAGCCTGCGGGCCAAGTTGGCCAGCTTGGAGAGGCTACTGGTGGGTAGATTAAGTGCAAACGAAGGTGACGTACGGCGTTTAGGATTAAGGGCGAGCTGCTGGGGCGTAACGTCGTACATGGCGAGTAATAGTGACGAGAATGATTAGGAATATTTATTCCGGGGAAACTGTAATCCAATACGGAATCAAACTAAATCTGTACATAATACTATACGGTACTTATGAGAATTTTTATCGGTAAACACACGCTCCTACTATTGAAAAGAATATTGCTAGATTTTTGGTTAATACGTATACATAAAGTATGAGATCTTGTACTCATCGAAGACTAGTGTTATAACTAAATCAGTTCTGTTCGATTACTTATAGGAAAATTACTGTGAAAATTGTATTCGATGACAAAGAATAGTCACCACTGTACATGGAACCTGATGAATTTCTATTTGATGTTACAAGAAGCAATTACTATTGATCATGGATATGTACATTTTAAAATTCTACATTTTTACGTTTTCAAGTCGTTACACAACATTCGTACAGAATGTCAATGTATTATTAAAAGAGACCTAACGTAGTTTAAATGTGAATAGCCTGTACATCAACGGATTTAAACGCTTCGTAAAACGACCACGATCGTACAATGAAGACGATAGAGGGCTGACACTGGCTTCTATGACCAAATTCTCGGGGACCAAGGATCTCTCGAAATTATCTAAAAATTCTCTCCTGGGTCTAATTTAACGGTTCCACTTCTCCGGAGACTGATTTCATGAAGTACTCTGATCATATATAGTAGGCCCTCTTGCGGCGACGTCGCATAATCCCATTAAAGCGCTCTGATTTGCAGCGAGCCGTACCAAAACGGATGAGAAGGGGGCGGTGCACTGGCAGCCAGCGAGAATTATTGCGGGTTTTTTTTACGAGACATCAGTAGGCGGGTATCCGGGTCGCCGAATAGGCGGCTGCTAATACAATGTACCCGAGGTACGTCGTGAATGAGGCAAAGCCATCCCGGCACCATGTATTCATCTCGAAAAGAGGAAGGATGAGGGTTCAGGAAAGAGGAAAACCCGGTCGAGGTACATAGCCAAGTTCATCCCACGAAATGGAGAACGCTAACCGCGTATGCTGTCTGCTGGTGTCTGTATCGTTTCTGCCAGCCTATTAGTGATTTTCATACAAGGTGGCTCGTTTCAATCCTCCCAGGTGACTGGCAGACTATATTCCCAGCACTAATGCCTTCAAACTGAGTCGTCTTGCGATCAGTGACTTCCATTCTAGTTAGAAAAATATTTAAATATTTATTAGAACCTCAATTGATGCAACCTCGATAATGGGATGTGAAAAAGAGACAGTCACAATTCTCTAGTCAAGCCAAATCTAGTCATCAGTGACTCTGATTCTAGTTAAAAAAATATTTAAATATATTATACAGGGGTTTCGGCCATACCTAGGAAAAATTTCAGTGGGAGATTCTAGAGGTCATAATAAGACGAAAATCAAGAATGTCAATTTCTTGACTAAGGCTTCGTTAAAAAATTATTAAAAATTAAATTAAAAAATTTCAAATCGTTCTGGAAAAATTATATTCGGTTGCCAGGGTCGATTACAATCATTTTTGGTGAATAGACATATCCCCGAAATCCTAACCATTTTCGAGAAAAAAATTCCTTACCGAAAATATAATGTCTGACCATACATTGACATGTTTCACTGAAATTTCGTGTGTTTCAAATCGTTATGAAAAAATTATTTTTGGTTGTGGGGGTCAATTACAATCATTTTTGGTCAATACACATACCCCCGAAATCCTACGTATTTTCGAGAAAAAAATTCTTTACCGGAAATACACTGTGTGGCCGGAAATGTTTCTGTAACTTTTTAACGAAGCCTCAATCAACAAATAATTTGGCCTCTAGAATCTCCCATAAAAATTTTTCCCAGGGGTGGCCTCAATTCATGCAACGCCAATAATGGAATGAGAAGAATAAATACACATGAATGTAAAAATCTAATTAACCTACAAATATTGAACTGAAAAACAACACACATAGAATTTTATTTCTTGAAACTTGTGTAGATTACCTGGAAGGATTCACAACATCAATAATATCAAATCTGGGCAAATGTTTAGATCCTTAACTTGCTCGTATCGTATTTCAGTAATTTATATTATTATTAATTACGTGTCGTTCAATGTATCGCATAATAATAGATTAAAATTTAATTTAAAAAGGTGCTTTCGTCGTATCTTTGCAGGGACTTCGAGCGGAACAATATCACGTTGACCAGAAAATTCCCTTCTCGAGAGAGGATAATTTTGATCTGTATCAATCGCTTGAATTGGCAATTCAGAAGATAATACCACGGTAAGATTAAAATAGGACGCCTTGTATTCCAGTCACGTGTATGTGCATAACTAATGTCTATCTATGTGTTTGAACTCGCGAGTATAACGATCCCTGGCTTCTCTTAAGAGAAGAATAAAACTTGGTAATTCTACGCGTCTGTGAGCTCCCTATATGTACATTGCTACACGTTGGTAGATTAAATAGAATATTTCATCCTGTTTAAGATAAGCTGGATATTATTACAATGTGTAGATCTCTCTATGTCGTAAAATAGTTATTGCATAGAATCGAAGATTATTTAGATGGACGTCTCATGACCTAGTACCTTGATCTAAACTTGTCAATGCTAAACAGTATTTTCAAGCGAGTTTCAGAGTAATTTTTAAAAATAAAATAAAAGTTGTAATACATTCTTCATAGACATCAATATCGAGGTTATGATTCGTAACGTTTCTGCAGCATTTTTAGCTACATTTCGCCTTGGGCAAATTCGTTTTTGTCTCTAAATAAAAAGCTTTTACTTTTGCTACCTAGAACAATGTCAAAACTGTGTCAGAACTGGGTCAAATAACTTTTCTGGATCCTTTTTCTTTTCTTACGCTTCCTAAGTGACTTTCGACGACATTTTCGGTCGAGTCACCTACCGCCATTTTCTTCGTATTCAGGCAAAATGTTTTATGTTCGCTTACTGAGCATGTACAGAGTTCGGAGAATTCATTAGAAGCATAATGATGAGTAATATTAAAACGAAATAGGGGTTACTATGTCAAATCACGACAATGGAATTAAAACCAGAAGATACGATAGTATTTATGTCTTCTCTTTAAGTCTCAACACAATAAGTATTCCTAATCTGCTATTTTGTAATACTGTCGGCTTCTGTTTGAGTAAACAAAAACCATGACTGATTTACACAGACAGGAGATCGTAATTTATTTACTTGTAAACGATGGAAACAGCTCGTCATAAAAATACCATCAGCCTTTGTCGGATATTTATTTTCCCCTTCCCGGAGAAATTGAATTCGTTCCGTAAAGTCAACATGTTTTTCATAACGGTTCCGATTCTTTACGATTCTCAATTTCCAATCTACTTCCCTACGTGCGCAGAAGTTCTGATATACACCGGTGAACTTCGAGAACGGTTAGCAGTCGTAAACATAAAGGATGGACGCTTGGAAAAATATACGTCCCGGAGTCATCCCTTTCGGAGACACAAACCATTTCATTCGTGAAAAATGTCACAGTACTGACATAAAAAATGATGGTCCGCGCTATGGCTGTATTACTTTCTCGATTCGTCGCGTATAATGCGCGGTTCTTGCGATAAAAGTACGTAATGTCTTGGCCGAGATGAGAAACGACTGCCTTGCTAAAAATACCGGGTCCCATTAGTAAATTTATCACAGCCATTCTCCTCGAGTTAGCCGGTTGTTGCTGCGTTTCCACGATTGCACCTTTAATGCAAACGTTTAACCATTTTTCGTAAATAATAATGAACGTTTTTAGTCAACCTGTGCCAAAATAACAAAAAAGATTCCCAGCGACTTCCATATTCGACAGTACTTATATAGGGTGTTCGGCCACTCCTGGAAAAAATTTAAATGGGAGATTTTGGAGGCCAAAATATGATGAAAATCAAGAATACCAATTTGTTGACTGAGGCCTCGTTAAAAAGTTACTAAAAAATTAAATTAAAAAGTTTCAAAGCATTCTGAAAAAATTATTTTTGGTTGCGAGGCTCAATTACAATCATTTTTGGTGAATATACATACCCCCCAATTCCTACGCATTTCCGAGATAAAAATTCTTTACCGAAAATATAATTTCTGGCCAGAAATGTTACCCCGAAATTTCATGCGAATCTTTAAAATGTCATAACTCCTGAACGGATTGGACGATTTTAATGTTTAAAAAAGCAAACGACGCGTATTTTTATCAAGAATATGTAGAAATCGCAAAAATATTGGAAAAGTTGATCCCTGACCTCGAAAAATGAGAAAAACCGCATAAAAAAAGGTCCAATTTTCAAACAGCCATAACTCTTACAATAGAGGATATATTTCAATGAAAATTTTTTCTGAACTAGTGCTCATGGGTACCTACAAATAAGTATTAGACAACTTTTCTGTAGGGCGTCAAACAAAATAACTAAAAATGAAAAACGAAGTTTTAAGAAAAATTGACAGGGGGGTTCTAAATTTTTCGGTGAAATTGAAAAGTTTCAAATCGTTCTGAAAAAATTATTTCGAGGTTCTGGGGTCAAATAGAACCATTTTTGGTCATTAGACATACCCTTGAAATCCTACCCACTTTCGAGAAAAAAATTCGAGTAGGTGCTGAAATTTTTAGACGAAATTAAAAAATTTCAAATCATACTGAAAAAATTATATTTAGTTACAGGGGTCAATTACAAGCATTTTTTGTGAATAACCGTATCCCGAAATCCTACGCACTTTCGAGAAAAAAATTCCTTACCAAAAATATAATTTCTTACCAGAAATGTTACTCCGAAATTTCATGCGAATCTTTAAAATGTCATAACTCCTAAACGGATTGGAGGATTTTCATTTTTCAAAATGCAAACAACGCGTATTTTAGTGGAGAATACGCAGAAATTCTAACAATATTGAAAAAGTTGTTCCTGGACCCCGTAAAGTGAGGAAAACCAAATAAAAGTGGTTCATTTTTCAAATGACCATAACTCCTAGTATAGTGAATATATTTACTTAAAATTTTGGAAGGAAGTAGAGTTCATGGATACCTACAAAAAAGTATTAGACAACATTTCCTTACAGCGTCAAACGAAATTATTAAAAATAAAAAACGAATTTTTAAGAAAAATCGACAGGGGGTAGGTAGACAAATTTTTCGGGGAGGGAAACAAAATTTCAGTTCCCGAAAAAATTATTTTTGATTGCAGGGACCAATTACAATCATTTTTAGTTATTAGACATACCCTCGAATTCCTACGTGCTTTCGAGAAAAAAATTCTTCATCGAAAATAGAAATGTTTCCCTGAGATTTCGTGCATACAATTTAAAATAAAGTTGTTCGGCTCCGTGCAAAAATCGAAGATGGCTGAAACAAAAACCACCCTATTACCAACAATGAAATTACCTGGCTCCATGGTGACCAAAGCCGCATTAAGTTTAATTGCACGTCTTTCGTGCGGTGCAATTTTTATATAATCGATTCGAAAACAGTTTAAAGTGTACGATTTAAAGTTGGTTCGCCCCGTGTAAAAATCGGGGCTGCCTGGAAACGGAAACCACCCTATTACTGGCAATAAAATTACCTCGTTCCATGGTGATCAGAGCACTGCGTCCAGACGATACGTTCCCGGTGCCCAGTAATATCGGCGCGCAAAATAGGGGAACTGTAAATGTTGAATGAGTTGGCAAAGCGATCGACGAGTTAAAAAGAACCGAAATTACGGGAAACTGCGCGATGGGAAGCACGATATTTCTCGTGCAACGGCCGTTGAGGGGTTACGCTAATAGCGCTCAGACTTCCAAGAATCCTTGGTTGTTACCGCCCGTGCGATAATCAAGAATGTAACGCTCTTTCGCACGATACGGGGTAAACTCTGTTTAAAGGGAATATACAAGTTTATTACTGTCTTTAATCGAACAACGGATCCCGCTGTCTGATTGAAGATACCCCGAATGCGTACCTGGCATTCCTAACAAGCCTCCGTGCTCCCAAGACGGCAGCCATTACTATTGGATCTTCCGGTCTAGTTCCTCAGAATGGAAATAACAATACAGTAATTCGGGCGGATGCGATCGTTGCGAGAATTGTAACTGTTTCCAGAATATCCTCGCTCGGAGTAAAGAATCGTTTCGTTTTTTTTTTTCCATACTCTTACAATTGATATTTTTATATTGAATCGTAGCAAGGAAATTCACTTCGGTCTAAGAAACCATACAGAACACGTTCTAGTAAACGATGACTCAATATAGTTAGAAGAATTCTAATAAGAAGCGAATTACTGGTCTTTAATTCAAGTTCATTCTATATATACAAAATCAGAAAGCAAATACTACATTCATATTTAAAATATTAGACAGTTCTCCAATATATTAAAAATGATAATGAATAATCAAGAAACAAAGTGAAAAATTTTAATGAGAGATTCTAGAGGCCAAAAGAAGACAAAAATCAAGAATACCAATTTGTTGATGGAGGCTCCGTTAAAAGGTTATTAACGTTTAAAGTTCCGCCCTTACTGAATTTTTTTCTAGAAAGTGGGTAGGATTTTGGGGGTACGTCTATTCACCAAAAATTATTATAATTGCCCCCCACAACTGACAATAATTTTTTCAGAACGATTTGAGACACACGAAATTTCAGTGAAACATGTCAATGCATGGTCAGACATTATATTTTCGGTAAAGAATTTTTTTCTCGAAAGTGCGTAGGAATTCGAGGGTATGTGTATTCACCAAAAATGATTGTAATTGGCCCTCGCATCCAAAACTATTTTTTTCAGAACGGCTTGAAATCTTTTAATTTCGCTGAAAAATTTAGGCACCTACTCGAATTTTTTTCTCGAAAGTGGGCAGGATTTCGAGGATATGTCTAATGACCAAAAATGATTGTAATTGACCCCCGCAATCGAAAATAATTTTTCCGTGAATGATTTGAAATTTTTATTTCATTTTTGTTTTTATAATAAATTTGTTTGTCGCTCTACGGAAATGTTGTTTAATTCTTTCTTGTAGGTATCCATGAGCTCTACTTCACAAATAAATTTCAATGAAATACACTCACTCTGGTAGGAGACTCGTTTACCTCATCTGTGATACGACTATAAATTAATATATGTTTTCAATTATAAATGCAGTATTCTTAGACACTGGTAAAACCGTAGGAAATGTTTACTTGAAATCGAACTATTCGTCGAATATTAACCACGTTAAAATTATGATCGTAAGAAACTGTGCGAGCATATTACTGGAACTTCGTATAGATAACGTGCATTGTTTTTAGAATGATATTTTAGCACATTTGGATGGCCATTTCATATCCGTGCAAGAAAGGTGTATACAGAGTTGTGTTGTAATAGTACGCTTCAGCAACCGTTTCTTGCAAGAACAGAGAATTAACTATTATTTATACTAAGTGCTAAATCCCACCTAACAGAGAACTAGGCAACTGACTAATAAGCAACTGGACTTCAACTAAACTGAATTTAGTGCAGTTTCTGGAGATGTATAAGTACATTACAGAGTGTTCGGTGGTGTAAAGATGGACTTAACCATTAGTTAGCGGGTTTGCAAGACAGAATCTGCATGAATTTAGTCTTAGAAGTAGAAACTGAGCGTAATGAGCGAATAATAATAATTTCATACAGTAAATGTTACCGGGAAATTATCGTAAATACAATTCCTCGTGGATACCTTTCTCGAAATAACATTTTAAAGTAGTGGCGTGGATATTAATATTTTTCAAAATTTTACTCCGCTAAATAAATGTTTTATGATATTTTTCGATAGAATTAAATATTTCATAAGGAACAGATAAAAGTTTAAACGTTCGATCGAATAAGTGTCACGAATAAATTGGTACATGTTGGTTTTATCAGTTATCTATTTTTCCAATAAAATTTTGCCCCGACTCTGCCACGCGCGAACCGATCGGCGGGGAAAGCGATCGGAATGGGCAAAAAGCGAGGGAGATAGAGCAACAACGGGACAAGTCTCGCATTACATGCGCTCGGTTGCCGAAACATCAAAGCGATACTACGGGGAAAAATTATTATCTCTTTCATTATAGCTTTGCAAACGTTTTATCAATGGTAGATAAACTTGGACGTGGGTTTCCCCGATGATAATTGGTCCAAACGTGGCTTTATTCATGCATATTCATGAAATTCAGAGGGTTAAAAGCGTTTCGTATGAGATTACGGTTACAGTCATTTTCAATGTAGTAACGTTACCAATTGAAAATATACTGAGGAGTATGAAGAAACTCTAATCTTACCAAGAAGTCGAATAACAAGTTTGAATAACTATAAGATGTAGGAATAATTATTAAAACATGTTATAGATACATTATTTCGTGTGAGATTACGTTTCGAGACATTTTCAATGTAGTTACGATACCAATTGAAAATATAATGAGACGTAGCAAGAAACTCTGATCTTACCAAGAAGTCGAATAACAAGTTTGAGTAACTATAAGATCTATGAATAATTATCAAAACATTTTATACATATAATATTTCGTATCAGATTACGTTTCGAGTAATTTTCAATGTAGTTACGATACCAATTGAAAATATAATGAGAAGTAGGAAGGAACTCTGATCTTACCAAAAAGTCGAATAACAAGTTTGAGTAACTGTAAGATGTAGGAATAATTATTAAAACATTTTATAGATACAATAATTCGTATCAAATTACGTTTCGAATAATTTTCAATGTAGTAACGTTACCAATTGAAAATATAATGAGACGTAGGAAGAAACTCTGATCTTACCAAGAAGTCGAATAACAAGTTTGAGTAACTATAAGATCTATGAATAATTGTTAAAACATATTATAGATATAATATTTCGTATCAAATTACATTTCGAATAATTTTCAATGTAGTAACGTTACCAATTGAAAATATAGTGAGAAGTATGAAGGAACTTTGATCTTACCAAGAAGTCGAATAACAAGTTTGAGTAACTATAAGATCTATGAATAATTATCAAAACATGTTATACATATAATATTTCGTATCAGATTACGTTTTGAGTCATTTTCAATGTAGTAACGTTACCAATTGAAAATATAGTAAGAAGTATGAAGGAACTCTGATCTTACCAAGAAGTCGAATAACAAGTTTGAGTAACTATAAGATCTATGAATAATTATCAAAACATGTTATACATATAATATTTCGTATCAGATTACGTTTTGAGTCATTTTCAATGTAGTAACGTTACCAATTGAAAATATAGTGAGAAGTATGAAGGAACTCTGATCTTACCAAGAAGTCGAATAACAAGTTTGAGTAACTATAAGATCTATGAATGATTATCAAAACATGTTATACATATAATATTTCGTATCAGATTACGTTTTGAGTCATTTTCAATATAGTAACGTTACCAATTGAAAATATAGTGAGAAGTATGAAGGAACTCTGATCTTACCAAGAAGTCGAATAACAAGTTTGAGTAACTATAAAATCTATGAATAATTATTAAAACATGTTATAGATACAATATTTCGTATGAGATTACGTTTCGAGTAATTTTCGATGTAGTTACGATACCAATTGAAAATATAGTGAGAAGTATGAAGGAACTCTGATCTTACCAAGAAGTCGAATAACAAGTTTGAGTAATAAGATCTATGAATAATTGTTAAAACATATTATAGATACAATACATTATAAGTGCTTGTTCTTCGTACAAACTAGCAAATTACCGACACAAATTTTCAAAAAGCTTTTCAATATTTATCATTTTATAAATCGTTTTGCCTGCATTGCAGTTTCAAACTGTAATAGGATATCGTTAAAGGGACCTCGTAGGTTTCGAATAACATGGTGTTTCGCAGCGTAGTTCCGACTGGGTGAACGATATCGGTTTTTGCCCGCTGCATCAAAGAAATAGCACGTCGATATAGCGCGAGAAAGTATAGCAACTCTCACTTACACAAAAATCAGTTCCTATGCCGGTTATCATTATAGTTATCAAAATAAAAGGATGAAAAACGCTGGGTATCGCGTCGATGAAATACACGGATGTCTCTCTATCCCGTTCCTATCAATAGCAATATCAAATAGTAGGTATAAATAATAATAACTGCAACACTAGCCACGGTAGCTGTATCGCCAATACTAGCAGAATTATTAACAGTATTGGTAACGATAGCAATAATAGGAAGTACCTAACATCGAGAGCAGCAGGCAATAGGAGTAAACAGTTGCAATATTAATAATAGTGCTATCAGCACCAGCAATTATACTGTGGGAGTTTCGATAATCTGAGATAAACGGGATCCAAACCAACTCGAACTATCGAGAACTCAGATTCATCGAAACCGTAGAAATCAGAAGCATTTGCGACGTTCTCGCTGCATTGTTTCGCTAGTATAATGTGTCGCCATTTTGATAATAGATGTAAGCCATTGTGAGACAGCTTTAAGTTACCATTGTGCACACGTTGTTTCTTTTTGTTCGAGCATTCATAATCCCAGAACACAGATTTAAGGTTTCAATAATTTTTCAACTACAGTAATGATTCTCAAAATGAACACCAGACGTGATTCGTTAATTGAACATTTCTATCTCTCCCAATTTGGGGAACACTCTTTCAAAAGCAAGTTCGAAAACATTTTAATTTCAGTAGTCTTGAAATTTCTCGTAACGAAGAATACATGAATAATTTAAATAATTTTCTTATCCGATAGCTTCAATAATTTGCCAACGCTGGAATCTATGAAATTTTTAATATTGTATTATTTTACAACGGTCCTTCCATGAAATATTAGAAATTGTAATCGAAATATAATTCCCTCTTTGTTTGAGTTTTGCAGTTATCTTCCCTTTTCCTAAGAAACAGGAAGGTGCAATCTGTTTGTGTAAACGTGGTACAGCATGAATCTACGGTACCCTCGATTGCTTTGAATTCTATCGACGTCAATCGAATCTTCGAATTCAATTTACTAGATCGATTGTTAGTTGGTACAAAGTGAATTGCTCTAAACAGTCCAGCAATAATATTGCCAAACTACGAAATTTCCGTCCATTGTAACTCTAACGCGAACACAATTGAACGAAGCTATTAATGTCCTGTATCTCGACACAATCCATTCCCGTTTCATGGATCCTGTAAATGGTTCCGCTAGAACTAGTAAGATTTCGGAATTTCAATAATACAGTACACTTTTGGAAACTTTGGAAATATAATTTACGAATCAGTTTCAATAAAGATAGCATTAGACCATCTTCATACGTAAATAAAAAAAGACTGTTCAAATTTCATTTATCTATAAATACCTTTTTATATGTTTCTTCGATATTCATTTTCCTGTCCTTTTCCTTTAACATTTTTTATAATTTCAATGCATTCAAAGGAAATTGAATTCTGCACAGAAACGTGTTTTCGATTAAATGTAGCTTTGGTAAAAACAGCTGTCTGTCATCGCAAAAGATTGCAAAATGATTTTTAAAATCGCGTTGAAGACGAACACGTTGTCAATTTTAACGGGTATCGATTTTTTTTTTAAATTGCAAACTCATCGGAGGTTTCTAAAAAATGAAATCTTTTTAATGGAACTCAAAATATTCAGAATGGTAGTTCAATTTATTTCACCAGTATTTTTCTAAATTATGTTTTACCTTAGCAAATTATTTCTCGAAACGTATACGATTATTTGTAATTTCTTTTTTAATTTCCTGGAACTGGGACAGTTTCGATATGCATTTTAAAATTGTTTATTGCATTTAGTTATATTACTAGTTTCATTTTTGAAACTTGTAATGTCAGTACGTTGAATTACAACCACTTGGCAAAGAAAATCGTAGACGAACTTTCGAAAACGTAAAAACAAAAATTCGAAAATTGCTACCGAGAAGTAAATTTACAACTGGGCACGTGCATGCGCCAAAATTACTTTCCGATATGTTACAGCTTTTCGTAAAGTTACGGTAAAAATGGCCGCTACTAAAACAACTGGCATCGTGAAAGTTGAAGAGGACTATTTTTGAAACGTAGCGTTAATAAATAATTAACTCAAAAAGAAACATTTAAAAATCAAATTAAAAAACAGCAAATTTTATTATTAAACGAAGAAGGCAAAGAGTAACTTATTATTAGACGTATAGAAATGAATATTCACAAATTTTAATAATAAATATTACGGACTTAAAGTTCACCCTTTTTTCCAGACAAAATATAGGACAACTGCTTTCATATCTCGCGAGTCACAGTTTCATTTACATTTCTATTCTATCCGCCAACTGCTAGATCTTAATTTTACGAAGGATCGCCATAATTGCAATTTTATTTGTATCAAAATTTCATGAACCCAAATTTATATATTTTTATTCGATCACGTGTACTTCGAAAATAAATAACACTGTCTATAAAGCGACGAAAAAGGTGTACGAATATTCGCCATGGATGCATTTAGACGCCATTTAAAACAGAGGTCATAATTTCTCCACTGGTGGCGCTAGTAGTAGTAAGGATAACTACTTCTTTGGGTTGTTATACTATAAAGTATATTTTAAAAGAATATTAAACGTATATTTAAACAAATAATACATAAAATAATCATAACTGTAGATTGAACTCAGTTGCTGTTAAATGCTAGATGATTTTTAATTAACTAACGAGCGATGGAACTTGGTTGTTGACTATAACCTGAGTATTTCCTGAAGATATTTGCCTAACTAAGTGAATGTTGATCAATAGCAGACATTTGTCTCACGATCTACGTGACTGTAAAGGATTTTCATATACATCTCGACTCCCTTCACTGTGCTTTTAAAGTTCTTTCCCCGGAGAGAAGGTAGAATGATACCTATCTTACATTCGAAGGACGGAACTTCGGTAACGACAAGAACTTCCCGCCGACTCTTAATCCCCTGTCTTGCGCGACGATCCGCAAGAACAGTTAAAACTAATTTCTACCTTGCTCAACGAAAAGTTCAGGGGTTTTGACACGTCTGCTTGGCTACCGAGGATGGAAGGAACGACAATTTTAAACTCCATTCCATAAACTCTAGATATAAAGTTTCGTTACTTTCGTTGAATCAATGATGATGGCCGACTGGAATCCTTCGTAAAGTAAATAAAGATGGTAACCATTCGCGAACATCGTTTATTAACATAAATTTCAAGATCACATCTATCTCTTAAAATCAAAACACACAATTTTTTACGATCAAATGGAGCAGTTCTTTTATTCCTTACTAAAAAGTATTACTAAAAAGTTGCATGGTCGAAAAATGATTTGAAGATATTTCAACTTCAGTTTTTCGCTATTGAATCTAGCTCGAACTTTTAGACTCGGAAAGCCTTTCTGTGCATGGCGTGTCATATAAATCTAACACACGAAATATCTTTTAAATTAATCACTTTTCGATAGGGCGTGAAAAAGCATATCGATTTATATATAAAAAAAAATACACATAGTTCCTCATCTTTCAAATAGCTTGTGTAGGCTCCCACGAGATTTGTGGAGCCGTGTTATTTAGTAATAGACAAGTCCAATAACTAATTACAAATACTTCAAATTTATTTACAAATATATATACAGGTGTTAACAATTAACGTTTCAATGGTCTTGTGTAACTGTAACTGTTCTGTTCTGGGACTTGGAAAGATTCTGAATGTTCTTGCAATTTGAACTGTCCTGATTGTAACTTGTAACGTGATTATATACTGATGTCAAATTAGGCGGAGATTCTATTAACCAATCAAAACCTTGTTCATCCCTCGTGGGCCAGTCCTCCCGACACTCGAAATCCCACCCACTGAGGGTTGTACGGGGGTAGGTTGCCCCTTGAAACTAATTAAGTATGGCTCGATGGCTCTAGAATATGGCAATTCTCTTTGTAAAATAAGGTACATTGCCAGATTACTAAATCGAATGATTTAAGTAACAGTGAACTAAATGACGTGTCCTATAAAATGTTGGAATTCCCAACAGCTTCGTTTATGAAACCAACCAACGTTTAATATACACGATGGAAACCATTTAATCGTCCCTAACGAACTTCTTGTTTATCTTCTGTCGTTTTAACTATGGTTTGGCACAGTTGTGGACACTCTGTGTACGAAACGCGACACGTATAAAATTTCATGTCGCTGTACAAATTGATTACAAAGCCAACGGGGGCTACCGGTGGCTTCGGAAATTCACAGTTCCATCGACGAGGGGCCACGACTCGGTGGAAGTTGGCGATAGTCTGTTACGAACGGGCCACCCCGAGTTATCAAAGCGTTCGTTCGACGTGTGCCCGGGGATATATCGCGACGACGGCCGAAAGAATAATTTCCACGCGAGAAGACCGCCGTACGAGCGCCGTGGACGGACAGATTAAAACTTTCTCATCGGCATCGCGGATAATTGTTTCAGTTATTGGATCCACGGCTTGAATCGCGAATTCGCCGACGCAGTATCCTATTGCTTTCCTCACTTTTCGCCACGGAGTTTCCAATTCCTCTCCGCCTGTTCCTGTAATCCCCTATATCTTCCCTTTCTCTGCTTTCTCGTTTCGCTTTGCGGAATCGCAGCTGGAGAGGCCACCATCGCGCTTTCATGGGAGTTCGCCGAGTCTATTGATATTACCTTCACGAAAATTATACTTGCGCCCCACCTACTCGAGCACCAATCATTTAAATCTCAAGCAAACATAATAACGTCTGGTAAATTTCGTACTTTTGCTATCTCTGAAATCGAACATTTTTGGTGCAACGCACACGAAAGGAGTAAACACGAAAAGCTGAAACCTCGTTTTTCAGATAGATTAAAACCTCTATGAAAAATTCTGAGGATTTCTCAAGGGAAAAGAGCGATAATGCAGACTATAGGGATTGGAATAACGGTGGAGTTCGGAAGACCTTGATGCGACGTACTTGTACCCAACAATGAAGTACGGGTCTAGGATTAATGTCGAGGAAAGCCAAATAATGAGATTCAAGAAAGGTCCTTCGTTCTTGGATGGATGAAAGAAATATAATGGGAATTCGAGGTGAAGACGTTCAAGTACCAGGAGCTTCGAGCTGCACAAAAAAATGAAGGGCAGAAGTAACGATGGAAGGAGCACGAGGAACGGGGAACGGAAGATTTGAAGGCGACCGATGAAAAAGGAGCTTTTTGACGTCCTGGTGGGGAGATACTGTGCTATGCCAAGCAGAAGTACGAGGCTGGGAGGGGAGAGGGGCGCAAAGACACGTTGATGAGATGGACGTTAGGGTTGGACTGCTGGATAGTGGAATAAATTGAGAACAAACGTGAAAAGAAGAACGCTGAAATACGAAATCTAGAAAAAGAAAAAGGCGACAAACCGTCAGAGACGTGGATGTTGCGACGAGAGAAAACAGGCATCTAAAAAAGTAGGAATATAAAGATTAGAAGGTCAAAGTGTAACAGAATGTGCAAGGAAATTGGAGCACTAGGTGTTTGTTTTTAGTAGTATCGGATAACTTTGACCGATTTGATCACCGAAGAAGGGATAATAAATACAAACGAAGTTCATTTTAATAACAAAACAAGAACTACTCGGACCGCGTAGACTTCAAACGAGTTATAAACAGGGCTAACTTTGAGTCTTTGAGTATCGGTGAATATCTGACGGTTCGTTAATAAAGGTCGCTGATGATGAGTTGAGTCTCGAGGGGGATCCAGAGTTGCGCGAACTGCTTCGCTGGTGACTCGATGTCGCTGCTCTGAAACGTGTCTGTGTAACAAGATGGCGCCGGGAGAATAGTTCCGGCCATTGGGACCCGCATTCCTGCCAAGGCTGCTCTTCTGATCGTCGAGCTTTAAAATTAAAGTTTCGCTGGGGCGAAGAAATCGGAGATGCAAGGAAAATTTGGCGTGGATAGTCGGAGATTGATTATTCAGCTGAGAGGAAGAGACACTATGGTTAGAATATTGAAAATTAAATGGAAACTACATTCTACTTAGATCCCAAGTACAGTAAAATTTAGCTAACAAAACGTTACTTGAAAATTAGTCTCGAGTGAATTTTCGTTCATGGTACCAATTGAGGGTGCAAGAAAAGTAAAAGGATAGAAAGGGTTTGAGATAAGCAGCAGAAGGTACTCGTAAAATCTTAACGTTCCAATTGGAATCGACGATTTTACTGTAACTTTTATCATTTACGTGGATGACCAACACGGATTTTTCGTTCGAATCCTCTTACAGTTGTAAAATCGCAGATTAATCGTCGACGCGCGCCTTAATCCGGACAACCGCCTGCAAATTGATACGAATGAATATGTATGATATGAAATTGGTTACTGTTGATTGGAAAACCGGTGCCCGTTGTTATTATACCGCGCCAATAGCCGGCGCTCGAAACGAAATTGCTTTCAAATTTCTATATTACAGTCGACGATTGTCGTATTTCGGCAATTATAAAAAATATGCAGCTGATTTATGTTCACTGAAGGATAAAGAAACGCTTCGAGCAGAGTTCTTTATCTGAATAGACGAACAATCTAGGTATCGAGCTTCGCCGATCGTTGCATTTCTGTGCAATGGCGATTTACGACCATGCTCTTCCTGCGAACCAAAAGGTAGATAGCGATATACTGAAATTAATGTTCGAACCCAATTCTATTTCATGCGTCTTCCCGACACGCACAACTTTATAATAGCTAAAACTTTGAGTTTGTAATTCTCTGAAATTTTTTCTGGAATATTATCCGAATTAAATTATTCGAAGATTTAATTATAAATTACTGTAATTAATCGAAGGTACTTATAGAGGGTGCTCGGCCATCCCTGAGAAAAATTTTAATGGGAGATTCTAGGGGCCAAAGTAAGACGAAAACCAAGAATATCAATTTCTTGACTGAGGCTTCGTTAAAAAGTTATTAAAAATTAAATTAAAAAATTTCAAATCGTTCTGGAAAAATTATTTTCGGTTGCGAGGGTCAATTACAATCATTTTTGGTGAATAGACATACCCCCGAAATCCTAACCATTTTCGAGAAAAAAATTCCTTACCGAAACTATAATGTCTGACCATACGTTGACATGTTTCACTGAAATTTCGTGTGATTCAAATCGTTCTGAAAAAAATATTTTCAGTTGCGGGGGGCAATTATAATTATTTTTGGTGAATAGACATACCCCCGAAATCCTAACCATTTTCGAGAAAAAAATTCGATTAGGTGTCTAAACATTTCAGCGAAATTAAAAAGATTCAAATCATTCTAGAAAAAATATTTTTAGTTACGGGGGTCGATTACAATCATTTTTGGTGAATACATATACCCCCGAAATCCTAACCATTTTTGAGAAAAAAATTCCTTAAGGAAAATATAATTTCACGCCAGAAATGTCACTCCAAAATTTCGTTCATATCTTTAAAACGTCATAACTTCTGAACGGATTGAAGGATTTTAATGTTTAAAAAGCCAAACAACGCGTATTTTAGAGGAGAATATGTAGAAATTGTAAAAATATTCGAAAAGTTGATCCTTGACCCCACAAAATGAGAAAAACCTTATAAAAATGGTCCAATTTTCAAATAGCCATAACTCTTACAATAGTGAATATATTTCAATGAAACTTTTTTCTGAAGTAGAGCTCATGGGTTCCTACAAGAAAGTATTAAACAACTTTTCTGTAAGACATCAAACAAAATTATTAAAAATGAAAAACGAATTTTTAAGGAAAATCGACAGGGGGTGGGTGCCTAAATTTTTCGGTGAAGAAAAAAAATTTCAAATCGATCTGAAAAAATTATTTTCGTTTGTGGGGGTTAAATACAACCATTTTTGGTCAATAGACATACCCCTGAAATCCTAAGCACTTTCGAGAAAAAAATTCCAATAGGTACTGAAAGTTTTAGATGAAAAAAAAAAAATTTCAAATCGATGTGGAAAAATTATTTTCGGTTGCGATGGTCCATTCTAATCATTTTTGGTGAATAGGCATACCCTAGATATCCTGCGCATTTTCGAGAAAAAAATTCAATACGGGCGGAACTTTAAACGTTAATAACTTTTCAACGAAGCCTCGATCAACAAATTAGTATACTTGATTTTCGTCTTATTTTGGCACCTAGAATCTCCCATTAAAATTTTTGCTGTATAAGCAAACTTCTTTTATTTCAACAAACGAATCATTTATCTGCGAATTATACCATCGTCTGCTTCCAATATGGCGTCGAGTTTGTATTCAAGGATAAACACACATTTTATATGCCCGTGGTAATTTATATCACTAAGCACCATTAGGATGCAATATTCAAAGGTCCTGCATATGTTAAAAGAAGAAAATAATTTTGTCGTAAATTAAAAAATACGAGTAATATATATAGAATTTCCCAAGATCAACGTTTTAGTTAATCAACGTATCAACGTAACACGTTCCACTATGTGAATTTGGGGGAAGGCTTATTCGAATTTGCAGGTTCCGTTTATCCTGTTGCATACAACGTACAAGGAGTTTCGAGGCGGTGTGTGAATCAAAGATAATACGAGATCACTGAGCTTTGGTTTCCAGAGATCAGTTAAGACCACTGATTACGAGTTGATCCAACTCTGAGTTCATGATACGTCAATTGCCACTAAGAATCGACGATAAAGGCCATAGAAGCAGACGTTTAATACACAATTATGGCTTACTATGACAAACAATCCTCGTAAGTCCTCGGGTGCTTACATAAGCTTAGAAGGATCGCAATTGAATTCTACGCGGTGCCATCGACGTACACAATTTCGTATTTCAAATCCTTTCGATCGTCTATGTATTACATATCGTTTAAAATTTCATTTAAAAAATAGCACTTTTCACAGTCGAACACTTTATTAAGAAATAATAATTTTCTTAGACTTCCTGGATCAAATTTTATAGCATCAATTTTAAAGTTCTTTCTTCAGGAGTCTTTACAAATATAATAATACAGCTGTAACGATTGTTTTTCCGTTCATATTGAACAAACCACTTAGATTTGAATTTTTCAATTGGTCAAATGCTTCGATCCTGGACCAAGTTTATAATCGTTACAAGAGAGTCGCAGAAACGTTATGAATAAAATTATTTTTTTTTTTATACAGCTACACTTGGTATTTAATTAAACTTCCGTCGCGTAATTTCATAAATTTGTCACTCTTTACTTCGTATAGAGGCCAAAATAAGACGAAAATCAAGAATACCAATTTTTTGATGAAGGCTTCGTTAAACAGTTATTAACGTTTAAAGTTTCGACCGTACTGAATTTTTTTCTCGAAAATGCGCAAGATTTCGGGGGTATGTCTATTCACCAAAAATGATTGTAATTGACCCCCGGATCCGAAAATAATTTTTTCAGAATTAATTAAAAATTTTTTTTTTCGTCGAAAAATTTAAGCACCTACCCCCTGTCGATTTTTCTTAAAAATTAGTTTTCCATTTTTGATAATTTTATTTGATGCCCTACAGAAAAGTTGTCTAATACTTTTTTGTAGGTACCTATGAGCTCTACTTCAGAAAAAAGTTTCATTGAAATATATTCACAATTGTAGGAGTTATGGCTGTTTGAAAATTGGACCATTTTTATGGTGTTTTTCTCATTTTGCGGGGTCAAGGATCAACTTTTCGAATATTTTTGCGATTTCTACATATTCTCCACCAAAATACGCGTAGTTTGCTTTTTTAAACATTAAAATCGTCCAATCCGTTCAGAAGTTATGATGTTTTAAAGATACGCATGAAATTTCAGTGAAACATATCGACGCTATGGTCAGACATGAAATTTTCGGCAATGAATTTTTTTCTCGAAACTGAGTAGGATTTCGGGGGTATGTCTGTTGACCAAAAATGCTTGCAATTGACCCTTGCAACTAAAAATAATTTTTCCAAGACGATTCGAAAGTCTTTTTTTTCACCCAAAACTTTCAGCACTTACTCGAATTTTTTTCTCGAAAGTGGATGGGATTTCGGAAGTATGTGTATTCACCAAAAATGATTGTAATTGACCCCCGCAACCGAAAATAATTTTTCCAGAATGATTTGAAATTTTTGAATTTAATTCTTAATAACTTTTTAACGAAGCCTCCATCAACAAATTGGTATTCTTGATTTTCGTCTTATTTTGGCCTCCAGAATCCTCTATTAAAATTTTTCCCAGGGGTGGTCGAACACCCTGTATATGATACTGTGAAACTATGGGACGACCCGAGCCGTCGATCGAGTCAGTTTTAATTTCATAAAATTACGCCCGCAGGCGATGTCAGCACATTAATTTAATACTTAGGGAATAATAACGTTGAACCAACCGGAACGTCAACAGAGAGAGAGCAGAGGAAATTCAATCTATCGATATAACCTGGCGACGTTGTGGATGTTATTTTAAACTGCGCATTCCTAATAGTTATCGCGTAGGAAACGATCCCTTTCATTTTTCCTAAATCCCTTTTAATTTCATTAGCCGAGTGTTAAACAGTTCGCGCGAAACTGGCTCCCATAGCATTAAAGGATTTTCGACGTCACGTATTCCCATAGATTATCGTTTACGGTACCAATTCCACTAGATTCAGTCGACCAGAGTCTGTTCCATATTTTCAACTATCTACGATTAAAGCCACTTCTATTTGTTTGGTTTCAATAGGAGAAAGATAATGGCGACAACATAAACAACGATATTGACTGTTTATGCACTTTTCGAGAAAAGCCACGAGAGCAGGATTTGACATTCTCTCGTTCATTCAGGGCGCAGGAAAATAATTTAGATAGGGAAAAAACATCCCAAAAGTTCAGTGGATGTTTTAGTAGTAGCAGTAACATTTAGCAAATGAATATTTATCTTAGAAAAATGTCCTTAAATAGGCTGGGTAAATTTGATACATTCAAGGGATTCTGAATCCGAGAATTCCGTTGCCAATCTAAAAGTCCAATAAACTCGAAAGGTTTAAGGCAGACGTAAGGTTGAAGGAGTTCTGCGCCTACGAAGTTTTAACGAGTTAGTTTATTCACTCTCGGTCGTAGTGACCTTAAAGAGCTACGAGTGTACAGTCGGATCGAAGACAGAATCCATTTTGGTCGCTGGAGTACCCCCACTCGGTAGACAACCGTTCACTTATCCGATCGAAAACGACTCTCAGTTATCCAAGCACTACTGTATAAGCTAGATATCGTACACTTTATCCATGGTATAAATTTTCCAATGTTATAATATATTTTAGAAAATTACAAATAGAGGAATATACAAATACAGAAGTATATTTCTAAAATTTCTCTTCGTATTCGTAATAGGCGATTCAAGAATAATTAAGTTTGATTCTAAAGTTTAACATGGTTGGATAAAACATTTAGTGTTCTTGCAAAATGGCGACTGTATCTGAATATTTTCAAATTTCCAAGATATTCGATGATTGATATGATTTTCAAGCCTCTTTATTATTTGTTTGGTAGATTTTCATTTCAGATCGAAAATGAAGACGATTTTGGTGATCGATTAGTACATTAGAATATAATATGTTTTAGAAAATTGCAAATAGTGGAATATACAAATACAGAAGTATATTTCTAAAATTTCTCTTCGTATTCGTAATAGGCGATTCAAGAATAATTAAGTTTGGTTCTAAAGTTTAACATGGTTGGATAAAACATTTAGTGTTATGCAAAATGGCGACTGTGTTTGAATATTTTCAAACTTCCAAGATATTCGATGATTGCTATGATTTTTAAGCTTCTTTATTATTTGTTTGGTAGATTTCCATTTTAGATTGAAAATGAAGACGCTCTTGGTGATCGATTAGTACATTAGAATATAATATGTTTTAGAAAATTGCAAATAGTGAAATATACAAATACAGAAGTATATTTTTAAAATTTCTCTTCGTATTCGTAATAGGCGATTCAAGAATAATTAAGTTTGGTTCTAAAGTTTAACATGGTTGGGTAAAACATTTAGTGTTATGCAAAATGGCGACTGTGTTTGAATATTTTCAAACTTTCAAGATATTCGATGATTGCTATGATTTTTAAGCCTCTTTATTATTTGATTGGTAAATTTCTATTTCAGATTGAAAATGAAGACGATTTTGGTGATCGATTAGTACATTAGAATATAATATGTTTTAGAAAATTACAAATAGTGGAATATACAAATACAGAAGTATATTTTCAAATGTTCACTTCGTATTCGTAACAGGCGATTCAAAAATAATTAAGTTTGATTCTAAAGTTTAACATGGTTGGATAAAACATTTAGTGTTCTTGCAAAATGGCGACTGTGTCTGAATATTTTCCCAAGATATTAGATGATTGCTATGATTTTCAAGCTTCTTTATTATTTGTTTGGTAGATTTTCATTACAGATCGAAAATGAAGACGCTCTTGGTGATCGATTAGTACATTTGATAGTAGATCACGACAAGCTATTTAACCCCTTGACGACCATTTCCGTGTCTCTCACGGATCCTAAGTATTTCACGTGTCAGCCGCGACAGTAAGAGATACGGACCTATGCAGTTCACTGCTTACATTCTCCCTGTGCGTATACACAACGTCCCACCAGAACCAGGACACCTAATTGTCTCCTTTGTTTCCGATGTTACGGGAAAATGTACCGGACATAATTTAACAAATTTCGAAGGAACAACGAAATGTAATAAAATTTGTCTCGGATGTCTGATCTTTCATCTTGATCCCGTGGTGGATATTGGGCTGAATTGTGATTCAAAAGTGACCATTTACTTCAAATCTCATCAAACGAATTCAATTATTATGTATTCTGGTGATTCGATAGGGCAAATCAGTTGCAATTTAGAATCAGTTTAATCCAAAAACTTCGTTTAGAATTAAGGGGGTCTTTTGCTGTAAAACGCGTTTTTTTATGATCTATTTGGTATTTTTTTATAAGGAAACTATGCAACTTCAAGTATCGGCGTTTTGCATATGTATTTATTACTCTTTTAGTTATATTTATAAATTTTTACAACGAGAAATAGTCGAAATCGCGTACCGAAAAAGTGTTCTAATGGCTTTCATGGTTCCAGCCGTTTTGTTTGTGTAAGTCAAAAAAATGAAAACAGGACAAAAAAAAATTGATAATCAAAAGAATGGCAGATGAAGAATATAAATAAATAATACTGAAAATGAAAGATACTATTCCTATTTTATTTCTTGTTATTAATTATAAACAAAATTGGAATAATACGAAATATATTTTAATTGACATCTAATTTTTCGTAACAGAAATTAAATGATTTTTGCAATTGACTAATTATGAAAGTGGTGTGAGTCCATTTGCAGTTCATAAATGTACATTATTTCAGTTAAATTCTCCTAAAACAAATTTATATAATCAAATTACATATTGATAAATTATTAGAAACATTGCCAGACTTGGCATAATTAATATATTAGCAGATATGTTAACCTTTAAGTTTCTCGAAAAAAAAAGAAAACAGACTTGCAGCACTTTAAAAACAAACGGTTCATATATTTCCAAGACTATGTCCTTTAAGAAAATGGGGAAAAAATCGATTTTGTTGGCGGTTTACAGTAAAAGACCCTCTTAAGTGACTCAAATTACGGAATTAAATTATAGAGAACATTATAAATTATACAGAAACTGTCTTCTCATTAATTAATACCATCTTTACGGTACACGTATCCGCGGTAAATCATTCTGTTATATGATCTTTTGTAAATCACTCGTCCTGAACATTTTTATTATCCGTGTCTCGTACCTATGTTTTATCGCCTTTCATCCATCTCTATTGTCCCGTGTCCAATATACACGTTCAAAACCTACCGCCAATCTACCACGCGACCTAATTCTGTCTTTTCTAATAGAAACGCGTGCGTACACGTGCTAGGCAACGTCTACCCACAGTATCCATTAACACTTCCGCCATAACTGTAGGTCCACATCCTTTTTACATTATTTTTACCCTTTTCTACATTATTCATACAATATTTCTTCGTCTAAATTTCCCGTTTACACATTTTTTATCGACCGTTAGTATCGTGGGGCCTTTAAAAACATTTCAACATCACAAAATATACTATGCAAAAATAAAAATCAACGACTTCCTCGTGCAAATTAATTACGAATAAAATAAATATACTTGCCGGGGTATCAAACGTAATAATATCCTTCCAAGTTATAATTACAATTGCAAAGTATAAATCTCAAATGCTGCAAACACTGCAAAGTCTCATTCGAAATCTTTAAAATTGCAATTTTCTTTCAGCGAGTAAGACATTTGGGAAATCAGCTTTGTGCTTGAAACTGTCCATAGATTTCCGGTTTAACGAATTATTAATTCTGAATTAATAAAAAAAGGTGGTGAGGGAAATCGAATAAATAATACTCCACCACAGTATTAAATATAAATTATAATTAAAATTGCAAAGTGTAAATGATTAAGTCTCATTCGAAATCTTTAAAATTGCGATTTTCTTTCAGCGAGTAAGACATTTGAAACTGTCCATGGTTGGACCTCCGATTTAACGAATTATAATTTGAAACTAATAAAAAAAGGTGGTGAGAGGAATCGAATAAATAATACTCCACCATAGTATTAAATATAAACTATAATTAAAATTGCAAAGTGTGAATGATTAAGTTTCATTCGAAATCTTTAAAATTGCGATTTTCTTTCAGCGAGTAAGACATTTGAAACTGTCCATGGTTGGACCTCCGATTTAATGAACTAAATTCCAAACTAATAAAAAAAGGTGGTGAGAGGAATTGAATAAATAATACTCCACCACAGTATTAAATATAAACTATAATTAAAATTGCAAAGTGTAAATGATTAAGTCTCATTCGAAATCTTTAAAATTGCGATTTTCTTTCAGCGAGTAAGACATTTGAAACTGTCCATGGTTGGACCTCCGATTTAACGAATTATAATTTGAAACTAATAAAAAAAGGTGGTGAGAGGAATTGAATAAATAATACTCCACCACAGTATTAAATATAAACTATAATTAAAATTGCAAAGTGTAAATGATTAAGTCTCATTCGAAATCTTTAAAATTGCGATTTTCTTTTAGCGAGTAAGACATTTGAAACTGTCCATGGTTGGACCTCCGATTTAACGAATTATAATTTGAAACTAATAAAAAAAGGTGGTGAGAGGAATTGAATAAATAATACTCCACCACAGTATTAAATATAAACTATAATTAAAATTGCAAAGTGTAAATGATTAAGTCTCATTCGAAATCTTTAAAATTGCGATTTTCTTTTAGCGAGTAAGACATTTGAAACTGTCCATGGTTGGACCTCCGATTTAACAAACTATAATTCCAAACTAATAAAAAAAGGTGGTGAGGGGAATCGAATAAATAATACTCCACCACAGTATTAAATATAAACTATAATTAAAATTGCAAAGTGTGAATGATTAAGTTTCATTCGAAATCCTTAAAATTGCGATTTTCTTTCAGCGAGTAAGACATTTGAAACTGTCCATGGTTGGACCTCCGATTTAACGAATTATAATTTGAAACTAATAAAAAAAGGTGGTGAGAGGAATTGAATAAATAATACTCCACCACAGTATTAAATATAAACTATAATTAAAATTGCAAAGTGTGAATGATTAAGTTTCATTCGAAATCCTTAAAATTGCGATTTTCTTTCAGCGAGTAAGACATTTGAAACTGTCCATGGTTGGACCTCCGATTTAACGAATTATAATTTGAAACTAATAAAAAAAGGTGGTGAATCGAATAAATAATGCTCCACCGTAGTATTAAATATATTATAAAATAAGAAAGTCCACGCGAGCCGCAGGATATAAATAATTGAATCGGTGCACGGATCCCAAGATGGCGTCGAAACGCGAGGATCCGCCGTAACGAAATATCAAAACTGACCGCAAAGGGTTAGACCACGTTATCGGCTCACGAACCAATTGAAACTACGGGTGATGTATAGGCGGTCGTTTCTTATACGGTGCCCTTAGGAGGGATTCCGTGTTAACAGAATCGATGTTAGCGAAGGTGGCACGTGTATCAGATACGGGACCGCAAGAAGCGGTCGTTTTCTTTTCTCTACGGGGGGTACGCGCTGACAGCGACCATTTCTCGTCGACGAAATACGAGGACCGATTCCGCATTATCGCGGCGTGTCGGTGTCATTCCGCGGCCTTAATTATGCAGCCGGCGTATCTGGCTGCAGCCGCGGAAGTTTGCCATTTATTGCTTTCACCGCATTAGAAATGTCTGCTGTTCCATGCACAAACCCGGCTAGCGCTTTAAATACAGATAACAGCTGGCTTTTTCTGCCCTCCCGGACGAACTTCATTGTTAATCTCGCGCGAGGGGGCGAAATTTTCGGATTATCGTGCCACCACAACCCCTCCTTTTGGTTAATTCCTTCGTGCTTCATTTTTTCTTCCCTTTCATTTACTTCTCTTGGAAATTTAAGAACATTAAATTTGTAAATAAATGCACTATTAACCATATATAATCCATTGACTATTTTTGGAGTTATGGACGTTAGGAAATTGGACCACTATACGGGGTTAAGGAAGAACTTTTTGAATATTCTTAGAATTATTCTTATAATTTTCGCATTACCGTACCACTACACACCTTCCTTTTGGTTAATTCCTTCGCGCCTCATTTTTTTCTTCCTTTTCATTCGAGAGATAAAATACTTTTCTTGGAAATTTAAGAAAATTAAATTTGTAAATAAATGCACTATTTACCATATACAGGGTGTTCAGCCAAACCTGGGGAAAATTTTAATGGGAGATTCTAGAGGCCAAAATAAGACGAAAATCAAGAATACTAATTTTTTGATTGAGACTTCATTAAAAAAAGTTATTAACCTTTAAAGTACCGCCTGTAGAACGACAACCTGTGAGCAAACCTTACAACCCATGTATTTTTTCGGCCCATTTTTAAAATTTAGGCACCTACGCCCTACCGATTTTTCTGAAAAATTAGTTTTTGATTTTTAATAATTTTGTTTGACGACCTACAGAAACGTTGGCTAATACTTTTTTGTACGTACTCATGAGTTCTATTTCAGAAAAAAGTTTCATTAAAATATATTCACTATTGTAGGAGTTGAGGCTGTTTGAAAATTGAACCATTTTTATGGGGTTTCACTCATTTTACGGGGTCAGGGATCAACTTTTCAAATATTTTTGCGATTTCTACATATTCTCCATCAAAATACGCGTAGTTTACTTTTTTAAACATCAAAATCCTTCAATCCGTTCAGGAGTTATGATGTTTTAAAGATTCCCATGAAATTTCGGAGAACCATTACTGGCCTCGCATTATATTTTCTTTGAGGAATTTTTTTCTCGAAAGTGAGTAGGAATTGGGGGGTATGTGTAATGACCAAAAATGATTGTCATTAACCCCTTAGCGAAACATAATTTTTTTAAAAAGATCTGGAAATTTTTTTCTCCGCTGAAAAATTTAAGTGAAACATATCAATGTATGGTCTGACATTACATTTTCGGTAAGGATTTTTTTTCTCGAAAGTGCGTAGGATTTCGGGGGTATGTCTGTTCACCAAAAATGATTGAAATTGACTCCCGCAACCGAAAATATTTTTTCCAGAATGATTTAAAATTTTTAAATTTAATTTTTTAATAACTTTTAAAGGAAGCCTCAATCGAGAAATTAATATTCTTAATCTTCGTCTTATTTTGGCCTCTAGAATCTCCCATTAAAATTTTTCCCAGGTGTGGCCGAACACCCTGTATAATAATATTCTGCAAAAGTAAAATTTTAATTTTAGACGAATGTAAACTACATAACCTAAAGATCGTTTCAATACTTATTTTTGTAACTTTGTTAAAATTCACAAATTCTATCCAAATTTACTTCCCTCAACGTCTTAACTTGAGAATGAATTTTTCTAGTAAAGTGTTAATACTGTTAACAGTAAGTCAATTACAAAAAAAAACTCATGAAATAGTGTACGTAATAATTTAATTCTTAATGTCGGTTCGCAGGAATTATATTTCCGATCGAAGCTGCCACACGTAGCATTAAAAGTGCATGGAATGCAATAATCGAGTCAGAATATTGACGTTACGGGTCGATTAATCACTATAAAGCGTACATGCTCGATCGAGTGTCTAACGCAATTGATTCGAGTAGGCTAATTATTGCCGATTGTTAATATCATCAAAGGGGTTTGTGTCCCCCAGACCAGTTGATAATCCTAATAAAAATCAAAACCTATCCACGACTTGTAAATTTCTAATTGGAGTAGCCCCACGACACAGCAAAATAAGATCGCTGTAAAACGAATAATTCTCGATGGAACCTTTGCATGCGAGCAAACGTGATGAACCTAATCCAATAAAACTGCCAGTAAATTGCATACTGGTCTACACGAGCGCGATTGGTTTGATTGATTAACTAATTGTTAATCAGCGAATCGATTCATTTCGAACGCAGTTCGAACCTTGGTAATGAACGTTATTCATCGTTTCCTTACGAAACGAGCACGTCTTTCCAATACCGGTGTAGCCCGAAGACAAACGTAAATGCACCAGTGACGCAATCAGCGCTTTTCTGATTACGTTTGAGCGAGTTGCAACTGCAATTGCCAGCGATGCAATTTACCAAACGTTGATATCAAAGACGATACCGACGTCGAAGGAATTGCCAGATCCCTTTGAGGATATCTGGAAAACGATTCGATAAGCAACCTAAAACAGTTACTTTTGTAATTACACTGGCGATCGTTTCAAAACCCCCAACGGGGCAATTTTATTCGCGGCGTGCAAATATATTTGTGGGATCTTGGTAGTAATAATCACTCTGTTACGTTCACCTTTGTATTTACTTATTTAAAGACGGAGAAATGCTTTATAGGTAACACGATCCAGTTATATTACTGTACTGTTAGTAGCTTCAAATTTTTTTAAATAAATTTGTCAATTTTTCAACGATTTTAAGATGGTCAATATTCTTTTTAACGGAGTGGAGCATTTTTATCGATGTCAAGGCAAATACAATAATGTTTGACAACGTGACCTTTAAATGACCTAGTGTTGTGAAAAATAGTCAAGGTTATGTATAGGTCACCTTGTCACACATCATTGTATTTACCTTAGTATCAATTGCAATACCATAATGAGTACCAGAAGGTTTAGGTACAGGAAACGTTGATGTATGACAATGTGACCTTTAAATGACCTATTGTTGTGAAAAATAGTCAAGGTTATTTAGAGGTCACCTTGTCACACATCATTGTATTTACCTTAGTATCAATTGCAATACCACAATGAGTACCAGAAGGTTTAGGTACAGGAAACGTTGATGTATGACAATGTGACCTTTAAATGACCTATTGTTGTGAAAAATAGTCAAGGTTATTTAGAGGTCACCTTGTAATACATCATTGTATTAGCATCGGTTACAATGCCACAAAGTTTTCAGGAAACGTTTGGGAGAAAACATTCTCGGGGAATAGCTGTGCAAATAATTGAAGAATTAATTGAGATCGGTGATTAAAATTGTCGAGTACGTAACGAAAGGTATTTTAGATATCAGGTTAATCGGTTTCTAGCGTAGTGAAACGCAGGAAATCGGAGGGTTAGGCTTCCTAAATGCATCAGTTTTAGGGGCACCCTTCAGCCTTTATTAAATTACACTTTCCGCAACGTCCTATCGTAAATACTCTCGCAATCTTTTCGCTCGTTCATTCCGGTTCTACACATTCACCTATCACCTAGCCTGTTCTCGGGACGATTATCTCTCACGCAAATCGAGCATAGACCCACCTTAACCGTAATTCGCTGTTCGCACTCCTTTCGCGTCCCAAACTGGATAGTCGAGTAAGTGCCAAGGGCCTCGAGATAGTACGACAGAAATGTGTTGGGGATTCTTGTCGATTGAACAGGAATTTCGTGTAAACTGTGGCTTCCTTTCGCGTGGAGCATAAGTATCCATAACTGTCGAAGCTCCCGGGAATTACCAAGATTAAAATACTTGGATACGCATGGTCTCGACAACCAATTAAGATGGCGGACGGATAACGATAATTTACAAGTTTGAGATTTCACAGCGGGAAAATTCTAAGAAGAATACGGCTGTATTTTAGCGGATAAAATTACAAAATTTTTGGTCAATTTTGCAAACGAAAATTGAACCAGATGACTATATGAGACCTAGGTACAATTTAATAATTTTTGTAATCAATATTCATAACTCTTAACATTTTAGTTATTTATACTCTAAATATGGGACGTAACAAATGATGTATGACGTATGACGTCGTCTAGTTTTTCTATGTCGGTTTTGTAGGTTTAAGGAAGTATTTTTACAACATTTGAAAGGTCATTTAATGTCAGCCTGGCTAAAATACGCGGTGCAACCTTTGTTTTATTTTATTCTGAGATTTAATTTTCACTTTAATTGCTACGTAACCACGTTTACAGTATTTCCACTCCTTTCTGAGTATTATATTTTTTCTCGTCATACTTGTTGAGTTCACCTTTAACTTAATGAGACGACAAACGTCATAAATTAGCAAACAACCTCCGGTGGAACTTTTCATAAAGTTTTTTTAAATCTTAATTACTTACTTTGTCATACAAGTGAAAATAACATATAGAAACAATTTTTAAATCTTTCCTATTTTATTTTAGTAACTAACAGTTAATTATTATTGCTTTCTATGCCAGTTGCTGTGAATTGGTTTATCTGAAAAATGTCAAATATATTATATTTTCTATTTTGTGTGATTTGATAATATCTGAAAAATTGTTTTATTTGTGAATAAACTTCCCCTTTTATTTGATTTTGTTATTATCAACGAACTGTTGTAATTGATAAGAAGAATTCTTATTTGTTAAATATATTTCAATACACATTTACACTGTGAAAGAAAATGTCCCATTTATAATTTAAAATACAGATTACTGTGAATTTCGTAGTATTTATGTTAGATACATTTTCTTTCTTGTCATATTTCTCTTTCTTCTCTAGTTAATTTATTCTTGTAAAAGAACGTTCTTTTGTGGGTTAAAGGGAAGCAAAACCTTCGTTGTAACAAAAGAAACACGGGAAAGGACTGAAAACGAAGGAACATGTTAAATGAAAATACACAAAGGTCTGCAGCGTAAAGGCACACCGAAACCTTACTGGATTTGGTGTAATTTGTAAATTGTGCGTTCGCGTGTTTGTCAGGAAAAAAGTTATCTCTTACTGTTTAATATATAACAAACGCGATACGAAGAAAAACTTTTAATTACTTTAAAGAAAAGAGAAGGAGAGAATTTACAAAAATAAAAGTTCAATTTCGTTGGACAGTGTTATTAGCAAGCAACGCGACAAAACACTCTGCGTCGATTCTAGCGTCTCTTCCATTTATCTTCACTCTAGATGAACTTCTGCAAGCTTTCCACTCCAGTTTGCCGCGTATCGGTTCTACGTTTCTCCCCATGAGAAGTGGCTACGCGTAACGAGCACAATTTCCACGGTGATTTGTGCTTAATTGCCGAGCATTTTATAGGGTCGTAGTTTAACCTCCTTTATCTTTAATCTGTTTTGCATGAACTTCCAGCTTCCGATTAACCACGCGCGATTATTGATGCTTAATAAGCCTACAATAGGCTGGGCTTAAACCGGTGTTCATTATCGCTTTATTTAGGACCTTGGGATAAAGCTGCAAGACTGAAAGTCAAATAATCGATACTCGTTTACCCGGAGAGTTTATGCCAGACACGGATAGAATTTTAAATAATCAATTCAACTATGGTATATCAACTAATACTAAAGACAGTTTCTTCAAGATTGATAATTAGAGGATGTTAAATAGTTAAGTTAGTCAAATTCAATATAAATTGCTAAGAAATAATATTTATCATATAACTGTAAGTAATAAACACAGAAACAAATTTAAAATTCTTCAAACGAAAATTATAAAATAGACTTTCACATATTTCTCGCCCTCCCCTTTAAGCAAGTCTTCTGGATACGTCACTAATAATGAACATTATACAAGGTGTTCGGCTACCTCTGGGAAAAATTTTAATGGGAGATACTAGAGGCCAAAATAAGACGAAAATCAAGAACACCAACTTTTTGATTCAGGTTTCGTTAAAAAGTTATTAACGTTTAAAGTTCCATACCTACCAGAACTTATTCCGGCGAAATTAAAAAATTTCAAATCGTTCTGGAAAAAATATTTTCAGTTGCAGGGGTTAATTACAAGTACGTTTGGTCAACAGAAATACCCCCAAAATCCTACTCAGTTTCGAGAAAAAAATTCCTTACCGAATATGTAATGTCTGACCATACATTGATATGTTTCACTGAAATTTTTCAGCGGAGAAAATATTTTCAGACGTTTCTAAAAAAATTATTTTTATCTAAGGGGTTAATCACAATCATTTTTGGTCATTACACATACCTCTCAATTCCTACTCACTTTCGAGAAAAAAATTCCTTACCGAAAATCTAATGTGAGGCCAGAAATGGTTCTCATGCGAATCTTTAAAATATCATAACTCCTGAACGGATTGGAGGATTTTAATATTTCAAAAACCAAACTACGCATATTTTGATGGAGAATATGTTGAAATTCCAAAAATATTCGAAAAGTTGTTCCTTGATTCCTCAAAATGAGAAAAACCCTATAAAAATGGTCTAATTTTCAAACAGCCATAACTCCTATAATAGTGAATATATTTCAATGAAACTTTTTTCTGAACTAGTGCTCAAGAGCATCTACAAAAGAGTATTAGACAAAATTTCCATACATCGCCAATCAAAATTACTAAAAATAAAAAACGAATTTTTAAGGAAAATCGTCAGGTGATAAGGTGCCTAAATTTTTCGGTGAAGAAAAAAAATTTCAAATCTGTCTGGAAAAATTACTTTCAGTTGCAGGGGTCAATTACAACCATTTTTGGTCCATAGTCATACCCCGAAAATCCTACACACTTGCGAGAAAAAAATTCGTGTAGATGAACAAATTTTATTAATAATTTTGTTAATAACTTTTTAACGAAGCCTCAATCAAGAAATTGGTATTCTTGATTTTCGTCTTATTTTGGCCTCTAGAATCGCTCATTAAAATTTTTTCCAGGTGTGGCCGAACACCCTGTATGGTTAAGTTAATCAAATTCAATATAAATTGCTAAGAAATAATATTTATCAGTTTTATGACTGTAAGTAATAAACATATTAGAAAGAAATTTTAAATTCTTCAAATGAAAATTAAAAAATGGACTTTCACATATTTCAATCCTTCTCCCCCCTTTAAGCAAGTCTTCTGGATACGTCATTAATAATGAACATTATATAATTAAGTTATCCAAATTCAATATAAATTGCTAAGAAATAATATTTATCAGTTTTATAACTGTAATTTTATATATTATAGATATTGGCGTAAATAGTATAGAAAATAAATTATTTTATAAGGACAGTTGCTCGTTGAGTTTCCAATTCCACGTTTTCCGGGCCGGATGGAAGACAATAAATCTTGGCATGCAGTTACGGCATGGAGGGCCGTTAACTTTTGATAATGGTTTCGTATTAGCTTCGTTCTGGTCGGTCGTGAAAGTTTTCTTATACTCGTGTATTAAGGGGTCACGTTCGCTGATACGATACGGAATTCGCTATTCCCCGCTATCTTGATGCTTCCGAACTCGCGGAGTACAATTTCGAGTATATATAAAATTCGAAGTTTACGAGGTTTGTATGGGGAATCTGATAAACGTTATACGCGTTTCGCTACATGTAAGTTCATTCCGGCCGGTCAACGACGTCGTTGAAACGCCAGTAATCGATCAGATTGGACACACGAATCTGACAAAACGTGTGTGCATCTTTTCTATAGAATCGAAAACTTAATTTCGTACTATTATTTTCCACTTCCTACGCTTTTCGCGAGTATTTAAGAGTATTTACAGATGAAAATATACATACATTAGTCATCCTACGACGCGACAGGTGCACATAACTTCACTTTGCTCCTATGGGACGCGAGACAATTTATTTGAAATGTCTCAGTCGCTCTGGGCCTCTAACTTGTTCGAGCGTAACACTTGCTACGGTTTCACTATAACATTTCATTTACAGACGAAACTATACATTAATTTGTAATTAAACTACGACACGACGCGTATACACTGCATAAAGTTACGTTAACGAAAGAACACGTGTGGCTCTGAAAGACCTCGGAGGGTCGACAAAGACAAAATGACGTATGCCCTCTTTCTCGATTCACCGAAGCTGCCCAAAGTAAGTTTGGACCGTCTCGTGGGAGTCGAGAGAGAAAGGCTCACACTTCCCTTCTCGCTTTTGAACAACTAACATCCGACCTCTCGTCAACAGGTCTCCACTGGCCTCTGCTGACCATTGCTGACCACTCCTGGAATTTCTGACAACGTATAACGATTACGACTGGCTACTGTTAGTCTCTCCCAGCCTCTGCTGGCCCCTGCTGACCACCACTTATATTTCTGACAACGTATAACGATTACTACTGACGTCTGCCAGCCTCTGCTGGCCTCTGCTGACCGCTGCCGACCACTCCTGTTACTTCTGACAACGTATAACGATTACGACTGGCTACTGTCTGCCCCTGCTGGACTCTGCTGACCACCGCTTATATTTCTGACAACGTATAACGATTACTACTGACGTCTGCCAGCCTCCGCTGGCCTCTGCTGACCGCTGCCGACCACTCCTGTTACTTCTGACAACGTATAACGATTACGACTGTCTACTGTTAGCCTTTCCCAGCCTCTGCTGGCCCCTGCTGACCACCACTTATATTTCTGACAACGTATAACGATTCCTACTGACTTCTGCCTGCCTCCGCTGGATTCTGCTGACCGCTCCTGACCACTCTTGATACTTCTGACAACGTATAACGATTACAACTTGCTACTGCCTGCCCCTGCTGGACTCTGCTTGCCACTGCTTGCCACTGCTTGCCACTGCTAGCCTCTGCTGGACTCTACTTGCCTCTGCTGACCGCTGCTGACCACTGCTGACCACCGTTTATATTTCTGGCAACGTACAACGATTACTACTGGCTACTGCCAGCCTCTGCTGACCTCTGCCAGCATCTCCCGACCTAAGCTGGCCTCTGCCAACATCTCCCGACGTCAGATGACCATCACTGACCACAACTGACCGTTGCTGACAACTTGTCGCATGATGTAACATAATATAATATGTTTATATGTATTAAAGTTTTGTATAATGTAAATCTGTGACAATAAATGATATAAATTTAAAGAATTCGATGTGTTTTCATCATTTTTTACCCCTCCTTCCCTCTCCAAATTTCCCAAATTAGAAATGACGTCATTTCTAAGAATTTCTGAAAATTCTCGGGTCCCTGGAACTTACCGGGGTCCCTGAAACTTCTCGGAATCCCTGAAATTTCCAAGAAGTTTCAGGCAGCGGCTAAAATCCCGGCCTGAATTTTTCGGCAAAATTTTAAAGAGCTATTACGTAACATTATGTAATATTACGTAATATTACGTAATATTACGTAATAGCTCTCCAAAATTTCTCGCGGCCGGAATTTTCCGGCAAAAATTGCGTAATATTACGTAACATTATGTAATATTACGTAACATTACGTAATAGCTCTCCAAAATTTCTCGCGGCCGGAATTTTTCGGCAAAAATTACGTAATATTACGTAACATTATGTAATATTACGTAACATTACGCAATAGCTCTCCAAAATTTCTCGCGGCCGGAATTTTTCGGCAGAAATTACGTAATATTACGTAACATTATGTAATATTACGTAACATTACGTAATAGCTCTTCAAAATTTCTCGCGGCCGGAATTTTTCGGCAAAAATTACGTAATATTACGTAACATTATGTAATATTACGTAATATTACGTAACAGCTCTTCAAAATTTCTCCGGCCGGAATCTTTCAGCAGACATTACGTAATGTTACGTAATATTACGTAATTTGAAATGGCGGGAAATTTGAAATCTTTTCGGGGAACTTAGAAAATTTTAAAAGATTCGGAGCGTCTTATAACTAAGGAAATGATTTCGATAGGAAACGAAGGGTAAAAATGATGAGAACACATAGAATTCTTTGAAATTATATCATTTATTGCAATAGATTTACATTATACAACACTTTAATACATATAAACATATTATATTACATTACATCGTGTCACAATTTGTCAGCAACGGTCAGCGTTGGTCAGCGATGGTCAGCTGACGTCGGGAGATGTTGGCAGAGGTCAGCAGAGGGTGGCAGTAGCCAGTAGTAATCGTTGTACGTTGTTAGAAATATAAACGGTGGTCAGCAGTGGTGAGCAGCGGTCAGCAGAGGCAAGCTTAGGCCAGGGGACGCTGGCAGAGGTCAACGGAGGAAGGCAGGAGTCGTAGTAATCGTTGTACGTTGCCAGAAGTATAAACGGTGGTCAGCAGAGGCCAGCAGTGGCAAGCAGAGATCACCAGGGGCGAATAGTAGCAAGTAGTAAGCGTTATATATTGTCGGAAGCATCAGAGGTGGTCAACAGCGGTCAGCAGAGACGAGCAAAGGCATGCAGTGGCAAGCAGAGATCAGCAGGGGCGAACAGTAGCATGTAGTAATTGTTATACGATGTCAGAAGCATCAGGGGTGGTCAGCAGTGTTCAGCAGAGGCCAGCAAAGGCATGCACAGGCAAGCAGAAACCTGCAAAGGCAAGCAGAGACTTGTAGGGGCATGCAGTAGTAAGTATTAATCGTTATACATTATCAGAAATACCTGCAGTGGTCAGTAGCGTTCGACAGAGGCCAGGAAAGTTCAGCAGAGAGAAGTACACGCTGACAGAGATCAGCAAAGACCAACAGAGGTTAGCAGAAGTCAGTAGTAATCGTTATAGGTTGTTAGAAATATAAGCGATGGTCAGCAGAGTCCAGCAGAGGCAAGCAGTAATCAGGAGCAGTCAGTAACAGTCGCTGTATGGTGTCAAAAGTTGTCGGGAGCTCTGTACTTTTGTCAGCACTGGTCATCAGAGGTCATCAGAGGCAAATAGAAACCATGAGTAATTTGCAGAGTTCAGTAATGAACTCTAGGAAAGGCAAGTAAAAATACCTGGGCAGTCGAGATTCCGAATCGTATGCCGTTGACGTGAGGTCGGATCTCAGTTGTTAAAAGCCAGAAGGCAAATGTGAGCCTTTCTCTCTCGACTCCCACGAGGCGGTCCGAAATTACTTCGGGTAGCTTCGGAATAATCGAGAAAGAGAGCATGTGTCAGTTTGCCTTTGTCGACTTTCCGAAACTCTACAAGCTCACGTACGCGTGATTTGGTATGTGTGAGTAGGGCACCGGGTGCTGAATCTGGCATCTCTGGTGGTTCAGGCAGGAAAAAACGCATGATTTTACCACTAGAGCGTGTGACCAGTAGAAACATGGCGTCCAGACCTCGAATTTTAAACTCTAACATTTTAGTATACTCTGGTTAATACGAATTACGGAATTATTACGCGGAGCAATGGGTTTTTGTTTAATAGTTTTCTTCGATCGATTGGGCCATGGTTTATAAATTTATCGAAAGGGTGACGGTGTATCGGGAATTAAAATGGCCGTTCATGAGTCATGCAGGATCGGTGAATGGAAAAAACGAATTAGCACGATTCTGACTAGTAATCCCCAGTCTTTCAGAGCGATAGTGTAGATACGTTCACATGGTTAATATTTTTAACGCGTTCCGGGGCACATAGCTGATAATTGATATCCACACGAAACGGTAGACACGAGTAATTTATAGTGGTTCGGCTCCCGGTTCCTGCAAAAGTTTGGCACCGTTTCAAATCGTTGTAAAGTTGACCGAGCCCGTGCAGATGTATCGACATTTACTGGTCGGCTGCGATTCCGTTGATAAATTGCACGTTATTATTTCCATGTCAGTGCATATGCTTACATAATAATAAACGCACGTGAGTTTTCTGCCGTTGCATTGAATTCTAAATCCAAATAGACCGATGGCATAATTACAAATGGATAGAAACGTAACTGGATAGACGACGAGGAAATGGATATCAATGGAATTTAAAAAATATCTCAGGCAAAAGTAAAGGTCAATCCAAGCATTATATTTTAATAATAAAATAACCTGATGTTTAAACTTTTTTAAGCAGTCACGTAGAGTTTATATAAACCTCTTTTCTTTTCCATTTAATCTGTACAACTATCAATTAGGATAAAAAATCAAATTAACCAATAAGTTCGATTAACTGCTAGTTCTAAAACGTTTCTATATAAAAATAATAAATATATTTATTTAACTTCGACAAATAAAAATTCGAGAACGCGTATGCCGATCTGTATGTTAAATGTATATATTTTGTTATTAATTATGCGTCATGCAGCAATATTGTAAAATTTTTAACGCGAAACAATCTTGTTACCGTTTTACGAGCACAGTTCACAACGCATTCAATTACGACAATCTTCATGAAACATAATTCACTGTAATTCATTACACACTGCACCGGTTCGCATTATTGTTGATCCAATTATTCGCGGGGAATTATTATTTAATAGCTGATGATCACTTGTATTATTCCATCGGAGGTTATATTCGATTTTATCGGTTTCGATAAAATACAGTTTACGCTAAATTAAGCTGTGCTATCATCGGCTTGATCCCTCACAGTGACCTCGTTTCAAAATTGCTCGCTTTTGTCACTTTCGACGAGAAACGTTATTTATCCTTTAGCTTCCTAACATTAGTTTTAAGTATCGGCATAGAACAACCCAGAACCAGTTAAAATTCAACGAAAAAATTTCTGGAAATACAATACTTGACAATTTCTTGACAATGAAAATAATTTTCAAGTTTGATACGAAGTCAAAATAAATATGACTAAATAAAATATTTCAAAGACGAAGACCCGATGTTTTCATTATTTTTCAAATATAATTTTTATTAAAATACAAATATAATATTAAAATAAAATCGACTACTTACTATTTGCTATTAGAAATAGAATTTTACCCGAATTGAAAATGTTACATTCGGGTTGTCGATCACTTTAAAATAACACAACGAAATATGCTCTTGATAGAGCGGTGGATGAGATGGAAATCATTGTTTCTTTTCCCTCGTGTACGATGCTGGAAAATGTTCTCTAAAAATTATTCTCACGAACGCAGATTATTTCGTGGCAGTAACGACGACACGAGAATACATAGTTTGCTCGTTCTGCAGGCTGAGTGCGTGCGTTTGTTCCGAATTTCAATGTTTTCCACACCGAATAAATCGCTGTTGTAACAATACTCTTTACCAGATCGTGAAACAGTAAATAACATTTTTTTTTTTGCTATGAAAACTGTCTGAGCGGGCACAAAATACAGGTTACACGACGATTCTGTTTTTTTTTTCACTGGCCCGACAAAACTCGAGAACTCGTGACGTGATAATTCTTGAACATTCGATGCAAAAAAAAAGTCCCTAAAGAACAAAGATAAAAAGGGCGACGTTACGAACAATACATTCAAAAGTATAAAATATGTTTCTAAAGATTTGTTTTCGCGATAAATAAATAGAAGAATTCTTTTTGTTGCATCTGCGCTTAGGAAAGAGCTATAGTTTGACCCAGTTTCCAGAATCACTCTATATGCATATACATATATATAACTTTCAGTGTGTTATTAGATACTAAAATATTAAAATATTGGTAAACTACACGACATCGGTGAAAGTAACTAAATGCGTGGAAACTAACTGGAACAAAAGGTTAAAAATAGTTCTGACCGCAAAGGGTTAATTAGAGATGGACGGTCAAAGCAATATGCGCGTAGACTATCTCTCAGAAGTTTGAACCACCTCTCGATATTTATGGAAATAAAACTTGTCTGTGCGCGTGTACTTGTTGTATTGAACAATTTTTTCCATTAAAACATTACCCAGATCACGTATAAAATAAAAACTGCATAGTTTAAATATCGTTGGTGAAAAAAGGCTAACTGTATCAGAATCTTTGGTTAATTTATTAAAGAATAATATAGTATTTTATCCTTGATCGGTATTTTTATTAAATATAAAATACTTCATAATTCTAAAAATCGAATTTCTAGGCGACAGTGTATATTATAACTTTTGTTTTGTATATATCTCGTTTATTATCAATTATATTGAAAATTTATGTAGAATAAAAAAGTTTCTAAATATAAATTTCAACAACTTTTGTTATATACAATTTTCTTGTAAAACCAATCATAAGCGAGATATCGTGCATTATCCTACGTTGGGGGCACCAATACCTCCCTCTCTTTTTGTACACGAATTTTGCAAGGTCTAGTAGTTCATATTTTAAGTTAAACTGTTTATTACGTGATATCTATACATCTTATGGATGTGTTTAAAGATTCACCCGCAATTGCATGGACGTTTGAACAAAATTTTATTTTGTTCATATCTCGCTTATTATCAATTCTATATAGAGTAAAAATGTTTCTAAATATAAATTTCAACAACTTTTGTCACGTACAATTTTCTTGTAAAATCAACTATAAGCGAGATACTGTACATTGCTTCACGTTTGGGGCACCAATATCTCCCTATCTTCCTACATGGTAGTATTTTTAGGCAGCTAAAGAGCATATTTCCACGAATACAACACGGATTGCAGATACTCGAGTAAATACTTCTTACAAGAGAAGCCTAATCTGCCAAAACAGACATTCCACACAAGTACACACGAAAGACATAATTTCAATGTAGATTGCCAGGCAATGCTTTAGCAGGGAAGCTATGAAATTGTACAGATGCCGTACGCACCAATTATACACACTCATAGAGTTTAAATTGCTAGGAAACTCGTAACTATTATTTCAGCTCACGAGTTACAGCAATCGTACCGTCTGCAGACTATCGTGCGTTTTAATCCCTCCTCCAACATTATCCCTGGTATTATTCCGATAGGAAGTCTTCCCAGGGAGAGTCTACGTTGAAATGCAAAGAGAGATATTACGTTCTTACGCGGGCGCCATTATGTGCAACCATTCCTGACTTCGTCTGACGCTACATGGGCTACGTACACGATGAACTTCCTGCAACCTGCACGATCCACCTCGAGGCTATTATGAAGTATCACACGTTAACGATATTATCCATCGTGAAGTTCACGAATACTGTTTTAATTCGACGATTGAGTATTTTCTGTTAGGTGAAAAGTGAAGAAATAAACTCAGTCGATTCGATCTTTCTGGTTTAGTCAAACTAAACTCGATATATGACGTAAATTTCTCGTACAATCGCCAAGAGCATGAAAACTGAACGAATGATTTATTTGGACGTTCGACCAGGTCAGGATCAAGTAGCAAGACGAGTTCCAGGTACGTTGATTGACGAGTTAGGTCGTCGTAGTAGCCTGATGTCACAGGATAGAGCGCAATGTGGGATTTGCGGTGCGATTATGTTAGTTCGAGCATTGTTGCAGCAGAAATAGTAGAGGCGTAATGCAGATGGTTAGGGATTTGCAACACTGTGTCGTATTGGCAGTTGTGCTGATTAGGGCATATCCTAATCTCCCCGTCCAGGGGAATCAGTGCTTGTAGAGCCTCGCAGATGGATCAAAGACGTCAATTCAATTGGCTTTGATGATTCGTAATGTTTGATTCGCGCTGTTTCAGAGACGTGTGGCACCATCATCTTCTTTCTCGTGAAACGTTTTATCCTTTAGCCTCCTCACGTGCTTCGCGTCGTCAAAATGGACTCCCTTCATGACACTTTTTAGAATTGGAAGTGAAAAATGTCGCGACAGTGAAAAATTCCACGCGAAATGAAAACTTCCATTTCGTTCTGCGGTTGGTTTCGTCGAAAATTTCGGCATGGGATTCATCGGAGGATGCAATTTCGTTAAAAGAAAAAATTTGTCCGATAAAATAAAATGTTCGAAGTGCTTCTTTTTACCTCGAATCGTAGGCTTGGACGAATTTGATATTATTCCACGGAACACGATTGTTCGTTGTACTGTTTAACACAAAATAGCGATCAATTCTCGACAACCGCACAACTTTGCAACGCGCACCTTCTTCTGACATAGATGTATCGCTCCAAGCGCCATCAATAGGCATCGATGGCTCAATTAATCATACACTGCGAAATAATACCGAATTCATGGTGGGTAGCTCACGATTCATCAATGTAAACAATGTTACGAAAGAAGAATTTTTCGAAACTCTATAAAACCATCCTTAAGAAATGATAACATCCCAATAATAAGATTACTATATTATATATGTTTTATAAATATTGATGCACGTTAATTTATTTTTACCTGGTACAGCGAAACACTGACAATTTGGAGGATATATACAGGATGTTCGATCGCCCCTGGGAAAAATTTTAATGAGAGATTCTAGAGACCAAAATAAGACAAAAATCAAGAATATCAATTTGTTCATTGAGGCTTCGTTAAAAAGTTGTTAACGTTTTCTACTGCTAGTGGTTCTCACTCATAAAACTGTAAGGTTGTTGATACGTCACTAACAATATGTAGAGTTTCTCATTCTGAGTGAGAACCAGTACTATGGGCGGAACTTTAAACGTTAATAACTTTTTAACGACGCCTCGATAAATAAATTGGTATTCTTGATTTTCGTCTTATTTTGGTTTCCAAAATCTCCCATTACAATTTTATATACCGGATAATTGGACTATATCTACATATGAAGTGTAGCATTATATTTGTGATAAAGAATTTTTTTCTCAAAAGTGGGTAGGATTTCGGGGGTATGCATATTGACCAAAACTGATTACAATTAACCCCTGCAAACAAAAATAATTTTTTTAGAACGATTTGAAATTTTGTATACTTGTCGAAAAATTTCATACCTTCTCGAATTTTTTTCTCGAGAATGGGTAGGATTTCGAGGGTATGTCCATTAACCAAAAATAATAGTAATTCACCACTACAACCAAAAATAATTTTTTCAGAACAATTTGAAATTTTTTTTTCGTCGAAAAATTTAAGCACCTACCCCCTGTCGATTTCTCTTAAAAATTCGTTTTTGATTTTTAGTAATTTTGTTTGACGCTCTATAGAAAAGTTGTCTAATACTTTCTTATAGGTACCCATGAGCTCTACTTCAAAAAAAAGTTTCATTGAAATATATTCACAATTGTAGAAGTTATGGCTGTTTGAAAATTGGACCATTTTTATGGGGTTTTTCTCATTTTGCGGTGTCAAGGATCAACTTTTCGAATATTTTTGCGATTTGTACATATTCTCCATCAAAATACGCGTAGTTTGCTTTTTTAAACATTAAAATCGTCCAATCCGTTCAGAAGTTATGATGCTTTAAACATACGCATGAAATTTCAGTGAAACATATCAACGCTATGGTCAGACATGAAATTTTCGGTAATGAATTTTTTTCTCGAAACTGAGTAGGATTTCGGGGGTATATCTATTCACCAAAAATGATTGTAATTGACCCCCGCAACCGAAAATAATTTTTCCAAAACGATTTGAAAATTTTTTTTTTGTCGAAAAATTTAGGCAGCTACACGCTGTCGATTTTTCTTAAAAATTCGTTTTTGATTTTTAATAATTTTGTTTGACATCCAACAGAAAAATGGTCTAATACTTCTTTATAGGTATCCGTGAGCTCTACTTCAGAAAAAAGTTTCATTGAAATATATTCACTATTGTAGGAGTTATGGCTGTTTGAAAATTGGACCATTTTTATGGGGTTTTTCACATTTTGCCGGGTCAAGGGTCAACTTTTCGAATATTTTTGCGATTTCTATACAGGGTGTCCCGTAAATAGTGTAAGAGCCGGAAATGTGGGGTAGCTGAGACGATTCTGAACAACAATTTCCTTTGCAAAAATGTCGGATGGAGCTTCGTTTTTGAATTATTAACGAAAAACACTGACGAATCACGGCGCTTGCCTGCCGCGCGCTCAGGGCCGTCCGAACTAAGAGAGCCACCGTGTCGGGTAGGTAGCAAGATGTGCATCGGAGATACGTCGAGGAACGAATACAAATAATTAAAAATACTACCACTGCAACTGTTACCTCTGCGGATTGGATAAATCAGTCAGCTAAATCGAATTTATTAATTATTTGTATTCGCTGTTTCCAAGGAAGAAGAAATAAAATGTGGGAAGATGCTCTCGGAATTTTTAGGAAATTAATTCTTCGCACCTGAGTGACCCTTCTTGCCAGAGTGTGTTAAAATTAAAATAAGAATTATTTTCAGAAAATTAAAATAAATACGGTAAGAACCATTTGTAATCGTTTGTTATTAAAAACTGTACTGGAAAAGCAGACTGGATTTGTGCGTACCGAAACATTTTTCGCATGCAAGGGGTTAATAGAGAATTAATTGAAATTCGCCTTACCCATTTACTTGCAAGTTGCAATAGGGCCAGTTAGTGCACCCCTGTCGATCATGGAAAGGTCGAAGACCCCAATAAAAATCAGCTGATGGGACGGCCCGGTCACTGCACTCGCTTCTTACCCCGAAAACACTTTACAGCACGGTCACTAGCACTTTTCACTTTTACATTTTCGGGGTAAGAAGCGAGTGCAGTGACCGGGCCGTCCCATCAGCTGATTTTTATTGGGGTCTTCGACCTTTCCATGATCGACAGGGGTGCACTAACTGGCCCTATTGCAACTTGCAAGTAAATGGGTAAGGCGAATTTCAATTAATTCTCTATTAACCCCTTGCATGCGAAAAATGTTTCGGTACGCACAAATCCAGTCTGCTTTTCCAGTACAGTTTTTAATAACAAACGATTACAAATGGTTCTTACCGTATTTATTTTAATTTTCTGAAAATAATTCTTATTTTAATTTTAACACACTCTGGCAAGAAGGGTCACTCAGGTGCGAAGAATTAATTTCCTAAAAATTCCGAGAGCATCTTCCCACATTTTATTTCTTCTTCCTTGGAAACAGCGAATACAAATAATTAATAAATTCGATTTAGCTGACTGATTTATCCAATCCGCAGAGGTAACAGTTGCAGTGGTAGTATTTTTAATTATTTGTATTCGTTCCTCGACGTATCTCCGATGCACATCTTGCTACCTACCCGACACGGTGGCTCTCTTAGTTCGGACGGCCCTGAGCGCGCGGCAGGCAAGCGCCGTGATTCGTCAGTGTTTTTCGTTAATAATTCAAAAACGAAGCTCCATCCGACATTTTTGCAAAGGAAATTGTTGTTCAGAATCGTCTCAGCTACCCCACATTTCCGGCTCTTACACTATTTACGGGACACCCTGTATATTCTTCACCAAAATACGCGTAGTTTGGTTTTTTAAACATTAAAATCCTCCAATCCGTTCAGAAGTTATGACATTTTAAAGATTCGCATGAAATTTCAAGGAAGCCTTACATTAGATTCTCGATAAAGAATTTTTTTCTCGAATGTGCGTAGGATTTCAGGGGTATGTCTATTCACCAAAAATGATTGTAACTGACCCCTACAACTAAAAATAATTTTCCCAGAATGATTTGAAATTTTTTAATTTTTGCCGAAAAATTTTTCCCATCTTCTATTATAGTTATTCGTATAACCGGGTGTCGGATAATCGGAACACTACTGTACCAGTTGTCTTAATTTCCCGATAAACCATTCCTGGAATATAAAGCGATACAGAGGTCGACATTCGTACGTTTCGTAGTTTTGAACGCGGGTCATCTAAAACTCTCGATTAATACAAAACACCGGAAGAGGGGAAGCAAATTTGCATTGGAGAGAGTGGTGCATGAGAAACTCTACTTAGTGACGTATCGACAGCCTTACAGATTTGTGAGTGAGAATCACAGCTGTTCGCGGATTGCCATCCTACAAGCTGAACTTTAAACGTTAATATCTTTTTAACGAAGTCTCCATCAACAAATTGATATCCTTGATCTTCGTCTTATTTTTGCCTCCAGAATCTCCCATTGAAATGTTTCCCCGAGGTGGCCAAACACCCTTGTATAATACGATTCGTAGACCCTGCAATAATGGGAAAGGGGGCTCGATCGCGCAGGGAACCGTAAGAAACGAAATATAACAAAGATGTCGGACCGCAAAGGGTTAAGAGGAACGATAGAAAATTCCGTTTCAATCGCGCCGCTTACAAAGGTGTCCTGAAAAACTAGCATGTAATCATTCAACGGGAACGTAAGTTAGACTTTATGGAGACAGCACGCTTCCAAAGAGAACGCACGTGATTCGCGCATTATTTAACGCCATTAATCGCGTCGCTGTAGCAAAAGGAGGTCGCATCTGAAGCTGAAAAGCATGGAAAGATATTACTCCCTTGCACGGTTCCACGCAATCCTCCCTCGGGTGGGGATGGCTAATGCACATACATAACTCATACGTTCGCGTGCATCAGTATTCGCTGTTCAGCTTTGCGCACGAGAACAAGAAACAACGTGCGTTCGCAGCCATAGGCTCCAACGGTAGCACGTGGAAGGGATTTGCATGGCATAATATCTTGACTGATATATCCAAGCTTTTGACAGCTCGAATAACGAGGCAGACGCATCCGTGGGACTTATCCCTTCGCTTCTTCCACGTACACCGACGCAGAACGGCGTCTACGAGCCACGATAGTCGCACAGAGGCGGCCATTTCTTTTCAGGAAGTCTCGTCTACCACGGTCTACGTATTTTAAATACTTTCCTCGGCTATACCGCAACGAAAGTTACTTTCGCGCCACTCAGAAACGCTCTGTATAAATACTTCCATGGCTAAAATTTATTTTCCAATATTCCAATTACACCGAATACATATTTTCAATATATTTGAATTTTATACTTTCTCGAGCGACCGTATCGACATGTACGGGCTATAAGGTTAATCTAGGAAGCTTCAAGAGTTAAGGGCTTGAGCGTTATTGGGTTTCACGCGGAAGCTTTCTTTGCTCCCTCTTTCAACAGATTCATGAGGAGCATGTATTATTGAACGAATAATCTGATATTCCATATCGCGTCGAACGAGTATCATCCGAACAGATTTTCGAAGCGATACGTCCGCGGTAAAGTCACGAAACCCAAGCGAGGCCTGCAAATGTTAAACAGTCCCTTTTCATTACAACTAAATCCTGCTCTATACGTGCCACTTTATTATACAAATTGCACATACTAAATTACGAACCCTCGGATAGTGCTCGATACTTTTTCACCGGACTCTCAAGACCCTTCGCTTTCTCGCAAAACTCGCTCGTTAGGCTCTTAATGGTCTCCTGCAATCCACTGACTTGTTTACGACTCTTTCGTTCTCTAACAACCAACCCTTGCATTCAAAGAGTCGCACAAGATGAAGAGCTCGTCCAAAATTGTACGGAAACTCGTATTTCGACTCGATCTTTTGCAGAATCGTAATACTTAAAATGTGAAACGAGTACCTAGCAACTTACAAACTTTGTCCAACAGAATAAAATAGCGCGCAGGTATGCAAATGATTGAAATTTCAAACGTATGTCTGCAGTAGTCCGATTTATAAACTACTAGACGTCGCAAAATACGTGTACAGGAAAAGAAGGAGGTATTGGTGCCCCAAACGTGGGACTATGTGCAATATCTCCCTTATAGTTGATGTTACAAGAAAATTGTACATGAAAAGAGTTGTTGAAATTTATATTTAGAAACTTTTTTGTTCTATATAAATTTTCAATAGAATTGATAATAAGCGAGATATAAGCGGGATAAAATTTTGTTTGAACGTCCATGCAATTGCGGGTGAATCTTTGAACACATCCATAAGATGTATACATATCACGTAATAAACGTATGCATGGAACAGTTTAATTTAAAATATTAACTACTAGACATTGCAAAATTCGCGTACAAGAAGAGAAGAAGATATCGGTGCCCCCAACGAAGGGTAATGTACAATATCTCGCTTATGGTTGACTTTACAAGAAAATTGTATATAACAAAAGTTGTTGAAATTTATATTTCGAAACTTTTTTATTCTATATAAATTTTCAATAGAATTGATAATAAGCGAGATATAAACAGAACAAAATGTTTGTTGACATATGTAATTACATAAAATATAATTAAAGCTCTAAATGTGCAAGACTCGAAATATAACTAAAATCTAATCCGAATAAAGTCTATTTGCAGTTGCACTTCATCCCCTAACGTGTCAATGTAATATTAGTGCAATGTTTGGCGCAGTAGGAAGGGCAATTAAATGTTTCTTTAATACTGAAACATTTCCATCCATGCAACTCCTTTAAAACAGCAAGGGTACAGTTCTACGATATGACTTTTCTCATTCTAGTCGACATACGGCAACGGTATCGAGTTTATTGCCTTCCGGTGCAACGTGCACCACGCCAGAAGCTGATGACACCGACGCCTGTTTCCTCTTTTATGATCTTCACCGTTTAGTTTATCTGTACCCCCGACCCATCACCTTTGTCAGCCCCGAGATTTACGGTGTTAATAAAACCTCACCTTCGCGATTTTCGAAAATTTCATCTCATAGTTTCGTTTCAAACAAATTCCAATCATTCAAATAAATTCTAATATTAATATAAAAATCTTTCTCCGAATGTCTTTAAAATTTTGATACTCGATTAACCGATTACACGCAGGATATTCTGCAAAATCTAAGAATAAAGTGATAATGTTCAGACACTGAATTGAATCCATAGTGAAAGAGCGGTTACCTAAGGTTAAGGTATTTCGACTTTGTTTTTTTTATTCCTCAACGTGTTAGTACGAGGATTTCTGTAGCAATTACCAGGATTTATGATAAGGAACGTAAATCTTTTCCATCCACTAACCCCACAGGCGAAGTTCAGGAGTATACAAGAGACATCCATTGTACTCTATTTTCATTAACGATGACTCGAATTTCCCCTTTAAATATATGTACAAAATGCACACTTTCCTCTTTTAAATACACAGAGTGCTTTATATTTGTGCCCATTACCGTGGCAATTTAATTATTCTATCCAGCAAATAGAATTTCATTTGCTCGGATAGATTTTTAAAACCGAGAAAAATGATTCGGCGAAACGATCTCTTTTTCGAAATTTTTATTATTCTGACTCACCCACCATTGAGTACGTGGACCAGGACACTGGCTGACTCGCTCGTAGACGGAGCACATGTGTAATTCCCAGAATCATCAGGTAACGCTCTGGAGATCAAAAGACGCGACGTTCGCGTTTGCTTTTCGGTGACTACGTTGATGCCTCCTCTCTGGCTGTAATTTATCACATGGTCACCTTTGTACCTGAAAAAGAGATCATTTTACGTTAATGGGAACAGCGCGAGAAAGAATTATTTAACAAGGTGGAGCAAACTGTACGAAAATGTTGAATTTCTGGCAATGCAAACAGCGACTGAAGCGTAATTTAAAGAACATCGAAAGGGATTCTTTTTAAAAAAAATTCCAGTAATTCTTTCGAAAAACCAAAAGGAAAAGGAAGAATTTGATTATGCATACAAAGTGGAATCCCTTGTTAATTTTACTCCAAATCCTGTGAAACGGTATTATGAAATATTCATGCTATATGAGGATTGTGTACGTTTATTAAGTCGGCTTATATCAAAACCGCGTTCTCAAAGTACCGTGTTGTACAAGGGTTACCTACGCAATTACCATAGTACATCGAGATATTCATACGTACATACATGTACGAGTGTGAATTCGACAACAATGACACGGTTGCTACACGAAGTATAAGCACGAAGGAATCGCGCGGTAAACGAGTACACTCGATGCAATGGATTCGTGCCAACTCGCAAGAAAATAACTTTACTTTACCCCCTCCTCTTACTCGAATCACGGTCACGTGTGTCACGTGGCTGCGCGACGCGGATGCGCGGGATCATTGTGCAGTCGACTCGCGTACGGGTCGTTCTACGCCAAATCGATCACTTTTTTCCCTCGATGTCCGTAGGATTTTGTTCAAAATTGAATATGACAATGAATTATCCAGATCATACGATATTGGAGGTGGTTTAAGTTACCATTTTGCTGGCTTTTAATTTGTTTTGCGAAAATAGATTAGGTCGAGGTTTTGTTCACTTTCATTTGGAAATAATTGGCCTTTCTAAATAAGTTTGAAATATCAATTTTGTTTCTAAAAATTGGGGGAAATATTTATTGTATTCAGGACTCGAGTGATTATTTGTTTTCTCGAGGAAGAATCAGCCTCGAATGGTTTGATCGCTGGAGTGCGCAATTAGCATACAAATCAACGGGAAGGAAGAAAACAATTCCGATTCCCCGTCTGCCTATCAGCGCCGCGTAACGCGTCCATTTTAGCTTGTAATCGAGACCCACGGTGGAACCGTCCCGATGATTCATGGAGAACTTCATTGGCAAAGTTCGTTCGTGTCGCGCGGTAAGCGTGCGAATTCGGCATTTATGTTCGAGCGCAAATTGAATTCGGGAAAGTCCAATTAAACTCACCAATAAATGAAGGACGGCGGCTCAGGTGTCTGCAGTACGATGCAGGTTAGATTGATGTCGCTTCCGCTTTTGATGTACAGCTCCGAATTACCACTGATCTCCGCCTTCGACACTGCAAACATAATGGACCCAGCATTAGATCAATGCGTTTCTGAAACGGCCACGAATATACAGGGTGTATCTAGTAACCAGAACGAGTTATAATCCTCCTCGAGAAGTGAAAAAGGACGATAAAAAAGTATTTTGTACAGTTCAACGATTTTCAATATAGTGTAAATTTAATATTTACGTTACATACATTGTATCTAGGAACATAAACTTTCCAATACTTTGACATTAAAGTTGCTAGACTGAAATAAATTCTCGACTTAATTGCCCTGAAATTAGACACAAAAATTATAACATCGTTGTAAAATTCTAAATGCTGACGGAAGTATAAATTTTGTTAATCGTTTATTAGTTTACGTACCTTTATTATTTTATTGCACGAACGTGTTATAAACTTTAGGGTAGTTAAATTTCATAGACTGACTGGCGCGGTTGGTCTGTGGGAGGTACGCGGTGGACTATCCCTCTTAATTCTACTTTAAGGCTGCTTCAGATTCTGCACTTGACAATTGTCGCTTAAACAATGAACTTCCGGGCGGAACACGCGAGGAAATAAAATACACATACGCCGGAAAGGTCGTCATGATCTTAGTTTATGGCGAATGTCCGAGACACTCGGCTCAGCGGTATTCAGAAATTCACGTTTCCTCGATACGAATATTTAAACTAACAATTCGAAAAACGTGTTATTTCGTGCATCGATCGAGAAAGTATGAATTACTATTGCTGGGTACTGATGATCAATGATATTACAGCGGTGAGATCGTACTTTGTCAAAATAAAAATTTGTGTCAGAATTAGTTACATTTAAATGCAATAATTACAATCATGGAAAATTTTAATACCGAATTATTAACAGAGTTGACGATATCATTGTGCAATAATTACAGAATGAGAAAATGTTAAAGACTGAATTATTAACGTTCGATAATAATAATTTGAGTGTTAACGATCGGTGATATTACACTGTAACGATTATTATTTTAGGAAATATTGAACACAGAGTTACTAATGTTGACTATCGATAGTTTCTGAATTAAATTAGCGAATTAACCAGGTTCGACAGAAATATTAATTGGTTCTTTTGCAATCTACTGACCTACGACGCTTAGGTTGAAAGCCTGGCTGATTTTCGGTTCGGTTGATACTTGACATTCGTATATTCCGCTATCTCGAACCTGCGGCGAAGTAATCTTCAGGGTCCATTCGTCACTTCCGTCGTTGTGCAACGACTGGAAACGCTGGTCGCTTGTGTACGTTAAGATTCCTATGGTGAGAATGTGCAAATCTCGTTGCCTGATCCACGAAACCTAAAAACAAACCGAAACAGTTCCTACGTGAACGAGTTTACGAACAAGAAATTGAAATTGCATTTAAAAAACCCCCACGACTGTTTAATCAATATTCATTCTACGAAGAACGGACAAGAATATCCCCACAGTTTTATATAATTTACCAAATGTTAAATAAGTTACAAAAAATATATATTGTAATAATTCAAATATATATTTCTGTTTTAATTTTATATAAACGAAAGTGAGTCGATAATTTGCATCGTCGATTATTCGAAATAGATCATTTTTTAGATAGAAATCTAAAAAGTAGTTTCGATACTCGTCGAAGCCATTTGAATGTCCGATATTCTGTCCAACTATTTTTCTTTCAGCTTCTCTTTCAGTTTAAAAAAGAGGAAGTAGTCACGGCCAGTAAAATAAGACGAATACGACGGTGGGTGAGGGCCACGACACCTTTCGAGGCTAAAAAGTTCTGCAAACCGATGGCTTTGTGGGGAGGAGAATTGTCGTAAAAGAGACCAACTGCCCGGGTGCTCGATAAGGCCGAATCCGAGAAATTCTGGATTGCAAACGCTTCATAACACGCGAGTAGTTTCTACCATTTTATGTAAAATTTTATAGAAAGTTCGCCATTGCTCTATTGCAATTCCTCGACGATGACCGAAAAGTCTTTCAAAAGAAATTGTCGTCATCGTGCTGCTATAGTTAATGATATTATATTTATATAGGGTGTTCGGCCACCCCTGGGAAAAATTTTAGTGGGAAATTCTAGAGAGCAAAATAAGACGAAAATCAAGAATACTAATTTGTTGATGGAGGCTTCGTTAAAAAGTTATTAACGTTTAAAGTTCCGCCCGTACTGAATTTTTTTCTCGAAAGTGGGTAGGATTTCAGGGGTATGTGTATTCACTAAAAATTATTGTAATTGACCCCCGTAACCGAAAATAATTTTTCCAGAACGATTTGAAATTTTTGAATTTTGTCGAAAAATTTCACACCTTCTGGAATTTTTTTCTCGAAAGTAGCTAGGATTTCGAAGGTATATCTAATGATCAAACATAATTGTAATTGACCCCCACAACCGAAAATAATTTTTCCAGAACGATTTGAAATTTTTTTTTTTGGTCGAAAGATTTCACACCTCGAATTTTTTTCTCGAAAGTGGGTAGGATTTCAAAGGTACGTCTAATGACCAAAAATGATTGCAACTGACCCCTGTAACTAAATATAATTTTTTTAGCATGATTTGAAATTTTTTAATTTCGTCTAAAAATATCAGTACCTACTTGAATTTTTTTCTCGGAAGTGAGTAGGATTTCGGGGGTATGTGTATTCACCAAAAATGGTTGTATTTGACCCCAGAACCTAGAAATAATTTTTTTAGATCGATTCGAAATTTTTTTTTCACCGAGAAATTTAGACACCTACCCCCAGTCGATTTTTCTTAAAAATTCGTTTTTGATTTTTAATAATTTTGTTTGACGTCCAACAGAAAAGTGGTCTAATACTTCTTTATAGGTATCCGTGAGCTCTACTTCAGAAAAAAGTTTCATTGAAATATATTCACTATCGTAGGAGTTATGGCTGTTTGAAAATTGGACCATTTTTATGGGGTTTTTCTCATTTTGCGGTGTCAAGGACCAACTTTTCGAATATTTTTGCGATTTGTACATATTCTCCATCAAAATACGCGTAATTTGCTTTTTTAAACATTAAAATCGTCCAATTCGTTCAGAAGTTATAATGTTTTAAAGATACGCATGAAATTTCAGTGAAACATATCTACGCTATGGTCAGACATGAAATTTTCGGTAATGAATTTTTTTCTCGAAACTGAGTAGAATTTCGGGGGTATGTCTATTCACCAAAAATGATTGTAATTGAGCCCCGCAAGCAAAAATAATTTTTTCAGAATGATTTGAAATTTTTTAATTTAATTTTTTAATAACATCTTAACGAAGCCTCAATCAAGAAATTAATATTCTTGATTTTCGTCTTATTTTGGCATCTAGAATCTCCCATTAAAATTTTTCCCAGGCGTAGCCGAACACCCTGTATATTTAAATCAGAATATCAGATAATTTTAATAATTGGATTAATTCTTTTAACTTTATTCGAGAGAAATATATTTGAATATATTTGGCGTTTTTATTATAATACGAGCATAAAGTTTTACGGGAAAGAGCTGAGCATAAGCTTTAAAAATATCTGGCCTACAAATCTGGTCACCCAACGCTTTTTAATGACAACTATAGTAATGGCTCTGTTAGGAATTTGCAACGTAAAGCAGAGGTTCTTAAGCTGTGGATTATAGGATATTTCAAAGTTTTTAGAAAAGTCGTACGATTTGAAGTTCGATTTCGACAACTGTAATCTCGGTATTTTGTTCACCATTGGACGTAAAAATTTTCTGAGACGCTAGTTAGAATAAATTTGAGAACCTCTAACTTGGAAGACAAAAAGACTATGTCTGACCTCATTTTTCTTCGCGAAGTTCTTAAGGCTCGTACAGAAAGTTCACGATTTCCTGAATAAATAAACACAAGTGTTCCTGGGGGGAAAAGAATCAGAAATTTTCCCGCAACTACATGTTCAACGCTCTCTCATAACAGGCTCGACTATAATAATTTATTAACCATATCTTGGGAGTTTGAGTTGTTCAAGAAATAAAATTAAATATATCAAAAATTAAAAACAGCAAAATAATCTAGAAAAAAATCAAAAAAGATCGTTTGAGCAAACTCAAACTAATTATTTCAAATAGCCAAATAAGACGATATACTATTACATTTTAACGATCATTTTTCAAACGTTTTATTTAAATAATGTTTCAAAGAAAAGAACTCGCAACGACTGCTAATAACAGAATACTTATTAGTTCAGCATCGACCCGGAAATTTGATAAACAGAAAGGAACAACAACAAACTAATTACGATGGATAAAAGCCAAGACTTGTAAATTTCGCGGAGCGATAATTCACGTTCAAGGAGGACATCCGTACGAGGATAAATCCTTATAACCTTTTACTGTTACGGTCGAATAATTCTGCAAAATCGAATTCAATATTTATTGGATAAAGCGGAACGGAACAGAGATGAAATTTATGTTTCTACGCTTTGGTAAATCCTGCGCAGAATTATCGAGAAAATCTTCCCTCTGCTCTGCGCGCTTTGTCCGCCGAATTTCGTATTACATTCAATCGCGGGAAGCCGTATTTCGACGGTAAAAAACTTTCGACGAAGCTCTCGACGTGAAAACATTTAACGGATCCGCAATAATCTTCGTTCCATGGCCGCGGCCTTCCATCGAACTCAATTATCCGGGAGGGGGCCCGCATGTCGAGCCTGTAATTTTTCGCCGCAAAAAACTTCGCGGTTCAATTTAACTTTCAGTCAGATATAATTAGAGCAGGAGCACGCCGGAGCCTTGGAAAATGAATGGCTTATTGGCGAAACGTTTATTCTCCGAGCTGAGCACTGTTGAGAACAGAGAATTGATGCCCTCGAATGTCCCCGCGAGAAAATTAATTCTGGCAAGAGGTGTTTGGTTACTAACAAGGAACATCTACAAAGAATCCCCCATCCCCCTCTCTGTTTCCATAAAATTTTATAGGTCAGTAGAGCAGAAAACGTATTTTTGTAGCATCTTCAAAGCATCATTTTTTAACACTAATGTGAATATTTCTGATACTAGAGATTTAACTTTCAAAAAACTGTTCTCACTTTTTTATAAATGATAATATTAGAAAAACTAATTAAGAAATATGTTAAAAAATCATAACATTTACAATGTTTTCAAAATTTCTATTTTGAATTTACAATTAGCTAGAGTTTTAATTGTAAATAATTTTATTCCTTGATCCTTTGAAATTCAAGAAATTAGATGTGTATACAGGGTGTTCGGCCACCCCTGGGAAAAATTTTAATGGGGGATTCTAGAGGCCAAAATAAGACGAAAATCAAGAATACCAATTTGTTGATGGAGGCTTCGTTAAACAGTTATTAACGTTTAAAGTTCCGACCGTACTGAATTTTTTTCTCGAAAATGCGCAAGATTTCGGGGGTATGTCTATTGACCAAAAATGATTGTAATTGACTTCCGCAACCGAAAATAATTTTTCCAAAACGATTTGAAATTTTTTTTTTCCCGTCGAAAAATTTCACACCTTCTCGAATTTTTTTCTAGAAAGTGGGTAGGATTTTGGGGGTATGTCTATTCACCAAAAATGGTTGTATTTGACCCCAGAACCTAGAAATAATTTTTTTATAACGATTTAAAATTTTTTAATTTCGCCGAAAAATTTCAGCAGCTACCCCCTTGTCGATTTTTCTTAAAAATTCGTTATTGATTTTTAGTAATTTTGTTTGACGCCTGACGGAAAAGTTGTCTAATACTTTTTTGTTGGTACCCATGAGCTCTACTTCAGAAAAAAGTTTTATTGAAGTATATTCACAATTGTAGCAGTTAGGGCTGTTTGAAAATTAGACCATTTTTATGGGGTTTTTCTCATTTTGCGGGGTCAAGGACCAACTTTTCGTATATTTTTGCAATTTCTATATATTCTCTACCAAAATACGCGTAGTTTGCTTTTTTAAACATTAAAATCGTCCAATCCGTTCAGGAGTTATGACATTTTAAAGATTCACATGAAATTTCAGGGAACGATTTCTGGCCAGAAATTATATTTTTGGTAAGGAATTTTTTTCTCGAAACTGAGTAGGAATTCGGGGGTATGTCTGTTGACCAAATATGCTTGCAATTGACCCTTGCAACTAAAAATAATTTTTCCAAGACGATTCGAAAGTCTTTTTTTTCACCCAAAACTTTCAGCACTTACTCGAATTTTTTTCTTGAAAGTGGGTAGGATTTCGGAAGTATGTGTATTCACCAAAAATGATTGTAATTGACTCCCGCAACCGAAAATAATTTTTCCAGAACGATTTAAAATTTTTGAATTTAATTGTTAATAACTTTTTAACGAAGCCTCCATGAACAAATTGGTATTCTTGATTTTCGTCTTATTTTGGCCTCTAGAATCTCCCATTAATATTTTTCCCGGGGGTGGCCGAACACCCTGTATACAATATTTGATTTTATTTAATTTCATGCATATTATTTTTTTTTGTATTTTAATTTTTGTTACAAATATTCCAGTGCCCCATCTATTCGATAAAATTTATAGAACTTATTTATTTTCTTCTCTCGATTTTTTTACGTTAAGCTTGTATTACTGTATTTCCAACTCTCTTTCTTTTAAAGCCATTTTTACAGTCTTCCTTTCTTGCATGAAATTCTCCAAACCTTTCTCACTTTTTTATAAATGATAATATTAGAGAAACTAATTAAGAAATATGTTAAAAAATCACCTTTACGATGTTTTCAAAATTTCTATTTTGAATTCACAATTAGCTAGAATTTTAATTGTAAATAATTTTATTCCCTAGTCCTTTGAAATTCAAGAAATTAGATGTGTATATATGCATATATACAATATTTGATTTTACTTAATTTGATACATATTATTTTCCTTTCTATTTTAATTTTTGTTTTCTTCTAAACAAAATTCTGTTTTTTTCTCATTTCCGTGAATTTCTATTCTCTATGTTTTCCGTCCGTTTACAAATATTCCAGTGCTCTATCTATTCGATGAAATTTATAGAACCTATTTATTTTCTTCTCTTCTTTTCTAAACTTATATTACTGTATTTCCAACTCTCTTTCCCTTAAGACCATTTTTACAGTCTTCCTTTCTTCCATGAAATTTACCAAACCCTGTTAGCTGAAACCATTTCTCTGTAACTAATTTTCTCTATCATTACTACTTCTTGTTCTATTTAAATTCTTCTCTTTATCCTTCAAATATTGTTTCTCTAAGATTCTACCATCCCCTTCTTTAATGCTTTCTTCGTACTCCATTGCCCCTTCTTCTACCCTTTGATTTCTTCCCTTTTACTTTACCCTAATATTATCCAATACTGTATTTTTAGTTCCAAATTTTGAGTACTAAAAATTACAAGGAAGTTACGAGGAAATCACAAACACACAGATTTTGAATATAAATAGTTATCATTGAGCATGGGAGCTATTTAGCTACAAACTTGGGTGTTTTGTCTTTGAGAACACTGACCGTAATTTAAGATTATTAGTTTCTTGTTGTTTGCTAGAACAATAGTTGTAGCTAATATTTTTGCAAATTAAGTAGCATGTACTTCCCCCAAAAATGCAAGTAAATCAAATTTTATTTGGATTTCGAATTTTATATTAATAAATTCACAGTTTGTACATTTAGATTTAAATTATTTAAAAATAACGACTCCATAGTAACTTCTGACGATTGACTACATATTTACTGCCCCATCTCTAATTTGTTTACGCGATCTCCATTACATTTCTGTACCATCAGATGGGAACACCTAATCGGTATATGATTTACGATCGATTATACTAGCGTACACAACCAATTAATAGATCATTTCTTGTGCCATAAATTAATGTACTGCACGCTTCACTGATACCCAATGTTCTGGATTATTATAGTCATTGAATCGCCCAAGTACGCTAATATTCTGTACAATATTCCAGATACGACAGACTTACAACCAATTCTATATGAAGTTTATCGAATTATGGTCCTCCCGTTACTTTCCACGCCATATATGAATTTATCTAGATAAAGAATTAATCAAAAATTATATAATGAATATCACAGACGAGGTATACGAGTAGAACTTACACCCAATGTATTTTTTCGGTTCATTTTTATGGGGCTATATTACCATTTTCATAGACTCGTAACATTATAAATAGGTTACAGAAATGAGCACAAGAGAAAGTGAGACAGAAAAATGAAATTACTTCTCAACTTTTTGAATATTCATAGAATTTCTACATATTCTCCACTAAAAAATGCATTGTTTGCATTTTGAAACATTAAAATCCTCCAATCTATTCAGGAGTTATGACTTTTTAAATATACGTATGAAATTTAAGGGGATTAGACATGAAATTTCATTTATGGTCAGACATTGTATTTTCGGTAAAGAATTTTTTTCTCGAAAGTGCGTAGGATTTTGAGGGTATGTGTATTCACCAAAAATGATTGTACTTGACTCTTGCAACCGAAAATAATTTTTTCAGAATGATTTGTAATTTTTGATTTCGTCGAAAAATTAGACACCTACCACCTGTCGATTTTTCTTAAAAATTCATTTTTTATTTTTAATAAATTTGTTTGACGCTGTACGGAAATGTTGTTTAATACTTTTTTGTAGGTATCCATGAGCTCTATTTCCAAATTAAATTTCAATGAAATCCATTGACTATTGCAGGCATTATGATCGTTTGAAATTTCGACCACGTTTATGGGGGTTTTCTAACTTTACGGTGTTAAGGAACAACTTTCCCAACATTCTTAGAATTTCTACATATTATTGACTAAAATACACGTTGTTTGCATTTTGAAACATTAAAATCCACCAATCCGTTCACGAGTTATGACTTTTTAAATATAAGCATGAAATTTCATTTATGGTCAGATATTGTATTTTCGATAAAGAATTTTTTTCTCGAAAGTGCGTAGGATTTCGGGGGTATGTGTATTCACCAAAAATGATTGTAATGAACTCCAGCAACTGAAAATAATTTTTTCAAAATGATTTGAAATTTTCTTTTTCGCCAATTTTCTCCACCTAACCTCTGTTGATTTTTCCAATCTCCTTCGAATTTTTAGGTTGATATGGCAGTCAAATTAGGCCACGAAAGTCCATATGGTGTAAGGTCTACTCATATACTTCGTGTGTGGTAATATCCACCTCTGCAAATATGTCTGATTTCTATCATGAATTTTTCAATGAGGACAGAGAATACGCCGAAAGCTGGCAAGATAAAACAATAAAGAACGAAACTCGGCTAGCCCTGCTTTCAACCGTTGACAGTCGAAAGCAACAAAATACGTGCACGGATCGAGTTTCATCCTCTGACGAAAACCTCCGAACGCAACGGGATAAAATGTCGCCCGAGTCGAATAAGAATAAGAAATAGAAAAAGAAACGCAGAATATCCCAAGATGGGTGGCATGACTGGCACCGGAGGCGAATCTATATGCAAAAATAAGTTGAAAATGTAGAACAGAATTTGTTCGTGTGTTGCTTCGTTTTCGAGAAAATCGGTTTTCAAAATTCATGGGGCACACGTACGATGGAGTACAATTCCGATATTGGCGCAAGTAGATGTCAGATTTCAAAATTCATTGTTTCTAGCCAACAAGCAAGTGCTCAATTTAAAATCAGATAGTTGAATAACACGATAAATGAATTTAATAAATAATTTTATAAATTCTCGTGTGTACAAAAGCCAATCTCTAATGCTTTTATATGATTATAATGATTTTAATGATTTTAATCGTATATAATTATTTTAAAAATCTTGGAATATAACTGTGATTATTTTTTCAAATTAATACATATTTAAATGAAACTGTTTTTTATTTGAGAGTAAGTAGTTCTAAAGATTTGAAATTAATTCACGCTCCCTTCAAAACATCCATGAAACCACAGAGTCGTGGTTAAATTAATTAAAATTCTATGCAAGTTTTTTAGATCTTTGTGAACTAAAAAACTATTCTGAAATAACGAAACGAAGCAACTAAATTTATTTATCCTGTCTGCGAACCTAGTCAGCTCGGTTCTGAATTCCATCGCACACCCACGCAGTTGGCTGAATAACTTAACCACGTTTTGCGCACGCTGTAATGGATTTTTCCTGTATAAATAAGTAAATAAATGATAAATAAGGTTGGTGGATCTCGTTCTCTATGGCCTTTTCAATGCCGGTCGAAACAACGAATGGCACGAAGCTGTCGCATGCAACGACAATGCACCGTGTGTTGCCACATTGATTTTACACCGCGAAATATAAACGTCTGGGCCGGCGCAGATATAGAGCACGCTGCACGGCGACTGAAGTGGGGTCGAGGTAGACAGAAATCTGATTTATCGTCGATTACGAGCGGTGATTGGATTCTGACGGGTTCCTGTATGTCACGCGGTGATGCATGAGTAACGCCGATAACGAGTAATGTCACTATTTGACGGCGACCCGTGCACTTATCCGGGCGAGTACTTTTCATTAAGATGTTCCCGGATAGCGACGAAAACGCGATTCACGATCTCACATTCTCTCACGATTTCACACGGAATCGAAACCTGTGTTCCTTTTACGAGTAAAATAAATTTTATTCGCGAATATCGAATGAAAAAATTTTCATTCGTTCTTAAACTAACTTAAGTTACGTTTTATTTATGAATTAATTTTTCAATCTAATCGATGGATTTTTTAAGTCATCGCAAAGGTGTAGTGTTCGGTTAAGGTAATTTACATTTTACGAGTAAAATAAATTTTATTCGCGAATATCGAATGAAAACATTTTCATTCGTTCTTAAACTAACTTAAGTTACGTTTTATTTATGAATTAATTTTTCAATCTAATCGATGGATTTTTTAAGTCATCGCAAAGGTGTAGTGTTTGGTTAAGGTAATTTACATTTTACGAGTAAAATAAATTTTATTCGCGAATATCGAATGAAAAAATTTTAATTCGTTCGTGAACTAACTTGAGTTACGTTTCATTCGTGAATTATTTTTTCAATCTAATCGATGGATTTCATTCGTAAATAAAATTTGCCCCCTTGAAACACATTTTTTGAAACAAACGGAACATAAGAATTTGTTCGCCATAATTTTGTTATTATTTACGCGTGATTAAAGTAGAATTCTTATTCTTTAAAGTAGCAGAATTTTAAATCGAGAAAAATAATATCTTTTATTTTCACAGAATATTTTATTTAACCGAAAATTCAGGATCACGAGGCGTGGACTCGAACGAAATACACGGCTGAAGTGTATAGTTTGGAAACAGTTACGAGCAACTATCGAGGGAAATACTGTTCGGGGAGGAAGAATCCCTTTTCGAATTTCACTTTGTTCGAACGCGTCAGAAATTAAGCGGCGCTTTATCGGTTCTCGCTTTCCAGGTCGGCGTTCCTGGCGAGACCTGCCTCCGGAAGGGTTAAAATCAGGTCCAGGAGTCGCGACAGAAAATTGCTAGAAAATCCCCGATCGATGAAACGAAGGTAAAAGTCGGAGTGAAAAGCGTGGACTAAGGTGGACCCGTGCGGGACCTTTTCATCAGCCGGCTACTCATCCGTGAAACACGACGTCCCCCGAGCTCTCGCGTTCTTATTACACGTGGGGGGTCAGGGCAATAAGGAAACTCGAAACTTACGGCACGATCGCCAAGATTGCGCACCCTGCAGTTCAAGTAAACGGTTTGGCCAACGGTCGTCGTGGTTTCCCTCTTCGTCGTGTTGTCGAAGTAAGGCTGACTAAAGAGGTGCTCCCAGTCAGAAGACGGATGGTGTTCCACCACCGATCCACCGCTCTTCACCGCGCACTCTGTCAAAATCAATAAACAACGTTAAGAAGATTTTATTTCCTGGAAGTAAACCGCCGTCTCATCTATTTAGATTGTATAATTTTGCCTCAAGAATGGATAGAATAATGGAAACGGAAGGAACATAGTAGGTCAGTCTGAAAAGACTACGGAACCAGAGGCTGAGAGGGTTTCAAAAATAACTTTCAAACTGTCAACAATTTCTATGCATTGTTCTATGCGTTGTAAATAGTATTTTTTATAAGAATTTTTCACTTATAAATCGAACTGTTAGCAAGTATTAATTCATAAAACTTCCTCCAACTGTGAATACAATTTATGTAAACACAGGATTCTATTTATTTTTGTAATTATTCTATGTGTTATAAATAGTGCAGTATTTTTTAATAGAATCTTTTACTTATAAATCAAACTGTCAGGAAGTATTAATTTATAAAAATTCCTCCAACTGTGAATACAATTTATGCAAACACAGGATTCTATTTATTTTTGTAATTATTCTATGTGTTATAAATAGTGCAGTATTTTTTAAAAGAATCTTTCACTTATAAATCAAACTGTCAGCTAGTATTAATTCACAAAAATTCCTCCAACTGTGAGTGCAATTTATGTAAACACACGATACTATGTATTTTCATAATTATTCTGTGTTATATAATTTACTATTTTTTATAAGAATCAGCAGAGGGTCGAAACAATACGTCTGATTTTCCACTTATAAATCGTTGATACGAAATTAATCGACTGTTGTCTCTGTTAAATTCGATCACATTGCATGCATACATGAAAAACACTGAGAGTGATTGAAACAGAGAAAAATGTTGAACGTTTGTTTACATCAGAGATTCTAAAATCAAAGTACGTAGTATTTTTACAAATTGCATGATTTTCGAATTGTAGATCAAGTTTAAAATAGGAAGTCTGATTACAACCATACAACAACGACCATTTAACTAATTTTCTTTGAAGAATTTATTCCAGTAGATTAAATGACAGATTTTTGTCGTCAATCTGCAACCCATTACATGTTCCATTCGTGTTTTCGTTATTGTCTGGCAAACTTAATCTGACGTAACAATCTCCATGCATTTTGGAAATCTACTATGATCAGGGCTCGGCCAACAGGGCTACCGTACTTTATAGTACGTGTATATTTACACATATAAATCGTCCATCGTGCATTTGCTCGGATAAATGTTTCTGAATACACGAAAATCCGTTTAGTAAAAATTTCGCGAATTGAAACACGTATCAGTTAATGTACGTGCACACTGGGGGCCATTGAATCTGTTGCGAGCATATTGTATAGTCATCCCATAAGTTTGTGCCGAATTTTGTACTAGAATTTAAAGCAACGTTTCAAACATATTGAATTTTATGAAAAATCGTGATCCTCTTTTCGTTCAATAATTCTCTTCCATTTTTCCGACAAAGCCATTATTCGATATAAAATTTCTTTGAATTTTCATTCAAACATTATTCAATACTATTTTTAACCAACCATTGAAAAATGTGTATAAAATAACTCGGATGTTACCTCTATTCGAATATGAGTTATTATGTATGTAAAATACTTCTCAGATTTATTGTTTCTTTTTTTATTAAGTACATTTTTAAATTAAAATTCTTACATAAAATAGTGAGCATGATACAATAATAAATAGATGTTGCCTCCATTCGAATATATTTATTATTGTATCACGCCCAATTTTAATTTAGAAATGTATTTACTATGAAAAAAGAAACAATAAATCTGAGAAGTATTTTATATATAATAACTTATATTCGAATGGAGGCAAGATCTATTTATTATTAGATCATGCCCGCCATTTTACGTAAGAATTTTAATTTAAAAATGTACTTACTATAAAAAAAGAAACAATAGATTCGAGAAGTATTTTATATCGTTCGATCAAACTTTGAACTTAAGTTTCTCAGCAGACTGATTGCTTTTAAAAAATATGAACGAGTTTATTTCTAAGATTTTTAATCGTGTTTTCTTGGACGCTGTTTCATAATGGCAACTTTTAGTTTTACGTTTTCACCGACAGAAAAATTCGTCTAACTAATATTCCCCATAAATTCCGTCGGAGTTGGCAGAACTCGAAGCCCCAAGCTAAAGCAGGTGAAGCGGTAGAAAGATCGAGATCATTCCCCGCTAACCTCGTGGCGCGTCCAACGATCGAACGACCGCTCGACCCTGGCTGGCAGCGAACTTTCTAGAAAAGATCATTGCTATAAATACTCTGCCATACGCGCGACGCCATTTAGTCGTGGGCGAGTCAACGTGGCGAAGATACGCACTCTGTTTCCGCGCGTGTGTTACGTGAGATTTAAGTTTAATGTTACGTAGTAAGTAAGTTCACGTGCAAATCCTAAGTATAATAAACAAAGAAAGAAAGTGCTGGTGCAAGGAGTCAGAAGTGATTTTTCATCGTGGACCGAACCTCAAATGATACTGTTTTTCACGAAACCAGTTGACTTTGTGTACCGGTACGAACCACTGCGTTAATCTGAATTGATCTATCTCGAAATTTGTTTAAATAATTATCTAACACGATGTCATCGACGCTTTTAATTTTACTTGAAATTTGAGGTTACGAAGAATTCTCTCAGCGCCAAAATTACACTTTCAAGAGAAATTTTACTTCATATTTTACTAAATAGTGTAAATAAGAGTTACATTAAATCTTTTATAAGCTAAAACGATCATCGTAGAAATATGCGACGTTATAAATAGTTGAATGTTTTATGATAAAATTAACCTTGTTCCCCGATGCTTGTGTTGTAGTTTTGGCGCTGATTTCAGCTCGCTTTTTCGTGCTTACCGCACAAGAACTTCGAGTGATACTTCGATAGACAGTACTTTTAGAAATGTTTAAATTGCACATGGTTTTTTTATATCGTTTAGACTCCGCGTAGTTCGAAGCTGTTCGAAGCAATTTACGCTCGTGACGACGGGAAAGTTTCTTCGAACGTTCCTGCACGCTTCTATTCACCATAATTTCGATGTTCGATAATAAAGTACGCGATAGCGCTCTCAAACGTCCAAGTTATTTTGCAATGTACGTGTATGCTTTTCCCTCGGCGCGAACAGCTTCGATCGTGGCGTTTCTCTTCGCGGAAAATACAGTTTCCCGACAGACATTTATGTATCGCTAGATCGTAAACAGCCCTGCCAACTTCTAATGACTCCAATTACGGAAGAGAAGAGAGAAGACTGAGGAGAATCAGCACAGTGAACGTAAAAATGTTGAAGGTTGGTATATTTATAAAATGTTAGAAAATTAATATTTTTTACTTGTTGATATTAATGTATGCGTTAGAATGTAATTTTTTATTTAAATGGACTTTCTTGGAATCCGGTATGAATGGAAATAGAATCATTCCTGCAACTCTTTATAGCCAAAACGTTGAAATTTTAGAGGTTACTATGTTTTATTTATTGATTATGGAATATGTGAATATTTGTTGAACAATCCTTTCAATAATTACATTGATAATAGATACAGAGAATGCTTTTATTTCCTCAGATATCTTAGTATTTATCTACAGGTATGATTGAAGAATAATTGAATTTTAAATATACATATTTTATATTAATTGTTAATAACACTTATGAGAGACTTTGGTTTTAGAATTTGTGTGTATTTAATAGAAAAGTTGAACATTTTGATGAGAGAAATTATTTTTCCCTTATCAATATATTTATAAGTAAAAAATTATATATAATTATAATTAAATATAAGAATATATGTCTGTTGCATATGGATAGGATAAATAATTATTTAACTGTGTTATCCAAGGAATTGAAGAATAGATTTCAGGATTTACAAAGTACCAAAAATTGTTTTTAGAATATCCCTGACTTTAGAAATAACAATTGTAATGCTTGACAAATTTATCGAATTTAAAAATTGTTATTCAAGAAATAGGAAAGAAGAAGGAGCCATAGAATTTTGAAAATTATATAGAAATCGACTTACTGATTGAGAGTGTTTTATAGCAATTATAAACCTGATATATGTAAAATAGCCAAAAGTTTGTCTCAACAAAAAAAACTAATTTTTAAATAAACACTTGAATACATTTAGAGTTTGAGTTTCATTTTTTACATTGTTTTCAATTTATTCCTTGTTCAAAAATACAATTTACCAAACTCAAAACGAAGAGTTAACACTAAACCTACCGCGACCGGTCAAATGATCGTTTTTAAAAACACACGATATTATTTTAGCGCCATTTAACTTCACGACTTTTCTTATAGTATACGTACAATGAATTTTACAATATTCACTTCAATTCTTATTGTTTATTTTCTGAGAAAAATATGTTGTCTCTCTTCCCTGCCACGACTGGTTGAATGATTTACATTTTTTTGTAAAAAACTGGACAAAATTTGGCACCAAATTCTGGTTAATTTCCGATGTAAATAGGAAATATATGTACAGCAAAGACGAAAGAAGAGAATTTACAGTTTCCACTGTCTTATAACAGTCTAATAACGCGTATTAAAAATAGTTAAACTTTACACATGCACAGTTCCAAAACTATTAGTGTTTTATTAATTATTGATGCATTGTTAGAAGCGGCAAAGCCTCCCCTTTAAAATGGCTTTTTGTTTTTGTTGATCCGACTTTCCGTTTCGGAGATATCGTAATTTATGTAAAAGGTAATTTTTTTAATTCGACCACGATCTCGCTCAGCGCCTTAGAAAGGCCTATTAATGCGTATTAAAAATCATAAAACTTTAAACGCGTGCAGTTCCAAAACTATTAGTGTTTTATTAATTATTGATGCATTGTTAGAAGCGGCAAAGCCTCCCCTTTAAAATGGTTTTTTGTTTTTGTCGATCCGACTTTCCGTTTCGGAGATATCGTAATTTATGTAAATGGTAATTTTTCTTAATTCGACTATCTCTGTCTTCGTCTAGCGGAGTCGGACCTCCTTGTCGCACGTGCGTGGTGCTGACCTATCCCGCGTACGTGACTGTCGTGACCCAGTTCCGGCGTAGTATTTCCAAGAATTTACTACGCACTGTTTACTATTGTTACGCGCGCGTTTTCAATGAACTCGCGAGCGCACAACGAAACGTAAACAAACCCTATCTCCGAAACTAGCCACCGCATCGACTTGAAACTAAAATCGTCATATCTCCGGAACTAATAAAGCTATCGACTCGCACGAACGCTCATTTTAAAGGGCATTTCATCCTCTACCTAATGACCATATCACCTACTATAATTTTTGCTATCTTCTATGTTTATTTTGAAATTTACTTTGATGCTACATGCCCAAAGAAGTTTCAGTAATTCCTACTGATCGTACGACTAGTGTACGATAAAACTGGACCATAAATTGTTCATTTAATTGAAAATGAATTTAAATACAGGATATTTGCACAGTTACTAGCCAGCACTTTTTCTTAAATAGTTGTTTTCTCTAGAACTAATTACTGTATCGACTTGGAACAAAATTCGTTTTCAAGAGCGTTTTATCTTCTATCCGATGAAAATTAAAAAGTTTTTTAACATAAAATAGAAGATTATTTTACGAATAAACATCAAAACGCAACTTTCTATAGATATGATGGAAAAATTAGAAGTACGTTGACTCGTAAAAGAGAAAAAGAAAGTCATTTGACCGGTCATGGTAGGAATGGGTATACATGAAGTGTCGGTAGGTTTAGTGTTCACACGTTTGAGGGAAAGTTGTACATCCGGTCTGAGACAAAATATTCATTCAGACTTAACAAACATCGTGGGATTTGTGACAGGTCACTGAGCCAGTGGTTACAGCCGTATACACTGGCGTTTAGGCGATGAGACAATGGCCTTTACAAACGCGATTGTTTACACAAAAACAACCAACGTTACCAACGATTTGTCCGGGTCGATAGGACTTGGTCAATAGTCGAGGTATCTGTATGCATGCTCGCAAGCGGAAGTTTCTAATTCCACCAGACGAGGGAAATGTATTATCACTGTCTATTAGGAGTTATAATAAATTTGAAAATGCAGAGGTTCTTTGTTTTTACGAGCCGAAAAGGTACAATGTTTCTTATATTACATGTTAAAGTTTTTATATTATATGTTAAAGACTTCAATAAAAATTTTGAAAATACCTTAAGTATGGGAACAAAGAAATTGAAGTTTGTACAAACTGGAAACGGAATTAAACAGGTTGCAAAGGTTGTAGAGCTTCGTTGTAATGTTTAATTTTCAATTTATTTTAAAGATTGTAAAATAAAAGTAACCACTAAAATCGTGAATATACATATTTAAATTTCATGATGAATTTGAATTTTTATTTACTCGAAATACAATAATTCGTCACTGAAGGAGATAAATATTTTGATATTTTTCTATAAAAATACTGAATTTGCCTCGACTATTAAAAGTAAATAATTTCATGAATTCATAAAAAGTGGTGAATATATATAAATTTCTATTGAATATTGATTAAATTAACGTACGTGATTTCTGTAATAGTGTGCACGATAATACGTATTGCGCGCATTTATTAATATAAATTTTAATATTCAATACAATTAAATTTCATGAATAGAAATTTTAACGAGTTTTATTCCATGGGATCTAATTAGAAGACAACCATCCGTCTAAGAGTATCCTTCAGACGTATGTATTCCAACGTATTTTTCATTTATCTTTGTTCACTGCGAGCTCCACTTCAATTAGAATTTTCCTTTGAAGCTTTATCTTTTGCATTTATTTCCGCGTATTTTTCCATTGGTGAAAAACGTTTTCATTTGTTTCAGAATCTAATGGATGTTCTGTTTCTCTTGGTCTACGTTATCCTTGTCCGTTCTTTATTCTTTCGCTGATTATGTATTACCACCGTATTATCTTATAGTCCATTTAGAAATGGCGTGCAAATGAAACGCGTACTCCGCTATGCTTGTTTATAAACTATTCGTGGCTTTTAGTAACAATTTTCTATTCATTTTATTGTGATAGAAAAACAACATACATACTTTATTAAATTTATTTCTACACGATTTTTGTAATTAATCTACTGATTTATTCTGGGTACAATTTTGTTTGGACTATTTACATGTACCACTTTTTAATAAGAATGTAAATTGTACAAAGGAAATAGCTACCCTTTGTTCAGAATTATACAGGGTGTTCGGCCACTCCTGGGAAAAATTTTAATAGAGGATTCTAGAGGCCAAAATAAGACGAAAATCAAGAATATCAATTTCTTGACTGAGGCTTCGTTAAAAAGTTATTAACAATTAAATTTAAAAATTTCAAATCGTTCTAGAAAAATTATTTTCGGTTGCGGGGGTCAATTACAATTATTTTTGGTGAATACACATACTTCCGAAATCCTATCCATTTTCGAGAAAAAAATTCGAGTAAGTGCTGAAAGTTTTGGGTGAAAAAACAGACTTTCGAATCGTCTTGGAAAAATTATTTTCAGTTGCAAGGGTCAATTGCAAGTATTTTTGGTCAACAGACATACCCCCGAAATCCTACTCAGTTTCGAGAAAAAAATTCATTACCGAAAATTTCATGTCTGACCATAGCGTTGATATGTTTCACTGAAATTTCATGCGTATCTTTAAAACATCATAACTTCTGAACGGATTGGACGATTTTAATGTTTAAAAAAGCAAACTACGCGTAATTTGATGGAGAATATGTGGAAATTCCAAAAATATTCGAAAAGTTGATCCTTGACCCCGCAAAATAAGAAAAACCCCATAAAAATGGTCCAATTTTCAAACAGCCATAACTCCTACAATTGTGAATATATTTCAATGAAACTTTTTTCTGAAGTAGAGTCCGTAGGTACCTACAAAAAAGTATTAGGCAACTTTTCTGTAGGGCGTCAAACAAAATTACTAAAAATGAAAAAGGAATTTTTAAGAAAAATCGACAGGGGGTAAGTGTCTAAATTTTTCGACGAAAAAAAAAATTTTTAATTAATTCTGAAAAAATTATTTTCGGTTGCGGGAGTCAATTACAATCATTTTTGATGAACAGACATACCCCCGAAATCTTGCGCATTTTCGAGAAAAAAATTCAATACGGTCGGAACTTTAAATGTTAATAACTGTTTAACGAAGCCTTCATCAACAAATTGGTATTCTTGATTTCCGTCTTATTTTGGCCTCTAGAATCCTCCATTAAAATTTTCCCAGGGTTGACCGAACACCTTGTATATTTAGATTAAAACGAAGAAATAATTTCGGTTTGTCCAATGTTTGTTCAAAGGCGACTAATATAATTTACAAATATTCCACATTCTCGTTTATGTCGTATAAATCTGAAAAGATTAAATTATACGAAAATTTGCAACGTTAATTAATAACCAAAGGGAATCGTATTATAATTGTACAAGAATCGTGCACGTTACGAATATCGAAAATGTATTCATTTTATTTGATCTAATTAACAAAATAAAATCTGTTCGTCGATAAATCGCTAACCATTCGGGAACCCTCGAAAAACGACTTTGTGTCGCAGTATTCGTTCCAAGAAAATTGTACAAACGTGTTCAAGTACGCGTACGACTGCAGAACGATCAGTTAACTTAATGACCAAAATTTGAATAGATAATTAATCGCGCGTATATCAACTGTTGTGACAGAATCGCGTGCTCGCGTTCAGGGGTCCTTTAATGGTCGGCGTTTGCACCTGTCGCTCACTTCGTTCGTCGCGTTCCTCTCATCTCTCGATTTTTGTGTGAAAGCGCTGCGTTACACGACACGTCAAGTCGCTAGGCATTCGAGCACGAAACGATCGATAGGCGTGTGTAAAAAACTACAGTAATTGGCTTACACGTTGTAGCGAAGGAACTCTGGCGTGACATTTGAAAGCATTTAACAATAATAATAGTAATTCCGAGGAAAGAGTCAAAGTTAAAATTTGCTAAAAGATACAAAGTCTACCTAACAACAGTGGAAAATCATACATTTCTTATGTTTAATATTCTTTGTCTACCTTCGTTAGATTACGAGATAGATAAAGAAATTCCACCACCAACTTTGAGGGTGGAAAACAACCCCTAAATATGAATATTAGCAGCTGAAAAAGATACGTGTTTAATATTTTGCAATGCTGTATCAGTGTAGTAAGTTTCATTGAAATCGAAGTGACGACACTTGGGTGATTTGTAAGATTGAGAGCCGTTTGATTTGGTTTGATGAAAGTAAAATAAATAGATTTCGAATGGAAGAGAATGACTCTGGGAAAGACATAATGAAAGTTTAGAAGACTAAAAATTATGGTACGAGATTGTATGACTGTTGGATAAAGGTTTTATTCATAGATGAAAGGATCACTGCAAAGGACTGGATAAATATTTTAAAATGCTTCCATAAAATTGAAATTGCAAACTAGAAACGTAGAACAAATCCAGCCCCATAATTAAAAGATCTTATTCGAATATTTGTAGATTCATAGTGCACTTATATAATTTTCCACTGTATAATATAGATAGCAGCGTTAAGTAACTATAGAAAGGTGGACAAAACATTTGCGTCCTGTTCTCCCTCGTGTTTCAGATCTCGTGACAATGTATACCTTGATTAGCATCGTCCTTTATGTCTATAATTAACACCAATATTCAGAACCATTAACAAACTACACCACATTTAAGTAACAGTTAGGAAAGCACTTGAACCGTTGTTAAGTTTATTAATTGTTTTATCAAAAATGAGACAAGAAGGACCAAACATATACAGAGTGTTCGGCTAGTAATGGGAGATTCCAGAGACCCAAATAAGACGAAAATCAAGAATATCAATTTGTCGATGGAGGCTTCGTTAAAAAGTTATTAAAAAATTAAATTAACAAATTTTAATTATTCTGAAAAAATTATTTTCAGTTGCGGGGGTCAATTATAAGCATTTTTTGTGAAGAGACATACCCCCGAAATCCTACCCAGTTTCGAGAAAAAAATTCGTGTAGGTGTGAAATTTTTCAACAAAATTAAAAAATTTCAAATCACTCTAAAAAAATTATTTTCAGTTGCGGGAGCCAACTACAATCAGTTTTGGTCATTAGACATACTCCCGAATTCCTACGCGTTTTTAAGAAAAAAATTCCTTACCGAAAATATAATTTCTGGCTAGAAATGTTACCCCGAAACTTCATGCGAATCTTTAAAATGTCATAACTTCTGAACGGATTGGACGATTTTAATGTTTAAAAAAGCAAACTACGCGTATTTTGATGGAGAATATGTAGAAATTCCAAAAATATTCGAAAAGTTGATCCTTGACCCCGCAAAATGAGAAAAACACCATAAAAATGGTCCAATTTTCAAACAGCCATAACTCCTACAATAGTGAATATATTTCAATGAAACTTTTTTCTGAAGTAGAGCTCATGAGTACCTACAAAAAAGTATTAGACAACTTTTCTGTAGGACCTCAACCAAAATTATTAAAAATGAAAAACGAATTTTTAAGAAAAATCGGCAGGGGGTAGGTGCCTAAATTTCTCGGTGAAAAAAAAAATTTCGAATCGATCTAAAAAAATTATTTCTAGGTTCTGGGGTCAAATACAACCATTTTAGGTGAATACACATACCCCCGAAATCCTACTCACTTCCGAGAAAAAAATTCAAGTATGTGCCCAAATTTTTCGGCGAAATTAAAAAATTTCAAATCGTTCTGAGAAAATTATTTTCAGTTGCAGAGATCAATTATAACCATTTTTGGTGAAGAGACAGACCCCTGAAATCCTACTCACTTTCAAGAAAAAATTTCGTAGGTAGACAAATTTTATTAATAATTTTGTACGATAATTTTGTTAATAACTTCTTAACGAAACCTCCATCAACAAATTGGTATTCTTGATTTTCGTCTTATTTTGGCCTCTAGAATCTCTCATTAAAATTTTTTCCAGGTGTGACCGAGCACCCTGTATACATGTGTAGTTAAAAATGCAATTGTTAAATTCTAATCTTAATTATTATCTCAAACGACATAAAGCAGCACAAATACTATCTGTCTCCACATAGAATAAAAAGTCTTCAATTTAGACTCACAAATATCTCAAAAACATTCGTTGATAAAATCATTGTTAAATAATCTTAATTATTATGTCAAACGACATAAAGCAGCACAAATTCCATCTGTCCCCACATAAAATAAAAAGTCTTCAATTTAGACTCACAAATATCTCAAAAATATTCGTTGATAAAATCATTGTTAAATAATCTTAATTTTTATGTCAAACGACATAAAGCAGCACAAATTCCATCTGTCCCCACATAAAATAAAAAGTCTTCAATTTAGACTCACAAATATCTCAAAAATATTCGTTGATAAAATCATTGTTAAATAATCTTAATTATTATGTCAGACGACATAAAGCAGCACAAATACCATCTGTTCCCATATAGAATAAAAAGTCTTCAATTTAGACTCATAAATATCTCAAAACTATTCGTTAATAAAATCTTTGTCAAATAGTCTTAATTATTATGTCAAACGACTTAAAATAGCACAAATTCCATCTGTCCCCACATAAAATAAAAAGTCTTCAATTTAGACTCACAAATATCTCAAAAATATTCGTTGATAAAATCATTGTTAAATAATCTTAATTATTATGTCAGACGACATAAAGCAGTACAAATTCCATCTGTTCCCATATAGAATAAAAAGTCTTCAATTTAGACTCACAAATATCTCAAAAATATTCGTTGATAAAATCATTGTTGTGTTGATGTTTTATTGTTGTCAGGGAGAAGTCGCAAACGGCGACTAATGATAGCTTCACACGCTTCTGACACAAGTAATATTTTAGGAGATTTAGATTCAATGATCGTAAACATAAGAAAACAGGGTTTTCGTGTTTCACGGGAGGCGTAAAATCTGGCAAGCAGAAGAATTAAACGGTATCTAAGTATGTCATCTCTACATGTAGATCGTATTATTCGAAGGCAGAAAAAGTTGCAACTTGAAAACCAGGTCGTAGTGGATTAGTACGTTTATGTAAACTTTTTCCGTTGCCCACAAGTCTTGATCAGAGTGTTACATCACACGATGAAGGAAGTTTATGACAAAGTTTATTTTTGAACCTCCTTTTTGCACATTTCGATATTCATCCGGAATTTATTTATTAATAGTTTTATTCAAATATAAAAGTTGAGAGACTAACAGAAATAATTTCACTCTGCAATATAAATTCGGTTCTATTTTCAGAAATAACGAAGTCTTCAAATACATTGAGTTTTATCGAAAGAAAGTGAATTTTTCAACAGCTATTCAAAGATTGACCATTTTATAAACCAAGATATATTCACTTTTTTTTTTTAAATCGTTTCGTAATTCTCTGTATCATATACTATTTTAAGAATTTATAACTCTTGGAGACGATCAATACTCTTGCCCCTTCCTTAGATCCATCCCTGAAGGAGTACAAAAATAAGTAGGTAGGTGGAAAACAATTAGATAAAAGCATTCGACGCTTGTTTTAAAAACGTCACCCCTAAACGAATCTTGAGCTCGATTTCTAGCATACAGAAAAATATTCAACCAGCATACAGAGAACTACACGTTGCCTTTCTACTCTTGGCAAATTACCACGTCTCTGATAACTTTATTTCAAGCTATTAATGATGTTTTCACAAATTCCGCGAGAAGCTTTGTACTTACTTGCAAGAGATATTTTACACCTCATTAAAGTTGGAAACATCACGAAGCTTTTCCTGGTTATGGCCTCATAATTTACAGGCTGATTCCTCGTAAACATCTTGACTCTATACAAGCAGCTAAGATCGTTTGCCAGAGTCGAGTAGCGTGTAGCAGACGAAATTTCCCGATTTCGCGATGCAAATTGTAACCTAGATGCGCTAAAACTACTATGAATTTTCGTAATTGTAATAAACACTTTCCTAGAAGAAAGAATATCGAAACTGTTTGGCAAAGAAACTCGACAAAACTGATATGTTGGTCAAACAACGTCAAACTGAGGGTTAACGTCTGCTTTAATATTTAAAAATACTACGAATTTTTGTGATTATAAATAAACACTTTTCTAGAAGAAAGAATATCGAAACTGTTTGGCAAATAAACTTGACAAAACTGATATGTTGGTCAAACAACGTCAAACCAAGCATTAACGTCTGCTTTAATATTTAAAAATACTACGAATTTTTGTGATTATAAATAAACACTTTTCTAGAAGAAAGAACATCGAAACTGTTTGGCAATGAAACTTGACAAAATTTATATGTTGGTCAAACAACGTCAAACCGAGGGCCAATTTATGCTTTAATATTTTTTTAAAATACTACGAATTTTCGTGATTATGAATAAAGACTTTCCTAGACGAAAGGACATCGAAACTGTTTGGCAAAGAAGAACGAAAAAATTGATACGCTGGTCAAACAACGTCAAACCAAGGGCTAACGTATGCTTTAATATTTTATTTTCGCGGCAAAATAAAGTAACGATATTTTCCCCGTACAGCAAGGACCATTTTACGCGATTTACGCGGCATGTTGCTTATTTACTTCGCGAAGAAACTCGAGTTCGTTTGAATAATCGCGCTCCTTAATCGCGGCAAGTTGCAATCTCCGCCTCCTAAAAAGATTGAACCGAGTGTACACAGATGCTCTTTCAGGAGTTGCAACTTTTTCATGCAACGGGTGCTTGGAAACTATCCGACGGTACAGGCCCGTGTTTAGCAAGTCAACACATTAAGCTTTAATTTAAGGTTAATGGAAACTTAGGTAGGCACCGGTTCCAACGTGCACGCGTAAATGTTACCGTTCTGTAACGCGAGCTTCGTGAAAGAATAACGCGAGGGAAAAAGAGACTGGGGGAGAGGGGTCCCTAGTTGCAGCTGCAACCGGCCTTCCGGGAACTAAAAGTTCAATTTACTCTTCCTTTAAGGGTAACATGTGCCAGACGTATCAATAACGTAACCCAGTTCGATTTATCAAAGATGCTGCTCTATTCTTGTCCTTAATCGGCATCTGTTCAAGATCCCTCGATGGTAGAAAAACGAAACGGTCCGGGGAGAAAGTATTTGGCGAAATAATGAGAGGTAATTGTGAATTTGTTTTGGATTTAACTGGGCTTGGAATGTGGGGCACGATACGTTCGAACGAATCCGAGATCAGTCATCTCTGTAAAGTGGAATCTCGTTTGATAAAATTTATAATTTGTAATCTGTAATTCCCTCATTTTCGACTGTCAAAAGGGCCCAGAATATTTACATTTCTAAACGATCACGCTCGTTTAAAAACTGTATAATCAAATAATTCTTCTTTTATTTATAGTTAATGCGTCGAGAAAATTCTGAATGTTTTTTATAATGTTCTCGACACTATACAGACTGACGCATCTGAATAACTCGCTTGTTTGTAATTATAAAAAATAAGTGCCAGGCAAAAGTTGTTTAACTAATTTACTTATTGGTGTAGGTATTTCTTGCACTTGTCCTGAAACACTCTATCAGAATATGCATAAAAATTTATATAATTCTATTCAAAAAAACAAGTTTGAGTTTCATATCTCCTCTGCACTTCTACTAATAGAAGATTATTCACATCGCTTTATGTGTCCCTCGAAATCAAACATTTATCTGACCCGTTTTTTCCTATAATTATAAACAAGTGAGGTGGCCTGTTTTAGGTGCCTCACCCTGTATAATTAAATATAATTATATAGCATCCTAGAAGAAAAACTTATTTTTATATTTTTCAGTTCAATCGCCAGCGATTACAATTAAAAATTGCTCGATGGTTATGGTTGAAATACCTTTTTGTTTTATGTCTGATAGTATAAGTATTTCCCGTGTGCCTCGTTTATTCGGTTCGCTTGGTCTCGTTGTATTTTTCGTTGCTCCTGGTTATTTATGTAGTTTCGAAACAGGGGCGAAACACGATGCGAGATTTAAGTCTGTTTCCGATAAATTATGTTAGTGTTAAAGCTGTCACGCGAGCGTGTATGTGCTGCAGTAACGCTGAGGAAAGCGCGGAGTTGCACTACTTTCAGTATGTGTTGACTCCCGGAGCGAACAAGCCGTAATGTCGAGGACAGAACCACTTGGACTTCAGCAAGAGGTTTCGCGTTTCGTTCTCACTTAGCAAGAGTGCAAGGAGATACTTCGACGATGTTTTCGGACCTCTTTCGCTGCAGTTGCTTTATGGACCGTTTCGCCATAACGTTTCGCGAAGGCAGAAAAGCGATCCATTAATTGGCAGAATGCAGAAAAAATTCGTTTATATTTTTATTATATTTCGTACGACAGAGGAGCGCATTTGTAAATCGAGACAAGGTTTAGAAAGGTCAATTGCACACTTTATTTTATCCTAGTGGTGTTTATGGACGTTAAATAAGCAAATAAAATTAATAAGAGGATTAATTTTTAAATCGTAGAAACTTTTGTTCTAGAGATTTATTAAATATAAATAGAATTGAGGAATAGAAAGCACAGACCTCGCTCAAAAATATTTCAGTCAGATGATTTTACGCTAAAACATCGACAAGTCTCGAAAACCTATCCTGGACAGTGTTTTGAAAACGGAAATTGAAACAGATCCACACGAATCGAACGGTGATATCGGAGTTAGGTTTAAAAATAACGTTTCAGTACCTGTGTACTCAAAGTTTTTATCTAGGTAAAAATGTTGAATGAAAGATAAATGATTTAAATGTTGCTCGTTAAATGGTAACAAAAGTTTCAATTAGAGAATCAAATATTTCACAATGGACAAATAAAAATATAACCGTTCGATCGAATAAACGTCACGATCAAATTGCTGTACGTTGATTTTATTGATTAATTATTATTCCAATAAAGAATTTCCCGTTTTCTGTTTATTTTACATTTTCATTACTCGAAACGATGCGCTATGAAGACGTTAATAAATGGAACCATTCAAAATTGACTGAAAATTGAGATTGATCATTTCGATGCACACTGATTTCAACGTCAAGGTAAACAATCTGTTTCTAACAGACAAAAAAAGACCAAAAGTGTTTAAATATAGAAAAAAAAAATCTGTATAGTTGCATTTTCATTATCGACGAGTTACCACTATCTGGTGAGTAAAAATCGCTGAAAGTTTAATATTTATCGGTATAATATCATATTTGTATAAAAGCTGCAACCACAGAAATGAACAATTTTTTAAATAATTATTCTGAAAAGGTGAAAGAAAGTATGCTCTGGAAAACATGTTTTTCTTCAAATTAACGCCTTAATTGGCTCCCTAGCTATAGAACATCAAAGTGTGGCATTTAAAGTGCGGGGGATGTAGAACGTCGACCGAAATTCTCGGGAAACGTTATGACCCAGTTTCTTTCGTGGAAATACATTCGTCGCGATTAGTAATGGAGAAAAAAAAAAAACGCTGACTCAGTTTTCACCACTGACCATTGCTTACGTGCCAAGTTTGAGGTAAATTAGTAAAAAGGTGTGAGCGGTGAGCTCGATTGTACAAGAAGAAAAAAAAAAAGTAAAATATAACCTCGATTATTGCCAGGCGACCATCCCTTTCGCTTATCGAGGTTGTGTGCATTTAAATTAGTACAAAGGGTACGAGTGGGAAGCTGGATTGTGTAAGAGGGAAATGAGTGAAATATTACCTCGATAATTACCAAGTGAACATTCGGTTACGTAACTTTCTTGTAAAACAGCTATTATTTTTCTTATTTACCACACGATTAACTGTTTCCATTATATTGTCCGTTGCACACGATAGCACAACAATTTTATCTTATAACGTCGCCAGGATATTACGCATGCATCAAACGTTCTCGATTATACTGCACGTCTTTTCCAAATCCAAGCGCATTATGCTTCCGGTATCTGCACATGTTATCTTACGAAAGAGATGTTCAAAGGAAAATATGGTATGGATTTTCGACTTCAGATGGAATATCAGAGCTATTCTGCTTCATCAATTTCCTGTCCATAGTTCTGGAAGAGAAATAGCCGCGGGGTTGCATTTATCATGCGACTTACAGATATTTAAAATGACTGTATTTTATAAAAGAAACTGTATCGATACAACCTCGAGTTACGATTAATGTTGATTAATTCACTGGATAAGAGAAAACAGCTTTCAATAAATCGATACTCGTATTTAATTTCTAAAACAAATGTCTCGATATAATGCTATTCTAAATTAGAGCGAGTTAAATTAAAAAAATGAACACCAATTGAAGTGAAAGCTACTCAGTTAAAATTAGCTGCTGCTTTTTACTAAATTAATACTGTTGGAGCAAGTTGAAATAGGTCGGGTACTCCATGAATGAAGTTGTTGGACGATGTTGTCTTTGTTCTTTTGAACTTTACGACGAGACTGTGTGTATTAAAATTAAAGTAGACCGAGAATAAGTAAATATTTCTTAGTATTTGTGATCCAATTTCGATTGAAATATTTAAGAGACGATATATTTGCCTGGAACCAACGTTTCGATCATGGGTTTTTGGTCCTCTTCAGGACTTAAGTGGATTATTGGGGTCGCTGCGGCCCTCCGCAAGTTTAAACTAATAATTCTTCGATATATGTCGATGTAGTTATTTGATATTTTACGTAACCCTCCGTTAGCTCATTATTTTTTAAATTCTTCAAAGAAAAGTTGATTTTCATTTACTAATTTGGTAAAAATCAGCATCAAGTAAAATAATTCAGTTGTTAGACTTTCGTGGCTGTTTGGGTTAAAAACGTAATAAAAACTTTACATTTTTGCAATATATATAAACATCTGGGTTATCGAATAACATCTTGAAATTTATAATCTTGGAAGCAATTAACGTCTGCAATAATTAATAGGAATTTCTGAAATTTCTTTGGGTGTAGAACGTCAAAGTTGATTTCAAAATAAATATAGAAAACAACGTTAATTATAATAGTTGTTATATTCATCGGATAGGGGATGAAGAGTCCTTTAAAATGAGTGTTCATTCAAGTCGATCGCGTGGTTAGTTCTGGAGATATAAGGGTTCGAAGCGTTTGTTTACTTTTCATTGCTGACGTCGCGAGGTCATTGACCGCGCGTGTAAATAGTAAACAGTGCGTAGCAAATTCTTGGATATATATAAATTACGATATCTCCAAAACGAAAAGTCGGATCGACATGAAAGAAAAACCATTTTAAAGAGGAAGCTTTGCCGCTGCTAACAACGTCTCAATTATGAATAAAACACTAGTATCTTCGGAATTACACACGTCTGAAGTTTTTACTACTCTTAATACGCGTTAATAGAGTTTTGTAAAAGGAACAGAAAATAGAGGAATTTAAAAAATTACACTTTCCTTTACACGATGATATTTTCAAAATGGAAAGTTGGATCGACATGAAATAAAAATCCTTTCGAAAGCTCTATCGCTTCTAACGACGATTCAGTTATGCAGACAACATAAGTAGTCTCAGAACTGCACGCGTATAAAGTTTGTGTACTTTTTATTTGTATTACGTTCGAGCCTGTAAGCTTCGTCGATGCTAGTCAAATAATATTGCGTTTCCAACGTGCGTTTGAATTTTTGAAAAATTTTGTTCCCTCAACGGGTCAAGAGACCGTGTTTATCGTCGATTCGTGGCCGTTACGATGACAGTTTGAAAATATTCGTATTGGTAAATGCACATTTTGTTCGGAATTTGTATGCACGTCGTGTCGAAGTTCGTTTAATATTCAGCCAGGTCCCCGTGTTGCGGCAGAGAGTCGTGATCGGTTATTTTATGGCAATGTAGCGCTGCTCTCACGATAGATTAATATCGTAAAAGCTAGTTGAAATAGAACGTGGTATATGGGCGTATTATAACGACGTGTTATACACGGATTCTAGCAATCTGGACGTGAAAGATTTTTGAACGACCATGCTAACCACCTATATTTTCAGTTTTTATTTATTTTACTAACGAAGCAGGATTTATAAAAGAATGACACTGCCAATCTATACGACGAACGTGTCGAAATTTTTTTTTTTCATTTACCAACGCGCAAGAAAAGTATTTTAATCGAAAAAATACATTTTAAGGCACTTAAAAATATGTTTATTTTACTTACGTTTATATTCTCGTCTCAATGGTTGTATTTTGTAAACTTTTTGTCTTTCTGATATATTCCCATGACAATTAAAAGCAATATTATTAAATATAGTCAGATGAAAATAGCCTTTCAAGATCTCGATTCGTTAAATCAATTTTTACGTGCATGATGCGGTTCCATCTTACTTTTGTTTTGTAGTTCGAATATTTTTAAACGACTTCTTCCCAGATCGATGGATAGGAGGTTGCTCGGCCTCAGCAACGCTCGGTTTACTGACCTGAATCCATTGGATGTTTATTTCTGGGAGATTTAACATCTATTGAGTATGCAGCGCAAATTAATGACGCTCATGGTCTTCGGGGAAAGATAGGCGAAATTGGAAATTATTCGAGCGATATTATTTCCCAGTATTAATGTTGTGTCGTGCTGTGATGCGTATCAAATGCTTACTTCAATGTTTTATAACGAATAGAGGCCACAGATGCAACGATCCGTCGTGAAATAATTTGTGTAATTATATTTGTATTTGTAAATATCCCTGATATTATTATTTGAACATAGTTCGTTCGTCATAAATCAAAGTGTAACAAACTTTTTTTCTGGTACTTCGTTAACAACAAATTGAGAAAACACGAGAATAGTTATTTCAAATAATTAATTAAATATTGTATTTAGATTAAAGAGTCTAATAAAGCGAATAAAAACTTTTCTCAAATATTGTTTAACGATTCTATCAAATTTGCATTAGCAAGTTCTGAAATATATTTTCGTTGTTAAGAAAACGTAACTCATAAAAATTACTATGGACTCTTCGTTGATAACTGACAAAATTAGTGCTGAAAAATATATTGTGTACGTCAAAAAAAACCTGCTCTATAAACACGAGATGAAAGACGAGGCTTGAATACAGTGGGTGTAAAAAGTATATGCAGGGTATAAGGCCAATCCTGGGAAAAATTTTAATGGAAGAATCTAGAGACCAAAATAAGACGAAAGTCAAGAATACGAATTTGTCGATGGAGGCTTCGTTAAAAAGTTATTAAAAAATTAAATTAACAAATTTCAAATCGTTCTGAAAAAATTATTTTCGGTTGCGGGGGTCAATTATAACCATTTTTGGTCAATAGACATACCCCCAAAATCCTACCTAGTTTCGAGAAAAAAATTCGACTAGGTGTGAAATTTTTCAACAAAATTAAAAATTTCAAATCATTCTAAAAAAATTATTTTCAGTTGCAGGGGTCAACTACAATCATTTTTGGTCATTAAACATACCTCCGAATTCCTACGCATTTTCGAGAAAAAAATTCCTTACCGAAAATATAATTTCTGGCCAGAAATGATACCCCGAAATATTATGCGAATCTTTAAAATGTCATAACTCCCGAACGGATTGGACGATTTTAATGTTTAAAAAACCAAACTACGCGTATTTTGATGGAGAATATGTAGAAATCGCAAAAGTATTTGAAAAGTTGATCCCTGACCCCGTAAAATAAGAAAAACCCCATAAAAATGGTCTAAGTTTCAAACAGCCATAACTCCCACAATAGTGAATATATTTCAATGAAACTTTTCCCTGAAGTAGAGCTCATGGGTACCTACCAAAAAGTATTAGACAACTTTTCTGTAGGGCGTCAACCAAAATTATTAAAAATGAAAAACGAATTTTTAAGAAAAATCGACAAGGGGGTAGGTGCCTAAATTTCTCGGTAAAAAAAAAAAATTTCGAATCGTTCAAAAAAAATTATTTCTAGGTTCTGGAGTCAAATACAACCATTTTTGGTGAATACATATACTTCCGAAATCCTACGTACTTTCAAGAAAAAAATTCGAGTAAGTGCTGAAAGTTTTGGGTGAAAATAAAGACTTTCGAATCGTCTTGGAAAAATTATTTTTAGTTGCAGGGGTCAATTGCAAGCATTTTTGGTCAACAGACATACCCCCGAAATCCTACTCAGTTTCGAGAAAAAAATTCATTACCGAAAATTTTATGTCTGACCGTAGCGTTGATATGTTTCACTGAAATTTCATGCGTATCTTTAAAACATCATAACTTCTGAGCGGATTGGACGATTTTAATGTTTAAAAAACCAAACTACGCGTATTTTGATGGAGAATACGTAGAAATCGCAAAAGTATTTGAAAAGTTGATCCCTGACCCCGTAAAATAAGAAAAACCCCATAAAAATGGTCTAAGTTTCAAACAGCCATAACTCCCACAATAGTGAATATATTTCAATGAAACTTCTCCCTGAAGTAGAGCTCATGGGCACCTAGCAAAAAGTATTAGACAACTTTTCTGTAGGGCGTCAAACAAAATTATTAAAAATCAAAAACGAATTTCTATGAAAAATCGACAGGGGGTAGCTGCTAAAATTTTTCAGTGAAAAAAAAAATTTCGAATCGTTGTAAAAAAATTATTTGTAGATTCTGGGGTCAAATACAACCATTTTTGGTGAATATACATACCCCCGAAATCCTACGCACTTTCGAGAAAAAAATTCTTTACCGAAAATATACCTTGTGGCCCGAAATGTTTCTGTAACTTTTTAACGAAGCCTCAATCAATAAATTCGTATCCTTGATTTTCTTCTTATTTTGACCTCTAGAATCTCCCATTAAAATTTTTCCTCGCGGTGGCCAAAGACCCTGTACAATAACGCGTTTATTTCTGTCATTTTGTTCATTTTTCTTGATATTTATATAAACAATATGAATGTTTATATTGTTTATTTGATATCGTTGTTCTACAGACTTTGGAGCACGCAAGTAACATGTTTGCTTATAAAATACTGTTGATTAAAAATTGTTATTCAGCATTTTAGTCGTATTTAATCACTGTACGAATATTTTTTACACTCACTGTAGCAGTTTTCATACAACAATACCGTTCGATAAATATTATTTCTAGAATAATCTGATTGTAGCGGAGCGCAGTAACTCTTCGAGGCTCGGGTACCCAACGAAAATACGGAAGTTCACGTTTCTGAGACGTCGTTAAATCAGAATCGGCCTCGGAACTCCGTGAAAGTGCTTTGCGTAATACGAAAACTTTTTCTGAAATTCAAGTAGCTTATGTGCTCAAACCTCTCGACGTGTCTCCTGTTTTCTCGCGCAACACCCGCACAAAAGCTGAGGAAATACTGCTGAAGTATGAGAAGGCACTAGTAGTTACGCGTTACGAGAAAACATTTCTAGATTTTTTTTCTTTTTTTTTCTGTTTTTACTGCCCGTCTTTGCACTCGTTCGCGTCGCTAACGAATCAAGTTCGAAAGCATGTTTTTTAGAAATCGTCGAAAGCGTCGGATGCTTTCCAAGCTACAGGACTCCATTCAGTATGGTTTCAATTATTGGAAGCGATTGCTGTTGTGCGCGTGGAAAGTAACGTCGAAAGTATGGACAAACGATTGCAGGACTTTAGATTCAGGATCTTCGATCAGGTCGGCCATCTTGTCTATCGCATCGATTAGAAGAGAATTATTTTGCAATTCGGTTATTAATTTTTATTGCCCTATTCTTACTTTTTTATAGTTGGCAGTGTCTTCGTAACGTGCATCTGACTTCATACGAAACATACTGGGACAGTTTTCATACTCGCAGATTATACGGTTAATGAATATATTTAAATTAGCAAAGGTTTGCACGTGTACAAAGTAAAAATGAATAAACAATCCGGGGATTTATGTAAAGGGAAAAGGTAAAATTAATTAGAACTGTACTTTGGAATTAATACAATTCAAAGACTTAAATTCAAGGGAAATGTAACATCCTCGTAGCATTCCTTGGGAAGATCATGAATTTTAAAATAGAACCATTATGAATATTCATATCGTGCATGCTTCTTATTACCTTAACGAAACGATTTGCAAGGAATTAAATAAACAAATGAGACTTAATATTTTAGTACACGGTTTCGCGTTCAACAATCGCGATGGAGAACAGATATTATATTTCTTTACGTAAATATTATATTTGGCAAATTTAAGTTCTGAGTATTTCTTTGAATAATTTCCAAACTGTTGGTATCCTCAGAGTTATTATGGTTATTAAGTAATATTATAGGCTTTTAAGCGTCGAGTTATTTAATACGTGTAAAATTTCAAGTCTATAAACGTTGTCTCTAACAAAATTAATTGAGCCTCAAGGATATTGAATTACCTCATTAAACTTGTTTCGCGTATAGCGTGAGGAATATAGGAAATGAGTGACGTTGAAAATGTAAATATACAGGGAGAAACCGTTAAAACAGACCACGTGAATAATTTCTGTAGTTTTGGCGATAAAGAAAAATGCATTGAGAGATATTTATAAAATATAAAAAAAGCAACAGTAACGAATCACCAAAAAGGAATTTTAAATAGAGTAAATAGTTATTTGGAATATAATATTTTAATTGTAACAAGATATATCAGTCATATAAAACCACTGCAAAAAACATTTCATTTCGTCCCAGAAAAAGATATCTCGAAAATGTTCGATGCGATGAATTCTACAATTTTATTAATAATTCCATGGAACCTAAAATGTAATGAAAAATATACCAGCAGAAATTCAATAGCTTCCAATGAGATATGAATTATCAATGCAGAAATTACGGAATTATTTTCGTAATTAAGCAGAATTGGATAAGTTTATCCTTTTTATAACTAAATCGTATACATTTCATCATAGTATTGTAGAAAGAATAAATCAAACACAATGATATTAATTTCGATTAATATTTGGTTACGCGGATATATATATATCTTAAATTTGTGGAAAAATAATTTTCGTAATAGTCTATTTTACATATGGAATATTCACACTTTGTTACGTTTGTATATTTATTAGCTACGTAGATCGAAACTCTTGGGCAAAGACAATTTTTCTAAAAATCCATGGAAACTGCCGACATTGAAAGATTGTAATTTTTCTCGAACTGTTTCGAGAGCGGAAAATTTGTAATTTAATTCCCTTCTATCTATCGTCTACTTTCACACGGATTGAAACATACATCAATTTGAACAAAATCTCTGACATCGAGTACAAAAGTGATCGATTTGGCGTGGAATGACCCAGTTGCGAGGCGCGAGAACTAAATGGTTCCTCGCGAGTTTTTCGTGACAAATAACAGTAAAAAGCGATTGAGCACTCTTCCGAACAGTTCCTCCTAAGAGGAGCCTTTATTTTGCGGCGGAAGCTCGAACGTTCGCGGCTGATTCGTGGTCGTCAACTTTAAAACCATACGTCTCAAAGTGTGGTTCGCGCGAATAGCAGGGCGAAGTGGTTAAACGTCGTATTATGTCGAAGCAACGGTAAAAAGAATCGATGACTATAATCGCCGTTTCCCCTAGCCTCTGGATTACTACCATAATGCATATAAATCAACGATTTTTACTTTACAATACTAAAATTAAAATGTCTTTTAAACCATTATCGTACCACCATGCTATTTGTTCGTGTGAAACGAAAATTCACATAAATTGGTATATCAAAGACAACTAAGTTATGTATACGAATTCCTATTACGAAAAGAAACCGAAAAGTCCTTTATCATTTTGCAATCCGAGGCTTCGTTTTCGAGATATAAGCAGTTAAAGTTCACTGACCAGTCAGCTGATCGTGCGCCGCCATATGCATTCGCCACATGAAAACTTTGAATGCTTGTTTCTCGAAAACGAAGCCTTGCATTGTAAAATGGCAAAGGACCTTTTGATTTAGTTTTTTATGAGAGATTCGCATGTTTCGGTTTATTTCATCGTTTTGATATATTTTGTATTATACAGATCCAGATACACGTTTACTTCCTATTACAGAAAATACAAATAATCAACAGCGAATAGTGTATTTAATAGATGAAGCGTTACAGGAATTAATTTAACTTTTTTAAATAACATTTTAACACGAACGATTTTTAGATTATTGTACCACGTGGAATTCATTTTCGAAATGACATTGTACAACATTCGTGTTCCGGATCGAAAATGTTTCGAAATAACGACACAAATGAGATTACAACGTATTTCGGAGACTGCGTTTATACTTGGCCGTTGTCGCTCCATTCTACATCATTTCGCAATCCAAAATTGCGCCGCGTTAGCCGCTTTTGGGTTTGCAATTATGACGCGAACAGCAATTTTATTTCGTAATTAAAACTTATGATGTGATCACGCTCGCGCGCGATAACGACGCGACCGTTCTCCCCATTTTTAACGAAACTCTAAATATTATCGCCGCCCATTTTGCGTTGAATTCCGCGGAGACGGAAATTATATTTGATAATTGGACAGTTTTTTCTTAGATAACATTCAAATTTAACGAGGAGAATCCAGGGATCCTAACTGTTACCAATTTCTTTATATTTTATGATTACTATCCTGAACTTTTTAACGTGACTATTGTTTATAGCCTTTCCTATTCAAATTTTAAAAACTACTGTTACTTTTGGTTCCTGTAAAAATTATTGAATGAGAAACAATTCCAACATTTTAATAACAGAATATTTAATCAAATTTTTTATATTTTATGTATATTATCCTGAACTTTAGTTTTAACGTGATTATTGTTTATGGCTTTTTCTATCCAAATTTTAAAAACTACTGTTGTTTTTGGTCCCTGTAAAAATTATTGAATAAGAAACAATTCTAGCGTTTTAGTAACAGAATATTTAATTAAATTCTTTATATTTTATGTATACTATCCTGAACTTTAGTTTTAACGTGACTATTGTTTATGGCTTTTTCTATCCAAATTTTAAAAACTGCTGTCACTTTTGGTCCCTGTAAAAATTATTGAATGAGAAACAATTCCAACGTTTTAGTAACAGAATATTTAAGTCGGGAATTTTCAAACTCTCCACGAATTTCCGGTACATCGTTGAAAACTTGATGACTGGCAGTTCACTATTGTATTGACGCGTTCGCGATAAAATTGGACACGTATTAACGAATTTTTAATACGCGGCCTCGATTTGTTATTTGCCCGTACAATTGTTTTAATTGTTTATCTGTCACGATCGCACCTGCGGAACGCCTTGTCGTCGAAGTGCCGTTTGTCAATTTCATTCGACAGATAAAACGTGAAATTTTGTCGAATCCATAAACAACACCGAATTTTGTTTATCGAATTATTTAGAAGAATCGCCAACGATACTCGAAACGAGAATATCGATCACACAAGGGTGTACGCGTAAATCGACAACATATTTGTATACCAGCATTGATAAAGTAAAAATTTTTATCGCGATCGGTTTCATTCGTACGCAATTTTTGTCTCTTTCAAACAGTTTTCATTTATTTCTATCTCGTATTATTTACGTAATTTTAAGAACTTTTCAATTGTAAATATTCCGTTGTGATATTTTTTAATATAGAGACAAATAAACTAAAAGACAATCGAATTTTTAGTCGGGATATAGTTCGTTAGAAAATTCTATAAATAAAAGTATAAAAATATTGCGCTTTATGGTGGAATATTCCGATATTATATAATAATATACACGTCGCTTTTCAGAAAAAAAAAAAATTGATACAAACGTGGACGTTAGCTCGGACATTTTAACAAAATTTTCAGTAAAAATTGGTGTCCGCGCCATACGTCATCGTCTAAACGAATTTGAATTGATGGGACGAGTTCCATGCAAAAAGCACATTTGCTAAAACGAATTTCTAGAAAAAAATCTCGAGTAATTAATGTTTGCAAAAGAATGTCTAAACTGGTCACGGGAACAGTGAAACGAATAATTTATTTTCGACGAATCGAAGTTTAATTTGTTTAAATCGAAATGTAAAATATGTATCGAATTTAGAGTTAAAAGAGACGATGAATCGGGTTATAGTTTAGGGAATAATTAGTGTAAATGACGATGACATACTAGTTCAACATATTGACATTTACGTTTTACAAAATATCTATAAAATTGTTGGTTTCCTTTTAGTGGTTGTTGAAAGTACTACAAGAAAATTAATATTTATGCTGATAAAACTTTTACTTCCGAAATTGTCTACCTTTGAAAATAATTATAAACTGCAGGAAGCACGGTTTGTATTTTCAAGCAACGATCGTTACGTTAGATTTAAGTGGCGGTACGTTGTAAACACTGATAAAGCATCTTCTACCTCCGAAGATCAAGTTTTCTTTCCTACTTTACGAAATAATTGAAGATAAATCGTGGGAAGTGCAGTTTGCAGTTTCAAGCAACAATATTTTCACTGGATTTCACGCTGTTTATGTTTACTTATCGCGAATCTCTGGCGAGGTAGATAAGATTTACAAATGGAAGCCAATTTTATTAATGAAAACTAAAGTTTAATAACTTACGTCTCATCAATTTATCCACACTATTTTCGTAGAAACATAGATATAAAAATATGATAATTATATTTTTCAATAATGTTATACGAAATTTATACTAATTTTATACTCGTTCAGATTCGGTATTTTCGATTTAGTTTCCGCGTTGGACGTTTTAATTAGCCAGCCAAAATCGCCACCCATCCCGGTTTCAAGCAAACTGACGTTTCCCGTTTCTCGAAAGCCAAAACAGCTGTCTTATTTGTCTGATGATTGATATACAATACGTGTGGTATAATTTCTAAATTAGGTCGTTAGGTGTGTAAATTAGAATATTGTTATTAAAATACTCGCTATAAAATTAAATTCTGCTTGTGCAGGATGTCATTCAAATTTTATCATTAACATTAAGTTTTCCTTGGAGATTCTAGGAGATTAACAATTCATTTTTCATTTTTAATAAATTTGTTTTTACGCTGTACGGAAATATGGTCTAATACTTTTTTATAAGCACCTATGAGCTTTACTTCAGAAAAAAGTTTCATTGAAATATATTCACTATTGTAGCAGTTATGGCTGTTTGAATCTCAGACCATTTTTATATGGTTTTTCTCATTTTTCGGGGTTATGGATCAACTTTTCGAATATTTTTGCGATTTCAACATATTCTTGATTAAAATACGCATCATTTGCTTTTTTAAACATTGAAATCGTCCAATCCGTTCAGGAGTTATGACATTTTAAAGATTCGCACGAAATTTCAGGGGAATCAATCAATGGTATGGTCAGACATTGTATTTTCGATAAGGAATTTTTTTCTCGAAAATGAGCAGGATTTCGGGGGTATGTCTATTCACCAAAAATGCTTGTAATTGACCCCTGCAACTAAAAATAATTTTTTTAGAACAATTTGAAATTTTTTAATTTAATTTTGTTAATAACCTTTTAATGAAGCCTCTCTCAAGAAATTGGTATTCTTGATTTTCGTCTTATTGTGGCCTCTAGAATCTCCCATTAAAATTTTTCCCTGTATATTATAAATAGAAAAGGTTCTGAATGTGAACCTTGTGGAACACCAGATGTAACATTAATTTCTGTTGTGTAATTATTATTAAATTTAACTATTTGAACTCTATCTGACAAAAAACTGGGTAACCAAGAAAGCGTACATCTGTTTATTCCTAAAGCCTTCAATTTGAATGTTAAGATTGAATGAAAATGAAATCAAAGGCTTTAGAAAAGCCAGTGCCAACAGTATCAACCTACATGCCTTTATCCATACAGTTGGTGAAATAATAATAATACTCCACAAGATTACGACTAATTAAATTGTCCATAATCTTAAGCATGATAATTTTAGTACTACTAAAGTTTGAAATTGACGTTGACTTAGTCGATTTAGGAATCGGCTTAATTAAACGTAACTTCCATAACTTGTGAAAGATGCTGGCAAATAAAGATTTATTAAATACTAACCATAAGACTCTAAACCTGGTAAAATTACATAATTTAAAAAATATGGGAGGAATATTGCCATATCCTGGTCCACAATTATTTTTGAGTTCGTTAATAGATGTAAATCTATCAGCACTATCAAGGGAAAGGTTAGAGATATTCGAAATCAGTAGAAATATTATTTATAATTTTAGTTTCAGTTTCTTCTCCTTCAGATGCCTCGTATCGAAACGAAAAGTGACTGGCCTATAAATATTTCAGTTCCATGCAACTTCTCTCCGCCCTATTCCTTTGACCCTTGTCGCAGTACTTTTTTACCAGTTTATTTTCTCATTTATCCATGTACGTGTATATTCAAACATAGCTTATGGGCGCAGAGTTCGCGAGGAAAGTTCACACCTCTGCGGACTTTTCAAAGATGTATCCCTCCAGCAGCGTCGCAATAAAGCGATAAACCGGAGAAAGAAAAAAAAAAAAAAGGACAGGGAACGCTTTTCCTTCAGAGAAAATAAACCTGGTGTCCCAGATTCAATCTCTAAAGGATCAAGACAAATTCCCACGAGCTTCTAAATGTAGGACAGCGAAATGCCACGCTGGCGGAACAATTGTTTCCAAAGGTGTCTAATTTTTTTTTTTTTTTGGACCATGACCGATCCACGGATGTCATATTCCGGAATTATTCGATGACGTTTCAGCATCCCGTTTCTTTCCACATTTAATATTCGATGCTAACGTTTATTCTAGTTTTCAATTCTCCACGATTCTATTACAGGCATTATTTAACGATGAGGATTCGAGTAACGATCGAAGACGTTATAATTAATATTAAGCAACTTACACGAAATTACAATCATCATTTGAACGGATATATTTTAATAAAAAATCATAGTATGTGAAAAATTCAAAATTAAAGATTTAAACATTTGAAACCGTCTTCTCTGAGATTTATCACCTTAATCATTAAACGTATTTTACAAATTAATATTATCCTTTCTTATTTTTGTCGTAGTATAACTATTCAGATTGTTTATCAAAAAATTTAAGGAATCGTACGACTGTCCCATGTTCGACGTTTAATTGGAATTCTCTTTTAATTGCAATCGCGAAAGGTAAGCAAACGTCGACGTCCATCGAAGAAAGTATTAAACATTCAAAGGAACGAATAGAACACAGTTGCGCAGTCTATCGAGGAAAGAAAAAAACTAAAATCGATTACCAACCTTAAATACGGGAATTAACGCGTGGAGGGAGAAAAGAGAACCAATCGGAATCGAACGAACTTCGATTAGATCGAACGAACAATTTTGATGAACGAGTGGATCATGAAAGCAGGGGAACGGAAACTCGAATGTTGGATACAATTCGGTCCTGATTCGGTTAGGTGCACCGCATTCCGACAGCAATTATTCTCACGTTTCTTTAAAAATTCTAATTTCATTTGAAATTATAACATACGTCGATTTTACTTAGATTTTGGTAATAATATTCGATAACAGTGTCTTAAATTGAGTTATCAGTTTTTGAAATTGGCACTGCAAAATAAGAATGTGTATTTTCCACAAGAATTATAGTCTAAATACAAATTGAATTGCCTAAAAATATCTCACTTGTTTTCGATAATATAGAAAAATGTTGAATAGTTAAATAGTTTTTGGATTACGTGCTTTAAAAGTCAAATTTTTGTGACTCAATTTATACAAAAGTTTCTACTTCACTTAGAAATTTACACAATGTTATATATAATCGAGAATCAGTTACAAATAAGAAAGACGTTTTTTAAGTGAACTACGTCCCAGAGAATACGCGAACTCTGGACCTTAGTCGAACAGGAAAGTTTCGTCAAACTTTTTCAATTTCTTACGACAAAGGGAATACCCGATAAATACGAGCATTTTACCGTAATTAAAAGTACAGATAGGTTCGAATCGAAAAGGCGAGAAGTATAAAAGGAACGCGCTACAGGACGAAACATCGCGAAGGATTAAATTGCAATGGCTGAAAGAAATGTAGATGCTTTTCGAGTTCAATAAATATTGAGAAAATATAGTGACGTTGAGTTACTTTGACAAGGAATATCGATCACTTGACAATCTTCGATTTTCACGAATTTTGATTCACCAATACTATATTGGAACGTAAAAGTTAATAAAAAATTCGACAGTTATGTTTACAAGATAAAAGCCAGATTCAGATTCATTTATTTTAAATACCCATTACATTGGGTAAAATAGAAACCACCTATTTAGTTAAGTGTTTGAATAATTATAATTTCGACGAATAATCTTAAAATAAATGCCGCATTTAGTACTTGTTGATAAGCACAGAATATTGTTGATGAAAGAGAAAAATATTTCAATCGATAACACGGATTTATTTTATTTTTCTGAGAATCCATCGATTCGTTCCACTTGCTCGAGCGCACACTGACTATTTCTACTTGTCAGCTTAAATACCGATGTTTTCTACTTGTTCCACCAGGCGTTGATCTACGCTACTTATCCGAGAAAATTATTATCTGTTTTACTTGCCTGACTACGCGCTGATCTGTTCTACTTGAAGTTTCAAAAATGTTATATTAATATTCTACTTGTTTTATAAATTAGAATAAATGATTTTACATTTTTCAATTAAGTACAAGATTGCCATTGATATTTCTATTTTTATAAAATTAACAATATTCTTCAAGTTAAAGAAAAAGATTTAATATAAGAAATAAATGAGATTTTGTAGAGTAAATTAAATTAATATAAAATCAACAATATTCTTCAAGTTAAAGAAAAAGATTTAATATCAAAAATAAATAATTCAGATCTTGTAGAGTAAATTATAATAATAAGAAACAGAAGAGGATATTAAAAAGATATTTAACTAAGAATAAAATTATTTGAGAAAGGAAAACGAACAAGAATAATACTTTTGTGTTAAACGATTCTACTCTTAAACGGTTTGAAACTTAATGAGACACGCAATTATTTCACGTATACCTGTCAATTACACCAAGTTTGACACGTGTTTAATTATATTCGAATCTCACCCGGGAAAGAGAAGGAGCGAAGGTAACTATCGGCAATCTATCTGAACGTCAAACATAATTAGTAACTTTTTAACGAATAGAATTTCATGAATTTTCCATACTTTGCATGACCTTTTCACCATTAAAGGAAGAAAATAGATGTAATAAGTACTAGAATAACAATAACACTTCTAACGAAATAATACTCCGTAAATATAACTTGTTATTTTGAAAATTAATTGGTACGATAAATTTCCATTTATATATTGTTTTTGACTTTTTAATAATTACATACAGAATAATTTTCTTCAGTTTCCATGATCCACTTTAGTTTTTTAAACTTTTAATAACATTTGATACTTAAATGCTATCAATGCCACAAGAATAATATTTTCCAAGCTCTTCTTGTCCTCTACTTATATTTAAGCATTTGTGCTTAAATTAGAAAAACAAAATTTTATACTTTATTTGCTTTTCCAAGGCTACTTATTGTATCCTTATAGTATTGTATCTAATCAAAAAATCATCTATACAAAGAAATGATAAAAAATATGTACATTTCGAAGATTTGGAGTTCTTAAATAAAAATTGAGAAATCGTATGTTGGCCACAAGTCATTATTTTTTAATCCCCACTCTACGTCTGAGTAGTTTTCTTGGAAACAGAAAACTCCACTTCGAATATGGATTCGCGAATGAAGCGATTGGCAAAAAAATTATTCTTTTCCCCCGACTGGAGGGCTCGTGCGTTAATTACTTTCGCCGTAAAATCAATATCACCCGAACGTACGGCGGGCATCGTTTATTGCGATGTAATGCGTAAAATGGAATACGAGAAATAGGTTTCGTATCAGTCTGTTGTTTCAAAACGGCTGACAGTGATCGCAATTAATGTCTAATTATTGCTCCCGCCAATGGCGTCGCAATTCCACGCGTGGCGTCCAAGATTCGGATGTTTTCTTTTTCGATTGTTCCCGCGAATTCGCGAGATGTCAGCGAACAATGACACCGATTATTGCGGGGTAATTAAATTCCGACCGTTAGCGAGCAATTCCAATATCCCGATAAATTGGCTCCCCGTGATTGTGCGCGAATTAAATCCACGCAACTAATACGTTCGAGGAACCGTTACGCTCTGTCATTAAAAAAGCTCGAGTCACCAACCTTTAAAATAATCGGTGATACGTTGAACGGGAACGTGATCGTGAATTAATTTCACAATATTTATTAGAAGAATTTAATAATCGACCGAATATTATTACGTTTTCGACGACCGTGCGATAGAATTTCACGACGTTTAAATTGCTTCGTAAATGTCCCATGGATTGTCCGTAATCATCGTTACTACATTAAAATATTATCCAACTTTGCGTCGTTACCGATTTACCGACGTTAATAAATATTCAAACACCTCCAGAATTAAATCGTTAAATTCTGAAGCAATGAAATACGAGGAAACCAAATTCTCATATTTACACATCGAAGATGTTTTATACAGGATTATTATATAATTTTATGTCTCAACAATTATTTATTCTCATACTTTATTATGCAAGTATCCTAAAATCTGGTTTAGAATAAAATTGAAATGTTCATAGTTTATAAATACAAAAATTCAAAAGTGCAAAATATGAAGCACGCGTGTCAGTGAGTTTTTTTTATGTCAACTTGTTCGCTGTGGATTCTTCTTTTATACAGGATTATTATATAATTTTATGTCTCCTTTCCAACAATTATTTATTCTTATACTTTATTATGCAAGTATCCTAAAATCTGGTTTAGAATAAAATTGAAATGTTCATAGTTTATAAATACAAAATTTTAAAACTGCAAAATATGAAGCACGCGTGTCAATAATTTTTTTTTATGTCAACTTGTTCGCTGTGGATTCTTCTTTTATACAGGATTATTATATAATTTTATGTCTCCTTTCCAACAATTATTTATTCTTATACTTTATTATGCAAGTATCCTAAAATCTGGTTTAGAATAAAATTGAAATATTCATAGTTGATAAATACAAAATTTCAAAAGTGCAAAATATGAAGCACGCGTGTCAGTGAGTTTTTTTTTATATGAGCTTGTTCGCTGTGGATTCTTCTTGGAAAATCATATAATTCCATGCCCTTTGACGTGCTATGAGAGCAGCTAGGTTCAGGATATATAGAGGGACCAATTAATTATTAAAAATTCGCATCATACTCGACTGCAGAACTACAAGTACGCAGAGTATCCAAAGGTAACTTTTCGCAGAAGCAACATTTAAATTACTGTTATCACATGAAATTGTATCAATCTCTGGAAATAAATTATTTAATTACTTTTTCTACTTTGTAATTTAAAAATTCTTTTGACCATCAGAGAATCAGCCTCGAGGAAACTTTGTAATTTGTAAAGGAAGCATTTGCAATTAATTTATAAACACAGATTTGTTTACCACAAAGGACTCTGTTCCTCTTTTTTCGAAGAATAAACATTATACTAAACACAGTTATATATACAGGGTGTTCGGCCACTGGGAAAAATTTTAATGGGAGATTCTAGAGGCCAAAATAAGACGAAAATCAAGAATACCAATTTGTTGATGGATGTAGTAACTTTGATTATATTCATTCTCCCATGAAAAAGATGCAGATTTGTTTATTTATTCGTCGTTGTTAAAAAAAGAATTATATTCTAAATATTTTATATTAATTTATCCTCATATTTGATTTACAATTTTCTTTTCTTTAATTTATCATAATTGGGATCCTGAAGGCGATAAAAATATTAAATTTCTGACCACGTATTTACACGAATCGTCCAGAAACGATACTTGTAATCTATCTAATGAAACACGAATATTTCGACGGTTTACAAATTCTGGATCCCTTTCATACGATTCCCCTTACAATCGACGTTCAACCACTGATGGACACCGACTATTGACGAGTAACGCGAACCTCAGTCTATTGAACAGAATGCAACAGCGGCATTATCTGCATCATTATCGTAACAGACACGAGAAATCCTCGTTACTTGCAGCTCAACCGATAAGCCTTCGAATAAGTGCACACGCGGAAAATGGTGACCAGCAGCGTCGTGCGTTAAAAAAAAAAAAAATGTCCGAATAGTGGGAAAGTTCGACTTTCACGATTTAAATACAGTTAACGAACCCGTATTATTCTCCCGGGGATGCATCAATTTCGTTTCCGTCTTTCCAATTCTAAGTAAAACTTTTATCCCGCCTTTATTTCGCTCTTTTCCGCAGCCAGTCGATCGTCGTGCCCGGCGCTCGGGAAGATTGAATTCGAAACTTTTAGATTCAGACGCTTACGCGAATTGAAACGCTAACCTCACTTTGACAAGTGTATTCTCCGGTATGATGGATTATTCCCTCAAAGATTGCTTTTTCTCCGGTGGAGAACGGCTAAGTTGAAGGTCCAGAGACAACGTGTATTAATAAAATATCGATAGTTGTGGTTACTCGCTGGGCAAGGCGAAAATAAATGGGGGAAATTTAATTAGAGAGATTTCGAGACGAGTAACATATAATCCAGGGAAAATACATTGCATTTTCAATGGGAATGGTGGATAAATTGCGGTGAATATTTTTGGAAGAGTATCATATTTTTCTACGAAACAAAAATAAATTTGACGGAGATGGGAGAAAGATAATATGGAGGAAATATAAGAATTTTAAATATTCCTGTATAAATTAAAATGGATGTAAATATTGAAAGAAAAGAAACTTTACAATATACAAATTCTCTTACTATTGATCAGTCAGAAATTAGAAATATAAGTCCCACGAGTTTGCTTTTTTAAAATTATTTTTTTCTCCAGAAATTACACACGTGTTTTCCCTAAAAGAAGACACAGATTTCCCTAAAATTATGATAAATATTCTTTGAGAAATCCTGAGTCCTATATCCTTTTTTAAAAATAGACAAAAGAAGTTCTACCATATAGGAGGATCAAACTTAATTTTCGTAAGATGACTTTATTATTAATTTACATTGCAATATAAATCCTATTCCTATCGATAAGCATAGTCAGAAATTAGAAATATAAGTCCCTCGAGTTTGCTTTTTTAAAATTCCCTTTTTCCACCAGAAACTACACACTGTTATTTCCAAAATCAGCACGTTTGCATCCAACGTCGATTTCCCTAAAATTATAATAAATATTCCTGGGGGAATCCTGAGTCCCAGATCCTCTTTTAAAAAAACACGAAACAAGTTTGATCGTACAGGAGGATAGAACTTAATTTTCGTGGGACAATTCTATTATTAATTTACATCGTAATATACAAATCTTCTTCCCAACGATCGGAATAGGTACTAATTAGTCACATAAGCCCCTCGAGTTTGCTATTTTAAAATTCCTCTTTCCACCAGAAACTACACACTGTTATTTCCAAAATCAGCACGTTTGCATCCAACGTCGATTTCCCTAAAATTATAATAAATATTCCTGGGGGAATCCTGAGTCCCAGATCCTCTTTTAAAAACACACGAAACAAGTTTGATCGTACAGGGGGATCGAACTTAGTCTCCGCGAGACGACGGAGATTACAACGCGAACGGTTTCGTCCGTAACTTCGTAGAAATCGTTTCGACCGAGAGCAGTCATCTACTTCTTCACGTGAGAGTCTGAGTGAAAACTCAGCCATCCGGAGACCGGCTATACGCTCGTCTGGCAATCGTTTCCTTGAACTTCTCTTCCCGGGGAGAGGCGGTTGAACGTAAACGCGATTTTATCTACGGTAAGTCGAAACGATACTGAAAGAAACGGACCTATCCTAGAGGCAGGACCTATTCAGTGGGTCGGACCATCGTCTTCGGTGTCTTCGAGGCACAATCCCGGACTCTTCTTCCGCGTTTCCATCCTCCTCCAATCTTAATCCGACTTTTTCTTTGGCTGCTTCCAGCCGTACGACAGCGCTGGTATAGCTCGTGAAATACAGAGAGACGCATAGATTCGTATCGGCACTTCCATACCCCCGACCCCGGGGGTCCCCCAGGTACTCTCTTTGACCGTTTCGAGTATCATCAACCGATAGTTCTCCGGGGCACTCGTTATTTCGATCTGATGGATTACTTCCCTTCAATTTCCATTCGACGTGGGAAATTTACCCAACTAATTCCTACCGACCGTGAAATATCTCGCGAGATGGATGTGTCGCCCTGTTATTAGAAATACGTCAGGGTTCGATCGATGGAATTCAAGTTACGAAACGTGTCCTGAGGTTGGAGGATTATTCGCGCGAAGAGTGAATAGATAGACCAGTCTATAAATTCACGACTTCATCTTCTTTTTATAGCCCTAATGCTGTACCTTGGATGTTCCTATGGCTAGCTATATCTTATGAATTATGTTTCTACATGAAATTATTGACAATCGAGCTGTGACATTTAATGGAAGTAAGTAGCGAAGACTACTTAACACGATAGAGTAGTATTTACCAGAGTAGATGATTTAAACATCTTTTTCTATCAATGCATTGGTACATTGACTGTCACTAGAACTACCGACAATTATAGTGTATTTATTTGTACCAAAGAAATTGAAAAGATGGATATGTGAGAAAATGTATAATGCAATGGAAATAAGTGTTTGTTCATTCACTTATAGAAAATGACAATTATCAAAAATTTAGTTAAGTAAATGTTTTACAAGATTTATTAGAAATTACGAATGGGTCATTTTGATTGCTTTGGTGGTTCTAGTGTTAAAGAAAATAAGTTTAGATAGGGCTCTTGAATTTTAAACGAGGCTGTAAATAATAAGTTTCATGATCAATTTTAGGGGTTTGATTTTAACGTGTTTTTGTAGAATGATTCAGTTTTTAAGTCACGATCAATGATTAATTTTCACGAAGACTCGACTTAAATACTATTAAGTTATCCAAGAGTACACTATATGCTGATTTTGTAAATGTTTTTTTTTAAGAACGTGTGCCATTGACTGAGAATCAAATAAAATTTAACACTGTTAACATCGTCGCCTGCTTACAGAGTAAACCACTATTACAAACGCAATAATTCAAACCGATGATAGTGTCTCTATGCACTGTGTCTCTGTCCGCATTAAGCCCTGAATCCAACAACCATACACTATTTCTCACTTACCCAAGGACTGTGTACTTAACCCAAAAACCAATCCCAATTAAGAGGGAAATGCATTACCTAACCCAGGTCAGCAAATCAATGTTGGTATCATCAAACATACTGGTAGATTCTCGTCACATCCTTCATAAGTAAAGTAACAAAACTAGAAACCAAGAGTGACAATTATCTTAAAAATTTGTGTGATGAACATATTAACCAAAAGCCAAATCTAAAGCAAATGTTGTCGAATAAACCTAGGTTTGCACAAACTCTTCACCAAAAAGAAGTCTTCAGTTATTTTCTATCCCATATTAATATACGTATAATTTTATATTAAATTATAATTGAATATAATTTTAAATACGAATGATACAAATGTTTACAGATAAGTGAAAAGGGAAAGGAGTCTGGTACGAATAACACGAGTAACATTTGTACTTCTGTGAAGGTATCGAATCGAAGGGAAGTGTATTTCCACGTTGATATTTCCACCAGTTCGCAGACAGAGGAAAGGACTGCTGCTACCGCATGTTCCCGACATTCTAATGTGACGTGTGAATCGATGTTCTATCAGTTCCTAAAGATCTATTTTTCTCCTTTCAAACAGTTCCGTCTTCAGCGGTGTACTTTTTTGGTCACGAAACAAATGTGTCTTTCATCCAATGGATTTAAGTAAATCCAAATTCTGAAAGGTTTGAACGAATCCTAACGGATTTTCTGCAGCTAATAACAAATTTACTGATAGAAATAAGAGACAAGACAGTTTTTTTTAGGATATTATTATCTTACAAAGCTGATGTCACCGAAAAACTTATTTGTGTTATTATTACCTGTTCTAAAACAATTCAAAATCTGTATTCTATATTTTCTCACTTATTATTTCTTCCACAAAACCTCTTAATAAGAGTTTTCAAAATATCAAACACACTTTTAATCTAATATTATTCTATTTCTTCGAAAGTTCTTGATTCAAAGATTTCTAATTTCACATTGTATTTATTTATAATTTCACGTGTTGGTAATCCTCGTTTAATTTCCTATAAATTTTCAGTAGGATTCCGGATCCAGCCTTCGAAGAAACATTACCAGCATGTGTGGTGTATCATACAAAGGCCATTATTTTACAATACGAGCCTCGAGGTTGTTCCCCCGCTGGAAATAGCAATTTAATCTCAATTTTCTTGCACTTAGTGTCAGGTTTTCGCATAAAACGTTTAAGTATATTGCTCCCGTTCAAAATACAATCAGTAAATACTAAATTCCCAACCCCCTTATCCTCCCTCGCAACCTTTTGCAACCAGGAATCCTATTTCGTGCTTCGCTGTTGGCTTTAGATACTTTATACGGAAGCTCAGAATATTTTCCTTCCTTGGCGCCTGCAATAAAGTCGTCCGAATTAAACAGCAAATTGAGCTTTCGTCCTAAACCACGAGTTCCTGTCTTCAAATCGACCAATCAATTTCTACAATTATATAAACACCAGTAGTAAATGGAGAACAATTACATACAGCCACTCTCTCACTAGTAAATGATGATTCGCTATAAATGAAACTTGTTTCTCACGAATTTGTTCTATTTATTTTTATCAAATGTTTATCAACAACTGCGTTACTTCTATTCTTGAAGTAGTTTTCTTAATTTACAAGTATTATACCATTTTTAAAGATCAGATAAACGTTATTTCTATGCTTCTGAATAACAGTAAGCGAAACGTCGTCTGAGTTACAAATGGAACAGCAAATTATACTTTCATCTCAAACCACGACTATGAGTTTCAATTTTCAAATCGACTAATCAATTTCTACAGTTATATAAACACCAGTAGTAAATGGAGAACAATTACATACAGCCACTCCCCGAGTAAATTTACAATTTAAACTTTGAAATTGAAAACTCCCGATCCTCTCACGCGAGGGAGTAGCGTCCTCGAGCGGTACCAAGACGTTACGTCCTCGAGGACGCCATTTCGTTATTTGTCGCCGAGAGAATGAAGTGCCAGGCCCACGATTAAATCGCGGACCAGCTAATACCGTCGTAGCTAACATTCGTCGGTAATTCAACGATTCGAGCTTGACGTTCCGCCGCTGTGCGATATTCGTTCTTGGCAGGTGGCCAGCGAGCGTCGTATACGAAGCAAATGGCCACCACCAAGACAAGTTCACGTGCCATACTAGACAGATGTCAGGATGTACGTACGTAATCACGAACGGAATATACGGTATGTCCTTAGGAATCCGGTTGTATTGTTAACGCCGGTGTAATTCGTTTCCCCCGTTACGCAGATGTCTCCGTGGATGACCGTGACTTCGAAACTTTCGTGGCCCTTCGACATTCCACGTAAACAACACAATCTTTTGGATTTAGAATTTGTAAAAGAAGAACGTGGACTAGGAGTCTCCCTTTTAGGGCTCCATATTTATTTAATATATGGGCAAAATTAGACTTTGAAACTTTCGTGGCCCTTTGACATTCCACGTAAACAACACAATCTTTTTTGGGATTTAGAATTTGTAAAAGAAGAAGGTGGATTAGGAGTCTGCCTTTTAGGGCTCTATATTTATTTATTATATGGGAAATTAAACTTTGAAACTTTCGTGGCCCTTCGACATTCCACGTAAACAACACAATCTTTTTTTGGATTTAGAATTTGTAAAAGAAGAACGTGGACTAGGAGTCTCCCTTTTAGGGCTCTATAATTATTTATTATATGGGAAATTAGACTTTGAAACTTTCGTGGCCTTTCACGACATTCCACGTAAACAACATAATCTTTTTTTGGATTTAGAATATGTAAAAGAAGAACGTGGATTAAGAGTCTTATTTTTAGGGCCCTACAATCATTTATTGTATGGAAAAAATTAGTGTACCAGAGAAAATATAACGATATCTGTATAATCGAGGTAGAGAACAGTGTTTATAGATAAACAATATACATATATAGAAATACACAAAGAAAAAAAATAAAATTGATATTGAGACTTATAATTTAATTATAAACCTAATTTTCGTACGAGGAAATTTTATTCCATCGAACGTGTCTAGTTTGGTCTGGTTTGACACACGATTAAAGTGCATGTTTGAGATTGTTTGAATATCGTGAGCTTTGGAATTTTATGTCCCTACAGACTTTAATTCTGAGAAAATGACGAAATTGTACTAGAAGAATCTCTTAACATTCGTGGAACGTGGGTTTGATCAAGTTTGAGACGAGGATTCTTTGAAAGAATTGACACTGATTCGATTGAAAATTTTCCTGCATCCCACCAAAATGGTCTGAGCTTCGAAACTTTATATTTCTTTACAGACTTTGTAAAGAAATTGTATTAGAGGGTTTGATAAAGTTTGAGACGAGTGAATTCTTTATGTCTCTACAGATTTTAATTCTGAGAAAATAATGAAATTGTATTAGAAGAATCTCTTGACATCCGTGGAAAGTGGGTTTGATCAAGTTTCGATTGAAAATTTTCCTGCACCACGCCAAAATAGTCTGAACTTAGAAATTTTATATTTCTTTACAGATTTCAATTCCGAGAAGATGATACAATTATACTAGAGGGTTCGATGAAGTTTGAGACGAGTGGATTCTTCGAGAGAATCGCCACTGATTCGATTGAAAATTTTCCTGTCCCCAAATTTAAAAGCATAGCTATTTAAAATAGTAAAAACTATCCAGCTACAGTTCTTTTAAACTCCAAACATCTTCAAACATCATCGAACGACGTTACTTCTATTTTTCGCTTTACGTGATAAGATCATTCTTACGGATCGAGTGCAAGATAGTCGTAATTATTACTGACCGTGAAACGGATTGAAAATTGTAATTTATCTTGCATAAGTAATATAATTTCGGGTAGCCGTAACCGCATTAGATAATCAGTATCTAGTTAGTACCGTGTTATACTGTGTATACGACTATGGGTTCGGATATAGGTAATACAGCTACGGGGATTTTCCAGGGATTGCGGGTACGGAGATTACTCGGGGATTTCGGGTACCGGGATTACCCGGGTAAAGGTCGAGACACACATATCCTGTACGACGCTGGCCGTCCAAGTGTCGGCCGGCCGCAATGCCGGATCCAACAATCTCACTTGTCCGGTAAATTGACGAATACTATCTGGCAACGGGGAAAACTCAATTTTAGTTGCTCGAGATCTCGACGGGGCGTGCATTTATTTACTAACGGTAGCAAATGCCCAACAATCTTGAACTAGACGTCAAAAAACTGTGGTAATCGCAACAGAAAAAAAACTATGCAATTACTATTCACTCTATCTAGTCATTGCATCTATCAGCATATTATTATTTCTGTTTACCAAGCGTTGAACACGCGAGTTTGTTTACTTTTCGATGGTTCATCATACGTTTATACACACGAGTACAGTGATCGAAATTTCTATAAGAACACTATGATTTTAATAAGAATTTAACACTTTGCATACGAGAGTATTTATTAATATGAACGATTAGTAATACCAAATTAAATTTTGTTCACTTTCTATTCAATGTGATCTTTTTTTCAGTTAAAAGCTTTCGATGCACAGTGTTATTCTAAAGAAAATGCTGAATGCTGTTAGTCATTAAGCTGTTATGAACGAATTATTTGGTATGGTGTATAATTGATAAACCCAATGTTACTTAATTCGTAATGATCAAGTGGATGCAGGTTCCGAGATACAGTTGCTTACCTGGAATCCAAGTAATTGATCCTACACGTTCTACCCATATACTATAGAACCGTTTATCCTAGTAATGTCTAGCATTCCAACTGAAGTGAGGTGGAACGTCGACGCACATGAATCACATACGACGTCTAATATCTAAGGAAATTTAATCTAATAAATCTTAAGAGTGATTTGGTAAAATATTGCAATACGATATCTCTGTTAATCTAACTGCCAAGAGGAAATTTAGTGTTAAATTGTTAGCGATAACTACTGTCAAATACCTTTGAACGAAATATTAGATCGTTAGAAAACAAAAATGGCTGTTGTCTAAAATAAAGTTGTGGGCAAACGATTATATGAATTAAAAAAAAATACTTTTTGGCATGAAATCATCCGTGCAATATTTCTATAAAAGTAACTACTGTTTCATAGTCGTCAAATCGATAATTATTTATTAACCTATAAAAATGCACACCAGTAAAATTTAACGATGGCATGGAACAATCGTTTAAGAATTATTGCATACATAGATAAGTCACGAAATGGTACTTACAGTTAATTGTTTTACATATTCTAAAATACAACGACGAAGAATACGGTCTAAAGTTATGGCTAACGATGTATATGCACGCCTTTCGCGATGAAAGCAACGTGCGCATATGCAGATTAGTCCGCTTATAAGCACAAATAGGTTAGGAAGAGTAAAAGGCGATGTAATATAGGCCTTCCTTACCCTCGACAGATATAAATAGTCTGCAGAGTAAAGCTTAGTTGCAAAGTTATTTAACCCGACCATACTCGCCATCCATTACCAGCAGAAACACAATTTAAATTCCTTACTCGTTACTAATTTATTATACCTCAGTATACTTGATATCGAAATACCTATAATTATTAATAGAAACACTTGCATCCATTGATATACCTTGAACATGCATCCCAAAATAACATAACTTAGAAGTTGTTATTTTTTAATAAACATAAGAACAGTGTCAAAATCTACATAAAAAAATTGAATTAAATTTATAAGATATTGTCAGATACCACTTCAGAAGTAAAATTTATTTCTGAGTGGTGGAGGATTGGAAATACTTAAAGTGTATGCTGTCACTAGAAATAATAGAACTCGACAGAAAGTCAACAAATTGCTTAAATATTGTTCTAGACAAATGCCTGGTATGTATTCCTATAATAATGACTAGTGCTTATTACTATTATTACGATTACGTAGATAATAACGGATGTAACAGCTACTGTTTGTGATTCCACTGTCTGCAAGCTGGCGAATTGTTGATTTTATGAAGTATGCGATATATTCCGACGATAGTGCGAAATGTAAACAGAATTTATACATATAGACAAACAATTCGATAGATATTATCTGTCGGCAATCAAATTCAGCATATCTATTTGAAACCTATCAACTACAGACGGATCTACATCGTACTTCAGGCAACCATCCATCAGCCGTCTATTAACTTTCACAAACAATCACACAATACACGATCTACAAAACGATTCGTGTCATATATAGATTACTTTTCACATGATGCATGCTATTCCAATATCCGTCAAACTTTCTACATGGCCAAAATTTCGCGTTTAGTTAATTGAAAACTACATAATCTAAGATTAATCACAGAACTTGATTTTCAATTTCATTGAAATCCACAAATCCTGTTTGGATTCAGTCAGGGCGATGGATTGATATCATAGCTATACCTACATTTTGATCGTAAATAAATTAATTTTGATCAACCTTTAATCACCAATTAAAGATTATCTCAAATTAATATTTCGTGTGTGATTCTTTTTTGTCATTTAGTATTTCTTTTTAACTAATAAACCATTTGATAGTAATTTAGCTAGCATCGTATATGATTTCTTTTTTTATTATTTAGTATTTTTTTTCGAATAAACCAACAATATTTCAAATTTCAATATTTATAAAAATTATTATACAGGGTGTTCGGCCACACCAGGAAAAAATTTTAATGGGAGATTCTAGGAGCCAAAATAAGACGAAAATCAAGAATACCAATTTGTTGATTGAGGCATGGTTAAAAAGTTATTAATAAAATTATGAATAAAATTTGTCCACATACACGAATTTTTTTCTCGAAAGTGTGTAGAATTTCGGAGGTATGTCTATTCACCAAAAATGATTGTAATAGACTCCTGCGACCGAAAATAATTTTTTCAGAGCGATTTGACATTTTTTAATTTTGTCGAAAAATTTCACACTTTCTCGAATTTTTTCCTCGAAACAGGATAGGATTTCGAGTGTATGTCTAATGACCAAAAATGGTTGTATTTGACCCCAGAACATAGAAATAATTTTTTTAGAACGATTCGAAATTTTTTTTTTCGCCGAAAAATTTCAGTGAAACATATCAATGTCTGATCAAACATTGTATTTTCGATAAGGAATTTTTTTCTCGAAAATGAGTAGGATTTCAGGGGTATGTTTATTCACCAAAAATGGTTGAAATTGACCCCTGCAACTGAAAATAATTTTTTTAGAACGATTTGAAATTTTTTAATTTTGTCGGAAAATTTGTCCACCTACTCAAATTTTTCTCTCGACACTGGTTAGGATTTCGGGGGTATATCTACTGACCAAAAATGGTTGTATTTGACCCCAGAACCCAGAAATAATTTTTTTAAAATAATTCAAAATTTTTTTTTTTAGCCTAAAAATTTCAGCACCTACCCCCTGTCGATTTTTCTTAAAAACTCGTTTTAGATTTTTAATAATTTTGTTTGACGTCCTACAGAAAAGTTGTCTAATACCTTTTTATAGGTACCCATGAGCTCTACTTCAGAAAAAAGTTTCATTGAAATATATTCACTATCGTAGGAGTTATGGCTGTTTGAAAATTGGACCATTTTTATGAGGTTTTTCTCATTTTAGGAGGTCAAGAAACAACTTTTCGAATATTTTTGCAATTTCTACATATTCTCCATCAAAATACGCGTAGTTTGCTTTTTGAAACATCAAAATCGGCCCATCCGTTCAGGAGTTATGACATTTTAAAGAGTCGCATGAAATTTCGGGGTACCATTTCTGCCCAGAAATTATATTTTCGGTAAAGAATTTTTTTCTCGAAAGTGCGTAGGAATTCGAGGGTATGTTTATTTACTAAAAATGCTTACAATTGATCCCCGCAATCAAAAATAATTTTTTCAGAATGATTTAACATTTTTTAACTTAATTTTTTAATAACTTTTTAACGAAGCCTCAATCAACAAATTGATATTCTCGATTTTCGTTTTATTTTGGCCTCCAGAATCCTCTATTCAAATTTTTCCCAGAGGTGGCCATTAAATAAATTATTTAAAATCGATAAATAATTTTAAATACTATGAATTTATTAAATAGATTACGCGTGATTGGTTCTTGCCACTAGAACATGTGACCAGCAGAAACAAGACCGCGAGTTTTAAACTATTTCTAACAAATAACTGTAATACAATAATTAATTAGTAAATATACTATTCCTCTATTTAATTTCAGATAAACTCACTAGGGCTTATTAATTTGTATCTAAACTGCAATTTCACATTTCACAATATATAACAACTTTAAAAAATGGGGGAAAATAACGTTGGATTTATAAGACACGGGAAAAACATTAGTCAATATTATTGGCGTGATCAGGGCCGTGTTAACGACACGAATAATTATGCTGGAAACACGAGATTAAAGCACGACAAAGACAAATGAGCAGTACTTTAACGAAATATAATAGTATTGGCCGGATTGTTGGAACGTTCGACGTACATCGGTTCGTTAAAACCCTAACAAACTACAGCCGCCCCGTATTTTAAATTCGACTGCATGCGTTCAATCTCATTTGCAAAAATTTCCATGCTGCCCGGACAAGGGAAACAAGCTCAATGATTTTAAAACCATGCTGTTCGAAACGAATTTAGCCGTTCCCTGCAAATTTCGCCGTGAATCGGTGCAGAAGAAAAGACGAGGAAAATACAAACATGCAACCGCGTAATTTTCGTATTCGATTCTACGGTTTTTGTACCAAAAATATTTTTTTCCCCGTATCCGACAATGCCGAGTTGACGACCGCTGTTGCAACTCGCAGAGAAGTTTCCAATTTTAATGAAAACACGAGAAATAGAAGGAATTGCGTTGCAATTTCTTCGTCCGTAAATTAATCAAATCGTGAATTTTTTAATTATATATGCTTCCTGTTGCGTTTCCACGAGCTGTTCCGGCGTTTATTGTTTTCCACGGCCACGTACAACGATTTCACTTTAAATCGTCCATCAATAAAATTTTAATCCTGCAGAATTATATTATATCTGTCAGCACGATGAAATTTCAATTTATCAGCGACAACGATAAATTATAAACAACCGTTTAATTCGAGACATTTTCTCTTGTTGCGGCCGTTACGGTTAAAATTATTTCGTTGTTTTTCAATCCACCGTTTCTCGTTTTATTCAATCATAAGGGAGAATTAAATGCTTTTGCTTCCTCCACGGTTTTACGACTTATCATGGCGCATATGTGCGTACTCGTGGTTGCGTTTTATTTGTTTAATACACAGGCTGCTTGTTAATTATATTGACAGACGGAACGGCTACTTGTAGAAACCTGAAGTTAAAGTATCTTTTAAACTAGTAGTTGGCTCGAGCGAGTAACCTGTTATTTTCTTGTGCAGAATGAATTATTGCATCGATTAGTGTGCTGAAAAGTATAGGGTTTCATTAGAAGTAGAATTGCAATTACAAATGTACTTTGCGATTGCATGCACGCACATGGGCCCATAATAGTAATAAAAGAATATGATGCATCCGAAGTCGTTTAATTTTACTTAATGGTTTTTATCTAGATTTACGAGCATTGCGTGGAAGATTAATAAACCAGTAAAAAGAGAGCATAATGTATTAATTTTTATAAATATTAAAATATTCGTACAATTCGTTAACAGCAACTTGTGATCAACTAACCAAAATTAAGTGTTCCCCTGTTATCATTTAGTGTTAATTAATCAGCCAAATTTTGTATTATATTCCTATCAACTTTAATGGATCGTACTTTTTGTCGTATTAGTAAAATACAGATTTTATCGCGAATGAATTTAGGTTCTATTATGTCAATGTTGCAGAAACGACGTTAATAACGAAAATTAATAACCATAATAATTATTCACAGAATATTTGCGGACTTTGAAATCACGGTAATGCAATTTAATGCATTAACAGTTAATTTAATTATCTGGAACATTATCGCTTATCCACGATGCCGAAATGAAAAATGAAGAATTAAATGTTTAATTGCAGCCCTGATGCTTCGATTAGTGATGATTCGCGAAAATTAGATAATTATATGAGAATTCACGTAACGCTAATTGGAAATAGTATACTAATTAACACGAATATAGGTAATTTAGGAACGACTAATATAGCATTAGAGAAGAGCATAAATATACATAGAAACTAATTTTTTAAATAAATATAAAATCAAATATTTCGGCAAAACTATGTCTATTATTTTGTGTTATGCAAGGAAATAATTTTATTCAATTTTTGATAATACTTTGGAATATTTAACAAAGCAGATGAAACTATAGCAAAAATTTTGCACCTACGTAAATAAAAACGAAAAATGGTCAGAAATATTTTTATGCTGACTTCCATACTATATTACAATTTTAAAAAGTGTTTTCGAACAGTATTACCAAAGTTATGTTTTATAATTCGGTTTCATGTAGATTTAGTATACGTACAGTAATATGAAAGAAATTTTACATAATTTTTGCTACAATATATACGATTACTTTAATTTGGAGATTGAATTGAATTAATATTAAATTTTACGAGACATTCTGTGAATAATCGATGATGTTATATAGAGCTTGTAATTGTCTCACTTTAATTATTTATATTTCTTCATTCTGTAAAAGCATATTAAAATCGAAGTCGAATAATTCGTGTCTTTGCAAGAGCAACATGTTCGATTTATCCAACGATGTTTCTCGCATTCGTTCCCGGAAAAAGCAAACGATACAAAAACGAGTACGAGTTCAAAAAACAAATAAAAATTTGAGTATAACTTGTTTTTTACAATAAGGTGAGGATATTGTTGACTTTGAAATTTGACGCAGAAAAATGTTTTTGTTAAATCCGAATGGGGATGGATTTATTCTTCGACTGACAAAAGAAATGTGTTAACGCAGACCTAATATTTTACATACATCAAAAGGGATCATCATAATTCTGCAAAAGCGTATTAAAATCGAAGTCGAACAATTCCCGTCTTTGCAAGAGCAACATGTTCGACTTTCCCAACGATGTTTCTCGCATTCGTTCCCGGGCAAAGCAAACGATACAAAAACGAGCACGCGCACGGTCGCGTTTCCGACTATCAGCTGTTATGCGTGCACATCCGTTGTTGGGATGAACGATGGAATGCGTGCGCGAAGCAGGATGATTGACGATTGCGACCACCCATTTCGCTTATCGCGAGACAAAGGAAAAGCCTGCGCGAGGCAGTTAAAATGGAGGAAGCAAGCAACTGCATCGAGTTACAGAGTGAGAGAGGGGTGGAGAGGTGGAAAGGGAGAGAACGATAGAGAGTAAACAGAGAATGCGAGAATAAGAGACATTGTACCGTTTCGAACCTATAACAGCGCTGTCCAACATAAGCTCCGAAGCTTAGGCAGCTTCCCGCACTCTGTCCCTGTTACTATAGTCCAGGAACGTTGACTGATGTCGCGTCATGTGTGTGCACGCACCCCCATACAAGGATAATACGCCGTGTAGAAGGGAAGGGGGAGATAAAGCCGCGAAAGGGGTATCATCCGTGTGTAGCACTGACCTATAGGATCAAGCTCAATTGGCCGCTCAATGCTGTTACCTCAACTGCGCGAGTCACGTCAAACACGACTCCTATGTACTTTTGCGCCATGGCTTCCTCCCTGATGTGTTAATTCCTCGGTCAACTTTCTAGGCGATGTCTACGCGGTGACACGGATCGCTAAATTCGCGAAACACATCAATACTTCTTTTATAACTATAATTCTATTTGGACTTCCAAACATTATTGTGGTAGCTGGTTGTCAGAGGATGCAAGAAAGTATGATATGAAGTGAGTGATGTTTTGTATGGAGGGATGAGTGTGACACGAGTGTGTGGCCTAAATGATTTGTATACATTATGATCGAAGAGTGAACGAAAGAGCGACGTACGTGAAACTGGTCACTGTTACGCGAGCATCGAGAGGGGGATGATGTGTGGGACAAAAGATAGTTGTTAATGTTTCAATTCCTGTAAAATAGTTTCTAACGTTATTCAAATATGATATTAAATACACAACTGCGGTACGTTTCATCCACCCACTTTCTAATATTAATAGCACGAGGGTTTAAGACTCTCCGAATTACTTGATAGAACAGAGAATTTAGTTAATAATTATATTTTATATTAATTACTAATGTTATACTACATTTATATTAATTTTATACTCGCTCAGATTCGGTATATTCGACTTAGTTTCCGCGTTGGACGTTTTAACTCGCCAGGGGATCAAAAATCGTGGCCTTTCGACATTCCACGTAAACAACACAATCTTCTTTTTGATTTACTATTTTTAAAAGAAGAACGTGGAAAACATTAAGGTTAAAACATCGTTGACTTTAAAATTTGACGTAGGAAAATGTTTCTGTTGAATCCGAGTGGGAATGGATTTATTCTTCGACTGATAAAAGAAATGTGTTAAAAAAGGGATACAGAAATGAGATAAGTTCAGTCTATTCTTTACGGTAACGCCTGACAGCTTAAAGGACTTCCAGAGTGAAGTTGTCTTGATCTAAAGTTTCCCATGGGATTTAAGCAGCCTCCTCTACTCTGTCTTCGCGGCCATAGTGCACGAACACAAACTGACGTTCTGTTATATGTATGAGCATAACATAATTCCAATGGATTGTCATGCGGGGGAAGAGTGGTCTAAAATATCTATAGCTAAGTTCAAAGGAATATTATTGCAACAACAAATACTTGGACCGTCTGCCCAGTATAACAATTCTTGTTAAAACTTTGGCATAAGTTTAGACGAGAGAATCTAAGCTATGTTAGCCTATCCAAGTTTCGTCTATTAGAGTAAATACCTTTATGATGCTTCCAACTCTAATTAATTTATCGAAAATTGTTAAAATTTCATAGAGAAGGACGAACATGCCTTATTATTCCTCATTAAAATCCATGCAACTTTTCTATTCATTTATTTTTATATTTCTAGTCGATTTTGATTTACGAATATGTTTCCAGTCGTCAAAAATAAAATACAATTTTATGTTTTCTGTTTCAAATAATATTCTCAATAAATATAAAACGATGAACTTTCTATATTAAATATTTTCCAGTCTTTTATTTTTAATTTCCTATATGTTTCCTGTTTCTAATAATATTTTTTAAAAAATCACTTTCAAATTTCAGTTTACTTTGCGAGTATTTAATATTTAATCGTAAAATATAAATCGATAAACCTTCTGTATTGAATAACATTAAAATACTTCTTTTTTTACTAATTTAGCTGATATTTAAATATTTTCTATTCATTTATTTTTGATTTTCTACGTGTTTTATGTTTCTAATAATATTTTGAAAGAAATTACTTTAAAATTTTAGTTTACTTTGCGAGTACTTAATATTTAATCGTAAAATATAAACTGATAAACCTTCTATATTGAGTAACACTAAAATATTTCTAATTTTTCTAATTAAGCTGATATACAAATATTTTCCAATCATTTATTATTGATTTTCTATGTCTTTTCTGTTTCTAATAATATTATGAAAAAAATTACGTTAAAATTTCAGTTTATTTTGCGAATATTTAATATTTACTCGTGAAATATACACTGATAAACCCTCTATATTGAGTAACACTAAAATATTTCTAATTTTTCTAATTAAGCTGATATACAAATATTTTCCAATCATTTATTTTTGATTTTCTATGTGTTTTCTGTTTCTAATAATATTATGAAAAAAATTACGTTAAAATTTCAGTTTATTTTGCGAGTATTTAGTATTTACTCGTGAAATATAAACTGATAAACCCTCTATATTGAGTAACACTAAAATATTTCTAATTTTTCTAATTAAGCTGATATACAAATATTTTCCAATCATTTATTATTGATTTTCTATGTCTTTTCTGTTTCTAATAATATTATGAAAAAAATTACGTTAAAATTTCAGTTTATTTTGCGAATATTTAATATTTACTCGTGAAATATAAACTGATAAACCCTCTATATTGAGTAACACTAAAATATTTCTAATTTTTCTAATTAAGCTGATATACAAATATTTTCCAATCATTTATTTTTGATTTTCTATGTGTTTTCTGTTTCTAATAATATTATGAAAAAAATTACGTTAAAATTTCAGTTTATTTTGCGAGTATTTAGTAGTTACTCGTGAAATATAAACTGATAAACCCTCTATATTGAGTAACACTAAAATATTTCTAATTTTTCTAATTAAGCTGATATACAAATATTTTCCAATCATTTATTATTGATTTTCTATGTCTTTTCTGTTTCAAATAATATTATGAAAAAAATTACGTTAAAATTTTAGTTTATTTTGCGAATATTCAATATTTACTCGTGAAATATAAACTGATAAACCCTCTATATTGAGTAACACTAAAATATTTCTAATTTTTCTAATTAAGCTGATATACAAATATTTTCCAATCATTTATTTTTGATTTTCTATGTGTTTTCTGTTTCTAATAATATTATGAAAAAAATTACGTTAAAATTTCAGTTTATTTTGCGAGTATTTAATATTTACTCGTGAAATATAAACTGATAAACCCTCTATATTGAGTAACACTAAAATATTTCTAATTTTTCTAATTAAGCTGATATACAAATATTTTCCAATCATTTATTTTTGATTTTCTATGTGTTTTCTGTTTCTAATAATATTATGAAAAAAATTACGTTAAAATTTCAGTTTATTTTGCGAATATTTAATATTTACTCGTGAAATATAAACTGATAAACCCTCTATATTGAGTAACACTAAAATATTTCTAATTTTTCTAATTAAGCTGATATACAAATATTTTCCAATCATTTATTTTTGATTTTCTATGTGTTTTCTGTTTCTAATAATATTATGAAAAAAATTACGTTAAAATTTCAGTTTATTTTGCGAGTATTTAGTAGTTACTCGTGAAATATAAACTGATAAACCCTCTATATTGAGTAACACTAAAATATTTCTAATTTTTCTAATTAAGCTGATATACAAATATTTTCCAATCATATATTTTTGATTTTCTATGTGTTTTCTGTTTCTAATAATATTATGAAAAAAATTACGTTAAAATTTCAGTTTATTTTGCGAATATTTAATATTTACTCGTGAAATATAAACTGATAAACCCTCTATATTGAGTAACACTAAAATATTTCTAATTTTTCTAATTTAGCTGATATACAAATATTTTCCAATCATTTATTTTTGATTTTCTATGTGTTTTCTGTTTCTAATAATATTATGAAAAAAATTACGTTAAAATTTCAGTTTATTTTGCGAGTATTTAATATTTACTCGTGAAATATAAACTGATAAACCCTCTATATTGAGTAACACTAAAATATTTCTAATTTTTCTAATTAAGCTGATATACAAATATTTTCAAATCATTTATTTTTGATTTCCTATGTGCCTTCCTGGCCCGATAATATTTTGAAAGAAATGACGCGGAAGTTTCCTATGGATAGTATTTGATATTCCAACCACAGGCCGTCGAAAGTAATGCATCCTCGTTTGCACGCTTAATGACGTTTGTCGGCCGCAATTATTTTCATAAATTAAACGCGCTAACTTTCGCGTGGCATTCCCGTACGCGGGAATTCATGGCGAGTGATGTGATGACATTGTTATAAATTGTACCGTAGCATTCGCTAACTATTTTTATGCGTACTTCACCGGTAAACTGCGGCAAATGACGTTTGCGTCGCGCGAAAACTCATTACAGAAACTCAATGAACAATCTAACGTAATTCGCCTAAAATTTCGCCCGAACAAATTTCGGTGGAACTGCTTATCGGGGCACAAATTCGCGATAACGGGATATTAACGATTAAAATGCAAATTTCCGGCGAACGTGCCGAGTCCCCGGCGAAATTAGAACGATACACGTTCGTTACAAGCGCGACAAAAAAAAAAAAAAAAAAAATGCACTTTTATTATTTTACCCAGTATTACTTTTCATTAACCGCGAAATCGGGTTCTCGTTATCGCGGTAAAGGAATCATGTAAAAGTTGATAGCGTTACCAACGTGGGAAAAACAAATTAAGTGCGCAAACAGAGACCCGACGCGTCGTCGGAATTGGCCAGCGCCCGGGAGCTATGATTAAATGCGAGAACAGCTGGTAAATTCATCGACGTCCCCGAGTCCTCAATCAGCGAAACTCTAATGAAACGTCGAAATCGCTGGAAATTTATCGACGGAAATTCCTAACGTGCTAAGCTACGATCCCCGTAACAATATAAGCTGGCTAATTTTGCAAACGCGAACATAACACCGGCCAACATGTACGCAAGTAGTTAGGAGACAAATCAGGGGACCGAAATTCCGGATTCTGCATGTTCCAGCAGGGCAAGTTGCACTTCCACGTAATCAACGAGCCAAATTGGTCGATATATTTCGATCCGAGTACTCGTTATCTCAGATTTGATTCCAAGCCAGTTTCGTTCGATTTCACAACCGTTTAACAGAAACACGATTACGCCCTGAGAATCTATTGTTTTCTTCGCGTTCACGAACGTACAGTGGGTGTAAAAAGAATTCGTACAGTGACTAATTACGATTAAAGTGCTGAATAATGATGTTTATTAAACAATATTTTTTAAACAAACATGTCACGTGTGTGTTTCAAAGTCTGTAGAACGACAATATCAAGTAAATAAAAGAAATATTTATATCGTTTAAAAATTTTAATGGGAGATTCTAGAGGCCAAAGTAAGACGAAAATCAAGGATACGAATTTATTGAATGAGGCTTCGTTAAAAAGTTATAGAAACATTTCGAGACACACAGTATATTTTCGGTAAAGAATTTTTTTTCTCGAAAATACGTAGGATTTCGGGGATATGTGTATTCACCAAAAATGATTGCAATTGACCCCTGCAATCGAAAATAATTTTTCCAGAATGATTTGAAACTTTTCAATTTCACCGAAAAATTTGAGCACGTACACCTGTCGATTTTTCTTAAAAATTCGTTTTTCATTTTTAGAAATTTTGTTTGGCGCCCTACAGAAAAGTTGTCTAATACTTTTTTGTAGGTACCCATGAGCACTAGTTCAAAAAAAAGTTTCATTGAAATATATTCACTATTGTGGGAGTTATGGCTGTTTGAACATTGGACCATTTTTATGAGGTTTTTCTCATTTTGCGGGGTCAAGGACCAACTTTTGGAATATTTTTGTGATTTCTACATATTCTTGATCAAAATACGCGTTATTTGCTTTTTTAAACATTAAAATCGTCCAATCCATTCAGGAGTTATGACATTTTAAAGATTCGCATGAAATTTCAGGGGAATCAATCAATGCTATGGTCAGACATTGTATTTTCGATAAGGAATTTTTTTCTCGAAAGTGCTTAGGAATTCGGGGATATGTCTATTCACCAAAAATGCTTGTAATTGACCCCTGCAACTAAAAATAATTTTTTTAGAACAATTTGAAATTTTTTAATTTTGTTGAAAAATTTCACACCTACCCGAATTTTTTTCTCGAAACTGGATAGCATTTCGAAAGTATGTCTAATAATCAAAAATGATTGTAATCGACCCTTGAAACCGAAAATAATTTTTCTAGGACGATTTAAAAATTTATTTTTTCGCCGAAAAATTTAGGCAGCTACCCCCTGTCGATTTTTCTTAAAAATTCGTTTTTCATTTTTAGTAATTTTGTTGGACGCCCAACAGAAAAGTTGTTTGATACTTTTTTGTAGGTATCCATGAGCTCTACTTCAGAAAAAAGTTTCATTCAAATATATTCACAATTGTGGAAGTTATGGCTGTTTGGAAATTGGACCATTTTTATGGGGGTTTTCTCATTTTGCGGGATCAAGGACCAACTTTTTGAATATTTTTGTGATTTCTACATATTCTTGATCAAAATACGCGTCATTTGCTTTTTTAAACATTAAAATCGTCGAATCCGTTCAGGAGTTATGACATTTTAAAGATTCGTAGGAAATTTTGGGGTAACATTTCTGGCCACAAATTATATTTTCGGTAAGGAATTTTTTTCTCGAAAGTGCGTAGGAATTTGGGGGTATATCTAATAACCAAAAATGATTGTAGTTGACTCCCTCAACCGAAAATAATTTTTCCAGAACGATTTGAAATTTTTTAATTTTTCCGAAAAATTTGTCCACCTTCCTGAATTTTTTTCTCGAAAGTACGTAGGATTTCGAGGGTATGTCTATTCACAAAAAATGATAGTAATTGATTCCCTCAGTCGAAAATAATTTTTTCAGAATGATTTGAAATTTGTTGATTTAATTTTTTAATAACTTTTTAACGAAGCCTCAATCGACAAATTGATATTCTTAATTTTCGTCTTACTTTGGTCTCTAGAATCTCCCATTAAAATTTTTCCCAGGGATGGCCGAACATTCTGTATATGAATTGCCTAAATTATTATTTTATTAAAACATGAATTATGTAAATTTTATTAAATATATAAACTGACCTTAAAACGATACTTCTCTGAACTCTCTATACAGGAGAATAAAGAAGGAAATGTCAGGGATATAACGATAAAATTCTGACACTAAACTTCCAAACTAATTAGTGATTTTCTTGCTATCGTTATTGTAAAAAGAATCATTGTTGCAGTATATAAATCTGTAAACTGTAAGTTCGAAAACAATTAAGTAAAATTAATAAATGCGACGAATCTTCCTTCGAAAATACTGAATTTGTTGAGAGTAACAAAACTATACACAACTTATCGAAATATATGAAAACGTAGCGACTGAAATTGCTGAAAGAACTGAGGTCAATACTACCATAGAAAATGAACGGAAATTAAAAACGGCCAACTTAAAGAGATTAAAATAATTCTGTCTTAACGTTACCATGATGTTTAAAATCCAGACGATAAAACGGGTGCAATGGTTCGAGCAGGAATCGGATAGAATGGGAAAATGGACATTAACTTCGTGACAGTTTGAACAGCGTTGCATACCTGAAACAAATAAAAAACGAATTTATCGTTAGTATTTATGCTGAATGCGTTGCTGAAACAAAATATACGTTTAAATAAAACAGTGTTGTCGTCTCCTAGAGACGTCGATTGTGACCGAAATAAATTTATTATTTTAATTAATTAATGCTCTGTGTCAGAAAAATGGACTAGCTTACTTCTCAGTCACTGGATAGATATCCAGTCATCGTCTGCTGAGAATGTTCGAGTTGTAAATGTTTCGTCGTTACATGTCAAATAGAACAGTTTTGTACAGCCATATTTGCTTTTATATAAATTTCTATCGTGTTCGTTAATTGTGTTTATTATTTCGTATCCCGACCCCGTCAACAATGAAATTGTATGGCGAAACAACGATCGTTTGAACGAAAATTGCGCGACTGTACAGTTAATTGCGTAAGGTAGAAAAAAAAACATCGACAGTCGTTCGCGCGGATTCATGTTATTTAAAAATATTCCTCGGGCGTTAACGTGCTTCCGATTCAACATACATCGAAATGTTTAGACCGTCGAACAGGAATAATTAACCTTTTGATGTCGAGTATCGTATGTACGGTGCGGCAAATACATATGTAGGCATATTTACCGATAAGTGTCCACATTCACTGGCAACTTCAACGATTGCACACGCAACGCATTGTCGCCACTAGAATCGTAGAATGTAAATATTTAACCAAACGCACTGTTTGACGCAAGTGGGCATTATGACGACGGGGTGCATTCAGCCATCGCTGTGATGCAAAGCTCATAGCGAGTTGAATGCATCCAATCATTTATTGCACGAGATAGGAATAGTACAATACGGAAACGGTCAAATTACTCAACGTCCTCGAACGCAAGAAAAATGCGCGTTTCTTACGAAACTACAATAAACGTGATCCAGTGGTCGTCATTGCAAAAATATAGTCGCCTCTGGTACGTCTCTGCGGCGATTTAATCGTGTCGTTATGTTTTAACTTCTACCCTTGTGACGTAATTACATTTCGTGTACGTAATGACATAATTACAGTGACGCAGACACATACCGGAAACGGCCATATTTTTCCAACGACGCCACCAGTGGTACCGTTCCACGAAAATGAGGTGATAAGTCATTTTTTAAAAAGTACAATGAAAAATTTATTCACGTATATTTCACTGGATATAGTATGAGTCGTGATTTGGCTTAATTTTTTTTACGATTTGTTAATTTTGGAAACGACTAGGTGGCTCTGAAGTAGTTGATCTCAAAATCGTTCGGAACTAAATTCGTCGTCTATAACTGTGTTGTTTTTTTTAAATTAAACGACGAGCGATTGATGAAAGAAATTCTTTTCGTGCGTAAGTATATGAAAATTTTATAATTGTCTTTCCAGGCTACGAATTATTTCCAGCAGATATCTGATAATCATTTATCGGATAAAATTGTCAAAACAAAATCACGCACCTGTGCAGAGTAAGATATTAATACTGTTATGCTAATTTACGAAATGTATTTTGCATATATTTTCTATGCGCGTTCTATAAATGCATATGGTCTGCCTAATTAAAACTTTTGATTTAATATCGTGCAAAATTCGCTGAAACTAACCGAACATAAATCTTCTGGAAATCAACAAAATTAATATAACGATATTTTGTAATTATTAAATATGTAGTTTTAATACGAAATATAAACAATCATTAAATACAGTATTTCAATAATAAAGTTAAATATAGTTACACAAATTTCAACAACTTCGTTCACTTTAATAGAAATTTATCATGCTCCGCTGGAGTCCGAGGGACTCCATTATTTTTCTATTTTTCCATATCTACGATACGCTGAATCAGAAAGCATTGGCAGCACCCCGACGAAATTATCAGTTGTATTATTCTACCATTCTTCAGTAACATCCCCCTCTCGCTCGGCTACTGAACTGACACAACTAAAAATTTTTCAATTTCCGGTGTAAGATGTTATTACGACAAGCAAACCGATCTCTGTCTACAGAAAAAGACGATAGATTTCAATTATTTCCACCGAATGGCGATGAGGTCGCTTTGAAATATCAGAAACGACACGCCTCAAGTTAAGACGCTTATTAATAATAGTATGAAACCTTATCAAGTGATTAAAAATAGTATCGAAATGTTAAAAACTGGCTAAGTTTGAAGAAGCCGTTTCAAAATTAAATTTCGTCTCGCCCTGCAAAGATGGCGTTTAAAAATATCTAGAAGTCTGGGTTCTTCGAACGATCTCAGCCCCAAGTTTCCAGAAATATTAATTCAGCTCTGACCAGGTTACAAGCCCCATAGATCCACATTCTGGTTGATGGCCGATTTGAAGCCTTCCTAAACCTCTAGCGTTTTCTGCTGGACAGTGCAAGTTGCAACTTACAGGGCCAGCATTAGTTCTACCTAACAATATGGGGTTACTGTCACCACGATGGTCCAATGGCTAACTCGAGAGACTGGAGACTAAGCACCCTGTCACCTTGGGGCTTGGGAAGGACTAGGGAATACTCAACCTTGTCCACCTATTATGGCAGCTTCCGTGATACCATTTAAGCCATGGTGAGGTATTCGTGGTAGCATCAGCTGATCGAACTACTTCTAGTCAAGCTGTCTTGCGATACCTACTTGTTGGTAAAACAAGACTCGAGATGCCAACGTGAATTCCTCGCCATTTTTTATCATGGACCTTTACAGGTAGGAGAACTCTAAATTCCATGGTTCTCAATGGCTATTAGCTTATCACAAAAGATGAAAAGGAGGATGTGGTCTTTGAAAACTAACCCAATGAAAAATTAAAAAGTCGAGATAAAAAGATTTCGATAATCTTTCAATTTCGGTCTTCAATCTTCACGTGCAATTGGGTGAATTCAGAAATCCACTAGGAACCACTTTCATACACAATTTTCAAAATTTAGGAAAATAATCATCTTAGGGCCAAATCATGTGTATGTATGTGCATACGAAATAAAATTATACGTACGAATCCAAATTTAATTTATTTGTTAAGGAACTCAAACAATCAGCAATATTATAGTTTATTATTATATGACGAACTTTAGAGAGTTTGCTTGATGGTAACAAAAATTAATGTTCCTTTTATTTTTAGAGACACTATTCTGAAAGGATTATAGTGAAATCTGAGAAATTGGGAATATCGTGGAACTATGAACTGAGCTCTACATGCATTCCTCATATAAATTTGTTTTTATTTTGGAATTACATTTCTCAAGCTTGTTGGTGTAATATTTCGAGATTTACATAATACATCGACCGACCTAAAATTATCTCCAGCAGAAATGCTAAAATATGACCTAAAATTTGATGCAAAGTAAACATTTCTTTCTTATTTGAACTAACATAAACTCGATGTAATGAATAGCAATAAAATATCGAAGAACTCGAATTCTTTAAACATGAGGTAATTTTTTCAATTTTCGAGATATATTTCTTTTAATCACACAATACCCATTTATGCCAAATATGTATGTTTACTATTTTTTTACTTTAGTTTTTAGATTTGAATACTTTATTTACTTTCTTAATTCTTAATTCTTCAAATCATACTATTTACATTAAATATTTGTCGAAAGATTCGTGTTTAACAATATATTTACTAAGACTCTAATCGTCGATTTTGAGACAAATTTCTCTTCCGTAACGTCTTATTAGCCTTAGAATTTCACATTGCCTCATACACTATTCCAGAATTATAACTTATCCGAAGTTTGAGGAATGAAACGCATTCTCTTCTTACCTACAAACAGGCTTTATACTCGAACTATTTGAAACTTTGCAACGGTGCTATTCCAGGAAACTAAGTTCCAAGCATTACATTCCAACCCCAGACTTTGGCGCTTGTATATTTGGCTCTACTTATTAAGCAATTAATCTGCATAGTATAGACATTAATCATCATCGCGGAGGTAGGTAAACAGTATACGATAAAATGGTTATAAATATTTAATAAAAGAAACATTCTATATGCAATCCTGCCTCAATGTACCGCGACCTAATTTCGAGGACCATGTTCATGGCTTCGAGCAAATAAAACTGAACTCGAAACATTCGAACTTGGTCGATGACGCGTCACCAAATAGAAAGATGCAGTAAAATCACTTGAGAAGTATGTTGAGGAATTGAACAAATAGTTTATTGAAAGAAATCTTTTAGGTATGCCCAGCTTCACACGTCAACTTAATGACGAATGAGTAATTTATAGGATACGAAAGGAATACACTAATCACAATCAGTTGATTAACAATAACAACCAGTAACTTTATTTATATTTAGTCGAAAAGCCGAAAATGTATGAGTTACTTGAAATATTGAATACAGGGTGTTCGGCCACTCCTGGGAAAAATTTTAATAGGGGATTCTAGAGGCCAAAATAAGACGAAAATCAAGAATACTAATTTGTTGATGGAGGCTTCGTTGAAAAGTTATTAACGTTTAAAGTTCCGCCCGTACAGAATTTTTTTCTAGAAAGGAAGTAGGATTTTGGGGGTAGGTCTATTCACCAAAAATGATTGTAATTGACCCCCGCAACCAAACACAATTTTTCCAAAATGATTTGAAATTTTTTTTTTCTATCGAAAAATTTCACACCTTCTCGAATTTTTTTCCCGAAAGTGGGTAGAATTTCGAAAGTATGTCTAATAACCAAAAACGATTGTAAACGACCCCTGAAACCGAAAATAATTTTTCCAGGACGATTTCAAAATATTTTTTTCGCCGAAAAATTTAGGCACCCCATGTCGATTTTTCTTAAAGCGTCGTTTTTGATTTTTAGTAATTTTGTTTGACGCCCTATAGAAAAGTTGTCTAATACTTTTTTGTAGGTACCCATGAGCACTAGTTTAGAAAAAAGTTTCATTGAAATATATTCACTATTGTAGGAGTTATGGCTGTTTGAAAATTAGACCATTTTTATGGGGTTTTTCTCATTTTGCGGGGTCAAGGACCAACTTTTCGAATATTTTTATGATTTCTACATATTCTTGATTAAAATACGCGTAGTTTGCTTTTTTAAACATTAAAATCGTCCAAACCGTTCAGGAGTTATGACAATTTAAAGATTCGCATGAAATTTCAGGGGAATCAATCAATGGTATGGTCAGACATTGTATTTTCGATAAGGAATTTTTTTCTCGAAAATGAGTAGGATTTCGGGGGTATGTCTATTCACCAAAAATGCTTGTAATTGACCCCTGCAACTAAAAATAATTTTTTTAGAACAATTTGAAATTTTTTAATTTTGTCGAAAAATTTGTCCACCTTCTCGAATTTTTTTCTCGAAACTGGGTAGGATTTCGGGGGTATATCTATTCATCAAAAATGATTATAATCGACCCTTGCAGTCGAAAATAATTTTTTTAGAACGATTTGAAAAATTTCTTAAGTTATTTGTTAATAACTTTTTAACGAAGTCTCCATCAATAAATTGGTATTCTTAATTTTCGTCTTATTTTGACCTCTAGAATCCTCTATTAAAATTTTTCCCAGGGTTGTCCGAACGCCCTTTATAATATTAAATCGTCGAAGTGTAAATCTGAATCTGTCGTTTTCTCGGACGTTTTAGTTCATTTATGAATCGTTCTGGTTCAGTGGTTCCCCATCTGAACCTTGTGTAGGGGATGGTCTCTACAGGTCACCAACCTCCCAGATAGTGGTCATTTTCGGATAACGCCAGTACGAAATTTGGGAATTTCCCTTTACCTGGGTCTCAGCAGGTAATAACATTATGAAGCGCTTTGATTCCGTTAAAACATAGTTAATTCGATGACAAAGGAGCGTTGAAAAGGAATCGAAAAGCGAAAAATGTTTCAGTGGCTTCATAAACTTACTTCTGCTAGAGATCTCTTAATCTTTTACAGTGAATTTAATAGAAACGAAACGTTTATGATTTTATGATTTTAGTTTTTCTAATTTTGACCGTAATAAACTCCATTGTTTAATTCGCGCCGTAACAAAACACACGGCTACGTGGTATGAGACGGATTACGTGCGAAGCAGAGTAATCCAGACAATTTCACGATCATGGAAGTTGCGGATCAATACGTATAGATTGAGCAAGCACAACGATAGCTTGCGACCCGGTATCCACGTATATGTATAGTCTACTGACCTAGTCTCCTGCGTAGCTAGTACGGCAGTTGGTAAATACCTTCGGTATCTGAACTTGTTGCCCCTGAGATTAAATCTCAAAGTAAATTTCCGTTCGGGGACTTTCCGTTTCAATCGGCGAGTTACAAGACGATACCTCTTTTTCTCGAACGTTTCAGCCATCTTCAGAGAAATAACAGGACTCTGATAAAGGAACCCAAGAGGCATCGGAGAGAGGAAATTCGTTATTTTCCGGGTAACGGATACGTGGCCACCGTCAACGTGTCGAGGCCAGCGAAACTAATTGAATTTAAAAAGGTACGCTTACTATAGCGGCGCACAACCCTTCCCCGTAGCGGGGAAAATAAAATAATAAATGGTTTGCTTCTCTTGCTTGGATATTTGAAAAATTAGAAGCGTAAGGATTAACAAGTTTTAGGTTTCCCGGTAAAAATAATAATTTAAATAATAATTTTTACGTTACGTACGTCGGTTCAAGATGGAAGCGAAACAATATATTTTTAAATTTAAATTAGCATTCACTGGGTCATACGTAGCTGCTTAATCTGAAACAAGCTTTTTTAATTATCTACTCGAAAAATTCGACCTGAATTTGGGAAACACGTTTTAATGAAATGCAATAACGATACAAAAATTGATATTTCAAATGTCAAAACATTAACGTAAGTTATGAACGTAAGTAATTTGTTTGGTAATTTCTATTTTAAATATGTTTTCTGAAGTGGAGGTGAAAATTGAGGTCGAAACGTTAATGGATAAATAAAAAGGTCAATTTTAAATTAAGCTGCCTTGTACGGTCCGATAAATATTCAAATATTAACAGATGATCGATAATAATCAAAGAGGCAATAAATTTATTGAATTTCTTTTTGAAATAACATCAAGTTTATCTCAATATACAGAATGATCAATATGAATATTTCAAAATATTAACTTTTGAATGATGAAATACGAAACGATTTCCTATCTCAACTGGTTTACTGACAGATTCCCCGCGAGTAGAATACGAATAACATATCTTTAATATATACATTCATTTTATCTTGACTCGATACAGCCACCGTCTTTGCATTTTCCTTTGTTTCCGTTTTAATCGCTCTGTCACTCTCAGCTATGTTTATATCCATGCCTGTCAGCGATTGTGTGTGAGAACTTATATACGACTCGAGGCTTAAACACTATTCGTATGCACTTCACGTCAGCTTTCTCCACCCATCTTCTCACGCGTGCTATCTCCGTGGGTGTAGAACGAAAATTTATTTTCACCTCTTAAATCTGCATTTATTTTGTCCCCTTCTACGTCCATCCACCCGAAAGATACTCGTTTCTTGTTTCATAACAAGATTCCTTAGCTTTATAATTTGCTTTATCACACACGTCAACAGTAACTCGAATCTCCTTGCATATTGCACTTGCCTTACAAATTTCGCTGTTTTATTAGACAAGTTTTAGGATTGTTACTCTATTCTCTAGATAGAATTTATATCGCTTCTTCCATGGATAAAGTTCGTGCACAGAGTACACTTTAAACTTATTGTAATTTTCTTCTGATTTCATTAACTGCATGACATAATTTTTCGTGAAATTACTTTTAACGCTGCTGCACTGCGAGAAGTTATATTTCAGTAGCGCCGCCATTAGCTCAAGAGCTGCGCATACACAGACAAATGCGCAGAAGATCTCTCACGCATTCGCGCTATTTGAAAAAAGATAGAGAAAGTATTTAATTGCAAAAGAGATCTTTTATTTAATATCTCTGTATTGCAAAAGTGATTCTACTAATAAAAGGAAAACCTATTTAAAGAGAGAATATTTAACAGTTACAAAAATAAAAATTCCTCTGACGAGATGAAGATTAAAAAATCTTGCTAAGAAAAGAGCTACAGCATGCCCTAGTTCTTAGAATCACTCTGCATAATTATATCTTCCCTAATACCGATACACGTTTTCTTCAGATTGTTTCATCCGTTTCTACCACTTACTTGATCATTATTAAAGTTCATTAAAATCCATTTTCCATCAAAGGTAACGATTCATTTTTAAACACTGATATCTCTAGTTAGTCTGGAGTAACCAACCAGCTGTTTCACTGACCCAAGCAAAAGCTTCAAAAGTTCAAAAGAACGTCGCCTAGCTTATATGCAACCCACTTTTTCATCTTCTTTGCTCTGCCAATGTTTGCCAAGCGACGAACGATCCTATAATGACTAACATTCATTCGTGAGACTGTCCCATGCAGTTTGACGTGTATCATGTTTAAAAATTTCTTTTACAATTTCATTGCTTACATTCCCCTTCGAACTTTCCCCTGGACACTGTTTCAAAAATACCATTTAATAGAGAAATTTTATTAACAGATTCGAACTCAACGCCTGAAACCCTACAAAGCTAGTATTCGTTACATTTTCAAATGTAATGCGTACGATATTTATTTTCGTTCTTATTAAAGTTTAATAATAAGTGATTGATATTGTTCACTAAATTGTAGCATTCATGGCTCTGCATTATTAATTTTAACGGAGCGCAAGAATATCAATCAATACCTTGTGTTTGTCGTTTATCGATGAAAATTACTACCCTTAACACATTTCACATTTTAATTCCTGTATACCATGGAACGCATTACCGATTTAATACAATTGTAGTAGGATTTCATCAAAATTTACCACGCCATGATTATTTTGTTTTGAATTTATGACGTTGTACGTTTATCCCGAATTTGCTTCAAGGGAATTTTCACTGATTTAAATTACTCGTACAACGATATTATTATTCTCCGAGGATAAATTTTATTATTAGTTATTTCGAAAATTCGCAAGTTTTAAATTAATACTTGAAATTTTCGTTCCATACACGTTCCATTAAGAAAATTTAAAAAAATTTGAATATTGACGAGAGGTAAACGTTAACAGACATTCCCTTCAACAGAAAAATACTAAGCTAGTGTTGTGAAATGTTACAGGTCACGTTTCTTTCAATTTTTAATTAAAAATATGGTTCACTCGAATTTTATGCAAACGAAAGCGTTACGATGATATAACAACACGAATGTAAATTTGGGAGTTCGCGTTAAAATTCTTGTTTAATTTAGTTGGATCTCTGCTTTTAAGTAATTTATATTATTTAAATAGTAATTTTAATATTCATGCATTTCTAAACATTTATAAATGTTTCGATCAATATTGTTCGAACATTTCTCTTTGTCTTCGAAAACAAATTTGACAACTTTTATCGCCTGACATTCACCTTGAAAGGGTGAAAACAGCCCCCCAATTGGGGGTGCTGGAAATACATTCTTGAGACACTCTTTCTTTTCACAAATAGTGTGCCTATGAATAAAATCGCGTAAATTTATTTTTACGAAAAATATACGAAAAATTCGAAATTTTGTTGACCCTTTAAAGGTGGATGCCACGCGATAATAAAAACGTACGTATCAAATATTTTTTCAAAAGCCATCTCTATTGACCAAATTTGACAATTATCCTTTTATCGTCTGAAATTCACTTTGAAAGAGTGAAAACAGCCCCCAAAATGACGGTGCTGAAAACACATGTTTGAGACACGTTTTTTTTACAAATAGTGTGCTTTCAAATAAAAAATTCAATCGCGTAAATTTATTTTTACGAACAATGGAAATTCGAAATTTTAGGAACCCTTTCAAGGTGGATGTCACGCGATAATAAAAACGTACGTATCAAATATTTTTTCAAAAGCCACCACTCGATATGTTACATTGGCAGACTTGTGATCGATACAGTGCACCTCGCGTTTGAAATAGAAAAATTGAATTTAGCTGACAATTCCATTCTACTTCTGGAAAGCGGAGGTCTCGGCGGTAGAAGAAGAGTGAAACGATATCCGACAGATTAACATGAGTTTCAAAGGAAGTCTGTGCGGTGATAGAAGATCCGAAGAAAACTTGGCCCGATGGTAACGAAGTTTCACTGTTCAGAGACGTTAATTAGGTTCCCGCTGATGTACTAAAGCTAAGTCTGTTCCATCGTCGTTGATCTGCTTTATATGGTCGCGGATTTCTTTTTCTAGAACCAAGTTCCCCCATACCGGTAGTAACGATTCCGGATTTAAATTAAGTTCCTACTTTTCGGGTTAATTTAAATCGCGTGTTCCATTAAAAAGTATGCCACGAATGAAAAGACCTTATCCCGCTTACCTGACATTTAATTATTTATAATTGGCTGTAAATTCCGTAACACGGACAAAATAATGTATACGCTATCACAGTTTTCACACTTTCGGCCGACATTTTTATTGAAATGTTAATTTTCTAACAGAACACTGCTCGTAAGAGGTCAGGTTGATACGACTATAGGAGTTTCAGAAAGTTGATTCTTTTAAAAATTATTTCTTCAAGTGTTATATTTGAAATATCGTAAACTGAAGAATCGAATTAATTTTGCAGTTATTAATTTAATTTCACTGTACACGACTTGCTTGGTATATTCGTTGCATGAGAGCTTCGTTCATTGGATGACGTCGATGAGTGGAGGGGATGGTCACTAGGCAACAAGTGAGGTTAGGAGTAATAATGAGGCTACTACTCGTTGGATTGGTTCTACTGTATACTATACAGGGTGTTCGGCCATCCCTGGGAAAAATTTTAATGGAAGATTCTAGAGGTAAAAATAAGACGAAAATCAAGAATACTAATTTGTTGATGGAGGTTTCGTTAAAAAGTTATTAAAGTTTAAAGTTCCGCCAGTACTGAATTTTTTTCTAGAAAGGGAGTAGGATTTCGGGGGTAGGTCTATTCACCAAAAATTATTGTAATTGATCCCCGCAACCGAAAATAATTTTTTTAGAACAATTTGAAATTTTTTAATTTTGTCGAAACATTTAGGCACCTACCCCCTGTCGATTTTTCTTAAAAATTAGTTTTTCATTTTTGATAATTTTATTTGATGCCCTACAGAAAAGTTGTCTAATACTTTTTTCTAGGTACCCATGAGCTCTACTTCAGAAAAAAATTCCATTGAAATATATTCACTATCGTAGGAGTTATGGCTGTTTGAAAATTGGACCATTTTTATGAGGTTTTTCTCATTTTAGGAGGTCAAGAAATAACTTTTCGAATATTTTTAGAATTTCTACATAATCTACACTAAAATACGCGTCGTTTGCTTTTTTAAACATTAAAATCGTCCAATCCGTTCAGGAGTTATGACATTTTAAAGATTCGCAAGAAATTTCAGGGGAATGAATCAATGGTATGGTCAGGCATTGTATTTTCGATGAGGAATTTTTTTCTCGAAAATGAGTAGGATTTCGGGGGTATGTCTAATCACCAAAAATGATTAAAATTGACCCCTGCAACTGAAAATAATTTTTTTAGAACGATTTAAAATTTTTTAATTTTGTCGAAAATTTCACACCTATTCGAATTTTTTTTTTGAAACTGGGTAGGATTTCGGGAGTATGTCTATTCAACAAAAATTATTGTAATTGATCCCTGCAACTGAAAATAATTTTTTTAGAACGATTTGAAATTTTTTTTTTTCGTCGACAAATTTGGACACCTACCCCCTGTCGATTTTCCTTAAAAATTCGATTTTGATTTTTAGTAATTTTGTTTGAAGCCCAACAGAAAAGTTATTTAATACTTTTTTGTAGGTACCCATGAGCTCTACTTCAGAAAAAAGTTTCATTGGAATATATTCACTATTGTAGGAATTATGAACGTTTGAAAATTGGACCATTTTTATGGGGTTTTTCTCATTTCTCGGGGTCAGGGATCAACTTTTCGAATATTTTTGCGATTTGTACATATTCCCCACCAAAATACGCGTAGTTTGCTTTTTTAAACATTAAAATCGGCCAATCCGTTCAGAAGTTATGACGTTTTAAAGATTCGCATGAAAATTCGGGCAGACATTTCTGGCCAGAAATTGTATTTTCGGTAAGGAATTTTTTTCTCGAAAGCGGTTAGGATTTCGAGGGTATGTGTAATGACCAAAAATGATCGTAATCGACCCTTGCATCTGAAAATAATTTTTTTTAAACGATTTGAAAAATTTTTTTTTCTCCCAAAAAATTTCAACACCTACCCGATTTTTTTTCGCGAAAGTGGGTAGGATTTCAGAGGTATGTGTATTCGCCAAAAATGGTTGTAATTGATCCCCGCAACCAAAAATAATTTTTCCAGAACGATTTGAAATTTTTGAATTTAATTGTTAATAACTTTTTAACCAAGCCTCAATCAAAAAATTGGTATTCTTGATTTTCGTCTTGTTTTGACCTCTGGAATTCTCCATTAAAATTTTCCCAGGGGTGGCCGAACACCCTGTATGACAGGGAATTAATGACACAATGATTTATTCATAAATAAAATTCTAGCAATGTTCTGCAGCTGATTGAAACGAAGTTCTTTGAATTATTTAACGAAGGATTGTTATTTGTGAATCGAGTAGTAACGAATTGTTACACGTTATCCCGCGAATGGTTCGAAAGATTATTGCTTGCGACAGAAACATTTCATCGTTGCAACCAAGTGATAAAAGGATCACGTTCCAAGAACGAACAAACTGGATTCGACGTTGCTCGTCCCGGTGAAATATTATGTAAATATCGCGACCGTGTTTCTCGGTGGTAAAACGAATCGTGGCACTGCGGGTAGAAGAAAATTTTTAATAATTTCTCGCGAAAGAACATCGTTCGGTTACACGTCTTTTTGCATTCGTAATCATCAAACGGCCTAGATGTTCCTTCGAAAAAGATTATGGAACAAAGAGTCCCAGGCATTCCTTCGCTTTACTTCATCGTTGGCTCGGTCGAAATATAGGTCTGGAATATTGCCAGAGGAAGATCTTCCACGAAGGCAGCAAAATTTAATGAGCACGTCGGTAAGAGTACGCAGGTATGTGTAGAGGCGGCGTCCTTCCGAATCCTTTCATAGGATTAACAATTAACTGTCCTCGTATGCATACGAAACAATTTACTAGGCGAAATCGTATTAGCAACACGAAGTTGTTATATTAATGCAAATTGGTATAAAGAATTACGTTCCTTGGCCCATTTCGAGTCTCGTTTCTACTTAAAATCACCAAATTGATCGCGTGATAGTAGAGTTCCTAGTATTCTTCAAATACTGATTTATCGAAACAGTTAAAATTCTTTGTTTTCATTTCAACATTGCACAGTGCGCTTGTGAATACACTTTGTGAAAAATTTTGAAAATTTAAAATATTTGAATTCACACTTATTTGATATACAGCCTATTTAATGAGAGCTACAAGTGGAGATGCATCAGCATGCGTTTAGAAATTAATTTTGTATTCAATGTATGATTTTATGTAAAAATTCTGAATAATTTCTCCCTTAATCAAAGAATGGATAAACACTATATGAATCTATCGTATATGATATAATAAAAAATTTAGTGCAAAATTTACTTCCAAAGAGTAATATTTATTTAACATTTCATTCATTGATTTTAGACCCCAATTCCTCTAAAATATTTAATTACTAACTCTTTCTTATAATTCTATTTTCTAAAAATTATAATACTACAGTTTCTCTATTTCGTCCTGGTTAATTCCACTACGTATAATGATTACATATTTTCTCACAAAATCTTTTGTAATCTTTTCGCTCGCGAGTGTGTTTCTTGAACATGGTCCGCCTCTTTGCCGCGTCTTTCGACAGTAAGACGTGTACTCCTTGTATCCCGCGAGGCTTTGTGTTACCTCTTCTTCGTTACTCTTTGTATATTACTGATCCCTCTGATACCACACCTATTTACGTTCTACGTCTTGCATATTGCGTATCTTCGAGTACCGCATACGTCTCAAACAGAGAGAAGCTCTGTAATAAATTTATATTACACTTTCTCGTGTACGTGCACATAGGAAAACATCATTATAGCCTTCAGTTTTACACAAACAAATTTCCACGACCAATTTAAAACGTTTCGTATATACGTTCGAGTAATTTCCAATGCTAAAAACAGAAACGTTTAATAAAAAAAAAATTTATTCAATTATAAGGAAGAAAAGAATTTAATATTTTGGGTAAACAAGACTCGTCGATTTCTTTCGTCGATATTTATAATTTGAAGTCAAAACGAAAATTCGTAATGTTCCAACATTCAACGACATTTAACTCTACTTTTCATCCAAAACAAAATTAGTTAACCAATCCATAAAAACTGAAAACCCAAAGGAGAGCTTTCACGAACCAACCAGCTCGGCGCAGCGAATTCTTTTTCTGGATCGCGGGTACAAATGACGTTAATAATTCCAAAGGGAAATACACAGCGCGAATAATTCACCGCGGAATCAAATGGCCGAATGTCTGACGCCGATAAAGCAACGCTGGACTTCCGTTCCATCTTGGACGTCTTCGGACTCGTTACCTCGCGCGCCGACGAAATTAAATCACCGCTTTATCTTAACACCCGATAAATTACGCAATTAATTAGCCGAGCAATTAACTCGGAATCAGATGGTGTACGAATTTAGGAGGGTGTAATTCTTAGTCGTGCGTGAGCGGGAACCATAAGGCGGTTCGAGGTGGCTCGAAAAAAAAAAAAAAGGCAATTACCTTTCCAGGAACGATGAAGGGGGCTTTGAGCTTCGTGCAAGAACGGGTTTATGATCAAGAGGTGTTTTATGGATCGAGGGGTAGGAGGGTTGTTCAACCCTTTCACCGAATACGCGGCAATCGGGGGAGCAAGATTCGACTATATCGACGAAGATTAACGATCCGGGACCACTATTAGGGGGATTATAGCGAATGATCCTAACTTTCGACGGCTACTTTCGATTCTTGCTCCATTATTAAGATTGACGGGACGCCCCCGTGAACGTGACGAAGGTGACGAGGGGTTGATTTGCTGGTAACGATGGGGCTACGATCGATATTAATATGGATATCGTGGTAACGCAATGTCTACTTATAACTCTATTAAACTTGGCTAATGTAATAACAGCGAACGAAAATTTTCGATAGAAGCTATTTTTCTGCAAAATTTACGCGGAACAGGAGAAAATTTATTTCGAATGGTAATTTAAAAATAATCGTTCCGATTTAATTGATGTTTTGTGAATGGTGTACTTTTATTGATTTTAGACTCTTCGTTTGGCCATTCGATAATTATGAAATTAGTTTGAATTCATACGTGGTTACTAGGGTGGTTCTCATTTTTCGACTTTCAATTACTTTTTCACCCCCCAACCCCCAGATTGTGACACTTGGTGACAAAGGAACACGTATAGCATATAAATTAGAGTTTTGATATTTTTATGATTTTGCGTTAGAGTCGAATGCACTTGTACCATCTTATACCAAAGTTGTCGACTGATATTTTTTAGGGAAATTGTCATTTCTTATGTCTAAAACAATAACGTGAGTGTGATTTTCATTGTTATATTTAGAATTCGATACAATGTAGAACCTCGGAAAAATTTTAATAGGAGATTCTAGAGACCAAAATAAAACTAAAATCAAGAATATCAATTTGTTGGTTGAAGCTTCGTTAAACAGTTACAGAAACATTTCCGGCTACACAGTATATTTTCGGTAAAGAATTTTTTTCTTGAAAATGGTTAGGATTTCGAGGGTATGTCTATTGACCAAAAATGATTGTAATTGACCCCCGCAACCAAAAATAATTTTTCCAGAACGATTTGAAATTTTTTAATTTTGTCGAAAAATTTCACACCCACTCGAATTTTTTTCTCAAAAGTGGGTATAATTTCGAGGGTATGTCTAATGACCGAAAATGGTTGTATTTGACCCCAGAACCTAGAAATAATTTTTTTTGAACGATTCGAATTTTTTTTTTTCGCCGAGAAATTTAGGCACCTACCCCCTGTCGATTTTTCTTAAAAATTAGTTTTTCATTTTTGATAATTTTATTTGATGCCCTACAAAAAAGTTGTCTAATACTTTTTTGTAGGTACCCATGAGCACTAGTTCAGAAAAAAGTTTCATTGAAATATATTCACTATTGTAGGAGTTATGGCTGTTTGAAAATTAGACCATTTTTATGGGGTTTTTCTCATTTTGCGGGGTCAAGGACCAACTTTTCGAATATTTTTAGAATTTCTACATATTCTACACTAAAATACGCGTAGTTTGCTTTTTGAAACATCAAAATCAGCCCATCCGTTCAGGAGTTATGGCATTTTTAAGATTCGCATGAAATTTCGAGCAAACATTTCTGCCCAGAAATTATATTTTCGGTGAGGAATTTTTTTCTCGAAAATGATTAGGATTTCGAGGGTATGTCTATTGACCAAAAATTACTGTAATTGACTCCTGCAACCAAAAATAATTTTTCATGAAGGATTTGAAATTTTTTTTTTTGTCGAAAAATTTCAGTGAAACATGTCAATGTATGGTCAGACATTACATTTTCGGTAAGGAATTTTTTTCTTGAAAATGGTTACGATTTCGAAGGTATGTCTAATGACCAAAACTGATTGTAATTGACCCCTGCAATCGAAAATAATTTTTCTAGAATGATTTGAAACTTTTCAATTTCGCCAAAAATTTATGCATCTATCCCTTGTTACTGGAAGGATCATCCAAAGATGGGCCTAATTTCTAAGTTCGAACAATGTATATTTCACAACTAATACTGGACGAATATAGCAATTACGCGTGTTATTACAAACTAGTGCAAGTACCGACGCTAATTTCCCTTACGGTCGAAGCAGTCTAATTACTTCTACGCGTGTAACTTCTCAGTACTGCTAAACCTACTGATTACTTCTGTACTAGTACGACGTCTGATTGCTTTGACAGTATTTAGAATATAATTTAATTATTTCCAATCCAACGTGAAATTTGATTGCTTCTTCTATGCCACTGACGAGCAATCTTTTCTGTCAAACGAAAGAATATACTTCTAATTATTTCGAGTACCGATAACGAAGGATCAGGAAGAAAGAAATAAAGCAGAGTTAATAACACAGAGTTAATTTCTGCAAGAGGTTCGAGAAACAAAAAGTAACAAAACGTTCTTTGGAACCGCGATACGTACTTCCTTTCTAGGCAGGCTCGCAGGAAAGGAAAATAAGCGACGCCATTTAAAGTCACCCTTGCGTTGCACGAGTTCAGCAGTGAAACCGAGAGCACAATGGAATTCAATAGGGTTGTGTGGGTCGTACGTATCTACTATACACGCCTCGATTAGTTTCGATTTCACCTTTGCTGTTGCATAAAAGTCTGATACCGCGAATTGAAATTCAGCCGGCATCCTTAAAAAGTTATAACGTGGTTTGTTCAAGCGTCGCGGCAAAGCTCTCGATGAATTTTTCGAAGTAGAAACACCGAGAAGCACCGAACGTGTCGAACGTTCGAAGTATTCTAAAAACTTTGCTCGAATTATTCGAATTAATTAAATAACCAAGATAATCGAACGACATAATTTATAATCCACTTGGACTCGTAAGAACTGTTTATTTCAATGAATTTTTTAAATTAAAGGTAATGATAAAATTCAGATTCGTTCGTGAGTAAATGAGTAACTGTAACTGCAAGATTAAAATATATTTATTTAAAGTTTCGTTTCATCGAAGGATTAAAATTTGAACACCTTGGTAACTGAATATCACGAAAATTATTATTCTTTTTTATAGATGCATCGGGCCAACGAGGTTAATAAGATTCTCGAGGTAGTGACCCGAGTCTGGAGTAGTGGGGATGAGACAAGGCAATTAGCATATCGCTCAGGCCTATAGCCTAGTTACCAGGGGTCATCTAACGCTGATGAAATAAAGTGAGATTGTGAAAGGATGACGATCGTTATTCGATTGCAAACACTGAATATTCAATTTTTACGAATATAATAATATTATACAGGTGTGTTTTGTCAATTTTAAGTTTCTTCGAACACTATACTTGCAATACTACGCTTCTACAAACTCTGCGTCATCCTAGTTTCTGTGTCTTCCGCCGAAACCTTCCTAAACTTTACTCTGCGTTATTACTCCTATTCGTATTCCGAAACCACTAAAACCCAATACAATATTGCAGTTGCAGCTCATTCGGATCTATCTCAGTCTGGTATAGAGACATCGCGAACTATCTGACGTCAATTTTGATGAAACTTCGTGCAAATGTACGTTGGTCGAAACTAGGAACCGAGAAACCACCTTTTATATCGGAATCGTCCATATTATTCGCGGTTGTATAATTCTTAAATTAAAAAAGATGCAAAATATTTTAAATATTAATGATACTGTTTTCAAGCAAACACTTTTGTTTGAAAATTTAATTTCTCGAATTATTTCGAACATTTCTTTCTTATACTGTCAAACATTTTTAAAAATATAGAAATCACCCGTAATAGTTGTAAATAATATATAAATGATTACTAATTATATAATACATTTTTAATAAAAAAAAAAGCATATGTAAGTAACAACAAAATTTGTTTCACTGCCCATACATTTGGTTAACCATTTAACAATGTATATGTTTTTCTACGTTTAAATTAGTATTATGTAAACCATTAAGGACTTGAAGCATTAATTACAAATATGTTTTCTTACTATATAAATAACAAGCATAGTTCGAAAGGCTGAATTTTAATAAATCGTTGCTCAGGTATCTCTTAACAAGATCCTAAAGAATTTAAAGAATTTCTTCTCGCAGAAACAGATGATTTTCTGATAAAAGGTCCTTTCGTCTTAAATTGCCGGTGGAATCTTTAGTGAGACTCGATCAGCAATTCTTATCTTAGACGCCATTTTCGTTTGTTGCAATTGATATATGGAGTAATTTACTAAATGAACTCGCCACAAGTTTAAAGGATTAATTCCATCTAAATTAGGATCTGATAAACGAATCTTAACGTCAGAATTTATAGTATTCGCCTATCCAACTATTTCTAGATTACTTAAAAAGTGCTTCAGCCCCCTCCTGTTCACCAAAATAAATTTTTACTTGAATTTTAATCGCTTGGAACGATTCATTTATTCGATATTTCTATTCACAATTTCTAAGGATGGTTATAGTATATAATGAAATTAAAATTACACAGTTTTAGTATTTAACCTGATAGTTATCGATAGTAAGTAAATTTCAATGCCTGGTAAAATATCTTCTCGGGGCTGAAGTTCAGAATTTATTAGTTTATTGTTCCCAGTGCACCGACGTCGCGTTACATTATTTATATCGTAACATTCGCTGCTGACTCGCCAAGATTGATTTATACTCTAGATTTGCGTTCAGATACGAATCCGTGGATCATGCACGACCCGTAAGCACGTTAAGTCCTTTATTATATGACACATACAGTGAAATAAAAATTTTACAAGGAAACCATACTTCAGCTACGGTGTTCAGTTTCAAGCATGTTGACCGGTCGGATCGTAAAAGAATTTTTATTGAACCGTAACACGAGACAGTGCTTACGTTTGTGCACCATACTTTCGACCCTTTGTGCCCGTGTGTATCTGATAACCAATAGAACCCACTATTCCAAAAATAAAAATAGGTGACCTACTCGAAAACATTTCTTTCGAACAATTCTTGCATATCAATTTCTATTATTCGTGTATACAGTTTGTTATCCACCAATAAATCTGTTAAATTGTTTCGAAAACATTTGTAAACGATATTTATGGACTTGATGGTTAATTATAATTGAAAGAAATTATACAAATTTCTATAAGAACACTACGATTTTTAATAAGAATTTAACCCTTTGCATCCGAGAGTATTTATTAATATGAACGATTAGTAATACCAAATTAATTGCGGTGATTGACGAATGATTTCCTCATTCCAGTATCAGATATTTATAAAATATAGGAATATTTTGTAGAAAATCATAGTGTTCTTACAAAAATTTCGTAACTATCCAGATTATAATTCAGAGGGAATCGAACGTATATTCAGCGTTACGCGTCGTTCGCCATAATGGCGGCGAACGGTCATAAAATTGCACTTGGGTTCAATTTCGTCGTATTGCATCCCCCTGATAATGCAATGTCGCCGGGAATCCGTCGCATAGCGGTACTCGGTATATAATTTCGATCGAACGAAGAATGAAACTGAACGATTTCGATACAACCTAGCTTGGCAGTTTGGCACGCGTTCCACATTTACATTGTGTATGGACGACTTGTTGGTGCCCCGAATCGGTACCCATCACGGATTAAGGAATTTCGAGGAATCTCAATCGCACGGCACAATCGATTCTGTGAAATTTATGAGGCGCAGTCGAACGTGCTGACAGCCATGTTTGCCGGCGCCATTTTATAGGGGGGACCCGCGAAGGCGAATCTTCGAACGCTAGAAACCGTTTTATTGTTTCGTCAAATCGAAATAATACGAATCAGAAGCATTTTCACGCGTTTAATAGGCCAATAATCGCGTTGATTGCTAGCACGATTCGCTGGCGAAGTTTATATAAGTCACGAAACTATTGTTATTTTTCGCAATATTGAATATTCGATTTTTATAACCTTCCGTGAGAAACAACCTCATCTTCCGCGTGCGGATATTCTCAATAATCCTAATAAAGCATTGTTTTTAGGAACGAAAGATGACCTACGATATAAATTCTATGAATCCTTTCGATGAATATTATTATTTTATCGCGTAGTTTAAATTTAACGAGTCGAAATAACCGAACGGCGAGAAATAAGAGGGAAAAATGGATGGGAACTTTATGGCCTGGCGCAAAGAGGAAGTTTGCAAGAACTTCTGCCTTAGAAGTGAATAATCCTAGGTTTCTGAACAGAAGTGTACACATATGCACAGGAAGTTTAATCAAACACGAAGTTGAGAGCAGCGCTTCCATCATCTAACTTTAAAAGATTTACAGGTCGAAGATGGATGAAGATCGCGAAGGCATAATCTCCTGAAATGCATTGGCCAAGATTGATTTCTGCAAATATGATGAACGTCAGTTCTAACCGAAGTTCAATATTACAGAGGAACTCGTATTTTCAATCGAAAATATGCTAAAAGCAATATTCTGTACGTACGATCTTCAGAAGTTTTCAAGACAATTTAACTTTCAGAATAATATTGAAACTAGTAAAATTATTTACTGCCAATTTATTTTTTTGCAATCAACGTTGCTATACGATTGAATTATAAATGATTTAAACGTTTTATTCCCACTGTCTCCATATTTATTTAACATATTTATTGAACAAACTAATAATATTATACATATAATATAGACATTAGTGTGATTAAAATGTGCTATTTGTAAACCTAATCTCAAATGGCTCCATATTTCAGATTGTTAACGAAAATTATTTATCAGATAGTATTTCGTGTCTCAGAATTCTGTTTTACAATTTAAATTTGATGATATTAATGTGAAATAATTTTGAAAACCAAAATTGCAAAATAATTACGAGGAAAATAACATAGTAGTCGAAATACTTCATTACTGAAACAATTTAATGGAGTTTCATAGTAATTTCACTGTATATAGAGAGGAATAATTTTCTACAAAATTATGATGTCATAATTAATATCCAGCTATATTTTGATATCATAAATCATATATCCTCCTGCAGCTATTAACAACAATAATATCTGCAAAATGTGTATTGAAGATCTAAAAACTGTAATAAAAGTATGATTGTTAATTCTAACAATAATTAAACAGAAATATAAACAATTTACTGAAACTGCGTAGTAATTTCAATACATGGCCATGGATACAGCAAACTACAATTTTTTACAAAATTAGACTACATAATCTCGTTAATGTCGTTATATTTTAATATCATAAATCATGTATCCTCCTGCAACTATTAATAATAAAGTTTGCTGAAATTTTAAATGAAAATCTGGAAACTGTAATCAGTTCTAACATTAAATAAACAGAAATATAAACTGAATAACAATGGCTTACTCATTTCTATTAATAAATGGAAAAAAACAATAGTTAGAATTAGAAAAAATATAACAATGTGGATACACGGACGACTGAATGATTTATATGGCGCGCTTGACTTATTATTCATTGCTACTACTTGTAAATTTTCACAGGCGATTTTATCGTAAACAAAATGTCGTACGAAAAAAATTTATTCCACATTGTTTATTTATTTTTACACCATCATTACCACATTGTTATTAAAAAAATATAAAAACGTCGATACGCGGACGACTGAATGATTTATCTGACGCGTTTGACTTATTATTCACTGTTACTACTTGCAAATTTTCACAGGCGATTTTTTTGTAAACAAAATGTCGAACGAAAAAAATTTATTCCACATTTTTTATTTATTTTTACACCATCATTACCAGATTTTTATTAAAAAAATATAAAAACATTGATACGCGGACGACTGAATGATTTATCTGGCGCGTTTGACTTATTATTCACTGTTACTACTTGCAAATTTTCACAGGCCATTTTTTCGTAAACAAAGTGTTCTACAAAAAAAATTCATTCCACATTTTTTATTCATTTTCTCACGCAGAATCGTTCCTCTTTCGGTCGTACCATAATTATCGCCACATTCCGTGTAGCAGACAGATAATTAATAATTACAGCAAAAATATAAAACGTTTCAATATCATTAGACTGTGGATCTTTATGCAAATTTATATTTTTATAAATAGAATTACTAAAATGGGAGCTTTGTAGAGGGTTGTCTCAACCCCAAAACATAATAATTCAAACCTTACTTTAAGTATATCATATATTTCCATATTAAGCGCATTACGTAGCCTTTTAAAAATTAAAATTTCCCATAAATGCATGAACGTTCGCACTCTACTTATTATTCTTGAATATTTTACTAATCTATACTTACGAACGTACACATATATAAATACGGATATAGAATACGAGCGTAAATAGTATTCATCTTCATTTTCAAAATACGACAAGTTACATTTGCCTGCACGGCCACCGAACTATCGTAACGAATTCATAATATTTTATTTAAATCACGCGTTCGTGTTGCCTTCGAATGATACAGCACGATACACATGCTGCATCTGGTCCATTTCTCATGCGTCAGAACTGTTTATGGTTGACGCGTGCACCTCCCGTCGACAGTTTTCCAATGGATCCGTGATGGATGCACCGGTTCCCAGATTTTTTTTTTTTTCACCATCCTTCTGCCGCGGGATCGTCAAGTAAATTGAACAATGATCGATTACACGATGTGAAAAATGAAGGATCGATCGACTAATTACCGATACGTAGAAACGAAGTCCGAGCGAATAACGTGTGTTACACTTGAACGGCGAAAAAACGGTATCGACGGGCGCGCGAAAAAATGGGAAAGTAATTGTTTACTTCCGAGGAAATTGTGTTGACTCGAAAGGGTGCGTTGATAAATCTGTCAGAGGACGGGGTAGGAGGCGGGGGATGAAAAATTCATGTCCCGTAATTTCGTTATCAGCGGATTCCAGCACTCGTTCCTCGTTGCGGGCCAGAGTACGGTAGCGATAAATTATTTTCTAATTACTCTGGCAATCAATTATAGAGAGCAATAATAATTAGCAATCAATTAATTATCATCGAGATTAACAAATAATCGTAAGTAACACTTGCCATAGGTTATCGCGAATTGGTAATTCGTGACCGTGGAAAGATAATTTAAAATATTAACACTGCCACTTTAGTTTTGTTATTATAATACTTATCGATCAAAATTAACGCTAGACTTACCGGACGAAATTATGGAATACGTGAATATTAGGCTTTGGCGACTCATGTTTGAATTTGAATATTTTAAAAGCGTTAAACAGCGAGTTAATTCTTCTGAATTAAGAATTTTAAGCACAAGGAATTACTGTGGTACAGTAAATAAAGTAATTTTGTTGATTTGATCGTACGTTTTCTTTTGATGTTAAAAAAGGAGCGAGTTACGAGCCTAGAGCACCAAAAATTTATTTATTCTAACAATTCGTATATATTGTCTGCATCTACGCTGGTCTTAGTATTATTACGCAAGCAATTCGAAATCCTCTTGCAGAAAATGTATGCCACTCAAATTGCCTCATTGTCCCAACCCGCAGCTGCGAATGCAATTTACAAATACTAAGGTCGACAGCATGACTTATACGTGGATACTTTTGCAGTTAGAAATACCTTGCATTTTCAGCAGCGTGGAAATTCAGAACGCTCGTCGTTTCTGGACTTCACTGGAGAGTTAGATTTGTCCGATAATTAAAACGCCGCTACCCCTTTGGTGGTATTTTAATTTCGGGGCCCGTTATTATGTTTTCGCCCGCCCCGACTGGCGCTCCTTTTCGCAACATCAACGCGCCTTTACATCGAGGAGTAATTAGGCAATCATCTATTTCCGCGTAACGGAACCTCTACTGATTAAACTCGACGTCTAAATAATTATTAAACGCCCGTGGATTTTATGTTCCAACGAAGAATGTAACCAGACCTTTTCACTGCCGTACACGAAACTTCTTTATCGCGGCTAAAGCGTGAAAGACATTATCAATTTGAAGGGAAAATCTTCCTCTAACTTTGAGTCAGCAGTTTCGGCCAAGTAAGCAATGTTCAGAGTCACTCAAGTATACATTCATAGCACACTGGAGAATTTACGACAGTTTTTAACAAATTCCGGTTCCCGGTTTTACCGGAAACACAATTTTCAACTGTTACAGAATTCATTCGTGAATTTTAGAAAATTATTATACAGGGTGCTCGGCCACCCTTGGGAATAATTTTAATGGGAGATTCTAGAGGCCAAAATAAGACGAAAGTCAAGGATAATAATTTATTGATTGAGACTTCGTTAAAAAGTTATAGAAACATTATTTTCGGCCACACAGTATATTTCCGGTAAAGAATTTTTTTCTCGAAAATGCGTAGAATTTTGGAGGTATGTGTATTCACCAAAAATGATTGCAATTAACCCCTTCAATTGAAAATAATTTTTCCAGAACGATTTGAGATTTTTTAATATCGTCGAATAATTTGCCCACCTTCCTGAATTTTTTTCTCGAAAGTGCAAAGGATTTCGGAGGTAAGTGTATTCACCAAAAATGATAGTAATTAACCCCTGTAGCCAAATATAATTTTTCCAGAACGATTTGAAATTTTTTAATTTTGTCGAAAAATTTCACATCTTCTCGAATTTTTTTCTCAAAAGTGGGTAGAATTTCGAGGGTATGTCTAATGACCGCAAATGGTTGTATTTGATCCCAGAGCCTAGAAATAATTTTTTTAGAACGATTCAAAATTTTTTTTTTTCGCCGAGAAATTTAGACACCTACCCCCTGTCGATTTTTCTTAAAAACTCGTTTTAGATTTTTAGTAATTTTGTTTGACGTCCTACAGAAAAATTGTCTAATACTTTTTTGTTGGTACCCATGAGCTCTACTTCAGAAAAAAGTTTCATTGAAATATATTCACTATTGTAAGAGTTATGGCTGTTTGAAAATTGAACAATTTTTATGGGGTTTTTCTCATTTTGCGGGGTCAAGGATCAACTTTTCCAATATTTTTGCAATTTGTACATATTCCCCACCAACATACGCGTAGTTTGCTTTTTTAAACATTAAAATCGGCCCATCCGTTCAGGAGTTATGGCATTTTTAAGATTCGCATGAAATTTCGAGCAAACATTTCTGCCCAGAAATTATATTTTCGGTAAAGAATTTTTTTCTCGAAAGTGCGTAAAAATTCGGGACTATGTCTATTGACCAAAAATGATTGAAAATGACCCCTGCAAATGAAAATAATTTTTTTAGAACGATTTGAAATTTTTTAATTTTGTTGAAAAATTTCACACCTACTCGAATTTTTTTCTCAAAAGTGGGTGGGATTTCGAGGGTATGTCCAATGACCAAAAATGGTTGTATTTCACCCCAGAACCTAAAAATAATTTTTTTAGTATGATTTGAAATTTTTAAATTTAATTTTGTTAATAACTTTTCAATGAAGCCTCTGTCAAGAAATTCATAGTCATGATTTTCGTTTTATTTTGGCCTCTAGAATTTCACATTAAAATTTTTCCCAGGAGTGGCCGAACACCCTGAATAATAATTTTTATAAATATTGAAATTTTACGTCTCTATATATTTATTACACACGATATATAATTTATTCTCTCACTTATACACGTATGAGAGACATTTTCGTCGTACGCTCTTGCAAATTATAATTTATTAAATATTTCGTTGACATATACAAAAATAAATAAACTGTGGTTGTTTGTTGCTATCATTAGCCATATTGTTTAGCTATATTTTGGGTTAGAATCAAGAATATGATGGATTCTGTTTTACAACATTAACTTGTACAAACACGCTTTTTTTAAGAAAGTATACTGACCCAACGAAGCTTTAAAGAGCCAATAAAATTTAATGTGTGGGGGGGTTGTTTTAATTCCTGCGGCTCTGGCACTTTACGTTAACTGATATTTTAAATGCTCCATGGATAATTAAATTATACCAAAGAGGTTACCCACTGCGGGGAAGTAGTTGTGAAATTGTGTTTTCTCATTAGAATGGCCATCACGGTTGCTTTATACCCAGTAAAGTATTTCTTTATAGACTAAAGGTCTCCTGGAAAATGTTTTTGGACCATAAAATAATTAACTGGCCTAATTCTCTAAATATGACGGTTCCGTCCTTCCGAAAATCTTGTAAAAAATATACCAAAATAATTACAAATTGTAATCAATAATGATAAATATCAAACATGCTATCTTTTTGAATTAATCTTCTAGGAAAGTTAAATTTAAAAAATTATGAAATTTTACCATTATTGAAATAATAACTATTTCAAGCAATGATTTATTTCAGATCTATTTTTTGAATGCTATACCACTATCTGTGATTCTGTCATTTACATTTACAATTTTAAATCTTTATTAAAAAATGTGGCTTTTGTGAGTTCGAACGTGCTTGATTATTAGAATTTTAACTAGAACTTTTTGATTGTCTCGAAAATGTATTGATTGCATTAAAATGCACGTTTCTGTTGGAGTTCTGGAAAGTGAAAGCAACCCTAACAAATTTTTCTCGCGTGCAATATAAGCGGTCGATTTTAAATTTATGTATAACAAAAATCAATATTCAAATAGTCGTTGGTACGAATCACGCGAATATTTAAATGAACATTTTGCGCCTGCATATCAATTGTACCAGACAAATGACGTTCGCTATAGATATTTGCATTTGCATTTACACACGAACTTCAAGTACTGTTAAGAGTTTTTTGGACTCCAAGAATTAAACATTACATATACGGTAATATATGAAACTGCATAAAACATTTCAATATTCAATAAATATCAATTCAATAAAGTATTATGACTCGCGTAGAAAATAAAGTATATTTTGAAAAATCGATCAAAAATTGTTTGATTAATTAGTCTAATAATTTTGATTCTGGAAAATTTATCTCTTCAGATACGTGATTGTACGAAACTTACAAGGAGTATCGTTAATTAACTGATATTTAAAGAACACACACTATTCCCTCGGTTAATGACGAAAAATCGGGTCTATCAGAGACCAAAACTCAGCCAAAAATGGTCTAGATTTATGATAAAGTATCTCCAGAAGAAAAACATATGCGTCACTCGTTAAATAAAAATAAAAATCTGAATGAAATATTTCACCATATTTCATCATAAATTGCTAAACGTTATTTGTTATATATTATTTCAACAAAAGATTCTTCATTTCTACTCCATTTTATATTATTACAAAGAATGTGCAATACAAACGTCACTATATAAAGAAATATTGCAAAAGCACACGATATTTTATATTTATACATAACAATTTATTCAGAAACGATCGTTTCAGCTTTACGTTCGAATTGTATTCCATTTTGTCTTAAAAATAAAATGTTCCTATGTTACCACCATACGAAACACAGAAACGAGTTCCTTAAATTCCGTGCGTCGGCTTGGCATCTGTTATTCATCTGTATTTACGAGCAAATTATAAATCTACGTGAAAAGCGAAACGTACGAGGTCAAAGAGTCGCAGACGTTAGTGCATTTTATATGAATCGTCGTAAAATCTATTTACCAGACGCAACGGTCTCTTTGGTACTATCTAGGGAATTTACATCCTGCAAATCTCTGCTGCGACCTCGTATGGATGCGTTGCGCTACAAACGTCCGAATGTAATTACAATTATCGGGCTATGACCGTGGCGTTCGAAATACAGAAAGAGGGAAAGAGACAGAGAGATTTTCAGCATTTATTGGATTTACTTGGAAAAGGCTCATTCGTGCTCTTTGTACACAACCACTTGACGTGTCCGCCTCTTTTCCGACAAAACCTGACATTTTCGACGAAAATTGATTTCTGCACCATTTCCAGAAAGAAATAATAGCGTTTCCTCGTCGAATCGAATCACCGTTTAATATTTTATTACACTTTGACTAGAGGCAGTACATACCTAGGATGATTCAACTGGATTCTTCGCGTATTTCTTGTCACACTTTTAGCATGGAACGAGATTGGATGGGGCCAATTACTAACACACAATTGTAAACCGAAAAACTGTTGAAAAATATGTATTACACATGTGACAAACAACAAACCGAACGAAACACGTCCACACGAGGCGCGGCCATATTGGATTCACGTTCCGCGCATGCGCGCATCGTCAGTGCTGTACTCAGGACCAGTAGGACCCATTATTTAAGACAAACTTAAAGATTCTAATTAAATTCTTACAATATTAAACAAATTTTTCTCTTATATTTGCATTTGTAAATATATTTCTATATATTTATTACGTATGAACTTATACGTAAGTTTCTCCCTTAGTAAAACAATGATTTGTGCTTGCAAATATTATTAACATACATTTATATACTTCGACTGAATTTTTATCATATATTTTATAGTCACTTTCTTCGTTTATAATTAAGTAACTATTTCACACGTTTGATTTTGGCCGTTTAATATTTTATTATACTTTGACTAGACGCAGTACATACCTAGGATGATTCAACTGGATTCTTCGCGTATTTCTTATCACACTTTTAGCATGGAACGAGATTGGACGGGGCCAATTACTAACACACAATTGTAAACCGAAAAACTGTTGAAAAATACGTATTACACATGTAACAAACAACAAACCGAACGAAACACGTCCACACGAGGCGCGGCCATATTGGATTCACTTTACGCGCATGCGCGCATCGTCAGTGCTGTACTCAGGACCAGTAGGACCCATTATTTAAAACAAACTTAAAGATTCTAATTAAATTCTTACAATATTAAAGAAATTTTTCTCTTATATTTGCATTTGTAAATATATTTCTATATATCTATTACGTATGAACTTATACGTAAATTTCTCCCTTAGTAAAACAATGATTTGTGCTTGCAAATATTATTAACATACATTTATATACTTCGACTGAATTTTTATCATATATTTTATAGTCACTTTTTTCGTTTATAATTCAGTAACTATTTCACACGTTTGATTTTGGCTCACCACGAGCATATGTTTAGTGGAAATAGAAGAGGTCCTAACGGGAGAAGTTATAGTTTATTGCTTCGAATTTAGAATTTTCGGTTCCCGCGTGCTCAATAGCAAACAGGCGTGTCATAAACTCACTAGTTTCCGAAGGGCAAGATATAAATTAGTTTAACGGTTCTTGGGGACCAATGCTCCTGAACAGAACATTCGGGACATGGAACAAACTCCGTGTCGTCGTCGAAGTTTCGTTCTCCGGCAAATATAGGACACAGCTTCTACGGGAAGGATTTATCTAGTTTAGAGTTTCAAAAATTGGATAATATTTCACCCTTCATATAAATGAAATGTAATACAAATGAAAAAAGCATGAAATCAAATATTACAGTTGAATGTCCTTTGCATGCATGTACTTACACTGTTAGTCATTTAAATTGTTACTCGAGTGGAAACGTAATTCCGTATTTGCAATTCAAGAGAGCTTTGGTGTCAAACGTCAATGTCAAACGCAGTCGAGACTAGTGTCCAAAGTACTACTCGCCCGAAATTATTGGCAAAGTTCCGTCAGAAAATTCTATGACACTGTGCGCAACAATGGAAGCCTCGCGATCAAAGTTCAACAACCGAGAACGCAGACGCCAGAAAAATATCAAAGCATCAGGATTCATTAAGGAAATGACCTACGTCAATGTGCTTAAAACCCGGTATTTTCTTTCAACGAATCCGTTCTCGAAGGGAGAAGTAGCTGCATCGTTACGACAGCTTTGGCAGCCGGCGAGATATACCCTGTCCTTTTGAAATTTTCGTCGCGGAAAACTGTTCTACGATGCAATTACCGGGGCTAAAAGTGTGTGGGGGAGAGGCAGAATTGAAGGAGGGGCGGGCACGGTGTGGAGAAAGACAACAAACGCGCAGAAACGAGACCGGGAGAATAAGAATGAGAATGAAAAGCCTTCAAACCCATGTATTTCCTGTAATGCTCGCTACAATTGAAAGAAAATCACATGGCCCGATTTATCCCATCGGCCAACTATAGTTAGTTTTACATTATAACCAGTATTTACCAACGTAAACTACTATTTTTGTAAACAATATAGTTTGATACTCTTTTTAAGCGAAGTATCGACACGAATCTAGATCAAAAGTGCCATCTAGTCGACCGCCAGCTGATGGTAGAGGGCGCCACATTAGTTCATGGCGGCCATGTTGATTCTAGCCTTATTTTCTCTCTGACTAAATATTTTCTATTCTATTAATTTCATTTGAATCGATACTCACTGTTTAAAGAAACGTTAATTAACGATTAAATAAATCGTATCTTCGCAGTCTATTTTCTAAAAAGGTTTAACGTCACGCTGATACTATCTCGAGTAAAAATTGTAAACAAAAATATAACGTTCACTGTAACTAGGCAAGGCACAGTGTTAAAAGTAGAAGCTTCGTCTGGCATAGTTTATAACGGGCCGTATAATTTTGTTCCGACTGTAGGCAGCACGGAATTGCTTTGACTAGCGAACTGCGAACGTCGAAGGCGCTTGTTCGTAAATACGTTGCTGCACCTCTAGGTCCGTCGCACATTATCACAGTACTTACAAACCCGTAACAAGTTGATGTATTTTGCATCCGTTCCTCTCGCACCGAACAAACAAGACTGAAAATTTGCGTGATTTTCAAGGGTTGTTATTGGTACCTGCCCTAACCTCGTTTCTTTGCCATGCGTGCGTGAACATGCATTTTATCGCGGTATATTTTCCGAATATTTGTACTTCGCGTAATGACCTGCGCTTTTAATCGTGGAGTTCTTTAAACGCAATAGTCGAGTACAGTTTTGCTCGAAAAATTGTTTCAAAGCTTCCACGATCGTTTGAATATACGTTTTACTTTAATAAATTAAATTAAATTAAATTTGTATGCTCGTATTTATAAAAAAAACAGATCATTATACAAACTCCGTAGGAACATTCTGATTATTTAAAATATGTTTTATTTTGTTAGATATTGCAAGTAAAAAAGGAACACAAAATATTTGCTTCGTAATTTTAACGTAAATAATTTCAGAGAATATAATTTACTTAATTAAGAATATAATTTAATTCATTAAGTTACAACGTTATTTAAAATATATTTGTCTTTATATAATCATATATTCTTATTTTAATAGATAGATTTGATTATAATTTGCCAAAGTGTTTCATTCGAAGCTTCGCTTCGAGAAAATGTTATTGTATTTTATTGTCCTTTGCGCACTGACCGACGTAGCAATAGCTTTCACGATACTATTCCACTAAAATTCAGAGTATCGCAAGAACGTGCACTTTTATCATAACATCTGCATGAATATCACTGACAGCGAGGTACATTGTGAATCGTACAATTGATCTAGATAGCTGACGGTACATTTTCCAGCTCATACGATACGCGACAATGAATATTGCAATTCAAAAAGAGGGATACACTGCGTCTAAAGGACTGTCATGTTATAACTTTCTTCCATACATGCTTAAGCGAGGCGTACTTCGACGCGAGTACGTACACGGATGCAGAACTTTGCAACGCCTCGATCCGTTGTTTGCCACGTTCCCGTGTTTAAATATTCATCGAATCGAGGATTACTCGAATTTTACACAATTCCGCGTCGCTGTGCGTTGGAATCGATGAAATTGAAATTCAAGAACGTCGGATTAAAAGCAAATCGAACGCACGCCCAGGCGAGGGTTAAACGGCGCTGGCTGTGTAAAGTTAGTTAAAACGATCGTTTAAAAGAAAAATTGCCAAGTAATATACTCGACCATAACAATGTTATTTTAGATATTCGAGTTAAAGAAACCACCCAGGTTTCGTTTCTTCTATTACCGATTAAATTAAAAGAATTATTTTTAACATCGATTTGGTCACTCGTTAATTACCGAAGAGATTAGTAGTTAGTTTCTAATACACAATCTGGTTGGAATACACGATCTGTTCAATTGATCCTTCTCTACTAATTCAACGACCAGGATAATGTTTGGGAATAAGATCGTCCGATAGGTAATGCGAATTCGATAGTAATAGTCGAACAATATCCAACTTCGACGCTCGGAAAACTATCTTGGAAACGAAATAGTGACTTAGTTGGTCTCCAAGTGCTCTCTATATGCTCCAACATGGAGGAGCTGCAATTTATCTTGTCGATGTTCTTGAATCTTTTGATATCATATCGGACACTTGTTCTTTTACTTCGACTGTTCGGGCGAACTTGGCTCCGCCTCTATCAGCTGTAACAGGTGAAAAGGATCCATTATCTGCAGAGCGCCTATGAATTGCTGGAAATGTCGCTTTGGTTGGAAAACGTCGGTTTGGGAAAGTTTACTCATAAAGATGCTGGGTCGTCTCCACTGTTCCCTTTACCGATTCATACATAAAATGCATATCTAGCGTTTCGGCGTCTCGATAACAGCGATGGTATCGCGGGAACGTTCTGAGATCAAAACTAGTCGATAAAAATACTGTTATCCGGGTCTACTGAAGTTAAACCTTCGAGTCAAACGAATTACACTCTTGAATGGAAAAATTTCTCTGTTGAAAGGATTGGCTGACAAATATTCTCGTTAGCTTTCCCCCTGTTACTTATTAAGACCCCTCGGAATGTATTGGCTCTTCCTCGATGAGGTGTTGTCATTCTCAAAGGCTTCTCCAAGTTAGATTTATTTATAATATTGTTTGACGGGACATTCGATGGTCACTTGTGAGAAAGGTGCAGGTTAAGCGTTTCCGTCTGGTGGCGAGTGCAGAAACTATCGCCATGTATGCTCTCCTCTGACAGCGATAACGTTACATTTGTAATATCTTTTAATTCACCTATCTAAGAGTTAGACTACTATATACATAGTTATTTTGCTAACGATTAATAACATCTAGACTATTTACAGAGTTCAACTTTTAACGTTACCACTATGCACGGTCTTTTCGCATGTATCTTACGAGCACTAGCGAGAAAGCGCAGCCCTCTGGTGGCAAGTTTTGGAAGCGTCGTCACAATCTCATCCCAGTATCCACGGAAGCTATTCATAATTTATTCCGAATGTTTCAGAAGCGTAAAACGCGAAAGGTTCCGTGCCTCCCGTTAGTAACCGTATTAAACAAAGGAGTCTCGTCGAACCTTTCGTTTTAAATACCGTCGCGAATCGTTGCATAACGACGAGGATAACAAATTCAATCCGACGAGGAAGAAAAATTGCTAGAGGAGCAATCCTTTGCGGGCGGGTTCTTCAAAAAGATTGAATGTTTCCACCAGCGACTCGATCATCACGCGCCAGACGGATCAAAAGAATCAGAATCTCGAATAGGATTCGTACGTACATAAATGAGTCAGCGAGGAACGAAAGGCTGGCTCTCACGGGATAAAATCAGCTCCTCGATGCGGAACACGAGACGAGCTTGTTAACCAAACGATACCAGGCTCTGTTTCGCGCGAAACAAAGTCGCCATGTAAATTCACCCGACGCGTCTGTCGGGTATCTCGAGTATAAAGGGCAGACGCGTCAGTAGCGGAAGTAATTTTCATGAAACATTCTCGAATGAGTGAAAAGAGAGTAACACTTGGATTACCCAGAGCGCATCCTACACCCTATTTCTCCCCGGTTCGATTTTTCTTCGCTTTGATCCCCTTTCGCTAATGACTGCTGCGCGAAATGTTCCTCCAACGGCGATACAATACATTTATTAAATACCAGATTCTATAGTTAATTAGTAGAGGTGCCTAAATTGATGGACAGTAGTCGAGCACGAGGAATTTTAACAACCTTAAACGTTTCAATTTTCTCGTTTACACCGCATAAATGCGCCATGAAATTTGACTTGCTTCGAGCTGATGGCAACGAAGTCATATTTTGTCAAGTTTTATTGTTGTATTCCCAAGAACGTATGTTACAAAGTATACATTTAATATCGTACGACACAGTGTATAGGAATAGTAACAACTTTGCTTTAATTTCTTTTAAATAAGTGCAATAATATTCTATTGTTTAGATCAAGTAAAGCCGCATATAGATTCTTTTTCTTAAATATAGAAAATATAGAAGTCTTCCGAGTGTCTAATATTTCTGTGCAGTACTGTACCAAATTACATTTGAGAATATCGTTGGCACAAATACATATAAGCATTTCTTAACGGGTCTGTGCTTTGCTAAATCAGTTTAATGCTCGATCTATAGCTACATGCGTTTAACATGAAATAGATTGATCGTATAATTGACTTATCACCCTCTGCGCCTACGTCGTGCCTTTCAAGCGACGCTATCTAGCGTTTCAGGAGTGCGAAAACTATTATAGAAGCTTAACGCGAAGGACAAGGGGATGCAATAAGTGTGCCACATACCTCTCGAGCCTCGAGCGATGTGAAACACTGTCACCAGGTATACCATTAACTTCTGCGCATCCGAACACCTTTGTGGCCACTGTGCAACGTACGGTTCAAAGTGCTTTATAAATATTGTACACGACATCATCTTCTAATTTTATTCATTCAATCTCTCTAACTTCCGTTTGGTTCAAAATATAAATACAAGGTAACTTCCCTATAGTATAAAATGTTATTAGAATGCTCGTTAAGCGAAGTAGAATCAGTCACAAGAAATTAGGAATTTGTCACGTTCATCCCCCAGTTTTCTTTGTATAGCCACCATCGATGTTTACCACCATTTTTCATAATTATACATTACAAGGTATCAACAAAGAGTAGAAATATACTGTATGCATTCGTACGTTATCATTCACGTGCAGTTTTGCTTACAACTGACCGTAGGTCATCAATTAGACCCCCTCTGTCAATCCATTCAGTATTCCTACGTTTGATCCCTCTTTTCAAAGAAATCCCGACCAACGCACACGCCTAACCTTTGTTTCCACTCTATTGAAAAATCCCCCTCCCAAAGGACTCCGTTCAATAAACTATTAGCTCTCTTTTCTACTAATGAAATTGTACTCATTCGGCTAATTAGTTTTCCTACATGAACGAATTCCACCTGAAAGTTACTTCGAAATAGAACGAGGACCGTACAGCAGCTGAAACTGGGAACTACCAAATTCGTATTGTATTAAACTCTTGTAGCTATTAAATGTAACGCAGTTTAACGTCACTGTTAAAACTCAATTCTACATGGTGCCTGTAAGTCTCCGGTGAACGTATTTCGAAGCATTTCCTGGACGTGTAACTGGTCCTTCGAGGCAACGGTCGCATTTGAATCCCCAAACAATAGGACTAGTACAAAAAGGAGTCTGCAACAAATTCTACAAATTGGCTGGGGAATAATGTAGGTCGATCAATTTTGCGTTCACGTGTCCATTCTGACCACGTTAGTTTGTGAAAACGGGCATCATTTGTTAAATTGTGTTATTTAACAACAACAACAACAACGAAGACGACGACTACAATGATAATAACACAATAACGACGATGACAATAATACAATGACGACGACTACAATAATTACAACGACAATAATAACTAGAACAACAACATCGATGATGATGACTATAAAAATAACAACCATGACGACGACTATGATAATGATGATGATAATGCAACTATGACGACGACGACTACAACGACGACAACAATAACGATGATGATAATACAACTATGACGATGATTACGACGACAACAAGAACAATAATAACAATAAGAATAAGAATAACAGGAAGAAGAAGAATAACACCGAAAGAGATACATTTGACAGTTAAGTTTAATGGGATTCTCAAGAAAGATGCTCGATTACTAACTAAAACGTATTTCATTTTAAAGTCCCAATAATTTAGTTCCTACCTTGAACATTTTTGTTATTAATTTAAACCGAAACTACTGTGTAGCAGGGGATGAAATATGATTCGATATCGTCGACTCGGTGGCCCGTAATCGCGCAAAGTCTCCCGTCAAAAGTGCGTCGGTTTCATCGACTCGAAACAAAGGGGGACGTTGATCCGAGAATGGCGGTGGATCGAAACCCCGCCTTAAAAAACACTCCAATATCTACGGGTCGAAACGGAAACTTGATTCGCCAACAGTTACGTTCGTTTCGAATCCCTGGTTAAACCAATGAACTGGAAACATCCCGCGTATCGAGATAGCTTTTATCAGAGAGGTACGTAACGGGGCTCGCGGTAGCCGAATAACAAAGCAATAAGTTCATTAATATCGATCCCCCGCGCTGGGACCGGGGATGTTTGACTGGGAACGGAGATGAATTTGGCGCGACAGTGCACATTCGCTAGATGCCCGGGTATGAAACGTTAACGAATTCGAAGTTCCCGTCGGTTTGAAGTCAGCTCGAATGAAATCGCGTCGTGGAATAATCTATCCGCCGCAGCAATTCGAAACTTGGATGTCCCGAGATCTCGAGTTCCCTGTGCGCGAACTTCGGATTACACTTCGACCGGAAGTGTAGTCGACTTGAATTTCACGGCACGGTGCTCGCGCCAGGACTCGACGCGACTGGATTGGCTTTCTTGCCACTTCAAAGGGCCGTTTGTTCTTTAAGAAGCTACGCTGCTATTCCACCGCCCACAGCTTGCGAGATTTCGTTCGAGCCATTGGAACGATATCAAAGAAATAATTTATGTCTCAGCTGATACGAATTTACCCCTTATGACGCGCTCGAAATTATATTTAAAACCGTCGATGGAAGTATCCTCAACGAAGAAACGTTGCACGTACAATGCACGATGGCGAATGGAAATTTATTTAAAATTTTTCGACGTTAGCGGAATCCGTAACACAATTGTTTGAGGAAGAGTATTTAATTGGACAGACACAAAATAAATTTGATCTTCAAACTTTTCTTTGTTATAAATGTACCGAATAACCATGTGCTTTTTAGAATTTTATCCAACCCAATTAGTGTACTATTATTTCTGTCAAAGAATAGCAGAAGAATGGAGGACACCAAGGGTAAATCAAACTAAAAGAGCCACGAGTTGAATAAGACGAAGACTCAAGATGGTGGTCAAGAAGACACAGTACAACCTTCTTCTAATTGTACTTAACAGAATCGAGAATTATGCAGAATGCAAAGATACTTTCTCAGAGTTCCCTTCGAATTTATTTATTTATTTATTTTAGGCTCTAACCCAAACCTAACCCGTAACACAATTGGTTATAGAAGAATATTTAATTGGTCTATACAATAGCTCCAAAACAAATCTTCAAACTTTTTTTCGTTTTAAATGTAACGAATAACCATGTGCTTTTAGAATTTCATCCAACCCAATTAGTGTACTATTATTTCTGTCAAAGAATAGCAGAAGAATGGAGGACACCAAGGGTAAATCAAACTAAAAGAGCCACGAGTTGAATAAGACGAAGACTCAAGATGGTGGTCAAGAAGACACAGTACAACCTTCTTCTAATTGTACTTAACAGAATCGAGAATTATGCAGAATGCAAAGATACTTTCTCAGAGTTCCCTTCGAATTTATTTATTCATTTATTTTAGGCTCTAACCCAAACCTAACCCGTAACACAATTGGTTATAGAAGAATATTTAATTGGTCTATACAATAGCTCCAAAACAAATCTTCAAACTTTTTTTCGTTTTAAATGTACCGAATAACCATGTGCTTTTTAGAATTTTATCCAACCCAATTAGTGTACTATTATTTCTGTCAAAGAATAGCAGAAGAATGGAGGACACCAAGGGTAAATCAAACTAAAAGAGCCACGAGTTGAATAAGACGAAGACTCAAGATGGTGGTCAAGAAGACACAGTACAACCTTCTTCTAATTGTACTTAACAGAATCGAGAATTATGCAGAATGCAAAGATACTTTCTCAGAGTTCCCTTCGAATTTATTTATTTATTTATTTTAGGCTCTAACCCAAACCTAACCCGTAACACAATTGGTTATAGAAGAATATTTAATTGGTCTATACAATAGCTCCAAAACAAATCTTCAAACTTTTTTTCGTTTTAAATGTAACGAATAACCATGTGCTTTTAGAATTTTATCCAACCCAATTAGTGTACTATTATTTCTGTCAAAGAATAGCAGAAGAATGGAGGACACCAAGGGTAAATCAAACTAAAAGAGCCACGAGTTGAATAAGACGAAGACTCAAGATGGCGGTCAAGAAGACACAGTGTAACCTTCTTCTAATTGCACTTAACAGTATCGAGAATTATGTACAATGCAAAGATACTTTCTCAGAGTTCTCTTTGAATTTATTTATTTATTTTAGATTCTCTGGATTCTGTAATTACTTGACGATTTGAAAAGCAGCGTAAAGACAATGAAAAGGAGGAGCGAAAACATAAATAGGCGACGCGATGTACCATTTCTGTAACCTCCTTTGCACGTGAGGTACTCATTAAGCAACGTTCTTTTGCAAATGGCTCTATAATTATGAGGAAGAACTGTTATACGAATTGGCGTTTTCGTTTTCCCTTTTTATTAGCTGACGAAGAACTCGTATTTCTGCCGCGTCAGGAACCTATACACCATTAAAGCGCAGTTACCGCTGCATCTGAGGTAAGACGAAGCACCCTCGTACTCCCCCAACCCCTCGTTCAGTCAAGCATGCTCCACCGAAAAGATCCCGGAAGGAATATCCAACTTTTCACGTAATTCTGAGATTCCATTGCTATTAATTAATCCCCTCTGAATAAGACTTCCCTCGCAAAATAGTACTTTAAATCGAATCAACTACCCTGTTATTAGTCGAAGCGTAATATATAATTTTCGTGAGAAATGCATGGGCTTTAAGAGCAGTTTCAACTTAGCGTTAATTTAATAACCCTTTCTGATCACTCCAAAGCGGAATTATACAATTTTTAAATGTACGGAACGAGATATTTTGTGAGAATTTATTGTATTGATTTATTAATTTATACGTTCTAAAACACGTATTATATATCAGATATTGGCTTTATAATACATGTTTCTTAAATAGATACTTACGAAATAATCCAATCGATTTTGTTAAATTTAAGATAAAATGTGAATATTAAAATAGTTTAATAAATTTAGATCTGGGTTAATAAGTTAGCTAAACTAAATAAGCCTAGTCCGTTCAATAATATCTGACGAGAGATAAATTCTAGACATTAATCTCTTGTTGTGGAAGTACTACGTAATCCAGATTATTATTTAATGATAGCCACGTTGGTCAGTTACCATCGAATGAAGTTAACAATTAGCAAGCTAATAAAGTTGAAGACTTACTAATAGCTCTTCAGCAGTACCTCCAACAAGTGTTTGGATTTGTGGTACGATATTGACGTAGAAGCTATTTCGGTATGTACGAGTTAATAGTTAAACGATAAATTTATCTCTCGATGCAGTGTTTTTGCCCCGTAAATATCGGAATATGGATTTCATTCTAAAGCGTGTAATTTTGTTAAGTAAATCGCGTTGAATTTTTATAAATTGTAATAATAATAAATGATGCAATTCTCTGGTACGTCCATAAGTTAACAATATTCCTATTTTCAAAAGTTCATTTAATTTGAATTAAATAAACAGAACTAACTGTTGATATTTGTCCTAGAAATTGTCAGAAAAAGTTTTGTCTATACTGTACGGTTAAAACTAATGTTTTGGTGCTGCAAGACAACTCTATTCAAGCTTTTAATAGAAACAACTCATACATCGCACTAAGTAATCACTTTCGCGTAGAAAGGTAGCAATTACTTTAGTAATATCAACAGAAAAGCACAATTAGTTATTTCGACGGGTGAATTATTTCCCTGAAACATTGTCATCTCAATTCAGTTGTATCTTTGTGAATAATAGGATACCATTTACACTACGGTTTTTTTTTTGATTTTTTAATGCAACAACTTACTAAGTTTCACGATTTTCTAGTAAACTACTCTTAAGATAAAACAAAACAGAAATGAACACACATGCACGCATACAGAATTTTGAAATTGGCTTTTTTCGACAAAATTTAATAACACCAACTTGATAATAATATTTCGTTATTTCTGCGAATTCTAGCCTTAAAATTTCGATTATCTTTTGAAACGATGTATTTTTAATTCTCGAGGAAAATGGAAAACCTATTTTTTGCCTTAACATGAACATCAAGCAACAAAATCCCTATTCCTCAAGCACAACATTCAATATTGATTTATTGCGTTTACATTAACCATCCAGTGCCTAAACAACAGAGATTAATAATTACGCACCGACTAATCGCTACATCCTGTACTAGTTTCGACAAGTGTTACATCGGTTTAATTGTACAATATAACCTTAACGTGTACTTACACTCAATTATGTAATTTCATCACGTAATATTGTAGCCTCGTGGCATTATAGAAACATGTATCTGACACAAGTCTCAACTATTATACATCCTATTGTCACTCGCATGAGAAGAACACGTCAAAGGGCGAAATTTATTGCACGACATTCCTAGCAAAGTGGCTCAAACTACAGTCAAGGACAAAAGTGAATGGACAGTCGACGAAAGTGAATATCCATGAAATTTCATCAAAAGCATAGCATTTACGTTACATGCATAAGCTTTATTTATTATTTATCATTAGAGTAAGCTGATTACTTAATTAACAATGAAAATCAATGTTTACACTTTATTCAAACTCAAATTGAATTTAAACAAAAAAACAAGCAATTATATTTATTAATATTGATATTAATTATAAAGGAAGTATTGTTAATAATTTTCATTATTTGTTCGCTTATTTTTGTCCTTGAGTGTACTACAGAACTCGGTGCGATTAAGACTGTTCCACACGCTATCGTTATTACGTTGCTCTGCCTTACGAGAATTCAGTCCCATAGGCGTAGAACAGGTAATTTTCTATCATTTGACAATAAAATAAGAACCAAATCAAAATGGTCGCCTTCTTAAACGAAGTCTAAATACCTCTAATGGCTTGTCGAAATAGATTTGTAAACGAAACGATTTTCCAAATCGTTAACGAATCTAATTTTACTATAATAATAATGGAAAATAGTTATTTTTTATTTATACAAGCAATTCGTTTCAAGTGACAAAACAACTATCAAGCTATATTCTAGCATTTACAATAAACGCGAAAAACTTGTTTAATAATAGGTATGAATATTTCCAGAAAGGAACAAATTTCAACATGATAAAAATAAATAAAAAATGTAGAATTACATTTTTTCGCAGAATGGTTCGTTTTCGAGATAATTAAAAGCGAAAAGTTGGGGGAATGGGACAGAATATAATTTGTTTCGTCTATTATTGACTATTTCTACTTGCTCCATCGCGCGTGTGACCCGTGAATTTTTAAAGTCGATATTCTCGAAATTAAAACCTCGTATAGAAAAATTTTATTCTACATTTTTTACTTATTTTTTCACGTAGAACCGTTCCCTTTTCGATTGCACCATGATTATTAAGATATAGAAAAAAACACAGGAAAAGTATTAACAAAGAAGAAAAATTAATTTCTCAATGCTTTGTACAGACTTAAAAATTTTTATATTGCCATATCTTATGTTCTTCCAACAGATACGCGGTATAATAATTCAGATGCAACCTGGAAGATGGAGATTTTAGTACCAGTCTGTATCAGAAAGCAATTAATTTTTAACTTCTTGCATGCTAGTGATGGGATTAAATTACATTGAATAGTCAAAGCATGTCCTGTCGCCAAAGACAGAATCGATATTCTGCCACGAACAGGTGCAACATTACTCTCTCAATTCTATTCAGTGATATCCAGAGTAAATTAGAACGATGGGACAGGACAGTGGTGGAAAATAGTCAATTTTGATTCTCGCTAGCAAAGTAAAATTTTTAATACACAGGATCTTCCATATTTTTCCATACACACTTCAGCAGTGTGTTCTACAAGTAAAACTACGACTAAAATTTTATGTAACAAAAAATCCATAAATGCTTTGTTAAGAAGTTATGACAAAAATACGAAATGTAAAACTCGATTGAGATTCAGGACATTAAAATAAGAAATCAAATTTATAATAAAATAAAATCAATCCTTCCCAAGCATTCGATATCGTGAGTTTCTTTGCAATTTACTGATCATAAACTTGAACAATAAAATTTTATGACAATAAAAAGTTTTCATCGAAGGAAGAGTACTTCAGCATCCAAGATAAATGATAGAAACTAAACTCTGATAAAGAAATGTTTGAAATTATTCACGTATGTAATTCTACGTTAAAAATATCTTTTCGTGCCTCGACTAACAGTTGCTCTCTTCAAACAAAATTTTAGTAAATAAAAAAACATCAAATTTTATTATTTTGTCATAACTTCTTAATAAAGCATTTATGAATTTTTTATTATACAGGGTGTTCGGCCATCCCTGGGAAAAATTTTAATGGGGGATTCTAGAGGCCAAAATAAGACGAAAATCAAGAATACCAATTTGTTGATGAAGGCTTCGTTAAAAAATTATTAACGTTTAAAGTTCCATCAGTACTGAATTTTTTTCTCAAAAATGCGCAAGATTTCGAGAGTATGTTTATTGACCAAAAATGATTGCAATTGACCCTTCTAACTAAAAATAATTTTTTTAGAACGATTTGAAATTTTTTTTTTCGCTGAAAAATTTAGGCACCTACACCCCGTCGATTTTTCTTAAAAATTCGTTTTTGATTTTTAGTTATTTTGTTTAACACCCTATAGAAAAGTTGTCTAATACTTTTTTGTAGGTACCCATGAACCCTACTTCAGAAAAAAGTTTCATTGAAATATATTCACTAATGCAAGAGTTATGGCCGTTTGAAAATTGGACCATTTTTATGGGGTTTTTCTCATTTTGCGATGTCAAGAATCAACATTTCGAATATTTTTGCAATTTCTATATATTCCTCACTAAAATACGCGTTATTTGCCTTTTTAAACATTAAAATCCTTCAATCCGTTCAGAAGTTATGACATTTTAAAGATACGCATGAAATTTAAGAGTGACATTTCTGGGCTGAAATTATATTTTCGGTAAGGAATTTTTTTCTGAAAAATGGTTAGGATTTCGAGGGTATGTCTATTGATCAAAAATGACTGTAATTGACCCCTGCAATCAAAAATAATTTTTCCAGAAGGATTTGAAATTTTTTTTTTTGCCGAAAAATTTCAGTGAAACATGTCAATGTATGGTCAGACATCACATTTTCGGTAAAGAATTTTTTTCTCGAAAATGGTTACGATTTCGAGGGTATGTCTATTGACCAAAAATGATTGTAATTGACCCCTGCAATCGAAAATAATTTTTCTAGAATGATTTGAAATTTTTGAATTTAATTGTTAATAACTTTTTAACGAAGCATCCATCAGCAAATTGGTATTCTTGATTTTCGTCTTATTTTTGCTTGTAGAGCACACTGCTGAAGTGTCTACGGAGAAATGCAGAACACCCTGTATATTTGTAGGTGAATTCGAGTTACCTTAAGCCTGACAAAGAAATTTTAATATAAATATCGTGGAATGTTTAAAAAAAAAGATTGCAAACGCATTGTAAACTAAATTAATTTTGTACAAGCTTCAAAATTTCTGAACGATCGTTATTCTGTGGTAATGCGCGGAGCCCCTCGTCCGACAATGAGCAAACAACAATACCCTCACGCGCTAGTGATTGTATTTTTACAATAAATTGCCAATCTGAATGTAACGCGATTAACGTGCATTGGCCGTACAGAAGATTGAATCGTTTCGAGTTGCGTATGATTTAATCCTGTTTCGCAGACAGATTAAACAAATGCATACTGTAAACATTGACAATATGGTTTGCAACTCATCAAAAATTGCGAATACTAATTTATTTACATCTCACGCGGCTCTATAAACAAAACATATAATTTGGATGAGATGTTGATAACGAAACCCACGGGATTTAAAATTCCCACCATTTTGAAAAATAATACCTTTTGTCTACCAAAGCGTAATTATACCTTTCTGGTTGGATCGTTGAAAATTAAAGAAAAATTAAGTCTCCTAGAAAATGATTATTATGACAAGAGGATAATAAAGGAATCGCATTATATTAGCTCGTAATTAGATTGCATTGCAGAGAGGTTTCTATAGAATTTAAGAACATAAGCCACTTAATGAGAAGAGCCAATGTGCTTCTATTATATTAATGAAATAAGGTTGAAATTTTCTGAAATCGTACAGGGACGTAACATTATACTAATTTACTCGAGTATTCGTGGATCTAGATTGTATATTCGCGTTTATAATTAATGAAAACTGAGAATTGATGGGGGTGTATACGTATCGCGATTTTATTCACTTCTGTGCTAGATGTGAACAACGTTGTTGCCGAAGAGTATAAAAAAAAACCCACTTTTTCGGGGTTTCAGACCACACTAATACTGTAGTGAATTTTCTAGTTGTTTCCGTAAGCCCGTGGCATGTGCAAACATAACTTAAATGGACGGCAACCTGAAAATGCACTTTGGTATCATTTCACCCTCAGACCCTTGACGAAGTTAGCTCTATTCTGGCGAAAATGGCACAAGTTTTTTTGGAAAGGAGAAAAACAACATGAAATTAACACTTCTTTACATTAATAGAATCGTACAATGAAAAAAGTCACCCGAGTGAAATTGTTGGAAGATGTTAAAGTATTATTAAATTCAAACTAAAATGAGTCACATTTGGGTCTGTTTCGACTATTTTATCGTTATTGATAGACTGCGGATCTTTATGCAAATTCACGTTTTTATTAATAGAATTAATGAAATGGAAGCTTTGCAGAGGGCTGTCTCAACCCCTAAATATAATAATGCGTATCTTATTTTAAGTATTTCTTATATTTTTGCATATTAAATGCATTCGATAATATTTTGAGAATTAAAATTTCCCATAAATGCATGAACATTTGCAGTCTAGTTATTGATTAGAAAAGTTAATAAAGGTCAAAATTTTATTACAATTAATATTCAAAATAAAATTTTTGAAACATGTGAGATTGTTTTAAAAATCAGATAACCTTCATGACAAATTAGTATGCTCTATACATTATTTAGGTTCCAAGGACTTGATTGCAAACTATTGTCAATTATTTTTTAAGCTATTTAAAATACAGAATATGAGAATTAAACATAGTATCTATAATCACGAAGGTGTGGTAAGCAATATAATATTCTGTGTGACCATAAATTACACTGTGCCAGGCAAGGAACCATAAGTAACATGTTTGGATAGGGGAGAGCCAGCACCACCTGCAGTTAGAATTACAGTTACTCGTTGTCAATTCTGTTTGAAGGTTTGCGTGAAATTAGTACTGGAATGCAAACACCCAAAATTCTATCTGAATTATAAACAAGTGGAACTTTACGTATGATCGAACTATAAAATGCACAAAATTTTGAATTACAAGGTCCATGGTTGAAGAAAGCTGGAGTAAAATATTTCTAAAAAAAATTGATACTGGTAGTAAAAATCATTCAATAAAAACTTGCATTCTTTCTGCAACATTTTGGTTATAATTTTTAGTACTTCTCGAGCATACAAGACCTTAGAAACAACAACTAGAACTGTAGGATAATGGTAATACAAAGAATTAAATTTTCTTTTACTATGAAAAAATATAGAAGCAAAAAAACAGAAAGAAAACATACATAACAGTATGTTTTATATGTCCATGTTCTAACCCTGTAAATTAAAATAAAAAAAACTTGTTGACTTTCTATGATAGTTCAGGTTTGTTTTTATAGCTGTACTGGGTTTTAAAAAAAGTTATACAGGGTGTCTCGTATCATGAAAGTCCTGTTTAACCTCGTTTTCGAGTTATAACGAGTTCTGTGTTGAAATAATTCTTTCGAAAGATGGAAATAGTTGGACTAGTTCCACTTAACACGCTACGAGTCGCTCTGTATAGTTTAGATGGATGTTCTGTGCTACTTGTTAGCGGATTTCTCGATAAAGATGAGAGAACTGTTGATTACTGATTAGTGGGGAGATTCTTAAGGAGTTTGTTTGCAGAGGACGATTAGAGAAGCTTTGAAAGTCCAATGACTTGGCGAAGAGTACATTCATCATGTAGCGTTGGTAAGTTAGTATCGTTAGCTGGCGATACATATTGACTTTGATTCGGTCGTCGTTTATAGTTTAATTGGATAACGTAACTTAATTGCAAACAAGGGTTGAAAATAAAATTAGCAGTGGGAACAAAACAACTAAGTTATAAATATCGAACCCCTCGAATCATTTAACTTTCGTCTCTCTTTCGCAATTTTTTGCCAAACAACGATTTTTTTTTATCAGAACTTTTCACAGATATTTATGAAATGCATCGAAATTTTTACAAAATAGAGTAATTATAATCAACCTCTCTGCACGTTCTGAAACGCAGTAAAAAAAAATGAAAAAGAATTCTTCGTTAGGATGAGTTTCGACGAGGTACCAAAATTAAAGAAAAAATTCGAATACATCAAACAGATATATAAAAAACTATAGTTTTGAAAAAAAAAAAAAAACAGGATTAAGGTACATATTTACCATTTTTGTAAAGTGAGAAAATATGAGAGGAACAAGGAGTTCGGAAAGAGTAGAAAGAAAAATTAAAAAAAATTATTTCGAACGAATCGAAGATAGCCATAAAAAGAATTTCATGCCTATAAATCTCGAGAATCGGAAACGTTCTTTTTCTTCGAACGAACGTCTTTCAAAAAGTTCGTAGACCATTGTTCCAAAGTAAAGCGTCGTTCGGTCGAAACTTCATCTATAATTTCAGTTTATTCTTTCATGAAAAATCACTTTGCATCGGATATCTATCGTCACAATTTTTACACGTGCGTCCACTGTTCGCGTGGCTGTAAATCAACCAGCGAAGTAAGATAACGCCTAAACTACCACCGTTGAACTTTCGCGCCTTCGAAATGGCTGTATTAATCCCGTTATCGTTCACGGAGATTGTTTTTCCGTTAGAAGACATTTCGTTCCGGGTAAAGTAATCGTACTGACCTCCCTTTTTGCTGGCACGTCGGCCATGTCGCCGTCCACTGGCGTAGTCCAGCCAACGCAATAGGATTTCGCGACCTCAGCAACTTTTATTGGAAAACTATTAACCCTGCACGCTCAAAGAAAGTTTACGTTACGAGTATCGATTTCGTTGGAATATTGGAAACGCGAGTTGTTTAGCGTACACGTTGGATCTTATTAAACAAACGCTGCCGTTCCGATCATTTGGTTATTCAGTTGCTTGCTTCGTACCGAATTTACCTACACACGTTGCGGTTTTGCAATTTAAGGAACAGTATGGTTATTAATTAGCGACGCATAAATACGTTTGTTTCGAACTCAACTTTGACGTTGTACGCCCAAAGAAATTTTAGCAATTCCTATTAATTATTGTGGACGTTAATTGCTTCCAGGATTATAAATTTCAAGATGTTTTATACAGGGTGTACGGCCACCCCTGGGAAAAATTGCAATGGGAGATTTTGGAGACCAAAATAAGACGAAAATCAAGAATACCAATTTCTTGACTGAGGCTTCGTTAGTAAGTTAGTAAGTTATTAAAAAATTAAATTAAAAACCCTTCGTTTCAAGTATGGCAAGCATTCTTTTTTTTGTGCTATTAACGAATCTTTCAGTCACATCACATACAATAGTATCCCACTTTAATGAAATCGCATTATTCAGTCCTGTTTTATTAGATTAGTATTCAGTGATTGAGGTGGGGTGTGTAACTGTTTTGGTATATTATACATATTGGAGTCATTTGTACGTCTGAAATTTCGCATTCGACCGAGGATAGAACATGCAATTAAACGTAATGGAAGTCATTTCTGTCACGATATTTGTTCGCTGTTCGGTGATTTGCATCATAAGCTTTTTCAAATAACGTTCATTATTAACTATTGATTATACGACCGGTGTGCGATAAAACTGCTTTATAAATTGTTTACTTACAAGATGTTTGCGTAATCACTAGCCAGCATTTTTTCGTAAATAATGGTTCTCTCCGAAATGTGCACTTACGTACCTTTCACTGATCACTAAACTGGTATTTCGAGGATTGCACAGCGATACGCACAGCGACACGCACAGTAAGACGGATAAATAGACACTGAGGTACAAAAGATAAGAATACCTCGACTGTTTCCGACAGTTTACGACGAATACCGAAAATTCCCGTCTGCAAAGGCATTGTTTCGTTCAGGTAGTTGATTACCTGGGAAACTAATTTTTTTTTTATTTTGCTACGTCCTTACTTTGGCCTTGTGTACACTGTGCGATAATACGATATGCCCACTAAAACTGACGTTAATTCGAGTTTCAAAATTACAATTAAATACAATGAACAAATTGATACGATACGAGAAGTGTCAAAACACGATAAAATATTCAGTCCGTAACACTCATTTTTTACAATTATTATTTCCAACAAAAATAGATCTTATAATAGCACATTCTGCTCGTAAACAGTCAAAATAATGATACTGCTCGTACCTTTAATGGCAAGTTTAAATTATTAATGTGATTAATATCGTTATTATGGACGTTCAGAAAATCATTAACGATTTCGTGCCCCGAATGAATTATTGACAAATTGCTTTAGTCTCCGCGGCGGGCGCGACTGGTTATAATTTGAGCACGTCAATACGACTTGTCGCAATCGTTAACGATGTAATTTGACACGTCGCGAACGCGTGGAATACTTTCGAGACTCTGTAGCTTCGATAGAACATGTGTTACTACGCAGAACCAGTGTTCAGAGTCTTGGAAACAAAGTAGCACAGGTGTAAAATTTGTCTCTGCAACCAGCATTTTAAGGAGGAAATAGACGTAATTAAACTTACGACCATTGTAATATTCAAACAAGAGACAAGCATTTCGTAAGCGTTGTACACGAAAGATAAGGCGAGACACTAGGGAGAAAGATATTTCTGAGAAATGGATAGCATACAACGAGGTGAATAAAGTATACGAAGACTGGAGTAAACAGCACGACAGAGATTAGCAACATTTGCGTTCAAACTTTCAAACCGAGACATTCGTGGACTTTTGTAACATGAATGGCGACAGAAGTAACAGAGACATGAGTAGGAGGAAGGTTCCCTAATCGTGGAACAGAATTAACAATAAGGAAAAGCGACCCCCCACTAAGAGTTTTGAAATCTATATTATTCGTTTTTATATGATTGCTTTTTAGAATGTTCTCGCAAGAATAAATGGTTTAAATTAATAAAGTATTAATACCCTCCTCCTCCTTCAAGCTATTCTGAACCTCCCCCTTGGAATTTAGACTTACACTATGAGATTTGTATCAGTTTAATATAAACTGAAAACTTCCAAGTGAAATGTTCGAAGTGACCATATTTCTAAGCCTAATTTTCAAGTTTTCATAGAAGACTTAACATAAATGATATCAAAACTCAAGAAAATAAGTCATTCAATTTCCGAATTAAAATCTCGAATTTTCCTATCTCCAAACGAACAAAATGTAAATGTCACGAATAATTGCACGAATTCGTTAATCCGCCAAAGTAGAGAAAGAACCAGGTACGGTATCGTGAACCCAGACGTTAGCAAATCCCTAGCATTAATCGCGATTGAAAGCAGATATCTCTGTGGCAGTCGTCGAATTACGTATCGTTGTCTAAGATAGAGAACAGTATTAGAAAGGAATTCTCTATTGGCGTAGAAGAGTAGATACAGAGGAAGAAGAGGAATCACGTAAACCGATTACGAATCAGCATTTGGTTCCTGTTACCAACGCGTCGCAAACGTTGAACACAGAACACTGTGACAGTCGCCTTTCCAGTTTTCGCAGTCGTCGATTCGATTCCGGAACAATCGTTATCGCGTTAACGCTAATTCGGTCTGGAACGAGTCACAGCTCACGGCACAAAGACAATTACGCAGACGTACTCCGACTCGCCCCGAAGGTACAAAAGGTCTTACGCGTTCCCTCCGTGACTGTTCGCTTCAAGGTACGCCGCAACTCGCGTCACCGTCGTCGACAAGAATCACATTGCGAATACATCGTTGGCTAATGACTAGAGTGCAATGAGATGCTTATTACAATCGATTGGTGACACTAGGAGGATTCCTAGTAGGATTCCGACTTGTGGAATTGAGTTCAACGCCTATTAGATCTGACAGTGAAAACTAATTTAGACTGAAAGTCTATCTGGAAAACTAATATGCATCTACTTATTAGAAATAATATGAAAAATTTTATTTAGCGAGTCAAGAAGAGGTATACGAGTAGACCATACATGCAATGTAATCCTTCAATCTTTTCAGAAGTTATGATGCTTTAAATGGTTTGAAACTTTTCAATTTCGTCGAAAAATTTAGGCACCTTCTCGAATTTTTTTCTAGAAAGTGGGTAGAATTTCGGGGGTATGTCTATTCACTAAAAATTATTGCAATTGATCCCTGTAAACAAAAATAATTTTTCCATAACGATTTGAAATTCTTTTTTTGCCGAAAAATTTCAGGGAAACAAGTCAATGTATGGTCAGACATTACATTTTTGGTAAGGAATTTTTTTCTCGAAAATGGTTACGATTTCGAAGGTATGTCTAATGACCAAAAATGATTGTAATTGACCCTTACAATCGAAAATAATTTTTTTAGAATGATTTGAAACTTTTCAATTTCGCCGAAAAACAGAGGCACTGTCGATTTGTCTTAAAAACTCGTTTTTGATTTTTAGTAATTTTGTTTGACGCCCTACAGGAAAGTTATCTAATACTTTTTTGTAGGTACTCATGAGCTCTACTTCAGAAAAAAGTTTCATCGAAATATATTCACAATTGTAGAAGTTATAGCCGTTTGAAAATTGGACCACTTTTATGTGGTTTTTCTCATTTTCGGGGGTCAAGGATCAACTTTTCGAATATTTTTGCGATTTCTACATATTCTTCACCTAAATACGCGTCGTTTGCTTTTTTAAACATTAAAATCGTCCAATCCGTTCAGGAGTTATGACATTTTAAAGATTCGAATGAAATTTCACAAAGACATTTCTGGTCCACATTTGATTTTCGGTAAAGAATTTTTTTTCTCGAAAGTGCGTAGGAATTCGGGTTATTTCTATTCACCAAAAATGCTTGTAATTGAACCCTGGAACTAAATATAATTTTTTTAGTATGATTTGAAATTTTTTAATTTCGTCTAAAAATTTCATTACCTACTCGAATTTTTTTCTTGAAAATGGTTACGATTTCGAAGATATGTCTAATGACCAAAAATGATTGTAATTGACTCTTACAACTGAAAATAATTTTTTTAGAACGATTTGTAAAAATTGTTTTTTGCCGAAAAATTTCAGCACCTACCTCCTTGTCGATTTTTCTTAAAAACTCGTTTTTGATTTTTAGTAATTTTGTTTGACGCCCTACAGAAAAGTTGTTTAATACTTTTTTGTAGATACCCATGAGCTCTACTTCAGAAAAAAGTTTCATTGAAATATATTCTCTATTGTAAGAGTTATGGCTGTTTGAAAATTGGACCACTTTTATGTGGTTTTTCTCATTTTACGGGGTCAAGGATCAACTTTTCGAATATTTTTGCGATTTCTACATATTCTTCACCTAAATACGCGTCGTTTGCTTTTTTAAACATTAAAATCGTCCAATCCGTTCAGAAGTTATGACGTTTTAAAGATATGTACGAAATTTTGGAGTGACATTTCTGGTCTGAAATTATATTTTCGGTAAGCAATTTTTTTCTCGAAAATGGTTAGGATTTCGAAGCTATATCTATTGACCAAAAATGATTGTAATTGACCCCCGCAGACAAAAATATTTTTTGTAGAACGATTTGAAATTTTTTAATTCCGCCGAAAAGTTTCTACCCCCCGTCGATATAAGATGTAAGGTCTACTCATACACCTAGCCTGTAATATGGGGTTTTTCAATAGTATAGGGCGCCCCGTTCGGTTATGTAGAGTGCTGAGTTGGTGATGAAAGTTAATGACCCTAAATCAACGTGTGTTCTCACAAAATTGATATAAAAACGCTTAACAATTTCCAACCACAGATACTTTGTCGTTTCAAAGAATGTAATTATTGTTACGGGGTGGAATTTAGTTGGGAGGTCCCCATTCGATGATACAGGGTGCCACGTTGATAATATAGGTTGCCTCGTTCGGTAATATAGAGTACACATCTGGTAATGTAGGTTAATGATCCTGAACCGGCACTTCACCACTATTGTTAAAGAAGTATTAATTTGAATATTCGAACGGTGTAGCAAGTTCCTGCAACTGCTCACGCGAGCTGTGTTCATTTTGAGGTTTGGTTTAGAAACAGTGATTCAGCTACATTTTCCTTATTTTTCACGCTTTATCGTTTGCGTATCTTTTACGAATACCGCCTTTTATGCAAGTTTGAACGAGTAAATAATAAATAAAATTTGAATAACTCGTTTCTTGCGGATACGATTATTCCAACGTTCTATTTTGGTATCCACATTTTTGAACCAGCAGCGTTGTATCAAGTTAACGGGTCACTTATCGTCCCTCAAAGGCGTATACTTTTGAGGAAAAGGTGCAACTGCACTTTGAGGGTGCATCGCTGCATGCGTGAAAAAAATAAGGTCACGGAAAGCTAAACCAGATGACAGTATTCAACGTTTCCCTGTATCATTCCTTTCCAACAAAATGGAGATGCAGTGCGCTCTAGTTTCGCGGCTCACCTGGTCTTGCTAAAGCTGAGTGGCCATTAGGAAGAATTGATCAGTAGAATAGTCAGAATTAAAATTCGTAGATGTAACGAAATATTCATCTAAAATATTCTGGTGCTTATGTAGAGACAAATTCAACCTAGTTATATCATTTGATCGTTTAATAATAATATTACTGTGCTCTAAATTGCAATTGCAAATTACTAGATAGTATCACTAAAGCATACGGAATGTTATCACTTTGTGCAAGATAAGACATGTCTCTATAAAAGCGTATTTAAATATTATAGTATTGGTTCGATTCGCCGGAAGAAATCCCGTCCAGTAACGTAAAATTAAAAACGAGTGGAGACGATCGTGCATTAAAACTCAACTATTGGGATTCGATTTGTTCATCCATAAAGATACATTTATTGCTTAAAAAGCTGAAAGGGAGATATTCTTTTGCTTCGAATTGTGCCGAAACGATTAAAAATTTGCATGGAGATACATTTTTTATCGCGTGCAGCTTTGAAATTTGAACACACGAAGCTCTCTTTGACGCTACGAATTAAAAGCCTTTCTCTGCATTATTGCTATCTGCATAATCGAACAATTTTTTTTAATCCGTCTCTCCCATCGAAAAAATTCCGACGCGCATACGATGTAAAATCTAAACGAAAAGAATATTATAGACTCTGCGTTTACATATTTAAAACGATGTTGAAAACTTTATGCATTCTGACAAATTTTGTCGGCTCGTCTAACGATTTCAGAATTCATTAACGCAAAGAACCGAGAATTACCAAACTATAATTAGCATACCTGTATGAGCTTCTTAATTGCTGATTTAATGAGTTCCGCTAAAGCCAATACCGCAGAAGCATGGGACACTATCTCGTGAAACGGCAACTTAATTGCCGTTGAACGCATCGATAATGTATAACGCGATTACAAGCCATAATCGCTGCACGAAAAAAACTCATTTTCAATACTGAATTCGTAATAGATACGACTAATGAGCATCTGCTCTGTTTACAGTCATAGCAGTTAATTAACATTCGAAACCATCGAATGACCCGGATATATCGCTGCTACAATTCATGACAAAATAACGCCACGCTTTCGCGTGAAATATTTTTCTTATATTTACTTTTTGCCATAATCAGTACAGGAAATTGGTATAACGTGGACAAGGTTAAATTAATTTTCCAAAACAAAAAAACATAACAGGTATAATTGAATTATAATCATGCGTTTTAAGTGAAATCGATCGTTTTACAGTCAGACGAAAAAATGTTTTGAAATTTTATAAATAATCAAAAATTTCTGTGGAATAGAAAATTAAAGTTACCTTGTTTTTCTACTTTTAACTACACAGCATTATAGACGACTCTCAAACGAATTTAACGATCTACTCTACTATGACCTTTAGATAACCTTGAATTCAAAAATTGCTTTATTATATGAGTCAGACAATTTCACATAGTTAATAGATATGGGAACGCCATTGTTGGCCCTCTAGTAGATCATGGGGTGGATCATCAGACTATCATGAGCAGGTTTGAGTGAATAATGTTCTTAAAGGACTATTGTCTATGAAACCCTTTAATTGAACCACAAGTGTACTCTGAGGCAGTATAGAGACCTATTCTAGTGTTTCTAGATGAATCAATAGAATATTCTATAATGGAAGTACTATTTAATCCAGTTGGTCATGAGCAAGGCTCATTTGCTCAGTATTCTTTAGCACCATTAGATGATGTCTATGAAACCCTCTAATTGAACCACAAGTGTACTCTGAGGCAGTATAGAGACCTACTCTAGTGTTTCTAGATGAATCAATAGAATATTCTATAATGGAAGTACTATTTAATCCAGTTGGTCATGAGCAAGACCCATTTGCTCAGTGTTCTTATAGCACCATTAGATGATGTCTATGAAACCCTCCAGTTGAACTACCACTTTTCTAGTAGAATCTTTTCTAGTAGGCCCTCTGTAGAATCACTTGATTAGACCATAAAGGTCTAATTGGATGACCTGACTATCATGGGTCTCTAGTTAAACCACTGTTCTACCGTCTTTGAGGCACTGGTCATTGTAACAGAATACGACCATAAGCTTGTAATTGGACCACTGGGGGAACATAAGTACCTATGTGGACTACTAGGGTATCATGGGCGCCTAATAGGGCTACTCTAGGTAATCGATTTCTAATTAGACCACTAAATATCATGCTCCCCAGGTAGATCACTAACAATTAGGATCCTAGTTGAAACACTATTAGGTCTTGAGTACCTGGATAGATAGAAAAGCAATAGACGTAATCTAATTAGTTAGAAACTTTTCTTAGGTTCCTGAAAGACTGGTCCAGGCGTTGCTAGACAAGGTTAACCTTTTATCATTTTATAAGATTTATTTCTCGTTGTAGATTATTAACTCTGAACAAGACTTCTAGTTATTGCTAGAATTAGTTTTTCTATATATTAACGTCCCGAAGTCCACTCGTGCGACGAATGACACATATATGATCGATCTAAAGTTCTGAAGCAATCTCCAAAGCATATTTACCAGGGTACAACTAGGGCACTAGGTTTACTTTACAACTTTCACGATGATTTTCAGAACTTCACAGTCACCTTGCACAGCTTGAAACGGAGTTGAACGTTCAAATCACCTAATCCAAATCTTACGTGCCACTGCTGAATAGTCCATTCGGAAGTAGAATCTTCGACTGACATACTAACATTTCTGATCGCTTTCGAGAAGTTAGTGCTGCCTTTAAGACCAATTTGCGCGCTGTCGGTGACCGCCATTTTAACGACGTGAAACGAGACAAATAAAAACTGGCATGCTCGTTTGAAATGGAGATTCAAGGGCGATTCGCGGAATTTAGTTAATCAATAATTTTTAGTCGAATTTATAAATAACAAGTGGCATTTTATGGAAGGCCAGCGTCGCTTCAAATATCCAGTCGATGGGGAAAAAGAATCAAAGGTGCGAAAGAAGGTTTTTAGGCCGCGTAACAAAAGGTCGTTAATGTACGTGTAAGCGAAAGAGGAAACGGACGAAGTTCGAGGCAGTTTCGCGCGTACTGGAATACTTAGGGCGAAAGAACCGGGGAGATAAAGGAACGAGTCTGACAAAAGCAATTACGGGAACTTTGTCCCGAATGACCGCGTTATTTTCAGTAGTTTGACAACCCTTCCCTCCAAAAATCACCATTAATTCTGCTGATTGTCGATCCTCGAATTTCTCGCGAAATAGTTAACCGACGGCGACGATTGAATATAGGACGAAGTCGTCAGTTTGCTTTAACCTTTTAATCCTGGGCCACGTTTCACCTGCTATTTTAAACCAGTTTATCCAATCTTCTGGATCACTTTAGTCGCCTTTTAAATCGTTCAAACATATTTAAATCGTTCCAATGATCAGTAAATAACTTCTATGGCCTCTATGTCCAATTCTAAAGTAATAAGTTTCGATCGAATCCGTTTGACGTTCGACACTCGAATGATAGAAAAATTCCAGAGATATCCACGTGACGGTGCTTCTCGCGCTCGCCACCAGAGGGCTACGCTTTCTCGCAGGTGCTCGACGAAATCATCCAAAGCATCGTTCTATTGCTTTTTTACACGACTTTAACAAATAATTTGAATTAAAATTCAAGCATGATAGGCGACTGAACGAATTTTGAAAGTCCATAGTTCCTAGTAATTTTCAATAAATTTTGAGGTTTCGGAGGACTCAGTTCGAATTACATTCTAATTATCAAATTATTAAACGAAGGATAACCGTGTATTCGCGCGGTTGGAACGCCTGTGTCTGGCAGCCAATGATCTCTCGCGATTAATAAAATGAGCAAGAGTTTTACACCGTTGATGTTTTAATCGAATGAAAAGTTAATCGAGAAACCAGTTTGATGTCCGTTCGAGGAAGCAGGATATCGGCTAATTGCTAATAAGTGCAAAGCAAATATTGCTTCAATCACGGTTCCTCGATAACGTCATTAAATCAAGTGACTGCTGATTGCGAGAGAGCAGACCGTGAGTGCTGCGTATGACGAACGAATTAAATTGCCAAAAATAACAAGATAAAAAGATTATTCGTCGCAGTTGGACCACGGCCGTCGTTCCGCGTCCCTGTCGACGACAATGGTTTTCTAACTGGAGGAATATTGTGAACCGGATGGTCGGTAATCCCTCGAACGAAATAGAATTCGTTTGCTTGTGCTGCGTAAAATTATTGTTCCACGGTCATTAATTTTAATTGCATAAATGTTGAACATGTTGCAAGAAAACTTTATTAAAAACAATGAGCGTTGCTCTCTTCAAAATCTTGGACATCATTTAAGGATATCTTTCATTATCTTCCATGGTATATTTAACATTAATGTAATCTTTGAGACTGGGCTCTTCAGGCATAAAAAAAAGACTATTAACGTGAAAGTAATATTTGGAATTCCAGAAATTAAAATACAAGATCACTGATACTTCGTAATAAATGTTCAAAACGATGTCCCTCGACAGCGATGCATTATCAAAAAGGCCCCGGAGTGCTATTATTGCTTCAAAATCTATTGAAAGAGCATCGCGGACTGTCATTGGCAGTTTTAGGCGATGCATCGCTGTCGAGGGACATCAATTTGAACATTCATTAGGAAACATCGGTGATATTCGATATTAAATTCTGATTGCAATACAGTCTGATCATCGACCAAGAGTACAATGAAGGGTCAAATAAATAAAGGTGTGAATTTTCATTATAGAAAAAACATGACCTTGCTTAATGATAACTGGCCTATCGAATTATAATTATAATTTATTTTACGTTAAACTAATAAGTATTCTAGATCTGTGTAGTTAATATACAGAGTGGAGCAATAATTTCATTTTAAATGCGTTTCTCTCGAAATGTTACTTTCTTAACTGGCGTAAATTGATCCCTGCAACCGAAAATAATTTTTCCAGAACGATTTGAAATTTTTGAATTTAATTGTTAATAACTTTTTAATAAAGCCTCAGTCAAGAAATTGGTATTCTTGATTTTCGTCTTATTTTGCAACCTGTATATATGTGAAATCTCTTGCATATAAGATTCACCATGGTTAATTTTATAATTTTAATTTGATATTCGAAATAAGCGACCCCAAAAAGACACATTAGATCACCAATATTAAAATAATTTCATTCAATATTCAATGAGTTATCGATTTTTGTTTATATTTTCCACAATTCCGAATATACATTTAAAATCATTATGCCCAATTATTCAGGTATATTAATTTTCAACAAAATGTATTAAGTTTTGATTTTTCCGTCCGCTATATTGAATCGACCATTTTGATTCAAAATTTGAAATCTACGTCTAAAACAATCTAAAGATACTAATTTTCTAAAAATTTACGACAGAATTCACCGAGGTACCGAATTTTGTCCATTTTATCTGGATGTTGCCCACTGTGCGCCAGTGTTTAAACACATGTTTACTGTGAGCGTAATAAACATAAAAAGCTGATAAAAATTATTGAAAAATTTATTTCGTATTCCCAAAGGATAGTTAACTAAGCTGCAAAACTAAATTATAGCGTTAGATGTAACATTTAGTTAAAAAAAAAAATGAATAAAGATCGTTAAATTTTGCAACGTACACATGAGACTACCCCCTTTAATAAATGAATAATAGTAATAATATACAATGTTTCCATCGAAAGGATTCGTTAGAGGATGCGCGAACTTAACGACGGGGAATAACAGAATCCAGGCAAACAATCAAAGTCGAGAAACAGTCGTGTGCAAATCCAAATTGCTCGCGTTACGTTTCGGTAAAAAAAAAAGAGAAAAAAAATGCCTCTCTGAATAATCGTCGTGTAACTCCGACATCCTCTGCATCGCCTCTCGCCCTATCCCTCTTTCACCCGTACTGAGCTGTCTCCATGCTATTTTTCTCTTTCTGTTTCCCCTAGAATCGCGGGATATGGATGCGGCGAGCGTTTCAGACCCTGTACAAACGGGTTCGCACAATACCGACGAAAAGAAATAGATTTTCCACCTAACGAGACGGAAACCAACAAATAGCGATGTGAGGTCGTGCGTGCAGGTGGCCCGCTGCCAACAACACATGATAAAACACAAGCAGCGGTGGGTTTTTCTGCCGGCGGCGGCTGCACCGAACGAAACGCTCCTCGTCTGCTCCTCGTCATTTCCATCGCACGTTCGATCGTGAGAAAGTAATTGCCGATTTGACGGGAGAAAGGAGCCGTTTGCTTCGTTTTTTCGCGGACAACTTGATGCTCGCGTACCACCTGTCTCGTAATCTCGGGAACGCTCGAATTTCCTACCACGGGAATATTAACGACGATCAAATATTTTTTCGAGATCATAAATCTCCGATTCCAACATTAAGAGGAACTATTTACATCGAGTAAAAATATTACAAGGCTTCGAACGGTGGCCGAACTCTCTCGGTATATTCCACGGGACTGAACGAGAAAATAAATTCTTTACTAACGTGTTTGTTGTTTATTTCACGAACTTCGATTTCGAAAGGAAACAAATTTTACGATCGCACAAAATTATTTACGTGTCTTTAGAATTCTAGGATTTATGTTTAGTAATTCGAACTGAAATGGAATTAAACTAGAAATTAAAGCCTTTATACCTGAGAAAATATACTGTTTCTGTTATATTTTAAACGTATTTCACTCTTCTTTCACACCCTGATTAAATTTCCTATTTATGTCGAATAAAAACGATTCATTGAACTTTAATAACTATAAAACTATAAGTTTATACAGGGTGTGCAGCCATCCCTGGGAAAAATTTTAATGGGGGATTCTAGAGGCCAAAATAAGACGAAAATCAAGAATACCAATTTGTTGATGGAGGCTTTGTTAAAAAGTTATCAACATTTAAAGTTCCGTCAGTACTGAATTTTTTTCTCGAAAATGCGCAAGATTTCGGGGGTATATCTATTCACCAAAAATGATTGTAATTGACCCCTGCAGTCGAAAATAATTTTTCCAGAACGATTTGAAAGTTTTCAATTTCGCCGGAAAATTTAGGCAACCTACCCCCTGTCGATTTTTCTTAAAGCGTCGTTTTTGATTTTTAGTAATTTTGTTTGACGCCCTATAGAAAACTTGTCTAATACTTTTTTGTAGGTACCCATGAACTCTACTTCAGAAAAAAGTTTCATTGAAATATATTCACTATTGTAAGAGTTATGTCTGTTTGAAAATCGAACCATTTTTATGAGGTTTTTCTCATTTTACGGGTTCAAGAATCAACTTTTCCATTATTTTTGCATTTTCTACATATTCTTCGCTAAAATACACGTTGTTTGCTTTTTTAAACATCAAAATCCTCCAATCCGTTCAAAAGTTATGGCATTTTAAAGATTCGCATGAAATATTCAGGCAACATTTCTGGCCACAAATTACATTTTCGATTAGGAATTTTTTTCTCGAAAATGTGTAGGAATTCTTAGGTATGTGTAATGACAAAAAATGATTGTAATCGACCCCTGCAACTAAAAATAATTTTTTTAGAATGATTTGAAATTTTTTAATTTTGTCAAAAAATTTCACACCTTCTCGAATTTTTTTTTAGAAAATGGGTAAGATTTCAGGGGTATGTCTATTGACCAAAAATGATTGTAATTGGCCTCTCTAACTAAAAATAATTTTTCTAGAATGATTTGAAATTTTTTAATTTAATTGTTAATAACTTCTTAAGGAAGCCTCCATCAACAAATTAGTATCCTTAATTTTCGTCTTAATTTAGTCTGTAGAATCTACCATTAAAATTTTTCCCAAGGGTGGCCGAACACCCTGTATAACTATAAGTTTAAAAGTATAACTTTAATAACCATAAAACTATGAGTTCGTAACAGAGAAAAATGAAAAGGCGAGTTTAAAACTAGCGGTCTGGGCGCCATGCTTCTACTGGTCACGTGTTCTAGTGGCAAGAGCCAATCACACGCGTTCTTTCGTTAACGCAACCGTATGCAGTGTACGTGTGTCGTATCAAAGTATAATTATGAACTAACATATGTATATTCTTATGTATTAAATACTCTTAAATGTTCGTAGAATTATAGGGAGCATTTATTTAAAATCGATCCATCGCCCTAGCATAATGAATTTATAGTTAACCTATCATGGCAACGAGAGCGGTTGTCTCTCGTATATGGTTTAACTACCACTTCACCATCATGTTTCTTCGTGCAAACGCGAAAGCACATGCTCTGTATCTCTCAACGAAGAGCAACAAGCATGTCATAAGAGGAGACTCGTGTCTGACGTAATTTACAATCGGTGAAATGGCCCTGAGCGGCCAACTGAATTTGATTCTACTATAGCGAACTCGTTAGCGTGCCTAGCAAAGCATGTTTCAGACACGAGAATATTTAGTGGCTAGACGAAGAATGTACGCGCCGAATTTTTCGAAACTTCGTTCAATCTTCTCGCGAGCAAGTTTCAGAAATTAAATTTGAAATCGAATTGCTCGTGGCAAGATTGAATAGAGCCCCATTTCTTTTCGATAACTAGCTTTCGTATGAAAGTTTAGAAAAACTCCGTGTATAGAAAAATTTTTAATTTAATTTCTTAAATTTGCAAGAAAACTCTAAAATCACCTACTCCTTATCTTTATTTTTGAAGTCTGGTTTAATTCCATTCTATTACCAATATGTGCATGTAACAACTATTTTGGAATATCTCCAACTAGGTTCAGATGAAAATTTTTGTTTCATGATTTCATCGAAACATAAAAAAACGCATGAAATAATAATGATACACGATTTTACTTTAATACTAACGTATTCTCCATTCTCTCTTTTGCAAGGTCTTTTTTACACGGTCTCAATTTAACAGAGTGCAGAAAAAGGAAACTAAATCTACTTTTTGCACGGATTCTTTGCTTTGGTACGGTTTCGAAATTCGATTCTTTTTCGTTACTTTAGAGATTGTTTGGATAGTGGTCTCTTGTGGATAATGGAAATTTTAATTAGAAAATAATACGAACGAAAAAATGGAATTTTAATATGGGCGCTAAAAGTATTATCGAATATTAAAATATTGGCAGCAAGTTCTAATATTTCATATTATATAGTTTGAACGAGACGTTTACAAGACAATTGCGGAATAACGCCTGCGCCAAATTCAAGATTTTCATAAATTGTTCACAGAACAAGTTGCTTCAAAGAAATGTGTTTTAATAAATTGTAGAATTAATATTTCATATGATAATAATAAATTCTTACAAAAATCGAACGATTGTTAAAGTCAAAAAAAAAAAAGAACTGGAATCAAATAATAATTGGGGAAAGTCTGTGAGTATAAAAGGTAAGTATAAAAATTGAACTTTTGCAAGAAACTTAAAATGTTGATATGTAAAATAAACTTGAAACAGAAAAGAAATTAAAAAAAAGTTGGTTTTATTAAATTCCTGGTGAAAAGTAGATTAATATTAAATTCTTGCACGTTTGCGGATTGGAGAAGTAGGCCGACGATGAGGGACAGCAGGTTAGAATTAAGTTTCACGAACGATGAGGCTGAAGAGGTCAACGTGAGGTTGATATCTTGTTGGTATATGGGACATAACAATAGAATGTAGGTTGTGAGGGCTAATAGGAAGGCGAGAATTTCGACTCTGGTGTCGACAATTGAGCTGAAGCTACGAGGTCCGTTAGAATAGTGGCTTTCCGTCAGTTTTAAGTGGGTGTTTGTCGTGACGAGTGGTATAGAATTCAAATTCAAAAGTTAGATTGTCACTTACGATGAATTTACTCAGCAATTATTTCCATTGATACATATACTTGCAAATTTATATGGTTTTCACGGGTGATAAAATTTTATGTTATTAATTTTCTTGTTGAACGAGTCGTAATGGGAGATTCTAGGAGCCAAAATAAAACGAAAATCAAGAATATCAATTTGTTGGTCGAGGCTTCATTAAAAAGTTATTACAAAATTGAATTAAAAAGTTTCAAATCATTCTGAAAAAATTATGTTTGGTTGAGGGACTCAATTATAATCATTTATGGTGAATACACATACCCCTGAAATCCTACCCAGTTTCGAGAAAAAAATTCGAGTAGGTACTGAAATTTTTAGACGAAATTAAAAAATTTTAAATCATATTTAAAAAATTATATTTAGTTACAGGGGTCAATTACAAGCATTTTTGGTCAATAGACATACCTCTGAATTCCTAACCACTTTCGAGAAAAAAATTCTTTACCGAAAATCAAATGTGAGGCTAGAAATGACTCCCTGAAATTTCATTCGAATCTTTAAAATGTCATAACTCCTGAACGGATTGGACGATTTTAATGTTTAAAAAAGCAAACGACGCGTATTTTGATCAAGAATATGTAGAAATTCCAAAAATATTCAAAAAGTTGATCCTTGACCCCGCAAAATGAGAAAAAGCCCATAGAAATGGTCTAAATTTCAAACAGCCATAATTCCTGCAATACTGAATATATTTCAATGAAACTTTTTTCTGAAGTAGAGTTCATGGGTACCTATAAAAAAGTATTAGACAACTTTTCTATAGGGCGTCAAATGAAATTATTAAAAATGAAAAAGGAATTTTTAAGAAAAATCGACAGGGAGTAGCTACTTAAATTTTTCGGCGAAATTGAAAAGTTTCAAATCATTCTAAAAAAATTATTTTCGGTTGTAAGGGTCAATTACAATCAGTTTTGGTCATTAGACATATCTTCGAAATCGTAACCATTTTCGAGAAAAAAATTCCTTACTAAAAATCTAATGTCTGACCATACGTTAACATGTTTCACTGAAATTTTTCGGCGAAAAAAAAAATATCAAATCGTTCTAAAAAAATTATTTTTAGTTGCAGGGGTCAATTATAATCATTTTTGGTGAATAGACATACCCTCGAAATCTTAACCATTTTCGAGAAAAAAATTCCTTACCGAAAATCTAATGTGAGGCCAGAAATATTTGCCCGAAATTTCATGCAAATCTTTAAAATGTCATAACTCCTGAACGGATTGAACGATTTTGATGTTTAAAAAAGCAAACTACGCGTATTTTGGGGGAGAATATGTATAAATCGTAAAAATATTCGAAAAGTTGGTCCTTGACCCCGCAAAATGAGAAAAACCACATAAAAATGGTTCAATTTTCAAATGTTCATAACTCCTACAATAGTGAATATATTTCATAGAAATTTTGGGGGGAAGTAGAGTTCATGGATACCTATAAAAAAGTTTTAGACAACTTTTCTGTAGGGCGTCGAACAAAATTACTAAAAATGAAAAACGAGTTTCTAAAAAAAATTGACAAGGGGTAGGTGCCTAAATTTATTGGCGAAAAAAAAAAAATATCAAATTCTTCTAAAAAAATTATTTTCAGTTGCAGGGGTCAATTACAATAATTTTTGGTGAATAGGCCTACCCCCGAAATCCTTCTGAATTTCTAGAAAAAAATTCAGTACGGGCAGAACTTTAAACGTTAATAACTTTTTAACGAAGCCTCGATCAACAAATTAGTATTCTTGATTTTCGTCTTATTTTGGCCTCTAGAATCTCCCATTAACCCATCGGTTTAATACGATTCTAATCAAAGAGAATATTTACTCGACGCAAAATTATATTTTCATAATTATGGTAGTTCAAAAATTACAAATCTTTCTTTATTACAGAAGATACTATTTATTTATAAATTCATAGTCGTTTAGTGCATATGTATAAGCGATTGAAAATAATTAAAAAATATTTTATTTGAAATTAACTAAATTACGTATTAAATAAAAAGACTAAACATGTCTAAATTTTCTTTGTCGTCTACACTTTTGTATCAACCACCAGACACAAAATTCTCCAGAATTACTAGTTACGATTTGATATATTTTCAGTACCTCGCGTAATGTTTTATCAATAAACAAAATTCTAATAAGGGAAACTATTATATGTTTACTCTTTGGTCTTCCGACCTATGATATTCTATTCTGCAATAATTCATCTTGCGATATTTTCACCCGTGTTATTTCGTCGCGCGATATTTTTGTATGCAACACATTAACGCGTTGCCACAGATTCTGGCTGTTCCACCGTTAAGAATAATCAAACCTGATACATATATTACATGCTCCGCGCTTTCTCGTGCAAATTTCCCTGGCAACTTCTATAAATATCTCCACGGAACGTACCAGGCGTCGAACGGATTCAGCTACCCCGGTAACTCCGAAATAATATCAAAACTTATTTCAACGGCGTACAATCGAATGAAATTCCGCGGGCCCGGCCGTACGTCGGCTTCTCCATTGTCTGCACGTGAATCGGCCGTTCCGCTGTTTCTGCAACTTCGCCCAAAAAGCGATAAAGCATAAAAGTTGCGTGTACCCCCGCGCTGCATTAAGTGTCAACAAGTTGTTTGAAAAATGCAGCCGTCGCCGATTCGCCGGAGACGGATTCGTACGGCGGGCAGAACTTCCGGCGCATAAACTCGCCCCCGTAGGCACCGCCGCCAAGTTTATTTGCGCGTCTCGAATTGCTTTCGCGAACTGTTCGAAGAATTTGACAAACTGGACGCACGTTTCGCGAGAAATACGACCCGCGCCGGTAGTTACCGAAAGATGATCCTCCCCGTAGAACTTATAATTTTGTTCGAAACTTTTCCCACATTCGCTAGCCCCGTTGGCCTCGCGATATTATCTGCATTCGTCAGAGTTATAGTGCGTTCAATAGGGTGGTCTTTATTTTTCGACTTTCGATCATTTTTTTGACGGAGAAAATTTATTCTCGTTAATGGTGTAGTTCTACCGATCGCAGGCTCTTCGTTTGCGGTCCTTATTTCTCGATTTTCGATTATTTTTTGACGATATTTTGCATTTTTATTTACTCGAATCGATCCCCCAGGTTATTCTGCGTAAAAAATCATTAGGGCACCATGTCTAAAAACTCAATTTTTCATGAGATATTTCACATTTTTACTGAATCGTTTACTCTCCTCGCAGAAGATGTTCATCCATCGTTTTTTAATATTTTTCTTAACAGAATTAAGCTGCTTATTGTGTGATAAATGTAGTCTAATATGTTCCTTAAGGTCTTCTGCAGAAACAAATGATCGCAAATGTACTTTATCTTTAAGACAACCCCGTAAAAATGTTATCTAAAGGATTCAGATGCGCAGATCTTGCTGTACTATGCGTTGCAAATCATATCTCACGAAATATTGATTTTACGAACATGATACCCCTATGATTTTTTACCCAAAATGTCCTGGGGGATTGATCCGAATAAATAAAAATACGCATCCACATTTTTCTCCTGCATCGTTGCCAGACATCATTGTGTCATTCAACCTTTCCCTCTACAGTTTATTTCTGTTTGAAATCGTCGAAGATACACGGCTCTGAACACAAAAAAAATGATTCTTGCAATAAATAATGTTAGTTCATACGATGGAGAATTTAGTTACGCAAATACATTAGGGTGGTCTTCATTTTTCGACTTTCGATTACTTTTTAACGTACCTCCCCCCCCCCCTCCGATCTTACCCTCTTAAATTATGACATTTAAATAGAAAATAGCCTGTGCCGCATTTGAGTTAAAATTTTTAATTTATAGGTGATTTCACGTCAATTTAGGACATAATTGCATTCTGCTATTTTAGGAGTATTAATGAATATTTTAAAATAGAAGTATTAACAGTATTAATAATTAACAGATAATAAAATTTAAGAGAATTGTAAAATTTTAGAAGAATATTCTGATAACGATACAAGGAGAAAGAGTGTGAAAAGATAATACCTAAATCATGAACGTTATTGTCTGCTAATAGAAATATATTATTAAGAGTGTAAGAATATACATATCATAGAGTTATGTTCACGAATGAAGTAAATAATGTGACATTTGAATATATTAAAACAAAGTTTGTTCTTTGCACACTAAGAGGTAATACTATTGAGGTCATGTTGTTAACAGTAAACCTATCTGGACCGGGTAAATGACTGGTTTTAAAATTTCGATTAGAATTTCTAACACACAATATTATTTTAGCGCCATTTTCACGACTTTTCTTACAGTATATGTACAATGTTCACTTCTATTCTTATTGTTTGTTTTCTGAAAAAAATATGTAGTCAACTGACCGGTTGAATGATTTATATTTTTTTGTAAAAAAACTGGACAAAATTTGATAGCAAATTCTGGTTAACTTCCGATGTAAATAGGAAATATACATATAGCAAAGATAAAAAGAGAGTATCTACGGTTACCAGTGGCTAAGAACAGTCTGACAACGCGTATTAAAAATAGTAAAAGTTTAAACGCGTGCAGTTCCGAAACTATTAATGTTTTATTAATTATTGAGGCATTGTTAGAAGCGGTAAACCTTCCCCTTTAAAATGGCTTTTGGTTTTTGGCGATCCGACTTTCCGTTTTCGAGATATCGTAATTTATGTGAAAGATAATTTTTTAAATTCCGCTGTTTCGCGCTTCCCGTCTCAGAAAAGGCTATCAACGCGTATTAAAAATAGTAAAAGTTTAGACGCGTGCAGTTCCGAAACTATTAATGTTTTATTAATTATTGAGGCATTGTTAGAAGCGGTAAACCTTCCCCTTTAAAATGGCTTTTGGTTTTTGGCGATCCGACTTTCCGTTTTCGAGATATCGTAATTTATGTAAAAGGTAATTTTTCTTAATTCGACTATCTCTGTCTTCGTCTGACGCGTCGCGCCGGACCTCTCTTTTTCGTACGTGACTCGTGACTGTCGTGCGTGACCTAGTTTCGGGGCGTAGTATTTCCAAGAATTTACTACGCACTGTTTACTATATACGCGCGCGTGCGGTCATTGACAAAAGTAAACAAACTTCGAAGCCTCGTATCTCCGTAACTAGCCACCGCATCGACTTGAAACTAAAATCGCTATATCTCCGGAACTAATAGAGCTATCGACTCGTACAAACGCTCATTTTAAAGGGCATTTCATCCTCTATCTAATGATCATATCATCTACTATAATTTATGCTGTCTTCTATGTTTATTTTCACATTTACTTTGACGCTACATACCCAAAGAAGTTTAAGCAATTCCTATTGATCATACGACTGGTGTGCGATAAAACTGGATTATAAATTGTTTATTTAATTGAAAATGAACTTAAATACAGGATGTTTGTGTAATTACTATGCCGATTTTTCGTAAATAATTGTTTTTTCCGGAATTAACTACGGTATCGACATGAAATTCGTTTTCGGGGGCGTTTTATCCCCCATCCGATAAACATTAAAAAATTTTAACATAGTTTGTAAATTTTTTGTACGAAGTTAAAGCACTAAGTGCGAACGTTTAGAGCAAAAGTATTGAATGTTTTCCTGCTTTAAGAAAAAATATGCGACATTCACTATAAATGGAACGAAACTTTCTTATGAATTTTTATTTATTAAAACACAGTGTTACTTCTATTTACGAAATAGCTTTTTTTATTTATTTTCTTTGATGTTGCATGCCCCCTTTTGGAGTGTCAGCGACTATCATTTGGGTAGTTCATTTGTATTGGTAGTTTTGTATCGAATGGTTTTTAATATTACTAAATTACTAATTAAATTAAAATAAAATCCGTACAAACGCAAAAAGTCGAAAATTGCAAATGAATTAAAAAATAATTTACTAAAAACCTCAAAAATTGGATAAAATATTGATTTTGTAACTGTAAAAGTACCTATTAAATTTCGAATTAATATATTTCTTAGTTTTTGAGGAAAATAACTTTTCGAATGATGTTGATTTTTGTAAACAACTAAAAGCTGGCGTGCTTTTGAGAATGTGCGTTATTTGAATTGAGTTGTTTAATGTGTTAGTAAGTGTACCATTATATAAAGAGGGTATGTATGGAAGCGTGAGCTTGTCAGCCGACGACAAACGAAAGAAAAAGCACGCGATAAGAGATAATTATCCCTGGTTAAGGATCCTTCAAGGGCAACCTCCAACGAGCTACTCTCTCGAGGCACAGATAAAATCATTTTACACCTCATAGGGCTGTATCAGTATCAGCCAGTGGTTCTCAAACTTCAACTTCCAACGCATCAGGAATAGGCAAAACTCTTATTTAGATAACAAATTTCGAATAACCGATAAATTGGCTCGTCGAATAAAAATTATAATTTGCAAATAAAAAGTAAAATTTTGACAAAAGAAAATTCTTGACACAGTGAAATTATCTTCCCTTGAAAAATTGTGTTTGAGATTTACAATCAGTCACGTGCACCGCATCTTGCACACTTTCGAGGTTGTTTTCCTCGACAACGCAGGGCCGTCGAAAAAAAATCTATCCCACATTTTCGACTCGTTTTTACACGAGTAATCCACCCCTTTGTATTTTCAATTGCTCGTGTAATTTCTTATTTGCACGTCGACGTCTCGCGCCCGCGATAAATGTACCTTCTATCGGATCTAAAATGTGCTTTCCTCCGCGAACACCCTATATGGCGGAAGAGACCGGGTATATTCCCTTTTCCAGTAAATGTACGTCGTTATTTACGCTCGATCCGGTATAATCCTTTCCTTTCAGGGCTAGCGAGTCGCGGCGAGGCACGCCCACGCCACATAAAAATCGATTTACCAGGCGTTGATCTGCTCGAATAATCGGGCAAGAAATCGACGTCGCACAATGGAAATATTTATGTGCCGGAGGTGGTTCGAAAGCATTACCGCAACTACGCTAGCAATTTTCCCGGCGTATCGAATTACGGAAAAATAAGAAAGATAGGCGCGAAAAGGGGAACAACGAGGAACAAAGAAACTCTATACAGCCACTACCAACACAACCGTGTCTTCTTGGCGTCTCCACAGTGTGTCCAGCAATGGACAAAAGTCATAAAACTAAAGTCTATGTTTTATAAACAATGTTAACACTGTCCATAACTTTTACTGAATTCACCAACTTGTTGTTGAAAATGATACCAGAAATTTATTGCAATTTTCGGTGCATTTTCTTAAACACGTGCCACTTAGCGAAAGTTTGTGTTTTCAATTTGATTTTTGCAAGTTACGTACAGTATTATAGTACCTTCCAAACAGCTAAATAATCTTAACAATTGGTCCCAAATTTTTTATGTTAATGTTTATCAACTTTGAATTAAGTTTAAAAAAAAATACCAAATATTTTGTGTATTAATCTAGGGCACATTAAACTTTAATTTAACGTCAATTTTGGCTGCTCGAATTTGCCCGAAACAGAGGAAATGATCAAAATCATTATTGCAAGTACTGATATGTTTATTTATAATCTATAATTATAGCAATAGTATAGCAAGGTAAATGTACCTCAAAACCAAACTAAATTTTTGTTTAACCCATGCAAAACTTACGCGAAAGAAAGTTGCTACTTAGAGAAAATTTATTTAATATTTTTCGTTATACCGGATGGTATTAGGGTGACAAATCGATTACTATAAAACTTCACAACACTTATAGGAGAAGCAAAATTACGAGACACGTACGTTTTCTATCGACGTCGACTTGAGCTCAGAGGACAAAGTTTCTTCCAAAGTTTTATTCTTCTAGTACTATGTAGGCATTATTGGGGATACAATAAAACCTCCCCGACAAAAGTTTTATAGTTGTCTGATCTCAAATAATGGGGTGCATACAGTGGGTAAGAAAGAGTAATAAAATTTTCAATAAGTGTTCTGGCTACCTAACTTTCATAAATAACAAGACTTTCACACGAACATAGAAATACTTTTTTTTACAACATTCATTCTGTATAGATACAAATATCTATGAATTTGAGGTACCCGAGAACAACTATATAATTCAATTTAAAATATCACGTTTTATCCCCATAATAAAAATAAAAGACCCTCAGTATGACGCATGGTAGTCCAAGGAAACAGTGTACCATTTCAAGATTAAATTTTTCGATCGTGTAACATGAGTTTGCCACGAGCAATCGAACGGGGAATAATCAAATAATTCTCTGAAAGGGGCAAGCTCGAAACATTCACGATAACAAGATTTTTGTCCATTAATTTCGTTAACGATTGTTTCCTTTTTTTCCTTTAATCAGGACTCGAGTTTTATGAAACTCCACGATAGAACTCTCAATTGATAGCCTGTAAAAGTGTTGATTACCACTCCAGAGATTGAGATTGTTACCGAAAGTTTGAGTGTTTCGTCTTTTTCAAGGGGTCCTCATATAGATTAAAAAGGATTCTAAAGGCCATCAAGTAGCACAGTCGTTACGTACCCACTCAAAAGTCTTCCAATTAAACAACATTTCTCGTAAAAGTATTTTCCTTAATGCGATAAAAGTATTGCAGAAAGTGGATTCACAAGCTGCAAATTACTGAAAGGTTCGCACAAACATCGATTACTTTTTAAAGGGAACATATTTAACCGAAACACGCAGAAATCTGACGACGAAGACCTTGAAAATTTGTGATATGGATTCCGTAAAATTCAAAACTATACGAAAGATTTTTCACATTTAGACTCGATGTATTTCTGGGTAATTAAATAAGCTCACTGGAGCCAAATTGTTCCTTAATTATAATTTCACGAGACACGAGGTGTTGTGCTAACTAGTTTAAACCGATTTTCCCTAAGATGCCAAGTAGGCTAATGAGCGTAACGGTAACGGAATTACTTGGTGACGTTTTATCTTTGAGAAAAGCTACAACTCTGGCATTTTTCCATCGTTGTGGGAAATTCACTTGTTCAAGGGTGGTACTCAATAAAATTGATTATCCATAAAGTATGTGGACAATCAATTTTATTTAAATTATAAACGAACTAATTGCAGAGTTATATCTTTTTAGAGACTTGTAAGCTAACAAATCGATATAACCTAATACTGTTAATAATAAGCGAACAATAAATACCTGCGATGAGAAATTTGTTTAGAAATTAGCTGTGGATTCGCCGGTATAGAGTTTTCGTCACTTACCTGGAATAAAAAGGAAAAATCGAGTTAAAACAGCAACTTTGAATTCAGGTAGACTAAGGGTGGATGACATTTTATTATTGGGACATCACAGTCGATTCGCGTATTCCTCTTTTGTACAACTAATTTAGCCTGACAAAAAGAAGGAAGCCATTAAAAGTTGCAACGTTATCAATGATTGTTGTTCTGTTCTTCTTCATCAAATTTCTCGCGTGTTTACTACATAATCGATATGTCTTTTCCTTTATATGTAAGTTAAAAACGTGTGTTAAGTTCAACATGCGCAGAGTGACTAAAGAAAAACAATATGGCCGACCCATAGGATGATCTCATTGGCACGCTGCCTGTGTCTCCTGTATCCAATTCCAGAAGATTTGCATACCAGATGTTTTCGTGTATTACCATCGGTAACGTCTCCTCGTCGGTTATTAAATCCGTGTATTAAGTCGTACTTAAAAGTCTGTGGTATTCTTTCCAAATATAATTGACGTTCAGGTATCTATGAAAGTAGCATCGTGATGTTCCACTAGTATTGCTAGGCATTTATCTATTTTGACGAGTGAGTTATTTGTGAGAGATAACTTTTCTAGAATGATAGGGTTAAGAACATGTGGCGACACCTCCCGCGCTCGCCAGCAGAGGGCTACGCTCTCTCACAAGTACTCCACCGATCACCTATTCCTATATACAGTATGCGACAAAATGATAACACACCCCGAAAGTGTACAAGTTCCTTAATTTTAAACGATTATTTTGCTATACTTTATATGTTTAGAGTGTTTAATGAGTATAATAAATTATTTTAATCGATTGACAAAAACAACGAAAGATTTTATTTAATGATATTATATAGTAACGTAAAATAGGTGCGACAGAATGATAGCACATTCTTGCTATAACGTAGAATATACTTCTACGAAAAATTTTCTTGTCTCAATGCTTTAATTGTTTCTATTTCTCCGTCATTTAATGAGATTCTAGAGGCCAAAATAAGACGAAATTCAAGAATACTAATATGTTTATGGAGGCTTCGTTAAAAAGTTATTAACGTTTAAAGTTCCGTCCGTACTGAATTTTTTTCTAGAAAGGAAGTAGGATTTCGAGGGTAGGTCTATTCATCAAAAATGATTCTAATTGACCCCCGCAACCGAAAATAATTTTTCCAGAACGATTTGAAAATTTTTTTTTTCGCCGAAAAATTTAGGCACCTACCCCCTGTCGATTTTTCTTAAAAATTAGTTTTTCATTTCTGATAATTTTATTTGATGCCCTATAGAAAAGTTGTCTAATACTTTTTTGTAGGTACCCATGAGCTCTACTTCAGAAAAAAGTTTCATTGAAATATATTCACTATTGTAGGAGTTATGGTTGTTTGAAAATTGGACCATTTTTATGGGGTTTTTCTCATTTTAGGAGGTCAAGGAACAACTTTTCGAATATTTTTAGAATTTCTACATATTCTAGACTAAAATACGCGTCGTTTGCTTTTTTAAACATTAAAATCGTCCAATCCGTTCAGGAGTTATGATGTTTTAAACATACGCATGAAATTTCAGGGGAACATATCAACGTATGGTCAGACATTACATTTTCGGAAAAGAATTTTTTTCTCGAAACTGCGTAGAAATTCGGGGGTATGTCTATTCACCGAAAATTATTGTAATTGCCCACTGTAACTAAATATAATTTTTTTAGTATGATTTGAAATTTTTTAATTTCGTCTAAAAATTTCAGTATCTACTCGAATTTTTTTCTCGAAAGTGGGTAGGATTTCGAAGGTATGTGTATTCACCAAAAATAATTGTAATTGACCCCCGCAACCGAAAATAATTTTTCCAGAACGATTTGAAATTTTTGAATTTAAGTGTTAATAACTTTTTAACGAAGACTCCATCAACAAATTGGTATTCTTGATTTGCGTCTTATTTTGACCTCTAGAATCCCCCATTAAAATTTTTCCCAGGGGTGGACGAACACCCTGTATATTTATTTAATCAGTTCCTATGCAAGAGAACCTGATATTTTTCAACAGATTAACCTTGAGAAAAATTTTTTTTCAGGTTACGTTTCATATTTTTTCATATTTTGTTAAAATTTGATTTTGCTGCTATTGCAGCTCTTGGTCATGCTTTAGAAGATTTAATAATTAAAATGTATGATATCGATGCACTTTAATGATGGAAAACGGTTTACAAAAGTCACAATTTCATGGGTTCCAAAAAAAATTCTAAAATCGTAAAATAGGGTCCGCCCTATTGGCCACCGCTGACTTATACCACCCGTCCACGTTACAAGTAGCGTATAAAGTACGAACAAGAGGAACGCGACAAACTTCTCACGGACCAACAGAGACGTTTAACCCACAAAATGAAAAACTTTCCAGCCAAACGGGGAGAGCGCTTATTCAACCATAGATTCTCGAGACCCGTCGTTGATCCGCCGCTATAAAGACCAAGCACCGTCGTTGTTCGTAACCGAACATCGCGACAGTTCCGTTCCCAGCTCCCCGGGATTGTAATTCTATTACAGACGGCGGGAAACAAGGCAAGAACACTCATTACATACATCGTGGAATCGACAACGGGGTTCCAGCCGGATGTAGTATAACGTCGCGGCGAAAGTCTCGCAAGTTTCCTTCCTCTCTCGCCTCCTCAGTCTGTCCGGAGCCCCGTTTCGGAGGGTGGAAAAGCAATTTACCGTTCCATAGAATTACTAGAAAACGCGAAGACGCGTGGAAGTAGGGAAGTTCCATGGAGGATGGTACTCCTCGAATGGCGTGGCACACGGAAATACACACTTCGCGCACGCTAAGTAAAAGGTGCTTCACGAGAACAGAAACACTGGTACGGAACCTGAACAGAGAGGAGGGGGCGGTCGGAGGGGAGGGACGAAGGTGCGCGAAGAAGGCTCTCTTGAAAGAGGTCAGAGAATCTACGGATGTTTCGGGATTGCAGCTATTCTTCAGCCACAATAAGAGACACGAGGGGCTCGCGATGCGGATGCATCCGCCACGATGCACTATTGATCCCGAAAGTGGTGAAAATGTAGTTTCATCTGCGAATGGTATGTGCGATACGTCGCTCGCGGTACACCGGGGGTCGTGGAAAAAGGAAGAAAGAAATTTATGTGCCAGATGTATATTGTTCCATATACATTTATAGATTTACGACTGACTTACTACCTTTTACAGATCTGTTCCCTCCTCCGCGACCCTCTGCTAAGGGATATAGCAACGTTGAAGTCCGGTTTGAAGAAATTAATAACTCGTGGGTTGAAATATGAATGTATACATTTTGAGTAAGCAATCGACGGATGTCAATTGAGTTTGTCAGCGAGACAGTCAAGAATATAGTGATAGTTCTTACATACTACCTAAATCTTCTACAGGGTGTTCGGTCACCCCTGGGAAAAATCATAATGGAAGATTCTAGAGACCAAAATAAGACGAAAATCAAGAATACCAATTTGTTGATGGAGGCTTCGTTAAAAAGTTATTAACGTTTAAAGTTGCGAGTCTTCTGAGTGAGGATCACTATCACGCGCACACAGCTGTACGCAGGTTGCCGATCTACAGGCGCAACTATAAACGTTAATAACTTTTTAACGAAGCCTCAGTCAAGAAATTTGTATTCTTGATTTTCGTCTTATTTTGGTCTCTAGAATCTCCCATTATGATTTTTCCTAGGGGTGGCCGAGTACCCTTTATACTAAAGCTAAAGAAAAGGGAAAAGGCATGGGATGACGAACCTAGGTGAACTCTACCCTTGTTGACTAAATGAGCAAGGGTAGACTTTGGCCATAAGGGCTTGTAATCTAGGCGACTCAGAGGTGATGAGCCAGAGTATACATTCATAGGGAGGTTGGTCATCCAACAGAAATTTAACCGAACGAAAACCCCATCGATCGGCGACGAAAATTTTGTTTGATCTTGTTTGCACCCTACAAAAAAAAGTTCTTTTTTCATTTACGAAAACCATCGACGTGCATGTTGCGTTTCAATTTTTCGAGGCACAAGTAAAGAGGGTGCAGCCGTGCCCCTTCCTTGGCTTATTTAGACAATGAATAGGACCGATTGGATCAGTGAGTACGTGACGAATTTTTCCTCACAGACCCTTTCTTCGTTCTGGCAGTTCCTTCCGAACTGAATAGACGTGCCTCTCCAAGTGTATCAAATAAAGACAAAGTTTAGTTTAAAAAGTATTTGAACTGTGTGTTTTATTTTTATTCCAGCACCCATTTCCAATAAACGCAAATAACCTTTTTATTTTGGCCTTTGAGGAATCTTTTTTTTGAATCTTTATTCAATTAGACGTATTACAAAAAAAAATAAATAACAGATACTATCGTATGTTGTGTTGTATCTTAAACTTGAAGCTCAATTCGTAACACTGGCAGTTCATCGAACACTCGTAAACCGAGTAGTCGTCATTTTGCGCTTTGTCGGCCAATGGCGACAAAACCAGGTAATTAAGTTTACAAGTTTCTCACGCAGTACGTGGTAAGTCGAGTGATAAAGTTCGATAAACTTCGAGCTGTGCACTGACGCAACTAACGATAATCGAGATTGGAGTTAATCGCCGTTTAATTTCCCGTATTGTTCTCCATTTATGGTGTCTGACAATAAATTAGACACTCTGGATTGCAGTCCCTTTTACGCTCGTGCGTATTTTTATCGTACAACATTCTAGATACGGATCTTTTTCCAACATACTTTGTATTTGAATACATGTAAATTTTGCATGTAAGTAATATAATAGTCTGTAATCTTTATTACTTTCGAACGACCTACAAGTTTATTTCCGACGAATTGCTTATATTCTTCGGAGATTTCGTTATTCTCGATCATGCCTCGAGGTAAGACAGAAAATAAAAGACCGGAATGATTAATATTCTGTTCTTGCTGTCGATATTTTATTTCGTGTGCCGAAACCGAACGTGGCAGGCATATTTGTCAGACAGCAAGGACAGCCGAAGTTCGAGATCTCGTTAAAAAATTTCGATGTCGAACGAACAACGTTAAATGTCAGATTTCATATTCGATTATATCCGCGGCGGGCAATATTTCTTATAAAATTTAATTCTCTCGAAGGATTCGTGTGAAATAGTTTCTAAACTCTTCTAGTCCACAGAAATGCGTTTAAATAATATTTCCAATATTCGAAACGTGGCAAGCGAGTGTGAAAACGTATTTTTTGTAAAGAAATATCTCATATTTTTTCTCGATTACAATATCTACCTCGTACTTTGAAAAACAAGAGAGTCTCTGTTCTTCTATTATTTATGTTTGTTTTACTTTAGCAAATAAAATTAGTCAGGTAATATATTATACATTATGGATGAAGTATAAGCAAAGTATCCTCTTCAGAAAATGGAAAACTAAAAATCGCTGGTATCGTAGAATGTTCGCGAAATATCAACAAATACCTACAAATATGAAGTTATTGTCATGAAGCTGAACCTGCGGGTTGCAAATACGCGTCATTGCACACTGCAAACTTAAATTCCGAACGGGTCAGCGCACGGCGGTGGGATACAACCACCCGCGCACGAAAATATACTCTGTACCGCTGACAGTATTGCTTCGATGCACTTCCGTGCGGTGTAATATATCTTTTTCCAAGCTTTAATTTTTTGTAAATCGGAACCATGCACTCCTGTAAAAGAAAAAGAATCGATCGATCGGATTGCTGAACCGGAATTCGGCCATTATGCTATCCAGGCCATCCACGATTTCTTCTGTCCTAACGATTTGCCATACGACGATGGTGATTGCACCGATGCACACTTGGCGAAACAAACATAGTGACTTTCGAAAACACGACGAGGACGCGACAATTGTTTTAGAACCGTTCATAGGAAAAAGTTCTACACGGACAAATACAGCCAGAAATATTCTCAGAAAATAACTGCGGTTTTAACGTGGCGCAGGAAAATAGATTAATCTTTTATTATATCGTTTATTTCACAGACGAAACACGATATGTTTCGAGTGATCCATTACTAATTTCAATTGACCCATAACATGTTTCGAATGGCCCACTGCTAAGTTCAGGTGACCCACGATATGTTTTATATGGCCCACTACTAATTTCGAGTGATCCACATGTTTCAAGTGGCACGTAACAAATATAAAATGACACACTACAAGTCTCAAATGCCCCACAGCACGTCTCGAATGGCCCACGACAAGATTTATGTGACCCACTACTAATTTCGAGTGATCCACAACGTGTTTCAAGTGGCACGTGACAGATATAAAGTGACCCACTACAAGTTTCAAATGCCCCACAGCACGTCTCGAATGGCCCACTGCAAGATTTATGTGCCCCACCACAAGTTCCTAGCGACCCACGACAGGTTTAAAGTGGTCCACATTTGAGATATTTAACGTTAAAAAACAGAGAACAAACAAGGTGTACGCGTATCTAAATATTTTAATAAATATATCGACGAGTTTCATTGCAATTAAATATTTAATTACTCCAAAAGATGGCGGAATCGAATCAAAGAAGTTCCAGATAAAGTTTACTTGTATTTTAAAACTCTTATAACCTTATTACCTAATATAATCGTTACGAAACTGAACGTGTCCAGGATTCTAAACCTCAATTAACAATATTTTCACCGCGTTGGACTTCGCCACGAGTCTGTTGAACTACAAATGCATCCGCAGCGGTGCACTATTGATCCCGAAATTGGCGAAGATGTAGTTTCGTCTACGAACGCTACGCGCGATGCACAATTTGCGATATATCCAGACCGTACAGGAAAAAGGAAAGGAATTGATGCGTTGCCGGGATATATCGTCTCTTATGGATTTATATACCGAGATTTTTCATCGTGTCCGCCGTTCGCTACATGTTTCGCGAAAATTTCGAGTTCCCGGAGACAACGGAACCGTACATAAGAGTCGAGGTAAAATATACGCGTATATGGGAGTTTTCTTCTTGCGATAGGAGAAGCGCTTGCACGACAAAACGTATATCCGTAAAAGCCGAAATGTCAGTCTGCAATTAGGACGGTAGTCCCGTGGTAGAATTGCAATTCGCAGAGTAATTTCTATGCGCCCGTTATCTGCCTCCTAACTCTTGGAACAACGTGGTCGTAAACTGATACCCTTGACGATAGGCGTGGTCAATTCGTAGAATATTTTTTTTTTCACTTGTTTTATTACACCGTACTTTATTACACGATGCATTATTCCTTGGCGCGTTTCCTGCTCCAAGCATCGTTGATTACGGAAATTTGGCGCGTAGGTAAATGCCCCAGAAACGAGAATTGCGTGCGACGTTGTGAATGAAATAATTAATTAGTCGAACAACCGCCACGTACAGGGCTCTGTTCGAAAAGTATGGCTCTGAATGTTCAAATCGAATACTTGGGATGAAACAATTTTGTAAATTACGCTCACAGAGCGGAGAGGAGTTTACATTTATTTATCCAACTATGCATATTTGGTTTCTCTCGAGTAATCACTATGTTTGATTACAAATTTTACTCACTTTAAATCTATGAACATTTGATTGGATGTATCGATACAATTCTTATTTAGATTTCACGAAAATGATGTTCAAAGTTTGGATGAGTATAGTAGTTACCAAATAAGCAAATAAACGTTGGCACTCGTGGGCCCAGAAATCCATACTTTCCCGAGCCATAAAGAAAACTTTCGTTTTATGGTCGCTAGCGTTCGAAGTGTCTTTTATACACTTCGATGCATATCAGTTTTCTCATTGAGGCTCGCACAAGTTTTCCCTTGTTTCTCGACAAAAGTTTTTAAACTCCGTTCTGTGCATACAAGTCTGTATATACCGGTCCAGCAGTGGTAAAAGGAAAATTAACCATTTTCGAGATAACTTCAAAAAGATTCACTAACTTGCAAAAACACCTGAATTAATAAACTCTCCGACAGATTTGCCAAAGATAAGAACATCTGACGTAATAAACGTTACCAAAAAGGACACGTGAAATAGTATTTGAAAACTGATAATTTTTAGTGTGGTTACTAAGAAATCTGTTAGGTAAGCCTATCGTGATAATTAACCAAACTAACTGAGGTTCAAAATGTTAAAAATGATAATGATTCCGTCACTTGAACGCGGGGCACTTGAAATTTCTCGTGGGCCACTCGAAATCTGCCGTGGGTTGCTAAAAACTTATGGTGGGTCATTCAAATCTTGCCGTGGGGCACTCAAAATTTGGCGTGGGCCACTTGAAACTTGTAGTGGGCCGCTTGAACCATGTTGTGGGTCACTTGAAATTTCTCGTGGGTCACTCGAAACATATCGTATTTCGTCCGTGAAATAAACGATATAATAAAATGAAAATGAAAACGATTAATCTATTTTCCTGCATCGCGTTAAAACCACAGTTATTTTCTGAAAATATTTTTGGCTGTCTCTGTCCGAGTGGAACTTTCTATGAACGGTTCTAAAAGATTGTAGCTTGAAAACGGGGATTACTGTGTTCTTATAGACTCTATGCCTTTGCCAACTCGAAGATCGTATATTGACAGAATTGCAACTTGCAAATCACAACTAATAAACGATCCGGTAATAAAAATGCAAGTAGTTTTAATATTAAGATTGCAATTATCTCGAAGACATTCAATGATGTTAGCAATGCCAACTCGTAGGCTGTTCACTTTAAAAAAGTTTTCTTTGGAGGCAGTTTCAAGTATAGTATCATTTCATCCAGTGATGAAATAACAGAAATGGCGTATGCCCTTTACAGATGGTTTCAAATTCATAAAGCGCGCAAAGCTGAAAAACATACGGGCAAAGCAAATTCCTGTCCAATTAGTCTCCTTAACAACGTCCGACCAGAAACGAAAATTTGAATTTCTATAGTATGAATAGCTTTCCCTTTGACATTACGACTTTACTGGTAAGACCAACCGTTCAAAAATAGTGACTTTTCATCCCAAACACTTCCAAACTTCGTCAAACGAATATTTGTAACAGGTGAACGCTTTAGCACGAACCAGTGACACTCAGTTTTCGAATTTGGTATAATTCTCGAAGAACTAACGAATGTTATTCGACGATTCATTTTCGATTCATTTTCGACATTATCAATTTTCACACATTGCAGAAGTTAAGACGAGGTTATCGATAAAATACGACCCGGACTTGAAATCACCACTTAACTTGAGGATTTTCTAATTTCGGAAGAAAATTATTTCTTTTCAGTGTTTAATCTTTGCAAGAATCATTCGCAAAGTGTCCAACGCAGGGTTCGATGAAACTTTTCAGGTTCTTGCGGCAGCCATAAGATAGGGACACGTACCTTTTTAGCTTCGAGAACTGAAGTTTAAAACGGTGAAACTACCCTCCAAAGTTTCACCTCTCCGATGCTGACTTGGAAACTATCGGAGATATAAGCAACTCTTCCGAACTTTTTATGATTTTTACGAAAATTAACACGGTCTCCAGGTGAGTAATAAAATTAATAGAAAAATTGATGTCATCTTTAATTACTTTCTCATACCTTAGATTATCATACAATTGTCATTACTTTGTAACGAAATAAAGATATTTAAGACCTACTATGAATGCATTATTTATTTTTCCAAATATGTCGAAAGTGAATTCTTCTACCAATAATAATATTAAAGATGGCATCGAAGGGGTGAATTTTGGAGATTAGTTTCACCCCTCAAGCATGAGTTACTGTTTTAAGTAAAAATCTGTAATATAGTTATTATAATAAACAATTGTAAGATACTTATAACTTTGATATTCCTCGAAGAAATCGACTAAAAATATTATATAGTTTTACAGTTACCAAATACAACAAATACTTTCAAATATTCGACTACGAAAAGAATATAAATTGTTTTAGTAAGACTTCCGTCGTTCGTATTCTTTTTAAAATACGTTTCGTTTATCCTCGACTCCAGCTCGTGGTTATTTATTTTCAGAAGCGACTGACATACATTTTATGGTCTTGCACACGATAACATGAGTTTGGCAGTTCGATTGTGTCGAGAAACGTTTCCTCGGAGAAAACAGTCTGATAGACACATGTTTTCAAGAATTCATCAGTGTCTCCGCGAAACTGGGTCGTTGTCAATAAAGTTGTCAACCGCGGGAAGATCTAAAACAGTTAGATCTCCAGAGATGGAAGAGTGTTCAGAAATATCCAGGAAAACTCCAATGCCAGCAGTAGAAGAATTCCTTTACAAAGAACCTATTATTATTATACAGAGTGTTCGGCCACCACTGGGAAAAATTTTAATCGGAGAATCTAGAGGCCAAAATAAGACGAAAACCAAGAATATTAATTTCTAGTTTAAGGCTTCATTAAAAAGTTATTAAAAAATTCAATTAAAAAATTTCAAATCGTTTTAAAAAAATTATTTTTGGCTGAGGGGGTTAATTACTATCATTTTTGGTGAATACACATATCACCAAAATCCTACGCACTTTCGAGAAAAAAAATCCTTACCGAAAATGTAATGTCTGACCATACATTGACATGTTTCACTGAAATTTTTCGGCAAAAAAAAAAAAAAATTTCAAATCGTTCTAAAAAAATTATTTTCAGTTGCAGGCGCCAATTACAATCACTTTTGGTCAATAGACACACCCCCGAATTCCTACCCACTTTCGAGAAAAAAATTTTTTACCGAAAATATACTGTGTGGCCGGAAATGTTGCTATAAGTTTTTAACGAAGCCTCAATCAACAAATTAATATCCTTGATTTTCGTCTTACTTTGGCTTCTAAAATATCCCATTAAAATTTTTCCCAGCAATGGCTGAACATCCTGTATGTAATACTACGAATTAAATGATTTTAATTTTTGTGTTATTTGAATATTAATCGTACAAATTGGTCTATAATATTATGAAAGGAAAAATATGATCAAACGTATTTAAATGGCGAAATGTAACTAAAAGTGTTTTAATCGAACGGTGTGGATTTTCTTGCAAGATTGTAACTTTGTCACTTTCAACTGGCAGAATATCGTGAAATCAATGATCCTGTGGCTAAAATTAACTTTTGTCAGAGAGACTTCGACAGACTCAGAATCTGTAATCTCCGAAGGAAATTTTATTCACCGACGAATTGGGATTCGTTCACGACTGTATTCTCGCGCCACCATTGAATCTGGATTTCATCGACCATTTTCGATCAATGTATTCTGAGAGATCACCGGATAGGACGAGATATTTTATTTAACAGATCGAACGACGCTGATTATCTCTATTTTGCAACTTTCATAAGAAATAGACTCATAGAAACGTTAGAAAGTTTATGTATGTTGCAGGTATTTTAATAAGTGTTAAATAACATCTACATGAAACTGAAAACTAGGGTCATTTAAAATTCATACACGTTACTGTATTAATCTCTGTAAGCCTTAAAACTATGAATAGAGTTTACAGAAACTAATACACGTGGTGATTAATACGAACTTGTATGAAACTTAAATCAAACTGATTTTCTGAAAAATGAAATACTCTCGCTTTTAAAACAACACAGAAGAATTTTTATATATTTGAAACTAAAAAAAAATCATTTGTGTGTTCTGTTTCTGCTGAATCGCACTATACAAAAAACCTGCATATAGAAATTCATTTTTTATGCATTTAGGGACAAAAGATACCCCCTTTTAAAGAAAATACGACTGAAGTCGCTTGAATCGAAATGAAATAAGATTCAAAGATTTCAGGTATAAAAGGAGAACAGAGAGTAGGAAATTTGTGAATGTAATATTGTTGGAACCAAAGTTAATGGAATCAAATTTCGCGACGCTCGCGAGTACAGAGGCAACCGGAACGGTAAAAAACGCTTGGAAAAGTGAAAATTCACGCGTAAATCACGGTCGAGTACGTCGCATTTATCACCCAGCCCCGCCAGCGTCGCGGTTAACAATTTCTAATAATCCAGCAACCGACTTTCCAACACGAAAAATGTATTGACGAAACTCTTCACGGCTTGACTCAGCCTTCCGTGAAAAGAAAACACTTTCTTGCAATTATCTTCTCCAACAGCTTCTGACAAATATTCCTCCAGCACTCCTAAAACCCTGGGAAACCCATTTTCCGCGAGCTTTGCATCTGCGCCAGGAACTGGGTCAGAGAATCCGCGAGAATGTTTTATGAATTGTAGCTATTTTTCAATTGAAATATGAAATACCGTGGCGCATCGCCGTTCACCGTGACGTACTCCATTGCTGAGTGTCCACTGACCGATGCATTCCAATAAAGAATATCGTCAGTCGTCACTGCATTGAAATATCTCTTGAGAATGCTGCAATACGCGGCGAACGACGCGAAGTCCAATGTTATTTTCCTCGATGTTTTTCTACGCGAGTATCGTAAGCAGTTTTTGACGAGAAAGCGAATTCTACAACCCTCTATCACCTTGTCCACCAATTTTCCTCGTTTAGTTTTATTCCCGACCATTTCTCGAGTTACAATGTCAGTAACGTTGTTCAAAAAATTATAAATATTAAAGTTCATTCGTTCTAAACTGGTGAAATGGTGGAACATCGATTTTAGTATTGCCCCAAAATATTTTTTAATACAATAATAGTAAGATGCATATTATATTTCTTGAAATAGTTGAAGCGATATTTTACCAAATACTGACCGTATTTTTCTTCTAATCCCTAAAGAATCTGTTGCACTCCATTTAATTAAAAAAAATGAAGTTGATGTCTTAGTTAGTTTTGATACAAACAGCTCGTAGCAATTTATAAAGGGCATCTAGTACACGTTGTCTTCATTTCTCCATCTTCTTATCCCCCTCCATGCTCGGAATTGTCAACCTAACCTCTCTTTTGTATTCCGTACTCAGGGCAAATTATTTGTCCTATCCTTCGCTGTACTCGTTCTTTAATCTCAGCGATTCTTCTTTTCTATTTACGTCTCCTCACTTTCTCTCCACACTTTTGCTTTCCTTCTTTTGTCAATATTTCACTTTTTATATACCGCCTTCTATCGCGCATGCGCACACATCCGCCATTACGCGCATTGGAATTTATTCTCAACATAAAATGATATACAAGATAAAATAATGCTAATAATAATAAGTTTCCTGGGAAAAATTGTAATGGGAGATTCTAGAGGCCAAAATAGGACGAAAATCAAGAATAACGATTTGTTGATGGAGGCTTCGTTAAAAAGTTATTAACGTTTACAGTTCCGCCCGTACTGAATTTTTTTCTCGAAAATGCACAGGATTTCAGGAGTATGTCTATTGACCAAAAATGATTGTAATTGACCCTTACAACCGAAAATAATTTTTCCAAAACGATTCGAAATTTTTTTTTTTCGCCGAAAAATTTAGGCACCTACCCCCTGTCGATTTTTCTTGAAAATTCGTTTTTGATGTTTAGTAATTTTATTTGACGCCCTGTAGAAAAGTTGTCTAATACTTTTTTGTAGGTACCTATGAGCTCTACTTCAGAAAAAAGTTTCATTGAAATATATTCACTATTGTAGGAGTTATGGCTGTTTGAAAATTGGACCATTTTTATGGGGGTTTTCTCATTTTGCGGGGTCAAGAATCAACTTTCCAAATATTTTTGCAATTTCTACATATTCTCCATCAAAATACGCGTCGTTTGCTTTTTTAAACATTAAAATCGTCCAATCCGTGCAGGAGTTATGATGTTTTAAAGATTTGCATGAAATTTCCGGGGAACCATTTCAGGCCTCAGATTATATTTTCGTTTAGAAATTTTTTTCTCGAAAGTGCGCAGGAATTCGAGGGTATGTCTATTCACCAAAACTGATTATAACCGTCCCCTGCAACTAAAAATAATTTTTTTAGAACGATTTGAAACACTTGAAATTTCAGGGGAATCATTCATTCATGATCAGACATTATATTTTCGGTAACGAATTTTTTTCTCGAAACTGGGTAGGATTTCGGGGGTATGTGTATTCACCAAAAATGATTGCAATTAACCCCCGCAACCAAAAATAATTTTTTCAGAATAGTTTGAAATTTTTTAGTTTAATTTTTTAATAACCTTTTAACGAAGCCTTAGTCAAGAAATTGATATTCTTGATTTTCATCTTAGTTTGGCCTCTAGAATCTCTAGAACCTCTATATACATTAATGGATTTATCGAATATATAATTTATATATTAATAGATAATCTACAATTAATATACAATAAATTTATGATCTACAGATTAATAAATATTTATATTAAATAGATACATCTTACAGTTTCACATATTATATTTAAAAAATTTTGTTCGCGAGTATCGTAATCAATATATTAATATATCGTAAACATTCAAATACTTTCGTCTTTATCTTTAACCGAAACCATTTTTTAGTCGAGCCAGTGGTACGATCTCCATCTCTTTTGTCGGTCCGTAAACTCAACCGTATTGAAAGCCTTAACAAGTCGGACTCTTGACTCGGTTTCGATCCAGATTCCAAAACTGGTTATATATATATATAGTAACCGGATGGAGATTGCGCCAGAAAGTCTGGCAAAGGCGGAATTTAATATGTGTAGAGAGCTTCGCACCTCGACGTTCACTGTAATTACAGCAGCGTGAAGAATCTGATTAGAAAATTCACCCCTCGCAGCGGTCTTTATTCAAGAGTTTGTGTGCTCAGAGGCTGGCGTTTGATGCTATGGTTGTCGTACGAAATTGGGTGCGTTCACCTGCATTTTATGCAAAGTAGCTCCTAACGCGAGAAAAGAGATTCCTGGCTGCGGTTGCAAGAACTGTCCAACGGAGTAAATTTCAACGACATTCGTACAGGTACACGATTTCAGAGAAAATAAATAATTTTAAGAACTGCCACGCCTCGTGTCTTAACTGTAAAACCACAAATTTTTCTCTGTCATTGAAACAATGCTAGAAAAAGAAAGAATTCTAACAGCCACTCTGGAATGCTTGAATAATAATAATGTCAATATCTTAATTTGTTTCTGTGAAAACGCAACACTTCGTTTGGACCATAATGTATTTAAACAACGAATTTAACGAAGGTTTGTAAGGAAGTGTCGTGGATATTGAGGAATATCGAGTCTCGCAGAAACAAGATTAAATTCGAGACATAGAGGGAGGCATTATTCATTGCTTTGTAAACAAGGCAAACTCCTGTAAATAATTGTGCAGATAAATTTCTGATAGCACGTATCCAATCCCCAGATAATACCGACAGCACTTTATGCCCCAAGGGGACTGGAACCCTACTCTATTGGCAGAGAAACGAATTTGCCAACATTCGTACAACTTTATCGGGCGCATTATTAACAGTCGTAGAGACACAAATGTCGTTTCGTAACTTTCGGGGCAATTTTCTTCGACCAAGAAGTCATCGATTGGAAAACCAGCATTTCAAACACATAATTCGAAGTTTTGTTGGGACTATAATCTCCCAACAGTTGGCAACAGAGGCGACGCGAACGCCTCTAGCGACGATTTTTTTAATTCCTTTCCTAACCTTAGTTTTCCTCGCTTAATACGAGTCTTCATAATTAAGTATTATGTACTTTTCTTTAACGTAAAATATCATCGTGTTTTCCTGTGGAAATCATTTGCCAACAATTTTAATGTAGACACAGAAAGCCTCCTAAGCTAAGCAACGTAGTCAATGTTTGACGTTCGACGTCCATTTTGGTTTCTTTCTTTCACATTCGATGCCATTTTTAAATTATATACTTTCCAACGTAATTGAAATTGACATTAAAACGTGGAGTTTAAATATTTTAAATGAAATTGAGGTTTCGAAATAGATGTTCATCGATATCGAAAAAGGCCATTAATTGCTAAAATCGAACATACAGTGACGAACGGGGCAAGACAAATAAAAGAGCGACAGATAAAACGTAACGGAGATTAATATCTGAACTGTTTCAACGATATTTGATACGTTTTTTAAAAACTACAGAAATGCAGAAACTGTGCTAAGCGTGTAAATTACACGTTTCTCTCGGTTTAGTCGATTTTATTACTCTTATCGCGTCTTCCGCGACACTAGTTCACTGCAAATATCGAGTTACCGAGATATTGCACGAAATGTGCCAAATCAAGTCGAAGGCTCTTTATAGTTGTTTTCTGCTGACGTCTGTTGTCACGTAAATTTCGTAATAATAAAATACGATAATAAACTGTATCGTTCAAGCTTGCATATCAACGATAAGATAGTAAACTTTGGCTCCAAAACCTGCATATCATAAATAAAATAACAAATCTTGATATTTAAATTCAAATAGGAAATAATAATTAATGTGTAACCAGAAAATTAAGAAATCGATATTTTTTACTCGTGTTACGTTTTAAAAAATTTCTTCTACATTTTATGATCATTATCCCCGACAAACAACTTTTACCAGTAGCTTTTTTCACATAAATTGTTAGGATGTTGTTTTTTGGCCCACAGTCTAAAACTAATTGAAATTTTCGATGCTTTTTTGGATGCTATTATTTCTAGATCTCAAAACTTGAATCCCAGAAATCCCTGAACAATACCCAGGTGTGGAAATCGGAACAAACCACTACCAAGAAACACACCTTGCAATTTGCAGCTCTTACGAAACTATAAGATCAACCCAGTGGTTAGAGAAGACAATCACCTCCATCGGAAATGCACAGTTCTAACTGATACACGCGCCAGCCATATTGCTCTGAACTTCGACGCAGACAGTGTCATAAACTACCACCCTCGAACAGCATACAGACGACCCACGTTCATCCCCTGGAAATTTTCATTCCATTTCCCTTTCCACCTAGAATCCTAGACATCCACGACTTCCTACTCCCAAACAATAAGAATTGCACAGCCTAAGTCAGGGATTCTCATTTAAATCTTCTATGTATACTTCTCGTGAAATCTCAGTTCTTGTGTTCAACAAATAGTAGACTGTTTCTTTATTTTATATAAATATTGCACACCTATTTATTTGTCAAAAGTGTCGAAAATAATATATTTTTTCAAATTTATTTACGAGTGCACGAGAGACGTAATATTTGTATGTCTACTTCTGGTGAAATTCTAGTTTTTGTGTTCAACAAATAGTAGATTGTTTCTTTATTTTATATAAATATTGCACACCTACTTATCTGTCAAAAGTGTCGAAAATAATATAGTTTTTCAAATTTATTTACGAGTGCATAAAAGACATAATATTTGTATGTCTACTTCTGGTGAAATTCTAGTTCTTGTATGCAACAAATAGTAGACTGTTTCTTTACTTTATATAAATATTGCACACCTACTTATTTGTCAAAAGTATCGAAAGTAATATATTTTTTCAAATTTATTTACGAATGCATAAAAGACATGATATTTGTATGTTTACTTCTGGTGAAATTTTAGTTTTTGTGTTCAACAAATAGTAGACTGTTTCTTTATTTTATATAAATATTGCACACCTACTTATTTGTCAAAAGTATCGAAAATAATATATTTTTTCAAATTTATTTATGAGTGCACAAAAGACATAATATTTGTATATCTACTTCTGGTGAAATTTTAGTTTTTGTGTTCAACAAATAGTAGACTGTTTCTTTATTTTATATAAATATTGCACACCTACTTATCTGTCAAAAGTGTCGAAAATAATATATTTTTTCAAATTTATTTACGAGTGCATAAAAGACATAATATTTGTATGTCTACTTCTGGTGAAATTTTAGTTTTTGTATGCAACAAATAGTAGACTGTTTCTTCATTTTATATAAATATTACAAACCAACCTATTTTACAAATATGTTGAAAATTTCTTTCGACAAAGCAAGTTTGATTTTACCATCCAAAAAGAAATTTTTCTGAAGATCTCGAGACAATCGTTAATTATTAATAATTAAAATTAAAATTTCCATTTTTGTTTGAAGCATCGAATTACTAAAACTGGTACCCAATTTCGAGACTCGACTAAATAGCGTTTTTGAGGGGTACTGGATTTATTTGGAGATATCTACATATCGCAGCGGGCCAAAACACGACGCACTTCGTCGTAATTAGCGATCGCCTAGAAGCAAATTCAAAGTCGTTGAACTGAATATGAAGACTAAATCGAATAATTAACTCGAATCACCTAAACGAGACGCGGCCAAAGGCAGGAACGAAGTAGAACAAGCGTGAACAATTTTTAGGGCGATCCTTCTTCTGCGAGCGACGAACGTACCATTGTGCTCTACCTCTTAGGAAGTAGTATTCAACCAGGAAAGGATATCCTCTCGACGGTCTACGACATGGGAATGAGTACGCAGAACAAGTGCCGAACATTGAAGGAAAGCATTTTCCACCGAACGACCGACGAAACTCGGAGCCGGGTTTCTATCCTGAAGCAAGAATCAGGTCATCCGCGAAGATTTTAGAAGATTCAAGACTCGAGGGACAAAACGAAAAGTTAAGATAAACGAGCTGCCCCGGTGTTCACGATCGGATTAAATAAAGCGCCACGGATTAAAATCACTAGTAAAAAGGCTTCTAACCCCCTATCGACCTTCTTTCCCCGACGTTTTTATAAAACTTCACGGTTTTAATCAAAATATCTCTTCAGAGTACCTATATACATATATATTTTTTACTTTAAAGAACAATTCTTTTTTTTATATTTAAAAATATACAGAGTGTTCGGCCGTCCCTGGGAAAAATTGTAATGGGAGATTCTGGAGGCCAAAATAGGATGAAAATCAAGAATACCAATTTGTTGATGGAAGCTTCGATAAAAAGTTATTAATGTTCAAAGTTCTGCCTGTACTGAATTTTTTTCTAGAAAGTAGGTAAGAATTCGGGGGTATGTCTATTCACCAAAAATAATTATAATCGACCCCTGCAACTAACAATAATTTTTCCAGAACGATTTGAAATTTTTTTTTGCTGAAAAATCTCAGTGAAACATGTCAATGTATGATCAGGCATTACATTTTCGGTAAGGATTTTTTTTCTCGAAAATGTTTGCGATTTCGAGGGTATGTCTATCGACCAGAAATGATTGCAATTGACCCTTCTAACTAAAAATAATTTTTTTAGAACGATTTGAAAATTTTTTTTTCGTCAAAAAATTTAGACACCTCCCCCTTGTCGATGTTTCGTAAAATTTCGTTTTTCATTTTTAATAAATTTATTTGACGCTGTACAAAAATGTTGTCTAGTACTTTTTTGTAGGTACCCTTGAGCTCTACTTCACAAAAAAGTTTTATTCAAATATATTCACTATTGCAGGAGTTATGGCTGTTTGAAAATTGGACCATTTTTATGGGGGTTTTCTCACTTTACGGGGTGAAGGAACAACTTTTCGAATATTTTTAGAATTCCTACATATTCTACACTAAAATACGCGTCGTTTGCTTTTTTAAACATTGAAATCGTCCAATCCGTTCGAAAGTTATGACATTTTAAAGATTCGCATGAAATATCGGGGTAACATTTCCGGCCAGAAATTATATATTCGGTAAAGAATTTTTTTCTCGAAAATGCGTAAGATTTCGGGGATATATGTATTCACCACAAATGATTGTAATCGACCTCCGCAACTAAAAATAATTTTTTCATAATGATTTGAAATTTTTGAATTTAATTTCTTAATAACTTTTTAACAAAGCCTCAGTCAAGAAATTGATATTCTCGATTTTCATCTTATTTTGGCCTCTAGAATCCCCCATTAAACTTTTTCCCAGTGGTGGTCGAACACCCTGTATATTCTACCCATTTTGAACACCCAACAACGGAGGACGTACAATTTATTATAAATTGAGAATCAAAATTTAGAAGGAATTCTAAATCTAGAAATTTAGTTTTTGAATTCTTTTTTTTTTTTGTCTCCTCCTTGGTTCTCTTCCTTTGGTGTGATTTTATTTTGTGGTAGATGTTGGTTTCTTTTAGATACTTCAGGGTACTTTCTATATATTTCTGTGACATCAAGGCTATAGGTGATGTTATCTTGTATATTTGTCTTTGAACGTAGTATCTTCTATATTCGTATAGTACATGATCGATCGCTATGATTTTGTTGCATAAGTTACAGGTTGGTGGTGAGATTGTTTCATTTATCTAAATCAATTTATTACAATAATTTCTACGCTGCCCTGTACGATTTTGTTATAATTATAAATTGTGTCTCTTGGATTTGGTCGAAATATTAAAGTAAGCGAATGTTATACCTTGATTCTACGTCTACGAATCTGTTGTGTACTTGGTTCAAACGATTCTGTATTACTACCGATGCACGGATCGTGCAATGTGGGAAGGATCTATTTCTAAGCGCATTCCGACTTCCTTTGCGCATCACCAACCGCATAGAACGCGCTTAGAAACGGATCCTACCTCTAGCTGCACTTTCGTGTGTTCGTGATAGTATGATCAAAATCGTTTGACCCTAGTATACGTGTTAAGTTACAAGTTAATGTTTCTGTTAAATTAAAATTAGGGAACCCATTATTAGAATTAGCTTCTATTTTTATTGACAATTTTTATCTTAGAATATTAAGGTGCCTATATTTCACGAAAGAACAGAAAATATTGTTGCACATATATTATCCATTTTTTTGTAAAGATTAAAATATTTATATATGTAGATTATTATAAAAATATATATCTCTACGGAAAAACAAGTAAAAATTTATGCAATATACTTTCTTTTCTCAATGCTGCGTTGTGCTCACAATATACAGTATTCCCTCGATAATTGCTTGAATTTTGCCCTCTATAAGCGAACCGAAATCATGACTGCTACTGTTTACTCAGAATTTTTATACCTTTCGTTGCATCTTCGTGAGTGTTAGTAATGAACTTGTAATACTCGTTGCATGAAAATGTGTTATAACTATTTATAACCATATTAAAAGTTTCTCGTGAATAACGATTCGAATAAACGTGTTTGCAAAAGTGTTTGCACGAGATCCTCTGATATTAATTACACTCTAGACTTGTCTCTATTAACATAGGATAGACGTAGAAGACAAATATCTATTTTATGTATTCATAGTCAAAAGAAACACTGTTCAAGATTAATTGCAGCACATTCTTTTCCCTTGTAATAGCTTTGTTTGTCGTGATTATGAAACAGGTCATAACAGTATTAAAATTCATGTGATTGAAATCATTAGTTCCCGGAGGGAATAGCGAAAAGATCGAGTTTGTGTTTTAATACAACGTAGACAGCTCATTGCATGCATAAAGTACTTCCACTTTGCCCAGTAACAGTAATGTATGCCTGATTTTATCACTCGCCGAGGTTTTGCTTCGTGTTAATGGACGTGCCTGCCGAACAAATAGCGAAGTAAAAATCTATTAATAAAACTGGCTTTATTATCTAAAAGTCACTTTCTTAGTGTCTCATAAACAAAAGTCGTCTGACATATACGCAACAAATTTTACTCAGACTATTTGTTTACTCGATATTTCAGGACAAATCATAATCCACTGTGGATGTTCATATTATTTTTATCACACTAGTATTTGGAAAATATGTTTGTTTGAAATAAACTAAATACATTTTTACTGCAATAATTAATTGAATATGTAATTTATTATATATGCAGGGTGTTCGGCCACCCCTGGGAAAAATTTTAATGGGAGATTCCAGACGTCAAAATAAGACGAAAATCAAGGATACTAATTTATTGATTGAGGCTTCGTTGAAAAGTTATTAAAAAATGAAATTAAAAAATTTCGAATCATTCTAAAAAAATTATTTTCGTTTGTAAGGGTCAATTACAATCAGTTTTTGTTATTAGACATACCTTCGAAATCGTAACCATTTTCGAGAAAAAAATTCCTTACCGAAAATGTAATGTCTGACCATACATTGACACGTTTCACTGAAATTTTTCGGCAAAAAAATATTTCAAATCGTTCTGGAAAAATTATTTTTGGTTCCTGGAGTTAATTACAATCATTTTTGGTGAATACACATACCCTTGAAATCCTACGTACTATCGAGAAAAAAAATTCTTTATCGAAAATATACTGTGTAGCCAGAAATGTTTCTATAACTTTTTAACGAAGCCTCAATCAACAAATTAGTATCCTTGATTTTCGACTTATTTTGGCCTCTAGAATAGCCCATTAAAATTTTTCCCAGGGATGGTCGACCACCCTGTATAATGAAGTGGAATATGATCTGGTTTAAGTAATAAATTGAGTTAATATCAATTAAGATAAAACTGTAACCAGAAATATTTTTGCTTTCACTGGCAAAAATATTATTTTCCAAATACTAAGTTGAATGGTTAATTTAATTATTTTTCCTTTTAAGGGCGCCCCTTCCGCCCTTGCAATTTCATCATCAGTCGACGACTGTATCGTTGCAATAGTTTTTTACGTACGAAATAAAAGTGTACTCTGCAATTGCTGAGTATAGTACGTACGCACTGTGTCGTAGGAAGATAAAGCCTATAACCCAATTTAATTCCATCTCGTAACCTTTCTTCGTGCATTACACTTTCAGAAATATAGCCAATCCCGGTTCCGCAATGTTCCTAGTATTTTTTACAGTCTTTGTTTACCGTACCCCGTCTTTACAAAAAGTGTTATTAGAATTTTTCAGTGCTGTTTCTATCGTTAAATAGTACTCGGGTGGCTTGTGGAATATTATAAAAGTACATTATGTATGAAATAATTATTCAGAATAGATAAATATCGAATTATTTTCCCGCGTCGACGTTGGTTTCACGTTCGAGATTGTGAAATACGCGAATAACACAAAAACTCAATTCTTTTTATAGATATCGATCGATGGGTTAAAAATAAATCCTCATGTTGTACTCTTATCGTGTACTAATAAACGACTTTGTCAACATTCGGAGAGCATTAATAAAGATGTAAGATTTTCACAGGGTGCTGGAAGAAGGGTCTACTCGAAGTAATTGAACGATTCCGATCGCACGCGCCTTTCGTTACGAGAAATACCAAGTTAATAACCTTGTACGTGACTTGGAAACTGTTATACCGATTTCAGAGCCATCGTTCTTTTCGATGACCGTATAATTCATTTTTTCTACAGGAAAGTAATTTAGCTACTTGGCCGTTACACGGATCGTTTGCAGACTACTAACGACAGTCTTAATCGAATGATCATTTAAATCAGACATTATTTATTATTTTCTATTCGAGATATTTAGTTTTTATCTGTCACTACTCATTTACTTCTTCTTCGTCATTCGTTCTTCTAAAGAATGGTCTTTTATTCAATTCTAGATATAAAATATTAAACAAATACATATTCAAATTTAATTGAAAAAGAAATAAATTATTCATATAATTTTTTTATTAATATTAATTGGATATATTCTTTTTATATATAATTTATGGTATTAGAAAAGCCTGAGAAAAATGTAAATATTTTTTATTCCAAATTTGGTATTTCGGGAGATAAATAGTATGATTTGGAAGATAATAAGTTTCTGTTAATATTGCTTTCCTTATAGAAAAAATGGCGATGTATGTTTTATTAAAAAATCCGCTGGGTTTCCTGAAAAATTCACAATTACCAGATTAGCAGAAAGATCTATGAATACCTGATGATGTTTCTCTTTAATTAACTCCTGAAAAATGCCCCGGAAACGACGTGGTTGCTTCTTGCGGCAAATATTAGTTCGAAAAAGTAAAAATAAAAAGAAAACCGTTCTCTTCGTTTGATTTTTGCTTTTTAATTTACAGCATAAACATTCCAATATCGAATTCTACAAATGCAAATAATATATTGCTGGAAAATCGCGGAAAGCTGTTGACGCAAATGGATAATCTAAATTGGTTTTGAAGATTAAAGAAACAAAAAAACACCGAGGGAAATGATATAAAAATGTTTAACATAATCTTGGCTGAATATTTTACACATTCCACGGTATCATTAAAGCTATTTCGTGCCATTTACTGAATTTTTGGTTTCCGTGATCCATAATTCATTGCTTTTGTATTTTGAAATTTTCCTCATTTAATACAATCGAACAGTTTTTAAGTTGCATGTATTATCGCATAATTTTTGTTTTTACTATTTGTTGATAAATCTAGAAACGTTGGCAACCAACATGTTAAACATGTTTTGTAAATTGTTTCATTACATTACAATGTTCTACGGAGTATTGTTGAAGATTGTAACTTTCAAAAATTAAAGAAACGATCAAGGAAATGGTGCTGTTGGCTATCACGATTAATTACGAATCTGTATTTCGTAATAACTGTTTTTAATTGATGCATTAAAACACGATTCCTCCATCTGTCGAAATTCTCGCAACAGAAGTTCGATAAACGACAGATTCCCTCTTCATTACAACTGGGTAAAATGCTTTTACTCTGGTTTGGAGTGAGACATTCTCAGGGGCGTGTTAGCTCTAGAAAACAGCCAAATGGAACTCCACCGTCTTTCTTTTCTACCCAGTTCTCTCATTTTTATCCTCCATCTCTCTTACAGCGTCTCTCCGCCTCTTTTCTCTCAGAAAATCAACGTGAAAAATCCATTGGACTCCGTTAGCCTATGAAATAAATACTATCTAACAGTAAAAATGTAAATAAATTCGCTAGTTTAAAAAAAATGGTAATTTCTAAGAATCATCTCGTACGCAAATATTCGTAAAGTGACCCTTGTAAATTCATTAAAAGATTGTCTAAATTAAAATACTCAGAATCCAATTTTTTAAATACAAACTGTAAAATTAATTTGACTTATATTGCGCGTAATAAAATACTACTAATACAAATGGTTAAAATACATTCAATTATTCACAGATACAAGTAGAAAACTGTTACTGCATTTTCTAAATATAAGTAATGTACGATAAACGTTCAAAGTATGCAGATTTTAATGAGCCTACATAAATCCCATAAATGAGCATGATGTATTTTACACGTCATAAATATATTTTATAAATATACTCGTGTAACAATATACAAAATTTGCTATTAAATAATTTAATCCATATTCGCGCGTTGCACCACGCGAAACCGTTAGACGGAGTTTAAAATTCGCGGTCATGGCGCTGCGTTTCTATTGGTGCCGGCTCGAGGCTAGTTATGGCAAGAACCAATCACGCGCTTCTTCCTGCGTTACCCGTACGCGTCTTGAAAGTCACATGCAATGTGCACGCTTCTCGTCGTAATACGATTACAAACTAATGTAAATTTCTGTAAATACTATCAAATGTTCGCGAACAGAGACTAACATTCACCCGATCTTTAGAGGTTAACGTTTGGTGCACGTGTAATAATGTAGTCTGCCTCGCTGCCTCGCAAAGCGTATTAAACATTCGTGCCACGATGCGTGTAGCTTCTGCATACCTGCAGTTAATACACCACAATCACTTGTTGCAACAAGCGAAGAGAAACAAAGGCAATATTCGCTAATTCATAGCTCGCTGGGAGTATCGTAGCTTGCGTTTCGATCAAAATTTTCATTTGGAAGATACTTTATTTCAATAATGCCAAAGTTACTAATTACTATATATAAATAATTACTAATTTGTTGCTGCTAAACGCTATTAAATAATTTAATTCATATTCGCGCGTTGCACCATGCGAAACTGTTAAACAGCATTTCTATATATTTTTATTAATACTAATATTAATGATTACTAATTATAAATATTAATTTTACAATCATTTGTTGTTTCTACTACAAAAGTTTAAATTACCTGTACACTTGATAATGGCAATAGAACTGTACAAATATTTAATACGCGTTCATTTCTGTCATTTTGTTCATTTTTCTCGATATTTATACAGAGTGTTCGGTCACCCCTGGGAAAAATTTTAATAGGGAATTCTAGAGACCAAAATAAGACGAAAATCAAGAATACCAATTTGTTGATTGAGGCTTCGTTAAAAAGTTATTAACCTTTAAAGTTGCGCCTGTAGAACGACAATCTGCGTACAGCTGCGTGCGCGCGATAGTGGTTCTCCTGTTCTACAGACGGAACTTTAAACGTTAATAACTTTTTAACAAAGGCTCAATCAACAAATTGGTATTCTTGATTTTCGTTTTATTTTGGCCTCTAGAATCTCCCATTAAAATTTTTCCCAAGGATGCCCAAACACCGTGTATAAACGATATAAACATTTCTTTTATTTATTTGATATTGTTGTTCTACAGACTTTGGAGTATACGTGTAACACGTTTGTCTGAAAAATATTGTTCAATAAACGTTATTACTCAGCATTTTAGTCGTAATTTGTCATTGCACGAAGACTTTTCACACCCACTGTGTTTATAAATATTTTCAGTTATCGAAGCCAAGGAATTTGCAATGCTAAATCGTGGCCAGGGAAAATCATCCGAATTATGATAAACAGTTATCGTCGTAAATAGGATTCGATGCGATCAGAGGGATGCGTTAACAGCGTCCTTACGAGCTCATACGCCCGGTTAGCATCGGCGAAAGGGTTCCGGCAGTTTTAATGGAAAGTTCAGTTATGCTCTCGTCTGCTGATGCCCGAAGGGCACGATAATTTTACGGATCATTTGCATAATGCCTTCAACCATTCTCGCGGATCGCTTTGATACATCCAATAGCAATAGTTTACGCTCTATCCGTTCGTATGTTTCGTTATACGCGTATCTCTCCAACGGTTGGCTCCCATTCACTGGTCGATTCTGCTAAGCGCTCGCGCCCAACTGGCTGTACTTTTCGGTGCTCTAGTCCACGCTAATTTAATAAACGGCAAGTAGCACTTCAACTGTTCCCCCCTGTTAACGACATATTAATTTCGTTGCGCCAATTCCTACTAGCCAACCTAGGACGACCATTGTTTCAACAGCTCTGCTAAATTCATAGAAAATTAGTGACATGCTCGCGTCGTCCTTCAATAGTTCCTAATTCCCCAAAGCAAATTCGTTCCGACGGTTTCGAGAGCGAGAATAAGCGCGCCTTAATTGTACAATTAGCGTTAAGAGCAACGAAGTGGATTAAGTTTCCTTATTCGCTATTCTTACGGTTTTCTGTGCGTTCTACTAAGCGCGAGTTAGGTCTGGGTTCTTTCACCTTTTCGATTAGAATATTTATAAACCCGTGTGAACGTCGGAGAGATCTATTATAGGAGGCCAGAAATTAAATAAAGACCGTACGATTATAAAGGATCCATTAAAATGAATGTGAGCGCTTATTAAGAATGGCAAATTTATGTAAAGGAAAAACTGTTCCTTTTCTCTTAAGGGGCCACGTATTATCACCCCACGTTTTTTATAAGAAATTTTGAAACACGAGAAAGTTGTATTTTTCAAATTACTTTTTCGTAGTATTCTACAAATTCTAAATTCTTTTCTATTTAATATCGCTGTTATCTTTTTAATTTTTAACATTCTTGTACTCAGAAAATTGTGAACACTCTCGAAACATAGAAATGGCTTAAAAAAGAGTACCTTCCTTCAACAAAAATTTGCTGGAGTCTATCATCGTGTAAATTTTTGTTCGAAAGTCAAACATAATTTGGACCATGGAGAGTTAAGCAAATATTTATTTTGGTGGTCGGGACGAATTTACACGACGCCCTTAACGTTCAATTATAAGAAACAATGAATTTGCATCGATCGCGAGCACCGAGCAGGGGTCGTTTCAAAAGCGTCCGCGTCTCTCGTACCAAGACGCGCCCAAATAGAATAATAACGGCGAGCTTGCATTGAGAAATTCCGCGTCGACGGTTCGCGACAGCACAAATATGTGCAAGTCGTTGGGAGATTACTTAATAAGCCACTTGTTGCAATAATCGAATGGAAATAAAGCTGCCGGAGTTCCAGCCACGTGGGATTTAATAACGAACCGATGGTTCCCGGTTTAATTCTGACATTCTCAGATGGAGTTGAAACGAGGTATGTTCTAAATCCACAATATCCGTCCCCCTTAGCTACCCCGAACACGGCATAATAATATCAGCTGCTACAACTTCAATAGAACGCCGCAACGTCCTTGCGGTGCGCTACCACCCCCTCCACTCCAAACGACGAACTTGAGTTTGGCAAATTGGGTTCTCGTCTAACAATCAACCACATTCCGCAAACGTGTAACACGTCCGCCTGCATACACAATTCTGAAACAGCTTCCTACGAGATATCGGGATATCGGGACTCGGAGAGAAGCTTCGGAATAACGTTGCTATTTCTTCGTCCCCCGTAATTGTTAAGATCGGTTGACACCCGTCGTGAATACAATGGGAAACGTGACTTTGCAACTTTACGAATCGGGTAGCTTCTACGTACGACCGTAGGAGGACCCAATTACTGTCACTCGTTACTGTATTTTTTATATTTCTTGGGAATTCCAACATTTATTAACGGGCCTCATTTAGTGAATATTAGTTAAATTAATCAGCAATTTGGCAACCTTTTGTACCTTATGGTACAATACAAATTGCCGTTTATACCAATAAAATCGCGGGGCATGAGAATTTAGAGTTGGAACACTACGAAAACCACGAACATTAAAATTTAAACTGTTAACACATGTACATATTGTAAATGAATTCAGTTATTGTAAATAGTATTCGATTTCTATTTACTAAATAAAACGGCACCACGAACATAGTGGGAGCCTACAATATTTGTTAGGGTAGAATGCGGAGTACAGTAGTACCTCGATTAATGACAGATGAGGAGGGTCGTCGTTAAGCAACAGTTAAAGTTGAAAGTACTACACATGAGCCACAAGTAGTAGAGGTACTAGAGTGGTCCTTATTTTTCGACTTTCGATTACTTTTCGATGTTTAATAATAAAGTGAATGATAGTGTTGGAGATCACACGTAATGTTATTACTTTATAATAAAGGAATTATAATATAATATTATAATATTAACTTTAAATACAATTCCATAAATACAACTACCTTATCGAAGCATTTGGATTTCTTAAATTTAATTCAATATAATGAAATTAAAATTTTAATGTCAATATCACTTGATTATTTTGATTATTGTATTTCTATTTCTTCTAAAAATAAAATTGAACTACCGTATCGAAGCATTTGGATTTCTTAAATTAAATTCAATATAATGAAATTGAAATTTTAATGTCAATATCACAGTTTGAAATGTTGCTTATATCGAATGAAATAATTCGTCCCTGAAGAGGATAAAATATCGTCTGTCCTACATGAATTTCTCGTACGAATCTCGATTATTCTAGTCAACATCAATTTATATCATAATGACAGTTCTAGATTGAATAATTTAGTTATTGAAATCTTATTGGCATTCGTATCTAGTAATACTTCTCAATATCGAATTTCCTGAATTGGCAAGATGGAGAACGAGTCACACGTTACGCTGGAATTGGATTCTTGTCAGAACCATAGTAACCAATTGAATCTCCCTAAACTGACAGTGGATCGCTTTCTCCTAAGCGTATACATATATTGAAACGTGATGAATTTTTCTAAGCCTGCTCAGCTGGAAATTCCAACGTAACGACACGTCCGTTCGTCCAATCGTTGGAACAAAAGTTATTCGGTAAACGCTCGTTTCCGCGTTCGTGCAGCCATTATCGCTTTCAATACAAACTATCGCGGAACTGTATCAGAAATGTCGGACACGTACTGTTCTCGTCCAGAAACTAGACTGAAGTGACGCACGCAATTCTACGAAAGTGTTTACAAACAGCAAAGGTCACGCCCGAAGGGTAAAGCGTTGATAGTAAACATTCGAGTCGATTCAGTTACGCCATCCCGCTTTGTCGGCGAATAATCAAAATATAAATACAAACAATTATACCAACTATTTTCAATAAAAAATTCAATTTCCTTTCCTTCTTATGCATTTAAAGCAACTCGTATCGTTTATCGGCCATTAATCTTTTCATTACGTTTGCGTGTTCCGTAGGCAAAAATGTGAAAACAAAACGTGGAAATGCAATTCCAACCTCGAGGTAAAATATTAAACGTCGAACGCGAAACGAAAAGATTGATTCCGTAAGTCAGAGACATGCACGACCAAGTTAATTACTAGTAAATGAGCTGTCGCTTAAAAATGCAATTTTCCGCGATGCTGGCGAGAAAGTTTGCCTCGATGGAATTTCCAGACACCTCGTCTCCCGATCCAGGCCACGGATAGCTTGTATGGAAGCTCCTCGAAGACTAAGGGATGCCAGAGACGGGAGGTGGGGGCGAGAAAAATTTGTTCAGCTAATTCGGGCGACGTTTATTCTCCCTAAGCTAACAGCTCGACGGAAGGCAGAATAACGTGTTAATTAGAGAGACCGGATAATTGAGTTTGGAGTTCTTCAGCGCGCCACGATTCCCTACGCGATATTACCAGTACAATCACGTTGTTGCTCGATTAAAGCGACCCTGATCAACGGGAGATAAATCGAATGCCTCGCATTTTCGTTGCATTTTAATCTCATTACGCGAACTCGACGCGGTGTAACGTTTTCGTCAAAGCAAATTTCAAACGATGGAACACTGTTAGGTATTTTGTACACGAGTTTCTTACATTCTTTTTTGTTTGTTTTTGGAAAATATTTCGTTGGTCCACGAGTGTGGTTATAATAACTGGGATTACATAACTCTTTCTTTATTGAAATTTGTCTTTTTATAAATTAATTCCTCGTGTTATTTTACGTACGAAAGATGAGAGGTTTATGTTGTGTAAAAAATAAGGAAATTTGGAAAATATTTCGAATAATCCATTTCGAGCTGGTGGAGCACGATCGATCGATCAACGTGCAGGTTTATTATCGGTAATTGGTGCGATTGCAACATTGAAAAAAAAAATACGGATTTAATTTGCTCGACAGAAAACATGTTTTTCCCATCAAGATAACGCTCAGCCACGTGTAGCAAATGAAACGAAAAAATTGTTTAATTCGAGTGGGAATGAATAATTTTCCTCCCCGCTTTCGTTACCCTTCGAACCTTTGTTCTAGTTGCGTATTAATTATACTTTGTTATGCAAAAATGAAAATCCAAGCTTTATAGACTACTGTATACGTAGTAAATAAATATAGTATCTCGAAGGTATGCGAGACAATTTATGAATATAGTTTTACGGGCGGCGAGCGTGCATATTCGTAACCATGAAATGTAATAAATGGATTTACAATCCATCGATTCAGATTTCTCTGTGGATTGCACAATTTTAATCTTTACGCAACTCCGAGATTAAACAAACAGCCTCGTTTCCCAAACGTTTCAAAATTTGAAATTTATGGGAAGCAATTTGCGGTATTGTTCCGTTTCAGGCGAAGTTAATACACGTGTTCATAAATGCGACAAATGAATATAGTAAACTGTTGCAGCACTCATATTTGATACTACGAATATACCGGACGAAATTAAAATAATTACATATGTATTTATTTCGTAAATTATTAACGTTGAATCTTCCGTTACTTATACGGATAATATTCTCCGGAAAGTCTATAATATAAATTCTTATTAAATATTTTATAGCTGCTCGTATTCTGTTTAATGACATTCAAGTGTTTTTACCATAGTTTTGATTTTGAAAACGTTGAAATACTAGAATTAAAAAAAAAATAGATCGAATCAAGTAAAAATATAATTTTTATAACTTTCCTTTAGATATACAGTTAATTGAAGAAAATTCCAATTTATATTTCAAGTATCTCCACAGTTAAAGTTCTCTGCTTAACATTGTTCATTTTCGTATGAAATTTTCCTTACGTGAGTTATTTTAAGTCTGAGTAAATTAAGAATTTCTTAGTCGACGTTCCATAGTTTCATTATGCAAACGATTGCATAAAAAAAGTGATGCTCTTTTACCACAGTTTTGATTTTGAGAATGTTGAAATACTAAAATTCCTTGAATAGTTTGAATCAAGTAAAAAAACAATATATTTTACCTTTACAGTTACAGTTAATCGAAGAAAATTCCCATTTATATTCAAGTATTTCCAAGATTAAAGTTCTCTGCTTAACATTGTTCTTTTTCGTATGAAATTTTCCTTACGTGAGTTATTTTAAGTCTGAGTAAATTAAGAATTTCTTAGTCGACGTTCCATAGTTTCATTATGCAAACGATAGCATAAAAAAAGTGATGCTCTTTTACCACAGTTTTGATTTTGACAACGTTGGAATACTAAAATTCTTTGAATAGTTTGAATCAAGTAAAAAAACAATATATTTTACCTTCACAATTACAGTTAATCGAAGAAAATTCCCATTTATATTGAAGTATTTCCAAAATTAAAGTTCTCTGCTTAACATTGTTCATTTTCGTATGAAATTTTCCTTACGTGAGTTATTTTAAGTCTGAGAAAATTAAGAATTTCTTAGTCGACGTTCCATAGTTTTATTATGCAAACGATTGCATAAAAAAAGTGATGCTCTTTTACCACAGTTTTGATTTTGAGAATGTTGAAATACTAAAATTCCTTGAATAGTTTGAATCAAGTAAAAAAACAATATATTTTACCTTTACAGTTACAGTTAATCGAAGAAAATTCCCATTTATATTCCAAGTATCTCTACAGTTAAAGTTCTCTGCTTAACATTGTTCATTTTCGTATGGAATTTTCCTTACGTGAGTTATTTTAAGTCTGAGAAAATTAAGAATTTCTTAGTCGACGTTTCATAGTTTCATTATGCAAACGATAGCATAAAAAAAGTGATGCTCTTTTACCACAGTTTTGATTTTGAGAACGTTGAAATACTAAAATTCTTTGAATAGTTTGAATCAAGTAAAAAAAACAATATATTTTACCTTTACAATTACAGTTAATCGAAGAAAATTCCCATTTATATTGAAGTATTTCCAAAATTAAAGTTCTCTGCTTAACATTGTTCATTTTCGTATGAAATTTTCCTTTGCGTTAGTTATTTTAAATCTGAGAAAATTAAGAATTTTACGACGTTTCGTAATTAATTTCCACAAGGACGACTTCTATTTTGTTACATCGTCGTATAATGGATCGCGAATATTTATGAAAGAAACTGGTTCGAAATCATCGACAGATAGCAAAGGATTGCATAAAAAAAGTGATGCTCTTGCATCGTAAGATGGCTCGACGTTTTGTTAGCGCGTGACATTCTCTCTCGTTATTTCCCGCGCCGCAATCCCTCGCAAACAGCGGTAAGCATTTTCTATCTCCAAGTTATTGACGCGATGAAAGGAATCGTTACCTCCGGATCGATGTTCAAACTGCCATTCATCGTGTCGTTTTACGTGTACCAACTGCATCACCGTGGGAATTATAAATTCCTGGGAACGTCGATAACGGGTGCTTTCAGTATGTCGGAATTGTTACCGCCTAACCTTCTCTCGATGTCCCGAACAATTATTGCGTTGGAACACATTCAACTATTTATAACAAAAATAACAAGACTGATCGAGTTTCCCCACCGGTGAATCGAACAGCAAGTGTTTCTTTTCTTTATTGCTAATAGCAGATTTATTGCAAGCAGAAAAATAATTAGGGTAAGCGTGTTTCGTCCATTTTGTATAGTCATCTAGTGTTGCCATCTATGTCACGACGCGGGAAATTTGAGAAGAATTTAAGATCACTATCGAGTCTTACATATTTTACGATATTTCGTTCTATTTTATTAGTTTTGAGTTGATAAATGTATTTGTCTAATAATTTACAAAAATAAAAAAAAAATACTGTGTCTGAACTCATTTATCAGCAGTCTAATGATTTAAAACATTAAGCAATAACACCATGCGATTAACAGGACATAGATTTATTGTTTTCGATTAGCTTTCGCTACCCTCGGATCTAAATCTAAGTTAATACACGTAGTGTTTCAGAATTATTGACACGGGACTGTAGAGATTCGTAGAATTTGTGAAAAGAAACGACGAAACTTTCGAGAACATTTGTTCTGGAGTCAACCGTCTTTGAAATACCAAACTCTATTTTGTAGGAATAAATAAGTATAATTACTTTGGAATGTAATTTGTGGTTTGGTTGATTTATCGTTATCGTAAATTTCATCTGCCATTAGATGATATCGTTAATGCCGCGTACAGCTAGCACAATAGCGACAGGTAAATACCTAGGATCGTTTAGTATCGTTTTGTTGCTTACTTAGCGGGGGTAGAATTATCCAAAAATTGCTCTACGAATTAGAAAAATAAGTGACTTTGAAACGGTTAACTTCAGAACGAATGTGCATAAATATGTCGGTATTAAATATGCCATTAAATTGATCCCGCTATCGATTGTAATTATAAATCTTTCCCTGCAACTGAACGATTCGGATTCGTCGGAATTATTGGCAGTTTGAATTCGCATCGAGCTGTCTAACGATTGATACTCCTTTATTCATAAATCCATTCATTGTATGGAAATCAACTAGAACGTAATAGCAATTAAAGCCTCTCGCGAACGTCTGAATGAAATAGATCCTTTTCCATAATTCCAAAAGCTTTCGAAGCTCCTTATCTAGCCATGTTCCGTATTTTTCTAACGAGCCACGTGAGCTTTTTCAATTTTAATAAACAACATTTTATTAACGTTAACAAATTCAAAACTTTCATATTAAAAATTAAACTTAAACTTAAAAGATTGAAAGTCTACTTAAAGGGTTAAAGTCAATTTATAAGCAGTTTAAATTTATAAAATGTAATCTTCTATTAGTTCATTATATTTCAAATGCTTTAAAGGAAAGTTGATTTTCATTTACCAATTTGGTAAAAATCAACATTAAGTAAAATAATTCAGTTGAGATTGAAAGTCTACTTAAGGGGTCAAAGTCAATTTGTAAGCTGTTTAAATTTATAAAATGTAATCTTTTATTAGTTCATTATATTTCAAATGCTTTAAAGGAAAGTTGATTTTCATTTACCAATTTGATAAAAATCAACATTAAATAAAATAATTCAGTTGAGATTGAAAGTTTACATAAAGGGTTAAAGTCAATTTATAAGCTGAGAATAAACGCTCAACATTACAAAATGTGAATGCAGCATATTTGTATTTGCTGGAATAGCATGCTTTAATTGTTTTAGGTTCCTTAACAATCTGATTCCATAAAATTCGTTTCCGTAGAACCCACCTGTCAAGAATACTTCAAAATTACTGATTAATTCGTAGCATCTATGAACTGTTACCATTAATGATTCACGAGATGCATAAATAGCTGTATTGTCATGTCTGCCATGACTATCGTATACAAACGTCGAATTACTAAACTGAAATAGATATTTGGAAGCCCGTATAAGCATCAATTTTATAAAAAGAAATGCAATAAACATATACAGGGTGGTTCGGCCACCGCTGGGAAAAATTTTAATGGGGGATCCTAGAGGCCAAAATAAGACGAAAATCAAGACTACCAATTTGTTGATGGAGGCTTCGTTAAAAAGTTATTAACAATGAAATTCAAAAATTTCAAATCGTTCTGGAAAAATTATTTTTGATTGCAGGGGTCAATTATAAACATTTTTGGTGAATAGACATATCCCTGAAATCCTACCCACTTTCGAGGAAAAAAAACGGGTAGGTGCTGAAATTTTTTGGCAAAAAAAAAAAATTTTTCAAATCGTTCTAAAAAAATTATTTTTGGTTGCAAGAGTCGATTACAATCATTTTTGGTCATTACACATAACCCCGATATCCTACGCATTTTCGAGAAAAAAATTCTTTATCGAATATTTAATTTCAGGCCAGAAATCGTTCCACGAAATTTCATGTGTATCTTTAAAACAGCATAACTCCTGAACGGATTGGACGATTTCGATGTTTAAAAAACCAAACAACGCGTATTTTAGTGTAGAATATGTAGAAATTCTAACAATAACGAAAAAGTTGTTCTTTGACCCCGTAAAATGAGAAAAACCACATAAAAATGGCCCAATTTTCAAACAGCCAATACTCCCACAATAATGAATATATTTCAATGAAACTTTTTCCTGATGTAGAGCTCATGGGTACCGACAAAAAAGTATTACACAACTTTTCTGTAGGACGTCAAATAAAATTACTAAAACTGAAAAACGAATTTTTAAGAAAAATTGACAAGGGGGTAGGTGTCTAAATTTTTCGGTGAAATTGAAAAGTTTCAAATCATTCTGGAAAAATTATTTTCGATTGTAGGGGTCAATTACAATCATTTTTGGTCAATAGATATACCCTTGAAATCCTACCCAGTTTCTAGAAAAAAATTCGGGTATGTGTGAAATTTTTTGACAAAATTAAAAAATTTCAAATTGTTCTAAAAAAATTATTTTTAGTTGCAGGAGTCAATTACAAGCATTTTTGGTGAATAGACATACCCCCGAAATCCTACTCATTTTCGAGAAAAAAATTCCTTACCGAAAATACAATGTCTGACCATACCATCGATTGATTCCCCTGAAATTTCATGCGAATCTTTAAAATGTCATAACTCCTGAACGGATTGGACGATTTTAATGTTTAAAAAAGCAAACAACGCGTATTTTGATGGAGAATATGTAGAAATTGCAAAAATATTCGAAAAGTTGATCCATGACCCTGAGAAATGAGAAAAACCCCATAAAAATGGTCCAATTTTCAAACAGTTATAACTCCTATATTAGAGAATATATTTCAATGAAACTTTTTTCTAAAGTAGTGCTCATGAATACCTACAAAAAAGTATTAGACAACTTTTCTGTAGGGCATCAAATAAAATTGTCAAAAATGGAAAACTAATTTTTAAGAAAAATCGACAGGGGGTAGCTGTTTAAATTTTTCGGTGAAATTGAAAAGTTTCAAATCATTTTGGAAAAATTATTTTCGATTGTAGGGGTCAATTACAATCATTTTTGGTCAATAAATATACCCTTGAAATCCTACCCACTTTCTAGAAAAAAATTCATTACGGGCGGAACTGTAAACGTTAATAACTTTTTAACGAAATCTCTATCAACAAATTAGTATTCTTGATTTTCGTCTTATTTTGGCCTCTAGAATCTCCCATTAAAATTTTTCCCAGGTGTAGCCGAACACCCTGTATGACATATACAGTACATTTCGACACATGTTTTTACAAAAAATATGCAAAACATATGCTATATCCAAAATATACAAAATAAAAAATATATTTTTAAGGACCTTTAGTGATTCAACAAACTTCCATTTAGGTTTCGCTCTTCTATCTATTTCCTAAAAGCATATGCATTTTCATAAACATCCGCAGTCTAATCATCATCGATATTGAAAATGGGCATACAAAACGAACGAGAAATAAGGAACCAATCAATCCTAACTACCCCATTCTCCCCCTGCTACGGGGAATTCGATATAATCAAAGGCACGAGTAAATATCTTCCCCCGAAACGTTTGCAAACTTCCGTCGCGCAAATTTTCCCGAACCTCTGTCGCAAACACGATACCCGATACCGCCTAAATCGAACAACAAACTTACCGGTCTGATGCGAAAGGAACGTGATCAACGGCAGCACAACGTACAACCATCTTCCAGGATGGTCCTTCATGCTGTCGCTCTCTTCTTCGCCCCGTGTGCCGCTTCTGTATCCTCGTTCTTCCGCCAAGAAGTGCCCGTCGACGAATTTTCGCGCACCTCGACCTCCTTATCAGTTATTCACAAAGACCGTAGGAAACTGCGGAACGAGGATCCCGGGTACACCCACATCACTGTCACGCTCTCTCCTCGTGGTTTATCCCCGCGTACCACCATCCAGAACCATAACTAATTCGCGAACCGACGTTGCATCCCCATCCAGTGGCAGCAGTACCATTTATTCCTTCGCCGATTTCAGCGTGGATCTCGTTCGTGGATCGTGCGCGCTCGGCGTTCCCATTCGTCGCACGCGCGATCCTTGCCAGAACGTTGTAATCACTGTTGTCTTAGAGCGTTAACGCGGATCGACGCGCGCGTCACGACGCTCCGGGGGTTTCTAACAGAGGGGAGGTACCGGGGTTCCAGTCGATAAGGATTCTACGATTCTATCTCGGAGCCTTTCCCTGGATGACTGAAGAGGCGAGGATTCAACGCGACCGGCGGAATTGTATTATTCATTAGACACGCGGCCCGCTTCGAGCCAGGATTTACAATCGTGCATTATCGATTGGTCGAATCCATTTGTACGGTTTTACCGGTTGTGCACCGTAATTTCGATCCCCTGGAGTTTTAATATCGCGGGGGAATCGACCTCCCGGGGCGGAGGGATCAAGCTTTTACACCCTCGCGGAAGCCACGCGCTCTCCTACATCCGTCGATCGGAATTCGTTTTGATCATAATTCCGAACCGATCGCGATTCGTCGTCGCTCCTGTTACTCGAAGCGATCGCCGGTTACGACAGTGTCCATATCCCCCGTTCGCGTACGCCACACGTCAGACGACGCTGCCAGAGTTCTCTCGATTCCCCTTTTCCAACCGTTCTCTGGTTTCCGCGCTTACGCCCCTGCTGGGAATTAAAACGTACAAATGGACCCTTCTCGACTGTCCATTTAAATCAAGCTTTTGCGGGGAATCGCGCAGTTGTTCGCGTGCATCGCTGTGTTCGATCACGGGCTATTAAGCGGGTGTCATAGAGCACATTAATCGACCGTTAATTCGCCCGTCCAAACTTCGTGTTTCGTCGGATTACGTAGTTCCGTGAAAAGTTCTGCGCTGTCGGGACGCTTGACGGGGCCTGGAACAGAAAGAAAATAATCCGTTTGGACGTTGTTCGTAGGAGTTTCTTTAGACGTTTACGCGTTTGAATAATTTTGTTATTAAGTTGATTTTTCTTGGAATATAATAATGGTTATTGTACTTCCTAGTGGTACGAAACAAACATTTATTTACTGTATTTATTAAATGATTGTTACAATTAGAATATCAGAATTATGAATATTCTTCCTTCGTCGATGTTTGTAATATTTTTACTGTACGACGTATTTCAACCCTTTAGCATGGAATGTACTAATATACGATAGGGTGTTCGGCCACCCTTGGGAAAAATTTCAACGAGCGATTGTAGAGGTCAAAATAAGACGGAAATCAACAATATCGATTTGTTGAATGAAGCTTCGTTAAACAGTTATTCAAAAATTATATTAAAAAATTTCAAATCGTTCTGGGAAAATTATTTTTGATTGCAGGGGTGAATTACAATTACTTTTGGTCAATAGACATACCCTCGAAATCCTAACCATTTTCGGAAAAAAAATTCCTTACCGAAAATGTAATTTCTGACCAGAAATGTCTGCCCAAATTTTCTTGCGAATCTTTAAAACGTCATAACTCCTAAACGGATTGGAAGATTTTCATGTTTAAAAAAGCAAATTACGCGTATTTTGATGGAGTATATGTACAAATCGCAAAAATATTCGAAAAGTTGGTCTCTGACCCCGCAAAATGAGAAAACCCCCATAAAAATGGTCCAATCTTCAAACGACCATATACTCCTACAATAGTGAATATATTTCATTGAAATTTTGGGGAGAAGTAGAGTTCATGGATACCTATAAAAAAGTATTAGACAACTTTTTTGTAGAGCGTCAAACAAAATTACTAAAAATGTAAAACGAATTTTTAAGAAAAATCGACAGGGGGTAGGTGTCTAAATTTTTCGACGAAAAAAAAAATTTTTAATTAATTCTGAAAAAATTATTTTTGGTTGCGGGGGTCAATCACAATCATTTTTGGTCAATAGACATACCCCCGAAATCCTACTCAGTTTCGAGAAAAAAATTCTTCATCGAAAACATAATTTCTGGCCAGAAATGTTACCTCGAAATTTCATGCGAATCTTTAAAATGTCATAACTCCTGAACGGATTGGACGATTTTGATGTTTAAAAAAGCAAACTACGCGTATTTTGATGGAGAATATGTACAAATCGCAAAAATATTCGAAAAGTTGGTCCTTGACCCCGCAAAATGAGAAGAACCACATAAAAATGGTCCGATTTTCGAACGTTCATAACTCCTACAATAGTGAATATATTTCAATGAAACTTTTTTCTGAAGTAGAGCTTGTGTGTACCTACAAAAAAGTATTAGACAACTTTTCTATAGGGCGTCAAAAAAAATTACTAAAAATCAAAACCGAATTTTTAAGAAAAATCGACAGGGGGTAGGTGCCTAAATTTTTCGTCGAAAAAAAAAAATTTCAAATCGTTCTGGAAAAAGTATTTTCCATTGCGGGGGTTAATTACAATCATTTTTGGTGAATAGACATACCCCCGAAATCCTGCCCATTTTCTAGAAAAAAAATTCAGTACGGCCGGAACTTTAAACGTTAATAACTTTTTAACGAAGCCTTCATCAATAAATTAGTATTCTTGATTTTCGTCTTATTTTGGCCTCTCGAATCTTCCATTAATATTTTTTCCACGGGTGGGAAAAGGGGTCACTTGTATTTACTGTATTTATTAAAGTGATAGTTACTATTATAAAATCAGAATTATTAATATTCTTTCTCGTTAATGTCTGTAATATTTTTATTGAAAATACAATACAATTTTAACAATAAAGAGGAAGATTACGACCAAACAAGAAAGAAGAGAAACAAGAGGATATAAAATTACTTAAAAAAAAATATGTATTATGTATAATACAATACTTATGATATATTTCTAAATGATTATGCTTTTGAAAGGCGACAATACTATTAATATTTATGATACCCGTACAATAAATAATAAGATAGTAACACATCATACATTTTTACATTTATTCATAGAATTATTTATTACGTATACAACGTAATGTATTTTTCAATAACACATATATACGTAACATTATTCGAAAAATATAAAAACATTTATAATAAAGTGAGTTTGAGACTTTTCGAAAGTCGTGTTCTTGCTTATGGTTCCTTCGACACATTTTACCCCCTCGATGAGCAGAATACGATAAAAAAAAAGATATTTGACCAGTTTTGCGGTCGATTAAAGGGTCAAGACTGTCTTTTGGGTGCAAATTAACAAAGCGGCGCGAGTTTGAACATCGAATTTCGGAATAGTTTTGTCCCGGTTTTGGGCGTGGATACTGTGCAGCGTGGGAAGCGTGTCTTGTCACTGACAAGTTCTATCCGCAGGATGAAATCATACTCGTATAGTGTGCAGCACCGTGGCACCGGTGATTGAGACAGGCCGGACAGGGCGCTTAAACGAATCTCGACGGTTAGAGCACGCCGGTACAAATCCTAGGGTAGTTAAGGCGTCTTAAGCGCCTTGTATGTATTCGTCCAATTCTGTAGGAACGAGGTGTAATTGGCTCTTTCTATCCCCGTCGGCCACGCGATACCGAGTTCGAAGTTCCAGAGATATAGCGTCTAGCAGGTGCGCCTCTAAGTTCTGAGGGACTAAAGTAGCCCGAGAGTCCGTGCGTATAACTCTGCAGTTTAAGATTGACCTAACAAGGCAAGGACACGAACTGTTCGACTTCGATTTTAATCTGCCTTCGCGGAACGATAGCAGAGCGATCCTTCTTGGTCTATGGAAAATATTAGGTGTAGATAGCCGGGAGTTTTTGAGATATAAATAAAGTGGGGTAATTATAAGTTAGCTCTGTATAAACACGTCGATTATTTGCGGGATATATCGTTTAATATTAATTCCGTTCATAAATTTTTCTGTATTTTTACATATACCAAATAAGAGCTTATCGATGAGTCTAATGATCGCTAGTAAGTGACGCGACCAATCTATTGCAATTCAGACACTGTAAATTTTTATTCTACATTTTCGACTTATTTTTTTACGTTATATTACTCCCGCCGCTGTTGTACTATGATTACTGAGGCACCCTGTGGATATGAGCGTAGTTCAGATTGAGTCGTGGCAGTTATAGAATTTAGGCACCTACCCCCTTGTCGATTTTGATTGAAAATTCGTTTTTCATTTTTAGTAATTTTGTTTGATGCGCTATATGAAAGTTGTGTAATACTTTTTTATAAGTACCCTTGAGATCTACTTCAGAAAAAAACTTTCATTGAAATATATTCAGTATTGCGGGAGTTATAGCAGTTTGAAAACTGGACCATTTTTATGGGGTTTTTCTCATTTTGCGGGGTTAAGGAACAATTTTTTGAATATTTTTACGATTTCTACATATTCTCCATCAAAATACGCGTTGTTTGCTTTTTTAAACATTAAAATCGTCCAATCCGTTCAGGAGTTATAACATTTCAAAGATTCAGATGAAATTTCAGGGAAGCATTTCTGGCCTCACATTAGATTTTCGGCAAAGAATTTTTTTCTCGAAACTGAGCAGGATTTCGGGGGTATGTCTATTCACCAAAAATGATTGTAATTGGTCCCTGCAACTAAAAATAATTTTTTCAAGACGATTCAAAATTCTTTTTTTCCACCAAAAACTTTCGGCACATATTTGAATTTTTTTCTCGAAACTGAGTAGGATTTCAGGTGTATGTCTATTCACTAAAAGTGCTTATAATTGACCCCTGAAAGCGAAAATATTTTTTCCAGAACGATTTAGAATTTTTTAATTTCACCGATAAATTTAAGTGAAACATGTCAATGTATGGTCAGACTGTACATTTTCGGTAAGGATTTTTTTTCTCGAAAGTGCGTAGGATTTCGGGGGTATGTCTATTCACCAAAAATAATTGCAATTGACCCCTGCAACGAAAAATAATTTTTCCAGAACGATTTGAAACTTTTCAATTTCACCGAAAAATTTGAGCACCTGTTGATTTTTCTTAAAAATTCGTTTTTCATTTTTAGTAATTTTGTTTGACGCCCTACAGAAAAGTTGTCTATTACTTTTTGCAATGCCCATGAGTTCTACTTCAGAAAAAAGTTTCATTAAAATATATTCACTATTGCAAGAGTTATGGCAATTTGAAAATTGGCCCATTGTTATGGGGATTTTCTCATTTTGCGGGGTCAAGGAACAATTTTTCGAATATTTTTGCATTTTCTACATATTCTTCGCTAAAATACGCGTCATTTGCTTTTCGAAATATTAAAATCGTCCAATCCGTTCAGGAGTTATGGCATTTCAAAGATTCACATGAACTTTCAAGGAAGCATTTCTGGCCTCACATTAGATTTTTTGCAAAGAATTTTTTTCTCGAAAGTGCGTAGGATTTCGGGGGTATGTGTATCCACCAAAAATGATTGTAACTGAGCCCCGCAACCAAAAATAATTTTTTCAGAATGATTTTAAATTTTTTAATAACTTTTTAATAAAGCCTCAGTCACGAAATTGATATTCTTGATTTTCGTCCTATTTTGGCCTCTAGAATCGCCCATTAAAATTTTTCCCAGGGGTGGCCGAACACCCTGTATACAGACCTAACTTGTAACTGTTCCGCTTTACTTATTTATATTTAAAAAATTGTAGAGTATCTACACCTAATACTTTATGTACGCCAAAAGGGATCGCCATAGTTCTGCAAAGGTATATTAAAATTGAAGTCGGACAGTTCGTGTCATTCCCTTGCAAGAAGCGATTACCGTCCATCCCAGTGGACGGATATGAGTGGAATTCAGACAACTGGGCCGTCGGTCTTCGAAATTCCCGACCGTAGATGGGAGGGAAGAGATTGTCTCGCTGTCGGTTTACTCTATAAACGTCGACGCGGAGACATCTTATTCGCGGGAAAAAGCGATTCGAGAGAGCCCCGGAGAATATTATACCGCCATTGCTCAGAATTGAGGGGCTCGGTGGAAAGGAACCACACGCCACATACACGTCGATTTTTGTTTCTTTCGTGCCCTCAGCTTTGGTTTTACCAATAAACAAAACAAGCTCGCGCTCGGAAAATCGAGGGATGAGACTTCTCCTGCGTCGCTTGGCTGGACGACTTCTAAGATTCGAAGAAATTCTAGAGAATATCGAATATCAATGATATTAAATACCAGAGATATTAAAAATCACAACAGAATAATAACAATAAAGAAGGATGAAATACTTCATCTTTACAAGTAAATTACATTCGAAAACTCGATAAAATGGTTTGCAATAAAAAGAAGAAAATTTTCGATAAAATAATACTTCATCGTCAGGATATTTCACTTCAAAAAAATTTCCTTATAGTTAGTTCGATAAGAAAGAAGTTTTAGATTTCTTGAAAGAGATTTAAGTCAGCGATGGGTCGATTATGGCTTGGAAATCGAGTTTAAACGTATTTGTATAGGCAATTTGCAGAACGTATTATTGCCTTACGCGAGTTATATTTTACGCCAGGGTTGGACATTTCAAGCGAGCGGTAATCCAAAACACATTTCCCGCGAAGCGAAACAATTTTCACATGAAAATGACATTACTGTCATGAAGTGACGGGCTCAGTTACCGGATTTTAATCCCGCGTCAATGCTATGGGATGATATTGGTAAAGCAATATCATGTTAAAACCCATGAAATTTGAACGACATATTCGATATCATTCAGAAACCACAGAATGATATTCATATTGTTCGATATGCGTGTGTAGTTCTCGTCAAACAGAATGGCAGAGCAACAAAACTCTTAAATTTCTTTGACATAATTATTTTTTTATATTAGGTATTATTATTTAGTCCTGGGCACATTCTTGCCAATAAATTGAATATTTACGAACCGTGTATCTCGCTTTTAATTTTATTCAATTTCCACCAGGCGAGCGGGGAAAATAATTATATGAAAAATGTTCTATGTTACAGTAATTGTCGTCTCGTATTTATTCGGGGATTCACAGTTTAAATTAAATTCAAATTTGTTGATGAATGTCGCCAGATTATTTCACAGCAATGCCCCTATTTTTATTCAGAATGTTTATTCGCAAAGTCACGAGCACCGCGCAGCGATTAATTTGTAATTAAATTAACTTTTTAATTACGGAGAGTTAGTCAGACTGTTCTTTACTCAATTTCAGCTCGATGGATTTGTATGGATCGCGTTGGAAAAAGTATTCCAAATTAAACGCGAGCTAATTAACAAATTATTATACGCAGTGAAAAATAGTTTTAATATCGAATAAATAATAACTCGGTGGAAAAAATAAACTTGCAAGCCCATTAATGCGTGATTAATATTTAAATATCACTTTATTTGGACGTGTGTTTAAAGAAATAAAGATTTTATAAAATTCTAGAATAATTTCTAAGCGAGACATTCTAGAAAACTTGAAACACATTTTAAAAAAGATGAGAATTCGGGGAAAAAGTTATTCATAAAGTACAATTAATTGCGATTAATTGCGATTAATTGTACTTTAATTCATTTTCTAATTTTGATTTTTAGACAAGTTAATAACAATGCATTGTGAAGGCAGCTTAATTATTTTTCTTGGATAGATTTATCGATGTTAGGAAACAATTATAGTCAACGAATGTGTAATTAAACCCCTCAAAATCGATCGTATAGAATTCGACTAAAGTTTAGTCGGATATTCTTACGAGAATCGCATGCAAATGTCGAGAGCTGAAATTCTAGAAACTTCAATACCAGTTTCTTGCGTTAAATTTCAAAGGAAACGAGGCAATAACGTCCTGACACAGTCGTCGACGAGTACAGAAACGTTTGAAAGAGGAACGTGAGATCTCGAGTGGTAGTAAAAAAGAAAAAAATTCGCTCCTCTTCGATTGCAAAATACGTAGGTACACAGGATCGAAAATCTGGTCACGACTTTCCACTTTAAATAAAACCATGGTGCAAAAAAAACAAAAGTCACAACGCGAGATAGGGGTCAGTTCCATTGACCAAAATCAGAAAATATTCCAGATTGAAGAAATTAAAGTAAATCATCGCTGAACGTAATATCCTTTTCTTAATGTCATGAAAAAGTTTCCAACCGGAAGTGTCCTTTGTTCGAGTCTTAATTTCGTATTGAAAGTCGCAGGGTACCTAGTGTGAATTTTAATTCCAGTAAAAAAGAATGTTTCTCCTTTAAAGGGGACACTGGGCGCTTAAGACTGGCCATTCTATCTGTCGCAGAGTATTACACACGAAAACACGCGCAAACGGTATTTGCACAACGTCGACATTACCAGTGACACACGGGAAAGAGAGTACAAAAGTGCCGCTACTCTGGAAACGGATGGTCGAAGCGATAGGAAGTCTATTCGAGGGGAAATTGCTGGTGCTTCGATCACCGGGAAAATGGTCTTTCATCAGTGTACTAATTCAACGGTTGCGTGGCAGCTTCCTGCCAACTAAGCAATCGTAACTGCGAGATCGAAGTTCCCGAGCACGCGTACACCGAATGCCTTCGCCTCTAAGAACAACGCGAAACGTTTGCATAATACGTCACGGGGACAATCACGATCGCAATCAGTTCAAGTACGGTTTCGTTATTCCGTGTAATGGACATACTTCAAACGGGCCTGAGAATATTCGCCCTGAGTTTCCTGTAATCGAATATACCAAGTTCTGAATTTATATGATTAAGGATACAGGATTTACGGCAATGCTCGGATAACTGCAAGTCGTGTTCGATCGGATAAGTGAAAGGTCATTCTTACTACTGTGACGGGACTCCCCTTGACGCGTCAAAGAAGCTCGTCGAGTAGTGTAACCTGATCTGGGCTCGAATATCGGCGAGACAATAGATATATAGTACATAATGCAAAGATGAAACTTTTTTATTTTTGTTTCTTTTTTTCAATGAAACCTTCATCGATGTTTCGGTGACAGTTTTCTGATTAAAATAAGACCAAACACGATATAATTTGTTTTTAACTTACCTCTAATAGAGTATAAAATCGTGTTAAATACGATTAAATGTTCGTACTCGTTTGATACGCGATTATGATCTAAGTTATATCGTGTTTGATCTTACTTTAAATGAAATAATGATTGCATCCTGTCATTTTATAGTTTTTTAAAAATATATTAGATACATAAAGTATTTAACTTTTCCAGGGCTTTCTCTAATATAGGAAGAATTCAATAGAATCGTAACTTTTTTAAATATATTCGACAAATAATAACTCTGAAGTAAGATTTCAAATACGATTTCGTCGTTTCTTATTTTCGTCTTGCAACGGCCTATAGAATCACTCCGTAAATTATTGCCCACCTGTAGGTAAACACCTTGTATATGATCTATTATAGGGAGAAAGAAATCGATTTTCCGATTAAGAATATTGTTGGTATCATCGATAAGAGGATTGTAGATATTGTCGAGTAATTTTTGCTTAAATATTTTTGAAATGATGCCTAAAATTTAATATTCGATCTTTATGGCAGGAACGAATTAATGAATAATTAAATGCGAATAATAAAAATAGGAAATTCAATTATAGAATAGGTTATTTCGTAATGAACAAATAAAAATTGAAGTGTTCGATCAGATAAACTGCACGAATAAATTGCTTTTGTTTTATTGATTATCCGTTGTTCGAATACAATTTTATAGATTTTTGTTATTTTCCAATATATTTTATTCTATAATGCAAATACAAGAATACTTTTTTATTTAAATAATAGTACTCGAATAATAATACTCTGATAGTGGTATTAGAATTAATAAAATTACCATAATGATATACGAATGATTAAATTCGAAATTCATTAGAATGCATTTAAATTATTGGAATAGTTCCATTCTCATTATCAACGGAAATGAGAAATTGGAAAATTTAAAAATCACTGTGTTGAGAATACACGTAGTTAAACTATGCTGGAGAATGATTCCCCCGGGAAACATAAAGAGAAGCTATAAAATTAATTTTCATCGCGTAGTTTCGTAATCAGTTTTGTTTTCAAGATGTACACGGTCTGAAATTTAGTTGAAAAGTTATATTCATAATAGACACGAAAGTTAACTAAAATTTCGCTTCTTTGATGAATTTATGAGCCTTAATGTTAAACATACTAACACGTTTACGGAAACATAATATAGTAATCTTCAAGTTATGGAATTGTAAATTGTACAAATTAATAATGAATATCATTACTGAAGTTATGCTGAAACGTATGTCAATGCCATCGACAAATTTACGTTGAAAATTCCTACTCGTGTACACGATTTGACACTTATTGATACCCATTAATTAGTACAATTAATTTTGACATGTGTTTAATTACTGTCACAAACTATCATAAATAGAAGGAGGTTCGATAATAATCGATAATATGTTTAGAAAGAAAAACGTAATTGACGACTTTTTGAAATTAGAATCTGGTGAATTTTCTCTGTAATATAGAAAAATATAAATTGATACGACTATTAGAAATTAATCATAATTTCAGTGCTCTGACCTAGATGCACAGTTTTTATGTACACAACTTCCACTCAAATCTGGAACAGCAAAGCTGCCACAGAAGGAAATTGTTTACATGAATAATGAAGTTAATCATTCAACTTTCATCAAAATGTCATTACCAGAAGTAAGTACTGAAACAACATTAATTTATATCATTATAGATTGTCGGGTTTACGTTTTAATTTTAGATGTCTCGTTTCTGAAATGTCACGGCAAATATATTCCAAACAAAATGAATAATAAGTAGAAAGCTATTAGAAAACAGACACGAGCCTAAGATTTTCTAATATGGGTTTTTTAAATCACGCGATATTTATTATTTTATCTATTTGTTCTATTTTCCTATTTAAAGTAAATTGAAAAATTGATAATACCGTAAAAAAATACTTTATAAATATTCATAAACAATCCTTTTAGAAATTTTTTACTTTCGATTATTAAATCGAGCATTGGAATATTTGATAATTGACAGCAATTTTCCTCTTTTTTTTTTTAATAAGAACAACTTAGAAACGAAATTCATGTTTGATACGTTTAATTAAAAATTGTTTATTTGTGAAACTGTTGAGACAGTTTTTTATTTGTTCCTAAACTCTGAAAACAATGTATTTTTCAAACTTCATACATTTGTTTGTGTACGCTTTTCATACAAAAATAGAAACTTATTGAAGAAATACAAGAACAGGAGCAGTTCGGTGAAAAAAAACACACGCCACCGATGCCTATGATTTTTCAAATTCTATTCATTCGAAACAAAGAATGACATGGTTTCGTATTCAGCGCGAATAGACCGGAAACACAACAAGAAAAATATTGAACATTTTCTCAAATAACGTGCCTTTTAAAAAATACTAGTGAAATTTCACGGACAAAGCAAAACTAATATTCAAATAAAAAAAAAACGAGATTGGTGATACCTTTTTGTAGTAAATACACGTATTGATATTCATTGTATGTCATTTTAATTTGTTGGTTATTGCAATATGAAAATATATGAAATTGTATATATAAAATATTGAAGGCAATATTGCAGTAAAAAAAAAAGGAATTCCATTGAAATTATTAGTTTGGGTGGGGGGAAAAATGTAAGCAGATATTTCAGAGGAACTTGGATTGCACATACTATGGGTTGAGTATCAGGTTATTCCTCAAATTTCATTTCAGCTTTCTTATACATCAAGTTTCTTTTTCTCACGAACATCCACCATGTACTTTATACTTCATAGTATTAAATTTCTCATTAATATTATATAATAATATCGTTACTAGATTCTTGAATATCACGAGTGTCAAATATTAATCAGGATTTCTGATCATTTTTCAGAGAAAATTTCAGGTATACATTTAACAATTCTTTTTAACATTTTCCTATCCTTAACAATTCTCCCTAAAATTTAGAAAATATAAGGCTCCCAACTTTTAACAATTCTGCTTAAAATTAAAAATATGTAAAGTTTCTAGCGATTGACAATTCTAAAAATGGGGTTGAATATAAAAAATAGATACTATTGAAATTTTTAATAATACAAAAAAAGAATTCGTGAAACTAATATCAGAATATGCACTGTTTTAACCTCGTGTATCTAAAAGGACTACTATGGGAATTCTATTCTATTGTTATTTCGTTTACGAAGATTTCAAAACCTTGCGACGAATTTATTTCACAGAAACAGAAGTTATCCACATTTTTCTGTACCGTGAATTTTTTTCTCCATCCCCTTTAGATTCTGAGGCACCCTCTGGGGATTGCACCTTCTTTGGAAATCGTTGTCGAAGGTATTCTTAAGAAAACATCGGTGCATTGTTGGGAAACGTCAACTTCGGTCCGCGACGGGGTGAATACGCTTATGAGTTGGGCGTCATAAACATTTTTACGAAAGTTTCGTGTTGCCTTCTTGTAGAAGTACTGACGAGGTACGCTTCACCGTCTGCCCCCCCTGGAAACTCTTCAAAACGCGACAGTGACTAATCAGAATATTAATTTCTATGGTCGAACGACAAACCCCGCGAAGGCGGAGCAGTGACTAATGAGAAAATTAATTTCTATGGTCGAACGATAAACTCTTGATTGTAGAACAGTGGCTAATCAGAAAATTAATTTCTGTGGTCAACTGATCCGGACGCGCGATAACGTTTCACCCTTTGCGGGATAATAGTACGGTCAACCCTCCTACAACGCGGTTCCGTTCGTTTCGCGTTGTATCGAAAGTTAGAAATAATACAGGAAACAAAATTTTTATATTTTATCTTTGCAAAAATAACCGTTCGAATTCGCGAAATCACCATCGTTTAAATATTGCAATACTTCCAATTCTATGGAGTTTTCGAGGTTATTTGTGGATTTCTTCAAGAAGACACACAGACTGATTTAATTGGGATCGCGAGAGTCACTAAAGGAATTTTTTTTAATTTAATTACGTCCATCTTCGTTTAAGTTTTTAGCAATCTATCATAATTTCCATGATGGACGGTTAACAGTCGCGATCATATAATCGTACACGATGCTCGAATAAATCGTACGGATATCGAATTAAAATAAATTGAACGTTTCAAAGCGAGGCTCCGTAACTGTTGCTATTTTTCAAATGAAATACTGTTTTTAAACACAACTTTAAATATTTATCGCAAAACGATTGAAATATTTTTCTGAATTTACTCTTTGAATATTTCACTCGACTCTCAGTTTATGTGCATCGCTGTATATAAATAAAAATATGGCGCCAATGCATTAATCTAAAACGCTGAAGAAAATTTCTGATGTAGCAATAAAATTGTAGAATGCATTTCGCGCCCCCTGGAAGGAAGCAAACTTGTATTTTATCGGATTACCCGCTTCCTATTTGGTTAAATCTGGCGTTAGTCCAGTTCTTCGTGTACTATCAAAACCTCGTAACCGTATCGATATTATGAAGAGAGATGGCGTTTGGTTACCTCTAAGAACACTATGGCTATATATATTCGGAAACTTGATAGTCTCTTAGCCGTAAGAATCCCACTAAATTGCCACTATTAATATATTTACTATCTTTATCGTATTTTTCTATTTTATTACACCCAATTTGTATTACTGAATTTTATTACATATTTTCTATTAATACGTTACGCAATATTTTAAATATAATTGCATTAAGATTAAAATATTTCTGAAATCGTTCTGTTTAATATAAATTTTAAATCCAGGCACAGACTCGGATTATTATTACTTAAATAAAATGAAATTCATATTGTCGCAGTATTCTCGTATTTACCTGAGTTTCGAGGGTTTCCAGTTACAAAAATAGCAGAAAGCTTCGACTTTCGAAATTACGAGATTTCCGGTGTTCCGTCCTTAAACAATACGCATTTGTATGATATAAATCAGTATTATTAAATACGTAGAAAATACGAAATGGATCGAATGTCGATACTATTGATCAAATTTTATCTTACGTTCCTTGCAAACATTTCGTATTTGAGTTTGCTTTTTATCGTTTTTAAAACATTTAACATTTTCAAGATATCCAAGCTACGAAAGACTTGTTTAGAACTTTCAAAATTTCTGAAAATTTACGACAAAATTTGAGACCTTCTGTCACCCCAATTTTGCAAAATTCTTTGAAGACTTTTTATAAATTTCCGTTTACTCGCGAATAATAGGAAATTTATTGTCCTGTCATTTAATAAAGCACTGTAAATAAAATACAGCTTCCGTTCGACATGTGCAATTTAAAAGCTTTGAATCTTTTTAACGAGAGTCGTGTGAGTATAACTTTTGTTTCCATGAAAAAAGTGGAAAGAGATTTAAGAAAAATTGATATCCTCGTGAATATATTGTCAGAAGAGATATTTTTCAATAATTGCAGAGGCAAGTGGAATCTAGGCGAGTGTGAATTCAGGTTTCGGTAGCAAGTTACAACCTTTTGAGCCCAGTCATCTACAAAATTTGATCAATAATAGAGGCCGTGCTTCCTAGTACCTCGTTCCGGATACTCGACTGAAAATCACGCGTTATTTCGTACGTCGATTCCCAATTTACGACATACGCAACACGACTATTGAACTATCCCCACAACACGAAACACAGAAAAATTATTCCAAACTACGCATCAGCTTATATTAGTCGAATCCAAGTGTAAACGACCATCGTTGTAAGTTCAATTGTAGGAAAAAGTCAACGTTAATAATTACTAATTTTTTAATGTTCTAAGCTTTTAAGGCTCCTAAAACATTTAAGGCTTTCAAGACTCCTAAAATATTCAAACAGTCAATACTTGAAATATTTAAGATTCCCGAAACGTTGAAACGACTCAAGCTGGTGAGTTTGAAAATACATAATATAATAATAATTATATTTTATGGTCAATTTCCATTCCAGATTTGGGATATCAAATTTTCGATATTCTATAATTATTATAACGTTTTTAATAAGACAAGTTTAAGTTAATAATATTTACGTTTTTCTGATCGAAATGTACACTTATCGGGGTCAGGAAAAATTATCGTTTTCTCTGTCCATCGACTCATCGAAAAAAGATTTACCACAATCGAAGAGAAAAATACTATAAAAAATTATATCGATTGAAATATTTTTATAACCAAGCGCCCGTGATCTTGGAATAGAGTGTCTTTAATTCGTTAATCAGTTAAACTTCGAAAAATCTCTTATTTGGTATTCCCAAATCTGCGCTTAACGATGGCCCCAGAAATAGTCGAAAACGCTTGGAACGCGCTGCTAATTTCGTCCACGATATAATAAGGATCGTATCGTTTAGAGATAATTAAAATAATTCCAAATACTTGGCGGAACGAGACATTCGGAATTAATCGGCGTCTAGATGTGAGGCAGGAAGAAATCCTGAAACTCGGCGTTGGCACTCCAGCTGCGATCACTTTATCGTTACACTTGATTAAATCCAGATACCGACGAGTCCCGGGGTCTTTCACTTTACACTTAATCGAGCAAACGATACATCTCACAAAATCATCAGGACCACGTGGGGGATGGTAACCGATGGAGAATGGGCCATTCACCGTGAAAAGTACGTCACCAGTACACTGTACGTTACACGATCCCATCTAATCTGACAAGCTCAAAACGGGAACGACGTTAAAGGAGATTGGTCTGTCGCGTCGCGTTACTGCTCCATTTTCTAACGAGTTTCTGACAGATTTTCTGGCTAAATTCTGCCCACCGTCAAGTTTTCATTCGACGTCCGCGACCAGATAGAAATCTGTTGATCGTTTCCAGCCGCCACGCTGTCTCGTTCTATATCTCTCATATTAATATTCACGATCGAATTTTGATCGTTCGTTGACCCTACGATCTTTCGTCTTCCTCTTTCATCCCTTTTCTATCTTACTTGAAAATTAAGTCGAGTGCTTTACGGTCGTTGATAACTAGTAAATACACTTGATTTTTAAATCTTAAATCGAATTTATATTATATCCTCGTTTCTGAACTCTTCTTCTCAATCTTATTCCTTGTTCCTCGTTTCTAAACAAAATTGTGACTTTAATGGCAATGGTAGTTTAATTGTACATTCTGATCATTTATTAATAAACTTTGCTTGGACATCTCTATCTTATTCCCTGTTTCCTGTTTCTAAACAAAATTGTGAGTTTAATGGTGGTCGATGAACTTGATCATTTCTGGTTTCTTCTTCGATGTTTATATTCTGTCGACTGATCTTTATTAATAGTCACTTGGACACTTCTTCGACGTTACTTTTTTATTTTTCAATTATTCATTAACAGCATAGCGTTTTGTTTTTTATTCGAACGTTTCTGGCCATTCTTGTACAGTCTTCTTCTGATATTAATTCCTAATCATTCATTAATTAACTTCGCTTGGATATCTCAATCTTGTTCCCTGTTTCTTGTTTCTAAACAAAATTGTGAGTTTAATGGTGGTCGATGAACTTGATCATTTCTGGTTTCTTCTCCGATGTTTATATTCTGTTGACTGATCTTTATTAATAGTCACTTGGACACTTCTTCGACGGTACTTTTTTATTTTTCATGATCATTCTTCTTCGATATTAAAATTCTATTACCAACTTTCGATTATTCATTGACATTTTTTACCTCTCGATTTGTAAATTTAAATACGAATTTTGAGGACGTTAATAAATACTATAGCTTCGTGTTCTTCCTAGCAACAGACTTGCAAATAACTTTCACCACTGTGGGTATCCTCGTTTAATTTTTATCACGAGGTTATCGCACGTTTGTACATTTTTAAAGCAAGAGAAAATTGTAGGAAATATGCACCGTTCGAGCGAGACATTCTTGGCCGCGAAACGAGGAATAAAATAAAATCCTCGAAGCGTGCAAGTTTTTGTCTAACATCGACGACTTGCGCGCAACTCTCGTCGTAATTGGCCAGCTAATTGCGTTCTGATAAATTTGCACAAAAGGAAACAACCTGAGCCCCGAGTCGCCGCTCTAAATTAATTTATCACGTTTTACTTAAAGAAAAAAGGAACTACATCAAACGTTGTTCAATTTAAATAATACGACAAAATGATTTATTCCTTCCGCCATTGTTTCGACTATATTCGATTTTAAAGTTTTTCGAACGGGGCACGAGAGGCTGAAAAATCGACGCCTACATAAAAATTATTCGAACCTCGCTCAATTTATTTTTTCCATTAACTTTCAATCTCGAAAACTGAAACTGCTTTTTGTTAAACGTTTACAAAGAAGCGTTTAATTACGGCGACTACAATGACGGGAAAATTGTAGGGAAAAAAAAAAAAAGAAAAAATGAAAATGCGTACCGCTTTCGTTGTTATATTCCGAGCGGAAGAAAGTACGTTTAATCTCCGTTCAAATCGTTCCTCTCACTTGAATTCGGTCGCGAACATTTAAAGTTTCCAACTGTTCGACGTTCGCGAAAAATCAGATTAATCGCGGTACAGCGGCGGAAATAATTTGTGGCGATAATGGGTTAATCGCGAAATTCCGAAATTTATGAAAAATATAATTATCGCGTTGGTCGAGCCAACTTTAAAAATTTATTCAAACACTCGTTAACCTATTTCGAATAATTGCATCGATCCGTTTTCAAATCTCGCAGAATTTTATATTTTCGTAATTAATTTCGAAATTAAGCAAACAGGAATTTTCTGTCGATATAAATTACACTTTAATTCGTATAATATCGTTGGATATCGCTCTGTCGGTCGAGCTCCAAAAATAAAGCAATAATTAAACTTCACTGACATCATTTCACTTTCAGTAAAATTAAATTCGAAATACACCACGAGAAAAAAGGGGGAGGAATTATACAAAATTTATTCAAATCCCTTGCCTCCCATTCGTTTCTATCCTAAAATTCCAAAACTTCACTGAAATCATTTCACTTTCAATCAAATTAAATTCGAATTATACCACAAGAAAAAAAGGGAGAAATTATACAAAATTAATTCAAATTTTGTCCCCTCTCCCCTCCGTTCGTTTCTATCTCAAAATTCTAAAACTCCAACCGTTGCAACGATTGTTATGCTCCAAAATGAAACAGTAATTAAACCTCACTTTCAATGAAATTAATTTCGAATTATACCACGAGAAAAAAAGGGGAGGAATTATACAAAATTAATTTAAATCCCCCTCCCCCAGTTCGTTTCGATCACAAAATAAAACAGTAATTAAACCTCACTTTCAATAAAACTAAATTCCAATTATATCACAAGAAGAAAATGAGAGGAATTATACAAAACTAATTCAAATTTTGCCCTCCCCCATTCGTTTCTATCCCTAAATTCTAAAACTCCTACCATTGCAACGATTGCAACGATCGTTGTGCTCCAAAATAAAGCAATAATTAAACTTCACTGAAATCACTTGCAATAAAATTAAATTCGAATTATACCACGAAAAAAAAGAAAGAAGTTAATTCTATCCTAAAATTCTAAATCTCGGTTGCAACGAATCATTATACGATTTAGGGGGTAAGGCATCTTCGACACCATCTAACTGTGGCCACACAAGTCCGTGTTCTTCTCCGTTTCGATCACGTACGTTCAAACTGTCCGTAAAGTTTCCAAGGGTTCTCTTGATTACAGCTCGATTCAAGGTCCCAAAGAGGATCGAGTCGCGTTTAAAGAACAGCATCCGTGGTCTTCCCGTGTCAGCGCGAAATCTATTGCGCCCCCCCGGAAGCGGTCCCGCCGTGAGGACCGCAAACAAATGTTATCGAGTGGCGGTTCCAAACTTCCTGCCTCGCTCTCGACGTGAAATTCAAAGCTTGCGTGCCGCGGGTCGCGTCGAAGCATCGCCTCTGAACGAAACCGGGACGTCGACCGGATCTGAATACCCGGTGTCCAGCACAGATACGCACCGTTTTCACGCGTGGACCGCCGGTTACGCGACGAGACGCGGATCCTTCTTGCGACGCCCGCGCGATCTGCTACTTTTATCCACCACGTGGCTGTCGAGGTCCGCCGTCGACGGAGGTACAACGATCGAACAGGATTTTTTCACAACTCAATGACCCGGTATATTCGTCACTAGGAGGGATTAAGGGGGTCGGTGAACGCCGTGGGTGGTTCGTACGGTGATAACGTTCTCCGAGAGAAATTCCTCCCACGCGATACTACGTCCGACGTAATCCTCGCGTGGCGGTTTGTCCGCGACTGAGAGAGCTTGCGGGGCCACCCCATCCATGTTTCTCGGCTTGGCCGCCCACAGCGCTGCCACCTTCGCTAGAATCCCAAAACCCACCCCCCCTCTCCTATTCCCGGTCGGTTTCTCCCTTCTCGGCTGCAGCCACCCTACTCTGTCTTCCACACCTTCCCCGATCCGTTGCTTCGTGACAAAAACAACCCTCTGTCTTCCTCTCGGTAGTCGCTGGCCTCTTAGGACCTGCACTTCTGCCCGATGGACGCGTCTGCATTGTGTCGGCCGCGGGAACCAGTCACCCTGACGGTCATTGGAATTTTGTTTTCGTCGTTGGGTGTATCGCGACGCGCGTTGATCGACAATTTAAAACCCTCGACGTGCGATTTAATTTCAAATAATTCTTCGAGCGTGTACTGTTTAATTTTGTTTAAATTTGTGAGGTACAAGGAATGGCCACGGGAAAGAATAGATTTGTTTTGCGAATACCTCGTGAATGGAAACATGTGTTGATTTTAATATATGAGACTCGATGATGAGTGAGTAGCCTCATGATCGTGAAACATGTTATCGTGAACTTGTAACGAGTCAGATTCGCCATTGTATGGCAAGGGGTTAATGACCCTTAGGTGAAAACAGAGTCGTGGTTCTTTACGATCCTCGTCGTTATCTCGGATAAATTTTTGTAATTTTTCTTGCAGTATTTCCGGAAATATTTAGGTACAGCATAATTGCTATAGCCTTAACGACCCTTCGTCGTGATTCACGGTGGGAGTTGTAGGATTTTAATTTTTCGATTTTTCCACCCTTCTCTGTACACGCGTATTTTTCCCATTTATTTGATTTAATTCCTTGTAATATTTCTTAGCAAACAATAAAGTGAGATTTGTTAATGTAGAGGAAAATAATCACTTTTCTAGATTTGTTATATTAAAAGCGTATTTTCTGAACAGTTAAATCATTTGATACGATTTCTATGCACTAAAAACAGATATAGAATGGAGTAAGATTTGTTAATATTATAAAGTAAGATTTGTCAGTATAGATCAAGATAATCATTTTTCTAAATTTGTCATGTTAAAAGAGAATTTTCTGAGCAGTTAAATTATTTGACATTCTTTTCCTGCATTAAAAACAACTATAAAATGAAGTAAGATTCTATAAATGAAAACTAGTACATTTATGGTAATTATCGATTCTTCTGCAAATTATATATAGCAATTCAAAATGTAAAAAAATTGAAGCAACAAACAAATTACTCATTTGTAACATATATCCAGGTACTCAAAGATCAAGTATATTAAAAATGGATTATAGTTTCTGAAAGTCTAGGTGATATGACAACAGCGGTTCGTATTTGTTTTAAACGACTGAAGAAATGTTTCGTAAGTACAAAATGTTTCAGTATAATACAGACGGGAAGAAATGAATTCTATGCGAACAAATAAGTCGAAAATGTAGAATAAAATTTGTTCATAGCAGGCTTCGTTTCCGAGAAAATCTGAGCTGCACATTCGCGCAAGTAGAAATATCGATTAAGGTTCAGACGCTCCAGAAATATTACACCCATCAAGCATTTAAATGTATATGGGAGAAATTTTATACAAGTACAAAGTATTAATAAAACAAGTCGAAGAAGTAGAACGTAATTTTGTCACATGGGACTTCGTTCGCGAGAAAATCTGAGTTAAAAATTAACGCAAGCAGAAATATGTATAATAGTCAGACGCGCCAGAAATATCGTATTAAAATTTCCAATATATTGTCAAAAAATGTATGCTACACTTTCGACCCATTTTTCACATACAATCATTCTCTGTTCGGTTATATTATGCTAATTGAGAATTCATCTCATAATATCGTAGGATAAGTCGCCAAATGTTGCAAATCAAAGGAACTAAATTTTATATACTGCCATCAGTTTTTCAAAACGATACGCGGAGTCCATTTGAAGTGAGTGATATATTTTTGACTAAAACGTTGCTTTCCAAACTGCATAATTGAAATCTGTGAAAAAGATCAAGTTGCTAAAATACGATTATTTGCAGACAAACGACAATTTAATTTACTGATTCTACGGACAAATGTCATTTGAACGTTCTAAAATTGTTTTTAATTTGCAAAATTCCACAGTTTAACCAGTAATCTGAATTTTAGATATAAATAAATTTGTAAGGATGGACATTTTTATAATTCTCTGTCCCCGAAATGTTTCATATTTTTTTCGAAGATTTAATAATTCCAAAGCCAGAAAACGTTCAATATCCGCAGAGTGTTTATTTATCCATCTCGCTGTACGTTTGTTTTGTGAATTTGAATTTCAGTTCGCAGCGATATATTGGTTCATTAATTAACGTAATTAACAAATTAGCGTTGATCCTCTTACCACCGTATTAACTAAACTCAGTTAGATTCTCCTTATTCAAATACTGTCGAACATTATTTGTTTATATGCTGCAAGATAAAAGTAATGTAAAAATCATTATTATTGTTGTAAATCCGACGAACTGGTTAATGTTTTGTTTGTAGTAGCAACTTTAAAGTATAGAAAAGAAATGAATAAAAGTAAGTAAGGTATATAAATAAAAAAAGAATAGGTGTATTTTCTACCACTTCTTTTTTTAACTAAAGTGACGTTCAAATGACGAGAGATGTTACTAAAAATTCTTTGCATCAACTTGAACGTCATTTAGCTATACAATTCTATGTAGTTCAATTTAAGTTTTACATAATTCATCTAAAGTTTCAACAGGTTTGACACAGTTTGTTACCTACATTCTAGGATTGCAAATAATTCATCTCTTTGGTGAAGTATAATACGTGTTATTTAGCACATATTTTTCATACGTGGACTTCGATTCACAGGGACGAAGGTAGCGAGTCGCCTCTTTCGTCACTGAGGAATTAATGTTGCAATGAATGCGCCAGCGAGATCATTAGCGAACCTTCTTTTTAGATTTAAGTTGCTCATTTCAAAGTTCGGACATAACGATCCTATAACTGGAGTACACAGCTTTGCAAATTAATTCTGTTGTTATCTCGAGCTTTTTATAACGAGAAGGCTCGCTCAAAGGCGAGCGAACAACTGCTACAAAGAATGTCCGACTGGAAACAGGCCACCTTAATATCTTTGCTATTTTAAATACTAGGAACAAGTGTTGCTAAAAAAAAAACAGAGAAATGATATGTGCCATCATGATGGACATAATATCGTGGTGATAACTTTTTGTAGGTGTCGGATGGAGCATTTCAAATGGAAAAGTTATCTTCTAAAATAAACTCTACGAAGCATACTGATCTACTAGATTGTATTCAAGAAATTTGTAATTTATATAAAAGTAAATAGCGGCTGAGCTTGCTAATGAGTTTCGAAATTAAATCAAGTAAGAAAAACTTGAAAAATTTCTTGTACGAAAGGTAAGTGATTATTAAGAAAACAAATTGTTTATATCAAGCGAAATGTTTGCTTATCATGATTACAGTTTTCTATCATACAACGTTTCGAAATTATTTCTTTTAATCAGTATTGGTATTCATAAACTGCAATTTCCGTATCTAACATGCAAATTCGGTAAATATTTGTAGCAAGAACTGCGTTTTAGTTACATTCGCTGGGTATTTATTCGTTCAACAATTCGTCTCGTAAGAGTATTATCGATATATTCACTCAAATAAATGTATAATTCGAGTCTGTGTTTCGTGTTTCCTTAAGTCAGCATTAACATTAATAAACACAATAATAAACAGTGTCATTATTATTTTAATAGCGTAAGAGCTTTTTTATTTTTATTTAAATTTAAGCTTTCGAATTTATTTTTATTTATTTCTACCGAAGTCCAAGTATTTGAATATTTTATCCAACCAACATGCTTTATTATTACTCTAATATCGTCAGAAGCGTTTCGTGTCAATGTAAGTTCTGATTATTAATTTTATTTTTATTTATTTCTACCAAAGTCCAAATACTTGAATATTTTATCGAACCAACGTGATTTACTATTACTCTAATATCGTCAGAAGCGTTTCGTGTCAATGTAAGTTCTGATTATTAATTTTATTTTTATTTATTTCTACCAAAGTCCAAATATTTGAATATTTTACCGAACCAACGTGCTTCATTATTACTTTGATATCGTCAGGATCGTTTTGTTTAAGTGTGAGTTCTGATTATTAATTTTATTTTTATTTATTTCTAACAAAGTCCAAATATTTGAATATTTTACCGGACCAACGTGCTTCATTATTACTTTGATATCGTCAGGATCGTTTTGTTTAAGTGTGAGTTCTGATTATTAATTTTATTTTTATTTATTTCTACCAAAATCAAAATACTTCAATATTTTATCGAACCAACGCGCTTTATTATTACTTTGACATCGTCAGGAGCATTTTGTTTAAGTGTAAGTTCTAATTATTAATTTTATTTTTATTTATTTCTACCAAAGTCCAAATACTTGAATATTTTATCGAAGCAATATGCTTTATTATTACTTCGATATCATCAGGATCGTTTCGTGTCAACGTAAGTTCTGATTATTAATTTTATTTTTATTTATTTCTACCAAAGTCCAAATATTTGAATATTTTATCGAACCAACATGCTTTATTATTACTTTGACATCGTCAGGAGCATTTTGTTTAAGTGTAAGTTCTAATTATTAATTTTATTTTTATTTATTTCTACCAAAGTCCAAATACTTGAATATTTTATCGAAGCAATATGCTTTATTATTACTTTGACATCGTCAGGAGCATTTTGTTTAAGTGTAAGTTCTAATTATTAATTTTATTTTTATTTATTTCTACCAAAGTCCAAATATTTGAATATTTTACCGAACCAACGCACTTCATTATTACTCTGATATCGTCAGGAGCGTTTCATTTAAGTGTAAATTCTGATTATTAATTTTATTTTTATTTATTTCTACCAAAGTCAAAATACTTCAATATTTTATCGAACCAACATGCTTTATTATTACTTTGACATCGTCAGGAGCATTTTGTTTAAGTGTAAGTTCTAATTATTAATTTTATTTTTATTTATTTCTACCAAAGTCCAAATACTTGAATATTTTATCGAAGCAATATGCTTTATTATTACTTCGATATCATCAGGATCGTTTCGTGTCAACGTAAGTTCTGATTATTAATTTTATTTTTATTTATTTCTACCAAAGTCCAAATATTTGAATATTTTATCGAACCAACATGCTTTATTATTACTTTGACATCGTCAGGAGCATTTTGTTTAAGTGTAAGTTCTAATTATTAATTTTATTTTTATTTATTTCTACCAAAGTCCAAATACTTGAATATTTTATCGAACCAACGTGCTTTATTATTACTCTAATATCGTCAGAAGCGTTTCGTGTCAATGTAAGTTCTGATTATTAATTTTATTTTTATTTATTTCTACCAAAGTCCAAATACTTGAATATTTTATCGAACCAACGTGCTTTATTATTACTGTAATATCGTCAGGAGCGTTTCATTTAAGTGTGAGTTCTGATTATTAATTTTATTTTTATTTATTTCTACCAAAATCAAAATACTTCAATATTTTATCGAACCAACGTGCTTTATTATTACTCTAATATCGTCAGAAGCGTTTCGTGTCAATGTAAGTTCTGATTATTAATTTTATTTTTATTTATTTCTACCAAAATCCAAATATTTGAATATTTTACCGAACCAACGCACTTCATTATTACTTTGATATCGTCAGGATCGTTTTGTTTAAGTGTGAGTTCTGATTATTAATTTTATTTTCATTTATTTCTCCCAAACGTTTAATCAGTTTTTTGGTATTGTTGCCGTTATCATTGTAGCAAATTAGACCGTATCAAGGAAAGCAAAACTGGCGCTGTGTTTTACATTTCGTTTTCGAGTAAACGGGGCGAGCTACGGAGGATTAATGAATTTAAAATGCAAACGCCGTTTAGAAAACGTATTATACGAGCCGTGAAAAGCGGGGGTGTGCTTTATTATTCGAGAAAACTGTAATCGCAGAGAGAGCGTAGATTGCAGCGCTTAGCATTTTAGTTGTATATTTGCTTTTTGAGAAATATAGAGAGAACGGAGCTGAACGTTAATCGCATTGTCGCATTACGGTGCGCATTTTCGACACCGAAACGGAAACATGAACGACACTCCCTCTTGTTCGTTTTTGAGAAGAGACGACGAACGGTTGAACTTGACGTTAATTAGATTCTTGCATTATTCTCTCTGTACGCTCCCGAAGAACGAGTCGAAAGGAATAAAATGAAGCGATCCCGTTCGGGTTTTGTAATTTTCATTACGAACCGCCACGTGTACGAAACTTTAGTAGAGTTTCTAATTTATTTCAACGAATTATTGATTTCGCCGACTTACTTTTATTACATATTCCATTAGAAAAGAAGGAGCGAACGCTTTCGAAGTAAGAAAATTCATATTCTGGAATATTGAATGCAGTGTGGTGCTTTTTCAATAGTTGGGGTGGGGGAGGGGGTTGAAAACTTTAATAAATCAAGTTTGAAAAGGTCTGCACGAAATGCCACTATTACCCTTAAATTCTTATAAACTTGTTATATTTCTCATTGAGCATTGTGTAAGTCTGTAATTGGCAGTAAATGTGAAATAATATTCAGTATATATTTATATTAAAAAATGTATGTAAAAACTGTTCCAATTTATTTCAATTTTCGTTGCACAACTTTCTCGAAATAAATCAACCTTTAATACAAAGTATATTAAAAAAATATATCATTTTTTTCCTGAGAAAATTTAAATTCTATTTTATTTTATAAATTGCATATATTCAGTTTAATTTATTACTTTCTTTATATTGTAATCGTGTAAAATGGCTGGATATGTATATTAATTTGAGAATGTTGAATAAAATTATTTTTGTAAGATTGATCGAATTTAATATTGCAACATTGTGGTAATGGGCATTTGCTTTTTTCCAGATCCTTAAATAACTTCGTGGAAAGTAGTCGTTGCATATTCAACGAGATAACGATTTAATACAAAACTTTACGAAGAGCGTTTAAAGCGTGTTTCCCGCGAAAAACTCTTTGATCTACTAACGTGTACGATCCTTCAGTCGCTGGAGGTAGAACATAATTGTCGGTAGGCGGCGTTGATTTCCAAGGATATAAAAGCCCGTAAGAAATGTGTGCATTTGTATGGCAAGATACGTCGAGATGTACGCGCACCGTGGAAACGAGAATGTTTCTTTAGGTGCATGTTCATGTGACATTAAAGTCCTAGCAGAGTGACTTTTTTGCTAGTGTTTTCACGCAGCTTTATGTTATACCATTTGTTACCTTAAATATGGCGGAGAGGGACGTGATTTTTACGACCCTTCGCGTTTCATGGGGAAATTACACCAGAACATCGTTTATCCGGACTAATTGGGAGACAAATTCGTTCGGATAATCGGGTCGCAAAAATTAAACTGCAACAAAACATTAAAGCAACGTGGCATTAAATAATACTTAGAAACGAAGGTTTATCGCGCCAAGGAACACGCGATGAGTATAACAAATAATAATATAAACACGTGATTTATACGATGTAACTGCACGTCAGTCTTTTTTTAAATAAACGATCGAATGAGCTCCATTTTTATTTGAATTTTTAACTGACTTTTGCAATTCTTTTGCACAACTGTCGCTGGGTCTTTTCAGACCCTTATCTTACACTTATACAGGGTGTCTGCCCAAACCTGGGAAAAATTTTAATGGGAGATTCTAGGGGCCAAAATAAGACGAAATTCAAGAATACTAATTTGTTGATGGAGGCTTCGTTGAAAAGTTATTAACGTTTAAAGTTTTGCTCGTACTGAATTTTTTTCTAGAATGTGGGTAGGATTTCGGGGGTACGTCTATTCACCAAAAATGATTGTAATTGACACCTGCAACTGAAAATAATTTTTTTAGAACGATTTGATATTTTTTTTTTTTTTGCCGAAAAATTTAGGCACCTACCCCCTATCGATTTTTCATAGAAACTCGTTTTTAATTTTTAGTAATTTTGTTTGACGCCCTACAGAAAAGTTGTGTAATACTTTTTTATAGGTATCCATGAACTCTACTTCTCCCCAAAATTTCAATGAAATATATTCACTATTGTAAGAGTTATGAACGTTTGAAAATTGGACCATTTTTATGTGGTTTTTCTCATTTTGCGGGGTCAAGGGCCAACTTTTCGAATATTTTTGCGACTTGTACATATTCTCTATCAAAATACGCGTAGTTTGCTTTTTTAAACATCAAAATCGTCCAATCCGTTCAGAAGTTATGACATTTTAAAGATTTGCATGAAATTTCGGGCAAACATTTCTGGCCTCAAATTAAATTTTCGGTAAGGAATTTTTTTCTCAAAAATGGTTAGGATTTCGAGGGTATGTCTATTCACCAAAAATGATTGTAATTGACCCCTGCAATTGAAAATAATTTTTTTAGAACGATTGAAAATTTCTTAATTTTGTCAAAAAATTTCACACTTGCCTTAATTTTTTTCTCGAAACTTGGTAGGATTTCAAGGAGATGTATATTAACCAAAAATGATTGTAACTAACCCCCACAATCGAAAATAATTTTTCCAGAACGATTTGAAACTTTTCAATTTCACCGAAAAATTTAAGCAGCTACCCCCTGCCGATTTTTCTTAAAAATTCGTTTTTCATTTTTAATAATTTTGTTTGACGCCCTACAGAAAAGTTGTGTAATACTTTTTTATAGGTATCCATGAACTCTACTTCTCCCCAAAATTTCAATGAAATATATTCACTATTGTAAGAGTTATGAACATTTGAAAATTGGATCATTTTTATGTGGTTTTTCTCATTTTGCGGGGTCAAGGGCCAACTTTTCGAATATTTTTGCGATTTGTACATATTCTCCATCAAAATACGCGTAGTTTGCTTTTTTAAACATCAAAATCGTCCAATCCGTTCAGGAGTTATGACATTTTAAAGATTTGCATGAAATTTCGGGCAAACATTTCTGGCCTCACATTAGATTTTCGGTAAGGAATTTTTTTCTCGAAAATGGTCAGGATTTCGAGGGTATGTCTATTGACAAAAAATGATTATAATTGACCCCTGCAACCGAAAATAATTTTTTCAGAACGATTTGAAATTTTTTAATTTCGCCGAAAAATTTCAGTGAAACATGTCAACGTCTGGTCAGACATTACATTTTCGGTAAGGAATTTTTTTCTCGAAAATGGTTACGATTTCGAAGGTATGTCTAATGACCAAAACTGATTGTAATTGACCCCTGCAATCGAAAATAATTTTTCTAGAATGATTTGAAATTTTTTAATTTAATTTTTTAATAACTTTTTAACGAAGCCTCCACCAAGAAATTGATATTCTTGATTTTCATCTTATTTTGGCCTCTAGAATCTCCCAATAAAATTTTTCCCTGGTGTGGCCGAATACCCTATATATTTAAATCTCTAATGTATAATAATGTAAAATATTTGTTTTACCTGTTTGTTAGGAGACACAGTGATCTTAATTTTGTCTTAAATATTTTTGAATTTTACTCCACAAGACTCTTGCTCTTAAAATAACAATGAAATATTAACAGCCAAAGGAATAAAAGAGAAAATAAAACAAAAACAGAAACAGAAAAGAACGAATGAAAAATAAGTGTTATCTGGGCCCAGGAAGACCCAGAAAGTTTTATTTGACCCATTTTTAGGAAAGTGATTATTGATAAAGTAATCTGAGTGATGCAGAAGCAAAATAGAACAGCATATAGAGGGACAGCTTTTTGGATGTGTGGTTAAAGTACCTAGAAAAGCTTAAATAATTATGAGTAGGTTGAGTTGAACCTGTTTTCAGCTTCGGAGTACTAGCATACAGTGGCCTGAAACTAGGTCATGAGGAGTATGGAATAAATTATCGTTGAATCCTCTGTGTAAGCTATTTTATGCCCTATGTTTAACCTTGGTTGGAATATTTTATAACGCATCTGCTATAAAAATTTCAAATTATGTGTTTTCAAAATATTGTCGTTTCAAATGGTAAATCCCAATCGTGATCTTCGAATACCAATTCAATATTCCACGACTATTTAATATTTTTAACAACAATGTCAATGTTCCATAAGAAAATTAAATACTATCAATATCACTGATGTTTTTTGTTGCTCCTAAGTGTATATTTTTCCCCTGGAAATTCATATGTTTAGAAAATGTATTTAAAAACATTGGTGTGTTGACCTCTACACCATTAAGAACCAATCTTAATATTTAATATCCCAATTTTTAATATTTTGATTGTGGAAGAGAATTCCAAAGACTTGCTCAATAATTTACTTCCAATTATTATTTTTTCTGTCTAAGTTCTAAAATTTAATGTACCGAGGAATTTTGTATTTTGTAACATTCCTTTTTCAATATATTAATTTTATTTCTGCCTTCCATGTAAGTTACTTGACAGTTTTAAAGATATAATTAATTAATCAATGTTATACGCCCAGCGATGTATTAGTAGGTATCTGGTCGTAGAAGCTGCAACGACGGAGTGACATGCCGCGTGGCTTGTAAATCGGAAGTTCAACGATATTTAATCGGGCTTCGATCTCTGAACTTCCGATTTACAAGCCACGCGACATGCCACTTCGCCATCGCGTCTTCTACGCCCCGGCACCTCGATGTAACAAAACTATAATATAACAACGCTTCTACTTAGTAATTATCCAATACTGGCCGATGTAAAATCATTTCACTTCCCATTAACGAACACAGAACCATTTGTGTAAAAATTAATAAAAGATCAACGAGGTGACGAAAGTTGACGAAGTTTGATAGAAAACACGTTATTTTTAATGTCTATAAGCGAACCATCAATCTTAGAAGTCCGAAAACCTAGTGTGAACAATCTTTATGGCCAAGAAAAATAATTAGAAAATTTTGTTAAATCTTCCCTTTATTAGTTGTTTTTTTAACTTTGCTTGAAAATACTAGGTCTTCGGTCTACACGTTATTTTTAATGTCTATCAGTGAATCATTGATCTTAGAAGTCCAAAAACCTAGTGTGAACAATCTTTATTGTCGAGAAAAATAACTAGAAAATTTTGTTAAATCTTCCCTTTGTTAGTTGTTTTTTTAACTTTGCTTGAAAATACTAAGTCTTCGGTCTACAAGTTATTTTTAATGTCTATCAGCGAATCATTGATCTTAGAAGTCCAAAAACCTAGTGTGAACAATCTCTATTGCCAAGAAAAATAACTAGAAAATTTTGTTAAATCTTCCCTTTGTTAGTTGTTTTTTTAACTTTGCTCGAAAATACTGGATCTTCGGTCTACTGTTATTAAATTCAACGTTTATTTCCACGGCCATCAGCCGTCTGTTCCTTTACGAATAATATTTATTATTGTATCTTCGTCCTTTAACATGATTCTGGATCTCTCTGACCGTTGTTTGTCTTTCAAACTGTCAATATTCGCGAAACGATTCACCGTGTTCTTGATACACTTCTAGAATATTTCTCAATTTCCTGGCAATATTCAACAACGAACACAGTTCCTTTCGAAGCTATCGTATTTTTAGTTTCGATGCTCTTATTATTACTCAGTTTGATTAATAATAAGTAAGTTAATTATATATGTTGATTTCAGTCCGTGACATGAGGCGGAAAATTAAAATTAATTATTCGAATGCAACGAAACTTAAAATATAATGAAAAATCTAAGGAGGAAACAAATTGTTTATACGTTCGCGGTGTAACAGTGGAACGCTTGTGTTATTACTCAGTTTGACTAATAATAAGAAAGTTAATTAAATATGTTGATTTCAGTCCGTGACATGAAGCGGAAAATTAAAATTAATTATTCGAATGCAACGAAACTTAGAAATATAATGAAAAATCTAGGGAAGAAATAAATTGTTTATACGTTCACTGTGTAACATTGAAACACTTGTTGCTATAAAATAAAATCCAAACATAAAATATGAAATATCTCGTAACGTATTGCGTCTTCAGTGGCCATGCTTTCCACATTTTTATATACAAAACGGTGAGAAGAATTTGTGTGAAAGAAAAATACACAATTGAATTTAGAAAACATGCGCATATTGCATTTTTAACGTTGCTCCAAACGAAAATATCGCCAACGAACGGAGTATTTTTCCAACTTGTCCCAGGTTCTAAATTCTGGATCTAATCTATTTCTAACGATATATCAATAATTCATATTGGAATAAAATTTGAAAGAAATAATGGGAAATAGACTTGGAAAAATAATTTACACGCGAGTAGTCTGAAAATAAAATTCGCTTAGATGCTAAGTACAATCGTTAACTTCTTAATTTCGTAGTAGAATTTTTAAGTTTTCGAATGAAAACCCTTTCTCTGTGAAAAGTTAATTCCAGTAATATGTTTTGCATCATTTTGATAACGATCTTATATTGTCGAAGTATTGTAAACGTTACTTACTACATCGATATTTAATAATAACGTAATGACAGTGAAATTTAAATATAGATTAGGAAGTTGACCCTCCGTTAAAATAAGAAAAAAATTTCGCCTTACTTTTACGCGAACTAAAACTTAAAAGTTGAGAGGTCATAGCTATAGGAAGCTGCTTCTCTTCTGCCACAACTTTTCCCAACTTTTTTTGATAAATCTTTCCGGCGAATCCGCGGCACAACACGGTACTCATAAATTACACAATATATGAATTATGCATTCGACTTCTACGATTGTGTTTAGAACATCATGAACAAGAATATATTTTCGAAGAGTTACATTCCGAGAGGAAACTACGATTTATTAACCGTTTCACAAATTGTTTTCAACGTTTTCTGTTGTCCAGTTCGACCATCGAAATATTCGTAATAATATTTTCTGCGTTTACTTTATATCATTCAACATTTTATGCGCTAAATAGTAACTCTTTCAATCCACTGGAAACTATGTAACAATTTTGTTAAAATGATTCCCTCAATTCACTGCAACTTTCTAATAAAGACTTTGCTGCGAATATACGCTCGTAAAGTTCTTCCTTGGATTGCATCCACTTCCTTGCAAACACATTTTCTCTCAGCCATCCCTTGCAGACAATTTTCTGTTTTCAATTACACCGTACTACCCTCTATATTACTCCATAATTTTTCTGATGGTAATTAAACGACGTGCAAACAAGAGTAAATTCAATTAAATATATTTGACGTTTGATATTACTTAGAAAGCAAGGAAAACGAAAAATTTTGAAAAGTTGCGTGCAAGCAGGAAGACTAAATATTTTTTCTTACGAATCAGCTTGTGTACAAATATCAAAGATATATTCTGTCAGTTCTCAGTTCTATTCTCTCTCTATATTGTGTAAATTAATAATAAAACTCTAAAACTTAATCGAGTCAAAAGTGTAAGGACACACGGATTAGTTTATTGTAATTTAATATAATTTTACTTTAGCTTACTAAAAATAGCTCGTTGGCATATTAGGACATTTTATCGTTTAATTTATTCAGTTGTTGATTTTCGGATTTGGCGCATACGTTACAAAGAACTCTAATGAAAACGAGTTCTGTTTCAGTAATACTTCGCTCAGGTTTTACTTTCTGCCACGATTTAACAGTAACGAGTGACTGGAAACTTTTTCCGGTTAATTCTTACGGTTTGCATTGTCGAAACGATACTGACTTCATTTATTCAAGGTTTACAAAAAATTGGTTCGTATTTTCAAGACTCAAGTTTCACGTGGTTGCTTCGTTTCGAATAAAAACTATAATATTAATAAATTGTTCGAATAAAATGTCAGTACTTAAATTTGTGAACTAATCGATACAAGCACGTGCTATTTAGCATAAGAAAATGAAAGTTTGCTACGAACTTATATTATTTAGCATTTAATTGAAATTACAGTTACTATTTTCGTAAATCGAGTGGCCTGTACTTTGAACACGTAGATTTAAAATTTTATATTAATGTATAATACAGTTACGCATTGTATGAGAAGCCTTTGATCGTGGAGTGATATGAAAATTTCTGACATTAAAAGGCAATCACCGAATTTTACTTTGTAATGACAGGTTGATGAAATGAATTTTCAGATGCTCCACGTCTTCCTACCAGTCGCGTATTTCGTACGATATGAATATTTCTCTTGGCATTCGTGGAAATAAGTAAAGGTACAGTCGAGAGAGGTGAGCTAATAATTTGTGTAATTTGTTCAGCCGTTGCTTTCTGAATTTACGCGCACGTAACGAAGAACTCTAATATAGTAATAATATTTGTAGTTTAATTCATTCTCCTTGCAAACTTTAAAAGGGAACAACTCTAATGAAATTGGATTTTATTGTGACGATGCCTCGCTCATATTTTAACTTCAGTCTCAATTTTTAATATTTTTATATTGCACGTTTTGGCTTGCAGAAAAATTTTTAAAAAATATATATATATATATGATATTGCAATATTTTTGTCTTGCACGATTAACATACGTTCTTTTTTGAAATTACGTTAAAAATAAGAATATTCACAATTTTAAATACTTATATTAAGACACAAAATTTCCCACTTGTTATCCTTTCATATTTTTCTATATAGGGTAATCAAATTTTTATTTTTGTGCAATTCTTACAGTTTTAAAGAATAGTTTTTGTTGAATTGTTCTTACCATCAGGTAACATTGATATTTTTCTTTTGTTTATACAGAAGATTTAATTTAGAATACTGATTTTTCACAGAGGTGCTAACAAAATTAATTTTCAAGATTTGATGTTAACGAGAATAAATCTAGACTGGGCTCTTGAATTTTAACTATAAAAAATAAATTCTATAAAAAATTGTGGATGTGCTATTTCTAATTGTATAAAAACAAAGTTTCCGTTTTGGTGGACAATTTGTGGGGTTTGGTGTGGCAGTCAAAGTGTTAAAATATTTTCTAAAGCAATCTCGACATAAATAGCTTAATACTTTTTTGAGAAAAATTTAGTGTACTCGAAAACGTATAATTTCATTTAAAAAAACAAATGTCCTATATGAATTTAACCACTCAAAACCATATAGCTTTTAAATGAACCAATTTCTGGTAAATTTATTATTTACGAAGTTATTACGTTAAATTTGTTATATTCTAGTTTCCAATTGTCTAAGAACAAAGTTTCCTTTTTCCTGGACAATTTGATGAGTTTGGTGTGGCAGTCAAAGTGTTAAAATATTTTCTAAAGCAATCTCGAGATAAATAGCTTAATACTTTTTCGAGAAAAATTTAGTGTACACGAAATCGAATAATTTCATTTAAAAAAACAAATGAATTTCACCACCGTCCTATATGAATTTAACCATTCAAAACCATATAGCTTTTAAATAAACCAATTTCTGATAAATTTGTTATTTACAAAGTTATCAAAGTGGTTCCAATTACGTGCCGCACTCTGCATTTGATTGGTTAAAAACGTGCATTCGATTTGAAGCAAAGAGACCGGTTTCCAGTTAATAGGACCTCTCAAATACAGGTTGCGAACTCATAAAACGCACGGCTTGTAAAACGTTTCAGCAAACAAATAGTTCTCTAATTAGTAGCCTTCTTGGTAATGCGTTATGGACGAAAATTTTGAACGTGCAAAACAGGAATTCCGTAGTTCCGGCTTTCAAGTAACAAAATCGTAACCGCCAGCTCGCTTCAAAGCAGGAATTAGTGTAGTTTCTCTTAATGCATGCAACACCAGAGGATGTAGGCTTTCGTTCGCGGGAACTTCCCCCCCCATCGGCAAAGTTAATTCCCTGTTCGACTTAACTGTCAGTTTTTAAATGAAATTTTAACGAAACGTTTGCTTTGAATTTTTCCAGACGCGACTCAAATTATTATTTTCACGTTATGATATAATAGAATATTGCGATCGATGTTGTCGGTTGCGTTTGCGTATTATAATAGCTGTTAATATTAATAAACGTATGTATTTAACAACGTTTCTATCAGAGTATCAGTAAAAGTATTTCTTAACTTATAATTAAGAAATACAAATGATATTGATAAGAATTATCAGAAAACGAAACACTAATTCAATCTTTTATAAAATCAAATATAGTGAAAAAGTAGAGGTATTAACTGTATTTAATTTAAATATTATTCCTAGGTTTGTCTAACGTTGAAAATTTGTTTAATCGATAATGTGTCCCTTTAAAAATGAATAACAATCGTATGGGCTAAAATAATATTCTATTTTTCACGTATCTTCCAGTAAGAAGAATTTCATTAATATTATCAGAAAACGAAACACTAGTTCAATCTTTTATAAAATCAAATATAGTGAAAAAGTAGAGGTATTAACTGTATTTAATTTAAATATTATTCCTAGGTTTGTCTAACGTTGAAAATTTGTTTAATCGATAATGTGTCCCTTTAAAAATGAATAACAATCGTATGGGTTAAAATAATATTCTATTTTCCACGTATCTTCCAGGAAGAAAAGATAGTTATATTAACTAAAGATTATTTTCGTCTGAGAATTTTATTTTTCATTAATTTTTACCCGTAGAGTGTATTATACACGCGATAGAAATGTGGTGGAGCTAAATGGCGTTATTAACCGATCATCGAACAAGTTTGGAACAAATATTTAATAGCTCAGAGTTGCATATATATGAACTGCACGCATTCTGATCAAATTTTTACTTTATCGACGAGTAAACTGTTTCCAATAACGCGATCGTCTTCAATAATCGGTTGCTCTCCGGAGTGGTGTAAACTTTTCTACGTCGATCATCGGTATTTGTTCGCGAAGTCTCGCATTCGCATACACTTCGGGCCGCCCTCTTGTACCGTGTACGGCCTGGAAAGGAGCATTATCTATAAAATTGATGTTATATCGACCCCCGAGCGTCTAACAAAGCATATCTCCGTCGAGAAAATCTCGTTACTCCGTGGAATAAATCGACTTGTATCATTTTTCCAATTTTTCCCGACGTTGACACGAAATTCCCCACAGAAAAGACAAAAAGGCTCCCTGGTGCAGCCGCCCAGAACAGTGTTTGACTTTTCGAGACACGGATTAATTAATAACAACCCCCGTCGCATTATCTTTCTTACACGATCCTTCGACCCTAATTTTATCGAGCTTCTTGTTACATTTTATTATTGTCAACAGCGAACCATGTTTCACTGTACCAATTAAACTTACTTATAGAATAAATGGTAATAGTATTAGGGTTAATTTATAATTTAAAGTTCTAAATAAATATTCGATATCAAATTTCACGATAAATGTCACTGTTAAGTCCGACATATTTCAGTCGTTTTAAAAACGATCTTATTTTATTTTGAATTAATTAACGATTGGATATCGATGTTGCACTGCTTTTACTGTGTACTGCATCGTTCGTCTAATTTGTAATTATTGACTAGCTGGTTGAATGAAATCATGGATTCGTAAATATTCTAAAGCTATTATATTATACGTTTTTGGGTCAGATTCTATGTATATCGAAACAGACTTTCACATCAAATGACTAAAACGAGAAATATCGATATTAATAATTCAGAATCAGTTAGAATTATGTTCGATGACGCCAAATTGCAATTCAAAATCGGTTTAAGCAGTGATTAGATAATTTTAGAAAAGTAGAAATCTATCAAAGTATCGTCGAATATGAAACAATTCTTTACAAGTAAACAATAAAATGTATAGATTTCTTATTCGTATGGACGAACAATTGAGAAAAATCCAGGCTGTCTACGGAACGTTCTCCTTTCAACGTTAATAATATTTTATTTAACGTTAAATAAGGACGTCCAGCCTTTGAAAATAATGATTTAAGCTGGAAACTCAGAGCGTACCGATCTTCGTGTATAACTACGACTCTTTATGTACACTCCTATTAGCTTTGCTTTGGAATTCGAAAACTTGGATTTAGTGTATTTAACTAATGCATGGTACTACTGCTTGCTAACTTTTATTAATCATTCTTGTTAAAGTTCCTGCCAAGTTCACCTTGTTTCCTCGCGAAACTTCAATATTTCTGTTACACGCCTGTGAATGAACTTAAATTTGCCCCAAGAAAATCAAATTTCCGGAACAGAAAGGTTACGAGCTAACATGAATATTCTAAAAATCTTTTCGACATATATGTATGAATATTTATAAAATTCACAAGCCGTTTCTTCGAAAATTATTGCAATTATGTCTAGCTCCAATTATTTTTAAATGTATCTAATAAATGAGCTCTTAATTACTTTCTTATCGAATCAGTTAAATCGATGTGTAAACTCTGACTCCTGAATACATTGTCAGCACAATTTCCCCTGCAATTATTGGGGTTTTTACTTTTCACTGTGGATGTTCGTTTGCGGGGAAAAACCAAGTTTTTTATATTTCTACGTACGCTAGTAAATTGAAGCTGACGGATATTCTCGAAGATACTCTGTGATACGGTTCTTTTACTTTTAGCTTACGTTTCCTTCTTGCAACTTCAGCTCGGACGTAAGCAGATTACTCTGTTTGTTGGGTTCGTCTCAATATTCATAAAAGGCAGTATGCTAGTTCGTAGGGATGAAAACTTGTTGAACTTGGCGGTAGGAAAGAAAATTTGCCTGAAAGAGGAAAATATAATTTATAAATATAATGGCGATTGAAAATAAAACCAAATTTATTACGCGAAAATAACAGTCTCTATAAAATAAAATTCTCGTTTATTAGAATCTTTGGAACAAAACATTTTGGTGTAATTTGTGCTGAAATTCTTTTTTGATACTTGGAACATAAGCATCATTTTTACTGATTTTGACTCTTTGATAATTTTCTTCAATGAAATTTCATTGTCACTATTACCTTCACTATCTGTCAGCTCGTAAAAAACTTCTTCATTCTTTGACGATTGTTCTTTTAGTTTAGATTTATGATATGGAATAATTGCAAAGCATTGAAACACGTTCAAATAACGATGATCTAAATGTGAACAGGACTCGGAACACGACTCGACAGTTGAAAGTTTCACGGAATACTGTCGAGGAATGTGTCCTCTGAGCTCTGTTAGTATCGTTATCACCTCAATGTAAACACAAGACAAGGTGTGTCAAGTATCGAAGAAACAAGCGCTTACGTCTAGAGTGGGGTCAGAACTGGCCCGGACGTAGCCGTTCGAGTATTACAGAATATTTTTACATTTTCACAGAATCAACACTCTAATTTTTTTATCGTCGAAATTTACTTGGAGATTATTTGAAAGGTACTTCGGGTTAAAGTTTTGATAAACTCACGGAAATCCTTGATTGCTTGAAACGAGAACTATTTTACTTCCGTGTTACGTACTAAAATATTCAAAAATAAAGTTTTAATTAATCGAAGGAGAGGCTTCGTTGCATCGAATAAGAGACGCTTTTAAATAATTTACAGAGATATTTAATGATAAAGTTTTAATAAACTCGAGGAGGTCTTTGATTGTTCGAAATAAAAAATATTTTACGAAATATTCACTAAAATTTTACTAGATCGAAGAAGAGAGGAGAGAATACATTTACAAAGATATTTAATGATCAAGTTTTAGTAAACTCGAGGAGGTTCTTCATTGTCCGAAATAAAAAATATTTTACGAAATATTTATTAAAATTTGACTAGATCGAAGGAGAAAAGAGAGAAGGAATTTGGCTTCCCAAATGTTTACAAAGCTGTATTAATAATCAAATATTAAAAATTCGATACTTCCTAGAATTTATTTTATAATAAAGTATAAATTTGCGTAAGAAGAAATGAAGAACCTAACGCGCCGAAAATAGGAGAAAAGCGGGATAAAAGTAAGAAACAAAACATAAAGGACGTTGTAGAGAAGGAGGTCAAAGTAAACAAAGTGAACCAAAACAGTCAAAAGAAAAGGTAACACAGTGAAACAGCGAAATGGTGACTGGCAAAAGGGGTAAGAATGAATGACGGCTGGCTGATTAGTATGAAGGAAGTGAGAAGAGTTTGGTGTGCAGTCGACACTCTATCATGAGGGTGCTTTTTGTGGAATGTCAATATCCGTGAAGTGTCTGTGCCCCATTTCCTAATACCAGTGCGTTAATTCTTTTGTGATACAACGTGACAAAATTGTCCAAATTGCAGAAATGATCCTTTTCATAATTTCAAACGTTAAAATTGTTTCATGCAAGCACTAATAACTTGGTTAATGGTAACAATTATTAGCATTATACCACTTGTAACATAGGGTTAGTGTGGTTGTTGGATGCTCTCCAGAGAGCATCACAAACTGAATTTGTTACGTCAGATCAAATATATTTGTCAAGTTACAACTTTTGTAGATATTTTACGTATAGTTCTTATTACCTTAAAATTACAATGTATATAATTATCGATTAAAATAGTGTTATAAATTACTATGGATTACTTAACTTCCAAGATGGCCGCCATCACAGGTGGCGCACTCTAGCAACAGCAAGTCCAGATCTATTTAAATATACATATACACGAAATTCGATAGTCTTTTTTAAATATTCTTTTATTTTACTCGAAAAGTAATTTTTCCAATGCAAGATATAGTTAAAATTAATTGGCTAGCTTCGAATGTCTGTATCTTTTTAAGTAAAACGATGACTGAAACTCCTCTTATTTTTACACGAACTGTAACATATTTCGATCTCCTAAATATTTCTATTCATTCGTCGTTGTCTTTTAGATTCTTTGATCCGCGCGTTGATTGCATTCGACGCCGTGCACGAAATAAACAATTTTCACCGTAAGAACAAACAGTTAACGTAGTCGATGTTTGAGCTCCAACGACCGCAACTATCCGAGCGTATATGAGGTAGCACGTTTGCTCGCGAAGCGGAGGCCAATTTCCTTTCGACGAGTTCAGTAACGAGAAAATGTCATTTGAGGGCTAATTGCGGCGATTTCGTGCTAGGATTATCCGAAGTACGCTCTTCGGTTGTCGTTAACCGAGAGGAGTGTAATTAATTGCGTCAAAGACACATAAAAGGGCCCCGACCGAGCAAAATTTTCCTGCTGTGCCGAGACGGTTGCAATCGAACTTTTTAATGAGATATGTTTCAAATGTTGACGACCCGCGAGTTACGTCGAGGCGTACTTTTCTAGGTTAGAAGGAAAACCTAACCACAATTCTCTAGTTCGACAAGGAAATTATATCGAATTCGTTCAAGCAACGAATAATTCAAACTATAATAATTCAAAACTAATTTCGCCAAAAATGAATTTTTATTGTTTACGTATTTTTAATTATCGGTAAATATATGTATAAAAATATAATTTCTTCTTGGTTAATTTTTGTATATTACGTATCGAGCTTTATTATGTTACTAAATTCCAGTGAATTATTTACGATTCGAACAGTTTTCTAGAAAGTTGAAAATAGTTTTTGTTTCCCGGTATATCAATTAATGTGTTATTTATTTATATTAAAAGTGTTTGTAGTAAATTATTGTTTAATGGAAGAATGTTTCGACAAAAACTGCGGATAGGCCGTTCGAATAGTAAAGTGCTGAGATGGCTGAATATTTGAATAATGTATGCTATACATACTTCCAGACCCCAGTTCGACGGTTAGGGCCGCAACGGTCGTAAATTAGAGAAAGAAACCTTTTTCAGCTTCCCTGCAAGTGCCTCTCCATCCTTTTTCTGGCTCTTCTGACTTTATTTATTCACCCATAACCTTTCCTCAACAGTACTATAGCTTGCACAATACTAACAATTTTAATCAGTCGTGCCTATAAACGGCCATTTTTCGATTTCTCTTCATTCTATCTTCAGCGGATACCCTAACACTTGAAATATATTAAATCTCGAATACCATCAGACACTCTTTCAAAGTATTTATCTCTCTATCGAGATTATTCATAAACGGATACAAGACATTTCTATGAACAATATTTTTAATTTTAAGTTTGGATGTTACTCCCTAGAGACACTGTGGCGATATAGTTAATTACATTTTGGTCACCGCCGTGGCAAAACAGCAGTTCTTTTCTAAGAAAACCGTCGCGCAGAGACGACTTGGTAGCTCAAACGGTAGCTCAAAAGGACGTGCTCGTTTCTTGCAAAGAAGGGACAGAAAGAAGTTGTAGTTCGCCAAAAAAAAAGAGAACAACGATCCTTCAAAGGAAGACAACGACAATACAGAATGTATTTTCTGCGGTCATTTGTTCTCTGAATCCACAGAACAGTGGGTTAGGTGTTTTGAACGCGGTTGGGTTACGTCAAAGAAAAGGACAAGGACGAAGACATTATTCATCTTTGTGAAATGTAAGGAGCAAGACACGATGCCATCTTTGTATTCAAAATCATCTTTTTCCTATTTTTCCGTTTATCAAGGGAAATTTATTCTTGTACAATTTGATAGTCGAATAATGTCGTTACTTACAAGTACGAAAGATTTTTAGATTTTAGAGACAGAATTCTTCTTTTCTTCCGTTTCTAAATCTATTTTATCAGCTAACAAAATCTTAATAAATCTCTTTCCAGAAGATCGAATTATCTATTGAATATAATTTACATAAATAAATAAGCAAAATAGACTTTACGAGTCGATAGTTTCTTACAGAAACAGATGCAAAATACAAAATAATAAAGGGTTATATATTTATTTATCAAAAGTCTAGTCAATATCTTTTTCTATGAATCGAATCTTAAAAAATCTTGAAAATAAACAGAAAAATAGAACAATGATACCAGCGTCGAGGATTCGAATTTTTTTATTTTCTAACGTCCCGTTCATAATAAATATAAAATATATACAATTCTTTTTTTAGCCGTTCACGTATGTTGTAGAGTATTTGCAGGACTGTCTGCAGCAGTTCCAGTTCGCGTAAGTTTTCCACAGTCTTCTGATCATTGTCTGATAGACGCGGGATTTGGTAAAGCTCCATGCAAAAAAGAAATCTGAAGGGGTTAAATCTGGCGATCAAACTGGCCAAACCTTCGTCCAAATTTCGTCGCGTTGCTTTCCTTTGGACTCGCAAGATTACGTATTTCTTCGAAAAACTCGAATTATTTCAACAGAACAGATTGGAACTTCGATACGCGTAAATTGTAAGTACAAAGTAGAAAGCCGGGTCGTTGCATTCGTGACTCAGAAAGTTCAGCCTGGGGGTGAGAATGGTACATAACATAAGCGCCCGAACAATTCAAAACTGTACTTTCTGTTGAAGTCCTTGCTACGCTTCGAGTGTTGCTTTTCTTGAAAGCGTTAAAATGTACCGTAATCGAAGTTTGCTTAGGACCAAGCATTATAATTTTAGGGAGGGAAACTACCATCGTCTTGAACCCTTTTGTTCCCAAATTAATATCTACCGAAAATAATTTTAGATCTTGAAAACATTCAACGACTCTCATGGTATTATTTTTATTATTGATACGTGTGATAATTTTCATTGCAAAGTTCTGTTTTCTCATCTTTGACCCATAATTGGACTTAAAATAATTTAAGGGCAGAATAGTTTACTTATATTGTATTTATAGTAATACTTAAGAAAATTAATAATTTTAACTGATTAAATTGTCTCGAAAACGAAGCATTATAAAAAACAATTTTATTACAAATTTTAATGGGAGATTTTAGAGGCCAAAATAAGACGAAAATCAAGAATATCAATTTCCTGACTGAGGCTTTATTAAAAAGCTATTAAAAAATTTCATATCATTCTGAAAAAATTATTTTTGATTGAAGGGTTCAATTACAACCATTTTTGGTCAATACACATACTCCTGAAATCCTACCCACTTTCGAGAAAAAAATTCCTTACCGAAAATATAATGTCTGACCATGAATTAATGATTCCCCTGAAATTTCATGTGTATCAAATCGTTCTGAAAAAATTATTTTCGGCTACAGGGGTCAATCACAATAATTAATGGTGAATAGACCTACCCCCGAAATGCTACCCACTTTCTAGAAAAAATTCAGTACGAGCAGAACTTTAAACATTAATAACTTTTTAACAAAGCCTCCATTAACAAATTGATATTCTTGATTTTCGTCTTATTTTGGCCTCTAGAATCTCCCATTAAAATTTTTGCCAGTGGTGGCCGAACACCCTGTATATACATGGAAAATGTTTGAGTTGTATAAAAGTTAAAAAAGTCACTAGAAAAAGTTTGACCACTCTGATATAAGATTGTCTAATGAGATATTTTCGAAAATTTTATTAAATTATTATAAAGAGAACCGTGCGTCTTCACACTTGTGCGTCAACTATGTTTTACGCATTCTGACTTATTAGTTTACACGATCGCCGCCGCAGAGCAACCACGCTCGCTCGACGCACCGTAAATGAACATTTACAAATATTGAACATTACGTAAATATTACATACTCGTACATGGTTGAAAACGAGGACATTTTACGTAAGTGAATGATGCACGATATTTAAAATTGTGAAAGCAGTGGGTATTAAAATTATTACGTCGAGCGGAAATATGAGTAAGAACATCTAGCATGCATTATAAAATTCATTGTTATCGACGTGCCTCCATTAACAAGAATTTTGCATTCATGGACGCGTGCATGCATCGCGATACGTTGTTTAAACAGTGTATACGGAATTTTGGAGCGAAGAATGTTTATTGTTCAACGAAAATCAAACACCCGATATCTGTTCTTCGGTCAATGTTTGGTTTCTATATTGTCCGTAAAACTCTACGACTTCTTTATTAGTTGTTCGTAAATTGCACGAAATATTCGTGATATAAATCGGAACGGTTTCCACATCATTGAATTTGTAATGTTGATTTTATTAATTACGGTTTTCAGAATTTATAATAACGAGGCAGGTATCACGTCATTATTAAACCCCGTATCATGGAAAATATAATTACGATGCCCGCATAAGATTTCACTTTTGCATTTACCACGGTAGATAAAATTTCATAATGTAAATCCTGATCATATGCGATTACTTTAACGTCCGTAATGAAGGTTTGGATTACAGATACGAGTATATAAGTTTAAACTAAGTATTGGAAAATTAAATATCGAGCAACACTATTACTGACGTATGAAATTAAAAAGATTGTAAATTAACGGTATTTAAGTTTCGTTTTAATTTATATTCTAAATCTTGTAGACGTTATATTCTTGCAATTGTCACAGTTTTTCCAATAGGATAAATGCTAAAGAGTAATATCGTTATATGTACAGTTTTAAATAAATTCTTCATATTTTTGTTGTACAACATTTTAGGGAACATCGTGAAATAGAGATGAAATTAAAAAAAATTCGAAACTATTGAAATTGAATAAAAATTGTCAAAACATAAATACATTTTTTAAAATCAATTTTAAGCAGAGATATAGAAAATAAAAATTTAGTTTTATTTTAAAGGGTCTGGCAAAGATTGTCTACTTTAAAACGAAGATTGATAAATCTTGTACAATAAGATTAATAATATTTCCTCCATACAAAATAGTAGAGTCACCAAGGTTTGGCAAACGATATACGTTATTGCTTCTTTTCATGCATCTATTGTCATCTCGCGGCCATAATCCTTTTATAGGTACATTCTGTATGCATCGACGAAGGCAGGCATTTTGTGATAACAATGGAGCCCATCTTCCAGAAATTATGGAAACGGTTCCTTCATATTTCTTCATCCATCACACTTTTACAACTTCTCAGACAAATTATGGAAATAATTCTTTCGTGTTTCTTCTTTTAAAAAATTTGCTATCCGAGATTTTAATTAAGGAGTACATATTCTTGAATTCTTTCTTCCTAAGAAGTTATTAATTTAGAGAAAATCTATTTTATTTTTAATTTTTTTACTTTCAAGAATTTGACTAACAAAATATTAATAATCAATACAGAAGCAAGACAATCGATGAAAAATTCGTTTAACAGAAATTGTACGCTATAAAATATACATTTTTGTTCTGATAGTGGAAATTTATGGAGATACGTTGATTAATTTCACCCTTTTAAATGGCGTGTTGAAGACGACTGGAATTCGAACGACCAAGGATGATCATCATTACTGGAACTTCTCTCAGCTTCAGATTAACGAGACGGAGACAAACTGTTTGCGTTTCTCGTATTGCAACTTCAAAAATGTGGCTGACGATATGTTCTAGTGCATTTCAACGTAACGTATATTTTAGTTACAGTTTGTGCATATCCAACAAGTGCTTTTAAATAAATTAGAAGGAAAAGAGTTATGTACAACCTATACTTATTTTAACGTCTTAAATAATAAGGAATTTCTGAAGACGAAATTTAATTAAACATTTCAAAAAATTATTGGAAGCTTCACTGTAATCAATTAGATCATTTTTCTTGTAAATATCTATTCGTTTTTTAAATCTTCGTCTAAGCAAACATTTCATCTTCAAATGTGACATTTACATCTCTTGAACATTAATATCAGTCCACAAAATAACAAATATAATATTTTCGAATACACTTGAATTTGTGAAACGAAATCCTTGTTAATCTTTGAATAAAAGCTGTTCCAGAATGACTGTGACTTGATAGAGATTTATAATTGGATTCTGTGGATGCATGGAACCTAATCAATATTTGAGTAGTAGATAAAAAAGGATATATTAACAGAGATTCGTTGGATTTAATTTTCATCAGAATTTTGTATTGAGCTCCAACGTTGAATAATACATCTTTGTTTTCCAAAGATGAGTAGAAGACTTTATAAATATAAAGCCAACGAAGGATATAGAAGTTAATTAAATGAATCTCTTCTCATCACTGTGAGAGGGTTTTACTAAATATAAAGTAATTACCTGAATAATTCTGAATTGAATAATTCTTCTCGTTAATAATTATAGTAATCCAGGACGTATAGAGTCAGACATAATTCGATTATGACCTATAATTATTTGTTACTCATCGCATCACATTCCAGTTTAACCTCTCCGATAGAAACTAATGAGTTTAATTAATTCGAATAAAATTAACAATTATCTACTTTGAACCAATAAGTAATATAAATCCTAACTGAAGTCAGTCGATAAATGCAGTTGCTAACTGCTTAAATTATATGTGTTTTAAAATTAATTTATATATTTAAATGGTAAAAAGAGTTATGGCTTCGAACTAAAACATAAAATAAATAGTTTTTATTTATTGGTTTCTCACAATACAAACCAAATAATCATTTAGAAATTATTATTTGCTGTTTCTTTTCTTCTCTTTATCGCTCACGACACCTATTTCTATAGTACAATAAATCAAAATTACATTTTCTTTATATAATTCGTTTGCATAATTATTTTGCTACGTATCGTAATTTATGGTAGTCCAACAAACGAAACGTCAATGCCAAACGATTTCATTAATACGCAATGAAAAGGCTTCACAATATTTAGTATTATATTTTAATTAAAACTGATTTTAATTAAAATTTTCGTTAAATATTGTTATTGTTATTGTTGAATACACTATTTTCCTTAACAATAAATTATATCAAAATTTGGCTAGTTAAATATTCGCAACAACTACTAATGTTCAGAGAAAACAAATAATTTTAGTCTGCAATGATCATAATTTTTACAATGTCACAAGTTTCAAATAAACAATAAACATTTCGTTGACAAATTTCTACATATCTTTCCTTCTTTCGTAGTAAAAAAATGTATAATTATAGGAACTTTATATACAACACTATGAGAAAGAATTATACGAATTTTCAATAATTATTACTTTTAATAAAGCTATAATAGAAACAGAAATTCCAGGTAACTCCAATCGAATGATACGACAAGGTAACCTAACACAGTATTTAGAAAAAAATGAAACGGAAAATTCAGAAAAATCGTTTCAACAGAATAATTTCTCGCTCGATTCGGAAATTAACTACATGACGGTATATATATATATATTTTTAACGACTAATTCTAATATGATCTCGCATGCTATGACCTCGATCTGTTGCCACGTAGAATACCTTCACTTTGATAAGGTAATTCCCTGCGTAATTTCAACATCATGGTGCTCGTTTGATGTATACACGCGTTTAGGTATGTGGAAATGTTCACAAACACAACCCCTTTTTACACGGTCGCTAGCTCGAATCTAAAGCAACCATTTGCTGTATTACAGACTGAAACAGTAAATCGTCTATTTGGTATCAAATCGTGCGTGTAACAATATGAATAGAGTATTTTGTTTATCGTCATCAGTTTATAAAATAGTATTTTATTCGAAAAATACTGAAAACGGTTGGACTTAAATTTAAAATACCTTATCCATATTAATTGCTTTAAATTATAACATATAAAAGAAAATATAATTTAAAATACTTTCTGATAAATAATTTTACAGACCATATATGTATACAGATTGTTCGGCCACCCCTGGAAAAAATTTTAATGAGAGAAAAATGTGATGAGAAGAATTTTAGATTGAAAAGTTTCAAATTATTCTGGAAAAATTATTTTCAGTTCTGGGGGTCAATTACAATCATTTTTGGTGAAGAGACATATCCTCAAATTCCTACGTATTTACAAGAAAAAAATTCATTACTGAAAATAGAATGTCTGGCCATAACTGTCTGTTACCCTGAAAATTGAAAAGTTCCAAATCATTCTGGAAAAATTATTTTCAGTTGTGGGGGTCAATTAAAATCATTTTTGGTGAAGAGACATATCCCCAAAATCCTACGCACTTCCGAGAAAAAAATTCGAGTAGGTGCAGAAATTTTAGCGAAAAAAAAAATTTCAAATCCTTCTAGAAAAATTATTTTCGGCTAGGGGAGTAACTTACAATTATTTTTGGTCAATACATATACTCCCGTAATCCTACGCAATTTCGAGAAAAAAATTCCTTACCGAAAATATAATTTCTGGCCAGAAATATTCATGCGAATTTTTAAAATGTCATAACTCCTGAACGGATTGGACGATTTTAATGTTTAAAAAAGCAAACTACGCGTATTTTGATGGAGAATATGTACAAATCGCAAAAATATTCGAAAAGTTGATCCTTGACCCCGCAAAATGAGAAAAACCCGATAAAAATGGTCCAATTTCCAAACAGCCATAACTCCAACAATAGTGAATATATTTCAATGAAACTTTTTTCTGAAGTAGATCTTATGGGTACCTATAAAAAAGTATTAGACAACTTTTCTGTAGGGCGTCAAACAAAATTACTAAAAATCTAAAACGAGTTTTTAAGAAAAATCGACAGGGGGTAATAAGAGCTGCTGAAATTTTTCGACGAAAAACAAAAATTTCAAATCGTTCTGAAAAAATTATTTCTAGGTTCCGGGGTCAAATACAACTATTTTTGGTCATTAGACATACCCTCGAAATCCTATCCAGTTTCGAAAAAAAAATTCGAGAAGGTGTAAAATTTTACCACGAAAAGAAAAAAATTTCAAATCGTTCTGGAAAAATTATTTTTAGTTGTATGGGTTAATTACAATTATGTTTGGTGAATGCACATAATCCCGAAATCCTTCGCACTTTTGAGAAAAAAATATAAGGCTGTAAGGCTGTCGATACGTCATTAAGTAGAGTTGCTCATGTTAAGTGAGAACCACTGTCACATGCACGCAGCTGTTGGCAGATTACCGTTCTATAGGTGCAACTTTAAACGTTAACAACTTTTAACAAATTGGTATACTTGATTTTCGTCTTATTTTGGCCTCTAGAATCTCCCATTAAAATTTCTCTCAGATGTAACCGAACGCCCTGTATAAAGCAAGAAAACTTCATTATTATTTGAACCAACAGATATATGTAACACTCTTCCAGCCATTTACTTTTCACGAATGGATTAAATAACGGATTCACGGCTATATATATTCATTCATATACAAATGAAAATTTCATTATTTATATTTAGTATGTTTAAAAGTGAAAGTTGATGTTTCAGCGTCTCTAATTTCATTCTCTAAAATAAATTTCGTACGAAACCTTCCAACAATATTAATTTAACTCGTATAGAATTACTCACGAGAAATTGACCATCGACCTTCCCGCGAACCTAATTGCACGTGTCGGTTCGTCGAGTTTGAATACGCTTATAATATTCCATATTTCCCCTCGAAGTTTAAGTATTCGAAGTTTAAGTATCTTAAGCAGCGTCCGCCTCTCGTAAAAAAGAATAAACAGCAGATCAGCATTTTCTAGCGATAAGCATAGCCCGGGCCTCATCAAGCAGTCGGAAGTTTCCATCTTCAAACGTTCGCAGACTTTTCATAAAATCCTTCACGGATCCAAGTTTCGTTCAAATTTTCATCAACACCACCGTCGGAGGAAAGAAACTATCGCGGAACTTTCCACGAGTTCCCGTCCGCGTCTGGCCACAAAGACCGGCCACAGCGTTGAGCGTCCGGAGACAGCAGCTATCGCGTTTCCCCTTCACAACACTCGCTCCCCCCGCCCACGCCCCTCCTCCCGCATTTGTCTTCATTTCTTGCACCACTCTAACCGGTACACGTAGTTATGATTTAAGACCACAGTTCTCCGGGCGAGGTAAGGAAGAAGAAGTGGAAGAAGGCACCCGGTGAAGACGAGCTTCTGGTCTCGCGTTACCGCCGCCTCCGAACACCCAGAGATTATCGTTTTCGTGCCTCCGCGCGGCACGTAACAGCGATGGCTGCCGTTAACGATAATTAGACTATCGCGTGACAAGGAATTCGCGCGGAAAATCTTGCTGCCCTACGAATCATCGCGCCCCGCTTCGATAACGTTGTTCAACACGCGTTTTGTCACACGAACGCGTTTCCTACGGGATGAGTTTGCGCAAACTACGGCCAGAGCGCATTTTTATTCAGATCACGAGCACAGATAGAGTAATTCTGGGGTGGGATGACTCACATTTTTCTAAAAATTTCGCCAGGTAGTGGATGTAATCGTTATTCGAACCGAAACGATACAGGGTGTTCGACCACCACTGGGAAAAATTTTAATGGGAGACTCTAGAGGCCAAAACAAGACGAAAATCAAGAATATCAATTACTTGATTGAGGCTTCGTTAAAAAGTTATTAAAAAATTAGATTAAAAAATTTCAAATTATTCTAGAAAAATTATTTTCGATTGCAGGGGTCAATTACAATCAGTTTTGGTCATTAGACATACCTTCGAAATCGTAACCATTTTCGAGAAAAAAATTCCTTACCGAAAATGTAATGTCTGACCATCGCTGACATGTTTCACTGAAATTTCTCGGCGAAAAAAAAAATTTCAAATCCTTCTGGAAAAATTATTTTCAGCTGCAGGGGTCAATTACAATCATTTTTGGTGAATAGACATACCCTCGAAATCCTAACCATTCTCGAGAAAAAAAATTCCTTACCGAAAATTTAATGAGAGGCCAAAAATGTTTGCCTGAAATTTCATGTAAATCTTTAAAACGTCATAACTTCTGAACGGATTGCACGATTTTGATGTTTAAAAAAGCAAACTACGCGTATTTTAGTGGAGAATATGTAGAAATCGCAAAAATATTCGAAAAGTTGTTCCTTGACCCCGCAAAATGAGAAAAACCCAATAAAAATGGTTCAATTTTCAAACAGCCATAACTCCTACAATAGTGAATATATTTCAATGAAACTTTTTTCTGAAATAGAGCTTATGGGTACCTACAAAAAAGTATTAGACAACTTTTCTGTACAGCACCAAATAAAATTATTAAAACTGAAAAACGAATTTTTAAAAAAAATCAACAGGGGGTAAGCTGCTGAAATTTTTCGGTGAAATTGAAAAGTTTCAAATCATTCTGGAAAAATTATTTTCGATTGTAGGGGTCAATTACAATCATTTTTGGTCAATAGACATACCCTTGAAATCCTACCCAGTTTCGAGAAAAAAATTCGGGTAGGTGTGAAATTTTTCGACAAAATTAAAAAATTTCAAATTGTTCTAAAAAAATTATTTTTAATTGCAGGGGTCAATTGCAATCATTTTTGGTGAATAGACATACCCTCGAATTCCTACGCACTGTCGAGAAAAAAATTCATTACTGAAAATATACCGTGTGGAAATGTTTGTATAACTTTTTAACGAAGCCCCCATCAACAAATTAGTATCCTTGATTTTCACCTTATTTTGGCCTCTAGAATCTCCCATCAAAATTTTTCCCAATGGTGGCCGAACACCGTGTATATTTATCGAAGTACAAAGATGGCAAAAATATCGACGTAGAACCAAATTGGAATTTTTTTACGGAAATGTTAAATTGTTTTTGTATCAAGTTTGGATACGTATATTTGGATGTATATTTGGGGAGTATCCACAATTTTTTTTGTTTGAAAATATTCAATATTTTAGAAGTTACGAGCGATTTGATCTTGCCTCGGTTGACTTTCGCGTTACACAGCCACCAAAACTAAAATATAGCATGTCTCGTTTTTTTTTTCAATTTGGTAGTATGAAGTGAAGTAAATACTCCCACGGATATTCGTACACTGTAATGGTGATTCGTTATAAATGGAACAAAAATTAAATAAAAAATGTGAGCGGTGGTGGCGCGTTGGAAACGTTGGTTCTCGTTGTATCAACGAAGCGCAGCATCATTGGGCGGCGTGTACTCTAGAATGGGTGACCGCTTGGGGGAGAAAAAATCACGTATTATTGATTTGTATATTGTTTAATATTAATACCTATCTGTCGATTTTGAAAAAATAAAGGGAAAACAACTTTCTAAATAGAAGTAACAACACTGTGTAATATAAACAAAACATAATAAAAATAAATGAGAAAGAATATTCATAAGAAACATGCGTTTATTTCCATTTATAGTGCACGAATACTAATTGGGAGTAACTGGGTATGGCTGGCGCATGTACAATGTACTAAATATCCCCAATAATTATTTCAACGAAACTCCAGGGGCGTGAACGAGAATCTAGTGATTTGGATTACGGGGCGAGGGTTAACCTACATCTCTTCGAATACTTCGTAAAGTAAAATCCAAAATGGCGGTAGCGTGTTGCCCCGATAAAATACTTAGAGCGTCGTCTCGAAATCGAGACGCGGCCCCTTCCCTGCATAATTAAACAAACTAATCCCTCGGGAGAGTTTCCAATTGCAGTCCGAAAGAACTTACTCAAATAACGGTAAAAGTGCTGTCGCGAGTATTTTCGCCGCAATTACTGCAGAGGGTGGTCTGAAATTGTGTGTCGGGGTCAAAGCAACCGGAGAATATTGCAGAAAAAGCGGGATCGTACGTTTCGCGAAGTACTTTCGTTCGCGGGACGATAATCTCCGTGTAACGAACGCAGTTTTTAAATCTCTGAAATTTCATTAGTATCGAATTTCGGTTGGACGGTATTAACCTGAACGAACCGTAGGTTGTACAATCGGTCAATCCGTGGGGTTAATGAAGTTAAATGCTGAGCGAACCGCTATTAGCATGAGGTGCCCGATGTAGATAATAGGTAGACTGACCTGGAAGCGTTTCAGCATGAAATTCAGCAAGGAATACACCCGCGAATGGGGGGGTGAAATTCAACCATTCGTATGTACGAATGTACGGAACAGAGAAAATAATGGTGCTTCGTGAATAATGTTTCAATTCCTTCTCCGGGATATTTTCCTCCGAAGGAGGAGGGAATATGCGCGGACCAAATTTTACGAAACAAAACTACACCCGCGTGTTCGAAGATCGTATTAAACGTGTAGAATACGATACGAATGTCGGGGGATAAAACGTCATTTTTACATTCAGCGGTACCGGTATTAAACATGGATTGTAATTTTAATATTGAGTGAACGCAAAAGCTTTTGTCATTTCCTCGGGCGTCACGATACAATTAATTTATATTCGAATAAATTTCCGCCCTTCAACGTTTGTGACGGGCTGGCAGCGACGATATCGAAAATTCAATTGTTTTCATTCGAAGATATTATCGTGAAATGTAATAGGTTTGGAGGTATATTTTTCTGGTTACGTTAGGAACCCTTTGTTTTATTTGCAAATTATTAAGTATGTCAAGGTTGAGTTCACAGGAGATTCGATTTTCATTTTTTATTGAGAGATCCATGTTTTTTCAAGTAGTCGTTTTGTAATTATTTTATTTTTTGATGACACAATTGATAATATTGATACGCAATATTACACATATAATAAATTCGATATTTTTAAGTAAATAAATACCTGCACTTTCGTCCACGTCTAATTTCATCCCCTCGTTTTGTATTACGGATGAACTACACTTTTTAATTTTGTAATATTCTAGTATTAACTCAAAAATTACTGGCAATATAGAGAAGATTTAAAACAGATCGTTGAAGAGAAAACAGAAGGTAAATTAGTATCATAGCGAGGGGGAATAATATTAATTATGACCCGCAACGTACTGCACGTGTGACGTATCGCGTACGAAGACTGCATGTCTATATATAGAGTGAGGACAAATAATCGTAAATTGCTAGTGTTTATGACTGCTGTATAGGTGAACGTTGTGACGTGCCACACTGTGTACAGAATCTTCCACGGATTTACGGATTTGACGTTCTGCCTCGTCGTTAACATGCCACGTCGTAATCCTGCCAAAATGCAAGTGTTCGCTGTAACAGTGATCGACCTCGAGGACTGTTTAGTTTCCGGCATTCCAAGATGTCAGGCAAATTTCGTGCTGCTGTTATAATTTTTATATAAAATTATCTCAAACAATGCCGAATTAATACTCACAATATATTAAATAAAACATTTGCCTAACAAGGAAATGTTCAAAGGCGAATAACATCGTAATAATAATCATAATCATGCAATATACAATTTTCCAATATTCAACTCGTATTATTTTAGTATTAGACAACATTTTCGTACAGCGTCAAACAAATTTTGAAGAAAAATCGACAGGGGTTGGACAAACTTTTCAACGAAATTAAAAAATTTCAAATCATTCTGGAAAAATTATTTTCGGTTGCGGGGGTCAATTACAATAATTTTTGGTGAATAGATGTATCCCCGAATTCCTACGCACTTTCGAGAAAAAAATTCATTACCGAAAATATAATGGCTGATCATGAATGAATGATCCTCCTGAAATTCCATGTGTTTCAAATCGTCCTGGAAAAATTATTTTCGAGTGCAGGGGTCAATTGCAATTATTTTTGGTGAATAGACAAACCCCCGAATTCCTACGCGCTTTCGAGAAAAAAATTCATTTGTTGAAATGTTGAAAACATCATAACTTCCAAGAATTCAGGAAAATTTGTTGCAGCTATTATAATTTTTATATAAAATTATCTTAAACAATGTCCAATTAATGCTCACAATATCTTCAATAAAACGTTTGCTTAACAAAGAAATGCTAAAAGGCGAATAACATCGTAATAATAATCATAATCATGCAATATACAATTTTCCAATATTCGACTCGTATTATTTTTTTCGCGTACCTTTATTTATCAAACAAAATATACATCACATGCTGTATGTCGAATAATCTACACGCCTTTGGCTACATTTGGAACTGGAATGCATTCCGAACTTCTGTGTCCATTGAGCATTCGTGTATCCTTTGATTACCCATGTTTAATAACCACCAAAATTCGTTAACTCGTTTCTCAATCGACGAGTCAAATGCAATCTGGCAGACAGTAAAAAACCAGCTTTGTACGAAAGAATGTTCAATCGGCGCTGAATAAGTTCTCTTTGCGGTGGAAACAAACTAAATAACTTTGAGGGGAAACAATTGCCTTCCAAAGTATTCGGACGTAAAGGAGTTCGCGAACGATTGCTGCAGTGGTTGTTTGTTTTTAGCGGGTACTATGTTGATAGCTAAAACCGGGGAGATTTTCTCCGATAGGAGTTGAATGTTTTTCCGCGAAGAGGAAGAAGCAGCCAGAAACGTCCAAACTGTGAATTTTTGAACGGTGCAACAGAGACGCAGCAAGTATGTCTTTCCTGGAGGGTGGGAGAGGAAGCGTTAGGGTGAATATCGGTTTGGCGTTAGGATCGGAAACGTTAATGGTCCTTGGCTTCGATTCTATTTTCCATGAAAGGGGGACTTACGCATTAGCGAGTCGAGGAATAAAAACCACGCTTGGTTGACCCTCGATTTCGAATGCAAACGAAGAAAGAGGCAAGAGTTTAATACGAAAAAATATGAAGAATTTTGTAAAAAAATATTTTTTCCTTATTATTCTACAAAAAAAAGCACGACAAAGCGTTATATAAAAGGAAATTAATGATTCTTGAATGTAATTTCGTATTTATTCTAAAATGAATGTGATAAATGGCATCTTTATTGCTTTATGGCAATATTCAACGCATTTTTGCCTGGTCTTAATTTTTTGTTGTTGTATGCTATTATATTTCACCACGTTTCCAATTCTGACTGAAGTGAAGAATCTTTTCTCTGGTTTTAAATATTTAATAATATTCAACGTATTTTTCAATTCCAGTACGACTGTATTTTTCTTTTTTTGTTACACCTACAGTAGAACCTCGATAATTGCACAAAATTGAATCTGAAAATCTCTCCAATCATGAAGGTAGCTAACCTAATGAGAAATAGGCTAGTACTCCAACTTTACTTATTTCTTAATCCCTTCCATTCGTCAATACTCGACACCAATAATAAAGATTCTACTATAGTGCAAAGAAAACGTAATAAGGCACTAGATTGAAACACTTGAATCGCAGGAAAAATATTTTGTAGATGCTAATAAAGCTATTACTAAAATTACTTACGACATTTCGAAAGTGTAAAGAGTATCACCGTAGGATTCATGTCTCGTTTCGCGTTTCGATTATCGATCGTTCTGGTAAAATACGTTCTATTGTGCAAAGGAAATATCTCACTGTGTCCTGTACTACATTTAACGCGATAACTGTAATACTTCGTTTTTACGGCTCGCGAAAGTTGCAAAGTTGATGCTGCGACCCGAACTTCACTCTTTCAAAGGCTGATGTTCCGACGTGAATGGCTTAAGTATACCACTGAATTATTAAGTCTCCATCGCGTAAAGTTTTTATTACCCCGCGTGCACGACAAATGCATCAGAGCCAGCGATTCGTAACCACTACGAAGGGCTCGTGTTCGAGGGCGAAATTAATTTATTGTTTTATCATCTGTACGAGGACAGTTCAAGAATATATCGTTATTAATAAAATTGTATAATGCTTTGTTTTTGATATAGTTAATTTATCTAAATACTATATTTATTTTTGAACGATTGAAAATTTGTCGCACGATTTTGTTCGCACGTCTGATCAATATTCATTATTTCTACTTGTCCTGGTGGCCTGGTCTTACTTTGTTCCACTTAATGAATTTTTAAAGATTTTCTTGAAAACAAAGTGCCATATGGAGAAATTTTATTTTACACCTTCGACTTAATTTTTCACGTAGAATCATCCTCACTCTACACATTATATCATTATTCCTGGATCACTTATAAACGAGTCTGACCAACACTCATTATTTCTACTGGTCCTGGTGGTCTACTCCTCCTCTGTTCCACTTAATGAATTTTTAAAGATTTTCTTGAAAACAAAGTGCCATATGGAAAAATTTTATTTTACATTTATAGTTTTATGTGTAGGTACAATTAGAGAACTTTTTTGTACATTTCTACACATTTTGTAGAAATTTTATAGAAATTTTCCTTTTGTTTTGTGTGTTAAGTTCTGAAGTTGAATAAATAACCATTCGTAATGTTTGCTTTCATTTATCTACGTCCAAATGCGAGGCCTTGGTATTACGTATCGCAGAATTATTTCAAATATTGAGGAAATCGATTCTTGGCAATTTTTCTTTTAATGTCATCTGAAGGTCACAGTGTAATAGATCGTTGAATTCGTCTCGACATCGCCTACAATACTATGACATTAAAAATACCTAGTTCTATTTAGAAATATAACAGTGACCTTAAGCTTGTATCAAAAATTAATTTCTTTTTAAATTTAAGCAACTACAATTTCTTATCCGTTAAATACTGATTGACTTTGACACGAAACATTTTTTTATCAGTTTGAAAGTCACCCTGTATATTGTGCACTTATTCAGTAGGTTCTTTCGATCAATTGTTTACAATTTCATTGCCCTAAAAAATATTAGTTTATTTGGTAAATTCGAAACGAGTAGCGTTCGTTCCAACGATAAATTAAAGACTTTGAGGTATCGTAAATATAGTTTATAGAAAATAAAATTAAGTAAGATTGAAGATACTGTAAAGAATATATAATTTACGATAAAAGAATGGAAGTTATATAAAAAGAATTTTAAAAGAGCGATAGTACATATCGATGTTCAAAATGAAACTATTTAAATCATATATAGTAATAATAAAAGCCAGACCATCGAAAGGGGCTGAAAAAATATTACATGTACAGAATTCGTTTTGATATCTTTTATGGTTCAAAAGTCACGCGAAAAGTGTCAGTAAAGTACTCGAGCTGGCCCATTCGACCCTGTGCGCCATTTTGGTTCACGCTCGAGTTCCGTGCTGGTTTTGTGGACGATTTCGACTCGACCTAACCGGCGAAACAATCACGGCGGACTCGAGACACAGAAAATCGACTTTCGGACCCGGGATTCGAACCGCTTTCATTATTCAAAGAGCTCGCACGCGGTCGTTCACGTTGCTTCCTAGCAAACTTACGTGTAAATCGCGGCAAACAATTGGCGTGTGTGCGTCCCGCTTTTTCACGCTGTGTCTCTATTTAACGCGAAAACAAAGCCATTCTTGGGGACCCGTTCGACGGTAAACGCGTCCTCAAACTCTGGAACGGAAGGAAATCCGAACACCTGAGTTCCTCTTTTGTTAAACGAAGCTGTCAACACGCGTGGCACGTAAAAATTACTGCGCAATTTCTGAAACGTGGCGTCCCGATCGTTTCGTACCACAGATGGAGAAAATCTGTTGTCATAAGCGTGGGAATACGAATAGCCAACAATCTATGATAGCGATTCTGAACCCAGAGTCCGTGAATACATTTTTATGGGTATAAATATTTATTTTTGTTGCATATACTATGCATTAAATCACGATGGCTACTCAACTAAAATAAATCTTTCTATTATACCTTGCATGCCTTATATGATATAATACAGGATGTTCGCCATCCCTGGGAAAAATTTTAATGGGAGATTCTACAGGCTAAAATAAGACGAAATTCAAGAATACTAATTTGTTGATGGGGGCTTCGTTAAAAAGTTATACAAACATTTCCACACGGTATATTTTCAGTAATGAATTTTTTTCTCGACAGTGCGTAGGAATTCGAGGGTATGTCTATTCACCAAAAATGATTGCAATTGACCCCTGCAATTAAAAATAATTTTTTTAGAACAATTTGAAATTTTTTAATTTTGTCGAAAAATTTCACACCTACCCGAATTTTTTTCTCGAAACTGGGTAGGATTTCAAGGGTATGTCTATTGACCAAAAATGATTGCAATTGACCCCTACAATCGAAAATAATTTTTCCAGAATGATTTGAAACTTTTCAATTTCACCGAAAAATTTCAGCAGCTTACCCCCCGTCGATTTTTCTTAAAAATTCGTTTTTCAGTTTTAATAATTTTATTTGGTGCTGTACAGAAAAGTTGTCTAATACTTTTTTGTAGGTACCCATAAGCTCTATTTCAGAAAAAAGTTTCATTGAAATATATTCACTATTGTAGGAGTTATGGCTGTTTGAAAATTGAACCATTTTTATTGGGTTTTTCTCATTTTGCGGGGTCAAGGAACAACTTTTCGAATATTTTTGCGATTTCTACATATTCTCCACCAAAATACGCGTAGTTTGCTTTTTTAAATATCAAAATCGTCCAATCCGTTCAGAAGTTATGACGTTTTAAAGATTTGCATGAAATTTCAGGCAAACATTTTTGGCCTCACATTAGATTTTCGGTAAGGAATTTTTTTCTCGAAAATAGTTAGGATTTCGAGGGTATGTCTATTCACCAAAAATGATTGTAATTGACCCCTGCAACTGAAAATAATTTTTCCAGAAGGATTTGAAATTTTTTTTTTTCGCTGAAAAATTTCAGTGAAACATGTCAATGTATGGTCAGACATTACATTTTCGGAAAGGAATTTTTTTCTCGAAAATGGTTACGATTTCGAAGGTATGTCTAATGACCAAAACTGATTGTAATTGACCCCTGCAGCTAAAAATAATTTTTTCAGAATGATTTGAAATTTTTTAATAACTTTTTAATAAAGCCTCATTCAAGAAATTAATATTCTTGATTTTCGTCTTATTTTAGCCTCTAGAATGTCTAATTAAAATTTTTCTCAGGATTGGCCGAACACCCAGTATAGATAATAAAATAAATCTTTCTATTATGCCTTGCAGAGAAAAATTAAAATCCTTTCTATTGTTAGCTAATCTGCTTATATCGACATAATACTAGCAGACGAAAAATGAACGTTAATTTTATTAAGGTTCAATTCGAGAGATTGGATAGTTATTGAAAATTACCGACCTGAATATCGCTGACCGTGTAAATGACTGAGGTCTAAATGTTTCAACTGTAAATTAATAGAAAATGGCTTTCAGATTGCTTTCTTGCGATCCATCATTTTCTAAATCAACAGAGTAACTAATGGATGTTTAATTACCTCCAGAAATGTTAATTGACAACTGATCGACACTCGTTAAAAATTAATCGAAGAGCGACTCGTACGTCGCCCTCTGCGGACGTCACAACCTACTTTCCACTGCGTTCTTTGCGCAATCTTCGTGCTCTCTAGGGAGGCTCTGCAAAGACAGTTATCCCATCTTCAATGTTGGACGGAGCTTAGGCAGCGGAGAAAAATTTTCCAGCAGACTCTGAATCCTCTCTAATAGACACATCGATGTCTCAACGCGGGCAAAAACTAATTTCCACCTTGCCTGCCGGGTCTATTTGTCGTGTTTGCAAACCTGAACCTCGAATAATGTTCATTCTCGAGCTACAGCCATTGTTGACTGGACAGTAGTAACTTCGTGATACAACCTTTTATAGAAAGATTTCAATCGTACACATTTATAAAAATTTTATTTAAAACCATGTTCTATTGTTATGAAATTTTATTCAAAAAATATTAGAAAATTTACTTGTTCTTCAATCTGTTCGAATTATGGCGAAAAATCGAAGAAACACTAGTCCTCGGTTATATGAAACAATTTTTACTCGCCTAGAGGAAATGTAATCATTTTCACTTGTACGAATTAACTAAATAATGATTTTTAGATTGTCGAGGATTTCTAGGAAGGAAATTGTGATTTTCGTCTTGACAGGTTTTGTAACAACGATACAAAAATATTATAAAATATTTAAGGAGTAATATAGAGGGGGTAACTTAAAGAGCATAACTTTTTTTGTTAGTTGTTTGAACACAAGGAAGAATTTGCATTTTTCAAGCGGTGAATTTACCCTCAAAAATGCATGAAAATATTTTAAATTTTCTTTGCGAATTTACGATACGAATTTCAGAAAAACTCTTTTCCTCGGAATTCCGATTGGTTTTCGTTACGCAACAAAGCGTTTAAAAATATAAATTGCTCTCTTCCGTATAATTTGTCTCGTTTCTTTGGCTGTTTGTCCATTTAAACGTTACGTAAGCAAATAATAATAAACTTGCACAATCCGTCGGAAGACTATAACATCAAAGCATCGGGACCCAGGTCAGTAGTAGCTGTAGAAATTCATTCGACGGACATTTCAACTTTGATGAGGACGCCATTTAAAGTTTCTCACAAGTAAATATCTCATTTTGTAGCCATTGTGTGCAGATTGTTAACGAACCGAGTATTTCCTGGCGCAGATGTGGAATTTTGAACATTATGGCGTTGTATCTTAACAGAAAGTCAGTTAGTAAAAACCGAATAGTCGAGATCAACAACCGGTAGACTCGCGGTGAGAAATTTATTACGAGAGGAACCGTGTACGAGCATTTACTAGAAAATCGTTCGTTAAAAGACAGGCTACAAGAAATAGAATTTTAATAATTTCACAATCTCTATCGAATTTAACAAATTTTAAAAAGTACTCCCATATCTGTTATGCGAAGGGCTCGTGTTCGAGGGGGAAATTAATTTATTGTTTTATCATCTGTACGAGGACAGTTCAAGAATCTATCGTTATTAATAAAATTTTATAATGCTTCGTTTTTGATATAGTTAATTTATCTAAATACTATATTTATTTTTGAACGATTGAAAATTTGTCGCACGATTTTGTTCGCACGTCTGATCAATATTCATTATTTCTACTTGTCCTGGTGGCCTGGTGTTACTTTGTTCCACTTAATGAATTTTTAAAGATTTTCTTGAAAACAAAGTGTTATATGGAGAAATTTTATTTTACATCTTCGACTTCATTTTTCACGTAGAATCATCCTCACTCTACACATTATATCATTATTTCTGGATCACTCATAAACGAGTCTGACCAACACTCATTATTTCTACTTGTCCTGGTGGCCTAATCTTACTTTGTTCCACTTAATGAATTTTTAAAGATTTTCTTGAAAACAAAGTGTCATATGGAAAAATTTTATTTTACATTTATAGTTTTATGTGTAGGTACAATTAAAGAACTTTTTTGTACATTTCTACACATTTTGAAGAAATTTTATAGAAACTTTCCTTTTGTTTTGTGTGTTAAGTTCTGAAGTTGAATAAATAACCATTCGTAATGTTTGCTTTCATTTATCTACGTCCAAATGCGAGGCCTTGGTATTACGTATCGCAGAATTATTTCAAATATTGAGGAAATCGATTCTTGGCAATTTTTCTTTTAATGTCATCTGAAGGTCACAGTGTAATAGATCGTTGAATTCGTCTCGACGTCGCCTACAATACTATGACGTTAAAAATACCTAGTTCTATTTGAAAATATAACAGTGACCTTAAGCTTGTATCAAAAATTAATTTCTCTTTAAATTTAAGCAGCTACAATTTCTTATCCGTTAAATATTGATTAACTTCGATACGAAACATTTTTTTATCAGTTTGAAAGTCACCCTGTATATTGTGCACTTATTCAGTAGGTTCTTTCGATCAATTGTTTACAATTTCATTGCTCTAAAAGATTGTTCTTCGATCAACAAACTATCTCTGCCTCTTCGAAACCTGCAGTTAGTTTCAAAATTATAGTCAAAGCGAAAGAAATATATCGCTCGGTGGATATTTCCTGTAACGCCCCCGTCGACAATGGATCGGAGGTTACAACGCTCGTTTCTGCGGCCTAAGTGAGGGTTCGTATGGCCCGCGGTAAAGAAATAAAATTCGCAGGTTAAAATTTCCTTTTATTAAAATTTATTTCCTTCCCAGGTTCGTTCTTTACGACTCAACGATGGTTTTCACGACGCTGGTACGAACTGGTACGTTGCTAGCCCTATAGAACGAGACAAATAAATATTGCAGAGTACAGATATTATATTAAACGAAACTGTGTGGTTTAAATAAATTTTCTTTATATACAGGGAAACTGAGACCAACGGATCTTGTATATCGAACGAAGGCCTTTAGACAAAAAGAACTACCGCACAATGTTGGCAAGAAAATATAAGTATCTCATTTCTGATTCAGGAATCGGTGAATATCGAGCGCCACCGACCACAGGTTAAAGAATTCCGCCATATATTTCAGGAAGGATTTTAGGGTCGACGTGTAATCAATATTTCGGCGACTCTGGTTAAAACGATTCTCCCAAATAATATTAAAAATTGCGATCTCCGTGGGACGTTAGAGATTGAATTAATTTTGGGAATAAAAAACGAACAGATATGTATATTTACTACCAACTTGTTTTCTTAATATTTTGTTATATATACCGTGTAAATAAGTCACTGATATATAATAAGCTAACACGATAACCTTTTGAATTAAGGTTGCAAGAAATAAGACTGACACGTGTCAAATATTTTTCAAGCGAAGTTTATTTCTAGTTTGTAACGTTGACGCGTACCGTAAATACGTAGTGTTAGTGAGTGCTGTTTATAATACTGTACCATAATACCACTACAATGAATGAAAATAGAGATTATTCAGAATTTATGTTCCGTCCACTTAATTTTGTTCACGACTGTACGTATTACCATGTCGTAGGATGAGAACCAACACAGTGACAAAACATTTGAATTTAAGAACCTCGCCCAAATCGATACAAACCAATATATTCCAATGGAAAATAACAATAATGCCCAAGAAACCAATATAATCATACCTAGAACTTCATATGCAAACGTTGTGAAACAAGAGTACACTGCAACCGAAGATCAAGCAATAATACTGCAATCAGTTGATGGTATTACCGTGAAAAAAATACGCTCGAGCAGTTGGGACCCAAAGCCATAAAATACTTGTCAAGGATTTGCAAAGGAAGAATCTGCATGTGTCTGGATAGTAAAGAAACAGTCAGAAGTCTCACATCGAAACACGAAACAATACTAATCAACAATGTGAGCATAAAAGTTTGCCCTATGATGTTACTAAACTCAGCAATCGAGAACATTTTCAGGAAAAACGATATTAAAGTATATTCAAAAATAACTCCACTAAAAGCAGGAAACGCAGATCCAGACCTGTCAAGTATGTTAAGTTTTAAAAGACAGGTTTACGTAAATCCGGACGATGCAAGAAATATACCTAGCTCTTTTCAAATCATAATAGATAACAAATCATACAGAACGTTTGCTAATACACAGCAGACTTATTTTGACCGTAATCAAGAGCGACACATTGCCAAGCAATGCTCATATAACGCAAATCCAAACGAAACTAGTACATAGGTTAATTGAAATCCAATTTAAACTTCATCCCATGTTAACGACCGCCCCAAAGAAGTAGAAATAATTAACTTAAATGCAATAGTATATCCAGAACCAGAAACACAAGAGGTGTATAACCGAACAGAGAAAACAACATCAGAAGAAGACAGCAGGAAACCAGTCAAATTGAGCGATTTAAATTTCAAGACTCCAGATTTAAAACCAACGAAAAAACTCCATAAACCCTCTGAACAAGCTATCAAGACATCAAAATGGCCCCCATCCCCCGCCTTCGCCCTTAACAAAATCGATGATATTACCAGCCAGAAAGTATATAGAAGACCAAGAATACAACCATATACTAAACTACCTTCAAATTGAAAGTTTTCCAGAAAATGCAATCATGGAGCACCATACCAAATAGAAATATCAAAAGAATATACGACCAGTACTCCAGCCTTGGCGCAAATGCTACAAAAAATTCTCTACTCAAAGAGCGAAGCCTAAAAAACAGAATGAGTCGACTGCAAAATAAGTTAACTCAAGATCCACAAAAAAAAGAACAAAATACAAACTGGTCATGAGAGATAGAAAGTGACTCTTTTTAAATATAAATGAGACATACCTAATGGAAAAAACCGAACCACCAACCTGTAACTTATGCAACAAAATCATAACGACCAATCACCTAACTATACGAATGTATAATAGAAGATACTACGTCCAAACACAAAAATACAATATATCATGAATTAAGAAAAGAAAAATAAATCAAAAATTAAAGAACATATATATAACTGTAATATCGGACGTACATCATTCTAAATTTTGTTACCCAATTTATAATAAATTGTATATCCTTCGTTGTTGGGTAGAATACATAGTTTTAAATATAAAAAAAAAAGAATTGTTCTTTGAAGTAAAAAACATATATGTATATGGGTTCTCAACGACTCAAATTAATATCCAAACAATAACAGTCCCTACATAAGATCCCCTAAATGCTGTTTCTGCATAACTGCATAACTATTTCTGCATAATTAGGCTTTTAGTATTTAATAGAGGTTTTAGGGAACACTTGAACAACTTCGTTTAATTGGTGTCTTTATTTCCCGCAAAGAAAATGTTTCTAACGATTGCAACGTTCGCCTCATAGATCGAAAAAAGCCTGCAAAACAGTTGTTTTTGATTTTCGTCTTACTTCGAGCTGTAAAATCACCTTCTGAGAGAAATACCATTAGTAACCGAACACCCAGTATATATTCGTCGCTCGACCATCGAATGTCCTGGTGTCTAAGACAGGATCTGCTAGGAAGCCTTAGTGATGAGAGTCCATTAGCAGGCTTAGGTCGAAACACACCCCTTCATCCCCTTCTTCCATCCTTTTCAATCTTACACCACTTTATACTTCGCCGTTCTATAATCTCAAATATTCAATGAGTTCTATGGGACCATTGAACTACTAAGATCCGTTTTTTAACTCAACTTTTCGCAAACACCTCGGGATACACTGATTTCGAAATCGTAAATTATAGAAACTTGAGCTTCCATTTGATAAAAAAAATCTATTATCTAAATTGTAATCGTTTCAAATGATTTCTTTGTTCAAGCTAAACGTGGTTTTAAAATGGTAGAAAATAAAATTCGTTTTGACCCTAAAAAAAAAAAGGGAACTAATTATACAAAATTTCCAGATATTTGTTAACGTAGCGGAAAATACAACATTGATTCGGTCTACCATGGTAAATGCAAGAAATAATTGCCAGAAATATTTTTCCCATTGTACGAGACAGGTGTCTCGTTCTGCGTTAATTATTTAAATTCTGTGAACGTGTTCGATAAAACCAACGTTCCGAATTCAACGATGAACCGTTCCGTTTGCAAATAAAATCGCGGCTTAAAACTCGGTGAAAAATGACGCTCGAAATTATTGACACGCGTTTATTGAAAATATTAAATACGAATAATATTCAGTTTCTTTGCGAGTGGTCTCGTGCTCTGCGTTTCTCACGCGCTCGGGAATGGTGCTTCAAGCATCGATCGATGTAGATTTATTCGACGACCGTGGGAGTCCATGTATCAATGAACTCGCTATACTGTGGTTTAACAATTCCATCAGTTGCAAACGTCTCCCTTTGAGGATCGAATACTTTCGTCGGTTATCTACCTTACGTATATCCTCATCGACTGTTTGCATACGTCAGCAAACAAATTGTTGCACGTAATGCGATCAAACCACTGAATTCGTTTTGACGTTTATCGTCAGGATTTTATTACAATATATACTGCCTCTTTCACGAGCAAATCAGCTTTCAATAACGACGATTCTGTTCCTGTCACTTTACGACAGCAATTTTTCTCATTTGGATTTTACGTTTCAATTACGATTGGTTCGGGAAAGGAAGAGTACCAAAAATTATCTGTCATTAATTTGCAACGAACTTTTGAATTGGATACAGGAAGAAAAGCAACTCTTCTCAAAACTGTATCTTAAGTATACATAAAATATAAATAAATGTATTACGATTTAAGTGTATGCAGTAGTAGCATGGAAAAAAAAAGACTAAGAGAAAAGTTGTTTAAACTGGTCTGGGAAATTGTTCGATTGGAATTCTACAGAAAACCTGGTATATGCAAAGACGTAGCCTTCTAGCTATTTTAAAGTTTTCTTTAAAAAAGAGAGTTGTATATTACATTAAGAAAGAAGTAGTTAGTAATTAACTTTTAAAAAAAATTCTGCTTACGCCCTTGGACAGATGTGAGGACAGAATACTTAAAATGTATTGCATCACCCGGAAAAGAATAACAGAAGTAGCAAACGTTGAAGAATTAATAAATTTTTTATTAACAATGTATATTTTTGATGCAGTAAAATTTAATTTGTACTGTATTTGGACGGTTTCCGGTCTCGACTGACCCGGGTGGTATTAATCGGAGTTTGAACTTTCCCGCGCGGACAATCGTCGATCGCGATGTAACACGGGAAGGAAGTTATTAATTTCGCGGGCAGTGGAATCACGGAAGCAATACCTCTTACTTTGTGCCTCGTTAATGTGCCCGCGGAGGAAGAAAACCGGGCAATCAAAAAGGAAATACAGAAAAGAAATCAGCGGGAGAGCCGAAGCCCGCATGGAAAATTCATACATCTCGTGCCTCTGTAGCCGACCACTTTACTGCTGTACGGCTCTTCCACCCCATTCCTTGCCCTCTTTTTCCTCTTTCTCGCTCCTCCCGATCGATAAGGGCTCAGTTTACCGGGATGCTTTTATCCAACAGCTGCATGCATGACATGAAGTCGTAAATAATAGCCCCCCTGAAAAAAAGGATTATCCCGATACACCGACCTGCAGGAGATTCATAATTAAAACCAGCGACACCTCTGCTGCTCGTGACCGTTAAACGCGATGCGATAACATTTTTCGGACGGGTATTTAACATTACTTGAATTAAAATGCAATAACAGTGATTTAAAAAACACTGGACGTACAATGCACGTACGTCTATTCGGTTTCTTAAGAATTTTGCAAATTCTTTTACACGTCTCTAGCTCCTTCCATGGGTATTTAAAATTAGGGGTAGTTTACCCCCTTGATAAAGATTACTGACGATAAGATCATTATCCATGCAGAAAATTTGGATAATTTTGTATAGAATTTTATTCCACCCAGTGGTTTAATATTCTTCGAACTAACAACAGAAACTTTTGTACCCCATCTTATGAAGTTTTAGGGTTTGGTTCACCCCTTATTAGTGATGGGAAGTCATAATTTGACATCGTACAGTAATTTATGTCTACTTTTTAAGCTTCCTAAGAATTTCGTAAATTCTTTTAAACGTCTGTAGCTTCTTCCATGGGTAATTAAAATTAGGGGTAGTTTACCCTTTTGATAAAGATTACTGACGATAAGATCATTATCCATGCAGAACATTTGGATAATTTTGTATAAAATTTTATTCCACCCAGTGGTTTAATATTCTTCGAGCTAACAAGAACTTTTGTACCCCATCTTATGAAGTTTTAGGGTTTGGTTCACCCCCTATTAGTGATGGGAAGTCATAATTTGACATCGTACAGTAATGTATGTCTACTTGTTAAGTTTCCTAAGAATTTTACAAATTTTTTAACACGTTTCTAGCTTCTTCCACGCAAATCAAGAAAATTCTTTTGAAGTTCCCATTGTACATTTATTTTCGAAAAATTCTGTTATAATAATCAGATTTCCTTGAAATTTTTCTAATCTTGTGTAAGATTTGACTGTTATAATTTATTAAAATACCCCTTCTGCTCGTCTTCTCTCGCCATTTAACTCTTTTAGATGATAAATAATTAAAAGAGAAATTAATATTTGAATACAACATTTCTAAATAAGACCCTATTTAATACTACTGCAAGTGACTTAAAAAACAGTGATTTAAAAAACACTGGTCGTAGAATAATTTATATCTACTTGGTAGGTTTCTTAAGAATTTTTAAAATTTTTTAACACGTTTCTAGCTTCTTCCACGCAAATCAAGAAAATTCTTTCCAAGCTCCTATTGCACATTTATTTTCGAAAAATTCTGTTTTATAATAATCGTGTGTAAGATTTGACTGTTATAATTTATTAAAATACCCCTTCTGCTCGTCTCCTCTCGCCTTTCAGCTCTTTTAGGTGATAAATAATTAAAACAGAAATTAATATTTGAATACAACGTTTCTAAATATGACCCTGTTTAATGTTACTGCAAGTTTATGTTACTCTCGCGGAAGTACGCAATTTTGAGGTATTTTCTGACTCGATGGAACATCGATATTTGATACATTTTGTGGATACAGTTCCTTCTCGTAAGAAAGAAAGCAATTTACTACCGACAAGTATAAAAGTTAGCTCGCTTCGAGCGCTTTGCCGCAGTTTCATTAATGCAGGATAAAAGTTTGTTAAGTTCGTTTTAAAGTTTCTTGCATATTTCCGAAAAAGAAATACCGCTTGCTTGCTCATATTTTCGACGAGTTAGATTAATTTCATCCGGATAGGATATATAGTACATAGGATAGTGTCAAATATGGGTACTCGACGAAAATCTGATACTTAAACATTGCAATTAAAATATTACAAGATACTTTCACAGAAACAAATTTTTTCTTCAAATTAAATGTTTAATTTTTTCATATGCAACAAATTCTTTCTTGACGTCTGCCAGAACGAGAAGAACCCCCTAAATTTTGTTATAGTTCTATTCTACATTCTCATTTATTCAAATAATTCCAGACTAAACCTGTTCGAATAATAATTTCAACATTTCCTAGCGTAATAATTTGAATCAAGTAAGTTTTATATTTTTATTTTGACATATTTCAATAATTGTACTCTCGGTACGAATAAAAAATTGCGATAAAAGTGTATTTATCCATTACTCGTTAAACAAAAATAAAAATTTGAATCGTGGACTGAAATAGTTCACAAGCAACAAAAGTTTGTCCAACGCGATTCAAATATCACGAATAAATTGTTATGCGTGGTATTTGTTATCTATCATTCGATTTCGTCCTTTAACGGACATTCAGGATTTATTTGTCGACAGATTTTATTTTAGAGGAAATTCATTGTCCCCTTAGGGTTTCTATTACCGGTACGTTTGTTCTATATATCGTGCACTCTATATTGTAAACCCATGTATGGTTGAAAAGGGACGCTGGGCCATGGACGGAACCTTGGATCGGATTTCCCAAACCACGGTGACCATGCATCGTTCCTGCATGGCCTATCTGGACGTCTGATGCTGCAGGATGGGCGGGCGCGATGCAGTGTTCGGAAATCCGCCCCATTCATGTCACTTAACGATTCGATTGGTTTTTCAAATCCTCCCACTTCGATTGTGCTCCTGCAGGGTATCTTGGCAAGAAAAAGGGAGCTCGCGAGTTTTTCCAGAAAAATCATTTGGACGCTGACGAGTCAAGAAACGATCGTAAACCTTGCAAGGGATGCAACTCCATTTTTCACTATTTTTTACTTCCGATATTTAACATATGTAAAAAAAAAAAAGAAAATCGTTTCTGATGTCCATTGAAACTGACGAATAGTTTCGTTTCAGATATTATTATCAATTGAATAAAAATTCTCCAAAAAAGGAATATTACGAATAAACGGATAGTAAATAGGATGGATCGTGTTTTTATTAATTACTGAGAAGAATATAAATAACGTATGAGAATGAAAAGGGTTAAAAGCTAAACTTTTAAGATTTTGAAGAAGATATATCGTCGTTCGTTACCGAGCAACTGATTTCAGTCAATCAAAACTGGGTTATACTTACAAGGAACAATGAAACTTTGCAGGATCGGGGAGCGTGGAAAAATAAAGGAAACGTAGTTCTTTAGCAGCCATAATTCGGGTTTAAGAGGCGAAACTACCCTCGAAAGTTTCGACTTCTGATGCTGACTACTCGAAGTATTGGGTGTACAGGAAAGAATTTTAGATAAATTCTATATATGATTTTTAACCAAAAATAATATAAAACGTAAATTACAAAATTTGAACGCGAACGTTTTGAGCAAACAAAACTTTAAACATAGTAATTCCAGTAAAATAATACACTGGTTGTAAATGAGACTATATTTTATCTTATTGATTTAAACAAAAATGAAAACGTATAATTTCCGAGGTAACCATTAAACGTTGAAACGTAGGAACGTCCACGCCATTAGAACAAAAATACGATCTCGGATTATTTGTCTCTTTTCCATCTAATGGCGTGCAACAATAGCCACTTGGTTTCATTACATCCATTGCATGACCAGCGTTGATTTAATAATTAATTAGTTCGTATGTTTCCTGGATCCATTTTACTCCGGGGCAAGGTCCGGCTAATTGAACGATTGATTGATTAATTTAATCACGTGAAGACTGTAATTTCTGTAATACCGTTATTACCGGGAATGCAAACAGTTAATCTCTCTATTGTGCTTGGATATATTCCGAGAGCACTTAGTAAAATGAATGCAATTGTTTCTAGCTACAATTTTTCACGATATCATCGAATTGTTATGTACAGAGTTTTTCAAAATAATTCATAGTATCATAGATGGTAATTCTCGTAATAATTTCTCGTCAAAAATTAAATGTAAGTGAAAAATGTACAAAGAAAATTTTCTGTGTTTTCTGTAACTAGGTTACGTTCGCAAAATAATTATAATAAAGTATTTTAAATAAATGAAACATACCAGAAGGTGTCCTGGCGCGTGGTCGAGTCCCAGGGAAATCTGGAACAAGAATTTTTACATTAATATTAATAAATAATGGTTAAGGTAGCTATAGAAATAGAATCTGAATAGTTGTAAAATATTTACATACTATTTATGGCACGATATACGTAGAACAACATGAATTAGTGGCAATGTAACACGAAATTATATAACCAAAACAGATTCTTGTAATTTCTATAAATATTAAGTATCAAATAAACGATAATAATGGTTTAAATGGTGAATTATAACTTATTTCTTAACACAATTTCAAATATTATAATTTGCCTTTCATTATTTTAACAGCAACGCATAAAAATTGAAAATTTTAGAACGATACTGTATAAATAGTGTACTTTTAAATAGCAAACATTTTTAAATAAAATGCACTGAATACACTCTCTATAAATAAATGAATTATCGTATAAAACTTTCACTTTGTGCGTGCTAGATGTTCGATTGAGCTGTTGCGTTGTCAATAAATAATGAATTTGATATTACATCAGAAATAGGAAACCGTGTTTTATGCACTGCAGCGACGTGGCAATCACGCAACATTTCAAGCCATAAAACTGCGATTGGAATTGATATCGCGAAAACGTTCGATGGCGGAGCCAATGAACCTAGTACTTATTTTAAATGAAAAATATTACACCGGTATATCGAAATAAAATAATAATAAATCAGGCTCTATCCACGTTGTAAAATACCTTGTCCCATGCGTTACTGTAATTAACACTGCCAAAGAAAATAAATTAGAAAATCTGGTAGTATAACTGTATTTCAGCTAAAATCAGTTAATTTATTGTCAAAGTAAATTTTAGTATTATGTCTACTTCGTTTTAAAATCCAAATAATTATAACAGAATGTGAGTCTTTTATAATCATATTTTATCAGGTGAAATGTGTTCTGTGACTAAATAAGCCCTAAATTTTTAACGCTATTCCTTTTAAACGCTAATTTTATAATAGTAAATTTTAATTAAAACATTGCAAATAGTTTGGTTTAATATGTTCTCCGTTTACAAACTATAAATATCCGGATCCTAATTACTACGAGCTTTGGAGTTTCATCCTATCTATTAATAGCGATCGATGTGTCGTAAAACCACGCAAAGTACATCTGCAAAGGGAATCCAGCGTGAATCCGCAGAACTTTAGGGTTTCCTAAATTATCTTGACTTTTGCATCGCTTCTGGATGACGTATCTGCACGCTGCATGTCGCATGACCGGTGCAAATGTCTCGAATGTCCCAAAATATCGCCTCAAAAAGTGGATTAACTATTCAATTCTCCCATTTTGGGGACAATATTTATGAAGAAGTTGTTTAAAGAAATACAAATAGATAGACTTTCAAAAAAACAATAAATTTGGCTTCTTAAAGCATTAGAGACTCTCAATAGATTTTGAGCCAATTTAATCTGTGACTTTCAAAACAATCAAGACGTATTATTATTTTAATTCGCTATACAGGCATTAATTATATTTTTTACAAAAAGAAGGACGTGTTGCAACATAACGAATGAATAGGGGAGAAAGTTTCCATGCATAATTACTTTCTATAGTTGTTATAGTTCTTTATGAAGTTCAAATTTTCCACGCAACACCTTTTTTTCTGTGTTTCAATGTACCAGAATTATGTTAGAAGCGTTTCTGTTGTGTCTTGTACGGCCATGTTTGTTGTATGATGCATCTTCATCACTGTGATTAGTAAAACTTGCTACTGAAGTTTGGCCAAACAGTTTAGCAACATCCTGCATAGAGACTGAACCAGTCTTGAATGAGAAATTAAGGGGATGTGGCTTGATATACATCCCTCGTAAACTTACAGCTTAGCGTACCGGTTGCGCCTTTCATTAATAATTACTTGCAGTTTTCCGTAACCTTAACCGATCATTTCCCAGAAGTACGCTGGCTGTTCACGTTTACCAACCCTTGTTTGTTCAATTTAATATAGGTTCACGTTACGCTTAGTTTGATTTAAGAATATTTTGTAATCGTACGATGACGTCAATGTGCTTCAAAGATAAATCGAAAAAATAATAATACACTTATTGACAGTAAATTTCCATATAAGTCTAGTTTGATTTTATTTACTTTCGTTTCAGAAAATATTCTCTAAATATGGTTTTTTAATTTTCCGTTTCTCATTTGCAATTTTTATTTTTGTGCATAGAACTTTCGTTTCCTTTGAAAAATACCTGAACTAGGAGAAGTCTAGAAAGGTGTAACGAAGATAATCTACACACGTTTCGTTATTAATATCTGTCTATCAATATGTTTTTCGTAATAATACTTTTTCTGCTTAACTGTAACTATACCCTGCATGCTCCGTCGCTAAAATAAGTCAGGAAAAAATGGATACACGTTATCGATGATACGTAGAAGTTGCTAAACGAGTATGTCAATCAAAGTCTGCGTCGCTGAAATTGAGTCGAGGGAAATATTACCTGTAAAATCATTATCCACTGTTTTAATATTACTTATATATATCACAATTTTGCACGTTACCATAGTTTCTTAAATCTCGTTAATATAAGAATCTTCATAGAAATTGTTATTTATTTTTAATTTTAAATTATATCTGTTTTATTATCGTATCACATTACGTTATTGGAATAATTATTATATTATACGAAACACGGACCATTTTTGTTGTCATAACGTTTGACATATATATACTGTCCTCGTTTCGAACCAATTTCCGAAAATTACATTTCGTATATCGCCACCGAAAGATTTATTTGTACCAAACAACGAGAGAACTTCACGGGGAATCGAATCGGACGTTTCAATTGCAGAAAACGCCAGGTCACTTCAAAGCGATCGGTATCGATCTTCCGCGAGTGTTGGCTTTATTATCGCCGTAAGCTCGACCCTCCCCCCCGTCGCGTCGCGAAACTTAGAAATATAAATTAACAGTCAGGCCACGTCGCGAGAATAAAAATAACAAGTTTCGAGCACGGAGGAAAAAGTTGGCGCCAGTTTTTGTCCATTAAGTCCTTCGCAGAACCCTGGAAGAATACTTCGGTGTGCTCGCGACCCAGTCTGCAAACTTGTCGAGAAGTTTCAGAGCGATTCTCTGTTGGCCTGATGTATGTATCACATCCAAAGGTGTTTTGTGTATAATAATTATCTTGTTTAAGGACCGTCGCATTGTATGGCAACTGCGAGCACTGCGAAGACAAACAGGGTCTTAAATTTAACGAGCAAGACTGGTCTGTTTATTACGATCGCTTCCAAGATTCTGAACTTCGAGGATTATTGCTGCCACGTTGCGTAATTATCTTGGCCTCTTTGTGCCAATTTCTGCGTTCTGTCGTCGATACGCGATTCTCAATTTTGGCCTGCTTCTAAGCATAATAAAGATATTGCTCGCGGAGTCGATTAACCGAACCTCCACGAAAGCGTAGAAAACTTAAGTTTAAAAAATTAAGAGTACAAAAAAATCGACCGCTGAAAAGTTGGAAGGATGCACAAATTTTAAAGCTGTACGAGAATTTTATTTGGACAATTAAAGTTCTACTGTATCCGTTATATTGATATTTATTGTCAATTAATTATTAGGCTGTTCGGCCACACCGGGAAAAAATTTTTACGAGAGATTCTAGAAGCCAAAATAAGACGAAAATCAAGAATACCAATTTTTTGATTAAAGCTTCGTTAAGAAGTTATTAACAAAATTATCGTTAGAAATTATGAATAAAATTTGTCCACCTTCTCGAATTTTTTTCTAGAAAGTGGGTAGGATTTCGGGGGTGTGTCTATTGACCAAAAATGATTGTAATTCATCCCTGGAACTAAATATAATTTTTTTAGTATGATTTGAAATCTTTTAATTTCGTCTAAAAATTTCAGTACCTACTCGAATTTTTTTCTCGAAAGTGGATAGGATTCCGGGGGCATGTCTATTGACCAAAAATGATTGTAATTGACCCCTGCAATAGAAAATAATTTTTCTAGGACGATTTGAAATTTTTTGATTTAATTTTTTAATAACTTTTTAACGAAGCCTCAATGAAGAAATTGATATTCTTGATTTTCGTCTTATTTTGACCACTGCAATCTCCCATTCCAATTTTTCGCAGGGGTGGCCGAACACCCTGTATATTAAATCAACCTTAAAGTTATTTCCCACACGATTACACAAAATTTGTTGAGAATGCAACAGTGAATTAATGATTAAACCTTTTGGAAAATTGTAAAACAAATAGTTTGTAGGTTTTGAATTATACGTAGTCGTCGACGACGAAATTGGTGCAAACGTAGCGTGAACTGAGTGTTTTTAAGGCTTCACACACGTGAGGTGTTGGTTGATACAGCGGAGCAACGACCTTACGTAACAAGAGTCAAGCGACTTTGAAGTTTTTATAACCCATAATGGTGCATCGAGGAACGATAAGGCTAACGAACATTTTTAAAGACAGTTTTAGGGAGTAATCAAATCATTAGTTACACGCGCTAAAAACGTTTAAAGTATTCCTAGTTTAACAAAGTTTCGAGGGTGAAATATACTCAAACAAATTTTTTAGACTATAAAAAAACGTTTTATATTTCGTGTTTTGTATAAAGTTATTTTGTTCGAAATGATTGTTTTTAATTAATACTAAACCTACCGCAACCGGTCAAATGACCGGTTAAATGATTTATATTTTCTTGTAAAAAAACTGGTCAAAATTTGGTACCAAATTCTGGTTAGCTTCCGATGTAAATAGGAAATATATGTATAGTAAATACGAAAGGAGAGAATCTACAGTTTCCACTGTCTTAGAACAGTCAAACAACGCGTATTAAAAATAGTTCAATTTTAGACGCATACAGTTTCGAAATTACTAATGTTTTATTAATAATTGATGGATTGTTAGAAGCGGCAAAGCCTCCCCTTCAAAATGGTTTTTGGTTTTTGTCGATCCGACCTTCCGTTTCGGAGATATCGTAATTTATGTAAAAGGTAATTTTTTTAATTCGACCACGATCTCGCTCAGCGCCTCAGAAAGGCCTATTAATGCGTATTAAAAATCATAAAACTTTAGACGCGTGCAGTTCCAAAACTATTAGTGTTTTATTAATAATTGATGCATTGTTAGCAGCGGCAAAGCCTCCCCTTTAAAATGGCTTTTTGTTTTTGTCGATCCGACTTTCCGTTTCGGAGATATCGTAATTTATGTAAAAGGTAATTTTTTTAATTCGACCACGATCTCGCTCAGCGCCTTAGAAAGGCCTATTAACGCGTATTAAAAATCATAAAACTTTAAACGCGTGCAGTTCCAAAACTATTAGTGTTTTATTAATAATTGATGCATTGTTAGCAGCGGCAAAGCCTCCCCTTTAAAATGGCTTTTTGTTTTTGTCGATCCGACCTTCCGTTTCGGAGATATCGTAATTTATGTAAATGGTAATTTTTCTTAATTCGACTATCGCTGTCTTCGTCTAGCGGAGTCGGACCTCCTTGTCGCACGTGCGTGGTGCTGACCTACCCCGCGTACGCGACTGTCGTGACCTAGTGCGGCGTAGTATTTCCAAGAATTTACTACGCGCTACTATCTACGCGCGCGGGGGATGAATGAACTCGCGCGAGCGCTTCAAAAACGTAAACAAACCCTATCTCCGAAACTAGCCACTGCATCGACTTGAAATTAAAATCGCTATATCTCCGGAACTAATAAAGCTATCGCCTCGCACGAACGCTCATTTTAAAGAGCATTTCATCCTCTATCTAATGACCATATCACCTACTATAATTTTTGCTATCTTCTATGTTTATTTTGAAATTTACTTTGACGCTACATACCCAAAAAAGTTTCAGCAATTCCTACTGATCGTACGACTATCGTACGATAAAACTGGACTATAAATTGTTTATTTAATTGAAAATGAATTTAAATACAGGATACTTGCGCAATTACTAGCCAGTACTTTTTCTTAAATAGTTGTTTTCTCTAGAACTAATTACGGTACCGACTTGGAACAAAATTCGTTTTCAAAAACATTTTATCTTCTATCCGATGAAAATTAAAAAATTTTTTAACATAAAATAGAAGATTATCTTACGAGTAAACATCAAAACACAACTTTCTATGGATATGATGGAAAAATTAGAAGTACGTTGTCTCGTAAAAGAGAAAAAGAAAGACTAGTCATTTTACCGGTTATGCTAGGAATGGGTATACATGAAGTGCCGGTAGGTTTAGTGTTAAATTTACTATTTGATAACCTTTGAACCTGAATTTCAATTTTTTCATCATAGAATGAATTTTTTGTTTCAACTTTAATGATATCACGATAATAATAATGATTCTTTTCATTTTTTTCAGCATAAATTTAACGCTATTACTGTAAAATTTAATAAATATGGGTTAAGGACTCGAGTAACATATCCCTGCATTATATATGATGGCGTGTCGCGAACCTTCAGTTGGTCGGGCGTATATTTCCTAACGTTTGAGAAAGCGTTCTCTTAAAAGTGAAAGACAACTGTGTACCAACCTAGAGACACGCCAGAACACCGCCTTGACAGGCAGGGCGTACGCCAACCATAAATCAAGAGGTTTCACAGCCCGCCATTATTAAACATTTACTTCTTTTATCCAACATGTTGCTCTTTTATTTTACTTTTATTTTACTGGTTTTTACTTTCACTTCACAAATTCTTCTTTCTTCGTACCTATATATCGCTCCAACGCCTTTTCACACCTGTCGAAAATTTTAACTAACTAATCTCAGATTGTAAAACCAACTTGATACAATAATGGAAAAATTGCTTGGTCTCAATCTCATAATAAAGAAATAAATATCCCAAGATAATTCTTTATACTTTTATCGTTCAGCTCCAAAGTATTCCTATTTTTAATTTAACCCATTTCTGGTAATTTTAAACAACGAGAACAGACTTTCGACCGTTTAAAAATTGTTCAAAATTTCCCATTCTGGAACTCCCAAACGAATTATCTTCAAAAGTAAGAAAAATAGTCTTTAAACTATAATTATTTTATTCGTCTCGAAGAGCATTTTTCGGGTTAATTATTAATAATAGCGTCAAATAAAAATTTCGATTTTTAATTTCGATCGATACGACGCGAAATAATTCGCGACTCTTCACCCAGGCGTTCACCCTACGAGATAAAATGTTATTTACGTTACCTTTTAACGTATAAATATTCAGTTCGTTAATGCATACTGATTTTTATTCTTTTTTAAAACGACCATTATCCATTTATTACTCGTACTTGGCAGCCAACGCGTTGAAACATATTTCCATAATACAAGCCGCGCAAATGCGTGCTACATTAAGAATAATGGCAGTTTTGACGGATGCGGCGACGTAAAAAAGTCTGTAAATTCGACTTTGTTACCCTCTGTTTGCATTCAACTAAATCATTATTTTAGCCACGTATTTTTTATGCGTTGTTTGCGCACAGCTAAAAAAAATAGCGCGGATGTCTATGAGTTGGAAAATATATTGGACCGTGATTTTTAGGAATACATTTTATTTTTGCGAAAAATGATAAATTTTATTTGGAATACGGTGATAAAAAAAAAAAACAATATTTTGTAAGCATGGAAAAATTGAGAGGCCAATCGTTTCTAAAAGAAAAGTTAATTTCTTTTATAGAAATGTCCGTTTGAACCTATTAAAAGTATATTTGCATTTTTAATATAAACTATTAAATTAGAATCCAAGTTAAAGGGTTAATAACTAAGTGCTTATTATCAGACTCTTTGTCGTCAAACCTACTTTCATGAATCATAATTTTGTCGATCATGGTATTAGAGACAATGTGTGAGTGGTTAAACAATTGTTTAAAATTGGAAAAGCAGAAGTTTCATTCCACAGTTTATTCCATACTCTAAAGATAACTGTAGCCACTCTTGGGAGCAGATAGTCCACTTTTAACCGTGGATCTAGATCCTCCTGAAGTCACATAATTGCAGCTTCGAGCCACTAGTGACGTCGTCCTCTTAATTTCTCATTAATCTCGGAGAATAAAAGGAAATCTGAGGCAGACAAATTAAGACTGAACGGCGTAGATTGACCGACGTCACAGCGAAACCCCGCGTGGTGGCATCAATAAAATCCGACGTCTCGATATTTCAAATTTTGACACGCGGGATTTTCAAGAAAACTAAAAGACCGATCACCCAGTGAATAAGTTCTTTCTCGTGAAAAATAGGATAAGGAAAAGACTTTTTTCTTGCGAACAAAATAAAACGGTTCTTTAGATTCTCCTTAACGTTTGAATAATAAAGTACTTCCATGAATATCTTTCAGAATCTCTACACGTCGAAAGTGTGTGAAAATTCCAAGGTTAAAACTCATATTCGCGTGGTTCGAGAGAATCTGTTTCGACGCTTCTCAAATTTGCCACCAGAGGGCTACGCTCAACCTTTCTCTCTCACAAGTGCTCGATCGATCACCTATTCCTATATACACGCTCCTTGACCGATCATTGAACGTTCCGTTATGCTACTCGAAAGCAATAATCTTTCAATAATTAGACTTAAAGTGCATTTATTGTGTATAAATTGATATCAAACTCTGAAACGAGATACTACAAGCTTCGAAAAGGTACTTACATAAGTGCTTCGATGTTTATGGATATATTCGAACCATTTATATGTATACTACTCGAATCTTGGAAGTCCCAGTCACATGTTCGTCGACTAGAAAAATGTCATGTGTAATGAAAGTACACATTATAAAACTATAGTTGCATAGTTGCATGTGGTATAATTGTTTTCCAAAGTACCAGACCAGATCAGAGAATATCTAATACAATATTTCCAAAAGTTTCGATCTTATTCACTAAAGATTCGAGTATACTTGATCCCATCGCTATCGATGAGTCGCGAGACGCCACGAGTCAAACTCAAGATCGAAAAGAGTGGCACGTTCGTGTAAGCCAATTTATAATTGCACAAACTTCCGCTTCCGATTTTGCACAGCGTGTAAAATAGCGATTTGATCGCGGTGATGCGAGCTTTGCTAGTCGTTCATCATCCGTTCGACGCTCGGCGAAAGGAAACTGCTCTTAGAAACTGATGTAAACGAAACCAAATGCAGTTACTATTTCCCCGCGCGCGGAGAGGAACTGTCAATTTCTGGAAAAACGATTTCAGCACGGCGTGGAAAATGGCGTAGCCGCCGACGGGGATCGATGTACGTACACAGACGAGAAGCATCGATGGGAACGGAAGCGCAGGTAGGTTGCCTCTTTACGGAAATGAAGCAATCGACGAGAGACCAGCGGTCTTATTGCTCTCATTGACTGTCATTACGTCGAAGTGCCATTGACGCCTTCTGCATCATGTAGAATAAACTGGAACTTCCCAGCTGGAAATAGAAATTTATGCGGCGAGATAGAACAGCAGCGGCAACAGGAACTTCCTGGATCGGCCCGGAAAAACTCCGCTTCCGATTTTGCAATGTAATCACTCAGACCTGAAACGAGGGTCCTCTGTCCTCGCGAGGAACTGCTGTTTGCCGCGTTTCCACGGAAAATGAGTTCAGCCAAGAATGTTTTACTTTCGACCGAGTGTTGCTCTAGCGAAATTCGAATAACAGCGCGCGAAATTTAACTTTTATAAGGGAACACTATCGTTCGAAAATTTAATCTATCGTACTGGACGAAAGTATAGCTACTTCATGGATGTCCAGTTCCCTATTATGTTCTATATTCGTTGATATTATTATTATAATATTGGAAATAAGGATAACGAGACGAGAATAAAATTGATTGCAAACTCTATCGAGCAAAAATTATGATTTCTTATTTGTAAAATCTATAACGATAATAAACATAATATTAGTATTTTAATATAGCAATTGTAAATAGTAAGAGTAATGACTATAATTGGAATTGCTTTAAACCTAACCAAATTTCAAACGAATGTAAATTATTGCTTCAAGAAGTCCAGTTCCTTATTATGCTCTATATTTATTGATTTTATTATTTTAATATTTGAAATAAGGATAACGAGACGAGGATGAAATTACGTGCAAACTCTATCGAGCAAAAATTATGATTTCTTATTTGTAAAATCTATAACGATAATAAACATAATATTGATATTTTAATATAGCAATTGAAAATAGTAAGAGTAATGACTATAATTGGAATTGCTTTAAACCTAACCAAATTTCAAACGAATGTAAATTATTGCTTCAAGAAGTTCAGTTCCTTATTATGCTCTCTATTTATTGATTTTATTATTTTAATATTGGAAATAAGGATAACGAGACGAGGATGATATTACGTGCAAACTCTAACGAGATAAAAGTATGACATTTCTTGTTTGTAACTCTATAACAATACTAAACATAATATTGGTATTTTAATATAGCAATTGAAAATAGTAAGAGTAATGACTATAATTGGAATTGCTTTAAACCTAACCAAATTTCAAACGAATGTAAATTATTGCTTCAAGAAGTTCAGTTCCTTATTATGCTCTATATTTATTGATTTTATTATTTTAATATTGGAAATAAGGATAACGAGACGAGGATGAAATTACGTGCAAACTCTAACGTGCAAAAAGTATGACATTTCTTATTTGTAACTCTATAGCAATATTGAACGTAATATTGGTATTTTAATATAGCAATTGAAAATAGTAAGAGTACTATAATTGGAATTGCTTTAAACCTAACCAAATTTCAAACGAATGTAAATTATTGCTTCAAGAAGTCCAGTTCCTTATTATGCTCTATATTTATTGATTTTATTATTTTAATATTTGAAATAAGGATAACGAGACGAGGATGAAATCACATGCAAACTCTAACGAGCAAAAAGTATGACATTTCTTATTTGTAACTCTATAGCAATATTGAACATAATATAGATATTTTAAAATAGCAATTGAAAATGATAAATGTAATGACTGGAATTGGAATTAAACCTAACCGAAATGTAAATTATTGCTTCGAGAATTTGATGTTATTAGCGACGTCCCTTTGTGAAATGAATTTCGAATCAGGAACGATTTGAAGATCTTCCAACAGCCAAAGAACAAAACGTAGCACGACTGGAGGAATAACGAATCAAAGAATGCTAAGGATACGTCACGTAACGCGGATCAAGTTTTCGCCCCGACTGATCCACGTTCGCGAATAACTCGAATCCTCTTCTTGGCGACGTATGAACATCCGGCACATAATGTTCCGTCGGCGTTAAAAGCATTTTCATTAAATTCTTTGGGTGGCGAAACGTGATAGGTAGATAATGCAGCCCGTGGGAGGGGACGAGGTGGCAAGTAGATAAGCGTATGGAAGAACTTTTCAAGTACTCGAAGCACTTGGGCGCTTCGGGATTCGTCGATCTTCCCTCGACTAGGTAAATCTGTCCGCTAAAGAATCTTCAATCCTCTCGCTCATTTTCCGCGCAGCTCGCATAGTTTAATCAAGATTTACTCGGGAATAACCAGACATTCCTTCTGGACAGAAAGAGAGAATGGTTCTAATGCTGTTGAGATCCCGTGGCGATTCCTTAACTGGGACTATCGTTGTTATCGGTGGGACAATGGAGAAGTTTCAAGAAAATGTTTGTAAATCTAGCGAGGCTGCTCGTGCTTACACAGGCTTCATAAGTTCATTAAAACTGATGCTTGCTTGTTTGTTAATTTCTAACTGTTTCCTTTTTACACCTCCAAGAGTTATGCGTTTAAAGACTGAATTGGCATTGTGCCAGAATCTCGATGATGCCAGCTGAATTGCTCGTGTCTGATTTTATAAATAATTGGCATTTTGCTTTGTAATTTACTGGAACTTCAACTTTACAGAGTTGAACTAAACGTCCACCTGTTACACATTGTATATTTCTATAAACGTTGCAACGTTTGGATCGTAAAATATTTTTTTTATTATACAGCCACTGGGAAAAATTTTAATGGGAGATTCTAGAGGCCAAAATGAGACGAAAATCAAAAATATCAACTTCCTGACTGAGGCTTCATTGAAAAGTTATTACAAAATTAAATTAAAAAATTTCAAACCATTCTGAAAAAATTATTTTTGGTTGCGGGACACAATTACAATCATTTTTGGTGAATACACATACCACTGAAATCCTATTCACTTTCGAGAAAAAAATTCGACTAAGTACTGAAATTTTTCGACAAAATTGAAAAATTTCAAATCGTTCTAAAAAAATTATTTTTAGTTGCAGGGGTTAATTACAAGCATTTTTGGTGAATAGACATACCCCCGAAATCCTACCCAGTTTCGAGAAAAAAATTCGACTAGGTACTGAAATTTTTCGACAAAATTGAGAAATTTCAAATCGTTCTAAAAAACTTATTTTTAGTTGCAGGGGTTAATTACAAGCATTTTTGGTGAATAGACATACCCCAGAAATCCTACGCATTTTCGAGAAAAAAATTCTTTACTGAAAATCTAATGTGAGGCCAGAAATGCTTCCCTGAAATTTCATGCGAATCTTCAAAATGTCATAACTCCTGAACGGATTGGACGATTTTGATGTTTAAAAAAGTAAACTACGCGTATTTTTATGGAGAATATGTGGAAATTACAAAAATATTCGAGAAGTTCATCCTTGATCCCGAAAAATGAGAAAAACCCCATAAAAATGGTCCAATTTTCAAACAGTCATAACTCCTATAATAGAGAATATATTTCAATGAAACTTTTTTCTGAAGTAGAGCTCATGGGTACCTTCAAAAAAGTATTAGACAACTTTTTTGTCGGGTGACAAACAAAATTATTAAAAATTAAAAACGAATTTTTAAGAAAAATCAACAGGGGGTAGGTGCCTAAATCTTTCGACGAAAAAAAAATTTTTCAAATCATTCTAAAAAAATTATTTTCGGTTGCGGGGTTCAATTACAAGCATTTTTTATCATTAGACATACCCCCGAATTCCTACGCACTTACGAGAAAAAAATTCCAATAGGTAGACAAATTTTTTGGCGAAAATTAAAATATTTCAAATGTTTCTGGAAAAATTATTTTCGGTTGCGGGGGTCAATTACAAGCATTTTTGGTCATTAGACATACCCCCGAATTCCTACGCAATTTTGAGAAAAAAATTCGGTACCAGCAGAACTTTAAACGTTAATAACTTTTCAACGAAGCCTCCATCAACAAATTAGTATTCTTGATTTTCGTCTTATTTTAGTCTGTAGAATCTCTCATTAAAATATTTTCCAGGGTTGGCTGAACACCTTGTATACATACGTATATACGAACAGTACTAATTTTCGTTCATAGACTTCTATTTAATATTTTGAGTAAACAAAATAGTTTCTTAGACCTTACAACTCACGTTTCTAACGTTACAATTCTTCCACTATTAATTATTTTAATTTCGTAACCTAGAATATCAGTTTCTTTCATCAAAAGAATCACTGCAGTGTGAAATTTTCAAACACTTTTATTCCCAATGCTTCCAACGATTAACTTTATTATAGTTCAATTATTATTTGCCAATCAAGTCAATAAACGCGTTCCGTAGATTACGCAGACTTTCGTTCATTTTCTATAAATCTCCGCTTCGGAACATATTAAATTTCACGCAACAACACGAATTCCCAATATGCGCTTCACGATATATGGAATTCCCTTGATCATAAGCCAACTACAATGCATTTAATCTCCAGCGATCGAACGTTGAATGCAGCATTATTCGTTTTGGTGATGGATGGCAGAAGATACCAGAAGCATTTCCATATCAATAGAAAATATTTGATAGACGTTTGCTGTAAGAGGTGCAAATACAGTCCATATTTTGCACGTGTAATTTCACGGAATTACAGAATCCCGATTTAATTTTACTCGATCTGAAAACACTTTCCGTTCGTATAATGTTCGCGCTTTTTACAATTCATTTGTTCATATTTTATTCGCTAATTTATCGATACTTGCATCCCCGCGCATTAATTCTGAATTACTGTAATGAAAAATATTGATTCCGTCGAATGTAAAATCTCGCTAACAACGAATTATTTTTAATCCTCAATTTCAAATTTTTTACCGTATATTTGAATGTTCCCAAATAAAGCTTGTAATTAAGGTGATATACAACAATGCTGACTGTGTTGTTTTTGCGCGTTCAAATAGTTTCAACGTGTCCCAGTTGATTAAATTCTGTTTTTCTGTTGACATACAGAATGGCGCACAACTGAAGCTTCCTATTAGAACACAAATTGAAGCCGAGGACGATTCTTGTGATATTATCTCATAGCTTTCACGTGGTCTTTTTGCTGGTTTCATGGAAATAATATGAAAATGTGTGAATATCGCCTTAGAGTAATCAACGAAATTCTGGAACCTCGATTACTTTAATACCACTGTAAAACGGAATAGTAAATGAACGATAATTCAACGTTGTTTTCTACAAAACTACGTACGAAAATTTATTTTCAATTCTCTCTGATAAAAAGTAATTATTAAACCAATTTCAATGAATTAAACATTAAACTCCACGATTAAATAATGAGACTCGACGAGTGCGAATCTGAAATTAAACGGAAAGATATTTCGACTACTAAAAATTCAAAAATGTAGAGTCTTTGTTGAAAAATTCTTTATTAAGTGGCCCTGATATAAGAACTGCTCTATACACCAGCGCATACTATGTGGTAAAATTACCATATGGGTCGAGGGTTCGCAAAAGAAATGGTCGGTTTCGCAAAAAGAAAGTGCCGTAATATCTAACCGGGGATCCTGCGGCGCGTCATACCTGTATCCTTATCCACTTACCTTGGCGAACACCTGACGGTAACGCCGTAAAAACTCTTGTGTCTTTTTTACCGGGCCACTGAAAATTACTCTTTAATGGCGATAGCCACGATTCTGCTTGCCAGCGAACGCTTAAAATCGTCTTTATACCGGTTATGGTGCTTGACAGAGACTCGCACAGGTATCGTCGTTTTATCTCGCGCCCGCATGCAAGTAGCCGATCAAGATTTCCCTCGCTTTTGACGGGTGCTTCTTTTCAGTAAAGAAAAAAAAAAAACGAGACTTGACTGAAAGCGACGGGCAAAGGAAGAGTAGAATGTTTAAAAATCGCTTTATGAGACAAGATACTCGATCTTAGGGGGGGAGGGGCCATAATGAAGGTCGAGAAAGACCGACAAAGTTTCTAATTTTGTTACGTGGGGAAGGGATGATATTATTTTTTAACACATTAAGGAGTGGGTGTAGCTATAGAGGGTGTGCGGTCGACCCTGGGAAAAATTTTAATGGGAGATTCTAGAGGCCAAAATAAGACGAAACTCAAGAATATCAATTTCTTGACCGAGGCTTAGTTAAAAAGTTATTAAAAATTAAATTAAAAAGTTTCAAATCGTTGTAAAGAAATTATTCTAAGTTGCAGGGATCGATTACAATCATTGTTGGTCATTACATGTACCCCCGAAATCCTACGCATTTTGGAGAAAAAAATTTCTTACCGAAAATCTAATGTGAGGCCTGGAATAACTCCCAGAAATTTCATGCGAATCTTTAAAATGTCATATCTCCTAAACGGATTGGACGATTTTAATGTTTAAAAAGGCAAACGACGCGTATTTTAATGGAGAATATGTAGAAGTTGCAAAAATGTTCGAAAACTTGTTCCTCGACCCCGTAAAATAAGAAAACCCCCATAAAAATGGTCCAATCTTCAAACGTTCATAACTCCTACAATAGTGAATATATTTCATTGAAATTTTGGAGAGAAGTAGAGTTCATAGATACCTACAAAAAAGTATTAAACAACTTTTCTGTAGGGCATCAAACAAAATTACTAAAAATAAAAACGATTTTTTAAGAAAAATCGACAATCGAGGTACCTAAATTTATTGGCGAAAAGAAAAAATTTCAAACCGTTCTAAAAAAATTATATTCGGTTGTGGGGGTCAATTACAATAATTTTTGGTCAATACACATACCCCCAAAATCCTACTCACTTTCGAGAAAAAAAATTAGAGTAGATGTGAAATTTTTCGACAGAATTAAAAAATTTCAAATCGTTCTAAAAAAATTATATTCAGTTGCAGGGGTCAATTTCAATCATTTTTGGTGAATAAAGATACCTCCAAATTCTTACGGACTTTCGAGAAAAAAATTCCTTATCGAAAATATAATTTCTGGCCAAAAATGTTTCTCCAAAATTTCATGCGAATCTTTAAAACGTCATAACTTCTGAACGGATTGGACGATTTTAATGTTTAAAAAAGCAAACTACGCGTATTTTGATGGAGAATATGTACAAATCGTAAAAATATTAGAAAAGTCGGTCCTTGACCTCGCAAAATGAGTAAAACCCCATAAAAATGGTCCAATTTTCAAACGTTGATAATTCCTACAATAGTGAATATATTTCAATGAAACTTTTTTCTGAAGTAGAGCTCATGGGTACCTACGAAAAAGTATTAGACAACTTTTCTGTAGGATGTCAAACAAAATTATTAAAAATCAAAAACGAATTTTTAAGAAAAATCGACAGGGGGCTGCTGAAATTTTTCGACGAAAAATAAAAATTTCAAATCGTTCTGAAAAAATTATTTCTAGGTTCTGGGGTCAAATACAACTATTTTTGGTCACAAGACATACCCTCGAAATCCTATCCAGTTTCGAGAAAAAAATTCCTTACCGAAAATATAATGTCTGACCATACCATTGATATGCTTCCCTGAAATTTCATGCGAATTTTTAAACTGTTGTAACTTCTGAACGGATTGAACGATTTTAATGTTTAAAAAAGCAGCTACGCATATTTTAATGGAGAACATGTAGAAATTGCAAAAATATTCGAAAAGTTGATCCTTGACCCCGAAAAATGAGAAAAACCCCCTAAAAATGATCCAATTTTCAAACAGCCATAATTTCTACAATAGTGAATATATTTCAATGAAACTTTTTTCTGAAGTAGAGCTCATGGGTACCTTCAAAAAAGTATTAGACAACTTTTCTGTTGGGCATCAAACAAAATTATTAAAAATTAAAAACGAATTTTTAAGAAAAATCAACAGGGTGTAGGTGCCTAAATTTCTCGACGAAAAAAAAAAGTTATTTAGCTTCGTGAAACTCTTGTGAGAGTTATATAGCTATACATGAATTTAATAGTTTACAGAAATGATTATAGTTGGTGTGAATAACTTTTTGCTCAACGAATTATTTAAGTAGATAGTTCCATGGACTATCATGCGATTATTTCGCACGATATACTATAAATCGGATAATTTAAACGGATATCGCTCGGAGGGCACTTCATCAACCGGGTCAACATAGAAAACGAAACAACGTAAAATTTCATTAGTAAAATTATCTCCGAGGAACCGTAAACCGAAAATTTCACCGTGCTTCGAGCGCCCTAGGACCTCGCATCCTCCATACAGTCACTGGTAAAGGTAGTTAACGGCCGTGCGTGTAATTGAAGTGATAAATTCCATCGGACGAACATAATTTTCCCCGTTGGAAAAGCAGGGAATTCAATTTAATAAGATTTCACGGTAGCTAGCAGGAACGGGAAAGCCTCTTTTAAGCACCTTGTCCGTGCGTTAACAATCAGGTTTAGTGGAACTCTTAATTTAGCCGTCGCCCCGGTGGCCGTTTTCCCCAAACAACGAATCTCACGGGAATTATTGTCCCGTTCGATGTTATCGTCCAAGTGTACACGGAGACTTGACTGACCTGGCGCTAATTGCTTGTTTCGTTTGCACCCTTCCATCCAGCTCCGTTGCTTTTTAGCCGGATTTAATGTTCCCGGGACTGTATTTTCGCTCGGTACGGTTCCACGGAGCGCGAAAGTATCGTCCTGTTTCTCATTGTTAACGGACTGGCCCCTGGCCGTAACCGCTGTCCTCCGTGCGCGTTTATTACCGCGCAAGAAATTTGCGAATTAGTAGAAATAAAACAACGACGAACGCGCGAGGGCCGCCCGCGCGACCATGGAGTCTACGGGAACGAACGGAGAGGCCACGAGAACGGAACAAGCGAGAGAAGCATTAGTTAATTAGGTTAGGCAGGAGGCGTGACGTCGTAATTATTGCAACGTAGCTCGAGGTAGCATGCCTGCCTGCCTACAGGTCTGCTTGCCTGCCACAACAAAGTTATTAATTGCTTCCTACCATTCTCCAGCCTAGGCAAACCAGCGCGTTCGCAAACATTCTGGCCCACCTACGTTACATCTACCTGCATACCTCTGTGTAATACCTCCAAGACTCGTCATTCTATTTTATCGTTTCTTCTGGTCCTCGTGGACAGGCTATCGTTGGCTGCTTTTTAGAGGAAAAACGCTCAAGCCCTGATGGATAATTCACTGTATTACGAGAGCGTCATTAGATCCTGGTGTCATCGATGAACTCCTACTTGGTACACAAAAGCTCGTGAACCGAGTTAATATTTAACGAGATACTCTATGAATAGATGGAGTTACACAAAGCTATAATCGTCCCACCTTAATTATTTATATCTTAAAAACAGTTCACTATCTATATACATCTATTATATGTAAGAGATTTGTAGTTTTGTAGAATGTTAATTTATGTGCAAAAGGGTTGAAAGTGTTTTGTTCGAGAAGGAATGTGTAAACAGGGACAGCGAGACAACAGGGAGAACGAAAAGAGTGGTCGTAGAAGACAGACGTAAATTTGTTTCAATTTTGTTTCAAATTTGTTTATATATCATTTGTACATTTGTTCCAAATACAATTCTCTTTGTTAAATCCTATTTTACACCATGATCACTATCATTCTGCATAAACAGATTAATAATGGCAATGCCTGTGAGTCGATCAATCTGTTTAGCGCCATTTTTAAAATGAACGATCAGCTCAACGATGGCGTCCAAAGCCCTTAACAAACGAAACGCGCGTCAATCATTTTCGCGATAATAGAGAAGCCCGCAATCTATCGCGACATGCGGTAGCAAAAGGCTCCAATCAACGAAACGACAGCTCAGATCGAGCTCTTTTTTTCCTATCCCGTTCCAGCTACGCTGTTTCCATTCTGTCGTTCCTCTCCACTGTTCGCAGAGGAGACACGTTGCAATCGTACGTGACGTCGACGCGATTGCCACTTACGAGTACGCCCAATTGCGTATCATCGTTTGCTCTGTCGACACTGATCGGCGAACAGAAGCAACTCGTCAGCCGTATAACGACGCAGGAAAATCCAATATTCGCGCGGTGCACGTGCCGCGTCCCTTCTACGCTTCATGAATCCAATTTCGCGCGTTTCTGCGACAGATCAAAAGGTCTGGGCTTGTATACGCCCGCGATTGCGCCCTCGCCTGGTTACTTGTCATCCGCCAGGTTTCACGAGTTACATCCGAACGCGGTTGGGCTCTAGATTTTCAAAATCTTTACTACAGAAAATAAGTCGACATCTAATAATTCTTGACATTAGGTATTAGTATAGAAGATATTAGACTTGTATAGAAGTTACTAGACTTGGAGGTTATGTGCCTTGCGCAGAAGAACCAAACGCGTCTGATGCGCACTGTTTCTACAATGGTCGACTTTTGTTCCATGGAAGCTTATCTCTTTGTGACTACCGTTTATCGAGACTTTTTGAAGTCGCTTCAAGATAAAATTTCTCTCCTCTATTGATTTTAATGCGGCACATGGTACAGAAAAGAATTCCTAAAGTCAGTAAATAACATATTACACCGACCGAGTCCATATTAATTGTCCCAATATCACTCAAAGATGTTACTCATTGATATAATTTTCATCGTAGAAACCTCGTGAGTCCGATTAAAGCAGTTTTGCGATGGCAGAGCGACAGATTCATCGGTTAGTTTATGCCAGCAGATCCTGTCTTAGACGCCCCTTCCACTTAGAAACTATCTCCCATATAAAGAGCCGTTAGATCAAACTCTGCGGCGAGAAAGATCCATCTGGTGGTCGAATTTCTAACTTAAGTTTTGAACTTAACATAGTGTCCATGATGTGGGGAATTCGGCTCGAACCGTAGCGAACCTGCTGGAATAGTAATAAGTCTGCAGAATCCCCTTAAACAGCCTCCGCACCACCATGGAAATTGTTCGAAACTTAAGTTAGCAATTTAGCCGATAGATGGCAGATCTCTATCGTCGCAGAGTTTGATCCAAAGTCTTACATAAGCGGCAGTTTCCAACTGCAAGGCTCATCCAGAATAGAATCTGCCAATGTAAGTATATGTATAATTACGAAATTTGTTTCTTTAATAGATAAACTGTGTATGTAGGTATTATGTACTTTTAGCGAACAATACTTTTGTTTCCTCTGTCACGGAAACTCATTAAAATTCCAACTTTGAGGCAGTAATTTCTTAGGAATACTAGGGATTATTATAAGACTGTTACTTAGGGGGAAATTGAGACTTTTACGCAAGATTTACTGCATTTGTACGGACAGAGATGTTTCATCGACCTATCACGTGGCAATCTTATTTCGCTGGCAGAAAGAGAGGCGAAAAAGGAGTTTCAGTAAGAATAATTCGTCGCGTCTAAGAACGACGTGAAATCCAATATGCAGGCAGACGTGGCAGTGTTGCTCCCAGGCGCGAATCTAATTTTGCTGGCCTATCAGGGACGTTCGCCCGCGACGTCGGAATCAGAAGCGTTCGTTTACGTTTAGACGGAATTATGGAAATTGTGATATCCGGGCTGAATACTCATTGAGGGAATTGCTGTTTGATTTCCTGCCTGTGTAAATAAAGGATTGAACCTGGTACGGAACGATCTGTTTATTTTTCACTCTTTGCCTCGTGATTTTTGGACGATGTTTATGCTCGATATTCTGTAAACTATTTCTATGTATAGCTGCGTGACACTGTGACTTTCCACGAAACAGGAGTAACTATAAAATATTTTTAGTACTATGGAGAAAAATTCATAAACTTCAAATTTAGAGGAGTTGTCACAAGCACGCTGTTGCAATGATCTGAGGCAGATAGCACTGTTTTATTTGGTAAATATAACAAATATACAGAAATGTGTAACTTATCTTGTTGACATTGAAATATTTTCAATTTTTAAAGTTGTCATACCAGTATTCCAACATTCTTAGAATTTTTAAATATTCTTCACAAAAATACGCGGTGTTTGCATTTTGAAACATTAAAATCCTCTAATCCGTCCAAAAGTTATGATGTTTTAAATATAGGCATGAAACTTCAGGGGAATCATTCATTCATGGTAAGACGTTATATTTTCGGTAAAGAATTTTTTTTTCGAAAGTGCGTAGAATTTCGGGGGTACGTCTATTGACTTAAAATGATTGTAATTGATCCCTGCAACTAAAAATAATTTTTTCAGAATGATTCGAAACTTTTCAATTTCACCGAAAAATTTAGGCAGCTGCCCCTTGTCGATTTTTCTTAAAAATTTGTTTTTCATTTTTAGTAATTTTGTTTGATGCCCAACAGAAAAGTTGTCTAATACTTTTTTGTAGGTATTCATGAGAACTACTTTAGAAAAAAGTTTCATTGAAATATATTCTGTATTATAGGAGTTATGACTGTTTGAAAATTGGACCATTTTTATGGGGTTTTTCTCATTTCTCGGGGTCATGGATCAACTTTTCAAATATTTTTGCGATTTCTACATATTCTCCATCAAAATACGCGTAGTTTGCTTTTTTAAACATTAAAATCGTCCAATCCGTTCAGAAGTTATGATGTTTTAAAGATACGCATGAAATTTCAGTGAAACATATCGACGCTATGGTCAGACATGAAATTTTCGGTAATGAATTTTTTTCTTGAAAATGAGTAGGATTTCAAGGGTATGTCTATTGACCAAAACTGATTACAATTGACCCCTGCAACCAAAAATAATTTTTTCAGAACGATTTGAAATTTTTTAATTTCGTTGAAAAATTCGTCCACCTACTCCCTGTAATACATACATGAATTTGCTTGCAGACTAGTGTCTCAACTGGCAGTATCTACTCCTACACCTCGTCTGTGACCAAAGTCTACCAAAAGTTGATTTAATATCTAGAAAAGTTACTGAACAATATTTCTTTCCTTTTAAAACAATATAATAATAGTTTTGACAGTATTGATATTTTAACACAAAAATATAAATCAACTAAAATTTATTGTCTAACGTCCAGCAAGCTTAAAAGTGTCTCAATTATAATTGATAGAATGTTGCAATAAAATTTTGTGTGCAACCATTCTTGGATACATGGTTAATCAAAAACGATTTACCAAAAAATTGTCAGAAAAATAGATCTGTAAGCCGTTTTTCGAGGAAGCTCCCTGAAACGTACCCTCGCGTTTGCCAGCACGCGAACAGATTGCGTTTCGAGTGTTTCAAGTTGTCCCTCCACGAGCAATTTATTTGGGTTACACGGGCGCATTAAGCGACATATTTATTTACAGCTTCCGTGGAGAGCGTAAATCTAATTTTCCGTCGCATCAGTGCCGTTTACACTGATATTTGGACACGTCCGTATCCTTCTTGCGTCGTAAATCACGTTTCGGTTCTGGTCCCTCTACCCTTCTGCTATACCCCATCGAACCAGTGACTCGCATTCCGCGCAATAATACGAGGAAACTAGTTTGCGATGACGGGAGCGGAAAATAGGGCGTAGTGCAGTGTAAACGCGTCACTTTGCCTCGGTGAGTCGGTAAATGTTACGCCGTTCCTTGTATCTACGTTCAACGGTAGTTAAAAATCCTAAATATTTTACTGAAAATAAAAAAAAAATAATTGTTTCTCTATAAAAACACTGCACGCCCGTTGCACTCTCTATTCGTTACGTTAGAATTTCAACTTCGTACGCGACGAAATAGGATTATAACCTCGGCTCCGTACGCTTGCTTTACAGAAAAGAGTAAAATTTCCATATGAAAAGGCAAAGCAGCCTTTTTTTTTTATTATCGTTCGCTATTCAATCCGAAAGCTATTTTGTTCGTTTTATTTTAATATTTATTCGTTCCCGTATGTACGATCGGCGTTTCCACGCTTGAAAATTGAAACGTATGCAATTTCTTCCCCCTTTTTTCTCTCTCATTTCTTCCTTCTGAACGTTTTTGGAAGGTCTAAATTGTCAAGAAAAGAACAGAGAAAATACTTTATGTTACTCTGTTCGCCAGAATTTAGAAGTAACTGGAACCCGTCGAATTCTTTGCAACGAAAACTAATCATAGCGGGAAACTAAAATTGAATTTTCGATTAGTAGAAATCGCACCCGAGGCGGAGGACCATCGATTGATTTTCTTCGAGCACGTGAAAGATCTGAAGGAAGAAAATCTGAAAAGCTTCGATTGCAATTTAGTACCGAAGAATTGAATTACGCTGGTGAAATACAACTTAGAGATGAACGTAAATTGGATGCTACTGCTGTTATAAAAGACGTCGTATTTTCCTCGACTAAACGCGACGTACAATACAAAGATGCATATAGGAAGAACGGACAGGCTATTAAACAGTTTCCATACGATAAACCTTCGGCAGCAGTAATAGAAACAAAATTGATCAGCGTTGGTAGGTCTGGTTCAGATGCAAATAATATACAAAGAAATTGGAATTTGTGGAGAAATTATTTCATCAAAATGCACGATGTTTAAAACATCGCAATATGTGTATGACAAAAGTATTTACAAAATGTATCCAAAATATCTTTAAGAGTTAAAAATAATATCAAAAATATCGACAAGGTTTGAAAATTATTTAATAAACAGCATACTACAACTGACTTTGTATTCATATAAGACAAGTATAATTTCAAAAATTAATTTCATAAAAAATATATTCCATATGTTTTTTTGCATCTTTTCCTGGAATTTTTAATTATAATAAAAGAGGACCCAAGCTCAAATTTTTTACGTGGACACGAAAATAAGGTCTGTTCGTGGAAATGAATATAGTTTAGCTAAAACTGAGATACAGTGATACCAATTACTACATCAGATATTATTAGGGTAAACGAAAAAATAATAGAACGTTTCCATGTTATTTTATTAGTTATTTTGAGACTGCAAAGAGATTTATTTTACAGTATTCGTAGTATAATGTGCCAACAATGGTCCATAAAATATTATTTCATGGAGCAGAAATAATATTTTACGCAATTCTTCCTGCAAAATTGCTGGGAAAAGAAGTGCACGAATCTCGCAATAAAGATACGAAGAAATATAGGGAAGGCTATTCTAGATTCCAGAATACAAAACCTGAATGATATTTTTCACCAGTGTACTCCCTTTAAATATGACAGACGGTTAAGATTTGTACACACATTTTTGTCCTGTTATTTATTTAAATTAAAATTTTTATCCATTTAATTTCTTTATAAACTACACTCTAAATTAAAATTCTATATCCTTTAAAAAAATCTCAGTAGAGCCAGTGATGCAATATTAGTTCGTTAATGAAAATTTCCATATGCAAATTAAGTAGCCTATACTTTTCTTTGGAACATAAAGAGCGACTAAACAAAATTTTATCTGAATTGAAAAAATATGGTAGGAGTTCACAAATACACAAAGTTTAAATTTAATATTAATAATAAATTGCTGATGTATTAGTGCTTATTAGTTATCTGTGGTTTATCATGACACGATTAGAGGTAAATATCGTGCACATCGATTGAAATTGGATTCTAGAAACTGAAAGAATTATACGTCTTTTTTCAACGAAGATATAGCAGAAGCGCTTCAATTACTAAATTAAACGCCGAGACTGATTGGTCCAGAATCTCCTATACAGCAACTTCAGATTTTAATTGACCGTCGGAAGCTTGATTGCCGCTGTATTTTCTAACTGATGGCTGATTGCTAACTGCTTTTTTACTAATTGCTCAGTTTTTGCGAAGGCGTCGCGATCTCTTCACCATCGCAACCATAACACAATATTCCTGCAGGTGAACAGAATTTTGATCACGTAAACTTTCTATCAGATTCTCGATACTTTTAAGGAGATATTTCCATTCAAAGTAGTCGCTTTTATAGCAATATTCGGTAAAAAATGAGAGAATGAAAGTCTTAAAATTCAGATAGTACCGAAATAAAATAATGTAAATTGAGCACGAATACGTATGAAATTATTGGTTTAAATATGAACTTAATAATTATTATGAATTGGAAATTAATAATGGCACGCTGAAAAATGGAATTAGATTCAGGAACATTTTATAAACTCTGTCAACGACTGTTCATAGATCTATTCAGCTGTTTTTTTAGATCGAGTGGGTTATCTATGTAATGATTTAATCATGGACAACTTGCTTGTTAAACGAATCGGTCCCTTGACGCACATTTCCAACTTCGAGTCATTAAACAGTCCCGCTGGGTCCGAATAACTCATGAATGAGCTTAAAATTGCCGTCTACTCGAGACTAGCGACTATATTTCGGACCACCAAATAGTCATTATTGATTCACATTTCATTGATTATAAGAAAAACGTTAGAAAATTGTAAGCAAAGACTTTTTTCTAAAATTGCTTTCAAAAGTCGTTGAAAGGTAAGTGTTTTCTTTATAGAACTCGAAAATATTGGAAAAATTTGTTTAATAAATTTTCCTTTTAAAAGAGAGCGATTATAGAAAAGCTAAAAGGACTGCAATGGGTATAAATTTATTGGATCACTGAAAATCACATATTCAATCGATTCAAATTTCATTGATTATAAGAAAAGCATTAGAAAATTGTAAGCAAAGACTTTTCTCTAAAATTGCTTTCAAAAGTCGTTGAAAGGTAAATGTTTCCTCTATAGAACTCGAAAATATTGGAAAAATTTGTTTAATAAATTTTCCTTTTGAAACGAAGCGATTATAGAGAAGATAAAAGGAGTGCAATGGGTATAAATTTATTGGATCACTGAAAATCACATATTCAATCGATTCAAATTTCATTGATTATAAGAAAAGCATTAGAAAATTGTAAGCAAAGACTTTTTTCTAAAATTGCTTTCAAAAGTCGTTGAAAGGTAAGTGTTTTCTTTATAGAACTCGAAAATATTGGAAGAATTTGTTTAATAAATTTTCCTTTTAAAAGGGAGCGATTATAAAAAAGCTAAAAGGACTGCAATGGGTATAAATTTATTGGATCACTGAAAATCACATATTCAATCGATTCAAATTTCATTGATTATAAGAAAAGCATTAGAAAATTGTAAGCAAAGACTTTTCTCTGAAATTGTTTTCAAAAGTCGTTGAAAGATAAGTGTTTTCTTTATAGAACTCGAAAATATTGGAAGAATTTGTTTAATAAATTTTCCTTTTAAAAGGGAGCGATTATAGAGAAGATAAAAGGATTGCGATAGACACAAATTCATTGGATCGCTGGAAATCACATATTCAATTGTCCATGACGTCGCGAGTCCTTTTATCCTCAGTGTCCCATCGATTTCACTCCTGCGAACAGTGGCTTTCTTGAAACACTGTTGATCTGTAGCAGAGTCGAGTGTCATTATGGTGCAAACTTTTGTTTATCTTCGAACTAAAGACGAAACCTCTTTGCTTCGGTATTCGGGACAGAAAGCGTGTGCTTTCAAACGCGAAACGATGGGATGGGAAATGAGTGGCTTAAGCAAGCAATTGATATCGCGTTCGATGCAGATCGGTATACAAAATGTTAGAACAACAAAATCGATCGAGCTCTTAAACTGCATAAAACTTGGAAACATACAGCATTCGATAAAAAAAAGTAAGAAAGTGTAAATGGTGGTAAATAAGGTCGTCGAATTCATATTTTAAAATGTTCAATTTATGAATCACACCAGTTTATTTTAAGAATCATTACGATGAAACGAAATTTTGTTTCACATCTTAGAATACGTCCATTAAACATCTATGTTCATTAACACTTGCTCATTTCAGTTTTCATTATAAATAATATAAATTACATATACACGTGTTCAAAAAATAAAAGCTCACGTACCATAATCGATCCAAAACCCTATTCACTTAATTTCAAATACACCATAATGTTTCAACTCGCAATTAGAAAATTCATATGTAAAATGTTTTCGATTAACGGATCGAAAGGCACTAGAAACAAACCCTTTACCCCAAATTAATTAATTAAAGTTCTTCTAATAAATAAATAAAAACCCCCAAACGCTTTTCAGAGACACCAGAATTGAGTTAATAAGTTTTCAGGCAACAGCGGCTAATCAAAGTATTGTCGATTTCTAATACCCTAATACCTGTCTCGAACGTTATCGGTGAAATCAGTCAAACATCCCGCGACACGCTATACTCCCATTAGTCACTATCAGTTTCCTCATCAAAGTCAAAGCCATCACCGTGATTCGGTTCGGATCCCTCGACCTGCGAGCCGCAAGAGTAAATTGCGAAGTCGGTTCGACTTTGGGTCAACAAAGGGCCAACTGAAACTTGTGTGCACGCCACGGTTGCGACGCATCTCTTAAGAATTGACCGCGCCGGTGTTACTTATCGAAATTGATTTTGGCGGTAACGTCTGCGCCGCGCCGAACGGACAGAGAAATGGGAAAGTTCACGGAACGGAACGGAGAAACAAAACGTCGCGACGAGCCCGCGACAGATAGAGGGTAACAGCGAACGAGACGGAAGGATGGAAAAGGGAACACGTTTCCGGATCCAACTTGACGGTGGGGATCGAGGTTATCAAATTTCATATCGGTTCAACCTCTTGCGGGACTCTTGGGAGTGGCTCGAGATGGTCACACGGCGGACCAACCGCCTCCCAACGATTCCCAGCAGCTGTTGCTGGCCCATCGACTTCGCTCACGTAACACGCCACTTCCAGCATCTTCCATTACCGTATCGAAATTTCTTACTCGCACGCCAATCTCGACGGCCTTTATCGGGATCGCGACGATCCCGCGATCTTCCCGTTCCGTTCGTAAAAGATTCATTGGATGATCTAACGATCTCTCGAGACAGGCCAGACACGACCGCCACGCTGGAACAAATGGCGGTTAAGTGGACGTGTAATACCACAGTAGTCACTAGGGTGGTACTTATTTTTCGACTTTCGATTACTTTTTGACGCCCCCCTCCCGTGTTTATACTGCTGTTACATGAGAAGCCCCCCTTAAGTTAGAGTCTATTATTCAATAATGTAAGACAACGTAACCTTCAAACGACCTTGTGTACGAAAAACAGTCAAGGTTATTTGAATACTAAAGACTTGAACAACTAGAATCAAATGTGAAATAGAGGTAATGATTCTTAAAATGAACACTAGACGTGACATGGAAAATTGAACATTTATATCCCTCCTGGGGACCTGTGTAACGTGAAAGGCAACATTATTACAGTAATGATTCTTGAAATGAACACTAGACGTGATTCGTAAATTGAACATTTGAGAAACGATACTAACTGGAGTGCCTCGGTATATAAATGTCAATATTTCGCCTCCGCTCTACGAAAGATGAACATGCGATCCTCGGAGTAATGTTCATTTTAAGAATCATTACTGTATCAAATATAATCAATATAAATAAGTTAAAAAATATTCCATATCTATTGTCATTACGATTATTATTATTTGTGGTTTCACAGTATTTTGTGCATGCTGGAAGCTATTATAGAATTCGAAATAACACCTACCATGTTCTTAACGGAGTTGTAAATTATCGCGCGCGTACTTGTAATATGTGTGCTGTAATGCTGTCTAAAATGCTGTTCAAACGAACTCGGTTCCTCATTATTCTCGAGTGATCCTTCTAGTTTAGTAGACAGCACTATTCTGTGCAATATTCAAAGCAACGGCGTGGACCTAACAGGTGAAGTCCTCGAGAGTTATAAACTCCATCTAAATTTGTGTCCCGTTGAAACTAAAATTGTGTGTAATATGAATTGTGTCTTTTGTTGGCAACTTGGTTGGTTCGAAATTACGCTCAATCAAAAATTGTTTCCGTAAACTTCACTTCTGTGCAGCGTGGCCAATCGAATGTAGCACGTCTGGCCTTTATTGATTATTCCTACTTAAATTATTTATTTCGCTATAAACATTAGAAATCGATTTCTTCGAAAACAGAATCTCGTTCGAAATTTATCGTTCCTAAATTATTTATTGACGTAAAATCACCCGATTAAATCGGTTAATTTGAATAATTTATAATATTATACTTTTGTCTCAGTTCAATATTTCATTATAACAATTCGGTATTTCAGTACGTTGTCCTTAAATTTGTGTTTTAGAAAATCATGATTTTTAAATCGCATTATTACTGGAACAAATGAACGATATATTAACAATTTTGGTATCAGGCCAAATGCAATAACAAGAAATATGAGTACTTGTACTTGAATGCAAATTAAACGTATAAAAATCATAAAGGAAGAGAAACAATTTGTTTTAAATTATTTTCCATCGAAAAAAATGCGGACGTGTGAAATTCTCTATGGTAAATCGGATCGCAAATATTGTGTATCAAATTTAGTTAAAAAAAAAAATAAAAAAATAACGTTCGACGCGACAACCTATGAAAGTGAGGCATTTTTTACGCGTTCTTTGAACTCTTTCGTTTAAAATTTAGAACGCAATACCTCCGGTTGAATTTATCACAGGGAGTTCTGCAGAATATCCTTTTTTTCGTTGATCATAAAGTAATTAAAAGAAAACAACTTTTTTACTTCCAATTGTTCCATTTTTCAATTGATTTTTTTAAATTTTAACTTGAATGCGTAAAACAACTTACGTTATCCAATATTAATAGAAGAATTCCGAATTGACAAATATTAGTAAGTAACGGTACAAAAAAAAAGAAGAAAAAGAATTGTATTTGGGATATCGTATCGCAAAGATGGATTTTTCTGGCAACCCTAAGATAATAAGGATAAGGTAGAGTTGGGTTCTCGTTTCTGGAACTCCTCCCAACCATGAAAGTCGATATTTTCGTTAACTCTACTATAATTGAATGTCTTGAAAAAAGACGGAAGACGGTAATCTTGTTATTACGAAGGTAAAACAACCCCTCAACTTTAGCAATAGATCATAGTCGCGCGTCAAGATAAAAAGAAAAACGTGCAGCTATTTAAAGTTGCCGCCAGCCGAGGCAATGCCGTCCACCGCGTTTATGCAAACGAAGCTAATAATGCTGCTGAGTTACTCTAATAAAACTATTCAAAGGCCTGAAACTAAAAGCGGAAAGAGACACTCGGCCTGCTTACGCTTGGCTTCGTTTCCCAGAGTTGAATAATTCGTTGTATCCTAACCGGGGCACAGGTGGATTAAATTTTGTTCAAACAAAGGAAGCGATAATTTAATCGCTTCCTACGTTTTCTTAAATTCCAAAGTCTCTATCACAAACTCCTATATTGTTCTACATTAGTTTAGATTAAATTCGATTGACAAAAATACCTTACCAATAATTTATTTTCCAAATATAAATGATTAATTATATAATCGAAAGTGAAAGATACGAACCATTTGTAACTTAATTTTTTGATCGATGATAATTACTGGCAAAAAAGAATTTATTACATTTATTGCTTTGCTCACTGTTTATTTTATAGTAAATTGCGAATAAATTCGGAGCTCGTTTTCAACATGTGAAATACAAATGTTAGCTCGTGACTTCAAAATCGTATTTTAACTGAAATAGCAGACGAGCGTCAGTTTGGTAAAATTACAAGATAATACTTATGCAGACTACAAAAGTATTCGAACAAGTATGTTATTATTCTGTTACACTTTCTTATTATATCTTTAGCATTAGTTTTATATATTACTTCCAAACTTTTTGTATTTTTTAATAATTCCGTGTTTAATCGGAAATTCAATTTCCATTCTGTTGCAAAGTAAATATTAACCTCTGTGAGAACGAATTACATTTATCAAAATAAATAAAAATTCCGTCTGGTATTGACCCATGGCAACAATCAACTTTACCAAAATCTATTTATTTTATTTATTCCCGATTTAATGGTGATTTCCAACGCCAGACAAAATAAGTTAAAAACTGATTCTGAGTGAACATACTGCTAGTCAAAAGTAGTACCCTTCAAACGTTAAAATCGAATGAACATTTTTCCCTGAAAATATTATATTATTAATAACAAAAGATTCTAAAAGGAATTTCTCGAATAACAAACGTAAAAGATAGGAGTACTCATACGATACAATATAATAAAAAAAATTCTTAAACGATTTCAGAATGTAAATTTTTTAATATTTTATTTTCGAATAAAATGTAATAACGTTTCCTTTGCTTTTTTTATATTTTAAAACTAAAAGTGTCAAATTTTCCACGAGTACCTAAAAAATCATTTATGAAGAAAGGATATAGTTGATAGCATGCATCATAAATCTTGTCTACGGTAAACGGTAATATCAACAAACCGTGAGATAAACGTATTCTTCCTCACTGACGTTCGCTGCAGCCTTTATCTTAATGGCTCCCCGGGGCCCAGTCGAAGGGTAAACGTAATCCCCGCGCGTTCTTTCGGTTTCTCAAATATCCGGTTTATTCTAATACTTCCTAGCCCTCTTCGATTCCGAGTACTCGAAGAATGCATAAAATATAAACTGTAGCAACATTTCCGCGCTAGTATCCCGCGGCAGCCACCTTAACCGTGTGGCTGACTGGTGAATGAGAACTCCAGTCGTCGGTAAATTTTGCAGCGATCCGAACGACGATGAAAACGGCACTGTGCTCGTTGAAATATTTATCGTTCTGGCGAACCCTGCGAGCACACTCTCCACTTAGGTTCTCGAGCATTTAAAGGTACGCATCGTCGAACGTCCACGGGTCTACATGTACCATTAGGTTTCAGTATTTCTCCTCCTCGATTTCAATCCAATCCACCCCCCATAGTTGGGCAAATTTGATCGACTAACAACGAATATAAATTTGAAATTCATTCGTCGATAGATAATAATTTAATTTAATAATTAAAATCATTTTTCGGTCCAAACTTCAGTGCAAATTGTTCCTTAAAATATATATTAATTAAATTCGTTTCTTTATTTCTTTGTTGAATCCTATTAAATAATTTCTCCATTTGACTGAAGTAAATATTGTCAGTTTTATTTGCACGATTTAATATTAAAAAATTCTATAACTGTTAATGTTTTAGCGAGGCATTTATAATTAACAGATTATCGCCTCTAGAAATATAAATCGCAAACAATATTTATATTTCACAGCAAACAAAATTAATATAAATATCAATAACCAGTTTAATATAAAATTATATAATTTTCTCATTTATAGAACATTCTGTTCACTTGGATGCATGGCAGTTACGAAATAGTTTAAAATTAAATTAAATTTTGAATTTCTGACAAAATGAGGACACAAGTCAAAATTCATTTTCTTTTCACTCGTGCATTTATTCGATGCACACGCTTACGATGAAACTTCGTCAGCTGTTCGTATATAGTACAATTTCTATTATGGAACACGATTTTCTTGGAATATTTCGAAAAATCCTCCCCCTAGGTCATCCCAAGAAACATTCGTATTATTCCAATCATTCTGACAGCCGTCTTTCCGCTGGTCATTCAGGGAAAATATGGAAAGGACTCGCGATACCATTCACGGATGATAAGCGATTTTAGACGGATTCATGCTTTGAATACAAATCATTTTTCTTTGCATCCCGACGTTTATATCCTATACTTTCACGTACGAGTCTTTGCTCTTGCCATAGCAGAGAAGTTATTGCGTGACTGAACTAGCAAGCTATGCTACATTGGCTATTCTTGACTCCATTGAAACTTCACGAATGCGTGTATTGATTTTCTTTCAGACAAATAACTGACACATATGTGGGTCTAATTATAATCAAACTTTAACGAGTGCAAGCTCGATGATTCGACAAAATTTAGGTATTTGCAATAAGTTGACAAGGGAACAAGATTGGTCAGTTATATGGACCACTTATAAGAAATATCTTTTGTTTCTTACTAAACTTCGTTTGTAAAATGAATATTTCTATTTTCGATTTGTGTATATCAATTGCAAACTTATGGTGAGCATATTTTTTAAAAATGAAAGCCATTCGAATACTAAAAAAATAGTAACTCAAACAATTTGTGCAAATTATTATATTGTATGTTCGTAAACTTGTACTTAAATGCCTCTTGAATCACAAAATCTGGTACAAATAGACTGAGAATAGTAAAAATTAATTGCCAAACTCTTTCGAAAGATATTTACAGTCGAACCTCGACAACTGCACGAAAACCTCGTTTATCGCATTGTATTGGCAAATGGAGGCACTAGTTACTTAACAACGAGTGAAGTTAGAGATGGAAAGAACAAATAGTGGTCATAGACAGTGGAAATATACTATGTAAATGAAACTTCGTGTTGGATCGGTTGTCTCGATCATCGCACGAATCTCGATATTTGCACCAAATTTTAGTTCCATTTTCCTGGAATCGTCGAGGCTCGTGCCGCGTTTACTAAGTCACGGAAAACCACCGAAACATGTGTTCGAGCGATTTCAATTATCAGAAACGACACAATTTTCTCATGCTAATTATAGCAGTGCATGCTATCTGACCAACATTGTGCGGTTCAACTTCGCAAACGACATATTTTCGTTGTTCGTAGTCTAGACGACCAGCACTTTTGACGTTAATACGTGTTTGCAACAGGAAAAGGAGGCAGAGAAATGCAAAACGAGAAATGAACGATCGACGCGACGGAATAAGACAAAATGCAGGAAAAGGAGAAGTGAAAACGATTATTAAAACGAGACTTCGTTCTGAGAACGAAATAAGTTAATTAAATATTTTTTTATTTATTTCACGCGTAAAATATCAAACTCATTTTTTTAATGTAACAGAAACTATGGCATTGTTCGATATTTTTGCTATTTTTGTGATCCAGTAATGTGTGGTTCCTTATTCTTGCTAGAAAGTTCTCAGAATATCCACCTTCAACCTAAATATAATCCTACGGATGTTCCATCACAGACTTTCTCACCTTCGACACTGGCAAAGACTGCTAAATAAATAAACAGTTTTAAGTGTTTTCAAAAATACGATCCCAACGGATTTACGGCACTCATCTATCTGCTAGAATATTATTCGTTGAAAAACTTTTACTATTCGTCTAGAGATCGAAATGAGGACGGTCCACATTTATCAATAATTCATGTCATTAATTATTTACGAAATTGACACATAAATCTTTTATTAAGGGAACCAATAAGTTACCGAACTTAAAATTTTTTTATGAATAAATAACTCCCTCTTTCCCCTTTTAATTGACACATAAGATATAGAATATACTTTTTGCTTCTATTAAATCTAGAAGATCTAAATAGTAGAGTTCCAGTTACTTTATTCGCTTAACGATTCGTCCAAACTTCCTTCAAATTTCACGAAGCATCCAGCATTGGATTTTTAACAATACTTTCGGTAATAATAATAATCTAAATCTTTCGATTTTAAAAAACAAGTTACTCCGGCTCCGATATTCGCGAAATATTTCTCCCTTCTCGTCGAAGAACAAAAACTCAGCCGCTATTGTTGTATTTCACGGAAATATAATTTCAGCATCATCGTATCAGATACGGGAATTCAAGTCCCGGAGGATTTAATTAAAAATCGCAATATTACTGAACAGAGAAACAATTAAAAAGCGAAAAGGGACATTATGAGCAAACAGAACGAACGAAGAACGGATCTGCGAATAAAGGTTGTAAAACGGGTGGAAACAAATTCGACCGGGGGAAAAAAAACGTACAAGCGTGGCAAATCCAAAGCAAATAAATAACCGTCGGTTCAGCGTAGTCCATCGAACAGATGGTAATAAGTTTTCGTGTACCTGTAAAAATTCGTTTGTCGATATAAACGGTGACGGGTTATCTTATCAAAGTCACGCTTTCGTTTTTCGTTGCGTAAAAGCGCGGGAACAAAGAACGGATCGGGATAAAACGCGACACATCCATTGTTATAATCTCGCTTTAATTGCATTTTCTACCTCAATGAATAGCCCGGATGCTGCTTTGTTCTCATTTCGTGGTATTACGCGGTAGCGGGTGTGCACACTCATGCCCGCGACGTTAATGCCGCCTGTTTTCGCACAAAACACAGTATTTTTCGGTTACCGCGTAGACAGGCTTATCATAATTCATTTTGCGGCTTGCTATATTATTGCGGAATTGCCGGCAGATCGACTGGAAAATTGCCATAGCACACCGACGGTGCACCGATACTGCGATAATTTGAACGGTTGGAATATTTTAATGACGGTCGAAGTATCTCCATTTATAAAAACAGGAAATATCGGGCGATTCTACTGGATCTATTTTACATAGGATATTCAGGGACGGTGTAAACTACAAGGTGATAATTCTACGTTCAAAAAGTAATAAAAAATGTAGTATGAAGTTTTTTCGTACGAGGCTTTGTTTTCGAGAAAATCAATTTTTAATATTCGTTGGCTAACGTCTGTTTCAGAAGATAGAATATAATCAACTCGTAGTTATCCCCTCCCTTTCTCGACTCTCGACCTATCACGCAGTGGCGCGATCGAGATGCGCAGAAGCATTGCGTCGTTGGTTCGAGTCTCTCGAAATATTTAACCTAAAAAAGGTGAGCCTGTAATTATTTCGACCACTGTATTAATTTCTGCATGTTTTTGGGAACGAGTAATCAATTTTTTTTGACTTTTAATTAAAAAATATCTAAATACTTTGACGAATAGAATGGACGAAGAAGAATTTTATAGACCAGTATCTGCGAATTCTTGAAAAGTATCAAAATAAAAGAGAAATCACACCAGAAACTGAGAACTAGGATTTGTCAACATAGAATAATAAATCACCCACGCTCCAGGAAACGTACCAAACACTCATACATAATACAGGGTTATCCAAAGAAAGATTCAAACACTTCAACAACATATTATATACGAAAAGTGCAGCTCTCTTTCGGTCAATATTCTATGTCTTGATCTCAGATCGCTAACAAAAAGAAGAAAGTCCTTCGATTGAAAGATTGATCTACCACTGCACCCAATGAATACACATTCTTGCTTTCGTCCTCGGTTACTTGGACGATGTTGGACGATATAAAGGAAGGGACAAACGATCGTTGGTCGTTTGTCATGGAATAGCCACCGGTGACTAAGAATGGTTAAGAGAGCGAGAACGTTAAACAAGGGCAGAGAAACGCCATACGTAATACAGCTGGAAACAATCATTATTCATGATATATTGTTTCCCATTCTGACGAAGGAAGTAGGGCTCCTCTTACCAGACCAAATGACCACGTGCCATTGTTCCAACGAGTACTATCGTATAACGCATATCCGACGCAGAAAATAATCATCAGTTCATATATCCATGGAGCACAACACACACAGTCCGCTTTTTATTAAATTTACGTTTTTATCCGCTGCAAACAACTCGATTAATTTCTTCACCGCGGACTAAATATCTGGTATTTTCCCTTTGTTGTAAAATTTTAGTTTTGAATTTAACTTAACTATATCTTCCAAATTTTTTTTCATGAAATTATTATTATAGTTTTGAAGAATCCAAAATTTATTTATTCAATTTTTAAACAACATTAAATTTATTTTTCTCGGAAACGTTAAAAATAGTCACGAGACTATTTTAAAAGAAGAGTTTCAAACCAATTTTAGGTAACATGCATTTTTTAGTATAATGCCTTCCATGTTTCTGAAATATTAAGCGTGGATTAGGGATTACAGTGAATAAAAAAATTCAGTCGAGTTCAGCTTGTTATTTATTAAAATATCTGAGTAACGATTTAATATAACAAATTTTTCTGCCACTATGATCGAAAATTTGAAAAAATGAATATACCACATTTATTATGAGAGTATTTACTATTTGTGTTTTTACAACCACAAAAAAAAATGCTCGTCTCAATAATATTTAAATAAATAATAATCCCTTCTTGGCATAAAATTATTAACCCGATTTTTCTTGCAGAAAATTCCTTTGTAACGTTTCTTCCGCTCAGAATGTAAATTTTATATCTTTTATACATTTGTGCTGCTTAAACGCAGAATTGGTTTCATAGCAATGGATTTATCAAAGGCGTGACATTCAAATTGGATCGCGCGCAGTGAAATTATTTGAAAGAATACGTAAAAGTGCTTTGCAAGAACTAGTATGTTGATAAGAAGCACGGAGAAATAAATTTACTGCATTAAGAATTCAAGTGTATACCAGAGCAAATTGTAAATAAATTTCTGCAAGTGTTTGCATCGAAACTGCATTGTCAGCCAACGAACAAAATTAAAAATACATTGTCGAAGTAAGTATGTTCCGGTGTAAATTTAATATTCTGGATAGTGGAGCTCGAGAGATACTAAACACTTTAACGTTAAATAACTGCTAAACTATTAACCGTCTGTCCACAAAATCATGTATCGGTGACTTCAACGTTTCAAGCACTATCACTGTGAAAAAGCTCATTAAAACGTGAGTGTTATACTTGAATTTTTCTCCTTGCGAGAACCAGCCACGCGCGAACCAACGAGAAAAGCGAATGCGTTTCACTGGGAGAGAGAGAGAGAGACAGACCAACACCAAACGAGTCTTGCATTACGTGCGCTCGGTTACCATAACTTCAAAGCGACGCTGCTGCACGCACATCGACGCGTCAACCACCCAAAAACCAACACAAAATAATTCCTATACTTTTATTTACATATTTATGAAGGTATTGTCAATGAATTTGTAAAACTTTCTCCTAAATTTATTCACTTGAAAATAAAAATTACCTTTGTGAAAGTAGTATGGATCGATTGGAGATATTTTCTGAAAGAAAACGACTCCAAACAGGACTTCGTTTGAGCTATTTTGAATTATACATAGTTAACGTTGTTTTAGAAACGATTCGAATAGAGTATAATTAAAAATAAGTTATATTTCCTTTGAAAAATCTTCGCCGATTCACTGACAACACTTTCATGCAAGCAGTTACAAGATCGAACGCAAAGAACTTGAATTTTGTCGAGCGTAGTGGTTCCGAAACTTTTATCGAGGTAAGAATTCGGACTTATAACGAGGAGTTTCGGTAGACTGCTCGAAATAAGTCCTTCTTCTTTATATATGGAGAGGTATCATGGCCGAAAATTCGATTACAGTGTTATTGGCGCGTAATAACGATCGCCATGCGTCGTTTCCGTGAAAGTAGATAAAGATCAGAAGAGGACCCACGATAAAAATGAAGGAAACTCGGAAAAATACAGGATCGGAAGGAACGAGAACGACAAAGAAGAAGAAAAGGTATCTCTCATTATCTGAAATTTCCGAAATGAATGGGACCATTAATTTTCAAGAAGAGTAAAACTGCTGGACAGAATGGAGCGAATATATGTCAGTAGAGGGGCAACCAGTTTGGCCAACCGTCTGGTCCAACGAAGAAGATATTCGGAATAGATGATATCGCCAATAACCTGGCGACGCGGAACGCGGTTCGCTTTGAAAGGCTTTTGTTAAATTTTCCATTATCTCGGACCAGTCGTTTAATAATTCTTCCTGTTATGTCTTTTCATTTCGAGGGTGGTCCCGATACTGCCTGCTCCGAAATTGATGCTCGATGTTAATTGAAAGTTTTCGACGAATCACGAAACTGAATATCTCATACTTTCTAAGAACCACTCGTAGGTCAAACTATATTTCGTTAAAACCACAAGACTGTAACGATTGTTGACACTCTAAGGACAAACATAAGTTCGATTCCGTGTTGTTCGAGAGATCCGAGAGTCTAGTTCTAGTTCAAGGTGTCCACGGTTCCAACCTTCGAAGCTTAGGGACCCTCGCTCGCTCCATCTCCGTCAACACAGTACGAGTCTTCTATTTTAAGAACGCAAACTGATGCATCGAAATAAAGTCGTGAAAGAAACTGCAACCGTTCCTAGTTCTTCCTCAAAGACGATCTCACAAAGTTGTAAGTCGAGATGAAAACACGCGACTGCCTACAAGGAATGTCTCTTTGGTTTCTCGAATTACCTACAAGCCTAAGCCTATTTTTAGAGTGGTGCACCTACGGAGTACGGAAAGAATTTTACATTCAGTGTATCAATAAGCTCCTACTTGGTATGTATTTTCTTTCAATACAAAAATACACAAAAACTTCTGAACCAATTTAAAATTAAATTTTATGAGACATTCTATGAAATAGATAGGGTTGCACAGAACTTATGATTGTTACCATTATAATTATTTATATCTTAAAAAGTGTTGAGTATCTAGAGTTAATATTTTACGTAGACCAAAAGGGATTATTCTACAAAAGCATATTAAAATCGAAGTTGAACACTTTTTGTCCTTCTCTTGCGAGGAACTCTGTAACTTTGGAGCTTGAGAAGAACCGAGGAATGGCTAACACTGTGATTTCGGTATGGTAAACCTCGTGGTATCGTTTAAGTCTCAACGAAACATTTGTGACACTATCAGCGTTGCTTCCAATCTAGTTATTTGGCAGTTCTTAGCATTAAGAGACTAAGGCTTCCGGTAGCGAGCGAGTTGACACATTTAAACCGCAAAACGCGACGCGTCTTAGCACTGTCCCGCGATATATTACTGCCAGTAACGTAATACAACCTTATCAAACGGTTGAAGGTACTAGGGATTAAGTATCACATTGGAGGAACCGAGGAACAGTTAACTCTGCTATTTTATTGGAGTAATATCTATGGTAGCATTTGAATCTGAATTTTTGTCATTTGTCGTATCGTTTGGTAGCTTTTAAACTAGAGTCTTTGCAAGTAAATTGGCATAATTGAACCGCAATTTATACTGCAAGCCTTAGCTCTACCGCAGCCAAGATGAAAATAGAACCTTATCAGTCGGTTCAGGGAACTGGAGATTAAGTACTCTGTCACTTTGAGGTTTGAGGGACCGGAGAATATGCAACCCTGTGGCTATACTCTTCGAGAACCCCCATTTAAGCTATACTGTGACCTTCGTAGCGCCATCAGTACTACATACAGACAAGCTATCTTATAGATCTTTAGTATTACTCGCCTGGAATCCCTCCGACGTTGGTTTACAAATTTTAAACAATTATGAATAGCGTTACTTTAAAGAAACAAAATTATTTATATTTCGTTCTTGAAAATGTCTCTTACACGAGTGTCGAATTTCTGAATTCATCAAATTCTGTTAAAGTATTGTATTAATATTTTTCTTTTAATATGTCATATTGCACGTTAATTACTTCCAATCGAAGGTTTAGCAGAAGCTCTTTTATGGTATTTATAAACCCGTTCATCATAAAAGAATCTGTTGGCTCGAACAACGAAATCAGGGAATACCGAACGGCGAGGCAGAAATATTGCAAAGGTACTCGACAGCAATGGGTGTTTACGGGATTTAAAGCAGATTTATACACTGCATAAACAACGTTCCGGACTTGTTAAGACAAGAGAAGAAAAAAAACTGAACGTCTTCGGTGGAAAGTCGAAGGAGGTAGCAAACTCGGTTGAAGAGACTCTCGCGTCGTTGCACCGGAAAACGACAAGTGGATGCATACCGATGGCTACGTGCAAAAGAGGGGAAAAGAAACTTGAACTGTCAAGCACGACACTTCTTATATTGCTAATATTTTCGTATATATCACCTACAACCGAGGGAGCTTTTATCTGCAGTATTCAATACCTATGGTGCACTATGTAGTTTTCTATGTGCCCGCACTGCGGATGTTACATAGTGTTTCAGAGAAAACCTTCGAGTACAAACGAGGAAAGATATCCTCGGGGGTAAAATCGCTCAAGCGATGTAATATCCATGCCACTATAATGTATGCATATAGGTACTCGTACGTTTGAAGTATCGTGTCGGCTTATTGAAGTTGCAAAACAAAATCCTTCTGCAACGGTTGGTCGTTATTTATGGCATCGATACACGGCGAGTTTGGCATTTCAGTGAAAACGTTCGACGCAAAGAGCATCTCTTTTAATTTGCGTGTACTCTAAAGCGACCGTGGGCGACTATTCAGCGATTGTAAACGATTTCGAGTTATTCCAGATCAATCGCGCGCTATTGGACATAGATCGAGAGAGTTCTACACAAATTTTCATCCATTACTCAATTGTTCTACTACTGGATTTTATTAATTTTATTGCAGCGAGTATCCTCAGAAATTTTCTGAAAGATAATTTCTATTTGTATTGTAAATTTTGTACCTTCGATTTTGCATTGTAATATTAGCTATTCAACCGAAGTGGAAATAACATTTGTTCTTTCAATTCTTTTTAGCTAAGCGTAGCTTTATTTTCTACTGTTCTTCGAGGTTCTGATTTTCTCCATTTTATTATATCAACAAGATTCATGTGTGATACGAACGAAAGTAAAACCTAATATTATAGATGAAACCATAGTTCTACTTTTGTATAAGTTCCTTCAATTGTTATTACAAGTTTTAATGTACTACACGTCCTCTATTGTATTTTCTAGTATTTAACATGTGGCTTGTTACTGTATGAAAGAAGAAGAAAGTTGATCAAGCACTTGTGAGAGAGATAAGTTGAGTGCAGCCCTCTGCTGGCAAGTACAGTAACTATCACCACAAATACTGAGTTACTCGCCTTTACAAGATAATAAACGTTTCTTGGTTCAAACTAGTTACTTATCATTTACAAGATTTGGGTTTTATTACTGCAATTCAATTATATTTTCTATTAAATAGCTACTCGAAACGTCACTATAGTATAAACTTGTAATTAAGACCTGCCAAACTACTTTCTTTTTGTCATTACGTCTTTGCATAAATATTCACGACAGCGTGAGTCACATATTTTATTTAAACGTTAAAATATTAACGTTTTCGAACCATCCAGTTGAATTTCAAGTAGTCGAAGTATACAGTTTCGTCTATGCTTTAAATAAACCTCTCATTAGAGACTTTCACAAGTCGTAACATAAGACTTTAGTTATTTATTCAAGCCATCAGACGAAACTGTACACTTCAGCTTCTTGAACTGCAAACTTCTAACAAGAAGTTTATTTAAAGTATAAAATTGAATTGTATATTTCCATCGAACTATCAATCGTCAATCCGTGTACTTTTTTAAAAGAACTGCGAGACGAGAAGGTGACTGACAGAGTCAATACTTTGATACGAAATCCATTAAGGGTAATTTCGATGAACGGTTGACGGTCTAATGGATAGTGTGAATCCGCTTTAAAACTCTTTGCTCTTATATAGAACTGACCTTTAGGTCGTCACGTAATCGTCCCCACCGCTATAACCGTATTTCACTCATTACTATTTGTCGACGCCACGGCGGGCCAAAGTTCTAAATTGGAGGATCGTAATGGCGCGTCGAAGAGCTTTGTTCTCGGGGGTCAACGGTTCTTTCGTCCACAAAGAGAGTGTCAAAGCTGATCCTTACCGATTTTAATGATATTTTGCAGGCTCGTAGGTTCGTATCTACAGCAACCGTAACCGGAGCTATGGACGTATATAAATAGCCAATTCATTATGAAAGAAATAAATGTGAAATTTGGAACATAGATTAAACACTGGATAATATTGTACTTAAACTGTTTGAATAAACATTGTTAAAAAAAATAATAACGTGGATGACTGGTAATATTTTATTCTCTAGAATTCTTTTTTCATTCTTTTCTTTTATTAATCACATACATATCGACAGACGAACACAAAATTAAAATCAATATTTAAAGTAGAAGCGTTAATAAAATTTTGCAACTACTCTATTATAATTTTTCTCATCTCTTTAGCAGAAGCACGAAATGTTGCAAGTTTTTTGACACCACGGTTTATTAATTGAAAATTAAAGTCGAGATTTAATAACGTTCTTTCGTATTCACCACTGTCGTCGGTTGCTCACGCTAAACTTAGTATTTCAGTGTATCCCGCGGAAAATAATCCTGGAACGTCAAGTGTGGCGAACCCTGTGGCCACAGAAATTCTCCGCTACAAGTAATCCACGGTTTACAAAACTGTCTCCGTAATACTTCTCTCCACTACCGCGCATAATGCAAATCAACCATCGTGTTGACACTACGACACTGCATTAAAGGTTACATAGGTTATGTCTTCTTTATTTGTCTATTTGGCGTATAAAGTCGTTAAATAAAATGGAACGAAGAAGAATTTCCACGCGTCGATGTGCCAAAATAAATGAATTTCCCGTTCGTTTCTCTCGTAACATCTATCCCCCTCTTTGAAAAGGCACAATTAAATCTGACGGTTATCTTATTAAGAAGCTGGTTGCTTTTTACGAAATCCGCCCCCGCCCCAGTCAATTGACCACTCAAGCTTTGAGAAACTGTGCAATCCGGTTAGCTTTTCTTTCAGCGAAGGGAAAAAGGGAAGGGCGTAGGAGGGGAGGCAGCTGGCACAAAAGCAAAGAAATCCATGCCACTGTAAACCACAATCTATCCCTTCGAACGGCCAATAAAGAGTAACGAAGAAACGGGTCCATATAACGGGGAGGTCAAGATATATGTCATCGATGAATGGTTGCTATCGATAGAAAAAAAAAAAAGGGATGAAGGGTGCTTGGATATTGCTTCCAGCGTGGCATTGATTGCTCCAACTCAAAGTGCAGACGACGCGAACGAATATAGGATGAAGTACAATTGGGATTCACGCCGTTGCTCTTCCTCTCTAGATTCACGTTCGTGCACATTCAATTCGTTAATTTGTTGATAATTGACAAACGAATCGTTCGCTGGGCTTCGATCCTGTTATTACTTTTCGACCTTTCTGCGCTGGGACTTTATTTGAAAACGGTTTTACAACGGAGAAACTTGTATCGACTCTTACGAATACTCCTACAAGTTTAAACAAAACTACACGACTCGATCGTAAAAAATTGTAAAAATATAACAAACAATTAACCACAAAGGCATTAGTGGTATTGTATAGTATAGTAATGAAATAAAAATGATAGAGAAAAGAATGTTGAAGCTATATTTTATATCAAAGCATTGAATCTAATTAACAAAGCTATAAAGTTCACAATGCTTACTTTTAATTTACAATGTTTCTTATAAAAGCATTTTTAATTTGTTAATAATGATATTGTCATTAATAAAGTTGAATAGTGTTCCTTGTTAAGTCTAACAGGTCGATTTTTATTTTACATGTGAGATTAAGTCTTTCATGTCATATTTTAGGATTTAAAGTATCAGTTTATTTAACAGAAATTATATATCTTTTCTAAAAAATCGGGTGATTAGTCGGACCAGTTAAGAAAATTATGTATGCATTCTTTTATTGGAGAATGTCTGATCTGTGAAGCAGAAGTTTACACGGTTACTTGTTACACGTATAGAAATCAGAAAAACGAAGAACTATTTCCAATGTGTCGCTATTGTTTAAGATTTAAAACAGCCGAATCAAGTGTCCGTGCCTCTGAAAAGTTCTGCTTGAATGCATCTAGGGTAATTCTGATCTCACATCTGGAACGTATATTGTAATCTCGCAAATCCATTGTGGAAAGAGGCTTTTGTTTCTTCGGGTCACCTACCACCGTTATATTATGTGACTGAAGACACACTGCTAGAATACTAATACATAGTACGTACGCTACACAAACTGATAGAGTAACTACTGATAACGCATCTTACGTTTGTCAAAGTGGAATCTTTTTGGTAAGTGTTCTGCACCGGCCAACATGAAAAATATTAGAACACTCGAAGTCTGAATTAGGTTTTGGTAAGGTCATAATTGCATACAACTCCAATAAAATTCACACATTTGTATAAAGTTATATATGTATCTACTATAATGCGTGTCATAATTATAAAACTACCCTGACCTTTCAATTTTGATATATTCTTTTAAAGGAACATTTTCATCAAATAAATTTATTGGTACTTGATATCCAAGTTAAATTAACATTAGAGTCTGAAATCAGGATCAAGAATGAATCAAGAACGACCAAGAAGGTACTTACGACTTGACAAATTTAACTAACTTTACATTTTAAGTTCGTGAGTTAATAATAATGCTTGAAACTACTTTCTATTGTAATTAATAAATCTAGTTTTAATATGTATTTTCTAAAACACCTTAATGGACGTTCGTTGTGTGTAATATAGAGGAATCCACGTAACTTTTTTAATTCCGAGGATAAAAACAAATGGCTTAATATATTCTTATGGAATTTTATTTTTGTCAAATGCATAGACCACGAAAACCTAACTTCGGTAATCTCCAATGAACTGTACTATTCTTTTTCGAAATATGCGCGGTTTCTGGTGTATTTTCTATTGTCTCGTGTCCAATATACATTCAAGACAGCCAAGCATCCACGTGACCTAATATAATTCCTGGAAATAAAAATATAAGGACAATATTTGCTAACACGACCGCCACGACTGCACACCTACGTCTTCTCTTTCGCTTTTCGTCGCGTTCTTTTATACGCTTTTTGCCGATACTTTGTGCTTTTCCATGTAAATTTGTTTTTCCATACTGCACACAGAATATTTATTAAAAAATTTTACGTATACTTTGGCTTCTTTTTATCCATTATTATATTTACTTAAATTCACTATTCATCAATAAACATTCACACTCAATTATTTTTAAATTCTCGTAATTTGACGTATTAATTAGTTTTTCTGTAACTTCTTAAAGGACATACGAAGGCCAAATTAATTTTTTATCCAAGAAAGTATTAACCTATTTATGTTAAAAGCTATTAATTAAAAGGATATATCGATTTCAAGTATGTAAATTATATAATATCAAAATAAAAAATTATGAAAATGGCTCGAATCACCGTGATAAAAATTAATAGTAATAATGGAATAATCAATTTATTCTGATCACTGCCATTTCTCAAATCTTTTGCTTTGTTAAAATTTTTTTATAACAAAAATTACAGGGATAGTTTTATTAAACAATCTAAACACTTACACTACTTTGCTTATACATGCACGGTGTTCAGCCACCCCTGAACTCTCTCAACTATCCTCAACTACCCCTGTCGATTTTTCTTAAAAATTCTTTATGGTTTTCAGTAATTTTGTTTGACGTCCGATAGAAAAGTTGTCTAGTACTTTTTTTATAGGTACCTATGAGGTCTACTTCAGAAAAAAGTTTCATTGAAATATATTCACAATTGTAGGAGTTACGGCTGTTTGAAAATTGAACAATTTTTATGGGGTTTTTCTCATTTTGCGGGGTCAAGGACCAACTTTTCGAATATTTTTGCGATTTCTATATATTCTCCATCAGAATACGCGTAGTTTGCTTTTTTAAACATTAAAATCGTCCAATCCGTTCATGAGTTACGACATTTTAAAGATTCGCATGAAATTTCAGGGGAATCAATCAATGGTATGGTCAGACATTGTATTTTCGATAAGGAATTTTTTTCTCGAAAATGAGTAGCATTTTGGGGGTATGTCTATTCACCAAAAATACTTGTAATTGACCCTTGCAACTAAAAATAATTTTTCCAGAACAATTTGAAATTTTTTTTTTCGTCAAAATATCTTCTGGTCGGTATGGAACTTTAAACATTAATAACTTTTTAACGACGCCTCAATCAACAAATTGGTATTCTTGATCTTCGACTTATTTTGACCTCTAGAATCCTCCATTCAAATTTTTCTCAGAGATGGTCGAACACCCTGTATATAAAAAATATATTAATTTCTACATAAAAGCATAAGTATTAAATTATTCCCATTTCACACTTTGGTCATATCGACCGATATACACTCTCGGACAAAATGATAGCACAAGCGTGCTATTTCTAATTTCTCGTGTTAGGATTATGCTAACGTGGAAACTCTGAGTTATATGTATAACTCATATAACTGCATTAAGTTATTACGTTCAGTTGGTATCTAGACTTTTATCATATTGCTATTTTTATAATGAGGAGTGGCAAAAAGCTTAGTGAAGATGAAATTAGCACAATTTTAGCTCTGAGGAAACAAAGACTGTCAATTACCCAAATTGCAAAATAAGTTAGCCGCAGTACTCGTGCTCACCCGACTTTAATATCATCGAGAATTGCTGAGCAATGCTCTCACGAACAGTGTACACCGAAAGTAGACAATTTTCAAATATAAATGAATTAAAAACTTGCACTAGAATCGAATGAGAAAATTTAGTCCAAACAAAAATTAAAGAATTCCATAATTCCTTGCCTAAAATGATAGCGAAAGTCATAGAAAACAAAGGAGATTGTACACAGTATTAGAAAAGTATAGATTAGTATATAGGCTGTACGGCCACCCCTGGGAAAAATTTTAATAGAGCATTCCAGAGGCCAAAATAAGACGAAAATCAAGAATACCAATTTGTTGATGGAGGCTTCGTTAAAAAATTATTAACAATTAAATTCAAAAATTTCAAATCGTTTTGGAAAAATTATTTTCGGTTGCGGAGGTAAATTACAATCATTTTTGGTGAATACACATACTTCCGAAATCCTACCCACTTTCGAGAAAAAAATTCGAGTAAGTGCTGAAAGTTTTAGATGAAATTAAAAAATTTCAAATCATACTAAAAAAATTACATTTAGTTACAGGAATCAATTACAAGCATTTCCGGTGAATAGACATAACACCGAAATCCTACCCAATTTTGAGAAAAAAATTCGAGTAGGTGTGAAATTTTTCGACAAAATTGAAAAATTTCAAATCGGTCTAAAAAAAATATTTTTAGTTGCAGGGGTCAATTATAATCATTTTTGGTCATTATACATACCCCCGAATTCCTACGCACTTTCGAGAAAAAAATTCCTTACCGAAAATATACTTTCTGGCCAGAAATGTTGCCCCGAAATTTCATGCGAATCTTTAAAATGTCATAACTCCTGAACGGATTGGACGATTTTGATGTTTAAAAAAGCAAACTACGCATATTTTGAAGGAGAATATGTAGAAATCGCAAAAATATTCGAAAAGTTGATCCTTGACCCCGAAAAATAAGGAAAACCCCATAAAAATGGTCAAATTTTCAAACGTTCATAATTCCTACAATAGTGAATATATTCCAATGAAACTTTTTTCTGAAGTAGAGCTCATAGGTACCTACAAAAAAGTATTAGACAACTTTTCTTTAGGGCGTCAAACAAAATTATGAAAAATAAAAAACGAATTTTTATGAAAAATCGACAGGGGGTGGTAGGTGCCTAAATTTTTCGGTGAAATTGAAAAGTTTCAAACCGTCCTAAAAAAATTATTTTCGGTTGTGGGGGTTAATTACAATAATTTTTGGTCAGTACACATACCCCCGAAATTCTATCCACTTTCTAGAAAAAAATTCGAGAAGATGTGAAATTTTTCAACAGAAAAAAAAAATTTCAAATCGTTTTAGAAAAATTATTTTCGGTTGCGAGGGTCAATTACAATCATTTTTAGTGAATAGACATACCCCCGAAATCTTGCGCATTTTCGAGAAAAAAATTCAGTACGGTCGGAACTTTAAACGTTAATAACTGCTTAACGAAGCCTTCATCAACAAATTGGTATTCTTGATTTTCGTCTTATTTTGGCCTCTAGAATCCCGCATTAAAATTTTTCCCAGGGTTGGCTGAACACCCTGTATAAATTGTTATATGAAGTATGTATACCATCGTTACATGAAACATAATTGTGTTATATGAAATATATATCTTTATCTTTGTAGATAAATATAGTCTCTCTCTCCTAAGATACCTCGTTGAAGTAACATCAATCTGTGTTATGTGTACATATTTGTGGAAGATACGTTTTACATATCACTAAAAATTTTCACGCTAACGTAATCCTATCGCAAGAAAATAAAGATAGCACGCGTGTGCGATCATATTGTCTGAGAGTGTACTCGGTACAATACGTCATCTAGCATTCTGACCAGACAGATTCGCCCGACAAGGATTATTCTTATTCGCGATCGTGTTTTTAATTAAGTATGAACGCGGGTAAAGATTCGGGCCAGCTACGTCCGTTTGGAATTCGCGTCTCCGTGAAAAAAGTCCATCGCACCAGACCGTCGGCACGACCTACTTGAGAAGGAAGTACGAGAAGTGTTTCCGGAGTGTGGACATCTTTCACCTAGCGAAGATCGAGTAGCAAGATGGAAGATCTTTCCAGAAGTACTATTAACGGGTCTCAAGAAGGCACGCGCTACGGAAAAGGCGACCGAACCTCTCGAGTTTCCCCCGGGTTATCCACTCAACGTTTGCAGAGGCTAGTTCCCCTGGTCTCTTTCAAACTGCACCACCTCATTCCGTTTCCCTCCCTTCTACCTTCGCGGCCCCTCTGTCCGCGGTAAATAGACGCGAGCATTTCTATGAGATATCTCCTACTATGTCTGTGAAAAGATCGTGATACTCATAATGCGAGCCTTTGAGGGCGCTGCACGTCAAATGAAAGCATTTCCATGCTCCTGAGTATTCCGCGACGCAAAATTTCGCCCTGGTGACGCCGCTGTGCATGCCGTCTACCTTTCCCGTTGTTCATCTTTCTCCCGCTGCTGCAACATTAAACGCACCCAAACTTTGCCACGCCCGACACTGTGATATTTCTCGGAATTCATTGCCAATAACTACCCAATGATAAGTTGGTTTCGGTTTGGAGGACGTTTCTATTGCGATTTCCTTAGTTCTTATTAAACATTTCGCGCCGTCCTTCCACGTCGATTTTAATGAAACAGTCTTTCCTCTAACACTGTTCTGCAAATTAAATTTTCTTTTCTGTTTTGCAATATCCATTATGTGATTCTTGTAATATTCCACTTTCCAACCACGAATTTGGTAATGGAATTGCTATATCACGTGTATCACTTATAAGTTTACATGGATTTTGAAAATATAATTCAGTGATCAGTATCCAAGAGTATACAAAAATATTAAGCAACAAAACTTTACTTATAAGTTTACATGGATTTTGAAAATATAATTCAGTGATTAGCAATACCTCGTTTTTGCCTAAAATGAAGCGTTTTTACAAAAACCGGTATTTTTCGTAAACTGAGGTTGATATAGCAATTCCGTTTCCAAATTCGTGTATGAAGAACCGAGCTCTAGAAGAATCACTTAGTGGATACGGCAAAACAAAGTTCGCGTTGAACAGTATATGCAGTGACAACAATTGTTTAAACTATATTAGAAACTTTATTGGAATTTTTATTGCAGACCGTTAGTAGCAATTAATTTTATTCGGCACATTAGATAATACAACTCATAGGAATAAGTCTTGCTGTATGGAGGAAGTGTGTAGAATATGATACAATTTTATCGCTGACCAGTTATATAATCAATAAAAATTACTGAAACTTCTTTGGGTATGTAGCGTCAAAGTAAATGTGAAAATAAACATAGAAGATAGCATAAATTATAGTAGATGATATGATCATTAGATAGAGGATGAAATGTCCTTTAAAATGAGCGTTTGTGAGAGTCGATAGCTTTATTAGTTCCAGAGATATAGCGATTTTAGTTTCGCGTCGATGCGGTGGCTAGTTACGGAGATATGAAGCTTCGAAGTTTGTTTACGTTTCGTTGTGCGCTCGCGAATTCATTGACCACGCACGCGCGTACAAATAGTAAACAGTGCGTAGTAAATTCTTGGAAATACTACGCTTCCTGGTCACGCGACTCTCTCGACTCACGCGCGACAAGGAGGTACGACGCGACGCATCAGACGAAGACAGCGATAGTCAAATTAAGAAAAATACCCTTTTACATAAATTACGATATCTCGAAAACGGAAAGTCCGATCGACAAAAACCAAAAACTATTTCAAAGAGGAAGCTTTGCCGCTGCTAACAGCATCTCAAACTTGGAGATAACACTAATAATTTCGAAACTGCACGTAATTAAAGTTTTAGTAATTTCAATACGCGTTAGTCATCTGTTTTAACACGGAAAGAGCCATAAGAGAATTTTTTAAAAATTACCTCTTTATATAAATTACCATATCTCAAGAACTAAAAGTCGGATCGACAAAAACCAAACGCCATTTCAAAGAGGAAGCTATGCCGCTTCTAATAGTGGCTCAATAATTAATAAAACACTAATAGTTTCGGAACTGCACGCGTCCAAACTTTTACTATTTTTAATACGCGTTAATAGACTGTTGTAAGACAGTGGCAACTGAAGATACTCTTTTTTTATGTTTGCTATATCTATAATTCCTATTTATATCGAAAGCTAACCAGAATTTGGTAACAAATTTTGGTCGGATAACCAGTCGTGGTAGACAATACAGACTCATATTTCTCTCAGAATACAAACAATAAGAATAGGAGGGAATATTGAAAAATTCATTGTACGTACATTATAAAAAAAGTTGTGAAGTTAAATGGCACTATAATAATATTGTATGTTAGAAATTTTAAACGAAATATTAAAAACGATCGTTTGACCAGTTGTGATAGGTTTAATATTGAGTAATATAATTTTATTTATTTGTGAAGGCGTGATTCATCGATTTTTCAAATATGGTATTCGTCATTTCAAACGAGTATAATTGTCGAAAACTAAATAATATTTAATATAACTTCGTCCTTATAGCGTAACAAGGACAAGTCAGGGAGTTTTAGTGGAAGACTGTATATCTTCAAGAATTGATCGAAAATTTCTTCTATCACAGGAAATTTTTAACGTATACGCTCGTTGGTGCGCAGTAGCCTTTCGCAAACTTTTTTAATTAAGGAACACTTTGCATCTTTCGATACAGTTAACTCTTTACGCCCCACTGGCGCCATTACAGCCACATATACAGGGTGTCCCGTAAATAGTGTAGGAGCCGGAAATGTGGGGTAGCTGAGACGATTCTGAACAACAATTTCCTTTGCAAAAATGTCGGATGGAGCTTCGTTTTTGAATTATTAACGAAAAACACTGACGAATCACGGCGCGTGCCTGCCGCGCGCTCAGGGCCGTCCGAACTAAGAGAGCCACCGTGTCGGGTAGGTAGCAAGATGTGCATCGGAGATACGTCGAGGAACGAATACAAATAATTAAAAATACTACCACTGCAACTGTTACCTCTGCAGATTGGATAAATCAGTCAGATAAATCGAATTTATTAATTATTTGTATTCGCTGTTTCCAAGAAAGAAGAAATAAAATGTGGGAAGATGCTCTCGGAATTTTTAGGAAATTAATTCTTCGCACCTGAGTGACGCTTCTCGCCAGAGTGTGTTAAAATTAAAATAAGAATTATTTTCAGAAAATTAAAATAAATACGGTAAGAACCATTTGTAATCGTTTGTTATTAAAAACTGTACTAGAAAAGCAGACTGGATTTGTGCGAACCGAAACATTTTTCGCATGCAAGGGGTTAATAGAGAATTAATTGAAATTCGCCTTACCCATTTACTTGCAAGTTGCAATAGGGCCAGTTAGTGCACCCCTGTCGATCATGGAAAGGTCGAAGACCCCAATAAAAATCAGCTGATGGGACGGCCCGGTCACTGCACCCGCTTCTTACCCCGAAAATGTAAAAGTGAAAAGTGCTAGTGACCGTACTGTAAAGTGTTTTCGGGGTAAGAAGCGAGTGCAGTGACCGGGCCGTCCCATCAGCTGATTTTTATTGGGGTCTTCGACCTTTCCATGATTGACTATTGCAACTTGCAAGTAAATGGGTAAGGCGAATTTCAATTAATTCTCTATTAACCCCTTGCATGCGAAAAATGTTTCGGTTCGCACAAATCCAGTCTGCTTTTCCAGTACAGTTTTTAATAACAAACGATTACAAATGGTTCTTACCGTATTTATTTTAATTTTCTGAAAATAATTCTTATTTTAATTTTAACACACTCTGGCGAGAAGCGTCACTCAGGTGCGAAGAATTAATTTCCTAAAAATTCCGAGAGCATCTTCCCACATTTTATTTCTTCTTTCTTGGAAACAGCGAATACAAATAATTAATAAATTCGATTTATCTGACTGATTTATCCAATCCGCAGAGGTAACAGTTGCAGTGGTAGTATTTTTAATTATTTGTATTCGTTCCTCGACGTATCTCCGATGCACATCTTGCTACCTACCCGACACGGTGGCTCTCTTAGTTCGGACGGCCCTGAGCGCGCGGCAGGCACGCGCCGTGATTCGTCAGTGTTTTTCGTTAATAATTCAAAAACGAAGCTCCATCCGACATTTTTGCAAAGGAAATTGTTGTTCAGAATCGTCTCAGCTACCCCACATTTCCGGCTCCTACACTATTTACGGGACACCCTGTATATTATGCAACTCATTTTAACTCGCACTTATGATAACAGACACTGAATTAACGAAACGAACGAAGAGAATTTAAATTCTAAGCATTTATCAATTTTTATATTCGCTATTTTTGTAAATTTCTACTCACGTATTGTGTTACTTTTTCCATTGTGAAATAAGTTTGTTTTATAAACAAGTTTCATCAAATTATAGCAAATAAAGCTGTGTATAACTTTCAGAAAAATACTTATTAAAATAATATTGTTACTATAAATTTTACATTTCTAAATAATAAAAATACGCGACTGAAATACTAATTTGTGTGAAACTTTTAATTACGAATTAATGCTTCTTCTCTTTTTTTCTTTCCTGGATCTCTTGCTTCGTACTTAATTTAGTCTATTTTCAGAGTACTGTTGTTTCTTCACTTACTCTTTGTAATTTAGCTTTCTCCTCATCTTTCCCCCTCTTTTATCGTTAACTTTTTTAATCTGCAACGTTTTCGTGTTACTTTTCACTTTTCGACAACAATTTTTAATTTAGTATACTCCCTCCATATGCAGAAGTAGCTACAGCAGGGATTTTCAATTTATTTTCCTTTTTTCTATCGTTACATAAATAAGTTCGATTATATATATCTTTCTTATTCGTTAACAAAGCACAAAATTATATCCAATACGTATAGTCTTCATTATTATTCACGACAGTTTCTCACTTTAAAGGCATATTGGTATCCGAATAAAATTTGTATATTTTTTTATATGTTACAATAACAGAATAAATTCTCAGATACAATGCTTGCACAAATGACTTTTTATTCGAACGATTCTTTATTCAAATAATTTCTCATTCGAATAGATATCCATAATCTCGAATAAAATATTTATTCTTGATTTTAATTCGCTTTCGTTTATGTTGATCAATGGAACTACGCTCGAAAAGGAGCATGGAAATGTTTTATCGTGCATTATTGCGTAAATCTGTGCCGTATTTTCTTGACCTTCCTTGTTACGTGTTCAAACGGATCCACACACTGTATTTCTGAAACTGCGACCCAGCTGATACGCACTAGACTTTGATGGATGGCTCGCACATTTCTGATTCGTTCACCGATTCTCTCTTCCACCATCGTACTCTCTCTCTCTCTCTCTGTCACCTTCGTACGAAATATCTGGCTGCTAGTACACACGGAGAACGCATGGAGATTGCAAATGCAGATTTCTAGTTCCGCGCACAAACAGAGGATTCGTTCTGCTACTGGTATTTACACGCAGATATAACGTCTCTGATTACACCAGCCGGTTTTCTATCTCGGGAAAGTTCCACGTGACTTTTCCTGTCCACGATATTAGCCGACATAGCGGCAACTTTCGTTGATCATTTTCCGTGGACGTTGATTTACTTGTTTTCCGTGCCATTGTTTCGCGTGTGCTTCTGCTGCGAACGCGAACAGTAGAATGTAACTCTATTGTCTGCTTGTTTACTATAGAAGCTGAAATTGCCTTTTCTAGAACTATCAGGAATAGACGATTAACTTTTTTATGCAGCATACTCCACCTAACTTGACCATTCTAAATATCCAATTTGTTTTTGATAATAGAATAAAACGATACCCTTTCGAACAGAATTTTTAATTAAATAATTCATTTTCTAGTTACGATGCTATTAAAAATTTGAAAATTGATGCCTTATTTAACTAAAAATTTGCATATTTTTATATTCGTATACTTAAGTAATATAATTAATATACCCTGTGTGTACGTCTGACACATGTTTTACGTATCACCATGAACCATAAATCACAAAATTAAAAATCTAACGCACGACGATATCGAAGAAAAATTCGAATGAATTATCAGAAAGTATGAACGAATTGCATTATGCCACTTCAGGAAACAGACATTTTCGCTTAAGGAGAAACTTTCTCCTTAAAGTAAATATTTATGTTACAATTTCTTTCATAACCATTCAGCCAGAGTGGCTTCCATATTCGAGAGATTTATGACCACATTCATTTTTCTTCTCATCCTGCACCCCGTGCTTTATAGAACTTCAACACAAATGCAGTGCATTACTACAATGTCTAACGTGGATACGACTGTCGAACGAGATTCGATTAAAGGTGAATTTTTTAATTCTTGATTTAATTTTTTTTTATGTTTGCAAGGTTGAAACTTCCGGAATTTAAAGTCCTGAATTTTTACGAAATTGAAATCACGTTTTATGACACTATATCTAGTTGTTCGTCCGTTAGTTACTTATTCTAAATACATTATACCTACACGTGTATATAAATCAACGAGAACATTGCAAATTTTACACTCCTTAAAAAATCTCGACAGCAAAGTTAATAATTAACACAGAGTAATAAACATCCCTGGAAAGCAATTTAAAACTCACACGTATGCATATAAATTGACATGAAAAATCCTCGCGAACGAAAAATCTAATTATTTCACCGTGAAATCGACAAAGTTCGATTCGTCGATCGAATTTTACAAAAAGGATACGAAATAGTATTTCGACGCGATTTCTCTGAAACGCGGCGTAAAGTAACGTATCGGATGGATTGAAAATCGAACGCAAACAGCGTTTCCAATCGCGGAAGAATAACAATTGCCAGGCACCGATGATCGAGCGCAACCTTCGATCGATGCCACAAAAATAACCCAATTCCCTCTAATTGTTTCACTCATCGGCGCTTTAATTAATTAACTGACGCGGTCATTTTACACCGGATGCGATCGATCTATCGAGAGGACGAAGCGTTTCAATGATCAGAAACGAAACGAATCCAGTTGGTCAGCGTCGAGCGCGGAATACGTTAATTAATGAACGTGGATCAGCGCTCGTTAACGCGTCCACGGCGAATTATGATGTTTGGACCTACTTCTCCCAGCGTGTTGTTGCGAAAAATGTGTGTTTAATTTGCGCGGGATATTTACATCCGACGGAAAAGTGTTTCGCAACTTCGCCAGCTGCAGCTGGGCTATATTATTTAGGCCATGCCTACCGCGTAAACACCGAAACTTCCTCGTTCCGACTAATATTCCTGGTTTAATCTAGATTTTGTAACTGGCAATCCGTGATGCATAGCTTCCCATGAATGGTGTTTGCAAGTTTCTGCTCCCAGGAATGTTTATTTATGCGTTACGCGGGACAAAATAGCGTAAAGAATTTAATATTAATTAAAATAGTTACAGAATCTGGGACGAAACGCCATTTTGAACGTCCTTCGAACCAAACTTAATATTTTGATTATTTGGAGCAGTCGATTCTTCGATTTTAAATTGAATATCTCCCCTTTACAGCTGTCTCTTTAATTTCAGATAAACAAGACCTTCATTTTTTAAATATGTCTAAAAGAATCTACTAAATTTCGTAATTCCATTCGTTTCACATTGCAATTTAATTTATTACAAACACGTTTCTAAACTTACAAACTGTTAAAAAATATAAGAAATGCGAAATCTAATCTTTCGAAATTATAAATTCCAGAGTAATTACGTTGCACGCATGATTGGATGTTTTTAATCGAGAATGTATTTAGAACTGTTTCTAAAATGCAATTCTTCTTACTCAAAAATGAATAGTTAATAGTAATTACTTTCAATACATTTTTTAATTTTTCGTGATTATGTATAATCGTGATTTTGAAAATCAATTTTATGTGTTTAAATTTGATTTCATACGTGGTATATTTAAAACTCAAAAATCATTCCCCTAATTATCGAATGAATGTAATGAAAATATGTTCCATTTTAAAAACTATCCTTGACCTTGAAATCTCGAAAAATGAGAAACGTACTGGTCTTTAGAATATTTTCCTCTGCGAAACGTGCAATTCTGTTCGACTTCTTTTCGTATCATCAACTGAAACGAAGGTATTTTAATTGCTCAAGTTAGAGGAAACTCATTATATGGTAATTAAAAAAACGAGCGTGGAGCTCTTTGATCCTGGCAGCTAGTTTGCACAATTTAATTGATCGAAGAATCGAAAACCTTTCGCGTGAAAATAATTCAATTTTAAACTATGGTTCCTTTCGAATTGCTTGTATACTGTCGAGTAAATATATAAATAAATATGACCTATTTCGGTTGTTTTTGAAAAATATCTTTTGGCAGAAATATCTATCTGTCGATCTATCTATCTGCTGTATGCCAATTTAAAACTAAAGCTTGACAAACAATATTTCTATCAACAAAATGACAGTTAACGTTGGTTTATATTTCACGAGAGAGATGGATGGAAATAAAGAAACCGTCACAACAACGAGAACTCTCGTTCGGCTAATTCCTTTACTTTCGGTCTCCACTTTTCTCATTCTCGGGCATTCGTTTAATTCCCCTTATTTTTATTCCTCGTTTTTATACAATTAGAGCTCACTGTAAGAAACGCGTTTTCCATTAAGCCCTGTGATCAACGACTTTGTATTTCTGTACGAGGTCCCGACGAGTCATTCACCCCCTCCCTGAATACTAATCCGTTTTACTTTTCGAATGGAGTTCGAATAATACAGAATGCCAACCCACAACGTACTTTCGAAATAAATTGGCTTACTCTTTTCAAATTTAAAAAGGTGAAACGAGCACACGTTTAACAATTTTATTACCGTTGTACGGTTCGATTCAAAGTTTGGAGCAGCTTTGGTGACTCGAATAATCGTATAATGAATAAAAGTAATTATAATAAACGTAGTATAAAGGATTATAACACAAGAAAGAAATTAAATAGTAGAAAATAGACACGAGAGACAAGGGAGCAAATGTTGTAACAATAAAACGATACTTGGACAAATTTGATTTATTATCAAACTTTATTCGTGCTTCACGAATTATTGGAAATGAAAGGTGACCAAAAATAAATTGCATTCTTTATTAGAGCATCGGTGCAATTTCAGAGTAGGATCTCTTTCTTCATTCGTTAGTTTAGACTTTATATCTAGGAAATATGAAGGACAGTTTCGTTTAAATAGATTGCCGTTAAAGTTTAGCATTCTATCATGTACAGAAAATTGCATATTACTAACCCTAATTGGATGAAACGAAGATGAGACCTCATATTGACTTTCTGTCATATGCAGGAACTGATTAAGCCGTACGATACTCGTTCAATTACGGTACCATCATCTTTGTTCCATAAACTCAAAATTCACTTCCAGAAACTTCATACAGCAGTTTCTTTAAAAACTCATTATACACCAATGTCAACAATTTTTTCATAACAAGTTATCATAAAATGTTTATTCGCGTAATTACGTTCAAAGCTTTCACAAAGATCAAAAGGTTCTTGTCAAATTAACTGCGATAAAAAAAAGTAAAACAAAAGAAGATCGATGAAGTTTTACAAATTTAACGCATATTAAGAAACAAATTTTGTATTTGAACTTTCGATTTAAAACAGTCGTTGATCCAAACTAATTAAATATTCCCTTCAATGCCATGTACAAAATATTCACAAAAATAGAAGCTTTTTAAAGAAAAAATTCATCGTGCGAAGAGATATTAACAATGGTTTATTATTATACAATCCGTAGCTTCGTTTTCGTGACTTGTTACCGAGAATGCAAATAAAGAGAGAAGAAGAAATGTCTTTATTGATTTTTGGACGATATTTGCGCAGATAAAGAGCAAAAAATCATGGAAAAAGTTGTAGAAGAGAAAGGGAAGAGAAATACCGAGGAACAGAAGAACATGCACGATGAAAATTAATTAATTATTATCAATACTTATACAAACTACTTTAATATTATTGATTTTACTCTCTTCGTTTCTCCCAAATATTTGTAACATTATTTTCTAATATAATGGTTTTTACAATCACACTCGTTCAAAAATGATTATTTTTTATCTACACGAAATGTTTGCATTGTTATGTACTGTTTGGGAAATCATTTGAATATTATTATACAACTTAGAAGAATCAAGATACCATTATACTTTATAAATATCCATTTTTTGAGTCGATAATCCTTCTTCCACGTCGGATCAAGGTGACTTGAGCTACGTTTCGGCCTCGTTGGCTTCTCGTTTCAACCCCCAATCGAATCGGATTATCATACAGGTATTACGAGCTCGATAAAATTTTAAATTTAAAGTATCTATTATTTCTGTCTTATCTTTTAATGCCTCCAACTCACACAGTTTTATATTAAAAACCAGACTCAAGCAATACTTTGCCATGGATTCAGGTTATTTCTCTATCATACTTTTCAATTATCGAAGTCGACGAGTCAAAATAAATTATCTTGCAACGCGTTGTAGTATACAACGTTTCCAAACATTTCTTTCGGTCCTCTTTACACGTGAAAATTATTTTCAATCATTGTATCCTTGCTACAAATTATAAATTGACTTAGGCGTGACTCTAATAAACGTGTATATCGCTTTATGAACGTGAAGCCATGCTATCATTTTAAATTTACCACGCTGCATTATGTCAGTCATTTGCATGAAACAAAGACTGATGGAGCCTTAACCGAATAAATGGTCGTAGACTCTTAATTTAATATTCATTTAAATGTGTTCCATTTAATAGGTTACTTACAGGTCAATTATTCATACTATTATTAGAATCATTATGGTTATTACAGTTCTGTATTACTAGCATGTGTTCCATTGTCACATTGTACATTAATATTTGCGTACATTAAACTTTACCCACACGAATTTTCGTACCGAAGGACATTTAAAAAGTTGTTATGCATCGTTCACTTAATTTGAAAAGAAAACTATCCGCCATTTTAGTTAGTATTCTCCATTGAACGACCCGTTTGATCTCTCGTCATTGACTTCTTTGCCTTAGAACACAAAGCAAAAATATTTCAATAGAAGATCGATTCGCAAAAGGACGTGCCAAGCTATCCGAATTATTTCAGCAGACACAATAAACTAGGATTTGCGTAATCCTTAAGCCATGTCTCCATAGCTGCCTGCTACACGACGTCATACTGGATAGACTGAAAGATAAGAGTTCTTTCCACTGGAATACGAAACGCTTTATCCCTACCAGTGGTTATTTCATCTGTATCGAGAATATTTCTATATTCAACTAAATCCACTATATATTAGCTTGTATACTTCTTTGCGGAAGCAAAACGGTAATATGAAACGATATGCAGGTACAGCTGGTCACAGAAGTACTCGTACCTCGAAAGCTGTTTACCTCGAACGATGGACCCATGTTACAGAAAAATATATGTGTAATAAATATTAGGATTTTGTTAGCTTTTGATAAATTGTATCAATTTTGAAGTTCACTTTTCTACCATTATCATTGCATTGGCAACATTATATTGGAAATTACAGGATGAGAGAAAGTTCTTCGATCAATATATAAGTCAAGTGCATGCCTGTCGTTCCACTGTCATTTCATAATACGCATCAGATCTCTATTATCAATTAATACAGTCTTTAAACTTGAGTTTAGAGCCACGGTATAATCCCCTTATAGAGTTGAATGAATTTCATTAGTCGAGGAACAATCTGACTTCCAAGGCGTATGAGAGAAGTGATACTGGTTGGTATAACAGGGAGCTTGTATTACCGAAGGTATCTGTATTTACCGACTGAACCCTCTGTCTTGCCGATAGAGTGCTGTAATTTACCGGCATAATGTGCTGCTTTATCGATAGGATACATCATTGCACATCCGCGCTTCCCTGCTGAATTTTCGAAGTTAAAATTGTACCACAACTTTCAATTTAAATAATAATAAGTAAATAATACCGTAAGTAACGTCTGTCTCGTAACATTCTAATAACTATATTATTTCGAAGCTATTTTTTCTAACGCAGTAAATGAAAAATAAGAAATAAATCTAGAATCTTTTTATAATTATGTTCGTGGACAAAAGTCTCAAGCTGCATCGGTTCTCAATCAACCAAATGAAAAGCATTTATCCACCCAGCGAAAGATTCAATTTATCGCCAGCTATCGTGAACAACTTACGAACAGATTTATCGCGTGTACAGACACAGGCGCGGCGCAACAGTTTGATATACGTATATAACTCATTAGCTGACAGATTATGTGACGCGTGTGTGCATATATCAATCTGCATAGTGTATCAGTATGCGTAAACCAGTCCCGATAAGCAAAAGCAGGTTGCATCTTGTATGAACGCGGCGCGCACAAATCACTTTTGACCAGTCGCTTTTTTACGCAAAGATATCTCCATTCGGGTCATAAATGACCCAGCCCCAGTCGTGGTTCGCCAGGCTCCAGTACCGAATGATTATTTTTCTAAAATTAAACTATCTTTAATTGTTCTTGTATTACTCTTATTATAACAATGGAAATTAGATTTTCCACGGGGCCGATAAATGTAATATTTTAGTCCGGCCGATGTTTTGATTGCGGCAAAGATGGGGCAGACCGCGTACGCGAAAATCAAAAAATGTTTGCTAAAATGCGGGAAACTCGGGTCGCAGACATGATCGTTAGCGAATCCTCACCGGCGCGTGATAATTCCGCTTAACGATTTTAGACTCGTTTGTATCTGTTAATTAATAATTAAACTGCTAACGAATGAACGGAATTACGCAAGCGAAGGTTTGGTTAATGACTACGTAATGTTAGCCTTTTCGTTCCATGTTAATTTCATGGGACATTGGTAATTACAGCAAGGCAAATCTGTGCCAATTATTGTACAGGGTGGTTCACGTAAAGTCTTACGATTTTCCCGAGGATAATTAAGAACGCTACAAATTTTCATTCGTATATATTGGTATTTTTTAACGCCATTTTTTATCATTTAATAGGCGATTTGACGACGAACTATTTTCAAACGCTATCAAAAGGTCCGTGATACGTAAAATGTTCGACTCGTTGTTCGAAAGATATCGTTAACCTACATATCTTTGATTGTCAAATGCAGTAGCATGCACCTTTTAAGTATGAAATTGTTTTTGTTCGCGCGTTGAAATCGCCAACTGAACAATAAACCGTGCGGGCCGGTCTGACAAATATTCCAAGACGTTCATTAATATAAAAACCACGATCCACGCGAGGCTCGTGGGCAAGTTGGAAGACAGTTCTTCGTGTTGAAGTCACTGCAAGGCAATATGAAAAACCGTGGTACACGGGAGTGTGTGTGCACGTAGCAAGCGGTATTACATGGCGACCTCGTTTCATTTATTTGCTCTTTGAATAGCAAGCAACTATACACGCGTACATGTTGCATACATTGTCTTTTTCTCGGGAATAAACATTTAACTGCTATAATGTCGTATTTGTAAATATCGCTGGGCTCTTTCGCGCGCGACTTTATTCCGAATGTTTGCTTAAGACGTTACCACGACATTGGTAATACTTTTTTAAGAAACGTTGATAATTATGAGACACGCGTTACAATTTCTCGAATACAACAAACATCATTTTTAATCGACCACGAAGAAACGGTAGCTATTTTTAACATGCTCATCTCTCACTAACGAATCAACAGTTTTTCATTGATAATTTTTTAAATTGACAAAAGAGTGCATTTGGTCAGTTCTGATACTGTATCGTTGGAATTATATGAAACGTCACTAAACAAGTCAAACATTTATTTTTTATTATTTTACAAAACAATAGAGACTCGTCAGAACTCTCTACGATGAATAGAACCAGAAATATAATGTTTTAAAGTTTGACTAAAACAGTGCAAAACAGCATAAAAAGAATAAATCATTTTTACTCGATGTTTTTTACTTTTTTGGTAAAACTTTTATACGCTATATCTCCGGTCCTATTTATTGCAGAAAGTTTCCCAGAATTTTATGTTTTCTGACATTCTACGCGTTTTCGGTGCTACGGGGCAAAAACTGAGAAAATATCGGTTTTTTTCCTATTTTTGTTACATTTTCTTTCAAATTCGTTTCTGCAATATGAAATGTACGTATAAATGTCTGTTAATCCAATAAAATGTTTATTTCTAATTATATATTCAATATCAATTTTAATTTTACTTCTGACAATTCAAACAATCTTCCTTGAATAGATTAAATATTCAAATGATAGGAAACATTATATTGCATAAGCATTTCCTGAGGATCAGTGACAAGCCAAAACAAGCACTTTTTTAAAAATTATAAATCTATTATGACTAGTAGTTTTCCATTCAAATAAAGAAAACTGCATTGTTTTGATATATTTGGGCTTCTCGTCAATTTCTAATTAATATATAGCAGATTACTTTGATAAAAACTGCTAAAAATGGCTACCTTCGATACAAGACTCTAATCATGATCCCTTTAAACTCAATCTTTGAGAAATTCTAAACGTTCGTCGAATTCTTTGCAGTATTATTACAAAAATCAACAAAGTACTCAAACACTGGCAACGAGCATCGAATAAACAATTGTACCAATACGCTTTTAACGAGGCAAAAGTAAAGCAATTGGACCGTTGCTGATATTCATTCGGGACCGATACCATCGTTTCCTTAAACGCGATTCAGGATCCTCTATTTGACATTAACAATTCTGATATCAATTGGTCTACCGTCGTTTAACACTCGTTAAGTGTACCTGTGTTTCAGAGGCGTTCACGTATTCTCTGAAACGTTCTATTGTCTGACTGACGTCTATTGGGGAAACGATTCACATACAGGTGCCTTGCTTCGACTGAATTACATGATTGATGACATTCAGCCATTCATCAAACGCGTGTCTGACATTTCCTGGCGCGAATACTTTATTCATTATTTCATCTAACCAATCGATGACTCGGTACTTTTCTCGAGGGAATTCACTGACTGGCAGAACAAAACGGTCGGCTTTCAAGAAGAAAATCTCCACTTTTACGCGCCGCATAATCATCGTTAAAGCACGCGACGCAGTTTGCTTTAGCTATTTCTTAATTTTATTCAATAGTAACTGCCATTACGAGATAATCAAGCGTCGTTTCAGGCACGGTAACAAGCAACTGTCCTGCTTCTTTTCGCTTGGCAAATAGAATTAACGTTACTTTGTCTCTATTACCGTGTTACGTCGTCCTGCCAGCGAGTCAACTACGGCCGCAAGACGAGTACATAGAGACCTTCCGCGGATAAAATGGATATAACGCGGAGATAAAAACGTTCGTTCCGGCTCTCCGTTTATTTTATGTACAGTTTTTAAATTTCGTTCCCGGTGATGTTTCGCTCGATAATCGCGTCCCGGCTCTGGTACATTCATTTCAAAACGTTCAACGTCGCGTTTGCTGATCACATTTTCCACGTGGATTGCCTGGTCTGGGGGAAACGAAGATTTTATTAACCGAGCGAATTCGTCCTGGGAACAAGAGACGCTAACTCCCCTACAGGAACACGTTTTAAACAACAAAGAAAAATTATTGTAACATATTTCGTTATACCACACATGTGCACGATCAGGAATTAGAATCGAAAAAATTTTTTTTAAATATAATAATAAGTGTGCGTATAGAATTTCTCGATTTACGAATTAAATGCCACTATTTTCCCAAGTTTATAATGTGAAATTCTAATCATAAAGGTACTAACTTTCTGCCAGCAGAATATTATAAAATAATATCTACAGAAGTATCATTGTTTGAGTGGAACGTCATTTACATTTTCGTAGCTTCGAATTTTAGTGATAAATGATGTTTATTTGAAACATTTTGAATTTTTCCTCATATTTTGTGAACTACATACACTTTTTTAAGCATCCTATATATCGTTCGAAATTGCCCATTGACCCTTGCAGTACGAATAAAAATTTCGGTAATTATTTAGAATAGCTGACTCCTCGCCGATATCGATAATTTTCAAATACGTTATAGAACTCAACATTCTGAATAAGTTTTTCCTGTACATATAATCCCTGCTCGCCTTCAGTTTCCGAGATATTTGCGAAATTCTGTACTAGTCCAACCATAACCTAATTCGTAAAATCTAATACCGTTTTAGTTTTTATAATATGATTTAGATTTTAGCTAATTTCACAGTCAGCTTGGTTAACAAGTAAACAAAAATGATCTACTATGGTCAACGCATTAACTGATGATTCTTTCGTAATCATTGTTTCAGTTAGCAATTCTAGTTATTCGTTTCGAATAAATTTCGCCCAGCATTTTAAATTCTGTACTAGTCCAACCATAACCTAATTCGTAAAATCTAATACCGTTTTGATAGTATTAGTTTTTATAAAATGATTGAGACTTCAGCTAGTTTCACAGTCAGCTTGGTTAACATGTAAACAAAAATGATCTATGGCCAACGTATTGACTGATAATTCTTTCGTAATCATTGTTTCAGTTAACAATTCTAGTTATTCGTTTCGAATAAATTTTGCCCAGCATTTTAACTACACAATAACGCCGACAGTAACAAAACGATCGTATCGCGATCTGAAAAACATTCACGCGTCTAGCGCGAGCCACGTTGCCATCGCCACAGATATTACACGTGGGCGTACGTGCTGGTCTCATGGAAGCATATAATCACAGATGACGCGACGCATACGCGTGCATCCGAAAACGTATACAAGGAAATGCATCGCTGCACGTAGTCCTATCTCTGTGTACGGGAATATTTCGCAGAAAGGCCGAACCAGCTGACCTGAATACGTACGAAATGATTCATTACCAGTCACTGCAAGCATGTTATGAATTTTCAGCTTTTATTACAACGAGCTGCGTGTATTATTAGCGAGCCTTACTTGGCCGCGGAATATCGACGACCAAGTATCAGCCATTTTAGATCTCGCGCTTCTCTTAACTCGTGTTGGGTTCGACGCTTGCGTTGGCGAGAGATTATAAACCAACGATTCCCCCTAATCTGTCGACTATTCCTTTTTTTCAACAAAAAAAACAAAACCTATATCGTCATCTAACTACTGATTGCTCTTTTTTCTTTACTACGAATTGCTCTGATTCACGTGCATGTAAAATATTTCCACACTTTTGCCCCGTTAATTTTGAACGACGATGTAAAATTACGGATGCAGGAAAGTTATTAATCACAAAAGTAACATTTCATGTACGTATAGTGAGTCTTGTCATCTCGTTCATCATTTACACGTATAATGAGCAAAACTAAGCGTCTAAAAATCGTTGTAACACAATGGTGCTCTTTGCAAACTAAAATTGAAGTAATAATTATCATGCGACTTGCTACGAGGACCAAGTTTTCAGCCTCGGAAAGCCAATAGAAGATTTAAATATATTTAATGTTATTTTAAATTGGATATTATTTGGGGCAGAAAATATTATTTTATTTCACCCGCAAAAAATGTTATTTTAATTTATTTGACTGGCGGATCTTTTACTCTATTTTATTTGACTCCTAAACAATATATTTTATTTAGCAGGCAGAAAGTATTATTTAATTTTATTTGGCCTTCTTAACGAACACAATTATGTATAAAAATCTTAAAATTAAATTGCAGAAATAAAACTAGGTGCCAGTGATAATGTAATTTTGAATGCATAATTGTTTTTCTATAGGATCTTCTTATTATAATTTGAACAAAGTTGATAGTATTATAATTATATAACTATTATTTGGCTGCAGTATAAATAATTAAAGTCAGCCAATACGCAGCCAGTGGTGGTAGTAGTTTCGGTTAACCAACGCGTGTTTAGTAGTAGCAGAACGACGTAAGGTACGGAGAATAGGAGTTTACCTACTAAACAGTTTTAGCTGCATAAATGTAGGAACTAATTATCATGATCAATATTTAACAAGCACTTGATATTTCATCATATCCGTTTTACCCGAATAATATTTGTTTCAATTATAGAAATTTTGAGATTTTAAAAATAAAGTTAACTACTATATTAGATCTAATTAAATACACAATGCATTACGTTACTTATTTCAATCGTTCGAAATTAATAAATTTTCGAATATATTAAATTCCACTAAGAAAAAGTACTTTTAGTTTTTCAACAACATTTTAATATTTAGTAATTTCAAAACAAAATTAATATGGAAGCATATTATTTTACAAAAGAGATCAAAAAATATTTCTACGATTTTGAGATCCTTTAAAAAAATTTCGCGTTCCAAGCAAACGTTGCCTAGCAATGCTAATATCAAAACGAACATACTATCTTCAAAGTGCAATCTTTAAAATCACTTTGCGAGTTTTTTTCAAGATACAAAGCCATTTTGCCAAAAGTTACTAAATTAAATTTACTTGGTTGACAATATATTTCTTACAAAATACAATTCACTTTGAATATATTGAAATTATTAAAAAGTCGGATTTGAACAATGATTTAATTAATCAAAAACACATTAGCTAAGCAATATAATATATTATTTTAACTATCGTTTTTTTGAATGCTTTATTTCAACAACGTCTAAGACGACGACATAATAAATACGTTCCAGAGTGTACCGTAGTTGAAGATTCTAAACTTACTTTTTAGGATCGCGAAAACGAGTTTAACGATTCCAGAGACGTTACACAAACATCTTTTCTCGCGGGAATTCGAGATCATTACTTCGCAGTCGTCCAGGGGAAGAGGTCAAAGGCGTTTCGATGAGAATCACCTTCATGCGCGCCAAAGCTGCAAAAACGGATTGAAGTTTCGAAAGACTTTTCTGTACGTCTCGCCACGGGGCAAAGTTTGTTGTGAACCGTCGGCGCAAACTTCCAAGGAAGGATTTATTCGTCGCGAATGCTTATTGGCTGGGCGTTGTAAAATGATACAAGGTGTACCCGCTTTGCAGGGCAAACATTGAAGATACACACCGGGGCTTGGAAAAAGGTACGCTCCGGAGGCAGATAAATGATCGCAGATATTGGTAGTATCGGCCAAGAAAATATCGTTAAACTGGAAATTTTGTTACTGGGGAACCTTACAGGGAAATAAAATCCCATTCGCGAAAACGTACGAAGGCTCGATTGCATAGCGATCCTTGTGTCTTTCAACGTTTGATGAAATTATTGGGTATTAATGGGGTTATGCAACTTTTTCGGTCAAAATATACTACTTGTTTTTATGTTCATGAAGATTGAAATGTTTGATTGAATTTATCTCAACAAAAACGTTGGTTATTTAAGCAAACGATTACAAGTTGTGGAAATATTTTTTTAAAATGATTCAGATATACAGGGTGTTTGGCCACCCCTGGGAAAAATTTTAATGAGAGATTTTGGAGGTCAAAATAAGACGAAAATCAAGAATACTAATTTGTTAATTGAGGCTTCGTTAAGAAGTTATTAACGTTTCAAGTTCCGCTTGTGAAACGGCAACGAGCAAACAGCTGCGTACGCGTAATAGTGGTTCTCACTCAGAAAACTGTAAGGCTGTCGATACATCAGTAAGCAGAGTTTCTCATGCTGAGTGAGAGTCACTATTGCTTGCACACAGCTGTTCACAGCTGCCGTTCTACAGACGGAACTTTAAACGTTAATAACTTGTTAACAAACCCTTAATCAACAAATTGGTATTCTTGATTTTCGTCTTATTTTGGTCTCTAGAATCTCCCATTAAACTTTTATGATTTAAAATAATCGTTTTATTACTAATAAAACGATTGAACACACCTTCTAATGATTAATGTAGCTCTATACTTTGTCAAACAAAAGCAAACGCGATGAAACAGATCGAATGTCAATATTAACAGTTGACCAACAAAGACAGAATCTATCTACTATCTCGTCTCGTTGGACAAATAGTGGAAATATTTGTTTATAATAATTCAGATATATATACTTTTCTTGTCAACGACTAATAAAACGATTGAATACACCTTCTAATGATTAATGTAGCTCTATACTTTGTCAAACAAAAGCAAACATGATGAAACGGTGCGAACGTCAACGTTAACAGTTGACTAACGAAGATAGATCTATCCATCTACTGTCTCGTCTCGTTGGACAAAGTGTAGGTGTTCGAATGCGTGAGTTTGTATCCGTTTGTCTCGGTTTGTCTTTGCAGCGAATGTGTCATAACTTCCACAAATACTCGTGGTATATATTACACCGCTTTCGGAACTTGGATTTTTAACATTTTTATCGTTCGACGCCGACAAAACCCGAGAACTCGCTGGCCAACCTCGCTCGAATGAATTTCTAACGGTAATTCGGAGATTACGTCGCCATTATTCAGCGATTCGGCTCCATTATGGCCCGATTCGGCTCTCCCAGCAATTAATCGGGCCATCTGTAATTGTCACGTCCAAGGACGAGTACGTCTGAGCTCGCTATTATTACATGTACGGCTGCGTGCATGCCGCGGACGTCACTGTCGAAACAAAGGCGGTCTCCGCGACTCGAACCAGACGACGACTATACTAGCTGACTCCAGGAGAGAGACGGCAGACAATCAGAAATCTCTTCGCGTGTACACGGGGTGTCCTGTATTCGCGATTCGAGTGCACCCAGGACTTCTATTAACGAACACGGGCACAGGTACACCGACGCACCGGTGACGGTGCGTGGGAGTGAAACGGAGCAGATACGGCGAAGACGGTGTAGCAGTAAGCAGGCTAGCTGAGGCGAAGACACTTAGGGGAAGTTGGCTAGTCGTAACGGCAGGAGGGAGACAGGTGGCATCAAATTATTGCAAACAATTACGTTTAATGAGAAGGTTAACACCGCCAAGCGGAAAGGGTAGGGGGCAAGGGATTGGCGCGAACGTGGATGCAAATGTGCCGACGCCGAGTAATTAGCAAACAGAGTAGTCCTCAGCTACCCTTCTTCTCGCTCCCTTTCAGCGCCGACTCCTACGACGGTAACAGAACGTGGAAGGAGAATCGAGTGACTCAGCTTCCTTTCGCGGGGCGTCGATGTTTATGTGTACACGGGCAAAGATGCACGCGACGTCTACGTCGGGAGCCATGTTTGCGCAGCCTGCTTCTTGCATATTGGACGTATCTGATGCGTCGCAATCCCTCGCCTCCGAGGGAAATTTAATGTCGCCAAACAGCCCGAGAAAACGTTCGGAAATGGCGTTCTTCTAAGTTACGAATATTGTTCGAATCAACGAGAAAATCTACTTTGCACTTGCAAAATCGTCGAATCGCAGTCTTACGTCGACTTTTGTGCATTCAAATGATTTGAATTTTTTGTGACTGTGTAATGAGACGATAGCGTTGGTATTACTTTACTGATCTTGTTTGAGAACATGCAGGGCATAAAAATTATGATTTTATGAGAAAAAGAAACCAGTTTGAAACACTGTTACATACGCTTGTTTTGCATGAAAATTATTTCTGAATATACAGGGTATTCCACCACCCCTGGGAAAAATTTTAATGGGAGATTCTAGATGCCAAAATAAGACGGAAATCAGGAATACCAATTTGTTGATTGAAGTTTCGTTAAAAAGTTATTAACAAAATTATTGCTGAAAATTATTAATAAAATTTATCCACCTACATGAATTTTTTTCTCGAAAGTATGTAGGAATTTGGAGGTATGTCTATTGACCAAAAATGATTATAACTGACCCCTGCAATCGAAAATAATTTTTCTAGAATGATTTGAAACTTTTCAATATCACCGAAAAATTTAAGCAGCTACCCCCTGTCGATTTCCTTAAAAATTCGATTTTAATTTTTAGTAATTTTGTTTGACATCCAACAGTTAAGTTGTTTAATACTTTTTTGTAGGTACCCATGAGCACTACTTCAGAAAAAAGTTTCGTTCAAATATATTCTCTATTGTAGGAGTTATGACTGTTTGAAAATTTGACCATTTTTATGGCGTTTTTCTCATTTTACGGGGTAAAGGAACAACTTTTCGAATATTTTTGGAATTTCCACATATTCTCCATCAAAATACGCGTAGTTTGCTTTTTTAAACATTAAAATCGTCCAATCCGTTCAGGAGTTATGACATTTTAAAGATTCGCAAGAAATTTCAGGGGAATGAATCAATGGTATGGTCAGACATTGTATTTTCGATGAGGAATTTTTTTCTCGAAAATGAGTAGGATTTCGGGGGTATGTCTAATCACCAAAAATGATTAAAATTGACCCCTGCAACTGAAAATAATTTTTTTAGAACGATTTGAAATTTTTTAATTTTGTCGAAAATTTCACACCTACTCGAATTTTTTTCTTGAAACTGGGTAGGATTTCGGGAGTATGTCTATTCACCAAAAATTATTGTAATTGATCCCTGCAACTGAAAATAATTTTTTTAGAACGATTTGAAATTTTTTTTTTTCGCCGAAAAATTTAAGCACCTACCCCCTGTCGATTTTTCTTAAAAATTCGTTTTTCAGTTTTAGTAATTTTATTTCTCGCTGTACAGAGAAGTTGTCTAATACTTTTTTGTAGGTACCCATGAGCTCTACTTCAGAAAAAAGTTTCATTGGAATATATTCACTATTGTAGGAATTATGAACGTTTGAAAATTGGACCATTTTTATGGGGTTTTCCTCATTTTTCGAGGTCAAGGATCAATTTTTCGAATATTTTTGCGATTTCTACATATTCTCCATCAAAATACGCGTAGTTTGCTTTTTTAAACATTAAAATCGTCCAATCCGTTCAGAAGTTATGACATTTTAAAGATTCGCATGAAATTTCGGGGTGACATTTCTGGCCAGAAATTATATTTTGGGTGAGGAATTTTTTTCTCGAAAGTGCGTAGGAATTCGGGGGTATGTATAATGACCAAAAATGCTTGTGATTAACCCCTGCAACTAAAAATAATTTTTTTAGAACGATTTGAAATTTTTTAAGTTTGTCGAAAAATTTGCCGGTTAGTATGGAACTTTAAACGTTAATATCTTTTTAACAAAGCCTCAATCAACAAATTGGTATTCTTGATTTTCTTCTTATTTTAACCTCTAGAATCTCCCGTTAAAATTTTTCCCAGGGGTTGCCGAACACCCTGTATATACAGTCAGGGACAAAAGTGGACAGCTAATGAAAAAGGATACCAATGAAATTTAATCAATATAGAATTGTAATTATATGTTTAATCTTTGTTTAATATTTATCCTTATAGTATATAGAGTATCTGAATAACAATTAATCGGTTTGCACCGATAGTTATGTAATATTTATTTCAAATGTTATTTTCCATATACTATAAACCTATAATAATGACGTTACAGTAATTAAATTTTATTGATATTCATTTTCATCATCTGTCCACTTACGTTTGTCCTTAACTGTATTTATATTAATATTTAACAAAAAATTCGTACTTTACAGGAGAAGAAAAGAATCTTGATTTAAGTGTAAGTGTGATTCTCTGAATCTCTGCTATCAAGAATATTTTTAATCTGATCAACATCGAAATGTACCCCCACTTTAATTGAATCTGCAAAACACAAGTCACACAAAATCACATTATAATTGTACACGGATAAATTCTGCCAGAGATACAGATCTAAAGAATAAACTCAGCGATCTTGGAACCCAAAATTTTCCAGAGTTGAAAGTAAAAGCATCTCGAAGGATTCCGACTATTTCTGTGAAAAGTTTCCATCCTTAAAACCCCACTGCTTTAACTATCATTTAAGAGTTATTTTGAAGAGTTCTATATAGAGATCAATAGAGAATCACTACTTTGGTGCAATTATAATTGCACTAAAATCTAAAACACCGATAGAAGAATACATAACAAATAGACTGCGGATCTTCATGCAAATTCATATTCTTGTTAACAGAATTAATGAAATGGGAGCTTTATAGAGGGTCGTTTCAACCCCTAATTATAATAACTCCTATCTTTAAGTATTTCTTATATTTTTGCACATCAAATGCATTCTGTAGAGAATTAAAATTTCCCACAAATGCATAAACATCCGAAGTCTGGTAATAAATCATCGTCGATTGAAATTTGTATATAACCGAATTGAAAAAGAATTGAATCTGCGGTAAATGCAAAGAGAAGGGGACGCGATATTTCAATAAACCAGATAACATTGTGCGAAAAATCGTTCGATCAGAAGTAACTCATCGTTCCATATATTTTTTCGCATTGAAAATTACCGGGCATTGTGCCGGTCAAGTTCGGGCAATATTTTTTCATGTTTCGCCGGTCCGCGCTCGGAACGCGTCGTTAAGGGTTAACACAGCATCATCGTAGCGGACTGTCAAGCATTTTCGAGAGAAATATTTTGACGTGACAGTTGTCACGGGCAATCGACGGCCTTCGGTGAACAGGAACCATACACGCGCGAATACTTGCAGAGGCGGTCGGCGAACAGGATGTCTGCGTGATAATAGTTCCTGTTACAGTGACAGTTCGTGACACGACGGTTATGGTGGATCAGAAATCACGTGCAAGCGTGCTGTTCGACGCAGATCCCTCTGGCGTGTGTTATCGAAGCGTTTAAGCAGTATCGATTTGCAAGTATTGGGGGACCAAAGTACATGTTGCAAAGATTAAGTACGCCGTGCATAAGCCACGTTATTCAAATTGCTATTAAACCGGGGAATATTTGAATAATTTAATATTATTTTGCACATTTTCGAACCGCGAATATCTCACTACTCGAATTTTATTTACGTCACTTGTCTAATCGAATTTTTCGACTATTATTATTCGAATACCATTGTTAGAATTTTTTTATTCGAGTTCCACTAAATAAATATTATTATTCGAACGCCATTGTAGGAATTTTATTATTCAAATAGAATTACTCGAACATTTTTATTTATATTATAATTAGAACATTAGCAGTCGTGTATCGTTATTAGAATATTGTTATTCGAATATTAATTATATTATCGTTTGAATTTTATTATGACAATTTCATCGTTTGAGTATCATTGTTCAAATATCACTATTAATGAAAAGCACGAATGTTGACGTGTAAACAGATTTGTCAAGCCCAATGTGTACATGTCCCACGTGTCTTTAAAATCTGTTACTTTGAGAAACGGAGTATAAAAAAAATTTTATTCGACGCTTTCGATTTATTTTTGAACGAGGAATCCCTACTATAAATTACTATACATCAAGAAGGATTAAATAATGTTCCCTGATTTAGAGTTTATTTGTTATAGCGTCGGTTTCTTGCCTCACAATGTTTCCTTAGTGCATTTTCAAGCAATCTCAGAATGTCAAATGAAGTTTCCATTTGTAGTGAGTAACTTCCCCGAGAACCACCTTTCTATATTGTCCGAAATGAATATTTGCAAGTTGTCAGTTATTTCTCTAACTTGTCTATTTAAAAGTTTCGCCTATCATGAAGTAATGTGAAACTTTGATACGACTTCTTGGATTCCATTCAACAAATTCCCAGCACCGTACTTTACAAAACTCCTTTTAGAAGAAAGTTTAATCGATTTAAGGTAATCCAATATTCTTCAATTCCTCGTTGACTTCGGATTAAAGTACGGTTTCTGTAACAGCGTTTTCCACGTGTAACGACAAATGTTATCGCGTATAAATCGTTGACAATTTATAATGTTCTTTAAGGTTTTAATTTCAATTAGAAAATTTATTTAAAAAAGAAAACATAACAAGATCTATGTTGAAGAAATTTTTTGTTCTCTGCTTACAACAATTTATATGAAATATAGCCCACTCTTTACACGATGTAAATAATATGAAGAAGAATATTTATAAATTTTTTTATAAATATATATAAAATAACGCGGTTGTATTTACGAAAAGAAATTCTCAAATTTTAGCAAATTTTCGTTTTCTACTTTAACTGAGTTTCAATTTTGTCACTGTTATTTATATATTTACTTAGTGTAAATACCATTAGTTAATAATGATCAGGAAAATAGAATTTAAAATTGACAATGAGATGAAGAAGGTAGCTACAAAATTTTGTTGACTATTCATGTCATTATTATATCTTAATTGGCATAAAAGCAATGTATACAAATTAAGTGGTAAATTTGAAAAGTTTAACTATAGATTTGTGCAAAATTTATAAATGCAAATTGAAAAATTAGCAGACTTTAATATAATTAATAATTAATAATTATTATATAATTAATATTTATATTTGAGCGTTAGTGAATAATATGCAGGGTATTGCACGAATTATGAACAACCAATTAGTTAATTTTACATAGTTAATTTTTGGTTGTAAGAGCAATGCGGACAAATTGTATTTTATTTTAATAAAAATTGTACTACGTTAGTTTCAAACCTGGGAACTTCTAAAATAACATTATTTAAAATATTCTTTCAAATTTTGCCTCGATCTAGCCAGTTTCGTTCACAAAAATTCCAAATAGTTCGCTTGAAAATTAACCGTAAGGCTGAGGGTTGATTCTTTATCGCGAGAAAATAATAAAATTTTCTCAGACTCGTTGTTTGAGACCACTTAATCTCAAACGAATTATTATTTGTATTCTCAGATAACGGTGTCGAAAATAAATTATTTCAAATATAGTTACTTTCTATTTTTATTTGGAATTTTCGTTTGAGAACGAATGGTAAGGCTAAGGGTTAATTTTTTATCGGGGATAAAAATTTTCCCGGACTCTGGTAGCATCGATGGTCTCCTAGAAAGGAAGAAACAGTGATTTCAGACCTGGTGGGTGATACCGATGCTCATCATTGCGAAGAAAACGTAGTTCCGGGACGAAGGTAAAGGGGGAACGAGGATAAAGGGTGGGTTATGCGGCAGAAAACGACACGCTATCAAGCGCGAACACTCCCGGTGTCTAGCAGCAGCCACCGTGGGGCTGTGTAGCGGTGGAAGATACAGTGCATCATCAACAGATAAGCTGCTTAGCTCTGGTCTTATACGAGTGTTGCTCGGATCCTTCGGGTTCCCCCGGACTTATTCTTCCTTTTTTTCTCTCCCTTTATTTCGCCCCGACTTCCTTTTTCACTGCTCCTTTATCTCTCGGGACGGTCCATCGCCGCTCGGAATATTGTCCCCGACAATATACCCGCGTTAAATAAACGTCGAAAAATACGATCACGATTCCAACGATCGAGACGGAATCGAACGGTAATGCCTTACGTTAAGGCTGGTTCGCATTATCGCCGATTCGTTGGAACGTTAGACGTCTGTGCGCGGAAGCCAACGGCGAGGAGCTCTTTTCCCGTTTCAGTGTCCGCGTAAATGGCTTTTTATTGGGCTAATGTGCCGCTAATGTGCTTCCGTGATAAGCAGATGTAAAAATTCGCATGCACGCTATCGGAAACGTTTGATATCGATCTTGCAATTAGCGGTCTGATACTCCATTCCTTGCTCCGCGCGAGGTTGCTTTTTACCCAACGTTCAAACGCCGCGGTTCCTTCGTGTTTATTCGAGTGCTATTAGTATCTCTTTCGAACCTCGATTTTTAATATTTATTACAACATTCCTATTCAAAACGTAACATTCTGGTGTTTTTTACAAGTAGTTTCAACAACTTCTCTCTAGTATTTTAAATATAATTCTTTTTCTTAATTATACAGAGTGTACAGTATTTTTTCGTACACACATCAGCAGTGTGTTCTACAAGTAAAAATAAGACTAAAGTGTTATATAAAAAAAATTCATTCAGAATAATTCAGAAATTTCCAAACTTTAAATTTTGTTCTCTTGGGTTTGTAAAATTTTCTTTTTGAGTGGTCCATGATTTTTTCGAAAATTTTGTAAATTTGTGAATAATTATCCTTGGTTATTTTGGATGTAATAATTTGGGTTTTGATGTTAATAGTTTTCGAATAATTGATACCAGTTGACAGAAAAGAATAATAGGAATAAAGTTTCCATGTTGCGTTTGAGTTATTGGAAAACCCTGATACCGGATACGATAAAGAAATATCTTAATAAATCAATCGAAAGATTTACATAAAAGATGAGAGCTTCCATTTTTTGCAGCTCGAGGAGGTTGCACGAAAGAAACACGAATAAACTGAATGGAATTTCACTTTACTTCATTTTTCATTCAAACCGTAGAAAAGCTTTACTAATGATAACTCTTCAACTGACGAGACTTTTTCAATACATTGTAAATTAACAAGAGCCCTAGATATCATCTTTGATATCCGTCTAGGCGTCGCAAAAAAACGTCCAGGTACTGCAATTGTAAATTTTTCCATTCATAAATATGATGTTAAACAGATTTCCTCTGGCATACTATTATAAAATTTCAATTACTGGAAATTGTTAACTCAGTTGCCTATAATTGAAAATTATTTTTAATTAAATAAATGAGTCGGACAAATGTATTTTTGTAAATTATTATTAAAGAATTTGTCCAAACTTAACTAAAACATATGAATGAACTTTGGTAACTAAATATTTTCTTTCCAAACTGTGTTGTTTTTATTGTTATACAGGCTATTCCTAAATATTGTTGGTACAACCGAGACGGAGGCGATTCTATGTGAAAAAACAAATCGAAAATGAGAAATAAAATTTATTCATTCGAGGCTTCGTTTTTAAAAAAATCGACTTTAAATATTTTCTGCGTAGCACATCGATTGCAAGTAGAAATATCAATGAAAAGTCAGACACGCTAGGTAAATCTTATTTTATCGTACACGCATACAAAATATTTTCACGTTTTATTATCTCGAAAATGAAGCACTATATGTATAACCAAATTTTATTCCATTTTTTCAAATTATTTGTTTACGTTAACTCACCAAGAAAGTGATTTATTGAACCCGTCTGACTATTATTGACTCACTTCATTCGCACAATCGGTCTATATTAAAAGTCGAGTTTCTCGAAAACAAAGCCTCGAATGAAAAAACTTTATTTCTCATTTTTGATTTGTTTTCAAGTTTTTCTTATCAAACTTTATCTTAAATATTTTATGTTTAAGATCATCTATTGCGATATTAAAGAAACTATGTCACTAAAATTTATTCCTTTCGAGTCAGAAGCATTTAAAATTCTACATTTGTAAGTTTGAAACAGGCAATTTTATGAAGAAAGAAAGGTCGTTTGAATCTTAAATTTGAGAATAAATTTTCTACTTTTCTAGACAGAATTATATTGGGCTCTGTGTTATAGCCTTTCTGAACGATTATGGGACTACGCATGTAGAGTTTTTGAGCAGCCGAAAAATCAGAATTAGCCAGAAGAATTTTTTAAATTCTTCGTTATTTTTTTAACAGCATTATAAAGAATAACATTTTAGCAATTATGCTAATTTTATTTTCAATTAAAAGCAAACAATAAGCGAAGTGATTATTTTATTTCGATTTGATATACAGTATTAGGGGTGGTCGATTGTTGTGCAGTTAATTAATTGGTTATTGATCAAACGTAGACATATTTGGAAGTATTTTTGATAGAATATAATATTTATTGCCATTTTAAGAATTGATTTTATAATTAAAAAAATTATTATTAATTAGAAAAATTAATTATAAAATTACGTAAACGTCAATACTGAGAGTATGTCTAGTTGCATAGAATATTTAATTATGACCAAGGGAAAGCACACAAAATATTCAATTTTAAAATGTTCGTGAAATAATAAATTGTTTTATCCAAAAAATGTAATTTTGCATAGACGATTATATTTATTTGATCACGTTTGTACATCCTAATTGTAAATGTCGAACATGGAAATGCAAACAAAGCATATAATCTTTGACGATATATCATAGACAAGATCTTTAGTTTATTCAAAGGGCTCTAACCACACGGTATGTTATGTTTTCAAATTCAACGGTCACTGTAAAAGACATTCTATTCGATATTAGAGAATGCATGTGGTTTCATCGTGACGGATGACTAGCATATTACACTAGAATTGCAAGAGCAATATTGGATATCAATTTTACTCGATGTCTGATCGGACGACAGGGAACTGTAAAGTGGAAAACTCGTTCCTCGAATCTCGCTCCATTCGATTTTTATTTATGGGGTAAACTGCACATTCGAAACAGAATATAAAGTGTCGATTTCTGGAGAACAGAACTATCATCTATAGAAATAAAATTTTAACACTGCCCGTAATCGTACAATTTCTTGGCAATTTTAAAATAATTTCACACCATTTATTCGTAACCAATTCGTAACAAAGGCTACAAAAAAAACAGCTATTTTGAAATTTGCGTTTCAAAATGCTCGTCGCCGATGTAATATTGCTTTTCCCGATTGAACGAATTTTTATGAATTTTAGATCTGCTTCATTATACGGTCAACTCTCGTCATTGTTTCGGTCGTATACCATATTTTCCTGCCTATTTTGTCGGAAAACATTTTACGAAGCACATTCACAAAGCATTTTGTTTTACTTTCGATATTAAAACATGTTAAAAAAGTTTGAAATAGATCTATTACGATCAACTATTAAAACTCGTGTGTTTTCGATTAATTCTACTGTGTAAATAACTTGATTTAAAATTACGAATCCTACTACAAAATTGTTGCAAAGAAAAATTGTATGATATAAGCAAATTGGCAGTTCAGAAGAAAAAGCTAATAAAAGAAAACAAAAGGTCCATGATTCTTAATATCACAAGGCAGAGAACAGGAACATCGAACAATGGAAAATCCAGCTTTGAGAGTATCTATATCTGATCCGATAAAACGTTTTCACAATCTCTACAAATCATTTTATGCATAACGTGGTCATTTTCATAAAAATCCCAAGACTTCTTACCGAGCTTTACGCGATTGTTTAAAACGTTATTCGAAAACTGCAAATAAACCCAAAATTGTAAAAAAAGATAGCTTTATTAAACAAGAAAATCAATAATAAAAAAAATATGTATAATAAACTTACAAAAATTATTATAAACATTCTTGTGTCTACCTTGTGCCGTGTTTCTATCTTTTACCACGTGTAAATTTAATCCTTCTATTGCCATAAAAATAAGCGACATCTTTCAATCACGTTTAAAAATTAATTTTGATTTAATTTTAACAAATTCAATTTTTCGTGTACTTTTTTTTTAGAATATTGCTGTTAGTTAAAAAAACATTCTTATCTGTGAACAAAATTGGCCCAACTCTGTTCGTAACTAATAATCTCTTAATTTCTTATTAATTCAAAAACTATTTCATTTCTGTGTTTCCGAAGGAAGCTAAATTAGAATAATATTTTAAGTAGATCAACTATGCGAATATGTTCGCCATTTATGAGTTTTATGTCACGTCTAATTCGTTCTTCGATGTTATATGCATGCATTGGTCCAGTTCTTTTTATATTTTTGCACATTCCAAGTTTTAAACGATCGTTGCGGTAAAATTCATATTGGATTATACCCCATTCGAACGTTGTAAACCCGGATTCAAAGTGTAGTTACATAACTCATGAAACCATTATTGCTTTCTAAAGCATAATAAGAGAAGGGCACGCGATAACCATTCAACGTCCCCATCATTTTGATAGCTACTGCTCTCTTCAATTTTTTGCTAGACACCAAAAGAGTGGATCTCAGTTACCGTTGGCGAATATTTTTGTTTGAAATTTTTTACACAATCCCTGTAATTTACGCCACTCGTGGAAAAATGAATTCCCGCGAAAGGGCAAATGGATCGAAGAACAAGAGAATATCAGTTTGTGCACCGCTTCCCCACAAATATTTCACTCGCGAGGGTTCATCCAGCGACAATTGTAACAAATTCGCTGAAAATAGTTATCGCAACAAGCGAAAACAAGCGCAAACAAATGGAAAACTATTAGAATATCGACATAAGCCGCCTCTACATGTCGACGTTCAACGAGCTGCACGACCCATTTACGAAGTCCTAAGCTGAGATGAACTTCTAAAACGGTGTTTAGTAGGATTTGCTTAAAATAATAACGAGAGTTGCGGTACTCCTATATAGAAGATAACTCCAAAATCCTTGTTCAATGGCTTTTAAGCAGTTCAAATGGCAACGTGTATTGCTACTAGTGTATTCAATGAGAGTTGTACGCGAACTATCAAATAATGAATGCTCTGAGCACTGTAGCGAATCTAGGACCATCGAGTCTTGCGTATAATTCATTGGACCCCATTCTCTTTCAGTGAAACGTTTCATAAAAATTTCGAAGCTTCGATTGCTCGTGCGGAAATTCATTTTTCGCTAATGGGACCAATCCAAGGGGAGCACGAATAAACATTTGATAATGGAAAAACAGGATCCGCCGTAATATCCAAAACGTTACGCAAGACCGAGGAATTTAATTGGCGCGAACACGAGACACTCTACGCCCGTACTCGATTTCTCTTTCCCGCGCGAAATACTCGAAACGACTTTTAATACCGTTTCCCGCGTTCAAATCAATCGGATCACGGCGAATGTAATGGTAACGAGCGACAGCCTGGTCCAGCAGCCGGTGTGCAGACTCAGCTGTGCTACGCGTCTCGATTCCTGGTGCATTTTCGCTCTTTTGGTGGCTCGCATCGATCGTTCTGGAACGATAGCGCGTGCCTCCTCCGACCCTCTACATTTTTTCTACCGTCCAGCTTACAACCCACTTTCGTTCCGAACAATTTCGACAGCTGTTATCGATGTTTTCGCGTGACAACTAAAATGAGACGAGGGCGAGCCCTTTAACTCGTTTCTTTAACCGCCTTTCTTCCATCTATTTTCTTAATTACCTACGTTACCAAAGTAGGGACCAGAGATTACGAGAATGGAACAAGTAGCAATCTCCAGAATGAGAATTCACTCGATCACGCGTTCTATCCAAAAAATCCCAAAAGAAAACCTTACCAAGTTTCTAAGAGAATCTAAACTTCTGCTAAAAATAGTGTAAAAACATCCACAGTCAATTACTTAAAACATTGAGTGAATAAACAATACTGTAATCTAGGTTGGGATCATGATAGGTTATCTTCTTGTAAATTTCTGAGTATAATTTTTCCTTTTTTAAGATATTCGTTAGCCTGCAAAGGAACAGCAGGAACAGCTGCAACATTTGGAAAGCTGGGTGGATGGAGAGCAAGCCATTATGCAGCGGAAGAAGACTGCTCAATCGACGTGGGACACTGCTTTTGATGTCCGATAAACGGATATAGAAAACCGTTTCCAGGTCACATCTACTTCGATAGACATTTTCAGATAGCTCACCAAGTCTCCTCCACGTTAGGGAACAGACAGAAGATAGTAATTTTGAAAACAGTGTTAATAATTCTAGCAATTTTATTCATTCTTCGGACCTTCCTATCATCGTTTCGTTGCCAGGTCCGCCATTACGCGAGGGTTCGAGCATGCAAGTTGAGATACATAGTGTGACCTTTAATTTGCGATGAAAAATCTTGAAGACTATAAAGTCCAGTTTGGGGAGCCATAGTGTGGGGAAAATGGTTGAGACGAGGCGATAAAAGTTATGACTTCGAGAGTCTTACGACCAGGGCCATGCTTAGGTATTTTGATGTCCAAAATAACAAAAGAATTCGACGCTCTCGCGACATTCTTAATACGTTGTATTGTACTCGTAGAAAATAATTTTGATATAGAATTTAAAAAGGAAACAAAGTATAATAAATAAAACCATTTTTACTTGATCTATTTTCTCTCAATTTTTTAAATAAGACACAAATTGATTTTTTAATATCGATTATTAAGATAAAAATAAAAATAAAAAATAATTTCAAAGTAATGAAGTTTTAAAGTAATTAATTTGATTTTTTTATTGTGAAATTAAATGATGTTATTTTATTTTAATCCAATTTATCAAAACGAAATAAGGAATTACATTGAATTCCCAAACGAACATAAATAATTTGAACCCATGCTACAATACAGTTATCTTACAACTTCTGAGAAGTTCTGGAACACTACTTCCTCTTAGTGTCGTTACTATATTACAGTTCCCTACTTCCTACATTGTATCTTCTGACAAACATGTGCTGGACATGTTTATGCATACATTACATTATATTTAATTATCTAACAAGCTAGTTGTACACAAACTTATGTAACATTAATAACAGTCACTTTTTATATTCTTTACAATACAGAGTGTTCGGCCAACCCTGGGAAAAATGATAAAAATAAGATGGAGGCTTCGTTAAAAAGTTATTAACGTTTAAAGTTCCGCACGTATTGGACTCTTTTTCTCGAAAATGCGTAGGATTTCGGGGGTATGTCTATTCACCAAAAATGATTTTGATTGATCCCCGCAACCGAGAATAATTTTTTCAGAACGATTTGAAATTTTTTAATATTGACGAAAAATTTCACACATTCGCGAATTTTTTTCTAGAAAGTGGGTAGGAATTCAGGGGTGTGTCTATTCACCAAAAATGCTTGTAATTAACCCCTGCAACTAAATATAATTTTTTTAATATAATTTGAAATTTTTTAATTTCGTCTAAAAATTTCAGTACATACTCGAATTTTTTTCTCGAAAGTGGATAGGATTTCGGGGGTATGTCTATTGACCAAAAATGATTGTAATTGCCCCCTGCAATCGAAAATATTTTTTCTAGGACGATTTGAAATTTTTTTTTTCCGTCGAAATATTTCAACACCTACCCCCTGCCGATTTTCCTTAAAAGTTCGTTTTTGGTTTTCAGTAATTTTGTTTGACGTCCCATAGAAAAGTTGTCTAATACTTTTTTATAGGTACCCATGAGGTCTACTTCAGAAAAAAGTTTCATTGAAATATATTCCCTATTGTAGGAGTTATGGTCGTTTAATAATTGGACCATTTTTATGGGGTTTTTCTCATTTTGCGTTGTCAGGGATCAACTTTTCGAATATTTTTGCGATTTCTACATATTCTCCGTCAAAATACGCGTCGTTTGCTTTTTTAAACATTAAAATCGTCCAATCCGTTCAGGAGTTATGACAATTGAATGATTCGCATGAAATTTTGGGCAAACATTTCTGGCCAGAAATTGTACTTTCGGTGAGGAATTTTTTTCTCGAAAGTGCGTAGGAATTCGACGATATGTCTATTCACCAAAAATACTTGTAATTGACCCCTGCAACTAAATATAATTTTTTTAGTATAATTTGAAATTTTTTAATTTTGTCTAGAAATTTTAGTACCTACTCGAATTTTTTTCTCGAAAATGGATAAGATTTCAGAGGTATGTCTATTCACCAAAAGTGATTGTAATTGAGCCCCGCAACCAAAAATAATTTTTTCAGAATGATTTGAAATTTTTCAATTTAATTTTTTAATAACTTTTTAACGAAGCCTCAATCAACAAATTAGTGTTCTTGGTCTTCGTTTTATTTTTGCCTCTAGAATCTCCCATTAAAATTTTTTCCTGGGGTGACCGAACACCCAGTATATTGTTTAGGTAAATATTATTGTTGTACTTTCCACCAACCTCGTTTAATTATGACTGTTATTTAGTTTTTAAATTTTAAAAGAGCAAAAAATCTAATAATTATCCAAACGAACAAAGATTTTGTTTGATGATTTAAAATGGAAGTCTACTCTAAAAGTCCTCAAAAAACAAGATGAAGAACGAGGATCCATGCTGATGAATTCTTTCGTTTTTCTAAGCTGTTCGGTCCTTGTCTAAATTTTTTTAGCAGTTTTCCCCTAGGTCTGTGAACGAATGTCGAAGCGTCAGCTGTCCGAAGAAGGCTACCGAAGTAACGGTTTTTTCGCAGGAACACTTTTTCAGACAGAGGTATTCGTCTTTTAGGAAATTAACAACCGACAGTGAAGAAGTGATTGATCGATACGATCAGGGCGACCTTTAACTCAATCGAACCGGACCAATATTGCGATCGTCTCTTTAGAAGACACTCGAAAACGATATAGAATTACAACTAATGTAACACGGTTGACAAACTTCTGTCCAAACGTTTATCAGAAATTATAAGGAAAGCAACTAAAATGATCTTGGCCTTCATTACTCTTCTGAATAACATCCAATATTCTCCAACCGTTACTCATTGCTCGTTAAGAAGTTATTAACAAAAAACATTTAAAGAATATGACAACTGCGTTAATACAAAAAAATTAATATAAATTTTTAGGAATCAGAAAATGGAATGCAGACTCGAAATATTGAAGGCATGTAATATCCAGTGTGGTATTCGAAATGAAATTTAAACATTGTACCGTAGTTATAACCTAATTATACGAAATAACATAACTTAAGTTTAAGTATTGTTTTTCATAGTAAAATTTCCTCATTCAAATTTTTTGTACCACTACTAAACTTTTACGATAGCATTTCGTTAATTTATTATCGTAGACACACAATTATTGCATTCAAAATTACTTCTCGATCATTACGTAATATTTCTATTTGCATCTGATATAACAAATAATATTTCTCTTTAATTTTGAGCAAACAGAACAAAATGTAATAGCATAAATTTTTGTCAAAATTAAACATAATCCGGCCCTTTCTTCCGTCATTTTCCTTTTACAATTTTTTTTATTTAAAAAGAAAGAACAAAGTTACATTTTGAATTATCAAAGCCAAAAACGGGAAAATATTAACAATGTTTATTCATAATCCAGCAATTCGTGAATACTTATTCGTTACTACCATTTTACTGATCAGTTGTTACTTTACTTCATTTAGTAATATCAAACAAATTTAACGGAAAATATGACGATAAATTTTGACAAAAATTAGAACTAAAGTAAACAAAAATGTTCCCTTACTTGGTTAAAAGACAGCGTGTCCTAGGCATCCTCTCGTACGACATCCACCAGGACTCTGCACACTGTTTTGATATTCCAGATTTGTTTCCACAAAACACTGTTAGTGATTCCATATTGAATTTTAGAAAAGAAATATCACCGAATTTAAAGGTTAAACAACTGACTTATTTATTAATTCACTGCACCACACAACACTAGTAACACGACACAAACTAACGCGACTGTTTGCACTTTAACGCTAGACTTACGGTAACCTCCAATTTATTAGCAATTTACGTTGAGTTTGGTTAATGTAACGATACGAAAATGTAATGTAAATTTTGACAAAAGTATACAATCAGCGTCCGTAAATCTAGGTTAATACGTCCGATCCGTTCTCTTTCGCGTTTTCCGTAATACTGATTTGTGAAATGCATACCACCTCTCCTTTCGTGAACGGTAATCAGCAGGGAGCCTGTTCTATTTGAGGAATCTCAGAACGATAATCCTAACCATTCATGTCAACAATCGGGAGATCGACCTTCACAATGCTTTGAATCTTATTGTGTGTTTCAATACAGGTTCCAAGTAATTCGATGTTAAGAAATTCTTGGTCGTCTTATAAATCTTGTAAATCTTAACGATCTTAACAGTCTTGAAAGTCTTGATTGAGAAACACGATCGTTTTACACGTCTTCGATGCGATGTATCGGCACGTTTACCGCCAGAATGTACCGGACGAGCATGCGTGCGCAGAAAAAAGACGCGCAAAACGATTGCGTGATGGACCATTATTGCGCACAGTTAGTTTTATTATAAGTATTAAGTATTACAGTATTATAATAAAGTTTTATATGTATTATTATTTTTTATATTATTTTATATTTATTATTCGGCGAATATACGACATAAATTCGCGACGAGTAAAAGGGCGCTAAGTTGAGGTTGTGTGACCACGTGACAGTGTTTCGTATTGTAATTTTGTGCCGGTAAGATGTCGAAAATGATTTCGCAAGACGTATTGCCAAAGTTTAAACATAATGAAGATTAAGAAGACTGATGGGCGTTCCACGAGCTCTGCAAATTTCGGTATCGTGCCAAAACCAGTGGATGCAGTTACTGATGGAGACTCTAAGAAATATTTTGCATGCTGTGTCAAAGCTGTAAGTAGAAACAGTATAAATGTAAAAATTGTAATAAGTTAAGACATTTAGTCAAGGTTTATACAAAGAGTCAGTCTGATGAGTCGATTAATACAGAATTGGCTAAGGATAGTAATTGTAAGAGCCACGTTAATGATTTTGAATAAGATAGCTATATTGAGTTGTCCAAATTATAGTTGAGCTAATTACTGTTTTGTTAGTTATTAAAGGCAGAAGTCTTGTGTGTCCAGAACTGTAGCGTAGGATCTATGATAAGAATTTGAAAAACAATAAGTTACAACCGGTTGCGGTTGTTTTGATGAAATATTCTGGCAAAGAAATCATACCTTTAGGCACATTTAAAGTAGCTATTAGTTATGGTAAAATGAATAAGAAGCTTGACTTGCTGATGGTAGATACGAATGACCCAGCACTAGTCAGGCTTGAGTGGACAAAGAGATTGAATTTGAAGTTCATGCTGAGCCAATTTCTAGATTAGATAGAAATAGTTGAGGTTTAAGATGTTACAAATTTTATGAAGTTAAATTAGAATTGGAAGATAAAGTGAGAGCAATTTTGTATAAACCAAGAATATTAATAGTGAATGAGAAAAAATGGATCAATGCTGTGAATTTAAGTTATGAAGATTTATCTGTGCAAATTAAAATCTGGAAAAGACATATTGATCAGATAAAAAAATGATAGTCAGGAAGATGTAATGTCAATTCAACCTACATTTAAGAATTCTCCTATAGCTGTAGGCATTAATGCTAATGGCAACAATAGTCTTGAAACAAGAGTTACATCTGCAGAAACAAAAGAACAATAGTACATTTATTATGTATAACTAAAATATAAAAGAATTATATTAATTATAACTATAGTTTTTCAATCTTTCTTTAATATTGAATGTTAATGAAATTGCACGAGCAAAAGCAATAAACATATTTAAATACATCTTCTAAGACAAAGTTAGAGAATTCTGTGAAGATTAAAAGATTAATTTTTTGGTATTCAAATGCCATACAGGTGGCCTCAAAACAGAATTCAAGAACTAAGGTTCAAGGCTCAGTAAATTATTGAAATTTTACTTATTACTTTATTTTAGGTTTACTGTCTTTGGTTTCTAAGAAAAAAAATGCAGGATGCTTTTTTAATAAAGGTGTTAAAATATAATAATTTCTATTTTATTTAACACTATTTATATTCTTATTATATCTTATATTGTTCTCAACTTTATTTTATGAGGGATACAAACTATTTTAGTTTCATATTATAGGTATAATATATTTTCTTCTAAGAATAAGAAATATTTTCGTCATAAGAAATTTGGTTGAATATCACATTTTATTGCAATTCGTAGTTTTGAGACAATCTTTGTCTAATGTAATTTAAACAAGTAATTTATACTTCTTTGTGTAATAAGCAAGTCTCTCAGCACTTTTCTAGTTTAGAAGGAAGACCTTGCATGCGCCAGTATACTATTTCAGTAATTATTTTTACTGAGATTTCTACAACGCTCATTTAGTTCTTTTTCGCCATTTCCCTTTTTCTGTGGTGAGTTCTTTAAAGCAAGCAATTCATAATTGTTCCGGTGTTTTTGTATTCACGCAGTACACACGCGTATTACAATTTTTTATTTTCAGTAGATCATCCTTTCTTTCGTACATATCATTTTACCCGAAAAAGCACAAAGAAGTTTGCCGTATTATCCGAGAATTCGTCGACTTTTTTTTTACATCCTTTTAACGTTGATTAAATATATATTTATCAGTCGAATTAGTACGCTGTTCAAATATACATATAGCTATTAATTGTTCGTGCAATTTGCAGACACTGAAGTACCTCTAAAACGTTGATTTAAAGCAGTTTCTGACTTTGATTATTTTCTTAATTGCCTAAGTTCTTAAGACCTTGAGTAAATTTCGGTTTGCGAAGTGGCCATATAAATTCTGCTACTTCGGAAATTTTATTTTAAAGGATATCAGTTAACGAGGAATATACTTTCTTAATTACTTGAAGAATGAAAAGAAAAGGTCGGTTAATAGTGAAACTCCTGCATTTGTCTAGTCAATTTAAATTTCTTCTTTCTCGTCTTATGGCTGTAAATTCTTTCATTACTTATGAAATTAACTGGTAGTTATATACAGTACACTATACTTTATAGGTTTACTTGTTCATTGTTTATAATTCGAAATGGTTTAAAATAATTATTATTGACAATAGATAACAGAAATATGATATAGAGAAATGGAGAATAATACAATTGACACAATTTGATTACCGTATAAATGTCGATTTGTTTAGAGATTGATTGCTCATTATTGACTGAACAGATGTAATAATGACTAAATGCACAATGAAGCAGGAATCATAATATAACCAACAATGGTGAACATATTATCGAAAATTTGGTAGTATTTATATTACAAACGCTAACACAAGCGGAAACAATAATATGCAAATGCATTAATAATATAATTATTATTCTTTTTATTATTATTGAGAACAGCAATTTATAACGATGAGGCAGTTTACTGTTCTATCTTCATATTTACTATATAGGGTAATTACATATTTTATTCAATATTCAAAATCTGAAATTTAAAGAACGAAACGGTTTTACGAAATTGAAAATTGTCAATTTGCAAATTACAAGCTTCGCCTCGATGAGCTGCCAATATCTTGCCGATGAAGAATATTTCAGAAGGTTGTCCCGCACGGAATTTAATTACCCAGCTAACGATTGTAAATGTGGACTCTAAAAAAGTCTGGGACAAGGGATTAAGAGCTTTGGTTCGTTGCGCATACCCTCATAAAGTCGGCGCACCGGTTGTGTTATACTGCTAACCTAAATTTTATCACCTGTAACGTTAAACCTACATTAATTACCTTTACCATTTTCAATATTTTCATATAAATCCTGTTTTTTTAATCATTTTTTCGTTCAGTTTATACTGCAAATAACTCAAATTTTGTCTTCTTCATTTTATATTTGATCTTTTACAAATGCATCCAATGTTTTAAGTTCCACGACTTTTTATTCCTCTTCTTTGGAACCAACGCCTCTCTAATAACACACTATCTGTTGACTCCCACAAGATTCGTGAAGCCGAGTTATTTAGTAAATAGATAAGTCATCACTATCGCGCGCACGCAGCTGTACGCAGGTTGCCTATCTACAGACGCAACTATAAACGTTAATAACTTTTTAACGAAGCCTCGATCAACAAATTGGTATTCTTGATTTTCATCTTATTTTGGCCTTTAAAATCTCCCATTAAAATTTTTCCCAGGGGTGGCCGAACACCCTGTGTACTGATTTCAAAAATAGGAGATTCTAGTAAGAAATCCAAAGTTTGCTCATTCCTCGTGGGCCAGTCCTCCCGACACTCGAAATCCCACCCACTGAGGGTTGTACGGGGGTGGGCGTTCGCAGTCCCAAGGGGCAGGTAAATGGGCCCAAAGTACGGTGGAACTAATTAAGTATGTCTTAATGGCTTTAGGGTATGATGTGCCCTATAACATAAATTGTTGGAATTCTCAACACTATCGCTTGTACGATCCACGAACGTAACGCAGTGTAAAAATTCCCAGCAGAACAGAAAATTAAGAAAGGAAACGGTCTTTGTTTTCATCCTCGGCCGCAGATATACCTGAACAGGCAACACGAAACGGGTCACGATAAAAATTTGCATTAGCATTCAACGTGTACGCAGCACAATAAATCGGTCGGGAGTAATCTCCTCCGCGTTTAACGAGGTTAGTTTCTTAAGTACTTTACCTCTATATATTAAGAATATCCTACGTCTCTTGGTTGCAACGTTGTAGTTCCGACTTTTGCGCCAGTCAGACTCGAGATGCAAAGGATAGCGGCGTTATCCTCGCTAGGGTAGTTATTCACGATCGTGCAGCTTTAAATGTCCGACAACGGGAGGTTATACTTAATGAGAGTGACCCTTCGAGACCGTGAACGCACGGAGATTAACGAACACCGACTCCCCTACGCAACGAATCTTTTTTTCTAGATTAGAATACCCTCCCTAATAAATAACTTGGTTCTCTGAAACAAAATTAAGATTAATGAGAAAATAGATTTCGAGTGTCTCTAATTCTTACTTTAAACTCAGCGATAAAGTAGTGACAGGAAAACATTTGATTGTTTCAATTGGTGGTACCCATATTACCACAAATTTTCTTATCGGTGTGTCTTTACAATTTAAGATGTTATTTCGATTATCAAATATATTATAATTAGCAGAACGTGCTGGCAATATTTATTCAAACAGCTTTGAAGTGTTCCGTATAATCTATTTGTCTTCCGAACAAGGAGGATTTAGTGAGGATTTCGAACGGCCAACTAAACTAGCTTCGCGAATGTACATATTAAAGGGGTAATCTGATACTTTGAATCGAAAATTGAGTACTTGTTACTACCTTTTCTCCTACACTGAAAATAATTATTCGTTCTATTCGATATCGATAGAACTGCTTAAATGTATCTTCAAAAATAAACAAAAGTTTCGAATATAATTTCATTCTAAGCTGTCAGATCGACGATTCTTCGTTCTATTAAATATCGAGGATCCGCAAAAGGGAACGAAAGTGCTGGAGATCTACATCAAACGTGTAAACATAATTTCCCCAGACGCAACACGTAAAAACATCGTGTTACACGCCGGTCGGCTGTATAACTAAAACATGCTCTGGAAGTAATTATTAAGTTTTCAGATAGCACGGGGGTGTTCCTGCGAAAACAGACGAAGTTATCCGGACGACACAGTTCCGAAAATCAATCCCGACAGTACGGAATTCCCTCGTTTCTTCCTCTAAAAGGCTCGATCGCAATTATCTCGTCTATAGATAGCCCGCGGCCTCAGCAGCTGACTTGGCTCTTCGCTTTTGTCCTTTTTCCTACGACCTCTTTTTTGTTCGTGCCGACACGTTGTCCGTTGCATGTCGTTTCACAGTACACCCGGTCCCATCCAATGCAGCCGGCGCAACACGCCATTCTTTATTCGTTAACACGCAGTGTTACGCTCTGGCTTCGTGTATACGTGCATGCAGGGATCGCATCATTTTATCCCCCTTCGTGACCTCTCCGCTCCAGTCGCCGTTTTGTCCAATCTCGCATTTCGAGCCCTTTCGTTCGTGGAGAACTATTACACGAACGCCGTTCAACCGATTCGTTTGCTGTAAAGATTCCCTCGCAACTACGCTTCCGACGCGTACGAATTGAAATTCTCCAGGCCCGATACACGTAGATTTAAAGAACAGCGAACGATCGCTAGGATGCGATGGTTTTCCACCTTGGTGGGCCCAAAACGAGCGGTATTAAGGGGGTCTTCTACTGTAAAACGCGTTTTTTTATGTTCTCTTTGATATTTTTTTTAATAAAGAAACAGGATGTTCGGCCACCCTTGGGAACAATTTTAATGGGAGATTCTAGAGGCAAAAATAAGACGAAAATCAAGAATACCAATTTCTTGATTAAGGCTTTGTTAAAAAGTTATTAACGTTTAAAGTTCGGTCTGTAAGGCGGCAACCGATAAGTAGAGTTTCTCATGTATTGAAGGTACACGCCAAATTAATTTTAGGAGTTCGATGATATGCTTTTGCAGATGTATGTATTTCTGAAACTATATCCTTTAAGAAAATGCAAAAAAAATAAATTAAAATTTCTAGTTTGTATTACATTCGATTGATTTCACGTAAAAGAAAAAAGAAATAGCGGTGAGGATCCACGTCTTTCGATGGGGGGAGAATTCAGTCAACTAACGAGGGAATACTGTACGTTGATTTCTATTGGTTAGCTATTGTTCCAGGAAATTGCTCCGATTTTTATTTGACGTTAAGGAGCAATTTACACGTTCACCATCATCCATAATAAGTTCATAAAAAGCAGGGATTTTGACTGTTAACTTTATGGAGTCTTTTTCTTGGCAAACTTATGGTTCTGACCTATTTCTCTTGGGGAGATTACTGGTGTTGAGATGATAGTAGGTTCTTTCCCTAGTTATGCGGTCGGTGACCCTCTGTTTATGATAGTAGGTTATATAGAAGTCGAGTGATCTCTCCCATATGTTTGCTCTCCATCGATCGCTGACTCAACGGCCATTCGTAAGGGTGCAATCTCGAATGATATTATCGTGGTTTCGAAATTAATTGTAAGAGAGATCAGAATTATTTTGTAACGTACAGTTGTTTCCATTATTTATTATTTCAAAGCAACCAACAAAAGAAAAGCATGAAGATTCAATGGATATATTATTTACATTCCGCTAATTCATCTTGCATATATTAAAGCTATTCAAGTGTGGAATACATATTCATAAAATTTGATGATCTCAAATAAATTTCAAAAATAATTTTTTTAGAACAATTTGAAATTGTTTAATTTTGCCGAAAAATTTAGACACATTCGAATTTTTTTCTCGTAACTGCGTAGGATTTCGGGGGTATATCTATTCATAAAAAATGATTGTAATTGTCCCCCGCAACCAAACATATTTTTTCCAGAACGGTTTAAAATTTTTTTTTTTCACCAAAAAATTGTCCAGTCGGTATGGAACTTTAAACGTTAATAACTTTTTATCGAAGCCTCAAACAACAAATTGGTATTTTTTATTTTCGTCTTATTTTGGCCTCTAGAATCTCTCATTCAAATTTTTCCCAGAGTTAGTTATAAGGAACGACAACATAGAAAAAGCGATGAGCTCAAGTATGAATGATGCTCGAATAGGGATAAGGGCAGCTAATCGGTTACTTGGAACGTTATCCGTAACATGATTCAAGTCATGAAACTTTATCCAGCTTATCTCCTGGCAAGGAAAATCCTTCGTAAAGTTCTTTCACCAGATTAAGTACATGTTTCTGTTTGTGTATGTTGAGATGCACTGACTTTAAAGTTTCTCAAACGCGATCAACTTTGCTTTTATCCTTTGATTCGGTTTCTGAATTGAGTCTCCGTTCGATCCAAAATGTCATACGGTTGCGGATGTTGTAGATCAGCGTCTACATCAGCGTTTTCCGTTGTAGACGGTAGCACATCCCTGGGTAAATTACTAATATAAAATTCAAAATCTGTGAATTTCTGACTTTCCAATAACTTTTGCTATTCTCGTCCAATCCGGATGAAATTTTATTTGGTTAGTCTTTACGTTTCGATGGAAAGAGTAGGCTTCTTAATTTGAGGAAATAATATCTGTAATTATTATTATGTTAAATAGTGTGGAAATAATGATAACTTCGTCGTTTTCATAAATTTCAAAACGAAATGTTAGGAGTATTTCTGTAAATAGTTTAACTTTTAAGAGAACGTAAGTAGATGTATTTACGACTTTGTTTGCCACGGCAGAGTGGTTGTTTCCCTTAAGTGCACAATAAAGTGCATCGATGCATACGAGGTTTGTGGGGGCGTTCGACCGAAAAAGATTTCGTAAACCTACGGTAGACCAAAAAAGTTTGAGAAATGCTTTTATCTATTTGAATGTTTCCTTCTTCTCTATGCCTTGTATCTAATACCCTCGATATTATACAGCGTGTTCAACGCGAGAATTTTCTCTATTAATCGAATTAACCAATTCTTGCTATTTTCAAATTAAAAATATCTTAATTAAATACGAAAGTACATATGAAATCGATGAAAGCGAATAAATAATATTAATTTACAATTTAAAGCTTGCACGCGTCCCCGAGCCACCGCCACATTTCATCGCCTTGCAAATTTCCATACTCCACTCGTATGTAATATCCAAACAATCACGAGTTAAATTAATATAGGGTAACAATCGCACAACACGAACAGCAAATAGTACGAAACGAAACTAAATATCGTCGATGATTGAGAAAACGTGTCGATAGTCAATATCGCGTCGACGCGATATTCGCGAGTAATTGATTTAAGAGAATCGATGTCCGTTGCTGATGGCTAGGTCGCGAATTTTTTTTTTGGAGATAGTAAAGCGATTGGTTAATTTTCCCGGAAGCGAAGGACGATGTTTCGTCCAAAACGAAACGAACGCGCCACATTTTAGCTAAAACTGTGGTCAATTTTAGGAATTGACCGCACCAGCCGTCAATTTACGACCATGTTGTTCCGCGAGTCAGAGGGTAAATAACGGTACATCGAATTTTACCTCACGTAGCACCCTGACTGCACACGTTGATCGGTTCAATTTTTGTAAGAATTGGCGTGTAAAGCTCGAAATACCACATCGGAAACGAACAAATTCCCGGTGCACTGATTATTTGCTTTAAATAAATAATATTTTAATCAATTTCTTTAGACTTCTCAATTTTTTATAACATACACAGTATCAACTTGACCCACATTGGCGTAAATTAACACGGTTGTATCGTCCAAAAATATTGTCGTAAGAAATATACCTAAAAATACTTTTTATTTGCGATTCGAATAAAGTTAATAAATAATCGAAAACTGAAAAGCGTATCAACTTGACCCGGTCTCCCGTATAATACGAAAGGTAAGCGTAATGATCAATTTGCTCGAAATAAGATCTTTTGAATATAGAAATAAAATATAAAATTTTGTCAGAAATTGTTTAGACGCGATTATGTTAAAGGGCACGTATAACCGCATTCGGAATAAAACTTGTTTTCAATAATTAAAACACGATAAGGGGGTCTTGAAGTGTGTTCATAAGTGAAAAGAATATTCTCGAAATTTCTTTCTTATAGGTCGGAAGTTAAAAATCACACTTTTGTTAATAGCGATCGACGCGTCAGAAACTTACGACCCGGCTGATGCAGTGATTCTAACTCAGTTGCAGTTCAGGTTTGTAGCGTTTCCGCATAAAAAACGTGCAGGCTACATGCGGCATAGTGGATGGACGCTGCGGTACGAAAAAACTGTCGAACGAAAAACATTCAATCGGAAAAGCGAAAAGTCACGCGCGCGTATTGTTCTAATTCTCGATCTCCCTCTTTTGCGCTCATTCTCACTTCCCTCTCTTTTGCATTCATTTTCGAATGCGGGAAAAATAGTGGTCGTATTCGGAGAAAATTCGCTCCAAGATAATATTGTGGAAACGTGTTTTGTACATTCAAATTTGAAATTCAAAATTGTGCATTTATTTGTAACAAATTAGTAAACAAGGCTTTGCAACTATTAATTTGATTAGATTGGGACGATTATGTTTACATAATGTATACACAAACATGTGAATTATGGAATATAGTTCGTAAAATAAAATACAATAATATACAGATAGTGAAACTTTTTTAATGTACTATATCGTGTGTCATGTTGTTACTTTATTTTCTGTACTTCTAAATATTTTAATAGTGGTGGGGAAGGTCTCACGTTCTTATATCGAGAGAGAAATCCGTCCTTACATCGAGAGATTACTGTACTCGACAACTGATCGCGACTTTATTTTCTATCGTAGACAATATCAGTTTCAGAAGCAAACATGTATATATTCTTTGACGTTTCGTGTCATTCTACTAACTTTAAATTAAAGTGATCAGATTATATTTTTACCCAGTATATTGGATTGTTAGAACTCTGTAAGAGCTAGCAATGTGTGTCACACCTTTCATTCGATGGCAGAAAACAGAATTCTGGTCAATTCAGCACAGTTTTTAGCATCATGTTTTTATTATTTTAATCATTGGAAAATCCCTTTAGGAGTGTCATTTTACAGCTGAAATCTCGGCTCGACTATTCAGCTGAAAACACTGCCTCGCGACCGATTTTCAGCCATAAAAGGGCCATAGACGTTAGGATTTATTGTACGACGAGTTCTGTGTCGAGTTTCAGCGACAGTTGTATAGCACCAGCGTACGACAGGTGTACAATAACCACACACACACACTACAATTATCGTTCAAGCAGTCGTTCAACCGTAGTTTTACCATTTATCGCACGATAAATCGTTACATATGTAGTCTCTAATGGTGTGGTTGAAAACTCGTGTTCCCTGCCGGAGATACACTACGAATTAAATAAAAATTTCAGTATTTCAAATAATAAAGTACTAGTTAAAACCGCGAATTATTCGTTTTAAATATTACAAAGAATTTCATAATTGGGCAAACAAATATTTTCATTTATTGTTGAAATCGTTTCATTCCATGATACAATTTTATTTTAATAACAAGGGTCACTATATTTTTCATTACGTTACGATTTTAAACTTAATTTATGTTCGAATAACTCCAACCTGGGCTTTATTTCAGGCTTGAGAAACAATATTGGAACAGCAATTTTGTGCACTTAACAATCTATTAAAACATTAATTACATTTAAAGTAATTTTTATTACAAACTTTTACTTTGAAAATCTCATAATTAATAATGAATAATAATTAAAGATAGTTCATCAACAAAAAATATCAGGTTTAATGTTTTCCTTTTTACGCATTGCCAGTTCCCGTAGAAACTTTTAAATTTAACTCGGGCATTTTTTCTTGAATCAATACCAATGCGTAATTACCTTAATTCGGATGGGAATGTTTCCGCCAATAAAAGTAAGCAATTATTTAAAGCACTCTAATTAACGCAAATTACCCAGACCAAAAACTATTTCGGGACCGTAAAAAGTGTGTTATTAAATCGACTGCTGACCCCGTTAAATCGCGAGTATAAATTAAAATTCAGGCGTGTCTACTAAATTGCAAAAACAATATTCTCTGCATTAGAATTAACAGTATTATAATAAAAGAAAATAGTTTCGTTCGATTTCAAGTTCTTTCTATGCCCAGGATTTCGCGTTTTCGGTGTGGTTTTTCAGAAATTAGTTTTTAGACAACTGCACCTTTCGGATCAAAGAGTATGGTCGAGTACCGAATCATACCAATCAGAGTAATTGAAAAAATTCGTTTCGAGAGATCGTCGTTTGGCAACCAATGTTTACGTTTTAGTTAAAGCTGATGATATTTTACTCGTCCCCAGAAATAATAATTTTCAGACATCCAACGGGGAAGTTTACCTCTTGAAGAATGAGTTACAAAATTTTTTAAATAATAATTGCATAATACAAAGGGGGGAGGGGGAGTATTTATAATCAATTATATTCAACAATATTTTGTTCATTTTCAAATTCATTTTTGACGTTTATATTTTGTAGGAATATACTTGCAGGATTAAAGATAAAAAAATCATTCAATATAATAATTTATAGTGTCTTAGTCTGTAGAATAATGTAGAGTTTGAACCAGTACACTATATGCAAGAAGTTCGTAGCGTTTAAACGCTTATACGTTTTATAGGCGTCATTTTGCGTAATGGCGGTTTAGTATGTGCGAAACTGCTTCATTACGCGGTACAGATTTGTTGTGTAATTTTAATCTTCGGCCTACGTGGGGTGTATATTTGTACGGTAATTAAAATTAATGAGGAAATCTGTAGTTACGCGACGTAATTTCTTGCGTCGTTCCGTGATAGAACGTATACGGATGTGTTTTCCAGGAGGGTGAAAATATTGGAAATTTTCGCAAATGAAAACGTTTAATTGGTTACAAACAAGGCAAAGCACACAGAAATACGCTGTTAAACCGCAGAAGTAAATCAAATAAAGAATCAGCTACAAATATTCCACTCCAAAAAGTACGCTTGTCAATATTGTAATTAATGAACAATCGTAAACAAACTATTTTTGTAACGAACGTTTCAATATCACGCGTTTTAAATTGCCCCCAGAATAAATATACTTACATATCCTATAAAATACGAAATTAAAATTGCAAATGCTTGAGAGAAGTGGTAAGTTTTTATTTTATTCTTAGATCGAAGATGATTCGAACGTGTCCCGAAACGTTTGGAATCGAAGTTTCATATTTAATTTCCTCGATTATCGTGATAAAATCGAATAAAGAAGTTTCTTTCGAACCATTAATTTTCGTACGAAATTTGAAACGAAATATTTCCGTCGTCCTTCGAAGGCTCAATAGCGTTCTCGATCCACCAACACAAATTCATCACAAGTCTAATAAAAAATTTATAACGTCGTATAATAAATAATTTCGAGTTTCTGGGTCATCGTAAGTTACGACTCATAACCTCCTACACTTAATTTCTTCAATAACAATTCCATCGCGAGTAGAATTTTCCCTTCCGGTTTACCCCTGAAGCAGTTAAGCAATTTCCAAAAAAAATTCGACCTCGTTACCGGCGGAGTTCCTATTCATGCAGAATGGATCGAATAATTCGGTTTACGAAACGTTAAACCGACCTACTCGAGGGAATCGCGAGCATCGGGGATGCAAGGCGTCGATTCTCGATGAGATGACGGAACGTCGCATTACGTATGCAGAGATAATGTTCGTCTATGCAGTAACGTTTGCGAGCCGGAAAAGAACCACCGTGGCATATAATCTTTCCGGATTCGCGAATAGCTACGCTTTCAGAACCCGTCGTAAATGGTAGACGAAGACCCAGTACTCGTGTAAATGGCGTTCATCGCGATCACAATACTTCTATCGATTCCTTTAGCTGCCATGTTATTCCTTTTGAATGGCAAGATGACGATCGATACACGAATCTTAACGTTCAACGTTAAAATAAAACCTCAGAACATTTAAAAGAAGAAGTATGGATTCAAACCGAACGATAAAAATACCCTCTTTTAAATAAGAAAAAATGGCGGTCCAAAATTTTTCCTTAACCTCCCAATCATTATAACAGTTACCTTAGTAATTATTTTTAATACAATAATCGCTTCTTCGTAGCGTTAATAAAGATTCACACAAATATTAATAGTAGATTTTATGGTTCTATGCGCTCTTGGAATGCTATATTATTCTATGGTTTTGCCTCGGTTGGGATATGCATTCGTAATTTGGTCTTCGTGCTATAGCGAGTATAAAGTTTTAGTGGGAAGAATATGGCATAAGTTTCTAAGACACGTCGACTATAAATCTAGTCATTCGATGTCTTTTAACGACCGTAACTGTAGTTTTGCGATGCGTCTACTAGGGATTAATCTTTTAACTACTACGCTCGAGTGTACTCGAACTTTGATAACAATATTATTCCGAATGCACGAGTTAAACGAAGCACTGGATATATTAACTTTTTATGGGCAATCCTGTTAAACTTTCCCTTGTTTAATATTTAAATATATTTAAACGCGTGCTTATCAAAAATTAATTTTAACGTTAGTTCAACATACTGGGTCCTCTAATAAGAGTAAACTTTGAATTGAAACAAAATGAAAACTACAAAAGATAATCCGTTGAGTATTTACACCTGATATTTTGCATATACCAAAAGAGTTCAACCTAATATCATTCTGCAAAAGCACGTTAAAATCAAACTCGAACATTTCGTGTTCCTTCTAAATGGAAGAGGAAAAAGTTGTTGAAAATGTCGGTTTCTAAAATTTGTTCCGAGTTAAGTAGCTCATCGACAAGTTTACTCATCATTTTGTTTAAGAATTTCATGTGTATTATGTTGTTGAGGGGGGGGGGGGGATGTATATCCAAGGACCGCCCCGGGCGGCACAAACTTTAACTACGCTACTGGTTACGCGTACAACTTCGCGCCGCAATGCCGCCATTATTTTCCAGCGAAGAATACGCAGGTATTCGCTTCATCTACGATTTCTGTATTGGGAATGCTCGATTTGCTGCACGGGAATACCAAACGCAGACGCCTAGAGAGAAGAATACCGCGTCATTCCACGCCAAATCGATCAGTTTCGTACCATGGGGCCAGGAATTTTGATGATATTGAAATATCGCGGATCTTTCCCAGGGAAATTTTCTGCGGAGTTTAGCATTAATCGATTACTCTTATAATTGATTGGGTAATCAGGTACTTGTAATTACAGCTACAAATTACATTATGTTTTTCTTGGTCTTGTAATCAAAATTACAATCACATTTTGTAATCGTTCAAACCAGAGGATGAAAATTAAAATAGCTGATTTTATTTATCAGGTTTTCGTACATACATTACAAGCTAATAAAGCGTTTATACAAACGACATTTTACACCTTTTGCAAACATTTTTATCTTTCGACTTATGTTTATATTTCCTTCAACGTTACACGCTGTAATAGTTTGTCTACATTCTAAAAGATAAAACTGTCGCCCACAACACCCGACTAATGACGACGTGACGTTGTTTGCCGCATACATACTTAACAACATACCGTCAAACCAACAACGTTCAATTGGCCATGAGTAACTGTCTACCGTACACTGACCGTATCGACATCGATACCTCATCAACATATCAATGTACCGTCTAACATTTCTCAAGTAAAACTATGTCAAACATCATCAATCAAGAAATGGCTTTAATAGCTGTTTGATGAAGATTTGTAAGAAGATATTAGATATATAAAAGTCTACGAGCAAGAAAAACTGAGGATGAATTCTGCACATTTTGTAGACAATTAATAAACGACGAAGAGAAATTTTGAAAAGAGTGGGGAGCATGAGATATCTTATCGCTTTAAGTATAAATTGCACGTATAATTTTGTCCATGTTTTAAATGAAACGTCAGCAAAGTCACTATTATATAATTTTCGTTAATTGAACGGCTTTGGAATTGTTGCTGGAGATATGAACACAAGTAATCCGAGTCTCTGCTCTCTGCACTTATATGTGTGGGACGTTGGATCCGCGGTTGCCAGACACGAACTTACATTATCATTAACCCCTTCGCAGTGTGCCATGTAAATGTGTTTACCTACCAAATCCAGTGCCTGGAGGCGCGAGAACCGTGAACAGATCAAACGTATACGCGTGTTAATGGCAATCGCGTCGTGTGTACTGTTGTTACGATTAATCAGGCTTACTGGCAAATAGAATTGCGGCTCGCTGCTGTTCGCGATCAGGGAAAAAGGATTTACCTTAGTCAGACGTCGAAGTTGAAGCTCTGAAACCTCGACTACTTGGAGAAGGTCATCTAAATTAAATCACACACGATGTTTTCTCATATTCTAATGTTTGTAATTAACAAGTCTTAAATATTTCTATCGGTTATCGTTTTGTATTTATTATTCTTGAATAAATTTTAACAGAAAATAAACGAGAGATTGATTTGCTGCGATGGAATATAGTAAACCACTCAGCGAAAGAATTCTCAGACTCTCGTTTGAATTTTTCATAACATTGGATGACGCTAATCATAAATTGTGTAGTATAAGACACATTCACAGACAAGTATTGTCGCCGTGTGTAATAAAATTTTCATAGTTCATACTATACATTTCAGTTTTATTCGCGTCGATACGCGTCGATTCAAAGGTATTTCTCTGGAAGACTATAACGTTCTTGCACGTTTATACGACTTCTCGTCGTCGAGAAGATATTAAAGCCAAAAGCGTTCGCCGGAGCGTCTCTATTATTTAAATTACAATGCCTATGTGCTTTCCTGTTGAATGCTTTCTGAACAGATTACAAGTAACATTTCACATTGGTACTTCCTCGACTGGAATAATGAAGTGGAATAAATATAATTAGATGCACTGAAAGAGGCTTCAATTAATGAATACATTATTTCTCCGTCGACAATTTTATCTTCACGGTGACTAAACTATTTTTTTATCAAATAAATTATACATATCTACCACTGAATTTTAAAAATAAATTGTCTAAATTGCAGCTTCGAATTTACTGTTGCAATTAGTTATTCGCTTCGAGAGTTTAGTATTAATAGTTGAATAATTTTTATGTAAAAGTTCCTTCAGCGAGTATACTTTTTAATTCGCACGAAAATGGAATTCGATAACTTTTGTTTCCAGTAACGTGACACCGACGTTTTAATTCCTTTGATATGTTTCTTTTCGGCTTTATATTCATTCGCGTATTTATTCAATGATATCGTTTTATATTCATTTTCATTTCTCTCGACTCTCGAATTTCACTCGTCCATGCGAACCGAACATATATTTCACAAGTGTGTTTGCACACAGGGTCGCAATTTATTTCGGATAAAATTATTTGGACATAGATTTAATGACGTAGCATTTATTAAAATTTGCCCGATTGCTTATAACGAATAAATCTGGGAACACTGTATTGCATTTTAATCGAAATGTACTACGCGTTACGTTTTAAAAATTACTACATATCCCGGCGTGAATTAAGTGAATTATGATGTGTAAACGCACATTTATCGTATTATTTAACGGAGCAAAATTCGTCAGTAAATCCATATATTTCATTCAATTTTTAATTCCATTGTCCAAAGTATTATAGATGCCGATACGTTAATAATTCGTGAACCGAAATATTTACTGAAATATCGATATTTAAAATTGCAACGGCACAAAGAAGGCTATTTAAAATATTATATTACATAATTATTCTAGAAAAATTAATTTAGCGAGAAACAAATTCTGCGTACGAATTGTTTCCCAGTTTCTTTAAATACAATTTGTTTTTATTTTAAATTCTTATTGTAGATAACTGTAGCACACCAACGATTGGCGTGTGGCTTTAAAATAATTTCAAACGTGGAAAACTTAAAACAATGACGTATGTCATAAAAAATTTTCAAAATATATGCCATTTGCTCCAACTGTATCGACTTTCTTATTTTATGAAAATTGGAAAAATTGGATTTCTGAAAGCGGAAAAGATATACCCGGTTTCTAGAACAACATTATTTCGATTTGTTAAGCAAATGTTTTTGATGCTTTTTTTAGTTTATTAGAAAGTGAATAAATTTATTAGAAAGTAAATTAAGTTTTTATAAAAGTTCTGTAAGTGAAACATGTGCATAAAAAAAAGTATTGAATATTAGGGCAACTGACCCTATTCACGAAAGTAACCATTATATAATTTAAGTTTTTACTATCTTATTAAATATCTCTTTTAAGATGAGCTCTGATAAAAAAATGTCTCATTAAAAACAAAAATGGGTTTCTATTTAAAATAACGAAGTTGACCTTCGAACAACCTTGAAAATACCCAACAAATGACAAAATAAATAAGACAGTCGTAAACATTTTTCCTGATCATTCGTTACCTTTTAGACATTCGGATGTAAAGTTTTTAAACGACCAGCCCGTTTAACAGTTTAAATACGTACATAAATATCAATATGCAACGGAGATATCTAGGTGCTTCTATTAAAATCTCCCACCCTATGTACGGATAACGCGCATACCCTAAGGATTTGGCAGAGCAATAATGGAGAATATTAAGTCTAGCAGCATCTCCAGAATACTAATCCGAGATGAGCGTTGCACATCGTCTGCAACGGTGCCGCATTCATTTCCTGTTCAATTACGTTCGCTCGTTCGGGAAACATTTTTACGACGTCGATGGTCAGCGGGGTGCCCGTATCACGCGTCTCTTTCCTTAATTTCCCGTTCACGAGGAAGTTCGAGTGAACGAATTACGATAAATCATTCTTTCCGAATCCGTGCGCGAGGCGACGATTAAGTACCAATGGAGTCGAAAAGATTTATTGCCTCGTGGAAAGTTCAACGCGTGTAGACGATTTTCATAAAATACCCGCCGGAGAAAAATGTGCGCAAGAGAAGTTTCTGCCGTGAAAGTTTGCGTTTCAAACGTCCACCTATAGAATTTTTGAATCGCCGTTTAACCCCTAACCAGCTCCGTGGAGTATATTTTATTTAAAATTAATATCCTACTCTGTTATTTGACGCAACTAGACGGATGGAATAAAGACGAGATCGCTTTTTCGAAATTTCAAAATTATCAATATTTTTCCATGTCCTTACGGAGAGAAAAAAAAGACAAATAGCAAATGATTTGCGATATTGTATGTAAATTTCACAATTTTTAAATTAGATGCGCCACCGTCTCCGGTTTTACGCAAATTTTCCCCCCGCCAACTGTCACTGTCCTGAATAGTAAAAATAATTTTGATTACTGTATACAGGGTGTTTGGCCACCCATGGGAAAAATTTTAATGGAAGATTTTAGAGGCCAAAATAAGACAAAAATCGAGAATAGTAATAGTCTTCGAATTTCTACACATTCTTCGCCTAAATACGCGTTGTTTGCATTTTGAAACATTAAAATCCTCCAATCCGTTCATAAGCTATAATGTTTTAAAGATTCGCATGAAATTTTGGGGAAACATTTCTGGCCAGAAATTATATCTTCGGTAAGGAATTTTTTTTCTCGAAAGTGCGTAGGATTTCGAGAGTATGTCTATTCACCAAAAATGATTGTAATTGACCCCCTCAACCGAAAATAATTTGTTCAGAATGATTTGAAACTTTTCAATTTCACCGAAAAATTTAAGTAGCTACCCACTGTCGATTTTTCTTAAAAATTGGTTTTTGAATTTTAATAATTTTGTTTGACGTTCTACAGAAAAGTTGTCTAATACTTTTTTGTAGGTACCGATAACCTCTACTTCAAAAAAAAGTTTCATTGAAATATATTCACTACTGTAGGAGTTATGGCTGTTTGAAAATTAGACCTTTTTTATGTGGTTTTTCTCATTTTTCGGGGTCAGGGATCAACTTTTCAAATATTTTTGCGATTTCTACATATTCTTGATCAAAATACGCGTCGTTTGCTTTTTTAAACATTAAAATCGTCCAATCCCTTCAGGAGTTATGACATTTTAAAGATTCGCATGAAATTTCAGGGGAATCAATCAATGGTATGGTCAGACATTGTATTTTCGATAAGGAATTTTTTTCTCGAAAATGAGTAGGATTTCGGGGGTATGTCTATTCACCAAAAATGATTGTAATTGACCTTTGCAACTAAAAATAATTTTTTTAGAACAATTTGAAATTTTTTTTTTTCGCCGAAAAATTTAGGCACCTACCCCCTGTCGATTTTTCTTAAAAATTGGTTTTTGATTTTTAATAATTTTGTCTGACGTCCTACAGAAAAGTTGTCTAATACTTTTTTATAGGTACCTATGAGCTCTACTTCAGAAAAACGTTTCATTGAAATATATTCACTATTGTAAGAGTTATGACTGTTTAAATATTTGACCATTTTTATGGGGTTTTTCTCAATTTGCAGGGTCAAGGATCAACTTTTCGAATATTTTTGCGATTTCTACATATTCTTGATCAAAATACGCGTAGTTTGCTTTTTTAAACATCAAAATCGTCAAATCCGTTGAGGAGTTATGACATTTTAAAGATTCGTAGGAAATTTTGGGCAAACATTTCTGGCCAGAAATTATATTTTCGGTAAGGAATTTTTTTCTCGAAAATGGTTAGGATTTCGAGGGTATGTCTAATGATCAAAAATACTTGTAATTGATCCCTGAAACTAAAAATAATTTTTTTAGAACAATTTGAAATTTTTTAATTTAGTCGAAAAATTTCACACTTACTCGAATTTTTTTCTCAAAAGTGCGTAGGATTTCGGGGGTATATCGATTCACAAAAAATGATTGTAATTGACCTCCTCAACCGAAAATGATTTTTTCAGAACGATTTGATATTTTTTAATTTAATTTTTGAATAACTTATTAACGAAACCTCAATCAAGGAATTGATATTCCTGATTTTTGTCTTATTTTGGCCTCTGGAATCTCCTATTAAATTTTTTCCCAGGAGTGACCAAAATATATATATAAAATATACACCCTGTATAAAATATACACAGGTTTTATTTAAAATTGATCGTTGTACGAATACTGTAATATACGGTTCGACATTTGGAAACCCGCGTGGCAGTTGGAAGGCTTATTATTCTTAACAAATATCGTCCTATTAAATCCTGGGAAGGCAATGGTCGACCGTGGCACGATAATAATTACGAGCGCGGCCGTTTGTTCGGCAATTTAACAGATCTCGAAATTAAACGTTCGGTTCTCGCGACATTACGCGCATTTCGCTGTCGTCCAATAACTTCTTAACGAGAAAGTAAGAGGTTGCTTGTATTTCTGTTGAAAGAGAACCGTCGAGTGCATTGCAGTTTTCTCCGCGCCGATTAATTTCCGCTAGCTTGGGCACTTGCACTTTATTACTCCTTGCCAGCCGAGGAACAGCGTCGAAGTAACTGCACGGAAAGCTGTATAGGATTTCTTCGCCTCGTTTTACACGTACACACGCCGAACGTATCGTCGTTTCGAGAGGAAGAGCCCCCGTTCTTCTATTTTTATGACTCCTTTTCACGCTCCTGTCTCTTTGTCTTTTGAATCGCGATCGTCAAACCCTTCCGCTGAAACTGATTCCACGAAATTGCGTTTGGAAGGACTTGTATCAATGTTTCGTTATTTCGATTCGTGCTATCGAAGCGCATCTGCGAAAAAAACTATACCGATGATATAATTCGAACATTTATAATAATTTCTCTTTATTCTAAGTCACTGGAAACTCCAACCACCAAAACAGTGGCGGATCTAGGCTCTCCGCTCCATTTCACGAAGATTCACATGCTACCGATACAAATATTTATTTTGATTATTAAAACTATCGAAAAGGCACGTATCAAATCTTTAACAATCAGAATTGTTGATAAAAACAATATAAAATGTACAGAAAAATTCTCAATCGAGTATTTGAAACTCCACAAGTGTATTAAGGAGTTTTTAAACCTGTTATATCCAATCTCCTTATACGTGGCCCCATTTTGTCGATCGTCTATCCTGCATAATAGCACCCCGTGGGAGTTGCACACAATTTAGCTGAATACCTACCAGTTAGTCGACCCTTTTCCTGGTTTCGTAACGACCAACTGATCGAATTAAAATCACAGGCAAGCAGCCAAAGGCGGTTGTCTTTTATAACCCGCGTTTCCGGTTTTATCGTCTGCGGTGGATCAGTGTCTTCTCGTGAACGTGCTTGTTCCTATCAAGTATACCAAAGTGCGTCTCCGTAACGAGGTTCCCTACCTTTCGCGGTTCAAATCGATTAGCATTATGTGAATGAGTGCCTTGACGTTGCTCGAAGCTCCTAAATCCTGGCACTAACAGCATAATCCACGCTGTTATGTTCCCGCGTAAACGTAGAATGTGAATCGCTAGTATTTAAGTGTAAATTCGATGCTTACCTTTGGACATTGTTTATTTTTCCAAGTCTAACTTCGAAATTAAGGATCTCACCTTTTGTCAGAATCACGAATATGAAAACTTTCACCTTTTGTGGTAAAGATGTATCTCGAACTGTTGAATGTCTTTCTTTGTTCCTAACTTTTTATCGAAACCATAAATCTGTACGTTAGATAACAATGGTGACGACACTCTAAGCTTGATTCATGAGTGTGAGTTATTGTCCAGTTTAGCAATGTCAAAACTTGAAATTCCAGAATTTATCGAATTCATGGTTCTGGCATAAGTGGAACGATAACGTATCATATCAGACACGTGACTCTTTATTACTGTAAACCGTGGATACGAAACGTTAATCTCGTGTTTCCTTAACCCTTCAGTGGTATCGTGTATTTTCAAAACTAATATTGTAGGGCATCTGAATATATTTTGACACTATACACGATGTTACTAAATCTTGTTTAACGGTTTATAATTGAAAAACTATGTATATTTGACAATTCAGAGTAAATAATCTTAGTCTCTAATCTCCACATAAAAAAGAATATCTGTTGCTAATTATACAATCAGTTTGTCTCACGAATTTCATAGTATTAAGGCTTTGTTATTACAGAACTCTTTGTTTTGAATAAAACTTTGTAGAAATTAATTCTCCAGTGTTTAGTTGCGTAGCTATTGTTGTATTGAAAGTTACTCAAACGCAGCTTCGGCGTTCTGCGTTCTGCGTTAATCCTATTTTGCATTTGGTGCCCTAAAGCATTTGGTTAGTCAGAGAATTGTAAATTAATAGCTTCGTTGAAAGCATTATAATTGCAAAGTTACTTGTTCCAATAATTGTTTTACGCCTTCAACGATTGAAATACGTTGCGGGCATTATTTCTTGAATATTAATCATTTCCATCGACATTACTGAACTTTATTAAAGGAACTATATTTACGTACATTCTTGTATAATTTCGAGATATCAATGATATATGAAATCCTATTGGTAATGGAGTTACTGGATCATCCACGGCTTAGCTGTAAATGTCGTATCGAAGAAGAAGTGCCCCAAATTCCCATAAATGTGGAAGTTTCCAGTACATATTTCGTAGAATTACTGGCTGCATCGTATTTCTTGACTTTTATATACATATATTCCATATTAACCCGAATATAAACTTCGATTTAATAACGATAGTAATCTCTTTCATCGCAGAAAACTGGGAAACTCATTTCTGTTTAATGTTATCGAGGATATATTTACTATACTTTATTCAGTCTAATTTATTTTATAATCTGTACCATAAATGTAGCATGAGAAATTTAGTCACATATTCGCTTTTAAATGTTGATTTAAAAATGTTGAGTCTTAAAGAAGCATTCTACTATAGGACTTTTATGTCAATTTTTTGGCAAATAACTGTACAACTTTAAATGCAAACTTAAACAAAACTTGCTTAACAAATGGGATAGTCTTTACACTCTTCTCGCAACTCTAAACCCATTGAAATTAGCTTATCGACAGTGGTATTATAATTAGTTACGTGACAATACTTCCCAAACCCGTCAGCAGAGGGCTACGTGCAACTTATCTCTCTCACAAGTGCTCAACCGACCACTTGTTCCTATACTTACACTCTTCGACCGACCATTCAATGCCCCTTTACAGTTGCTTTGTAACTAATTTTCTTCGATTCCTACTCAAACGTTCAATAACATTGACAAATTTAGACCCGTGCTACAATTGTGTTCCAATTTGACACGATTTACATTTAAACGAGACAAAATCTCCCAGTTTGTGAACACACAAACAAACCTACCGGGTTGCAGGCCTTCCGCGATTCCAAGGAGATATTGACAGGATCGAGGATCAAGGTTCAGAGGAAATCGTTATTCCTGTCAACGCATTCGAATAAAAGCCACTCGACTCCAATTCGATCTTTCGCGACATCCTGGATCCACTTATCCGAGTTGTCCCCCGGAAAATCGTGAATGCAGTCGAAAAACCACACACAATCCCCCACCCCCCCAGCAATCGACGACAAACTCGTCGTGCAGGCGGCAACAACCACCCACCACCCATCCCGTTTTCTTTTGCTGTCGTCTCCTCGTTGCCTCTTTCCACCGTGGCGAAGTGTGAATTCTGAATCGTGCGTGAAAACGCTTCGCGTGGCGCGAGGCAGGGGTGTCACCCTCGTTTTTACGTGCCATTTTCGTGTTTCTGGCAAGAGGCGGAGTCTCGACGCTCCCGAGGATCTCTCGTCTCCTCGAAGATCCCGGCGTTTCTGACACCGGTAATTCATCTTCCATTTCGCGCGGTCGGTTGTCTCGTTTTTTGCGCGTCTGCGACTGAGGAGTCACGTAGACAAACGTATCGGTAATCCCGACAGCGTAATCGACTACGATACAGCGGAATTACGAGCGTTACCGCGTCCAGACGTACCGCGAATCGCGGAGACCGAGCTACGAGTGCGCTCGTATAATTTTATTGTGTTCCGCGCGGAAGATCCAATTTCAATTTAGGTGTTCCAGCCGCAGTTTACGGGCTGAATATTCGACTGACACGGAGATAATTGTATCATCTGGTCAGAATCGGAGAAACGCGGAGGGATAAGGTAGAAGTACCAAGCGCGGATTATGGGGGATGGCTAGGAGTAACTGCGGGGCTTCGTCCCGAGAGGGGCTTCATTTTTTCGAACGCTGAATTCGAGTCAAATACTCGTCGAAAAAATTATTTTTGATCCGTTAGAGGGGTATTTCCATAAGGCGTTTTGGTATAAAATCTTTATGGTAATTATGGATGAGTAATCTTGAAACTGTGCGTACATATTTGGTTCTGTTTAGAGACAACAGAAATAAATTTTTAGTGTTATCCAAATTATTATTTTAAATGGCTGGCACGATTGGCGTCGTTGTATTTGATCGAAATAAAGAATTAACTATCGTCTGACTCGAGATTAAGCGAAGAAAAATTTGTTCGATAAAATGACGACCGTGCAAAGTAAAAAGTTATAGAATTGTTTCCTTATTCGGGTGGTAAATAAAAATTACAAATGTCAACATAATTTTGGTTTACACGATAAAGGATATGCTTAACTATTTTTTACATTCCAAATTACTGGAATTAATCTGAGAAAACACTGTTTTTTTGGTTGCAAGAACATATAATGGAATGTATTAACATTTTTTGAAAAACTATCCTATGTTATTATGTCAGGCAGCCTCAAAAAACAATATATTTTTTCTAAATTATTTCCATACTTATATAATTGAAAATTTGAGTATCTTACATAAAGTAATCGCATAAAATAAAAAATATTAATAGCACATTGCTACACGCGTACATAAAATACACATTCAAAACTGTGATCTGTAATATAGAATGATCCATACTTTCACGTCTCAGTTATCCAGATTGAATATTGTTTCAGAAATGATAGTATTACGCGGTAAGAATTGCTCGTTTGAACGACAAATTGCGTATGTATCATTTGCAAGTGGAAGAAGTGGTAGTCAGACGTCCCAGAGGATCTTGTTAGTGGTAACAAAGTTGAATGACCATTTCTCCGAGTGATAAATCCGACATCAGGAATATGAATAAACCGAATCACTCGTGTTTAAAAAAATAATTGGATTGTCAAAGGGCAAACTGTCGAAATTTTTCAATATTTTTTAATAATAAAAAGTAGAATTATTGGTCAGTATAAAATGATTAATCCCCGATGTTGTTCTAAGCATATTGTTCATATTTATTATTGGATATTTCGACCACGCAACTTTATATAACATTAAACTGGGTACTCGTTTCATCGGTCCAATACTTCAGGATAAAATGTCTGTAATATAAATACCTTAGCAATTAAAAACTTAATGAAGTGATATTTCGTTTTTGCGAACATTTTAGACCGCCTCGTCTGGGTTAAATATATAGATTGGATTATTCTATATCTGGAAATATTTCGAGAACTATATATATGTCTATTTAAGTCAGATATTACGGCTCGCCAGAGACAGATATAATTATTCATGATGATATGCCGAAATGTTTCAGACATAACTTTAATATTGCAGTTCGAAATGAGAAATATGATCTAATAAAAACTCTCATTTTTCACATATGTATTGTTTTCAAGGTCCTTGAAAGCTTTATTGAAGAGCAACAGGCTAGAAATATTTACATTTACTTTGTTTATGCGTGCCATGTTTACTATATAAGATACTAAAAGGTAACATACTACGTTTTGCAAATTTGTTGAACATCACAAACGAATTTTAAAGAAAAATCGACAGAGGCTAGATGCAGAAATTTTCGACAAAATTAACAAATTTCAAATTGTTCTAAAAAAATTATTTTTAGTTTCAGGGGTCAATTATAAGTATTTTTGATCATTAGACATACCCTCGAAATCCTACCCAGTTTCGAGAAAAAAATTCGGGTAGGTGTGAAATTTTTCGACAAAATTAAAAAATTTCAAATCGTTCTGAAAAAATTATTTTTAGTTGCAGGGGGCAATTACAATCATTTTTGGTGAATAGACATACCCCCGAAATCCTACTCATTTTCGAGAAAAAAATTCCTTATCGAAAATACAATGTCTGACCATACCATTGATTGATTCCCCTGAAATTTCATGCGAATCTTTAAAATGTCATAACTCCTGAACGGATTGGACGATTTTAATGTTTAAAAAAGCAAACGACGCGTATTTTGATCAAGAATATGTAGAAATTCTAAAAATATCCGAAAAGTTGATTCTTGATCCCGCAAAATGAGAAAAATCACATAAAAAAGGTCCAATTTTCAAACAGTCATAACTCCTACAATAGTGAATATATTTCAATGAAACTTTTTTTTGAAGTAGAGGTCATCGGTACCTACAAAAAAGTATTAGACAACTTTTCTGTAGGACGTCAAACAAAATCACTAAAAATGAAAAACGAATTTTTAAGAAAAATCGACAGGGGGTAGGTGCCTAAATTTTTCGGGGAAAAAAAAATTTTAAATCGTTCTAAAAAAATTATTTTCGGTTGTGGGGGTCAATTACAATAATTTTTAGTCAATACACATACCGCCGAAATACTATCCAGTTTCGAAAAAAAAATTCGAGTATGTGTAAAATTTTTCAACGAAATTAAAAAGTTTCAAATCATTCTGAAAAAAATATTTTCGCTTCCATGGGTCTATTACAAGCACTTTTAGTGAATAGGCATACCCTCGAATTCCTACACAATTCCGAGAAAAAAATTCTTTACCAAAAATGTAATATGTAGTCAGAAATATTTCCCCGAAATTTCAGTGTTGTCAAGTACAATTTCGTGGAAACGTACAAGAAACTGATGCTACTTTTTGATGTAGCAATTCGTATATGGAAATATCTTAAGAAAGTTGCTGCATGAATCTCTCGAGTCATATATCTAAGTTATGGTACGATGCTATTGTGCTCAACTTGCATTACGTACTCCATCGCTGAAGTAAAAACATTATTGCTGCTTTTAACTTCGAGTAAACTTCATTTACTGCAGGAATAGGGAATATAACGTATCTACAATCTCGTTATTTCGAACTTATTCTAAGTGCATGGTACTTATAGACGAAGTTTATAATGTGTTCTGATTATCAGACTCTCCAGGATAATTTATGGAAAAAATTAAAAGCATTTTACAGTGATTGTCTTTCATCAAAGAAATTGAACGCAGAAAATTATTGTCAAATTTTTAGATTCCCTCGTTATATCTTGTTCAACATCAAGCAATTTAAACATCAAATTTTGTTCAGCAAAAAGGAGAGGATGTTTTATTTACTCTATACTTAAACGTTCACAGTTCCACGCAAACTAACCAATTAGTTACATATGTTTTATTGCATAAGGCTAGTCTTAAATATTGTTCATCTTTTAAAAGAAAATTGCATATTATTTACAAAGTATTGTAGTATTAAAAAGTGGACAAGCCTTAAAAGTAAAAATTCCAATTATAGAACGAAATATTTCGAAACGAATATGCATAAATTCGAGTATCCGATCGTCGATGAACACCACGAGTATTATTCGGCATTATTAAATACCGCTAAGCGAGTACGAAACGAAAACAATACAATTTTGTGGACGACAATCGGACCGAAACTACTCAGAACAATTTGAAAGCGTATTACAATTATGAACAAACACAGGAACGTTGACTATGCAAAGTCAATTTACATTTCCGAGCGATCAACAATGTCTATCAGCGTATTGGTATGTTCGGCCAGGCGAGCAAAATGCAACTTTGAACGTGCCAGCGAGTGTTGTCGCTTTAATTTCGATAGTTTTGTTGCCGGCAGTTTCCAAGTGCGATTGACATACCAACGAGGGAGAAATTTAATTTTAGGGTGGCATAGTCAGCATTCAATTACACCAAGTTATACAGGTTGAGTTCCCTAATTTATCCGAATAGCGGAGCATGCACTTAGCCCAAAGGCGGGTCGGTGCCACGACTGTGGGTCAATTAATTGATGAACTTTGTAAACTGCTCGCGATCTAAATACGCGTGTCGAATTATTTCCTAGGTATTACGTGTTTGCATTCTGATTGCAACGACGATGCAACATTGAACATTTCGCGCGGAAAATCAGAATATTTAATTAAACGTTCGGTAAACGCTTTCAAGTTTCATCACATACGAGGTATACGAGTAGACCTATCACCTAATGTATTTTTTCGGCCCGATTCTCTGGGGCTCGAGAGCCCCATTACCATTTCCGTGTCACTCGCAACGTTATCAACAGATTTAGAAATAAACACAAGAGGAAGTGAGACAGAAAATGAAATTACAGAAATTTTATTATTTTTTAACAGAATGAAAGCTGTACGGTCCATAATTGGACATTAATCGATTAATTTCATTGGAGTAATCACTCGATTAAGATTATTTAAAAATTTCAAAATTATTAAAATACCTAAGGATGTATCTCATTGATACGTACACCGCAAATCCTCTATTTTTTATTTTAAATTGTAATACATCATTTATTTAAAAAATAACTCGGCAAAAACGTATTTGCGACTCGAAATCAGTATTATCAAACCGCGCATCGGGGGCCCCAGGAACTCCTCATTCCACTTTCGCACACTATGCCCAATTGCGTATACGTGAGCTCGTAGAGTTTCGGAAGAGGCGAGAAGAACAGGCTGATACTCGCTTTCCTTCTCGCTCTTACATCGCTGACGTCGCTTACATTTCTCGAAAGCAGGCCTGGCATCGCCAATCGCCACACGTTCGAATCGTCAGTAAACGGCAAAAGCCATCGTGACTGACAGTCCTTACATTTCTCGAAATCGGACCTGGCCGCTTTTTGAAGATTTATTGACTTTCCATACGAAGCGATCATGCACTATATATATATAAAGTTGTATAGCTTTCACCGTATACCTACTTTCTAATAATATGGGAAAATTTTTAAATATAAAAAAATGTAAGAATACTGTAGAATTTTTGCAATGGAGAATTATTGAAGGAAACTGAATTGATTATATCCATATGTATATGTCGGACACATCCCTCGCAAACACGCCGCAAACAATGAGAAGAAAAATGCCAATCTGTCCTTTCTAAAAACCCTGCAACTGATCCTTGGCTCGCAACTCGTCCTCTTTATTTAGCAATTATTATAAACGTAGACTCATTAAAATTCGTGGAAGTAACAAAGTTATAGTCATTTAAAGGGAAGAGTACCCAGCGGTTATTAATCATATCAGAAATTTTAAATGCGTTTTTCTTGAAACCATATTTTCGAAACTGACTGACATAATATCACAAATTCAAATTGATTAATGGATTTGAAATTTATAGAAACATGCCTGTAAATATAAATTAATTGGAAATAAAACAAGTTAATCTACACTCAAAGAAGAAAGACTTGATGATGAATGGAGAAGACTGAAGATGATTTTTGAAGTGATTGAAATAAACCTGTAACAGAAATAAATTGTACATAATACAGTTAACTACAATTTATCCCTAACTTCTGCAATATAGAAAAGATTTTATATTGTATATTTCATTTTTATTTTGATTTTAATTTCAAGCTTTAGCCTTTGGGTGACCATGTGGGACAAACAAAACACGCACGCTGTTGCTAGGGGTCGTGTCTCAGAGATGCCAGAAAGGCACCGAAGGTGCTCTCTCACACTATGTCAGATCACGCGTACGTGAGCTCGTGGAATTTCGGAAACCCGACAAAGGCAAAATGACGCATGCCCTCTTTCTCGATTCTCCGAAGTTGCCCAAAGTAAGTTCGGACCGTCTCGTGGGAGTCGAGAGAGAAAGGCTCACACTTCCCTTCTCGCTCTTGAACAATTAACATCTGACCTTCCGTCAACAGGTCTCCACTGGCCTCTGCTGACCGCTGCTGACCACTCTTGGAATTTCTGACAACGTATAACGATTACGACTGGCTACTGTTATCCTCTTCCAGCCTCTGCTGGCCTCTGCTGACCACCGCTTATATTTCTGACAACGTATAACGATAACTACTGACTTCTGCCTGCCTCCGCTAGCCTCTGCTGACCGCTACCGACCACTTCTGTTACTTCTGACAACGTATAACGATTACTACTGACTTCTGCCAGCCTCCGCTAGCCTCTGCTGACCGCTGCTGACCACTCCTGATACTTCTGACAACGTATAACGATTACTACTGACTTCTGCCAGCCTCCGCTAGCCTCTGCTGACCGCTGCTGACCACTCCTGATACTTGTGACAACGTAAAACGATTACTACTTGCTACTGGCAGCCTCTGCTGACCTCTGCCAGCATCTCCTGGCCTAAGCTGGCCTCTGCGAACATCTTCCGACGTCAGCTGACCATTGCTGACCACTGCTGACCGTTGCAGACAACTTGTGACATGGTATAACATAATATAATATGTTTATATCTATTAAAGTTTTGTATAATGTAAATCTGTGACAATAAATGATATAAATTTAAAGAATTCGATGTGTTTTCGTCATTTTTTACCTTTCTTTCCCTCTCCAAATCGTTCCCTTAATTATAAGACCTTCACAAACGCTCGATCGACTCTCCGTATCTTTAAAAATTTTCTAAGTTCCCCGGAAAGATTTCAAATCTCCCGCCGCCAGAAATTTCTGGTAATTCCTGGAAATGACATCATTTCTAAGAATTCCTGAAAATTCTCGGAATCCCTGGAACTTCTCGGAATCCCTGAAATTTCTCGGAAGTTTCAGGCAGCAGCAAAAATTCCGGCCTGAATTTTTCGGCAAAAATTTTAAAGAGGTCCCCCCTGAAATCTTTCCCGGGAACTTTGCATTTTTTCTGGGTGAACATCGCAGCCCGCCCCATCTCTCTCCTGGTAATCTCGTCAACCGCCAGGTGCCTCCGTGCTAGTTGTGGAACTTAGACATTTTTCTGGAAAGATCTGCCTGCTGTGGAACTTAGAAATTTTTCTGGAAGATCGTCGCTGGCCCCCTTCTCCTCTCTCTCCTGGTAGTCGCCATCCGCCATTGTTGTTGTTGTCTCCTGCCAGCTGTGGAACTTAGAAAATTTTCGGGAAGGAACATCCCGAAAATTTTGCAGCGACCCCCCCCCCCCCCCCACTGGGTGGGAGACCGCCAGCCAGACCTGGCCGGACTCCCACCCCCCCTCCAGGGGAGGACCAGCTCCTGCCGGCTCCGCTGCTGCTGCTAGATGTTGCTGCTAGGAAGGCATGTCATGAAATGGCCCATTTAGAGTTGGGTTAACGAGTGTATATATAGAAACGAAGGCTCGAGCGAGCGCTTGTGAGAAAGCCCAGGCGGCGGCAGATTTGAAATCTTTCCGCGGAACTTTGAAAATTTTTGCCTCTGGCAGCTAGTACGCAGAGCTACCGTTTACCTATCGACCGTAGCTATGGCGCTGACGGTTTCAGGTCCATTTTAGACTTGAAAATTTTTATCTTTGGCAGCTAGTACGGGAGCTGACGTTTACTGAATGAATGAATAAGTATCTCTAATCGACCGTAGGTCAGGCGCTGACGGTTTTATGTCCATTTTAGACTTTGTTATCAGGAGGGGATGGTAGGGGAAGAGGTGGCAGGTATCTTATAACTAAGTGAATGGTTTCGAGAGGAAAGGAAAGGTAGAAATGATGAGAACACATAGCATTCTTTAAAATTATATCATTTATTGCTATAGATTTACATTATACAAAACTTTAATACATATAAACGTATTATATTATATTATATCATGTCACAAGTTGTCAGCAACGGTCAGCAGTGATCAGCAATGGTCAGCTGACGTCGGGAGATGTTGACAGAGGCCAGCTTAGGCCAGGAGACGCTGGCAGAGGTCAACAGAGGAAGGCAGGAGTCGTAGTAATCGTTGTACGTTGCCAGAAATATATACGGTGGTCAGCAAAGGCCAGTAGTAGCAAGCAGAGATCACCAGGGGCGAATAGTAGCAAATAGTAAGCGTTATATGTTGTCAGAAGTATCAGGGGTGGTCAGCAGCGGTCAGCAGAGACGAGCAGAGGCATGCAGTGGCAAGCAGAGATCAGCAGGGGCGAACAGTAGCATGTAGTAATTGTTATACGATGTCAGAAGCATCAGGGGTGGTCAGCAGAGTTCAGCAGAGGCCAGCAAAGGCATGCACAGGCAAGCAGAGACTTGTAGGGGCATGCAGTAGTAAGTATCAATCGTTATACATTATCAGAAATACCTGCAGTGGTCAGTAGCGTTCGGCAGAGGCCAGGAAAGTTCAGCAGAGACAAGGACACGCTGACAGAGATCAGCAAAGACCAACAGAGGTTAGCAGAAGTCAGTAGTAATCGTTATAGGTTGTCAGAAATATAAGCAATGGTCAGCAAAGGCCAGTAGTAGCAAGCAGAGATCACCAGGGGCGAATAGTAGCAAATAGTAAGCGTTATATGTTGTCAGAAGTATCAGGGGTGGTCAGCAGCGGTCAGCAGAGACGAGCAGAGGCATGCAGTGGCAAGCAGAGATCAGCAGGGGCGAACAGTAGCATGTAGTAATTGTTATACGATGTCAGAAGCATCAGGGGTGGTCAGCAGAGTTCAGCAGAGGCCAGCAAAGGCATGCACAGGCAAGCAGAGACTTGTAGGGGCATGCAGTAGTAAGTATCAATCGTTATACATTATCAGAAATACCTGCAGTGGTCAGTAGCGTTCGGCAGAGGCCAGGAAAGTTCAGCAGAGACAAGCACACGCTGACAGAGATCAGCAAAGACCAACAGAGGTTAGCAGAAGTCAGTAGTAATCGTTATAGGTTGTCAGAAATATAAGCGATGGTCAGCAGAGTCCAGCAGAGGCAAGCAGTAATCAGGAGCAGCTAGTAACAGTCGCTGTATGGTGTCAAAAGTTGTCGGGAGTTCTGTACTTTTGTCAGCACTGGTCATCAGAGGTCATCAGAGGCAAATAGAAATCAGGAGTAATTTGCAAAGTTCAGTAATGAACTCTAGGAAAGGCAAGTAAAAATACCTGGGCAGTCGAGATTCCGAATCGTATGCCGTTGACGTGAGGTCGGGTTTTAGTTGTTAAGAGCGAGAAGGCAAATGTGAGCCTTTCTCTCTCGACTCCCACGAGGCGGTCCGAAATTACTTCGGGCAGCTTCTCAACTGGCCGCCATCCATGAGAAGAGGCCGCTAAAATCAGCTCCGAATTTTCAGGTCGGTATGGCAGTCAGATTCGGCCGCGAAAGTCCATAAGGTGATAGGTCTACTCGTATACCTCGTCTGTGGTTTCATATTCCCAAGATCTTGTTAGAATCTAAAATTCTAAACGTATAAATCTAATATTTGTTGTCGAGCTTTTTTATATCACATTAATATTACTTTGGTCGAAGATACAAGAAACGTTTACGTGAAATTTAACACTCAGAAAAGGCGAGGAAAGTGATCATTTAGGGCGACAAAGTTATTTTTCCTTTTCTCGATAATCTCACGTCATTACACGTGTTGGAAAGAAATTTGAAAAATCTGTTCCCCAAAGTTATCATAGTTCAGAATCGCAGTTAACTTCGTGAAACATTCACTTTGTTGCCCGAAACGAATAGTTCATTACAAGTTAAACGCGCGTATCGTCGATGAGAAACAAGTATGTCGAAACTCATTAACAGAACTGTCTCAGTGATCTTGATTAAATGCAATTTAGGCTAATGGTTGGACGATTCTGGCGCAGCTTCCTTTTCGCGCGAACCGTCTGCAGCACTGCGATCCAACGGGCGGTCAAAATTACGTCATTTAAAAAGGCCTGTCCCTAATCGTCGAGCAATATTCATTTGGCTGGAAATGTTGTGAAAGCGGGAAAGCGACGGTAATTATTCTGGAGATGGAGTTTGAAACAAACGGTCCAAGAGTAACGACAGTTGGTATAGTCGGCAATCTGTTTATTGTCTTAACTTTCGAGAAGGGAGGATTATCGTTGGTCCATTGTTTCTCTCAAAATTTTACCGACTTTAACTTAATCGTCGTTTCAAATTCACGATTTTTTCCTAGCTTTTTGGCACAAGTACCGCGGAACGATGTATGTATATACACTTTTCATGGCCAAGAAAATACAATTGTAATAAAAATTCAATACTTTCCTTTGTTGAGTAGTATTGATAGTGTAAATATAGTTTCTGAGACTTTTACTTTACACTCACTTGAAAGTAATGCAAGCTATTTAGGTGATTTGAAAAATAAAAAATTAAAATGATTTCTGAAGCTTACATTTTTAACATGATCGTGCCATAAAAATTCTTGTTTAGAATTCCGAAAGCACACGCATGTTTCCGTTACTTTAATTGATTCACTTCAGGTTTGGAACATAAAATTGTTCCATTTTATGTTTCAAACTTGCAACGAATCGATTAAAGAAAGCATAAATAAGAACTTTTAAGTTACAATCGCGTTAACATTATATGACCCTATAGCTGTTACTTTCTTGATATAATAATATATATAAATTACTGTTTACGTGCAGTAGTAAATTTTATTATTTAACGTTCCCAACGATTTTCCAATAGAAATTTCACAGACGGTTTTTAGCTCTTTGTAACGTCATCCTGTATTTCGTCTCATTATGTGTTTACCTCTCGCAAACGTGTGGTTTTGTTTACCGTAATTCACCACTAAATTGAACGTAGTATACATGTTTTTGAAGGTTTGAATTGCTTCCCTCCGGGATCAGTGGCATAATGATACACACTCGCGTTGCATAGTCGTAGAAACGCTATTCTGTAATACAGTAATCCTTGTTTTCAAGTGACAATTTTTACACCGAACTTAAGTGACAAAATAATTTCCCCGCAGTAAACGTTTATTTAAGTGAAACGGTGGCCTCAATTTTGTCACTCGAAAGCGAGAATTACCGTAATAACTTGGCCTTTATACGTTTTTGAGACCTTTCGGAATAAGGTTACATACACCTGCGGTACTTCTAAACTCTTATCATGGCTCGCGTATATAATAGAGTGTATTTATTAAATTATTCCGTGCAGAATGTTCTTATTACGTTTACTTTTCGCGATCCTTAATTTGTTACGCTCTTCGCTGTACATTGTCAATAATAAAAATTCCCAAGCAAAATTTTAAAAGACGAATTCGAAGCACGCGAGGCGTAAACGATCTTTGAGAAACGTATATCTGCGGTTGGCAGGCATGACAAATGCCTTGGATCACCGTACTATAGCTGTCTGGCGGCCATCTTTCAAACGAGACATTAGATTTAATAGGACGACCGATGTCTGACAGTTTTATAATATCGTATTCTTTTCAATCCATCGTCACAATTCATCCAGGTCGTTCCTTTGTTCAACGTCACGTCGAATCGCGAGGGATATCGCGATTGAAGTCAAAACAGAATATACCAGCCAAATGCGCAGAACGTTCAGACGCCATAAAATTGAAATAAAATGGCAACGCCAGCGGAACACGTCGAGGACCTTTCGATATAACGACGCGTGTGTATATACGTCTTTCTACGCGTATAAAGGAGATAACTGTTATTTTCTTCCCTTGGTATTCGGAGAAATCTATTTCCTTATCGACAATGTTAAAGCTTCCTTCGCCTAATATTTCAAATACCAATCGTTGCTCCGAATATGTTTCTACCAGAGTGGCTCACGGTGAAAATCGCCTTGCAACCTCTTTGTTTTCTAATTTTCGTTTAGGATTACGTATATTATCGAAGGAACGACGAAACAAACAGAAAGGAACAATTTCTAATAATTTCGTTCAGCTGGAATCGAAATGTTTACCTTGTCTTTGCTTTCTAATTTTGTTTAGGATTACGTATATTATCGAAGGAACGACGAAACAAACAGAAAGGAACAATTTCTAATAATTTCTTTCAGCTGGAATCGAAATGTTTACCCTGTCTTTGTTTTCTAATTTTGTTTAGGATTACGTATATTATCGAAGGAACAACGAAACAAACAGAAAGGAACAATTTCTAATAATTTCGTTCAGCTGGAATCGAAATGTTTACCCTGTCTTTGTTTTCTAATTCTGTTTAGGATGTCTACGTGTATTATCGAAGGAACAACGAAACAGAAAGAAAGGAACAATTTTTAATAATTTCGTTCAGCTGAAATCGGAATGTTTACCACTGTCTAAATTACAGCTTCATCGTAACTTCTGTTTTCGCGATCGAGATAATACTCGTCATCGAAAAGTAACGGAGACAGATACAAAATACTGTTCCGGAAAGAGAATTTCCTATAATACAGGTGGTTCAACATCACTGCGAAACTGAAGTGCGCGTATACAAATGCGAATGGCGACACAGCAGCCATGTAGTACACTTGTGCATCCAATAACAATCCAAACCCGATTTTACTCAGTTGTGCAGGCTGCGTTCCGGTTCTGCTGAACTGGAAACTGCCTATTATATGGCTGTACTACTAGCTCTATTCCACATTTACCCAGCTATCGGCTTAAATTTGAATTAGCTCGAATGCATAAATATGTACATTATCCTCGAAGGAATTACTTCGTTTTCGTCTATGGTACAATAATAATAAAGAAAACAAATATATTATTATGTTAAAAGCTTTATACATGCTTATCCTCCCGATTTTTTAGCCATTTCAAATTATTTAGCTGGATACAGGTTAGATAGTCCTACGCCATTTAAAAATTGGTGCTACTGTTAATCGTGAGGTTTATACAATGTGTTTTAGGTTTTAATGGCCAAGTTTTGTCAGTGTTATACAGGGTGTACGGCCACCCCTGGGAAAAATTTTAATAGGAGATTCTAGAGATCAAAATAAGACCAAAATCAAGAATACTAATTTGTTGATGGTGGCTTCTTTTTTCTATTTGGAATTTTTTTCTCGAAAGTGGGTAAGATTTCGGGAGTATGTCCATTCACCAAAAATGATTATAATTGACCACTACAATCGAAAATAATTTTTCCAGAATGATTTGAAACTTTTCAATTTCGCCAAAAAATTTAGGCACCTACCCCCTGTCGATTTTTCTTAAAAATTCGTTTTTGATTTTTAGTAATTTTGTTTGACGCCCTATAGAAAAGTTGTCTAATACTTTTCTGTAGGCACCTATGGGCTCTACTTCAGAAAAAAGTTTCATTGAAATATATTCACTATTGTAGGAGTAATGGCTGTTTGAAAATTGAATCACTTTTATGGGGGTTTTCTCATTTTGCGGTGTCACGGAACAACTTTTCGAATATTTTTGCTATTTCTACATATTCTACATCTAAATACGCGTCGTTTGCTTTTTTAAACATTAAAATCGTCCAATCCGTTGAGGAGTTATGACATTTTAAAGATTCGCATGAAATTTCAGTGAAACATATCGATGGTATGGTCAGACATTATATTTTCGGAAAAGAATTTTTTTCTCGAAAGTGCGTAGAATTTCGGGGGTATGTGTAATGACCAAAAATGATTGTAATTGACCCCTGCAACTAAAAATAATTTTTTTAGAACGATTTGAATAATTTTTTTTTTTGCCAAAAAATTTCAGCACCTATTCGATTGTTTTTCTCGAAACTGGGTAGGATTTCGGGGGTATATCTACTAATCAAAAGTAATTATAATTGACCCTTGCAATCGGAAATAATTTTTTTAGAATGATTTGAAAAATTTTTTTTCGCCGAGAAATTTCACCACCTACCCGAATTTTTTTCTCGAAAGAGGTTAGGATTTCGGAGATATGTGTATTCCTCAAAAATGATTGTAATTGACCCCCGCAACCGAAAATAATTTTTCCAGAACGATTTGAAATTTTTTAATTTAATTGTTAATAACTTTTTAACGAAGCCTCCATCAACAAATTGGTATTCTTGATTTTCGTCTTATTTTGGCCTCTGGAATCCTCTATTAAAATTTTTCCCAGGGGTGGCCGAACACCCTGTATATTTTATAATTGATTAGAAATATTTGATTTCTACATTTATGAAGAAATAGTTCGGTTATCGTATTTGCAATACTTCAACGATCCACGGAGGCAGTGTAATGGAATAAAAATACCAATAGTAGCTACTCCGCTTTAGGGATCAGGGATAAAAAAAGGAACAAAAGGAAACTTATTTCACGGTAATGTGAAAAGTTTCAGAGGTGTAAAAATGTTCCCCATAGTTCTTTTTGCTCTAATCGATTGCCAGTTTGCCAGATGCTGCATTTATCAGAAACTGGCGTTTCATGAGATAGTCTTGGAAAAAAGGATGCGAACTTGATTGTCGGTCGTTTGTTATTACTTCTACATCGAGAAAATTAGTAGAAAATTCAAATAGAACTGGATTTTCAATCTGCAAGACAAAGCTATTGAAAAGGGACTGATATTTAATAATTTATCGAATTAGAGTCAGTTTTTTTTTAAAGACAGATGGATTTTACAAATAGAAACACCGTATTTAACGACTATGGGCACGCTGCGTGCCAAAATTTATTTCCATCCTATCGTGATGTGAATCTTTTTCGTTCCCTGTTTATCGTTTTAGTTATACGACCACCCCCGTCGCTAATATTTTAACACCTTGAGAATGTTAAATTAAATTTCTAAAGACGCTTTAGGGACGTCTCGTTCCAGGAAACTTGTAAACTTGGGAAACTCGGGCGAAACTACCTGCAGAAGATGGGACGGTCCGCGTTATTCTATATGCATCAGTTAGAAAACCGTAAAGATTTACTGCATACGTTACTTGGTAACTCTCATCGCGAAATAAAGTTTGCAAAACCAAGGATTGCATTATTCGCATCAAAAACTAGGAAGTTTATTGCTTCGCTGTTTCCCTGTTGGTTCTGCAAATCGTTCATCGTGCCTTCGTTCAAAACTCGCACAAAAAGCTGCACGATAAGAATGTTTCTTTCGAATATGGCCAAAAATCTAATTCTCGAGGAATGCGATTCCCTTAATGATCAACATTATTCTCCAGATTTCCACGAGATAAATTTAACGACCTTCTCGAGCGACGAACCAAGTAGAAAGCAGTTTTTAAGTTGACGTCGTGTCGTTAACGTGGCAATCACGTCGTTCTTTCATCCGATCGTAAGAGCAGTTACAGGCCGCCCCTTCTTGGAAGGCTGAGGAAGCGTTTTGCGTTTCCTTTTAGACGTGAAATCGAATACATTAATGTACATTCTTTTACTCACCATAAAAAAAAAAAACGATTTATCTATTTAAAAATACATTCATGAAAGAACGAAATCAAAAACATCACATAAACACAATACTCTTAAATGTTCGTGAAATCGTAGGGAGTGTTCATTTGAAATCGATCAGTTTCTTTCATTATAAATTAAAATTAATTTAATAGGACCAAACGTGAGACACTTTTCCATGGTTACCGAAACACTCTAGAAAACTATTTCGCTGTAGGTACGATTTAACGTCATCTAGTCTAATTTATAGTAACTTTTGTAATTCAGATTTACGAAGAAGCATCATCGATGAATCGAAAGCGTCATAGTTGTAACTATTAATTCTTGGAATACGTCGTTAAAAACAGCACTCGTTCTAAAAATTTCGGACGGGTCACGGGAGCTTGTTATTAAAATACGTATGCACGAGTGGTGGGCCGCGTTTCATGTAGCGCTGGGAAAACGCGATTAGTTTTACACGAAAACTTCGTTTCGCTTCGCTAGCAACTTCGCTCATTGTGCAGTTTTAATTAACGCTCTCGAGCCGGTCGCGCGCTCGCCGATTCGGAAGGACATTGGAAAATTGGAATTTTTAGGACGGGCACCGAAACTCGCCGTGCCATTTCGTGACAGGCAGAACGTCGTTGCACGTGCGCTGCGCGAGAAATTGTGTAATAAAATCCTGAATTGCAAGTATGTTACCGAGTTTGTTCAATAAAAACTTTCTTGTTTGCCATCGTATCTCTTCCGAATATCATTGTCATATTTTACGACAGGCAGTGGAATAGAAGAAAGGGACAACTGACATTTGTAACGCAATCAGATTGTTGTAGTAACACAAAAATAACTAAATTAATATTGTCGATTTCTGAAATTATATATCTAATTCGAGCGGTCCATTCTCGTGCACATTAGAATGTACTTTCGTGCGAGGACGAGGACCAAGCGGAGAATGGAAATTACAAAATATACAGTTCATACGTTTTAGAGTTAACCACTTTAATTAATAGTGAAAATGGTTTAAATGAAAATTATAGCCTGAAATGCCCTCGGTGTTCCATCGTGTTCCTTTTTCTTTATTTACTTTAATTACTTGCACCCGTAATTCGTTCTGTGGATACAGCCTTTCCATTTTTATATTATATTTCGATATTATATTTCTGGGAGTTTCTTCGTTAAATTGATTTACTTAAATTCGTATTATTACAGTATACTACTAACCGCAGAAAATAGATGAAAACTTAACAGTTTCTGAGAAAATACGGCTGCAAGTAGCTTTCTACTGAAAATAAGAATAAAGAAAATGGTGGAGCAATAACTGTTAGCAACAGGAAATTTGAACAATGAGGAATTAACATTTCATCTGCATTAATATTAGGGAAAGAAAGCTTGAAATATGATATATTTTATTCCAAAATAAATCTACGTATTTCCAGCTATAACCGAGGAAACGAAATTAGGGACGCTTTTTCTAAAGACTTAAAATAAATTAATAATATGGCCTCGTGGCCTAAGGCTTCTAAGTTACTCTAAAACTCGTGTCAAATTTCTATGTAAATTAATCTTTTAATAAGAATCAGAGAACCTTAGGACGATATTCAGACATCTTACCGTAATTATTAATAAAAGCGGACATCGGAGTTCGTACGCGTGCACGGTGATAATTTTTCTATGGTAGCTTCGGTATAATAATCCAAGTCTCAAAAGCGGAAACCATCAAAGGGATACCAGCTTATGCCTGGCTACGGTAAAGATAGTGGTGGCCTTAACTATCCAGCAAGCGGTCGGTCTTTGACAAGGATATTTATGTACAGCCTCGAGGAACTTCCGTTTAAGTACCATCGTTCTTCTGGTACACGTTAAGCGAAGACACGTAAGTAGCCAGCATCCTCTCAGTGGCGAGCGAACGCGAGCATTCGCTTTTACTTAAACCGGCCACGCGATAACCGGTACAATATCGGCCAGATCGCCTGTTTCGCCACCTGGACCCACTATACCTTCCACATAAATGCCGGTTTAAAAGCCCCGACGCTCTCGTTGAAACTCCGCAACGTAGTTCAGAAGAATTGGCGGTGGCCTCTTATCGGAAAATTAAACGACCAAAGACGCGAAACATTTGGAAAACTAGAGTTGTCACAAAATGACACGAAATTTAACGAGCCAAACCGTGAAGTAAACCGACAAGAAGATATAATTTACCAATAAGTGGCCATTTGATGCAATTCGTATTATTCGATCGTGCAGCTTAACGCATTAAAAATTATATCAACGAATATATTCAATCGTTGTTACTCGTGGTAGAAATTTTTTTTTTTTTTTTTTTTCTAAATATTCTGTACAATTTCAGCGACCATTGGTCTCAACTGTTCCATTGTCGTTGATTGGATTCGTTTTCGTGCATCGCTGTTTTGGTATTTTCAAAGCAAACGTGTATTGGCAAATATAATAACCGGAATTTCAATTATTTCTTTATTTCTGGCGACTTTCACCACAGTGTGATTTTTGGCTGTGCTAGAAAAAAAAGATGAATTAACGAACTTTACGAAAGTATTGAATTGTTATTGTTGGAAAAAGAATCGAATATCTACGGTAACTGTTTATATTAATAATATTTGTTTCCCCAATTACACGTGCAATACGCTAGAAGTGAACGTTTGCTTCGAGATGACCGTGATAAAATTAGTTTTGTCAACCAATTTCACACACGTGGGACCAATTTTCATCGAGTCATGACAAACTCTTCGTTCGTTTCGTGTCTCTGATTTCGTTTTATTTGCCATTTGTAAATAAAAGTTATCATTGTTATCAGCCATATATTTTATAAGTTCAATTTCTTTTCTAAGAAAAACATACGTGTACAATTGTTTGTGATCTGACAATGTATAAAAATATAAAAGTATAAATTGCTTTTATATTTTATATTTTCCAACAAAATTGACCTTACGATCGAAACGATTATGATAATGTAAAAGGCGAGATTAATCAAGAATAACAATTACTGTTATATGGCATTGAATCTAATCCAAATAATTTAGTCGATTGGATAAAATGGCCAGCAAAAGGAAACGATGGGATCGAAGTCAGGATCCGATATACCAAGTGCTAGATTTTTTGATACCATTTTTAAAAGTAGGGCATATTCCGAGCTTAGAGTTTCATGCATACCCAAATATGACCACACGTGCATTGGACTGGCCACCTGTGGACCACTGTCATTTAAATACTGTATTTCGAAAAAGAAAAACCTACATATGGTCTGGGTACAGTGGCTTGTAAAAGTGTTCGAAAGTTTTTAAAAGCTGTAACGATCAAGATATACGCTAACATCATCAACGATTCAAACTATAAAATACAGTTAAAATGTAGTTAACCACTCACCCAAGTATAACCTAAATTCAGTGTAATATAGCAAAAATATTTTGCAAATATTTCGAAAACTAAAGTCGAGCGGGGGTTGCATGTATAAAGAAAACTTGTTCAAATTGTTGAGTTTTACGGCATATTTGAAAATTATCGAAATCAGTGAGGAGCCAATATATTGAACTTTCCTCGTATATTATTTACACGTATATACGTGAAGTTGAGATGTATCCTTAAAATAGGTACAGCGGTTTATGAAACGCCCAGTGACATCGACGCGTTACAGCGCGATCGGGGGATGAATGTTGAAGAGATCGGGCAACTGCAAAGCCGAGCTGCTTGTCGCTACAACGTCACTTTGTCCATATGTTCATGGAATTCTGGCTGCCAGAGCCATTGCCTGGACACCGCTGAGTTTAATGCAGGAATAAACTGTAGCTGGCAGCAAAACGGAGAGGGAAACAGTTGTAAGTGTGCGTGGGTTAACAACGGATCGTGTCGGTATGTGGCTATGATTGATAGATAATCCCCGCTGTGCTTCGAGGCGACCAGCCAGTGAATCCAGCGTAACGCGTGCTTACACACATGCATCAAACGCGACATCGGGTTAACGTCGATGCCACGATCGATTGTTATTTACGATCATAATCATCCTGGTGCCGCGACCTTTTACCTCTTATCGCATTTCAGACACTACTCTTCCATCCTCAACGTCCTGAGTCGAACCAGAGAATGCAATGCTTCTGGTACGCAACAGTAATTGCATTGAAATTTCCGTGTTAAGACACTAGCGGAGAAACAATGAAGCACAATTCAAATCAAATCAAGCAAACTGGTTTACTGAAACAAACTTAAAAGTTCTCAACTCGAAATGAAACTAAACAAAATTACACCCCTGCGGTGGCAATAGACGTGCAAACATTTGAATTTGGAATTTATATTTATAAAGTGACACGTTTGTTATCTGTGGGAGCAAATGAACAAAATTATGTTTCATCCTAGATTTTGTAGAAAACTAGCGAGGATAACTCAGTTGGGAACTTGGTGGAATTCAGTGGTGAGAGAAGACCGCCATTTAGGGGCTCCTTTCTTGAATTATAATTAAACTTCAAAACTCCCGTTTGTGTTTTATCTAAATTCCCCGCATTGTGGAGACTGTTGAAAGATCTATTTAACTACTAACTGGTGGTACTCCCTCATTACTGAGTTTGACTGAGATTGAATAGCCTTACTGACAAGTCCTCCAGTAGCCTTGGAGCTGACATGTGTGGAGGATGTATAGCAAAGGTCGAGTAAAGTTCCTGACTGTCCAATCAACATATATTGTTCTAAGTTTATACACGGTTAACTAACGACAGCTACCACGGTACCTACCACAATGAGGTCTACAATTGTCCAGGAATTAATTTTAAATTTCCAAAGACTTCGTCACTTTTGATACAATAAAAAACACACGTATTAGTATTTAAAAGATCTTTTCCTCGATCGATAGCAAAGTGTACATTAAAAACGAAGTAGAAGAAATCCTAACAAACTGAAACTGTAACGTGAAATTCCAGCGGATGATTTATTTCTTGGCGCTTCGTACATTTCCGCAAACATCACGACGATATAAGATATTACCAACGTATCGTCTCCTTTGGCAGTAAGCGTGGCCTGTCCATGGAATTGCGAATTAATGGGAAACACCGTGACACTCGAGTTGAAAAAGATAAGAAGCCGCGCGAGCCCGAATCTTTCTCGCATTAGCAAACATCGTCTTGCTAACGAGTGTACTTAATTTCGCGTTGCGGGAACTGCCGCTGACACGAGATTAAAAACGTCTGCAAACTATGGCATAATTTCTGTCTCGGCCCATAACTTAGTATGCATGCGCGTGGTTTATGTAAGCGATTAACTCCGAGAGTTTCTTAGTTTAATTACCCCAAAAATTTCAACTGAAACGTTTGCAGATGTTTAACATTTATCATCAAACGGTTTTCCAATTTTACGTCTTCTTTGAGGAGCGATGCAGTGGAATTCTTACCATCCATAACTGCTGATCATTTTCAGCATTGAAACGAGTATCATAACGTGTCTGTTTCTGTTAAGTAGAACATTTGTGGATGTTTGAAATTGATTATCGAACGGTTTTCCAATCTTTTATGGAATTTTTATCATTCGTAACTTCGCTGGTCATTTTTATTCTTAAGACGAGTATCGTAACGTGTCTATTTCTGTTAAGTAGAACATTTGTAGGTGTTTCAAGTTGATTATCAAACTTTTCCAATTTTATGTCTCTTTTTAGGAACAACGTAATGGAATTTTTATCGTCCATAACTCCTGATCATTTTCAGTATTAAGACGAGTATTATCACGTGTTTGTTTCTGTCAACGTGAACGTTTATAAATGTTTGAAGTTGATTACCGAACCTTTTTCCAATTTTACGTCTCTTTTCAGGAACAACGTAATGGAATTTTTATCGTCCATAACTGTTGATCAATTTCAGTATTGAGACGAATGTCATAACGTGTCTGTTTCTGTTAAGTAAAAACTGTTCGGTTCTGCAATCTTTTATGGAATTTGTATCATCCATAACTTCGCTGATCATTTTCAGTATGAAGACGAATATCGTCACGTGTTTGTCTCTATCAAATAGAACGTTTGTAGGTGTTTAAAGTTGATTATCAAACTTTTCCAATTTTACGTCTCTTTTTAGAAACAACGTAATGGAATTTTTATCGTCCATAACTGCTGATCATTTTCACTATTAACACTTTAACTGCCACGTCGCCCATATATGGGTGACAAGACTTTCCCACTGTGAAATGTTAAATTGAAATTGAAATGTTAAATAAATTTGAATAGGACGAAGTTTAGCGGGGTTACGAAAATAAGTACCGGAAGCAAATTTTAAGTTATGCAGTTTACAATTATCCAAAATCGAAGTTTGGTCTCGTGAAAAATTGTACGGTTTTGGTGTGGCAATCAACGTGTTAAGACGAATATCGTCACGTATTTGTCTCTGTAAATTAAAATGTTTGTAGATATTTGAAGTTGATCATCAAACGTTTTTCCAATTCGATATCTCTTTTGAAGGGCAACGCAATAGAATTTTGATCATTCAGTTTTGCTGATCATTTTTAGTATTAAAACGATAATATCTCGATACTGTAGTTATAATTTTGACTCGATTGTTTCTACTGCTGAAGACTTGAAGTTTATACGTTCAAAAGCTAGAATAAATTGTTCGTAAACTCGACTAACCGTCTGACGCAGTTTAATGTTCCCCAAGACTCTACAGAGCCCATCGTGGAACACTTTCCCACAATTTCGGTGCGCATTTTTCGACCGAGTTGCTGAACAAACACTGCTAGATCGCTCCAACGCGAGCGTGGTAATGCGATTACTTTTTCGGTTCCCCATTCGCCTTAGGAACTTCACGAATAATTCCGATGAAATCACAAAGTAGCCGCGAAATTTAACCGCGAAGGGAGAGCCAATCGTTCCTCTAATGGCCGTTGAATTTGTTTGAGCAATTCGTGCCGCGTATCTCCTTATTTGCATCGGCAATGCCGTATGGAGGGAAGAAGAAAGGGGCCATTACAAACAGCCGTTCAGCGTCATTGTAGCGCGGTAAACCCCTAATCACCGCTTAATGTAATTTGCAATCTTAAAGCTCTTATATTTCCGCAATTTGAATGAATTTACCTAAGCAGCGATTGTTACATCCAGGCTGAAAATTACTTTATTCCCCCTTATCTGTGCAGTTAATTTTTAATATTTAACCGTTTACAACCGAAACTTCTTATAGAATCTAGTTAACGCCAAAATGGTATGGGAATTGTGTATCTTTTTGTTTTTCTGACTATTTCACTTTCTTTAACGAAAATCTTTTTCAATTTTTTTTTAGTTGTACCATGATGATGATATTATGAAGCATTCTTTTTCTTTCTAAATATCGTATTTATTTGTCGCTAATAAGTTAAATGATCGATACATAAGAAGTAATGTTTTTGATTTTCAAAAGTAGGACATTACATATTTCGTGAAGTAATTGTAATTCGTTTTGCATACGAAGCAACATTTACGAAATTGTTTGTTTAACTCCTGAACTGTGGAATCTAATAGAGTATAAGTACATCAAGCGTGATGAAGACGCTATCTTAGGAATTACCACAAATTACCTCGTGAACTTGGTAAACGTAACTCTGAAAGCGTCTCAGGCGAGGGAAACCGGCTTCATATTTATCAGATTTCATCACTTCTCTCGTTTTGAATAACAGATATCGTATCGAAGAGCCCAGCTTTGTGTCCAAAGTGAGGGTTGGATCTAGTTTGTTGATCCTGGCAAGATTCCAACTTTAAGCCATCAATCGTTACGACGACAGGGACTTAAGCTCTGTGGTTCCACTTTGCTGTGGAAAGGTTCTTCAAAAAAACAACTATTTCCTAGTAAAGATGATATTTCCTTTCATCGGAATAATAACGCGTGGTAATCGCGTGGTGCTTGAGAAAACAAAAAGCATATTCTAACATTCAAAACATGCAACAAAAAATAGAAATGTAAAATATAGAAAATATATGCATTGATAAAGATACATGGAAAATATGTAAATGGAAAATATATTATTAAAATGTTTAAAGGACGATATGAATTCTGAATTTCAGTTTTGCGAATTCATCGCTCGTAATCTATTTATGATAATCCTATAATATGCAATCGAATAAAAATTTATTGTAGTTCGATCGCTGCGTAAATATAAGGCCATTATAACTGATCGGTGGTCGTGTTAAAGCAACACTCGGAACAACGTCCGATTCGTTATGATCTGATTGTGGATTTGCGAAATGCGCAGTGTCGTCTGTGTTTATTTTGCATTACGTCAGCTCTATGTTGTTTCAACGACACGTGTCGATCAGCCATTTCCGTTGTCGGTCACGTGCAATTCGAGTTACCATCCGCGCATTGGTGTGAGTTGATGTCGAAAAGGCAAAGTAAAAATTAGGAAGAATCATTCGTATAAGACTATAATTGATAAATGAGTTATATATTTTTCGATTTCATAAAAATAACTTTTATATTTCTTCATCAATACTTTATTCCATTTTTACCTTGCCAACATTTTCCTTTTCACACTTTCCAGGTCACGATTGGCTTCCACGTGAACAAACACATTAATTAAAAAGTTATTGTGTATACCTTCCTTTTATTTTTTCCATCAATATCGTGTTTTGAATTTAGTCGTCATAGCGATATATTTTTCTAATTTTTCGCTACATAAATTTTTACGTATTTTACCTTGCTAATATTTCATTTTTAACCCTTTTCGGTTATGCTTGGCTTCCACGAGTTCGTAACATTAATTAAGAAATTATTAGATTTACCATCTTATTTTTTTTTTATCAATATCGGTCGTGAGATTAATTTTTCCGATATCGATGTCGTGACAATACATTTTTCTAATTTTTTCCCACATAATTTTTCATTCTTGAGTAATCTCCTAATTTTTCTTTCTGTTTGTAGACATTTTGGGCTGCGCCAAACTGCGCCAAATGAAAGTATTCATAAATCAATTATACCCCTGTTTATAATACAATTTTTATTTCAAGTTTAACTTTGTCCACTCTTTAATGAAGAAAAGTAACTTCAATGTGATATAAAGTTAAAAATTTAAATAACACACGTATCATTCAACATTGCTACAATAACGAAGAAATATGCTCCTGCGTGCAATTAAAGAGAAGCCCTAATTTGTTCATGAAAATAACTCAATGTAAACTTTATCCGTCAGTGATGATTACCAAGGGGAATACACTAGTAGTTCAGCATATTTCAATACAGCCTACCGTTCAGTTCTCGCTTTGGATATTTGGCTTTCCAGTCTGGTGAATTCATTTCGAATCGTAGTATTACGGAACAGGTGAGTAATTGTTAATTGACGCCGATAAAACGTAAGGCTAGTTAGTTCAATTGCTATCTACCAAGCCTGTCACAAGGGTTCTTACAAATTAAAAGTAGAGCTTCAGGGGCAAAGATCGAGAGGTTGCTTCAGATTAAAGGCAGAGGTTGAGGGATTCTTCATTTTACTGAACGTACAAAAGAAAACCGCTCCCCCGGAATTTAATAAGAGCCACTACGAGAAAAAACAAGACGCGAAAATCGATGAAAGTTCGTTGGAATGATTTTTCATTTATGGATGTTAATAGAGTTTAACGAAATATTGGTTTGGCCATACTAGGAACGGATTATTAAATTCATTATATACAGGATGTTCGGCCACCCCTGGGAAAAATTTCAATGGGGGATTCTAGAGACCAAAATAAGACGAAAATCAAGAATACCAATTTGTTGATGAAGGCTTCGTTAAACAGTTATTAACATTTAAAGTTCCGACCGTAATGAATTTTTTTCTCGAAAATGCGCAAGATTTCTGGGGTATGTCTATTCATTAAAAATGATTGTAATTGAACCCCGCAACTGAAAATAATTTTTTCAGAATTAATTAAAAATTTTTGTTTTCGTCGAAAAATTTAGGCACCTACCCCCTGTCCAATTTTCTTAGAAATTCATTTTCGATTTTTAATAATTTTGTTTGACGCCCTACAGAAAAGTTGTCCAATACTTTTTTGTAGGTACACATGGGCTCTACTTCAGAAAAAAGTTTCATTAAAATATATTCTGTATTATAGAAGTTATGACTGTTCGAAAATTGGACCATTTTTACGGGGTTTTTCTCATTTCTCGGGGTCAAGCATCAACTTTTCGAATATTTTTGCGATTTGTACATATTCTCCATCAAAATACGCGTCGTTTGCTTTTTTAAACATTAAAATCGTCCAATCCGTTCAGGAGTTATGACATTTTAAAGATTCGTATGAAATTTCAGGGAAGCATGTCAATGGTATGGTCAGACATCATATTTTCGGTAAGGAATTTTTTTCTCGAAACTGAGTAGGATTTCGGGGGTATGTCTGTTGACCAAAAATGCTTGCAATTGACCCCTACAACTAAAAATAATTTTTCCAAGACGATTCGAAAGTCTTTTTTTTTCACCCAAAACTTTCAGCACTTACTCGAATTTTTTTCTCGAAAGTAGGTAGGATTTCAGAAGTATGTGTATCCACCAAAAATGATTGTAATTGACCCCCGCAACCGAAAATAATTTTTTCAGAACGATTTGAAATTTTTGAAATTAATTGTTAATAACTTTTTAACGAAGTCTCCATCAACAAATTGGTATTCTTAATTTTCGTCTTATTTTGGCCTCTACAATCCTCTATTAAAATTTTTCCCAGAAGTGGCCGAACACCCTGCATAATTAAAATTCATTTCAATAGTTATTTTACTCGCGTTAGGGTTCTAGATATTTCTTTAAAGATGAGAATATTATAAGATGTTTTGCCAAAACTATCACTCATTTCATGATTTCGCTTGTTTCAATTCAGATTAATGCTTTTTAATTGTCATTTTGAATATTATTTATTTTGAATTATTTTTTAAATAACAAACACGGTACAATTTTGAACCGTCACTGTTTTCTGAACACTTTTGCTTAGTTCTATGGTCCCTTAATAAAAATAACAACTAAATTGGCTTACTAATTGTAGATTTTCATATTAACGCTTTGACGACCGCTAGTTTCGACCATGACTTATCATTAGCTAAAAATTGAAAAAGAATTTATAAAATGAGTATAGAAAAAAGCAGTCGACGGAGATTCTAGAGTCTCTTGCATGTGAAAGTGCGACGCCAATGTTGCGTCAGCGGTCTCTAGCGGCTGAAATTCGTACTACGGCGCCCCAGTGGCGTCAGCAGTCGTCAAAGCGTTGAAAAGAAACAGTGGACGTGCACCGATTGCCCTCTGAACTCTCCAGACGCAGAATGGTTTGTGCAAACCTGTTACTCGACGAAAGAGAATACAACAAAGGGTTAAACAAATATTTGCGCTAAGCTGTAGTTCGGTCTCAAATTGTATTCCGGCATCCCACGAGCAATCAACTACGGAATTTAAAATTATTCGGCTCGCACGAAACGGGCAATCTCGACAGAATAGACTCCCGAGATTTTTTCCATGAACTAGCATTCGCGGAGTGTCCGTACGAATGACGGGTAACATCAGAATCGGTGTTGGAGGAACCTGGGGTTCAAAGTTCGTCAGATTCACTGCTCCGAAACCATTCAGACCGAGCGACTGTCGCCCTCGGGCCTCTCGTCGTTGGCAGAGGCAAGGTTTAAGGTACCCGCAGCCAAGTGCCGAAGGCGGAAGCTACTCTGGATGCAATGCGAGTGACGCAAATTACTTTCCCCGTGAACGGTGGCGAATTTTGTGCCAAGGTACTTCTCAGAAATTCCGGCATTTTCCATTTCCGTTGAAAGGCTCGTAAACACAGGAAGTAGCCGCGTGAAACTTCCCGGCCAAGAAGGCGGTTGCCGAACTGTGAAATAATGTATCAAGCGCGAATGAATAATGACCCGGGCGCAATCCATTGCCCCTCCCCGCTGCTTCCCGTTTCATTTCCTCGAAAACTAATGCGGTCTCGAATGCGTGCCCGACGATACTGTAGGAACATTCAAAATAAGGCGATCTGGAAACTCCACCTTTTTACTTTGGTTTCTCTACCTTTGACCCCTTTCTCTCTTTTCAGAAATTTGAATTTTGGAAATACATACGAAGGGTTCAGATGACAATCGGTGTTAAGATTTTGTTAATATAAAAATTTTAAGTAGAAGGATTCAAAGTAAGACACTCTGGAAACAGGGTTTCTTTACCTTTGGCCCATGACACCTCCTTTTTAATAAATTTGAATTTTGGAAATATATATGGAGGGTTCAGAGGACAATCGGTATAAAGATTTTGTTAATATAAAAATTTTAAGTAGAAAGATTCAAAGTAAGACGCTCTGGAAACAGGGGTTCCATACCTTTGGCCCATGACATCCCCCTTTTCATAAATTTGAATTTTGGAAATATATATGGAGGGTTCAGATGACAATCGGTATAAAGATTTTGTTAATATAAAAATTTTAAGTAGAAAGATTCAAAGTAAGACACTCTGGAAACAGGGTTTCTCCACCTTTGGCCCATGACACCTCCTTTTTAATAAATTTGAATTTTGGAAATATATAGGAAGGGTTCAGATGACAATCAGTGTAAAGATTTTGTTAATATAAAAATTCCGATTAGGAAGATTCAAAGTAAGACACTCTGGAAACAGGGTTTTTCTACCTTTGGCCCACGACACCTCCCTTTTAATAAATTTGAATTTTGGAAATATATATGGAGGGTTCAGAGGACAATCGGTATAAAGATTTTGTTAATATAAAAATTTTAAGTAGGAAGATTCAAAGTAAGACGCTCTGGAAACAGGGTTTTTCTACCTTTGGCCCATGACACCTCCTTTTTAATAAATTTGAATTTTGGAAATATATATGGAGGGTTCAGATGACAATCGGTGTAAAGATTTTGTTAATATAAAAATTTTAAGTAGGAAGATTCAAAGTAAGACGCTCTGGAAACAGGGTTTCTTTACCTTTGGCCCATGACACCTCCCCTTTAATAAATTTGAATTTTGGAAATATATATGGAGGGTTCAGATGACAATCGGTGTAAAGATTTTGTTAATATAAAAATTTCGAGTAGGAAGATTCAAAGTAAGACGCTCTGGAAACAGGGTTTTTCTACCTTTGGCCCATGACACCTCCTTTTTAATAAATTTGAATTTTGGAAATATATATGGAGGGTTCAGAGGACAATCGGTATAAAGATTTTGTTAATATAAAAATTTTAAGTAGAAAGATTCAAAGTAAGACACTCTGGAAACAGGGTTTCTTTACCTTTGGCCCATGACACCTCCCTTTTAATAAATTTGAATTTTGGAAATATATATGGAGGGTTCAGATGACAATCGGTGTAAAGATTTTGTTAATATAAAAATTTTAAGTAGAAAGATTCAAAGTAAGACACTCTGGAAACAGGGTTTCTTTACCTTTGGCCCATGACACCTCCTTTTTAATAAATTTGAATTTTGGAAATATATATGGAGGGTTCAGATGACAATCGGTGTAAAGATTTTGTTAATATAAAAATTTTAAGTAGGAAGATTCAAAGTAAGACGCTCTGGAAACAGGGTTTTTCTACCTTTGGCCCATGACACCTCCTTTTTAATAAATTTGAATTTTGGAAATATATATGGAGGGTTCAGAGGACAATCGGTATAAAGATTTTGTTAATATAAAAATTTTAAGTAGAAAGATTCAAAGTAAGACGTTCTGGAAACAGGGTTTCTCCACCTTTGGCCCATGACACCTCCCTTTTAATAAATTTGAATTTTGGAAATATATATGGAGGGTTCAGATGACAATCGGTGTAAAGATTTTGTTAATATAAAAATTTTGAGTAGGAAGATTCAAAGTAAGACACTCTGAAAACAGGGGTTCTCTAACTTTGACCTATGGTCCTCCCCCTTTTAATAAATTTGAATTTTGGAAATATATACGAAGGGTTCAGATGACAATCGGTATAAAGATTTTGTTAATATAAAAATTTTAAGTAGGAAGATTCAAAGTAAGACGCTCTGGAAACAGGGGTTCCATACCTTTGGCCCATGACATCCCCCTTTTCATAAATTTGAATTTCGAAAATACATATGGAGGGTTCAGAGGACAATCCGTTAAAGAGTTTCTTAATATAAAAATTCCAATTAGGAAGATTCAAAGTAAGACACTCTGGAAACAGGGTTTCTCCACCTTTGGCCCATGACATCCCCCTTTTCATAAATTTGAATTTCGAAAATACATACGGAGGGTTCAGTGGACAATCCGTTAAAGAGTTTCTTAATATAAAAATTCCAATTAGGAAGATTCAAAGTAAGACGTTCTGGAATCAAGGGTTCTCCACCTTTGGCCCATGACACCTCCCTTTTAATAAATTTGAATTTTGGAAATACATATAGAGGGTTCAGAGGGCAATCCGTTAAAGACTTTCTTAATATGAAAATTTCGAGTTATGTTTCTGATTCTGTGTCGAATAGGAGAACATTCTGTAACGTGACTGTAATAGAACCTCGATTATGACAGGAAAATGGGGCTAAAAATTCCTGCAATAATCGAGGTCGATGCAATAATCAAGATAACCAATTCAATGAGAAGGAACAGAGTTACCACGTGTCCTACTTTCAATAAAACGGTTCTACAATCACACATTCGTGCCCTATGTACTGCTACTTTTTTTTATTGAATGTCCTCATTATACAGGGTGTCTAATTTTAATTTATTTTATTCTATTTTAATAAAACCAGCCACTATACAAAATATGTACTGTTATAAGACATTTTTCTGGTGATGGAATCATACAACTTTTGATACGCTAATTGACAGAGCTCGTTATTTTCTAAAACAGTATCGAGCTATTCATGTAGAAGAATCATTAGTTTAAAAAATTTGTTATCTCAGTATTATAAAGTGATTTAGTATATCTATTTGCACCTATATTTTTTGAATCGTCAGTGGTCAGATATTTCTATAACAATAAAGGACAATGAGACCTAATCAAAATCAACTATGTTGTGTTTATTTATCAATATCACAATAGTTTCACAGTAGCAGGCATTCGTTTTATTACCATTTTTCAATATTGAATATCTTTTGATTATGTATACAACATAGACGTGCACAATTCATTAAGTAAAGTAATTCTTCTGAAAGTTCTAGTTTCCAATTGTCAAAAAATATGGTTTTGGTTTCGTAGGAAGTTTCACAGGTCTGGTAGGCAGCGTATTAATATCTATTCCACTATCTATGATCAGTACTACCGGTTAGTTCTCCCTCCATTTGCACTCAATGCTACATGGCCATCCCTTCCACTTGACGATGCAATACAATGGACCATGCTCGTGTCCAATTATCGAGGTTATACCGTACGCGTGAATGTCTACATATTGAAATCGAAGGCTAGATAAAAACAGGACCAAACGGAAAGTTGATGATGATTGATACCAGAAATTGAAGTAATAATTATTTTTCTGAAAGATTGATTGATCTTCTGAACAAATTTCAGTAGATTACATCGATTTGTTTTTCGAATTTGAGTTGAATAAAAAATTGATTCACCGTATTTTAGCGAGTTTTCATAACTATAGAACTTTCAGGAGTATCTGTTTAATTTCTAGAAAGTATGCGAATGTATCTTGCGAGGGTCGGTGAAAACGTCCATCTGGGAAAGAGGACACCTGAGCGTAAACCGCATAAAACAGAGTTTGAGTAATTCTCTTGTGAAAAACTATCGTTGTATTTTCAAAATAAAACGTTGCTATAATAGATAAATATACAATAATATTTCAGTACTATGCTTCAAGAAAAATTATTTCCTTTATTGTAAATTGGTAATAAAAAAGGAAATAAGTTACGGTTTTTTGTATAATTGCTTTATTTTTAATAATTTAGTTGAACTAATTAATGTAGCGGTTATTTTAAATTTGAAACGCATATGATATTTAAAAATTACACAGAAATTAAATAAAATTCTTTTCTAATCGATATGTTGTATTTAATTTTGGAGAATATGAAAATAATATTCCTGAACATTGCATATTAATTAACAGTACCAGTATAGCTAGAAAAATTTGACTAAATTATATACGTTAATTGTTCGTTCGACAAGTTATGATTATATCGAGCAATTTATATTTAATCGTATTGTTAACCAAATGGAGTATACACGTTCTATAAAACACAACGACAATTAATAATTACAAACACTGAAAGGTAGATTGTAAACAGACAAAACGTATTAATACTAAGTTAACGAACAGATGATATTAACATTATTCTGGGTATTAAACAGATGTATCCGTTATAATTTCAAATGTAACGTTCACACAGGATCCATAAACTGGTAAACATGAATAATACAATGAAATAATAGTCAGTTCAGAGGTAATATTCCTTGAAGTATTAATAAATTTAACTGTGTATAAATTTTTTCAAAAATTTACAATCAATAATATGAATTAAATCTTTCGCTAATCTTTGTCAGTTTCAATTCTATAAATTAGTGAATATATTAAATATTAAATTTTAAATCGATTCAAATTTCTAACACTATATGAATAAATAATAATTTTTCTTGAAATGCTGCAGATTAATTGGGTTTTAAAATCGATATAAATTCCAATTTCTTATCTATACATAATTTTGTTTAAGAAGATATTAATTTTCCTGTAATACCGTTCGATAATATTAGTAAAATTCAAATAAATTAATTTTGATTGCAAATAAACGTTATCAGAATTTCTGCACGCTATAATTTTTGCACATTTCACGTATGATGGAAGAATCGAAGTAAAACTTTACGGAACGTTCGTCGATTCGATTGATTTCAATTCCAATAATTGTTTACTTTGCAAAGTGTGCAGATGCTCGTAGCTCGAGCGTCGCTGGCTCTATAATCGAAACGAAGAAAAATACACCACCCATTAATTAGTACTACTTCTGAGCTACGGGCATAACATGCTGCTTGCAGTATTGCACATCTATCATGACCAGCTATGTTAATGAGTCATTAACCTAACAACGACCCACTTCACAGTGTCAGAATGAAAGGGGTTGAGAGTGAGAAGCGAACGGGAGAGGACATGAACGATCGTTACAAGTAAACTTCACCGGTAAAGCGTGATCGATTGACCAATTAATAACCCGAGATACTACATATTCCATTGGAAAGCGAAAGTAACGCTCGCAAAACAGCTGATCGAGGCCTCAGAAGTCAGAATTTCTGGACATCGAAACTAGACATATTAAAATTAAATACACCACACCATTTTTATTCTTCTACTTAATTTCCTTTTTTCTCGTTACTCGACATAAACAAGTGCTGTTTAAAGGAACTATCAGTTCTCGTTTACAAATCGATCTTGTTTCTTACAGATTCTCTGAGATGTTGTACATTCGATTTTAAAGTAAAAATATTTCTGTAAAAGATAGTGAATGTGTCATGGTGTTTCTATGTTCGTTTCCTAAGTTTGTTTCCATCATTTGAAATTCTATACAGGGTGTTCGACCAACCCTGGGAAAAATTTTAATGGGAAATTTTAAAGGCCAAAATAAGACGAAAGTCAAGAATATCAATTTGTTGATTGAGGCTTCGTTAAAAAGTTATTAAAAAATTAAATTAAAAAAGTCTAAATCTTTATATGGAAAAATTATTTCCAGTTTCGGGAGTCAATTACAATCATTTTTGGTGAATAGACATACCCCCGAAATCCTACCCAATTTCGAGAAAAAAATTTGAGTAGGTATGAAATTTTCCGGCGAAAAAAAAAATTCAAATCGTTGTAAAAAAAATTATTTTTAGTTGCAGGAGTCAATTACAATCATTTTTCGTCATTAGACATACCCCCAAATTCCTACGCATTTTAGAGAAAAAAATTCCTTACCGAAAGTATAATCTGAGACCTCAAATGGTTCCCCGAAATTTCGTGCGAATCTTTAAAACGTCATAACTTCTAAACGGATGGGACGATTTTAATGTTTAAAAAAGCAAACTACGCGCATTTTAGTGTAGAATATGTACAAATCGTAAAAATATTGGAAAAGTTGGTTCTTGACTCCGCAAAATGAGAAAAACCCCATAAAAATGGTCCAATTTTCAAACAGCCATAACTCCTACAATTGCGAATATATTTCAATGAAACTTTTTTCTGAACTAGTGCTCATGGGTACCTATAAAAAAGTATTAGACAACTTTTCTATAGGACATCAAATAAAATTACTAAAAATGAAAAACGAATTTTTAAGAAAAATCGATAGGGGGTAGGTGCCTAAATTTTTCGGCGAAAAAAAAAAATTTCAAACCGTTCTAAAAAAAATTATTTTCGATTGTGGGGGTCAATTACAATAATTTTTGGTCAATACTCATACCGCCGAAATGCTACCCAGTATCGAAAAAAAAATTTGAGTAAGTGTGAAATTTTTCGACGAAATTAAAAAGTTTCAAATCATTCTAAAAAAAATATTTTCGCTTCCAGGGGTCAATTATAAGCACTTTTAGTGAGTGGACATACCCTCGAATTTCTACGTACTTTCGAGAAAAAAAATTCTTTACCGAAAATATAAAGTTTTCTATAACTTTTTAACGAAGCTTCCCATTAAAATTTTTCCCAGGGATGGCCGAACACCCTGTATATTCGGTATAAAACTATAAATATCGACGAACTGTTACAGAAATATCGACACTTTGACCAGTCGTTTACAAAATACACCGGCTTAACGTTGACAAATTTTAAGATTCGTATGTCGACAAAACGTTAAAGGGAAACAAACCATCTACCATTTTTTCACCATGGTTTTCAGACGCATTTTTGTTAAATCATTTTTGTCTGTTTCAACGGATAGTTGGAAATCCTCTTTGACACAAACCTTTTTGCACGTTCTGTGTAATATCTCCTACTACTGACAAAAGGCTATAAACGAATAAGTTTGTAAAACTTTCTACTTTTTCAGCATTTGGAGTCAGCCAGAAATTTAAAAAAAGTGTCCAATACGTAGCTCGATAACTACAGCTCTCTGATTCGTTTTATAAATATTTCCAACAATGGAAAAATAGAAATAAAATTTAAATTGAAAATCCTGCTATCCTACCTGTATGAAAAAGGCAAAGAGTAATTAATACGTGAAAAGTCTAATTTAATTCATTAAAAGAAGAAAAGAAATTTTAATTATAACTCTATGAAATATTAATTTTGACCAGAATTTTAAGTCGCGTTATTTAATAGTTAAAAACGTAAGAATTTATCTCTATTCCGTTATATCCGCGACAATGTTTCTTCGTTCAAACTATCCTCAAGAATATAAAGCTTGAGAAACACTGTCTGATTTCATTTTGGGAATCCAAAGTGGAGCATTCCTCTTGCATTCCATCAAATGTATAATAAAAGTGATTTTGAATACGGCAACAGCGTCTCTTCGCGAGCATTCCATTGTTTTCTGCAATGACAAATTGGCTCGGAAATGGACGATTAATTTGTCTTTCACTTAGAAAAGCTCAAATAATCATGCGGCGGAGGTGGCTCGCCGCTGACAATTCGCTTGGAATCCATTTGTCAAGTCTCTACGTGTCAGAGCTGGCCACTGAAATATGCCACCGTTTGCGATATAAAATTATTTTTAAGAACCGAGGTATTTGCAAAAAAACTACTTTCTAAATAAAAAAATAATCTATAACAAACGATTTCTTGAATTACGACATTTAATCAGTTTGTCAAATTGAGCAGAAAACATTATTTTGAATCTTATTGATAGCACTTATTACGGTTATGAACGAACAATTTTGTCTGCAAGAGAAATTATATTTTTACTTTTGAGTCAGCTTCTTTAAAATTTAATTTCACAAGGTTTTATTTTCCAAAATAAACTATATTTTTAAATTTGAAAATTTCTGTTTGAAATGTAGGTTCTTACTATGTATACGTTACATTTTGAAGACAATTTGGCTCGAGGTCGATTGACAAAAATTCGAATCAGTGACGTTTCATCGATATTGGCCTTCGAAGATAACGAAATGTCAAACTTGTCACTTTACAGCTATCCGACATTAAATGTTGGAAACTGTTGCACATAGAGTAGCCTACTTGCGACTTTCGTGACTCCTCCAACGTCTGGATTTTGCTAATTACACGTGATATTTAGAATCTACGCTTACCTTAAGGGATTGATCCAAAGTTGAGTCGAATCTGGAAGCAACGCGTCTACAGCTACGTTTCACACTCGAAGTACTTCCAATTATCTCTACTGCAAACAGGGTCCTGTAACACGAAATCGAGCAGTTCATTAGAAAATTTCACAAGGTAATTAAAAAACAAAATCTAGTTTGCATGCGACTTGTTTAATTGTCTGATTTTCTTTGGATAACCGTTGATTAAATAATCATTCGAAAAATGTAAATTTAGAAAATCCTTACAAATACAAAAATTAAAGGAATATTTGAAATTAAATTCCCATTGAATATAGGATCCATTGAAAATACGGAGCACGATTTTAAGAGCAAGCGATCAACGTTAGTTTCGAATCGTATCAGGCTGTTAATGTAAACAAAAGTATTTCAGTTTCGATAAGATCACGGTGATTCGATCTGTAAACCAATATTGCAATGTATCAGGATATATTCCCCGATGAAATTAATTCTGACGTTTCATTATGATATTAAACTAACATAGATGTTGCACGCGCGAAATAAACGGCTTGTCAGGCAAGCGATAGATGAAATATGGAGAGATATTTTATTGATGAGGAATCTATTTATTCTGTGCGATGAAACACTACCGATTGATGCGATACGATGAGACGATTCTCATCGACGTTTCAGTGGATATGCTTTATCGAAAGGAAGATAATGTCACTGGAAACGAATGTATTAACCGTTTGTCGATAACGTGGAATTAGTAACGCAAAAAGCACGGATTTAAAGACCGATAAACGACGATTTAATACGGAGTTTTAATTTTATTGGCACAACTAAATACATTATAGTTCTTGGTTGAAATAAGATTATATTTTTCGAATATTTTTTTAGAATAACTATTATATTTTCGATGTAATCTCATCGAAAATCTAGAGTTTATCTCATATTTATCTTCTTTAGCGTCCGATGTTGAGAATTAATTTGTTTAGTTCCTTTGTGAAGGAACTTTCACCCATATATGGGGAACCACCCTGTATACGTCGTCTGCAGGGAAAGGGTTAAGGAACTCAAAGAGGGGTTGTGATGAGGTACTCTCACCGATCGTTTGACGTGCTATAATAGCCACATTGATACTCTGACACGCCATTTACGCGAGCAATAATGACCAACGGCAGTTCATGTCAGGGATTTTGCATTAAATACACGCCGTGTACATGTATACGTATATGTCTATGTAATTACGAAGTCGAACGGTGTACGTTTTAACGTATGAAAATTCTATTACTTTCCCTTGTATACTATTATGTTTCCACCGAAACAATTTCTATTATACAGTCTTTTCGATATAATTTAATTACTCTGTATAGATTATTCTGATAACGATACATGCTTTTAATCGTAAATATGTTTCACAATTTAGGTGATAACTTTGCGTCGAAATTGAATTATAATGAAATTTTGCTGTACATTAACAAAATATTGAAAAATAAAATTATGGAGTGCATATATATATATTTAATTAATTAAATTGGATCCGTTGCATGCACCTTCCAATGGAAAAGTATTAAAGAAATACGTTTATTTTACACAGATTCACGAATCCAATGAGTTGTTATTTATTGAATAAGTGCTCGTTAACATATTTCTGTGAACTATATTAATCTTATAGTTTAGCTAAAATGTCCATCCAGCAGATAACAGAGCAGTGCAATATTCTATTTTAGCTAAAACTTTACACAGTTAGCACACATCGTATCTTCTGCTAAAAAAATCAACAAGTTACTCAAGTTTCTTTAGGGGACCATAAATACACATTTTCTCTGCTGCAAAGGCTAATATAACCTCAGGGACTTGCTTCACTCTGGATATTACCTGTACATCTTCCAACTGGATAAAAAATCTAGAAGGTAATGCAACTGTACTGAACATTTTAAATATGAATATGGCCATTTGTTTGTCCAAGAGGGCCAGTCCCATAAAATCTATTATACAATAATGCAAGACAACGTAACGAATCAGGGCCCTTTCATTTTTAGGATGTTTTCATATATACGTATTCTAAATTTTACTCAACTTTAGATCGTATACATATGAACGTATGAAACGCGAAAGGTGCACATAGCAACGAAGAAGTTTCATTTATCTAAGAGTTTCCATAATTAGAAACTATTAGTATTTTATTAATTATTGAGGCATTGCTAGAAGCGGCAAAGCCTCCCCTTTAAAATGGTTTTTTGTTTATAACGATCCAACTATCCGTTGTGAAGATATCGTAATTTAAATGAAAAGGTAATTTTTTAAATTCCACTCCTCGTCTTACTAAAGTATTAAAAATATTAAAACTTTGGACGCGTGCAGTTCCGAAACTACTCGTGCTTTTTGCATAAATGAGCCATCGTCAGAAGCGGTGAACCTTCCTCTTTAAAATGGCTTTTGAATTATGTCGATCGGACTTTCCGTTTTCGAGATATTGTAATTTATGTAAAGAAGTATTTTTTTAATTTCCACTGTCTCTCTGCCCGTGACGTACGAAAGCCTATTCACGCGTATTAAAAATACTAAAACTTTAGACGCATGCAGTTTCGAAACTACTAGTGTTTTATTTATAAATGAGGCATCGTTGGCAACGGAAAACCTTCCTCTTTGAAATGGCTTTTGGTTTTTGACGATCGGACTTCCCGTTTCGGAGATATCGTAATTTATATAAAAGGTAATTTTTTTAATTCGACTATCCCTGTCTTCGTCTAGCGGAGTCCGACCTCCTTGTCGCACGTGCGTGGTGCTGACCTACCCCGCGTACGTGACTGTCGTGACCCAGTTCCGGCGTAGTATTTCCAAGAATTTACTACGCACTGTTTACTATTGGCGCGCGCGTAAGATTAATGAACTCGCGCGCGCACAACGAAACGTAAACAAACTTCGAAGCCTCATATCTCCGTAACTAGCCACCGCATCGACTTGAAACTAAAATCACTATATCTCCGGAACTAATAGAGCTATCGACTCGCACGAACGCTCATTTTAAAGGGCATTTCATCCTCTATCTAATGACTCTGTCAACTACTATAATTTATGCTGTCTTCTATAATTATTTTGAAATTTACTTTGACGCTACATACCCAAAGAAGTTTCAACAATTCCTACTGATCGTAGGACTAATGTACGATAAAACTGGATCATAAATTGTTTATTTAATTGAAAATTAATTTTAATTTATATACAGAATGTTGGCGTAGTTACTAGCCAGTACTTTTTCGTAAATAATTGTTTTCTCTAGAACTAACTACGGTATCGATTTGGAACAAAATTCGTTTTAAAGGACATTTCATCCTCTATTTAATGATCATATCACCTACTATAATTTATGCTATCTTCTATGTTTATTTTGAAATTTACTTTGACGCTACATATCCAAAGTAGTTTCAGCACTTCCTGTTGATCATACGACTGGTGTGCGATAAAACTGGATCATAAATTGTTTATTTAATTGAAAATGAATTTAAATTGGTATAATAGGTGTTTACATAATTACTATGTCATTTTTTCTTAAACAATTGTTTTCTCCGGAATTAATTACGGTATCGACTTGAAAGAAAATTTGTTTTCAAGAGCGTCTTATCTTCTGTCCAATGAAAATTACTAATTTACTAGTACTATTAAAGTAATAATGCACGTTTAGAGTAAAAATATTGAATATTTTTGTACAAGTTCTTAGAAGTCAATGCTTTAAGAAGAAATAGGCGACATAAAAGAGAAGGATATCTTACTAATAAACTTCGAAATACAACTTTCTATACATATTATGCAAAAACTAGAAGTACGTTGTCTCGTAAAAGAGAAAAAGAAAGACTGGTCATTTGATCGATCATGGTAGGAATACATGAAGTGCCAGTAGGTTTAGTGTTAACCTTGATTTGTTCGTAGTTGGCTATTGCATTCGATATTTCTCTAGTACTCGTAAAATATACTGTTTATGTTTTTCATCTTTAGTTAAGAAATTGTGTTGTACTCCGTCATGTGTTTTACGCCATGCTCGGCAGAATCGTTCACTATAAAAAAATTTTGACCCCTATAGCTAAGGACCACCCTAACCTACAGTATTTTTCGAAGCTTTTACGTCAACTTATAATAATTGTTTATTCCTCAGAAACGTAGTTAAAAATCGTACCAAGTACGAATCTCGATTCAGATTTTATATGAATGCAATAATAATTGAGTCTTATAATTCTATAAAGTAGTCGATACTTTCCGATGGAATATGAGGAACAAGTAAATAAAGTTTCGTCGGGATTGGACAGAAATAGCAGAAGTTGTAGAAAAATCACAAACGCACAGATTAAAAATTTTGTGTTGATGACGATTTATTTTAACCATACCCATATAGTAGGGGCTAGTTTCATCTCGAAAAAAAGAATTTTGACCCCCGTAGCTAAGGACCACGTTAAAATGGTGTCCAAAAATACGTGCTCCTTTCGCCCCTATCTCGTCACGATGATGGCGTAAGATGACGAAACAAGTCTCGTCTACACGGTGGCCAGTGTTGCAAGAGTTGCACGGAACGGTGCAGGTTAAAACGACATGTAATAGATCAACCAGTGGCTCGGTGCACGGCTGCTTCCGGTCGAACGACCAACCGCACTGGAGCCTCGCTCTGTGCGAAACCTGAAAGTAACCCTTCCTGGTATCTGGATGCAGGACTGCTTGCCCAGCCACGAGGCACCCATTATTGCCCGTTCGACGACGCCCGCGCGACCACGCGCGATTTATTGCCACGTGTGTTTTATTGGTTTTCCTGTTGGTTGCTGGCATTCACATCCATTCGGTTTTGGGCCATCATGCTAGATAACACCGCAGGGATGAAAACGTAACTTCGCGCCATTTATCATTCTTTCTTAATGGGGAGGATGTATTTAACACAGTCAGTCTAATCAAGAATTTTTGTTTCAATTTTAATTGCCAATTAAAAATTATTATTTCTATTTCACCGTTGCAATTTAATGTCTTTGTAATATCAAAATTACCTAGTCCTTCGCTAGTTAAAAAACTGCAAAAAATAAGTAAAAAAATTGTACACTTTCGTTAAGTAGAAATTGTACTGTGATCTAGCGTTGGATTTAATATGCAATTTATTTTTATTCAACTTCGAACGAGTTATTCGCTTATACCCATCGCTAGTGTTACTACGTGATCTGCCAACAGCTTAAACCCATTACTCGTATCGAAATAAATATTAGCAACGGTAGAATGTACTGAAATTGTACTGTGATCTAGCGTAGTATACGTAATTTATTTTTATTTTTATTCAACGTCGAACGAGTTATTCGCTTATACCCATCGCTAGTCTTATTACGTAGTCCGCCAACAGCTTAAACCAACTGCATTACTTGTATCGAAACAAATATCAGCGACGATAGGATGCTTAATAAAACAAATTTATTTTTTATTAAATATTGCGTTTGAAAATATTTAAATTTGAATAAATTTTCTGTCGTAAATTTAAATACGATATATTTTGTTGTTCGACTAAATAAAATACATCATTGTAAATGTTATTATATTTTCTTTATTTACTTGTACGTTTCTGTCGAAATGGTAATATATTTTTTCGATAAAACTTTTTAATACTAGCGAATTCATCGACAATTTTTCGAATCTTTTCGAGGATTACAGACCCGGTTGGCGAAACATTTATACGTTATAATAAATATTCGCGGCGAAACTTCTATCTTTCGTTAATCCCCGTGCTGACAGCGCTCTCTGCCCGACTGCTCTTTAAAATGTTTAAATATTCTCTTTATCAAGAATGTCAGCGGCGAATATAAGTTCACCCACTTCGTGAAAATCGAGCCCCGCTCTTTCCTCCCCAGAAGTTTGCATAGTTAAATACGCGGGACTTATGCAATGACCGAGCATTATCCTCGTACAGGGTCTACGATAGAAGTTAACGAAAGGAATCTCTGATATCTCTTTTTGAAATTTGCTGCGCCGGAGATGTTAGAGGGAATTTTATTAAATTCACCATAAGGAACGCTTCAGAGGGGATTCCGCGCGTCTAACTGGTTTAAGCGAACCATCACGTTCGAAACTTTATTCACAGACCATGAAGTTGATTCTCACGAGGATTAAACTAATTGAAGTTCGTTTAATGAAATGGAGGATCGGAATTTAGCGATTGTTCGGATTGGAAACATACACGCCTACGTCTTGTTTAACGGTAAAATGTAAATTACGACGATACGCGTCCTTGTATTGGGTCACGTCGCGAAATGTAATTGCTATCCTGGACAACAATTCATTTTCTGCCAGACGCACTCCGTAGAGAAGGCTTTCTCGGGATCCTGGTGAATAATCAAAAGCGTATTTTCATCACGTTCGCGTCCCGTGGAAGAAAATGACATTTGGAAGTGCTCGTGACGCTAATACTCGGAATTGCATCTTAAGAAATCCACTTCTGCATTTCGCTCGAGATTGGCGTCAAAAGCATATTTATATTTATCTCTCAAAGTAATGAAATACGTGAGAAATTAATTCACGTTTTATTATTCCGTGCTTGTCTTTCAAATTTATTTTAATCCTTACTTAATCTACGTTGATTATTAACAGTATTTCATCGTTGATAACATCATACTTTGCTCTCATCGTATCTCATAAACGTTCGTAATTTTCATTTTATATTTATGGATTATATAATTAAGTTTATCTTCGAGATTACGCAAGATGCGAACAAATTTTTTAACAGATATCCCTGCTTCTTTAGGATTACTTTATTACATTAACGTTTGCGCGTTTGAAAAAGTCAAAGGGAGAAGCTAACAAGATAAAGCAAAAGAGATTCAAGATTTTAAAGATTACAAAATCTCTTAGAAATTATTAAATTAAAAATTATAACGTTATACGATATTTCGAAAGAAATTTTCTTAACATCGATAACTGTTTTCGAGGAAACTCATTTTTGTTTAGACCGAACACTTAAGTACCTTTTACAAATGAATTTTCCACCAAGTTTGGCACCGCTTAATTACGGTAATAATTTACTCACGAGAAACGGTAACTGTATTTGCAACTTGCAAATCTCTGTTCCCGTTGCTGACGCACGACACAGTAAACATGTTACTGCGCTGGTTCTCCGACTCGAAAAATAAAACACGCGGTTCCCGTCTTCGTGCACGGCCATGGCTGTAATTGTAATACGTTTACGTGTGTACATAATACGCACAAAACAACGAAGGTAACAGTAAACCGAGCAGCAAATTACGCGTCACAGGTCAATAAGCTCTTGTTACAGGTAATTATCGACTGAATGTTATATTAGCTAAAAACGAGGTCAATATTTTTCAGCACCAACTGACTGGCACGTCCAGTGTTTCCAAGCTGAATTATCAAAGAAATTAAATGTAACTTCGAAACGTGAATTATTGTTCCTAACTACTCGGTGATACTAATTAAGCATTTCACTTGGATCTATCAAAAGGATCACCTGGAACATTCGATGGAAATATTCCTCAGTTGGGTGACCAAAATCGTTGCCATTTTATTTTAAACATTTTTCTAGATAAATTGAAACTTGTAACACTCTACGTAAATTTATTAGTATTATTAACATTAGTTTTAGTATTACTTTATCATAGCTGAAACGAAGCAGAATTTTACGTATATTAGTTGGTGCAGCAAAAATAATATTTGATAAAGAAACTCAGCAGCTTGATTTACGGTTAATATATTTCTAAATTAAATGGCCTATATTTCCTGTTGGAGAATAAAAGGCGACTAAACGAAATGTCATCTAAATTTGACAAAAATTGAAGGAATCATAGAACAATCACAAACACACAGACGCTGAATGCAAATAGGTATCTGACAGGTGTCGTGCGATAGGAAACTATTTGTTTCGCTCGTTTAAGGGGATATTTTGATCTAGAAATAGAGGTCGATCAATTTTTGGTTTTCTATTGTTATATTAGTTAAAAATGAGGTTAATATTCTGCAGCACCAACTGATGGCACGTCCAGTGTTTCCAAGCTGAATTATCAAAGAAATTAAATGTAACTTTGAAACGTGAATTATTGTTCCTAACTACTCGGTGATACTAATTAAGCATTTCACTTGGATGTATCAAAAGGATCACCTGGAACATTCGATGGAAATATTCGTCAGTTGGGTGACAAAATCGTTGCCATTTTATTTTAAACATTTTTCTAGATAAATTGAAACTTGTAACATTCTACGTAAATATTTACTTAGTCATAGATGAAACGAAGCTGAATTTTACATATATTAGTTAGTGCATAGATTACGCAGTAAAAATAATATTTGATAAAGAAACTCAGCAGCTTGCTTTACAGTTAATATATTTCTAAATTAAATGGCCTCAGATTCGCCTTCAATTAAATCAAAAGGAGTTCGATTTAATTCAATTAATATTCTTAATGAAAACGTTAAATATAAAGGAAGTAAAAAAAGCAAGAACACACTTTTGATATAAAACAAATTTGTGCAATGGAAATCCTTCGATTAAAATTATTTATAGTTCCTGTTGGAGAATAAAAAGCGACCAAACGAAACTTCATTAAAATGTATGATAGCGATACACATTAATGAAAAAAGACAGGTTACAAAAATACCACATTTTCAACTGCGATGTGCCACGTTTTCCTGTTATCCGATCAATTTCAAATTTTGCATAGATTATTTTTTCATCGAGTGTCACAATTTCAGGGGATGTCCCAAAAAAAGAATTCGAAAATCGAAAAGCGAGGTCCACCGTAATGAACAGTGTCGATTCATCTAGTATTGTATTATGTTCTGCGCCTGGGTTTCGTAAGACAAGCTTTATCTTAAATGCTTAGACTGCTGATAGTCTAAAATATTTATAGAATAGAGTATAACGTAGGATTTCTCGCGCGTTCCTTGAGCGATAATTTTATGAGCCGGCGAAAATGCAGCTGTAAACATGATTAATGCTTCGTTGAATGCCGGAGTTTCGGCAATTACTCGTAAGTCTGACAAATATTCCGCAGAATATATTGATAGCCCGAACGATTCATCATGCCTTGCTGCTGGGAGCCATTTCCTTAATTTCGATATTACCCGGCGTTCAGATAATCTTCTGCAATTTCGGAATAAATAATTTTAGCGTCGACGTCGCCCTCCGACCCGGGGATTATCTCTTCGAATGATCCTTAAACGCGGACCAACCCTCCGCGGAATTTTCTCAGGAAATATTTCTCTCGATAAAGACGTACCGTACACGCAAAGAGTGCAAATTGAAAATTGTGCTGCTGTTTTCAGACGCGATCGATGAAAAATTCATCGTCCACGGTTCTCCAGAAATATGTCCTCCTTTCTATTCTCGCGGAAGCAAATTACAAACAGCTTGGCCTCAAAGGAAACTCCCTGCTCGATTTTCCAGCAAAAATTTAATTATGAAGAGAAACAGAGACCTCGATGTATATTAATTTCTTAATATTTTTATTTGTATCGTAAACGTTGCAAAGAACCATCTTTATTAATTTTTTAAAAATAAATGTTACATCTAATGCTATAATTCACCTTCACAGATTACTTGACTATCCTTTGGGAATACAAAATAAATTTTTCAATCATTTTTATTGACTTTTCATGTTTTTATTACGCCCACAGTAAACGTGTGTTTAAACACTGGCGTAGGTCACTGAAGCTCTCAAGATTGACTAAATCAAAAAAATTCACAAGATTTTTATTCGGTAGGTTTAAAATTGCAAAATTTTATCATTTTTTCCGCAACTTTTTAATAAAAGAATATGGTAAACTCATTATAAAAATATAATTTTGGTTCAGGCAAGAGCTATTAGTATGTGGATTTTTGAGATTTTATCTACGGTAATTAAGAAAATTACAATCCACAGTACTTGACTCAAATATATATACTTTTAAAAAATGAAATAAAAATAAAATTGATTTTCTTTGAGGTCTCACATGAGACTGCCCCATTAAATTATTTTCTTAGTTTTAAATCCAGATCACTGCTGAGTTTGTGTTGAAGTTGCAATAATTTTATTTAGTTTTTCGTTAGTACAACACTATTTCGAAATTTTGACATCTTTCTCGAGTCCTTAATCCGTGATTTAAAATACGTAATGACTAAAATTTAATTCTCTATATTTCTGTGCTATATCTGCTTTATTAACGTTTAATTTAAATCTGATCGAATATAAGAAATTCCATATATGCTGCACAACTTACCAGAAACTATTATTTTCTTCCGCCAGCTAAAAACATGTAAAATCGTGATACCACTCCGTGTTGTTATTTAAACAATACTTGTGTTTATAAGCTAATTAAATGATCGCTCATGTAGAAACTCGTGCAATACATTGTATTTGCCTGGTAATTGCGCAACGTCCGTTCTGTCTTCTCGTTCTTCCTCTATTCTTACGCTCTCATTCTCCTCCCTTTTGTTTCTCTCGTTCCCTCCCATCGCATTCACCTTTCTCCCATTAGCCTACTCGCTAATTGCCGTTCCTTACTGTTCTCCAGCTACGCTGAGACTCTTTTCGCAAACGGTAGCGACGTTTACAAATACGCTCTGAAACATTTCACGCTAACAACCGCTTAGGTAGGAAATAGCTCGTTTCCGTTACACAATTGCTTTAAGAATAATTCAAGAGTGTGCGTATTCTTGTCAATGTAATTGGTAAATATCCACTATATATTTATCTATTCATACTTTCAATTGTTACACCTGGCTCCAGGACTAACTCTACATATAGAAAGATATTGGTCCAGGACGTGGAGCTTTAAGGGCGCCAGCTTTCAATGGACGAACTCGAACTTATTATACAACTTCCGTTACTTTCCTATATCTTCTTGCATTCACGTTTCAACAGAGTTCCTAATATACAAGGTGTTCCACATTTTCTCGTACACACTTCAACAATAAACTAAGACTGTAATAACAAAAAATCCATAAATGCTTTGTGAAGAAGTTATAACAAAAATATGAAACGTGATGTAAACGCTGTTGAATATACCTATGTTTCCATTTCAAAGTGACTACCGCCTTTGTTGAGACATTTTTGGCATCTACGTACTATTGAATTCATTGTTGACTTCGGTTGGTTGCGATTTTGTCGAAATTCTTTACACGCGATATTCATTTTTGCAATTAATTCATTTCCTGTACGCATTTTTTGTATTGTAAACTTATAATAACAATATTTCTCTTTATTCAGAGTTGTACGATTTATTTATAATTGTACAGGGTGTTCCACATTTTTCCGTAGACACTTCAGCAGTGTGTTCTATTTACAAATAAAACTAAGACTGTAATAACAAAAAATCCATAAATGCTTTGTTAAGAAGTTATAACAAAAATATGAACTGTGAAAGATATAGTGTCATAATCGTGTAAATTATGATATGTTTACTGTTTTTGTAATGTTGAGTCTCTATGACGACATGTCTTCTCAACAAAGCATTTATGGATTTTTTGTTATATTACATTTTAGTCGTAGTTTTACTTGCAGAACACACTGCTGAAATGTGTACGGAAAAATGTGGAACGCCCTGTATAAACCAGAATAAATAGAAAAACTACTTAACTTTGATATCTGTAAAGAATTAAACATTAGATGTTCAGTTAATTTTCTTAAAATCGAGGATCACGTTCGAGCCCCAAGAACTATGCAACTTGCATTTCGTGCCACCAAACTAGAAATTCACCGCTTTTCTTGGCTGCTCCAAATGCATCTTGGCGTTCATAGCCGGGCTTATAACACGGCTGCTTAGCTATTCGCGGTTCTTGTTCTCTGATTAGATTCGGCAAAGTTCTTGTAGTACGTAATTTGAAGCAATATGCCTTACTCCTTGCTGAATTTCGCCGGAAAAAATTTTCTCTGCACGTTGCATACTCGTCGTGGACTTTTATTAAAAAGGAAATGGTTGAATTTGAGCGATAAAATGGCGAAACAACAGAGTACGTTCGTGTTTCTTTTGTTTGTTCGGAATTGTTAATGTTTCGCTTTAATTTCGACTACAGTAATTTATTTGGGAAGCTTACACTATTTTCAGAAATTGGACAAAGTAATATTAAAAATTTTATTTCTAATTTTCTCTCTGATGCAACGTACTGAATAATTTTATCGTTGCCTTGTAAAAAATAAAATCATTCGAAACACTCACGAGCGTACACGAAGATTTAACAATTTTAGGATTCTAGGATTCAAGAATATGGACGTGTATGAAAGTTTTGATTTTATTTTATTAACATTCTTGAACAACTGACAATATGGATCAAAGTATGGAAAACGTCAATAGAGATTCGAAGCAATTTTTAAAATTATGTCTCGAAGGTCATTGGGTTAATGGTCCCCTTTACGGAGGAAAATGGACCGTAAACCTTTAATCTTTTCATATTACGAAGACATACGATGCGATGATAGCCATAGAGGGGTGGAACAACTATAAATGAATCGATTTGGTAGTCCTACCGATATCTGACCCTACGAAAAACTTTTCCCTCGTTTAATGCGTTGGATGCTTAGAATTCAGCAGCATTCAATAAAAGTAGTGATGGGATCAAGTGAATCGCGTAAATATTTATTTTTATTAGAACAGAACTATTTCCAGAATCGTTACGATTTTCGTCCATCAATTTTGTTAAAAAAATGGACGAGCATTCTTCTGAGGCACTGTACAGGTGTTCTGTCAATAAAAGTTCAATAAAAATAGTAATGGGATCAAGTGGATCGCGTAAATATTTATTTTTATTAGAACAGAACTATTTCCAGAATCGTTACGATTTTTGTCCATCAATATTGTTAGAAAAATGGACGAGCATTCTTCTCAAGCACTGTATTGTTTGTGCAATTGTATAAATCTTTCCAATTTGTTAGTCAATCGTGTCTAAGTTTATTATTATATTATTATTTCATATCATGATCAACAAATTTGTTACATAGTTAAAAAAAACTTTTATATTCTCCACTCATCAATGAGACAATCAACGAGTAAAATTTTGTATAATTGAATAAAGTTCAATTCTTTTGTACATATCGTGAGAATATAAATAAATGTACGTACCACGTTTGAAATCGATATATCAAAAACAGTCCCTAAAAAATAAATCTCGAGTTTCGCCGGATCGTTATGGTTCCAAACTACCTGAACGGTCGCGACAATGATTAAAATTTTGTTGTACGATTAAAAGTGTAGGGGGAACAAATATTGTGCGTGGCTCTCGACCGTATATCGAATGTTTTTTTAAATTAAACACGATCCTTCTCTCGTACGTGCGAAGGATTTTGCATTCTATAAATATACAAACACACGTACACGCGTATACAGACATAATAAAATAAATACTCGACTCGCGCTGCATATTGCGGGACACTCTGTGTATTTCCATTCGTTGTACACAGATCGTCGGAAGGACAACAGCACCGCTGCTTTAGCTTTGAAATATACTACGCCTGCGAACGGATGCGCCAGATTAAATTTCACAATCCGATGATAAAAGTAACGTGTCATTAAATTTCCATAAAAGAGTCGGTGTCCAGGCTCGTACGCGCCCGAGGAAACCAGAATCTAAGATCTTTCTCCAGTTATCGGCGTAGTCATCCAAGAAGATCCTGGGGATATTTATTTTTTTCCCCCCGCGATCTACACACACACACATACACGTACACGCGGGAGATCCGTTTTCGTACGGCGCAATAAATCTTGCACCTTGTAATTAAGATAAGAGCGCCGCGAATGCGGCCCCGAAAGAATTTCTGCAGCTGGATAATTAATGAAAACGCGTGATAAATTCCGCGACGACGTATGATGAATGTGTACGATGTTATTTATCTGCCAACGCGTAGATACGGAGACCGGCATGCAAATGTGTAATTATCGCTGAAGATGAAAGCGCGTGTGTCTTTTGAAAATGTTTTCGTTCTGCCTTCTGTGTTTGTAATAAATCTGCGGCGGTTTGTTGCGAGCGAAACCGTCTCTTTCGAACGCGATTTTGATTACTGCGCCGGGGGATAATTGGGAAGTACACCCTCGCGGGATCCGTAAAGAGCGCGTGTACAAAAATAAACTTCCACTCTGAGAGTTTTGGGGTAGTCAATAGGATGGTCCTTAGCTACAGTCAAAATTGTTTTTTAGTTTTGTTTTTACGCACCTCCATAGATCGTTACACTTGACGAAGAAATCATTTATGCCAAATTTTAGCGTGATTTGAAATTATAACGATTTCGCATTAGAGTCGAATGTACTTGTATCGTATTAACCGATATTTTTTTTTGGTGAAATTAAGGGGTGCGTTAAAAAGTAATCGAAAGTCGAAAAATAAGGACCACCCTAGTAGTCAATGTACAAGGTGAATCGCGTAATTGGGATAGGTTAAGTCTCGAATTGGATAACAGATAGAAATAAACTGTAGAGGGAAAGTTTGAATGACAGAATGGTGTCTGTTTTTCTGTGATTTTAGTTTTTTCATAAGTGCAACGATGCAGCAGAAAAATGTAGATGCGTATTTTTATTTACTCGAATCGATTCCCCAGGATATTTTGGGTAAAAAATCATTGGGGTATCATGTTTGTAAAATCAATATTTTGTGAGATATGGTTTGCAACGCATGGTACAGCGAGATCTCTGGATCTGAATCCTTTAGATAACTTTTTTACGAGGTTATCTCAAAGATAAGATACATTTGCGATCATTTGTTTCTTCAGAAGACCTTAAAAAAACATATTAGGTTACATATATTACACAATGAGCAGCTTAATTCTGTTATGAAAAACGTTACGAAACAATGGATAAACATCTTCTGTGAGGAGAGTAAACGATTTAGTAAAAATGTGAAATATCTCATGAAAAATTCATTTTTTAGACATTGTGCCCTAATGATTTTTTACGCAAAATGACCTGGGGAATTCATTCGAGTAAATAAAAATATAAAATTTCATTTAAAAAAAATCTGCATTTTTCAGTATGAGAAATCTCGAAAAAGTCTTACCATCTCTGTTGCATTCTAAATATGTTTGTTTCTAATAAAATGGAAAATCTCAAAATGGAGAACATCTTTTACAGTGTCTTACCCTGCAGTTCTTTCGAGTACCAGTTAACTGTTTTCCGCCGGATATTCTTACGAAAATAAATATTTCCTATGCCCATGTTAGCTAACGTTTGGTATGCACAAACATGTCGTGTATCGATACGTCTCGTGTACTAAGGAACGAATTATTTTCAATGGCTTGCATTCTGCTATCCTCTTTTCGTCGAAGGAAATGCTTTTCGTTGTGAGTAGTACTGAATTTTCTCCGTGTTTCTTAGAGCTACCATGATTTTGCGTACGATCTATCGTATATCAAAACGTCTTCAAACAAGGCTAGGTGGATCGTTTTTGTAAGCGAATATTCCACGTTCACAAAAAGAAAAGATAAATGTAAAAATGAAAAACACGATCGCGCATCTCGTTGATTTAGAATACCTTCCTTTAAGGAGATTCGCTATTTTATTCCTTTCGAACAAAACCGGTGTTAGTTTTAAGAACAGGGTAAATCATTCGCTTGATCGCAAGTAAACATACCGGACGCAAAATATTCTCTATGAAATTGGTTTTCAGGTGGAGTGGGGCGATGTATTTTCGTGTTCTTGTTAGATAGGATAGGATAGGATAAGAAGGTGTACGAAATAGATTGCTTCCGAGAAGGATATCTCGGATCGAAGTTTTAAGAGAAACTTTTGTATTCGGGAATTAGCAGAAATTGTGAAAGTTGGAAGTTTTGATAAATTCTGTCTTAACAATAATACGCTACTATTCTTTGCAAGGGTCTACGATTCTAATGTCATTACTTTTTATTTATACAGGGTGTTCTGCCACCTCTAGGAAAAATTTTAATGGGAGATTCTAGAGGCCAAAATAAAACGAAAATCAAGAATATCAATTTCTTGACTGAGGCTTCATTAGAAAGTTATTAAAAAATTTCAAATCATTCTGAAAAAATTATTTTTGGTTGCAGGGCTCAATTACAATAATTTTTTATGAATACACATACCCTTGAAATCCTAACCACTTTCGAGAAAAAAATTCGTGAAGGTACTGAAATTTTTAGACGAAATTAAAAAATTTCAAATCGTACTAAAAAAATTATGTTTAGTTAGAGGGGTTAATTACAAGCATTTTTGGTGAATAGACATACCCTCGAAATCCTACTCATTTTCGAGAAAAAAATTCCTTATCGAAAATACAATGTCTGACCATACCATTGATTGATTCCCCTGAAATTTCATGCGAATCTTTAAAATGTCATAACTCCTGAACGGATTGGACGATTTTAATGTTTAAAAAAGCAAACGACGCGTATTTTGGTGGAGAATATGTAGAAATTGCAAAAATATTCGAAAAGTTGGTCCTTGACCCCGCAAAATGAGAAAAACCCCATTAAAATGGTCCAATTTTCAAACAGTCATAACTCCTACAATTGTGAATATATTTCAATGAAACTTTTTTCTGAAGTAGAGCTCATATGTACCTATAAAAAAGTATTAGACAACTTTTCTGTAGGACGTCAAACAAAATTACTAAAAATGAAAAACGAATTTTTAAGAAAAATCGACAGGGGGTAGGTGCCTAAATTTTTCGGCGAAAAAAAAAATTTCAAATCGTCCTGGAAAAATTATTTTCGATTGCAGGGGTCAATTACAATCATTTTTGGTCATTAGATATACCCTCGAAATCCTAACCATTTTCGAGAAAAAAATTCCTTACCGAAAATCTAATGTGAGGCCAGAAATGTCTGCCCGAATTTTTATGCGAATCTTTCAAACGTTATAACTTCTGAACGGATGGGACGATTTTGATGTTTAAAAAAGCAAACTACGCGTATTTTGGTGGAGAATATGTACAAATCGCAAAAATATTCGAAAAGTTGGTCCATGACCCCGAGAAATGTGAAAAACCCCATCATAATGGTCCAATTTTCAAACAGTCATAACTCCTATAATAGAGAATATATTCCAATGAAACTTTTTTCTAAAATAGAGCTCATGGGTACCTACAAAAAAGTATTAGACAACTTTTCTGTAGGGCGTCAAACAAAATTACTAAAAATGAAAAACGAATTTTTAAGAAAAATCGACAAGGTGCCTAAATTTTTTGGTGAAAAAAAAAAATGTCGAATCATTCTAAAAAAATTATTTCTAGGTTCTGGGGTCAAGTACAACCATATTTGGTGAATACGCATACCCCCGAAATCCTACGCACTTTCGAGAAAAAAATTCGTGTAGGTACTGAAATTTTTAGACGAAATTAAAAAATTTCAAATTATATTAAAAAAATTATATTTAGTTGCAGGGGTTGATTACAATCATTTTTGGTGAATAGACATACCCCGGAAATCTTGTACATTTTCGAGAAAAAAATTCAGTACCGACGGAACTTTAAACGTTAATAACTTTTTAACGAAGCCTCCATCAACAAATTAGTATTCTTGATTTTCGTCTTATTTTGGCCTCTAGAATTTTCCATTAGAATTTTTCCCAGGGTTGGCCGAACACCTTGTGTATTATGTTACGTTTACCTGTTCGTACATACATACATGGTGTAAAGTATTCTAAGGATTGGTGTTCGATAGGCACAAACGCGAACAACACAAAGTCTCTCTGTCAATTTCCACGTATAGTGTCGCGCAATGAGGACAAAGCACGTGATACACAGAAAGCACCTGCCGTGTGTTCACCATATCACACATTAGGCAATGAACGTGGGCGGTATGCGCGACCTGTATGCCATATTATCGCCCGTACCATGCCTGCCAATAACAGCAGCTTACAAACGGCCTATTCTTTTGTAATAACAGTCGACCTGTAATTTCGAGACTTATTGCGATGATACGACCGCGGGAGACTCGATGTCACGAGGGAAAATTCCGCAGAAAACGAACGATTAAAATTAGAGAGACAGCCCACGACCATACCCCGTGACACTTTTCAATTATACCGTATGCTTCGTACCCACTTTTCTATAAACTCTTCTTTATTTTATCCCCGCGGTGCTTGGCAATTTCTTGCTCGAGAGGTCGCGTGAAAGTTGAAATAAATCCTTTCTAGATTTTCAGATTGCATATTTAGAGTCACTCGTGAATATTAGAAATTTATATTTTATAGAGTATATATCCTAATTAAAAGAAGAACTGCATTTTAACACGTTCACTGCCAAAACCGTACAATTTTTTACGAGACCAAACTTCGATTTTAGACAATTGCAAACTGCATAACTTAGCCTCCGGTACTTATTTTCGTGAACTCGCTAAACTTCGTCCTATTCAAATTTATTTAACACTTCAATTTCAATTTCAGAATGAATTGTTTTTAGTTTTATAGTGGGAATGTCTTGTCACCCATATATGGGCGACGTGGCAGTCAAAGTGTTAATGTAATCAATATGACAAGTTTCGATACAAAATTGCAAATAAACGACAGTTGCAAGTATTATGATCAGAATAGTTTTTGCAAACAACATTTTATGATAATAAAATCATAAAGGTTCTTCATACGACACAATGTATCAAGAATTCACGTTGTGACAATGAATTAAATGTAGAATTTAATGTTAAGAATTAAATTGTAAAATTAAATGTAGAATTTAATGTTAAGAATTAAATGTAGAATTAAATGTAGAATTAAATGTAGAATTCACGTTGTGACAATGAATTAAATAACAAGTATTATGATCAGAACAGTTTCTGCAAACATTTTGTGATAATAAAATCATAAAGGTTCTTCATACGACACAATTTATCAAGAATTCACGTTGTGACAATGAATTAAATGCAGTCGTAATCGTTCGTCGTTGATTTGCTGTTAGCGTTAAGTGAAATCTGGTAAATTGGGAAACGTGGTTGAAATTGCAAAATCTGAATAAGACGCGGAGAAAAATTATGTAGTCTTACTTGGCGCGTGGAAATACAAGTAATAGTCTTCCCAAAGGAAAATAAAGACAAGATGGATGGAAATAGAGGAAAGAGTCTTCGACTAAACCCTGAAGTCACAGGAGAGCCACATAAGGAAGCCAAGAGGGAAGAAGTATTGACAGAGAATATATCTAGCTGTTGCTGGAGTAAAATTTGTTCTCTCTTTAAATGAAATTATTGTCGAGCATCCGCAAGAAAATGTATGTTCAGAAATATTCCGTTTAACAGGCGTATTCACTTTAATTTGACAGCGTCAAATTTAAAAAAAAAAAAAAGGGGCAATAACAGAGGAATGGTATAAAATTACACCAGAAATCCTACGAAATATTAATTTCATTCGTTTCATGCTTCTATAAAACTTGCTCCAAATATTTATAGAAACGCGTACAAATCATTTGTATGAAAAAAGTTTTACTATATTCGCGTTTACGCTCGTAAATGTGTGCCAAACTTCGTGAGGATCGGTTCAAAGGTATCAAAGTTTTTAGGGACACCGTCTCAGAAAAAGTAGTTTCGAGAGAAACGGCATTAAAGTTGGGCATTGCGACTCACGATGCTTCCATCGGCCCAAACAATTGCATTTTCTCTAATCAAGTTCGCCATTGAAATTCAGCGTTTAGTTTAATCGCGTCACGTCCCCTAGTTAAATGCAAATAAGGATACCAAAAACTAAATTAAGTCACCTTTGTGTTAAACCTTCAAATACGGAGGAAACCTCAGTCGCGCACAAATGGACATTTATTACATTCTGATTCCATGTTTGAGTGATACTCGGGACTGAAAATATTATAATTTATACAGAATAATAATCCTAATCAATCCGAGTCGGTTCAATTTTGTCTCAAGCAAGTTTGAGAAATTAATTCTTTGCCAGAACTTGTTAACTATACATAATAGAAAAAAAATGGTTGAACTTGTTAAGAGCTATTCAAACGATAAACAATTTATATCTATTAAAGGAATCAATGGGGTTTCCTTTTCCCCCTGATAGTGAAAATAAATTTGTTGCACGTGAAAAGTTCCACTTTCATTCGCTTTAATAAAATGTGAAGTCGATACCTTCATTATTTTCTGAGTAAATAACTTGTAACGCTATATTCATTTTATGAAATATAAATGGAAATATACGTTTGAAACGTTATATTCGTGGTTTCGAACCTCCGTTTCAAGATTAATTCACTCCACGCTACAGTTCCAGTTAAAATCTAAACGTGTAGCATACGAGACTTTGTTTTCGAAAAAATAAACTTTGAAAATTAATTAAATACGCGTACAATATAGTACTTGGAATACGTATAAGTAGAAAAAGCACACAATGGTCAGACACGCCAGCGTAATTGTATTCAATAACATTTCATAAATATTAAAATTTAATTATATGAGAAACTAAGCATTATACGAACAAAATTCGTTTTCCATTTTCGACTTATTTTTTCACGTGAGATCAGCCCCATTCCGATTTGTAAGGTACATATATTTAATAAATATGTAAATAAAATATAAATCAAATTTTATCCACTAACGAAATGTAGAATCTTTTAATTTGTTATTGTATCTTTGTAAGTCGTCAATGGTTTAGCAAGCTTTTTCCAATGAATACGATTCCAAATATAATAATCTTTAAACTACATATTTAATTCTATGTTAAATAATATTTATTTATATATAATTACGTACTTTTCAGAAATTATTCAAGTAACGTGTAATTAAAAATAGTTTTACCGAGGTAGTGATTAGACTCGTTTTCTACAGGAAAACAGCACCGATATAGTAATAAGTTTCTAACGAAGATACTCTGGAGAACAGTAAAAATTTCAATTTTCATTATAGGCTAACACCTTCGCTAGCTATATTGTTATATTAAGCTCACTTTCTGTGAATCTGTGAGCTGAGAGGCTCAGCGTGGCTTGCTTTCATCCCAAAATAAAACTGAGAACGTTGTCCCAGAACTTTCCCCGTATTAGTTTAGAAAGCATCAAATTTTCTCGCTTTCAGCAGGCGAAACTACCGGAAATATTAAGACCGGAGTGAGTACAGAATGCTGCATCATATAGAAAGTAGTATAAAATACAATATATAAAAACAACAAAGCTTAACATGAACGTTCGATATATGCACGAACTGATCTACCGCCTACATGCTCGATGTTCATCCCCATCACCTTCCTTTCTCTCTTACTTGCTGTCCTTTTCCGCGTTCGACAGTCGACTCGGGCTGTTTCTATAATTAGAATCGATCCATCTACTCCATAAACGCTTGATCCTGCTTTGGGATCTCAATTTTTATATATCCAATTTCTATTTATTTATTCACGGGATTAAATATCCATGAATACAGAAAGAGATACAAGTATAGAAAATAGTTATATGATAAAGATAAACCGAAATACAAAGTTTAAAGGTATGAAGTATGAGACTGACTGAATAAATACAAGATGTTACAAGTAAAGAACATTTAAATGATAAAATTGAATAGTTAAAAATATCGATCAAACCATGTACAGTATTCGCGTAAATGAACAAACGATTATACGAGTTATAGAAACCATAAAGTGCTCGATGGGGCTCTATGTGAAATAATTCAAAACGACGTAGTATTTTAAAAAAATTAAATTAAAAAATTTCAAATCATTCTGAAAAAATTATTTTTGGTTACGGGAGTCAATTATAAGCATTTTTGGTGAATAGACATACCCCCAAAATCCTACGCACTTTCGAGAAAAAAAATCCTTACCGAAAATGTAATGTCTGACTATCACGGACGTGTTTCACTGAAATTTTTCGGCGAAATTGAAAAGTTTCGAATCATTCTGGAAAAATTATTTTCAAATACAGGGATCAATTACAATCATTTTTTATCAATAGACATACCCCCGAAATCCTAACCATTTTCGAGGAAAAAATTCGAGTAGGTGCCTAAATTTTTCGGCGAAAAAAAAAAATTTCAAATCGTTCTGGAAAAATTATTACCGGTTGCGGGGATTAATCACAATCATTTTTGGTTAATAGACATACCCCCGAAATCCTACGCATTTTCGAGAAAAAAATTCAGTACTGGCGGAACTTTAAACGTTAATAACTTCTCAACAAAGCCTCCATAGACCTCTAGAATCTCCCATTAAAATTTTTCCCAGAATTGGCCGAACACCCTGTATGAACGAATTTAAAACACACCAAGCACACAATCTTTTTTCACAAATTAATATCATATAAGAATCACGTCTGTCTTTCACAACCATTTGTTTCGTTCTCCCTGGTTACCCATTCACGAACAAAACACTTTCAATCCCTTTACACATAAATTAACATTCAACGAAACTACAACGCGGCACAAATATTCAATACAAATCTACACTACTGTAAACGTTAACAGGGTTAATCGTGTCGACGTGCATTGGTTAGCCCGATTACGTGGATCGTTCTACGGAACCGAGCACCGAACTAGGTTCAGGTTAGGGTTGCCTCGAACTTTTGAGTACCACGATTATGTGTTCTCGCATCGCCTTCCAATGGCGGTGCTCTCGCGGCTGATCCAAACAAACCTCCACTCCCGGAGCCATGTTCCGCAGTGTCAGCGTCTCTCCCCGGACCGGGCGAGTTTGCTCGCCCAAAGGAGACAAAAGCACATAAGCCTTAATTGGTTGGTGTATACCACGGACAAATAGTATCGCTCCGTAAACGGGGCGCGGCGTGTAACGACGATAACCGTGTAATCATCTCTGCGTATCTGTTGACACGCGTTACTGATCCCTTATTTCCTGCAAACTATAAACGATCGAGACAACCGACAGCCCGGAGGACAAAATATGGAGGGAAGTCAATACTCTTCGTTTGTCGCCAGTGCATTAGCGTAATCCCTCGCGTTTACGTTTCACTGGCAACTACGCTGGGTATATGGCGCATTGATCATTTGTAAACGAACCCAATATACGTGTATATTAGCCTGATATACTGTATAAAATAGCAGCCAATTTTGTGGCACTATGATTTTAAAATTTTATTTGAAGAATATTAGGAATTGTTGGATTTTACTTGGAAATATTTTATATAATAATGATGAGTCCTTGCAAATTTGAGATAAATATATTTATATTTTAAAAAAATATTATTCGGTGTTACAACCATTATGGCGCATTAACCATTTATAAACGAACGCCCCAATGTACGCGTAGATTAGCCTGATATACTGTATAAAATAGCATATAATCTATTTTGTGGCAATATGATTTTAAAATTTTATTTGAAGAATATTAGGAACTGCTGGGTCTAGCTGAATAAGCATGGTGAAAATGCCCCCAAACAAAAGTGAATGGGGTTAATACCATTCGATAGGTATTCGATACCATCCAAAATTTTTCGAATGTGTGCATCAATCGGTAGAATGACCATGATTTTTTTCATAATTTTTAATTGAGCAGAACGGGAGATATTAAGGATAAACCGAACGATGATTTTCACCCCGTAATTACCCCTGTAGTAGAGATACCGAGTCGAAACTCTGTGGAAAGGGGTTTCTTCGAACCACCTATCGAATGGTGTTAACCCGGTTCACTTTGGTTCGAGAACACTTTTACCATGCTTATTCGGCTAGATCCTTTGAGATAAATAGATTTATATTTAAAAAATATATACGGTGTTACAAAATGTATGGAAACCTATAGCAGGTAATATACATTTCCTTAAGTATCTCGAAAACTGATGAAGGTAGAAAAAAATGTTAAAAGTAAGAAATGTATGGCTATCATATGGATTAAGATGGTATAAATGAAAATATAACCAAATCATGGATAGCGCCACTACTTTCGATTAAATATTTTTTTTTTACAAATATTTCTCACCAAACAGATCTTTCTTAGCTGACAATTAATTAAATTATTTAACACACTATGTGCATTATATGTTTTTTCCATTTTGGATTTTGTGTAATAAAACACCTCGTCTATTGCACATCTATTCCACATTCCCTAAACATGACTATTGACAATTGAAAAAAATAGGTGTCTAATATTTTTCAATACTCTACTAGTATACCAAGTTTCATCAAAATCGTATTAGATATTTGAACGACATCCCTTGTGTGTTCCATGATCGTAACAAATTGAGCACGTGCACCAGACGTATTTCACATTTTTGGTTCTCGAAGCAAGTAAATTATGACATCTAACGCCTATTGTTATACTCAAACGTGCATGCATGAAACAGAGAGAGCGTATGCTTCATACAACGTGATTCTACTCTCGTAGAGTTAAACACGATACACGACACCTGTGTGTCTGTACAGTTAATACACTAATAGATAGGACGCCCTTGAACTGTTTCAAGGATTACCTCCAGAACTCCTATCTGATCCGATTGAGTCGACCTATATGAAGGAGATTGAATGATGAATGCTGCTCTAGTGCACCGCCCACGTGTTGTAACCGAAGTAGCGAGGTAATTGTGTAGAACCATAATTTCGCTATAGTTGGACAGCAAAACAAATAATATATTATATGCTTTCGGCGATATTGTAACAGGCTGATTGATATTTCAAATTTCAAATTGCAGCTGAATAGTCAAAGAATACATTTCATAGTGATAATTACGATATTAAAAATAGTCGAATTGTAAAATATAATATTGCAAAAGTAAGTGAATTATATTCTCTCTTAACGTCCCGGAAATAGATGAAAGGAGAGAATCTTCAGTTTCCACTGTCTTAGAATAGTTTAAAAATACGTATTAAAAATAGTTAAATTTTAAATGCGTGTAGTTCCGAAACTACTAGTGTTTTATCCATAATTGAACCCTCGTTGAAAGCGGTAAAGTTCCCTCTTTGAAATGGTTTTTGGTTTACGTCGATCTGACTTTCTGCTTTGGAGATATCGTAATTTATGAAGATCGTCATTGAGCACGTGAGGTCAATGACCTCGCGCAGATGTCAACAATAAAAAGTAAACAAACTTCGAATCGTTATATCTCCGGAACTAATTATGCTATCGACTTGAGTGAACACTCATTTTAAAGGGCTCTTCATCCTCTATCCAGTGAATGTAACAACTATAATTATTTATGCTATCTTTCATGTTTATTTTGAAATTTACTTTGAAGTTTTAGAAATTTTTATTGATTACGCAACTGGTGTGCGATAGAACTGAATTATAAATCGCTTATTTAATTGAAAGTTAATCTAAATTTGTGTACAGGATGTTTGCGTAATTACTAGCCAAGGCTTTTTCATAAATAATGGTTTTCCCTGAAATTTTGAAATTGAATTCATTTTATAAGTAGTTTGTAAATTTTCTGTATAAAGTAAAAGTAGTAAGTATGAGAGTAAGTATTAGAGTAGAATTAAGAGATTTCCGATAGTTCAAGAGTTTATTATAGATTCGTGAAAGCCGCGATAAATACGTTTCTTACACCCTGTAGAGAGGAGGATGACGGTAAGTAACTCACGCTAACTAGTTTAAGACCAGTTAAAGAGTTTCGAATAAACAAATCAATTACTCTTGACAAGGCACGCGCGCCTCGAGGGGCAATGCTCTTTTTGAAGACTCCGGGGAAAATCAAGCTGTATCGCTAAACGTTAAAGGTTTCGCTTGCATAACACGTAGCTCGGAACAATAACCCTACATAGCACATAAACTTTATCTCATTTTTCACAATTCGTAAAAAGGAATATAATAAACGAACATTTCATTTGAACAAATAATTATTATTCTACGATTTTTTCCCATTTTAATAGTAACAGTTAGGGTCCCTAGTTTTCGCCTAACCGTACGATTATCGAAATTAATTAACCCCTTGACGTACGATTTAATATAATTTTTCAACCGTATACTATTTAATTTGATTGAAATTTGTTCGTACAAGGAATGGTCACGAAAAAGAATAGATTTGTTTTACTACTACCTTGTGAATATAAAAATGTATTGATTTTAATTTAGAAGGTTTGGTGACGAGAACTTGTGACTTGTCAAACTCTTCATTGTATGGCAAGTAATAGAAAGTCCAACCATACGGTTCAACGAATACTTCTGCCGTCGAATGTGCAGAGTTACACGCTAATTAAACAATGAATACAACCGTATCTGTTCTTTTGGGCGTAAATCATTATTCCCAAGTCCCCCTCTCAGTCGTTGCGGAATATTTCCACCAGAAAAATGGTATTATTATAATATAAACTAAAACAATGGAAGCTTATAAGCGATATTGACAATGAGAGGAATAACGTGACGCTTCTCCGATAGCCAATACTTTATGCATTGATACACGACCAGGCTCTGAACGAACGTCGATAAATAATAATGGGCACTCTGGTGCTATCCATAAATCCTAGTACCTTGAATCATGTGTATCAGTGTATCTCGACATTCGCGTAGCCGACAATACAGCTTTCATAAGAAGCTCCGTCTGCCTCTATACAGTTAACGATTATTGTGCAACTACTGTGTAAAATAGCTACGCGAGGTGAGTGAAGTTTTAATGAATTCTTACACAGACCATCGCTAGTAATGTTTCCAATATTGCTGAGCAAATTGGCAAGAACGGTTAAGCTCGTAATTCCCCCTGTTTCGAATTATTGTTGCTTTGCAATCTATTCGTTTTCGACGGGTACAAAAGAATTGTCCTGAATAATAGGCACCGCGGTATTTATTAACTTTCTCATATTTGAACGGTGAAGTCGTTTAATTGCAGCAACCGCAATATCTTTCTCAGAAAATACTGGAAAATTATTTGCACGCGTATTTACGTGAGAGGTTATCGATATTATAGACACAAAGAAAGTATTTAATTACTGTAAATGCGGGGAGAGAATATTATTGCAAATTTTAATGATTTTGGAGAAGGTAACTAACATCACATTTTCAACTCGATGACTTGGAATTTGAGAATATCGCGATAGATAATCGTTCGTTTATTTTTATAAGAAAAGTGTACAAAATGCAAGTTCACGTTTCGCACACTATTCGTATTTACAGTTCGTTACCAAGAAGAACTACACGGAATTTGAAAACTCGCGTAGCTTGTGCTGTGATCGACAGCGTATAAACGAGATTTTAAATAGACGTCAATCAATCATAGTCATTGAAACGACGCTGATAGCCAATTCCTTCTGCCTTCTACTTTCAAGGTGACATCGAATTTTTGTAAGAGGGCATAATCGACCGTTAATATTGATAAAAATTGAACGCCGGAACGAAATATGGTACTCCACTAACGTAGTTACAAATGTAATACTAGTTGATGACACGTGGATAACGTAAACCAGTGCTGTGTGTTCAGTTTAACGTTTCAAACGATATATAAACCTAACACAAATTTTGAATTTTATTTTTTAAATAAAAGAACAATCTGAAATTTGATTATTGAAATATTTAACATTGGTACTAAAATAGTGAAACTTTAGAAACGCGCAGTTCCGAAACTACTCATGCTTCTTGCATAAATGAGCCATCGTTAGAAGCGGTGAACCTTCTCCTTTAAAATGGCGTTTGAATTATATCGATCGGACTTTCCGTTTTCGAGATATCGTAATTTATGTAAAACGTAATTTTCCATTTTCCACTATCTCTCCGTTCGTCGCGTGTACAACAGCCTATTCACGTGTATTAAAAATACTAAAACTTTAGACGCGTGCAGTTCCGAAACTACTAGTGTTTTATTAATAATTGAGACACTGTTAGCAGCGGTAAAGCTTCCCCTTTAAAATGGCTTTCGGTTTTTGTCGATCCGACTTTCCGTTTTGGAGATATCATCGTGTAAAGACAATCGTAATTTTTAAAATTCCGCTACGCCTGACTCTTCGCCTTACGAAAGCCTACTAACGCGTATTAAAAATACTAAAAACTTTAGATGCGTGCAGTTCGGAAACTACTACTGTTTTACCAATAATTGAGACATTGTTAGCAGCGGTAAAGCTTCCTCTTTAAAATGGTTTTTGGTTTTTGACGATCGGACTTTCCGTTTTCGAGATATCGTAATTTATGTAAAAGGGTATTTTTCTTAATTTGACTATCGCTGTCTCCGTCTGATGCGTCGCGTCGTACCTCCTTGTCGCGCGTGAGTCGAGACAGTCACGTGACCAGGAAGCGTAGTATTTCCAAGAATTTACTACGCACTGTTTACTATTTCTACGCGCGCGCGATATCAATGAACTCGCGAGCGCGCAACGAAACGTAAACTAACTTCGAAGCCTCACATCTCCGAAACTAGCCACCGCATCGACTTGAAACTAAAATCCCTATATCTCTGGAACTAATAGAGCTATCGACTCGCACGAACGCCCATTTTAAAGGGCATTTCATCCTCTATCTAATGACTCTGTCAACTACTATAATTTATGCTGTCTTCTATGTTTATTTTGAAATTTACTTTGACTCTACATACCCAAAGAAGTTTCAACAATTCCTACTGATCGTAGGACTAGTGTACGATAAAACTGGATCATAATTTGTTTATTTAATTGAAAATTAATTTCAATTTAAATACAGAATGTTTGCGTAATTACTAGCCAGTACTTTTTCGTAAATAATTGTTTTCTCTAGAACTAACTACGGTATCGATTTGGAACAAAATTCGTTTTAATGGGCATTTCCTCTATTTAATGATCATATCACCCACTATAATTTTTGCTATCTTCTATGTTTATTTTGAAATTTACTTTGACGATACATACCCAAAGAAGTTTCAACAATTCCTACTGATCGTAGGACTAATGTACGATAAAACACACTTTCAAAAATTCTGAAAAAACATGACCCGTTTTCTTCGATGACTTTGACTATTTTATGACGCTGATTAAGTTTTTCAAACCTGGGTATTTTAAAATTCACGTCACGAGTTATTAAAATCGACAGTGTACACGAAGAAAGAGCATTTGTTATCGGTTTTATTACGTAAATAAAATCTGTCGCGTTCTTTAAATCGCGAAAAGAAAAATTTGTGATATTCTCTTTCATTTCTTTTGTTGTCTTCACCCGTGGGAAATATACTCTGTCTTCCGTTGCGCAATATATTCTCGAATAAGCGAGTCAGTTTTGTGTAAAGAACACTTTCCGCAAGGGATTCATTTTACTAATAAGAATATAACTGCTTGCTATTGATATATCCAATATTTTCCAAAGCACCAAAATTCTGCTAAGAATCCTAACAAAGAATTTTTCGTTTAAATTTATTTTAAATTTGCATTAAGTGTAAATATTAATTTTAAAATTAAACATCATTTGAATCAACCTTCATTCTAATTGTATATTTGTAATCTGTAAGATCGGAGAAAAAGTTACTTCTGCTCGATTAAAATTCGCCGTGTTTCAAGAAAGTTACAGCGATTTGAAATCACGTTTTATGGATACCAGTCGCTTTGGAGTTTGCTCAACTTTCATGTTAGTGTTCCAACGTTAATGCCACGTTGGTCCGCCCAGGAAACTTCTCCGCGACACGTTACAAGACTTTTACATAGATTTTCGACCTGTTATTATAATTTATCTTAATGCAAGATCGACCGAGTGTGCCGTGATCGCGTTTACTGAACGATGCCGAACCATCGACGTTCTTTTCTTGCGTCGGCTACAAGGCAATAAACCTAAAGTAGGTGTCAAATGTTCGGTCGTAGAAAGCTATCGTGGAATAACTTCCACTGTGCCAGAGGTTCCCAATCTGGGGCTTTTCGAATCCTAAAGTGACCACAAATAGATTCGTAAATCATCCATTTTCTTAAAAAACGATGTTTTCAATAATTCTGAAATTTGATTTATCTTAACCTGGGGCTTTTCGAATCTTAAAGTGATCACAAATAGATTCGTAAATCATCCATTTTCTTAAAAAATGATGTTTTCAATAATTCTGAAATTTTATTTATCTTAACCTGGAGATTTTAGATTCGTAAATCATCTATTTTCTTAAAAAATGATGTTTTCAATAATTCTGAAATTTGATTTATTTTAACCTGGGGCTTTTCGAATCCTAAAGTGACCACAAATAGATTCGTAAATCATCCATTTTTTAAAAAATGATGTTTTCAATAATACTGAAATTTGATCTATGTTAAATAGCTTGTGTTATGGTACGTGGTATATATTTATATTTCATTTTACTTAAGACGTAAATGGTTAATTTTTCTACCTCTGTTTACCACCGCTATTCAAACAATTTTCAAAACGATAATTACTCGGAATAGAAATTTTCAAATACGTTATAGAACTCAACACACAAAATATTTACAAAATTCTCTTGGCACTACTACGTTGAATATCTCGAAAACTAAAGCCAGACGGGGATTACGTGAATAAGAAAAACTTGTACGAAACGTTCTATAACATATTTGAAAATTATTTCTTTTACTGTAATTTATTATGGCCAATGATATAACTTTGGCTCAAATTATTAAAAGTCGGTAATAATGAACAATCGGTCGCTTCTAATTGTTATTTGCGACTAAACACGTTTCGAAATAATAATTGATATCCCATTTGAGGTCTCCGGTTGGTTCTTTTTCTATTTCTAAGAGATAACGCGTTGCAGACGCGGCATGCGATTGTTCAGCTTTGAAACACGGAGGGAGTGCTTTACTATAAACATTTTTCTTCCCAAATACAGAGGTTCTGGGTTGGATACAGTAGGTTGGTGTCTTGGGAATTGACCGCTGCCATCCATCTTCGGCTAGCTCGCCTCTCAGTACGTCCGATACGAGAGGGAGAAAATGCTAAGAGCGAACGGGACACAACGATATGTTATTTATTAGCAGCTGAGTGATTGCCCTTAATGGGTTGTAGACATCGTTGAGAGTCGTTTCTAGTCGCTGCTGGAAGTCCTGGGGATAACTGTGCGATAATCAATGAGATAAGAACCGCTACACTTACGAAGGCACTGTGATATTTTTTGAACCTCCAACGAAGTTATTAGCAACGTGTACATACGTACAAAAACAACTGTTTCGAACTGTGAAATAATTTTATACCAGTTAGCAGAAATAAATCTTGTAATAATAGCTTTATTTAGTAACATCTGTGTATTGATTCTATATATTATCGTCTTTTCTAAAACTATTACAAGCTCGATGATGAGCGATAACTAGGTTTGAAATTGATAAATTAAGAGACGATTAAGATGTAATGTATCATTTATATGTATACAAAAAAAAATTATATAACCGTTATGGAATCGTTGTAGAATCAAAATAATATTGGTTACACAGAATAGTAATCATTGAGAACTGTTTCAAAATTATTTCTCATGACTGTTTTCAACCCCTTGCGATGTCATCTCAACGAGAACTATGTTTTTGAATTACTGAAAATGCAATAGAAAAAAATTAGATGTTCTAGAAGTGGGGAACCCTAAATGTGGGCTTTGGAATTAACAACAGAGTCGTAATCTCTGGTAATTGTTTGCAAATTATTTCTTATGGCTGTTTTCGAGCCCTTGCGATGTCATTTCAACGAGAATTATATTTTTGTATTACTCAAAATGCAATAGAATAAAAATAAGATATTCTAGAAGTGGGGGAGTTTATTAGAACCCCAAATATGGGCTTTGGAATTAACAACAGAATCGTAATCACTGGTAATTGTTTGAAAATTATTTCTCATGACTGTTTTCAATACCTTGCGATGTCATCTCAACGAGAACTATATTTTTTTATTACTGGAAATGCAATAGAACAAGGACAAGATATTCTAGAAGTGGGGGAGAGTTTATTAGAACCCCAAATGTGGACTTTGAAATTAATAACTCAATCGTAATCACTCCTGACTGTTTCAAAATTATTTCTCATGACTGTTTTCAACCCCTTACGATGTCATCTCAACGAGAACTATATTTTTTTATTACTGAAAATGCAATAGAACAAGGACAAGATATTCTGGAAGTGGGGAAGAGTCTATTAGAACCTCAAATGTAGACTTTGATATTAATAACTCAATCGTAATCACTCCTAACTGTTTTAAAATTATTGTCATGACTGTTTTCAACCCCTTGCGATGTCATCTCAACGAGAACTATATTTTTTTATTACTGGAAATGCAATAGAACAAGGACAAGATATTCTAGAAGTGGGGGAGAGTTTATTAGAACCCCAAATATGGGCTTTGGAATTAGCAACAGAGTCGTAATCACTGGTAATTGTTTGAAAATTATTTCTCATGACTGTTTTCAATACCTTGCGATGTCATCTCAACGAGAACTATATTTTTTTATTACTGGAAATGCAATAGAACAAGGACAAGATATTCTACAAGTGGGGGAGAGTTTATTAGAACCCCAAATGTGGACTTTGAAATTAATAACTCAATCGTAATCACTCCTGACTGTTTCAAAATTATTTCTCATGACTGTTTTCAATACCTTGCGATGTCATTTCAACGAGAACTATGTTTTTGTATTACTGAAAATGCAGTAGAATAAAAATAAGATATTCTAGAAGTGGGGGAGTTTATTAGAACCCCAAATGTGGGCTTTGGAATTAACAACAGAGTCGTAATCACTCCTAACTGTTTTAAAATTATTGTCATGACTGTTTTCAACCCCTTACGATGTCATCTCAACGAGAACTATATTTTTTTACTACTGAAAATGCAATAGAACAAGGACAAGATATTCTAGAAGTGGGGGAGAGTTTATTAGAACCCCAAATGTGGACTTTGAAATTAATAACTCAATCGTAATCACTCCTGACTGTTTCAAAATTATTTCTCATGACTGTTTTCAATACCTTGCGATGTCATTTCAACGAGAACTATGTTTTTGTATTACTGAAAATGCAATAGAATAAAAATAAGATATTCTAGAAGTGGGGGAGTTTATTAGAACCCCAAATGTGGGCTTTGGAATTAACAACAGAGTCGTAATCACTCCTAACTGTTTTAAAATTATTGTCATGACTGTTTTCAACCCCTTGTGATGTCATCTCAATGAGAACTACATTTTTTTATTACTGAAAATGCAATAGAACACGGACAAGATATTCTAGAAGTGGGGGAGAGTTTATTAGAACCCCAAATGTGGACTTTGGATTTAAAATGGAAGACACAAGTCGAAGACGTGTCCATTATTATGAATGTTAATATTACGACGATTGTTGCTATTCCATCATTGGGCAGATCTAGATTACTCAGACAATCTGAATAATGAACTCTGAAGTGTTATCAAATGGTCTTGTCAGAAGTTGGAAAAGCGACGTCGCGATACAATCACGGTAGTAAATTGACGGTCACTAGCTTCCGGCCGGTATGATCAACTTGAATACAAGTTGCAGATGGAAATTAGATTTGCGTGCTACAGATTCGGATCGCAAATAACTTCCAGCGCGAAGCAATGTCTAAATTAGCGAACAAAACTAGACATTACCAACGGCACACCACGTAGGTAGAAAATGCGACGCGATTGCTCTATTGGCTATATAGCTGCGAAAAAGTAATTTAGATTCTAATATTAGATGGACGATCGTGAGAAAAAAATTCCCGAAATTGCTGCTTTGAAAATCTCGTTACTCAGCTTCGCGAGAACAAAAAACTAGTCTTTCGGGTTAAATGTATTTTACATTAAAATTCAATTTGCTTCCTCTTCTGGACGTCAAAGGGGGAATGGCCAAGCACGAGACCGTTTTTATAAAAAGTATTCTGGTAACGTGTGCATTATGATATTAGCAATTTTCCATATAAAGAAGAAACATTCTTCGTTTTCCATAATTTTGCCGCGTTACGTAACGGAAAAAAAGCCGCGAAAATTAATTGAAATTGAAATGTATCGGGTCGGATAGGATGTTTTCTGAGAGTCATAAGCAAAACGAAAGGTGATTGCCTCCTCTGTTAATTTGCATATTGATACGATACTGCGGTGAATTTAATTAAGATTAACAACGCCAGTCGATGGTATTATCTTGGCACGGTGTGTCATAAATCATACTTTCTACCAGTGGTTTTCAAACATACTGCAAGACGCCATTTTAGGCAAAGACCAGAATCTCTGCTGTTCGGATTTATTATTGCTATTATTGTTAATGGAAATCATTTTTAATCATAAAAATGAGATAATAGTCTTCTATAAATAAGAGATATAGACAAATAAAAATTATTATAAATAATTATGTAGGAGAAAACAGGTTGAACCACGTAATTGTGTTGATCTATAAAAATAATAAAAAGCTTCAAACACGTTTTCCTCGGAACTATATTGTTTTAAATGGTTTCCATTCCTCGTATATTCTTTTACTCTACGAAAGTGATTGAAAACATTCAAGAATTGATAATTAAACTTCTAAACTGCTTTGTTTTTTTACCCACAATTAAGAATTCATTTTCATTTCAAATTAGACTGATTGAGACCGTAAAATGACGTGTTTTTCGTTTGACTATTTTACTTTGAAACAATTTAAACGTATCTCACAAATGTCGATAAACACGTCTGAGACATTTTCGCTTATATTTGCTAGAAAATGATCAAAAAAGATCTAAAAGTACGCGTTTTAGAGTGGAATACCGGAGGATTGAAAGGTAGGACGCATGCAAAACTTCGAACGCGACAGAAGCCAAGTATTTGCCTTGTTAGGGTAACGATACTGTTCTTTTTTGGCATTGAACGTATGTCTCAGAAGCTTCCAACAGGTATCGTTTAAGCTGCTAGTACCGCAGCCGCCGTATCGTTTAAGAAATCTACACTTTAAGGACATCCAATCTCGAAGAATAACAGAAGCCATTTCTTTGAACTCATTTCCCTTCACGACGTAATTGGCCGTTGTATCATCCGCCCCGTAACAGAACGGACAGAGGGAAAAAGAGGGTAAATAGCATAATGAGAACGCGGAAGTTTCTCGCATATTTATAAAACTAGCGACTCCGAGTCTAGGAACAAGTCGTAAATGCTGTACCCTTTTCTTTCCAAATAGCCCTTTACTTGATTACGCGCTTTAAAGCCTTGCTTACTGTACAAAGAAACTTGTTTATCCTTTCTATTTAAGATTTACTCGTTTCTTCGAGTTTTATTAGTTTGCGACGATAAACACCGAGGGGACACGAAGAAACATAGGATTCTTCGCGAATCCTGCTCACCCCTTTTTTTTAATCACTAGGATACAGTTTACGCTAGTAAAATATAAATTACACTTGTACTAAAAATATTTTTCTCTACCTTGATCGTTTAGAAATTTTGCTTTTCTGTTTTCAAGGTTCACAAATTTCATTTCGTAGAGCAATTATTTTCGAAAACAGTCCATTTCCACACCACAAAAATATTTAAGAATTGGTATAAAATATTTTCATCAAAATTCAACATTTACAGGTATATTAGAGCGTTAAGAATAATTTTCTTCGAACAGTTATTCGCCATTCTTCGTTAGAACATCTTTTTGTTCTAACGAACTTTCGATAGGATTAAAATTCATAATAGTGAAAGTGTTGACTAATAGTTATTTTGGTAGGATGTAAACTTTGTTATAAATTGTTTATTACATATCAAATTAATATAATTGGCATTCAGGGTATTTAAAACGCCTAACAACTCAAAATCTTTTTGTCTAACTCATAAAAGTTTCATAAATTGTACAATTTATACATAACTTTCGATAGGATTAAAATTCATAATAGTGAAAGTGTTGACTAATAGTTATTTTGGTAGGATATAAACTTTGCTATAAATTGTTTATTACATATCAAATTAATATAATTGGTATTCAGGGTATTTAAAACGCCTAACAACACAAGATATGCCAAAAGTCGTGCCCTTATGAACATAGAATGAATCGTTTAGAACCTCATGAAGTTTGAGAAAAATTTGTCAGGTTTTTCGTAATGTTGAATCGACTTGAAAAATGGACCGATGGTAAAAAGTCCAATGTGTCTAGATAAGGTGCCAAATTACAGTATGTCTGCGAAGGGGTAAAGCTTTTCCCAATTCCCACGTTTGGTGAAACTTTTTACTACATTGTTCTTATTCCATAGCTGCGACAAACTTCATTCCTTCAAAACCTTTTTCTTTCCTTTCGAGTAGCTATATAGTATTTCATTCAAACAGAGTCATTTAGTTTCCAATTTATTATTTTCGAAAACATAGTGAGACAATTATTTTTAATTTTTGATTTTTGATTAAGTGCATTCGAAATTATCAACGACTTATCATATTCGTTTCGACGATACGGAATGGTAGTATTTAGAAAAGTTTATAATATATTTAAGAAATTCTACTTGGGACTGATCTTTGAATCTGGATTAAAGATAACAGAAATAGCTTTCTCGGTTAAATAATCATGGTATCTTTCTTATACGGCTAAGCAAGGTTGGACCAAAGAAACCGTTACACCTTTATCTCTAATTACGTTGTATCACAGTGAGAGTAAACACTATCACGATTGTATGTTACTTTCTAACAATTAGTGTCCTAAACGTTAACGGTAATTAAACCGATCCCTCTTGTAGAATACCATGTAGAATACCTTGTAGAATAGAGATTCTGAACCTGAATTCTACAGATCACCAACAGATATACGTACAAATTTCTTAATTATTTTCTTATTTTTTTTTAGTTACTTTTTAGTTTGTTAAAAATTATTAATACTAAGTATCGTGTAATGAGAATTACCTCGTTATACGATACTAATAATTACCTACAAATTTCTAGTTTGTTAAAAACTGTATTAACACGTTGACCGCCAGTCTAAAATCCTAAAATTGTTTACAAGATCAAAACTTTGATTTTAGGCAATTGTAAACTACACAACTTAAAAGTTGTAGTAGTTACCTTTGTAACTTCATTAAAATTTACGAAGCCTATTAAAATTGATTTTCTTTAACATTTCAACTTGAGAATTAATTGTTTTAGTTCCACTGTTAAAAGTTCTGTCACCCAGGTAAAAGGATACCAAAAATGATAAATTGTACGTGAAATTTTTTATTTATTTTCCCATCAAATTTACAGTCTGCCTACAAGCAATAAGTAAATTGAATGGTGATTAATAATAGTACGTACGTGAAATAGGAAATTAATTTTAGAAATCCAAGGATGCTAGCCTATTCCATGTTACATTAATAAACTACTAAATTCCGTAGACCTTACTCTCCGTTGAATATTTTAAAATTTCCATTAGACGTGTCAAAGTTTCATCCGAACGACGCAAAAGAAAATGGCGTTCTTATATTTTGCTTTTATCCATTCTCTTTTGTTCGCCGAATGTCTCTACGCTAGACGCACTTCTTTAGCAGCTGTCTTTGCATCTCAAAGAACTCCGTAAATCGAAAAGATTCCCCTTTCATTTTTCTAAGCATATTTCTTAACGAAGGGGGTTTCTTTCAAGAAGCCGTCTAACTGGCGTCGCGACGTTCAAGCCAGCTCGAAGGATGCACCGAGATTATTCAACAGCTTCAGAAATGTTAAACAAGTCGTGAATGTCAATAATATTAGCTACGGAAACGGGGAACGCAAAATGGCCTTTACCGTCTCTCTAATTGGTTTCAAATTCTCTTTTAATTACGAACAAAATTCACCGCAGCATCGTTAATTTTAACTTTTAGCTTTGAAATACTGAATTGCATAAAATACGAAACAAATATTGGTAATTACTTTTGATACGACCACGAGAACGCTATTAATTGCACGAGTTTAAAATAAACATTTTAGTTGAGTCGTTCTAAAATAATAACTAAGGCATTTATATTTACATTTGTGTAAAGTTTTTTTTAAGTATTAATTTCTTCCTGCTTAATTAAATTAGGTACACAGCCATATTAGATTCATCAAACTCAGTATTTTAAGATGTATAAGATAAACAGTAATTCAAATGGAGTAAGAGAGACTAAATATAACGAGAACATAAGATAAAAATTGAAATAAAATGCAAATAACCAGGGGAAAAATTAATATTACTTTATACACTGTCGATACTGTTTTAATGGAATTAAATGTGAAGACAATTCCGTCGTGTCCGCGTCTTATTGCAAAATAAACTCCCCGTTTATGCTCTGCATAAGCACTTGATTCCTTATCCCCCTCTAAGATAAATCTCCGCCTTTGAAAATTTACGCTGCTCATCCTATATTCCTAGAACTTCGGTTGTAACTTCTCTTGAAAGCTTATTTTAGTTTTACATTTCCAAGGCTGAACCGAGTTCCTAGACTTCCTTTCAGAGTTAGATTTTTATTTCGATTTAAACATCTACCCCGAATAGCAGTCAAAGCGAGGAGAAATCGTATAATTCTAATTCAGAAAATCCTTCCTTTATATTATAATATAATCCTAGTCGAATGTTTAATAAATTCTTGATGCAACTAATAACAAATTTTGTGTCTGATTAAAAACGAGAGCTTTGGCTAACAACAAATATTAGATAGGTACACTTCAATATATTTATAAACAGTAATTTTCTAACGATAAAAGAACAAACAAAATATATTCTTTCATCGATATTACATATTATATTAAAATTATAAAAGTTGTTGCACGTTTATGTTTTAATTAGAATGATAAGTAACTGTGTGCCAGGCTTACACTTTGTTACTTGTATTTATATTTAAATAATTTTTATTCGATTCAAATAGTTTCGTATCTTTTAATGTGAACTTTTTATATGTTGTTTATGAATTTGTATCGCAGAACTCTTTGGCCACAGAATATTAATAATCGTAGTGATTTAAATTTTCAACAATTTGTAACGTTTCCAATAGCTAAATATTTACCATTCGTAAAGATTTGTAAGTATATATTCTGATAATGAATTTTTCTATCCCAAAATCTCGTTGCTCGTTCAACTAGATATAGATTATTTTACTTTACACGGCATAAACAAACGTTCGTAAGCCGATAATTCTTGAAAAGGATGCCACATTCTATAAATTCACGGCTGAACGTCGGATTTGTAGGAAATCTCGCGTCGGAATACATCTCGTCTCCGAGACGCGAAAAAATTAGTCGCTGTTGGGCGAAACAAGTCAAAAGTGTTTTGCCACGATTCCACAATTTCTCAACGCGCAAGACACGATGTCTGCGGGTTATTTCCCTGGCCCTTTTGCGGTAGATTATACCGACCGTCGAGTAAATTTACTAAACAAGTTATATTTTCATACGCCAGCAAGACTCGCGCCGTCTTTGCCCGCATTTGTTCCGCGTCGACTTGATTCCCCTAAAAATTCTCTGTTTACCAACTATGCTCACGACGAACTGCATAAGAATATTTAAAGCGACTTTTTGCCTTCGTCGAGAGACAAAAAACACTTTCAAAGTACGCCCGTTTCAAACGCGAATTACTTTTTAAACAGGAGTTACAAAGTTAGATATTAAGATTATAATTATACGATAGAAACGTTACTAGAGAATATGATATTGCAAAAGTAAGTGAATTATACCAGTTTCAAACACGTATTACTTTTTAAATAGGAGTTACAAACTTAGAAAGATTATAATTATACGATAGAAAAATTACTTGTAAAATATAATATTGCAAAAGTAAGTGAATTATATTCCTTCTTAGTGTCTTGGAAATAGATGGAAGGGGAGAATCTTCAGTTTTCACTGTCTTAGAACGGTTTAACAACACGTATTAAAAATAGTTAAACTTTAGACGCGTGCAGTTCCGAAGCTATTAGTGTTTCATCCATAATTGAGCCCTCGTTAGAAGCGGCAAAGCTTCCTCTTTGAAATGGTTTTTGGTTTATGTCGATCCGCCTTCCCGTTTTCGAGATATCGTTATTTATGTAAAGGGGTAATTTTTTCCAAGAATTTACACGCACGGTCAATGACCTCGCGCCGACGTCAACAATGAAAAGTAAACAAACGCTTCGAACCCTTATATCTCCGGAATTAGCCACGCGATCGACTTGAAACAAAAATCGTTATATCTCTGGAACTAACTCTATCTAACGAATATAGCAACTATTTTTATTTATGTTATCTTCTATCTTTATTTTGTAATTTACTTTGACTCTATGCAACCAAACAAGTTTCTGCAATTCCTATTAATCATACGACTGGTATACATAGGAATGGGTATACATAAAGTGTCGGAAGATTTATAGTGTTAATAATGATGGCAATAAATATAATTCTGAAATTACACAGACATATTAAAAACGATTATAATTTATTTCTTCCAAACAAAACGATGTTGGGTATAATATTGTAAAGTCGTTGAATTGTTTTTATTTAATAGTATAGACGAATAAAAATTTACTTTAGAGAACCGAGTATTCGTTCAGAAAAATATAAAATCAATAACAAGTTGACTCGAAGTTCGCGTCTGTGTTGAGAGAGACGTCGGGTATTATTTTGTCCGAAAACATTGATGACAACCAACGTGTTAAAAGCATCTCAAGTACAGTTAACGCTACACAGAATAAATGTTCAAATTCTACACAGACAGTTTAAAGAACAGTATCATATAGCTATGAGAGATACTGTAATCTGTTCATGAATATAAGAGTTTTTTATCTGAAAAGAAAAAGGCGACACGATTAAATTGTTATATTCACAGCTTCTACAATTTTATATTAAACTTTGAGTATGTATAAAGTTTTTAAATCCCACGTTCACGGAATTTAGAATACCTCAAACAATTAAGTTTTTTTTCTTTCTAAAATTTCTATATCTATTATTTAATTCCAATAAAGCGATACATAAGAATCGATTTTCTTTGATAAGCGAACCTTGAACTTAATCTTTCCACCAGTATAGTGATTTCCATAAAATAAAATCGTTCCCGCCTTAAGATTATCAGGAAGAAGCTTAAAGATGGTTTCTCAATTTGCGCGACCAAAAGATCCGACTTTTCTGCATTTTCTCGCGGCTTCGGTATAGTCTTGAAGGCAGACAAAGTTTAAAATTTTTAAATTGACAAGGTTATAAGAGTTTAAAGAAGACTGTGTCGCAGCAAAAGCTGACGATCGAAAAGTTTAAAGCCGTTTCTCTCGAAACCACACTTTTCAAGCTTACGGAAGCGATATCTGGAAATGCACTAAAGCTTTTGACTTGAAATTCTGAGAGATTGTAGAAAACAATTAAAATTGTAGCAATGTCTTTCATACTACTGTTAATAATACAGCAAAATTAAATTCGTTTAATTTCTGCATTTTCAAAACTTTAAAACAACGTCATATCGCACACTTTCATTTTCCCATATTGAATTCAAGAGATAATTAAACTCCTACTGCATATAACTTTCCTTATATTTTTGTTCGAGTCGATTATGTTACTAGGAAATAATTCCACCCAAAAGAAATAAACTTTGTTTAAATACCCTTGTGTAGCAATTATTTTTATAAATATTCTCAACTATATTAATCCAACGAAATTTATAAATATTCTTCAGTAGTTAGTAAATACGCGTGAAATATTTTTAAACGACCCATCGGATAGTTTCTTTTCAATGAATTTTTTAATATGACCCTCGTTTCCAAGTAAGTGATTTGTTACAAATTATACACAAAAACCTAAAAAATATTCCGTAAACATCTCATAAAATTCTATATTCGATACACAAAATCGGCTTTGGCAGTTAATGTATTAAGAGTATCTGACGGAACGTCGATCCTATTACTGATTCGCGACTGCAAGAGAGAGAGACAGAGATTTCTCAACAAACCTCTTTTCTTACGGTTACGAGAAACATTCTCCTTCTCTTTTAATCGTTCAATCTCTCGCTTGCAAGTCGAGAGGTTTCTCAGAAAATCTTCTTCCTCGAAGGAAGGACTCTTTTCTCCTACGAAACCTTTCTCCATCCCCTTTCTCTCCTCGTAGTAATAGTAAAAAATTTCTTTTCCCTCCGAGTTTCTGTCTTCCTTCTTTCCCTGGTCAAGAGTCTTTGAGTCTTTTTCTGTTTCAGAGGAGGAATCTCCTTTCTCGCTTCGTAGCCTCAAGATTTTTTCCCCCCCAGTCCTTCTTTTTCGCTCTTTCGCGACATAGCGGATGCTGGGTAACTATCATAGCTAAGACACTCGTTTCGGAACAAAGAATAGAAACCTGGGTAACAACAGACACAGACCATTAGAACTAAGCTTCCTTACTGGCAGAGGGCGTATCAAGGTGTATTCAGGTTACCATTAACACGGATACTTTCGCTGAGATGTTGCCCTTTCCAAACTCTCGTTGGCTTCCAGCGAACAAATAAACTACAACAATCGCTACCGTTACACTGAAAATTACTTTTCCTTAGCATTCTGACCGATCGTTACACGTTCAGGACATCTGTATTCACTTACAGTGTACGAATTAATGTGAATGAAACTTGAAATTTGACAACGATGGACGTGAACAACCTATAATTCAATTTGTATCAATCAGGTAGCATTGACGTTAAAGTGTATATATATAGAAATAAATAGAGGGTCGAGTACTTGCGAGAAAGGCACAGGTTGAGCTTAGCCCTCTATCGGAAAGTTCAGGAAGCACGCCAACAGATATTACTTCGAACAAACGAGGAACGCGCTTCGACGATACAAAGGGAAAGAATGTGACGCGAGTTCCAGAGCAGCAAAAAAGATTTTTAAACAGAAAAGGAAAACGTGAACAGCTAAAGCAACGAGTAAAATGCTAAGTGGTTCTCACTCAGAAAATTGTAAAGCTGTTGATACATCAGTAAGTAGAGTTTCTCATGCTGAGTGAGAACCACTACTACAAGCGGAACTTTAAACGGTAATAATAGAGAAATGTTTAATTAGTAGCGTCCGGATATGATACGATTTATGGATTCTAAAAATGAACTAATCGGTGAAGGAGCCCTCGAGGATGGTTCTCGTTCTTCTACCCTTGTAAAAACCGATCGTGGCGCTTGTCCACGGTTTTTATCGGTGGACGGACCTCGCAAATTGGGTCGGAGTTGGACAAGTCGTTCCATGGTCCGGGCTAGACGCTGAATCGTCATCCGGTTTTAGCGCGTGCGACTCCGCTGAGTTGCTTTACGTGTCGCTAAGCCCGAAAGTCGCGTTCCGGATGCAATCTGACCAATTCCCGTGAATCGTCCTCGGTGTGCACGATCGACGAAAAAGGGGTTCGCGCGTGCCAAGGCCAGACGTAACGAAGTTATCGACAGTTTTCTGCATGACAAATTTTCTCCAGCGACCATCTTGGATCACAAAGAGTCTCCCCCCCGCAGAGACGAACAATTCCGTCTCTTTTCGCTTTTATTTCATAAGGGAATTTCCACGATTCCATTATTAATCACGAACATTTGTTACACCGCTCTTCCTCGTATCCGTTGCAGCCCTCTCCGTACCGTGCCGATACAATTTTAGCCGTCGCGGCGCGCGCCATCGAGCACCGACGCGACGATCAAAAGTGATTTCCGATAGTTCGAAATCCCTTTTGGATTCCGACGTTCGCGTCAGAACAATCGAATTACAATAAATTGAAATAGAGTCTTCCGCTACGGGGATGGCGAAGCATCGTGAAACGAATTTCTGCGACAGAGCGTGGTCCCACCTTCCCGATACCGTTTCGTTCCCGACAAGAACGTTGCCAAATATTGCAGCGAAAATGCAATGAACGGACCCCCCCGGCGAACAGTGTTATGAAAACATAGCACCGTCATAAGGAACGCGGCAGTCAGCAGCGGATAAGTGGAGGAAGACTTTGACCCGAAGGAGCATTCCGTTCCGGTAGGAAGGTAGCTAAAGTGGCGGAAGAACTGAAAAGGTCCGAGAATTCCATCGACTGCTCTGACACGAACGGCTTTGCCAGGACATTTCGTCGATTCTCATCCTTATCCCGGCTCGCTGGACAAGTGCGGGATGATATGAAGGTACCACTGATTCGAATCGAAGCGAAAAATGTTCCCCGTGAGAGGAAAAAGAACTCCGTGAACCGACTAAGCCGCATACGGATCCGTACCTCGATCACTGTTACTTCTGCACCCCTTTCGAGGTACATGGATCAAAATTCTTTGTTTACATCGTGTCGAGCGAATCGAGATTCTGCAAGATTCTGCAAACCAGCGAGCAGTAATACGAGGATTGTTCAATAAGCCATTAGAAAAAGATAGAAAAACAAATTATTCTAGGCAGATTTTTTTTTTATTTTTCAACATAATCTCCTTTTAGCTCTATACACTTTTCCAAGCGTTTCTCCAACTTTTTTAAGCCATCTAAATGTAAGATTTCTGAAGGTTCCTCAAAATAGGCATCTGTTGAGCGTTCATGCCCGAGTCTGACTGCTTTGAAAAACGATATTTGTTTAATCTAATGGTTTAAGGGATGATAATATTTGCTTTTTTTCAAATTATACGTTGGATACAACATTGTAAGTAACAAAAACTGCATTCTTAGAAACAAATCCAATAAAGAAAACTGATCATTCTTAGTTAACCCGAAAAATATGAGCTGTAAGGGGTTAACCGTTGTTCGTCGAGCCATTTCTTTAAGTTTGAAAATAAACAAAAGTCACTGGGGGGCCATAATAATAAATAATTCGAACTTTAATTCCATGATTTTGGTCGTGCATTGTCTTGGTGCAAGAGAAAGTTTCTTGCTTTTTATGGAAATTCTTAATCTACTGCCTTTACTCTTCGTTCTAGCCGAAAATGTTTAAAACAATCTTTTATTGTCAATTAGTATTAAGTATTGCTTGCTGAGGTACTTTAATTTTGTTTTTTAAATAACTTTTCCTTTGAATTGGTCTTTACATATCGTCGCGATACACAATAAAAATTGCTGAAATTCTTGCATTTTCAGGAAAGATTTGTTTTATACCGAATCGAAGATCAATGCATACATTCAGAATCTCTTCTACATAGCTATTCATTCGCCGAATTACCACCAGCATGTCGACAAAGTGATTTAAAAGAACGTATACTATATTCCACGTGTGTTCGTTCCACTGTTTGAATAACTCTCCTATCTGGATGTCGATGACCGAGATAGCGATCTCTGTTGTTCCATACGAAATTTTATTATCGAACTAACGACGGCGAACGCAAATAAGAACGTTGATTTGCCTCGTGCCCTCTCGTAAACCCAAAGTCCAGGTCACGTCACGATACTACCACTAATTTTACAACCCCCACGCTCTTTAATTACTTTCGCCTTTCCAACGTTTTCCTTAGAGTCATCTTTCCAGGTATTAATTAACCAGGCTTGAATTCATTCTTTCACAACGAATTTGTTCGTGAAAATTTTGAAAATTGAAGAACAATGCTTTTTTACAATTAATTAGAAACTTATGACATTATTCACTAAGTAATTTAGCAGTTGCTTCTCAGTGAGTCTAAATCGTGCAAAATTTAATGAAATCGAATAATTTGTATTTAAGATTTCGCTAGTCTTTCTTGCCAATATGTTTATTGATTTAACAAGATTATGAGACTTTTAAAGTTATCAGAGAGTTAAATAAAAAATTATATTATTGGTATTATTAAAACACAATTAATAACGTGATATAAAAATACGTTAAAATATGCAGAAAAGATACGAGTATAGTAATGACATAAGAAGAAGAAAATATATACGTACTTTTATCTTAAAATAGATGATTTAAGTTTGATTTTATCTTTAATGTTTTCCTACATGATATATATTTGATTCAATTTTTCATTTACATAGACTGAAAATAATTGAAATTTGAATCGAAACGTATCAATTAAAGTTTAATTTTCTTCCTATAACAATTATTATTTCACTGTTTCGTGTTATTAAACAATAATAGCAACGCACTTTTTACCGTCTTTTTCAAACTCCTTTGGCACCAATTCCAAGCCACCAGTTACTTGCAGAAACGACCTTAATCGTTCATATTAAAGCGACAGGAAGAAAAATTGCGTTTATTGCCACTTTAAGTCTCTTCTCTTCTCGAACTGATATTAAAAATATACTTAATTGCGTTTAACAATGCTCTCGAAAAAACGATGCAGTCTTAGAAATAAAGACGGTAGCTTCATAAACCATATTTTATCAAGAATCGTTGACTATACCTAAATTTTATAATAAAATTTGATTTCTCTTTTACACTAACGCTCTGGTAACGAACAATAAGCAACCAGACGACAATCAAATTTACAAACACAAAAATAGAAATATTAAGAGTCACGCGTATTCATCAGAGATTTTCGCAGGCGTATTTCTCGATGTTGTAAGGTTGTCAATTAACCGACTAAGCTGGTTGAGATTTTAGAAAATATATTGGATATTAATTACAGATATACGTAAGGCGTCGATCAGATAGATGCTTCTTACACAGACCCCCAAAATGGAAACAAAATATATACAGGGTGTTCGGCCATCCCTGGGAAAAATTGTAATGGGAGATTCTAGAGATAAAAATAGGACGAAAATCAAGAATACCAATTTGTTGATGGAGGCTTCGTTAAAAAGTTATTAACGTTTAAAGATCCGCCCGTACTGAATTTTTTTCTCGAAAATACGCAGGATTTTGGGGGTATGTCCATTCACCAAAAATGATTCAAATTGACCCCTGCAAACAAAAATAATTTTTCCAGAACGATTTGAAATTTTTTTTCTCACCGAGAAATTTAAGCACCTACCCCTTGTCGATTATTCTTAAAAATTCGTTTTTCATTTTTAGTAATTTTGTTTGACGCCCTACAGAAAAGTTGTCTAATACTTTTTTATAGGTACTCATGAGGTCTACGTCAGAAAAAAGTTTCATTGAAATATATTGTCTAATATAGGAGTTATGACTGTTTGAAAATTGGACCATTTTTATGGGGTTTTTCTCATTTCTCGGGCTCATGGATCAACTTTTCGAATATTTTTGCAATTTCTACATATTCTTGATCAAAATACGCGTCGTTTGCTTTTTTAAACATTAAAATCGTCCAATCCGTTCAAGAGTTATGACATTTTAAAGATTCGCATGAAATTTCAGGGGAATGAATCAATGGTATGGTCAGGCATTGTATTTTCGATAAGGAATTTTTTTCTCGAAAGTGCGTAGGAATTCGGGGGTATGTCTATTGATCAAAAATGATTGTAATTGACCCCTGCAACTAAAAATAATTTTTTTAGAATGATTTGAAACTTCTCAATTTTCAGGGTAACAGACAGTTCTGGTCAGACGTTATATTTTCACTAATGAATTTTTTTCTCAAAAAAGCGTAGGATTTCGGAGGTATGTCTATTCACCAAAAACGATTGTAATTGACCCCTGCAGCCAAAAATAATTTTTTCAGAATGATTTGAAGTTTTTTAATTTAATTTTTCAATATATTAACTAAGTCTCAATCAACATATTGATATTCTTGATTTTCTTCTTATTTTAGCCTCTATAATCTCCCATTAAAATTTTTCCCAAGGGTAGCCGAACACCCTGTATAGCTATAAGAGAGTGCGTCCGGAACAACAGAGGTCGCTTTTGTAGAAATTCAAATCAAAACTTAACAACGCTCGATAACGAGTTTCAAGCTGAGAGAAAGATTCGTTAAAAGAGAATTCGATTTCTTTTTACCGCGAGAAATCAGTGTCGATCCGGGCAATTTTTACGGGGATCCGGATGAACGATATATTTTCGCCAGCGAAAGATTCCGGCGAAACAGGGGGCGGTAGCGCGATCGCGTCGAGACCCCGTCGGCGTCCAGGTATTAAAATGCAAATACAAAAATTAAATGTCGCTTCTAATCCCGTGTATTAAAGGTCGGGAGTTTAATCCGTGCACAGATATATTCGCGTAATGGAATAGTTAAAAGCGCAGCGCGGCGGCCACGAACTTCTTTACGCTCGGCGAGCGATTGGCGCATTTCGTTAAATTAATTAAAACTGGTTACCGCTCGACGAAACTGACTAATGACGAACGGTGCCCGACTACGTTTCGCGTATTCATTAACCGGCGAAACTTTCGTAAAGATGCCCCGCGAACGCGCGAGCGCAATTGCACGGAATTTCTGCCAACCTTCCTATACTGAATAATTAAACGTGGTCGTAAGAGCCGGGCGAAAGTGGTCCCCAGGTTCGAAACCCATTACAGACCTGGAGAAGAAGCAGGTCGAGACATTCGCCACGGTTGTCGTTACGGAAATTTATGTAACTTTCATACTAATGAGACAAAGAGACCAGGGAGATATAGCTGGAGTCACCTTTTAGAGACGCCTTACTGGCAGGACGCGAGACTTTCAACCGGTTACCAGTTCGGTGAGATTACCCATTGTGCAATTTTCACGCAGAAAACGAGTTTTCGGGCTTCGTTTCGTAGGACGCAAGAATCAGGCGATAAATTAATTTTGTTGTACGGGGGTAGCTCGATGAGTCTGTGCAAAGTCTAAGAGATGACGCCATTGTGTATTAAGGGTGTCTTCGACTGTAAACCGCCAAATAATTCGATTTTTTTTATTTTTGCATTTTCTTAAAGGATATAGTTTTAGAAATACAGGGTGTTGGGTCACCACTGGGGAAAATTTTCATGGGAAAAAAAATTATATTCAAATTGATTGAAACTTGCTCGAATTATTCGTTTATAAAGAATAAGGTGAAACGATAATTCCAAAAACGTTTATTCGCGTAACGTTTCGTTGGGCATCGGTTCTGCCGTACGAGGGAAAGCCGTTTACAAATGAATCATGTAACGCAGGCTGGTTCTGATCATTTTAACGCGTCACAATGGATGATATTCAGGACGCCGTGTGGCAGCGCGCAGTTTGCTTGCCAAGTAGTGGTCGAAATTATTTTGCATTGTTGTGAGGAGAATTCGAAATGCGCTTTCGAAACCCTTCTCACAGGGTTACTATAACGCAAACAACAACGTGGTAAACGTAACACGAATACTGCCGCTTAGCGGTACCAGCGACACAATTGTCATTTGATAATTGTTCGATCAATACGAGCCCTAAAAACCCCATTCTGCGTGCCAAACGATTTCAAATAAAAAATGTTGTCAATGTTGTTCCAAAACTATACTTAACATTAGTTTAGAATACTAGATTCTACACTGATTCGTAATAACATATTTCAAGAACTATCATTAACACTAGATTTATGGGCATTGATAGCATGTATATGTATTGATACCTCTCATGTTGACGATTACCTTAAAATACGATTTTTCTTTTAATTAGAATATGTATTCATGCCATTGCATCAATCAAATTCAACATAAGTTGTTAAAAAATAATATTTACGTGTTCTGTAATTTTAAATATGGAATCTGACATCCGTCAAATTGACGGCTTCCGTAAATCTAATGTTAAAATCATTAGTTAAGAATTTAAATTCACTTTATGATATTACAATAGCCAAATAGTTGATTATTGTTCGATCAATACGAGCCCTAATAACCCCATTCTGCGTGCCCAACGATTTCAAATAAAAAGTGTTGTCGATGTTGTTCCAAAATCTCGACATTAGTTTAGTATATCAGATTCTACACTGATTCGTAATAACATATTTCAAGAATTTAAATTCACTTTATGATATTACAATAGCCAAATAGGTGATAATTGTTCGATCAATACGAGCCCTAATAACCCCATTCTGCGTGCTTAACAATTTCAAATAAAAAGTGTTGTCGATGTTGTTCCAAAACTATACTTAACATTAGTTTAGAATACTAGATTCTACACTGATTCGTAATAATATATTTCAAGAACTATCATTAAAATCATTTTTTAAGAATTTAAATTCCCTTTATGATATTACAATAGCCAAATAGGTGATAATTTGTTCGATCAATACGAGCCCTAATAACCTCATTCTGCGTGCTTAACAATTTCAAATAAAAAGTGTTGTCGATATTATTCCAAAACTAACTCGACATTAGTTTAGAATATTAGATTCTACACTGATTCGTAACAACATATTTCAAGAACTATCATTAAAATCATTTTTTAAGAATTTAAATTCCCTTTGTGATATTACAATAGCCAAATAGTTATTATTATAATTATTTCACTAATATTTTTTATCATAATAGACACATTTGAAGAGTCTATAAAAGACAGTGTAAATGCCAGGAATCTAATTTTTTAGGAGCAAGACACATTGCTGGTTTTAAATTATTAATAATATTTGATTTATTTTTATTGTTACGTGTCACTAGGACTGCAATAATCTAATCAAATTTCACATTTTTTAAATATTAATGTTCCATACACAGTAAATGTAAATATTCTCGTTATTTATGGTCGTATTTTTTATTATTTGTATGACAACATGACTCTCAAATGAGATTGAATACTAAAAATAGTTTAAACTATTTGAAGATCATGCTATGACATTTTATTGTAATCGTTTTGTCATCAATTTGCATTACAAATAGATTTTATAGATTATTTTTATTCAGTTCTGTTTGGTTTCTCTGCAATCTAACTATGTCTTATTTTGTTGATGGAAAAGGGTTTCTTTGATAACAGTAGTCATTCTATTGAAAGAAAAATTGGATTGTCCCTCAGACTGTAGAGTTTTCTCGAGAACTCTCCATCCCCCAAAAACTGATTACATACCCTGCATTGTGTACCAACCACAATGGAAAGGATTATGATTTTTTCTACGTATCTGTTTCACGATGATACTGTACTGACCTGGTAAACCCGATTTTCAGTTCCATTCAAGGACTAATCTACATATAATCAGTTAACAATTTAATCGCTATATAAAAACCGAAATGCATAAATACATAAAGTTTAAAATCGTGATCAGGGAATCATCGACATATGAACGCGACATAAGCCAAACAGTTTAACTTCACCGAACAAAAAAATAGAAAAAATGATTTAAGAAATTGTACATGAATAAAGGAAAATAAAAGTAATTAATAATTCAGTTATTCGAATTAATATAACGATATAACAAATGATAATATTAAACTAAAAATTGTCGTGTTGATTAAATCTGACTTTCATTTTTCCCTACGATACATAATTCGCTAGAACACTGGGAAAAATTTCAACATTTTAAATAAAAATAAAAATTCAATCTCATCGCGTTTCATCGAAAGGTAGCCTTAGCAATTTCAGAGCAGCCAAAAAACGTTTTAAATACTGGAACATGTAAAAGCAATTATAAAGTAAACACAAAATTTCTCTATATATTAGAAAGGTTAATGTGTTAACCATATTTATGCCAGCAAATTGAAATTTATATTTCTTTTTACAAAAATTAAACTGTGCAAATGCTTCTGTGTGATTGCTTTGCATAATATAAACTTTAACTAGATTCTCTCAGAGTAAATTTACTCGACAGTTAAAAAATACACATTTTATTCCACAAATTTACTTTAGAAACCTCAGTTATTACATGTATATATAATGAGAACAAAAAAAAGTTTACAGAATATTCCATGGATTTCATAATAATTTAAAAAGTTGTTAGTATCATATATATTTAAACAAAACAATGTTTACATAAATATATTAATTACAACAATTATGTACGTTATTAATGTGTTTAAAGTTTTCAATGGATAAAATTGCATTTAATTCTTTCTTTGTCAGAAAAGATGTAATTAATTGAAAAGCAGGAAATGAATTCTCATCCTTTTATCTCTGTGGTTTCAAACTTCTGATTAAAAGTTCTGATTATTAAAAACGAGAAAATTTGATACGTTCAGAAGTTCTGCAATATCTATGCTAGCTATTTTGTGCACCAGCTAATTCAATAATAATGGCGACATCAAACATAGACGCGCGAAGTTATTTGCATTCAAATTGCAGGGTAGTAAAATTGCTTTCAGAACTATGATAGAAGATCATAGATTGCTATGTATGAAATTAATTTTCATTATACATATCTCTAATTGATACTAATATCAACTATTTGTTTTGTAATGTACAAGAATTTCTTTTTTTAAGGCCACTTTTATAATGCAATTTCATATAAAATTTCATATTACTATTCATATATAGAAAATTATTTTATTATCAATTAATAATCTTTTTAGAGGAAGACAATCTACTTTAACTGAAACGTTGCAAATGATTAAGTTCATTAATTAAACGTGACTTCAGGAAATATTAATATATCTATATTAAATAATTTACTAAAGATGTATAAAGTTTCTGAGCAGGATTCAGTTTTGTATTTTTCTTAATAAGCAACTAACCAAAAAATTAAAAAATATGACGATACGTGCAGTAACATAAGATATAAAAAATTAAAGAATAGTAACTGTATCATATGCAAATGTTCTACCATATTAGCTTGTATATTTACAGGACTAAAAAGAGAAGAGGACAAAATAACATGGCCGAATTTATATTAAGGAAGTTTACAGAAGTACTTGGGAACGTAATTCCGAAAGAAAATTATTACGTAACGTAAACAGAACACGTATTCGGAGCACTAAAAGCAGGAGCGGGAAATTCATTCTATTCAGAATTGGAATTTTCTTTAGATTCTTGAGAGTTCAGGAACGGTCGATTGGAAGGCAACATAGAAGAAAGGCGCATGTAAATTTCTCTTAAACGCATCGTTCGAATCACCGTCAGCTCTCGCCACGACCCAGAATTTACATAGAAACTCAGCGTTAAGTCAATTCCCGGGAGCACGATTCCTGCGATCGAGCGGAAAAACCTTTGGCGATCTCTTCTTTGAGAGCTGGCTATAAAGAAAAAGAAATAAGACTGCTCGAGAGATCTTTATAAGCATCACGTGAAGTGCTGAAAATTCAAATTGCGTTGGACGTTGGCTTTATTAAGTGCGAAGTGCGTGGAAAATGTTTTCTGGTTAACAACTATCGTTCGATAAGTTCACGATTTTCTAGTCAAAATTTTTTAATATCTCGCGTGTACAATGAAAGTATAAAGAATTTAAATACAAATTTTAAATACAATTTTACTATCGTTTCGTCTTGCGCGAATTATCAAAATAAAAGTGACAATAAAGATGGAATAAATTATATCCCTTTCTCAGTTTCGACCATAGTTGTGGACTTTTTTGAAATGCCGATATTAAAACTGAGAGGCGATTCTACATAAAAAATCAAATAAAAAATAAAGGATAAAAGTTTTTCGTTGGAGGCTCCGTTTTCGGTAATACGGCCTGAACATCGATGCAAGTAGTAGCAGCAAATAATAGTCAGACGTTCAAGGCAATTCGTGTTCAATTGCACGTTTACTCAAGAAATTTTCAAATTCAGTTATCTTGCAAACGAAACTGCATGAGAACATTTTATTCTACATTCGTGATTATAAAAAATTTGCTGTATTTCAGTTTTCTATTAATTCACCAAGAACCTAAGATCGATTGAAATCATTCATGAAATTATTTCAAACGATTATTTTTAAATTACTATTTTAAATTTTTCATAAATCTATTTTTGTTAACTTTCTTATCCTAATTTTTAATCAGTTGACTGTGTGCGTTAAACGTGCATTAAAACGTTCACAAATTTGAAAAAATAAGTAGTCAAAGAGTGAATAGATATGCAATTTTACTGCAAATTTATCGAATTGGAAAACAACGATTACATAAATATTTCAAGTTGTGCTATTGTTTTATTACGTTTTCGTAAATTTAATAAATCAAGTCTCGATTTATATGTTTATAAACACGAAGAAATTATTGGAACACAAAGTAAGGATCGTATAAGAACGTGGTTATCGTTTTGTGACGGGCAGTGTATTATCGTTCGATATAATTGAAAGTCCAGAGAAACGACATTTCTTATACAGGAACTTAATCTTTCGCGTAGAAAGAACTTTCCACTCAGCTGATCCTCGCGCCCCTTCTTCTCTTCGTCCCTTCGCCCCTGTATTCGCGATGATGAAATCTTCCGCGCTGCAGAGGCCATAAAAGTGAAATGAAACTACCGATTTTTTTTACTCTTTCGCCAACTGCACGTTTGGAGAGATGCACCTGGTGCCTGCTAGAGTTCAATCTTATCCCACCTCACCTTCGAGAGACTGTAGCAGCGCATGAATACTTTCCGTTCGACCGATAAACGTGATTTAAGAATATATCGACTACACGCGTCTACGATGCAACGTGTTTTAAAAATAATAATAGTAAATTTTTATGTAACGAGTCGATTCTCTTTTGTGTACATTTAGAAAAAGAAGATCAATTTATACAGAACACTTGATAACGACGAAAATAAATTCAATTGTCGGGCTATAAAATTTAATAAAATAGAAAACTCATGCAACACGGTTTAAAAATAATAATAGTAAATTTTTATTCAATGAGTCGATTCTTCTTTAGGAACATTTAGAAAAAGAAGATCAATTTATACAGAACACTTGATAACGACGAAAATAAATCCAATTGTCGGGCTATAAAATTTAACAAAATCGTAAACTCTAAAAATAGAAAATTTTTAGTATCAATTTTTCTATTTTCTCAAACCGTAAAACAATATTGCAACAAGAACGTAAGTCGATCTTGGTTGAAACGAATGTCTTTTCGACACTTTTCTCAAACATGTCTACCTTTGGCTGGGAAGATAGAAAAAGTCAAGAAGAAATCCCTATAAACTTTATATATCTACTAAACCTTCGAAACTTTATAACCGTAGAAATTTTACGTATACCCTTTGATATTTTCCAGGTATATTTCCAAGTTTCTTAGCTTACAGGAAATTTAATAATCCAGAAATTGATATTTTGGATCCTCTGGGCGTTGATAATAGCATTAATTGCATTTATGCAGTGTTGTGTTGCGATAGTTTTAGCCATTGTAATACTAGCACTGTAATATAATCTTGTTTTGCTCGTGTGTATTCCATGTCTATAGCGTATCGTGTTGTATTAGTATTAATGGATACATCAGAATACATCAGATACAATGAATAAAAGTATAAGGCGCTTGGCATATTTCTATCTTGTTTATATTTAAAAGAAAAAAATGTAGAAAAGCGAAAACCTGTCGTTTTTTGACGACCCCTGACAAAATGATGACCACGTTCTTATTCTTACTTTGTGTTTCAATAAATTTAATATTTACAATATTATTCCATTTATTTAAAGAGAAACGGGACATGGTAAAATGTTAAATGAAAACAATGTTGTTAGAACAATACTGTTGCAGTCAGGAAAGTATTGACATGATTGTATAATTATTAAACAGAAATCGTTGTGTTATAAAAAATTCAAAAGAGAAAAACTAAAATTTGATATTCGTATATTGATGTCAATTATTACGTTCTTATTTAAATATGAAAATTGATATTTCATGCGTATACAATTTTATGTTTCAAACCAATCTCACAATTTGAACCGAATGTTTTATTTTATGTTTGTTTTTATTTAATTGGCATTCAAAGGCGTGGTCTGGAAAATTTTATTTGCCTAATGAATACGAAGCCACAGTAAAAATATTTTGAACTCGATTATTAGAAATATTACAACTTGGAAAAATATCGAATGTGTTCTTGCAATCTAGTTCGAATTTTTCCCTATTTTTTAAAATCCACATAATGCTGTTACTAAACGATACGTTCGCTTGTGTACATTTTACGATATTCTGCTTGGAACGTGTAATAATCGATACATCAAAGCAACGTGTACAGCTCGTTAACAAGCTCTCCACCATTTCAATGGTACTTCGCGAAGTCACCGAATATCAGAACGCATCAAAAGCTGAAACTATGTCATAATTACGCAGGAATACTGTATCCTGACATTTCAATCCAAATTCGAAGACAAACATCAGGTATTGGTTTCTACAACCTAGTTTCTAATTACAACGAATTTTGCTCTGGAATGTCGTTAAACGTGTTGCTGGCAAATTAATTATATAAAATTCAAAATCTGTGTGTTTGTGATTTTCCTATAACTGCTACTGTTTCTGTTCGATCGGGATAAAATTTTGTTTGATTACGTTTCATACTCAAACGGCAAGTATAAGCTATTAAATTTGTGAAAATATTAGTTATACAGTAAGCTATAAACGAACAAAAAGTTTTGTATAAAATTAAGTTCAGAGCAAATTCCTTAGACAAACTTTATTCCCAAATAACGAATAAAAATTTTAGATTATTAATACGAAATCCTGTAATGAATTTTAAATTATAAGTAACTTTACAAATGGAATTAATGGCATAGACAGAAGTTACTCTAGAAACGTGTATGATATTTTTACTTTTTATTCGCGAATTAAATTTCAGTTGTAACAATATAGGTACCTATGTGAAATTAAAAAAAGCTCGAAATTGTATAAAAAAATACTTTAAACTGTATCAGTATTTAATGAAAATCATAGTTTTAATAAAGTTTGGCGAATGAGGTGCACAGGAAGCTAAAAATTAGTACAATTAATTCCTCGTAACTAAATACAGGCTGTTGATAATTAATAATAAGCTCGTGGCCTCGGAACAACGTGGAAAATATATTTGCCATTAATCGAGCTTAATATAGAAAAGCAGGAAAGTTTGTTTGCAAAATGAACGCGTTAAATTCCGCGAAGCTTCTAACATTCTATAAACATCCGTTACTGGACATTACACTGACTTTAAAAAATTATTGTACGACTCTTTTATTTTCAATAATATGTAGTATGAATTTATTACTCAGCAACGTTAAATTATGTTATAACAACAGAATTGTTCCTCGTAAAAATTAACGTCGAACGTATTTTCGTGTCGAATTCTTTATCTAATTTAATATAAATTATTCCGACATGAATTTTTTGTCAAATAAAAGGAAATAGAATTGAAGTAAAAAGAACCAGTCCATCTTATCGTCCTTTAACAAAGGACAGACATTTTCAAAGGTTTCTACGGATGCAGAACTGATCGCTTGTTAGAGGAGTGTTGGCGAGCTGAAATGGCACTTCTACCATCCGTGATGCAAAGGGACGTTCGTGGAAAACGACGAACAAGGAGATCCTTCTCATTATTAATAGTCAACCATTCTGTAGCTACTACAACGGCGAGCAGGGCGCTTAAAAACATCCTTTTCTACGTTTCCAACTGACCTGGATCAAATATAATGGATAATACGCTCTCTACGCGTGAATTCAAGTTCATTTGATCCGAGCATTCACGGAACGAAGTCACAGTAATTAATACAGAATTATATCATCCTCCGATCGTAATCTTTTTGATCCCTTTTTGATTAATTTCTCGTTAAGCCAATCTGATAAACTCGAGGTTAATGAATTGGGTGCTATGGATGCTTTAGAAGTCGATTATCGAAGATTAATTATTACCAACGCACTTTTCGTTCTACGCACGAATCGTTGAAACGCTTCAAAATTAAACGATTATTCTTCTCAATATTTTCTATTTCGTTTTTAAGCGATATTCAAAGTCGATGCAACTGTCGAAGTCATTAGTGAGTCATTTCTTTTCCTCGAGTGTATTTCTGACGTCGAACTGACCTTTTACTTTTTTTTTCGACTTAAAATTGGTCATTCTATGAATACTTTGTATATAACTGATATTGCATATCAACGGTTCTCAAACTTTCTTAGTTTTTGGAACACTAAGAAACAAGAACAATAGAATTCTAGAGTTTTATGTCGTCCGCTGAATATCGATTCGCTGCAGATACGACAAAGAATTTTCATTTGCACAGATTGACAAGGTATGACCGATTGTGATGCATCACTTTCATTCGCTGGAAAAGATGGAACACGCAATGACTTCCCCTCGAAGAACGCCGAATTGATTTTTAAGTTTGCACAGTGCTGTACAGGGTGTTTCATAACATGATATTCTTGGAAGGTGAAAAATATTGTGTTCATAGTTTCGAGCAGAAAAATTTGATGAACAATTTCGACAGTGTAATCGATACATAAAAACAGATACATAGAAACAGGTGGTTGGTTACAAAAAAAATATTTTCAAAATAGCGTCAATGATCCAATCTAGCAATCTGGTTTCCTAATTTGGATCATAAATCTTCTAAATTGAGCTATGTTTATTTTTAATTATTTTAAGTAAGAATTTTTATTTAAAAATATACTTGCATTCTATTAAAAAAAAGAAACAGTAACTTTGAGAAGTATTTTACGCTACACTGATAAAAAATAAACATGCATTTGACTACTTGCAAAAATAAGACAAAAATGTAGAATAAAATTTGATTTGACTTGAATCTGAAAACTGAACGATTGTATTATTTGAAAAACCTGTATTCTGTTTTTATTTTTACGTACGTAGAATACGAAAGCGTTTACAAATTTGAAAAAATAAGTACAAAATTCGGTTGAAGAGTTTCTTTGTTTCACCCTGTACAATTCACTGAACTTGCAATTCAATAGGGGTTCTGTAGGCATAATCAACTACCACGATTGATTACCCAACGTAGGTTAAATCCCTTAAGCTGCTGAATACCTTTAATGTTTGAATGCGTCATTGACCACTAGATCCATTTAAGCAAAACTTTTAGAATATTAATTGCAACGCTCCTACCGCGAGATGAATTGGAGAACGAGCCTTTTAATTATCGAAACGGTTTTTCGTGTCGAATAATTAACCGACTAACTCTTGATCGATCAAAGCGGGCAAACATTTCGAGGCTACATATCGTGGCCAACTTAAAATTTCGTCTTACTCCTTCCTCTTTCGCTCTAATTTTACCGTTAAACAAGTAAAAGTTATTATGAAATGCGTCTAAATAAATGCACTAATACATTCCATACAATACCAAAGTCAAGCATTGTTTGAACAAACATTTGGGTAAAGGCTTACTCGAATAAATATTAAAAACATTTAATTGGAATAAACTTTCTTTAAGTTTATAAATAAACTCAATATTATTCACGTTAACGTATAGAGTTCGGTGCAAATAACATAATGTATGTAAAAATATACTAAAGTTCAGATACGAACGAAAATAACAATTTATTCGTCACTAATTAACCATTTGATGCTCGAAAATTTTGTTCTGTATTTATTTGTTTGTGAAACTTTGTTTCGTATAATCCGTGTGTTTCTATTATTTATTGCATAACCTGACATCGAATGATCTCTTATCCTTTCAAATATGCAACCATGGTGTACACCAAAGTCGAGAATGAACATTCGAAAATAAATTTTCCAAAAGATACAGCACGACATTTCAACAACATTGGATAACATTAGTTTGAGCGTTTACTTGAAACAATAATTTCTAAAGAAGTTAATTTCTTGCCCCTTCAAGTATGCAGCCATGGTGTACACCAAAGTCGAGAATGAACATTCGAAAATAAATTTCCTAAAGATACAACACGACATTTTAACAACGTAACATTATTTTGCGTATTTACTTGGAACACAATAATTTCCGAAGAAGTTAATAAGAAACTGATTTATTGTCGATTCGTAGCAAATTTTACAGAGCAACGAAACATTAGGGATCGGTCATTAGAGCGAAAGGTATGGACTCAGAAGAAAGTGGAGCAACACGAGACGAAGGCAGCCGAAAGAGTAATTTTTCTCGAGCTATACCCGCGAACATAATCGACCTTTTTTGCATCGTTTCTCCATCGCGTAACGTTATTATTACGTCCAAATGTTCCACCTTAATTTACTAGTCGATGGAAAAATAATTTCCCCGCAGATTCGTCGAGTAGGGGTTATTTTATCGCCAACGACGTGTCACTTCCTTCGTCGCTGCTATAATCATTATTGATTTCTTCACGGACGGAACTAGTAGCGAAAAATGTTCCAGTAAACTGACGTGGCACAATTACTAGCAAGATTACGCGGAAGTCACTTTCACGAAACTCATTTGGTTCGACATACCTGAGAAAATACTTATTACACGGAACAACGACAAACAGGATAACGGTAACGCTCGATACTCACCGTAATCGATGAAGCACGTGGTAACTGCAGCTCCAAACGACGCAACACAAACAACAGAACCTCGTCACACTGATCACCAGTTAAAAACACGCGAGCCCAAAGGACTATTTTCATTCAATCACCACAAACGTAGCTGGCAATCTTCTAAATCCATATACGACGGGAACACGCGAACTCGAACGTTCGTCGAACGCCGCACAAACACAGAGACTCGTTCCTGAATCGCGTCTTCCTTCGATCGATGATCAATCGATGATCCGTTGCCAGGTGGAATCGTCCAACGTCGCACGAAACACGATGTAACTAATCCTTTACTCGCGCTTTCAAGTTATTTGTATCTGTTTGAATCGGATCGTCCGTTGGCTGGTCGATGGATGAATCCAGGCATCGGGTCAGAAATTCTTGATCGTTGCTCGGACATCGGCAGAAGTTGCCTCCTCTGTTCGGGCGAAGGCACCGCGAACGTTGCTCCGATATTCGCGACGTTTATCGAGGCAATGAATAACACGAGGTTCGATCGGGCAGACTCAAAAGGACGATTTAGTGAGGCAAGATAAAGGCGCGCGCGGCACGGTCGCGGAACGTGAGTGCCGCTTCGAATGCCGACTGATCCCGCAGGCTGCCGGAGCGCGCAGGCCCTCCCGAACATCCCACGTCGAGCTCTGGCCTCTGAGTCTGGCGGACAAGTACCTGTCGTGCCAAACGGGAAACGCGTCACTTGGTGACCTACGAAACAGATCTCGATGTTTTCTTCGACGCGAGACCGAATACCACTCGAGCAAACATCGTCAAACCGGTTCTGCCCAGCGTGGGTTTGCCTATCGGGGCATAACTATACTCATTCTTCTTTCTCCCTCTATTATACTTGAGACATCGAATGGAGAACACTCTCAAATGTGCGAATACCTCGAAAACAACTCGTTTTTTGGAAGAATTTTAGACAAAGAAGTTACTTGGAAACCTATGAAACAGAGTTCGATGTTTTCCTTCGCCAGGAGACCGAATACGACTCGTGCAAACTTCATCAAACCGCTTATGGTTAACGTAGGTTTGCCTGTCGGGGCTCAAATACACACTTTATTCTTTCTCCCTCTATTATAGATGAGACATTGGATGGAGAACACTCTCAAACATAGTCGTAACCATCTCAAACATGTAAATACTTCGAATACAACATGTTTCTTGGAAGAATGTTAGAGAGAGAAGTTACTTGGAAAACTATAAAACAGATTACGATGTTTTTCTTCACCAGGAGACCGAATACGACTCGAGCAAACTTCGTCAAACCGTATCTGTTCAACGTAGGTTTGCCTGTCAGGGCTCAAATACTCACTTTATTCTTTCTCCCTCTATTATACTTGAGACATCGAATGGAGAACACTCTCAAATGTGCGAATACCTCGAAAACAACACGTTTTTTGGAAGAATTTTAGACAGAGAAGTTACTTGGAAACCTATGAAACAGAGTTCGATGTTTTCCTTCGCCAGGAGACCGAATACGACTCGTGCAAACTTCATCAAACCGCTTATGGTTAACGTAGGTTTGCCTGTCGGGGCTCAAATACACACTTTATTCTTTCTCCCTCTATTATAGATGAGACATTGGATAGAGAACACTCTCAAACATAGTCGTAACCATCTCAAACATGTAAATACTTCGAATACAACATGTTTCTTGGAAGAATGTTAGAGAGAGAAGTTACTTGGAAACCTATAAAACAGATTACGATGTTTTTCTTCACCAGGAGACCGAATACGACTCGAGCAAACTTCGTCAAACCGTATCTGTTCAACGTAGGTTTGCCTGTCAGGGCTCAAATACTCACTTTATTCTTTCTCCCTCTATTATAGATGAGACATTGGATAGAGAACACTCTCAAACATAGTCGTAACCATCTCAAACATGTAAATACTTCGAATACAACATGTTTCTTGGAAGAATATTAGATAGAAAAGTTACTTGGAAACCTATAAAACAGATTACAATGTTTTTCTTCACCAGGAGACCGAATACGACTCGAGCAAACTTCATCAAACCGCTTATGGTCAACGTAGGTTTGCCTGTCGGGGCTCAAATACACACTTTATTCTTTCTCCCTCTATTATAGATGAGACATTGGATAGAGAACACTCTCAAACATAGTCGTAACCATCTCAAACATGTAAATACCTCGAATATAACATGTTTCTTGGAAGAATATTAGATAGAGAAGTTACTTGGAAACCTATAAAACAGATTACAATGTTTTTCTTCACCAGGAGACCGAATACGACTCGAGCAAACTTCATCAAACCGTATCTGTTCAACGTAGGTTTGCCTGTCAGGGCTCAAATACACACTTTATTCTTTCTCCCTCTATTATAGATGAGACATTGGATAGAGAACACTCTCAAACATAGTCGTAACCATCTCAAACATGTAAATACCTCGAATATAACATGTTTCTTGGAAGAATGTTAGAGAGAGAAATTACTTGGAAACCTATAAAATAGATTACTATGTTTTTCTTCACCAGGAGACCGAATACGACTCGAGCAAACTTCGTCAAACCGCTTATGGTCAACGTAGGTTTGCCTGTCGGGGTTCAAATACACACTTTATTCTTTCTCCCTCTATTATAGTCTACGCCAATGAGAAAGAGTCGCGTGAAGAATTATTTCGTCCAACGACACTGTGGAAATCAACGTATTAATCAGAAATTGGTATAGGAAACCAATATGAACAGGTCGATTTATAAACTTTTTTTCAGCACATCTCATGCATAAAAGGATAGCGTTGATTTATATGCTAATAGACCGGACTATCCTCTTGTCTGATCCCAAATTAAACGAAGAGAACGCGACTCTTGTTTCGTCTGCTTCGATATAGAGCAATTTTTCTTTATCTGTTAGAAAAATTACACGATTCGACGACGAGTCAAAATTTCTATTTGGTTCGTAAAATAGAAGAAAGTACGCGCGGAGACAACACAACGAACGATTTAAATCCACCATGACCGTTCCAACTGTCGGGCACGGTGGTAGTTCTGTACTAGTTTGGGGCTGTTTCTAGTTATGCGACGCAGACAATTTGCATTTCGTTGAAGATATATTATGGGTTAAATAATCTATAAACATTCCACGACAAGACTTACACGAATTTATTTCAAAAGATAATTGAAAAGTTTAACTTAAACTTTAAACAGTATTTTCTCCTATAAATTGTTTTCATTTTCGTTTAGAAAAGAACTATCAATATAAATGGTCATTTTAATTTCTTTGATACCTTCGAGAGTCCGTATTGCAGCAACGAATTAGAAACATTTTTTTAATTATATTAATTGGATGGATTTTTATCCTCTCTTCGGAAAAACCGAGTAACGATTTGAGTAAAATAATAGTCAACTTCCTGTACGTTAAAACGAAAAGACCGAAACGTAAATAAAATTTAAAAATAATTGGAATAAAGTTCTAAACTTACAGAAAAAGTTATATGAATATAGATTAGGATAAAAACAAATCAGTATGTATAATCCAGAGAAAGCAGAAAATAATTTGATAATTTTGTTACGATAATGAGATCTTTCCAGTTAAGTAGCAATTTTGATAAATTGATCATCGTTTTCCGTAAATTCCATTATGGATTCTAGTTGCAACACATAATTACATATAATTCATGATAATGATATGATGTAACGATATTATTAGAGGTATTACACCTTCTTATTGTTCAATTACAAATCAACTATTATACCAAATAATCTGCTCCAGTTTTATCGGAACGAACTCGACGAATCGTTCCAAAGTCATTAATTCACGAGACTTATCTACATGCTGAAGAGGGATTTGCGAAGATCCAGATTAATATACAGCTTAGATTCGTATTTTCAGCTAAATAGAATATTTATCGGTGACCACGTTAATATTCAATTACAAATACCTTAGTAACTTAATCCGAGTTTATGACTTCCATTAATTTTCTATTTTTTCATACAGCTGTAGCATTACTTGGATCTCTTTTAATAGCTGAGGGATTAAGATGTAAAATGTGTAAGTAACATTACGCGTCAGTGATTTCGAATCCAATTTAATAGCACTAAAGGGATTATTAAACGACATATGTACTGCCAATAATTCTTCGTTTCTTCATTATCGAATTAGACATGAAAATAGCCTGTCTCAGAATAGTTTGTTGTAGTTTTAAAACTTCTTACAAAAGGTTTATTCAATATCATTTGACTTTTATTATGAAATGTATATTAAAAATATTTTGAACGTTAAATTTCTTAAAATATAATGCAATCAAATTCACGTTACAAACAAAATTAAATGTTACTTTTTCTGAACGAATTAAAAATTAAGAAATTAGTACAGTAGTTGGACTACACTTATATATTAAGTCATAAAAACGAAGAATTGGACCATTTTTATGGGATTTTTCTCACTTTACGGGGTTAAGGAACAACTTTTCAAACATTCTTAGAATTTCTAACTGTTCTTTACCAAAATATAGATTGTTTGCATTTTCAAACAACTAAATCCTCCAATCTGTTCAGAAGTTACAATTTTTTAAAAATATACATGAAAGTTTGGGGAACTTTTTCTAATCACACATTATATTTTCGGTAAAGAATTTTTTTCTCGAAAGTGCGTAGGAATTTGGGGGTATGTTTATTCACCAAAAATGATTGTAATTGACCCCTGCAACTAAAAATAATTTTTTTAGAACAATTTAAAATTTTTTAATTTTGTTGAAAAATTTCACACCTACCCGAATTTTTTTCTCGAAACTGGGTAGGATTTCAAGGGTATATCTATTGACCAAAAATGATTGTAATTGACCCGTACAATCGAAAATAATTTTTCCAGAATGATTTGAAACTTTTCAATTTCACCGAAAAATTTAAGCAGCTACCCCCTGTCGATTTTTCTTAAAAATTCGTTTTTCATTTTTAATACTTTTGTTTGACGCCCTACAGAAAAGTTGTCTAATACTTTTTTGTAGGTACCCATGAGCTCTACTGCTGAAAAAAGTTTCATTGAAATATATTCACAATTGTAGGAGTTATGGCTGTTTGAAAATTGGACCATTTTTATGTGGTTTTTCTCATTTTTCGGGGTCAGGGATCAACTTTTCAAATATTTTTGCGATTTCCACATATTCTCCATCAAAATACGCGTAGTTTGCTTTTTTAAACATCAAAATCGTCAAATCCGTTTAGGAGTTATGACATTTTAAAGATTCGCATGAAATTTTCGAGAAGCATTTCTGTCCTCACATTAGATATTCAGTAAAGAATTTTTTTCTCGAAAGTGGGTAAGATTTCGGGGGTATGTCTCTTGACCAAAAATTATTGTAATTGACCCCTGTAATTGAAAATAATTTTTTTAGAACGATTTGAATTTTTTTAATTTCGCCGAAAAATTTCAACACCTACTCGAATTTTTTCCTCGAAAATGGTTAGGATTTCGGGGGTATGTGTATTGACCAAAAATGATTGTCATTAACCCCTTAGCTAAAAATAATTTTTTTAGAAAGATCTGAAAATTTTTTTCTCCGCCGAAAAATTTCAGTGAAACATGTCAATGTATGGTCAGACATTACATTTTCGGTAAAGAATTTTTTTCTCGAAAGTGGGTAGGATTTCGAAGGTATGTCTATTCACCAAAAATGCTTGTAATTAACCCCTGCAACTAAATGTAATTTTTTTAATATAATTTGAAATTTTTTAATTTCGCCAAAAAATTTTTGCCCCTACCTCCTCTCGATTTTCCTTGAAAATTGTTTGTGATTTTTGATAAACATAACCATGGATAATGTAGTAATACAATTTATTAATACAAAATTTCTACGCTTTATTCGTCAACTGTTAATGTTGTAATATAATTTATTAATAAAAAATTCCTAGGCTTTATTCGTTAACTGTTTAGTATCAACGTGACTTCTAAATGCATGTGGCTGTGACTTCTTTGTGTGAAATACAACTCGTAACATTTACCGAGGCATAATCGGGGTAAATATGCCGGTTATTCGGACATTCCGTTTTGAAATACAACCAACTATAATTTAGACATTAATTATGTAAAGTGAAATGGGATAAATACGAGGGAATAGCCGCCTTCAATTCATCATGAATTTAGCCGGTGGAAGTATGAAGATGACATGAAGTACGACGAGTAAAGAATATTCGACGAAGGAACATTAAATAATTTCGCCAGAAAACCAGGGAATCACTGCTACAGCGGCGTACAAATTAATCTTCCCGAGGCAGTCGTTCATTGAAATTCCACGGTCTTTTCAGCCTCTCAAGGTCTTCCTTCTCGTTCTTCTCTTCTGTTTTGAAATACAGAACGACGTCAGGGAGTTAATGTAATTCAGTAAGTAACTTCCTTGTAATAGACGGGAAGCCTAAGAAGCAGCCCACTTCGAGGACCGCGACACCGAAGAGCATAAAGTTCTTTCGATGGCTTTCATTTCACCTTTTTATCCTTTTTTCTTTCTTTCCTTTTTTTTTTTATCTTTCACAGAGAGGATGGCGGTCGGTGGAAGCGAGAAGAACGAGGGCGTTCGTTAGACTGTGAAATACGAGAGGAGTTCGTTCGTCTTAAACGCTACTCTGTAAAGCATGGTCCATATGAAAATCGCAATGATACCGACTTACGCGGTAATTGGGCAACCAAGCATTTCAGGGACGGAAATTGCCTAGAAATCGCCGGAAATATAGACTGATCTTACGCTCGAACGAACATGGCGCACCAGTTTCCACGCCTTATTATGAAAGCTTCGACGAACTCGGGTTTTACCGTTAATCGTGTCGTTTTCGATCGCAAAAACCCGCTCGACCAACTTTTGTTCTTATTGCAAATTAGCCTTGGGACTGTTAATTTTTCGTTTGGTTTGCAATTTTTATTCGTACCTTTCGAATAAGCAATTCACGAATTTTCTGGATGGAGCCATCGACAATTTCGTTGCTCAAATTGAGCTCGAAATTGCATTTAAAATCAAATTTTCAAACTGGTAAATGTAAAATGTAAAAGAATTGTTTATCTTATACAATATGTCTCTCTTAAAATTTGTAATACGAAGAAATATCAGATAAATTGCTTCATTCAGAGAGGCAAATATTATGGTATGCCTTAATTCTTTACATTATACTTTTTTTAGATTTCAGTTTCATCGAAGATTTTTTTTTTAATGAAACGATATATTTTTATCATCGTTGGCCTATAATACTATGACACAAAAAATTTAAAATTGTTTTCTTCAAATATATATATATATACTGTCATTTATTGTTTCTTGCAATTTCACGAAAGTCTACATTTATGTATTTAATATGTACTACTCAACATAATCGAGAAAGCTGTGTTGTAGTATTTGACGAATAATCTCGATACAGAGAAGGCTGAGCAATCTCTCCGTTCATTAAACTACAAAACTCGATTAATTTTAATATTGTCAAAGAAATTTGCAAATGATGAATTAACTGTCGCGCAGATTATAGATGACGTTGACACACTTATCGTTACGACGGCGATTGAAATTGCGAATAATAGCGAAATTACAATTGATGATCGCAGGAATACTTATTTCATAAAATCAGAGGGAAGGAAAATTGTTTTAACACTCGTAATAAATACATTAGAAAATATATAGAATATTCGAAATGAACCATATCCACTGCATCGAAATTCTATCTTAGGGTGTTATGGCTCGATGGAAACTATGAAACACAGCTGCTTCTACATATTCCACAAAATGGTATCGTCTATTTAACTCAAAGGACCAATTAATGTACGTGATATAATAGTTAACACTGGCTAAGTACGAGAACTATGCGATTACGAACTAATATAGTTGATAAGATTAATTACTCTCACGGTCGATGAAGTCTAATTACTTCAAGAACCGGGTTTTACTTCCAAATTGTGAAGCCTGATTGCTCCGGCCCATATACATATGTGGCTTGATTGCATCTACCGAATTGTTCCTTGGAATTGTTAGCGAAGTGATCAATTTTCTTCCTGCGGGAACGCTGGAGTAACAGACTTAGAGCACTGTTTTGGCGGTGACAAGTTCGGCGCCATTACTATCGAGTGGAGTTCTCTCCGCAGCCGTTTCACAGTACGACAACTTGACTATTTGGACACTAAAAAACTTATCCCAAATATCTTGGCCATCGAGGAACTCACGGAACCAATATTGTTTCGAAGAAAAGGAACATTTCAGCATTCATAATAATCAAATAAGACTGGATAATCCGATAAAATTAAATTAACACCAAGCAATCAAACAAAATAAGCAGGTAAATTCTGTGCTAATAATGTAAATGAGTGGGGTGGACTTACTACTTGTCGACGAATAGTTACAAGTGGTAAGCAGTGGTTAATAGTGGTTAACAGTGGTCAGCGGTTCACTTATGGCCAGAGATAGGCTCCCAAAAACACTGAAAAATTCGTCGAAATCACTGAAAAATTCGTCTCGATGTCAATTTCATTGTTGACCATCGATGGCCATAACCATCGTTGACCATCGATAGTTATAATCATTGTTGACCATCAATGGTCATGACCATTGTTGACCATCGATGGCCGTAACCATTATTGGCCATCGAGTAACCATTAAAACCATCGTGAAATCGAAGATTAAAGTCTTCTTACAAGGATCCCCACACAATTTGATGCATGACCATTTTAACATTTTGTTCCACTTTGAAGGTGTATCTTTTATTATAAGACACAATACAGTATTCGTCTTTAAAGAATATTGTAACTCATGTCCAGACACCACTTCAACGTTACATGCTTTATTTCATCGTCCACGTTAAAATGAATCACAACCATGTCTTCCTTTGTTTGGGAAACCACGATAATCGCATCGTGATAGGTCTTGTCCAGGACTATAAGGTTGTTCCCATTGTTACCACTGAAATTTATGCAACAGCTCCAGTGTAGCAACCGCAGAATATGGACGAGCATTGTCTTGGAGGAGGATCACCTTTCCCCACAGTTTTCCGGACTGTTTGATTTTTATGGCTGCTTGGAGCACTTGGACGATATGGAGAAACGAATTCTTTGTAAATTGCACGCCCAGAATAATTGTTGTCCACAAGAATCTTGTAACAACGTGTATTTAATAATACACATATAATAAAATTTTGCTCATCGCACGAATATTTTTCAGTTTTCACTTTGCAAGTTCGTTAATTTTGAGAAATATTTCTCCCGTAGAAGTGTTCCACGCTTAATCTTGTTCGAACAAAGTCTAAATAAGTATTGGAAAATTTGTTTAACGCATTAATAATCGCGTGATCACTTGCTTTTATTCAGTACTGTATATCGTTAAGATCCGATATGGCGTCGTCTTACAAAAGCTTCATGAAATAGAAATCGGACAGTTGAAGTTCTCCTCTTATTGAAGACAAGCGAACCCGAGATAAATAACAACGCTCAATGTCTAGAACATCTACCGATGGGAACTTGAGCGTAGTGACGTTCGAATGTGTGTCTAAAAAGAGATTCGAAACTTTCAAGATCCCGAAGTTTCAAAACGCTTCAAACACCATTCGATACCAGAGAATCTCGAAATTCATGGTTACTCTTCAAAGTCTTGATCGATCTCAAAACCTCGATGGATCTTGAAACTTTTTCGAGCCTTACAATTAAACATTTTACATAAATAATTAAACGAATTTATGGATCCATAGATCTTTGCGTTTATTATTATTTTAAAAAATACAGTTAACACGTTTTAATAGCTATTCAATTTTTAATAGATTTTCTTAGAAGGAGAATAAACTTTAGTTTCGTGTAAACACTTTTACACAAATCACAGTTTTATAATAATGTGGTCCAACAAAGTTCGATCCTATTTCTATTTCCTTCGACAGTCGTAATTCAATTTCAAAGCCTACTAGATTAATTTATAGTGGAGATAGGGCATTCGTGCCATGTAACGATAGGCTCCTGTGACGGACGAATTTACGACTCGTCAACTAAACTGCAGACTCCACAACAACATAGTTATCGATGCTTTTGAGCCAAATGTAATTTTATAAAAACTAGTTTATTAAAATTGTCCAAAGCGTTATCAATTTTAACGAAAGTAATAATATTGCAATGTAATGAATATTAGTATTGATAACACTATTGCACAATTGTAATTATTTATATTATTCGAATCTCTTTCTGAACGTTGTTTGGAGAAAAAATTGTTCAATTAAGAGATCTATTATTTTACGAAACACCAATTGAAATTATTTTTAAATTACTATTTTAAATGAATTTCCTACTTTTTGACATTTCAATTACCAAACTTCAACGAAAAATTCTCATTTCTTGGATCTGAAAGAAACGCGGAGAGAATGCATAATAGAATCGACTGTATTCCGAAATACCGAAACCTGCAGAAGAAACCGTCGCGACAAAGGATTATTTCGGTCGTAAACACAATACATAGGAGGTACTCAAGACGAAGTATACCACTGTATAGTCGGTGTAAGAGAACGGGAGAGAAAGAAAAGAGACGAAACGGCAAGAAGATACCGGAGTGTTCGGTACAGATACAGTAATGCCCGCTTTCAAGTGACAAAATCAGGACCGCCAATGAACTCTAAAGCGGGTTATACACAGTATTTGCTTCGAAGCGAACATCCAGAATAGTTTCATTGCTGTCGAAGATGCGGCAAAATACCGAAGAAAATGATCATTCCTATTCGAAGAAACAAACATAAAAAAATAGTAATACTTTTGAACACCGTAAAAATCAATACTACAAATTCTAACAATATATTTCTTCGACTTATAAGACAAGTTCGAAATTGTAAATAAGTTCGAATAATTTCTATATGATATTTAAATTCTTGATTCCTTTATATATTGTATTGCATCAACGAACAAACCTTAAACCTTTGAAAAAAATAGTAATGGTTTTGAACACCATAAAAATCAATACTACAAATTCTAAAGATATATTTCTTCGACTTATAAGACAAGTTCGAAATTATAAATAAGTTCGAATAATTTCTATATGATATTTAAATTCTTGATTCCTCTATATATTGTATTGCATCAACGAACAAACCTTAAACCTTTGAAAAAAATAGTAATGGTTTTGAACACCGTAAAAATCAATACTACAAATTCTAAAGATATATTTCTTCGACTTATAAGACAAGTTCGAAATTATAAATAAGCTCGAATAATTTCTATATGATATTTAAATTCTTGATTCCTCTATATTGTGTATCGCATCAAGGAATAAATTATGCTTTTCGAAAGATAATATTATATCGACGTATTAATTTTGTATTATGATTCCTTGTGGTATTGTTTCAAATATTAATGAGGAAGTTGTTAAGAAAAGTTGTTTTCGCTCGCGAGAAAATAATTAGGGAATAAAGGGGTTAACCTGACGTCTCTGTTTTTATCTTACGGGCTTTTAAATAACCTGCTGGAGACCTGGGGGGAACACGGGATGACGTGGAAAGGGATAGAGCGATAGAATAGCTAAACGGTATGATGGAATTTTCCGCTCAATGACTTCAAGCGGCCAATTAAGTTTGCGTCGACCACAGATCCACAAAGAGTCCCGCAGGTGACAAGGAGATAGAATTACGTTCTTGTCGTGCCGCTACCTACAGCGAATAAAAAAAAAGTGTTTGCATACCCAGTTATCTCGTTGTTACATCGTATTAAATAGTTACATACTAGCATGAACTCTTTCCTTTGATAACTTGTTACCAAACTGCGAATATTTATGCACATGAAACAAACAAAGCATAATATACAACATATATGCAACAAAATATACTAAACTAGACACAGTTCAAACTATTCTAACGTTTCATTGAAAAATAAACAATTTGTTTTTTTTTTGTATTTTCTGTGTTTGGAAAAATATAATTATACGACTTTTCAAATGACTAAAACAGTAAGAAACTCAACATTTTATTCTATGTACACTCAACCCTCTTATAACACGGTATGGTTTTCATCCCTATTGCACTGTTTTGGTAGACGAGGAATTCGCGTATTTTTTGGACTGAAATGTTGAATTTTTGTTTAATTTAATTTCAATATATGAACTCTTAAAATCATTAAAAATATTTGGAATAAATGTATTTCATTTGCCGTGTAAATTTGTGTTATAGAACGCCTCTATTTTTATATGACGGTATTTTTAGGATCCTTTAATGAATTTTTAATAAGTCAAGGAACTAGGCAAAAGTATTGTAAGATAAACCAACTTATTTAAAACTAATGACACGATGCAGATTACATTGCGTGCGTAGGGTAGACAACGTTGGAGGTCTATTATAAATGTATTCTCTATAGTCGTTCCACTTAACAAAGTTATAATTAACATGGATATACTTTGCAATTTGGTGTATAAAGTAAGCAGCATGGTGATGATATGATATGAATCTCGATAGAGTTACATTATTTCAGGAACAAGAAATAACAATTATTCTAAAAATTTAGATAGAAAAAATCGTTAAGAAAAACTGAATTATTGTTTAAGTTAAGGATAGTAATCATAAAATGTAATAATTAAGTAAAGTGAATTAATCATTTAAAATTATCGATTTTCATCGTTTCAGTTATAAATAACAATTATAATATACGACAAATTTTTAATGAAGTAAAATTATTCATCAAGAGAATTGAGTTACAACTTTTCTCTTTACTCGCCATTTAATGCATGCATTTAACATGCATTTCATGTATGGTTTTGCCGACGAAAATCAATGCAAAGCACGTCTGTCAACATTTTCAACAAAGTAGAATTTCGAATAGTAGAATGTTTTTCCCCCATTCACGGATAACTGCGTAAAACTGATACGTTTGACAAAAATAAATTTACTAAAACATACGCAGAGTGTTTAATGTACTTAATACTTTCAATGTTCTAAGTATTCCTAAATCTCGAAATAATTTACAGAGCACAATTTTCTCGTTTTGATGACCGAAAAAAAGCACTTTGAAAGTCATTTTTTTCCGGAAAATCGGTGGGACTTTTTAATTCGACGATTTTATCACACATCGATACTTATTCTGAGAGTACTAATAATATTTTTCAAGAAAAGATAATAACAATTGTAAAAGTTACTGGAATCACATGTACAAGGTGTTTCAATAAATATATCTGTCACGTTGACATAAGAAGACAAACAACCACAAACTAATATATTACCATCTGTAAATACAATACACAAATGTTCGTGAAACCGTGGAGTGTGTTTATTTGAAATAAATACCTCGCAAACCATGCAATAACTAATACAAGTTTACCAAATAAATAAATATTCATGAGTGAAACGTGTGACGTTCTCATAGAAATTTCGTGTAATAGAAACTGTTCTTTGCAACCCAAGTGAGATTATTAAAAAAAATATTGTAAATCAATCGTCTATACTAATATAAATTTACACAATAAATAAACATACATGAGCGAACCGTGTGACGTTGTCATAGAAATTTCGTGTGAGAGAAACTGTTCTTTGCAACCCAAGTGAGATTATTAAAAAAAATATTGTAAATCAATTGTCTATACTAATATAAGTTTACAAAATAAATAAACATAGATGAGTGAACCGTGTGACGTTCTCATAGAAATTGTTGTTTGCGACTCGAGTGAAATTATTAAAAGAAACTATTGTAAATCGATGGTCGATAATCGTCAGAATGTGGCATAAAATTGGCGGGAAAAGTAGACGAGTGAGATTAAACGATCAAGGACGTATCGAATTGTTCCAAGTTCTAGGTAGGAACGATGAGCTCCTGTCCACCACAATACACGCGCATGCACTACACAGCACCGAGAAATTACGGCTGCGGTATCAGACACTCGACTATACCTCCGGGGCACAGGTTTGCTGAACTTTCGACACGACCTGCTGATTTCGCTTCCGCTGACCAACACGGGCCGCAATTCCACGCCGTGAAGCCAGGATGGGCATAGGAAGTGCGCGCTGCTGACAATCGAGAGCGATTTATTGGCGATGGTCATTCGGTCAAAAATACCGCGGAGGGTAAATGTTGTGCTGAAGGCTGACTAAGTGTTTAGAAAACGAATGCCTCCTAATTTAAATACATACACCGGACTCGCGAAATCGATCACCCCGATAAGATCAATCTCCCAATCTATTTCTAAAATTTTATTTTACTTTATTTAAGCTCCCATTCTCATTTCAGACCATGTTGTATATACTAATGTCCATTAAGAAACTGATAAGTAGAATTTTTGTAAAATAAAAAAAATAAATAATATTATTTGATTTCGCGAAGAAATTTTGTTTAATTTTATTGGGAAAGAATCTCGAATCAATTATTTCCTAAACCAATATATTCCCCAATTTATTTTCTTATTTTATTTTATTTTATTTACGGTCCCATTAACTTACACATTTTCATTTCTGACCATGAATTTTTCTTGTATACACTAATATCCTTTAAGAAACTGATGATAAGTAGAACTTTTGTACAATAAAAAAAATAAATAAAATTATTTGATTTCGCGAAGAAATTTTGTTTAATTTTATTGAGAAAAAATCTGGAATTAATTATTTCCTAAACCAATGTATTCCTCAATTTATTTTCTTATTTTATTTTATTTTATTTACGGTTCCATTAACTTACACATCCTCATTTCAGACCATGTTGTATACACTAATGTCCTTTAACAAACTGGGTAAGTAGAACTTTTGTAAAATAAAAAAAAATAAATAAAATTATTTAATTTCGCGAAGAAATTTTGTTTAATTTTATTGGGAAAAAAATTGGAATTAATTATTTACTAAACCAATGTATTCGTTTCCGAACTAGACTGGATCACACAGTCTGTTTTCATCGGAACCTTGTGTGCTTTGGCCTCTCGAGGGTCGTCGACACTGTATGCTTCCTGAAGAGGCTAGACGTGACAAATCGCCCAACCAGTCGAGCTTGGAACCGTGGATAGTAATAGAGAGATTTCAGTGTACTTGCAGGATTACACTTTCTGTCCTTGAAGCAAACAATACCGGCGAAGTGATGAGAGACAACGGTAAACTAATAGTAGGATCTACACCTCGATTGTTCTGACCGAACAATTCATTTGACGACGTGTTTAGAAATCAATTCAAGAAATTGCCCGAGTACAAGCGGCGAAGGCAACCCTTTAACGCGGATGTAACGTTCTCTACAACCGGAACTTCTCTATCCGTTCTTGCCAATGGTACAGTCTGAAGGATATTGTAAAATAATAATTGAAATGGATGGACGGTTTTGATAGAAGAAAATTTCTGTATAAATGCAAGCTGAAAATGTCATTATTATATTTAATACATGAATTATCAAAGTTATAGTGTACAAATCGTCTGCAAATAAAGCATATTGAATGCGTGATCAAATAAATAATAGTAGATTTATTTCGTGAAATGAGAAATAAATCATTCTATTGGAAATGTATTAATTCATTTTCTACGTAAAAAATACATTATGAAATAACGTTATTTAGGAATCCATTATTCTTCAAATAACTCTGAAAATTAATTTTAAAATAATATAGAGTTGCGTGGCAGTTCAATGAAACCAGAAACTGGTTATTTATCGACGGCACACTCGCAAAATAATTAATATCTGAATATGTTGAAAAATAATTTTAAAAAAAGGATGGACCATATTTATAAAATATTAATAAAAATCCAGCCCAATGTGATTAGTAATTTCTTTTGGAATTTACTTCCTCTCTTTCATCTATAGAATTCACCTGTTATAATTAACCCTATCGATATCACCTTAACAAACCATCCTGATTATTTCTTCCAACCCAGTAACTTTCACCCTGCCTAGTGAAATCTCTTCGAACTTTAGAAATTCTCCCAGAATCGATAAAGCAATAGATCTCGTCTGCTAGTTAGCGACAGTTTAAAGGCTGCAACAGTTAAATTTGAAGGAGTCAGGTCGTAAACATGTGGGTAGAAACAGATATTACGATAATCCTATTCGGGGCCAATAGAAATCAAGTCAAACGCGAGGTTCGATGCGTTTCGAGCCACCACCCTATCACAAGGGCGATTCACCCCTCTTTACGACCAGAATATAATAGATCACGGTAGAATTTCCCTTATTCAAATTCCTGTCACCAAAACCATTTGCTGATCGAACGTAAGTTTATACAAATGTTAACATTTTCATATTAACGCTAGATTTACGGACATTGATTGCACATATTTTTATTGAAACTCTTTGACGTTGACGATTACATCAAAATGCGAGGTTTCTTTTAATTAAGAGGCACATTAAAATCATTACATTAATTAAATTCAACATAACTTGCTGATAAATAATAATTACGAATTCTGAAACTTTCAGTTCCGTAAATCTAGTATATTAAATTCTATGCGTTGAAAAATATCGTTTAAAATAAACTTGTAACAGAAAATTTATTTCAAATTAAATAACAATGAATTTGATATTGCAAAAACTACAGCCACTAATATTAGAAACGTATTTATTGCACTATACAGAACCAATAAAGAAAATTGGGCAACTAAAAAATGTTTAAAAATTTGAAACTTTGCAGTTCAAGTGAGCAGAGAAAAAATTTTACACTTATTAAATTATACGCTTTACATTATGAATAATTTCGCGAAAATCTGAAACTTTATCTATACAGTATTAAAGATTCTGCGACCTATAGGTTGAAAAACACTGTTCTAAATTATTCATCCGGCTACTTTTCCAAGCATGAAATTCTTTATCATGCTTGTATAATTTGTTTTTGAATTCCGCTGCACCTTCTTCTAACAGCAGATGAGATTCACGTCATGAAAACATCTCGGTTCCTTAGCTGCTATATAAGGGATACGGTGATACCCTTTCAAAATGCCTCGGGCATCCATTTGTTAAAATCCCTGCAGACTTAAAGGTTACGGAAACTTGGTACCTAATTTATCACTCTTAATCATTTTTTAAAAATTCTACTTAAACTTTATACTCTTATCTGAACTATTTAATACAATATTTCAGAAAATTTTATAGTTAAACTAGGCAATTGTTTGAATTATTCGTTGTAAAATATAAAAGATACACGTTTATTTCACACTTTTCAGCGCGTGAATAAGTAGTTTAATAAGTGATTAAATTCTAAGTATTTTTTGGTACAAGTACAGTTTATAAAGATATTATAAGAATATAAACTTTACATTTCTTGTACATGGATTAAAGAATACTTAGGATTCCATCATTTATTAAAATATTTATATACTGTGGTAATATAAACATGCATGTTGATATTTTGTAACGAGTAATTAAAATAATTACCTAGTTTTATTAAAAAATTTCTTGAATTTTGTAGAAAAAAATAAACTGGTCATAACAGAACACTTTTATGTTCCTAGAGATACCAAACGAGAAATATTGGAATATTCTATGGTAGAGCAATTCATATTTAATAGCTGCATAGCTGGTATTCTGCAGAGTTTAATTAATTGAAATTACTGATGTCACAACTTGAATAATAAAAAGATGAAATCCTGTGGAATTAAACTGATATACCACGAAAATGCGAGTGTCAACGAACTAAAAGGGAAACCGAGTCCATGGAGACGTCTGATGGCAGAAGAGACTGAAACAGCTTTCCCCCCACCGCAAGGGACTTTTCGAAGTTGTTGTGTTATACGTGTGTAATTTCTAGCCTTGGCTGTAAGTAATACGCTGTTACAAAGGAACGCCGAGACAGAGCATTAGATTGATTGTAAAAGAGCTACAAAATTTCGATTTTACTCTGTCTATTTACTAAAAGTGCTGCAAAAAGAATTACCAGTCAGCGAAATCGCATCTAAATCTATGCACGAATCAGTTAAATTGGTCTAAGCGTTTTATTTATTATTGATTAGTAAAAAATAGATCAATGAAGCTCGAGAAATCTATTTTAAATTCCGAGGAGTAGATTCGAACCATCGTTTTATATTTATAAAAAAAATTGAAAACCCTTCTCTTCTTGTTTCCTCATACATATTTCATTAGGAAGCTGGAAGCGTTGAATAACGATCGCGTGAATATAATGTGTATCGATTTTAACATATCCCCTTTACGGATCGGAAATAATTTATTTTTATAGGAAGTTACCACCGTAACGAAGGTTATCGTACTCGGTCCAGACGTTTCTCCTTCCGTATCCCACCCTCCAAACTCCGCCCTTATCGAAACTATTATGTCGAAGTTAGCCGTCGAACTCTTAATTAGAATTCAAATAAAAGAGGCCGAAAGGTCCTAGGAAATTGAACGACCGCAGCAAAATGATCGGTGAAATCTCGAGGATAGGTAAATCGGTGAGAAAGAGAAAAAATATCGTCCGATGGAAACGAAACTGTCGCTGAAGGTTCTGAAATTATATAATTTATATTTTGCTCGAGCCATTGTCACGTTAAAATCGAGATGATGAAAAATCACGAGACATTTTGGCAAAAATTTTACACGACTGTCTGTAAAGTTTTTGGAACTTGGTAAATAGAAACATTTTAATGGGAGATTCTAGAAGCCGAAATACGACGAAAATCAAGAATACTAATTTGTTGATGGAGATTTCGTTAAAAAGTTATTAACGTTTAAAGTTCCGCCAGTACTGAATTTTTTTCTCGAAACTGGGTAGGATTTCAAGGGTATATCTATTGACCAAAAATGATTGTAATTGACCCCTACAATCGAAAATAATTTTTCCAGAATGATTTGAAACTTTTCAGTTTCACCGAAAAATTTAGGCACCTACCCCCTGTCGAATTTTCTTAAAAATTTGTTTTTCATTTTTAGTAATTTTGTTTGACACCCAACAGAAAAGTTGTTTAATACTTTTTTGTAGGTATCCAAGAGCACTGCTTCAGAAAAAAGTTTCATTGAAATATATTGTCTAATATAGGAGTTATGACTGTTTGAAAATTGGACCATTTTTATGGGGTTTTTCTCATTTCTCGGGCTCATGGATCAACTTTTCAAATATTTTTGCGATGTCTACATATTCTCCATCAAAATACGCGTTGTTTGCTTTTTTAAACATTAAAATCGTCCAATCCGTTCAGGAGTTATGACATTTTAAAGATTCGCATGAAATTTCAGTGAAACATATCGATGGTATGGTCAGACATTATATTTTCGGAAAAAAATTTTTTTCTCGAAAGTGCGTAGAATTTCGGGGGTATGTGTAATGACCAAAAATGATTGTAATTGACCCCTGCAACTAAAAATAATTTTTTTAGAACAATTTAAAATTTTTTAATTTTGTTGAAAAATTTCACACCTACCCGAATTTTTTTCTCGAAACTGGGTAGGATTTCAAGGGTATATCTATTGACCAAAAATGATTGTAATTGACCCCTACAATCGAAAATAATTTTTCCAGAATGATTTGAAACTTTTCAGTTTCACCGAAAAATTTAGGCACCTACCCCCTGTCGATTTTTCTTAAAAATTCGTTTTTCATTTTTAGTAATTTTGTTTAACGCCTAACAGAAAAGTTGTTTAATACTTTTTTGTAGGTATCCAGGAGCACTACTTCAGAAAAAAGTTTCATTGGAATGTATTCACTAATGTAGGAGTTATGGCTGTTTGAAAATTGGACCATTTTTATGTGGTTTTTCTCATTTTTCGGGGTCATGGATCAACTTTTTAAATATTTTTGCAATGTCTACATATTCTCCATCAAAATACGCGTTGTTTGCTTTTTTAAATATTAAAATCGTTCAATCCGTTCAGGAGTTTTGACATCTTAAAGATTCGCATGAAATTTCAGGGAAGCATTTCGGGCCTCACATTAGATTTTCGGTAAAGAACTTTTTTCTCAATAATGCGTAGGATTTCGGGGGTATGTGTAATGACCAAAAATGATTGTAATCGACTCTTGCAACCTAAAATAATTTTTTTAGAACGATTTGAATAATTTTTTTTTTTGCCAAAAAATTTCAGCACCTATCCGATTGTTTTTCTCGAAAATGGGTAGGATTTCAGGGATATGTCTATTCACTAAAAATGCTTATAATTGGCCCCTGTAACCAAAAATAATTTTTCCAGAACGATTTGAAATTTTTGAATTTAATTGTTAATAGCTTTTTATCGAAGCCTCCATCAACAAATTGGTATTCTTGATTTTCGTCTTATTTGGCCCCTAGAATCCCCCATTAAAATTTTTCCCAGGGGTAGTCGAACACCCTGTATATGAAATTTACGTAATCCCGAGAAACTGAATCCTAAAATAAAATTATTTTTTTGTTTCGACAATTTTGCTCAAAATCGAGACGATGAAAAATCACGAGACATTTTGGCAAAAATCTTACACGACTGTCTGTAAAGTTTTTGGAACTTGGTATATGTGAGATTTACGTAATCCCCAGAAACTGAATTCTAAAATAAAATTATTTTTTTGTTTCGTCAGTTTTGCTAAAATTACGAACGTTCGTATGTGTCAACGATTAAATTGTCCGTAATATTCAATGCCTCATGCGGTGTGCCATCGTTCGTATCAGCGTTTCATGCCACAGTTAATGAGATAGGTGTTGGCACTGTGAGATCAATATCCCATAAAGGGTAGTTTCCCGGGAGGTACTGTGTTTTCATTCCATCGGATCAGGAGTATTTTGGATGCCAATACAAGCGCTGCTATTCCTACGTTAAACCTGTAATTTACTACTAGATTGAACAAACTGTTATTCACCAATGAAAAAAGCCTTTTCTTTCGACCCGTACAAAGCTCAAATTTCGAAAATACTTGTGGTAAAACCTGTGAAACTGTGTAGCTCTGATCGTTCGTTCAAACAGTATCGTTTAACATTCCGTTTGGAATTTACAAAATAACTTATTTTTTCGATTTCACTAAATGCCAGGATATTCTAAATATCCTTTATTGCAATTGACAAAAAATTGTGTGCTCCTTTGGAAATTATACGCATAAAAAAATATAATACTTTTATAACAAGTGTCTATATTTATGAACAAGATTGTAATAGTTTCTGTATTTTGCAGAATATTTTGTTAATAACATATTCTAAACTTTTAAACATGTTAAATTTAATTTTCATTAAATGATCCTGTGAAATACACCTTTAATAGTATTCTTACATGATATTGCATAGAAAGATATCTTAATTAAGTTTAATGTAAAATAAAAAATAGTTTACCCCTTAATATAAGTGATTAAAAAAACTCTCTTCTACCCATCCTTTTTTTAAGAAAGAAATAAACAACCCATAGATATATTTTTTAAATAATAGAAATATTTTTTACATTTGATTTAATAATGAAATAGTATTGAAGAAAGATTTAAGTATTTCTTATCTTTCAAAAAATAACTAGACCAGTATTATTATTTCTAAATGTACTCTCTATCATACTTGTTTTTATTATATGCAAAAAATTACTTGGAAAAAGAAAAATAATTATTATCAGTCGATATTATCAACGATAAAGCATTTAAAACAAAACTATTTAATAACTTTGTATTTCCTGAAATCCGTATAGTTTCCTATTGAAATAACAATTCCACTTACATGGAAGTTACAGTTAAAGCAGCTCTGCAACTCGTACGAACATTTCAACTATACTAATTCCAATTACTTTAAGTAATATTCAGTGAATATTATGCAACGAGGAAATTTCAATTAAAACTGTTCCTCGTAGATGTTGCGTACTTACCAAACGAACGAAAATCTTACTAGGAACGCGTAACAGAAACTCGATAAAAGAAACAACGCAATTTTCACCATGTTTCACAATATCATTTACATTTTTTTAAAATCACTAACCTATTCCTATTCCTATTAAATTATTTATCAATTTTCCAAGTTCTTTCGCAATTCTTTCGTGGCTTTGTCGTACAAAAAAAAAGTGTAAGCATGAAATTTTATATAATATTAATAAAAAAAATATAGTGTTAAGAAGGGAGAAGGGAAACAAGTACAAAGAAGGTTTTAAACGCGGAGTTTCGGGCGTAGTTGTCCAAGAACCAATTTTCCACGAATGAAGACACTCTTTCTTAACTGCTAGAGGAGAAACTCGACTAGCGGAGAATGTACAGACGATTGGTTTGGTGACGTCGCGCTGCAATTACACGCTTTTCGAACAATCAAGACTTTCGTAATTGGATATCTCGGCTTGTACTCGTCGCCTAGTTTTGCTGCGGATAGAAGTTTTTCGGCGTCAGCTACACGCTGACGTATTGTTTACCTTTCTACGTTAGGGGACGTTGGACCATGACACCTTGGAAGAAGGCGAGGACGTACAGTGTGTCCAAAAAGTATTCGCAGAATCGCTTTTCTTGTAACATTTTCAGGGAAAGAAGCATACATACTATACAAAGTGTTTCGTTTAAAACTGGGATTAGAAAAACTGGATTTGACCAAGTAATACGGCAAAATAAAAATATAAATTGATGTCTTTTTTACGTGTTTGTACGTCGATACACCTGTATACGTTATAAATAATATTAATAATTTAATAAATAATATAAATAATATTAATTATGTAGACAGACTTTTAGTTTTATTGTGTATCATTAGCAACTTTACTTTTCTGTTGTCATACACCATTTCTTCATATTCAAATTTATTGAAATTCATTAAATATGAAAAAATGGTATATAATAACAGAAAAATAAAACAAAACAGATAGTTTGAAGAGATCAAAATTTCACTAAACAAGTATTCGTTTGATGAAATTTTTAAAACAATTTTATTTTTCTGTTATTATATACCATTTCCTCTTATTTAAATTTATTGAAATCCATTAAACATGAAGAAATGGTATATAATACCAGAAAAATAAAATTGTTTTAAAAATTTCATCAAACGAATACTTGTTTAGTGAAATTTTGATCTCTTCAAACTATCTGTCTAGAATTATTTTTATTGGATATTTCTTTCACTCAATTTTTTAATGTAATAAATGCTACAGATTTTTGTCGAGCGGCCTTACAGGATGTAACAAGTTATTTCTCGATAATGTATTTTGGATCATTATCTTATCGAAAATGACGAGCTTCATTAATGTCAAGTATAATTACAGCTTCTGGTAAGTTGGATCACAATGCATCAATATACCCCTTAATATTCATTGTCTCACGTCTAAAAGCGATATTCCTAACAGCATTGTAAACCATACACTACCCCATTATGATGTGTCTATCATCATGATTGACGGTCGATCGAAACTATTTCGAATGAAGCACTGTATTAAGACTACAGTGCAAACATCTTCCCAAACTTGATTTCCAAACGCGATTAAGATTCTTCATCGAAATCCATATCAGTTTATTTAAATATATTCTAACGGATATTAATCATGTCTCTATTCTTTTCGATAATAAATATTTTCTAAAGCACTTAAATGGAAAATATATGTATAGCAAAGATGAAAGAAGAGAATCTACAGTTTCCACTGTCTTAGAACAGTCTAACAACGCGTATTAAAAATAGTTAAACTTTACACATGCACAGTTCCGAAACTACTGGTGTTTTATTCATAATTGACCCACTGTTAGAAGTATGAAAGCTTCCTCTTTGAAATGATTTTCGATTTATATCGATCCGACTTTCCGTTTTGAAGATATCGTAATTTATGTAAAGTACCCGAAGATCGTGACTGAGCACGTGGGGTCAATGACCCCGCGCAGATGTCAACAATAAAAAAATAAACAAATTTCGAATCCTTATATCTCCGGAACTAATTATGCTATCGACTTGAATGAACACTCATTTTAAAGGGTTCTTCATCCTCTACCCAACAAACATAACAACTATTATTATTTATACTGTCTTCTAGGTTTATTTTGGAATTTATTTTAACTCTACGCGCCCAAAGAAGTTTCAACAATTTCTATTGATCATACTGATGTACGATAAAACTGGATTATAAATTGTTTATTTAATTTGACCGGGTCATGGTAGGATGCTGTTTGATAAGTATCGCACCATCTACGCCTTGCCATATTTTCTTGCAATAAAAAAGTACACAATAACTTATGAACCGAATTAATATTAAACTTTATAAAATATTCTGTGAATAGTCGATGAAGTTATACATTGTCCTAAGTTAATTATTTATATTTTAAAAACTATTGAATATCTACAACAAATATTTTACATACACAAAGATCACTCTATCATTCTGCAAAAGCACATTGGAAACTAAAATCGGACATATTTGTGACCTTCCCTTGTTAACGGTGCATCCAATCTCGTTTCATATACTTCATAAACGCAAATACGAGTTGGTACACAGTTACAATATTGAAAACTGAGATATACAGGGTGTTCCGCAGTTTTCCGTATACACTTCAGCAGTGTATTCTACAAGTAAAAATAAGACTAAAGTGTTATATAACAAAAAATTCATAAAAGATTTATTAAGAAGTTATGACAAAAATATAAAATGTGATGATTGATAAATAACAAATTTACTAAAATTTTGTTTAAAGAGAGCAACTGCTAGTTGAGGCACGAAAAATTGTTTTTACGTAGAATTGTGTGGATAACTTAAACATTTTTTTATCAGAGTTTAATTTCTATCATTTATCTTGGACGCTGAAGTATTCTTTCTTAGATGATAACTTTTTGTTATCATAAAATTTTGAACTATTGTTCAAGTTTATGTTCACTAAATTGCAAAGAAACTCACGATATCGAATGCTTGCAAAAGATTGATTTTATTTTATTATTTTTTTTTCTTATTTTAATGTCCTGAATCTCAACCGAGTTTTTGTTATAACTTCTTAAAAAAGCATTTATGGAGTTTTTTGTTATGTACACCGCTGAAGTCCGTATAGAAAAATGGGAAACACTCTGTATATTCCGCCCCAAAAATCCCGTTCGAAATCGAAAACGGCGTATATTAACGAAAATCGAGATTATAAAGCGCGGTTAAGGAAGTCGAACCCGAGAGTTTGTACACGAAGCATGTCGGAAACATTCTCGCAGAAAGACATATTCGGTGAAATCTCTGCGCGGGATCGTGTGTTGGTGCGTTCTCTCTTTCCTGTCTAACACGTACACGCACACGGATGCGTACATTTCAGCCTGAAGCACCCACTCTACAAATGAAATCGACGAGAGAGTGAGTCGCGCGGCTCAAGGATGCGGAAACAGCGACTACGTACCCGCCTGTCGAACCGTAACGTCGCGAGACCCGCTTATTCCCACAGGAGTATCCTGGAGTTTCTCCCTTCGCCACGGCCCCTTTCTCACCACCGTCTAAAAACCAGAGAGCAGAAGGAGGACTGGGCGTGCTCGAGGATGCTCTAAAGAACCATACACGCATTCGATGTTCCGCGGCTTTGCGTTTTTCTTCCGCTAACATTCCCGTCGACAGCTTAAGTGGAACTGCCACCACGCTGCTGTTGCGTATAAGTACCTGCAAATTCCTCTCGTAGAGTTTTGTCTGGAGGGGATTCGTCGTTTAGTTTTCCTTCTTTTCGGTTTTTTTTTTTATTTTTCGTAGATTGTTGCTTTGACGTAGAGTAGAAGGTGGCAGAGGCGGGTCTGGGAACGTATGGATGTTGAAATTCGTGGAGTTGAGTCCGTATGTTAGACACCAGGACATTGGGAGCGTATGTATAGGAATAGGAGGTTGATCGAGCGCTTGTGAGAAAGATATAAGTGTAGACATACTCTCCTGCGATAACGTTACATTTGTAATATCTATACTTTTAATTTACGTATTACTACTTAACCCCTTGCCATATTATGACGAGTCTGACTCGTTACAAGTTCCTGATATCAAGTTTACACAATCATGAGGCTACTCATTACACTGGTCATCAAGTTTTATATATTAAAATCAACGCATTTTTACATTCACGAGATATTCGTAAAACGAATCTATATTTTTTCGTGGCCATTCCTTGTACGAATAAATTTAAATAAAAAATTATTTGGAAATAAGTAAAGGGGTTAATTTACCTAAGAGTTATAAGAAGAGACAACATAGACGAAAAACTAAAGATGGAAGTGACACTTAACTAATCACTAATTTTTCCTATTGGATATGTAATAATTTTTGATTAATCAAGATAATCTCCTAGTGATCATTCTGATCAAAATTTGAATCAGCCGCTATTCGTTCGCGATTATCATTGATTAAATTAATAGTTTAATATAATTAAAATTTCATTTTATATATTTATACATTTCTCTGTCTGAAAATATATTCGATGTTTAGTTTAATGCTTGAGAAAATAATAAAGTTGTAGAATATTTTCGACTTTAGAATACTTTAGAAATAAATTTTCAGGAATGTTAAATTTTTTAGAATACACAGAATTTTCGACGTAAACAAAACGTGTTTACATTACAGAATGAAAAAGATTCTGGATTTATGTTTCTATAAAAATAGTATACGCTACCAAAGGTGCTACGTGTGTACTTCAGAGCCAACATATATATATAGGTAGTTGTGCCCGTAACAATATACAGTCAAGTTGATACTGTGACAACAATGACAGTTTCATCAATAATGAATACAATGTATGTATTGCACGATGGATCAATCTCTTCGCTGCTTGATTTCACAATAAATGCCAACCTGTCGCCAGAGTTGATTATTAATAGACTAAACTATTTCAACGAGTTCAGTCTCAAAAATTGATTATACAACGCGATCAAAAATTTAATGGGCTAAATTAGTCGCATATCGACGATTAATACCTAATCGCTCACGACTATCGTCGATTAAATTAATAATTATTTTTAGGTGGCATCAAATTAGAACCACTGAGAATTATTAACTATTTCTTTACACGTTTAAAATATTTGACTATTTCAAAATATATTCTCAAAGATTCATTTTGAAAATCGGAAAATATAACATTTTCAACTGCTAAATTAAAACTTGAGAAATATATTTTCAAACAGAGAAATTTATAATTATACGATAAAACAATTACTAATGTCGATTATGAATGTGGTCAAATTCCATGAAATTTCCTTTTTTAAGTTATAGAGTCTTTACGTTATACGTTTGTCAAATACTTTTCACTGAAAATCGTAACCGAAGATCTTTAAACTAGAAAATAAACTACACGTGTTTCTCGCTGATGAACACGTGCGTTGCAAACATCAGCGTTCAGAATTTTCTAGTAGAAAATACAGTGACCATCGGTATGCATGAGTTCCCTTAATTGCAGTTGTATAGAAAGATAGGCACGTGCTGCACAAGCACCAGCATTCAGTCAGTATATTATACAAGAAAATTCAGTATGCAGAAATTCCTTTAATTTCAATTACACAAAATGATGCAAACGATTTTAATAACGTAAATGTACATCTAATAAATAGAATTTTTTGTAAAGACGAGTTGAAATGTATTTTGTAAAATGTGATTTTACGTATAAAAAATTACCGATTCATCAAAAGATTATTCCAAAACGAAAAGGATAATGTTCTTACGCCCAACGCTACAATTGCGACGAGATCGAGTACCATTCGGTCATCCATTGATGATGAAACGTTATCTCATATGTTCTGTCAAGATCGAACGAGAAACGGTACTGGATTATTGAACAGCGCGATTAACGCTCTTCTATTCAAGCGACGCGTACCTAGGCTATCAGTTTTGCAGACCAAAGTGAAGCTCGGTAATCGGTGCATTAGCCCATTAGATGTTGCTTGTTGCGAACACAAAATTGCAGGTGCACAATACGGGGACGTCAGGGAACGTTGCAAGGCTAATAAGATTCTAACGCAACCTGCCACATCGACGACTGCGCAAGTAAAGCGAAAGCTTGGCAGAGGATTTTTCAAGATAGGTAGAAACAAAAAACTAAACGCACCAAAATGGAACAGTAATTGTTGATGATGTTAAAGCTAGTGCTAAACACATTATAATGCAAGCAAGTAACTTGAATCTCAAACGTCGCCAACCAGTGGACGATAACTGAAACGATCTAAGTCCCATTTTGAAGAGTGGGGGAAGCATAACGTGGGACCTTCAGTCCCTCTCACTCTGCGGAATGGTGGGAGAAGCAACGGGCCAATAGGAACGCTCGCCTCTTCTCCCACCACTCCGCACGGTGAAAGGGACTGAAGGCCCCCCACGTCAAACTGTTTTCCCCCACACGCTACGAGCCAACATACTGTGCAAAGTTAGAAAGAAGTCTAGCCCTGAATCGAAATCAAACAGGAAACCGGGAATCGCATAGCAACATGGCGCAAACCGAAGTGTTCGCGTAATATTCACCGAACGAATATTATAACGTTGTAAAGCTATTTGCGCGTGTATCTACACGTTTCTAGCGATCTTCTCTTCTTCGATCCCTTCTCGTTGCTTCTCGTTTTATTCGACGAGACCTAGCCGCGCTCATTTTCCTGCATCTTTTTGCCGCGCTATCGGCATGATGTACGACCTGGCTATCATCCTTCGAGCTTTTCAAGTACTACCGGCCGCTTCAGAATTTCACCAGTCGTTTAGTTTTCTGTTCCGGGGCGAGCATCGGGCTATCTTTAATGCGCATTTGCATTTTTACGCCCCCGCTGAACGCGGATACTTGTCGCCTCACGCTAAAATGACAACCGTTTCTTGCACACTTTATTTCTGTTTCGAATCCTTCGTTAAAAAAGAAATACAATATTGCAATAACGCATTAATAAATACAAATAAAAAAATATGTGTATTGTGCAAATTTTAAATTCGTGTCGAAAATTCGATAAACTAAAACTCGCAGATTTCTTACGCCAAGTAAAATCAATTTCGTAATCCAAGATTTCGGTTTCAAGATACGGTAGAACTTTGATTATCCAACCACCGTTCAATCGAACATTCGATTGTCTCAGTACCGTTTAACCAAACCCGTGATTATCCGAGCTGTGTCCTCTCCGTTAATTTGTTTTAAAAGCTGGTGATAGTGACGTAAATGTACTAGTACCATGTACGAAATTAAACGGGGAACAGTGCAGTTATTCGATGGTTAATACAACGATCGATTACGGAAATAATAATTTATTTCTACAATTTAAAAAACAAGCGACTAAAATTATTCTCAGAAACAAAGGTGGGCGAAAAAAAATTTAATAACGACGAAGTACATAATATTCCAGGTTATCGATATTTTAACGAGGTTGAAAAGTAATGAGACAAATAAAACGAGTGAAAGTAAAAATACCGAAATATTCGCCGGTTGCTGTAAAAGGATCGAATGAAACGGCGATAGGGAGAAACAAAAATATGAAGATAATTCTCGTAACGTCTTCAAGCATAATAATATAAATAACGTCTCTCTGCAAATGCAATCTTTTTTTTTATCAGTTCACGAAAAGGTTTCAGTAATGTATTAATATATATATTCTTTATTTCGATAGACAGTTTAAAATTAACAGAAAGCAATGTGATGAAATCGATGTGTCTAATATATTACGGCCATTTTGAAAACCTTCATTTTCTATTCATATTATTTTGTTACTGGTTATAGTTACATTCATGTTGGCTAAGATTCTCTTCGATTCTTCTACTTGACTTTATTTATTGAAATAAAGTCTATAGTATTATACATGCAAGATAAATATTCATGAAACAAAATAATGTATGCAGAGAAGCAAATTGCAACCGAGGTGCTGTTTCAAACCTCAAAATGAACGCATTAAAAATATACTTAAAAATAAAAGCATAAGTCTTGAGAACTTGTAACTTCTTCTGTATATTTCACAAAATTGTTTATTTGTTTATTTTTACGTCTCATTGTAATTTAAACAGTTGTAATATCGTCTATCAAAAGACCTGGCAAACCACCATTTCACGAGAACTGTACGATGTGTCAATATACAACATTGAATGCTGTTGAACGCTATTACAGACTTTATGGAATCGTGAAAGTAATATTGACACAGTGGTAATGGTTCCACAATAGTTCCGCTCGACCAAAGTAGTATAAGCGCATAATGGTCGGCCGCAATGATAACCTCAGAATACGTGGCGTCAGCCACAAACTAATGGCAACGATTAGTAGTAATCACTAAGTCTTACTCGATGGCACATAAAATCTCAATAAATCATAACGAAAACAAATGGATTGTCTACTCGATGTTCAGTCAGTTAATTACAGACTGTCGAACTTCATTTATTTACCCTTACGTAAGCGTGACGCATTCATGGGACAATTAAAACCACGTTCGTCTACCAAATAAATGAATAATACTATCACGAAGGGCCATAAAATATTTTTCATAAATATTTTTTCTACATATATCCAGGAAAAAAAATTATTGGAGTCCAAACGACGACGTCCTTAGACTCATTTCTATTGGAAATAATTCAAGAACTACGATATTACTCTTACAAAGCCATAATGAAAAATACAGAAATTCAAATTTTCATTTGCGGATGAAGTACGATCCTAATTGCGTAGCTAATGACTTTCGCCCGCGGCAGTTAACCGCCCTGGCCTACGCGTCTGAGCAAAGCAGCAGGGATACCAGTTAGTAGGGACTCTGTTGACAATTGTCCGGGTTGAATAGACAGACGCCCTTTGGATGCGGCGCCCTTCAACTGAAAATATTCCGCTTTGTGCGAGACGCGAGTCTGTTGCTCACAAAAGAGAAATATAGAATATTCCCCACTGATTTTCACGAAACTTTTTAAGCAGACGAAGTTTCGAATCATTTTTAACGCTCTTGCCGTATACTCTCTACACACCCTTGCCAACCTGACATTCTTTCAGTCTCGAACTAGCATGCACAACCTCACTCATTCGATAAAAACAATCTTTCAGAATTATCTCAGCAATTAAGAATCTTTCTATAATGAAATTATTCTTGTTTCGTAATTATATTATGCATATGTCAGTTCATACGTAACTACGTATGAATTTCACAACTTTTAGTGTTTCACTTGTTCATAAATGATATTACACAAAGATGAAACTCGTATATACGCTAAACATTAAACATAATTTAATTTTTATAGAGACTCTATGTGGAATTTTTTGTTGATTACTCTATAGTAGATCATTCTTGCCAACTTACTCCAAATACTCTTGCCAACCCGCATAATTTTAATTGCTTTTAATTTTAATAGATACGCGAATATTTCAATAACATGTACACAAATATATTTAAATGCAACAATACCTATTTAATAAGTAATAGTCTATTCATCGAATGGATAACCAATTACGAGGTTCAAACATTATCGCATAAGCTTAGGAAAAGGTTTGAATTAATTTTATAATGGTATTCGTTTGGACCGTATTTTCTTTAACGTTTATATTCATTGACGTTCGTCCCGCTCTTTATTACCAGACGATGAATAGATGACATCCATGGTATTTCACCTTAAGTCTATTAATATTCCTGTCCTCAGAAACCCGCGAGAATAGTAAGAAGCGGAAAGAAGGTGGGACGAGGGGAGGCGAGGAGAGAGGAAGAGCTAGATGATTTCATGGCGACACAAGTGGCTCACTTGATATACGTCCAAAGTTCCTTTGGGCAGGGAAGCTCTCGCTGTAGGAATCGGTAACACATTAGATCGCCGTCTTCGGAGTTAAGTGAAATTCTTGAGAAGTTTAATTTAATTATACCGGGGTCAACCGAAGCGATTAATCGCGACGTACCAATAACCGAGCTCTTCATCTTGTTCCACCGGAACTCCAGGGCCCCGCTTTGTCCCTCTTATATCGATTCCTCACATACGAAAACTTTGGTCATACAATAAAGTAGACACTTTGGAACGTCGTCGCTGACATAGAAATTATAATGAGATTAAACGATAAATTTCAACTGGTTGAATTCGTGCTTTTGTTTTGCCTCGCGGTTTTCGAACTGTGGAAAAATCGAAGAGGTCGACGAATGACTTTTAAATCGAGGTTTTATCGTGCAGTACGTTTGATCGAGGAACATAATATTAATTACAAATCCGCTTCGATTCGATTAAAAATATTGACGGTGACTGTAATAAGATTATTTTATTTATGAACTTCCACGTCGATCCATTAAATTTTACACACGATACCTTGATCAATGACGCTATTGTGAAACGTAATTTTGTTTCACGAATTGAATTCAACATCGTGCATTGTTGTTTGGCAAATGTTCCTGAAATTCCAGCAGTTTTCGAGATACGCACGAAGAACCGCGCTGTGTACGCAACCCAAATAGATAAAATGAAAACACGCGCGCAGAGAAAGGATCCAAAGGTAATTCGGTCGTTCGCTCATGCATATGCACATACATGTTCAAACAATTCCTGAAAAAGGAAAGAAGATAGTGTAAAGGACTGAGAGTTAAACGGGGGTTGCCTCTGTTTAAAAAAGGAAAAAATGAATCCGAATTCAGATATCAAAGTACCTTCGGAAGGTATTTTATTATTTAATTTTTCACATCGTTTCAAATTATATTAGAGAAATAATAGATTTATTCCATTACAGAGGCTTGAGAAACTCTGCTGCGAAGCAAACCAGTTGGGTCTTTAAACTATTATTTCCTGAACACGTCATAGTTGACTAATGTAACATAACTGGCCCGTTTGCTGTATTGTCTACTAGCGAAATTACTCGAAATAATCCGGTAGACACTTGTATTTAATGACCCGTTGGCAGATTTCTCGATTTATCTCCATTATCTTGCTGCCACCGTGATAGCCTTGTTAGTCGCAAGTTAGTTAACGAACTGTCAGCTACGCACTCTGACATTTAATCTTGCGCTGTGCCTTTCTCAGCGGACGATGGATTAATGTGTATAGCGTTATCTGTAATCGGTTAGCAATTCCTATCATCGAGACTATTTTGCAACGATCCTCCTTACAGTAGTCTACAAGTACTTTCATTTTTTCTATTTTTTTCTACACAACTCTTTGACTAAATTCCTTTCACTTGCATGGGCAATATATCACTTTGAAGGTTTAATTGTTTTAACGATAAATGTTCCTCACTAAACCTACAATTTCTGTATACCTATTTTTATATAGATAAAATGATCTTTAATTAAAGAAACAAATAAATGTCACTTCGAATGTTTAAACATTATTTTTGACGTTGTTTTGAGGATAAATATTTAACACTACCTACAATGTATATACTTATTTTTGTACAGGTAAAATGATTTGAATACAGGGTGTTCAGCCAACCCTGGGAAAAATTTTAATGGAAGATTCTAGAGGCCAAAGTAAGACGAAAATCAAGAATTTGTTGATTGAGGGTTCGTTAAAAAGTTATTAAAAAATTAAATTAAAAAATTTCAAATCATTCACGGAAAAATTATTTTCGATTGCGGGGGTCAATTACAATAATTTTTGGTCAATAGACACATCCCCGAATTCTTACTCAGTTTCGAGAAAAAAATTCATTACTGAAAATATAATGTCTGATCAGAAATACTTCTTTCTACTTCGAAAAAAAAAAATTTCAAATCGTTCTAAAAAAATTATTTCCGGTTGAGGGTGTCAATTACAATAATTTTTGGTCAATAGACACACCTCCGAAATCTTACTCAATTTCGAGAAAAAAATTCTTTACTTAACTTTTTAACGAAGCCTCAATCAACAGATTCTTGATTTTCGTCTTAATTTGGCCTCTAGAATCTCTCATTAAAATTGTTCGCAAGGCTAGCCGAACACTCTGTATAACATCCTCAAGGATCTATTCTTTTACAGATAGTAGAAGGTAACTCTGCTGAAGGAAAGTTTAATCCACGACCAGTACATCGAGATCTAGATACCCAATCAGCGTATTGGCAAATTGTGGAACTAACAATCAATCCAATACTAGACTACAAATCCGATGTATCCACATCGATCAGTAGGAAGCCTTTCTAAACCTCTACTGTTTCAGCAGGACACTACGCGAGTTGATATATTCAAACCACAATTCACATGACAAGCCTTAGTTCTATCCCGCAATATAGGGGCTACCATTGCCACGACGATGATCCAACCTCATCGGCTGTCTCAGTGGACTGAAAACTAAGCACACAGTCTCTCTGGGGCTTCAGAGAAACTAGGAAATATCAGCTTTGTCACCCGCTCTGTGTACTCCTGTGATATCGTTTAAGCTATAGCAAAGGCTTCCTGACACCGCCAGCGTCATTTTTAGTCAGGTTACCTTAGTTCTGATTAACTAAAATCTCGTGAGTATGAGATTCTAGTGCAACCACTGGATTCGTTGTTCTATACGAGACAGAGCAATAGAGATCTAGATTTCACCGTGTCAAAGTAAGAGAACAGCCTTCTGTTACCAGAATGCGATGAACACCAATTCTCTAATAATAGATCGTCCAATGAGTTCGTGCATTTTTCATCTCAGAATTATTCTTGACATTAAGTTACAATTAAAGTTGTAAACCCTAGACCCCATGCAGCAAATTTAACAAAAACGCTAATCTACTTGAACTCAAAACATTTACATTGTGATCAATTTTGTGAAACTGTATACAATAATGATTCTTAAAATGTACCCAAGACCGTGATTCGTAAGTTGAACATTTCTATTCCTCGCAATTATTCCCCGTCCGTTAGATACAATATTAGACAAAAATCTAAGATACTTTGCGTACAGTAATGATTCTTAAAATGTACTTTAGTCGCAATTCGTAAATTGAACGTTTCTATCCCTCCCAACTTACGCGACTGCGAGGTTCAACGATATGTGTATAAATACCTCCATTGTACGAAAGATGAACATGCCAATCCCCGAATGACGTTCATTTTAAGAATCATTACTGTATTCGAAACGTTTATTGCCAAATTTTTAATTTTCACGTGCATTTGTTTCTTAAGCTTCGTCAAGCAGTTTTGTCGCGCGTTATCTGGCTTCTCGGAACGTTTTAAAATAATAATGTCCGCGGCACTCGACGGTCAACAGCACGGCGAAAACGTACGCAGCTTGTACATTCCGTCACGAGTTGACGTGTTCGCAAAAAGCACGACCTCTGGACTTTTCGAGCTCACCAAAATTGGATTTACGCCGGCTCGATTCACAGCGAAATACGACGCCGTATACGCCGCTCCTCGCTGAACATGACAGAGTTCTTCTGCACCAGCTATAATCTGGCATCGACGCAAAGCGCGAAACAATACCAGACAGAGCTTGGTCCACTTGTCATACGAGTCGAGAGCGATTTCAGCTAGCATTTTCAACGGAACGTATTACCTACCATTACTAGCCGCTAGAAAATGCAAAACAATTGCTGTTTCGATATGTTATTTCGTGCCGCGACTATTCGAAATTTAATTTCATACGTCGTTGACCTTTAGATATCCTTCATCGATGGATAATCCAAGTCCACAGCGAAAGAAAAGCTCATTGAAAATCGTACAGCGCCATCTTTTTTGTAGTTTTGTTTATAGAATATTTTATATGAACATGTAACTGTTAGAATTTCTACAGAAATGTTCTACGTACTTTATTTAATTATTCTATGCAAAAAAAACAATGTATAGTTTCGTATAATAACTTACTTTTAAAAAGTGTAACGAATATATTTTATTTTAGATGTTTCTTGAAAATGTATTCACGTCTGAAGACGACATAAAAAGACCAAATAAATTGTTAACGAATAATCTCAATTGTTTCCATTTACCTTAATTTCAATGTTATTTTAAATAACGGAGGTTGAAACATTTCACTCGACTAAAGGTAAAGTTTAAGTGGTTCTTTTTAATTGAAGATAAAAGTTAAAGCTTCTTATAGATTAAAATTCTTCCCGAATCTTACTGGAAGGAACTTCTATTCTGTAATTCGATGGAGCAATTATATATCGCGACACCCATAAACGGAAGGGCTTAAAAATTAATTTATTAATTATGTACCTACAATATTATTATTTACATTATCCTCGTAGCAGTCATTTCTTGCAACCGTGGATGTATAGCCAGAGTTCGATGCAGATTCTCGGGGTTCAAATTACAGATGTACAGAGTAATTTATCTAGCTGGGCGACTTCATCCCCTTAACAAGTGAAACCCTGAAACAAAAACTTGCAAACAGAATGAAATAACTTCTCCAAGAAATTAAGTTTCGTGCGATGGATCGTAAAGCATTGTTCGTGCAAAATTCTTTCTCACAGATTCCACACAAATATTTCTCTTCTTCCTCTTTTATGAAGATAATAACAAAATTATTTTTTAAATAACTTATCTTCAAAAAACTAGTACAGAATTATTACAAATACAATAAGTAAGAACGCCTAGCTACTTGTTAGAATTATCCTGCCAACTTTTAACTATTATAATCGATTACACAGGGTGTTCGGCCACCCTTGGGAAAAATTGTAATGGGAGATTCTAAGGGCCAAAATAAGACGAAAATAAAGAATACCGATTTGTTGATTGAGGCTGAGAATTCGAGTAGGTGCTGAAATTTTTCGGCGAAATTAAAAAATTTCAAATCGTTCTAAAAAAATTATTTTCAATTGCAGGGGTTAATTACAATCATTTTTGGTGAATAGACATACCACCGAAATCCTACTCATTTCTGAGAAAAAAATTCCTTATCGAAAATACAATGTCTGACCATCCATTGATTGATTCCCCTGAAATTTCATGCGAATCTTTAAAATGTCATAACTCCTGAACGGATTGGACGATTTTGATGTTTAAAAAAGCAAACTACGCGTATTTTGATGGAGAACATGTAGAAATCGCAAAAATATTTGAACAGTTGATCCATGACCCTGAGAAATCAGAAAAACCCCATAAAAATGGTCCAATTTTCAAACAGTCATAACTCCTATAATAGAGAATATATTTTAACGAAACTTTTTTCTGAAGTAGACCTCATGGGTACGTATAAAAAAGTATTAGACAACTTCTCTATAGGACGTCAAACAAAATTACTAAAAATGAAAAACGAATTTTTAAGGAAAATCAACAGAGGGTAGGTACCTAAATTTTTCGGTGAAAAAAAAAATTTCAAATTGTTCTAAAAAAATTATTTTTAGTTGCAGGGGTCAATTACAAGCATTTTTGGTGAATAGACATACCCCCAAATTCCTATGCATTTTCGAGAAAAAAATTCCTTACCGAAAATATAATTTCTGGCCAGAAATGTTACCCCAAAATTTTATGCGAATCTTTAAAATGTCATAACTCCTGAACGGATTGGACGATTTTGATGTTTAAAAAAGCAAACTACGCGTATTTGGATAGAGAATATGTACAAATCGCAAAACTGTTCGAAAAGTTGGTCCTTGAACCCGCAAAATGAGAAAAACCACATAAAAATGGTCCAATTTTCAAACAGCCATAACTCCTACAATAGTGAATATATTTCAATGAAACTTTTCTCTGAAGTAGAGCTTGTGGGTACCTACAAAAAAGTATTAGACAACTTTTCTGTAGAGCATCAAACAAATTTATTAAAAATGAAAAACGAATTTTTAAGAAAAATCGACAGGGGGTAGCTGCTTAAATTTTTCGGTGAAATTGAAAAGTTTCAAATCATTCTGGAAAAATTATTTTCGATTGCAGGGGTCAGTTATAATCATTTTCAGTCAATAAACATACCCTCGAAATCCTACCCAGTATCGAGAAAAAAATTCGGGTAGGTGTGAAATTTTTCGACAAAATTAAAAAATGTCAAATCGTTCTAAAAAAAATGTATTCAGTTGCAGGGGTCAATTTCAATCATTTTTGGTCAATAGACATACCCTCGAAATCCTAACCATTTTCGAGAAAAAAATTCCTTACCGAAAATATAAGTTCAGGTCAGAAATGTCACTCCAAAATTTCATGCGTATCTTTAAAACGCCATAACTTCGGAACGGGTTGAAGGATGTTTCAAAATGCAAATAATGTATATTAATGGGGCTCTAGAACCCCGGAAAAATGGGCCGGAAAAATGCATTGAATGTAAGGTCTACAAGCGGAACTTTAAACTTTAATAACTTTTTAATGAAGTCTCCATCAACAAATTAGTATTCTTGATTTTCGTCTTATTTTGACCTTTAGAATCTCCCATTGAAATTTTTCCCAAGAGTGGCCGAACATCCTGTATAAATACTGTCGTATCTCTCCCCTGCCCCCCCCCCCAGACCTGAAAGAAAGAATGAAAAAAAAACAGTTAAGTGATGGTTTCTGGCTCCGAACAATATAAAATTAATTGCATCTGGCGAATACATATAAATAAAAAAACCATGTGCTTCCAGTCCCAAACTTTACACACTCCACGAAACCATACGAACATCCAAGTGACATTATTTATTTGTAACAAGTATACAGAGGTATTATATACACGAGTCGGTCATCCAGGATTGGAGGTTGTGACGAAGTTTATTTATAAAGCGGAAGTTTGGGACAACGGTGGCTACGTTGAGCTCTTTAGCTGGATAAACTTTCCAGACTCCTGCATCGCCATTGATTGTGGCCCAGAGCCAAGACCTCCTTATCCTACATAATATTTTACGAGCGTCGACTTTGTTTTGCACCCGGAAAACCCAGAGGGAACGGCGCAGAAACGGCTCCGTGGCGAGTGAACAGGGAAAGGAGAATGAAACGCAGATTCTTTTATCTATTGTCCTCCTCACCTTTAACCGAAGGCGAAACGATTCAACGCGGATGACGGAACGTTTGTTTTTATTGCTCCGTGTTTCTACCGAAGGGCGATTGCGATCTAAATTTCACGACGAAATGACAGTCTGAGGCTGTCCTCGACTTTTCTCAACGGCGAACAAGTTCTCTGTCCACGTTCGAACGAGCTCTTCCACCAAACGCAATAATAACAGAGTAACTAAAAACGAACACGATTTTTCGTACCTAAAATGCTACGATATAAAAAATCTGGTAGCTATAAATTGGTCTAAATTGATATTATTGTTGGAACTATAAAACAGTTGGCAAGAGAGGCGACATCAGTGCCTCTAGCAGTGATTTTTATTACCTAACTTCAGATTTTCCTTCTTAATATAAGCTTTCATAGAAAGATACCATGTGTTTTCTTTACCGTGAATATTATCTTGTTTGAAATCCTTCACATAACTAAGAATGACTATAACAAAATTTATGAAACGTAGGATCTCTAGGGGATTGTTTTTCTTAGTGAGGTTACGTGTGAAAGATTGGCTACCGTGGTGGGGAGACCCGTAACAAAACAAAAGCGTATTTGGCGTTGCTCGTACAAAAATATGGAGAGTCTTTCTATGTTTTATATTTCACGTTTATTAAATCTTTTTTCATAGAATTACTTAATTACTTGTCTGAAAATTGAATCTTTATAAATATATAATTTTATGTATCAAATCTAAATTGTCCTTTGCCAGATACTTGGTTCTAATAATTACATGCTATTAGAAGATTTTGGTACATTGCCACTGCTACGAAAATCGCGGAACCATTATTCAAAAGTTTATTTCGATTTTATAGAAAATAGTAGCCTTCAAATATTAACTATCACAAGAACAATAAAATTACATGTGATTATTATGACTTGACGTAGGAATTAATCCAATTATTACTCTGATATCAAAAGTACCTGAAAGAGTTGATCTTCTAATTGATCTTGATTTAACTGTTAATAATACAGATAGATATCGATAATGTGCGAGTTAGAGCGAAAACATTGATACTTTTAAGGTGGCGCAATTTCTACGGTCACTACTGTATTGTATCGTTCAGAAAATAATATCTGATGACCTTGCTGGGTGTGTGGGTTTCCGTAACGGATGGTCATGTTTCACAGGTCAAAAAAGCCAGACACGAGATATATATACACACGTGTATGTGCGAATGTGCGATTCATCGTCGCCATTGTCCTGCTATTCATCGTCGCCGCATTGTCGAGCTATGCGCGTTGACAATAAATTCGATGCCTCCACATGCGGTTGTAACACTTCGCGAAGAAGGCAGGAAATAAAACTATATACCGTTGATTGTGTCAAGTGAATTTCTTCCGATATTTAACAATTGAAGTTGGTCATACAGATATAAACGAATACATAATATATTTCAAACGCAGACGGACGCCTTGGAAGGTTGCATTCCTCGCCGACATAAACCTCGAAAAACGTTCACTGGAATCTTCACTGATTGGACCGTTTATATTAAAAATCTATCTAAAATTGTGAAAACGAGAAATTTATGTTTATAGTGTAAATCCTAAAATTTTCGTTTGTTTTAACTAGTCGAAACTTCGTTACTAACTGAAATTGCCTCATGGTTTATTCTGAAAGCAGTAAGAGTCTATTTCCTATAATCCGTAGTTCGTCATAATTTTTACGATTGTAATTTGAAATAAATTCGATAAGAAAGTACGATAAATACACTCTTTCGTGTTTATCGTATCATTTTCGAAAAACACACCAGTTTATACTTGAAACAAACTCGACCGGCGTCATTGTTGACTTATTATCGATCGTCTAACAGAATTGCTAACGATAGTTTCGACGCGAAGTAGGTAGTTTGCGGAGTTCGTTCAATGTCCATTCTCCGATCGATTTACCAGCTACGTTGAATTCAACTTCGAAGCAGATTTATTGTTGTTGCTGTAACATGGGGTATTTTTTGCACCACCCCCAAAGGGTCTGAACGTGTTTACGGTTCCTCTGCAATGTAAACCGACTCACGTATATGTCTTTTTTTCGCATATGTATGGACTGGCTGCTGCGGATACCTTGTTTCAGGAAGAGAAAAAGAGATAAAAAAAAAATGTAGCTGCCGATAACGCGAGACGATACCATGGAAAAGGGAAAATCTGATGACGGAAGAAATTTTAAGGGAGCATAAATTCGAAGGGCATCAAACTCGTATCAAAAGTGCTCCTTAACGTGATGCTACTGCCACGAGCATACAAAAGAAAACGCGCATTTTTTACAATTTACGTGAAACAATTCTCAAGACAAATAAATATTTTGCGAAAAATTAATTTCTTTTCGATAATCAACGTTAATACGTAGCCAGTTTTCTATAAGATATTTTTTCAATTCCTTTCTTAAATGCATGATCGTTCTTCGAATTTTTTGGTACACTTCATTTGGTAAGACATTTTTTAGAAGCTTTACTTAATTCTTTTCTAAGATATGAAAAGATGTAGTAACAGTTCCTTGTATTGTATATTTTTCGTTACGAATTTGGTGATTTTTCTTTTGCTACCCAGAAACCTAACACTCGTACTATCAAACGAAGATATGCTTTGACGAGTATTGACGCATTGGCAGCATTTGCGGTGTGGTATTGACGTTTACAAACAAGGATGAACGTGAAATTTCGTTTGATACATCTACACGATACAGTATTTGTGGTAGCAGCTAATGAAGTCATGCAGAATCGATAAGACAAGAAGTCCTTTTTGTGTCTGCAAATTACAAATGTAATTTATCGTAACAAATTACACCGCTATGGGGCACATTGATACAAAATGCATGGCTTTGCAAAATTAATTTTTTCAAAATCATGTTTCTGATCTAGATAAATATAATAGTGGTACGAATGTGAGATACCCTTTCTAATTTTTAACCCAGAGATTCTCGGAACAGTCAAAATTAAACAATTTTGATAAATAAATTTATCTTTCATGAGTATAAATACTGTGGACTCTACAAAAGTCCAGTTTCATCAATTTTTTGTTTTTCCTAAATTGATGGAAAATCGAACATCTAGAAAATGGGGTGGTAATAGGAGACAGCATTATTTTTCTGGGAAATAAATTCTGAAACTCAAACTCAAACCAAATCTAAAATATGGTAATACAATTATAGTTTATATTTTGAAATCTGTAATAAACCAAATTTCTAAAAATAATATACCACCGATTGTAACAACCTACCTCACTCACCCCTACTTTCCCCCCTCCCTCATTGTTTCTCTGGCTGCGATTCAATATGATATGGGACACGGTCTGTTATCCTGCTACCACAGCTGCTAGTTATCGTGCAGATACATTCAGCAGTCAACACACATGAGGTGAATGGCAAGGCCGCTTCGTGGGATGACAATGGCTATCAGAATTCTCGAGACGTGCTATTAGGTAAATCGTGAAATGCTGTGGATCGCGATTCATAGACGGCTCGAGTAACCCCGCCACGTTCGAATCCTCATGAGCGTGGCCAAGTTTGCAGTCGAGAAGCATGCTTGTCGATCCAATTAGACTGCAAGCACATGATTGGAGTCGGCTAATTGTCATTGTCGACGTATCTACTTTCCGATCGGTAGACTTCGAATCCAGCGAAAGGAAATTAACTGTCAATCCTTCGTTACTTGTCATCCTCGATGATGTACTTTGGTATAACTGCACGTAAGTTCTCGTCGTGTTTACAATTATTAATGTAAAATTCAAAATCTCTGTGTTCGCGATTTCTCTATACTATTTTTGTCCAATACAGATAGAATTATATTTAGCTCTTTAAACGTTGAGTTTAGCTATAAAGCTACCTACAAGTGAAAAGATATCCTAGTTTTATAAATATCAATCCCAAACCTATATTCGATCCTCAAATCTAAATAAGAAGAATGGTCCAGATTATGGAGTACAAAAGGACCAAAATACCCGATATAAACAAAAAAGAAGAGATCATCGTGACAAAACTTAGAATTGGGAACTAGGAATACCGATTAATCAAAACAGAACTACGTCTTTCTATCTGTAACCCCTGAATATCAACTGAACATCTTTCATTTGATCAAATTCTGTGACGACACTTCCCGCGCTTACCGACAGAGGGCTACGCTCTCTCACAAGTGCTAGGGTTGCCTTAGTGACGAGTCCCACTAGCAGGCCCAGAACTAAACACTCTCCCCGTTCCTTTTCTTTTCTCCTCATCCACAAATCCCAAAACTGCTTCGATATCCAAAAAATACCTTCGACTACTCAAAAGAAACACAATTCTCTTCGATAAGCTATAAAAGAAGAAAAAATATTTATTATTCTTATTACTATTCTCTAGAGACTAAAATCGCTTCGTACTTATCCATCGTGTATCCGAGGCTCGAAATCTGTAATCCGAATAATTATAATCAAGGCGAATTGAAGACAGTTTCCCTTTGTTCGCGAATTTCAGTGCCCCAACAATGCACACTCTCCACTTTCCTATCTTTCTCCGGCCAATTTTCCTTTTCTCTTCCCTCTTTGTTTCTGGGATTCATCCAACGGTCCTCCGTTCTCGTTACTCTCGAAAGTTAACCGGTGTGCAGCTAACTGCGGTCCGCTTGCCTTTATATATGATCCAACGAGAACAGCCCCAGAGACCAAGAGGCAGACCGAGCAACGCGAACAACGCAACAAGCCCAACCTGACACTCGTGAAAGTTAGGGCGGCCAATTTTCTGTTATTGTTTTGTACCTACCTCTGTACATGCGGTCATTCGCGAGCAAATCAAAGGGTTGCTGCCACGTTCGACGATTTGGGATTCAGAACTATGGCTGGGAAACGTAGCAACGTTTTCGCGCGAAACGAAGGCTGAACTTAAATTTCCATAATTGGTTTTCGTAGAGTAACACTGCTTTTCAATGAGGACCTAAAAAAATTAAAATTAGGTGTTAAAGAAAATAAATCTAAATGGGACTCTTGAATTTTAACTATGAAAATAAGTTACATGAGAAATCGTGGATATGCTAGTGTTCAATCGTCTGAAAATAAAGTTTCAATTTCGTGGACAATTTGAGGGTTTAGTCTGTCAATCAAAGTATTAACTGTCACGAGTTCTATTCTGTCCACATTTATTGTTACTTTAACTCGCGGAATGGCGGAATTAGGTCAGCACCGATGGAACATTTGGTATACATAATTTTGTCGTCCCGTTGCGGACAATTGCCCTTGCGAACTCTCGTAAGTTTGCTTAATAATTGTCGCGTATCTGTAACAGCGTGTTGCAATATCAAACTTGATTATAATATACAACCGGGAATTCGATAAAAAATAGTGCCAATAGTAGTGTGGTACAATTTTATGTACAAATAAAATGAAATGTAATTTCGTTTCAATCTCTGTTTTAATCTAATAACTTCCATATACTACGAGTACACGAAACACGGACTATATGATTACATCGCAATAACCTGTATTTGGTTGTGTACGAACTAAATTCTCTCGCAAGAACAGAAAGTTACAATACGATCGTTGGATTGCGTATTCTGTTATTTATATCGCTCATCGGAATCAATACTTGCTATACACTCAACTTTGTACGTTTCGCGTGTGCATTCGCTTCCCGAAATCCTTTTGTGTGCACAAAATCGTACTTGCAATCTTCTACCTATGTGACCACAATAGGGAACGTATATTGTTCTGTCGGTATTCGGAGTAGATTGAAATACTTCGACAAATCGAGAATACCATTGTCAATATGTGCACAAGACATTTGTAATATACATATATATTTAATATATGGCACGAACTCGAAAATAATATGTAAAGATATTCCATGGTAACACATATGTTTCGAGTTTTAGTATATTAAGTATATTTTTGAAAATTGATTAAACGTGGCAAGCTATGACCTACATTTAAATAAACAAAATCTTTTATTATATTATAAATATGTTATATTTCTTTAATTCTATATCTCATATTACTCATCAGACTCTCAGTAGCGTCTCTTAATTCATCGTTATCAATGAATTATCAATAATTTTTTAACAAAGTTCTACACAAACTTTACACAAAGTCTCCTTCTCCTTTCGATCTCTAGATTTAGTTATCGCGTTTGAGTCGAAACGTTTGAATTGAAAGTAAATTTTTAAATCGACAAGACCACTCGGTCAATTAATATCTTTCATGCGTGATCGCGATAAAAGTTTACGCTGAAACAAAGGAGCCTGGCATTTTCTAAATTAGAGTGCGTTTTATTACAAAAAAAAAACTTCTTATTGGAAAAACCAGTGCCTTATGTGGATCGCGATCGCCGTTGAATAATCGACTCCAATTCGGTTTTATGCTTGACTAAGAATCCTGGGCATCCTGACAGTGCGAAGGTAAAACGTACAGAAGCGCGGTAATAAATCGGCGGTTCTCAAGTACCCTGGGGGAATGAGCTGACGAAAATATAGCGGCAGCCCGCAAACTAGGAATTGTTAGTTACTGCAGCCCGCCGTAAAATATATGAGTCGGATGTCCATGAAGCGGATGCCAGCAAACTCTATTCTCGAGTGGTGTGAAACGATAGGCTAGATCGAAAATTCGCCACTCTAAATTTGCTCGCGTCTGGCTCTGGGGATACTTGGTTTCATTGTACCCAGCCATCGATTGATCGACGCGTTCCGAGCGCTTGAATAAATTTAGACAACGTCGGTACTCGCGCCGCTTCGACAAGTATCGACCAATAAGTGATGAATTAGGTACAGTTTTGTTTCAATTGCGTGGAAACGGGGCAGTTTCATCGTAGTGTTTAACGTACTTTCGTCGAGTCTGTTGGTTGTACGATTCCGGTAAAATTAAAAGAAAGAATGGAAATGAAAGATTCAATCTGTGCATTAGCTGTTGCCTCGACGATATATTCCTTGAATCATCTCTTGTTCCTGTACTACGTTCTAGGTTGACTTCAATGTTTGAGGTCGGTCGTAGTAGGTTTGATAGTATTCCGCAGTTTGTATTAGAAATCCTTACAAATATTTACTATATTTGTTAAGAATCTCATTAGATAAACAGTACACCTCGATGTTCGTACCATATTTCAAATGGTTCGAAAGGTTTGGGTTGAGTTCAATGTTTGATGTCATCTTTGGTCGCAGCGTTGGTAGTCATTTGCAGTTAGTATTAGAAATCTTTAGAAATATTTACTGTATTTGTTAAGAATCTCACTAATTAAAGAGGTGTACACTTCAGTGTTTGTATCAAGCTTTAAATGAATCTAGAAATCTGAGTTGACTTCGATGTTCGATGTCGTCCATGTCGGTAACTTTGATAGTCTTTTACAATTGGTATTAGAAATTCTTAGCAATATTTATTGTACTTGTTAAAAATCTCATTAGTTAAAGAGGTGTACACTTCAGTGTTTGTATCAGGATTTAGTGGATCCAGAGATGTAGATTGAGTTTGACGTCGTCTTTAGTGGTAGCTTTGATAGTCTTCTACAATTGGTATTAGAAATTCTTAGCTATATTTACTGTATTTGTTAAAAATCTCATTATTTAAAGAGTTATTTTGGTATTTCATTGCTTATATCAGATTTAAAGTGAATCTAGAAGTTTAAGTTGACTTCAATATTTGACGTCGTCCACAGTGGTACCTTTGACAGTCTCTTAAAGTTCTATTTCGTGTACTCTGCAACAAAATGCGTTTGAGTAATGGCGATGTGGGAGATATTTAGAGTCCAGTCGGTTTGAAAAGGTGTTTTGTGTTGTCGTGTTGGTCGATCGAGAAATCCAGACATGTAGTAACAGTATAACGAGTTTAATCGTGCTTCGTGAGAGGTGCACAGCGAACGCCGGACGTTTACTTTTCACGATGAAGCATTCGATTGTTTAAAGAAAGGTCTACGATTGAGTTGGTTGGGAAGATGAAGTTAAATTTGCGATCGACTGGCCATAATCGGTTGAGCCTGGTTCCTGAGAGTGGCGAACGGGCGTAGCAGTGAATTACGAACACGCTAGCAGACGTCTATTCGCGGCGTTCGAGTATTTGTCGATCGGTAGCGGGAACCATCTCTTTACGCCAGACATTTACGTTGACCCTTTTGCGGCGCGAGTGACTCACGGAATACTTCGTGAAAACTTATGGGTAATAAAGTTATCAACGAGCTATGAATATCTTCGAAGTTGTAAATTATCCATGATAGCTGCGGATATCATAGCTATTATTTATGGACTCTGCATTTCATGTTCAAATGTGGATCTCCTCTCCTAATTTTAACGCGAATGGTAGCGTGAATTTTATGCGGCACCACTTCTGCTTCTTTTACGACGATAATTGAGGTATACCCAATATTTCTTGGAACTGGAACGTGCTGTATTTCCGAAGTGATACTAGACACGAAGAAAAGCTATAAGATGCATTTTGAATGATGTTATCGATTCTAATTTGCTGTAATACCAGTGGTAATCCATGCTGATACATTCGAGCGTAGAATGTGATTACTTATTTCTTGTTTTAAGAGGTGTTTTCATTTTAGGGGCATCGATTTTACGCGATTATTAAAATAAAGAATTTCATTTAATTATAGAGCAAGTATTTTAAAATTCATCTCCTGTTTCCTGATGTCTATCATTTTGAATGGCTGCTATGCTATCTCAACAATGGATGAACGAACAAATACCATGGAGATATTTAACGCCTGCCGGTTTACAAGCAAAACCAATCCGATAAGATTATATCTACCAGTAGGACTACTATACAGTCTAAAGCTGCCTTTGTCCAATGATTAATACCATGGTTCAATGACGTATAGCCTGGTAACTCAGGTGTTCCTCATACCAAAGAGGAAAGAAACGTTTATTCCCAAAAAGGAACAACGAAGAATTATCGAAGGGAAACGATAAATTCCCCAGCGACGAGAGGCGGAGAGAACCATATCCATTCCTTCAAGTCGTGCACCAAATGTACGACCCATGTTTGATTTAGATCGCTAGCACTGGTCAAAAATTTTCTATAGAACTCAATTTTGGTGCAGAATAGTCGTGATCAGTAGGATGTTTCTACATTTAATGGTAATAATTTTTTAACAATGTCTTTTTCAAAAACTAACGATGATGGTGAAAAGTATTGAATATAAAAAAGGTTTGGTTCGTGACAATCAATAACATGACCTACATATTTTCACCGAGTGGCGCCACTGTACTCAATCTGCTTACTGTTTTAAAAATATTAACTGCAAAACATGCATTTTCCAATTGAAAATTTGTCGATTTAAGAAATAAATGACACCTGTAAAGTTACATATTTTTCTAAGTTAGAAAAAGAAACGACAGAAGAAACAAGTTAGGTTTCGATCGTTAATCTATGGCCCACTTGACCAGTCGATATTGTGGTGACACAATCACACTCGCCAACAGAGGGCTACGCTCAACCTGTACCTTTCTCACAAGTGCTCGATCTATTTCCACATATATACTCCTCGACCTACCATTAAATGTCCTAGTGTCTAAAACAAATGTTAAAAGTGTCAAAAAACGTAGTTCTCTCAATCTTTAGAAGATTTCAATAGTTTTGAATTCTTCCTTGCAAGTACTTTGGTATCAAATTACTTGAGTCATCTTTGCCTAATCGTATCAACCCCTATCACTAATATTGATTTCTTCCAATCTTTAGAAGGAGTTAAGGCCTGTAGGGGTTACCTTTACTGACGAGTTCATCATAGTAGGTCCAAGACGAAACGTTCTCCTTTCCTTTCCTCTCCTCCTGCTACCATGCTCGCTTCTTCCTACAACAACAAGAAGCCACAGATGAATGTAGGGAGAGCGAGACACAGAGTTTGGGCATCTGCAGCAAAGTGCTGCAAGGTACGATATAGCTACGTCCTTCCGGTTCCTCTCCAGGTCTCATAAAACCTTGTCATTCAAGTCAAGTGTATGCATCCTGTTGCATAGTTTCGCAACTATGGCATTTGCGTCGCGCGCACCGGGTCAGCGACAAGTTATTCGAGTTCCTGCGTCGGCTTCTTGGATTGGAAGATCCGATCCTCGATATGCAAAAAGACAATAGTTTAGCAGACTCCTCGAACCATAGTACCCAAGTTTCACACTACGCCTAAAGTTGCTTGGTTGACCATCCATGGGTACGGAGTCGATTTTAAGAGTGAATGGTGACGCCTACGGACCGGATATCGGTAAATAACGGATGTCTAGTTAATAAAATATAGTCGAAATAACGTTTAGTTTGACGTCAGATGTTGATTCGTATTGTGTGATTCAAACTCAAGTTTATATGTCCCACTGTAGATGCGATACAATCGAGAAGCTTGCACTGCAGAAACGAAGAGTTTTCTTAAAAAAGTGAAACATTTATATTTGTTGATTTGTTACGGAGTTTCAAGTACTAGAAAGACAAAAACTTATTGAACATTTTTCCAAACGCGTAATCTTCGACACAACCAAAAGGACTACAGTTTGTCCCAGTTTTGAAAATCATGCTGCGTTTCGTTCTTTGCATTTGTCAGAGATCGCGTAAGTGAGAACAGGATCCATTTTCGTGCAATCCTGCGTCTCGGATTGGTTTCCTTTGCCAATTCCTTTGGCCAAAGTATATTTTTCTTAGAGTTCATGGCCGAGAAGAAAACCGATACCGTCGTTCATTCATATTTCAAAGTTCCCTGCGCAAAAAGGATCACGATTCGCAATAGCGGGGATAAACGTTTCCCGCTCCACTGACCCGTTTGTTACTGTCGATCGCTAGCAAAGCAAATGACTGTTAGGTTAGAACCGCTTGCAACCCTCGTCCCCCATTCCCGTGAACCCGCAAACCAAATACGCTTCGTCCTCTGTCTGCAACCCAACACCAAGCTGCCTTTGCATCCATCGGAAAATGTGTCTTCTCTATACCGAAACTGGAAATGTTGTGGCGTTCGGGTGAAACTGGGCATTCTTGCATGCTTCGCGAAATCGTCACGGCGTTGCTCGTTCTACGAAAATACCGGAGAAAATTAATATAAAAGCATTTATTCCCCACGAAGACACTGAAAGCGTATGGTCAAACTCCATCGTGACTATTTTCGCTATATTACGTTTGCCCTTTTCGAATGTCAACGACGTAATTAGAAAAAGGACAATGGTGGAGATTAGCCAATTTTTCACTAAAAGAACAACGAAACATTTTCACATTTTTCACTATTTTGCATTAAGAAAATTTGTGTATTGTAAAGTCTCAGTTTTTTCGTATAAAATTTACAAAGAAATGTTCGCATAGATGATCCTTAAAACCCTTAAACCCCATTGAAGAATATTCTGTGAAAATTGTTCGTTGCCCTGCGGATGCGAAAGTGGTCAATTTCTAGCATTGTCCTTTCGTTTCCAACGAGGAGGAAGCGTTATCGAAAAAGTAAGTCGTTGCATCCGGGCCCTTGTGATGGCAGGAAACGCAAAACGAGAGGCGAAAGGGAGGAAGTCGGAGAAGAGACGCGGAGAAAGAGCAAGCCTCGTTCGAAGTTGTTAGAGAATAATTAATTTGAGTCCTCCGTCCGAGCAGGCAGTCTTATATATGTTCCACGGTCGTAGCGTATGGTAATGCGCTTCACCCTGCGTGACATTTTATCCTCACCCCCCTCCCCTCTCCTTTTTACCAGGGGTGGCGGCGCAGCCGAGCGTTTTCATGTTCCAGCAGTTTGGTCCGCGATCCGTGCAAATTACGGTCGAGGACGAATTTCCGCTCTGCGTTACGTTCTGGGGCGACCGTGATTTAAAGCCACCCCCCAAAAATGAAAAGTACATGGGTTCTTTTGCCGGGCTCGAATAAAGGATTACCGAACGAATGAATGTTGAGAGACCAAAATTATTCTTTCCAAAGGAAAATCATAGAATAATATTAAACATGTACAAGACGAAACGCCTGAAGCAGGTCCTGCTTGACTTGCAATGACAAATACGAGTGGACCTAACAAATAAAAGATACAACTTCCTTTTCTTAAGTACAGAGGAAATATGGAAGTTAGTGTAATGGTTTAATTATCCTTAGCTATCAAGAGCTAAATTGTGGCTCCTTTCAAACGTGAATGGGTTCCTAGAGTTCTAGCAAACATAGAAAACAATCATATGAATAATACGTTCATATGTTCTAGCAGATATTTAATATCTGCTTTTTTCGAGGTACAAAATTCCAACTCGTACCATTAAATTTCTACATCCCATTTGTCAACGATTTTAAATTACTACTTCCTTTCTTAGGCGAAGGAAGTAATAATTCCATTCAACGGAACCGCCTAAATTAGAATTCTTTTCATTCTTAAGTTCAAGTCGTTTCTATTGTTTCTTCCTCTGTATGTTATACGCAATAAATTTCAAATTAGACCTATACAAATTTAATTTAAAACGAAAATAAGAAGTAACTATTTCAAAGAATATTTCAATCTATAATTCCAGCAATGTTACTTGGTGTTAATAGGAATATCGATTCATTAAAATAATAAGTATTTTAAATTTGAAGTAACAGTACTAAAAGTCTGTTTTAAAATCAAATAAGGAACCGAACATTTATGACGTTTGTTTTTATAAAAATATATATGAACGAAAGATTTGAAGATTTCAAATTTCTTTTCTTCCATCGATTTTTTTCACTGGATATATCACTGCAAATTACATGATTCAGAAATGTGGAGCGACGCTAAAAACAACAGGATAGAAAATAAAACTTATGAGCTGCGTTCTGCGGAGTAAAGGTCCGACGCTGTGAACCTCTGCAGTTAAACTTTAATGCTGCTTTAAGCATCATTTCGGACGATGTAGTACATAAACAAAAGTATTTAAAGTTCTTTTTCTGGAAAATACATTCTTTAATAAGATGGAAAGACGTTGCAAATATCGGGAAAAAATAAAAAATATATTCTATGAATTGCTTTTGACAGTTGATGGCTACAGCACAAAGCAGAAGATATTAGATTAATCACTTCTTTTTAATTAATTTTCAAAGTATATTTGCCATCTTTTACAGAAATAACAATAAGCAAAATTTTATGCATTATCACAACTTCTTTGGTTTACTTATCACTACTATAATTACTATAAAATTCTTATTACATTTTGCAGATTAGAGAATTAATATGTCAATTGTCAATTGCAATTACATGTTGCCCAATACTGGTGTGAAGTCACAAATAGAGATTGAAACCATCTAAGAGAAACAAATTAGGTTTCGTTCGTTAATGTATGGCCCCCTTGACCAGTCTACATTGTGGCGACACCTACCACGCTCGCCAACAGTGAGCTACGCTAAACCTGTACCTCTCTCACAAGTACTCGACCTATTCCAATATATACACTCCTCGATCGACCATTCAATGTCCCAGTGTCCAAGGCAAATGTTAAAAGTCGAGAAAGACTTAGTTCTTTCAATCTCTAGAAGAAGTTTCCTTCAATGTTAAGATATTCAACACAAAAGTATCGGTATCTAAATTTAATACCAAGTACTTAAGATTTCGATATCATTGAATTCTTGCTTGCAAGTACTTTGGTATAAAATTACTTGAGTCTCGTCGCTAGTATCGATTTCTTTGGTCAAATTTCATGCTTCGTTGGAACAATAAATATTTATTACCCATTTGAATCGCCCATCGTTACCGATGGAAGATAAGTTTCCTGTTTGCGTTGCTTTTACTATTTATTGAGATTTGGATCCGTTCGATATATCCGGCATATGAATGACTATATTCTTATAATATATGTTCCTAATTGGAAGGATATTAAGTCGCGGGAAGAAGGTGGGAGACGAATAATGACGGTAATTTCACGGAATCCCATTCTCTTGGCTGGTGGAGGGCTGCACGGACGGCAAATTTCAGTGGATGGAGGTTGCTCTTGGGAGTGGTTGGGGATTTGATGACGTCATCATCTTCTCTAATGTTCAGACATTACCTGGTTTAATTATACGCTGCCTCCGCCTCCGTGGCCTTTCGCTGTGCTTCTATGCCTTTCCCGACAGTAATCACTTGTGTCTCAACGACAGAGTTAAGCATTATTCGAATACCTAATGTTTATACGGACAAACGTTCATCCTGACGACGGTCCACTCGAACAACATATTTTCTGCGACAATGAACAAGATGCTTTTTGTTAATAAATATAAATGATTCAATTTAATTCTAAATAATTCAATTCCTGCTTGATGAGATCAACAACGAACTGGATATTCTACGAATCGGAACACACGATACACAGACGATCGACGAAAGGTTCAACTGTAAGTACCGAGGATGCTTTGTTGTGAGAATCAGAGCCCGACAAAGACGGTGTCCAGTATCTCCGGCAATTCCTTCTCGAATTTCCACTCGACTTCGTGAGACAACTTGGCGAACACATCGAGGAAAACCGGAAGAGTTTCTCTTGACGTACCCGAACTCATCGCATTTCTATCGAAATTGAAATAGACGAATTCTTTCGAAGCACCGTCCGCGAAAAGCTTTAAATTCTAAATTTAAAAAATGTCTGTTTAAAACCATTCCGTTCACGGACGAAAGTGTTGATTGGAAACATCGATTAAAAACTTTTCCAACAATGCGTAACCGCGTAAATTCGAAAGAACTAAATTCATTATCCAGTGGCGAAATTACAGGAAGGAATTTAGAAAATGTTGAATGATGGAACGAAACTAATTAAGGCAATAACGATTATCATGGGAAGCTCAACACTTCGCCTTTACCGTACTAACGAGGAAATGTTAAATATGAATCTCTTATAATTAAATTTAACTAGGTGAAATTACCTTAATTATCGTTAGAGCGACAGACCGATGTAATAAATTGCAGAATCGATGGAATTGTTCGCATAATTCATATCAATAACGTACAATTTCGTCAGAACGGATGACTTTCGTAATACGTATTAATTCGGACCGTTAAATACAACGATCATGATCGTTATTATAATACTCGCGAGATAAATTCGTTCGAGATAATACCGTTTTCGCATAGTTTTGAATTTGGATCATGATTCAAACAATAGTACAGAAAGATCGCGTAAAGAAATTGGCAGTCGTTTTCCAACGGAATAATGTACCTAGTTATTTTGAGTCGTCACGTTGCATTACTCGCCCTGTAGATCGAACGCAGTCGAACGATTAACAGTCATCGTCGAAGCGACGCAGTAATTGCAAAATTCCGTCAGAGGTGTTCGACAATAGTACTGTAATGCGAACGTCAGCCATCAACTATTTGATTGCGTATTGTTGTTTGCGTAATACGTTCTGCTTTGCTTTCCCTTACTTTCATCATGGTAACCCTTCCAAAGAGACCCAACCATATAACAGTAGACTTCTGTTACTACGGCAATAATTCTTAAAACGAACTCATGATTCGTAAATTGAACATTTCTATTCCTTCCAACTATTTCGCGATCATCAGACACAGTATTGGAAAAAAATAATATACTTCGCGTACAGTAATGATTCTTAAAATGAATCTCAGACGTGATTCGTAAATTGAACATTTCTATCCTTCCCAATTATTTTACGTCCGCCAGATATATTATTCGATAAAAATCTAAGATACTTCGCGTACAATAATGATTCTTAAAATGAATCTCAGTCGTGATTCGTAAATTGAACATTTCTATTCCTTATCAATATCAAGGAGAAGTTTCGTCGGAAGTGATAGATTCTTCCTACAGTCGCAGACATTGATCGCATGCCCTCCAAATGGAACAAGGCATACAGAATAAGAATCGATTTAGAAGATGTAAGTGAGAAAATCCAAGGAAGTCCAATTAAAAGTTCGAGGTGGCACATGTGACGTTCGCCACGTGCGCTGGTGATTCCAGAGATATGCTGGATGCCGGGTTTTGCTCGTCTACGATTGTAACGACTGTTGCTCTCTCATCAAACTTAGCTCTGGGAAGCTGATATTTGACTGTGGCCCGTGCATAGTGCCTTCCCTACTTTAGTTTCATAGTTAATTTATTGTGTACAAGTTTAAACGATGCAATTCAAGAAGGTAGTTCCATTATTACAAAATGGCATTTCCGGCCATGCTTCTCAGACATATAATCTTTGCTCAGTATCGGATGCATAATTTAACTGTAACTTTCGTGCACAATAAATATACACTAAGGCAGCTTGGCTTTTACTACTGGTGGAAGAAGTGAGCGACGTAGGAGGAAAGTGTTCGGCCACTCCTGGGAAAAATATTATGAGAAATCCTAAAGTCCAAAATAAGACGAAAAATAAGGATACTAATTTGTTAATTGAAGCTTCATTAAAAAGTTAAAGGAACATTTCCGGCCACATAGTATATTTTCGGTAAAGAATTTTTTTCTCGAAAGTGCGTAGGAATTCGGGGGTGCGTCTGTTCACCAAAAATGCTTGTAATTGACCCCAGCAACTAAAAATAATTTTTTTAGAACAATTTGAAATTTTTTAATTTTATCGAAAAATTTCACACATACCCGAACTTTTTTCTCGAAACTGGGTAGGATTTCAAGGGTATGTTTATTGACCAAAAATGATTATAACTGACCCCTGCAATCGAAAACAATTTTTTCAGAATGATTTGAAACTTTTCAATTTCACCGAAAAATTTAAGCAGCTACCCCCTGTCGATTTTTCTTAAAAATTCGTTTTTGATTTTTAGTAATTTTGTTTGACGCCCTACAGAAAAGTTGTCTAATACTTTTCTGTAGGTACCCATGAGCTCTACTTCAGAAAAAAGTTTCATTGAAATATATTCACTATTATACAAGTTATGGCTGTTTGAAAATTGAATCATTTTTATGGGGTTTTTCTTATTTTGCGGGGTCAAGGACCAACTTTTCAAATATTTTTGCAATTTCTACATATTCTCCATCAAAATAGGCGTCGTTTGCTTTTTTAAACATTAAAATCGTCCAATCCGTTCAGGAGTTATGACATTTTAAAGATTCGCATGAAATTTCAGGGGAATCAATCAATGGTATGGTCAGACATTGTATTTTCGATAAGGAATTTTTTTCTCGAAAATGAGTAGGATTTCGGGGGTATGTCTATTCACCAAAAATGATTGTAATTTCCCCCTGCAACTAAAAATAATTTTTTTAGAACAATTTGAAATTTTTTAATTTTGTCGAAAAATTTCACACATACCCGAATTTTTTTCTCGAAACTGGATAGGATTTCTGCGGTATGTCTATTCACAAAAAATGATTGTGATTGATCCCTGCAAACGAAAATAATTTTTTCAGAACGATTAAAAATTTTTTTTTTTCTCCGAAAAATTTAGGCATCTACCCCCTGTCGATTTTTCTTAAAAATTCGTTTTTGATTTTTAGTAATTTTGTTTGACGCCCTACAGAAAAGTTGTCTAATACTTTTTTGTAGGTACCCATGAGTACTAGTTCAGGAAAAAGTTTCATTTAAATATATTCACTATTGTAGGAGTTATGGCTGTTTGAAAATTGGACCATTTTTTAGGGGTTTTTCTCATTTCTCGCGGTCATGGATCAACTTTTCGAATATTTTTGCGATTTGTACATATTCTCCACCAAAATACACGTAGTTTGCTTTTTTAAACGTTAAAATCGTCCAATCCGTTCAGAAGTTATGACGTTTTAAAGATTCGCATGAAAATTCGAGCAGACATTTCTGGCCAGAAATTAGATTTTCGGTTAGGAATTTTTTTCTCGAAAGTGCGTAGGAATTCGGGGTTATGTCTATTCACCAAAAATGCTTGTAATTGACCCCTGCAACCAAAAATAATTTTTTTTAGAACAATTTTAATTTTTTTAATTTTGTCGAAAAATTTCACAGCAACCCGAATTTTTTTCTCGAAACTAGGTAGGATGTCAAGGGTATGTCTATTGACCAAAAATGATTGTAACTGATCCCTGCAATCGAAAATAATTTTTTCAGCGTGATATGACATTTTTTAATTTAATTTTGTAATAACTTTTTAACGAAGCCTCAATCAACAAATTAAAACCTTTGATTTTCGTCTTATTTTGGCTTCTAGAATCTCCCATTAAAATTTTTCTCAGGAGTGGCTGAACATCCTGTACATAGAAATAAGTGCTTGCGAGGGAAGTACAGATTGAACGTAACCCTCTGTTGGCGAGTACAAGAACTGCGCTGCAATTACTAATACAAAAAAATTATACTCGCTTCATCTTTCCTATAATTATCGGGTATCGTATCTTAAGATTTTCCTATCATTCCTGTCATCGAAAATGAGACTAAAAATTCGTTCTTTACCCTACATATTTGCTTGACTACAAACCTAAATACGATTGTGAAGCAAACCAGGAAAGCAGGTTTCTGTTCTTTTTCTGTCAACGCATGGTTGAATACATTGATATACAACGGACAAGCACACTGCGTGCAGTCTTCGCGACTACCAAGGCTTTAACAGATTCATGGTCGCATTTGCAATGCATTGAAAAACGATGGCATTCAATTCGAGTGGCATGTTTGATGCAGTCAGATATTGAATTCTACGCGTTTGGCTAGCCAGACCGACGACAGCGAGGATTTAACTTTTAAAACGTTTAAGCGTCACACTGTTTCCCTGGCACTTCTTCCGTCAAGCGACGCCGACCGTCGTTGCGTAACGAACTGCCCATGTACGGCCACTGGATGCATTCTCGATATTTGTGTTTTTTCAGTAGAAATATTCTTTTCGTCGTAACTTCGGGCATAGATTGAATAACTGAACGAGTAACGATAATAAACATACAATTTTTATTGCTTCGATATTGTTTCTTAGAAGAATTCTCATTTCAAAAAACTAGTGCAATATTACAGCTTTCGATATCGATTCTCGTATCTCGTTCCAATAAAAGATACATTTTTTTTAAACTGAAAATAACACGATAGTATCGTGGATACGACGAACTTTTTTTTTCTACCACAAAGACACCTTACACAATTATTCCTTGCGGTACTTTATTAAATTCCTTCGGCATACTTCCGGCATCCTTTAAATGTTCGTCCGTTCTGCATCGTCAATTCTGGTTTAGACTTTCAGCGAAGAGAAAATTCTTGGATTTTCAATATTCACTGACCAATAGCCTAAGGTCATGGGTTCGTATCAAATGCTAGTGTATTTAATACAAAATTGGAAATCCCTTTGTGAGAATAATCTCTTATAACTGACACTGCGAGGATAATATTGCGAGGAAATGCTTCAGTTTTTCAATGGAATGTAATATCTTTGAACCTAATATATTTCATTAATTACACATAGCGTAGGAATTTTTGTTCATATTTACAGCAGAAAATGTTTGCTTTGTATAAAATTATAAACTTTACATTACGAAAGTACATTATAACAAGCTTTGTTTATTCTTGCATTGCTGACTTTGCAAAAAATATTTTGTCAACTTTGAAACATCATCTTTTGCAAAAGAAAGTATCAAAGTTCAATAAAACTTTTTTAAATATTTATAAGTATACTTTCAACTCAAAATTTGCAGACAAGAATTTATTTAACAATAATATAAATAATACTTTATCGACTGCAGTACTTCTCTTAAAATCTGTTTGTGAGCTAGCGTAACTAACTTTTGAGGGAACTTTTGATATACCCCCAAAAAAGTAAGTTGTTTTCATTGAAAATGACATTGACGAGACATATTTTCTTCGATTGAAAAGCAAGAAAAATATCTAGATTGTAGTTAAATTTTCTTGGTATTTTAATCGTTCCACTTTCCTAGTACGTCATTCTTCTTTTTCATTTAAAATCATTATACGTGTCTTGTTGTATTTCCACAAGAGAGTGTGCAAACTTGAGGATCACCTTGAGCAGGACAAATTCTTCACCACTGGTCCTCAGCGATTTTTCCATAATTTCTCAGTGTAGATACTTAAAATCCGCATGATATATCCAACACCCTGTACAGATAGGGACAGAGAACAAAGGAAGGGAGAAAGAAATGAAAGATTTGGACAGAGAACGCTCGGAAGTTTCACAGGAGTTGCAGAGAAGTAAGGGTGGGTCTTAGTTCGAGCTCCAACTTTACCCGATGATTAGTATTTGCAAACAATGGGCGTCGCATATTTCTACGACACACCTTCATCCTTTTGCCACCTTTGGTCCTGCTTACTATGGTCTCGGAGCATTTTGGTATGCGGACGTCCACGAAGTCATCCATAATTGGTCCATAGATATAATTCCGCGAAGGTAGGGACTGCGACGTAGCGTTCATAACCATGTTTGCGCCACGGCACGATTACTGCTTAACGTACGATGCAAGTTTTCCTTTGTTCCGCTGAACTCCGTGAATAGCTCGCTTTTCTTCGTCCATAGTCTCTTCTTTCCACGAGGAAAAGATGCCTTTGTAAGCAACAGCCGACGAACAGAACCGTAATACGTTCGCTTCGCACCTCTGGAACAAGTATTTCCTGTGTGCCGAATTGTCTTTAAGTTTTTTCAAAGCTTTAATGTTACCCAAGCGAAATATGTACCATTGACGAAGGGATACCGATCTATTGGATTCTTGGAACAGAAGAATCTCTGTTAATTCTGGACAAAAATATAAAATACTGAAGAAATATATTTTTCATAATATACATCCTATACAGGGTGTTCGACCACCACTGGGAAAAATTTTAATGGAAGATTCTAGAAGCTAAAATAAGACGAAAATCGAGAATATCAATTTCATGATTGAGGCTTCGTTAAAAAGTTATTAAAAAATTTAACTAAAAAATTTCAAATCATTCTGAAAAAATTATTTTTGGTTGCGGGGGTCAATTAGAATCATTTTTGGTGAATATACGTAGCCCCGGAATTCCACGCACTTTCGAGAAAGAAATTCATTACCGAAAATATAATGTCTGACCATACATGACATGTTTCCCTGAAATTTCATGCGTATGTTTAAAACATCATAACTCCTGAACGGATTAGAGGATTTTAATGATGTAAATAATAATAATGGGCCGAAAAAATACATTGGATGTAAGGTCTCCTCGTTTACCTCGTCTGTGAACTTTAAACATTTTATTTGTGAAACGCATTTTTATAGAAGGTTGTTGTATAAATAAAATTTGTAACCATTACTTGTTGTAGGAATGTTAGAATCTTAATTACACAATAAAATTATGTTTAATGTTCGAGTAAATAAAAACTTGTCTCAATAAATTTTGTGCTCAGTAAACGTAGCAAACAAATCGTTTTACGTTGTTTACAATCGTCATCAATTATTTGAATAAAATGTTCGCCTGAGGAATTTGGTGACATGCAATATTCACGAAGGTTTATACTTTCATACATCTTATGCATATCAAGAATATAGTATCCGACCTTAAGTCTCGAACCAATTTATTGCATGAAATATTCATTAGTTTCTCTAAGCTGAGCACACCAGTATTCACTTCTCTAAATAAAAAAGCACTGCTTTATATTCAAATCTTCGTCAGTCTATTTTAAAATCAAACTGTTTATCGCTTGCACTATGTAAATCTTTAATATATATAGTTGCATGTACACGTAGACTGCCGTCCAACGGTAGTACCTGAAAATACGTCTGCGACTTATTTTACTTCTTTTCTTCCGATTCTTTCAGGTGAGCGTTCTAAAAAGCTCCGTAACGGAAGAAAATAAATAGACGTTAAATGAGACTGTTTTTGTTTCCTCGGCGCATACATTATCCGAGAATGGAGTAAAATGTACGACCTAACAGAAAGTAATACCGTCCGGTAAATAAAAATCTGGAATAAATTTTTTTGAAAGCTATTTTCTAGAAAATCTAATTATTTAGAATAGGGGACTCCTCACCGATTTCGATAATTTTTAAACAAGTTTTAACCCCTGTTCAGCTTTAGTCTTCGAGATATTCAAAACGTTGAATTCTATAATATATTCGAAAATCTCCCTTATACGATCTCTGCAGATTCTTGCAGCTTCCATGTGAGTCTGGTATCGAGAAATTCCACGAGGTCAATAATTGATCGACTTAGCTCGATGGATTGTTGGGCTGCCCAAAACGGCGAGTAATCCGTCGACTCGCAGAGGTTCGATACTACGTTAAGTAAACACCAGCACCAAGTCACAAATCACTTTAATCGGGGCCTTACGCTGATCCAATTTCAAAGACAAAGGAAATTTTGACCATAGCGTAAAAGCTATTGGATCACGTGACCAGATCCTTCAAGAGATTATAAATACCGCAAAATCTGGAAGGATCTATCGCCATCGGGTAGGTATTATTAATTAAACCTGTATTTAACGATCAGTAATTTCTAAATTTCTTGAAATATCTTAAATAACATTTCTGTTTTTCCAAAATTTTCCAAAAATTTCTAATCAGAGATGATAGTTCGAATAAAAAGATCAATTTCGAGAGTCACTGTATGTTACTGTCAGGTTAGAAATAGTTACATCCAACGTTTATATGGCAGATAATAGCGTAGCTTTGGGTTTAATAAGCTGGTGGCACATCAGAACAAACGATCGTTACTAATCTCCTGTTCAGACTGCGTTCCTTCCTCTCAGACTTCTTACTTGCAGAAAATAATCATAGCTTCGGAATGCCGAAGAATATCTTCCGCCTTTGAAAATCAGGGTTCAGGATTTTCAATCAACCAACGGAAATAGCATCTAGGTCGGAGATGAGATTTTCCATGAATCCAGGTACGAACATTTCTCCTTTAAACCAGGCGTGTAATCTGAATTTCCGCTAGTATTTTTAAATCCGACGCATTTTTGTTCGTCCTGGTCTTGAAAACTACCGCCTTTCGCAACGTTGAACGCTGCTAATTAGAGGAGTTGGCAGTTTCCGCTTCCCTTTCTTTTTCCCCTCTTCCACTTCTAACCCTCTTCTTGATTCTCGGCGGTCTCAAGTTTTAAATTCTTGGATATTCCTTTCAAGATTTTTATTTTATCGGTACAAACGTTGCAGGATTCCTCGAGAAGCAACATAAATACCGCTATAAAAAATATTTTCGCCAATTAAGAGGACATTCCTGTCTAGACTGTAATTTTTTAATCGTTCCTTAGACGTTTCCGTTAAAGGTGTTTCGTCAAACAATTACGACGACGAATTACCATCACGAAAATGTATAAGACGCATTTGAAGGTCAACCTATACTATAAATTTGAATTCTCTTTTGCATCAGCTACGATTGTACAATAATAAAAATATATCATTGTATTTGGAAAAACATAAATGACCTTAGAATCTCTAAAAGTATAACCTTCAAAAAAGTTATTTGTTATTATTTTCCTTTGATCTTTATTCTATCATCAAAAACAAATTCGATATTTAAGGTGTTTAAATATCGAAAGGATCTAATCTAACAATAAGTCTAAACATCCATCGACGAAGCTACACTCCGAGTTTCGTTTCAGAGATCACGACAAACATATGTGATCGATTTCTAGTTGCACCCACCGTAGAACTCCGCCACTCGAGCTTCTATATATGGTTATAACACAATGTATCTGTCAGGAAAATTAAGTTCTTTAGGTTTGTTCAATGTCCAATAAAATACGGTTCAATTACTCGATTTCCGATTGTGCCACACCACACAGTAACGGTCCATTGCTCTCGATGTTCAATGTTTCGAATCCAATGAGGATTTTCCCACGTCCAATGGTGCATGTCTTTTTCAATTACCTTGACCATGATTGGTAGACATTACTTTGTCAGTACATAAATGGTTTAGTAAAAGTTATACACTGTCTCCTCCGCTCTACGAGTTAATCAATTATATTTTCAATGATGCAATTGCATCCAGAATACAGAATCTTATGCATGGAATTTCCTTAACATCTCGTCAGCCCCATATGGTATATTCCGAAGAATAGTTAAGTACATTAAGGTGAATTCCATTACTATTTACTTCTAAATAGAATTTTATTCACGAATAACGAATACAAATTTTATTTTCTGATTACGTTCAAACGATAAGTCTATTAACCATCGTGACTCAACGAAATCATCGGGTATAGAATTCTATTTCTCTCTCTTCTTGCATATTTATGTTCGTCGCTGCTAATAGACTCTAAACCAGTCCGTATCGATCGAAATTGATTAACGTACTAGGCAGCGTCTCAAACGCTTTGTAAATTTGATACGTTCTACTAAAATCCGAACATCGGGGCGTACTATAATTACGCCGACTTGCAAAATTCACAGATCTGCGGTGAATTTCCAATCAATCGTGAAATCTAGATGCTGATACTCGAAACTTCGTTACCGGTTTCGGAACTAGCTCTCTGTGCGTTAATCTCAAAGGGAACTATTTCGTGCTCCGCCCTTCGACAGATTTCCATCAAACTGGATCGTGCATATGCGTGGTACAGATTGATAATACCCTTTACGTCGCTATAGACTCAATAAAGAGACAAGCTTAACCACTCGTGTTCAATTGCCAGATATACTAACCCCTACCCGCATTCTGTTTCTCGTCGGTTGCACTTACATGCACGTATAAGTACCCAACAGTTGCGCAGTGTTAGTGGCACCGCTGTGCTGATTTCTCAAGGGATAGAACGAGAACTTGGACCCCGTAGGTAATGTCAATCCAATTCACATCCCCTTAATGCTGCTTCTCGGAAACAGACCGACTCCGAGTACGATTTCTCTGGATCCTTTAACATGACAGAATCGGTTTTACGGTTTTCTCTCTCAGTTTTTCGTTTGTTCAATGCATATTGCATGCAATGAATTCACCTTATCCAGATATCATACTACAGATAGATGTACGTATCTGTTTGTCAATGTGAAACTTCTGGAAATTATACAAGGTGGGTTAAATCGTAGTACACTCCAACAAAGGGCGATTCTACGTAACAAAATAAGTCGAAAATTTTTCTCACGAAAGCTCGAGAAAGAAGATAAACTCGCGTGCACTAATACTAACGTTACAATGAATTTGTATCAAATGAATGCTTTAAAAAAACCCTCAATATATAAATGTAAATAGTAACTGTGATTGCTAATGATTTTTCAAAATTGCAGCAACTTTAATAAAAATTAGAAGATTATTAAATCAAATCTCTAGCAATTATTTTGTTTACTAATGTCCGTAGGTCAGTGACAGGTTTCAAATAGCTCGAGAGAAAGTGAAAAAATAATATAACACAGATCGTAAGCTATAGATGTTTGTTGACGTGTGAAATGACAAATACGAAAGTGGAGGGGGGGGGGGGGGGGGGACTATAAAGCATGGAAGACAATAGCTGCTTCGATAATAGAATAACGCGAGACCATGGCAGGTCCGATATCGATTCAATTAATGCCGTTATCTACGACGATCCTGCACGTGGAGCTTTTGACCGTGGACCATCATCCACTCTTCCCTCGTAAACCTTTGCTCCAAACTCTCCGTTGTTCATTGAAGCTGGTTTGTTGTATACTCGATCGGATAGATTGTCGTTGTTGCGCACTATCCTAGACAATCGGTAACAATAACGACTCCATTCGCCAACAACGGCCAGTCCCCTGTATCACTCGAGAATTAATTATTTACGTAACACCCTATATGGTAAAATAAAGTTATAATGTTAATAAATACGATATCAAAAATCATATATCGGTATTATATGATTTAAGTTATAGTTAATCTTTGTTACGTTCATTTTAATTAATTTCAATTGAAATTATTAAATATAATCTAGTAATTATATTTAATATTTTTATATAATTATTAAATAGTGCTTTAATAATTAAATAACTGGAGCGCGGTATTATTGTGCATGAACTACAGGTTTTGCCTAATACAGTATTCTTAAAAATTCGATATAAATAGTTACATGGCTCTAAGAAAACAGATTTTACAAAAATTTTTGCACAAAATGCTAAAATAATTCGCTGAGTGTCCTTACTGGAAATAGTAAACTTGAAGTTAGAGGAAAAAGAAGAAAACGTTGTTTGTACTTCACACTAAACTCTAGAAATTAAAATACTGACCGCTAATTTGGATTATTAACAAATTCTATTAATCGTTCATAACTCGAAAACTAAGGAATATAAGACATACGCGTTCATATAATGTTCCTTACTCTTTTTAATGAGTAGATTTACACCCTGGACATGCATTTATGAACCACTCTGTACGTATCGTTCGCCTCGAAACGATCTCGATTACGTTATAGCGAGAGCACTCAATCTCGAATTATAGTTCGTTTGGCTGATTTCCAATTACAATTAAACTGATTACTAGTGTGGGCGAACAATGAACTAACAAAAAGCGTGCAATATCTCGACGTTATCGGCATCGTTCCAAAATGTGGTTGCGCAGGAACATGCAGTGGACATTATTATCTGGTGTGCATCAGCGATGTACGACTCCGTAAATCGATCTACGACTTCCATGATTTTCGCTACGTCAGCAGAACCGTGGCTTATATCATTGACTATGACCTTGTTAGCCATCGATCGACCATCTTGAAATTTCACTGTGCTTTTCTCTCGACTTTTTAAACGCGTCTCGTACATTGGAATACTCGCAAGAACGTGTTACAGTAATGATTCTTAAAATGAACCCCCGGACGTGATTCGTAAATTGAACATTTCTATCCCTTCCAATTGAGAAAATCTCCTTTAAAGCTAGCGAAGTATAAATATTTGCTGAAGTTGAATTTCGTCCCCGCTGTACGAAATATGAACGTGTTCGTTTTAAGAATCATCCCTGTACCTTTATCGGATACGAGTTATTTCAATTCGATGGACAACGAAAGGTAATAATACGATATATTAGCAATGTTTGAACGTGAAACGAAGCAGCTCTATATAAAAAGCACAGCGCATAGAGAATAGATCGTGGACGAACGTACACGCAGATGCAGTTTTTCTTTCAAGTGATAACTCGATAAATTTATAAACCGCGCTTGCCTTCCGACAGCGTTGGAACAACCATTCATAATGGGAGCATCGCACGCAAATCATTTATCATTCTAATTGATTCTAAGTACAGAGTCGGACAAGGCGAGCAGACATAGGAGCGCTTAGAACGAATGAATATTCATCGTACAAAATCGCAGAGGGACGTTTCCAGGGTGTTCCACATCTGTTGTTGATAAACGGACATTAGTAGACATTTGTTTCTCTAATGGCAAGAAACGTGATTTGAACTGGTAATTCTGGATATGACTGGAGTTTTCAGAATTTATGAATTAACTTCTATGATATTCCGTGAAAATGTAACAAATTCCGTTTACCGGAACGAATAGCGTAATCACTGCAGAAATGATTTATCTTATCATATGTACTAGTAAAATACTGGATAAAGTTCTACAGTTAACAAAATAATTTATCCCGAATAGATTTACTATTTTTACAATCTTTAACAGTTTCGTTTCTTGCTCGAGCTTCAAGTCTTTTGATTTATAAACATTGTGACGAAATATAAGCACGGGGAGTGCAAACATTAGCCATATCAGCGTCATCGAAGTCGCATTTATAAAGTACGCGGCGACGTGTACCATATATTTGTCAAGAAAAATCAATTAATAACAAAAGCTGCGGGGTGACATTTAAAATGAAATGTAACACGAAGCAATAACGAATTGATAAAATACCCCAATAGAGATAAGGGGTGCCTGGGAGAGTAATCAGATCTGCAGAATTGTTCGCGCGGTATGCAAAATTACTTGTCTAACCTGATCGCTTTACATCATTGAAACATCACAGCATCGAGAGAAACGTACGATACGGAGATTAGATTTTTGTTATCTTACTTTTCTCGTCAAGATACGAAGGTCGTGCAGAGTTTTTCAAAGAGAGCTCGTAATAATTTTTTTAAGGCCTTCACTGGATTCATTGCAACTCCTATGATTTTTAATATTTTTGCAGGAAAACAATTGTGGGTACTCTTAAAACAGAACTAAGTTGTGAACTATGAGAACTATAGTATGTTGTCAGAAATGTTAACTATAAAATTGATGATATCTCGCTTATATTTGTTTTTACAACAAAAAACGTTTATGATGTAATTTATTCTAAATTAAATTTAAAAATATTTTCGTCCTACACAAATTTTCTATACACAAACTTAGAACATTAGGGCATGGTTATTAGGATATGTTTGTCGTGTTGAATTTTGTAAAGCTTCTTTTATCGTTTAGGATTGAATATAAAATTTCACCCGTAATGGAAATTGTATATAAGATAAATGGTAATCTCGTTATGGCTATAGGAAGTAATAAAGATTGGGAAATGTTCGATACACTTCGAACTAAACGGCCTGCGGTGGCACGAAATCAATTTACATTTTTGTCAGAGGGTATCACTGAAAATGAATTTGCATTTCTAGTTCGTGCGACCTCAGATCCGTCATTCTCATCTGAAAGTATAATTTCGTCTGAAATATTAAATTCTTCAAAAACATATATTCCTGCTTCTTGACGAACAACAAGAATGCTTTTTATTATATTAGACTTTCCTAAATTTCGATCGTGTTTGCTGTATACCTTTATCCTAATATATTAAGATTAATTACTTTCCTACATAATTTATTTATTAATCAAAGCTTGGTGATGAATCAACAATAATAAGTAACAAATAAATTTCGAAATAATTTTGCACAAATTTATAGTAATATAGTCACAATTAACATCATTAGATTACTAGTTTATAGAACAACTGTAACTATTTATTTAGAATAGGGGGTTTCCTCGCCGATTTCGATGATTTTCAAATATGTTGTAGAACTCAATATTCTAAACAAGTTTTTATTATACATATAACACCCGTTCGACTGTAGTTTCCGAGCCAAGCGGGGCTTATAAACTTGTTCAGAATGTCGAGTTCTATAACATATTTAAAAATCATCGAAATCGATGAGAAGTCTCCCATTCTAAATAATTGCTAAAAAAATTGTATTAAAAATCTATGAAAATAATATCGAGGTTCCTCCTCGATAGTTATGCCTTGTGAAACTAATTTAACGATAATCTCAATAGAATGTTTGTGCTGAAAAATTCCCTACGTTTGCATTATTTCCTGCATCTTCCCTAAAGCTATTCCACCAGCGACGGTCTGGTTGTTTTGTTCCCCGGGTAATCGACTCCCACCGTGATCCCTGTCAGCAGCGTGTGTGCATATCATTGTTGGCAAAACAAAACACAATCGAGGCACGAACGAACTTGGAGACACACGTAGCGCGAAATGACATCACCGAACGTATAGTATCGTTTGACAATACCCCGACGCGTGTAACAACCGATTTTCCCAGTTACACGAAATACAATCAAAAAGTTTTCGCGGTGGTACGGTCGCACTTCCGGCTAATATCCGCGCTACCAATGGAGCACAGGCGGTTTTGCGGCCTGACAATTTCCAATCAGCGAACGGAAATGACGCGACTCTATAATATTTCGCAGCGACGTCTTCTGCGCCGATTTGACACTTGCCCGGCGTTACTCTCGAACAAATATAAGAGGCTTTTCGAAGTACCGTAAACGTAAATTGTTTTATTTCTTGGACTGTGGGATACATTAGCCAGACTCGTTGGTAAAACTATAGTTGATACAACAGACGAGGTATACGAGGTATCCGTAGAACGTCAAACAAACTTATTAAAAATGAAAAACGAATTTTCAAGAAAAATCGACAGGGGGTATATGCTGAAACTTTTCGGTGAAATTGAAGAGTTTCAAATCATTTTGGAAAAATTATTTTCCATTGCAGGGGTCAATTGCAATCATTTTTAGTGAATAGACATACTCCCGAAATCCTAATTTTTATTTTCCAACCCATGTATACCTATTACACATAAACGAGGTGAAGAATAGACCTATCGCTAGTGGGATGAACGCTATCGCTGTACCATGAGTGTCTTATAACATGAGATACACTCTTCCAAAGTGGAACAAAATGTTAAAAAGATCATGCAAAGATCATGCAAGGCTTTAATCTTCGTAATGATTTTAATGGGTCGATGATCAACAATGACTAGCTTATGGTCACTAGTGGTCAACAGTGAGGTTGACATCAAGGTCAGCGGTCCAGTTAAGATCCAGAAATGGTCAAGAGATGGGACCAATCGAAATAGTATTGTTCTCTAGACCAAGCGGTTCTTAACTCTTCACGTTGACATTGTCTCCCCACTCTTCGACTTCCCCACTCGAAGACTACCGCTGGACAAATTCTTCAGTACCCCTGGAGCATCCAGGGGGGTCGGGTCTCGCGGGCCTAAGCCAGGCCATTCGTGGAGTGCCGACCACTGGGGACTAGGAGTGACCAGGAGTGACCAGGACTGACCAGAACTGACCAGAACTGACCACTACTGACCACTACTGACCAGGACTGACCAGTGCAGATCCGACTACTGACCACTACTGACCACTACTGACCAGTGCCGGACCGTGATGACCACTGGTAAGAACTATTTAAAATTGCTCTCCCCACTTCTATTTTGTCGTTTGATACCAATTCAACGTTATGGAACTGTCTAACGCTTTTGCTAAATTACGAATCGTTTCTTATGTTACAGCTAGACCTCTGGTGCTGTTTCCTTGGTAATGGTAACTAATGCTCAACAAGTAGTAAGCCCACTTTACTTATTTATATTATTATCACAAAATTGACCAGTTTATTTTATTTGTTTGGTTATAATTCAATGTTGTTTGACTGTCCGGTTTTATCTGATTATTTTTTCCTCCTCTATTTCTATTAGTGCCTTATTTTTTGAATTGGCACGATTGTGTTGAATCATATACCATTTTTGTTTGCATATTATTTTATGAATTTTGATATCACTAATTACAGTAAGATTGTTATTCTTGTTCTATTTCGCTAAGATATTTTGTTTAATTCTTGGATACTTTCATTCTTTGATTTCATCGTTGGATTTAGAATAAGATTGTTATTCTTGTTCTATTTCGCTAAAATATTTTGTTTAATTCTTGGATATTTTCACTCTTCGATTTCATCGTTGGATTTTCAATTCTGCTCCATCTTTGTTTCTGTTCGTCTTCATTTATATGGTTCTTCAGATAATTTTCGTAATTGTTTGCTATTTTACTTCGACATTATCTCTCCTTCTATTTATCTCTCGTTACGCAAGTATAGGTAGAATACTTTGTATCATGTGTAAATTTTGTACATTTCCTTAGGTAGGTTTAACATCGAGAATCAAAGATTCTCACTCTTCGGTACATCAGCACGACAAATTATTCCATCGCTTTGTCTAGTTTGCATGGTGTTTATTAAATTCCCTTTTGTATGTCACTAATATAGGTATCAATTTTAGTTTCAGATTATTCGCAGGGACATCGAAGTAAGACGCCACAACCGCCGAGGGACATTTAATTCTAAGTCGATTAGATTTAAGCTTCGTCGCGAATCTTAAAATTAACGTCGAAGATTTCTTTATTGTACATATTTTCGCATCTTACCAAGCAATTATTCAATAAGTAGCTTCTCTCGCTCGTTCCCTCGTTCCTAGCTTCGGTCACCGCTGTTTCATTGATTGAAACATGTGATCGGCCGTGTATCTGGTCCGAAAGATCTAATCGCCTTCCCTTGGTAAGCTTGATTGAGGGAAAATGGCACTTCGCTGGAAGGTGTGGAGTTTCCGTATTCTGCGGAAACGCACACCTTCCAGCGGAAGTCGACCCTGTTTCAGGTACTCTCTCTTTGTCAGACAGCCTAAGTCGGGTCCTTCGGGCTCCCGGCGGGTTGCGTTGGAGAAATGGAGACCTCGACTCGGGGTTGCAGTTCTCTGTTTTCTTGTTGAGATCGAGTTAGCAACGGCAGTAGGTTCGATCTTCGGATCCGCTGCACGGTTCAGCGTCGCGTCGCGTCGCGTCGCGTATCCCACGATTTAGCTTCATCCCTCTTTTTAACCACATAATTGCTTGGTACAACTAACATCCAAGGAACTTTGTTTCCTTCAATCGTCCGAATTTTAGCTTCAACTTGACTAGACTTGAGCTTCGACGTTAATTTTAAGTCCCTATTGTATGCGTCTCCCAATATTGCCAAGTAATTATTTAACAAATAGCTTCTCTCGACTCGTTCTCTCGTTTCTTGCTTCGGTCACCACTGTTTCGTCGAACGAAACATGTGATCGACCGTCCAGTTTGTCCGAAAGATCTAGTCGCCTGCCAATGATAGATCGATTTCTAGAAATAGAAATCAATCTACCAAGGGTAGTGTTGATTCGATCCGAAGATCTGCTGCACGGTTCAGCATCGCGTCGCGTCGCGACTCCCATAATTTAGCTTCATCCCTTTTTAAACGAAATAATTACTTGGTACAACTAAGCTAGAAGATCGAAGGAACATTACTTCCTTCTATCTCTCTAGTTTAGTAATCTAGTTTGTAAGAATGTAAAAGGAAGATCGATGGAACTTTGATTCCATCTATCTCCCTTCGGGTCTCCACTCGCAGCAACCTCCTCGTGGTGAGACCTGGGTAATATTATTTAACGTTTAATTAATAATCGTATCACTCTTAGCTGGGTAATGCAATTATTAATTAAAAACTAAATAATATTAGCAAATTGGCTGCGATCCGCTTTGCATAGGTCATCATAAATATAGAGCCTCTCCGTTAGGTTAGTTTTCATTCTCATTGATTCATCAAAGATTCTAGAGTATTGTCAGAAACGAGGTATACGAGTAGATCTTTCACCCAATGTATTTTTTCGGCTTATTTTTATGGGGTTTCGAAACCCCATTACCATTTTCGTGTCATTCGCAACGTTATCAACAGATTCAGAAATGAATTTTAATCCCTTCCATAGTCAATTCACGTGTATTTACGCAACACTACAGCTGTTTGCCTATCAATACTAATTCAGTGAATAGTTTCTCAACTGACCACCATCCATGAGAAGAAGACTTGAGCCACAAAAGTCCATAAGGTGAAAGGTCTACTCGTATACTTCTTCTGTGGTAACTATAACACGTTAATTGACACGCCAGTTTTCCATGTCCAAAGATACCTTCAACGTTTGTTTAATTTTAGCAAAACGTTTGCTTCTAAGATCAACAAGTTTATCTTTAACTAAGTCTACATTTTCAAAATGTACATTTTTTATCTATTATATGTATATAGTAACTGCTTATTGTATGACTAAATACGAAATCAAAAATTTGTTCCCGTGTACAGTAGGGAATATTATTTGTCAGCAATGATATTTTAGTTATAAAACTGGTAACTTCAACGAGTAAAAATAAATATCATTGTAATTAATGTTATATTGTGTGTATCGATATTTTTCTCTATCTAAAATGGAAACATGTACCTTACAGCACTGCATCTTGGAGCGTGACTACAATTCGTTCGAGTGTACCTCTTTTCAAGAAATTCCTCACGGACGTCCTCCGACTGTTCATCCTAGCAGTCCCCATCACGTTATTACCGGATCTCCATTACCCAACTTCGAGATTCCCATCAAAATTCACTGTGGAATCGTCTACACCATCGTCCAAGATTTCGTTTTTGCCGCAGGGAATCCCGGTTACGAAAAAAAGTCTCAATTCCTGGACGAAAGAAAAGAAGTCCAGAGACCTTTCTCCTTTCAATTCGTATTCTTATTTCAAATTGTCCTTCTCCTTCTCCCTGTCTCTCCTTCTTATTCCTACATTTTTCCTCAATCTATGTCACCCTGTTTTCTCTCCGGTCTGTATGCTTACGCGTTCAACTCCCTTTTCATCTTACCAGCTACCGCTGTCCCTTTCTCTACTTTCCTTTTACGATTGTCGAGACGATGACGCGAGACGTGATAAAGAAGCCCAGGACGCGCACGAAAGAAAATGACGTGGTCGGTATAATGGAAAGCTGCCGATGCCCTCGAGGGTGTGTACGCGGCTTACACAGAGGGTTTGCAAAGGTGGATTATCTTCAGCCGGATAAATGATGGAGATAGACCAAGCAGCTTGCATTTCAGAGTAAAAGAAATACCATAAGAACACCACCGAATACTGACAAACATTCTAAGAAATTTATACGTTCCTACTTGTCGTACAAGATTAATCAATTTTATTCAACGTCTGCCACACGAGAGATACTATTGTAATATTTAATCTCAATTTGATAACCTTCGTCAAAGAACGAGAAACGATAACTAATATAATTTATATATTCAGCGTCAGAGTCGAGCATATTTTATTTTCAATCCAATAATTTTATTTTATCAATCCAATTACCGTGGAAAATATTTATTTATTTATATATTTATTATACGGTTAACAACCCATTAGTGCGCAAAAGAAAATATAATAATATTTTTAATTAGAATTGATATTGAGACTTACAGTTTAATTATAAAATATTTTAAATGGCAAGTAATATGTTGAATAATTGTCAGCTTGCATGCGCGAAAAAGATTATCGATAGCCACAAATACCAAGATAAAATCAGCTCTCTTGTTCACCCTATATCTGTGAGTGACTTTTCGTCATAGTAAATATTTTCAAATACGAACCTTCCCCACGTACGCAAACACTGCATCCTACCAGGAAAACGCTGTGTCATCCGTGTTCTATGAACCCTACGTCATCCTAGCCTTTGTGTCCTACGAAACATCCTAAACCTCGACCTATCCTATCATCCCCACTCAACTTCCAAGATCCTTGAAAACTCAGTGTATTTCCTCGGTTCGCTTATTTTTCGTTCAAACCTTAATCAGTATGCACTGTGTAATGAACTGTGGATTCGTTCCAAGAAATAAAATTGTTAAATCTATGCAAGTGTTTTGTTTTGTTTTGTGTAATAAGAAATCACCGTCTCTCTCCACGAAGTTAAGCTGATTTCAACATCCAATGATCGTGTAAGCTTATTTTACTTTCTTGTAATATTTTCCTGATTTTTATCTTGTTTCCTGCGATTTTATATATATTTTTTTCTGAACTGCAAGTTGACTTCGAAACGATTTTTTAAATTTCCGATCAACCGTATATTCTAATATATTTCCATTTAAATTGACTCTTCTTGGATCGTGTGTTTCGAGTTCATAATAAAATGTTTGCAATTTAAAATTATCTTCATTTTCTTTATTAAATGAATCGTTAAAAACATGAGTTTCATCTAGATATTTGTTAAAATTGATTGTAGGCAATTATTTATTATTATTACTATCATTACAATAAATATCAAATTCTAAGTCATATTTTGTTGCTTAGAAGTAGAAGATTGAGAAAGCTTTCTAACTGCAAATAGTCTATTATAAAGTTTTCTTAAATATACTATTTAAGATTTTAGAACGTTCAAACTTTAGTCTGCTCGAAACGTTCTAATTTGTTCTTAGAATAGACTATTTTATCTCGGTTTGAAGCTCACGTGTATCACCTGATGAGGTTAGCGAACGAGAGACCTAATCTTCATAGACGATGTCGCACGCTAATTGTTATGACAAACACTAATACAAACCAAAAATTTGTATGTTCACGATTAAATAGGGATCAAACGCAATCGTATTCTGATTATTTCTAATTACACGTTCCTGGAATCTTTTCTGAAAAACTTTGAACTAGATATGGTTAAAAATAATTAAACGACGTCGCCTTAAAACTTGTTTCCATCGATAAAACATCACCAATCTATTAGGAATGATATTCTCCTGAATATATATTTAAAAACCTAGAAATTTTACTTTTTATTATTGGAGGAATTGAATACGTAACTCCATATTTATTGAAATATACAGCATGTTTCAAAACAACGAGACAATCCGAAACATACAAGTTCCTTGTACGAAAAGAAATCGAAAAATTCTTTATCATTTTATAATCTGAACTTGAACACTATAGGTTGCTTAAATTAAATGAACATAATTATCGCGAAGGGATTATTCAGTACGTTCTATCGAGAGACAAGTGTAATGTTTTAACGAGAAAGTACCGTATTTGACGTAATTATTTTAAGTAAAAAAATCACGAGGTTAACATTTACTATTTTGTATAAAATCATTACTATCGATCATCTAAATGTTCGGGTTTATCTTCAATACCACTCTGAACTTCTTTACAAAGTTTGAAATGTCATAACAAAATAAAAAATAAATCAGTGTACAAGACGAGTATTTTTTTGGTGCTGTATAGAAATTAAAGAAATTTCCATTAAAAATATGAAAGTGACCTTCCTTCCTATCTGGAAAAAAAGTAAATATTATACTGTGCGTTCCCTTGAAAATCGTGCAACTTGATTCAAAACATTTTTTAACGCTGGAAATATTTTACGAATGACATATTTACATCCTGTACGACAAAAATACACATTTTTAAACCTAAAGTTTTAAAACAGAGTATATAAAAAATTAATGGAAGCTGTTTAATCTGACGTCTGGGAGTAAATCAAAAAGATAATATTTGAAGAAATGTCGAAATTTATGTGATACCTGTAAACGAACATTGGCATGCATACATTGTGATTACAACACTGTTTTACCGCCTATCTTTTAATTCTGCGGTTACGTAATATTAGGCGTGTATTAAAGCTTACACTAGATACATTCCACACATTGAAACCGCACATAAATGTTTCGCTGCTTCTAAAAGCATTTGTCACGTTATCGTACGAAGCTTCTATATTTTCAACCATAGAAGACAAATTTTTTTCTTCGATCGACACATTACTAAATTACAACTATCATGCATAACAGAAACGACACATTATGGATATTCCTTTTCACCTTAGTTGAATTTGAATTATGATAATAAGTGGTACATTAACAACCTGTTTAGTCTATGATGGTTCATAGAAACGAATCTTATTTTACCAACGCTCCATTCAAGTTTGAACGCGTGAATGTATTTTCAAAATAGTCCATCGTGTGCTTACAGAAGAACTAATATTTGCTCTCGTAATTACGAAAGAACAATAAACATAAGATAAGAAATTGAAAAGTAAAGAAAAAGTAGAGAAGTGATATAGGGTAAAGCAATATAATTTAGTCACGTGTATGTAAAAATGTGATAAAAAAAGTGCGTGCAATTTTTAATTACTTAAAGAAATTTGTAATTATTTTTCCACATTTATATTGCTATTTTCGTACTAGTCTTCGTTGGATATTATACGCTTGTGCCAACGTTTCTTTCAGTTTTCAAAACGTTTTTGGAATTCACTTTGTGGTATGGTGTTTGTTGGAGTTAAAAATAGTATTAGAGTATTATTTATTTCCGTGTTTCACCGTTCTTTAAACCTTCTTCAGGAATATCTGTCAAAAATATTTGTTGTATTTATCTGCTCTGGAAAAACGAAATAAAATGATTCTGACGGTATACAATTATACAGTGATACTAAAAAAAATTGCTAAAATTATTCGATAAAAATTTATAATACAATGTTATTGGTAAAATACTGAATTGATACAAATATACATAATTGCACATTTGTAGGGATAAAATGTTTTTCCGAATTATTCTTTTTGCAAATGTATTGATAAACATAAACTGGTAAAAACTTCGCAGCTGCTCCTTATCAAGACTCGACTAAGTGCCATCGAGAATACTTTTATTTAATGATACGTAAGAAGAAGCGAATCTGTCAACGATGGATACTCGTTTCTTGTTCATATAAGCCTATGTGTCATTATAAATTTAACGATAAGTAAGTTTCACATCTGCTTTACGTATTCTGATATCAAGCTGTTATCTGATATATTCATCAAGTAGAGTTGCAGATCGCGTTTACTTGATTTAGTTCAGTTGCAGATAGATACTCGTTGTAAAGTAAGAAGCTGTGCTTGAGCTGTACGGAAGCCTAAAATTTTAGAAATGGCTACGGACGTAGAAAAAGTCAAATACGCATCACCGGACGGCTCAAAAACATGGGAGTATTTGACTATTTTGACATGTAATTATAATATTATCTTACCAAACAATATTTTCCACGTCGAATGATACGAAACAAAGTTGGATTGTGATATTTAAAAATTACGATAATATTCAAATGACACTTAATTTGGTGACGTGTAATTACATTTAAGAAAGTATTCTACTGTATTAATCATTCTACTGCAAACCTTTAAAAAAATCGATCTTTTTGTTACATTTTGTTGAAAAATATATGTACTAAATTCAATGTCCAAACTCCTCGTTTCTTTCATAGTTTTTTAGTGCATGATAATAATAAAAAATTTTAAACATGTTTTTTCATAACTATATTGTTTTAACTAGTTTTTATGATATCTCGACATATACTTTACTGACTAAATCTTCAGCACACATATCATTATAGCCTGTACTAAAATCAACTGAATGTCTCGTTCCTACTAGATTTTTAAAATTCTAAAAAGCATTCCAAAATTAATAATTATACTTTAAAGTGTTACTATTTTTATAATTATGAGGTTTTTATTTTTATTTTTATCTTAAACCATGAAAACCATAAAACGATGTTTTTGTTTGTTTGACTACGTTCTAGAATACGCAGAATGGCCAATTATTAATATATTACTTTGAAAAAATTTGTACATACTTCGGAAATGTCAATAAATATGTACGAGATATTTCAATAAAAAAAGTTGTATAGTTCCTTCACAAAAAAATGATCAAACAGTACATACAAATACGTATTTTACGGTATAATACTCCTTAAATCTATAGCACGTCTTCCAGAATTATGAATTGTCGTCTAATAAAAATCTAAGTTATGTTTCTCACTTTGTTTTCCATCGTTTGACCACAGTGACCGATAAATTTACCGTAATTAATCTTATTCGTTTAGGTTCTCTGATGGCAAGTTCCATGGGCTTCGTCATAGGATGGAATTCACCAAGTATCGTAATACTAATGGATAAAGAATCACCCATCCCAGTCACAGCATCGAGTATTTCAACGTTAGTAGCTAGTGTAGCCATTGGTAATACAGTGGCACCGCTAATTAACATTTTTGTGGCTGACAAGATTGGCAGGAAAAACACTGTGCTGCTCAGTGCTTTACCGCTTTTAGTAAGCTGGAGTTTAATTACAATTGCCACGTCTATTTGGGTAAGACACATTTATACATTTTTAACTTCTTTAAACTTCTTGGACACCCATTGTATATAGGAAGTACAATAAAAATAGATTCGAGACATAAAAATAAGAGAAAGAGTTCATATAAACATATACTAGACACAATCTTACTTAACGCATAACTTGACATTGGTCCATTATTTTTTCTATTTAAAGGTCATGATATCAAGCGAATTTATAAAGATTAACATCTTAGAGTAGAAAGTACATGTGCTACTATCAATTATGTAAGACACTTAAAGCAAACTTGTTGTGAACTATTGATAGAGGCAACATATTTGGAAAACCAGTTTATCTAAAATAAATAAAAAGTTAACCGAAGAAATTGAAACAAATGAAATTACATAATATCACAGGTGAAACTAATAAACCATTTGGCTACGGTGCAGATAAAATTAAAAAAACTAAATTAAAAATAAAATAATTCTTTTTTGTCGCCTGATCAGAAACAAAGATAACTAAGATTATATTGGTGCTAAAAATCTGATTTGACTATTAATAAATATTACTTTCCGAGATGTTCAACGTAGTAGTACTAATAGAATTTTGCAAATATCTCGGAAACTAAAGCCGAGCGGGAGTTATATGTATAATAAAAACTTGTTCAGAATATTGAGTTCTACGAGATATTTGAAAATCATCGAAATCGATGAGGAGTCCCCCCATTCTAAATAATTACAATTATTCTATAAACTACTAATCTGAGAGTTAAAATAATTTTAGTTAATCTCCTTGTTGCCGGGCACAATTATCAATAACCTCCTTCTTTTGCAGGAACTGTACGTGGCGAGATTTCTGGCTGGAATTGCGTTGGGACTGTTTATTTGCGTTGTACCGATCTACATTGGCGAAGTATCGTCAACGGATACACGGGGCGCTGCAAACTCTCTGCTAGGCGTCACATACAATATGGGTATCCTCGTAACGTTCATAGCTGCACCGCAGTTCACGTTATCCTGTATGGCCGGGATTTTGTTGGTAGCCAGCATCGGTTTTGTCATCTCCTTTTGGTTTATGCCGGAATCGCCGTATTTCTTGGTGATGAGGAACAGAATGGATCAGGCGGAAGAAGTGCTGGAAAAACTACGCGGCAAAACCAACGTTTCCGACGAGATGCAAACGATCGTCACCACCCTATCAAAGAAAGGGGAGGAAATAGTGAAGAGTGGTACCCTGAAAGATATTTTCACATCTCGTGGAAACTTTCGTGCTTTCCTCATCATCATGCTGTTCACCGTGACGCATAATTTCGGTGGTTTCTTCGCGATTATTATTTACGGTCAATTAATATTCAAGTCGGCCAGCAACCTAATGACCGATTACACGATGAACGTTATCATCGGCGTAACACAAGTGATCTCCTCTCTTGTAACGATTTTCCTGGTCGACAGACTTGGCCGGAAGCCGCTGGTAGTCGTATCCGGCGCGATCGCTGCCATATGCAATCTCGTGATCGGTGTTTTCTTTTACGCGAAGGAATACATGAATCTAAACGTGGAAACGTTCTCGTTGGCACCGTTCATAGCTTCCATACTGTTGGTCTTCACTTTCACTTGCGGTCTTGTCTGTCTACAGATCATCCTAATGTCGGAGATCTTCGCTGCGGAGATCAAAGCGATCGCCACGTGTCTCGTGGGCGTGCTTAGCGGTGTGCTGGCCACCGTGGGTTTAAAACTTTACATATGGGTAGCCATAAGTTTGGGTTATGGTCATTCGCTTCCGTTCTTGGCGTATTTTGTTGTTGTAGCAGCCTGCACGGTGACAATCTACTATATTACGCCCGAAACGAGAGGCAAAACGTTTATAGAAATTCAAAGGAAACTAAATAAAGGTTGATTAGTGTAACTTCTTTTGAATTTGACATCGCGCGTGCGTTGAAATAATGTTACAATCGTCCTTACGTCAAAATACAGAGAGCATTCTGTATGCTCCGCTGAGAAAAGAAATCGTCGTTGTTCGCAAATATAATTGTATACAGTAATTTCTCGCCTCAAGATAGAATGTTATTAGGGTTTATTAAGAAAGCGAATTATTTTTAATTATATACGTTTGAAAGTTTTTTTAGAAACGATTTACGTAAATCGATCTTGAAACGAAGAATTACTGTGAATGGAAGGCTGACAGCATTTTGTATAAAATTAAGTGCTCGAAGAATGAATGTTCTCATCGGTAATAACAGTCTAAATTGCGAGCGAAAATAATGCCGTGAAAGGCATATGATGTTCCAAAAAAAATAGCGATAATGGTTTGGCGATTACTTTTATAGTACAAATTATAAACTATTTAATTCCGTAACTTAAGGCTCGTATATTCCGTAAATTTTTTATTGTAAATGACGTATGAATGTATGTAAATTCTTGTTCAAAATGTCTTGTCTTGTAGAGGCAGCTTAAAAGGACTTAAGTTTTCGTTTTAAGTTAAGAGAAAAGAATTTGTAAACTTTGTACAAAAACATGGAGGACTCCGATGTGATGTAAATAAAGAATATTATTGTATGAAATTGTTTAACGAATAATTTAAGTATCAATATATCCTAAAATTTGTTCTCAAATAATTGATTTTATTATTATAATCGATTTCAACCGAATTTAAAGAAAAATATTTCCGTCATTCTTTGAGATTGTGGTTAATTTAACTTTAAAAAAAAAGTTTCACTTTAGATTTTTCTATACGCAAGTAAAAAATCATCGCGCAACGCAAAAATCGAAATATTAAACTGGCAATATAATCGTTACCTTCTTGTATATTTCAAATGTTACACGTTTCATAGTTACTTATGTTTTAACATTGTTCGTCGCATTCAACGATATAAGGAGGAGCACATTCGCTATGTTTGACACCGAAAGAAAATATGGGGGTTGCTTTAGGAGGTTTGACGAGATACTTTGGACCTGGACTGCGACAAATTGCTTTTTCAGCTCTTCTATTAGTTATGCTATAAATTGGTGCCCTTGGTGTGACTAAATGTATACTGTAAGGACGAGGACCTGGCACGGAATCACATTTTAGAGCAGGTATACGATGCCCCCTAAAATACAAATATTAAACTGTTATAAAATAATTAGAATCATTTTTTAAGATTGCCCTGATCCTTTATAGATACAAATGGGAATATTCTAGACTTATATATTAGCCCTTTGCACTTGGCTGGTCCCTCTAAAAGTCAATAATGAGTATTATTAAATAAAAGGACATTTCTTTTATATTTTAAATATACCTCCTTATACCTTAATAAAGTTTACTTGTATCAATATTTTTCTAATACAAAATTCATGAAAATTACTAGAACTGTTAAATGTTGATTATATTAGATTATAATGCGACAAAGGAAGTTTTGGGTACTAGGTAAACGAAATGTGGCCATCTTCTAACAAATAGTGAGGTATTAGATATAAAAATGTGTATAGTTATTGTAGTTTTATATTCTTCGACAGCACAGCTCCGGAACTTATGCCAAACAACTATACTATAGTTTGCGAAATTAATAAAACCACAAATAACTATAGTAATGCAATTAGATAAACACGTTATGTGCAAAGAAAAAAATAATGCGTACATAGAAAATGCTGGGCTCTCATTAGGTAGTGGTACATAATAAGGCCCAGGTGTGGCACAACCGCCTCTGTGTTTAGTTCTGAATTTGATTGAAAATGCTGGGACTTTTGGAACTGGTAAAATATATTTTGGACCAGGTCCACAGGAAGTATCTACAAAACAAAAATTGTAGTTACAAAAACTGGAGATTAGCTAACTTTTAAATATTGATCATTAAGATAAAAATATTAGAAGAAATAGTTTTGTGTAACTATTTATTTAAAACAATAATACTATTGAATAAATAATAAGTAAAAACAAAATGGGGCGTACCAAAAGTTTTTCCAACTAATCCAAACGAAAAACCTTCACGTTTAGGTTCCTTTATCAAATATTTTGGTCCTGGTCCTAAACATTCTTGTAAAGTACGAAGTTTTGTACCGAATGTATATGCTGGATTCCGATATCTAGAAAGACAATGTTCTTGAAAACCCACAAGTGTCTTGAGCCTATATTTTGGACCAGGACCTTGCAAATAAATATATATATTTTTAAATTAAATTTGTTCTATTTTCTTCGCGTTATAATAATCATATTTAATAATTCAGAGATATCTTTTCGTTTATCGATATGTGCGATTTAATTATTTACTTCTAAGTCCACATATGACATTTCCTATTGGCTTCCCTGGTTTAGTGTTTGATTGTGGTCCCGGTTTCGGTTCTGATGACATGTTTGTGCTTGATAATTTACATTTCTTTAACTATTGAATTAATTTAAAATTTTGAATGTTATTTGAACGCCATTATTTTAGATAGAAACAGTTGTTTGTTGAAATTCATGAACATATCTGTAATTTGGAAACGTTCACACATATACGAGGTGTTTCACAAAATTTTAGATGAACCAAAACTTAGAATATACAGGGTAGTCCACCTAGTCGATTTGTAATAGATTTTCTACAATAACTTTTCATTTGATGAAACATATACGTTTCTTCTAATGTTTTCATTTGACTCGACTGTACATGATAAATCCTGTAAGTGTATACGATATACGATAAAAAGGTTTATTAATAGAATCGACGAAGACAACTCTATAAAAATTATTTACACGTGTCATAACAATGTATAAATGTATATTTTAAACATATAAACTAAGTTACACACATATAAAATTGTTTTACGAAGATGCAATACATTTGTTAGCCATTAAAAAAGCTGTGTGCACATTAGTCTTCGTCTAATTCTGTGATGGGTAATCCAGCACATTCGCTGTGTCTGATACCGAAAGAATACATCGGCGCTTGTCTTCCAATGAACTCAGGATAGTATTTTGGTCCTGGACTAAAATCTATATCTGGTAAATCGTGTCTCCATTTTAATCTAAATGCTGGAGAACTGCGTTTTACAACATCAATGTTAATATTTGTATAAGCTGCTGGACCAGGGCCAATATGTTCTTGTCTCAGTTCATGATAACCACCTCTATAGCAATAAAATGTAATTGTAAAAAACGCATTTCATATTAAAATTCCTCCTTAATAAACATTCTATATTGAATTCGTTATGCGTGTGTATAAAAAAGTGTCTGGGACATAGATTATTCGATTCGCAAAAGAAGTACGATTGTTTAACGTAAATTCTAAATACGTACATTGAAAATGCACCCACAGCTCTTTTGTCCGGAATCTTAGGACCTATACATGTTGGTAAAGTATATGCATTTGGACCTGGACCAGTATCACTAATTTTCGTTCTACTTCTAGATTTAATCGTAAAAGCTGGAGGTCTGATATTATGATTCATCGGTGGGCACCTTTCTGGATAATGTGCTCCTGGCCCTGGGCCTAAATCTCTTACTAAAAAATGTAACGAATATCAGAAGTATAGCCTGATAACGTTCATTATTATACATATCAACTGTATAAACGAAATTGTGCTCGAATGAAATAATATAGAGAAATAAAAATAGTAATTTAATCAATATTATTTTAAATGAAAATAAGAAATTTTGAAACGCAAGAAGAACACCTACTACTGAAAGGTTCTCTGGTAGCTATTGTATATGCTGGTGATGTATCTAATCCATAATTTGTTAATTTAGAAACATTATATTTTGGTCCAGGACCAACACTTGGTATAAAAATTTTAGTACGATGACGTATACTATATGCTGGATGCCTTTGTCGAGATGGACAATGATCTTCATAACCAACTAAAGGCCGTAATTTATAAACTGGACCAGGACCTACATACATGGACATATTTTTACACTATCGAAAAACATTGGTTGGTACCATTTAAAATTAATAATGTTATTGTATGTAGCTCAATGCAAGCTACAAATATTACTGAAGTAAACAATTAACCTTCCTTATTTTGTAAAATAAATTATCCTAACCAATGTCGAGAATAAAAAGGATTATTGCACAAAAATAATAAATATAATTTTCTAAACGAATTCTTACCCCTTATCAAGCAACTTAATATCTTTGGTTCGTTTTCTTTGTTCTCCATTTTCTATAGTGTAAAATATTATTAAAAACGATACAAAAACGATACAAAAACGGCACAAAAATTACATAAAAGTGACATAAAAAGTAATCAAATACAAGAATGGAAGTGATTAATAGTCTGAAACTTTAGGAACAATATTCAGAGTATTTACAATACTTAACGTTACATTCCGAATAGACACTTACAAATGAAGTTCACGTCAAATGAAAAATGTCAGCTGTAACCATATTATTTCAAATCGTTCTAAAAAAATTATTTTCGGTTGCGGGGGTCAATTACAATCATTTTTGGTGAATAGACATACCCCCGAATTCCTACGCACTTTCGAGAAAAAAATTCCTTACTGAAAATCTAATTTCTGGACAAAAATGTCTGCCCGAATTTTCATGCGAATCTTTAAAACGTCATAACTTCTGAACGGATTGGACGATTTTAACGTTTAAAAAAGCAAACTACGCGTATTTTGGTGGAGAATATGTACAAATCGCAAAAATATTTGAAAAGTTGATCCATGACCCCGAGAAATGGGAAAAACCCCATAAAAATGGTCCAATTTTCAAACAGTCATAACTCCTATAATAGAGAATATATTTCAATGAAACTTTTTTCTGAAGTAGTGCTCATGGGTTCCTACAAAAAAGTATTAAACAACTTTTCTGTTGGGCGTCAAACAAAATTATTAAAAATCAAAAACCAATTTTTAAGAAAAATCGACAGGGGGTAGCTGCTTAAATTTTTCGGTGAAATTGAAAAGTTTCAAATCATTCTGAAAAAATTATTTTCGTTTGCAGGGATCAATCACAATCATTTTTTGTGAATAGACATACCCCCGAAATCCTATCCAGTTTCGAGAAAAAAATTCGGATAGGTGTGAAATTTTTCGACAAAATTAAAAAATTTCAAATCGTTCTAAAAAAATTATTTTTAGTTGCAGGGGGCAATTACAATCATTTTTGGTGAATAGACATACCCTCGAAATCCTACTCATTTTCGAGAAAAAAATTCCTTATCGAAAATACAATGTCTGACCATACCATTGATTGATTCCCCTGAAATTTCATGCGAATCTTTAAAATGTCATAACTCCTGAACGGATTGGACGATTTTAATGTTTAAAAAAGCAAACGACGCGTATTTTCATGGAGAATATGTAGAAATCGCAAAAATATTTGAAAAGCTGATCCATGACCCCGAGAAATGGGAAAACCCCCATAAAAATGGTCCAATTTTCAAACAGTCATAACTCCTATAATAGAGAATATATTTCAATGAAACTTTTTTCTGAAGTAGTGCTCATGGATGCCTACAAAAAAGTATTAAACAACTTTTCTGTTGGGCGTCAAACAAAATTACTAAAAATGAAAAACGAATTTTTAAGGAAAATCGACAAGGGGTAGCTGCTTAAATTTTTCGGTGAAATTGAAAAGTTTCAAATCATTTTGGAAAAATTGTTTTCGATTGTAGGGGTCAATTACAATCATTTTCGGTAAATAGACATATCCCCGAAATCCTACACAGTTTCGAAAAAAAAATTCCTTACCGAAAATATAATATGTGGCCAGGAATGTTTCTGTAATTTCATTTTCTATCTCACTTCCTCTTGTGTTTATTTGTTTAACCTGGTTGGTAATGTTGCGAGTGACACAAAAATGGTAATGGGGCTCTAGAGCCCCATAAAAATGGGCCGAAAAAATACATTGGATATAAAATCTACTCGTGTACCTCGTCTGTGGTGAGACCTGAATCGATCTCTATTCGACGAACGTATCTAAATTTTTATGGGAACTTAACACACAATGAAATATTTTTGTCGATTATTATGAGAAATAGACTTTCTGAAGAACGTATGTGAAGCTATGCGAGAAAGGTCACAGCCATGGTCTCATATTATTTACTATGTAATGAATAATTACATAGTAATTATGTGAAGTGAAGGTTGCTGCAAATGAAGACCTACCCTAGCCTCGCTCCAACCACCCTCCTTTGGCAAAGAATCCTAATATCTTTGGGTATTTTCTCCTAAAAGAAAAGCTATCGAAATTCGACTGTCTTTAGAAATGAACGACAAAGAGAGAGTTTTCAGAAGAATTGCCTGATAAAAAGGCTAAAAATCTAACAAAACGTCGATACATGTGAGATGATCCACCACATGTTTTCTATGAACGAAATGGATACATAAATGATAAATAAATATCAATATGTATTTGTGTATATATGCCTGATAGTACCTAATAGACACTGAAAAACGAAGTAAAAATGTGCGTCTGCACGTATGAACGCTGTTCACCTGTCCAGTGGAATACCAATATGTACCTTAATATTAATTGGTCCTATTCAAACGTACGTTTGTATTTCGCTAGTATCTAATAAAACGTTGTAGCGCTCGCTTGTTTATTTTATAATTTCGGTATTTATAGTGGCCACTAATAATAATAATTTAACGATACATTTATACTTATATTTTAACGAAATCTGCAGAAATATGAGAAGATATTTTCTTCTTGATGTCTTTGTTAATTCCACGATGTTCTCTTGACTGAAACATTAACTCGTATACAATTAATATAATTCATATAAAACAAATAAATACATGGAAATAAAATAAATATATACAAATAAAATGGATTAGTGGATACAGAAAAGAATAATTATGCATTAACAAGATAGACTTGTGTTCATTGATCATAGAAAAATCGATATTATAAGATTAATATTTAAATTAGACTTTCCACGAGCAAAAACTGAAATTACAACATTTAGAAACATAAATATTACCTTATCGAAATTGAATAAAAAATTAAATACGTCTCAGTGTTAAGATTAATACTGAATAGATTAAAAATTTTATTCATTACATTACGTGATTGCAAAATTGTACAGTTAAAGAATTTTCATTCTTTAAATTTATTATTAATATAATTAATTAAATTTCATTCTTGATAACAAATAATTAGTGATTTATATATATATTGGAATCATAAATTCAATCTACGATCAATTTAATGATAATTATTCAATCTATGATAAAAATGCATTCGTAAAAATGACAAATTTTTATACGTTACAAAGAACAAAACATTTGGTCTGTATACAACAGTATTTTTAAGCAGTATTTCCATTGGGAAATATATAAAAAAAAAGATATATTTCACATAGAATAAATTGTCCACTTAAAAATTCAAACAACAATTCGTGAGTAGAGCATTCTTTCTTTCGCAACGCTAATTTATAAAATACAAAAATCGCAAGGGATGCTTATTATTCGCAAGATGAACCACACAGGGTTTCTTTATTAATTAAATCGCGTGCATCCATATTAAATAATACGCGATACTAATTTTAATAATCAGATTGAACCATCCGAGGCTTTGTAGTGCAGCTGCGTCTTGATGATCTTGAAGTCGTGGCCAGCATCAGAATCTGAGCATTGAATCGCAACACTAATTAATAAAAACACGATAAGTCAAGATCGCAACGCTAATTAATAATATAAAAATTCCAAACGCGATTTATAACAGTAAAAGCAACCGCGAATGGTGATTACTCGCAACACTGCTCTGAAAAGGAAACGCGAAAAATAGGAATTCGCAACGCTAAGAGTAAACCGATCAGTGCATTCGCAACGCTATTCTTAAATAACAATAAAAGCAATCGCGTAAGGAATTCGCAACACTACCCTGAAAATGAAACGCGAAAAATAGGAATTCGCAGCTCTATAAACAAACGCGATTATTGTGTATTCGCAACTCTATTTTGAATGGAAATATATTTATGTTTCGCAACGCTAATGCAAATCGCGTTTGCCCAAAAATGCTGGACCGTGGTGCTGGCAGCGTCCATCGTTGATGTAAATACACATGCAATAAATAAACTAACTACTTCAAGCTACTTCAAACTACAATAAAGTGGCACATATGGGGATGAAGTTAGACGTTTTAAATATCGCAACACTACGGGGCAAACAACGCGATAAATCAACAATCGCAACGCTAATATATAATATAAAAATTCCAAACACGATTTATAACAATGAAAGCAATCGCGAATGGTAATTATTCGCAACACTACCCTGAAAAGCAAACGCGAAAAATAGTAATTCGCAACTCTAATTCGCAATCGCGTTTACTAAAAATTCGCAACGCTATTTTTAAAGCAAACGCCCGGTTCCTAGGTTTGCATAAAAACAATCGCGAATCGTGTTTATAAGCAACACTAACATATCAACGCGATAAATATTTGTTCGCAACTCTACGAACAAACGCGAACATTGTATATTATTCGCAACTCTAACTTTAATCAAGGGCTATTGGTACATGTACTGGCCAGAAAATAAACTAACTACTACTAGCACTACAATTGGGGTAAAATTTGGGCATTGAAAATATCGCAACGCTAAATAAAAAATCGCACGATTAATCAAGATCGCAACGCTAATTTATAATATGAAAATTACAAACGCGGCTGACATCCATTATATATATAAAAGAGTAAAAAAGCAACGCGAATCGTGATTGTTCGCAACACTACCCTGAAAAGCAAACGCGAAAAACAGTATTTCGCAACTCTACAAGCAATCGCGTTTATCAATAATTCGCAATGCTATTTTTAAGCAAACGTTCAGTACCTAGGTTTGCAAAAAACCAATCGCGTATCGTGTCAAGGCGCAGCACTACCCTGAAAAGGAAACGCGAAAAACAGTGATTCGCAACTCTACAAGCAAACGCGATTATTGCATATTCGCAACTCTATGTATATCATAACCGTGAGTTGCCCTGATGGCTGGCATGGATGGTGCAATCATGTACGAAGTACATGCATACGTGAGCCAGCCAAAAATACAAACTAACTACAAAACTACTGACGAGTTAAGTGACAAAATAATAACGGTAATGACTTTCCATTCTCATCAAAAGATGAAAATGAAGAGCCATTTGTTGTAGCCCACTCTTGCGACAGTTTGTCAGGGCCTCTTCAGCTCATATAGAGCATTTTCTTTCTTCGGCGGTCCTGCCAAAGCCTAAAACTTACGTAAGACTGGGCTCGAGATTTTGTGCAATACGTAGTCTTCCAACAATGCACGAATTATTGGAAGAGCGTACGTGGTGAATCTCGAGGGGACGAGCGTTTCGAAAGGGGCCTAGCCACGACCGCGAGCGCGAGAGAGCGACTTTAAGAGTCGCGCGATTCGAGGAGTCGAAAATAAAGCTAAAACAAACAGCATGCACCGTTTGAATCGGCAAGATTTCTACTCTCGAAATCGTAACTACAGGAACAGAACTGCCACGCGAAAACGCGCCTGCCCGAATAACTAATGTGGACAGTCCTGCCCTGACGCTACCTACTTAGGTCTAAACACACACACCAGAGAACAAGTTACCTGCCTACCTAACGCTATATTTAAAAAATTGCAAAACTCAGTCTCTCAAACAAACACTCCACGGTTCTCATACACTATGTCCGGGCGCAACCTAAACTAGAGAGGACTCCCCGGGGTTCCTCCGACACCCGGACACAACTGACTCCTCTCATACTCTAAATGTACGTACCATTTCCTGAAATCGACTGACAAAGACTAGTAACCATTGCGTATTTCTGTTATATACTTAAACATTTATATAGGACGTCTCAATCTATGCAATATAGTCTTCAATAAAATATATCGTATACACGTATGATTGTATAAAATTGAAAAGCTAATTTATCAAGCACTTTATAATATTTCTGTCGTGAGTGCAACATCAACGATTGTCGAATAAATAGTAAATGGCAATTTAATATTATTATTATAATGCAAATCTAATATCACAAAATTCTGTATGTAAATTATAATTATAAAAACGTCTGAAACGGCGCACTTCCCACAGCCTAACCACACACGCATATGTGGGAAGTACACCGTGCACGATACACTAGCCAATGTCAGTCGCCAATACATTATTAGAAATTGTTATAAAGTAAGTCATCGTGCCCGTTGCCTTTGCTCATGCAAATAGCACCTGGGCATGTGCATGAACTTAGGCAACGAACACGGAAGGATTAGCCTGAAAATCCTGAACTAGAAGCAGTAATTAATAAACAATATAACGGGCTAACATTTCATCGTTATTTCTTATTTCATTTTTCAGTTATAATGATTCGACTTTTTCTTTCTAATAAATCAAGAATAAAAAATTTTAGATTTGAATTAAAGAAATGCTATTTGTGAAAATTATTCTGATTAAAATTCAATCATGGAAAAGAACTTTAAGAGTGATTTTATAATAAAATAATTTACTTTGAAAGTTTCGAACAAATTGTTCAAGTAAACTAATTAAACTATTCAACCCTACGGCGACTCTGTCGTCAAAGCGAATTTTTAAAATATGAAATCAGTAAACAATAGATGTTGCTTTGACTCGAGAATCTACCGATCGCGAAACGTTTTCTTGTACATTAAATGAAACGTAATATTTTGTAATAAATAAAGAAAGATTGATATCTTCTAAACAAAATCATGAATTTATATTTGAACTTGGAACAGGAAAAATATAAAAATTGCAATCAATGTTGAATACTATATACTCGATAATAATTGTATTATAAATATATGAATTTAATTATAAGTAAAAATATTGCTATATTCGATTTACATTATAAACATTATTTATTTTGTTACTCTATGTTATATTTTCAATCTAAATATTTTTATTCAAAATAGTTTATCGTATTGAAATACTTGAAGTATAAGAAAACCCTAGCCTGAATTAAATAATAAACAAACACAAGTTATTATTCACGGATATTTTTCATACCCGCGGTCACTTAACTCGTCAAAAATACTAAGTATACAACTGGTCACCCGTGTTGATTCGAACCTTTCGTTCTACAACATGATTGGGGACCAGAGGAACACAAATAACATGCGACTCACCAATGATGATTGCATGATGACGATGCTGCCCAGTAGAAGTCATCAAAGAAATCATCCATCAGTCATCCATCAGCCAGGATGGTCCTGCTAGTTTCTAGGATGTAGGGATCAGGTTCAAAGACTGTAAAAAGACTGCAAGAAAACAATTATAATCTATTGTTAAAATTATAGAGATTTTTATAAATATTTTTACAAGTATAAATTCATACTTACATTGTAGGCTCGCAGAGCATCGCCCAATAGTCCTCTTCAGTGATGCACTGACTCTATTACCGGTAACGAGGAGTTTAAATTTCAAATTGAAGAAATAATTAATTTGATTAGGAAGTATTAAATTAGATTACCGCGACCGAAGATTGAAAACGGCGAACAAATGAGTCTATTCTCGCGATTCAGATAACAAGGAGAGCCACGATGCTCTGGAAATACTTTAAAACTGCGTAAGGAACACTGCTTCTACTATCGCGTTTGCCTAACTACGTTGTACGACAACTTACTGAGGGTCACTTTACCCTGGAAAACAAAATGTTGCTACGCAGTAAACAATGAGTCTACCGGCCGCCTTGCGCGCGGCCAACAAATTTGCTGAAAAAGAATGCTGAAAAGAAAGGTAGAAGAGGATAGAAGAAATACAACGAGCAAACGTATACCTTTCCTATTGGTTTTTTTTTCTTCTTCCTTACTCGATGTTCATCAACAGAAATACTGCTTTATTTAGAATTGCGTGTACAGTTCGTCGTGACAACGTATAAAATATTATCCAAGAAAATAATTACTTTAAAGTAATTATTCACTTTATAAATATAACATCACTAACTTTACAGTTAGAGTTGTCGGAATGATTATATTCATTTTATCGAATGTTTGAATACCTCGTAATTTTTATATATATATTCCGAAATTTGCAAAAATTAAAGTTTGATGATTATTTATGCTTGAATAGTATATTACAAGTACGTAGTTTCTACATTTTTTTAAAACTTGCATCGAAATATGTATGCAAATTGCAATTAACAACAATTCATAAAGACAGAATGGTACACAATCAATTAAATAAATAATACTCGAGATTAGAATACAGTTAAGTATAAACCATTACAATCAATTATATACAACCATTAAATATCAATTCTCATTTAATTTGCTTCTTAATCGAAATCGATTATAGAGCAAATTAAAAAATGATTTATTGTTTACTCTGAACAGTGATATATCATTCTTCCGTCAAATAACTCGATAAAATGTTAAAAATATATAAAGAATGTATAAACGTACATTAAATTTTACCAATCCTCAAACCATTTGAAGTTGTAATGGTGTCGACTGCGTGCCAGTAACTTGCCTCCTACTAGAATTCGAATCAGAGTCTGCAATAGAAATAAAATACAAACAAAAATCAAATGAATTACAGTAAACATATCTAATCATAATTAAACAATAACTGAACTCGAAATAATATGTACAAGACACGTAATTTCGTTGAGAGAGATATAATAAATCGACGCCGGTTAGATATCGAAGAAAACGCGCGAAACCCGATTCAGTTTTTGCCACGATTCCGACTCAATTTATAGTAGAAACGTATTAATATTACACGGAAGCACCGTTAGAGAGTAAACGCGTGTAATAATAATGATGAAGTATCAACAGGTTAGAAATACGTACCTCGTTAATAGCGAAACACCGACAGGTCTCGACACGTCTTATCGCGCCAATTTTTACAGGAAGAATGGCGCCCCCTCGCTGTACCCAGCGACACTCGCAAATTGGGGAGAAATTCCGCTGTCAGAATAGCTTCTATTTCGAACAGAAATCCGTTGATTTCGATTTCCAATAAGAGATTGTAACAGAAACGAAATAAATATGCATTGAAGTATATAAACGATAATTATAATTGAGGAATAATTAAATCCAAACTGTATTGCAAGAAATCGTAATTAAATTCGGAGAGACATGTTAATAATTAACACCGATCGAATGTCAGAGAAATCGCGCGAAACCCGATTCAGTTCTTACCACGATTCCGACTCAATTTATAGTAGAAATGTATTGATATTACACGGAAGCACCGTTATATAGTAAACGCGTGTAGTAATAATGATGAAGTATCAACAGGTTAGAAATACGTACCTCGTTAATAGCGAAACACCGACAGGTCTCGACACGTCTTGTCACGACAATTTTTACAGGAGGAATGGCGCCCTCTCGCTGTACCCACCAACGCTCGCTAATTAGTTGGCCAGGGGGGTGGGGGGGAAGTCCAATGTCTCGCGAAGCGATCGTCGTTCATTTTTTCAAAATGAAAAAACGAAGATACTAAGCCTACGTACTAGAACAACGTAAATAACTTGACTTTAGAACCATATTGATGGATGACGATATAATGTATAAATTAAACATAACTCACACTTTTGTCAATTTATAGTTGCAGATGACAAGATTCTTGAATCTGTCAACATTACGCACTTCAATGAATTATGATTCAGAAAGTCGCATTTCATTCACCGTATCTACATTACATGTTTTGGAATAAAAATATATCTTTTATAAACAATACTTTAATCACGAATTAGGTATTGTCTACGCCACCGATTCAATAAGAGTTTGTTCTAACGAACCTAAATACTGACCACGTAAAAAATCAGTAGTCTTACAGCGCGCTCTGTGTTTATGGACAATGACTCTGAGAATCATATTTAACCGGATCATCGACGTCGGTAACGTCGGCAAATTCACTTGTGCTGTTATATTGTTCTAAAGTCAAGATACTTTTACATTACTCGGATTAGTAACATCGAGGCCTGATTCCCAAAATTAGAATTTGATAAAGCAAATGCGAAAAGTTCTTATCGTGTGCAATTCTAAATGGAACTATACAATTAATGCAAACTATTTGCAATTTTCGCCAGATCAAGAAACGCGAATAATTCGTATTTCGCAACTTGCATATATTTACGCGCAACTACAGTCTGTTTATCTATCAAACTAATTCAGTGAATAGTTTCTCAACGGACGCCATCCATGAGAAGAAAACGCTAAAATCACCTCTCAAATAGGTCGGTATGACAGTCAGTTTAGGTTACGAAAATCCATAAGGAATTGTAAGTAAACAATATTTTGCATATTTTATTTAAATTAAGTATACAAGGATATTAAAGTGCAGATACGTATTTAATAAATAGTAATTTGTTAACTTGATTGACAACCTATTGGGGTAACATGAACTGACCCATTGAACCTCATGTAGCAAAATCAATAATGTATCTCGAGATTCTTTCTTTTTTTATTAATTTCTTATTGCAATAGAATATAAAAACATCTATTGTACATGTATAACAAATTATTTTATTAAATACTTGTTTAAAAGATTTCATTGATCATTTATACTTTACAATTTTGTTTACATTCATTATTACAATAAAACTTTCAAATACAATTATTTATTACAAAGCATTATGTATTTTGACATTTCTTGCATAAAATACAATTTAATTTTCTATTAGTCGGAATGTTATTACAAATTAGACGCATCAAATTTAATACAAATCATATACTAAACAATAGGTTTCTTATGAAAACATTTACATAAGTGTACAATATTAAAGATTCTAAATTCACATAATTAAAATTTTTTTTATTATAAAAAATTGTTTTATTATGACTAATAGAAAATCCAAATTGTCTGATTTATACAATTTAAAAAGCAAAGTAAAAATTATCTTCTCCTTAATGTAAATATAAAATACAATAAAATCCATTCTTACGCAATAAATATATAACATGTAACAAAATTATCTGGTATGTTCCAAATAAATTAATAGAAGCTTTTTAATGATCGTAGAATACTAGGAAGCCTCTTAAAAATATTAATACATGATTGTCAATTAACGAATTGTGAATTTTAATATCATTAGATTCATTGATACTGCATCATTATTCTTTCATTCTTTTAGCAATGTACCAAACTTAGATTACATAGTGGCAATTAATAGTACTTCGAATTTAGCAAGCCATAACAATTACAAAATATGATTTGGACTTCCTCGCGTCTGTGAAATTGTATACACATTTCATTTTTAATAAAAAGTTCCTTAATAATTAAAGTAAAATATGAGATCAACAAGATCATTTATACAATTCTCAAAGAGAGCAATCTTTCCTACCATTTTCTTGTAATATGCATTAAATCTACTAATAATGTACCTTTGTAGATAATGAATGCCATCATGAATATTTTTTTTTAATTGTTTTCATTTGGTACTGAAAACAGAAAATATTCTAATAAAATATTACCATTGTTGAAAATAACAATTAGTAAATGTTGAAATCCGATTGATACAGTTATACATTCTCCTTTTATCTTATTTTCGATAAAGCATTTATTACCTGTTACCGCCTAGCAATTTTTTTGATGAATTAATCTCAATAGAATTCATAAAAGTTTAACTCCAAGTATCATACGCTTTTGCCATTCTTGTAATTTTTTAACTATTCGATAATGACTATTACATTAATGTTGATAAATATTCCTTCGATTAAAAACATTTTCTTGTAGACAATGAAATAGTATGACATTTAAAAATATCATACAATATTTTCAGTTATCATCAAAATATTCAAAACACATTCATTCATAATACAATTAAAAAATCACATATGCTATAAAAACGAACAGATAATAATGTAGGGAAATTACTGACGCAAATAAAAAAAAATAATTGTACACATGAAAATACATGGTAGATTAATATCTGATAAAAATAAATTGTATTCGATATCATAGTTGATAAGGACATCATAGTTGGATATAATTATTTAAATACTATACCTTGACACTCTGAATACAATTCGTTCTCTGTGACAATAATTTCCAATGAGTCAGTAGGATTGGGCTGATAAAATTTAAATTATGGCAAATAATTCACTAAATAAGGTAAAAATACGACCAATACTTTGTAGTTATAAAAGGAATTTGATTTCAAACATATGCTTTAATTTATAAATGATTTCATTAATAATATTACTACGAATCATAATAAAATTAATATTTTATTGAAATATAACTTTTTTATAAGGAAAATAATGCAATTAAACATAAGAAAATGGCCCAAACCTATGAATGTACACAATCATTGCCTATTTTCAATTTGCCTTCATTTATTGCTATATCATTTGTACTCTCTTTCTATTCTATATCACAGTGTGACAAATGCTACATGAATTTTATATGCAATACAATTAATACACATCACTCGGTATAAACGCCGCACAGTTATTCACATATTCAAATAAAAAATCATAGCTACTTAAGTATATTGGTTCGGTCGAATTAGATTTTGTACTGAAAAAAATTCGCAACTCAAATGTTATTACATAATATTGTTACAAACGTTCTGAAAAATTATATAAACCATCAATCAACTTCAATGTGATAACAACAGCGACTATAAATGAATAATGAAAAATTGTGAAATGATACTTTTTTCATGAAATATGCATTAGGTTAGGATTAGATGATTGACATGATAATAGCATTGACATAAAACTACTGGTAAGACTTATTTTTTGCATTTAGCGGCGCTAAAATTTTAAAAAAATACAGTACATTTTCAATTTCGTGAAAAATTGGAGTAACTTTTATTGTAGATCATATCATCGCGGAGCAAAAACCATTCACTCGATTGTACACTTTTGAGACGAGTTTTGGAAAAACGTTCATAAACAAATCATGTTCATGACCCCTAAATGTTCGTAAAAAGGTACTTTTCTTAAAAAATAAAAAAACATCAATTTGAAATTTGGTGCATACATTTATAATCAAAAGGCCAATATTTCACCCAATTTTCAAAGTTTCACGTCAATTTTTTAAAAAATTATCAACGATTTTCGAGTTCTTGTATTTTGACGGCTTTTATTTTTTTTCAACTTAACTAATCATCACTCAATTCGAACGTAATGCATATCTTGTGTCATAGGTAATTTTAATATCTATAACTAGCAATTTTTATATTTCACGTAGGACTGCTCGTTTCTGAAATATAAAGGATTTTATGAAAAAAGTACCAATTTGACAACTTTTCGTTACATATTTATACTCGCTGCTGTCATTACATTGAAATTGATCGATGGCTTACATCATTTTTCGAAACATTTGTAACAATATTATGTACGAAAATTTGTGTTGGGTACTTTCTCCAATTTTTAGTATTTTTATATCTAATTTGACTGGACCATATAAATATTTATATATATTTTTTTCATACTTCTTGAAAATGAATTCTTTTCTTTATCGTGTATGTATCAAATCGATATATTATTACCATATATTTCAAATATAAATGAGGAGGGTGTACCTACCATTTAGGAAACGGTGTATAGGTATTAAGCCTACTGTGTGATAGCCTACCGAGATGCCATGTATCCCTTCTTTATCCAATCACAATAACACATCTCAAAACTAAAAAATGTGTTTCGGCTTCTTTGCTTTTATCGTATGATACGTTTGTACATTTGCAAACTTGTTCCATTCTTTATGATTTAATGGGTTGATTAAACTGCGCAGCTAAACGACGTTTGCTTGTGAATACTGTAAAGAGCGAGTAGTTTTTATTATGACAGTTTCAACAACATATGATTACAAATAAAATAATGATTAATACTGCAAGCTACTTACACTGCTTTGTGGGAGTATCGTGTTTTTCGTTATCATTATCACCATCCTCCGTGTTACTGCTATCATTTTCAGTACTCGTAACAGTTACATCTTCTGTTGAACAATCGACAATCTTTTCTTGCTTGCACGTGAAAGTTTGTGCAAATAAAATGTTTTCCGAAGACACACTTTTTTTGGGAGTCAAAGAGAGTGACGGAAGTGGCAATTCAGAAGGATGAGGAGCAATGACAATATTACGTTTGGAAGAAAAGTAAGGTGAAGTACGCGGATTTAAAGGATTTGCCGCAGCGGGTAATAAATTTTTTGTCGGCGATAATAAGTTAAACGTACTATTATCGGATACAATTTGACTCCAGGAAGGAGGTAACGTTAATGGAGGGACCTATTAATACAAAAAATGCAATGAAATTATAAACTACGCCAGTGATAATGTACAGTATTAAAAGAATTATTTACCTGCACATTGGTAGCGTGTTCATCCTGTGGATATGTAAACTTTGTTGGAGTCATCCAAACTGAAGATTCCCACTGATTCTTACTTAAATTCTATGATTGAACAAACTTTATTAGTAATTTGTATGTTAGTAAGAAAAGCATATCCACAAAATAATGTTAAAAAATACCTCGGGCGGAGAATCTGGTTTAGGAGGAGGCGGTGGAAAACCGTGCGGCATAATCGGAGTACGCATTAAGCTTTTAAGAAAGCTTTCACTTCCATTCTCTTGTAATGACCAAGGAACCAATTGATCTTCTGAAGACGATGTTTTCCAATCCTTATCAGATTCCTTTGACCACATACTGTTTTTATCAATTTGCTTCCAAGAATGCTGACTTTCGATCGTTTGTCCTATCCATTTTGCACGTTTTTTTACCGCACTTGAAGTGTTGGAAATGTTTATGCGAGAAGAAGAATCGCTTTCAAACGATTCATTACTAGAATCCGTATCACGATATGACGATGCTGATCTATACGTCGGTGGTAATGGTATACCAACAGCTATTTATGAAATAAAATCGAATTAGAAAATCTTTGAAGCACCAACAAGTTTTAGACAGTTACGCATATATAGTTTTACATTTACCAGCAAGTTTTTTGTTAAGAGATATAATGTTTTTTTTTTGTCGTGATACTTTCAGTGTAACAGTACAAGGTAAAGCTTGCAAAAGTGTAAGAATGTTTGAATACCCGTATTCTACAGGTTTACAGACAGAACATGTAGTTGACAAGTACGCTGTCTCAAACTGTGAGAGCTTCAACGTTCCGCCATAATTCATCATTACACGATATAAATCACAAGCAAAACAATGTAATGGTGTAAGCTCTATTAACTGCTCGTCATTCACCGTTGTGAACTGTAATAATATGTATATAATTATGCAAGTTACTTACAGAAATAAGCTATGTCTTTTGAGGAGAATATTTTGATGTTTCACCAACATTGCAGCTAATTTTTTTAAGGGACAAATGACACACTGAACATTGGTCATTTGACTCCTGGAAAAGTTAACTGCAATGTTAAAAAAAAAGACGGAACCTTTTTCTCGAAGGACACTAAGATTAAACTATAACTTACCCGAACTACATTAGATAAATTTTTCATAAATTCGTCCATGTTACATGGCTTCAAATAATACTGCGTATAGAGTTTTTGAAATTCTTTAACTGGCATTCTGTATTGAGATTGATTCATCAACACTCGACGGCACTGTAGAGTTAATAGTTGCAACTGAGATTTATCTATCATTATAATTGCTGGTTGAGTTGCTAAATGAATAATCTAAAAGGTTGGTAAACCCACGAATTAATATACATACTTTTAATGTTAAATATAAATTTGGATGTTAAGGCTCAGTACCTTTACAGAATCTTCAAGTTTTTGCATAAGTTGTAACATAGATGTACATCCAAATAACTCTGGTTTTAACTCATAACCAAACTGATGTAAAAAATTGTGCGCAATGTTTGAAACATTAAGAAAACCTCTGGATCGTGTAACTAATTTTGATATTTGTTCAGAAAGTACACGAAGACCTTGCTTTTCTATTAGAGAAATTTGCCTTTCTCCCGAATTATCATCTTCGATCTTGACTACATCAGGTATAGCTTCAAATAATTCAATTAACTTAGTAAACCCGTAATCTGATACGCGACACTGATGACCAAAATGATGATGATAAGAAGGCACAAATTTATCAAACTGCATTCTACATTGGGGTACATGTCGTAACAATTCTATAACCTATACAAAACGTAAGCATATTTTTTATAAATATCGAATTAATTTCCTAGAGTATTTTTAATACACTTCTACCTTACCTCTAAAGCGAACTGTTTCGTTCGCTCAATTTCTTCTGCAGTTTGTTCTCGCTTAGGAATAGCTATCATTTTATCACCACCATTGATTGTAGTGACAACGACAGCGTTTTCCGATACTTCACGAAGTATATCATCTATTTCACAAACACCGTAATCCACGATATCCCATGGTTTAGCTGTACAATTTTTATGTTTACTTTTTCTCTTCATAACATGTATGATTACATGACTATGATTACAATTTAGTAGGATACAAAATATTTACCTATTACTCTAGCATAAACGCTTGGAAAATCTGAAAGTGTAACTTGTTTACTAGCCTTAGATTTTAAAACTCTCAACAGGTCAGATGTAAAACGACGTACTTGAGCGCGATGAGACAATGTTACTACGCGATTATTTCCTTCGCCCATTACCTAAGATATATAATGTAAATTTCAAGAATAAGTTTAAATTTACCTAAGTTTTATTTTACTTACTTGTACAGTATGTGTGAGTGCTTCTAATAAGTCGATCAATTTAGTAAATCCATAATCAGCAACTCTACACTGTCTTCCAAAATGATGATGATATGCAGGTATAAATCGATTAAACAGTAATTGGCAGTGTGGAGCAGTTTTTAAAAGATCAACTAATTCGCGACTAAAAAGTGCTAACTGATTGGCAAGTGGAGGACTCACACACTTATTTTCTAAAAAAAATAAAATGGTACACTTGCAGTATGTCATTAAAGTGTAAAAAAGAAAGAAATTTACCTTCGTTACTATCTTGCATTTTATTCCCTGTCCAAACAAGATATTTTACACTACCAATACCCTGTTTTAATTCTACACATGATAAACAGGATACCAAATGCTCCAAAGGTACCCCATTTTCAACCACTTGTAGTTTTTCTTTAAATTCAGCTTCATAACAATTTGGCAAACTAAAAAAATTAATCTAATGATAATAGAATTTTCGAAATTCAATAAAAATATTTGTATATAATATACCTAGGCAGTGGTAAACTTCCATTATGTGTAGTTAGTAACTGATGTATACGTGGATCAAGAAGTTTTAAAGAAATTTTTACATTAGGAAGTGATGCTACTTTTTGCTCAGCCCATCCTTTATCAAACCATGGTTTTAGCGTATGAGTAGTACAATATGGTAACTCTACTTGTTCCTCCTACAAATTAAACGTTCACTTTACGCTTTGTGTACTATTTATACACTTATATAAACATTTCACGTCTATTATTTCAGAAAGTTTGTATCGCTTTAAAAATATCGTCACAGCATTTCAACAGTAAAAGGAACAATGGCTCTACTTTCACTAGAAAAGCTCAAACTCGGCTTTAATAATCCATCATAGTACATCTAACATTTAAACAACGTTAAAATATATATCAATATACCTGAGTTGTAGTGTTTAAACATGGTGATGGCGTATTTCTGTGATCTGGATTAAGAGAAACCATTCTGCCACTAGGGTCTTCGGTAATAATACAGACATCCTTCATTTTATATAATTCCGAAATACTGATGGTAATCATAAAACGACTCTCATACATTTCGCGGAATTTGAACAGGGGAAGTTTGTGACCTGGCACTTCTTGTAGCAACATTACAATTTGCGCCCGTATAACTTGAGGGCTTACTCGACCGCTATGAGCGTAAGATATTAAAATACGTTTATATCCTAATTTACGACGATGTAATTGAGAAATTGCATATTGCGCGTCCGACAAAGATGGAACTTTGACACTTGCAGCAAAGTTACCATCAGACTGTATAAAAATAGACACATTTAACACCTAAAAACAAGTCGATATAAATAACGACATTTACATTAATGGTAATGTAATTATATGTATTATAATTTACCACCACATGTTCCAGGAATATAGAAGCGAGCATATGTCTTAGTTTTGTTGGATTAATATTTTGGTCTATGTTAGTTACTTGTAATTCAATAGGTGTGCATGTTTCATTGTTCACCGAAGTTCCATTGTGATTATTTATTGGATTGAAGAATTTCTAACGTACCAACAATTATATATTATTATCTACAGTAGTCGCCTCACTTGAAGTCCCGCGGAAGGAATGCGGGAGAAGTAGAAGAGATACACGTATTCCCACATGTACATTGATCTCTCGCTCGCTATTCATCGCGGCAGTTACACATACATGTGGACTGACTGAGAGCAAGGGAGCGAGATAGATAAATGGACGGTCCGACTCCCTTTGCCCCTGTGTCGTCCCGCGAAACTTCAAGTCAGAAGATCACTGTACTTATCTAATAGAAATAAAACATCTTTAAAAGTTCAAATACCTCAACTTCTTCATTTTCTGCATCACTTGGATGATAAGGTGAAGTGTTTGTACATTGCTGACTCATTGTCTGTATGTTATTCTCGTAAGGTGAAGGTGTTCTGGTTCTACGTACAGATTTTTGATTCTTAAAAAAACAAAAAAAGTAAACAATTAGAATATGTATAAATGTTTTTCTTCGTATCGTATATTTAATTTATTTTATACTTGTCCGTTCCACTGATTTCGCTCTCGTGATTGTAGATCATACAATGGAGATGGACTACGACGTTTGAACGAACTTGACTGAGAATGCGCTATAATGTAACAAAAATAAAGTGATCGCTACTTTCAACTTTATAAGAATAGAAATAAAAGAACAAATACAAACCATTTCCATTGAAACTGGTTGAAGCATTCAATGGAGGATGTTGTTGCCTTGGTCCAGCCCATTCTGGCGGTTGAACAAAAGAAGTACATGTTCCTTTGATACGTCTTAAACTCTCGGGAGTTCGAGAAGCTACATTATTTGTAGCTGTATTATCCCGAGCCTGCGGGATGTGGAGTCTCCTACTAAGCACTTTTGTCTTTTCAACCTTGAAATTATTAATTATTAATTACCAAAGAAAAAATGATTACATTTTAAACTGATCTGTAAAAGTACAAACTTTATATTGTTCCTCCCACATATGACCAAATTGCTGTGGACCAGAGATTTGCCACGATAATGGTGATTGGACCCTTGCAAGTTCATTATATGCTCTATTAAAAGCTACATTATTACTATTTGAATATGATCTCCCAACAAAACCAGACGGAGATTGAATAACTCTGTAAATACAAATAGAAGAACATCAAGTATCGATAAATTTATACCAATTGTATCATTATTCTTTTGAATGTTATATCAGATAAGATCAAAGCTTTTACAATTTCATAGCCCAAATCAGCAAGGATAAAATGTCATCTACTCGCGATTCTAAGGCTCTCCTCGGAAATTCATCATTTGTAAAAGGCTACTTTTATATTATGACTAATTTGTATAAAATTAATTACGTTGCTGGTGCAGAAACTGGAGCACAATGAGAATTCCATGCTGAACCATATGTTCCAATAACTGGAATTGAAGATTGATAATGTGGAATTTGAAGCGTTCTCCCGCCCGTTACCGAAGTACTTGTACTATACATTTGTCTTGAAGAACTAGTAACAATTTCTGATTCACTTACAGCACGATTTCTATTTATAAACTTTCCTAGAATTATCAAAATATATTGTAAAAAAATATTATACATTAACACACTTTATTGTTGTTATTATTGTTAGTTTCATAACTTTAACAATAAAACGCAAAATTTTTAAAAAAGAAACAAACTACATTACATATCTAGTGAGTATACCTGGAGTTTTCTGAAAATTACTCCCCTGCTCTTTTTGAAATTTTACAGAAATTTTCGAACCAAGAACAAGTCTTCCATCCATACGCTTCTGAGCCCTACCAGAAAAAGTCACATTGTTATTGAGCAAAGCAGACTAACTGTAGTTACAAGGGGTCAATACACAAGATAATCAAATCTGTCTATAAATGACCTTCAAGAACACACTAAATATGTTTATAACATAAATTAAGAAATCAATCAATTTTCTGAAGAAACTTATGCTTCTTGTTTTAAATGTACATTTCATTAAATATTCTTACCCACGTCATATTATAATAACTTTTTGTCACCAAATATATATATTACTAACTTACCTTAAATATAAATAAAATCATTGGATCATGTCAACATTTTAATACGAATAAATAAAATTATAAATAATAACAATATATTAAACAAAACTTTTTAACAATAATTGCTATAATACACATACATAAATGAAACAAATGTTAAACAAATCAAAATTGTGATCTCTCTAGCGTGCCACTATGTACGTTACATTGCTATTCCCTGTTTAAATTCTATCTTATTTATGTATTTATCCCTACTACTTCTAGCACAGTTTTTTTTCTTAACACCGAATAACCCAATAAGATGTCTGTAAATAGAGACGAATGATTGGTTGTACATAGAGCGGGTTATTTAAATACAGAAATGATACTGTTATTACTTGTGTTACAATTAAATTGTTACCTCTATCTTTTAAGAGACAAAGATACTTCTTAAATAACTAAGTAAATGATGAACGCGTAAGACGATATTTATAAAGGATCAAAATAACAAAAATATATATACCTTTCTGCATAAATTTGTGAAGTAAAACGTACAACTGCAGTATTTGATTGGATTTCTACTACTCGGCCACCAAAGTTTTCAGACAATTGTTTAAGACGACGCTTAACGGACATAACATCTTGATCTTCAGGAAGGTTACTAGCTAGTAAGTCATAAAATGTGGTAACCTGGAAGGAACATAAATATTACGAAATTCTAAAAATATCTACATTTTTATACAATTAAAGGTAAAAACAAACAAAAGAATTATTGCACTACTTCACAGTTAATTCCAGAAAAAACAAACACTCTTATATACTTCAAACATACACATACATGACGAGTACATAGATATGTTAGTAATAATGAACAAATAAATACACATATATAGTTCTAGAAAATAATAAATTACATATGAATAAAAACACGCATGAAATTTATAATAAAGCAGTTTATTATGTAATTATCAAAAGTTCAAATTTTTTCTTAATAAAAAAAAAGAAATATAAAAACGAATAAGAATACAGTATCTGAAAACAAATTTTAATATTAACAAGTCCATTACCTCCACAGTCCTGGACGGCAGTGATTCCATTAATTCTGAAAAGTCATAATGCTCATTGGCACAAAGTATTAATGCTTCAGAAGTATTCTTCATGTGTAAAAGTATCACATGGATTCTTTTTCTATAACGTAAATCACTGAGATCAGCAGCAAAATTAATATCACCAGATATTAAAATTATAGCTGCTGGACTTCCATGAATATCAGCAAACCTCCTAATAGATTGTTTGAGCTTTTCATCAGCAGCATTTTTACACCTTGTAGCAACATGTATTAAATTAATCTAAATCACATAAGATTTATGAATGAAACATTACATTATAAATGGAACTATCTAGGATATATAATAAAATCTTCAAAGAACACATTAAACGAATTTACCTGAGCATCATTTAATTCCTTCACGACCTGACTACTTTCTTTACAAACATCACAAACTACAATAAATTCTGCTTCCCTGTAACCACTAAAAAATTTGTCTCGAATTACTTGTATTGCCGCCATAGCAGACTTTCCTTTTGGAACCTGTAATAATTTTATACAAATGTGTATTTTATATGGTCAAGTAATATATTTTGTTAATTTTGTTTATAACAAAGAATTCTTCTATAAATAAATAACATTCTGTAATTTATTAAAATAAAAATTGAAAATAAATTTTTTAAATTTGAAGTACTAAAAAATAATTATGTCAATGCATTTACAAGATCTAATTCCATACTAACATGACAATTTTCTATATCCCAAAATACACCAATAGGTGGAAGATAAATTGGAGATGCAGGCAAATTGACTGGACTGTCATGATGTAAAAAGGAATGATCATATTTATAATGACTAAGCAATGGTGAGGCAGATGTTTTATTTTCAATTTTAAAGCTGTCTTTATTGGTGCTGATACTATCCAATGATCGAGGTATGGTACTTTGAGCATTTTGCGATAAAACTTTCTGTGCAAATAATAACTGTATTAGTCTCTCATTTAGATCTTCAATTTCTTCTTCATCATTCGCACAAAGTGCTTGATAATCCATAATATTTTCGTCTGCCATGTGTTTTATAGAATATCATTTATCATTCCAGTATATAACCTATAACCAAAATAGTACAGACGATAAAATATATTTTACTGGAAAACAAAAAGTAAAAGTAATATTCTACTACTATGTAACAAACACAATAGAAGCGAATAATAAAAATTGACAATGAACGTATAAAACCACGTTATCTTAAAATTGATAAACTTTAGTATCCCATTTTGATAAAATACATATATAACGTTATCGCTAGTATCGTTGATTCTATAATAATAATACATATAAATACAATAATACAGTATAATACAATATACAACAGATTCGTATATTACCTAAAATATTAACTCACTACAATCTTAAAGTTTGTATTGAGTGTGTAGCCGTACAGAACGTTGTCAAACTTAAAGTTGATGCAATTCTTTTAACAAGTTCTAGAAAATGCACAAAACATCGCACGAATTAAAAACGTAAACGTACGTACACATGCACCGTACTAATTCATGGCCAAAACTCATACCATATACAGGAAGCAAACACCGAGTAAAGTAACGAGTAACCATCCGATTTACTGTCTCTCCCGCTTCTTGCGCAGCACGCATGCATACATATCATAGGCGGTTCTCATCAAACGGTGACTACGTCTCTTGCATCACTATACTGCATCCAATAGGCGCACTCGAGGTAAATAAAATCACGTGATTACGACCAGTATAGCTTGTGTAGCTAGATCAGACATAATTGAGAATTGAGACATTGAAAGCATCGGGAAGAGCGACGGTGAATTTGCTATAGTCCCTAGCGGTGCGTTGGAGAAAGCAGACACACTCTACTGGACAAACCGTATGTGCACTGTGCTACAAAATTTCTACGAATCAAGTAACATGACATGTGACATTACTATGTTTCTGCCTTATTCAACATAATTCCCGCCTTATCGGTCCTATCATTGTGACGTGATTTTCTTTATTCAGGTTGCGACTATCGAAGTGATTTCAATTTTAATCATAGAAACAATTAATTTTTATTACTACGAAAAATATTAATTTTATTACTTTATGAATTAAACAATAAAATATTTGTTCTTTTTTCTTTGCATTTATTATACATCGTATAAGCATTGGCCCAATCAAAACATATTTCCTAAATAGTAATACGAAAAAATAAATATTATAGCACTAGCAATAAAGGAATATATATATGTATATTCTTTCTTATATCTCATCTTTTTATGGAGGAATTATTAATCGTATTTTCTTTTAGTATCATTCGTTTTCATTGTATTAATAGGTTTAACTCTGAATTAATTAAATGAAACTAGTTAATATCATGAAAATTGTAACGTATATCAGTGCGGGAGCTTATACTTGACAGCACTGACAATTACCGACAAGCACTGCCGGACGTATACTAGTACGAGCCGATTGGTCAAATGAATGGATACTAGTAAAAACAAGCAAAAAGACTTTTTTAAATATATTCTAGATGCAATGTGAAATCTCATTAGATTGCATACACAATGAAGTTGCTGCTCGGTTTCTACTACTATTTCACGGATTCCATGATTGTTGCTGCGCGGTGAGTCGTCTGAGTTATGGTCACTTCAAAAATTTCGATAACATGGCATCGTTAGAAGACGAATCGTTTAGTGAATTGAAATCGCATCTTGTAGATGCTATGCAAAAACCAGAATGGATTCCCTTGTCTCTTACTTTAGTTGAGTATCCCCAAGGTAAGTACTTTTTAATTTTTTAACAAAACTTTAGCTCATTTTTACATTTTGATTACGTGTAAATTTTGTCGGTAAATATGTTCCTTTCGCCTAAAAAATATTTCATTTTTTTAAAAGAAACAACGATATTCAACTTATATTATTTGTGTTTTACATTTAGAATTATTTTTTATTACCCTAATTTTCTTTTTTTTATCAAAATATTTTGGTTTGAAGTTTGTGCATGTATTGTTCCTCGTGTTTAGATTTCGTTTATTATATTCTAATTTAAATTTTATAATTACAGGTGATCTGCTCGGAAAATTCTTAGCTCTAATAAGTTTAATACCATTTGCTATTGTAACTGGTTTTATAACATTAATACTCTTTAGAAGAGATCTACATACAGTAAGTAAAAACTTTAAAAATAATAATTGTATTTACAATTCATGTTTAAAAATGATTTTTATTTTTAGATTGCATTTTTTAGTGGTGTTATAATTAATGAGTGTATAAATTTTATATTGAAACATACAATTTGTGAAACAAGACCAATGGAACGTAATGTTTATGTTGAATATGGTATGCCATCAATGCATGCACAATTTATGTGGTTTTTTGCTGCATATATCATACTTTTTATATGCATCAGGTAATTTATTTTAATGTGCTAATATACGACAGAGTTATTTTTTACTTTTTTATATTTCTAGGTTACACCATAATAATAATAGTAGTGTTTCGGAAAGATTTTGGAGACTCATTGTTATAGCTGCTTGTATAATTATTGCAGTTTTAGTGACATACAGTAGAGTTTATTTATTATATCATACTAATTCTCAAGTCCTATGTGGTGCATTCATAGGAATTATCTTGGGAGCAGTATGGTTTATAATAACACATGTAGTACTTACACCAATTTTTCCTATAATAGTTTCACGGTAGGTTACTATTTTCATAATTTAAATTGTGTACTGTTTGCAACTTGTGTATTATGAGTAGTATTATATTTTCAGGCGGATATCAGAGTACCTACTATTACGTGATACAACATTAATTCCTAATATTCTATGGTTCGAATATAGAAATATTCGTACAGAGGCACGAGCACGCTCACGAAAACTTGTATCAATGAAGTTGCAATGACGTCTAATGTCTGGCCAATGGGCTGACAACAAATAGGAAATAAATGACTGAATAGTAAATGTTAAAAGAAAAGTGATATCATTCCTTCGGTCGGCCGAAACTAAAAAATTCGAAATTCGTTTGGCTCAAAGAAATGTCTTTAACCCTTTGCACTCGGAGACTTTTCTTCGATCGCCTACCACTAATTCAAACACTCTTTTTTAAGATTTAGGTAGTAAAAATTCCAAGGAAACATATCTTTTTTTTTTTTAATTTTCCGCTTACCTATTTTGTCCTATATCACTTTAAAGCAATAATCTCTTTATGTTCCCTTAGAGGGTACATCCAAATTATTTGCTAGATTTAAGATGTCCTCTCAAAGAGGACAGCCGAGCGCAAAGGGTAATTATTGGCACCGAAGTTTGTTTAAAGAAACATTTAAATGTATAAGGTATTAGTACAAATTTTGTATACAAATTTTCACGTTTATACTACTATACGTATACGTTTTGATGATTAAGTTTTTATAATTTTGCATAAATTATTTGACAAATAACATTATTATCTTCATTAATCTTCACGGTTAGATACATATACATAACATGTTCTTTTGTTTTGTAAAGACAAATTTTCTTTGTAATTTTGTAAACAGAACTATAATTGACTATTTTAAAAAATAAATAAAATTTAGTGCAATAACATAATAAAATATGCAATATATAAAATATTAACTGATATTAGGTAATGATCGTTTATTTAACATCTCCAATGTAAATTAAACTGTGGCGATACTTTGTCAATACCAAACAAAGTTTAAACAAAGAATGTTAGTAAGACTCATCACTACTGTTCAAAGTTATTATATCCTAGTTTTAGACAGAGTTGTTATTGAATTGTTAAAACTACACTTTTTATTATTTATTTTGTACGTTACTTATTAAATATGTGTAAATACTTTGTCAGTACGTGTCACTAATTTTTTGTTTCATGTACATAAATACAAAATACTTTTTCATCATTTTTATAATTCCAAACATTGTATATAGTTCCTTTATTTACTTCTAAAGGTTTCAATATTTATTAAAGTTCATATACCTATTTCATATTAAGCAATTAAGAAAAAAAAGGCATAAATAAAAGTAAGTAAGCATTTAAAAGAAACTATATGCTATATACATACAATAAATTAATAATTTTTTACATTAATTACTGAACAAGGTGGCATCATTTTAGCTATATAGTTTATACATATTACACGTTTGTATTTGTACTGGGTGTATTAATTTTGTTGTAAAAGTAATATAAATTTATTACCTTATAAGTCAATCGTTATTATGTTGCAGAGTTAAATATCAATATAGCAATTGTATAAAATTTACCATATAAAATAAGTAAAAAGTAAATATTGCATTAATGCTAAATTATCATAGTGTAAATATGTAATAATATTTTATAAGGAAACTTTAAATAAAGTTGATGCACTGTATAATAGATTTTTATAACATCTTTTAAAGTTCTAAGTATGATATATGATATATATATATATATATATATCTCACCCAAATGAAGAATTTATTGTACATAACATTAAATTTTATGTGAATTGAAATAAAAAACAGTGCGTTTTACATTTTAATAACTGTTTATGAGTTAACAAAGATTATTTAATCATAATTTAACACGGTGTACATGTAACAATGCAATATCGATTTATAATTTTAACCGGATACATGATTCTTCAACGATATCGAGGAATCGAGATTTAAGTTCGACAATATGTCCGAAAACTGCAAAACGCAGATAAGAATTCAAAATCGAGCAGAGGTTCGAAGTTGCTTATTGAATTCTTATTGTCATACTTGATATTGAAACTTAACAGTACCAAAACTGCAAGTTAATTTAGAAGAAGATCGGTGAGTTTCATCAGAATCAGTAATATCAATTTTTAAGTGATTAAACAAATAAGCAAGTGACACTTCACGTTATCATATAAAATTAATATTTAATTTTTACACGATATGTTAAACGTATCAACCTTTTTGTTGTATTATAGATTAATTAAATAAAATTTGTACATATAATATAAAATTTATTTGACTGTCGAGGTTACTGTATTCTTTTCAATTATATTTTTATTCATATAAATCAAAAATATATATGAACTTGGTAAACATTGAGTTAATATTATTTATATATTACAGTTTGCACCAGAGCATAAAATTATAATCACTAACAGAGTAAAATTTTCAATAACTTTGATTGTTAATTAAATTTTTATATTAACTGTCACGTCATTAGTTTTTTTTTCGTACACTTAAATTAGATGGACTGAAATGTATTTAATTATTTTAGGATTACAGTAAATTCTTTAAATCGACGCTGAAGCAGTTTTTCTTTCCTCAATGAAACCTGTTCTGACATGTCTTACACTGAATTGGAACATGGTTATCAGGTACATAATAATACTATCCATTTTTTGAATAAATTTAATGTTTGACTTATTCTGTAAACTAAATTGTTATTTACTAATTACTACTTTTGACAATTTGAATAACTGATGTACATTTTATGACAGTTCTTTGCCTGTACTTTTACTATTATAACGTACATTACTTAAAGAAAAGATTATATCATTACATTTTTGTTCTTAATAATACATTTGTTTCTTTTTAATCAATTGTAATGTTAATATTAAAATAATTATGGAAAGAGCATAGTTAAACGGTATCCATTTTAATCAATGTAAAGTTTCGTTTTAATCAATATCTAGAATATAAGTTTCTTGCAATATTACAATCATTTTAATTGGATGATAATCGATCAATAGGGTTTACGGAATGCCACTCGACCAATTTTTTATGTAGGAGACATAAACACTGTACAACCAACCCTTGTGGGTCCTGTTGCTTCTTCTATATATCGTTCATCAAAAAGAGTAAGTTTTATTCTTTGTATTAATATAGAACACTTATTAAATCATTAACTTTGAATTGATTGATCTATGTATTAGTGAGTTAAAAATTATATTGATATTAAACTTATTTTTACTATTACTTGATGCTATATTTTAAATTGAATTTCATTGAGAAAGAATTGTTTGGTGCATTTAAATTTTTTATCGGTTACTTCTTTGTACATATATAATACAAGTAATATAGGATATTAAAGAATAACATATGTTCAATAATTTATGAGGAATAGATAATATTATAGAAATATATTTTTTGTATTATAGTTCAAAAATACTTTTTATATAAGTTTTAATTAATTCATATTTATGATCCATTATGTAAAGTTATATATAAAGGTATGTGGAATTTTCCTTATTTTTACATTGTAAATATTACAATGTTTATTAAGAGAATTAGAAAATGATTTCATTTACAAGGAAATTCATTTCATAATTACTAGTAATATTATTAAACTAGGAAATAAAGTTCATTATTATTTTAATAATGTTCAATGTAAACAAATGGTTTTTAGAAACAATTAAAAAATTAGAGAAATGTGTCAGCTACTTACATTTAAGTTGTGTAATACATATGAAATCGTAAGTATTTATATGTAATATTTTAATGCATACAATTGTAATTGTATTATTATATGTATTTTAACCAATTTATCCTCCTCAAAAGGCATATAAACATTTTATACTAATTGTAATAATACTTTCATTATTAATCTTTATTATTTTGTTATCTGCTCACAAATAACCTAGTGACTTATAAAACCAAAAACATTTTCTTGGTATTTACTAGTCTAAAAATAAATTGGCATGAAACCTACATTAGATTTTGCAGTCTTCTGTAAACTCATGTATAATGCATAAATTTCAAATATTATGTAATATATTAAAAATAATTCAGAAGTGATTAGTCCTAATATTGAAATAAATGAGTGTCTGATGTTATATTTAATGTGTCCTGTGTTTTCTATGTGACTATAGTGAATTGAAATACAAGGTCATTGTCAACAATTTAAACATATTGTTGCATTAGTGTTATTACCAATTAACTTGTTCAAGACTAGAAGAAAGTATATTGTAATTATAATGTTATTAACATAAATATGTTATAATTTTATAAATGTATTGTAAGTATTTTTAAGTGTTTGAATGGTATTATTTATTGTACGTTGATATATATATTTTGAATATTTTAAACTTGGATCTATAATGGAAAATACAAATTCGTCATCATCTACAACAGTTCCTGATGTTTACATTTTCGACTGTGATAATGAAGCAGAACCATATTGGCAAATAATGGTAGAGTTTCTTTTTATTTATTTTTTTAAGCCTTGTATTTTGTATGTTACTAAATCTGAATGTGTAATATGACAAGCTGAAGAAAAGAACTTACACTGTTTTAATATATTTAGTGTGTGTTACTCTTTTTCATTGTAGCTATTAATATTTTATAATTTGAAGTGTTTATATTGTTTAATTTTTTTTTATTGCTCTTTTTTACTTATTTGTATTTAGCACTACTGTACTCTTCTCAGTAAACAGTGTTATTCAAACATACGTATAATACACTTAATAAACATTTTTGTTCAAAGAAGATCACTATATGGCTCATATTTCAAAATATTTTTCTTTTGACTCATATATTTTATAAACCAATGTAGAAGCTGATACAATTTTATAGGCTGCGTAAAATGTGACATCCTAAAGGCATAATTCTTTCTTTATCATTAAGCAAAGAGTTCTCTGTTTGTTTGCTTATATTCATTCTCGGTTAAACACACAATTGCCTAAGCAGTAATGTTAGCTTTAGAAGAATCAAGAAATAGTTTAGAACTTACAGTTACCTATGATTATCAGCTTCATTTATAGTCATGATATCATGATACTAAAGTGAACAGTGTTTGTGCTAATAACAAAATTTTCGTACATGACAATAAATAATATTCGTTTATAATAATAGTATACTGATATAATATTTTGAATTATTACATTTAATTCTCTTCAAATTTTCAGGCTGCCCAGAATATTTAGAAACAAAGAAAGTCCAAGGGTAGGATATGATAAGATAAAATAATATATAAGTGTATCTGTTGGCTTAGAAATTATTATACAAGATATATAACTTAATGCGTATTATACATATTTAAATAAACTGTTTAATTTTAAAGTATATCAGTGTTGTGGATAGTACAGTGCAATGTACAATAATAAATTCTAAATTATTAATTTGCAAACATAATTTTTTAAGTGTAATATGTAACTGAATTAAATTAAAATGTAATTAATAATATGTTAAAGTGACTAAAACAAAAAAATTTGCCACAATTACTTTTTATTCATCTGTGTGAAGCAGTACAGTAGTGAATTTATGTTGGTGAAGTGTTATTTAAGAAAGTATAGTTATGGAGTGGACATGGTTAAAAGACTGGTGGCGTCTTAAAAAGTGGCGTAATAGTAATAAGGAACAAAATTTTATATCCACCTCTAATGTTGAAGATGTCACAGGCTTGGATACACAATGCTATTGCGATGAGTGCTTTGTACGTTATAAACAATGTTTCAGCAAATTGTCAGATACAAGATTTCGTACTATATTTAAAAATATTATTGCATTCTTCACATACATTTAAACATTATTTTATATATACTTTTTTTTGTCTTGACTTGTAAGAAAGTATCGTAATCGAGAAAAGTTTTGAGAACATTTTTTTTTTCTCACAGTTTGACTAAACAAAAAAAATTTTTTTTTTCATAATTTTTATTTTTAATTAAAGGCATACGTTAAAAAGTATTGTGATGTATTCATTTTTGTTAATTTTTAAAATATATATTGGTATGTACTAAATTTATAAGGTAATAAATGTTGCTTAAATTGTATCTAACACAAATATAATTGTAAGAGTACATTCCTGTAATGATATTTGCCTAGCTTCTTTCTTGCTATAAGCCAACCAAATGTCTGTACATATTAAAACTACTTCAATTTTAGATATAAGAAATTAAAAAGAATAAATACTGTATAATGTATTTTAAATTTGCAAGCTATGATCAAAATTTTTATTTTTATATCTTTTAATTATTTGTTTCTTGAACTGTTAAACTGTATATTGTAAATTATATATAATAGTGTTTAGTATTTCATTTATGTTACCTATTTTATACAAGCAATAATGCACTTGATCAATCTGTAATTTTTATACCTAATTGTTTGGAAAGTAAAGAATGTAATTAATGATAAAATGATTGGTAATTTAAGACTGTGCAAAAATTACTCTAAAAAAATTTTAGGTAACCTTGATTTTTCATCCTATTTGGAAACATATTGAACAAGCAATATTCAAGGCAATATTGGATTAAGGTTTTTTATATGTTCAAGATCCATGTAATATACAGTAATGTAACTTGCATTTTGTTAAATATATTATATATGTATATGGTTTTCTATAAGCTGAATTATATGTGGAAATGAATGACTATAGAAAAATATCAATAGAAAAATAATAAGAATAATATTAAAATAATTCAGTTATATAGAAAAATTCTTTATTTAGGCCGAACTGTCGGACGGGTGTAGCAATGATGATAGTTGCATGGGTGGTAATGATTTGGAAGGGGAAGGAAAACAAGTTCTGGTTGGAGTCTGTGCGATGGCCAAAAAGTCGCAAAGTAAACCGATGAAGGAAATTTTAACAAGATTAGAAGAATTTGAATACATTAAAATAGTAGTATTTCCTGAAGAAGTTATTTTAAAGGTAAGGCAAGGAAATTATATGACTTATTAACTTATTGCTTCATAAAAATATATATTTATAGGAATCGGTAGAAGATTGGCCAATTGTTGATTGTTTAATAAGTTTTCATAGTAAGGGTTTTCCTCTTGATAAAGCTATAAATTATGCTAATCTTAGAAATCCTTTTATTATCAATAATTTACCAATGCAATATGATATCCAGGTAAGTAAGTTATAATGAATAATGTCAAATATTGTAAACTACAATAATAAAATGTGTTTTCTTTATGTTTATTTAAATTTTGTATTTGTTAGGACCGTAGAAGAGTTTATGCCATTTTAAGCAGCGAGGGTATTGAAATTCCAAGATATGCTGTTCTGGACAGAGATTCTTCTGATCCAAAACGTATATAACATACATGCAATTTCACATTTATCTAGTTTTATTTTACTTATATATAAGAGTGGACTTATTGTAGATCATGAATTGGTGGAGTCAGAAGATCATGTGGAAGTTAATGGTGTTACGTTTAATAAACCATTTGTGGAAAAGCCAGTATCTGCTGAGGATCATAATATTTATATTTATTATCCTACATCTGCAGGAGGAGGCAGTCAGAGGTTATTCAGAAAGGTCTTATCTCATATTGGTACAATTAATGAGAAGACAATTATAGGATAATAATTAAATTATTATTTATCTTTATTTTATAGATCGGAAGTCGTAGTAGTGTATATTCACCAGAATCTCGAGTACGTAAAACAGGCTCATACATTTACGAAGATTTTATGCCTACTGATGGCACAGATGTTAAAGTTTATACCGTGGGTCCGGATTATGCCCATGCGGAAGCAAGAAAAAGTCCTGCGCTAGACGGAAAAGTTGAAAGAGATTCGGAAGGAAAAGAAATTCGCTATCCTGTTATATTAAGTAATGCTGAAAAACTAATTAGTAGAAAAGTGTGTTTAGCTTTCAAACAAACGGTTTGTGGTTTCGACTTGCTCAGGTACACAGAACTTCAATTGTAATGATACTAAAGAGAAGAATATTATAGATGTGAATAATTTTTAATTAGTAGTATAAAACCTTCTTTATAAATAGTGTATATAGACATTAGTTATTTATAGGGCAAATGGTCAGTCATTCGTGTGTGATGTAAATGGATTCAGTTTTGTAAAAAACTCAAATAAATATTACGATGACTGCGCTAAGATTTTAGGAAATATGATTCTAAGGGAGTTAGCACCTACTTTGCATATTCCATGGAGTGTCCCCTTTCAGTTGGATGATCCACCTATTGTACCCACTACATTCGGAAAAATGTAAGTTAATTTCAGGTCTTCTTATTTCTGAATTACAATTTTAATAATACTGCAGGATGGAATTACGTTGTGTTGTTGCTGTTATAAGACATGGCGATAGAACTCCAAAACAGAAAATGAAAGTGGAAGTTCGACATCCAAAGTAAGTATGTTTTTAATACTTATGCTAAAAAAATACATATTTAAAAAATGTCGTTCATTGTTTCTCATTTAAAACAGATTTTTTGAAATATTTGCAAAATATGATGGTTATAAACATGGTCATATTAAATTGAAACGACCTAAACAATTACAAGAGATTTTAGACACTGCACGCAGTCTATTAGCTGAAATACAACATCGAGCTGCAGGGCCAGAATTAGAAGAAAAACAAGGAAAACTTGAACAACTAAAAAGTGTTTTAGAAATGTAAGCATTATGCTTTTAAAGTAACTTTTATTTTAATCCGAAAATACCACGAGAAGTTAAAATTATATTGTAGGTACGGTCACTTCTCAGGAATAAATCGCAAAGTACAAATGAAATATCAACCAAGAGGACGTCCAAGAGGAAGTTCCTCGGATGATGGTACAAATAGTAACATTTTTCCCTCCCGTTATATTAAGAGAATAATATTAACAGATTTAATAATTGATTTCTTTCTTTTCATTAGATCGACTTGGAGAACCGTCGCTTGTCTTGATCCTAAAATGGGGTGGAGAATTAACACCAGCTGGTCGAATTCAAGCAGAGGAGTTAGGAAGAATATTTCGCTGCATGTACCCTGGTGGTCAAGGTAGACACCTTAGTGGTTCGTATCTTATGTTCATACGCTTGTCATACTCATTTTTAAGTTAATTCATATGTTACGAAAACGTGTTTATTTAATAAGTTTCATCTGTTGGCTGAACTTCAACTGGGTCTGTAATTCGCCTGAATTTCTTGATTAAGCGTATGCATAATACGTTATTGTTAAAATTGTGCACAGTATATATGTATGTATATGTATACGTATATGATATATTCCATGAAATAGAGTTCTGGATTAGGTGTGTAAACGTTAGGCACTTGACTTTATTAACTTAAAGTATTTATTCAATACTATATATGTAATGATGTTAAGCAGGTAATTGCATATTTATAATTTCACATCTCAAATCAAATCGCAAATAACATTGGTGTAGTTAAAGGATAGTAAACATTTTATTCTTTCACTAAAAGCATTTGATTCATAGATAATTTCAAATATTATTTCAGAGGAAGACTCAGAGATGTTACCAAACCACGGTAACTTTTTATTCTGAATCAACGCTTGTTTGTAGTATGTAGATTGTGTTACAATGCATAGAAATAGTAATAGTGTATTTAATAAATCTTTAAATAACTCATATCGTGTATAGAGAAAGATGTTAAGACAGCGTTCAAAAGGTATTAAAAATAAAGCATTTAAAAAATATGCTGTTTCTATGCTGGTTCTATGTGTATTCTACTATGTCGTAATGAATTGCTTCACAATTCAGTGGTAGCTGCTTTTATATATTTTGTAGCCTTAAATGTTTATCTATTCTATTTTTTAATAGGTCTGTTAGTTGTGTTTCACTGTCCATACAGTAACATGCAAAAACTACACATATACAGTGCAAACTTACCTGTACACGCTATTACATATTCTCATAAATAGATTTTGGCATCTTCATTACTTCATCAAAATGAAAAATAAATATATCAATCCATTGTAAAGTTTATGTGGTATTAATGAAAAATATAATACCAAACGTATAGTAATTATACATATGTTTAATCGTAAAAGGTAAACATCAACATTTCATAATTACTGTTGTATGTATGTAAACTGATATGTAGTTAATAATTTTTATAGCAATCTATTATGATCTTCTTACCAGAACACAGATCATACCCAGAATCATATTCATCCTTTACGTTTGTTAAAACTTAAAGACATATTTTACTTTTTTATGGTGCTTTACTATTTTCTAATGTTTTTGTTATACATACATAGGTGATTATGCTGGTGCTCAAGGTTTGGGTTTACTTCGACTTCATTCGACTTTTCGTCACGATTTAAAAATTTACGCAAGCGATGAAGGAAGAGTTCAGATGACAGCAGCTGCTTTTGCAAAAGGTTTACTTGCATTAGAGGGCGAATTAACGCCCATATTAGTACAGATGGTTAAGAGCGCTAATACTAATGGTCTCTTGGACAATGATTGTGATAGTAGTAAATATCAAAATATGTATGTAAGAAAATTTTGTATAAATACTATAAGTAAAAAATGTATTATTTTTAAATTATTTATAATTTGTAATAACATATCCTTATAGGGTAAAAACACGACTCCATGAATTATTACAACAGGATAGAGAATTTACTCGCGAAGATCGGGAACAAATAAACCCTGGGAATGCATTGAGTATTAATGCAGCCATGGATTTTGTTAAAAACCCTGTTCGATGTTGTCAACACGTACATATTTTAATCCAAAAATTAATGGATATTGTGCGCATTAAAAAAGATGATCCGAAAACTAAAGGTACACATTCACATATTATTTTACAGTCAAACCACCGTATTCATGGGAGTTGCACACCTTTCCGCGAATAATAGCAAATAATTTTGATTGGATTCTTCAATGCTGTTTTTTTATTTTTTACAAAACAAAGTATTAAGATATTTATACCCTAATCTGTGCAATTTGTAACATTGTGAAAATCTATTTTAATGTCTAGATTGCTTTCTTGTCTGTTTTTTTATTTTTTACTGTTGTTGAGAGTTCTTGCAAAGTGTTGTACGTCGAGAGCTCTTCTTGCACATCTGCTGATATGCAAGGCGTTGGGTTGTGTAGTGGACTGTATTTCTATGGCGTGGACCCGCTCTCGTTCGTATGACGATACGTGATGGTGTTCGACGTTTTGATCTAATTTGTACGCTAAATGTCGCCCCTTATATCCTAATGCAAGAAACCAGCCGCATCCAATCAGAACCTTTTTCGTTCAGGATTGGTGCGCTGGTACTTCTTGCACTTCGCGTTCGCGAGGGTGGACTGCACGTCCCAGGTATCGGGAAAAACCCTGACCCAACGGTCAGGACCAGGTCGCGAGGTCGCTGGAGCGGGCCCTTTATGACGGTTATTTAGTTTATATTGACACTAAAACCATTTAGCGTTAATGTAAAGGCCGAATTGCTGTTGTAAGCGGAATGGCATGTTTCGCGACGCAACAACTGTGTCAAATTGCGGTTACGAAAATCGTGGATACGGAGATTTTATTGTATGTCAAAATTATTGTTATCTATAAAATATGTTTAGATGCAATTCTTTACCATGGAGAAACATGGGAATTAATGGGTCGCCGGTGGGGAAAGATTGAAAAAGACTTCTGTACCAAACATAAGAGATTTGATATATCAAAAATTCCGGATATTTATGATTGTATAAAATATGATTTGCAACATAACAATCATACATTGCAATTTGAGCATGCAGAAGAATTGTATATTTATTCCAAATATTTGGCAGACATTGTTATACCCCAGGTTGGAATTTTTATAATTCATAATTATTTCAATTACCTTTACACAGTTCTATTTACATATTTAAGTTTGTATATTTGTAATAGGAATATGGATTAACAGTGCAGGAGAAACTTACAATAGGGCAAGGTATTTGTACTCCTCTTCTAAAAAAGATAAGAGCGGATTTGCAAAGAAATATTGAAGAATCAGGAGAAGAAACGGTTAATAGGCTCAATCCAAGGTACAGTTATATAAAATACAACATAAAACTCGCTGTAACTCGAAAAGAAGGTTAAATAAAACGTATGTCTGCATCAACATTCACCATGCGTATAGGTCCCATATACCATGATAAGTATATCATACAAAGTATTGTATACTACGAAATTAAATATTTTAGGTACTCTCATGGGGTTTCAAGTCCTGGTCGTCATGTACGCACAAGACTTTACTTCACAAGTGAAAGTCATGTACATTCATTGTTAACAGTTTTGCGTTACGGTGGTTTACTTGATGTAAGTAATAGTTATTATTTATTACATTTTTCTTACGTTAAAGACAATGGAAAAGTATTTTTGATATATTAATAACAGGTAATGAAAGATGAGCAATGGCGCCGGGCTATGGAGTATGTTAGCATGGTGTCTGAATTAAACTATATGTCACAAATTGTAGTTATGTTATACGAAGATCCAACTAAGGATCCCAGTAGTGAAGAACGTTTTCACGTTGAATTACATTTTAGCCCCGGTGTTAATTGTTGCGTACAAAAGAATTTGCCACCAGGGCCGGGCTTTAGACCTCATTCACGCAACGAAAGTAGTCATAATATTGTAAGTAAATTATATAACAAATATTTTTAATCGATAATTATAAATGTATTGAAAATTATATCGATTATATTCTCAGGGTGAAAGTGGTGGTGGTTCTGCTCAAGATACTATTTCTCAATGTAGTGCACGAATAGAAGAAGAAGATGTAGAACTAGGAATTTTGGAAGATGATTTCATGAATCCGTCAATACAATCTGTATGTATGAATTTTCATTAGAATGATTATAAAATACTTTATGCAAATTGTTTATGTTTTTATACAAATTTTGAAGGATACACCTCCTCCAGTGATGGAAACAGATGTCGCAGATTTAACTATGGATAGTCCAACAACTAGCAGAGCTGTTGATATGATGGATCTAGACCCTAATATGATGGATGAACCATTTGATAGTGGTTTTTTGCAAAGTTCGGCACCAATTCCAATAAGGTATATATGTATAAGAAATAAACTTTTATAAATGAAATGCCAATTTCTAGTTGACTTTATAACTGAAAATTTTATCATAAATATAAAATATTTTTAATAACTTGTTTAATAATTTCATTATTTAGTGCTAGAACTGTAGCGGGTCATGAAGCAGCTAGACTTGGTAGTCAATTAGCTGCTAGTCAACGTCAACGACGCAACGCAGAGAGAGGTGGAATTGTTGAACCACGTGCACGTAGTTACGATCATCAAAGACAAGATAAAGCTGAAAAAGGTAAGCGTATTCAGTGTTAATCACTGATTAATAATCAGTAGGTGTATCTTTGTAGGAATCATGAATCAAAGCTAATATCTTTGGTTATGCATGATAGTGACACCTATAAGTATTTAACTTTTTGCTTAGAACAACGAAAATAAAACTCGTTTTTAACAAAAAGTTAAAAAAGACCTTTGTAAATATTTGTCATATAAATTTTGGTCAAGTACTGCCAAAATAAAATTGTATCACAAGAAGGTTTGATTTCGTTTCTAATTCTTTATTTTTCGGAAATGTATGGTTCAGATTGGTCAACTAAAATTTACAATCAGATTTTATCACAAAGCGTGGTATTTTTCATGTCTTTTTATAGCTGCGGACAAGCTGCAGTATCAGAGCTTGGACGCGGTCAACAAAGAAGGTATGTCATTCCGACTTCCTGTTATAATTTCAGCAGGAAAGCGTTAAAAAAAGTGCATTTATGTTGTGTATTATCCTAGTCCAATGATCGTCAAAATGATTTCTATCAAATCTAAAGTTTTGATCGTTTCTATTTTTACATTTTAATAGGAAATATTTATTCTAATTTATTTGTCATTTTCTTATAAGATATTTAGATTGTCAAAAATTAATCTTCGCTTTTGCGATAGTAATTTTTAGTTGCGTTATAGACTGCTGTAATTTGCACCTTTTACTTCTTTTTTTCAATGAATGTAGCATCCTCACATATTTATTGGTATTACAGTATTTATTATAAAGCATTTAAACTATTTAGTGTCTCATAGTAACTTTAGAATTAAGTACACACACACACACTTGACTATTTAGCAATATAGTAGTTCTGTAGTGTCACGCCCAATCCTTAATATTACATTATTTTTATTTATTACGAATACCACTTTCTTTTGTATTATATTAATTTTCACGTGTAATGTAGTATATGAGTGAAATTTATTTTTTGTTTATAAGTATTATAGTATTGAGAGATTGTTCAGTTACAGTGTAATTTACAAGCCAGAGCTTAAGTAACAAAACTAATTAAACAAAGACACAGATACATGTAGACTGAAATAGGAAAAATTCAGTTGAAATAACTCTTTGCTCAGTGATAGTTGTGCGCGTGGAAGCCAACTAATTTATGTCGGCGACTGTTTGAGTTACATATCAACACTAAATGTAATGTGATTCATTCAGTTGTCTTCCTGACTCCTTCATTCCTAAGCTCACTGTTCCATCGAGATTCGCAATTAACAGTGCTTAGTTATTTTCTAAGATCATATCTGCTTTTTCTTCATATGTACTTGTTATCGTGTGGATTTCATTGCATATATGTCATCTTTACCGTTTATGTTTTCTTTATTACTTGTATCAAATTTTGAGGAATATTATTTAAATATTTGTCCAAAGAAGTTAGTGTCATTATTATTTCACTATTGGTCTGTTATATTTGAGCTCAGCTTTATAGCTTCTATTATGTTAAAGTTTTATATGTTTATTTTTTTTGCTATCATGTCATTGTTTTATTATTTTATTGGTGTTAGAAATTCTAAGTATAAATTAAATTTAATCTTACAACATTTACGTGATTAGATTGGTGTACGGTAGCAACCAAAAATTCGACCACAATTTAAAATAATTATATACAATAGTGTCTGTACAAAAGAAATGAATATATAAGTTCTTAAAAATTTTTGAAATCTTTGGTTGCCATCGCTATACAAATTCACGACCATACATACTAATCATTAATGAAGTGTTCTTGTATTCAAATTGATGTTGTCTGGTTGGCTACTGGTTGTATGGCTATTGTGTGCCATGGGTGTATAACACTAATTAAAGTTGTGCCTTCTAATTGCAAGTAGGTTAAAGTAAATATCGTTTTCTATATATTTTAGTTATGTTATTCCCACATTGGTAATGAATCTTTTTTCCAAAATGTCATTTATAATAATTTGATACTATAAATACCTTTGATTCAAAGAATTGCTAAACAAACTATTGAAATCATTTAAATTTTACATACTACAAATATCTTCAAAAACAAAATCTTCTAGCAGCTTTTTAAAGTTCGTATGATATTTTAAAGCTATTCATTGTTTGAAATACATCAAATTAGACATAAATGAATGAAACTCTCAAAGAAAATAAATTTTCAAGATCCTCAGAGATGACTGTTGATAAAAGACTGGACATAGGTAAAGGTTCTTGCCAATGATTACTTTTATTTCGTTGGTAATGGGTTTATTTAATAGTCTATTTCTCTTCTTTTCTTTTCTTTCCTTCCTTTATATCCTATCCTGCTACTAAATTGCCATTCGTTCATTTTAACTGCATCGTTTCATTCACAAACACGCATGTATCACACAGGAAAGCATGCAACAGAGTGTCGAACACAGAGATCTAGCCAGGCTTTGCTGCACGTGCCAATGGGAAAGTCAGTGGCTTTGTCGCACTCCTTCAGTTCACCAGAGTTACCTGTTCCTTCGACTGAAACCTTTACTTCAACACCTTTGGTGACTTTACATAATACTCCCCTAGTTTCACCGAACAGCAGGACTTCGGATATCACGAATATCGTGCTCCCGGTTCCCACAGTTCATTCTTCAACATGTCTTGATACTGATTCTGAAGAGACTCAACCTCGGCCACGTTCTCAAAGTAAGAAATACGGACGTTCCCATACAGAAATGATTCTTCCCTGCGTCGAATGTAATGGTGAGTTGAGCGATCCTAAGAAGCTGCCACGAAACAATCCGTGGCCAAAGTCTTCCCTTTCGTTATCCTGTCACGAAAGAATCCGAGAGACTGCAAAAGGGCGAATCGAAACCGAGAAACGATCTCGTTCGTTGTCTCCCTACCTACCCAGATGTCTTTGTTATAACTGTAATGTATCAGAGCTGATATTGCGGAGCAGAGAACTACCACCTGTGGAACGTTCCAATTTCGACACCTACTTCGCTCGCTCGCTGTCGCATAAGTTTTTTAATTGTTCCTGTTACTTAAATTTACGTCAGGATGAATCTACTTGTTCCTCTTGCAGCGTTTCTTCCAATGACAGTTATGGAAATGTCAATGAATCTCGACAATCGATGAACTTTGATCTAGACGTTGGGTTGTTCCATGCATATCATAAAGGACAACGTTCTGTGTTTCTTGAGAGAGAGATTCCTAATTCTTATTATTCAAAGTCTGCGTCTAGTGAACCTTCTGTGTGTAAACGTCAGATATCCAAGGAAAAGCAGAAGTGGAAACCCAACATGAAAGTAACTAAACGGATGTTTAATGGTGGATCTGTTGAGAATAACCGTACGCCAACCAGAACGATATCCTGTCCCAATTTGTCTGTATCTAATATCCTTCCTCTTGTCAGTTCACTTTGTTCGATTCAAAGTTCCTCAGCCAGCTGTTCTCGGGCCCGCAGACGTCGATCTTGTACTAATGTGAGTCTCCAACGGCACAGTAGTCTGGTAGAAGTACCAGATCATAGTAGTATGCTTTATCATACGTCCTCTGTGCACAATAATGATGTTCACAACTATCACGATATTCCTCGCAAATCTAACTATCGTACCAAGTGTCCACGTGCACCGTTCTCCCGACTCCAGCCTCAACGATCCTTCTCATCTCCAGACACACGACCTTCAATCATTCAACCTGACCCTACCTGCACAGCAAGGCGCCACCGTCACAGTATCTCCGGACAGATGAGTTATTTCAAGCTGTTGGGCTACAACATCAACAAGAAGCTAACTGGATCAGCGAACAGTTTGTTCAGCACCGCAGTTATCAGTGGATCCTCAAGTGCTCCGAATCTAAAGGATATGGTACCTCCTCATGCCTCCGCTGTTGCTGGTAAGTTATACTTTCTAATACAAACAAAAGACTAAAATCTTGAAATTAAAAAAGATTTGCTGGACTAATTCATAATTTTATTTCATCTAGCGATAGATGGTTTCGGCGGTGTACCTCCAATAAGACCTTTAGAAACACTTCACAATGCACTGTCACTACGTCAGTTGGATTCTTTCTTGGAAATGATGACGAGTGCTCCCTTGTTTCGAACACCTGCTTCTTCGCCTCCAAAATATCCATCGCCCGCTGGATCAACGCACGAATCCGTTAATCAAACTCTCGGTATTGGTGGAATCAGTCGCGAGTACCACTCTTCCGACTTGGAAGCTGTCAGGTACCGTAAGAAATTAAGTAAACCACCATTGTGAGTATTAAGTTTTTTTTTATTTTGTTTCGCGCTTGTTGTTTAGCAAAATAGTAATATCAAAAAGATCGTGTCACCTTTTATCGTTGCTTAATTATTTCTAAATATTTCGTTTCTCCTACTTTTTAATTACAATAATGTACTTGTAGATAATAATGAAGTGATTTTCTTTTAGATACATCACACCGACTCCTATACAATACAAATCTTCAAACGACGGAGAAACTTGCGACATTAGAAATCAATTATCTCCAACTAGTCCTAATAGTGAGTATTTTTTATTGATACAATTTAACATACCATTATTCTAAAAATGTATTGCATAGACATAGTATTGAAATCTTTAGGTACCGGATGGAATAGTGAACCACAATCGTTTCTATCATCTGAACCTTCGTCTCCTGCTCCAACTTCAACAGGAGAGTGTAGTATGTCCATAAGTCTAATTAGCAATGAAGGGTACGTAATAGTTAATCAATGACACTGTCTAACAAATGCGGAAGCAGAATTGATCTTATTAACCCTAGTTTTCGAGAAACACAAATTTGGTTAAAAAAGCACAATTTTGAGGAAAAATGAAGTAATGCTATAACGTGTTTGGGATGAGGAAATGTACCAGGGGTACCTAGTAGATATTATAGAACAAAATTTGCGTTGGACAGTGTACTCTAACAAAAAAAATTGCAAATATTTAAATACATACAGAAGCAACGTTCTTTACTTTATGTTTTACGTATTCTATGTTACAGAGTACAGTCTTTTAACACGGGAGCTAAATTTCCTACAACTCCTTGTCTGGATGTTGATTTTAACGAATTTTGCATGAATATTGATCAAGATCATAGAGAAAGTCGTGGTAGTGTGTCATATACGGATTATTATAGCAACGAAGACGGTCAAATTCGGAAATGTGGTTTTGGAGCAGGTTTTGGTAGTAATTTTCAGAAAATCATACGCACCGATGATCTTCCTATTGATAATATCGATGATGACGAAGACCATACAATAACATTAAAGCAAACTGAAGAGCGAAAGAAACAGGATGTTAAACAAATATTTGAACAAAAGGAGAATCTGAGTACAAAGTCTAATAGTTACAAAAAAATTGGAAGGTTCGTGTTACTTGAAAAATGTGAAACAAAAATAAAATCTATGCGTGAATGTAATCACTTTGTTTTATATCTTTTTTTATAGATTTCTTGTTGAAAGTATGGATATATCAGATGAAGACGTCAGGATCAAAGAAGTGGACACTGTATTTGACAAAGTAAAGCCGTCCATCTCTCAGAAAGCTGAATCTTCCAATGCAGAAAAAGGTCAGAAAATTAAAGATAAAAGTATAGAAATGATTCAAGACCAAAAGAAAACTCACCTTCCTAACAGTCATAAGAGGAAAATTTTTTCTCGGTCGCAAAGTGTTTCTGCACCAAAAGCGGTTGTGTCGAAGACTGAAACGAACTTCAGTTATAAATGCACATCAAAATTAAGCTCACTTTCAAATATGTCGGGTAAAGATTTAGAAAATTGGAAGCAGAACATGATGCAACCAGAACCTTCTCAAACCACAGTAAACTTAGAAGAACCAATCCTGACTGTTGCAAGTAGTTTGACAAGCAGCACTAGCGTAACAATAGGTTTCAATGTTGAAGAGAAAAAAATAGAATGATTTGATTCTTAAAAGTGTTATTTTTGTCTTTTATTATTGATGTTTATCCATAAATCTAGCTTTTTATTCATAGAACTTTATTTTACTAGATTAGTAACTACATAGTGTTCAAAAGTTGTTGCTTTATATTTAAATACAACACACTAGCAAAATAGTTTGGAGCGAGAACACTAATAAACTGAAATTTATATTACGCAGTTAATTAGAAATAAATTTCTATATTTCATTTGTAAACATACAAAATTACATTTCTATGTTATTTTTTCTTCATATTTTTTGAAGTTACTACAAATATTTTAAATGAATTTAATATCTTGAAAACATAAGTATTATACCAATAACTGTATTTAGTATGTATCCCAGTAGCATACACGTGTACATATTCTTTTACCTTTTGTTTATTGATGGAAAATATGAGCTTTTCTTTGTGATTTAAAAAATGAATAAGAATTGCTTATTGAAGGAAAATATTAAAACTGACCTAATAGTGTTAACATTCCACTTTTTGGTTCTTCAAATTTGTACTTATCACTTTGTAATAGATTATTTTTAAATTTATGCTTTTATGTATTAATATAATAATACTTGTGTAGATAATATAGTTGAAATCTTAACATTCAATCGAAAGTAAAATGATCTGAGTTTGAGTCATGAGAACAAATATTGTTTTAAAAGAAAAAATTTGAAAATTATAATTTTTATCATTTTGAAGTTATAAAATGCCTAAATAATGTTCTGTATAATTTCATATAATTAAAATACTGTTTCACTATGCTTTATATAAATTAAATGTTTACTGAATATAAATTATATATATTTTTACGACTCAGAATAATTCAGGAAATGGAAGTTGCTCTATTTTTTCTGACTTTTATAGTACGATTTTATAGAAGAGGTTTATTACAATAATGTTGCAAATCATGTATGAAATCTATTTTCTCTTTCATTTCTAAATGATGTATCGACATTTTTTTCAGTATTAATACTAAAATTTAATATTCATTTCTTATTTATTCTATGTATTATTAAGTTGAAATCTATTTTAGGGAAATTATTATGAATGTACAAATATTAAAAATTATAAAATGTTAAATAAGTCATATACAATTGTTACATAATAATTGTTCCATAAAGAACATACTATTTTCAAAAATCAATATAAGTATCTTACAGATTAATCTGATTAATGGAAGATGTATATACACTATTTTTCTTATGAATGTTTTGAGAATGCTTCTCATCAAAGAAAATATAATAGTTGAAATTACAGAGATTTAATTGCAGTTTTTAAAAAATTACAGATATTGAAGATGCTATGTAAATTGAAATTATTATGTTCCTAATTGATTTCTATAAATTTAGTAATAAAACTAGTACAAGTACCTATAGAAATTACTTTACCTAATTTCATTACTTTAAATATTTCTTCTACTTATAAAGTTTCAAATAGAAGTAAAAAAATGTTTTGAATGCCTCCATCATTTCTTGTAGAATATATATATATATATATTTTTTTGTTATTAATTTAAGAATAAAAGAAATATTTTGAGAAAATAGAATAGGCATACTATACATTATTTTTGCAATTAAGTGACATGAGATTGTGAATGTTAATTTAATTTATTTCTGAAGATATACCAAATGTATGTACTCAATAGACCTTAGTTAAACAAGATATTTTTTTTTGCTAGAACTTTCTTGTTATTACCACATTATGTCATTTATTTTTTATAGATACAATTGAATATATTATCTATTTTGTTTTTACATTGTAAATTATAATATCACTTTAGATAACACATTGTCTTGAATCTAATATTATATGTTAGCAAGTAAATGTAACTATAATTTTTAGTATACAGATTGGACAGGAACATTGAGTGTTCATTACCACAGTTCATTAGTTTCTCACTGTTAACAAATCTCATGAGTGTGATTACAGTCTCTTGCTTTCAATATGTATTCATTCAAGACTGTAATCACAATCTCCCACATGCAATGTATTAATAATAGATTTTAAAACATGTCATTTAAATTTATAATATTACAACATTTTGTAAACATTAATAAATAACTATCTTTTCCCTTTGTGAACACATTTGATCTTGTAGCAAGCAATACAAATTAATGTTATATATTTTCTGTTAAACAAGTCACAGTGTAATAAATTGTATTTTATGTATTAATTAAATAACAATTAGTGCCTATGAAAAATATTAAAAATATAAAAAGGTGTTTAGTTATAGACATGTAATTATAAAATCTCAGAATAAAATAAATAGAACTTTTAAAAATAAGTTTTATCTAATTGTAGTTTTATTTATAATGTAGCAAGAATGTCTGTGAATAAATTATTCAAAAATATTCAATAAAAAGTTTAAGTTATAAACCTCTCAAACCCTGCAGATGATAGAATGTTTCCTTACAAGTTACTAAAAGAATTTTCTATGATATTATTGATAATTCTTTAATCCATTATCGCCCTTGAATATTCAAAATAATTAATTTATATGAAGAAAATAATTTCAGAATATTCATGTAAGCAACTAATGACAATGTATCAACTTCATAAGGAGAGAGCAGAGCTATGCATTAATTGATTATAATGTAATAAATTGTAATAAACTACTGCAATTGCAATTATAGAGTACATTTTGTAATTATTAACAAAAGATTATAATAAACTATTCCCTTCATGTCCCACGTATACCTTTTCATGTATTATTTTTATAAAATACTGACTTTTTATTGCGTGTAATGATTTATTTCAGAATGAATTCACGTCGTTGTTAATTCCTTAACGAAATAGATTTCGACTCACGATTCAAAGCTAAAAATACATGTATGTACGTACCTATATGTATAACTCGAAACGTATTAAATGCCTGGGCCGTCGAGATTCGAAATTGTATGCCGCAAAGACGGACTTCGGCTGTTCAAGAGCAAGGACAGGCTCCCATTCACGTTCTTTATCGAATTCCCGAAGTTGCATGAGGTGCCGACCTAGTTAACATGTGGCACGTGCGATAAGATATGTTGTCGTTACTAATGTCGATGTCGATGCACTCAATTATGCCAGATCTGGCCACGCTGCTCACACATGCTCTCTTTCTCGATTCTTCGAAGCTACCCGAAGTAATTTCGAACCTCCTCGTGGGAGTCGAGAGAGCCGCCCAAATTTGAGATGGTATAGTTTGTTATTTTCAACGATAGATGGCGCTTATTTTTCGACCTCAAACCCTCTGGTGCTAAAACGCCCAAGTTTGTCGTGGATTAATTCGTTACTATCAACGCTAGATGGCGCTTATTTCTCGACCTCAAACCCTCTGGTGCTAAAACGCCCAAGTTTGTCGTGGAATAGTTCGTATCGTCCACGCTAGATGGATTTCTCGACAAGCTTGGGCGTTTTAGCACCAGAGGGTTTGAGGTCGAGAAATAAGCGCCATCTAGCGTTGAAAGTAACGAACTATTTCACGACAAACTTGGGCGTTTTAGCACCAGAGGGTTTGAGGTCAGAAAATAAACGCCATCTATCGTTGAAAATAATGAACTATTTACGGTCTGCAGTCTAGTAATACTGCATTACATGCACCAATAATCCTATGTTTGCATAGTTTGCCGATGAAAAGGCCCTTATCGCCGTTGCATCATCGGCTGCTCCACAACGACGACTGTGTTTATAGTGGTGATTTCATGAACTAATAAGAATCCGTCAATTTAAATGCTAAGAAAAACAAATTCTTTCCAGCCAGTGATGTAACAGCGATAAGGGCCGAGACTACACATATGCAAATACAGTAATGATTCTTAAAATGAACAATTTACTTCCAAACACAGTTTTTTCCTTGACATAAGATATATTTTTACATTAATTAATAATCTACATAGTTTAATATTATCTGGAGCAGAAGTTTAAAACTTCATTCCATTACCAACTGGGCCATGTCGTCGTTCCCAGATCATACGATGCTTTTGTTTCATGAATGCATTAATTGCGTTACACTTGATACCAAGATCACCATCTATGTAACAATATAAAATATATAAGTTAAACAACATACACAATATCTATTAGAACGCATTTCGATATATTCCTAGCAAACGGACTGTTCACCGATCGGGGTGAGTTATACGTCATTCAATTCGTCTAATTCAGTTCCTTATTTGCGGAAATTCGTTATTTTTGTTTAAACTTGTCGGAAAGTTGCAATAAAAAAGTAAGGTTAAATATTTGATAGGTTCATACAGCCAATTGACCATTATTTGTCCTATAAAATAAGACCATTGCAAAAAAAGTATTTTTATCTAATTTTAGTTATATAATAATATGACATTGCTCATAATTGTATGTTAGCATATATGTTAATTTTAAGACATTTGTAGCTAAGTTAGGTCTGGATTAGGTTAGAAGTTGGGGGGGGGGCAATATTTTGTACTGTACACAGTAACAACAGTCATTTGTTTCTACCTGTGAACCTGTCAAAATATACTTAACCTTAGGTTTTTACTGCAACTTTAAAAGTTTAAACAAAAATAACGAATTTCCACAAATAATGCATATTACTAATGTACTGAATTAGAAGAATCAAATGATGTATAACTCACCCTGATTGATAAATGGTTCATTTGCTAGGAATGTTCCAATACTGCAAGCTCTTACATTTTATTTGGTATGCTGTAAGAGCATCTTGGTGTGTTTTAACTATTTCATCACACAATTCATGATTTTCAGGATTTTCCATGAAACAATCTTCTTGACGTAATCTTGTTACATGCAGAATCTCCTGGTCAACCAACCTAGTTAAAATTAATTGTACTCAGATACATGGATATAAAATCTTACAAAAAGAACATAAAGTCTTTGGTATAATACTAAATAATTAGTAATCTAAAACTGAACATTTCGTTGTCACGTTTATAAAAAAAGAAGTTTACCAATCACGCTGAAATTGAAGTTCTGCTTCAATACGACAAGCCATATCAAGTTCATAGCACTCATCGATTGTTGGAACACGACGAAATTGTTGATGGTACCACGGATATTTCTTCTGATTCGGAACGACGATATTTTCTATCAAATACAAAAAGTTTGCATTTTCGTTGATTTTTCTTTCTCTTTAAACCTATTGGAATAATAACATAACCAAATGGTTGATTAGATAATACCTCGGAAATAGACAACCGGTTTATCGATTATGTAGTACACAGACTTTATAAATCGAACAAACTTATTTGGTTCGTCTTCCATTTTTGTATAAATTAGTTATAAAAAACCAAATACAAAAATGATTTAACTCACTAAAAGACTCTAGTTCAGATTATAAAGGCCATACTCTGAGGCCATAAAATGCACTTTTAAAAAACCCTATTGCCTAATCATCGATAGACTGATATTTGATATATTCTATATAATTATAATTTTTGTTATTTGTAAGTATACACTATACTAATTTGTTTATAATTTACAAAAAAATGTAAGTTTTGCTTATTTCTTTAATAAAGCATAATATTTTTCAATTTTAACGTATAGTGAAATTTAATGTTTTCATTATTATTTCTCATAAACGGTAAATTATTAAACAAGAAATTATACTTGTGATTGTTATGTTTAAAATATAATTACAATTAAATTATTAAATATATTTATACAATATTGTTCGTTTTTAAATATTCCTAAGTCTAGATACTTTTCTGTTGTAATGTTTGTAGACCTTGTTATTCTAGAGGTATAAAAGGAAATTTCTGAAAGCACTTCCTCCATTTTCATCGTTGCGAGAATAATGGTAAGTACGTCTTTGATAGTAGTAAAGAAATTGTTAATTAGATTCAATAAATTTCGTTCTAAAAATGCAGAATTACTTTCAAGTATTTTCAATGAACTTTTCGCGAAGTAGTTGTTCTAAATCTCATTCTTAATCCATCGTGAATTAAATAAAATATGTCCTGTAACCGCTAGAAATAAATTCGTGTATAGCAGCCACGTGGTTGAATTTTGTCCGTTTGCTTTGTATGATGATTCTAGATGTGTAAAGTTTATGGTTTTCAACTGAATAACCATGAGGATAATTCTAGGGCGGTCTGACTTATAAATTATTCGAATATTTATTTCGTTTGGCTTGTACCGTGTATCTAACATAAGGTTCGTTACATAGTCACACAGGAAATTCAGTGCGCCCCGTCACGGATCTATGGGATTCTATCCCAAAAAAAGATCCCAGCGTCATCGTGGAAAAGTTAAAGCCTTCCCTAAGGATGATCCGAGTAAACCTGTTCACTTAACAGCTTTTGTCGGTTATAAAGCGGGTATGACCCACGTGGTCAGGGAAGCCGATCGTCCAGGCTCGAGTGAGTGGATACAAAAATATTTTATTTCAAAGATTATGAAATTATAGTTCTCGTTTTTTAAAATAAGAGAACTTTGTATTTATATTTTTGTCGTCAATTACATTTACCAGACATACTTTGTACTATTATTCGACACGTTAACCTTTGTTTGATAAACACAGAAATGTGTTGGTCAACATAGGTTGCGGTTTAAGAGCTGCTTGATATTGTGCAGTATGGTCTCAACCGCAGTGTCGAAGAACAATTGTGTGCTTTGCTATGCAAAGTACACAGGCAAGGCATATTCCATAACCTCTTTGAAACCCATTGGGTGATGATCATTGAGACAAACCATGTCTAGTACAGTTTTATGATATTAAATGTACATTATTTTTATTTTCTTCTCTTTCCTCTTTTAAATGCATGATATGTACTTTTAGAGGTGAATAAAAAGGAAATTGTGGAAGCAGTTACCATTCTTGAAACACCACCTATGATTGTGGTTGGTGTAGTTGGATACATAGAAACTCCTCATGGGCTACGAGCTCTTACCACAGTTTGGGCAGAACATCTTTCGGAAGACTGTCGCAGGAGATTCTATAAAAACTGGTAAAAAAGGCCTTTCGATTTAATATTATACTTTTAACGTCTGTTTTGTAAGGTTATATTTGTACAATGTGTATTAAAACAAACCTTAAATTAGCTCTCCGCTCAATTTGATGAGAGCAAATATTTGGATTTAACCACAAAGCGAAGTACTCTTTGAATGGTTGATCCAAAAACTGTGTACAGTCTCCGCTCATTATGAAGAGACTGGCATGTTATGAACAGGTGCTGATGGTGTAGATGTGCATAGAAAGACAGCCATTATGGTTACTTTTCTACAGGTACAAGAGCAAGAAGAAGGCATTTACGAAGGCTTCCAAAAAATGGCAAGACGATCTTGGCCGTCAATCTATTGAAAATGATTTGAAAAAGATTATCAAATACTGCAAAGTTGTACGAATTATTGCTCATACACAGGTAATTCATTGGCGGTATACCTGTTCAATTAAAAAAAAAAATCTTTGTTTCTAACAAATTATTGTCTTTAAATAGATGAAACTTTTGAAACAACGTCAAAAGAAAGCTCACATCATGGAGATCCAACTAAATGGTGGGACTATTGAACAGAAGGTTCAATGGGCACGTGAACACTTAGAGAAACCTGTACCTGTTAACAATGTCTTTGCTTCTGACGAAATGATTGACGTGATTGGTGTCACAAAAGGAAAGGGGTATAAAGGTAGGTGTAGTTGCTTTTCTTTTTTCTATCTAAAATATATCTATTAAAAATTATCTAACCAACCACTTGGACTATATGATGAAAAAACATGACTTGTAATTATCTGATCATTTTGATGATATTATCATGCTGCCTTCCTGCTGAAGTCCATAGAAACGTTATAGTAGTAGTACATGTTTATTTTTAGCCTTGAAAAGGAACTTGGTTTTACAAGATATAACTAAAATATTACGAAATATCTTGCAGCCATCCATATTTTCGTCAAAGATTCCCCCCTGTTTTAGCACTCCTTTCTACATTTGCTACTTAACTTATTTTTAAATATTTTCATTTGATTTGCCTGATATTATAGTTGAATCTCAAAGAAAGAGCTAGTCTTCGAATTATAGAGATTTCGATTAAGAGAGGTTCAATCTAATACTACTATCAATGTTACCAATTTTTTATTCGTATATATACTGAGTTCAAGTAACTTAATAGTGTAAAGAAATGATATGCTTTTTTCGTAGGTGTTACATCGCGTTGGCATACAAAGAAACTGCCACGTAAAACACATAAAGGTTTAAGAAAAGTGGCTTGTATTGGAGCTTGGCATCCGAGCCGCGTGTCGTTTACTGTTGCGCGTGCTGGTCAAAAGGGATATCATCATCGCACAGAGATGAACAAGAAAATCTACAGAATTGGGCAAGGCATTCATACAAAGGATGGCAAGGTATTCATCTCTATTATCTTGTACACGAAAATTCGCTTCTTCCCTATGTTAATTTTCTTACTTTATGAGGATTAATAATATCATAAGAGGCGAATATAAATGACTTGTAGTCATAGTACCCAAATCATATTATTATGTTTTGGGTCTCCAAAGCAAGCGACACTCGTGTAATTTATATATTAAAAACTCATTTAGAAAGAATTCGTTACAAAGTTTAATATTTATCTCAGATCGTAAAAAACAACGCATCAACGGAGTACGATCGCACTGAGAAGACCATCACTCCCATGGGTGGTTTTCCTCATTATGGTGAAGTGAACAATGATTTCATTATGATCAAAGGTTGCTGCATAGGACCAAAGAAACGTGTAATCACATTACGTAAGGTAAGAAATGATGATAGTTTTTTAAAATCATATTGTTTGTTTTCTGTGATGAGTAATTAATGAGCCTAATAATAATTATGAAATATTAGTGATATTTAATGATAGGACTGATATCTTTATTAAAATTCTAAACTGTGTTTTATTTCATTATGCTTATAATATAAGGTTATGTTTTTTATAGTCGTTATTGATACATACCAAACGATCCGCGTTGGAGAAGATCAACCTCAAATTCATAGACACCAGCTCCAAATTTGGACATGGTCGCTTCCAGACTGCAGCCGACAAGGTTTCGTTCATGGGACAACTTAAGAAAGATCGTATTCGCGAGGAACAAGTCAAAGCTACAACCTCTGCACCTTCAACAGCAGCAGCTCAGTAACATTGTTGCTCTGCATTGTATGTGATCGATAATAAAAAATTCATACAAATAAGAATTGTTTTCTTTTTTTCTATAAAGAGTTTGCAGCAGTAAAAATTTAACTTCATTTATCACATTATATACACTACAAATTTGAATATACGCCTGAACTGATCTAAAAACTTTTCTACTTTTATTGCATTTTCACAACAATAGTCGAACTATTTTTATTAACACATAATCCATACAACTAAAAATAATTCTAATACTGTCATGTTCATGTTTTGATGTCTCAATCTGACTACCATACCGAGTTATTTTTTAAATATATGTATTACAATTTAAAATCAAAAATAGAAGATTTTCGGTGTAGTTAATGAAGTACATCTTTACGTATTTTAATAATCTTGATCGATTGATTACTCCAATGAAATTAATCGATTGATGCTCAATTTTTTACCGTACAGCTTTTATTCCGTCTGACCTGGCGTCTGGGGAAAGAAGTCTGGTTGTGGGGGGCATGCCCCCCTTCTCCCGGATGAATTTTGATCTTTCAAATTTTGCCAACACCGTGTGTACCAAACTTTAAATCAATATATCTCGAAAATGAAGGCCCATTATAGAAAAACCTATTAAGGAGATTTAATACTAGGTATATACTGTAACCTATACTTGCTATCATTCCAAAAGCCATTTCTACGACTATAAGGGAACCTTGAGGGTAGCGCCAATTACCAGACGGCAAACTGGTGTCACATACAATTAAGGAAGAATTCATGTTATTTTTGGCGCGAGATTCTATTAAATTTGTACCTATTGTAGTCTGTTTAATAAAACTCTTATATTACAGAAATATTGTATGCAACCTGTGTGTTCGTATGTATATGTAGTATCCTTTTAATAAACAAATTATGACAAGTTTATCTCACGTTCAGCGTATTAGAATGCTGTACAAAACAATTTTAAGGTTACATCGCGGTTTACCGATTGAAATTCAATCTTTAGGAACCACTTATGTTCGTGATGAATTTAGAAGACACAAAACATGCAATGAAGCTGAAGCAGCTATCTTTTTAAATGAATGGACAGTGAGTAATATTGAACAATGTATTCAATGGCCCCTTAGAAAAATTAGGTTACCTTTTATTTAGTTGCACTATAACAAATGTCAGAAGGTAGGATATAAAACATTAATTCCTATTTCATACATTTTTGTCTTTAAGGTAAATAAAAAAGATTTCATTTTTTGTTGTAGGAATATGCATTAATGCTAGCTGATCAGCTTGGATTAAAGGGACCGCACACTGCCAAACTCTTAGGTCAAAACTTGAGACAAGAGGACTTTGAAAAATTTAGAGATGAACAAGTATATCAGTTATATGAGCTAATGAATGCAGCAACTAATAAAACTGATAAAGATATAAAATAAGTAAAACCTAGTTGATTTAAAATATTGAGGTTTCTTATGTTGTACAGTTGATAAAGTGTATCACATATATATTTATAAATGTAATAATTGTAATAGTTTTCATGTATATAAACTTTCTTTTGATGTTACACATAGTAAAATATTGTTCCTAGATGGTTTTCATAAAGAATGACAAAACTATTATCTCTAGTGCAATAAAAAACAGTGGTATAAGAACTATATGCAGTTCTGTATTGATCTGTATGTATTCTCTATGATCTATATCTATTCAAAATTTGAATATGTCAATCGTTCGTTTATTTTACGTAACGTCACTGTCATTCCTTCATGTCATATGGACAGTTTATAAATTTTGTTAGGTTACAAAATTAACTTATGGCATCATAACCTTGCCGATTACTTTTGTATAAAATCAATTATATAAATTCTTCAATATATTTATAAAATTACAAGTGCTTTAATTAACAAAGAATAATGAAAATTTTTAAAGAATCGGCGAGTTTAATTCTAGCAGCTCGACATATGCAAAAATATATTCGTTCTTCACCTCCTACAAACGTAAGTATTAAAATTTGTTGTTTTTTTGTGTTAATTGTTTATAATGAAATGTTATAGAGGTTTACTGTTGCTGATAATAAAAAATAAGAATTGATAGATATTATAACCAAATTTAAAAGTAACTGTTAATTGCAACACTGAATTCGCCATATTCAACCGTAAAATTGCGCGATAATTTAAATACCATTTATTACATATACAAAAGGAGCTTAGAAAGTATTGTATAGTTTCAGTATAATTATAATTTGTTGTGCCTGAAACGACACCATAATTCAAAATTTTTGCCGAATACATATGTGTTCCCTGGAGGGGTAGTACATTCATCTGACGCGGATTTGAAGTGGCACAATCTTTTTTCCACGTTTGGCGTCGACACCAACAGCCTTGCATCTTTAGTACCAAATAGTGCTGTACGACCTCGAATTTTTAAATCAAAACCAAACGAATTACCAAAAGAAATTTCCTTGCGAATTACCGCTATCCGTGAAACCTTTGAAGAATGCGGCATATTAATTTGCAAAAAATCACCAAACCACCTACATTCTGATTGGGCAGAACACGTTGAAAGTAATTCAATTGATAGACTCGAGTTTCATAGAAATTCGAAAGTCTGTTCATTATAATAACAAAATATATGTTTTAGATAAAATGAAAATATTTTCTTTGTTTAGTTTCTGAAATTGAATTGCACGATTGGCAGACGAAAGTGCATAACGATGCCACAGAATTTTATACGTTATGCGAAAACTTTAAATGTTACCCAGACTTGTGGGCTCTTTACGAATGGAGCAATTGGTTGACACCTACTTATTTTCCCGGAAGACGTTACGATACTGTCTTTTATTTAACCTGCGTGCCAATTATGCTTCGCACTATGTGCGAAGTTACGGAAATAGAGGACTTGAAAGTAAAATTCTACTCAATGATATATCTTAATAGGACAATTTGCATGTATCGTAAATATTTTCTGTATATTGTATGTATATTTCAGTGGGATGTGCCAGGAAATTTTATATTTTCTTCTTCGGGTATTGCATTACCACCCCCGCAACAATATGAAATTGCAAGAATAGCAAAATTTGAAAGTATAGATAATTTGCTAGATTTTGCAATCGAACGTAGCAAAATGGGAGTGCATTTGAATCTGCCAGTACGCAAGGAAATTTTTTAAATCTTAAAAATGTTACAATTCTAAAAATCAATTTTCGAATAATTTTAATAATTTGTATAATAATGTATGTCATTAGGTGAAGGTGGAGTTAAAAGATGGAAAAGTGCATGTTTTACCAGGAGACTCGATGTATCCCAAACATGCTCACTTATTTGACGAGCAAATAATCGACAGAACCGACATTACTATTAGCGAATTTCGAGATATATCACCCATAAAAAATAGAATGGAGCTTTTCAATTTAGAAGTCAAGGAGCTTTTTGTTCAAAATTTCGATAGTGCGGATGGTCATTTACCTCCTATGCAATTGAAAAATATTCGTGTGAAACAGACACACAAAAAGTCAAAATTATGATACATTTATTTCATGATGCGTGATGCTGCATCGATTTATAACCAATTATTATTTTAAATATTCGTCCCTATTGTGAAAGTGAATTATGAATAGATAATAATTGTAAATAAATATGGAATTAAAGTTATACTGCGTTCCTCTGTACTTCAAAATACTTTACTATGTATAATATATACTACACAGCTATGTTACTTTTGTTTTATTAATAATTCCCTAAATAATGGCGGGAAAAAAGCGCGGTAAACTCGATAATACAACAATGGCTGCTTAAGCTCTAAATGCGAAAGCAGAAATATCCGACGAAAGTACTAAGTATTATGAGATCCAGCGTATGTTATGAATGATCGTATTCAGTGTGTAAAATATCATTCATTAGATATATGTAAGTTTTTTCGTGTGGCTTGCTAAACATAATCATCCGATAATTCTTTTCTTCGTTATAAAATAACTTGAAATGACCGGTATGTCAATGTAAAGATTATAATATATTTAATGTATTTAATATAATCGAAGAATTATGACATATTTGTATTTTAGAAAATGGAATACACAAGACGACGACCATATTCAGTTAATATTGAAATTGATAACCTTCAAGATATTTATCAACATGATTTACAGATGTATGATTTCCCTCCAAAAGGTGAAATTCCATTTTTAGAGTTTCAACAGTTAGGCATGGAAAGATTAAAACGTAAGTTTTTGATCGATTAGGAACTGATGATTATTTTGTGACTATTTGTTTTTATGTGTTAAACTAGTAAGAAATCCGATGAGCGAATGTTATCTTAAATTAAGTTGCTTGTAATTGTAAGCATATCATTCTTTATAGTTCTACAACTTGTTGAAAATTCCTCGGTGCGAACAGATAGTAAGAAATTAAAGGATCGTAAAGCTGATCTAACTACAGATTTAGAAAAAGATGGACTTAAATATTTTTCACGTCTCTTACATGCAAAGGGATGTAAGTCTTCCACGGAAACAGATTTACAACATAGACAAAAGGATCACCTATCACATTTTATAATGAGATTATCATATTGTCAAGATCCAGATCGACAGAAGTGGTTCATTAATCAAGAAGTAGATTTCTTTAAATTAAGATTTGATTCATTAGACAAAGAAGGAATAGAAAAGTTACTTGATATGTATAACATTGAGTGTCGACAAGTAAGCAAAGAACAAAATTAAAATTGTTTATGTATTAAATCCAAAAAAATTTCGTACATTTAACATTTTTTTAAAGATTACACAAGAAGAAAAAGATAAAATTAGAGAAGAACTTCTTTCATCCAATTCAAAATTTTCAAATATTAATCTGACAGAATTTTATACAGTGGCTTTTCAGAAAGTCACAGACCTAGTTAGATTGCGTAAGGTCTATCTTGCTCAAGGAATGGCATATATTCCACAAGAAAGTTTGGTGTCTTTGTTTGTTTCTTATTTTAAGAAACAGTTAGTTGATGGTATGGAGGTATGTCTTGTCACATTGTTACATAAATTACATAAAAAATGGTTACATTTATTTTGATTAAATATATTTTTATTATATAGTATGCAAAAAATTGTGTTTTAAATATATCTGATGATGAAAGATTAATGTCATATCTTAAATCATTGCCTGGTTCTTTCTCTGGGATGACACGTGTTGTTTGGACAACAACTACTACACCTATAGACAAATTAGATGAGGTAATTAATTAATTTTCTATATCCTTCCTTTCGTACAATATTACTTAATTTTAGTTATCAAAAACCTCCTATCCTTTGTGTATGAGAACATTACACGAAGCACTTAGGACTCATCACCATCTTAAAAACAGTGCGCGTATTCAGTATGGTTTATTCATAAAAGGTATAGGGGTAACATTAGATGATGCGTTGCGATTTTGGAAAATGGAATTCACGAAGAAGATAGATTCAGATAAATTTGATAAACAGTATGGTTATAGTATAAGGCATATGTTTGGCAAAGAGGGAAAACAGACAAATTATACCCCTCTTGGATGTCAAAAAATTATAACTTCTGCTGTGGGCCCTGGAGAATTCCATGGTTGTCCATATCGACATATGAATTCTGATTCATTGAAACAAAAATTAATTACTTGTGGTGTACCGGCACAAAGTAAGTATATTGTAATTTTGTTTATAAAGTGTTAAGATTAATACTTGTTGTTTCGTGTGTTTTAGGAGTTAATGAAATAGCAGATCTTGCCAAGGCTGGCCATTACAATATCGCTTGCAGAACATATTTCGAGGTTTCACATAATCTCGTGCCAGAGAAGTCTATTATAATTATTCACCCAAATGTATATTTCACAGAAAGTCGAGCTATATTAACTAAAGATAATCCTACAGGTAAATGAAACTCAGTTCTGTATATTCAAAAAAGTTTAATAATTCATTAATAAATACATTTTACTTTCTTTTTTTTTTCCAGAGACTGAAAGTAATGGAAACTTCTCGCAAAGCGGAAGATTAAGTGAGAGGATAAGTAATACTCCTACGAGAAGCGAAAGAAACTTTGGTACACCTTTAAGAAATAACGATAGATCATTCGAGACTCCTTCAAAATATGCAGAGCGAAATAGCACGCCATCCAGAAAGCTAGATAAAACAAGCATGACTCCGGTAAGAACAGTTAAAGCTACTCCAAAAAGAATAGACGATAGTTATCTCAATGACGATGATATCGCCGAATTAATGAGTGGAGATATGTGAAAGTAAATAGTACAAATATTATTAAAGTATTTTTACGTTTTATTTTTATTATAAAATAAATTATGTTATACATAACTGTTGACCTCCTTTAACGATCTTTTGGACAAAAAATGTGTTTTCACGTCACGTATCATTGACTCCACAAGTCTCTCTAAATTGTATTTGTGTTGCCATCCCCAATCTCGTCGCGCCTCGCTGTCATCGAAAACTTGTGGCCAACTGTCAGCTACAATTTAAATGGTACAGTCTTTTGTTTAAACGGGTGCATTGTCGATTAGTACACTTGGCAATATAATTAACTAACCAATATATTGTCTTCCATCCGGTTTGTATGTAATTTTTAATTCGGGAACGTGTTTTTTAAGCTCGCAAAATAGTTCTTCGGGCGTGAAACTCATTGCAGTGACGTTGTAAACGCGCCTTTGCAATTGTTCATTCGGAGTATTTAAAAACTTAAAGAGCGCGGACAGACAGTCTTCTATGTACATCATTGGTAGTTTCGTGTAAGGTTCTAAATAACATTCATACGTTTTATTAAGTAATCCTTCGTGAAAAACTGCAACAGCATAATCTGAAAAAAACACAGTACACGAAACTACAAAGTTGAATTTTTTATTTCATTATTTTTACGGGAAACAGGTTCTATCCCGTTGATGTACATATCAATATACCAATTGATATTCCGTAAATACCGGTTCTAAATAAATATTTTGCTGCAACTCGTAGTTTCAGTTGCGTTTCGTTTACGTAGTTACTCTAAGGTTTACGCATCAGGAAATAAAGGAAACGCAAGGAGCGATCTCACGGCTCATGATCAAGAGACGCTCAACAATTTACTAATACTATTGTCCTTGAGTAACGATGGATTGCGCCATTATGCTGTTACTCTAATCGTGATTGAAATATGCTCTATTTATTCCTGAAAAAGGCTATATTTATAGTAAAATATTACCGGTTGAAAATCGAGGGAAAGGAAACGAGTGTAATGAACAATTAACTCGTTATTATACGTCTTTATTTCTCAAAACTTTAAAATGAAACGCGAAATACGTTCAAAAAGTAATGAGACTGATTTCTTTTCTCGGTATTTGGCAGCACTATATGAGTGTTGCTTTTGTTACTTGAGTACTTGAGAGTATAGCACTGCTCTACTTCCAGTATAAGTTTCAGTTCGATCGAGAAGATAATGTAAATTTATCAATAAAATATAAACATTTTTACAAACCCAGTCTCATTACTTTTTAGACGCACCACATATTACATGTTAATTACCTGTGGTACCACCGCCCGGTGGATCGCTGCTGATGACTCCCGGAAATCGCAGACAACGAAAATCCAATCCGAATCTATGATGGTAATATTCGCCCATTAGCTCGGCGTGAACTTTGCTGACGCCATAAATCGTTCGTGGTCGTTGGATAGTAATATTTGGAGTGGGATTCCTTGGTGAATCCGGACCAAATGCTCCGATTGTCGATGGAATGAATATCCTTAATTTGTACTGTTTGGCCAGTTCAATAACATTGTGCATTCCTAATAAAAATTAATATTTATAATATTCATAGCAAAAATTATATCGTTAGATCGAATATTATTTCGTTCGCTACGTTAAACCAAACTGTATTCCTGTAAAGGTAGCTAATATTAATATCCTTAATTGGTACTGTTTGGCCAGTTCAGTGCATTCCTAATAAAAATCAATATTTATAATATTCGTAGCGAAAATTATTTCGTTGGATCGAATATTTCGTTCGCTACGTTAAACCATACTCCTGTAAAGGTAGCTAAGAAAAATCCACTTTCTCCGATGTGCTTTCCTTTTTGGCGTCGGTAACAATATAATTATTATCGTAACGACAAATTCACTTAGCACGGCATTCCATTTTACTCGAGCGTAGTCTCGAAAAGTAACGAGGCGCTTCTAGAAACGTACGTTTTAAACAGTTCATTAAAGAACCAACAAGTCGTCTTACCTTCTATGTTGACTCTCACAGCAAGCGGAACGTTTTGTTCACCGACAGCGCTGAGCAGAGCGCTGAAATGAATCAGCCAGTCGATTCCGTAGTCTACCACGATTTTCTGAAGACCTTTAAAGTCAAGGATATCGGCAAAGATAAACGGTCCACTCGAAAGACTTTCTACAGTCGGCTTGATTATATCGGAAAGTATCACGTTCTCGTTTCCATATTTTTTTCGAAGCAATTTCGCGCACTCGGTACCCAATTGTCCGAGACCACCTTCCAAGAATGCATATGAAAAAGTCGATGTATTATAGAACACGATGCAAGCGATATTGGATCACGTTGGATCGTCAATGATAATTTATAGGAAGAATAGAAATGTTTTTTTTTTTTTATTATTGAAATGTCATCGTTAACGAATGTTATTCTTTTACTTTTTTTTTACCTAAAATAGGTAAACAATGAATAGCGTAATTTTATGCAGATTTCAAACGAGCTGTACGCGGCTGTTCTTTGTTTTAAAAATAAAGTGAAGTAAAACGACAAAGATGTAACTGGTTTTACAATATACATTATAATTTGGTTTTAGAAATCTTACATACCAGTGATAAGTATCCTTGGTGTTCTCTTGGTAACGTCCAATCCGTTGTTTTCGTTTTCTTTGAAGTTCCGAAAACAAGAATTACCCGCCACGTGGAAGTCTCTAAAGGTATTTCTTGAAAGTCGTTGAGAAATTTGTAGAAATTTTTTTTGCCACATTTCTGTTTCTAAACAAAAGTCACACGGGTTTAACCGAAGAAGGACTCTTTGATTTAATTATAATAGTACAAGTCTTTAAGTTTAAAAGCACAGATTTTTATTATCGTTGAAATGTAATAGAAAAATTGTAATAATTAGTCGCGGAGCTACGAAAAATTGATCGACCCTGTCTGGTCTCAGTGGCGATAAATAACTGACACAGGCTCGCTTGATTGTATGATATTATAATGTGGTTGATTCTGAAAACCAGTTAGAACATAGATTTTCTTGCCTTGTGTTTGTGCGCCAGTAGGTGCAGGACCTTCAACTTAACGATGGATATGACTGGAGAAAACACGTGTGCAATAGATACACGAGATGAGTTCTAAATTTATTGAAAACTATTACTGACTATTACTTTGTTACAAAATTTTATTACAGTATTTTTCATATACTAAATACCGAATACGTCAAATAAAACTATTTTGGTTAAAAATGTTCATTTAGTTTATTGCAAGGAAATCGGAATTAAATAAAGAAATATTTCATTTTAAGCAGAATTTTCTTTACAAATTAACTGTATTCTTTAAAACATCGGATAATAAAATAGAATCGTCTACGCTTCATGGAAGAGTAAATCGTTCATTCGTACAATGTAGAACCGGTTAATTCTAAATACGAGGCGTATGTAGAAGGTAAGTTTCAATTGATTATTACAAAAAAATATATTTTTTTTTCTAAAGTATTTATTGTGAATTTTATATTATACAGCTTAAATATATATTTTAATTTTATTATAGAATGTTGCTGCCTTAGAAGAAAATTAACTGTTATATGATGGACGGCAGGGTTAAAGCGAGACACGATAGTAATTAAATGTAAAATATAAGTATAAAAGGGATGTATTATACGCGTTAAATTCTTTGTTTCCTAATCGAGCAAATATTTTACAATAATTATTCATCTTTTTTTTTTATTTTGTATAAGTCTTAGAATTTTTCGATGTTAAGAAGGTTCACGGATGATGGTTTACACATATAAATGTTTTTTTATAACATACTGAAAGAAGGATGGTAAAAATAGGCCGATTTTGGACCATGCTGCCAACGAAAAATTTGATCAGAGTATACCTTCTAAAGAATATGAAATACACAATTATTTATCCGGGAAGCGCTATTAAAAATAAACGTAAACTTTGAAATACTGCCGTCCATAATATTCACTAAATACTTCGATATTTTCCAAATAAATAATCATTTTAAATAGTAGAAGGTAAATTCTTCATAATTTCGTGTCAAGTATATTATAAAAATTATAAAATTATGTTTATATAAGAGTAAGAATCGTCAACCCATGCACCAATATTATGTTCACAATAAGGAGCAACGTTCAAATGTATGATTAAAAGGTAATATTATTTGATTTAAAAATATTTAAAAATATACATATTTCGATATATATAATAATAATATATGAAATATATAATATAATATATATATATATATTATTATTATTAGTAGTAGTAGTGGTATGTATATACAGGGTGTTCGGCCATCCCTGGGAAAAATTTTAATGAGGAACTCTAAAGGCCAAAATTAGACGAAAATCAAGAATACCAATTTGTTGATGGGGTCTACGTTAAAAAGTTATTAACAATTAAATTAAAAAAATTGAAATCATTCTAAAAAAATTATTTTCGGTTGCGGGGATCAATTACAATCATTTTTAGTGAATAGGCATACCCTCGAAAACCTACCCACTTTCTAGAAAAAAATTTGAGAAGGTGTGAAATTTTTCGGCGAAAAAAAAATTTTTCAAATCATTCTAAAAAAATTATTTTCGGTTGCGGGGGTCAATTACAATCATTTTTGGTCATTACACATACCCTCGGAATTCTGAGCACTTTCGAGAAAAAAATTCTTTACCGAAAATATAATTTCTGGCCAGAAATGTCTGCCCGAATTTTCATGCGAATCTTTAAAACGTCATAACTTCTGAACGGATTGGACGATTTTAATGTTTAAAAAAGCAAACTACGCGTATTTTGGCGGAGAATATGTACAAATCGCAAAAATATTCGAAAAGTTGGTCCTTGACCCCGCAAAATGAGAAAAACCCCATAAAAATGGTCCAATTTTCAAACAGCCATAACTCCTACAATAGTGAATATATTTCAATGAAACTTTTTTCTGAAGCAGAGCTCATGGGTATCTACAAAAAAGTATTAGACAACTTTTCTGTAGGGCGTCAAACAAAAATACCAAAAATGAAAAACGAATTTTTAAGACAAATCGACAGGGGGTAGGTGCCTAAATTTTTCAGCGAAAAAAAAAATTTCAAATCGTTCTGAAAAAATTATTATCGGTTGCGGGGGTCAATTAAAATCATTTTTGGTGAATAGACATATCCTCGAAATCTTGCGCATTTTCGAGAAAAAAAATTCAGTACGGTCGGAACTTTAAACGTTAATAACTGTTTAACGAAGCCTTAATCAACAAATTGGTATTCTTGTTTTTTGTCTTATTTTGGCCTTTAGAATCCCCCATTAAAATTTTTCCCAGGGGTGGCTGAACACCCTGTATATAATAATATACGTCATTCGAACACGGTGAACGGGTTGTTGGTTGCTGCTTTCACGCAACAGTAATCTTATGGTTTTTTGGATATGCTCGACACCAAACCACGACGAAATTGTCTGCTGAATTTCTAAATATTTCTAAAACTATTTTGCTGATGAATCATCATCGGAAGAAGAAAATATTGAAATACATTAACTGGGTAAGTATTACGGAGAGTACTTTACGCTTATTTTTAATAATTTTCCCATCACTTCCCGGATGAATAATTGTGTATTTCATATTCTGCATGGCTCAACATCAACCTATTTCTACCACTCTTCTTTCAAGTTGGTAGGTCAAGTGACTTATTGTTGGTTTTAAAGTTTTAGCATACAGTATCAACGTATAGAATATAAAAAGTTAAATTTAAAGATCTACAACATTGCCAAATTTTCAAATTTTACAATATTATCAGGATATCGTTTCGAAAACTTGTTTATAAAATGCAAAAAGAAAAAAAAATTGATTTTTTAATTCGAAATTACTGGATCGGAGCCCCCTTAATTAGAGGCAACAACTGGTACCGTTGCTGCATCTTGAAAAAAGACGGAACTCGTGACATCTGGACTAGAACACATTCAATTACATGTTCCTAGGTAAATCATAGATCATTGTGATCGTCGTTGATTCAAGTAAAAGAATATGTTCCAATATATTTATTAATTTAAACAGAAACGAACGTTAAAAATTTCAAACGATCTGCCAGAGTCGCATGTAAAGAGCAAAGAAATTCATTTCCATTTTTTCAGCGATATTCACCGAATTTTTGGTTTGGATTCGGGAAATTTTAACTCGAAAATTTGTCACCGTGGCCAAAATTCATTCGTACACAAAGATTCGAAGGAAAGGGAAGAATTTCCTGGAAGCGTGCCGTTCACGGTGGTTGGACACAGCACTTCGCAATTCTCTTTTCGTCCCGCCATCGCCCACACCACAGTCATCTTCTCCCCTCGACTTTGTGCATCGGCACGCTTTGCAGAAAACTTCTTCGTATAGTTAGTCCGTGCCTGCCCGTAACGAGAGCACCGAGGTTCTTGGTTTTCCGAACCGCCTAACAAAACGCGCCGTTTGTTGCTCCTTGGTTTGTGAACAAGCAGTGCTATACGCGATACCTTTCTCTGCTCGAGGAAACATCGAGGGGCTTCGAAAACCGCCCGGAACTTCGAGGAACGCAGCAAACACTTTTGTTAAGGGATAATCTTAATTTTGCGTCGAGCTGCGCTGGATCAATAGGTAGGGTGACTGGACACAGCGATGGGTTGGGACAGTGAACATTATTGGAACCTCGATATTAATTGTCCCGAATGTTCAACAAGAATATATGTAGCTTAATGCCAGGTATACGACCTTATTTCGAAGTTGCATAATGCCCAGCGATTGGACTCTGTGGGGATTTAGTAAGAACGAGAACAGAGAAGGAAAGTCAAAGAACCCCGTGTGTATCACTTTCACTGAAACGATACGCGATTGGCCTGGTTTGATCATAGTTGCCCAGTGATGATGCTGACAAGAGAGAACCTTACGGTCGTGGCAATTGCTTTTGAAAAGATTACTTCTTACTTTACAGAACAAGATTTGGTTGAGTCGGGTTCAAATACCCGCCAAGTTACTTTTTTGTTCTCTTTTTCCTTTATTATTTTGAAATGCAAAAATATATTTTATTTATTACGTATATATGAGATAAATATTAAAGCAAATAATCTTTAAATTTTTAATACAAAAAACAGTAATAAGTACAATAGTAAAATAGCATAATCATTATCAAGTAAATTCTGTATTTGAAATATGCCCGAAAACCATAAGCGTCGATACTGACGATACGAATGACTAATACAGTATTTACTTGACAATGACTAATACGAATTATTAATATAGTAACAAATAAAATATATTTTTGCATTTCAAAATAATAGAAAAAAAAATGATAAAAAGTAACTTAGCAGGGATTTGAGAACTCACTACCAAAAGCTTCGTAGCTAATCGTTCTATCGACTTAACCAAATCTTGTACTGCAAAATAAATTTAAGTAATTCTTTTATCAGGTGCGTACCAAACTTTAAATAAAAATATCTCGAAAACGAAGGCCCATTGTGGAGGAACCTATTAGGAGTTTTCGATACTAGATATGTACTATAACTTGCACCTGCTATCGTTTAAAAAGCAATTTCCACGACTGTGAGGTCCCCTTGTGAGAATGCAGATTGCTGCTGCACCTGTATCAATTGTACACATTGTGAATCGCTAGCAGCGAACGCAACAGGTTGATTAGGTCAGCTGTTTGTGGTACCCACCCCGAATCACGCGAAGCCAAGGAACGTGTAACAGAGAGGATTAATTTGGCTTCCAATGAAATCGAACGATTCACTTTTGCGACTCATTGAACTACGAAAAGCTATTTCTTTGCAATCGGGACGGACTGGTTCAGCTGCGATACAAATGCAGTCACGTGAGTGCAGCGACCTGTATTCCTCGATTCTGACGCGCTCCCTTAAATATCCGAACGAACGCGTCACCTGAAACGTACGCGGGCGATTTTTATTAAATAGTTTTATTTTTATTGACGATCGCGCGATATCAACATTCTTCATGTTCGACTGGTTTTCCAGGCCGTCCGATTGTTCGTACTTACGGAAGACGCGTTATGAAACACACGTGGTCACCCGTGACCGCATCCTCGAAGAATACCTTTGTTTTCGTTCTACTCGATAGAGCCAAGGGACTTTTCTCTTCCGCGTCGAGCCCTTTAAATCGGTTCCCCTATTAACCTTAATCGTTAATCAAAATGTTCGCTGTTGTACAAAAATCTAGCCAGGTGGGGGGGATAGTCCAAGGTGTCCCATTTGAGTAAATCAGATATATTATCGCGAAACTCCGTTCTAACGTTTTAACTCTAACCATACCAAGATGTTACTTTGAGTCACATTCCAAATTCGAATAATTGTATAACAGGCACGATAAACTCATTTTTGTAGTAAAAAATATTTTAAAAATTATTTTCAATCATAGCTACACCGTAACAAATATACTGTTACATCGCAAACAAATAAACGATATAAGAGAAGTTAATTATTCGTAAGAAGATGTAGAAACACTGATCGACAAATTTTTTGTTTCAAATAACATTATTCCATTTTTTTTTAAGTACACATGGTGTTGTTTTACAAACGCTATCGGCTTTCTATCTCATAGGTCTTTGCTTATTTTCGCTAATAAGTATATAAATTTATTTACACATTTTACAGATACCAAAAGTTGAAATGTGATTCAAAGTTACATTACTATTTGAGAGTTTGGATTAACGTCGCGCTACGTACTGCTTCTAGAGATTTGAGCAAAAAAAAAGATTAGCAATGATAATGTAACGCGATTCTGAAGCCAATTGTCCGTGTGATTTACACATACACTTAAGTGGCACGTGCCGTCATTGATTCTCATTAAAGTAAGGAAGTTACAATAGATTGCATTTAACCAGATTTGTATTCGCGCAAGAAACTTCGTATTTTTTAGAAACAATTAATTGACAATTATCAGCATATTTAAATAAAAATGATGCTCCAATATGTGACACGTACAACATCAAAATTAAAACAGATAAACAATAAAAAAAAAGGAAACAGAAAAACGAAAGAATATTCTGAAAGAAGTGATATACATCGAAAAAGGATAAGACTCGTATTATTATTTACGATACATACAGTCATTGCTATTTATGGACTGAAAAATAAAGAAAAAATTATTCAACTTTGTAACAAAAACAAATCTGACTTACATATAACGAAAGCAATGTTAGGACGATATAATGCACACAAAGGAATTAAGAGATGCCATTAGATTTTTTTATAATATGCTCAGTGTTCATACTGTGACAGAATGTTTTCTAAGTGAAAATAAAATGAAAATATTGTGTAGTGTAGACTCGTAAATGCTCTATTATATATATTGTAACAAAAAGAAAACTTAACGCAATATATCCACGATATTAATCTTGTATTAACAAGAATCGATCGAAGGTCTTAATAAGTGATTAATAGAAGTTACATTGATCACCTTCAACGAAGGTGAGTTAATACACGTGCCTCGCATATTCAAATTACATAAGTATCTTCGATTTATTCTTCCTGAGCAGGAATTCGTAAGACTTTTTAAAAAAACAAAAGTGATAAAATATAAATAGGCCATCTTATATGGGATGATTCGATATGCCAAAATAAGGCGAAAATTAAGAACGACGAAATCAACTTATAATTTAACTTACAAGGAAAGTATCTTAATCAAGAACAATTTCAAGAAAAATTTCTTTTACGGAAAAGCACGCTTCAAGACCGTCCAATCACATTTTGAATAACAAAGAATATATTTTTTAATATGTGAAACACTAATTCTACGTAACCAAATAATATACAATTTTTTGACGTAGATTTGCTCAAAGAATTTAGAACATTTTTAGAATTTAGATAGAAGAAAAGGGTATCTGGTTCTTGAGATAAAGGTTCGATGTTCAAAAATGTCTGATTTCGTCGACGTTTGATCGGTATCATGGAGGTTCCAGGCGACGGCAAATTATTACGGGGGAAGATTGTCATAGCGGTGTTTAGCTTTGCTTACGGTACAAAACATTAATTTAGTCGTCTACGACCGTGACGTGTAGACGACACGTAGGTACATATGTACCACGTGCCGCACTTCACGCATAGAAAACACCATGGCATCCAAGGGCAGTTATAACGCCTAAAATCCACGGCCACGTTTACGAAACTTGTTACGCGTTCTCGTTTGCGATTCAAAGGGAGAATGGAATATTTTACCGCTCGTTGGAACCGGGCGTCGCATGAATACTCTCGAATTCGAAAAGATCAACGGTCAAACGGACGATGTATCTTTTTGAAACGAGGATTAAATTCTGTTTGCAGAAAATGCGGGACTGGCATTTAAGGCCATAGACCAAGGTCTAAATGCGCGATGGTTAAATCCTTAGGGGGTGGAAGTTTTTTTCTAGCCGGCTGGTTTCTGGCACTGTGTTACGTCGGTGTCAGCGGCCAACCGAATTTGGAGTACGGATGTCCTACTCAGGAGAGGATTCTACCTTGCAGATGCTCTACTCGTGACATGGAGATACAAATATGGCAAGTGTACGCGCTTCAATTACGAAGGAAATCACGACAAATGAATTTTCTACGCAGTTGTCAAAAAAGTTTATCCATATTTTTATTATCAAGCCTTCTCACCCTATTTTACCTTATCCTAATCATTTGACTCCGACTTTATTCTTATAAGAGACGGACCCCAATTATATGTGTAAAATATTAGGTGTGGATACTCGATAATTTAAAAAATACAAACAATTAGAATTATGATAACAATATTTATAATTTTCTCATTATTTTCAAAGTAAATAATTATGAATTTCGTAAAAAATATCGTTGCAACACAGGTCCAAGATTGGTCAATTTCTACCATTATCTTTTGCCCAACATATCTCAAGAGACGATAGGTAGAAGCCAAACTTATCAGTAGTCTTCCAATAGGTGCAGTCACAGCGAGTTACCAAAAGTCTTAGAAGGTCTAAAGGCAGTGAGTCACTACCTAGATCGACCTGTGGACGAACTGATCCTGGAGAACAACAATCTACCTAGTCTGCCAGGCAGAGTGTTCGCTACCCTGCGCGTGCTACGTTTAATGCTTCGTAACAATCGCCTCGAGAGAGTATCGCCAGGCTGGTTGGAGGGTCTTCACGATTCTCTGCTGGAGCTGTTCGTCGTGGAGCCGGACCTACGGTCCTTACCGTTGGACAGTCTCGAGAATCTGCAGGGTCTCGAGGCGGTGACCTTGCAGAGTCGAGTGATGAAGAAACTTCCAAAGTTTTCCGGACTACCGAAGCTCAGATACCTTCAGATCAATTCCCCGGCCCTGGTGGAGCTGGCGCCTAGGAATTTTCGCGATCTGCCCAATCTGGAGCAGTTGCACATCTTTGGTAGCTCGCGCCTCATACGCTTGGAGGCTGGACTGTTTCGAGACTTGCCGCGACTCGAGTTGGTGAACATCACCGACTGCGGTATCCACTGGGTCCATCCTCGAGCGATGATAGATCTACCGGAATTGAAAGAGATTTCACTGGTCGGAAACTCGATAGTCGATGCGGGTATGATCGGTCGTGCTTGCATGGACCTGCCATCTTTGACTGCAATACGGCTCGATCGAAACCGTATAAATCATCTCGGGGAAGGCGCGTTCGTCGATCTGTTGGTTCTCTCGCGTCTCTACTTGTCGAGGAATCAGATCACCGAGGTGTTCGCCGGGGCGTTTCAAAGGATGCCGGCCCTGAAAACCGTGGACCTAAATCACAATCTGATACATCGCGTGCATCCGGAATTCTTCCCGCGCAGGCCCGGGAACGCTCTGGAGGAGATGTGGCTGATCAATAACGATCTCAGCCACGTAACGGAATTGAGATCGATCATGGAGGCGTTGCCCAGGTTGAAGTTTCTCGACGTCAGTCACAATCAAATCGCGGAGATACCTTTCGGCGCGTTGAGGGGTCACTCGACGTTGGAGAGGCTTCACCTCGATCACAACAGAGTGGCCTTTCTGCAAAGGGAGACCTTCACCGCGATGCCCGCTCTACGGGAACTTCGATTGAAAAACAATTCTTTGTCGAACCTGTTGGAGGCCCCGTTCTGGAACTTGCCGGCGCTGAAAGTGAGTTTTTTAGAGCGAGACCGCGCCATTCGGACCTTGCACGACCGAAATCGTGTCTAGACGCACGCAATTCGCGACCCAAACGCCGCTCGAGACTGGAGCCTTCGATCGGATACGTGTTTCGTAACACACGTGACACGCGTTTTTGTATTATTTTTTGTCGAGAACACGGTATTGGTATTTCACGTGTATTTAATACAGGTGTGCACGTGACGTTTGTTTCGCGTGTACATTCTCGTTCATAAAAAATTGGATAGTTATAGTATTTTTCCGTAAGTCTAGAAAAACGAAGTAAGCGTTGGAAAATGCCAAAGAAGTTGTTCTCATTTAAAGATTTATTTCAAAGTAAAGAATATTGCGTTTGTGTGATAGAAATCTTACCAGAAAGTACTCGAATATTTATATTTTCACATGTTTTCACATATAAGTAGCTTCACATTTTCGTATTTGTCCGTCAATTGTGTCTTATAATTTTTCTGTGGGTTTAAGGGGTTACACCATCTCGTATTTTCACAATTTTTTTGCAGGAAATATCTGTATTCGATCTTATTTTGAAAGTTCGACATTATTTATTGGCCGAACTAATAAAAGTGACTCATTGATAAACGCAAAATCAGGTGCATAATAACACAAATCATTAATGGATTCTACTTTGCTTAAAATAAAGTTTAATTTCGTGCGCGTTGCATGCGTCTGGATCCGAGCCCCGAGGCTCAATTTTTTGATTTTGATAATATTTAACAGGCCGTTACGATTCCAGGGACTGGACCTTTCCGAAAACTACTTTCGCCACGTGGAGCCTCGTTTGCTGGCGAATCTGCCAAGTTTGAGGCGTTTGGATATCAGCGGGAACGCGATCGGTCTCATAGAGCCCGACTCGTTCCTGGGCACGCCAGCCCTCGAGCACATAAACATTTCCGGAAATGCGCTCTCCGTTCTCCATCCGTTGACGTTCCATCGTCTGAACAACCTTTACGAGCTGGACGTTGGTTGGAATCGAATGCTCGAGATCGTTCCCGGTCTGCCGCGAAACATAGAGCACCTTCACATGCCTATGAACCGTATCGTTGTTCTGCCAGCAGCGTCTTCTCAGGATCTAGCTCTTCCAGTTCTGAGGTCCCTGGATCTCAGCGCGAACGGGATCGAACGAATACCGCCTGGCAGCTTGGCCGATTTATTGAGCTTGAGGAAACTGACGTTCGGTTACAATTCTTTGCGAATCCTGGAGGACGGAGTCTTCGATGGTTTGTCCAGGTTGGAGCAGCTGGACCTGAGGTACAATCGACTGGTCACCCTGCACGGAAGAAGCTTCAGACCGCTCAGATCGCTGATAGATCTGAGCTTGAGAGGAAACCGACTGGAGGTTCTCAGGCCGGACATTTTTCAGGAGAACGTTCGATTGCAGAGGCTGGATCTCAGCAGGAATAATCTAGCTCAGATCCCTCACGTGACTTTTGCGAACACCAGGTAAAATTGGATGAAAGCGTCGTCGTTAGACTTTTGTTCTACAAAACGGTACAACGAGTAGGCGTTTTTTTTTTGTTTTACCAGCGCGTTAACACGCTGGCAGAAAAGCGGTTTCACTCGTGGTCGTTTGGTTACGTCACTGGCAAATTGGTATCTAGAAAGTTCTTCGTGCTCGCGTTAAGTGTCCCCTTCTAGTTACGAGGTGGCATCATCCTGGCGTGTCGTCGATTTTCTAGTAGCTCGTGTTAGTCTAACAATCGAGTTAACACGTTCGTGGATGCAAAGCATTCATTTTCATTGAGATGCATAAGCCACATTATCCTGCATTCGATTCTATATAGTTTTTATTTTTTTCAATTATTAATTTACTGCAATGGCTAACTTGTTTCATCGAGTATTTTTATTCTATTTTTATTTGTATATTCATCACTGTAAAAAGACTCGGAACTATTCTAATATCAGAGCACCAAACAGTCGAACGTATTTTTAATAAAAAGAAAGATACATGCGAATACGAACATTGTTTTATATTTCACATGATCGGTTCGATTATTTATTAGATGAATTGTGCATTTCCCGTGGTCTTTACCGAAGAAAATTCCTTTCGATCGTTTCTAACTCCCAATTCTGCGTGATCTATTAAGAGAGATTTTGTTGAACCAATCTGCCCGAGTCGGAAACGACTATTTCTGTTAACGATTCGATGTCAAAGGGAGGAAACGACGTTAATTACAGAGACCTTCGTGAACTGTACGCGTCGCACAACACTTTGACCGAGTTACCCGGATCGTTGCACGGCCTAACAGCTCTTCAGGTTCTCGACTTGAGCTTCAACAAGCTGAACATCCTGTCGCCGGAAACGCTCAGCAGCCTATCGGCCTTGCTCGAGCTGAAGCTCGTCAGGAATCGTATCCGTGAACTTCGCGAGGGCGCGTTCGATGGTCTGCCACGATTGACCTTGATCGATTTGGAAAATAACGATCTCAGGATCATCGAGAGAAACGCTATCAGAGCCCTGCCGGAATTGCAGGCGTTAAGACTCGGAAAAAATCGTTTACAGGTAAGAATAATGCAACGATAATACATATTTATTATTGTACGCGGATACAAGTTAATATTTACATTTTCCTATTCCATTTCGATAGTGTATTATACTTAAATTTGTGTTTATGATGTATATGCAAAGGACATATAGCATTCATCTGTTTGTTCAGAAACCTAACATCAAGGTTTGTAAAATTATTTTGTCCGTTCTCGAAGAATGTAAATTACAAAAGAATTTCGTTGTACCGTATTTTTTCTTACCATTGTTAAGCACATAAACCTGTACGGATGGTTTCAAATGCTTAATAAAAACAAAAATTTGCAGATGATTCCAAGTGGTGCCTTCACTGAGTTGCCGCTTCTGCAAAGCGCGGAACTTCAGGAAAATCGGATTCAGGAAATTGCAAGCAACGCGTTCATTAACGTGCCTCACCTTCTCTTCCTTAATCTGAGCTACAATCATTTAGCTGCGTTGGATTACGTTGGTTTGGAGAGTCTTCGTTCGCTCGAAGTTTTGGATTTGAGCAATAATCGACTGTCCAGGGTGTCCAGTAACAGCTTAGCGTCGATGGAGTGGTTAGTTGAATTGAAAGTAAGTAAAGGAACATGTTTCCTTCGCGTTTAAATTATTTTACGGAAGTACATTTATTTTTTGCGGGCCGAACTTTCTTATTTCTTATCTTCGTTAATTGTTATATGTATATCTTATAACATATATATTATATAGTACATTATCAAATTTGACATTATCAAATTAAATACGTAAATTTAATTTTACGTTAAAAAATGTTAAATTGTAAACAATATTTAATGATTCTTTAAAGCAAAATGAAATTTACCCAGTAAACCAAGGGTTAATTTTCAATTATAAATTTAACAATTTATTGTTTAATTAACTTGCTTACAAAAATGTAAAAATCAAGATTATAATAATAACAATATGGTTAATTATGGTATAAACATTTCGATCGTTGGTTTTGCGGTCCTCTTCGGTATAAAATATTAACAATAAGATTAAATTCTAAAAAATAAAAATATACATTATATGAGAATTATTAATTAATACAGGAAGAATTATATAAATATATGTACATCAATATTATTTACAAATACGAGTGTTCGAGATAAAAATAATATACCATAACATAGGAATTTACATAGAACTTAATTTTAGATCTCTTCCAAATAATTTAAAGTCGATAATCTTTTATACCGAGAAATACACAAAGAAAGTGTGCTTGATTCTGCTATAATTATCTATTTTATTTTTATTATTTTATTCTAATTGTTACACTAATAGAGTAAAATAATAAATACAGAAGTATTTGTACGATAATAACGGTACGTCGCGTTCGAGAATAATGGTAAATATAGTAGTTACGTTGATAGTCGATTTTTCATAATTATCGTACTAAATGAAAACGGGTAATGAAACAAAAATGACGGTGGGGATCGACTTTAGTAATAACGGAGAATACTTTCTCGTCGAGAGTGAAACTTCTCTACGAACCGTGTTGCGAGGCCACGCTCGTTATGCTAGCAGAGCAATTATTCGTATAGCTGAATCGTTAATTATAGAGATAGCGGATCGTTTTACATACGTTTTCCAAATTGCCCGCAGATGGATAACAATCGTATTTGCGCCATTCAAGGCTCCCCTTTCGACGAAATGCCGAGGCTTCGAGTTCTCAGTTTGAGAAGCAACCGGATGGCTTCCGTTTCGGAAGCAGCGTTTAAACGATTGCGATCGAATATCGCTGTTTTGGATATCGACGGTAAATAAAATTCATTCTTTCGTACTATTGATATTCTATAGCATAGAAACAAAGTTAATCGCTTGTAAAAAAGTTTAAACTTTAATTTATTTTTCTTTAATCGATAATTGATTTTTTTATACAAAGAGTATATTTCACGGTTTTAATTTGTATCTTGGTTATTTTAACTAATATTTAACAAACACCGTTGCTTACGAAATATGACGGCAATAGTTACTGCGTGCGTAGAAGCGTAACGGAGATACGAAGGTTAACTTCATTTTTTAAAAATGAAATCAGACTCTTATGACAAATGAATTTCCAGAAAGAATTCTTGTAATACTGTTGCCACCATATTATGTTCTCCTTAAAGTCATACCATTTTGCGTGTAATACTTCTTTCTTTTGTTTAAAGTAGCGAAGATAAATTAAAACGTCTTATTTTATAAAACTGTCACTTACTCTTATTTTGCGCGTGGAAGGCAATCCACTTTCGTGCTCTTGTGGAATGTTGTGGTTGAGAGGATGGTTGCAGCAAGCCTCCTCCGAGGGACCAAGATGCGCGGATGGATCTTTGTTCAAAGAAATTCGACTGTCGCGGCAGGATTGTCAGCGAGAAAGACAAATCGATCCGATTCATCCCGGCTGTGAAGCTGAATTCATCGATGCAGCACCTTATCCTGTTTCCTCTTCGAGTGAGTCGAATTCAGAAGGACAAATGCAGTGGAAGTACCAAATTATTTCTAATGCACTTAATACATTCTAAGGTCCATGTATTCTTAAATCTTACTACAATTTACAAAGTAAAATTCTCTCTTATATCTCAGGAAATAATTCTAAATTGGTAGTCATTATCTCGGTGTTTCGTCGCGGACAACACCAATTGCCAGGTTTCGTTATTTGACCATTGATTACTATAAACTGACCTTTGTGGGCCAGCGATGGCCATAAACGGACCATTTTTTATCATTGATGACTGTAAACTGACCATTGTGGACCATTGATGACTATAAACTGACTATTATTGAGCATTGAAGTTCATTTACAAGGACTCCTTTAAAATTTGATACATAATATTTTTTCAACATTTTGAACACGTATTTGAATAAAAACTGGGAAGTAAAAAATTAAATGTTAAACGGACATTTCTAACGATCGATACAATAAGACATTTACTTAAGGCACGTAGTCCCTTTGGCACTTCCACTCTATCATTTGAGTCACAAAGTGTTCATAGTGTTTTGCTCCGTCAGTTTTCGGGGCAACGGAGATGGTACCGCTTCACTTGAAAATAAAAGAATCGTCGACGCAGAAGCCACCCAACTCCCAAAATTCCGAGTACTTTTACGAGTATCCGGATTATCAAGAAGCTAAAAACTCGACGTTAAACTCGACGTCCGTTCAGTCGCCTGCCACCGTACCGACGAACGCCATGAACATCGTTCAGACACCGGAAAAGGTTCAAACCAAATCGAACGCTACTGTTCCCGTGAAGAAGAACACTTTGATGCCTCCTTCTCCCAGTAGCTCTGGTTTCACATTTTTCGGAGTGCCGTTACCCAGCCTGAATTTCAATCTATGGGGAAACGCGGGAAGGAAATCTGAACGGAAAAACTCGTCGGGTAGACCCGGAAGGGGCCGTTACAGAACGTTTCCGCCTACGGAACCGGAGATTCACAGAGGCGGTTTCGTACCTCTGCCACGCGGCCAGGGCGGTTTCGTGCCCATCGTCGACCCCACGTTAACTTATCAGAGGCAAGTTAAAAACGAAACTTCGTACAAGCAGAATTCAAGCGTCGCGCAAGAAGAAAAGAAACGATGGAGGAGTGGAAATGGTACAGTAGTGAAGGTCGAAGGGACCCACGTTATAACGAGCAGACCAAAATCGGGCTTCAAAGAGAGGGAGGAATTGTCCACGATGGCTACGTACGAATCTGACTCTCGAAGGAAATCGTTCGGCAGGGGTAAAGGCAGGTAAATGTGTAAAAAAATGGTAACCGAATCGAAAATATTAAGATTACAAAAATTTTATTCTGTTTACAAAATTCTAATGGCATTGATACTTTTTATGTAAAAGTCAGCGTACCAAATTTCTAGATTTTCTGATAAACAACTTGGTAGATGTAAAGTGAATTTTATACACATTAAAAGTATTTACCCATTCCACGTCAAATATTTTCGAAAATTCTTTGTATAGAAAACATACTTACACAAATATAAAATATGTCAATATCTCCCAATATTTAATCACACTTTAAAAAAAAAAAAAAAAGGTTCTAACGGTCCACTTACAGAAGTACAAATTCTAACAAAAGTACAATATAAATAGATACTTTAAATAAAAAAAACTGAATGCAATGTAATGCCTCCAAAATGCCTACTCAAAATTGTCTCACTGTGGATCGTAAGCTTCACATTAAGAAACACTGTGCTAATGTAATATTTTGTTAACCACAAGCAAGAATCAGACGAATCTGGTCATTAATGTGTCAATATCGTTTCATTTTCATTTTTAAGTCCGAATAATTCAACGAAAACCTCGGATTCGAGTACCGCGGCAGACGAATCGCCTCAAGAAGCGAACGAAACGTCCATGGCCACTGAGATCCATGATGACGAGGGTTTGGAGATAAATCGAACACCAAGTAAAGTCGAAGAGAAACTTCAAACAGAAGTCGCGAGTAGGATCGTCTGGACGACACCGAGAACGATTTCAGAAGCGACGAAAGGACGCCCCGTCAAAGAAACATCGACGGAAGCATCCAAGGGAGAAAAACCCGCCTTTTGGAATTCCAAAGCGGTGGAATTCCAAGAATTATCTACCTCAACAGCAACGAATATTCAAAGCGAGTCAAGTGGTAAGAACACGCGCGTTAAAATTCAATTTAGCATTACCATTGGCACAATAGGAAATGGAGAACAAAGATGCCATTTTGGAAAAAATAAATATTTAAGACAAAATAATAAAATAAAGGACTGTTATCACAAAAGTCTTAGAAATAAATTAGTTGAAACGTTGAAGAAAATGCTTGAAATTATTTATCCTTACAATAATTGGAACTATATATATTATTTACAGACCATTCGAGGATTGCTACGACGGAACGACCAACTTTCCACTCGACATTCTCGAAGAATCGTCAGAACTTTTCCGCGTCTCAGTTTTCTCGAGAAACGGAAGCTTCGGCTCTTTCGGCGTTTCTGGTTCCCGGCGGCCAAGTACCCTCTGTATCGGCACCAAATCTGCGTCCATTAGGGAGATCAACTATAACAAAAGTTCCCTCGCCACATCTCGATCACGCTGCTGAAGTAGAGAAACAGAAGTCCGTGGCTGAAGCTGTTCAACGGAACGTGGAAAACACGGAAGAGAAAATTCTTAATAAAGACGAATCCTCCGACGAGAACGCTGAAGTTATCGAGGACAGTTCGTTTAATTGGTATTTTCAACATTACAACGATACCAATTTAGAACCCTACACGGGCGTAGCGTATAGCGCAGGTGAAAAAACAAGTGTTTACCGATGGACTCTATTTGGTCAGATGTGGCTTATTTTTTACACTTTTGTATAGAAATGAACAAATTAATGAATATCCTTTTCCAAATATACGGGAAATATCGACCAATTTTTCACGAAAGAAAGACAGAGAGTCTGTAGGTTTTTTTTAAAGGTTAAATCAATAAGTCCATTAATGAAAAACAGCGTGTATCTCAAATTATGTATCGTACAGGTACAAGCATGATGAAATGCTGTTTCACAGTACACAATTTTGCGCTTACGCGCGTACGTTTAAGTATGAATTTGTATGATACAAAACAAGTTGTGCACGATCGATCTCAACTTGTTCTCATCTGAGAATGCATCTCATCTTGATCTTCGTAAAGTCCCTTTGTATTAACAAAGAATAAATAAAACCGTTTGTTCGAGTGATCGATTCTTCTGTTTTTTATTAATTATGTAATGTGTTAATTATGATAGCTCAAGATTTTTAGAAAATATGTCTGTAGCGCCTAAATTGTCTACAATAAGATAATCTTATCTAATATTTTCAAATAATATAGAAAACTCCGGTATATGTGGGCAAATTGTTGACAGTGATTGAGCAATTCACGTGAAAATGACCGTAGTTTGTCAATATCGATACATTACAAAAAGTTATGTAGTTTGAAGCAGATTCTCATTCCTAACGAAATAACGAAAGTTTATAGTAAAAACTCGGTAATCGTATTTGTTGCGTTGTTTCGTGAAAAAATTATTTAATGTTACAATTTTCAATGATTATACTTTGTTAACTAAATTTAAATTGTGGAAATGTGTAACTGCGTTCCTACTATCATATCCTTTATCTAATGTAAATACTTTTAATTCATACTATACTGGAATACATAAGAAAAACATTTTTATTTTTGGTGTTGACTCGAAATACCGGCCATTTAAAAGCATGAAATACATTTGTACATGTATAAACAAACTTCCGTAAGTTTTGTGACCTTTTGTAAGATTAAGTTTCAATCGCACAAGTTAGTCTCGATTTCACTTTATTCACTGACTCTTAGCTTTTGCTTTATCTTTTTCATCCTTTTTCTCATCTTCTTTCTTTTCGTCCTTCTTTGTTTCTTTCTTATCAGTTTCTTTTTTCTCGGCATCGCGATTAGTTAATTTATTATTAATCAAATTATGTAGCGCTACTACGGATCTAACAAGAGCCGCGAGATACACAACTAACATTTGATCATTCGTTTTTACGTATAGTGAATCGACGAAATTACTGTGCGTCATATCGGGTAACAGGTTAAAAATGTCCTGTAGTTGATAAACAATCTGATGATTTATTGGTAATTTACCACTGCCAACTTGAAGCAGGTAATCTCTAATTTCCCTAATTTGTTCGTGAAGACCCTTCAAACCTAATAGCTGATTTGTAATTCTCTGGCTAAGGGTACCAACAGTAGTATCTTTGATATCTCTCAATAAATGTTCTACACCTACTTCTTCTGCTTCCTCTGCACCAATTTCACTAGGGATGTGTTCAAAGGTTTTAGACGTTGGTGATCCATCCTATAAATAATTTTAAATCATGTTAATTGTATTAAAAATTGTATAACAGACTATACAGGGTGTTCGGTCACCTTGGGAAAAATTTTAATGGGGGATTCTAGAGGCCAAAATAAGACGAAAATAAAGAATACCAATTTGTTGATGGAGGCTTCGTTAAAAAGTTATTAACGTTTAATGTTCCGACCGTGTTGAATTTTTTTCTCGAAAATGCGCAAGATTTCGGGGGTATGTTTATTCACCAAAAATGATTGTAATTGACCCCCGCAACCGAAAATAATTTTTTCAGAACGATTTGAAAAACTTTTTTTTCGCCGAAAAATTTCACACCTTCTCGAATTTTTTTCTAAAAAGTGGTTAGGATTTCGGGGGTATGTTTATTCACCAAAAATGATTGTAATTGACCCCTGCAACCGAAAATAATTTTTTCAGAACGATTTGAATTTTTTTTTTTTCGTCGAAAAATTTAGGTACCTACCCCCTTGTCGATTTTTCTTAAAAATTCGTTTTTCGTTTTTAGTATTTTTTTTTGACGCCCTACAGAAAAGTTGTCTAATACTTTTGTGTAGGTACCCATGAGCTCTACTTCAGAAAAAAGTTTCGTTGAAATATATCCACCTGTGTAGGAGTTATGGCTGTTTGAAAATTGGACCATTTTTATGAGGTTTTTCTCATTTTGCGGGGTCAAGGACCAACTTTTCGAATATTTTTGCGATTTGTACATATTCTCCATCAAAATACGCGTAGTTTGCTTTTTTAAACATTAAAATCGTCCAATCCGTTCAGAAGTTATGACGTTTTAAAGATTCGCATGAAAATTCGGGCAGACATTTCTGACCAGAAATTAGATTTTCGGTAAGGAATTTTTTTCTCGAAAATGCTTAGGATTTCGGGGGTATGTCTATTCACCAAAAATGATTGTAATTGACCCCCGCAACCGAAAATAATTTTTTCAGAACGATGTGAAAAACTTTTTTTTCGCCGAAAAATTTCACACCTTCTCGAATTTTTTTCTAGAAAATGGGTAGGTTTTCGAGGGTATGTCTATTCACCAAAAATGATTGTAATTGACCCCCGCAACCGAAAATAATTTTTTTAGAATGATTTGAAATTTTTTAATTTAATTGTTAATAACTTTTTAACGAAAACTCCATCAACAAATTGGTATTCTTATGTTGGCCTCTAGAAACCCCCATTAAAATTTTTCCCAGGGGTGTCCGAACACCCTGTATAACAATCCGGCGCGCGCGCGTATACAGAGTACACGACTTAGTTTCGCGACTTCGTCTTTCGCCAAAATATTTTTTCCTGTGATCGGATCGACTTCGGACCTTTTTTTATTCATCATTCGCAGGTTTTTCTATATATTTGACCCAAATTAAAAATTTCATATCAACGTTGCGTGTATAGAATACGAAAAAAAGGCGCTCGATTTACGAAAAAAAGCGCGCCTGCTGGAGGAATAATATAAAACTTACATCGTGAACCTCTTCAACAGCTTGATATGCTTCTGTTGGAAGACCAAGATCTTTGGGTTTAGCATCAATGATGACCAACACAGAATTAGGACAGTATCTCCTAATGAGTTCATTGATAGCAACATCATTTTGATGTAATTTAGGCCCAGTGTGATACCATCCTACTACCTTTTCACGAGCTAATAATTTATACAATGTTAAATTTTTGTTTTTATTTAGAGAATTCAAATTTATGTACAATGGAATTAATTTTTACCATTAACTTTCTTGAACATTCCATACATGTTTTCCAGATAATCGTGGTCAAGAAACCATACACTTTTGTCTTTGTCATCTTCGTCAAAGGGTACTGTAAGAAAAACGGCAATTAACTTTCACAATTCGAATTTCTTATTTACACAAATTTTGGAGTCTGTGTATAATCACTGAAACCAGTCAAATTACAAGACATTGTGTAATACAAATTTACAACACATTTACATGGTAATTACTAGCGTAGAAAACTATAAAGAATTCATCGCAAAAAGTAGTAGTAATTTTAAGAAGCAGCGATAAAAGTTGGTGGAGTCATTCTAACCTGCAAAACTGTTTGACACGTCCAGCACACCTTTGGTCCTCCAACATCCCAAAAGAACACCGACAACTCTTTTTTGATTACCAATCTTTCCCATACGATTAAAATGGTCAACTACACTCAATAAAACCAAAGGGTGAACCACCACTTTTGTAGTCACAACCTCTTGACTCGGCATTTTTGAGCACTTTCTTTGCTTTCCACAATGAACATAGCTGCGTTGGAAATACTTCAAGTTACACGCTGTTCATTCGCGACAAACCCTTCTAGGTACAAACGTGCAAGCATCATAATTGGAAATAGGTATTTTCAGATTATAATTTTAAGAAATAAAAATTATTTCCTAATGAATTGTTTATTCGCAACAAATAATTTTATAAAGGACATGCATGGAATTTTTGTTTAACTTTAAGCATTTCATGGAATGTAAAAATTCTACAAAATTTACTTTTCTGTTTAATAATTAAAAAAACTATTTTTTTTAGGGATTACAATTGGCAGAACTGACGAGGAAACACGTTGTTTCACAAGTGTTTTCTAGTGTCTATTTTGTTACTCATCGGTTATTAAAAGGTAGTTTCTTTTATCGTAATACTTTTAACATTTATTAGTACTTGTAACAGTGATACAAAACGTGTCTTTTTGTGTATTTTTTAATTCAATTTTTTCGGAAAATAGTATCAAAACATGTCATATGATATTACGTTTTGCTATCCTAGTGTGGCTATACTAGTGTGAGGACGATACTAGTTACGACGGATTTCCTATAGCACCTAGTGGAATAGTTAGGAAATCAGTTCGTCGTTACTAGTGTCGCTGTCGATGTATTCAATTATGCTAAATTTGGCAACACTGCTGGCTATCAATGCTATGCTTACCAACTGAAATTATTACAGTCGAAAGGGCGCGAACTTTAAGATTATAGATCTTTTTTTGATAATTATTCAATCTAGGGAAAACAACTCTGATAACCTTGACCTTGACATATGTATGTTATCAAGAAAATGCTCCTTAATAAACTCCAAGAGGTTATAGTCGTCTGTTGTTATTCATTAAAAAGTTATTAAAAAAAAATGTTTGAAAAATATGGCATTTATTTTCAGTACTACATTAAAGGTGTACAACTATGTTTATAAAGAAGTGAATTGAACGCATGGTAGGTGATATCCGGAGTAAGATTCCACGACACGGAATGAGACGTAAACATTATTGTTTATATTTTAATTGATTTGTATGCATTAAATGAAAATAATAAAGAATAAATTTATTATAAACACCGAACAAATATTTTCAACGCAGTTTATTCATAATATTGACTAAAATGATAGTTTATTTTACTGGTAATTATTGCAAATATTAATGCAGTATGTAGATCCTCAGCCTGAATTTCAAACTTAATGTAACCCATGGATAAGTTAGGATAGATCAACGCGTTGAAATTTTAAATAAATTTTGTAGTGAATAATAATTAAATATTATGACGTACAATAACTTTATTGTTAAACAGATCTTCCTTCGTGTTCGATCTTTTATTTTAGTAACTATGTAAACAATAAATTCAAGGTCAAGGATCGGAGTTATCTTCCGAATACTGAATAATTAAGTTCCTTAGCTTAAGTTTCGAGTACTTTCAAGTGAAATAAAGTAAAATATTTTTATATTTCTTAAAAAATACAGTTGCACCTAAGTTTCATCCTAACTCTAGTAATGTTTCACGTTTTTCGTTAATAAACTGATGTAAAATTCTATTTTAAAGGATGTCGAAATCAATAGTGTTCGTAACCGGAAACGCGAAGAAACTCGAGGAGTTTGTGGCCATTTTAGGAAAGAATTTTCCACGAGAAATTACAAGTAAAAAAGTCGATCTTCCAGAATATCAGGGAGAGATAGACGATATTTGTCGCAATAAATGTCGAGCCGCAGCAGATTTAGTTAAGGGTCCGGTTATCATCGAGGACACTTGTTTGTGTTTCAACGCAATGAAAGGATTACCTGGCCCTTATATTAAATGGTTCTTAGAAAAACTTGGTCCAGAGGGTCTTCATCGGATGCTTCATGGCTGGGAAGACAAAAACGCGGAAGCAGTTTGCACGTTCGCCTATTGCGCTGGTGAACCGCAAGATCCGGTTATATTGTTCCAAGGTCGAACTCAGGGAACCATCGTCGCTCCTCGAGGACCACGAGATTTTGGCTGGGATCCGTGCTTCCAGCCTTTGGATAGCGACAAAACTTACGCGGAACTACCAAAAGAAACGAAAAATCAAATTTCGCACCGTAGCAAAGCGCTAGAGAAATTAAAAGATTATTTTATGAAGGAGGCTGAACATTGATCCAACGCGCCACGCCTACGGAAGACGATTATTGATACTATAGTAATAAGTAACCCTATGTAACAGTGATAATTTAAAAAAGTACGATATTTTTTCCCCGGAGGAACTTTATTTATTGCACCCTTCCTATCGAATAATGTATTTTCTTTTACCAGTGATTGATTATCTTTTAGAAAACACATTGGCCATTTCTACCAAATATCAACGAGAAGGTTTTTTGTATTGTTGAAGATGACTCGATGTTAAAAACACATTTCTTCTTTATCAAAAATTTCTTTATTATTTATAAATTATTTTTAATCCGTATTGATAATTTGATCGATAGATTTAATTGATTGTCAACCACAGGTCTACCATTTGATTATTATTTTTCTGTGAATTTTGTCTATGGATCAGTGACAATAATATTTAAAACAAACAAACGATTCAAATGTTGACCACGGTAATTAATATACCACAAATCGCACGTATCCACGATATTATTGTTTACATGTTTGCACAATGACGCAATACTATTTAATATGTTGTTATATTACTTTTACGATAATAAACGTGCGATTATTAACGATGATAATTTCTACGTACTGTTTTCGATAAAATGACCTATTCTCGTATTATTTGTTATTATTCTTGTTCATTACGAGCGACGGTAAACATGCAATCATTTCTGATTTGTTGTTTCGTAGAATATCATTGATAAAGTTAACTAAATTCGTTAATACTCGAAACACTGTGCTTTTTAAATGTAAAAAAGACCTCGAGGAAAATATTTAATGCTCTGCCATATTTGTATATCAAGAATTCCAATGATAAAATATTATTACTTATATTCGATCGTTATAATATAATTGTAAACGTTTAGTTTTGCAGCACTATAAATTCTTGCCAAGAGGGTGAGGAGCTTGTGGGGGTTGTCAATCATTGAATTTATTATATTTCGCGCGTAGTTGCTTTTAAAGCAAAAATGCATACAACAAAAGTTGTGGAAAATAAAATTAAAAAATTTTTTTATTGTTAATATTAAGTGACTTTAATAATTAAACCTGTGGAACGAGTTAGAAGTTTTGCTTGGGCGTGGAGATTGAAATATGTAAAAGTATATTTTTGAACCTTCCTTTGCACAATTTATAATTTGTTTATAATTTATTTCTTAATATTTTAATTAAAGATTTACGTTAATTATTTATTTATACACACGCAATCTCAAAAATGTTTATAGAAGGTAATGTAAACTAAATAACAAATATATTTTCTTGACATTTGGGGGAGGGGGATGATCGTTACACTCGCCTTTCTTATAAATACGCTTCTGACAGGACCATCCGTTGGAATCTCATTTATCTAAGAATAAAAACGTATAAGTTATACGCGACATACGACATGTAATGGAATTTCTTTCAATAACTCATGCAATTGATTATTCAAGAAATTGACATAAGATTGACCTGTTAATCTCTCATGAAAAACAACGTGTTATCGAACTTTGTAAATAAACAGTTCAATAGAATCAATTATACTTAATTTGTACCTATAAATTATCAGAGCACAAAAATGGCTGACTCGGGAATGGAATCTAACAAGGAACACGTTTATATAATATTTTTTCATTGTTTTCTTTTCGTCCTCGATCGACTGTTAAAGCGAGTTTCATACGTTGAAATGCACTCTTATGCATATTCTGCATTTAAACAATAACTTCTATCCTAGACGACGTCGTGTACTTTACTTAAAATAGACATACTAGGTGCATGGTGTTCGAGTCATTTGCCTTTAGCGAACGAAACGAAGGGGAATAATACCGGGCAGTGTCTCGTTTAAGAGAAACAAGAAATTCGAAAATAAGTAAACAGAAAAAGAAAGCATTTAATTATCTATTGCAATAAAAACGCAAAAAAAAAAGAAAATCATAAGCCGCCACAAAACATTCGATCGGGTGACACGCATATTTATAAGAGCTCATCCACGTAAAAGAAAATGAGTCGTTGCAACGATGCCCGAACGGGTTATCTTTTGCATTGATTACACCGGTACGGCCGATTCGTAACACCCTTTCGTTGGGGGTTATCGTTTATGCTTGCAAATTCTCATTTCACCCGGATTCACCGATTTTTCGCCTTATAAAAGGAGAATTCCGCCTAGTAGTGAACCAGTCATTCTTCGAGCATCGTGCTACGATGAATGCCCTAATCGGTAAGTGAGAAGACGAAAGGATCGAACGTCACCTTATTACATGTTTTTATAATTATATAACACTTTTATTTTTCAGTGTTATTGGTGTCTTTGGCGGCGGCGGCTCACGCCGTGCCAGGTACGTTGATCGAAATTGGTCCTTCGAACTCTACAATTTCAAAGATTTTTAAACGTGAAAATACCTTTTTTTTGTAGCTTACGTCCCCCATGGAAAAGAGGTGACTTACAAGTACTCGGTCGATGTGAAATCCGAACTGATGATGCCGGCTAAATACGCGTCCGTGTTCGGCATTGACTGTCGTCTTCGCGTAAAACATTACGCCGGTGACCCGAATTGGCCGAATTCCTACTACGTTGAATTGACGAACGTAATGCACAGACTGTACAATGGACCAACTAGATACAACGAGCATCCTAATGTTACGTTGCTTCCTGTTCCTGAGATCGCCAGGTCAATCGAAAGTCCCTTTGTGATTGTCTGCAACGAACACGGTCAGGTAAATTGCAAAACAATCGTTAAACATGGGAGCCAAGTAGTTCAGACTGACACGTGTTTCCATTTTAGTTGGTGGGTTTGAAATTCGTGGGACCAGAACGCGAGTGGTCGAAGAACATAAAGAGGGCGATCGCCTCTATGCTTCAACTGGATATGGTTCACATCTTCGCTCAGAGCCCCGTGAAATCGCATAGTTTCATAAGCCGCGAGGTAGGTAACGACTGATGGGAACATCTCGGAGATATTGGTTAATGTTCTCTTTGGTTGTTACCACTAGGAAACCATTCACGGCTGGTGCGACGTGTCCTACAACGTTCATCCCAAGATCCAAGATTCTTCGGTAGACACTAACGAGTTGGTGGTCACGAAAATACACGAACCGTTAAACTGCACTAAATTTTCTTACCTTACGTTCAATAATATCGAGCACAACAATTCGTGCCAAATCCCGGAAGAGGTATCGAGCGATCTATGGATTTCAAATTCGTTTCTTAAGCATTTCATTAACAATTTTTATAAATTTCAGAATGGCATGACCACCGCCAGCAGACGAGTGTTCGAAATCGAACACCACGGGCAGGAGATATTAATAAAAAAGCTTATCGGTCACTCTGTCATCAACTATTTCCCTTGGCTCGCCAAAGCCGAGGCTCACTACCTTCTCACCAAGTAAGTTAACGGTGGTAAAATAATTTTTACTTGTAATAAAACGCCCTTTTTCCACAGCCAAACTTTGATCTTCGACGACATTAAAGATACGCGCGACATGCAAGCGACGAACGATCAAATCGATCGTCGTATTACTTTCTCCGAACCGACCACGAACTACGATGTCACCGGTGACTTGGATGATACCCAAGGTCGACATCAAATCAAGTCCAAAGACGATATCGACAAAGTGAAGAAGATGCTGGACGAAGCCGCCAGCTATCTCAAAGAAAACCATATGGAGCAGAGACAGCCAGAATGGAAGCACGGTCAAACAATTAATAGGCTACTGTACACTATGGGTCGCATGAGTCTTGAATCGTTGGTTAAAGTGTTCAACGACGTCGAGAGCGCCACAGATAAAAAGGCAGTAACGATGAAGTACGTAAATCGGTGTTTGTCGATCGTCGTAAAATCCGCACCGAAACTAATTCTTTTCGTGTTCGATTCTCAGAAATATTTTCCTCGGAATGGTGCCGAACGTAGGAACCACGGCCGCGTGTCTTTTCACGCGGAACGTGATTCAACGAAAGACCGTTTCTGATTTGACTGCCGTCGCGATGCTCAGCAAACTTCCGATGAACGTGAAACATCCGTCGGAACAATTGCTTAGAGACATGGAGGCGTTGCTGCGCCTGGACGAGTCTGTTTCCGTCGACGTGAGGAAGGCTAGCATACTTTGTTTTTCTACCCTGGTCCATAAAACTTACAAGAACGGCACCTACACTCCTCTCCTGGACTTTTATTTGAACCACTTCAACGACGGTTTCGAAAGTACGAATATTTTATTAAATTTCACGCTTTTCGTGATGATTCATTTTTAACACGTTCCACAGACAGTCCAACGCGGGAGATGAAGATGACGTACCTGATGGCCCTCAGAAACACTGGTGTGCCGAAAATTCTAGATCTTCTGGAGCCAATCGTTCGCGGCGATGTTGTCGTATCCGAAAATCCACATATGTTCCGTGTATATGCTATGTGGGCCATCAAAAATGTAGCCGTTGAATTCCCGACTCGCACGCACGACTTGCTCTGGCCAGTTCTCAGCAACGTCACTCTTCCAGTGTCGGTCAGGATCGTTGCTTATGAAGTGTTGATGCATCAGTTGCCTTACACGAATCGTCTCATGGACGTGTACTGGTTCATGGTATACGAGAACAACGAAGATCTGTACAACTACCATGTAGAAACGATCAAGGGGCTGGCGTCTTCCTCCAATCCGTGCTTCAGACCAGTTCAGGAACTGGCTAGGAAAATATTGAGGTTCACGAGAATGAGAAACGTTCCTGGTCCGCTTTCGACCAAGTACCACGTCGACTCCTTCGACGAGACATACGGGCACAGCGAAGCCATAAAGGTCTCGTTGATCGTTAATCGCAAGTCTGGTCTGCCGTACATTGGCACGGTAAATCTCTTATCGTCCGTCGCTCGCAAACCTGCCAGTCGATTGGGTGTAAGTATCGCTAATTTCAATCAGTCATTGTCTTGGTCGTCTACAGGCGTTTCACTGAATTACCTGTATCGTAGGTTCATTGGTACATCGAAGGTTTGCCCGGAGTAATGAAGGAAACCATGAACAAGATTTTCGGTAGCGCCGTGAAAGGTGTCATCAAACAGAACGTGAGGGGCTTGATAACCGAAACTGCGAAAAATATCAAGGCAATCGGGCCTTTCAAGATACAGTTGGTTCTAACGACCTTGAACGATAACGTTGTCACGGTGCTCCACTACGACCAAGATACCTGGTGGGAGGTTTTCGACAAACTGAATTGGTGGAAGCAGTGCATTACCGAGCACAGTAAACAAATTAACGCGCAGAACGTTTATTACGATGACAACTACGAGATGCACGTGCCTACCGACTTTGGCGTACCGGCTGTCTTGGCTACGAAATCACCTGTCCTCGACTCTTTGAAACTGAATATGGTTTGCTCGAAAGAAATGAATCTGACCAAGATGCAACTGAAGATGAAGTATCAGGAATGGACGCACGGGGAATACTTCATGTCGATTTACAATCCCATCGCCGATACTTGGCACGCTATACGCAGAACAGGAACACGGGATATTGTCATACCGCACGATCTGACAATTGTTTATAACAATGTTTCGAATAGTATTAAGATTACCACGCCAAGACTGCCAATGAACGAATATTCGACCGTTGGGTTATTGACTCAAGCCAAAAACTACGTCACTGTCAGGGACGAAACAGACGCTTTGACGAAAAGCTGTCCCGATTGCTCTCACATTCAGAACGTCACCGGTGTCGTGAGCAACAGGACACACGTTCACGACATACACTCGAAGGATAACGGGCTTCGATATTACTTAGGAATATACAATTGCGAGGGCCACGTTACTCCCTTGCCTATCGCACACTGGTACAACGCGATTGCTTTTGATCGTAGCGAACCCATGTAAGTACGAAATAATATAGTAATTAACGTACGAAATGTTTGGTTGCATCAATAAACTTTTATTTTCGGTACGAAGGAATTTCCAGACATACGTACGTTTGCTTATGAGACTGCGTCAGAAGGTGAAGAACGACATGATCTCGTCGCAACACGCGAGTTGTTCGAATCTGATCAAAGTGGAACCGAGCGTCGTCTATCCTGCTTCCCAGGTAAGTTGGGAAAGACGTGATGCATAATGCACCTTTCTTTAATTTTAATTTTGAAACTAGGTCGATTGCACCGCCAAAATTAACATCAGAGATACCCCTGGAGATAAATTGCACGCCCTCGAAGCTATAAAGGTCGACATCCGTTCAACCATGGACACCAAAGGGCACAGAAACGTATCCATAGTGCAGTGGGACGCGAATGTTGTCGTACACATGTCACCAGGACACGAACTCAATCGCATGCATACTGAGCTCACCCGCACCATTCCGGGAGAGAAGAATTTGAAGGTTCGAGGGATCAAAGGATTCGTAGAGTAAATGGAGACAATTAATTATTGTTCTGTTTTTTTTTAGATATGCATCGACGGACGGAAGGACTATTCACACATCGACACCGATCCGTTAAACGTTACCGATACGAACAAGAAAACCCACATGAAAGTGACGATCGTTGCGGGAGAAACGACGGAGAACAAATGTGTGCACGATCAAATGGATGTCACGGTGAACGTGATAGGTGAGATGTCGCAGGAGCAAAAGCATCACACGCAGCACGAACACATTGCCCAAGTTTGTCATGATCACATGAACGATCCAGACTTTCATACCGAGGAAATGCACGTTCCAAAAACTTGGGAATGTATCCGGGAAGCTGTGCTTCACTCAACTCTGAGGAAATACACCGCAAACGTGGAATTGAAGAAGGTACATTTTTATTTATGGCGCGAATCCAAACTAGTCGTATCTTTTTTTTGGAATTGTTTTATATTCGTATCGATTTTAATTTTTTCTCTCGCAGGTCCCTTCGTTCGTGGCAAAAGACACGAACGTGATGCAAACTTTACTGCAAGCTTTTTACATCGATCATATGAATTATACTGGAGAACTCACGTTGCCTGGAAACGCAAAAATGCACTTGGACTATTCAACTGTGACACCCACAGTTGACCTGGTCGCTCTACGCTCGACGCACAGCTATCATATAATTCAACTGCCTTTCGGTGACATGGTTTGGAATAAGTTAATGGACAACGTTAATTTTCCTATGCCCATGTTGACGCAATACGTTGACGATACAAGCAGTAAGATTACAATTATTAAATTTATAATGGTGCAATTTCGATGCTTGCGCGCAAACCTCGTCCGTTGCATTTTGTTAATAAATAATGTTCGTTTACCAAATTTTCCTCGGTGCGTGGGTAGTCAAACATCAGTCGTAAGAATCGTGGACACAATGTGTACGTTTGTCCAGTTCTTATTAGATTGATTACCTCGATAATCGCACGTATTTTCGCAACTATCGAAGTTGAACTCTAGTGATTATTTATAAAATTGATATTCATCGCCTTTTCAAGTTAGAAGCGTTGTTTTATTAATATCAATATTGTGATGTTTGCAGAGCAATGCACAGTCTACTCTCGAGTTCGAGTAGCTTTCAACAATTCCATTATTCGAGAAAAGGTATCCAACGCTTGGACAGTTTTGTCCGGTCACGAAAGCGACACCGAAAACATGTTTAAAATTTCTGTACAAGGACTGCCAAACGACAGATTGGCCATGTTGTGTAAAATTCGAAAACATAAAATAGAAATCGAACCCACTGATTCAAAGGTGATAGTCAAGGTCGATGACGTACAAATACCTAATCACGAAAATGGTGTTTTAGTACCTAAGGGTGATCTGGAGACCTACGTTATGAAGTAAGTTTATCGTTTTTCTTTCACTGTATATTTTACAAAGGAAATTGCTATTTATATAATATATAATTTTCTATGGTTTTCTTTGAAAACCATATAGCTTAAATATGACAAAAATGTGTTTCCTTTCTACAGGTTGACAGCGAATTATGGTCACTTGATTATACAATCAAAATGGGCACCATTAAGCATCTTTTACACGCCAAACAGTGTGACCGTATTAGTAACTACTGAACTTCGGGGTTCTGTATACGGTTTATGTGGATCCATGAATAGTACCGAAATTCCAAAAATGCATACTCCTTTGGGCCATTGAAGTATCAAAACAACGCCAATGTGAACATTATAGCCATCTTGTAAAGTGTATCAAGCGGAAGTTCATCAAAGTTATAGGTGTTCATTAGTTTTTCATAAAGCACGAAACATTGCAGGAATGTTGTTTCGATAATACAGTTACATTTGCAATATAACATCAATATGTTTGTAACATATATTATGCGCTTATGGTGCAGAATATTACAGAAATATTGTTATACTATTGCAGCTGCAATTGTACTATTGCGCCTATACGACACCGAACATTATTGAAATATTGCTGCAATGTTGCAGTTATAATAGCGTACTTACAATATTACAGCAATATGTGTGTGTAATATTGCATTGAAAATATTTTAAAAATATTTTAGTAATTATGAAACATATACTACTTCGAAACGTGTGTAGTGCATAGCATATTCTATGAATATTGTAGCAAAATTTCAATGCTGCCGTCGTATCCACGATATTACAAAAACGTTGAAGTAATATTGCCGTGAAATGTAGCCTTGCAAATAGTATATTTTAAATATATTGCTGTAATATTTTCCCTTAGCATTACTTTCAAAATATTCTTTTTATATCCAGACAAAAATAAATATTCAAATTATTTACATTTATATATAATATATATTTTTATAAATTATAATATCCCTAAAGCTTCAAAATTTGTTGAATTTCCAGCTTGGATATGTTCTCTTGTAAGAATGACAAAATCATAATCGTGTATCTTTGGTAATAATATAAGGGTGTAATATTGCAGATAAACAAGGTTTTTTATACAAATTATCAAGTACTTTGCATTTATGTCCTACTCCCGTATACTTATCTAATTTATTAAATCGAAGTATCACTTATAATTAACGAATACACTTAAATAAATTAATACAGAGATTTATCTTCAGTTAATGTTTCAATTTGTACCAGTGATTAATAGAAAAATATTAATTTAGTATAAACCTATTTTTTCAAAAAGATACTGTTCTATATATATGTATAGCTTTTTTGAACCTACCTACCTAAGTAACTGCATCCGTAATTTAACATAACCGTACCATCTACTATTGTATTTTAATTATATAAATATATAAAATACCATTCTAATAGAAGATGCGAGTTTTGAATATTTATAATTAATCAAATATGATGCTTATAACAAGATTAGGCTATTACAGTTATATACTATATAATGAAGTCATTTGAACAAGTCGCCTCCGTGGCGCAATCGGCTAGCGCGTTCGGCTGTTAACCGAAAGGTTGGTGGTTCGAGCCCACCCGGGGGCGGTATTTTTTTTTTTTACCATACATTAAAATCTTATCAAAGTTGCACTCGGTGCATTTAAAAGCTGACATATTATATTTTTTCATCATTAAAAGTGTTACGTGTTACGTTCATTACTTAAACGAATTTCTGTTATTGATAGTAAGTACATTTAAATTTGCCACGCGACGAACGATCGAAAGGGGCGCCTCCATTGATTTCCTTCTCTTTCGACACCATCTTCCTTTTATCAACGCATGTACACCACACGAGAAGAAAAGTTATAATCCCAACTTTAAAGATAGAATTTATTACGTAAGGATTAATTACACCGACATAAAGACGTTGATTATTCTTAATTTTGATAGTGTTGTGAATCGTTGATAGTATGAACATTTCATTTAAAACGTTGAATTAATCGAAAAAGTTTCCCTGGGCCGGTCTCTTTAAACATTTTTAAATACTTTAGTTCTTTAAATTAATTCGATTCGGACGGTTTGTGTATTTCAAGCGTTTCTTATTATTATAAACTAATAGAAATCAAACTTCCGCTACAACTACTTAACGTGTAATTCGAGTTGTAATTTTGTAAAGTTTTAGGTTAGGATTAATTCTTCATAATTTCGAGTATATTTCTTTGGCAGTAAGATTTTATACATTCTTTCAGGTATCGCATTACAAAATGGCACAGTTTTTCAATAGATTAGGGCAATTTGGTATGGGCTTGGCTGTGACTGGAGCTGTTGTTAACTCGGCCCTTTACAATGGTTAGTTTTCTTCTTTTTTGCATGTCAGAATATCTATTGTTACGTTCCTAATATTGACGATGTAGCACAAGAGTTAAAACTTTGAAAAGAATTATATTTTTGGTGTTTGCTTACATGAGTCTTGTTTATTTCTAATTTGACTGAAAAATATCTTTCATTGGGTAAAAAATAGATTTCTTTCTCCTTTTGAAACCACTCGCGTGTAAATGAAATCAAAAAGAATTTCACATTATGAAGCAAGACATAATACTTATGTATGATTTTTTCATAAAACTGTGTGTTTTCAATTTTCTAGTGGATGGAGGTCATAGAGCTGTTATCTTCGACAGATTTGCGGGTATAAAGAGTCATGTTGTAGGAGAAGGAACACATTTCTTTGTTCCTTGGGTACAGAAACCTATCATATTTGATATTCGATCTAGGCCAAGAAACGTTCCTGTTGTTACTGGAAGCAAAGATCTGCAAAATGTAAACATCACGCTTCGTATCCTCTTTAGACCAGTACCAGATTCTTTGCCAAAGATCTATACTATTCTTGGTGTAGATTACGATGACAGAGTACTACCATCTATTACTACCGAAGTATTGAAAGCAGTAGTTGCTCAGTTTGATGCAGGAGAATTGATCACTCAAAGAGAGATTGTGTCTCAGAAAGTTAGCGAAGATTTAACGGATAGAGCTTCACAGTTTGGATTAATTTTAGATGATATTTCTATTGTAAGTATCTTAATCGTTTTGATTTTTCTATATGATAATTATATTTTATATTAATTTTGGAATGTTCTTTCAGACGCATTTAACCTTTGGAAAAGAATTCACGCAAGCCGTAGAGTTGAAGCAGGTAGCGCAGCAAGAAGCAGAGAAGGCACGGTTCTTAGTAGAAAAAGCAGAACAGCAGAAAAAAGCAGCTGTAATTACTGCAGAAGGTGACGCACAGGCTGCTAGTTTAATTGCAAAGTCTCTTGGCGAAGCTGGTGATGGTTTAGTTGAACTAAGAAGAATCGAAGCTGCAGAAGATATAGCTCATAATTTATCTAAGTCTCGCCAAGTTGCCTATTTGCCACCGGGTCAAAACGTTTTGCTAAACTTACCGCAATAAAGAGATAGACTGGAAAAAATTGTATACTTAAGTTGTGCATTTATGTCATAACAAATGCATTTTTATGCTATAATGGTGTATGAGATGTAGATGCTATTGGAAGCATCCTGAAAGTGTTGTTTAGCAGGAATATACAGGATGGAGCATTTGAAACAGGTCACCTAGATAACTCGTTTGTTTTTAACAATAAAAGAAGTTTCAAATTATTGTCACCATATTATGTGCCCCTTAAATCCAAGCAAGTCTTGTCTGAAACTTATTCTTCTATTGTTAGAAACAAACGAGTTATTTAGATGATTTGTTTTAAATGCCTTACCCTAAACAGTTCATAGCATTTATATTTCAGTTCAAGATTTACATTTTTTGGCTGTTGTTCCGAATGACAGTCGCGGACGATCGATATGAAATTTGGGGTTGGAGAGGAGGAACGAATAGATTCCAAATATAAAATTTTAGCTTCGGGAATTTAATAGCTTCTGAGATATTAGGTTAGTTTTGGCTATTTTTTATTTCGTCACTATACATTGGGTTCCGATCAACAAAATAAAAATTTGACATAAAAGGCGTGAGCTCATTTTTCGTGGAACATCTTATAGATTTGCTTGCTAGTACTCAAAGACCGTTACTCAAACATTGTATCTCTAGCGGGAATCTGAATTGACGACGACGCGAAGGCTACTATATGACGAAGTTATTGTGTGCATATATACGTGTTTAGGCGGTCGCATACATAATTTCCAACATTTCTTTATTAATATTTTAAAAAGTATTTAATTCCCGAAGCTAAAGTTTTATCTTTCGGATTTATTTCCCCCTCTTCCACTCTTCAAATTTCATGTCGATCGGCCGTGGGTGTCATTCGAAAGAATATCTCATTTTTTATACGTTCCTGTATTTTTTACTGTACGCAAACAATTTTGAACAATTTATTCTACACTTTCAGGATTGTAGTTTTACGTATTTTTCATTTAGATAGTACTTAGTTGATCGATTTAAAATGCGAGATTCAACAACACAAAGTTTAATGTATGTGCTCTGCTATATAAAAGTGGTGGTTGTTGATACTATTTTTGGCTTTTTACCTCGTTGTGAGCATTCATACGAACTAGCGGGCAATAACAGATTTATTTATTCCAGTATAAAGTAACAAAAACTCCATTTTAAGAAGATTTCTATGTGTTTTGTTACAGTTTACGTTACATCATGTAAAAATTATAACATCGACACACGATTAAATCTGTAAACATCTCAGATACTATATATAGCAGAATTAAGAAAAGTAATACCTCGTATGCAACTATGGATTGTAAAAACATTTTGTAATGCAAAATCAATAATGCAACGCATATTTTTAACATGCAGATTCATTTTGAATTGTTACATTAAGCACGGAGATACATACGTGTTTTCAACGTAGTAATTATGTACACAAGCAGACATTGTATCTGTGAATAATGTTAGCAATCATTGCTGTAAAGACTTCCCAATTTAAATATTATTTTTTAGAACGGAATGTTTTAAAACATTTTATTTGATTTGCTCACCTTACGTTATTCAAAGGTTTAAATTTCTTTTTTTCGTTTATACAAACACGAATGAGAAGTACATCGAGGTTTCATCACGGCGATTCGTTCGCATGAATTCGATAGATCGCGATGATCAATCAGCGACTCAAAATTGGTGAAAGATTATCTCAGCCGGGGTGCTGTGGTCCCGTGTTTGTCGGCGTTCCTGGTTGATAGAGAAAACAATCCATCATAATTTGGTGAGCGCCGTGGGGTTTCTTCCGAAGGTGGTCTGCAATGAAAATTGGAAATACACGTTGCTAACTCGAACCTCCTCGTAAAATTAAAATTTATACTTTCTCAGGTCCTCGATCTAACTATCACGCGACTGTACATATATTACATGATTTAAAATAGCACGTGGAATTTAAATAATTCGATGGTTCACGACAGCTTCTAGTGTTTTTCTTATCTTTGGAATTTCTATTGTATTTGTTCCGCCGATTTAATTTTTTCTGATTATACATGATACAATAGTCTGCAAATAATTGTGTAATTTTTTTTTAGAATTCGTTTCGCTTGGTAGGACTCTTTAGAGGGGAAGAAAGATTAGAAAAAAAGATAGAAAAGGATCGTTTTCCATGATAAATTGTACAGGTATAATTTTCATTAAATTATAAACTAACCGAGAGAGCTCACAGACTGGAGGAGCAGAAGGGGTGAGATGGAGGTGGTCGGAGCGCGAGGCGAAAGCAGATTAGCGTGAATAATGAAGACACGACCCCGTGAAAGCCTAAGCGGGCCTCCTTAAGTCTGCTCCTTCGAGTAGAAGCCGAAGCCGGAAAGGAAGGATGCTGGTTGAGAGGTGGAGCGGACAGAAAGGAGGTAGAAGCAGTTAATTACTCCTCCCATCCAAGGGATAACGACTTCCCCTTATTTGTCGAGAGGCGCAAACAGCCAACCCTCGGCGAAATCCCTTGGCAAGACGCTTTCTCGGATATATACCTCACGGAATCTTGGGTCTATCCCATAACTCAAGCTTTGCGCTGTTTCGATGAGCAACAATGGATTCAATGCTATCGACGAGTCTTCAAATTGTTGCCAGATACAAGTCGTGTTATAAACAAGGAGAGAACCGGAAGTAGAAGGGTGATTTTTTAACCAATTGTATCTCAAATTGTAAGTCTTAATATTTCAAGAGTGTAGTTTGGTTTAAAGGGCAAAAATTGCGACATTTTTTTCATATTAATTAAAGAAAAAAAAATATTGATTTTAAAGTTTAGATACAGATTCGTGCAGGGTTCGTCTTGCCAAGCTAATTTTATTTCATTTTTCTTCTCATAAAATACAATTAGGTGCACGATGCATTAATGAAACAGAATTATATTTATTCAGCAATGAAACCCTGATTGATAAACAGTAAGCTGGTGTCTTCAATTGCTTATATTTTGTATACATTACTGGCTGTATAGTATAGTAATATTATAGTATAATATTATAGTATATTATAGTATAGTAATATTATAGTATAACTCTTTGCGGCACAGGATTCAGATAATAAAATAGACCCATGTTGCATAGAAATTTTATTGCGTTTTAAATTAAACAAAATTGGTATATTTTTATTAATAAAGGTATTACATAATGTAAAAACATAAAAAACATAAAAAAAGATTGTCGCAATAAACCTTCCGTTTGCAACAATTGATGAACCTGTATTGGCATGTTGAATGTTGCCAACACAGGTGAATATATTTGTAACATTTGTTAAATATATTATCAATTGCTTTACGTAAATAAGACGAAATATAAACCTATGCGCATGCAGCTATTGCAATATTTCGAGGCGAAACTAAAAATGTCCCACCATGCATTACGGTGCATCAAAAAGGCGGGACACTTATAATCCGAGTATGCCCCAAAGAGATAATAGAGTGTGATAAACAGTGCAAAATTTTTCTCTCATGGTGTTACAGTGACATAGATTTGTTCATTATTCTCGCTAACGTTGTCAGTAAGATTATTTAAAGCGGCAATAGAGTGGTGTAAACGCGTGCAATTAACCGATTAAAATAGTAATGTGAACATGTAAATTGTTTCGTTATCGTGAACAGCGTGTTTATGACCTAAAGTGAGGTTAGAGGGGGGGATGGAAGAGCACATGAAATTTTCGCGGTATACTAATGTCGCGTGAAGTCAGATCGCTCGTTTTTCACGAGTCGTGACTATGACGAAGGAGGCACGTGCGACGCAGAAGCGTCATCGATGAGAAGTTCAAGGTCGTCGTCGTCATTACCGACGATGTCCTCGAAAACAGCACGGGGAGGAACGTAAACGACAAAGGCGGCACATGTTCCCCGGGCTGTGCATGCATGCAACGAAATAAATAATAAGTACACACCCGAATACGCGTACGAGAGATGTAGAGAAGAAGAGGAGGGAGACTAATTATGAAAGAAATCATAATAGTCGCACATGCACCGCGGAGCTGTCGGGCTAACGATCGCTTCCTCTGCATCTGCACCTGTTACTGCGATCCCTACGGTTGCAACGACGCACGCGAGCCGCATATGCCCGATGGTCGTCCTCGGAGACGCGACCGCCTAAAGCGGCGGTCTCTTTTCATCGCTTCGTAGCTTTTAGAATTCCGGAGATTCGCAACGTTTAAGATTTCAGGCTTCGGTAGTTGCTCGCGATTAAGGGGTTACACCTAGTCGTAGTGTTTTCCAAAAATTTTTAGACTTTTGAGGTTAGAGAACTACCAAATCCTTTGCTTCGCTTCAAGCAACAAAAATAACATCTTAAATATTTTATATATTTTGGAAGTTGTTCGTTGAAGATCGAAGATTATATTCTTGAGAAACGGGAATTAAAATTTATTAAAAGACCTCTAGAATTCTCGAGACGAGATCCTTAAGCACAATCGCTAGTTATGCCAAGTTGGAGATTCGAAAAAAGCAAAAAAAGAATGTTTCCATGAATCGATAGGTTGAGACCTTTAAAGACAATGTAATGATTACATACAGCAGAATGGCTGTCGATATTTCAACCTGTTGCTTAAGGGGATAGTCGTTTTTTTCGAATATCGAACTAATTTTCCAATAAGTTCTCCTTTTTGTTCATTTTTTTAGAGTTGAATATTTCAACTATTAACACGATATTATCGTTAACTTCGTGTAATAACTATCGTAATGAATTCAGTAGTTCGCACTTTGAAATTTAGTTTGTTTGAAAAAACAATAAAAAATATTTTATATAAAAGTCTAAAAGTTTCATAAGAATCGATGATCGACATTTGGAGACTGTTGCTCGTTAGCTAATCTCAATTTGTTGCAATTAACTTTCGAACAAGCCAACTTTGCAACAGTTTGGAGAAAAGAGAACGAGCGTTGCATCGTGACCGCCAATGGGTACGATAATTGGGAGCATAATTAATGGCCGCCCGGAGCTTTGTTCGTTCGTTTCAAGAGGAATGGTCGCTTTGAAGTGACCAGTGTAATAAATTACGGTGATCGCATAAACGTACACGTTATTAATTAAGGCGGAAAACGTGGAAACTAAAACATCCCTCGTTCGCAATTTCGTCCCTCTTTTCGCCACGGAGATCACGAGACTCCAGGGCATGCAACGAAACGGGTTGACCATCGTTCGAATTAGAGCCCGGAAAATTGGATGCGTCGCGACGCTAAATGGTCGTGTTTCGCATTTTCTTTTATGCCATTTCGCTGATTGCTCGTTTCGATGGCAACTCGTGCATGGAATAGACATTGTCATTTGTAAGAATGGTAGAAAGAAAATCCTGGATAATTGTGTCGTCGATTAACATGTGTTATTCCATAGAAAAATTCAGATTCTCGCGTCGGTAGAAAGTTCGTTTTTAATTCATTTATTTATTTTTGTTTAGCTAAAGTGAACATTTAACCTTCAAACTGTTAACTTCTATCGAAAGATAGAATTTAATAAAACCAAAAGCTAGACTTATAAATTGTAACAACATTAATCTATTTTAATCTAAAATTGTAAAACATGACTAATATTCCCTGAGATGATGCATAAATCATATGTGACTTGTGATAGTTTCTTACATAGAGTTGATTATCTATACAATACATACATTATGGTATGAAAATGGTGAAAAAAAGAAGTTGGCAACGAACGAGAAATGTGAGGTTGGTAGTATGGCGGTATGCATGCATAGATCGAAAAGGCGCGTAAAAGTACGGAGAGTGTTACTGAGAGAGAATTATTAATTATTATTTTATAATATCATTCAATATATCTAGAAATATATAGGGTATTCGGCCACACCTGGGAAAAATTTTAATGGAAGATTTTAGGGGCCAAAATAAGACGAAAACCAAGAATACTAATTTGTTGATGGAAATTTCGTTAAAAAGTTATTAACGTTTAATGTTCCGCCCGTACTGAATTTTTTTCTCGAAAGTGGATAGGATTTTGGAGGTATGTGTATTTACCAACAATGATTGTAATTGACCCCCGCAACCGAAAATAATTTTTCCAGAACGATTTGAATTTTTTTAATTTTGTCGAAAAATTTCACACCTTCTTGAATTTTTTTCTAGGAAATGAGTAGGATTTCGGGAATATGACTATTCACCAAAAATGATTGTAATTGACCCCTGCAGCCAAAGGTATTTTTTTTAGAACGATTTGAAATTTTTTTTTTTCGCCGAAAAATCTAGGACCTACCCAATTTTTTTCTCGAAAATGGATAGGATTTTGGAGGTATGTGTATTTACCAAAAATGATTGTAATTGACCCCCGCAACCGAAAATAATTTTTTCAGAACGATTTGAAATTTTTTTTTTTCGTCGAAAAATTTAGGCACCTACCCCCTGTCAATTTTTCTTAAAAATTCGTTTTTCATTTTTAGTATTTTTGTTTGACGCCCTACAGAAAAGTTGTCTAATACTTTTTTGTAGGTACCCATGAGCTCTGTTTCAGAAAAAAGTTTCATTGAAATATATTCACTATTGTAGGAGTTATGGCAGTTTGAAAATTGGACCATTTTTATGGGGTTTTTCTCATTTTGCGGGGTCAAGGACCAATTTTTCGAATATTTTTGCGATTTGTACATATTCTCCACCAAAATACGCGTAGTTTGCCTTTTTAAACATGAAAATCGTCCAATCCGTTCAGAAGTTATGGCGTTTTAAAGATTCGCATGAAAATTCGGGCAGACATTTCCGACTTGAAATTATATTTTCGGTAAGGAATTTTTTTCTCGAAAGTGCGTAGGATTTCGGGGGTATGTGTAATGACCAAAAATGATTGTAATTAATCCCCGCAACCGAAAATAATTTTTTTAGAATGATTTGAAAAATTTTTTTTTCGCCGAAAAATTTCACACCTTCTCGAATTTTTTTCTAGAAAGTGGGTAGGTTTTCGAGGGTATATCTATTCACCAAAAATGATTGTTATTGACCCCCGCAACCGAAAATAATTTTTTTAAAATGATTTGAAAAATTTTAATTTAATTGTTAATAATTTTTTAACGAAGACTTCATCAACAAATTGGTATTCTTGATTTTCGTCTTATTTTGGCCTCTAGAATCCCCAATTAAAATTTTTCCCTGTATATAGAAATTCACATAAAATTGGCCTGTTAATCTGTTATTAAAGAAAATAAGAAGTTATCGATCATTTTCTACAGACAGTTTAGTAGAAACAAATAGACCATCTTAGCGATTAAGAATTGTTAGACTACAAAAATGGATACAAGGCAGGAAGATCAAGTAGTGCATATGATAATATGAACTATTTTTATTGATTTTAGGTATTATCACTAAAGAGGAAAATTACACCATTGGCGAATATAATTCTTATCAAGAACAAAAATCAAGTTGTTCTCAAAATTTTATTTCCATGATTTTGAAATCATACATGGCGGATATAACAAAGTACAGATATTTGATCCTTCTCACAAATCCATGATCTGAATTTTAATCGCCTCGTTCGTCAAAATTCTCGGATTCTCGAATCTTCGAAATTTCAAATTCCTCTTTCGTGTATTTCTCAGCTTTCCCGTCGAGTTCTTTCAGTTCCTCCTCTATTTGAAATTCAGTAAATTAACAAGTCAGAAATTTATTCGTAGTATTCGAGTAAGCGTAAAATATTCAACCAGTCCAAACTATAGTTGAAACACGAAGGTCGTATTATTTTTTCCGGCTCGTTCGATGCAACGATTCGGTTCCCCGGCGAATTTTCGGTTAGCGCCCGCGGGCTAGATCCGGAGCACCGGATGGCCGCGGTGTAAAGATATTGCGCTTTAAAGTGTTTGGACTCATTAAGGCAAGCGCCGCTCGGTTAGCATAATCGCGAAGAATGCTCCGCTGCACCTTTTTCATCCTCCCTGTTCCGTTCTAGCGTCCGAACAGCTCGCACGCGAGCAGTAATTTTCAATAAATGCAGCCGGCTTGATTTTTGTCGCTGATCGTCTTCTAGTTGGTGCACGGTCAACGGCAGTCCCGCCATTCACGCTTCACCGACTTTGTTTTCTTCTTATTTACGGTCCTGGTTCCGAAATCGCGGTACTCGGACCGATCGCGCGCGAGCAACAAGAAGAAGGCCTCGAGCCCGAGCGTCCAACATCGCACCACGTTTCTGCCATTCACCTTTCCGCCGTAGAACCGAACGGTTTGGTCGAAACCCTCGGGGGAAGTTCTACGGGCAGATTGATTTACATCGAGGCCAACCTCGAGCCGGCCTCTAATCTCGGGACTGTGCCGTTTGGAATACACGTGACCGTCGATTCATCCCTTTCGCGACCCCCAGAGTGTATCAAACCGATAGTGTCCTGTCGAAAGGTAACCAATTTACTCTTAACCTCTTAAAAGGGCTAATTTGACGCAAGTAAAGAAAACTAGTTTTATGTCCTCGCAATATATAGATATATTTAATCGCGGAATTATAAAACGGGACAGTACAGACAGGTTAGCAGCTCGCACTTCTATTTTCTCACGTTCCCGAATTTGTTAACATAAAGATTAATTTGCCGCAGGAATATACATGTAACGATCAGCTTGGAATCTTTCTTGATCTTCCTTAACGACCGTGTACAATTATATCCGATCTTTTCCGATGGTTCTATCACAGACGAGGTGTACGAGTAGACCTTTCACCAAATGTATTTTTTTGGCCCATTTTTCTGGGGTTCTAGAGCCCCATTACCATTTTCGTGTCACATAACAATGTTATCAGACGGCAGACCGGTGCCCAGAGTAAGTTTACCCTTCCATTTACGCACACCAATCCACAGCCATGTGTACGCGAACTTAGGTGCTTTGGATAGCTTTGGGAATTCAGGAAAGAAGGCGAATGTAAGTCTTTCTTTCTTGCTTTCGAAACATTTTTATTTTCCAACTCATGTATACCTATTACACATAAACGAGGTAAAGAATAGACCTATCGTTAGTGGGATGAACGCTATCGCTGTACCACGAGTATTTTATAACATGAGATACACTCCTCCAAAGTGGAACAAAATGTTAAAAAGATCATGCAAAGATCATGCAATGCTTTATCTTCGTAATGATAGGATCAATAGAAATAGCGTTGTTTTGTAGACCAAGCGGTTCTTAACTTTTCACGTTGACGCTGTCTCCCCACTCTTTGACTTCGCCACTCGCAGGAACCTCCTCGTGGTGAGACCTGGTAATCGGTGTTATCCACGATAGAAAAGTTATTCTTCGTGGATGACGCCGAGCTAATGGCTGCGAATTTAGAATTATTTCTTGATATAATAAACGAATTTAGTTTTATAGTTAGGCAGGTGTTTGGTTAACCATTATGTTAGGCAGGTTATTTTTATTTGAAGATAAATTCTTTTGAAAACTCTTTCAACTCTCTTTCATTGGTTGCACTTTCGTTTGTTTCTTCTTCGACCAACGATCGTTGGTCACAGAAGATCTTTATTAGCGGAGGGTGGATGGGATTCGGTTAGGGCGGGTCTCCATTCGCAGCAACCTCCACGTGGTGTGACCTGGGTAATATTATTTAGCGTTTAATTCATAATCGTATCACTCTTAGCTGGGTAATGCAATTATTAATTAAAAACTAAATAATATTAGCAAATTGGCTGCGATCCGCTTTGCATAGGTCATCATAAATATAGAGCTTCTTCGTTAGGTTAGTTTTGATTCTCATTGATTTATCAAAGATTCTAGGGTATTGCTAGAAGTATACGAGTAGATCTTTTACTCGAAGCATTTTTTCGGCCCATTTTTATGGGGTCTCGAAACCCCATTACCATTTTCGTATCATTCGCAACGTTACCAACAGATTCAAAAAAGAATTTTAATCCCTTCCCTAATCAACTCACGTGTATTTACGCAACACTACAGCTGTCTGCCTATCAATACTAATTCAGTGAATAGTTTCTCAACTGACCGCCATCCATGAGAAGAGGACGTTAAAATCACCTCCGAATTTTCAGGTCGGTATGGCAGTTAGATTGGGCCACGAAAGTCCATAAGGTGAAAGGTCTACTCGTATACCTCGTCTGTGGTTCTACAGATTACTATGCGAGACAAAAGATATACGTACATAGATATAAAAACATAACAACTAGCACATTTTATTTGCCTCAGGAAGACTAGTATTTTGGATTTTTTCTCCAGGAAAAACAACGCGTTTCGATTTTCGCTATGAGAAGTATAGTTCTCCAATAAGAAAGATGAAACTTTAAATTTAAATAAAATGAAGACTACAAAAGATAATCTGGTACACATTCTTTTCTTTTTATATACATTCGAGGATATATATAAAATACAATATCATTTAAATAACTACCATTGCGTTTGACAAAACTAGATGACAATCAAATACGTATACTTGGAGTTAAGATGGCGTCATTTAAGCACCTTTATAATTATAAATTAGCTCTGTATAACTCCATCGATTATTCGCAGGATGTCGTGTGAAATTCAATATTAATTCAATTCATAAGTTTTTGTATTGTAATAAAATATGTTCCAGATAGGTATTATTTTTTGGATTTTGTTTACGTATCGTGAAATATTAAAAAATTTATTTGAATATGTGATGTTTTACCTCGAATTCGTTATGATGAAAGTTTATTGATGTTGCAATACTGAAGCAATTAGGACAATTGCCTTCACCAGGGTCTGATGAATGACACATACTACAGTGAATCATCTATAAATGTCGCGGCCTGGTGTAGACTGCGTAACATTTACAAACAATTTAATCTATTGGGATTCAGACCGACTCGTAATACTTATCGACGATTTACTATGTGAGCATCGTTTAGATCTTGGCGAAGGCAATTCTCCTAATTGCTACAGTATTGCAACATCGACAAACTCCTACTTGGTACATATTTTACTTCAATACACAAAAACTTACGAACCGAATTGACATTACGATTCATCCTGTGAATGGGGACATACAGAGCTAATTTATTTGTAGCACTTTAATTATTTATATCTCAAAAAGTGTCGAGTATCTAATAGGGGAAGTTCAATCGAAGTCGGACAGTACGTGTCGTTTCCTTGCGAGAAAACGTAACGTAGAACAGTGGTAAAAAGAGTTGGCGACTTTATTGACCGTGTTCCTTTGCGATTTCTTTCGCGTGTCTTGACATCCCAATTTCGTCTAGGTGGAATTGCCTGCCGCGGAACAAAAGGGTGAGGCCTTTGGCCAGAAAGACGGGGCCACGCTCCCGTTAGAAACGTTTCCTCCTCGTGCGTCCTGAGGAAACGCGGAGGTCATCGCGTGCAGACCCCCGCGAGACGATCGTGGATTTCTATTGTCAACGGCGCACAAGAAAAGAAGGTTCACGGCTATGGGGTTACCCGTTGCCGCCTTCAGGGTCACCGTTATCCAACGATCATCGTACGGACTACCGCGACGAAACTGGAACGGAACGCGTCCGTCGTCTGTTGGAAACGATGTCAATTTTTAGATGCACTGGGACGCTCCAGTAGACCCTCCATTATCCGTTCTAGCGTTAGATTTACATTCTGAAAGTAACGTAACTACTGTAAAATACAGTGGGTGTAAAAAGTATTCGTACCAGCAGTCAGTTTTAACAGATACTTTATAGAACTTTGTTTATTACGAGAAAAATGCATACGTATTCTTGGAAATCTGAAGAACAAATAAAAATAAATTGTTTGTTTATATTTCCTATGAAAATATTAACAAGAGTCTCGAGCGTGGTCGAAATTACACGAGTAACAACTATTCGTACGCTTCTAATTTTATAACTTCTAATTTGTAATAATTTTTCTTTCACTTTCAGTCATTTTTTTACCCTTGCGTCCCATTTTAGTATTATTTTATATTTGAATTGAGAACAGAACCTATATTGATAACGTCTTCAAATATACTGATGATAATTACGTGGACATTTCATGGTTTACCTTGTAATTATTACGTATACAATGTTAGGAAACAGGAACTGTACTTATTACTATTACCCATATATTTTCGACCACATTCAAGACTTTTGTTAATACATTCATAGAAAATATAAATAAACAATTTATTTTTAATGATATTTGTTCTTGAGATTTCTAAGAATACGTAATATTAATAAACAAAGTTCTATAAAGTTTTTGTTGAAATTAATTACTGTATGAATGCTTTTTACACCCACCGTACAAGTATCAAGGTTTTACGATATTTGAAGCGAATTCAACATTTGTAGAAGCTACTATACATTTATTGCAATGATGTACTAAAACTGTGTCATAGAAATATTCGAACAGCATTAATTACACGCACTCTGTTTCATGTTAATATTTAATAAAATTAAAAATCTAAAATTAGATTTAGCCTTAGCTCGACTGAATGTCAATTTAAAACATTCGTTTATAGATTCCAAGTTATGTATTCCCAAATGAAACATAAATGGAAGTTAGTTTACGAATGAATCTAAAAGTTTCATTCGTTAATCTTGAATAAAATTTTTATAATTCTGGGTAAGAGTCTTACCCTACATTCTGACGAAGACATACCATGTTCGGTTAATGACAGAACGGAAGTTATTAGAATATTCCGATGGCGGACCATTTGGGTAACGGAGGCTCGTACAAAGAATATTCTACTGTGTTTGTAATTGACCATCTTTGCTCGTTCCCGTACCTGGAAACAATTTTGCGGCAGAGTTGCAGCGACCGCGGACCTTCGGCGGTTCTCTTCTTTTCGTTTCGCGAGTCTTTTTCCCATTATTCGTGACGCGCAAAGCTGCGTGTTAGTCGAATTACTTATCCTTTCGCGCGCGTGATTCCCAGTAACGAAAATTCGCGTGATGACTGCAACATTTTGGGCAATATCCTCTTAAAAGGCAGAAAGCATCCTCCAATTTCTCGAAATTCCGCTTTTCGACTTTCTCTTGTCCCTGCGACATCCAATCGAAATTCTCTAAACGCTCGTAACGAGAATGTAGTAATACTAATTGGTAGCTTGTTAATTCTCGAAACACAATAAATGAAAATTCCTTATTAGGGATCGAAAAGTTATCTCTAATTTACTCCTTGTATGTTAACCATGTTGTTTACATCAAAGAACAAAGCAAAAGAAAAGAAGATGATCTGAAACTCTTTGTTTTGATCGAAAACATGAAATTTTCTCTGCAATGAATGTAACCCTTAAGTGGACTCTCGAATTATTTTACCTGATACTGATTTTTATCAAATCAGTAAATTAACTTTCCTTTAAAGCATTTAAAAAATAATGAACTAATGGAGATGTATCAAACAATTAGTTTAAACTTGCGTAGGGTTCGATGATCCATTCAAGGGCTGACAAACTGCATTGTTTCTTAATAAAATTAGATGCCATCGCGTTTAATTCGTTTCTTGGCACGTTGATCCAGGTGGTTCGCGTCGACTCCGACGCGTTCTCCAGGTCCATCTTTCTTCGTCGACCTGGATCAACGTCGACAAAGAGGAGCCTCGGTGTTCCCACAGGAGCGTCTTTCGTGCTGACCGTACGAAACATTAATCCGTCCAGGAAGGAGTGCGCGGTAAGGAGAGCGGCTCGAAGTTGGCCAAAGGGACAGGGACGAGGGGCAGAAGGGAACTTGTAACATATGTGTAACGCAAGGGGCGTTCCGTGGTTGCGGTCCCGTCCATCTGTGGCAAGGAGTCCACACGTAAATTGCTTTATCCTCAGATGCTGTTGCCGTACCTGTGTGTACGCCGTTCGCTCGATTCACGAAAATCGTCCTCGCGAGCGACCACTCGCGTGGGACACGCATCGCTCGAGCGACGAAACACACGCTTCCCCATGTGTCCAATTTCTACGCCATCCACGGTACACGGTACACACGATTTCTTATCCAAGGTCCGCGAGACCGGATGCACTTTCAAATTTCAAATTTCAAATTTATTTCGAATTTCAACGTTAAGGGGAGGTTCCGGTCTAGAGTGCTTGAAAAAGGACATTTTTTAAAATTCTTTTTGTAACAAACTAAGCGAGACAGCAATCTGTGGTTTTGCCATTTTATTACGCATCCTTTATAGATGTAAAAAATCATAAAATTTGTTATTTTATGTAAACATTCAAAGAGAATAAACCATGTTTCGTCGTAGTCCTCGAGAGATTCTTGTTGAGTTGCGGGCGTTCTAGCTCCTCGAAAATCTAAAAGAAAAAAGTCGTACATATTCTTAATAGTTGGACGAGTTACTCACTGCCGGAGAACGTAATAACAATATTACATTACAATGAAACGATTACCCACGCAGGGTGGACTTTCAGTCAATATACATTAATGATTAATATATATTAATATGTATTAATGATAAACAAGATGCATACAGAGTAGACTTGTAGTTAATATATATTAATAATTTTCGCTTCAAGGTGATACATCGAATAGGAAAATTTTAAAAAGCTTTGTAACAACCTGCTTCTGTAACAATTAGCCCCACTCTCCTCTACACACGCAGGGTAAGATGCAAATACGCGCGTGCGTGCGCCAGCGAACGCGGGCCCTTCCGTCACGCGACGTGCCGCTTCCACCGGGCCCCGTTTTTTTCTCCTCCGTCGTCATCGCCTTCTTCTTCCCTTCCCCTCCCTCCATCCACCCTTTTTCCCGCAGACCGACCCAAAACTCTCCGGCCCGAGCTTTCTCGCGGACGGTCACCCGTTTGCACGTGAGGACGAATTCCCGCGGGTGCAAATCGTCGTGAAATTGACGGTTCCAGGAAACGCACGCCCGAGGTACGTTGAAATTAGCGATTCGTAAATTTCCTGGCCTCCTCCTCTTGCTGCCTATCTTCTCTCCTTTCTGCATTCCTTCGATTACTTTCGAGAACACACGAGATAAACTGATTAACGACTAAATGCACGACGAATGTTTTATTAATCATACAGCGTCGCTTGGAAGCCATTTTATCTCTTTCTGGGGCGTACATATTGCTTGAAATATAATATTAGACCATGCTATGAATTCATATTGCTTATCCTTTAAGAATAAGCAAAATTTATCAGTTTAGGGCGCGTTTCAAAATCTCAATCATCAACTAAATAAATCGTAGACGCTTCGAACGAAATGAATTATTTCGAAAACGGAGCGTTCTACGAAAATGTTTTATTTTTCACGTAGAATCATCCTCTGATAGAAAATGCAGCTTTCGAGTAGCTTTAACGTTTGTTATGGTGACAAGGTTTGGCAACCTTTTCCTTTATAAAACAGTAAATGTAAATAAAGAAGAAGTAACGACACAATTTTCTCACAAATTATTTTCTAAGAAGAAGAAGGATTCGTAAAACAGGCAGGAAGATGAATATTTTCAACGAGACGTTCGTTCGTAGGTGACGACCATCGCGTTTCCGTAGTGCAACCTCGCGGTCTATTCTTCCGTTAACAGAATGGAATTTCGTAGAACGTACCCCGGCTTTAACGGGGCTTTATGTTCGCGGGAAATAACGATTCCAGCTTGCCGCAGTTTTTACGACGGCTAACGATACCGGCAAGATTAACCGACCCGGCAAATAAAAGCGTGGGCGAAGATAACGTAATAAATCTTCATTAGGTGGAAAAAAAGCGCGAGTGCATATACAGACAGATAATGCGACGATAAATGGCCCGTGTCTTCTTTTCAATTTTCCTTTACTTTTTGCGCTACTCTTTCCGAAGATCTTGTTACATGCTGTCTGGTCTTGGGCAATTCGATCGAAAGACACGCGTTATTATTATATTGTGATGTACGAAATGTCCATTATTTTCGATTCGAGTATGCAAATACGCCATTATTTTCGGCTATAGTAACTCTAGTAGTCGAAGCACAAAAGGTTCTCGATTTGTGCGATTAATTTGTTCCTATAGTCTTCTCTCTAAATAGACTACTGTATGCAATATTGGATAAACACGTTTTATTGTGTAATTTTAATATGTAGGACAATACATATCATGTAAAATTATTAAACTGGTCCAACAAACGTACATTTTTAATATTAAACAATATTAAAACTGACAAAAGTGTTTGGACGATATTAATAGATACGTAACTATAACTAAAAAAAAGACAAAGTTAATAATTTTATAAAATAAACTGATCATTATTTTGTAATATATCCATTCGATGTCTGTTTGCATCCTTTTTGGCACAAATTCCAAACGATTTTGAATTTTGAATTATTTATACTATTTATCTCGATTTTCAAGAAATTACTATCAGCTACTTATAACCCAAGTGCAAAACTCTTTACGATAAAGTGTGAAATTTAAGAGTTCAATTACTGAGACATTTTGATACTTTTTTTATTAAGATAATTTTGTTAAATAGATGAATATTAATGGTGAAATTAAGTATATATTTAATGCTAATTATTTTAGTGTTAATAACCATAGAAGAACGAAACAGACATTTTATACAACCTAATAACTAACTAATAAAATAGAATCTATTTATGTAATTGTCATTTTTGTAATAAGGGTTTGTACAGAGTAAGCCGAAATTACGGATAGCAGTGATTGGTTGTTTTATCGTTTGCCAAGTAAACAGACTCGACGAGGGTGCTTCTGAATCTTCTATAGCGCTCTCATCATTTGAAATGAAGGGTTGTTCGTAAATGGCGAGTTAACCTACGCCTGGAACCGCCTTCTAAATCCTCGGGATCTTCTAATTCAATCAGGATTCCGCTGTGTAGAAACCTAAAATCAGTCAACGATTAGGGTAACCTTATCATTACGTTTCGAGGCACCCAACACATTGAGTGCTTCTTATAGAGGGATAATAAGAACTGCTATCTCAAATATCTTATTTTCTACTCGTTTGATAAACAAATGTTTCGTACGAAATAAATTGTATTCGATAGAGCCCATTCAACAAATGTTTTTTTCATTTTTTGATCTTTTATATTTTCAGAAATATCAAGGTTACCTCCATATTGTTTATTTTATCTTAATTAGCAAATACTTGTTATATGTGTTTATACTGCTATTCAAAAATTTAAAGCACCCTTCAAAATAAATCCTTTTTGTATATATAAAAACACAAATGCTTTATTGAAAATTATATCCTAATATATAATTCGATACTATTTAAATATAATTTGAGCTTAAAATTATAATTGCAGTTAGATTTAGATATTTTGTCTCTGTGAATTATTAACAGTTTCCTTTGGGGTTTATAATACGTCTGATAGTAAGAGAAATTGTTGGTTGAAACGAAAACAGGGTATCGATTCGGATGTAGATTGTTGATTTCACTTGTCAATCATCGTTGATTACAGTTCGGTCCTTGAGAATGGGGTTGCGTCTCTGATCGCTTCCGCTAACGCCGGAAGTCGGACCTGTAATTTTCCACGTTATTTCAACCGAACTTTCGTCAAATCCGTGGCGCTAATTGGTCGAGACAGCCGCGTTATTTTCTCACAAACTCTTGCCCGTTTTTTTAAAATGGCAATCTCTTATCCGGCGGAAGAGGAGGAAAATATGTCCGCCAAATGAAACGCTTCGTTGTTCAAAATAACCGTGCGAATATCCCGGTTAAGATTATTGCGAATAACGGGTTGAAAAAATTTATTTATTTAATTTATACGATACAAGCCCTTTGTATGTCGGACGATGTCTATATTACAATCAATAAATGAAGTAATATTTAATTGTTACAGATAGTTTCCAGTCGACTGAACAGATTTAGTGGATTACATGCAATTGCAACGTGCAATTATTTTTTAAATCAAAGTACGTATGCTTTTACACAAATTGATTGTGAATAGATCGTGTTATACAGAACTTATAATTGTCCCACTTTAACTACTTATATTTTAAAAAGTATTGAATATCGACATGTAATATTTTACATATTTTACATATATGTATATTTGGAGTTAAGATAGCGTCATTTAAGCACCATTATAATTATAAATTAGCTCTATAAAACTTCATCGACTATTCGCAGGATGTCGTGTGAAATTCAATATTGATTTTTAATCGATACAATTTCTCGCTTTTATTCTGAGTTTAGTGTCGTATGGTCGTTAGCGACAGTCTCGATTGGTTTTTTAGATTTTATAGTACATCGCTCTACTATCATTCTTTGTTAGAATGTAACAATCATTATACTCGAATCGCGCGCGATTCGACGCGTTGGCAGATCGCGATTTATGATAATGGCGCAGCGCTACTGGCGCCACAAATTTGTAAGGTGCCCGCGTGCGACAACTAATTAGCTCTCAGTTACCGAACGAACACCGAGGGGAGCTGTACATCTAAATAGCAGAAATTAAATAACTCTTGAATAGCCATTTGGTATGTATTTTTTGTTGAAAATAAGTTCCTACAAGAGTAGGTAGACGTTCCGCGACTTTCTTGTGTAAGAAAAGACAACAACGAAAAATGGAGCGACCTGATAATTGAAACGAGCGCGATCGGTTTAATTTCGCGCGAGCATTACAATGCGAACAGCCCCGTGGGTCTCTGAAAAGATCTCTGTGTCCCGGTGTGCGGTTGCCGCCCTTGCGCCTCGGTGGCAGAAGCAGACGTTGTAACGCCAAGATTTACAGTGGCGCTTGTATGCAATAAGTCATGTCCGGTGAACATGTCGCCTACCGCAGACCTTCCACGCGTGGCCCGTCTGCATATATAAAGATGGCCGTACCGTGAAACACGATACGCGTATATACGAGCGGCCACTCCTTCTCGATAATATCGCCGCAATACTTTCTGCCGTGATTTCGGTGCATTCGACGCGTTCGCCATTTCGGTGAGTCTAACTTTGACGCTATTAACCGTTGGTCAAATAAAACTTATCTCTTTAATTTAAATGAACTATATCAAGCTTCTGATAACTACGATTGTCGATCGATGAAATCTTTTATTATAAAATATGTACGCAAACTGGACGACAAAGTTCGGAACGCAGTTTGTAAACACTGATGTAAATATCGCTCGCGACACGTAGAGGTTAGAATAGTTGAGTTTTCGACCTGCATATCCCAAATGTTGAACAGTTTTTTTAAACATTCCGAATGTGTTAAATATTCTAGCGGAATAAATTAGTAATAAAATGTTTAAATAAAGTATCATAGAAAGGTGACTTAATGACTAGGCACGCTGATTGGCCGTAACGTTACAGCGCCGCCTGATTGGCTGAGTCGATCACAACTGCGATTCCATCTCGTGACAAAGGACGTAAACGAAACGTATCAAGACAGAGTAGGATAGAATCATATCAGACGATATTAACTCAGAGTATTGTGAATAGAACAGTGAATAGTACAAAAATCTATCTCTCGTGGATATAGAGATCCTACTACTATGTAGTGTGACGTAAGAGTGGTGTTTTCTAGTACAATTAGGTGGCGCGAAGACCTACTTCCCTTGCACTTGCGCTGTTTAGTTTGTTGGTACGTAACCAACAAGTCATCTCTATATGGTATGTTTCGACTCGTAGTTTTACGTTTAGCATTGTGTATGTACGTATGTTTATATTTGTTTACCATAGTTTATTACCAAAGAGGAACAACATTTCTGATTCAAATGTTTATATGTATTTAAAGGAGCTTGTTAAAGGTAATGCGAAAGTTTGAGGTTATAATAGTCACAACGTTAAGTTTTATTAGAAAAGCGCTCGAACCACGGCGATCCCTCGTTAAACACAGAAATGTGATTCGAGGGACCCTGGCGGTAATTTTTACATTTGGAGGTTTCATTCTTCGAACGTATGAAACATCCACACCCGAATCTGTTACTTTTGGTTCGGTCCGCGCCCCTTTTTCCACCGTACGCGGCCAGCCAGTATATGGAGCAGAAGATTGCTCCATTCTCTGGACATAATGATGATCGCTCGTAATAATTTTGGTGGCGCGCGGGTTCTTTTAGTGTCACGCCATGCGTGAAACCGAACTCGTGAGATGTAAATTTTTGTCCCGGGCACTTCTTCCCCGTTTTCTTTGATTGCACAGTCGTCGGACGCGACGACGAAATTGGTAATTCGTACGTCCGATCGTGGACGATTTCTCGTCGGTTTTACATCCGGCGGATCGGGCCGGTCCGTGTCTCCACTCTTTTCGATGCATCGTGACGCGTAATTTTGAGAAGCTCCGTAATGACAGAGCCGGCTGTCCGGTTTCCTTCAACGCGAGAACCCTAATAAATACCCGTCGTTATCATGTATTCGAAAAACACGACCACCAGTTAGTGTCCCAGTTAAGAGCCAGAAGACCAAACTAATGACTGTACCAGTTCGTGTACAGTGAATAATTATTATTTAGTTATTAAACTTAATTTCGTACAGAAATCAAATTTATAATTCAGTAGAACAGTAACCTTTATTAATAAGGAAAAGAACCACACACAAAGCTTAACCTATTGTGACGCCACATAGCGGCGTCACTTAGTAACAGAAGGCGCGAAATTAAAACTGAATATTCTAACAATTACAAACTCAAATACTCTTTTTGACAAGAAGTTTTGTATAGTATAAGTATTAGACTTAAACACATAATTAAAATTACGTGTTTCATTTACATTATTGTAATAAAAGAAGGAGAATGGCGTTGGATTTGGGAAAGAAGATTTGAAAAGAGTTTCTAATTTAGCCATATAATGCGTGAAATGTTGAAAAGTTGAAATTAATGCTGAAATTAAAAATGATGAATCGATGCTATTAGAATTTGGAAATAGAGAGAGAATGATCAAGGTAATAACCACCTTCAGAAGAGTGTAAAATTAACAAGGAACGAAATTAGAGCAGACAATATGGAAACGGATGTTGCATTATGGCGAGTAAAAGTTTAAAAAAATATATTCATTTAAAAAAAAAGCATGTATAACCTGTTGGGATTGTGTTTGGTACAGGCCAGTAATTCTAAACAACTCATTATTATACTTAAACACATTTATTTCTAATTTTAACAATGAACGTACATATTTCTACACGTGTTCTCTTACAACGCCATTACACACTACCGGTCGCTCTGCCACGGTATTCCCCCTCATATCTCCGTTCCAATGCTACCAACTACAATCAGTAAAAGTAACTACACATAACCTAACCAAATCAATAAGTTATTAATTTACTTTTTATATTACATTTATGTATCTTATATGCATCTTTCAAAAGTATTTTAATACATAGTTAAAAATCAATCGACGTTCCACTATATTTAGATTTAGTTGGAAAGTTTCGGATTCGTATTTCGCAAAACGAAAAATTACGCGTCCGTAATTAAGGGACCGTCGTTAAATGAACGCGTTTGCCCGAAATTATCGCGCCGTTGCGATTCGCCGCGAAGAAAGATTATCCTCGCGATAGAGTCGGAGCGTATCGATCTAAACGACGACGAAGAAAGAGGATGCGTGGCTGTTCGAAAGGCGCGAGGACGAAGGGGAGGGGGGTGGTTCGAGGAGAGGAACGAGTGAAGACCTCAGCCAGAGTGTGACCTCCGACCCCTGTGGATCTCGAGCGCGCATAATGCCTTATTGTAATTACAATAAAGGTTATCTCGCTGGGATTTCGAGGCTCCGGGGCCATTCAGTCGTTCGCGTTATTGAGATGGTAAGCGAGAGTCGGTGGAACGGGAGAAGGCGCGATGGAACAGGGACAGAGAGGGGCCCGCAAGGCCCCAATGTGCGACGGGGATACGCGGGGAGAGGACGTGGCGCGCGTGTTTCTTCGACGCGGACGAACCAGAAATCACGTGGGCGATAAGGTATCGGGATATTGTGTATCTGACCGGGCTGGAACCTGAAGAAGATAGATGGCCCGATACCGGAGGTTTCGCGCGGAACGGAGAAAGATAGAACGCCGGGAGAAGCAGGCCAGCGAAGAGGGATCAGCGCTAGGGAGACGATCGTTCCCCGATTCGAATTTCATCGTGCCGGATCAACCGTGGATTCCGTGTTGCGCAATTACGGCGCATCTCGTCTCCCGTGCCATTCGATCAGCCCCGTTCTGTAACTAATATCGTCTTTATATGGAACTTTATTCCATATTTATTTGCCCTTGTTTATTAACACTTACGCGACCACGTTCGACTAGATTGTAAACAGCTTTATTTTCTGAACCTCTATAATTATCGAGACTTTCAAAGTATTAATGAATTCTAAATATTAATAGTATCACGCTGATCAGGGTATAATGACTTTGTAGCAATGAAAAAAGAGCGGACGTAACATTTGTTTAAGACAAAATGTAACAATAACATGAGTATTCTACAGGTGTAAGACTACAGTACTAATGCAATTGTATCGTAATAGCAATATAAAATTATAATGAAACTATTAAGTCATAATTTGGATGTATAGAATGGTAAATTTTAATAATGAATAACGTCAGGTACTTCTGAATTAAATTTTTCGTCGGAAAATATATCACAAAGCAATGTTTTTAATATGTAAAGTTAATTTGTTTAAATTTCGTTACGTTATTCCAACTACGATCAATGTTTGTGTATGTAGTTCAATGTTTTGGATTCAATTCCCGAGATTTATCCATATTAATTCTATTTAAGTTTTATTAAAAATTAAGATCGAGTAGATAAATTAATGTAAATTTTTGATTCAACTTTTAAGATTTATTCAGATTTTTGGGAAAAATTTTCAAGGGAGATTCTAGAGGCCAAAATAAGACGACAATCAAGAATACTAATTTGTTGATCGAGGCTTCGTTAAGAAGTTATTAAAGTTTAAAGTTCTACTTGTACTGAATTTTTTTCTCGAAAATGCGCAGGATTTCGGGGGTATGTCTATTCACCAAAAATGATTGTAATTGACTCCTGCAACTGAAAATAATTTTTTTAGAATGATTTGAAATTTTTTAATTTTGTCGAAAAATTTCATACCTATTCAAATTTTTTTCTCGAAACTGGATAGGATTTCGGGGGTATATCTATTCACAAAAAATGATTGTAATTAACCCCCGCAACCAAAAATAATTTTTCCAGAACGATTTAAAATTTTTTTTTTTTGCCGAAAAATTTAAGCACCTATCCCCTGCCAATTTTTCTTAAAAATTCGTTTTTCATTTTTAGTAATTTTGCTTGACGCCCTACAGAAAAATTGTCTAATACTTTTTTATAGGTACCCATGAGCACTAGTTCAGGAAAAAGTTTCATTCAAATATATTCACTATTGTAGGAGTTATGGCTGTTTGAAAATTCGACCATTTTTATGTGGTTTTTCTCAGTTTACGGAGTAAAGGATCAACTTTTCGAATATTTTTGTAATTTCTACATATTCTCCATCAAAATACGCGTAGTTTGCTTTTTTAAACATTAAAATCGTCCAATCCGTTCAGGAGTTATGACATTTTAAAGATTCGCATGAAATTTCGGGGTAACATTTCTGACCAGACATTATATTTTCGGTAATGAATTTTTTTCTTGAAAATGCGTAGGATTTTGGGGGTATGTCTATTCACCAAAAATGCTTGTAATTGACTCCTGCAACTGAAAATAATTTTTTTAGAATGATTTGAAATTTTTTAATTTTGTCGAAAAATTTCACACATATTCGAATTTTTTTCTCGAAAGTGCGTAGAATTCCGAGGGTATGTCTATTCACCAAAAATGTTTATAATTGACCCTCACAACCAAAAATAATTTTTTTCAGAATGATTTGAAATTTTTTAATTTAATTCTTTAATAACTTCGTAATGAAGCCTCAATCAAGAAATTGATATTCTCGATTTTCGTCTTATTTTGTCCTCCAGAATCTCCCATTTCGATTTTTCCCAAGGGTGGCCGAACACCCTGTATACCACTGTGTACGACGATAAAATTATTATTCATAGTAACGGTAATTTCGTCGAGCGAATCAATGTGGATCTCGTCGAGTTTCTCGTGTTTCGACAATCGTCGCATCGATTGCAATGAATCGCTCATTGTTGCGCGCCGTTTCGGGGAAAACAACGGCTAACGCCGGTGTTCTTCGAGCCCCCCGGTAACCCGATCGCGGAGTAAAGATAAATAGAGGAGGAGAGAGAAACAGAAGGGCAGACAAGATCGAGTGGGGTGCAAGGTAAAAGCAGAAGGAGGTAAAAGGGCCGAAAAGGAAAGGGAAAGAGAAAAAGGGAAGAAAGAGCACGACGAGGGACGGCGTGCCTTTTCAATTAATTCGTTTGCGCGTAAACGCCTCTTCCTGCCGATGATTTACGGATTTCCAATCCACGGATCTCTCTACCGACCGATCCTCGAGCGTGCTCGAGCGTGTAGTGAATCAGTCACGAAGGCGCACACGCGCTTTGTACGAGCGTTCGCCACGATGCGGGGGAACGTACGAGTGCCTGTAAGTGCATCCGGTATACCAGCAGGGCTGAATCGACGACATTCGGATTCAAAAAAAAAAAAATGTTCATCCGAAACGTTGCTTCCGTTTCGGTTCGAAAACGATTCGTCGATTCGATTTCGAATCGGACGTTCGCGAAACGCTCGCTGTCTCTGAGAATCGGGTGATCAACGATAAAATGAATCTAAACGTACGCTTTTGTTGGGTTAAGGGGAAGAGACTTAACGATTTAAACACGGATTGAATTGTTTATTCAATTTAAAAGGCATAACGAGATATACATATAATTGCAGAATATATGATACACGCTATTCAAAAGAGTAAATTAATATACATAACGTGAAACTCTATATTAATTTTTGGAGCATACACAGCGCCATCTCCCGAGGCCCGAAGCAAAACGATAACGCGCGCCCGATTTGAAAACTGGGAATCGCGATTGAAATTCCAACACTGTTTTAAACGTACATTTTATTAAATTATTATGGCATACACGTGTTTATTATTTTTTACTTTTTTAACTTTCGATAAAGGATGATGAAAGGAGAGTCTTAACATATTTTCATCAAAGTTTAAATCTCTCTTTTTTTATCTACTTTACGTGAAAAAGTTCAAAATTAATTGAATACTCATAGTATTCAGCAATTACTGTTTCGTCGAATAAAATTATATTGCAAGAAAGTTGTGATCGTTTGAAGTTCGTAATATAAATCCGCACGAATTTTTTCGAGTACCTAATAAATGTTCGTCAAATGTTCAAATAATATTCGAATAGCGTTTGAATTTTATACTTTGGTTGTTTGAATCGAAGACAAGAAGTCCCCAATCTTATTTGTAGCAATTTCGAGCAGCCTCGTGACTTAAAGTATAATAATTGACAACTGCCGGCAAACGGTATAATTACTGGAACGTTAATAATTTAATCATTTAGGATTAACAGGTGGTACGAGCCTCTCGTTTCGCTTCTCTTCCTCTTACACGAGGGTTGGCAAGCGATCGGGGGCGGTGCCGACGACCACACGCAGACCGCCGCCGTGAATCCCGAGTACCTAAAAATACGAGTATGCACTTCATTGTTTATCGCGTTTCTTTTAATCGCCACTTTCGCCGCGGACCTTTACAAATTACATCGATTTCGCATCGCCCAAGTTGCAACGGTATCAATTCGCCGTGTCTACCGTCCGATCCCCTCAATTTAACTTCACGATATTGCAATGTTGCAAAATGGCGAGATCGCCAGATTAAATACAGCGGTCCGGGAGCCTGGCTAACAGTGAACATTATCAAAAAAATGAATCGTGGCCCGCAAAATATTACAGAAACGGCTTTAAATTGTCGCTGGCGCTCACGATTCGCTTGTTTTGGTCTTGCAACGTTCTACCACCCGTTAGAGAGGCTCTTACCGCAGAGGGTGTGATTTACGTGTCCTCTGATTTACACTGATTACGGGCTGCGTCACGTCGCAAAGCAAACAACTGCCTTCTTTCCTGTTCTTCTCTCTTCTCTCTGCAGGTACGATCAGCCGGCTGCAGCTCGCCCGACACCCACTCGCCGAACTAACATCAATTCCCGCTGATTGATTTTACTCTGGTATTAAATTAACCTTCCCTGTAGATCGTCGGCCCGCGAAACGTAGAAAAGACAGGGGCAAGTTGATACGCAAGTTTCCAATTTTTGCAAATCTTATTTCAATCCCAGATCTAATAAAAAAGCATTTTTGAAAATATTTTTACCCTTCGTCTTTAAGTACCATAAGTAAAAATTGAAGAAAATGCATTACAAAATACATTTTATAATATTTGAGCGATGAAGCCACAATGTAACAATTTACTCGAATTTGAGGCAAGTTGATACACAAGTTTTTAATTTTTGCAAATCTTATTTCAATCCCAGATTTAATAAAAAGCATTTTTGAAAATATTTTTACCCTTCGTCTTTAAGTACCATAAGTAAAAATTGAAGAAAATGCATTACAAAATACATTTTATAATATTTGAGCGATGAAGCCACAATGTAGCAATTTTCTCAAATTTGTTACTGTTAATAACCATTTTCATTATTTACAATATGTTATTCTAGCTATATATAGGAATTATAATTTAATACAAAACAAATACATGTAGGTAGGTAAGCAAAACATTGTTATTTGGACTTGAACTATGATTTAAAATTTCAGTACTGTAAAAAATTGACAGATAGAGATAACAAATTTGTACAAATTTGTGTACAGGGAGTAAAAAAAATATTGGCACACTTACTTTTCTTTGAATATCTTTATTAAAATAGTATATTATTAAAATAGTATATTAAGGGGAGGTTTCAGTTTAGGAGGCTTGAAAGAGGTCACTTTTTAAATTCTGTTTTATAATAAACTAAACAAGATAACAGTATATGATCTTGAGTTGTTCATAAAACTGTGTACAATTTTTTGTTTTAGTCAAATATTTGCCATATTTCGTAGTAGTCCTTGAGAAATTATTTTTGAATGGTGGGACTCCTACCTCCTCAGTTATAAATCCAAAACAACAAATTTAAAAATTAGAAGAAAAATTTAATTTTTTTAAATAAAGATACATCAAGTTATTCATTACTGTATCAGTTTCATCCATTTCTTTTAATGTTTGACGTTGAATTTTTAGAGTATTGGCTACCTTAGTAAATAGAGAAGTTATTCCAGCGGCTGATTTTCTAATTATTTTCATTACTATAATATTAATAATAATCAGAATATGCTTATCCACAAATACTTTTCCAATACTAAATCTGGACATATTGATAAGAAACAAAAAAACTCTGGCTACCCAAATCACCCCTAAAGATGAAAATGTCTATCTTACATTTACTATTAAACGTAACTTCTATAACGCTCCAGTATAGTTATCAAATAAAATGTAAATTTCAACTTCAAATCGTGCCTGATGTTACGTTCGACAGCTGTTAGAGATCAGATGTTGGATTCCACGATGTAATTCAGCACCCTTTCTCGAACCAGTTCGTCAGAAGGAACGAAAGAATACATTGTAACGAGAATCATCGTTTCTCGTTCAAAATTGCATCGCGTGTCACTGATTCCTGAGACATCGATCGATTTTTTCGGGCGTTCGAGGGCTCTTGGAGATTTTAGAACGATCGGTTTCTGCGAGAACACGTGTTCCTCGTCCCGTTCTCGTGTAATTTTATTCGACCGGCTGGATACTCCTTAAAGACGTTCGTGTTCCGTGCCGATGTACGAGCTAGACGTTTACTATCCGAATCAGCCTAGCGTTTATCACCTCGTGGACACGCCGTGGCAAATTGGCTCGATAGGTGTTTAAAAGGGATGCTCGTGCACGAGACGCCTAGCCATCAATCTTTCTTTCTTTTTTCTTCTTTCTATCTCTACTATTTCCATTCGCCTTTTTCTAACATTTGCTACGACGGTATACCCCTCTTCTCATCATCATTTTCTGATTCCTTTGATTCCCGGTGGCGTGACGCGCTCCGCATCGTGGCTTCTTCCCCGTTTCATCAGCCTTTTGCCCTTTTATCTCCGTAGATATTACGCTTGATTCTATCTTCTGTCTTCGATAATCAAATTTACGTTTAACAGGACCCATTTGATTGTTATCTGAAATAGTTACTATTGGTCTAATATGGGATATCAATTGTTTCGAATGAATCAATTGTATGTTTTCAATTTATAATTTTTGTCGATGTTTTTTTTTCAATTCTTTTATTGCACAATTGTAAACAAAGGCAAGGTTCGTTTAAATACTGTCTTAGTTTTAATATCGAAATATATACAATTACCCCCACTCGTGTTGGTACACTATATTGGTGATTTGCTATAAATGAAAAGAAGCTTGTTTCTTATAAATAATTTCTATTTATTTTTACCAATTGTTGTTTATTATACTGTTACTTCCATTTAGGAAGTAGTTTTTAAAAAATATTAACAGGCAAGTAAAGATCAATTACAAGATCGATAGAGAGGTGTAAATAATATAAGCAGTATGCAAATCAACAATACGTGATGTTTTCCCAAACGATCACCTATCCAGATATAGTGATCCCTTGATAATGGTAGCTCAATTCGTAAGAAACAAGTTTTTTTTCATCTATTGTGAATCACCATTACAGTGTACGAATACGAGTGGAAGTAAATGTACGTATAAATACGTAAATAAACAATATAATATAACAAACGTATTGCTATTGCCATTATTACACATTAATATTATTAATTAAGAAGGTATGAAAATTAAAAATTAAGAGATTTAGAAAAAGATTATTTTAAATATCTAAATATAATTGTAGGAGTTTCGAATATGAAAGTGAAAAGAATTATATTATAATATTGTGCAGATGAATAGGAGAAAGAGACTTGAAATTTTGAAGTATGATAAATTAGAAGTGTGGAACGCACATACATTGAGAATATAACAACAGGAAATGGATCATAGACAATATCAAAAAGAGACAAATTGAATTATCTGTACATATACAGGGTGTTCGGCCAACCCTGGGAACAATTTTAATGGGAGATTCTAGAGGCCAAAATAAGACAAAAATTAAGAATATCAATTTCTTGATTCAGGTTTCGTTAAAAAGTTAAAAAATTAAAGTAAAAGTTTTCAGATCATTCTGGAAAAATTATTTTCGATTGCAGGGGTAAATTATAATCATTTTTGGTCAATAGACATACCCCCGAAATCCTACGCACTTTTGAGAAAAAAATTCGAGAATGTGTGAAATTCTTCGACAAAATTAAAAAATTGCAAATCGTTCTAAAAAAATTATTTTCAGTTGCAGGGGTCAATTTCAATCAGTTTTGGTCATTACACATATCCTCGAAATCCTACGCACTTTCGAGAAAAAAATTCCTTACCGAAAATATAATTTCTGGCCAGAAATGTTACCTCGAAATTTTATCCGAATCTTTAAAATGCCATAACTTCTGAACGGATTGGACGATTTTCATGTTTAAAAAAGCAAACTACGCGTATTTTGATGGAGAATCTGTAGAAATTGCAAAAATATTCGAAAAGTTGATCCTTGACCCCGCAAAATGAGAAAAACCTCATAAAAATGGTCCAATATTCAAACAGCCATAACTCCTACAATAGTGAATATATTTGAATGAAACTTTTTCCTGAACTAGTGCTCATGGGTACCTACAAAAAAGTATTAGACAACTTTTCTGTAGGGCGTTAAACAAAAATACTAAAAATGAAAAACGAATTTTTAAGAAAAATCAACAGGGGGTAGCTGCTTAAATTTTTCGGCGAAAAAAAAAAATTTTAAATCGTCCTGGAAAAATTATTTTTGGTTGCGGGGGTTAATTACAATCATTTTTGGTCATTACACATACCCCCGAAATCCTACGTAGTTTCGGGAAAAAAATTCTTATCGAAAATATACTGTTTTGCCAGAAATGTTTCCCCGAAATTTCATGCGTATGTTTAAAAAATCATAACTTCTGGACGGATTGCAGTGTTTTAATGATTCAGAATTCAAACAATGAAAAATCAGCTGTTCACAGATTGCTATTCTACAGAGGGAATTTTAAACGTTAATAACTTTTTAACGAAGCCTCTATTAACAAATTAGTATTCTTGATTTTTGTCTTATTTTAGCCTTTAGAATCTCCCATTCAAATTTTTCCCATGAGTGGCCGAGCACCATTTATAATGACCAATATATCGTTCACCATTGTTCACCGTTTGTTAAAAATACTTCCTTCCACAAATCCATTGAAAATGTGCGAAATGGTCCAGTCGCGACAAGCATAATCTTTGCTTCATTCGCGAGCTTCCACAACTAAATCGGTTCGTAAGTAATAAATTACAGGCTACTACACAAAACACGGCGGTCTCCTGTAAATTTATCCAATATTTATCGTCTCGCGGACATATCGTGGTAAATTGGCTCGCGGTACGTTTTAGGGTCTGTGTTGCGCACGTTGCACCCCCTTCTAGGGTTTTTTCATCACCTCAACCTTTTTCCCTCCTTGTCCTGTTCCAGGGTGCCTCGCTCCCCGGCTTCGTCTCTGTCCCTCCACTGTTTGGAGGTTTCTTTTTGCTCTTTCGGAGCGTCTTCGAGGAGGAGCCCTCCGGCAAACGCGACCGCACGGGCCCGAATCATAAATTCCGTCGAGTAATGTAACGTCCGCCGCGATTATTTACTGATACTTACCCGATGGCCAGAACCCACCAGAGCAACCTACACAGTGTTCCCTCAGACTTTTCTTCGGCTAAGAGGACAAACACTGTCCACGGTGACGCCTTCGATTTCGCGAAACCGTGTTAGTTTCTTCTTCGAGTTGCTCTTCAATTCAACTGCTTTTTCCTCCGAGCGATCCTGTCCCCTGCGCGTGTAATTTTTTGCAGAAATAACCAACGGCCCCAACTGGTACGAGATTGTTTTTCGTATCAGTTCGTAAATCTTTCGGTGAACCGAGAAATCGTTTCTGCAATGTAAGAACGACGAAAAAAAATTCTTATTTCACTTTAATTGTATTTTAACGGCTAGTGTACCTAAATTGTTAAAAAAATTCATACAGAGTTTGATGATTTTATTTCATATTTACATCAAAACACGTGCCCCAAAAATTAAACAAATAAAAAATGGATGACTCTCACTTTCACTCTCCCTACTAACGAAGGGGCAAGAAAACCTGTATAAACGAACAAGAGCACTCTCTAAAATGCAGTCGAAGTTCTCAAGCTCGATACTCGAGTGAATCCATTTTTCAGTTTTCCCGCGAAAACTGTTACAAATTATTGTCCCCTCGGATATTAACGGGACACTCTTCGTTGCGGAGAATAAAGGAAGAAGTTGGGGCGTATATTATCCGGTCGGCCACCCCCTTCGTCGAATTATTAAAAGCTAAACTGGCTTTGATTTATAAGAGGGCAGAGCCATACCGCGCCACCAAAATTCAACGGGTGGTTTAAAAGGAGACGCGGCCACGAAGGTGGAGAGGGTGGAGGGGGTAGAAACGCGTCGAGGCGGTACCGAGATTAATTTTATTACTTCCGCTCCAGTAATTATTGCATTACTTGGCGGAGGAGAAAGTTGCTAGGAGCTGTGTTGCTGCCGTCGTCGTTTTTGATAAATGCTATTATTTTCCGCGGATCCTTCTTCTTTCTTCTTCGTCTACTCTTACTAGTCGCGAGAAATATCCTCGAAAACGCAGATATGAACCACTCTCGCGTGCAAATTCGTTTCAAAAAAGCTTGAAGGGAATAACGTAACTACGGGGAGAGGGTGGTTTTATTTGTTTTCATTGGAGGCGACAATAGAAAGAATTGTTTTGAAAAGAGTGTGATTTAAAAAATAACGATATTTTAACGGAACATTTTTTGTGATGTAATGTAATTTTATAAAATCAATTTTTTGTAAAATAATTTGGCTCGTCAAGGTAATTTCGATGTTTATTTGTAAAAGGTATTTCAATTGATATTTACATCTAATTACATAGGGTTGCTATTATACATAGATCTAACAAGGGAAGGACACAAATTGTTCGACTTCGATTTTAATGTGCTTTTGCAGAATGACAGTAGAGTGATCCCTTTTGGTGTTTGTGAAATATTGGATGTATATATTATATATTAGATTCTAAACTTGAGCTTATAAAAGAAACCACATATGTACTTTAATTTCTGAACGATTTTAGAATCTGCAAAATAAAGAAACGTTGAACATTTCTCTCTATTTTACTCACTTTCGCCTCAAGATCAAGTCTAATAGAGGTAACAATTGATAATTCCCTAACTCAGACCTCTAAATGAAAAGCATCACACATGCTACTAGAAACGTTAAACTAACAAATATACGATATCGCAAATTTATTAGCTACTATAATATACGTTAGTCACGTACAGAATCTTTTTCTCTTTGTGAAAAGAACAAATACATCGCTGTACATAACCATTTGTATTAAGGAATGTAACTTAAATTATTTATATTTTAAAAACTATGGAATATCTACGCCTAATATTTTATATACTTCAAAAGAGGTCTCTCTACCACCATTCTGCAAAAGTATATTAAAATCGAAGTCTGACAGTTCATGTCCTACCCTTGTAACAGCCTTCCTGGTAAATGTAATAAAAATGTTTGCGGTAAATGTGTTTCAAAAATAGAGTTTATATGTAAAAAATCTTTTCAGTGAAGTTTTTAATAATAAATCTTTTCTCTAAATTGGTCTGTAACTATTTTTTTTTTGTATAATTTTATTGTGTGAGTCAAATTGACTCGCTTCGGTAAAAATAGGTATACAATCAACATCCATAAATCTAGCGTTAAAGATAATACCGAAACCTCCTTCGTTACATCAAAGAAACCAAGACTGTCAACCAAACAGTGAAATTCAAGTTTTCATTTCAAAGTTCTATCGCTCCTATCGGAAGATTCTACAGCGAGGGAGGATAGCGCTCAGGTGCGTAACGCGATACAGTTCCGAAACCGGCAGCGCGTAATTAAATGCAGCGGTACGAGGCGCGTAGAAGGGCGGTAAAACTCGTCGAAACAATCCCCCTAGCGCGACAGTTAGTCGGCCCCGGCGTCTTAATTCCTTCGTAAATCGCGTCATCGTCCGAGTAGGCGGTGGGAAACCGCGCGGAGCCGTATAAAAGGTGCGAAAAGCCAGGGGTGGCGGAAAGACAGGGGAGAAAAAGGGTTCGTAGCGAGAAAGAGACTACGAGACCCTCTTGCGCCTCGCTCACATGCGCGCGAATCTCGTCCGCGAGAAGATCCTCCGTTCGAGTTCCTCCTCGATGCGACGCTCGCGGTTGGTGGTCGGGCGGAAAAAAGGGGGATGGCGGTCGAAAAAAATGTTGGATCGGGGTTGGCGAGGGAGGGGGAGGGCGGGCGAGAGTCTCGTCTCTGGAACTGAACTTCTCGCGCGATACTCGTGGAACTTTTCCTCGGACTCAGCCACCGCGCGTCGCGCTTCCACAGCTTCGCGCGAGCAAATATTTCAGCTGGTTCGGTCTGGAGTAGAGGGGTGGAGGAGGGGGGGGGGGAGGGGTAGGCGAAGTTGTGTCGTTGCAACCCCCTGTCGGCGCGTCGCGGCTCCCCGGGCCCACTCGTGGCGCGCAAATGAGGTGGAAAAGATAAAGGCCGTAGCGGGCGATCATTAACATGCGCGCTCCGCTTTCGAGGAGCCGCTCGAGGGTGGCTCCGTTGGTGGTAGGTTTAGCTCCGCGAGTTTTTAGAAGTGCGCGCGTCTCTGTGTATCACTGCACTCTATATAAACAGAAGGAAAAAATGTATATAGTTAGATGGCATTATGTACCGATCTGCCGGTACGTCGGGAGAAAAGATATATCTCCGCGTACGGTGCACGCGTGCGTGCCTCTGTGAGCGTGTATTTATTATATAACCGTTGGCCCTCCCTCCCTCTCTCATGTACTACCCCCCCGTCGTGGTTGGCAACGACGCGAAGAGAAGAAGGTGGGAAGATAGAAAAAAAGAAGGAGGCCAAAGAGTCGGAACGAGAAGGCGAGGGACGGGAAGGTATGGACCGAGGTAGGCCAGGGTGGTGGAAACTCGCGAGGAGATGCCAACCTAATGGCGGCAGCAATTAACAACAAACACCGCTCATTAATCGCGAGAGAGTCCTCTCCGTTTCTCTATCTTTCTTCATCCAGCCGCCCCGTTACGCCATCCGTTACCGCGAGATCCGTCTCTTTTCTACGGATTACGGTTGCTCCGGCTGCCTTGTATTTTTTGTCCTTCTTCACTCCTCCCCCCTCCCCCCGCCCGTTCTCCTTTCCGCGGGTGCATCGCTTACCCCTTTCATCCTTCAGCGAGCCTTCCAACCGTCCGCGAAGTTTCCTATTAAAAGGGAAGGTATGATAATAACGCCGTGGCTCTCGACGCGGTCTTTTCACTCGAACGACCAGCAGGTTGTTGTAGCTTCGTCTACGTGTGGGTTACGCGCGTGTATGCGCGGTATGGAGGGCGTTACTTTTACGGAGAACCGCGCCTCGTTTATCCGGGGACGACCGGGGGTAAAGTCTTACTACTTGCTGTAACAATTGGGTGAAACGAAGTTAAGAGATGCCTTCCGTTTCAGTTTCAGTTCGCCCTGGGGACCGTCGCGGTATACGTTGCTTTCTTATTCGATCGACAAACGAACGTGAAATCATTTTCTCGCTCGTCGATCGTTCGAGATAACGATGGACCGCGATCGAATCGACCGTACGTTTTCATTAGAAACGAATAGGAAAAATTCAGAACGAGTTATTTGTTTAATTGTATAGGATGTATGTATAGAGAAGTAAGGACTCGACGAAAGCATGTTCGGGTACGTAAAGGTACGAGAACATTTTGTTGAGCTTGGCTTTACGAAAATGTTGGAAACGGGTTTTTCTCTAAACATACTTTTGTTGAATTGCATATATTATCTACTTATAATAGAAAGGATAATATTTCCGGTTTCTAATTTGGCAGCTCGTTTATTTATTTTGTCTGAAATTAATTTATTTCATAGGTCTTCAAAAACTATTTTCCTTTTCGCTTCTATAGGATTGTTCAGTTGCCATATTATCAAGTGACTCAATTTTAAAATAGTAATGGTTGAATATAACTTTAATTTTTAATCTTAAAATCTATCGAATATCTATATTTAATATTTTACGTAGACCAAAAGGGATCACTGTACTATAATTCTGTAAAACACATTAAAATCAAAGTTCGTGTGTCCTTCCCTCGTAAGAGGGCACGATTTGCACCCGGAAGCTTCGGAACGGTATCAATTATAAAAAATTCAACCTAAAATATCAAGTGTCTCAGAAGTAAACGTTTCGAGGTGGGATAATTTTCTTACGCGCGTGACGAAGAGGGTCCTGGACGTTTCCTTCGTCTTCTCTCGTGTCCGGGCGCGTCCCTTTTCGCGAGATATTCGTGGGGGAGCCTTGCGGACGTTAGCACGGGCGAGGACCGAGGGGCGAAGACGACGACGAAAAAAGTCAGAAGACAGTGGCCGAAGCTACCGGTCGAGGCGCGAAAGAGGAACAGAAGACGAGACGGCAAACTGTGACAAGACATGCGAGCGCAAAGATGAATCCTGATCACGCACGCCTGGTCCCTCCTCGTCCTCTCCGCTGGTCCACCCCGTTCGTACGCTGCCGGCAGTGCTCTCGTTCCATCGTATCCTCCGATAATTGGAAATCAGCCCGAGTATAAATAAACCTCCACGAAAGCGTTTGGGTTTTTCTTCTCTCCCTCCTTCTTTCGCGAAGATCCTTTCCTCGAAGAGGTGCTTCTTCATTTGCATAATGGCTTCTCGTCGAGAACAGAAATACAGAGAGAGAGAGAGAGAGAGAGAGAGAATTCGGCTTTTTAAGGAGAATCAAAGGTTGTTATTTCGGAATTTTGTTTCTCGCCGCTCGATCTTTAATCGGTTCTCGAACTACGTTGGCCCATCGGAGATTGATAGAGTAGATTTACCCGGTTCCCGGAACAACACGGTTCGAAGGGCAGATCTATGATGTTCCTTTGTGAGTCATGATTACAATCGAGCGATTAAAATCGTCTGTGTTAACTATGTTGATTTCTATGTGATTCTACCTATGTAATTCCACCTTTCGAATTTTGAAAAAAATATATAAATCTGCTGGTAAATATTCGATTAAGGAGAGTCGAATCGCCTGGTTAGAAGACCAATAAAGAAAAAAAGATAAGAATATTCATTTATATTTTTTCAAACTATAATAACGTTTGAAAATATAAATGATTAACCCCTTGCCATATAATTACATGTGTGACTCATCACAAGTATTTGATGTCAAGTTTCACAATTATGAGGCCACCCACACGTCATCAAGTCTTATAAATTAAATTCAATATATTTTTACATTCACGAGGTATTCGTAAAACAAATTTATTTTTTTCGTGCCCATTCCTTGTACAAACAAAACAAAATTAAATAATATACGTTTGAAAAATTATTTGGAATTAAATCGTAAGTCAAAGGGTTAATTTTATTGTCGTAATATATCAAAAATATGGAACAATATTTTCCAAGTTACATAATATGGTATAACCAACAGGGTAAATCTAAATAGTAAAGTTTAAATAGGTTTTATGAATTGTATTTAAAAATTGCGTGTTGTTAATCCTCATATTGTAGAGATTATACGAATTTAAACTATTTAATAAGCAATGAAATTATTAAATTATTCGATGAATAATAATTTAAGTATATAATTTTACGTTTATAATGACACGTAAGTTGTACCAGTACGATCATAGACCATCATAATTTTTCTTAATAAAGAAGACCTAGCCTTGCTTCCTTTGCAATGGAGTACGTATAGGAAACGAGCCAGTGCATAAAATGTATATTATGGGTTCATAAAAGTTATGGAGTACGAAAGGAACATAAAATCTATTATTGTCCCAACTGTGACTTATAAGACATAGACGCGTCCTTCAATAATCATCAACATTTATTCGGTTCCTCTTGTTTCTTTACCAATAAAATATGTTAATATAAATATAAATAAACATAACTTAATCATTATTATAATATATTTGATATCTTCACTTTGTTTATTTTTTAAAATACATCTATCCTGCTTTTGATCTCATCTCTAATTATTTTCATGTACCTTTATAGCGGGAATAATTTTGTATATAAATAAATTACTAACAGATTACTATTTTTACAACTCTCCCCAAAAATGACTAATTTTCCAATTAAAGCCACGAAGCAACAGCACGATTTTTATTTCACGAATGTTTTCGATCGACCCGCGTGTACTTATTACCACTATTTTTGACTTCCAACTGTCACTTCCAGGGAGAGAAAACGACGTCGTAACGGCAATTCCACGCTATATCGTGTAAATTACTGCGATCTAATTACACGGTGACACTCGATACCGCGCCACCGGTCACGGGTTACTTATCTCGTTAACAAGTCGTGAGAGATTAACGCGAACGATGAGATCAAATTTTTTTTTTTTTGCCGGCGAATCTCGTCACCGCCTCGAACGCGAGTCGTTAACGCTCAGAAAAATCTTTGAAGGGCCGTAGGGTTGGTTAAAGGGACTCTCCCGCTCCCTTCGCGGGCACAGTCCGAACGCCAGAAGCGGAAACGACGCTTCCGCGCGCATTTTCGCGAGCATTTAGACGCAAGGGATTCGCGACTCGCGAGTTTCTTCCGCGATAACGAAAGATGCGAACTGGTAATGAGGAGGCGCAGCGTCTTGAAGAAGTTATTCACCGGGGAACAGAAAGGTAGGTTTGTAGCGTCCGAGGGATACGCGAAAAGAAGCGAAATCGCTGCCACGACGAGCGTAACGTTTGAAAAGCGCGGGGTCTCCTTTTGATTTCCGTCGACGCTTTTCCGCGAACGTTTCGAGACCGTTTCGGTTTGCGACGCCAGGCCGCCTGATACACGTCCGTTGACAAATTATGCGGAAAAGCGTATAAAAAGGACGCGCGACGACGCCATTCACGACGTGACGCTTGAATGTGCAAACATGGCGGCCCCGAGAGATCGTTTAATGAGTTTCACGGTGTGAAACGCGTGCCCGTGAAACGAACGCGATTCGCCGGAGCCGCGGCACTGTGCGGGAAAATTTTAATCGTTTCGTTTTATTTCCGGAGACGGAGGCGAGGCGTGTCGAAAAAATCCGCGCGCCGCGGCGTTGGAGGACGTCGCGCGTCGCCTTAAGAGCTCGTTAAAAATTTTGATCAACGTCCGCGTAGGTATCTGTTTCTCACGGGGAATTTCGCGCGGTAATTTGATGGGCTGTTCGCATCGTCGTTCCAGCGATCGATCTCTTAGACGTTTCAGTGGATCAAGTGTCTGTAACGAGCTACGAGCGATCCTCACGGAAATAGCGATAAAAAATCGTGAGCGTAACATTTTCGAGCCATGGATCGGATAGATGGAAATTAATAATTATTTAATTTAGTAATTCACGGTTATACGTCGCACATAAATATTAGAATGCTTGACCAGACCATTGTTAGTCTTTAAATTATTATGACGAGGATATTAAATATTCCTCACCAAAATACGTGTTGTTTGCATTTTGAAACATTAAAATCCAGCAATCCGTCCAAGAGTTATGATTTTTTAAATATACGCATGAAATTTCGGGGAAACATTTCTGGCCACACATTATATTTGTGGAAAAGAATTTTTTTCTCGAAAGTGCGTAGGATTTTGGGGGTATGCGTAATGACAAAAAATGATTATTATTGATACCTTCAATCAAAAATAATTTTTTCAGAATGATTTGAAATTTTTTAATTTCGCCGAAAAATTTCACACCTTCTCGAATTTTTTTCTCGAATCTGTGTAGGATTTTGGGGGTATGTCTATTCACCAAAAATTATTGTAATTGACCCCCGCAACCGAAAATAATTTTTCCAGAACGATTTGAAACTTTTCAATTTCACCGAAAAATTTAAGCAGCTACCCCCTGTCGATTTTTCTTAAAAATTCGTTTTTAATTTTCAGTATTTTTGTTTAACGCCCTACAGAAAAGTTGTCTAATACTTTTTTGTAGGTACCCATGAGCACTAGTTTAGGAAAAAGTTTCATTTAAATATATTCACTATTGTAGGAGTTATGGCTGTTTGAATATTGGACCATTTTTATGGGGTTTTTCTCATTTTACGGGGTCAAGGATCAACTTTTCCAACATTCTTAGAATTTCTACATATTCTTCATCAAAATACGCGTAGTTTGCTTTTTTAAACATGAAAATCGTCCAATCCGTTCAGGAGTTATGATATTTTAAAGATTCGCATGAAATTTCGGGGTAACATTACTGGTCAGAAATTATATTTTCGATAAGAAATTTTTTTCTCGAAAATGCGTAGGAATTCGGGGGTATATGTAATGACCAAAAATGATTGAAATTGACCCCTGCAAATGAAAATAATTTTTCCAGAACGATTTGAAAAAATTTTTTTTCTCCGAAAAATTTAGGCACCTACCCCCTGTCGATTTTTCTTAAAAATTCGTTTTTCATTTTTAGTATTTTTGTTTAACGCTCTACAGAAAAATTGTCTAATACTTTTTTGTAGGTACCCATGAGCACTAGTTCAGGAAAAAGTTTCATTCAAATATATTCACTATTGTAGGAGTTATGGCTGTTTGAAAATTGGACCATTTTTATGGGGTTTTTCTCATTTTGCGGGGTCAAGGACCAACTTTTCGAATATTTTTGCGATTTGTACATATTCTCCATCAAAATATACGTAATTTGCTTTTTTAAACATGAAAATCGTCCAATCCGTTCAGGTTCGCATGAAATTTCGGGGTAACATTACTGGTCAGAAATTATATTTTCGATAAGAAATTTTTTTCTCGAAAATGCGTAGGAATTCGGGGGTATATCTAATCACCAAAAATGCTTGTAATTGACCCCTGAACCTGAAAATAATTTTTTTAGAACGATTTGAAATTTTTTTTGTCGCCAATAAAAGGCACCTACGCCCTGCCGATTTTTCTTAAAAATTAGTTTTTCATCTTTAATAAATTTACTTGGCGCCCTACAGAAAAGTTGTCTAATACTTTTTTGTAGGTATCCATGAGCTGTGCTTCACAAATTCAATGAAATACGTCTGTGTTTATAGTATATAGGTATGGCTCATAATTTTAATTCTTTGTATCTTTAAAATTATTGACTATACCTAATATTTCACACGTATCAACTTGCAAGGACCAGTTAAAATCGAAGTCGTTCTCTCGTTAGAGCATCCATTGACGCCGATCCAGTCCCGCGTTACGCGCGATCAGAGTAAAAAGCGCGCGTAGGCGTCGCGAAGCCTTAGCGGGTGGATTCACGCACCCCGAAAAACCATCGCCCTAGAATCCTGTAGATTTCCAGCGGGTTGTCGCAGGCCTCGGTGGGAACGTAACGTTGTAATTTCAGATAAGCGTGTCCCAGGAGACACGCATTGTGCTGGTGGCCGCCCGTTCGCCGGCATCCTTCGACGCAGGACCCGAGCGTTTCAGGATCCAGGATGTTTCCGTATGCGTGTACACACACGTGCTCGTCGTCTCCCCTCGTTCATTACGCGGTAAATCGCGATATCTCGACGCAACGCGACACCCTTCGTCGTCGAGATTTTCGGGGCTGCGTGGATCTTTGCACTTTGACGCTCGTTGCTTACGTTTATTATTACGATGCAACGGGTTACGTCGCAATTTACGACGATACGCCACTCGTGGCTGACGCACGGCTCGTCGCGTGCTGCACACATTGTATCCCCCCGCTTAATTAACGGCGTAATTAACGCGCCGTGGCACGGCGATAAGCGCGACGAAGGAAAGTTTCTTTAAATCGGAAAAAGAGGCAGGCGCACGACGCGAAAAGTAACGAGGTGGATTTTATGACTCTTTTTATTTACATAATTCAGAAAATCGTGTGTGTACCTTTTCAAAGTAATCCACTTCTGAGTTGACACACAGCCGGGGCTGAGTATTTTCTATAGGATTTTACTGGAACCTCGACGTTTTCACTGTTGCCTCTTCAGTCGATGCAGACTGGGTTTGAGCAGATACTTGATCTTTGGAAGATCGTGAAGTCATGGGAGGGCAAGGTGCTGAAGAATGACGGGGTTGATTAAGAACAACTACGTTCTTATTGGTTAAAAATTACTTTATACAAGAGAGTTCAATAAATGCATGGAAAATATAAATCCAATTGAAGGAAAGATTTAATTCGGAGGATGTACGAGTTCAAATATAAATATATTTTAAACGTTTCGACTCTATCGTTTGGGTTCTTTTCAGTATGACATAGTAGAGAACAAATCATCAATGTAAAATAGAAAGAATAAACAGATGGAAGTGTATATTAAAGAAGAAAAGAAAAGTTTCCAAGAGTAATTTAAAAGAAGGAAAACGCGAAATTGTAGATTAAACGTTGTTATACAAATACTAGAAAAGTTATGTGTTTTTTTTATAATAAAAACATCACCATTTTAAAGTTTTACGAATTACACTAATTTACTAATTTACGAATGACACATAAGCAAAAGTTATACGTGAATAGAATTTGCTTCAAATTAACAGAGTCTCGATCGCGTCTCAGTCGATCAATTAAAAAAAGTTCGCGTTCGCAGCTGATTCACTTATTAATGGTTTTCATCATAGTCGTTCGTTCGCGAGCTGACAATCGATGGAAAGAGTGCGTGATCTCACCCTAAACGTCGCCAGAGCGAAGGGAGAAAAAGAGGAGGGAGATGGAGAAAATGACGAACCGATGATCTTCCCTAGGGACGCCCACATAGGGACACGCCAGAATGGGATTCTTAATTAATCTTTGCATTTCCATTAGGATTTACGTTATTGCTTTGGCTGCCCACCAAATAGATTCTTCAGCGACGGGGAGATAAAGCGTTCTGCGTGTTGATACGCTGGTACCGACTCGATTCGTTCCGCGCGGTAGACTTCGATACGATCGGTGCTCTTCCGAAAAAAACTAGATGGAAATTACATCGAGACGGTGGTCGTGGAATTGTTCGTCTAGTAAAATACGCAGCAACGCTAGGTATGATGAAAAAGGGACAGCGAAAGTATATTAGATCACTTTTAAAATACAAGTTTTCCAGGAGTCATTGCATTCGGTTACAGATAGTAACAATAATCAAAACGTGACAATGTATCGTACGATAAGTATAGTTATTCGACAAATCTTACCTTGTTCAAAACTTACACAAATGTATTTTTCTCTTTGGTTGAAGCTGTGACCAAAGAAAGGAGCTTCAAATAAGTTTCTTTGTCCATTCTTAAATAATCGTGAAAGTCATTGTGCTATCCATTAGTTGCAACAAAGTCACACGAGAACATAATTTTTCTTTTTTCCAACTATTCTTTACACCTTCGCTTGTTAAGAGGTTCGTTAACACCTCAAGTTCGTATTGGTTGCATTTTTTTCCAAGAAGATGGACCTTTCTTCCGCGATTTTTGTGGTGGAGGAGAATGCAACCATTATAATATATTATAATATATTTCTAGTAGATATTTATGCATTCGTGCATTTATGATCGTAGTACGTGTTTTGTATCGTTGGAAGGCACATTTTAAGACAGGTCAGAGTCTGAAGTTTTCGATGCAGCGAAGAAAGACAATCCACACGAGTCGGATTTGTTCAACGAAGTCACTTTAAACCGAATGTTGTTACAACGTGTAAAACGTTGCTTGAGGATTCACCCGGCGCTACTTTTAGAAAAATTACAAGTACCGTCCGGTATCCGGTATCAATTGACGCACCACTTAACACCCGTAACGTCTGCACGGTGTTTGACTTGTGCATACATAGGTTTCGGTGGGCGGCGCGTGGGCGAGTTCCATAAGCTCCTCACTTATGCATTCTCGTTGCAACGCGCCGAGGAAATTAATGCATAGGGGTAAACGGTACAGTTGTTGGTCATTGGGCCTATTTTAAAGACGACAGAATATTAAGAAACAATTTTTATTTTATAAAATTTTCTATAGTCATATTCAAACTCTTTGTACGTTTCTCGTTTTGGGTCTGTTAGTGGACTCATCAATAAGACAATAGCAGGTCCTGTTTTAGCGTATAGGAACGGAAAGTCGGTCGAGCGCTTGCGAGAGAGACAAGAGCGTAGCCCTCTGGCGGCGAGTACAAGAGGTGTGCCACACAATATATACTTATGCGTTGAAAAGTGACGAAGATGTCATATTGTTAGGCAATACATAGACAAATATTGTCATTTTTCATCCAGATGATAAACTAGAAGTTATTTAACTTTATAACCGGATCAAATCTGATGTCATAACAATGCAAATGTTGCGATATTACAAACATAACAACCATTTTGTAATGAAATATGCAAAAGGGTACCCTGGTATCTGGGTATTGACATAAGGGTTAAAAAGATGGTTCCAATGTGGGCGAACGAATAATTAAAATCGATAATCCTTTTAATTACCATTTAATTGGGTTAATCGTTTTTTTACAGATCAAACTTGCGACGTCATTCAATGGTTCGCGGATCCAGGAGACGTCACGCAAATCGATGAACTTTCCGGTTAAACCATAGCGCGGAATTTTTTAAGGCGAACGCTGGCTCGCGAAACGTTTCAAAGGTAAATCAACTGTTCTGGCCCGTACGTACGCACGTTTATGCGCGTACGATCGTTCGTGTATCACGAACGGGGCGTGACCGGTCGGTCGTTTAACCAGGAATATAATTAAGAGGACCTCCCATCCTCTTCGTTTTTATCCGCGGGGCCGGAATGTGGGGCGTGAATTATCCTCGCGATGCTGCCCGATAAATTTCACCTCGTTGATTACACGAAACCGCTCTCTCGGTTTCGGCGGGGAGGAAAAAGTTTACCTGACAACAAACTTGCCTCGCGGTAACGAAACAAAACCAAGACAAAGCGCGGATAAAACGAGGAAGGGAGCGGGACAGAGAGAGAATTGGCCGGAAAGTACGACGCGCGAATAATATAAATTCAGGTTTACCCGTTTTCGAGGACGAGCGAGTCTTTACGGCGGGCCGGGTCTGTTTGTAAATTCGAACCGAAGGATCTTTGTTTTAATTCCGCTGTTGCATCGCGAACGATCACGTTGAAATTCTCGCCGTCAGAGACACGCGTAATATTCCCTTTGTCTAACTTTTCTACAAACACATTTTCTGGTAAATATTTTATGAATCGCCTTCGGATCGTCGCCGTCGAACGTTTCTCGAAACACGAATCGGTTTTTCATTGTCCGTTTCGCGCTCTGTCCTTGATAGATCGTTAAACTCCCTGGGGGACCAACACTACACTTCCTGTTTAACAATTAAAACATTTTTGAAATGTTTTACAATTTATACAATAACAAAAAAAATGTTTACATCCTTTTAATGGATTTTATTGAAACGTTTTAAAAGAAAATGAGGTTTTTTGCTCGTTATCTTTTGTTTGAAACACAATCATTTTCCATGGTCAAATATGTTGTAAATGTAGAATAAATTTTTTTTGTAATACTTCGTTTTTGTGATAACGGGGTTTGAATATGATTTGACGCGTCTGTTCGTTACTCACCGTTTCCACTTATACTGATATTCAAAACTATTACACGCCACGTCCTCTATTTTCAAACTCGATTTCAGAAACACTTTAGTCTATTTTCAGTTAATTTACATTACTATTGTTACGGAACGTAAACGTGCTAAAGAAAATAACAGAATGCATATGACATCGAGATCTCTAATTTAAAGTTTGATTTACGGATTTCATTTAAGAAAGGATTTCCAACGTATAAAATTAAATACGGTAAGTAGCAATTTAACACGTTGACTGTCAGTCTAAAACCGTAAAATTATTTACGAGATCGAAACTTTGATTTTAGACAGTTGTAAAGTACATAAAAGTTGTAGTTACTTTCGTAATCTCGCTAGAATTTATTTTCTTTAACATTTCCACTTGAGAATTATTTGTTTCAGTTCCTCTGTTAAAAGTTCCGTCATCCATATGTGGGTTAATTGTTACTGATACTGTTTCCGCGTGAAAATCATAAACTTTGTGTTTTCATACGAGCTCCACAGTAGTGTGAACGGTTACAATGATACACGTTTCGTTAGAATTCACGAATTTCCTTCGACCAGCCTCACCAGAGGCACTCTCTCGAAAGTTGGTCGGTCTTATTAAATTCGCGTCGTTAAGATTGGGACGAGAGGCGAGACGGAAGAAAATGTAAAGCATTCATTATTCCATTACACGCCTAAAAGAGGCTTGCTCGGTTGCAGTATATTACGAGGCTTAACGCACCTGCGGGAGCGCGAGAAGTCGTAGGCGATCCTGGCAAAGTGTGAGACCACGGGGCCACCTATGAGGGCCCTCTTCTTGTATTTTTCTTTCCTTCTGGCGCGCACCAGGCCTCCAGGAATGCGGTCGAAAGGATTTTACTTTCTATTTTATCACGACGTTTATCGATACTTATTTTAAGGGCATCGGTGCCTGGCATCGACCTCTCGGGGTTTCCTGCCCCGATATTTATAATTTTCATATTTTAACGTGAAACGCGTGTTAACCTGTCGCCGAGGCGTCGCTTTTAATTGGTGCGAAGATGCTCGTAAAACCATTAGCCGAAGAAAGTCTCTACATGTGTAATTTAATTCGTCGTGATCGCGAGCTCGCGATACAATTTTACGAACATCGAAACGTTCTGGACATCGTTGGGATCGAAGTTTATTTTTCGTTCATTGCGATCGTTGAAACTCTAAAACACGGTCGTGCTAATGTTCAGCGAAGACAGCCGCGTTCAACGGAAGCATTTAATTAAAAAATCTCGAAACTTCGTTTAATTGGGTTGCTTTTTACTTCGAGGAATTTAACTTTGGAATGGAACAAAGCATACAAAATACATTTTGTAAAAATTTACAGAAATATATGTGGTTTAAATGTATAAAATTTTCAATCATCTTGCAGTACAGTAACCAAAATCAGTACCCTGGAGGAAACGTTGTATTTAATGACTGAACCGTATTGTTTGTCGCAATTCGAAGATTAACAATTCTATTTCATGACGTTTACTATTCGATGTTCGTTTACTGTCTTAGAACAGTCTAACAACGGGTACTAAAATTAGTTAAACTTTACACACATGCAGTTCCGAAACTACTAGTGTTTTCTCTATAATTGAGCCACTGTTGCAAGCGACAAGGCCTCCCCTTTAAAATGATTTTTGGTTTATGTTGATCAGACTTTTCGTTTTGGAGATATCGTAATTTAAATGAAAGTCGTAGTATTTCCAAGAATTTACTACGCACTGTTTACTGTTTACACGCGCGGTCAATGACCTCGCGGCGACGTTGAAACGTAAACAAACGCTTCGGACCCTCATATCTTCTGAACTAACCACGCGATCGATTTGAAATAAAAATCGTTATATCTCCAGATCATTTATTTTAAAAAGCTCTTCATCCTCTATTCGACGAATATAACTAATATTATAATTTATGCTGTTTACTTTAACGGTATATATCTAAAGAAGTTTCAGCAATTCCTATTGATTATACGACTGATGTGCAATAAAACTGGCTTACAAATTGCTTAAATTTGTATACAGGATGTTTGAGTAATTATCATAACAGCATTTTTTCGTAAATAATTGTTTTCTCCGGAACTAACTACGACTTGAAACAAAATTCTTTATCTTCTATCCGATGAAAATTAAAAATTTTGAAACGACCTGATAAAAATATTAATAATCGCGAGGTTACGATAATTATCGAGTCGATGTTCGACAACGTCCGTGATCGAATTTGATTCCAAAGAGCTTGGTTCGGTCGGGCCAGATCGGAATCGTCGGCAATGACGGAGAAAGCTCCCATAAACAGGGGTGTTTTAGAATTCGAACGTTGGAGTGGGGTGGGGCAGCAAACAACCGTCAGACGTACCACCCTCCTTGCAATACGACCACTTCGGTGGCTCCCCGCATTTCATCCTTGAGAGGAATTTGGCCTCAAATTAAAAGATCTCAGCCTGAACCCCGAATGAAATCTCGTCGCACGAGGGGTAGTAGATACGTTCCCGAACTACGATCTACTATAATCTATACACGGGGTGTCTGGAAACTCTGTGCAGTGCACTCGAGGCGAAGCTGAAAAGTTTCGCTCGGAACTGGCGCGCCAAACGCTTGGAGGTAGAAGTGGCGCGATCGTGGAAGAAACTTATTCGACTTTCTCAGGTAAAATAAAACTGTGAATTTGATTATTACACTACGGAGAAAAATATTAATATATATATATATTATTTTGTTGGGGAGGACATATTTTGTTCTCCCCAACAAACCTTTTGGGTTTTATATGTAAAGTTTCGATTACAAAGCAGGTACAAACGTTTTCTACAATAACGAAGGTGTAAAGAAGTTTCCTGCAAAGTTTAGTGGATTTCATATTTCGTGCACACCCTGTACATGGGAGCCGCGTGTACCGGGGACCGACTATCAGGCGTATTCACGGGCTTAATGCTACCAATATCCCAAAATTAAAACGCGCCGGTGGCCTCGCAAATCATTCGCGTAACAGCGTTGCACCATGGACAAAAAGCAACGATGTGTTCGAAAGAGAAGGAAAATGGAAGTGGTCGAATTCTTTTCTCTTCGCGCGGCATTCTTACCAAGATCTTCCTAAGTATTGGCCTTTGTGTCCTTCCAAAACTTTTCTGTTAATCGAACGTTGATCGATCTGTGGATTACTTATTTATTTAAAGATTCTTGCGTTTGATTTCATTATAATACTTGTATAATTATTTAGATTATAAGAAAAATGCAAACATAAATGATTATTATGAATTTTTTAGAATTTTATTGCGTCTAATTGCGGGGTCGGGTTGTTTTGATAATCGGTTAAGAGTGAATTTCAGAAGACCGATTACTGGGACGTTTTGGTATTTTCTAATTAAAATAATTTATTTAAATAGAAGGATATTGGTTCTGCTAATTTTAGCTAATTAAATATCATCGATGTTGGAGAAATGAATTTTCAAACGATTTTTCATTCATTTTTAAGAAGTACAACATTCTATTTTATCTTAATTATTCGATTATTGAAATAGGTATCCTATAATATTTTTCTATTTTTTGAATAGAATGGCCTAAATCCTTTCTTAACACTTTGAATTTAATACTATAAAATTATTCTTTATAAACAAATAATTTCTGAACCATTTGGAGTAACGTGTGAGATATTCGAAATTAGTTCAAAGCCGACGCGATCGATAATATTTAAATCTAAACGATAAAAGTGCTCGACGCGCGATAGTTAGTGAGTTAGTTAATTTGCCACTTTACGTCGTGTTCCGATGACTGATATTAACATCCATTGCCGAACGCCGTGTCAAAGAAGCGGCTTATGAAGGAAAATGGACCCTGTCTGGGAATCTCGTTGGTGAATGGCCGCCCTCGTTACACCCAGACTCATCACATTGAGATGGTAGCTATCTACGGGAGCTTTATTACAATTTCAATTAAACGGATGGTCGGATATATACGGTGTTCCGCTAAAATCAGGTCCCTTTGCATTTCCATGATTTTAAACAATGTTAATTTCGAAGGTCAATATACATTTCATAAACGCTATGCTTAGTTTTTGTAGGGTGGAATCTAAATTGGCTTCAAGGGGGATCCCTCCTGTTGGGAGTGATAGAAATGTTCAATTTACGAATCATGCGATCATTTTACAAATCATTACTTGGTATATTATAAGAAAGGAAAATTAAGAATATTTGAATAGATCGTTAGAGGGCATGTTCAATTTATGAATCAAGTGTTCATTTTAAGAATCATTGGTATATTATAAGAAAGAAAAAGAAAAGGAGTAGATCGTTAGGGTTACTCTGGTTGACCAACGACGGTAGACACTTCAGTTGCCTATACATAAGGGTGAAATAATAATTTTACAGTCTATATATATTACAACTTATAACAGGCTCAAAGAGGCTAATGCGATTGAACAAATTTCTGGTAGATACTCCTATAGTGAGCAATAATTACCAAGTAGAGAAATATACAAGGACTAGAAATCGGATTTTTTCTGAAAAAAAATAATGACAACCGTGTAATCCTTAGGTTCAATTTACGAATCATGCGTTCATTTGACAAATCATTACTTGGTATATTATAAGAAAGGAAAATTAAACGTATCTGAATAGATCGTTAGGGTTACCCTGGTTGACCAACGACGGTAGACACTTCAGTTGCCTATACATAAGGGTTAAAAAATAATTCTAAAGCATATATATACTACAATTTATAACAGGCTCAAAGAGGTTAATGCGATGGAACGCATTTCCGGTAGGTGCCCCGTATAGTGCATTAACGAGCAGAGAAACATTCAAGGACTAGAAATCGAGTTTTTTCTGAAAAAAAAAAATAATGACAACCGTGTAATCATTTGGTCGCTGTTATCATGCCGATTCCTCGATCGATCCTCGTCTCATTGTCCTCTCGGAATTCGAGCGTAACGTCCGCGTAATTTCACGCGACGCTTCCGCGCGAGTCGTCTGTTTGTTCGTCGTTGCAAGCGAAAAATTTAATTAGCCCCCGTAACGGGGTGAACGCACAACGAGTCAAAGGCCATTAGACTGGTGGATTCGCCGATGCTAAATAACGAAATCTCGAAGGGTAAACGAGTTCGTTTCGACCCTCGATGCGGTCGCTGGAGAGCCTAAGAATTTCAATCTGCGGTCAGAGGGGTAGCACCGACGAAGGGTGGATCGAGAGAGACGCAACTCCCTACGCGTGTTCCTCTGGGGTGCGACGTGATTTCATTGCGCCCGCAGTCACCGAGATCAACTTAAAAAATGATCCGGGCCACCGTCAACGAACCGATCTGTCAATGCACAAGCTAATCAAAAGATCAATCTCGTACGGTCGACTTGGTCTTTTTCAATTTGCGTTGACGAGAACGCGGGATGGGAACGCGTTTCGTATAAATAGCGTTGGATCTCGATAAATTCGTACGCTTTGACGCTCCTTGTCTTGATCGTTTGTTACTTTAGTCGGTGACGTTTGTCAACGATACGCTGCACAGTGGTCCATTACATTTCTTGTACAAAGTCAATCTTTATATCACGTATATTAACACACGAGAAATTAAAACGATACTTGAAAAAAATATATAATGCAATAGAAATAAGTGTTTATTCATTATCTTATAAAAAACTACGATAAATTTTAAAAAATCTAGTCGAGTAAATTTTTTACAATTTTTATTAGAAATTATGAATGAGTCATTTTGACCACTTTGGTAGTTCCAGTGTTAATGGCGAAACGTTGCACAATTTCTTAAATGCAATTTCAAGACATCGAGAATCGTGTTTCGTCAACTGATCGCTATATTTAAAAATGTTAAAGATCATTTGTTATATTGGAATATGTATAACAAATGTTGCAAATGCTGTTTTATATTTGAAAAATTGCATTTTGGTCAGATTTTTGTTTATTACTTAAATCTATTTACTTTACGTATCGAATTGATCGTAATTTTGTATCTTTTTGTATGGAAACTGGTGCTCGATTTTCCCCATCGGAAAGACAGCTTTTCCACGCGAACACGACCTGTTTTCACGGCGTTTTCGGTATTATTTAGCGAACGTGTCCGAATGCGGCCGCGTTCCCGGAAATTCTGGGAAAATGGACCGACGGAAGGAAAAGAATGGACCCGACTTGGCCTGGTCAGAGCGATACGAGCTATCAGAAACGACCAACCGGCCTGTTGCACGGCGACAAGCTGCATTTGCATTTCAACTCTTCGCATTCTCGCATGGTAACTATCAAATTCGTCCATTGAAACCATTTTTTACGCAGACACCGACAGCTGAGTATAGAAACTTCAAGTCGTGATCGTCGAAAATATTTTTGTAACGTTTCGGAATGCCGTCGGATCGATTGGAGTCGTGTTACATGTTTGACGAAAACAATCGATTAAATAATATTTAATAAAACCGATAATTTAAATTCTTAAAAATAATATAGAACAGGGTGCGTTCATTTACACCCGTTATGCATTTCTTATGTTTTTTTATATACATTCTAAATAAGACATTCGTTCGCTTTTTAAACGTTGTGACCTTAAATGAGTAAAGTAAAAAGAAAGTGTTTTAAGTCGGCGAATTCCGGGTCCATTTCGACCCGAATTTTGGCGTTGTATTTGTAAATTCTTTATTCGTTAATGTCGTTGATATTCACATGCTCGCTTAGCGTTAGTGTTATTTATTAACAACCAAAGCTCCTCGACTTTGAGAGAAATAGTTTGCACACGCTAATCGAGTGCTAACCCAAATCAGGTTATTATTAATAATAAATCTTTTCTTTGCGTTTCTAAATGCTTCCTACAACTACTCCAAGAAATTTTTTTAATTAACCCGTTGACGTACGATTTAATTTTGTTTAAATTTGTTCGTCACGAGAAAGAATAGATTTGTTTTACGTATACATCATGAATGTGAAACTGTGTTGATTTTAACATACAAGACTCGATGATTGTGAAACTTAACAGTAGGAACTTGTGACGAGTCAGAGTTGCTGTACGCCAAGGGGTTAATAATCAGAGGAACAAATTTGAAAATTTCCATTAAAACCTTTTTATTTATTTCTCGTTGCAGTCGTTCGAACGAACCCGCGTTTCACCTAAGTCGTTCCAAACGCGGTGGCCAAGGATTGTAAATCGCGTGACGACGTCCACCGCCAAATTCCCTGCCGGTGCAAAAGCAATGACCGGAGCGGAGACGTTCGCGTGTCACGAAAACGCTTCTGTTTAACCACGACATCCTTTCACACGTGAGTAAACAAATAGACGAACAAAGAGTGATACTGCGGTCTTCGCGACGGTGTATCCGCGGGTACGAGCCTCTGGCTTCGATTTTTTTACGAAAACCGAAGCTTCGAAAGCGTCAAAGATTCCTTCTTGATTCTTGGGAAGACGTTTGAGGTCAGTTTATGCGTTCGTTGGCCCCATTATTTCGTTTTATTATCGTTCGATACGAGTCTCCAGAACTCCGGGGTCGATGTTCGATTCTTGAAGAAACATGAGGGTTGAAAAGATGTGTGTAGTGAATTGGAATAACTATGATTTTAATCCAATCAGTGATTCTATGTATTTAGTTAAATTATTTCATATATAATAATACGTCTCGTGATTTTACAGAAAACATTTCTTACTAGCTTCTTTATTATATTATGTTTGTTATCGTATTGTATACTGGTACGTGGAAGTTATAACACTAAAATCAATTTGCTATATTTAATAGTTTCAAAACAAAGAAAAGAAGAATTACTTGCTTACTAACAAGTGCCAGTTTAAATATCAATGCAAAAGTTTAATCTATTTCGGATGAACAAAGTTTCTAAAGTAATCTAGTTCATAAGCTACAGAGATATAGAGATTGTCTCGAGTTTTCACCTTTGCGATGTTATTAATCATTAATTAACGCGACATCTTCGCCAACGAAAGTGGGCAAGTAATAACATTTCCCAAGAATTCTGATCACTAAACTTGAATTTCACCTAGGGGCAATATTTCCAACTTCCCAGTACACCGAGGAAGTAATAAATCCAGACAAAGAAGCAGGGAACTAAGGTTGTCTCGAGTACTGTCTACCACCTTACCCGACACAATTAAATTATGGAAGTTACACGAGCGTCTGACAATTTCAGTTCTCGCTAGGCGAGTCACTCTCGTCCTGATTTTTCTCCCGGGAACAAAGGCGCGTAAGAAACTTCTTCTCGAACCTCCAAAAACGAACGAGGGGGTCCCTTAAAAATAAATATAGTTGGCTCGTAAACTCGAGGCTGGCCGAGACATCCATTTTCCCCGTCCACGGACCCGTCTTTATCATGTTCCACATCCTCGCTCTCCCATTCTTGCGAACGCTGCGAGGCGATCCACCTTAATTAATGAGTTTATTGGAAACTCTCGCGATGTTGGTTCCCGAGCAGCCCGGAGGGCACAGCAGCAAGCGGCTCGAAACGACTCGCTCCGTCACTCCCCGCCATTTTAATTTCGCCAGGAAACTTTCTAATTACGAACTTTTCTGATTAATCACAGTAATTAATTAGTAACCTTCGCGAAAGGAGGGAAAATACGAACCTTCTGGATGCAGCAGCAACCTGCCTCCGGTTTCACCGGGCAAACGCTATTCCGCCGCCCGCGCTTCCGTTCCTTCGTCGGTTCCTTTCCAGATTTTCCCCCTTCCTCTCTCTTTCTGATCGTTCCCAGAGCCTTTCGAGCCCCTCCCGCGACTCCATTTTCATTATTTTTCAAGATGCCGCCGGTTTTTCCGTGACTTCTTCTCGCTTCGATTTCCACGAAGGTTCGAAACTTTGGCGAACTTGGAAAGACGTAACGTCGAGTTTTATTCGCCAAGCGAAATATACGATGAAAATTCGCTAAGAATTGCTAATTACCCTATCCGTGACGCGTGTACAATATACAATGTGTTTCACAAACTCTAAAATATCTTGATTATTTCAAATTTTACGAAATTGTAAGGTTTAAGAAAGTATAGAATATGAATGGAATTTTTGCAGGCGAAGGCGTAGAGAAAATATTAATTTTGTTTTTATAAATGGAATGTTCAATTTTTTGTTTTTCATTTTACTTACTGTTTCTGATATATTTTACTACTTTAATTTTATTACTTTCATTAGGAAACGTATTCGAAAATATACTCGCTCTATCAAATGTAAACATAGTAAAACGTCATGAAATAGAATTGTTAAACTGCTGATGTCTTTTACGATATCAAAGAGCTTCTCATTCGGTGAACATAAGATAGTCAATATGAAATTATCAACAGTTGGAGATGCTTCTAATTTATGGAGAAGGTAAAAGAAATGAAAATTATGAATTGCATTTTTACAGATCGCAAAATGAATCCTAAAAAGCCTGTATCTTCCTTTTTACTTTTAAATCGTTTCTATAAACGAAGGTATTGAAATTTTTTTTATACATCGATTGGATAATAGTGACTAGAACCTTACGTTTATATAATTGCATGCTTTTGTTAACTTCGTCGTGTCATTTTTCGTAAAATTTTCGTAACGAATTTTTTATACGATTATTGATTCCGACCATTTTCCCTTCGCGAGGTATTAATGCGTACAATGTCGCGTCGTTAATTATATTTATCGATTTTGCAACCTCGCGAGGCAGGAATTATATAGCGCTGACCGGGCGAGGCACAAATTTACTTTAATCTCCTCGACAAAATTTCGCGTCGCGTGCATTTTTCTTTTTTTATAACGGAGAACGGACGCGTCTTGAGAGACGTACGATAAGACGAAGCGTCAATGATTAATATTTGCTTCCGCTGGGGTCCCATCAGCGGGAGTAATTAATTCACGAAAATGTCTGGGCGTCTTATCTTCGGAAGTTCTTCGCGGTGGATTCTCGGTTCTTCGAAGTTTCGTCGATTAACAGGTCTCAGCAGTTTTCCCTGTCGCTGAGAACTTTACCAAACGTCACTGATTACCTCTAGATACTATCTGTGGTGGATATTGGTGAAATAACAATTCTTTAACACGTTAATAATTCTCCCTCGATAACACTCTTCGCACCTTCACATTTCTCATTCGTTGCCAACTTCTTTTCTTCGCTATGTTCATACCATAGTATATGCATTTTATAGATAATCAACTCTATGTAAGAAACAAACTATCACACTAACATCTAACGGGAGTTTTTCTCCAATTCGATATTCTTTTTTGCACAGTAATTATTTATTTATTTTATGAACGCGAGTGATTTTGTGTCTACTGGAACGATCCGACTGGTTTTTAACTAAAAGGAAGTAATTATTAACATTTAATTCACACTGCAATTTACAATCGACAGCTTTTAAGCGTTTCACTAAAACTAATCACGAGCATGCACAGTCTCATTGTTGAGGGTCAAGCGAGAAGAAACGTCATAGTATCTTTCCTTTCGTCCTTTTTGTAAAGGAAGAACATAAGAACATCCATTAACGATGGAACGATTGCTTTTATCGAAGCACATGCAATAAAAAACTAGGAGAATATAACTGTAGGAAAAGGAACTAAAAACTGTTCGATATCTAATTATCCTTGGTATTATTATACTATCAGCGATAAAATGTACTGAAAATTATATTTCTTCCAACTTTTTACCGACAAGAGCCCAAACGCGTTCGAAACTTTTAATAAAAATAATTAAATATATGTTTGTACAGATTATATCGTTGTTTCAAATCAAATAAAATAAAATTCATGAAATAGAAAATTAAGTTTCGATTGCACAAAGGGTTCGGTACAGCGCAATTTCTCACAGAAAATTTTTCATGTCAAATCTTTTGAATAATCGATGTGTTCCCCGAGCTTAGATTTCAGTTTCTCGTTATTTCAAGGCCGCCCGTTATCCACGAGAGGGAGAACTCTCGAAAGTGGAATTCGTACGGTTAATCCAGCGCTTTATTTCTAGGAAATCTCTCGAAATAGCATGAGGTTGCATCGAAGATACCCTTATCCTTTTCCTCTTTCCATTTCGTCTTCCTAATAAGATGTTTTGATTGGCTTACCCGCTGGGCTTCGCACCTCGTGGCCGGTTCCTGCCAAGTTCCATCCAGGTAGCCAATGACTCTGCACTATCGGGTGTACAGTATCTTTCGTAAATGAAATAAAATTCCACGGGCGTTTGGAATTACTCCGCGTAGAACCTCTTTCAGATCACCGACGAACGAAATAATATCTTTGAAAAAAATAAAGAAACAATTACTTTTCCTTGTGTACGCGTGTTCTAAATAATGCACGAAACAAAAAGAATTCTTTGGTCTTCTCGGAGCTAAGTAAACGTAAGTTAGATACCAGATCTTTAAAAAATTGTTAATATACGTATACGCTTGTCTGTGACTCGATATTTGTTATTATTTCCGTTTGGGGACCTTTTCAAGGGTTCTACGATTCATTAAATAGTTTTAAAATAGAATATACATTAAACAAATACACGTAATATGAAACAAAATATTGTTTTTTTCTATTTTACTTGTGTTCGTCGTTATGTAAATTTTATTTTATGGTTTTTAAAGAATCATGGGATGCTTGAAGAAGTCCCTGAATGAGATTGAGGCTGGAAAAAATACTTACCGTGGAATTAAATAATTAAGATATATTTGCTCAGGTGTAAGACGGTGTAATGTAATCTTTTATTCTGATATTCTGTAAAGAGTAATTGAAACAACTAATTTCACTTCTAATTTCATGATTTTGTCTACAGAATGTTATTTTCGATCACAGAATTGTCTGAAAGACGAAATATATTTGAATTTCGAAGGGTTGTAGTTTCGTTGAAGAAAAGGATTTTTTTTAATTTTAGAGTTGATAAATTGAATTTTGTTGCCTTCCGGATCACTGTGCACCGGTTGGAGCACCTCGCAAGGTGCGTTTTTCGAGTCCCCCTGGAGGTTGCAGGGAAGAAGGAACCGAATTTCGTGCATGCCATACCTATCATCCGTTCGCCTCCCTCTCCACAACCGATTCTTGTCTCTCTCCTCACGCTCCCTCTGTCTTTATCTGGTCGTGTCTCACGATCGTCGAGTCATCGTGTAATGACGTACCGGCTGTCAGACCACGAGGCGAGGCAGCAGAATTCGAACTACGAAACGATCGATGCGTGGCATCGTCGGGAACCCAGAGAGGAAAAGAAAGTAGAAAGATGGGGGAAAATGAACAAAATTATAAAAATACGTGCAAGGGTAGGAAACTAGGAGAAAAGGGTAACGCGGAGAAAGCGAGTATTTGGAAGAGCGTAAACGATTCTACAGCTGATAAACAATTAGTATTCCTTCGAGGACAAATACGTGACGAAATAGCTTGGTAGTTTTTCGGAACAATTCAGAACTAATAAATTAACAGTATATTATTATTTTGAAACAATGCAAGAAATACTGTGCCAGATAAAACTTCTCGATGATTTCGAATACCACGCTCAGGGAACAAACTCAATTACAATTGCATTTTTTAGATGCATCGATGCAACTGCATTCTATTTTAAAATGAAACTCTGTGAGTGTAATAGCATTATTCGATCTAGTTTTTCAAGCTCTACAAAATAGTATTACGGTACTTATGCCATAAACCTAACAATTCAAGAGTTATGGCAATTTAAAGTGGAATAATTTAGTATAATTTAATGTGCTATAACTCTTAAACTGTTAAGTATAGGGTATAAGAGAGTCAATATCCTTTTTCAGAGATTAAAAGATTGCATCGAATGGCGTAATCAGAATTATAAAATTCCATTTTTTTTAAAAGTGCAATTGCAGTTTTCAGTTGCACTGATGCAACTGCATCCTTTTGTAAAATGAAACTCTATGTTTGCGATAGCACTATTCGCTCTAGTTTTTCAAGCTCTGTAAAATATTAAGGTACATATGCCATGAACTTAATAGTTCTAGAGTTATGGCAATTTGAAGTGAAATAATTTAATATAGTTTAAAGTGCTATTCAAGAAACACTGTGCTAGATAAAACTTCTCGATGATTTCAAATATCATACTCAGGAGAAAAACTCAATTATATTCTGTCTTTTTGACGGAGAGGGGAGGGCAGAAATGGGCAAAATTTGAATGAGATAATAGATAACTAATATTAAAATAACGTGTTGCTCCTTATTCGATCAACCAGAAAAATGTTGATCTGTTCGTTGCATAATATTTAATCGTATAATTGAAATTTTTATTTATATTTAACGAATAACTTGCATTCAAAGGGAATTTTCATCCAATTAGGAATTGTACTCACCTTTGCTACAAGGGTGACACGTGCAGAAATAGGCAAAATTTGATTTCGATAATAGATATCTAATAAAATAACGCTCTTAAAATATTGTTTTTTATTCGATCAACCAGAAAAATTTTGATCTATTCGTTGCGTGATATTTGATCGTTTAATTGAAATTTGTATTTATATTTAACTAATAACAGTTCATAATTTGCATTCAAAGGAAATTTGCATCTAATTTAAAATTATGCTCTCCTTTGCTTGCCAATGTTCAAACAGTTAATCGATCGGACGTTCCTCGATTTCTAAGAGGTCCTAAGTGTAACGGTGAACTTATCAACAGTTTCTTGCGATAATCCGCGAGCGTCGCGTCCACCCAGAACCGTCATCCGTCGATTTCGATCGCGATTCCGTAGAGTCGACCCGGTTTCCGATAAAGTCGAACGAAGATACGCGTACCGAGCCAACGGACAGGTTCACGCGATAACGCGACCATAATTAACCGTGGCCGGGAAGAAGGACGGAAACGGGTGGAGACGGAGGGGATCTAATTTCGTCGAGGATTCTGACACCCAGACGGACGTGAACGTGAGGCGAACGTTATAGGCGATGTCCATAATGGCGATGACGCGCGAACAATGGTGCGTGGACATAAATACCACGATCAGATCTCGTCGGGCACGCCTCCTATTAAATTAGGAACGCTCCGAGTGGCGAAAAAAAAAAAGAAAACGATTTAAGTGTTTAGATGCACAAGTGGATCCCACAGACTAAGGACACGAGGTCATCGAAATCATCGGCGAGTAAGCATTCCACTTACTGGCGCGTCTTAACTCGTTGGCTGGTTACTCGTTTCGACGATCGATTTTGGTGCAATTGCACTGCTGTACAAACTATGCGTACGTCTGAAGAAAACTGTGAGAGTCTTGAATAATAGAAAAAGATTTGTTCAGGCCGTACTAAGTTAGGGCAACTGTTGGGTCTATAAATAAACGTATATACTAACGACGTTTGATGTGTTTCACGCTTTAAGAAAACTTAGAAATCCTATGTAACTGTTATGAGTTTCAAGGAAATGCCAAATCTAAGTTTGCTAGTAATAGTAAAAACTTAAAAATGAATAAGCGGAAACCCATATATATTACTACCACGTTGGCTATCAGACCAAACCTCTCAAATTAAAAGGAAAATTAAATTTTGTTTTTAGACAATTGGAAACTAGCATACCAAAAATTTGTCATGGAATTTATTTTTACAGACTCGTTAAAATTCAAGAGCCCTATCTAGCTTTATTTGCTTTGACATCTAATCTTGAGAATTAGTTTTTTTAACTCCTTGGTGAAAAGTCGTGTCACCCATATGTGAGTGACGTAGCAGTCAACGTGTTAAGAGATTAATTATCGAATTAAGTCGACGAGGGAACGTCATGGAAAGTCTAAGTAAAGCCTGATCGAAGAGAGGAAGGAGTCAAAGCGAGTCGAGGAACCGGGCCACCCGGGAACTGGAAAAAACGCCGCGAGACAATCAGGTACCCCGAGTTTCCGGGGGCGAAACAAACCAGAAAACGAGTCGGTACCACCGCGAGTACGCGTCGCGAGGGAAAGAAGCGGAGTCGAGGAGTCACGATAATTCGCGTTGATCAAAGCGACCGACTCGTTGGTGTTTCAGCGCCGGCGTCGTCTCACCTTTAATAAAGCTATCTGGCATCTCTAATATCTTCTCTCCGTCCCAACATCCACGTAGAAGGGACGGGGGACGCGACGCACGAGGGAGAAACGATGACGAGGAAGAGGACGAGGACGAGGACGGAGGATGTCGATGTCGAACGACCGCGAGGAACTCGGAATAAGAGAGGAGAAAAGGAGAGAGATCTCTGGGGCTCTTTGCTCTCGAGACACCTTTCCACAACGAGGCCTTGTTCACCCGGAGAAAAGACACGTCAGTCGTGTACGCACCTCGTCTCTACGGGGCCATCGATACGAGACCGCGTCTCGATCCCTTCTTTCGTTCTCGTGGGTACGCGTCCACCTCGCTTATTATAGTTACCATTCGCAGCCGATGGTTATCGGGGACCACTGTCAATTAAGCAATTATCGACACCTTCGAGCGCAAGGGCCCGGAACACCGTGTCTGCTGGCTCATGACCTCTGATTGCTCGCACGATTCGACGGGACGTCGCGAGATCCTCACTGTTCGTCCCGTTTCGCTGTTGGATACCCATCGATTTCGGGCACGATCGTTCGTAATTAACAGCGCACATTTGATCTAGCAAATATCTAGTCTCGAATGGCTGTGAGGTCTCTACTTTGCAAACCTAACAGCGGAGTCTGTTCGTATAAAAGAATATAACCTACAATTACAAATGAAATACAGCGTCTTGTGAGTCATGCAACCCTAGAGCTAATTAGTAATCGTAAATACTGTGAAAGAATGCACAACCTTTTATGTAAATTAATCTAACGCCATACAACTCTCATTCAGAGTTCCTCGGGTCTAAATAAAAAAAAAATAATTTAGCATTGCACTCTTAAACTGTTAGGTATAGGCTATAAGCGTCTTCATACTCTTTTGTAGAGATTAAATAATTGCACCGAATAGCGTAATCAAAATCCTCAAATTCCATTTCTTCTAAGTGCAATTGCATTTTTTAGATGCACCGATGCAACTGCATCCTGTTTCCAAATGAAACTCTATGTCTGCGATAGCATTATTCGATGTAGTTTTCACGCTCTACAAAATAGTATTACGGTACATATGCCATAAACCTCATAGATCGAGTGTTATGGCAATGTAAAGTGAAATAATTTAGTATACTTGAAAGTTCTATAACTGTTAAACTGTTAGGTTTATGGCATAAGTACTGTAATACTATTTTGCAGGGATTAAAGAATTGCACCGGATAGAGTAATCAAAATGACAAAATTCTATTTTTTCTTAAAGTGCAGTTGCATTTGTTAGATGCACCGATGAAACTGCATCCGGTTTTAAAATGAAACTCTATGACTATGATGGCATTATTAGATCTAGTTTTTCAAGCTCTACAAAATATTATTACGGTACTTATGCTATAAACCTAATAGTTCAAGACTGACGGCAATTTCAAAAGTCATATAACGCGTGTCCGGTCTGTTTTCTTTTGTGAGATGTACACTGAGGAGCACCTTATACTCTAAACTTGTATCACCTTCTATCTTCCCATTACTTTCAGTTTCAATTTCTTTCTTTACGTTCCATTATGTAATTTACAGTTTAAGGAACTAGTGCAGAGTAAAATTCATAATTAAATCCAAACTTGTTTTCTTCTTTAAATGGTTTCTTTATCTCGTAAAAATAGAATACAATATGTTCTGTAAGTCTTCGTTAGTTTCTTTGCTTCCCAATTTTTCAAATACAAAATAATCCGTGCAGTGAGTGGTGAACTTCAACGAAGCATTCATTTTATTCGTTTTTCAAGTAGGATCGCCTTCACTGTAACACAGTGTTTATTTCGCCATATTTGCAGGTCTGGTAATCGCGTGTACATTAAATTAGGTGTTAACGATATCTCATGAATGACCATTTAGATTTCGTAGAATATCAATTTCTTTCGTATTTAAAAGATCGTTCAGATTTCTACTTGAGCCTTAAAATTTATGAGGCAGGACGCAATCGGGGCAGATTCTTATCCCCAGCTACCGGCAATTAAGCAATTATCGTCGTGTTCGAGGTCTCCACGAGAATCGCAGGAAAGACTCTGATACTCTACCGTGGGGACGCAAAGATACGGAAACGTTTCCATAGGCTTAATTGACCGTGGCGGAGGAGCGTCGTGCGAGCCATTAGCGGAGTTATCGAAGTCCACGGGGTAGTAGTCCATCAACAAACTCGTTAAGTTGATTAACCTCCGATGCACCGTGCAACTTCTTGCGCCACTAATAAATGGGGGATGTGTAGATAAAACTGTGAAATATGTGCGGTTATTAATTTCGCGGTAACGATTGTCCACGGGAGGTTAAAGTAGATTACGCTTGTCGACGTGGCCCCTATTCGTGCTTCTCTCGCTTCACCTGGCAGCTCGCCTGACGAAACCGATGCACGTCGACGGAAGTCCAATTCAAATTCTAACTTTTTGGTTAATCGTAAACATACTCACTTCCGGTGAATAGCCAAATGAAATACGTATGAATGATCGATTACTCGAATTTTAAACTCTTTTGTTTTTTTCAAGGTACCATCGATAAATATAAAATGCACTGTTTATATTACAATTCCTAAATATTGATTTTACTATTGCGTTAATAGTTTGTTCTCGTCTTCTGTTGTAAATGTAAACGGTCCGTTAATAAAGTGGATTCTTAAAATTTTAATTCTCAGTTATAATTTCTCTTAAAATGAAAATAAACGAATATTACAATATTCGGGAAGAATATAACTCTAGTTTTCTTATTGATACGCGAGAACACTGAAATTCAATAATGAAGATATTTACGTTTGTAAAGAATTCTATTTTTTCGTTTGTTAGTAGTACAATAATTGTTAATAAAAACACTTTTGCATCTTAAATCAAAATTTCTCATATCTTATTATTCAGTTCGTAACTTGAAAGATGTAAATAATTCGATATTATTTTCTGATAACATATAGGATACATGTTCTATATTCGTAAGTCACAAACTTAATAAAAAAACAATTCATGTTCTAGTTGCCCCACTATTATGAATTAAAATTAATTCTATATCTATTGTAGTTTCTTTTTATTGCTTGAAGGAGCTAGACAATTTTCTGCAAAAACCAAATGTTGTAATTCTTTTAATTTTTACGTTTTTGTTAATAATTGTTCAGGCAATAGTCACATTTATATGCAATAAGAATTTCCTCCATTCTTTTATTTAAGATAATCAAAGAATAATCACGTAAATCATTTTACTACTCACTAATTACATATATCATTTTATTATTAACTACACGATATTGAGAGATGTATGTAATGCTGCAGAAAACAATAGTTTTATCGCAATGAAGGAGACAAAAATGAACTTATAATATTGGCCAGCAGTGTACTTTCAGTTTATATAAATTTCGTTAAAAAAAATATAGTTTCTTACGGATATCGTATCGACAATTTTATTTCACGGATATCAACATTTAAAACAAGCGTCGATGACTATGTCACCGGGGATAAAGACGCGACAGAAAATTCACCGAAAAACAGTGCATAGATCTTTCCTGCCGAAAAGTCCGCGGATCGATCATTCGTTTAATAGACCGCAGGAAACGATAAAGATGAAGCCGTGCAAATAAACGCGATCCGCGATTCGGTTAATTGGCGCGCATCGGGTTTCCTTAAATCAAAAACTGTCACGAGGCCGTTACTCGTACACCAGATATCGATCTACCGTTATTTACGAGGCAACCGGATCGTGTCAGCGTAACAGCTTCCAGGATACCGGTGTCCTGATCACGTACCGCGTGTCCCCCGCCGTGTTGTCCTTACAGGACGCGTTTACGCCGTCCCTACACGCATATATGCGTGTAGCAATTTACTGGCCGAAGAGGAGGCGTCGGGCTACATAAATCAGGAAGACAACGCGTCAGCTTATTAACCACCGACGATTTATTTCCGCCTGTTGGTACACGGACTTTCCGCTCGCGCGGACGCCCATCGACTCATTTCCAGCCAAATCGTCGCGATTGGACAATTTTTTAAACGTACTTGATCTCCGAGTTTCTTTCATTTTCTGGCGTCGTTCAGTGCACTGCAGTTAAATCGTCACAGGTTGTTGCAAAACTTTTCAAAAATTTTCTTATTATATTTCGTCTTATTACACGAAGATAAGCTTTGGATAATTTATTTTTTCTCGTTTCTATCTATATAAAATAAACATGTGAAACGAAGATCGTAACACGTAACACGTAACACGTAGATCAGATTAATCATGAAAATAAAAGCTCAAAATAATTGAGAATTTAATTTTTTTCTTGTGCAAATTTCTTCTTATAAAAGTACGTTGATGGAATTAGTTGAATTATATTACTCGGTTTTCTGTTGAGAATCATCGATACAGAGTCGTTTCTAATTTTCGAAATCGTTGAAACACGAACTAAATAATAAAACTCACTGAAATTAAATAATAGAACTCAGTGTGCATTAGAAAGTCGAATATTTGTTCGTAATGTACGTGTAAGTAGCTTCTTCGCGAAGATTTGCAACGGGAATAATTTTGTCCAAAAATACTGCGGCGGCGAACGTGTCAATGGATGGTGGATTTTTAATTTGCTTGTTAATTTTTGCAAAAGTTTCGATCTGAAAATCGTAAGGGAATAGAGGCGTTTCGTGTTTTTGCGAGACAGCTTCCCTCCTTGAGTTTCGTCCTTATCTATACGGAACAACCGAATGGACGCGCGTGCATGTAAAACGAATTCCAAACATAAATTTACCGACTTCCGTCCTCCATTCAGCGACGAAGAACGCCGAGAGATCGGTATATTCGACGAAACTTCCGGCAATTCTTCGGCACTCCTTTCCACGTTTTGATGTACGATAATGTTATCGATGTCGAGTGAAAAGTATCTATTCCCCCGCTTTGCCCTTTTGTGCTTCCGTCAAGTCACTTATTTACTAGAAAAAAAAACGCTCTTGACCAGAACAGAGGAATTAATCCTCTTATTATAGATCTTAAATGGTAGAATTTGTTCGGAGGTGTTTGAAAGAATTTTTATAAATGCATTTGCAAAACCTAAGTTAATTCTGCTCTTTTATTTTGACCAATAAGGTGTAGAATAGTCTTATACAAAATGGTGATTTTTCCTTTGGTTCGGTGGTCCAACGGAAGTCAATAATTGGTAATTGGTAAAGGTAAGAGATATTTTTTCAGTCAAGATGTCGAATGGAGCTTATAGTAAATATATTGTAATAGAATTACATATAGTACAAAATAAATAATTGAATTATAAGTTGTAGATCCGATTTTTAAACGACATTTTTACTCCAAAAAATTCGAGCACTGTTTTTGCTCGATAAGCATCTTTTTTATCACTTAGATACATGATTTTTTTGATTATAAAATTTCATGTTTTCAGCTTTAAAAATTGTTATTCGAAAGAATATAAATGAGCAATAAAATACGAGTAAATTAAATACGAAACATAAACAGAGAACATTTATTCCGCATAGTGTATACATAATAAAGTATTCGATTTACAAAGTATTTTATGTATATATTTTTTAGACAGTTGTCATATTTTGATTGAAATTTATCGTTATTGTATATACAACATTTTCAACACTTAAGACTTTTTGTTGAAGCATAGCTTTTGTCTGTTCTACTTCGGGATACTATCTATTTTTATATAACTATAATCGATGATAGCATTGTCGTGGTCTAAACGTTACGTTTTTCAAATTAAAAGCGTAAAATAATCTTTTATTATTTCTTTTTACTTGTATTCCTATCGCTTTCTGCGTGTGCCAATAATTGTATGATTCACCGTAGCTCCCGGCGGTACAATTGCGTAATTGAGTACTCGCGCGCAATTGTTACATAAGAAAGACGGGAGAGAAAAAGAGTAACAGAATGCAGCGTATCAGGAACGCCAGAAAATATGGCGAGAGGTTAATCGTGTCGGGGAGGGATCTCTTGCAATTAATCGAGGGAGGAGCACGTCGGATTTTAAGGACTCCTCCTGGTGCGTGAGGACCCACCGCGGTTTCCGTCTTTCGTTATTTATGTTCTTGGATCCGAGGAGCTCGGGGGGTCCAAGAATGTCCACCGTTCCACCAAAACGCGACCCGACCGCGACTATTAATTATTCCTGGCCCGTTCGCGCCTAAGATAGTTCCGACACCGGATAGACCACTCTGAATTATCTTAGGCCTGGGCTTGAGTCTACTGGATTACTATCCTTACTTGAGTGTAGTTTCTGCTCTACTGTGACTTTATTCGCTATACTAAAAACCAGAAATAAAATGTACATATTAAGTCATCCCATATGTTCGTTTCGTACTATAACTTAAAGCAATATTTTATACATATAATGATATTTTAGGAAAAAGAGTTTCATTTAATAGTTCGAGAGTTATGTGATACTTTGCAGTGAAATAATTTAACAAACTTTAAAGTGGCATAACTCTGAAACTATTAGGCATAGGGCATAAGTGTCTTGATACTCTTTTGTAGAGAAAACAAAGTTTGTTCGAATAGCGTAATCAAAATGAACAAATTCTATTCTTTTGAAAAGTGCAATTGCACCGATGCAACTGCATCTTGTTTTAAAACGAAACTCTATGACTGCGATAACATTATTCGATCTAGTTTTTCAAGCTCTACAAAATAGTATTACGGTACTTATGCCATAAACCTAACAGTTCAAGAGTTATGGAAATTTAAAGTGGAATAATTTAGTATACTTTAAAGTGCTTTAACTCTTAAACTATTGGGTATAGCACATAAGTGACTTGATACTCTTTCGTATAGATTAAAAAGTTGCTCCGAATAGCGTAATCAAAATGAAAAAATTTCATTCTTTTGAAAAGTGCAATTGCATTTTTTAGATGCACCGATGCAACTGCATCTTGTTTTAAAATGAAACTCTATGACTGCGATAGCATTATTCGCTCTAGTTTTTTAAGCTCTACAAAATAGTATTACGGTACTTATGCCATAAACCTAACAGTTCAAGAGTTATGGAAATTTAAAGTGGAATAATTTAGTATACTTTAAAGTGCTTTAACTCTTAAACTATTGGGTATAGCACATAAGTGACTTGATACTCTTTCGTATAGATTAAAAAGTTGCTCCGAATAGCGTAATCAAAATGAAAAAATTTCATTCTTTTGAAAAGTGCAATTGCATTTTTTAGATGCACCGATGCAACTGCATCTTGTTTTAAAATGAAACTCTATGACTGCGATAGCATTATTCGCTCTAGTTTTTTAAGCTCTACAAAATAGTATTACGGTACTTATGCCATAAACCTAACAGTTCAAGAGTTATGGAAATTTAAAGTGGAATAATTTAGTATACTTTAAAGTGCTTTAACTCTTAAACTATTGGGTATAGCACATAAGTGACTTGATACTCTTTCGTATAGATTAAAAAGTTGCTCCGAATAGCGTAATCAAAATGAAAAAATTCCATTCTTTTGAAAACTGCAATTGCATTTTTTAGATGCACCGATGCAACTGCATCTTGTTTTAAAATGAAACTCTATGACTGCGATAGCACTATTCGCTCTAGTTTTTTAAGCTCTACAAAATAGTATTACGATACTTATACCATAAACCTAATAGATTAAGAGTTATGGCAATTTTAAGTGAAATAATGTAGTATACTTTAAAGTGGTATAACTCTTAAACTATTAGGCGTAGGGCATAAGGGTATTCATACTCTTTCGTAGAGATTAGAAAACTGCTCCGAATAGCGTAATCAAAATGAAAAAATTCCATTCTTTTGAAAAGTGCAATTGCATTTTTTAGATGCACCGATGCAACTGCATCTTGTTTTAAAATGAAACTCTATGACTGCGATAGCACTATTCGCTCTAGTTTTTTAAGCTCTACAAAATAGTATTACGATACTTATGCCACAAACCTAATAGTTCAAGAGTTATGGCAATTTAAAGTACATTAAGTTATAACTCTTGAACTATCAGATTTATGGCACAAATATTTTACTATTATTTGGTATGAATTAAAACACTGTATTGAATAATGCATAAAAATTGTAGAAGTTCACGTGGTAAAAAGATACAGTTGCACTGATGCATAAAAATGAATGAAGATACATTCTGTTTTGGCTTATGGTATTTTTGGTGTCTCTAACCGTTTTAAAAACATAGCTTTCCCAAAAATTCATTTTCCTTTTCGTTAAAACGTTGACATTTTTAAATTGTTTATCCACTAATAAGCCTGACGATTGTTGTAGAATGAGGAATCGTTGAAGAATTTTATTTCTTATAAGGTTGGATTTTATTATATAGTAACAAAAATATCCATGCAATCAAGAAAATTTCCAAATCTTATCTTTGAATATCTATTTACTTTAGATTTCTATGAATTCTTCTGAATGTTAGTTAAAAATTTCAGGAATCCCCCGAACTGATAAATTTTATTTGTTTTCCATTAAATAACAAATTTTATCTTTCTCAATTTCAGAATAGTTTCAGTTTCAATTTCAGTAAAGTTTAATATTACGTATTCCAAAAACATTGAAAAACTATGTATGTGTTCTACCCTCCCTCTTTTTTCCCTGCTCTTCCATGATCTTTATTATTACGTTCAAATTTAAATTGACAAACCTACATTTAGTCATGATATATGTTCAATGTGTGATAGGTCGCACGAGTTGCTATGAAATTACATACGTCGTTGTCAAGCGTTGCGCAAGGGTGAAACCCTTAATTTTACTTATTTATAAATGATATTTTCAATGCTTTCGAATTCCGTATCCTCTTATTAGGCGCTGCTGATCTAAAGATACATGTACAATCATAGCATAAATAATCATAAGGCTGGATGCAGACGAACAAATTTTCTCGTTCGGTGTGGCGCGGCACCAGGGTGGCATTACTTTCGTTTGTATTTTAAACACGAATCGAAATGAATCGTATGCAATAAAAAATGAAAATCTTTCTCATATTTAGTTTATAAATTCTTTTTAACAAATATTAATGGAAAGTATTTCGATTCATCCTTTCGCGAATGCTTGTATTCTCCAAGGTGCATTTTCTATAATGTTTATAAACGTAAATGGGGACGAAAATAAATTAAAAAACTTTTTCGTACGTCAACACGACCAATGGCAAGAATAATTTGGCCAAGTGAAAGTAAAATAAATCGATTTTCATCGGATAGAACTTCGTGGCGTTTAAAAAGTAAAAGTTGAATCTCTTTTGTTAAACACTGTCAAATTCAGCGATGCTTCTAATAATAGAACGTGTTAATGTATTACATTGTATGATATAGTCTCATTTTATTAAATAATTCAATGAATCAATAGGCGTGTAAAGACGAGAAGCATATTTAGACAAGTATTAGTATGGAAATTCACAAATTTACATTATTAAAATTGTTTTTTTCGATTTCTGTTATTTTTTATTAGAAGCAGAATAATCATTCCTTTTGCATCATTTTTTTCTATAATAAAAATAAAATTTTTGCAATAAACTCAGTCAAATTCAGCGATGGGTCTATTATAACGTGTTAATGTATTACATTGTATGATATAGTCTCATTTTATTAAATAATTCAATGAATCAATAGGCGTGTAAAGACGAGAAGCATATTTAGACAAGTATTAATATGAAAATTTGCAAATTTACATTACTAAAATAATTTTTTACTGGAAGCAAAATAATCATTCCTTTTGCATCGTTTAGTTCCACAATAAAAATAAAATTTTTGCAATATCCTTTCTTACAGGCTCATTATTAAGATCCCAACTTTGCAAGTAAAGAAAGGTTTCAAACTGTAATATCTCGAAACAGGGTTTTCAACGGCCCTTCTTCCGAATAGCTAGTTAATTACAGACTTGTCGGATTTCAGGTACAGGAGGGATCGGAACCAATGAATCAACACATCGCGTATTCACCATAACTCTTTATTTATCCAGCGATGATCGGAGTACACGCCAAATCGCAATTTTTCTCCGCGATTACCAGCGTACCTGTTCGTTGAACGGGCGCGTCACGTTGCGTCTCGAGACGCGGACCGTCTATCTACGATCGCGTATATTCCGATGGCATACGCGTACGCTTAGGAATAATTAACGAGAAAAAACGGCAGAAAGAACGAAGAAGGCACCGCGGAGGACAGGCGTGTCTCGTGGGCTGTCAGGTGTCTTCGGCGATTCTCTCGACTCTTTTCGTTTCTTCCTGAATGTTAAATACGCTTCGAGGTCCACCCCTTTTCTCACGTATCTTTCGATCCCTGTCCCTCGAGTCGCGACGATACTGTTTCCCCTGAATCGTAATTTGGACTCGAAGTTGCTAGCTTTCCTCGACATCCGATTTTCACTTGCATCGCCGTCATAATAGTCGCGATCTTCGCGATCGAAACGTATATCGCGATTCCCAACGACGCGTACGTATTAGGTGTACAACCTCGCTTCCGTCATTTTCTTGTAACTGGCTTTAGCTCATGGTGGTCGAAATAAATAGATCATAAATGTCATTAACTTGGGCATTTGTCAACATACCCCCATAGAAACATTAGTCGATTTGTGTCTGCATCGTAAAGTTATTCTCGATTGAAAATGTCAGTTTACGAGCCAAATTCTCGTAATTCGCGGGAGGTTTTAATCTTCTGCTTCAATATGAAGAAATCTGCGGCTAAGGCTCATCGACTGTTCTCAAATACTTATGGAGAGGCTGCTATTTTTGAAAGAACGCGTCGTGAGTGGTTTCAATAATGCATCACGATGGAAGGTTTTCGAAGATGCAGAATTTGAGGCATGAAGTGTTAAACTCAAAAAGAGTCACAAGCCATTTTAAGACGCCTCAAAGCCACGGGAATGATTCAGAAGCAAGAAAATTGGTTCCCATACGAGTTGAAACCGAGAGATTTCGGGGGAGAAACGGCGGAAGCAAAGTTATACACTTAACCCTTTGCACTCTAATTGTTTTCCTAGTTTGTTCTCAGCCAACTTTAATTTTTGTGGTTTTGATACCACATATTAGGTATGAAGTAATCGCTTGCAGTTATTTAAAGTTATGTTAACAAAACGATTGTTCAGAAAAAATGTATAATATCAAAATACGAATATTTAGTTTCTTGTTGTTTATATTTTTTTAAAGTATGGTACCTTTTAAAACAATCTTCTATATGTAGAAATGGCTTCCTGTCGCAAGTTTCACGAAAGTAGACTGTTATTCCACCTTTTATTTTTCGATTTGGACATACTAGGCAATGCTAACAATAATTGAATCGTGCATGCACATATAACTGATTTTATCAAACTGAGATGTTCATAAGTTTTATACGCAATTCAGTGCGATTGCATTTGAATACTTGATGAGGAATACTAATATTATTATGCTGATAAGTGTATAATACAAAGCTTTTATGTACATACACATAATTTCAAAGCATTTTTTAAATAAAATTGCTTCCCACTAATTTGTTTTATTAACTATATTCAATAAGCCCTTAGAAAATCCAAGACCTGGCACTCGTAGCATCGAAAATGGTTTGTTTTTAGTAAGCATCATGACTTTGACAACTGCCAAAATTTCAGTTATATCCTCCACATGGTTTCAACAGGTACCTATTTTGAGGATCTTCCGAAATCTTACTTTTTAGATAGTCTAAAACAGTTCGAGAAACGTTTGGAAAAGTGCATAGAGTTAAAAGGAGATTATGTTGAAAAATAAAAAAAAATCTAGCTAAAATAATTCGTTTCTCTATCTTTTTCTAAGAACTTATTGAACGACCTTCGTATATTAGTAACAAGTTGCTTCAGAATGGAAAGATCATACAAAAAAAACATGCCACTTTCAACATAAACGGCTCATATGAAGCGTCACGCCAGAGGCGCCTTAAGAGTTTTAGGGGGGAAATGGTTTTGTCACGCCGGAGGTGACTTCACAGTGCAAAGGGTTAATATTTAAAAGTTTCGTGCTGTTCGTAAGCGCTGTCTCTCGTTCGCGGTTTGAGACACGCCGTGAAAAGGACGAAGGAAAAGGAAGAGAAAACACGCGCAGGCGACTCGCGATCGGCGCCATGAATTATTCAAACGTCGGCTACCGTTCGGCGAGCCGTTGATAATGATAATCGTGGATCTCCGGTAATGATAATCGTTCGTCGATCTCGTTCGTCGGACGGATCGTAAATGATAACGACAATAACCGCGCGCCGCCGGCAAAATGGACGGCGCGAGCGTCGCTGACTAATACAAGCGACGTACACCGGACGCTCTCAGCGTTTGACCCGATCGATTCGACGGAACGATTTGTTGCGTCGCGTGATTTATTCTGTGTTCTGTTTGCGTTCGATGATTTGTGTCCGCGCGTATCCCGAGGAATACGGCCAATCGTTGGACGGGTCCCCGTCCGTCTCCGTGTCTCAGGACAACGGGGATCCTAGACAGTACTGGCTGGTCGCTAATCTACGCACCTCTTCCGGGTATCGGTACCTGAAACAGAAAGCGTGGATTTGTTCGTTGTTCGATCGTGAACTTTGCTAGTAACGTTGCTTGGTCGAAAGGAGCTATTAACCCTTTGCATTCCGAGAGTATTTATTAATAACGATTAGCAATACGAAATTAAATTTTGTGACGTGATTTCTAAAAATATAAAAATATTCTTCTTTCCACAAACATGTATATGAATACCTATAAGTTAAATTTTATTTATATATTTTCTAAATTCAGTTTGTGTCATCATAATAGGAACTTCAATCGGTCTACATATAGTACTTATTATGTTTGTCGCCGTAGCGGCGCCAGTGGAGTGCAAAGGGTTAATATTTGGGTATCGATGGGAAATTAAATGAAAATCTCGTGTAACAGTGTTAAAATTAAAGTTTGCTTTTAATTTTTTTCGGTGGAGAATTAAAAATTCTATTGTACTAGTCTTTTAGGAACCTTAAAGTACGAAAATAGTTTTTTAATCAATTTTGCGTTATCTTTTATTAAGTTGTAGTTGAGTTTTTTAATCCTGTTCGACGATGTAATCATAGTTGGCGTATAGTGTAACATCCATAAAAATATGGCATATTTTTTGTTAGAATAGAAGATATAAATTCGTTCTACGTGAAGCTAATTACTTAATTATGCTCCCAGTATTATTGCAAGTTTTGGAGACACACTCATGTTTCTGGCTATTAATCTTTTAATTTTTTATTTATATCGTAAAATAGTAAATAATGGTCCCTGATAGTGATTTAATCATTGAATAATGTATTACCAGTGATACAGGTATTTTTGTATTTATTCGTTTTGCTTATCAGTGAGGAAAAATACAATGACATTTTGAGTTTATCCAAATTCTGTAAAGATGGACCACGAAAAAGGTATACATTCACAGCAATTAATTTGTTTTACTAAAATTTAAATAATAATGACGGGGGAATTTATTTTTAGATTGCTTAATACTTTTAAGTATCTAATTTCAGACTGGTCGATTGTAATTAACAATTCAACGAGTATAAGCATTTTTGTTTATTCTTTGCATCTTTGGCCTTCCTCAATTGCACTGTCTAGCGAGGACAGCACTTTATTTTCTCGTTTTATCGCGTCACCGGAACTTTCACACATAAACCTTCGGGAACTCGCATACTATTATAACTTCCTTCCTTCCGATATACTACGTAACTTCTAAAATGCATAGTAAACATGCTACCATATCCTGTATCCTCCTACAGTTTTCCTAATATTTACATCAGGTTAGAATTCAATAACAACATTCGTTTTTTAATCTTGATATTCATATATTCATGCTTTTACACTTTCATAATGATTTAATGATTTTTTAATAAACCAAATCAGAGATATAAATCGAAATACAGGATAACATATCTATATAATGTTTATATAATAAACATACACCCCAAAATAGAGAATGCAACACCCTAAAACATTCAGAAATGTAAACGACTCAATGGGAAAGATTTTTATCGATAGCAAGAGTTTAATGGATATAAACCAAAACAGAGGCCAACACACATCCACAGATACAAAATATTGTGACCTCTTTGTTTCATGTACTTTTGGTCCCAAAATAAATCATCTAAAAATCCAAGCAACCAATAACAATACTTTCCCCCTGTTCTATCGAGTAACAAATCGCGAAAGTGAAAACAAGTGGAAAACACACAAACAATAATAATTGGAGGGCCCCCGGTGTCCAACGTTCAATTTTGTCAACGATGGTCCCCCCTCGAAGAAGGCTGTCACCCCTTTAAACGAGACGAGCATCGAAAAGAGGAACGGAAAAAGGAGACCCTCTAACCGAAGCGGAAGAGAGGTCCAGGTAGACAGAAGTTGATCCTTGCTGCGGCCACGTTGCACGTAGGAGCACGTCGCTGTAGGTAAAACGTACCTGCACGGCATCCTGCTCCCACCCCTTTCGCCTTTTTCCTGCCCCTCCCGAGGATCTGACCCACCGACGGTGGCAGCGGCGGCGCGCATAACAGGGTGGACGTTTAACATATGACCGGCTACCAGTGTTATTAATGCGCCGGTAGCGTCGTGCTCGGTTTCGTTCCGAGCCCACGTACGGTGCCTGCGATCCTGCGGCCGGGTTGCGGCCACCCGCGGGTCCTCCCTGCCCCACAAGGTCCCCCAATCGCGGAGGGAGAAGGCCCGCGGGACCGAGTGGGGCACCCGGGGGAACCACCGCCGCCGAGAGAGAAGAGATCGGTAACACGACACTCGGAAACTGCGCCGCGACCACGTCGGCCTCGACACATCCCTCAGCGAGTTATGTCTTCCTGCTGGCTTAGGGTCTAATTAATATGTGTTTAGCCGGGGACACTGTACCTGCTCGCGCGACGCGCTCCGACCAGCCGGCTTGGCATTCCGGGATCCCGACCAGGGAGATTCCGGAGACCCCAGAAGCGGTCTAACTGGATCTCCGGCGCTGGTAAATCGTTCCGTTATAAATCGGCCGGAATCGTTGCCTACGCTGGGATTGATAGCTACAACAGGGAGGATCAAGATCTCTTAAGGGGGTCTTCTAGGAAAATAGATGAAGAAAATGAGCGTTCCTTGGCGATTTTTGTTAGAAGTTATAAGTTATAACTAGACTGCGGATGTTCTGTGCATATGTTTTTAAGAAATAGATAAAAGAGTGAAACCTAAATAGAAGTTTGTTGAATCGCTAGAGGTCCTTAGAAATATATTTTTTGAAAGTTACATGAAGTTACATTTTTTGCGTCTCTAACCGTTTTAAAAACGTAGCTTTTCTCAAAAATTCCTAATGTATCTCTTCAATGTGCGTTTTCTAAGAAAATAGATATTTCTAGAAAAATTCTCTTGGCAATTTTTTTTACCAGAAAACCATGAACCCTTTTGAATACGGGGATTTCGTTCACTTTATTATTCATCTTTCTACACAGAAATTTTTTTGATACAAAATAGTAACGAATGTAGAAGTTCTATAATTATATGTGTAGGTTGTTTAGAAAAATAGGTCCGGATGGCTGACATTATGGAAACTGTTCTGCTCTCTTAAACGAATTAATTGTAATGTATTCTACTAAAAGAAATTCAATATCTCAATTTTTTAAACATTGGTAACACTTTAAATTTGAAGTATCGATTCTTCGATTTTGAGATTTAAAAAAACATAGAATAACACATCAGATCTTAATATTCGTAGTTCTGGCCGTGAAGACGCGTCTCTCAAAGATTTATTATAAATTTCAAGTCAATTAGAACTTGTGATATCGTGTCAGTTTCGAAAATATAGTTTCGAGAAAAATGTGTTTAGGGTTTCTGGTTTCTGGTACCCTTCAAATGGTTGTAACTTCGTTCCATTACGAATTCCGTCAAATTGGATTTCTAGACATACTTACAAAGTTTCAAACTTTAAAAAGGTGCCAAAAAAAAAATCGAGTTTTTTTACATGGGTTATTAGAAGTCCCCCTTAATTGTCGCTATTGATTTTTCAAGTTTAGGCTGGATTTTCTGTCAGTTGGATGCATATGAACTTTATAACAGTAAATGAAGGTTTATAACATCAATTTTAGACTAAAAGGAGCACGCCAAGTTCGATGAAACGTTCGTTCTATCGATAATTCTTCTTAATTAGTGTGGTTTTATATACATCTGCTGTATTGTATAAAGTGATTCGTAAAAGACGGTCTGAAGATCGAATCATGTTAATGCACCACTCGTCATTTTTTATTCGTGAATTTGTGACTAAAAATAGTACAATGCTACTACCACAGCCATCGTATTCGTCTAATATGACTCCAAACGACTATATCTCTATCGATAAAGAGATAATAAATCAAGAATTGCTTAGCGAATCGAACAACATACCATAAAGTGAATTCCAGAAATGTTTTGAATAATATCCAATGGGGACTATTTCGATGGGAACAGTGATTGTCGGGACTGGGCTTTATACCGGTAGATGTTAGGACGTTTAACCACTGCAAAGGAAAATATTTTATTGACATAAAATTATATTATAATTGTATCCGCAACACAGAGAATTTTTTAAACAGTTTTCTTGAACTTTTGGGTTCGAGGCACATTAAAACTTCTACTACTTACCACTAAGTATTAAAGCTACTTACACGAGCTGGGGGTTTCAACATCATTGATTTTAAAATCATTTTAATTTGGCTCAACCAATTTTCTTGAACTTTTGGGCTCGAACTTAAACCATCGAGAAATGCAATCAACTGTCTGGGCCAAATTGTAATTTAAAAATCAACCATGTTAACATCCTCAGCTCGTGTAAATACTCTCTATTAATCAATGTCTTAAAAGTTAAAATATCAAACTTCATGATTTTATACATAAACCATAATTTTTATATATAAACCATTTTTGAGATATGATCCAAAACAGAGGCCTAATTCATACTTATACTTGTATCCACGACACAGAATTTTCTAATCAGTTTTACGGGGTACAAGTACGAGACACCTCAAAATATTTACTACTTACTACTAAGTACTAAAGCTACTTACACGAGCTGGGGATTTCAACATCATTGATTTTAAAATCATTTTAATTTGGCTCAACTAATTTCTTCTTCTTTTAGATTCGAGGCACCTCAAAACATCTACTACTTACTACTAAGTACTAAAGCTACTTACACGAGCTGGGGATTTCAACATCATTGATTTTAAAATCATTTTAATTTGGCTCAACCAATTTTCTTGTTCTTTTGGATTCAAACATAAACCATCGAGAAATGCAATCAACTGTTTTGTCCAAATCGAAATTTAAAAATCAACCATGTTAACATCCTCAGCTCGTGTAAATACTCTCTATTAATCAATGTCCTAAAAGTTAAAATATCAAACTTCATGATTTTATACATAAACCATAATTTTTATATATAAACCATTTTTGAGATATGATCCAAAACAGAGGCCTAATTCATACTTATACTTGTATCCACGACACAGAATTTTCTAATCAGTTTTACGGGGTACAAGTACGAGACACCTCAAAATATTTACTACTTACTACTAAGTACTAAAGCTACTTACACGAGCTGGGGATTTCAACATCATTGATTTTAAAATCATTTTAATTTGGCTCAACTAATTTCTTCTTCTTTTAGATTCGAGGCACCTCAAAACATCTACTACTTACTACTAAGTACTAAAGCTACTTACACGAGCTGGGGATTTCAACATCATTGATTTTAAAATCATTTTAATTTGGCTCAACCAATTTTCTTGTTCTTTTGGATTCAAACATAAACCATCGAGAAATGCAATCAACTGTTTTGTCCAAATCGAAATTTAAAAATCAACCATGTTAACATCCTCAGCTCGTGTAAGTATCTCCCTGCATACCAGTACCTGTTCAACGGAGTGGTACGAAAAATTACGAATAAAAGGGAGCAAAAAAATCGTCGTGGGTGTGCCTATTTGTCGCCCCTGTCCCGCAGGAGGGAGAGGTAGCGTACACAGCGCGGATGGTACGAGCCTATAGGCAAATATCTCCCGCTCAGCCAGGACATTAGGAGTTCTCCGGCGTCCGGAGGATTATAAATCCTTAATACAGATCGGCACGCGATGCCCGGCTCGTTAGGGTGATGCATGGCCGACTCTGGTGTCCCGGGGTGTACGGTAGCCGATACCAACACAGCCACCGGTTCGCGTCCAGCATCCACGTTCCTGCGGGAACCTACTACACCCTCACACACAGCCAGCCACCAGGTAATAATGAGAGATCAGAGATACGGCTCGATATTAATTGTGTGCATCGAGTGTGGCGGTGCTGTGGCTGCTGCTGCTGCCTCCACTTCGGTGGTGTTGGGGAGAGAACTGACTGCTACCGGCTTACACCGATCCTTCGATGCGATATGTGCGATATACGATACAGGACCGTGGACCTGATCCCGCTGGCTCGCTCGCAGGACTCGCGAAAAAGCCACGCATGCTGAATCCACGGGTCCTCCGTGGACGATTTTGTTTGGAATTCCGTCGTTCGAATACAAGATGGTACTCGCCATTTTCGTCGTGCTTGGGGAGGGATGTTGCCCTGACTCGATCTTACGATACAATGCTAACTAAGGTGGTCCTTAGCTACGGGGATCAAAATTTCTTTTTTAGTTCTATTTGACGCACCCCCATGGATTGCGACGCTTGACGAAGAAATTATTTATACCAAATTTTAGCGTGATTGGGAATCTAGAACACGTGTCGTATTTGAATTGAAGCTTAGAGTCGAATTAATACTTGTATCGTCTTTTTCAAAATTTATTAATCGATATCTTTCGGTGAAATTATAATTCCTTTAGTGTAAAATAATAACATTACGTGTGATCTTCGATACTATCGTTCAATTTATTATTAAACATCGCATATAACATAGGGAGTGAGTCATAATTCGTGGCTTTTCCCTATGTATGGAAACTAAAACCGAATGTTGGTGTGCTACGTTTTGCCATAAGATTATTTTCAATCGAATGGATAAGGAGACACATACGATCGTGTGTCAAAAAATTACGTTTCTTTGCATCGTGCTAGGGAAAGGTTCTTTTCCTTTTTTCACGAGAATTAATAAAAGCCACTTGATTGTTGGGTTAGTAGAAGAGGAGATCCCAGAAACCATTTTTCAAGTACACAGTCGTAGTCTTCTGTTCTTCTTGAAGTTTGTCAATTCTGATCGTCCAGATCGCAAACGGTGGACAGATTGAGACGAATTCGGAGCCTCCCTTTTTTGTCTTTGCCACGTGATACGAAACCCACGCTCAGAATGTGTCCCGTTCCTCGTTCCGCGGATCTGTTCTGCCCGGGATCGGTGTGGGGCCACGTTCGAGATACGATCTCGAAACAAATTACGAGCGGTACTCCCGCTGTCCTTCGCAGCTGGACGGGAATAATCGCGGCCCGTTAGCGGGCCGAGTGAGATCGCGTCTTTTTAAATCGACGCGCGTATCGTCCCCCCGTCCCCTCTCGCAGATACCCCTCTCTGTGTCTCGGGAAGGTCAGGATTTATGGGCCAGCAGAGTAATACCTACGTTCCCTTGGAAGTAAAGTTCTACGCCCGGTACCAGTTCGTTCCGATAACGATCTGTGGCGCTGCTCTGCTGCAGGCAGGAACTCGAAGAAAATTCGTAGGAGGGTAGAAAAGGAAAGGAGAGGGTCGCGTTTCGTCCGGGCCTGCTAGTGGACTCATCAGTAAGACTTTTTAGCAGGTCCTGCCTTAGACGATTGGGTATTGATAAGTTGGTCGAGGAGAGTATATACAGGGTGTACGGGTAACCCTGGCGGAAATTTTAATGGGAGATTCTAGACGCCAAAATAAGACGAAAATCAAGAATATCAATTTCTTGACTGAGGCTTCGTTAAAAAGTTATTAAAAAAATAAATTAAAGAATTTCAAATCATTCTGAAAAAATTATTTATGGTTGCGGGGGTTGATTACAATCATTTTTGGTCAATAGACATACCCCCGAAATCCTAGCCAGTTTCGAGAAAAAAATTCGAGTAGATGTGAAATTTTTCGATAAAAATAGAAAATTTAAAATCGTTCTAAAAAAATTATTTTTAGTTGCAGGGGTCAATTACAAGCATTTTTGGTGAATAGACATACCCCCGAATTCCTACGCATTTTCAAGAAAAAAATTCCTTACCGAAAATATAATTTCTGGCCAGAAATGCTACCCTGAAATTTCATGCGAATCTTTAAAATGTCATAACTCCTGAACGGATTGGACGATTTTAATGTTTAAAAAAGCAAACTACGCGTATTTTAGTGTAGAATATGTAGAAATTGCAAAAATATTCGAAAAGTTGATCCTTGACTCCGCAAAATGAGAAAAACTACATAAAAATGGTCCAATTTTCAAACAGCCATAACTCCTACAATAGTGAATATATTTCAATGAAACTTTTTTCTGAAACAGAGCTCATGGGTACCTACAAAGAAGTATTAGACAACTTTTCTGTAGGGCGTCAAATAAATTTATTAAAAATGAAAAACGAATTTTTAAGAAAAATCGACAAGGGGGTATGTGCCTAAATTTATTGGCGAAAAAAAAAAATTTCGAATCGTTCTGATAAAATTATTTTCGGTTACGGGGGTCAATTACAATCATTTTTGGTCAATAGACATACCCTCGAAATCCTAGCCAGTTTCGAGAAAAAAATTCGAGAAAGTGTGAAATTTTTCGACAAAATTAAAAAATTTAAGATCATTCTAAAAAAATTTTTTTCAGTTGCAGGAGTCAATTACAAGCATTTTTGGTGAATAGACATACCCCTGAATTCCTACGCATTTTCGAGAAAAAAATTCCTTACCGAAAATATAATTTCTGGCCAAAAATGCTACCCTGAAATTTCTTGCGAATCTTTAAAATGTCATAACTCCTGAACGGATTGGACGATTTTAATGTTTAAAAAAGCAAACTACGCGTATTTTAATGGAGAATATGTAGAAATTCCAAAAATATTCGAAAAGTTGATCCGTGACTCCGCAAAATGAGAAAAACCACATAAAAATGGTTCAATTTTCAAACTGCCATAACTCCTACAATAGGGAATATATTTCAATGAAACTTTTTTCTGAAGTAGAGCTCATGGGTACCTACAAAAAAGTATTAGACAACTTTTTTGTAGAGCGCCAATTAAAATTACTAAAAATGAAAAACGATCTTTTAAGAAAAATTGACAGGGGTATGTGCCTAAATTTATTGGCGAAAAAAAAAAATTTCGAATCGTTCTGATAAAATTATTTTCGGTTACGGGGGTCAATTACAATCATTTTTGGTCAATAGACATACCCTCGAAATCCTAGCCAGTTTCGAGAAAAAAATTCGAGAAAGTGTGAAATTTTTCGACAAAATTAAAAAATTTAAAATCATTCTAAAAAAATTGTTTTCAGTTGCAGGAGTCAATTAAAAGCATTTTTGGTGAATAGACATACCCCTGAATTCCTATGCATTTTCGAGAAAAAAATTCATTACTGAAAATATAATGTCTGACCATAACTGTCTGATACCCTGAAAATTGAAAAGTTTTAAATCATTCTGAAAAAATTATTTTCGTTTGCAGGGGTCAATCACAATCGTTTTTGGTGAATAGACATACCCCCGAAATCCTGCACATTTTCGAGAAAAAAATTCAGTACGAGCAGAACTTTAAACGTTAATAACTTTTTAACGAAGCCTTCATTAACAAATTAGTATACTTGATTTTTGTCTTATTTTGGCCTCTAGAATCTCCCATTAAAATTTTTTTCCCAGGAGTGGTGGAATAGTCTGTATAGTAAGAGAGGGGTTGGTCGAGCGCTTGTGAGAGCATGACCCCTCTGGTGTCGAGCATGGAAGGCGACGCCATAGATCCGAATTCCGAGCGGAGGATCGTCGCGACTCTCATCTTTTTCGTTCGGTTCCCTCCGTTGTCGATGCCCGAAGAATCTTGGAACGATCGCGAAACCCAGCGCGGGAATGTAGGTCGGAGCAGGTCAATGAAAAAATATCGTAGCGTTGCCCGAGTTGCAGAATGATAAGCGAACTTTTCATTTTTTTTTTTCGAGGAAGGACTTTTATCGAGAACTACTCGAAAGTTTTCTGAATTAATTCTTCGGGGATCCAGCTGCGCGTGAGAAAGGTAGCCAAGCGTCGCCGTGAACTTTGGTAACCGAAACGCGGATAAAGGAACACGGGTGCTCTTCGATTACGCGAACTCCGAAGATACCTCGAATGATACGACCTGGAATATTCCTCCTGCTACTAATCAACGCAACCTCGGAGATTTTTCATTGCTGGAGAGGCCTCCGTACTTGATCCTCCGTCGGTGCGCTGTACAATTTCAATCCTTACAGCTACCGTATCGTTTCCTGTGGCTTCGATCTGTTTAACGTCAGCAACGATAATACATATATTACAAACGAACAACAGACTTCATGTTTTGTTCGTATTTGAACGGAGCTACTAGCTATACTACTAACAGATTAACTAGCCATATTCATGTAGATTAAGAGAATGGATCCAGCGTCGTCATTTTGAACTATTTTTGAACAACTATTTTCTTTTTAACACTTAACGACATGGTTAATAACATTCTTGAATATTATTATCCTCTTACTTTTCCATCCATCCAAAAAACAAAATCGCAAAGAAACGCTGTATTTCAGGTTTTTACAGTGGTCTTACCCCTTAATTATGTGGAACTTCTTTAGTGAGACGCTCCTTGGTTTGAACCAGTGGCCCCCGAGACTTAAGCAGTCCGAATCCATTTAAAGTCTGCGACCACGAGAAGCTTCAGGACGGGTTACCTACCGAAGGAACCCCTCCTCCTCCCTGGAAAGTATCGTCCTCGTTTCACCGGGTGCCCTTTTCCCGTGGAAACCGAGACGATTCTAATCCCCGCCGCCAGAAAGGATCGCGAACGACGCAAGGGGACAAGAAAACGTATATAGCTTTGGGCACAAAGTGACGCAGGTGTATGTGCACGGTGGCTCTCCTCGGACCACGGCTCGTCTAGATCCGGATTACGGTAACACCTGGCCGTCGGCAATTTTATCATCCTCCGTTCCGGAAGGATTCCAATTTTCTTCTCCTGGTTCCGTCCTCCCACGCTCCCCCCCTTGGAGGCCTCTTATCCAGTCTCGCTTCTTCCGCTTTTTTTTTCCACCGTCTCCGGGGAGACTCAATCTGTGTCTCATCGTGGATTATTGGGATTTCGTCGGATAGGGAAGGAGGAAGAACCGAGAAGAAAGTTGGCTGCCTCTGTCGTCCGGGAGAAGAGAAGGACTCCGTCGTTGACCAACGCGAGCCTTTAATTTCTTCCCTTCGTGAACCATTCGGCCACCGTTCCAGCCGAAATAAGGAGCTCTGCCCGATCGGTGATTTCGTCGAATTGTCCCCGACTGACAATTTACGCCGCTCACGCTCCCCGGATAAGTGGAGCCTGGATCCTGGGATTTTTAAGTCTCCCTTTCTTCTGTCTTCCTCCCCCGGACATTTTACGCCTTCTTTTCCGGGGGACACCGGAACCTCGAGCTGCAGGATTTTTAATTCCGTCTTGTTCACGACTGGACTCGGTCCGACCGGTAATTGCGACAGTTCCTTGGCGATGGCTGGGAGTTTATAAAGCCGCTCTGTAACGAAAAACTTCTTACTCGATAGACGCCCGCACGTCGAATCGTCAACGTATCGAACCTTTGAAATTCTCCCTTCAGGGAGGAATCTGTGACGATCGAGAATAAAGGCAATTTTCGAGAATTTTTTGGCCGTAACTATGAGACTTTTTCTGATAAATATTTAATCTTTTCGAAAGTACGTTTCTTGAATTACTTGTATAAATTTCGCATGAAAATGTCAATTATTATAGGCATAATAGGAACCAGTGTTAGAGGCCTCCAAAACCTTGTTAGAAACGGGCGGATGTGTAATTTTTTACTGTAAGATGTGAAACAAGAAATCATGCAATTTTCTTAAACTATAAGACAGTAGCTCGAGTTGCATGTATGGTTTTTTAAAAGTAATTATTTATTATAAAATTGTGGGACTTTGAAGGAAAAATCTCAAAAAACTGTTACAAAATCAGTATTTCTTTTAACGTCGAAACTAATTATTCGATCGAATATTCGTTATGCAGAAGTAACTTCAGTAATATTTATATAAAATTCAATTGTTTAACAAACTTTTCAAACTTTTACAATTAATTTTCTTGCATTCCAACTCAAAAATTGAATACAGTAATAAATTTGGGTGGTGCTATAGTTATGCACCGCACTGTATAACTTCTGGAAATTTCAATATTTATTACAAAAATAAGTATCACATTTTTAGTATACACATGTTGGAGGAATTCAACGTCATTAAAATCACCTGTCATATAGGAAAGTTTTAATAAAAATTCCCTGTCGTTAATGTGTTAATAATATGCGTTGTTCCTTTGTGTCGTTTTCCTGTTTGAATAATACAACTGCGTCGCGAAATATTCTGGCTCGATGATCATTGATACGTATCCTTAAGCTTCTCATGTAACAGCAGTATAAACGCATAACTTTTGTATAATTTTTCTTCTAGGCATTTAAAGGTGCAAGAACTTATTCATAAAATGTAAAACATAATTTTCTTATTGTGAGAGTGAATTTAATGCAATTTTTATAATCCTTTTTGATGATGTAACTTATGATGTACATTATTGTAACCATAATGTCATCGGAATCTAGAAAATGAAAAGTTTCTTAAGGGGTAATATATACGTAAAGTTAGGAAAATAGAAATTATTCATTTATTTTTTGCAGGGAAATGAAATGTCTTGTTTATTCAAAATGTTTTTTATTTACCACTATCCATATATTGGAGCACTATTTTAATACGATTAAAAAACAAAAAAAGAGTGGAAATAGGACAATCTGTGTGAACTTGTGCTGTCCAAGTAAGTTCAAACTAAAATAAAATTAATGTTTTTAAACCAAATCAGTTATTTGATTGTACAAATAGCTTCAATGTTTCATCAAATTTGGAAATGTTCAATCAGCTCAAATGTTTTTGACAGGTTGTATTTAAGTTACATCATTTGAAATCAATAACTTGAATTATAGTAACAATAGTAACAAATGTATTAAGGTTTTAACGAGGTATTAAGGTATTAATGACGTATTTAAGGTATAAGCGAGTAAACCTATTAAGGTTTTTATTTCTCATTTTAAACTCAAAGAAATTTAAATCATTCTTGAACTTTTAATAACACGCAAATTCGTAAACGACCTGAACATTAAACCACCGCAAATTATTTAAATAAATTGGTATATCTGTTTTAAATTTCTAGAATAATCATGATTATTTTTGACTTTATCTAAACCTATTCAAATTTCATCTGAGCAAATCTTACGAAACCACACTGGACAGAAATTTGTTAACACAAATTATTACTATACAGAGTGTTTACGCTATTACTAGCCAGCGACTTTTTCGAAAACAATTTTAATTAGAAAAACATCAAAGAGAAAAAAGTTCCACAGTTTCTTAAGATCACACTCGTTTCTGGAAAAATAATGCAAATGTATAAAATTAATATATACTGTCCTATTGGGCATAAGAAACTGTAAAACTATTTTCCCTTTCATACTTTTCTAATTAGATTAGTTTTCGAAAAAATCGTGTATAGCAATCACATCTGTTCTTCATTACTAATTTTCTATCGCTGAAAACACACACTGAACCATTTTGCACATAACGAAAAATCAATGAATCATCGACAGTATAATGAGTCTGAGATGCCTAAACGCACGATTTAGGTGGAAGAATAACCCCCGAACACTGATTTCTTAATTTCCATTTGAAAGTTCTGATCGTACAGAAACTGCCCCATAATTAAAAGCACGATGCTCCTCGTCTGAAAATAAAATTTCGAAACGCAGGAGTTCGCGTAACTTAAGAAACTCTCTCCGTGAAAACAAATTTCACGTTACGAACTATTCTAAAATTCCGTATTTTATCCACCCTTCCGCGGAGTCGGAAAGGGTCTCTTCCCGTAAACGTATTTATCGAAACGTTCCCAGATAGAGGTCCCTTCGTTTCAAGGGACCTACGGGAAAGATCCACTCACGTTCCAGCGACCGAGGGACGCTGATTCGAGGAACGCGAAGGGCAAAAGAGTGAAAGAATCCGCGAGCAGGGAAACGCGAGAAATAATGCTCCCCGTGGCCGCTGGATAATTGACGTAAGCAGCTTGTCACTCACGGTTACATCAAAGGACCTTCTTTCGCTCCAGAGACCCGCGGAGGCTTCTTTTTATCGTTTTCTCGCGACGCGGTGCGCGAAATCGATCCGCGATGATTAATTTTCAATCGCGTCTTGATTACGCCGGTCGGCCGGGTTCGTTTGAAGGAGACGTGCCCCCTCCCGGATGAACGAAAGTACGCTCTGCGCCAAAGGAGAAAAACGTACGGGGTGGAAGACGGAAGCGAAACGCGGAGAAAAAGTAGGGTGAAAGAGAAAAGATGGAAGTGTAAAGAGAAAGAGGAGGATCGTGGTCCGCGAATAAAGAGGGACACCACCCCTTCGTCGAGTCTTTCTTCTCTTTCTCTTCCAGGATTGCGTCCAAGACGATGGGGTCGCGGGGCGCGACGGGAACACGATTGCCAGGAACACGTGATTAGATGGCCCTCCTTCCACGCGATTCTCCAGATTGGACACCCCCCCACTCACTCTCCCCGTTCCACGTTCCGCCCCCTGTGTCGTAGAGGATCCTAAAAAAATGCAATCGGCTCTTACCGTAATGAAAAAGAACCGACCCTGGGCAATTCGAACGAGCATATACGACAACCCCAGTGTCCATCGTACATGTGCGCGTTTATCCCCGTGAATTTGTCCTGTTTTAAGGCGAACCTAAGGGGTGGGCAGAGGGAAGCGTACGAGCTGCCCCCGTTGTGCAATCGTAGCTGTCTTTGAAGATATCTCGCGACCATATTATTCTGGGAATCGAACTCCTGGAATCATTCTAGCAGATGGTGGGGATTTGGTATTGGGTCGCCATATTCGTTTCGACGAAAAAGACGGGGATTTGTGTAGAAAACGATGGAAACTTATACCATTAACAATTGTGAGTAAATTGTTGTGTAGTATTTTTTAGAAATTTTGAGGATCGTCTGATATTTATTGGTCTAATAATTAATTTGAGCGTTCCCTACAAACGAATGTGATTTTAATAATTCTGAGCACTATTTTAAAGACGTAGTTTACTTTTCTTGCTCAACCCTTTAGTGGATCACCGTTGCGGCCCTGCGAAAGTTTAAACTAATAATTTCTAATAATTTAAACAATATTTCTCTGTGCAAGAGAATGATGAGTGCACTTCGTTGAATCGAAGAATTTATTCAAAATACAATATCTATCATAATATTAAAATGTGCAAGATCGTGAACGCTCAAGTAACAGGCTACGGTCACTTTGTGGTTCCCACATCAAAGACCGATTATTCTATCGTAAGTCCCGCCGCTGAAAACAAAGAGTTTGAAATTTTCTTCCCGGTGATAATCGCCGATTGCTGGGTGCCGCGTGTTTCTAGTTGAATTGTTTGAACGCGCGAGGCAAGCTTCGAAGATTTCGTGTCCACAAAATGAAGACGCAGACTGCACGCAGCGAGAAGCAAGATCCCGCGCCGCCGAGGGCAAGAAGCCCACGATTCCCGTGATTCATGGGACTTTTTACGCTGGGTGGCCAGAATAATTCACCCTAATGCTCCTGCTAACTGCCTGCGGCCGTTGTGCGCGATTGTTTATTGCCAGAAAGCGTCTCTTTAATATATATCATCGCCTCGACGCGATGGATCGTCTTCATCGAGCAAAAAAGTGGTAAGAACAGGACTCCGTGGTACCGCGTAAACGAAACGAATGGATCGCGACGATTTTTGCGGGGGTCCGCGGGACTTTTCGAACTTTGTCGCGCGAAGAAACGTCGAAGCACGGACGAGGAACGCGTTAAATAACCTTTCTATACTTGAAAGAAACGTCAGTTAAATATAACACGAAATTTATTATTATTTTTAGATTATTTACACACGTTGTATAAATGTTGTGCACAGGACGGACCACGAAACGTCTAGAGGCCAAAATAAAATGAAAATCAAGAATATCAATTTCTTGATTGAGACTTTGTTAAAAAGTTATTAAAAAATTAAATTAAAAAATTTCAAATCATTCTGAAAAAATTATTTTCAGTTGGAGGGGTCAATCACAATCATTTTTGGTGAATACACATACCCCCGAAATTCTACGCATTTTCGAGAAAAAAATTCATTACTGAAAATATAATGTCTGACCATTACTGTCTATTACCCTGAAAATTGAGAAGTTTCAAATCATTCTGGAAAAATTATTTTCGTTTGCGGGGGTTAATTACAATCATTTTTGGTGAATACACATACCCCCGAAATCCTACGCATTTTCTAGAAAAAAATTCTTTACCAAAAATATACTGTGTGGAAATGTTTCTATAACTTTTTAACGAAGCCTCAATCAACAAATTAGTATCCTTCATTTTCGTCTTATTTTGACCTCTAGAATCTCCCATTACAATTTTTCCCAAGGATGGCCGAGCAACCTGTATATAGGAAAACTGAACTGTCCAACGAACAAAAATTAAATTAATTCAGAAGCGTGGTGCCATTTTGTACCGTAGCGAAGGCCTAGTCGAAAGTCTAATCGTCTGGCCTCGTCCCCGTCACTGGTTTCTCCGCGTTCGAACCACTATCTCGAGGATCTTATTAAATTTGTTTTTGCCTATACACTTGGATCGTCGCGAGTTGCGTTAAGGGTTGCGCTATTCTTTGTGAAAAGGTGAACTCGTCGCGAGGGTGAATGCGGACGTTCGAGATTAATGAGTGTCGATCATATTTCGACCAGGCACACGGCTCTGGAACGTTTGATGGAGAGAAGGGTACAGTTTTTTTTCCCCCATTCGATGTCGATGTGCGACGGACCGTTGAGTATCAACAGGCACCGATTGCAAAACGACCGCGCGAACAGGAGTGCCGTTAGACGCGTACATTAATAACACTCGACATTCGGTATTCTTCCAACACGCAGACTGGTTTCTCTATTTCTCTGTCCTCTGTCAAACCGGAAGCTTCACTGCGAGCCACCGTCGCTGGAATTCGAATACGATTTTGCAGGTAAAACTAGATATTTTAGGAGAACTCATTAATCTCTCTGCCGTGCTTCTAACAACGATTTGTTATTTCAATCGCGCGTTTGCGTAATTTTTTTGTCTGTTTGCTGTAAACGAGTTCCTTCTCTCTATGGTCTTTCACCGTTTTAGACGTTTCTCGAGGTGGTTCTCTGCGGTAGCTTCTTAATTTATGTTAAAACTAATCTACCACGACTGGACAAATGACAGTTTCTTAAATTTTGGTTAGAATTTCCAACGGACAATGTTATTTTAGCATCATTTAACATCACGACTTTTATTATAGTATACATAGAATCAATTTTTCAATATTCACTTCTATTCATATGGTTTATTTTCTGAGACAAATATGTAGTTTGTCTGAGTAATACATATTTTTTTCTAAAGAACTGGACAAAATTTGATATCAAGTTCAGATGTCAATAGGAAATGTATGTATTAGAACAGTCTAACAACGTATATTAAAAATAGTTAAACTTTACACATATGCAGTTCCGAAATTATTAGTGTTTTCTCCTTAATTGAGCCACTGTTACAAGTGGCGAGACCTCCCCTTTAAAATGATTTTTGGTTTATGTAGATCAGAGATGACAGCAGGGACCGAAGGTGTTCTCTCACACTATGTCAGATCACGCGTACGTGAGCTCGTGGAGTTTCGGAAACCCGACAAAGGCAAAATGACGTATGCACTCTTTCTCGTTTCACCGAAGCTGCCCAAAGTAAGTTCGGACCGTCTCGTGGGAGTCGAGAGAGAAAAACTCACACTTCCCTTCTCGCTCTTGAACAACTAATATCTGACCTCTCGTCAACAGGTCTCCACTGGCTTCTGCTGACCACTGCTGACCACTCCTGGAATTTCTGACAACGTATAACGATTACGACTGGCTACTGTTAGTCTTTCCCAGCCTCCACTGATCGCTGCTGACCACTCCTGGAATTTCTGACAACGTATAACGATTACTACTGACGTCTGCCAGCCTCCGCTGGCCTCTGCTGACCGCAGCTGACCACTCCTGTTACTTCTGGCAACGTATAACGATTACGACTGGCTACTGTTAACCTCTCCCAGCCTCTGCTGGCCTCTGCTGACCACCGCTTATATTTCTGACAACGTATAACGATTACTACTGACTTCTGTCTGCCTCCGTTGGACTCTGTTGACCGCTACTGACCACTCCTGTTACTTCTGACAACGTATAACGATTACTACTGGCTACTGTCAGCCTCTGCTGACCTCTGCCAGCATCTCCCGACCTAAGCTGGCCTCTGCCAACATCTCCTGACGTCAGCTGACCATCGCTGACCACTGCTGACCGTTGCTGATAACTTGTGACATGATGTAATATAATATAATATGTTTATATGTATTAAAGCTTTGTATAATGTAAATCTATGGCAATAAATGATATAATTTCAAAGAATTCTATGTATTCTCATCATTTTTTACCCCTCTTTCCCTCTCCAAATTTCCCGCCGCCAGGAATTCCTGCGAATTCCTGGAAATGACGTCATTTCTAAGAATTCCTGAAAATTCTCGGATCCCTGGAACTTACCGGCGTCCCTGAAACTTCTCGGAATCCCTGAAATTTCCAAGAAGTTTCAGGCAGCGGCTAAAATTCCGGCCTGAATTTTTCGGCAAAAAATTACGTAATATTACGTAATATTACGTAACATTACGTAATAGCTCTATAAAATTTTTCGTGGCCGAAATTTTTCGGCAAAAATTACGTAATATTACGTAATAACTCTTCAAAATTTCTCCGGCCGGAATTTTTCGGCAAAAATTACGTAATATTACGTAACATTATGTAATATTACGTAATATTACGTAATAGCTCTTTAAAATTTCTCCGGCCGAAATGTTTCGGCAAAAATTACGTAATGTTACGTAATATTACGTAATATTACGTAATATTACGTAATTCGAAATCGCGGGAAATTTGAAATCTTTCCGGGGAACTTAGAAAATTTTAAAAGATTCGGAGTGTCTTATAACTAAGGGAATGATTTCGATAGGAAAAGAAGGGTAAAAATGATGAGAACACATAGAATTCTTTGAAATTATGTCATTTATTGCAATAGATTTACATTATACAACACTTTAATACATATAAACATATTATATTATATTACATCGTGTCACAATTTGTCAGCAACGGTCAGCAGTGGTCAGCGATGGTCAGCTGACGTCGGGAGATGTTGGCAGAGGTCAGCGGAGGGTGGCAGTAGCCAGTAGTAATCGTTGTACGTTGCCAGAAATATAAGCGGTGGTCAGCAGAGACCAGCAGTGGCAAGCAGAGATCACCAGGGGCGAATAGTAGCAAGTAGTAAGCGTTATATGTTGTCAGAAACATCAGAGGTGGTCAGCAGCGGTCTGCAGAGACGAGCAGAGGCACGCAGTGGCAAGCAGAGATCAGCAGGGGCGAGCAGTAGCATGTAGTAATTGTTATACGATGTCAGAAGCATCAGTGTTCAGCAGAGGCCAGCAAAGGCATGCACAGGCAAGCAGAAACCTGCAAAGGCAAGCAGAGACTTGTAGGGGCATGCAGTAGTAAGTATTTAATCGTTATACATTATCAGAAATACCTGCAGTGGTCAGTAGCGTTCGGCAGAGGCCAGGAAAGTTCAGCAGAGACAAGCACACGCTGACAGAGATCAGCAAAGTCCAACAGAGGTTAGCAGAAGTCAGTAGTAATCGTTGTAGGTTGTCAGAAATATAAGCGATGGTCAGCAGAGTCCAGCAGAGGCAAGCAGTAATCAGGAGCAGTCAGTAATAGTCGCTGCATGGTGTCAAAAGTTGTCGGGAGTTCTGTACTTTTGTCAGCACTGGTCCTCAGAGGTCATCAGAGGCAAATAGAAACCAGGAGTAATTTGCAGAGTTCAGTAATGAACTCTAGGAAAGGCAAGTAAAAATACCTGGGCAGTCGAGATTCCGAATCGTATGCCGTTGACGTGAGGTCGGATTTCAGTTGTTCAAGAGCGAGAAGGCAATTTTATGTAAAAAAAATTAAATAAACTTTTTCTCTATCTTCTCTAGAAAAGAAAAACTTAAATGAAATCTTATACATAAGACAAAATGACTGTAATTCTAATCACTAATAAATTCTATCCAGATTGATTTCCCTCGATTAATTAACTTGAGAATTAATTTTTCTGGCATCGTAGTAATAGATCCTGTCACCCATATATGGGTGACGTGGCAGTCAAATAGTATAGTCTGTATAGTTAATTCACGATGTTTATAGAGTGCCGGAGGAAGTAGAAAAATATTATCATTGCAGATAAAGAAATCGTTTGTTGGAGTACAGATTATTCGAGAAACATTTGCAAACAGGAGTCACCGGAAGAAGCGTATCGTTGGAAACGGGATGAAGAGGTGCAAAGGTGCACGGAGGAGGGTTGCAGGCAAAGTGGAGCAGTCGTATTGACGTACGAAAAGAGAGGCGTATTAATTAGCAGCGGGAGAGAAAATTGTGACCGAGTATAGGCCCCAGGGTTGAAATCGTTATCGAGGGTCCGCCTCGCGATTGTGATTTAGCCCCGGCGTAACGCCACGTCAATTCTAATTGCGTTTGACAGTAATTTGGTTAGGGAGAGAGGGCTGATTGACGGCCGGCCTACGACCCGAGGTGTTCCTTCTGAGCTCTCTCCGCTCGCTTTCCACCTTTTTCGTCTAGCAACAATGGTTCCTCGACGTGCAACGATACCTACCGTGCATGTATCTGGTGTCTTGAACCGGATATCCCCGATAAGTTTTCAATTTTACCGACGTTAATTAAGACTTGTCGGTAACCACGGGTTTTCGGGCGAATCTTGCATGCGGTACATTGATTTAAATATTAAACTTCGGTATTAGAATACAGGGTGAATCATCTGAAAAGGATCATCCGAATAACTCGATTGTTTGTAATTATAAGGGGAAAAGTGTCAGAGAAAAGATGTTTAAGTCTCAAAATTTAACCATCTTTATTAATTTTTTTCAACTAAATGTTACATCTAACGCTATAATTTATTTTCGCAATTTACTTAACTATCCTTTGAAAATACAAAATTAATTTTTTAATCATTTTTATCGACTGTTCATGTTTTTATTGCGCCTACAGTAAACATGTGTTTAAACACTGGCGTAGGTGATTGCAGCTCTCAGGGTTGACTAAATCACAAATATCAAAACGATTTTCATTCGGTAGGATTTCTGTTATCGCCCGTAGCAAAATAATTAATTTACGTTGAAAATTGGTAAGATGGCTAAAGCTTAAATTAAAAATTGCAAAATTTTGTCATTTTTTCTAAAACTTTTTAATAAAAGTATATCATATACTCCTTATAAAAATATAATTTTGGTACGGGTGAGAGCTACTAGTATGTGAAACAACGTGTAAAAATTTCAGAGTAATCTGACTGATTACTGATTGAGCTTTTCAAGACGAATGCAGTGAAGCCAATAATTTTGTGATTCGGATGTGTTAAAACTTAGTTTATCAACTAACGATCGGGCAAACAGTTCGGGGGAAGGTTACATTATAAATAATAAAATTGTAACGTTCGAATGAATTTATTTTCTTTGGAATTCGCGGTTATATAAAATCGTAAAATAATTGCATCTTATTCAACAACAATAAATTGCTACGTTACGAGACCCTCCAACCTATAATAATATACGGTACGCAATTTTTATATAACGACGGAGATGAAATGCAACGCGGTCCTCTTTTTTTCTAGTTTTTTCTGTAAAACCCCATTGTTCCGCGGTGACCATTGACTTCACCGGCACAGAAAGAAACGCGGATTGAATAAAAGTCAGTAGATCGCGGATGAAACGGTTAAAGCAAAGTTGCACGACCATGTTGGTTTACAAACGAGCTGGAATTCTCTATTTTTATACGAAGCAGGTTCGCGTCACTGGGTGTAACAAAATATATGCTTGTTTGATTTTTGCGGAGCTCTTGTTGTTTCATCGAATTTTTTGTCTTCTTTAATTATTAACAGGCTTACTGTCTGAATATTCTATGTCTGACGTGAACATTGTTACAGACCTTTTACGATTACAAACATATAATGCAACGTTGTATAATATCATTGTTTTAAATCAATACCTTTGTCATCGAGAGTTGTGTTAAAAATATTACTGTTTTCTCAAAAATTAAAAACGTCTCAGTCACTGTCATTTTATGTGATAAATAATAAGGTATATCATTAATTTATTGCTAAAAGTAAAGTAGTACGCTTGTTATTTCAAATGATCGTCGTAGAATTTACATTGTTTAGAATTTTTTCTTCAGCTTCATTTATTACTGGACATTTTCAATAAGTTAAGGGGGTAGTTTTACCTCTCACGGGAGTATAATTCAAAATGTTGGTTCCTCGTTAATTAGATTAGTTTTATTTGGATGAAAATATGGAGAAAATGTGAATCGTTTAATATTTTTAAAGTCCTAAATTACAAGGAACTCTAAATAAAAGACAAAAATAATAAGTAAATCGATTTCTTTTTTCAAATGCTAGATACTCTCGTTGAAAAATGGGGGAAAAAATTTCTTGTCGACAAACGAGAAAGATGGAAAGTGATTTCGACGGGATGCGTGATTGCGCGTGTAATGCCACACGCTCGATTCGTTTCATTAGACACGCGGCGAGAACGTGACGCGAGATCGTCTCGATCCTTTTGCAATCTAACGATCCCGTGGAGGAAAGCGTGACGAGGACGATGGCGGTGCAATCTGACCACACACGCGTCGCGTTAATTAAAGTTTACGCGACGACGATCCACGAGTGGTCTTGTTTCTCCGACTCGCGAATAATGTCTCGCAAATTATCGATTGCATCCCTAATCATTGTTGCGTAAGGCGCAACTGTCGAGCCCCGTTCGTTGATTTCACGACGTGGATCCTTCTGGTCGCGAACAATCGCTGGTAATTCAATTTTGTTAGTCACGGAGACGAGGAAAGAAGAAAGAAAAAATACATATTACTGGGGGTGTACTTTAGAATATACAGGGTGTTCGGCCACCCCTGGGAAAAATTTTAATGGGAGATTCTAGAGGCCAAAAAAAGACGAAAATCAAGAATACCAATTTGTCGATGGAGGCTTCGTTATTAACGTTTAAAGTTTCGCCCTTACTGAATTTTTTTCTTGAAAATGCGCAGGATTTCGGGGGAATGTCTGTTCACCAAAAATGATTGCAATTGACCCCCGCAACCGAAAACAATTTTTCTAAAATGATATGAAATTTTTTTTTTCGCCGAAAAATTTAGACACCTACCCCCTGTCGATTTTTCTTAAAATTTCTTTTTTCGTTTTTAATAAATTTGTTTGATCCTCTATGAAAATGTTGTTTAATACTTTTTTGTAGGTACCCACGAGCTCTACTTCAGGAAAAAGTTTTATTGAAATATATTCACTATTGTAGGAGTTAAGGACGTTTGAAAATTGGACCACTTTTATGGGGTTTTTCGCATTTTACGGAGACAAGGAGCAACTTTCCCAATATTTTTAGAATTTCTACATATTCTTCGCTAAAATACGCGCAGTTTGCTTTTTTAAACATTAAAATCGTGCAATCCGTTCAGAAGTTATGACGTTTTAAAGATTCGCAAAGAAGACAGTGCATCATGCAATAACCTCCACCTGTCAGGTGCATCCAAATAGTACTGTCGTTTGAGTCACAAATTAGCTCGTAATTGTTCCACTTTAACAAAATCAGTAACTAACAGATAACACTGCTAGTTCGTTTCATTTTAATTAATTTGCGAAATTTTTTAGACAAAGGGTGTGTATCGAAGAATTCTAATAAATCTTTCTCCTACAACATTGATTACGAATTACAATATTCTCCCGCTGACAAACGCGTCGATCGACTCAGGTTCGAGCAACGAAGTGTAAATGTCTTTCTTCTTTTCCGTTCTATCGCGGGGGATTCTGTTGGCAAAAAAACAGGTATCAAGGAACCGTCGACGGCGAGGACAGGAATTTATACGGTCGACGGTGGACGCTTCTTGGCACCGTTTGACAACCGAAAAATCGCTTTGACGAAAATATCGCGACGACGTCGGCGAATAACACGATATCGCCCTTTTGTCCGCGGGAACAATGGCTGAAATATAAGTATAAATGGAAATATTAATATCGCGCGAATGATAGATGCGCGATATCTCAGCTTAAATACGCGGCCGTACAAATCACTGGGAACGGGGCGGCTCTACCCGGTGGCAAAATCGGCCAGACTGCGGCGAAATTAATTAATCCGCGAGCCGATATATCGCCGGCGGCTTATTAAACCGTCGATCGCTAATTATACCGAACAGAGCGCGGCGAAAACGTCGCCATGTGCAGCATCATCAACCGTTCCGGGGGTGGAAGTCGCGATAATTGCCAGAGACTTTCCGTTTCCTGTTTAATTCCACGCAAAATCAACTTTTTCAATTACGTTATAGATAATTTTAGAGGCTGGGAGTGTACACGGTTGTTTTCTAGACGAAGATACAAAATATTCGTAGAAGAAAATGTTGAACTCCCCCATAGAAGAGCATCTTTTCATAGTTCGACGGGGCAATGATCGCAAATATAAAGCAAAAGTTAGAATTAAGTATTTTTTAATAAATATTCCTGCAGAGTTCAGACCTGAAGCCTGTTCTTCGTTTGTAAGATTATTCAAAAGGGGCTGTGCCAAGAAATATAAAAAAGATATTTGTATCGTTGTACTGAAATCTGAATGGAAAAATATAAGCATAGATGTCATTAACAAATTGATTTGTAATATGCCAAATTAGCTTAATTCTATCGTAGAAGCTACAATCCATCCATTATTAACTTATTAAAATAAATAATATGCAATATAGATTTTGAGGAATTGATTTATTTTTCGATGTTATCCTCTTGGACAAAATATGCATTTTAGGTTTGCTTTTATTTATTTACTAAGATAAAATCAAACTATCATTTTGTTTGTACTCGTGTGATATAAGTAAATAGAAAAATACGTTGGGTTAGGTTTTATATACATAAAAAAATATAGTATTCCATTTAAAAAAACGAAGTTGATCCACCTATAAAAAAAAAATAATGCACTACATAGTGCACACGTTGAAACCATGCAATTTTGGTATACCACATATTTCTATGCAACGCGTATTTTGGAAGTTATAAAGGGTGTGCATGTTTAACAAACATTTTCAGTTTATGTTCTGAACAGAAGTAGAAATTATCAATGGTTTGCAACGTGTACTCGAATTACCATCAGACTGCGGATTTTTATACAAATTCTAATTTTTATTAATAGAATTAGTGAAACGGGAGCTTTGTATAGGGTTGTCTCCACCCTTAAATACAAAAATTCGTACCTTACGTATCTTAAGTGCATTCTGTAGTTTTTTGGGAATTAAAATTTCCCATAAGTGCTTGCTTTCTTTGTACCATATGGCTAAGTAACACAAAGACTAGTGATTATTTGTAAATACAAATCAATCATCGCTAATTACAATATTCTTGTTAGGAAGAGGGACGAATAAATCTCAAGCACTGTCCAAATATTGTTCGATTACATCGTTGTTGCACGTTTAATGTATCGTTTCTCTGTACACCTTATGTTTGATTTGATAAATTTCTAATTTGTTCGTTAAGTATGTCGGAGTTTATTATTTCGTATCCCGGCCTCATCAACGATTCTCAAGTAATTTCTTTCTAGCGTTGCCCCTATCCTGCCCTCGTCCTTCGGCTAAAAAATTCAAGCATCCAGAGAAGTGAGAATAAAGCGAAAAGAAAAGAAAAGAATCGGCCCCGGAAGATAGCAGCGTCACGGCGTTGCTCCCCCTGGCCAAGAAATTCGGCAGGAATGGCTCGGGGTAGGGGATGGGGGGAGGTCGAAATAAAAGTACCCTCCGCTTCACCGCGAGCTAAAAATCTCCGGGAAAAGAAATTACTTTCTCCTTTGTATTTTGGCATCGCGCGGGACTCGTGGACCCGGTCGAGGAAGTCGAGGGGGCGAGGGGTTGTAGGTGGGGTGGGACGCGATGAATTCGTAGAAGGACGGAGGGCTTTGGCGCGAATCTGCGAACGAAAGTGGAGGCGAGCGGATGTCGCGGAGGAGAACGCAGAAGAAGCGACCCCTCTGGGTTCGCGTTCCGGGGGTAGGAAAGACGCCGACGAGGGAAACCGAAGGAACGCACGGGGATGGTCGAGGCACAGTGACGATAAAGAGAATCCTCCCAGAGGAGAACGAGGAAAGAGAGAGAGGGAGGGAGGAGGGGGAGGATGCGTCGGGAAATCGGGGAAAAAGAAGGGAAACTCGAGGAACGCGATGAAAAAAAGAAGAAGATTTCGAGGCGAACGAGAAACAAGGGTGCAAAGGAGAGCTGCGAGGAAGAAAGGGAGCCGTTGGTGGATGAAACGAAACGGAGCCCGGAGGTGGGTTTATCTCGCTGATCCTCATTAAAACCCTTCGCGGCCTACCTCCCCCCCGACCCACACCGCCCCTTCTTCCTGCCAGCAGCTCGTTCCTCTTCCTCTTTGGCTCCTCTTCTCTTCCTTCGGCACGAATCGCAGCCCTCTCTTCGCGTGTGCACCAACGGACGACGACTCTCGTGATTTCTCGCGTGTGTTGGTTACACGAAGGCAAACACCGACGCTGAAAACCGCTCGACGCTACTGTCGGTGTGTGTGTGTGTACGCGTGTGGCACGTGGGTGTGTGTGTTTGTGTGACGCGGTATACCCGGTAGGCATTCCCGGCTCGTTGCAGCACGCTCTATTAATTAAAAAAATGGGGACTCCGGGGAATGCTGGTCAGCGACAGGGGGTGAGAGCGCATCGACGCCTCCGTAATTGGAGAGAGATGGAGGGAAGAATGAAGAAGATTTCGTTGCTCCAACTACGCGCCCCTAATGATTCTTTAATCATTCCTTAATGTCGCTGGGAAACTTCTGTATCTTCTCTGTGCTACGAAGGGTGTGGTTTCGCTGTTTTTTTTTCCTTTTTATTGTTACGCGGCGTGGAAGGGCCCCTTTGTGGCTCGTTTAAATCAATTAGCGTCCTACGATGTTCGAATTGAATTTCAAACATTTCGCGAGGCATTAACTCGCGCGACAATTCGTTGTTCTTGGCTCGTGACGATACGATGTCTTGTTTAATTCTTTGCCTTGTAATATCGTGTTGGATTTATGGTATTACACATAGAATGTGACGAACAAGATTTAATCCGTGTCGAGAACGAACTGCAATTGTAACGTTATTGTGATATTATTGTAGGATTTAACAAAGAGAATTGTACTTGGAACGAATGTACAAATGATATAATTAAATAAACGAATTTCAAACACACCAAGCACGCAATCTTTTTACACAAATTGATATCATATAAGAATCACGTCTGTTTTTCACAACCACTCGTTTCGTTCTCCCTGGTTACCCATTCCTTCTCGAACAAAACTATAGCACGGCACAAATATTCAATACAAATCTCCTATATTATAAAAAATGCAACTATTTTCGTTTATTCGATACACTTCTATCAAAAGCTAATATTGACAAAAATTCCATCTTTAAAACAATTTGAAATTTTAGATTCGATGGAGGCTGAGGACTCCCTTGATACTTTATCCTCTACAATCTTTAGATGTTTAAAGAACTGATAAATCGAAGGAGTTGAATCTGGTGATCATGGTGAATACTATAGAATCTTATATTTTAAATCATTGAGTTTCTATACGTATATAATCTTGCATTATTCTATAACAAAAGATTCTGTTTACAAGAACTGGACCCTGCATTTTTTAATTATCGTGTATCTGTTATAAATAACTTAATTACACTTACTTTCCATATTTGAACATTCTCTCAGACGTATAGTTCATAGGATATCTAAATCGAATTAAATATTTTTAGTATTTCTTTGTCTCTCTGTTGGTTATTCATTTCTTCATTCTGGATTACTAAAAATATACAGGATGAGGCTACTATTATTTATCATCACACATCTATTTAATGAAACTTACAACAATGACAAAATGGATCAACTTAAATTTCAACTATCAAACTGTGTATCTTATTCATACTTGCTTCCACAGTAAAAGCATGTACGACATAATTTCATGGGGAATAAAATTTAAATCATATTTATTACACCCAAAATTTCGATGAATATACGAAACTAAAATAAACTTTTGTCGATAGCGTCTTCGGCTCGATTAACGGTCTAATTCGTCGATAAAACATCCTCGACGTGTCCCGTAAACTGTAAAAATGTCATCCTTGACAGGTCCATTGAGTCGTGGTCGAAGGAGGGGTAAGTTTCGAACAATCGTCGTCGGTATAATTTTAAAAGAAACTCTATCGGGAAGGCTGGAGCCCGGAAACCGAAGGTTTCGGAGCCAGCTCGATTTTCTCTAAGCGGAGCCAGGAAAGAAATCTCTTCTCGAGAACGTGCTCATCTTCCACGGCTTCGGGGGTTAGGTACCTTCGATATAACGAAGGGTGGTGGCTAAAACAAAGGGCCGGTCGCGGGTTGGTCGATAGTCCACGGCCGCCAATCAGGCGAGACCTCGCCGAGCAACCCTCGTCCTTGCAACTTGCTATCCGCCGAGGGTGGGTTACACCGCGGGGAGAGTTTGCTCATCCCCGTAGGAGAGAGGAACTCCGAGAGAGAACCGGAGAGGATGGCCAGGGTGTCTCGTCGCCAGGGTTACGACTCGATGGCGAAGACTGGCTCCTTCTCTGCTCCTCGTTTTACCCCGTCGAGACTGTGTCTACGCCTATGGCTCTGTCTATATTTGTGTCTGCTTTCCTCGTGTTTGTCTTGCGCGCTGGGAAACGCCTCGAAAATGGTGAAACCGAACGTCTCGGCAAATGGCGAGGGGTTGAGGGCGAAGTTTCTTCCGAGGTACGCGAACCGTTTACCGAAATAATCGACGAAAATCGCTTTACATTAAAGCGCGACAAAAATAGATGGTCCCGCATAGGTACTCTTCCTCCTTCTTCATCGAGATACAATCTTTGTTTTCGTCGAATATTTTTACGAATAGTCGACGCATTTGTTTCTGTTAGAAGCAAATAATGTAGCAGAATATATCATTCCGATCGAGGACATTGATCTCTCTGTAACAATCCAAAGATCATACTGTTTTTACCTCCAACAGCACCAGGGCGTTATTAGACTAGGAACAACCAGCCTTCTCATTCTTTTTGAATCGTAAAAGATGAGATACTTAAGGACTCTTGATCTATCTTTTTAACTCTTTGCACTCCGAGAGTGTTCAGTAATATGAACCATTATCAATACCAAATTAAATTTTGTGATTTTTAAAAATAAAAAAATATTTTTTCCACAAACATGTATACGAATACCTATAATTTAAATTTTATTTATGTATTTTCTAAATTCAATCTGTGTCATCGTAAATGAAACTTCGATCGAGCTATGATATGTATTATGTTTGTCGCCACAGCGGCGCCAGGGGAGTGCAAAGGGTTAAGTAGACTCTTCTATTTGCTTATAAGGGACCAGACGTTTATGGCATTCAGGATACCGTATATTCATAATTGAAATGGGCACAATAACAACATATTGACTTAAAACATTGGATTTTTCGAAGGGAAACAACTACGTTTGAATCCCTGGACAAAATTGAGAATACACGTTCCTTTAACTAAGTTTTAAGTATTCATCTATCATAAATAAAACGTGTTTATACATTTGAAAGAAAGAGCCAATGGCAAACCGTGGAAAATTTTATTTTTTCGCAACGAGTACTGATTTTAGATTCATTCGTTCGCAGATTTTCTTAATAAAATTTATTTATTTAACGTCTTTGTTACTCAAAAATATAGAAATTTTTTCCAGAGCAACGATTGGAAGTTCGACGAGCAGCGAAGGAAGGGATGAGTGAGTGCAACCCTCGAACGAGCGTCAAAGATAATCGACGACGAAATAATTGCCGGCCTCCCGTCTCAACGTATCTCGTTTATTCAACACTTACTTTTTATTATACATCCTTACGCGTAAGATCTACATAAAAACTTATTAAAACGAGCTTAATTATATGTTCATAACTGGTTCTGGGCTGGGACAGCTTCGCGCGGCGCATCGGTGCACGGTGTTCCCGCTCTGAAACAAAACGTAAAAAAACTCACGTCAATATTTGGTGTCCGCGCAAGCAGATGAAGCAAAAGTTGAATTAAGTAACATTATCTTCGAGAAAAAATATTTGCAGAAACCGAAAGAAATAAAATTGCTTGTTGAGGCTACTCGACACTTTTTTTTTCATTCATTTATGCATAGAAGCACTGATATTATCTGTACGTTTGTAAGATATATTCTGAAAGGATGTTACAAAGTTTGCAAGTACTACTCTTTCTTCTTACCTCGTATCTAATATTTTTGTTCTAGAAACTAATGAATTACATTTAATCATATATGTAACTACCCAAACATCTTGCATAGAAATTTAAACTCATTTTCTATTAAATAAACTATTTATAATCCAGTTTTATCGTACATCAGTCGTATAATCAACAGAAATTGCTGAAACTTCTTTGGGTGCATAGTGTCAAAGTAAATTTCAAAATAAACATAGAAGACAATATAAATAGTAATAGTTGGTATATTCATTGAATAGAGGATGAAATGCACTTTGAAATGAAACTTGTTTCAAGTCGATAGCATAATTAGTTCCGGAGATATAAGGGTTCGAAGCATTTGTTTACCTTTCATTGCTTACGTCACGAGGTCATTGACCTCACGTGCTCACGTACTCGTAGAAATTAAAAAATTACTCCTTTACGTAAATTACGATATCTCCGAAACGAAAAGTCGGATCGACATAAACCAAATACCATTTCAAAGAGGAGGTCTTGTCACTTGTAACAGTGGCTCAATTATGGAAAAAACACTAATAATTTCGGAACTGCATGTGTGTAAAGTTTAACTATTTTTAATACACATTGTTAGACTGTTCTAAGTCATACATTTCCTATTGACATCGGAAACTAACCTGAACTTGGTACCAAATTTTGTCCAATTCTTTACAATATGTATTAGTCAGACAGACTATATATTTTTCTCAGGAAATAAACCATAAGAATAGAAGTGAATATTGAAAAATTCATGGTAGGTTTAGTGGTAATCTACGTTAGAGTTACATTTCTATTTTAATACGTTGACTGTCTATTAACAATTCGAGAATATACTGAATACAGAACATAGTATTTGGAAAATTGTAAAATATAATTGTTTGACAAACAGACGTCCAACGTATCAACCCCTAACACGTAAACCAAGATTATTCGTGACTACAGAAGTTGGAGCAGTTTGATTTCCTAACCAAACGCAAATTAGTAAGCAGTGAATCTTAATTTAATATACTTTAAACAAATCATTTGTCAATGCCTTTACGATAATCTTAATTCAGACATTTTAAAAATTTATTAATCATCGAGAAATTCTAGAAAATCGTTTATGCAATAAGACCGAATCACAGAGTAAAAATTCCTGGGCGATCCCAAATATCCAAACAAGACTGAACATTCCGAATTAGCAAAAAGAAGAAACTCGTGCACGAAACGAGACGCGAATCGAACAATAAAGCAACCCGAGTCGCGGCGAAAGAAACGAACAGGGACGGGATCGAAAGGGAAGGAGGATGGAGGGAGGGTTTCACTTTTGTGGAGCGGACAAACGAGAGGCAATCGCTCGATCGGTGATCAGCCTTCAGTGCCACCGTCGAAGTGGCAATATTAATTTATTCCTCGCAATGCCTGTCAGATCCTCCGGGACTCGAGCAGAAGAAGAACAAAAAGGAAGAAAGAAGAAAAGAAAAGACACGCCAGTCTTTGCGATTCCGCGGATCGACGACCATCGATTGTCCCGGGGCGTCAGGGTAGAACGATCTCAGATCCTCTATTAACTCGTTCCTCCCGCGGGACGCTCTCTCCTCGCGTGCGTCCCGTTTCTGCACGCGCAGCACGTGTATCGCGTAATTAATAATTGCGAGTAATTACCCCTATCCCGTTCCCCAAGGGCACGCAGCGATTTCGGGGGATGTTTCCGCTACGTTGTTCGATTTCCCTCGACAGGAACGAGGTTCCCCGTGTTCATTCCCATAATTCTGAATGGTTGATTCTTTTGTTGCGATCTTCGAGGCTCGATTTTTATGTAGACTAACAAACTAGCAACGAAATCACCAAGAATCTTTGTAGTAAATTCCTTGGTTAAGGTATTTCATTCACTAGTGATTAGAACAGTCTGTCTTATTTCACAATTCCATATAATTATATTCCATGGAATATTACTGAATATTTGAACAACGATCTGGATCTACGAAGAGGAATCATCAAGAATCTTTGTAGCAAATTCCTGGTACATCGTAAAGGTGTTTAATCCATTTGTGATTAGAGTTACAGTCATTTTGTCTTATTTCACAATTCCATATAATTATATTCCATGGAATATTACTGAATATTTGAACAACGATCTGGATCTACGAAGAGGAATCACCAAGAATCTTTGTAGCAAATTCCTGCTACTTCGTAAAGGTGTTTAATCCATTAGTGATTAGAATATAATGTGATATTTTAATAAATTTCGTTTAACACTTTGATTGTCACGTCACCCATATATGGGTGACAGGATTTACCACTATGATACTAGAAAAATTAATTCTCAAGTTAAGACATCGAGGGAAATCAATCTGGATAGAATCCATTAGTGATTAGAGTTACAGTCACTTTGTCTTATTCCACAATTCCATATAATTATATTCCATGGAATATTACCGAATATTTGAACAACGATTTGGAACTACTATTATTATGTGATATTTCAATAAATTTCGTTTAACACTTTGACTGCCACATCATCCATATATGGATGGCAGGATTTACCACTATGATACTAGAAAAATTAATTCTCAAGTTAATTAATCGAAGGAAATCAATCTGGATAGATTTTGTGAATTTTAACAAGGTTACAAAAATAAGTAGTGAAACAAATTTTGTTATGTAGCTTACAATAGTCTAAAATCAAAATTTTACTTTTGCAGAATATCACACTGTTTTGATCTGGCAGTGAGCGTGTCAAGTATGGTATCGTAAAAACACAGTATTATTAAAAAGTATCACGGTAATTATAAAAATTTGAATTAAATCGTGTTATCGTTCAAATAAAAATACAGACTTCTAAACTCTCAACAAAGTTAAATTCCTACGAAGTTATCGTTTGCTCTACAACCCAATCTAGTCCATTAACTCATCAACGATAAAAAAGCATTTTCTTTCGGTAACTCTATATTACGAGGGTGGATTGAAAAGTTTCCGGAATAGTCACCAGAAGTTTCATGTTGCTATGTTGATACATCTTTAACGATCATTCACTCCAAATAGTAAAGCAATTATCAAATAGTCTAGTCTTTACAAATATTTGTGTCGCGCTACTTTACGCTTTTTACGAAATGGGTAGAACCGAAATTCGAACGGTTATCAAATTCTTTTATTTGGAGGGAAAAATTGCAAATGAAACCGAAGCAACCGAGGAAACCGATTCGTTCTCCACGATTAGTTTCTGTATTTTGGAATCCAAGCGTGGTCACAGTCACACAATTAATGCACAGCGTTCAGGACATGGTTTTGACAGACCGCTGAATAGAGGTACGGGAAATTGCTGAAGACGTAAGCATCTCTTATGAACGAGTGGTTCATATTTTACATAACGAATTGGGTCTAAACAAGCTTTTCGCAAGACGAGTGCCGCATTTGCTAAATTCCGAGCAACATCGCGTTCGAGTCCGAATGTCAGCTGATTCTTTAGAGGTTTTTAAAAGGAATCCCACAGATTTCAAGAGCAAAAAAATCCAATCAAAACAATGGACTGGAGGCTGCAAATGAATATTTTGATGATCTCGAAGAAACTCACTTCCGAATGGGAATAGAAAAACTAGAGAAACGTTGGACAAAGTGCATTGAGCTCCGAGGGGACTACGTTGAAAACTAAAGTATGATCCAGAACAGATTTATATCGTTTCCATTGTCATTCCGGAAACTGTTCAATCCGCCCTCGTACTTCCCGCAATTCTACTTTCGTCTCGAGCGACGAGAGACACGGGGCTCGTAATCAGGAATGACCAAAGCGAACGAAGCGAAATCAATCGGGCGCAGAAGAGGCCTGCGAGGATCCGTGGAATAAAAGAACCGTAGAAGAAGACGATCACTGGGCGAGGAGACGCGCGCATCATCTCCAAAGGCCCGTGACAAATGAATTTTTATTAAGGCCCGTTCCTCCTCCGTTTATCGGTCGATCCGATTGGCACAATAGCGCCGAACGAACGAGACTGGCAATACCCGCCGTGGAGACCCGTGCCCCAGCCTCGCCCCCGCACCTTCTCTAATTATTTTTACGAGGGTGAGAAGCCGGCTGCCGTTGACAGCACCGCGTGGCCTGCCCCGGAACCGGAGAACTAGCTGACGGAGACACGACGAGGACGAGGCCAGGCCAGAGCCAACCGACCGTTCCATCAGCAGAGACACGAACCCGGTTGAACAGGTACTAAAACGAGACCACCCCTTTCCTACGCTTTTTACGCTCTGTTCCTCCGAAGGCGAACGTGGCCGGGGAGGGAGGTGGAAAAGGCGGACGGGAGTCTACCGCGGAGACAAAGATCCGTGTCATCGGCAGTGTCTCGACTGGCCGGGGAACTGACAGCCGGGACACGCGGCTGGAACACCTGTCCGTGGACTGGAAAACGTGCCCCGATCGTTTCGCGGGCTCGTTTACGCGAATTACCAGAAACGATTTCTGGCTGGTCAAGTCTACGTAGCTTTCACGAGATTTGAGACATGGTTAGCCTCAGAACTGTTGGAGTCATTTGATTATACGGGTTTGAAACACGTTGAATGCGATTATAATATGCTTGTGGGGACGTGAATTTTTTAGCGTGTGATATATGTTATAATAAAATTTCGATTATGGGGTATACTTGGGGTTGGGGCAATACTGGGAAATTAAATATGACGGATAGTTGGATTATAACTACGTATGAAGTGATACAAAATTATGAATATAATCGCAGACGAGGTATACGAGAAGACCTTACATATAATGTATTTTAACGGCCCATTTTTCTGGGGCTCTGGAGTCCCATTACCATTTTTGTGTTATTTACAACATTACTAACAAGTTACAGAAATGAGCGCAAGAGGAAGTGAGAGAGAAAATGAAATTACAGAAACGTTTCTGGCCACACATTGTATTTTCGGTGTAGAATTTTTTTTCTTCTAAATGGGTAGGATTTCGAAGTTATATGTATTCACCAAAAATGATTGTAATTGACTCCTGCAAGCAAAAATATTTTTTTTAGAAAGATTTAAAATTTTTTAATTTCGTCAAAAAATTTAGGCACCCACCCCCTGTCGATTTTCCTTAAAAATTCGTTTTTCATTTTTAGTAATTTTGTTTGACGCCCTACAGAAAAGTTGTCTAATACTTTTTTGTAGGTACCCATCAGCTCTACTTCAGAATAAAGTTTCATTGAAATATATTCCTTATTGTAGTAGTTATGGCTGTTTGAAAATTGGACCATTTTTATATGGTTTTTCTCATTTTGCGGAGTTAAGGAACAACTTTTCCAACATTCTTAGAATTTCTACACATTCTCCATCAAAATACGCGTAGTTTGCTTTTTTAAACATGAAAATCGTCCAATCCGTTCAGAAGTTATGGCATTTTAAAGATTCGCATGAAATTTTGGGGTAACATTTCTGACCACAAACTACATTTTCGGTAAGGAATTTTTTTCTCGAAACTGAGTAGGATTTCGAGGGTATGTCTAATCACCAAAAATGCTTGTAATTGACCCCTGCACCTGAAAATAATTTTTTCAGAATGATTTGAACCTTTTCAATTTTCAGGGTAACAGACAGTTATGGTCAGACATTATATTTTCAGTAATGAATTTTTTTCTCGAAAATGCATAAGATTTCGGGGGTATGTGTATTCACCAAAAACGATTGTGATTGATCCCTGCAAACAAAAATAATTTTTCCAGAACGATTTGAAATTTTTTTTTTTTGTCGAACAATTTAAGCACCTACACCCTGTCGATTTTTCTTTAAAACTCGTTTTTGATTTTTAATAAATTTGTGTGACGCCTTATAGAAAAGTTGTCTAATACTTTTTTGTAGGTACCTATGCACCCTACTTCAGAAAAAAGTTTCATTGAAATATATTCACTATTGTAGGAGTTATGGATGTTTGAAAAATGGATCATTTTAATGGGGTTTTTCTGTTTCTGTGAGGTCAAGGAACAACTTTTCGAATATTTTTGCAATTTCTACATATTCCACGCTAAAATACGCGTAGTTTGCTTTTTTAAACATTAAAATCGTCCAATCCGTTCAGGAGTTATGACATTTTAAAGATACGCTTGAAATTTTGGAGTGATATTTCTGGCCACAAACTACATTTTCGATAAGGAATTTTTTTCTCGAAACTGAGTAGGATTTCGAGGGTATGTCTATTCACCAAAAATGCTTGTAATTGACCCCTACAATCAAAAATAATTTTTGCAGAATGATTCGAAACTTTTTAATTTCGTCGAAAAATTTCTGCACCCCTTGTCGATATTTCTTAAAAATTCGTTTCTGATTTTTAATAAACACAACCATGGGTAATGTTGTAATACAATTTATTAATAAAAAATAAAATATACCAAATTCCTGTGCTTTATTCATCAACTGTTTAGTATCGTCGTCATTGCTGGATGTCATCCACTACTGTATGTTGAAATATTATCTATAGACCACGGATCTTTATGCAAATTCATATTTTTATTAATAAAATTAATAGAAGCTTTGCAGAAGGTTATCTTAATCTCTAAATATAATATAATAATTCGTATTTTACTATAAGTATTTCTTCTATTCTTGTACATTTAAAAGAAAACGAGGTTAATCTGCAAATCTTCGAACGTAATATCTCGAAACCAAATAACTTTTGCACATAACAATCTTGCACCGCATAATTTGCAAGTCGTTCAAGACAAATGTGTTAAACACTTCACCTTGTATTACATGAAACGCTAATTCAATAATCCGAATACAAAACGAAAAACTATCCCGCGATATTCCTCTACCTTTGCACGCGAGAAAGTAAAAAACGAATCCAAGGATCATAGTCGGAAAGAAGGAATGAAAATTCGACTGTCTCAAGACCAGGGAAGTCGTAGACTCGTACCGTCGAATTTCAAAGTTTGCTTCGTTTACTGCTGAATCACCTTAATTCGTTCGTTGGACGTTGCTGTTTCTTTATTCAAAATTATTCGATGGAAGGTTCGAAAAGGTCCCGATACGAAACGCGGACGCTCGGATAGCGAAACAGCCGAGGATTTATCGACGAGCGATTAGAGACGAGTGGCGTAAACGGTGGTTGCAAAATCGTGGAAGAAGGCAGGGAAGGGCGGGGACCCGAAGGTGGCTGGTTCGTTAATTACTGATTTTCCTCGGTCCGCGTCACTTTTTAATTGACGCCAGAAATTGAACCAGAGAGCCAACCGGCTCGATCGCTGAGCGCCCGTTCCCGCCGAGTCATCCTTCGTTCCTCCTCTTCTCGTTCTTCTTGCCCGAATCATCCTGCCAGGTTTCGACCAACGCATCCTTCGGGTCAATTCTGACGTCTTTAATAATCTCCGTTTCGAAGACTTTCGCGTCTCTTTAGCGATGGAATATTCAAATGTTTCGATGCCCTACGAATCGGATTTAACCCTTTGCACTATGAAGTCACCTCTGGTCACCTTTATATAGTTAATAAAACAAAGGGAGAAGAGTTTTATTTAAAAAGTTCTTTGAAATTATGTGTATGTACATAAAAGTCTTGTATTTTACGCTTCTCAGCATAATAATATTAGTATTCTTTATCAAATGTTCAAATGCAAAAACTTATGAACATCTCAGTTGTTTGATAAAATCAGTTATATGTGCATGCACGATTCAATTATTGTTAATATTGCCTAGTATGTCCAAATCAAAAAATAAAAGCTGGAATAACAGTCTACTTTTGTGAAACTTGCGACAGGAAGCCATTTTTACATGTAGAAGATTGTTTTAAAAGGTACCATACTTTAAAAAAATATAAATAACAAGAAACTAAATATTCATATTTTGATATTATACCTTTTTTCTAAACAATCGTTTTGTTAATATAACTTTAAATAATTGCAAGTGATTACTTCATACCTAACATGTGATATCAAAACCACAAAAATTAAAGTTGGCCGAGAACAAACTAGGAAAATAATTATAGTGCAAAGGGTTAATATTGCTAACTATGTATTTTTTTATTTTAATTCAGTACTTCATGCTTTAAAGCGGTTGGTTAAAAATTTCGTGCGGTTCTCAACATGTAAATATAACGGGAAGTAATTCTTTATAATGTGAAGTATCTTTGTTAATTTTCTATTCTAACTTACAATCTATTCTCATCTTTCAAAGAACTTTATAATTCCTCATTTGTGAAAATCCCTTTGTTTCCTTTAAAAAATTAATCAAGAGCTATTTAATAACCTCTTAGGAATCGAAGGAATTTTGCAGAGAGGGGGACAAATGATACAAAATTTGCATTCTATGTAAAAAAAACCACTTTTGGTACATTCTTTCCACAGATTTTATATAAATTTTTACAGGTTTCCACTTTGCTGTTTTCTTTTCTATTTCATTTGTAAAAACAAATTCAATTTTCAAACTTTTTTGTTATTATTTATGGTTGAATGTTGATTAACCATGTGCTTTTAAGATTTGAACTGAAGTTGCATTTCAGAATGTCTGAAGACAAGTATTGCCAAAATCTGCACTTACTTTTTGGCCAACTCAATATGCAAAATTGTTCTTTTATTCTTGGTCTTCTATGACCTCGAAGTTTATCATATATCACACTGAGCTCAATAACTCAATCAATTTTCATCCAATTTACTCAAAACTTTTTATGGTGATTTTTGATACTATTCTCTTCGATTGCACGTACGGAATTTTCGATTGAATAATTAGTTCCTACGTGGTGTTAAAAGAAATATTGACTTTATCACAGGCTTGTGAGAATTTTAATAATTATTTTCATAAATCCCAACGTGCAATTAAAGCTTCTATCTTTTAATTTAAGAAAATTGCATGATCTCTTGTTTCAGAATTTGCACTGAAAAATTACACGTCCGCTCGTTTCTAACAAATTTTTGGAGGCTTCTCACTCTGGTTCCTATCATGTCTATAATAATTAATATTTTTACACAAAATTCTTACAAGAACCAGTTTAAGAAACATACTTTTGGAAATATTAAACATTCATTAGAAAATATTTCAAAGTTACGCCCAAAAAATTCTTGAAAATTTTCTTTTCAGTCGTCACACCAGAACTACCAACAATTATGGTGTATTTATTTGTACCAAAGTAATTAAAACGATAGATACTTGAAGAAACGTATAGTGCAATGGAAATAAATGTTTATTCATTCTCTTATACAAAACTACAGTAAATTTTCAAAAATACAGGCGAATAAATTTTTTACAATTTTTGTTAGAAATTACGAATGGGTAATTTTGACCACTTCGGTAGTTCTAGTGTTAAACACCCTTTAAACATTTTTTATTCCTCTCAATGAGTAGTATACGTCCGTCCGTTTCTAACAAATTTTTGGAGGCTTCTCATTCTGGTTCCTATTATGGCTATAATAATTAATATTTTTGCACAAAATTTTTAGAAGAACCAGTTTAAGAAACATACTTTTGGAAATATTAAACACTCGTTAGAAAATATTTCAAAGTTACGCCTAGAAAATTCTTGAAAATTGTACTTTTAAGCCGTCACCAGTGGCTTTTAAACCCCCTTTAACCCCTTAACGCTCATATTTTTCGGGTTAACCAAGAATGATCAGTTTTCTTTATTGGATTTGTTGCTAAAAATGCGGTTTTTGTTAATTACAATGTTGTAACTAGCATATAATTTGAAGGAAAAGAAATATTATCATTCCTTAAACCGTTAGATTAAACAAATATCGTTTTTCAAAGCAGTTAAACTCGGGCATGAACGTTAAGGGGTTAAACATTTCTTATTCCTCTTGATAAGTAGTATACGTCCGCCCATTTCCAACAAATACTTGTAAGCCTCACTCGCCGGTTCCTACCACGTCTATAATAATTAATATTTTAACATGCAAGTTTTACAAGAAGCAGTTCAAGAAACGTACTTTTGGAAAAATTAAACATTCATGAGAATACATTTCAAAGTTACGCCTAGAAAATTCTTGAAAATTGTACTTTAAGGCCGTGACCAGTGGTTTCCCTCGTTTAAACATTTTTTATTCCTCTTGATAAGTAGTATACGTCCTCCCGTTCCTAACAAATTTTTGGAGGCTTCTCATTCTGGTTCCTATCATGTCTATAATAATTAATATTTTAATATGAAATTTTTAGAAGAACCAGTTTAAGAAACGTACTTTTGGAAAAATTAAACATTCATGAGAAAATATTTCAATGTTACGCCTAGAAAATTCTTGAAAATGGTACTTTTAAGCCGTCACCAGTGGTTTCCCTCGTTTAAACATTTTTTATTCCTCTTGATAAGTAGTATACGTCCTCCCATTTCTAACAAATTTTTGGAGGCTTCTCATTCTGGTTCCTATCATGTCTATAATAATTAATATTTTAATATGAAATTTTTAGAAGAACCAGTTTAAGAAACGTACTTTTGGAAAAATTAAACATTCATGAAAAAACATTTCAAAGTTACGCCTAGAAAATTCTTGAAAATTGTACTTTAAGGCCGTGACCAGTGGTTTCCCTCGTTTAAACATTTTTTATTCCTCTTGATAAGTAGTATACGTCCGCCCGTTTTCAATAAATTTTTGGAGGCTTCTCATTCTGGTTCCTATCATGTCTATAATAATTAATATTTTAATATGAAAGTTTTAGAAGAACCAGTTTAAGAAACGTACTTCCAAAAACATTAAACATTCATGAGAAAATATTTCAAAGTTACGCCTAGAAAATTCTTGAAAATGGTACTTTAAGGCCGTGACCAGTGGTTTCCCCCGTTTAAACATTTTTTATTCCTCCCGATGAGTAGTATAACGACCATACTTTTTAAACGGCCCGTATATCCCTCCATCAGATTTTGCATCGGCCACCAGAGAAACGGCAATTACAGACTCGGTGGATCGAGTTAAACCCGACTATGCGTGGATCGCGGCAAGAAACCCGAGCTGGACGTCCTCTTTTTCCATCGGGAACAGGATAACACCCAGCCGGGAATTAAAGAATCAAGGTGTATCCTCGTACCCGGTATCGGGCGTTAATGACGCCTCATTCTGTGACAGGGAAACGGTCAGCGAGGATTTGGCATCGCCTTCGATAAAAGGGGAGAAGCCTTCGCGAGGCTGAGTCCAGCTCGAGTTCGTTACACGCCGTGACTCGGCAGAGCCGGGTTTCTCCAAGGTGCCAGCCTCCCCTGCCGTCCCCGACGCCTTTTTACGGCTCGCGTCGGGTCGTTCGTCATTAGCAACTGGCTCGTAATTGCCAAATTCACGGACCCCGGGTCCGCGTTCGCGCTTAATCGACCGATTACACAGTACCCAAACGCCCGTACGGTGTATCTCGGGATCGCGATCGCCTCTCTCGATAAACGTTCCGCCATTGTCCAGCCCGGGGGACCGATCAACGATGACGTCGACGTCTTCGACGACTGTTTGCCCGAATGGCGACGAAATAATTAATTGGTTGTCGCCCGCGGCTGTTCGATCTTTCAGAACGTGGACTCGACGCGACCCACAGCGTTCGAAAACGGCGATTTAAACGCGAAAAAGTATAATTTTCAACCATCTCTAATCATTTCACTTCAGGTGTCATTTTGTAAATCCTTGAGGATCTTCGTTCAAATAGTTTAAATAGTTCAATTTTTACTTAGAAAATCGACGTTTCTATTCTTCTTGGAAATCTGTTTTTGCAGTTATTTTTCTCTAAAAAATAATGATATTACAGTGATTTCATTTTGTACTGAACCTTATTCTAGAATAAAAATAATTGATCAAAATTTATTATAATTTTAAATGCAGGTAATAAGAAATTTTGTACTGTATGAATCTTATTTTAAAATAAAAACAATTGATCAAAAATTTATTATAATTTTAAATACAGGTAATCAAAAAGAACCAATTTTAGTATGCAGTTATCGTAAGTTTGTAGAATAGAAGTTATCAGATTGATATGTATTGCTCAAAATTCCACCATGGGCTTATAGTTCATGTTCATTTCTTTGGTTTCTTTGTAAATCAGCTTTTTTAATAATATAACTTTAAAGTCAGATACATTGTCACATGTCACATACATTATATAATTCAAAATGTTATGCAGCAGTGAAACTTTCATAATAAATGCATTTCGTTTTTTTCTTCAAATAATTCAATTTTCATTTAACATAAAATAATATAAAAATTTTTAAACAAAATTAATGTTATCAGTATTAATCATTATAACAATATAAATCATTCATAACTTGTTTTCAAGGATTTATGCGCTTTTAAGGTAAAATGTAATTTTTCTAAATTGCAGTTTTCGAACACTGTGCGATGTCACAATTTTGGATAGAGTTTGAGGATGTTTGAAGGAACGAGCGAAAGGAATGGTAGATTCTTGCAAAGAGGTTGAGGATTTTGCGTTGGATTTGTTTTTTCTATCGAACAGTGGTGCATTTTGGTGGAAAGATAGGTTTGGTGCAGTGTGAAAAAGTTTGTGCAAAACGTTTCGAAGATTTGTAAGATGAGACTAGGAATTGTGGGACGAGGGATTCTTCAAATTGGATCGCCTAATTTGTTTAGCAACAGCTTGTGACGGTTTGAACAAGCGCAAGGAAACAGGTGAGAGAATATATTCGTGAAATACTCCTACGCAATAAACTAAATAAACGAAATAAACTACGAAAAGCAAAGTGATCTTTTTGATTTTTCTGTTTATAATTATTAACCTTTTCTTTTATTGTTAATCCTATTATTTTATGAATTGTAACCGTGTAGTATATTTAGGGGTATACCGAAAGATAAAATCGGTACCAATAAAATAGTGTAGCATTGCTTAATAATTGTTTCCAAATAATCAATGATTTTGTCGAAGAAGGAATAACAATTTATTGAAAAGGGAGAAAGAAAAGGAAAAATTATAAAATAATGTAGAACAAGTACCAAAAGGTGGTACGTAATGAAAACTGTAAAATTAATAACAACATATGTATGTTTAATCAAGAAGAAAAAGGAATTAACCTTTCAATTAACGATTCAGTGTACCCAATATTTCAGAGTGAAAAATAATAACTGCTCACTATATTTTGAAGAAGTCAGAAAGTCTAAATGAAGATAATATGTCAGCTAGTTAATGGTACCTAAAGTGTATTCGACGTTTTAAGAGCAAAAGGTAACAGTTCACTGCGTTTAGAGAAAGCCAGAAAGACTGAACGAGGATAACGTATTAATTCGCTGCTAATTACTAAATTGCGGATCTTTATGCAAATTCACATTTTTATTAATAGAATTAATGAAAAGGGAGCTTCGTAGAGAGTTTCTCCTAAATATAATAATCTAAATATAACTATTTTTAAGTATTTCTTATATTGTTGCACATGAAGTGCTGTATTCTGTAATTTTTTGAGAATTAAAATCTCCCATAAATGCATAAACATCCACAAGCTAGTAATTACTTTACATGTACTCAATTATTTGGAAGGAAAAGCGACAGAAATTTAGCACAGTTTCAAAATTAAATATCGACTTACCAATAATCGCACAAACTTCCTTCGTTTGAAAGAAAAATAAGAGTTTGGTGCATTTAGAGGAAGACTAGAAACAAATGGAGAGTGTACCATAAACTATTAACATTAGAACTACCAAAACAGTCAACATGACCCATTCGTAGTTTTCAATAAAACTTGTGAAAAAAGTTACTCGACTGAATTTTTAAAAATTTGTCGTTACTTTCTATAAGAGAATTAATAATAACAAACACTTATTTCCATTGCATTGTACATTTCTTCGCGTATCTATCGTTTCGATCTTTTTGGCACAAATAAATACACTATAATTATTGGTAATTCTGGCGTTAACTGTTAACTGCTACATGTAGGGTCAGTTGCCTTTATTATGGAATACGTTCCTAATTTGGAATACCCTAACGTCAAAGCAATTATCGCAATATTGTTACTGGCGATGAATGCAATCGATTACGATTGTCATTTGTTGCAAGTAGCGTGCATATGTCCAAATTCCAATGCAACAGCTGTTCGTAAAGGAATATTGAAGAAAATATCGCAGCCTGAGTTTTTGCAAGACGATCATTGACCTAATATTATACACAATGATGTACAGTTTTGTATTATTTCGATTATTCCTTCAAATATAAACTTGGTATTCCATGTTACGAGTGCTATGAGCCTAATATGGAAAATGAGAACTTCAGTAAAAAATTTGACTGCTACCAGTCAAAAGAGCATAAAATTTCTTATAAATTCATATTATTTAAATCTGTATTAAAATTGTACAAGCAAGTGAAAAAATGTATTCCATATTAGGGTAACTGACCCTTCTCGATCTTTAATTGCACAAACCTACTCGCTACTTCGTCTAAAAGAAAAAAACTAAAATTGCATCGAAGACTGTTGAAACAAATAGAGAGAACGTACTATTAACTATTAACTGGAAAATAAAACAGTTTGGATGCCTTAATGTCAAGTTTCATAATTATGAGGCCACTCGTCATCAAATCTTCTAAATTAAAATCAACACATTTTCACATTCACAAGTTAGTCGTAAAACAAATCTATTCTTTTTCGTGGCCATTCCTTGTACGAACAAATTTAAATAAAATTAAACAGTATACGTTTGAAAAATTACATTAAATCGTACGTCAAGGGGGTTAAAGGAAAATGTAGAACCAAACGAGTGCATTGAATCGAAGCGATAATAACTGCAAAGCTCCTGCGAAGAAAGGACCGCCCCTAATCTGATAAGACGAACTTGAAGAAGATTTTCTCGCGTTCAGGGTCGAACAGGTGTCGCTACCTGACACTCCCAAGGACAGTTTAGTGGCCTATACCCAACGAGGGAGGCCTGGTGCAATTAACCACGATCCAGAAACGGCTTGTTCGAGAACGAAATCAGCCGAGGATGACGCGCGAAAGGGGCGCGCGTGAAGAAATCGACGCGTTGTACGCAAATAGAGGCGTATGAGCGCGCCGTGTAATCGCGGAGTACCTGGCTGGGTTCTGTAGGTTTTTGCTACCACGTAGAAGGAACACGATCTCGAGCTAATTACCCGAGATAACCCATTAGTCCTGTATACTTCAGAAATTATAAAGCGAAGAACCGAGATACCGGGGGGGATAGACGCATCATCTTTGACGAGTTAATCTCGTCGAGGAGTCAGCAGTCTTTTCGTTCGTCAACGAAACCCGTTGTTTCCATGAATCAGCGGAAATCCGCGAAGGAAAGTCCACGTCCCGACTCCCAACACGAAAACGCGTCTCGCGTCGAAAACGATCGCTGATATTCGAGAATATCTTTGGAGGAGATTGCATCGATTTCCTTGCGATGGAGGTACAAAGAGAAACAATTGATACAATGAAGAGATACTAGAAATAAGTAAAGGATATTACAAAATGCGTTTGGGGTCGTAAAGATGTAAACAATCGGTTCGACGAGTCTTTACGTACGAAGAAGTTTCTTAATATCGGGAATGCAAAAGTTCGTTTCGTGCAGAATATCAGTTCGAATAAATAAATGGATAAATGACCGGAGAATTTCTTGATACAGTGTCCAAAATTCCAAGTTGATTCTAGCGAAAAGCTAAGAGCTTCGAGAACTAGCTGAGGGATGTTTCTTTAACACGTTCGCTGCCAGATCAAAACAGTATGATATTTTGCAAAAGTAAGATTTGTTTCAGTACTTATTTTTGTAATCTTGTTAAAGTTCACAAATTCTATCCAAATATACTTCCCTCGACGTCTTCGCTTGAGAATTAAATTTTCTAGTATCATAGTGATAAATGTTCAGTGAATGATACAGATACAGATTTTAGACAGATGACAGACCCAACAGCGTGGCACATTTTTCAAGATTTAAATCATTATTGGTTTGATGAATTTATTTTGCGTTCGAAGAGAAAAAATCCAGCAAGATATTGGACTTTGGCTCGTAGAGTAAATTCGAAATTCGGTTGGAAGCAAAGGGTGAAAAAGGTTATCCTAGCATCCCGTTACGAGATCCCGAGGACGCAATTTCCGCGGTATTTTCGAGGCCTGGCGAGACTGATCGTTGCTAAAGGGATGAAACGGGCGGTGCAATCATGGCCGATTTCATAGCTGTCGTCGGCTTCGCAGGCCTGTTTCAAGGTTCCTGTAGCATCGAACTGGGATCCGTGGAATGACGAGGCGCATTCCCGTCTCATCCCTCGAGCTTTCCCTTTCGAAAAAATTCGGGACACCCCCCTCATCGGACGTCAGCCTCTCCGACGTACTGCTACCTGACGTTTCAATTTTTAATCGAGCCCCGAGACTGAGACGTCGCGTCCACGAATTAAGGCCGATTTTTGTTATCGGGCGCGTTCCGTTTACGACAAACGCATTTAACGAAAAGAAGATTGGTATATACAGTGTGCCTTGTAAATTATGCCCATTGAAGGGGGTATTCTAGCGTGTTACCTTTGAAAAATGTATCTGCGAAACCTTGTGCCTGAACTCATAAAATTAACGAAGTTATGGCTGTTTAAAGACGCGATGGTCAACGTCATTGTTATGGAGATATTAAATTTTAAAAGAACGTTTACCAGAACGGTGTCTATGATATCTAAAAATTGACCAATCTTGACCAATTGGCTTAAAATTTAGGTGCACATTCAGTACATTCAGAAAATTTTTACTTTATTTTTCTTTATTTAAAAATTGATGACCAAACATCAAAGTGATGCCATTTTTTTAATTATCGACTTTGTGCTTTTGTTTTATTATCAGCTATAACCAAATTCGTAGTAATTAAGAACCTTTCTCATTCTTTTCGTTTCAAACAAACAGAATGGCCGAACGACTATGTTTGAGAGTATGCAGTGCCACCAATTTTAGCTTTCGTTCGTCTAAAAAATTGTAAAATGTCACTAACACATGTATAAATAAGACTTGTAAATTTGACTACAAAAGGTGTTATAGTTCATTCACAAAAAATTCTCCAAGGAAGTGTAAAAATATGCACTTCACACTAGAATATCTCCTTAAACGTCTCAAATATTTCAAACGATGCGAGAAAATGTTATTTACAGACGTTTTAGGGTTTCAGAAAGTACATAACATGGTACAAATGGTATTCTTGAAAGTATATAGAGGTCAACTTTATTTTTTTTAAATGGAATGTCCAATTTGTTATACTCGATTTCGATAGATTAAGAAAAATTTTACAATTCTGTAGTCGTTCAAGCTTCGAATAAATGACGAAGTATGATGATAAAATAACTTTTGTATTACTTTTTTAAAGTATCAATTAGCAATAATTTAATTTCCTTTTCGATAGAAAAAATTGGATGATTTATAAAAATTATGGAATAATAATAAATCGTCGTAATAAATAGTATATTACCATTTTGTTCAAACAAATAAACCAGAGATTGAAACGAGAGGAGTTTCTGATGAATGCATAGAGAAGATGACGAAACAGAAGTAAACATTACAAATTAGCAATATAATGTAACAAAATTCAAAGTCGATTCTAGATAAAGTTTCAACTTTAGAGTTGATAGAGATGAAAGTGGAAGAAAGACCTCTATAATAGTGGCGTAGAATCAACAGGAAGAGGGGTTTACGCTTAAAACTAGGCTAATTATCAGGTAATAATCGTGGACTTCAAATGTCTGATCGAGGATAATACTACTCTCTGTTCTCTTATATGTACCTGGAGAACTGTTGCCAGAATGGGTTGCATTATGAATGTTCTCAAACTATTCAAATTATATGTTCCGGCTAGAAATCTGAGATTCACTGTATGTATTTGAAACTGCGTTGTACGATAAATTTAAACGATAATTTTAATCGTATAAATATATATTTACTGATGATTAAAACGATAGTTTTTTCTACACAACTTCGAGCGATCTTCTCTGCACTCCAAACATTGCTACTACATATTTAGTATTTAGTATTTAAATTTAAGTACAATATGTTAGTTACTACTACAATACAAAAATATTTTTGTATCATTATTTATTCCTGTCTTCGATTTTTTCGTGTACAGATATATTGTACATACTCTTAATTATTTTTAGTTTGTGTAATTGTTGAAATACTATTTCTTTTTAAATAACCAGCACACATTGAAAGAAGAATTGAAAACTACTAAGGATTATTACTGTAAGTAATTTTGTATTCTGTTTTTCAAATATTATAAATCATATAATTGTATACATCAAAATATTTCTTCTCCACTTTAGTATAGAAATAAACATATTTCTATTGCTGAGACTGACCAAGAAAACTGTATAGTCAAAAGGTTCAACGATAAGTACATCCTAAGTTAATACAAATTAATAGAGAAGTTCTTTATTTGATCATAATGAGCAACTAAAAATTAACTGAACAGTCTAGATTTCCATAGCCTTTATTTGTCCCTCATAACTAAATAACGCATACCTTTCAAACAAAATCATTTATCGAATTAAAGTAGCAAACAAACTGAAACAAATTTTATTTCACAAATTAATATTCGTGCTACAAACTATGAAAACGACTCAAATGATAAATCATATTACATCGATATACGTTCCATTAACACGAAATAAAAAAATATTAAAAAACGATTGACTCAGGCCACTTTTATAACATTCAACTAAAACTATGAATAATATATTTATATTTAATGTAAATATTTATTAATCTATAGATATAAAATTTATTATATATAAATTGTAGTGTTGTGTTATCAAACTTTTAAAGTATATTAATAAATGTAACTATCGAATCGTTTATCGAATGAAGCAAACAAAATAAAACAAATTCTATTTCACAAATTAATATTCGTGCTACAAACTATAAAAACGATTCAAATGATAAATCATATCACATCGACCTACGTTCCATTAACACGAAATGAAAAAATATTAAAAATGATTGACTCAGGCCACTTTTATAACAATCAATATATTTGTGTTATCCATCGTCGTCTAAATAAAAAAAAGGTGTCAGCATTGAAGGAACGTGGAACGAGAACGATCACTTTTTCCCCGACAATTATTTCGTTTATCGAATCGAGAGCGTCAAAAGCGTACGGCGACGACAAAGTGTAAATCGACCGATTTCGGACCATTCGATCGATCGACCCGCGCTATCGACGCCGTCGATCGGTCAGTTTGGCCGAGCGGAACGGACTTGTCAGGCGAAACTGGGCCAAAACGCTCGATCGGCGACTTTAATCCGACCTCGGGGAATCGGTTCGCAGAGGTTCGATCGAACCCTTCGATCCCTCGTCTCTCGAAATCTCGACGTGAACGTGTCACGCTATACTCCGTTTAGAACATTCGGATCGCTACTTCGAATCAATCGACACTCGTGTAATTGCTTCCCCGATCGACGCGTTCTTCAAACAAACAAAAAAGTGATCACACGATACCGAACCTAGTCGATTCTGGTCTCGTTGGAACTTTGTCAAGGAAGTCCTGTCTCCTATGTCGATTCGACAATCCAATTACGCCTCGCGTAACTAATCTTCGAAGTGCTACGTCACTCTTCCTCTATACCTGACATTCGCCTTTTGCTTCCTAATTAATGTTTTGTTAATGGAGAGCCTGTTCGCGGGGATCTTTGACGAGTTCGAAATAGTTAGAGGATCGCGTTACTGGATCGTAGTGGATGATGAACCCGAATTTCGTGGATAGAAGAACGATTTACAAAAGAAATTAAGGGTGTTGCTAGAAACTGAAACAACGAGTATTCTTACGAGACGCACAGATTTAATATTGAAAATATGTCACTATTTTATTTATCGAAAGGAGTAATATTTTTTGTTGTAGCATAATAGTGCATTATATGCTTCTTTATTAAACGACATCGTGTATTTTTATTTATATAAATCGATGTTTGTTATACGTAAAAGTTTTGTAGATATCATCATTGAGAACGTAATATATTATGAAATACTTCGACAAGTATTCAAACGGTTCATCATTACAATTTAAACATATTTTTTTTATAGAAAGGATCAATAAGGATCGATTTTAACTTTGATGTCGTAGATTGAAGCAAAAGACTACGCTGTATCTTTTGTAGAAACTCAACCAGGAAGAAGTAGAACACCGATTTTTGAAGCTTACGAAGAAATATTCGCTGATACTAGAAAGTGAGACAACGAGTATTCTCATGAAAGACACACAGATTTAATATAGAAAATATGTCACTTCAATATTTTATTTATTGAAAACATTTAGTACTACAAGGAGTAATAGTTTTCGTTTTAGTGTAAGAGTGTATTATATGCTTCTTTATTAAACGACATCATGTATTTTTATTTATATAAATCGATTCCGTTTGTTATACGTAAAAGTTTTGTAGATACCATCATTGAGAACGTAATGCATTATGAAATATTTCATACTTTGTATTAAGAAATTACTTTATTTCGACAAGTAAAACATTTCTTTTTTTTTATAGAAACGATCAGTTACGTTCGATTTTAACTTTGATGTCATAGATTGAAACAAAAGGTTACGCTGTATTTTTTGTAGAAACTCAAATAGGACGAAGTAAAACACCGATTCTACTAGGAATAAGAAAACACAGTATGGCAATTGCATAATATATAAAATTTTTGGTGCAATTTAAATAAAGTAAGAGAGAAATACACTGAAAAGAGCGTAAATACGAAAGAAATTACAAAAGATCAAACTATTCGATACTTCGCTGATTTAAAAAAAATAACGTTTTCAATCAACCAGTTTAGTGTCTAAAATAATTCTAAAAATATTGGATAATTTACCAAATAAAGAAATCGTTCGAACGAGCGATTACTTTGAACAATGCGCGCGACTAAGATCTGATTAAATTAGCGAAAGGCACAGAGTGGAAGGAGCGTATGTAAACAATTGTAATGACGCACGAACGTCGACGCTGTTAATTACCGTTAATTAGTCCTGCTGATAGGGATCGCGTCAGCAGAGACAAGCATTTTCGATCGGAGTCTGGATCGCAATTAGCGATGTAATCGCCGCGACAGGAGCGCGTAATAAATAAGCCGTGTGTTACCTAATCTTGTGGAAGGAGAAAGGACTCACCGTCAGGCGCGAAACAATCAAGGAGCCTGATCCTTCGGTGCTGAAGAGGTTCGAGTTCGCCGTGCCGAAGGACGCTCACGTTGGCCAGGATTCTTGTACGCGTACATTGCCCGTCGCGTTCCAATCCCTGAAACACACACCACGACACGTCTGAGCGATCAGTCGAATCCTTTCGGATAGTCAGCGTGACCGTGAGACTGTTATCTGGTGTTGAATTAGTGGCATAAATGAAAACTTAAAATATAGATGGAGCTTAATTCTTAGAGCAAGATGGACCGAAATACGCGGTACAGTCAAGATGATTCTATCCCTCGAAACAAATTTACACAAGAGATACGTATTTCAATAATATCTTCGTCTTCATTGTGCCTGATTTACAATAAGAAATTGGAATCGAGTGGAAAGAAAAAAATAACGTAACCGTACGTTGCAAAGGGGAACTCATTTAATTTGGAGTAACAGAATACTCTATTTAGTTAAAATGTTTATTCGATTAAATAATTACCCAGTTACGTTCGAGCTTTGATACTATTCTGTAGTTCGTGTTCTAATTTAGATTCGATAACAAGTTGTTTACTTTTTTGTATAAATAAGAATTTTCCATTCTTGGTGGGAGACTTTTTTAAAATATAAATGATTAATATCTGATTTAAATCTATGGACACATTATTTTAAATCGCTTAGATAATAAAAGAATTTTATTTGCTACTTTGTACAATTCTTTCTATAAAAGATTGTTTGAAATTTCAAATAGGGTAACCCATTCACTGTCATCTCTCTAGTCACCCTAAACTGTTTTATATAAAATAAACCTTACAAAGTTGTATACAAAACATCTTTAACATACTATTACAAGTGCAACTGATATAAAAAAGACAATGCTTGATTTTTGTATAAAGTGATGACACATTTTAATACGTTTTATACCATTTTACAGTTTTAGGAAAACATTCAACACAACAGTCGAACTTCATTAATATATGATTTTGATTTTTTGTTAAAGGAATAGTAAGCAATAGCCAAAACAGTCTCTTTAAAATATTAAATTTATAAATGAAAACAGAGATATTGAAAGTCGTAATATTTCTTTTCCTAAATTCAAGATATCGATACGATAATAACAAATAAAAAAGAAAAATCTAGCTCAGATGACAGTAATTGGGTCATTTATCTCTCTTTTTTACATATAAAGAAAATCAATAATTCGTTTTATACTATACATTTTCTTTCAAAGAGAACTTCAAAGATAAAAGCAACGTTCGACTAAAACTTGGAACAACGATCATAGACGTTCCTTTTAAAAACAAAGCTTCTGAAAACTGTTTATTCCGTCGTTTTGATTTCTTTTCAGACGCTAGATTGCACCGCCTATTTCGGGCCTATCCCGTCGATTTATCCTCGTCTTCCAAAGAAGAAAACTTCGTTTCCTCTCCGAAAGAAAGCTCGATTCGAGTTTCGTTCCAAAAGCAATAATCCTTTCCTTACCTGTTTCACGATCACTGACAAATTTTTACGATCGATTTAATTGCAGGGGGGGAAAGTTTCTTTCGCAGTAAAGCGTGTACAACTTAAATTTTCGAGGACGCCGTTATATCAATTTCAAAATTCCACGCCCCCGACGCTCGAGCTTGCGTTCGAGGCCCTTGTTATAGATCTTCGTCGAGGTGTGAAAATGACGGATGGCCGTAAACGAGACGAGAGAGCCAAGCAAGAAACTCCTTTTCTCCTCGTCGCCTTTCATTTACTCGTCTCGCGCGGGCAAACGTCACGCGAGAAGAAGTAATGAGCTGGCTTCGTTACTTAACGCGGCGCGGATCGTTTCGCGCCCACGCGCGAAACAACATTCGTGGGGCTCGGATTGATTCGAGAATGACAGTCACGTCGTCGCTAATTTATTAACGCGAAATTATTCCCAGCCTCGCGCTAGCGATCGAACACTAACTTTCCACGAACCGGAGAATGGCGGGCGTCCTTTCGCAGGATCATCCAAGATGGCTGTCGAACGCGAAAGAAATAAGAAGAGACTAATTTGATCGTGTGTCGTAAGTTTAGCTTAAAACCTCGTCCGTGTGTATCAAAATGTCCGCGATCGAACATTAACTCTCCTCGAACTCGAGAATGGCGAACGTTCTATTGCTGGTTCATCAAAGATGACTGTCAAATGTAGAAGAAATAAGAAGAGACTAATTTGTATGTCGTAAGTTTATCGAACTCGAAACCTCGTTCATGTATATTGAATTGTGCAAGCATAACTTCTGAAGTAAATTCGTTATAGAAAAGCAATGAAAGAATTTATGGAAGGTAAATGTTTCGATTTATTGATAGATTCCTTGATATTTGTCACTTTAAAGGATGATGGAACATTGTGAATATTATAATTTCTTTACAATGTGCAAATATAGAGCATTTTATCGGGTACAAATAATGTTTTCTACCTCTTTTTTTGAAAATATTTGTCCATCTTGAAACAAAATTTTTGTAGAACTGATGTTTGAGTACTTAACGCGTTCGCGGACGGTAAAAATTTTAATGAGCTGCAGAAACGGACAGGTGATTTATTCTTTAGTCGTTACATTAAAGTGCATAATAATTTCGAAAAATAAAAACTATATAGAACTGAATGCACGATAATGTGGCTTATAAATTTAAATGTTACAGCATTCATGTCATTTTGCATCACAATGAAAATGAATGCTATATTCACGTTCGTGAACGTGTTAATTATAGGTCTCCAATCATCGTCGTATCGATATACGAGTGTTCAACACTACTTTTTGAATATTTATTGCGTTGTCGTGTATAAAATAATGCTTTCAGTGTTATCGATATCAACCAACTTAAAACATAATTTGTTAGAAATGTGAACCATTATTTAGTATGACTGTTAACGTTACGTAACAGTTAATAATCTTATTTACTATTGGTTTTAAAAAATAAAGTCCAATTTCTACGACTGTTATATAAATAATAATAATATACATTTACAGTTGTTAAGATTAGACAATTTATGTGTTAATAGAATGAGGCGTTTAAGTCATTCAATAGAAACGAAGTTGTTTATAACTTTTCATAGACTTGATTTCCAGGATCATGGTGTCAATTTCACGTTTGTCACGAATACTGACATTATTTTTCCTGTGATTTTATTACGTTGTCGTGTTTAACATAGGTTAATAATCATATTAACGAAATAAATTGAGAGTACTGATAATTATTTAAAGTCGAAGTTAGGTACACTCCTTATAAACATTTAATTGTGTTTCTGAGTTATAGGTGTTTTCACATGTCAATAATTCAGTAATAAGTCTGTACAGAATCCTTTTTTAAAGATCAAATAAAAAAGAAATATTATACAACTAATATTTCTTTCATCTCGACCGTCAAGATTAATATTGTCAGAAGGTTAAATAAAAATAAAAATTTCGAAATGCTTCCCAACGAGCAGATCAAAATTTCACTATTCACGGTTGTTTACTATTTGTATTAAGATCTTGCCAAACTTTATACGTGAAAAAAAGAGAAATTGCACGAGTTTGATCGATCGAGTCCCCCATTGAATCTAAACCCCAATTCTTCCAAGCTGCGGAAAGATAAAATTGTAATACGATGGACAGTTAATCTATCTTGTGGCATCGGATCCGATACAGTCCATCGTTTCGACGAACCGGAAGAGAGTTACGATTCCAGCGAACGTCGTTTCGTTATTTGACGCGTTCATCGCCCCACCAGAGACACTGGATGGATCCTTAACGAACACTACCCGCCGATTGGACGCTCCCCGTCGAATTTCAGCGGCGCTGCTCGTCTTCGGAAGACAGCTTCGTCGGCGGCGAGGCTCGTCGATTCTCGCGTGACAGCGAATAACGATCCCGCTTCGTTAACGTCTCTCGCGCATCCATTCTTCGCGGTACGCTTCGAGAAAGTCGAGGGCCTCGCAGCGCGAATGAGCGGACGAAGAAGGGCTAGCCGCGTAAAAATTGCCGTGGAATAATCGACGTTTCTTCCGAAATTAGAAAAGAAAACTTGATCCTCCGAACAAAGAACAGAGAAACCCTTTCTTAGTTCGGTGGAACTTCGTTTACATGAATAAAAACCTTTTGGAGTATGAGAAAATAAATGTAAGATTAAGTGAAATCGTTGGTTGATAAAAAGAATACAAATACCGTATACTATCTATTGGGGAAATCGTGGTTATACGAGCAGGTGTTTTCAACAAGGAAAAACAATAAAACTTCTGAATGAGGATTAATCGAACTCTTCAATTTTTAAAATAATATTGGTCTAAGATTGAATAACTAAAATGTATGTATTGATATTTGCAAAATTTTATCTTCAAAGAAATGTAAGAATGCAGGGGGAAAGATTTTTTTTTTAATGAATCGTCATCATTGTGTAAGTAAATTGTTCCTTTTAATGCTATGTTTGCTAGTGTCATGATTTGAAAGTGACAAAATAAATGACGTTTGAAATATTTTATATCACTGCAATGAACAGTTTCAAACAGGTAATCCTTTGATTTTACTTTGTTTGTTTGATACATTACTTTGTAAATACACGAAAAAGTTGCTTTCCTTTTACTTACTTCCGTGAAAATTATTAGTTTCCTTTTAATGCTATGTTTGCTAGTGTCATGATTTGAAAGTGACAAAATAAATGACGTTTGAAATATTTCATACCACTGCAATGAATAATTTTAAACAGGTAGTCCCTTGATTTTAAATTAAATTTTTCAAGTTTGATACTGTACTTTGTAAATACACGAAAAAATTGCTCGCAAGCACTTTGCAAGTAATTGTTGCAAAACTAGAGAAATTTATTAAATGTCGCTTCAGTACTTACAGATTCTATTTCTTATGTTTTAAGGTGACCAGCGTGTTCACTAGATTAGAAACCAACAGAGAACATTTGGAGTATTGTTGTTCGAAAAATCTATGCTGGTAACAAACAGAGAAATACAATTAGAACAGCGTGGATCGAGGTACAAAATACAACACGACAAAATCGAATAGAAAGTATGAAAAATCGAGTAATTGAAATTCTTGAAAATAAGGGAGGTCACGTTACTAAATTATCGTTATAACTTAATTGTACTCTCAGTGCAATATTTGTGTAATTTGTTTAATAAGAATACCCCGTTATGAGGATAAATCAGCTTTCTGTGATTCTTCCTTTATTTAATGAATACAGTTTATCCTTCTTTGGCAGAATATCGTTTCTCGACACAATTTTTACCATATACAATTTACCATATTGAATAGTACACATACAAAGCAAAAATTGAAAATTTCAGAGTGGTTTTATAGTTAGGATACGCAGGACGAAATGCATATTAAATGAAAATTGGAAAGGACAGAGGGGAATATAGAAAGTAACGGGAGCAAATAAAAGCGGGACGCGGCGTTGGAGGAGTCGCAGAAGACGAGGGAAAAGGCGAGCAGCAGAGAGGAGGATGCGTCTATATCAGCCAGCCCAAAGACCAACCAGACCGGGGCCAGGCTAGCCAACCAGAGGCATCCTTCAGCCACGGGATGCTCGGTTGGCACGAGAGCGCCGCGCACCGACGCCGTCGACGTCGACGGCTAATGAGCAGAACCTCTCAATGATACCTGACAAATGAAAAATCAGCTTCCTCTAATTACGAGATCCTTGGCAACGCTGCGTCTTGATGACGTCTGCCTCGTCGTTTTCGGCTCAGCCGAGATCTTATTCGTTTTGCCCCGTCTTTGATTCGCGAACGCGTTAATTAGAGCCGACCGATGTCGCGTTCAAATGCGCTGGGATCTCGTAGATCTCGTTTTACCATTCCTCGCTGGAAAATCGTAGAAAGACGCCTTCGAGGATATTCGAGTTCTTCGTATACCATTATCAGCATTATTATTTGTATTGGGTTGATGCGCGTCAAACGATTGCATTCCCAAACTGAGAGACTTCTTGTATCTGTATACAGGGTTATTCAATAGTACAACCGTCGAAAAGGTTGTTCTTCATGGTATAAATAAGTTGAGATTGTAGAATAATGTTTTTTCTTATAATATTTACAGGTTACGTATGCATGTCATTTATGATTGATCAAAGCGTTCCCTAGTTACCCAACATTTTGTGATTTCAATGAGACAAAGTAATTTTATTTATAATTATTTCAAGTTATTCTGACGGAATACCCAATGGAGGTTAAATTAAAATTAATATGCTTGAATTAACACTTCTTTGACCATAAATACATAACGATTAATTGAAAATATCGTAAACTGGCATGTGGTTGATGGGCGTGAAATGATTGCGTTCCCAAATTGAGAGACTTCATCTTGTATGTGTATACAGGGTTATTCAATAGTAGAACCAGCGAGGAGAATGGTAAAATAAGTTAAGATTGTAGAATAACATTTATTCTTATAATATCTACAGGTTACGTATGCGTTTTATTTATGATTGATCAAAGTGTTCCCTAGTTACCCAACATTTTGTGATTTCAATGAGACAAAGTAATTTTATTTATAATTATTTCAAGTTATTCTGATGGAATACCCAATGAAGGTTAAATTAAAATTATTATGCTTGAATTAACACTTCTGTGGCTATAAATACATAACGATTGATTGAAAATATCTTAAACTGGCATGAACTTACACCAATTTACACGTTATTGTGTCGATTGATAATCGTTATATGTAACAAGGAGTAGACTGTTACACAAGAAGAAAGACATATTCTACCATTTAATTTACTCAATGATGCAATATATGTACTCGTATTTCTGTCTTAAACTAATTATAACTAAATACACCCTCGAGAATATCCCCTTGCCAAGAATACCCTCTTTTCAAATCGAAACTCCGCACTTTGAGATACGTTACAATTCTTCAAAGACAACCGCGTGTCTCATCTATCAAAATGATCGTCTCGCAATTGGGCAAACTAAACTCTGGAGTACGATTCATTTTAATATCCCGATAAAATAAATAAATAATGCAGCCTTACGATAGCTTTCGTTTAGTAGTTTCAGAAACGAATGGTAAGCAATGCTTGGCAATTCCATTAGTGAGACGAGACTCAGAAAATGGGCCATCATTGTTTCAGAATATCTCGCGGTACGTTTGTTCGAAAGCCCTGGGCAAAATGGGTTCCATTTTGAGAGACGAGTTCTCGGTGGCCGACCGATCGGTCCGCGAATCCCATTAGCTTTCGATTTATACGACGACACGGAATTGCGTCGCAGTTGGGTGGGACTGACCGATGTAAAAAAAAAAAAAAAAAAAAGCGTCGGGGTGTCCACCCTTCTCCGGCGACCACAACAGCCCGGTCCATTGTTCGAAAAAAATTAACTCTGGACTTTTATTTACTACCCCCGGCCGACGGTCGAGCTCGCGCCTCTGACCCTGACGAGACGACGACCGATCGATCGCGAAATTTACATCTCCCCTCGTAAACGAAATGGAGGGCAACGCGGGCTCGTCGCTAAATGGAAATTCCATCGCGAAAAGATGGCGTGGTCCGTTGTTGTCCGCGGCGCGGAAGGAAACAAGAACCACCGTCGACGCCAGTGGGCCGATATTCGTCCGCAGCTCGATGAAACATAATCGACCGATCGTAATGGCAACTGCGCGTAGAAAAATATTCAATGATATAATTAACCCTTAAGGGAGTCTTCTACTGTAAAACGCGTTAGACGATTAGACTTTCGACGGAACAAAAAGGCACCACGCTTCTAAATTAATTTCATTTTTGTCCGTTGGACAGTTCAGTTTTCCTCGTATATATATTTTTCAAATGGCTCCGTGACTTATATATTTTAAACTTGAGGATACTACAACATAATGTCAAAGTTTCAAATTGCTACGTTATTATTTTCAAAGGAATTTTTGAAAATCAACAAGATTGTTAAATCAGAAAGTAGAATGTTTCCTTAAAAATAACATTTAAGGGGATCTTCTATTGGAGAACGCGTTTTTCTATGTCTTCTTTTGGTACTTTTTAATGAAGAAACTATGCAAGTTCTTGCATCCGCGTTTCGCATATGTATTTATTACTCTTTTAGTAATATTCACAAATTTTTACAACGAGAAATAGTCAAAATTAGTGGCAATACGGTCTAAATTACGAAACTGAAAAAAGATTCTTAATTGGGATACGTTTTTCTATAACCGGTACTAAAAGGACAGAAAAAAATTGATAATTAAAAAAATGGCAGAAAAAAAAAATAGAAAGAATAATGATTTTGGCTTCATTCTAGTACGGGCTATAGCGACACATGTATTGAAGGTACGCGCCATATTTGATCGAAATCGGTCGAATAGATTTTGAAATATCATGGAAGCTAATTCAAAAAAGATAGTTTTGAAAAAATGCTGACACAGTAAGTACGCAAATATCCTGTATACAAATTTAAATTCATTTTCAATTAAATAAACAATTTATAATTCGGTTGTATCGCACATCAGTCTTAAGATCAGTAAAAATTGTAGAAGCTTCTTTGGGTGCATAATATCAAAGTAAATGTGAAAATAAACATAGAAGAACGCATAAATTATAGTAGATGACATGGTCATTAGATAGAGGATGAAATGCCCTTTAAAATGAGCGTTTGTACGAGTCGATAGCTCTATTAGTTCCGGAGATATAGCGATTTTAGTTTCAAGTCGATGCGGTGGCTAGTTTCAGAGATACGAGGCTTCGAAGTTTGTTTACGTTTGTTGTGCGCGCGCGAGTTCATTGATCTCGCGCGCGCGTAGAAATAGTAAACAGTGCGTAGTAAATTCTTGAAAATACTACGCTTCCTGGTCACGTGACTGTCTCGACTCACGCGCGACAAGGAGGTACGACGCGACGCGTCAGACGGAGACAGCGATAGTCAAATTAAGAAAAATACCCTTTTACATAAATTACGATATCTCAAAAACGGAAAGTCGGATCGACAAAAATCAAAAACCATTTCAAAAAGAAAGCTTCACCGCTGCCAACAGTGGCTCGATTATGGAGAAAACACTAATCATTTCGAAACTGCAGGTAATTAAAGTTTTAGTAATTTCAATACGCGTTAGTCATCTGTTTTAACACGGGAAGAGCCATAAGAGAATTTTTTTAAAATTACCTCTTCACATAAATTGCGATATCTCGAAAACGAAAAGTCGGATCGGCAAAAACCAAAAGCCATTTTAAAGGGAAGGCCTTGCCGCTTCTAACAGTGTTTCAATTATTAATAAAACACTAGTACTTTCGGAACTGCACGCATCTAAAGTTTTCAGTATTTTTACTACGCGTTAATAGGGTTTCGTAAGGCGGAGAGTCAGGCGTAACGGAATTTTAAAAATTACGCTTTTCTTTATACGATGATATCTTCAAAACGGGTAGTCGGATCGACAAAAACCAAAAGCCACTTTAAAGGGGAGGCCTTGCCGCTTCTAACAGTGGCTCAATTATGGAGAAAACACTAATAGTTTCGGAAGTGCATGTGTGTAAAGTTTAACTATTTTTAATACGCGTTGTTACACTGTTCCAAGACAGTGGAAACCGAAGATTCTCTCCTTTCATTTTCGCTACATAATTCTTTTTCCAACGACAACGAACGATAGATCTTTATTTTAAAAATATCCGGGTTCGCGATGTGCATTAAAAAAGAATAAGATTCTCGAAAATACTCTGTCAAAATTGTAACCCAAGCTCAGCAAAAATTTGCTCTTTCCGGGTTCCAGAATTAATTCCTGCCCTGGAAGCTGAGGATCGTCGACGACCAGCGTTTCCTCGCCTACGCGGTGTTCCTCGTCCAGCTCTTCGGTGACGCTTTTCATCGTGCCCAACCCACTGAACAAGCCGACGGAGGGTCGAACACGGGACAGTGCCACGGGGAAGAGAGAGAAACGTCCGCAAACGATGGTCCGCGATGCTAGTTTTTATGAATTCCGGTGCGACGGAACTTCCGGCGAGCGACCTCATCTCCAAACCACCCCGGCAGCCACGTTTTTCGTCCGTTCTCCCCGGCTCGACCTCCGTCGATTCTCGATCGGCCATGACATCGTCGGGCTACATTAATAACTGACCACGCTACTCGCCGCCGCGTTTTTATCGTTATCGATCCATCATTTCTCCTCTATTTTCTGCTAATCCCACTCGTCGTTCCGATACTTTTTAACCCCACCGCCAGCCTGGCTCGTCTCGTTCTCGTCGGTTTTATTCCCGTTCCTCGCGTTTCCGACCTTTTTCTCTTTTACTTCCCGTTACAAACTACTTTTATTACCTTCTAATTTCTCCAGTCGAATGTTTCTAATTTCAGTTGAAAAATTCTATTAAAATTACGAAGAACTTGGTATTTTATTTATTATTTATTTATGTATAAGGTTTTACGTCGCATCAAAATCGTGGTCATTAGCGACGGGTCTCTGCGTTGGTTTTAGATTTTGTTGAAGAGGGATTCGTTAAGAAATTCAATTCTCACATGTTCCTCGGACGTAAGGATTGATTTTATATTTGAGTCGCTGGGTAGAAAGTTTTTGGCAGTCATATAGAAGATGGTGCATTGTAAGTGGAACTTCACAACAGAAGGGTGGGTCGGTCTTCTTTATGAGAAATTCATTTGTTAACTTGCAATGGCCAGTTCTCGAAGGAGAGAGTACTGTAGGAGATTTGTATTGAATATTTGTGCCACGCTGTAGTTTTGTTGAACGTTAATTTGTGTGCAAAAGGGTTGAAAGTGTTTTGTTCAAGAAGGAATGGATAACTAGGGACAGAGAAACAACAAGGAGTATGAAACGAATGATTGTGAAAGACAGACATGATTATAAATTGTGTTGTCAATTAATGTGATTTTAATTTGTGTTGCTAATTATTAATTTGTGCGTTTCAAATTCGTTTATTATAATTATATGATTTGTACATTTGTTCCTCAAATAAATTCTCTTCGTTAAATCCTACAGTACGATTCTTTCTTTCCAACTTGTGTGGAGGATATCTTGATAAAAGTTTGTAATTAGGCTATGGATTTTTGAAAGTTTCGATTTTCATATGTTGCTCCATTCGTCTTTAATTTTTTAGGGAGGTTGGGTGTTGTTCCATTTGAAAGGTAACTGCTTCTTTGGTCCTCGAATCGAAAATATCTTTTTGTTGGAAGAGACAGAACTTGGTATCGTAAATCTTAAAATATTTGCACTTTAATAACACTAGATCTATGGAACTCGTCAATTTGACTGCCACTTTTCAATATAAAATTAATTCTCAAATTGAAATGTTAAAGGGAATAATTTCGAATAGGATTCATGAATTTTAATTTATGAGAATAAGTGTTAAGACGAATTTTAGGTTACGTAGTCTACAATTGTCTAAAATCAGAGTTTTGGTCTCGTGAGCAGTTTTGCAATTTTGGTCTGGATTTCTAATTTCAGCTGAAAAATTCAATTAAAATTACGAAGAACTTGGTATCGTAAATCTTAAAGTATTTGTACTTTATTAACACTAGATCTATGGAACTCGTCAATTTGACTGCCACTTTTCAATATAAAATTAATTCTCAAATTGAAATGTTAAAGGAAATAAATTTGAATAAGATTCATCAATTTTAGTAAAGTTATGAAAATAAGTGTTAACACGAATTTTAGGTTACGTAGTCTACAATTGTCTAAAATCAAACTTTTGGTCTGGCAATCAACGTTTTAAAGTCACAGTGCTCACATACAGTGCACATTAGCTGTTAGCAATTTATATTGAATTTTGTCATGTAACTGCGTTTTACTGTAGCTGTCAGCATAAAAGGTTTCAATGAAAATATGTGAAATTGATGTCCGTAAATCTAGCGTTAAGGATGATTAATTAAAAAATGAAAAATACGCGCCTATATAGTCGAGCGTGTTGGGTGGATCCATTCGAATACGCGTATGTTTCTCATTTACCGCCGATTCTATAGAAATCGAGGGTACTCCATCGATTTTATATGGTATATTGGGAATTCTGAAGAGTTGTACCAACTAAGCCAATGATTTTTATTACGAAAACATTTGGCATTTCGAAACTTAAATTGGGTCTCAAATACAGGGCAACGAAGTTGACTCGTTCCTTTGATTCCATCAATGTAAAGATAAATGTTAAATAAAGCTTAAACGTGTAATTACAATCCTACATCGATTCATCTGTCCACTTATTTTTGTCCTTAACTGTGCATATTCATACTTTGAACTCATTTTTAACAACTTCACAATCGTTACTCGGGAAAGTGATGACATTTTCTGTTTCTTGAAAAACACTAAAAGATCCTACATGAATTTTTCATTTCCTGGCCAAAATGAGGGCATTGTTTAACATCCTCCCTTCAATGGTAACGCTAGGGGAGCACGTGTTCGAGATTCCTGACGTTTTCCAGAAAAAATGGGAGGATACGCGGACGCGGAGCATCTCGACGCCACCCACTGGCCGCGTCTCGTGCGCAGGCCGCCTGGTTCGACAGTCATTACGGCGCGATTCGCGAGCAATTAAAGCGAAGTGGCCGGGGCAAACATCGATCAGGAAGAGTGCACGAAGGGGAATCGGTGTACACAGGATGGCTCGAGGCCCTCGGCTACCGCGAATAGAAGGCAAACACCGCCACTCAAATATTTGCAGGAACGTGCAAACGGCCCGGACATTGTTTCGCGGCGCTACTATGTGTAAATTTAATCTCCGGAAGAACCCCGAAAATAAGCAGACACGCACGCGCACGTGATCGACGCTCAACGCGCCATCGCGATCGTTTCGAAGTGATTTACGACTCGTGGAATTAGTGTACTAAAGTCTCGCTAAACGTTCATGCGTTTACTGACCGATACGAATCTTTTCTCGTAATACACACTGGGCGACTCTAATAAGAATTCAGAAGCTGAATTGCTCCAGCGTCCTCAGTTTTTGAAAATCACTTTGTAAAAATTAAACCCACTAAAGAAAATCTAGTTTATCTTAAACGATGAAAGAGAGATCCGTTGGATTGTAAATAACTGCAAAAATTTGAGTAAGTGTTCCAAATAAGGCTCCGACTTTTGCATGTTTAATGTTTCATTCTTTCATGGATTCTTAAATATGTATTTCACACGAAAAATGTTTTCTCGGTGTATGGTGGCATTGAAGGAGAATTATTTGCTACGAATTGTTAAGCAATAAGGGATCATTTAATTTAAATAAATTCCCCCAGTTTGGTCAATAAGAGAAAAACAGCTAAAATTGACCAATGAAAAGGCATCATTTTCCAGTAGGATAACGTTAGACCGCATGTATCAATGAAAAACCGACAGAAATTATTGATATTTGTCTGAGATCTTTTACAACATTCACATTATTCACTGGTATATATCACCATTCGATCACTACTTATTTTGGTCGATGCAACATTTTTTTAACGAAGACAAATTAAATTCAGTACAGAATTGCAAAAACCATCTACAGCAGTTCATAATAGAAAAATATAAAATATTTCTATTTTTTACAAATATATATATTGAGCTGGACTATTACCTAAGCTTTGCTACAATATTAAGATTTCTGAGACGAATATAATAGCTGCTCAAAATGAATCCGAAGAGAATACAGAAAATGAAGAAATTAGTCATAAAGAGGATGCCTCAATTTTGGAAAATCATACTCAATATTTAGAATAACAAGACAATATATTAAAAGCTTATATACAGCTCTTATAATTTTGATTATGATTGTATTTTAAAAGGAAGTATATTTTCCAAGAACAGAGTACTTATTTTTGACAGACAATACATTGGGCCTCGATTTATTCGAACTGTCTGTCACCCGATTAAACTGGATAATCGAGATTCTACTGTATATTCAGAAGTGCTACTGAGAGTAAATTGGGGTTACAATAAGGTAAGTGGAGGGACGCTGTGGAGCTAAACGTCGAGACTGAATAGTATGTAGATGAAGGAGGAAAAGAAGTGATATATCGTGACGAAGAGTAGGAGGGTCGACGAGCTGCGAGATAAAGCAGCAGAGTTGAGCGATGCAAGATCCTCCTGAATTCTGCTGATCACCGATACAGGTGATGAAGACGATTGTAGCAACATAAGATGCGGAAGAATAGTGCTGTCTACGATAGACGTTGCCATTAGAATTGGTGGAGTAATTTAAAATTCAGTTGCAGTATTCGAGACGGCGGTCGTAGGTTCAATTGTTGAAGTCCAATTTGTTAACATTTTTTATTCGCGCTTGAATCTGCGCAAGTTAAGAAATGACGTATGCTTTCACGTTGTACAATTTACACGGTTTGCAATTAAATCATGTTAAATCGTTTTTACAGTTCTAAATCACTGTAATAATTTTAGCTCACATTACAGTTTAAAATAGCAATTTCAGAAAGTGATAAGATTTCATTAATACGTTTAAAATGATTTATTCAATTTTTATTTTAATCGATTTTAATGACACACGAAATCAGACCTAGTTTTCATTTGTAGAGTTCTTAATGGATTGATTATGTCTCCTGAAATACTCTCTATGTTGCATTTAACCATACCTAGAATACAAGACCGTCATCTCGTTTTTAGATCGAGTTCTTAAAAAGAGTTCTAACATTATTAGACAAAAGTTAGTGTTTGGTTTCAAACTTTTAAAATCGTATAAAACTGCTAGATTAAAGTACGTTCGAGAAAATCTACATCTAGATTGGAAGACCCTATGATAATTTTAGAGACTAGAATATTTAATTTGAAAATTCCGTACTGGTTACAGGTTATATTTTCCGATGAAATAAAATTTAATTTAAACGAGCCAGATGGAAAAGATCCGTCACAGTGGTTTCTCTCCTTAATATTTTTCGAAACAATTATACCAAACATACAACTCGCCATAGCTCGAAAACAATATCGAATAGGGCGTATGTTTACACGAACTATTTTTATTATTTTCATGTGTAGAATCTAGTCCCTGAAGTGGGTCCCACATGCCATGGGACACCCTGAGTCTACCCGTAAATAAAGAAATAAAGGGTTTTTCTCTCCCCCCATTAATAAACGAATGAATAATAATAACAACAAGAGAAAAGAAAAAAGTAGTTCCATCGAGAACGCTCAAAATCCCGAGAAGAAATCGGTGAAAACTCGCGAGACATCACAGAAGCGCCGGCCACGGTGTTAACTGACCCTAAAGCATCGGCCAAACACGTCCACCAAAGAGTGACACTGCGGTGTTAACTGGCCCGTGGTTTTCTCCACGGGCTCGAGAGATCGAGGATACCCTTTCGATGACCCCGAGCGTCCCGGGAGAGGAGGAAGATAACCGAGACGGTGTCCAGGTGTCTCGTGATCGGCCGACAAAGGGCTGGCAAGGGCCACGGCATCGGCACTGGGCCCGAAGACGCGTCGGCAGAGTCATCCCGTTCGCCACGAAGGGCGGCCACGAGGCACGCGGAGAGGAGGACGCGTCCTTTTCGACTTCGAGCCAGAACGGAGAAGGGAGATACGATGAAGATGTCACCTTGGCGAGCCGCGGCGGTGACCTCCCGGGCCGAGTCAGCGAATTCCTCTGCGGTTGATCCACGATGACGACTTTATCCCTTTGACACCCTGCAGCCTGACGGACGGGGTTTATGAATGATCGATCGTACGCTTGAATAGGGTTTGTCTATGCGGACGCGCTCGGAGAGTTCGATGCTGGACGGCGATTAGTGGTCGCCAGCGCGGTAATTAATCGTGGCACGTTGTACGGGCCCGAGGGGGGTGATCGGTACACGATGCGCTTCTTCGATTTAATTGCCTCGCGGGATCGTTTCGCGAGAAAATTGTGACACGCGGGATTCCTTCGAAAGCGGCCGGGGATCGGAATCGTCGGACACGGTACGAGGAATTCTAATTGCAGGGTATACAGGCGTCTTTCGAGAGGTCTTCAGCGGAATCATTATTGTAGCGAGAGGCGAGGCTTGCTGTGGAAGTGTCATTCGGAGACGCGCGTGACACAGAAAGACGAAAGACGTCAACCGAGGCGACTAGCGTCAACTTCGAGCGTAAGATCTGTGGCAATCTAAGTTGATCTGGGAGTGCAAGTTCTGTGAGGTTGATATTTCAAGATTGCTTTTAGAATAGAGTTAGTTAAATCGTATTCGTAAGACGATAAATAAAATGTTGCATCGCTTCACAAAAATGCGTGTTACTTTTACAAGTATCAAATATTTTTTTTATGAGATTTCATGCAAAGCCTTGTTGTATGAATTTTGAGGTACATGTCTATCTAAAAATCTATCACAATACTAATAATTTTTAACAGTGTGATATTTTTCGAAATATGTACCTCTGTGAATTGGAATGTTTGCAAATGTAAATAATTGTACTTTGTTTCTTGTGTTCACTGTCTTATGTTATGTCTTTGTGGATGGTATATCTTTCCACTAGCTTCAATTTTTTCTAATGTTTTTTTTCTAATTAATTTTTTCGTGTTTTGAGATAATCTTGTTGGTGGATCACTTATTATATCGCATTTTCTCAGTGGGATTTAAATGTTGTATGCACGATACGAATTAACAAATGCACAATTTAACACATACATGAATACTCTATCAGTCCATTTCTACGTTTTTTCGTAAAACTGTGCTGATTACTTTGCTATTTTATTATTATTTTACTCTTCTCGTTCGACGACTCCCTCCCCCTTTGACAAAGCTATTGTATTGCAGGTACAAAACTTCTTTGATGTTTTATTAACATGTAGTTCAATGCTTTTCATTAAAACGTTGACATTCTCACATTGTTTACCTGCTAATAAGCCTGGAGATTGTTGTATTTTATTTCTTATAAGCAATGCAATCATGCTGAAGCACGATCAAGGAAACTTTGTTCTTTGACACAATATCTAGTTGTTTCTTGTAGTAATTTAAAATTTCAGAAATCTTGAACTAACAAATTTTGTTTATTTTCTATTAAATTACAAATTTTACCCAATTTCAGAATATCGAACGGTACGAACTTATGGGACGATCTAATGTATTTAATTTTCTGCAAAGCAACTTGTACTTTAAAATTATTTCCAATATTACAACTTAAACAGTAATATTATAATTGTAGTATGAGGGTGAAAATTCACTAATTAGTGTAACAACAAAGTCTTGTACCAGTTAAGGGTTAAGAATCATTACTGTATCTCTAAAATGATCAAAATAGACTCCAAATGTTTATGCACTTAATATGCAAAAATATAAGAAATACTTAAAATAAATATAATAACCATTATATTTAGGACTTGAGACAATCCTTTACAAAGTTCCCATTTCATTCATTCTATTAATAAAAATATATACAACGCGACAAAATATAATAAATGTATGAAATATCGACCAATTGAAATTCTTGAAAAATTATTCTTATAACTTAATTCAATTGTATTCTCAGCCCAATATTTCTATAATCTGTTTAATAAGAATACCCTTTTATTCCGGTTTTATAAATAAATCAGCTTTCTGTAATACTTTCTTTTTCTAGTGGATACAATTTATCCTTCTTCGGCAGAATATCGTTTCTTAACACAATTTCAAATACGGTACACTTTGCTTTTCATTATTTTAACAACACATAAAACTAGAAAATTTTAGGTTGATTTTATAATTATGACACGCAATGTATCATCAAAATATCTAAGAAATAAAAATTGTATAAATAGAACGATTGCAGATAGACTGTAGATCGACGACCTCGTTTGATTTTATAATTATGACACGCAGTGTATCATCAAAATATCTAAGAAATAAAAATTGTATAAATAGAACAATTACAGATAGACTCTAGATCGACGATCTCGCTTGATTTTATAATTATGACGTTCAGTGTATCATCAAAATATCTAAGAAATAAAAATTGTATAAATAGAACAATTACAGATAGACTGTAGATTGAGGACCTCGCTTGATTTTATAATTATGACACGCAGTGTATCATCAAAATATCTAAGAAATAAAAATTGTATAAATAGAACGATTACAGATAGACTGTAGATCGACGACCTCGCTTGATTTTATAATTATGACGCTCAGAGTATGTACTATCAAAATATCTAAGAAATAAAAATTGTATAAATAGAATGATTACAGATAGACTGTAGATCGACGACCTCGCTTGATTTTATAATTATGATACGCAGTGTATCATCAAAATATCTAAGAAATAAAAATTGTATAAATAGAACGATTACAGATAGACTGTAGATCGACGATCTCGCGAGATATCTCTGCAATTATCCGAATATATCAATTTCGTATTCGTAGCGTAGATCGAAGATTCGTTCGAAAGATAGTTTCAGCCAGTCGTAAGGACCGACTCCTAACCCTGATGCGATAAATTCATCGAACATCGTGAAACGAGCGAACAATATCAACGCGGATTCCTCTGGGGCAGGTACACGTGGCGGCGTGAGAGAAACCCATTCGAAGGGGGCGGCAGAAGGGATCGCGGAGCACGAAGGAATGCCATCATCGGGGCACGGTCCACCTAGGAACGTAGCTAATGGGCCCACTTAACGTCTCAACCATCTCACGAAGACACGTAGCATCATCTCCTGGGCCATCTCTGTCCGCTCGCCGCGCGTTGCCTCGCCGCGTTAATAATCGCCAATATTTATTCCGGATTGGTCACGGCTCGGTCCGGAGAGCGATGAGGAGCTAGCTGAAGAATGAGATGACGCCGACGATCGGGCCTCGGTGCATTCTAACAACGGAGATTAATATGTACCGTTCGCTTTCGTCGTTCCCGTTGCCATCTTGGCGTTCCGCTAAATCGACCAGAACCGGGAGACTGCAAATCCGACGACTCCTTCGATCATCGGTAATTTGGTAAAATTTTTTATCTTCCACGCGACCGTCGACGTCGAAGATAACGAGACAGTAAATATTAGTCCATTAATGGACAATCGTATTCGTCACGCATTGGGATCGACTACGATCGTAGGTGAAAAAAAGTATTCAGTTTTCTTAACTTTAATTAATTTCTTCGAAATGAGATCATAAATAGGGAAAGAACTATCTTGCACGATGATTCCTGTAATGTGCTATTTTTATATCGAGAATGAATTACACTTAATTTTGATCAACATTTATGGTACTATTAAATAAATTTATCAAATTATTACAGTATCGGGTTCGATTGTCCATTTAATTCTAAAATGGCAAAATCAATTATCCATAGCATATACAGGGTGCTCGGCTAATCCTGGGAAAAATTTTAATAGGAGATTCTAGAGACTAAAATAAGTTGAAAATCAAGAATACTGATTTGTTCATTGAGGCATCGTTAAAAAGTTATAGAAACATTTCTGGCCATACAGTATATTTTCGGCAAAGAATTTTTTTCTTGAAAGTGCGTAGGAATTCGGGGGTATGTCTATTCACCAAAAATGATTGTAATTAACCCCCGCAACAAAAAAAAATTTTTGCAGAACGACTTGAAATTTTTTACTTTTGTCGATAAATTTAGACTCCTATTCGAATTTTTATCTCGAAAGTGAGTAGGATTTCGGGGGTATGTCTATTGACCAAAAATAATTGTAATTGACCTCTACAATCGAAAATACTTTTTTCAGAACGATTTGAAATTTTTTTTTTTCGCCGAAAAATTTAGGCACCTACCCCTGTCGATTTTTCTTAAAAATTCGTTTTTCATTTTTAGTAATTTTGTTTGACGCCCTACAGAAAAGTTGTCTAATACTTTTTTGTGGGTACCCATGAGCTCTACTTCAGAAAAAAGTTTCACTGAAATATATTCGCTATTATTGTAGGAGTTATGGCAGTTTGAAAATTGGACCATTTTTATGTAGTTTTTCTCATTTTGCGGAGTCAAGGATCAACTTTTCGAATATTTTTACGATTTGTACATATTCTCCATCAAAATACGCGTAGTTTGCTTTTTTAAACATTAAAATCGTCCAATCCGTTCAGGAGTTATGACATTTTAAAGATTCGCATGAAATTTCGGGTCTACATTTCTGGCCAGAAATTATATTTTCGGTAATGAATTTTTTTCTCGAAACTGAGTAGGATTTCGGGGGTATGTCTGTTGACCAAAAATGCTTGCAATTGACCCCTGCAACTAAAAATAATTTTTCCAAGACGATTCGAAAGTCTTTTTTTTCACCCAAAACTTTCATCACTTACTCGAATTTTTTTCTCGAAACTGGGTAGGATTTCGGGAGTATGTCTATTCATCAAAAATTATTGTAAATGACCCCCGCAACCAAAAATAATTTTTCCGTGAATGTATTTGAAATTTTTTAATTTAATTTTTTAATAATTTTTTAACGAAGCCTCAATCAACAAATTGATATTCTTGATTTTGGCCGTTTTATTTTGGCCTCTAGAATCTTCCATTAAAATTTTTACCAAGAGTTGCTGAACACCCTGTATATTGGGTCGAAGTGTATTTTAATTTATTGTCACGCATTGGGATCGACTACGATCGTAAATGGAAAAAACTATTAACTTCAGTTTTCTTAATTGTAATTAATTCTTTACAAATAAGATAATAAATAGTAAAAGAACTATCTTGCACGATGATTCCTATAATGTGCTATTTTTATATCCAGAATGAATTACATTTAATTTCGATCAAAGTTTATGGCACTATTAAATAAATTTATCAAATTATTACAGTATCAAGTTCGATTGTCCATTTAATTCTAATATGGCAAACACAATTATCCATAGCATATATCGAAGTGTATTTTATATAAAATATCGATGATTTGTTCTACTACAGTTGGACAATTAGAATGAGGTAACATGATAGATACGTATTAAAAGTGATGGAAAAATGTATTAATTAGTTTCGTCCCATCTAGAATTTCACAGGGATCACACCTATCCTCTTAATTTATTCCTTAACCTTACCAAATCTTTGATACACCCTCTTAAACAAACAATTTACAGATTAATCCAGCTAACGCCCTCGTCAAATAAATTGTCAAGTAACAAATCGACGTTGAACACCGATAATATCTCTCGTCAGAAGACAGAGGAAGTTGTGAAAAACCTTTCGATCCTCCTCAAACCATGACACCGATGTTTAATGACCTTTGACTCCGTGGTTTTGCACTTTTCTTCTAGAAAGTCTTCGAATCGTTCGAAACGTCTCCGCCGGTAACTGGTTAATTTACAAAGCGCTCGAATTGTTTCGTCGATTATTGATCGGGCCAGGAGCGATCGCGGTGTCAAGTGGGCCAAAAGGATGACGAGGTTATTAAGGGAATTAGCTTAAATACGATTACCAACTGTCGACAGGTTAGTCTAACGCCTAACGGGCCCTCGATCCACAGCCGAGTCTTAATGATTTGTCTCTCGGGCTAATGAGCGTCGGGTCTTAACGCCAGATTAGTGACCTAATCCTTTTGATGAGCGATTCGCGTGTTGGCCAAGCGGTTTCGGCTAACGTACGCGTATCTACGCGCATAATAGACACTTCCAACGTGGCTATTAAAGCGACAGGTGCCGCTCACTGGTAAACAAATAATGTAATTATGACGGCATTGAAATTATCTTGTGTCGTTCGATCTCCTCGTCGATGTTTTCAACCGAACGTTCACCGACTTCGTTCAATGTCGGACTCGATTCGTGTCAAATGTTTGATCAAAGCGATTCGATAATTTTACAATAATGTCAAACACCGGGAAAATAATCGAAATCAATCGTCATCGTTTCTACGAGCAATTCTTAATCCTTTTTGAAAGGATAACGGTAGCTCTGTGGGGCATCGAGTTATTCGAACTAACTGGTAACAGAACGATCGTATTATAACTGCGTTTAACACAGAGAATGGAAGTTTAGTATGTATTAGTTTATCAACGAATGCTGCAACAGTGATTTCAATTAAATTCCTTTTAACTTCCCGTTGCAATGTTTTGCTTTTTCGAATAACTTATTCGTAGAGTTTCCAGATACTTTAGTAAAATTAATATACTCAAAATTCTATATTGTGCTTTGGCAAGACCTATTCTAGAATATGGCAGCATAATTTGGTTTCCTTATTACAAAATATATATCGACAACATTGAGAGAGTTCAACATAAATTTCTTCGTCTTATTGCTAGACATAGTGGGTGTCTCATGCCTCTTGAATCACATAATTATGATGACTTACTTAGTAACACTAATCTTCAAACATTGCATAGTAGAAGAAAAATCACAGATATCATGTTTGTAAGTAAACTAATCAACGGTCACATTTCGTGTTCATCGATTACCCAATTGTTTCCTTTATATGTACCATGAAGATATTTAAGAAATTACTTTCTATTTTAGTCTAAAAATTACCACATACTATTTGGATTGCAGAATCGTGTAAATAGAATGATTAGTCATGCAAATTTTGTACACACTAAAATTGATATAATTGAACGATCATTAGAAAATTTAAAATTATCCTTGCAACGTATTCTAAATTAATTTATTTTGTTAAAATTTTTATAAGCGATAATGTTATGTAAAATCCACATTTGTAGTTCCTTACATATTACATCTTTTGTACTAAAGGGTTTATTCCCGTTATATTATGTTTGTAAGTAAGCTAATCAAACGTTATATTTCGTGTCCATCGATTACTCAATTGTTTCCTTTATACAGGGTGTTCGGCCACCCCTGGGAAAAATTTTAATGGGGGATCTAGAGGCCAAAATAAGACGAAAATCAAGAATACCAATTTGTTGATGAAGGCTTTGTTAAACAGTTATTAACGTTCAAAGTTTCGACCGTACTGAATTTTTTTCTCGAAAATGCACAAGATTTCGGGGGTATATCTATTCACCAAAAATGATTGTAATTGACACCCGCAACCGAAAATAATTTTTTTAGAATTTATTAAAAATTTTTTTTTTCGTCGAAAAATTTAAGTACCTACCCCCTGTCGATTTTTCTTAAAATTTAGTTTTTCATTTTTGATAATTTTATTTGATGCCCTATAGAAAAGTTGTCTAATACTTTTTTGTGGGTACCCATGAGCTCTACTTCAGAAAAAAGTTTCATTGAAATATATTCACAATTGTAGGAGTTATGACTGTTTGAAAATTGGACCATTTTTATGGGATTTTTCTTATTTTGCGGGGTCAAGGACCAACTTTTCGAACATTTTTACGATTTGTACATATTCTCCGTCAAAATACGCGTAGTTTGCTTTTTTAAACATTGAAATTGTCTAATCCGTTCAGAAGTTATGACGTTTTAAAGATTCGCATGAAAATTCGGGCAGACATTTCTCGCCAGAAATTATATTTTCGGTAAGGAATTTTTTTCTCGAAACTGAGTAGGATTTCGAGGATATGTCTATTCACCAAAAATGATTGTAATTGATTCCCGCAACTGAAAATAATTTTTCCAGAACGATTTGAAATTTTTGAATTTAATTGTTAATAACTTTTTAACGAAGCCTCCATCAACAAATTGGTATTCTTGATTTTCGTCTTATTTTGGCCTCTAGAATCCTCTATTAAAATTTTTCCCAGTGGTAGCCGAACACCCTGTATGTACCATCGAAATATTTAAAAAATAACTTTAAATAGAATGATTAGTCATGCAAACTTTGTACACGCTAAAACTGATATAATTGAACAATCGTTAGAAAATTAAAAATTATCCTTGCAACGTATTGCAAATTAATTTGCTTTGTTAAAATTTTATAAGCGATAATGTTATGTAAAATCCACATTTGTAGTTCCTTACATATTACATCTTTTGTACTAAAGGATTTATTCCCGTTAATAAATGAATAATAACGATAATACTGTAGCAATTAGGAGAATTGTCTTCACTAGTATTCAATGACACTTGCAAGATTAAAAGATGAAATAATTTGGAGTAACGGTTCATCGAGTATTCTAATGCACTTTCGTCGGAACATTGGGGGGGGGGGGGGGCGAATAAATCAAACGTCCGCGAAAAACACGGCGCGTCCAGTCGGTTAATTTCTTCCGAGTTACAGTTTCCAGGATGACAGGCCGACGGCGGAATGGGCGGAGGTGATACGGTATGTCGCTTATACGGGACGCCGTGTCCTGCGGACGCACAAAGGGTGAGGATGAATCGCCTCCGGAGAGCCACAGGACAAATGGGGACATTAAGTCGCTTTTGCGACCTGGTACCAGAGCTACCGGAGTTCTATGCAGTCCTTCCCCTCCCCATTCCCTTCCTTCCCATCCACGTGTCCGCGATTCCTGGATACAGTTTGCAACGCCCGCGCACATACACCCCACATGCGGTAGTACGCGTTTCTTGCGACGATTCCATTACAACCACTCGATGGAGAAATTTCTTCCGGGAGTTTCTGCCACGTTCACGCTTTGCTCGAACGATGTTGAGTAACTACGAGGATCGTTCAACGAGTACAGACAAACGACCATCGTCTTAATGGGGTATTCTAGGAGGTCAATCTTTTAGGCGCTGGAATTTTTTTTTTTAAGAACCGTAAGACATTGCATCGAGATTTGTCACATGGTTTTGAGTTATATTTAAGGAATACACATTGGTATACTTATTATTTTATAGGATTCCTAATGACTGTGTTGTTCACAAATTTACACACGCGTATTAATACTCGAACTATCGGAAGTGATTAAAATGACTCGTAATTTCTAATGAACATTGTACAAAATTTACTCGACTGGATTTTTGAAAATTTACCGTAACCATTACCTGCTAACATATACTCGATCTTTAATTGCACAAAATTATTCGTTACTTTGTTAAAAAAAAAGTAAGAGTTTTAGAGGAAGACTGTAGGAACAAATGGAGAGAGTGTACCATTAACTATTAACACTGAAACTACCAAAGCAGTCAATACAACCCATTTGTAATTTCCAATAAAACTTGTCAAAATGTCACTCGACTGGATTTTCGAAAATTTACCGTAATTTTCTATAAGAGAATGAATAAACACTTATTTCCATTGCATTACACATGTCTTTGCGTGCCTATCGTTTTAATTTTTTTGGTACAAATAAATACACTATAATTATCGGTAGTTCTACTGTTAAATGATCCGTAATTTCTAATAAACGTTGTAAAAAATTTACCGTAACTATTAACTGTTAACATATAGTCGATCTTTAATCGTACAAACTTATTCGTTAAAAAAAAAATGGAGAGAGTGTACCATTAACTATTAACACTGGAACTATCAAAACAGTCAACATGACCCATTCGTAATTTCCAATAAAACTTGTAAAAATATCACTCGACTGGATTTTTGAAAATTTACTATAACTTTCTATAAGAAAATGAATAAACACTTATTTAAATTGCAATATACGTTTCTTGCGTGCATTCTTTGTAAGTTTAAAGCATCAGTCACCCAATGGCCGCCGTGGCAATCAATCTGTTGACGTTCGAACGATTTTGAGTTTTTTTAATCGAACCTAGTCGTTAACACGAATAAGATTTAGGACGAAAACGACCGTGAAAAGTATCTCGTGTGTCCGCCGGACAGTACAGCGGCTATCCGATTGCTATCGAGTTCCGGCGGAAAGGAGGAAACGCCACAACGGGCTACCCAGTCGGTCTCTCTGATCTATCTTTCCTGCTAGAAACTTCGTCGACGACATTATCCGTCTACAAGGTATCGTTCCCGATTCAAAGTCGACGGTTTCCCTTGGGAAAATATTGCCCCCTCGCGATCGTTTTCAAGAACGAGTTTCCTGATGCACTGGGAAATTTCATTGCATTTATTCGATTTACATTGATTTTCCTTGTACACGTACTTGGCCAGACACAAATTCTATTTCTGCAAATTAACCCATAGAAAATACTCGAGCAATTAAGAACTTGTTGGTAATTGAAGGAAAACGATAATATACTTTAGAAACTTATACATATGTATTTAACATTAACAAATTCCATCGAATTCTTTATCGAAATAACATATATTGTATTAACAAAGAAGAAACAATACAATGATGTAAATTGTACAAAAATTGGTATGAGATAGGATATGAAAGAAATAAAAATAGAAGCAATTATTCGTATTCCCGTACTATTTTTTTCTACAATTCTCATTCTCATCTTGCATCCTTTTTCTCTTGCAAACAACTCATGTTATTTTGAAGATCTTAGTCTAAATCAGTAACGTTAAATATATATACTTTCTCACACAATTTTAAATCTCGTCTTACAATAACAATATTCGAAAATATTCAGAAAAATATTGTTACGTAAGTGTACACTCGCTGTCTTCTATATAAATGCGTGTAATCAGACGTATATATATACAATAAAAATTTTTTTGTAACAAAGCTTACTCCTTAGTGCAAATTTGAAAATGCTTTACTCGCGAAAGGATTAAGGTCCTTTCTCTTTGAGAACTACCGATCGATCTCGTTCGGTTAAATATTCCCGAACCGGGCAATAGGGGAAAAAATTCCAGGACACCCGGTGGATAGTAGCGTAGTGCTGTAGGATGGTTTTCTCGGGGGTAGGAGCGAGGACCTGTCACATTACGGAGTGGAATTTATGTCCGATGCCCAGCGGCGTGACAAGTTGCCGCTGATGAACGGCCCCACCGCGAACTCTTGGCCCTCCTTGAGGATACGAACCGAGAAGGTGGAGAAGGACGAGACAGGAGAGAGTCCTTACTTCGTTCGTTCGTCCTTGGCCTTTCCGCCAAATTTCGTTGAAGTTTCCCCCCAGCGTCTTTAATCGCCACACCTTTTGCTGCCCATCAACTCGTCCACCCCTAACGTTTTCCCTCGAATCCGTCATTATTTCACGAGGTTATATCGATCTTTCGACAAAATTATAGAAGTCTTGAATCTCAAACGAGAAAGGTCAATGAAGAATTTTGTGTAATTTTACGTAAACATTTTCAGGCTTTCGGATCAGTGATTCTCAAACTTTCTCGATTTACCAGCCCATTTTATCTTATATTTAATCATTTCAGTGCACCACAGCAAAATAGAAATTGAATAAAATTTGGGTACTGGAACTGTACAATCTAGCCTAAACGATTTAACTACTATTTAATAGAAAACAATAAAGAATGGACTAAAAAAATATTTCCAGAGACATTCAAGTCTAGTACAATAGAATTTCTAATTCTTTATGAAAAAAATTAAAAAAGAAACTTTAATTTTAACACTGCAAAGATAATATTGTAAATATAGAATGTTTCATAACATGCAGTATGGTCCAGAGAAAATGTAAAATTTACTTTTAGGTATAACAATATATACGTTAGCTATAAACGTACGTACTCGTCTAAAAAAGTATATCCTTGTCAAATATAAACTTTTTTCGTTGCATTTTTATTCACTACTCACCATTCAAAAAAGTAGCACGTGTCAGGAGATATTAAAAAATATTAGCTTTGTGCCCTCGTAGGTAATTGCAGTACCCCCAGGTTGCTAAATGGCCCACTTTAGGAATCGTCGCTTCGGATCTTGGTTCTTCGATACGCGAGATTTCGAGTGCAACTTAATTACCGCAGATTTACGAAGAGGTTGGAGGGGGGGACGAACGGTTCCGTGACACGATTTTCTGCGAACCTCGCGATGACGTGGGTGGTGGTAGGTTGAAAAGAATAGTCGACGGAGTGGGCAAGAAGCCGGACGGGAGGTCCCTGCGGCCGCGCGGATTTAAAAAAAAAAGTCCCCATATGATTTTAACGCCCCACGCAAGAAGTCGTTCCTCGCGCTAACGCCGTCGGCCGTGCATGGCCTGCCGGTGATAAACACGCCAAGTTACGATTTCTCGGAGCTAAGTGGCTGTGTGGGTTCGCGCGTGTGTGTCGCGAGCGTGGAATGTCGCGTGCTGCGTACGGTGGAATCGACGGAATTTGGGCAGGACCCAATTAGATTCTCGGTCCATCAACGAGGGCCAAGGAAAAGTTAGGAATTAGAACTTTTCTCCGCTATGATCCTTCGAAACCAGAAGAATCAGCCTAAATTGGACCATTTTCTTAAAATTTCTAACAAACAAGTTGACGACATTCTAATTTTGGATGGTGCAAGTAATTGTTATTGATATAAAAATCGTTAACTTTCGACTGGTGACATGACATTAAAATACATCCAATTCACATGTTGTAGTGGTTTTTCAGAATTTAGTATAATTGTTTTTTAATTACATTTTTATTTCTGTTTTCCTTTAGCCACAAGAATACTATACATTAAACTTGTGGCTCTTTATTTTCTTTAAATTACCAACAGTATATTTTAATATAAGAAATAAATAAATATGTTGTACCTTAAGAAAACTATAACTACTTTGAATATGTTATATATCTATTGTGCTCAGAAACTTCATTTTGAAGTTTATTATATGTTTTATTCACAATGCAAAATTCATTTCGATCTGGTGTATAGTATTGTTATAAAAAATTCTTAGTCCCATCTGTTTTGTCGTAGTCAAGGTTACGTAACCCCTTAAATGTTTGGTCCTCAGAGAAATTTCATGCGAGCAGGAGAATCGACGCATCTGGTTAACACAGCGAAAGCACGTGTCGAAATTTTTCCCGATTTTGGCACCGTTAGCGAACCTGGCCAGGTGGTTTACAGACGAGTATTTTCTACCCCTATGGGTAGTAAAAAACACCCGCACATTTACCAGAACCGTTGACGGATTTGCGGAAACTCTTGGGGGCAATATTTTCCAAAGTGTGCAGGATACCGTTTCGAATAGATTTTCAAGGTCTTGACATGTGTTGTAACACAGTATTGACTCAAGAACTTTCTCCAGCGGTCCTCGTCAGTATGACACACTGATCCAAAATAATGTCTTCCTTATGTGTTTCGGTTCACGAATGCAACCTTGAGGTCCCAACTTCTCTTCAAAACAGTCTACCTATCGACGCTGCTAATCCATTTATTATAGCAAAATGACTACGCTTCAAGAAGAATTTTTTATACAAGTGTGAAATACTTTTACCACATCAAATAATTTCTAAAGTATTTGTTATGTGGAAAGACGTGTCAAACAAACTTTTGTTTTCTTCAATGAATAACGGACAAACTATCGTTTATTTATTATTTATTAAGTTGATTTTAATTGAATGGAGGTATGGATTCGAAAAATGCAGATGTGTATTTTATAATGTACAAAATACAATGTATTATCAATGTATTATCAATTTAAAATTCTTATCAATAAATTTATTAAAGATAAAGAAGTTATTAATGGTCAAAGATTTAAAGCAACTGAATGAAAAGGATGATTCGAATTTATCATCTAAAATTTAATTCGATTCATTAAAATATAATAATCTTAAAATTGAAAAAACATAAGATTGAATTATAGAAACTGAAATTTCTTCGCGAGGGATGGCGTTGTTGTTACCCCCTTCCCATATTTATTATCTGAAATTTGTGTCTGAATAAAAATTTGACTCCTTGATTTCGACGCGTAATTTTCAATGACCGTAGTGACTTTGCCAATTTTTGTTACGCTGCGAACGCGTTCTATTCCACCGTGCATAATCGTACGAGCCATAGAAAAAGTCTCTTTACAATGTAAGTTACATTATGCCAGAGAGACGCGGAACAAATTTCTCGGCGGTCGTGGCTCGCGGATATCCACTTACGGTTCGGTTCCAGGAAACGTTCGTTTCGCGAAACCGTTCGCGTCGTTTTCGTGTCGCGCGACCGCTGCACGTGCAACGCCACCGCCGCATTCTGCATCCTCGCTCGAGTTGCACCGCGTCACTGGACGCCACAATGCACACCGCTTTGCATTCCGGAAAATCTCTCGTCTTTCTGGGCCGGCGATATTTCTGGAATAACCGTGAAACACCTTGGGCACGAAAGACATCGCGACGTGTCAGCGTTTCGGGTAAACGCGGTCGAATGGCTGCCTAATGCATAACTGTAACACGCGAGGCTCATTCAGTAATTTGGTAACGCAAGAACAATTAAGAAAGGCCGTATAAATATGTACCGTTCCATTTAACTTGTTTCGACTTTCAAGGGATGGACACGAATTGTCTTCTTTTAATGTATACGAAATATTAGGTGTAGATATTCAATACTTTTTAAAATATGAATAATTACAGTTATGTACAGCGGGTGTAAAAAATGTTCGTACTGAAAAAATGGACAATGGATGAATGTAGGTGTGTCCCAAATTAGTTTATCGAAGACATTATGCACTAGTCATTAAAACCAAGTGAAATGATAACAGCAGTATCATATTGCACGATAACGCCAGGCCACACACATAACACGTACAACAGCAAATGCATTTTTGCTGAACTGCATTGAGCTATGGAATATTGTCACGTTCAGCATATTCATTTTACCTTCCTACGCGAATGCAATAAAATATTATTGATCGAGAAGCAGTAATTGGAGGATTTGAACGACGAAGTAAACACGAAATATATCGTTTTATATCCCGTTGGGAGGAAAATATTGACGTTAATGGTGTGTCTTTTGCTAGAATACAATTCTTTTTATTATCACAGTGTGGTATAGATAATATTAAAGAATAATACAAAGATATTATATCGAAATTATAGAAGGATAATAGTTTGTTCAGCGATCGCGATTCAGCTTGCATTAGATTGAAATGAGGTGAGAGATCTATCAAAAGAATTCAGATTTTTACTAAAATTATTAGCAAATTTCTATATTCTGCTAACACGATCAGTATGTTGAAATCTAGAGGTGTATAATGACGATTTGAATGAAGGAAAAGATATTATTTGACCATTTTTTATATAGAAAAATTACGTCAGATAATAATCCTCTGTCAGCTAATACACTAGTTTTAAATTCATTCGTTATTGGATTAGAAACTTATATCGTACATGCACCTCATGCTGGACACTCACAGGGATTGAACGGAAACTAAAACGAATAAGATTTTGCTTTTAAAACGTATGATATCGATCATGAATTAAATTATAAGCAAAATGTTCGATAAAATCAATTATCCAAACGTTAAAAATTGTCGATTACGTGCAAGGTACGGATATTATTTTTTTTTTATTTAAAAACGAGTAATTATTGTACGAGTACACTAGGAGAATACACGTTGATATCAGATGAAATCTAAAGGTAAACAATTTACGCATATAGAGGTCTGCACCATACTGTGAATAATTTTTTGAATTCGTGTATGAGTTTATAGCGCTGAAATTGTTAAATACGCGTAACTTCTATTAATATACGTGCATTTGAACATAATTCGAATTAAATTGAAAACGTTTAAATTATCAAATGGCATTTCAGTACTCATTTCACAATCGTATTTCGACAGATAATGCCATCAGGATATTTATTTTCGGGTCACGAATCGTTCATGATCGACCACAATAATTATAAAGCTACAAACAGTATCCATTATAAGAATCACGATACTTTTTTACGAGAAAATTATTCAATTCATTTATCGTAAACTTTGACAAATCATAGAAACTGTCTAAAAAATAACTAAATTCTTTGTAAGTAGATTGTTAGTACGTACAGAAAGATCTGTTCTTTGTATTATGAAAACATTATTTTATGTATAAACTATACAGTAGATTTCAAAGTTCTAATTTAATTAATTTTGTCAACTTTTCCAATTTCACCGTAATACTTCGCAACGATGTATTCGAGACTTGAAACTTTACGAAAATATAAAAAAAAAAAAAAGTAACTGATTTTTGTTACGCTAGGCCTCGACAGATCCATCGAGAAATCTCGCTCCGCGCGTTGTCACTCGCAGGCCAGGAAGAAAATCCCCGCCATGTTTGAACGGGAAACGCTGTCGGAACGCTCGTTACCAAGCGTTATTCTGCGCGATTGATGTCGCGAATAGGTTCAGATAGCTCTAGCTATGGGCTTCGTGGCGATTTCGATCAGCAAACAGCTGCTCCTATGCGGAGAATTATTCTCGCGTTTCCGGAGTTCGCTCGATTCGCTCACAGAAGCGGAGTGTGTTTACGCAAACATTGGTTGAGATTGCGCGCGATAGAAATATTCCGTTCCCACGCCGGAATTAATTGCAAAGCGACGGAATTAGTTAACGACGAATTGATTCATGCGCGGCTGTTGGATCATATTTTTCGAAATTCCAAGGACTGTTCTCTTTATCGTTAATGGTACTACGTGTCTTGTTTGCGTTTACAATATGTCATTAAGTCCATTCACGTTTCATCATAAGAGTATTAAATACAACCAATTTTACACCAAAGTTATTTTATCAATATTATATGTACCATTTTGCGAGTATAAACACATTATTTATTTTGTTTTAGTTTTAGTTTACATCTTCTTTGTTGACACATGTATTACCACGTGTTTTTTATGTGTGAAAAGTAGAAATATTAAATAGTTTAATAATAAACTTGTCATTTTATAATCGTAAGGGTTTATCCGTATTCTTAACAAAAATGTTACTGAAGCGAGCCAATTTGACTCATACAACAAAATTCAAGTTTTTTTGCCAAAAAGAAATGGTTGCAAATCAATTTAAATGAAAGATTTATTATTAAAAATTTTTTACGTATACACTCTATTTTTAAGATATATTTAGCGAAAGAAATTTTTTCTGATTTTTTCTAACGATGGCAACCCTACATACGTAACTAGATGTAAAATAAATATCAATTGAAATACCTTTTATAAATAAATATCGAAATTACCTTGGTGGGCAAAATTATTTGACAAAAAATTAATTTTATAAAATTATATTATTTCTCAGCTAACTAATAAATTGACAAGATTGAACATGAATGTTTACGCATTAGGTGTTTTTAAAATTCTGATAAGAACTTTCTTCATGTAAATCATAAATTTTATGTGTTTAAATCAATTAACTGTTGAATCATTCTATGAGTATAATTGGCTCACAATCGTAAAAATAGGTACATCACATTCGACAATACAAAATGAAGGGGTCTGCGAGGGAGAGGAATCAACATTTACATATATTCCATTACGTAACTAAAAAGCAACATATGTTTTTAAAAAATAGTATTTAAGTTTTATATATATAGAGAGTGTTCGGCCACCCCTGGGAAAAATTTTAATGAGGGATTCTAGAGGCCAAAATAAGACGAAAATCAAGGATACCAATTTGTTGATGGAGGCTTCGTTAAAAAGTTATTAACGTTTAAAGTTCCGCTCGTACTGAATTTTTTTCTCGAAAATGCGCAAGATTTCGGGGGTATGTCTATTCACCAAAAATGATTGTAACTGACCCCCGCAACCGAAAATAATTTTTCCAAAACGATTTGAAATCATTTTTTTCCGTCGAAAAATTCCACATCTTCTCGAATTTTTTTCTAGAAAGTGGGTAGGATTTCGGGGGTATGTCTATTCACCTAAAAATGATTATAATTTTTGCGACACGAAGAAAACCAGGATATCGTCCCACGCATCTACCGAACGGTTAAGATTTCGAAGCGCTTGTATCGACATATTTACTTTATCCCGCAACGTCTGAAGGTCTTTGAAAGTCTCCGAGGTGAGTTGTGGCAACGAAAACAGCGTTTGCAAATGACCGTTGATTAACCGATGTTTGTTTTCGTATCGCGATACGAGAATATTCCAGGCTATCGCGAAATTCGCGTCGGTGATCGAAAGGTGGTTAAGCGCGTTACTTGCATCGCCCGACAAACTCGAACAAAGATAATGCATACGATCAACGTTCGTTAGGCTTCGATTATCAATTATAAGCGATTGAAAACGATCGCGAAAACTTTCCCAGCGGTCGAAAGATCCGTTGAAGGTCGGTAGGTTGATCCGCGGGAGCGGTTGCGCCGGTCTAGGAGAGAAATCTGACAAACAACTTACGTGGGGGTTTTCCACCCCTTCAGCGGCAGAGAGTTGAGCCAGCACCTCCGACATGAAGTCCAACGCTTCCTCGTAGTCCTGCTCACAAGACAGGAATCGCTGATCCTGGATGTATCTTGGCATTGCGCGAACTTTTCCTTCAGGGAGGCGATTCTGGATTGGACCACAGCCCGTGTCATCTTGTTCTGACCCATCTTCTTAAGGTTGGATGGGGCCCGAAAAATCGAACCCATAGTTTGGTTTTGCTTGGCCATAAACTCGTTCAGAGCTGCCATGATGATCGAGAGTTGCACGGCTTCTTTGAGCGCGATAACGACCAGTGAAATCCCGAGAGTGTTCCGTGACTCCAAAGATCCGGCTCGAAGGGCCAGAAATATGTGCGAGATTCGATGGAACTATTACCGAGTCGATATCTCTCTGCACGCGGATGGATGATGGTTTCGGAGTTAGGGCCGTGGATCACTGGCATACGAGGAGGAAAGATGAGGTACAAAAGTATTGGACCGATATTACTAGCGGAATAGAAATCACTGTTTATTTCGAGTGGTCCGGTCCGCGGCGATACGACAACTGAGCTCAGTATCGAAGCGTTTCGGCTCGGTTCGATTCGAAATCGGGAGCAAAAAATTTGTCGCACGGTAAACACCGGTAACCGTCGAGACGGCAGTTTACTGGTCTAACCGTCTCGCGCGTCGCGTCCGTTATTGTCTTAATAACGGCGAATTCGAAACAAGAATTAATTAAACATTTTTTTTTTCGTCGAATTCTTTAGGCACCTACCCCTTGTCGATTTTTCTTAAAAATTCCTTTTTCATTTTTAGTAATTTTGTTTAACGCCCTATAGAAAAGTTGTCTAATACTTTTTTGTAGGTACCCATGAGCTCTACTTCAGAAAAAAGTTTCATGGAAATATATTCACTATTGTAGGAGTTATGGCTGTTTGAAAATTGGACCATTTATATGGGGGTTTTCTCATTTTGTGGTGTCAAGGACTAACTTTTCGAATATTTTTGGAATTTCTACATATTCTCCATTAAAATACGCGTTGATTGCTTTTTTAAACATTAAAATCGTCCAATCCGTTCCGAAGTTATGACGTTTTAAAGATTCGCATGAAAATTCGGGCAGACATTATATTTTATATCGCCAGAAATTATATTTTCGGTGAGGAATTTTTTTCCCGAAAGTGCGTAGGAATTCAGGGGTATGTCTAATGACCAAAAATGATTGTACTTGACCCCCGCAACCGAAAATAATTTTTCCAGAACGATTTGAAATTTTTGAATTTAATTGTTAATAACTTTTTAACGAAGCCTCAATCAATAAATTGGTATACTTGATTTTCGTCTTATTTTAGCTTCTAGAATCTCCTATTACAATTTTTCCCAGGGTTGGCCAAACACTTTGTATAGTAATCAAATTATTAATAAGGCTCAGTCCGTAAATCCAGTGTTAAAATATAAAAATTTATTAGTCTTCCTAAAATATTATGCAGTATCTTTTATTTCCATATTCTGTCGTAGTTTTTTCTTCATTTTCGACAAACTGCTATTCTAGATATGCTGCACTTCCGCTACTGTTTCAAGATGAACATAGACTTCGCATTTAAAGCGAAGATGCAAACGGGGTTAATCAGAAATGAAATTATCTCGACTTTGTCTTACAAACACGAGTCGCGTTCGTGTATCGGATTTCGATTTCCCAAATTTCGTCCAGATCGAATTAAAACGCTGTGCTCGCGAAACAAAAGCGACGGGAAGCACAACGCGATCACAAAGCTCGTCACGGCGAAAAAAAGAAAAAAACAAGAAAGACGTAAACGAAACAAAACACGTTTTCCACGGTCGGCGGGGAGTCATTTTTACGGCGGCGATGTCGATCGAAGTTACGACCGCGGAAGAATCGTGCCAGGCCGGACGTGAAAACGTTACTTTGATAACGAGCCATCGGAACGCGATAACTGGTCCGCGAGGCTTGTAAACCACCGCCGTCAGATACCATGCGAGCGTAAACTTTTCGATGTCCATCCGGAGCCGGGACCGATCTGGCAGATTCCGCCAACAGATAACGGATGTGAGCGCTCGCGCGAGCCGTCTGAGAGAGGACGAAGGGCGGGGAGGGAACTGCTTTCAGAGAGGAACCGAGAGAGGATTCAGACGACACTTTCCCGTCCTGGTGAATTGTCCCCGACGAGCGTAGAGCCTCTATCTGATTCGTCGCGATACAATGGACCGCGTAAAATTACGCGGACCGCCGCTCTTTTCCTCCCCCTCCGCCCCCGTCCCTCTGTCACCGTGTGCACGGGCCACTCCGAGTATCGATCGCCGGAAGTTGACCACGACCAGCCTCCGAACGGACTTGCCGGACCGATGCTTGGTCGACTTGACCAAGAGGACGAGTTTTTAGTATCGAGGGGTGGAATTCTACGTTATAGAATCCTGGAATCCTGGAATCCTGGAATCCTGGCTGAGAATCTTTTTTCTTCGACGATCGGCTCTTTCGAAACAAATTTCGACGGCTAAAAAGGGGGTTAGGGACACTTTGTACTTTTCAATAAATCGAACTTGCTTTCGTGTAAGCTGAGAGAAGTTAGGGAAAGGAAAGGAGCGTTTTGTCCCGGATCAACTAGTGGACTTGTCCAGTAACGCACCCTAGCAGACACTGCTTCAGGCTACGAGTTATTGAATTGTCGGTTGAGGAGTGTACACATAGTATAGGAACGAAAGGATCAGTCCAGCGCTTGCGAGAAAGATAAGAGCGTAGCCCTCTAGTGGCGAGCTACGCTCGAATGCATGAAATGCATCGAATTCTACGGGGATTGTGATGGTTTTAATGAGTCATTGGTTATTCGATGGCCAACAATGGTTCGATTATGGTCACAGATGGTTAACAATAATGTTGACATCAGGGTCAGAGATCCAGTGAAGACGGAGGCAATGTGAAAAGGTAGAACCAATGAAATACATCCAATATTGTAGGAGTTACAGTCGATTCAAAATCGGTGCTATTATAAAACCATCAGATCGAAATGGAGAAACGTAGAAACAGCATTAAAAACATAATAAAAATACACAAGTTAAAAAACTTATTTAGAAACAATTTTGCTAATTGCGTTTGAATCGTATTGAAACATCCTACGTATCGTGGAGACTGACCGATCAAGAATGTTGTTTCGAATATCGGTACAGGAAAATTCTGATTAACCGGCATACTCGGGACTGGGTTAGGAAAATCAAATAATTGGACTATAACTAGGTACATATGAAGCGATAAAAACGAGGAATTCGATCATTTTTATGAGGTTTTTCTCACTTTCCGGAATTAAGGAGAAACTTTTCCAACATTTTCAGAATTTCTAAATATCCTTCAGTAAAATATGCGTTGTTCGTATTTTTAAATATTAAAATCCTCCAATCTGTTCAGAAGTTACAATTTTTTAAAAATATACATGAAAGTTTGGGGAACTTCTTCTGATCACACATTATATTTTCGGTAAAGAATTTTTTTCTCGAAAGTGCGTAGGAATTTGGGGGTATGTTTATTCACCAAAAATGCTTGTAATTGACCCCTGCAACTGAAAATAATTTTTTTAGAACGATTTGAAATTTTTTAATTTCGACGGAAAATTTCACACATACTCGAATTTTTTTCTCGAAACTGGGTAGGATTTCAGGGGTATGTCTATTCACCGAAAATTATTGTATTTGACCCCTGCAACTAAAAATAATTTTTCCAGAATGATTTGAAATTTTTTTTTTTCGCCGAAAGATTTAGGCACCTACCCCCTATCGATTTTTCTTAAAAACTCATTTTTCATTTTTAGTAATTTTGTTTGACGCCCTACAGAAAAGTTGTTTAATACTTTTTTATAGGTACCCATGAGCACTATTTCAGAAAAAAGTTTCATTGAAATATATTCACTATTGTAGGAGTTATGAATGTTTGAAAATTGGACCATTTTTATGTGGTTTTTCGCATTTTCCGGGGTCAAGGATCAAATTTTCCAACATTCTTAGAATTTCTACATATTCTCCATCAAAATACGCGTAGTTTGCTTTTTTAAACATTAAAATCGTCCAATCCGTTCAGGAGTTATGACATTTTAAAGATTCGCATGAAATTTCGGGTAAACATTTCTGGCCAGAAATTATATTTTCGGTAAGGAATTTTTTTCTCGAAAATGGTTAGGATTTCGAGGGTATGTCTATTCACCAAAAATTATTGTAATTGACCCCCGCAACCGAAAATAATTTTTCCAGAACGATTTGAAATTTTTTTCCCCCCCCCGAAAAATTTAGGCACCTGTCGATTATTCTTAAAAATTCGTTTTTCATTTTTAATAAATTTGTTTGACTCTATACGGAAATCTCGTTTAACACTTTTTTGTAGATGTCTATAAGCCCTACTTCATAAATAAATTTCAATGAAATACATTCACTACTTTAGGGTACCATTAGAATCAACTACTTCTTCCTCGAATGCACGAAGCTATACGAAACACGAGAACTCATACGCAAGGTGGCTATGCATTATTGTGTACGTAAGTATTTCCAATCTCTTCCATAGTCATCTCACATGTATTCACCCACACTCTACAGCTGTCTGCCCATCAATACTAATTCAGTGAATAATTTCTCAACTGACCATCATCCATGAGAAGTGGACTCTATAATCACCTTCGAATTTTCCGATCGATATGACAGTGAGATTGTTTCACGAAAGTCCATAAGGTGCAAGGTCTACTCGTATATCTAATCCGTGATATCACGTACAGATCGGTAACTAATACCCCAAAACGAGAACTGTCGCGAACCATCGTACGGGCTCAGACCTCGGAACCCGCGAGTCCTACACACAGACTCCAACCACCAAGGACACCACGTAATTTTGAAAAGCTTTGGGAAGGAGATGCGAGTCCGGGTAGTTAGCAGCAAAGCTCCTGGAAAGTTCTCTTCCGGGTAGTTCGGTTGGAATATCTCTGTGCTCCGGTTGTATTGTTTAAAATTTCCCAGAATCGAATGCTCTCGCGGAAAATCGTACGAGTACGGAAAAGCGGAGAAGAACGGGGGTAGAGGGGGGCCCGTTCGAGCTGTCAGAATTGAGAAGCGACGCGGTCGCGGGCAGGAAATCGACGATATAGATACGAAACATCCTCGAAATTGCGGAGTATCGGCTCGCAGAGATACGGCGCACGCTCGCTCGTGGAATAGGAACAGTTTACGTCAGTTTCAGAACGAGATACGAGTACCAGCCGACGACTGGTTTATACGCGCGATCGGAATCGAGCGGACTCGTTATCGTGGACGTTCGCGTTTTTCATTCGAAATTCTGTTTTCCGCTTGAATACGGTATCGACGGCCGGTGTCCATCGGCCGATCGGGCATCCTCGCGGAAAACGGCAATGACTTTCTCGAAACTTTCAATGGAACGCGTCCGCCTGACAAGTGGATACCGTAAAAAATATTAGAAGATAATAACGAAGATTATTATCGGCCAAAAGTAATAAGTAGACTGCGGATGTGTATGGAAATGCGTATGTTTCTAGGAAATAGATAGAAGAGTGAAACCTAAATAGAAGTTTGTTGAATCACTGGACGTTCTTAAAAATATATTTTTTATTTTGCATATTTTGTATAAAAACATACGTCGAAACATACTGCATATCCTGCGCACTTTCGAGAAGAATTTAATAACTTTTTAACGAAGACTTCATCAACAAATTGGTATTCTTGATTTTCGTCCTATTTTGGTCTCTAGAATTGCTTTTTTTTTCATAAAATGTTTGTATAGGCTTCCGAACAACTATTTCAGTCTTCTAATTCAACGTTTGTATACAATAATCATAATAGAAATGACAACATAGCTATTTATACATCTCGTGTTTACCTATAGTGAACCATCAGCGGTTATAATATTCAAAATTAGTGAAATTACATTACAACATAGCTATTTATACATCTCGTAAATCATTAATCATCATGATAGATTCTACGTGAACGAATTTTATGAGGCCAGATTATTAAGGAACTTAAAACAATTAAAGCATGCTATTATGCCACAATCACATCTTGTAATGTCAGGCGTTCGTTTTCAGCTTATAAATTAACTTTAACACATAAGTGGACTCTCAATCTCAACTGAATTATTTTACTTAATGTTGATTTTTACCAAATTGATAAATGGAAATCAACTTTCCTTTAAAGCATTTAAAAAATAATGAACTAATAGAAAATTACATCAATTTTCAAATAATTGACGTATATTACATAATTATTAGTTTAAACTTGAGGAGGGCCGCAGCGGCCATAATAATCCACTTAAGGGTTAAACGATAAACGTCATCAACTAATTCTTGACAATATTGAAAAAAATCTTTAATTAATAAAATTATTTGAAAATGTTTTGAATATATTTTGCATATTCCTGTACATTTTGGTATATTATTGATACATATTTGATATCTGTCACCCACATATTTTGACATATTTTATTGACATAAACATCCACAGTCTAGTAATAAGACTATGGTTTCGTTGATACTTTCCTAAATATTTTTAATAAATGATAATGAACACTGCAAATACTTTGTTTACATTTTCCTTTATTTTTCTAACTACACTAGCTGGCCAATATTATAAGTTCGCTTCATTTTTAGCTGGTTTAATGTTATGGTTAGACATCCATAGTCTAGTAATAAGACTACGGTTTCGTTGATACTTTCCTAAATATTTTTAATAAATGATAATGAACACTGCAAATACTTCGTTTACATTTTCCTTTATTTTTCTAACTACACTAGCTGGCCAATATTATAAGTTCGCTTCATTTTTGGCTGGTTTAATTGTTATGGTTAGAGATATTGCTTTTTCCTTTTACAGAATTACTGTTGCAGTAACCATTTATTTCTAAATTAATTACAATGAAAATTGTTCTTAATAATCAGTAGCTGATCCAAGACGGTGAATTAGTTGGGAAATTCTGATTTCATATTACTTACATGATTTTCTATCGAGCCTTGATCAATTTCTTGCCATGCGAAAAACAATTGCTAAGTATTCGAAGAATTGAGTTTGCATAAGATTTCCTATAGTCTTTACATGTCACCTTAGAAAGGAGACTTATTTCTTATAATTCTATTTCAATTCACTTATAACACGGTAGAATATTAAGTAAACGTAAAACAAACATTAATAAGAATGAAAACAGAAATAACACTTGTGAAACTGGTTTATCTACACGATAATAAAGAACATTTACTTGCTTCGTATAAATGTCAAGGGTTAATTTACACTTTTGAGGTGCCAACCACATTCTACTTCATGAAGACAACCTGTACCAATGGCGTAAATATAATTTCAATAAATGAAAACTTATATAGTAGCATCCAAGAACATTTAGATCTATGTGCAATTATACGTAGTCCAAATCGGGAATGAAGGTTAATGAAACCAAATTAATAATCGTCAATTCAAGGATGAAGGAGACTACTTGATCATCAGTCGTTTTAAACAACGAACTTATATTATTGGCAGCTAAGAAGAATTCCTCTGAGGAGTAAACTTAGGTACTATTTTTAATAATTTTAAAAAAGCACTTCAAACAGTAATATTATTTTGATATTTGAATTATTTAGCGTAGAATATAAAGGAAGCTTGTTAGTATGGTTTGAAAGTTCTTTGACAGATTGTATGCAAATCCTTTGCATTTTAAAATCTTCTCACCTTGACCTGTTTCTTTTCAATATTCTCATAAACGACCTAACTGATATTTATATCCATTCCAACTTTTTTCTGTGTGCAAGCAAACAACCTAAAGATGTACAATAATCATATTAAATGTTGACAATTCTGGCGATCCAATCTTTACACGCTATTGGTTTGAACACCGCTATTCGAAATTACTTGCACGCTAACAAAAATCATTACTTTATATAATTTTTTCAATCAGATACATTATCGTTATTACTAACAATTTAAAATATAAAAGTTTATTGGTTACCCTACGATATCATGCAGTTTTATTCGTTCCCTCTGCTGTAATTCTTTACAAATTTTGGTTTCGACTCGTTATCGAAATAAGTAAATCATTCTCTAAATAAAGTTTTTATAAATACATAAATAAGTCTAACACTGGAGTCGTTCTTTAAAAAAGTACCGACACTGGAAAAGGCTATTTTTACAAAAAGGGTATGACTAACGCAAGATTTCTCTGAAATTTTATGCGACGATTTTGCAAATCCCATGCGCTGGAATCGTCGAGCGCGCGTCGAACGGGCGAAATTCGCGCTGAGACCGGAAATGCAAATGCGAGGTCGTAAATTTCGCGGGGGGGAAAGAGTCCGGGGCTGCGCGAGAAATCGCACGAGGGGAAAGCGTAAAGGAAAGTCCGAAAATTTATGTCCACCCGATCTCCCGAAACCACGTGGAGTTGAGCATCCCTGTGTCCCCGAGAGGGGTCTGTTTTACGCCGCTTTTGCTCAAAACACTCATTCTCTCGTTAACCCTGTTCATTGTCTGTGGCAATTTCCGTGGGCGGCTAAGTATCGCTGTGGTTTCTTAGACACAGAACGCCCATCGGTAACAGTCGATCGACTTTCAGCCTGTCGAACCAACAAAGACCACCGGAGGATGTTTTGGACAACGAGGTCGGACACCTATTTGTCTCCAAGCCCCTTTCCTTATCTGTTCGCTGACACATATTTAACGAAATCTCTTCACCCGGAATGTAACGGTTTTTCGACCCTTACGAGCTGTTGAATAACCCAGACGTTTAGTCAGTTTCGCACTGAATCACCTAATCCTTTCCAAACACTTCGAATACTAAATAAATAAACAAATACGTAACTCTTGAGTAAAAGTGATCTCTCTCAGCTGTCTTCCTTTTACGTATCATTTGTTCTACAGATCGATGTTTAATGCTCGTTTTCATCTAAAATTTTGTTACAGTCTCATGATTAATCTCAATCCAATGTAAAACGACAGAGAGACACAATAAATTTCAAACCCAAAAATAATCTTGCTACTTTTATTTTTATTAAAAGTAAAAGTTCTTCGAAGCTATTTAAAAAATGTTTTAAAAATCTGAAATTAACGAAAGAAGGGAACATTGGTTTTCTTCTGGTGTCACTTATCGAATGATTGAAAAATTTAAAGCAATTGCAAAAAAATATTAATTGCACTTTCAATTCCCTTGATGCCCTCATGCCCTTTCCAACAGTTGATTCTCCAAAAATGTGTTAGGAATTAAAAAAATGGTCGATCTGGTTGATTTAAATAAAAAAAATTTTGTAGAGTTAATTTATCGTGAATTTATCATGAATTTTTAAAGATCAAAAGAATTGTCTTGTTACGGAGGAACTCTGTTGCGTAAGTTGAATAACTTTACGTCATCAGCTAAACGTTTGTATTCTCATAGCATTGTTCGCCATAATTATTATTCTTTGTGCTTTGGGCTAATCAGAATTCTGGACTTCTTGCATAACATCTAGTATCTGGGAGACATTTATAGTTACGTTCTATAAAGATTGAATTATTGAACAAACTTAGTCCACTGAGTAATCGAAAACTAAAGTTTATAATTAAGTTTATAATTATCCTACTAATACTATTGACAATAGTTCTTTCAAATATTGTATATTTACTTATTCATTTATTCTATATTAATGGAAACTTGTCTGAATAATAGATTCATCGAATGAACGAAACAAATAAATCATAATATGTTGTTTCTCTTCGTTATTTTTATTATTCTAATAAAATTGTTATCGTCTCTGGGACTAACTAACACAGAAACTGCTTCGAGTTTGTAAATACGGTTTTCTATGTTCCGAAGCTTCGTTTTGCAAACTTTAATTTGAACAAATTTCAGACGTAGTTCTCAAATATTGACAATGCTTTTGCAAATAAAATGCAAACATTTATGAACATGTTACAGTAAGAACCTTCGAAAACATCTAGATCAGGTGCAGAAATGGTTGTCCAAGTGGCGCATAAATACTAATAAAACCAAACCGGTACATATCGACTTTACGATAAAGGAAACTACCTGCCCGCCAGTCCATTTAAGCGACAAACCTATTCCAAGGTCTAATAAGGTTAAATACCTTAGCTTAAATATAAATGAAAGGTTAATTTGAGAATACCACTTTCAATAAAATTCTTGATCGAAAATAAAATATTTCTATGCAAGATCATTCCGTGAACCTCTTTAAATTTATGAAATTGGACACTGATGATGCGTCAAGTCAACTGATATAAGCTTAATACTAAGTGTCCAAAATATAATACATTAAATGCAATGATTTTGTGGTTGTAGACTTTTGAGTCTGACTATAAGTAACAGCGAGGAGTGACATCGATGCATGACTTCTTCCTCCAATTTATTTATTTTGATAATAGTTAAAGATCCTAATAAAATAAAATTTAGTCCACAGTTGAAAAGCACTAGCCAAATGCTCAATGATCGAAAACAAAGGTTCGTGGATAGAGGATCGCGCCAGGTCACGGTGGAAACGCGAACAAATTAGGAATCGGTACGTTCAAATGACTTCTTCAGCCTCTTGCTTCTCCAAGTCATTCAATCTATTTATTTCGATAATAGTTACAGATCCTAATAAAATAAAATTTAGTCCACAGTATGATCAGAATATGAGTGCACCTGTTGAGAAGCACTAGCCAAATGCTCAATGATCGAAAACAAAGATCCGTGGACAGAGGATCGCGCCAGATCACGGTGGAAACGCGAACAAATTAGGAATCGGTACGTTCAAATGACTTCTTCAGCCTCTTGCTTCTCCAAGTCATTCAATCTATTTATTTCGATAATATTTACAGATCCTAATAAAATAAAATTTAGTCCACAGTATGATCAGAATATGAGTGCACCTGTTGAGAAGCACTAGCCAAATGCTCAATGATCGAAAACAAAGGTTCGTGGATAGAGGATCGCGCCAGGTCACGGTGGAAACGCGAACAAATTAGGAATCGGTACGTTCAAAGGGCTTCTTCAGGCTCGTATCAGCTGGTAAAATCGTGTGCAACGATTCCGCAGGAAAGTGACGACGGAGGGACAATCCATCGTGCAGGATTAACGGCAATTAGTCAGTACCCGTAGGCACGTAGGCGTGGCGTGTCCTGTCGTCACGCTCCGGGGCAACGACGACGGGCACATCGGAGGGAGAAAAAAGCAACGGAGAAGATACGACGCGAGGTAGGAAAATGAGAGAAGAAAGGCAAGAGGGCCCAGAGAGCACACGGATGGAAGAAGGAAGGACAACGGGCCGAGGAACCGAAGGAACGAGGGAGTCCTCGCCGATTACCTGCTCGTTCCCCCGGGTGTTCCTGGCACGGTGGCCATAAACCAAGCATCGAGCATCAGGGTGGACACTTTTATGGTCGGCAGCTTTGTCTAGCTACGGTCTGGCCACGTTATGGTCGTAGTATCCTCGCAATATAGCCCTTTGCAGGCCGAGGAAGCGCAGAAGGGGGAAAAAGGCAGCGTGTACCGCAGGACAGCCAGGACATCGCCAGGATACTGCTGGGCACCAGGAGGGTGGACGGAACGAAAGAAGGAACTCATAACGTTTCCACCAACCGACTCGATTGCCCCAATCGATCACCCACTGGCTTTTTTTCGGACCTTCCATGAACAGGATACGGCCAAGCAACCACCGCCGCCCTACGCTCCGCTCGTAAAAGATACCGGTCGATTTGTAAGTTCGCTGTCGCTCTCCTGATCCGATGCACCTCGAAGAATGTAACAGGAAAAAGTTGTGGAACGAAGGCTGGACCGGTGCACAGTGGTCCGGGGAGCGACATTTCGTGACCAATATTCAATTTTTCGACCTTCCAACGCTTCGACGAATTACTTGAGAATAAAATAATAATTTCCGACTTTGTATTTTTATTCAAAGAGTATAAATTCTATAATTGTATGCTTTTTTATTTTAACCCTTTGCACTCGTATTTAAGGCTATCGATTAACTCGGAATTTTTGTTCATATTACAATTTAACTTGTTGGTTTAGTAGAAAAGATTAGAAAAATACACAAATTTAATCTGTACCCCACTTCCTTTTGAACAGTGAAAATCTATATAATATGTGTATATAAATTTTGATTTTTTAAAATATTTAAAAAATAAATAAAACTAACTTCTAGATTGAAAGGAACACGTAGGACACAGAGGAATACTGAAGGCTAAAATACGTAATGCTACATAAAATATGAGGCTTCAGTATATTTTTTATTACCAGCTTTTATGAATATATGAAATATAGTTCCAATATTCCCCTCGAAAACACAATCTTGTATTACAATTCTTTATTTTTCTTTGACGATTTTTTTTATAAACAAATGGCCTCGGGAACAAAACCAATTAGCCAGGACAAAAGAGGAAAAATCTTTTATCTCTTACTTTATATATACACATACATTTAAACAGAAAAGAAAACATTGTAACGAGGGTCCCTGGAATGAAATACTAATGTAGATAATGTGTATAATAATAAAATGTAGGATGGCAACTACATGGCGACATACGAGTGCAAAGGGTTAAATTGCATAAATTTCAATGTACATCTTAGAAATCTATGTAATCCTCAATTATTTTGTACCGATATGTACTGTAATTTGAGTTGCTATAAATCACATATATAATATAGAAAATTTATTCTATGATAAAATCTACTTAGTTTCCAGATCATCGGAGTAATTAAAGAGTACAGTATATGTAATTTTACCATAAATGAACAATATAATATAAAAATATTATAGTATAGTTTCGTATAGTTTCCAAATTACAACGAGAAAATAAAAAGTAACCGAATATTTGAGGGTCAATTTCTATATCTTAAAGTAAATTTGTATCTATATATACTCTACATACCCCTAAAATTTCAAAAGTTTGTAAATTTTTGAATTGAAGATCATCCCTTATGAGATTGAAAGTATCTCCGCTGTTTCACGATGTAGTTAGTATTTTCAAAAATCGTCTCACTGTCTTGATAGTTGAGGATAATGGATACTTTGAACTATTATACCACTAACTTTCACGTCTCCTTTGTATAATACATCAGAAAAAGAAGAATAAAGTTATCATTTTTCGTTTTCGAATTATTCATTTCTATTATATGTTAGTAACCTGTGGACTACACAATTACATTATTTAATTGAAATGATTGAACTCGATAAACTCCATAATGAAAACATAGTTGATAGAGAAAAAATAACTTTCATATTTTTACACGCAGAATGGTGGGAAAAATCAATTTACATAAACAGAAATGCATGCTTCAACCTAAAATACAAATGCATTTTCCTCTATAAAGTGTTTGTATCTTCGAATAGACTAGCCAAAAATGTCTTTAACTCGTTAATAAATTATTTTCATTATAACAATTTAAAAATAACAGGAAAATATACAATGTTGTATTAAGGGTTATTGTAAGCGTTTTAGAAACAGTGACCACTACGGTAGCTAACGCGTTAATAACAAAACTTGAAAAACTAGCCATTAATTTATTACCAATTCTTCGATCGAAAATTTTAACCCCACCAGTGTGAATATCTCGTATTCGAACGCGACGAGTGCGATTCGAAGAATTTGCACCGATCAAGAGGGGTCAAACGTCGAGGATGAAACGCGTTTGGGGCACCTCGGAAGCGTGCAGAGACAGCAGTTGCGACATCCATGAAACTCGAACGTGTCCGGGGACCTCGAAAGGGAGCCGTCGAAGATCGATGTGTCTGTAATCACACCGACGAAGGTCGCGGGTCGGGAGAAGGATGAAAAAGAAGGAAGGAAGGCAAAGGCGTCTAATCTGTCGGCAGTGATCAGGACCCAGTATCGATGATGAAGTCTCCGGCCTCTTTGAAGTCCGCCGTGGTTCGCGACGGGGGAGCGAGACCCGCTCCTCCGAACCTTCGATTCCTCCTGATCCTGATCCTGTGCCGGCAGGACCGCTCGGGTCTGTCCGGGCCCATCGGGGCCCGTCTGTCTTAATGCCCGTCAGAAATTAAGGCGAGGGAACGGATCGATCGGAATGCTAATGACATCGATACTTGTCAATATCTCTGGCAGAAAAATAAGACGAGGTCTCGTGGTAGTCTGGCGAAGAGTAATGCGACCGCCCGCTAATATTCTAATTCCTCAACGTCGAAGGGCCCGCGGATTACAGTGGCTAACGATAGCAGACCTAGGAAAATTTCAAAATTTAAGATTGATAGTATCTCAGTAATTATTTATTTTAGACCCTATTTGGTATAGTACTGTTTTATGTAGAATTTAATGCTTTATCTAAATGTGGGAAGAAATATTAATCATTCTATTTAAAAAACTGAAAGTGCATCTTGATTAAATATAAAACAAAATAATATAAGACCGATTACAGTACCTCTAAAAACCATTGTAATCTGAAAAACTTTTACAACAAATAATTTATGAGTTATTTCAAATCGTCATATTACGAGACTCACTCCGTATAAGTTACTTTTCTTTTTGCATAGATAATAACTTTCTGGACGTGTAAAGTATCGATGAAGGATATCATTAATGACTTAAAAATTATAACAATGATATTACAAAGTTGTAGATTTTTCTTTTGGTGTCAATCAGAGCATTTTAAGAAGTTTTTCTATAAATATAACATTTGATTTTGAAATTAAGATTCTTCTGGCACAATATTATTTCTCAAATATAAATCGACGTACAGCGAATTTGCAATATTTTCGTAGGAACATAAAAACATGTCGCAGGAAATATGTTGGAATTTCAATCGCGATTTCCAGCTTTTGGATCGGGCGTGTGTTATCCCCTGAGCATGCCCTAAAAAGAAAGAGTTTTTTTTGTGCTAAGTAGTACGTATCGTTTATTGTACAATCACATGTTTCCTCATGCCTTTTTCAAGTTTAATAAATAAGTTTCCTTTGTGCATTTGAATCATTCGGTTTCGTTACCTTAACCCAACAAAATACACCTGGGTACGCAATCGCCAAAATAATGGTTGAATATTAAAGTTTCAAGTCTAGAAATAATTATATAATTCATCAGAGATATCTTTATGCCCCCGTAGTCGATATATTTCGAAAGACCGACCCTTACCATTTAATCCTCGATTTACACACGTATCGTTGAACAAAGTTCCCTGTCGCACGCGCTTCGCGTTACGTACACTTTGGCGACCCACTGTACGCAGTATTCGACAACGAAAATTCGCGGCACGGCGTATGCACGATGTCGGAAGGTGGCTGGTAAAGTGAACGAAATCCCCCGAACCGCGAAACCGTGTCAAAATCCGGGAAAGCTGAAAGGCGTCGTTTAAACTTCGCACGCAATCTCCTCGGCCGGTTTCCGACCGCATCGCCAACGACTTCGACGGCTTCTCTCGCGAGAGTTCCAGGCCCCGAAGACTTCCTAGAACGTAATTGCTCGCCGAACCGCAGCTCGCACACGGAAATAAGGAAACCGAGCAGAAGTTAAGGGGTAGAGGAGGAAGTTCTACCGCGAGTGCTCTTCGCGTTCGAGTTACAAGAAGAAGACGAGGAAGAAGAAGAAGAAGAAGAAGAAGACGGGGAAAGTTTTCATTTGCAGAGGAACGGAGGTCGGGGCCAATGGCGGCGGCTTTAAATCGTTCGCAATTCAGAGGCGTCGTTTCTCCCCACCGCGGCCCTCTTTCTCTCTCGAAGACTCGTCCGGAAGTCGGCCGGTCGGGGCACAACCTGTTGACCGGCTCTTGCCAACGAGAAATCCTGCGAACGGTTGCTCGTAAACCGTTTAATCGTTAACCTATTTGCGAGTGTCACGTTACTAAATCTCGATGAAATACGGGGCACGGAGCTTTCTTCGATCAGATAATCCGCGCAAGGGTGCTGAACGAACGTATAGAGCGGTACAGTATATCGAGATTAAGCTTTCAAAATATTTTTTATCGACGTTTCGGTAGTTGGTCCTAGTTACTTGGGGGAAAAGAATATCTTAACACCTTGCACATTGAGAGATCATACAAATTCGAGCAGAGCACTATTTAAATGCACTGTTCAAAGTCATGCTAATTTTTAATTAAAAATTGATTCAATAGTACCGGAGATATCGAAGGACGAAAGTATGATAACCACGCTTGATCTCTAAAGTTGCCTTTTCTAAATACGTTTATGTCGGACCCGTTTTAAATTATATGCAAAATAGATTTGAAAGATGAGGAAGATTGTCTTTTCCAAATACGTTCGCGAACTCTGTGGCGTTCTGTTGCGTAAATCTGTTCGCTTTAAATCGTAAAAATATTAAAACATATAAAGATTTACAATTGTAAGTAACCTACCGAATGCACTTAATATGCAAGAATAGAAGATATGCTTAAAGACACGAATTATTATATTTAGAGGTTGAGACAAACCTCTACAAAGCTACCGTTTCATTAATTCTATTAATAGAAATAGGAGTTTGCATACAGATCCACAGTTTAACTATAAGTGAATGATAGTTAACTATAGAATTTTAATAAACTTAAAAAGTTTAAACTGACACGATGAGTTTAGTTTTGAAATTTCTTGCTAATAATAATCTAGATTACGCTTGCAAAGTATTAGAAGAGAAAGGTATATGCGCATATAGACCCAGATAAGTACGTAATATAATAATTTAGTTTAAAGTAATAAGAAGTTAATGATAAACGACCGTAATAAGAAGAAACTTGGCAAGGTTTTTTTAGAATTTCCCGGTAGTATAATAGTTCAGAATAGAGGTCGGACATTTATGGCTCACGGCACGCTATGTTCGCAGTTGGCTCGTCAATCATTTTGCTATAGTTACGTATTGTCATGGTATTTTGACAAAAATTGTAATAGTTGTTAGCAAGCAATTTCTTAATTGCTTATCAAAATCAGAAGAAACAGTATACATCTCAATCACGTATTAATAATATAATAATAACATGTAAATCCAATAACAAATTTATTATTGACGTTATCGATCATGGTGGATGTAGTTTTCCATTGATTTCACATTTTATCTATGTTTTAAAAGAATTTGTAGTAACGTGGCTGCATTCATTAAAAGTGCTGCTATTTTGTCAATATTTGAGTTTTTAAATTTTCAGAATAGTATTTTGATTGTATTTTCCGCGTTCACCAACATTGTAACGTAAATAAATTCTGTTATCAATTATATAATCTTTAACTTTCCATTTTAAAGGTAATTGGTTAATCAAAATAGAATTCTTACGATTAGAACATGACCATATTTACGACATAATTTGATAATATCGTTAGTACGTTAATGATTGCAAAGTGTTTCGGTTTAATACGTCGCGTAACTTTCCTTCAGAAAAAATTCTAAATATTACCCTTCTCTGGCCAAGGAGACACGGAAGCCCGTTAATAAATACTTAATAAACTGGAAAATTGAATGGTAGAAAATGCGATAAGGGTTTGGAAGGATTTAGTCTGTCATTGTTCTTAATCCACGACTGTCGACGACGGGTTTATCAGTCGATCAGTATTAAGACATCCTCGAGCGAGAGAATCGGAAACGGAAGAGGTCGACGCGAAACAAGGGTTAAAGTTTCGTCAACAACAAATTGTTCCCTGGCGCTGCGTCTAATCGGCTTAGGAACCACCTGTAGTCCCGAAAGGGCTTACGGGATAAGGTGCTACCGTCCTTGAAGAGGGTAACGTTCTCGGAAGAAAAGCGTGTATACGATTTTAGCACCTGCGACAGGTAGCCTTCGTGTATTTGAACTGCAATGCAACCCACCATTTCGAAATGAACCGCCAAGGGAGAAGAATAAACGGAAGACCGGCCCAGCTGGCGTCCATTTCAAACGCCCAGCAGTGTCATTCTTACTTTACGTACAACCTTTTTGGCGGACAAGTATAATAATCCGATAATTTTCTTAATTTTTCTATTTATTAAATTACACGATTGATACCCGACAGTGTATTTATCTGAATAATGAATCATTATATGATGGTTTAATAATTTTCTACATTTAAAGTTTATTTATTTATTTTAACGTTCTTGTTACGAGAAAATAAAACGAAAAAATAAGTGAGGTGCAGCTAACCTGTTTATAAACCTAAACTCGATCCGGGACTCCCCTTGTTAACGCCATTTTAACTGTTTCCCTCACGAGGGCTTGTGTATAAGACACAAAGTGCAGCTTTTACTTTTTTTCAATTCACACGAAATTCTCTAAATTTATTCATAAAAATTTTTTAATTTTATCCATTCTGAGAGTCTCTAGGTTAAAAAAGGAATTAAAATAAAATGTAATGTATTTATAATGTAAATGTATTAATTTTTACTTGAACTAATCAGAGATAACGTATCTGTATATTTTGATTATAAACGTTCACTAAAAGTGGAAGTAGCTAGAATGGAAAGGTTTCTTAGCCAATGTCGATTATACTATATTTTAAATATCTGTAATACCAAAAGAAATAAAAATATCATTTGTTATATGTATATACACGCATATTTCTCGACTATAAACATAAACGATAAAACTGACGTGGTACAGTCTATTCGTCCTATTGACATATTAACGATATTATCGATAATCAATAGTCTCAATTTCACGATACCAAGCAACTAGCAGAAAAGAACAGAAAATTTCACTGATATCCTCGAGAAAGAAAGGCGAACGTTCTCGATCCTGGCGATCAGAGATTGTTACCTTTAGATCGTTCGCTCGACACCAGATTCGAGACACTTCGTCACGACGGCTCGTCTTAACTAATTTTTTGTCCCGCGCACCTGAACCACTCGGTAACTGCCACGTTTCGTCCTTTTGTCCTTCCGGATCCCGTCAAAAATCGCATCGTTCCCCGATTTCGCAAGTCAATCCCGAACCACTTTGAGGAATCGCCGATTGTAACGAGCTTTTAAGGCGGCGTGCAATTCCATGAAAAATCTTCGCACCTCCTGGCTGGGATGACGTTGCAGCTTCGAGGGAGGCTCGTTGCACCGGCTGCGTAGGCTCGTTTGAGTACACAAACGAGGTGTTCCCGGCGAACGAGCGCAAATGTACCTGTTTTTCTCCCGAGGAAACAATGGACGAGCCCCGGCCTCGATAAGTCACGGACGAAAATCGATGATTTTCTGGTTGCGATCTTTTTACACGGTGAATTCCGCCCCCTCGATCCATAATTCGCGGGGATACGTCTTCATTCTGCGTGGCATTCTTTAACGGAATACGCCGTGAGCCGTTAAATCGCAGCGCCTCGATTTTAATTGAAATCGTTCCTACGTTCGACGTTACCATTAACCATCGATACCAACACCGATCGCTTTCTACAACCGTATTCTAGATTCGGTAGAAATTTAATTTAATCTGGTTTCTCCACTAGACAATTTTAGATTAGATTAAATCCACAACACTAGGTACTGATCACTGATTTCACAGATAATGTTTCCAGCTCAATTATTCACGTTCGAAAAAATATGTAATTTTATTTAAAATCTTCGAGAACAATTTTTTATTTACAACCGTATTCTAGATTCGGTAGAAATTTAATTTAATCTGGTTTTTCACTAGACATTTTTAGACTAGATTAAATCCACGACACTAGGTACTGATTACTGATTTCACAGATAATGTTTCCAGCTCAATTATTCACGTTCATAAAAATATGTAATTTTGTTTAAAATCTTCGAGAACAATTTTTTATTTATCGTAATACTTGCCCATTTCGAGCAAATGTTTTTCTATGAAATTTTTTTCTATCATAATTTGGATAGAGATTTTAAGATTCAAATTCTCACCCTTATTATTTAATATCTCAATCTATGTATTCACCAGTATAGGGGGAGTTACCGGACACTTGAGGTTTTTTAAATCATTAAAAAAATATAATATTTTATGTCTTCTATACTGTTTTATTTATATTTCTTTCAACCTGTTAAAGTTAAAAACAAGAAAAAAATCGATATTTCTACTTCAAAATGCAGCCATTTTTTTGATTGACTCGCGACAAGTTCTTGATGTCAAGTTTCAGGATCATGAGGCTATGCACTCGTCATTAAGTCTTATATATTAAAATCAACACATTTTTACATTTACGTGGTATTCATGAAACAAATCTACTCTTTTTCGTGATCATTGTACGAACAAATTTAAACGAAATTAAATAGTATACGTTTGAAAAATTATTTGAAATTAAATCGTACGTCAAGGGGTTAAGAATCTTTTTCATTCAGACAAACAGAATAGCTGGAATCATGGAAGCCATTAGAACACTTTTTCGGTACAAGATTGCTTACTTGGCTCTGTATTGCCACAAATTTAGACTATTTCTCGTTGTAAAAATTTGTAAATATTACTGAAAGAGTAATAAATATACTAATAAATATATAAAAATTTTAATGGAAGATTCTAGAGGCCAAAATAAGACGAAAATCAAGAATACCAATTTGTTGATTGAGGCTTTGTTAAAAAGTTATTAACATTTGAAGTTCCATACCGACTGGAAAATTTTTCGGTGAAAAAAAAAATAACAAATCGTTCTGGAAAAAATATTTTCAGTTGCGGGGGTCAATTCCAATCGTTTTTGGTGAATAGACATACCCGCGAATTCCTACGCACTTTCGAGAAAAAAATTCTTTAATGAAAATATAATATGTGGCCAGAAATGTTTACCCGAAATTTCATGCGAATCTTTAAAATGTCATAACTCCTGAACGGATTGGACGATTTTAATGTTTAAAAAAGCAAACTACGCGTATTTTGATGGAGAATATGTAGAAATTATAAAAATATTCGAAAAGTTGTTCCTTGACTCCGTAAAATGAGAAAACCCGCATAAAAATGGTCCAATTTTCAAACAGCCATAACTCCTACAATTGTGAATATATTTCAATGAAACTTTTTTCTGAAGTAGAGCTTATGGGTAGCTATAAAAAAGTATTAGACAACTTTTCTGTAGGGCGTCAAACAAAATGACTAAAAATGAAAAATGAATTTTTAAGAAAAATCGACAGGGAGTAGGTGCCTAAATTTCTCGACGAAAAAAAAAAATTTCAAATCGTTCTGGAAAAATTATATTTGGTTACGGGGGTCAATTACAATCATTTTTGGTCATTAGACATACCCTTGTAATCCTAACCATTTTCGAGAAAAAAATTCCTTACCGAAAATATAATTTCTGGCCAGAAATGTTTACCCGAAATTTCATGCGAATCTTTAAAATGTCACAACTCCTGAACGGATTGGACGATTTTAATGTTTAAAAAAGCAAACTACGCGTATTTTGATGGAGAATATGTGGAAATTCCAAAAATATTCAAAAAGTTGTTCCTTGACTACGCAAAATGAGAAAAACTCCATAAAAATGGTCCAATTTTCAAACAGCCATAACTCCTACAATTGTGAATATATTTCAATGAAACTTTTTTCTGAAGTAGAGCTTATGGGTACCTATAAAAAAGTATTAGACAACTTTTCTGTAGGGCGTCAAACAAAATGACTAAAAATGAAAAATGAATTTTTAAGAAAAATCGACAGGGGGTAGGTGCCTAAATTTCTCGACGAAAAAAAAAAATTTCAAATCGTTCTGAAAAAATTATTTTCAATTGCAGGGATCAACTACAATCATTTTTGGTAAATAAATGTACCCTCGAAAACCTACCTAGTTTCAAGAAAAAAATTTAATAAGTGGACAAATTTTTGGACAAAACTAAAAAATTTTAAATCGCTCTAAAAGAATTATTTTTAGTTGCAGGGGTCAATTATAATCATTTTTGGTCAATAGACATACCCTCGAAATCCTACCCACTTCCGAGAAAAAAAATTCAGTAGGTGCAGAAATTTTTCGACAAAATTAAAATAATTCAAATCATTCTAAAAAAATTATTTTTGATTGCGGGGGTCAATTTCAATCATTTTTGGTGAATAGACATACCCCCGAATCCCTACGCACTTTCGAGAAAAAATTTCGTTACTGGAAATGCAATGCGTGGTCAGAAATGTTTCCCCAAAATTTCGTGCGCATCTTTAAAAAATCATAATTCCCGAACGAATTGGAGGATTTTAATGTTTCGAAATGTAAACAACTTGTATTTGTTCCTCGAAATCTTACGCACTTTCGAGAAAAAAGATTCGTATAGGTAGACAAATCTTATTAATACTTTTGTTAATAACTTTTTGACCAAGCTTCAATCATCAAATTGCTATTCTTGATTTTCGTCTTATTTTGGCCCCTAGAATCTCCCTTAAAATTTTTCCCAGGAATGGCCAAACACCCTGTACATGCGAAACACCGATACAAGAAGTTGTATAGTTTCCTCATAAAAAAATACCGAAAAGAACATAAAAAACGCGTTTTATTATAGAAGACCCTCTTAATCCTTTGCATTACGCTGAAATTCGGAAGAAACCATGCCTAACTCATACACCCGATTGATCGGAACTTGAAACACGATATGTCGATCGACAGAATATCGATATTTACGAGTTCGACTCGTGTTATTCACGTTTCATATGAAATTGAACGAGTCTGACGAGTCGGTCTCGTGAAAATAGTGGAAGGGGTTAAGTGACACGATCTCCCTCTCATTAAGTATGGAGTTTCGGAAATATCGCGTCCGCGGCTCGTATCGAACAGACTGTGCACGAAAATAAATCGACCGGGTAAGATTTTATCAAGGACCCGTAGCGAGCGACACATCGCTGCCGGCCATTTAACGTTCAGGAAACACAACCGCTTGTGGAAAACGCGCGCGCACGTAGGATGCACTGAATCGTAGACACTCACCGGGAGTTTCGCATAAGAGGAGAGCCGGCAATATTCACGTGCACAAGCGACCGGGGCACTCGAATAACCCGTCGGCCACTCGAAACCAGCGGAACTGGCGATATTCCAACGTATGCGCATGCATGGAAGGTCGAGTGCACGCTTTTTCCTCGTTTTTTTTTTTTCCTTTCTTTCTTTATATTCCCATCGACCCGCCGCGAAAACATTGCCGACCGATCATGCCGTTTCTTCCGTGCGATAAATCCCGGAGAACACGGTCGACGGATCGGTCGAAAAGAACCGGCGCTTTTCCCAGCGCTAAGCGTGTTTAAATCGGGCAACATGTAATTAATGGGAGAAACGAGAGGATTCCAGGTGAAGAACTTCCAATCGCGAACAACGCCCGATCGCGGATTTTCCCTGCTCGTCGACGATCAGGGTTGCTGCGTACAGTATGGGGGTCAAACTGTGAATCGAGCTGATGAATATTCAGAATTTGATCATTTCTTATTGCTCGATCTTTAGATTAGTTTTTAAATGTCTATAAACCTTGAAACGAAATGCTATTTGTCTATGAAATTTTTTTAAATAAGATAATATGTATAGGTACAGCAGTCTATATTTAAGTTTTTAAATAGACCTTGAAACGAAATGCTATTTGTCTATGAAATTTTTTTAAATAGGATAATATGTATAGGTATAGCAGTCTATATTTAAGGTTTTAAATAGATCTTGAAACAAAATGCTATTTATCTATGAATATGTTTTAAATAGGATAATATGTATATACAGCAGTCTATATTTAAGTTTTTAAATAGATCTTGAAACAAAATGCTATTTATCTATGAATATATTTTAAATAGGATAATATGTATAGGTACAGCAGTCTATATTTAAGTTTGTAAATGTCTATAGATTTTGAAACGAAATGCTATTTATCTATGAATATATTTTAAATAGGATAATATATACAGGGTGTTCGGCCACCCCTGGGAAAAATTGTAATGGGAGATTCTAGAGACCAAAACAGGACGAAAATCAAGAATACCAATTTGTTGATGGAGGTTTCGTTAAAAAGTTATTAACGTTTAAAGTTCCGCTCGTAATGAATTTTTTTCTCAAGAATGCGCAGGATTTCGAGGGTATGTCTATTGACCAAAAATGATTGTAATTGACCCCCGCAACCGAAAATAATTTTTTCAGAACGATTTGAAATTTTTTTTTTCGCCGAAAAATTTCAGCACCTACCCCCTGTCGATTTTTCTTAAAAATTCATTTTTCATTTTTAGTAATTTTGTTTGACGCTCTACAGAAAAGTTGTCTAATACTTTTTTGTAGGTACCCATGAGCTCTACTTCAGAAAAAAGTTTCATTGAAATATATTCACAATTGTAGGAGTTATGGTTGTTTGAAAATTGGACCATTTTTATGGGGTTTCTCTGATTTTGCAGGTTCAAGGACCAACTTTTCGAATATTTTTGCGATTTGTACATATTCTCCATCAAAATACGCGTAGTTTGCTTTTTTAAACATTAAAATCGTCCAATCCGTTCAGAAGTTATGACGTTTCAAAGATTCGTATGAAAATTCGGGCAGACATTTCTGGCCAGAAATTATATTTTCGGTGTGGAATTTTTTTCTCGAAAGTGAGTAGGATTTCGGGGGTATGTCTATTGACCAAAAATGCTTGCAATTGACCCCTGCAACTAAAAATAATTTTTCCAAGACGATTCGAAAGACTTCTTTTTCACCCAAAATTTTCAGCACTTACTCGAATTTTTTTCTCGAAAGTGAGTAGGATTTCGGGGGTATGTCTATTGACCAAAAATGCTTGCAATTGACCCCTGCAACTAAAAATAGTTTTTCCAAGACGATTCGAAAGACTTCTTTTTCACCCAAAATTTTCAGCACTTACTCGAATTTTTTTCTCGAAAGTGGGTAGGATTTCGGAAGTATGTGTATTCACCAAAAATAATTGTAATTGACCCCCGCAACCGAAAATAATTTTTCCAGAACGATTTGAAATTTTTTAATTTAATTGTTAATAACTTTTTAACGAAGCCTCAGTCAAGGAATTGATATCCTTGATTTTCGTCTTATCTCTACAATCTCTCATTAAAATTTTTCCCAGGGGTGGCCGAACACTCTGTATAGGTACAGCAGTCTATATTTAAGTTTGTAAATGTCTATAGATCTTGAAACAAAATGCTATTTGTGTATGAAATTTTTTTAAATCGTACAACATGGGTAAGAACAGTTGTCTATAATCCCTGACGCCTTTAAGAATAATACAATTTAAATTTCTACCTTATAATATGCAATTGAACATTCTTACGTATTGTAAGTTATTTTATAATAATAATATAATTACTTTTTTCTGGAGTATATTTCGCTGAGAAGGGCCTAGAACCAAGATCGAAACGTAGTATTGCTTTTAACGAGCTCCAATTCTACCCTTTCCAGGGCCAACTAGCTTCACAACTAAATTATCGTTCAACATAAATTAGGTATATTCCGTTCTCAAGAATAATGCACTACTTCCTGAACCTTTCGTCGCGTTGTATACAATGATTAAATACACATTTATCTTTTATAGTATTCGTAAACGTATTTTAAACGCTGAAGGACCTCGATAATTTCTTTTTACGAAAATATGCCGCTAATTTAGAACGCGCCTGGTTTAAAGTTCGCCATTGGGGTTTTCCCTAAAAATGAATAAATCGAAGAATAATCGTCGAGTTATGTTTACACTCTAAATTCGTTTTCCGGGTGGTTTTTCCGCGCGGATCGGCGAAATTTCTCACGGGCCTCGCGCTCGTATATCCTGCTTCGAGAGGCGCGACACGTGAGATAAATGGAATACGAGCGGAAAAAGCCGATGTTGTTGGGACAGAGCAGCGCGCACGATAATTATCAGCCCACCCACGCAACCGTTAAGAGTAAACCTCGTTATCCGGATGCGAAAGAGCCCCGGCAAAACTCTCGAGATCTCTCGAGCAACCGGCAGCCGTCAGTTTGTTACTCCCCGTTAGCTTGGAAAAACGGCAATCACCCGGTTCGCGTTCCAGAAAATTGAAAAATTATCGCTGCGCATGGGACACGGCAACCTTTCACCATTTCAACGAATTACTCGACTTAATTGATCGTCAAATCGACGTTGATAATGGTTACCTACGAATCGTCTGCGGACACATCCGAATTCTAGTAGAATCGAATTTTTATCTCTCTCGAATCTTAACCTTTTCTCTATTGAATCTGTCGATGCACTGTGACACTCGCTCATTTATTGAGGGGACCAGGCAGTCAGAAAATTAATTTTTTTTTCGAAAGCAATACTATTCAAAAATTAAATGCCAAAGTTTGATGACGTTGTGGTGAAAAATAAGGATTTGGGAGATGAAAATGTCGAGCACGGAAGTCGGAGGTGTCGTAATAGTTAGTCAAGCTGGAACAAAGCAAAGATCTAAAATAATTTTTGCAATACAAAATTTGTATTTGTGTACATTTTAAGCTATCAAAACATCGTGTAAAAGAGAAATTATTCATACATAATAAGCCCTTACAAAAAGACTCAATCTGATTGCCTGGCCCCCTTAATGTAATATATTAGTAACTGTAACATAATATTTGACAGAGAAATAGTTCGAAATTGTGTGAGAAAGACATCAACATCTATGGAAGTATTTGTGGCAGCTAATGAAGCCATACAAAGTAAATTTTCGGTAAAACAAATTAAGAATTCTTTTCATCTCTGCACAAATTGTTATATTTCTTTAACGTATGTGACATGTAGCAATTCCTAAATTAAGGTCGCAACAATTTACCTCGTTATATGGCACAGTGATACAAAATGCATTGCTTCGCAAAATTAATTTTTTCGAAGTTGTGCTTCTTACTTAGATAAATGTAATTGTATTATTAATAGTAAAAAGGAAAAACTTTGAACGAGTATCATCACTGGTATTGAAAATAAACTAAAAAATGAATCGACAAAAAAGACTCTGCGTTGAATTAATTTTACGATTTATATTTTAATAATTATATTTAGGGAAATTAACCAAGGAGTTTTATAGAGTTGTCGACAAAAGTTTATATTTCAGTTGTCTTTATTAACTCGAGCCACATAGAATAATGTTAGAATTCAGTAGATTCAAGCATACCAGTTAAAAGGTCATTTCTGTCTACGATTATTTATTCAGACGCTCGATGCTACGATAGAGAACATCATCTATTAGAGAACGCACCTTTCCAATTCCATTTATTGGCCAATTTCGAATACCGTTACATTTGGTCATTTCATAAGTCTTTGCATATTCAATCATGCAAACTTTTGACCCAATGTAAGTCATAGATATACATTATCCAACCAGTTCAAACCACAACACGTTTATCATTGTTTCGTAATGTTATATATCTTGCACCAGCGGAAGTTTTAAGCGAGACGGTTGATATTCTTTAGTCGAAGATGAATGCAAGGAAAATTTATCTGTATCCTTCGAAGTTGATAAAATAGAACATATTATGCTATCGTAAGCATTGACAATATTTATCGTGCCATTCGTTACTAAGTTCAGTCGACTTTTAAAAACAAAATCAATGTCTACTATTTGCACGTGTTCTGCATCATTTGAACTCAACAGGCGGCAGTGGTGAAGCTCTGCGACACCCTCTTCTCTACCCTAACCACGTGCTTACTTTGTTTACTGTTTACATTCAGTCCTGTGCACATATTTTCTTCAAATACAGTTTCCTTAAAATCCAAAACAATTTTCAGATGTGCGAAAGCACTCATAAAATACCTTGATACAAAAGATTGAACTGTCTTCTTAATACGAATCATGTATCAACGAGAAGATATACGTAGTGGATACAAGAAATTCAACATTATCGAAGAATTATTGCTCCCTATTAAAAGTAAATTTACAAGTGATAATGCATACTTATAAAATTTATCGTCCATGAATTCCCAACATAGTAATGCTGTATAGTAATCATTTATCGCTGCGCCAAAGGCTGTCTCTGCTCGTCAAATAAATAAATACGCATATAATCGTCGCGAACAAAGTTGCTGGCCCGTAAATATGGAGGACGAATGAAATATTGTTGATAATGTTCGCCGATGATAAACGGCGTGGATTCGAGACCAAGCGGATCGATCGATTTCCGAGCGGCGTTAAAGCACGTCCGCACCTGCGCTCGAACGAAAATCGGAATCCGCGATCTCCGGGCACGGCGTCCAGCCTGGAAACTGATAAATTGCGACTTCCGCCTGCGTTTCGATCGTGCCGCGTAATTTCCTGCAGAGTAGCCGGCTATGATGGAGGAAGAGAGGGACAGGCTGTGGAAGCCAACGGCGATCGGAAATTGGCCCGATGACATTGATTAAAGCGTTTAGCGACGGCGACAATGCCGTAATTATTAATCGGTGACGACGACGCGCCAAGATTCCCGATCCCCATCCACAATAGGCCTACCGATACCGGGAATGAGTTCGAACTAATGCGAAATTCCTCTCGTCTCCTACTTTCGTTCGACACTCTTCGCTCGTTTACCCAGCTACGACAAAAATTGTATTCGATCGCTGAATGGTCAACTACTCCAATATGAGAGATAAACAGCTCTTATCTATTGCTTTCTGAGAAGAAAGTGTATCGTAATGCACATTGCTTTGAATTGATAAATTTCACTTTTCTCCTACTATCTTATAAACTTTATTCTTGTCAGTCTAAGGATAAGAGTATTAACCCTTTGCACTCGACTGTCCCCTCTGAAGAGACATCCAACAAAGATGTACCCCCTAAGGGAATACAACGATATTATTATTTTAAAGTAATTATATAGAACAAAATACATAAGTGGAGAATGTACAAAAATGATATGTTTACTTGGATATTTACTATCTATTTCGTAAAAAAGTGAGTAATAGGTGGTCAAAGAAAAGGCTCAGAATGCAAAGGGTTAATAATATCATTAGTACGTTTTAAATTTAAGCTATAATTTGATTATTCTAAGAATTCTGATTGGAAGCAGCTTTGTATAAAAATGTGGAGGACCCCACCGTTCGCCAGTGTCTTCCAAGGACTCGATCGTGACTGGAAATTCAACGGCCGAGGGCTGCGTTAAATAGAGCTTTTAAGATCGAAGAACGGCTCGATTAGGTGCGGCGGTCGAAGAAATTAATTATGGTAGCGGCTGGAGTAATTAATACGGGTCCCAATACGTAGTACACAACTCCGTTTCTAATCTCTAACAGAAATATAATCGATCCCGCGGCCGCCGCGGGGAAGATAATGGAAAGAAAGGGAGCCCGGCGAAAAAATAAAGGAAAACAAAAGGAAAAAAAGGAAGCTGCCGAGTCACCGGGCAAACGAGCCGACATTTTCGCACCTTGCTTGGCCGACTGATTCAGGTAGGTGTCTGCAACGAATTTCGTGCTACCTGACGACTCGTTGGCGCGCGAAGCTTCGGGGAACGGTGTTGCTCCAGTAAACGCGAACACCTCGAAGCAAAAAGCATAATGACAATAATTATACAAAATCAGAAGAACGAGAAAAAACAATTGAGAAAGACGAAAATTGAAGGCACGAGTTTAAGGGGCCTATATGATCCATATCGTCAATCATCAACAAATATTGAATTAATATTAACATATTTTAAAACTCCGATTATTTTTTGAAATTAATATATATATTTAAATGGAATTTTGTTCATTTGGATATAACTAACTCTAACGATATTGAAATATTAATTAATGTAGATTTATTTTGAAGAGTGATCGAACCATCTATGTTACGAAATGAGTCCATTTCTAAATGAAAAGGAATAGAAAAAGGAATAAATTATAATTACGTACGAAGTCATAGAGTTTTATAGGTTTATATTTCGAATTACTAATGAGACTTGGCAAGAATTTCTAATTTTGTGTTTCGATTGAATAAAAACGATCAAAATCATAAACATTGCGATTCCTGAACAGATTAAACAGTAATATTATCATTTAAATTATTAATTACAATAAACTAACGGAGCTGCTTTTGAATATTTATTTTTATAGCACTGCCTATGGCTTAATTTATTTCCAAAAGCATTCAAGTTTGCATATTTATGATATACACCTTTTCCTCTCTTCCGTTATAGCCAAAACTGTCCAATTTCACATCATGTAATTTTTGTTTACACGTATACTTATACAGTGCAGTGCATAACTATAGCACCATCCAATATTTGTTACTGTATTAGACTTTTGAGTTGGAATGCAAGAAAATTAATTGTGCAAGTTTGAAAAGTATGTTAAACAATGATTTTCATGCAAATATTCAAAAAAGTAATTCTGAGCTGTTGCAAAACAATAATACCAAACGGTAGATGTGAAATATAATAAAAACAATGGCATAATTATGATATTTTTTTATTTTTAGTAATTTAGTAGGCCCTCCTTTGTTTGATATTAATATGCCATTCGACATGCGGTCAATCAGTTTTTGTATACATTTTGTAATTATTGAACTTTTTAATTCCGATATATTCTGAAATTGACGATTTTCGGCATGAAATTTTCTAACAATAAGACTCCAAATATTGACTTGACTTAATTGAATATGAAATTGAATTATTCAGTTTTGGTGACTTGAAACCCAATGAAATTAGCTTATTGACAGTGGTGGTACAGTTACGCAACAACTAAAAATCGCTTCCTCGATTGCCTAACGCTTTATATAAGAATAATTTTACTATTATTTACATGAAAATCATAATTTATCAACTTTAAGCTTATATAGTCAATTGTCCTGCATTACATCTTACAAGTCCGAAAAATTAAAGAAATTGAGTGGTGCCTACAGGTTACGCACCGCACTGTATATCAAATAAAGTATAATTTTATGGTCTCGATTAATCTAATTCAATTTAAATACATCTCTGCTTAACACCGGTGTTAAAAATAAGGACGAACAATTACGAAAGTTACAAAATAGTGGCAGGAATTATAAAAAATCACGAAAACCGTTATCCAGAAGAGGAACGTAGCAGCTTTTGTTACACCGAAGGGGCAGAGAGACCGACCAATAAAAATATGTAACGAGCACGTAGGAGTGAAAACAAATCCTCGATCGCGGTACTCCAGATACGGGTCGCAAAAAATCGCGAAAAAGTATCGAGCAAAGTGCAACGACACGGGACTCGAAGAAACCAGCTGGGAGAAAGACGTTGAAGCACGAACGCGCGGAGGAAGGAGAAGAAGCTCTCCGTGGAGAGAAGCAGCCGATTTATTGGCGAGTTTAAAAGAGCTCGGACCCTCGACATAACTCAGCATTCGTCTGATGTTGACTGAGTGGCCGACTCGCGGGCTGCCAGATAGACGCGGATGGCTCCGCGTACCTGAGGTTCGGTCGTCGTCGGCTACCTCGTCTGCCAATCAAGAAGCATTCAACGGTACTAAGTGGCTCGGCTTAATTAAGCGCGCACCGACCAGACACGCCGGGGACAGAGGGAGGCGAGGAAATTGCAGGATATTCCCGACGACGGACGGCTCGTTGCTTCCTGAAAAATATGTTTTCCTCGGGAAGAGAAGCCGCGCGGTGCGATCTCGCGGAAAATTGACCAGACAGCGGGGCCCGGCTTTTCTTTGAAATTTCCGTCGTCCCTAATTTCCTGCGTCCCTTTCTTCGTCTTTTTTCTCAACCTCGTTTCTCTTTTTTTTTAACAAGAAACCCGTGTCGAGGGAAATCACTCGTCGCTTCGTTTCCCTTTGTCCTCGCGACCCGGAGTCTGTCAACCATTTGCTTTGGATAATTTTGTTTTAGAGCTCGATAGGGTGAATCGAACAAGGATGACCTAAATTTAGTGGTACGAATAGGACTGGGGAGATTCTGTGGCTCGAAATAAAACGAAATAATTACGAATGTGCGTCAAAGGCTTCGTTTCGGAGAAAATATGATGTTGCAACTCTCAAACTGTTGTTAGAAATTGCAACCGTCTTTAATGAACGTAAATAACGATACTAATGAATTGTATGATGGTTCCAACGTTCGAAGTACTAATTTAAAAATTGGGGTGCATTTCTAGTGTAGTGTGAGATCAAGTTTAATTTAACGAATAACTTCGAAAGATTTATGTATGACACACCATATAGAGTGTTTGATAAAAAGTAAGAACCCACAGGTTCATTCACTGTTCATTTTTATTGGAAATGTCTTTTTAATATCATAAATGGATTTTCGATTACCCAATAATGCGAGTTACGACCGTTAAAAATTGTCGAATGCATGTTTCTTTAAACCGAAGTCCCCAATAAAATCATTCTTATTTCGCATTATAGAATATCTCTGAATCTATTTAACCTTTTTTAGATCACCCTCGACGCCTAAAAGATTTTTATGGGATCGAAAAGACGTCTGCTAGCATAAGAAATAATAGTGACTTTTAGACTAAGTAGGTGATAAAGGTAACGAACGTAACATTAATAGCGTAGCTAAGAGGATGGAGTGGGGGACACTTTGTAGGGCAGCACATTTTATCTACTATAATAAAGAGAAATGTTTAGTCGTTGAATCGAGACATGAAATAATTTTATAAATATGAAAAATATACCTTCTTTAGTTCATCCTCGATTATGTCGGTGGATATAGTGAATATCCAAAAAGAAAACTCTACATTAGTAAGGCAAATCAAAAGAAGGAATTACATTATGTAAAAACGTATATTAACAAGAACAATGCTTTTTGGAGGAAAATAATATTCTCAGACGAATCTAAATTCAACGTTTTCAGCTCGGTCGGTCGATATTATACAGGGTTTTCGGGCACCCCAGGGAAAAATTTTAATGGGGGATTCTAGAGGCCAAAATAAAACGAAATACAAGGATAATAATTTAATGATTGAGCATTCGTTAAAAAGTTATCGAAACATTTCCTGCCACACAGTATATTTTTGGTAAAGAATTTTTTTCTCGCAAATGCGAGGGATGTAGGAGGTATGTGTATTCACCAAAAATGATTGTAATTGACTCCTGCAACCGAAAATAATTTTTCCAGAACGATTTGAAATTTTTTAATATTGTCGAAAAATTTCACAACTCCTCGAATTTTTTTCTCGAAAATGGTTAGGATTACAAGGATATGTCTAATGACCAAAAATAATTGTAATTGACCCCCGTAACCAAATATAATTTTTCCAGAACGATTTGAAATTTTTTTTTTTCGTCGAGAAATTTAGGCACCTACCCCCTGTCGATTTTTCTTAATAATTCGTTTTTCATTTTTAGTAATTTTGTTTGATGCCCTACAGAAAAGTTGTCTAATACTTTTTTGTAGGTACACATAAGCTCTACTTCAGAAAAAAGTTTCATTAAAATATATCAACTATTGCAGGAGTTATAGCTGTTTGGAAATTGGACCATTTTTATGGGGTTTTTCCCATTTTACGAGGTGAAGGATCAACTTTTCCAACATTCTTAGAATTTCTACATATTCTCCATCAAAATACGCGTAGTTTGCTTTTTTAAACATTAAAATCGTCCAATCCGTTCAGGAGTTGTGACATTTTAAAGATTCGCATGAAATTTCGGGTAAACATTTCTGGCCACATATTATATTTTCATTAAGGAATTTTTTTCTCAAAAGTGCGTAGGAATTCGGGGGTATGTTTATTCACCAAAAACGATTGTAATTGACCCCCGCAACTGAAAATATTTTTTCCAGAACGATTTGAAATTTTTTTTGTCGCCGAAAAATTTTCCAGTCGGGATGGAACTTTAAACGTTAATAACTTTTTAACGAAGCCTCAATTAACAAATTGGTATTCTTGATTTTCGTCTTATTTTGTCCTCTAGAATCTCCCATTAAAATTTTTCCCAGGGGTGGCCGAACACCTTGTGTACGGAGAAGATCAAATATATAATTACAAACAAAGCACTGAAATAAAACAGTGAAACGTTGAGGTGAAATTTGGTGTTTATTGATGCCATACTCGATAAATATAAATATATGAACATTCTAAAAAATAATCTGAAAGATAGCGCCCGGAAATTAGAATTATTGGAAGATTTCCACTTCCAGCAGGATAACGATCCCAAGTATACAGCTTGGATAATAAAAAATGACTGATTTACAATAAACCATACACATTAAGCACTCCATCGCAAAGCCCGGATATCAATTCAATTAAACGTTTATTGGCAGAAATTGTGGAAAAACTTAATAGATATCAGATTACATCAAAACAGATGTTAAGAGGAAAAATAATCGAAATATAATATCGTAACAATATTTTCAGAGTTCGAATACTTTTGTTACTGAACTATGATACGTATTTGTAATAAATATGTTGTAAAAATTGTACGTATCATTGAATTATTTTCTGATTTCACTAACACAATCTTGAAACCTTCTCCTTGCTATAGATACCATATTGCATCAAACGCTTTAGTTTAACATATATGTTTGATGTGCTAAAATTTGTAGGTCTAAGCGTTCGAATACTTTCGTTAGCCGCTGTATATTATGTTGTATCGTATTCTTGAAAGAGGCACGAGTACAGTTTGGAAGTTGGTGTCCCACTGTTGTGTTTACGATAGATAAAACTGTAACCACAAGTAGCGTGGCACTAAAATTGTCAAGGAGTCAGCGTGCAACGATCACTCACTCTCGCAAAGAAGAGGAAATATCTGCGACATAATACGGCGTGTCATTCGATCGTCGCAATAAAATCGAATGACGAGCCAATAAAATATTTATGGAATCGTATGCAAGAGCCACGCGGGGTCGCACAATCGCCCTCAAACCCATTCCTGTTCCCCCGATGGTTACACGATGTTTACCCCTGGGCAACCCCCCGGAGGGGCTGGTTTTCGCGTTCTCGCATATGTGTACACGTGGCATTATACCGCGGCAGCAGGAACTCCGAGAATGCTCCACGATCGAAAACCCCCCCAAGCCTCTTGCCGTGCGTTTTTCTTTCCTTCTTCAACGTCACCTCCTCTCACGATGATTTTGATCCTTTCGGTTACGGACAATTTCTTTTTTCCAGCCGTCGTCCGCGGTGTCAAAGCACACCGGGCGCGTGCTCGTCGAGACGCCAAGGGCGAATTAATAATCCCAGGCGTTGAAGAATATCCTATTCAACGGGTCGCGATTAGGACACGGGCCCTCTCGCTGACAGACCCAGTCGCGTAATTGCGTCGGCCGTGAAACGAAGGTGTTGAATTACCTCTTGCGTGCTGCTACAGCTCCACGGAGAACTCACCGTGAAACGCGAACTAGACAGCGTGGTATCTTCGTTCATCGCGTTATCGTGAAATCGGAAAATACGTGAGCTTTTCCTTGGATGGAGACAATATTTTTGGTTTATGTCTGACGCGAAACAACTTGAGTTGCTCTCGTGAGTGTGTAAGATGACGTGGAAGGAGGTTTAGTAAGTTTTGTTGGAATTATAAAGTAAAAGAAAATAGGCACACTTGTACTAGACAGCGTGGTATCTTCGTTCATCGCGTTATCGTGAAATCGGAAAATACGCGAGCTTTTCCTTGGATGGAGACAATATTTTTTGTTTATGTCTGACACGAAACGACTTGTGCTGCTCTCGTAAGTGTGTAAGATGACGTGGAAGGAGGTTTAGTAAGTTTTGTTGGAATTATAAAGTAAAAGAAAATAGGTACACTTGTACTAGACAGCGTGGTATCTTCGTTCATCGCGTTATCGTGAGATCGGAAAATACGTGAGCTTTTCCTTGGATGGAGACAATATTTTTGGTTTATGTCTGACGTGAAACAACTTGTGTTGCTCTCGTGAGTGTGTAAGATGACGTGGAAGGAGGTTTAGTAAGTTTTGTTGGAATTATAAAGTAAAAGAAAATAGGCACACTTGTACTAGACAGCGTGGTATCTTCGTTCATCGCGTTATCGTGAGATCGGAAAATGCGTGAGCTTTTCCTTGGATGGAGACAATATTTTTTGTTTATGTCTGACACGAAACGACTTGTGCTGCTCTCGTAAGTGTGTAAGATGACGTGGAAGGAGGTTTAGTAAGTTTTGTTGGAATTATAAAGTAAAAGAAAATAGGTACACTTGTACTAGACAGCGTGGTATCTTCGTTCATCGCGTTATCGTGAGATCGGAAAATACGTGAGCTTTTCCTTGGATGGAGACAATATTTTTGGTTTATGTCTGACGTGAAACAACTTGTGTTGCTCTCGTGAGTGTGTAAGATGACGTGGAAGGAGGTTTAGTAAGTTTTGTTGGAATTATAAAGTAAAAGAAAATAGGCACACTTGTACTAGACAGCGTGGTATCTTCGTTCATCGCGTTATCGTGAGATCGGAAAATGCGTGAGCTTTTCTTTGAATGTAGACCGTATTTTGTTTTTTAAATTTGACGCAGAACAATTAATAATAACACCTGTATTGCTCTCGTGAGTGTGTAAGATGACGTAGAAGGAAGTTTAGTAATTTTTGTTGTAATTATAAAATAAAACAAAATAGGCATACTTGCACTAGAAAACGAACTGAGAAATTTGACATTTGATTGAAAAAATACAGGAAAGCTACTACGTCTGAACGTATAAAAAATATTATTTGCATTTATATTGGTTTACTATTTAATGTATGAATAAAAAAACCGTAAGATTTGTAGTTGAAAAATGTAGCTCCTTAGAAAAATATAGTAGATTATTTCTTGCTGATGTTTTTACGAATTCGTCGTTTACACAACCGATGTAATTTCCATAATCACTGTTGTTTTATAGGCAATTAAAACGTGGTATACGGTTTTATAATATAACTATATTCAGACACTTGATCAACGCGTGCGATCGGTACGATTGCCGGCACAGAAGTGAGCGAGGAACTAAGCGAGACAACAAACCTTAAACGCTATATAAACTAAGGTGTCACTAGGACAATAAGTATCAACACACAAACACGATAGATATCGCGACTAGATCTACCCAAGTGGCTAAAATGACCCATTCGTAATTTCTAATAAAAATTGTAAAAAATTTCCATGAATTTTTTCAAAATCGCAGTATTCTATAAAGAGAACAAATGAACACTTAATAAATACACAATTGTCGATAATTCCGGCGTTAAATTTCCGTGTTCCAACGATCGTGCTCGTTGCCATTTGCCAGTTGGGAATTAATTTATTCGTTTTCTTTGACGAATTGAAATCGATCCAGTTTCGTAGAGCATCGATTTCTCCATTTCCCTTTCACCTGTCCGACCAATCGTTGCTCGTCTCGATCGACGATTCGCTCCGCGGACCAGGCTCGTCGAAGGTCGACTCCGAGTCGAATCGAAGGCCCGATCGACGGTTCGCTCGACACGTGCGCGATCGTTTTCTAGATCCCCAATGACACCGATGACCCTGTTTCGCAGCTGGGACCCAACCAGCCCCCCTTTTTCGCGCAGCTGCGTCTCGCGTTCTTTGCGCAACGCCATCCCTTCACCGGAGCTAATCGAGAACTTCGCTGGCTTCTCTCGATTTTTATCGTCTCCGTTCCCCATAATCCTTTCTCGATCGAATTCGTTCCGCGCTTTGTAGGGGGTGCATTAAAACGTCGTTAGAGCCAAAGGGTGGAGAGTATTTTTTTCACCGTAACCGAGATTCGGACCTGTTGAGGGCCCGTTACTTTGTTGGCTAAACACAGGTAAAGGGTTTTTCACGTTTCGACGTTCGACCATTGGGAAAATCTGAAAATTGGAATGGGAGACTAAACGACGGTTATTTTAATCACCAAATAACCGATAAATATTTCATCGACAGTAAAAATCTAAAATTTTGTATAGATGGTTATTTGAAAATAACAAAACACTTGATTACTTACTAGAGAAATAATAGATGAGAACGCAATTACCTAAATATTTCGACATTCGACTATTGTATAAATATAAAAATTGAAATAAAGACTAAACAACGATGATTTTAAGAAGGCTCCATATTATTTATTTACTAAAGAACCAATAAATCAAAACGGGATGGCAAGGTTGTCAGACTAAACTATTTAATTAGTTTTGTGGAAATACGTAACAAGTATCGTTTATCAAACTGCATTAGCGACTGGATTATCCATTTCGCAGAAAATTATATAAAAGTTTATTTACGATAAATAGTTAAAGTCGTTTTTTCCAAAAAGAAAAATACCACTTGAAACAGACGAAATGGCCTTGATATAACTTTTAATATTTAGTAATTCAAATCTTATTTATAGATGCTTCATATGGTAAAATAAACAATGTTAACGCATAAATGCATCCTAGAAAAGGATTTATCGCGGACATAATTAGTACCATGGGATGGTAAAGCACAGAAATAAGTACCGCAAGAGGGACATTTTTGGCTCGTGAAATATTTTTCGGGATTGAAAATAGTCGTTTAGGACAGAGGCTCCTAAATCAGATACCATAATGAAGTTACCACCGGGATTCCATCCTAAATTCGGGACCATTATACGCGGGACTCCCATAAATATGTGCATCTCAAAGACGAACGTTCTCGGAAGGATAAAATCTAATGTATGCAAATCTCCGTGGCGGAGTACGAGAAAGCGACTGAAACAGTGGTTTCGCGGAATCGGTCCATAATTTAGAATCCCTCTGCGCGTCATCCACGCGTCGGCCATTTTTCACGTGGAAATTAATACCGCTTCGACAAAAATCTAATTACTCAGAGGTCTGGTTAATTCCATAATAATAATATCTATCCAAATTAATTAACTCTTCGTGCAATGAACAGAAGCTCGAAAAACGAGACAATAAACAAAAAAATTCGATAAAGAAATGATTCTAAAATTAATTCGTGAAATGTGGAATCCATTATTAGAACGTGTCGCTAATTAAACCCTTCCAGTGGCATTTTTTGGCGCTTCGACATCCTCTATAATTTTCATCGAACAGAAGCTCGAAAAACGAAACAACAAACAAAAAAATTCGATAAAGAAATGATTCTAAAATTAATTCGTGAAATGTGGAATCCATCATTAGAACGTGTCGCTAATTAAACCCTTCCAGCGGCATTTTCTGGTGCTTCGACATACTCGATAATCTTCATTGAACAGAAGCTCGAAGAACGAAACAACAAACAAAAAAATTCGATAAAAAAATGATTCTAAAATTAATTCGTGAAATGTGGAATCTATTATTAGAACGTGTCGCTAATTAAACCCTTCCAGCGGCATTTTCTGGCGCTTCGACATATTCGATAATCTTCATTGAACAGAAGCTTGAAAAACAAAACAACAAAGAAAGAATTCAATAAAGAAATGATTCTAAAATTAATTCATGAGTGGAATCCATCGTTAAAACGTGTCGCTAATTAAACCCTTCCAGCGGTATTCTCTCGTTCAAAGGATCCCGGGGACGAAGACACGGAAGCACAGACAAAACAAGAAAATGGACGAAAAGCAGCGACTCGCCCACTTTGTTTGTTTTGCTTATCTCAGAACAAATTTGCTGTCTTGTAAGCGACACCGAAGGGTCGCCCTGACAAACGGGGGTGCTCCCGGCGAGGAGTCGGGCATGTAACGACACACGAGGACAACTTTTAGCCGCGTTGTCGAAGGATCTCTCGTTCGAACGAGGTCCCAAACGACCAAAACGAGCCTCTCCTCTTGTTCCCACTCACGTTTTTTCCACCGAGCTCTCGTAAAACTTGCCCAAACTTCTTCCCGAGACTTCTCTTTCCTCGGATTTTCCTTCCCGTGGAAACTGGAAAACCCGAGGACCGCAGAAAGCATAGTTATTTATCTCGACGTCGCCGTGGAATTTATTGCCGATGATAGTTTCCTGCGAGAAATCCTTTCGAAATTTCTTCGAGAAACTCGTTCGATCCCATCCCGAACGACAGGGGTGGGGGTAAACGTTTAAACGAAGAGGCAATAATTTTTCCCCGATGAAACGAAGAATTCAGGGTGAGACTTCCGTGTTTTTCCAAGGATTTTTCAATTTCACGTTCAACGGACGCTATACTCTCTCGGTTATGTTGAAGAGCTCGTAAAAATATAATTTTTATTTTCGAGATGTAACGTAACGTTCGTCGATCCACAAAATATAAAACAATTTAAAGAATTATCGAGGAAAGAAGTAATGGAAAAGTAATTTAGAATCTTACGATTACATAAGTGAACACAAATTAACAAATTATATTGTTTCTTTTTACATGCATTGTTCGATTTTTTTTGTGTTATACAGAATGTCGTACAGAACTGTGTCCATAATTCGGAATATTTAAAAAACTGAAACGTAAAGTTGATTAGCGTTAGGATGTTCTAAATTTTTTTGTATATTCGTTGTAAATTTAAGTGCACGTATGTAGTGACTGCCTCAAAAGGTACTTTTACTTGAAGTTTGTGAATTTGTGAGTTTGTATATTTTAACATTTACACTTCTTTACGTAGACGTTCTACCCTTGTTATGTCTGTAAATAGGAGTCAGTAACTGATGCTTGAAGTTTACAAATATTATACATGTAGAATGTACACGTGAGCAAGCATGTACGTTTAAAGGTACGAACGCAAATTTACAAACTTGTTAAAATATCTCTAGTACTGATAATATTATGGAAAAATGCCTTGCTACACTTTTGTAGAAAATATTACACTGCGTTGAACGACGAATTAAAAAATATCAGGTTTCATAAAAAAACATAAAATTGCAATTGTACTTTGCAGCAGTATGCATGCACTTAATTCATAACAGTAGCATTGGAATTAAAGTATCTAAAAACATTTAATTTTGCTCTTTACCTTCTTTTATTTTTTAAATCAATTGGACAACACTGCTAGTCCAACTTTGTATACTTATTCCTACATTTTTACGTGTCTCGTGTACTGTGCATAAGGGAAGAAAAGAAAGTTTTTACGTTAAGTTTTTAAGAATTTATCCACTTGATAACGTGTTTATTAGTTTGAATTATTTGTTATATTTTGAAATGGGCCCAGACAAGCGTCGAAGCACAAATTAAAACAATTCTGTATTACACATAGTATTATATACGAATCGTACATATATTTTAGATTCAATTTTTCCGACAGTAATTTATTTAACTATTGATCAATGATGTAATGGCCATCTTGTTCGATGACATTTCTCCATTATACAATGTTTGCAATGAATCTACACAAACGTTACGTCAGAATTCGCATCAAAAGAAATTGAATGAACCTCCGTTAAGGACCTCCTTTTCATCTTTATAAATATACACTTTAAGCTTTTATCTTCAAGCTTGTTTGCTCAGTTTTTTTTTTTACCAATGGATTATCTTATACATAAATAGTACGCCGGTTAACCCTTCACCACCCAAAACGAATCGGTTCAATTCATAACCGCGTCTGATTAATCGGCAGGAGTTTGTCGTTCATTAACACAAACGCGTTCCCCTTTCAAGTACGTACCGTCGCCATGTTTAATTGCTTTCCATTTGGATCCACCTGAAACGCGAAATCCGCGAATGGAAGAACGAAGTCTTCGACGATAATCGAGCCCTTTATTGGCGCAAGTTTCCTGGGCACAGAGAACAGAATCGTCCCGATAAATCAAGCAGCTCCCTTTAACGCAGGAAGAATTCAATCGGCCATTTATTCCCCTACCGTGGTAATTAATTATTAATTAGGATTACAGCCTCGGCCCCGGCGCGGCCTCTCGACGACGTAACGACTTCCTTCTTCCCTCGGTAGCAAGATAAACGAGTAAGCTTGGAAGACTGCTAAGTAACTCCATGAATTTTCCTGCACCCTCGCCGGGCTCGTGCCTCGGGGGTGTAGCTTCTAATCATCCCTATCTCCTGTCCACACCCTCGTCTCGCGACCTGACCGCAAGAAACATTCGCTTCTCTTCGTTTTATTCGGCTCGCTGTCCCGCTCCTTTCCAGAACGGATGCCTTTCTTTTCGAGGTCTCTCTTTATTTTCGACGATTCTCGACCCTTTCTCCGCGTTAATGCGACGTTGAGCCGATGTTACGCAAAGGGTAGCGTGGGTGGGTTCGACGACGACGAGGCTTAACGAATCCCGAAATGCCTTCTGACACGTATGTCCGGCCGCGTGTGGCACGCGAGCTTTTGCAAATCGATTTTTTGCGATCCCGACGACGCTACTTCTCTCCCTGTTTCTCCTTTTTTTCGGACCTACGCCACGTTGCCAGTCGGAAATTACCGAAGGAGTTTCAGAAATAGATAGATCACTTCGCGGTCGAATTTCCAAGCATGAAGATCGTTTGGACGATACTAACCTCTGGTATCCGAATTTCTAAAGAGACATGTTCGAATAGTTAAACGCTCGTATTTTATCATGATTATTTCTATTTTCTTTGAGTATTGCATTTGGCATTTTCTAGTTTTTGGTAGAAAAATAGTTTCGTAGTAAACATTTCCTTATTCGTGGAAGCATTTTGATGATTTCTGTCAAGCTTAGATCTTTCCCTTCTACATTACAAATATTTCTAATATAAGTGAGGTTATTTAATAGCACTGCGTATATTATACACGTTGAGTGAATAAAGTTATTAAATAAAAATAAAAGAATAATATATTTGTGAATTCTTATAAAAAGCAACATTTTTTTTAAACGTTATGATTCAGAACTAAAGATACTTTATCGAATAAGAAAAATTATATCTTTGACTTACAATCCAAGAGAGATATGAATGAAAATTTCTCACGTAAGAAAATGTAGATAATTTAAACATCTATTTCTACCAATGAATCGATACTCGGAATTTATAGATCCGGATTGATGTCAAGAGCAAGAAGATCACGAAAATGAAGTATCGAGTATTATTGAAAATTCAATGTAATGAAAGAGTTGCAAGCTTCAAATAAATATAAACTTTTAAAGAATCGTATAAATATAGTATAATCGAGAACAACTGCAGGGGTACATTAAACAAAAAAATTTGCGTTACACGGTTAACCCCAATTCTAGGTAATACCTCAAATCCTGAATGTAGAAATAAAGCGGAAAAAATTACTCAGAAGTTTGGTAATTGGGTATTATTGGAAATTCAATGTAATGAAAGAGTTGCATGCTTGAAATAAATATAAACTTTTAAAGAATCGTATAAATATAATATAATCGAGAACAACTGCAGGGGTAGATTAAACAAAAAAATTTGCGTTACACGGTTAACCCCAATTCTAGGTAATATGTCAAATCTTGAATGTAGAAATAAAGCGGGAAAATATTGCTCAGAAGTTTGGGAATTTGTTCGAAGTCGAAGACAATTTGATCCGAAAGCGTGCATAAAATTGAATCGCGCGAACCGCTGGAAAGAGAACCGCCAACAGGAAACGAAGGGCGTGAAAGGAGGGAGGCGGAAGTAAATCATGCAGACCCCGTGACGACGTCGCGCGATGACAAACGAGCACGTCGACGTCATCGTGCAAGAAACGCCGGCGACATCTGATAACGACCTTAATCGCATTAAGGGCCGACCCCCCCGTGCACCCCGACGCCAACGATCCTTCTCCAACCGGCGATCGTGTCCCTAATGTCCCGGGTAAAGCACCGCCGCGATTGCGGATAAATCGCCCCTGACAAACTCTCCTAATATATTTCTTTACGTCCTTCTATTCACTAGCATTCGCGTTCGAACAAATAAAGACGGGGCCCGTTGCAAAATTACCGCGAATTCCCTTCGCCGCGGGGGAACCATTCGCGCCTCGTATCGGTCGGACAAATTTGCTAATCTTTTAGCAATCTCCCCAACGGATTGACGCATCTCGATTCTAGAAATGATCTTTTTAATAAACTGTAGATAGTCTTTTTGGTGTTTGACATTTACAATAAGCCATTATTTTTGTAGTAGAGTTTTTGTGATATTTAACTTTTATACAGTGATGATGGACAATAATTACGTAAACATCCTCTATACAAATTTAAATTCATTTTCAATTAAATAAACAATTTACAATGTAGTTGTATTGCACATCAATCTTAAGATCAGTAAAAATTGTAGAAGCTTCTTTGGATGCATAATATCAAAGTAAATGTGAAAATAAACATAGAAGAAAACATAAATTATAGTAGATGATATGATCATTAGATAGAGGATGAAATGTCCTTTAAAATGAGCGTTTGTACGAGTCGATAGCTTTATTAGTTCCGGAGATATAGCGATTTTAATTTCAAGTCGATGCGGTGGCTAGTTTCGGAGATAGGGTTTGTTTACGTTTTTGTTGCGCTCGCGCGAGTTCATTCATCCCCCGCGCGCGTAGATAGTAAACAGTGCGTAGTAAATTCTTGGAAATACTACGCTTCCTGGTCACGTGACTGTCTCGACTCACGCGCGACAAGGAGGTACGACGCGACGCGTCAGACGGAGACAGCGATAGTCAAATTAAGAAAAATACCCTTTTACATAAATTACGATATCTCGAAAACGGAAAGTCGTATCGACAAAAACCAAAAACCATTTTAAAGGGGAAGCTTTGCCGCTTCTAACAATGTCTCAATTATTAATAAAACATTAGTAGTTTTGGAACTGCACGCATCTAAAGTTTTTAGTATTTTTAATACGCGTTAGTAGGCTTTCGTAAGGCGGAGAGTCAGGCGTAGCGGAATTTTAAAAATTACGATTGTCTTTACACGATGATATCTCCAAAACGGAAAGTCGGATCGACAAAAACCAAAAGCCATTTTAAAGGGGAAGCTTTACCGCTTCTAACAGTGTCTCAATTATTAATAAAACACTAGTAGTTTCGAAACTGCAAGCATCTAAAGTTTTTAGTATTTTTAATACGCGTTAATAGCCTTTTATGAGAATGGTTCAAAAATTATAGCTTAAGGTTAACTTTAATTTTATGTCTTTATATTGTTTTTTAAATAAAGGAGAAATCTTAGCTATATTGGTGTTATCTTCATAATTTAAAAAATTACAATCTAAACAAAATTATTATTATTTAAAACTCACAGTTAAAAAAGAAATTTCATTTATCTACTTTTACATTTTCTTTTTCTAATTATGAGTTTCAAATAATTATTATCTTGACAAAATAATGTCTTCGATAATATATTTCAAGACGATTGAAATCAGCGAGGTGTCCTCAAAAGAACACAATCACCACCGTGTCTCCTAATTTCAAATTATGGCTCGTTTCGAATTATTATGCATAAGTGGTTAAACATACAAAATACAGAAATATGCGAAGTCTCTTATTTTTTTGTCCAATACTATCGTCGGGTGTTTCGAGACAGCTTTACGATTCGCTGTTAGTCGAAGAATGCAAGGAACAAAGGGTTAAGAAAGAAACGCTTCTACGCGTCGACGCGTCACAGTAACGGAACCACCCTCGAACGAGGAAGCAGAGAAGTCGAAAACGGGGTTGAAGGAGAGAGAGCCGGGGCCTGGTGGAACAGAGAATCGCAACCCCTTCACGGACAATGAGACATTTCATTATTAACCCTCCCAGCGCGGTGGTTTCGAGCGGAGGCCGGTCGAGGCGAGCGTGGTTCAAATTAAACGCGCAAATATTTGGGTATTTTATTTCCGGCGGGGGTTCGTTGGCCTGCCGGCCGGACAGAGCGTTTTGTTACCCATTCGCGCGGCGGTGAGTTTAATTCGTTTCGTTATAAATACGTCAGCAGCGGTCGGGGCCGCGCTGGGAAATTACCTTTGCCGGGCATAATGGCAAAAACAACGAAAACCGGCGCGGAAATAAAGGACGACCGGGCCTGGATTGAATTTTGCGCCCGGCCGCGGGCTGAATTATGAAAAATCGGCTCCCGATATTTCGACTTACTGACCGACCACTGTTCGTTAAAATTCATGCGCGCAATTTGGAACGAATACGCGACCCGTGTTTGTTTCCCTCGACCAGCATATTTACGGCTGATACCCGGGGCCCGGCTCTACCGTTTTCGCCAGAAAGAACGCCTCTCGAAACGCTCTGTGTCCGCAAATTATTGTTCGATTAAGCCGAAACCTATAGGCGACTCATGTTTGAACGCACGGTGATAATGATTGAATGTAAATAACGTACTCGAAAATGCATTTTCGAGGACCGTTTTTGTTTCGCCCATTTGGCAGCGGGGCGTCCGAACCAGAAGCAGAGAGATGAGATTTTGTCTCTTGTTAGAACGTACGGGAACGATGTTCAGAAGTGACCATTTTTTCCATAATATTCGAATCTAAGGAAACGCTCGTCTGTTTCGAATAATACAAAACAGACGAAAGAAACGATTGGTGGCTCTAACAAAACCATGGTAACATCGATATTCGTGTTATCTTTATTATTATATTAGGTTGCCCCATATGTTTGTACCGAGTTTTCTACTTCAAGTTAAACTAATATTTTAAACATATAATCGAATTTTATGTAAAATAGTAAACCTCTTCTCGTTGGACAACTCCCTCCCCTTCTTTTGGCGAAGCCATTGTATCGTCGCTAGAAAGTTTGTTTGATTTTTTTTTAATGTTGTTCAATGCTTTTCAAAATTGTTTATCCACTAATAAGCTTGGGGATGGTTATATTTTATTTCTTATAAAGTTCGGTTTTATTATATGCTAACAAAAATATTTGTGCAATCAGACTCTAGCACAACCAAGAAAATTTCATTCTGTAAGCTAGTGTGTATTTCGAACTTCAAACTTTGATACAATATCTATTTGTTTCAAATTTCAATGAATTTTTATATTACTTTAAAATTTCAGAAATCCCCATAACTGACAAATTTTCTTTGTTTTTTATTAAATTACAAATTTTATCCTCGTCACTTTGAGAATATTGAATGACACGAACTTATAGAACGACCTAATATTTAGGAAATATATGAGATCAGATGAAATAGTAATTCTGGGATCTAAGTGTTCCTCCTGTATATTTGTTAATGTTTAAAGAACGTGCACAGACCTACGTAGTTATGAATACTCAAACTAACAAAGTAATTATAGTAAACTGTGTTACATCATACTCTACTACAAGACAACGCAATGTTACTCGTTGTTTGAATTATTTTTGTTATTATTCCTTGAAGAATCAACATTTATATTAATTTGAGCAAAGAGTGGAACATTTATTTCGTTGAATTCAAATGTACATTGGTAAACAAAAGGACCATTTTTATACTAACCAGAGAGAACAAATTTTTACATAATATATATTTGCATGTTCATATTACAGCACGAACAATCATAATGTTTGTGGCTTCTATCACGTAAGTAAGAATATGATTCGAACATTTCTGCGTGGATTTTTATCAAATACATTCTAAGAGTGTTTCTCCCATTTTGTTGATTATAACAATTAAGTAAAACACTGATAATGTGAAGATTAAATTAGCTTTGTAATACTTTTGATATTTCTATTTATATTTACATAATGAAACAGAAAGATAATATTTGAAAATGACGAATTTTTAAATAATATGGTACCATCTGATGAACCAGATTATTAAATTGAGATTTAATGGGGAAGTTGTAATAAATATGTATAAAGTTTGATGCATCATTGAGAATTCAAGTCAGCTAAATAATATATTTTATTCTCGTTTTCTTTGGACGTAATTATTCAGAAATTTACTCAGAATGTCTGTAAGAAGTCTAGTAAAGCAGAGGCACCATGAAACTGTTGCTATAGAAGAGCAACAGATAATACTCCCACACGCCCATTCATTGCATCTGCGCAGAATATTGGAAAATGGCTGCTGTAGAAATTCTTCCGAAAAGTTACATTATCGCAATAGAAAACTTACTGAAATTCCTCAGCGTACAAAAACTAAGTTAACATATTGCTGTTTGAACAATTTTTCCAGATTACAGATCTATAACCGGCTATTCTACGTAGAAATCAATTTTTAAACGTACATGTCTGAGTCATATAACTTAAATGACTTAAAAAGTTTCCTTCGTTCAAAAATTTGCAACGAATTACTTTATAAAAATTAACGAAAATAAAGTTTAATTTTAAATACAAAAAAAATTACGCCCTTGAAGAGGGCCAACATTCAACAGAGATTTTGAACACAGAACAAATTAATTGTTCATAGATATTAAAAAACGTTTTTACATTTAACTTCTGATTCTTATTTAAGAACAATTACATAGAACATTTCTACATCATAAATGAGTATTGTTCCCTAATTTCTTAGGGTACCTACTCTGAAAAATGTTATGTAAAACTTAATTCTCTTCGACGAGTAACAAATATGGTCGCTTTCCAATATTGCACTTTTTTTATATATATATATATATTAGTTGCATCAACTGTTATATAGATTATTAGCAATATTTTAGTAGATGCGTCGTATGCGTAACTATAGTATATTTGGCAATAGTTTGGTTCCTTTTACAAAAGAAATAATGAAAGAATTTTATAAAAGAAACCAAACTGTTACCAAAAATATTACGATTTACCAACGTAAATACGAAACTAATTCTCGCATTCGAGTTAATATTCCCAGAATATCTCAGATAAGAATACGCGCGAGAAAGCTTAAACCACGTTTCCACACGTGCAATAGGGACCACGATCGTAATAATTTTATACGCAAGAATTTATACGATTATCGTTCATAAAATTGTTTAAACGATAATTGTGAAATGTGTGGAGATGCCATATGACGCAACCATATTGAATACTAGAGAATTGGCAGGAAATATAAACAAAAAGTTCACGTGATCGACGCTGCGGCCACAGATAAGTGGTTGTTAAACGACGCTGTTCAGGGACGCTTTTTAAAGGTCCCTGAGAAGGGCCCTCGCACGACGCATTAAATCCAATCGAGATGATTCGGTTGCAAATTAAAAATTATATTTCAGCAAAGAATACAACGTTCAGATTTACAGATGCAAAAGTTTATTCGTTGAACGTGTTGTACGAGTTATAGAAAACAAATTTTGGCAATTGAAGAATAATATTGATACATTTACGGAATTATTTACAATTAATTTAAATTCTGACAGTTTATGCTAGTAATAAATAGATAAATTAAATACTGAAATATAGCTTTCCATACCTCAATTTGTACTTTTATTTGCCTTCTTATTTACGCTATTATGTAATAATATTTAATTAATAATACCACATTGGGGATGTTTCGACCCTGATCTGATCACGCATCGCTCGCGTGTAGCTGTTTATATTTCCTGCCAGTATAGTAGAGCTCAACGATAAATAAGGCCAAAAATATAGCGTTTCAATATTCTCTAAACCATTCATCATTTCCCTGCATCGTTTGTTTCTAATTGCAATCGAAAGAGATACGACGTGTTCCAGTTTTCTGGGTCGCAATTGCAATAGTGTTATAGTTATTATAATGTTACACTCCCGGGAGTAAAAATGGCGGGAGTCGATTTTACTTGATATCGAAAAATGAATTTTTACAGCGGGGCAAGTATATCGGATAATTCTCCGACTTTTTATTCGCACTGTTCTCGTTCTTGTTGTAATATTAAAGTAATATTAAAGTCACGGTATAATGGCAGTATCGTAGTAATGCAACAACGGTAATATCGCGATAATGTAGGATGTGGTTTCAATATTGGCGGATTATTCCAATAAAATTGGAAACGAGAGACAGACGCTGCGAGACGCTCAGAAAATAAAACGAAGTTAAGCGTCCGATTATCTAAGGGTACGCGCGTACCTATTCGCATAACACGTCGTCGTACACGAAGCGATTTGTACTTAATTAAGATTACGCGTTGATGAGAACACACGGTGGCACGCGAGCCAAGATATTCCAGGGAGATTAGAGCTCGCCGTAGTCGCCGTTTGCGAGTCGTAGACGGCGTTACGACGCGGTTATACGTCCCGTAAATTAAACGCTAATGCCGATTCTCGTTTTTATCTGATCGTGCTACTCACCATGCCCGAACGGACTCCGAGTAACAGCCGGTTTCTGGATTCAACATTTTGCGATCACTCTCCGACCTGGAACAGAAAATTCCTCTTCATGTAACGCGTCGATAAAATCGTAACAATCGCTCATAATTACGCATAACACATAAAATTATTTCAGGAATCGAATGTTAAACAATTCCTCTACAATTCCTGTCTGCCTTCAATACGAACAAACTTTATATTTGGGGCCAGTTATGGTACTTGACCTACCATATGTACACTTCTACTTCTAATGTTGTGAATATTAGAGACGATCTTTAATGTATATTAGTGGAAACGAAAACTGAGACAGAGAAATCGAGTTTATAACGCGCACTTTCCTTTCTTCGCATTACACAATTTATTTAGGTTAGGATCTATCCACTGCAGGAAAACATGTGTGACATTTAGCTCGGATCCACTTCTCGAGCGTGCACGATTATCACCGACCTCTCCCGATGGTCCTTACCAACTACTGCGCGCAAAATCCTGGCGCGCGATTTAAAATACGAATATAAATATAAAGACATAACACTGACATTTCCGACTCAATGTCAATTTGTTAATGATTTTTCAAAGAGTATTCCATCGTTGTATTCATGAATAATATATGTTGAAATTTTAGAGTAGATTATTTAACTTGTTTATGTTACTAATTTGGAATATTGAAGTTTTTGACACTTAAATAAAATTGATATTTTTCTAAGACGACTGTTCCTATAGATTTTTGTGCCTGAGTAGATCATAAGAGAAAAGAATTTTATACGACAAAAGTTATTTGGAATACCGTTATAAAATATATAATTTTTCGAGTGAATCAACGTTTTAGATACTTTTTGTTTCTCATTATTTTTGAGAGTTTCAAATGTAGAAGTTTTCCTTTAATATCTCTAATAACACGCAAAATTCTGTAACCATAGCGATGACATAACATTTCACAAATTAACGTGTACCCCATGCAAAGACTATTCCCGCGTTAAAAAAAAGTATGAAACATAAATTCGTAGTCGTCAACATCCCTTCCCCGATTATCTAATACCCGCCCGTAAATCCAACAACTGTTCCAGCAAGTAGGTCGAAATCCCCTATTCCCGAAGCACCGTGAGCGCTTACGAGTCCCAGGGGATCCCATAAAAAATACATTCGCGATGGTAACCAGTGCGGCAACCGGTCATTATCGTGCCGACAAAGTCGAGTGGACGTTGAACGAGAGACAAAGACGATGACAAGGTGTAACACGCGCGCTGCGCCCGTCGTCGCGTGGGACGTGTGTCGATAAATTTATTTGCAATCGTGGTCGTTTTATAATAAAACGTGTCGCTGCTTTCGTCGGCTATTCACGCTGGACGATACATTATCTGTTGGGAGGCGTTACGGGGACGCGGGAAATTTATTCGACGCGCGCTCTTTCTCGTCCAACCGCGGTTTTCCTCCGCCTTCCTTTTCTCCACTCCTTCCACGGGATCCCGCGGCTTTCATTATTATTTTTCTTTTTTTTTTTTTTTGCTCGTTGTTTCAGCTGAACGTTGCACGCCCGTTTCGTGTTATTGTCATCTGTGTATCGTCGATTAAACGCGTGTCAGCCGACACTCTCTTTCACCGGGGCAGAACACGTTTCCGTGTTGCGTACCGGGGAGAGATAAAAACGTGACGGCCGTCCTTGCCTCGAGTCGGTCGCGATTTGAAAGACACGTCGCCGGAATTTCAGGGGCAATATTTCGACGCGACTGTGCCCGTCTGTCTGCTAGCGTGTCAATTTTCGCGATCGGTCTTCGACGGAAGATTCCCCGCCGAGCGAACGAGCCAATCGTCAAAAGCGAATTCGTACGGTGACGTTCTTTCCGTGTGGGGGCGCAAGGGACGTTATCGCGCCATTTTTTCATGGCTCGTTTTCGCTGTAGAATAAATCTCGATGAAAGTAATTGCTCGCGTTTCGACGATCGCTTTTAATTAACGAGCCTTTTTATTCCGAATTTAATTCGTCGCGTTTGTTCGTACGCAAATCTTTTGATGGGTCAGTTGTAATATGGAATACTTTCTTCTATACACATGTTTCACTTGCTCGCAGAACTTTTGTAAAAACATAAATAGCATGAATTTATAGGAAATTTTATGCTCGTTTGACTGGTAACAGTGAAATTTAAAATATAATAACGGTTTAGGAAATGTTTACTTTTTGTACTGAGGTCCCCATTTTCCATATTAGATTCATAATGCTCTTAATATGGAATAGCATGATTTGAATCCTCTAATTCGAGCAACAGAGGTTCCTTGTGCAGTTCTCAGCGATAGTTGGGAATTTCTGCACAGAAAACGTTTAAACCATTTCTTACCTGCACATTCATTCTCATCATTAAATGAATTTTTTATCTTATTTGCTCGAGCGAACTTGTAAGCCATAACGATTGTCCATATCCATGCAATGATTTACAAATGTCTTTTCTATATCTCGAGAAAGCACTGGCTTTCTTTCCAGAGGATTATTTACTATGGTATCAATCGAAAAATTTGAGTTATCTTTCAAATGTTTAACAAATCGAAATAATGTTGCTCCAGGAATCGAATTTTTTACTTTCTAATCTACACTCCGCGATAAAATTATGAGATGATTATCACTTTAGTAAATATCGTGATTTATTTATATTTGTTCTCGAATTATGAAACTGTAAGTACAATTCGTTGATAAATACATATAACCTGTTCGTGATAACAGTGAATGCGTCAAACTATATTGAGATTATTTAAAACTGTGTGAGAAAGCTATAACGTCGTGGTAGACAAGACAGACTACAAATTTTTCTCAGGAAACAAACAATAAGAATCCAACTGAATATTCAAGAATATTCATTTTCACAAAGAAATACATTGAAATTGATAATAACACGGAAAACAAGTTAATTGACATCTGACTTGCCAACACGGTTCTCTAAACACCCACGAGAAATTGTCTGATAATCCTCTGGCTCGAAACGCGTTCAATTATGGGCCGAACAAGTCCCCTGCTCTTATTTCCAGGCAACTGACTCGTCGGATCGGTATAAATATTTTATTAAATGAAATTAAACGTCCGGGGAGGATTGTTTGCTCGACATTCCCTGGGTCCCTTCGCTCCGTTACATCTCTTTCTGTTCGGCGCGAAACCACCCCCTCCGGGCCGAGAAGAACACGAGTAATCCTTTGATTTTTCAATCGGCCGCGGGCCATTGTTTGCCTGTTGTGACAGCGAGCATTATCGGGCCCGATTATGAGCGGTATTAAGGGCGAGTCGTGAGAACCCCATCTGGCCGTGGAAAGGGGCGGCGGTGGCTGTCGTCGAGGGTGGAAATCACTGTCCGCAGGCATTACGCATTCATGCGCGCAGGTTGCGTGACTCCTCCTCGTGTGCTTTGCGTAACCCGTGTCTTCACGTACAGTCCACTGCAACAACACATCGTCCCTTCTTCCCTTCGACAAGCTTCTTCAATGTTCAATTAGACCACGTTCTCGTTTACGATTTCTATTTCTATTTAAAACTAAACCTCGATCAGCCTTTTCAATTATCATTGTGGAAGATTCTTCCAATTATAATTGACCACCATGCAGTATATTGGGGTCTTTCAACTTCGATGTGATTTTCGTACGCGTTGAATGTGTAACACATCCTAAAAAGTACACTAAAATATTTCCAAGTAGTTCGAGATTACAAAATTACAAACTGGTTAAGGAAAATTCAAGAACTTTTTATTTGCAAAACTAAACCTCAAACAGCCTTCTCAATTATCATTGTAGAAGATTTTTCGAATTATACTGTGTATACTTGACCACCTTTCGTTATACTAGGGTCTTTCAACTTCGATGTGATTTTCGTACACGTCGAATATATAACAAATCCTGAAAAAGTACTCTAAAATATTTCCAAGCAGTTCGAGATTACAAAATTACAAACTGGTTAAGGAAAATTCAAGAACTTTTTATTTGCAAAACTAAACCTCAAACAGCCTTCTCAATTATCATTGTAGAAGATTTTTCGAATTATACTGTGTATAATTGACCACCTTTCGTTATACTAGGGTCTTTCAACTTCGATGTGATTTTCGTACACGTCGAATATATAACAAATCCTGAAAAAGTACTCTAAAATATTTCCAAGTAGTTCGAGATTACAAAATTACAAACTGGTTAAGGAAAATTCAAGAACTTTTCATTTGCAATTACAGTATAGAAATAAAATTTGCAGTATAGAAATAAAAATCAATATCCTATGTAACAGTTGTACATAATGACACGCAGAGAATAAATAAAAAACGGAATTTGAAAAAGATGAAGTTCTCTTCCGTTTTATGCAATAATTCTGGCGTAATATAGACACATTATTACGATTAAGAATGAAATATAATATATCTTTTTCCAAGGTGCTCGCGTCGGATAAAATGTTCTTTGTCGTTCCACTGGCGAGTTCCTGTTTTTTAATAAGAGTAGGGAGATATGCAATTATTGCTGTCGAGTGTACGCAGCGCATGGGAATGCGAATTCGACGCGGTACCACGTAGTAATGTCGAGGGGTCTAGGCGGGAATGTGATTTTTGGCGGCGAGGGTGAACCGCCCCCACAAGTGCGGTTTGCGGGTGACGTTCACTCGATGATTGGGGCGATTCCTTTCGAGGTTTTTTTTTTTCATTTCTCGTCACGGTAACATTCCTCCCCCCCACAGTGAAATTATTTACCGTACAAATTGCAACTCGCTATAATAAAACCCCTGGCAATGCAATATTTTGTTCCTGATAATAATTATAAAGTATATTTTAGTCTCAATTTTATTCGTTGCTTCAATAGAAGCATTTTCATTGTTTTACGAAAAACTCTTTTGTCTTTTATTTTGTATAAAAATATATATGAACAACTGCTTTTTATTATTCGATAGTATATTTTATTATGTCAAAATACTCCAGAATTTGTAATCCAAGCATAATATGCTTCCGAAAAATTTGTACGAGTTTCATGTTTGGAACATCGAAACAAAATTGTTAAAAAAGTTTATTAGCGAACTCGATGATGAAAATTCAGCAAACGTCGATCGATTTGCATCGTAATGCGAATCTGCTTGATGTCGAATTCTTGTTGCAATTCGATATCAGCGAATGAATTATTGTCAAATTTCGTCCTAGAATCTTGAAAAAGAATCGCTGATCCGATGTTCGGCGATGTTCCCGGAAAGAACCGCGGAACGTGACGAGTAGCTCTTAATTCCCTGTAACCGGAGAACGATAGCAACCGTCCGATAGGAACATCGAGTTTACACGACCACCGGATCGCGTTTCGATTCGTCGACAGGTTGCGAATAACACTGGTGGACGGACAAATCGTTTTTGCGGCTTTCAATCGGATGTAAATCACTATTTTCCTTTTTAATTTTCTAATTTAATAACGATCATTCAAATAAATAACATTGAAAATAAAGCATTTATTAAAAATGCAGAAGTTCGGACTCACGGTCAAATGGATTCGACGCCATAAATATGATCGGTGCACTCTGTGACAGCAGAACATTTGTTTACTACTAGATTTTACGAGGGAATTCGGGATGGTTTATCGAATCGTGATTTAAAATTATCCGAATTCATAAGTAGAACACACAAATTCGATCATACTTTTATGAATATTTATATAATGGACTAAACTAATAACGGTAAGCTTCGTAATTTTAGACTAGAGAATTTGAAAATGCTTCTATAAAACTACGCAATATCATATACGAAATATAATATTTACAGTAATTAAATAGCTTCTTTAGAAACTGCATTGTTTGTTTTTTTGTGTTCTTTCTTTTATACTTATTTGTTTAAATGAGTAGTAACCGTCGTATTATAAACATTATAATATTATAACATAAATAAATAGATAATGACGATTTTCTGATGATTTCTTAAAACATATATTTCTAATATTATTTTTATTAAGGTATGTACCTATTGAATCATCTCATTTGTCTGCGAAAATATGGAACATAATTACAATAAGGAATGATAGAAATAAAAAGTTTTAAATTACTAGACGTTCAAATGATTACCACATAATTTTATGTTAATTTTATCTTAACTTTTTGTTCATCGGTTATTCATGCAATTGCTATTAACATTTTCATTCAATAAATCAATTTCAATAAATTTATCGAGGAAAACCTACAACTTATACAAAACACACGAATTATTCTTCGATTCTTGATTATTGATTTCGGATTTATGTGAAATAATGCTTCTTCAAAATTTAAAAATTTGAAATTATTTTGCCTATTCCTTCGTAAATATCTATAATGTCATCTTCAATTAGGTTTTTATATAAATTTCTTATATAGATGCTCGTATAATATATAATATTTTCTAATCTCCATATTCGGGAATCAGGACTCTTGAAATACGTAAAAATTGTTTTTTTTTCAAGAAACAGGAACGAAAATATGTTAAAAAATGTTGAGAATCCTGAAGCGTAATCACTATCTGCGAGTGAAATTCTACGCCACGCCGGAATTGGGTGATCGTCGACGATCGAACGAGAAATCGCACAGAATTCAATCAAAAAATCAATCCGCGTCGCTTTCATCGCCGGAAAAGTAATTAGACGACGTATGATTGAAGGAACTGGCAGTTAGAAAGTGGAACGACATTTAATTCACGAAATGAGCTCGATTGGAAACGTTGGGCAATCGCGAATCGATTAAAATCGCATCGACGTCACTGATATTCTACTGGGAAACTATGAAAATTCTAACCTTTTACCTAACAACAGAGTAATCGTTTACTCAATAGCATGAGAAGGTTTAACGTTGACAATGTCATCCTTTTGCCAAGAAATAATCATTTAATTTTAAATTACGTAATTTACAATGATCTAAAAATCAAAATCTTAATCTTGTAAAATATTATATGGATTCGAAAAATTAGTTCTCTAGTTGAGATGTGTGGAAAATAAATTTGGATAGAATTTGTGAATTTTAGGTTACAAAAATAAGTAATGAAACAAATTTCAAGTTACGTAATTTAGAATTGTCTAAAATCAAAATTTTAATCTCGCAGAATATTATAGAGTTTTGATCTGACAAGGAACGTGTTAAATAAGTTTTGTAGTAGATTGGTTGGTTACATTTTAAGCAAATTATCATCGTTGCATTTTATAACCACGGACCACGGTTATTTATCAAGCCTGTCGATGCTGAACGACTGATTATCAGTCAAAGGTCGGTCCTCCTGTCTTCGGCACGTGAGAGACGAACAGGTGGAGAAAGGAACAAAATGAAAGCAAAAGGGACGAAAATTTAAGGAAGTGGAAGAACGCGACGCGCTTCAACGTTGCGCGGTTCCTTTCGTTCTCCAACCATTTGTCAAGGTGACAAGGCAATCTCACCCCTCGGCGCTATCGCCTTCCTTCAACCACCGCGAACGCGTTTTCTAGTTGTGCTGGTGTCATCGATCAAAGTTATTTTGAAAACCGAATGTTCCCTATTCTCTCCACGCAATACTATTTACGAGAAAATCGAGAAGTTAACGACCGACGATCCCGTTAATTTTAATCACTACGAATTCGTTAGATTTATATAAAATTCTATTTCACGTAGGAAAAATTAATTTCGACGCGAAGGGTTGAAAGGAGAAGTCTTCCCGTCGAAAAAAGCCATCCGCGATTTCAAGGAGATTGTAGGACGAAAGAAAGTTCGGACCAATCTACCGGCAATCCAGCTAAAAGTCGTCGACTCCAAGTACCGTATCCCTTGCGACGTAATCGTTACACTCAAGAAGAGTGGTTGCCTCATCCACCTAAACACCGAACGCCTCTATTTCCATTAACCCGCGAGAAAGAAATTAAAACGCACAAAGAAAGTAAACCTCGAAACAGGAAACTTCTGAAATCGGCATAAAAGTCTTGGGGAATTCGCCTGTAATATTTACGCAAAGATCCTGGACGTTTCTTCCGTTGTAACAACAAATTTGATCGAAGAAACTGTTAAATATTATACGCGACAATATCTTTACATAATTACTGAATAGAAGTCTGTCATTTTGTTCTTTCGTTACTTCGTATGGTAATTATTGACTACGTGTCAAACTGACCGACTAATTTTATTTTATTTATTATAGAACGTTAAGGAAAAAAATCTTTGAACTTTGTACATATAGTATTTCAAATTATGTTTGATATGTTCTGATGATGAAAACCTCGATACTGTTAAGAAAACAATCGTTTTTTAACCGAATGTACCAATTTTCTCCAAGATCGTTTCCCCAGTAAAAATCTAAATAGTTCCTTTCGAATTCTTTTTCTTTCTCATCATTTTTCCTTTACATAACTTTTGTATATAGCGGGTGATAAAACTATTATGATCGTTTCAAAATGATTATTCGAAGCTTGAATAACTACAGAATTGTAAGTCTATCGAAGTCGAGTATACAAAATTGGACATTTGCACAAAAAACAAAGTTGACCACATGATGTTACAGAAGCATATAATTATTCATTATATGCGTATTTGTTGCAAAAGCTACTTTAATGTTAGGTTGAGAAACTACTTTTGACTACATCTCGCGATTCTGTAAATTATTTTCATGCACAACAGATAATAATTATTAGTATTATTCCTAGAAAATTCTTAAATGTGTAAAAACAAGATATATCATAACGATATGGGATATTTTGGAAAAACCCTGTTTGAAACGGTTGATCGAAGGAAACTCACGCGATGGAAAACCATCCCCCTGACCGACACGAGGTTATCCAGTTTGTTGAGTACCCTCGATCATTTCTTTTTAGATTATTATGAAGATGAACAAGAAAATATTGCAAAATATTTATGTAAATGATTAAAATATAAATATAGAAATAAGTAGTATAAAAATAGACGAGAAAGGTATATTTGATCTTCTTAGAGAAATTCTCACTGACAAGAGATTAATACTAATTCATTACAATCTCATTATCAGGCTTTAAGTAAACTTCACTTTTCACTTTCATAGAATGAATCATTTATGACTTACTTACAAAGGTGTACATTTTTTCCACGTAATGTTACTCAAACTTAAAGTGAAATGAAAATATGGAATTATATAATTATTAGTATTATTCTTAGAAAATTCTTAAATGTGTAAAAACAAGATAAATCATAACGATATGGGATATTTTGGAAAAACCCTGTTTGAAACGGTTGAACGAAGGAAACTCGCGCGATGGAAAACCATCCCCCTGACCGGCGCGAGGTTATCCAGTTCCCTTAAGCAGCCCGATTTCCCTCGCGGATTTCCACAGGAACTTTTTCAAGAGGAAAGAGTCGAATCGATCCATGTTAATAATCGTCGAGTGCTACGCAAGCACCGTGTCCCCAGTCACGTAATCACTGTACTTAAGGGGAGTGCTCGCTCCACCCGTGACCGGGTTCCCACAACCTCGTCGTCATTAAACGACCAGGCGAATCACGTCGGTCTCCAGGTCCCATGCGATCGACCGTTTTGGCAGGTGCCGAGTTCACGGATTTCCCATAAAACTATAGACTAAATCGAGACTTTAATTAAGGGGGGATTCTCGTACAACAGCGTTAAAATTCAAGTTTTCTTTTTAATTTTGATCCGTAAAGAATTCAAAGTTCCGTTGCACTAGGCTGTCAGAAACACGAAAAGAGACCTATAAGTTATACGAAAATATTTTTTTAGTCCATTTTTCATTATTTTTTATTAAGTAGTAGTTAAAACTTTTAATAGAGAGGACATTTCGTAATTTAAAGGAGAAGCAAAGGAAAATTTTTAACAACTCAAACATTCTAATTTATTAATACATTGATCATTATAGTTTATCAACCGTTGAAAAACAATCTTTTTTGTATCGTTTCAAGCCTGAACATTTTTATAGAACGCTCTTTCCAAAAAGTTTGAAAACCATTGATTTATATTTTTCAGAAAGAAAATTCATAAAAATAACGAAACTGTCGATCATACAAATTTTTACAAAAATATCAATACGTTAATTCTAAACTCTGCCAGTTTGCTAATTTCTGATACGTTTTGTCCGTAGCAGATCAATCCATAACTTATCAATAGATAAAAAATTTTTATTAGCTATCATATTTTGGATCGCAAGATTATTGAAATATCAAATATAACATGCAGAAATATTCTTCCATTTTTAAAAATATTCCACGAATATTTTTATGACTTCATAAAATGTATACAAAGGACGTTATAAAACTAATTTTATTTCACAAAACTCCAAGATGCCTGGTTGGTCACGTGTCTGACGAAACGACCTAGCATCGTTTAAGAGCCCAAAGGTAGTGAAACATGACTTCCTCCGCGTTTCTGACGTGCAACTTTGATGTTAGACTCGCGACGTTAAGGCCGTGATAATAAATTGACCTTTTAATCACGAGTGGCTAGCTGCCTGTAGTAATTTCGTCTAATGGGACCCTCTTGTTTAGGAGCTGCGCGGTAGACTGTCGGCCAGTTTCGTTCTGGGCCCGTCGATTCAACGTTTTGTTTAAACCTCGAGACGCCCATTAGTCACCGTTCGCAATGGGGAACAGTGATACCACGCACCTTTCCATCGGAAGATCACTCTCGACGATCGAGACATGGATACTCGAAATGCTCGAACGAGACTGAAGGGCCGAAGGGCGTTTGAAATCTGAGCGGAAGTGTGTTTGGTCATCGAGTGACGGTGGATGTAGAAATTGGGTGTTGTTACAGGGCTAACTGCAGAAGGGTCCGAAGTGTACTGAAATTATCCCGAACGTGCCATAAAGGAGGTGGGAACTCCTCAAACAAATTTCGTTTCATGGAAATTCGAAATTTCTGAAACGCTCGGAACGATTTTGGAAGGACTCCTTTCACTGATTGATCACTTGTATTTTATGTACATGTACAAATGTAACTGCAGTGATAAGGAATTTTTTGAACACCCTCGATCATTTGAAATTTTATATATGGCAAAATATTTACGTAAATGATTATAATATAAACATAGGAATAAGTAGTATACAAATAGATGAGGATGGTATATTTGATCCTCTTAGAGAAATTCTTACTGACAAGAGATTAATACTAATTCATTACAATCTCATTATCAGGCTTTAAGTAAACTTCACTTTTCACTTTCATAGAATAAATCACTCATGACATACTTACAAAGATGAACATTTGTTTTACGTAATGTTGCTCAAACTTAAAGTGAAATGAGAATATGAAATTATATAATTACGAAACAGTGATGCATGAATCTCCACAGCCTTGGGATCTTAATTCGATAGAGAATTAAATCGCAGAATAATAATAACACCTATAAATTCCAAAAACGAGCTTAAAGAAAATGGGAACGTACGAGTCCTGATCTCGAAAGAGCATTTCCTATATATTCATACTATATAACTTTTTATAAAAGTTCTCCAAGCAAGTGAAACGTGTGTATAAAAAAAAAGTATTCCATATCAGGGCAACTGACTCTATTTATAATATTATTTGCAACAAATATATTGTAAATATTGTACGCATCATTGAATTATTTTCTAATTTTGCTAACGCAATTCTGAGACTTACCCCTTGCTATAGACACCATATTGCTTTAAACACTTTAGCTTAAGTCGTAGATCTAAGCGTTCGACTACTTTCGTTAGCTACTGTAGCTGAATCGCGCATGAACCTGCTGCAAGGAGACGTCAAGAACGTCTCTGTCGGCGAAGGGTTAGGATTAGGGTATTTGCGTAATTTTCGCATCGTTTGGCAAAACGACATTGGCGTCGCGTGATTTTTCCAGCGGTTCTGCCGAACCAGAGGCGTCCCTAATGACGACCCTGGCTGAAGTCAACGAGCCGGTACGTTTCATCAGCGGGTAATCAGTGCGAGCCAGCACTGTCCGGCACGTCGTCGGGCCGCCTAGGTTCCGCACCCTTCCGGTTCCGGTGTTCCGGTAGGCTTGACCTCTCTCTCGGCAGGGGAACCCCGGTTTCCGGTTTTCAGGTGGGATACACGCTCAGCCGAGCGCCGTCGCGTTTCGGATCCGTGGATCCATGGATCCTCCTTCCTCCACCTATCTCTGTCTCTCGTTTTCCGCCTTCTCCCACCCACCCCCCTTCCCGGTCGCTCTAGCTCACCCCTGCGATCGATCGACCCTCAGATTTGTTTCGTTCGAGCTTCCGGTAGCGTCGCGACGCGATTCGTGACGAGTTACATATGAATTATAATTCTCTTCTTTAAACCCTTTACACATTCATTGGATTAATTTCGTGTATGTAAATAATAATCGATAATTTTATCAACTTTAACGCCATTGTTGCAATGTTCAATCACGTTTCATTTTGTTTCAAATTATAATTGAAAATTCTTAATTAAATAATTTTGAATTAATAAGGGTGACGATATTGTTTCTGCACATGAGCAGCAACGTATGATCTTGATTATAGCGATCTGTAAAACATATTGACTGAGAGAGAAACGAAAAGATAGAAAATTAAACAGGTAAATAGGGTGCTTCGAGATAAAGACTTTGCATCACACCTTGAAACATCGAACCAAACGTGCGATATAGTCAAATTTACTAGATCAATAAGCTTAGCGAAGAAACGAATTTTAAATACCCTGAACAAGCATGGGATAATAAAAGTATAACAATTTGTGCGTGGTTCGAACTATTGGCAAAAATGCAATATATTTTGATAAAAACAAGTCGATTAATATGTATATCGAGCAACAGAAACAGACAGGGCTGAGATTTTAATCTAAATGTCAAACGTGGTCGTTTAAACTGTATAGATTTCTGGGGATTTAGCGAAAATCCCTAGTCGACGATAGCGCCCCCATTTTGTTTCGTCGTCCCGGTCATTTTTATTGCTTCACGGTCTCACGCGACAATAGGGCCGCGCGTTTTTTAGGCTCGGCCGATGGGAAAAAGCGATCGGGGCCGGAAGTGGAAGTGGAAGTGGAAATTGAGGCAATGAGAGCGTTGCCCAACTGCGGTTCTTATCGAGATATCACCGGTTTCTCGTTTCCGCAATTTCCTATCTGCCCTGACTCTGCACGACCGCCAATAAAAATATATTTCTCTGCCCGTACCTACGAAATCTGTCCGCGAGTCGACTGGAATTCCTGAGGATCGTACGACGTTCGCGAGCCATTAAACGAATCCATTTTCTCCGATTGGATTTTCCCTACTTCGAAAATTGTATTTCCTTTCTGAGAGCGTGCTCGCCAAATTTTAAGAGTGATTAAGGGAGTCTCTTTGTATCTCTCGGTCGGGAAATAGGCACAGTTTGAAATTTGTTTTCAGAAATGTACTCGATCCATTAAATTTTTCATGTAATTAATTTACTTAATGGCAAACGTGTTACTAACCCCGAAAATGGAGAACACGATTCCGCTTAAATGTAGTAATTAATAAAGATTATTATTGACACGAGAAAATCTCATAAAAGGGTCTTCTATTCTAATACCTAAAAGAAAGATTCCTCTTTCTAAATTTTTTTTTACGCAAACACTATTGATAACAATTCTTTCAAAGTTTACACGTTTATTTATACATATTTCGATGAACAATACTGTTTTTTTTTCACAGAGAAATATTAGCTTATTCGATAAATATGTTGTTTGAAGTGCATCGATGAAAGAAAAACACGCTTTCCTGGTATTCCTGATTGTTTAAATTCTGTTGTTCGGAAACAAAAAATGGCACAGTTCCGTGTTTGGTACGAGTGTTGCTGAAACCACAAAGAGAAAAAAAATATTGAAAATTGTTATGAATGAAAATAGGTTTTGGAAAGATTGTAGAATTTTTTAGGAAATTATGAAACATTTTTTGTAGACATAATTCTGACTATGGTCTTGAACGTTAAGATACATGTACTTTAAATGTGTGCTTTTCATAAAGATTCCTTCACAGATAAAATTTTGAAAATGCTAAAAAAAGCATTAACTAACAACGTTAACAACTCATTATATCAATTAGAAAACGCCTACCTTATGAATAACCTTATTTTATTGAGGAAGCTACAAGGATTAAAAATAATTTCTTTAAAATCTTTACTTTACACAAATGACTCTTTAATGTAAAAAAGCACAGCCCAAATGGCCATTTCTTCACGATGAAAAGAAAAACTGCAACTGAATAAATTTGATAATTATCGGGTTAAAAATTTTTGGACAAAATTCGAAACCAACAACTCGATGAATTAAACCCTCTCTAATTTTATACTGTACCATCTTTTCATTTCATCAAAATCTCTGACACGTTGAGAGCAAAGTACGATCGATTCGTCGTAAATTCTACCCTTTCTAAATTGTCTAATAAAAGGAAGAATCGGTGAGAATAATATCTGTCGAACACTTCAGGAGGCATGCGTTCCGAAGCGCTGTCGAAGGAAAATGTACAATTCTGTTTTTCACGGTTACTGCGGCCCGTATCAAATTAACAATCATGAATCTAATCTGAATTATAGTGGTTTCGCGTACAGTTAGATGAATTAAGTCGTTCCGCGGGCAACAATGTTGATAGGCAGGACTGCATTTCCGCGTTCCCAGTGATTAAGAACCAAGAAGAGCCACAATTTTCTACGCGATCTACAAACCATTTTCCCGGTCTCTGAGTAGAAGAATTTTTCAAACGTGCGTCTGCTGAGAGTCCAACGTCACGAATACAGGAGAAGACATTTTTCGCGAATCTTTTTGACAGACTGTAAGTATAGTAGCACGAAAATATCGAAAGGACCGAATGTTAAAATTATATAAATCAAAATGCAATGGCTTGCAAATTTATATAATATTTTAAACGTTTCGACGCATTGTTCAAATCTTCTTCAGTAATATAAACATGATCGTTGTAAAAGAATATTTAAAAATAAACATAGCAAGATGTTGATGTTAGACTATAGTAAAACGCAAGACAAATTTGGATTGATTAAAATGTTCCCTTTTCGTAATTAAAAGAATACTTTTTGACATTTAACCCTTTCGGAATTTCTCCAAAGAAAATAAGAAAACAAGATGAACGTCGTGATCCTAGAAAGTGGATGAGAAAAAGATAAAAGAATAATTATGAAAAGTGGGAGATAATATGCAACGAGTAGCACATTTAAAAGAAAAAACAGTATCTAAGGAATGTATATCAGAAGGAATAGTTAAATTGCAAATAATTAAATAGTTATATCAAAACTAATTAAATAGTTCCATGAAAATAAATCAAATAAATATATAGGAGTCTTAGAATGAATCTTGTAAACAATGCAACATGGACACGGTTGCCTATCCGTATTGCAAATTCCGCCAGCCAGAACGTTGAAACAGAGAAGTCGTGCGATCAAACTTTACGAGCGTAGTAAGAAAATCAAAGACAAAAGTTTCGAATGAAAGATAATAATCCAGAAGGAAGTCAAGGACCATAAACTGCATCTCAGCAATCACAGAGGAAGAGAATTAAGTATTGTGTAAATATAAGTTTACATCGTTATGACGTTCACCTTATTTTTAAATTAGGTTGTAAAACAATTGTCGCAGAACACCTTTCGTTTCGTTTGTGACATAACCAGTGTGTATATGCTTTTCATATTTTTAGAATAAGTCGACAAAACGGGACATTTAGATAAAAAGATAAACTTGTAAAATAATAAAAGAAGAATATAACAATTGTTACATTATAAAATAACAAAACATACTTATGAATAGGATTGTACAATCTAACCAAAACTAATTTATCAAAACTATTTCTTGCACCAGTGTGATCACAGTTTGACGTTTACGTTTATTGACTTTTAGTTGCAGTTTATATCTTTAAAACAAATGGTTCGAACATTTCTATTTTTTATCAATAAATCTTTACAAAGCCTAAAAGAGAGTGTAAGATTACTTCAACTTAAAAAGTGTAAAGGTAAGATAACAAAAAGAAAAGTACCATAAGTTTTAGAGAAACGTCCAGTCTTTTAAACCTCCGCGAGATAACCGAGGGTTAATATTTTGAATTTATATCTATTACTTTTTATCGACGATCCTACCGTATAATTTTTGTCGAAAATCAAACGCAATTCGAATCGAATTAAAAGCTAAATAATATACCACGAATAATCAACGTTTGTGGAATCGGGAGCATTCAACACTGTCGAGCACAACCTGTTGAGCGCATTGGGAAAAGTATATAACAGTGTTGAATAAAAATCTAAATACACTCTGAACGATCAAAAATTCGAAAATAATATGTTTCTGGGTCCGACCTTCGGGGCACCTTGGACGATTCGATTAGAAAATGGGGTGCAGCGTACGCATCGACGCAAAATCGTCCTTCCGATCGTGGTATGCGCTCGAACGGCGAAACAGCGTAGAGGGTGAGGGGTGAGAGAGCCCACGAGAGACGGAGGAACGAGGGAGGTAGAGGGGGAGAGAAATTCACCCTTGCGGCAACATTGCGAGAGAGCACACCTGGCCGGAGACGTGCAGCTGCAGCTACAGCCCCCCTCTGTCGCCCCCCTTCGTCCCTCGCGGCCAGGGGATGAAAAGGGGAGGGAAAAACGAGCGCACCGTAGGGTCGTTGCGGGGCATCACGGGTTCCAGTGGCCCGTTCGAGGGGGGAGGGTGGTCTGGATGCTGAGATTTCAGTTACGCATTTGCTCGCCAACGATTTCCAGACTCCATCGAGCCAGCAAAAACCAAACGACATTCCTTTCTCGGGAATCTTTTATTTGTTTGTTACCATAATTTACACGTCTAAACCAGTAATTATATTAGATTGAATCGTTGGTGGACCAACATTTCATACGCGAGCAATCGATCGAAAAATTGGCAATATTAATATAAATAGAGATTTTCCACATTTCTATATACAAATCAAAATATTCAGGATTTCAGGAGTTCGATTTTTCAGACATAGTTTGTAATTAAAATAATTTTATTCAGATAGAAAGATATTATATGTATTTTTCTTAATCAATTAAACATAGATATAAGGAAGAATTCAGTGATAAGAACAATTGTGTAATCAATTGCTGGGAGACAGAACATTATATTTTCTTTTGGCTGACTGATTATTAAAAAGTTCTCTAATCATTGTGACAGTAAAATGCTTCTTTTTTGTAAAATTTCATGTTAAAATTGTTTTGGGTAAATAATGATTTATGTAGCAGCGATATTGGTTCTCAAATCATCTGTTGTGTTTTGACCATGTTTCACGATCTCTTTAGACATGGTAAACTAAAATGTACTGAAAAAAACTTGTATGGGAAAGATATTTGTATTACTTATTAGACCTGCTGATTTATGTATTGTATATTACGTAAATTAATTAAAATATTTGTGAAATGTAAATGAAAAAGTAAACAAACTTATATGGGAAAGATATTTGTATTACTTATTAGACCTGCTAATTTATGTATTATATATTACATAAATTAATTTAAATATTTGGTTCTAGATACTCTATAAATAGAAAGTTTGGAATTTTTCTATCGTTGTCCATCGGTGGATTATATAAAGCAACTATATTTAAAATTACTTTTTAAATATCTGCCAAAGTTTCAACCTTTAATTTTCGGGACCACTTCAGGAAACATTAAATTGTAGGTTACACCGGAACGTGGATCTTTATATGTCGACCGGAACACGTCATTCAATACGTATCCGAACATAGAGTGTGACCCAAAAGCATTCAAACGATTTTTTATGGGAAAATAAACCAAAAATATGATGCAAAGTTTTTTATATGACCTTCTGTTATCGAGAAACTGCACTCGATTATTTAATTGAAAGTCTCTAGATCTGTATCATTTTGAATCAAGTACGACTGAATGTCAGTCAGTCTTCCTCATTCTAAAAATATACTAATTTAAACCCACTAAAACAGGGTACAATAACTTTTAAAACGCGTTATAAAGATGCAAAAATAGTGATTATACTTCGTTCTCACTCATTCCTGGACCTAAAACATTACACAGGAATAAAATCGAACTATTCTTATACGACTATGTTACCAAATTATTTACCAGCCACTCGATGAACCAAGCATTTATCAATTATTTTATTTAACAAATATTTAATTTAACGAGGCTACTCACTCGTCATCGAGCCTTATAAATTAAAATCAACGCGTTTCTACGTTCACGAGGTATCGTAACACGTAAAACAAATCTACTCTTTTTCACGACCAATGTACGAACAAACTTAAACAAAATTAATACGTTTGGAAAATTATTTGAAATTAAATCGTACGCCCAGGGGGTTAATAGCGATCGTTTAAAATTTCCAAGGAGTTAATAATCCGATTCAATTACACGGGGGGGTAACCCGTAGGATTCACGCTAGCATTAGCAGAGTTAGTTCTGTCCGATCGCGTTCCTCTTAATCGATGTAAAACGCTCTCGATCCTCGCGTCTCGCGTGTATCTCGGACAACGAGGAGCGCGCAGCACGCCGTGCAGGTGAATTTATTCAAATGCCGATCAATTCAGAGGGATGGCACTCATCGACACGGTGGTTCACAGGCACTTCTGTCTCTCTTCCGCCCCTCCTTTGTCATCCGCGTTACGATCCTTTTGTGCGGCCGCCTCAGAAGGGGCGGCCCCGGAACAATGACCGTGATATACGATTCGAGAATTTGTTTATAAATGCCGGACGCGTCGTCTTTCCGAAGATATTCGTCGCTCTGTGAAACCCGTCCGTCGATGAGAGAGGATTGCCGCGGAGTCGAACGAAGGACACCTTGTTTAGGGGGCCGACAGGTTGATTCGCATTATCTTGCCACGGCGCAAGGGTTGTTGAAGCCTCGTCGACCAAGTGGCTTCAAAACATTCGCATCGGGAAATCAGGCAAAGCACAGACGCGCACTTAGCTCGTGGAATAGTTTCTAAACGCGATTCTTATCAAGAATCCCCAACGGGAGCCATATAACGAGTCACCTATTTTTAAGGGTTGCGAAGAAAGAATGTGAAACTATAGGGAATCACAATTTCTAAATGAATGACAAAGTATGTTATCGATAGACTGTGAATCTTCATGCAAACTCAAATTTTTGTTAATAGAATTAATGAATGGGAGATTGTTCTTATATTTTTGCATATGAAGTACATTCTGTAGGTTTTTGAGAATTCAAATTTCTCATAAACGCAATAACATCCGCAGCCTGGTTATTAAAAATAGAAATATTCAATACTTCAATAGGGTACTTGTTATTTTGTAGTTTTGACATTATAAAATAACAATTAATGGCAATAAATGAATATAAATACTTATATAAAAATATATAATATATATCTAAAATTCAAGTTTTATTAAATACATAAATTAGATAAATTAATGTAAATTTTAGTTTCAACCTCTAAAATTTATCCAACTTACATTAATTCTAAGTATTATATATTTCTAATACACGTAATATAATTATGTAAAAATATATAAGTATTAAGGTTCATTTATCGTAAGGTTTTTAAACAGACATTGTAGGGTCGAAGAGACGGTCACCAGTGACCACCACGGTAGTCAACCCGTTAAAATTAGACGACAAAAATAACGATACATTACACTTAATAACCCAAGATAGGGAAACGACCATTAACCTGCAAAATGCGCGGTTGAAACGAGAAAACTTTTCGTGGGATCTGATATTAATTCAACAGTCTTAAGAACCATCCGCGACCCCATTTACCCAATTATCAGCGAAGGGTGGTAAACGCGGGAGATGAAAAATGTTTACCGGCCGGTTGCCGCGTCGAGGGGGTCCGCCGGCATTAGTACAGAGACAAAGGAGCAACAATTACAAAAGAAGAAGCGTGTCCGCCTCGAGGAAGATGATCCGGAAGCCTAAGTTTATTTACATCACAGTGCCACGGCCGGTCTCTCGTTCCTTTTGTCGACCGCGGCGCTGGTAATGCATATTAATAGGAAATAATCCCTGTAAGGGGGTTGCGGGTGGCCATGGAACGCGAGGACTCGGAGGAAGCTTCGAGGAACACGTTCTGCCCAGATACAACGTCGTGGTCTCGCGTAGCGCGCAAATTCCTCGCCAATTCCGTCGCCGGATAAATATTCATGGAGTCGCGGAACTGAATTTTTTACGGGCTTTTCTCGAGGAAAAATTGTCCCTATTGAACGTGTTACCAGACTAGAGAAATTTTCGAAGATACCTAGGATCTCTATTCCCGTTTGAAGTCTGCCGATTATCGAGAAATCGAAGAATATGTTAGCCAATACAGCTACAGTTGCAGAGAAAATTAAGTGGACAGGTAGGAGAAATAGGTGTGAATTAAATTTAATCAAAGTAGTATAACACTTAAGTTTTATATATTATACAGGGTGTTCGGCCACCTTTGGGAAAAATTTTAATGGGAGATTCTGCAGGCCAAAGACGAAAATTAAGAATATCAATTTGTTGATTGAGGCTTCGTTATTAAAAAAATTAAATTAAAAAATTTGAAATCATTCTGAAAAAATTATCTTTGATTGCGGGGGCCCATTACAATCATTTTTGGTGAGTAGATATACCCCCGAAATCCTACCCAGTTTTGAGAAAAAAATTCATGTAGGTGTGAAATTTTCCGGCGAAAAAAAAAATTTCAAATCGTTTTAAAAAAATTATTTTCGGTTGCGGAGGCCAATTAGAATCATTTTTGGTCAATAGATATAACCTTGAAATCCTAACCATTTTCGAGAAAAAAATTCATTATCAAATATATAATATGAGGCCAGAAATGTCACTCCAAAATTTCCTGCATATCTTTAAAACGTCATAACTTCTGAACGGATTGGACGATTTTGATGTTTAAAAAAGCAATCGACGCGTATTTTAGTGTAGAATATGTACAAATCGTAAAAATATTCGAAAAGTTGGTCCTCGACCTCGCAAAATGAGTAAAACCCCATAAAAATGGTCCAATATTCAAACATCCATAACTCCTACAATTGTGAATATATTTCAATGAAACTTTTTTCTGAAGTAGTGCTCATGGGTACCTACAAAAAAGTATTAGACAACTTTTCTGTAGGGTGTCAAACAAAATTACTAAAAATCAAAAACGAATTTTTAAGGAAAATCGACAGGGGGTAGGTGCGAGGAAGATTTCGTATAGCGTAGACGAACGATTAATTAATAAGTACAACTTCAATCATCGAAAGAATTTACTTATTTGAATAGGGTTCGTCATCTTTTAAGAAGCATCGAAAGATGTTATTTAATAAAAACAGGTGGTTGGTCAAAAATGCATTTGCTATCATGAAAACACATTTTATGGACGAAAAGACGGATTGTTTTCATTTTGCGAGTATCGCGTATATTGTATGTACGCTGCAAAACGAGTTGTTCGTTTATAACAAACTTCTTAACAAATGATGATTTCAAAAATGACGACAATGTCGTACAGAATTTTTCGCAATCAAGACTTTTATTTTACTGGAATATACAAGATTGTAAAAGGTTGTAGAATTAAGAAATGATTGTTTCAATTGTTGAAGCAAACTCGACGCCTAAATATTTATTATTAAATATTGTTTTCCTTTCCTCAAGAAGTTCATGTTATCGTTGAAGCAGTTACGCGAACGACGGTCATTAGAGCTCTTTAGACCCACATCTCATGTAATATTTATGTATTTAGACTTCTAACGTTTAATAACATCGAATATTTATTTTGCTCGCTTATTAGAAAGGACAGAAACAGAAACAACATAAAAAAATAGAGGAAAAGAGTGAATGAAGAATAATTTATACCTGTCTAAAAGGACCCTCCAATTGATATGCAAGTATTAAGGAGGTTCAAGAAGAATAACAAATGTCCCATAAATGGAATAAGGTATCATTATATAACTCAATAGCTGACAGATTAATAAATTATTGAAACCCAAGAACTATGAAAAGTGTTTCATCTGTTAAATGCTCACGTGCTCTGTATCGTCTGCTATCTAAGATTCAATGTTACTTTTAGCATAAGTAATTCTATATATCGATACCCTGTGCAATATCTTCGATAAAATTTAATCTCATTAATTATGCGTTTTCGACACGATGTTTATATGACTCTATTTGATAACTTCGATCGTCCACCTTTTTCAAAGTCTTGCTTATGAATTAATTGCATAAGTGGGTGTACGACTACGCTTAATTAACGCAGAAATTGAACTATAGCCTTGAGACGGTTATTGTCTTGCAGGACTAGAAAAAGAAATTTGAAAAAAAGAAAATTAGGTCGCCCGGAAAGACGGAACATAGCGGGAGCCGGTGAATGAAAGGGACTGGGCAAATCCTGGAAGCATGAACGGGAAAATCGCTGAGCCAACTACACCTCTTCGTGGTTAGAAGAGCCTCGGTCGCCGCCAGAAGAAATCCTACATCCGAGAATTTTAGCCAGAGAAGCAACTTTCCTTTTTTTTTTCTCTTTATCCCGTCGACGGGATTATCTTCCCACGGGACTTTGGACCAGGAACAATTACCGGCCTCTCGAAAATCCACTGTGAAAGAGTTCCCTGGCTGGCCAAGGAGGAAGGAATATTCGAAGAAAGGCGCCTTCCTCTGCGTTAACTCCGGTACCATAGAGCTCGTTGTTTAAAAGATTTGGTAAAATTAATAACATCGATGTCGTTGCAACGTGTACAACGACTAATAAAATATTTAGTATTAAATGCATTAACAGCAGCGACGATTTTGGCAAACTACTTAACCCTAGAACGAGTACTAGAGTCTATTCTGCCCTCAACATAATTTTATTTCTTTAAGAATTTGTGTAGAGAATGTTATGAATAGACTACGGACCTTTATGCAAACTCATATTTTTATTACTAGAGTTAATGAAATGGGAACTTTGTAGAGGGTGTGTATCTTACTTGAAATATTTCTCATATTTTTACATATTAAGTGCATTCTGTAGTTTTTTGAAAATTTAAATTTCCCATAAAATTTCTTTAGTTTTTAATATATTGGTTTCTGTTCCCTGGACAGTATATTAAAAACCTATTGTGACTGATCGAATGATATATTACTAATAAATATAAGTCTTCGGGTGTTTTCTGACTTTAAGTAAATAAGACATAATCGAATGGTAGAAACTAAATAAAATTCTATAGATAAGACGTATAAAATAAGTTGGATTCTTTTATTATTTTTATATGCGCGATTCTGATAGTTTCTATTATATAAGTAGTAAAAAAATTATATTCTTTTTTGTAAAATATATACCTCGGAAAAGTGTATTTATATAAGTTTTGAGAATGTTAAAAAGTGCACGAACTTTATATGTAAAAGATATCGTAGCAAAATTTATGTAAATTATTATAAATTTAAAGAGAATATTTTTTTGCATATTTTTGTATTCCCACGATTCGTTGTATAAGCCAAAAAATTAAAAAGAAGAACTTTCACTATTCAGATCGTCTTTTACATAGAAATCTTAAATGTTTAGTTAAATAGTAGTCCATTCTAGGGTTAATGAAACCTATATAAACCAACCACCAAAAGGTCAAAAATTAGGATCGGTTGTTTTCCGCAAGTTGTCAATCAACGACCTGTCCGTATATAATTAGAATTGAAATATTAGCTACCAGCACGCCTAAGGCAGGGTCTGCTAGAATGCCTTACTGATGAGTCCATTAGTGGACCCCGGGTCGAAACGCCCTCTAATTTTCTTTTCACTCTTTGGCACAACATAAATAATTTATTCATGCGTCGTCAGATTAATAGGGACGAAATCAGATGTTAAACTACCATTTTATAACGGATCACTTTTGTCAATTGCATGCAATATGCATTTGATATCAGCTTTTGGTATTGATTGTTTTCCAGCAAATACAACAAAACTTTAATAACAATTATCGCATCGGATTCTTTACTACAAAATAATACAATTTTTTAATTTAACGACCTATTTAAGAACTGATACCTGCCCCTTATTTTTATTATTTGTTTTCTTCACCTCATTCTAGTATCGAACAAATCTAATATAAACGAATCACTAACAGTATCACTGTCTCAAAAATAGTGTTGAAAATATAATGTTGAATCGATTGGAACCAGTGTCAACACCAGAACTACCTAGTTAAAATGACCCGTTTGTAATTTCTAATAAAAATTTTAAAAAATTTACTCTGAAATTGACTGGATTTCTAAAAATTTACCGTAGTTTTCTAGAAGAGAATAAACATTTATTTCCATTGCGTTATACATTACTTCAACTATTTATCGTTTTAAATTCTTTCCTACAAATACATACACCATAAGTGTTGATCGTCCCAGTGTTTACCCTTAACGGACCAGAAGTATTTTAAGTTTTCTGACCACTGGGTCCAAGCTATTCTTCACACGTAGAGAAATTATGTACCAAGACCAAAATAAAAGATATTTATTTTTTCAGTGAAAATTCATTGATATATTTTCACAGTAATAACAAAGTGAATTTATTATAATACACACTCTACTTAAGGAATAAACGTGTCATGGCTCGTATATGTATGGCGACATTGAACCCTTAAGGGTTAAAAAAGCTGGGTCTATAACAAAAATTTGATTAGAACGAATGACTAACAGCATTGCTATCGAAAATACATATTTCTCTCATACTGGTAAGTATCGCTCAAAGGGACTCTTTGGAGCTCGTTGCAGCGAAGGAAGCTTTTCTCTGTTCGTGGCTGTCACCGCGACGTTGTCTCGCGCTCCGAGTGCGAAACAGCTCTGTTCAAATATTAACACGGAAAACAGTGGAGATCCCCAGACCCTGGTTGGTTTCGTAACACCGGTAGTCGAGTTTACACATTTACCCGGAGGTTATCTTGGACTCGTGTTTGCCGACACCTCCGCGTACAGCGTGTAACTTACAGCCGGCGCCCACGCGCTCGATTCGATATTCGGCGTTTCATCGGGATAGAAACTACCTGGACACCGCGATTTTAATACTCTGTACTCGTAATCTGACAGATTTGTGTCGCGTTGCATGCCACGTTCGGTTGTAAATTGCAACGATGTAGTGGTAATCTCGAGAAAGGTACGCGTTGGGGGGTCCAGAGTCTCGGAGTGCGTTGACATTTGCCAAGATAATATAGTAAATCCTCCTGGTAACATGGTTAATTCGTTCTATGTTGGGTCGAAACCGCGTTAAACGAAACTTAGAAGACATATAAATCGAGGAAATGCGTTTCCTGTTATGTTACGTCCGTGTTTCATGATATACAGGGTGTTCGGCTACCTCTGGGAAAAATTTTTATGGAGAATTCTACAGGCCAAAATAAGACGAAAATCAAGAATACCAATTTGTTAATGAAGGCTTCGTTAAACAGTTTTTAACGTTTAAAGTTCCAACTATACTGAATTTTTTTCTCGAAAATGCGCAAGATTTCGAGGGTATGTCTATTGACCAAAAATAATTGTAATTGACCCCCGCAACCGAAAATAATTTTTCCAAAAAGATTTGAAATTTCTTTTTTCCATCGAAAAATTTCACACCTTCTCGAATTTTTTTCTAGAAAGTGGGTAGGATTTCGGGGGTATGTCTATTCACCAAAAATGATTGTAATTGACCCCCGCAACCGAAAATAATTTTTTTAGAACGATTTGAAAATTTTTTTTTTCGTCGAAAAATTTAGGCACCTACCCCCTGTCGATTTTTCTTAAAAATTCATTTTTCATTTTTAGTAATTTTGTTTGACGCCCTACAGAAAAGTTATCTAATACTTTTTTGTAGGTACCCATGAGCACTACTTCAGAAAAAAGTTTCATTGAAATATATTGACTATTGTAGGAGTTATGGTTGTTTGAAAATTGGACCATTTTTATGGGGTTTTTCTCATTTTGCGGGGTCGAGGACCAATTTTTCGAATATTTTTACGATTTGTACATATTCTATACTAAAATACGCGTCGATTGCTTTTTTAAACATCAAAATCGTCCAATCCGTTCAGAAGTTATGACGTTTTAAAGATTCGCATGAAAATTCGGCCAGACATTTCTGGCCAGAAATTAGATTTTCGGTAAGGAATTTTTTTCTCGAAACTGAGTAGGATTTCGTGGGTATGTCTGTTGACCAAAAATGCTTGCAATTGACCCCTACAACTAAAAATAATTTTTCCAAGACGATTCGAAAGTCTTTTTTTCCACCCAAAACTTTCAGCACTTATTCGAATTTTTTTCTCGAAAGTGGGTAGGATTTCGGAAGTATGTGTATTCACCAAAAATGATTGTAATTGACCCTCGCAACCGAAAATAATTTTTCCAGAACGATTTGAAATTTTTGAATTTAATTGTTAATAACTTTTTAACGAAGCCTCCATCAACAAATTGGTATTCTTCATTTTTGTCTTATTTTGACCTCTAGAACCCTCTATTAAAATTTTTCCCAGGGGTGGCCGAACACCCTGTATAAAATCTTACATTCCAAATATTTTTAACTATTTTAATAATATACACGGTATGTAGCATAAACAGAGAATTGTATGTTTATTTCAATTGAATCAGTACAAACTGTTATTCTTTAGTCACTTTTACATATTGACTGCCACGTCACCCACATATGGGTGACACGAGTTTTCACTCGAGGTGCTAACAAAAATTAATTCTCAAATTTAGATGTTGAAGAAAATAAATCTAGCCTCTCGAATTCTATCGACGCTGTAAAAATAAGTTCTACGATTAATTCTGGTTTCTAATTGTCTGAAAACAAAGTTTCGTTTTCGTGGACAACTCGAGGCTTTCGGTCTGGCAAAAGAAAACATAATTTGACAAGATCAAAAAAACAATTTTAAATACTATTGTTTCAAATTATATTTGTTTGGGAAGACAAGGAATGCTTGTATTTAAACACGATCAAAAAAATAATTTTAAATACTATTGTTTCAAATTATATTTCCTTGGGGAGACACAGAATACTTGCATTTAATTCTTTCGACCATTGATAAGCACAAGGAATTTAACGGGTTCGCGAGACCTTATTGTGTACAATTTGTTATGTTTACACGAGTCGAAAAATCTACGAATTTTTATATAAAGAAAACATATCGATCTGTGAAAGATCGAGAGCCACTGAGGCCCAGTCAGGTACCCGTTCGAATCCTGGAAAAAATCGCCGCTCCACCGACGCGTACCGAAACAAGGATCGGCAGACAGTTGGGCGCCCGAAAGGTCCTGGCGCGAGAGGAGGAGCTCAGGTAGCCATGTCCCTGGCTTCGATCCTGGTCCCCTCCTGCGTGGACCTTCGCAGTTAGAACCGACGGGGGGAAAACGTCGGGGGCGCCCCTCGTCTATCCCTGAACACCCTGATCTCTTCCGCCCCTCTGGTTCTCCGCGACAACGGGCGCACCTGGTCGCAGCCTGATCCTGGTCAGAGCTCGCAGGATGCTCGGACTCGATTCTCTCTCCCCAGATTTTCCTCTCACCGTATCGAGTTCACGTATTTTACCACCTCCTTCTTGGAATCCCGTGCAACGTTACGTAACAGTTATTTATTTATCCCGAGTGTCGACGTTTACGATATACAGGGCGTTTGGCTACCTCTGGGAAAAATTTTAATGGGAGATTCTAGAGGCAAAAGAATATCAATTTCTTCATTGAGGCTTCGTTACAAAACAAAGTTACCGTGAAATGAGAATATTAAATTATTGTTGCATTTAAATGAATTTAATTCGATCTAAGAAAGAATCAATAGATGAATATAAACGTATTAAGTATACGTAACGGGGGAAACAAAAATTATGTAAGTAGACGAGACTGATAGTAAACCTAGGTGCTGCTTATATAACACATAGAAATTACAAATAGAGATTCTGCTTCTGAAGGAATTTAAATGTAACCATCCTAGGAGGTGTAAGTGGTTAGGTAACAGTTCTCGAGTTATTGAACAATAATAACCAAGAGAGATTGATGTTTCGTTTTTTTGACATATGAAAGCGACCATTTTACCGTTATTTGGAATGTTTAAATTTTTAAATGCTCGAGGAACAAGGATACGGAGTTAAGAACTTACTGAAAATTCGATTGGTTCGTTCAAGGATTTCAAAAAGCTCGTTTTTGACAGTCTCGAAGAGGACTTACTTGTATCACCGGTCACCAGGACCAGTATATTTAAGGTACGAGGAGATGTAACCTGAAATTGGTAATCATACACCGGGACAAACCGGGAACCAGCAGCCTCGTTTTCGAGCGGGTGGAGCATAGAGAATGTAGGGGCGGCGGAGGGGGAGAAAGAGCAGAGGGGAGGGGTGGTGGTTTCTCGTTACAGAGCTTCCTGTATGGAAATCACAGAATGCCAGCCAGTTCCTACGCCCCTCTCGCTTCCTCTGGCACGAGGCATTGCGTCTGGCACGATGATCTCAGATTTAAATCAAATCTAGCCTATATAACTGTCTCTCCCCTTCCTGTTCGACCGGCTCATAGCGATTCGACTAGATCAAAACGTGCTAAACAATTAAACCCTCCAACAACGTTATAGCGTGTGGTAGAATGATACGAATTCGTTAATGTTTTATTTATTAGAAGCGTGACGCAAAGTATGAATTAATTGTAGAGAGGGTAATCGATCCTCGATTGATTAGAACTGATACATCAGAGAGTTCGTTAGTAAGAATCTGATGTTAAAAAAAAGGGGGAAAAAGCGATTAATTACAAAGATTAATAATATGCTATTGTGGCCAAATAACACGAACATTCTTATGAAATAACATTAATAATGACGTTGAAAAAGTTCTTTGAGAGCTAGTTGGAGCTAAGAGAATTGCAGAACATAGATAATTTTGTTAACGTCATTTTGCTATAATCTAGTATTGTACTAATTATTCATCGACTTTGTATAAGTTTTGCTTTTCACAATACACAAACCTCGGATGTTCGTGCAAATGTATAACTTTATAGAAAACAGAAAACTGGAATTTGGATTGCAACGTGTAACAGAGTTTTAACAAATTTATTATTTAGCTTGCATAATGCACGTTTTGCATATTTAAGTTAAATGAAAACTGTAGACAACAGATTTCTATTATTAATTTGCATACGAAAATATATTACGTAATGATTTTTTTTTTATCTATGCTCATGAAAGAAGTTCTCAAAAAACGTAATATAACTTTACGTAGATTGTTTCAGAAATTTGGTACATTACGTGTTTACGTTGTTGCAAGATAAATCAAGTTTTGAATGTTCGACGTTGGCAATACATATTTATATTTCAAAATTATATATGTATTTTAACAAAGTGGTATACATGCAAACGTTCTTAAATGTTTAGATAATAGATTAAAGATCTCGTATTTTAGGTATATCTAGATTATAAATTAGACTAATACTTTATATTACACGATTGGAGCACAGCCAAATTGTGTGGTTTAAATCTTGTGTACTGTAATTACACTTACAGTTTGCTACACTTTGCTACAATGAGTTTCATAAAAATATAAAACGTGTTGTTTATATCGCGTATCAATATCCATTATTTACGAGATATTTAAATTCAAACTGAACAAAAGTCGATGAAAAATTAAATGACCGAGTGTGCAATTAAAGCAAAATACGATTTGACCAAAAATATAGTGATAAAATCATATAGAGTCAAAATGAATCGATCCACATGATCCAAATACGAACAAACTTCCAGACTAACCCGATGCAAGCTGCTTCTACGGAATTCGATCCAGTAACTTCCGTTGATATATTTGCGCGACCTCTATCGATCGACGCTTCGAGATCGGAGGTCGATCGAAGCTTCGATCAAATCGAGCTCACAAAATCGCGACCGTTCGATTTGATTTCGACAATCGTCGGGACAATCTGACGAGCTAATTGATTGTCCCAGCGCGATCCAGTGCCCGTTCTCGAAAACTCGAATTAATTAACGACGAAACTCGGTTCCGACTGCCATAGAATCGAAAAAGGAAACTTTGTTTCGATTCACGAACCACCGGGGGTCCGGCAGAGCCGAAACTCGTCTGCAGGTCGTCTACGGCGAACAATTACTTTCCACTTGTCATGCTAATCGTACGTGCGTGAGCACCGGCGAATTCCACTTTGTGCGTGACGGGATTTTTTCCACCCCGCGCGCACACGGCGCCGGTATTTCGCATGTACCCCTACCGAGGAACGTTCGATACGTTTAAAATTCGAATCGCAATCGCGTGTTGTCGGCGCATTTTTTTTTTTTCTAAACCGAATTCGACTCGGTATCCGGCCAATTCCCTAACGCTTTCTCGATCACGGTTCGACGTTCCATCGTTGAAAATACGTAGTTACATGGATCAGAATTGTTCTGCATTGAAGTTCTTTCAAAAAGGTCTAAAGAATGTCGACGTTTACGATATATAGGATCAGTTGCCCTAATATGAAATACGATCTTAATTTGGAACATTGCAATATTACAAAATTGTGATTTTGCTACCTATTGGCGAGGAATGCAATCGATTGCATATGCAAATTTTTTTTTTATTGAATTCACACGTATTCGTAAAAGTATATCAAAGAAAATATTACAGTTTGTAATTCCGAAAATGTGCTTAAAGAAAATGGGAACGTACGAGTCCTGATTTTTGGAAAAATAGTTTCCAATATGCCAAAACATCTTAAAAGCGAAAGGTCATGTCACAAAATATAGCTTTATATGTATTATTATCTAGAACATTCAAATCACTGTTTCTTCAAATGTATTCGAATATTTTTCTAACACGACGTACCTTTTCAGTTATTGTCAACTAGAACACGAAATTGTTAAAACAATTTCACATATTCTATAACTCTAATAAATAACTTTACGAAACACTAATAAATTCATTTCATAAACAATTAAGATACAAAGAAATAAATCTACATACACACTTCGAATATTTTCGTTGCTGCGAGTAGTTGCAAGTATACACGTTTCCGAACTAAAGTGTCTCGTCGTTAACAATAATAATAATGAAGTTTGCCCGGGCCCGGCATACATATATAATTACACGGAGAAAGAAAAAAAAAGAATGAAACAAACCCGATGTCTGGGCAAACGTGGAGAGACACTCGAAGGAAGCAATAATCGAAGCTCCCGACGAGACAATTCCAACGGGGTCTCCGTTTCCTCCGACGCAGCTATTCAAGGAAAAAAGACCGATCATTCGTGTAACTAGCGTGGCTCGGAATGAAAAACAGGCGCGTCGCGCGCATACGCGGCCCGCGTACCGTTGTATGCGTGTCCCGTGAACGGCCCAGGTATCTTGATAGCCATGCAAATGGCCCGGTGTCAGATCCTATCGCGGAGCCGCATAATCAAAAGCGGATGCACGCAAGCGCGCGAACCCATCTGCCCCTCCACGACCTCTTCTTTCTCTCGTTTTTCGATTAGAAAAGATCGGGGAAGCACCGACCTCCATGACAGTCCTCCGCCTACTGAATTAAGCGTCGCGAGGCTCGTCCGCGGGCCTGGCCTCGCCCAGAATCACGCGACCGGCGCATGCGCTTACCGTGATACGGATTTCCTGCTATAGATCCACGAAGGAACGGATCTACGGGGAGTTCGACGGCGGCTCGTCGCTTTTGAGACGAGAAAAATCCCTTTTTCTCTCCCGGGGAAAAATCGGGATCCTCGGAGATGGGATCAAGTTTAATACATGCTTACGAATCCGAGTCGATTTCGATAACTATGCTTCGTTTCGCAGGGTTCGAACGTTACAAGCAATAATGTTTCAATAGTTATACGTAAAGTGTATTTATTCTGTATACAGGGTGTTTTGCATGTTTCCGTATACGCTTCAGTAGTGTGTTCTACACGTAAAACTGAGATATAACTAAAATGTTATATAACAAAAAAAAATTCATAAATGCTTTGTTAAGAAGAAAGAATACTTCAGCATCCAAGATAAATGATAAAAACTATACTCTGATAAAGAAATGTTCATGAAATTTTAGTAAATAAAGAAACATCACATTTCATATTTTTATCATAACTTCTTAACAAAGCATTTATGAATTTTTTGTTACATAACACTGTAGTCTTATTTTTACTTGTAGAACACACTACTGAAGTGTGTAAAAATGCGGAACACCCTGTATAATAAATAGATATCGAACCCTGGAACGAGTGCCAGCTTCGAAAAGGTACTTGTGAGTACTTCGATATTAAGGATATTCGAATCCTTTGTAGGTATATGTGTACATATGTATAGTTTTATAATGTGTACGACTTTTATATTAGCACGTCTGTAAAGAGTCTTCTCCAAAGCAGGGAATATTATAGATAAAAAAAAGAAATAGGTTAGTACCAGGTATTGTAAAGAAAATAGTATTTCTAAATAGTTGAAAATTCATCGAATAAAACTCAATTATAAACGCAATTAAGAAACCTGTTACAGAATTCTGATTTACGAAATTAGAGTACTACTTACCTACAGAATTTAATTATGCATTGCAACATAATTATGCACAATAATTGCTTTTCAAAGTGTCAGACTGGGAAAATCAGAGAATTTCTAATATAATATTTATGAAAGTTTCAATTCTATTCGATGAAGAAGTATATTTCGACGTACTATTTTTTTTCCACTTATAAAGGGTTCGAACCTATCTCATTTTCGAGTATATTTGAAATTACAGTTTCTTTTTTTTTTCCAGAGTTCGAGTCAATCTTGATCCCATCCTTAGTTAACTTTACAACTAACGACAACTATGGTGTATTTATCTGCATCAAAGAAATTAAAACGATATAAACTTGAAAAAATATACAATGCAATGGAAACAAGTGTTTATTCATTCCCCTATAAAAAGCTACGGTAAACTATCGAAAATCCATTTGAGCAACTCTTTCACAATTTTTATTAGAAGCTACGAATGGATCATTTTGACCACTTTGGTAGTTCTAGCGTTAACAATTCCCTGTCGCTGCGACCAGAAGTTTCTCGATTGCTATCGCCGGACGTGGTTGCCGCGTAGAATTCCTCCGAATCTCTGAATTTCTCTGTCGGGGGCAACCAATTAAAAAAGAAAATCCGAGTATTCGCCGAGAACGAAGGGTCAACGAGGGAGGTGGCCGTCAGCGACATTTTCGAGCGTCCCGTGGCAACGAAATCCGCGGCGTTGCGTCGGCGGGCCGAAACGTTTTGCGCCCCGTCGACCACGAACGTGGGTCGACGTCGTCGTGGCTACCGGATTTCACCCCTGGCTACACACTCTCTGCTCGGTCCACGATATTCCTTCCCGGTTCGCCCCGTCGTTCTTAGAGCGCCATTTGATCTGGCCCACGATAGCCAGGAGGAGGCGCAACTCAGCCGGAATATCTCCGTCTCTGGATGTTCGCCCGTACGACGAAACGAAGGGAAAAAGATGTACGAACGTAGGAAAGAGAGAGATAGAGAGCTGGGAACGTAGGTGGACGAGCACAGGAGGAAGGAAAGCGAACACGAAAGCATCCTAGACTCTCTCGTGCCTCTTCTGTTTCTGTTAGCCCGCCGTGCGAGTTTTGAAAAGAGGGCACCGGTTCTCGGTTTGCTCACGGTTCTCAGCCGTTTTGTCGGCGTCGATGGGTCTCGTTTTCTGTCGATGCGTTCCTTTTCCCGACGTTTTCCACCGCTCTCGTTCGGTTCTCATATTTTTGGTTCAATTTGATTTATTCGTGCGCGATATATCCTTTGGTACACGAGAAATATATTGAGGGAAAAAGGTGGAAAAGAAAGCAAACGCGATGGCTACACAAAGAGAAATTGTCTAAGGGCAGTTTTCAATAACTCCCGTTGAACCAATTAACTAATTTTATTTTATCTGTTATGATTCTCTGATGGAAAACTGTTGGAATTTTATCCTTGTTGGTAGTGGAAATTCTGGGCGTCGAAAATTGTATGAACAGAGTCTTGAAATTACACTATTGTATTTCGAACTGTGAAACGATACAAAACAAAAACATGTGTGTACACTACTGTGTGAAATACATAACTAATTATCTACCGTAGAACAACCATAGGTTACTTATTACATTTCAACGAAAAGATTTATGCAATCGGACTCAAGACAGTGTGGGTTCCAAACTTCGAGCTTAGGGACAATATCTATTTTGTTTGTTTCCTATTAAATTACAAATTTTATCAATTTCGAAATATCGAGCAGCACGAACTTATGGGACGATCTAATAATATTCTAAAATGATAGACGAGTATTCAAATATCCAAGCCCTCGAATACTCGTGAAATATTCGAAGGAAAAACTATTCGAGTACTGGCAAATCTAATGCCAATTTGTTAATGATTGTCTGAAGGTGAGCAGCACGCAAGGTCTGAGATACGACTGGTACAGAGACAAGACGAAATAAACTAGAAGGCGACCCACAAAAGGGTGTAACTGCATGAGGAGATGTGGATGTGTACACAAGATAAAGAGCATCCAGAGATACGTCCCGTCGTCGAGTAGTAATTTCCAGGCTGTCACAGCCACCTCGTGTCTCGACTGTCTAGGCAGTTTCGGATCGTCTCGGTCTCAGATTCTGCTGATTTCACTCATTCCATCACCCTTCGATCTCTTCCTTATTCCCTTAGTACTTTATACGCATAGCTACACTACCTTCGTGGCATTTGGTTCAATTTCAAAACCTCGAAAACGTACTTTTCTCGCGTTAAAAATTGACATTCCTAATCGTCAGTTTGACCGAGTACGAGCACAACATTTTAACCCCTCGAGAATTCGTTCGATTTACGCATCGAACTGGTGTTCGACATACTTTGATGCAATGGTTCGTGTATGACGTGAAATTAGGTCTAGTGATCGAGACTAACGATAGAATACATTGAAACTGTTCCTTCCAAAGAAGTTCCTTCCTGAAACATTATTCTATTTACTACTTCGCTGTTATTGAATCTGTAAGAGCTAAAACGGACTAATCCACGTATTACTTTTTAAAATAATAGTATGGTTTTTGCAGAGCTTTATTTACATTAAAAATTACTATCATATAGCAATGTCAGCTGTAAGAATACGAGAAGATTGAAAGTATTTGTTATTTCATTAAGTCGTATATGAAAATTTTGCGAATTAGCCAGCTTTCCATTCGATGGTCTCGATTATGTTTTCCAAAATATTCTACTTTCTTTTCGATACAAATTTTATAAAGGTTTATACAAATTAAGGAGAAAGAAACATCATTGACGAATGCTGGTAATGGCTGAAATCTTTACAGTTCTTATTTACAATTCTAGACTGACTCGACCAAAGTGCGACCAAAACCTCCATTGAAGATACAGGAACCCGAAAAGGTCGCAATATCAATTATTCTACAAACCACAATACGTATGCTTCCGAACATATTGCCAGATCATCGCGTTTGAACTCCCATTGTTATTTCGAGCGAACGCCCCAAAACATCTTTAGAGTAAATCACCTGTTGTGAGATCTTCGTAAATGTCGTATAAAATTCATTTCTCATCTCTAGTTCCTAAATCCATTGAGAAACTTTCATTTCTATAGCGTGGGAATAAAAGTAAACGTTTCGTTTTCTAAGCTGGAACCCCCATTTTTCTCAAATGCCTATAATTGTTGATTTTAACGTTAAAATTTCAGACGTTCCTAGAACAGATAAATTTCGTTTCTTTTCTGTTAACGATAACTTATAAATGCTAGTCTTGTGAATCACCTGAGATCTTCGTAAATGTCGCATAAAATTCATTTCTCAACTTCAGTTACTAAATCCATTAAGAAACTTTCGTTTCTATTGCTTGGGAATAAAAGTAAACGTTTCGTTTTCTAAGCTGGAACCCCCATTTTTCTCAAATGCATATAATTGTTGATTTCAAAGTACTTAAAATTTCAGACGTTCCTTGAACAGGTGAATTTCGTTTCTTTTTTATTAACAATAACTTATAAATGTTATAAGTCGCTCTCGTCGCTCTGAAGGCGAACAGTAAACATATGGTACTTCGACTATGTATTTTAAGAACATCGATGCTTCGATCCGAAATTACTGCACCCTTAAACCGCACATCGTTGGACTCTTGACCTTTCTGCCGTTTCCACGTCGTCCCGTGTAACGAACCTTAAATCGCGCCCGTAATTGGCGTGTCCTGGTGGGAGGCACACACCGTTGGAACGCTCCAAGGTTCCCTTCGCGTTTGACGCGGGGCCAAGTCGTAAAAAGCTCGTGTTCCGCAGAAATTCGCGCGAGAACTACTCGAACGTATACTTTGCTCGCAACAAAGTTTCTCGTTCGACCCGTGACTCTTAACCCTTTACGGATTAATTCGCCACCCACAGGTAACGTCCATCACAGTGGTCCAATCGCGTAGGAGAAGCGCATCAAAGTTAAATCTAATGCTTAAATCTATTTATTTTCTTTAGTGTTTGAACAGATGAAAATATAATTAAAACTTTTAATCAAATCGAATCATAAAATGAATAATATAAAATTCTATTCCTAAATAATCTGAAATACTCTTCATAAACTAATTTTCACAGCCTATAGAATTTTCTGATATATCTTGAACGTTTCCACGAGCTCATTTTCCTCGTGACCCTGTTCTAAATAGCTTTAAATGGGTGTATAGGTTTTCCACTAACAAAAACAGTTGAGAAACTTCTACGTAAACCGTAGGAAACTAAACACGTTGCTAATTCGAAACACGTTGGAACTATGAAGAGAAATATAGATTAGACGAAGGATTAAATGTAGAGATTAACGTTCTAAATATAGAGATTATTCAAATTCGGTTTTATAACAGCATTTTTAGTTACGCCTACGATAAGAAAATAGAAATGAAGAACTCTTAAAAAAGCACTCGTTATACGTAAAAAAATATTCATTCCGTTTTTCTGATTTTAAATCACTTCGAGACAGAGGGTGTATATTACGTAGTAAAACAAAATATATAAATAGTGATACTTTAGGACCAATTCGATACAAAGAAAATATTTAAAATACGTCACGTTAGTTAACTAACATCTTTCCATTATGAAACAGTAGAGAAAGCATATTTGCAATACTACGACAGAAAATGGAAATAAATAAAACTGCATAATATTTCAGGAAGTCTGATAAATTTGCATATTTCAAACTCTCAGTAATAATGATAAATAAAAAGCATCTGAAATTTAGGACCGATCGAAAAATGGCACGAAGTAACATTTTTGTTAGAGTGCGGATAATTTGTAGTAGCAGTATTTCAGTTCACCTTTACTGTGTGAAATTAAAGAGACTCGTCAGTTCCATAGATAACAACAATTTTCATGTATTATATTAGTAATTACTGAAGGTTTTATTCCACTTTTTTAATACATAAATAAACAAGAATCAAACTATGTGCCTCTATGTGTATTCCAATCATTTAAAAAATGAAAAAAAATCAAAATGTACAAACGAAAATGGGCTGAATCGCTATGTGTACGATTTCAAGCGACAGTCGCTGTATCTCCTGTACGAAAAATGAACGTGGCAACCCCCTAGCGACGTTCATCTTACGAACCGTTGCTGTAGTCCGGTCGCTCGACCGCCGTCAAAGGTTTTCAAAGGTTCCACCGATTTCTCGGTTCCGGGCTTCTTGAAATTCCGACAAGCTGTCGCAGCAACTTTGTCGGCGCGTATTATCGATACTTTATTTAACGGCGCGCGACTGGCTGTTCTCCTGGAATCACGCACGATTATTCAGCGTGCATAGCAAAGGAGCCGTGTACTCTCCGCTGGGAGAGCAGACGAATGAGTAAGAGCGCGTGGTCGGCATTTTCCCCCTCATTTCGAATTATCGAGAGGAAGGTATCGATGCGCGTGAGACGAAAGCCAAAGCGCGCCACGTGGCGCGGCGCATTAATTAAACGATCGCAAGTAATCGTCGGCCCCGTCGGGCACGTAGGTGAGAGGCCCTCCGCGACGGGAAATTACACGAAAATGGCCACGTGCCATCGTACAGGAAACGGGAGTCGATGATTACAGGGAAATGGGGTCCCTTCCAAGAAACGAAGACACCGACAACGATATTTTCTTGTTCCCTTTGTAATCTCGCATCGCAAGACGTTTCTGCGTTTCCAAACAGGAATAATACTAAATAATTGCGAAAATCGATCATTCTCTACCTTGTAATCAGAGCTGATATCAGACTGATACACGTCATAAGCAAGTTTTATAATTCATTTCCGCCCTTTATACAGAAGAAACGAAACATATTCTCGCTTAATAGCCCTACACCTTAAATTTGGAGTAAATACATACAGAAGCACGTAGTTTGATGCTTCTTTATTTATGTATTACCAAAAATAAAATCCTCAGTAATCGCTAATATGGTGAATGAAAGTTCAGTAAAAATGTTACACTGTTGATTGCACTATAGAATTAACGAGTCCTCGATCTTCTTTTGTTTAAGAATGCGTGGAAACGATGAGAATATAACTTTGTTGTTTTCAATGTGCTTTAAGCCTTGCTCGATCCATTTTACGACAATTAAGAAAAATGCGACATTTAGAAAAAGTTTTATTGATATTAGTGAAATAATTAACAGGAGTAGAAGTACAATCTATTATAAAACCTCACAAAAAAGAGGACCGTATAAAGTTAGATTATCCGTAGAATAAAAGAAGATCCGAGCATTAGTGCTTCTAAATTGGTATCAAACGTTAAAAAATATTTGAATATTATGGTGGACGAGTCCACAATTTGAAGAGTTCTAAGAAAAAACAATTACCACGGTAGCCCCGAAAAAAACCATTGGTAACGTTGGCGAATGAAAAGAAGAGACGCGAGTTTGCAAGTACTTAAATGAGGATCCCTGATAATGGTACGACGAAGGGTAGAACATGTTCGTTTGAGAACCAAGGAGGTTACAAGTTTTGTAAACCACATGTATCCACTCTCCTGACAATTACACATTGCTGAAGAGACACTCGTTCTATATACTCTTCTTTTAGCTTTTCCCTAATAGGATTTCTATCATAGGGTGTCGCTTAACCGTATGCATTTTTAATTCATTCGAAGTAATTGTACCAGCAATTCACGGTGCGTCAATAATGGACATGTTGCGTGAGGGATAAAATTACCATTATTAGCGGTACTACTCCAAACGTAATGCAGTCTAAGGGCAGGGTTTATTATTCGTTGGATATTTCCTCTCGCAGACTTTTACTATGTTCTTTGCACTTCTGTACACTCATGTTAACATGATTCCCTGGACACGTATCACAATTTTATTTGTTGTCTCTGTATGTTATTATTTTCGATTTTGACTAGCCATGGTCCCCAGACACACCTTGATTTATATTTATAGGGTCCTGTTAAAGCATAAGAACCATATTTTATACATCAGGCACACGACCCGTTACAAAATAAGATCACCCACCGTCTTTCCAACTCTCGCAGATTCGACCAACCGCGTTCGTAAACGCAAACAAATGAAAAAAAAGAAAGAAAAACCTAGCGTCAATTACCAAAAGCGGGGAAACTCGACTTCCGCGGTTCCAAATTTAATGCAGCCCGGAGTCGTCGCGCGCGCACAACGGGGCTAGACGTTGAACACTTGCGCGCACAGCACACTCCCCCTCCCCCTCACCCCTCTCCCTCCTCCTCCAACCATCTCCGACCGGCTGTGCGTCAAAACCAGCGGAGTTTCTTGCCGTAACTAACTACTCGTGAATTTATTGAGGCACCGACTCGAGTTTCTCGCCTGCCGACCGCGGCCACCCCTTTCCGCGCGTAGGCGGCAAGGTAACCCGTGGCAAACTTTCCAACAGTTTCTCCCCGCGGGCGGCGACGACGCAGGGCGGACGAGGGTGGTTCCCCGGCCGACGGAGAGACGAACTTGTAGTTTATGAATTTATAGCGGCGGAAAGCGGCAAAGGCGAGCGAGTTACGCGCGCTCCAGTTTATTCCGTCTCACCTCCAAGATTTTCCTCCCATTGAAATTCCTGCCGCCACCCACCCCTACCCCTACCGTGCCCCGCGAAACTTCTGTCACGAGTTCCACGCCGGTCGGGAAATAGTCACCAGCCATTAACGAGACCGACGCGAGCGTGCAGCGGGGTGCAATTGCGATTCCCGCGGACGAACCGCGCCGATAACTTTTCGCGGATCGCCGAGTCGTTAATGGAACTTTCGCGCGCTACTAGCCGTCCCCCACCCACCCCCACCGTAGCTTAGGATGTTTCGTCCCGCCCGGAAGCGGAGGTGTCCCCGGACGGAAATCGAGGAGACCCAAGTTGGCGAAAGAATCGTGAATTTTCTAGTTGAGTTCAGTATGGGGAGTAGAAAGACGACGCACAAATGCACTAAAACGTTCGAAACCGCGACCAAAATGCTTGACAATATAATTTTTAAATATGGTCTAACATCGTTAAATAGTTCAATATATAGGGGACAATATTAGTAAGAAAAAGTGACCGTAAAATTGGTATGTGGCGTCGCCTCCCATGCTCGCCACTAGAGGGGTCGCGTTCTCACAAGCGCTCGACCGACCCCTCGGTTGCTGTATACACTCTTTGAACGACTTGCCAATATTTCAGTTGTCTAAGGCAGGGCCTACTAGAAAGCCTTAGTGATGAGTCCACTAGTAGGCCCGGACGAAACGCACCCCCTCCTTTCCTTTTCTGACCGCCTACGATTCTCACAAGTTCCCACTCGCAGCGACGCAGCGCCACAGGTAAATCTTGCTTTTATTGAAATTTTTACAGATACTCATTTCATTCATTTTTTTACTGGTTTATGCTTTTAACAATTTTTCTTCATCGAATATGGTTCTTTGATGATTAAACAATGAGATGATATTCTTGCTATTAACTTTATGGATCTGTGTAAGTATATAATAAAATTTTAGATATTGTTACTTCGATCTACTTTGATTTTCAATAAAAGAAGGCACACCTGCCCGCAGGTATAAAATAAATACATTATTTGTCTCCTTTGCTAATATCCTTGTACATACTTAACCCTTAAGTGGATTATTGGAGAAAGTTTAAGAAACTTAGAAAAAAGTTCTACATTTTTCGTGACTTGGATTCCCTTAAAGTTTTTCATTTGAATTGAAAGTTAAACCATTCGATATTCTCTTAATATGGTATATTGCAAAATATACGCACAATGATGCAAAGTACTCTTAACAATTATCGTACTGTCAGTATTAAATGAGAAATCGGCTAATAACCTTTACCTGTTTAAGCTCAGACGAATCAATCGATAACATCAAGTCCAATCTCGCTTTGCTGTCGTTTCTTAACCACGTGCTTACCGCCGCTTCAGAGGTTAGGTTTCCGGCGACTAATTCAGGCTTCACACACGTACCGTTCACATAATCCCACGAATCATTCTTGATTACTAATGTTTCCACTTGCCCTTTACAAGTATCACAATTATCTTTATTACGGGTTTCTATTTTGCACGCGTTCACCATGTTTCTGTCTTTTTATTGTACACGTTCGCGACACAGCAATTCACTAATTTACCGATTTTCTGTTCGCCGTTAATCACGATTACCTGGGCCCATAACCTGTTGATGAGGTACATGGCACGAGTTGAACAGGGTAAAAAAGAAATATTATAGTTTACCCGTGGTTAATCTTTTATAAAGAAAATTATATTACGACATATCTCCCGCACGTGTCACAAGACGAACTAACGAATAAAGGTGGCGCATCCGCTTACATTATGGTGGCGCCCTCACTGATCAACTACGTGGCACTGATCTACAATCGATTTCAATAATTCCATAAAAAAAAACGAAATTTATTATGAATACAAAAAGGTAGGAGTCAATTCAGTGGTCTGATACTAAAATTAATAAAATATTCAACAAATTGAATTAATCAATTTAGCTTGTGAGTGGCTCATTTATCAAAATATAAATTGTGTAATATGAAAAGTTTGAAAATATTCAATTATAGAATTATACTTATGATCTATACCTTAGTCCTATTTTCATTAGGGGAGGGAGACTCATGTAAAATGGTAAAACGAGAAGTGATATTTACAAAATAAAAGAAATAGTAAAATAAAAATATATAATATAGAAGTAGAAATGCCAAATATTAACGTTTCACAAAATTTTCCATTTATTTGTTCAGGAACGAAACGTCTTTTTAGTTCTCGTTTTATACATGAAATTTAAATCGAGTAACTGCAATGTTCTATATTATAGTTAAAGTTATACTATGGTTCTATATTGTAGTCCTCATTACAATTGTCCTATATTTAGTTTTTACAAATTATTTGTACAAATATACATTTATCTGATGCTCATTATAAAAAATTCTACTTAAACAAATCATCGAAAAATTCTATTTGAAGAATGCGTTATTATTATCCAAAAACTATTCCTGTTTCGATTATTCTATAAACCTAAAATGCCTACAATGTCCTGGGTGTTGATAGATACGTCAAATGGATCCCTTAAAAAAAGAAAAAATGGAAAATGTCGTAGAAGATTAGTGGATGCAAAGGTACGCCAAAAGTTGCAACGATTAAACACGATACACGCATTATTATTGTCGAAAAGCTATTCCTGTTTCGAGTATCCTGTAAACCTAAAATGCCTACGATGTCCTGGGTATAGATAGATGCGTCGAATGGATCACCAAAAAAATAGGAGATGGAAAATGTTATAGAAGATTAGTGGATGCAAAGGTATGTCGAAAACTTGCAACGATTAAACACGATACACGGCGACCGCGAAATCCTAAACCGCGGCAACCGCGTCCTTCCTCCGATGCAGCTCGTAATTGCATCGTTCGAAAGCGTTCCACGGGGCAGCTAGGTGCGCGGTACGGAAACCGATGTAACTGCATATGCAGTGTCATATACCTGCGTACACCTGTTCCGTTTCCTGCGAAAACACGACGAGTTCCAGTTACACAATGGACACACCGACGTACACGGACGCCGCGCGATCGCGTCGCTCGCACGACTTACACGCGCGTACAAGTTTTCATGCGATACGCGATGCGTGGTGGCGCTTATGCAGGTGCAAACAGGTGAGCCGCCCCTTAGGTTCCCGCTCGAATTTAATATGCTTTGTTTCCGACCGTGTTTCGAACGCGCCCGCCATCCCACTTCGGGAATTTCTACTTAACGCGTCGAACCTTGATGGAAATTGGCATACAATTTTGCTTTATGAATTATAGATCAGCCTTCTTCTTTCTTGACCGGACCCTTTGGGGAAATGACAGAGGATAACGTGTATTTGAAAATTACTGTATCCAATGTATGCAAATTTCTTTTTAATTTAATAAATTGTTGCATATGGTGGCGGCCATATATTTGAGAATATTTAATTATTTGACTGTAATGTAGTGGAAACATTTCAGAGCGACGATAATATTGGCGTTATGAAATGACCAGCAGGATTGCCCGATTAAATCCAATTGAGATGTTATGGATTGATGTGGATAAATATGCAAAGCAAGGAAAATGAAAAAATATTTGAAGAACTATTTTTCACCTTAAATCATATTCATATAAAGATAAAGAATACCAAAAAAAGAAACATTTTTCTGAGCGTCTTCTGAGTTAGACACTGGTACTTAATGGAACAAGGCTTGAAGATCCTTTATAAAATCCTTTTACTTTTAATACGTTTGAAATTTTAATGAAGGATTTCAGAAATTTAACACTTTGTCCTTTAATAGTACAATAAATGAGCCTTAATACTATTTTTTAATGCCATTGCCATTAGGAACACTACAAAATCAAGTGTCCCATTGAACTATTGAAGATTTCTGTTTGTTATAATCTGAAAAAATATTGAGAATATCCCTAGACAGAGAAAATATTTTTCTTCACCTTATACAGTTATAATGAAAGTGATTAAACCGTAGACCGCAGTCATGGAGTTTCATTTTCAAAAACGATGCACTTGCATCGGTGCATCTAAAAAATGCAATTGCACTTTTAACAAAAATAGAATTTCATAATTTTGAGTACGCTATTTGGTGCACTTTTTTAATATCTGCAAAAGAGTATCAAGACACTTATGTCTTATATCTAACAGTTTAAAAGTTACAGCACATTAAAGTGTACTAAATTATTTAACTTAAAATTGCCATAACTCTTGAACTATTAGGTTTATGGCACAAATACCGTAATACTATTTTGTAGAGCTTAAAAAACTAGATCGAATAGTGTTATCGCAGTCATGGAGTTTCGTTTTTAAAAAAGATGCAGTTGCATCGGTGCATCAAAAAAGTGCAATTGCACTTTAAAAAAAAATGGAATTTTATCATTTTGATTACGCTATTCGATGCAATTTTTTAATCTTAACGAAAGAGTATCAAGGCACTTACGCCCTATACCTAACAGTATAAGAGTTATAGTATTTTAAAGTATACTAAATTATTTCCCTTAAATCCGTCATAACACTTGAACTATTATAACAGAAGTAATTAAATCGTAGATCTTTATAAATTCGTTTTACTTTTAACACGTTCCAAATTTTAATATAGAATGCCAAACGTTTAACTCGACTGTCGTGGTGGTCACCGGTGACCGTCGCTTTAATAAATGAACCTTAATACTATTTGTTAATAATGTCATTGCCTCTAGGAATGCTTCAAAATAACAAGTGCTCCATTGAACTATTGAATATTTCTGTTTATTATAATTTAAAAAAATATCGAGAATATCCCTAGACAGAGAAAACATTTTTCTTCGCCCTATATAGTTTGAACGGAAGTAATTAAAGCCTAGATCTTCATAAATGGATGGTTTCATCTATCCGTTCCGATTTCCCTCCGGCACGGGGGTTCGAGGGCTGCGTCAGCAACGCATGACGCCGGTGGTGTCCGCGTTTCACAGATTCAGATTCGGTCACGGTGCCCGGACGCCCTGCTCTCGCGACACTTACGGGCACCCACCGTGTCTCCTGCCCGACACACGTGTGAATTTATACCTTCCACGCGTGGGTGTGTCGGTTTTGCTAGGATTGTCGTCGTCGTCACTGATACTTCTCGCTTCCTCCGGCCTCCGGTTTCCGTAAAATCGCGGATGCACGATGGCCTGCTACCAGCAATCGATACCTCGTCCAGCCGCGAATTACTTGTAATTTTATCCGAGTGCATCGTTCCCACGCGAATTGCCTCGCTTTGCCATTTTATCGTTATCGATAATTCAGCGTACGCTCAAATTTTACGACAGTGCTCATTATTTGCAGTTACATATTTTATTTTTTGATAGAGCCAATCGACTCATCCTTCATTTCTTTTTCTTGAACAAGCTTCACCCCTCAAAATGCACCGCATTGATTGAACGGTCTTGTCGACAATTATTATTGTAAGTTTACTGTAATAAATCAGTTGCATTCAAATTTCAACGCTGAAATGAATATCGTCTGAAGATTTACTATCTGTCTCGTGTACTTATTTATGTAATTTTTCCCCCTCCTTATGTATAATTAACAAATAAATAAATAGAAAGACCAGTTTTCCAATTTAGATTTCACGTAGAAATTTAATTATTGATTATCATATCCTTTAAAATTGAATACTTATTACAAAGAAGAATAATCTCGATTCAAACTCTCAAGAAAAACTAAAGAGAAATCCCAATAGAATTTAAATAAAATTATTCACGATTAGTTTAGCTAATTTATTCGTTGTTCGTGCGTAATTAGTCTTCGCAGTTGTAACATGCTAATACATAAAATACTAGTAGTCGTAAAGATTACAACACGCGCCCGCTCATGTTAACCTCTTAACGAGCACACTCGAATTAACTCGAGCGAACGATACGGGCAGAAACGTGCACACTCGAGTTAATTCGAGCAGCTCCGCATTTTATGTTGCCATAATGTACATGCTCGAGTAAACACTGCCAGTGAAAAATAAAAATAGTATTTTCATAATTTAATCTAATTTTTAATTATTTTTGTAATTTTTGTATTATTATCTATAATTATACATTCCTCAAGTCGATACAAAATTTATTACACGCCCGCCTGAACTATTTAATTAAACAGAAAACGAAGTCGATATTTTTATTACTTTCTAAGAGAACAGCTTCGTAACTGTCGATCTGTATGTATATTTATAATTATTAAATTCAAAAAATATATTGTAATATATGGATCCTCTTCGGTATAGTAAAACAATAACATAATATTAGAGAGAAAAATAATGTAAAATTGCAGAGCATCGCTCATATTTTTAACACTTTTCAAATTTAGTCAGATTATCACTGTATTTATAACCATTATTTCTTAATTTCTCGTGATCTACAAATGCATGTTACGTAGAAATTTCTATTTTACGTTAACTACCAATAATTACAGTTCCTAAATATGGTCCATTGATCGGCAAATCCTCTGTCTGTCTTTATCGACACAGCTTTTAACGATTTTTCGGACGAAGGATTCTACGTTTGTAACGGCGTACAAGGGAAGCTTCAAAGGCGACAATTAGAAGAATTACGAATCGGTGTCTTGCACCAGGAACCGATATTTGGTCAATAATGTCAATAACCTCGCGCGCAACACTCGACGCTCCGCGTCTCTTCGCGCGTGTTCAAGCGCGTACTGAAGAACACGCCAGGTTTTGTTGGCCGAACATGTGCATCGTGACTGGGCAGTTAACACCTCGACGACCTGAGTCATCGATGAACCGTGGAATCGATCCTTCTACGAGCCCGAGTGCTGGCCGAAATATTCTTGTTGGGTTTGATGCTCCCGACCCTGAGCCAACGGATTCGAAACATGTTTCGTTCCCTTCTGGTCGAAATCCCGCCGCGAGCAAAGTTGTATGCACCGGTGATATTCTTTACAAACACGAGACCAGAGAACTTTTGCAACATTTGACAGACAAGAAAGAAGGAATCACTCGTCGACGATCTTATCAATTGACTTCGAATCATTAATTATTACTGTTTATTCGATTGAAGTCTAGATAAAAAATAAAAGGTGGGCTCATTGGACCCACCAGGCAAAGAACATGCTGTGAAATATCTCTAAAATATTATTCACTGCCTGCCAGGTCATCCACGTATGCATGACACGAATCTAGAGTAATTAATTCGTAACTGTAAAATGGAGCGGAATACATTTTAATAGAATGTATAAATTTCGATGAAATTTATACGATGGACGTACCTCGATAATGTAAAAGTGTGTTAATTTTAATATATTGGATCCCGTGACGAGTCTACTGTGAAGAGAAATCTTAGGTTACGTGGTTTTTGATCGACTGAGAATAAAATCTTGGCCCCATCGGGAGATCAGTGATCGATAATTGGATTTGAATTTGAAAAAAGTAACATGATAGAGAAAAGCCCATTCGTTCGAATCCTAAATTTGAAGCTGACTGTTGTCAATGTTTCATAGTTCGTTTATAACAGCACACGAAGATTGAAATACTTCTAAAAACTAAACGAACGAAGTTTACTCGAAGAAAAATGTTTTATGGACCGCGTAGTTTACTCGCCCTTAACGTCTATAATTTCAGCATAATTGAGACGAAATAACCCTCGTTCGGCCCACAGATTCCCCTCGTAAGTTTCTCCAGGGTTAATAGACGCAATAGGGTTCCCCGCGGAACCCCATTCGATCGCATCAATCGAATAATCCCATCAATTTTTGAGCGACAACGAATTCATTGACGCCGTTTCGCGTCCTCTCGCGGTTCTCGAAATCCACCGTCTCTGAATTTGCCGGGCGGTTAGAGAAAAGGGTCAGGAAACCGGCGAGGACGTAATCGAGGAGCAGAAGCGAGAACCTTGTCCGGCGAGACTCGAAACTCGAAACGCGACGTCTCTGATGTCGCTGCTCGGCATCCCGAACGAGATCACGGGTCCTCGATTCACGGGGAACATCCGATTTTCAATACGGTTCGCGTGTCCCGGGTGCCGCCACGTGACTAGCAAGTCGCGTGGCGCGATTCGTGTCGGTGTTCGATCGAAATTTTAAACGAACTTCCGCCGATGAATCATTTTCACGTGGACGATCGCGACCGCACAGAACGGACCACGGGGAAGATTCGAGTCGCGGGACAGGAGTAATCCAAAAATTTTGTCCGTCCTACGGGTTGGAAATCTTAGACGTTAAGTAATGGAGGAACCATTAGCTCCCCATGTCGTCAGACTTTACGATATCGAGTTGCAGAAACATTACGCGACTCGTCGCATCCCATTTAATGTCAGTATCACTCTGGTATAACAAGTGAAAGACGCTCAACGTTAATTTGCTTTGACAGTGGAGCTCCGAATCCTTTTCCATCGTTCGAGTTCTACTGTCAGGGGCGAACAAAATCGGGGAACAAACACCTATTGTCGGATATGCAACCCATAGATATCTTGGACGAATCGCAGTCACCGAGCAATAGTAATTAAATAAATTTCGCGGTTGTATTATTGTCTTTTACGGTACACTATTTCGTTTCAGGCTCTCACAAGCTATTAGAATAGTTGACAAAACGTAGAAAAATATTAGAACAGAATTGTAAACTGTTTCGAAGAGTTTCGATTTTCTTTGACAACAGAAAGCATTGGAATTTTATAAATAAATTATATGTACACGAGCACTGAATTTATTTAAGAAACTCGAGAGCCGGCCAAGAATTCTATAAATCATATTCCTCGTCCTCAATGAATCAAAATTACTCCACAATACAATTTAGAAGATTGGACAATCAAGATAACAGAAGTCATTAGTCGTCGTAAATCGCTTTCGTCGTCAGTCGTTGCTAATAATCACCTTCCTGTAGTTAAAACGACTTTAAACTAGCAACAGTGGCGTATTTAGAGTTTGTACTGCCTGGGGGTGGTTCTTGAGTTTGCTCCCTCCCACTGCAATAACACGATAACACGACATAAGATATTCTTAAGCAAAAAGAGAGAATGACTTATAAGGAAAATACAAAATTAGGATACCATGTTTAGTTCTGAAGCGAAACTATAGTTTTTTTTTGGAACCGAGCCAATGAATATTAGCGACGGAATACTGTTCATCGATCTGCAGACTCATAAAGCCGATAGTTCAAGAGTTATAACTTATAACTATTTAAAATGAAATAATTTAAGATACTTTAAATTGCCATAACACTTGAAGTATTAGGTTTATGGCATAAGTACCGTAATACTATTTTGTAGAGCTTAAAAAACAAGATAGAATAGTGCTATCGCAGTCATGGAGTTTCATTTTTAAAAAAAGATGCAATTGCATCGGTGCATCAAGAAGTGCAATTGCACTTTTTAAAAAAATGGAATTTTATCATTTTGATTACGCTATTTGGAGCAACATTTTAATCTGTACGAAAAAGTATCAGGACACTTATGCCCTATACCTAACAGTTTAAGAATTATAATACTTTAAAGTTTATTTAATTATTTCACTGCAAAGTGTTATATAAATCTTGATTTAATGGATGAAACTATTAACTTTAGAGCAAATGTACCTCACTACTTGCTTGTAGAGTGGAAACGATACAATAATTTTGCCAAGGAAGGGGAGGGGGTTGTTGAACGACAAGAGATTTACTGTCTTTCATAAAATTCCACTATATGTTTAAAATATTTCTTCGAGTTGTAGTACAAACCGAACGTATGGGACGACCTAATATTTAGGAGTTGAGACAACCTTCTACAAAGCCGCCATTTCATGAATTCTATTAATAAAAATATAAATTAGCATAAAGATTCGCAGTCCATTCATATCCCTTCCACTCTAACTTACCGAAATTCATCTGTATGTAGGTGCTATAAAGACCCATTAATTCGTTTCTTCCTGCAGTGCAACTCATTTGCAGCTCACTGCACGTAATCCAGTGCATTGATGGGGTTTTTTCCCCCAAAGGCTTAATTTGAGAGATCTTCGACCCGACTAGAGTAAAACGATCGCTTCTTTCCGCGTCGAAACACGTCAAACCATTCGCCGTAGCTCGTAGCTCGTATCGAGAGAACGACGATCAGTCGCGATTTACCGCCGCGTCGGATTAATTCTCGGCCGCCATTCAAGCATTAAGCAACGTTAATTCGTTCCAGTAACTTCTCCCTCGCGGCACTTCACGTCTGAATACGCGACGGATACGCGGCGGTTCCTGGGTACAGCATGGAAGCGACGGAGAGGCTTCTCGTAGGCCCGATTGCAACCGCAAAGACGAGCAGGATATATCGCTCCCTCGAACTCGGAGGCGGCAGATGCGCCCGGGCTCCGTTAATTAATTAGAAGCGACGGTGACACTTGTTACTCGGTGATTTCACTCGTAGTGTACGCGTGTGCCTGCCACCGGCGGTTGTTTCTCGCTCGCTGCAGCGGCAGAAGCCGAAGAAGAGGGTCTCGAGAGCGTCGCTCCGATCTTATCGCTAGTTTGTTTAATGTACGGGAAAAAGAGTATTCATCGCCGCGTCCCGGATCGACTTTCTGCCGATTGTCGCGGAAATTACCACGAACGTTCTACCGTTCCAACCCTCAAACCTCAACCTCCAACCGGTGTCGAGTGCAATCGAGGAATTAAGGTCGATTCCACCGACTCCGTTGGAAATCGTTTCAATCTTTGACGACAACGTTACACCGGTCTGACTTTTTCCGCGATTAATCTAGTCTTAGTTAACGATTGCGTTTTTAAACAGGGTGTTCGGCCACCCCTAGGAAAAATTTTAATGGGAGATTTTAGAGGCCAAAATAAGACGAAAGTCAAGAATATCGATTTGTTGATTGAGGCTTCGTCGAAAAGTTATTAACAAAATTATTAATAAGACTTGTCTACCTATACGAATTTTATATATTTATATATTATTTTTTATGTATTTAGATGTATATAAGACTCTTATATTTTAATTATTTTCTCATCAATATTTTGATCTTCACAATTCCCTACGCTTCGTTCAAATGTGTAATTTGCTGTTTTTAATCTTTTCCATTTCCTATAACACTTAATCTTCGTAACAGCATTTTATCGACCATCTTATCTTTAAGTTAGATTACATGTCTAAGGCTAGGTTGTAAGTAATTTACTGAACTTTCCCTTTTACTTTGCTTTCATTACTACATGTTACGTTTTTGTATACTTAAATTCGTTTTGTTTATTATTTAGAATTAAGCTGCTAAATTAAAGTGAAATAAATAAAATGAATAAAAGAGTCATAGAGGTGAAATGTTCTTTAGATTAACCGAATGTTTCAACCCTCTTGCGGCCCCCTTTAGGAGTATAATAGCAAATTACATTAATATAACATGAATATATGTGTCAAAATGAACTGGAAAGTACGTGGATACAGAAGAAGAAAATAAGTAAAATAAAGTGCGTATATACCCACGGTACTTGTAAAGTAATTACGGTTAAATAAGTAAAATCGTAAGAAACTTGTAATAAAATATGCAAATAAATAAAACTTTTCACTTTTATAGTCTATGTACGATGTGTGAATGATACTTCATATTCAACCCTTCCACTTTTGATGGCAATCTATGTGTATTGCCATATTTTATGGTCAATAATCTCGTGATGTATAATATACATGTTTCGAATATATGCATACTAAAAAAACGATCAATTAACGAAACTTGACCCGGAGAACAGCGTCTAAAATTCAGATCCGAAGAGGTCAAGTTTTAATCCCTACCAAGATCTGATTAGGTCATTATCTAGTATAATAATTGGTACCCCTTGCAGTTGTTTGACTCATAACATAAAAAAAAGTTAAACAAAGTTTATCCGTATTTTCTCCGATAAAGAAAAGAATAAAAGAAATCTTAGATTTTTCCTGTATTACTAGCAATTAACCCCTTGACGTACGATTTAATGTAATTTTTTAAACGTATACTATTCAATTTTATTTAAATTTATTCGTACAAGGAATGGCCACGAAAAAGAATAGATTTATTTTACGAATACCTCGTGAATGTAAAAATGTGTTGATTTTAGTATATAAAACTCGATGACCAGAGAGTAGTCTCATGATTGTGTAAACTTGACATGAGGAACTTGTAACGAGTCAGACTCGTCATTGTCACGACGCAATTTCGTTGCTTTAAATGTTTAACCAGGGACAAATAAATCGATAAATACCACCCTGCGTGTAACGTTTCGAATGAAAATCATTTATAATTCGTTTCTGGCATACCAATATTGATAACGATCGGTGAAAGCAATATTCGCCGAGGAAGAATGTAGAGAAACAACAAACCTTCGACGTAAATCGTCGTCCGCGTACCTTCACGGGAGACCGATTCGCGTCTCATTGTCCCCATAGATGCAAACGTGTCACCGCTACGAATCCCGGGGCCCCATTAACGTCTACGCATTCAATTTCCACGGCCGTGGATCGACAAAGACCTCGGATTACAAATTCAAATCTCAGCCGTTTACGCGGCACGTGTCTCACGTAAGCCGAAATTCTTTTCACCGCGCGAGCCACCTGTAACGTCACCTGTAAGACGTGGGCCTTCGCCCACGAATACAAAATCGAGATTCGCGGAGAAGAAAAGAGACGATAGGGGGGAAACAATGGCGTCCAGGAAGAATCTGGTTCCTGGTTCTTTTTTTTGCTTGTCTCGCGGAGATCAATAGCCTAACGATCGCCGAATATGTCGAGAGAATACGTCTCCTAATTACAGTTTCCTGTTCCCTTTCGACGAAAACAATTATTTACGACAGAATGGAGTCCATCGTTTACAAATTTCGCTCGGGTTTTTAATAATTACCAAGTTTACAATAGATTTTAAATCATAGTGTGAGAAATAGAAATATTCAATCGTCGAAGCGTTAACAAGACTAATTCGATATTTTGGGGCCTGATATATGCAACGAAGATAAATATTGAATATTTCAGTATACAAATTCGAAGACTTTTAGAAATCAATCCTGCTTAGATCTGTGTTAGATCATTCCCAAGTCGTTCTAATCGTCCCTACCATACCTAAGGAGTGAAACATTGATGGTAAAATGCAGAAAATGGTTCATTTGATAAACCTAAATACAATAAAATATCAAGGAAATTCCGTTCAACGTTTTTCTCGAACGCCACCGGGGATTTGCTTGCGTTCTATGAATAATTAAAGAAACTCTCGTCCATCTTTGTGCGCTTTACCGTTCCCTATGTAAATCCGCGGCCGACTACTGCGTTTCGAGTATCCTCCAGAGCTACTTGAGCGGACTCCACCCACGTACCGCCGGACGCTACGAAATTTACAACCTACACGCGCATTCAGAAACGGACCCGCTCCGGAACACATAATTTAGCGTGTTAGAAATTTGCAGACCTCCTCCGCAGTCGAAGCAACGTCAAACGAGAGTCCTTCCTACCTGTACTCGCCGCTGAATCCTTCGATTCCTCCACAACAGGTCTTTAAGAACCCTAACGCGGTGCAAACGTTCCCTTTGCTTGGAGTATGGCACTTTGGTCGTACCGATAACGTATCTCGATGCTGAACTTACTGGAAGATTTTCTGGTTTTCTTATCCAAATAACGGATCAATTAATTTTCTCGAAGAAGTAACAATACATACACTTTTGAATAGAAATACTTCCGAAAGTAACAAAATATGTAAACTCATATGCTTTATAAATAAGCATCTAAATACGTTACACATATCTACTTCATTAATTTTTTAAAAGTGTAATTCATACTTCAGACAGTACTGTTTTTTGTTTGTTTATTTAATTGTACACTCTGTGGATAATATTCTGTAACAGTTTTATCAGAAATTTTCAGAAATTGACAAACTTATAGTTAAAATTATAAAAGCATGTATATTTCTGGTCATACATGTTTTCGGTAAAGAATCTTTTTCTCGAAACTGCGTAGGATTTCGGAGGTATATCTATTGACCAAAAATGATTGTAATTGGCCCTTGTAATAGAAAATAATTTTTTCAGAGTGATTTGAAACTTTTCAATTTCGCCGAAAAATTTAAGCATCTACCCCCTGACGATTTTTCTTAAAAATTCGTTTTCGATTTTTAGTAATTTTGTTTGACGCCCTATAGAAAAGTTCTCTAATACTTTTTTGTAGGTACCTACGAGCTCTACTGCAGAAAAATGTTTCATTGAAATATATTCACCATTGCAGGAGTTATGGATGTTTGAAAAATGAACCATTTTTATGGGGTTTTTCTAACGTTACGCGGTCAAGGAACAACTTTTCGAATATTTTTATAATTTCTACATATTCTACACTAAAATACGCGTAATTTGCTTTTTTAAACATTAAAATCGTCCTATCCGTTCTGGAGTTATGGTGTTTCAAAGATTCGCATGAAATTTCGGGGAACCATTCCTGGCCGCGCATTATGTTTTCGGTAAAGAATTTTTTTCTCGAAAGTGCGTAGAATTTCGGGGGTATGTATAATGACCAAAAATGATCGTAATTGACCTCTGTAACTAAATATAATTTTTTTATTATGATTTGAAATTTTTTAATTTCGCCGAAAAATTACACGAAAGTCCACAAGGTGTAGTCTGCATCAATTATGACAGAGTATCAATATAGAGTAGGATAGAAGCATATTGGACCACATTGGCGTAGCTATAAGCTCAAAGCATTAATCAATGAATACAAAATATAATGATGACTGTTAAAAACCTAAGAGTGTGATTTTCTGGTGGTACCTACCCTTGTGCTGTTCAGTTTATTAGTGCCTAGCCTATACTATAGAGAGTCATCTCTGTTGCTGAGAAACCATAATAGATACCACGCTGTCCCACCATCGACGCGACCGATTTCGCGCGAACGATCCGGCAAGAAGCAACGAAAGTAAAAGAAAGCAAAATAAATAACATCGGGGTCCAAGAAAGCGCGAGATCCGCGTTCCGTTTAACCATCCCCCAGGCTGATTCGCGTTTCGAGGATCCTCGAAAGCTACTCGAGCGCGGCCCCCGGCCACGAATGTGCCGGACGGTGCGCGGAACTTACGAAACGCTCCTCGCGAGAGCGTTCGCAAACACGCGCGAACCAAAGCACACGCACGGTCCGCGACGAGCCACTCGAGAATACTTAAAACCGTGTACCAAGCTTAATTAGGGGTATGCCTCTGAAGCGGGAGCGGTCGTCGATGCACCGCCACGTGCGTTTTCTCGCGCCGCGACGCGCCGGCCGAACGTCGTCAAACCGTCGTCCAACCGAGTGTTTGCCGTTCGTTTCGTGTTCCACGCGCTTCCTCCCTTCGATTGCGCGCGTGTTTGATCGCCACTGCCTTCGAGGGTCGAAGTGTTTGCTCTCGTTCCGGGGGACGGTTCCCCTACCTCGACGGGACCTCTTGGTCCCATCCTCGGGACGAGGGCGTTACGCTCCCGAATAGTTTCAACAGGCGCGACGGACGCGATGATTTTCGGTGTAATCAATATTTATTAAATTTACATTCTAGAAACTTTTCAAATCGGTGCATATAAAATGGCGAATTTCACGAAGAAACGTGAGTAAAAAGTATTTATTCATAATGCTAGAACTACCGACAGTTATGGCGTATTTATTTGTATCAAAGAATTTCTTTTTTTTTTTTATTTTCTTATAGAAGTTACAATCTGTCTACAAGCAATAAGTAAATGGAATAGCTGGTGACTAATAATCGAAGAATTTAAAACGATAGATCGTTGAAGAAATGTATAATGTATTGGAAATAAATGTTTACTCATTTTCTTTTAAAAAACTACAGTAAATTTGCAAAAATTCCAGTCAATTTCAGAGTAAATTTTTTGCAATTTATATTAAAAATTACGAATTTCGATCACTTCAAAAGTTCCAGTGTTAAAGAACAAATTATATAAAATAATATTTATAATTTAACATAAAAATGACTTCTTTCTTAAATACAGCTGTATACAGAAAATAACTCCTGGGAAAAATTGTAATGGAAGATTCTAGAGGCCAAAATAGGACGAAAATCAAGAATACCAATTTGTTGATGGTGGCTTCGTTAAAAAGTTATTAACGATTGAAGTTTCACCCTTACTGACTTCTTTTCCAAAAAATGTGTAGAATTTAGGGGGTATGTCTGTTCACTAAAAATTATTGTAATTGACCCCTGCAATCGACAATAATTTTTCCAGAACAATTTGAAATTTTTTAATTTTGTCAAAAAATTTCACACTATCTCGAATTTTTTTCTAGAAAGTGCGTAGGATTTCGGGGATATGTCCATTGACCAAAAATGATTGCAATTACCCCCCGCAACCGAAAATAATTTTTTCAGAACGATTTGAAATTTTTTTTTTTCGCCGAAAAATTTAGGCACCTACCCCCCCTGTCGATTTTTCTTAAAAATTCGTTTTTGATTTTTAGTAACTTCGTTTGACGTCCCACAGAAAAATTGTCTAATACTTTTTTGTTGATACCCATGAGCTCTACTTCAGAAAAAAGTTTCATTGAAATATATTCACTATTGTAGGAGTTATGGTCGTTTGAAAATTGGACTATTTTTATGGGGTTTTTCTCATTTTGCGGGGTCAAGGATCAACTTTTCGAATATTTTTACGATTTGTACATATTCTACACTAAAATACGCGTAGTTTGCTTTTTTAAACATCAAAATCGTCCAATCCGTTCAGAAGTTATGACGTTTCAAAGATTCGCATGAAATTTCGGGGAACCATTTCTGGCCGCGCATTACGTTTTCGGTAAAGAATTTTTTTCTCGAAAGTGCGTAGGATTTCGGGGGTACATATATTCACCAAAAATAATTGTAATTGGCCCCTGCAACCGAAAATAATTTTTTCAGAATGATTTGAAACTTTTCAATTTTCAGGTTAACAGACAGTTATGGTCAGACATTATATTTTCAGTAATGAATTTTTTTCTCGAAAAAGCGTAGGATTTCGGGGGTATGTCTATTCACCAAAAATAATTGTAATTGACCCCCGTAACCGAAAATAATTTTTCCAGAACGATTTGAAATTTTTTAATTTTATTTTTAACAATTTTTTAACGAAGTCTCTGTCAAGAAATTGATATTGATTTTCGTCTCATTTTGACCTCCAAAATCTCCCATTAAATTTTTCCCAGGAGTGACTGAACACCCTGTATAACGCTATAAAATCTTATTTATTCTCCTGAAACACCCTAAAACTATTGATTAAAAAAAAAAATTAATCAAATTAACAAAAGACTTAACATACGATCGAATCTAAAATGTGTATTTGTACTCGATTCTGGCATATCGTCGTTTAAACTATTTACTTTCACCTACGCTAATTGCGTAACATGGCCATAAATAAGTATTTTTTAGAAAATCTACATTTGTAGACTCGATCAAAGCCTGAATGATTCCCTTGATTTTTATTCGTTGATAAAACATTTAAAAAGATGACTTTATATTAGAAGAACTGATAATCTATAAGAAATAAATTTATTAAACATGGTGAATTCTGTAGTATCTCATAGTTTAAATCATTAAACTCAAAAATTGTTTGAAATTCTACGAGATCTTTCATTATTGTGTGAAAAGGTAGATCCTTGGCTATTTACGAATTTTCAATTTGCGAATGAAACATGAAACGTGAACTAGTTTACGAGCGAATCTAAACTTTGTATTCGTTATACTTTGTCTTTAAGATTGTTCTTTCAATGTGTATCAACATCTGCAGGTTTGATAGCATTCGAGAAATCTTTCGCCGTATTAGAAAAATCATGGCAATGTGCTCGAACGTTTTACAAAACATTTATACAAGAGAACGCGTTTACCAATATTTAAAAAAAAAGCATCGAAATTTTCTGTTGCGCGTGTTTCATTCTATCGAATCTTTTTGAGGGAAACAAACCCTTTGCGATTCATGGAATTTGACGCTCAAAGGGACAGGGAGTTTATAGTCACTGTGCACACGGTCTTTTCAAAATCGAATCGCTGAAAGAACGATAGCGTACCGTCAATAACGCAAAAGGATCGGGACGCGGTACGATTAATTTGATATTGCGATCGTCGCGATATCAAAGCTGGTTAATTTATTAACGCAGCGGGCGACGAACTTTTGGCAACGAGCAACAATCAGACAAGCAGCGCGAGGCAAAAGAACAGTCACCGAAAAAAAAAACCAGTCGCAGCTCGGAAGCTGTGGCCGGCGAGTGAATGGGCCAGAATCGAGTAAAAGCCGAATGAAGAGTCGAAAACGTGCGGATGTTCAAACGAGATAGTCATCTAAAAAGGACACATCCGATAAACCATGGCGTCGCGGGACGGGCTCGAATTACCATTCAAGCGGGACAAAACGCTCTCTAACGAACGAAATAGACAGCGGTTAGAGCGGCAGAAAGGATCGATGGAAATGATCGCGACAACACGACCGAAAACCAAAACGTATGCATTAGGTGCGATCGAAACGCTACCGCAGAGATATTTCCTATTAGGCTTCGCGCAAACTGTCGGCTCTAAATAGTAGCTGGGGATAGAACTGTAATACTTGGTGTATTTTACTGTATTCGCTGGTGTCAGCTAACTTTATCATCTAAAATATTTTTTTTGAATTCTTAAATATTTTGTTTGACGTTAGTGGGTGCATCGACCTAAAATTTTCTTCGTGCTTGACTTTTTCTGTCAAATTATTAGGCGATACATAATTCGTTTACAATTATATTAATTGCGAAAATGCCATAGGCAAATCGTCAAAACATGTAAACTCAGATGCTTTATAAATAAGAAACTAAATACGTTAAACATATCTACTTACTTAATTTTTTAAAAGTGTAATTCATAATTCAGCCGGCATTATTTTTTATTTGTTTATTTAATTGTACACTCTGTGGATAATATTCTGTAACAGTTTTATCGGAAATTTTCAGAAATTGACAAACTTATAGTTAAAATTATAAAAGTATGTATATTTCTGGTCACACGTGTTTTCGGTAAAGAATTTTTCTCAGGGGTACGTGTATTCACCAAAAATGATTGTAATTGATCCCAACTACCGAAAATAATTTTTTCAGAATGATTCGAAACTTTACAATTTCCCCGGAAAATTTCAGCATCCTACCCGCTGTCAATTTTTCTTAAAAATTCGTTTTTGATTTTTAATAAATTTGTTTGACGCTGTACGGAAGTGTTGTTTAATACTTTTTTGTACGTATCCATGGGCTCTACTACACAAATAAATTTCAATGAACGGGACCACGTCCCCGTTCATTACAAACGCGAAATAATACAATTACCGGTACTTCTATTTTACATAATTGTTCAACTCGTTAGTCATTAATTCTAATTAGAAGCGTTTTTAATAACTTGATTAACATTTTACGCGATATGGTACGATTTTATACAGCCCGTTCAAAGAATATTTATATTGAAATATAGAATGAAACTGTTAACGCTAGAAAATCCCCCACCCTGCTCTCCTGTACTCTCTGTTTCGCGAACTTTTCGATCCCACCCCCGGTACCGTATCGACTAAATAGTTTAGCCGACAGTATATAGCCGGCGTTATCGGAGGCCGAGGCACCAAGCACGCCATGCGAAAATTAAGTTGAAAAGCGAACGAACGGGCGGCCAGTGAATCGCGAAATAAAAAACGGGTCCCGGAGCGGACGCAGCACCAGCGACGGTGCTCAAATAGGTCGCTGCTGGCCAAAAAGGAATTTATTAGCGGCGCTGGAGTACATTCGCAATAAACCGTATGTCATGGTAGGTTACGGTGCGAGGTTGGTTACGGCGACGCTGGCGACTGCCAACCAGCTCTCTCGGAACGAGCAACAGCCACCGTTGCTGCTGCCGTTGCTGGCGCGTTGCTGGCGCGAGCGGGCGACCGACCGACCGCGAGCCGGATGATTTAATGCCGGGGCTGCCCCACCCTGGAATGCCGTCGTTTGCGCGAGATTTTCAAAAATAATATCGGTCCAACCGAGAGAGAGAGAGAGAAAGAAAGAGAGAGAAGAGAGGAAAGAGATCTCGCAGGAAGAACGCTCAGGAATTATGCTGGAATGTTTCCTAGTATTTCACTGCCGGTGTCCCGTGTCCGTTGAAATTTCTGATAGATTTATGCCACTCGGATCCGGGCTCGCTAAATTAACACGGACTAATTATTTTTTTTCCGAGGACAATGCTCGCTCGTCGCGATGAAATAGCCCTATCGCGGAATCTGGGAAACGAAAGGGTGAAAAACGGTGGCGATTGCGAGGACTTTGATGTTTTCTTTTTTAAGGGGGCAGTGTACGTTGCAAAATTTAAGCATCTTTATTAATTCGTTTTTAAACTAAATGTCACATATAACGCTATAATTTATTTTCGCAATTTACTTAACTACAATTCCACTTTAAATTCCACTCCTTAGTTTTCAAGTTAGGATCGATTTAAAAAAAAATATTGTCTTTATCGACAATATCGCAGTCAGTATTCCAATCTCGAGAGTTCTGAAGCAACAAAATGGTCGTGTATAATTTCTCGATATGAACCAGATTTTTATTTAAGGAGCCATTTGAAATCCATTGTGCAACACAAATGAACAATGTTCAAGATCTATTGAAAACGACACAAAATGGATTTTCTTTAGCCTAGAACATACATTCATAGAACATATTTTAGTAATTTTAGTGCGCAGATTCAGCTCTCGAAATATTTACACATATTAACGAAACACTCTGTATATTCCATTTATTGCAATTATATAAATGCTTTTTACTCGAATTTAACAATGTTCGCTTACTATTTTTTTTCTCCAATTATGAATTTCAAATAATAATATTTTTTCAAACATAGAATTAAAGTTTGTTTGTGCAAGTGCGAGGTTTTTACTCGAATTCGGATTCTATTTTGTAAAATACATTCTGCAGAGGTCGTTGTATACTCGTTAATTAATATCGACGAATCTCGGTGCTTTCCAATAACTTTTTCCAGGAAAAATTCTATCGCGTACAAGGAAAAATAAATCCGCGCGAAATTCAAGCGCGACGAGAGAGAAATCGAAACATCGAACAGCGTGAAAATCGGACGTGCAGGGATCGATTTAAAAATTGAAAAATAGAGAATATTTCTGCGACTAGCAACCTTAATTTTCTTCCTCCGACAATCGACGTCAATCGTGTGCTCGTGCATTTTAACATGGTCGATCGCGTCACGCGAGGCCAGGGCCAGAGCGTCGGTTCCAACATCGTTCGCTCGGTCGTCACGGGAACCAGCGCGAGGGAACGTGACGCGTTTCCGGTGAAATAATATCGCGGAGGGTTGCGTGGAGCCGATAGCTAATAAAAATCGTTAATCAATCGGTCGCATCTGCGGCTAATGAATTTTTTCACGCGTTTCCCGGGCACGTGACCCGTCCTCGTATATCAGGGCCGCGTAACGGAGGACGCTCGTTCCCCCCACGAACGACCCGCCATTTATTAACGATGATCATCCCGACGTACACAGTAGAAAATAATAAATAGGCGTTAAAGGGAGGATGTAACGCCTTGTACGTTTAGGGGCCACTATTTCTTCCTTCTTGTTGCTTCTCACCTGTCGTTGGCCACGCGCGAGTAAATCCACGCTCGTGCGCCAGAACGGACGCGTTTTTCTCCCGATACGACGAGATACAGGCTCACACCTATTGGCTGGTATCGTTATCGCGATCTACGATCGTTCCGAGACGCTCGTAGACCATTTAGTAATCGTCACGGCTGACCCGCAGGCCACTTTGAAACTTTGCTCTTTGATTTTCCTTGGAATCGAAGTCGCTCGACCTCGTACGAACGAAGAACTTCCGAACGTTCCTCGTAGATAGATTCTTCTCCAATTATTATTTTTCGAAAGAAATCTATGATCTGCGTACTTCTTTGTTAGTTTTACAAAGCGACGATGATGTTTCTGTATGTTACGATAAACTGTTCGAAATGAACTCTCAATCAACGATTGTAACGTTGAAACTGTAGGTAACACAGGTGTTCGCGATTGCAGACAGAATGCATTAATATGCAAAATTATTATATTTAGGGGTTGAAACAACCCTCTACAAACCTCCCAGTTCATTAATTCTATTAATAAATATGAATTTGAAAGAGCATCTTAAAAATAATTGTCCTTGTAGTGATATTTTTCTATGAGATTAAAAATTTATAATTTTTTAATTACACCCATATAACTTACATTTTTGCGTTAAAATGGAAATAAATAGCTTGTCAGTCAATGCCCTCAATATTCTAAATTAAAGGATCAATTATAGTCGACAGGTTTCAGTTACCAAAAAATAGAATCTTGTAAGATAATGAAGAGGCAAATAAATAAAAACTAAAAATATTATACAAGTGTTTATGACAATGTACTCTTACATACTCAAACTACGAGAAATTACAAAAAGAACTATATTTAAATAATTTTATTGAATTAAAATTTAGAAGTGCCCTTTTTGTACAAGATAAGCAGCTTTGATGTTAATTTAAATAATATAGAGGTAAGCGCTACAATTGTAAATAAATATTCATAATCAACCCATAATATAACTTCGTTGCAAGGCTGATAGATGCCATCGGGAATTACTAATATACATTTCACTTTATACAAATCCGTTCTTAGGGATATCAAAACGATACTGAGAAACTATATTCCTACGGTTGTTAAATTCTAATGATCAATTTATTAGTAGAAATGGATGTTGAAACTGTCTACATATAAAAATTTTATTTCATTTCATTTAATCTCTAAAACACTGGTTTACGATGCACGAGCCAATAAATCTATCGGGTTTCAATCAAATAATTGAAAGCAGGTCGGAATACGTTGACGATTCAAAGGATCCTTCGAATGGTTTCTACTTTCACAACGATGAGTCACGAGCAATTAAATAACGAATATGTTAAAAAGACGTCGGATGCGGCCCTGCGAGAAGCATCCAAGAACGTCGAGGACACCGGGTAGACATATATAAAGGTCCTGGTCCCGACGGGAGGCTGTTGGTCACGTCTGGAGGTGTCATATTAGGATAACCAGGACTCCAGGATTCCGATGCTAAGTTCTCCACCTTGCCCCTTCTACAAGGCAGGTGAGAGAAAAGCGCAACGACTAAGCTCTGTTTTTCTTCAACAATGTTTACATACCTTTCTCATTCGACAACAATTCCTTAACATGTTTACAAATTTTCACTGTGATGCAAAATGGCACGAATAATATTCAAATTTGTTATTCACATTATCATGCATTTTTTTTTTTTAATGGCTAATTGGTCCATCGAGTGTTTCCATTTTATTTTGTCTTTGCGTATTTAAAAATGTATGGGTTTTAGTGAGTTAAAAATAACTAAAAAAAGTAGTATGTCATAAAGAGTTAATTCATTCTCTAAAAGTACCATCGAAATGTCTATAAAATACTATGGTTTTAAAATTCAATCTACTTATAGTTTCGGTTTCTATATACATATATCTGACTCTTTTGAGGGTTTTACACCGCATTCTGTGCGTTGTTAATTATATTTTGACGAAGATGCTTATTTCCTTCGGACACTTAAAGGTGTTTTCTATTACTTTTTGATTTTATTTTTACACTCTGCTTCGAAGTACGCAACGTTCGGAGCACATTGTCGAAAATCGGTTACAGTTGCAGTGCCACGGTATTTCTCGACCGATCGAAGTCGACGGCGTTCGACTTGGCCAGGTCAGGTTAATAGTGACAAAGGAGCCGGCTAATCGCGGTAAGCTGACCAGTAAATTACCACGATGAGGTTGGCTCGTGGAACCGGTAACCGGTAAATCGGCGGCCAAGCGAAGGACGACGTCACCGAATCTTTAATGGGCATTCGCATTTTTCAACTTCCCACGTTTCGGTTGGACCCCGGGCCTCTAGGCCAGTCCTAAGCCGTGTGCGCCCGTAAATTAGATTTCTTCGAGGATGATTTGTAGCACGGCTTTGCTCTCCTACTCTCTCTCTCTCTCTCTCTCTTCTCAAACTCTCTCGAAGTCGATTTAGAAAACGACTCGACTTTGCAGCTTCGAATGTCGCGAACGATCACGAAAATAATCTCGAGGAACATCGAGAAAAATGATCGTCTATTCCGAAAATGAACCTGAGATTCTGAAACTTTCTTTAACTATGTTAACCCCTTGACGTACAATGACGAGTCTGGCTCGTCGCAAGTCGCACAATCATGTTAAAATCAACATTTTTATATTCTCGAGGTACTCGTGAAACAAATCTATTCCTTATCGTGGCCATTCTACGAACGAATTTAAACAAAGTTAAATACTTTGAAAAATTATTTGAAATTAAGAGATTTGTTTATATCTAAATACATCTACGAGGTTGTGCAAAGTCTAGAAAGTCTCTGAACATCGGTAGTCTCATTTTTAATTTGTTTTATTTCAACGGAAATCACCGTGACACAATCTGAAATTATGAACTCGACAAAGGAGGAACTTGATATTTAAAAAAAAATGCGCTCCCGTGGATTTTTCGCGACGTCCACGTTTTTGCTTTCGTCGATGCACGAACGCGCGAACTCATCGACACGGCGTCATTAATTGATACGCATCTCCGAGCGATTAAGCCGATAATGAGATTAATTAGTACCGGCTCAAGGCGCGAAGTTTGAGAGACTGCAAAGGCCGCGTCTGGAAACGTCTGCGTCTTCTCTCGCGCGGAGCCCGCGGATGTCGAGTCATCGCCATTTTTTCCATCGAGCCGCGAATTATCATCCGCAGGGAGAACAGAGGAAAGCAATTACGTTTAACGTCGCTCGACCGTGCACATTCCTACGAACTTTTCTCCGTCGCAATTCGTACACGAACCATCATACGCCACGTTAGTTTTAACGTTTATTTTTTATTAACTTATTCGCTGTTAAATTATACGAAATTGTGTCTATTTGCATTTCTGTTTTGAGTGTTATTGTTTATGTAAGTTCTGTTGTTTCTTGATGAATATAGATATTTTATATACTTCTGGTTGCCAGGGAGTGGATTAAGAACGTATTGTGAATTAATTAATTATCTCGAGTAATAAAATTTCAGTATCGGTTGTTCTTTATTATACAATAAACGACGTTTCAGCCGTTTATTGTTTCCACAAGTCAGACTGGGATCGCCGGACGCGTCACGAGTCAGATTAAAAATTCCCTAATTTATCAAACGAGCAATTAATTTTAATCGTTTTGGAAAGCGATTTAAATCAATAATCACGGAACTTGCGCGCGCTAATTGTCGATCATCCTTGGTCGAACAATTTCAATCGCTTCTTTGGACACGACACGATCGAGGCGTCAATTAGCCAATTACGTTTCAGTCAATCAGTTCTTTTACGGAGCTTCGAAATTCGTCACGGTTCGAGGATCGCGCCATTATTGATTCAACGATGACTCTAGGAGTTTCTAAACGTAAATTCAATAACGATTGACTTTTCGACTTTCACTGTCGGTTATTCGAAAGAACAAACGAACGGTAGCGGAATTAATAAATACTGTACATTGTTATTTACGTTATTAATAGACGCAACAAAAAATGAAGTTAAACATAACGTTTTAAGCGTATATTGAAATTTGTTAGGATCTTCTATTAAAAATAGTTACAATTATTATTATCCTTAGAATTGTACATGCTAACCCTTTATTGTAAATTTTAATAATTTAAAAGAGGCGACAATGTATTTTAATTCTACCTTGTAGGCAAGAAAAAAAAATTGTTTCTTTGTGATTTTTTTTTTGCGGGATATTAAAGAGCGATTAATTCCGGGTTTTGTGGATGTATTTATTATATATTTAACTATATTTACGAATTTTTGCAACCCATAATATCTATTGATTACACAGTTTTTACGTACAGCGCCTGACTGCGTAGGTAATATTTTGCAAACAAGTTATCCGAAAGACCAAAGATATTCTTAATATAGATAAGTTTGGTCATATCATGAACTAAGATATTTTCAAAAAAACGAAAAATGGCACAATGGTAGTTATTTTACGAAAATGTTCGGGGTGTTTTTTTATTAATAAAAGAAAAAGTATTGCATATATCGCAGTTATCTTAGTTCACGCTATAGAGAGACCAGTTCTAAAGATACTGCATAAATCTGATATTGAAATCTTGAATAGTTTTCATGTTATTGTCTACGCAGTGTCGAAAAATGTAGTTTCAAGAAAAACAGCTTTAAAGTTTTACGTCCAGTTGTTATACCTGCGCGTGGTACATTTCAGCAGGCTATAACTTCGTTAGTTTTCCGAATTTCAATTTAATATTTGGTAGATATATTTTCGAGACTGCATACTAAAAGAAGACGCAAAGAAAAAAGTTCGACTTTTTTAATCCCACCCCTTAAACGATGGTTCCGCCGTAGCCGGAAGTCTGTCACGATACTCCTTTCCGTCGGTTTTCGATGAAAAGCACCGTTAATTCCAGCCAGCCATAAATCCGACAACGATTCTTTTCCCAGGTGGTGGATTGTGCGCCCGAACACGGGGCCCCGAGGATAGCGAGAATCGCGTCTGTCGAACGGGAGAAAAGGTTTATTAGCCGCGTGCTACCAGAGGGCTAATATCGGGAATGTACAGCCGCCGGCGATAACTTTGACTCGTCTTTGATGTCGCGCACCCCTTTGTGTTGCCACCGCGGACAATGAGATCGCTGGAAACTCGCCTTTACGCCAGCTTGGCCCAGACGCGGTTTCCGATTTTCCTTCCACCTCTCTGCTCTCTCTCTTCTTCCCTCTTCCCCCCCCCCCACCCACACACTCCCGCGCTCGTCCACCGTCGGAAAAGTGAAGCGATGCCCGAACGGGGAAGTTAATAACGTCGATGTTTCACCTCCGCGACCCCTGACCGAGGCTGGTAACGAGATGTCTTTATGGGGACATTTACAATTACGCGTGACGCGCATGGATCATTTGCCATCGAAAGAGGATCCCCGTGCTGGAACTGTTCGGAGGGAGGGCAATGCGCGTTTGTTGCATGCCGATATTGTGGATCGGTGAATATATTTTCTCAGGGGGGCGACAGGGGATGCCAGAATACCGGAACATGAATCTTTCCTTTCGAGATTCCGCGAGGTTTATCACGCTGCTCGAGGATGATTGGTGTGGTTTGTTTTTCCGTGACTGAAATACTGGGTGCAATTAACGTTGTAGAACGGTCTCGCCCCCTGTGCATCGGCGAAAGTATATTTCCAAATTTAAGGGATTGTTCCACTCTGTGAAAGTTGCAAAATTTAGCAATTATCGTGAATTTTTTTGAACGCTAACCGTACCGGTTATTTAACGTAGTAGTACAGGTGCGTACGATTTCAAAAATACAGGCTTTGACTCGATAATTTTCGAAATGCGAAAGAAAATGAGAAAAGCTTTCGAACGAGGCAGAGTAAAAAAGAAACTATTGTTCTCGACACGTTTATGTACTGTGCCACAATCTAGGAGTTATGAACTAGTTTCCATCCTGTTGAATGTATTTTAACACTAAACCTACCACGACTGGTTAAATGACCGTTTTTTAAATTTCGTTTAGAATTTTTAACGTGCAATGTTATTTTAACGCCATTTAACTTCACGATTTTTCTTACAGTATACGTACAATGAATTTTTCAATATTCACTTCTACTCTTTTTGTTCAACGATTTATATTAATTTGTAAAAAACCGGACAAAATTCTGTATCAAATTCTGGTTAGATTCCGATGTAAATATACATAGCAAAGACGAAAAGATAGAATCTTTCTCAGTTTCCACTGTCTTGGAACAGTCTCACAATGCGTATTAAAAATAGTTAAACTTTACACGCGCACAGTTCCGAAACTACTCAAGCTTTTTGCATAAATAAGTCACCGTTAGAAGCAGTAAACCTTCCCCTTTAAAATGGTTTTTGGTTTATGTCGATCCGACTTTTCGTTTTCGAGATATCGTAATTTATGTAAAGGGGTAATTTTTTTAAATTCAACTATCTCTGTCTTCGTCTAACGAGTTAGACCTCTCTTTCTTTCTCTCTCTCGCACTTGCATCGTGCTGATCTACCCGAAGATCGTGACTGAGCACGTGAGGTCAATGACCTCGCCCGATGTCAACAATGAAAAGTAAACAAACTTCGATTCCTTATATCTCCGGAACTAATTACACTATCGCCTTGTTCGACCACTCATTTTAAAGGGCTCTCCATCCTCTACTCGTCAGATATATCAATTATTATTATTTATTCTGTCTTCTATGTTTATTTTGAAATTTTCTTTGACGCTATATACCCAAAGAAGTTTCAGCCATTCTTATTGATTATACGACTTCAATAAAACTGGATCATAAATTGTTTATTTAATTGACAATAAATTTAACTTTCTATACATGATATCTGCGTAATTACTGTTCCAGCATTTTTTCGTAAATAATTGTTTTCTCCCGGAATTAACTATCGACTTTAAACAAAATTCGTTTTCAAGAGCGTTTTATCTCCCATTTGATGAGAATTAAAACATGTCGACGTGGTTTGTAAATTTTCTGAATGAAGTTAAAGTACTAGCTAAAAACGGGACGTGGAAATTATAAAATTCAGAACGTAGAATATAATCTATCTGGTATCAAAGTCACGTAAAGTACGGTAGGATTTATACATAACTGAGTATCAACTTCGTAGTACCCTTTGGGCATCAAGGAGTATATTTTATCGAGTGGAACTCTCTAGAACCACCTCCGAAGTGACTGCGTTTCGATCGACCAGGTTCAGGTTAGTTCGTGCACCTTCTAGTAAATAGATTCTTCACTGGGTATTTTTAAGCAATGTATTTTTAATAGAAACGAGAGTCCTTCTACGTTTGGTTCCTCTGGTAACGGGAATGGTTGAAGAAGTCACGAGCTGTTTGGTCACCATTCTACTACGAGTAAGTTAATTGCTCCAGTGGACGATACTACGTTAATACAGTGTAGTTTTCGGGGGGAAAAACGTAAAAACTATCATTCTTGACAAAATACAGTCACTTCCTGACGCTACTAACATATAATGAACGATGGAATGATGTAGCATTGTAAGAAATAAAGTACAGCAGAACCTCGTTTATTCCAACGAAATACTGTTGAACCCCAGATATGCAGACTCATGACTGAACCTTTATTCTTAGATCCTAGTTATTTATAAGTATGTACATACAATATAACATAATTAAATTGCAAAACGAGGTAATTAACAAAACAATTAGGTCTTAACAACATAAAACAATAACTCTTAAGAGCAGAAAAATAATAATAACCCTTAAGAGACACAGAAAACGATGTTCGAGGAGCAAGTTGCACATTTTTACGTTCAGAATTCTGACTTTTGGCAACAAAATGAGAAACGTTGAGTGAGACGTCTTTTGTGAGCCTCGAATTGCAAAAAGAAGACGGTCGACGGCCGGCCGAATGCGCCACTCGGACGTTTTGCGACTGAACGGAGTCGATATTACGATTCTATGAACGAAAGCCATTTTTCTTCCATCCCTAGTTCGCCAGTCGCGAATCCGGATTGGAGCGGGTCTCTCGCAGCGCATGCGTGACCACGCATTCGTTCGTTCTGTCACGTGCTCGTGGACGCGTGTGCGCACAGGACAGTTAATAAAATGACGTCGGTGCGCAGACGCCGCCGGTGCATGGTGCATCCGATGCACCGGAGAGGCCACAGGCAGAGAGAACGATCAGCCGCGACAACAGCGATGTTGCAGCGATATCAATAGAAATCCTGACCTCCGATCACGGTCCACACATTTGTTTCATGTTTAAAAATTTCATAGAAGCAATACGATCCATTAACTGCCATCGATGAGGAAATGTAACATTAATTATTCGATTTCCTTACGGTAATTCTTCCGCGGTAACAACCGTTGACATTTATTTTAAAGATACGTATTCTGTAACAATTTTATTTTTTTGTAAGACCACTTGATCGTTTTTTCATGACTAATTGCTTCTGAAAAAAAAGCTACTCTACCTTTCGTCGGCGCTTGCGAATTCGAAATAAATTAATAATCCCAAATAGAGGATCAAAGAGGTCAAGAGTTGTTTGATTTTAACTGGGTTATCATATTATTTATGAAAAGATGTAAGACGAAGTGTTATCCGTGTTCTAGCGTGTTTTAGCACGAAGTTCTAGTCTCGACTGGGTTCTAGCACGAAGTGATATTTTCTCGTTCGCGATTTATCAAAGATTCCTCCCTTCGAAGCAGCCCTTAGAGCAATGCCTTTGGAAGGGAGTACATGTCTTGTCGTTGAAGGCTGTTAGAGAAAGTTCCTGTTTTTGGTCGACATACACAGGTTGGCGATACTTTCCCTTGGTTTGAAATTCTGAGGTTTATGGTAGGGCTGTGTGCTGCTACGCAGATGTCGGATCCTGACCTTGTCCACGACGAATTTTTCATATTACATATTTATTGTACTCTCAGATCTTTAAATTGTACTTACGTTATTCTATTGTGGGTCGGTTAAATAATTAATGCTCCCCCATTTTTTATTTTATACAGACGAACAATCTTTCTTTTCCGACGAATACTAAACGTCTGCTGTTTTCGAACATTGACCTCTGGCAGAATAACAGTCAAAAGGAATCAGTCATCAAGAACAGTTTTATTGATAATTTGGTGACACTATTATTTCTTCAGTGTTTCTGTATAGAATTAGTGAAGCATCGATAGGTTTCTCGATAATTGCAGAATTATATAATTTGTTGTTACATAATTCCGTAATTTGTACGAGACGCACGCGTACTCCCGCAGTTCTACACAATTTTGAAGGCACAATCGTGTCAGGGACCGTCCATAAATTACGTCACTTTGTCTAATTTTAACCCCCACCCCTTTGTCGCTAGACGTCGCGTTCGAAAATACATCCGCGCAAAAAATTACGTCACAAATCTCAACCTCCCTTACGAAGCAAAACATTGACGCGAAGAAAGTAATTCCAAAGGATTTCAATTAATTCTTTAATCGTTGATCAATATGTTCGCGACAGTAATTTTAATCCTATTAAACTTTTACAATAATTAACTACAGTTGATACGAGTTCCGACGATGCCGTCAATTTTACTCAGCGATGATTAATGATTTGGCGGTTCGGGTGCTGCTTTCTAATTGACAAAGAAACTAATCGATCTTTTACGTTTCGATCGCGTGCGGGAGCTCCGTTCGAAAATATACAAGTTTCCTTTATTGCTAATACTACGAACAGAAAAATTACGCAAATGTTAAAAATTGGAAAATATGGGACCTATTGGATATTCCGCGATGTCGTTTGTACTGTGATTCTGTAAATTATCGCAAAAGTATATCACCTCGAATTTTTCGAAATCTCTGCACTATCGATATAAAAAAAATTTCTTTGACAACGTTGCGTCACACTTGATCCACCACCCTCTTCTCCTATGACAAAAGCTTTAATTTTCGTTCTTTTTTCGTTAAAAATATTCAATATTTGTATCCGACGTATCATCCAATGCATTTAAATCCCCTTTAAAAATCAGTGCTTGGAAAATGTCGATTTATCGAAGCCCAAAAACGCGCCACAGCTAATGATTCGCCAGAATTCAATGATCTCGATGCTCTAGTTTACTGGAACGCGTACGAATGGCTAGGATAGGCAGAAATTCGTCGTTGAAGGCGGCCGCGATTCGGGGCTGGAGGCAGCCTCCTAAAAAATGAAACTCTTTACGCTCAAAGGAGGACCGCGTCGGAGGGGGGAGGACGGAGAAAGAAAGTCGGAAGAAAGGGTGGAAAATCTCGGCGCACCTGTGCACGTATGAGCGAATGTGTAAAGGCGAATGAGGGGAAAAGAGAGGTAAACACAGAAGAGGGATAAGGGAGGCGTGAGGGGGGAGGGGGGGGGGAGGGGGCGAAGTGCAAAAAAAACGGGGGAAGGTGCGAATCACGCTCCCGCGAATCCTTTCTCCGGCGCCGCGAGGGTGCACTTAATTGCGAGTTTAAGTAATTAGTGCGCGAGTCGGGAGCGCGTCGCTCGTCCTCGCTCGGTCGCTCGGTTCCGCGAGCACGACGAAGCCCTTTATTTTTTCGTCCTTTTTTCTTCTCCGTTTTGTTACGTGTACGTGTGCACGTATGTGTGTGTGTGTGTGCGTGTGTATGTTTTTTTTTCTCATTTTCTAGAGGATTCTTCAGGCCGGGACGCGCCCGCGGAGGCGGCGACCGGGGGTGTGTTTCTCCCGGTCCCGGACGAACGCATAATTGCAACGACGACGACGACGGATTGTAATTATAAAATGGTGTTTTGGACGTCCTTGCCACTTTTCAAGGAAGAAGGACCATCGTCGTCGCGAGGCGACGCTGGAGAGGCGCAGGAGTGCCCGTTACGTCGAGTATCGGGACGTGTAATGAGCAAGTTGCCAGCGAGGCTTAAGCGCGTCGCTTCGACGCGTACAATAGTCACTCTCCCGCGGACCGTGACGCAACGCAACAGAAAAGCCAGATCTGATAACAAACAAAATTATCGTGGAACTCCCTGACGTTCTAGGTAACGCCCACTGCACGCATACGATAACGGTCCCGCGACTGCAACTTGAACAAATATTCATACGAAAACTCAATGGTCTGATTTAAATCGACATCCCTCAAAATCTTATTCCACTGTATTGCGGTTAAACTTAATAGTATTTAGCAAATCTACATCACATATTTTTATTAAAACTCGTCGCGTTGACGGTTACATTAAAACGGTGTTTTTCTTTTAATTAGACGTATATTCGTATTATTACAGCAATCTAATTCAACGTAAGTTGTTAATCGATAATAATTATACGTTCTGTGGCTTCAGGTATAGAATCTGTGTGAAATTTAGTGTTAAAATCATTCTTATATGTTAAAGAACGTGATTTCGTACAGCAAAAATTTGGAAATTAAAAATTATAGCAAAATCCTGCAACACAGGTTCTATAGAAACCTAAATAATTTCTTTGAATAAGCGTTACAGTTTTCTATCAAGTATGCAAAAGCCAAAGTTTCGTTTAGATCACACTGTGAGCAGGTAGATGGAATATAAGAAACCTATGAAACACGTGGTAAGTTAAAATGATCTAATATGTAATGATGAAAGTATTAAAAAGTCCGACGATTCTCAAGTTTAAAGATTTGATCTATGAAATATTACGCATTCATATTCATCGCGTGGTTCAGACTTATCTCCTAGAAATTATAACAAAAGAAACGGTCAGCGTTAGTTGGTAGCACATAAGAAAAACGAAAACCAAAGATTATTAAAACTTATTATAAAAATTATTATGAATAATAATATTCTTGCTACGACTAACATGTATGTTGATCTTGTAATTCGCAAAATTGATATTGAGTTTTCTGTTCTTCCTAAACTTTACATTTTTATTCAATAACCTTCAATTCGATGCATGCTGAAAATGTAAAGGTTTCTAGAAACGAATGACGATAAGAATTTAATTTCATGAATTATTCTGATTAATGAATTTGTGGTTAATGAATTATTTTAAAGCTTAATAATAGAAGCCACTGACTTAACGATTTCTCGTACAATAATTGGTACAAATATCGTTGTGAAGAGTGTGGGACTATTATACAACGATATCGATACGATCGTATTGTATGATAAAACGGCACAAGGATACCATTATCCCTTCAACTCGACCTACAACTCATTATAGAATAAATCACTACATGTGTGGTCCCTATACATATAACACTTACGAACACAAACAATTATCTACAAAGCGAGACGTAGACGGTGATAGAATTAAATCCAATTAGTCGTTTGAGGTCGTCGACAAATTGACCCTATCATACAGTTTGGTTGCGGTTCACCCCTTGTATTTCGTTTTGTAACGTAGAGTTACTATATCGAGAATATTCGGATACTAGAATATGCATAATTTATTTATTTATATCTTAATTTCTTCTGCATAAAATCAGATTATTTTTTTTCCATGTGGGAAATCATTTATTAGAGTTATAAAATGTATTGTATATTTCTTTTATCAATTTTATAAACCTTATATTATTTTTTATTTATCGTTAAGTTTAGTTTAAATTAAATTTAATATTAAACTTAGGAAAAGTTTAGTATAAGCTTTTATTAACGACATCATAAGTAAAAACTATCACAAAGTGATATCAAAATGGTCATTCGAAACAGTTTAAAATTTCAGCAGGATAATAACCCTAAGCTCAAGGCCCAAATAGTACAAGTTTCTAGTATGCCAAAACGTTTTAAAAGCGAAAGATCACGTTACAAAATATTAAGTTGATTTATATATTTTAAACGAAGCCTCGATTAACAAATTACTATTCTTGATTTTCGTCTTATTTTGGCCTCTAGAATCACTCCTTAAATTTTTGTATATACTATATGTTATCTATGATGCTCAAGTCATGCACCTTTTCAGTGATTGTCAATTAGAATTCAACGTTTACAAAATTGTTAAAAAAAAATATTTAATAATTCTAATAAACGACTTATCATGTGGAAAAATTATACTAATTTTATGTACAAGAAATAAATCTATGTATACTCTAATATTCGAATAATTTCGATACTGTACGTTGAATGATATTATGGGGGGGGGAGGGGGGGGGGGGTTGATTAGAAGTTTCAACTATTAAAATTGAGAAAATTTGATACATTTTAAACTACTATGGAGAAAGTTAAAAAATTGCCAGTATTTTTTTTTTACGAATCGAAAACCACAAGCTATATTTTCGCGACGATGCTAAAAAACGAGAGCTTCGTCCGTAGAATTTGACGTCGCGGGACGAACGAGCGAGACAGACGCTTCCAAGTTCAAAACGAGACAAGAATCAGCGAGATCGATTCGCCGCGAACAAAGGTCGCGCAAAGAATCGGCCAGCCCCCCGGATTCACGCACCCCTTTTCGAACGAGCGCCCCCGCGTTTCTATCGCGCAGGTGACAAAAGGCGAACGCCACGGCGCCTCGCGCACCGCACAATATATAAATTCGCGCGTAATTCACGTTCCTTTCTGAACGCGGAAGACCCTCGAGGCATTCAACCCTTTAATTAGCCTCATTACCATAAAATAATTACAAAAAATTACAGTGGCTCGCGTAGCCCTCCCCTTTGGCGAGCCGGCGTGCCCCGACGTCGCACGCCGACGAGTTCGTACGTCACCAGGACGGCTCTCCAGGCACCACGTGAAAACCGGGGCCTTCGTTTCTCTCTATTTGTCGTCGGCGCGCGCTCTCGACGCAAGATAATGCGCACTTTTTGCATTTACGTTCGACGAAAGAGTGTTGGGAGGGAGAAGGTCTCGCGCCCACGTGTTCTAACGAGTAATTAGTAATTAGCAGCGACACCCTGGCGCATCCAGCGCGAGCAGTCACGCATTTATCGCGTAATTAGGTGAGCTCGAGCGTCATTCGAGTTTATCGGGATCCCTCCCCCGTGCGAGAGAGGGCTGCTCTTTTTCAGTCATCCCGCCGCCGCTGAGCCGCGATTGTGTCGAACGGGATGAAAAGTATTTCCTTCTCTTCCCTTTCTACCGGTCTCTTCTTTCTTCGTGCTCCCTCCGACAAAAAGAAACTCAATTTCGTTTCGCGAGAAAGGAGACACTCACCGACAGCGCGAATAAAGACGGAAAATAATTAACAGGGAGAATGAATATACAAACGACCGGCATTGACGAGAAAAATGCGTTTTGTCGAATGGCGTGGCAGAGGTTTCTATTTTTAATCGAAATCGGAGGATTTTAGTTTCTCAAATCCTTTAAAACGAGGGCATCACGAACTCATTCTTAACCAAAGATTAATATACTTTGTAATGATAAAAATATTTTGAAGGCCATTTTCCTATCATACGTCAAATAAGACATAAGTCTTGCTGAATGCCTCAAGAAACAGACCAAAAAGAAAACATTAAATAAAATACTTTCTTTTTAATAACATTAATTCATTTTCGATGTTACTTTTATAATTGAAGGAAGGTAAATTGATGTTTTGGTTCCTTAATAGCTTGGTCTGCATTGATATTTCTTTATTAAGACCGTTCATTATGATACGATCTTTCGATTATCTTTTGCGATCCTCTTTAGACATAATATTGTACCATATCAAACTGCTATAACTGATAAGTAAAATACTCTTTTCATCATACACATCTTTTTTATCAGAAGTTTTTTCACATATATACATTTCCGTATAGATAACACTGTATATTTATAGAATAAATCTGCACAATAATATTTAAAATAAATATAACTTTAATTAAAAAATTATAAGCAGTAGTTAAAATGTAACTTTAATTCTTTCCTAAATGTTAATGTACATAATAATGTATACGATTATTTTTCTGCTCAGGAGGTGATCGTACGAAAATAAATCGACTAACACAGTCAATTTTGCATCAGAGAGGTCAACATAATAACCCCCAAACTGATGTCTTAATTGTACGCAACATCTGTGCCAACGTTCCGTTATCGCGTGTAAATGTTAACACTCGGCCGCGATAAGGCAACGTAGCCTCCGCACTTTCCACGAAACGATCGACAAGGTGCGTACGTAACTACATATACATATGTAAATACGCATCGCGATGTTCGACTTGTCACGCGATTTCGCAGCTTTCGCGATCCGCCGGGCAATTTTCTACCGGTTTTCGGAGACGCGAACAGGTGTTTGCGTTCGATCGTTTAGCGAACAGTTTGCAAACGAAACAGTTCACGCCATTTCACGCTTTCCTGTTATAACGTGAGATATTTCTTACAAGTGAGAGATTTTCCTCAATCTTTTCTAAAATAAATGGACATGATCTTAAACATCCATTTAGAGGTCACTTAAGTATACTTTGAATTGAAAATTATAATTAAAATTATTAGGAACATAGCTAGTATTGTGTTTAAAAACATTGGACTAAAACAAGTCTGTTTTAGAATTTAAATCCAACTTTCCGTTTTGGAGATATCGTAATTTATGTAAAGAGGTAATTTTGTTTAATTTCCACTATCTCTATCTCCGTCTAACGCGTAGGACCTCTCATTCTCTCGTACGTGAGTCGTAACCGAGTGACGTAACGTTTACTATTTACTACGAGCACGTGAGGTCAATGACCTCGCGACGTAAACAACCACTTCGAACCCTTATATCTCCGGAACTAGCCACGCGATCGACTTGAAACAAGTCTCATTTTAAAGGGCCTTTCATTCCCTATCCAATGAACGTAACAACTATTGCTAATTATGCTGTCTTCTATGTTTATTTTTATATTTACTTTGACGCTATATATCCAAAGAAGTTTCACATTTCACATAAACAGAACATTATTTATGTAATTGAAAATGAATTTAAATTTGTATAGAGGATGTTTGCGTAATTATTCCACATTAACTATACGTAAACCTTATTCCCTCATCAATTTTAAAGAAACAAAATCTTATTTACTCTCTAGCAATTTCAAATTGATGATTACCATTCCATCTTCGGTTTCCTTCAATTTTTATAAATAGTTCTCCGCACGATATAGTTTCTTACTTAAACAATCAATCTCTCTGTCTATAATTTATGTAGGATTGATTCGTTCCGAAGCAATTTATTTATTTCAAACGTAAAGATGATTCGTAGCGTAAAGGTGGGAACGTAAAAATACATAAGCTCGGTTGAGTCTCATTAATTTCTCTTCCTTTATTCTTCGCGTCCGTTGTCAAACATTCGCAGCACAGCGTAGCTGCCTTCGCGGCGCGAGAGCTGCAGTCGCAGTGGCTAAAGAATCGCTGCCCTAATACACTGAAACGTCCACGGACCGACCATTCAATCGCACGATGACGGAATCTTTATCCAATCTCGCGAACTCGCAGATGCTTGTCATGCTTTCGAAACGGCGCGCAAAGGAGGGACAAATCCTGCGAGTGGTCTTTCCGCTCGGACAGGAGTAAAGAAATGGCATAATTTGTCACCGGGGGGACGTCGCGAGCGATACATCGCGCGTGGAACGCGAAGCGACCATAATTAATCAACGATACAGCGATAAATAATTAAGATTCGAGCGGATCGGTCGTCTCATTAATTACGACTACGCGTCGCGCGACTTTCTACTAATTGTGAGCATCCCGTTGCTGCTCGTATCCACCTCTTTCATTTCCTCTCTCTCACACGCTAGTCTCTGATCCCCTCGCGGCGATAGCATCGTTTAAATCAGCGCTCCTTAAACTTTTCTTTTTACTCGCGACACCTTTTCATAATGGGAAATTAATTAACGACGTTTTATAGAATTTCTAAACACTAGAGCAAGTTCACCAAACTCGAAGCAATACGACTTTTATCTATAACTGTTTTATTATAAAGGATTAAATTAATCTTTCAACGTTAAAAAATGCATTCGATGGTTATCTGAGATCTAGCTTTGACAGAATTTATATAGAAAATTATAGCAAAAGACGTTACCTATTGAAAAAAATTCGTTTGAGTTTTGAATCAAAGGTTGGACTTTACAATAGGATTTTTAGTTGTATATAGTTATTACAGAGCAGTAGTAAAATGTAAAACATTGAATACATGTTCTTATATAGACTCAAAATTGTAAGTGAGAAGAAAAGCTTTTCATTTAAAATTAATAAGTATCTAGGAATAATTTATATTCTTATTTTAGTGTAAATTCAGTAAATAAATCTTCATTTATTATTATGTCTACGACTTGAGGTTCATTCCCTGTATTCTATTTCTAGAGAAGGAGCATTGAAAAAAATTCACCGATCACAAAAATAGAAAACGTATCACTATTGCCGAATAACAATCGAATGACGCAGGAGCACGCCTATGAATTAAACTATCCGTACGCAGCTAAAAAATAATACAATTTTAGGAATTCATTATTCATGACGGGGAAGCTAATTTACATAGATCACAACGATAATCACTATACAAATATCTATATTTTTGTACACGCAAATAAAATATTTTATACTTTTCACAATTTTTGTTGCGACCCAAAAGAATGTTAACTCGACCCTATGGAGGTTATTTAAGGATCTCTGATTTAAAATAACGACTTTGAACAGCGTGACAAGCGTCCCGCTCGCGGAGATTCCCCGCGAGAAAGAAAAATATCCCGTTATCTGGCCAACGTTTCTCGATTCGTAGCACGCGCAAATTAATTACGTTATCGCTATCGACGGTCGGTTTAACGTCGCGTTCACGTATTACGCTGCGTGTTTTCGGCCCGCCTTATCGATCATCGAATTTTAATTACCAGCCACGATTTCGAACACTCGTCGCTCGTCCCGCGTCGCACACCTTCTCCAGCCGATTAACACTACGCTTTCTTTGTTTATTTATTCATTAAACGCGCAGAATCGCACTGTATTCAATAATCTAAAAGTATCTGTCAGAGATTTCGAACAATCATTACCTAAAATAACGTTCGTTCGACGTTCTAAACGAAACCTTCGCAAGAATTTCAAGAAATCCAAGGCCTACATATCACAGTAATTTGCTAGTTTAATTATAATTGTCGATAATATTTTTTAGTAACGATCAAATGAACATTTTTGACTTTGTAATACCTTTATAATAAACGAGCATGGAACGTAAGAGGAAATTTCAAAAACCAAGGTCGATTGATACTAAATGAAAGAGGACGAAGTAGTTCAAAATATCGATTTCGAACAAAGCAGCAGTTGTGCATTTTTTTTCTAGAAAATGTGCATGTCTGCGACTATTCTTTACTTTCAGTGAAGAATATTGAGCGTGACTTGTTCCAATTATGGCATCCTTTTTAAGTTTATTCTCACAACATATCCAGCGCGTGGAAAAATACTGTTAAGTGCCCAGGCACCCATAACTTGTTTCTTTCATCGATGGGGTGTACGAAATTATCGTTATCGTGCGTATGTGACGTTGATCTGCTACGCGAATAAAGACGTCACGCATAATGTGACGCGCAAGGGGAATATCAAATACAGATAGGATAAAATTGTAAGAGATTTACTGTTTATATACACGCATTTCATACAATATAGTAATTCATCGACGCGAATTCGTCGATACGTAGTTATATCCGCTTTTGTTTTGATACACACTTTGTATGTGTATATTGATATATGAAATAAACTTTCCTTTCCTTCAATTTACGTTTATTTGAACAAGTACAGGCAGCCGTATTTATTTCGAATTACCCTTTAAGATTCTATATAGAAAGTAAACGAGCCAATGTTTTCTATAAGCAAACGTGAAATAAAAGTTTTGATTTATTTTTATAAATTTATTCTATTATCATCTTGAGCATACCATTTATCTCGAGCGTAGATATTCTCTTTTTGTTTTAGGGGCAATGCCTTTCAGTTTGGAAATCACTGTCATAAATGGAGAACTCACTATATCTGTTACAATAATGTCTCTCTCAGGAAAAAATAAGAAATATTACGTCATACTTAGGAAAGCTATGTAAATAAGCCTTTTGTCCAAAAATGAATGGTATTATGAATTTAACTATGTTTCGATCTTGATAAGAGACCTCTTCCAAAATCCAGTGTATTATATAACAATTATTAAACGATACGATTATTTTTTTTTTTTTGAAAGAATATTCATAGGTGTATTATTTTAATTGAAAATCAATGTCGTTACGATGAAATACTTGTTAAAAATATAATTAAATTATAATTAAATTTCTATTAAAACAAGCAAAGAATATACGTACAAAATTACGAGACGTACATTAAATTTACTTGCATTCGGTTTCAAATAGTCGTCGTTGAATGTGTCGCAGCGCCGGACGATTAAAACGTGCTGTGACCATTTTTAGGTGAACCACGCGAAGAGTTCGTGGAAGGTCGATCGTCGATTTTCGAAGCGCAAATTTGTAGCCGGCTATCTTATCGTTCCTCCACGGAGTACGTCGAGAAAAACATTTTCGCGTTTCTGCTTCACGCTAAAGAGTACGCAACGATAATTAGGCGTTCAAGAAATTTTTATTTCCGTTGCAAGGTTTTTCTTGCGTTGCGAGCCCTGCGCCAGGTATGAATTCATTAATTTAGTATCGCTCGAGGCAAATATCGAAACAGTTAATTTCAGAGACGTAGAGATAAGCGCTTACATACACTCTGGTAATGAAGTTCGATGAATAATTCAAAAAATTAGATTCGTGACTTTCGATTATGGCTTTATTGCTCTTAAAAATAATCGCTTTTCTAAGTCTTCTTCGAGGTATCATCAGGAATGACGGAAAATTTTGTTCCCTTAAGGATGACGTTAGCTTATGGAAACAAATGGGCGAATAAAACGATCGAGTTGATACTGTAATCATTTTTGGTTTGATAAAGGCTAAATAATTGCAGCGGTACGGCGTAGTGCCTTATCGTGCAATAAGAAATCACTGATTTTTGACAGGAAGTGTGACTCGATAACATCGCAATCGACACTTGCGTACAATATCACCAATATCAACATTGTGTCCAAAGGGGCTTATTTTAAAAGGCGATAAAGCCATTTCCACAAATCACTAATGCAATAATTTTTATTTTCTCGGCCCATTCGCCGAACTTTATCGACAGACTGTGTGGCACATTGTCATTTGCTAAAATTTACTATTGGGCCGGTGATTTTAGTCATATACAATCATTTTAAAAGGCCTGTATCTAGGCGTTTTATAAATAATGTATGTGCGTGTATAAATAAAACTATTTTTATATGTTCCATACTGCATTAATTTCTGCACTTCATTATAGTAACAGCAGTAGTATCGAACAATTTATATTGACATTTATTCTAATTATATATTTCTATCAATGTTGGCATTGTCGGTCACCGGTGACTCCCATGGCGTTGAAATGACACGCGCAAAAAATTCTATCAAAAATGACATATTGTGAAGACTGTACTGGTTTACCTTTTCTTTGTTCGAAGTGTTTCAACATGACATATCGCGAAGTGCACGCATGATAGGTGTATGTATAAATAAATCTAATTTTATATCTTCTGTACTGCATTAATTTCTACACAAAAATGACAGTATAGAAAAATTGATAAGCATTGACATTCATTCTAATTATGTATTTCTACTAATAACAGTGTCGCCGGTCACCGGTGACCTCCGCGGGATTAAACGTGTTAATATAAAATATACAACCTTTTTAACCGGATAAAAGTAATTTGATCGCCCACTGTAATGGTGAGACGTCTCGATTAAATTCGCCCCCAACAATCCACGAAGTTGTGTGGCACTTTGGCGTCTTGTTGCCTCTCGATACGCGAAACACGGTTCGCAAATTCTTCGGTGTTGTTCGATTAATCGGCAAAGTAGCGAACAGAAATTGCACCAGGGATCGATCCAGGGAATAATTTACGAGGCTCGAAACCGCCCGCGTTTCTCGCGTTGCGGGCACGCGGTTTCGGTTTAACGGCAACATTGCTGGCCGAGAGAGCCGACGAGAAAATAATTGCCGAGTCATTCATCAGGTATCGGCCGGCAGGTTGCACGTGAATCATGTTAGAACGGATCGCATGCATCGTCGAAACGTCGATGAACGTGCCATAGATCGCGCGCGAATTCCGAAGGATCGTCGAATTCTGAAACGAAATCGTACGTGTTCTTACTGTCCAAAGCTGAGAGAATTAACGAAAAGAAGCACGATTGTGCGTGAACTGCCGGTTTAATATGAATACATATTTCTGTATGCACGCATTTTCAATCTATTTCGTCTATTTCGTATATCTTGCAGTGTGGCCAAACGCGAATCTAATGAAAATTTGTAATCTTGATTTTTAATTTTTCATAACTTAATTTTCCATTTATTTAACTTTCTATAAACCTTGAAACAAAACACCATTTACCTATGACAATTTTTAAATAGAATATAACATTTGATGGTCGATTTCCTCAAAAAACTTCTGCAATAATAGATCATCGGAAAACGATAATTTTTTAAAGATTAGATGTAATTCAAATGGTTGTAGAAAGTTTAAAAAATTGAGAAATGAAGTTTTCTTTTTATAACGACCCCAGAAAAGTTAACATAGGAATCTGCCTTTAGAGAGTTGGACTTTTTATTAGTTATTTAAATATACGTATTGTTTTATGTATTTAATCTCAATCTATTAATTCTACAATACTATAGTGTAATACTGCATTTCACCACTAATTTTTGTCACTGATTTATTTGCAATTCCCATGAAGCATTCTTAATACCATGATCGTCAATAGATTGCAAAGTAAAAAACTATTCATTATTCAGTCGATAATAATTTCATGTTAATAAAATAACTTTCTACCATCATTTAATCTCTAATTTTATTTACTTTCATAGTTAGAGCATATAGTAATGTAAAATTATTGATTCTATTTTATTCTATAAACACAAATGCATAATCATAGTTACAAAGACTTTGAGTGACAAAATGCATTACGCGAACGTTTTAGATTGATTTGTATGGCATAACGTTTGAAAAGTTTTTTACACTTGTTTTATAAAAATGTATTCCAACGCCAAGTTGCGTAGTATCAAGGAATAATAATCGATTCTTTTCTATCTTGCATTTTTCTCGATATACAAAACGCCTCCTTGAATTGCTTAAATGGAACACTGAATATTTCGCTGCGGAATTGGAAAAAGCATTACCGAGTAAAAAAGTGTTATGGTACGCGAGGTCAAGTGTCGTTAATTATAAAGATATTCTTAAAATAATTTCTAACGTAAATAATACTCGAAATGTTGTCCGTTACACTCGATGGAAGCGCGCAATCGGTTAACGAGCGAGATTGCCACACGTTGAAGTGCATCTGCAATTATATCATTTCATGCAGCGCCGATATGTTCTCGCGTGTCTTCGATTATTCGGTTAATGGCTCGCGATAAACATCGTTTTTAAATTCCTTCGAAGATGGTAGTCACGCGACGTGAACTCCAGGGAACGAGTCCTCCACGAAAAACATTGTTTACATTAGAAATTATTTCCAGAATATCTTGGTAATTATTAACTTCTGACTCCGTATACGCTAATATTATTTTTTAACGAACGTTCGATATTCCTACGAATCAATGAGAAACTAATCGCAATAATTATTATAAAAATTCGTTGTAGGTTTACCCTTGTAGTAAGCTTAATTTTTCATTCCAACCTAGTTTTAATTTATGAAAAATTTTGATTCTCAAAAACCTACAGAATACAAAAATATAAGATTCAGACTGTACTTAAAGTAAGAAACGAATTATTATATTTTGGGGGGTTGAGACAACCCTCTACAGAGTACCCATTTCATTCATTCTATTAACAAAAATATAAATTTGCATAAAGATTCGCAGTCTAATAATAAGACTGTATGACACATTAAACGAGAACTTTGACTTGGCCACAGATATGTGTCCGATGCGCAAATTTAACTATAATCACTTCTGTTTGACCTGGATATACGTCGATAAATAAGTTTCAATAACGTCGATGAATATGTTAAACAATTATATTATAGATTCTTATACTATTTCCTGAATAGAACAATAATTATAAGTTAAACATTGTAATGGAATAAGAAACTAGCGATCAACTTTTATAATCACTATTTCCAAGCAGACAATTATCCTAATGATTATTTTGATCACAGTGCTGTGTGTTTCGCTCGATATCGTGAGACTTTTGATCGAAGCATTTTTTTTCCATATAACAAACAATTTATGAGTAATTTATACGGTCGAGTTAAGCGACTGACTCTATGTGTACACATTATTCAAGCACGATAGCGATGGACTTCCAACGATGCGACTGAAGCTACCAATTATCGTTGCTCTACTGGCTCAACAAATATTCATAAATCTTGAACCCTGACGAGCCGCGACCGCTTCACCGACTTCAACGCACGATAATCACGACGCCGATCGTCGATTACGACCAGATGCAAGTCAGCCAACCCAGTCGTTAAACTGAGACTTAACGCGGTTTCGCGCTGAGAACTTTTCCATTTCAGGGAAAATTTCCATTACGAACGTAAACAAATTCTTTTCGTTAAATTTTCGGAGATTTTCTACAGAATGCACGAGACAAAACAGTACGAATGAAATACAAATGAAATAAAAAAGGGAACAACAAGTAGCAACCCTGCAAAAATTTATGTAAAATGTATGGATACAAAAAATTTTAATTTTATTAAAGTTAAATTTTCTGAAATTGTATACAGAATGCACGAGGCAAAACAGTACGAGTGAAATACAAATGAAATAAAAAAGGGAACAACGAGGAACAACCCTGTAAAAAATGTAAAATGTATGGTAGAATGTAATCCAAGAATGCGTGTATCAAAAGTCGTATTTTTGTATAAAATAAAAATTCTGTATCATCTGTTTCCCTCTTGATTAGTTTTTTTAGGGAGAAACAGAGGGATTTTTACGAATGATAAATTACGAATTCGAAAGATGTTAGAATAGAAAATTTGTTATCGAGTAAAGATATTTCATATCATAAAAGAATTACTTTCCGTTATATTTACACGTTGAGAACTGTACGAACTTCTTGGCCAACCTGATAAGTATCAAGACGAATTTTAATTTGCGTAATTTACGATTGACTAAAATCAAAGTTTTGGTTTCGTAAAAGATTTTACAATTTCTGGAAATGTATTAACGCGAGAGGAGGGAACGATGGTTGTTATCTGGCGTTACAAACAGCGGTGAATCCGATAACGCTTCGTTGTAGAATGGAGGGTTGCGTAAGAGGCCCTCGCGCGGGGCCCGTTGGATAAATATGCATCAGGCGCACCGGTGCATTTACGCGCGGAATATGCGTAGATGCGTCCACTGCGCAAGAGTTTTTTTTTTCTTCTTACAGAGTTCTCTGACTTCATCTCCGACAACGGAGAAAACAGAAAGCAAAGACTAGAATATCAGAATCGGAGTTTCGAATCGACACCGAGGCTTTAGAAACAAGCACGAGCAGTCGAAAAGAGTGTTTTCTACTTCTTTCACAATTTTTTTTTTCGGCCATGGCCCACTCTTGGGACTCATTTATCTCTGGACGCTCCCCTGCCAACGATAGTCGCTGTTATTTGGTGAAAATAATAGTATTAATATAATTATTCATAAAGCAAAATAAAAAAATTTTTCATTTATAAATATACTATAATACAAGAAAGTAACCAAATATTTGGTATAATTACCAAACTGTTTATTATCGAATATGTGTTCTTGTGTCGTTAGACGTAAGTTTTGATTATTTTTATCACAATATCGAGATAGTTGCAGGCTTTTGAAAACAGACGAAGCACTCAACTACAGGCAGATTCGCTATTTCAAACTGTTTCAAACGACGAACTTTCAAAGTGAACGCGTCGAAATTTCGAAATCCGCAGCGGTTAAACCCTAAGAAGAATTTTACAAGCGAATCTTGCGAAGAATCTGTTGATAGTCTTCGTGTACAAACAACATTCGACCTCGTCGCTCGGAACATTGTAATCGTTTGCTTATGACGTACAGTTATGTTCGCGTCATCACTCTAAATTTATATTTCCGATACGTCCGTTTTGTCGCTGGTCTTTCTATACAGCATACTTTCCTGAGATCCCCACCGAACAATACTACTACGCGTAGTTTAGATTTCGTTTGTAAATCGAGAATTGGTGTAAAACCATGCTTGACAGTTATTTTCTCGTTAATTTTAACACTATATTTATGGATATTAATTATATATATTTTTATCGAATGCAGTCGCGTTGACAGTTAGATTTAAATGCGGTTTTTCTTTTAATTAGGATACAGGTTCGTATCATTGCATCGATCAAATTCAACATAAATTGCTAACGAATAATATTTTCTGTATTCTTTAAATTTCAACTCATTTTTTAATTGTCAAGGTCGTCTCAAGATTACGTTATTACAAATCATTGAACTCGTCTTGATGCAAACAACATCAGATTATAAAAAAATAAAATGACCTTGATAGAATGATCTTTTGTTACTATCAGACGTACTCTTCGAAACTTTTTAAGTATCACTTCATCATTTTGTTCTACCTTAAGCGAATCACCCCGTATGTATGAATAGTAAATTCCCCCGTGAAACACCTGATGGACAGGTACAATTTGCATTAAGACATTTTCATAGATAAATCAGGAATATCTTTTAATTTTAAGTAGGTATTTACTTTGTACATTTCTTATTATACTAGAGCTCTATACCAGATAGTTGTGGACAATACACGTGGAATCTGATAGAGATCCCTTCACTTGAACTCTAATTTTTCGATAAATTAAGTAATCGATAATTTTCGTTGAAATATAAAGAGCAACTAAACATTGAATGAAAATAGCAAGAGTTGCGAAGAAATCGCTCAGAAAATTTGCTAACACTTGTTAGACCCTAAAATTTATAATAAATTCATTACATAATTTACTGTTATGCTTATCGTTCACATTTTACTCCATTAATTTTGTTTCCTTTTGTATATTATAAACACAATCTTGTTATCATAAAATTTCAGGAAAAATAACTAGGTAATTAAAATAAAATAACAAATAAATAAGATATCTGAGTATTTGGACAACGTGGAATTAGATTCAGACGAATTACAGGTAATAATGTATGTTTGTACACACATTATATATGTATTTTATGTCTTGGCTACTGATAAAAATTGACAAATATGTTTAACCGAAATCTGTTGCAGAGACTTAGTTTATGTTAAAAGAAAAGACGATACAAATCTTTGATTACACAAAGAAAAGATATAAATCGCTTTGAGGGCACCATATACCCCGTATTGATATCGTCATTTTTTTTTTTATTTCAAATTCGATATCAGCATCCTCAAAGACCCTAAATTACCAAAGATCCGATAAAATCCTAAATTTTAGCCACGTTTCTAACGCGTTCAGCCCACTGTGCACACGGAGCAGTGGTGCACCATAATGGCGGACACACAGGGGAAAGGGTTAAGCGTTCAATTACTGTGTGAAATCGTGAAAGAATCGTGGGACGCCCGAAGATCCCTCCTTGGAAAGCGACCGATACCCTCTTTTGTTTAAACAAAGAGCACCTGGATACAAAGCGGCCCGTGAAAGCGACGAATTAAGGTCCCGTGGAATATTGAAAAATTACGGTCTTACGTAATCGCGGTCGAAAAGTCCCGGTGATGAATGCGTGTCTCGGTAACTTCCGCCCCCTCGTACGTCTTCGGAGCCGCGTCTTTTTCAACGGACGCCTTCGTCGTCGCGGGATAGGTGTCAACGACGATAGCAAATTTCATTTATTATTCTCAAACGCGGCTCTCTGCCCCCCCTCCCCCCTCCCTGTTGCGGAAAGAACGGACAGAGACGGCGGGCTGGCTACGACGATTTCTTTCACGCGACACACGCGACATTTATCACGCGTGTGACATTTTAATTAAATACGATGACACTCATGGTTCGGGCTGGCAACGCGCGCGCGCGTGTTTCTAGAGAACTTGTCTCGTAAGAACGTGTACCGTCGGTGTTGATAAACGCGTGTCAACCATGATCGCACGTAGACGAGCATTTAACGTAAGTAGTCGAGTGGAAGGTAAAATTGTACGATACACTGATTTCCTTTTTAAGAAAAAATCCACGTATATTAGTAAACTATCTAGAAAAATAATGGGGAGAATTCCAATGCTGCGATTATGATTCTTTCTCGGTATCTGAGTGGGAAGTTTTATTTTTTTAATTCTTAAAGCATATCTCATCTAAAATTAGTAGTGCATAGACGAGCATTTAACGTAAGTAGTCGAATGGAAGGTAAAATTGTACGATACACTGATTTCTTTTTTAAGAAAAAATCCACGTATATTAGTAAATTATCTAAAAAAATAATGGGGAGAATTTCAGTGCTGCAATTAAGATTCTTTCTCAGTATCTGAGTGGGAAGTTTTATTTTTTCAATTCTTAAAGTATATCTCATCTAAAATTAGTAATCCAATAGAAGAAACTTATTTTCCTTAGGAGAAGGGAACAAAATGAATGTTGCATTCACTTTCAGTTCCATTAACGCAGAGAGAATGGAATTTTTAAATTAAAAATATCGGTACTTGGGTAATATTCGAGTAAGGATTTGTTTCTTGAAATATTTTTCTCTATAAAGGAATTTCAAGCAGTACCTACTAGTTCATTTGTATATATGTAAATATTTTACATTTCAATTTAAAATAAGAATTTAAATTAATGCAAATTAATTTGATAAAAGTATTATTATTTGTAGAGTACGTCAATAAGAAAACTAAAATGTGTTGAATTTCGCTAAAGGATGTACAAATAAAAATATTAACTCCAGGAACAAAGTTACTTTCTCGAACGAGAGTAAATTTAATACGTGGCTCCTATGGATGAAGAATGATATTGCAGGAAGAGAAAGAACCCGGATTAAGGGGAATGTGGTACTACAAGAAAATAGAATGTGGACAGCGTCGAGTTATATAGCGTGAAGGTTGGCTACGAGTTGTACGGAAAGTTTTTTTTCGTAGAATATATGGAGAAAATCAAATACCAAGCTGTAACTAAAAATATGAGAACGAGTCGTACGTGAATTTTGTATTTATCGATGGAATTTCAGACGAAACTAAATATTTAAAAATGCTGGTAGAAAATTTAATAAAGATATATTGTCCGATTTCCGCTTCCAGCGAGCTAAAATAATCAAAAAATAGCTGTTATATGTCATCGATGCATTACCAAGTCCAACTTAAAGTCCAGGCTTGAACCTGAATGAATATTTATGAGAACTCAACAAAAGAGCGAGAAACATTAATATATCATCTTAAGATTCTTTAACGTACCAGTATCGCTACGACGATCTATAAATGCGGACAGGTAACCAGAAAATACTACATAGCATAGAAATTCATCTTCGAGCTGTTATTAACTAGTTAACGTGGGCCAAAAAATAGCAATGTGATATATAATTCATACATTAAATATACAGGGTATTCGGCTACCAATGGGAAAAATTTTAATGGGAGATTCTAGAGGCTAAAATAAGACGAAAATCAAGAATATCAATTTCTTGATTGAGGCTTCATTAAAAAGTTATTAAAAATTAAATTAAAAAATTTCAAATCGTTCTAAAAAAATTATTTTCAGTTGTGAGGGTCAATTACAATAATTTTTGGTGAATAGACATACCTCCGAAATCCTACCCAGTTTCGAGAAAAAAATTCGAGTAGGTGTGAAATTTTTCGACAAAATTAAAGAATTTCAAATCGTTCTAAAAAAATTATTTTCCGTTCCAGGGGTCCGTTACAATCATTTTTGGTGAATAGACATACCCCCGAAATTCTACCCAGTTTCGAGAAAAAAATTCCTTACCGAAAATATAATTTCTGGCCAGAAATGTTACCCCGAAATTTCATGCGAATCTTTAAAACGTCATAACTTCTGAACGGATTGGACGATTTTAATGTTTAAAAAAGCAAACTACGCGTATTTTGATGGAGAATCTGTAGAAATTGCAAATATATTCGAAAAGTTGATCCTTGACTCCGCAAAATGAGAAAAACCACATAAAAATGGTCCAATTTTCAAACGTTCATAATTCCTATAATAGTGAATATATTCCAATGAAACTTTTTTCTGAAGTAGTGCTCATAGGTACCTACAAAAAAGTATTAGACAACTTTTCTGTAGGGCGTCAAATAAAATTACTAAAAATGAAAAACGAATTTTTAAGAAAAATCGACAGGGGGTAGCTGCCTAAATTTTTCGACGAAAAAAAAAAATTTCAAATCGTTCTAAAAAAATTATTTTTAGTTGCAGGGGTCAGTTACAAGCATTTTTGGTGAATAGACATACCCCCGAAATCCTATCCAGTTTCGAGAAAAAAATTCCAGTAGGTGTGAAATTTTTTCGATAAAATTAAAAAATTTCAAATCGTTCTAAAAAAATTATTTTCAGTTGCAGTAATCAATTTCAATCATTTACACAGGAAGAACTTGAATCTCCATTTGAGGCTACCTTTCGATAAAATAATTTTTTTATTTGGTGCAGAGGGTATACATTTGCATTTCTTTTTTATGTCTTTAGATGTCCTCAACATTTGTTCAAATAGAAATATGCGATAATTCAATGGTAAATCTGTTATTTTATAATATTCCAAATTAAAGTAACGTTATTTACAATTGTACAAGTAAGTTCAAAGTGTCGGTCAACGGTGACCACCGTGGGAATCAACGCGTTAAAGCGACCATCGAAAGCGTATCAAATTTACGATCGTTGTACGACACTTTTGGAACAAATGGAACGTTCCCAGCGACTTAGTTCCGAAATTATTCCGGAGATATCAAACGTCGAGCGGCGAATCGCCATTTATCATCGCTGGACGCGAAATTAGTGAGCAGTCGTTGAGGGTTTTTAATCGTCGCGCGAATTTTTCGTGATTGATCGCGACAATTTCGCGCCACGAGGAGGTCGAGCAACGCTTACCGAATCAAAGGAGGTGTTATTTAACCGAGGTGAAAGGACGCAATTATCGTCTATCGAGCTGAATCTTGTTCCATGGAACGCGTGCTGGTTTCGCATGAATTTCCAACCGGCAGCGCGCGCGCCTCCGCGATGATTAGACGCCGCTAGTAATTAAGACACGCTAGAAACTCGTTAAATTACATCGGCCAACTCCAAGTAAATTAGTAAGCATCAACTTAGTACCAATTCTCAGGCAACGGATTAATGGCAATCGCGTACACGAAAACCGTGTCTAGAAATATACTTGCAAAGAAGCTGCAACGAATTTCGTGCCTCTCAATGTGTACGATTCCTCGTCAAAGCTGGACCCTCGCGAATTGACCGAATTTAAAAAGTTGCAGAGTACGAGAAAATGGGGGGATTATAATTCTAGACTTTGTTTGTAACGTGTTATATATAATTCCCTAGTTTGACAAGAAACTAATGGCCCAGAATTGAAGGATTTAAGAAAAGAGCGATTTTATTATCGCAATTTTATATTGTATTTATATGTATGAAGATCAAATCGAATGACATAAAGTATACGAACGTCTCAGATTATAAAACAAGAATCTTTATATTTCATTGTGGTTTGAAGCATTACTGTTACTTTCGTTTTGGATATTTAATCGCGCTAATTATATTCTAGTATGTAATTTTCAGTGGACTAATCATTTTGTGCACTTCATTTCTCGCAAAGGTCAATTTAAATGACTTGATTAGAATGGGTAGAAATTTTCTCGTTTTGAATCAAATTAACATTGAACCGATCATTAAAGTTGAGGATATAACAAACGTACTCGACACAAAAATTAAATTTCTTGAAGGATAACTGTCACCACTTCGATGAAAAATAGTTGGAATTTTTTATATCGTTAGTGCACATCAGCATGTACTTGCTTCGTTTAAAATTCACTTTATTTACATATTAATGGTTACATCCCGTACAAATGAATATGTATATAAATATTCGCGTATGAATATCATAGAAACCAATATGTCAAGACATTTACTTAATTCTGACGTACCAGTACTCGAACTTTTTTTATCTTCGATGCCCCTTACGCAAAATGTTTTTTTAAGGTTTCTACCTATCGATGTCCACAGTGTATATTATTACAAAAATAATAAATTGGACCCGTTGAATTTGTTTTATAGACATCCGGATTTTAGAGATTCATTTCTCAAGTTATTTAAAATTTTCAAACGTACAAATACTACCCAAAGTATTATTAAAATTATGTATAAATATTTTCCCAAGAAACAACGCGTCAACATCGTTGCAAGACTGATACACGGTCATTAAATATCGATTTACAATTTTAATTTGCTTATAGTCAATTAAAAGGATACAGCAGTCACAGTGAATAAATTTCTCCACGGAGGATTATTATGAATTAATAATTGAATAGTAAATATATGTTTAAAAAGAACCGACCCATCTTCGAATAGGGCATTAATAATATTGAAAATGGAGATTTTAAGGTAAAAAACTTGTCTTATAAATTGTTTCTCTGGAAATTAGAACCTTTTAGAGGTTCATACTGAGGTTCACTGCATACAGGAACATTGTTTACGTTTGTAAAAAAAATTTCATATCAATTTGAATCTCTGTTAGTTTGCAATCACTGCAAAATGAAACGAAAACAAGTTTTCCTTATTTTTCAACGTCATGAAGCTTTGGCATTTAATTTCTGAATAATATTACTTTCGAAAAAAAATAAAAATAAAAAAGAAATCGATTTTTTGACAGCCTGGCCCCCTTAACTGTACATATTAACAAAGGCACATAGGCACTCGATAAAAGAAAAGTCTCATCAATCTTGGCATTTTACCCCTTCAATTCTTCTAAAAGAAACAATATACAAGCTCTTGAAGTCTCCATTAACTTCTTCAACCGATGAACGACCAAAACGATCCTTCGAAGGGGGGAGGCAAAGTACACGAACGTCTTCGATACATGAAACGCGATCCATCGATCTAACAAGAAGAATCGAAACAACGTTCCTTCTGCCCCCCCCTCTCTCCCTCCCTGGGGGCAGTTGGCGTAGGGAATAATTAAGACGCAGACCGAGCCGGGTCATTATATCGCTTACGAGGCCATTCAGCGTCGAAATTAGCGTCTAACGGCACCGAAATCCGAATCGCCGCGCGGCGATCTCCCCAACGACGATCTGGAGGACCGATAGGGGGACGCGTGACGGCGTCAGAACGACTCCTAGACGGGGGGTACCGGGACCGATAAGGACACGGGGAAGGAACCAGGGTCGCCACCGAAATTAAGACAAATCGCGTCGGCCGATTGCGATCGCGTTCAATTAAAGCGTCGGACGGATCGCCCGTGGCTGTGATTCGTCGTCGGTCGGTTCCTATGGACGCTCACATGCGAATCGTGCATTAGGGGTCGGTGGCGGTGGTTCTGATGGTTGCAACCACCGCAGGGCCTCCTGTTTTCGTTTCGGGACGATAACTCGCCGCAACGTGCGCGGCGGTTCTGCCCGATGCGGTCGGGTCCGGGTTATCGGACGGGACACCGGTTTATCAGTGGCTGCCCGCGGCCGCCTGAAAAATCACCAGCCGGAAAATAATTGTTAAGTGCTTTATTAGCGCAATAACGCACGTCTGGGGTGTGGAAACGGAGTAACCCGAGGGGAGATAGCGACTCCGGGACGCCCCGGGAGCCTTCTTCGCGATTTATGGCCCCCGTGGCTCGAATGTTTTCCGATTTCCTTTTGTTTATTCGTTCACTGGACAGGCGCGAACCGCGCCGTACGGTGGCTGGGGGACTTCACTAAATACGATCGAAACTCGATCGATCGGTTGATCGATACTAGAGGACCCCATTTCGCGTGTATCAATTAGATCGTCCCATACGATCGTTTTGTACGGCAACTTGAAGCAATATTTTAAACCTCTTCTCGTTCGACAACTCGCGTCCCTTCCTTTGTTGTTAGAAATGTTTGATTTTTTATATTGATGAATTTGCATCGTTTCCATTCTACAAACAAGTATTGAGGTACTTTTGCTATAAAGCTAGTTGTACCATTTAATAAGTCGAGAGTAGTGTAACACTTTGCAGTGAAATAATTTAATAAACTTTAAAGTGATATAACTTTTAAGTTATTAGGCGTAGGGTATAAGTGCCTTCATACTCTTTTGTAGAGATTAAAAAGTTGCTCCGAATAGCCTAATCAAAATGATAAAATTCCATTTTTTTTAAAAGTGCAATTGCACTTTTTTGATGCACCGATGCAACTGCATCTTTATTAAAAATAAAACTCCATGAATGCGATAGCACTATTTGCTCTAGTTTTTTAAGCTCTACAAAATAGTATTAGGGTACATATGCTATAAACCTAATAATTCAAGAGTTATGGCAATTTTAAGTGAAATAATTTAATATACTTTAAAGTGCTATAATTCTTAAACTGTTAGGAATGAGGCATAAGTGTATTGATACTCTTTTGTAGAGATTCAAATATTGCTCCAAATAGCGTAATCAAAATGATAAAATTCCATTTTTTTTTAAAGTGCAATTGCACTTTTTTGATGCACCGATGCAACTGCATCATTTTTAAAAATGAATCTCCATGACTGCGATAGCACTACTCGATCTAGTTTTTTAAGCTCTACAAAATAGTATTAGGGTACATATGCTATAAACCTAATAATTCAAGAGTTATGGCAATTATTTATCCTCGTCAATTTCAGAATATCGAACGTCACCTTATGTGACGACCCAATATTTTACAAAATGTCTACCATTTTTAATCGTTCCCTGTAACTAAACCTATTTTCATTCAAAACAATTGTTATCCTGTAACTTTTCTTAATTTCGGTTATGATAATTCTTGAAAAATAAGTACATATGCGTTCGAGTGTAGCCGAGTTAAAGCGCCAAGCGTTTGGAAATCATTCTGATCACCGGGGAGATCCGTCCTGGAAAGAGCGCGACAAGCCGTCCACTTCAGGGTCAATCTAAGAAGCCCACGGACTCCAGGAAAAGGGTTTCGATCCGTCTGTTTGTTCACAACGAGATTGTCCCGCGTTAAGAACGCGTTAGCGTCAAGTCCACGCCGGGTTAACTGATTGGCGTGATATAGGCTGCCATGCGGGCTGACACGGGTCGTGTGCGTTTGCTCGAGACCGTAGAAAAGAAAACAGAGAGAGAGAGCAAGGGAAATTTCGTCTTGCGAGCTGCACCTGCAGAGCGAGACGATTTCTCGCGGAATTAATGGGAACCGTCGTCGTTTCGAGAATCTTGGACGGTAAACAATAATTACAGCGAAGACTCCCTTCTTCGAACTTATTTAGAGAAAATATGTTTTTGAAAATATCGTTTACGATGCACTCTGTTGTTTCCTTTTTTATTCCATTTGTAAAATTATGCCAAAATTATAAAACAAAATCTAATCTTCAAACTTTCTTGTTACTATTTACGGTTAAATGTTAGCTATTGATGAACTTTTTACTTTAACTGTTGTAGACGCATGCCAGAAAATTCTCTACAAAATCCGTCACGATGAGATTAATGAAAATTAATTTCGTTAATAAGTCATTGAATAAAAATCAAATTAACGCGTCGGATAATGTTATTTTCAGATTCACGGTAATTCCCTACGTTTCCCTAACATTCGAGTTCGAAAATATCCGTCCGCAAAAGGTTAATTATGCCTATGACATTTTGAAGTCATTAGGGTTACGTTGCCAAGCAGCGATTGCGCATATATATGTAATTTTTCATTATCTGATGCTGTTTTTATAGTTTCTAGAATTGACAGTAACAGGTTAATCGTTCGCGGTTTTTATAGTTTCAACATATTTATATTTTACAGTTTAAGTCTTTTAAGATTAAATGTTTAAGATGATCTGTATATTTAAAATTCTATGTATATTTACACAAGGCCACAAAATTAATAGTAAGAATATTATTTTATTACTTAATTATCAAAGAATCATATTCGATAAAGAAAAATTGTTTAAATGTTATAAGAATATTAAACACAATATCACAAAATTTCATACTTCATACCATTTCAATGTGTAAAAATTTCACTTCTTCTAATATTTATTGTTCCATATACGCTAAACTAGTTAATGATATTAAAACTCGTTTAAACGATATAGGTTACTTCTAAAAATACTATTTTCAAGTATTTTGAAGTACAAATCATTTATTGTATATTTTCACTTCAAAGTCTAGTCACTAATTTCAATTTTACTCACAAAATTACCATTTTCGTCAATATATTCGAACGTCCTGACCTTGTTTTTTAAAGTTTTGCTTTTAGATTCATAACGAGCGATCTCGAAAACACAAGGCCAATTTCCAGGCCATCGCGATATTATTACAACATATCCGTCCGCCATTTTTACTTTAGATTCGTAATCAGCGACCTCAGAAACCCAAGAATACGAATTCTCGTACAAATCAAAAGACATTATCATATTCTGGCCAGCTTTCCGGGCAAAATGGGCCCACCGTGCGTCCGAAATAAGTTTCGACGCAGAAAGTTCTCGACGTTAATCGACGCTTCTGGATTCAACTAAAAAGAAAGAACGAATCTTGTCCGCGAGAGGAAGGCTCTCTCGACCGTGCCCAAGAAATAGGTCAATGTACTCGGTATGGCAATAAATACCGAGGGAACGTGAATTTTCAGGGGCGGTCGCGGCGTCTGCGATCGGATCGCGTTTAATTTCAACAGGGACGCGCGACGATCCAAAAATAAAACCGGGGAACGAGCAACGGGGGTAAAGAAAGAATGGCGTTGGCAGAGAGAGGAGGGGAGAAACCTGTCCCCGAGTGGTTTTGTCCCTGTATCGGCTGCCGCGATGCCGGTGGTTGGCAGTCGAACCGGTGGTGCTATTAACGACATTAACGCTACTCCGGGCAAACACGGCCCTATATCATCCCGGGCCTGCGGAATAATAAACAATAAATTTCGGTGAAATACGGCGTCGAACGAGCGTAACCCATTTGTTTGCGATAAACTGACCCCGCAGCTAGTCGAACCAGTCCGCAACGATCGTCTCTCGCATCGTTTCACCCTTCCTCTTGCGACGTCCGACCCCCTCCGCTCTCCCCCCCACCCTCCTCGTGGGTTTCGTTGATCTAACCCTGCGCGAGAGGAGGACTCTCGTTTCGAGGGAGGATTAGATTTCGACTCGAACGGTCTCCTTCGACGGCCTCGAAACGCGCATAGAATATCGCGAAGAGGAGTCTCGATCGCGTATTTCACTGGTTGACATTTTTCAAAAGCATTTTAAGAAATGAAGAAAACGTCTGCATAGTAGAATCACCGTGGTAGTGATTTAATATTATCTTACTTCTTGGATAGTCTGATGAATTAATAAAATTTTTTCATCATTACCCTGAACTCAACCTCAAATTAATTCTATTTTTCTACAGTATGTAGGAAATAGTATATGCATATGTGTGTGCAGAAACAAAGAACGTGTGAAGAAAGAATAGTTCTGTAAGTAATATTAATAAAGGTATCAGTGGAAGTGTCGTTACGTTAATTGGTGTGTTCGTAATTATTAACCATCCTGTTCCTAAAATTACAAGTATGAAAGATTTTTACTAGCCAAAACACAATTTTAACAGAAAAAGAAGAAAAACACTCGCGAATACCTGCCCCAAAAAACTGAACAACTCTATTACAACTGCTTATTTCTAATTAAGTTATGAATTTTTTACATCACAGTCTTTTTGTACGAATGGAATAAACGTCAAGAAGTTGCAGAGCACGAGAATAAGTATCCATCAAAATAATATTATGTATTTCATATGCATTGTTTTTAAATTCCCCATAAATACGAACGAACTTACGAGCTGACCTGGTACATCGAAGACATCGTCGTACGCTTGAACTTTCGATTGAATTTTCGTGTTCGTAATGGAATTTCTTCGTCATGGCCGAGACTCTCGAACCCCGGCGTTTGCAACGCGATCAATTACGAGCTAACCAGCCCGGTTCACGACGCCGGGGAATAACCATTCCGCAGATTAAGGAGTTTAATAAGCACGGGACCGAGCGTGCAAATAAATGCGACCCGGACACGAAACCGAAAAATAAGTCGCAATGCTCAGCAGCGTCGTGGTTAGTCGCGAAAATACGATCGCGCCGTATGTTATCGTGCCAATTAACAAATTGGAAGGTCCGATTGGATTCCCGATGACGGCCGTTCGTTGCCATAACTGTCCTGCTCGTGCCATAAACACGAGCACCGTCGAAAAACGACGAACAGGAGGAGGGGTGCCTGGTCTTGGAAGGAAGAGGAAAGACGACGACGACGAGATTCTGGGTTATTCACAGGTACCGAATATCGACACACGAATTCAGTGAGAACAGAGAATCCTCGAAACACCACGAACTGGTGTTTCTAATCGTCGAAAAGTTTCATAGAAGATTATTTATTTTGTCTCAAACGTTGGATACAGATTGAACATCTTATATTTTCATCGTATCAGGACTGTAATAAATGGATATCTTGATATGTAAATATATTTAGACATGATCGACTGTGTAATATACCGAATATTATCTATAATATTTATTTTGAAAGAATTTTAGGAATGTAAACGTAAATATTGACGCTTGCAAGCGGAACAACATAATAGCAGAAGGAAATGAATTAACGGCTTTTCAGTTGCGTATAAGCCATTGAATAACAAACTATCCATTATGAAACGTAATTAATAAAATATGCACTGTCTATTTATTTAAGAGAGCATGGTAAAGTGCTAAAAATGCGCCTAGTACCGTGTATTTAAAATAATTAAACTTTACACACATGGAGTTAGCAGCGGCAAAGTTTCCTCTTTGAAATGGTTTTTTAATAATGGTTGGTAATTTCTTTAATTCGACTATCTTTGTCTCCGTCTAACGCATCGGACATCTCTCTCTCTCACACACATGTGAGTCGTGACCGAGTGACGTAATGGTTACTACTTGCTACGAGCATGTGAGGTCAATGACCTCGCCGACGTAAACAGTGAAACGTAAACAAACGCTTCGAACCCTTATATTTTCGGAACTAATTAAGCTATCGACTTGAATGGACACTCATTTTAAAGGGCATTTCATCCTCTATTCAACGAATATATCAATTATTATTATTTATATTGTCTTCCATGTTTATTTTTAAATTTACTTTAACACTATACACTCAAAATACTTTCAGCCATTCTTATTGATCATACGACTTGTGTGCGATACAATTGGATTATAAATTGTAAATTATAAATGCAGTAAAAATTAAAAAATTTCAACGTAGTTTGTAAATTTTCTATAAGAAGTTACAGTATCAAGTGTGCACATCTGACACACGTGTTCTCAAGTTACATGGTAGGATCAGAATTAAATCTGCTACTTATTTCAGTGTGACAGTGGTATAAAAGGTTACTATAAGAAACCTTAAATGCAGATTTTCTCAGACTTATGTACACGCGTGGATCGTAACAACTGTCCCAAAAGACTTTCGAGCGGCGGGAAAAATCAACGACAGATTCTCGTTGAACCGCGGTCGGGAAACCGAACGTATCGAGAAAGAAACGTACGACGTTCCAAGTAGGTTAACAGCCAGGCAATCAACTAATTGCCTCCTCGGCGAAAACTATGCTGCAAAGTATCGCGCGGGCATCGTTCGATGCGATTCGCTGCAAGTCCTTTCGGCCAGGGGAAGCCGGGTTATTGGCTGGTAAAGCTACTTGAACGTTAATAACAAGGTCGTTTCACACCGGATACCCGATTGCACGGTGGCAGCCTGCCAATAACACCGCGATGCTCCATAAGGAGTGCGTTTTAGGTAATTGGCCGTGAATATTATCTTACCCGGGGGTTAACCGGGCCAGGAAAGCCCAGAAAGGGAGAACGAGACTGCGCGATACCTTAGCGAACTCGCGAGGGGATTTCGTTTTTTTTTATGCGACGATCACCCGCGCGCCGACGAAGCGATCCCAGGATTGATGGCTTTCCTGCAGGGACGACATCTCGTCCGTCGATATTTGTTTAAATCAATCAGAAGATCAACGAGCATGAAAACGTTTGAAATTGAGAAAACCCGAGGACGAAGTCCCTCAAACTGACAAACTCGAGCTCACGATACTTGATAGATGCGAGGCATTTGCAAATGGAAATTTTACAGTTGTTTTAAATATTTTGTAATAGATGCTGCCACAGGTTTCATTGTTATTCAGCCTGAGTATCACGGCAATACAAATTCAATTTACGTTTATTTTTAACTGGAACGTATCAGTTATTTTGCTCGAGAGCTGAAAGAACTGATCGATGCCTTGTACTTTGAACAGGAGTATGACTACTTTTATGAATATGTTACTGGTATTAAAAATTCTGACAGGCAGATACGTAAAAAGTTATGAAAGGACGTGCGATTTTGTAAACAGTCCGTCCAACTTCATTGATTCTTTCTGCGTCTCGACTGGTGCCAAGTTTTACAACTTAAATCAATATTTTAAATATATAATGGAATTTTATGAAAAATAGTAAACCTCTTCTCGTTCGATAACCCCCTCCTCTTCGTTTGGCAAAGCCATTGTATCGTTCCTAGAAAACTCGTTTGATATTTTTTTTAATGTAGTTCAATGCTTTTCATTAAAACGTTGACATTTTCAAATTTTACACCCGCTAATAAACCTTATAAGGTTCGGTTTTATTATGTGCTAACAAAAATATTCATGCAACCAGGCTCTAGCACGATCAAGAAAATTTTGAAGAAAAATTCAAACTTCAAGACAGAATATCTATTTGTTTCAAATTTCTGTGAATTCTTGATGTTACCATGTTTGAAGTTTCAGAAGTCCCCTGAACTGACAAATTTTCTTTGTTTTGTATTGAATTACAAATCTTATCTCTGTCAATTTCAGAATATCGAACGTCACGAACTAATGAGACGACCTACTACGTTACAACAAACATGCATCAATAGTTAATTCCTCACATGCTAAAAAGGCGATTTGATTTGTTCTTGCTGCTAAATTTGTTATTTTAATATTTTTAAAAAACGACAAATATTTAAACCTGTCGTGTACCATTTATACGTAGGTAAATACTATATCTACCGTATTCCATAACCGAAAAAATTATTAAATATGGATAAAGTTTACTCAATTTTATTCAGATGTCTCCGTTTGATATTTAATCATAGAAAAATAGTTGCAAGGGATAGTAACGAATATGGTGCAGCAACGCTCTGACAAATAGTCGACTACCGGTACACTTACCTTATTATCATCGATATCTGACAGAGTAAAATTTCAGTTAATAAACTTCTTATTACGGAAAGAACTCGCGAGGAATTTTACGTCCGCCCACGGCGGCGGTCAGGATCGCGACTGGAAACAAACGCGGGTTCCCGAATGATTCAGAGAGGCAGCGGTCTCGCATACCATCGGCGTCGAAGCTGGTTAAAATTCCGAAACGAAATCTCCTACGTTTCAATTAGAGAGTTTTTCTATTTCCAAGCGGCTAGGAGTTACGACCTTGGCTCGAGCGCCGAGATTAATCACACCGGCGGAGTGTTCTTGGCCGGCAATTAATTAAATGGTCACGGGTTAGCAATAGCTGGTCTATTCACGAGATAGCTTTATCAATGCCCGTTTCCCTTTGCCACCGTGGCGTCTCGTTTCGCGCGAACCGAGAAAATTCCTCGCTAATGTATGCGCAAACATCCCTAGGGCCGGGTCCACCGCGACGGGCGTAAATCAGCCGAGAAATAGAGTCAGGTGCGAGACACCGCGTGGGCGTATAGGTTTAGACGTTCGCAAGACGCATGTGCACGCGCGCGACCGTCGCTTTCGGTGCTCGCACGGGGAAAAGTTATGCCCGGTGGAAATGAATTCCACTCGTGAAACATGGGATTAACGGCAAAGAGTTATGCGTTCGTTTACGGACAGCTGTTTCTTTCTTTTTACCCCCCGAGACCCGTTCAATGGCAGTCTTACGACCCGAAAAATCGTTACGCCCGACCGATTCTTCGTAATTTATTCGCTACGATCGACGAAAGAAAACTCCCGGGCTTCCTCGTCGATCCTCGAACACGGTGGATCCTCTTGGAAACTGTACCGATCCGAATCACCATTTTGGTTGGAATTAAAAGTCTTGGACCTCGTCCTTCGAGTGGCTTTGTTTTTTCGAATACCGAAATAATTTTTACAAATTTTGAACGAAGTAATTATTTCTTACTCGTTGACAATGTACTTATTTCCACGGAATTCAATTTTATATTATTTTTTTAATTGAATTTAACACGGTGGATCCTCTTGAAAATCGTTCTACGGACTCCTGGGGTCCGTTTCGACCCGAATCAATCAATTTCGTTAATTCCTATTCTAACCAATGGAATTGGAAGTCTTGGACCTCGTCCTTCGAGTGGCTTTGTTTTTTCGAATACCGAAATAATTTTTACAAATTTTGAACGAAATAATTATTTCTTACTCGTTGACAATGTACTTATTTCCACGGAATTCAATTTTATATTATTTTTTAAATTGAATTTAATATATCTAAGGGAAACTAAACTTTGTAGAGTAAATATGTTTCCTGTTAGATGTAGCTTTGAACAAAAAGAGCCTCATATTTTAGCAAACAATTATAACCTAATTTTTAAAATTGTATTTTAAATGTCCATTTTTCTGAGATAATAACGACTTCAAAAATTAGCTTGGAAAATGAATTCGTGAAAATGATTATTTCATTTCTTTCGAAGAATATGTTAAATAATATATTTTCTGCTTGATATAAATGTTAATTTTTTTTTCTACAATAGCTAAATTTTAAGAAGTTCTTCCCTAATGGAACTTAGAATATTCAAAAAGTTCGCTTCAAGAATATTAAAAAATATCTAAAAATTTTGACATCTCTCAGTTTACTCGATAAAGAGAGCTTCTAATCTTAAACAATTAGTCCTCATTATGGTACAAGGTTTCGTAATTGAATTTTTGTGTTATGGTTTTCGTAAATATTTTATTTTTCATTATCGTTTATTTGTACAAAATCATTTACCTTATTATTATTGTTTTCATTAAGAAATCAAATTTTTAAGTACGCTATTATTTATTGATTTTATTTCTCTCGCAAAATGTTTCTATTCAAGGTAATTTTTTACGAAGGGAAACGTAGATCTCATGATTAAGATTCCCTATCGTGACTGCAAAAATGAATTGTTTGGTCCACTCCGCGTGATTTGAATGACCGCACAAGAGGCAACGATTAGTCTTCTCCGAGAGAACTTAATTTTTATTTAACGTTTCGTTTCTTGTCGCTTCGCAATTACACGAAAGAGATTCTAGCTTTTTGATTAAGAAAATGAGAAGTCGGTTCGATTATCAGACAATTTTTACTTGGACAATCATGCTACTACTTTGCTTGGTCCTCGCTCTATCTTTTGCTCGAGAAAATCAATTTCAATTCGGTGCAAAGCACCAGCAGAAATTCCAACGATTGCTCGAACTATGAAATACAATTTTTTCAACCTTCATCGAGTTCACGCCGTGTTTACGAAGAATCTGTATCCTCGTGCGAGTTCGATTTTCGCATAACGGTAGCTGAATAAATTTGTCGATTGATTATTATCCTGCGAACGATTTGTGTTTTATAGAAATTAACGTGCATACTGGAAAGTCGTTGCCCTTAGTTCTTTATTTTCCAATTAAGGAGTTTTTCTATTTTATCAATCAAATAAGTAGATAAAAAATTGGAAATCTCACCTACTAATTTTCGTCAATTTTAATAATGTAAATTCATTTTTTAAATATCTTGACATTGTTTTGAACTCAAATTTTCAATTTACATGACGAAAATTGATGTTTAAATATTAATTTAAGAAAAACCATTCACGATATCGAGTTAATTTTACTACAACTCATAGAATGGGATGTCGTTTGTATGCAGTTAAAATTTCAAAATGATATTTTAGTAGTTTTTAAGTAGTTTTCAGGTCTCAAGTAAGGGTTTCACGTGGAAAATAAATGATTAGCTAATCTACTATTCCAGGGTCAGTCATAGTACCTATGACCTCTGAATTTTTATAAAATTTATTTCCTACCAAAGCTGACCCCATATGGGATATTCAACTTTTGAAAAGAGCTACAGCTTGTCTCAGTTATTGGAAAAAGTAACTTTTTCTAACTATATATTGGAAAAATAACTTTTTCAATTGTTAGAGTCATGATTCAATTGACGAATTTTGACTTATCGGGGCTTGAAACTAATTAATTTGAGAGGCCTTTATCTTTTCGAAAATATTATTACTATCAAAATGCAGATACTTATTCTCATAGTATCTTCCGTATGAAATATTCAAAAGTTTGGACACTCGAAACGTTAAAAATACAAAGAAATCATCCTGCTATCATCAATTCTACGCGGAGACAATTAATCAAAAGAAGAGTTTGAGAAAACAACAGTACATTTTGTCATTAACAATATGTTTGCAGTATTAAATTTTAAGTAAAATTAGAAACAAAATTGTTATCCATACGAAGTATGCTATTTTTCAAGAATAAAACAAATGTTTCTTCTATGTTTCTGAATAGTAGTTAATTTAATAAAGCAACGAGTGAGGAACACTTGGGGGCCCCTTCTGCGCGAAGGCCCGAGGCTGAAGCCTCGTTAGTCTCATGGTAAACTCGCCCCTACTCAAGGTCAGCGGGTGGCAAACGTCTCCTCGCTTCTCCTCGTAATTCTGCCAATTTCACGGATTATGTAATAAAATTGAAACTGTATACGCTTAACATCTAATAAAATGTGATTTATAGATCAGTTGTCGCCAACATATTGTTCGGTTTACTCGATTACTCTATTTAATAAATTTTGTCTACAAAGATAAAAACATATACTAAATACAGTTAATGTAAACATCACGTGGTCTGTGGTAGACGTTTCCTAACTGATAGAAAGAAAATAAAAATGAATTCTTTCAACCTGGCAAAGTAGAAAACTTAACTTCTTGAGGCACACGATTTTAAAGGAAAAACACCTCAAGTAACACAGAATATTTTTTAATATAAAGAAAGTGGAAAAAAGCGTTTGTTTTCATTAATTAACACATATCAACTTCTTTGCGGTGTATTAAACAATATTCCACGAATGCATAGAAAGCTATGGTTAAATATAGTCAATGTAAACGTGGTCTGTGGGAGATGTTTCCTAACTGATGGAAAGAAAATAAAAATGAATTCTTTCGGCCTGGCAAAGTAGAAAACTTAACTTTTTGAGGCACATGATTTTAAAGGGAAAACACCCCAAATAACACAGAATATTTTTTAATATAAAGAAAGTGGAAAAAAAACGTTTGTTTTCATTAATTAACACATATCAACTTCTTTGCGGTGTATTAAACAATATTCCACGAATACATAGAAAGCTATGGTTAAATATAGTCAATGTAAACGTGATTTGTGGGAGATGTTTCCTAACTGATATAAAGAAAATAAAAATGAATTCTTTCGACCTGGCAAAGTAGAAAACTTAACTTCTTGAGGCACACGATTTTAAAGGAAAAACACCTCAAGTAACACAGAATATTTTTTAATATAAAGAAAGTGGAAAAAAAACGTTTGTTTTCATTAATTAACACATATCAACTTCTTTGAGGTGTGTTAAACAATATTCCACGAATGCATAGAAAGCTATGGTTAAATATAGTCAATGTAAACGTGGTCTGTGGGAGATGTTTCCTAACTGATATAAAGAAAATAAAAATGAATTCTTTCGACCTGGCAAAGTAGAAAACTTAATTTTTTGAGGCACACAATTTTAAAGGAAAACACCCCAAATAACACAGAATATTTTTTAAGGTGTGTTAAACAATATTCTACGAATGCATAGAAAGCTAAGGAAAATGTGGGGGTGTAGTTTTTAACCCATCTAAGCTTAAATCGACCTATCGACATTTGGTCGTTAAACGGTAGGGGACTTCCCACGAGCGCAGAAGCATCCTTGGAACGTTTCTCGCGTGGCTTCGTGCACAGCTGTTCGACCGTCGTTCGCCATTACCGTAACAAACAAGTGCTCCTTATCGAGCGTTTATTACACGTTGCAAAGTAATAGCGCGATATTGCATCGTCCGTGTCCGATAAAATGCGCGCGGTGTGTCGACTTCGCAGACCGCGCCAGATAACGACGGATCGCGTATGCAAAACACGACGAAAATTAATCGTCGCGTCAGAAACGCGCGCGCCCAATGGAAATTGCAACACGAAACGCAGACGTTCGAGAAAAACAAAACGGACCTCTCTGACGTTTCTCTCCTGTCGTCTTCGGATACAAATACTGAAATTAAAACACAAATCTACGCAAACACTATGAACGAAACTCTTATTAAATTACTATTCACGAAACGTCAATTTTCCCGAGATGAAGTGACCAATATTCGTTTATAATTAAGCAGCATTTGTATTATACAGAAAGCATATTTTATTTAATATTTTTAACGTAAAATTGTATTTTCTTTGTGCCTCGATCTAATTGTAATTTCATTTTTATAGATAAATATTAAAATAACTTTGCATTTGTACGAGTTCGAGTTGTCATAATCAGTTGAATTTTAATTAAAATAGGAACACATTGTTCAGATATAGCGTTACAAGTCATTTTCATAGAAACCAATGGAAATGTCGACTTCATTTTTGTTCTTTTTTTTATTGAGTTGATCAGAGGGGATAAAATCTTTTGGAACGATTGTTAGGAGAAAGAAAAAGAGTCTAACTGTAATTTTTTAAATGGAAGAAAGCTTATTATTCTTTTGTTATTTGAATAGCTCGTATTAAATTGAATATTTATTCGAATTATTATTTTCGATTTTAAAAGTACGTTTAGAGACAAGTATTATTTTCTAATGTTTTAATTTTGTAACTATGCACAACGAAAGGAATTTAAATGATCAAAGAATAATACTTCTTTCCATTTTTAAAAACTTAGATCAAAAACATTAGTTGTTCTGAGCCATTTAATGGAGAGAAACCAAAATGAAGTCGACATCTTTAATGGTCTCTTTTATCGCTTTATTTTGGCCATATGATACATGTTCAACCAAATAAAAAAAGTATGTCACATTATTGCAGAAACTGCATTATAATCATTGCAACAGTGTTTCATTTGGTAAGTATAATGAATGCACGGAAATGCTTCGTAACGTCTGTTACGTTAAACCAGCTGTAAAATTTGGAGGCGGCAACCTCGTGGTCTGGGGATCGTTTTCTTAACAATGAAGCCACGGCTGTCGTTTATGTCCAAGAAACCATAATACATGGACAAAAACAATTTGAAAATCCATATAATTTCTCATAATATTCAATATATTAATCAATAATATTAATATCACGAGATAGAGAAGAATTGTATCTTCAAAATAATTACAGATAGATAAAATTGACATAGGATAAAATGATATAATTTTCAATATTTTTATATATCGATGCATTAAAAAAAAGATATCGTAACTTTTTTCTAATGAAACTCTCTAATTTTGACTGTACTATTTGATGCAGTTTGTTAATGTGTAAGAAAGTACATAAGTGATTATACTCTAAACTTAGTAATTCAAAAGTTATTACAGTTAAAAGTTTACTAAATTATTTTATCATCAATTATTTATGCTACAACGAATATTCGAAAGGTCCGCCATTGCTGTCTAAACTTCTTTTCATTCTTTCCTTTACGTTAGTTAACACTTTTATTACGTATCTTTCTGTAACTTGTAATATTTCTAATATATTTAATAAACAAAACGAATGTATTCATTCTTTCACTATTCTTACACTGATTGATATTAGCAGTGAATTCATGTTTGCAAACACTACAATGGCAAATCTGTGAAGCCATAAACTCGAGTACTATAATGCAGAGTTCAGAGTAATTATTTTTTAACTATTAACTTTAAAGCATAAATACCTACTTTGGTATTTTTCTGCAGAGATTACAAAACTGCATCGAGTAGTACAATCAAAATTATGAAGTTCCACTTTAAAAGAATATGAAATTGCATTTTTTGAATGCATCAATGCATACAAATTCATGACATTATATTTAGATTGAGTATTATTTTATACTGATTAATTTTTCCTTATGATATTTTTAACGAACAGCTTGTGGATCTGAAGATTTGACAAGTGCAATAATGTAAATAATTCATTAAGTACTAATATATATATATGTGTGTAGGTGACGATAACAAATCTTTTATACTTTTAACACATTTCATTGTTCAAGCTTTTCAGTTTGAGTGCCAAAATTTGTAAACATTTCAACTATTTAACACGATTTTTAGAACTGAATGCTTAAGAAATAATTGGCCTAATACCCCATAGTTGTCGTACTAGCCATTGTTTAAAATCTACGACATCACTGATATCTCAAGGAGAGCACTAATAATAACTTTAATTTCATAATAAAAACATTAAAACAACATAACCTGTACGAATCGATCAGACCACGTTAAATTGAGATCCTCTTGCAGATTTCAACTGGCAATTTCAATATAGTACCGTAGTCGATGGGACATTCGTGTATATAAATAAATATATACCTGGTGTATGATTTGTCTTTTAACTCCCGTAAGTTTATATTTTTTAAAAACGTTAACAACGCGACTCGATCGATGAGCTTTATAACTCGTCACTGCTTCTGTACTATCTTTTCCAGAATCAAACTCTCAATAAGACAATATTCTAATACTTTATTATAAACTTTTACCACATAATCTGACGATTAATAGCAAAAGATAATATTCACAGCTGGATAAATTAAAAGCGATCATAGAAAACCAATGGTCATCGCTCGTATCTATTTAGAAAAAGAGTCGTTTTGCATCATGATGACCCTTGTGTTTACCAACGAGATAAAAATTACTACAGATTTGTTGAAACGTTTTATCTCATCTAATTTTCATTTATCTCGTACAGTGAACAATTCTCTAAATGCAAAATTTAAAGAAACGTTTAAATTCCCCGAAAGATGATAGAAGATCAAGTTCTATATAAGTTTGACAGTATTTAATATTTTTTATAAAGAAACGCAGAAGGACTCATTACACAACCTGATCGTTTCGTAATCAATTAGACACGATTCCATCAAATTAACTTCAGCCCCCGAATAAGTCGACATCTGCGATCGACTCCGTATTATCATTTCCAGACTCTAACAGCCAATTAAAATGTATTATCGTTTCATCCGTAAGCGTATATCGCGCAGAAACGTCAGCAAAATTACTCGATTCTCTAAATAGATTGACTTCCGGTTCCGGAATAAATCGTTACCTTCCCTGAACTCCGACAGTTTCATTATCGTAACGTAAAGGACAGAACATTCACCTGATACAAGTTCTCTCTGAACTTTCGTCCGTGAATGTATTCGCTCCGAAACGTCAACAAAGTCGATTCTACCAATGGTGTAAAATACTGTTCGGCCATTCGAAGCTCGAAAACTGCATGCACGTCGAGGAATACCAAGAAACCAGAACACAGAAACGAAAGAAAACTACGTAGGAGAGAAAGAATCGAGCAAAGAACGAAAGAAGGCTCGACGGGCTCGTTAAGGGGGGGCAGAGAAACGGCGCGGAGAAAATCAGGATAAAGGAATACCTGGCCGGAGGAAGTTGGCCCGCGTCGCGCGCGCGCGTCCTCGTGGGGCGTGAAACACTTGAAAATCCCGGTTATGCAAAACATAGGAAAACGGCCCTCCAGGCCAGGACGTTAGGTGGAACACGTAATTGAAAGCACTTTAGAGACCCTACGGCACGCACAACGAGCACTCGCATTTGCATTCAGTGGCAGAGGGAATGCCTTTTAACCGAAATGACTGCGTGTATATGACAAACGCCAGGTTTATGTGCCGGAACGATGGGAATATTTATTGGCGCGAATTAATGTCTCCACTCGTCCGTGCCCGAGCGTTATATTTATTGGGACATTTCGTGTGCCGGGCTACGAGCCCGCGCCGTCGAATAAACCCCCCTCCCTAACCCCCTCACGGGCCATTCTGGACCGACGGGAAAGGATACCGAAAAATCTCGCGGCGGACTGATGCCTTCTTCGCGTTTCTGTCTTCTCGACCCGCGACACGGACCAATCGTCAACGTCTCTTCGGGGGACCGATAATATTTCTCGCGGTTGACTTTAAAGCTCCATAAACGCGGGCTACGCGTTCCTCCGCGGGGTCTTTCTCGATAAGAGCTTCCAATAAATCCCCCCTACCTCCCTCGGGGCAATCTCGCGACCAGCGATAGAGCATCGTCGTTCTTTAAATCCGCGAGCGATTGAAAAGCGTGGAAAGGTATAGCAAATTGGAAGAACTCGTGAATCAACCACTCAGAGAACGCATGCAATAGTAGGCACACAAGAGTCCGAACGCATACGCCGTTTGTTTTTTTTAAATATCGTTTACCTGATGGAGATCGCTTGACATTTCATCGGTTCTTCGAGGATTCGTTAGCGACGTCGAAACGAAAAGCTTCATTGGACGAACACAAGCAAAAGGTATCGAGAGTTGAATAAAAAAAACACACTTGGACTGCTCTTAATTAATATACATATAATATATATATATCAATATATATATATTCGAAAGTAACCACGGCGACTCGTTGCCGTGGCGAACGTATGTACATGTACACAGATTTTGCGACTTAAAGACTTCACGGATTACGGATTATCGGGTAATTTGTACAAAGCTTCTTCGTCGTTTGCGCTCCGCCTTGTCTCTTTTCGTTTTAGTTTTCTTTTTTTTCTCGTTCTTGCGTGCTCGTATGCACGAGAGGACACGGGACGGGAACGGGGAACGACTCTTTTCCGTTCGACGCGCTTCTTCTCAGCGCCGCTCGCTGTAACGCGACGTTTTAAAATGAAGCCTGCGATTCTCGATCGACAATCGCATTTTCACATCGCCGTATTAGGCTGTAACGTAAATAAGGTGGCATAAGCACGTTCTAATTCTGAGAATTCTATTCGAGATTGTAAACTATTATGAATAATAGTGGAATGTAATTCCGTGCTTTGTTAATAAATAAAAGGAGTACTACTATTTATGTTACAACCCAATGTGTGACCGCAGTAAATTAAATGCACATAATTTCGACATTGGCCCAATCGTCGACACGGTCAACTATTTAATAATACGATTATTATCCGTTTAAAAGCATATTATTTCTATTTATAGCAAAGTGAAAATTACTAATTTACTTCAATTTTTATTTCTTTTCTCTCTCGTCAGGATGAAATCGCGAAATAAATAAAAGAAAAATGTTCAGCCGCCAAGTTAAAGCATAATGATCGAGTTTTCGAAAACAAGCTTGTTTCAATTGTAAAAATAAATGTCAAAAAATGTGTCCAATACGATTTTCACTATATCGTCGAATACTCGAGCATTAATACAACAACGACCGAACAAGTGCAAGTCGAATATTTGAGAATTTAAGTCGAGAATGTAAATATAAAACGAACTATTATTTTGAGAAAAAAGAATGAAAGATTGATCATCCAATAACATAAACAGAAAATAATACCCTGCATTTTCGAAGTCACGAGTGTCAAAAATGGTGTCGATAATTGGGACATTTACAATGATGGAACCTAAGATCATTCCTTTGAATTTTTTTAAACAAAACGAAGTTGGTTCCAATCGTAACTCAAACAGAATTTGACGTCGATCGGACCAATTAGAACAGAATAGTTCGCGTCGCGGTTACAGCGAGCAGATTTTTCCGCGTCCGGTTGGATCTTTGCAGAGAGAATCCAGCCGTTCCCCGTTCTTTCCCGGGCGCCGCAGATCGGTCGCGATTAATCGATCCTCGCGAACGAACGTCACGACAGACACGCGTTACAAAAATTTTTTTTTTTCCGTCCATCCTGAACGACATCGAAATTCGTGGGTGAAGAACCAAGGAGTCGGTCTAGGATTTTGAAACGAAAAAGGACGCAAGGAATAACGACAATCGTAATAATTATAATAATTACAATAATAATAATAATGAAGATGATAATAATAATAATAATAAAAAGTCATATTCGCAATAATAATAATATAATAATAATAATAATAATAATAATAATAGTAAATGTAGTTTTTTATGGTCACTGCATGATAAACGTAATAGTAAATACCGTTAATGATAATGTTCCTCGTCGGGTCACGGAGACGTTTGACTTCTGATACTCAGGGGGATGGACGAACTTTTCTCGCGTGACCGAGAAGTGACAGGGTTTTATGTACAAAATGGGTCGGTGGAGGAATAAGGAGGGTGTATGGGAGGTGGTGGTGGTGGGGTGGGGGGGGGGGGGGGTGCAATCAACGACCAATCTACAAGCTTCTCCCACTCACGCATACGAACACACAGTTTTCTATCCGTCGAACACCGATAGGTTTCGCGGGACCAGCTTCTGAGATGGTTCAACGATATGCACAATAAATACTGTTCCTTTTGTCTACCATTCTTTGTAATCGATATGCAACCACGGGTTTGTTCGTTTCTACGCGATCGTCTGACGTCGAAACGTTCCGACGCGTCTCTTTGTACATACGCACACAGTGACTCTCGTTCTCTCGCATTCGTAATATTTATTTACTATTCGTGTACGCTCGTTAATTTGGGAATGATATCGCGCGCGTTCCGGCAGCGACGAAATACTCGCTGCGTTTTTCGAGAACGATGGACACACCCGACGGACGTCGAACGAGACGTCGTTTGTAACCGGTAGAGAGAAAAAAGAAATATTGCTAACGCGGAAAATATAATACACGTGTCTCTCTTGTACGTTTCTCTGTATATATGTATATATAATACTTCATACGTACGCATAACATGTATATAAATATATATATATATATACACAGTTACGCGAAACCGCGACACATCTAGTCCTGGCGTTACTATTCGAATCACTTCTACACACCTCTTCCGTTTCCCGTTCCAATTTTTCTTCTCTATTCTCACGCACTTACTGCCCTTCTCTCTCTCTCTCTTCTCTCTATCATCCCCTTTTACATCCCTCACGGCTATACCCTGGATATTTCTTTCTTGCACGCGTGCTACGTCGTGCAGCGTTCGTTTATCACAGTAAGGTTTTATCGTTTCGCGGTGTTCTCGTCTCCTTTTCTCTCTTTTCGCGCGCGGGTCGCGATACTCGCGTCGAGACGGATCGTTGACGTTCGCACGCTCGATCGATCGATCCCTTTCGTCGATCGCACGAGTTTCTTACGCGACGCAACGAGAGCTCCTCGGCAAGGAGGGGAACAAAACGAGGACGCGTGTCGTCGACTAGCGATCATCCCTCTCGCTCACACACTCACTCACTCATTCACTCACATGCTCGCTCACTGACTCTTTCTCCCGTGTTTCGCGAAAACGCATCTCCATTCGCACCCGTTTCTCACCCGCGTCGTCGCGTCGACGGAAAAGGAACGCTCTCCAACGAAACGAGGGTCGAAGAACGTGGGGGCTGCAGGAGCGTCGATTCGTCGCAAGCTTCGGGAACAACCGGAAGGCCTTGCACGCCCGGTCGCGGATGACACATTTCTCCGGGAATCGTTTGCTGCGGTTAGACGGTATTATATACACAATTTCGCGCGTGTCGCTTGTTTTGTTTTGTTTTTTTTTCTTCCATCGCTGTACCTGATCGTCCAAATCGTTTCCACGGAACCCGTCGCTGCTCTCTAGACGCGTATGCAAAATGGCGTCCGAGTCCTTGACGTTGGATCCGCGCCGTGTCCAAGACCGTTCTCGTTTTCATTCGATCTCGATTAATTTCCTCTCTTCTTCGGTCGGTGAAATTTTCTCCCGAGGTTGCGAGAAATCGTTTGCGATCTCACCTTCGGCCCCCACGCCTCCGAGTTCGCTCGATTTCGCAATCGTTTCGCGTTCGTTCTCCCTTTCTCCGTCATTTTTCTTATAAGGGAGTCCTCTCCCACGCGTACAGCCGTCCGTCCAAGCTTGTCACTCTAAGCTATCCTACGAGGTTATGGTTTTTGCGTTAGGTTTCGAGGGTGGATGCAAGTTTTTTTTTTTTTTTATTTGTACTTTTTTTTTTATATCTTTTGAGGCGTCGGATAGGATGAGTCAGAAGAAAGCTTCGCGGAGGCCCGAGATTTCGTTTCACCCGTTCCCCCTCCTGGGGATCGATCGATCGATCCTTCGAGAAGTATTCCATCGTCGACGACGATCAAGATCCTCCGTCCTGACGAGAACGTTCGCGAGCGTACGTTTTTCGAGAAATCGGATGCAACCACGGGAATAAACTCGAAGAATCACGGAAAAGCTACGAGGAGATCGACGATATCCCGATGATCGAGCGCGGAGGCAACGAAAAATGGCCGACGAGGTTTTCTCTTGACTCAACCTATAGACTCGACGTTTAAACTCAACGTTCGTCGCCGAGCGACCGAAGGAAAAGCGAATACAAGGTGTCCCGCAATGAACGGTACGATCTAGAAGAGTTCTGAATTTCTGTATGCAAAAGTAAATTGAAAAAAGTGTATAAAATCATTTCGAAAAGAATCGATCTTGAAACTATCGTAGTTCGGGGCGCGCGGTGCGATTTATCGAAACTCGATTCAACGAATCCGGTTACACGTATCTGTTACATTTAAACATAATATTTCAAAGTAACAACTTGGCAATTTTCTCAAAAAGTAAAGTTATGCAAAATAAATAGTATTCCGCGTTATCAATGCAATTTTACGTATTCATGGCGGGACACTACGTATTCGCGGCCGATCGAAACAAACGTTGAGCGTAAACCGCTCGAAATTCCCTACGTTCTGGACCCTGAGAGCAAATCGCGCGGAAAGCAATTAGAAACCGACGAACGAGAATAGAAAAGTACGGATGCAAAAAGACGTTTCGACAGACCGAGAAATCTTTCCTCGCGGTTCGAGGAACCGTCTCAAGACGAGAACCGACGAACGACGAGGAAAGAGAAAATGGAGTTACACGCAGCACGAGGAGCAAACAAAGCTGTCGCTTCGCGTCGTGCCGCTCACACCACGTCGAACGTAGTTTCTCTGTTTGCCTACCGCGTCGGTCGACCATCGTCGAAGAACGTTCCTCGTAAATCTTCCTAAATATCGTTCGCGCGCGACCCGATCGCGTTCCCTCGACGAATTAATCTCGCCGCGGCGAGATTTTTCAGTTGTTTATCAAGCGCGTCGATCTCGAGTCTTCCAACCTAACCGTGACAGCGAATACGCGAAGAACGGCGACGCCCTTTCTCGCGAAACGAGTTCGTTCAAAATGTTAATTGTTCCCGGGCAAGATTGAGCGCGACGATTGAGGACAGAGCTCTAGAAGTTTCTCCACGGAGGTCTGAGCTTTCTGGCGATCGATGGAGATTAAGGATGGATCAACGGACTAGCGCCGCTTCCACGGGGGCTAACTGGCTTATGCGTTTTGCTCGATCGACTCCTCGGACAAGGGTAACTACGCGTTATGTATATCTCGTTACGTAACGATGATGAAATCTACTTGCAAGGGACTAGGGTGTTCGGATATCGGTGCTAATTGTCACGTACTCGGGATTAATCGTAGGGTCCAGAAGTGGAAATGTCGTCGCGATGGTGTTAGTAGCAGGCAAACGCGCGGGAGCGCGCGATTAGAAAGCGCGAAGAGTTTCAGAGTGCACGAGGCGAACGACTTTGAGGATCGGAACCTGGCATCTCAGAATCGTTCGCGTCGATGCGTGCTCGACGCTCGAGTTGAAAGGTTTCATCAGAAAATTGGAAAAACGTCCAACTCGAACGCCCCAAACGAGAAGGATAAACCGGCTACTCGACTCGAAAACAGCCAACTATAACGATTATTGTACAAAGATTAAAAAAATCACGCGATACGAGGACGGATGATGCAGCTCTTAAACGATCGCTCGCGTAACCGAGGTTTATCCTACCCTCAAAAGTAAAGGATTCGGTGGGGAACGCCAATCGGAGCGTCGCTCAGACTATCGATCTTCCGGTTGAAACTCGATAGAAAGCGTTATCTCAATTTCTACGGTAGTCTGAGCGCGCCCTCGAAGGTCTAGGCAGTCAAATAAGTAGTATGCAAGTGAAATCAGCTTACATATGAGTGAGAGGCGGAATGGCGGAGTGATGCTGCGCGAGCGGATCCGGCGAGGGTCCGGGCGAGTAGACACCGGCACCGTGTTGCACGACCCCCTGCTCGACGCCCTGCGGCAAATACATCGAGATCATCTGTCTGAGGTCGCCCTGGGACTGCTGCGTCTGCTGCTGGCCCATGTATTCCCGTTTCACGACCTGGCCACCGGCCCCGGCCGTCGACGACGCTCCTGTGGGCGTCGGCGTGTGAATGCCGCCGCTCGCCGGACTCGTCGGCTCCGATTTTATGCTGCTACCGCTGGGACTGTGACTCGACATCTGAGAGCCGGGCTGGGCTTGGTGATAGGGCGACGGCGAGCCGCCGGGCACGGTGGTGCTCCCGTAGCCACCGTAACCGTTCATGTAGCTGTTGATGGGACTGGGACTGCCGCCGCCCATGTGGTGACCCATGTCGTACCTCGGGTAACCGGCGGCCGAGGCTGCTGCCGCCGCCGCCGCCGCGCCGCCCATGTGACCGCCGTAAGCGACGTGCTGCTGGTACGCGGCCGTCGGGTCGTGCATCATGTAACCGTTGGGCATGTAACCGTTGGGCATCTGGTAAACGTCGCGCGACAATTGCGCCTGTTGCGGGCCACCGGTAGCGCCGACTTGCCGTTGATCGACCCCCAGCATCCCGCCTACGCCCGTCACGCCTCCGCCCAGCGGGAACTTGTCCTTCTTGAGCAGCGTTTTGGTCTTGCGTCGCGGCCTGTACTTGTAATCGGGGTGCTCCTTCATGTGCACGGCGCGTAATCGTTTCGCCTCGTCGATGAACGGACGTTTCTCGGTCTCGCTGAGCAGCTTCCACTCGGCGCCCAACCGTTTCGAGATCTCCGAGTTGTGCATCTTCGGGTTCTCCTGCGCCATCTTGCGCCGCTGACCGCGCGACCACACCATGAACGCGTTCATCGGCCTCTTCACGCGGTCGATGTTGTTGTTCTTGCTGGTGTTGTTGTTGTTGTTGGGCGGTTGATGGTGCTGCTGCGGTTGCGGCTGTTGCTGCTGCTGCTGGTGAGGATGGTGTTGCTGCTGTTGCTGGCTGGCCGCCTGCTGCGCCAGAGAATGCATGCTTTGCTGCTGTTGCTGTTGTTGTTGTTGCTGCTGTTGCGCGGCCTGCATCGACGCATAGTGATGCTGGGGCGTCTGGTGATGGTGCTGGAGACCGAGGCCCAGGCCGCCGGTGCTCGGCGGACTACCAGACAGCGCCGGACTGTGCACTATCGAGCCGAGGCTACCATAAGGCGAGACCCCCGTATGGTGGCCCATCGGCGATACACCCTGATGTGGGTGCGGTGGCATCTGACCGTGCAGACTGCCACCCTTCATGTCCGTCTCCATCGTGAGCATGTCTTCCTCCCTGTGCCCGTACAGCTTGCCGCCCTTTCCTGGTACCTCTCGACGTCAAGAAATTCGACGAAACGCCGAGATTGTGGCACGGTCGAACCGTTCCTCCGGTCGAGTCTTGATAGACCTAACCCGGTGCTCCACCGCGTTTGCGATGAACCGGCGAACACTACGCGACCACGAGTCCGCTCGAGTCTCTACGAGCCTGTGACATGGAAGCCAGCTCGATTTTCCTTTTTTCTCCGAGTCCGCACCACTTGTTGGAATTTCAGCGACACACCACTGACGCACTGTTTCACTCTCTGTATAATATAGAGTACGTCCTTCCTACCTCCCTTTTGTTTCGAAAACAAAAATAAGAGTCACCGGTATAAATCCTTGCACGACCGGCCGTCACCGTACGACGTACACCGAATAAATCTATCAACGACAGTCAATCGAGCACACGATCACCGCGCACTGTCCGACTCGTAGAATCCACGACGCATTACTGCCGCCAGATCCCGAGAATTCTGTCCTACGTAAGTGGGTACGAGGCAAGTTTCTCGATGTTTGGTATGTATCACGAAAAGTCACCGTGGCTCCGGTTGTCTGGTCACAGTACACACTCGACTATTTCTCATATCAACACGGTTCTCGCGACGACTTCTCGACAACGGTCCGCGATTCCACGGCAGAGTCCGACCGAGAACTGACGCACTGTCACTTTCTTCCCCTGTAAGCGCGCTGCGTGTCCTCTCCGTCTCCCTCTCTAGCACCGTCTCTCTTTCGAAACTCGACGGCTCGCTCGTGACTGGCTGCGGGCTCGCGATACGCTCGACGAATCGGATCGCGACGATCCTCGGATACGATCCTCGGAATTTTTCCCTCGGGACCGTGGAAAAGCTCCGTGCACACCGCGTTTCTATATATCACTGCTCCGACACTGGCGGACCGTACGATCCCAATACGCGTCGAGATGATCCCGTCGTCACCACTCTGTCCACGATTATTCCTCGTTCCGCGCGATGGTGAACGCGTGTTGCTGCTATTGTGTACCGTTGCGCGTGACATGCGCGCGTCCTTTCATTCGCCCAGTGCTCTCGTAGCGGTCGTCGATACGCCGGCGAACGTGCACGAACGTCGACGAATACGAAGGACAAGAAGTGGAACAAGTAGCAGCGACCTCCACTCTCCACCGAAGAACGGAACCGTCTGAGCATTTGTGGATTTCGCCTTGGGGTCCCACTCTCGGGGCTCACTTCCTGCCGAGGCGGCTGTCCCCCTCTCTCTGTTTCACTCGCTCCGCGCTCGTCGCCCCACCCTGCCCGCTCACCCTACCATTCTCGAAACCAGCAACCATACCCAACAGGCCGACGGACCAGACCCGAGCCTACCGACGGCAATCGATTGGCACGCGAGCCTGCCATCATTTCTCTCGACCAATCGCGCGACTCTCACTGCCACCGAAGGCGGCGCCATTACGCCGTGACGTCATCCCAACAACCCCGACGACCTCTCGCGGCGACGCTTTCACCCCCTCTCCGACAGTTGGCTACTCTCGTCTCTCTTCAGCGTACGTTCCCGACCTACCGTCTCTTTCTGTCACGGGTTCGCCTCTCCGCCTCGTGTGTCCACGCGTTCCTCTCCAACCGATGCTGCGCCAGGTCGCCAGTGTTTCGTCCACGCGTTCTTCTGTTCCGACACACACTCGCCCGCCCCCCCTCGACCCCCGCAACGTTTCGCGAACCACGAACTCCAGGCTCCTCCGCGAATTGTCTTCCCCGTAGTCGCATCGCGTCGTTTTCTCCGCGCTCCACGCGCTCTCGCCTCTTTCCTTTTCTATCCTCGACCCTCCCTCACCCCTTCTGCCCCAGCGTCCCTCTCCTGTTCGTGTCGCGAGAGATCCCGCATTTCGCGCGGGTCCAGTGACCTTCGAATTTCGCGGACCAACGTGCCACGGTGGGAGGGGATTTTTCGAGATTGTCTCGCGACGCGGGGGTTGACGATCGCGATCACCTTCGCGCTCGGTGTGTCACGGGGGGAGGGAGGCGAGATCGGTCCCGCGACCATCGATCGTCGTACCGAATTAGGGGCGTTTAAACGAAACGCGGTAAAGGGTAAATGGCGTTGCAAATGTTTGCGATCGGATACGCCGGGGAACTGTTCGTCGAGCAAACAATGCCACTCGATGCTTCGCCTCCGGAGCGCACTCGCAAGTGAATTCTAATTGCGCAATTATTTATATCTTATCGCCTTTCTCTCGTGAGTCGTGCTTTCTTTCTAGATTGCTATTTTTATGACCGTGCGGAAGAGCTTCGATACGACTGCGATTAATTCGATCGGTGAAAATAAAAAGTCTCTATCTTGGATCTTCGATCGATCGTTCTATTTGGTTTTAACCTTTCGCGTTAATAAATATACATGAACTTGAGTTTACGGTGCTTGACACTCGAAGCTGAGGCTCTTTCACTGACATGCATCCATACGCATAAAGACATTTTATTATTATTATTTGGTTTTAATAAAGTTTCAATTTCAATTACTTATAGATTCAAGTATCTCACAAATAAAGTTGCTATACGTTGATATTCTTGTCAAGTGGCAGATAATTTGGTCCTATCCCCACCTAACTAAACTAGTACCTACGTAGAGTCATATATGTATCTATTGCAAGCGTTGATAACCGTTACTTGCGTCGAGAGCATAATCCGAAGATGTGTAGACGTCTATCGATCACGCTCGAACAGACGTTGAAAAGGTCTGTTCCAAAATAGTCTCGGCACGGAATTTACGTTTCAAGGCCAATCCGTCCGACGAAATTCTTTCCCTTTGTAACGGAGTCTCCGGAGTAGCATCCTTTGCTAGCGAAACGATTACCCGATTCTCGTTTGGATCGTCTCTTTCGCGACGCGCCGGTATTCGTCTGGTGGGTTTCAAAACGCATAGATTGGCCCATCGTCCTACCGATTTCTCGCGTCAGAGGCATTTTTCGCCGCCGCACGGAGCAAACTACCGAGTTAATTCGCCAGGGTTGCGGGAGAGCTCGTGTCGCGCGTTCGTCGTATTCAAATCTCCCATTATATCCGGTCGACTTGACCCATTTTCCTCCTTGTCTCGTTTCCTCTCTCTCTCTCCTTTTTTCCTCTCCATTCATTCTCCCCGTTCCTTCGGTCCTCTCCTCCGCGTCTCTCGTTCGTGAAATCCACAAAGAGGCTCACCAGCCGTTCCTGAAAGAACCACCATCGGCCGATGCGACTCCGTTTAAGCGGGTTCCTGCGTAGGACCTGTTGCCGCGGCTCACGGACAGACGAGGAGGGAGTTAGAATCGGCGTGGCGAGAGAAAGAGCCGGAACGCATAATGGAAGAACGCGTCATAGATAATCGTAGCGCAACCCTGGCGTGCCTCGTGCGTCAGCGACAATGAAAATAACGGCGGCCGGGTTGGAATCCTATTCGAGCCGTTCAGCGCCGTTCACTTCCGAATGGGAGTCGCTCTTTTCTCGTTTTTTTTTTCTTCCTTTTCTCTCCTCGCGGAGCCACCCTTCTTGAGAACGGGCTTTTCTTCGGCACGGAATTCTACGCGGGGCGCACCGACGTCGCGGAAGAAGTTTAAACGTAAATTGAAACGCGGCTTTTTAATCGCAGTTACGATTCGTTTTTGCAGGTACCCGTCAGGTAAACACGTTTCATTGAAAAGCGACTGTTCGCCATTAAAATTGCACTTAATTCTTCCGTTCTCCGTACTTTCCACTGTTTTCTTGAATTTTAAATACCGATGACTTGATTTATAAATATTGTTTGATTTTAGTTAGTAGTACCCTACCATGATATTACCGAACAGGTTTTTACATATTTACTTCCGTGTTTCGCGAAACTTTCACTTCGTCAGTTTCTATTCTTCTTTCGATATATTTCTTTTACTCTTCGTTTAATATTTGTTTCCTTCCCTTATTACGTACGATTCATATATTTAACGTATAGAAAATCAAAATACTTACTAAACAAATACAACCTTGATTTTTACTAAAATTTTTGCTATTATTAAAAATTTAAAACGTTTTCAGCCTGGTATATCAGCCTTTTCCAATATAATTTTCTACGAATTCACAGTAAAATTCATTTTAAAGAAAAACTGTAGAGTTATATCGAAGAAACCCGACATACTGGATGTAAAATATTTTGGATATTCAATAAATTCTTAGTGGCTATTCCACATGAGTTTAGTTACTTTTGGAAAAGCAATCTTCCACCAAATGTTAATTTTACTTTTCTTTGTCATCAATTATTAGAACGAAGTTGAAGGAGAGAACCAAAAGTGAAACCTACAGTTTCTAATGAATCATCCCTCGAATTACAGGTCTCGATGAGCTGTTTCAAAAACATCTTTCTTTGGGGGAATAATCCTACCTACTCATTTTCGGCATAAAACGGCGTTAAAAGTAAAATTTCCAGATGTTTATGACGCCAAAACATTTACACGCGTTCATTATATTACTGTTAGTTTTGATATTGTTTTACGTGGTCTCCAAAATTAGATTTAGAAATTGCGAATCAGATGTTTCTTGCCTGTTTCGTACACTTTATTGCTACAAACTTTGTATAATAAAGATATTTAATAAATAAAAAGAAATAAATTAGCGAGTATATAATAGATCTTATTACGAGAAGAAACAACAGTACAAGATGCAACTCGATATAGTGCAGTCCCTCTTATCCGACTCTGTTTTAATCGATCACCACTCTAACAGATTACATTTTCGTTAACAGATCAGTGATTGACAATTCAAATTTCAGGAAATGAATTACATCCTTCAGATTTAATTTAAAGATAACATAAAAGGAAAGTCTAAATACAAAATTTAACTCTGTACTCCAATATAGTAATTCAATTTTTACGTAGGAGTCATACACGTTACGATTTCGCTTCGTACGTTTATCTAAAAAAAAGTAGCGTAAACATAGATCGTACAGAAACATGATTTACGACTCCTAGTAACGTGTGTAGGCCCTACCTAATGTTTTAAAACTATATTCTTAGAAAGTTAATCTTTTGCACTTCGCTTATAACTTGTTTCAAGTTTTATCCGTGAACTAAATTAACGAAATGAATGAATAATGAAAAAAAAATCTTGATTTTCAAAAATTGTGTCGCAAAGTTGTCATAAAGTAACTAATCGCTATTAAAGAAATTTCTAAAGGGCAAAGATATTAAAATTTAAGAAACTGTAAAAATAATAGACTCGTTGAAACTTGAACGAAGTTTATTGCAATTAGGAAACCTTCTTCGAAAGACCCGTCAATTTAAGTTGGGAAAATTTTATTTATGAATAACGAATACGAAAGTCCATTAATGGATTCTAATTTTTAGAAAGAAAAATTTTTATTTCAACGAATAAAATTTACCCGACTTTGCCAAAGATTCGCCGTTGCGAATCGAAGAATTCGATATTAGTGGAAGTTGCAATTATGCACGACCGAGAATGCGACGGCTGGTTCGATAAGCCTGCAAGGCCGTCTCGATAAGATTATCGGGATCGATAAGAAAGAGGTGCAAGGTCCCATCGGATGACTCAATCTGACCGATCGATCGATCTTCTAATCGTGAGAGAGTTGACGCGCTCGTTATCTGCGCTCTGGCCTGATGGACGCGGTGCGTTTCCATCTCGCGAGCGGCGAAAACTCCTCGTAGCGGCTATCGGGAGACTTCCAGCGAACCGAACGGGCAATAAATCAAAATGGGAAAGGGTAATCAGAGGTGCATTGTGACGGGTCGCGACGAGTCAGCGTAATGAAAACCGCAAGAATGACGCGAGAGCGTCGCCGCGGCCAGGAACGACCGACGAATGACTCGTCCGAGTTGGCCGAATATTGACACCTGCTTAACGAACCTGCTAAAATTTATTGCTAATTGTGTTGGTCGGCCGCGCGCCGCGTCACAGGTACGTCCGCCAGCGACCGTAAGCGGCGCTTTTGTTTGGGGATCGATCGCCATCAGGCCTCTTGAGCGCGAGGCAGTACCTGCTTCCGCAACGAACCAGCAAATAATAAACCAGTGCGAAAATACCTGCGCGCTACGAACCGTGCAACCTGTTAGGTTCGGGCTGCTACGACTAATTAGCTGCCCAATGAGCCCGGCTTTCCTCGCTTACGCCCCGCGAAAACGTTTCTTCGCTTCGAACACGATGGTCGCTTTGGGAAACGATGAATTATTTGACTTTGTCTTTGGTACCGCTAAGCCACGATGTCATTCTACGAAACTACCCGGACCAGCGAAATAATTGGCAAAATTTGAGAAAACGTGTCTTTTAATACATACATGGAGATTTCGGAGCACAAACATTTTAGGAAGCAGAAAATAATCGATAAATTATTTGACTTTTTCTTTGGTGCCGTTTAGCTCCGATATCATTCTACGAAACTATCAGAACCAGCGAAATAATTTACAAAATTTGGGAAAACGTGCTTTTTAATGAGAAGAATTATCTATCTTCCACCCTGAGAGAGAGCCTCCCCAAAATATCAATAGCCAACGATAATTTAAAGGAAAAATCGCGTTGGGTGCAGCGTTTGCTCAAAATGCCATGATTCGAGCGGCCCACGGACAATCTCGTTTCGCCGGAAGACAATCCATAATTAATAGCAACAATGAAGCGTTTGGCTTCTCCGCAAATTTCGCGAAAATTATCGCGTCACAACGGTGGACGTCGATCACGGGACAAAATGGTGTCGCCTCGATGAACGAGAATGATTAAACGCTAGATGCACACGAGCCATGCGTCGCCGTTGCGTTTCTATGTTTTTCCCTGTCTTGCGATCGAAAACAACGCCTGTCTTATTTGCCTTCGTTGTTTCAATTAGGAGAGTTGGAAAAACGTAGAAAAGAAACGGCGAAAACGGGAATAACGACATTCAAGATACTTCCTTTCGAAGAAAAGAACAACGAGGAAGAACTAAAGCATTGTCCATTACACAAATCTTCGTCGACTCCATTTTTAAAATGTTTTCACGCTTCGCTGGTTCCAAGGTGGATAAAATTATCGCACTTAATTCAGATTACAGAGTAAGAGCTAATCATCACCACTGCTCACATTAAAATGGTTAAAAATCCTAAATGTAAAATGCAGCGACGATTTCGAAGAGTTAAATTACATTTTGTGGCAATGTGCATACTACGTGCTGAGAATTCGATCATTCAACTCTCTAATAATCTTGAGCTCTCGATTACCAATAAGCATCGATCTGTTTATCTATAAACTCAACATAAAGGCTTATAAAATTCTTTTCTCTTCTCTCAAAGAATATAAATTACAAATTCGACTAATCCCTTTCGCCATTGTAATGCTTAATAAAAACTAAAACCATAGAACTTACGAATCATCTGTTCGTTTTAAGAATCATTACCGGATGCCGGGGTGAAGTCGTGCGTCAGGACGCACGCGTTTGCGGCCTGAAACGCCACAAGTGGCGCGTATAAACCGCGCCGTATAAGTGGATTGATTGGTCGTTACCGAAAAAAAAGGAACGAGAAGTCGAGGCGGATTCGAGAGCACCGAGGCAGGACAAGGAGAAACTGTACAATAAGTTGGGCCTCGACAATGATACGTACCGCGGGCGGTCTTTGTGATTCAAATCAATGTTTGCGATACTCGATGGCACGCCGCTTTTGTGACCGTCGAGCTTTCGTTTAAGCAGATACGTACCTGCCGCGCACGTAGGTATCGCGTACGCGCGACTTGAATGCCTCTTTCCCTCGGTTTTCCCTCTCTTTTTGTCGCTGTCCCTCGTTTCGCTCTCTCGCCTTCTCCCTCCGAGGCACATACCTCCTTTCGATAGTTACGTTCGCGTCATTGTGCCGTTATTACGCGTGCATAATTGGATTTCGCAGGTAGCCAGGACCAAGGTGCATCCTCGACTTCTATCCGTTCCTTTTCTTTCCTGTAGCCCTTGTGTCTCGCGGAATCGCGATCCGTTGTGCAATTTTAGACGGATTCCAAGAGCTCGTCGATTCGACCGGAAGCTCTTTACACTTCGAGAATCCTTTCTTTTCTGTGAAATAACATCGTCTTACCGTTATCGTTTTCCTTTTAACGCGTTGATTACTACTGCGGCGCTCGTGGATGAAACGATCCCGGGCGCAGAGCTTCCTGTAGGCACTATCTACGAAATAATTAAATAAAATCGAATGTAAGATGTAACCAGTTCGTGATAGAATAATAGAAAGGTCCTGATTTACCAGCGACGCACAAGCAAATTTTTAAGATCGGTTTAAACGTTTCGGAGTCCGAGTCATGTTCAGTACTATGGAAGAAAGTTAACAAGAAGAATTTGAATAAAATATTCAATTCAATTATCAGAAGAAAATTGTACAAAATTTTTGTTAACATTTAAAGCTTGATTTACGTAGAGTTGATGTATATGTGCCATTAATTTCGTTTTAATTTTCTGTTACATTACAACGAAATTAATAGTATATTACTATAGATAATACAAAAAGGAAGGTTGACAATTCCCTGTTAAATGTGAAAGATGAGGAAGACACAGAATGGATTTTGACTATACATTCAGCTGAATTGATTTATAAATTTTTTTACAACGTTTTAGAGTATTCAGTTAAGTTTGTATCATCTACAATATTTATATCATTAATATCGTTGCAATCATTGTTACATTTCCTTACATTGAAATTAAAATTAATTGGTCCTCTTCTGTATAGATAATTTGTATAATATTTGTTACATCTTTAATGACTCGAATTCTGAAACGAAATTTCCTTACATTGGAATTAAAATTCTATATAGGTATTTTGTATAATATTTGTTACATCTTGACTCGAATTTTGAAACACAACGTTTGAATTGATTTTAAAAATTTGCCTTGCAAGATTTTATAAAGCGAGGCGTTTTTAAATATAAAACTTCCAAAATGATAGGGAAATTTTACACTCATTTATGTCTTTCAATATTTTCTTGATTCTTTATTTATTCGTTTAAAACGTATGCATAGACTGCTAGAAAATATTATGACAGAACAAATATTATGACAGAACAAATATTATGAGGAAATTAAATTGTGGAATTTAATTTTTGTAACGACATAACAAATATTATGAGGAAATGAAATTGTGGAATTTAATTTTTAAATTTAATTTCTTCGTAATATTTGTTATGTCATAATATTTTCTAGCAATCTATGCATACGGTCTAATAACTGAAACCTAAGTTCGATTCGTTGTAGTTTGAAAAATGTCTATTTCTATTGCCATCGAATTTTTCAATTCGTGAACGAAGTGTCAGGATGCAAGGGACGACTTCTCAAAGAATGTTCGAAGTGATTTTGAAGTTTCCATTCCAGAAAGACGAGCCTGAGGAGAATCCAACGGAATTTTAAATTCCTTTCGGAGTTGTGACTCGATTCCTTTTCACTGATGCGAAATTACATTCATTTGAATAAATCACAAACATTTCTGTTTTTTTTTCTCAACGTAATCGAAAAACGAAGGATAATCGAAAACTGATGTGGAAACAATAGTTCGAAAAGGAATGAAAAACCATTGTACGTTGAAAATTTCTTGAAAATTTGTGCATATGTATTCAGTTTAATAAAAATCTGCTAATTAAGAAAATACAATTATTTATTCTGAGAGTTAACGGTGAAACCAAAAAGAATGCAGCCTCTTTAAATAACACATTTGGAGAAAAACAACAGGACCACAATTTTTTCTTATTCAATTACCTTTTATTTAAAAATAATTTTAAAGTTCACATATACTACAACGTATAACAGGTTGAACACAAGAAACGTGTACTTAATTGGAACAGAGGAGACAAAATTCCAATACCGATAAAAATTTCGAATAAAAGATAAGCTATTTATCCATTACTAATTAACGATACAAATATATCGAAATAACACAAAAATAACAATTTTTATTACAGAATAAAATATTTCACAACAAGTAAATACTATAATATAACTGTTACACGTTGGCGTTATATTAGTAGTCTGTTATTTAAATAAAATTATGCCCATCCTTGACCTCGAGCCAGGAAAAATCTCGCGTATCGAAAGAGAAACCGCGATGGCGTTGCGTACGCCATTGTCGTTCACCATTATCTCCGTCCCATTAACCGCGTTTATGCGAAGGCGGTTGACCTCTTTGCACGACCACGGTCGAACTTCCATCGTACCAAGAAGAAAAAGAACAAGCTGGCTGATGGAGGAAGGTTTGAAGCAACGCGAACGGCAGGAGGAAAGACGACGGGGACGAGAAAAAAAAAAGAAAACAACGCCGCGGAGACCGAAGGAATTCGCGGGCTTGAAATTGCCAACAGGTGATACCTCCTCTTGGTGCTGGAATAATAAGAGAAAGGCGGACCTGTGTGTGGGAGTTCGGAGAAAGGGAGCGGGGGTAGAGCGAGAGAAATGGGGTGGAAATCAAGGGGGTGGTGGCGGTGGTAGCGCTGCCGGAAGGGTGGCCAACAAAGTCTCTATCGTTTCGAGGACCGATTACAAAGCTCGATTGTTGTCATTCTTCGGGATCCAAATAATCTCGCTGGCCCGACCATGGCCGAATAGCTATTGGGGTTGAAATTTCTACCCATTGCTTACGACGCCTCCTACAATTCCGAAATTTCTCCTATGACGCGACTAAAGTCTATTTCGCGGGGCACCTGACCCCTCAAAACACTCGAATAATATATTAGCCTATTAAATATACAGGGTATGATATCTGCTTCAATGGTGGAATATAAATACATGCAGAATACGTGCTCGTAAAATTAAAAAATGGTATTTTGTTCTTCGATTTCTTTCTAAAGACGTTGAAGATCGAAATTTTCTTGCAACAATGTAAAATAGTCGTATACTATCGATATTTGATCTTAACAAAAATTAATTTTTAATAACAAGGTTGCCGTGGTTTTGAACTTGTATACATTTTTATTAGAAATATTTACTGCTACAAACATGATACAATTATATATATTATTGACTCCTTAAAAATAACAATCAAACTTTTATTCATTTATATATGATAATTGATCGAATGAAAGCGGTAGTGTACTACAAAGCAAAGGGCGCTGCATTGTGTATTATTCTTCCGGGGACCAAAATATTTAGACACATCCCTGTATAGGTTTTGTTTGACTCCGTCAATTCTTAATCACAGACCGAGCTAATAGTTCTATTAAACTGTTCGTACACTATGCACAATATATAACTGGATTTTCTTAATGCAAGTTCAGTCTTACAGCAAACTCTTAAATAACGAATTGCATGAACTATTATTGGAAATGAGTCACATTAAATGAGTCACATATCAAGTTAATTCAAAATAAAATCCACAAATGTCGGACATAATATGTATTCCAAATAAATTTCGAATAAAAATACAGAAAATCTTGTTTTAAACTGTTCGTCGAATAAAAGCGTATCTTTTCTCATATAAAAATCATATAGAATCATCAATTCATATAAAATTCATATAAAAATCTCGAATAAACGTAGTTAATCGTTAACTATCGAACGAAGAAAGCTTTGTATCCCTAGAAACATGGAATTCCTACTTACAGAAATATTTTTCCCTTTGGGATCACCTATTCGGTTATATTACGACTGCTGACCGCACCCTATATATAACAAAATTGTCATTCTGCCATACTGCGCGTTTATGGCACGGATTATTAGGCCCGAAGAAACTGAGCACGCGTTAGGTCTGCATTACGTTGGAGCAATTTGCGTCGAGGGTATTTTATGGTCGGGATTCTCAGCGTGAGTCATCGATTCCGTCATCAAAGACGACGTGGATTTTCTACAACCAGAGTTTATGGTTATTTTTCTTGCGACGAAACGTGCACCTGACCACCGATAGCGCAAGGGAATAACCGTAAGTCATATACCACGGGATCAAGCACGAAGCTCGTTCGCGGAAGGGTTGGTTTCGTCCGTTTTCCAGTGTCGTAAATTTGGGTCACTCTTACCTGACATCGCGCTCTACCTGTCCCAAAAGAACGAACCAAGGGGGGGGGGGGGATGTCGTTATAAAAATTCGACAGTCGTAAAACTGCTCCTCCGGTACCGTGAATGCGTGCCGCGCCATTAAGGGGGTGGGTTTTCCACCAGGAAGCGCAACCGCGGACGCGTTTATTGTCCCGGTTAAACCGCCTTAATCCCCGCGGCAGCGACGAAACATCGAGAAACAGGATAATTAGGCCAGCTTTTTCAACGGACAAACGTGTAAACAAGCTTTGGAAACGGATCCGCGTTACGCGGAGAAACTTAACGAGCCCCGTCTAATGATTTACGCCGGCGAGAATGACGAACGAAGAACGTTTCGTTATAATTATCCGTTTCGCGTCCGCGGGTCTAATTGCGCGTAATCGGCGCAATTATCGGTAATTATCGCCGCGAGACAACTTATCAGCCAGGTGTCGAGAAGCGAGACCTACGTATGTTAGAGAACTTCCTCTTAGGAAGAATCGAGAATATTAAAAAATTCTTGATCCTTCGATGTCTTTATTCGAGTACGTTTATGTTGTCCCCTTTAAAATAATTTTTATGGGATACGACACACGCGAGTGTTAATGCCTTTACTGTTTTTGTGTTCCAAATTCCAATCGTTCGTCGATTTTTGTTTTATGCCTTCGACGATCTCAAAATGTAGTTTTTGTCATTTTTTCGTTATTGGTAGTTATGGCAGATATAGTACTATTGGTTAGTTTTGGATAAAAAGAGCTGGTCTTTATTATAATATTTTATTGTCGTTGTCGTGAGTGTAAATATATACGTCTCAGTTACGAGTGTTCTGAAAAGTATTTTAATTATAATGGAAATAAAATGTGTGATAAAATTTCCCGAAAAATTTTATCCTAAAAATGTCATAGTACTATGAAATTATAAGAGTCTAAAAGACTCTTGTATACGTTTGTATTATTTTCATAGTTTTTTTTGAATATTTTTATTTTAGGAATAGTAAATTATTTTAAAATTTATTTTTAAACACCTTATCGTTGGTCTTCAAAAGCTACAAAAAGAAATTCTGCTAAACTATGTTTTCGACTATTTTTATCGCTATAAAAACAAGAACGAGTCAAAATGTCTCTACTATAACGTTAAAAGTTAAGAGCTCCGAAAAGTTTAAAAAACGAAGTTCCATAATTTTGAGCTTTTCTGTGCACAAAAACTTTTCTAAAGTAATTCTGAAGTATTTATTTTAATTACACTATTAAATAACTCGACTCGTATAGAAAACTACAGTTTAATTACGAAGAACCAAATGCAAATTAAAAGTTGTAATAAGCCAAAAATGAGTCGAAAAGTCTCTACTATACCGTTAAAGGTAAACAGCTCCGAAAAGTTTAAAAAACGAAGGTCCATAATTTTGAGCTTTTCCGCGCCTGTTAACAAAAACTTCTCTAAAGTAATACTAAAGTATTTATTTTAATTGCACTGTATTAAATAACTCGACTCGTATAGAAAACTACAGTTTAATTACGAAGAACCAAATGCAAATTAAAAGTTGTAATAAGCCAAAAATGAGTCGAAAAGTCTCTACTATACCGTTAAAGGTAAACAGCTCCGAAAAGTTTAAAAAACGAAGGTCCATAATTTTGAGCTTTTCTGCGCCTGTTAACAAAAACTTCTCTAAAGTAATACTAAAATATTTATTTTAATTGCACTGTATTAAATAACTCGACTCGTATAGAAAACTACAGTTTAATTACGAAGAACCGAACGCAAATTAAAAGTTGTACATTTTCGACTACGGTTCTTGGACGCGTTTTCGGGTTTCGGCCGTCCAATTAGCACGATTATTCGCGTCGGTCGCTAATTATAATCGTCGACGATTTCTCCCGTCGCTTTGTCGCGTATAAACTCGCGACGAGAGGCGTTCTCGGCACGCAAGGTATCCCGGATCAGTCCCGCGGGACTAAAAAGGGACTCGCATGCACAGGTGTACAAATAAATTGCGCGGGAATCCGATTGGCTCGCCTCCGGTTCTGGCTGCATCATTCTCCCTGATTGCTAAACGACGCGCGTGCAACTGGCCCCGAGCGAGCGCAACCCGTTTTCTCCTACGATTATGCGAGGCCCGCGCAAATCAGAATCTCATTGCGCTGTCATCGGCTCGCATACACGCACCGCGCGCTCGCGTCGTTTCTGACGACGTAATCTCTCCTGCCACGTTGCATTCTTTCCGTCGATTTTCTTCTCTTCTTTCGCGAACACGTTCGAAATTTATGCCTCGACGAGATTGAAATCACCAGCCGCTTCAACGTGTCGTCGGCCAATTTAACGATCATTCATCGACGCGAGTCCCGACGCAACCTCGAGCCAAGCGAACCTATAGCCGGTACCCGGGGGTATTTCGTGGGTAACCGTTCCGAAGGATACTGACGTTGTAATTAAGTCAATTATAGCGCTCGTCGCGGGGGAAATTTCTAAGATTTTTCCTGTCGAAATATCATCGAGCGTACCTTCGTAACCAACGCTCGAACGCGTCTTAATACGATATTTGGATCATTATGATTTTTATTATTACTGGATAACACGAGGTCTACGAAATAGGTGGTTTCGAAAGACGTATGGAAGTTTTAAATGGTTTTCCTTGTACTTCTGTGCAGAGTGTAACAAAATTATACAGGGTGTTCGGCCATCTGGGAAAAATTTTAATGGGAAATTCTGGAGGCCAAAATAAGACGAAAATTAAGAATATCAATTTCATGACTGAAGCTTTATTAAAAAGTTATTAAAATATTTCAAATCATTCTGAAAAAATATATTTTCAGCTGCTTGGGTCAATTACAACCATTTTTGGTCAATAGACATACCCTCAAAATCCTATCCACTTTCGAGAAAAAAATTCGAGAATGTGTGAAATTTTTCGACAAAATTAAAAAATTTCAAATCGTTCTGGAAAAATTATTTTCGGTTATGGGGGTCAATTACAATCATTTTTGGTGAATAGAGATACCTTCGAAATCCTACCCATTTTCGAGAAAAAAATTCCTTACCGAAAATATAATTTCTGGCCAGAAATGTTACCCCAAAATTTAATACGAATCTTTGAAACGTCATAACTCCTGAACGGATTGCACGATTTTAATGTTTAAAAAAGCAAACTACGCGTATTTTGATGGAGAATGTGTAGAAATTGCAAAAATATTCGAAAAGTTGATCCTTGACGCCACAAAATGAAAAAAACCACATAAAAATAGTCCAATTTTCAAACGTTCATAATTCCTATAATAGTGCATATATTCTAATGAAACTTTTTTCTGAAGTAGTGCTCATGGGTACCTACAAAAAAGTATTAGACAACTTTTCTGTAGGGCGTCAAACAAAATTACTAAAAATGAAAAACGAATTTTTAAGAAAAATCGACAGGGGGTAGGTGCCTAAAATCATTGACAAAAATAAAAAATTTTAAATCATTCTAAAAAAATTATTTTCGGTTGCGGGGGTCAATTACATTAATTTTTGGTGAATAGACATACCCTCGAAATCCTACTCAGTTTCGAGAAAAAAATTCGAGTAGGTGTGAAATTTTTCGACAAAATTAAGATATTTCAAATCATTCTAAAAAAATTATTTTTAGTTACAGGGGTCAATTGTAAGCATTTTTGGTGAATAAACATACCCCCGAATTCCCATGCATTTCCGAGAAAAAAATTCCTTACCGAGAATATAATTTCTGACCAGAAATGTTACTCCAAAATTTCATTCGAATCATTAAAATACCATAACTGCTGAACGGATTGGAGGATTTTAATTTTTCAAAATGCAAACAACGCGTATTTTAATGGAGAATATGTGGAAATTCTAGCAATATTGAAAAAGTTGTTCCTTGACACCGTAAAGTGAGAAAAACCCCCTATAATTGGCCATAACTAATTGCAGGAACTTTTATTATTGCTGCATTTTTCAGCTCCAATTTCACGTAATAATTACAATATTACTATATAGTCCTTTAACCCTCGAACGACAGACCCTAAAACCATTTTAATCAAAATTAAAATTTTATTGGTCCGTATTTCAGTAAAATATTTCCCAACCGAACTCCTGCGCGTTTGTAAATTGTAAAAAATCAGGACTTCGAATAAAGTTGCCCAATTTAAACTGTTGAAATTAATATAGCAATGCCATTTATTAAATGGCTGCAAGCACAATCAGAAACAAATAAAAATAAGACAGAGTATTTGAAAGATTTAAAGGATCTGTTATTTGTAAAGTTCTTAAATGAAAATAATATATCTTTTCGTAATTAACAAAATGCATGCCTGTACAAGACTTCTGAGAAATTTTATGCAGTACTAGGATTACTCGCTTAGTAGCTTTATAACCTCAGCGGTAATATATTTAAATCTTTTATACGTTTATGGCACAATATTCTAACGGACCTTCGGTACTTTTATTGTTCCTGTAAATTCAACTATATTAGTCCTCTATTTTCACGTTCTAATTAACCGAATATAATAATAGATATCAATTTTTCTTGCCTCAAAGTTTTCTATCTATTTGTGTAATCTATTTCTGTATAATCAGTATTCACCCTCTAATCAGAAAGCAGTCCAATCTTCTGTCTAAATCTTTTTTGCAACCTCACTTCAAGCTTTCTTTCTCCATAAGACTGTCTACTAGTTTAACTATTCTATACTATACCAACGCCCTGCTTATACATCTTACGTCAAAATTACATAGATTAAACTAGTATTAGATTGTAAAATATCCTTCAACCTTGCTTCTACAAAATGTAATATTTTCTATATTTACGTTGCGCTATTATAACACTGTAAGATCGTTAAACAAATAATAATAAAAAATGACGTTCCTTCGAAATCAGTCTAAGGGTCACCTGACTCGAATAATAAAAGAACGCACCCGATTCGACGCAAGATCAATTTTCCATTTAGATCCACGCAACTCCCCACACGTATGGAAAATCGCAGTCCCTTGTTCCCGCGTTCAATGTTACACTTAATCCGTGACCTGTCATCGACGACTCCCAGAACACGAACACCCGGTGCATACGATTTCGAGAGATTCGTTCTGCGCCCCGAATGTTACCTAACAAATGCTCCAAACTCGTAGAAAATAACCGTGGGGTGTGCAACCACTTCACCATTGACCGAGTACTAACCACTATAATTACACGTACAATTTTTCCACGGTGCATCGCGCCTCGCGAAACGTCGATCAACGAAGAAAGGACGCTCCGAGGAACTTTCATCGCGTAGCAACAATTTTCTCCAGCTACGCGTCTCGATTGTAATTCCCACGTTCCCCCGACAGATTCAGGAGGGAAGTTGAGCGCCACTGGCGGGGGTCAGGCCCCGTATTTCGCAAGCTTCCCCTTCGATACAACCGGGCCCCATAGGTTTGCTCCACATAGTTAAGGCTCGCCTTCGAGGTAGACCGTGAAGACGAGGGTTCCGTGAGCGGTGGATGGAAACCGGCCACCGGAGGGCAAAGGGGGCGGCCCCCCCGGTTCGATATTTATTGCGGGGATGCGTGCCGAGCAGATATTATTATTTGTACCGCGGGCATAATTCAAGCGGGTCGTTAAAATTATTTTATTACTTGTTCTACATTCCCCGCTCCCAGATTCCGCGCTGTCACCCTTCTGAGAGCGTCTTTAGCGCCTCTGGGACCGGGCCCCGACGCACGCCCGTGCAGGACCGTTTCCTGGGAAACCTCGCCCCGTCGTACAGTGCGCCAAAACGTCCGAAATCGCGGCCAAAATTAATAATACTAGAGAAACGTTAACGATTGCATACGATCGGATAATGGTGCACATTGAGGTTTTTAAGGTCTCCAATTACAAAAATATCAGATTAAAATTAATTTCTTTGCATTTGCATTTGCAATAAGAAATAAATAACGTTCTTGTGTGTTTTTGAATCTCAGAAGCAACTAACTTTCGAAAGTAATACGATCACGTGGACTTCAATTATTATTATTTAGTTAGTCCCAATAATTCAATTATCTCGATATTATTTAAGTATACAAAGTGTTCAGCCAGTTCTGGGAAAAATTTTAATGAGAGATTCTAGAGGCTAAAATAAGACGAAAATCAAGGATACTAATTTGTTGATTGAGGCTCCGTTAAAAAGTTATAGAAACATTTTCGCCTACACAATATATGTTCGGTAAAGAATTTTTTTCTCGATAGTGCGTAGGAATTCGGGGCTATATCTATTCACCAAAAATGCTTGTAATTGACCCTTGCAACGGAAAATAATTTTTTTAGAACGATTTGAAATTTTTTAATTTGGTCCAAAAATTTCACATCTACTCGAATTTTTTTCTCGAAAATGAGTAAGATTTCTGGGGTATGTCTATTGACTAAAAATTATTGTAATTGACTCCCGCAACTGAAAATAATTTTTTTAGAACGATTTGAAATTTTTTTTTTTCGCCGAAAAATTTAGGCATCTACCCCCTGTCGATTTTTCTTAAAAATTCGTTTTTGATTTCTAATAATTTTGTTTGACGCCCTACAGAAAAGTTGTCTAATACTTTTTTGTAAGTACTCATGAGCTCTACCCCAGAAAAAAGTTTCATTGAGATATATTCACTATTGTAAGAGTTATGGCTGTTTGAATATTGGGCTATTTTTATGGGGTTTTTCTCATTTTGCGGTGTCAAGAATCAAGTATTCTCCATCAAATTACGCGTAGTTTGCTTTTTTAAACATTAAAATCGTCCAATCCGTTCAGGAGTTATGACACTTTAAAGATTCGCATGAAATTTCGGGGTAACATTTCTGGCCAGAAATTACATTTTCGGTAAGGAATTTTTTTCTCGAAACTGGGTAGAATTTCGGGGGTATATCTATTCACCAAACATGATTGTAATTGACCCCTGCAACGGAAAATAATTTTTTTATAACGATTTGAAATTTTTTAATTTTGTCGAAAGATTTCACACCTACTCGAATATTTTTTCTCATCATATTCAGATTATCTTTCGAAGTGTTCGTATTACATTTAATAAATAGCAACTTTCCTACGTCAGCCACACTCGTGCACCCTCGGGGAAGAATACTATTACATGATTTACGGTCGGATAAAGATATTTAATTTGCATTTGAGTGTCGGGTAACTTCACTGTAAACACATTGAATTTGATCTCATAACCAAGTATTATGAAATTCTTTTTAACATTCTAGGCCTTCGAATATCACGGAGCCCCAGTGTTCGATAAAATCCAACAAAGACAGGTTATCCTTCGACAATAACATATACTTTGGGAACCTCTCCCCTCGACTCGAAGCCAAACAACAACAGTCAAACGATCGGAAGTGTTTCTGGCCGCGACGACGATCCGTCGAGGTTGCGTTTCTACGCGTCGCTAGCAGCCGTTCCCAAAAATTCGATCGCGAAGCGAACGAGGCCTCGTTCCAGCGTTATTATCCGCAAAACACGTTCCACGTCGTGTCACAATGGAAGGTGAGCATCGCGTCGGTCAACGACATGGGCGTACCTTGCCAAACGCTCTCCTGTCTGTGTACAAACTGGCGTGACGAGTGACGGAAAGACGAAAAGAGACAGGATCCTCGAGTTACACGTCTCTCTCGTCGAGTAACTTAAAGTCGTATCAATCTCATTTATGCCAATTCCGAGCCCCCCGTCTAACCCATTTCTGGACCCGTGTGCGCCCTTGTCCTCGAGGCCGCGTCATTGGACACGTTTTCCAGCGGTGAATTTTCATGACAATCGAGGACCGTGGACGACAACGGACCCCGGGAGGCAACAACGGAGGCCTCGCTACTCCGCGACACGTTCCTGGATATGCAAATCGCCGCGAGAGGAATCGACGGGGCCGATTTATTTCGCGCGCCGCCACGTCTCGATTGATTACTCACCGATCGAACCCGTTTGTCGACTCGATTAATCTTCGTGAAAAATGTGACGATTCCTGAGCCACCGCCGCCAGCGGCGGCACCGGCAGCCAACCAGGGGCGGAGTTACGGGGGTGGGGGGGAGGAAATAATTTAGCGAGACGCGCGCTAATGAGCACACCGGGACGAGATCGATGATAAATAATTACTTACGGTCCGGGCTCCGTTCCTTTCGCGCTCGATGGAAATCCTTCGCGATGGATCTTGATTTCTGCGGCCAACCGAAATTTATCGTTCAAAGTTTATCGCTAGAACTTTTATTTAACACTTGCTTTTGCGATAGAAAGCAAACTGTTATTCTATAAATGTATACTAAACCCAATTTGGGCATACAGGATACAATCGTGGGATTCAACTTCGAATTCCAATATAGAAATATTAGAAAGATTCAAAGTTTTAAGATCAATAGTGAACGCTCCATAATTCGTTACGAAAGAAATTATAAGAAAAGAGAATTCCAACAGTGAAGCCTGAAATAGCTAATTTCGGTTGTAAATATACAGACTCAGCTGTCATTCAAATGAACTAGTGACAAACTTGTTAGATAAGAGTTTGAATGACTAAATAGACTCAAATCATTGCACAGGCTCCAAATGGAGTGATTGGTATAATAACCAACGTGTTATCATTAATCTTCAGTTAGGAATTTATTTTTGCTCGTAGGCAGATTGTAAATTTTTATGAGAAAACGAAAACAAAAAATGTAACCCTTATCGTTGATAACTGAAACATCGACGATTGTATAATCCTTTTATCGTCAATTGATGCTTATGCAAGAGCTGCCACTGGCCTCTAAGAAATCATCACGCTTCCCCTCTGGGAGAAAAGGAACTCTCATGTCTCGTTTGAGTTTTAGAATCAATACTGTTGAGAAACGAATGGCTTCTCTAGAGAGAATAACAAAGGGACTTGCGAAATTACTCGAAATAAAGGAACTGTCGAGGACAGCATAAGGAATAAAAATTTGTTAATATTAACCCCTCGACCTAAGATGTAATTTTAAATAATTTTTCAAACCGTATACTATTTAATTTTGTTTAAAATTTGCTCGTACAGGGAATAGCTACAAGAAAGAATAGATTTGTTTTACGAATACCTTGTGACTCACTCCATTTGGAGTAATGAATATAAAAATGTGGCGACTTTAATGTATAAGACTTGATGACGAACGAGTAGCCCCGTAATTGTAAAATTTGACATCAAAAACTTGCGACGAGTCTGACTCGCCATTTGCACGGCAAGGGATTAAAATCTCGTTTAGAACGTTTAGAAGGTTTTAGAATTAACCCATTTGCATCACTTTGAATGTGAAGCTTACTTTATGAATCAGAGATGCTCAACTGAAAGCCTTTCAAAAATTATACATATTTCAAAATAGAATCATCTTACATGATGTTAGAACATGAATATTTATTTTTTTGCACAGCTGTATGGTAAATAAACTTCATTAATCAGTATGACAATCTTTGAAACTGTTATCGATTTACGTACAGTACATTACTCAAATGTCCTTTTTCACTTAGCTTCCGTTGGAAATATTAGGAAAATGGCGAATACTCGTTATTGAGCTACTGGTAGATGAAGTCTCCCTAGTCTTTTTATTTTACAAGATTGTTCAATAATAGTCTTGACTATGAATATCCCGCATTCGGTGATAAGTAACAGTTAATGATGCACATGAGTTAATATTTTTGCGAAATAAAAGGCTTCTCTAGAGAGAATAACAAAGGAACTTGAAAAATTTCTCGAAATAAAAGGCAATAAAAATCTTTCCACTTCCGTTAGCGTTAAGATCTCGTTTAGAACGTTTGCAACTAGCGCATAGAATGCGCGAGGAAACGAAATCAAGGTGCAAAGTAGCCGTCTAAGCCGGCGGATGGTTACTCGACTACCTAATTTTGAATACAGAATAAATTGCTGCGCAGGATACGCAACGCGCGCGTATCCGTGAACGAGTTTGGCACGATTCACCGAGGAGCCAGGACCTCCTGACGTACGACTCGCCGCTCGAATCGCGTCAAGGACGAAGGGTACACGCCGAGGGGTAGATACCCTCGTCAGAATCATCATCGAGGTGACAGGTAAATACGGAGGGGCTCCGTCTACCCTGGCCAAGAATATATGTACATAACATATATACTCGCGGGCCAGAAGACGATCAAGGAGGGGGGGGTAGGAGGACGCAGGGTTGAAGTCCTTGCAAGTAAACGAGGATTAAATCCGAGACGACGGTGTCTCGTTTGTTCGGAGATCGGCTGCTGTTGTGACCTAGGAGAAATCGTGCGTGTAAGGCGGACACCGCCATTATTGTTCGGTGTCATAGCGCGTGAGAATAGACACGGCGAGATACCGAGGGGTTGGGGGCACGATTGGCCCGTTGATAAGGTCAAGCCCCTGAATGACACTGGTCAACGGCATTGTGATCTGGATTTTTTAAACGCTAGCTGCAAAGCGAACTTTCGAATAGCGGAGACACTGAATTTTTCATGCGCCGGGCCGGGCAGGTGATTCGCGATCGAATCGGTAATCCCTCGTTGTAGTCGTGGACTGTAGACTGTGACCGAGTGTACGGTTTTTGCCAGGGTTTATAAACACGACCTTCGAAATCGAGTTCGAGGAGACGAAATCTTTGCAAAGGGAAATGTATTCATGATCGTTTAACTTTTGCTAGTCTCTTGTCAGGTTTCGTTTATTTATGAAAATAACACTCTTCTTTGATTTGTGTTTTATTTCGTGTATCGGTTGAGAGATAGGGGTAAAAGCTTTTTTGTTTGTAGCTCTAGATTGTACTTTATTTTTGTTTTTAGTACGCGGATGCTTCCTTGTACTTCCTCATCGGTATAATAATTATGAGTGTTACATGGAGAAGAGGGCATTGGGATCTTCGTGGTAGATTTGCTTCGTAAATTTCCTCAGTCATTTAGTTAGAGTAATTCTTTAGTCTAATCGTTTATGTTATATTGGATTGCATTGCTTCTAATTTTGTTGTATGGCTTTCAGCTGCACCGTCTCATTTTGTGTCTCAAAAGTTTGTTATCTGGATTTAATTTAGACTTTTTAATTTCCTTTTGATACGAATTTGATTTATTTTTGTTCATACGTGGTGTTTCCATGCGAGTTGTAAATCCCAAATGCATTTTCTAAGTGCTTATTTAAATTATCACTGTGTTCACTTAATAATAGTACATGATCACGAAAATTATACAAAAGGGCAAGGAACTGTCTTTTTCAAGCTTAAATAAACGCGGAATTGCCAGTCAACTTATAGGAAAGCAGAAAATGTAAAAAAAATTGCCCTTTACAAGCAACTCAAAAAAGATAAAAGATGTATATTAATAACATTGATCGAACAAGACGACACTCGTAATACATGGTTTTGTTTTGATTATTTTGTTTCAACAAATGGTATTTGGTTACAGAAACGTGAAACTGCGAGCAAGTTGCGCCGCAACATTATAATTCAATGCACATTGTTCCCCAATGGTACGAATGACCATAAATGAGACCAGCGCGTACAATACCGGAAAATAAACAAACCAATCGTTCATCCAAATTACACGCGACCGATAATTGGCAATCGCTGTGAACAGCAAGTCAAAAATTGACAATGTTCCTCACGATGTAATCTACGTATCAACGATCGTCACTCTTAGAACTGATTGTGAGCCAAAAAACGTCTTGAAAAACAAATATTTAACATGTAATGATAATTTCATATATTAGAAAAGAAAGAATGTACACAAAAAAGTAATTTGTAACTAAATTCGATAAATTCTGTAAAACAGTATTGTACAAGATTGACACAATATTTTTGTAATTATTTCTTTCAATCTGACCGGAATTTTATCGCATACTATTGACATGTTTTTAATTTATTACCTCTTATATTTTCCATAGCATTAATTACAGGATTGTATCGTTTAATTAAGATCGAAATTCTGTCATTGATTTTTTGATTACGTCGTTGGCTAGCTACTGTGAAAATCTTCGTCTGTTTATTTTTCTGAAAGCATATCAAAGAGCTGTTTTAAATACATTTACACTTAGAATATTTGTAAGTGTAGGTAAGGTATAAAAAAAACACAAACTACCCTTTTCAATCTACGAATTATTACCCATTTCTGTTTCTAAATCATTATCAGTTTTAATTAGAAATTTTAAAGGATTGCTTTCGCTGTTAGAATTTGTGATATAAATATTATCATCGTAATCTGGTAATATTTGACAATTCATCGGCAAATATTTCGTGTAGAATGGTATTATCAACGAAGCTCATTTTCTAAAGGATGAAAGAAGCATAACTTGGAAAGCACGAAGAAACTAGCTTATTGTTAATGCAACTGCTCTTTCTGTTTACATTCTTCAACCGTTTGGATAATTACTTGTTCAGATTATTAATGTGTCACGACGTTAACACGTTCCATTAATATTATAATAATAATAATCATGAAAATTGCACGAAAAGACGAGGGAAACTGTCACCTTAAATAAATACAGAATCATAGAAAGCGATATTTATCGATATTTATTACTGACAAAAACTCTTTGTACCTTCGAATTCATTTACAATAAATCCCATCACAGAATTGTCAATGAACACATACAAAAACAAAAAATTAACGCTCGATAAAGTCCGTTTACCCTTTGCAAAGAACCCGAAGAAGATGAAAAATGCATATCAATAATATCGATCGAACAAGATGACCTCCTAGTACGTGACTTTATTTTTAATATTTTTTTTCTACGTATTGGTTCAACTGTTCTTTCTGCTCACTGTTTGGGTACGCTTCTTATATCGAGAGAGAGAGAGAAATGGAGAAAAGACATGGAAGGGAGAGCAAGATGGAGAACGAGAGCAAAGAGACGCGGTAAAAGAGCGTGCACGTACGCGTAGCATCCAGCCCTTGTTTCCCTCTCGTTTCCCCGACCGTGTGCCTTGCTCCGGTCCGGCGTGAGGGGTGGAAGCCATCTGCATTGCGATGAATGCCACTAACCACCCTGCGAGTACCCCTGAAAAACCCTCTTCACCTTCGTTTCAACCCCTCTGCGAAGCGGCCCAGCCGGACTCGGTGCCACGGGTTCTCAATTTGCGCCTCGACGGGACGCACGGTTACCGATTCACCGAAAGGATCAACGAGAATCGGCGTATCGCTTCTACGATCCCCCATTCCGAGTGTTAAATAAGTAGCAATAAATTACTTGCTCTTAGGGTTGGTACAGGAAATAATGCAACGTTTTGTATGTATTGTACGTACGATCGTGAAACATTCTTCCCGTGATGTTACAGGTACTACATTGTTCGCTAGGTGGACTACTTTAACGATCCCTTGTTGATAACCATTAGGGATCGTGGATATTTTAACACTTTAGCTGTGACTGGTTTACGAAAATAAAAATGTAGTAGATTCAAATATATAAATATTGGCGAGGAATAATAACAAGGAATAATACTTTAATGTGAACGTCGAAAATTATCACAAATTGACGATATTATTGGTATAAAGAAACGAAAGAAATTTTTAAATAAAATTTTCTCATTATTTGTGGATATTCGTTGTTTTCGATTCACGAGACTTTTATGTAATATTTTTCAAGGAGGTTGTAACTTGCTTGAATATACGAACTTTCATATGGAACCACTTGCATATCGTTTTTAGTGTTATGTCCTATATCACTTCAAGAAAGTATTTTCCAAAATTTGTATCACAGAACAATTTACGTTTTACAATATATTCGTGGATCACTTATTCTCCCACTTGTCGTTTAAAATGAAAACTACATAATTAATAGAAAAATTACATGCATACCTAGAACAATCTAAACTGTGATTTTTAAAGGACGTTGTTATTTTTTAGTAAATACCGTCAGTAAATAACTGTTTTCACCTAAAGAATATATAATTTACCAAAATACAGTGGTACACGTTCTATTTGTTTATTAATCAATACCATAACATGTATAATTAAACCAAAATTATACTAAAATTAATAACGATACAAAAGTAATGTATAAGTATGGAGAATTAATTTTTTTTTTGAAACACTGCTTCAAAAACATAAAAAATATCAGTATACAATAGATACTTATCCTACAAAAAATTGCTTAACGATTACATGCATTATCCGAACTGTACCTCATAAGGAATATTAATTTTTAATCCAGACCATAAAAATTGATACGACACTGCTGCACGTGTTAAATACTATTTTGCTATATGGGAATGCATAGTTAAGATTCAAATAAATGGAATTAAAAAATTTGATAACCGACAAAAACGAATCAGGATTTCAAATAAACATTCACGAAATGTTCGACGAGAAGTGCTGAATTCCATATTGAATTACGATTGGAAATAATAAAATTGAACGAATATTTAGAAAGAGATTAATCGCGATAATAATATTTAAAGGGTTGAGATTCACAAAGGTGCGCGAACCAAGTACGTCGCGATTCGCGTCAGCGTAGGCGTCATTGTTCTCGACGTTCTTCGTCGCGTTCCCGGAGGCTTTATTACCGCGGGGCGATGATTTGCAAAATAAGCCCTTCTGTTCGTTTGACTTTCGCCAGCTTCCCAAAGTCAGGCAGCCAGTCAACTTGGCGTTTATCAAGTGTATGAATTAAATTGCTGTTTTATTACCCATGGGGGAGCTGGGCTAGGGCCACCACCCCCTAGTTCCCCATTCGAGCGCAGACAAGATTCGGTATTCAACGTCAAACTTTAACCCCCGTGAATATCTGGGCCGTGCAAAATGCTCCGAACACGACTCCAACGCCCGCGAAACAAAATTTCACATTCATTATTTTAACACGAATTAAATTACAACGATCGTTTGAACTAGCATCGTTTAATAACGTACGCGTTTCGATTCCAGGATTCGAGTAACTTCGGTACAAAAGCATTTGAGAGCATGTTAGATAATAATTAATAGCAGAGAAGAAAAATACAAAGAACGATGGGATAGTAAATGTTCTGTAAGTGTCTATTTTTTAAATATGTTCTTATTGTAGTACCACGAAACAACAGAAAAATAGCAAAAAGAATTATCGAAACACAGAAAAATTAAACTGGATGCTATTCGACTTACTTTTTTCGCAGCATGCTTCCTAAATTTCCACCCTTGGAGATCCTTTCTGAGTTTGTCCATAGCGCTGGAACAAAAAGTATAGTATTTCGTTTAAGAAAATATAAAACGACCTTTATATAAGTTTTTTTTTCAAACTTATACAAAGAACTTTGAACTTTCTCGTATGTTACCGCCTTGTGCATAGAAAGAATCGGTAATTACGAAGAATAAACTTGATTTTAGACGTTAAATTCATTGGTCGTGACAATTTTCAACACTTTCATCGACCGAAAGGTTAAATCTCAGCGAGTTTGGCGCGCCGAGCGAAGAGGAATCGAGAGCCAGCGATCACGAGGGAAATTTACGAGAGGAAAATTCGGCGAACAGTCGGAACATGGGCCTCGTCAAACGAACATTTATCCCGAGTAGGCGACTTCCGGAAACGCGACACGATTCCCGCATTATGCCGAGTACGTAGCGACGACTGTTACGAATCGTCGGGCGAGCGCCACTCTAAAACCCTTGTTGGATTCTAAACACACCCTTTACATACCACCCACCGATTCGTGGGTGGGTTTAAGGGGTTTAAGGGGACGGTGACACGAAGGGATTTCGACTGATCGATTGTACGTCACACGGTATATTTCTCCGGGCCACGAGGTTTTACACTCCGCGAGCCGCGTCGACGAGAATTAATCACGCTTCTTCAAAATGGACCTTTAGTCCAGGAATACACTATTAAAACCTCGAAGATGATCTTGGAATACACGTTACGTGGACACGTTACCAGACATTTTCTACTTTGCCACTTTTTCCTAATTGCCTACTTAGTTTTACTGTTTTGTATTCTTTGAGCATACAATATCGATCTTAGATTTAGCAACAGGCAGTGCTCTGTTTGCGTACTTGCTAATTTTATGTGTTTTTCCATACACTTGAATATAGATTCACGAAGAGAATTAAATTAAATTTAAAAAATTGTAAGATTGTTTCTTTCCAATCGACTTAGCCAATAATAAACTAACTACCCAAAAAATTGAAGGAATTAGCGGGGCAACCTTGCCTCTCGCGTCGTTCAGTTTGATGATAGTGTCTCAAGACGCCATTTTATCGTATTCCCTCAACGTCCATGCTCTTATCCCTTCATAAAGAATTAAAATTCCATTCCCCTGTGAAGATTAATCTCACAAAATGGGCAAATTACCTTCCACTTAACATTTAGATTACAATTAATTACGAAAAAATATCTTCCCCATCATGCTTGTTGTCGCTAAGATTGCGCTAAATGGGAGAGGAGCGACTGCACCGATGTCACGTTTATCCAGTTGCGCAAACAAACACGCCCTCGACCCTCTCGCGTGTTCATCCTTCGTCCCTGTTTATCGCTGAATTATGGACAAAGCTCGTTTCAGCGTTTCCATCCCGAGTCGCGACATACTTAATCGCCCTATTTCGCCGGGAACGCACACGCGACGCGGTTAAAAAGGTGAAGCGTCGCTGAAAGAGGACGCAACGGCGTCGATCATCAGCGGGGGTAAATTTGAAAAAGTTCCTGTCCCTCTTTCTTCCGCGTTTTAAAGTCACCGCGACCCCCGCCCCCGTCTCCGTTTCTCTGTCTTTTACCCTCGCGAACCACGGGCAATCACGGCGGCTGCAATTTTCATGAAGTCCTCGTCGGGTCTTCGAGTTCTTGAATAATTCAGGGTCAACCGGGCGGGGCGAGAGAGGTCGAAAAATGGCGCCTGCGCCACAGACGGAACGATACGCCGAAATTTTTTGGTCGACCGCGCTGAAAAACTCCGACGTTCGCTAGCTTTCTCTCTCTTTCTCTCTCTCTCTCTCTCTTTCTCTTGCGTGCACGCCACTTGTGCGATGCTTGAACGGTCCACCGCTTTAATAATTTCGTGGTACGTCGAGTAGTTGCGAGGTGGAAATAAAATAGGGAACCGACGGAGTCGTTGCTGCTACGAAAAAATTTTGTTTCCCCTCTCCTTCTCCAAACCCCGGTTTTCCTCCTCTCTATCCGCCCCCATCAAAGAATACCTTGTTCGCTAATATTTTCCAAGCGAATCAAAAGTCTCGACGAGCTCGTCGAAAGCGCCAACGTTGTACAACGAGCGTTCTAACGCTACTCGTAAAAATAATTATCTCCCGAGAATCGTCGATTATTCCGGCCGTTTTAATCGTTGTTAGAGCACGACGATTGTTTAAATAAACTACGAAACGCGCCCCTCCCCATCCTCCCCCCGCTGGCGGAACGCGGAAACGCTGATTTTTCTCCGGTTAATTTCAAGTGCGCGCCGACACCCACGCCCATTAATCACGCTACGGACCGGTCTGTTCGACATTGTTTGCGAACCAGTCCGCAATAAAGCGATTCCCGGCCACGACGAATTATCCGAACGTCAATTGTGACCGATATCGCGGCGTCGATGGACGTAATTTATTCCCGGATCGCGATGCTCGCGCGTACGGTCGCTGGCTGTTGGCTGAAATCGATTGGAATTTTTGATAATAATTAGGATAAAGAGTAATTGAAAACATTTAATTATACGCGTCGAGGTCTGGTCTTGTTTTAAAAACCTTGGCCGAAACCGTGGAATTACCTTGTCGCTGTAAAAATTATTTGCACGATTTCAAATGCTGTTCTTTGTTTTAATAATTGTCCAGACATCTTCTACAAATGAAATCTACAAATGTTCTATTTTTTTCATACGGGTACAATTAATTAAAGGGAGGGAAAAATGTTGCTTGAAATTAAATCTTCGTAGTATTTATTTGTCAAATATGGAATTGTATCAAAACGATTTAAGGAATCAACAAATCAAATGAGAATCTATCAACATAAATATCTCATTATACTTTTCGTTTTTGTCGTTTGTTGTTTAGTTACATAAAACTTTTCATTCTTGAATGTGGCTTATTTAACGTGTCATCCCCGTATTGTGTCCTCAGAAACATGGGGTTGAAACATTCGATGAACTCCAATACATTGAAGAGCGTAAATATTTTAATTGAATTATTACAGAGGACCCAATAGATAAGGTTATATTAGTTACAAAGCTTGTATAGACTAATCTATAAATACGAATTAAGAAATGTCGAAGAAAAGATGGGTAAATTGAGACCGATTCTGCAACAGAGAGAGGAGATCGTATCCTGGAGAACGAAGGACACGACACCTGCGATCGCTGTTCGCCTCTTACGGATCAAGGACACTGCTATAATCCTTTTGCTACGACCATAATCCTGGCTTTACTGGCTCGCGACTAGGAACGTTCGAGCAAAGGATTAACGAGTAATTAGCAGGGCGAGCAGGACACGCGACGAAAACATCTGCGAGTCCTTTCGCCTCGTCGTCCTCTGTACGGTTTCGCCTTTTGTTTACGGTGATTTCCATCTCGTCACCTTTCAATCTTAACGATTCTTAGCGTAATCGGTTTGTCGTTCGTTTGTTTCGTTCATCCTCGATTCTCTAACAAGGGAAACCGGAAGACCAATTAGTTAAAAAAAAAAGGTAACAGTTGAAGGTTTTAATACTCTTCTAATAACTATCATCTGTTCGAAAAATTTGATGTCGATTAGAAAAATGTCAAAGTCCACCATAGGTTTAAATATTTTCATAACATTTTTTTAAAGTTCTTAATTTTTCTAGATACTTGTATATAAAATCGACAAAATTTATGTTATAAAATGGCAATCGTTTAGATGGAGTTTAGTGTTATAGTCTAGAATGTTGTTGTTTTTTCTTCAGATAAATACAAACGATATTTTTGGTCCAATTGTTTTTAATTGCAAACGTTTATCTTTGAAATTCCATGCTGGAATTCGACGAAGTAACAAAATTACAGAGATTCGAAGAAACCTGTACTCTGTTGGAAACAAGTTTTAGTACGATCAGAGTTGAGTAAATTCCAGTTAATATTACATTCCAACTTACTAATGAATTTCGAAACGAGCTATAAACGGAAGGTTATTCACGAACGCGTGTAAAATTTATGTTTACGATACCGAAATAAAATTTGACTCTGACCTGCGCTCGATATGCGCCTTACAGCAATTATCGGGCACTGGCGAATGTATGCCTCGACACCGACCCGAATATTGACAACTAATTATACAAAGTCAGCTCGCAATCCCTTTGGGACAGTCAGAGGTTGGCGAGGATCCACTATAATTCCGGTCGACTGAGGTAATTGAATGGTCGACTCTCGAGCATGGGGAAGGATTAACCGGTGGCCTGGGCAAAAGGATTCTTGAAACACAATAAATCACGGTAACGATCGACATGATTACCTATTGCTGAATTCCGTGTCTCTCCGAGTTACCTGCTCCAACCTGAATTTCGATTATTGCCGCCCGAGATTTACAGGATGGAATTCGAACGGCGATAAAAACTGCTACCGTATTTTATAACTCTGCAACCGCTCTACCTTTCCCCCAATTTAAAACAAAAAAATTCGAACGTCTCGGTTCGTTTTGTTTCGTGATAGTTGGTTTCTTACAATTGTTAACGATTACCTTTACGTGTTAAACAATTTCACCAATATCCACTAGAAATATAATATTCGCGTGATCGCGTGATATAATTTTCTGAAATTACATTAAATTTGATGGCTTTATGAAAATCGAAAAGGTTCAAAGGATACACCCCCGAAGGGATGACGATGCGAGCCTTCAGATAGGAAAAGATAGATGAAAATCGAGTCCGTCGACAAAAATCGGTTGATCCCAGAGTTCCATCGGGGGTTGGTGGGCGGGGATGGAGCCGGGGAGGTCGTAGGTGAGGCCTGGAGGTTGCTTCGAGGACGGTGGACATCGATCAGGGAACCGTCGTAAGGACGGACGTTCCTGCGTCCTGCGGAGGGGTTGATGGATGCGAGATTACAGCGCCGGGGACACTCGTTGACACCCCATGATGTATCACCCGCAGCCTCCGCCTAGTAGCTCGACTACTTACCGCCGGGAATGGGGAGCAGGCTGTTCTAAAACGATGGAAAAAAGGAAAGTCGTGCCTCCTCGTTCCCCGCCCACGAATTAACCCCGCTCCGAATCGATCTTAATTTCGATCGTTCCTCTCTGTCAGGTATCCGCTAAGCACAGTGTAAAATGGGGAAAGAAGAAACGGGAAACATCGACTCTCGGGGGTGGGGGTTTACTTGACGCGTACGCTTTAAATATGTAACATTGCATGGAAAATTGTTCAGGCACGTTTAACCAATACACTTGATACATTTCATAATAAGTAATGAGATTAGAAAAATCATGTTAGAAGAACGTATATTCCGCAGACTGTAATAATAATCAACAAAATTGATACAACTTGTTCGAAAATTTAAATCTTTGCCGACACTTACGTATATTTTTTAGTCGCGGTAACTTGAGTTTGAGGGGTGAAGCCACCCTCCAATGTTTGACTCCAAAAGTGTTAACTCGGAAACGGTTATATTTTGACAAAAATTGAATGATTTCTGACATATGAGTTTGTTTGCAACTTATACTTTTAGCATAATAAATAGAATTTTTGTGTTAACTGTTAAGGATATTATATGTATATGCATATGATAAAACTATCTTTTTTGTTCCATAAACGATTGCTGTAACTTTTCAAATAAACGTGGCGGATGCATCATTTTTAAACATTTTTGAAAACTTTTCGACAACTTAAACATTTTCTTCTCGTATGTAACAAAACCATCCAATTTTTGTCAAAACATTCTTTTTCTATCTCTAACCGTTCCCGAGTTAGCACTCTCGAGATCAAACTTTGGAGGGTAGCTTCACCCCTTAAACTTCAGTTATCGCAGCTGAGAAAAATAAATAAGTATCATTAAATTGCTTATAAAAAGAAATTATACCAAAAGATGGCCAATCTGAGTAGATATTAATGTCTGTTAAGAAACCACAAGATTATCTCGAATTAAAAAGTATTTGTCGTATCTAATCCCTTCATTGGGAATATTCAAATTTAAACATTCCACTTACTTTGGGTCTTTACAATTAATCATAAACAAATATTTGATCACAAGAAATAAGGTTGGCTTGGAAATTAAAAAAATCCTTGTCAGTCGTGCAACTTTTCAATAAAATTAAACGCAAAGCATAATTCTTGCGTTATTAAACGCGAGTATGCCAAGTGCCAAGTTTAGTACGTTCACGTAGGGATACGTATCGACGACCAACGTAACGTAACGAATTTCCGCTACAAAAACAAATTATAGTTTAATCCACCCGGGGGTTGCGTTACTCCCCGATACACGCGATGACCGCGACCTCGTACGGAAATATGTATTCCTAAGGAAGAAAGGGGACGTAAAAGAACCGGGAGAAAGAAGGACAGGATAGAGGGTAGCGTAGATAAGTCGGGGTTGTCGGGGCATCTGCTTTCTTTCGTGCTTCCGGCCATCTTCTTCCACCTCTTTCGTCCTGGTTTTCGGGGGGTGGAAACGGCTTCGGTCCATTCTCGTCGAGACGTTGTATCGGGCCAACACGCCGAGACCCGTGACCAAGGGGGGGAAGGGGGCGCGAGCGGAGGGTAAGAGAATGTCGAGGGGGTGGAAAGACGGGGCGACGGGGCGAAGAAGAACGTGCTGAATAGAAGATTGGAACTCTTTCTGCGGTGACGGCGCTTCTTCCGGCGGGGGTGGCTGATAGTGCCGGCTATTTCCGGTGGCCACCGTGACATTGCTATCGCCGTGCAACCGTCTACTATACCCCCGAGGCCATCCACGTTAAACGTCCTCCTCGAACGCTCACATGTTTTCACCCTTCCGACCAACCCCCCGTGTTCGTATTTTTGCATCGCCGGACGTGGATTTTTGCCCGAGTTTCTTTTGACCGTCCCTCGCGGCCTGAATTCTGCGGACACCTTCGAGGAACGCGGATTTTCTCAATGGCGACGCTGGAAACTTTTTATTATTCTTTCCTTTTTTTCCACCCTTCTTTCGGTGATCGCGAGACCCCTAAATATTAATACTGTACGTACAACGGACGTCCATCGTTTCTGATACTCATGCTCGTTCGATATTGTTCGATATTGTTATTTTTTTTCGTAGTTGTCGTTTGTTATTTAATTATACAAAAATTTATAAACGCTGTCTTATACTTTGGGATTCTGGTACAATTATTTTTTATTTGTTAAGTAGGATGCCTTCGCCGAAATGTTTTGTAATATTTCTTTTTAGATATACACCAGTTTTATTTTTATTATTTTGAATCTATTACCTTCTCTTTCCTGGTCATTTTTAATTTATAAACGAGACAAAAACGATTTATTTACGGTTCTAAGAAGTTTAGCTGTATCCATAAATTTACAAATATTCCATCAAGATCAATAATTCAGTTAAGGAAGCAACAGTATTGTAAAGTATTGTAAAATATTCGTTTTAATATCAAGCTAGGTATTAAATTATACAACTAGAGGAATGCTTTTTGTTACTTTTGCGTATCAAATTATATTTCTGCATGTCTAAATTTTTATCAGAATTATTTTAACTTTCGTTTAAAAGTTCGTTATAGATACATAGAATTTTATCCTTAACTAACATAGTGCTCGAGTAACCAAAATAAGCTTCCCTTATCAATAATGGTTTTATTGGCCACTAAAACAAATTTCGATCACTAGTAATCGTTGTTCCTAACTAAAAACATTTTACTTGTGCTAATAACTTTTAGCCAGTGCCTTTTCTTTATTTTGGCTATGATAGTTAGGGTCTTTTATAACTTCGACACCTGCTGGAAATGAACGAAAAACCAATAACATTTATAACTTCCCACAGTGGATCCAATCCTAAATTAAAAACATTCGTGAAACAGTAATTTCCATCATAAATATTTAATTAGATCTTGAAAAAAGTTTAAAAAATATAGAGTAAGCCTAGAACGTCAGAAAATATCGATTCTATGGAGAATAACAGGTTTCAGTACAATTGTAAAGTAATCGTGCATTGGAATATTTTTAACACATGCTTTGACGTGAGTTTGCATATTGTGTGGATGGGACTTCACGGAAATTGTAACAACGTGTTAATCAAATCAATGTAGCAGATAACGTTACACGGATCGAAGGGTTAGATAAGGACGTTTACCAACGTTGCAATTGATCGCGAGAAAAGATAGAGATATCGCGATGTCCGTATATCCACTGACACCGACTGCACTTCGCGGCTTATCGGTTATCGCATATCGAACGCTCCGCAGTCCGATGAGCTCTCAGACATATCGTAACCCAGCAGAACATCGACCCTTCGATTATGTCAGTTTATCGCCGGTGTCCTACGGACAAAGGCGATCGTCTCGACACGTTCGCGACGAGAATCGTCATTCTTGCATTACCTGCCATCTCAACGTCCTCGAAAGTTACTTTCAAATGTCGAAAATTTATCGATTCCTTAACCAAGACTGAGAATTTCAGGAGCTTCGATTGCATGATCTTTACGTGCCATTTCATAAGCGTTGGAAGTATGTTGATCTCAGTTGGCGAGGGCAGAAAAAGAGAAAAATCAAATGCAACGATATTTCCAATTAAATTAAAAAATTTGTGCAATCCTTGTATATCACTTTAAACTTTTCATTAATATGCTCAGGTTATAGAAATGAAGAGTAAGCGAGACAGAAAGTGAAGTCACAGAAACACATCTGGTCACACATTATATTAAGGAATTTTGTTTTCGAAAGTGCGTAGGAATTCGAGGGTATGTCTATTGACCAAAAATTATTGTAATTCACATCTGCAAGTAAAAAAAATTTTTTTAGAACGATTTGAAATTTTTTACTTTGGTCGAAAAATTTCACACCTACTCGAATTTTTTTCTCGAAAGTGGGTAGGATTTCAGGGGTATGACTATTCACCAAAAATGATTGTAATTGACCCCCGCAACCGAAAATAATTTTTTTAGAACGATTTGAAAATTTTTTTTTTCGTCGAAAAATTTAGGCACCTACCCCCTGTCGATTTTTCTTAAAAATTCGTTTTTCATTTTTAGTAATTTTATTTGACGCCTTACAGAAAAGTTGTCTAATACTTTTTTGTAGGTACCCATGAGCTCTAGTTCAGAAAAAAGTTTCATGGAAATATATTAACTATTGTAGGAGTTATGAACGTTTGAAAATTGGACCATTTTTATGAGGTTTTTCTCATTTTGCGGAGTCAAGGAACAACTTTTCGAATATTTTTGTAATTTCTACATATTCTCCATCAAAATACGCGTAGTTTGCTTTTTTAAACATCAAAATCGTCCAATCCGTTCAGGAGTTATGACATTTTAAAGATTCGCATTAAATTTTGGGGTAACATTTCTGGCCAGAAATTATATTTTTGGTAAGGAATTTTTTTCTCGAAAGTGGGTAGGATTTCGAAGGTATGTCTATTCACCAAAAATGATTGTAATTGACCCCCATAACCGAAAATAATTTTTCCAGAACGATTTGAAATTTTTTAATTTTGTCGAAAAATTTCACACATTCTCGAATTTTCTTAAAAATTCATTTTTGATTTTTAATAAGTTTGACCAGCGTCCTGCGGAAATGTTGTGTAATAGTTTTTTGTAGGTATCTATGAGCTCTACTTCAGAAATAAATTTCAATGAAATACACTCACTATTGTAGGAGTTAGGATCGTTTGAAAAGTGGACCATTTGTACGGGGGTTTTCTCACTTTACGGGGTTAAGGAACAACTTTTCGAACATTCTTAGAATTTCCAAATTTTTTCACCAAACTACGCGTTATTTGCCTTTTGAAACATTAAAATCCTTCGAACGATCCAGAAATTATGATTTTTCAAACATACGCATGAAATTTTAGAGAAACATTTCTGGCCACACATTATATTATACGTTGAATAGTCATATCAGTATTCGTTTATTATTTTTTTATTGTTCTTTAATCAATTCCTAATTTTCATTTCATTGTATTCGAAACCTTTGTCTTTATAGTAATTTTGTCCACTGTAGATGTAGCAATAATGTGTTCTGTATTAATAAAAAACTCAAATTATGAAACTTTTAATTACCACCTATAGTGAACGCGATGATTAGTCCCACTTTGTGAAACGGTAATCGCAAGGTAATCGGTATTAAAGGAAGTCGGTGCCCCGATAAGCATCGCAAATATGTTTGCAAACACAGAAACATTAAATGCATCAAGAAACTTATAATTCCAATTATCAGTTGGAATTTTGCTGGATGAAGCTGGAGCCATAGTCGAGTCTCGCTCGTAAATTTTTGGTAACCAAAGCCCAGAGAGGGCTAACGGTTTGGTATTACAGCATCCAGCGAAACGTATATACCAGCACGCAAACTGGAAGGACGACGTAAGGACACCGCGAGTCCCAGGTAGTCCTGGGCACGGGCATTCAGCTGTCAATCAGGCCGCGCCGAATCCCGGTAGTCCTGGGGAACATCTGCTCTTGGAGAACGCGATACGTTGGAGGACGGGGGCGTTGCTTACCCCATGTTTTGCTCACTCGTTCCCTGCACCTTTGCTCCTCTGCTATTTTTCCCCTACCCACCCCCTTATTTTTTGCTCTCCTCCAACCGTGCTCCCGTTTCGTGGATCCATTCTCGAGCACCGAACTCGCAATTAATTTCTAAATTATATTTTACAGAACTGGTGTCCGTGAAAAAATCATATTCATAGATACAAGGTCATCGGATTTGACAATTCGTCGCAAATTGCGATCCAATAATTTTCATTTCTCTTTCGAGATAACTTACATATTTATTTCAAGTAAGTATTTTGTAATAGGAGACAGTCGTAGCAGAATAACCGATATTTTGACACATTTTTATTTATTTTGTAAATGTTCAAGCTAAAAGAATTTAACGAAAGAGAGATGGAACGTTCTTGTTTACACGTTTTTCAAGTTTATTGTTTGAAGATAATGGACCTTAAATATAGTTTTATTCGTGTAGTTTCGAGTAACGTAATATGAAAAGTTACCAATTTGTATTTATAATCCCATTACATTTTTAAACGTTTGGTTTTAGAATTATTTCAATTGAAAGGCTGTTCAATTATTTCGATGCACCAACAAACTTAGACGTACTGTCTCGTGTGTAATACTGTTCCGTTATCGAGATGATAATCATGAATCAGTTCTTTATATCACTGTGTCATTGGTTCTGATATCATTGTATTACCTTGTGGCAAACAGTCGCCTCGAAAAGTAAGTTAATGTTTGTTCTAAACGGTTTAAATTTAACGAAAGGAAAAAATTTTGTTGCTACGAAACCAGTTGTTGTTTGTTTATATTATCACATACTGATGTGTTGGTAGTTCACATGCTTTGACGAACTATTATTTCTTGCAAACTTGTCAGAGTATTTTTCAAGGAGCTAATGAAATTATAAATTGTGTTTTGAGGCGCTAACTTATTCTTCGACGTTCTCCATAACGGATAAAATATGCAGTTTATATTTTCTTTTGTCTATTTACTGAGATAGAATCAAATTGTCATTTTGTATTTAAAAAATTTATCATCATTATGGACTTTATATCTTACTTTTCAAAGTGACTGTGTATTTATCTATCTTCGATTATATTAAAGATATAGCTTGTCCCAGTTACGTGGGATACGCTGCGTAATACGTGTTGTCATTCCTTATCAACGAGGTAAAAATAATAATGATATCGCGATTACCATTCATACTGCTATTGATATTATTGTGTTAATCTTAGAAATACTGGGGGGGGGGGGGCACAGAATCTATAAAAATCAATTTAACATCTCGTTTTTTTCATATTTTTCGAAAAATCGTTAATTACACTTCAAAGTTTTCCCATTTGTTTAATTATCGACTATTTAATTTTAGTGCCTGCTATAACCAAACTCATTTTAATTAAGAATCTATTTTCATTTTTCATTTCAAACGTGTAGAATGATTGAAACCAAGGAAACCATAATACGTTTCTTTTTACTACATTTTAAAATATGCAGAATGGTCAAATATGATTATTTTACTTTGACCAAATTTCTGTGTGTTTCACAAATATTAATAAAAGTACGCGTGTTGAATCGAACAAAAAAGAGTTGTATAGTTAGTTGCCAAAAACAATGATCGAAGAGGACATTTTACAGTAGAATACTCTTTTAAAAGAGGGATAAGCAATTTTAACTATTTTAAAGAATTCTTTATTAAACAAGCAACGGATGAAATCTTTTGGGAATTATTCAGGGGAGTATCCTTGTCCACATATGTCAAAGTCAGGGTCATTGAAGCCACTTCTCTTATACCGAATAATGATCGTATTTTTATTATCAATAATTAGGAGACGTCACATACGAAAAAATATTATGGAAAATTGTTGCATAATGTGGTTAACCCCTTACCGTACAATCACGAGTGAGACTCGTCACAAGTTCTTGATGTCAACACATTTTTACATTCACGAGGTATTCGTAAAACAAATCTATTTCCTTTCGAGACCCATTCCTTGTACGAACAAAACAAAATTAGATAGTGTACGTTTGAAAAATTATTTGAAAGTAAATCTAGTATATTAAAGAGTTAACAGAGACATTTTTACATTCACAAGGTATTCGTAAAACAAATCTATTTCCTTTCGAGACCCATTCCTTGTACGAACAAAACAAAATTAGATAGTGTACGTTTGAAAAATTATTTGAAAGTAAATCTAGTTCGTCAAAGAGTTAACAGAGACATTTTTACATTCACGAGGTATTCGTAAAACAAATCTATTTCCTTTCGAGGCCCATTCCTTGTACGAACAAAACAAAATTAGATAGCGTACGTTTGAAAAATTACTTGAAATTAAATCGTAGGTCACGGGGTTAAGAGAGATGTGACACGTTAGGAAGCAATTTCGATATCGTTTCGAGACGATCGAGCAAAGCCACGGTGGATCACGGTGTAGCCAGCCCTATTCTCAGATTCGCGCTTCGCATTTAGCCGGAATTCAATGACGTCGGAGGGTGGCTTCCGGTGCGGTGATTCATAAGAGGCCGGCACACGATTAGCCCCTGTTTGGATCCATTTGGTATTCGGCCGGCCATTAAGGACCGGTCGATACACCGGAATCGTTGAACTTGCAATCGAGTCGGTCCTGTCCTTCAATAGACTCCTCTCGTCGACGGTAATGCCTCTGCGGCCGAGCCCTTTCATCCGACACTTTCGATAATCCGGCCAGGAATTCCGTCGCGTCAAAAGCGAAAGACAAATTGGGAATTGATCGCGTTTCGCTCGCCTCTCGTCGATCTCCCGTGACCCGTTGAACCTTATCGATATTTCGCGGACTCTCTTTCCACGGGATTCGCGGGGAGAACAAAGGCCTCGACCAAGGAAAGAATTCGACGTTTCCCTCCCCCCCCTGAAACGTACAATGGAGATCACGGATCTAAAAAGGAGCCGAAAATTGTTTGCTTTTTATTCTTTTTTTCCATCTATTTTTCTTTTCGCCGGTCGACGGGAATCAGTGGCCTAGCTTTCGACTCGAGCAAAACGCTTTTCATCCGCGACGTTTCGTTCAATGGACGCGTTAACGAGTTACAATTGAGCACGGTGACACCCTTCCGGAGACAGATCCTCGTCGCTGTCGACCGATCGCATGTCCTCCCTTGTCTCTCGACCCGCCATCTTGTCCCCTTTCATTCCTCGGACGGGAGGAGCGCGGAGATCGCCTGCGACTCCAGGTAATTTCAGGTACAGCGAAGGGCGAGACGCAGCCGTAACGCGACACCGAGACATCCGACGAAAGCGTTTCACTTTTTTTCTTTATTTTTTGTTTTTCATTTTCATCTTTCTTCCCGCTCCTGTCGCCTTGATTCGTGGGATTCGCCCTCTCCGGAGGGGCCAGGAACGATCTCCGGTTCGACGACCCTCGACGATCTCGAGGCTCCCTGGTCTCGATTGCCCGTTCGCTCGTTATTCCAGCAAAAAAAAAAAAACACGTAGCTCGATGAGACAAAGACGCTGGAAACGAAGGCGATCCGATATTTTCGCAGGTTTTGTAGATCCCTTTTCGGAAATCCACGGGGAGCCCTTTCCTGGAAACTACGAGCCAGTGGGGGATGCTGTGAATGGAGATCGTACCTGGTTTAGGAACGCGTTCAACGAGCGTCGACGGAATTTATGACCACGACTCTCTTGTAATTTTTCTCAGCCAGTCCGTAGAAATGTTTCCCTTTTTCTTTAAAAACTGATAGTTTGTGATTGTTACATTTTTCTATAACTAATACGAATGTAGGCGTCGTATCGAGATCGACGGATCCCCATTTTAACAACAAAGTTAGAAATTTAAATTTTTCTTGGGCAATTTATTCAAATATGTAAGAATATTTGGTACTCGATGATGCAAGTGAACTAATATAAAATATCGATGACGATTATTACTACGGTCACTTTTCTACGTTTCTTTGCTATTACGTATTTCACAATCAGTCATTTTTAATTTTTTATTTATATGACGAAGAAGCAACGATTTCTGACGATACATACTCCGATAAATATCTTTCGATAATCTTGTTGGTTATTGCATGACAATTCACCTATATTTTTCTACTAGTAATTCTTATAGTAAAAAATAAAAAAATAAAATAAAATGAGTATAGAGAATAACAGAATTTTTGTAAAAAACAAAAATCATATGTAAAATTATGAAACATGTCAGTTAAAAAAATTACTTTGAACTGATCCATTTGAAACTATGAAAATCACTTGTAAATGAGATTTATTGTTCAATATCAGTTTATTCCAAAGTAATTCCTATAAATTTTACATAATAGTCAAGTTTACCATACAGATGTTCAACCAACTTTGAGAGTACTTGGATTATTACTATACTATTAAATCGAATTTCCTGGTTCGACTCATTTGTTAGGACAGCAAACCTTCGTGCAAAGTGAAAGATTGATGCAGATTCGCTGATCCCTCAACTACAGCTTCGGTTTTTCGTTCAACGAGGTGTTTTCTTTCGAGCTCGGGTGTCCGTTGATTCAAAAACGACGAAAACCCGCCGAAACTCGAGGACCCGCCTACTCCACGATTGCTTTCTCGTTCGGGTTCGGATGCTATGGTCGAGAGATGTCCTTTCGAGATGACCGCTCGAGGATCATGAATGAAATTCCTGCTCGCCATTCATTTCTTGTCCTACGATGAGATCATCGATAAGCTCGTGCATTTATCCCCGTGCCGTCCCACTTCCTGTTCTGGCCCCTGAACTTTCCCTCGGAAAGCTTCTGAATCGAAGTCCACAATGTCAAAACAAAATCAACCACAACAATGTTTAGGGCTCAAGAATTAAATATTTTTTAAGAAGTTATCGCGGATATATTACTTGGTCGCTTTCCTTGATATTTTTACTATTTGAAAGAAGAATTTATTCGACGAAGTTTGATAAAAATTTCAAAGAGAACTCGAACTGTTAACAAAAATCGAGAATTTTGAAATCTTGACATACGACCCGTGGCAGTGATAAATGTGTTTCATATACGAATAATAATTCGCTACATAGAATTATCCAGTATTCTAGGCATTGCTCACCATCAATATGATAATCATTTTTTATCATCAATGTCGAATAATGTTTAACCTTTTATGTTTTGTGTGAAGAATTACCAAGTGCCAAATTTCTTCTCCTATTATTATATCGAGGCAGTGCTTTTCACGATATAATCCTTACAATTTTCACTGTAAGCGACTGATTGTTCATACCATTACCGTGGCTCTAAATTTCAAGGCCGATTTTCGACGATCCTTTCGCGACCAGGCGTTCGAAAAGCGATCGTCGCGACGAGTTTAGGGAGAAAGACACGGTTCCAGCGGCCGAAAATCTGCGAAGTATGCGTCTGCGAGCGTTGCAACCCTAGTGCAACAAGTTAACGATTTTTCCCCCCCACCTGGCAGAACGGAAACGAGTTCGGAACGAGTTCGAGGCCCGCGTCGACAGGTTCGTTACCGCGTTGGACCCTTTGTTTGCCAAGCGGTTATATTCTTACGCGCGCAACTCCTCTCCTCCTCGCGAGCGAAGAAGCCTCGTCCAGCCTCTCCTGGTTCGTCCTGAATAGGCGTGCTACGCCGCAGGACACCGACAGCCGGTCAGGTCACAGGTGGCACTGGTGACGTTCCGCTCGTCTGCCGACGGGATCTCTTCTAATCTCAGCTCGTAAGGACGACGGGGATTAGGCTCATTAACTCCTGCAGGACACCCTGCTTTCCCACGCGTCTCGTCGCTCTCGCGTCTCAGCCTCTTTCTCCCTTTTTTCCACGGCAATACAAACAAATCGTTAAGCGTGCAAACTCCCGTTTGCAAATTATTTTTCGTCCCTCGATGATTTGTTCTGGATCGTTTAATCGAAACGAAATTCGTCAAAACTGATTTTCTCCAACGCTATATGAATTTGCGAAGAAAACTGTAGTTTTTTTTCAAACTAACGTGTTCTACTAATTTTCCATATTTTCGAAAAAATATTTGTTTTCTCTGATATGTACGATATTCGCGTTTTTTTGTTTAGGAGAGCATCGAGTTTTGTTACGTTTATCAAATTTTTCGATTCTGTTATTAAAGTATGTGGGACATACGTATTTTCCCATCCTTTGTATTTTTAAACGACTTCTTAATAAGAATATTTTGAAAAGTTTAGAATAATTTTTTTTTAAATATCTGTATTGTTATTCAAGCTATTGCATGTTTTCTGTAGTCTACCGTTTACAAGATGGCTAACAAGATACCTGAACAATGATTTTACCAATTTCCCTTAAATTTCACACACATGTAAAATAGATGATCGTTTGTCTTTTGAAGTGGAGTTATATCAATGTTAACAATTACTTTCTTGTATCGCCCGAAGAAGTAAAAATTACATGACAAAATTAAGGCAATGTTTAATTTTTATGTTTCATATAAATGCAACAATAACTTGAGTAATAATGTGAATAATAATGAAATATTTGAATACACTTAGTGCTCGATTACATAATAATTCTTTATTATAAAAATCACCTAAAATCGATGCTTTTAAGTGGCAATACCCCCCTAAATTCTTTTTGCAGTATCTTTTAAACTATTTCTCCCTCGAAAGATTTTTAATACTTCCATCGATGTTGTTCCAGTTTTCCTATCTGGTTTTTGTTGCGGGCACAGTGCTATAATAACGTTATTGCACACTTCTGATACTGTACTCTGTGGTTTTGATTGACGCCGTGCTGCGTGCATTACTTCGTTGTACTTCACAAAAGCATTTGACACGATTGATTACAACCTGTTGATTGCTACATTATACAATTTTGGCCTCTCGTCGAGCGCTGTAACATTTTTAGAATCTTATTTTCTCCAACGTATATTTCTCTTTAGCACAAGGACGATATTTCGCGGTATTCCTCAAGGGCATGTTCTAGGACCTTTTTTATTTAACATTTACATGAACGATCTGGCGCGTGTTTGTATAATAAAATTTTCTTATGGATTTAATGATTATGTACCTTTTGCTTTAACAAGAAAATCATACTTTCATTGGGAACTAAAGTGACACATTTTTCTGAAAGCTTTAAGTCACAAATATAAATCGTTAAAACAGTTTTTTATTATTCACTATACGCCATTAAGTTCAATGTTTCCTGTAGCATCCTAATTTCGTTGACTGTGCTGCAAGATAATTGGAAATAAAAAAGTTGTTCAACCTATTTTGACCATTCGAATTTTGTATGCATTCAAAATATACACAAATCGATGACACAAAGTAGATGCAAGTAATTCAATAATATTATCCTCTCGATATTATATTTCCTTTTTTTTTCAGCGTATTAGAATACATTTATTTTGACGTTTCGACATAGAATTCGGAGGATGCAGGATCAAGTCGAAATTAAAATATTTAGCCGAACGGTACGTTACGCGCGATTCCACGATTATTCAGTTTCACCGAAGTAGCGCGTTCTCCGTGCAGGTATTTGATCGATGCGCAAACATTTTGGAACAATAAAGCTTGCGTTGATACCCGTCGAATATGCCGGTATAATTTTCAACGGATCGTTTATCCCGTGTTTCGACGTTTCTCGTTTTTCCACTGCCTCCCTCTCTGCCCCCCGGTGATTTATCGTGCCCGCAAAAACCACGCACGCGCGTGTATATATCGGTATAATAATGTAATCGTGGTCGCGTACGCGTTGGCGAGAGCGAGACAAAGAGATCATCCCCGTCGTTGGACGAAAAATTTTCCATCGAAAACGCGAAATACAACCGAAAATAATTTCCCATGCGACGCGCTGTCCGCCGATTATTTTATTCCCTAGCAACAGGTGAGATCACTCTTTTGGCCACTGTTTTTCTATAGTTCGGCGGATGAACGACGATACGCCCAACGAACGGCGCAAAAACCGGCACGCGAAAACTATCGCGGATAATATGGACGACGAATAATCAACCGCGATTCGGTGCGAAATTCGGCTGTCCCGCGGGCGAAAATGTTTCGCGTTTTCGTTCTGTCGAATTATACTCGGCGAATGCCGGGCTGGGCTCTCTTTGTCCGAATACGAAATCGGTGAACCAACGAAACAGCTACTATGATTCCCATTCTCGACCGCGTCATCGTTTCACCAATATTTCCCAAACACGGCGAACGCCGGAACTTTCATTATAATTCCTAGCCCGTGTCCCCTTGCATGCATTTTTCAATGAAATTTCGAAAACCGTGCAAACGATTTAAAATTTTGTGTATTTCGAAAGAATCTCCATACGATTTCACCGGTCTACTAAAGATCGATTAAATTCCCTTATCGGTCATTGGCAATTTCAATTTGTTTCATTAATACGGTTGTTAACGGTTCCTTTTTATCTTTAGCGAACCATATGCTTCGAATTTAGAGATACTGGTGAAATTCGTGACTTTTGATACGGCGATATGTTGGAATAATAAACAAATAGCGGTTGTGATTACGATAAAAATTAAAAGGAACGTCAAATTAATATAGCGATTCTAGTAATTGTTTTAGTAAAGTTATAAGTAAATATTAAAAAAATAAACATATTTAATCGTATGCAATATTTAAAGAATGGCAAAACATTGCTTAAAAGAAATTATACACATAAATAATTGATTTCGTTTAACGGGAATAAACCCTTTAATACAAAGATGTAATATGTAAAGAACTACAAATGTGGATTTTACATAACATTATCGCTTATAAAAATTTTAACAAAATAAATTAATTTACAATACGTTGCAAAGACAATTTTAGACTTTCTAATGATTGTTCAATTAAATCAGTTTTAGTGTGTACAAAATTTGCACGACTAATCATTCTATTTACACAATTCTGAGATAAATATCTTGATGGTACATACAAAGTATAATTATTTCTTCGCGTTAAAAACACTTCTTGTGATCAGTTTTCCAAAAAAGGTAAATGACAACGTTCAAACCTAACATCTTTCTAATTTATAAAAAGTGGTAAATTACAATAAAATATTAAACTTGTCCAGTGGACTGCGGGTCCATTCGGACCCACGCTGTTCATTTCAGAGTTGTGAAGTTCTGAGTTTGAAGAATCGACTGTCGAATGTTTATCGATATCATCTTACATTATTTTTCCAATAGAGAAAAATAATTTGTGTTGGACAGAATTCGCTGAACGTTTCACGAAGTTCTAATAAACCGATCCCGTCTCGTTTTCGCGCTAAATCAACAAACGAAACAACGGCAGCCCGCCGAGAAAAGAGTCCTCCGCGAGACGTTCGACGGGAGAATATTTTTTCAGCGACCGTCCGTGGTCGGGCAGGATCGCGCGATCAGGATCCACGATCCAAGTAAACCGTATTATCCTAGAGGAACGCAAAGCTAGCCTAACCGTGAGCAGAACGTCTACGATACACCATCGGTGGAGATTTTCTCGAAGGACGAACTCGGCCAGGGAAAAGCCTATTAGTCGCGAGGATCCTTCGAGGATCCTTGGTCTCCGGCGGGGAATATTGAGCCGGCCGGCCTAGCGAATCGCAAAATCCCGCCAACAAAGGACGCTCGTCGTGTAGTTTTGAAAAACCGTCCTCTCGTTCGCTCTCGTTGCGTTCCCTCCCCCTTCTCTCCACCTTTCTTGCCGTCTTTCCACCTGCTGAAGGCATAAATCATGCCCGCCGAGTCCTTCGAGGAGAGATCGGTTTGCAGGTGTCTCTCGACCGCCGAATTTCATGCCTCTGAGGTCGGTCTCGGTCTCTCCTCGCTTGCGATTTCACGAGATCCTCGAGAAAAACCTGGCGACGATTTTTTACGTTTATTCTCCCGTTGCTCCTGCGTGTCGGAGACGCGAGATTTCTCGAGTCGCCAAAACGGCTATCAAATTTTCAAATTTGGGGATCGAAATTTATTGTAAGACACAAAATACTTTATTGGCGATTGTCCTATACAGAAAGCCACGAATTAATTGGGAAAAAGGATAACAAACATTTCTATTGGTATCCAAAATATGTGCTAGGTTACGCCGAATATAAGATTCAAACTGTTGAATATAAAGATTCTATTGGATATAAAAAAATAAAAATTATATTAAATTATATTAAATATAAAGATTTTATTGAATATAAGTGTTAATATATCGACGAATTATTACTCAAATCGCGACATCTCACATCGGAATGTATGTATGTATGTTTTTTTCTTTTGGGACAATTTACATAGTTATTGATGATTTTATAAGCAAGCAATACATGCATAAACTAAAGCCAAATAAAGTATCCTGGGGACCTTACGTATTATTAATATACACTTTTGGCATACCGATCATCCTCAACGCGACATTTTATTTTATCATTGCGTATGTATTTCTCCAACATTAGAACTCTTGCATCGTATTAATTTCTCTCTAATATTCTCTTTAACTTTCTATGGACCCGTGTAACTTTCAGTTTACATGCTAATATATTGACATTTTACCAAATAATTTTAGTTCTTCCACAAGATATACTACCTCTGAGATAACCAGTAACAATATTAATGACAATTAACAGCACCATTAACCTGAAATATTAAAGTAAATATGCCTTTCAAGTTTATATTTAAGACAAAAATCTGGTCCATAGAGGCTTCGTTCAATTCACTTAACCCCTTAACGTTCATGCCCGAGTCTGCTTTGAAAAACGATATTTGTTTAATCTAATGGTTTAAGGGATGATAATATTTGTTTTCTTTCAAATTACACGTTGAACACAACATTGTAAGTAACAACACCCGCATTTTTAGAAACAAATGCAATAAAGAAAACTGATCATTCTTGGTTAACCCGAAAAATATGAGCGTTAAGGGGTTAATGTACTTACATTTCTTATAAGTTCCCTAACAAATAACACAAGGAAGAATTTTTGAAATCAAGTTTTCTTTTCGAAACGTCAGAAATCGCTGTCGAATTTTCTTCCATATTTTTTTGTTGTCCAGGAACGGATTAATTCGACACCGGAGGATTTTTCACGACGGAACACCGATTTTCCTTCCGGTCCGCTTCCCCTGTACCTGGCGACGAGGGGTAAAATTTCGCTTCGAAAGACGCCATTGTGGGCGAACGAAGGAACACGACGACGTTTCGGGGAATCCTTTGTCAAGGTGTCCCGGCGAAGATCGTCCTTTCGGCGAGCGATCGGCCGTGAGACGACGCTGGGATTACTCGTACCACCCCCGTGATCGCTTCTGGCGGTCAAATTACTCGGAAATTTACCTCTCGAATCAATCTTTCGTCGCTTTCGAGGAAAGCTCGCCGCGCAGAGCATGTTTCTGATGCACGAATCGTTCGTTTGCAGAGCTCGAAGAGCGCTCTGCCACGCGTTCGTGACCGAACAAGTTGTTTACGACGTTCGTTGTAGCTATGATTGAGACAACACCGGGACGCGTTATCGTCGATCTCGACTTCGAGAAGAGAAATCGTGAGTCAGAAAAAGTCGCAGGCCGTCGATATTACGATTAATTTGCTCGTAAATTTTCGCCCCGGGGAGTTCCTGGAAGCCCCGAAGGATAATTTATATATTTTTCGGGTCGACCTGGTCCACACCTGGCACTCTCAGCAGGCGTTTACCTGAACGAACGGACCAGACAGCGTCGCGCCATCTTTCAGTCCCCTTCTGGCTGCTTGGCGAAATTCCACCGGAAACTCCGAGGCGTTCCTGCGACCGAAATCATGGCAGAGTACCCCCTTCGTGGAAAATGTCTTTCATAAAAATATTCAGGATGTTTCTTAATATTCAAAGTCTACTTCAACCATCGAATATACTGGATTGTTCCGAAAGTAGTTTCGTTTCCTTACCAACGGAGACGTTAATTCTACTTTTATCCAGTCAATTTTATTCTAAACCGTATTCTCATTATTACACTTCAACAGTATATTCTACAAGTAAAACTGAAACTAAAGTGTTATACAGGGTGTTCGGCCACCCCTGGGAAAAATTTTAATAGGCGATTCTAGAGGCGAAAATAAGACGAAAATCAAGTGTATCAATTTGTTGATGGAGGCTTCGTTAAAAAAATTCGAAAATTTCAAATCATTCTGAAAAAATTATTTTTGGTTGCGAGAGTCAATTACAATCATTTTTGGTGAATAGACATACCCCCGAAATCCTACCCAGTTTCGAGAAAAAAATTCGAGTAAGTACTGAAATTTTTAGACGAAATTAAAAAATTTCAAATCATACCAAAAAAAATTATATTTAGTTTCAGGGGGCAATTACAATCATTTTTGGTCATTATACATAACCCCGAAATCCTAGCCATTTTCGAGAAAAAAATTCCTCACCGAAAATATAATTTCTGGCCAGAAATGTTACCCCGAAATTTCGTACGTATCTTTAAAACGTCATAACTTCTGAACGGATTGGACGATTTTGATGTTTAAAAAAGCAAACTACGCGTATTTTGATGGAGAATATGTGGAAATTGCAAAAATATTCGAAAAGTTGATCCTTGACCCCGCAAAATGAGGAAAACCTCATAAAAATGGTCCAATTTTCAAACGTTCATAACTCCTACAATAGTTAATATATTTCCATGAAACTTTTTTTTGAACTAGAGCTTATGGGTACCTACAAAAAAGTATTAGACAACTTTTCTGTAGGGCGTCAAATAAAATTACTAAAAATGAAAAACGAATTTTTAAGAAAAATCGACAGGGGGTATGTCTAAATTTATTGGTGAAAAAAAAAATTTCAAATCGTTCTAAAAAAATTATTTTCAGTTACGGGGGTCAATTACAATTATTTTTGGTGAATAGACATACCCCCAAAATCCTACCCACTTTCGAGAAAAAAATTCGAGAATGTGTGAAATTTTTCGACAAAATTAAAAAATTTCATATCATTCTGGAAAAATTATTTTCGGTTATGGGGGTCAATTACAATCATTCTTGGTGAATAGACATACCCTCGAAATCCTACTCACTTTTTAGAAAAAAATTCAGTACAGGCGGAACTTCAAACGTTAATAACTTTTTAACGAAGCCTCCATCAACAAATTAATATTCTTGATTTTCGTCTTATTTTAGCCTCTAGAATCCCCCATTAAAATTTTCCCCAGTGATGGTCGAACAAAAGTGTGTATGTCTAAACAAAAGAACACTTTCTAGCCATGTCAGTTGAATCGTTCTATGCTTCATGATTCTCGACGAAGATCGTGAATGATTTATATTCCTTTCGTAGATCTCGAACAACTTTTAAACGAACTTCGATATAACCTCGAAATACGAATAGCGAGTTCAACGAATCGCGTGTAACGCATCTTTCCGCTCGAATTGCGCGCCCGTCGGATAGAAAGTTCGCGAGTTTAGGGGTTGTGCACCGTTAAGAAGCACCGAAACCTTCGGGACCGCGTCAAACTACCTTGGAATTCCGGAGGAGGCCCGCTGGAACAACTTTCCTCGCAATAACTCATCGAAGGGTCAGGCGTTCCTCGCGCGTCAGGGACTCCTCGGTGCTGTTTGCCAAATCAAGTGTAAAACGTAAGGTAATTGTCGCGCGAGAGGGTTCGTTCCTCCATGCGCGACGGAAGGGTGCACGAAGATCAGAGGGTCGAATACGGTGCTCCGAATGTTTATAAACTCATCGTCGTACGATTTTCACGGCTAACAACAGGCTCGAGAAATTCGATTTGCGTTCATCCGAGCGGAATCGATTCGGGCATTTTTCAAACGATGCCTCCCGCCACGTCGCGCTCTTTGGCTCGCCATTCTTCCCTCGAAGACGCCATGTTGGATCTCTGTGTATGTTTAATTTACGTGAATTCGGTTTGTCGATTTTTAGTTGCATAGAAACGAGGAACATTATTTTCGAAACGAGATTCTCCTCTTTTCGAGATTAAGTTGAAGGGAAAGGCAATTATGATGACAATGAAAGAAGCTGGCCTTCTTCGAAAGAGATAAAAGTATATTTGTAAAAAATTATAAATGGAAATTAACATTAAGGAAAATTATACGTAAAAAATATAAAAGAGATACTTGTGAAAATGAACTCTTTTCGAGCCATTGTTTTTTATGGAAACTAAGAGAACATGTTTCGAAATTTTGTTCACGGTACTGCAGGGAATGGCGGTTGAAAATTTCTGTAATAATGGAAATTACCAATGGCTCGTGCGTATCATCTACCTTACTTGTTGCTCGTTCCTTCCATTTGTCGACACCGTGCGATAAGCGAGGCTTTCGTGCAGTAATCGAGGTTCTATTATATGCAGAAAGTGAATCGTACGTATTTTCATTAGTATTTTCTTTATGGAAATGAATACAACACTTAAATTGTTAAAAGGGAGGTATTTAAAAGGTTGGAATAATTTGGGAAACTGTTCCAAGTGGGGCAATTCATTAAATAATTTACTGCTGAATACAAAGTGTTTTTTTTCACATTCTCATTTATGTTAATAGAGGATCAGTGACGTAGAACTACGTATTAATGATTCTAGTAACTACTTAAGAATAAATTGATTCCAATTTATTTAAAATTAGGCGGACAGGCTATATAAGATTCAACTCGTAACGAAGTACTTTTTATTTAATTTATATATTTTTTTCATGTAAAAGTACTTCGTTAAATTAAATTTTTAAAAATACATTTAATGGAGTATAGAAGCTGCCTGAATTGTAATATTTGTCAAGTTTATAAAAGCATTATCTTTATTTATAATAAGATTGTAAGCGTTTTCAAACAAATGTTCTTATCTCTGTTTTAATGACAGCAAATCCTGTTGTACATTTACTAGCTGATAATTTAATGAAGAAAAGAATCGTTAGTTACCAGTAAGCAGTTCCAAAATTATTGAATAAAAATTGAAAATCAGATTATTGGAGTAAATACATATGAATTGAATGTAAACAATATGAAAGACAGGTTGATTCTAAGACCAAACTTATGTATAAAGGAACTATTAGCCACACTAAAAAACAATTATTTATAACTTATTTTGTCTTATTTAATCAGTACTATCTTATCAGTATATTGTCGTGTCACGTTCAAAATTAAGAAAACAAAAATTGTAAGTAATATAATTATATAACGAATTCCTATTTGTAGATGATAATCTATTGCTATAAATATTATTATGAAACAATGGGATAGAAAACCAACCATATAACAATTTTTCCCCCTCATACTGCTATTTATTCTAAATGAGAAAATGGCATTATTTCTTTTTACACGTGCAATTATGTTTTTTCATTCTCTTTAAAGAGAACAACTGCTGGTCGAGGTATGAAAAAATATTTTTAACGTAGAATTATGTGGATAACTTAAACATTTCTTTATCAAAGTTCAGTTTGTATCATTTATCTTGGGTGCTGAAGTATTCTTTCTTCGATGATAATTTTTTGTCGTCACAAAATTTTAAACTATTGTTCACGTTTATGTTCAGTAAAAAGAAACTCACGACATCGAATGCTTGAAAAAGATTGATTTTATTTTATTACAAATACTCTTCTTATTTTACTGTCCTGAATCTCAACCAAGTTTCACAGTTCATATCTTTGTCATAGCTTCCCAACAAAGCATTTATGGATTTTTTGTTATATAACATTTTAGTCTCAGTTTTGCTTGTAGAACACACAGTGTGTACGGAAAAATGCGGAACACTCTGTGTGAAATAACGAAATAGAATAAAAGAACAGGGAGAAACAATTGCGGATTCGATCGTTTTGTTGGACCCTGCTACGCGTTAATCGTTCATTGACACGGTTTCGAGTGGATCCCCGGTTTGTTTACCCCCGGGGTGACGGATCCTCCCCAAAGGAGCGATTCGAAGAATAAAAAAATATAAGAAAGCCACAGGCCGCTATTTAAACGAATTTTCAATAAAAAGATCCGGTGGGCAAGTTGACTTGGACTGTTGGGGAATCAAGATCAAGAGGCGGACGAACAATCGCGCCACGTTTCTATGAAGTTCGGGGGTTCACCGGTTCGCCGTTGAATAGAATTCGCGGATGAAAAGGACGCACGCGAGCGAGCGCGCGCTCCTGGTCCTCTTTTCTGAAAAACAGGGCCGCGCGTCACGTTTTTCATACGGCCCTCGATAGACGGCCCGGTAAGTGCATTCACCGTGCAAATCGGGTTGCCTCGAGAGTGCAACAATACGCAACAGGTGAGGAGGAGATCGGTACGCGTTCAATGGCAGGTGAAGTTTCCTTTCGGGAAGGAATAAGTACTCGACGGTTCTGCCGCTACGCCCGATCCGATTGACTAAAGGAATTCCGCGCGGGAGCGAGCTTTCCCCGCTTTTCGGTTCTATGGAATGACTTTACACGCCCCGCGGAATTCATTTTATGGGACTCCCGAACCGCTAGGAAATTCTATTGTTTGATCGCGAGTTATCTTTGGCCCTTTTGGAAACGGAATTCGACGAAACCGTAACTACGATCGCAAAAACGTAGCACCACGAACCCTTCGATCTTCGATTTTAACCCCTCGCCATGCAATGACGTGTCTGACTTGTCACTCACTCGTCATCAAGCCTTATAAATTAAAATCAACACAGTAGCTAACAAGAACAATAACGCTTTTCTTTGCGAAACATTCTTTAATTATAATCACGTTACGAGAGAGAGCATTTTCAACAAAAATCGGTCCTTGGATCTCCATACAACTTCTATATAATATCGAAACTTAGTTATTTACTCCCTGTTTGTCTCTTTAAAAGGAATATGATGATTTTGTCATCGTTTCGAGATACCAAAGGACGACCATTTTGGAACTATCTATACAGGGGGAAAATGTTTGATCATGTTACTGTTTTACTTTTAAATTCTCAATGCAACATTTCAACCATCTCTATTGAAGTTTTATAGTAAAACAAAGCGCCTGTAATTAAACTTGTAAAAACTGGCATAAATTAAGACCAGACGTGTTATTAACCCCATGCCATGCAATGACGAGTCGACTCGTTACAAGTCTTATGTGTATATTAAAATAAATACATTTTTACATTCACGAGGCATTCGTAAAACAAATTTATTTCGTGCCCATTCCTTGCACGAACAAATTTAAACAAAATTAAATAGTATACGGTTTGAAAAATTATTTGGAATTAAATCGTAAGTTAAGGGGTTAATATGCTTTTGCAAAATGATGGCGATCCCTTTTGATGTATAAAATATTTTTGAGATATGAATAATTGAAGTGGGACAATTAGCTCGTTATAACCCTGTCGACTATTCACAGTATGTCTCTTTGAATTTAATATTATTTCAGTTCCTGAGTTTTTGTGTATGAAAACGATTTAATACAAAAGTAATATGTAAGAAACAAAAAAAATACAGATTATGCATAGTAGATATTATCGCTTATAAAATTTTAGCAATTAATTTACAATGCTCTGCAAGGATAATTTTAGACTTTCTAATGATTGTTCAATCATATTTGTACAGAGTTTGCATGAATATTTATATAATTTTGAAGAAATAAGAAAAGATCGAGAAACGATCGAATAATTGTTGGACACGAAATATGACCTTCGATCAGTTTACTTGCAAACATAATATCGGTGATTTTCCTTCTATTATGCAATATTTAAAGACTATCGAGCGTTGAAGAGAACTTCTGTGCAACTTAAGAGAAGTATCCTCAAATAAAAATTTCTTCGTGTTTATAGATCCGTTAAAAAAGAATTAATTCGTAGAAAAACTACTGCTTGAGAGGACTATAGATATTAGAAGGCATTCGAAATAAAGGTGTATCCGCCATAGAAGGGTAACGCATTGTTCTGACATCCGTCGATGTTAATTAACGCGTCATTAATTATCCGAAATGAGCCAATAACGAAGTGGTCCCGCTTCAGCCTATTACAGCCGGTTCAGAAAGTAAAGAATCCCTCTAACAACGTCAAAATAATTACGCACGAACGAGGAACAAATTATCCCGCGATGAAAAAAATATTCGAAAAGATTTGCAATATCTGGGAATAAAAACAAAAAACACATAGAAAATCGCAAGGTTCGTAAAATTCTTTTTCTTTTACGACGTTCCGACAACATTTAAATTCCGCGAGCGTGGATTTTTCATTAACGTTGTTTCCCGGACGTCTGTGAAAAGAAGTCCAAGTTCCACGAGCAGCGCGAGGAAAACAAGAAGGATCAGAAAAAATTCGTCTCGCGTCACGACGTTCTATCGCGGCCTCTTCCTCGTTTCCCCCGGGCGCGGTTTTTAAGTATGATAATTCATGATATATGGCCATTCACGGATGGCGTCACGCTCGAATCCAGACACGATTCTTGTTTCGTTTCCGTGAAACGGATAAACAAGCCGAGAATGCCAGAAAAATGCTCTCGTCCGTACAAGACGCATAATCGATTAAGAGCCATGGAAAATTCATGATCCCAAGCCCCTCTCGATCCCAAAGAATGTCAATATGGTATATTTCACTATTAGGAGCGTAATCTTTTGTTTTTCTCCGTCGTGTCGTGTTTAGGGATGAGTCTTTCCGAAAATTTTTGAAACGCTGTTTGACACCCGAAATCCTTAAGTAAAAAAATTCGTAACATATGATATTAGATTTTTAAATACAGAGTCAGTTGCTTTAATATGGAATATTTTTTTTTTATGCACATGATTCACTTGCTTGCAGAACTTTTATAAAAACTTAAATATTATGAATTAATAGGAAATTTCATGCTCTTTTCACTGGTGGCAGTCAAATTTAAAGTATAGTAATGGTTTAGGAAATGTTTACCTTTTTTACTGAGGTCCTTATTTTCCATACTAACCCCTTGACTTACGATTTAATTCCAAATAATTGTTCAAACGTATACTATTTAATTTTGTTTACATTTGTTTATACAAAGAATGGTCACGAAAAAAATAGAATTGTTTTACGAATACCTCGTGAATGTAAAAATGTGTTGATTTTAATTTATAAGACTCAATGACGAGTGAGTGGCCTCATAATTGTGAGATTAGACATCGAGAACTTGTATTTATATTTATGTTTGAAGAAATAATCAAGCTAATACAAATCTGATGCAGTTACCTTATTATGTATAATATTAGGTCAAAGATCATTTTGCAAAAACTCAGACTGCGATATTTTCTTCGATATTCTTTTACGTTGCTTTGGAATTCAAGCATATGCACGCTAATTGCAACAAATGACAATCATAATCGATTGCATTGAACGCCAATAGATGGCAAAATTCTTTAATATTGCCTTGTTCCAAATTAGGAACGTATTCCACATTAGAACAACTGACCCCACTTGCGATTCGTACACACTTTTTTATGAAGAAAATAATTTTTTTCAGACTCATCGCGTCCACGGTCTCAGTAAACAGACTGGTAAATTTCATCGACGCCCCGAATTAACGCTCAATTTCATCATCCCCCTTTCGGTGTCGTACACCATCGATCCTTATCGCTGAAAAATCAGAATCCCCTATCGGCCACAGGATCAATGGAATTGCATAGCACGAAGGTGGCGTACAAAGGGAAAATTAAACAGTTCCATCGACTACGAATTCCTCTCTGACCCTCTCCGCGTACACCGTCATTATCTGTCCATCGTAGTCTCTCCTCACCCTTTCTCGAGAATACTCTCTCTCCCTTGGTAATCGGTCGCGAATCAGGATGGACAAGGGTTGTGCTCTCTATCAAAATATACATCGCCGCGGAGGAAGCAGCACCCGGCTGGATCCGTGGACGGAAAGAGAATCCTTTGATGTAGGACACCGGGGCGTGTCCCAGAAAACAGGATCGCTTCTCACGAGTCCTTCTCTCCGAACGCAAAATTATCAAAGATAGACGGTTCTGAACACAAAAAAAAAAAATGATTCTCGCAATAAACGACGAAATAGTAAATGTTATCCCATATGTCGATGATCGACGTGCAGTCTAGCATATTACCCTCCGATCTAGAATAAAAAATCAAACATTTTATCTATAATAGTACTACGCGTCGTATGAACTAACATCCGCCTTAAAAGGTGCAAAATTATCAAAGATACACGGCTCTGAACCCCAAATTGATTCTTGCGATAAACTTCTAATTTAATTATGCGATAATTAAACTCGTCGCAGACGTCGTTCGTGGAGAAAGAGGGAAACGCAACGAAACTAGGAAAAGCAGTGGCCGGTTTCCAGGAGGCGAGTATCGCGAGAAAACGAGAGCACAGGAAGCCGCGCCGCAGGGTTACCACAGAATTGCCGTGAGAAAGCAGACCGCGTTCGCCATAGTACCTGCACGTGCGAGCATAACCGAGGGCAGCGGCGCGTTCAGGTAGCCGCGCTCGCGGCGGATCCAGGAAGGCCCAGGACATCGTTCCTGGCACCGTGGCAGGACGTTGTTGCAGCGGGATAGACCCGACAGAGAGAAGGAATTCGGGTCACAAAAGATTCCGACGCGGACCGGCCACCCCCTGCTCTCATTCATTCGCCATCGACTCAATGTAGATATTTCCCATAGGTAAGGAGAGATCGCCGAGAGTGCGGCGGAGGGAGGGGGGTGGGGGGGGGGGGGGGTAAAGGGCACCAGGTAAGAAGACACCCCGCAACAGGGCGGAGAGGGTGGGCACGCAGCCTCCGGAAATCTCTACTTACTCGAGCGAGATGGACGCTCTGAATGGGTTTCACCCACCCCCTATTCCAACCCTTCATCCTTTTCTCGCCCCCGACGTGCACGGGACGCTCTTTCTTACGCGTCGTCGCCGAACGTGGTTGGCAGTTCCCTCTTGTTCGATCCTCCTCGCGGGACCACCTTTGTGCGCTTATTACCAGGAGGATCGAGACAAATCGAGCTAGATCTCCGATCTCTCTAACCGCTTCTACCTACTTATCCGTTCCCGACGCCCGCTACTTGTCGCTCGAGGGGCCCACCCGAGCCGTACCGGACCCCTTTCTGATCGATCGATTTCCACGGGACCCTCGTTGCGCCTTTTTTTGTTTCTTCGATTCTAAAGAAACTCCTCTTTGTTGCGCCAGGGCGGCGCGCGGGATCCTCGAGATCTCGGTCGATCGATCTGCCCGATAGCGCTTCCATTCGAGCTTTGTTTCGCGATTTCACGTGGGTCCGGCCGGCTAGGGATTTCTTTTTTAGCGGGCGAAGACAATCGTCGAATCTCGGCGTTCGACAGTGCTGGTCTCGACCTTCGAGCCCGAGACTGCGCGATTTTTATACGCGTTTATCGATGGTTCGTTACTCGACGATATTGTATTTTTAGAATTTTTTTTTTTCCTTGATGGGTCAGGAGCTTTTAACGTGCGTCAAATGTAGTATTTAAATACCTTTAACTAGAAATGTAGAACGGTATCATAGAAATCGAGGAAGACTCGAGTAAATTAGCTTTGGATAGATAGATGAACTGTAATTTAAAATTAACCAACTTTCCTATATTTTTAGCAAATCACTGTCTGCACAAATATTATCGTAATATTGAGAATCTTTGAGTTGAATGGACTTTTAGAGCGGAAGGTTAGGCTGGTTGTAGACGCGAATGACAAGTGTTTGGAATGGTACGAGATACGAGTGGATGTTTGGGTTTGAGTATTGGTTACGAGAGCCTAGAGAGATTCTGAGAAGCACGTAGGGATTTGTGTGCAAAGTGACACGTGCCGCGAGTGTGTGGTATATACGTGAAATCTTGAGGGTACCACGTGATTGGAAATTTAGTTCATTGTCAACCTTTAGTAATCTATTAAAACACCACAAGTTGTGCATTATGAGGAACAAATAGTCAAGTGTAACCTTACGAAGAATTACAAAAATGGTCGTTGCAAGAAACACGCGTGATCTATTGTTAATTAGTACTAACAAATTTATTACTTTGCAACATTTTATTGTATCTATATCTGCAGATTATATTCAAGTACCTGTCAATGTGAGCGTTTTTGTATTTATATTTTTATTATTAGTCCATCTTATAAGGGAATTTATAGGAGGAGTAATTTTTAATTTAAAACACTCGAATTTTCCATATGTCGTTTATAAAAATACTTTTTCAAAAATCTTTGTATGCAATTGAATTCTCAATTAAAAAACACAATTTAAAAAATAATACATCTTACGCCGTTTAGTTCTCGAGATATTACGAAAACATGTTTTCAGCACCTCCATTTTGGGGGTGTCAAATATTTTTTCAAAAACTATTCCGTGAATTTATATACAAATTCATTAAATATTTATTTTTGTTGCATACATTGCATTTGAAGATATTAATTTTATCCATTCCATGCTTTAAAGTTGACGATAGTTTCATATTAGTATATAATAAAACTTTCAATGTCACGATTATATCTTGCATCGAGGAATTACAAGATATATTGGTTAAGCAGATTTTGAATACTTTTATATGTTACCAAATATTGGAAAGCTATTAAGATATACTTGAAATTCGAAATTCTATTTTATTAAAAAACAAAATTTGTAAACACTTAATGAACACTACAGAACACAGCGATCCTTTTCTGCTTAATATAAACTTTTATCTTAACATTTATTTTTTTATCTTTACTACTGATCTATTCTCTAAGTATTTTTTTATTCTAGTATATTCAATAATATTGAAATTTTAAAGAGGATCTTCATTAGGGGCGCGAAGTTAATCGTTACTAGTCGACACGACTATTATTTTGTCAATATTGGACTACACCATTAACTTACCCTTTGTCTAAACAATAATCCTTTCCCAGACCCTTATAAAGCCCATGTAGTGTATGTTTGACGCAGCCCCACCAGTTAAATGCCAATTCAGTAAGGGGTTAATCTTCCATTGTTCATAGAACACGATGATAGAGACTGGCCACATAGAATTGTCTTTAGAAGTTCTCTGAAGATTCAGATATTTTCTTTACGTTTCTTATAACGTTCTTCAGCTTTCCATTTCCAATTTTAATATCTGACGAGAATAGAGCAGCGTTCAACCCCTAAATATCACGGTTTGCAAAGATCACAGATCGAATTAGATGCAAGAACAGGGGGAATCTGCAAGGAATCGGTTGCTGAAGGTTTAAATATTTTCTTTATGGTTCCTCTCATAATGTTCTTTAGCTTCCCATTTCCAATTTTAACCCTTTGCACTATGAAGTCACCTCTGACGTGACACTTCATATAGTTAATAAAACAAATTAGTGGGAAGCAGTTTTATTTAAAAAATGCTTTGAAATTATATGTACGTACATAAAAGTCTTGTATTATACACTTATCAGCATAACAATATTAGTATCCCTTATCAAATGTTCAAATGCAATCGTGCTGAATTGCGTATAAAACTTATGTCTACGAACATCCCAGTTATACGTGTAATTCAATTGTTGTTAGTATTGAGTTTATTCTCGTCCGTGAAAGTTGTGCACATTTGGTAGAGTTATTTTTCTTGAAATTTTTAAGCATCAAGAGACTGTTTTACAAAGTACCATACTTCAAAGAAATATAAATAACAATAAACTAAATATTCGTATTTTGATATTATACATTTTTTGCCTAACATGTGATATCAAAACGACAAAAATTAGGTCAGAATTGGCCGAGAACAAACTAGGAAAACAATTATAGTGCAAAGGGTTAAAGTCTCACGAGAATAGAGCAGCGTTCGACCCCCAAGTATCACGGTTTGCAAAGATCACAGATCGAATTAGCTCGTTCGACGCGAAGAACTATGCAAGAACAGGGTGAATCCGCAAGGAATCGGTTGCGTAATCTTTCTTTTCGCTCGTTAACCGCGTTGATCTAAAGCAATTCGCATCACCTCGAGCGCGTCCGGCAAACAAACCCCTCGTGGCGCAAAAACACCGTTCCGGCGACCATCGAAATAAATTACAGCCACGCCCTTGGGCAAATGGGCGTGTAAGCGGCCTCACCCCGGTCAAAGACTCCTCTGGAAACAGACGTACAGCATGATCGTAATTATCTATCGAGGAAGAACCACGCTACTCCGCCTTACTTCTTTACCCTCTGTCTCTGGCCAACGTCTTTCGTCCTCCTCGCGACGCGTCCGTCTGGACGGATAACGCGCGAGCCTCTCTTTTACCACTTCTCGTGAGAGGAACTAAGCAGGATGAGGTGAATGCAGAGGTCGTGGATACTGCATCGTCACGTATCTCTATTAGAAGACCGTGGAAAAGGACTTTTAACTCGCGTCTTCCTTCGACCCTGTCCACCCCAAGCACCCCTCTCTGGCTTTCTCGTCTTTCTTATTTTAGCACTCTAGTGGGATGAAATCGAATGTGGGGTAAACGTAATCGTATACCCTCGAGGACTCTTGCCTCCTCAGGAAAAGGATTTTTTAAGAGGGTAACACGCTAGTTTAGTTTTTCAATTTTTGAAATTGAAAATTGTACTTGAATTTTTTAGTCAAAATTATTCTAAAACCTTTGCAGTAACAATTCAAGGATATTCACGTGTTTTGGTAATAATTAGAATTCTTTTTATTATCCACGGAAAAACAGAATCGTCGAGGTTTGATGTGTCTTAAAAAAATGTCATTTTATGTTTCCTGTAAGAAAATATTTGTCGCTAGTACGAATGTATCGATAATTTAAAAAACTTCAGAACTGTTAAGAGCAATGGAAAATACATACAAAGTGGTACGTAGACAGAACTAGAAAGTATATCGAACAATCTTATAAATCACTTGTGAAATTTAAAAAACAAGTAACATTTCTAACGTCGATATTTTCTAACACGGCTGGTATTTCTAAATAAACCAACGGTAATTTTCGCATTTATGCATCGTGTAATTCCGTCTATTACAATTTCATTTATCCGTCAGCTTGGTAACTGTAAAAGATTCAATGTAGGAAACGGTTCCGCGGCCCAAACAGTTACTGTATTTGCGTGTTCGTGGAATCGTGCATGAAATTCAGGTCAACCCGGTGTCGATTCAACGAGAGTTATTTACGAAGAAGCAACGGTGTTTCGGAGCGACGCGAGCATCGCTGCTTATAATTCCAAGGTTTACCCAAAAAAAAAAAATCTCAAGCATCTCCGCGAAATATTTTGCTCCCCCGACTTCCGAGGAACCCATTTCTTCTCGAGCTTTTCTCCCAGCTCGCGGAGAAAACCGAGCGCGTTCGCTCGGATGGAGCAGGGAGAGAGGAAATATTTTTATTGGGACGATTACGGCTGACGTACGAGGGTCCTTCGAATCTCGCAGTGTCGGATCCATCGTGGGATCACGGCTTGTTCGAGTGTCTCGATCGATTTTCCTCGTCACGAGCTCGAAGGGAAATCTGAAAGGAATCCCTGGCGAAGCTTACCTCTTCCGTTTTAAACGGACCACCCTGTATCTGACGTTCGACTTATTCGCGCAAAAAAAATAAATGGCGTGAACAACTGTTCTTGGTAAACACGATTCTGTGATCCATAATTTGGTATATCGTGCCACGGGGTATAGAGAATCATTTTTGAGCGACTGTTTGAGGCTGGTTTGACTCCATGCGCTGTGATACAAGATTTTTAAATGTTTTTAAAATTTCAATAGTTAATATATGTACAATAAGGAGCATAACTGAACCAATAAGCACAAGTTTTGTATAAGTTATTATTTATTACTAAGAATATAAGAGAATATTAAAAAATAAATAGTTATTTCTGTCACAGTTAGAAGTAACATAAGACATTTTTTTAGTAGTTAACATGTCTTCTCGTTTGGCAATGAGAAAAAGAATAGATTGATTTGGTTTTGCATCACATCCAATACTTGTCAGTATTTAATATGTCGTTTATTTTTAATATTTTGTCAACAACCCTTTTGCTTGCAAAACTGAACTAATTTGCTTTGACATACCTTAAATCGTGCATTTTAAAAATCTGTACAATAATATTCTCGAATTTTGTCTCATAAATAATCCAGTTTTACCGCACACCAGTCGTGTATAATCAATAGGAATTGCTAAAACTTCTTTGGGTATGTAGCGTCAAAGTAAATGTGAAAATAAACATAGAAGAAAGCATAAATTATAGTAGATGATATGATCATTAGATAGAGGATGAAATGCCCTTTAAAATGAGCGTTTGTACGAGTCAATAGCTCTATTAGTTCCGGAGATATAGCGATTTTAGTTTCAAGTCGATGCGGTAGCTAGTTTCAGAGATATACGGCTTCGAAGTTTGTTTACGTTCGTTGTGCGCGCGCGAGTTCATTGATCTTGCGCGCGCGTAGAAATAGTAAACAGTGCGTAGTAAATTCTTGAAAATACTACGCTTCCTAGTCACGTGACTGTCTCGACTCACGCGCGACAAGGAGGCACGACGCGACGCGTCAGACGGAGACAGCGATAGTCAAATTAAGAAAAATACCCTTTTACATAAATTACGATATCTCGAAAACGGTAAGTCGGATCGACAAAAACCAAAAACCATTTCAAAAAGGAAGCTTCACCGCTGCCAACAGTGACTCGATCATGGAGAAAACACTAATAATTTCGAAACTGCAGGTAATTAAAGTTTTAGTAATTTCAATGCGCGTTAGTCATCTGTTTTAACACGGAAAGAGCCATAAGAGAATTTTTTTAAAATTACCTCTTTACATAAATTGCGATATCTCGAAAACGAAAAGTCGGATCGACAAAAACCAAAAACCACTTTAAAGGGGAAGCTTTACCGCTTCTAACAGTGTCTCAATTATTAATAAAACACTAGTAGTTTCGGAACTGCACGCATCTAAAGTTTTTAGTATTTTTAATACGCGTTAATAGGCTCTCGTAAGGCGGAGAGTCAGGCGTAGCGGAATTTTAAAAATTACGATTGTCTTTACACGATGATATCTCCAAAACGGGTAGTCGGATCGACGAAAACAAAAAACCATTTTAAAGGGGAAGCCTCCCCGCTTCTAATGATGGCTCAAAAAAGGATAAGACACTAGTAGTTTTGAAACTGCATGCGTCTAAAGTTTTAGTATTTTTAATACGCATTAATAGCATCTCGCAAGACGGAGATATATTTATTGATATAGTTATTGATAATACGAAGAAGTTGTTTATATGTAAATTGCAGGATAAAATGGGGTCTCTATTTTGGCCTAAACAAAAGTTTTGTTTATGTTATTAATTTAAAAGATACGATGATGAAGTTTCGTTTCTTAAATGGAACTATATATTTTTTTTTTGATCATGCAATAGTGTTTTTCAAGACGAATTCATTAAGCTGCAATTTATTCACCCTATTTTTATTAGTTTTCAAGATATAACGCTTAGAAATTTACTGATTTTCAGCGGAGACGTCTCGTCTTGAGTGGCAAGTCATAAAAGCGGTCCTATTGTTGCTCTATTTGACTCTGCCTGTTGAAACCGATAGCAAGGGTCTACGCTCGGAATGGCAGGCCCGAAGAGTATGTCTAAAGATTCTTTTCCGTTTTGAGTTCTACAAACTCGTGGTGTTTATCATACAAAGATAAAAGTTCGTCGCGAGAGCAAACTGCTTCTCGTCTTTCTTCTATGAGAGAATCGCACAATTTAGAAACCAATCTCAAACAGTATCTCTAAGACATATCTTCGCGATACGAAATAGAGACTGAATATTCCACAGTTGAATATTGTTGTTTAATTAAATCGTACAACCCACAGCCCTACAATGCCACTAATTATCAATCGATGTGGAAAGAAGCCGCGAGGTTCGAGGATATTCCAACGGGGAATCCGTCGCTGGAGGATCCACGGATCTTTGTTAGGGTCAGATTTAGACACAGCCTCCGCGTTATGCCACATTAGCGCTCCTCGGGATTCCGGTTTTTCAATACGATCAGTCATCCCCGAAGAATCGGCAGACAATGTGGCGGCAGCCCTCTTCCTCGTCGCCGGGCCCTCGCAAGCGTCCTCTTTGCCTTTCCCCTCTCGCCTCTCGCGGGCCATCGGGAACGAAGAAGCGGAAGAGGAGCGAAAAAATAAAGGAAAAACTTTCGGACGTGCGTTTGCCCAAAGACTTAGAGTCGCGAGCATTGTGCCCGGTCGCTGAGAAACTTAAGCCGAGCCTCGCTTGGTACTTATCGATTTATCCCGACTGGTAGTTTGCGAATTCCGTGGTCCGATTCCAACGGCCCTTCAAATATACGAGACTCTCTCTCTCGTGTCACTATTGTTTGCGTGCGTTCGCCGAGAGCCGTGTCTTTGCGGTCTCGATAATTTCGGACAATGTTCGAAAGCATCGGTCGTTGCTCGCGAGTCGGTCGGGAACAAAGTACACGCGCACAATCGAAGAACAGAGGAGTTAAAGGATCATCTGATCCCCGGCGTGTTGCAGTAAAAAATAAAGAAGACAATAAGGTGTGCCACGGTCGGGAGAGATCGTGAAACGCGAACCCCTTTGTCTTCGTCGGATGGAACCCGGAAATAATCGCGATTTCGTAATAAAAGAAGACGGAGGAGCCACGTGAGAATCTCCCGGCAGGGTCACCGTCGTCGAAATTCGAGCCGCGACGCTATGTAAGTCCGTGGATGCAGATGTCCTTTCTAACGGGTCGGTTTCGTAACGCCTCGCGAGTCGTGGCGAATCAATCTCGGTGACTTTCTTCTTTAAACGTTCCATTCGATTATACTATCGCTGATAGCTCGGAGGGAATATCGTGGATAGTAAGAAGTTTACTGGAAATTCAGAAACCAGCAGGAGTCTGACAGTATCGTATTATATCTCCGTTAATGGTATTACTATATTGTCTATCAGATTGTCGAGGCTTGTGTTCGCCAGTTTGTCACGAAGTTAACTTCGCTACTTCCTGAGATTGCTCCTTGGCGTTGCTTGTGCTCCAAGATCGATGAACGCTCGGTAACTCCGATGGAGAAAAAAAGATTCTTGTAGGTTTTACTTTATTGTTACGTGAGTGCTTCGATTGAGTAAACGAGCTTCTTGCAGTGAAAATTACAGTGAACGTGATAATATTCGAATTGATCTCTTGTCGTGCAACGATGAGCTATGATACATTACGATACCTCGTAATACGATGACTTCAAATACCTCGTAAATTATTGTTGTATAAATAAATGTTTCAGATATAAATTGTATGATTTCTAGGGGGACACATAGTACTGTAATTGGTTTTATATTATTTTGTTTTTCTATCAATGGTCACTTTCAATTTTTTATATAGAATGGTTAATATTCTTTTCCACATTTGGATAAACCATTATATTCGACATAAAAAAAGTACTAAATAGAGCTTAAGAGAGTTAAGAGACTCTATTTGGTATAATACTTTTTTATGTAGAATTTATTATGTACAGATATTATGTAGAAATACTGGATTTATTTAAGTTATTGCAAATATAATATAAATCTCAGTGTTTTGATTTAAAAATATTATTTACTACAACAGAGAAACTAGAAACTCAAATGATAAAAATAGAAAATATAATAGACGAGGGTCTGTACTGATCCAGACGGAGGGTTAATATTCTTCTTTCAGTTGGGATTTAATCGCCTCATTTAAATGGTAAATTCGGTGTAATTTTTATGTAAAGAGGTTTTCTTACACAGAATGTTTACGCTATTACATTATTTTTTGAGAAATGAAGGTGATCATTAGTTTTTAAATGGTATACCATACATTTTTCTATGTTATCTGAAAGCATTTGTCAAGACGAGTTCATTCCACAGTCCATCACTACAGCATCACTACATAATTGCAGAATAGTCAAACATTATCAAAATAGTGAGTCTGAAAATAAAGGTTTCTTTCGCTAAAGAATTTTTTTCTCGAAAGTGGTTAGGATTTTGGGGGTACGTCTATTCACCAAAAATGATTGTAACTAACCCCCGCAACTGAAAATAATTTTTTTAAAACGATTTAAAATATTTTTTTTTCATTGAAAAATTTAGGCACCTTTCCCAGGGGTGGCCAAATACCCTCTATACGGACCTTTAAAATAGCTTACAAAATATCCAGATCCAACAACAAGGGACTCTTAAAAATCATTACGATACATCTTCTACAGATGTAAATGATTAAAAGAATTAATCATCACCTTCGTTGCTCGAAAAATAATATAAATATTCAAAATTGATACACACCGTCTCGTCGATCATAAGAAACCGTAAAACTTTCTTCTGTTTCATTCCTTTGTGATTAGAACAGTTTTCGAAAAAATCGTTGACTAGTAATAACGCGAACGTACCATACATTACATTACTATTATCATCCTTTAAACCCCGTCGTTAGGAAGAAGTATTAGGAAACGGTAGGTTAAAGGCTACCTGCTGAATGACTGTTAACTATCGCCGCCCTAATTAATTTCCTCTTATAGTCGACGGAATCTGTTGTCTAGGGAAACGAAGAGGCACCTAGTGCGATCATTTTCAAGGCGTCGAAGGTTGGTAATGAACCGGATCCCCGGGACGAGCCTCCGGAAGGCCGTTATTTTATACCTCGCGATGCAAAAGACGAACTCGGTGGCGCGGGGCGGTCCGTGCAGCCGCGTCTGCGAAGGCGCGTGTAATTATGTGTGAGGATAGAGTAACATGTCGGACATTCCAGCAGCCACCGGAGTCAGAATCCACCCTCGCCAGTTGGCCCGTTGAACTGAATAGCCGGCTAATGAACACGAAGCCTCCAGTCTGTCAGTCCCGCACGTCGTCCACCGTGGGGAATGATCGTTGCTTCGGTCGACGATGAAACCAACCACGACGCCGACCATGGTTTCTAGCGTCCAGTCATGGACTGACTCATCCCGCGACCACGTTCTTAGCGACTCTTTGCTCCATGGCTACTCGATAACCTCGTCTATAAACCGTCCATCCGACGTGCAGTCTGTTTGTTAAGGGGTTAAACCACTGTGACGGCTGAAAATAAATATTCGAGAATTTTTTGGCCGTAACTATGAAACTTTTTCTGATAAATGTTTAACGTTTTCGAAAGTACATTTCTTGAACTACTTCTGGGAAAAATTCTGTATGCAAATATTAATTATGTGTGATTTTTCACTGCAAGTTGTGAAAGCAGAAATCGTGCAATTTTCTTGAACTATAAGAAGTACCTTCGGTTGCACGCACGGATTTTTAAAAATGGTGGAGCTTTGAAGGAAAAATCTGAGAAAACTGTGACAAAATCAATATTTCTTTTAACACCACGGTGAAATTATTTATTTCAAAAGGGTCATAAACAGTTGGGGGATAAATATTATAATTCTTATGGCCAAATCATTCATACAATAACAGCTCATTCGTTCTTTCTGCTAGTAATTGATTTTTTTTTTAAATAACCAGAGTTCACGTACAGATAAGTGAATTCAATGATATTGTTAATCGGACAGTGAGTAAAATTTCATTTTAATAAATGAAGTTCTACAATAATCTTATTAGTTGTTAGTTTATGTGACACGAAATCCTGACCAATAATTGTAGGATCTGATTTGATAATTTTGATCACTAAATATAAATTAAATTGAGAACTTCTCTCCAACTCTCTAATATACCTACTAGACTACGTAGGCATGAGTTCACGTTCTGACAAAATATAAAAATTGTGTATAGTAATCTTTATATTTTAAAAAATAGTTATTACAAGAATTTGGTACAAACAATGATGTGGTTTCAGAAAAGTTAGTGGATGCATACAAGGAATGCATTCCACGTGCATTTATGAAATTTTATATCGCTTTTAAATCAGCGTTTTCCGAGAGTTCAGAAAGAAATTTTTAATATAGAGAAATGTGGATATTTTAAACTTTTTATCTAGTAATTCAATAAAACCATCGTTATCCAAATTCTCAATGCTAACGTTCTGTTGTCTGAACAGAATACATATGTCCATACATGTAGATATACTGCCCTGCATAGAGCATTACGTTTTAAAAGATAATTATTATAAGAATTTGGTACTAACAATAATATCAAACGAAGAATGAAAATGACATGGTTTCAGGAAAATTAGTACACACAAAGAATGCATTCTGCGAGTATAAACAAAATTATTTAATTTAGTACTAACAATAATATCAAACGAAGAATGAAAATGACATGGTTTCAGGAAAATTAGTACACACAAAGAATGCATTCTGCGCGCATAAAAAAAATTTGAGTTGTATTTAAAGATGCATCGGCGAACATAATGCACGCGTCGAGGCTTCGATCACCGATTTCGTCGCGGCGACAGTTCTCGAAACAGTTGCGAAAATTGTCGTCGCGATTTTCCTCTGTCCACGAAAACACGGGTAACCGTCGTTGCACCCCGGATCCTCGGGCAGAAACCATCTTGTCGGACAGAATGGAACGCGTATATCGGGTAGGTACAATTTCAATTTCGCTATCTCCCCCCGCGGGTCGGTTCCTCGATTCGCGGCTGGAAGGGGACAGGAAACCGGGACGCGGAGGAGGCCAGAAGAAGAAAGGGGGTGGGGGTGAAGGAGGGTGTAAGATTCGACGTTAGATAGGCGAGAGTTAGGCCCGCGTCACCCAGCTTCTCCTTCTCGGCTGTCACTCAAATCCTTCCTCCCTTTTCACCTCGAACCCTCCCGAGTTCTCCAGCCCCGTAGCCCGACGTCACCCCCTTCGACCACCTTCAACCCCCCCCCCCCTCTCTCTCTCTCTTTCTCGCGAACACGCGCGTTCCTCCTGCGAGGGCCACCCCCGCGGACTCGGTAATTGAATTTCACGAGTTGGTTACCCAAACCCCCAGGATCCTAGCCCCATCTCGTGGGCGTCTCTCGGTCCGTGGGGCGAGGAGGGTGCGTCGACGTCGCTGGATGACGCCGATGCCGGTTCTGCTTCTGCGGCAGGGGTCTGCCAACCCACTTGATGCCCGCTTAACGTCGTATCACAACATTGATTACGACACCGGGACGATTGCCGCGAGAATGGCTCTTGCTTTTCCCGGCTCTTGCCTCGAATCGCGTCGCTGAAACGCCCGGACGCCTTGCGCCGCTGTTTCAGGGGGCTCGTCGAGTGCCCCCCCAGTCGAATGCACCGCGAGCTTATATTCTTATAGTACGAGGTAAAAGTAACGAGATTGACTTCTGTTGCTCGAGGACCAACGGAGGGGTTGGAATACACGGGCGCACAGTATAGCGATTAGAGATACTATTTGTATATTAAATGAACTTATATTTTTTGTTTTATTCGGTATTTAATATATGTCTTTTATAAAAAATTTGTAAGAATATATTGTGTTTTTTTTTTATAAACTCGTTTTCAACGAAAAATGTGTTTTAATATGAGAAATTAACATTATAATTCTCTCAAAAAAGTAAAAAAAAGCAAAGTGGTAACAACATTTTCTATATGGAATACTTTTACTTTCATTTATGTTGCAAATTCTGACTTAAATTATATAATCAATTAACAGTTTTAATTTGGATAAATGTACGTACTTTCGCGATATGTTTTCATTGTAAACCTTTGATTTGGAATATTACAAAGCAGCTGTACAATTTATTTTAATAGTATTTGCTGCCATTCGCTGTAAATAATACGTTTTACGCGATCGTAAAAGAATATTGAAGAAAATATCACAATTTGTGTTTTTGCAAGATGATCTTTGACCTTATATTATATATAATAAGGTAAGTGCATCAGCTTTGTGTTAGCTCGATTATTTCTTCAAATATAAATATAAATACAGTATTCCATATTACGAGCACTATAGACTTCACTAAAAAAAGTAAACATTTCCTAAACTGTTATTATATTTTAACACGACTGTTACCAATCAAAAGAGCATAAAATTTCCTATTCATTCATAATATTTAAGTTTTTATAAAAATTCTGCAAGCAAGTGAAAAGTGTGTATAAAAAAAAGTATTCCATATTAGAGCAACCGACCCTAGTAATAAATAAATGAATACAAAAAATGCCGTTAAAAACATTGACAACACCGGTATGATTAATCGAGGAAATCGAAGATTCGGTAGAACCGTCGATTCCCCAGAAAATAGAGCCACTTTTCAGACGAAGTAGCGCGAACTTCGAAACTGCCACCCTCTGACGTCGACTTCACGCTTTCGCGCGTTCATAAATATTTACTAGAACGAGAATAAGGACGAAGCAGGATCCTTGCGGCGACGAGACACGGCAGCCCCGGCATTCTCTCTGGATTTAATGAACCGCAATGATTTTTTACGGGCGCAAAACTGAAGGGGGGCACAGCCCTCATCGGGAGCTGTTTGTATCCATCTCCCGTCGATCTCTCTTCCTTCTCCCCCCTTTTGTTTCGCTAACTGTCCTCCCTTCTGTCTTTCAGCGAGGCCCCCTTTCCCCGGTTCCGCGCGGCGATACGTCGAATTCGAGGTTTTTCGCCCCGCTCTTCCCAGCCGATAATAATTTTAAAAGGGGGACGCCCGGAGGCCCTCGAGGTGTCGACCCGTCGAAGACGAATTATCGCCGTGTGACGCGTACTCTTATTTATGATCCACCCTCCATCCTGTATCGTCCTTTCTCCCTCTATCCAGGTTTCGACGGGGCGGACGAAAATATTCGACGACTCGCGGATTCGCGGAGAAACCTATCGCGACACCACCCCCCGCCGCACACCTGAGTTGATAAATCATCGACGCTTCGGCTCGTTGAATCTCTGACAGAAGGGTCGCGTGTTTACTGCGACCCCGAGAGCTGCTCTCCAGCAGAGTTCGACAATAATTAATGTAGCATTCGTTATAAAATAAACATCGATTTCATATTTGTCTTTGTATCATCCGCTGATATATTTTAAGGGGGCTTTCGAAAAGGGTGGTCTGCGAATTTTTTATTTGCACATTATCGATGACAGCTTGTTTAAATTTTACATATTTATTCACGTGTATCTCGAAGAAAATGATCCAGAATTAGTTTATTGGGAAAAAGGAGTCCGTGAAATATTATCAAGGTTCAACAATGAAGCGTTTACACCTGAAAGTCGGGGATGGTACAATAAAATGAAAAACCGAAATTGAAATACTTTTTAAATTAATCATTTCTCGACCCTAGTAAATAGATATTACTTTTGAAGAGGATAGAAGTGTGCATACGGTAGCACTCTAGTTTACTTAAAGAAATTTTTGGTTCTTTGCTACCGTTCCAGAGCTATGAATCTAATTGCACACCTTACGTATTTCAAGGCTTTGACTCGTTAAATCTATGACAGATAAATAGCGACTTATCGTGACTAATGCTTTGTAGTGGTACTAGACAATAATTAATGTAGTATTCGTTACAAAAGAAATCACAACTTCATTAGTATTGTAAAAGCATACAGTTGCAGGAGAATTTGGAAATTCCAAAATTATAAGTGCTTGAGTAGCAATACGAAAAAACGAAATGAAACATCTTTCAAAGTATCGAGTTTGCAATGGTCTTACTTTATACCTTTTACACAAGGAATAATTTTAAGAATCAATTCATGTAAAAACATTTATTTCACATTTACAAAAAACAGTGCACTTGCACTTCTACTAAAAATTGCATTACACGATGAGAGATTACGTTAAACATTTTACTCCACAACTTTTTTTTTAAATATGAAAAATACTCAAAGTAAAATATGAGTTATTATATTCAGATTTAAAGGAAAGATTTATTATTAAGAACTTCATTGAGAAGATTTTTCACGTATAAACTCTGTTCTCCCGAAACATTTCATTGGCCCCTGTATCCCCTGCTATATTTCCAATTTATTTTTGCACAAAGTATCATCCCCCACCCTCGGTTGTATTACGATTTGCCAATACATTCCGTACGGTTCGCGACAGTTCCACGGCGTCGTTTCAAAGAACGCGTCGGCGTCGGTTCGACAGCCATCGAGAAAATCGACGACAGCGAAGGAATCGGACAGCGAAAATACGAAAGGGGTAGGAAAGATAGCGGCGCTGACAATTGGGGCAACGGTGTGATCCGATATTGCGACGGCAACCGTGCGCCACTTCAGGGCGGATCTGGTTGGTCAATCAGCGGTGCATTGTACGTAACGAACCTCCGCACTCGGCCGAGTTTAATGCCCGTACGTGGACCTTCGTGAACGTGTGTGCGCGTGGGTTATTAAATATGACGAGAAGGAGGGCCCGCGGGGCCGAGGGGGAGGGAGAGGGGGCGGGGGCGGCCTTCTCCCAGCTTCCTGAACGTCGACATTTGACGTCGAGATTGTCGTTTAACGTTCTCTCCTGGCGGCGCTCTCGGATTCGTGATTCTCCGCAATTTTTATTTTTACTTTTTCCCTCAGCTGTACGGTCTTCGGAAGTTCGACATGGTTTTTAACGGAGACGATTAAAGGCTGCCTTGAAACGAAAAACTGTACGAGTTTCTTGCTCGGAACGCTAAATAACCAAACGGAGGCCTCCGGAACCTGTTGCCACGAATATTGCGCTCTTGGTAAAAAGTTTTGATTTCGGACTGTCGATTTGTGAAAAGATTTGGGAGATTGTTTGCTCTTGTATACATCGTACGATTACGATGATAAGAATTTGGTGATTACGCAAACGATAGAATATATGGAATAGAACAAATGATAATTGTGATCTTTGCGATTGGAGGGACATGTTTAGCTATATATTGTTCACCTCGAACATTAATTAATTTACGAGTATAGAAATAATATAGAAATTACTCTTTATTCGACAAATAAAATAGGATTTATAGGATAAAGGATCAAGAGGATTAAATACGATATGTTTAATTGAACAAGTGCGTAGCGATTTTAGTCGTACACGATTATTTTAAAATGTATGCAACAATACTGAGATAATTTTTTTAAAATAGTACATATTGAAATTAAATTTCTTCTCATTTAGATTTAAATAACTTCGATAGGATTGAAGATATTCAACATAAAAAAAATACCATGCACTTGTTTGATACAAATTAATTCTTCTCGTTATTTTGCATAGGAAAATGTTTATCATAGACTGTGGATCTTTATGCAAATTCATATTGATGTTAATAGAATTAATCAAATGGAGGCTTTGTAGAGGGTTATGTCAACCCCTAAATACAATAATTCGTATTTTTAAGTATTTCTTGTGTAATATTTTTAGAAATAAAATTTCCCATAAATGCGTAAACATCCGCAGTCTAGTTATAAGCATTGAATATGTAATACGTACTTTAGAGAATATTTTATACTAAAAAATTGCTTTATTGCAACAACTCAAACATTATACCAATGCTGATTAAACATCGTTTCAATTTTTAATATTAACTTTAAATTTTCAGTCTTACATATTGAATTAAATAAAAAGAAGTTGAGAAGTCAAGTCAGCTTCTAACATTTCTTTGAAACTTGTATGTTAGACTTCATGAAATTTATAGCTTCATCGTTGTAAAACTTGGCATAAAGAATTTATGACGAGCCAGAGTTAAGGGTTAATTTACTATTCCAACAAATATTACTTGTTTAAAGGAAACACTTCTCTTTAACTTCCCATAGTTTGTTCATTTTTCCACTGTTACATTAATAGACATATTGATAGACGTGTTTCGACACATGTTATTGCTTCGACGGTGTATTTTCTTTGTCCGTGTAAAGAAACATTTGAATGTAGACATTTAGAAACCTTGAATATCTCAAGATACAGAAGTGGCCAGAAACTTTTGAGTACACTACTTTAACAATTACGTAAATAAGTAGCTTCAACATAAAGAACGGTATTATATTGCTGCATTATTTCTCTTTATTTGTGATACCCGTTTATCCAATATTAGTGAAAATTTTTTTAAATATCTGGCCGGAAACTCTTGCATACATTTGTATACAGGATGTTCGGCCACCCATAGGAACAATTTAAATGGGAGATTCTAGAGACCAAAATAAGATGAAAATCAAGAATATCAATTTCTTAACTGAGGCTTCGTTAGTAAGTTAGTAAGTTATTAAAAAATTAAATTAATAAATTTCAAATCGTCCTGAAAAAATTATTTTCGGTTGCGGGGGTCAATTACAATCATTTTTGGTGAATAGACATACCCTCGAAATCCTACCCACTTCCGAGAAAAAAATTCGAGTAGGTACTGTAATTTTTAGACGAAATTAAAAAATTTCAAATCATACTAAAAAAATTATATTTAGTTACAGGGAGCAATTACAATCATTTTTGGTCATTATACATACCTCCGAAATCCTAACCATTTTCGAGAAAAAAATTCCTCACCGAAAATATAATTTCTGGCCAGAAATGTTACCCCGAAATTTCATGCGAATCTTTAAAATGTCATAACTCCTGAACGGATTGGACGATTTTGATGTTTAAAAAAGCAAACTACGCGTATTTTGATGGAAAATATGTACAAATTGTAAAAATATTCGAAAAGTTGGTCCTCGATCCTGTAAAATGAGAAAAACCCCATAAAAATGGTCCCATTTTCAAACGTTCATAATTCCTACAATAGTGAACATATTCCAATGAAACTTTTTTCTGAAGTAAAGCTCATGGGTACCTACAAAAAAGTATTAGACAACTTTTCTGTAGGACATCAAACAAAATTATTAAAAAGGAAAAACGAATTTTTAAGAAAAATTGACAGGGGGTAGGTGCCTAAATTTTTCGACAAAATTAAAAAATTTCAAATCGTTCTGGAAAAATTATTTTCGGTTGCGGGGGTCAATTACAATCATTTTTGGTGAATAGACATACCCCCGAAATCCTAACCACTTTCGAGAAAAAAAATACTTTAGCGAAAATATACTGTGTGGTCGAAAATGTTTTTATAACTTTTTAACGAAGCCTCAATCAACAAATTAGTATTCTTGATTTTCGTCTTATTTTGACCTCTAGAATCACCCATTAAAATTTTTCCCAGGGATGGCCGAACACCCTGTATACGTTTTTATTCCTCATTATAATCACTGCAATTGCGACCAATATTTATAATACTGCAAATCCCGGACACGTAAGAATATTCGCGTCCATTGACTCACGCAGCATTCATAATCGAATGCTTTCTACATTTTGCTTAGCAACTGAATTTCATCCATAATCATATTTCCCCTCATTACAGCGTTTTCGTAGAAAAAATCAAATCAACACGTTTTTCAACCGTAACTCGCGAAAACCCTTCTTTCCCAAACGGATCTATACCATTTCCATAACGAACGGGCCCGTGTGTGCTTTTCATACGGCGAAGCAAAGAAACGTTATCACCGTTATTATAATACGTCCGATTTTCATTTCGCGGCCCTCGAGCGCATACGGATAAAACTTTATAAAATCGCTCCGAAGTCGCTCGGTATGAAAGAGCGTTCACGGTTCTTCAGACTAGGTTAGACGTGTATCCTGAAAACCGAACGATTCAAGATAAAACCCCTTTTCGCCCCCATCGCCGTTAAATATTCTCCGCGGAGAACACTCTTCCATAGAGCTCGGGGCTCACTTATCTTGCGCCGTGTAAAACGATGAATACCGTAGATTATTTAGCGGAGGATCTCCGATTTTCGAGCTAAACAAAAGCCAAGAGAAGGTCGAGGGGCCGAGTAACGCGGGTGGTGGGTGGTGGGTTGGGGGTTATTTGCGATGATATTTCTCGGTGGCTGTCGGGGGGCACCGAGCGGATCCCCCTGTCGATGAACCCGCGCAGGGATGGCGGCGTATCGTGGCGCGGAACGTGCATAAATTTGGACGGTAGCGTCTCATAGCGAGGCGGATGGTGCTCGAAAGCGGTGAAGTGGACCTCTTGGTAACGGCGAGCACTTATTCGCTTGCTCGCTCACTCGTCAATCCAAATGAATTGGATAATTTGATCAGCTCGTTGCTGGCCCTTTGTTGCCTCCTGGGAACTTTGAATGGTCCGGTCGACCCGTCGTCCCTCTCTTTTTCGCCCCGGCTACCGTCTCGTTCCACGACGCGACTGACCCAACCGCGATTTCTCTCTTGTCTTTTCGATTCTTTCCCTTTCATTTCATCTCTCTCTCTCTCCCTATCTCTCGACACCGAGGATACACCAAGGGGCGAGATAGAATATAAAGAAAGCACCGCTTCTCCGATTCGGCTCGAACACCGACGCTGAATCGCGATTGGCAGTTCCCGGTACGGCCCGTGGAAAGGGACGCTCGGCGAACATTTCGGGGAATTGAAATAATAATTCGCCGGAAGACGAGTTTCAATGGAGGAAGATCGCCGTTCCCGAATTCGCGGCCCTGTTTCTCGGCTCGGATACGAGAAGCCGCACTCGACGAAATCGAGAAACGAGATTCAAAAGACCCGTGGCCCCCGGGGACTACGGTAATTGTTCCCACGGAAACCAGACGTACGCGACGACGGCCATGCGTGCGCCATTCAGCCCGCCCCCGAGGCGACGTTAATTACCTTTCTTCGATACGCGACGCTCTTTCTCGGAGACGAGACACGGGCTTCCAGAAAATCGCGAGAAAAGCTGTCTCGAGAACGTAAGAAACGGGACGCGAGAAGCACCGCGAGAGAAACTTTAAAACGGTTGTGCGGAAAACGTCATTCAACGGTGAGCATTATCCTGGCTCGAAGATCAAAGATTTCAATTCGTATTAATAGAGGAAACGAAACCGACGAGTATGATAATACGGGAATCGCGAGGGAAAATTCAAGCAACGCTTTTCAGCCAATTGGTCCAAAAGATCGAACTCCTGGGGGTGGGATTTTAAATGCCGTGCACGAATATATCCTTTTGTCTCGACTCGTGGATTGAATGGAACTCTCTTGCACCCTGTTTCCTCGATTCTTTGCTTGATTCCAATAATATCGATAAAAATAACTTACTGTCTGCCAGATGAATGCAATAAATATATTAAAATTTTCAACTAAGTACGAAATACGAATAATTTATCGGGTATTATCTTTTCTGGTACAAGAAAACAATTGGAAAGTGAAACGTGTTCTCTGAAACTCATATGCTTTTAAATAAACGAGGAAAAAGTTTCAGGTTTCGAAACAGGAACTTTTACTGTGCTTTGGATTTCTAAAGTTTGCACTATTTTGGTTAAGAGAAGGTATCGTATAATGCCCACTTCATCTTATTATTAGTATAATAAAACATTACACAAAAATCGTAACTTGCTTTCTCTTCCATATTCCTTAAACAATGTTAATTAAAATTGTTTAGAAATGAAGCAGGATTTTATTTGGTTTATCGTACTGTTACGGAGCAACTTGATAAATTGTTTAAATAAAATCAACTTTCATTCTTTTTCCATGTGACGCAATATTAAATTGCTGTATCTAACAAAATTATAATTCAAATTTTTATATTGTACTCCACAATGCATTTATTAAAAATATATGTTTCTGTAGGACTTTATTTCATTCGAATCAAAAATAATTGTAATTTAAAATGTAAAGAAAATGTGTTATAATTAAAAGTTTACAAGTGTTAACACTTCCATTTAATCCTGCAGAAGAAAGACGAAAAAGAGAAACGAGAAATAACAATAATAATAATTCATTTGAAATGTAACGAGTGAGACTCAATAATATAGTGTTAATACATCTCCTAACATCGATTATTCCCAAATTCTGCACATATTACTCGTAGTTACACCAAGAGAACTGATCGATAGGCAAACAAATTGAGTTCAACTAAATCAAACTTTATCTATGAAACATATCCATTGAACCTTTAAGGAAGAATCAATTTTTTGCAGTATTTTTGCACAGAACTGAGTACAACATTATCTCGTTACTTGAATAAATTTCTATTAGGGAAAAAAATTATTTGAATGATCTATGTAAGTTTGATTAATTCCAAAAACAATGTCTCGACCAAACCTCTTCATATGAGATCTGGCGGTCTCGATTCGATTGTAAAAAGAGAGGCATTCTATTCAGATTGTTATTTATACTCCATTCCATTGCAAATAATCTCCATAGCTCCATATCTGTGTACTAATTAAAAACTTACAAACTTCATTTCGTTGTGTTTGATCAATCTTTTAAAGATTCCACGTGCTTCGTATACTAGTTTATCCGTTTCAAGTATATGTATACTGTTTCTCTTATATAATAAAAAACGTGTGTACAATCAAGCATAGGTCCGAAAATGCTTTTTCAGGAGGTCAGACGCTAACTGTTAACGTTTACCATTTGATCGTATAAATCTTTGAACGTAATTTGACCAGAAATGTTCCGGTTCCTGAGAACAATTCGATTTTTCATCCTCACGTTTATACCTCTGAAAAACAGCGAAAATCTTGGAGAAGTAAATTTCAACGATGCATTTACCGAACCGAAGGCAAACATAAGAGTTCCAGGGTGTTCAATTCAACCCCCCAACGATGCAATCTCGTATTCCAACCGCGGGACGGTATTACGAAACGAAACATTAACGTATATTCTTTTGTACGGAATCCAAACCATGCGTGCTCATTTAGCCACACTCGAGACGACCGCTGCTAATTACCTTCCTTCGATACGCGACGTCCTTTCATGAATCGTAAGGCACGAGTTTCCAGAAAATTGCAAGGAAAGCCGTCTCGCGAATCGAGACACGGGGGGAAAAGAGTAAAGGGGTAAAGTCTTTGCGCGAGCAGAAAGGCGTCGTTCAGCGATATATGTTAGCTCGTCGATGATCAAAATTTCGACTCTCAACGGACGGCGGATAAAACCGACGAATATGATAATACCTGGTCCCGGGATCGGGTGGAAGGAATCAAGCAACGCTTTTCAGCCAATTGATCCAAAAGATCGGAGCCCCCGGGTCGCTCGCGGAGGGATTTTAAATGCTGCACGCGAACGTATTCCTTCATCTCGACCCGCGGCCTGAATAGGCGCGCGCTTGCATCCTGAAAGGAATCCGCAAGATGAATCCGCGAACTCAAGACAGCCGACCCATTTAGCCGCGGAGAAAAAAAATATCGTCGAGTCCGCGGCTACGGTCGAGGGGGGGGGCTATCTCGAGCCACATTCACGCAGGGCCAGGGTAAGAGGTGGATATTATTTTTTTTTTTCCGCCAGTTTTTCTCCTCTCCCCGTCCAGGGAATATCCGAGCGTCGAAATATTATTCGGACGATCGCCGCTTCTTCGTCGCCGGCTGACGGCTTCTTCCAAGCTTCCACCCCCCCCCCCCCGACTTCCTTCCGCTTTTTGTTCTCGCTGTTCCTCTTTCACGGCGCCGTGGAAGCGAGAGGTTTCCTTACGGCCGCGGGCTCGTAAGAATCTCGGTGGCCGTCACTCGAGTCCTCCGGAGCGACAGAAAGCGAGAGAACCGGAGCCGGTTCGTTGACGAATTCATCAAAAACGTTTCGTCGTAATAGTGCCCGTGATTACTGGGCGAACGGGGGGGCAGAGAGAGAGAGAGAGAGGACTGGTGAAATTAAAAAATGAAAAAAAAAAAAAAAGGAAAGAAAGTTCGAGGAGAGACAGAGAAGCTGGTTCTCCTCTGTGGCCGGAAGGTGAGTCCCCCGGCGAAGGGAAAAGGTGGAGATGATTAAAATGAATTCTACGGAGACGCGGGCCGTTCACGGCATTTTTTCCCATAGTATTATTCGTAAGGCATCCCCGTGGCTGGCGTTCGATGATATTTCGGTCGTTTCCTCCCTCTGAACGGGGATCGATCGACAAGGGGCGACGCTCCGTGGATTTGTCGCGCTCGCGCTAGAATGGGATCGCGGATTCATCTTGAAACTGACGAAGAATAGCACTTGATACGAGTCTCACAGCGCCATTTTCTGATGAAACGACGACAAGATAAAGGGAGGGGGAAAAAGGTGACACAGACGGCGGTTCGCGCCGTTCTGTAATTCATTCTCGTCGATTCGACGCGCGAGGCTCCCCTGGATCCACGTGGTCGATGAACTTCGAATCGCTGCTGCTTCCGACTCTCTCCGTTTTCCGGTAACATTTTGGTCGGTTCTGAACCGGGAATGGCAGACGTAGAACGATTAGCTCTCTAACTGAACGCGAGTCGACGCGTCGCGAGAGGAAATAATTATAATTCCTGTTGAAAGAGCTAATGTACCATTTCTGTTTTCATTCGTTTAGAAGATATGTCATTCGATGTCTCTTCCAGTTAGTTGCAAAGCTGATATATAGATCGATTATTATATATTATATTTTATAGGTAAACGTGTTTGACTATGTCGTATAAAGAAATAATTTATATAGACTTGATTATTTTTTTGTATATCTATTGCTACCATGCTTTGTTTTTACAATCAAATGTAGATAATAGTCAATTTGATAGTACATTAAATAATAAATGAAATCCCTTTCATAAAATGGCACGAATTTATTTTTACATAATTTTAATTATTAACTTGAAAAGTTAATTAAAAATAAACAGTAATAATATAGTTTCTTTCATTCACACGTACTATGTATATGAATTATTCGTCTTGATTGCATTTTTTACAAATTATTATGTTCTGAAATGTACAATTTGCTGCACACATATCTCTCGAATCTCTAATAAGAGAAACCTTAATACTTGTAAAATTATAACTAAAACTACTTTAATTTGAAATATTGCAAAATAACAAATTCACCATTGAATTATCGAATATTAATGGCGTGGCAGTTAATGCGTTAGGCTGAAAACAGACGAGTGAGTTTTTCCCGTGATGATATCGCAGCGATTCTATGTTTTTAATTGCAAAACTTCTACTATTCGATTTTCGTTCAAATTTGGCGTGTACCTTCAATAAATGTATCGCTAGAGCTTATACTGCAACGAAGTCAAAATTATTATTCTGTCTATTCCTTTTTTTTTACCCTGCTAAAGCTAAAAACAAGAAAAAGATTGATATTTCAACTTCAAAATGCTGCCATTCTTTTAATTATCAATTTTTATCTGTCCTTTTAGTACCGGCTATGGAAAAATGTATTCTAATTAAGAAACTTTTTCATGTTTTGTATCTTGGAATCATGGAAGCCATTAGAACACATTTTCGTACGAGGCTCTGTACTGCCACTAATTTTGGCTATTTCTCGTTGTAAAAATTTGTGAATATTACTGAAAGAGTAATAAATATACAGGGTGTTTGACCACCCCTGGGAAAAATTTTAATGGGGGATTCTAGAGGCCAAAATAACACGAAAATCAAGAATACCAATTTGTTGATCGAGGCTTTGCTAAACAGTTATTACCGTTTAAAGTTCCGACCGTACTGAATTTTTATCTCGAAAATGCGCAGGATTTTGGGGGCATGTCTATTGACCAAAAATGATTGTAACTGACCCCTACACTCGAAAATATTTTTTTTAGAACGATTTGAAATTTTTTAATTTTGACGAAAAATTTCACACTTACTCGAATGTTTTTCTCGAAAGTGGGTAGGATTTCGAGGGTATGTTTATTCACCAAAAATTATTGTAATTGACCCCCGCAACCAAAAATAATTTTTTCAGAACGATTTGAAATTTTTTTTTTTCGCCGAAAAATTAAGGCACCTACCCTTGTCGATTTTTCTTAAAAATTCGTTTTTGATTTTTAGCAATTTTATTTGACGCCCTACAGAAAAGTTGTCTAATACTTTTTTGTAGGTACCCATGATCTCTACTTCAGAAAAAAGTTTCATTGAAATATATTCAATATTTTAGGAGTTATGGCTGATTGAAAATTGGACCATTTTTATGTGGTTTTTCTCATTTTGCGGGGTCAAGGATCAACTTTTCAAATATTTTTGCGATTTGTACATATTCTCCATCAAAATACGCGTAGTTTGCTTTTTTAAACATTAAAATCGTCCAATCCGTTCAGAAGTTATGACGTTTTAAAGATTCGCATGAAAATTGGGGCAGACATTTCTGGCCAGAAATTATATTTTCGGTAAGGAATTTTTTTCTCGAAACTGAGTAGGATTTCGGGGGTATGTCTGTTGACCAAAAATGCTTGTAATTGACCCTTGCAACTAAAAATAATTTTTCCAAGACGATTCGAAAGTCTTTTTTTTCACCCAAAACTTTCAACACTTACTCGAATTTTTTTCTCGAAAGTGGATAGAATTTCGGAAGTATGTGTATTCACCAAAAATGATTGTAATTGACCCCCGCAACCGAAAATAATTTTTCCAGAACGATTTGAAATTTTTGAATTTAATTGTTAATAACTTTTTAACGAAGCCTCCATCAACAAATTGGTATTCTTGATTTTCGTCTTATTTTGGCCTCTAGAATCCTCTATTAAAATTTTTCCCAGTGGTGGCCAAACACCCTGTATATGCGAAATGCCAATGCAAGAACTTGCATAGTTTCTTTATAAAAAAATACCAAAGAGGTCACAAAAAAACGCGTCTTACAGTAGAAGATCCCCTCAATTGTCACACGACCGTTACCAAATAATAATTACGAACCAATAATAAAGGTTACGAATACTAGTGCAGCATCCGACGATCTTACGTCCGTGTCGATGGCAAAGATCGCTCCGTCCCGTTTTATTTCCGTTCTTTTTTCATTCGGCGAGCAAGTCGGGCAAAGCGGAGCGGAGCATATTTCTGAGCGCAGCGGGACGTATTACCCAGCGGCTCGTCCGATAATGTGTTTCTGATTGCCGGCGCGTCTAGATTTCGCCCACATCGAGGCCCCGGCGTGACGTAAATCCACCTTCGCGAAATATTACGTCCTCGGATTTCGAAGCAAGTCTCTCACCCCAACCTCTCCGGTGCCGTTTCAATTTTTTGTTAATCGCGGTTTTTGTCGTTTCTAGACGTTCGATCGACTCGAACACCTTCCATTTCTAATCGCGCCGATACGTTCGCGCCCTATCGAAACTTTCAGACCAGTTCCTCCAGTGAATGGCTCTAACGTTTCATTCGGGAATTTAATCAAAATGATTTATAGAAACGGTTGTTTAAAAGCCTGAGGAAATATTTTATTTGTCATATTCGAAGCAATAATCTCCATAACTATATATCCGTGTACTAATTAAACACTTACAAACTTCATTTCGTATACTAGTTTATCCGTTTCAGGTGTTTTTCTTGTATAAGAAATAATGTAACTAGCATAATTTGTTTTATAATCGTATTAAGTGTTAAATATTAGGTAAAAATACAGAAATAAAAATATCTACGGCGAGGAACATATAAATAGACACAAGTATTTCCTACGATTTAACGGATATTATTTCTAAGATATTCTTCTATACGACCAGTTGTGAATTTTTGTTTATCGAACAAATCAAGACACATTTCATTAATCGATGCAAGATATTACAATTGACCATATGTAACCTTGAATGACCTTCATTGTATATCATCCCTCGTATTTTTTCTACCTCTTCATCCACAAAAAAGTTATTGACATCGAAATCAAACAACTTTTCTCTAATTACAAGCAACCGAGTTATTCGAGCGTCCTGCCCTGTATTTACGAATCTACGAATCGCAAACGAAAATGAAAACGAAAGGAGCAGCTCGCTCCCCGCGATTAATTACTAAATATCATCTATCAGAACGCCTCGGTCCCATAGAAACCGTCCGACAACTTAATTCCTCCGTCCAAGGAAGAAACGATCGAAGAAAAGGGACGACGTCTCGCCTCCTTCCGAATTCGCGGCCCCCCTTTCGCGTACGACGGAATTTTGGATCGAATCAGTCATTCGAGATCGCGCGCGGATCTAGCACCGATGACTTTGACAGATCCCCCTAATTACCCGTCCGCGTTTACGCGCGAAAGGAGAAGCGGATAATCGCGCACGGGAATCCCTGTAAATAATTTCTCCCTCCGGGGGCAGGAAACGGTTCTTCTCCGCTCGTCGTTTAATAATAATATTGTTTAATACGGTTCTTTGAGCGGCTGGCTTATTGACGAAAGACGGGGTACGCCGTAGCTGGCACGAATTCACCGCGGGGAATAGCGTCATTATTCGACGACGCGTCGAAGCGGCCGTTTTTAATGAGATCCTACAATATTTAAGGCGACTCTCGAGAGATTTTACGCCATCGCGTTGTCACCGTGAAACCCGCTGAACGTGTCACAACCACGTCCGCTGACGATCGATGCGAGAGATATTTTCCCTCTCGCGTCCCAAATACCGACGCCACCGCCGCGACGGCGTTCGAAATTGTTTCGTCGAAACGACCGTGTCCGCCCGTTCGGGAATAATCGAGCAACTCTGTTACGAGATCGATCTATTCCGAATCGTCGATCGACCGCGGTGCCACCAGAATCCACCGACACTGAAAATACTCTGCGTCGAACGACTGGACTCCTGAGGAATGTCTAGAAATTTTGGCTGGAATACTTTTGTAAAAGTTTGTTTATCTATAAAAATTTCTCATCTTCTACTGTACTGTAGTGGCTTTCCGCTTGGATCGTCTTTCGATCGTCTGTTGAATATTTATTTGCTAATGTGACAGAGTTTGGATCCAAGTATGTATTTAATTGATGTAGTTTTGCAAAACGAAAATGCTGTTCTTGACGGTTTTCTGCTGAGTCTCAGAAAAAATAACGAGACGGGGTGCAATAAACGAGTGTCCTCCCCAGGTGGTACTGACCTTTGCAAGGGAGGGGACTGCATCAATAGATACAAATTTTCATTGAAAACATGCAATGCTTATTCTCAACAGGCTCGCTTGTTTATCTCGCGTAGAAAGCTTGTTACGAATCTAAAGGTGTATAATGGCGGTCTACTAAGAATAGTTTTATATAAATAGTTAACCTTAATTCAGAATTAAATATCGAAAAAGTCGATTGTACCCTCACGAAAAATTTGTATAAAATCGGTTGATGCGTTTCCTCGATTCGTTAAAACGATCTTTAACGAGCAGCTTCCGGGGCACAGCGCGTCACGTTGCTTTCGTAGTTTCGAGGCAGTCATTTCCAAGGGGACGTCCAATAAAATAAGAACCGAGTTCTCGAGGAAACTCGCAACCGAACGGAATAAATATCGTTGTCCCAGGGAATATATACGTCATAGCAGGCAAAAACGGATCAGTGGCATCGTTTCGTTCCAAGTCCCCGCGTGATCAATACGTACAGACGAGCCCGTCTACAGGTCCGGATCGATCGTTAGAGGTATGTTTGATACATACGTAGAGGAGTATCGAGGCTCGGAGGAGAATCGAGAACGCGAATAACGATGGATGTTTGGAGACGTAATAAATTATCGGTTATTAATAACGCGCTTAGACTGCTCGTGCTCGACCCACCTTTTCATCTCGCGTCTTTCGTTTCGAGGGATCGATTCGGTTAAATCTGACCAGTACGATGGTTTGCTGGAGCTCGAGTGATCGCCCAAAATATGTCCATTCAAGCTTAGTGATTAGCGTAGGTGATCATTTTTTTTCCTATCTTGTGAGAATAGATTCAATGCCATAAAAATAAAATACAGAGGAATTAGTTTTAAAAGAAAATGTTCCAACGAATCGTGGAAAAATTATTTTAATATACCGTATTTTAGTGTATTAAATGATATAGATTTGAAAAATTATTGACACACGTTTTTGCTCCATTAGTAACACACACAAAATTGTTTAAATATCACAGAAAATGTCTATTCAAGTATAGTAGTTAGCGTCGGTGATCATTTTTCTCCTACCTTGTGAGAATAAATTCAATACCATAAAAATAAAATACAGAGGAATTGGTTTTAAAAGGAAATATTCCAACGAATTGTCGAAAAATTATTTTAACAAAAAGATAACTGTTTTTAATACACCGTATTTTAGTGTATTAAATGATATAGATTTGAAAAATTATTAACAGGCGTTTTTGCTCCATTATGTAACGCAGATAAAATTGTTTAAATACATTTATTATTCTTTGAACTTCCCAGAACAATCGAAATTCATATTTCAAAGCCGCGAAACAAAACGCGACGCAACGTCAAGAGACCAGACCTGTATGCTTTGTATGAAGTATCGATGGAATAGTTTCCGGCGTTTGCGCGTTTACAACTTCAAGATTTAATTATCGACGCGACGTCCCTATGTTGTCAGTAAAATTATTGAATATTCGCGTATCTGGCTTCAGTATTATTGAAACAAAACATTCGAAAAACGATCGTTAAAATAATATATTATCTCGTTTAGATATTATTTGAAATAATCGTCGATACTCTTGATTATATATTTATTCTCCTAGAATAAATTGTTTATTGAAATAATCTCTCATATAGCAAAAAAATTCCCGGATTCTAGTTTAATAATTTATTGTGATAAAACCACTATTATTTATTCAAATAAAATAACAGGTACAAACAACATACCAACTACATTAATTATTACTGTACAGGTGAAAATACAAAATTTGAATATTTTATACTTTTGATTTTTATGTTATTACATAGAAAATAATCTAGTGTCTTGTGATGCGTTAATTCCTATAAAACTGCATCTTTCTAATTTTCTATCATTCTATTGCATCCGTGAACTTATGGGACGACCTAATATATCTTTCTTCTTTTCGCTAACTGCATTCGTTTGAAACGTGCTTAAATGGATAATATAAATCGACCCTAAAACACAAGTCGATCGAATCGAGTTTGACTTGTTAGCATCCAATGATTATTTCACGTAAACCTGGATCCTAAACGAAAGGAAGCAGATCGGTAGAACCGATTAATAAAATCGCGATCGTTCGTCTTCGATGCAACGGAAAATTAAACGCAACGAGCTTGGGGCTTCCAAAGGCGATTTTTGAAAGGTTAAAGATGGCGAGCCAGGAATGCCGAGCGATTAGACCGACGTTTTCTAGCCTGATCGACTTTTCGACGCGTCCGGTGTGGGCTTCGCGCGTAAATTAAATACTCGATGATTAATGGCGCGATCCAGATGGATAATAGTCACCTACGTACGCGATTTACATCTCGCCGGTTTTCAGGCTCGCCTGTCAAGGTCAGAGATCCAAGCACTCAGCAACGAATCGATTAATAACGTCTCGTCGACGGTGCTGGTCGTAACACATACGCTGTTCCTTCTCTCTTTCCACACATATATAGGGCTAGAAACCGATGAGGATCACGAATAAGAGGCGGGGGCGAAGTTCACTTTGATTTTGCCGCCGGAAGACTTGCATCTTCGATCCCGCGCAGGTGTCTAGCGTGTCTATTCCGGTGGATTTTTTTACAACCGCGTCGCGACGTTGACAACTTTCGACGGAACATTCAAGAAATAGGCTGGGAGAAAACTTGGACGAGCTTTGCAATTCATTCGTACTATCCGTGAGTAATTTTAACCTTAGAACTACCAACTATGGTGTGTTTATTTGTACCAAAGAAATTAAGTACAATGAAACAGAAATAAATATTTCATTCTCTTATAGAAAACTGTGGTAAATTTTGAGAAATCCAGAAATCAAGTAACCTTTTCACAATTTTTATTTCAAATTACTCGTAAACGTGCGTGTACGTATAGAGAGAAATAGAAATTACGTAAGAAGTTGTCTTGTTTCATAGAAAATTCCTGGCCATCCAATTAAGACAACAATTTTATTTTTGAGCAGTCCATGAATGCTTAAATTATTATTAAATACGTACATGAGTTTCATTTTGTAAATAGTGTATTCTAATAAAAGGGAAGCTAATCAAGATCTGATATCAGCATCCAACGTGTAATAAAATAACAAAATAACAGACTTTTGCGCACCTTCTTAGGAGTTAATTTCATAACGTAGTCTGATTCGGTTCAATGTCAGTTTTCTTCGTCGATTGTACACATCTTTGATCGATACTGATTACTTCAATGTATATGAAATCACTTACCAATAGAAGAGTTCTTTGTGGCCGGACACAATCCTGCGAACAAACAAACATTTGCAAGTTAGATCATTTACAAAAAGAACTGTATCGAATAGAAAGGAAATCTAACAAAACAAGAAACGTAGAAGAGGAAGAACATTTTACGGTGATGTTCATTTTAAAAGAAATACTGTCCTAACCCCCTTAAAGATTATATAAAGTATCACGTCCATGCAGGCAAAATTTTGGTCAAAAACTAACATTGTATTTGAACGACAAACGAATACAGATAAGAAGGAAAGGTCGAATTTGATTTATAGAGAAAAATAAAAAACTAGAAAATTAAGCTTGCGATCCGGTGGTTTGTTTGCAAACGTGTGACTACGAGCCAGTGATGGAACTAGCGTTTGACGCGTTGGGAATCCTAAACGATGACAAGAGCGAAGAAATGCAAGGTTACGGTGTCCTCTCGGAGAACGAGATCTGTTAAATATCGTGTCAGGGTCCCCTGAAACATTCATCAACGGGTGGCCAGCCGAGATCCACTTTCCTCGGTGCACCCTATTCGCAGAGGCAAACCACTCGAGCCCCTCCATCCTACGGGGGTCCCTTCTTACGTAATCCGTCTGTTAAAATATCAATCTCAACGTTTCACTCTTTGCACAGCATTCCGTGCAGGGGTGGCCCCGATCCTCACCCTCTTCTCTGTCTGGACGAGGTCATCAAAGATGCAGCAGCAATCAGCGGAGCTAGTCGAGCGGACGGGCAAGCAGAGAACCGACTACCGACCTGGACCCCAGGGATGCACGCGGGATTTTCTTTGAGCGTCTAAATCGATCCCTCCCGCCCGGAGAAAAATATATTCGGCCGCCGGCCAGCCCTTTCGGCCGCGAGCCTCGATCTCTGCGACGAAAACATTCCGAGTCCCCGTGAATCCACCGTTCGGGCTCCGCCACGCAATTATACGTTAACGACAAGGAGAGGGAGAGGGGGAGGAATCGCAGTGACATTTCCTATGACGCAAATAGCTTTCTTTTTCATCTCCATCGTCGTCCCTCGGCGCTTGCCCGGAATCGTTGATTAAAAAAACGTCGATTCGTCCCCGAAATTGGCGGAGAAAATCACAATTGCTGATATGTTAGGTGTAGGGACGAGCTACGCGCTCTTTCTAGCAAAATTCAATCTTCAATTTCAGAAAATTAACGTATGCTTAGTCCGTGAAACATTCCTCGCCGCTGTAGCGTTTAGGTTTCGTTACGATCGATGATTAAAACGATCTCGAAAATGATAGAGTCGTCTTCGACTTCGTTGAAACGCGAATCGGTTAAGTAAAGTAGTAACAGAGACGATATACGAGTAGACCTTACATCCAATGTATGTTTTTGGCCCATTTTTCTGAAGTCCTAGAGCTCCGTTACCATTTTTGTGATACTCGCAACATTACCAATAGGTTAGAGGAGTTTTCTCACTTTACGGGGTTAAGGAACACCTGTTCACACACTCTTAAAATTTCGAAATATTCTCCACTGAAGTAGGTGTTATTTGCATTAAACTTCGATGAACCATTTCTGACCGTACATTATATTTTCGATTAGGAATTTCTTTCTTGGAAGTGCGTAGGATTTCGGGGGTATGTCTATTGACCAAAAATGATTGTAACTAACCCCTTCAATTGAAAATAATTTTTCCGTGAATGATTTGAAATTTTTTAATTTAATTTTTTAATAACTTTTTAATGAAGCCTCAATCAAGAAATTGATATCCTTGATTTTCGTCTTATTTTGGCCTCTAGTATAACACTTTAGTATCGATTGAACAATGACATTAGAAAATATGTAGATAATACGTTTATTATTAAAAACCGCTGTATCAAAATTTACAAACCTTTTATGACCAGCAGATTTATGGTAATGGCTGCTCTGTTCTCTGTATCACTCTTTCGTCTGGATGGCACCTTGTAGTGCTTAATTGTTGCTGTTGCACTCACATTAGAAACATTTAACACTTTCACCATATCAACGTATTCACGATTGCTATAACGAGCCATTGCTACGACTCGACTGATACAAACAGACTAACGACAAGAGTAGCCCGGCAGTCGTAGAAGAGAGAATGTAAACATTTCAGAGGACAACGGATTCGAGAATGTAAACGAAAATGATCGTGCTATGTGCGGGCTCGAAACAATTTACAAACTCGATTTTCTCATAAACGTGGAAACGTTATTTCTGTTTCTCGACTTATTCTCGCGCGTAGAATTACCCCTCGCCCCATGGTACCATCCGTTCGATAATTTTTAAATTAAAAAATGTTTATTGAAATTTGTCATTGCAATATAGAGGTGGAAACGACGTCTATATGAAAGCGGTGTATTATACAGGGTGTTCGGCCATCTCTGGAAAAAATCTTAATGAAGGATTTTAAAGGCCAAAATAATGAAAATCAAGAATACCAATTTGTTGACTGAGGCTTCATTACAAAGTTATTAACAAAATTATTAATAAAATTTGTATACCTACACGAATTTTTTTCTCGAAAATGGTTAGGATTTCGAGGGTATGTCTATTCACCAAAAATGATTAAAATTGACCCCTGCAACTGAAAATAATTTTTTTAGAACGATTTGAAATTTTTTAATTTTGTCGAAAAGTTTATCCACTTACCCCGTCGATTTTTCTTAAAAATTCGTTTCTTATTTTCAATCAATCTGATTGCCGTCCTACAGAAATGTTGTTTAATACTTGTTTATAGGTATCCATGAACTCTCCATGATAAATAAATTTCAATGAAATATATTCACTATTGTAGGAGTTATAGTCGTTTAAAAATTGGATCACGTGTATAAGGGTAAGGTCTATTCGTATACCTCGTCTGTGGTAGTAAACAGACATGACCAAGTCTGGAGAATACGCCGGGTACGGAAGAACTTCCCGGTCAAATTGAAGATGAAGTCTTTTGTCGCCCGAGCAACGGTATGACAGTATAACTTGACGATTTCCTTGACCAAAAGAGGGTCTCTCACGCTCCAATTTAAATCGACCAAATGGCGCTAATAACGATTGGCCGTGACTATTTCACCCAGTTTGAGTAGCTCATAATAAACTACCATCTTTCGTGTCCTGCCAGACAATGGGTAAAACTCTTTTTAATATCAGAAAATCTTTTTGCGACTTCGGTTTTAACGATCTTTTGTAGAATCATATATATTTCTAATGATATGTGTGAAACGACTGCCTTCGTTACTATCTTCGACTATCTTAAAAATAAAATTAATTATATGGTAATACATATCACTAGGTAGTACATAACTAATATTTACACATAACAGAAATATATAAAAATGATACAGTTCTAGGTTAGAAGACACCTTAATCCAATTGCATTATTAGCGCATATTATACATATAGTTTTAGTGCTAAAATTTTAAATTAACAGAGAAATGAAGAAAACAAAATTAACAAAAATTTGGTTGATAGTAAAGGCATATTTATCACTCTTTCGTATAATGCAAAGGGATTAATAAGTACAAACTATTACAAGAAGTATTTTCCTTATTTCTAGGGATTCACGAACCACCAGTTTTAGAAACGATATTCTTCCCTTGCAAATGATTAAACAATTTTTATATTCGCACCAAGCATCTCTGCGAGTTTTACTAGAAATACTCCGCACTGTATCACGCTAAAAGCGTAGAACTCTTTTCTTCCACCTAATAATTCTCCGAATGTCAACTTCACGGAAGCCATTTGATCGAAACTCGAAGTCCGTTCCGCTCGAGAACGCCCTTCGGGGCGATTTACGCTGTCCTTAATAAATCCTTCGGAAGCCCGGTCGCGGGGAAGGACATCAAAGTCCTCGCGCTGATCCTTAATAGACAACGATCCGTCGCGCGGAGGTCCTCGTTGAAATCACTGCTTACAGCCACCCCTTCGACCGCTGGCACCCGACCATCCCCCACCCTGTGAACGCCACAGCGGGGCAGGGGGTGGCTTGGGCTCTATTAAAAATGCAATATTCTCGTTAATCCGCGCCGGTATGTGGTACCGGCTAATTAGCGAGTACGGAGGACAGGGATGCATACATACGTACACCACCTCCCCCCTCCGTTGTCATGCAAATACCTCATGGTGGCCGCATGAAACACGCCCATTCAACGTACGCTCGTGTGGGCCACGGTCGCGCGCTCGTGGCCGTATGCCCGTTATATTCAACACGTATTAATAACGAAACAAATATTGCTTATCGAATATCAAATTTCACCGATGTTTCTGGCAATACCGTACTTTGTACCTGGCACTGGTCGCGGAATATTCCGAATTGAAATTATTCCTTTTTATTCCACGAAAACCTCTAACAAAAGGTGACGACCTGGACGAGCGATTTTTAAACGAGAATGGACGAATTCTAATATTAGGTGATTATGATATTTTTATAAAAAATGTCTTTATGGATAAATATGTTGAAGTTGTCGGATCGACTTCGTTCCTTTTGTAAACTGTAGACTTTCATGGAACAAGTAAAAATAGTTTGTTCGATAATATTTCACGATTACTGATTTAACCAAAATATAGTTTTCTCGTATAATAGTCGGAGGTCAAGTTTACTACTCTACAATGGGGGCCACAGTTAATCATCAAACTCTCGTATACAAAATGCACCTTGCTCGATCATACAAAATAGAAAAATTCCAGACATAACATTATTAAATTTGGAAAAAACGGTCGAGTAGGTTGTTCAGCAGTTCGACAAATCATATAATCCCTGGAGAAGCTAGTTGCAATGTTGGTGAAATGTCGGAACAATTTCCTGCAATGATACGGCTTACAACCAGAATTAACTCTCATGAGTGGGAGAAATATTTAATTAGGTCTGTTCCTCTTATGATCAGTTTGACAGATCAATCGTATTCATTCGCTCTGACGACAGTTCATGATCAAACGGATTTAAATCTGAGTTACCAAAGATTTAGACTTCGACTGAACTGAACTTGTGGTAGATTGTTCTGCAACCGCTCTTAAGTTGTTTTTGCTTTGCGAAGCAAAGTAAGCCGAAGCCGAAGTCTTGTTGGAAAATCAACCTTTGCCTTTGGCACAGAGTTCTATTCAAGAGTTTTACTACTCCATTTAGCACATCGTTTTGGTGGAAGTTGGTCAGTTTTAGCGCCTTTCTCGAAAAGATGAAAGTGCATCGCGCCAAAGTGGAACACTTTCACGAAAGAATCATTGACTTTTTGATAGATCAAATCTTAACTCGCTTATAAATAATTATAAACATTTTATTTATATCGACTCGGTATCGTTTTCATCATATTTTAAATATCATAATTCGTATCGTACTTTAACCCTCTATGGACCCGTTTAACTTTTTAGGTCGCATGCTAATTTTAGTTTTTTCACAAGATGACGTATACGTCTTAATTATATAATGTCTCCGAAATATCAAAGTAAATGTCTTGCAAGTTTATATTTAAGAAAAAATTCGGTCCATAGAGGGTTAAATAGAAGGATACAAGTTTTGTTTATTCCAACTAATTAAATACAAAAACAGTAAGGTGATTATTAGACTGTGGATCTTTAAGCAAATTCATAATTTTATTAATAGAATTAGTGAAATGGGAACTTTGTAAAGATAAGATACAATAATTTGTATCTTACTTTAAGTATTTCTTATAATTTTGCATATTAAGTGCATTCTGCAGTTTTGTGAGAATTAAAGTCACCGATAAACGCACGAACATCCGCAGTCTAGTAATCAGGGAGAGCATGGATCGTCGATTTCGCGATACTTCGAGGACATCCAGTAGATACGCGTGCACCGGCTCTCGTACGTGGCTGCGAGGGGCGGTTGAGTCAGGGGGTGGGTTATATCAATAAGCATCGAACGGCTACGGAGGACGGCAGGGAGCTGTTGATTAAGGGGCGAGTACAATGAGGAGATATCCTCCGAGAAGGGAATGCGTCTGCGATGGATCCGCACGAGGGGACTCCCTCCGAGTCCCTCCCCCCGCCGGCGCCCCCCTCCCCCTCGGTGTGTCTCTGCTCGATCTGATCTCTAGCCAGCATGAGAGGACTGTTAGGCGCCGATTACTGCCGATCCCGGGCAGCACAATGGCTTCGTCCCTGTCGTCGAACGGGCCTGACTGGGTCACCTTGTCGCGTGACAGAACGAGGATTCAGTTGTTCGAGCGGAAGTTGTACCGGCATTCTATGGAAAGCACGGGTTGCAATGGTTACCCCCATTCATGCTGAAGAGCCGTTACCAACGGAGAACTGTAGCCAAGTTGAGGATTACTCAAATTCTCGAAGAGTTTCGAACGGACTCGGTATTCCGAATTTTATCGTTGATCGACTGGTTTAACCCTCGAGTGGACTCTCGATCTCAATAGAATTAGTTTACTTAATGTTGATTTTTACCAAATTGGTAAATGGATATCAACCTTGAAGCATTTAAATAATAATGAATTAATGGAGGATTATATAAATTTTCAAATAATGTGTGGGGAGCCTTAGTGGCCCCAATATTCCATTTAAGGGTTAATGATTAATTTTAAATTTCTTATGCACAACATTATCTCAATGCCATTTAACTTTTCTTATAAATATAATTTTTCAATACTCTGTTTTTTACTTATTGTTTGCTTTATGAGAAAAGTCTGTCTTGTTTGCTACGGTTGATTGAACGATTTATATTTTTTTGTATAAAATCGGACAAAATTCAATAATCTACTTAAGGGTTAAGACGTAGATCGATTTTAGTCGCTTATTAGAGAAAAATGATTACGGTAACTAATTCACTTTAAATCCATCTGATAGGTACGTTCTCCGGTTTAGAGGTCGTTGACCTTTCTCCATGAAGAGTCGAATAATAGTAACGTAGGCTTTTGGATTTTTTAGGTCATCGAACATAGCACGACTTCTATTTATGTCGATGCTTATCGAACATTTTTCCACGATTCATTTCCTTTATAAATAAATGTATTTGCGATTAAAAATAACAAATAGACTTAGTGTGTTATAATTTTGTCCCCCAAAAAGGCAAATTACATATACATTTTTTATCTAACCTCTGCGTTTTGCATTACTCCAATTAAAAATTGTATATACTTGCAAAAATGTATATCATTTTTCAAATCTATAAAATACAGAAATACACGAAGTGTCTTAGAATTTTTCCAGTATCGTAATATCAAAAAAATTGTCTATATACTTATTAAACAACAAAATATAATTTTTTTGTTAACAACATACAGAGCACAATTGTATAGAACTTTCTCAAAGAATTAACGAGGAGTGCATTATTCTTAATCAGATTTAAAAATTAGTTTTCGTTAGTATCGAAACGTGGTTTCGCGTTTTCACCCGTGAAAATGACTTTTCACGGAGATAAGTAGTGGCGGATATTCAAATTAATCCACGTAAATGCATTTACGACAATATGTAAACGAACGGTCACGCCTGCATTACATTAATACTACTCTATGGATACTAAAATAGCAATTCCGTGATTCTGCCGTAATATTATTCATACCTCGCGCACCGTACAATAATAGGTAGAGAGCTATATGTGGTTTGCGGACCGTAGTTTGTCGACCCTTGTTGTAGACGAACAAAGTTTATTTAGATCAACATTTCTTAAACTTCTTTTACTTAACTTAGCCACGAAACGAAATTATTAATGATTTTTAGTTTCACTGAATCTATAGATAATATAAATTCAACCATCGTACTACAATGATAGGTTTTGGAAATTATACATAATTCTTGACAAATATTTTAGTTTATAATAATAATCAGCATAGAGTTTAGAGAAAATTTCGATATAGAAATTGAAGACAGCGACAGTGAGATTTGCTCAAGAAAACTATCGAGACCTCAATTGCAATATTCTAACGATTCTGACGATTTGGAGTTTTCACATCATGTATCAGGTTTGTACATTTTTGTTATTACATTGTTTACATATTTGGCATAACAATTCAGTTCGGTATTGCAATAGTTCTTTGGCTGTCTTGATTGCACTCTTTGTGTCACTCTTTTCTCTCAGTCTTCTCATTGTCATACCTCTATTTAATTAGTTATCTTATCCTATCAACAATTTTTTATAAGAAATCTTAACCTATCATATTATAAAAATCGCAAAGATATATATGAATATACGAGAATATGAAAATATAAAGATATAGAGATATAAAAATATAAATCTCTAGTATTTTAGAAACTGCAGCTTGCAGCCTTACAAGGATATAGATGGGTCAGCAGTGTAGTTAGACTGCAGATCTTTATGCAAATTAATTTTGTTATTAATAGAATTAATGAAATGGGAGCTTTGTAGAGGGTTGTCTCTAAATATTATAACTCGTATCTCACTTTATTTCTCAGTTTCGAAAATTATCGCCGCTTGTAATCAGTTTGTTATCTGAATTTATCAGTGGAGGTGAAAAACACAAGATGATAGCATGTACTCTCCTAGGTTTCCATGCAGACGTGGGTCTCATTTATGCAAAGACAAAAATAAATTTTTACGAATGTTCAACGACAAAAACAATTTCTAATAAGTCTACCGAAAGCTACTAAAAGATACTACGATAAAATAAAATCTGTATTTCTTGAAATTAATATAAACGACAGTCCGGAAATAAACTAAAAAATGCTCACGTTAGCTCAAGGAAATGGAGGAACTGGAATCAGCAAATTATTAAAATTTCCCATAAATGCATAAACATCCACGGTCTAATAATACTAACCACTGTTCGAGCGTTCAATTCGTTAAAATAATTGAACAACCCAGCGCAAAACGGTACCGAAACCCAACGCGAAGCAGAGTCGCGGAGCTCTTAATTAGATTTAAATTACGTAACGACGAGAATCGGTAACTGGCCGTGAATCGAAACAAGGAAACCGTGAACCGCGATCGACGGTGCTCAGTTATCGTCGGCGCGCGTCACTGGGTCGATTTCCCGTCGAAATTTCTGGACGCGTAGTTCAATCGCGGATACCTGCACGCTTCCCGAGCGGTATCGTCGAAATCGACCAGCATTTCCTGGCGGTCAGATCGTTAACACGCCCGGAAGAATTCTCCGAACGACAGAGAGCGAAGAAGAGAGAGACGGAGGATCGCGTTCGCGGGCGGCAAGTTGCAGGCCCCTAAATTAACAGTAATGAAAATTGGTTATCAGTCGAAGCGACATCCTGCAGACCGAACAGTGTTACCAGCACTGGAGCGCGTAATATCCCATTGAGGACGAGCGGACGGCGAGCACGGTACTGGGATTCGGGTGCACGGGAAGCGGATCACGTTGACACAAAGCGGCCGTAATCCGTTTATCTTCTCTCCGGGCACTCTGCGCCCACGTGTTACGCTTCGCGTTATTCGAGGATGGCCCTGCCGTCAGCCTCTGCCCCCTCCCGCCCCTCTCTCGCCAACCCCCTGACCGCCCTCCACCCACCGTTTCCGCACCCTTTGCACCCTCGTCGTTCTCGTTCGCCGGATCGCTACTCTGTCACAGAAGCGGCCAGATTCTGTACGCTGAAGAGCCGTCGATACCAGTCGCTGATCCCGCTCGAGGAGAGATCTCATTTCGTCGGGACATTGACACGCGCGGACACGCTCCGAGTCTCGCGCCGATTACTGGTTCGGTCCCCACCCCCGCGGAGGAATCAGCCGGTTACGAAATCGTCCACTGGTACCACTGAGGGGACCTCTTACTTCAGGGTTTTTCTTTCGCGACTGTTTTTACTAGCAGAATGTTTGACCCCTTGACGTACGATTTAATTATAAGTAATTTTTCAAACGTGTAGGGTCAGTTGCCTTAATATGGAACTTTTTTTTTTGTTCATACGTTTCACCTGTGGTAGTTTTAACGTTAAGCAACCTTTGATTCCTTATTGGTTCAATAAAAATTAGAATTGAAATACAGTTTCACATTTGAGCGAATAACTAAAAACAGTTGAGTAAGATTTGTCAACATTTTTTCGTGTATCTATCGTTTTAATTTATTTGATACAAATAAATATACTATAATTGTCGGTATTTCTAGCCGTTAAACTACTTTTTATTCATTATTGGTTCAGTAAAAATTATAATTGAAATAAAAAATTGAATAAAATTCTGATCGGTTCAGCTTTTGAATGTCAATTTTTTGATTCATTTGATGAATTGGCTTAAAATTTTAGATGCACAGTATATGTATGAGTATATTCCATACTAGAATCGACCAGAAATGTTTACTTTATCTTTCTTTAGGCCCCCAAAATTGAAAAAAAAGAACATGAAGAAATTGAAAATGAAACTTCAAAGTGTCCTCACTTTTTTCTTTTGTTCTAGTACCAGCTATACCTAACCCAGATCTTTTTAAAAAGCGACTACGTTTGGAGAGTACACAAAATACGTGTACTCATCGCGAAATAAACTTATACAAATAATAACACTGAAAACAGAAATGGCAATGGGAATAGCAAATTAATCACATATATGATTAAAATGATCGATCAGTGACATCCAGTATTTATCACACAACAAACAAGACGCGCGATCTGTTATCCCCTGCAAAGGTAGATTGAAATCGAAGTCAGGGAATCGTGGACCCTCCGTTGTCAGAGGCACGTTTCCTCGAAGGCTAGTCACAATTTCATCTTTAACGTCGGACATGTACGAAAAACCATTTCACCGAACTGGCATCGACGCGGAACGACAGTCGGTTCAGCGAGCGACTCTCGTCCACGAAATATATTCTACCCACGCGGCGCGCGTCTCCGCCTGAAATCCCATTCGACACCTTTCTGAAAGGCCCACGAGGAATGTCCTTCGCGACACGTATTCCTCTTGAGTAATGACGCGGCCCCGAAGAAGGAATGCAGAAGGAGGTGTCTTTCACCGGGGGATTTCATTGGTTTCGAACACAGCCGGCCTCCCCCTTTCCTGTCGCCGTTTCCAGCCTGAAAACGGCTTAACGAATGACGACGCGTCGTCACGCGTTTTGTCTCGCGCCGCGGAACACATTTGTCTCGAGCCCGGTTGCCGGATGGTTTTGAATCCCGTTGGGCTCTTCGCGCGCATATATAACCTGCACGCCGCCGCGGATCGCCCTTTTCTCTCTCTTTCCGTCTCGTGTTGCTCCTCTAGCTTCCTCTCTCTCGCTCACTTCCTCTCTCTGTCTGGACAGAGAAGAAATTCTCACTCTCTGTTTCTCTTCCCATCGTGGTCCTCGGCCCGTCAGGATTCGGCTTGACGCGCGGCTGAAAGACGCTCCTCACAAAGGACACCCTAATATATTACGCTTATTAATGTCCCGTCTTCGTCTATCTTTCTACCGCCCTCTTCCTCGCGGTCCTTCTCGAATACGCGGCGAAAATATCGTGGTCGATGATAGAACGACCCTCGCGATAGACGACAGGAAAGAAAGCAAACCGAGATTCGTAGAATTTCGAGAGATTCCGATGGTCTCGTTGGGGCCACACACATTGCAACAATCACGTGATCTTGCTTGATAACACGAACGAAAATCGTAAAGCGTGTGTGGGCTTTTCATACGATTTATCGAATAAAAAATTGTACAAAATGGCAATAGAGCCAATACACGTTACGATTTTTCGTACGATAAAATCACTCAATATTTCCTTTCCTTCTCCTTCCTTTGAAACTCTATTACTGCGATAACACTATTCGATCTAGTTTTTCAAGCTCTACAAAATAGTATTACGGTATCTATGCCATAAACTTAATAGTTCAGGAGTTATGGCAATTTTAAGAGAAATAATTTACTATACTTTAAAGTGCTATAACTTTTAAATTATTAGGCGTAGCGCATAAGTGTCCTGATACTCTTTTGTAGAGATAACAACATTGCTCCGGATGGCGTAATCAAAATGATAAAATTCTATTCTTTTTAAAAGTGCAATTGCACTTTTTAGATGCACCGATGCAACTGCACTCTATATTAAAATGGAACTTTATGACTACGATAGCACTATTCGTTCTAGTTTTTTAAGCTCTACAAAATAGTATTACGGTATCTATGTCCTAAACTTAATAGTTCAAAAGTTATTGCAATTTAAAGTGAAATAATTTAGTATACTTTAAAGTGCTATAACTCTTAAACTGTTAGGTATAAGGCATAAGTGTATTGATACTCTTTTGTAAAGATAACAACATTGCTCCGGATGGCGTAATCAAAATGATAAAATTCTATTCTTTTTAAAAGTGCAATTGCACTTTTTAGATGCACCGATGCAACTGCACTCTATATTAAAATGGAACTTTATGACTACGATAGCACTATTCGTTCTAGTTTTTTAAGCTCTACAAAATAGTATTAGGGTATTTATGCTATAAACCTAATAATTCAAAAGTTATTGCAATTTAAAGTGAAATAATTTAGTATACTTTAAAGTGCTATAACTCTTAAACTGTTAGGTATAAGGCATAAGTGTATTGATACTCTTTTGTAGAGACAATAACGTTGCTTCGGATAGCATAATCAAAATGATAAAATTCTATTTTTTTTAAAAGTGCATTTGCATTTGTTAGATGCACCGATGCAACTGCATTCTGCTTTAAAATGAAACTCTATAACTACGATAGCACTATTCGCTCTAGTTTTTCAAGCTCTATAAAATAGTATTACGGTACTTATGCCATAAACCTAATAGTTCAAGAGTTATAGTAATATAAAGTATATTAAATTATTTCACTCTAAATTGTTCTAAATTTTTATTTTATATAGAAAGACCATTTTGCTACATGCATTCTTCTATTACATTCTCTCCATACATTTCGCATAAATTTTTGTACAGGTTTACACCTTCTTGTTTCCTGTTTTATTTCATTTGTAAAATTATGCCAAAACTATAAAACAAATCTAATCTTCAATCTTTTTTGTTACTATTCGTGGTTAAACGTTAGCTACTGATGAAGTTGCATTTCAGAACGTCTCAAAACAAGCATTGCTAAACTCAGTACATATTTCTTGGACAACCCAATATTATTATTACTATTCCTATTCCCATAGTATCTGTTTACTGTAATAATTAGGAGCCCAAAAACAGTCACAGCTAAGGTTAACGACCGTTTCGAGCAGTTTCGTACGATCGCCCACGTTCGCACGAAACGTAAGGCGTAAACTAAGCTTGTGCCTGACTTTAATTAAGAGAGCAAGACTTTAGCGTTTAACAGTTCCGCGCGAGGCGAAAGGACCGCGGTGTGAATTCGATTGCGCGCCGAGCCCAGACCAAGGAACAAGAGGGCGACGAAAAACCAGCCTGGGCTCGTCCAGGATCCTTGCAGATTGGTCCATTCAGCGACAGGGGGAAAAAAAAAATTGGCGGCTCGGCGTGGCCCATTCGATTTCTCGAATCGTGCGTTTCTCTTCTCGGCGCGCGTTGTTCGCGATTAATTGGACGACCGAATTGTTGTTTCGTTCAGCGTTGAATGGCTCCGCTCGATATTTTTCTCCGCCCGGTCGGCCGCTGTGTGTACGCGTGTGTGGGTGTTTGTTTTTTAAGTGCCTACACGGCGTCGTGTGTCTGCGTCAGCTATATATATATTGTTTTTTTTTTTTTTTTATTTTGCTTTCGCGCGTTTTTCACCCCCTCCGGGCCACTCTCGACGAAATTTCGCCAGGACCAGCCAGTCAACCAGTCAACCAGCCAGCCGGGTGAAATCTTTTATCGTTCACCGTAAGAGCGACTGGGCACTCTCTCTCGAAATTCCTCTCTCCTTGCGCCTCTTTCCCTCTCTTTCTCTCCATTCTTCCCCTTTTCTTCGACCCCTTTCTCCACCCCCGTCGCCGTGTCGCCACGTGGATTTTCGGTGCGGGCCGAACCGAACGCATAATGCACAAAAGTCGACTCATTCAGTCCACGGAAGTCGTTCGAGTTTAAACAAACGCCAACCCGACCGCCCACCCCCTTTCCTTTTCCCGTTTCCTTCGTTCTTTCTCGCTGGTTATTTGCCGCTCGAGCAGTCGCGCCCTGCACGCGAAAATTCCGGGTTAATCTTCGCGGGTTCGGTCGGCCGTATTGTGCCCGAAAAGGCGACCGAAGGCGGCCATTATTTCGCTAAGGAACAATAACGCCAACGGATGATTTTCATGCGTGCCGGCGGTTTAATGCCGGGGACCCGACCGTCGCGATTCTCACCGAGAAAATAATTCCTGGTCGCCTCTCGTCGATCGTTCGCCGAACGTTTCGGCGGAAAACCGGAAATTCAATGGACCCCGTCGTAGACGTTCCGGTGAAAGAGGTCTGCTACGCCAGGACGAAAGAAGCGACTCGTTTTCCAAAGCCGGAACAACTAAACAGCGAGAGCAGCCGAGTAAATAGAGGCTGAGAAACAATCGTAGATCGCGGAAAAATCTAAAACCCCGGGTCGAAAGGAGGGAGGCAGGGGGTTGGCAACCCCCGGTCACGACGCGAGACTGCAAAAGTAGCGGCTAAGCGGAGCTAATCTCACGGAGTTGTACGCTGGGTGGCGAGGAGCTGTATGGGTGTATTTGTTTCGCGGTATGGTGCACCATGGGATAACAATGGCGGCTCGGATCAAGTCGGCGGCCTTTTTGAAGGCAGGTGCCCCCACTTCTTTTTTTTCCTCGCAGGACTCCTTTCTTTTTCCACGGCCACCCTCTTCGCTCTGCGTTCCTTCCCTCGATCCATCTCCGTTCCTCGCCAGTCATCCTCCTCCTCGCCTCGCGCCGGGAGATTTCGCTAATAAGCAACACTGGCAGCGCTAAGCCCCGAAAAACCGGGTACGATTATCGATTTATCCGAGCGGGCGGCCTTTCCGTCGGCTTACACCGGAAAGAGGACGATATTTCCCGTCGAGGACCAACGATCGACGAAGGATCGAGGATCCGATCTCGGGCGTTAGCGCGTCGCCGCGAACGGCGCTAATCGACTGACGATTTTTCCAGCTGCGACGCTATTTCCTGCTGCTAATTAGGCTTTTTATGGACCGAGAGAACGAGGATTTTCGAACGGGAGAATCTTAAGATATTGTTTTCGAGGATCTTGCTGTGCGTCGAATCGCTTCCGGGATGAGGAACTACCAAAGCAGTCAAAATTACCCATTCATAATTTCCAATAAAGCTTGTAAAAAATTTACTCGACTGAGTTTTTGAAAATCGTAATTTTCTATAAGAGAATGAATAAATATATTCTCATTGCATTATACAGGGTGTTCGGCCACCCTTGGGAAAAATTTTAATGGGGGATTCTAGAGGCCAAAATAGGACGAAAATCAAGAATACCAATTTGTTGATGAAGGCTTCGTTAAACAGTTATTAACGTTTAAAGTTCCGATCGTACTGAATTTTTTTCTCGAAAGTGCGTAGGAATTTGGGAATATGTCTATTCACCAAAAGTGCTTGTAATTGAGCCCTGCAACTGAAAATAATTTTTTTAGAACGATTTGAAATTTTTTAATTTTGACGAAAAATTTCACACTTACTCGAATTTTTTTCTCGAAAGTGGGTAGGATTTCGAGGGTATATTTATTCATAAAAAATTATTGTAATTGACCCCCGCAACCAAAAATAATTTTTTCAGAACGGTTTGAAATTTTTTTTTTTCGTCGAAAAATTTAGGCACCTACCCCCTTGTCGATTTTTCTTAAAAATTCGTTTTTGATTTCTAGTAATTCTGTTTGGCGCCCTATAGAAAAGTTGTCTAATACTTTTTTGTAGGTACCCATGAGCTCTATTTCAGAGAAAAGTTTCATTGAAATATATTCACAATTATAGGAGTTATGGCTGTTTGAAAATTGGACCATTTTTATGGGGTTTTCCTCATTTTGCGGTGTCAAGGGCCAACTTTTCGAATATTTTTACAATTTGTACATATTCTTCATCAAATTACGCGTAATTTGCTTTTTTAAACATCAAAATCGTCCAATCTGTTCAGGAGTTATGACATTTTAAAGATTTGCATTAAATTTCGAGGTAACATTTCTGGCGAGAAATTATATTTTCGGTAAGGAATTTTTTTCTCGAAACTGAGTAGGATTTCGGGGGTATGTCTATTGACCAAAAATGCTTGTAATTGACCCCTGCAACTAAAAATAATTTTTCCAAAACGATTCGAAAGTATTTTTTTTCACCCAAAACTTCCAGCACTTACTCGAATTTTTTTCTCGAAAGTGGGTAGATTTCAGAAGTATGTGTATTCACCAAATGATTGATTGGTGATATATAACCAAAAACACAATGATTGTAATTGATCCCCTCTATTAAAATCATTTATTTTGGCCTGTAGAATCCTCTATTAAAATTTTTCCAATGGTTAACCGAACACCCTGTATATTTCTTCGTGTATCTATCGTTTTAATTCATTTGATACAAATAAATACACTATAATTGTCGGTAGTTCTGGCGTTAAACAATCTTTTATTGGTTCAATAAAAATTACAATTAAAATAAAGTTTCACATTTGAGCAAATAACTAAAAGTAATCGAGTAAAATTTGTCAACTAATCATTGTACAAAGTTTCTATCGTCGTCTATTATTTGAGTAAAATTCTGATCGTTTCAGCAGTGAATGTCAATTTTTTGATTTTTACAATGCGAGTAGAGATTTTTTATGCAAGAGGATACGTAGTGAAAATTATTTTTGGGGAGAATAAGAATCACGAGGGAATGCAAAACTATCAGAGATATAAATGCAAACTAATTTTATTGTAAGTACAGTTTAACTTAAATATACAGGGTGTTCCGCATTTTTCCGTACACACTTCAGCAGTGTGTTCTACAAATAAAAATAAAACTAAAGTGTTCTATAACAAGAAATTCATAAATGATTTGTTAATAAGTTATGCCAAAAATATAAAATGTGATGTTCCTTTATTTACTAAACAAACAAATTTACTAAAATTTCGTTTAAAGAGTGCAACTGCTAGTTGAGGCACGAAATAATAGTTTTCACGTAGAATTATGTGGGTAACTTAAACATTTCTTTATCAAAGTTTAGATTCTATCGTTTATCTTAGATGCTGAAATATTCTTTCTTCGATGATAACTTTTTATCATCAAATTTTGAACTATTGTTCAAGTTTACGTTCAGTAAATTGCAAAGAAACTCACGATATCGAATGCTTGCAAACGATTGATTTTATTTTATCTTAATGTCCTGAATTTCAACAGAGTTTCACAGTTCATATTTTTGTTATAGCTTCTTAACAAAGCATTTCTAGATTTTTTGTTATGTAACATTTTACTCTTAGTTTTACTTGCAGAACACACTGCTGAAGCGTGTATGAAAAAATGCGGAACAGCCTTTATAATATCGTTGAAAAAGTATCTTCCTTTGCTGGAATATGCCCCCGTACATAAATATCTCTACGCTAAGATTTCTGATTAATGATACGCATATGTCCAAAGTGTAAACGCTGAAGAATCGTAGGACCCAAAACGAACAACAACCTGAGTCCCAAGACGCCGTGTGGGATCTGTGGGGATCTAGAGGTTAGGATCCACGGATGAGCGTGGGCCGTGGACTGTGGTCGGTCCTCCCACGCATGGGATCACGCATGCGTCGGGCCTCCCTTAAAACAATACGCCGACCAATCTCGTAAGGTAAAGAGGCTCTTGTCCCATTGGCTCGTTCCTTCGAGTGGATCTCTTTTTCGTCGCGGCCACCATTCCACGATCCCCGATCCCATGGAGTCCCACTCGCTCCAAGAACTTTGGCATTCTTTGCACTTCTTCCCAACTATCACTATTGCTATTACGATCGTCGATGTTTAATTATTTTGTCAAGAAGATCTTTGACAACGAATTCGTTGAATAGTAGCCATTTTTTTTTTCTTGGTCGACAACGCGTATCGTAGGAGCCTCCGTTTGAGCGCGAGAGTCCGGGAAGACGATCGTCGATGTTTAATTATTTTGTCAAGAGGATCTTTGACAACGAATTCGTTGAATAGTAGCCATTTTTTTTTTTTCGACAACGCGTATCGTAGGAGCCTCCGTTCGAGCGCGAGAGTCCGGGAAGCCAATCGATATCTTCGAGGTCGAACGATGAATTTTAATTTCTCCCTCCTGGTTTCCCTATTCGGAATGCATAAACAGCGGTGTTTGCTGTTCCCGGTAATGGAAGGCCGGCGGCGGGCTTGATTGCGTCGGTGGACGTGAAAAATTTACAAGAGAGCCAGTTTGGGCACGGCTCCCTCTGCTTCTCGCGTTACGTGGAAAATTCGAACTACGGCCAAAGCGCGGGAACACGGAAACTGAAAGGTAGCAGCGGTTCGTTGATTGAAATTGCGCGTGTCTATGGGCGTAACGTGAATTTCGATAGAGTGTTTTCAAATCTCAATAAACGTTTATTTTTTTAACAAGCTTGGCTCGATCGCGAGCAGGCCTGAAATTCAACGGAAACATCGATAATATTTGGAGTTATCGAAATTACATTTGACATTTAACAAGGATCATTTCGATTCATACAAAATTAATTATTATACGATTTAACGCGATTAACTATCGACATTTTTCAATTGTCAACTGTAATTAAAATTTATCCTTTTACCACCGACATATTTTTGCGTTGGTTAATGTAAAAATGTAAATTACCGACACTGATACATTATTCCATTGACGTGATTACTAACAGTTTTGTAAAAGCACCGTGTTTTTCGTTATTAGAGATTTATATATTTAAAATTTATCGATACTAGCAACGCGACAGTACAATAAACTCGAAGTTCAGAAGTGATATCAACGTACTGATTCTGGTAATTAAGTTTCCAAAAAGCTATTAAGAATTTTGTTTCAGTTTCATAAACGAATGTAAGAAATGAAAATTGCTTTCCTTCGGTGGAACGAAAACATCAGAGTTAATTATTTATTCGTAAATTTATTAATTTAAAAAAAGTATTTAATCTATATTCTACAGTTAAGAATTTAAATATGAAATAAGCTATCCTCTCATATTATTTTATCCGTAATTAGTCACCGAACAAAAACTAAAGCAACGCGATAAAAGTATAATACTTTTGCACTACAATACAGACAAAAAGTAGCACCTGAAGTATTTGTTCAATTAGTAAAAAATAATGTCCAATGCAGAGACTTGAAATTTCGATTTACAAGTTTATTACAGTCGCGACTGATCGAGCATCTAACTTCTCCAGCTACGGCGCCGGCAGAAATTTAATTCACCGACTTCTTTCGAACGCCCATGGGTCGATCGATCAAACCACGACCGCGCGATGAATATTTTGTGACCCAGTGCGTCCCAACGAAACAGAATCAAGCGTAAGACCCTGAATCATCGGCGAGAAGCGAGAGAAGAGAGCAGACGCGGCAGCCGCAAGTGGAGGTTCCCCTCTGCGAAACGTTTTACCGAAGGTAATGGCCGTGCCGGAAGCGAGATGACGCGTGACCCCAGACGGATGCATTAGACGCACTTCCGGCGGTGCGACGCCCGGCGCCCTCGTTCATCCGTGAAACCCGGCCGCTGCATCCCGCCTATCGCGAATCCTCCTAATGCGTTATTCGCGCGAATGTATCCTGAAATCCTGTCGCACCCCATGGATCTCCCAACTACAGACTTTTCAGCATTTTCCAACTCCGGGAAAACCAAGTTTTCATCGTGGAAACCATCGAACTTGACGGTAAATTATTGAGAAGTTAGACGATGTTTCTGCATCGAAGTGACTCTTCGACGATGGAACAATGTTCATTCACGAATTTTCACTAATCGTGAATCTTTATAATTCTTATATTCGTCAGAATTTGCAACCACTTTTCCATCTGCTACTTGAAACTGTCTCTTACACGTAACAAATTAGATGGTATTTTTGCATCGAAGAATTTTCGATGATGGAACAATGTCCATTTACAAATTTTCACTAATCGTTATGAAACTTTGCAGATTGGTTAAACATAAGAAATGGTTGTTAATGTATCTCTTATAGCTGCAGTGATTCAAGTTTGATCAGAATCATTCATCAAAATTTGCAACCATTTTTTCAATCTACTACTTTAAACTGTCTCTTACACGTAACAAATTAGATGGTATTTTTGCATCGAAAAGAGTCCTCGATGATAGAGCAAATACGAGCATCTCTGCTTGCGATCTAATAATGATTGTTCATCGAATGTCTCTAATCGTTATGAAATTTTGTAGATTTGTAAATTGGTTAAACATAAGAAATGTGTACGTATCTCTTATGACTGCAGTGATTCAAGTTTGACCAGAATCATTCGTCAGAATTTGCAACCATGTTTTCAATCTGCTACTTGAAACTGTCTCTTACACGTAACAAATTAGATGGTATTTTTGCATCGAAGAATTTTCGATGATGGAACAATGTCCATTTACAAATTTTCACTAATCGTTATGAAACTTTGCAGATTGGTTAAACATAAGAAATAGTTGTTAATGTATCTCTTATAGCTGCAGTGATTCAAATTTCACCCTCGAAATCTGCTACTTAAAACTGTCTCTTGCAGATTCTGATCAGGCATCGACCATTTGTTGCAGAAATTCGTTCGTACTTCTCGATTAACGTTAAAATTTGGTTACACGAGCAACATTCGTTCTCAGATAAATATTATTACTTGCGAACACGAACGTTTTTCGCCGCTAAATTGCTCGTCATTGGATGCAAAACATAAATACAAAATAGAACTTAACAATCGGAACTAGAACTTCCAAAAACAACACCTAAAGAAATTTGTATTTCTATTAGATATAAGGGCATATTTTATAAAAAAAAATAATACTAATACACATATTGTACAAGTAAAATTACAACAAGATACAAGATAACAATAGATTGCTTTCTTTGGATTCACAGTTCCATCTCAAAATGTCATTGTGAATACAGAAGTGATGTCGAGAAAAAGTAGAATCTATTCTATTGTTAATTTCTTCTTCTTTTCTCTTGTTTCAGCAAATGTGTCGATCTTTGACACACTTTTTATACATTACACATTTTTAGAAGCTATGAAATTACTGGGACATCTTAGTATTTTTTAATTAAAATAATTCTGTTAACCCTCTATGAGCCTGTATCATTTTCAGGTCATATGCTAATATATCGATATTTTACCAAATAATTTTAATTTATTCACAATATGACGTATACCTCTTAATTATATAATGTCTCTGAGATAACCAATAACAGTATTAATGACGGTTGGCAGCACCATAAACCTGAAATATCAAAGTAAATACCTTGCAAGTTTATATTTAAGAAAAAAATTCGGCCCATAGAGGGTTAAATAGAAGAATACAAGTTCTATTAATTCCAACTAATCAAATACAAAAACAAGATGCTGTAGAAAGTACTGTAAAGCAATTGTTTCAATTAATTTCTATGGTTAACATTTTAGTTTCCCTTAATCGTCCAATTACCGAGTACCACCATTTCCTTTACACGCCGTGAACGATATTTTTACGATCCGTAACCATGTTTCGTACCATTCGGCCCATAGAGGGTTAAATACAAAAACAAAATGGTGCAGAAAGTACTGTAAAACAATCATTTCAATTCACTTTTAGGGGATACATTTTATTTTCCCTTAATCGTCCAATTAGTGAGTACTACCATGTCCTGTATACCCTGTGTACGATATATTTACCATCCGTAATTTTAGTCCACTGTAAGGGTTAAGTAGGACTTTCGAACAAACGAGGCGTCGGAAAAGAAAAAGAACGCTCGTCTGCGTCTGGTGCGTCCCTCGATTGATTACAGTGGAAGCGTCGGCGGAGGCTGAACGATTTTCGCAGGAAGTATCGGAAGGCCGGAAGACGGGCACGCTTTGAAATGCGAAAGACGTATCCCACGGCCACGCGGAGCACTCTCTTGAGGCAGCAGCTCTCCCGGAGTAACGTTGATCTAATAACGGGACAAACGTCGCGCGAATCGCGTCCCGGACGGGATTTCATTTCCTCTCCCGTAGGATGAGCGGTCGCTGAGGCGAGACGAGCGAGACGGAGGAGAAAGAGAGGGAGGAGGAGGATCGATCCTGGCGTGCAAACCCGTCTTTCGATAGCGTCGCCTCCAGCTAGTTGTCGAACAAAGCGTCCCACCCGTGCAAGAATTCGCTCGACAGCCGCTTAGACTATGAAGCGTGCGTTGTGTAACGGGGGCGGGTCTTCGGGATTCACCACGGAACTTTCAGCTCTATGGTTTACCTTTTGCGACAGTTTCGGGAAATTATTCGAACACCAAGAAAACGAGTATTGGGTATCGATCGAAGATGAACAGAATTTTAGTCGAACAATACAAGGTTGAAAGGGTTGATAAGAGACAGAAGTTAGCTGATGTTATTAACGTATACTATTTAATTTTATTTAAATTTGTTCGTACGAGAAATGGCCACGAAAAGGAATAGATTTGTTTTAGACTCGTCATTGTACGGTAAGGGGGTTAATTTTATCCTGACAGTATCGTGAATCCCCAAATTATAGGTAGAGATTTATAGAGATAGGTAGATTTAAATGAATTGATTTTAATTATTATAAAAGAACATGTTAATGGAAGAGGACATATTCTAATAGAGTCTTCCGATCATACAGTATGATGATGAACATTCTATTGTATATACGTTCGTTTAATTGAACAGTCATTCAGTGTGCAAAATTTTTATTTTCATAAAGATCAATTCTTATTCCAGAATTTTGAACAAACTCTATGTGGCAATACTCCTAAAGAGATTGACTCTTTGTCAGCTCTAGAAATAGTTAAGAAATGTTTATAAAATACTTGTTTTTGTTCTTCAGCGATTACTTCGAAAAAGGAAAAATTAAGAACAATATGAAAGGGATGTATAAAAATAGTTATGGCCATGATGGTCATGGTCCTCGAAGCACTAAATCTAAAAATTCAGCAATGCGTATTAATGTTTAAAACAATCAATTCTCTGGACGTTGAAACAGTTCCGTGAAAATTCTGTATCTGAACCGAATTCACATAATTCATCGTAATCCGCCATATCAAGAGAATTTTTAATTCTAGTGATTTACTGTGCAGGCCGAACGTGCGGAAACGGAACACGAAATTTATGTATTACCTCTCAAATGAAACTTTTATAAATGAAAATTTCAGATTTATGAAACTAATAATTTATAGTTATGTGCTTTCGATTAAATCCGCTAAACGCAACTGCACGCTAAAGGGTACTAATCGTAATTCAGCTTGACTGTTGTTACACGTATAATAAAAAAGACTAATGTTTTGAAGAAATAAACGAATGATATTAACATCGTGTGATCACGTGATATTAATAGACTACTTACTATTTTTTAGTTTTATGCAATCTGTCCAATTGAAAGCAGACACTAATTTGAGTATAATAATCGAAATATTCTCATTCTTAAAATTCATTATTATATCAAGTTGTGTCATAAAAAGTGGTCATTCTGTTGACGAAAAGAAAACAGATTATTCTTAAATGTATACAACTCTTGTAAATAAAAATTCTTCCTATTATTTACAATATCAATGACATTACAACAACATGTTTCTAGCATTCGAAAAGCATGTTATTTTGTCTCTATCCTGTTACTAAATATAAGTTGCTATTTCAGAGGCTGCATTTTTTAAGATTGCAGTATATAAAATAGGTTATCCAATACTAACAGAATTTACATAATAACCCACAAGGGTCACAGATTTCTAGCTTGTTGCAAATTTAAACTTACGTCTTTATTTATGATTATAAGCTGTTTAATTGCACATATTTCTTATGATTAAATATATTTTGTATAGTTTCTAAGCAATTAGTTTACGATTCGAATTTCTGATTCTTTAAACCGCAATAAATGGCCCCACAAATAAATGGACTAAGTCGCTAGTTTTATGATAAACGTTGAAATAACCAAACTCACGATCAATTAATCTGCCCTCCATCGTCTACATTACCCGTCTGTCTGAATGACGATGATTCGGAAATCGTTGTTTGTAATATTCAGCCGTTGTCGCAGCATTTCCATTGCAAGCCTCCTAATGCTAACAACATGCCTCCGTATTCGCGGTTGCTGCACGAAGCAATCGGGACAGCTTGACTGATAGAAACAGGCTAATAGTAGACGAAACAGACAGTGCCTACAATCGAAGGCGAAATGCAAACGTTGCCACTGTTCATTACCATGAAAGTGTGAGCCGGAAGCAACAGTTTGCAACGAATCCATTAAACGAAGAAACAGACGAGTGCCCTTCTATTCTACTGGACAAAAATTTAAATTCCATTTATAAGCTTCTCATGAAAAAATTTGTATTCTCTATTTTTGTTTGTATATTTATAAATTCATTGTAACATAAGATGGCAAATAAGTGAAACAATAGTAATAAATAATACACAGTATCGGGAATCCAATAAGAAAAATGCTTTTGATGAATTTGGCTACATTTAGATGAATTATAGGCAGAGAATTTTGTGTACCTGGTGAAAAGGAATTACAAATAGAACGTGACTGTGCAAAAGATAACACAGAACCATGCTTCAATGTATGGTGAATTAGAATAGATACATAAGTGATTGGTAATAAGTAGGGTAGTAGATTAACGCGAATAAAATTACGGAGATACGACAGCAAATGGATAAATATTTGTTCGAAGACAAGACGATACGAACGAAGGGATCCATCTTTGTCTCATATTCAGAGACGCGATTGCAAGGAAGACACGAGTTTTGGGTACCTCAGATACAGAAAGCAAGGGGCGAAGGGAAGAAATTCATACGCTACATCACAATAATCAAATAGGGAAATTACAAGCGACCGAAGGAGAAGAAGTCTCTGTTTAGAGGACAGAAGATGACGCGATGGATATAAAACGCGTAGACGCGCGTAAGCAGTACGACAAAGATTAACGACGTGATGCTCAGAGGTCCAGGACGAGTCAAGGAAGAGGCCACGATTTTTTATACTGTAGATGAGAGATACGTGTGTGCTTGTATGCGTCTGACAGTATGACTAAATGTGAACAACAAGTGAGTCAGACCGGAAAAGATCGAGAGAGCGTTCGGTTTAAACTATCGGTCGCGGGAAGAAACGAATCCGAGGAATGCATATGGAATTTGGGATACTTAATGGCACGTGGCATGTGCGTCTGAGAATCTTCATAGAGATGATTATTTTAATAACGTGTATATGTAAACTGATTTGAACGAATCTTTACACAAGGTTCTATGAAACAGCGGGACAAGCTTTAAATATGCAAATTTCTTGTGAAAAGTGAAGTCGAAATCTCCTATTATTTTACAGCCTGAGACTTCGTTTCTGAGATATAAGTAGTTAAAGTTTTAACGTATAATAATGTCGTGGATATATGTTTCTTGAGTGCGTGTATCTGCGAATTCAATTATAAGTAGTTTACGAAATAATAATTTTAACTACATAGCTGAGGAGAAGATTGTTTTATCGTGTATGTTTTAGGCTCTAGAGCAGTTTTTTTAACTTTCTTTTCTAATCGAGCTGGTGAACCCTGTTTATGCTAGTATTTATGAGAGTAACTTCATTAAATATTAGTTAAATCAGTGGTTTCTACTCAGTGTTGAAAATTCTGATTATTATAGTTTCAAATAGGATGAAAATTTGTACAAAACGAGGATAATTTATATTAGGAAAGGATTATGGATTCCACGTTCAATATTAAAGTTATAAAGATAAAAATAATTGTTAAAAGTTTTGCAATGTTTCTAGGAGTTTATAAAATTCATTTCATAAAGATAGTGTTTGAAAATCTCAATTTCGTCCTTTGTATGTCAGATTTGTTCGCGTCTTTAAAAATAATGAAGATATTCATGGTGGTCAGAGGGCCACCTGGGTATAATACACGATGCGTCTACTAAGAATTATGTTTCTTAAGAGTAGATACTGTGGGAACCGCCTAACGACTGTTGCAACTAATTAACCCTCGACGTACGATTTAATTCCAAATAATTTTTCAAGCGTATACTATTTAATTTTTTTTAAACTTGTTCGTACAAGGAATGATCATGGAAAAAAATAGTTTTACGAATACCTTGTGAATGTAAAAATATATTGATTTTAATATACACGTAAGACTTGTAACGAGTCAGACTCGTCTTTGTATAGCATGAGGTTAATAACACGTATGGCCTTGATTTATGCCAATTTTTACGAGCTTAATTACAGGCGTTTGAAAGTAGCTTTGTTGAACATAATCTTGTTATACTATACATACAGTCATGAACAACGATTGATCATGAAATTTTATTTTAAAATGAATAAAACTTCAACAGAGATGGTTGAAATGTTGCGTTGAGAATTTAAAAGTAAAATAGTAACATGATCAAATGTTTTCCTCCTGTATAGATAGTTCCAAAATGGGCGTCCTTTGGTATCTCGAAACGATGACAAAATCGTCATTTTCCTTTTAGAGAGAAAAACAGGTAGTAAGTATCAAGTTTCAATATTATATAGAAGTTATATCGAGATCCAAGGACTGTTTTTTTCTTTGAAACCGTTCTTGTTCCCAAAACTCCCCCTTATTCATTAGATTTGACACTTGCAGACTAATTTCTGCTTACCAATTTGGAATCTCGCTCGAAAGGGTGTCCTTTACATTATTTAATAATAATATAACGCGCGAATCGAATAGTACTCCGAAAATTGATCATTACAGAGACATTTAGAAACTGTACGATCATGCTACTCGCTGCATAGATTCAGAAACAAACTACAGTCGCTTCGGAAAGTAAGATGACATAAAAAAAATCAATTTTTATTAGGTCAAACTAAAATAAAGTATCATATTAATTGATATTTTTTATATAATTAATGTTGAAGTGTATCGTGTCATACAGAAGCAAACAAATATTGAAAATAAAGTTTTATTTTTAACACTGATTGGAAAGAAAGTTGACAACATAAATCATATATAAAATACTACATAAAATAAATATTTTAATAGGAAATTTGATATCCTTTGCTACGAATAACAGTAAGGAGTCTTTTTGGAATAGAATTAATTAAATTGTTAATCGTATCATTGTCAACTTACTTTCCGTTTCACGATATTGAAAATCAAATAACGTCTTCTTTCGTAAGTCACTAAAACCGACTGATCCCTTTGTTTATTTGCAATAAAATAACAATATAGGATCGCTATACTCAAACAATGACGCTGATCTTCCAAAAATAGTGTTTTCAGGCGTTTCAACTTACTTTCCAAGGCAACTATTATACCGAACTCTAAAAATGAAGTTACCTTCTCGACAATTTAATTTTTTAACGCACCGTGTATCGTAGGAAGAAACATTCTCTATAATTCCACCGAATGTTTAACGTTCGAATGAATTATTCCGTGCACGCAAACCGACTAATCCCTTCGCTTATTTGCAATAAAATAACAGTATAAGATCGCTACACTCAAACAGTGACGCTGATCTTCCAAAAATAGTGTTTTCAGGCGTTTCAACTTACTTTCCAAGGCAACTATTATACCGAACTCTAAAAATGAAGTTACCTTCTCGACAATTTAATTTTTTAACGCACCGTGTATCGTAGGAAGAAACATTCTCTATAATTCCACCGAATGTTTAACGTTCCAGTGAAATATTCCGTGAACAAACAGCGTTATCAAACGTTAGATAGACAGGTACGTTCGATCGTCGAATTCCTCGAATTTTTGGCGGTCCGGAGAACCGATTTTCGCGGGCGTAGAAACCGCCCTGCGAACGGTCGGCGCAAATTTACCACCTGCATCAGGCCGAATTAATAGTTCGCTCCGCCGCGAAACCCGTAAATAATGCCTCCTGACAGGCGGAGCCGAACGTCGATGAATAACGAGCCGCGGAACCTTCGACTTTGAATTTCTCTTCTCTCTCTTTTTCCTGCGCGCGGCCCGGCCGGACCACACGCGCGTTCCCGCGACGTGCGGAAGACACCGACTCGTATATAATCTTTTATGCGCCCGCGAAACAGAGGACGCGAACGAGCCGTGGAGGAAAAGCGAAAAATACCAGCGCGACAGGGAAAACCGTCGACGGAACGGTGGTCGGGGAAGGAAACGAGTGAAAAGACCGCGAGTGGAAACGAGACGGGAGGAGCGAGAACGCGAGACGAGCGCGGATGTGTGGGTGTGTGTGTGCAGGCGAGAAACAATGCTCGTCTCCAACGAACTCCTCCGCGTGAACGCGAAGCCCGATGCATCGATAACCGGAAACGGCGGGATGCGCGACGAAAAAACCGACGAGAAACTTGCTCCGCGCGCGCACGTGTGCGGGCGGATCGAGCAGCCGACGCGTACGTGCGTCGTGAATATTTGAGGAGACGTACCCCCACCTCCGCGTGTCTTCCCTTCCGCGTTCATCCCTGCGGCTCGGACGTTATCGCGATTTTTCACGTGGACGTCCCCGCAGACACGTGTTCCCGCGTCGCGTGTCCGATCGATGCTAGACCGAGCACCTGAGGGATTGTCATCTTCTTCGAATTGTGGCGACTCGATGTTTAGAGAGAGAAATGAGTGGAATAACGGGAGGAAAGGGAAGGAAAAGAAGGGGTTAGGTCTAGGGTAGAGACTCAGGTAAAATGGTAAAACGAGAGGGGTATTTGACAATTTTTTTTACAGCATAAGGGTTTGACGACACTTTTTACCACTTTCCACATACAGGGTGTTCGACCACGCCTGGGACAAATTTTAATGGGAGATTCTAGAGGCCAAAATAGGACGAAAATCAAGAATATCAATTTGTTGATTGAGGTTTCGTTGAAAAGTTAGTAACGTTTAAAGTTCCGCCTGTAGAACGGCAATGTGCGAATAGCTACTAGTGGTTCTCACTCATAAAACTGTAAGTACAAGCGGGACTTTAAACATTAATAACTTTTTAACGAAGCCTCAATCAACAAATTGGTATTCTTCATTTTCGATCTATTTTGGCCTCTAGAATCTCCTATTAAAATTTTTTCCAGGCGTGATCGAACACCCTGTATATTTTTTAACATGTCAAGATTCAACAATTATGTTCCCCGTTACATTTTAACAAAGCTAAGAAGTCAAAATTCAATTATTAAGGCACACTCGATTGCTCGAACTATCTTGTGTCTGTATAAACAAATGAAGTCTGAACTACGGACCAATCTCATATTATACACGGGATATTATGAAGAATACTTGGTTGGCCTATTTATTACATTTTACTTACACGAAATTAAAACCATGTACTAAATAAACCGAAATATAAATGTAGCGTATTCTGTGGCGGTCGGTTTCCCAACCGGAATGATGGCTGCCAACGTGTTAAAAGAATGCAGAGATACAAAAAGGGAAAATAAAATAGCACTGAAAGAATTAAAAGGAATAGGAGAAGCAGGAAACTGGACGAGAGAAACAATTAACAACAGGAAACAAAAGAACGCGAGATAGTTGAATCACTTAACGTTCGCTTTTTTGAGGTTGATGGTTAAAAATACATAAAAATATAATACTTCATTTTCAATTTTCTTTTGAAGTTTTTCTATCGATTATATTTTCACGAAATTCGTTATACCGATCCCATTAATCGCGATATTGTTCATTCTATTTAGACACAGAGAAATTCTAGAAAGAAGCAAACCCAGGACTCCAAATTGATTCAACAACTACAAAGTATGATGAAACGTGAAAAGATACCCCATGGAATGGTAACTGAGACAAACAAATTTATCGCGAAATTCGTTTGAAAATTTTAAAGATGCTGAAAGATACCTTGAAAGTCGAGAAAAAGGAGTGGATCCAGACGAGGAAGAAAACAAATGGCAGAGGCAAGGTACAGCGAAGAGAATGCAAGCGGCGCGCCAAGGTTAGGCGAACGCAGGAAGAGGAAAGAAGACAGGCAGAAGAAAAGTGAATGATGGGAGTATAATGACGGAGCCTTCTTCTAATTCCATTTGTCCTCGCTCTTTCCCTCCCGCGTGTTCGGCACCTTTTCGAGCGAGACGAAGAAACTCACGTGGCGGAGAATAGGGTGAACGAGCCTCGCGAGCCGAAAGAGAGGAACGAGATAGAAAATGAGAGGATCAGAAGCTTCGTGGAGAACGGGGGAGTATCTTCTCCCTTTCTGTCTTCTGCCCTCTTTCCTCCGCTCCCTTCGTTCCTCTATTCTCCGCCGCTCCCGTCGGGGATTAATAACGGCCTGCCATTGTTGTCATGGCAACTCTCGAAGCGTTAAAAACTCCGCGGCCCTAACCCTGATCGTTCGTTTAAAGTTTCACGGCGCAAGGGTTGCAGTCACCCTTCGAACCTCCCTGACGGACCGATGACTACTCGAGTCGTTAACGTTGACAACGATGACCGCTATCATCCGAGTTAGCGATTCTGAAAAGCTCATGATTCTCGAACGTTTCGATTCTTCGGAAACAGGGGTGCAAAATTATGTTCGGTTCAGTATTGTATTTGCTTCATTCGGGTGCTTACACCAAGTTTTTCATATTTCATTTTCTTCTGTTGACACTTCCATTCTCCTCTCGTTCTTCCTCTTTTCCTCCCTACAAAACTAAGTTTGCTGACCCTGATCAACGTTGATTCGACGTGCAAAAATTTGAAAACAGCAGCAAGGACTTTTGTAACTTTTGTAAATAAAAATTACAATATCAATGACGTTAAAACAGCATGTTTCTAGAATTCGAGAAGCATGTGTTTTTTGTCTCTATCCTGTTATTAAATATAAATTGCTATTACAAAGTGTACATTCTTCAAGATTGCAGTATATAAAATAGGTTATTCAATACTAATAGAATTTACATAATAACCCACGAGGGTCACAGGTTTCTAGCTTGTCGTAAATTTAAACTTATTTTATTTAATCAATTTATAATTCTTACGATTCGAATTTGTGACGATGTCTGCTCTTTTCCTCCCCGCAAAGTTAAGACCTTCGAGCGACGAAGGAACACGTGGACGAAACCCGAGAGAGTCCTCGAAGTGAATTACAGATTCTGACGGGCGTACCACGTGTTCCTGCGACTCGACGATGGACGAACGATAGAATAAGATTCAATGATCGGGGGAGGGCGATTCCGCGCAACGATCCTGCGTAGTGGGTCGTGCCTAGCATAACTAGATCACGTCAAGATAAAGTCCGCCGTAAATAGAGTTCGTTGTTTGCCGGGTCACGAGGGTCTACGAGAGAGGAGAGAATATATATAAGAAGACGGAGCATCCAGAGGGTTGGAGAGGAAGAGAGGCGAGTCCTGATGGAAGGACGCGGTGCGTGAGAGTAGGACGACGTACGGTGGAACGGGGCTGATCAATATTCATGGCCCGCCCGTGGGGTGGTTCCAGGCCAGTCAGCGGAGGGTGGATTTATGCGAATTCTTCCTTCCGACTCACCCTACAAGAACGAACCCTTTTTCTTTGGTATCGCGTTTCCTTTGAGCTCCGCGAACGGAGAGCTTCCGTTAAGGTCACCCAACATTAACGCTGTTTCGCTGTTTTTGCACGGAGACGGGATAATTACTGTAAATGGCTGTCCGCGAAGATTAATATTTCGGGGGACCAACCGAGAGGGGACGCTTTCTGATCCAGAAGTCTCGGAATCGCCGAGAAAATCTCTTCCTTCGTCTTCCGCTGAAAGCCAAAGTTTCGCAAGCCTAGACTTTATGTTTTATATTTATAACGGGGTCTTTGTTCAACATTTTTCAGTCTATAAATTTCGTTATACCTATTTTACTTTGAATATTTGCGCCACTGTTAAATTCATAATCAGAAGGCTCGAAAGCCCCAGTGCGCCAAGCTTCGTCTAAACGCGTTCGTCGTTTATGTATTTTGCAAAACCGCTTTTTAATCGACTCTCTAAAAAGAGAGCCGGAATCGTAAGGAAAACAAGGACTACCAACGAAGTCGCAATCTCATCTTCCGAGTGACGTGCACTTAACTTTATGCACTTCTGCCAATCTCGAATGGACCCTGCAAGGAGCTAGACCGCCCACACACGTTGCTTAGCCCCGAAATCCGGGGATTCTGAAGGTCATCGTTCATTTTTCCGTCGAGTATCCGGTGGCTGGGAGAACTTATCCAGCGATAAAGATTCAAAATAAAGCGGCGGTTGGTTGGTACCCAGATTGGTAGACGTCGCGGAAGGCGAACGATTCGAGGGGGAACGAAACGTCGCGCGAACGAAACAGCGAGAGGGCGAGAGGGGAGGAACGCGTGCATCCCACAGACGTGTGCGCACACGTGCATCGGCGGGAACGTAGGCGAGTCCGTACGAGAAGGTAGTTCAGTTCCGGTCCGGGCCATTAGTTGATGAGCTACCTCGTTTCCATCCCCTCTCGCGGGCCACGGTGGCGGCAACCACCTCCCTCTCCCTTCTAACCCGGCCGACGTTCCACCTACACTCACACCACCTACGGGAGGCCCTGAAAAGCTCGCGTGGCATTGTGGGATCTATTATTGCCCTCCTGGACTTACATGTTTCGATGCAGCGGCAGCGAACTCAGCCAGCCAGCCAACCAACCACCCAACCAGTCAGCCAGACGAACGAACGAACGAACGAGCGAACGAACGAACGAACGGACGAACGTACCCGACAGACACACACGGGTAAAATCGACCTCCCCGCTAGCCGACACACCACTTCGTCGATTCCAACAGGCAGAGAGACCGTTCCCCCTGTTCCTCTCACCCTCTGGCGCACCCGATGCCGTTGAAATCCGGCCGTCGTGTATCGTAAAACGCGGAATCCCAGGCGAAGTCGTAACAGGGCCTCGGAGCTGGTTCCACACAGCCAGCCAGCCAGCCAGTCACCGAGCACTCTTTTATTCGCGGCTCGCTGGAAGAGAGACCGCGGTTTCGCGGGTACTCGCTTCCCGATTTTCGTGGTTCCACTCTCCCGCCGCGTCTACCGCTGATGGGATCGTCACCTAATTGTGATGGATCCGCCGCCACCGCCGCCGCGCTTCAGACGCTTCACCGGGGTCGGGATGCTCTATTTCGCTCCGATGCACCTTTCTTTGACGGATGGGTCAAGGGTGGCTTTCGCGTTTCAACGGGATTCGCGTCCGCGGGACCGCGTCCCTGCCTAACAAACGCGCGATCCTTTCGATGCATCACCTTTTTCGGCATCCTCGACACGCTGCAACTTCGAACGAAACTGTTTTTTGGGGAACAGAAACGTGCCACGATGATCTTAAAATGTTAAAGAATATATGTGGAAAGTGAAAAATAAAAAAATTGTCAAATATCGCTTCTCGTTTTACCGAACACAATTACAAACATACCTCCACAAATTTAAACTAATAAAATTTATGTAATCTTCTATTAGTCCATTATTTTTTAAATGCATTATAAGCACAGATAAACAATATATTTTACAATTATTATGAATGTATACTATCAAGAGATATAATCATTCGCTTTTAGGATAATTTTAACGGAAAGGACGTGCGTGAGAAAAGTTAGAGGAATTCTTGCAAATGACTCATCCGTTGTCGTTGAGTATTCTTGCTTGTTAGTAAAGCGTGTGTTCCAGTTATTAGTTGATCGTTTATTTAGTTAAAAATTTCAATGACAAAGACTTGATCTCCCGAGAGGACCCGATAGAAGTAGCCCAAGAGCAATGGTCGATGAAGTTCTATGCACCGAAATAAACCATTCTGAGATCTGAAATCAGTACCTGACATTAGTTACGGTTCAAAAACGAATATTCTTCTCACCGGGTTCAGGGTCGTGAAACAGCAAAGACAATAGGTACGTATCCCCGTGGAAATTCGGGGCCCCGTGTCTCGTTCTCCTTTCGCGGTTCAACGTACTTTTCGCGATCCATTTATAGATTAAAACGGGTTAGCCTGTATCTGCAGCGTCGGAACCACTTGACACCGGTTGGTCGCGCGCGTTCCATCCGACGAGAGATACACGCCCGCCTGGCTTCGACGACGGAACTTTCCAGAGCGGCGCACGATACTTCCGGTCGCCGGTGGTTCTTAGTGCTCGGAGAAGCGATAAGCGCATAAATGCAAACACGGACGTAGCCTACCCAGTCAGGATGGATGCATGATCCCGCGGCACAAAGTCGTGGAAAAAGAGAAAAAAGGCCCGGGCGCGGCGGAGGGACAGGGAAAGAGAAAGCGGCAGGAAGGCATTCAGTGCATTCACGGGGAAGAACTCTGCACGAACGAGCGAGCCCGTGAATGAACCGAGTCCCGACCCGGCGAACCACCCCCTAACCATCCTCGAAACCACCCTATCTCGGGCATTATCGTTATTAAACACCTCGAAGGGCTGCCGCCGTAGGATATCCTCCAAGTTTCAGGATCCGAATCCGAGCAGACGCGTCTTTTGCCATTTTACGTGCGTGTCCTCCGCGGTCTCGTCCAAATAATTCCAATTTTCGTGAACCGTCCGGAGAAAAGTAACAGTACAGTCGATTCGTACGAAGTGAGCGTTATTTTTATTTTTAATTTAATCGTACACATAGTAGAACGTTCTAAACGATATTGCAGGAGATTTGTATTGAATATTTGTGCCGCGCTGTAGTTTTGTTACATGTTAATTTATGTGCAAAAGGGTTGAAAGTGTTTTTATTCGAGAAGGAATGGATAACCAGGGAGAACGGAACTAGTGGTTGTGAAAAACAAACGTGATTCTTATATGATATTAATTTGTGTAAAAAGATCGTGTGCACCTGTTTCAAATAAAATTCTCTTTGTTAAATCCTACAATATTATGTGTATCAAAGTCTAATTTAATAATTTCAAGTATGACGTACGTAATAGTTGAGGGTCGTTTCTCGACAAAAAAGTGGGCTATTCCTTAGAAATTACGAAACATAGAACTTTACGCTAGACGGACGTTAGTTTTTATTATAGAATATTAAATAGTACTTTATTTTACAAATAAACTATTTAGCAATACATCAATAGATATATCTTACTTCGATAGAAGATTTAAAAACAATTAAGAAGCAAAGTGCAAGGGTGCAATATTTTCTAAAACATCTTAAAACAATTGTCAAATTCGGGAATCATATTATACGCTTTAATATATTAAACTTAGGATAATCGTGCCGTTCAACAAACTGTGCAAACAGTGTTAATAAAACACTCGAGCGCATGTCAGCGATTATTATGTCGATCTTATCTCCCGATGCTATCGGTTTATCTGGTACAAGTTTATTTATCTAATCTCTATACGAGCGTAGAAAAAACATCCCTGCGATTAGGCGAGTCTCTTCAAATATTATCGCGCGAATGATTTACGCCGCGAACTGGAGAGATTTATAAAAAGCAGGGAAACGTTGACACGCTGTCTATCGCGAAGCAAATTCTCGTCGCCGTGTAACGTCGAGACGATCGTTGCTCGAACGAACGAGCGCCAAACGAGTCTAGGAAAATTCGATCCAACGATTTCAGCGCACCCTGTATTTATCAGACGAGATATCACGGGGACTCGCGAGGCTCGGAATCCTATCTCGCCACTCAAGACACCCGCCATTGTTTCGAAGGAGGCCGGTCCGCTCCGCGAGCACTAAAACCAACCCCCTTAACCGTGGCATCGGCGAAACGCCGGATGATGTACTGCGCCCCCAGCCCCTTAATTACTGCCGCGTGCAAATTGGAAGGAAAAATTAATCGCAGAAATGACTTAGAGCCGTCGGTACGGGGGTGGACGGCAAGGGGAGACCGGGGGGAGGGGGAGGGTGGATGAGGAAGCGCACCCGAGGGTCGCACAAAGGGGATGAAAGGAAGTCCGGGGCAATTAGAATGATGCCCTTTGCACGGTCTTCCTCGCTCAACCTCCCTCCCTGCTTCCACCCCCCAACGAACACCCCTCTTTCTCTCCACCTCCTAGGTAAAATCATAGACCGATTTTCCGTTCTCTGAGCAGGAAAGAAAAGCGAAAATTCGAAATTAAAATGCGACGAGAAATGCACTGGGATTAGCTAATAACTCCTATATAAAGTATTAAATATTCTACAATTATCATTCGAATGCGCCCAAGGGTTTAGGGTTTGGTAATTTTCGAAATCATTATCGTTTTACAAAAACATTTCAAATATGTGTAGGGTTAAACAAGAAATAGGAATTAAAAGACAAATTTTATAGACAGATGGTCGTTTGAGACTGGAAACTTTTTTCTTATGAGATTTGTAAAACAATAACAACAGGAAGTAGTATGTACTTTAAAAAGAATTATTGCCTTGTGATGTTATTTCATTTTATATAAATATTGTTTAAAGTACATTGAAGCACAAGCTAAAACATTTCGTACTAATTCTGTTCATATAATATTGAATTAATTTTTTTGTCAATCTTATGAAATATTTGTACACACTCTTTTCACTCAATTTCAAGAGAGCCACTAGTCCCGTGCATCCACGTTAAACTATATTAATTTAATTCCCTTCGATTCTATTATAAAATCAATGCTCCGATTAAATAATAACGCTTACAATAAAAGGACCAAAATTTAATGAATCGAGTCACGTGTTCGACGCGCCTAATTTAGATCGATAAAGGCAGATACCCGCAGGGAGGATGAAACACTATATTTTTATACATTTTTCTGTCGCGTCCACGTTCGAAGAAAAAGCCCTAAAATTGTGAGGAGGGGGGTGGCGATGGATAGACATTTAATCTCGATTTCGGGGTCAACCGCCGATCGACGTCACCCTCGTCGCCAGAAGAAGGCCTCTGTCATATCTGCAGGGGATGATTCGACGTGACAGCTCTCCCTGGAGGGTTGCGTTGCCCTGCTAGCAACACCGGCCCCTCTCCCTCCCAGCCTGTGGAATAGAAAAGGCGGCGTTCGGCGCATCGCCGTAAGCGGCAATATACGTCGTGACGTCCGCGGATTCTTCGCGTGCCACTCACCCCCGCCCCCGTGCGGCTACCCTTCGACGTATGAGGTTTAATGACGTATAAACTATGCGCCGGATTAGCGACGCGGTTGTGCCCGGGGTAGTTTCACCCCTACGAGGCGCTATAAGACGCGTCTATGGGGCTACTCGGTGGCCGCGTTGATGGACAAGGGTGAACCGCACCCCTACGGACGCTCGCTTCCGCCCGCGTATCAGTCGTTCGCGCTGCTCGTAGACGATCTCGTTCGGTCGCGTCGTTATCGTCGAAATTAACGACGAAGGAGTCCGCGTGGTTGATTTAACCCCTCCAACCCTCCCCGAACCCCGAAACCACCGCGACGAGACAACAACGGATTTCGGGGAGACAGGTTTTGTTTCTCCCGTGCCAGAGACACGCTCTTTGATTTTAAACTAAAAACGTCATGCATTGTAAAGTAAAAAAATTGAAAGCGGAAAAAATTCCGCAGCGCGGTGCGCGACAAGGCTTTTTCCTCCGGTCGACAAGACAACGAAAGCGAAGTATGGAAACACGCAAACACGAAACAAAACGCCGAATGGATAGATACCTGTCGAACGCACGTGCAACCCGCCAGAGGAGAACAAAAATAAAGAAACACGGACGACCCGTGCACGACGGGATGGTTAATATATCACCGAAACGCACGTTTGGGAAACGTGTACGCGGAGCGTACCGGTATTTATGGTGAGAACGACCATGTAGTTTATTTAATTAAACGGTTTGAGATTTGATTTGGAACGAAATTGTATCTTAATGCTATAGATACGAGTATATTGTACGTTCGTAAATTATTCATAGGGGTTGATTGGCACTGACAAGGGGTAGAACCGTCACACTTCGAGTTTAATGTGCTTTTGCAGAATAATGATAGAGACGTTTTGGTGTATGCAAAATATTAGGCGTAGATGTTCAACATATTTTAAGATATAAATAGAATGGGACAATTATAAGTTAGCTTTGTGTAACCCCCATTCGTAAGTTTTTGCGTATTTTTGTATTGGAAATAAATATGTACCAAGTAGGAATTTATTGATGCTGCGATACTATAAAATTAAATAGAATACGATTGAAAAATTATTTGGAATTAAATTATACGTCAAGGGGTTAAAATCGAGGCAATTCAATTTGTGCCCTTCCCTTATAAAATCTGCAAGAAATCTATTGACCAATTAACGTCTTAGCCTCTGTGGTCGTTGTATGGACTGATGGTAATGTACCGAAGAGATTGAAAGGATTTTTACTAATTTTTTGAATATACAGGGTGTTAAAGTAGGACGAAAATCATCAAAGCTTCGTTAAGAAGTTATTAACGTTTAAAGTTTCACTTGTACTGAATTTTTTTCTCGAATATGCGCAGAATTTCGGGGGTATGTCTATTCACCAAAAATGATCGTAATTGACTCCCACAACCGAAAATAATTTTTCCAAAACGATTTGAAATTTTTTTTTTCCGTCGAAAAATTTCACACCTTCTCGAATTTCTTTTTAGAAAGTGGGTAGGATTTCGGGGGTATGTCTATTCACCAAAAATGCTTGTAATTGACCCGTGCGACTAAAAATAATTTTTTTAGAATGATTTAAAATTGTTTAATTTTGTCGAAAAATTTCACACCTACTCGAATATTTTCTCGAAATTGGGTAGGATTTCGGAGGTATGTCTATTCACCAAAAATTATTGTAATTGACCATCGCAACTAAAAATAATTTTTTCAGAATGATTTGAAATTTTTTAATTTAATTTTTTAGTAACTTTTTAACGGATCCTCAATCAAGAAATTGATATCCTTGATTCTCGTCTTATTTTGGCCTCTAGAATCTGCCATTAAATGTAGAATCTCCCTGTACATCTAAATCGTAAAATTGAAAAATATACGACCATTTGTATATTTGACCAAGAACGAATCCGGGGCGATTTCTCGATATCTTAACAGAACAGTAAACAATGTCTAACCGAAATATGAGAAAGGGTACCCTTTGAGGTTAACGTATTAAAATATTAACGCTTCGTCGCGTCGTTGATCCTGGAGTTCCAACGTTCGAGAGCCAACACCCGCCGCGAATCATTGTCGATGTCGGTGTCGTTATCGAACCGCAACGAGTTCCCAACCTACCCCACGACGTCGGTGCTGCTTAACTAGAAAACAAAGTGCGATTGTTGTCGGCTCGAGCCTCGTTCCCGAGGTGCATCCACTCGTCCCGCGCCCCCAACCACCCCCACGACGCGAGATTCGGCGTCAGGGTTCGAGAAATCTTGCCGATGGTTAACACGCACAAAACACGGATAATTAGCCGGACAAAGAAAGACCGTGTGTTCGAAAGCGAGAGTAAAAAGTAAAAGCGTGCGTGGCAGCGAGAGAGAAAGAGAAATGGGAGGGGGAGGGGGGCAGAGGGAGGAGCAGGAGACTTTGGAAAACGGAACGAGCGCGACAACGGGAATAAAGAGAGCGAGCAGGAGAGAACGAGAGTGCACAAAAGGGCCCCGACAACAAAGTCAAGTGGGGCACAATGAGCCGCAGCGTGAGTACGTTGAATGCCATGGTCGTCTCGTGCAGTCACGGTCCCATGGCTCTTTACCGGTCGTCCTACTGCTCCGTGTCTCATGGTGTGGTCATGGTGTGTCTACAAAGGCGTTGATTCAATAACCTGACCCTGTCACCGATATAGAAAATTGCTGGACCCGGCGAGGGTGCCGCGATTCGACGTCGCTGGCGATCACCGTCATCCTCCGTGCCGGAATTTATCAGGGAATCATTGGGAAAACGCGTCACCGATAAGGATTCACTTTATTCTTCGGTGTTGTTTGTAGCGCGAGATAACTGGCGATCGACGATTAGATAGTCGAAGGTGGAATGGTTGGACGAATGATACAAGTAAAGCGTAATGGTAATTGGACATTCGACATTGTCAAAAATATAGCACTTTTAGCTCTTATGGAGTAACTTCAAATTCCTGAGACCACACATTAATTGTTTTCTTATCATCTTGCAAGGCTAAAATTCATCAGATCTGCTATAAGTAATTATGTCGAATTTTTAACTGAAACTTTCTGCATAAATAAATAAAAGGTTTATTTCGTGAGATCGCCATCAATGGGAGCCATGAAATGGGAGCTTTGTAAAGGGTTTTTTCAACCCCTATAATAATTCGTATCTTCGCAAGCAATGAAATAAAATTAGTAAAATATATTTGCATAAAAAGAAACATAATTTATAAGGAATCTATTTAAAAGCTTCTATTTAAACGAGAAGCTTTGATCACCAATGTTAACCAATATTTAATAAAATATCCCCCACCTTCGAACCCTTGAAATGCACAAAAACTCCACTAGCGTTCGACAATTCTATCCTGCAACTTTTAATACTTTAAACCAAGTTTAGAAACAAAAATAATTCTTAAATACTTACAAGAATCCCTTCCTCCGTTTAATTTTACTTTAAACGGAATTTCACCCTGGAAATATCGAGTCCTGCAACCCAAAAGTCTTTCCAAAGCACCGGTTCCGTAATGAAAAACAATGAAGCGATAGCAGGAGGATACTTTTTATCGCATTTTTCGGGATCCTGTACGACCCCGTGCACCGGCAGGTTACGGTTCGCGACTCTTCTAGCGAATTTGAACGGCACAAAAAGACCCGCCCAGACGTTTTCCCGTTTGTCCAAAAGGACTCGACGCGAGTCGAAAGAATCGTTCGCGATAGCGCGCGATTGTTCTCCCCGCAAAACCCGTTCGCGCGAGACTGTTATCAGAACCGCCGTGTTATTCGTATGTGCGTAATTTAATGCATCGGTGACACGGTCCGGATTATCGAATCAGCGCTTTTATGTGGACACCGTGACTGCGAAATGGCGTTAATAGACCCTGACGTTTCAGTCGACGTCTCTCGCGGTTTCTTTTTTTTCGCCTGCCGGCCCGATAACGTCGCTATCAGCCGCCTGGGGGAAACGGCGCGGCGAAAATCGTGGAAAAAATGAAAGAGACCGGGTCCCGGCTTGATAACGCCGCTACCAAACTATTACGGAAAATCAACGATTAAAATTGGCCCCGAATCGGCGAGAAAGGAACGAGGATATCCCAATTTACGTACTTTCAACTTTCAACTCCAGCGTGTACCTAAAAGTATAGTTGATCGTGTATAGTAAATTACAAAAGTATTCCCCTTTACTCCAATCGTCGACGATGGATGTTGTTTTTGGAGGCAGGTTTAAAGTTTTTTGTTATTTTCTTTGAGAGTGCAAGAGATCAACTATTAAATTTAAAAGACATCAGGTATATTTCAAATTCTTTACTGTGAAAAATTATAGTGATAGAAGATTTTGTTGATATTTTGAAAGTCCTATAGTTGATCGTGTATAGCAAATTACAGAAGTATCCCCCTCCATTCTAATCGTCGACGATGGATGTTGTTTTTGGAGGCAAGTTTAAAGTTTTTTGTTATTTTCTTTGAGAGTGCAAGAGATCAACTATTGAATTTAAAAGACATCAGGTATATTTCAAATTCTTTACTGTGAAAAATCATAGTGACAGAAGATATCGTTGATATTTTGAAAGTCCTTGGAAAAGTGAAACTTACACGGTCGATAGATAACCGGTGCAATATCATAGTACCAAAAAATTTGATTTCTTTGGGCATTTTGGACGACGCAGTACCGACGCAAGTCGAAGAAAACGCTTCATTCTTTTCGTTTCGTTTTTCACCGGTTGGTACCGATTTTTAATAGAAAAGTCCAGTGGCAGCGCAGCGGGAAAATAAATTATAAAGTAACGCTTGAGGAGCGCGCGTTAAGCCCGTTCCCGCGTGAATCCGGAGTGATGGATAGAACGTCGAGATATTTCGAAAAGAGCGGAAAGAGGGTAGAGAGAGAGAGAGAGAGAGCGAAAGGCAGAGAGGCAGAGAGGCAGAGAACCCGATTCAGAGGATTGTCGACAGAGATCGCCGCCGGTCAAGCTCGACAATCCTGATAAATGAAAGAAGCAAATGCCGAATTCGGATTCCCAATAAGGGTGGTCGATGTCAAGCGACGTGGAACGGCTGGATGGAAATGAGGGTGGAAAAGAGTGGACGCAAGAGGCGGCTTTAACCCCATGACGTCGTCGTCTGCCGGCGACGATCTGGATCTATATTCCACCCCTCTCGCGTCTGGCCTTCCGCGTTATTTCGTGCACGAATATTTCATCGACTGTATTCTGTGACCTCGAGTCTCATTCGCAGGGTCTTCTCTTCGTCCTCTGGCTAGATTCTCTCTGTTTCATTACCATCGAGAACTTTCCACGAACGTTACTTTTAACCTTTTCGATACTAACGGTAACTAGAATCATCCATCTGTTGAATATTATGCTAAATAAATACGACAGAGTTTCGACCTAAGTATGTATTTAATTAATGTAGTTTTACAAAACGAAAATGCTGTTCTTAGCTTGACCTCCTCATGTAGTAGTGACCTTTGCAAGGGTGGGGACTGCACCAATGAATACAAATTTTCATTAAAAATACATGCTGTTTCCTACGATTATAGTCACTCGTTAAAGTTTTGTAGATATTCTTTTATTTATTTGGTGGGTAAACACCCTCTATGAGGAAGTGAAAAAATAAGGAGCATAATTATACACGAACTTACACAGGAGAATACATTGTTCTCATCATAAGTGAACTACGAAGTTACTGCAGTGTTTATAATTAAATATTCGAAGTCTCTAGCAATCTAATTGCCTCTGTCTTAAAATTATCAGAGGATAAATTAAACAAGTTGAAGTCGATAAGAGAGTTGGCTAGATTATAAAAATTCTGCTAATTCATTCGTGGTTACTCTTATTTTCTGACCCTTCTATTATTTTAGTCATTTACACTAAATATCGTTCTTACTTCAAATTTTGCGTATTCAAATGAATAGCTTTTGCAATACCAAGATTTAAGATTGATCAGCCACAGATGAACGATTCCTAATTGCTAGTACATATAAAACACTAAGCTCGTCGATCAATTTATCTCTGAGTAGCACATCTATTCTTCCAATATTTACAATTTTTTGCGGTATAATAATTTCATTTCCAAGCCGTTTATAATATCCAATTAGAGAAGCTACATTCTGCAGCGACGAGAATCCTCTTTTCCCGCTAAATGCCGCGTGTGAATACCAGAAAGCTCCAGAAAATATTTCACATTTTTAAATTGTAACTTATCGCAACGAATACTTGCACTGTCGCATTACATTATTATTGCAACAAAAAATAATTTCAACTATGACGATTTACGATCCTCCATCGTCGTTCTGAAAGCAATTGCATTCTTTCGATGCAAGGAATTTTACATGCGTCGAAGTTTAACGTCACAATTATTGCTGAATCACCTCGTACTCGACAAGTAAGCCATTGATCAAGCTAAGCGATAGTCGGATGGAGCAAAGTCTGACGTATACGATGAATGAATTACAATCTAATCGCAAAATTATAATGTTATTTTTAATAATCATGAGAAAACATCGAAACTTCTAAATGAAAACGCATGCAACTTCTGAAAGTTTAGGGATTTAAGAACATTTTAATAAAATATTAAAATAATTTTACATGCAACACTTTAAACGCCAAGGGAGATGCTCTGCTATAGACTTTACAAAAATTACGCTAACATCTTTCCCTCATCGATTTCTTTTAAATCACGAAAGTAGAACCACGAAATCGAAAACGAAAAATGCGAGGCAGTCGTTTCACGAAAAATTATTTTAATTTTGAATTCCCAATTTGCCTTAATTGTCTTAGATGATCAAAGACAAGGAAAAGTCAGTTTGCTATGTTATTAATAATTACAAAAAAAAGAACTTCGTAAATTTACGGGCGCTCAGCGAAAAGATACGAAAGAAACATTTTGGAAAATGTAACTTTATACGGTTCACGTTTTATTTCTCAAGCAAAATGATCAAATACGACCTAATCATTGGCCCAAAAGCAGGAATGCCTTCTCAAGCGATCTTTCAACTCGGAGAGGACTCGAAAGTGGAAACAAGGCTGGGCAAGTAGTTCTCTTGTTCGACCGGGCACCAAAAAAGTGGTACTCAGCGTCCGAAACGGAACAGGAGTTACGAACCTCCAGCAAGCGTAACAACAACAACGTTAACAATAACAGCAACATCCCCGTGAACATCCGGCGGTGATCCAAAACGCATATTCGTTGCTTCCGGGCTAACTTCCACTCCCCCGTTTTCCTGCCGCGTTACATCAAGCTGGCGGGGTTGCTCGCGTTTCCGTTCTCCTCTCTACCTCTCTCACTCTCTCTCTTTCTCTCTCTCACCCTCTCTGTCCCTCTCTTCCTGTTAGTCTTTGTCTCTCGCTCTGGACGCTCTCTCTGGATTCTCTGTTTTTGCCCGTGCTCGTCTCCGTTCGGCTGGATGCAATCAATAAGACATTCGTGACGCGACGGTTATGGCTGATGGGGACGTGAGCACAGGGGCCAACGGCCAGCCCCATGAATATCTTTCGATAGATTGCACATTGGCCTCGTTCACCCCCGATGCGTCGCGATGCGTCGATCCCGAGCAGGGGATCGAGACGGGACGAGGGTGGACGATGTGCAGCCACGCGTCCACTGCGGTTAACTTTTCGTCTTTCTCTCTTTTTCTTCCCACCCCGTTTTCACCCTCGTTCGCCACTCTTCTGTCTATGTCTCTTCTTCGTTGTTTCCTCCGGCAGGTTTGTTTCATCGAACGACGAAAGGTAGGAGAAGGGTTGCAAGATGGAGACGTTAAGGAAAAATAGTAGAGAAGTTTTGTAATAGTTGTTCGATATACAGGGTGAGGCACGAATTGGCCCCTACGATTTTTCAGCACCTTTCGATGGTCTGGGTTAGGTTAATCAGTATTTAACCGACAAGAAATTGCAGTTGCTTAAATGTAAAACAAATTGATTTTCGATAAAAAATTAAGGTCACTGTTATATTTCTAAATTGAACTAGGTATTTTTAACTTAATAGGATCGTAGGCGACGTCGAGACGAATTCAACAACCTGTTACACTATGATCTTCAGATGGCATTGAAAGAAAAATTGCCATGAATCGATTGCCACAATATTTGTAATTTTTCGACGATACATAACACTAACTCGCACTTAAACGTAAATAAATGCTCCAAAAAAATAAATTCACAGTATTTAAGTTTTTCTAAAAGTTCCGCAAGCAAGTGAAACACGCGTATAAAAAAAAAGTATTCCATATTAGGGCAACTTACCCTACAGTATAAAATTCCACCGGAACCGATTCAAGAAACACAAAGTCGAACGAATCACCGTTCCCCGATTATCATACCAGCCGTTTCCGCGATTGCTCCTGGCCAACCCCGTCAGGATTCCTTTCCGACCGATTCGTCGCGCGTCAAAGCCTGAAGTTCGAGAGTCGTTCAACATTAATAATGCATACATCTCGGTGTCCGTCGTGTCCAACCGTCCCATAAAACTGCACGCGAACGCATATGCATAGGGAAACACGGGATCGTGGAGTTTCCACGGGCGATCCTTCAGCGATTCAAGGGCTGCGAACGCTTCCACGCGGAATTTGTCCTCGTTAAACGGTCGAAGCCGTTCGTCGACAGCCGTGTCCCTTAAACTACCCAGCATCCAAACGTTTCCTTTTCGCCTCGTCCTCGTCGGTCTCGATACGAAAGACGTCTGGTCTCTGTTCCTCTCGTCGCGTTCCTCGCGGTACACGCATCGCGTCCGTGGGCCTGGGGTCGCGGGAGTTTTCGGACTGATTAGCATTTTTTTTTCCCTTCTTCACGCTTCCAGCGTGACCCGATGACGCCCGTGGCCGGACAATGAGGCTACTTATTTATTTAAATACCGGGCATCCTGTCCTTTCACGCGAAGATTTATGCACGCCGCCGAGCTAATTGCCGGCCCATTATCCGGATAATGGTATTCCGTCGCGTAACGACGCGTCGTCTGCCGTCCTCCTCTCCCCTGTAACCCAGACCACCTCCCTCCCCCTTGTACCCCCCTATATTCCTATCGTCCCTTTTTTACTCCCCGTTTCCACGGACGCGTCCCGTCCGCCTGTTTCCACGGCCGGGCTTACGTGTGGCTCCTCTTCCTCGGACAAAGGACGCGTCGTTCACGGAATATCCGATCGACTCGTTCAAGGATGCAAGAAACGATAGGCGGCGCGTCCGTGACGCGTCGAACGTCGCCAAGTTCCTCCGCCAATTGCGAAATTTTCACTTTTTCGAGCGCTCGCGGCTCCAACTTTATCCTATTTGCGATTTCCAGCGGGCAATGATCAATTACAGTTTGACCCTTAAGTGGCCTCTCAATATTGATTTTTACCAAATTGGTAAATGGAGATCAACTTTCCTTTAAAGCATTTGAAAAATAATGAACTAATGGAGGATCACATAAATTTTTAAATAATGTATTTTCACTAACCCACTTAAGGGTTAATGATTAATTTCAAATTTTGTATGTACAACATTATCTCAATGCAATTTAATTTTTCTTATAAGTACAATTTTTCAATATTCACTTTTTACGTTAAATTTTACGGTAGCCACGTAGATTAAAATTCAAATATTTAATCTTTACTCAATTTTGTTAAAATTTGGTACAAGTTCAGATCAGTGTAAGTCGTTGCAATCACTTGACTTGGCGAATTGTATCGGAGACTGATCGCTTAACGCGCGATAGACCTTCGGAATCTTATCGGGGCGCATCAATCGCTCACTTTCGCAACAGGTGTAACAAGCAGGCTGACGTAAACTAACGAACAATGCGGCTGCTGGTATATATTTTCACGTGTATGTTGAGATTTCTGTGCAGAGTCGGTGGAGTATCATTGAAAAGGGGGTTGATAATAGCGTTGCGCGGCTGTGACGACGCGGACCACCGCTGAAAATAGAAACGATGACGCACGGGTAGCGTTAGATCAACGGAGAAGGTCTGTAATAAATAACCGTTAAACGTACGTCATCGCGTACAATGATTAAAACGAAAATCCTTCGGACGCCGAGGCCTCGTGAAACGTCCAGGAAACAGGTGGCAAGCGTACCGATTGCGACTAAACGCGCAACAGATCGACAACGATGACGCTCATTACGGCGAAACGTCACGATCACACCCTGTCCAACAGGGAAAAACGTCAATGGGCAACCGTATTCGTCAAAGGATCTTCTCATGGACGGGCAAAAGCGCTCGACAAACCGCGGCTGCGCTGAAAAAGATCTCCAAAGCCCGATGTGCACAAAATACTTTTCAACGAGTTCGCCATTCAAAAGAATGGTTCTTGGTATATATCGCGGACATTGATTTCTAAACGGGCTGTACCGTAAACGAGCTTTCTCTCTCTCTATTTCCACCCTGTACGACCCACCCAACCCCCTCGCGGCGGCCAGCCACGTCGAACCCCCGCGAAACGCTCGAAAACGCGCTTTCGCGTTCCCATCGAATTGGGAAAACAGGCAAAGGGTTGCTCTCCCATTGCCTTTCAGCGTGGCCTGGCCAGACGACCCGGGGCTGGGGGTGGCTCTGGAAAAGAGGAAGAGGGGGCGGCCGAGCCGAAACGTTGCGCGCGGCGTAGACGGGATCGGATGAAGGGCCAAAAGCGTGGAGAATCGAATGATAATCGAATTACAGCGTGACGGTGTCTACGTACGACCGCGTGTTATTTATTCATGCGGGGAATCGACGAGCCGGAACCCGATGCACAAGCATGATTCTGAGGCCGATAGTTGCGCTCCTCATTAGTAAAATGGTCGACTTTTGCTTCGATTTGCCGTTACGTTTACTTATTTTATTTTTATTAGGAGGAGTTCCCCTAGTACCAGACACTTAAGGTTTTTCTTAAATCATTGAACAAATATAATATTTTATGCCTTCCATACAAGTAATATTATTATAATAGTTAACTGAAACTTTGGTTAAATTTTGGTATACAATTTGAACAGATCATTAGGTGTTCCCTAGTACTGGATATAACGTAAGTTCAGAACGTAACTCAAAACAATTTCAATGTAATTTACAGCGATCGTAAACATTCACACATTCAGGGATATCGACACAAGCTTCGTGTACCCATTTTTCACAGCTACAACACTGAATCCAGTCTTTTTTGTTGCTTTCTAAATAAACCACGCAAATGGTTTCCAAATTTGATTCTCATAGTTAGAATATCCTGGTTTGTTTGTTCTTTCTTTCTTTTTTTGTTCTCTTTCTCCTTGCAGCGTCTAATAATGGCACCAGAAACTTTTAACGCATTTTTCTCGAAACTATATCTTTGAAAGTTCTAATCGATCGATTTGAAATTTACAATAAATCTTCAAGGGACACGTCTTTACAGTAGGAACCAGAGATATTAAGATCTGTCTTGTTGTTCTATTTCTTTTTAATCTCAAAGAAGAAAAAACGAGAACAAATTGGCACTTCAGATTTGAAGTGTTACTAATTAAAAAAAAATTCCAATATTGAATTTCTTTGAACCTGTTTCTCGAATATCGTTATCGAACTACTACATTTTGTACTATTTTTTATCACAAAATTTTATTTGTATTCTCGAAACAAAAGTCTCATAGTTTCTTCGTAAAAAATTTACAAACAATGTAAGTTTTATAATTTCTCCTATGAGAACATTCGGTAAATTGTATTATCTGCGTCGATAGGTGATAAACATTTTTCCTATAGAAGATATCAGAGTGAACGTCATGTAATTGTTGCGAAAAGACATTGGAATGCATTACGTGTAACCTTCTAAATAGATTAATATTGCATAGTTCAAAAGACAATTCCTTGCCATGACTGTCCAGCCTCATTTACTATTTAATAATTAATGGTATCTTCTGCTGCTGTTTTAATTTAAAATGTCTACGAATTTCGTCGTTTCTAACGTACCAAAGAGCATTTGTTATTACTCCAAACAATGGTGGATTTAGAGATGCGACAAATAAATATATATTACATTCCACAAATGTTTTTGAGTATGTACTTGTATACTAAATCGCGCAAAAGAAGAAAGAAAGAAAGAAACATATTCTAATCGTGTGGGGTTCTCGATGCGTTAATAGCACGAATGGCCAGTACAGATATCGTATCAAATATCGATCTTTTTAACTCGCTTCCAAAATAATTGGACGTCGTTCCAGTGTACGTCGTCTTGAAGAAAGAGGAAATCGACGGAGGCGTCGTCTTCTTCGTGTAATCGTGGATTACCAAGAGCAGTCGATTGCTGCATTCACCGTCTGGGACCGAACGTCCGTGAAATAACATTAATTTCCGGTTTTCATTCGCAGCCGCGGCAGATCCGTCAGCGACGCGAACGCCGGGCTGCATAAGGCAGCGATATACGCGCTGATTAGAATTCGACGTTAAGAAACCGGGCAGCCAGAAGTTTCGCGAGAAGGGACGATCCTATTTAAAAAGTTTGATTAAGAAAGCCGGTCGCGGCATTATTCTCATGCTAATTGGGCGCGGACGCGGGGACACGGCGAAAAATACACGTCGAAATGGAAAAGAAGCGGTGCATTTTTCTCATCAGTTCTCCCAGCCATCTTTCCTTTTCTCGGCGCCTCTCCAATTTGGCCTCTTCTCGCGAGCCTCCCCGGGGCTCCGTCGCGCGGATCATTATTTATTCTATCTTGTACGCGTTTAATCGCCGATCGAACCGACCAGCGAAAAATCGAGCGAGTCGTTGGAAAAAATCTCGTTGAAACTTTCCTTTTCGGTCTGTTCCTCGAAATTCTTCAGGTTCGGGGCTCTCCCCCTCGAGAGAAAGAGAGAATCATATGCACCACTTCGCGGCCAAGATCCACGTTTCCTGCGAATGGCGGAGCGCGTGGTCCGGAAGTAGGGTTCTCGAGCCCGCGTATTTCCTCCTCCAACCCCCTTTTCACTTCGAGCGTTCTCATTTTTTTTTTTTTTTTTAGGGAAGTCGCGCCCTTAACGCTCAGACACGAGCCGCTGTTTATGGGCTCGACGCGCGTACGTCCTTAATGCTCTGGAACAGAGGATCCTGTCGGGGTATCCGTATCCTGAAACATCCCCTGGAACGTTATATGTACACATAAGTCGGCTATATACGCATACCGGACGAACGCCTCGTAGTCGTAAAAACGCGCGGCTTACGCGCATTACGAGGAAATCCCGACGATTTTTCATCCCCCTATGGAAGAAGCTTTCAACCCGCGGGCCTCCGAAAACGCGTTGAAAATTGTTTTCGAAAGGATTTCACGGGACGACGCGATCGATCGTTTCGACGAGGAAACAGTATCATGCTAATTTTGTAATTTATCAACAGTTATCAAACTTATATTGAAGTAACACTTTTCTACAAATTTTGAACGACTGTTATTGTTTGATATTGGAAATACATACGTTTCTTCTGAAGAAATGCAAGTTTTACAACGTTCGTAGAAGTTCTTACAAACATCTTTGATACGCCTCCTTCGAGATAGAATCTACATATATGTTGTACATGATCTATCTAGAAAACTACGGAATGTACTTAATATGTAAAAATATAAGAAATACTTAAAGTAAGATACAAATTATTATATTTTATCTCTACAAAGTTCCCATTTCACTAATTCTATTAATGAAAATATGAATTTGCTTAAAGATCCACAGTCTAATAATCGCCTTACAGGTTTTCTACAGGTTTCCCCTACATACGATTGCATACAAAGTAGCAATTTGGGCAGCCATAATCAATGTACCACGATATAATGTTGCAGTTAGAAAAGTGAAATTCTTGATTGTGGTCTTAATTCAATGATCACGGGGTGTAGAGTGTGACCATACAGCAAAAGAATGTTTCAAATTATTTATTCAATTGAGGATTCATAAGTAAATATTTTAATTGTTACAATTTTGTTAAAATGAAACTTTATTAATGGAAGATACTCTACATTATACACGGTGTTCGGCCACCCTTGGAAAAAAGTTGAATGGGAGATTCTAAAAGCCAAAATAAGACGAAAATCAAGAATATCAATTTCTTGATTGAGGCTTCGTTAAACAGTTATTAAAAAATTAAATTAAAAAATTTCAAATCGTTCTAAAAAAATTATTTTCAGTTGCGGGGGTCAATTACAAGCATTTTTGGTGAATAGATATACCCTAGAATTCCTAGCCATTTTCGAGAAAAAAATTCCTTACCGAAAATATAATTTTTGTCCAGAAATGTTACCCCGAAATTTCATGCGAATCTTTAAAATATCATAACTCCTGAACGGATTGGACGATTTTGATGTTTAAAAAAGCAAACTACGCGTATTTTGATGGAGAATATGTAGAAATTGCAAAAATATTCAAAAAGTTGATTCTTGACACCGCAAAATGAGAAAAACCTCATAAAAATGGCTCATTATTCAAACAGCCATAACTCCTGCAATAGTGAATATATTTCAATGAAACTTTTTTTTGAAGTAGAGTTCATGGGTACCTACAAAAAAGTATTAAACAACTTTTCTGTAGAGCGTCATACAAAATTACTAAAAATGGAAAACGAATTTTTAAGAAAAATCGACAGGGGGTAGGTGCCTAAATTTTTCTACGAAAATAAAAAATTTTAAATCGTTCTGAAAAAATTATTTTCGTTTGCAGGGGTCAATTACAAGCATTTTTGGTGAATAGATATACCCCCGAATTCCTAGCCACTTTCGAGAAAAAAATTCCTTACCGAAAATATAATTTTTGGCCAAAAATGTTACCCCAAAATTTCATGCGAATCTTTAAAATATCATAACTCCTGAACGGATTGGACGATTTTGATGTTTAAAAAAGCAAACTACGCGTATTTTGATGGAGAATGTGTTGAAATTGCAAAAATGTTCAAAAAGTTGATTCTTGACACCGCAAAATGAGAAAAACCTCATAAAAATGGTCCAATATTCAAACAGCCATAACTCCTGCAATAGTGAATATATTTCAATGAAACTTTTTTTTGAAGTAGAGCTCATGGGTACCTACAAAAAAGTATTAGACAACTTTTCTATAGGGCGTCAGACAAAAGTACTAAAAATGGAAAACCAATTTTTAAGAAAAATCGACAGGGGGTAGGTGCCTAAATTTTTCGACGAAAATAGAAAATTTTAAATCGTTCTAAAAAAATTATTTTCAGTTGCGGGGGTCAATTACAAGCATTTTTGGTGAATAGATATACCCCCGAATTCCTAGCCACTTTCGAGAAAAAAATTCCTTACCGAAAATATAATTTTTGACCAAAAATGTTACCCCAAAATTTCATGCGAATCTTTAAAATATCATAACTCCTGAACGGATTGGACGATTTTGATGTTTAAAAAAGCAAACTACGCGTATTTTGATGGAGAATGTGTAGAAATTGCAAAAATGTTCAAAAAGTTGATTCTTGACACCGCAAAATGAGAAAAACCTCATAAAAATGGCCCAATATTCAAACAGCCATAACTTCTGCAATAGTGAATATATTTCAATGAAACTTTTTTTTGAAGTAGAGCTCATGGGTACCTATAAAAAAGTATTAGACAACTTTTCTATAGGGCGTTAAACAAAAGTACTAAAAATGGAAAACGAATTTTTAAGAAAAGTCCACAGGGGGTAGGTGCCTAAATTTTTCGACGAAAATAGAAAATTTTAAATCGTTCTAAAAAAATTATTTTCAGTTGCGGGGGTCAATTACAATCATTTTTGGTGTATAGACATACCCCCGAAATCCCACCCAGTTTCGAGAAAAAAATTCGAGAAGGTGTGAAATTTTTCGACAAAATTAATTCGTTCAACGTTAATAACTTTTTAACGAAGCCTCAATCAACAAATTAGTATTCTTGATTTTCGTCTTATTTTGTCCTCTAGAATCTTCCATTATAATTTTTCCCAAGGGTGGCCATCAACGATTTGAAAGTGAATTTAAAAAGCTATGCTTTTAAAATGAAAAAATAACGTAACTATTTTATGTAAGGTAATAGAAGGTGAACGTAATGACTGAAAAACGAAATGGCAGTTTTCACTGTACTCGCAATTAATGGAACTGCGAATACGATCGATAGTTCGGAGGTGATTACTGAAATCGTCGACGATCGAGCGTCGGGGATCCTCGAATGCCACGGGTCGATCCTCGATTCGAGATGCCCGGTGGATACGAATGTCGGCCGTCTCCCGTACAAAAGTCACCTCGACTCTCCGGCGTGATGTATCTTCAGCGGTGAAATAAATCACGCGGCACATATATCATCCCCGGAGCCGCGCGGGGGTGACGACGCCGAGTAAAAAAGTAACTGAAAAGCTGGGCGAGCGACAAACCGCCGGCTTATCCAGTTACACGCCGGAGGGTTACCCATTTTTTCCCTTCATTTTGCATTTTCTCCTGCTACCACCTTCCCCACCTATCATTCAGGCCACGGCTCTCATCGTCGTCTGCGAGTCACCCTCGTTTTTAGCGCGTGAGCCCGAGCATTTTAAACTTTCATTTGTCTCGTACTACCTACGTCAACGCGGGGAACATAAGTGATATTCGAACAAGAAACAGTTATTCGAATTAATACTCGGACGACGCACCCGGGTCATTTTTTATCCTGGAAACCGTTTCGTACTACCGATCACGTTCAACATTGCGGGTTTGTATGATTTCTAATGTGATTCGTAATTTATAATCAGGTGCAGAGTACGGCGATCTTCCTAATAAATTGACCATCTTCAATCATTTTAATTTAGGTGTCATTAAGTTTGTAAATCCTTGAGATTGCTTGTAAATCCTAGAAATTGTTTAAATAGGTTAATTTTTACTCAAAAACTCGACGTTTCTATTCCTCTTGGAAATCTGTTTTTGCAGTTCATATTTCTTCTTCTAGGAGATAATGTTACAATGATTTCATTTTGTACTACACGAATCTTGCACAGGAAGGTACACACTTTATTTTAGAATAAAAACAATTGATCAAAATTTAATATAATTTTAAATACAGGTTATCAAAAAGAACCAATTTTAGTATGCAGTTATCGTAAGTTTTTGGAATAGAAGTTATCAGATTGGTATGTATTGGTCAAAATTCCACCACAGGCTTGTAATTTATGTTCGTTTCTTTACTTTCTGCTATATTTTTAATAATATAAATTTAAAATTAGCAAATCTTATTCTTATTATTCCTATTTTCTTTGTTATTTACGTACATTATATAATTAAAAATGTCATGCAACAGTGAAACTTTTACAACAAGTTCATTTTGTTTTCTTTAATTAAATAATTCAATTTCCATTTAACACAAAATAAGTAAAACTGATGTTCACAGTCTTAATAATCGTCCATAAAATTGTTTACAAGGATTTATGCCCTTTCAAGGTGAAATATAATTTTTCGCGTCTAAATCATCGTTCTCGAACACAGTGCAACGTGTACGTAAACGCTGCATCCGCAAAGGTATAACGGTTCGTTCGAACGAAAACGACGTTGCCTGTTGCTCTCACGGAACGCGTTCTCGAAACTCTCCCGAGGAATTCGACTTCGTGTTCGCCAATTTTCCCCGATCAGCTCGAATCGCTACGTTTCATGAGGGGACGAATGGAGGAAAGCTCGGGCCCCGAGTAGCCAGTTTCTCACGCACTCGAGGTCCCAGTCGTCAGGGCCAATTAGAAGGCGAATACGAAGGCGGCGGAGGGCGGTTCGAGGGGAGAGCAAATCGACTCTTCTTCGGTATCCATCGCCGGTCCTGACAGTATCTCGTATTCATGGATCGTTACGCGACGCTAATAATGTCACCGAACAGTCGTTTCTGTGGAACTGCCAAGACAATGGTTAAACCGGGGGTAAAAAGGGGGCCTTGGGTAGGAAAGCAGGAGGCTACTTTGTACGGGAATGCGGGAAGATTGTTGTCGCGGAAACAAAAAGTCACCGCGAAAGCACGAACACCCGGTATTAGCGTTCATCGAGACCCCTGATTACGGGCCACGCAGCGTGTGTGCGTATCCATTTGCCGCGGCCATTGTGCTCGCCGATCCGCTAGGAAGCATTGTGGTCAATGTGGGGGGGAAGGTAATAACGTGGCGCCTTGTTCGTCGATTAAACGACACATTGTACCGGACTTTTCTTTGATTGGATTACGGTTTACGGAGCGGAGAGCCGCGGCCCGGGAACCGTGAAAAATGACCACGCGACCGGCAAATCCCCGTGAGAAGTCGCGACTCCGGTCAGGGATCTTTCTTTTCAGCTCGATTCGACGGAACTTCTCCTCTTGGAGGAACTCCTTCGACACTGAGGTGTTCTTCGTGTTCTTTTTTTAATTTTTCAACTTTCGATCTGGGAACATCGGTGTCTTCGAATTCCTCTTTTGGGCAAGGTTGATCTTTCTTACACGAAGCAAGCTAGTTCCCCACGGTACAGTCGACTAAAATGTTACGATATTTCTAATTTAACTGTCCCAGTAATCGAATTGTTAGAAATAATCTTAATAATTTCTATATTCAATTGGTTAGAATGAATAGAATTAATATTCTGCTACAAAGAAGATATATCTGTAACGAGACTCTTAAAATTTACTCTTTTCCGAGTACCGAACCCAAGATTTATGAAGCAGATTCATTATAATCGTTTACTTTTGCGTTTCAGCCTGAGAAGTAAATAAAATTGCAGAGCAAACAGTATTAAAAGTTATATAATCATTTATGCCTCCAAAGCCTTCAAAGCAAATAGTAAAAAATTTAGAAACCAACAGAATTAAAAACATACATAAATTTTCAAATATTTAAAATTTTTATGCCTTTTGATTCTTCTTATTAGGTGTTTTGGTATCGAATTTTCTAAATATTATCATTATATATTGTATCGATCCCAGGAACTTCGAATTCCTTTTCTGGACAAGAGAACGTTGATTTTTAATACACGAAGAAAAATAGTTTCCTACCGTGGCGAAAGAAATAGTTGCCGCAACTAATATTTTAATTACTTAAATAGTATTAAACAATGGTCGGAGCAGCAAACAAAAACTTCTAATATTAGCAACGACAGTATTTGCTACAGTGATCTGCATAAATTGCTGCAGTAAGATGAACGCCTTTTCTGTCGTAATCAAGTATAATCGCAGGTCTAACAATCTCCAAAATTGAATTTTGAATCGAAGCTAATTTAGTTTTTAGAAAAGTATAAAATATCTAGTTATTTAACTAGATATTCGAAAACTCTTCCAAAATATAAACGTTGTGTTACATAAATCATTTAAGAGTAGTTTGAAAACACGCATTAAAAAAATATAATAATTAATTGTAATTAAATAAATATTGAAACAATGCCTTGTGACATGTTCCACTGTTTAATAGTATAAATGTATGTGATTGTATATTACTACTTGCTACTGCTTGCTTCTGCTGACCATTTTTGATATATCTGGCAACGTATAATGATTACTACTGGCTACTGTCTGTCTCTGCTGGTCTTTGCTGACTACTGATGACCACACCTGATACTTCTGACAACGTATAACGATTACTACTTGCTACTGCTTGCCTCGGCTGGTCTCTACTGACCACTTCTGATATATCTGGCAACGTATAATGATTACTACTGGCTACTGTTTGTCTCTGCTGGTCTTTGCTGACTACTGATGACCATACCTGATACTTCTGACAACGTATAATGATTACTACTTGCTACTTCTTGCCCCTGATGGTCTCTGCTAGCATCAGTTTGCCTCCACTGGCCATTGCTACCCCTGCTGACTTCTGCTGACCATTGCTGACGACTCCAGAAATATCAGGATTTGTCAGCAATGGACAGCAGTAGCAAGTAGTAATCTTTTTACGTTGTCAGAAGTATTAAGAGTGGTCAGTAGCAGTCAACAGGGGCCAGTGGAGGCCAACACAGAGAAGTAGAGACTAGTAGAGGCATGTAGAGAGCACCAGAGGCTAGCAGAGAGTCAGTCGTAATCATTATACGTTGTCAGAAGTATCAGAAGTGGTCAGCAATGGTCAGCAGAGGCCTGTAGGAAAATTCAAAAATACATGCTACTTTATGATGGACTATACCGCTATCGACGACCAAAATGCCCAAGCTTGTCGAGAAGTAGTCCGTTCCATACAGGGGTAGATGACGTGCCAAATATAATAGATCGAAAAATTGTTAGTTTTATTGAACTTTTTCATATGATTGCTATGTACGTTACGAGAAGGCAAATATGAGCCTTTCTTTCTCGACTCCCACGAAACTCCTGCGATATTTTCTTTAACATTCTTTCACGAACACGTGTTGCTTTGGAATTTGGTCATATGCACGCTAGTTGCAACAAATGACAATCGTAATCAATTGCATTCACCGCCAATAGGTAGCAAAATTCTTTAATATCGCGGTGTTCCAAGCTAGGAACGTATTCCATATTAAGAAAGATTGCATTTCAACGTAACTGTCAACACGACGAATTACAGTAAAAGTATGCTCAACGAGTGTCCGTAAACCTAGGGTTAATACTGTATCGCACGCATGTATATATTTATTTCTTCGGTCTCATTATTTTGGCCCAACCTTTTAACGTTATTTAAATATTGCTACTCTCTGCAGAGGGCAGTTGCGGTCGGGGCTCGCGCGGTCAGTGACGCGCGATCGTCGCGAGCGCAGGGCGAAGCGGAGGACAGCCACGCGAGGAGGAAAAGCGCGCGAAGAAAAAGGTAGAGCGTACGAGCGGAGGAACGGGCGGGAAAGCCGCGGCGGACAGGGGAAAGCGAAGAAGGGAAGAGAAAAGCGGCGATCGCGCGGGAAAAAGACAGAAGACGGGGGTCGGGGGAAGAGGGAAGCGGACGAGAGAACGTGGCTTGGGCAGTGCGTATCGATCTGGCCGCGTTACGTGCGTGCCGGAGGTTGGGGTCCTGGCGTGGACCAATCGGAGGGCCACTCCTCTCCCTCGCTCTCTCCTTTGCACTCCGAGAACTTACTAGCGCCCTCCTAGTTACTCTTGTTCTTTCACCTTCTACCTCTCTCTCACTCTTTCTCTCTCTCTCTATCTCGGTCTTTATCTTTCTCTGGCTAACGCCGACGCGCACGCACACGCGCTATCGTAGCGTGTACCTGCTTGATTACGTCGACTGATAACGCAACGCGGCCATGTCGATACAATGAAATGGCGGACGTATCGGGGACCTTGCGTGCGGCGTACGGTTCTCGCGACCGACGCTCCATGCTCCGCGTTACCGGAGTAGCTTGGCTCCTTTTCGAATGCTCTGGAACTTTTCACTCTTCCACGAACGCGTCTGAGTATTCCGGATACGAATTACGACAAATAACGATCAATGGTGGACGGTGCTTTAGTTTTCTGCGTTTGGAGACACTCGTTTCTTACGACTGCTTTTGAATTATCTGCCATCTTAGATACGTTCGAAGATTTTACTTGCTTCGTGGATCGTTAGGGATCGTATAATACTTGCAACGAGTAGAATTCTTCTTAAAGGAATAATCTACAGTACTGTGAAAAAAGTCTTAAGTCGTCTACGTCACAATACGACCTTACAGTTTTGTCGATAAAGGAATTACGCAATATTAGGTTTAACTTATATATTTTATCTTACCAATATCATTCTACAGTATACTGTTAGAAGTAATATGAAAATATTATAAATTTTGAGGAAAACTTAATGTTTAGTATGACCTCCTTTCGAAATCTTTCTGCCATTCTGTTTGCAATGTCTCAAATTTCATCTGTATTTTTTGGTTCTTGAACGTGTTTAATAATGTTTAAATCGGGACTATGAAGTGGTCGATTCACAATTTGTAATGTTTCCATTCACCTCTAGGATTTTTAAATAATTTCCTTATCATTAAGGTCATCGTCATGTAGGAAGAAAAATTATTTACCAGTTGTCCAAACGATGTATGTATCGTTTATTTAAAAAAGCAATGTGCCTACAAAGAACTTATTGTTTAGTGTAATTTACTTTTTTTCTTTGAAAAGTCATAATCTATGTTGCATGTAATTTTTCAAATACAGAGAACAACTTGAAGTTTGAGATAATTATTAAATATTGAATATGTGTTTGCTTTCTAAATTATTAACGCACATTTTGGCCCCTCATGTATCGTAAATAAAATTGCTCGAATATATTTATCATTCTTTAGACTTTACTGTAATAAGAATCCTGAAAAAGTTTCAAAAAGTTTCGAAACGTTGAATTGCGCGTAATATTCTAAATAGTAACTTATTTTTTAACTGTATGACTACGTTATTAAATTGTTCTAAAAACTTTAAAGAATAATAAACATATTCGAGTATTAATAGTTCCTATATACTTCGCTTTAAGACTCAAATAGTCATATAATATATAAGTGTTCTATAAATATACTGTGAGATGAACAATATTTCATGCCTCTTTAGAGCAATTATCGTTATATTGCGTATCGAACAAATAACGAGAAAATAAAAAATTTGACATCATAGAATATAGGAGTCTGATCGTAAAAATGGACGATTCTCTTAATAGGTTTCATAGTATAGACGATACTTAACTATTTAGAAACAGGGCTAACAAGACTGTAAAAATTAAAAAAAGAAACTTAAAAGCAACTGACTGGAGTATTGCCATACAGTTTGCGATGTAAACTGTTTAAATTACACGAATCTGATCGATACGAAGGAGCATTTAAAGACCAGGGAGGCCATTTTGGAGATCGTTACTAACCCAAAAAGAATCTGTGACGCGTCGTTTCGATTCCCTTTGCAGCGTGTTACTTTCGAGAGAAACGCGCTGTACCTTTCCACGGACGTCACGTTGGAACAATGAAAACGGTGAACGATAAAGATTTCACCGTAAAATCCGACACACCGGATGTTGCTCGCAGGAAACGGCTTATGAAACCGCTTCCTGTTTGACGATTCGAGTGTAAAAGTATTAGTGTCACCTGAGCGACGGCAATGTAATCTGCGAGAACGGGCCCGTTTCAACTTCACGAAAATTTGTCCTCGGTTTAACGAGGAGATTCGAACGAGCTCATGAATATTCACGGGCCAGGCCGCTGTTAGGCTAAAAGATAGAAGAAAGTTAAACAGCCAACAGGATCCTCGTGAAACCTTTAGAAAGTTCGAGGGATCAAGGCGTTCCTCTGTCCCCTGACAGTCTATTAGGACCGCAATTAGGCAAAACATCGGAAACCTGCGTTGAGCAACCGTGAAAATTGTTCTCGACTTCTGAAATTTGACTCAGACCCGTACAATTTATTCCTCGTTCGCGAAACAAAAGAGAGCTGTTTCTTGCTTTATAAATAAAATATAAGACAAAGTGCTCGACAATAAAGAAAACATTTTTAGAAACTAAACAACCCTTGGAATCGTATAATAGAAACATTTGAATGCTTTGTATGGTAAGCAGAATCGAACCTTCAGAAAAGGTCTACGAATAATTTCACCAGCATGATTTTAAAGCCATTTGGTACCACCATGGAACTTAAATTTGTATATTTTTAATATAAAGAAAATATATCTGACTCAAAACTGAAAATATCATTCGACACTTATGATGTGGTTGTCAAATTTTAAGGAAAATATCATGAACCCTTCTTTCTTTCTAGATTGAAGTAATTTTAGATCGACGAATAAAGTATTGTTGCATTTTATTAAGCTGCGAAAAATATTTTATATATTCTACTGTAATTAAACAACGTAATGTAAACTCAAATTAATATTATTTTTGCAATTAACGATCTTGCACAGTGAAACTTAAAATCTCGATAAGTTATAATATATATGGCAATACAAATTTCCTAAATGTAAAACAGACATTTATCACATTTTAGAATTATCAATTCAGCAATGTTTTGATGCACTATTCTATCTTTTCGAATTATTCATTATTCGAGTTACACGCGATTACTGACACTTTTCGAAGACGAATATACCACGCATATCAGTACGTGTGTTATTTAACTGAAATATAAAAAATAAAATCTAACGACGAAATAAATTTCAAAAAAAAAAGTAAATAAAATAAGTTGCAAATAGAAACTCCTTCTAGGAATGATATTGAAATTAAATATTGAAATTTCACGAAAGAGTTTAAGTTCTATCAAACATCACGAATCGGTCCGAAAGCTCAGGACTACGATACGTTTGGTCATACGGTGACGTTCTGCGTCTACTTCCGTTCGGTGGATCCTGTTCGAAAGCTCTTTGAACTTCTGGGGAAGAGTAGTCTCGTCAGTCGTGAAATAAAAGAGCAGAGTTCGGTCACGAAGCGGCCATCTCGTCGAGCTTTAACCAGACAGTTCGCAACGGTTCGTCCGGGCGTGAAGCCCGGAACGGCGTATACCGTCGATTAACGAGGAAATTCGATGAAATCGTAAATTCGTTCGCCCGTGCCGGTGCTCCCGGCCTCGCCGGTGTATTTGCCAATAAACGCTCGAGTATATTCACGCACGTGCACTCGAGTGCAAGCACGACCGGGCGCGCTCGCGCACGCGACACAACGATGGCCATAGCCGGGCCATCGGGGAGAAGTAAAATTTGCTAAACGATGTAAATAATGGATGGGAACAGTTGGACAGTTTTCAGTTATTTTCATCGCGTTCGCGCATAATTCAACTGAAATTTATCGACGCTGCTCAATTACGCAAAATATTGTCAAAAAACCTCCCCCGTCGCAGTGTACATTTTTTTCCCACCCGACATACGGCGGTCAGACATATCAAAAAACTGACCGAAATGTTCGTTTAGATATTTCTAATTTGGCCCAGTAATCGAACGGTTAAGAAAAAATAAAATGTTGGGTCTCCAAGAAATTAATTAAATCGTATTTTCACGCTCGTTTCTACTACAGGCAATTTCTATATTCGATCGGTTAAAATAAATAGAATTAATATCCTTCTGCAGAGAAAAATTATTTTAATTGAAAAGTACATACCAACATGTACCTGTAATGAGATTCTTGAAATTTAGAAACGGATTCATAATAATCTTTACTTTTGCTTTTCAGCCTAAGAAATAAATAAAATAGCAAAGTAACTAAGGAAATCATTAATGTCTTCAAAGTGAAAATCGCTCACAAATAGTAGAAAACTCGAAAGCCTTTTGATTCTTCCTACTAGGTGCTTTGGTATCGAATTTTTTAAATATCATTGTATCAATCCCATCATTAACTATTACAACCTACCCCAAAATGTTCTGCCTCTAATTTAGTTTACTTTCCGACAAAATTTGCAAGAAAATAAATCACAGCTTCGATACCTTTTCCTCTTTTTAAGAAACTCTCATCCCGTGTATCTTTATGTTTTTAAATCAAGTTTTAATACCTTTTATGCAGTATCAGCGTTTTGTACTATTACAAAAGGTTCGGTTCCATCGCCTCCAGATCGACCAGATCGTTTCTGCTTGTGAGTAGGAAGTGACCAAACGATATTAAGAGAGTTCCGTGGGCCGTAGCCATTCCCGAGTTCGATCGTTCCTCCATCGTTCTCCACCTTAACCTCCACCATTGTTTCCCGCGCAAGCATGGGGACGGTGCACGCGCGAGATACGAGGCCCGAGTGGAAATCACGAAAGTCCTGCTACCGCCTCGGGATTCGCCCCCTCTAATCTGGTCTCCTTGGTTTCGCCCTCGGGCTTCGTCGACCGGGAGGCGAAGACTCACCCCCCTGCTACCCCTGGCCCGGGACGACTGGGTTACTTCCAAGGGTGCAAACGAGCGAGCAAGACGATCCAAGGAAGTCGCCGGAGAATGGTGCGAGATGGATAAAAAGGAACGAGGAGGATGGGCGTGTGGAGGAGAGAGAGAGAGGACAGGAGGTGGTTTAAAGGGAAGCGAACGCCTCGACAAAAGCAACCCTCTTAAAGCTCGCTCTACGTTCTGCCTACCAATGCGAATTCGAAGCCAGATTTCGTCGCGAGACACCCCCGTCCGGAGGGGAGAAGTCGAGGATGTCACTGAAACGGGCTGAAATTAGTTCAATAAAATGGGAACTCTTCCCGCGTAATTTATGCCTGCGGAAACTTCTGTCCCTTGTCCATGACCCTTATTCATTTTTTATACACGACGTTGGAAAAATCGACTAGAGATTCCCTGGCTGACGTACGCGTTATGTGGGTGTAATTAAAAAATGTATAGAAATATGAAATTTTTATTATTCGTTGCCTTATTTATTGGCTACGAACACATTAATTTCAGGTAAATTGGTTTAACCACTTATTGGTTATCTTTGTGTGTAGTGTAGTCAGTTTACTATGTACCAGAAGGACCCACAGGTGGATCCTGTCCTAAACTGTGGAAAGAAAAATGGAAGCAATTTTAAGCCCCCTCTACGTACATGCAAAAGGTAAACATCACCATTTTAGTCGCCGCGCAGATTAATTTTCACGAAGACGCGTTACATGGAAAATAGAACGTAATCTTGAGCAAATTGCAATAAAATTTTTGGTGAAAAGTAACGAATCGTCAACAAACACATGAAAAATTGGCTAGAATTTATGCAAACGATACCGTATTATAAATACGTATTCATAATGGAGAAAAATAGGTTCTAACTTCAAAATCGATCTTTGTCACTTTCTTACATTTTGAACACGTTTTCAATCAACTTCCGAAATTCAACGTAACACAACGCGAGTATTAAACTAAATATCAGAGAATAAGCTACCAATTTAATAATATGCTTTCAATTAAACGATCTACGTACCGAGAAATTTACTACACAAATCTATCAATAAAGGAGGAACAGTTCTCGATAATTCTCCTAATTCTCCTTTTCTTCTATTTAATTTTCAGGACCTTTAAACGCGACGATAAAATTTACGAAATATAGAAATGAACGTCACGATTGTTCTGCTAATAAAAAATAATATATTTGGTTCGGACAGCCGGTTGAACGTTGCAGCTGCGCATGATTTTTTACTTTTACAGAGAGCTCCCTTCGATCTGGCGAAGAAACGAAGTACCCGAACGCGTTCCCTATACCATTGAAGTTCATCCGCGAGTCCGGGAAAGTCATTATTCCGATCGGAGAAAGAAACGGAGCCGAAAAAACAACCGGGGAAGAGAGCGAAATCGCAAGTAGGGACGCGAGCGTCGTCGGCTCTAATCTGGGACGCGGCACGAGAGCGAACCCTAATCCAGCTTATCCAGAAAGTAATTTTGAGTCTTTTGAAAGCGACCCTCCTGCCCTCCTTTCCTCCCTCACGGCTTCGTCCAGGACGGAATCCCGAGAGGATGGAGGCGGTCGGACCCCGCGACTGCTCGAGGATTTTAAGTCCTCTGGAAGGACCTCGACGCCAACCCCCCCTCCGCCCTTGGAACAGAACTTTTCCGTCCCCATCCTACGGGCGCTGGTGACGCTATCAGCGAGGAGCAGTTGTTTTTCTCGATTTCGGTCGGGGAAATTAGCGAGGAAAAAAGACCAGAGACGCGGGGGCGATCCTTGGACAGGATAACACGACGAGTTACCAGAGGGAAATGAGAATTAAGCGGTCGGGGACCCCTTTCGGTCGTTTTTTAACCGCCATCGAGTTTCGACCAAGTTGATGGATAGATATTAGGAGTTTAGGCGAAATTTCGTGTTCGTTTAAACAAATTTCTTGTGCTGTTCGTCGGGTAGGGGAGACTCGGGGTCAATAGTAACACGGGGCAACTGTAACATGTTAAATAATTTAAGATTTTAATAATTATACAATACTATAATTGAAGTACATATATCCATGTCTTAACAGTACCGTTACTCAATAAACAAATATATTGAACGAAATGACTTTTCGACGTCGTAAAGAGGTATTTTCTTCGTGCGTTAAAATTGTAATATAAATATTCCTCGTGCAAGTAAGTACTTCTTCTTTCTCTTAATCTTTAGACTCATCCTTTTGAATTAAATACTGATCGTTAAATTATATTTTAATAAATTCAGTATATAATAATTTGAGTATTACTTTGAGCGAATACTGTGAGATAATTAGGTAACATTTTCATACGACAATTTTTATTTTAAGTGTAATACTGTTTGAGTATTATATTCCTAAATCAAAGTGTTACTATTGACCCCAATTTCCCCTAATTTACAAATAGTGATTTCAAGCTAGTGAGGTTGTCGAAACATTTTTGAATGTTGTTAATTGATATTGTATTGTATTGTTTGATTGAAGATAAATAAAAAAAGAAAATATGAAATCTGGCGTTGTATAACAATTTGACATTTCTAAATGGCCTCTTTTGCTATAATTCGGCGCTTCGATGTATCAGTAATGGTTGATAGCGTATATTAATATCAATTTAGTTTTGTTCCAACAGCTTATAATACAGCATACCTTTCATTTCTCGTCAGATGCAGTGGAGAATTGAATTTTAGTATCGATGGAGATATGTAATTAACCAATGGATGTACCTACTCATTTCCAGTAACGAATCTGTACAAAAAGTCTTTCATTGTATTCGGTAACCTGACGCGAGATCCATTTCCTACTGTGCATATATTGGAAATTGTTTTTTAATCGACTGCAAACTATTCTGCAAACTTTTCTTTGCGAGCTGGAAACAGATTTTCATCGAGCATCGCTTGCACTAGTTGATTTCCAATATTTTAGTAGCTCCCAGATAGGAATCGGTTCGCTGAGGCAAAAATTTCCTTCCTTAAACCGTTTGAACCAATAATCACCAAAACACGTATATGTACACCTAAGATACAATATTTTCCAAAAATGAAAGAAATCGTGTCGCATATATTAATTGAGCAAAATAGTTTCTAAAGGGACGTAAATTTTTTACATTTCAAACGCAACATTATTAGCATTTGCATTATATTAATTTTTCCATCGTGTCGAATGGTATTTCAACAACAGAATCACAAAAGGATGATACAAAATTTAATTTCGAATATCCGTATTCTCGTAGAGTTAAATAATTTTTTAATACTTATTCTTACAAATTAGATCTATATGTTAACAAGAATTGTATTTTAGGGATAAACGAGTCTGGGATTTCAAGTACAAAACCACAAAAGAATGATAAAAAATTCAATTTTAAATATTCTCGTAGAGTTCACAAATTTCTGTATATTTATTCCTACATGTTAGATCCATACATTAACTAGAATCATACTTGAGGGATGATTTACTCATGCATTTCAAATAGAGAACCACAAAAGGATAATAAAAAATTGAATTCTAAATATCCATTCTCGTAGAATTAAAAGATTTATGCATTCTTACAAGTTAGATTTATGCATTAACAAGAATCGTGCTCGAAGGATGTGTTAGGATACGAAACGTTGCAACTTTCTTAGAGGGGGGGTCGAATATAAATATTCAAAAATATCTGTTCGCCGAAAGGTCCACGGCAACCTGCTGACTGGTGGCAAGTTATCTGGCATCAAAATGGCAAATGATCATCGAGAAATGGCCGACAGAGAGCGAGCGCGGCAACGGAAGCAGAAGGGAGGGAAGCAGAGAGAGAGCGAGACCGAGGGGAGAGGAGGGTGCATCGTGTGCTGGAATATTTCGAGAGTACTCGATGCATTGTCACTCGGGCCTACCCTTGGTCCACCCTCTCGACGATTCGAAACCAGCCCCGGTACACACTGAGGGGAGGTGGGGGACGGGGGGAGGTGGATGCACGTGCAGAGCTAACGGTTCTCGTTGGCCGAGTTGCGCGCCTATACACGGTGTCGTATTCAAATCGAACATCGATATACAGCCCCCGAGAAACTTTCGATCCTATCAATATATCCGCGTCGAACAAATACGCCAGTGTTTACAGGAATTTCTCGAACGCGGTCGTCGTTCCACGACCAACTCCAAACAGACCCAAACGGATCTCCGTATTTTCAGTGTTTCGAATCAGGGCATCGCCTTATTAGCTGTTGGTCGACATTTAAAATTAATTACCTTACCGAAACACGAACGCGTTTCATCATCCTACAATGAAATCGTTTGCACGCCCCTCGTCGGTTCTTTCGCGCGTAAACGCGTCAAGAAATCACGTAAACTGAGCAACATGTGCACCAGTCGGAGCACCTAAACACACAGAGGGCGTTATCCGCTCGTTTGTCCATCATTCAACGAATGTCCGCGACGTCCGAACGAACCCTTTCAGAACTTCGATCCGGCGATAGTCTCGTATGGAGGTCACAGACGTACCCCGACAATTATCTAAACCGAGGAGCACGTGCGCGCGGTCTACATCTCGTCTACGCGGTGCCTTTTAGTCGATCGATCAATCGACAAACGTCCGCGGCGGCGTACAGATCCACCCTTCGACTCGGGACACCCCGTATGAAAGCTACAGGCGCGTCTAGCTATTACCTAACCTAACCTGCGTGGCCAGCCGTCCGTACATGGGCAGGATGGTCTAGTACATGGAGGCTAGCAGGTAGGTACCTAGAGGGCCAGCTCCATCCTAAGCAGCCTCCCCCCGTTGGCTGGGTAGGTAGGCAGCGTATTATATACGTAGTGGAGGCTGGAGGGTTCTCACCGCCGCAACATTACGCTGATTGCCTGAATTATCCGCAACCAGGCTGCCTGTGCGCCTCTATGTACGCATGTACGCACGTACATATATACCCGGGGGTTTCCGTGTGTCCATGTACACGAACACGTACGCTCTCGCGGTGCTCTCTGCTGGTACTCGTCGACGTGATGGCTAGCTGCGTTCGTCTGCGTGAGACGGAGAGCTTACATTTGCGGTTTGCACCAGTGTGTAGCATCGCGCTCTCGCAGGGCGGTTTACGAGGAGAAAATTGAAAACAGAGCCGCGCGTGAGCGCGAAAGACGATGGCGTGATACGCGACGAGCCGGAATAATGAATCGACACGGACGGGACCCGTGGTCTTCGCCGCCTGGGAGGAATCCATATCGAATTTGCTGGTTCCGACTTCTCGGGGAATGTCGTTTCCTCGTTATAGTCCGGGCCACGATATAGCGAGCTCGTAAAACCGGATAGGCGTCGAGGTAAAGATGTTTCAGTTACCGGGGCAAACGACAGAAATACGAACAGATAAGGACCTTAGACCATAGGGCTGTACGAAGAAATGTTTCATCCAGTATCGTCATTTTTAGAAAATCATTTTTAGAGGTACCGTTAAGAAGGTCTTACTCAAGTCTTGACGTACCATTTAATGTAATTTTTCAATCGTATACTATTTAATTTGGTTTAAAGTTCGTGGAAGTAACGATGACGAGAAAGAATAGATTTGTTTTACGACTGCCTTGTGAATGAAAAAGTGTGTCGATTTTAATTTATAAGACTTGATGATTGACAACAAGAACTTGTGACGTGTCAGATGTATGGCAAGAGGTTAATTTATCTGCTCATAATATATGGAGATAGAAAATGAAAAAAGATAGTGCAGTTACGAATACAGAAAGGCATCCTCAAGCAAGATGTGCCCCAGCAACAGTCGATGCCGACTCTCAAGAGTTTACGACCTCGCTATATCGTGGCCTGAACTATACATCAACGAAATCTTAACCTATTAACATTTTCTGTGTGTCGCGATCAGTAAAATCCCACGGCTCGATCCCAAAGTTCACGATCGCGGAGGATGAAAGGGAGGCCGAGTAATTCGTAGGACGCTAGTCGACCCAGCCATGAATTCGCTTTGACTTTGGTATCGTGCATTTCGACTCGGAAACGCAGGGAAGTGTTAAGGACGCGTATCGTACCAGTTGATTAATGTACTTCATCCGTGCATCCAGTCGTCCTGGTACGCGGCAGGAGCCTGGATACACGTGTGCCGTTTGTTATCTACGTCGCCAAACACATTTGTAAATGCCCCAACAAACTATCCTTTGACGAGTGACGTGGCTTTCGTCGCTGTTAATCTGTTTAGTTTAGTCACGGGACGATCGACTTAAAAAGCTGTAATTACCTTGAATTAGCTATCGAACCTCCAATCTAGCCTTTCACAGTTTCCGTATAGTACAACAACCGTTTCTGTATATTTTTGATACGATACTACGAGACATTCGACACGTTTGATCTACTAATTGTCAAATAAGCCTTTATTTCGTATACTCTCTACCTTGTGGTTACGTTTGTACCTAATCATTCTCATCCTTCGTTTAATTATACGTGGAGTTTCTGTTGGAGTCTATATTTGGGCCACTTTCGTTTGATGTATTCGCCATGGATCTTCTTCGCGTTTTGAGAGTCCGCTCGGGTTTGTGTGTACATGCAGGCACGCAAATATCGCAATCTATTTCCAATATACACACCGCGATTCGTGAATAGAAACTAAACATATCTAGAATTCTAAATTGGCCTTCCTAGAACGGCTCAAAGTTAAATCCTTCCAAACCTCGATCCTCCATACCTCATTGAGTGCACGATTACGCTACTATTCATCTAGTAAATCGCTTAATAAATCGTGGCCTTGTCCTTGATTCGACTTGAATGTTTGCATAGGTAAAAATGAGTACGTACTCAACTTTTAACGTCTTTAAATGCATCCTCTAATGCTTGATATTCGTAAAAGCTGATAAACTATTTTACGGACATAAAGAAATTATTTTTTTTCGGGATCCCTTGATTGATATTTCATTTAATGAAGAGATAAATGCTTTTTTCTTATAGCTTTAGAAAACAAACTGGAATCTCGACCGTCGCTAGAATTTTTGAAGAAGCTGAGTTCAAAGATCCAGGCCATGGTTTGCTCATCGTAATCTTCCTAGAGATTTTATTTGCTGAGTTGATAGATTTTGATCTGGTTGCTATCAGCTAAATGCAAAGGGATATTTTCCATCCTATACAATAGATGCCTTTCTGTATGAATCTTCTGTTTTCCCTTTAGTTATTATTCAGAATTATTTAAAGACTCATGTCTTTTGCATCTTCAGAAAATAATATAAGAAACGTACGTTGTTAATTAATAGTTATCAACTATAGGCTACTGTAATACTAAATTTATCTCTTATACCTAACGTTATAATATTAGTTTAATAAAAAAATCTCCTTTCCGAAGTACCAATGACAATTTGGTTGGGAAATTAATTATATATATAAATATCTATTATACTAATTGAAGCTCAAATGTTGTGATCTATCATCACATACGTATTGTGATGTAAAATATCGAAATAAATACGTGACGTAAAACGTCGAACAGAACTTCCCTCAACAGTTGATTCAATCGACTATTCAAGAAATTGACTCGAGATTGATCTGTTTATCTCCCATCAAGAAAAATAGATTCGATCGGATTATCGTCAATTATTCCTGTTCAAACACGTAGACTCGTTGTTGGTGATTCGATGAAAATTGACTATTCCATTCCCGGTGGATCTCACTTCGTCGGTAATACGGAGGTTAATAAACACTGATTGGTGCATCTGCAGCAATAAAGTAGAAAAAATTAACTCTCGTAGGAAAATAATCTTCGTTAAGTACCTGTACACTCTGAACGTAATAAGGATAAAGCAATCGGTCTCGCAAAATTCTCCAGACAGTCACGAGCCCGACACTTTTCATCGTTGCTATTCTTCGAGCCCCGATGCCATCATTTCCTTCGGCGTAACTCAGGATTCTCTCTTCGAGATTAACAGTTCTGATATTGATTGGACTACCGCCGTCTGACACTCGTTTTTTAAACGAACCCACGTCTGAGAGACGTTCGTGTATTCTCCGAAACGTTCTCTTGTCTGGCAGATGTCTGTCGGGAACATGATTCGCATACAGGCGTATTGCTTCGGCTGAATTACATTCAACAAGTCCGCACATCAAATGCATGTCTTCTATTCCTCGAATTGAATACGTATTCATTATTTCTTCTAACAAATTAACGAATAATCAAGCACTGTCTTTAAAAGAGTTAACTAGACTGATTCGTGGAATGGAATAGTTAACAAAGTCGAGAGATAACAAAGAGATATCGATGCGTTGTATACAAACAGTTTGATAGAATCGGGTGCACTAATTCAATTTGTGATCAAGAATTACTGAAGCACACAAACGGCTGTGAGATGGAAACAAAATTAAGTAGGCCATACACGTTTATGTGAATTTTCTTCATTTTTCTGGTGATCAAACGTCTCTATGTTTGGTTTGATATTTTGGAGTTTACAAAATACATCTTCAAGATTATTGTGTCTCGATTTTCAAATGGTTAAAACATTTGAATCATTTCGTATGACTATATAACTCGACAAAAATAGAGGTTTTACTATTCTTGGGAAGAGTATAGAGACAAATTCCGTCAAGATAGCGCACAGTATTACTTCAATGCAGTACGTGTTGCATTATAACTTTGTGTGACAACACAGATTTATTTGGTTATTTTTAGTCACTACATCCTGTGTTTTGATATTCAATTACAACAATCTGGTTACCCTACTATCCGTCACTGTAGGAGGTACCATGTGCTATGAACACCCCGTAGACACAGCAAATCGCTAAAAGTAATATCTCTTTCAACCCTTAGCACACGCTCTTTACCAAGGGGGTCCTCAAAGGACCTCATGAATTTTTCATTGTTATATTAGTTATTATAACATTTGTTTTAACGTTCAACCTACTAAATGTGACAGCTGTATCTTAATGAGTTGGTGGAATATTATAGACTCAAATTAAATAGAAAAGAAAACATAAAAGAAAACGTTCTTATATATCTTGGGGTCAAGATGGTGTCATATTGGATGAATTCAGTGACAATGATGGACTTTCTTTCTCCAATTCGTATCTTTGGTAACAAGATATCTTAAATGTGCATAATATGACGTATTCATATCGAAGGGAACGACGATAGGATTCAATCAGAAGACCTCAGGAATACCTATTAACACGTTGACTGCCAGTCTAAAATCCTAAAATTGTTTACGAGACCAAAACTTTGATCTTAGACAATTGTAAACTACTTTCGTAACCTCATTAAAATTTACGAAGCCTATTAAAATTTATTTTCTTTAACATTTTAACTTGAGAATGAATTGTTTTAGTTCCACTGTTGAAAGTTCTGTCACCCATATATGGGCAGTCAAAGTGTTAAATGAGTCCATCGCTGAACCTTTACTAGCGTGGCGACATCTCCCGTACTCGCCACTAGAGGGCTACGCTCTTGTCTCTCTCACAAGTGTTCGACCCTATATACGTCCGTTCCTATACAGAGTGTTCGATCACCCCTGGGATAAATTTTAATGGGCGATTCTAGAGGTCAAAATAAGATGAAAATCAAGAATGCAAATTTGTTGATTAAGGCTTCGTTAAAAAGTTATTAATATTAAAGTTCCGTCTGTAGAATGGCAATCTGTGAACAGTTGCATACGAGTGATAGTGATTCTCATTCACAAAACTGTAAAGCTGTCGATACGTCAGTAAGTAGAGTCTTTCATGCTGAGTGAGAACAACTATCATGGCACTATACAGGCGGAACTTTAAACGTTAATAATTTTTTAACGAAGCCTCAAACAACAAATTGGTATTCTTGATTTTCGTCTTATTTTGGCCTCTAGAATCTCCCACTAAAATTTTTCCCAGAGGTGGCCGAACATCCTGTATACACACTTTTCGACCGATCATCGAATGTCCCAGTATCTAAGGCAGAGTCTACTAGGGTTGTTTTATCGATGAGTTCCACTAGCTGGCCCAGGACGAAAGCTCGGATCCCTCAATAATAAATATAACAGTAATTGTTTCCGCAAGTATCGAAGCCGTTTAAACCAAAATCCTCCGGTGATAAGCATCGAGAATCGTTCGCAAATACGCCTCGCCTGCCTGGTACCCATTGAAATCAAGAAGCAAGGCTGCGGTACCGACAATTCCGAGCAACGTATCCCCGCGGAATCGAACCCCGGGTAGCACAAACGATGCGTTGTACGGGGAAACAAAGTCCATTTTCAATTCACAGAAGGCCGGTTTGCATTTTTCACCCCCGCACGGTGGACCGTTCAGCGGATCGAGCGCTTAATGGAGCCGGCTGTAAAGCGTCCATTTAGCGATCCTCGCGGAGACTGCGCCTCTCTTTCGATCGTCTCTATGGACGGCGCAGGGAGGCCTATCTCGGTTGGATAGTCCGTGAGCGGATGACCGCTCGTAGACTCGCGCTCGCCGGAATCACCGGCTAAACCGGCGGGAAAGGAAGAGAGACGAAGAACAACGGGCACGGCGAGCGTTTCGATTCCGGTGACACAGTGACACGGAGCCTGTCAACGGAGGCCAGCCATTGGCTCGTTTCTGATAAATAGAACGCTACCGGGAACAGTGTCGCGAGTACCGACAATGGGGGTGCCGGAAGACCGGGGCAGCTTTAATTTCCTCCCGTAGTTCCTGGCAATTACCGCGTGGCGCACCCCGATAGCCATCTCTATCTCCGACCACAATGCGCCCGGTTCCGAGTTCCCCACCCCGTTGCTATCAACCCCACTTCGACGACATCTCCGACCCAGTGTTTCTCAAACCTTTCTACCCGGAATTTTCGTCAGAGTTTTCGCGAAACTCGAGCACGAAGCTCCGACGACGAACAGTCTCAGTTTCAGAGGGGATGAAAGGTAGATAGATACATATAACGGTAAATAGATAGATAGACGTAAAGATAGGTAAGTTACTGTATGGTCCAGGACCATATCTTTTAAGAAGATTAAAACATTGTACAGGATTTGCTACAAAAACAAGCTGAAACGATAGTATAAGTTTAAAATATGAAAACACAAGATTTAACACGTTGACTGCCATATCAAACCATGTCTCAAATTGCCCATGAAAATGAAACTTTGTTTCTCGACAGTTACGACATATGTGGGTGACGTAGCAATCAATGTGTTACTTGCGATGAGCTAATAGAATTCTTGTCACATCTAGGAGAAAGATACCCAATATCTCCAGTGTTGATTACCACCCCTACACTTGAAGGAAGTAACTCCCAGTTACGTTTTAAAAACAGCAAGAATTTGCTTGGCCATTCCTACACGTTACTAACAGAAATAACGAAAATATAAATATCACTGCCACACGGTAAAAGGTAATGGAAATGAGTGAAAAGCAGAAAGGAGACAAAGATACTACGATGATGAGAGACACTGTTACACTGCCGACACCTTGCCGGAATCTTCATTGGCCCCTTTCACGATTCGGAATTTCACGGTCGAAGGTGGCAAGAATCATCGGAGATTCCTCCCCTTTGTGTCCGCAGAGCGCGAAATCGTACGACAGATTTTTTCTCCAAGCCAACCCTGACAAAAGCGTCCGGTTCTCTAATAGGACAATCGCGGCGAACGATCGTGAAGAAGACTTTTCGCGGGCGCGACGCGCGGTAACCGAGTTCCACGAAACTCGTTCACCCAGTTTTCGACTCAGAAACGCCCCTCGCTATACGAGGATATTAATTATGCTTTGCGAGCGGCGAACAACGAGCAACGAGCGCGTAATTAAACACAACTTGTTACTCCGCGAAACATCCGAGGAACGTCTGGAACTGTCGTGTTATTCGTTTCGAATAAATATACGAACGAACTAAAAGACTGTCCGCGAAATCAGTGGTTTTTACGTCCGCTTTCGGGCTCACGGTTTTTAGAACATAATTTTGTACGAAACGATAGGTTATGGTTAGATGTGGATCACGAGAAATTTTTAAGTTGGAATTGAGAATCGATTTCAGAAAAACGAGGGCTCAAAGTTGATTATTCTGTATGCCTCAAAGTAGGTATTTTTATGTCAGTATGATAATTTATCAGTAATTTAAATTTCGTTTAAAATGTTTAACAATACAATATGTTAGAATTTTACAATATTCATTTTTATTCTTATTGTTTGTTTTCTGAGAAAAATATGTAGTCTGTTTTGCCTACAACGACAAGGAATCTGACCGGTTAAATGATTTATACTTTTTTGTAAAAAACTGGACAAAATTTTATAACAAATTCTAATTAGCTTCCGATGTAAATAGAAAATGTATGTATAGCAAAGAGGAAAGGAGAGAATCTTCAGTCTCCAGTGTCTTAGAACAGTCTAATAATGCGTATTAAAAATAGTTAAACTTTAGACGCGTGTAGTTCCGAAACTATTAATGTTTTATTAATTATTGAGGCATTGTTAGAAGCGGCAAAGCCTCCCCTTTAAAATGGTGTTTGGTTTTTGTCGATCCGACTTTCCGTTCTCGAGATATCGTAATTTATGTAAAAGGTAATTTTTAAAATTCCGCTTTCCGTCTTAGAAAAGGCTATTAACGCGTATTAAAAATAGTTAAACTTTAGACGCGTGCAGTTCCGAAACTATTAATGTTTTACTAATTATTGAGGCATTGTTAGAAGCGGCAAAGCCTCCCCTTTAAAATGGTCTTTGGATTTTGTCGATCCGACTTTCCGTTTTCGAGATATCGTAATTTATGTAAAAGGTAATTTTTTAAATTCCGCTCTCCGCCTTAGAAAAGGCTATTAATGCGTATTAAAAATACTAAAAGTTTAGACGCGTGCAGTTCCGAAACTATTAGTGTTTTATTAATTATTGAGGCATTGTTAGAAGCGGCAAAGCCTCCCCTTTAAAATGGTCTTTGGATTTTGTCGATCCGACTTTCCGTTCTCGAGATATCGTAATTTATGTAAATGGTAATTTTTCTTAATTCGACTATCTCTGTCTTCGTCTAGCGGAGTCGGACCTCCTTGTCGCACGTGCGTAGTGCTGACCTACCCCGCGTACGTGACTGTCGTGACCTAGTTCCGTAGTATTTCCAAGAATTTACTACGCACTGTTTACTATCGACGCGCGCGCGATATCAATGAACTCGCGAGCGCACAACAAAACGTAAACAAACCCTATCTCCGAAACTAGCCACCGCATTGACGCGAAACTAAAATCGTTATATCTCGGGAACTAATAAAGCTATCGACTCGCACGAACGCTCATTTTAAAGGGCATTTCATCCTCTTTCTAATGACCATATCACCTACTATAATTTTTGCTAACTTCTATGTTTATTTTGAAATTTACTTTGACGCTACATACCCAAAGTAGTTTCAGCAATTCCTATTGATCATACGACTGTTACGCGATAAAACTGGATTATAAATTTCTTATTTAATTGAAAATGAATGTAAATACAGGATGTTTGCGTAATTACTAGCCAGCACTTTTTCTTAAATACTTGTTTCCTCTAGAACTAACTAGGGGAGTGACTTAGAACAAATTTCGTTTTCAAGGACGTTTTATCTTCTATCCGATGAAAATTAAAAAATTTTTTAACATAAAAGAAAAGGATATCTTACGAATAAACATCGAAACACAACTTTCTATACATATAATGCAAAAATTAGAAGTATGTTGCCTCGTAAAAGAAAAAAAGAAAGTCATTTGACTGGTCATGGTAGGAATGGATATAGTGTCGGTAGGTTTCGTGTCAAAGCTTCGTCTCCGGATATTTTACTAACTGCTAAAATATCATAATTTCACATTCTTTTTTCCAAAATTCTGCATAATTTCGAAGATATAGCACTAAAATAGGAAAACTACATCCTTTTTGACTTTTTCTTATGTTCCTTTCTGAATTCATTTCTGCAATATGGAATACATTAAATTGACAATATCTTAATATACTTCTAAATATTACACTTAAAAATCTCTCAGTACTGGTCCAAACAGAAAAAGAAATCATCCCCACTATGAAAGGACTATTAACACTATTTGTACCAAAGAAACTGAAACGATATAAGTGTTTATTCATTCTTATAGATAATTACAGTAAATTCTCAAAAATTCAGTCGAGTAAATTTTTTAGAATCTTCATTAGAAATTACATATGGATCATTTTGACTGCTTTGGTAAGTCTAGCGTTAAACTTATTAGACATCGATGTGAGAACGTTGATTTCTCGGGACAAACTATCGCCAAATTCCACGATAAGGACCACCGTGGGCCAGTTACGTCATTCTCGAGGGCGGTTTCCGCGGTCGCGCGAGGATAAAAGCTCGCCCGGAGATCAAAGCGAACGCGTCAGGAAGTTTTATCGCGCGGAACTTGCCCCCTGTCGCCGGCTCGAAGCCGATTAAGCTTCCCAGTCGATACCAGTAAGTATTCCGCTCGCTTTTATTCGCGAGACAAGCGGAGCGAGGAGAAACGCTCGCGGGATCGCTGGCACCGAGCTGTTTAACTCGCTCCGAGTCCAAGTCCTCGAGTCCTTCCAGGAGTTTGCTCGCCCCGCGAATCGCGACTGCTTAAGTTCCAAGCTTCTTCGAGGAACGAAGCGAGACTCTTGTAGTCCGACGACGCCGGAACGACGCGGAGAGAGGAGAGGGTGAGAGAGCCTGGCGGCAACATTATCGTGTTTTAATTTAACTTGCAGCTGCACTTTAATTAGACTTCGGCTGAATGAGGAGACGTCGCTCGACGAGCAAAGCGAGCGGAGTCTCTTCCTTCCATCTTCCGGCCCCCCCCCAACCCCTCTTTTCCTCCTTTCGACTCTTCCTGTTCGTCTTCTATTCGACGATTACATCGAGAAAGAGCCGAAAAAGGGGGCCGCGTCGCAGGAGGGGAGAAATAATTGGCCAGGGGTCTACAATGCTTCCTTTCGACGGTTCTGTGTTTCGAGACTTCTTCGTTTATTGCACCTATTAGGCGATAAGATACCGAGCGTATCGCGGCGGTTTCTTGATCGAGTTAACAGCATTTTTCCAGATCTTTGGCAATTTCACGCCGACAGTCTATTTTTCCCCTTAGTTTTTAGTCGATCGCGGTTAGAGAACAGTCTAATTTATATGTACCTCTTCGATTTCTTTCTTATTGTTCGACACCTTCGTGGACGTGGATGCTACAGACATTTTCATTACGATGTAAAATTACGTGAATGCTATAAGATTCAAATTTATAAGCCACATTATCATGCATTCGATTCGCTATAGGTTTTATTTTTTGAAATTATGAGTTCATAAAGATTCATTGAGTATTTTAATTTTATTTTGTCTCTGCGTATTTAAAAATTCCTTTTAGCCAGCATATTGCTAAGAATTTCTAAATTTGATTACCTTCAAATTAACGTGTTTTCAAGGTTATTTAAAGGCTATAATGCCAGAAGTAGTTGAATTCGCCTTGATGTGCACTACAATGCAGCGTCATAAAGGATACATACTAATATGCAAAAAATGGCGATGACCTTTAATACTCGAAAGAATGAAGGAAAAACATGAATCGTAATATTAATAACATTGAATCAAATTTTTCCTGACATGTTTGTCTATATCAGCGAAAAACAACGTATTTCAATGTGCAGAATAAACTAAACATCTTGACCTAATAAAGTATGCCTCTCTGGCATGAATACTCGTGATTTTACTTTCGAAACGATTTTAAATCGAGAGTTAAACTGAACATTTCTGGCCAGATTCTTGAGATTACCGAACACCGTGAACGAGAAACAGCGGCAATTCAGCAGGAAATATGTAAAGCAAAGCAACGACGATTTGCTCCCTTCCTCCCCTTTCTGCTCTGTCTTCTGGATGTATCCCCGGCATTCCCTTCGGGGCTGTGACTTAAATCCACGCTGGATTTACGCGCGATATATTTGTTTTAAAGTCCCGGATTCCCGTGCTTCGTATCCGTCCCCGCCCCCCTTCGCCCCCGTTGCCTGGTTTGTCGTCGTTCCCGTGCTTCCCTTGCTCCTCCTCCGCGCTCCTCGTGCCCGCCGTCTCATGTATTTATGAGGGCGGGAGGGCAGAAACCGAGGGAACGTGTGCGGGAGTTATGGCCCGAATAAGTGCTCTCGACCTCGGACAGGGATTCTCAAACGGGAACCCTCGATCTGGGAATAGCTTCTCGCGAATCCTTCGCGGAGCTCGCGAGTTCAAACTGTGATTATCGAAACAAAATCGTCGGTGTTGATGCATTCCGTGCACATTGCACTCGAGAAAAGTTTGATCGACCCATTCGATATCGTTCCTTTCCAGTTACATCCGTTTTTCGTGTCTCAATTTCTGGAATTGCACTATGGACGAATTATCGAATTATACTCTGCTACTCCCTGATGCTCTTTCAATTTGGGAATTTCATTTCATACTCTTTCTTTTGTTTAGTCGAGCGTTCTAAGAATTTTGGTCATCCAAATCACTCAGAAAACGTTGTTCCAGTTACATCCGTTTTCCATGTGTACCAATTCCTGGAATTGTATTATGGACGAATTATCGAATTATAGTTTGCTACCCCCTGATGCTCTTTCAACTTGGGAATTTCATTTCATACTCTTTCTTTTGATAGGATTTTTTAACCGAGTGTTCTAAAAATTTTGATCATCCAAATCACTGTGGAAACGTTGTTCAAGTTACGTACATTCTCCACGTGTCCCAATTTCTGGAATTGCACTATGGACGAATTATTGAATTATATGTTGTTACCCCCTGATGTTCTTTCAAATTGAGAATTTCAGATCATACTCTTTCTTTTGATAGGATTTTTTAATCGAGCATTTCAAGAATCCTGGCAACACCAGCCTGCAAAACTGAAAACGTGAAATACTTTATTTCTTCGAGTCAATCATGGCGTTCCTAATTACGAATCTCGAGAATTCTCAAGGTAGAGTTTGCAGACTCAATTTAATTTTAGAATTTGTCTTTTTCAGAGTCTGTGGGGTTTGTTCGCCCAAAAGTTAATCAAAACGGAGATTCGGAGACTCGCGATGGGCAGCCATAGCGACGCGCGAGCCCCAATTTCGGGCATCAGCTTAATCCCTGTTCGATCTACGAGTTTATTTCCCACGTGCCTCGATAAGTCTTCGCGTTCGCTTTGATCCCCGCCGCCGACAGGCGACATTGTCGCAATTGTTACACGAGTTGGGGGGGAAAAGCGTCGTGCCCGGCGTCGCGATCGGGCTTCGCGACAGTTTCAGCGTTCATTAAGCGCGAACAGATAAGGAGGGTGCCGTGGAAAATGCGCGGATCCACGGCTTCGCGATTCGTCGTTATTGCGCGCGAAACGAGACACCGGCTCCAAGTTAAATCGCAGGAAGACCTTCGTTCGCACGAATGCCTCAGCTTTGTATTCTTTCGAGCGTCCGCGAGGGTGGAGTCTGCTTCTGTTACCGAAAGTGCGAGGCAATCACACTTCGGAGATTAATTCGATGAACGTCGACGGAGTCGCGTATCGATCCTCCGCGCGCGGACATTTTGGTACACGAGAATTGAGAAAGGCGCGGAAAAATTGCGTCTATTCGAAAGTTTCTTTATTCAAGGTATATAAATTTTATTTTATTAAGTATACTCGTAAGTATTAAACAATTAAAATTTAGAAGATGAAGTCTAGAACGTCACATATATTTCGCTTATACTCGCCTTCACGCTGAAAGCATTTGTAAAAATTATGTTTCGTTCAAATTTTCAGTACACTGATGCGACGGTGAATAAAACGGTATTGTTAGTTTTTTAAGCTGCATTAATATAGTTAAAAATTACATTAGTTGTGACTAATTGCTTGAAATCATTATGTTGTATTGAAAGATTAGAAATTACGTCTTATGGCAATGGCGTAATCACTAATGGCAGGAATGGCAAGGGGTCCTTTTAAATCTTGTATAATACTCTAATTGTAATTCTATTTTAAAAATAAATAATAACCCTCGTAAAGCAACAATTATTTAATTGAATATAATTTTCGACTTATTTATTATTTATTATAGGATTTATCTTTACGAGAAAATCGTATAAAGTAAAAATTAGTTACAAATAAACTGATATTATATTTGTTTCTTTTTTGTTATAAAGTCGAAGCTTATTGATGCTGAAGATATACACGTGTTATACACGTATATAGTAAAAGATTACCAGGTAATGAGAAGATTTAGCAACTTGCAAATTCTAATATATTTGACATACCCGATTTATGCGAATGAATAATGCAACGGAACATATCGAGGCGTGCAAAAACCTAATATGTATCGTGATCTATTCTTAATTATTCAATGAACACTATCACTGTATAATTTATGAACGAATACGATATAATTCCCCTGTGAATGCATAAAATAGGAATACCATAGATGCCCCATATAAAACCAAGTTATTTAAAAACATTAACGATCACGCGTTTCCTACTTTTCCCAATCGACTTCGCGACAATAAAATATTTATAATATAATTTCTAAATAAATTAGAAATAACGGGATTAGTATTTTTCAGATTTTCGATCGTAAAAGAAACGACAAATAGTTGCACGGAATCGGAAAAGTTCGATCCCCGCGACGTTGAATCGAACGCGACTTCGTCACCGCCGCGACCAGTGCGTTTTACTTTCTTCCCAACAGCGTCGCGAAAGAAAGACGAACGCGGTAACTAATGAAACTCGGGGTTCCCAACCCCGCCCCCGTTCCCTAATTACGGGGGAAATAATTTCTCGCGAAAAGTTTCCGCGATCGAAATCAAGGCGCGAGAACGTCACGCGCCCCGTGAACGAAACATTTTTCCCGGACGTCGAGGAAACAAATTACTTGAAAATTACTCGTCTGGGATTGACGTTTGATTGCGCCGCCGTCTTCACGCCGACGGTACCGCGTAACTGTGGCTGCTCCAAGGTGGATCGAAGGCAGGAACAGATTTCTACACGTTGGATACGAGCGAACAGCGTAACCATGCACGTACGCCAGCCTCTTCTCACCCTTCATCTCGTACGATCCTCTTCGCTTCTCTGATTCCGCCACTTTTCACCCCCCCCCTCCGTTCCCCCCGATCCCTTCCTACGTTTCCCTCTGGCCCTCCCCAGCCCGCTGTTCCCTTTTCTCCTCTTTCTATTTACGTCGCTTTTCGCATTATCGCCTTTTTCGTCGAGCGAGTCTGGCTTAATTCACTGGAAATTATTCATTTGCCTAATTGCCACTCGTCGACCCGGATCGTCGAGGCTTCGTTCAGAAACCTCGAACCTTCGTCCTGTTCAACCACCCCCTTTCCAAACCCCTCTACACCCACCCTGTGGCGTTCAACTCTGATTCCTATCGGTGACAACCACGGGTCTCGCCTTTCATATCGACGCCTGGGTGCCTCTCGCGCGAAAATCGACGGCGTTTCGTTAATTCACTGCTCGTTCGCGGCCCGACGCTTTTGGATTTGTTACAGTCGGTATAGGCATCGCGGCCCCCCAAGATCGGAAAAGACAACGCTGTCGATCCAGACGCTACGCTGCTGGCCAATGGGGGTTGTAACATTGTAAATTTCCACAATATTTCTCTTCAAAACTCTACTGTTAAATTTTGAGAGATAAATGTCAAGCATTGTGGATTGTGGAAGACTTTTTGTATAGTTCTCGCGGTAATTACACGGAATTATTTACACGTTGTTACACATACTAATAGCTCTCGCTCGTACCAAAATTATATTTTTATAATGAGTATATTGTATATGTTCATTAAAAAGTTTGCGGGAAGAATGACAAAATTTTGCAATTTTTAATTTAAGCTTTCGCCATTTTGTCAATTTTAAACATAAATTAATTATTTTATCGAACAAAAATCTTTTTGATTCTTTTGATTTAATCAACCTTGACAGCTGCAATCACCCACGCCAGTGTTTAAACACACGTTTACTGTGGGCGTAATAAAAACTTGAAAAGTCAATAAAAATTATTGAAAAATTTATTTTGTATTCCTAAAGGATCGTTGAGTAAATTGCGAAAATAAATTATAGCGTTAATCACCTTTCTCAATCAGAAGTAAATCACCTTGTTAAAATTCATTAATAAAAACCATTATAAATATCTCTAAATATATAATAAATATTAACGCAAGTTTCGAGTATATAACGATAAATGGCATGCTCATCTATCATGCTTAGATATTAAACAATTGCATAATGAAGGAAATAATTTTTCGACATCTGAAAGTTAATTTCTTTCTTACTACTTTGAAATTGTAATTAAATGCTCTTCTAGCAAATTTAATCCTTCTTTCTTGTTTTAAATATTCAAGTTTTTTTATGAAGAAATGCTGATCGTTACAGAACATTTATAAGGGTATTAATGAAAACTTACAATTAAACTTTATAAGTGCAGTCGGAGTATAAAAATATCAAAATATCAAAAAGAAAAGAGAAAGAGGATAAAGAATATTATTGTATTGTGCATAAGGAACCTAATGAAAAATAGGTTTAATGTTGTAATTGTCAGGAATGCACTGACCAAAATGATTTATTTATTTGTCACATTTGTGAAGCCTAATAAAAATTTCAATACTCTATATATCAAAACATTAATTTTATTTTTTTTCAATATAGTTACTTTTGATAAATATCTTCATTTTTTTAAATTAAATTTCCATTACTATCGTCTCCATGGTGTTTTACAACCGAATGAACGAAAATAGTGCTTACATCCAAGGTTTCGCTTCATAAATTTAAAGAACACACAGGATATACCGATTTGTCAATATCGAACATAAAAAATTCAACATTTTATTTAAAAAAAAAAGTAGAGTTGAAGATTTTCAAGACTACTATTTATAACATATTATATACGAGAAATATTTTGTATGGAAATGCACCAACAATTCTAAAATATACGTAGCAACGAATTATTGCAGCATATGCTATAATAGACGCTATAATAATAACACTGCAACGTTTCATCGCTGCAGATAGCGGCCATTTTGAACACGCATCACGAAAACAATCAAATATCTCAGAAACGGTAAGTTTTAGGGCAAACATGCTTCAGAATTTTTATATTCAGGCTACTCCAATCTGTCGAAATCGAGCATAAAAAATTAAAAAAAAAACAATCTTTAGAATGGGATTTCGAATATCTGAGGACTAGCCCACGAGGGATGGGTAGGGGTTTGATTGACGATACCAAATCTCCACCTATTTTAGAATATGTATAAAATCGCGGGGCATGAGAGTTTAGAGTTAGAACACTAGTAAGAACACCATCAGGGAACACTGTGAGAACACTCTGAGAACACTATCAGAGAACACCGTTAGAATCGAACCACGAGCATTAAAGGTTAAACTGTTGACACCTGTACATATTGTAAATAGTGTTGGATTTCTATTTACTAAATAAAACGGCTCCACGAACATAGTGGGAGCCTGCATCCTGTATGTCGTATAGCAATGATCGAATATGGAACTAACAAGCGATCGAAACGATTTCTGTGCCGTTCCGGGGTGAAAAATAATCCAACAGCGAAATAATTTCGGTCCGAAGTGGCAGAATCCAGGTAGCTAGGGTTATATTTTGCGGGGGTAGCAGCCGGTAAGAGCGGGTCTCGCGGTGGTCCGAGCGTGCATTTCCCGTGGGCGAGCGCACCAGGATTCATGAATACCGGAGTATTTGCACACGGTGCGCCGATATACACGGCTCGCAGACACTTCCGCGAGCGTGTGCTCTACGCTGCACACGTACGCGCGCGATCCGCGCTGGCGTGTTGAACGTACCGGGCGCGTGTGCACGCTCCGGGGGGAGGAGGGTAGTGTGTCGGTGTTTGGTAACGCGGCAGGAAAGTCCCTGGGGGCTTAATACGGTATGCACGTCTGTCGTTCGCGAGCTCGACCCAATGTGGGCTCGAACCAGCTACCAGCTAATATTCCACGAGAGGGCCCTGGGCTACGTGCCTGGACTGTCGAATACCTTTGCGAAACCTGTGGAAACTCGTGATCCGCGCGCCCGCCACTTCGACGCGGACCGAGTCGGTTTATTTTTCGCGAAGAAATTATTGGCTGAACGCTACTTCTTCGACGCGCCAAGAACAATGTCGGAATATGGCCGATACTGGTCGGAAAAGACATATTTACGGTATGAGGGAACGAGAAACTACGGTTATTCGATCGACATACGATGGAGAAAATTGTGATAAGCAGAAATATTAAAATTAGATAGTTACGTATCTTTTGTTAATATTAATTGATAATGTTGAGAATAAAATATTTGTTTGAATATTACGGGGATTTAAACTCCTGTTGAAATGGATCGGATAAATATGGCTGCCATTCATCGTAGCGTCGAAGTAATGTTCAAGATTTGGGCGTTCATCATGGTTTAAAGAATATTTGCTTCGAAATTGTTCGAATTTATAGCTAGAATGAATTAGTACCAGACTACAAACTGAACCAATAATGTATACGAAGTTTCAATGCCTGATTTTAAACTAAAATACTTAAAATGCGTAATAAAAATATTATGATATTACACAGCCAGTGTAACAGGAAATACTTGCGTCAGATTTCTTTGTATTACTCAAATTTCACACCGCCATTACAAATTAACAAATACTCCAAAAGCTAAAATTTTGTATAATAACAATTATCTACCTATTAAAATTACATTTGTCCGTCAATTTCATTAATAAATATACTTAATTTATAGCAAACGAAACTCAGGTTAACACGTTGACTGTCCACGAAAACGAAACTTTGTTTTCAGACAATTGGAAACTAGCATACTATTTAGATTTACTTTCTTTAACATTTAATCTTGAGAATTTTTTAGCTCCTTAGTCAGGGATTGCGTTACCCCCATATAATATGTGATATCAATCAATGTGTTAATGTATTTCATTCTCGAATTCTTTTAATAACGTCCTGATACCAAAGCAATTATTTAGAAAATTGTTCAGAGTCTGTAGAAGATCGTGCATTTAGCAAAACTAACATGTAAAACTATTACTACAAAAGTGTAATAATATTGTATCTAATTAACGAATTCCATCTCTAATTAAATAAGTAGTTTCGTTCACAATTTTAAGGCCAGTTTTTTCTCTCTAAATACAAATATAAATATTTTTCAATGTTCTATCCGTGTGTTAAGTTTGATAAAAAATCAGGTATCAGGTCGATGGAACGATGTTCGCGTTTGTTTCGACCGAGAATCGTGAATGTTGCGCGATAGGGATATCCAGCCACGTCCTATTCAACTGTTTGAGATATCGTGATGTGCTGGAACTTTTGAAGCAAGCGGCCAATGCTAACGGTTTAACGTAACTGGTAACAGAAACTGATCTTGCATCGAAACAACTTTACCGAGAGCTCCGGAAATACGCGCGTACGGTACTTGCTGCGAAGATATCTGAACGTTGAACGCCGTACGATTCGCAAAGGTGAATCTAACTGAACCTGACGCTCTAACTTGACTCGAGCAGCCATGACTTTCTCAGACTGGGACCCCAGCTTCGTTCGTATCGCTTCCGGATTGGACCGAACTCGAGATGACATAAATTATCCATCGTTATCTCCAAAATTAATCTTCGATTTAAATAGTGCAACAAGCTATAAACAAAACTGTAATGTTCATAATACGCATCTTTTTAATTATTCCTTAGTGGTCAGAGACATTTTTAATATTTTGTTCGAACAGATCTATACTCAATTCAGTTATTTCCAATTATACCTTATGACTTATATAGATGTATATATTTTCTCGTCTAATAATGAAAACATATATCTTACAAAAATTTGTTTTACCATTACTCATAATTCAGAAGTATGTTATCTTATAAAACAATCTCCAATACGTAGCTCGGATAAATACTACTTAAACAAAATCAAATAAAAGAATGTGGAATAAACGTGGAATCTTTTGGAATTTGGAGACGTGAAAAATTTGAGAAATTTTTCATTTGACTTCATTTATTTTTGAAAAAATCGACTTTGGATATTGTGTATAAGTGCAACAGAGTACAATTTGGACTTCAGCAGAAGTAGAAACAGTAAGTAGTTGGATAGACATATCAGAGGAACTCGTATCAATCGCACGCGTATCCGACAAACGTCCAAATTCAATTATTCTCTTCTTTTTCACTGCGTTAAAGTTAAACAAATTTTTATACCTCTCTTGTAAACGTAAAATAATTATATTCAATTTCCCATCCAAACACTGTTAATGATCAGATTACAACGGTCCAATTTTCCAGATTAAAAATGGTCCAATTTTCAAAGGTTCATAACACCTACAATAGTGAATATATTCAATGAAACTTTTTTCTGAAGTAGAGCTCATGGGTACCTACAAAAAAGTATTAGTCAACTTTTCTATAGAGCGTCAAACAAAATTACTAAAAATCAAAAACGAATTTTTAAGAAAAATCGACAGGGGGTAGGTCGGCGAAAAAAAACATTTCAAATCGTTCTAAAAAAATTATTTTCAAGTGCAGGGGTCAGTTACAATCATTTTTGGTTAATACACATACCCCCGAAATCCTACGCATTTTCGAGAAAAAAATTCCTTACCGAAAATATAATTTCTGGCTAGAAATGTCTGCCCGAATTTTCATGCGAATTTTTAAAACGTCATAACTTCTGAACGGATTGGACGATTTTAATGTTTAAAAAAGCAAACGACGCGTATTTTAGTGTAGAATATGTAGAAATTCTAAAAATATTCGAAAAGTTGATCCTTGACACCGCAAAATGAGAAAAACTCCATAAAAATGGTCCAATTTTCAAACAGTCATAACTCTTACAATAGTGAATATATTTCATTGAAATTTTGGGAGGAACTAGAGTTCATGGGTACCTACAAAAAAGTATTAAACAACTTTTCTGTACCGCGACAACCAAATTTATTAAAAATGAAAAACGAATGTTTAAGAAAAATCGACAGGGGGTAGCTGCTGAAATTTTTCGGCGAAAAAAAAAATTTCAAATCGTTCTAAAAAAATTATTTTCATTTGTGGGGGTCAATTACAATCACTTTTGGTGAATACTCATACCCTCGAAATCCTACGCACTTCCAAGAAAAAAATTCAAGTAGGTGGAGAAACTTTTCGACAAAATTAAAAAACTTCAAATCGTTCTGGAAAAATTATTTTCAGTTGCGGGGGTCAATTACAATAATTTTTGGTGAATAGACCTACCCCCGAAATCCTATCCACTTTCTAGAAAAAAATTCAATACGGGCAGAATTTTAAACGTTAATAACTTTTTAACGATGCCTCAGTCAAGAAATTGATATTCTTGATTTTCGTTTTATTTTGGCCTCTAGAATCTCCCATTAACATTTTTCCCAGGGGTGGCCGAACACCCTGTATATGTACGGGGTGTTACGTTTAATTGAGAACACTGGAATATTTCCAGAAGCATTGATGTTATTAAGAAAAAGTTCTTAAAAAATTACTTAATTTGAAGGATATAAATTTGTCTTACGTGGGTACAGTGGTGGGGAAGATTTTAAAGTCAAGTTAACTTTTTTAAATGGGACAAAGAACGTATGTATTGTGCGACATCTGCGTTATGTATATCTTGAACTTTAGACATAGCTACCATTCCTTCGTGGTTCAAAACATTGAATCTATGACTCGCAAGGCAAGAATTTGAAAGTTTTTAATTGGCGACAGATCTTTTCCGACCAACAGATCGTTAGCAACTAGAAGGATACAGAAGAACATAAGCGTGTTAATTGTGTGTAGAAATTTTTGAACAAATCCTAAATTTTTGGATGGGTTCCCGACGATACGGATTAACGATAAGATTGTCTCTGGTTGTTTGATTCGCCGATTGCAGGCGATCGTCTTTCGCTCAGAATTTCACGCTAACGAATCCATCGATCACCCTTGCAAAAATCCAAATTCCAACGTGCAATTAAGGACCCATGGTGCATCGGGGCCGATGATGGTAGCCGCGCTTATCTTATTGCCGACGAAGAAACCGGTTGCTGATGAACTAAATAGTTCGTCTTGTTGCGCGCTGCTGGCTCGATGATCGAGACGTTGCTCCGTATTACACGATACGCGTTCACGCTTTGCAGGGAGAAAGAAAAATCTGTCCCAGAAGAAACTGCTGGTTGCGTTTGATCACATGTTTTGATTAGACTTCGTGAATCCTGAGACCAAAGCAGTCGATACGCGCAGAAAATTATCGAAACTTTAAGCGCCAAGTTTAATCAACCGCGTTTCTTGCTTGACAGTTTAGTAAACTGTACGTGGGACATTTAAAAAACATGGTGAACTGTTAGAGTTTGACTTTTACGAAACATTGCACGAGTGCTCGTTGACACAAATTTAAAACCATACTCTGTTCCTGTTATTTGTCGAACTGGGAAAACTCAAACATGGAAAGTTTTTCTAATGGTAAACAATTTGAACTGGGGTTAAACCAACTTTGAATAGAGAATACGAAGAATCGAAGGCGTTGTAACGTTTGGAAGAAAAATGGGTTTTCCTCTATAAAAACATCGATTTTATATAGTCGATAAAAATGTTCTAAATAAATAATTCAATTAAAATGGTGGATATAATCTCTGGAGAAATTTATGACATAGTGAATGGGCTTTTTTCGAAATAGATCGGTATATTGCAATTGTGACACAATTTAACAAATAGACATACAACAGGAGCATTTTCGAGATATTATACTGCTATATTCAAAAAAAGGAAACAATGTGCAAATGCACGGTGAGAATGACATCAAAGAATGTATTCACCAATGGTCTTTTTGTTTAAAATAGAAATTTTGTGTCAACTTTTTCACTCTCTGCAAAATTAATTCGTGAAAGGTCACTAAACTGTTCAGTAAACAAATGGATTTTTATAAACGGGGATTTATTCATTATTGAATGAAGATATTTTTTTAACATAAAAGAACTGCTATTTATTTACATGTTGAGAACCGCACGAATCTTTTGACCAACCTAAGATACAAAAAATATCATAATTCTTTCCATTTTAATTCAAAAGAATCATATGTTGAATGATTATGGCACAATGCTCGATTTATTCTTTACGACCGATTGTTACTTCACCATCTCAAAATGCGATGAACCAATTCCAGAATGCGACATATATCATCCTGCTAATTATCAAACAGAGAATCCAGAAACAACATTAGGTTTGTAGCGGTAGATCCACTGGATCTTCTATGTCTGATCGCGAAGTCTTATTCTACTACCTTGGATTTTATTCAGGCACTAACGCATCATTCAAAAATTGAGTATTTAAACACTTTCAACATTTTGTCCTCGCGTTGCGTTAAATATTAATACATTCTTCGTACGTTTAGTTAACTTATATTATAAATTAAATTTATAATAATAATATCCAAGTACACTATATAGTATGAAACTCGAACTTGTATTAAAATTACCTTTGTAACCTCATTTCGATTATCATGTTCTACTACTTTGTATACTGATGGAGCTTCCCGTTTATCGAATAAAAAAAGTAAATAATAAATACGAGTAACATTGAAAAAGTACTAACTACGACAAATATACTGGGTAAAAATGGCCTACGGTCCTTTTAAGTAGATAGAATTCCAGGTTTTCTATCTTTCCTCCTATCCTTTGTCTGATCGCGAAGTCTTATTCTACTACCTTGGATTTTATTCAGGCACTAATGCATCATTCAAAAACTGAGTATTTAAACTCTTTCAACATTTTGTCCTCGCGTTGCGTTAAATATTAATACATTCTTCGTACGTTTAGTTAACTTATATTATAAATTAAATTTATAATAATAATATCCAAGTACACTATATAATATGAAACTCGAATTTGTATTAAAATTACCTTTGTAACTTCATTTCGATTATCATGTTCTACTACGTTGTATACTGATGGAGCTTCTCGTTTATCGAATAAAAAAATAAACAATAAATACGAGTAACATTGAAGAAATACTAACTATGAAAAATATACTGGATAAAAATGGTCTACGGTCTTTTTAAGTAGATAGAATTTCAAGTTTTCTGTTTTTCTTCCTATCGATGAAAGAGTGTTCGTTGACCGAAAAGATGTCGCGGTCGCGTTCGGATCGACGGCGCGGGTCCATCGATCAGCGCGACGGGCGCGTTTTCACGGTGCCGCGGGCGGGAAATTTCGGGCACGCAGTCGCGATTAAAATCCCGCGACGCGTCGAAGCGGCCGACAATGGTGGCCAAAAGTTCGTTTGCGACGCGTTTACCGGCAGCGGATGGTTTTAAAGCCATCGGGGGCAGCGTGCGGGGGCGGGATCGGTGGACAGTGGGACGGCCCGCACAATGGCAAAGCGCGGAACAAAGCCTATCCACGGGTAATTCGAAATTCGCGTCGTCCTGTGTCCGCGCGTCCGTAATTAACGGTAACCTCGTGTCCTGGCCCGATTAAAAAAGGATGCCGTATAATTGCACCGGCTCTCGCTCGTCACCCCCCCCCCCCCTCAACAGGATTTTAACGAACTTCGACCCGTTCACGGTGGCTAAAGGTTCGTTATCAAATTGGGAAATTTGACAACCAAGAGATCGTGTTTTCGGAGGCTCTGCGATTTTCAAGTTTAGGAAACTCAAATCTCGTTTCAACGAGCCAATTAACCCTTTGAGGACAAGGAAAACCTAATCGAGGCGACGCATATATAAGAAACGCGCTGAATTTATCGATATTTTGGACACGAATATAACCATCATTGTTATAATTAATTCCACTGGTGCTTTCGACGGAGGTAATTTTCTATCCGAGCAAAAAATTCGCGATTCCTATATCTACTTTTTATCAGGCTCCCTTTGGACGAAAGGAGTATTTGCGAAGAGCAAAGATAAAGAATTATTGAAAAATATGTGTTTCGTTAATTCCTCTTTAACGCAACGATGGCTGTATGCTGTGGCCTGAATTCTACCAAATTTTTTGAAATTATTTAACCCCTTTCCGTGCCCTGTTTATGTTTGGCTTGATTTCTAATTAAAAACTAATCAAAATAACAATTTCGTAACTAATTTTCTTTATTATTTAGTAATTTTTTTTTATCGTTCAGTCCACAAGTCTGACTCGTTAAAGTACGGGAAGCAGGTAATATAAAAATATGTAATATTCTAAAATAAATGTACTAATAACAGTACCTTATTATACGCATTCATAACACGAATCCTTCGCTATAATATTTTATTGAACTCTAATTGCAGTTTCTTATACGATATCGCGCGAAGTACAGATGGCGCCAACCCACGTCTCCCTCTCATCGACGCGTATCATTTAATTTCTCCCTATTACAAAAATTTGACTCGAATCAAAACGACAAAATTACGATAAAGAAATCGTGAAGCCACGATAACGCCAGAAGAATGCACCGGGTACGGGGATCAACCAGTCCGTCGAAGAATCGAAGTATTCGAGTCGTTCGGCAATCCGTCGCCGAGCGTGGAAAGCAATTCCGCGCGCCGGCAAACGGACACCGTTATCGCGGTGCGATATCAGCGACGATCGACGCCAACGAAATGCGACTGGAACGGCGGCTATCGATGAATATTCATCGCGCGCCGCCGCCTCGTCGATCCCGCTCCATCTATCTTTCGGACATCAGCGTCGACGCCGGAAAGGAGCGACGGAGAGGAGGCGGAAACGGAGACAGACGTAGCCCGTGTGTACTGCGAGGAACGGTGAAAAGGGGATCGCGGAGGCTGTGTCGAATAATTGCCAACTATTCCAGGCACGCAGCTTAAGACGCAGGGGAAACGGTTCTTGGCGAAGGTGGCGGAGGCGGGAGGTCTGCCAGGCGGTCCGTGGAGACGGGACGAAGAGAATGGAGGCGGAAAATGAGAGAAACAACGCGAGTAGTCTGAGCGGGAGGAAGGTAGTCGGAGAGAGAAGGAAAGAGTCCGTCGACGTTAGGTGTCTCTAGCGCGAGATGAGGCGAAAGGGGACAGAGCATACGGGAGGAACGATGGAGAACGAGAAAGCCAGAGACAGAGCGACGGAGGAGAAAAGAAGAGTGGGAGTTGCCAAGATGGCGCCACCAAGAGTAGCAGTGGCCGGAGGTAGGAGGCGAGAGGTGGAGAACGTGCTACGGGAGGAGGAAGGGCAAAAGATAAATGACGTGTCCACCGCCTCCGCTGGCAACCTCGACTGCCACCGACATCGCCGCGAAGACGCGGCGAAAGAAGATGAAGAAGAAGCGGCAAGGGGACGACGGGAAGCCTCCATTAAACATTGGCTCGCTTGCTTTACCCTTTAGCCTCTCTTGGTTTCCTTGGCCTCCACGCTCCTCACCTTCGCTCGCGGCTTCTGCCGGGGATTATGGATCGAGTTGCCAGCGAATTTCTCGTTTTTCGCCTTCCTCTTACAACCGGCCTCCCCTCTACGCTCGTGTTAACGTTTGATGATGCTTGCTTCGCGACCCTCCCAAGAGAACCTGACTTCGCGGTTTCCGACTTTACGAGCATCCCAAGACCCATACAGTCTCGACTTCAGCCACTTTCCGCCACCCTTTGTTGCATCCATCCTCGACCGCCCGCGAGAAATCGTGTCGATTCGTGATTTCGTAAACTGGTATCGTTCTCTGCGAATCTGCTCTAAAGGTGTCTGTTAAGAATAACCGTTAAGGTAGTACGCGATCTACGTTAACCTTTGACCTACAACCACGCGTGAGACTCGTGATCAGGTGTTCGAACCAAATGTAAACACCACGTGCCACCGTGGAATGGCACGAAGGCTGGGCAGTTTTTCTTCAAATTTTGCTTAAATTTAAATCGCGTGACATCTATTGTCTTAAGACAAATGCACTATGTATATATGTATATTTGAATGCTCCAGAAGAAAAGTGTGAGTCGTTGTCGAAGCGATAAAGTAATTCGTAATAATCTGTTAGTCATATAAAATAAACCCCTAGTACAAAAGTAACAGTGTTTGTAAACTGCGTCGTTTTACTCACAATTTCGCGTGCAAATCCAGGATCTCCTCGGTCGAAGTCGCCGTCTTCACGCTCCGTGGCAGCTCCTTGAACAAACAAACGAAGAAATTAATTCGAAAGAAAAGTAGAGACTGCTCCACTCGAACAGGTAGGATCGAAAAAATTTCACCCTCGTCGAAAGTTTCGCGAATGGTTCGTAACCCGGTCGCCGTTCGCGTAGCTTCTTCTCTCGTAGGCGTGTGTTTTCCGCTCTGTGAAACACAGGTTTACGAGTTCACGGTTCCGTGAACCGCGAAAGAGAGAAACGACGAGGAACAGAGAGGGCTAAGCCACCCCGGGCGGCAGGCATCGAGCGTTATGAACTATCGGAAGACACATTAGCGCAAATCTGCGAAGCCAATAACTGGGCCCGTCGCCGATGGAGGCGGTCGGAGGTGGTTGAACGTAGATGAAGAACGGCGCCAGAGGGGGTGCCGACAGGGGGTGCATCGCCGCCTCTGTCGTCGGGGCGTCAAATTATTCTGCGATTAATAATCCGCGCGTTACACGCGTGATCGGGCCTTTATCCCCCGGTAGCTGCGCTCGCATCGCTGTCTCTCTTCCTTCCTTCCTGGCATCCACCCCCTAAAGGTATCAATGGCTGCGGCACGTCGAACCGATTGTCCTTCTGTGTCGAGGGCATTTATCGCTCCGCGGAACGCGCGTGAATCGATCGCTAGGCGGGCGTCCTTTAATGAAACGCGGGCTGGATCGCGTTCCGCGCGGAATATCGGAGACCTCTGATTGAAAAGATTCATTAGGCTGGTTAAACGTTCACGCTGCGATGCGCGATGTCGGAAAGAACGCTCAAAGGAAGTCGATTACCGCGGGAAGTAAATTCGCTCGCCTCGGTGGCGGAGAATGCGACGATCGAGAACTCTTTTTCCGCGTACTTCGAGCATTTTTCTGTTGTTCACGGAATATTCAACGGTTGTTTCAATCTAGATTAATAATCGAAGGAAACGATATTGGCTTTTTAACCGGGGATAACAGTTACAAAGTCCTGCATCAGTAGTTGATTATTGTCACTGGAGCGCACGAAACTTTTGTTGTAGTATCGATTTTAATTCTTTGACGTATGATTTAATTCCAAATGATTTTTCGATTCGTTCTTGTTCAAGTATGTAAAAGGTCGTACGTTTTTCAACTACGATTTATTGGTAAAAATCTTTTCGATACAGTACCATCAGTCTATGCAACGACCACAGAGGTTAGGTCATTAATTGGCCAATACGTTTATTGAAAATCTTACAAGAGATTTTAACCCTTTCACGTACGATTTAATGTAATTTTTCAAACGTATACTATTTAATTTTGTTCAAATTTGTACGTACAGGGAATGACCACGAAAAGGAATACCTCGTGAATGTAAAAATGTGTTGATTTTAATACATAATACTACAACATAATACATAATACTTAATACATAACACATAATAATTTAACACATAACATAATAATACAAATACTCGATGACAAGTAGGCTTCATGATTTTGAAAAATTGACGTCAAGAACTTGTAACGAATCAAAGTCCTCGTTGCACGGCAAGGGGTTAATATGGAAGGATAAGTAGAAATAATTAATTTTAGATTGAAAAAATTAATTAACAAGCTCGATAAAATTCCACGAACCGCCGCGAATCCCGGCCGTCGAAGCGCGGGGAAGATCGCAGCCTGAAACCGGTACAAAGGAATTATTATATTGAGCTCGCAATATACCGATTCCCTCTGTCACCCTTTACCTCCACCCCCTCCCGTCCCGGCGGGACGGTTCTTCGCGAAAATTCGCAGACAGCCGCACGTTTCTCATACTCGTCGTATCAGCGTCGTTCCGGCGATTTCGCTTTGTGCGAGGAAGAATATAAGTCGGCGCGCTCGTGTCCGTTCGTACGTGTGGAAAAGGGTGATATCATCCCCGTAATGCGATGCAGGCGCGATGATCCGGGAGCAATATACCTTGGGACGCGCACCGGGAGTCGGGACCCCCCGCAGGATAACCCGGGGACCTCCTTTGGCCCCGGGACATCGCGATATTGCTTGTTTTATTGGAGCGTGACACCCATTTCTTTTTTTCACCCTCTCGCCGTTCGCCCTCCGTCTACCCGAGACACCCATCGCGACGCGGATGGAACGACCGGTTTAAGGGGGCGAGATTCCGCAAAAAAAAAAAAAAGAAGAAAAACGGAACAGAAGAGAAAAATCATTTCGCCGGATGTTTAGGCATGCCGGAAGCACCGCGTCTCGGCTGGAGGACGAAGAACCAGAAGGGACTTTTGCTTCCAGGAGGGGGGTGGGGCTGCGATAAACGAAACAGATTGTCGGGACGATCGTACCTTGGGGAGAGATACCGAGGATAAATATATGCCCCGTGTTTTATGGAAACTGCTTCGAGCACAACGAGGGGTAATTTAATGGGGACGCGCAGTTTGGACGACGAGTTCGAGGTGAAATTTTATGGCGACTGCAGGGGTACTTGTTACGCGTCGTTCTAAGTGAAGCGATCGGTTCGTGCGTTAATCGGCTAATACGACTTGTTTCGAAACGATCGGAAACATTATAAACTGTATTACGATAGGCATAAGTCGTGGTTAAATACGATGATTACTAATCGAACGCCTACAATGGCAGTCAACCGCTTAGATACGTGATTAGCGTATTAAACATTTTATTTCTAGCGTATTGGATATATGGAAACATATTATGTACCAAAATGTTTGGCTTCTCTGCTTTTTTTAAATCGATGTCTATCGTAAATATATTGTTGGTTGTAATCCTCTTCAGAATTAAATTGATATTAATTTGAGTTAATATTATAATTTAAGTTACGTTCTTAAGAGAACTACTAATTGATTTGTAATGTTTACAACAATGATTATTGCAGAAAATTGGGGCTGAGGATTATTTCGATAATCGAGGTAATCATTTCAACGAGTAATAATCTTATACACATTATTCCCACGTAGCAATGGAAGTTTCAAGTGTAACCGCCATTATTAGTTGATAACATAACATTATATTCAGAAACATTTCTGGCCACGCATTATATTTTCGATAAAGAATTTTTTTCTCAAAAGTGCGTAGGATTTCGGGGGTATGTGTACTCACCCCAAATGATTGTAATTCACCCTCGCAACCAAAAATAATTTTTCCAGAATGATTTGTAACTTTCTAATTTCTCCGATAAATTTCTGCACCTATTCGAATTTTTTTCTCGAAAATGCGTAACATTTCAAGGGTATGTCTATTCACCAAAAATGATTGTAATTAACCCCCGCGATCGAAAATAATTTTTCCAGAACGATTTGAAATTTCTTTTTTTTCAGGGTAACCAGACAGTTGTGGTCAGACATTATATTTTCAGTAATAAATTTTTTTCTCGAAAGTGAGTAGGATTTCGGGGGTATGTTTATTCACCAAAAACGATTATAATTAACCCCTCTAGCTAAATATAATTTTTTTAGAACGATTTGAAATCTTTTATTTTCTTTGAAAAATTTCGCCACCTAACCCCTGTCGATTTTTCTTAAAAAATCCGTTTTTGATTTTTAATAATTTTGTTTGACGCTCTACGGAAATGTTGTTTAATACTTTTTAGTAGGTATCCATGAGCTTTACTTCGTAAATAAATTTGAATAAAATACATTCACTATACGAAGCACCAGAACTCATATACAAGGTGGCCAATGCATTAGTTTGTATAAGTGGAAGGGCAGTATCCTTCAAGCACCGATCTGCCGTTTCATAATACTAACTTGACTTTTCCAATTCTTTCCATAATCATCTTACATGTATTTACGCACACTACAGCTCTCTGCCCATCAATACTAATTCAGTAAATATGTTTCTCAACTAACTATCCATGAGAAGAGGACTCTAAAATCACCTCTGAATTTTCAGATCGATATGGCAATCAGATTAAGCCACGAAAGTCCATAAGGTGCAAGGTCTACTCGTATACCTCGTCTGTGACGAAACTATCGTCTCCACAAACAGTATATATCATACAATAATACCATATTAATTACTACATTCGCAAAGACTTTCTTCTACAATAGGTTCGATACGGTCGTTACCCACAAAAGAGAATTTTCTATAAATGCTTTTTAAAGATAGATCGTACATAGAACATATTGCATAAACAATATTGCATTCAGTAAGATTGCTTCATCAATTTATTTGCCAGCGAATATTGGTCCCTGGTTGTATTCCTGCTTCGGAACGAGACGAAGGCAACGTCCGGACACCGCTCTCGATCGACAAATTACCCACTCAGCGAATTAATCATCGATAAGACGATAGTACAACGGGTTCCGGCGACGATTCCTCGATGTTTGATTACCGGGGGAACTTTTAATGCACCGTGAAAAATAAAGCGCACGGAAGAAACCAATTAAGGTTATTGCTTCCCCGTGACGACGCGAGGATCAAAGCTACTCGACGAATTAAACTTCGCATTTCGAGATGTATCGAGATGTAAGGGGGGAGGGTAGAGGGACCGGCCAAAATCTCCGCAAAAGCCGGCCCGGTACAATTTCTCATATGGAAAAGTTTCTCCGCTCTGTTTGGCCCGGCGATGAGGGGGTTGACGAAGCGGAGAAAAAGGAACGCCAGGTTGCAGATTTCTCGCGATTCGCCCCCGCGTTTTCCAACTTTCGTCGTTCAGATTCGCAGATACGAGACGGGACAGTGGTTCTTCACTTGGAATGCGCGTATAGATTTGTAGAGGGTCCGCGAATTATTAAATATTCGTAACCGTGTAACTTGGTCAGCTTGATTTATTTTTTACCAGCGATTCGTTCAAAATGTTTTTAACATGGTTTAGGAAAAATTTTAAGATGTGCATACTATACACAAATCCAGACTTAAACTTAGTGAAGAGAGATTGAAATTAATTGAGATTTTGGATAATTGAAACCTTATTTATCGAGGTCCTATCGTAGGATTCAAAATGTTATATTCAAAGAGTGTAAACCAAGCATAACCTGTAGCCCGATCGGATAGTTTCTAGTGTATCCGGGTAGGTAGCTTTCTCTAAGTGCGAACCACACCTTCGCGATGGCATGAATGTAGAGCAGGCATGTTCAACTCGACAATCGTATGGACATTTTGTACTCGAAATACAATTTTCTGTATTCAAATGTTCGAACACTTCGGTTAATATTCGTTGAATATAATTTGAATATTTTACTACTCAAACATCATTCAAATACTCTATTCAAGTATTTTGCGAACTGATCGAGTATGTATTTGGATATTAATAGTATTTAAATAGCGTACTGTGACATACAAATCGAGTTCCTTTCCAAATTCTATTTAAATTGGTGGTATTTTATTAACGATGTTCTATACAATTAAAATGTAAGAAGCTGTTTATAGCTGAAATTTTCTAGTTAAACAGTTAATCGGTTATAAAAAAGGCTCCTCCAACAATGGAAAACGTAGCACGAATATTTACAGTAGTTAAAAAGTAAATTGTAACTACGTTTTACGAGTATACTCATCATGACACAAAATGTTGCCATTTCTTCATAACGAGTATACTCGTCGAACACAGCTAACTGGTTAAAAATCATTTTTGCAAGTGAAAGAAACTTATTTCCATTTGATTTTTGAAACAGTAATATTCAAATAGTAATTCATTGTCTCGAATGTGTATCGAATATTCAATATTCCTGGATTAACTCTCTGACGTACGATTTAATTTCAAATAATTTTTCAAACGTATACTATTTAATTTTGTCTAAATTTGTTCGCACAAGAATAGATTTGTTTCACGAATACATAAGACTCGATGACGAGTAGATGATTGTAAAATTTGTCATCAAGAACTGACAAATCAAAAGTCATTATACGACAAGGGGGTTAAGTACCATAAATCAGTAGACACATCGCGAATCACCGAAATAATGAAAATAATTTTGTACCGTGTCCCCAGCCACGTTGGCTAGAGACGCGTTTCCCCTCCCTCGAGGCGTAGACGCGCGTAGAAGTCTGGAAAGGAGAATAGAACCGCGAGTAGACTCGGGATAACGTGTAACAAGCACGACGGCAGAAATAGAAGGAGGATCTAGTAAATTTATCAGCGGTCATCCGAGGGCGGAACCGTCGGGGACAAATTCCATCGCGAGCATCGCCCTCTTTTGCGAACGAGCTCGAAACGTACACCCCCTTCCTCCCTTTTTCACGTCTACGCGCGGGGGTGGCTGGCTAGCCGGCTCGTTGGCTGGATACCGGTTACACCCTCCACCCTGCGAACCACCCTTCGACTGGCGTAAGTCATTGCGGCTGACCGGAAGTCACGGGATCACCGGAACCAGGGATATTTATGCGAGCTCACCCGCCGACCGGGGCATTACCCGTAATAAGGAAATTGCGAATTTATTACGTCCCACCCTCCGTCTTCCTTTCCTGTCCGCGACTCCCGCCCATTCCCGACCCACGACCGCTGCCCCCTGTCTGATATTGTCCGAACGGGCTGCCCGAGGGGGTGGCTCGGACCGAGAGTTATTTCGGGTTTTATGGGTCGAGACTACCCGGGGTCATCCGGCAGCGTTCCAGATGATGGGGAAAAAACCTCGAGGTGGAAGGTCCTGGAATCGGTGGCATGGAATTTTCGCCAGCGCGGACCTCGGTCCTTTTCTTTCGAAAGCCTACGAGAACACCTTGGGGTGCGTTTCGTTGTGTCATAGATATAGGGGTGGACAGCGAGGAATGACGGGAAAGCTCATTTAGTGATATTGTTTCCCCTTTCTGACACGATTCTTAATTCGAAGATGTTACGAGCTTTGATGCAGGATTGAGCTTCGATCAGTGAGATCAACCCTTAACACTAGAACTATTGACAATTATGATTTATTTGTCCCATAGAAATTAAAACAAATACTAAAAGACAAGAAATAAATATTTATTCATTCTTTTATAGAAAACCACTACTTTACATTTTTTGCTACTATACTTTTTACAATTTTTATTAGAAATTACAAATCATTTTAACCACTTCTGGTAGTTCTAGTGTTAACTACTCGAGGATCTTTGAGATAGTAAATTGTTCCATCGTACGTATCGCTAAAATGAACGATTATTTACGCTGACAACAGAGAAAGAAGGTAATTTATTTTCGGAAAATAGATTTTTCTTGGAATATCGTAATAAATCACTGCGAGTAACTTTCATTTTCGCAACGTAATATTTGTAAAAACCCAAACATCTCCGTAATTGAAACGAAGCTTATGTCCATTTATCTCATTTTCCAAGCAATTTGTTGAGGCTAAATGATGTACTTATTAAAAATAATAAGATTTTTGAGTGATTTGTTCCCGGAGTAAATGATGTATAGAATTCAGAATATTTTTAATTTCATCGACGGGATACCAGCCCAGTGTTTGCCCACAGTTTACCTTCGAACGCAAAATTCGAGCCAAGCGAATTTATCGCGTTGCGGTCGCGCAAAATCTCCCCTCCCCACGTTGATAAATTAAATTATGAATATTAAATGAAATTATTACTATCAAATTAAGCGTGTTACACGGCAACACGAAAACCTAATTAAACAATTAATTAATTGCCCCGAGGCCCGGCAGCACAAAACACGCGATCAGAACATTTCCGGCGCGCTGAATTAAATATCATTTTATTTTTACGTTCGCACCTGTTCATTCCCCGACCCGACTGGGCCCCCTCCAATCCCCGCAATTAACTGAAATCAATATCGTCGACCGTGGACCAGGCATTTACCAGTCGAAAGGAAGTTTCATCTTGATTTGGAAAAATGCAACGAACACATAATTCCGTAGAGTTCTCTTTTCGAAACTGTTGCATCCCAAATACTCGTGTACGAAACGAGTCATGCCTCTTACGAGCAAAGTGCAATCCGCAGTATGTGTGTAAGCCAGACTCAGAAACACAGAGATTGATAAGAATAAGATTATTTCGTGTCTAAGACTCATAATAAATCTAGAGTCAGGTCCTATTCGAATATAAATTGTATGAGTGGTTTTACAAACGAATTTGTTATCCGGAGAAATTATTTAGATAATTTTAGTTCTTCCTACCTTACAGAAGTATTTAAAAGTCTTTTGTTTTCATGGAATCAGTGCGTATGCGATATTTAAGCAAGGAAGTATTTGCAATTGATAGAAATTATTAACATTGATATTATTAAGTAGAGGAATGTTGCTTCTTTAAAATTTACATTTGGTTTTTTGTGATATTTAAATTCAATTCAATATTTTACTTTGAATATTGGAATATATAATATGAGATGATTCCAGTCGAAATGAAGAGATAACTACGGTCAGTTTATTAATCTTATTTTTTCCGGCTTATCAGAGATTACGAAGGCAATTATTAAGAAAACAATGTTCACGCATAAGGTGCAATTTTTGGCTTAGTCTCAGATTTACTGTCAATGCTGAAATTTGCAAAAAAATCTGAACGTGAATGAATGCAAGAAAACAACATTTCCTGATTCTTACGTCCACGATAATATCAGTATTGCAGCTAACGCGGAAGAAAAACTGACACATCCAAATAATGAAATCATACATCCAACATTATTTGCTTGTAAGCGATGTTTGATTGTCAAAATACCAATATTTGTGCCTTTTCTTGCTAGAACAATTTGCCCCTTAGTCAAAGAAGATCGCTTTGTTTTTCCTTTTCTGTAGTCGCCCTCTTTGATCCTCGATCAAGGAGGCCATCCACATTCTTACTGTCTTTGTATCATTGTATCCAGTTAGTAACAAATTCACGAGACTCGTGCATATATTTTCTGCACTTTCAACACTCATTTTCGGCCCTTTTGGATGACAACGCAAGCAACAAAGACACTCATATGAAAAACAACTGTATATCGCATTGACACGATTGAAATCGAAGACACTCGAGTGAATGCGTATCGAAGGAAACCGTAAGTGTTTAAACTAACACAATCTCCCTCTCATTAGATACAAAGTTTCGGAAATATCGCGTCCACGCTCTTGTCAAACAGACCGTATCGACGATTATTCCCCCAATTTGACGTAACATCGAATCAAGATTCTAAAGGCGATCCAGGAGACGGTCGTCGACGCGTGCGACGTTTTCATTTCGCGAAACGGGTAAGCGTCGAACGGCCGCGGGCCACCGGGAGAAAAAATCGTGTCACGGGATCTGGATACTGTGGGCGAAAGCCACGGGGGACTATTAACACACATCATCGACAGTCGGGTCGCTGCTCGTGATGCGCCGGCATTGTTGTGCCCGGTTGAGCGCTGGCAGGAGGCGTGGTTCCGCGATAATTCATTCTTGATTGCGTGTCTGATACATACGACCAGTAATTATACCGCGGTGCCGCGTGCATCGGCCCCGTTCACCAAATCATTCCGCGAGAGGAACGCGTCGACTCTCTCTCCGCCCGTTTCCACCGGACAATCGCTTCGGGGGTCCTTTGTTTCAATTTTTCCTTTCTGTTCCTTTGTGCACGTTCGATTTCGAATATATTCTCCTTGGAACTCGTCTAATTGAACAAAACTCGGCGGGTCACGAAATTATTGCCACGCGCTGGAAACGATAGGAACACGAAGGATAAAAGAAACAATAAAAGACTTTTTTACGCTTTTTGTTTCGTAAATATTTAGATTATGAATTCGCGATACTATGAAAACAATAATAATATTATCGCTTATAGTTGTAAAAAAATGGAACTAAACGATTCGAAACTATTGGCACACCTAACATATTTGTTCTACGAAAAACAATTGAACCAGTCTATTCTGATATTCTTTAGCACCTAAGGGATTTTAATCTAATAAAAACAATTTTGTCTAAATGTTTCACTATGGTGAGAAAAGGAATTTCAAACTTTAAAATATACCAGATACGATTAATCTTTTAGTTGTCGTAAAAGGTATAATAAAAGACTATTATTCACATCGATATTTCGTTTGTTCTAGAGTGTGTTGTTAAACCGATTTAAGGGATCAATTTTTGGACAATTTCTTCAACTTGGACACGTAAAGATTTAAGGATCACTAACGATATTTTTACCTTAAGTAATTAGTCGACAATCCGGGGTTGCAAACAATGTTTACCTTGTATCCATTACGCTATTGTAGAACCATCGAGTAGGTATCGACAAAATTTACATAGCTTCCCTTATTGCACCGGGTGATCCTGTAACGCAAGGAACGCGTGCAACGCGGAATCCAATAAATGAGCGAGAAGACACCGGTTGGGGACAGATAGAGGCGTGAGTCGACTTAACGACGACTATTACGCGACGCCATTAACGGCTTCCCAGTCGAGAGGAGGCTCCATCGTCCGACAGGTACCATTATTTCATAATCACGAGGCAGCCGTCATTAGGCACGTATTCCTGACAAATGACAAGTGAGACTAACGAAGAGAGCAGACGTCTCTTCTTTAACCGAAAGTTACACCTTCGATCCGCGTCGGGTCACGCATCGCGTCGCTCGCGGCCGCATTAAAACCATCCTACCGACCCGTTTTCACGGGGAGCGAGCGAGAGGGCACCTGGGGATCTGCGTCGCGATCGTGTCCAACCGTGGCGAGGAGGGTCGAAGCGAAGGGGAGGCGATAGGTGAGCCAGAGAGAGAGAGTTATTGATGATGCACGGGCACGGACACCGCCGGATACCGGGTAGTAACGTAAGTCCCGTTTCATCCATCAAGCTAAGGACTCGGGCTTAATATCCTCGACAAGCGAGAACGTGGCTCTGCATTTCTAATTCGTCGTCTACGCCTCCGCGCGCTCCGTGAACCCGACCGCTCGCGTCTGGCTTTTCGTTTTTTACCGCCGATTCGCGGCCCCCGGCACGGCCTCCGACGCAACGCTCGCGAGAGATCTGCGATCGAGCCGCTTCGAAACTGTCACGCCGGATACTTTGTCAGCCTCCGCTTTCGGAGCGACAGAAAATCGCGTTGTATAACCGCGAACTCGTGATCGAAGCAGCCAACGTAGATGGTAGCACAACTTGGTATAGACCAGTAAGAGTCTCTTCTCCCACCAGACGTCAAGACTCGATTTTTCTTTTAATTATTTAATAATTCTTCTATCCGCGCACTCTACAATTTTTATTGCACTATTCGACATAGTTCTTTTAATCCATACAAAATAGTATTAAAATATTTGTCCCACAAATCTGATAGTCCAAGAGTTATAATTGATGACAATTTAAAGTGAAATAATTTAATATACTTTAAATTGCCATAACCCCTGAATTCTTGGATTTATGACACAAGTACCGTAATACTACTTTGTAGAGCTTAAAAAACTGGATAGAACAGTGCTATCGCAGTCATGAAGTTACATTTTAAAAAATGATGCAATTGCATCGGTGCATCTAAAAAGTGCAATTGCACTTTTTAAAAAAATGGAATTTTATCATTTTGATTAGGCTATTTGGAGCAACATTGTAATCTCTACGAAAGTGTATCAGAACACTTATCCCCTATGCCTAATAGTTTAAAAGTTATAGCACTTTAAAGTATACTATTGAAATTATTTCACTTAAAATTGCCCTAACTCTTGAACTATTAGGTTTATGGCATAAGTACCGTAATACTATTTTGTAGAGCTTGAAAAACTAGAGTGAATTGTGCTATCACAGTCATACAGTTTCATTTTAAAAAAGAATGCAGTTGCATCGGTGCATCTAAAAAGTGCAATTGCACTTTTTAAAAAAATGGAATTTTATCATTTTGATTAGGCTATTTGGAGCAACATTGTAATCTCTACGAAAGTGTATCAGAACACTTATCCCCTGTGCCTAATAGTTTAAAAGTTATAGCACTTTAAAGTATACTGTTGAAATTATTTCACTTAAAATTGCCATAACTCTTGAACTATTAGGTTTATGGCACAAGTACCGTAATACTATTTTGTAGTGCTTGAAAAACTAGAGCGAATTGTGCTATCACAATCATACACTTTCATTTTAAAACAGAATGCAGTTGCATCGGTGCATCTAAGAAGTGCAATTGCACTTTTTAAAAAAATGGAATTTTATAATTTTTATTACGCTATTCGGAGCAACTTTGTAATCTCTACTGAAGAGTATCAGGACACTTTTGCCCTACGTTCAATAGTTCCAGAGTTATGCGACCTTAAAATTTATTAAATTATTTCACTGCAAAATGTTATGTAACTCTCGAACTATTGGATGAAACTATTAGCTTGAAAGCAAAAGTACCTCAATACTTGTTTGCAGAGTGAAATCTATGCAAATTTATTATGGAACATTAACCAATTTCACACTATCGAATATTTTGCGGTTACGAATATAATCAATCTGTTCCAATATTTATGAGAACGAACAAAAATTACACATCAGCTTTCTGAATAGGCCCTTGCAAAGACGTGACTTTAATCTCGAATTTCGTGGTAATTTCCTACCGGTGAAGTTTTTTAAACTCTATATAATAAAACCGAACCTTATAGGAAATAAAACATAACAATCTCCAGGCTTATTAATGGGTAAAAAATTAAAAAATGTCAACGTTTTAATGAAAAGCGTTGAACTACATTTTAATAAAAAATCTAACAAGTTCTCCTAGCGACGATACAATGGCTTTGTCGAAGCTTCGAAGGGAAGGGAGTTGTGGAACGAGAAGAGATTTACTGGTTTTCATAAAATTCCCATTATATGTTTAAAATGTTACTTTAAGTTTATAGTACAAAATTCAGCTAATATAATATTTACATATTGAGAACCGTACGAACATCTCGGCCAAGCTAATAGTATCGTTTTTCCGCGGATCAATTAATGATCGATCATCGGTGAGATCCATCGAGGAGGCACGGCAGCGAAACAGGTCAATGCACCGATCCCTCGAAGCCGGTAACGGCGAGAGCAAACGTTTGCCGTTACCCAATCAAGCTAGCATAATGCCGGTCTCGTATACGCGCGACCAAACAGCCTACGGGGGTTTCACGATACACCATATGTACCAACACACCCTTGTGTTTAGCCGCGTCATTGGAAGCCCAGTAGCCGCGATTCGAGTTCTCCCGAGGAACGGGCTCGAAGCCTGCCGGGATCGACCACCACCTGGTCGCGCGCAGGTTCGTTCGCTGCACGGATACACACGCGAGCAGCGCCAATATTTTGCTAAGGTTATGTTTGCTGGCCGGCTGATGTACTGGCACAGATTGGATTTGAAGTTTATAGGGCGGAAATTCTGTGGGGAGCCAGCCTCCCCCGGGGTTATCGCGAAGGCAAACGCGAGGAGAAGCGAGCCGGACCGCGACGAAATTCCCGGGGAAGCCGCCGGCTCGTGCTCGCTCGGGGAACACGGAGGTGGTTAAAAATTCATCGCGCCACGTTTAATTCTCTTTGCTTAGCTCTCCTTTTGGAGTTTTACGCGAGGGCGCTGGGTAGCCTAAGTTCGAAGGGGCCGAGTCGTGCGGCGCGAGACCAATCCTGGCCCGATCTGCAGAGAAAGTTTAGTATTATTTATTTTACCGTCAGGCTTGTAAATAGGGCTGTTTCATATATTCAAAACATATATTTCATATAAATTTAGTTTTCGATTTATACACGATTAAAGAACCTTTATCTTCGCGTTACCTAATATTTACGAATAATATTCGTCTGTATGCATTGAATAAAATATTGGGTATTTTATTGTATGATCGTGACAACGGAGACAAACACAAGCAAATTGATTATATCGAGAACATTGTCCGCCATGCAAAATTCTGGATTGTAAAATGTTTTCTTCCATTCATAGGCTACTTCGAGAAAGTGGTATAATGCGCGAGTATAAGATCGTGGGCGGTCAAAAAAGAGCAGCTACACCTCGTCTCAAAGGAGAAATTCTTGACAAAGGTAAAAGTAACAGTATTTTTCGATCAACCATGTGGCGAGTATTGCACGCAGATTAACTTTATTTGTATCATCTGCAACGTCCACGAAGCTTTCAGTATATTACATTTAAAGAAGAAACAATTTGTAAATGATCCCTGAGACAACGCTAAGAATAATTCTGAGAACCCTGCTTTTTCTATATTTCATTTTCTTTACTGACGAGGCAGAATTTACTGGAATAAAAAATTATTGTAATAAATACATTTGGTCAGTTTTTTCTTAATGTGCAGAGAGAAATTGTAAGAGATAGATCTTTGAAACCATACGTTCTTCGGAGGAGCTACTGCATTATGCAAGTCTACATATCAGACAAATCTCATGGTTCATGCATAACAATGATTCGCCTCATTTTTTTCGTATAGTGAGAAGATTTTTAAACAACATTTTCGCAAACCACCACCACCACCAGTTTTGAGCATTATTCGGGTAAAATTTCATTTAGTTCGTGTGAGAAGTCGTTGCGTTTATTCCTCGACAAGGTTAATATTATTAACATGACTTATGTTACAATATAATATCCATAGTTACCAACTCTTGTTCTTATTACAGATTTTACAAGTAACAGTACCTAGTTTCATGTATAATTCGTTCGTCCACTAAACCGCGTAGCGAAATATTTCGCGCTTCGTGTTCTTTTCTCCATTTCGACTCTCCAGTCTTTTTCTGTTCTCAGCATCAACGTCGGACGAATTCGTCGCGGCTGCATTAGCGAAATAAATTGCCGGCCCCCCCAACGATGGTATTCGCACCTCAGCCCACCTTGAAACATTTTTCCGCCACCTGTGCTTTCCGCGGAGCGTAATCATGCAGATTTTGCGCGACGAGAGGAATCTTAATTATCTTAATTTCGCGACTGAACTTCTGAACGCATTCATCCGCTGACACGAATCCTTCTCCGCTCGAAATTTTCCGATCTGCTTGCTGATTCGCGGTCACGGGTCTGCGAAAAATCCTATTCTCGACGGACGTTCAATCGTGCTGATTTATTCGACATTCTTGGCATACGTAAAATTCGCAAATAGAGCAACATTAGAACGCGATGAGGTAGTAGCTTAGAAGGTGATTGGAGTTTTTCAGGGGTCCACTAAAGCGACCATAAACTTTAAAGGAGCGTTTTAAGCACAAAATAAAAAAATTAAATACAATAGATTGACTCAAATGTAATTTTATGAAATATGAGTTTAGTGAGAATGTATTTTAAAGCGGGATTTTTAAGGAACGAAAGCTTTTACAATAGCCACGATTGAAGGAGACACAGAGTATTCGAGAATGTGTAAATATTTATTATATTTTTAGAAGTATTGACAATGTGTTTGAAAAATAGGTTGTCGCGTACTCGAATGTATTCTACAATTTAGTAATTTTCGTTTACTTTTACAGTCAAGCTTTGGGAATACATTTCTAAATAATAGAAATTGTAAAAACTTGAAGAGAGAAATTTATAATTACCCTGTTTATTTTATGATTTCAACTACTAAGAAAAATTTTAAGTTACGTAGTTTACAATCGCCCAAAATCAAAGCTTTGGTCTGGCAGTCAACGTGCTAAAATATAAATTAAAATTGTCGAACGAATTTGAAATTTTTATTCATTATTCTTGAATAAAATTCGCCCAACTGCTGGCAGTTGTCAAAGTCGATCAGGACCAAGAGGAATAATCGTTCACAAAACTGTTCGAAACTCTTAGTCCGTGAAGAATGCGACACGAGACGAATATCGAAAGAATGACGAATATCGTCAAAGGAAACTTCGTCGTCATCCGATGGTCGAAGTCTCGCAAATTAATCGCGTCTGAACTCGAACTCCAGTGTCTCGGGGTTCCGTGGAACTCGTTACACTTTCGGTTCCCAATAAACCAAGTTTCCGGTCGCGTTCGACGCGATCCGTGGGGCGTGAAACGCGCGTGCACGCGCCCGTTGGTCCGTGTGTCGGTGACGCTCGGTGTTCCAGAGACCGCTATTAGCAGGAGCGCTCTCATCGACCACCATCGTGCCGCCCGTAAAGTTTCAAGTAGTTCGGTAGACACATGGCGTGGCGGCGGCTCCGGAGCCCTGGCCTCTCGACCAATCGCAATTATCTCTAAACACCGAGCTGCCGTTGCATCTGTTCCCTCTCGCGTGCTCGCTCGTTTGCCATCGGTGAACGTGCACGCGGCTCGTTGAAAAGAGGGAGAGGACGCGAGAACACCAACGCAGGACACGCGGTCGAAGGAAGGACGAGAACTTTGCGAGAGTACTGCCTGCCACCGCGAACTTCCACCTCTCGACGGTTAATTCGAGTTTCGGGAACGAGTTCGGACCGATCGCGACGAGGTTGATGTCGATGGTCGCCCCCAAAGACGCGATACGGTATTTTCTCTGTATAAGCGAAACGACTCTTCGTGCTTTCATAAAGCACTCGATGAAAGAGCAATGGAATACAAAATGGAAAACAACGAGAACAACCAACATACACAACATTGCATAAGACTTCTTCGTGGCAGTAAACACCAGCTTCATTACCAATAAAGAAAAAACTATAATGTCCAGATTAAGAAGTGGCTAGACAAAAATAACACACGACTACATCCTTGACAAAAGAGACCCACTAAACTGCAGCTCCTGTGGAAACAAACCACATTCTGTACGAATGCAGGGAATTCGATCAGCAAATGCAAGTTTATTATAGCCTTAACATCCAAGGGACACCTTGACATTTGTGAGCGACTCAAATCTATAGCACAAAATTTAACGATATAATTATGAGAAGCAGTTAATCGTCGCTAATGACCCAGATGTCTATGCAGCGTAAAAGAAAACCAGAAGAAGAAGAAGATTCTTCGTGCTTCGTTGAGGACCATTGAAGGTGGCGAGCGCAGAAAAGAACAGCAAGCAAATGACGGAGAGAAATTTGCTTTGCTTTGATTCGCCTGTATCGAAACACAGGCAATGTTTGCGTTTGCCTATATTGAATCGGTATTCTAGTTTCGATTTCTACTTCTCTTGTTAAAGAGAAATGAAATACCGATTCGGTATAAGCAAATGTAAACATCGCCTTTGTTTCGATACAGGCAAAGCGAAGCTTTTAATTGCTTATTAGATTCATAAATAGGATCTGAATTAACGAAACTAGCAGAGAAAAAATAGAAAACTTTTGCTGTTGCACTAGTGTTGCCTTACTAATAATCTGAACCCATATCGTATACACTGGGGATAAGCAGTAGGGATACATTCGCCTATATCGTAGACGAGCTTTTCGCTTATAGAGAAAAAGCACTGTAAAGCGTAAGACGACGCACAGTGGCATGTTGCAAAACTTTTATTCTTTTACAGTGTGACGTAACAGAGTCTAATCTATGTAAAAGAAAAACGTCGCCAAATTGAAATCCTACTTTGCTACTCCCAACGCTACTTAAAAAATAATATACAATATAAAAACGATTATTATTCAATGAAATTTACATACCGCGCTATCATTTTGTCGCATAATGTACCCGTGTTCTGTACGGTTGGGCCGATTTCTCGTTTCTCAGCGGCGACGCGACGTCCCACACAGTAATTGCGCGGGGAGAGGAAGACGGGAAACATGCGTAACAATATGGACCATAGAATCGTGTCGTTCCATGCTCGCGACAAGAAAGAAAAGAAAAGAAAAATCGATACCCGTGTGCACGGCTTCGCGGACTTGCAGTTTGTTACGCGAACGGACAAACGGGTAAGGGGTGAGCCAAGGAAAGAACGGATAAAACGTGGAGAAGGGAACAAGTCTGAAGGGGGTCGACGGGGGGGAGGGGAGGTGGAAAACCGTCTGTGGCAGCGCGGAAGCCGCGAGCCGGATGGCGTAACCGAAATTACTTAGCCGGGCTTTCAGAGGCAACCGAGGAGAAAGGACTTGTTGCACGAGTAAGCTGCGGCCGCCGGTTAAAATATCGGAAATTTAAGCATCGTTCCAACCCCCCACCCCCTCCCCCTCCCCCTCGTTCGCCCGTCGTGCCGCGGCACCCGCCGCGGTGGATTTACATTTCGTCTGCCGCTTCTTCTGGAGCTCTCCTCTTTTTCCATCTCGTCTCTTTCGTCCCCCCCCCCCACCTCCCCCACCTTCCACGTTCCCTTCGCCGCCCGGAAGCCGCCGCGATCGCTCGGATTTTCTGCCTCCGGTACGCAGACGAGTCCTCTCTCTATACGCGGCTGCTTTCCTCCCTGTGATTGCTCCTCTACGCGGCTGCCTCCAGGGTTCCTCGAAAGCTCCAGTTCCCCCAGTCCCACGATCGTTCCAAGAACGACCCAGAAACTCGCGATTTCGTAAAATTAATACGTTACTCCGATAAGCTTTCCGCGAATCTTCGCTTGTTTCCGTAGATCGTAACGACTGACAATGGGCACGTGATCTGGAATTGTTCGATTCCGAACACGGTTTTGAAAATGTTCTCTTTTAGGCAATTTTTTAAATTAATCTTGCTTCAGAGGATTCGAACGTAGATCGATTTCGTAGATTATTTATCCAACCTTATTGTAAATTTCATTCTTTTTAACGCTAGAACTACCGACAGTTATGGTATATTTATTTATACCAACAAAATTAAATCGATAGATATTTGATGAAATGTATAATGTAATGGACATAAGTGTTTATTCATTCTTCTATAGAAGACCACAGTATTTACAAAAATCCAGTCGAGTTGATCTTTTAGAATTTTTATTAGAAGTTACGAATGACCACTTCAATAGTTCTGGAAGTTGTAAATATTGAGAAATAAGAATCGTAAGAACACGTAACTCTTTAGATATAAGTAACGCAAAAGTTAAATTGTATAAATCGTATATATAAATATTTAATTTTCAAATGGTACAAAAGACAGGCCATTTCTTAACATCAAAAACGCCTCTTTATTTGTATTGGCCGCGAGAGGGGCAGGCAAGTTCGCGGAGAAACGAGAAAAGTTGGTCCATCGTGAAGGATTTCGCGTATCAGACGACGACGCGGTGTCCCGCTTTGTTTCGTCTCGAATCCTCCGGCGTGGGGTGGGGCTCCATGTCATCCCGCGCGTTTAAAGACTCGTTTTCCAGCAAATGAACAAAACGCGCGCGCGAACGAATTGACAAACTCGATAAAACCTCAATGTCGAGGCATCAGCGCGTCGGAGGGCGGCCTCCCTCGAGGACGTCGACGAAACGCGGGCCATTGTAACCGTCGCTACGCGGCAAGAAAATTAAATGATTTACGCGGTTCGACGCCCGCGACAGCGAACGGAGAACGGAGACGCGGATGCGACCGGGTCCTCCGGGGAACCGGAAAAAGTGGCAGCCATTTATCGACTCGCGAGCGAACTCCCTGAGCTCTCTCGATCTCTGGAAAGTAATCATTAAGGATTGGATGTTGCCAGGAATTGTGTTTCGACGATGCGATCGATCCCCGAAGGAGGGGAGGTCGGCTCGCGGGAAATCGGGGACGAGGATCGCGCGACTCGAATGGGGACAATAAATCGGTTTCACGCCGCGGGACAATGGGCGCGACAATTAGCAGCGTCGACTCTAATTTGGACTAATTAACGCCGGGGATACGGGCGCCAACGGGCTTCGGGGAGAAAAAATTTCGAGGAACGGGCGGACAATGCGCCCCCGCGTATCGGCGAATCATCGGCGATGCTCGTTATTAATAAAATGACGCCGCGGACTCGGTGGATCGGTTTAATTACGTCTAATTAAGGGTGAGGGGCAGTTATCGTTTCGCGAATTCGAATTCGAATTCGAGCTCGAGCTCGGTATCCATTTTCATGGAACGGTGCCTCCTTTCTTCTCGCGTTTCTACGTTTTTGTTTTAGAATTGCACTCGAACGAGGTAAAGGACACGAGTTTGTATAAAGTAGCGGGGTCTTTTCAATTTCTCGCGCGAAAATGCCGACTAATTTTATTCGCTGCTTTATCTCGTTACGAGTAGAGTAAAATATATAAGGAGCATGTGCCATTTACGCTTCGATAGGCATATATGCATGAGACGCGTGTAAATATATGAGGAACATTTTATCATTACTATATATTTTAACTTATACTGAAGCATTATAATTTGCATTACAGCATACGATAAGCAATTTTTCTGTATTTCCACCTGTCAACTTTTGACGTTTATAACTTAATATTTATTTCGTAAGATATAACAGACGCATACCAGTGGAATCTTTTTGTAATAATCACATAAATAATTCAGTTCTCTTGTTCAACAAATGACACAAAAATTCGAACTGAAAATAATCGCCCTAGCATAACTACTAGATAAAATTAAAATAGAATAAAAAAAGTAATTCTCTGTCACGAGATTTAAAATATTTCTCAAGTATTACATTTTCAATGATTATAACTCGACTCTTTTGTACGCAGAATTATGAAAGGATTTATGCAAAAACAATAATATAGACGTAATTACAAATAAAAATGGATAGATAAATTAAAAATAGAATAAAAAATATAATGAAACGTTTGAACCAATCAGCATAAAGCAATTCTCTGTCACGAGATTTAAAATATTTCTCAACTACTACATTTTCAATGATTATAACACGACTCTTTTGTACGTAGAATTATGAGAGGATTTATGCAAAAATAATAGACGTAATTAAATTCCATTTGTTCTATATAAATTCTTGCTGGCTCTACTCTGTAAAGACTTGTTCAGATTTGAAAACATCGACCTGCTCCTGAATAATTTTTTGTTTCAATAGAGAAATTCGAATATCTATAAAATATTAAAATATTAAACTAATGAAATGTTTCGTCGTTTGTAAGTTTTCCTTTCATTCGTGTACGTGTTTCGAAATGTGCGCGGGAACGAATCGAATAGAGCGAAAAATACGACACGGTGCCGACACGATTAGAAGAGCAAACCGGCTGCGGCGGCGCGCATTGAAATATTTGCTGGAAATTGATTATCGACGGTTGCCGAATGCCACGATATGGAGATACGACTGGACGAATCGGTTTTGCCCATACAATCGCGTTAATAAATACCGCGGAGACCAATGCGCGCTAATTAATGCAGATGCGCGAGCACGGATTACGGAGAATTTGCGTTATTTGACGGTCGACGATAACATAGACGCAGTTTGTTGCATCCATCGATAAAGAATCTCGGTTTATTGGGCCGTGTCCGTGACGCTGGGAAAAGTGAACTAATGCCATTATCGTTTAGACGCGTAATTGCTGTTCCGACGAGCGTTGCCTCTCATCGATTTCGTACCTGCTCCGAATTCGCGCCACAATACGGCCATTTGTATTTTTTTCAAAATCCTGTTCGCCGATCGTTGGGTCGCGTCGCGCCCGACAAGGAACGCCAAGTGGATTTTCTACGTTTTTACGTATTATTCTGAAGCATCGAAAAGCAAAACGTGTTTTTGTTTCCATCGGGCTCAGAAACGTTTCAACAAGACGAAACAGAAGTTCGAAACTGGGCGTGCCACGGGTCGATTTTGCCGCGCCGCGTAGAAACACACGATTAATGCAAATGAAACTAATTGGAAATGTATGTTTCAACGAGTGACGAAGAATGTAACGTGGTCGGCTGCTTTATCGAATTATATATGACATATATGCGTCGGTAAATTAATGTTTCGTCACGCTATTAATAATTCATAATTGACATGAAAATTCATGTAGACCAAAAGTAAGTTGAAGTTTAATACCACTATTCTGGGGGTAATCGCTTCATCCTCCACTTGCCATAGACTCTGTCTGGTTTGAAAATGTTTAAATTATTCGAATAACTTCGATTATTTTAAACTAGCTCTATTCGAACCTTGTTACTATGTCGCACTGCCTGTTTTCAACTAGTAATATATCGTGGACATTCTTTTGTATAATAAAAACAATACATAATTTAAAATTTATCATCTCATGATATTCTCTAAAATACTCTTCAATATGTAGCTCAAGTTTTCTTTCTCGTGTTTAACATGTTTCTTCTTTTCCCTTGGATTCTACGCTTGGAGCATACTGGACAATCTATATTGGTTTTCTTGTAAGCGTGGAATAATTCTATTAACATTATAATGAGGTTATTAAATGAAATTTTCGTTCGAACAGTGTAATATAAAAACAAATCGACCAGATATTAATCATATTATATTCAAAATTCTGATAAAATAATTGTTAGACGTTTAATATTAGCCAAAGAATTCTTATAGATAGATAGAAATACGAAAAAAGGGTATCGATTTTTGACAGTCCTAAAGTCACTGCTATTTTCAAGTGTGAAATTCAGCAAATCAAAAGCAAAACCAAGATTGACAGACAAATCCTTAGAGAACAACTTGAAATTTATTGCCATTTTTATTTCTGAATTTCTCGAAAATTTATGTCATAATCTTCAGAGAGTATCTCGTTAACTGGAAGTAAGATATTCATACTTTCCGTAATAAATTTTGTTTATATGTTATTTCCATAATTATCAAATTTCTAATTCTTCTGAATATTCTTATATTCATGTACGTATCGATGGGATTTTGTCATTTATTTACGAATTTGGACTATTATAAAACGGTGGTCCACGACTGGTGTAAACGATTTGGAAGCGTACAAATTCACTTATTCGCCTTCAGTTTGACCCTTCGCTATCGTTCGGTACATGTCGAGGCACCTCGACCCTTTACCTTAGGATCTAAATCGTGATTGTGCGTGCAGTAGACAGACATTGAATTTCTCACGCGTTGAAACAAACGACCAATCTATCTTTGTCCACTCAATTAAAAAACAAGAGACTAAAAAACCACTCACCTGCGAAGGCAACAGTCATATCGACGCTTCAAAGCGTTAAGAAAAAGTTACTTTTTGTTCGTTGAGTATTATACATTGATGAAACATAGATATGTGTAATTTTGCATTGTAGATGTAAAATTTGGGAAAATCAATTCGATACATTGTACATTATGTAATATGTTACAATTGTCTCATGCTAATTTTGATCCCAATTTCCACTACGAATAATTTATCGAGTTAGAGATTGTTGAATTGATTAATGGCTTCGCGTTTAACACTACAACTACCAACAATTGTGGTGTATTTATACCAAAGTAATTAAAACGATAGATACTCGAAGAAACTACGGTAAATATTTAAAAATCCAATGGAGTGCATTTTTTACAATTTCTATTAGAAATTACGAATGGGTCATTCGGTAATTGTAGTGTTAAGGCAGGATCTGCTAAATAAACTTTGTCAAAGAGTACAATTGGTAGATCCGGATGCAATAATGCTTGTAGCAAAAATATTACGTATAACTGAAGGAGTGAAGGATGTCTAGTTTAATTTGAATCACGTGTGAGAGTGGGAGACATGAGCTGCGGGGCTTTTAAGACGAAGGAGCGATTGTCGTTTTTGTTCTCATTAATGTTTCCGAAATACTTATATTTAATTCATTTTCCTCCAATAATTCTCTATTGCAAAAATCCTACATCACCTCTCAAAAAATTCTGTTTCAATATAATATCACAAAAAGTCTCGAAAGGACCCGATTACAACTACATATAGACATGTTGTCTCTTCTAGTTGCAATGGCAAAGTATTACAGCAAAATTCCGAGAGAAATGACGTCTGTAGTGCAAGAAAAGCGACGCAAGTGTCTTCGTTCTAGGAACGATAGCTGAGTTCGTGACGCGACGCGGGAAGTATTTCTGGACCAAATCCCAGGAAGGACGAGCCGCCATCGCGTATCTCCAGCGACGGGCGAAACGATTTTTCTCACAAGCCGTAGGTAGTCGTGCACGTGAGACTACCTGCCCGGATTCCTGCGAGCCCTCGGCAGGGCCCGTCGTGCTCCAGTTGGTAAAAAGGTTCCCACGACATAGGATACGCTCCGAGCGCGGCCATCTTTGCTCGCCCAAGCCGGGGGAAGGGGCTTCTTCTCTCCCTTCGGCGCGACACCGCCACGGACGAACCTCTGAAAGCTCACGGGACACCTACTTCCCGACCACCGGAGGATCTCCGGGGGAAATCTGACCGTGGATCGATCGGATTCACGCGCGATTCTCTCGACAATGGTACCTGTTCTCGGTGCACCGAGTTACTTCGAGCTTGACTCGAGACCCCTGTAAACGCTTCGACTGGGACCGTTGGCCATCATAGAACGAGACTTTTATTTGACAATTATTCAACGCCCAGCATTGCTATAAAATTCCATATTCAGAGCAGTTATTATCAAAGTGAGAGAAATAACTTTTCAGGGTGGCGTCTTAATATTCAGAAAACGGAGCGCAAAAGAGAATGTTGTAATGTAGAAAAATGTAAATAACTCTACCCCTTTATAGTTCAAATTATGTTTGGTTTCTGAACAAAATTGTATGATGTGCCCAGACCTAACCTAACCTCTGTGAACGCTTCGACTGGGGCCGTTGGCCATCATAAAACAAGACTTTTATCGCGGAACATTTGACAATTATTCAACGCCAAGCGTTGCTATAAAATTCCATATTCAGAGCAGTTATCATCAAAACAAGAGAAACAATTTTTCAGGGTGGCGTCTTAATATTCAGAAAACGGAGCGCAAAAGAGAATTTTGTAATGTAGAAAAATGTAAATAACTCTATCCCTATATAGTTCAAATCATGTTTGGTTTCTGAACAAAATTGTATGATGTGCCCAGACTTAACCTAACTTCTGTAAACGCTTCGACTGGGACCGTTGGCCATCATAAAACAAGACTTTTATCGCGGAACATTTAACAATTATTCAACGCCAAGCGTTGCTATAAAATTCCATATTCAGAGCAGTTATCATCAAAACAAGAGGAACAATTTTTCAGGGTAGCGTCTTAATATTCAGAAAACGGAGCGCAAAAGAGAATTTTGTAATGTAGAAAAATGTAAATAACTCTACCCCTCTATAGTTCAAATTATGTTTGGTTTCTGAACAAAATTATATGATGTGAACATTGATAAACATTAGTAAATTTCAAGAAATTTTTAATTGTACCTTGACCCTCTTTAACCCACCGAATAATGGAGCTCACAGCCTGTGCCGGAGCCATTTCTGACTCGCATCAATATTCCACTAATACAGATAAATACACTATAGAATTATTTAATATTTTCCTAAAATTCAATATTAACTCTATACATAAGTTTCATGTATATTTGTATTGGAAGAAAATATGTACCAAGTAGAAGTTCACTGCTATTGCAAACTGTAACAATTAGGAGAATTGCCTTTACCAGGATCCAATGACGCTCACATGCTACAGTGAATCGTCAGTAAGTGTCGCGAGTCGGTCTGAACTGCAATAGATTGAATTGCTTGTAAGTGTCGTGCTATCTATACTAGGCTACGACACTTACAGACGATTCAGTATGTGATTGTAGTATGTGTGTACCATTAGACCCTGGTGAAGGCAATTCTCCTATTTGCTACAGTATTGCAACATCAATAAACTCCTACTTGGTACATATTTTCTTCCAATACAAAAATACACAAAAACTTATAAACTGAATTAATATTAAATTTAACGAGACATACTGTGAATAGTCATGGGGGGTTCAGAGATGCCAGATTCAGCACCCGGTGCCCTACTCACACATGCCAGATCACGCGTACGTGAGCTCGTAGAGTTTCGGAAAGTCGACAAAGGCAAACTGACACATGCCCTCTTTCTCGATTATTCCGAAGCTGCCCGAAGTAATTTCGGACCGCCTCGTGGGAGTCGAGAGAGGCAGGCTCACATTTGCCTTCTCGCTCTTGAACAACTGAAATCCGACCTCACGTCAACGGCATACGATTCGGAATCTCGACTGCCCAGGTATTTTTACTTGCCTTTCATAGAGTTCATTACTGAGCTCTGCAAATTACTCCTGGTTTCTACTTGCCTTTGATGACCTCTGATGACCAGTCCTGACAAAAGTACAGAACTCCCGACAACTTTTGACACCATACAGCGACTGTTACTGACTGCTCCTGATTACTGCTTGCCTCTGCTAGACTCTGCTGACCATCGCTTATATTTCTGACAACCTATAACGATTACTACTGACTTCTGCTAACCTCTGTTGGACTTTGCTGATCTCTGTCAGCGTGTGCTTGTCTCTGCTGAACTTTCCTAGCCTCTGCCGAACGCTACTGACCACTGCAGGTATTTCTGATAATGTATAACGATTAATACTTACTACTGCATGCCCCTACAAGTCTCTGCTTGCCTTTGCAGGTTTCTGCTTGCCTGTGCATGCCTTTGCTGGCCTCTGCTGAACACGGCTGACCACCCCTGATGCTTCTGACATCGTATAACAATTACTACATACTACTGTTCGCCCCTGCTGATCTCTGCTTGCCACTGCAAACAGAGTCCAGCAAGAGCAGGCAGTAGCAAGTTGTAATCGTTATACGTTGTCAGAAGTATCAGTAGTGGTCAGTAGCGGTCAGCAGAGTCCAGCGGAGGCAGGCAGAAGTCAGTAGTAATCGTTATACGTTGTCAGAAATATAAACGGTGGTCAGCAGAGGCCAGCAGAGGCTGGGAGAGACTAACAGTAGCCAGTCGTAATCGTTATACGTTGTCAGAAATTCCAGGAGTGGTCAGCAGCGGTCAGCAGAGGCCAGTGGAGACCTGTTGACGGGAGGTCGGATATTAGTTGTTCAAGAGCGAGAAGGGAAGTGTGAGCCTTTCTCTCTCGACTCTCACGAGGCGGTCCGAAATTACTTCGGGCAACTTCAGAGAATCGAGAAAGAGGGCATGCGTCAGTTTGCCTTTGTCGACTTTCCGAAACTCCACGAACTCACGTACACGTGATCTGACATAGTGTGAGAGAGCACCTTCGGTGCCTTTCTGGCATCTCTGGGGGGGTTATACAGAGCTAACTTACAATTACCCTACTCTAATCATTTATCTATATCTTAAAAAGCCTTGAGTATCTATACCGAATATTTTACACACATCAAAAGAGATCACTCTACTACCATTCTAGCACATTAAAATCGAGGTTAGCACTCCGTATATGTCTTGAGGGAAGTGGCAAGTCAAAAGTGATATCAGCACAGTGTTAAAAAAGAGTGCATTTACACTTATAAACGCAACGAATTCATAGAAGTGTTCCATTTATGAGACTCTCCCTATATAACTACGCGTCTTCTCTAAAAATGCCCCTATAGGTATCAATTTTTTCAAATTTAAAAGAAAAAAACGTCGATTTTTGATTGAACACACTAGAAACCACCTTAACGAAAACCTCTCTCCAAAATTTTTCCTAAAGATCTTGCTTGCCAGTCGCCATAAAAGTTCATAGCGTTATCGCGGATGAAGGTTGAAAATAAAATCTTTTATAGCTGTTTTCCTCAAATTCTTGTATCCGTGATATGTATCTGGGTTTAAAACATGCTCGATCTCAACGCCAACGAGCAGATTGCCCGAAGAATCTCCGTCCCTGTTTCAGTGCCTCGTGCAAACACCGTCATGGAGGATTAATATTTTTTTGAATGCTAATAAAATTTCCCTGCCCGATGTTAACGTCTCCGGGGCGCGTTTCGCCCAAGGGTGGAGAGCCGCGAGCGAACCGCACGAGTAAAAATAATCTTCCCCTCCGGACGAAATATTAGGCGAACGAGGCGGTTAAAAACGGTCGTATAACTTAATATGCTGCGAACGAGTTTCGACTACCTGCGTGGCAGTAAAACACGAAAGTGTCAGGTGCTTTTTAGTTAACGACGTATCGCGATTCGAGCTTCCTGAATTCTACTCGCGAAACGTTCAACAATTTTCCATAATCGTATATAATCTGCATATCGGGTCTTCTTCCTAAAGAAATAATAAATAAACTGCAAATCTTTATGCAAATTCATATTTTTATTAATAGAATTAATTAAATGAGAGCTTCTTAGAGGGGGCTCTCTAAATATAACAAATTCATATCTTATTTTATTCCTTATATTTTTCAGAATTAAAATTTTCGCATAAATGTATAAACATTTGCAGTATAATGATAAAGTGTATAGCCCAGATGGATTTCCCCTGAACAGAAATATATTTTATTATAATCCATCTATTACAAATGTGTAAGTAAAGTAGAAATATCTTGACCTAAACATCGTAATGAAATAACCATTAATTTTTGCATACGATCAATTACTAAGAAATGTGATAGCACATGCCAGTCATTGTATATGCATAAAATATGATTCAAAGTATGGGAGAAAAAGTTTGTTCGCTTTAAAATTACAAACCAAAATTAAAAAATTTCCAAACATATGAAAGTGGATTGATACTGTTACAAAACCTCTAGTGATAAATAAAATATTCGTATTAACGTGGTCAAACCATTGGAGAAAAGGGGATCACAATCACGAGAGTATTAGCACTGCAATTAATAAATCCATGGATCACAGTGGCAATGGAAATTTTATTACAAAAATTGAAGATTTTTTAGAATGAAACTAAAAGAATAACATACATACGAATGAAATAGAACAACGTAAATTGAAAGAAATAAGAAAAAAGAAGGAATAGAATATGAAAGACGGTAACAGAATGGAGATGAAGGAAAGTAACAAAAAGCGAAAAAAAACCGTAAAGTTGGGAAAAAGATCTAGAGCAGGGAACGATGTCGCGAACCAAAAAAGAAAAAACTAGAGCCTAAGGAAAATAATGGAAGAAAGAATGAAAGAGTCCAAAAATTGTCTGAAAAGCAGAATATATGGATTGTGATGATGATACTTTTCAAGGTATGAAACAATAGTAAATTGAGTAATTTTTAAAAAAGAATGTGTCACATCGATTATGAATAATGAGATTTACCTAAAAAACTGAAGCTACATGCATCTATCAATGATATTGAAATCATTTAAGAATATATTATTGCTCGAATCATACGTCTTGTTACTGTTTAATGATAACATTAAACCTACATTTTGAGTAGTGCTTCGAACATATTAACACGTTGTCTATTTTACATTCGAAAATGAAATATAAACCATTGACCATTATCAGATTATGTGAAGCACTAGATTGAATTGGCTTATTAAATATATATTACATTTGACACACTGGAAAGCATGAACTACATTGAATAAGATTACTGCAACTATAAAATGGTTTGCATAATTCGAAGCACAATAAATTTATTGTATCCTTTGTATATAATTTTTCCTTTGGACATAAATAGATAGGTCTGGATGTTACAAATAATTATTGTTTTTATACGTGTACAGCACCTATCTCAAAATAACACTCGCTGTTATAAGACCTACCAATTATCTTGTAACGCTACTAAATAATTAATATTTTCTCAAAGTATTTCCACGCGCAATACACAATATAAATCGTGGTACCACTCGTTAAGATCTCTTAAAGGGACAGTAATTGTTTTTACATTTTTATTTAACCGATAAGCGCTTTCTTACGATACATTTCGTAACGCTGACGGTTGAACTGTCAATCACTGTACGCGTTATCCTACCGATCGTCGCAGACTGTCCCTAATCCGCGATCAATTCCTTTCTCAGGGGGCGCCTTCGCGGAGCAGATTACCCACGATCCACGGATCGATCCTCGGAGATCGAGGCGGTTCCAGCGATCCCGGGAGAGCGTCGTGGATCGCGCAACGGCCATCGTCGGCATTGTGATGCTCCCCGGCGATCGTTAATCAACTGAGAGTCACTGAGAGTGCTCATTGTGGGCGGGTTATTAATCAAATGAGAACTACTGCGGCCTATTGTCGGCCCTGGCAGGGGTTCCCGCGAGAGGGACGGAGAACGAGGGCAAGGGATACCGCGGTCCTAGAGAAGAGAGGAGAGAGACTCTCCTTCTCGTATCGACCAAGGCTCGAGAGAGAACCGAGCCAGGGACAACCGGCTGCTTCGCGCACGCACGCAGACGCCCAAAAGCTTCGCTACGACGTCGCGGTTTTTGGTTCAAACTTCCTATCGAACCGATCGAAGTTTGTTTTATCGAGGAAAGAAAGTTGGAGACCATGCTTTCTCCCCGGAGACCCAGTGAACTTGAGCCACCGATCCCTGTGTGCCAGTAACTCGATATTCTTTGACATTTTCGAGAATCCATTCAGGCTCGATAATCTGGATTAATCAGACGTGGAGGAGCAAATGCTTCGGTACTTATTTGATACTTATTTGCAATCTCATTAATATGTGCAAATAATTTTTTTCACACTGAATTATATTGCTCCTTTACGAACCAAAAACTTCTTTTCTCAGATGGAACCCTTGCTGTTGCAATAAATCACGCCTCAAAACAAGAATGGAACACATTATGGATCTCGCCTACAAAAACAAAAACGCACGAAATAACACGAGATTTTTATCAACCATTACCCACCAATAATGTGGAGAAGGAAGACCGAATAATCATGACAAGGCTACGAACACTGTAGACTCACACACGAGTACCTAATGAAAAAAACCAAACCTCCAACCTGTAATCTATGTAACAAAACACATCGTCCAAAGACAAAAATACAAGTGAGCCATTGTCCAAGTGATAAAGTAATTTGTAATCTGTTAGTCACCTAAAATATAACCCTAATATAAAATTAACACTCGCCTTTCGTACCTTCCAAACGCAATCATATTATCAGTTGCACTTTCTAAATCGCCAACCTGAACAGTATTTAGCGCAACGCGACTAAAAAGTGACTCAATTTGACAACGATAATCGGGCGCCCACGATCGCCGATCTTTCTCGCAGAAGTTGACGAAGGGAACCGAAAGACGCTCCTGTTTCGCTCGACGAGGGAGAGATCTCTTTCTCGGCGCGGGACAAAGGGAGATTATCGGGAAATCTTCGTGTATTTTCCGGGGAGCGGGTCCCTGTGAGAACCGCGCGATCCAGAATCAAAGTGAGCCCCGACGCGCGTATCCTCGTGGCAGCCGTTGATGAAGACGTCGACGGGCAGCTGGAGATTTCCGAAGATTACGGGCCCCGCCACCCGCCGACACCGTTCCTCGTTCACACCTTATTCACCTTTCTACAACAATGACGTGTAACGAGAACTTTACGACTCTGCTCGCGATCCAAATTTTACCCGGAGTAATCTCGTCCACTCGAGAGCAAAGAAACCTTTAGCAACGTTGTCCCTGCTTCTTTGGCGCGATTCTAATTAAAATTAGTTTTTTTTACAGCGGCTAAAGGACTCCCCTACCCTGACAGGTTTCGAAGATTCGACGGATTGATAGGCACCGACAACGCAAAGCAGGGTATTCGAGCAGCGAGTATTCAGTGTTGCGAGTGGCTCGCGTTATACGATTCACGTCCGTTTTGAATATCTCGCTCGGAATCAGCGTCTAGGTTCGCATGAATGTTGCATTGATTTCAACGTGTGTCAGATACACGATTACAACAATGCAGCCAACGTGTGCCGGTGAAACGGACATTATCCTCCAGGCAGACGCGAACAAGTTGTAAACTCTGACAGTTGCAAGCTTTTACCGAGAATATTTCGGATTCTCTTGATGTTCCCCTTTGAAGCTTATTATTCTCTCCGACGACCGTGAAAAGGAGATTCGACCGACGCTCGTTTCGCGAATTTCCGCTTATCCGCGTTCATGGTTGTTAATTAACGATCGATCGGACGATTCTTCGAAGGAAGTTTTTTGTTATTGACTGGTCTCGAGGGTGAAAAGCCAGATTTAGACAGCGATCTTCTTCTTCGAGAAATTCTCGAAGAGGGACTCGATTTCCTAATCAACGCCCGATTCAGGCTAATCAACGCGATCACGGGAGAACGAGCTGCGGCGAAACGAGGCCCCGCAAGACGCCGGTTCGAGGAATAGGGCTCTTTTGTGGCACATCAGAAATCTCGTAATGTGGGAATGGACGCAGCGACTCGGTCCAGGGTTCCGCACTCCTGCGATTATTCCGTGTAATTAAGTCGACGGAACTTTTCTCGGAGCTTTCAGCGTTCCCCCTTTGGCAAGAAGAGGGCAAGAGAGAGAGTGAGAGTTCCGGGGGGAGGGCAAGGAGGCGAAGGGAGAAAAAGAGGACGCGAAAGGGAGTCGCGTAGGAGGAAAGCCGGTCGAAAGAGGACGACGAAGAACGGTACGAGGGTGAGAAAGGGGCGAAGAGAAACGCCGGGTAGGTGGAGACAGGCAGACGAGAAGGTGGTGGCGCAAGAGGTGGAGGCCGACGGAGGAGAGGCGAGGAAGTAGAGGCGGTAATTAAGAGAGTTAGTTGCCGGTCTCCCAATTAGGAGCCAGTAGGAACCAACCCTGCTACCGCGACGCCTGCCGTCTCTGCCCTGGAGCGAACTCCACCTAAAGACCACCCGATCCACGGTTCCGTTCACGGCTACCGTACGGATGGAAAAGACTACACCCTCGAATTTGTCGGTTTCGTTCCTTGTCACCGTTGCAACCGGCTACAGACATTCTCGCGCGCCTCCTTCGTCGCTGCGACACTGACACCTATTCTAAAGCAATTTGCACTGAGAGGGGGTAATTCTTAAGGGTGGAGAAACCACTAACGGATTGAAAAAATCGAAACATTTTTTTATCTCTTTTCAATGCTTGGGGTTTTAAGAATTTAAGAATGGACAGCGTACGAATCACGTTTGGGTATCATTTTAAGAATCATTACTTTATACAGGGTCAGGCACGAATTAGTCTCCACGATTTTTCGGCCCCTTTCGATAGTCTGGCAAAAAGATGTTTCTAACATTTTTATTTATTGCTATTTATGGTTAAATGTTAGCTAACCGTGTACTTTTAAAATTTGATCTGAAGTTGCATTTCAAAATGTCCCAGGACAAGTATTGCCAAAATCTGTATATACTTATTGGCCAATACAATATTACAAAATAACTACCGAAAGAGATGGACGAATATTAATCCTTGAAAACCAAAGCAAAATAGGACTTTGTTTGGCAGTTATTAGCTCATTTTGAAGTTAAACCACATATTTCTGTTGTTAAAGAAATGAACATCTGTGTAAGAAGTGTCCATAAAGTACTCAAAATAAGTATATATTAACCATTTAAAGTATTATAACTTTGAGTGACATGTTTGATGATCCACTCGCCCCCTTTCTTTTGAGAGTTCTAAGATTAACCTACTATAATCTTTGGTTTTCGATCAACGACTATCGAAATAACTAATCACCCACGTACGAGGAACGAAACCTTCCAACTTGGACCAAGTTTACGTGTATCTTCAAGTCTCCTCTAAATTGCCAATTGATTCCAAAAGAGGCGAATCGCGTTAAAGAAAGCGCCATTGTGACAAATTGGTCGCGAGCCGGAGGGTAATCTTCTTTCTTCGAGCTCAGGAGCTTCTTCTCGAAAGGGGTGAATAATTGTAACGAGCAGAGATTGCGAGGCGCGAGGCGCGATAAGAATTCAAATAAGGGATGGAACGCCTGACGAGGAGTAGGCCAAGGGTTGCAAGGGTTGCCTTCTCTGATTCGCGATCTAGTCGAGCGACAATCAAAGCCTCTAGAAGTCTGCCACCCTATCCTGTCGAAGAAACAGAATTCTAGTCTACTCGTGAAACTGAACGAAGAAGGGGGGGAAAAAGGTCGCCCTGCGTTGAATTTTAACGTTAAAAAATAAACTGTCGCCGACGTTCCTCGCCATCCACGAGGAGACGGAGAATTATGATTCATCGAACATTTCGTTAGGATTCTCTGCTTCGCATATTAAACACGATTATTACTCAGAAATATGGACAAGGTAAGTACACGCGTGTTTTCGTCTATAAAAGCGCACAACCAAGGAAAGGTTTTGTTTCTATTAGTGCATACAGATTGCGTTCGTACATTGTATCCTAAGACACTTAATTCAAAGAATTTGTAAAGTAAGAACGAATCATTATAACTATCAATTTATAGGGTCAACTGTCATAATATGGAATACTCTTTTTTTATACGCACGTTTTATTAAATGTTATTAATTTATAGGACATCTTATGCTTCTTCGACTGGTAACAGTCAAATTTAAAATATAATAATGGTTTAGGAAATGTTTACTTTTTTTACCGAAGCCCTCATTTTCCATATTAGGCTCATCAATTTTTTTCTCGAAAGTACGTAGGATTTCAGGGATATGTCTATTCACCAAAAATGATTGTAATTGACCTCGGCAACCGAAAATAATTTTTTCAGAACGATTTGAAATTTTTTTTTTTCGCCGAAAAATTTAGGCAGCTACCCCCTGTCGATTTTTCTTAAAAATTCGTTTTTCATTTTTAATAATTTTGTTTGACGCCTTACAGAAAAGTTGTCTAATACTTTTTTGTAGGTATCTATGAGCTCTACTTCAGAAAAAAGTTTCATTGAAATATATTCACTATTGTAAGAGTTATGGTTGTTTGAAAATTGGACCATTTTTATGGGGTTTTTCTCATTTTGCGGGGTCAAGGATCAACTTTTCGAATATTTTTGCAATTTCTACATATTCTCCATCAAAATACGCGTAGATTGCTTTTTTAAACATCAAAATCGTCCAATCCGTTCAGGAGTTATGACGTTTTAAAGATTCGCATGAAATTTTGGAGTGACATTTCTGGCCTGAAATTATATTTTTGGTAAGGAATTTTTTTCTCGAAAATGGTTAGGATTTCGAGGGTATGTCTAATGACCAAAAATAATTATAATTGATCCCTACAATTGAAAATAATTTTTTTAAAACGATTTGAAGTTTTTTTTCTCGCCGAAAATTTTTACACCTACTTGAATTTTTTTCTCAAAAGTGGGTAGGATTTCAGGGGTATGTGTATTCACCAAAAATGATTATAATTGGCCCCCGCAACCAAAGATAAGTTTTTCAGAATGATTTCAAATTTTTTAATTTAATTTTTCAATAATTTTTTAACGAAGCCTCAGTCAAGAAATTGATATTCTTGATTTTCGTCTTATTTTGGCCTGTAGAATCTCCCATTAAAATTTTTCCCAGGGGTGGCTGAACACCCTGTATATTAATATAAATACTATATTATATATATTTATATTTACATTTATATTTGAAAAAATAATGGAGCTAACTCAAAGCTGGTGCACTTACCTGTTATGTATAATATTAGGTCAAATATCACCTTGCAAAAACTCAAATTGCGATATTTTCTTCAATATTCTTTTACAAACATGTGTTCCTTTGGAATTCGAGCATATCCACGCTAATTTCAACAAATTGACAATCGTAATCGATTGCATTCATCGCCAATAGCAATACTGCGATAATTGCTTTAATATTGCGATGTTCCAAATTAGGAACGTATTCCATATTAGAACAACTTCCTCTACTTGAATTCCTTCGTGAAAACCCTGCTAACGCTATTTAAAACTTTGTCTATAGCTACTCAAATTCAAAGCTTCAAGTAGTTTCCAAGCTACGTGCGATGTTAATGTAAAATAATGTAAAACGGAGACGAGTCTGTATCTAAAATAGTGTTACAACTCCTTGGGAGTTCTGCATCAAAAGTAAAGAATTTGAAATGTGCGTCTATAGCAACAGTTTACCGTGCCTATTCGAAATATTCAGGACGTAAGAATACAGCGACGGTACCTGCAGGAAATAGAGACGCTTTCCTCGCTGTCGTCGAAGATAGCGTCGCTTCGCAAGACGTTGAAGAGAGGGGTCGCGTCGCGATATCGGGAGCCACGGGTTTGGAAGTCAGGAAGCAGGAAAGGGGGTTGCCGGTGTATCGATATTACACAGAGCGTACGTCCTCCTCGCCCGTGGCCTCTCGCAACCCCTTCCCATCGGCCGATTGAGCCGTTGAAAAGGTATCGACAGATCGACGCACCGGAAACTGCCGTTGCGACGCGCTTGTCAACCCCGTCGTTGCTCTTGCCACTGTCGTCTAACCGTGTTTCAACAGGTTGCGCGTTCCTCTACGCGCGGTATCGCGGCCTAGGATTCCGGCTTGCGATCGATCGATTCGCTACCTATTCGTTCTCCTTGCGAAAGCACAGAATTTCTACGAGATCTCGGCTTTTTTTACTATTAAATTCGTCGTCGAGACGCCCTTGGAACGCGACGCGACCGCAAACGCGTTACAGCAATACCGGGTCTCCTCGCCGACGCCATTCCGGACAGGAATATTCGCGCGTGCTCCCCTCCGCCCCCTTTGTGTCAAGGTTCCCCGGTTTCTCAGTCGGAGTCGTGGATCAGGCGAGATCCCTCCCCGCCGATCGGGTGACAGAGGGTCCCGAGGAACTCCTCCGGGGCACAAGAATCGAACACCTGGTCGGTTTCCTCGACGAGGGTAGCACGGAGGAGGGGAGACCGTCCAGAGGGAGGGTAGGCAAGGGGGTTGGCGACGAAGGGGGCGACGACTACACGGCATTACCATGACAAAGGAGCCCCACGGAGGGGCCCTTGCAAGGGACCCAGGTGCGTGGGACCGAGTTTTCGGGCCCGGTAGCCGCTGGAGGGCGTTTCAGGACACCCCCGCCGCGCTACCCTTCTGCTCAATAAGGCTGTCATTCATGGGGACGCGCGGCCCGTACGAACCGTGACGCTCCGCGAGAGGAACTCGAGATGCCGAATCCCGCCAGGATCCTATTACGTCGACGTAGAAATTCCTCGCGGAGGATCGAGATCCTCTTATCGTTTCGAAAGTTCCGCCAGCAATTAGGAATGATTAAGGTCAATTAGTGGCCCCCGCGTCTCGCAGACCGATCGTTGTAAATGCGCCCTTTGTGAGGAGAGGAATTGCGGACGGATCAACTCATCGTTCGGTATCGCGGGGAAATTTAGGGGATGCATTTAATATGTCGTTGCTAAATTCCGCCATATTGGAATGCTGCCGGTGATTTGGAACTGCGAATTATCGAAACAATTATTGATCTTATCTGATCGCTAACGTCGCAAATAATAGGTGGGAATTACCTGTTAACTGATTATATTTGTAGATAGACAGGTAGGGAAAGTAGGGATGAATGAAGTTTTATCAAAGTACTATGACTATTATGCACTTAAGTTTTATGTATTATATATATTTGTGGTGCATTAATTATTTAGCGAATAATTTAAATTAATGTTTACATTTGTGTTAAAATAAATTATATTTAACGAAAACGTTGATTGATTGTCGAGGGACAAAAATAAGTAGACACTCGTTCAAGAAACAAGCAGAAAGTATCCTTTTCACTCTCACGCAGTAGTCTCAAAAAGGAAAAACATGGAGTCGCTGGGATGTTGAAACGATTCCATGTCTTTCCTTGTTTTACAATTAGAACAACAAAGATATACAAATTCGGCGTTTCTACGTACATCTGTCTTGGTTGTTTTAATTGCAAAGCAAGGGAAAACAAAGAATCGCTGGGACGTTGCAACGACAAAAGTCGCTCGTCTGTTTCCAGCCTAAATCTAGCATTAATGTCGTAATTCCTGTTAGCGTTTAAGCCGCGTTCTCAGCGCGGTCTCACACTCTCAGTCCGCTCTGAAGACCGAGCGGATCGCGACAAGCGAGTGGCGTGTCGGATAGGAAAAAGGATGTTCCTGCGACGCGTGAAAACGTGCCGGTCCAGAGAGCGTTCCGTGAGGATGCGGCGATACCGCGACGCATATGCGAACGAGGCTTTACGTAAGCAGGTGTGACGATGCGTGGACACGCGTCTACCAGGAAAGACGGGACCCTCACACGAAGCCGACGCCCGCGTCGCGTCCAGGTGTTCTTTATTACGAACTCTCTCGTTCTCGGCCCGGGGCACGTCGTCTCGCGAGAAACGCGGAATTTCCGGCGAACCCTGTCCCGCTGATTCCCATTCCGAGAATTGCGATTAACGCGAACACGAACACCGCTAAGCGAAGTTCGCGCGTCCACGGCGCCGCGTTCAATGTCGCTCCGCGGAGTCAAAGGGGACTCCAACAAAAGACCCGGGGTACGGTTTCTAATAAACGAACCGTTTCACCAGCAGCGATATTAGAGACGCAAAGGAGAGTACAATGAAAGGTGAACGTCCAAGAAGTAATAACATCGTTTTATCCGATGATACCCCATCGGTGTCTTCATCGAGGACGGCAGTTCCGACACGCGAAACACGGAAACCAGCGACGAGCACAAAGGATATTTATTTTGCGCGATTGACTACACCAAATATTACAGCAAGAGGTGGCATTGTCGGTACACGGGTGCTCGATATTAGCATAACGCGGATGGTGCTGGTACCTAGACGCATTGTTGCCCAGCGTATATTGCCACGGCCGTGGGGCAGACGTCGTTCATTATACCGCTTCCACCCCCTATCGCGGCTCTGCGCGCAGCGAAAACGTTACAAAAACGGAAAAGAGACTCGACGCGAAGGTGGGCTTTGGCTAACAGGGAACACCGCTCTCGGATGAAATCGAAAAAACTCAAACTCTGAAATTTTATAGGTAGGGGAGACGGGGGTCAATAGTGGCACTTTGACTTTGGTATACAATAACAGATATTTCTGAATATTTATATTCGAGCCCCCCCCCCTCCCCTAGAAAGTTGCAACGTTTCGTGTCCTGATACATCCTTCGAGGACGATTTTTGTTAATGCATAGATCTAATTGGTAAGAACGCACTTTTTTAATTCTATAAGAATGGAGATTCAGAATTAAATTTTTTATTAGCCATTTGTGGTTCTGTACTTGGTTCTGTACTTGTACTGTAAGATTCTCGTTAATGTATAGGTCTAACTTGTAAGAATAAGTATTAAACAATTGTAGAACTCTACGAGAATAGGGATGTTTGAAATTAAATTTGTTATCATCCTTTTGTGATTCTTGTAGCTGAAATGTCATTCGACACGATGGAAAAATTAATACAATGCAAATGTTAATGATGTTGCGTTTGAAATGTAAAAAGGTCACACAGTAATACATCGGGTGATTGGTTTTGAAATTGAAAACTATTTTCGATAGATTTACGTCCTTTTATTCGATAGATTTCTATCATTTTTGGAAAATATTGTATCTTAGATATACAGGATGTTCGACCACCCCTTGGAAAAATTTGAATGGGAGATTCTAGAGGCCAAAGTAAGACGAAAATCAAGAATATCAATTTCTTGACTGAGGCTTCGTTAAAAAGTTATTGAAAAATTAAATTAAAAAATTTTAAATCATTCTGAAAAAATTATCTTTGGTTGCAGGGGCCAATTACAATCATTTTTGGTGAGTAGATATACCCTCGAAAGCCTACCCACTTTTGAGAAAAAAATTCAAGTAGGTGTGAAATTTTCCAGCGAAAAAAAACATTTCAAATCGTTTTGAAAAAATTATTTTCAGTTGCAGGGATCAATTACAATTATTTTTGGTCATTAGACATACCCTTGAAATCCTAACCATTTTCGAGAAAAAAATTCCTTACCAAAAATATAATTTCAGGCCAGAAATGTCTGCCCGAATTTTCATGCGAATCTTTAAAACGTCATAACTTCTGATCGGATTGGACGATTTTGATGTTTAAAAAAGCAAACTACGCGTATTTTGATGGAGAATATGTATAAATTGCAAAAATATTCGAAAAATTGATCCTTGACCCCGCAAAATGAGAAAAACCCCATAAAATTGGTCCAATTTTCAAACGACCATAACTCCTACAATAGTGAATATATTTCAATGAAACTTTTTTCTGAAGTAGAGCTCATGGGTACCTACAAAAAAGTATTAGACAACTTTTCTATAAGGCACCAAACAAAATTTCTAAAAATGAAAAACGAATTTTTAAGAAAAATCGACAGGGGGTAGGTGCCTAAATTTTTCGACGAAAAAAAAAAATTCAAATCGTTCTATAAAAATTATTTTCGGTTACGGGGGTCAATTACAATCATTTTTGGTCAATAGACATACTCCCAAAATCCTGCGCATTTTCGAGAAAAAAATTCAATACGTGCGGATCTTTAAACATTAATAACTTTTTAACGAAGCCTCCATCAACAAATTGGTATTCCTGATTTTCGTCCTATTTTGGCCTCTAGAATCTCCTATTATAATTTTTCCCAGGGATGGCCGAACACCCTGTATACGTGTTTTAGTGATTATTGGTTCGAATGGTTTAAAGAATGAAATTTTTGTAAAACAATACCAAATAGCCACTGTGCAATGTATTTTACACGCATTCAGGCATTAACCTTAAACAAGGAACGTACATAAGAAAGAAGAAACACGAACTACATACAAAGTACAACAAATTGTATGCTAAATAAACATTCACAGCTATCGTCATACAACAAGGTGTTACTATATAAAGATGCATTAACACTAAAACTACCAAAGTAATGAAAATGATAATGAAAATGATAATTTCTAATAAAAATCTACCATAAATCTACGGTAAATTTACCATGGTTTTCTATAACAGAATGAATAAACATTTATTTTAAAATAGTCAGAAGCTTCAGCGTTAAACCTCTTATAGTACAGAGTACAACTATGGGTTTTTAGTCAGATTTTCTCCATTTAGGTTCCCCGTGTGGCAATTTTCAATGTTTACCGCGCGAATCCCCATGGTGAAAATTGCGAGAAGTTGGTTCGCCGCGATAAAAGCGGAAAAATTGGGTCAGCAGGCCACTAGAATTGAACGGACTATTTATTTCACAATAGTTCAGCGTGGCAAGTTGGAACTCCTTCCATCCCATTTCCGCGCTTCCATTACAAGGAATAATAGAACGGAAAGCTGGACCGATCGCGAGGCCCGCAAAAGTTGCTATCGCCGGCTGAATTTCCTGCTGGTGACAATTATCCTCGCGGAGAAAGCGCGCGATTGCCTGCGACTGACGGCAACTCTTTACTCCACATAGATATTGAACGGGAAATATTTGAACAAACACACTGACGCCGTCGTCGCGCCGCTCGCTATAGCGTGAATTTGTACTGGCTGTTTCTCGCGATGAGGCCAATTCAATGACACGCTCATTAATACCGATACCTATCGATTACCAAACATCGCGCAGAGCTACCAAAACGGGTATCAAATAAGTTGTAATCGGTACTCGTTGTAATGTAACCATAATACTGGACGAAAGTATTAGTACAACACAGAATTTTGGATACAAATGCTTGGAACTACGAGCAAAATTATAAACGAAAGGATTTAACAAATTTCGACCACCTCAAGTAATTTTTATTCCGTAATCCTTGACCATCAAAAATTCTATCTAAAGTTCAACAGTTATAATTTATAGGAGCAAACACTATGTTTCGTTTATAAAATCAAAAAGTTTCAACACATATATCATATCATTTTTTATTCTTAATATTATACTACATTATTTCGTTATATAATACAATGCATGTGGATACAGATATTAACGACGATGTAAAATACATACGCGAATAGACAAGATTCAGGAACAAGTGTTTTTAAAAACTTCAAAGCGTTCTTCTCGTAAGTTATGTACTTACGATTTCAATTTATGTTTGTGTATAGTCAGGCGTAATATGTTCATAAAATCTGTTGAGTTATTTGCAAATCGTGCGTATCGATAATGTTAAATTGTCATTACTTCCACGTGTAGCGTCATGATCTGTTTAGTGACTTTTTGGTTACGTTGTGTGCAACAGTCAAAATGACGGTCCTGTTTTATACTTCGATATTGGTTTCATTTTGGCAACAGGGGACATTCCATGGCCAATCGCAGAGTCCCAATTCCTCGTTAAAACATAATTTCGTCTCATTGTCAAAGCCCACCGGACAATTTATTGAAATTTTTTTCCCCATGAAACACTTGTAAAACTTGTGACAATCGGATTTGTCCGCAAGCTGAACCGTTTCTTTAGTATTTTGGCGTGGGCATTTTACCTCGTTTGCTTCCTCTTCGGCCAAAGCAATTGCCACTGTTACCGCGGCAACGATAGCTATTAAATACATATCTGAAATTTACAAAACAGCAACATTATCGACGCGTACCGTAACCCTGCGAATATACATTTTTGAACCTGATTTTATTTTTCAAATGTTCGTTGATCGATTGTAAATTCAATTTCATTATGACCGAGTCAAATAAGACGAATTAGTAGTATATTACTATAGAATTTTGTCTAGCAATTACATTTACAATTCGTTACTTTTGTAAACAGCTTTCTTTTTCATTTTGTTTTCAGTTATGTCTTTAAAATTAATATTCAACGAATTTTGTCACGAATTCTTTTGCTGTGTGAACAAATATACGCGAGATATCATTTTATGATCGAAATTTTACGATCTTATATAACTGACACTTTAATATATCATAAATTAATATATTAATTTATTATATTCCAATGATAAATAGTGATAGTTTAATCAAAATCGGTTCAGCGTTTCTGAGTTAACCCAAAAATATGTAATTCAATATAGATACCCCATAGATTATGCGTCTAAATCAAAATTATTTATACATATTTACAATTATAAAAATAAGCTTTCACAACATTAGGGTTAAATTACAAAAACTATCCAACTATCAGAAACTACATATTAGGGAACATTAGAGACATTCAATGAAAAAAATAAAATAAATAATAATTAAATGTTACTATAGATCCGAATCGTAACTGGTATCTACTGTTCTTCATCCCACAAATTATGTGAATTTATTCTGTAATTTTCTCTTGTTTGCTAGAGCTTTCTTGAGAAAAAGTTTACAATTTTTTAAATAAGTATATACATACGTCTCATTGTCAATTACAAGTCTTCACTGAACTTTGGAAACTACAAACGTTCTTCTTGCTTATCCAGTAGTGAACTACATCGCTTTTATATACGGCAAATCCCTTATAGAAGCGCGCTATCTCAAATATCAAATACGACCATACTTATTGATTTAAGCTTAAAACTTCATTAACCTGCTATTATTTCGCGCAGATAAACCAAACATATTTAGCAATGAACACATCTTTCATTGATATTCAATTTACATATGAATTCGATTTTTAAATCGCATTACGAAACTATAATTGGAGGCCTCTAATAAATTCAATTATATTTTTACGTTCTTTATAACATTAAAATAAAAGTTGTAAAAACTGATTGTGTGGTTTTCCATTTGCGATACGAAACAAAAATTTCCTTCGAAAATCTGAAAAATACTAACAAAAACCGAGTTCATACATGTATATTCACGTGTCCAATTAATCTTGTTTTGTAACATTCAGCAAACGTATATCTAAATGAAAATAAAAAGTTTCTATACAAAACTATTATTCAACAGTAGACATACCTTGTTAAGATCAGATTTTTCTTAAAAATATTGAAGAAAAAAAAATTAAAAAAACACTGTTTTAGTTTGTAATTATTCATAGCATCGTATTTATGATAAACGACAGTGGTCACTGTACTGTTGCAAAAAAAATAAATATATTATTTAATAATCTGATTAGTTATTACATAATATTTAGATTCAATCCATCATTAGCTGTTTTTGAAGCGATCAAACAATTGCATTCCAATTCTAATAGAACCGATTTTGGTTTAAGAAATATTTATGAAGACTAAAAAGGACTGATTTTAGAGTTAACATAGATTCATAGTGTACCTTTGGTGACCTCTGCTTTAAATTAGATATTAATATCGCAGATATTAGACGAATACAAGGTAAAATTTGGAACGCAACGTAGGATCCTTGCACGCAATCTCGATCCAAAAGTTTCTCGAGACACCATCAATCTTTTGCAAAACGACTTCGGGAACCGGTATTTCGACCGGCACTCTATTATTTGCGGAACAAGTTTTACAACGAAGCGACGTACGCGTCCGAAAATTAGGGGACCAATACGCGACGCAACAAATTCACAACCAGACCACCGAACAATGCGTCTCCTGCGAGGAGAACCACGATCACCGAGAGCCAACACAACAGACAAACAGGGATCGCGGTCGTTACCGATTATCTATAGGACAAAATATTGTGACTCTACCCGGCGACGATCGAAGAATCAAGATCAACGATCTCGCGCTATTATCGAACGCGCGAAAGCTACCGACCTCGAGGAAAGGTGCATCCCTTGTTCCGAATAAAGCATCCCTCCCAGTTTCCTCCAGCCATTTTATCCATTCTTAAAGGATCTTAACGAAGAGCAATGGCTTTATTTCGTCACCGATAAACGAAAGAGTATCGATTCGAGAACACAGACGATCTTTGAAGAAGAAGCTAACGTTTAATTCTTTTCGGAAGAAGTTCCGGGCGAGCAACAGATCTACGATCGCTGAGCTAGCTGTCTGGGTAATCCGGACATGCTTCAGTTATCGGGCACTTGGCATAGTTTTCTTTTTTAATATTAAGAAGAGAGATAGCATTAATTCCATACTTGATCTCTGGTTCCAAGCAAAGCGACATAAACGTCAGTTTGAAATGCATTAAGCGAAAAGTGATTTTCTTATTTGTTGTGATAGTGAACTAAACGAATTTTATAATACCTGCTACAGGTTTAATAAAATAAATAATATTTAATACGGATTTCGAGAAACATGCATTTTTGTTTTTGTTTATTTATCAAGATTGCAGCTGAAGAGTTAATCTTTTTAATCTTCCATCGTCTGTACATCTATAGAACGACTATGGAAGGTTTAAGAAAGAAGGTAAAACACAAATATAACGAACACAATGGGACATAGAATGGAAACAAAGAATATCTACCCAATTGAAATCATGGTTGTCTTTTTTTACAAGTTACAAGGATTAGAATAAACCATACTAACAGAAACCAACACTCCAAACTCAATTAAACATTTAATTTTACCATACCCGAAATATAATCTACTGTGATCGTGGAAAAAACAGCACCTTGACGTACGACTTAATTCCAAATAATTTTTCAAACGCACACTATTTAATTTTATTTAAATTTGTTTGTACAAGGAATGGCCACGAAAGAGAATAGATTTACGAATACCTCGTGAACGTAAAAATGTGACGATGTTAATACACGAGACTCGATGACAAGTAGCCTCGCGATTCTGAGAACTTGACATCAAGGGATAAATAAAAAAAAAAAAAGTGAAATTTTTGCTCGTATTCGTGCAATGTAAATAAGAAAATACATTTGTATCTGAAATATTTTTGATCCTCGTGAAAATTATATCTCACTATTTTGATGGTTGATGGTTAACTTACTTCTCGAGCTAACTGTGATTCTCGTTTAGAAATATTATCTTTCTAATTTCTTCCTGGCCGAAACACGGACCCGCCACAGATACCATCGTTGGCCCAGTTAATTACCCGCGTGGTCGTGCTGGCCCCGTGTGTCCGAAGCGTTTGAAAATTCGCGGCTGTCATGTCCGGGACGTCTTATCTCCCAGGGACGTGTCGCGAGTTATCGTCGACCGACGTTATAACGGCCGATATTGCCCTGGCCGGGCCTGGTCGGAGTGATTAATCTTAGCTCGGACCAGAACACTGTATCCTGCCCGGTGGCCCTGCAGGGTAATGATCCGTGGCACACACGATAACCCGTCGCCCTTGTCAGACACCCCTGCATGCCCTATGGGCGTCCTTCGTACTTGTACGATCGCGTAATGTATCGAGGATCCCGGAAATTTCGTGGCCCGAGAGGGCACCTTCCTCGGATGTCGCCAGACGTGTCGGAAGACAAGGAATCTCGATCGAAATCCTGCCGCGATAAGCGTGAACCGTGTCGTAATAATTTTTCATGGATGATCGCGAGCGATTACAAGTGATTTCGATTCGGTAATCGAATTTAACAAGGATGATCGACGGACTGCGGATATTTATGCATTTATGGGAAATTTAAATTTTCGATAAAACTACAAAATGCATTTGATGCGCAAAAATAAATAAAATAAATAAATTTTTGCTATAACTCTTAAACTGTTAGGCGTAGGGTATACGTGTGTTAATATTCATTTGCAGAGATTACAAAATTGCACCGAATAGCGTAATCAAAATTATAAAATTCCGTTTTTCTTTAAAGTGCAATTGCACTTTTTAGATGCACCGATGCAACTGCATCTATTTTAATATGAAACACACTATGACTGTGGCAGCACTATTCGATCTAGTTTTTTAAGCTCTATAAAATAGTATTACGGTACTTATGCCATAAACTTAATAGTTCAAGAGTTATGGAAATTTAAAGTATATTAAATTATTTTACTTTAAATAGCTGTAACTCTTAAACTATTAGGTATAGGGGATAAGTGTTCTGATACACTTTCGTAGAGATTACAAAGTTGCTCCAAATAGCGTAATCAAAATTAAAAAATTCCATTTTTTTTAAAAGTGCAATTGCACTTTTTAGATGCACCGATGCAATTGCATTTTGTTTTAAAATGAAACTGTATGACTGTGATAGCACAATTCGCTCTAGTTTTTCAAGCTCTACAAAATAGTATTACGGTACTTATGACATAAACCTAATAGTTCAAGAGTTATAGCAATTTAAAGTACATTAAATTATTTTACTTTACTTTGTTATAACTTCAGAACTATCAGATTTATGGCACAAGTATTTTACTACTATTTTGTATGAACTAAAACTAAAAAATTGTACAGTTCCATGTGGAATAAGGATTCAGTTGCATCGATGCATAAAAATGAATAAAATTATATTCCATTTTGGCTTATGATATCTCTTGTGTTTCTAATCGTTTTAAAAACATAGATTTCCCCAAAAATTCCCCATGTATTCGTGCTGAATTTTCTACTACAATTTCAAATAATATTTTAAACATATAATAAAATTTTATGAAAAACATTAAACCTCTTCTCGTGCGACAACTTTCATTTTTTATTAAAATATAGTTCAACCCTGTTCCTCAAAACGTCGACATTTTCAAATTGTTTACTCCATTTCTTGTCTCCAGTTATTAAGTGATTTAGAAAAGATTTGATTTTATTATATGCCAATGAAAATAAAAAGTATAATAACAAAAAAATTTACAACAAAAATAATATAATGTTTCAACTATCTATGAATTGTTGATGTTTAAAATTTCTGAAATCCTCTGAGCTATCAAATTTTACTTGATTTCTACTGAACTACAAATTTTATCGTCAATTTGGGAATGTCGAACTTATGGAACGACCTAATATTTATAAACTTTTATTACGGAATTTGATGAAATAACAAAGTTATAAAATATTTTCGAGACCATGTTGCCGGGTTAAAAACGTCGTATTTCGCTTTTTATATGTTTTAACAATTTCACTATTCATATGCTTGAAGTATTACACTGAAATTAAGAGAAATAACGAAATTATGAAATACTTTCGAGAGCGTGTCAGTTTTTTCAAGCATACAGTTTTTCTCATTTTTTAATTTGTTTTATTTTATACTGAACAAAAATTCGAGTAAAACTTTACGTCGAGAATGAAATTTTTAACTTTAAATGGTTTTCGTTATAAATTATTAATCTGCTGAAAGCCACAATCAGAGGATAAAGACATTGCTAGACATTATTATATCACAAATTTTTTCTCCGCGATATTTCAAACGATTAAAAACTTGACAACTACATACGTTGCTCTTGACGACAAATAAGTTTAAATTAAATTAACATTCTTTGCATTCTACTTGTCAAAGAATTAACTCTTGGTTAGTACATTGGAACAGAAAAATAAATTTCCAACTTTAAAAGAGCAAAAATGTCTTTACGATTTGCAAATTGAAATTTTTTTGTTATAATGATCGTTTTTGTCCATAGAAAAAAAAGTTAAGAACCACAGACCTGGGCAAAAATAGTATTTTCTTTTATTAATTATTTTAAAAAAAATTGCGCCAAATTAAAATGGATTTCAAAGAAATTTTTGTTAATATTGTACGGATTATGGTGCGTAGAATTAAAAGATTGTTGTATTTATCACAGATTCCTTCAAAAGTAACGTAACGGTCCCGAAGCTTTGGCGAGATTTTAAAACGCAGACGCTTCGGAGCGTCACGAACGCTTGCGGTTCGTCGATTTCACGGTCAAAGTGAGTCGAATCCTGCGCACGGTTTCGCGGCGTGTCTTAGGGGCAATTGTTTTTGAGAATTTGCACCGGTGCAACCAGTCGAAACGCGGCTGGTGATCTTGTACTAGACCGAACCGACGAGTTTGACCGGTATGAAAATCGGCTGACCTCTCGGACGAGCGATAGGGGATGCCCACTTTGAAATATGACGGTGTACTGGGTGTTTGGAAAGAAATACCGTATTAAGGAAACATTAATATCGTCCCCTGGAGGGACTTTGAGTCTGCACTCTGTCGTTATTTCTACAACTGACTCTCATTACAGTGTTTCGGTCTAAAACAAATTCGAGATATTCTCTGATCGGTGCTTTTTCGCGTCTCAAATTTTTTACCAAATTACTGCAATTTTAATAAAATTTTTACCCGTGTAACTAGAATACTTCCAAAGGGTACAGAGATTATTTTAAAATTCAATGTTTAGAGGTCTGGGTTGAATGTACAGAAATAAATTTAGATGCAATATCGTGTTTATGAACAAATATTAAGAAAACTTCTTGGAACGAGGTACTGTTTCTGTATTCTTGTGAAACACAAATATTCTGTACATTCATTATGGATACAGAGATTATTTTAAAATTCAATGTTTAGGTCTATGGTGAAAGTATAGAAATAAATTTAGATGCAATATCGTGTCCACAAATATTAAGAAAAATTCTTGGAACGAGGTACTGTTTCTGTATTCTTGCAAAACTGAAATATTCTATACATCAATTACGGTGTATTTATTTGCACCAAAGAATCCAGTCGAGCATTTTACAATTTTTATTCGAAATTACGGAATCGTTTTGACGTATTCGGTAGTTCCAGCGCCGAGGGAGAAAAATCTGGCGTAAAATCGATGTTCGAGTCCGTGATTGGGAAGATTTCGACAGAAACGGTCGTTCGGAATTATTTTCAGTTGGAGGTCCGCTTACTTGCGGAACACCCCGTGTATGGAGAGCATCGTGAGAGCAGCGGAGACCGGGCCGCGTGAAATCAATGTTTCATAAGCATGGATAACAGAGCCGACCGCCATGTACACCGTGACCAATGTACATCTTGATTTAGTAGATCCGTTGGACGCGTTTAGGTAGCCCGGTTGGTCGTTGAAGGCAGGCTTAGGGTGGACGTCGTGCTGGTCGCCCGGGTGCTGCTCCGGTTGCTCGCGAGCTGTCTCGTTAGCAGCCGGACAGGAACGAGCGAGGAGGTGGAAGCGAGAGGGAAAACGCGCGACGAGCAAACGAGAAAGAAGCCAGAGAGAGAAAGGAGGAGACGAAGAAAAGAGGGGAGCAGAGAGAGAGACTGTCTAATAAAGCAATTCCGTTATGGTGGTCGGCGTAACATGAGAAGCTATTCGCCCTCGTTGAATGCGTCGAGATTTTTATGCAGTTACCTGTCCGCCACCCCAAAAAGGGACGGAGATGCAGCCCCGAGTGGGAGTTGGGAGTGGGAGTCGGCACAGTCGGCTGGAAAGTGTACCCGTCGAGTGTTCTAAAGCGGTTTCGAAGTAATTTTGAAGTTGGACTCGGTAAGGGGAGCCCGGCTCGAGCGCTTTCGAGAACATAACGGAAAGTAAAACGACCGGCTTTAATTAAGCTTCGTTACGACGTCTGCGCTTCTTTCGCCGCGAATTCTTAGAAATTTTTTAATTAAGAGTTACACGCCGATGTCTTCGCCGAGTTGGGGCTCGCTCGAACGGAACCGACGGTCGACGGTTACTTCGATTAAATTCCGTTTCAGAGGCAAACCACCGAATGATTCGCCCGAACTCCGCCTCCACCTCCCCGCGATTTATCCCCCCATCGATCGATCCGCATTTGGGTCACCGTATATACCGCGCGAAAGAAACGCGTCGGTGTTCCGTCGGTTTGCTCGTTAAACGGACGAGTCCTTCGCGAGTAAGCATAACGAACCACGATAATAGGATCCCGTACCCTTATCAATTATCAATCCCCGCGCCTTATTATGCAAGTTTCTTATTCGCCATTCACGCGATCGTTCTTTCTTCGTTCGAGACGACGTTTCGAAATTTCCTTCGTTCGAGCGGTCATCCTGTCGCTGCCCGGTATAGGGGTAAGTTTCGCAACAATGGCGACCTATATAGCTTCATTAAACCCGTGGCCATTCGTCAGGCCGAACGGCATCCGTGACGCCTCTGGATTCTCAACGAGCGAATTAGGGAGATTTACGGCCCCGGGACGTGACCGTGGCGCCTCTGGCTTCGAATGGACCGTATCCACTTTTCAGCTTGACCCCACCGAGTCGTTACGGCCCTGACTGTTGACCCCCGATGAAACATTCGCCTAGCAAACGATCCTGGAATTCGAGAACTTGAAATCTGTACAACGATACAAGATTTGCTCGAGACGAGAAGAAAGAACCACGGACGAGGGACAATTGATTAAGGGGGGCGACTCGTGTAAAATAATGTTTGACACGTATTCTTTAACATTTCAAGATACAAATATTTTCTTTTCGTTACGTTTTATCGATTTTGGATGAAATAATAAATGTTACTTCTTATGTGCAGTCTAGCATTTTGTTCCTTTGATCTAGAATAAACATTTTGTTCATGATGTCGAAGACAATTTCTAATTTAATTATGCAATAAATATAGTTTAAATAATTATTATTATGAAGGATTTTAGTTCATACGCGTGGTACTATTGTGAACAAAATGTCGTTCGATTTTTTATTCTAGATTAAAGGAAACAAATGCTACACTGTACATAAGGAAGAACATTTATTATTTCATCCAAAGTCGATAAAATGTAACGAAAAAAAACTATTTGTATCTTGAAATGTTAAAGAATATATGTGGAAAGTGGCGAAAAGTTTCGTCGAACCCTTATGCTGTAAAAAAATTGTCAAATATCACTGCTCGTTTTACCATTTTATATGAGTCTACCCCCTTAATTGTTCTTAGTTTCTTGGGACATTAAAAGTCCATTCCATATTTTGGAAATTAATCGTCTAAAAAATTCACATTTAATTTCACTAACACGTTAATTGTCAGACCAAACTCCACGAAAATGAAACTTCGTTTTTCAGTTTAATACTTGATTTTAAACTACCAACCGGAAATTACTTTTTAAAATACGTGTAAGGTACAATGTGTTGCAATATTGTATGCAATGTACAATGTACTTTCATTAGGAATGCTGTAAAACAGCAGGTACATTGAATTATCGAATATTTCTATGTTTCACACTATAATTTTAACAAATGTTGAATACATCTTTATACTCTAATACACTCGAAATATTAAGTTATGTTATCGTAACACTTTATTAATTAAATTTTTATTTTACACTTGGCTAAGTAATAAAATCGCAAGAAAATAATAGTTCGTTATAAAAGTGAAAAATTCACACGTAGAATTAATATAGCAATCTTATAAACAATTTAGTTTGAATTTTACACGTACATATATGCTGGAAAGGCAGATATTACGTTTTTCATTACGTTCAATATATATTATAAAATTCTCTGTTACAATGCAGGATAAAATAATCATTCATAGTGACGAAAGTCATGAAATGTGTCGATAATTAGAATATTTACTTTAACTATTTGCGCTGGAACAACATGTTGAAGACGCAATACTTTGCTAGCACGTGTCAAATCCAGAAAATAGCGAACCACACGTATCGCGTGTGAATTAGATAAAATTCGATAATAAATATTTATTCTACATTTTTCAAGCTTATGTTATTAGACAATAATTAGAGGAAAAAAGTATATTAACGATACGAACGAATAATCTTTATCCTCCCTCCAAGCAATAAGTATATGAACTTCCTTTTTGAACTATAACGTAAGTACACGAAAGAGATGGACAAATTTCGAATATCGAATAAAGAGTAAACTGTTCATACGTTACACGTTGAACAAAAATTAGAATTTAAATACACAATTAAATATTTCAAAGTGAATAAATAAAAATTTAACTGTTCCATTGAACACACGTCACGAATAAATTGCTGTATGTTGGTTTCCTTCGTTATTTATGATTAGAATAAACTGTCGTCCGCTTCTGATACAAAACCGATGTGAATAATCGTTTTATTTCAAACTATATTTGTAAAATGTCCACTACGTAATCGAATGGAAAACTTGAAATCACGTTCTTCTTGATTGCTGTCGAATATTTTGATTCTCAGAAGTCACGTCATCGCTAAAATAAGCAGTGACACTTGTGTCAAGCGTTACAGTTCAAGACTCGAACAAACAGTTCCATAATTCGTCAATTTGATAAAATTTTCAGTCAATACTGGTTTACTAATAATTTATCATTATCTTTTACTTACTACAGAGTTATAAATATTCGAAATGAATAATCGTAAATATTGATAAGAATATTTAGTTCAGCGTTAAGAAAAAACGTAAATAAACGTGGATACATATCCGAGATTTTCCCCCAAGGCTCATTATTAATAAAGACATTTCATATATAATTTTTAAATTTGGATTACACGTAGTTTCGTCAGAGGATCGTAACAGCTGCGTTGGCGACTATGGATAGGACATTTTATTTTTTATTTTTCCTTTACAACTGCAACAGGCTTGGAGGGAGCCTTCCAGTAATTTTGATAAACGAGGTATTGTCGCGAGCAGGTAAAACTCTCGGCAGAGCCTCCTTTCTTTCTCCGTTGATTTGAAAATTGTTTTTTTTGTCGAGGTTATTGGTCTGTCATTAGATCGTTTGGTTAAGTCATGAATAGTACATAGATTCCTACTCTCCAGGTTATCAAGATCGTAATTATTTTTACATACACGCTTAAACATTTCGGTAGGTTATGGGTCGTGTAAGAATTCGAAAAGCCGCGTGTTGTTCCATCTCACAGTGTGACGAGTGTATAGGAGTTTGGGACGAAATTAATAGCCTCTAAACTATTCAATTTTTGACTTTTTGACGCCAAAAAGAAACTACACAATCGATGCAATGTTTCTTCCGAATGACAATTAAGATACTATCAGACAACAATATGTGTTTGACCTTTCGAATACATACAAATACCTAACAATTCAACTAAAACAATTCGTCAGAGAAATCCGCAATTACATAGTGGCCAAACCAATATATAGAAAAACGATGAACTAAGAAATCTCGCTCGCGAAAATCCACACTCTCCTACATAAAATCAACACTCGCGCTGGTTTAATGCATTCGAACGATCCCAGAGCGTTCGTCGAAAGGGTAAAAATCCCCCGTAGAGGCCTAATCGTCCAGAGGGCCGAAGTCAATGCGTTTCCAGGAAAACAAACATCCACAGGGGTAGGTTGGCGTCGACGGCCAGTAAATCTCTTCGCGGCGATTTTCGGTCGATCCTCGTAGGGCACTCGTTAGTGCATTAGAACCCTCTTCGCGCGGGGAAGTAGCTCCGATCAGAGGCTACTAATAATTCTCCCCTCCTTGTCCCGCGAGCGTACGAGCGAGTCGTGGCACGGCAATAATCATTCGGACTCCCTTCGTCCTTTGCGTCCTTCTGCCACGCATCGCCGCGACATCCCCCTCTAGCGACCCTCCGCAGGGACTAATCGCTGGCGCTGCTAATGATTTATAACCGACGCGCGGCGTCTACGTTGCAACGGGAGCGGTCCACGACTGTGTGCGTTTGGCTCGAACCGGCGAATCCTGTTGCGGACCCCCGCGGCGTTTACACCGTGGGATTGGGACCGGGTTTCGCCAGACCGAGTAGCGTCCTGGAACACGCTCGAGCAGCCCAGGACCCACCCGTGCAACGATACCGACACACCGGCTTCCGGTTGGCTAGCGCGAATCCTTCCCTGTGAGAATCATTCGGCTGCCCGTCTCACGATTAGACTAAAACAAAGGAGATTCTTTTCCACCCCGACTGTTGCCTAACCAACGAACGACGGAGAGCTTTTCTGCTTTTCGTGCACGCCGTTCTCCGTGTTCTCTCCTTGCCCCTCTCGTCGCGAAACAAACGATGCCCGAGCAAAATAACGTTTCGCGACTCGGATACGTTCGTTGTCTTTCGTTCGCAATAACGTGTTCCCCCCCCCCCCCCCCGGGAGCCGGAGGAAGCTTTTTATTCGCGAAAAGAGCAGCGACGGGGAGGGCGGAATTACCCTGAAACGATCTTAGCTGGATGGCTTCTATGAGAGGCTCGCGGGGTCTTCGAATACGCGGATTTTGTAGGAGGTTCGCTTTGCGGTTCTTCGAATGGCTTTGTTGGTTTTAGTATCTGGACGAGAGAAGTGGTATACATTTTGAGGTATATTTTTTGACACTAATTCGGGACAATTGTCGAGAAAATATTGGCAGTATCGTCTCTGTGGTCATTTATGGCAAATATTAATTCTCAAAAAATTACGGTATGTATTCAATAAGCAAAAATATAAGAAATACTTAAAATAAGATACGAATTATTATATTTAGTTATTAACTAAAATTTTTGATGTTCCCATGTTCTCTATTTTAGTTTCCATTATTCGCAAATTTTTGATTTTCTTTTTTTTATGCTTAATTTTTAGTTTATTCTTTTCGAAATACATAAGAAATTAAATATTTTTAGTGGACTAAAACTGTGACGTTCCCATCCTCTATTTTAATTTTCATTATTTACAAATTTGTTGTTTTCCTTTTTTCTGCACTTTTATGTTTCTCAGTTTTCAGTTCATTCTTCACGAAGTACACAAGAAATTAAGTATTTTTATTCTTACACGTTCATATTTCTTTATTATTTCTTATTACACAAGTAAGTCGCTGAACAATGAACATATGTATTACTATTGAAATTAAATAAAAAAAACTTTCAAAACTCGACCGCTTCACACTATGAAAAAATGAACGCGTGGTCGACCAAGAATTGAAACATCTTTGTTTACCACTAAACATTATTCCGAATTTAATTCGAACATTTCCCAAACACCCTCAACATTAGAACCGGGTGTCCAGCGACGTCTGGTTCTTCTACACAATTTCCACCTAACGAGTAAACAAAAGGACTATCACGTGGCATAAAGGACGTCAGATCCGAAACGGGGAAATCAAAATTCGTCACGGATCCAAGGTCATGAATACTTCGAGAACGAGCTCTCGCTACGTGCATGCGGCATTCTGGTCGAGGGTGGCGGCCGACCGTCAACTCCGTCAACTGCCCCCTCCCCGAAAAATCACGGAGCTCCGCGCAGACAACGATGATATTCTAACTATCCCACAGTAGCCAGTAGCGTTAGGGTAGCGTGACGTGTGGCCACCCCTGAGGTTCGTTCTCGCGGAGGGGTTGCATCTCCGTACAGAATCTTCTCTCTCCGTTTCTCTCTCGCAATATGCTACCCCCCTGAAGCATATGCAGCATCCCTCCGCGCCCGGGTAATCCGATTTATTATATACGAGCTCATACATCGGCATCGAGATTTTATCGCGATATCGATATCGCTTGGCGCCTGGGCCAAGGGCGACGGATTAAGCCCCGGGGCCGTCCTCGGACGGGATCCCGCGAATTAACAGGCTTGTTTTACTCGGTGCACCCGTTCACTGCGACTACCGATAACGATGCATCCTCTGTCGTATTCGCGTTCGAGAAAAAAGGGCTGGCCAACCCTCGAAAGAGAGATCGATTCTCTCCGATTTCAATGAAACAATAGACGCGTCGCGTCGGTGAATCGACAGGAGGAGGGGGAGGGTAGGGGGGCGACAAAAATAATATTTCCCAGCAAGACGGTCAGCGAGAAACGAGGAAACCCAGCCACGGAGTCCGGACTACTTAGTGGCTGTAAAGGTCAGAAGGGCCGAGCGCCACCGCGACGCGAAATTATTCCCCCAATTAAGCTAAGACGCGGCCCCGCGACCCGTAATGCGTTAATTAAATCAAGACGACGACCGTGTGAAAAATAATTAAGGCGACCGGTCGCCGGGACAAAGGGCCGTCTCAGCGGCGCTGCCGCGGAAACAGAAAAGGCGGTGCACCGTCGGGAAAAGGAAGGGGGTTGAAGTCTCCTGGCGTTGCTCGGGCCGACTCGCGTCGTTTGGTGGTTGTCGTTTATTGTCCCCGCGCACGACGCGGCCGCCGTATGCAAAAACAAACCGCCGGGCTTTTCCTACGCGACGGCGAAGAATCATTGGACCCGGCCGGGTGCAATTAGACAGGCTAGCATTAAATTAATAACAATCGTGATACGCCGGGGCTATATAAGTAAAATTCCCTTTTGAACGCGTTATTTTAATTAAAAGGCCCCGTGGATACGTGCTCGCGCGCTCAACTGCCAGCGGAAAAAAAAAAAGAGAAAGTTGCGACCCGCAGAAACTTTTATTCTTCAATAAATTAATTTCTTTTTTTTTTTATCGTGTCCGCATTGTCCCCGGAATTTTACGGGCTCGCGTTGTGCGGATAAACGAGACCCCCCTCCCCCCTCCACCTTCCCTCCTAACAGCCCTGAATATGTAAAGTTTCAATTTTCGTTATTTAACCTGTGCCCGCCGCTTTTAACGACGATTTTATTAATAACGGCCAGCCGTGCGGAAAGTTTCCGGTTTTGTGCCCTAGCCCCGGCTCGCGAACCAACGATTTTCCATCGGAAAATAAGTCGTTAATAATATTTCACCCCCTCTTCTGTCGGAGGCCTTTTGAAAATACGCGGAAATCGCGACCGCGTGTATAATCATGGATGTACGGAGAGTATCAGCGAGAGAGAAGCGATTCTGTATGAAATTCAATGGTGTTCCAGCGGTGTTCTCAACCCTCCATGAAGTGCGTCCCCAAAGCATGGCCACAGATTCACTTAGCACCAGTTAACACGCGCAGGGCTCTTCCCCCTCTCTTTCGTGCTTTCCACGAAAACTATTTAGCATCCTTCTCTGTCTCCCCTCCACGAGCAGAACCTACTTCACGTCACCACGTGGCTTAGTCGACCCTAACCTCGCAAGAAGGGGGACACACCCCCTCGCCACACAATTCACGCCCTGCCCTGCTCTCCACAATGCCGCGTATAGACTTTGTAATAGCAAAGTGCCTTCCAATTTTTAAACTACCCTCTGCCCCGGTAATAATAAACTAATTTCCCGCTACCGCGAAACTAAACGTTGCTATCCGGTCACCAAAAACTTTTCTGTCGAGAAATATTGCGAGAAAGTCTTTCGAAGGGGCTGCGATTAAGTGATCGTTCCTATGTTGCGGAAGTTGTGAAATTTAGCAACTTTCATGAATTTTTTTAAAACGAACGCTACGTCTAACGTTACGATTCTTTTTCGCAGTTTAATTAACTACATTTTAGCGATAGATTTATAGTTTTAAGATATTTTTAAGTAATCGTGTTTTACTGTTATTTTGTTTGTAATAAACTGGGGCGGTTTAAAACCAGAAAACTGGAACGATTCTTAATTAACCCCTTAACGTACGATTTAATGTAATTTTTCAAACGTATACTATTTCGTTTGAATGTGTACGTCCAAGGAATGGTCACGACAAACGAATAGATTTGTTTCACGAATACCTCGTGAATGTGAACATATGTTGATTCCAATTTATAAAACTCGATGACGAGTGAGTTGCCTCATAATTTTGAAACTTGACATCAAGAACATGTGACGAATTAGACTCGTCATTGTATGGCAAGGGGTTAATGCAGTTATCGTTATAGACCATGCCAAAATAAATAACTTATATTAAAAATAGACAAAATAGCGAATACTGAAAGCAAAAATTCTAGAATTTCTTAATAAAAACAACTACGATATACTCGACACAAAAATATAATTTCTTCCTGCACCTTATTCCATTTCTAGCGAACTCTCATCAATCAGACAAAATAAAACGTAAGAGAGCAAAATTCTCAGAACATTTCTTCCAATTCGTAACTCGAAAATTAACAGGTACAAAACAAACACATGTTCATACGTTTTTACTTATTCCCAGGGTGTATAAATGACTTTGTGTATTTAAAAAACTAAAACTTTCGAATTTATCGGTTTATCGTTTTGTCTGATGGACCCTCCTTTCGAAAGCTGACACGATTATAGAAACGCGACCGAAGCTACCAGCACCAGGACCGTCCAACCGATTCTTATCGCCGATCCAGTACCATCTACCATGAGAAATGAGCTGCTGGAAACCCCGTGAACTCCGTGAACTAAATAGGGGCGACGGCTCTGCGACGCTCGTGTAGGCGTCAATCACACACCGCGCATATATTTACGAGAGCCCGCGCTCCCGGGGGCAACCGTTCTCCTCGTCGCAGTGTGTGGCATCTATCAGGCATCGAAACACACCCCCGAGAAGCGTCTACCCCCTCCCGTAGCAGGATGTTGGCTAAATAATAGGGCCCCGAAGGGTGGGTACGACGTGTCAACTGCCTCGACAGTGTCCTGACGTTTCCTAGGTCGCACACACCTAAACGGTGCTCGATTTGAGACTCAGAAGGGAACGACACGAACTGTCCAACTTTGATTTTGATATACTTTTGCAGAATGACAGTGATCCCTTTTGCTGTATGTAAAATATTAGGTGTAGATACTCGACACTTGTTAAGATATACATGATTAAATTGGGTCAATTGTAAGTATTTTTAGTAAATAAATAGTCAATTCTATAAATAGCTTTCTCAATCCCTAAATATGATAATTCGTATCTTGCTTCAAGTATTCCTTGTATTTTTGCATATTAAGTGCATTCGATAGTTTTTTGAATATTCAAATTTTTCATAAATACATAAACTGTATAACACCGTTGATTATTCGCAGGATGTCTCGTAAAATTTGATTTTTATGTTTGTTCGATGCCATTTTTTTATAATTGATCAATTTGAATTTCAAACGGTGGTACATTCCATAAGTTCAGAAATTATTGTTCCGCCAATATAATGATCAGCATCTATAAAATATTTCACAGACAAATTTTATTTTAGGAAAAGTACAGAATACACGGTAACAGAGTCAATTGTTATCACCCAACTGACTCTGGAAATACTACATTGTTTCTTATGTATTTATCGAAAGTAAAGGTGTTTTTCTTTTTTATTATTATTATTCAATATTTTGATTTATAATTTGAATAATTTAAGAAGAATATTTTGGCAATCATTACCGTCAGCTTTGAAATGTGTTTTACCGAATTTCAGCTGACCAAATACTGTCAGGATAAACAATTCATAATTACTTTTTCTTTAAACCAAAATTAAATTCATGTATTAATGAAGTTCGATAATACTGTTGTGTCTTATATCTCTATAAACAAAACTACAATATTACAAGCATTGTACATGTATTACATAATGATGGCATCAATTTTCTAACAGTCACATTTCATATTTGTTTCGATAAGAGCAGATAGAAGCAGTACAAAGATAACAGTTTCTATAACAACAAATTTCAATAATGATATCACTATCGTTATATAATACTAATCTATTTGATTTTATTTATGAGTAATTAACAAACGTTGCTGCAACGAAACGATCGCTGCCACCCTTTTCAATACATTGAAGCTTTCAAAGCTACCCTCTTCTGCCACGTCATTTTTTATATCAACAAGTAAAATAAAATTTATTTGCAAAACATCTGACATCAACAGTAACAAAACAAGTTAATAATCAAACTACGATTTTTGAACTTCAAGAAACCGTTTCGCCATTTATAAAGAAACGTAATATTTGACAACATATTAGACACCCCTGCAGCGGTCCTCGTTAGAACCGACCTATAATTAGTATACTGATATCACTATCATTGTATAACACTAATTTATAGGGTGTTACGTTTAAGTGCGAAAGGTGGAATATCTCACGAGGTATTAAAATTATCAAAAAATTGTTTTACTCAAAAGGGCACATTATGTGGTAAAAATAATTTGTATGTAGGTGGAGTGGTGGGGGAGATTTCAACGCCAAACTAATATTTTTTTGTAAATTATATGATAGCGTTTATTGAGACGAATTCTATACGAAAGTTTAATCAAAGTTTCAGTTAACTATTATAATATTATTTGCTTTGTTGCTTTATACTGATTTCTAATATTGTTAAATTATAAATGAAACAGTACAGAGGGCATAAAATATATTTTTTTAATAATTTAAAATAAACTTTAAGTGTTCCGTACTAGGGAAACTCCCCCTATGTCTCAAACGTAAAGTTTGACAACATATTAGACACCCCTGCAGCGGTCCTCGTTAGAACCGACCTAAAATTCGACCGCCCGAGACGCGATTGAATTTGCTCGCGTCGCTAACAAACGAGATTACGTCAAGCTTTTTCTAAGTGAACAAGCTGCTTAGGGGTGGGCGAGAAAGGGGTGAATCCACGGGTCCAGGAAACGCACACCCGAATTCCATTGTACCCTCCGGGGGCTATCGGTTTACAGCCTCGCGCAGAGAGGGGCGATAAAAGACTTCCGAAAACGGAAATAAAATTTCCATCTGCGCGGCGTCGACGCGCGCCTAACGAAATCACTAAAGCGATTAAGACAATGGACGGGGCCGGAAAGGGGCGCAAAATTCGATTCCACGAGGCAGGCATAAAAGGGGGGCCTCTCGGTTTCCTAACGTCGCGGAGTCCACGATTGCGAGAGAAACCACCCCTCCGGGTCGTCGTGCGAGCCCCCTCTTGCTACCGCGACATCGCCGCCGCACGACTCGTTTACACGAACAATCGCGCGTTTTCTGCGAACAAAAAAGCTCACGTCGACCTGTCCAAAGTTGCTGCGACAACAACTGTCTCGTGACGCGTGGCGGGGGTCAAGGGGCACACACACGGCCTCGGACGCGGTTCTGGTTTCCAGCGAGTTCCCCGGGTTATTCGCCCTCTTCGTTACCGCGATTGTGCGCGCGGAACTGATGTGAAACTCGAGACACTCTACGTCGTCCGGAGTTGCTGTTATTTTTTAGCTTTATTTTTTTTTTAATATCGAGAACTAGATTTGCATGTAACGAGGCACGCGAGCGTTAAAGTCTGGTTTCGTTGTTAACGATGGGTTTCGTTACTGGGCGAGTTGCTTAATGAAAAATAAATTCAATCCGGAGAAAACTGTCGTTACGAACAAATACATCGGCCGTGGGGTGATTCTACGCGCGAAAATAAGTTGGAAAAAGGAACAACATTTTTCCGTTTGAAGCTCGAGCTTGAAAATGTGTAGATAATACGTTTATTATTAAAAACCGCTGTAGCAAAATTTTGCAAACCTTTGACGAACAGCAGATTTATGGTAATGGCTGCTCTGTTCTCTGTATCACCCTTTCGTCTGGATGTCACTTTGTAGTACTTAATTGTTACTGTTGCACTCACATTACAAAGACTTAACACTTTCACCATATCAACGTATTCACGATTGCTATAACGAGACATTGTTACGACTCGACTGATACAAACAGACTAACGACAAGAGTAGCTCGGTAGTCGTAGAAGAGAGAATGTAAACATTTCAGAGGACAATGGATTCGAGAATGTAAACGAAAATGATCGTGTGGGCTCGAAACAATTTTCAAACTCGATTTTCTCGTAAACGGAGAAACGTTATTTCTGTTTCTCAAGTTATTTTCGCGCGTAGAATCACCCTTCGCTTGATGGTACCCCCCACCCGGTAATTTTTAAATTAATAAACATTTATTTAAATTTATCACTGCAATATAGAGGTTGTGGACACGACGTCTGTTTGAAAGCGGTGTATTATACAGGGTGTTCGGCCATCCGTGGGAAAAATTTTAATGAAAGATTCTAGAGACCAAAATAAGACGAAAATCAAGAATAACAATTTGTTGATCGAAGCTCCGTTAAAAAGTTATTAACAAAATAATTAATAAAATTTGTCCACCTACACGAATTTTTATCTCGAAAGTGCGTAGGATTTCAGTGGTACGTCTATTGACCAAAAATGATTGTAATTGACCACTGCAACCAAAAATAATTTTTTTAGAACGATTTGAAATTTTTTTTTTCCGCCGAAAAATTTAGGCACCTACCCCCTGTCGATTGTTCTTAAAAATTCGTTTTTCAGTTTTAGTAATTTTGTTTGACGACCTACAGAAAAGTTGTCTAATACATTTTTGTAGGTATCAATGAGCTCTACTTCAGAAAAAAGTTTCATTGAAATATATTCATTATTGTAGGAGTTATGGATGTTTGAAAATTGGACCATTTTTATGGGGTTTTTCTCATTTTGCGGTGTCAAGGAACAACTTTTCGAATATTTTTAGAATTTCTACATATTCTCCATCAAAATACGCGTAGTTTGCTTTTTTAAACGTCAAAATCGTCCAATCCGTTCAAAAGTTATGACGTTTTAAAGATACACATGAAATTTTGAAGTAACATTTCTGGCCAGAAATTATATTTTCGGTAAGGAATTTTTTTCTCGAAAATGGTTAGGATTTCGAAGGTACGTCTATTGACCAAAAATGAATGTAATTGACCACTGCAACCAAAAATAATTTTTTTAGAACGATTTGAAATTTTTTTTTTTCGTCGAAAAATTTAGGCACCTACCCCCTGTCGATTTTTCTTAAAAATTGGTTTTTGATTTTCAGTAATTTTGTTTGACGCCCTACAGAAAAGTTGTCTAATACTTTTTTGTAGGTACCCATGAGCTCTACTCCAGAAAAAAGTTTTATTGAAATATATTCACTATTGTAGGAGTTATGGCAGTTTGAAAATTGAACCAATTTTATGGGGTTTTTCTCATTTCGCGGTGTCAAGGAACAACTTTTCGAATATATTTGCAATTTCTACATATTCTCTATCAAAATACGCGTAGTTTGCTTTTTTAAACATTAAAATCCTTCAATCCGTTCAAAAGTTATAACGTTTTAAAGATACGCACGAAATTTTGCAGTAACATTTCTGGCCTGAAATTATATTTTTGGTAAGGAATTTTTTCCCCGAAAATGGTTAAGATTTCGAGGGTATGTCTATTGACCAAAAATGATTGTAATTGGTCCCTGTAACAGAAAATAATTTTTTTAAAATGATTTGAAATTTTTTTTTTTCGCCGGAAAATTTTATACCTACTTGAATTTTTTTCTCAAAAGTGGGTAGGATTTCGGAGATATGTGTATTCACCAAAAATGATTGTAATTGGCCCCCGCAACCAAACATAATTTTTTCAGAATGATTTGAAATTTTAAAATATTATTTTTTAATAACTTTTTAACGAAGCCTCAATCAACAAATTGGTATTCTTGATTTTCGTCTTACTTTGGCCTCTAGAATCTCCCATTAAAATTTTTTCCAGAGGTGGCCGAATACCCTGTATGTTACGTACCACATGTACAAGTTTTGTTATAAAGGTATCTTTCAAGAATTAAATTAGTCTTCGTCTTTCACGATCCTTTTAAAAGTATATCCAATCCTAATAGATAGAACCTCCACTGGGATTAGGTTAAAACTGATTTCAATTGTAACAAAGTCTCTAAAAATATATAAGCGTGAAATTTTGCAAGCTCGTTGTCCGTCAACGAGGACAACGATTTTTTCGTCTCCTTTGAACTTTGATTCGAGGGACCCTTCCATCGAGCGATTTAAAAGGATGTTCGTCGGGTCGTAAACCTCGATAGAATGACTCGGACGGATTTTATCGCGCGCTTTAGACGCCCGATCAGAAGAGCGTCCCCCTGAGAACGATGTTTTAGACTTAGTTTAAAGTATCCCGGTCGGTTATTGATAGGCCTCGCGACGCTATCACGAGAATGGACCTGACTCGGGGACGCGGGAATCGAATCGAGGCCACGTGAACCTATTTTCAGAAACGTAACTCTTAAATCGTTTTTAAATGGGGAACGATTGGGTCAAAGATTACTGTTAACCCTATTTCAATTTCAAAGGTAACCTTTGCAGTAATTAACGCGACAAAAAATAGTTCCTCCCCATTTCTAAATTGGATTACCAATTTTGCTAATATTATTTACATTATCATTCATAATGTTGACCACCATCTGTTCTCGTTCGTAAAAATTTATTTTCGTTTCTGTAATTGTGTAAGTTTTAACAAAGAGGATTGTATTTGAAATACACCAAGCACACAATCTTTTTACACAAATTAATATCATATAAGAATCACGTCTGTCTTTCACGACCACTCGCTTACCCATTCCTTCACGAACAAGACACTTGCAACCCTTTTGCAGATAAATTAACATTCAATAAAACTACAGCGCGGCACAGATATTCAGTACAAATCTTTTACAGTTTTAATATTTTAAATCGCGTAAACCCAATCGTACCAAATATTATTTTGAAACAGAACATGTTACTAGCTAGTACTAACTAGTCGAATTTTGCTTTTCTTCGTAAAACAAACGAAATGTATTGCTACTCTTAATGCACATCGATTTATAGTAAGCAGTTTATATTAGTTTTCATATTAAAAATCACGATAAAATATTTTGACTACGTTGCAAAGAGATCTCTGTGTTCCACCTGCCGCTAAAACGTATCCGAACGAAAAAGGAAGAAAATTTCGATCCGGAGGGTGCGAGACAATTTCGATTCACGCGTCGACGAACCGTGGCACCAGCAGCCAGCCAGTATCGATAACGCCGAGATGATGGATTGTAACGGAGCACAAAACCCCGTCGTACGTTCTAAAATAATAATCAGCCCCGGAGGCCGCTGTTGGCGGCGGCAGCCAGGAATAATCAGGAATTCCGGTCGTGTCCAGGCTGTCGCACGAGGCGCCAATCATGCCAACATTCAGTTCGTACGACGTGCAACGGTGTTACAGCCGAACGAGGGCCAGGGGTAGACACACGAGTCGAAAGAAGAGCGACAGAGAGAAACCGGCCGTGGAGCAGCCACCGACTCGATTCGCGAAACTCACCAATTATTTGGCCATTCGTTGGCAACGTGCGCCAAATCTACAAGTGTTTACCCTGCGCTCCACCCCCTCGCCCGGCACTGACACCGGTGCACACGGCGGTGCAGTTTCATCGGGAGGTTCTTGCAGAGACAAACGCGCGAGGGAATGGCTGGTAAAAAAAAAAAAAGAAAAAAAAAGAATCGAGTAAACAGCACGAGTTCCCGGGAAAATCGCTGATTTCTCGAAAAGGAACGGAAAAAAAGAGACAGTCGGCGAGTTCGGAGCGCTCTTTTTCTTCCTGCGTTCAGAGCACCGACCAAACCCCTCCTGTCGGCGTATCTTTTCACGTACAAGCGAAACGATTTTAATTGGAGGACGATAATTGTTCGGCAAACTTGCCTCCCTTGCCGCGGATGTTCCTCGGCTACGCTTAAACGTAACCATTGTTCGTCGGTTCTTCGTAACCGCGTCGATTTCGCGACTGTTTGCCCTCCCCCGTCGTTGTTTCGCGATTGTCAAGAAGCCTGCGGGCGAGTGAATGCGAATCTTAACGATAAAACTACCGACACTTCGCGTATTTATCGCACACAAGTATAATCGATAGGAATTGCTGAAACTGCTTTGGATGCATAACGTCAAAGTAAATTTCAAAATAAACATAGAAGACAGCATAAATTGTAGTAGTTAGTATAGTCATCGGATAGGGGATGAAATGCTCTTTAAAATGAGCGTTTGTACGAGTCGATAGTTTTATTAGTTTCGGAGATATAGCGATTTTAGTTTCGCGTCGATGCGGTGGCTAGTTTCGGAGATACGAGGGTCTGAAGCGTTTGTTTACGTTTCATTGAGATGAATGCATTCGCGCGCGGGACAATAGTAAACAGTGCGTAGTAACTTCTTGGAAATACTACGTCCCGAAACTAGGTCGCGCACGACAGTCACGAGTCACGTACGAAAAAGAGAGGTCCAATGCAACGCGTCAGACGGAGACAGAGGTAGTCGAATTAAGAAAAATTACCCTTTACATAAATTACGATATCTCGAAAACGGAAAGTCGGATCGACAAAAACCAAAAACCATTTTAAAGGGGAGGCTTTGCCGCTTCTAACAACGCGTCAATAATTAATAAAACACTAATAGTTTCGGGACTGCACGGGTCTAAACTTTTAGTATTTTTAATATGCGTTGGTAGACTGTTTTAAGTGAAGATTCTCTCTTTTCAGCTTTGCTATATATTTCCTATTTACAGCGAAAGCTAACCAAAAAAAAAATGCCTATCGAAAATGATTTCAGTACAGTAAAGGAAATACATCATAGTCTCCTAAAAACAAACACACCAAACGCCCACATTTTTTATAAGCATACTCGTCAAATTATATAACAGTACGAAGCACAATTTCTGTAAACATATAATATTTATTTAATCACAGGACATGCCTGCGGACTCTTTCCCCTCGAACAGAAACGTTCTCCATCTTCTCTCTAAGGTTAAAAACGATCCTAATTGGTTCGCGACAATTATCAGCGGATAGCTGGTTCCTCGAATGGCGAATTTTATTTCGACCAGCCAGGAAATTGTCGCTTCGACGATACGGGTCAAGCTGAGCCAGCTTTCGGAGTCGGTGAAAAAAAGAGGTGAACGACGTAGTCGCGAGGGGGGGACGCGCGCGCAGAGGCGGAGTCGGGGGTGGAAAGGTGTCGAGGGTGTTGCGGCTGCCAGGTTGCGGACACGAACACAGCCGACACCCTTACACGCCCCTGGAACCGGAGAGCTTGCTCCGTATCCGCGCCAGGCAGCGGCTGGCTCTCGAGCCAGGCAACGAGTGGCCGACATATTTTATAATTGATTCCGGTAAATTCGATCGCCGATAATGACGTGTAAACACTAATTACGCCGCGGTGTCACTAATTAGTGGCTGTCGGAGCGTCGTGGCCTGTGCCTAGCCCCGGCAGCCAGGGTATTAATTAATTAGAGCCACTCTGCCGTGCCGGTGATTGCACATGGCGCGTCGTACCCTGCCATGGATCCTCGTCTCTCGAGGAACAGACTGACGCGGTAGTCGCCGTACCTAATTGTCGATGCTCGTGTTAAACAAATTAATTTGGTCGTCGGAAAAAGGTTGTCTGACTCTTTGAAAAAGACGAAACCGGAGCGCGGAACGATTCGCGGCCGAAACCGATGTCGAAGACTCGACGCAGCGATTTTAGCCCTTTGCACTGCGAAGTCGCCTCTGGCGTGACACTTCATATAGTTAATAAAACAAATTAATGGAAAGCAGTTTTACATAAAAGTCTTGTATTATACACTTATCAGCATAATAATATTAGTATTCCTTATCAAATGTTCAAATGCAATCGCACTGAATTGCGTATAAAACATATGAACATCTCAGTTTGATAAAATCAGTTATATGTGCATGCGGAATTCAATTATTGTTAATATTGTTTGATATGCTCAAATCGACATTGATCGAAACTTGCATCAGGAAGCCACTTTAACATTGTTAACCCACAGTGGGTGGGGTAAAACTTAAAGTTTTGGAAGGACTACTCCAGTTCCGATTTGCCAATAAGACACCTCCCATATTAGAATTTTTGTATTTAAACAACGATCGAATAGGACGAGTTGGGAATGCAAGATTTAAAGGATTAGATTTTCAAGAACTTGGACGAATTGAACCGTTCATATATCCGCACTGAACATTTTCTATCAACACGTTTTATCTTTGTATGTTCAAATTGTTAAATTATTGTGTTGGCAAATAAGTGTTTCTTTTCTATTCGCTGAATAATCGGCTTTACAAATTTTGTGGGAGCCAACAACCTTCGAAAAATGTCTCGATTACAACTACACGAGTACGCGAGCTGCTCTACCTGGAGAAGCCAAAAACTCTTTGGTCGAAAATCGCCTGTCTAAGGTTCCAGCGAGCTTTTGAAGAGGCTGCGAGACGGTACGCGACGCGAGGTATTTAGAGGGGAACGGATGGGGAGAAAAAAGTGTGGAATTAAGGAGAACGAGAGGAAAATCGAGCTCGATGGGGGCAAAGGGAACGAAAGAAGTCCGTAGATCCAAGGGAAGTTCGGCCTGCTTCCCGTAGTCGGCTCTTTGACTGATGATTGGCAATCGGTAAGCCGATTACGAGGCCGAGTGAATATGCTCGCTGGGCCGAGTCTGGCCTGGTCCAACCCTGGCTGCTTTCGCTTGCTTGTCTACGCTCTGTATATCCCTCGCAACCACCCCCGGTGCCGTCAGCGCCGCCCCTTCGGCCTGGAAACCAGCCCTCGGTGATCTCCTTATTAACCGCAGCCCGGTAATTGCGATCGACGAGCGATTATGCTGCGCCTCGCTGGCTGCCCTCTGCGGCCAGGATTAGGCAGATTAGTCGTCGGTTATGCCGCCAGATAATTGATTGCACCCGCCAGGATCGCGGTGCAATTAAAGGCGGCGTCTCTTATGACAACTCACCTGAACCTGATCCAATGACTCGCGTCCTAGTCTAATTAAGCGGCCCAATTTCGATCGACGATCGGGACTTTTCTCGTCGTTTCGCCACCGCTCGATCCGAGCAATGATTATACCAGAGAATTATCGCCAATTTTTCACATGTTCTCGAGGATTTTCGAAAACATTATGCAGAATGACCCGCTAAGTATTATCGAGCAATTCTGCATGGCTAATGGATGGTAAAGAAATAACTGAATTTTGTATGTTCGTTGGCAGTTGTAAACGAAAATGTGTTAAATTTACTTTGTAAATCTTTTATTTTATTAGCTTAAAAATAGATCCCTTATCCACGTCACAATTTTAAGTCTACCATTATCTAGGAGTTAACTGCACGCGTGCAATTTTCATAAAGACGAAGTATTACAAAAATAATTTTAGTCTTCATTTTCAAGTTAGTTTCTCATGTAGAATTATTCCTCGTTCGATAGTACTACATTTTGAGGGATACCCTGTATATCATACTCAGGGTTGGATTAATACCAACTAATGCTCTAAGCACAGATCAATAATACAGCCCTCTATAGACCAACTGAGAAGACAGTAATACCTAATAAGTGTTGAATATGAAATAAGAAACTAAAACTTCTGTTCTAAGCCAGGCTCCATGATAACATTAATCGAAAATATAAATAATTTATTTTCTTATACAATATTTTTATATTTAAAATTTCTCTTGAATTACATAATAAAATCAATCTGATAAGATAATATTATATATAATTTTAATTATCAAATCTTTATATTTAACTGTATGGAATTACATATTTGTCTTACTTTTGACTAATCAATCCTTCGTTCTAATACCTGATATCATATATTCTTGCTCATTTTATCTTACAATCAGTTTTCAATTTATGAAAAAAAGTGTTTAATAGAAAAAAGAATATTTTAATACTGTATTACTAGTTACTAGTTTAATTACTATTTACTAAAGTATTTTCTACTACTATTAGTTCTACCGTATTGTATTACATTATAGAATAGATACCAGATTTTATTAAATCTTCAAATTACAAGAGATAGATATCATGATTAGATTTCAACACGCCAGTATATGCATTTCTAAAGAAATCGAATGCAATAAAATGCAAAGAAAAATCCAAAAGAAAAAAGAGAAGAATATAATAACGGAAAATTGGAAAGACAGTGAAAGAATTCGAAGAAATCAAATCAAATTAGGAAACAAAAGAGGACAGTACTATAGAAAGACAATAATAACTGTTCAGAGAAGTTGAAGAACTAATAAGGAATATTCACAAAGCCAACTCCACCCCTAATTTCAAAGAAACTTGACGTGTTTGTAGAGTGGTAAAAAATAAGGGACACGTATTTCTTTAGCGGCAATGACTCAACTTTATGGACGAAACTACCCTCCAACGTTTCAGTCTCTAATGTTATCTTGAAAACTATCGTTATGAGTTCAAAGAAAAGAAACTTTATGGTCGTTGGTGGAAAATAACAGTAATAAAAAAAATTATTAAAACTGCATTCTCATAATTTTGTAATAGACATGTAATTCAACATTAACTTTAATGACAATTAAAACATAAAATGGATACTTATGAAAATTTAGACGTTGTTTACAAGTGATTCTACGATTTTCTTATTGATTTCCTTTGACCAGGTGTGTATAACAAATAATTTTTTTCTTAAAAATCGATCAGAATTTATTCAAAAGATTTCCTTGCATATCCAATACAGGCTTGATGATCGGTAGGTTGAAATTTTATAGTTTCATTTATTAAAGACGAGTTACAAATGCTGAAAATATACGTTCCTTGTTTCTGACCGCTTTATAAATTTGCAAAGCTTCTTAAAAATCTGGTAGGAATGCTTCGTACATAGCATAATGGTAAAAGAACTGGTACAAGTAAACAAAATGAAACGGAAATTGAAAAATGTACTAAGATATATCGAGTGATAGAGGAAACAGAAACAAAATCCGCGAAGGAAAGGTAGAACAACCAGAGCATTTATTAAAAGAATAAGGAGAAACAGGAGAGGAAAATAAAGCAATAATAGAAATATTAAAAGAACCGGAATAAATAATAAAAATAATATATAATATAATAGAAATTGTAAACTTAAAACCTCTTTCCAAAGATTAAAAGATAAACTTTATCGCCATCATGAAAAATATAGCAATTCGAGGAGGATCTTGTTTGAACCTACCCAGAGAAAAAATACGGAAAAATCTAGTATAACGCGAACAAGCTGCCAATGAATGAACCAAGTAGATCACCCTATCGTAAATCAGGAAATCTCCGTCCAATGTTAAGGCAAGGCATCGAACAAGGTGTTCGATGAATAACGGGCGCGTCCAACCAGGAGTACGGTTTCGAACATAAATTGACTGGCTGCTCCGTGGACTACCGCGGAATTTTTTCCACCGCTCGAGGAATTATTCCCTCTCGATTTTCACCCTTAATTTCCCGGCGAGCAAAGAGAGCGCGCGATCGCGACGGTGGCTGCGACCACATATTTAATACAGCGGTCGACACGAGGGGGGCGTGTGTACATCTGTCAATGCGCCGTTCTGGACCTTGCAATTTAAAGGGGGATGTCGAGGGGGTGTCGAGGCGGGCTGAAGGCTTGCTTGAGTTATTGGAGGTTGTCAGTACTGGCTTCTGGTGCCAGAAACACGTGCTCCGATTTCGCGGTAAATCGTCGCCTCAACCGCTACCCCCCCTGGTCGCGCTTCGATCGACCCCTGCAACCCCCGACTCGATTCTTCCCGACGAATCGAGATGACAAAAAATCTCCGTGTGTGTGTGTTGGTGGAACTTCCACTCGCGAGAAATAATGGAGCCGGAGCGAGAGGCGTAGGATTAGAAAAAAAGGAATGATCGAAACCGCTGGACGGCAAAGAACGATAGGAGGTCGTTCGATGGGTAAATTATAGCGCGAGAAAGAGTCCGTGCTTTCAGATCAGTTTTTCAAAAGTGGTCGCATCCGTTGCCGCGTTTTTCCCTTTTCCACGGCGGGGGAGGGAGAAAGAAATATGGGATATCGATTTCGAGGAATCCTCGAGACGCGTATAGTTCTTTTAATTCTTTCCGCGGAGACGAACGCGACAGGATGTAACGTACTGTGCGTCTGGCTAACTCTGAAAGTGTTACTTACAGAAATTATAGGGCTTGAGAAAGCGTAGAATATGGTAGAAATGGTAATATGGTGACAGTTTTTAGCGTCGCGAATTTCCTATCTACCGAATAAATAAACGGAAATTACCCTTTCTACGCGTTTGTTTTCACCGCCACGGTAAATCAACTGCCGGAACCCCGACGATTACCCTTATCCCTTCCGCGAAATCACGAGACCCCTACACAAATACGAGATGTTTGTATTAAAAGCAATATGTACTCGAGCCCGCATGCCGAGGCATTTGTGGCGCGTAAACGCGCGGTAACTCGAGGCACGCAATGTTTGGCCTGCTAAAAGTCCTCCCGGTGCCATCTTCTACTTCGCCGAGGACACGGCACTTTTAAAACGCCGCGCGACACGTGTTGCGGGTCTCTGAAAAGGGTGGTCCGCTGTGTACAAAATCAAAGGGCAGAGGCGCGGTTTTAAACGCCGCCTGCTCGGTTTCGCACGGGTTTTCGGCTCGTTAAATCGGCCCGGGTCCGTTTTTAAACGTTCGTAATTCAACTCGCGAACGATCCGTGGAAAATTACAAACGGAGATTTTCTGAATTTTTCACCGACCATGCACGAGTTCCCTTCGTTTACCGGGGGAGGGAGCGATTTCGAATTTTCCTGTTTAAAGATGAGAGGCAATATCAACGCGAGGAAACTGGAGCGTATTCGGGCAAGAATCGAGGAATAATCGATGGAGGATGTTTCTCGAGGGGCCGCGGCGGAGATGACGAATGGGAGCGTGACTACTCGGCGGAAGTTTTCTGAAAAAAAAATCATGTTCGCCCATAGAAGCACCCTTCTTGTCTATTCACTCGAGTTGCCCTTCGCCAGCTCTATCGATTTCTTTTCATCGCGATACGAAAATAGTTTCGAGTGGCCCGACGGAACTCGAGGGCTTCTTAAGGCCGACGAAAGGGTGTACTTCTTAGCGACAGAGAACCCAAAATGGCGTCCCGATACAGGAACACTCCAGGGACGGCTGTACACGGAAAACGCATTAAATTCCGGTGGATGAAATATCGCCGATGAAAGAACAACGCTAAAACATCTTCCGTTGCAAATGAAGAGAAAAAAAATACAGAATTATTCACAATTTTTAATTTTGGTCATCGATGGATAACAATCTCCGTCAGTATTGTTGAATTCCAGGTTACGAAATCGAGTTCAATGCTTTATAAAATTTAGAGGTTGTACCAAAAAGCCTCCTCTAGCTTTCAAAGTAGTTCTATGTATAAAATTCTTAGGAAGATTTGTAGAAAGCATTGGAAAAAAATAGAATTATTCACAATTTTTAAGTTTGGTCATCGATGGATAACAATCTCCGTCAGTATTGTTGAATTCCAGGTTACGAAATCGAGTTCAATGCTTTATAAAATTTAGAGGTTGTACCAAAAAGCCTCCTCTAGCTTTCAAAGTAGTTCTATGTATAAAATTCTTAGGAAGATTCGTAGAAAGAATTGGAGAGAGGATAGTATAAAGTTTCTCAGGTAAATATAATCGCTATTATTTACATAAGATTGTGTCTTTCTTCGAATTACACATTTTTAGAATTTTTATCTCTCTGCTTCTTCGTTTCTGAGTAACGGACAATTTACAAAACTGATTTTTAATTAAATCATCACTATTGTGTACTATAGGCATATGTGGTATCTAGGAACGGGTTAAACTATTTTATTCTTTTTCAAATTTATTTATCTTTATCAATATTTGTGGATTGCAAAATGCCCAGTAGATTAAATTTTTTTGTTAAAATTATTAATGGACAGACCAGACGTTTATTTTTACTAACCATTGTTATATTTAAAATGCCAAATAGATACTAGGAAAGATTCAATTTTCCACTAATTTATAAAATTAAATATGGGTTTCATAATTCAAAGGTTTTCTAGTAGTATCGTAGTTACTATGTAAAATGAAGTATTATTTACTCAGGTGATTGGTAGTAAAATTGATTACGACAAGAAAACTTGTTAAATCACCTGATTAAATAATACTTCCATTTGTTTTACATCGTAACTAATGTATTATCAGCTTGTGGCTCAACTCTATGTTTTTTAAGGCATATAGTAGGCTAAACTTACAATTAGTAACATGAAATTTAATCTTTGAGCAACGATATAACTTTGCACTCCGACTCACAATCGTATACAAAATGATCTTCCTGCATTCTTGTCTCTGTATATTAGTCTCTGAATAGATTTAAAACCGTGATTCTATATATTTTGTTTCCTTTTTTCTCCTTATTATTCGTACTATCCAAATTACTCGAATCATTTTAACTCTCCGGATTATTCTACCCCTATTTCGAATATTCGAACAAGTACTACTCAAGGTATAATTACGAAGATTACTCACTATGCATAATATCACACACGCTCCATTCGTCGTGACCAATTTAAATTCACACGCGGTATTATTAAACTGCGTACAAATTTGAAATGAACAAATAAACAGAATTCAACGATGAACGGCATTCCACGATTAAAAGATCTCGCGAAGCCCGTGAGAAAATTTACCGGGAATCGTAATTCCGGGATTCATCCGCGAGAAAAAAAAAAGAAAAGCGACGAGAACGTAAGTCGGACCGCGCGTTAATTAATAAAGGAGGAGAAAGCCGCGACGGAGGCGAAGGTAAACAGGAACGGAGGAACAGAGAACAAGAAAGACGGAAAAGAAAGGCGCGAACAAAGAGCACGCAAAATTTGTACACGCTCCTGCGCAATGTCAATGAACCTTTCTAACCCGGGTGTGCGTTGCGTCGCGTTGGACAAAAAAGCAACGAGGGAGCGACAGAGGCGAACCACCACGGTGGCCAGGAGGGGGAAGAGAGACGGAGGATGTTTTAATTGGAACAAATAACAAACCGTGATTGTTAGCGACAATCAGCCCGGTCGCGCGTTGGGCACGCCAAGGCCGTATCGAGCGACACCCGGCGCCCCGTGGCAGTCGATACTCCATCTTGCTCCGTCGACGGACGGTTTGCCCGCTGGGTTCCGTGATAAATAGCAAACGTGGCCTCTTTTTTTCGCGACTGCAGCGCGCGATACAACCACGCTCGACCGTGGTTCGTTTGTTTCGGTAGCACGAACCAGCCAGCGAGAACCAGGGTGTGGACCGATGCGAAGAACTGCGCGATAATTGCGTAGGGGTAAACGGTACAGTTGGCCACCCAGTGATTGGGTCTTATTTTTAAAAAAATGTTAAATAACCACTTATTCCATAACATCTTTTATAGTCATGTTTGAATTTCTTGTACCTGTCTGCTTAAGATGCAATTGTTCATTTATTAAAAAATCAGGAAGTAAAGATATAAGTAAAACAAGGATTCAGTAGTATTTTTTATAATCTGGCATTGAAATATATAAAATTTAATAATATAGCAAAACTAAAGGATGCAAGATATATGAGGAAATAACCACCTATTTTATAACATCTTCTATAGTTATGTTTGAATTTCTTGTATTTGTTTGCTTAAGATGCAATTATTAATTAGTCACTTGCAATTGAGATTGTAAATAAATAGGACGATACATCGTGATTCTTTTAATTTATAGTGTATTCGAAGAAAGAACCGTAAGAATGAAACTCATAGATTCACAGATACTTTAATGCATTTAATCGTATTAATGATACATGTAACTCTCAGTGTACTTAAAATGAAAAGGTTAAGATCGTATTAAAAATGTTTACATTTGTTTAAATATGTAAAAATGGCTTTTTCTTGTAACATAATATTGTTGCACTCGTTCGAATTTATTTAAATTATACGTTAAACATAGTGTGCATAATAGCAAATGTTCGAATAATAAATCTGATCAAAAGCAACGACCAATTACTATCGAATGAATGAACAATCATTACGTTAATCAGACCAATAACTATGCTTCCTTACAATTTCGTCATTATTCTATTGTTTTTACTGTAAATCTCTAATTTTTTGTACAAAGTCTATTAATTTTTAGTCTATTATACTTTGCTCAAAACTGTTCATATTGATTTTCTTTTCAAATTTACTGAATTAAAATTAATATTTCACGATTTAAGTGACACTCTTCCTTAAAGGTTGCAACGGATGAAAAATGGGGCCCCAGCTGCCTGCAGAGAGGGGGTTCGAGGATGTCGCGATGATTTAACCAAGGCAGACAGTTAAAGAGGTAATGATTGCGTTTTGAACGTACAGAATAATGCGGTCAAGCATTAGGAGGATTTGAACATGGATAATCAGAGATGATTGTAATTAAAGACCCGTTTGCGATTGCGCAATGGGACCGTGCGTCTTCGCGACTCGCTTCACAGACCGTACACAAATCATGTCACGCTAAATTCGCTTGATTTTCATCCCGCCATATTCTCCTTATTAGTTCATCCCACAAGTTCGAATTTTCTTCTAGCATTTAAAGCAATGTTTCTTCCATTTCTTCTAATTTTATGGAAAACCGTAATTTTTGCTCCGTTCAATAACTCCCCGCTTCTACGACAAAAACATACTAACACTGTAAACCTTCTTTGACTTTCTATTAAAATGTTATTCGACGCTGCTTTTAGTGCACTGTTATTTTCAAATTTGTTACCCAATTTATAGCAAGTCCTTGACAAAAATTAAAACAAATAGTTAGCGTTAAATTATCTAATTTGTCTTTTGGAAACGTTACCCTAACATGGCGATTTTTTTTAGAGGTAAACTACTATTTCTTGCCAACACCTGTCCGCATAATTCGTTCTTTTTTTCCAGTCAAATTATCAAGTATTCTTAAGTATATCGTCTATGTTGGAGTTTACAGTAATGATTCTTAAAATGAACCCTAGACATGATTCGTAATCGAACATTTTTATCAACTCTGCTGGTATCGAAAGATGAGCACAAAACAATGTTCATTTTAATAATCATTACTGTATTCAACTTTCTAGGTATGAGTTCATTTTGCCCAGACCTACGTTACGAATTCCTACCAGAAGTTTCGACCAGTCACCCGGTAGACGACTCCTGGTCGTTCCTATTGCGTAAATCGGGGAAGTATTTTAATACGAAGAACGCCGCAAGGTAGGCAAGCCTCATAAATACAGTTTATCCGGTGGCACGCCCATCCACGCTCATTATTCCAAAATATCTCATTCCGCTCGGCATCGCCCGCCCGGTCGTCATCGCGCCGTGTCGCCAGATTTAAAAAAGTCTTATCTCAGACGCGGCGCAGAGACAGAAACAGGAGAAAAGAAAGGGTGGGGCCAGAAAGAGCGAGAGTAACAGAGGGATGAATTGGAAATAAGAAAGCGAGACGCGTGAGCAAGCCCGTGCGCGGCGCAGAAGGAGATTCGCCGCGGGGGTGGACGCGATGGAAACGTTAATTGTCCAATAAAGTCGAGTTACGGTCGGCAAAAATATGCCGTTAACGGCCTCGTAAGGAGACCTGGAAATGACGCGGAAAGACGTTACTTTTCGCTTAACTCCGCCATCCTGACTCCAACGAGGACCTTGTCATTGGCCCGCTAATTCTTCGAAATCTATCGAATGCTAACAAAATTTAGCAAATTTTATTCATAAACAACGAAAGCCTTCGTCTAGATATCGATTTAACCCTCGGACCGATTCATGTCATGTCAAATACATGAGTTTACGACCCAACATTACGTGTTTTGTAGAAAATGTGACATGCAATTGCATGGGATACACGTGTAATAAAGATCATAAATTGTTAACTAATCAATTCTTGATCTAAGAATTCTAATACTTTTTGGAAGAGAATACAAAGATACATGGATTGATGTGTACGTTTTCGATAATGAAATTTTTGGTAATTTTTACTACTGTAATTTCTTGTCAACAGATTATTGACTAACTTTTGTTCGAAAAGTTTTTTTATTGATTTAGCGAAAATGCTTAAAATATCATAGTAATGACCTAACATTTCTTCGTTACTTCTTAAAAATAAAATATAAAATATATAACAAAAATTCTTATTTCTTTTTTAATGCCACAACAATGGTTTGATTTTGATTTTCTAAAATTGGCATTTCCTCACGTCAAGGGTCTAAATCATGCACCACAACACAGAAGACTGAAAAGGAACAAACCGACCGATTTGCAGAATTAAGTAAAAGAAGGAACATCGCATGTGAATAGCCATGTCTTTAGTTCATCAAATTTGCTGGTTAGCCCAATGAAGCTAATTGCAATTTAATATTTTATAAAAATAAAAAAAAACCATATTCCTATAACCTCTTAAAATTGACTTATTTACTTTATCATTATTTTTGTCTACTCTCCGAGGCTAGAATCGTGAGACGATCCAAGTATCTTCCTTCTCGATCCCCCAGTCGCTACCTACGAGCACGCGTTTGCAAAATATAATTTCTGCGGACGCATTGGCGTAAGTTTTTAATTATTTCTCCCCGTATGGAAGGGAGAAATGGCCCACAGTTGGTCCGGCAATCACGGTTGCATTCAGCCAGTCTCCCGATAATGGCCGCTTCCTCGAGCTGGCGTCTCGCAGGATCAAAATATTTCAATCCAAGGAGTCGTGGCACGGTGACACAATGGCGGCACGTGTTAATGGGATTAGTCGGTTTACTATGGGGCCAGGGCTGGAGACACGGGGGACGAGACCGAAGCGTGTGCCCACGCATGTATCCTGGCTTGTCAGGATGTGCTTGGCGCATACGACGAGGAGCTCTGAACAAGGACCCACCGCTACACCTTTACATAATCCTGATATTTATAGATATTTGTTACGGCACTTCGGACGTGGCACGCATCAAGCGATAAAATTTCATTGCACTCGGGAGCTGGTTAGGCTACGCGCTGGCGGAGAAAACCAAAGTTAATCGCGGGGAGAAAGATACGAGGCAGCCATCGTTGTCGAGACAATCGCGTCGTAAAGAATGCATTGCGAAACTCCCTCGAGTTTGATTTCGGAGACAATACGTTATCGGATTATCGCTCGAAGAATTTACTGGGCCCAAGAAAAAGTAAATAACGTCGTTTTCCGTTCGTGGATACAAATGGAAAATCGTATTACCGATGGCCTAATAAATTTCCACCGTTCGCCGGAGCCACTTTGTCAGGACCTGGAGGGGGGACAAAGGACGTCTCCATTAACGTCTCCCATTAGTCGATTAATTACAACGTTCCCCGCGACGCGTTGAAAATCCGTCGGTCCCTTTCAGAGATTTTCCCAGGACACCGAGGTGACGACGAGCCGCGGCCGTCCGGGTTGGAAGGAGTCCAGTGGGGCCGGGGTTAAAAAAACGAGAAAAGGAAAGAAGTTCGAAAGGAGAAGAGGCATCGAGTAAAGAAGAGAAATTTCTCGAGAGACGGAAGGAAGGAAGGAAGGAGCGGAGAAAAATGAATTCGGCGTCCCCGCGGCATTGGGAGCCGAACACGTACAAGGGCTCCCGGGAACAGGATCGCGCGGGATTATGATTATCCTTGCCGCGAGGAACGAGTGATTTATCCTGTCGCCGTCCTCATTACTGCCTCACGGTCACATAATCCAACCTGCTGCCACACCCTGCTGACCGCTCGCGCATAGATTAAGGCACCGTCCATATCAGCGTAGGTGCATCCTGCTGGAATATTTACCATTTTTTACCTTTTCGTTGCCCCGTTCTCGCGGCCATCGGAGGGGTGAAAATTAAATTTATACAGATTCGAGAAGATCGTCGTTTTTAACCTCCTAAGCACGATGCACCAGCGTACTATCTTTCGCGGATGTCACCTTTCCGATACTGTAGTGGTACTATACCGTTTGAATTAAATGATCGTTTTCATATTGTTGAGAATAAGCATGTGCAGTGAGTCAATACTATCTGAGGAGGACACTCGTTTATTGCACCCCGTCTCGTTTTTTTTTTCTGAGACTCAAGCTCAGTTAGCAGAAAACCGTCAAGCTAAGAACAGCATTTACGTCGAAACTCTGTCGTATTTATAAATATTCGACACATATATTTTGCCTTCACAATGTTTTATAACAGTGTTAACGATATAGAAACAGAATATACGATCAACAAAAAGCTTCATTCTAATGTTTACGCGTGGTTGAACTCTGTCGTACAGAGAAACAGCCGTGCCTAAGTTGTTAAGTGATACCAACCTGATACCGTGACAACCAAGACGAGGGACAAAGCTTTGGACGTTCCAACGAGACTTTTTAATCGAAATCGACCGCGTCGCGTATCTACCTGTCCTCGATGAAATATATCCTTCTATAGGTTATATCAGTTTAAACGCGAAGGAGGGGAAGGGATCACCAAAATTTTTCATCGCTCGCTCTCCCCCCGGATAGGAAAACCTGCCCGATATGAGTTGGTTCGCGTGGACGGCGAGGAACAGGGGCGAGAGAAACGGAACGGGGTAGGTGGACGGGATTTTTACGGAGAAGAACATAAATATGGGGTATTATTCTCCCGGAGCTGCCCGGTCGGCTGGCTGTCCCTCTGATTTATAGGCTCGGCTTGTGAACACGGCTGCCGGTATTTTTATTTAAATTTAATACACTCCACTTGCCCCGCGCGGGGGTGTATTAGGCAGCTTTAATAAGCGGCCGTGTACGAGTAAATATGTAATGCGCGCGGCCGTGCGTGGCGCTGATGATGATATACGGTCGAAATTCTCGCGACTTTCCCTCTGGAAAGCTGAATCCGAAACAAAAGTAATTTTTAGCGCGTGGCCTTGATCCCGGGGACAGTCTCGCTCGAAGACGATTTTATTTCCCGACGATTCGAAAATTGGAAAATGCTGTCGTTTCGTCGACCTCTGCTACGCGACTTTTCTTGATAAATCCAAATATGGACGAATCACGTTTGGGTTTCGTTTTAAGAATCATTACTTTATACAGGGTGGCGCACGAACTAGTCCCCACGATTTTTCAGCCCCTTTCGATGGTCTGACAAAAAGTGTTTCCTATCGAACGCGTTAATCAGTATTTAACCGACAGGAAATTATAGTCGATTAAATTTAAAAATCAATTGATTTTCGATAAAAAATTAAGGTCATTGTTATATTTTGAAATGGAACTAGGTATTTTTAACTTCATAGTATCGTAGGCGACGTCGAAAAGAATTCAAAAGAAAAATGTCACGAATCGATTGCCACAATATTTAAAATTATTTGAAGATACATAACAGGAAGACCTCGCATTTGAACGTAAACAAATGAACATAAACGTTACGAATGCTCGTTTATTCAACTTCAGAACTTAACACACGAAATAAAATAAAAATTTATACAAAATGTGTAGAAATATACAAAGAAGTTTTCTAATTGAAGCTATACATAAGATTTTGTTACAAAGAATAGAACTTTGCGTCGCAGAAGGTGGAATGCAGCTTGAATATTTAATTTAATTACTAATTACATGCACCTTTTTAACATGCGTGTTTTCAGTTTGGTTTTGTATAAATTTTTCTTTTATTTTGTTTGTTAAATTCTGAAGTTGAATAAACGTCATGTTATTAATAAAGCATTGAAAATCATCGTGTAGTAGGTCGTTGAATTTGTCTTGACGTTACCTACAATACTATGAAGTTAAAAATACCTAGTTCCATTTAAAAATATAACGAAAAATCGCGGGGGTTAGTTTGTGCCTTACCCTGTATATTACCATGAGACGATGTTTACGTACTATTTAGAGAATTTAGAGAATCCTCAATTCATCCTTGAGAGTTAAACGATAGCACGCGTGGGATATCTCTTTGTCCAGGAGCGTAGATTTAAAAGTACTTCGTCATGATATCTAACGGGGTATCGATGTCCGTTGGACACTAATTCGGGGGTAGACTGTGTACAGACGAGCTTCTGATATGTATATACGCTAAGTCGATCCTTCTCGCATGATGGATCGAGGTAATGTAGCGTATTACGCATTTACGCAACACGCAGACAGTCGGTCCGCGTTGATCCTAAGCTCGTGGCGCAGGGTAAGGGTGACCGTGGGAGTGAGCGCAATGGGTGCTCCACCACGGCACGCAGGTACATCCATAATCGGGGGTTGCAACGCATCGATAACATCCCAAGTGCTTTAATTCCTGGCAGACAACCTCGACCTCTGACGAAGCCACGCAATTATGAACGTAACAAATTCGAAACCGCGATAATGGACTATTTTAATTATTATATTCTGATTATGTTTCGATGTGCAATGGCCACTAATCTTCGAAAGAGTAAAAGTGTCGTGGCATTTATGAATGGTTTTAGAGTCACATAGGACTAGTACGGGTAGGGAAGATATGACAAGTTGATCCTTTAGTGGAATCCTTGAAATGAATTAACGAGGAATGTAACTCGTTCGATAATCTCTCACTTTGATCGAAACTGGTAGATATTACAAAATATTGAAACATCGTATTAATAAATATTATGGATGAAATATATATTTAATTAAACCTTTCAATGATTAATAGAAGTGGAAAAAATGTTGAATATGAACAAGTTTGGATTTCGATGATTAACACTTGATCTGAATAGAATTCTCATTTAACCATAGGCGATGCTCCTGTAACTAATTAAATGTTTATAAACGATTCTATAATACAAAATACATTAGAAAAGGCACACACATGAAATAGATCCATTAATTAAATTATACATCACGAGACACACATATGAAATTATACATTTCGTGATTTAATTAATGGATGAAATACATTTATTTAATTAGTTACAGTGTTAATCATCGAAATCCAAACTTGTTCGTATTCAACATTTTTTTCACTTTTATTAATCACCATCTTTTATCAGTCACGAGATGTGTAATTTAATTAATGGATGTATTTGATATGCGTAGATTTTAAAATATCATTGCACAGATTTTTAAAATGCATGATTTAGGAAATGATATGCGACATAAAAGTGAAAAATATCTTACGAATGAACTTTAAACCCCAACTTTCTATACATATAATGCAACAATTAGGGGTGAATTAAGTTTTGGTAGGAATGGGTGTACATGAAGTGTCAGTAGGTTTGGTGTTAATATAATTATTCTTTATCCCCGCCCATTGGTCATTATGCCCAACCTCGACAACTTAAATTCAATAAATAAATAAATAAACACCTAGTTTGTACGAATACTATTTCTGTCAGAGTTGATTATAACGATAATATGCTATTAATGTCCACTCAGAATGTCAGATCTAGATCATTCGATTTAAATATTCCTGAAAAAACGGATTAAAAAATTGGGGTAGGTGTTGTTAGGATCGTTGGTGCTATGAAATTCTGAGTTGGAGGAGGTGGCATGTCCTGAACGTTTCGAGCATAGATGAAGATCAGAGTCCTGCGCGGGTTCCACGCCAAAACAGTCCGGTTTCCAGGAAACGCTTAGAAGTGGCGCGCTCTTGACCTAAAGAGACGCGGAGATTATCCTTAACATTGATTGGTTAATTCAAAAGGCGCCCCAGATTTTCCTCATGGAGCAAACTAAACCCATTCCAAGAATAATATCGATATTATGCTCGTAAGAAGTATAAATAAATGGATTTATTAACGAGTCATTCAACTATTAACAATCCTCATGAATTTTTTTAAAATGAATGCTACGTCTAACGTTCTGATTATTCGTTGTAGTTTATTTAACTACATTTTAATACATTTATAGTTTCAAGACAGTTTTAAGTAATCGTTTGTTACGTTTTAAAACCAAACAACTGGAAAGATTCTTAATTAGTACGGTTTTCATTATCGCTGAAAATGAAAATTTTAGAATTTCTTTAATAAAAAAACTATGACATACTCTCGACATAAAAATATAACTTTGGTTCGGATGAGAGCTCTTTCTTAGTAATTTGTGGAATAACCTGTACAAATTTCGGAGCAATCGGTTATATAATTGTTGAAATTTTATCTACATTTAAACTTTTATTCTAAGAGTAAGTACTAAATTTTTGAAAATATTACTAGATCAATACTGGAAGTATTTCTTTAAAAATCTAATAGTGCATTCCTAAATATATGCACTTTCGAGATACGAAAAGGAAAATCAATTTTTTGAAGGTGTTGCGGAAGAACGACCCCCTAACAGGTGTCCCGAGGAGGATTCTTTTTTCCATTTAAGTGTCTCGCGTCGTTCGAGAAACTGGCACAAGCATTCTTCCGCGTTCACCCGACGTTCCCACCGAAATACAATTTTTTCTTCCCATTCACGGAAGCATTTCGCCCATCCTGACCACCGCAACACGTTTACCCGAAACGAAGGAGAGCAGAGATATTCAAACTGTTCCTTCCGGGGGCGGACGTTTCCAGATGGCCTGGCCCGCGAAAGGATTCAACGGCGTACAGAAATGCCGACGGTTTTCAAAAAATTCACACAATGAAGAAGATCCGTTGGGGGGGTGGGTCCGGACGATTCTGACGAAGCGAGAGGGAGAGGTTTATTCGCGGACAATATGTTTCCTCGTGCTTGCAACGAGAGAAGCGCCGCTCTAGGGTCGCCGTCGCTTTTGGGGTGGCTCACGGGGCTTGTAACTCGGTTAAACTGGCACGGATATTTCATTAGCCGTCCCCCGAAGAGAGTCGACCCCACGTACGACCCCAGAAGCCCGTAAAGCACGGAGACAGACCGAGGGCTGTACGTCCTGTGATCCTCGAAAGGCATCGTCGTTTCGCTGTTCGAGGCTCGTCGCATTAAGTCGAGTGCCGCGCGCCACCCCACTTTCCGCTAAATTGTTGACACGACAAATATATCGCTCCTCGTTGTGTACCCTGCGCGTCTCGTTCTCGAGGGTGTGTTTCGAAAATTCGTCGGCCCGGGCCAGAGAGACCGTAACTTTTCGAGCCCCTGTTATGATTTTAATTTTGACTCTTCGCCCCACCCTTGGGACCGTTCTCGCGGACGACCACGGAATGGAATTCGAATTAAAATTAAAATAAATCTTCCTTCCGTGACGAAAGGACGAGTGTGTCTTCTCCTCCCTCGCTGGGAGTTCTCTTGACACAGTCTTCGATTTCATACTAATCGTTCGATCGTTCCCGAATGGTCGTACTCAAATATTCGAACGTAGAAACTGGGGGCAAGTTGTAACGAAGCATTTTAAAATTATTCTGATATATCAGCTTTGACGCGACAACATTACGTGTGTTTAATAAGATAAAGTAAAGTTTTAAGTATCCGAATTATTGAATCTAACCACACGCCTGTAACCGTCCCCAACATCCTTACACTAATCGAATGCTTCGTGTAGTATTCTTGGTGCCCTTTAGTATAACTATTCTTAAATCTTGTCTGTACCATTAAGTGGACGGAGAATTATTTAATGTTAAGATTACGGCGAGCTCTACGTTGAGCCATTAGTCTAAATTGTAGCTCTAATTATAAGATAACCGTTTAGGTTTATCGTACCCCTTTGTATATACATATATTTATAATTGTTTTCTCGGCACAATAAACATGTTCGTTATAAAAAACACACTACTAATCACTCGATCTGTTCCGAATAGTTCACCATCGCGCGTAAATCTTCGCGGTGCCATAAAGTCTCGAGAAACCAGGGGCAACCGTTGATCTGGCCGTTTTTCGATGGACCACGGCACAAAAGGAGCACCATCGCGAGGAACCACGGCCGGTGCACATTCGTCATTCCCCGGCAACGCCCGTGGTTCCTCTCGCGGAAGCGCATCCTGGAAGTATCCTTTAAATTCTGGCTGGCTTATTTCGCGACGAGAAGGAAAGCCGCCGCGCGAGATGGCCAGAGACCTTAAAGGATGGCGCAGCGGCCGGTCAGCGCGGAGGGGCGAGCTGTTATCACGGACATTAGCTTTCAACGGGTCTCCCAGGATATAAAAGTAGCCCGGGGCGGCCATTACTCGGACATTGTCCGCGCGAGTCTCTTTCCTTCTTTCCGTCTGCTTTTCCCAGCCCTGGTTCTCCTCTCCCGTCGTACCCTGTCTTTCTCCGTGGAATCGTTCGACCGAGGTGCAACGGGGAGAAAGAGAAGCCAAGGAGCCAGGAAGACGGAAGCGAGACGAGAGGTCTCCTTATCAGAATTCCTGGTCCGTTCCAGCGTCACCTTGTCGCAAATCCATTTCGCAGTCGGCGAATTTCCACTCGTACACGTCCCCGGGATTCGGGACGAGGGCTGGGTTTCAATCGCGCGAATTTCCTCCGGCTCCTTCAGCCCTTTTTCTTCCTTCCCCGTCGCCCCCCCTCCCCATCCATGGCTCTCAACTTAAAGACGAAAATGGAAGAAGAATCTCTTAATGGATTGTGCCTAATTCGAGCGAGAGGGCCCCTACCGTGCAACTGGTCGGGATTGTATCGAGAAAATGGCGACGTAGGTGGCTCTTTTCGCGACTGTCTCTTCCCAGCGATTCGATCAAACTTTGATGAGAAAAGGAAACCTTCGCGTTGGACTTGTATTATTATTTATTTGATCCTTACCTACGGTTTACGTGTTTACATCTTTCTATACAGGGTGGAAAATTGCGGTGCAATCAATTAGGGAGCAATTCTACGTAGGAAAATAAGGAAAAAATATAGTATACAATTTTTTTGTTAGAAGTTTCTAGAAGAAGTGTTCTATTAGCCTTTATCCGTGCTAGTATTTACACGAACATTAATAATGTAGAAATTATCGAGATAGTTCGATAGACTATAACAGTCCATTTCGTTTCGTTTATTGCAAGGTATTTTAATCGAGAGTATGTTGACACGTTTCTCGTTTTTGGAGATTGACGAGGTAAAACTAAAAAATAATAATACGTTTGTGCAGTCATCTTTAAATAGTCGTGCACAATTATAAATTTAAATAAAACTGATGTAAATTGAATAAACCTAAATAGAAAAGTTTCGATCTATGCAAGTAGCAACGAGGATATTTCCAATAATACTTATAAAGTAATAAACTTTAAATTCGGACAAACAATATTGTTGCTTCGTCGTTAAATTCCTCTTGGCACGATAAAATAAAGTAATGAAGATGACCTTGACTGTTTTGGAATAAAAAAAATTTATTGCTAGTTTTTATATTGCAATTTGTAGCTGATCAGAGACTGGTTAATTTTACATGAAACAGGAACCATCCAAAGTTTATAAACTTTGCTAGGTTCTATTACATATTTGTTGCATCTATCATATTGCTTCGTAAGATATCTCTCAACTGACAATAATTAATCTTCCTGCCAGTTCTTTTCCAGACGTTAATAATTTAATATATGCACCGTTAATAGATTAATTTACTTTTAGACGAAAAGTAATTTTAGTTTACCGAACAAATTGTTAAGGCCAGAACTACCAGAGATAGTCAAAATATGCGTAATTTCTAATAAAAATTCTTTTTGAAACTGTACCGTAATTTTTTATAAGAGAACGAATAAACATTTATTTTCATTGCGTTATATTATTCCAGTATCTATCGTTTAAATTTCTTTGCTACAAATAAATACACCATAATTGTCAGTCGTTCTAGCCTTAATAATCGTTATAAAATAAAAAATATATTTTTAAGGACGTCTAGCGACGAAACAAACTTCTATTCAGATTTCGCTCTTTTATCTATTTCCTAGAGACGTATGCATTTGCATAAACATTCGCAGTGTAATAATAACGAACGCTGTATTGCACAATGGTATGGTTAAACTGTTGCACGTATCAAGATATACACTGTGGTACTTAAGTCACAGGTGCGAGGGGTTAAAGGAAACGAAGATTCGAATCGTGGGGCAAATCAGAACGCAAGAATCACGACGCAATACGCGTTCACGTTTGATCGCCGATTGTATTCCCCGGGCCCATTATCGGCCGCTAATAAATCCACATATTCCTCGTTAATTACCCGCCGCTAAAATTCCCGGCGGATCGCGCACGGTTAGTCAGAGGACTCGGATGTTCCCGAGTCAGGAGACGGGAAGCAATTATCCGGTTCGAGATCGCAGCTCGAGCCGGCCCCTCTCCCTTTATTCGGCCCAATGGGGTAAAAAAAGTCTGAAATATTGGCAAGCGGTATCTCAACAAATTAGCTCGATGAAACGCGGATGGAACACAAAGTGAAGCTTCGGTGGGGAGGTAGGGACGAGGAGGCCAAAGACAGAGGGGCAACAGAGCAAGGGAGCAAGAGAGAGAGAAGGAGAGAGGAAACGTTGGAAAGATGAAAACGAGGAGAAGACAGACAGAGTCGAAGGGGGTGAGGGGGCAAAAGAGGAGAGAGGGCGAATCAAAGTAAAGTCGTTCAGACTCATTGAACTGGAAGTAACCGACAGAGTGGCTTCCGCGCCTGCCGCTACTAATCTTATGCAATTACTTTACAATTCACTTTGCCGGTTGGCACTCACTGCCGATAGAACAATCTCTGAAATCGAATTACCCCTCGAAAGTTTTCCAGCCGACCCCGGCGCGTTCTCGCGCCGCGTCGACGGCTTTTTTTGCAGGTAACGCCGTCGCGACACCCGATGATATACTTCGGTTTAAACAGTCCCTTTACGGGATACTCCCCCCGTCGCCTCGACAGCCTTTATTCCGCCCTTCTAGCCCCGGAATCTCGAATTCTTCCGGCGACGGGGGGTGAAAATTGCACATTTCGCGACGCGATTTCGGCCCGTTTCTCCGTCACGATTTCTGTATCCAAAGGGTGGCTCGTCCGAAATAAATCGAAACGAACGAACAAAAGGGAGATCAACGGGGGCCTGTAGCGCAAAAGGAGCAGACGGTTGAGAATCGTTAAATAAGAGCGAAAACATGAACGTCGAAACCGAGACTACCCGGTATCGATATCTTGGCACGGTCCGCCCGTGTCCCTATCCAATCTTAGTTATTGAAAAACTACAAGACCTTCCTAAACAATGGGGGCCCCATGGGGAACGGGAAAGGCAGTGCCATTTCATTAAGGAGCGCTGCGAGTGCTCCTCGAACCGCGTTTCTCCGATTGAATTCGCATAGAGCGAAGATCGAAATACTTTTTGTGGGCGATCGAGCTCGAAAAGTTCGACCCCGACATCCGTCGAGAGGGGGGACGAGGTACAGAGAGAGGGAGAGAGAGACTCTCGCCGGAAGCCATTCCCAGAAATTAATTTCTCCCCGCGTGTTTTGCATGGTGGATGCGCGGCTCTATCCATTTAGACTGATTTGTTACACGGGTCCTCTCTCCATCGTTGCGACGCACGAGTGTCGACGACAGCAGGAGGCGAGATAAAAATCGTTCATTAGACCCGGTAGGAACACGCTAGACAACGCTGTTATCGGACGTCGCGATCGTTCGGTCAGATGGACGAAACCACTTGAAAATCCACTTGACGAGAGGGGAATTTCTTTTGGTAGACTACCATCCGTCAGCTGGACCGTTCTGGTCTCGTTGTTGCAAGGACCGGCGAATTAATCAGGCTTCGATGCACGGAGTAGGTTACTCGATTTCGAGCAGCACCGATCGCGACCGGTCCATTAACATAATTGTCGCTCTTTTGCATACTGCACGCGTACGAAAATTCCCATGAAATTCGGTAGATCTCGACTCTGCCGAAAATTTCAAACGTTTATTGCGATTGGTGCATGTTGGGGCATCGCAAAAAATGTTGTGCGTTTTAAAATCTTCGTTCAGGGGAAGATTACCGAATATGTAAACGCTCGAAACATTTTTGACATTTCAAAATTCAAAATTCAGCTACATTATTCCTATTTATACCCTACGACGTACGTACATTTTCTTATTATAATAATAAAAACTTTACAATATTGTATTTAATATAAGTGAAATGATAAAATGTTTATCTAAATAACTAAATGTTTCACCATTATTTATGATTATACTGCGAATGTTTATGTATTTATGAGAAATTTACTTAAGATTCGAATTATTATATTTAGGGGTTGAGACAACCCTCTACAAAGCTCCCATTCCATTAATTCTATTAAAAATATTAACAGTATGAATTTGCACAAGGATCCCCAAAGCTATTTATGATTTTAAATTAGTAGTTATACTCAATTTTTGTTTCACATGCGTAATATACACCTCTGCTATTTTATTGCACTTTATGGTTGGAAAATACTGCATAATCTTTATGTTTTTCTCGTGAATGTCCAACAATTGCACTCGCAATTTTCCATCAAAGTGTTATTGATTCCCATATGGACTTAATTTTGATTTAATCGTATTATATTACAAATATTGATGAAATAATTATTAGATATTTGCATCGAATCACAATATTACGAGAGGATAGATGTAATAGTAGTCGAAAAATTCAATATTGGTGTTATAAGATCGCCTAGAACAAAATACGATGTCGAATATAGGGTAAAATTCATTGAAAATAATATCCGTTTGTTTAATTGTATTTCCAGTTTTGAAGCTGTTACTATATTTCTACGAAGGTTACTAGTTGCTCGTAATGCTGTTACATTAACTAATTGTTCAAAATATAGGTTACAATAATTGTAAATAATAGATAGACCAACATAACTAATTTATAAATGTTTAATTATTTAGACACCAACTAACGAACGCATGAGTTCTCCAAACATGTTTAATTTATTGATGAATATAGAATTAATCATATAAAATAAACGTATAATATTTTATAATAATCTTAATATTAGCAGAATTCAGGAAATATGAGCCTGTATTATTAAATTATAATCAATTAAAGTATTTAAATTAGTTAAAACTCACATCAAACCTACTTAATTTCTTTAAATATCTGTAGTTTGATATTTAAGTATTAAAATAAGATATCGATTTAAAAAAATTTATCAATGAATTCGAATTTACAAATGAAACGTAAGAGTTAGTTTATGAGTAAATTAAAAATTGTTATACGGTGATCGTGGATAAAATTTACCTAACTGGAATTTCAATTTTAATTTAAAACATTGACTTTTTGCAACTAATTTGACAAATGGACGAAACAAATTATGAAAATGCACACAAATATAATGTATATATTTTTGTAATCAGCGTAGAAAGAGTTTTCCAACAATGTATTAATGTTCAACTGGTGACGTGACATAAAAAATTATTTTACGCATTTCAAGCAACTGTAAATATACCTCCAACTCTCGACTAAATATTTCATGCTACATAGTAACTGTTTGAAATTCAGTGTCAAATAGCTTTCTACGAAAAAAAAACGCGTACTATTTTTCGTTACTGCCATTTTCCGTGTTTAGTGCCAAATTAAAGTGGTCACCATTTATGCCTACTCTTTTTTCTGTCTAAATACATACACATTTATATTTTTTATGTACTCATCTTTTTTATTTTAGAATGGGTATAAATGATTTCTTGTGCAACGAACCAGTTTGTCAAAATTTCAGAATTCTAATATCGATGATTAGAAATAAGATGAAAATGTTTAAATTGGAAGCAATCATGATTAACTTTTTCAACGAGAAAAATAAGTACAAATTGTCGAAAGTAGAATCTAGATGTAGAGTCTAGAAGTAGAATCTAAAGTAGGATCTAAAAATTATTAACTGAGAATAGGTCTAAAATCAAATAAAAAGAAAAAAAACAATAAATGTTATGTTTTAAATCTACTAATCGGCGGAAGGAATGTTCTCTACGAACTAACAGGCTCCACACAAAAGATTTTCTACAAAATTTTCTGTCAAAAAATTCCGCTATGCATTTCATTTATTCTATCCAAAGTCACATATCTAAATAGAATTAAATAAAAATTGTACAATAAAATTAGTCAGATTCTGGTTAGGTCTGGGTTAGGAATCAGCAAAATTTGACTTCTACGATGAGAAGACATTAGACGTGCAGCCATCTGCTAGTTTTGCCTCTAATATTTACAAAATAATTCTGAAAGTATCTCCCTTACCTAATGCCAAGAAAAAGAGAACAGAAACAAGAGCCAGAAGATGTGAAAGTAAATAAATAAATTATCGACCAAGGAGAAAGAGAACAAAAAAAGAATGAAAGAACAAACAAACCAGAATATTCTAACTACGAGAATGAAACTTGGAAACCATTTGCGTGGTTTGTTTAGAAAGCAACGAAGAAGACTAGATTCAGTGTTATAGCTGTGAAAAGTGGACACACGAAGCTTGTGTCGATATCCTTGAATGTGCAGATAACTATGTTTACATACGATCGCTATGTCCTGTACTAGGGTATACCTAATGATCTGTTCACATTCTATACCAAAGCTTAACCAAAGTCACAGTCAACTATTATAATAATATTATTTGTTCTGTTGCCCTATATTGATTTCCAAATAAAACAATATAGAAGACACACAATATAATATTTTTTTAACGATTTAAAAAAAACCTTAAATGTTCGGTACTAGGGGAACTCCCCCTACTTTTCGGTATTTACGCTACTTTCCACGAGACCTATTCGTTCGCAGATTGCTAAAAAAAAATCTCACGAGACGTTAGTTTATCGATAACCATCTGGTACCCGACATGATGAATAATCAGGACGTCAGAGCGTTTCTTCTTCGCCAATCTAATAGATTGTCGACAAACGATTCACCGGCTGCGCGGGCTCCCCAGCAACTCGTCGATTTCATTCGGTTCCGGGAATTCTATTGACTCCGCCGCCCCCCCTGAGTAATCGCAGTAATTTCAAGGCGACCAGCCGTGACGACGTGCCTCGTCACCGCGCTCATAATTGCTTCCTAACGGGGCCCGGTACCGGACAAAACAAACAGCACCATATGGGCCACCGTGGCGGCGAGAAGGAGACGAACGCGAGGAACGGAGGGGGGGATACGCCAAATACGGTCCCGAAACCGCCCCGATGGTGCACCGACGCGCTCCTGGGGGCGCGTTGCATCCGCGATCGAGATACGCCCATGTAATCAAGAGAACCAAAGGGGCAACCCCTTGTTACACCCCCGAAAAGCCACCCTTACAACGATATGGTGAGCCGTGATTAACTTTTCGTCGTGGCGCCGCGCCCCATTCATTTGCCATTCATTCGCGTCCGCGCGGATTACTACCGGTACCGAGAGCGCGTGTGCGAGCGTACATGGGAAGATCAGAGAACAAAATCACTGACTAACCGAGCGACTGAACGACTGATTTGAACGCGAGCGCGTCGCTTCCACGGGCCTCGATTGCCTGTCCAATACGTTCGCCGGCTTTCTATCGTCGGGGAAAAAGAGAGCGAAATTGCAAATGTAATCGTTGACGAACGATACCGTCGAGGCTCTTCAATTTTTCACCGGAAACATTCCGCGGCGTCCGACTCTCGCGCACTATCCGCCGAGTAATTATCCGACGAGAGCCGGTAAACAGGGTAATTGGGCAACGATTTTTAACGACGATCGTCCCTTCAGGGAGGAGAATCGATTCCTTTTTTTTATCTTACACCGTCAGATTTAAAAGAGGGTTGTCTAAATGTCGAATAGACGAATACATCGATGGTTCTTAAAATGAATACGTGATTCGTAAATTGAACGTTTCTATTCGTTTCGACTGAGATCCCCTTTGGAGCCTGTGAAGTGTGAAAGATGATATTTAAAAAACGATACGAGCTCTTTTGTATAAAACACAATGCTTTGTTTACATTCGTTGTACTCTTCTTTGATTGTCGACTACAACCGTCATGCAAAAGATAAAGACGACTCTAAGGTTCAACGATATCATTGTGTATAAATATCTGCTTGAATTTCGCCTCCATTTTACAAAAGATTTAACATACTAACCCCGGAACGATGTGCATGTTAAAAATCATTTCTGTATATGGACCTTTGGATAGATTTCTTATTACAACTTTCGTAATTTTGGCACCTTTTGTAGTCAGAAATTGAAGGCTTCGTGTCCACGGTTATTTAGTAGATATTTAACTATATATTTGTTATTTGTTATGTAAGATATTTAAACGGGAATTGAATTTTTCGATAGAGTCGTACAAGTTGCAAAATTGCGTACTCTGGGTGATCGGATTCGAAAACATAAAATTTGTTCTAAATCTACGTGGAAAAAAATGGCATGTTACGGAACGATCAAAGACATACATTAAAGTTAATCGATAATTAACGATCTTAAAAATAAAAAGAGAATCGACGCGTATCCTTCTAATCTGTAGCATATATAAACTTAAATGTCGTACAATCGGTTCATAATTATGATTGTAACTGTTCCCATAACGATCGAACGCACGAAAGAGCTTATGCTGCACCTTGTCAAATCGGTTAATCACCGAGACTCGAGAAGGTGATTAGATAGCTTGTACTTTGCTATATAAAAGTGGAAGTAAACTAATGAATTGTACATGAATTTTACTGAAAATGAATTATTGAAATCGTGACAGTTTGATTTATAAATCCAACCAGTGTGTTTGTGATATTAATAGTCTGATCAGAGTAAGATAAGCGATCACCGTAGAGAGCTGCATACTATTCAGCATACAAGGGTACGAAATTGTCTGCCAATTCCTAATTACAAAATTAATTAATTATCAACAGTATTTGAAAAAAAGATCCTCGAAAAACCCCTCTTTATAACGTTTTAAACTAAAAGACCTTTTGGAACTTGTATTTCTGGAATATCTCTGACCGCGACCTAGTTGGATGAAGCACATAGTTAAATGAGTCAACCAAACCCCGTCGCCCTTGCAAATAGGTCACATTTTCTCGTCTGAAATAGTTACACAAACGTCACCTAAAGTGTAACATTGCGTAGTATGTTACATATCAATTATTCTCACGGTTGAATCGATTGCAGCTAGAAATGAAATCAAATGAAAATTGAATTTACAAATGTATTGCAGATAAAATTCACTCTTGTGTGAAATAATTTATTATAATTTAAAGTGTTATAACTCTTAAACTATTAGGTGTAGGACATAAGTGTCTTCATATTCTTTTGTAGAGATTAAAAAGCTGCTCCGAATAGTGCAATTAAAATTATAAAATTCTATTTTTTTTAAAAGTGCAATTGCATTTTTTAGATGCACCGATGCAACTGCATCATTTTTAAAAATGAATCTCTATGATTGCGATACCACTATTCGTTCTAGTTTTTTAAGCTCTACAAAATAGTATTAGGGTATTTATGCTATAAACCTAATAGTTCAAGGTTTATGGCAATTTAAAGTATATTAAATTATTTTACAATACTTTAAAGTGCTACAACTCTTAAACTATTAAGCGTAGAGTATAAGTGTCCTTATACTCTTCTGTAGAGATTAAGAAACTGCACCGGATAGCCTAATCAAAATTATAAAATTCTATCTTTTTGAAAAGTGCAATTGCATTTTTTAGATGCACCGATGCAACTGCATTCTGTTCTAAAGTGAAACTCTATGACTACGATAGCACTATTCAATCTAGTTTTTCAAGCTCTGCAAAATAGTATTACAGTACTTATGCCATAAATTTAATAATTCTAGAGTTATGGCAATTTAAAGTGAAACAATTTAGAATACTTTGGAGTGCAATAACTTTTAAATTGTCAGGTATAGGGTATACGTATATTAATATTCTTTTGCAGAGAGCAAACAATTGTACCGAGAATTGAATTTACAAACGTATTGCAGATAAAATTCACTCTTATTTTGAATGCATCGTTATATACAGTCTTTGTCTAGCGTCTTTTAAACGTCGTCGTACAAATTAAGAAAAAAAAATTGACATCGATGCATCCGCGGTGGTTCATTCAGAAGGACACGTAACATTGTATAGTAGTTAACTTATTAGTTATTCTCACGTTTGAATCGATTGCGAATGAAAATAAAATCGAATGAAAATTAAATTTACAAATGTACATAAAACTCATTCTTATTCTGAACGCAACGTTATATTCGCTTAACCTAGTGTCTTCCAAACGTCGTCGTACAAATTAGGAAAAAAAATTGACATCGATCCATAGTTTAATCAAGGTTGTCAGAAATTACTGACCGTTTCAAGATCGTTGCAAGATGTCCTGATAACACGAGACCCTTGCGATTCCGCGCTAGCATCCACTTTAAAGACCCCGTGACTCACCGCCTTAAAACCGCGGCCCAGTGACAAAGAGCAGAAGGGGTTTCCGCCCTCTTCGGTCCAAGATTTAATGCCCGTTGGTTATCAGAGTAATCGTGAAACTCACCCCACCGACCTCCGGCCCGATTTCGACGGCCCTTACGGGGCGACCGTTGATTGAAACGTTCTGATTGCGACCCCCCAGGGGGTGGACATGCGGGTGCCACAGAGGGGGAGGAGGGTTGACACCACCCCCGCTCTCCCTCTTCCACGAACCCCGACGACGAGACACGTACCCACTTATTTGGTAGTCTAATGTCTAATACGAACGTCACCGTGACGAGGAGGCTGATGATGTTGTTCGTGACTCGATCGAGGACAATGGAACCCCTCTTGCGGGAACCGGGCTCGGGGTTTCTTCGAATCTCGTCTTCGTCATGTTCCATTGACCCTTTTTCGTAATTGATTCTTTGCGGTTTCCTTATTCGAAGCGTTCGAAAGTTTCACTCTCGAAGAAAACGTAAATCAAAAAGTTGTAGAATACTCGAAAACTTGTAGAATATTGTTAAACTTTTTGACCTTACGTTCGAGTCCTTTACAGGAACATTGACTTACAAAAATGAGGAGACTTGAATTGATGTTGTGTTCGACTCTAAATCATTAACATGAAAAAAGTTCAAATTACTGTAACTTCCTTAAATTAAATAATATCATAGATTTAGCTGATATAATTGTTTCCTTTGAATCCAACGAAGTACAAACATAGAAAAATAATTGTTAAAAGAGTTTTGTAGTAACTCCAGGTGTTCACAAAATTTGTTTCTGAAAAAGATACTGTGGATTTCAACTCTATCATGATAAAGTACTTCTAATAGCATTTGAAAGTTTCCAAAGACTCTCTACACTTTTCTTCTATACCAATAGATTAGTTAAAATCAATTTATAATTTCATAAAGGTGGTCCTGTATACCGAAAAATTTGTTTTAGTCTAGTAGCTATCGTAAAGCCAAAGCATTGCAAAAATAAATAAAAATTTCTATATGCAAGTTCGCGAATATCAAGAAATCTATCCACCCTCTTTGAGACTACGCTTTACAGAATTCTGAGCATAAAATATTCAGACGAGTCTTTGTTTTCGAGAAACACTGTATTTCCTACTATTTCGACGTCGTTAAAAGAAGAAAATACATTCCGTTCGATCACAGAGAACCGGAGTGAGAGGCGACTTCCGTATCGCGCCCGCAACCGAAGCGATTTCTACCCCAGCGCACTTATCCCCGTGCACGCGCGAGATCGAAAAATCAGACACTCGAGGGCGCGAATTGAAAATCTGGCTGTGATAAAAAAAGACGAGGGATGGAGGGGACGATTCTCCGGCAATTCCTTGCAACCCCCGAACGCGATAAACCGTAGTCGCGACGCGTACGCGCGGAGGTGAACGAGAAGAAAAAAAGGAGGCGAAGGTGGAAAGGGCAAGAGGGAAGGAAAGATGGGATGAAAAGAGGGAGGGGGTTGGAACGGACGGGGAGGATGGTGGTCTATCAGCATATTTCAAAGATAAGCCTGCCCACCCTTCTCGCGCAAACCCCCGCCGGGCCATCAGCCATAATAACAATCCGATATGATTACGCCATAATCGTAACGCAGCCAGCGAAGCGGGAGGGCAAAATTACGCCGGTGAATTGAGATACCGTGTTTACGTCTTCCAAAGTGCTCGCATAAACAAAATTAAACGACTCCCTCCTGGCGCGTAGCGTTAACTTTACGCCGTGGAAATTGACGGGTTCGCTCTTCCGTCGCAAACCACCGTGTTTAGCCCCTGAATATCGCTTGAAAATCGCTTTCCTTATTTTCCTAGTAAAAATTCTAATCGCGCGGATGATCTCCGTAACGAGATCAAAATAAACCAAGGCCTTCTGCGAATTAATTACAGCGATCTAGGGGAAGGGGAGGCACGAAAGGAAGTTCTTGACGCAGAAAAATGTAAATAAATTAAACATGTTTCTTTTTAGTAATACGTTGATCGTTGAAATTTCACAACTGTTCTTTATCTCAGGGGTGGAACTTAACGTATCTCCAATTAAACTCTGAATTATTTAAGCCACGCAACAATCAAGTATCCTTTCAAAGCTACTTCTCTGTTTCTCTTTCCCTCTACTTATTTTCGTCGCAACTGGTGCCAGTTAAAACTTTAAGAAACGTTACGACGGGGCTTGGAAAGTCAACGAGCCGCTCGACGATACAAAAATATCACACAGAAACGCCAAAAAGGATCGTGCACCCTTTTTGCAAACAATAACGAAGAACTTCGTCTTGCGATCGGTCCTCGGGATGCAAAGAGCAAACACTCGAGCTCGTAATTTCGCGGTGACCTTCGTCTCGCTGGCCAAGTCGCGGGTTCGACGTCTAGAGAAAAGGGTTGCCCGTGAAGGGGGCGGTTCGCGCGTCAGGGTTGGGGCGGGTGGGTGGCTGCTACGTATTCCGTGCTCTCCGAAGATCGGGACAATGTGCCCTCGACGTCACTCTCAACGCTTCCAATGTCGACGGAGGGAGAACGAGGGACTTAGAATCCGGGATAGGAGAAGTCCTCTCGAGGAGAAGGCAATGGCTAGAGGGAAGAAGACAGAGCCTGATAAGGGGCGAACAGGGAGAGAAACGACGATGGCAAGGTTAAAAATGGAAGGGGAACAGAAGCGATCAGCAGTCAGCTGACGAGGAACGAATATAATGGCGGCGAGAGACAGAGAGAGAGGACAAGGCTGGAGAGAAAGAGTGAAGAGGAGGGCCAGGGGGAGGAGAGACTCTCACTTTCCTGTCGGCAGCCGACGGTTCCGGATTGTCGATGGAATGCTAAACGACCCGGAATCGCTGAATCGGTATTGAGTCCTCTTTCGTGGTCTCTCGTCCTTCCACTCGCTCGCTCTATCCGTCTTTCATCGTCTCTCTCTATCTCGCGATCGAGAGTGGCTCGCTCGATCTTCGTCGCGCCAGCACTCTTCCCATTCCTTCTGCCACCTAGCCGCCAACTTCCGACCGCCCTTAGCATGCCGGTGATTGTGCTAGGCGTTTTGTACGAATTTGCCTGTTGACTTCGATATCTCACCTTCGGACGAATCGGCCGGCTCGCCCCGGAACTTCCGGCATAGGAATCGAATATTTGCGGCCTCCTCGTTCGCCAGTCGCCTCCGGGGCTGCCTTCGAGTAACCAAAGTACTTACATATCGCCGCCGGAAGAGACAGCGAATCCGTATGCTACTTGTTTTCTTAATTTTCGTCTTTTAGATGCAAATTCTCGAACGTATTTTCCGTCTGGTCCCAAGCGAATATGAATTTCATTCTTGTGCCACGTTCGATTGTAAAATAAGCTGTTAACCATTCTACTTGGTTTACGCAGGAAATCTGTTCAACTCTTATACAGGATGTTCACCCCTGGGGAAAATTGTGATGGGAGATTCCAGAGATCAAAATAAGACGAAAATCAAGAATACCAATTCGTTGATGAAGGCTTCGTTAATAAGTTATTAACGTTTCAAGTCCTGACAGTATTGAATTTTTTTCTCAAAAATGCGCAAAATTTCGGGGGTATGTCTATTCACCAAAAATTATTGTAATTGACCCCCGCACACGAAAATAATTTTTTTAGAACGATTTGAAATTTTTTTTTTCTCCCGAAAAATTTAGGCACCTACCCCCTGTCGATTTTTCTTACAAATTCGTTTTTGATTTTTAATAATTTTCTTTGACGCTCTACAGAAAATTTGTCTAATACTTTTTTGTTGGTACCCATCAGCTCTACTTCAGAAAAAAGTTTCATTTGAATATATTCACTATTGTAGGAGTTATGGACGTTTGAAAATTGGACCATTTTTATGGGGTTTTTCTCATTTTCCGGTATCAAGAACCAACTTTTCGATAATTTTTGTAATTTACACATATTCTCCATCAAAATACGCGTAGTTTGCTTTTTTAAACATCAAAATCGTCCAATCCGTTCAGGAGTTATGACATTTTAAAGATTCGCATGAAATTTCGGGGCAACATTTCCGGCCAGAAATTATATTTTCGGTAAGGAATTTTTTTCTCGAAAATGCGTAGGATTTCGGGTGTATGTGTAATGATCAAAAATGATTGTAATCGACCCCTGCAACCGAAAATAATTTTTTGAGAACGATTTAAAAAATTTTTTTTTCGCCGAAAAATTTGAGCACCTATCCAAATTTTTTTCTCGATAGTGGGTAGAATTTCAAGGGTATGTGTATTCACCAAAAATGATTGTAATTATCTCCCACAACCAAAGATATTTTTTTTAGAATGATTTGAAATTTTTTAATTTATTTTTATAATACCTTTTTAACGAAGCCTCACTCAAGTAATTGATATTCTCGATTTTCGTCTTATTTTGGCCTCTAGAATTTCCCATTAAAATTTTTCCCAGGGGTGGCCGAACACCCATAGTATTATTTGCATATGTATATGCAAAATGTCTGGAACGGAAAAATGTTATTCCTTCTTTTCGACTTATTTTCGTACGTAGAATTAACGTTATAAATAATAATATATGAAATTTTATAATATTAGTTATACTTAATGTAAAATAAGTTTTTATAAGATTGGATACCTGTATACCCTGTTGCCTACACAACGATTAAAGAGTAACTATTAATAACATGTACATTAATAATTTAATATGTACATATACTTCTAACGCAAACGTTGCCTTGTTTTTCAATCCCCAGAATGATGTAAACCCTCAAACGAGACAGGGCAAGGGGTGCAAAATCTACCCCAGAGGAATACCAGAGAAATCTATCAATTTCTGATCAGATCTAAAATGGAAATTATACCCATTATTAATATCACAAACTGCTCTTGAGAATTTTCCTTTGAATAGACCGTTTCTTGTAAATCTACTCGAACTTGTAATCACCTTAACCAATATTCTTTCCAAAAGATACACCGCCCGAATCATGGACCAACGGATTCCTCCGGGACACCAACGGCGTGTCTCGAACCAGGATATCAGTCTGCTTCTATCATCTTCTCGCGCACACAGTCGTCGAACACACGAACGAACGGTCGGTCGAGCGTGTCTGTGCGCGTGTGTACGTGTGTACGTTCCGTTCGGCATTATCCGAGCTCTAGTATCTGATGACCCGCCCAGGGCTGCGTCTGACAGCAACGGCCGGGAAATGAGGACTTCTAGGAGGCGAGTCTACGCGGGGTGAGAGTTTTGCGGAGGGCACTCCGCTCCGCGCGGGGGCGTGGAGCGACGCTGCTTGGTCAGGGGAGGCCGCCAGGGAAAGGGGAGGGGGAGGGGGGTGACAGTCTTCATGTCATGCACTTAAATATGTACCGAGATAATGCCGTCGAGAGGACCTGCGGGGCTCGCCGAGTTCTCGAATGGAATGGAACGACCCGGAGTGTTTCAGACAGTTTGTTTACCAGCCGAGAGTGCCTGGCTCCCCCCCTCTTCGCCGTTCGCTCGGTCTCCTCGCCCATCGTCAACCCTCTCCTGCACGGGCTCTTTAAGCGGCGCTCTCTTCCGGCCGATTGATATCCACGGCTGTTTGTCCGAATTGTGGACCACGGTGGTCCGAACGTTTTGGGGCTAATTAAGTTACAGTGAACCACCGCGGGTGTTGTTGACGGGAGTGGCTGAGCTACGCTCGAAGGAATACCGGGAAATGATATTTGGATTTACTATTAGAATCTATTGTGACGTCTACATCCTTACGTATGTGCTCCTGACGAGTTCTGTACTACGACTTAGTGTACTATTTTACACATGTAATGGAATTTTATTAAAAACACTGAACCTCGTCTCGTTCGACAACCCCCTTCCCTTCCTTTGGCAAAATTATTGTAATTTTGTTCTAAAGCTAATAGTTCCATCTAATAGATCGAAAGTTATGTATAGCACTCTGCAGTGAAGTGATTTAACAAACTTTAAAGTGGTATGATTCTAGAACTACTAGGCGCAGGGCAAAAGTGTCCTGATACTCTTTTGTTGAGAGTAAAAAAATGCACCGAATACCATAATAAAAATAAAAAAATTCTATACTTTTGAAAAGTGCAGTTGCATTTGTTAGATGCACCGATGCAACTGCATTCTGTTTTAAAATAGAACCTCTATGACTGCGGTAGCACTATTCGCTCTTGTTTTTTAAGCTCTATAAAATAGTATTAGGGTACTTATGACATAAACCTAATAGTTCAAGAGTTATGGCAATTTCAGGTGAAATAATTTAAATAATATACTTTAAAATGCTATAACTCTTAAACAGTTAGGTATAGGGCATAAATGTATTCACACTCTTTTGTCGAGATTAAAAAACTGCACCGGATAGCGTAATCAAAATTATAAAATTCTATTTTTTTGAAAAGTGCAATTGCATTTATTAGATGCACCGATGCAACTGCATTTTGTTTTAAAATTAAACTCTATGAGTGCGACAGCACTATTCGCTCTAGCTTTTTAAGCTCTATAAAATAGTATTAGGGTACTTATGCCATAAACCTAATAGTTCAAGAGTTATGGCAATTTCAGGTGAAATAATTTAAATAATATAATTTAAAATGCTATAACTCTTAAACAGTTAGGTATAGGGCATAAATGTATTCACACTCTTTTGTCGAGATTAAAAAACTGCACCGGATAGCGTAATCAAAATTATAAAATTCTATTTTTTTGAAAAGTGCAATTGCATTTCTTAGATGCACCGATGCAACTGCATTTTGTTTTAAAATTAAACTCTATGAGTGCGACAGCACTATTCAATCTAGTTTTTTGAGCTCTACAAAATAGTATTAGTGTACTTATGCAATAAACCTAATAGGTCAAGAGTTATGGCAATTTAAAGTATATTAAGTTATAACTCTTGAACTACCTGATTTATGGCACAAATGTTTTACTAGTATTTTGTATGGATTAAAATAACTGTGTCGAATAGTGCAATAAAAATTGTAGAGTTCCATGTGGGAAATTGATACAGTTGTATCGATCCATAAAAATAAATAAAATTTCATTCGTTTCGTGATATTTTTGTGTCTCTACCCATTTCAAAAACATTGTTTTCCCAAAAATTCCCAATGGAATGGGAAACTTTAATTTTAAATCCCATAACTTTGAAAAAGTATCGCAACGAGCGCGACAACGGGTCGAAATCGTAGACTAGGTTGCACGCGCGCGAATCTTCGGAAGTCCCCGGAAAGCACGAAATTCAGCGGTTCCGTCAGGAGCAACGAACTGGAACTTTCGATAATTGAAATAATCGAACGGCGCCCGGCGTCGGTCGGGTAACGTCAGCTACCAACAGCAGCAACCAGGCCCAAGTAATCGCGGAACTAGTCGCAAGCTCTCAAGCAAATTACCGCCGGATTAATTCGTACGTTCATCGGTGGTATTGTGCCTGCATCGATCGCGATTTTACCCGAGAACCATGGCTACAAACTCGCCTCGTCGCGCTTCCCGCCGCCACCCTGCTCGACCAACCCTCTCTCAAACAGCCCCATTCTCGGCCGACTCTCTTCTTCAATTTCTTCAGCCTCCGCCCCCTTTCTTAGTCCAACGACACTCGACTCAGACTCGACTCGACTCGACTCGCAGCCAAGAATTTCTGGGACATTCGACAGAGACTCCCTGGAACCCGGCGGGGAGGAGGAAGGGCGAGGCAGAGGGCTGCGCGCGTGCAAAGGACACGTATATTAGCGCGCATCTACTCGTCCGTGTGATCGTACACGGAGGACCGAGAGCCAGGAGCAGGAGCAGGAGTGCAGGACTTAGCGTGTACTATATAGTACACAGGGTCTCCTTGCCCGAGCCAAGCCCGAGGGGTTTACGAACACAATAGTTTGAAATATTCGAGCGCCGGCAAGAAGTTGCCCTCGCGCCGGTAATTAACGAGTTAAAGTTTGGCGTCGCGACGTCCTCTCCCTTGCTCGCTCCCTCCCGCGTTTCTTCGTCTCTGGCTCGACTCCGTCTTCGTCGCGCCGCGTTATATTCCCGCTCCACCCTGCCATAAGACTACTCTCGGCATCCATTAGTCGAGTGCCACGGGAATTCTCCTTTTGGCTGCCAAGGAAACTGAAGATTCTATTTTTCTCCCTCGACGTTCTCGTGCGCTGTTTCATCGACGTTTCGCGTCGAGAGGCTCCCGGAGAGCGCGCACGTACACGCGCGCGTTGCAACGTCAGTCTCTTTCCGGGTTGGAGACACACGCGCGCGGAGAAAGACGAATTTTTAATTAGCAAATCCGACGAAAATGTCAAGGTACCGCGACTCGAGAGTCTCCGCGTCCAAGTAAACAATCACGGGTATAGCTTTTCTTCGCTGTCCAGCGAATGCAAGTACGCGAGAACGCGGCTCCAAGACTAATCGACAAAGTTGCCCCCCGGAATTAGACAAAGTGACTTGCCCAACGGACGAGTATTCGGGGGATGGCCGATGGGGTGGCGGGGGGATACTCGAGTTGCCGGGCGACGACTGGAAATCCCTTGGAAACTGTTCCTTCGCGGCGCTGGAATTCCTACCGACGAATTCTGTCCTCCTTCCGAATTCGCCGTCTCTACCCTGTCTGGGCCGCCTCTTCGGCGAATCGAAGATATTCCACGGAGACCGTGCTTCTTCTCGTCCCGCTACCGTCTCGTTCCGGGTGTTCTTTTCGAATCGATACTCGCTGGGAACTTAATTGCAACCGGGATCTTTCAGCATTTTAGTTTTTTCCGTACATATTCCGAGCTTCTTCGTTCTCTTCGCGCATCGAAGATCCCGGTAGAAATAATCGTGGGCCGCCACCGGATTAAAACGTCACACCCTCCGACCCTAAACGTATGCAGATCGCGCGCCCGCCAGGAACTCGAGTATTTATGTATTCAAATCCCCGCGCTCATCGAGTGGGGCGTTTGTTGGCTCTTCTAATAGAACCGTTTATTCTCGCATTAGCATATGCACACACGGCTCGATTCGCATATGCCACCGACACGGCGCCGCTGACCGTGTCCCGAGCGCACACGCGTTCTTCTTCGCGCGTCTTCGACGATTAATTCGCGTTTCGCGACCATTCTTCTTGCAAATCTGACCGTACTTGAGTGAATTTTAAATTTTAATCTTCTGGACTAACTTGTTAGTCAAACTAGTTACTTTAAAATATAAAAACTTTTCGTGATTATTGAGACCCAATACAAGTAGCTATAGAGGGGTTGTAGAGACCCTCGCATTTTTAGGCTCTGCAATTAAGAATTTTTACGACTAAATAGAACTCGACCTCCTCAACAGCTGCAAATCACCTCAATAACCATTACTTGCTATTTTGACCGACCAACATTTCCCAAAATGTTTAAACAACCAAGCCCCACCTCAAGACCATCTCAGATTCACCATCGTAACACAAGCAATCAGAATTTATAAATTTCACCTTTCCACAAAATAACCAACCAATCACAACCTTAATCAAATCGACAAGCAAACACACATCCATCAAACAGAACTCACTCAACCAGCACACGAAAATCACTTAACAGCATATAGTAAAAACCATCAGCGAATCCAACCTTTGTACAGTTTATTATTTTCATTGAAGTTTAAATAGTGTTAAAGAATTGTGAAACTTCTTTGTTCTTATAAAAATCGTCAACAGCTCTGAAAATGAAAATAATAGAAATGATTTCCTGTTGAATTCTTTTATTTCTGTCTGCACCATGATATTCTACGCTCCAAAAATAAAATGTTTGCCTTAAAAAGTTCTTTGTATTTCGAACACTTATCAAGACATATTTAGAGAGCTGCTTATTTCTTGAATTTGAGTTACTTTAGCTAAAAAATAGGGAAGTTTCTTATTTTGTGTTGTCCTACAAATCTACAAAGTTTTACCAAAATTATTCTTCTTATATTTTCCTATGACGATTGGAAAATTTAGTGCGTACGAAATGTCGGAGTTTGCATATTTCCATATATTAAAAGAAGATGCATGTAAAACCATTATATACGAAACATTGAACATACTCCAGTGACGGATTTAGAAGAACTCAAAGAAGCTGGCATAAAATTGCAAAAGAATTCAAGATTATAAGGATTCGATGTCACCTTCCGTACTCGCCACCAGAGGGCTATGGCGAAATCTTACCTATTTTCGAGAAAAAAAATCGGGTAGGTATCCAAATTTTTTGACGAAAAAAAAAATTTCAGATCGTTCTCGAAAAATTATTTTCAGTTGTGGGGGTCAATTACAATCATTTTTGGTGAATAGGCGTACCCCCGAAATCCTAACCATTTTCGAGAAAAAAATTCCTTACCGAAAATCTAATGTCTGACCATATATGACATTTTTCCCTGAAATTACAAAAAATTTTTTAAATCGTTTTGCAAAAATTATTTTCGGTTGTGGAGGTCAATTACAATCATTTTTGATGAACGGACATACCCCCGAAATCCTACTCATTTCCTAGAAAAAAATTCGAGAAGGTATGAAATTTTTCGACAAAATTAAAAAATTTCAAATCGTTTTGGAAAAATTATTTTCGGTTGCGGGGGGCAATTACAATAATTTTTTATGAATAGACATACCCCTAAAATTCTACCCACTTTCTAGAAAAAAATTCAGAACGGGCGGAACTTTAAACGTTAATAACTTTTTAACGAAATCGCCATCAACAAATTTGTATTCTTGATTTTCATCTTATTTTGGCTTCTAAAATCATCCTGTATATGCTCCTCAAGGTCTGCTAGAAAGCCTTACTGATGAGTCTACCATTTCCTACAAAACGCGCCATAAGCGGAACCACTGGACAAATTTGCATTGCGTGCGAATATCCGGGCGAGAACGTTTGAATCGTGAGCCTGCTGGCTGGCTGCAACGTGTCCCGTCCGAATTGGTTCATTCCCGAGGAAGCACCTGCTCGAGATTGCGCGATCCAGAGAGCCCCGGAAACCGTATCCGGTCCTTCAGGATTTCTTCATCCGAAAGGAAAAAACTGGGACCGCGTACCGGTTTGCGCGAAAAACGAAAGGGGGGCCACGAATGGAACGCGAAAGGGAAAGAAAAAAGGACGAACGGATGGAGGAGAGAACCTCCGGGGAAATAACGAAAAAGAGGGACGCGAAGGTGGAACGAGAGCGAAGAATCTCGCATCCCGGGGGCAGTTCGTGCATAACGTTAATTGTCGCAATTATTACGATATTATAATTCACCCTAATTGTACGGCCAATCGGCACGCGAAGTGCTTAATTGCTTCTGCCGCGATGGAGAGGGAGCGGACGCTCGGAACGGGCGGTGCAGGGGGTGGGAATGTGCTGGGAGAGGGAGGGGGAAAGGTGCATGCAATTAAATTAATCGCCACCACTCTCGAGCACAATGATAATCCCGGTAACACTGGTACTTTCTAGAGTCCTCGTCGCCCGTATTTGTTGTATTTCCCAGCAGCGTTCGAAGGAGGAACAAACGAGGGAAATTCGTCCTCTCGTGGGTTGCAACGGGATGGTTCGGCGAGCTTGATAAACGAGAAAGGAGAGAAAAAAGAAAAAAGGGTATCATCGACTTTGACAAAATTAATATATTGATCGAAGAATATTAAGTAATCATTCTTGGCCGAGGGTGCCAGTAGCGGAGCAATTTAACGAATGATAACCCTTTTCTTTTAATATTAAATGCACAATATCGTCCATGATTATTCTAACTAGACAATATATATTGGAAAATTTATGAGGTATATATCTAATACTGTCATACTTATTCATTTTTATTGTTCATCGTTAGAAAATTCTGTAATGTATAAAAATACTATCGATCGACAACCCCTCCCCTTCCTTGGCAAAATTATTGTATCGTTTCCACTCGATAAGTATTGAGGTACTTTTACTCTAAAGCTAATAGTTCGATAGTTATATTAATATTTTGCTGTGAAATAATGTAATAAACTTTAAAGTAGTATAACTCTTAAAATATTAGGCGAGGAGAAAACTGCACCGGATAACATACTAAAAATAAAAAAATTCTATACTTCTGAAAAGTGCAATTGCACTTTTTAGATGCACCTATGCAACTGCATCCTATTTTAATATGAAACTCTATGACTACGATAGCACTATTCGCTCTAGATTTTTAAGCTCTACAAAATAGTACTACGATACTTATGTCATAAACCTAATAGTTCAAGAGTTATGGCAATTTTAAGTGAAATAATTTAGTAGGTATACTTTAAAGTATTATAACTCTTAAACTATTCGACGTAGGACATAAGTGCGTTAATACTGTTTTATAGGGATAAAAAAACTGCACCGGATACCGTAATTAAAATTATGAAATTCTATTTTTTTTTAAAAGTGCAATTGCATTTTTTAGATGCACCGATGCAACTGCACTCTGTTTTAAAATAGAACTCTACGACTGCGATAGCACTGTTCTGTCTAGTTTTTCAAGCTCTACAAAATAGTATTATGGTACTTATGCCATAAACCTAATAGTCCAAGAGTTATGGCAATTAAAAGTGAAATAATTTCTATAGTATACTTTAAAGTGCTATAACTTTTAAACTATTCGACGTAGGACATAAGTGCGTTAATACTGTTTTATAGAGATAAAAAAACTGCACCGGATAGCGTAATCAAAATTATAAAATTCTATTTTTTTTAAAAGTGCAATTGCATTTTTTAGATGCACCGATGCAACTGCATTCTGTTTTAAAATTAAACTCTATGACTGCGACAGCACTATTCGATCTAGTTTTTTGAGCTCTACAAAATAGTATTACGGTACTTATGCCATAAACCTAATGGTGCAAAAGTTATGGCAATTTGAAGTATATTAACTTATAACTCTTGAACTATCAGATTGAGTTAAGTATATTTTTAACACTGTCACACTTATCTATTTTCACTGTTCATCGTTAGAAAATTCTGTAAGGTATATAAATACCAAACTTATGCGATCATTTTGGAACACGAGTATTAAACAAACACAGACAGGTGTCTAGTGTTTACATTTTATTTTAATTTAATGAACCCCGACACACGTATTAAGGAAATAAATGTTTACAGATTTATGGAAAATTTGGTATCGAAAATGGTAAAAAGAATATTGTCATAATAGGTTCCAGAATAGCTGACGTAAGTTGAGGTATACACAATACACATGCGTATATACAAATGTATATATCAACATTGTGTTAAACTAGTACATAAATTGCAGAAGTTTATGCACGGGAAAATATTGTTTAATTCGTATAATGTATACGTTTTTACAAAAATGTCTCGAAGACCGCAGCAGTTAATTACAAAACCCATAAACACCATCCAAGAACACAGTGTTGTTGGCGTAAAAAATGTTTCCACGGGCTAAGGCAAAGTTAAAGTTCATTATTGTTTGAATAATTACGCACGGAACCGTGCATCCGTTACGCGTTAAAAGAACGTTGCTCGCCAGGAGGAAACGAGTCGAACGCGATTAGGAAATTTTTAGAAGCCAGGCAGTCGCTAAGTCTTAACGCGGACTCGGCAGGAAACGCTGCAGAGGCGGTGGCGAAACAATGGCCCCATCGGAAGGGAGGGAAAACCCGGAAAGAAGTTTCAACGCTTGGCGGGAAAAAAATGAAGCCGTGGACCGCGCGGCGTTGCTTGCTTAATTCCTTGGGCTCGCTTTGTGCGTTCCACGGCGTTCCACGGGCGAACAAGGAAAATATATTTAACGAGGTACTTTAAAAAAAATAATTTCATTTCCGCCGCGGCCGACGCGAAACAAATAATTACGTCTTATTGTTGGCCGGCCAACGGGGGCTGCAATCGTTGCGCCCGCGAGTCAAGAAAAATTCCGTCCGCGGATAGAATTTTAAAAAAAATTTATCGAATCGGAAACGAAACGCGTCGAACGTTGCCGAGAGCGAATGGAACAGCGATATCGAACGGCGTATCGACGAAACGATTATTACGAGAAGAGTAGCCGATGGCTCCGGTCATTTATTGCACGAAAGAACCGCGGAGTCTACGAGCACGCAAGAACGTCCAGAACGATGCTCCCATTGTTCGCGTGGGGATCGGAGATTCCTCGACCGCGAGCGTGTATCTCCCGTCAGACATTTTCTCTTCCGTTTTGCACGATTTTGCCTCCCCCTCCTCCCCCGAGGGCCGCCGTTGCTCTTAATAAGCCGCCGCACGGCTTGCAAATGCGCCAGAGAGAAACAGGCGGGAAAGGCGACGCGAAGCGCGAAGATATCGGAGAACACCCGACGTTCATTTGTAGAGATGGAGATGGGCTCTTCACACCCCGGGGACTTCGTTATCCGAAATCCGTGGGCGTTCTCATTTGGGAGCCGTCTTGAGACCTCTTCGACCGTTCCGTAGACGTCCCACCCACTCGAACGCCAGGATTTCTCGTCACTTCACGCTGAAAAACCTCTCAGGCTTCACTCTGGTCGTTTTATTGTTCGCCAACGGCAGTCCCCATAATAAGCCAGCGACACGTCGTCGCGAATGGTCCCATCGTTGCGGAAGAAGGTTCGTTCGAAAAGGGACGAGGAAACCGAGAAACTCTCGGAGGCGATGTGTTCCCGGTGTTCACATCTGGCCAGCCACGTTATGCGAGCTCTTCCAGGCACGCGAGGCAACGTTCTCTCGGTTCGAGGCGCATATCCGCGGAAAACGGGAACGCCTGGTGTACGGCCCTGTCGCCGGGATGAGGCTAATGGACAAAAGGGTAGGAGCGAGAAAACTGGCGTGTGCCAGAGCGCAGCCGTGAAAGGGTGCAACCAACGATTAACAACGAGAGGGCCGAGAGTGTCGCCGAGAGTGTTGTCTTCGTGTGCCGTTTTCGCGCAGTCATCGTCCTCGACCTGCTCTCTCCTCTGTTTCCATCTCTACGCGCCTCTCCTTTATTTTCCCGCCTTCACCTGGCTCCTGCACGCCCCTCGCGCTCACCGAGCCGCTCTCGTTCTCCGCTGCGCTGCCCCCGGTTCGTTTTCGTAATTAAAAGACGACCGGTACGCACCCACCACCCACTTTCTCGCGTCCCCCGTGCTCGACCGTTATTATGCTGAATCTTTCGGGCGTTAATCGTCGCCGTGACCGTTGCCATTTCAGCCATTGGTCAATTTCTTCGGAATTTTCTACCAAATCTTTTAAACAGCTACGAGACGTTGAAACAATTAATTATATCAGAGTTAGTTGTGATTTTTATTAACGTTACGTTCAGCATCGGTGCTATAACCGGATAGGGGGTGATTCTACATGGAAAACAAACCGAAAATAAAGAATAAAATTTTTTCATTCAAGGTTTTGTTGAGAATATTCACCGTACGCGTGCATTTAACTATTTTGAACACGTATCAGAATTTTGTTTGTTATCGTAGTATGTTATTATTAGACTGTGGATATTCATGCATTTATGGGAAATTTTAATTCTCACAATCTATAGAATGCACTTAATATGCAAAAATATAATAAATATTTAAAGTAAGATACGAATATTTAAAGTAAGATACTCTACAAAACTCTCATTTTATTAATTCTATTAATAAAAATATGAATTTGCATAAAGATCCGCAGTCTAGTTATTATCTTCGATTTTGACTAACCATGGCCCCCAAATTTGACATCCCTTGATTTTAATCTAGAATATTTGATGCGTTCTTCAATTAAAATAATCATTTGGGCAATTTTCACCAATTTTTGTATGAATTAAGTTAGTTTAATAAATTTTATTTTCATTTAAATCCACTCTGAATTCATAAACATAGCCAACACAGCATAATACTAACACATTGGTGCTATGTATTTTGAAATTAATTGGAATTTGTTGCATTTTAAATCTATCCTGAACATAGACTCATGTAGTTTATAAATTTTTCTGTTTTCTTTTTGTTTCAGAGCATTTTCAAAACAGTTACAATGTAAAAAGTTACAAAATTGTATTACTAAATATATATTGCGTTTCCACGTATTTGAACTTGTATAGTTTTATTTTTTTTTAATTGTAGTAACTAAAGTCAGATATAAAAATTAATAAAACAAAATATTGAACCAGCCCCTATCTTTCACAAACAAAATGCCCGAATTCTTACTGAAAGACATTTAATTAAAAACCCAATATATGCCCTTACTAAAAAATCTTCTAGGAACCGCCTTTTATTCCTGCTTCGTTTCTGTATTTTTTTACCAGCTAAAAGGTGATTAAAATGATCGATCGCGAGATAATCCGTCGATGACAGATCTGGAGGGTACGGCGGATTAGAAAGAATTTCATATTGTACCCCGCGATATTTCCGCATTGTTATTTGTGACGTATGAAATCGAACGTTACCATAAAGCAGGTAGCTTTCCGCATAATATTTTATGCGCTTTTTTGTTTCTCGATGCAGTATTTTTCTAGACACATAGCGCCACGTTTCACGTAGCATAATCTACCGTAAAATTATGGGTTATGGACGGCCAAGCTGAACCGATTCCAACTAAAATTTAAATCGAATGAAAATCACATTCAAGACTCACTGTTCACCAGTAATATAATAGACTATTTGCAATCTTTTGGACCGTGCAAAAGCAAAAGAAGATCGACAATAAATGCAACACTATCCATGGAATGTGTACCTCGCTAAAAAAAAATGGCTGCTCTGTATCAACGAATGGTTAATCTTTCCTCGCGTCTTCGACTTCGTTTCGTTCTACAATGCAGTCGAAAACAATTGCAAAACTACCTTTGATCCTTTATCCCTGTCCCTGGTAATTTATAAATTGGTAGTCGTCGAGACACGGGGAGGAAGTCGCGACAAAGATTACGTATAGACCGATTGTTTAGCTGGATTTAGAAAGTAACGTTGCTCTGTTTCTGTTAATCAACAACGACAACCGCATCGCAGCTTTCATCTCGCGATTGGGAGGGGGTTCGAGACAACGGGGGAACGCGGAGCACACATATTTCTCCTCACGACTCGAATCCACTGACTAACAGCAGCCGGAAGCGGCAGGCTAATGAACAAAAAGACGATGCAACGGCAGCACGCGCTGCATCGTGAAAAGGTGCAGCCAATGATGAACAGCGACCCAAGGGTGTCGTTGTGTTTCGCTGGCTGCGTATCTCGACGTTGCCCGGCTAACGGGCCTCCGCTCTACTTCTTCCCTCTTTAGAAAAATATCTACGCGGCCCCCGTGAACCGTCTCGAATGCTAATGCCGGCCTTTCAGCCGGTCTATTCCATTCAATCGTCGGATACGCCTAACAATTACCTCGTTTTCCTGCGCTTTAACAGCGCTTACGACGGCATTCCGAGAATCCTGATTTCAACGTGTCGATTTTACGGAACTAGAGAATCCAGAACTCAAATCGAAGGAAGGATTTAAACAAGCCAGTTGGGCCATTTCCTCCCAAAGGGTTAAGCAAGAACGCCACTACTATAACTCTAAAAGTAAGAACGAGGCATCGAAAATACTCTGCTAAAATTTCATTTAAATCGGATGATAATTTGAGAAGTTATAGGAGCTTTTGTGGAACATATTCCATTATCCATTCATACATCATTTAGCAGAGAAATATTCTTTTTTTAATTTTTTTTACTAAGTATCCTTGTTAGAGAAATCTCAGATTGTAATATAATGAAAAAGGCAGTTGTCTCGAACGTAATGAGTTATTGGAGTCCATCAACGAAATGACTCTCCCCTACTTGGAAATCGTGTTCTCCTATTAAAAAAAATTACGACCATTTATTATTTTCTTTAAAGAATTATGTTAATTAATCTGTCATCGAGCTAATAATGTACGTCTGTGAGAAAAAAAATTCTGAACGCAGAATCTTTTTTATTAATGACGATTGCAGGGAGCGCTAGATTTTTTTTACGTAAAAAGAAAATCGCGTGGTCGTACGAGGGTTAACAGAAGTATCCAGGCATCGAAGTCTCGTCGAGACGAACGGTGATAGATCGAACCGCGTTACAAAGCGATTTTCAGGACTCGGATAAGGTTTGCCCGAGCGCGCGAAGCCGCCTGCGAAGATGCGCAGATGACGCCCGATGACGGGGCGGTTCTCTCATTAGGCACGGAAGCTCGCGCTTGAATTATAGCCCTTAATTTACACCGGACCTCGTGTTGTTCCCCCGGCGCTCTCGCGAGGCACCAGAGCGGATGGAAACTAGGCTAACGATGCGGACGCAGAAAGGAAGCCACTCGTCGCGATGCGGAGTTAAAATCGATAAGCAAAATGCGCCGTCACACTGAAAAATATGAATACGACGCGGAGAATATAACGAGGATCAGGGATCAAGGGACGATTCGGGAATCCCGCGTTCGCAGTGTCCCAGTTTAATGTTTCTAAGAGGTTATCTCTCAATCTAGCGCTCCCTGAAATCTAGGTTGTCGTACCGTAACATCGCGATCTTGAAAGACTACTCTACAACACAATTTATTAGAGATCCTTTGGAATCTTTTGGGGGAAAACGATTAAATATTTTTGTATTAAGTTTCAATGGATATATTTAGATCTATGTTTGAGGAATATCCACAATTATTTCAATAGAAAAATATTCAATATTTTAAAAGTTGTTGCTATCGTAGACTGTTTCATAATAAATAAGCAATGAATATTTAGGTCTCTGACAATCAATCAACCGAAGTGTCTGACTTATTAAAGTAGTAGGGAATTCGCAACTCGGTATCAGTAGAAAGATGTTACACGGTACCAACATAAAAGGAATCAAGGATATTGGAATAGGATCGGTTTCATGTACAGTACATGTCAGTGTATCAAGTAAATAATAAAAATTCTAGTACCAGATTACAATTCTGTCAGGGAACTCAACGATTAATATATTGCTTTTTTAAGTAGTAACGCTCAGTTTTGGTCCGACTAGCGTCACCAAGTGCTACCTTAAGAGGGATAAAAATGTTCAACTTACAAATCATGTCTGGATTCATTTTAAGAATCATCACTGTATCGTTTCTTACTTCTCTGTCTCCGCGGGGGATCCCCTCAGTTGGAAAGAATAATTCAACTTACGAGTCATATTTGGGTTCATTTTAAAAATCTTACGTTACGAATAATTTTACGGTACGCATAATTCAAATAACTGTAGGAATGGATGTGCTGCGTGAATGTTTATTGATTGATATAGCTGAGGAATGTTTCGAGTGAATCTATTGCAGAGCGAATGCAGTGTGTTTTGGAAAGATTGGTCGAGGTGTGAAAGAAGAGTGTTTGAGACAGGAATCAATGTGACCGAATGCGTTTTTCGAATGGCTGATGACTGTGTCTATGGTGAACGAAATAAAGCGTACGGAGCGTGTAGGGAGGCTTTAACGAGATGTAAGAGTTTTCCTGGGTATTTGTGAGTTGTGAGTCGTGAGAATTACCGTGAGTTAGATTTAACTTGCTTTTGTCAAGCCATTCATTCGTACCTCGATTCCCATCCACGAGGGACTTTCTACAAATAATTCCTACATAACATTTTCTCCTGCCACTGTATACGCGGCGACAAATAGAAAAACGATTAATAAACAATTTCTTTGACTGCGGACTTTAATTAATCCGGCCGCGCGGACGAACGCGAGGATAATCGAGTCAAAGTTAACGGGAGAACGAAACGCGCGTGAGGCTTCTGGTTGTCGAAACCGCGAGGCTCGACGCCCGGCGCGCGATTCGCGACACACCTGCGTCCTTTCTCGCGCAAAAAGGCAGCGGCGAGGTGTCGTCGTTACGCGAGGTCGCTTTGACGCGCCTCCTACGCATCGAGCGCGACAAAAAGGGCGCGCCAAGAGAGTTTCGGGGAAAAAGAGACGCGGCCTTTTCAGCCGTCCGGCTGCCGGCTGGTGAATTAAGCGCCACGCTGACGGCGAAAGGCGAAGCGAAAAGAAAAAAGGACAGAGGAAGCGCGGGCGCTCGCGCGCGCGGAAGAGGAGCAAAAGGAGGCTGCAGGCCTCGCGTTTGATCCGCGGAGAGCCGAGCGGAGCGGATTAAGCCGGGGCGGAATTCGCGCGGGAACACGACGGCCCCGACCACCGGGAGTCAGTAACGTCGCTTCGACAGTCGACGACCGACGGTCGCGTTCAAAGACGCGCGATTCGAAACGCGCGTAACACCTGAAAAGGATCAACTCACTCTTTCTCTCTTCTCCCCTTAACGGTAACAGCACCTGTCTCTCTCGCTCACTCTCTGCGCCTCTTTCCTGTCCGTTCGCGTCGCGGCTCGCTGCACACCGACTGCGCGAGCCCGACACGATAATTAGCTCGCGAGCTAATTTCCCGCTGATTGTCGCGAATCACTCGCAGAGTGTCGTGCGGGGTTTAACGATGAAAGCCGCCAGCGCGAGACAAAGAAGAACGTCAAAGAGGATTCTGTGCCTCTTTGAGCCCTGGATGCGCTCAAAGCGCGGAAAGCTTCGCTTTTTCGCCGCGTTTGATGTCGACGCACCGGCAAAGCAGCACTTGTCCGGATCGCTTTAATTTAAACCTCTGATCGTTATTGAATGATAAAATGATCGCGGCGCCGATCAAATCGCAGAAAGACTGAAAGAGAACCTCCCCCAACGAACGATTCCCACGCGCTGGTACAGGGTATCCCGTTCGAATTTATCTCCCGCGATTCCAAAGATACGAAATTATAGTTCCGTGAATAATTTGAACGCGTTGCTTCGATAGAGAGACGGAGGTCTCTCTGAGTAAAAGGGACAATAAAATAATTTATACAACGAAGATACGATACAAATGGTGTGAACAATTAAAACACGCTAATATATATGAGTCTGTTTCTCTCGTTTCTTAATTCGTACTGACCGTTATATATATTGTTCGGACGCTCGCTGCCTAAACCATAACGCACATATTACTTAGGCACACTTTGCCACGTTTACTTCCAAACGTGAACACTAGGCCACGACACACGTTGTTTTTCCATTCGCTCGCTTCACACTCATCCTTCCATACAAATAACGTTCACTTTCATATCTTCTCAACACATACAATCTATGACAACCATATTATCACAGTTTCGAGGGTCCAGTCAAAGAACGCGACAGAAAAAGATCTGTTTTGTTTGAGACGAACGTCGTTACACTGACGAGGGGTGGACGCAAACTATCCGACGGTTTTAATGCACTTTTGCAGTATAATAATAGAGTGATTCCTTCTGGTGTATGTAAAATATTAAATATAGATGCTCGACACTTTTTAAGATAGAAATAATCTAATTACGCTCATATATTACAGTGAACCGTCGATGAGTGTCGGGAGTCGGAATGAATTGTAATAGATTGTATTGTTTGTAAGTGTCGTGCAATTAACGGGTCGCGACACTTACAAGACGATTCACTAGTATGTGAGCGTTCTAGTGAAGGCTCTTAGTTATTATAGTATTGCAACATCAATAAACTCCTACTTGGTACATATTTTCTTCCAATATAAAAATATGCAAGAACTTATGAATTGAATTAGTATTAACACTAAACCTACCACGACCGGTCATCTGACCGGTTGAACGATTTATATTTTTTTGTAAATAACCGGACAAAATTTGATATCACATTCTGGTTAGCTTCCGCTGTAAATAGGAAAATCTTCACTTAAGACAGTCTACCAACGCATATTAAAAATACTAAAAGTTTAGACGCGTGCAGTTCCGAAACTATTAGTGTTTTATTAATTATTGACGCGTTGTTAGAAGCGGCAAAGCCTCCCCTTTAAAATGGTTTTTGGTTTTTGTCGATCCGACTTTCCGTTTTGGAGATATCGCAATTTATGTAAAGGGGTAATTTTTCTTAATTCGACTATCTCTGTCTTCGTCTGACGTGTCGCGCCGGACCTCTCTTTTTCGTACGTGACTCGTGACTGTCGTGCGTGACCTAGTTTCAGGGCGTAGTATTTCCAAGAATTTACTACGCACTGTTTACTACGAGCACGTACGTCATCAATGAAATGTAAACAGACGCTTCTGACCCTTCTATCTCTGGAACTAGCCACCGCATCGACGCGAAACTAAAATTGCTATATCTCCGAAACTAATAAAGCTATCGACTCGTACAAACGCTCATTTTAAAGGGCATTTCATCCCCTATCCGATGACTATACTAACTACTACAATTTATGCTGTCTTCTATGTTTATTTTGAAATTTACTTTGACGTTATGCATCCAAAGCAGTTTCAGCAATTCCTTTTGATTATACAAGTGGTATGCGATAATAGTGAATTATAAATTGTTTATTTAATTTAAAATAGATTTAAATTTACATACAGGATGTTTGCGTAATTACTATGTCTTGGTAGGAATGCCTATACATGAAATGTCGATAGATTTAGTCTTTAATTTTACGAGACTGTGAATAGAACTAATTTAGAATTATTCCACTTTAATTATTTATATCTTTTAAAGTGTCGAATATCTATGCCTAATATTTTACATACACCAAGAGGGATCGCAATTATTCCGCAAAAGCACATTAATATGCTGTTTGCATATCGCCGTCCTACAGGCGGAACTTTAAACGTTCATAACTCTGTAACGAAGCCATAATCAACAAATTGTTATTCTTGATTTTCGTCTTATTTTGGCCTTTAGAGTCCCCCATTAAAATTTTTCCCAGGAGTGGCCGAGCACCCTGTATGTATATTGAAATGAAGTTACCCGTACAATAAATTACCATTACCAGGTGGCATTATCGATCACGATTTACACATGCATACAAAAGACTCTCTAAAATTGCAATGACCCCGTTGCGAGTAATTAAAGATCAAGACGCCCGCGTTACGAGATCATCGGATAGAAGTCGCGGGAAAATCGTGATCCCAGTTTCCATCGTCGCGTAAGCAAACCCCGATAGGGCGGTTTTTTGACGCCGCGTAGTCGAAACCGCCAAGAGCCCGTTAAATTCTCAATTACGATGCGCCGCTGGCAGCCAGCAGCATCTCGGGTGCGTCTCGAGGCTCCTCGAGTTCGTTCGCGACCCGCGATTATCACGCTGCTCGGTTTCCCTCCCTCCGTCCTTGGCTCTTTCACCGTGGCCCTTTTTCTTCTCCGTCGGCCGACTGGTGGGCGCTCTTTTGCGCGCGAGTGCGAAGGGCGACACTTCCGCGTCGCGACGCATTACCGTGCTCGCGATGCGTGTCACGACGACGACGACGTCGCCGACGAGGAAGACGGGGACGACGGCAGTGTCAACCGTGACACGCACACGAGCACGTAACACGTACACGGACACCCGCTTTCGCGGGCCCTCGGCGCGTTTGACGGTGTGCGTCGCGCATGCACGCGTAAGGACGCCCAGACGCACGCCTCGATGAAGTCGCCGGTGTTGCTGCACTTGCTAAACATAAGTGCGAATTGCAACACCACTCCCGCCCCCGCTCGTCGCCGCCGGCCTGCCCCACACCCACGCCGCGCCGAGGGTGGTTACGAAGCGAGTGCCGTTGCGTGCATAACGTGCGGACGCGCATACTAATTACGGCGTTTCCATTTTGCGCCATCCCGCCGCCCGCTATCTGCCATCCGCGGCCCCTCCGTGCTTCGTTTCCGACAGCTTCGCAGTGCCGTACCTAAAGGGACAGCCGTCTTTTTTATCCAACCAACGGTGAAAAGAACCGGACTCCGCACCGACTCTGCCCTACCCCCGAAAATCTGACGAATAGCGACCTCGTGGACCGGAGAAATGGTCTCTGCCGGAAGTACTTCTCCTGGACCACGCTAGGACGCCTCCGCTTTGTCGGCGTCTCGTATCTGTTAGCGTCGACGCCTTCTTAAGAAAGACGTATCGAACGGACCGTTTTTTAAGGATCTTGGAGCCCCGGAACCATAAACGTGTCATCGCGGTTTGGGATCAACAGTGACTCAAGTAGTCGTCGAGGCTTCGTAGAATATAAGATTTGAAGTGAAAGGCCACGGAGTGGGATAGGCGAAACAATGTAATTTGGTTTATTAATTACTACGCGATTGTTCATAGTATTCATAATATAGAAATTCGCGATGAAAACTATATCGAATAAAACTACAGCGGTTCAACTGATAATTTACTTAACGCGGTTATTTAAAATTGTCGCGAGCGACAGAAGTAATCAAAATTAAAATTGAATAGGAAATACGGAAAATAATTCACGTTTCCGCTTTTGTACAAAAAGAGAAAACAGCGGATGGAAAAATTAGATAAATGACGATTTATTTTGAGTCGTTAACTCAGTTAATTTGTATCTGATTTATTTGAAACTTTAGGTCTGGGTTAGGTTTGATCGGACATTCCTTCGTAATGTTAAAAGAAATACTAATATTTTCACGAATCCTCCACCTTTTTTCTTCAGAGATACTCTATATTCTAACAAAGTATTATTCTTTTTCTAATCCTTGCGTAAATATTTGTCACATATTTCTATATTATAGTAAGTTAGATATCAATTCGATAAAACGTAGTACTAGAATAATAAAATAAATGACCCTCGTTAGTGAGTAATAACAACTTTTAACAGAGAATTTTTAATAAAAAGTGACGGTGAGAAAAGAAACAGTAAAATGTTTTATTTCACATTCGTATCAAACACTGATTTATCATACCGTATAATATTATTAAATGCTCCACTACGATTCAATACCTGATTCTGTAGCGTTTCACCCTTTACATAGAAACTTTACTCGGATTGAACCTGACTGACGATCGTGGTCGCTGCTTTTATACTCGAAAAATCCGAATGAAAAATAGCGAGGAATGTACGATATTCTATGGAAGACTTACTGGAAAAATTCCGATGATACTACACTATGTGTGTCCAGCTGCGGTTCGAAGGTAGGAACTTATTGTTAGATCAAACATGATCGTTCCAACTTCAACGAAAGGCTACGAAGGAATGGCAGAAAATATTCGAACAACTAAAAAAGAAAAAAGTCTGCACAGAAGTGTTTAACTGGCTTCAACCGAAATTTATTAACTCAGAATTTTGGACACGATTGCTAACAAGCGCACGATAGTGGAAATAGTTGGACAGATGGTCGTGCATTCAAGTACTAATAATTCCAATAATGAGGCGCCAACCAGCGAATTCGCGATTGAAAATAATTTTCTGGTCGATCGCACAAAAACGATAAATTCTTGCGAATAAACAGAGGATTACAGTTTCAACATTTTCGAAGGCAACGAATATTTTAATCGTTTAATGAACCAATTTTTCTAGATTAATTTTTTATTTATTCGTTTAGCTCGTTGAACCTGACTGAATCTTGCTTATGTTCAAATATTTTCTATGTTCTTAAAAACTTGTATTTTATTCTGTCACGATAAAGTTGTTGAATAAAAAAATTATTAGAAAATAGTACGTGAAATAAAAGTATAATAAGTTAGGGAAAACAGTGTTTGTTGAGGCGTATGAAGAAAGTGATTGCCTCAGAGAACTAGTGCTTTTTGCATGGTACAGCTGTTCATTTGCTTTGAGATGTTTAATTTTACAGGTTCCTATTGTACTCAGGCGTATGGTTATAGGGGCGTGAAAAAGGCAGCATGTTTGATTTCAAGTACACAAAGCTCTATGGACAGAACCAATCTTGATTTCATCTGCGTTTTCATTCGACTTAATCCACTGACTATTGAGGATCGTTCGGTACTTTCTCATTTTTTATAAACGATGTTATTAATAAGTTTTAATAATTATCTAAGCCACTCTTTCTCAAACTTCACCTTCCTATTGTACTTTAAATTACAAATTTCAAATCAGGATTTGTTTCAATGTTTATCGAGCAATGTTTGACAAAAGAAATACGTATCAGTATCAATTGTCATATGTATATATGTATACAATCGATACTTACAATTTTAGATGCAAATTTTTTTTATAATTTTGTTAGATTTCATGTTTATTTCTGCCAAAATTAAAAAAAATACAATGTTCCGAGAAATATATATTTTATTTTACTATATCATGTGACTTGTATTTTTAGAACTCAGGAAATCCCCAGAGATCTGCTGACACTAGCCTAATGTATTTATACTGTTTTTCACTATATACATACTACAAAGAACTGCATATAAAAAGCATTCTATCAACTTTTTGTAATGGAATATTCTAATAAGAAATGTAAAATCTAATTCAATCTGGCAACGGAGAGATTCATATTAAAAAACTAAAGCAAATATTCGAGAAGTTGAACCTGGTACCTTTTGAATTAGAGAATAATGTTAACGAGTAACCTGCTTTTAGTTTCTCCATTTTCGATGACGGAACTTTATCAAGGTTGCCGTAATTTCTAAAATATTGAATATTTTTCTATTGAAAAATTTGTGGGTATTCTCCAAACACAGATCTAAATATATGCGTTAAAACTTAACACAAAAATATTTTACAGTTTCTCCTAAAAAATTCCAAAAATCCACTAATAAATTGCGTTATAGAGTAGAAATAAATTTATTATTTTACAATATTATAAAGTAGTGTTATTTATAATTTACAAGTATTATTTTATAAGTAAACATCATTACTTTATGAGTAAACAATATTGCAACACGTTGTAAGTTGAAAGTGTCGGTCACCGGTGACCACAATGGCAATCAACGAGTTAAATTCGATAGTTTTCAATAATAAACCTTCGCTTGTCAGTGAGCCATATTCTTCTATTTTATTCTTCAGTTGAATAAATAAATGCTATAAATTTGAAAGCTGTAATCTTCAATGACGAATTTCGCAGCAGAGAATAACATAGCGAGAGCAACCATTTTCCAGCAATAAGTTACCGTATCTTTCGCGACACGGTGACAAGTGAAACCTCCCACGCGTCGTGTCCCCGAAGATCTATGCACCCCCGTCTCGACCAGCCCCGTTGGTTTCGCGCATCCTGTCGTCTGTCGACTCCCTTTTTCTCTCCTTCAACCGGCGAGAGGAGCCTTTAATTAACATTTCGATTCTTGAGAGGGCCGTTTGTGACGCGCGTCGGAGCTCCCGTCGTCGTCGTCGTCGACGGCGACGATGTCGCGGCAGTCATCGTCGTCGAGCGCGGCTGCATCGGGACGCGACGACCGCGATGGTAAAAACGGAGAGGAAAGATGGCGGAACGACGACACGAATAAGGGAGAGCGAGATGAATTCAGCGGCCCTTTTGTCAGTCTGGCTCGTCGTTCGTATTCTGGTAATTAGTTCATTTGCCTGTGCTAATTACGTTACTCTTTAATGCCGCACAAGAGAGAAACGGCGACTCGTGTGCGCGGGTCGTCGTGACGCAGGCACGCACACAAACACGCGACGGTATCCGCGTCGGGGATCTTCTCTTTTTTTCGGAAAATTCCAAAGCAACACCCCCGCGTTCCTCCTATTTAGCAAGCATCGCCTTTTCTTCGGAAGCGAGGCGATTCGAAATCTCATCCCGTCTATTCGACGCGTTAATGTTTCCAATTTTTCAAATTCTCCGAACTCGAGGAAAAAAAATAATGTACGAATTGTCGATCTCCCTTAGTACGATCTCATCGTTCGGAGAATCTCACCCCCATAGCGAGTGTTTATCTCTCGTCCTCTCAGCCTTCCAGCCCTCTCCGGTGGCTGCTCCAACCTCCTCCAGGCTCGCAATTAGGGGGCGTCGGAACGGTACGCGACGCTACGTCGCCCTTTTGGCTGTTATTTAATTGGGATGTGCAATTGAATGACACTCGGTACACCAAGTAACGGGAAAGAGTTGTCGCCGTTGGTGCCAGGTCTAACTACATCACTGTGGTTTCCCACTTTCGGGCCACTTCAATCTCTTTTTACGAAACTCTCTCGATGATCGTTCCGCCGTGCGAATCGACGTTGCCTCCCTTCTCGGAATAATACACGAATTTCCGTGAAATTTATCTTCCGCCGTTGGTACCGAGATCATTTCTACCTTCGTTTCCGCCCTGGCGTCGAACAAGGGAAGAGAGATTAATTCGCCACGATGGAAACGGCGCCGTCACGAAATTCCACGAGGATTTCCTCGAGCGATCTCGTGCGAACGCTTCAGATTCCCGAAACAGCTATTATAACGAACCCCGATCGAGCCACGGTCAATAAAATGCGAGCTGACAGCGGCTGATTGACAGCTGAAGCGATCAAAAAGCCGAGCTTTATTGTCGCCCTCGGCATAATAACGTCACGGAGAGAAATAATTCGTGCAGGACTTAGGGGATGACTCCCGCTCTCTTAATTCCTACGTTGTACCCTACGATACAACGGCCACAGAAATTCTTTCACGGGGGGGAAAAAAAACTACATCTTACCTGACAATATACACTCGGATCCATACCGTATTAACTGTTTCTCGACTGAAAACAACTATCAACGCCATCTGTTTATATATACTATGTGATTGAATTTTAGATATAAAGAAATAATTGTTAAAATTTCATTGGCTGTCTGCCTCTTGTTGAATTATTAATTTTATATAACCGGACTTACAATTTGTACAAAAAAGATCTTTGAAATTTGCATATACTTAGAGTTGGTTTATAATTTAGTAATACTAATGGATTTTGTACAAGGAACGATACATATACATACACAGATTATATTTCCGGAAAAGAATTTTTTTCTCGGAAATGCGTAGGATTTTGGGAATATGACTATTCATAAAACATAATTGTAATTGGTTCCCGCAACCGAAAAGAATTTTTTTAAAACGATTTGACATTTTTTAATTTTGTCGAAAAATTTCACACTTACTTGAATTTTTTTCTGGAAACTGGATAGGATTTCAGGGGTATGTCTATTCACCAAAAATTATTGTAATTGACCCCCGCAACCGAAAATAATTTTTCGAGAACGATTTGAAACTTTTCAATTTCGCCGAAAAATTTAGGCACCTACCCCCTGTCGATTTTTCTTAAAAATTAGTTTTTCATTTTTAGCAATTTTGTTTGACGCCCCATAGAAAAGTTGTCTAATACTTTTTTGTAGGTACCCATTAGCTCTACATCAGAAAAAAGTTTCATTGAAATATATTCACTATTGTAGGAGTTATGGTTGTTTGAAAATTGGGCCACTTTTATGGGGTTTTTCTAATTTTGCAATGTCAAGGATCAATTTTTCGAATATTTTTACAATTCCCACATATTCTCCATCAAAATACGCGTAGTTTGTTTTTTTAAACATTAAAATCCTTCAATCCGTTCAGAAGTTATGACGTTTTAAAGATACGCACGTAATTTTGGAATGAGATTTCTGGCCTGAAATTATATTTTCAGTAAGGAATTTTTTTCTTGAAAATGGTTAGGATTTCGAGGGTATGTCTATTCACCAAAAATGATTATAATTGACCCCTGCAACTAAAAATAATTTTTTTAGAACGATTTGAAATTTTTTTTTTCACCGAAAAATTTCAGCAGCTACCCCCTGTCGATTTTTCTTAAAAATTAGTTTTTCATTTTTGATAATTTTATTTGACGCCCTACAGAAAAGTTGTCTAATACTTTTTTGTAGGTACCCATGAGCTCTACTTCAGAAAAAAGTTTCATTGAAATATATTCACTATTGTAGGAGTTATGGTTGTTTGAAAATTGGGCCACTTTTATGGGGTTTTTCTAATTTTGCAATGTCAAGGATCAATTTTTCGAATATTTTTACAATTCCCACATATTCTCCATCGAAATACGCGTAGTTTGCTTTTTTAAACATTAAAATCCTTCAATCCGTTCAGAAGTTATGACGTTTTAAAGATACGCACTTAATTTTGGAATGAGATTTCTGGCCTGAAATTATATTTTCAGTAAGGAATTTTTTTCTCGAAAATGGTTAGGATTTCGAGGGTATGTCTATTGACCAAAAATGATTATAATTGACCCCTGCAACTAAAAATAATTTTTTTAGAACGATTTAAAATTTTTTTTTTCACCGAAAAATTTCAGCAGCTACCCCCTGTCGATTTTTCTTAAAAATTAGTTTTTCATTTTTGATAATTTTATTTGACGCCCTACAGAAAAGTTGTCTAATACTTTTTTGTAGGTACCCATGAGCTCTACTTCAGAAAAAAGTTTCATTGAAATATATTCACTATTGTAGGAGTTATGGTTGTTTGAAAATTGGGCCACTTTTATGGGGTTTTTCTAATTTTGCAATGTCAAGGATCAATTTTTCGAATATTTTTACAATTCCCACATATTCTCCATCGAAATACGCGTAGTTTGCTTTTTTAAACATTAAAATCCTTCAATCCGTTCAGAAGTTATGACGTTTTAAAGATACGCACTTAATTTTGGAATGAGATTTCTGGCCTGAAATTATATTTTCAGTAAGGAATTTTTTTCTCGAAAATGGTTAGGATTTCGAGGGTATGTCTATTGACCAAAAATGATTATAATTGACCCCTGCAACTAAAAATAATTTTTTTAGAACGATTTAAAATTTTTTAATTTCGTTGAAAAATTTGTTCACATACCTTCTATAGATTTTTTTTAAAAATTCGTTTTTGACTTTTAATTGACGTTTAATACTTTTTATAGGTATTCATAAGCTCTACTTCCGAAATAAATTTCATTCAATAGTGAATGTTAATACATTAAAATCAACTACTTCTTCCTCAAATCCTCGAAGCTATACGGAGCGTCAGAATTCGTATAGAAGGTAGCTACGGATTAGTGTAAGTGGAGGGCAGTTTTCTTTAGTCACCGGTCTGCTGTTTGATAATACTTGATTGCCTTTTTCAATCCCTCCCATAGTCAAGTCACATGTATTTACGTGCACACTACGGCTGTCTGCCCCTCAATACTAATTCACTGAATAGTTTCTCCACTGACCACCATCCCTGAGAAGAGGACGCTAAAACCACCTCCAAATTTTCAGGTCGGTATGGCAGTCAGATTGGGCCACAAAAGACCATAAGTTATAAGATCTACTCATATACCTACTAGCCGGACCTGCTAAGGTCGCCTTACTGTGATGAGTCTATGCGATACCTCCTGCATTCGCCACCAGAGGGCTGCGCTCTTGTCTCTCTCACAAGCACTCGACTGACCCTTCCATTCTTATATTTGTATACACTCTTTGACTATCTAATATCCCAACGTCTAAGGCAAGGTCTGCTGGGGATTATTGTGAAGAGTCCACTATAACAACAGGCCCAAATCGAAACAACGCTAGGCTTCTTCTTGCATTTCGAGCAAAGTAACACGATTTCAACAAGGCAATTTGAAAACATTCCACTCTATTACCAATTTCTGCGATCCTCGTCGGAACGGGGCCATTAACCGGTCGCTCCTCGAGCGAGCCTAAAACCTCGTTTCCGTCGGCGCATCGTCATCGGATCCCAGGGTTGAAAAGGCCCCAGGTCGCAAGGCTAAACTCGCCGAGACGCACTAACAAGGCGCAACCGGGCGTCGGTGTTAGAACGAAGGAGGTCCCTTAACGAGATCAGCTCCGTGGAAAGACGCGGTGATGCAGATCCACGAGATATCCCGTGGGATTGCAAGAGAGAACGAAACGAAGAGATCGAGAAGGTCCACAGAGAGAGAGAGAGAAAGAGAGGGAGAGCGAGCCTTTGACACTCCGCGAACAAGCCAGCAGCAGCAGCAGCAGCGGGGGGAGGAAAAGTGGAAGACGAACGGGGGGAAGTCGGGCGAGCGTGAGGCAAGCCGAGGCTGCTGCTGCTGCATCTTGGAAGACTTCCTCGAGCTCATTACGCCGACAATAATTAACGTTGCTTAAAGTGTCGTTATGGAAATAACCGGAGAAGAGGCCACCACTGCCGCGAAGACGAAGAGAAGAGCGCCAGGGGGTGCTACGCGTAGTGGAAAAGACAGCGACGGAGGAACACCGGAGGAGAAAGCTCCGTTCGAAGAATAACGAAAGGGATGGTGGGTGACCGGGAGAGAAAAAGAGAGGTCCGGAGATAGACGTACAGCGCGTTAAGGGGTAAAAGAAAGAGAGAGAGAACCGATCCTTACGGTATCCAACGCATTCTACGAATGGAAAATGTTTCCATTGGTGCCCCGTACCGAGTTGGCCCTCGTTCGTTGCCCGTTTGCACTCAACCCCTCACCCATTGCCCGGGGAATATAATTCAACGATCCTCCTCGGTGAAAGGCAAGCACAGCGAGCAGAAGGAGGAAGGAAGGCTCGCGTTGAATGCCCAATTATTATATCGTGAAATATCTGCTAGAAAATTGGATAATGCACTCTCCATCTCTCTCTCTCTTTCTTTCTCCGGTTTTCTCTCTTCGCGAGTAGGAGACGGCCTGGCTCCGGCTGAGCGGCAGAGGGTGAAAAAGGAAGAGAACCCGAGGGGGCAAGTGGGAGAGAACGAAACCGGGAGGACCAGTCAGCCAGTCAGTCAGTCAGCCATAGGAAGGAGCCCGAACGGAGGGGGTGAAGATCTGGCTCACGCACGGTGGCGCATAACGGCCTCTACGTAGGAGAAACGAAACCGCAGAAAACGCCAGTCAACGGCAGCCAGTATGCGGAAACCGCGGCGGAATGACACTCGTGCTGGCGCTAATTGGGCCCTCGAGGTGACGCCGCCGAGAGGGATGCTCCTCCACCCTCGGGACCATCCTCTTCTCTCCTCGGCGTTGCTCCTCCGTCACTGTCTCCCTCTATTTATCTCTGTCCCGCTTCCACTCTTGGTCGCTCGCGCTTTCTCCGTAGCAGACGAGGGTTTTCGGGGGTTGAAAATGCCTGGAGGACGAGCGCGCCGGTGGATGCACGAGGAAAAAGGCTGATTGGGGAAGAGGTAGGGTGGCGAATGAAAAGAAAAGAGAACGGGAGAGAGGACACGCGGGAGATCACATTAAATCTTACCGGGTGCACGCCTCCGCAGAGCACCTCTGCCGCACCCCTTTTTAATCCCTTCCACCCACGTAGACTCCTCGTGGATTTCCGAGAGATCCTGCGTGCTTTAGTCGAACCGGGGATAAACGAACGCAGCGCAAGAATCGCGTGTAAACAGACGCGTTAGGAGCGCGTCGTTCGAGCGGAATCAAGTCCCCGATACTTCTGCGGGCGTCGAGGAATCGAGTCGGCCACGAATCATTTCCAACGATCGGGCCATGCTCGACGAGGCCGAGGTTTATCAAACGCCAGTTACTTTGCGTTTTAAACTACGCGTGCTTGAATTTCGAAATTTATACGGTACAACGAAAATCAATCGATCATTGAGAGCCCTACTTCCTAACAACAATATGTATTCCCTGGAATTTCTCCCACTATGCGTACCTATAATTTTCGTATCAACCAGAAGGAATATTGCATACTGGTCTAGATTAGCCCATATGTTTATTGTATAGATTACGGATCTATTTACGCGTGGAACCTACACAGTTTTCCAGCTACAAATAATTTCCAGCAAATATTAGGTCTATCGAAAAGTTTTAACCTGTTATACTTCAGTTTTACCATCTAAATTACTTAGAAACAAACGTTTTATCCCCTATATTTATGAAGAAAAAAATAATAGTGCCTGGTTGGGATGTTCTAGGTTAATCAGCACATTTTTTAACTATAATGCATCTTGATTATTATTTGTTTTTGATTGTATAAAATTTTTTAAACGGAGAAAAAGAGTAATTTAGAAGATGAAGAAGATGCAAAAAAGGCACTGGATGAGTACTTAGATTTCAAGGATGTGTCGTTTAATCGGAAAAGTATTCAAAAGCAGCCATCAAGATAGGAAGGACTTCTTAACTTCGTTGGAAATTAAATCATAAATAAATATTAATAAACAATATTCAAGTTTATTATTTTCTTACCTTTCCGATAGATCTAATACTTCGTGACCGACAATCATCGATATTTATAAATTCAAATTTTAGTGTTATTTAGGTAACTCTTAAACCAATACATACCTCTAAGCAGTATTAGCATCAGAGATGGGAAAAATTCTTATCTAAACAAAACTTCAAAATTCCAAATAGAAGATATTTTGACTCGTTACTCGTGGAATAAAACTTTAAATTATAACATGAAATTGTAACTCGTATAAAAAACGATTGAAAATTCGTCCTATCGAAACAAATTTTTCTCGTCTCTGACTAGCTGCCCAGTCAACGACTGTAATTAAATGAACAATGAAGCATGAAAAGCGCTACTCTGTCAGAAAAATCACTCACCAGGCTGCGAATTGAGACCTTCTTGCGTCTGGGATCCTCGCGATTCGTCTGAAACAACGTATAGAAAAACGTACGTTAGTAAAATGCTCGGGGCAATTTCGCGACGGGAGAAAGAATCTCCAGAGGGGGCGTTAAAATTAAAATTATGCCCGGTGCTTCGCGAAACTATCCGCGGTTATGGGTCGACGAAGTGTTTTTTTATAGGGTTGTTGGACACCCAGAACTATCGAGGAAGTTCGAAAACCAGGCAAAGGGGGGAAAAAAACAGTTCGCCAAAGGGGGTGAAAGTCGATGAGCGAGTTAACGGGCGAGGGAAGGAAAGAGTTTCCACGAAGAAGACGACGTCTTCGGGCGTTTGTATACTCCGGGCAAGGTTGTGCGTGTGCTTATATATATATATTTTATTGCGATATTCATAACGTTTACAAAGACGCTTTGCGAAACTGCCTCGTTAAATATTTTACGATGCGATCGACCCGCCCCACCGAGTATCCGCAATGCACGAACCGCTCGAGTGAATCGAATTCAATGGAGACTTATACAGACGCGTGCACCTCCGGTGAAAAGTGACGGAACGGCGGAGTAAATCGCGGTCCCCGGCTCAAGAAATATGGATAATCATCCGGGGAACGATCTGTCCTTGATAGAAATTGTTTCGCGGTTTTAAAAATTATATGGGTCCATTAATCGAACCACTCCCGCAGCATCGTCTAAGAGCGTAACGCGTTGATTGCCGCGGGGTATCGAAGAAAATGGTATCATCTGAATATTTAACGTAAACGTGTGTTACTTCCCGATACATTAACGATAAAATTACAGCTGAAGCTTTCAATGATAGTTCTACTGAATTTTTTCTCAACGACTTACTGATACGTGAAATATGTACTACGTATAATCGTTTCATTTCTCCATTTTATAAATTCTGCTTGTTCCAACTGACTCAAGAGACGTTATTGGATGGTGCATGTATGCATAGCGGTCCAAAGACTGAAGCGAAACGAAAGATTCGTCGCTGTATCTGGGAGAGAGAGTTGTTTTTATATTTCTATGATTCGATAATAAAATTATAATATTTACTTTTATGAATCTGTGTGAGCATATACCGTAAATGAAATATGGTAATTTAAAGGAAAGTAATAAAACTTTAGATGCGTGCAGTTCCAAAGCTATTAATATTTTATCAATAATTGAGCCATTACTAGAAGCGGTAAAGCTTCATTTTTTAAATGGTTTCTGGTTTATGTCGATCCGACGTTTCGTTTTCGAGATATCGTAATTTATGTGAAGGGGTATCTTTTCAAGACGCGTCGAATCTCTCACTCTCTCGCACATGAGTCGTGACGAGCACGTGAGGTCAATGACCTCGCGACGTAAACAATGAAAGGTAAACAAACGCTTCGAACCCTTATATCTCCGAAACTAATTACGCAATCGACTTGAATGAACGCTCATTTTAAAAGGATCTTCATCCTCTATCCGTCGAATATATAAACTATTATTATTTATGTTGTTGGTTAATGGCGGTTTTACACACTGTGCGTCGCAGTGAACAGCATTTAAACATCTGCTGCTTTAATAAAGTTCTCGATCTTAATTGTGTCCCGTTTTTTAAACGTATCAGACATTTTGACAAATGACTCTGTCATAGTACTTCTGGCAGTAACGAGGTGACGGATCTAATACCATCATCGAGCAAGTATTAAAATAATCCGCTCCGATGGCCTTCAAAGCCTGAAAAATTTTTACAAACGACCGTGATTCTCATATTCATTTTCTTGAAACGGGTGAGCGATCGCCACACGGAGAAAGAACGCCGAAACAGCAAAAGAAACGACGCCCCTGTCGATGGGAATTTCCAGAGCGAAATTGGCCCATTCGTGATAGTTTCAACGTTTCTTCCCGCGGTCTCAAGGCCGATCCGCCGATAATTCTCTCGGACAAACCTATCTTCGATTTGCAAAGGGTTCTCGAACTCTCTGCCGCGAACGGAAACGATTTCGTTGCATTCCCGGTCGGCGCGCGAGTCCTCCTTCGCGCCTCGCAAGAATCCCGAGATTAAAAATCCATGAAACTCGCAAGAATTTCTCGCCTCGCGACGGCGAGGGACATTCCTCGCGCGATGTCTCGCGTTCTCGTCGCAAAGAAACTCGCTCCGACGAGCGTTCTGGGGACGAGCTCTGTCGAGACGCTGAGAACAGAGCGAAAGAAAGGGTGGTGTAAAAAAGGAAAAAGAAAAAAGCCAGATCGACGTTGTCGTCGTCGACGACGATCCAGCCCTTTTCAGCGGCACGAAGCTCGATACCTCGAGAGGGATCCACCGAACGAGGAACGGGAGTCGAAAGAGCAAGAAGGAGCCAAAAGGAGCTCCGTGCAAGAGCAGAGGGTCTGAGGAGCGGAGGAGGAGGAGGAGGAGGAGGAGGAGGAGGCTGCCGGTCGGGCTGGCCCTCGACCTCGATTTTCAAAACGATCCTAACTCCGCGTCGAGACAAGAGAGCAAGCGGGTGGAGGAGGGGGGGTTGGTTGGTGCATTCATTCGGCCATTTCGGGGGTAGTACACCGCCGCCGAAATAAATGACCGAGCATCGGGGGCCGGGGCATTCATAGACTCGGCACTGGCGCGCACTGCTTTGCTCTAGTGCCTTTTGGAATTCCGTTTGAGAAGCTTACGCGCGAGCGACGAAGGTGGAGGCTACCACGACCCTGGAGGAACGAGAGAGATGGGACGACATCGAGGGCAAGAGAGAGAAAGAGAATGAGAAAGACGAAACGGATGAAGGCTGAACGGCGAACAGGCCACTGGATGGATCGGTGCATTTCTGAGGAGGTGGGACGAGTGGGTGGAGGAGGCGGCGAAGCTTCTTTCACGTCAGGATAGTGAGCGATCGACCAAATCGCAGGTGAGTGGCTGCGACCGCGTACAATTTATTTATATAAACGCCGAGTCACCGGTTATTAATGAGAAATGCCGCCTCCTTCTGTCAGCGGAGACTGACGAGTTTTCTCGCCCAGCGTCCTTGCCGATCGCCTCGGCCTCCCGCGCTCTAGAATCTACTGGTCGCCAAGGTGTCGATTGGTCGATACGTTCTATCCGAGGTTAACCGAAATCTGGTATTTGTTAGTAGATTGCGGATGTTTAAGTCAATAAAATGTATCGAAATATGTAAGTGACGTATGTCAAATACGTATCAATAACATGCCAAAATATACAGCAATACGCATAATATATTAAAAATATGTTCCAATAATTTTAGTACTTAAACATAATAATAATAAATTATAATTTAAATTACAATATGTTGCGAGTATTTTTTCAATATTGTCAAGAGTTAGTTGATGACGTTTATCGCTTACAGTCAATTTATAAGCTGAGAACGGACGCTCAATGTTACGAGAGCGTATTTTTTAATACTTAAAACATCAACAGTCTATTAGTGTCGTATCTATATAATACACAGTGTCGCGCGAACTCTGTACACTCGAATATCTCGATTATTTCTATTGTGAAGTTAAAATAATTTTACTTCAACTAATCTATTATGGAGTGTGTTCTCGGGTTAAATTACCAAACTTTAGATATGAATTTAGGGCCCAAATGCTTCCTTCAAGAAATTCTTGTAGGCCTTAATATTGAATGTTATCGAAATAATTCAAATTTATCACGTATATTACTGCCGAAAATTGTTGTGTTTATTACTAAAGGTAATTGTAATAATTACATACGTTGTAATACTTCACCGAAGTATTTGAGTGAACTAACAGTTACTCAAAACGAGTGAAAGGAGCTTTATGTTACATAAGCTTTATGCTAATATTTTCATAACTAGACAACTCATTCGACTTAAATTCCAATGAAAACGCAGGTAGCCTTCTCAAATTACTTGTATACTCATCTCCAACAATAAGAGCCTTGCTCGATTTGAAGAAATTCAAGATATACGAAGATGTATAAATTCAAGATGTAAAATAATAAGAGCACAGAAAGGTGTGATACAGCAATGCATACGAAGCAGCTGTAAAGTATCGATAATTAAAACAAAAGGGGGGAAAATATGTATAAATTTATTCTATTAGACTCGCTCGTTTCAATTTACTAAAACAATGAAAAATATTTAAAGTCTTGAATGGTTCTAATTTGATGATCAGAAGCAGTACAAACCTAAATCTTACAAACCTAAATAAATATTCTGAAGCACTTCCAAAAATAAAAATTCAGCGAACTTAAATCTTGGGAATAGACAGGTCAGATAATAAGTTCTGCAGAAGCTATTCATCCGTTAAGAAAATTATTCATTTAAGAACTGTCTGGGTACTCGATTGAAATGGGACGACGTACTGTCATGCATAGATCGCATGCAACGTATAACGTCTAATGGAACTTATCCCAATAATTTCATGTAATTGATTAATCAAGAAACTTAAATTAGATTGGTGAGTTAATTTCCTATTAAAAAGAACATTGACATGAATTAATAAAAACATTTATTAACGACACAAGAGCATTATTATTATGTAACCCAGACCTAATCCTTAATAGGTATTGTGGGGCATTCATACGCCCCAGCGACTACGTTTATCTTATTTATAAATAACATTGTACTAATCTTGTGTAAAATAAAGACTATCGTACAAAAAAATCGATGCTTTGTATTTTTCAATAATATATTTTGGGAGGTTGAAATGCCCCACGATCCTAATTATGAATTGAGAATACAGGATACCGATTAAGGGTTAAACATGATACGTCACTCCCATAATTACCCTAATGGAAAACTCTGAACATAAAGTCTCTTCCAGAATTCATACAGAAATAGTTTTAACGCTAGACCTACCAAAACGATAAAAATGACCCATTCGTAATTTGTAATAAAAATTGTAAAATATTGACTCGACTGGATTTTTGAAAATTTATCGTAATTTTCTATAAGAAAATAAACACTTATTTCCATTGTATATAGTTTTAATTTCTTCGGTACAAATAAATACACTATAATTGTTGGTAGTTCTAATATTAATATCCGTCCATTTTTATCCACCATACCAGTGTTGCGTATTCTCCTCCCAAGATTTAACTTTTCATTTAAAAAATACGGTATTATTTCACTATCTTTAGTAAACAATATAAAAGACTCAGATTGAAACGACTCCTCGAGGGACCCTAACATCATAAAACTGTCTCCACTTCCTCTCTAAATCGAAGCACAGGGAGAAATCTCCGTTTCATCCAGCCGCCATCAATCCCCAGTCGCGTGTCAACCCTTTCACGGTGGATGGCCCTAATCGGTCGAGAATCAGCAATGTTCCAAGTCGCAGAGGCAAGAGGTCCAGGTTGGAAAATTCGTTCCGCCGCCTGCGCACCGTCCTTTTTTCACTCTGTGCAGCCGCTTTATTGCTCGGTAGCCGAGGATGCACCGTGGAAGAGGTGGAACACCTGCACCTGGCTCTTCCCTCGCCATTGATAAATTAAAATATGAAGGTCTCCGGAGGACCGGGACACCTGGATTTCGCTTTCGCGGATCAATGAGGAAACTCTCGACGGGAGGGTGAAGACAAGGTACCGTTCTTTTGGGTCCCTTTTTTCGGAAAGGACCGAACCAGCTAATGCGTCCCGCGGGACACTGTAATATTTTTAACGGAAGCGAGATCCAACCAGCATCGTCCTTAACGCTTTGATTGCCAAACCAGACCCTTGAAATTATCCACGAAATCGAAGCTTTGTTTTTAGACATTTGGAAACTAGCATACCCACAATTTCTCATGGAACTTATTTTTATAACCTCTTTAAAATTCAAGAGTCCTGTTACGATTTATTTTTTTTTAACATCGTAAGAATTAATTTGTTTAGCCCCTTAGTGAAAAGTCATGTCACCCATATGTGGATGACGTGACAGTCAAAGTGTTAAATAACCCTTCGTTTTGTAATTAAATATCTACGAGTGCTACAACTATAAACTCAAGCACCTTTTTAAGTAGGTTTGTATGTAAGTAGCTTTTTGTTTTCAAAACAAAACTAACGGAACCGTGAATGTTTACAAATGCAATTATTGTTGTTAGATTTACTCTGTAGAATAGTATTACTACAAGTATCTAAAAGTATTATTTATTCAAGATTTGTGAAACATTTTGATGCTTTACACTATCTTATACGAACAAGTGATAAAGAATAATCGACTCGAAGAGAACGAATTGTGTGTAGAATTAACACGTTATAAAATGATAGTTAGTGTCAGTGTCTCTGGTACGCAATTTTGAAACTGTGAACATCGGTTCGTTGCATTCGTCGCGAAAATTTCGCAGGTATTTTTATAAATAAAGCCCACGGATTGGCCCGCAGATCCTATGCGGCCCAGAAGATGACTCGAAGTAAAATTTTCGCCGCGTAACGTCCGGAATCGATTACCCTAATGACAACGCGGACAAATTCGAATTTGTCATTGCGACCACGGTGAGCTGGCAGAAAATAGTTTGCTCGCGAAACCGCTTTCACTTTCAACCGAAACTTTCATCTAGTGGCAATTCTTCTCTAACATCGATTTATTATCGCGAAGGATAATATTCTAAAAAGTTTTGAAACTTGTTGGAAAAGGAAATATCCAACATATAACAACAGCTATTTAATTGACACGTGATGGAAAGATTATAATAATTATCGTATGGTTCATCCTTATTTTTTTTTGGACGACGATCGGTTCGCATAGTAAAAGATTTAACAGAACAGAGAAATCGTAAAAATAGTATTACAGGGGAACAATGATCAGTAGTATTTTACTTTATGAAATCTAAAATTATTACGAAACACGTATGCTCAAAGTTTGCAATGAGTAGAAATACTCATTCTTTCCCTCTATTAATCTCTGACAGATAAGCACATTTGCATATACAATAAGTCTGAGTTGGAACACAGAGGATACGTTTCGCGATGTAGAAAACATACAATTCGTATAAAATGTCAAAATACATTGTCCAATGTAAACAAAAGTTCGATCAATTCTTTCTAAAAGCAACTGTACTCAGACAAAACGAATCATTGTCGAAGTGTTTACACGCCTGGAAATCCTCGTTTGTTGTCGCTGATTGATGTGTTTTTACGTTTCGATTCGATGTTAGAATCTTCCTCTATACTACAATAAAATTTCAACGAATAATGTTAAAAATTGCATAGATACTTCAACTCTAAACAAAAGGAAAAAATATAAAAATAACCGTAAGGAAATTTACAATGCAAATATTACGAGTGATTAAAACTAACAGCGAATTAGATTGCATGAAAAGGAAATTTCTCTTCGGTTCGGTGTTGAACAAACATAAATACTGTTGCAGAACAAACATAACTATGCAAAATTTCTTTGAATCGAAATTTAATAAATACATAAATCTACTTGTGGACGATTGGGGATTCTTGAAATTGTTAAATTTGATTCCAGATTCTTCGATCAAATACTTAATCGTTTCAACTTTTCCATCAGGCGTCAATTAAATAATTACTGTTTCTCGATTTCATAGGATGCACTCTTTCGAACGAGAACTAAAAATGATCATTTTTTAACATAGTCTTTTACGAACCGTCAAACTACAGAATCCGCAAAATATTCTGTAAATTCCTCGATCGAATGTAATCGATTTACAGCCTCTATCTTTCGAACTTTCGCCCACCGTTGCCAAGTACAATCTGTCGTACGATTTTTTAAATCCTTTTTTCCCGATTTTGTCCGTCGCGCGACTCCGCAAGTCATCAATAAAAATAATCCCGGCTTTGCGGCGGCTTACCGATCACCAAAGTCTCCGTGAACTTTTATTTATTTTTACACCGCTACGCGTCGTTGCTCCAGGGTGTTACTCGGGGGTGGTTTCGGCCACCGCGGCCATCAGACGAACTTTGAAAAGAAGCGGAGGGGCGCACTGTACCCGGAGGGACGAGGAGGGTGGTTTAAGAACCAGGTGTCACTCCGCAACTACACAAAGAAGTGATGGATGCCTGGCGCAGCTACCCTCGTAATGTGTCACGACCTCACCTCAGGTGTCACTTTAGGTCCACGCCTCGTTATCTTTCCGATAGAGAAGAAGGGAAGCCGATTCTCTCCACTCGTAAATCCAAAGCAACCCCTCCTATTAATTCTTCATTACTTCCAACGCGATCTCTCTAATTTTCTTACTTGTATTCAGGGCCAGTTTCATGGACGTGCGATCTTTAACCCTAGCCAACCAAAATACCCCGGGTACCGCATACGATCTATTTCGAAATATCAAATTACGTAGCGATAGTTCCACTTTCCTATATTCTACACACAATTGATTTTCCTTTCTTATAACCAGACTTTATGCAAATTCATATTTTTATTAATAGAATTAATGAAATGGGATCTTTGCAGAGGGTTGTCTCAACCCCTAAACATATCTTACTTTAAGTATTTCTTATATTTTTGCATATTATATGCATTCTGTAGTTTTTTGGGGAATTAAAATTACCAATAAATACATAAACATTCACATTTAACCCTTACGTAGACAACCAAAATATCCCCGGGTACCGCATACGTTCTATTTCGAAATATCAAATTATGTAGGGATAATTACACCTTCCTATATTCTAAATACAATTGATTTTCCATTCTCATAACCAGACTTTATGGAAATTCATATTTTTATTAATAGAATTAACGAAATGAGAGCTTTGCAGAGGGTTGTCTCAACCCCTAAACATATCTTACTTTAAGTATTTCTTATATTTTTGCATATTATATGCATTCTGTAGTTTTTTGGGGAATTAAAATTACCAATAAATATATAAACATTCACATTTAACCCTTACGTAGGCAACCAAAATATCCCCGGGTACCGCATACGATCTATTTCGAAATATCAAATTATGTAGGGATAATTACACCTTCCTATATTCTAAATACAATTGATTTTCCATTCTCATAGCCAGACTTTATGCAAATTCATATTTTTATTAATAGAATTAATGAAATGAGAGCTTTGCAGAGGGTTGTCTCAACCCCTAAACATATCTTACTTTAAGTATTTCTTATATTTTTATATATTATGTGTATCTATGTAAGATATGTATCTTCATCCAACGTTTCATACTTTTTTTAACGCAAAGCCGCCCAAAATATGTATTTATACATCGCCCCGCATAGATTCTCCATCGATCGTAATTTCTACTTAACGACGGTCTCCCTTTCTTCGTCCATCGCGCACCAAGGGCTCCCGGAAGGTCCCCAATAAAGTTTCCCTGACAAATAGCGTGAGCCCCGAGAGCAAACGTTTCTCTTCGCGTAATGCTTTTCAATTACACGGCTTTTCCTTGAATTTTGGAAATTGACCGGAACCGATGAGGTTTCGATGGCTATTCCGAGGGTGCGGGCCATTCGCAAGTTCCTCGAAAACAGAACGTCTTCGAGCACCCTTGGGTCCATCGGTGACTCGGAGGACTCGGTCCGTTTTCTCGTCCGTGTGGCTGAGCATTTACTACGATCGTTTTGTCGGCCGAATACTTCATTCATTTCTGCAGCGGGGGGTTTCCCAAGGTGTGAAAGATTTTCCGCGCAGCACCCTCTCACGCGTTTCCCTTCATCTTGTTAAACGCCGAACGATTACATGCCGCAACTTTACTGCAGTCAAGTTTACCAAGTTACTGCATTTTACCATTCGTCATATGAATAACCAAAAATTAAAACGATCTGACAGTTTTTGTTAATCGATTAGAATGATGAGTCAGAGACGAATAAATAAAAAATTAAAAGAAATTATTTTAAAGAAACAGTTTTACTGACACCATTATGCCTTTGGAATTTTATTACAGTACATTCGGGCTTTTCATTTAATTACGTAAATTGTTCCAGATCTGAGAGAGTTCTAAAAATTAATTGACGTCTAGTTTAAGTCATTTTTGGAACTTTCTTATTTGGAAGTTCATAATATTCTTCAAAACTATTCTTTTTACTTTTAATAATTTTCAATTCCGTTAGAGACTGGCAAGAAGAGAAAACTCGGATAATTTTATGCTGTGGCTAGTTTATTAACAGTCTGAATAAAACCGATTTATTAATTTTTGTGGACCTACGTCTGATCTGTCTGTACTGTCTGTCTGTCTGTAATTTTATGATAATTTCTCTGAAAAATAATAAGGTTACGAAGGAAATTATTTTCTAATTTACTAGTACATCGAACTAACTGATTGGTAAAAGTGAAAAAGTATTATCTAAGCTTCCCATGTAAAGAAATGTTGAAATCTAACATGTATGAACATTCTGTACTTTTTGTGACACTGTTTACACGAATATACAACAAATATTTTGCTAATCCGAGAAATCCAAACAATGTAACATCCACGGTTACACGGGCACAAATAAATGTACAAGTTCCTGGTATCGACGAAAAAATAACCGAAATGTTATTTTTGACGTTAAAGTGTCAACCCCCGTAAGAACGACGGCGCAGGAGTCGCACCTGGAGTCACTTAAATCGTAGGTGGCGTGAAAATTGAATGGTCGAGGTGCGATCCATAGAAAAGACCTTCTTCTGTTGCGGTGTAGACGCAGGAAGATATCCTGGAAGGTCCTGCGCGTGTTTCCTCGCACCTGGAGAACCACCGGGGTCTCGTCCCAAAATCGGATCTCGCCTTCGTTCCTTCGAACCGCACCTCCCTTTCGCCATTGTACGCGCCACGCGACGATCGAAATAAATGGAAGATCAAAACGCGTTTAATTTATGGATCCCTCGAATTCTGAACTATCCCCTCCACGATACGCTACTTGTTATACTGATAAGCCCTGTTTCGACCAACGAGTACAAGCATCGACGCAAGAAACGACGAAGAAGTGGATAAATAAATAATTATCGTGTTGCAACGAACGTTTTCGAATCTAATTCGATCGTTATTATTATTTATGATATAATTTTTTAATTCTTCGATCACTTAGAATCAAGAAGCTTCTTACTTACGTTTCCTTTTTTGATTCATTATTGAATATAGAATTTTATATTTTCTTTACATTTCAATTTTCTATAAAGTCCATTTTTATATTATTATATATATATTATATATATATTGGATTAGATCCAATTATTTTATATTATATAGTGTTTGTTTACTACCACGAATGAAATTTAGATCGTATCCTTAAAGTAAACAAACTTAAAATGTCAAAATTACTGTTGGAAAGGAGATTGTTAGGGGCATCAACTATAAAACATACTACAATATCTCACTCATACTTGCTTTCACAATAGAAGCATTCACGACACAAGTTTTTGAAAATCAAACCAAAGAACCTGTTAGGTGTACACAAATTTGAATGCACCTTTCATTTCCATGGCCATGGATAGTAGCAAATTTATAGTAATTCTAGTACGAAATTTAAAGTAGTCGAAAGTGACCATCGTATACTTTCGTAGAATGTTTTTAATGAAAAAAGATCCTATTATTGGATTTTTTCTGAAAATTTGCTGTTACACCAAAGGTTTGTTGCAAAAATTGATCGAGTATTTGCAATAACAAGAACTCATAATTTTATTTTAACAAAGCAAGCACTTTCATATACGACAAAAAAAGTAACTGTAGATCTTAATCTATAGAAAATTAACTTTCTTTTGTCATATATGAAAATGCCTGTTTTGTTAAAATAAGATTATAAGTTCTTGTTGTTGCAAATTTTTGTAACAAACTTTAGGTGTGACAATAAATCTTCAGAAAAAATCCAACGATAGTATTCTTTTTCGTTAAAAACATTAGTTTTAAGATATTCTACGAAAGGATACGATGGTCACTTTATTATGCCGGTCACTGTATCTATTCCGCGCCATGAAGCAAATCTTTTTCGAACGTTCACGCGGCGAAAGTCTAGGGAAAATATTATTTCGCGGTATATCGTGTCCAAGTTCGAGGCACCCCTTGCCGCGGTCAAAATACGCCACGGAAACTTCGAAACGAAGACGAGCGTTTCTCGGAACGCAAAATAGGTGGGGTACGTCAGAGGAGAGACCGATACGGAGGAAATGTCCGTCATTCGTACGCGGGAGGAACGCGGGGGTGGGTTTTCTTTCCCTCGCGCAGCCCAGTGGCTTCTTTCTCGTTGGGATAGGTCCTGTCGGGGGCACCTCATTTCCTTTTGAGCTGTCCCCGCGGGGTGAGGAGACAGTTCTACAACGACAATCCTTCCCTCCCCCTTCGACCCCGCTGCTTCAGCATCATCCATTGAGTCCGAGCCGACAATGGACCGTTGGTCCACCGCGCGGAGAGAAGCCAAACCGTGAAAGAGCGCAAGAGCCGCGAGAGCAAGCGAGAGAGGAGAAGGGAGAGAGCACGATAGTCGACCGGTATATATCTGAAAATGCCATTCATACGCGGGGGCTAAAGTCACCATTCAGAAACGACAATCCCAAAAACGAGCTCACCGCCACGGGGGTAAGTACGATGGACTCGGTCCCACTTTTGTCAGCGGAGGAGTCGAGAGTCCATCCTTTGGACGTTCCCCGCGAGACGGTCGACTAAAATATCGTGTCAAGGACTCACAAAAGGACCTTCCCGGTAATAAAAACATCGAGGCCACCGTTCGTCCTCTGATTCGGGGGGCTCGGCGCGCTGTTTCTCGTTCGATCCAGTTTACCAAACTTTGTTTTTTAACGCTCGCGACTTCTAACGGCGAAACGATCGATCTCGCGGTTCGAAATAACGGGAAACGGGGCGAGACGCGGCGCGTGTGTCGCCGACGCCGAGTTTGAAAACCGTGGACAATGGCGGCCGCGAGCAGGCGAAGGGGGTGAATGAGAGTGACCTTGACAAAACATCGCGGCCACGGAGCGAACCCGTTGAGCCGCGAGAACAAAGAGATTCTGTCGTCCTTTGTCAGACGAGGTGGTCCCTATCTCTGTCTCCCCGGGCTTTCTCCGTTCCGCCCCCGACTTTTATCTCCGTACCGTTTCTCTTTCACTTACCTATATCTATTTCTATTCGCCAGTGTTCGCATTATCGCGCCTCGGCTTTCGCCGTTCGCCCTTCCATCGGGCGCCATCGGGGCCACTCGACACAGACGAATCCGAAAACCGGTGCAACGTTGGGAAAAACTACGGAATTTAATTCAACTTTCGCTTAATTACATGGCGCCAGAATTTCAAAAGGGGGGGAAAAAGGAGCGGTGTTTCAACGACTCGAGCGTGGAAACGCGACACGTGGAACAATGGCGTCGGAGGCAATTAAACGGACATCGCGGGACCGAATGACCTTTCCTCGTTGGCCCTCGGGGAGCACGACCTTTCGAAGCGTTTACCAGTGTCCCTTTAATGTCGACGACCTTATTCGGTTCCAGTTTGATGACCAGGCGGTTCGACCCCGACGAACGGACGTTTTTCGCGTCGATGAAAATGGAACGTTTCTGACCGTGAATCGCGTAAAAAGAAAAAAATATAAGTCCATCGAGGCTGTCGATAACAGAGATGTAACGGTTCGTACGATAGACAGGAACGGGAAGAAAGCACGGGAAAAGGGGGAGGACAAATGGGGAGAACATCGGGACAAGTTGGGAAAACACTTAGCCGCGCGACTAATGCTTTTATCGCGACCCTTGATTTCGGCCTCGGCCCGATTTTCGGCACAAATCAAGGCATGTGTCCTCGGGACGATGGTAAATATGTTTCTCGACGTCCCCTGCGTGAAATAATGCGTGCAAGGGCCGCGCTTATGAGCGCGTGACAATATGCGCGAGCGAATCTGGCTCGAAGGGTGAGAGATAGACCAAGTGGCGGAAGAATGGCACTTTATTAGTGCCTCGTAACGACGTTTTCACCAGCGACCGAAAACGAGACAAGTTTCACCATTTATTGTCACGAAAATGGATTTGACAATTAGATACAAACTATGCTTTCTAGAATATTTAACGACCCTTTGCGGTTCGAGGTATTCTTGATCGGTTTAGCCATCTTACGTGCATCTCCTTATTATTAGACTGCGGATTCTTTATGCAAATTCATATTTTTATTAATAGAATTATTGAAATGGGAGCTTTCTAAAAATGTATTTTTTGCAAGTTAAGTACATTCTGTACTTTTTGGGAATTAAAATTTTCCGATAAACATCCGTAGTCTTATTATAATGAAATGACCAATTTGTAATAATATATACAGGGAGTTACGTTTAAGTGCGAATGGTGGAATATCTTATGAGGTATTGAAGATATCAAAAAAGTGTTCTTACAAAAGTTGTTTTATTTAAAGGGGCAAACTATGTGGTATAAATAATTTTTATATAGGTGGAATGGCGGGGGAGATTTCAAGGTCAAGCTAATTTTTTTAAATGGAACCATATCTTTTTATGTTCATAATATGATAATATAAGCACAGTCTAGGCTTTTGCCTCATCTTTATGTTTCTTTTCGTGAAAGTAAAATAACTATATCCAATCTTCGATCTAAAGTTAATAATCTCACGAAGACGGTTTTTGTTTAAACTAACAGTGTAATACAAACACGAAACAACCTAATTTTGTTTTACAATTAGTTGTATTATTAAAGTCCAATATATTACGAGAGACATAAGATCAAACGTTCGGTTACGAACATTTTCCTTTCTATAATGTGTCTCATGAAAATGAGAATTAAATTGTCGCTAGAAGCTGTGAATAAATATCTTGATTCGACCCTATTTTTTGGATTTCTCTTTGTGTATTTGCATAGACATTATTATATAACTTGAAAACAAATTGTTACTATTTTATGAAAAATTAAATCATTTATGGTGATCTCACTTTAAAGTGTATTCTACTCATTCTAAGGGCGAGTCATTTAAACATAGACATGGAAACTCTTGGGAATGCTTGAAACTTATAGAAAAAAATTCTTTAAAACGATTTCCTTCTGCAACAATACACACTTCGTATCGATGTTTCAAATATTATCGAAGATACAGACGATAGTTTTGTTACTTGATATTAGAATAAGCTTAATAAACTTACTTAAGCATGAGTTGTTAAAATGCAGTCCAATTTGAAATTTTTATGTAAACAAAATGTGTACGTATCTCGGAAAAGAAAATTTGCTGGATCTATATTTATAATATGACATTTGTTCATCCTTTGAAAGACTAGAACACGCTATCAAAATGAGATTGCCTAATTTCAGTGCCACACTGTATATTTAAATGTCTGAGTCGGGAACATAAAAGGAATAGATAATTAATATACAATAGTGAAAGGAACCAAAAACTTTAAACGATTTATAAGTGAATAATAACAATTACAAATACGATAGTAGTTCTGTTTGTATAGTAAATAATATTTTAGGTAAATACATAGTATAGAATTTTCAATTTACTACAACGTTTCGACCGTTTCTTTTAATCGTCATTGAGCAATTAAAATTCTATAAAAAATAACAATTATGGAAGTGGACCCTTAATTAAGAAAAGACAGTATTTTAAAATTATGTTGGAAGGTATATAAATATTCAATTTATTTACTAAATTGTAACATCGAGGAATTAAATAATTTTATAGAACAATTTCTAACATTGTAAATATCTTTTTAGACATTATAGTAATCCTTTTAAATACCTTTTAAATACACTAAGGAGAATCCAAAAATATGATCAAAACGTGAACTGGAATTATCATTTGTGTTTACTGTGATATCATGACGATAAAGAACGCGAATTTGATTAATTAGATACTCCAAAAGGTATCCCATAGAAGCAAGATAAACTATAGATTTAAAAGTATTAAAAACAAAAGATAATATCATAAGAATTACTTAAAAACTTAAAGAGCTCAACAAAATTCATTTTCAAAGTGAGTTATTAAGGAAAATAATTCTAGTTAGAATGCATGTACTGTAATAAAGTTTCAAAAATAAATACTATGACTGATTATGTGATCTACAAATAACTGGAAACAAAATTGTAGCCTTACAGAAAATATCACGTCTTTTTAGGGTGACAACTGCACTTTTTAATAGTATTAATGTAATAATGCATGAGAGTAACATAATAATGTTGTAGCGTTTATATCAATTTAATTTCACTTTACAACATTTTCTTCTCGTATACCTAACTGTTTTATACATGCAGCATGACACACTAATTTTAACAAATGAAGTTTGTATTTTTAATTACTGTTATAAACAAAACTTCGACAAATTGACGTTACCTTCTACTTCTAATCGTTGTAGAGATACATTTCGTCTCAATTACGTGGGATACTCTGCACAATTGATATAAACAACTGCAAAAATAAGATAATCAACGCAAACTACCGATTACTATAGATTGGGATGAAATGAGACATCATATGAGGCAAAAGAAATCTTGACAAAGAACTCACGGTGTTTACAGACTCCATAAATTAAAAATATAACCAAGTTCCTTCATTTCTCCTCGGTACGTTTAGAAACATAATTTTATACAATCCAAACAATATAATTCGAATCGTACAACTATTTAATTTTACCCAATTATATCTTTTATCTGAAACCGTTTTAAAGGTACAACTCGATTCAATGGGACACCCTCGTATACTAGACACGTTAATTTAGCGACAATTCCGCGCGTCACAAAAGAAACTGATAATACGTTTACAACCCCGCCAACCGAATTACGTACCGAAGAACAAAGTAAATCCCACCCGAAGCGTACGAATATTAAATAAATACAGCGATTCGCGTCGTATTCGAATCCTCGCGACCACATAGCTCCACGTTTCAACCCCCTTCTCGTTCGAAACGTCGAAATACATTAAACAGCGGGACCTAATTGTTCATCCCCCGAACTGCTCGAGGCGCATTAAATTCCATTTAAAAGTATTCCGGGCAGTCTGGACCGAGGCTCGCGCGTTTCGTCTCCTCCGGAAGGGGCCATCGTCGAATCAAAGTCCACGAAAGCCCCTAGTCTCTTAAACCGGGGTACCCCGCGAAAGAATCGAATTACCCTCGTCGAATTCCACCGGATCGGGGGATCCCGGTGTCCTCGTGGAAATAAAATGCCCGGGATACGGTACGTGTTCCGGCTGAGGAACGCGTTCGCGGATTGACCGCGGCGACGTCGGTGGCAGCACCTACCACTCCGCGGGGGCAAACAACCCCAGAGAGTTTCAGGCGCACGAGAGGTGGAGTAACCCGCAGGCGGAGGAGGAGAAAAGAGGAGGAGGAGGAAGAGGAGGAGGAGGCACTCCATCGCAGTCCGTCGCCTCATCCAGAGGGTGGGAGTAGCCGGCGGGGTGGTTTTGTCTTCCCTTCCCTCGCCCTCCGCCCTCCCCCCACGGAACGACGCCAGTCACGCCTGCGCCTGGTACACCACCCCCGCGAAGGCTCGCTCTCCTCCCGCGCCACCCCACTAGCCACCCCTGCCGCGTGTCCTCACGCGCGCCACCCCTCTATTGATTTTGTTACAAACCGGCTCCAACCCCCGACTCGCCCCACGCCGAGCATCGCGGACTTCGCTGAAACGATACGATCCCCGTCTATATACGTACGTGTTTATTGTTTATTCGTGCACGTTGCACGCTCTCAGACGCGTGCAGACTTACGTTGGTCCACGCATCTTTAAAAATCGACACAAAATATTCGACGACCCCCGGTAACGTTTTCAAAGTCGCCACCCTGGACGATCCGCGTCCGAGGCGAGACTCCCTCGAGTCAAAAGGCCCGAAGGCCGAGCGTGAAACGTCGTGCACGGGCTTCGAGAGGAAAAAGAAAAAATGAAATCAGGGAAAAACAACCACGGGGGTAAACGCAAATATATTCCTCGCTCTTTCCGCGGCACTCGGTTTTTTTTTCTCCTCGTTACTCTGGCCGATCGTGCGCGCAACCAACCAACATTCGGGGCAGCCACTCGGTGGTCCCCAACTGGTTCAAGTACCACGTGCACTCTCGTGGTCGCCCTTGCGCTCACGTCCGACCAAGAAGAAGTACTCGAGAGCATTTGCGGTGGATTTGACGGTGCTTCCCGCCACGGGAGCCCCACTTCTGGCCGCCCGGTAACCATGGGGTTCTCTCTCCGTGTTCTTTCCCCTCCTCGTCCCCCAGCGTTCGCCCCGCTTCTCCTCGTTCCTATGCTTTTTCTCGTTCACTTTCGAGAGCCTCCATATGATACCCCGTGATAATCCCCCGCCTATCGGTTGGGGAGTCTCTCTCTCTCTCTCTTCGCGTGGATTAAAAGGGTGCCTTTACCCGGGGTTGCGCCAGATTTACATTTTTTCCCCCCTACACCGTCCGCACACGCTACCCGGCTGATCCCGGAATCATTTGGACGTTGCCCGGAATGTCTCGCGGAACGCCCGCCGCCGAATAAGCGAAAAAATCGTCCCTCGATCGGGAGAGAAAAACGTTATAGTCCGGACCACGATATAGCGAGCTCGTAAAATCGAGTGGGCGTCGAAGTAAAGATGTTTCGGCTACCGGGACAAACGAATATACAGAAATACGAACAGATGAGGACCTTAGACCTGCGGGTGGATCAATCGAACAACAGTTTATTGTTAAATATTCTATTAAAACTGGTAGATACTATTATATAAAGTGATTATAAAGGAACAGTTTTCTCGCGTATAGTACTCTCACTTCAATTTATTCTGGAACTTTCTCTTTCTCTTATCTCAGACGTCACTCTCGATGATTGCTTAACAGTGGCCGTAACACACTCGTCTCGTCACTAGATCACCTAGACCATACACACGCGTCACACTCATTCTTCCATACAAACAACACTCACTTTCGTACCGTATCATTTCGTGCTCTATGGCAACCAGTACCACAAGACCATGGTCAGAGCCGTACGAAGAAATGTTTTATCCAGGGTCGTCATTTTTAGCAAGCCATTTTTAGAGGTACCGTTAGAGGTGAAAGGTCTTATACAAGTCTTTAATATCTTAATTTATCTGCTCATAATATATACAGATAGAAAATGCATTTCTATACTCGAAATCGAAGACAACGGTCAGAGACGTCAGGCGAAACTCGAGAAGAGGACGTCCACGCGTCGCGAAAAAAGTTTAACGTCGCCGATGTTTGCGGCGATATTTATCGAGAAGCAACCCGGGGGCAGGGCGAAATATTCAGATCGACATCTGGTGGCTTCGTTTGTGCAAACGAAGCCGGCTTTGCTTGGTCCGTTAAGCCGGCTCCCGCGTAAGTCAGGCGTGCGGTGATTCAAGAGCCTTGTTTCGTGGGATTGCCGGGATCTCCTCGGCGATATATTGCGCCCGCGACGGCTATATACACGATCCAATTTGCGACATCTTCACCGCGACGTCTACGGGGTGTCCGGTACAAAGCACGCTCGCGGTCACAAAGAGGAACCGCCGCCCAGGGGCAACGAACCCCGCTCAAGACGTCTCCCTCTGTGATGAAGATGCAAAAATTAATATCCGACCCAGACGAGACGTATCGGGAATTAACGAGTCGGTTCTCCGCGATTTCACGGTACCAACGGTCGTTGTTGCGAACGCGACAGACGTCAAAGGGATAATTGCGGACGCTGCCCAAACTCGTCTACCGATGATCCCTCCCGAAAAACAACGTTCCCAGTTAGCGGCGATTCGAGTCTGTACAGTCTGACAAAATTTCGAACAGAAACTAGTATAAATTATGGAACATTGTATCTATTTTATTTACCTTGTCTTTATGGGTGCATAGGTCTACGATAAATAAACGATCGACGATACAAATGCAAATATTTACTTTAAATTTGCACGTTTACTTCTGATACTTCCATAGATCGATTTGTATACAACTATTTTTTAAAATACCTAGATATTATTTAACTAATTAGATTTATTCAAACTGTCACAATATGGTCGACTCTCCTTTATTTCGAGTTGCAGTGATAGTAAGGTAGAATAGTAATGCAATTTAACTACCCCTTGGTATTCTTTCTGTGTAAATTAGGCTCATTAACATACTGACTCCCAAGTTACCTATGTTTATAATTAGAAAAGCATTCCACTAAGAAGTTAGAAAGGAGTTGATATCGCAACTGTCATTAGTTTTAACAAGGTTGAGAACTCTTAAATAGCGATATGGTTCAAAGATTTGATTCAATTTGCGTAACTTTCTTTTATTCTACTTCAACAAGAATTTACAAATCGAGAAGTTAAGGTATTTACACGTTGCCATAGATGCTAGAAATGGTAAATGAAATATTATCCACATACTCGAGTTACAACGATTTCGCGTATCCCAAATGACCAACTCAATAACCACGATTCCATTTAATTACCCAACGACTCATTTCTCTTCATTTACCATTTATACAAATTACTCGTTCACGTTATGGGTTTGGGCAATATGATTTCGTTCTGTATAATATTAATATATATTTACACAATTATGCGACTAATATTATAGTGAGTCATTAAACTATTCTTACTGCATTCTCTGCAAACTTCAAACAGCTGATATTTCTTGTAAGATAAATAATTTGAAATTCTTATGAATGAAAATATACACTGTTTAATTAAGGTTTCGATTGATATATACATTTTTTAAAGTTAACTGTTCAATAGAATGGAAGTATAGAATACTATGGAAGTAACAGGTACTAAACTGTTGATTTATATCAAGAAAAATATTTAAGATGTCAATATTTTTGTTTATATTTAAAAGAATAAAATGTTTATGGTTTCTCTCACATTTTAAAGCAAATGTTTTCCAATTGTTAAACTGCCAATAAAAAATAGCTTGACAGTTAATGATACTTCTTTATTTAATACTTTGGTTATAGAGTGTATTAGTTTTTTTAAGAAATTACTAATTTTCTGCTATTGATTTTTAAATTTGTTTTATTTTTAGGCTTTTTTACTGTAATTTTTATATTCATCGATCATAGTATCTGTATTTTCTCTGTATCATCATTTCCATCACCATGAAAATAGTTATATTTAACAAACAGTAGTCTGACAGTTGCAGAAATTTTTATAAATGAAAACAAATACTGTTTATTTATAAAATCTATAATAAGGACAAGAATAAAATACATCTATATTATAAAATAGGTAATGTAAACAATATATTACCTCATTGAAAGACACTCGTTATCAATATATTTACAACTAAAAATAATATATATAAATATAAGTAAATATAAGAACGCTATTTCTTGAGTTTGGATAGGGTAGATTTAGCAGTTTTATCCAAGGAATTAACCCTTTGCACTCCGAATTATATTTCAATTTCGTTACCAGCAGCTCCCAACGCTTTCAACTGTTTCATTTGAAATTTACGTTAACTAAAAAGTAGGGCAATTCAAACAAATAGAGGAACAAACAAATTCAATGAAATATCTGTTTTATTTACACTATCGTTGTATTCTGTAATTTTCAAGTGTATGATATCTCTTTGGTTCGGACTTGAAAAAATGTCGAGTGGGACTCGACGAAGAAGTGCAAGGGGTTAAGAGTAGATTTCAAGATGTATAGAACATTAAGAATGGCCTTGTTACTTGAAGAAAATCACTGGCATACGATTTTAGCAACATGCATCTATTTGATGTGAAAAAAACTTAATCATTCTCTATATTTATTCAAACAATAAAATTTAAATCATCGAACAATTTCGTTTCCAAGTACGAACGAAAGACGTTCCTAATCGTTGCTACACGAAAACAATGTCATCGCGTTTTTCGCGCGAGGATAAAATTTCGTTATTTTCGACCGGCTGAAATGGGTTAGGATCAGTCCGTTCGCCCAGGATCCCAACGAGAACTCGCGTACCACGATCCAAAGTGGGTTAATAAAGCGATATTAAAAGCCACGGGGGGTGTGTACCGCGCCAGGAGAATCCCCAGCGTCCACTCCGCGGCGGACTTCTACCAGCGGAATTACGTGGACGACCCGACACCCTTGCTATCCGCCATGCCGTTTCATTATCGCCTAGCTATCTCGGCCAGCAACGTACACGCTCTCGTCCAATCCAACGTCCGCACGGACGAACACGGTCTCGTGTCCGGCAAACTTCACAAACACAAACGACCGGCTCGTTATTATCCCGTAATCCTGGTGTTTTACATGTTATGAGGATGCGCCCGGATGGTCTGTTACCTGCGACCTTCAATCTTACGTTATTACAAGCGGTTACTGCGCTCGGCCACACGTACGTATGCCCCCCGGGAGCAACGGATGCGCATGATTTTACATAAATTTTACGAGTCGGAACACCTTGCGCCTGGCCGACGACTATGATCCCCCGCGAGGCTCGACGCGAGACGCTATAAATTTGTATTCGAGGATCCCGGAGTTTCCAGGGGCCCGCCTCTGTCGTTACCCTCTTCGACGCGGAGGTATTCGTATCAACGTCGAATCACGAGTAGAAACCTCGCACAGTGTTCGAAGACGGCGATTTAAACGCGGAAAAGTCCAATTTTTGAATAGAATAATAATTGTAACGAATAGAATGTTCGCTTGGATAAATAATTCTAAATAACTTAATTGATAATGTTCCTTACTGGTATTACAATTAATGAAAAATACAGGAAACTCCACTAAATACAAAATGAAAATTAAAATTAATGGTGAATTCATATTCGTTCAGAGCGTAAGATACACTTTTAAAGGAAGTTATTTTCTGTCTCAGATTTTTGAAGAATGTGTGATCATACCGTCAAGTGTATATCATAGTAGACATCACAACTCTCATAATTAATATTTTCTTCGCATAAATGATTAAAAAATAAACGAAACATCTGTTAATCATCCCCAGTCTTCCTTAACACAAGAACTACCAAAGTGGTCAAAATGACCCGTTAGTAATGTCTAATAAAAATTGTAAAAAATTTACTGCAGTCCTCTATAAGAGAATGAATAAACACTGTGCATATCGTTTTAATTTCTCTGGTACAAATAAATACACCATAAGTGTCATTAAAAAAATTTTGCCCATTTCTGGTATATGCTGAACGCAAAAGCGAGTCCTTCGAAACACAGTGAAACGAATCTCGATAGGAGCGAAATCGCGGCACATCCTGCAATTTCAACGTCGTGTTTTGACAACTACCCCGCCCACGCGTGTTCTCACGCAGCGGCTCGTGCACGCACGCCGGCTCGCTATTAAGTGCATTAGCACACGCGTTTAATGCCGTCCGGAATCGCGTTCTATGGGGGTTCTGCGCACAGTCACGGGGTGCCTCGGCGCTCGCGTGCACAGTGGGTGTGTCTGGACCTCGTTCTTCGAGCACACCGGACACGTGGCCGTGGCACGAGCTCGCAGACGTCGCACGTACTCTTCCTTTTCCGCCTTCTCTTTTTCATCCCCCTGATTGGCACTTTAAAGCCGGACGACGAGCACGATTCCGACGCGACGCGGAGAAAACGAACGCGGAACCACCCACCGCGTCGAAATCGCTGTCGACCGCGTGACGATTGCGATGCACGTCGCCGAGTTTGCTGGCTAAATTGACTGCCACCGTTCCCGACGAACGTCCTGCACAAGGACGACTGAAATAGTCGTGAAAGCAAGCAAACGACACGCGTTTTAAATATTTATTTTCGTCGCGTGCCTTATGCCTAAAAATATCGACTTTATCTTTTAAATCCTTTCACATTGTGAAGATTAAAATGATATTTCCAATTCACTGTCCTGAATTCACCTTTACACAGTGAGGAGCAAAACTGAACGCGTACGACATAACAAAAATAATTTTTTTTATCAATATTTGCAGAACACAAAAAATACAAAATACTTACAATTTAACATTTGTGATACCATTATTATTTCGTTTCTTACAATTTTTTTTCGTGCAATCAATTTGGCATCGTAACTAATTTTGAGTAATTTATATCTTTAGATAATGGTTTCATGACGTTATATTGATGCGATTCTATTGCATCAGAGTGTTTCGAAAATGTAGTATTAAGTATGTCGAAACGTATTGAAGCAGTTATCAAGGTTAAAGGTTTATGGACGAAATATTAAGTGTACCGAAATCTGAAATGTTCACTGAAAATTAGTTGCGGTGCAAAACCGACTACCAGGGAAAAAACTGTACGAAGCGAAATAATAATATCACAAATGTTAAATTTATGTTGTTTCTTTTGTATTCTACATGCTAATATCGAATAAAAAATTGTTTTTGTTAAAATGCCATATGTGTGTTCAGTTTGCCTCCTTACTGTATGTCTTGTATTTAGAGAGAAATTTAAATGCTGGTGGGAGTAGTTTTCTAAGACAGATTTGAGATTAAAAATTCTGCATCAAATGCTTCAAGAAACGAACTTTCAACAATCATTTGTTAAGTATTTTAATGCCAATGATGTTCAAATTGAAAGTGGGTCCACAATGCTTTCTTGTTTAATATAAATTCTATTCGAGATACAGATCTAGTTAAGAACGAACTCGTCGATTTTAGAACCAAAAATTAGCTAAAATTGAAACTAAAAATATATCTAAAGATTCTGTTATTCCTTATAAACTTATTTTCATCTTGCAAAACGATCTGTTCGAAGTTTTATTCTATTTCGCGTATTATATCTGGGCAAATTGGAATTTTCAACAATAATTTTGATTTTAATATGCTTTTACAAAATTATAGTAGAGTGATTTAGTGTATAATTAAAGTGGAACAAGTATAAGTTAGCTCCATTCACAGGATTCAAGTAATTTCTAAAACCTATTTAATTTTGTTTAAATTTGTTCGTACAATGGTCATGAGAAACAATAGATACATTCTACGAATACCTCATGAATGCAAAAATCTATTGATCTTAATATACATAAAAAATTTCATTGGTATATATTAATTGTAATCTTAAATGCACGATTTACATATTACATAAATTTTTTGCCTTTTCATTCGCAGACTATAAGACTCGATGACAAGCGAGTGTGAAACTTGGAACGAGTCAGACATTATAAAGGGTTAATATAATTAACAGTGCTATATCGATGATTGTCTAAACAGTACTTTCATGGACTCGAGTTATCTTAAATATGGAACTAGAATTTTATGTTATTTTAATTGTTACCAAACAAATCTTAGCGAGCATAAAACAATCAACACGTACAGCGTAAAAGAGTGGACTCGTGCTGTTTTGTAGCTCGCGAGTATCAATCGATACCTTCTTGATTTTCATGTTATTTTAAATGTTACTAAACAAATCTTAGCGAGGATAAAACAATCAACACGTACAGCGTAAAAGAGTGGACTCGTGCTGTTTTGTAGCTCGCGAGTATCAATCGATACCTTCTTGATTTTTATGTTATTTTAAATGTTACTAGACAAATCTTAGCGAGCATAAAACAATCAACACGTACAGCGTAAAAGAGTGGACTCGTGCTGTTTTGTAGCTCGCGAGTATCAATCGATACCTTCTTGATTTTCATGTTATTTTAAATGTTACTAGACAAATCTTAGCGAGCATAAAACAATCAACACGTACAGCGTAAAAGAGTGGACTCGTGCTGTTTTGTAGCTCGCGAGTATCAATCGATACCTTCTTGATCCCTAAGATTCACGGTTTGCTCGCGAGGGGTAGTCACCGAGTCGGGGAACATCTCCCCGTGTCGCGATCCGCTCATCAACGAGGTCGTCTGGACCGCCGCGCACGCAACGCGGTTCGTACGGTAGCTTAATGTCTCTCCTTAATGTTAGAACACCCCATCGTACGGATCCGTGGAAGGCACACCTGGGTGGTCCATGCACGATATCAGCTGCGAAACTTCCCAGACGTCCCGTTTTTCTGCATCGTGTCCTTTGCTCCTCTCCTCTCTGTCCCGGGAAACGAAACGGTACGAAGAGGGGTAGGAAAGGAAAGAGAGACGAAACGGGACAGACACGGAGGGGTAGAAAGAGAGACGGGGATAGTGAACCGTGTGGTTGTTACCTAGTGATGCATGGCTCGGTAATAGCTACAATACAACCAGCTTACAAGAGGGGTTCCGTTTCCATCCCGCTCGCCAACTTGAGATTTATTGCTCCCCGGTGGATTGCGGATTCCCAGATTCTCCGGTTTGCCCTTATAAATGACTCCTATTAATTGACCGTGATGCGCGGCAGGGAAACAGTGGAACCGGAGGAAACGAAACGGGAATAAACGCAAAAATAGACACCGACTTGAGGTTCGTAAGAAAGGGTAGAGGGGGTAAACGGTTCAGGTGTCTTTCAAGCAAGAGTGGCCCATGAAAATATTCGAAAACTCTAATTGATGATTTTTAGGGCATCGAAAGGGGAAAGAAAATCGTTTTTCACTGATAAAAATGTATTCATCGTTTGATTAAATTTTAATCTTAAAAACAAAAAGATTCTAATATTAAAAATTTGTAAGTGTTAGGGATCGTTCGTTGTAAGTGTTTGAAAGAGAGGTTGAAAGCTTGAAATGTCGATTAGCAATGTCCACCGTGACAATCAACGTATTAAATATGATGTCTATAGTAAGTAAAAAGTCTCAACATTCCGTTAGTAAAATTACAAAATAATTCAACCATTTGTATTCAACTATATTTTGATATATTTGTTACAAATGTGCACAATGGATGAGTGTAGAAAGTACTCGAACTCCACAAATATTGTGCATATTAGTATTTTGTTTGTGGTCCCAATTTTAATAGTGTGTGATATCTTTCTACCTAGAATAGCAAAGCCTGCAATAAAATATTTTTAAGTTTTCAAATTTTAATTTGTAACATTCTTTGATTGACATAATTGTTCCTCAATATTCTTTGGAGCGTGCCTTATCTCAACGTCTCAAATATTTTGATGACTCTGCTCTCTAAAATAATAGTCGACCATGTTCTGAACGAATTTAATATGAATATAATCAAATAAAAAGAGAAAAAATAGTAATAGATGTTTATGCATTTTTGAGAAATTGTAGTTTTCAAAAAACTACAGAATGCATTTAATATGCAAAAATATAAGATTTAAATTGCACAAAATACGAATTATTATATTTAGAAGTTGAGACAACCCTCTAGAAAGCTTCCATTTCATTAATTCTGTTAATAAAAATATCAATTTGCACGAAGATTCGCAGTCTAGTAATGAGATAGCCACTAAATGTGAAGAAAGCCTACTTTCCATTTATCACATACTCGATACTTCAATTACGCTTGCACGATGTACAATAAAAGAATAAAATTGTACAATTACATTGAGTAAACCAAAGAGTTACAAATTAAAATTTGAAAAGTTAAACATATTTTGTTGCAAGTTCTACTATACTAGGTACAAAAATTAGAAATAAATTATGCATGTTAGTATGTACAGAAAACATATACTACAGTCTATATACAATATACGTAAAAGGAGTAACAAATACACGTGTCTAGAAAGACCCAAAAATGTAAAGAATATTTACAAATGTCATTTTCACCCACGATGGGGCTGTTTATGACAGACATCGACATTTCAGTTGTTAAGGGGTGATCGAGTATTCTAACACCCAAATCATATTTACATTTGGTAAACCACCCTCGTAAGACGTTAACATTCATAGTTTACGATTTAAAAATTCTCTGCGTCCGGGAATGAAATAAAATGAGTAACAAATTCACGTGTCTAGGAAGACTCAAAAATGTAAAGAAAATTTACAAATGTCATCTACACCCACATTGGGGACTGTTTATGACAGAGTTTAACATTTCAGTTGTTAGGGGTGGTCGAGTATTCCAACTCCCGAATCGAAATTTTATCGAAACTAATTGCACATTTAGTAAACCACCCTTGTAAGACGTTAACATCCATAGTTTACGATCTAAAAATTCTCAGCGTCCGGGAGGAAACCATAAAATACAGTCTGTATACAATATACATAAAAAAAGTAACAAATATACGTGTCTAGAAAGACCCAAAAATGTAAAGAAAATTTACGAATAACACTTATACCCACGTTGGGGACTGTTTATGTCAGACATTGATATTTCAGTTGTTATGGGGTGGTCGAGTATCCCAACTTCCGAGTCTAAATTTTATCAAAACTAATTCTATATTCGGTAAACCGCCCTCGTAAGACGTTAACGTCCGTAGTCCGCGCTCTAAAAATTCTGATCGTTCGGGAACGATGACGACAACATCCAGCATCCACCGATACACCGGAATAAAGGAAAGACTAACGTAGGAAACCTCGGTACGCGAGACAGAAGGGCAGGGGAGAAAGAAACGAAAGACCGGAAGGGAATCCACGTCCGCCGACACAGTCTCTCATCGGACGAGCGTCGGTTCGAAGAACAGAACAGGGTGGCTGCGCGGGGTGGCTGCCGAGGGGTGGCTGCCGCGGGATGGTTGACGAGGGTGGTACCTGCCTTCTCCTCGCGCCCTCACCGGGCGCTATAGTAACAATACGGGGAAACATAGGGAAATCAATATGGCTTCCGTTGCCCTCTTCCCTCTCGTCTCTCCCTGTCTTTCATCGTCTCGCTCTTCCCTGGTTCGCTCAGTCTTTTACTCGCTCTGTCCCTCCTCTGGCACTCCGGCTCTCGCTTCCGCCGTCGGTTCCTCCTCGTCTCTCACCCTTTCGACGTCGTTCCGTCTCTTTCTCGGTCGCTCTCCCGCGCTCAGCGCGGACGGGTGAACCCATTATGAGGGGGTGTTACTCCGGGCCAATCCCCAACCATCCGGAGAGAGAAACTGGAGAAACGAGAGTCCAAGAAGGGCGCATGTGCGTTGCTAGGGCCACCGGATGGGTCGTGTAGTTCCGCCAACGCGAATCGGACACCCGTTATACGTGGTCAAGCCAGTCGCGCGACAGAGTACGCCATAATCTGCGAACACCGGTCCAGCGTTACGCTTTGTCTTCCTCGAACTCGAAACTGGAAATTACGCAGCTTCTACGATGCTTGCGTTATTTTCTGTGCCATGGAAATCATTGGCAGAGTCCCATTTTTACCCGTTCGCTGACCAACTACGAGATATCTCGTAATTCGCGCTGCGAGTTTAGATCGATTGCAATTGGTCGCGGAATGAGTTTGTAGCCGTTTGAGTTGGGAACTATTGGAAAGGATGAACGAAAATTTTGTATAATATTATTTTTTAAGTATAAGTACTATTATGTTTTCTTTGAAATAAAATCGCTCTAAATTTGCCTGGCTGTGAATGGGTTAAATAAATAGAATATTTGGAAACTTCTATAATTAACCTTTAAGTATTGCAAGCAGCTATGACCCTCAGCGATGTTCACGATATTGGTGAAATCCGTTTCTTAGCTCTTAAAATGCGTATTCATGATAGTAATGTTGGTCGTTAATTTACGTAATATGAAATCTTGGCCGAAAGTGAAATTATCTTCTTTTTTTTAACTATTAGTCGTTAAATTTTAATCCCATCTCTCTAACTTTTCTGTATTGGAATGCTTATATCTATATAAAAATTTCAGTTATCCCGTTGTAACTGGTCGCATTTTTACTGAGACGAAAATAATAACCAGCAAAATAATTATTCGTGATCATTCGCAACTCTTGTGTAACAGACTCCGGGTCCATTTGAACTCGTGCAAACTATTTCCTTCAGAGTGACGAAGTTTCGGTTTTAGTTCAATAATTTTACAGCGATCTTATAGAATTAACGATTATTAACAAATAAAGAAACCTTCTACTGAAATGCAAAATAATGAAATTCAGATTCGAGTAAAAATAGACCCGGAGTTAGTCCGTTCCGAAGAACCCTATTTCAAACCGTCTTTCATTCGCCTGTTTTATTTTTTATTTTTATTAAATGTTTGAGTATTAGATTTTGCAAAATGATACCGAGAAAAAAATCACAATTCTTTCTTTTCAATAAAAATGTTGAATAAACATTATTTACATATACATGTATATTTGTAAATAATAGTCACCATATTTCGATAAAATTTTGCACGTATACGATTATCTTTCCAACTTAGAAAATAAGCTATTTCGTATCGGTACACATAATATTTAATTAATAAACAAAAACTGAAAATATAAAAAATTTTTTTAATTATCACTGCCTTCAGTTATTATTACTATTATTAATATATGTAGTAGTAAATACCAAACTCTCAATTTGTCTTTTCTTTTAGTTATGAATAAATATCATATTTTTCCTTATGTTTCTCGTGTAAATGGTGAATTTAATTCCTTTTTATTTTACTTAGACAATAACCAATATATATATATTAGAATAAAAAGAAATATTGTTGATGGCCTTGCTAACAAATTATTATTTGAAAGAAGAAGAAAAAGATCCAAGTAGACGAAGTGACTTTTTAATCGAAATATTAGTGACTGTAAATAGCTAAAAGAATTAGAAATTCGCGAACTTAAAGATTACTAAAATTATTTACACATGGGTGTTACCTCATTTTATAAATTGCTTACATTAATAAGACAGACACAACCCTTAGAAACAGTATACCATGCAATGAGAGGCTTACATTTAAAGGTAAATACTCATAATCAATTTAACCTTTTATTTGCATATAATTATTTATAATAAATATCTAAAAAATGAAGCTAAATTAAATTTAAATAATAATAAAACAAAAATTGACATGATTATTATACCGATGAAATGTCGTTCCCTTGGCCATTAATTGAAAAGAAAAAAATGGCATCGTCGACTTATTAATAATGTAATCTTTCCTGTCAAATTTGATAAATAACTGTGATGGCAGGAATAATCGTTATTAAATATAGAACGACAGAAATACTTTCGTTCCCCTCTAATTTAACGTACTTTCCGTGTGGAATCAGTTTTTTCTTACGAAAAGAACGTTAGTGTATGGCTACCTAATGTAAAACCATTAAACGAAACATGTGACATAATTCACACGGAGTATCGAACTAACTAAATGGTAGCTACGGATCGCTATGCTCTGGCGGTGTACCAGAGAAACGCCTAGAGGTTAGAAGTCGGTGCAGCAGGTAATTGCAAAGTGCAGTGCACTGATGCTGTACAAACGTCAGAACGTTTGCAAAAAGAAATTTGTGAAAGAAAATTTGGCAAAAGAGTGGTCACACTTGAACTACTACAGTAGAGTGTGCAATTTTTGGTTCTTGAATCGTTTTTGGTGTTGGTACCATATATATTTTAGAAAGATGGAAGTGAAACATGGAACACGAAGGAGAAGTTTTGGGGGGCAAGGAAATTAATTTATTGCTGCGCCGCTCATTATTTTTCCCCATGGTTGTGCTGCAATTTTCTATCCAATGGATGAGAAAGAGAGAAACTTCTTTTTTAAGTTTTTGTTTTTTCTCTCCTCCCTTTTTGATGAAGACTGGTTTGGTGTCCGTTTGGGAAAGAAGGAGAGAGACCGCACAAAAACACACCAGAGTACATAGTGGTGGTGGTGCTGGGATGCCGCACAGACCAATTTTTCCGGAATCCGCGAGGACGCTTGAGAGGAAAATTCTGAGAAACTCTCCTCATACTCCCACAACAACCTGAAGGAGGCGGGCGGAGCGATGAAGGAATTTTTTAGAACGTCATTTTGCAGAAAACCCCTACCAAACCAACAAACACAACTATGATTGATTGTTTAAAGGAGAGAAAGGGGGGAATCAACCGACCCCCTCTTTTCTCCTTGTTATTGTCTATATCCACCCAGCTATTATCCCATGGAAAGGAGACCTGATGAGAAAATCCTCCGTCGATATCCCTGAGTAGCGCCGGACCACGTAGACACTCTCTGCGAGCTGCCGTTATATACTAACTGCAAGATGTACAAGCACTTGTGAGAAAGTATCATTGTAACATCTTTCAGCAAACTTTTCATTATAAGGACTTCAAAATTACATAAATTTTGATATACATAAGGTAAATATTTGCAACCTAAATTCACAAAAGTGTCGTAACCTTCATTTATTAGAAGCAAAAGAACGAAAAATAAAATATTGTCTAGCAACAAGTAAAATTAATATCCCCCTAGCGTCCAAGTTCAACAACACGAACGGGCCAATGGCGAGTTGATACGAGAAGACCTGCATTACCAACATACGAAAACTACAGATATAACGGGTAACAAATACAATAAGTATCAGTATTAAAATTGTACAAATACTCAACAATAATGAATTGTTGAACAACAAGAATGATTCAACAGTATATTCATACAAAATTAAGATGGTAAACGAGTCTGAGTACTCTAAAATCACCGTGTATCATACAGTCGATATAGAAACAACCTGCTGTACCGTCGAAATAACTTCTTGATCAGTTGTAGGTAAAGTAACTGATGTTGGTAAAGACGAAATCTGCAAACTTTTATGGCAACAAGATCATGTGACCTCGTCGATAACATATTTTCCTATGGACACCATTTTGAAATATCAACCAGCGTTTACAAATTTCATTAAGACATGGAATCGTTTATTTTTTAAAATAAACTATGGTCATTGTCATATATTGTCATCAAATATAACTTCAATTACGATACACAGGGTGGGACACTTTAGATAAATCATCTGAATAATTCTCTTACTTTTCATAATAGAAAAATAAATGTGAAACCAAAATCGTTCAGATTCAAGGAGCCCATGACATCAATAATTTTCTTATAAGTGAAGACGTAGTGGTGATATAAAGATCGAATCTACTTTCTTAAATGGAACGATATAATTTTTTATTTACATTCTGATAGAGTATTTCAAGGAAAGTACAATAACCTATAATTGAATACTTTGATTTGGAAACTTCGTCCATTTGTAAAACTGAGCAACTTTTGTCACACACTTTTCTTGTATTGTGAAAAGTAAACGAGCTATCCAGTTGACCTGTTTCAACGGTACGAAAATAAAATTCATCTTGTTCATTACAAATAATTCAAAGGTAACTTATTGCCCATTTTTGGCCACGTTCCTTAAACCGAATTAACAACCAAGAAGTACATTATCAATATTCCTATAATTCAAGCCCCAATTACAAAGGTCGTGTTTACCTTTAAATACAATCAAATATAAGCGTATGGACACGATAGGAAGCGTAAACACAACGTCGAATGATGGTACCGGTACAGGAGGAAGGAGATAACCCAAACTTTGGATCAGTTGTCGGTTGACGTTGTAACGGTTTTCGATCATCGAAGGAACGCGTAGTTTCGGGTGTCGGCGACAGAAAACGTGAACAATTCGCGAGAGGCAGCAACGTAGCAATAAAGCAAGTAACAAGGAAAACAGGAGAGCAGGAAAATGGCATTGACGATAGCGTTACCGCTCTCTGGTTTGGAGCCCGAACAGTTTTCCGCGTTGTGGGCGAGACTTCTCTCCGAGCAAGGTTTGAGATCTTTGACGGGCTACGCGCCGATTTCACCAAGTACGGGCAGTGAATCGAGCGGAATTAGCAGCCTAGTGCCTTCCATAGAATTCATGACACCGGAAATAACGCCAGCATCTTCCAGACCGAGCACACCCACCGAAGATACGTCCAAGAAACAAGAGAAGGTACTCGACGATTGATCGAATTCGAATGAAAAACAGAAAGGAATATGTCACAACATTCCGACGAGTCTCTCTAATACGATTTTAATCGAAGTTAATAATTATTCCAGTAGAATGGTACCTTTATAAATACATTAATTACAGCTGTGGTTCAAGTATGCAAAGAATAAGATTTCATTTAATTTTTGCTTGTTAGAGAAAACGATTATCCCATTCACGTGAACATTTGACATATTCAAATAAATTCAAATATTAATTTATTCAAATAAAAAGTCAAATATTTTTCCCCCTCCCTTGTGACTCGGTTCTTAAAACTAGTTAACCCGTATCTCGTTTACGACGCTTTCTTTTTTTGATAAATGAAAAAAGAAGAATCGTTGCTTACAGCTGAACCTACAGGTCCGTGTTTATCACAACGAACGCGACATATTGAACTTGGGAGCAAACATCAGAGAACCGTTGTGGCAAATGAGAGTACCGAGGATGCCACGCTACGATGTCAAGAACTTCATGGAGAATCAATCAGTCTACTATCGTCTGAGCGAATACGGATTAACCATGGAATACCCCACGGTAAACAAATTCTCGTTCTCTAAAGAAATCTAGAATTCACAACTTATTTCGGGGGATTAATTTTATTTATACGACATTTCACACGAAAGACAATTTCGGACATCTTATTCGAAACGTACACAAATCTCAAGAATAATTACAAAATCACGCGTTAATTATCTATTCATCGACGCTGGTGATTATTCTAATAGATACATTTAATACTGTCGACGTTTCGAACTATTTCGAAATGAGAAACTGTTCTGTAAAATTTTTAATCGTCTTTCATACTCTGGCTATAATTAAGCGTAAATTTCTCGCGCGTACTTTTGGCTCCTTCGACAAATTTGTCAAAGGAAACTGCATCTCGAGTGTGTCTACGAAAATGCTTCTGTTCAAATCATTCGCTGCTCCGCGTAATGCTTCCCTGATTCCGAACCCCGTCGCTTTTCGCCGGTATTTCTCCGTTTCTACCCTCCGCGCTTTCCGTGCTCGATCTCGATGCAGCCATCGTTCGAATTTGATAGAGTATCGGTAAAGAAACGATCAGACCGATGGTCCGGTACCTGAGGCCCAATGTTTTTCGCCAGTAATGCCCGTAACGATATTGCGCGATATTGGAGAGTTTGTTCATCACGGACGGCAATGGTATTTGATCCAGAATGGATAGCACTTTGATGTCTCTGATGCCCTGAAGATCGATAAAAGGTTTTATGACGGATACGAGTAGTTGTAAACGGGAGTGAAAGTAGTAAACGTACACAATAAATGGAAACTTAAATAATTACTGTTCTAATAAACAGCAGGATTAAAAGAATGGCTCTCGCTAACTGACGATTACTAATTTATTTAATATTACTAGGAAAAAAGGAGAAGAGAATAAAATATAATGTTCAAGCGATCGATACAACTATAAACCAATTTAAGAAAACGTTTAAAAATAAAAACAAATGCAATAAAACAGCTCTTTGGACATCATCATAAATTCAAAAAATAATCTATAAAAAGAAATGGCTTTCACTAACTGATGATTACTTATGTATTTAATCATGGAAATTAATCTTGCTTGTACTAGAAAAAAAGAGTTTATTTGTTACTTTAAAAAAATAATTTCTACTTTCTTCTTTGCGAAACCTAAACAATTTATGATTGGTGCATACTTTTGGAAATTTATCTCTGAACTCCGACATCCGAATAATCTTGATCTTATCGTGAACTTGGCGATATCGCGTTGTTAGGAAGTTCTGCATGGTAAATTTCTGCCTTCTGTTGCGAAAAGCTTAAAAAATTTGGCGAGTCTGGCGTAGATTCACGGGAAAGAACCAAGTGAGCGACCACGGTATTGACAGATTCAGTCAGTTCTCTTCCACTGCGTTAAGACTGCGCCATTTTTAGCGACTCGGAAAAATTATGAACAAAACAAACTTGAGACATGTTCACTCCGTACGAAACACGCGAAACAAAATATCGCGAGAAGCAGAGTAGATCGATTCTTTCGAAACTATTTATGTAATTGATTACAAAAATTAATCACAATAATTGCAATCATAATTTATTACAACCATACTTTAACTTTTAACTTTTCAAACAGCATTATTCGAAGTATTATTTCTAATAGCATGGTATTTTATTTTACGGTTATTATTATTCCTGAATTAAAATGACTGCTTAAGAAAAATGGAATATTTTTAGAAATGACCAGGCTATTTTGAAAATGTAATTGTCGCAAAATTTTTAATAAACTTAATTGGTATTTTACACATTCATTATACCTATTTATTACTTCAAATGTACGATTTATTAATTATTGATCATTTATAGAAATTTCGAATGTAAGATGTGTTCAACAGGTTTCCATATAACGTTTCATATATGTATACATAATTTAAAACAGTTATCATGCAAAAAAAATTTAACGTTTCGTTTTCATAAAATGAAACATAGTTATACGGTACACTAATGAAATAGTATTAAAATCTTATACTTATTCAGCAACAAAATTATTGATAAATACTAAGTTGGCATCTTTAATTGCTTGTATTTCACATACATCTAGCGTTAATCATTAATGAAATTACACTCTGTCCAACACTTTATTCGACAGTAATCCAAAATCAGCGACATTGCATTTATTTTCTACTTTCTTTACAGACGCATTGCAAAGACTGTGGCTTCACTGAACCGTCGACGTACCTGTTTTAACGTCATCGACAAAAATACCAGACAAGCGGCAGCCGGCTCGAAACGAATCCAATGGGACGAAACGAAAAAGGAGATTTGCGACAAAGGTGTACTTCTCGACTAGACGTAACGAGTTATCGCGCGTTTGGTCGCAGAGCGCGCGAAAATTTGAATTCGTACTAACAGAAAGTGACCAACAATGAAAGAAACAAGACATAAAGGTGTTTTTAAAAAAACAGGGTACGCCGAAACATACGAATTTCTCGCGTAAAGGGGAATCGAAATGTCCGTTGCCATTTTGTATTCGGTGGCTTGTTTTTTCAGATGTAACAGATTAAAGTTTTTACATACGATAACGCCATAAACGCGTGTTTCTCGTGTATGGGGCACGTACGTATCTAGTTGCACGATCAGCTAGCCGATATATAAAAATAATGCGTTATATAAACTTACAATGTGACATATAAATTTGTAAGCAAGTAAAAACTTTAATTATTTTGTTTGAGGACTTTTCTGTGCGCAGGTATCGCACTGACTGAATGATTGATTGTTAGATACAATCGACAAGAATTCGTTTGAAAATTTATCGCTTCTCATTCCCACATTATGCAATATTTCTCATTTATTTAATCGTTGATCGCGTGCCAAGCAATTTCGGCGATGTTCGTTCACAAGTTTTGCTATGGTCGTGTATCTGACAATTACATCATTGTCGATTGTCGAGTAGCCGGTTACGGGCCGCGATGGTCATTTTTCTTGACGCTTATCTGATTCTTTTTTTACGTAAACAACGAGTCGAATTGATTCTCGCCGTTTCTAAGAGACGTCACAGCTCCGTAATCAACCAAGATATGCGTTTCTCTTCGTTTTGGTTGATTTCGAATCTGGTGACTTGCTCCTAAAAAACCTTCTGACCCGTTGTATGAGTGTTAAAGAGTAGGAGACCCTTTGCTATGCAATCTGTGCATACGCAGCGACGTTCACTTAACTAGTTTTAAGAGCGCGTTTATCCAACGATTTAAATGGAATAGATTTACGAAGTAACGATTTTACAAAACGTACGGGCTGACATCGTCACGCCTATACGTTGCAAAAGTTTGTTTTCTAGCGAGAGTATGATCCGAATGCGTCTTTAACAATCTTTATTCGAGTGATTAAGCATTAAGGGATCCACGATATTAAGTTGGATTATGGAAATTAAGATTTAAGTAGCTAATTACAGCCGTGAATTCTTAATCTCTTATTTTTTTAAGCGTGTAGAATTATTCACGGGCGTTCGATTAAATATACCGCCTTTATGCGTAACGATGTAGCAACCCATTATAATATTACGAACAATCGACCAGCGCGCTATAATTATAATTGGCATATACATTTTCGCGATAAATGTAATGCATGCTCGCAGAGTATTGTAATAATCGTACCGAACCCATTTCGCTAGAGTCTTTACTGACCATTGTTTATAAGCGGGTAATAAACAATATTTTACAACGGGGGTCGTGTGACGCTCAATTATTTCACTGATCTCCATTAAGCATAGGATTTTCATTCATCATCCCATAACGATCAAGGAAACACTGTGATTCAACGCGAGCGTTAGTCCTTTGTTGCATTTACGCTTATAACTTGCAACACTCGATAAGGAAAAAAACAATATATATTTAAGGTGTTCGAAAAATCGTGGCACAACTGTGATTTCACGGATAAAACTAACCTGAAAATATAGAATAAAATTTTTTTATATAGAGCTTCATTTTCGACAAAATCGACTTTGAAAATTCATTACGCACGCGTGCATTTTGATACAGTCTGCTCCGTTTTATAAATATAAATAGTGATAAATATAATGTTATTAAATAGTGAGTTATACTAATCAACTGCAGAAAGACCATCGCTATTGCAACTACTGCAACATAATGAATTTTCAAAGTCGATTTTCTCAAAAACGAAGTCTCAAAGCAAAAACTTTTATTCTTCATTTTCGATTTGTTTTTCATATAGAATCACAACTTCCACGGTTGTACCATTGGTACTGAAATATCCTGTATACAGGGTGTTCGGCCACCCCCGGGAAAAATTTTAATGGGAGATTCTAGAGGCCAAAATAAGACGAAAATCAAGAATACTAATTTGTTGATGGAGATTTCGTTAAAAAGTTATTAATGTTTAAAGTTCCGACCGTACTGAATTTTTTTCTAGGAACTAGGTAAGATTTCGAGGGTATGTCTATTCACCAAAAATTATTGTAATTGACCCCCGCAACCGAAAATAATTTTTCCAGAACGATTTGAAATTTTTGAATTTTGTCGAAAAATTGCACACCTTCTCGAATTTTTTTCTAGGAAATGAGTAGGATTTCGTGGGTAGGTCTATTCACCAAAAATGATTGTAATTGACCCCCGCAACCGAAAATAATTTTTTCAGAACGATTTGAAATTTTTTTTTTTGCCGAGAAATTTAGGCACCTACCCCCTGTCGATTTTTCTTAAAAATTCGTTTTTGATTTTTAGTAATTTTGTTTGACACCCTACAGAAAAGTTGCCTAATACTTTTTTGTAGGTATCCATAAGCTCTACTTCAGAAAAAAGTTTCATTGAAATATATTCACTATTACAGGAGTTATGGCTGTTTGAAAATTGGACCATTTTTATGGGGTTTTTCTCATTTTGCGGGGTCAAGGACCAACTTTTCGAATATTTTTGCGATTTGTACATATTCTCCACCAAAATACGCGTAGTTTGCTTTTTTAAACATTAAAATCGTCCAATCCGTTCAGAAGTTATGACGTTTTAAAGATTCGCATGAAAATTCGGGCAGACATTTCTGGCCAGAAATTATATTTTCGGTAAGGAATTTTTTTCTCGAAACTGAGTAGGATTTCGGGGGTATGTGTAATGACCAAAAATGATTGTAATTGACCCCTGCAACTAAAAATAATTTTTTCAGAACGAATTGAAATATTTTTTTTTCGCCGAAAAATTTAGGCACCTACCCCCTGTCGATTTTTCTTAAAAATTCATTTTTCATTTTTAGTAATTTTGTTTGACGCCCTACAGAAAAGTTATCTAATACTTTTCTGTTGGTACCCATGAGCTCTACTTCAGAAAAAAGTTTCATTGGAATATATTCACTATTGTAGGAATTAGGAACGTTTGAAAATTGGACCATTTTTATGGGGTTTTTCTCATTTTGCGGGGTCAAGGACCAACTTTACGAATATTTTTAGAATTTCTACATATTGTATACTAAAATACGCGTCGTTTGCTTTTTTAAACATTAAAATCGATCAATATGTTCAGAAGTTGTGACGTTTTAAAGATTCGCATGAAAATTCGGGCAAACATTTCTGGCCAGAAATTATATTTTCGGTAAGGAATTTTTTTCTCGAAACTGTCAGATAATTCGATAACATTTTCATACAACAATTTTTATTCTAAGTGTAATACTTTTTCAGTTATTATATTCCAAAGTTAAAGTGTTACTATTGACCCCGGTCTCCACTACCACCTTGGATCTATTTACAGGCACTACTGTATCATTACAAAATTTTGATTATCATGTTCTACCACTGTGTATGCTAATGGGACTTCCCGTTTATTGAATAAATAAATAAATAAATGATAATCATTTTGATTCCCAAACCTGGATTTACGATAGAATCGTCTGGTACGCGTTCCTTTTATCATGTTTGCAATCGTCTAATCGTGGTAGGAATTAAGACCCAAAAAATTGCAAAGTCAAAGTCTCACTATTGACCCTGGTCTCCCCTACTCCATTACCTTTTATTCCAAACATTCTTTTTATCAGAGCAGTATAAATGTCTACTTCCTTTCCTTCTTTCTCCCAGAAAACCTTAGGGTAGTCTTCCCCGATAATAAACACGCGTTGCATCCCGTTGGTGGGCGCACGAAAGTTATGAAAACGGCCACTGCTTATGAACCGATATTTACCCGTGCACGCGATAGATCCTTCATCGCGCGGCAAGAGTATACGTAAACGTGCGATCGCGTAAAGAGACGTGCGTGGAGGCGTGCGAAGGGATGCGGTGCGCGCGAGGGTCGTCCAAAGGGATGTCCGCGCGCGCATGCACGCGTGGAAGCGAGTGCGTGCGCGCGTACGTGCGTGGGTGGATGCGTGCAACGCGCGAGAGATGTGCACGACGACTATTCAGATATTGTTGTTATTGTTGAGGGAACAATTGCCCGTCAATAGGCTGCCCCGGCACAATGTATCTATTCAGGTGCGGTCAGGGGTGCTCAATCGATCGACCGCGAATCTCGAAAAACCCCGCGCGTAAAGAATAGGAGAAGCTAAGCCGTTATCCCCGAGGATCCACGAGACGTTGCTCGCCCCGGAACCCCGGGATTTATTTCGAATCGAACCGTGTCACGGTGTTCTCCGTTCCTCCGGATGGTCGTCGTAACGCGTCCGGGAACTCGATCATCCCCGAAACAGAGAAAGAAGATCGACGGTAAATCCAAACAACCGTTTCGCTGCTTACTCGATACATCGATTGAGAGGAACGCCCGTGGAATCGTCGGAGAATATTAAGCAGCGGACCCCCCCGCGTAATTATCAGTTTCACATTTAAATAGCCGCGTCGCTTTGGTATTAACTGCCATTGATTAGATACATTGTAGCGGGGCGCTAGAAACACGGCACGGTTGCGGGCATAAATCGGCTATCGCTTACAATTATTATTATCCGGCCTGTGCTGGTATTTAAACCGATAAACGGCTCGCGGAATCGTGATGGCGCAGCGTCATTGTGCGTCAGAGAAGCATTGAAAAGCTCCGGATGGACGGACGGGACGGGACGAGACGAGACGAGCGGCGACGGGACGGGACAAAACGGGACAAAACGGGACGGGACCAGCCAGAACCGAGCCTTGGCTGAACGAGGAGGGAAAAAGAGGACGCGCGTGAGAGCCACTGTTCCGCGAGTGTACCAGCCTTCCCTGCCCATACCGATGATTACGTATGCGGGAATCATTGTCGAGTAACGCGCGATGCACATGCAAAGGCCAAAAATCGTCGAAATCAGTCGAGTTCAACATCAGCATTGTACCTGGCCTTTGTCTCTGCCTCATTGTTGTCGGTACTCGGTGTACAACGTACACGTATACGTACCGGGGCGAGCACGGCAGAGCTCGCCGGATAGCTCGCGTTCGCTGGTCCACGGCTGCCACACACCTGCAGGACCTTCGCTATTTGCTATTTATGCTACCGAGATCCCGAAAATCGGAGCATTGTCGACGGTCCGGTTCAGCATTGACTACAAAATCGATTCGAACCGGCGGACGCGCCCGGGAAACTCGCTTTCACCGCCGAAATGTCTGTCCATTTCACGCGTGAATATTGAATTCGGATAAATATTCGCCACCGGACCTGCGTCCGGTTACTCCGCGGAAGCGACGCTTTTTGGATCGACGCTAATCGACCGGGGGCCCACAGCGCGACGGATCGTCGATCCACCAGGACAAAACTCGTTCCACCGTCGCGGAATCTTTTAATTTTCATTGCAAGTTAGTGGAAGAGGTTTGGAGACGACAGAAAACGCCAAATTGATTTTAGAAATCCTAATGGTCATTGTTGGAATCAACGACACGGGCTTACAAGGAGACCTCGCCACCTTGAGGGGGTTGATAATTTTATACAAACTTTTTCTGGAGATTCTAGGGCACAAATAAGTAGACACGTATCCGAGCTTTTTTGTCGATGCTCATTATTTATAAAAATATTTAATTTTTAGATTTGAATTGTACAGGGTGTTCGGCATTTTTCCGTACACATTTCAGCAGTGTGGTGTACAAGTAAAAATAAGACTAAAGTGTTATACTAGAGGCCAAAATAAGACGAAAATCAAGAATATCAGTTTGTTGATTGAAGCATCGTTAAAAAGTTATTAAAAAATTAAATTAAAAAATTTCAAATCACTCGCGAAAAAATTATTTTCAGTTGCGGGGGTCAATTACAATCATTTTTGGTGAATAGACATACCCCCGAAATCCTAGCCAGTTTCGAGAAAAAAATTCGAGTAGGAGTCAAATTTTTCGACAAAATTAAAAAATTTCAAATCGTTCTAAAAAAATTATTTTCAGTTGCAGGGGTCAATTACAATCATTTTTGGTCATTAGACATATCCCCGAAATCCTACTCAGTTTCGAGAAAAAAATTCCTTACCGAAAATATAATTTCTGGCCAGAAATGTTTGCCCGAATTTTCATACGAATCTTTAAAACGTCATAACTTCTGAACGGATTGGACGATTTTGATGTTTAAAAAAGCAAACTACGCGTATTTTGGTGGAGAATATGTACAATTTGCAAAAATACTCGAAAAGTTGATCCTTGACCCCGCAAAATGAGAAAAACCCCATAAAAATGGTCCAATTTTCAAACAGCCATAACTCCTACGATAGTGAATATATTTCAATGAAACTTTTTTCTGAAGTAGGGCTCATGGATACCTACAAAAAAGTATTAGGCAACTTTTTTGTAGGGTGTCAAACAAAATTTCTAAAAATGAAAAACGAATTTTTAAGAAAAATCGACAGGGGGTAGCTGCTGAAATTTTTCGGCAAAAAATAATTTTTTCAAATCATTCTAAAAAAATTATTTTCGGTTGCGGGGGTCAATTACAATAATTTTTGGTGAATAAACATACCCCGAAATCCTACCCAGTTTCGAGAAAAAAATTCGAGTAGGTGTCAAATTTTACGACAAAATTAAAAAATTTCAAATAGTTCTAAAAAAATTATTTTCAGTTGCAGGGGTCAATTACAAGCATTTTTGGTGAAGAGACATACCCCCGAATTCCAACGCACTTTCGAGAAAAAAATTTATTACTGAAATTGTGTTGCCTGATATGTTTCTATAACTTTTTAACGAAGCCTCAATCAACAAATTAGTATTCTTGATTTTCGTCTTATTTTGGCCTCTAGAATCTCCCATTAAAATTTTTCCCAGGGGTGGTCGAACACCCTGGTATAATAAAAAATTCATAAATGCTTTGTTAAGAAACTATGATAAGAATATGAAATGCGATATTTTTCTATTCACTAAACAAACAAATTTACTAAAATTTTATTTAGAAACCAACTGCTAGTTGAGGTACGAAAAATTAGTTGCAACGTAGAATTATGTGGATAACTTAAACATTTCTTTATCAGAGTTTAGATTCTATCGTTTATCTTGAATGCTGAAGTATTCTTTCTTCGATGATAACTTTTTGTTGTCATAGAATTTTGAACTATTGTTCAAGTTTATGTTGAGTAAATTGCAAAGAAACTAACGATATCGAATGCTTACAAAAGATTCATTTTACTTTATCATACATTTTTTTCCTTATTTTAATATCCTGAATCTTAACCGAGTTTTATAGTTCATATTTTTGTTACAACTCCTTAACAAAGCATTTATACGATACTCGGTTACTTTATTGTATACCCAGTGATACTCAAGTTATTAGTAAAAAATGGAAGACAAAGGAAGTGTTCAAAACGTAATATTTTATTGATTACCGCGGAGAAAAATAACTTAAATAAATATACAGAAGTTTTTGTGGCAAGGATCTCGTAAATAAGACAAGAGAAACGAAGAATCCGTCTCTGCCATATATTTAACCAGTCAGAACGTTGGAACAGCAGTAGTATCATTGAATTTACGATATTCGTAGGAAAACTTGAGTTACATTGTAAAATGGCTATTGTAGAACCTTACCCATTCACCGTGGAATAATTGCTGTGTTATATATTTTACATTCTGTTATTTCCTGTTATGTGTACTGTTTTGTTACAGTACAATAAAGGCGTAAAGTAAATAAATAAAATAAAAGGAAGCAGGCTTTGTACTGACAAATTAAACGATACAGAATTGTTAAAAGATATGTATAAGTGACATTACAATAATCATACTCGAAAACCACAACAGATTAAAATAAATAAAATTACAGGGAACAAGCTTAGTTCTGACAAATTAAACAATACAAAATAGTTAAAAGATATGTATAGATGACATCGCAATAATTATACACTGAAACCATGAAAAATTAAGAAAGTACGAACTTGGAATGAGTTGATACAAAGTAGCGCGAAGGATACAGGAGATGTAAATGTAAAAAGCAACATGCCACGGCAGAAGAACGTGTCGATTAAAACACGAAGGTAATTCCACCATTAATTTATACCAATAATAAAATTTGCACTGCAAGGAGAGTTGAATCAGGTGAAGCACTGAAAGAAGATAAGTTATGTAGGGAGGAGGAAGAGCCAACAACCAACACAGAGGATTTGGAGGGATTTAATTGCAAACCGTGTAAGTTGCACCAACACGAAAGCACGCGAAGGTCATCTTCTATCTGGCAGTTAGCAGACTCAGCGCAATGAAGATCAAAAATCTTAACCAATTGAGTGTCATCAGCATACATACAGGGTGAAGCACTTAACATGCTCACCTTGAATAGCTCGTAAATTACGCTATGTATGAAGAATTGTTATACACAAAAGTTGCATAGTTTCAACGAGGTCATTGGGTAGCATACGAATTTTTTTTTTTAAGTAAAGACACTTTAGAGATTAATCGATATAAGGTCAACGTCGATTTCTTAAATAGATCGTTCTATCTAACAAGCGACAATAACACAAACAAAAAATTATATTTGGAAAATGAAACAAACAACTAAGGTCATCTTGTACGATCTATGACCTATAAACTGTGAAATTTTATTATGCCTTAAAAATGTAATAGATTATTTATTACATGTAAATAACTGATATCTTACACTGTCATTGGCAAATAGATCAAAGAAACGTTTTATTCTGTAGTTTCAACGGAAGGAAAGTTTACAGAAAATTGATCCTTGATCTAATCAAGCGTATTTGACGACTGGCCAAAAGTCTCAGTTTACAAACCGATTTAATCGAGTAACACGCCGAAATAATAAAAGAAATTCTGACTTTTTTCTCCAGTAACCAAACCTTTGGAACATGTTAGTCAGATTAATGGAATACTTCCTCTTTTTAAAACCCAGACAAGACCTACACCGATCCACATATTCGTAGAACGTGAAGCGAATCATCTAGGTAGTCGATTGCATCGCGCGTTTCTCCAGTTCGTCCAAACATGTCAAAAAGATCGACGTCAAAAAGAAAATCCGATGAGACCGGCGAAACCGGGCGGCGTGCTTGTAAAAAAATGATGAAAATTCTTACGAGACTGCCTCCCTGTCTTACAAAGGATTTACTACCCGGGTCAATCTCCGTGTAACAAGACTGCATAACGTGTGTCGCTGCCGAAAGTAATAACTCGACAACCACAGAGAAAATAGATAAAAATTATGTTCACGGTACCGACACGATACTACGGTCGTTCCTGTCCTTTTTTCGACAAAGTGAATACCGGAACGGTCTATGGAGATAGCCCTTTTCATCTTTCTGCTAGTAGCTGTTGCACTTGCTATGCGCGTCAGGAGTCCGTAAACGTAACTGCTAAGCTGGCGAACAACCTATCATCGGGAGAAGCTTTTTAGGTTCTCGCTTTGTCGTTTTCATTTCTCGAAAAGACGTTTCTCATGGTGCATTTTTTCTATGATTTCACAACCATTTACGTTCGTTACAGTCGTACATAATCTATTTTTTGTCTCCCGTCACTATCTCTCCGAGGAACGGATCGTTTTCTTCGCGTTTCCTTAGCAAATCGTAGATTAAAGGTTGCAAGATTTTTGAAACCCAAAGTTTATGCAAATGGTTTTCCACGCTTGACTTCGATATTTTCAGAACTTGGGCAATGAATAATACTCTTTACTTGGCCAGTAACCAGTTTCTGTGCCAGTCAGAGCGTGTTGCATCTCTAAAAGACAACGATGCATTCTTTAATTGCACCATCTCCGTACACACTGCACAATTTTTAGCGCGTTTGGGTTACGTTTGTTCCTTTTCTAAAGTTCCCTTTCGAGTCGTCCAGTTTTGAAACGACGTGTACGATACAAATCAAAATAAATCTTGGAAATATTGTGGCAATAAGTACAAGTGTCTGCTATCGACCAAAAATTTAAATTGAAGTTAGTTGGTATCTAGACTGCAAAATGACAAACCTGACCAAGCTAATAGTTACGAGCGAGTGTGGTGGTCGCGAGGAAGGAGCCAGCGTGCCACGTGGTCGCGGCTCGTAGCCGGAAGTTGGAATCATCGACGGTTGCCTTCAGATTTTTTCGCGCGTACAGGTGCACGCGGCCTCCGACAGGATAAGATTTCCACGATGATATCGGAACGAATGGAGGGGGGTAAAGATAGCGAACGAAGGGGGTGAGGAAGTAGCAGCAGAAGCAGCGGGGGTATAGAAGGAGGCGAAGAGGGGATAGGAGGAGAAGAGGGCATAGAGCAGCTGAATAGGAAGCGACACAATGGACCTGGGTGGCTGTGGAGGCGTGTTATCAAATGGGTTCCTCATTCACATACTGCGGCCTGAGCTACCTGTGTCTGTCTGTACCGGTGTCTGTCTGTTATACTTATTCATACCGCCCATTGTGTCCTCCACTGTTGAGTCGAGTTCAGTTCAGTTGAGAACGCGATGGAACGTGCCACAATGCACGAATATGGGCTGCTGCTGCTCTGCCCTCCTCCCCCTCCCCGTACGCCCCCACCATCAAAGCTAACTCTTTCTCTTTCTCATCCTCCCCCTTTTGCCATTTGCCACCCACCGTCGAGGCCGGGCTAGATTCGCTCGGGCAACTGAAAAGAAAATTGCGTTGGGAAATTGTATCCGCGAGAAACCCGGCCGATAATGTGGAACTCTTGGCCTGAACACCGATGGCGAACTCTGTCGCCGGTTCGACAGACCTAATACAGAACCAACGAGCTTGTTAAATCGACTTTCAAAAATCACCGCGGGGACTTCGAAAGGAACATCGTTTCCTCGGGAATGTGTCGAAACGCACTTTCGCGAAACAGGAAGGCCAAGAAAAGATTCACCGTCCACGCATTAGGGGATGTTTTCCGTTCGAATATCTTCGACTAAATGATAATTGTAATAATTTGTGAAGAAAAAACTATGCGGTTCCATGAATTTTTCGTACATTAATACTTTGCGCTTGAAAAACGACGTATTAATTTTTAATAATTAAACATTTGTTAAAACATTGCAGTAGCAACCCTTTTTGTACAGATACCTTACGACACTCCTTGCCCCCCTCAACAAAAATTGATACAGCAAAGAAAACATTCAAAATAAGTATTTCAGAAAATAATTATAGCTTGATATTTAATAAATTTATCATTAAATATAATTAATTATTTTTATAAATTTATCTGTGAAAAGGAATAAAAGATAGTTCGTTTTATCAATTTTAAACTCAAGTAATAGAGAATTTATTGTTACCATTTAAAAAGAATGAATATTTTTAACTTTATTTAAATTTATTTCCACGCTTTGTTCTAGTAAACAACATACGAATTAAAGAACATTAAACTATTTGAGTCAACTAAAAATTGTTAAAGTATAAATACACTATAAGACAATATAAGAAAACATAAACAAACAAAATAGATTTTTCAGAAGCGTGAAAAATGTCCTTAAGTAGAATGTCATCTTTGAGATCTAACGAAGCGAAGCTCTCCTACGGAATGCATTTGCATTCATCGAACGATGCACAGAATAGCCGTTGCAAAAGGAGAAACCTGAACGCTTTATGCCCTTTTCCGTCTAGTATAAAATATCTCCTTCTTTGTATTTTGTATTCAACTTTCAAAGGTGCAACTGTAAAACACACCGTCGGAAATAAAGAAAAGGAATACGGTCCCGTTCTGCGCCTCGAACTCGCCGTTAAAACTCGCGCCGCGAGAATTGCCTTTTCTTTGAAAGAAACCAAGAACGCGAAAGACTATACTTATGTACTTTTCTTGGAAACTTCATCTTTTTTTAACCGTACCCAAGAATCAACGAAATACAAAAGTGCAATCACCCAACGTTTTCAACGCCACTATGCTACAATTCGAATTTCATCCACGTGATTCTTAGTAAAGATTGCATCTCAAATACCTGTTCGTTTGCAAATAGAAGTACTATATAGTTCTCAACCTTAGCTTTCTATACACTCTACCATAAATTACGGGGCATATAATTAATGCAGAATAAAAAACGAAATGAGGTTATAAAATGATGTAATTGTAAAATAAAGTTAATGCTTACTAAATGCAGTTATAGAATAGACAGAAATTTTACGAAACATATTCTCCACAATGTCTTCCTTAATTTTAGACACATTTATCTTAGAAATTTTCTTCCAGAAACAATTTTACTTGATATTAGATTCTACGTGATAAAAAAGTAACTCGTAACGAATAATAAAATATTTTCGTACGTGAGTTTGTTTTCGAAAAATTGAACTTTGAAATTTTATCGAGTACGCGTGCAGTAGAATACAACTTGATCATCAACGCGTAAGTAGAAACAGCGAGTAATGGACAGACGCGCCAGACAAATTCTATTCAATCGGACGCGTGTGTCGACAAATTTTCAAATTCAATTATCTCGAATATAAAGCATCATACGACAAAATTTATCCTACATTTTTAACTTACTTTTTCACGTAGAATCCGCCAATTTTCAGAGACACCTTATTTAAGGCTCAAGTTGTAATAAAAAGCCTTAATCGTCAAAGTTCTCTCTCCCTGCTTCGATATAATGCAATTCTTATACTTACATTGTGCTTTTGTTTTTAATAGAATCTAAATAAATATTTTTCGATTATATCTTAAAATAAGTAACCATAGCAAATATAGGTAATAAGAACGTCCCAGAAAATTGTATCTGCATTTTACTCGACTTTAAAAATTCTAATAAGAAGAGTTTGGAGACACAACCGAGGAAATAATTTTTTTCTTAAGTTTGTAGAATCCCTGAGCAAACGGTGGACCATCGATCGGAACCTGGGCATCGATGTTCCGTCGAACAAAGAAAGGGAACCAGGAGAAAGTGTCAGAGGGCACGTCAAAGTCAGATGACAATTGTTCGCGAAGGAAAGCACCGATGCCCGATTAAGTCCACAAGATCGCCCACCCTTCCCGTCGGTTTCGGATCCTGTGCTCCTCCCTTGGTACACCTCTCCCCCTTCCACAGCCACAACCCTCCTTTCTGTCAAGCCACCGCGTAACGAAGGTAATCACGAAACGCGGACAGGTAATCGCCAATAGTCGACAATTTTTTGCGACAAAGTTTTTGCGAGAGAGTAGGAAAATTCGATCAACTATAACTATACGAACTTTCGATTAAACAGGTGATGTGAGAAGCCTTTCTCGTCAAGCATTTGAATATTTTTCAAGTTATTATGACAAACGATTGATATAGAAACACAACTCTACACGAAATGTACTGAACCGATTTCGATCAAACTCTGCACAGAAGATTGTTCTTATCTCAAATATGAAACAGAGCATTTCTGTCATAAGAAATATTTTTGCTACATTCTGGTCTGACAAGAAGAAACGAAATGAAGAGAACAACCAATTTGCCTATCTCTGGTGCATCTACAACTACTACAATGAAAGAATTTGTGTCTAAACTCTGAAGAAGAATAAGATAATTGTATCCTCCTAGATGAAAATTAATGGCTTCATTTGTGATGAATTCCAACGTAATGAAGAAGCGTGCTACAGGTGCAGAGGATGTGATCTTTAGGGCATCCATTATGTAACACTCGTAATTTTACTTTCTTCATAGGCACTAAATTTTAAAAGTTTACTTCATTTTTCACCTTACTCTTAATATTAGTAGAGTATTATAGAAAATAACAATTTCGCTATCATAACCATCCAAAAACTATTGAGAAAGAACTGACCGTATTTACTCAATTTTCTTTTCTTTTTAATATCATTTTGAAAAGATTAGTTTTATAATTTATATTCTGTCGCGAAGAAAGAAACACAATTTTGTGTGTATTGAAAGCAAAAATTGAAGTAAATGTGACAACACAACTTGTTTTTGTACTACTTTTCTAAAAATAAACACGATTTCCCCACTCTAATTTCCTCTAATGTTTGATATTTTTTAAACTTTCCCCATTCCACTGTTTTCTAGTCGATCATGTTTAGTATTCTCAACAAGCTCAAATTAAATTGTAAGGCCAGAATTAAAAATATGTATATCTTTGCAGTGAAAATTTATACATTTTCTGTTACTTTGAAAACAAAATGAAATAGACAAGTGATAGAAATAGATCAGACAAGTGATGTTTGTCACAACTAGACTGTGATATTTATTCTTCTCTTATTTATAGTTCGCCTAAAATAAACTTCTAAAAATATGGGTTAAACTGTTGAAAAAAAACTGATTTCACATGTCCGGTTGCTACTACCCAAGTTGATTTCGATCAGACTTTAGGTAATTATAATCTATGATTTACTTTCTGAGTACAAGATTATTAACAGACTGCGGATGTTTACGCATTCATGGGAAATTTAAAAATATAAGAAATAGGTACTTAAAGTAAGATACAAATTATTATATTTGGGGGTCGAGACAATCCTCAACAAAGCTCCCATATCATTAATTCCATTAATAAAAATATGAATTTACATAAAGACTCGCAGTCTAATAATGAAATTGAATTATTATCAGCCACGAGCATCGAAAAATGGCGCGACGTACGAAGACGATCACGATTAATGCACGCGTGACGCGGAGCAACGCTAAAAGAACGATGGAAAAGCATGGTGGAAAAAAAAAAAGATGGAAGCGAAGAAAAAGAGCATCGCTGCAGGCCCTCTCCTTCGCGTGCAAGAAACGTACGAAGAGAAAAGAGAGAACGTATTACGTATAAGCAGGCATAGGCTCCGGATGAGCCACACGCGGACGCAACGGCATACAAAACTCGCTCAATACGTCATTCAGCCGAAGAATACGGTTCGTTCTCGCCATTTTGCTCCCAGAATGAAAGTTTCAAAGGGAATTAAGGATTCAAAGGCATCTTTTGCGCGCGGCGCGCACAAAACGGCTAGCCACGACCTTCTTTCACTCTCCTCTCTCCTCTCTGCGATTCCCTCATCCGTCTGTCTCTCTCGCCGACTATCTCTCTGTATCTACGCGTTCTGGCTCTCTTACTCGCCTCCCTTCTCACCCCCGCGCGCACCCTCCCCAAAGAGAGCATACAGCGCGCGCTCTCAAGACGAGCGATTCGAGGCGGGCGTTGCGTGTACGCGCCCACACAGCGAGAGAACTGAAATCCGTACAAATCGCCGTACAATGCGCGGAGCGCGGGTTAACGCGCGCGGCGTCCGCTTCCATTTCGACGAGACCGACTGCCAGACGTCCGATGAAGAGATCCGCGTGAATGGCCGGCGAACAAGAGCCCTGACCACGTTTTCGACGGATATTCAAAAAACGTTCGACGTTGGAATCGCGGAACTAAGACGCGGGACGAGGAAAGTCGGGTCCCGGAAACTGGGCCGACCCGCGCGCGCCGGGAATTCCGCGTCAAAAGGGAACCTTGAAGCTTCGGGATTCGTACAACGCGGTACGCTCGTATCGCCACTCCGCCTTTTCCACCCTAATTTTCGCCACTTTGTCCGATAATCCCGCGAACGTTTGGAAACCGGGATCAGAATTCATGAAGGCCATAAAAAGAAAAGAACCCTCTGCTCGGACCGACGATCTTCCGCGTTGACGCGCTAAAAAAAGTCCCTCCACGGATGAAAGAATCCGCTGCTGTCCGAGGGTCAATCGTCCCATTCTGCGGTACGCAAGCCCGCTGCACCCTTCGCGATCATCCGTTTCTTTACGATCCTCGGTCGCGTTCGTCCCTTTTCTTTGCCTTGCGTCACCGCGTAACAAATTCGGGCGACGATTTCTGTTTACAATGGGAGCGCGGGGGAGACGCACGGTCCCGTCCCATGCTCCGATTGGCTGATTAACATAAAAATGCTCGAGCTCGTAAAGGGCAACGTATACATATATTACAGGCATTATATAGATCGCGAGGGAGGGGTTATAGTTTCTGATTGTTATTCATATTCGGCCGGTGGCCACGCGGCCGGCCATGAATGCGCGCTTCTGTGTTGGGTCAATATAACGTCAGCCGGGAGGGTGCACGCGTTGGGGGTGGCGGACTGGGGAACTTCCTTCTCAATGACACTCTTTTTTCCCTCACTCTCTCTCTATCTCTCTCTCTCTCTTTCTGTCTCTCTTTCTCGTTCCAACGTTAATGCTACGGGCCGCGGCGCACGGGTTTAAACGATTACTCACCCGCGGCTCTGTCTGGAATGAAAAGGGCAAAAGTGCCACTTACCGCGCCACGGGCCTCCGAGACTCCAGCACCTGGAACAGAAATCACATCCTAATGAGACCGGGCAGAGTTTAAGCAGCAAAGTTGTAGGAATTGCCGGGAATTTCGAGCGAGCCGAGTGCCGCGGCGGCCTGCTTCGACCTTTTCAAGCGTGCCACGGCACCGAATTGACGCGTTGCGATCGAGTTACTCTCGCTCTCTCCTCGCGTCGATGGCATCGAGGTCTCTGTTCGTAGCTAAAGAATCGACCACGATCTTCGGGATTCCTTAATTATTCGTAACTCGGCGATAAAAGAGGAATAATTCAACGATAATTACAAGGTACTGTTACTTGGCGCTAATTTCACCCGACATTTCCAGCAGACGGTCATTAAAATATCAAACGACATCCCATAAGTTCTACCGTCTGCTCCCTCCTACCCTCCTGTCGCGGAGAAATCGGTGCTCAGCGGTGTTTACTTAAATTACTTCTGATTATTTTTCGTCCAATTGCAAACAGGTTACTTTGGACTGATTCAACAAGACCTGTTTTCCCCACTTTATGGGGTTAAGGAACAACTTTTCGAATATTCTTCAACTTTCTACATATTCTTCACTCAAATACGCGTTGTTTGCTTTTTTAAACATCAAAATCGTCGTCAACATCTATGACTTTTTAAACATACGCACGAAATTTCGGAAAGACATTTCTGACCACACATTAGATTTTCGGTAAGGAATTTTTTTCTCGAAAACGCATAGGATTTCGGAGGTATGTCCATTCACCAAAACTGATTCTAACTGACCCGCACAACTAAAAATAATTTTTTTAGAACGATTTGAAACTTTTCAAATTCGTCGAAAAATTTGTCCACTTACTGAATTTTTTTCTCGAAAGTGAGTGGGAATTCGAGGATATGTCTATTCACCAAAAATTATTGTAATTGACCCTCGCAACTGAAAATAATTTTTTTAGAACGATTTGAAATTTTTTTTTTTGCCGAGAAATTGAGGCACCTACCCCCTGTCGATTTTTCTTAAAAATTCGTTTTTCATTTTTAATCAATTTGAATGGCACTGTACAGAAAAGTTGTTTAATACTTTTTTGTAGGTATCCATGAACTCTAGTTCCCCCCAAAATTTCATTGGAATATATTCACTATTGTAGGAATTATGAACGTTTGAAAATTGGACCATTTTTATGTGGTTTTTCTTAGTTTACGGGATTAAGGAAGAACTTTTCGAACATTTTTGCAATTTCTACATATTCTCCATCAAAATACGCGTAGTTTGCTTTTTTAAACATCAAAATCGTCCAATCCGTTCAGGAGTTATGACATTTTAAAGATTCACATGAAATTTCGGGGTAACATTTCTGGCCAGAAATTACATTTCCGGTAATGAATTTTTTTCTCGAAAGTGCGTAGGAATTCGGGGGTATGTCTATTCACCAAAAATGCTTGTAATTGACCCCTGCAACCGAAAATAATTTTTTTATTATGATTTGAAATTTTGTAATTTCGTCAAAAAGTTTGACCACCTACAAAAGATTCTGATCTTCCTTGAAAGCTTATTTTTGTTTTGTGAAAAAATCTGTACAAGTTTTGTAAAAAAAAATGTGAATATCTTAAATAACTCTTTGTATTAATATTCAGTATAAACTCGTCAATAAACTCGTGAAATTCCTCAGAATTTTATATGTAAATGTTTTTGCCAGATATCAGTTATCATGTATCAATTTCAAACGTGAAATTAACTGAAAATTACATGGTATATATTTTCTAATTGTTATAGTAAAAAATAGCAAGTCAAAGTAGAAGTCAAAGTACTCCATCCGCAGTATTCTAACGTATCGATCATGAGACAAGAGACCCTAACAAGAGTAGAAGTATATTTTTCTGCTTTCGTTTTATGCCTACCATTTATTTCAAACACTAAAATTTTTTCTATAAGTGGTTACCTTTTAAAAAGTTTTGAAACAACTACTTTATGTGTTTTACAGCATGAATAAGATTTTACGTAGCGTTTCCTTCGTCTGACTTCTGCTTAATGGCCGCTTTTGCCACGCGTTTATGTGACTGACGGAGTAATTGTCTTTTAGAGATTGCACGATGTTCAGGTATAGTCCCTAAATGGTCTGTCATACTTGTGCAATGTCCCAATAGAAAGTATGTTTTCAAACTGAAACCACGCAATGTTCCTCATAAATTTCTCCTTAGCCTCTAAGTGATATCGTTGAGTATTTCAATACTCCGACAATATACTATTGAAGAATAAAAAGCAGCATTTATTTTAATTCTTCATTTTATGCAGCTGATTACACATTACAAAACTAAAAATAAATAAATCTAATTCCATGGATACTCAAGTTACCGAACAAGCGTATAAGCATTTTAATCTTTGTACTCGCCAATTTCTTCGCAAACTTTTATTTCATAAACATTGAAAATCGTCTAAAAAATCTAGAGTGATTTTCCAATATTACAAGAAAATTAAAAATTATTGTATAAGATATGGAAAAGGATACCCTGTGGTACCCGCTGATTGAATACACCTAAGGGTTGATTCAATTTCTGAGGGACATCCAATATTAGTTTTTTAAAAACGTTAAACATCTAAAGACTGTCTCTGCGATTCCCCAGATAACTCCATACTTTATCACCCTGCATCTTTCTAAATCCTAACGTTGCACGAATGGTAACACCAGGGGTACTACACGCTCCAAGGTGGTCCGGATTACGGGACGCATAGGAGAGACAACGCCAACGTGTAAATTTAATTCGGAACAATAAGGCGGGAAAGTGTCGAGGAAAGAAAAAGCTCTCCCATGAAATATCGTATCTTCTTTCGTACACCGAGGGAACTGAAAGCTTAATCGTAGGCACGGCCTGGCACGCAACCGCGTCCGGATCCACTTTCCAATAACTGGGAAGTATCAGTGAATGCGGCAGCCAGGGAGTTCAAGGCTCGGCCCAGGCGCGTTCTATCGCCAGGGACGTCGAGAGGCACAAAGGACGAGCGTTTAGCGGCGGCATGCGATTTCGATCCGCGGAAGAGGAACGAGGAATCAGAAGAATAAAGGGGCGAGTGCCCCGCAAAGTCACTCGACCTCCATCAGCCGTCCTCCTCCCGGGGCAACCGGGCGCTCTATAGCTTCTCTACCTACATTATATTTCTTTCGTATCTGGCTCCTCTCCGCGGGCAAACACACAAACGGTCGCACGTACACGTGCACACAAGCTGAGCATTGCCGCGGTCTTATCGGCAGTTATCGGACCGTGATGTCACACAATGGGGCAGACAATGCTCGGCACAATACACCCCCTGCTTCTAAACCATCCAACCCCTCGCCCAGCCACCTCCTGGCTCATCCTCCTTCTCCTATCCCACCCCCTCCCCCCTCTACAGCCGTCCCCTTGCTCGGATCCGCTCCTTTCCTCTCACGGAATCAGCCCACCCCCGCCAACTTAATAAACATAATAGCTGACTGCGCCACTCCGTGGTCACAATGAGAGGTCCGCACAGAGAGCCGCCCGAAGATACCGACGACGAGGAGACGCGTTGCCATTGTACTAGCTCCGCTGCGTGCTCGACGAGTTTCTGTTTCCAATGGATTATCCCGGACACTTGGTTGCGTTCAGCCTGCGATGGGAACGGGGCCGCGAGTCGCGGGGGATGATAATGGATGGCAAAGTCCGAGAAAATCCGTAAACTGATTCCAAGAGATTCGAATTAGACGATGATCAAATGCAGATTTTTATAGGAAACTGATACAACGATTGCACTTGAGCGGAAATACAGAGTGTCCGGTAGCATATAGGGCCCGCTTCATAGATGGATTCTACAGAAGAAAAGAATAACAAGAGTTCGTATAAATATGTGTCCTATATTACCTTGTTTTCAAGTTATAGCAAGTTGCTTTTTAAACATATTGTACCTTTAGAATAGGTGTTCAAAGTGGAGACGTCTTATATGTTTTACCCTTTACTTGACAAAATATTATTTATAATAATGAGGACTCAAGGTTCATGTCTGCCATTTGTTAACGAGACAAACTACCCCTTTCACATACGACGCCCCCCAAAACAACAGAATTGTATTTTTTGAACTACTCTAATTTTCATATATTTCAATATTCGTAGCGTTTGAATTATGGTGTGGACGTAAACCATAAATTCAACACTTTTTCATTTTCATTCGAGTTATGAATTTTGATACAAACTTTTATTTAATATTGACTCATACTACATACGGTATTAAATTGTTCGTTCAAATATTTTGACAAACTTCTGTTCCATTTGGAATTATCTGTTGCTTCACTAATCCAGATTTCTTCCCCAATGAAATTAAAAACAAATCAGCAAGATTTTACCGTATAAATTTAGCATGCATGGATATCGTAGTAAATTCAATACGAAGAATACATGTACGTATGCAACCGTAAGTTTATTCTCCTTTTAACACATTCGCGGACGTGAACGCTATAGCATTCATTTTTGTTGTGATACATAATGACACGAATGTTATAACATTCAAATTTATAAACTATATTGTCATACATTTTTTGAAATTTTTATGCACTTTAATGTAATGGCCGACTGGTTCATCGAGTATTTTCATTTTATTTTGTCTTTGTGTATTTAAAATTTCATTTAGCTAGCACATTTAATTGCAACGCTTGACGTAAATCACCCGTTTGTTTTTGCAGCTCATTAAAATTGTTAACGCGTTAAATGATCGTGGTGAAACTAGCAGAATTCTTAAAGAAACGAACGAACGTATCGTAAAAACTGGGAGGTCTTCGAAACCAAGGGGTAGAACAGAAGAAGAGACCAACGGCGAAGGGTGAATCTCCGCATGCACCATCGAATCGACACCACGCCCCCGTATACACTTCCAGCCGATCCACCCTTACGTCCGCGCAATATGTTATCCCGCTAGTAATCACCCTGAACCACGTGCACGAGTCGATGTACGAGCCATTGAAAAATGCGGTCAACCGCCCATTATTCCGGGAAGTTTTCGTTTTACGTGCACCTATGCACGGAGGGTAGGTGAATGTAAAGTTTAAATACATTGTAAACAACATCCCACAGCGTCCCGATTCGATGCGTTGTTTTTCACGTAGGTTCGACGAGCTGGAAAATATTTTTGAAAAAGTACACAAAATAAATCATTCGTCGACAACGATTATAAACATCCCAATGATTTTTATCGTGGCTGTTCAAAAAATATAAAACCGAATCGCGAGACTCGAGGTAATTAAATAAAACCGAGCGACGTTTGAATAAATCAAAGCGTGCCTCGGGAATAGGAAGAAATCGCGTCGGTGAATTTTATCGGCCGGCAATAAAGCACGTCACGAAACACAATTACATCGACTGCTGACATTTCCAAGCTGCATCTCTTTCACCGGCGCCGGCACGCTGTGAAACGTTGATACTTATCTTCGAAACAGCATCGGAGAAGCGTTAATTAAGTGAGCAGATGTGCCGAGGAAATAGTAAATCATACGACCACCCCGCGCGAATGGAAACGTTCGCGGCGTTGAGCGCCTTATCTTTGCTGGGTTATCGAGATAATGATAAATCGCTCGTTCGAACCAGTCCCTTTCCAAGGGCGCGCTTTAACAAACCCCAATGAAGGGTTGATGACTGTATAATACGAGGACCGTGAAGAGTCACCCTTCGTAGCTATTTTGATATCTTCCTTGCTAAGAGTACGATAAATAAAAAAGGGGAGAGACAAAGAATACATCGACGATACTGTAAGACGTATTTTACATCTGTTGATCGACAAAACTTGAATCTTAAATAAAATAATATTGATCTATCTAGTTTGGGTATTTTTTTCATTAAATTGAGCAAAATTAAATACAGCAAGATCTCGACTGACGCGGTTAATTTGTTCCAAAGTTTCCTGCTTAAGTATTGGGTTCGTCAAAAAGTTCGTGTGGATTTTAAATGTAATTAACTTCCGTTCAAATTTTAAAAGCATATGGTTATTCCATAATTAACATTTAATATATTGTAACGAAAAAGCTTGAGGATTGAATTTGTTTCATAATTTTGGCGAAAGTAGCTTTTTTGATATATTATTCTGTTATGTTTGTAAAAAACCACGAAGCACAAACCTGTTAAAATTTATACTATTAAAGAACGCATGTATCAGTACATATAGCATGTATCTTTTTATTTAAAAAAAAAATTTTCATTGTCTGTTTTGCTCTCTACGAGATTCCTTCGATGGAAAGCTTCGATTCTTAAGAGGCTTAAATGATTGACTCTTGATTAGATTTTACGGGGAAACTGGGATTTTTATAAATAAGAAAGGAGAATTCATCATTGAATAAAGATATTTCGTACCATGAAAGAACTACTTTCTGTTATATTTACATGTATGGAACCACACAAACTTCTTGGTCAACCTTAGACCCCATTTGTCCAACTTCGATGTCATCTAGTTTTTATAATTCGATAGAATATAAGTTTCTAACGGTGTATGTGAAATATTAAGCGTAGTTAGTTGATAGTTTTAAAGATATGAACAATTTAAGTTACGTACATCTTACTGTACTGTAAGTACACGTTACAGAAATTGCGTTGGCAGATCTTTGAACAATTTTATTAAGGGAACATCGTTCAAGATGAAGTGTAATAATTACCGTACAATGAGAATAAAAATATTCTTCATTATTGTAGATAATATATCGTACATTATTTACACAACAATGATATTTATTAATAATTTACGAACGATCGATAAAAATACAAATTGGTGATTTATGACTATTTAAGCGTTGAATATTAAATTCGCTATTGATTATAAACTTTGTTCTCTTGAAAACTATTTCTTCTCCGGCAAGACCTTTTCTTAACCCCTTGACGTACGATTTAATTCCAAATAATTTTTCGAACGTATACTATTCAATTTTGTTTAAATTTGTTCGTACAAGGAATGATCATGAAAAAGAATAGATTTCACGAATACCTCGTGAATATAAGAATGTATTAATTTTGATATATAAGACTTAGAATAGCCTCGTGTGAAACTTGTGACGAGTCAGACTCGTTATCGTACGACAAGGGGGTTAATTCTGCGGTGCAGTTTTCCAGTCGAAAGTTACATGTATCGTTCTAAGGCAGAAAAATAAGCAAGTGGTCGTTTGATAATAACCCTAGCGACGTTGGTCGGCCTGAAAATAACAATAACGTTGGGGCGCAGTAAATTAACGAGTAATTAACTGCTTCGGTCGATTCGGTAGACAATCCGGAAGACGGCAGTAAAACAAGGTTAGCACGCTAGGGGTTGAAGCGAGCACGGTGGTGGCAGCGAGGGTGGCGGCGGTAGTGGTGGTGGTATGAACGGTGGTAGTGGTGGCGTCGGAACCGCCCCGGCTTTGCAACCCCGGCGAATGGAGTGACAATGCTGCCACGGGATTCACAGTTCTCTACCACCCCTTTTGTCTTTCCCCTCTTTCCTCTCTATCTCTCGCTCCAGCTGCCGTCCCCTTTCATCCCATTTGCAACTTTCCGGCTTTCCAAGCCCTCTCCCTTCACCCGTGTCCTCTCCTCCGCCACCCCCAACCCCTTTATCCTGTCTTCGTACGCCGGTGCACTCTCGCCGCACGCGCACCTTAAGGCAAACGCCTCCTCCTTTCGAAGCGATTAACTTTCCGACACGCGGAAGGGAAAGACGTCGCGTGCCTCGGGATCGACCATGATCGAGCGCTAACACGATCTTTCTAATTTCGTTTTCTTTGTAAAATTTCTTTTCTCACGGCGAAAAACGCGGGCGTCTCGGACCCAACTACCGCGAGAAACGAACGAACGTTGTTTACCGCCTCAAGAACCTCGAGACACACGTGTCGCGAAGCGAGAGAGAACGGGGAACGTCCGCGTGCCAGCTCGGTATAAAGACACGCAATCGAGTAGGAAAAAGGGTGGAGGGACGCGGGCTGAAGCGTATCGAAAGGATCCACGCGCCACCCCTGTTTCGCAGGAACGACGTTCGACGTCCCCTCACACCTCTTGTCGTCCTTGTCGTCGTCGTCGTTTCGCCGCTCCACCCTTGGAATCTCCGTGTCTCTATCTCGTTTCCACCCCCTCGCGCTCTTTCGTCGTATCAGATCGACTCCCTCTATTTCGCGTCCTCTATTATTTCTTTTATCAATCTGCGCGCTTTCAGGATGCTTTGAGGCCCGCTGAAAGCTGCGTGATAAATCATGAAATGTAAGAACCTACACCAACACGTACGAAACGCGCGCGACACACATGCATTTATAGATATTCGTATTCGTGTAAATACGCCCGCGACAACGCGCACGGAAGGATAGAACGAGGCGTTAGTGTAACGTGGCGCGTCAGCTGTGTGCAACAAGCACGCGTACGCGGTACGTGTATGATCGTACGTGTGTATCCACGAACGTGTGTAAATACCTACATATATAAGCCGCGGTTCAATAGGCGGCATTGCCGGGGCGGCGAACAGCATCCATACAGCTCGCCAGATGAGGTCTTCTAGCTTCCGTCGAGTCCGCGTGAAAGGATGCCCCAATAATATTCCATTCACCAAACCACCCCCCTACCCCTCAACTTCCACCCTGTAGCTTTCCCTCCCGCGTATATACTCCGTCCCCGAACCGGTCTGGCCCGTGCCCACCCCGCCATTGATTTTTCATTCGTCGGCTTTTCAATAGTTTGTTATGAGCTTTCCTTCGGCGACGTCTCCTCTCCCGGCCCGCACGGGCCAGGCTTACTCTCCTTTGAAACCAGAAAACGCCGGGGGTTGGGGGCGAATTTCCGACCGGCCGAGTCCGTGCAACGACGGCACACCGTCCTCCGGCGAATTAGATGCGTTTGTTGCGCGACCATTAAGCCCGGCGATTCAATATTTTTTAGGGATTGCGTTCGACGGCTGTTCGATAACTCGCGATATATCGAAAAATCGTTAGCGGAGGGAAATCACTGACGGTTTCCGTTCGTGCGTTTCGTAGGGTAATTGCGAATTACGGGTATTCGAGAAACAATCGAGAAAAGGGAGTAACGTGGATCGTGGGTCCCAAACACTACAATTTTTTAAAAGGAATAGTCAAACAAAACGTCAATGATATTTAAAATTGTAGAATATAAAAAAAGAATATTTTTTGCTGCTCTAAGAATAGTTTTAAAATTAAACTACTGTTTTACAAATTTAAGTAATTCAGAGGTAAAAATAATATAAGGGTGATTATATTTTAATGTCGATCGATTCGACTGGATTTTGTAATGAGAAACGAAGGAACAATTACGTGAACCAACAAGGCAATTCTAGATGAATTCCAGAGTCCGGTGACAGGTAGTGCGGTGAAAATCTTAGAAAGTATTTCCCCGCGAAACAGAGCGAAAATAACCTATAACTTTAATCAGGGATGAATAAAGGCAACCCTTTTCGGAGCGGCGCTGCGTCAAGGCGAAGAATGGAGATGAGGATGTAGCCGAGTATCGGCATTGTTTCCAAACAAAGCACGCCTTTCATACCACCGTGTACCCGCCCTGCAACCCCCATCTGCTTGGTCCACCCACAACCGCCGCCCGTGCACTCCCCACGGCTTTTCAGTCATTTGACACGCAAAGAAGTCAGGCAAGCCGGCATTGTGGCGACCACCACCACTGCGACCTATTGTTACCAGACCACTACCATAACCGCCACCCCCGAAATCCACCCTTTTCCTTGCAACTCTCTCTCTCCCTCTTACTACCTTTGTCGAATTTGACGGTCGATTCGATGACATTGCTCTAAAGGAAACGCTGCTCGAATCTTTACAGTGTTCGCTTTAATTTCGGGAAGCATTCCAATGAAAATTTGACACGTGTCAAAACCATTTTAAACACCGTCAATAATATTATTAATATTGACAAATACCGATGATATTATTGTTGTCAATATCGACAATTATTGACAACATTATCCAACGTGTGCAAACAATATTTAAGAAAAGATTTATGTTAACATATTCGTGGGCAGTCAAAGCTTTAATGTGCTGCAAAAATGGACAGGTGTTGGAATTCTATGTAATTTATGCAATGTGTTAGCTAAAAGAAATTTTTAAATACACAAAGACAAAATAAAATGAAAATACTCGACAAACTAGTCGGCCATTACATTAAAGTGCATAATAATGTGGCTTATAAAGAATGCTATTCACGTCAGTGAACGTGTTAATATTGAAAATTTACGACTGTCTAAATAATATGAAATCTACACTTTCAATGTTGGAAGGTGGAAATTCAAACAATAATCTTACTGGTATCTTAGTGATAAAACTTCGATTTTCTAAATTAATACAAATTTGCCTTAAAGTAATCGAACCGGCAATAATTAATTTTTAAGACAAATAATCCATTCAGTTTATTTTTCTCTCTACCACAGCATATCAGAGAGTTTAAAAAGGAATGATCTTTGAAGTTTCTGACTTTTTTCCTAGCTTCTACACTGTTCAAAATACTTCACAAAATACGCTAGAAATCTTAAATGTTCACCAAATATCGTACAGCTACATGTAAAGCTGTGAATAGCGTGGCATTTTAAAGGAAATTAATCTTAAAAATATTGAAGTAGAGTGACAATATTATTGTCGAACTGAATTGATTCAACAAAGAAATTACTATTAGTTTTCACACGCTTTATAATTATTCTGAATAGTTAATTTAATTTTTTATGCCACTGGTGATTAACTCGGTGGATTGCCTAGAGTGTAACATATAATAAGAATAATTGCCATATTTTCATGGTGATTACTCTCATTTACTACTGTCTTTTTTAACATAAAAAATATAAAAATGAATTTTGGATCGATACAATTATTTTTTTTACTCGGGAATATAAATGTTCACAATTTTGAATTTTTGTTTATTTTTGCTATAGGTATAGGAAAGGTGTAAAAATTTCGCTAAATATTGTACCGCAAAGACTTAACGTGCATTTTGTCTTTGGAAAACCAAATGAGATTCTAACGCTCAAAGCTGATATTCATCATTGAAATCACACCGCGAACTTCCTGGAAACAGCTTCGTCGCAGGCTCTGAGCCTAAACGGGACGGAACACGAGCAAAACAGGGTCGTCGAAGTCTGCTTTCGTCAATATTCGTAATCGTGGTTCGTGTTCCTCATTCAAGGAATTGGATGAGCAAACACAGACGATGCGTGTTACAGAATCTGACAATAATGCACGGAGAAACAGAATCACCTGATAAGATTCGTGGAAAAGAGAAATTCAATCTATAAACAAAATCTATCTTCTACGAAATCCAAAAATGAACACATCTAGGATTTGCACCCTAACGAGATCCAAATAGTACTTTTTAAACCATTCGATTAAAAGTTCATATAACCAATATTTAATACAGGAGCATTTTTTAAACATTCTTTTGTCGTTTTTCCATTCGTTGTCTTTTTAATTACTACAGCTAAAATATTAGACTACATATGATTTGTATTTAAAATAGTTTTTTTTTAATTTAAAATGAATTTAATGACAATTGTTTGTTTGGTTAGAAGAATAATGAAAAAACAAATCATATATATTTATATTTTGGCCAAAGATGAAGCTATCTTCAAGATAAATTTGTGTATATTATTCTAGGATTAACAAAAATATGACAAAAAACGTTTCTTTTTCAGTAAAAAAAAATAAATAAAAAATGTAGAGCGACAATTTTTCGTATAATATATCGTTATCAAGATAATTAAAATTGAAAATTTGACGAACGCACGGACAACTGAATACAATTTGCCTGGCGCGTCTGTCGATTACTGACTGTTTCTACTTGTACTGCTGTCCAATTCGTACTCCATTGCACGCGTATCTGTTAAATTTTCCACGTTAACTTTTTCGAAAACCTTTTTTTTACATGTACAAAACTGCGTACCTATAATTATCGAAAAGATCAACTGAAAAATGACTACTTGAAATGTATGAATTTTTCAAAAATTATTTATTTGCAGCTTTGTAATTATAAAAAAGGAATCCAGTTATCGTGTAATCTTTTTTTCGATATCTCTCAACGTTTTGAATATATTAAACGACGAAAGAACATTTGCATTTTTTTTCAATGGGTGATTTAATCCCCTCAAACTGAAATTCTGCACGGATGAAAAATTGTTCCGTGTTACGGGTAAACTACTACTTGTAAAATATTGATCGAAGTTTACTCAATTTTCGTGCTTTTCGACATTCCTTTGTTAGATCGGGACGTTGATATAAAAAAACATTTCTGTATTGGTCTAATCACCAAAGAAATAAGAATTAATTTCGTTTCTACTATACGATGACTATCATTTTTTAACAGAGTAAAATATAAAAAAATATTTTTTGAGTTAAAGATAATGCAGCCATTGTAATAAACCATTATTATAATTTGTTGTTATTTAACAGACTTGTCCAAGCTCTTATTAAGAGTTACCAAAATTAGAACTCTCCATAAATCATGTTATACTTAATGCTTAATAAAAAAAAAAAAAGAAAACCATGAACGATTTTGAGCGGATCATCAGTAATAGTATAAATTAAGCTGATCATCTTACGGTGGTTCATTCTGTAGAATATATTCATTTATTTATACACGGGTATAAAACCGATTATAATGTACAAAGAAAGAAGAGCACATACTGATGAGCAATGTAGAAAACATAACTATAACAAGAAATATACGAATTACAATACATTATAAACAAGATTCCTAAATAAAATTAATAATGTAGAAAAATCAAGTACCATACAATAATTATTAACTGCTAAATATATAAGATTAGAGGGATCTGCAGATAGAAATTAATACAGAATAAAAGAATCAAACTAGGGATTAAATAATTCACGACTTGTGCATAACCATGACTGAAATAATCTATTGGATTAAGCTTAAAAGCTGCGAACCTTAGTGCTGGACTCTTTCGATCGTTTGCTTATATTTTAATACACCGGGCGACCAGATTATAATGACAAGTTCAGGATAGTGAATCGAACTGGTCCAGAGTGTGATAGCCTCTAAAATGTTAACGGTCTCGTTCGAAAAATCCTCGGAAGAGACCAGATCTGACGATGGTGGTAATCGAAACGCAATAGTCCGGTCCGCTTCAAGGCAGAAGCGCACGATTTACGAGCTGGCACGTGACACACTGATCGGCGTGCACGTCAGGAGCGATTGCGGCGACGCGCGAATCAGTCGTGGCGCGGCGGTCGCGAAAGCATCGACGGAATTATGCATCGGACTGCATAATTCCCGTTGCACACGGTGGCACGCGCGGCCGCGGCGCGTCGACGGGGAGGGAAAAGTCGATGTGGCTCGTAATGTGACAAACGAGGCATCGTGACGCTGTCACGAAAATACCAGGCGAATGCCCGATACGCTCGTTCAGTGCCTATTATATTCGAATGTCGATACCTCGCGTCAGTCTTATTAATCTTCCGGCGCTCGCGAGCGTCCGGGATATATCGCTATTATAAGCGGTAATAAAAAGAGGTTTCAACGAACGAAAAGGGAAGGGAAGGGAAAGAAAAAAAAAATCACACAGAGATACACACAGAGGGACCAAGGGAAGGAAAATAGAGGAGCGGGGGACGCATTCAGCGCGCGAATTCTATGCGACTCGTACAATACGAGTCCTCTCGCGGAAAGCATGCACGCGGCCGCTCGAGATATCCAGACCTCGCGACGCTGAATAAGTCGCCGATGCAAATTTAAACGGCGCAGTCCCGCCGTGAGACCCTAAACGCGCGTCGAAATAATTCCAAAATTCTTTTTCTTCGATTTCAACCCGGAAATGAACGCGATCTGACAAGGGAAGGGCACACGAACTGTTCTGACTTCGATTTTAATGTGCTTTTGTAGAACGATAGTACTATTGTAGAGGCTTGCTGTACGGAGGAATGGTAAGTGAAATAGCAAGAGTTATGAAAAGGAAAGGAGAGGGGAGCATCTTAAAGCAAAAAGATGCGTGTGAAGATGCATAAGGTCTTGTAATGAGAGAAAGAAGTGTGTACGAAAGAGTATACAGGGTGTTCCGCAACCCCTGGGAAAAAATTGTAATGGGAGATTCTAGAAGCAAAAATAGGACGAAAATCAAGAATACCAATTTGTTGATTGAGGCTTCGTTAAAAAGTTATTAACATTTAAAGTTCCGCCCGTATTGAATTTTTTTTTCGAAAATACGCAGGATTTCGAGGATATGTCTATTCACCAAAAATGATTGTACTTGACTTCCGCAATCGAAAATAATTTTTCCAGAACGATTGAAATTTTTTTTTCTCGTCGAAAATTTTCACACCTTCTCGAATTTTTTTCTCGAAAGTGGGTAGGATTTCGAGGGTATGTCTATTCAACAAAAATAATTGTAATTGACCCCAGCAACCGAAAATAATTCTTTTAGAACGATTTGAAATTTTTTTTTTCGCCAATAAATTTAGGCACCTACCCCCTGTCGATTTTTCTTAAAAATTCGTTTTTCATTTTTAATCAATTTGATTGGCACTGTACAGAAAAGTTGTTTAATACTTTTTTGTAGGGATCCATGAACTCTAGTTCCCCCCAAAATTTCATTGGAATATATTCACTATTGTAGGAATTATGAACGTTTGAAAATTGGACCATTTTTATGTGGTTTTTCTTAGTTTACGGGATTAAGGAAGAACTTTTCGAACATTTTTGCAATTTCTACACATTCTCCATCAAAATACGCGTAGTTTGCTTTTTTAAACATCAAAATCGTCCAATCCGTTCAGGAGTTATAACATTTTAAAGATTCGCATGAAATTTCGGGGCAATATTTCTAGCCAGAAATTATATTTTCGGTAAGAAATTTTTTTCACGAAAATGCGTAAGAATTCGGGGGTGTATCTATTCACTAAAAATTATTGAAATTAACCCCTGCAACTGAAAATAATTTTTCTAGAACGTTCTGAAATTTTTTAATTTTGTCGAAAAATTTCACACATACTTGAATTTTTTTCTCGAAAGTGGGTAGAATTTCGGGGGTATGTCTATTCACCAAAAATTATTGTAATGGACCCCCGCAACTGAAAATAATTTTTCTAGTATGATTAGAAATATTTTAATTTCGTCGAAAAATTTAAGCAGCTACCCCCTGTGGATTTTTCTTAAAAATTCGTTTTTCATTTTTAATAATTTTGTTTGACGCCCTATAAAAAAGTTGTCTAATACTCTTTTGTAGGTACCTATGAGCTCTACTTCAGAAAAAAGTTTCATTGAAATATGTTCACTATTGTAAGAGTTATGATTGTTTGAAAATTTGACCATTTTTATGGGGTTTTTCTCATTTTGCGTGGTCAAGGGTCAACTTTTCGAATATTTTTGCAATTTCTACATATTCTGTATCAAAATACGCGTAGTTTGCTTTTTTAAACATCAAAATCGTCCAATCCGTTCAGGAGTTATGATATTTTAAAGATTCGCATGAAATTTCGGGGCAACGTTTCTGGCCAGAAATTATATTTTCGGTAAGGAATTTTTTCCTCGAAACTGAGTAGGATTTCGAGGATATGTGTAATGACCAAAAATGATTGCATTTGACCCCCGCAACTGAAAATAATTTTTTTAGAACGATTTGAAATTTTTTATTTCATGAAAAAATTTCATGAAACTTAGTACTAAAATTTTAGATTGCACGAGGCGAACTGATCTTTTAATATAGTTTACCAAAATAAAAACATGCCTAATAAAAAATAGTTTTGCACAACCAATTATTGAAAACAATTTTATGTTATAAATAGTGGCTAACGCGTTCAGGTAATTAATATAATTTTAACATACAATTAATTACAACATATTGCTCAAGTCTACATGCCTCTTTTGCCTGTACCTTGTCACGATCCTGATATCATTAGTCATACAAGCATATCGAAGCAAATTGTTGTAGTTACAGAATTTGTTAAGGTTTAATGCATAGCTGGTGGCATTATATTTATTCATTAACTAGAGATGCGTGAGGATCCAAAAATGTCAGAACGGTTTGGGAATAGATCAGATCGAAAATAGTGTAATCTATAAAATTTGGATAACGAACTGAAAATAATGCATTATAATCCCCAGAAAAATTACTGTCGCTACTCGATATTTTCTCCGCGTAATGTACGATGGTGTTCGATGTAAATAAATAGGGAAAGAGTTTACGACTATTTACGATATTTCGCGCGAATCGCCGCGAATAAAAAAGACGGTACGATAAAATTGCACTCCGTCGACGGAGGACAGAAGGCTCGGGATAATCGAAAAGACGCGCTCGAATCGTCAGGAGTTAGAAGCACGCGAATAGCCGGGCCCGTCGACAGAGGAACCTGTTAAAAGTTGAGAACTGCGCTGGCAGAATGGGGCGGCGCGATGAAAAGGTGTACACAGGTACACGGGGCGAGCGTGTGCGGACGCCCAGTGTCCTCGGTCACACGCACAGGACGAAGGACGATCGCCGGGTAAAAGGGATCGAGGAGAAGCGGGAGGACGACGAGCTGGTGTTGGATAAAGGGGATGGCGAGGATGGGGGCTGGGGGTGGAGAGAGTCCACGCGAATATGTTATACGCTCAAGCTCGTTCGCTCGTAACCGCGCAGTAGAATAGACGAATTGTTCGGCAGCGGAGCTTTTGTCTATTTTACGGAGTTCCAAGGGCTTCCAGCGGAGGGGTGAGTGGCGCAGCCAGGAGCAGAGAAAGACAGAGAGGGAGAGAGCTGAAAGCTCGGATATATATTCTCGACTGAACGTTGTACGGATTCGCGCACCGGGCGATCCTAATTATTGTTTTCCAGGCGTCCGTCCTTTCTGGTTGCTGCGGCGACTGAAATTCTCGTTTCGAAACTTTCCCTTCGCTGATGGTGTCGACGAATTACTGCGCGAACAGAAGCTCCGCTAGCTCATTTACTTTTTCTTCCCCCCGTCGCTGTCTAATGCCATTCGGACGAAACGTTCCCAATGCTTTACCCTCCAACGGTTAAAATTTATAAGTTTTTCACCGTCTCGAAAATAATATCGAATTTCATCGGTACTATCACTGGTATTAATTTTGAACGTAGCTTTAATTAAGAACTCCGTGCACAATACGAATTCCTTCCTCTCGCTCAACGGCAATGGAAGTTTCTCGACTCCTCTGGTTTCATTTTTCCCCCATACACGCGCGCGCCTAAATGCATTTCCGGGAGACAAGATAACGAACGTCTCGTTAGCTTTTCAAGGCATATGAAACGTCGAGAAGACCCGGAGCGCGGGATAGAGTAAAGGAGTGGTGCAATGGGGCAAGCGAAAGCGAAGTAACAGGGGTGGCTAGAGGAGGAAAGGGACAACGGCGGGGCGGTCGTATCGGTTAAGTGGGGGAAATTGCAAAACAATGAGACAGCGGAGTAGGGGTAACAATGTGAGGGACAATAGGCCTGATAATGTGCCAGAGAATGGACGCCTAGACAAAAGAGTCGAATAAGGGCGCGCGCACCTACCCGATCCACCACCCACGTTACACCATCGACTCGTCCGACGACGTATAGAGAACGGAAAAAAGACATCTATACGCGCTTCGATGTGGGTTATTTCAGATCCAAACGATACGTAATCACTTCAAGGGTTAATATTTTATCACCGTAAAGAATAATATCTAATATTCTCCAACGAAAGGAACATAAGAGAAAAAAAACAGGACCTCCACTATTCAATTTTTCCCCATAAGTTTTCACGCGTCCACGATACGAACATGTCAATTATATGTCACATAATTTATCGCGACGATGCTTTTTCCGTGACGTTTGATTCGTAAAACAGTTAACCGCGTCGTGGTATCAGTTAACGCGAAACGATCGAGATGTATCAAACGGAGGGATACAACGCCACCGAGTAACCGCTATGCGGAATAAACCAGAGGGATCGGAGCAGAAATCAGGGACGAGGGTAACGCGTGGAACCTACCGCAATGCCAGAGGCCAACGCCTGACATAACCGCAAGTTCTGGAGGGGTTGCGAGTCAAGGGGTTGAGGGATCGAAGCCTCGTGCTACCAGACCGACTCGTCTGGCGTGCACCTGTTGTTTCTACTTGCCCTGAATCAGACAACGTCCGTATCGCGGCTACGACCAATTTATCGGCATTTATCCATAAATCGAATCAACCCGAGGACGTGTATGTGTAAGAATCCCATTTTCTCGTACTCCTGATATCGTAGTACAGAATTTTGTACTCGAAGCAAAAGAAAAGTATATTAGTTGCCAACTAAAAAATATGCCAACTATATTAATTTACTGAATTTGACAAAAATATAAAATCAATTTACTAATTTTTTTTCTATTTTATTTGTATAAACTACATTGTTAATAACATTAATTGATTTATATATACCAAGTATCGTTATAACTTTTAATTATAAATAAATGAGATACCAAGTCATTCTGAACGGTTGATTATATATCCGAAATGACGAACGTTTTAATTAATTAAAACGTTTACATAATACTGTTTTAACCAAAGGAAAGTCTATATTATTTGCTAATTTAAAGAGTTTTGAATATTTCGGCAAAACATGCAACAAATTTATAATTAAGAACATATTAGATTACTGGAAATATTTTCTCTCACGATAAATATAAAACTGAATTTGACACATCTTAAAAATATCTCATCCTCCTGCACAGAACTTCATGACTGCTGTATTATTTTCAATACACAAATTCATATTTTTATCAATACAATTAATGATATGGGAACTTTGTAAAGGGTTGTCTGAATCCCTTGTAGTTTTTTGAAATGCATAAACATCCGCAGTCTAATTATTACAATATCAACCCTGGTTATTCCTTTAGATTGGTACACTATCTGCAAACATATTCAAAATAATTGTTCGATGCAACAGTAAAACTGTCATGGAAACAATCTGCATTATACATATATATTATTTTAAATTTTCGTTTGGAATCTTATATTCCCCACAAAAGAAGACTAAACAATATTAAGAAAAGTGTATTCCATCCTCCTATCGAAATCCTATCTCGCAATACCATCGTTCCTCGCGTTAAAGATAGCGGGTACGCAGCGATTAAAACGTATTTACCGACGTCTTTGCCGATGAAGACGCCCTAATGACGAGCATCGTCTCGCGGAAGTTCCACTTTCGTCGTCGATCCGCGTCGCGCGGCTCCCCCTTTTGTGAAGGATCTCGCGACCCGTGCTCGCGACGCCCTCCAATAATTAGCATTTAACGCGGCTGTTGGTACATGGGGGGGATGCACGGCTAGGTGGAAAACAAGAAAGTGAACTCTCCTCGTCTTTTCGCTCGCCATGGAACGCGTCTCGACGACGTCTACACGTTCTTCCGAGCTAAGAAAGCGAGAGAACTCGACTCGAGGAAAGAAAGGACCGGTGGCGGTGGTAGTCTGAGGAGAGAAAGACAGGCGAAGGAAGAGGCCGGAAAAGCGAAGAGTCAAAGAAAGAAGCAGAGTGAGGCGAACTTGAAGACGAAGAAACACGACAGAGAAAGAGAAAGAGAGTGAGAGAGAGAGAAAAAAAGAAGAAGAATCGCAACTGGAGGAAAGAGAAGTTCTGAAGAGGGAAAGACCAGGGCACCGAGGACAGAAGTGGCCGTACAAGGCAGGAGCGCCACAAACAGTCCATAGAAATTCCCCGGCCGTAGAATGCAACTGCTTCTTCGTGTAGCGGCTTACACGAACGGCCCCGCGACGACCATGTTCAAGCGAGCGTCGGTGTGCGCGCGAGAAAGCTCGCCCGCGCGCGCCTGTTATTTAAGCTTCGCATAATGGCAACTCTTTTATGCTTCTTGTGTCTTACATCTGAGACTGTGTCGCTCCAGAGGGCGCATTCATTCCCGTGAATGCCGTGCACGGGCCTCACAATGGCCTTCTCTGCGCCGCCTGCAGCAGCCACGGCACACCACCGAGCTGCGCGCTCAAAGTGCAGCCACTCTAAGGATACACGACGCGGCGGTCGCCTTAGTTTACAGCCTTAGGACAACCACCGTATCGCCCCTCGTTTCCCTATCTCTAGCCGCGCGATTCTAGCCTCGCGACTCTTTTCCCGGGACGACAGGCGTCTCTCGGCCGCCTTACGACTCTTTCACCAACCTTCCGGTTTGATAGTTAATTTACGCTCGCGTCAGCCTACTTTGCAACAACTCTTCGGTACTGTTCGATTCTTGCTAGTTACGAGTTCTCCAAGCCCCATTATTGCAGAATCAAAGTCTTCATTGGTCGCGTTAAGACACGATGACGGACCAAAACACGAGGCTTTGGAAATTCTTTTTACGGAGTTGTAATTTTATTAAATGTTTGCCTATAGTTTAAAATTTCGTCTAAAAATCGTTTTCATTGTGGTGCAAACTGACGTGAATGCTATAACATTCAAAGTTATAAACCACATCATGCATTCAATTCTGTATAGTTTTTATTTTTTTGAAATTATTATGCTCTCTAATTGTAATGGCTAAAGAATAAATCATCTGTCCATTTTTGCAGCTCATTAAAATTTTTACTGTCAGCGAACATGTTAAAGTACCTACATAGAATTACTCCCACTCGTATTCGTACACTATAATGATTCACTATAAATGAAAAGAAACTTGTTTCTTATGAATTTTTTCTATTTATTTTTACCAAATGTTGCTCATTACACTTCTCTTTACGAAGTAGTTTTTTCAATATTAATGAGCAAGTAATGTCCAATTACAAAATCGGTAGAGATGCAGATTACAAAACTTTCTTTTTCTTTCAAAGAATTTAGGAGGAATGATTCCAATTAAATAGCTACAACATCAACAAAAATTGAGTTTTGTAAATAAAAATGAGTGTACGTATAATTTAATGTAGATACTTTTAAGTAACACATCAACATTTAATCACGTGCCGTTTTCTAAAACAAATTTCTAAAACCTATTTTATTTTTTACCCTATCAACCTGTCGTAATCCTTAAGGCAGGTATGCCATTCTTTATTTATATTCATACTAGTCATTTCACCATGTCACAAAGAAACATGTGTGCTATTCAAAAGAATACAATCACCAACAATAAACGGAAGGATTCATTTATTTATAAAAGATCGTAGGTACGTTAAAAGAAATTGTTTCGTTGAGCATTATTTGATTTCCTTGAACGGTATTGTTACACACATTCTGTTCGTACTTATTACTATTACATTTTTATTTTTATTCATTTAACGGCTCTATTCATGAAATAAAAACAAAAGCAATGTACATACAGGAAGTGTATCAAGCAGGGTGAAAGAAGCGAGTTTCAATGAATAAGGTTGTTTTACAATCTAACTCTAATTATTATTTATAGAGTAGAAATAGTACACACAAAAACTATCTTGACAATGATATAACGATGAAGAATTAGTTACTGTTGCACAAAGATTGTAAATTTATGGCAGATAATTAGAAATATGAACTAAAAACCACAAGATGGAAGAGATATAATTATTATTAAAACTATAACTTTTTAAAAGATTGTTTTGACCGAATAATGGTTAGAATAAAAAAATAAAGTGTTGAAATCTGTCTTTCTACTTGATGTCAAGTTTCACAATTATGAGGCTACTCAATTGTCATCAAGTCTTGCATATTAAAATCAACACATTTTTGCATTCACGAAGCACTTGTAAAACAAATCTATTCTTTCTCATGACTATTGTACGAACTAAACAAAATTATACATATAGTATACGTTTGAAAAATTATTTGGAATTAAATCGTACGTCGAGGGGCTAAACCTCTAAACAATACAAGTCCTAGTATGGAAGATTTGCTCGTTGGAAGCATTACTGATTATTTTTAATTAAATATTTAAACCGAAAGATAATGTTTCTCACCTTCGTAAAGCTTATAAAAATACCTACATGAAAATATCTTCGTTTCTTGGTTTTTTCTTGGTTTTTTCTATTCGATTTAATTAGCTTGGATACCTTTGAATAGGCGACAAAAGGGACCACCCAAGGCTTTAACAAATCTTCCAAGTTTCGACGGATTATTTTCTCCGAAAAGAGTCGGTTATTAGGAATCGACTGCAATTCGACAAACAATATCTGAACAACTATTCCTGGAAGCGACGCGAAACGGGGGAAAAAAACACGACGCGCCGGGGCTCTCTCGGCGACTCCTCTCTTTCATTTATTCCGCGAGGGCCGTCAATAGGAGAAAAGCTCGATCCGCAAACTTTTGTCTCGCTCGTTCCGCGGCGACCTTCCGGGTGAGAGGGTGGGTGGAGGGGAGGGGGTGGGGGCGGGCGACTTTCGAGGCCGGTTTATCGTCGAACGATCGTTCCTCCGAATAATCGCGAACGTGCCTAACGATCGTGGCCGGGGTGGTCGGGTTCGTGCACACGAGGCACGCCACCTTGCGATCGGTCACAAAACAGCGACACAATAACCGGGCCGCAACAATGCCGGGCGACAATGCAGCGCCACCAACACACCGCCGGGCCGAATCTATTGTCTGTACTTCTCTTGTTCTCCTTTCATCCCCTGCACTTCCACGACGAGCCGCAAAGAACGAGGGAGAGACTCGAAGAGAATCAGGCTCCGAGGTGCGTTAGAGAGAGAAAGAGAAAGAGAGAGAAAGAGAGAACGAGGGAGGAAAGCTATCCGCTAATCTCGCGACCTCGCGGGACGACTTTGTTTAATTGCGCTGACTCGATTAGACGACCACTCCGCCCGACTCGCTCCCTTGTATTCTTCCGGCGTCGTCTTCGATGGAACAACAACAGGAATTCGTCGGTTTCTATAATCAAAATCTTCGCGAAATCGAGCCTCCGGAAGAATTTGCCTATCCACGACCGTTGATTAATTAAGAAATTCCATTACCCTCGCGCGTCTCGGGACGACGGGAAGATTCCCGGCCGTTTCTAGTGGAAACGAGGCTGATCGTCGAGAGACGCCGCGCGGTTCCCTCCGCGAATCAAAAATGCAACTATCGGCCGAGAGGATGAAGAGGAAGATCGACTACTTTGCGAGGACCGGCCGACGGAATACGAAGTACCAAACGAGGAGTACCTGCACGCAGGAAGATGGATGAGAGAAGAAAAAAGAGAGGGAATAAGGGCGAGACCAGAAGCAGAGGCAGAATCGGCCGCCCCACTCATCCTCCCGTCCGTCTCATTGTGTCGGACGATTGTCTTAGAATAATGGCGGAGACTCACAATAGTGACTACAATGCTTGCTCGTCTAACAATGCGGTGACGTCACGCAGCGTCGTGTACGTGAATGTACCGGCACGGGCGCCCCGGCGTCGTGTGCGTCGTCTCTTCAGAGTTCCTCTTTCTCCCTCCCCCTTTCTTCGCGGCTCCTGCCATCTTTCTCGCCAGCAACCCTCCCCCTCGGCTCCTCTCTTTCCGCGATTCTTCGTTTCGTTTTTCGCGGCCCGATCACCCACTTACGCTCGAGTGGGGTTCAATTGACACTAAGCTCCGAGATTCCACGCGTTGGACGCGATTAACGAAGAACCCCATCCACGGGAACGTCCAGAAAACAGACATAGCCTACGAGAATCAACTGAAAATTTTTCATTAGACGAGAACAATCGAAGAAATTAGATCGAGCCCTTAACCCTGCGTAGAATAAAGTCTCCCGATCCAAGAAGAAAAGGAGTATAGAACAACAGAGCAAGAACGGATCGGTGGGTTCAATGGAAAAGCACCTGATCGTAAATCCTGATGTCCCGAGTTTTCCTCGACTCCTCTCTAATTCCTCTCGAAAACAATCCCCCTAAAGTTTTCTTTAAAAAAACGTTACGAAACTTGCGTATTATATTGTTTTACAGGGACATCCGATGACTCTGTACGTCAAGCCACTTTTTATGATTAAATGACTGAGAAACGAAATCGATTCTAAAAGATCAAATTTGTGCAATACGTGGTTAAAAAGATTTGTTCACCGTAATGTGGACGAGCTTTCGAGAAGGATTAATCAGCTGTCGCGCGTAACCTTTCCTGTCTCCTTTACATCGATCAAGTTTGACTTTCATTGCTCGCGTGCCGCCCTTCGGGGCACACCCCTGCGTGACTCGAGATTCGGTCAAGTCATCCCTGGGGATGACTCGATGGGGATGACTTCGAACCGCAGTTCGTCTCCCCTTTGTAACTCGATAGGGCGTTGGTTATCGAGGTTATTAAGCGAAACGATAAGTGCAATTACATTTACTATTTTGTGCGTCAATTCCAATCGCGTGACAAAAGAAACAAATTCTGCATCCAATTTTCTGGCTGCAACACGCTTTCTCCGAAATGTTAATTGTTCAGCAAAGAGAGGCAAAATTTTACTCGAATAATATTTAACTAATAACAATTTATTCCGTGACGTTTATTCGATGAAACATTTTAATTTATACATTATGAAACGTTTCATTCTACGATTGGAACTTTTATTTTAATTTAACGAGTAACAGATAAACAAATATTTATCTTTTGTTCGTTATTCCAAATTTTCATTTAAATAAAAATTTTTCTCGTCTGTGTTGTTAGGCACAGATAACACTCATTAATTTTCTACACTTATTACTATGTCTCAAGACATGAGACTGCAACTATATTATTTACTTAAAAGGTCTACCTAGTTTACAGCTGCTCAAAAATGTTTTCAAGTATAAATAATTGATCTAGTTGAAACAAAACACTTAGTTATCCTAAAACGACATTTCGTTCGAGTCTCATTTTTCAACCCATAAATAAAAACTATCTTCACTACTGTCAGTGCTATACCTCAATTTATAATGATTCGAATGTCATAAGACTTCAGAGAAAGAGACAGAATATCAACGAAGGATACATTTACCAATGACGAGAGTTTTATTTAAATATCGCTACTAGCTTTTTCTATCCGTATAAAGTTCAATTTCGCAGCAGCCCGTGTAATTAAGCACATTCCTCCCCAGAAACAGCTTTACCAAGCATTATAGGAACGTCGTACATACTTGGTACTACCAAGTTATACAATTTTTACACCGATGGAATCGTAAGTTCCACCAAAGTCCATTGACGAATGTTTAACCGACGCTATATACCTTCCCATTGAGGGAGCGAAAGAAACGCGTATTTCAATTTTCACCGTGAGTTCGCGTGATTTTCAATACGAGCAGCCTCTTCAGCGACGCGTCGCGAATAACAGTCGGCGAAAGAAATCACCGCGTCGTGTTCCCGGCACTTTCAAATCCCAGAAGGAGAGCCTATCGACGAGATAAGAATAACACGGCGCGACTTGAGCGCGTGAATGCGGCCGACTGTTAATTAATACCGGCATTCAAGTCGTATTAAATTGCACGAATTGCACGCCGCCAACGTCGACGTCAACGCCGCCTTTTGCAAGGGCCAGGTGCACGCTGAAAAGACTCTTATTAGCAAATAGCACGGTGCACCCGGCGGAGCTGATACACGAACGAATCGAAAGAACGGAAGGAGGATCCTCTTCCTTGTGCGCGGCCGCACGGATTCACCAGGATCTCGCGAAGACGGAGAAAGGAAGTCTGGCGAACGAGGGAAGGAGGGCTGGTTGGTACCAGTCGGGAAAGCGAGTTCTTTCGACTCGACGCGAACGAGATTGCGAGACGTTACACACGCGCCGCGACTGCTGGATTTAAATACCTTTCTCGGTGTATTCGCGTGCGTTTCGATCGCACGCAACCGAGGGAACATTTCGCGCTCACCAATGCCCCCTTCTTTCTCTAAGAAATCTTGTTTCGAAATGAAGTATCGGGGGAAAGAGAAGATAATGAGGAGGATTGCTAGCGACCACCTCGCTTCCTCTCAAATTACGCCGGGAGACGATGGACTCGATTTTTTTACTTCCCTAAACTGGAATGACCCTTTCATATACGCGATAATAATAAATATTAGTCGAGATATTCCTCGATATACGTTTTTACACAATTCTTCAGCCATAATATTTTAGTAGAACCTGTCACAATAATTCCATGTGAGTTAACCCTCAAGGGACGTGAGCTATTTTCTACTTAACATTACACCTACCGACACTTTCTGTATGTATGCTCAAACTACGTCGAAATTTTTTAATTATCATAGAATAGACGATAAAACGCCCTCGAAAATGAATTTTGTTTCAAGATGATACCGTAGTTAATTCCAGAGAAAACAATTATTTACGAAACAACTTAAATTCTTTTTCGATGAAATAAACAATTTATAATCCAGTTTTATCGCACACCAGTCATATAATCGATAGAAATTGCTAAAACTTCTTTGGGTATGTAGAGTCAAAGTAAATGTTAAAATAAACATAGAAGATAGCATAAATTATAGTAGGTGATATGGCCATTAGATAGAGGATGAAATGCCCTTTAAAATGAGCGTTTGTACGAGTCAATAGCTTCATTAGTTCCGGAGATATAGCGATTTTAGTTTCGCGTCGATGCGATGGCTAGTTTCGGAGATAGGGTTTGTTTACGTTTCGTATGCGCTCGCGAGTTCATTGATCTCGCGCGCGCGTAGAAATAGTAAACAGTGCGTAGTAAATTCTTGAAAATACTACGCTTCCTGGTCACGTGACTGTCTCGACTCACGCGCGACAAGGAGGTACGACGCGACGCGTCAGACAGAGACAGCGATAGTCAAATTAAGAAAAATACCCTTTTACATAAATTACGATATCTCGAAAACGGAAAGTCGGATCGACAAAAACCAAAACCCATTTCAAAAAGGAAGCTTCACCGCTGCCAACAGTGGCTCGATTATGGAGAAAACACTAATCATTTTGAAACTGCAGGTAATTAAAGTTTTTGTAATTTCAATACGCGTTAGTCATCTGTTTTAACACGGGAAAACCCATAAGAGAATTTTTTTTAAATTACCTATTTACATAAATTACGATATCTCGAAAACGGAAAGTCGGATCGTCAAAAACCAAAAACCATTGTAAAGAGGAGGCTTTACCGCTTCTAACAATGTTTCAATAATTAATAAAACACTAATAGTTTCGGAACTGCACGCATCTAAAGTTTTTAGTATTTTTAATGCGTGTTAATAGCCTTTTCTAAGGCCGAAAGCGAAATTTTAAAAATTACCTTTTACATAAATTACGATATCTCGAAAATGGAAAGTCGGATCGACAAAAACCAAACACCATTTTAAAGGGGAGGCTTTGCCGCTTCTAACAATGCTTCAATAATTAATAAAACATTAATAGTTTTGGAACTGCACGCGTGTAAAGTTTAACTACTTTTAATACGCGTTGTTCGAATGTTTTAAGTGAAGATTCTCTCCTTTCAGCTTTGCTATACATTTCCTATTTACAGCGGAAGGTAACCAGAATGTGTTATCAAATTTCATCCGGTTATTTACAAAAAAATATAAATCGTTCAACCAGACAACCAATCGTGGTAAGCAAGACAAACTACATATTTTTCTCAGAAAACAAACAATAAGAATACAAGTGAATATTGAAAAGTCCATTGTACCTATACTATAAAATAACATTGCATGTCACAAATTCTAAAAGAAATTTTAAAAACGGTCATTTAACTGGTCGTGGTAGGCTTAGAGGAATTGTCAAACCCCCAAGAATAAAATAGTGAATATAAGGAAGTTAAAAATCTAAAATTATACGGAATTAACAGTTTTATATATAGAGTATGCTTTCACATAACATGATTTCTTGTACAACACGCTATAGAGCAAATTATAAATATTAAAGAAATTTCTATTCACGTCCACTTTACAAAAAACATCAACCTTGCGCGATAGTGACAGGTTTTGACCTTTTCATGGCTCTGGTATCCCTTTTATTGTTCGCAGGTTCAGATACTTCACTCTGCGCCTAACCTCTTACAGTCAGCTTTTACGACAAACAGGGGCTACCACTCTATCCTCCGCCTACAAGAGGTAAACAAGATTATTCACCGATCGATAGAAACGAAATAATGCAAAGTAACCACAGGTCGTACGCTTCGTTGTCACCAACGGGAACGTCCTTTTCATGATCATCGTTTGATGAACGAGAAACGATCGACGACGTTCAAAGCGATCCTGCACGCTGCAGGAGGAGGAACGACGATAGCACAAAGATTTCGCGAAAGGGGTGGCAGGGTGGATCGACGGTGGGGTAGGTCGGTGGTAGGGCGGGCGGAGGAGAAAAAGAGATAAAGGGAACCCAGAAAGACAGGGGTACATTGTGCCGGGCCGCTTGATACTTTATTCCGTATAAAAGGAACGACGGAACAATGGTGGGAACGCGGAAGAATGGAATGAAATGGGACCGAGGGAGACGGATCGAGAGAAAAGGAGAAAGACAGAGGCGCGCTCACGCTCGCGCCAGTGTGAAGACTCATCACTCTGTAAACAATGCGCGAAGCGAGAGTGACTCAAAGAGTGCTGGGATCCTCAGAGTCCTTCCCTCGCTGCAGAAGGGGCGAGACAGGGATCGGGGCTAGTCCATCTCGTACTTTCATTTTTCTGATATCTCGATTTTCTTGATCATCGACGGATTTCTACTTCGTACCTTCGCTGAAAACAATCGCTTTCGAAAATCTGGCTCGTCGATCGACCCGAGTCACGATCAAAGTTCCGACAAATTTTATAAACGGATAAAATTTGTAGATTCGTCCTAAAACTTTAGCCCGCGATTTTGTTAGTCTGAATGTCAGTTCAAAACGTCCATTTGTACATTCTAATTTACGTACATCTTCACGAGTGACACACAAATGAAAGTTAGTTTAAGAATTTAAGAATTCTTCTTCTTATCGGAACTCTCCACGTTTTTATTGATGCATATCAAATGGACCTTGAAATACTATCGACAACGGGAGTATGCCATGAATACGCATCGCAGAATATAAATCGAACATTATACGAATCTGGGAACAGCCAATCGAACCCAAAAACATCTATAGGTTACCGATCATACATCGAAACAATAAATCTTTCTCGAAAAATGCCTTCGTTTTGCTATGAAAGTTCGCGTCGAAGAGAACCGCGGTTCTTCCATTCTCTAAGCGCCAACGATCAAAAGGTCCTCGCGATCGTCTCCAGAAATAGAAGTTTGCGGGTTCAGGAGGCCATGGTGCGGCGTCGCGCAAAATTCAAGCGACGGCGACGTCGGCGTCGTCATCGCCGTGGCGGTTGTTAGGCGGAGGGCTGACAAAGCTATCGGCCAGGCGGGGGCCGTGGTATTGTTGGACGAAGATAGGATTCCTTTGATTGTCCGGGACTGTGCGAAACCGTCCAGGAGCGAAGGAAGGAAGAGAGGCGAGAGGCACACTAGAGGCAGGAGAACCCGCTTTACATAACGCGTTATCCACCGCGACAATGGCCGCCGAGAGCCGCGCCTCGAGAAAGAATCGTTTGATGTCGAAGGATTCATCGCGACCGTGCTTCACAACCGAGACCGACGGAGAAGAGAAAGGGGCCAGGAAGCAGAGAGAGAGGAACAAGGACGGCTGGAAAATTAATTTCAGCCAGTGAACAAAGAGGGAACGAAAAGCATTGGCTCTGCTCGAACGCCTCAGAATAGCTGAGGAGGATGGCGAAGCCTTTCGATTGTCCGAGATCGAAACGACGTCGTCCGCGGCCGATTTTTTCGATCCGCGTATCGGCACGCGTCTGCGGGTTTCACTAATTGTTTCTCGATGAATTGATTCTCCAAAGCAAACGATCCTCGTTCTTTTTGCCGGACAAGTAAACGCGTGGTCGACGATACCACGGACGAGATATTCGAGTAGACCTTACATCCCATGTATCTTTTCATTTTTCTGGGGCTCTAGAGAAAATATTAAGAAGATCGTGCATCAAATTGCAAGGGGATCCTTGTAAGAAGACTTTAAGCTTCGATTTCATGATGATTTTCATGAGTGATTCGTTATTCGATGGTCAACAATGGTTGGGTTATGATTATAGAAGGTCAAAAATGGGATTGCTCAGCGATCCAGTGGAGACCATGAATCAATATCCTTAGAATTTCTAAATATTCTTCGCCAAAATACGCATTGTTTCCATTTTGAAAAATTAAAATCCCCCAATCCGTTCAGGAGTTATGATTTTTTAAATATACGCATGAAATTTCAGAGAACCATTTCTTCTGGCCATAGATTATATTTTCGATAAGGAATTTTTTTTTCGAAAGTGGGTAGGATTTCCGGGGGATATGTACTCACCAAAAATAATTGTAATTGACCCCTGCAACCGAAAATAATTTTTCCAGAACGATTTGAAATTTTTTTTTTTCGCCAATAAATTTAGGCACCTACCTGTCGATTTTTCTTAAAAATTCGTTTTTGATTTTTAGTAATTTTGTTTGACGTCCTATAGAAAAGTTGTCTTATACTTTTTTGTAGGTATCTATTAGCTCTACTTCACAAATAAATTTCAATGAAATTCATTCACTATTGTAGGAGTTATGGTCGTTTGAATATTGGACCATTTTTAGCAGTCAGATTGGGCCACGAAAGTTCATAAGGTGCAAGGTCTACTCGCATACCACGTCTGTGACGATACTTCTCGTTTAGAAAATTGATCGCCACCTGAAAACTTGGGTACGTAACGTATCGTTTCGACGAATGGGCAAACTTCGTCCCGCGATGTGCATCGAAAACGATTTACGTCATCCTGTTTATCCAGAAGATCGAATCGAGTTTCAAACACACCGAATGCGTACTAGGAAAAGAGTCATACGTAGACGGTACTCGCGATCGACGAGACTGGACGCCTCCGAAAGATGTTTCTCCCTCGATTGCGAGTTGAAGGGACTCAAACGTGCCGCTCAATGGCCAGAAGAAACCAAGCACTAGCCAGGGTAAGTCCCATAAAAGCCGTAGAAAGAGAACGCGAGCCAGAAGACGACGACCCAGAAAGAGGAAGAGGAAGAAAGACGAAAGGAGGGTTGGGATGGGGGTTGAAAATATTTAGACATCCGCGAAGGGATGAATAAGACTAAATTGTATCCACAATGCTGTCTCAGAGGCAGACGCGCTCTGAATAGCCTTAATAAACTCGCTGAATCCTCGGAAATATTTCCAAGCCGGAGGAGTACCGAATGCGGCGAAAACTCTTCTCTCCCCCACCCAACCCTCTTCCTTCCCCCGGTTTCACGTTCTTCTCGTTTCAGCAAAGCAACCGTCTCCCACCCTGCCCGCGACGAACACCACCCTCTTCCCCTCTTTATCGTCTACGTATCCGTAAGACGTGAACGTGACAGGGCCTCTTGAAAATTTCTTCGAAGATCCCGCGCGCTCGCGGGAAAAACGCGCATCCCTAACAACGCAAATTTTCAAACAATGCTCTCCACATTCTCTCAGCGTTTCTAAGCCGTACGGTTCCTTCGAGAATACCAGTGGTACTCGAACCTCATATTTATTTCCAAAAAAAGAATAATAATTTTCACACTTTTCAACAGAATAAATTCTATATAACTTTTGATGGAAAATAGCGCGGTGTACACAAGAAACATCAAGTGAAAAAACCACTTTTCACTATTGTAGTTCCAACGAAACCGCGACACATTTATTCTTTATTAATGGTCAATATAAGCACAAAATTGGCAATACGTAACGATACTCACATCCCATTGTGAATTTAAAATAAAAATAGCCAACGATATTGGGGAATAAAAATGGAGAAATGTTTTGTCTTCTATCTTGATTGTTTTTAAAGAGTTCTTGGAAAAGTTCCGCCACTGCTTAGGGAACACAAAGCTTTCAACCACCCCCTTGATCCAATTGTACATATATACCCTGAATCTCGAGACACCCAATGAGAGTGCTGAACGCGTTCCGAACGAACTGAAGGAAATTTAGGATCACGGATACCTCCATCACCGCGAAACAACAATCTCACCTTTTGTTAGGGTCGCGTCGACCGTCACCGGAAGCGCGGCGTGGTTACGCGACGGTCTCCCATCGGTCTGCATAATGCGTAGATTTACCACCCGCCGCGATACACTTTTCCCTGCATTAGGGAAAGAGCATTCGCTCGTTTGCCCTACAGAACGATTTGTTTCAGGCTCGCACCCCCGGTGCACTCGACGCCGCCTGTCGATTTTCGAGAGCCTCGCGCGGTGTCTCCTTTCGACGTAAACGATCCACGTGGTTCCCGGGAACGCCAAGTTCTCCACAAGCATTTATCGCGTTAATTCGTGTCTCTTCGTGCCATTCTCTACAGACTGTCTCCGCATTCAGAACTTCTTCGTGATTTCATCATTGTTAAGCGAAATAAGAATGACTTGAATAAAATCCCACGGTCCGATGCATTACTACAAGGAATATAAAACATCGTCAAATAGTCACCATTTTGGCGCTAAACAATCGCGCGTAATTCAAATACTATAACGTTGAGAGTAAAAAGATTTTCTCATGAAACAAATCATGTATATAAGTAATTTATATACTAATGACACTTTATATATCACTATTTATAAAATACATAGAATATTACTATGTAAGTGTACTTACAGATAAGTCAAATCTTCGTAATATTATGGTTGAAGACAGAATAAATATCAATCCAACAATCAGATAATTTAAATTAATTAAAATAATGAACCGAATAAAATCTATGATATTATTACTATAAACTTATCTTGAGTCTACGTATGTATAATTCAATATTGTTAGTTTTTGATTTGCTTCATCAATAAAAATACAAAACAGACTATCAACGATCATCAACAAGTAGTGGGTTTTATTAATTTCATTCACAGAAAAATTAGGTATTCCTTACCAATTGTTCGTCAGAAAATTTTTATTTAGGACATTGGTAAGACCGATAATTGAATCGAAGACGAGCGAAAGTACAAATCTTCTCCATCGATACTTTGTTAACTTTAATTTATCGACTTTTCTTTGGAAAGCTGACTGACAAATCGGCCGAGTGTGTCAGAATATTTCAACGCTGAAAATGGATGTTGTTAACCGAATACTTTTAAATGGTTCCAGAAATAAAAATCCGCAAAATTTATGTCCAGGAAACGAGCAGGTCAGGCAATAGGTCTTGCATGACCTATCCATCTGATAAATAATCGCTCGTTCAAAAACTGTCTGGCTACTTGACTGAAATATGGCGTTGTACCGGTATGCGGAAACGACACGTGTAAAATATAATTCAACTTCATCTAATAACTCGTGCGATCGGCGACTTACGAAATTGACATAAGATTCATCTGTGACTCATCTATCAAGCGAAACAGGTTTGATTACATTATCGCCAATTATTCCTATTCAAACGTTTACATTGAATTGCCGTTAATAACTTAATTGAAAAGTGACGCGTGGATTTTCTTGAATTCAAAATTAACTATATTCCATTACTGATGAATCTAAAATTATCAGTAAATAAAACAGCAGATACAAATATTAACTCTGTGAGACAGATCTTTTTTGTTAAGTGTCAAATTCATTTGGCATGGTACAAATAAAACAATTGACTATTTTTAGCCTAATTCAGGCTAGTTTTTTCGAGAAGGAGATGCACCCTCTCTCGCCAAACCTTTATTTTTTTAAGAGAGAGAAATGATCAAGTTTAGATATATTTAATGTTGGATACAATTGAGACCTGATATTAAAGAAAGATTAAAGTGTCATTTGTGATATTCAAATAAGTACTTTAGTATACTTCCGTGTTTGTCCTAAAGTAAAATTTTTTATAACATTTTTTGATGATATTTCACTTATATTGCTTATGATGATTTTGCTTATAAGATTACTGCATGGTAATACAGTGTATCGCACGAACTATGTCCACTTTAATATCTTGATTATTTCAAAATGCTACTTACTGAAGTTATAGGGTTTAATATGGTATAAATGATATTCTTGCAAGTAGAGGGTTAAAGGAGATATAGAAGTCAATTAAAACAAATCTATTCTTTTTCGTGGCCATTCCTTGTACGAACAAATTTAAACAAAATTAAAATACGTTTTAAAAATTATTTATCAAGGGGTTAAACACTAAAGTCTTGGATCATTTTTTCAACATCCTATATAACCTTTCTTCGTCCACAGATAGCAGAGTATACCGTGTTATCAGAATGGGATAACCTATCTTCGTTGTCAGTCTGTATACACCTAAACCGTGAAATATGTCACAACCATTCCCCGTCACCTTGTCAGAAATATTTCTGCCAAATTGTCTAGCAGGCGAACAGATCCTCTACCCCTCAGGAGTCACCGGGAATCTAGCCGCGTGCCAGCGTAACGTACGGAATTCCAAAGGGTGATCGATTTTTTCCGAGTCCTCGGACCAGAAAAATGCGTTCAGAGCGAAACGGATACGTCGTTACCGGTCGACGGAAAGCGTAGACCATGAAAGTTCAGCGTTCGCGACACGACGCGGAACGACGAACGCGGGTGGACCAGGGGGGGTGGAAGGAACCGCGAGGCAGCAGGACGCGGAGGGAAGGAGTCGGTAGGAAGGGCAGGTGGAAGCGAAGCCGGGCAGAAACGGATTCGCGATTTCGCATGAATCGCTAGTTACTGAATAAAGTCCTTTCGGCCCGGTTGGCCGGAGCCGGCGGTGGCTGACTTTACTTTATTATATGTATATTCGCTGCAGCAGGATGGAAGAGGGTTTTCGCGGAGTTGAAGGGACCGGAGAGGGCGGACGGGAGAGTGGGTGGCGCGGGGGTGGTCGATAGGGAGGCGGCGGTTGGCGGGGGAGGCGGTGGGCGGAGGTAGTCATTCAACCGTGCGGTTCTATGAAATCAAAGGCCACATTGTCACCGGAATTACCTCCATTCGGAAACGACGTATTCAGGCTAGCAGGCGCACGTGGAATTAACCCTATTTGTTTGCCGCCTTCGAGTCGCGTGTAACGAAGCCACGATTTATTCGCGTATGCCGCGCCGTGCTGCGCCGCGAGGGACACATCCTGTATAGAGGATTCAACGGCCGGAATCGATAGGGCGACGCGCGGGGGAGGGGGAGGGGGCGTAGGAAAAGGAGTTTGTTCGCCGGCAAGAATCCTGAATCGCGGCTAATGAGTCGTTACGAGTCGTTCCTTCATTCGTTCGTGAATAAAATCCGCGCGTCAAACGGGACGTCGACGTGACGGCACCCCGGGCCTGCTATATGCTGAAGCGCCAATTACACGAACGCGTCGATTAAGTCAGATATAGTCGTTACTGGAGTACGTCGGCCCGAGGTTCCAACGATTGGCCAAGTACGCCAGAAACGTAAACCCAAATCGTGGATCGTGTGATTCCATGGTGCACCCAAAAGAGCAAAGTATCCTTTCCAAACGTATAATAGATTTCTCCTGAAATTCAAATGCTGACATTGTAAGAAGTATACATGTATTTGGACAGTGGGAGGGCACCCTTAGAATATGAATTCCTATCGACAACGATGACCGAACGATTTTCGAAATTTACTGTAGGAAAGTGCATACATAGACACAACGAAGCCATCCTTTGAAAATGGGCGACACTATATAGCGACCTATGTACACACGCGGTAATGAGTGCTACATGTAATTGTAATGTATTGTGGTCAGTCGTTCTCGAGCCACAAAGTTGAAAATAAAAGCACTGGGTAAAAGGATAAAAAAATTAAAGTTTACCCCAACGTTTGCATTACTTTTTGTAACCGAAAGAATAACAATTCCAAAAACAGCAGCGTGGTATATATTCCGAAAATCCTTCTAACAAGTTTCACCCCCATTCTCTATCGCAATCTCTCAGAGGTTTTATTTCCGTACGCGGTCGTTGGCGGGTAGAAAACGCAAAGGACATTTATTGTTTTTCCGATGGAAAGCGCCGGTCGCATTCCATCGATTAATTTGATGGACGATCCGTCATCGAGGTAGTTTGCCAATAGGGTTATTATAGGCTATCGCGTCGAGCCTGTCAGCTGTTGGCATTACGGTTAAACCCACCCGAAATTTCACGCCTGCAGATGACACCGCCTAATTCACCGACTATCCCACGCCGCGGTATCGGTTCGGAGATTCGACTCGCCGCTGTGAATTTTCGTTCATTACAAGCAGGTGTAAATTAGAATTATTTCGGTAACATCTGCCTCTCTCAACGGTCTTGGAATGCTCAAACAATAGGTCTCCCATCGGTTAGTTCCGCCATTAAGTTCCCCGTGCTTCCTGCTACGTAAAATTAATAACTCCTACGTCTGTTAAACGTATCGAAACCAACGCGAAATCGATAGTATCGAATAGAGTTTACGATCGAAAATTCAACCATTTTTCAATTTCATGAAGCACTTTGCTTATTTCATTTAGTAACAACATTGTATATGCGTATTACCAAGAAAAAAAAATGAAAATAGCAGACCAATGAAATGGTTGTCCCCCTTCGAGAAGCATCTACCCAGGCACGTGCCTTTTCTCGCCCAAATAACCGCACGCTCACAGGTGGCTGCAGGACTTGCACGCACGTTTCGAACGTTGGAGGCGTGGAGTAGGGAAGACGCGTGCGCGTGCGAGCTACAGTGAGTCACAAAACTATTGGCAGACACAGAAAATGGTAGGAATACGAAGAATAACATTTTTTTACACTTAAACATAATATTTAGACCATAAACGTACAATACTATATTTAAAAAAACAATAATATCATCACTTAAAATTGCTAGCACGCGTCACAAAAACTACAAAATCTAAAAAGTCGCATTGGCATTGATTCTACAATTTTTAAAAACTAATCTTCTTCTATAGTATGCCATTCCTCTTCTAATCTAGTTTGCAATTCCGCTCTATTAATTATTGAATTTTTTCGTATTTTTTCATCTAGTCTGTGATGAAGAATGAGATTTAGATTTGGTGACTGAGGTGGTGTATCAATGACTTTTAGATTTAAACTTTAATTCTTCATTTGTGTGTTAACCTGAGTATAAACGACATGGAAGAAAAAAAAGAATATCAACATCAGACTGATTTAATTGGTTTTCGTAGAGTATATTAACTGTGCTAATAGATTTGTGATTTGTGGATGCACAGAATCGTTTCGTTTCATTTTTTTATAACTGTAACCGATGATATTACTATTATTTTCGTAGTATTGTAAGCTCATGGTCCGTACATTATATTTTTTAAATAAAAAGCGTAAAAAAAAAAACTTTTATCCCTTCTTTTACTTTTCATATTCCCATCGTATCTTGCGTGCGCCAATAATTTTTTGACTCGCTGTATATTATTTGAAAAGCTTTCAGGAGGCACGATTCTTGCGTCCGCATTGAAGACCGCCGACGAAGGCACCCTTCCTCCACCCCCGAAACCGCCGGAGAACCACCGCCCCACCCCCGTTTGCGATAACAATGGTCGATTTTAATACACCTCGCGCGGATAGGGCGAGCGAGATGGACGAACGTCAGAAAGAGGGAGAGGGACAGAGGGCGGTCTACGTTTGACGTGCATCGCGTGAACAAAAGTCACGAGCGCGAGGGCCAACGAGTTAGGGGCGAGAAGGACAGAAGAAATTGAAGAAACAAGAAGAGAAAAGAGTCGGACAAGGTAAGAGAAACTCCGAAGACAAGACAAAGAGTGAGAGAAAGGATACGGGAAGGAGGACGGAGTGACACGATAGAGGGTGTAAGCCGTGGAGAAAAAAGAAAGAGCGAGAAGAGTAGAAGGGCAGAGGAGCGTGCAAAAAGCGCACGCAAAGAAAAACAAATGAACGCTGCCTAGCCGAAACAATTGAAGCCTGCGTGGAATAGGGGTTGCTGGCCTTTTATGTTGCCCACCCTCTACGCTCGCCACCCCCGGACCAACCACCACCTTCCCCTCTGTACCTAACCTGCAGCTATATCCAACACCACCTCTACCATCGCCTCCTCTTCTTCCGTCAACTCCTACCCCCATTTTTATTCCGACCACCCCGTCCCCCCTCCAACCATTTTTGGTCCACGCACCCCATCCCACACCGTTTCGCCTCGACGGGACTCGAACGAGGATATTCGAGCGATCGTTCTGATGAGGCCTTTATGCGATTCGCGAGAGCCTTTCAGCCGCGCACGCCTCGGATAAGAATTTCAATTTCTCTCTAGCGGCGCGCGATTGTATCGGCGGCCGCTTATGCATCGCTGATCGCTTCCTCGTTTCCCGGAGATAGGACCTGTTTATTTATTTCTCTTTTTCCCTTCTAGACTTTTGCTTTTTTTTTCAACCGGCCGGCCCAACGAAGTGGTTTTCGCGTCAGGTTACGGCGGGGATGGCTTTTCGCTTTCGAAACGAAATTGCAAAAGTCGCGAACCGAGATTTCTCCGCGGTGTCCCTTGACGGTTCGGAACAAAGAGATTCCGCGAAACCGTGATTTTTACCTTCTCTCTCGCTCACTAGAGTATTGTCGTTCGGAGATTTAAACAAAAGACTTTCATATTATTAATTTTTTCCTTCTCGTATTAACTCTAAGTAAACCAACGTTTCTGGCTTCTCACGTCTACCATTTTTCCTATTTTTATCATTTGGATTTATAGTTCCTATGTTATAGTTCGACTGTAGGAAATTTAAATTTTCAAAAAACTATGGAATGCATTTAATATGCAAAAATATAGGAAATACTTAAAGCAAGATACGAATTATTATATTTAGGAGTTGAGACAACCCTCTACAAAGCTTCTATTTCATTAATTCTATTAATAAAAATATGAATTTGCATAAAGATCAGAAATCTAGTTATGGTACATAATATTTTTAAATTAAGACACTGAAATTTAACAAAAAACAAGATCTACGCTTTGCAATGTATAGATAATAAATAATTTTTTGATATCCAATGTTCTTTCCATAAATTTCTTTTGGCATTCATTGCACCTAATTTATATCTATTATTGATTCCGACGAATATGTACCATCTACCTCATTTTTTGTTTGGAATAACTGTTACTTGTCTTTTAACATACTGAATTTAACACATAATTTAACAGACAAAAAACTGCTATAGCTTTTAAAATAAATAATTTATGAGGAAATTTTGAGAAACAACTCTTCCTCCATCCTCCCATTAAACACGGGAAAGCACATATGAGCGAGGTAAATATACGACTGTTGCAGAAGCCACGACAGTACAAAAAGGTGTTGCTCTTTTCCTGTCGATGAACGGTTATCTTATCAAATGCACTCGGATTACATAATTATGGCACAAATAGAGATATCTGCCGTGACTACGTGTCTGCTAATGGGCTTGACAGTCAAGTATTCATTGATAGAACAATGAATACAATCAAATACTTAAATATTTAAAGAAAAACAAAATTATACATATAATAAAAAATTAGATGTGTTAACAAATTTTTATTTCCAGCAGGACCTAGACCTTAAATACACAGCCAAAATAGTACGAGAATGGCTCTTCTATAACGTTCGCCATATATTACCCAGCCCATCGCAAAGTCCTGACCTTAATCCCATAGAATACCTATGGAATGAAGACGATAGAAGACCTAAAAGGAATAATATAACATCCAAAGATTCCCTAAAGCAAAATATCTTGGCTCCATAGTTATGCATAACTTCAGATGTTACCAGAAAATTAATTAACAGTATAAAAAATCGTCTGTGAGAAATTTTTAAATTCAAAGATCGCCGAAAGAGCACAATGTTTTTCATTACTTTCAAAATGAAATCATATTTACCCACACAATTGTGCCACCCTCAAAACAATGAAACCACCCGACCTTTTGTCACCGGTAGAAACAACTAATCGATTCAACATTAACGACTATTCTAAAGACAGAAATGTCTATGTAAAATTAATGTATGTACCTAGATACCAGAATTCAAAAAATATAATATAAAAATTTCAAATTTCAATTCAAAAATTTAAAAAATATAATATAATAACTAAACGTATAGAAGATGGATAAAACTGTTTTTTCTGAAACTACTACAAATATAAACTTCAATTTTTTCAAACTTAAATGGGTCAAGAGCGAAATTGCATGATATGCAACAAGTTTTCTTGGGCTGATTACTACAAGTACAAACCTTCCTCAATTATGTGTATTTTATCAAAAAAATGGAAAATATCTTATGTATCTAGAGTTCATGACTCGAATTTTGCAATAAGAAATTTTTCATCTTTAGGCGCGAATAACATGTAACATTACTTAAGCATAAATCTTACATATAATATAGTTTTTAGAAAAAATATTTTATACGTCTTTTTTTTATTTGCTATGGTGGATATTTAGGGGATGAAAGCAGTCCCGGAAAGTTAAAGCGAGAAACATATTTTTCTTGATATCTCGAAAATGATGAGATCTAACGAAAAATTGTTAAAACAAAAATTATGTACTTTTCAATAATGAATTTAATCGTTCAGACAGTTTTGCAAAATATCAATTTCTTTAAACAACTTGTTAAAAATTAAAAATTTGTTTTACTTTTTTTTTTAGAATTTATTGTTTTGCATCTACATAAATTTGCCAATACAAATTATAGACCAATATGGAAAATGCGTATATTTAAAAATTTTAATTAAATCCTTTCAATAAAAATTAGCGTTGGGCACAATAAAATCATCTTCGATACGGAACGTGAATTTTTGAGGCGTACTATTTATACTATGGCCATTAGTTTTTAATTAGTTTTTCATCGTAGGTAAAAACAGTCCGCGATATTGCTTCGCAATGAAAAGGTAGGGAAGACTTTTATAACTGCGCAACCGAAACTACACTGAAAAATACAACTATCTGAAAACTCTCTATCATTGTTATTAAACATTCTATATATTTGTTTTATTGCTATAAATATGCCAATTTTATTGCATGTAGCATTAGGTCTTTGAAACTGTTCTGAAATTAGAAGTATAAAGCCATAAAGTAACTGGCACGTTATATGTTCGTAAACATAAAAGTATGATAAGTCTTATTGTCACTTATCACAAAATTACAACTACATCATAAAAATGTAAGACTATTTTATTTGAACAAAGTCTAAGAAAAGTACTTTTTTAAAAAAAACTCTGAGGTACGTTAGCAAATATTTAAATAAACTTATTCTGGGTTGAGAATCATTTTATTAAATGTTCAAAATAGACGTCCCTGGACTTCTAATAATTTATTAAATTTTTGAATACATCTTAAGATTTTCTTTCTCTGCAAAATTTGTTCAATTCGATAAATGACTATCGAAGTCTGGTTGTTATAAAAAATGATCCAAGTTCGCCATTTGAGACTCGAAGATCTTAGTTTCCGTTTCTAACTCTCTAAAGATGTGAACAACATCTTCCTTCGGTTTAAAAATAGTACTGTCAACTCAATTGATAAGGGAATAAGAAAGAAACTCATCAATAAACCTTCACTCTCTAAAAATCATACAGGCACAAACATAATAGTCTACAGACTCGATAAGACAGCTATTCTTTTAGTCACTATCAGATAAATATTCAGCGTGTAGATCGAGCGAAGTTATCTAATCGCCGATGGTACCAAAGATCGTGTAATTATATCGAGCGATGCAGGTGAAACCATAATTGAAGTACAGACTGCACGTTTCATATTTATTGAAACAAACGATTAACCCTCATTTAGAAGTAACTGCTTTTTTTTTATTTTACAAAGCCTTATATAGGTATATGATTGACATATACACATGTCGTTTAAAAACTTGACACTTTAAATTTATACTATTTTAAATGACAAAATGTATTTATATTGTATATTGTTCATAAAAGTAATTTGAAGATCGATTCCGTTTTTGTACATTTGTTATTTGAATGAAATTGTAATTGTTTTATATTTTTGAATTACGGAAACACAATTGTTTAAACAATGCAAAGTAATCTAAAAGTGACCCTGAAAATCTTAGGAAATAAATTTTCTTTCACATCACTAGGTTCTACAATTAATAAAAGAATATCATTTATTGCTCAGTAATTATTTCATGCTAATTTTCTCTGGAAATATTATATTCTAGTAGTTTTCTTAATTCACATCATAGCAAAATTTTTGCCGGATCATTCAGAGTAGAATTGAATTATTATTTTTATGATATGATGCGAAATTATTTTTCTATCAACTTATATTCAAATTAAATAGTCTTACATTTTTTAGATTGAATCTTTTATACGTCATTTACTGAAATAATGCATAAAGATAAATACGACAAAAACATACTCTTTCTATTGAATAATATTGACAAAATTCTTATTTTTATTAGATTTCACGTAAAATTAACTCGTTACAAACAATAAATCGAATAAAATGATGTGCCTTTTACTATTTATCACAGAAAATGTGATTTTACTATTTATCGATTTGAATGATCGATAGTGCTAGAACCACGTGTTTCTTTTCGCATGGACTCTTCCGTTAACATATTATTTCTTCAACGAATTAATATTTGTTTACGAAAATAATGTGTGAATCTTGAAAAATTTGTCAACAATATTCGCACGAAAATGTAAAACCACCGATCTTTTAGGTTAGAAAGATAGATTATCGTACGATATAATATACATATGTTTTCTTGTGAGAACTCGTGGATACCTGCTTGAGAAAAGCTAACCTACAAAACACACTCGGTGCGTAAAAGACGCGTTTTTCGTCAATGCCTTAAAAGTACACTATTCAACATGTACAAAATCGTACACTAACAAAACGAATGATATTATTAATCCTCTATCGAATGAATTTTATTTTATCTCTCAAAAACGAAATTATTTCTAGATTATTTATATATTTATGAGTTAATTAATGCTGGGGCTATCTGAATCTGCGGATCAAACGTCCCCACAAGAAAACATACATTACTTCATTTAGAAATATTAATGAAATTAATATTAAATGTAATTTCTCTAAATTTGTTTGTGTCAAGACAATAAATAGTAAAATTTAATAGGAATTGTTTCCATTGGATTCCCGGACCACTCACATTGTGCAACGAATGGTTAAATCGATGAATCATGCAAACGTAATTATACACAAATCTATTGTCAAATAGAAACACTAGCGCGAATCAGAATTAGAACAGGACATCGTCCAGCGTCAGTCCGCCATTCGTGGACGGTTAAATAGCAAATTTAAAAGCGTACTCACCACGCGACGTCGCAGGAAATTTGGCACACACAGCAACATAAATCGGATCCCCTGGACACGATCGAGACACGGCACTCTAACCGGCGGCCACTCAGTCATAGCCAAACGTCATAGCAATCCGCGCGCACTACATCGAGCCGCGTCGACGTGTGTCACGCGTCAGGCAAAATTCAAAACCGAAATTCCGAGCATTGTCCTCGCGTCGGTGCGTCAGTCACACGCGGCGATTTCGAGAAACGCGGTCCCGGCGAGATAACCTCGGCTCGGGCACTGGTCGAGGCAAGACGCGCGAAAGAGAACAAAAAAACACACAACACAAACGCGAAGTAAACTCGGCCGGAAGGACAGTGAACGACACACTACGCGTTATCGGGCGCTCGACCAGCGAAACGGCATTTTTTCGCGAAATATTCGACGCCAGTCGCGCGAGACGCAAGATTGGTCCACCGATCACCGCGTCTCTCGATCAAGAATCGAAAGCGTACATTGGTCGATCGCAGTCTCGTCCCGCCAAAAACGAACGATGTACCGGCGACGACTATTCGTTCCGCTGGGCTCTCGAACTCTTATTGGCTGTTCTTTTCGTAACGACGAATCATAATCCGGGAAACATATCACGGCTTCTGTTACGATGTTCACGATGGACATGTCACTTATCGAAAACGCGCGGGCACTTGTCACTTCGATATATCCGAAGAGAGAACCTTTTTCCGACGCACTAGGATGAGAAACCAGGTAACATTACGTTGAGAGGGGCACGGTTGCTTTCACTGTCACGATAATCGCGAAAAAAAACACCACTTTCAGAACAATATCGAGAACGATCGCACGTACGAACTTCACCATCTCGCGCGCAGCATGGAACTGATCACAGCTCCGCGGCCGTGCTACCCCCACTACGTCACCTCCCTTCCCCTATCCATCACCCCCGTTGAGTTAACGCAATGTAGATCGGATACACATACAATCCGTAACATTTCATTAAACGTAATAGTATTTTTTTCAATATTACCTTGAACTTAACCTCAAATTAATATATTCTATTGTTCTACAATAAGAGACTATTTAATGAAACTACATGAGTTTGTTTTGAGCAATTACTTATTTATTATAAATATATTCGTATTTAATAGAAAAATGTATGAATGTGCTTATGTCACTTGAATAAAAATGCATCTCATTTTACCAGTGTTTCTGTCCCATTGTGCCTGGGCTATTCTTTTGTTAATCAGTTGCTTTGTAACAGTTATAACACGAAGAATCTTGTATCATAAAAAGTCATACCAAAGAATTGTGTATAAAGGAGAAAATGGGGTCATCGGTGCAACTGAATTCTGAAAAAATGGAAAAAATTCAGATACCACAAGAGGGATACATAGAAGTTAATTTGTCAAAAAAAATATCACTATCTTATCTTCGTGCACTATATAAATCAAGGCCAAAGCGTATTTTCCAAGTAATAGATAAAATTCATTTACTATGCGTTTATTAAAATGTCCCAAGCATATTCATATCTTCTTCTACAAAACTTGAATATGTCTATATTAAATAAGTAATATAAAATAAATCTATGTAGATTCATTATCGTCACAAACCCTCAACGTATCGCTAAGGGGATTCCTTTCTTCGCCAGACGAGTCCTAGTAAACAAACCACTTGAGAATTTTTCTATTACCGATTTTTGTCGTCACCTAGAAGCTATTGGTATTTCCCAGAAGTTGGCTATGTATAGGGTCGACCACACGAACCTTTAAGTGTTTATTTTCAATATCTCTATCCTTTCCGACGTCCTCTTACTTGACTTTCGTTTTCCTTGTAGGCAAAATAAATGAATGCGAAACAAATACGTTTCGTGCTTCGTGAAAATCTGTATTGTTTGGAATATTCAACGTCGCATCATTATTGCATGAAAGAATTTGTAACACTAATAAAAAATCCTCTCTTTATACTATTTATTTCCAAACAAAACGTTCTGACCATTTGGATTGCGATTATCTCTGAGAAATACAATCTTGAATGATAAAACAAAATAAAAACAATAACATATATTAAATAGAAAGAAAATAAAAACCCGGTGATCAATTCTAAGACACCATAAACGACGTTTTGTTTGTAAATGTGGAATACGAGCTGCATCCTACAACACAAAATTAAAATTAAACAAGAATATCAAAGGACACAAATTTAAAAGTTAAACTTAGAAAATAAAAATTTAAGGTTGAAGAAAAATTAAAAAACAAAATCATTCTCCTACGTCTGTTCGGAAATTAATTCAACGTGAAATTATGCGAGCCTCCGTGAATAATGAAAATCTGGGAAAGCAAATTATGACTAGTAACAAATCATCCTTACTTTGCCATCTTCCAAAGATTCCACTAAACGATCGATGGTTTTGCAGGAAATAGAAATCCCCTCGAACATTTAACGCGACCTCGACAGCGGACTTACCCTTCGGACATGGAGGGTCCACCTTCCTCCACCCTAAAATGAGCTTGAACCATACAGCAAGACGCATTGTTACACACCGAATCCCTCGATATCATCGTTGTCGATTCATTCGATACGTTGAAAAGAACTGCCCTTTCTTTCCCTATGCGATACACACTCGTGAAGAACGTCCGTAGATACCTCGCGATGCTTTTTCCAAGGGAAAAAAGATACGCGGTTTCCTTTCCATTACGAGGAGAAAGAAACGAGGAAGAGGGGATGCGCCTCAGCTCATATGCATCGCGGCCGACGGCTGGAATGCGATGGAACTTCCACTGGCATTGTCGCGGAATTCCGTGGACGTAATTTCGAACGGCTCCGAAGCTCCGCGATAAATTGCACGTGCGGTGAAAGAAGGACGTTGAAAAAATACAGAAGATTAGCAAGGGTAACCACCATAAAAATTTGATATTCCTACAGAGTGACGAAGTAACTGGTTACTGATTCTAACCTCTTTGCTTAAGCCTTAACTGATACGATACTTCACTAAAGATACTATGGATAAATTTTCACCTATACACGACAATTATAATATTATAAGTTGTAATACTGGAAATAAAATGAAACCTATACTCTCTTTACAACACAAGTGTACTCAATTTGTGTTGGGTACAAATTACAAAACGTTCCTTAATAAAGCTAATTGTGCTTCACGAATGTAAAAGGTCATCTAAAGATTTACTGTTTAAACTGATTTCGTAAGTCGTATTTCTTGCAAAGTTATCTTCGATCAAGTTCTTAGACACATTGCCCTGTTCCCTGCCAAAATTTACCACATTTGTAGCAATCTTTGTCTTTCTTCGGGCACGTGCACGTGTCGAATTGTCTTTGACACTGGCTCGAGTCATTTCGTCGTTGATTGCAAATGTTTTTCGCATAAGGTTTATGAGGAAAGTATGAAAGCCGTAAACGTTCACTATGCGTAAATGCACACAAAGTTCTATTAACACGAAATCCGTAATTAGCGCAACACCACGTAATATCCGCACTATGGACGCGTGAGACCTAACCTCACTTTCGAAACGTTTGTAATCGCGAGAATGGACTACTGGCTACAAAGAGGGAACTAAGTCAAAGGTACGATTACGATTTTTGTATTTCTTCTGCGATGTCTAATACGACACTGTTCGTTCTCTCTTCGGATCGTTGTCAGTCACTTTTTACTACGCGAAAACCAAACAACCGCGTTCCTCTGTTGCGCCATGTTCGCCACTCACGCCACTTTGTTAGGCCCCACGATGCGTACGCACTTTCACACAAGTTTATCTAGAAAAATTAAATACTGTAACATTTAACTAATAAAAGGATACATCAGGAAAAATTAATTTTCAAGTTGAGGGAAATAAATTTGGATAAGATTTGTGATTGTCACTACTACAATAATAAGTACTGAAACAAATTTTAGGTTATGTAGTTTACGATGATCTGAAGCCAGAATTTTAGTCTTGCAGAATATTATACGGTTTTCATCTGAAAGTGAACGTGTTAAATGGACATTTTCTAGATGATTACCCAAACTTGCCACCATACTACAAGGAGTTAATGAAATTCCAGAAATCTACGCGCAATGAATTGTGAAAAAAATTTCCGTTTACCATTATTCTTCCGATTTAAACGATTTGATGAAACTCGTCGCATAATGCAAGGGTGAAATTCGTCCGACGATTGATTCACACTCGAGCATAGCCACGCCGTTTAAACAGCAAACTATTATTTCATTATGAGCACGAATTAGCGATCATTTCTGCGCAGGCGTTGGCGCACCGCAGGAAACGATTATTAAGCCCGGGAACCGTTGTCTTCTACTTCTCCGAACGAGACGCAATTTATAATTCAGTCGTTTGTCCAGTGGTATCTAATTGCACTCGCCCCAAAGATCTCCGGATATGCATCTAATTGTTATGGTTGTTCCCACTTAAACGCAACTTTGTGTTCCTCCGTGCGCGTTAATTCTGCCATTATGATTGGATCTTCGTTTAGCCGTCGCGTCGGTAACCCGAAGCAATTAAACAAATTATCCGGACAGCGACGGTTCCACAGAAGGCTCTGAAAGATTTTCCTTAGTACTGTGAGGCAAGACGATCGAAACTCGCTAGAGCCTCGACCATCATAAAACCATCATTCTATTTGCCTCGATCAATTAGGCGTCCCCTAGCAAGATATCGAGTTACCGTATTCATTGGATCGTCAATATAACCAATTGCTATCGGTACTACTTTCTCATGCGGTGCTCCTTCGGTTCAGAAACGTCGTCCGGCATTCCTCTTTCAAATCCGGTATCCCTAACAAATCCTTAATGATCTCTTCCTGAGTTCTAACGAGAAACTATCGAGTCAACTTAAAAAAAAAAACGCGTTTTACAGTTTCTGGCAACTACGTCGAGTATCGCAGGAAATGGGGACCAAAGATTCATTCGCACGTTTTTTAAGTAGAACGCAAAATAATGTAAATATATTGCCAAAAAAAGCTTAGCAAGTGATGTATTGCTTGCCCTGGAAACGGGGGTTAACTTAACAGCAACGCGTCTCCGCAAAGACGAACTAATAAGAACCGGAGGATTGAAAATGTGCCGCCGTTTGGAAGCTGAAACATCAACGCCTCCCGGTTCTCCAGACATCGATTCGCGATTTTTAATCGTCGAGCAGAAAAACGCGTCTCGGTCGGCGCACGCGCCGTTCCCTGTATCGCCTTAAGAAGACAATTGCCGCGGGAAGAATGGCACCGTAAATGTGATAGCGGGATAAAAGAATACGGAATAAGAACGGCTCGGCCGGTAGCACCGCGACGGTGTGGAGCACCAGCTCGTGCACGTACACAAAGAGAGGCAAGTTCGTAGACCGCTAGGGCGGAGGAAAGCAGTGGGGGCTCGCTGGTGGCGAGCACCGTGGCACCTATACATTTAAATAAATAGCGTTTCATTATAACTTTTGTGCGCGCGTTACTGTCCGCCTGACAATGCCTGAAACAAAGCGCCCTTCCATTGTTTTCGAAATAAAAGAGCGCCGGCCCCACGGCATGGCCGCCGACGACGACGACGACGCCGAGCAGCGCCGTCCATGCCATCTCCAGCTTCGAATCGACACCGTCTTCCTGGGATTCGTAGAGCGAGCCTTGCACGATCGTCGTTTCCGATCAACTGCGCAGTTTTCCTTGCTGCACATTACGAACAGTTCGAATTCAAACTTGATCATACCGCTGGAGAACCGATTTGGAGTAATTACAACACCAGCTTCAGGCGTATTTGGTTTGAAGCGGTGTTAAAATCAAGCATTCGAGAATCACAAACACCTCCAAATCTGGGAAATTATATGTGCATATGTTCTTTGAAAATGAAGTCAATGTTTGTTTGATTATATTTTTCGAAAAAGAAACTGCTACTGTATTAATAAATTGTGGCAGAAGAATTATTCAGAGTTATGCTAACATGCTTAACTTATCTACGTCAACTCGAAAACTGAAACTTTTGAACAGTTGTACGGGATTTGTAACTGCGGGATTTGTAATTGTTCACCAAAGCTATGTGATTACAAAATCTCTTGCATTCCTCAATTATAGAATAATACACGTAGAAGAAATTTAAGAAGCTTCCCACTTCTATAAGTACATTTATATTATTATAATTACACGGGTCGAGAACCTCTAACATCGAAAGCGGTCTATGTCATTTATATTTTATCCTAAAAACAAATTAATTTATATTTATGTATCTCTTTATAATTTCGATAAAAATGACTGTACGTGAAGTGTACAGCCTTATAAAGAATCCGTGAATCGATATACGACCTTCCAATGCCAAAAAGTTTCTCGCGCCTGGTCTAAATCGTGCTGTAAGGGTCAGTACCGACGGATGAAACATGTTCGAATGGGCTTGAACTGTTTGAGGAACTTTCGAGAGTCACTGAAAAAAGCTAAGAAATAAAGAAGTATGTCAGGCACAAAAATGGAAATCTTGAGCGCGGTGAACGAGAGTTGGGATGCAATTCCGCGCGAATTTCAGCGAGGTGGATAGCGTACGAATTCCGAAGCAATAAAAATCGCGAACGTGGCATCTGTAAATAATACATATACGCCGGCGCGGGTAAGGTTTCCCGCGCAGGCTCGCGAGTGCATAAAGTCTGTGAATATAGCTCGTGATATTGTGCACGCGGCCCGCTTTGCAAGGAACTGGCTGCCGTCTTAATATCGCGGGAGGAAGGATTAACCGCGAGACCCGTCTAAGAATAGAAGGATCACGGTGGGATTCTAATTAAACGGAAAACAGCTTCATTAAGTTGGTAACTGCCTCAGGGCCGAGCACCAGTGGTTCCGTGGCTGCGCCATGTTAAGGCGAACCCTTGGATGCATGGACTCTGTAACGATGAGTCATGTATTTCGCCCTAATTACATAACTATCTATACGTGAATGCGTATTCTCGCAACAGCCGCGGGAGATCAATTCTTTTTTGCCCAAGTAAATCGAAAACTTGCTACAAGCTGGTATATGCTTCGTCGTGACACGAGTTTTCATCCGGATTTCACAGCTTTTTGTAAATAAAAATAGGATATTTTTTGTTTGGGTGTAATTCTGCATTTAAACTCGACAAACAATTTATATTTTAAACGATCTACTTTTAATTTTAAGATACATACGTCTATCGATTTTATTAAACGTTTCTCCAGAACTTTTAAGATCCTTCAAACTTCCAAACGTTTTTGACTGTACAATTGTATATAATGTGTTTTACAAGAAAAAATAAAATAAAAAGTGTATAAATACATTGTCTGCATATAATGTAAAATTTGATTTTATATTAAAAATAAAAAGTAATTCGATTCTGTTTCCCTTGAAGGGTAAAATATTAATTCTTCTTCTCGATGTCAACATCGTAATATTATTCATTTAAATAACAGGGTGAAACTGCGAATAATTTCTGTTATGTTTATCCATGTATACTATGATATCTATAAAATTTCACAAAATGCATTACTTAACTATAATATGAAACCTAATTAATAGTTTGAAAAAAGTCTTACAAATTTAATAAATTGATTTGTTAACACACATAATGTAGTTCAATATACATTATGTTTTTTAACTAAAGTAAGGAGATATTTGTTTATATTTAAATAAATCAAGAACGATTATACTCGTTCAAAATCTACAACTGAGATTCTTTAAGAATAGTGAATGCTGTCCTATTTAACAGCATGACAGTGATTACTATAAATTCAAAGAGCTTGGATTTTGACGACGCGTGCAAAGAATCAATCAATCACGAAAAATCATGAATCACTGTGAAAGATGACCGCGATTGAAAACGAACAATGATCCATAAATAGCAGTTCTAGCCATCGCTACAATTCAGGCCCACCTAGTCGCGTACGTTTGGGCCCAAGATATCGCTGAACTAAATCTAATAAAAAGCTGAGCATCGCACAGTAGGCTTACGATACGTCAATTTCTATCGACAGGAGAAGCAACAGAACATTAGAAATTCCATGCCCATAAAGCAACTTTTTGAGCCTCAATTCCTACCTTCAACATGTTACTATTGACTCCGATCTTTCCTACGATAAGAGCTCGCGATCAGACAAAGAAAATTATGAATCGTTTATTATATTGAATTTTAAAGTTCTCAGATATAAACGCACTACTTTTAACGGGCCCGCTGGCCGTGATCTAGACATCACATTTTAATATCGCGCGCGTTCGTGGACAAAGGTACGGGTACATCGATCAACGTCGTTAATTTCCTTTCGATTCAATCGAATCTAGCCGAGCTCATCGGACAACGAATGGATCGATACCAAACGCGATTGTCGTCGCTCTGAAACGAGGCTAACTCGCGCCCGGGGAGAGAATATTTACAAATCCGACGGGCGCCAGTTCCGCGTATTCTCGCGATTTCGTGCATCCGGGCGGGATCCAGAAAGAGGAACGGGGTAGACGAGGCGCGCGGCCGCGGAGTCAAAAGCGGCGGAAAGTTGTCGCCGTGGACGCAGTTACAGTGGCTTCGTTACGTGTCGATTTGTCGGCCGGTTGAAAGACACCAATTTATAATTATTGCATTGAATAGACCGGCACCGTACACGGCAGCTCCCTGCCATTCGATATTACCATCCATTGTGCAGTTTAGATTCTATACGTCCGCCGCACTCTTTCCACCGCCTTCGCGCTGTTCCTCCCCCTCCCCCCTCCCTTTCGTCTCCCTCTTTCATTTACAACGCGGATCTCTGATTCCTCGGTTTCTGTTCCTCTCCCATTCCCTCCGCCGCGCGATGCAGTTTATTATGTAAAAGTCTTTACATCGTTGCACGTTTCAAAGAACAGTCCGCGAAGAAGGAACCCCCAGCTACGTCGAACTCCTCTTCTTCTTCTCGACCATCCGGCGTCTCCGAGCATAGACAAATAAAATAAAGATCGGCCCTAGAAAGTACTACGAGTCGTGTTGGGTCAGACATTCCCGATTGGCTGTCGTTGGGCCTTAGACTATTCGCGTCTGACTCGATAACGCGCTACGTCCACATTCCCCTTACTCGTGGTAACCTGTTCCCTTTACCTTTATGGGCGACCATCTATGCTCCGTGAACACTATACTCGATTCGATTGCAAGATAACTTGTGTTATTATTAGACTGCTAATCTTTATGCAAATTTATAGTTTTATCAATAGGATTAATAAAATGGGAGTTTTGTAGAGGGTTGTCTCACCCCCTAAATATAATAATTCGTATATTACGTATTTCTTATACGTTTGCATGGGAAGTACATTTTGTAGTTTTTCGAGAATTAAAATTTCCCATAAATGCATAACGTATTTAACACAATTATAGTGTATTTATTTGAACCAAGGAAATTAAAACGAAACTGACAGTAAATTTTCAAAAATTCAGTCGAGTAAATTTTTTACAACATTTCTTAGAAATTACGAATTTCGACTGCTTTGGTAGTTCTAGTGTTAAACAAAGACGCTTATTTGTAACTTATATCCATTTTTCTTACATTGAAATACCATATTCGAGTAATCGGTGAAAAGTGGGCCGATTTTGTCAAAATTTCTGGGCCTGACAAGGGATTAATCCGACGCTGATCCTCCTTTCTCTTCGCTCCTTGGACGATGTATCGTCGATCGAGATAGAATAAAGGGGTCGCGGAAGAGCGGTCGAAGAATCTTAAAAAGAATTCACTGCATACTCAGAGTTAGGGGGGCGGGGAGGGGGTTGAGCGTCGGGTCGCGCCCCCTCAATTAACGCTTTCCCGGATCGCGGGTCAGGAGAGGCCAGGAGGAAAAGAGAGCAACGAGACAAAGGGCCGGCAGATTGGCGATTGCAATTTGCAAAATGGAGCCGCGAGGATGGGTGCAGATCGAGGAGAACGAAACGCCGGTACAGAGAGAAGGCTTGGAGGGCGTGCGTAGAAGGAAAAAGATGGAAGGGGGTTGGAGGGAGGCGATGGCAGCGGAAAGGCAGAGGCAGAATGCAACGAATTCGAAAAGAGCGAAGCCCTGTGCCTGCATACGTAATGCCATCGGGCCATTGTCAACCGGCGCCGGCCCCCTTTTGTCTCCCGCGGGGGCAGACGGGGGTTGGGAGGGTCGAAGGGGCAGAGCTGCCCCCGGTACCAGTCGCGGGAAAATTCTGATCGCAGCCAGGGACCGATATCGATCTTCGGCCGATCATTTGCATGCTCATTGTTCGAACATCCGACGAAAATTCCGGCGACGACGCCGGGCGCCGTCGTGAACAATATTCCCGCAGCCTAGCCGCGGCCCTTCCTTTTCACGCCTCGACCTCTAAGGGTTGGGACAGGGCACAGGTGTCCGTGGCGATGAGGGTTTTCCGGCTCTTCCTTCCGGGATTGCTTATGTACTTCGTCCGGGATCGGCCCGATCGCGTTTCTATTTGACGCCTGGGTACCGCGATCAGTGGATCGCGAGCGTTTATGCACGATAAATATGAGAAAAACGTATGTCATTTACGTAAAAAATATATACAGGTTGGTCCATGCAACTTGCACATCTCTATAACTTCCAAAATATGCGTTGCTCAAAATAAAGTATGAAAAAGTTGCATGGTTTTAAGGAAACCACTGTAACGGATTGAAAAAATCGAAATTTTGTATTCATCTCCTGTCAATGCTTGGAGTTTTAATTTGTTGTTCCTTACGTATTATATCTTTTGTACTGAAGTGTTTTCGTCTGGTTAATAAATGAATAATTCGCGTACAATAATGATTCCGTATACTAGGAGGGTGGAAGCGCGTCTCTAGTCGTATCAAACGAAAGTCTACGCGAGTATTTGAAACTTCATCGTTGGTCCGTCGGCGTTTCAGATCGCTACGTCTGTATTTTGGGGGGGAGGCGAAAATCACGGAAGGGAAAAAAATCAGGAAACGCGACGATGCGCGCGGCATTCGTCTTCCGACAAGCCGAATTAATTCGCAGAGGCGCGCGCGCGCGCGCGTGAACGACGCTCGGCCTCGCGACGCCGACAGACGTTCGTCTATGACGGGAACGAAAGAAGAGCGAGTGGCGCGACGGGGTTGGGTGGCTGGAGATGGTAGAAGAGACAAGCGGAAAAGTAACAGACGGAGAGAAAGGCGGGGCGGAGAGAACGAGAGACATCGGTGCACATATTTTTATGTCATCGTAGTAGAGGCGATGCATTGTTGTCGCGAGACAAAGGCAAATGTGGCGGAAAAATTGCGGAGGAAAGGCGAGGCGCGGGGAAACCTGGCACTGGGATGGGTGTCGGACGGCGAAAAAGAGCGGAACAAGGATAGAGGGATCTCCCCTACGAGGAGGGAGGAGGATGCTACACGCACGCGACAAAGCGGAATAGGTTAATGCCGGATTTCGCGCGATTGCACGACGATCCTTTCCGCGGAATGTTCCGCGAAATACACGCTCGCTGAATAAATTCTAAGCGCAAACAGGAAACCCTCTCCCCTCCCCGCCACGGTTACAGAAAAATCGTATCGCCCTACGACCGATCGCCGAACGCCATGCGATTAAAATTTACTCCACGGAATGTTTCTCTGGTCTCTTGGCGCGCGACGTTGCTCTTTTAAGAGTATTTTAATCAAACTTACCAGACAGATCGTTCGAATGGGAATGTATTAAGCTCCAACGTACGAAACGTCCGTCTTTATCACTCGAAATATGTACGCTTCTATTTTTTATCGCGATTATTTTATTAATCGAAATACGCATATCGTTGCATTACTATATTTGTAACGTTAGCATAAAACGGACAGACATGGCTATTACTCCTTTATTTGAAAGTACTTTTTAAAAAGTTATACGTGTAATTTATCACTACAAGTTGTGAAACAAGAAATCATCCAATTTTCTTAAACTATAAGACAGTAGCTTCAATTGCACGTACGGATTTTTAAAAATTATTATTTATTATAAAATAACTTTGAAGGAAAAATCTCAAAAAACTGTGACAAAATCAATATTTCTTTTAACTTGCGATAAGTAAATGGGAGCATGCGAAAGGAAATTGATATATAAAAATACCGAAAAATAATGAAAAAAGTTTTTGTCTTCAACGAGATTCAAACTTCTAGATCTTGAAAGTACGAATCCGTGTAGTATTTAAAAAATAGATCGCCCTTTTGATCGTTCCGCTAAAGAAAAGGGGTGGCTACGAAGCCGCGTGCAATGTGACCATCTCCCTGGACGAGACGAATTTTCCGAAACGTACGTCGGCCTCGAAGAAAATGACTACCGGTGCAGGATATAGGGGAAAAGTAAAAAACGAAATCGGGGGTAGAGGAGACGTAGCAACTACAATTAAGCCAGTCAGTCCGTGGCTGAGTTGTTCCATTGAGAGAATTGGCCTGCACAGGCAGCGAACTATCGAGCAGAATTGAGAGCCGGCGGGGAGATTTCGCAGATTATCAAGCATCAGTTGCCGGGAAGAATAAGCAACCGCCAACCGTCATTTAACTTTAACGCTCGAACTGCCCTCGTCCGCGCCCCCGGCAACCCCCGAGGGCCTCCGTTGGTCCATGCTAATTAAATCTGCCTACGTACCCACCCCCGCCGCGGTATTGCCCTCGACCAGACCTCCTCCTCGACCTTCTGTCCCCTCGAACCATCCCGATGATGCTACTTTATTTATGCGTGCACCATGAACCGGCTATTTCTGCCATCTTATGGACGCTGTCGTTCATATTCTTCTCCGTTCTTATTAATCTTTTTTGCTATTCGAAATCGTCGGGTAAGATTCTCGTTAGAACGAGAATTGTTTCGTCGAACAATAACAACGTCCGAGCATTCGCCGGGATACTTCTGATTAGAATTTTGCATTATCAGCGAAGACGTTGCGACAAGAAACGCGAATAGGACAACCGAAAAATCTGTGTCAAGGAATAGACCGCCGTCGAATAAAAGCATTGAAAGTTCTCCAGGCGAGCCCCGCTGCTGCATTCATATTCGTTATTTCCTGAAAACAGCGTGGAACGTGCGATGCCGTCTGACGCATAAGCGACCGGAACTACTGGGTTACGCGACACACCATCCTGTGCAAGTTTCTTCGCGTGTTCCGAATATTCCCGTATGTAGAACAGCGTAACGACAGTCTCTGCCCGCTATCATCCCACAAGACCCAAAATATCGGTCGCGCATCTTGCAAATTTTACGCATAAATATCAATTTATAATCCAGTTTTACCGCACACCAGTCGTATTACCAATAGGAATTGCTGAAACTTGGGCGCATAAAGTCAAAGTAATTTTCAAAATAAACATAGAAGACAGCATAAATTGGAATAGTTGTTACATTCATATGATAAAGGATGAAAAGACCTTTAAAATGAAACTTGTTTCAAGTCGATAGCTTAATTAGCTCCGGAGGTATAATTATTTTTTTTCAAGTCGATAGTGTGGCTAGTTCCGGAGATATAAGGGTTCAAAGCGTTTGTTTACTTTTCATTGTTGACATTGAATGATGATAATTTATTTTTACTACGCGTGTTCTTAGGAACCGACGTAAGGTTTTCGCGCCATACGGTAAGCTTTAGTTTTGTCGCAGATTTTTCTCTCGGTATCTATACTTGGAACTGTGTCTTAGGCGATGGCACTCTCGTATTCATTTGATTCAGCTATGCAGCTTACCCCCGACGAGACGCAGGGTAAAGCGCAGGAGTATGTGTTATTCGTTTCTACAATAGCGTCATTGTTGGAGCATTGTGCTTCCACCCCATTCCGTAGATTCGTCGCGAACACTTTACCTCCTACTCCTTGCCGCTCGCGAATACATGTATACGTGCTTTACACGCACGAGCACCCTTCTTCTTCTTCTTCTTCCTAGTCCTCCTCCTCCCGCCATCGCCGTTACCTCTTTACTGGTTCACAACTCGCGCCTCTATTCTTTTTGTTATTACGACGAAAGAGGGGGGCGCGAGTTATCCAATCGATATTGATTCTCCATGGAGAACATCAGGGTGTCTCTCTTAAACCTCACGGACAATCGTTTTCGTAGCGCCGTCTAAATGATCCCACAAACATTTCGATACAGCACACAGTGGACCAAACGGCAATCCTACTTAATCGAAATTAATATTTGATTATTAAATTACATAATTTTAAGTTACAAACGCAAAAATATATGCAAATATGTACAGTGTCCAAGGTTGAAGAAATATAAAATTATTGTCTCGAGGGTACTAATTCTATTATCTAAGATCTATCTAGAAGATATTGGGGTCAAATGTTTTAATCGACCTTCGTAAAGCCTTCGAATAAGGAAAAATTACTCTACAATGTCTACATTTTACTTACACTGCGTTCCCAAAAACCCAAGACTATTGTCAGAGTTGCTATCAAATCGAAGACCGTCAACGAGAGAACAGAAGGACCGGTAATAAAAGATTATTTCCTATGATCTGAGCAAGATTGCAATTTTAGATAGTGCTCGCGACAAATATCGATCCTACGATCGAATTCGTCCCGCTGTCATCGGAATAAAATGCTAACAAACGCCCGGAACGTAGCAGTAAAGCGACACAATGAGATTTCGAACAGCGAGGATCCAGGACGTCACTCGGACCGTTAAGCCCGAGTCTATAACTAACGTTATCGAGTTTCCAGTATCGCGTCTAAGCTAGTATCGCCGGCTATAGCAGGCTGTGAATCTAAATGCGTGCTCCGCGAGCATAAACCTCCGCGAATTACTATGTGGCTCGTCCAGGAACGATGCCTGATTAACGACGGCACGATATTGTCCCGGGGTTGCTCGAAAAGGGGGACAAGGGACAGTAATGCGCTCATCTCCCGTGCACAATAGAACAATGCGTTCCATAAGTAAAGCGCCACCACTCTCACGAAATATATAATATATACAGTGTTCGGCCACCCCTGGGAAAAATTTACATGAGCGATTCTAGACGTCAAAATAAGACGAAAATCAAGAATACCAATTAGTTGATGAAGACTTCATTACAAAGTTATTAACGTTTAAAGTTCCGCCTGTAGAATGGGAATCCGCGTACAGCTGCGTTCGCGCGGAAGGTTGCGGCAAGCCAGTGCTAGTGGCACAGACCAGATATATGAGTAGACCTTTCACCCAATGTATTTTTTCGGGCCATTTTTCTGGGGCTCTAGAGCCCCATTACCATTTTCGTGTCACTCGTAACGTTACTAACAGATTTAGAAATAAACACAAGAGAAAGTGAGACAGAAAATAAAATTCATTGGTTCGGGCGATACGAAATCTTGACAAGTATTAAAATAATTTTTTACTTATTATAAATAAAACTTAGCATTGGTTAACATTCCAACGCAATAGTTTGAACAATTCTTAACAATATGTGGTATATGAATAATGAAAGGGCCCATCAGTATGCGTAAATAATAATTTTTCGCGAAATAATTTGTCCACCGGACGGGTTGAGATGACTGACGCTGTGCTCTCCCCACTCCTCCGTCACTAAATTAGCGGCTCATGTGGAGACTTGTATGTCTCACTCTCTCGGGGGAGTCCGAGGGTGGCGGACCTCCTGGCTTGGTGGATATCCTGGGATCATCAGGCTGACCAGTGGTGACTAGTGGCGACCAGGGGGACCAGGGCTGACCACTACTGACCACTACTGACCAGTGGTGAGCATACGATGACCAATAGTAACCAGTTGCTGACCAGTGGTGAGCCTTGCTTAAATATCCCCTCTCTCTCTCTCTTATTTTTCTGATTTGAAGCTTGCTCGTTCATTTTTGCCTACCGTTTGATGAAAAATTGGGTTTGATGAATTTATCGGTTTTCGTTTCGTTACTGTGAATGTTTCCACCATTTTGACATACAATGAGATATTCTATTAACTGGTTCTTTTATTATTTCAGCAATTGTTGCGTTACGTTGACCATATAAGACTCTGAAAGAAAATGATTCTCTATGGGGTATTTCCTTCGATCGTTTATTATTTCTGTTTCCAATTCTTTCCTAAACAATGAGATATTCTATTAAATGGTTCTTCTATTATTTCGGCAATTGTTGCGTTACGTTGACCATATAAGACCCCGAAAGGAAATGATTCTCTATGGGGTATTTCCTTCGATCGTTTACTGTTTCTGTTTCCAATTCTTTCCTGAACTCGTATCTGTCTTTGTCGATTAATCTGAATTTCTATCTCGATTTTGTTTGCAAAATTGCTTTGTCGATTTCACTACTTATGATATTAGTTGAATCTGACTTGGTAAAATGTTCCTCATTTTGTAAAATATTTTTACTGGTCAGCTAAGTTCACTGGCATCGTGTATCAATTATTCTGAATTTTTATTTCGACTTTATTTGTGAAATTGTTCTGTCGTTTTCACTGAGATTGACATTGTTTAATTTATTAATATTTTGGCTTCCTCATAACGTGTAAATTTTGTACATTTCTTTACGTAGGTCCACCCATCGAGAAACATTAATCTGAATACAATAACTGTATTCTGTGTAGGAATATTTCAGAATTTCTTAGCTTGTTCGATACATCAGCTGAACAAATTATTTCTCCACTTGTCGAATCACAGATGGATTAGTTAGGGTTTATTAAATTTTCCTTAATATGATACTAATGCAAGTATTAGTTTTTGTTTCAGCTCAGATCTATTACAGATCGATTCCAAGGACATCGAGGGAAGACGCTACAACCGTCGAGGGATACATCCCACCAAGGCACTCATCCGCCGAGGGACATATAATTCTAAGTACATTAGACTTAAGCTTCGTCGCGAACTTTAAAATTAACGTCGAAGATTTCTTTATTATACGTATCACCGCGCTCTACCAAGCAATTATTAAACAAGTAGCTTCTTCTCTCGCTCTCTCGTTTCTTGCTTCGATCACCACTGTTTCATCGATTGAAACATGTGACCGGCCGTGTATCTGGTCCGAACGATCTAATCGCCTTCCCTTGGTAGCTTGATCGAGGGAAAATGGTACTTCGCTGGAAGGTGTGGAGTTTCCGTATTCTGCGGAAACGCACACCTTCCAGCGGAAGTCGACTCTGTTTCAGGTACTCTCTCTTTGTCAGACAGCCTAAGTCGGGTCCTTCGGGCTCCCGGCGGGTTGCGTTGGGGAAATGGAGACCTCGATTCGGGGTTGCAGCCATCCGTTTTCCTATAGAGATCGAGTTAGCAGGAGCAGTAGGTTCGATCCTCGGATCCGCTGCACGTTTCAGCGTCGCGTCGCGTCGCGTTTCCCACAATCTAGCTTCAACCCTCTTTTTAACCAAATAATTGCTTGGTACAACTAAATTCAAGGAACTTTGTTTCCTTCTATCGTCCGAATTTTAGTTTTAACTTGTCTAAACTTGAACTTCGACGTTAATTTTAAGTCTCTATCGTAAGCATCTCCCAATATTGCCAAGTAATTATAAAACAAGTAGCTTCTCGTTCTCTCGTTCTTTCGTTTCTCGCTTCGATCACCGCTGTTTCATCGATTGAAACATGTGATCGACCGTGCAGTAGTCCGAAAGATCTAACCGCATTCCCTTGATAGCTCGATTCTGGGAAAATGGTATTTCGCTGGAAGGTGTGGAGTATCCGTTTTCTGCGGAAACGCATACCTTCCGTTTAGCGGAGTATCCGTTTACCTATAGAAATCGATCAATCAAGGGCAATGCCGATTCGATCCTAAGATCTGCTGCATGGTTTAGCATCGCGTCGCGTCGCGTTTCCCTTACATTAGCTTCACCCTCTTTAAACAAAATAATTACTTGGTACGACTAAATCGGAAGATCGAAGGAACTTTGTATTCTTCTATCTTCTGAGTTTTAGTCTCTATCGACTAGACATAAGCCTCGCCTCTGTACGCGTCTCCGAATAATGTCAAGCAATTATAAAACAAGTAGCTTCTCTCTATTTCGTTCCTCCGTTCCTAGCTTCGACCACCACTATTTCATTGATTGAAATATGTGATCGGCCGTGTATCTGGTCCGAAAGGTCTAATCGCCTTCCCTTGGTAACTCGATCAAGGGAAAATGGTTCCTCGCTGGAAGGTGTGGAGTTTCCGTATTCTGCGGAAACGCACACCTTCCAGCGGAAGTCGACTCTGTTTCAAGTACTCTCTCTTTGTCAGACAGCCTAAGTCGGGTCCTTCGGGCTCCCGGCGGGTTGCGTTGGGGAAATGGAGACCTCGATTCAGGGTTGCAGCATCCGTTTTCCTACAGAGATCTAGTTAGCAAGGGCAGTAGGTTCGATCCCAAGATCAGCTGCGCGGTTCAGCATCGCGACGCGCCGCGTTTCCCACAATTTAGCTTCAACCCTCTTCTAAACGAAATAATTGCTTGACATAACTAAACTAGAAGATCGAAGGAACTTTGCTTCCTTCTATCTCTCTAGTTTACTAAGAATACAAAAGGGAGATGGATGGAACTTGGATTCCATCCATCTCTCTTCGGGTCTCCACTCGTAGCAACCTCCTCGTGGTGAGACCTGGTAATCGGTGTTACCCACGAGGAAGAACTTTTTCATTATGGGTAACACCGAGCTAATGGCTGCGAATTTAAAATTGTTCTTCAAGATACTAGAGAAAATTATACTTCTTGAGGGGGGAAATTTCACTCTTGTATACAGGGTGTTTGGCCACCCCTGGGAAAAATTTTAACGGGAGATTCTAGAGGTTAAAATAAGAGGAAATACAAGAATACTAATTTGTTGAGGCTTCGTTAAAAAGTTATTAATGTTTAAAGTTCCGCCTGTACTGAATTTTTTTCTCGAAACTGGGTAGGATTTCAAGGGTATGTCTATCCAACAAAAATAATTGTAATTGACCCCAGCAACCGAAAATAATTTTTCCAGAACGATTTGAAATTTTTTAATTTTATCGAAAAATTTGTCCACCTTCCTGAATTTTTTTCTCGATAGTACGAAGGATTTCGGAGGTATGTGTATTGATCAAAAATGATTGTAATTGACCCCAGCAACCGAAAATAATTTTTTTAGAACGATTTGAAACTTTTCAATTTCGCCAAAAAATTTAGGCACCTACCCCCTGTCGATTTTTCTTAAAAATTCGTTTTTCATTTTTAGTAATTTTATTTGGCGCCCTACAGAAAAATTGTCTAATACTTTTTTGTAGGTACCCATTAGCTCTACTTCAGAAAAAAGTTTCATTGAAATATATTCACTATTACAGGAGTTATGGCTGTTTGAAAATTGGACCATTTTTATGTGGTTTTTCTCATTTTGCGGGGTCATGGATCAACTTTTCGAATATTTTTGTAATTTCCACATATTCTCCATTAAAATACGCGTAGTTTGCTTTTTTAAACATGAAAATCGTCCAATCCGTTCAGGAGTTATGACATTTTAAAGATTCGCATGAAATTACAAGGTGGCATTTCTGGCCTCACATTAGATTTTCGGCAAACAATTTTTTTCTCGAAACTGGGTAGGATTTCGAGGGTATGTCTATTCACCAAAAATGATTGTAATTGACCCCTGCAACTGAAAATAATTTTTTTACAACGATTTGAAATTTTTTTTTTCCGTCGAAAAATTTAGGCAGCTACCCCCTGTCGATTTCTCTTAAAAATTGGTTTTTGGTTTTTAGTAATTTTATTTGACGCCCTACAGAAAAGTTGTCTAATACTTTTTTGTAGGTACCCATGAGGACTAGATCAGAAAAAAGTTTCATTGTAATATATTCACTATTGTAGGAATTATGAACGTTTGAAAATTGGACCATTTTTATGTGGTTTTTCTCATTTTGCGGAGTCATGGATCAACTTTTCGAATATTTTTGTAATTTCCACATATTCTCCATTAAAATACGCGTAGTTTGCTTTTTTAAACATGAAAATCGTCCAATCCGTTCAGGAGTTATGACATTTTAAAGATTCGCATGAAATTACAAGGTGGCATTTCTGGCCTCACATTAGATTTTCGGCAAACAATTTTTTTCTGGAAAATGCGTAGGATTTCGGGAGTATGTATAATGACCAAAAGTGATTGTAATTGACTCCTGCAACAGAAAATAATTTTTTTAGAACGATTTGAAATTTTTTAATTTTGTCGAAAAATTTCACACCTTCTCGAATTTTTTTCTCGAAAATGCGTAGGATTTCGGGAGTATATATAATGACCAAAAATGATTGTAATTGACGCCCACAACTGAAAATAATTTTTTTAGAATGATTTAAAATTTTTTAATTTAATGTTTTAATAACTTTTTAATGAAGCTTCAGTCAAGAAATTGACATTCTTGATTTTCGTCTTATTTTGACCTCGAGAATCTCCCATTAAAATTTTTCCCAGGAGTGGTCGAATACCCTGTATATAGATGTATGTATATGTATATGTGCAAACGCTGATATGTATGCATCTTCGAATGAACGCCACGCTTAAATGTTCCGAGTATTCACGGTGAATCCCGTGCAAACGATTTGTAAACTCGACTTTCTTTCGATCATTCTTTCGTATAAGACAATAATTGGACCGTTTTTCAATTCCAGAGAAACTCCTGTACAAGTAATTGAAAATCAGTAAAGAGGCGTTCAATTTAATCCGTATGAGCAAGCTTTAGATCGAACGATTAAAGTATATTTTTATTATTTTATTTGAAGTTCCATCAAGTTTGTTACCAAATTCAAGGACCTTTGTTTTGTTTATATTCCATGGCCCCTTTAGGGAGAGTTCCCCTAAAACTGGACAGCACCTAGTGCCGGACAGTAGCGATATCTTTAAAGTGTGAAACGCTATGCGATCGTTATTTTGTCTAATTAGAAACTGGTGTATCGTACAAATTATAAACTTTTGCATAGTGACTTTCAATCCCTGTCTCAAAATATTTTCAAGATTTAAACAAAATAAGACCGAAAATATGATTACTAAATAGGTATAGGTAAAATACCAATATTTCGATATATTTCAGTTTCCATAAGGGTTATGACAATGCAACCGGTACTTACTGGTATAATAAGTCCCTGTTCGATAGCGATTCAGGGAAAGACGCGACGCGGAGGCAACTTGTACAACGATCGGTAGACAGTGGTACAAGTAGAGGACTCGGCGAACATCGGGGAACCGCTTAATTCCCCAAAGTAAGAAAGCGGCTCGGAAGTCGACGCCTGAAGTTCACAATGCTCAAGGTAAGAGAACGAAAAGACGGACGGACGCGCAACAACGAGGAAACAATGAGTCGCCGTCGGCCGAGGAGGACGAACGAGCGAGCGAGCCGCCATCAAACAATGCTCCGAAACAATGCGGGGAAGAAGGATGCCACCGTGTTACAATGTGGACAATAGACTGATGGGAGAAAGAGGAAGACAGGGACAGAGGACATTTGCGAAAAGCGCGAGCGCAAGGTGGAAAGAAAGACACGGTCACTGACAGAAGAGATAGAGAGGGAGGGAAGGTTGTGGCTACTGCGGAATCCGGACGGCTAAAGCAGCTCTAACGCGGACGACGTGATTTCGACGCCCATTGTTGAGACTAGTTTCAGCGTAGCACGGTGCTCGGAGAAAAAATCCGGATCACGCGTCACCGTATTCCCTCTAACTCTTTGTTAAAGCCATCAATTCGGAAGTCCCGTCCCTCGGTGCTTGACCACATTTTCGATTTTACGAAAGAATTTTACTCTGCACGATTATTACCTGGAAGCTCCACGCCAACGAATTCTTAAGAAACGTACTTAAACGATTCTTAACCATTAAATGGATTATTACGGTCGCTGCGGCCCCCTGCAAGTTTAAGTTAATAATTGTTTAATATATGACAATGCAATTATTTGAAAATTTATGTAATCCTCCATTAGTTCATGAATTTTTAAAGGCTTTAAAGTTGATTTCCAATTTGGTAAAAATCAGCATTATGTAAAACAATTCAGGTGAAATTGAAAGTAACCATTAAGTAAGTAACCATGATACGTAGATCACTTTTGTTTAAAGAGGTAGGCTATTATGTCTGTAAACACAGCCCCAATTAAATACTAGACATTATCAAACATGAGACACCTATTGAGCTTAACAAAAGTAAAAGACGTATGTACTCGAGGAAGATGTTAAATTTATACGATATTCTAAGTATCCATTTTGGCACGAACTTGAATTTTATTATTTCGCAGTCCATTATACGGTTTCTGAATTAATTTTTACATTATTGTACTTGTACAATTCTTTATTTATTACGATAGTTAGCTTTAAAAGCTTATTTAATACTATTGTTATTGTTACTTATTAAAAATCAAAATTTCACGACTGAAATAAAGTTAAGAGTTAATAATATCTCGGTAACCATTAATTGCAGATCATACATGGTGCAATACGTTTTCGAGTAGAATGCAATCCCTTATTGAAATTTAAGGGAAAATATTGTGCATTCCATTTAAAAAATTGGAACTGATCTTTGTATCTCGATGAAAAAGCACGATAATAAAAAACTGATTACCGTATTATGCATTCCCCTGAAAACTACGCAACTCTTAATAAATACTTTATGAATTATTTCACGTCGTTATGTTACGAGACTCACCCCCTATATTTTATAAGTTAAGAACAATACAAACCATGCAACTTTTATTAAAAATATTTCTTATAACTATGCATTTATGAATTATTTCATGTCGTTACGTTACGAGACTCCCCCTCTATATTTTATAAGTTAAGAACAATACAAACCATGCAACTTTTGCTAAAAATATTTCTTCGTACAACAAACACTTTATGAATTATTCGACATAGTCACGTAACGAGACTTATATTTTATAAGTTAAGAACAGTACTCTTTCCACAAAAAAGAGAAATAACAAATAATCGTCGCCCACCGAAGAAATCCGACATAGTTTATTGGCCCGAGCCAACGTCACGAATTTATTGTTCGCAGAAACGGTGGAAACCGTCACGGAAACGTCTTGGTAACCCAGTTTGCAAGAAAATTGAGCGCGATCGAGTCCGCAGGCCGCGAAGAAGACCCTCAAGGTGTGTCCGCAAGCGGAATCGCGACGCATGCCGGTCGGCTGCTGCGAGCTTTATGATCGAAAGAGGGGTCGCGCGGGGGAGGGGACGGGTTAACAATGTGCGGGAGCGAGAAGGAGAATGTCAAGTGGACATTGTTGACGGTGACAATGCCGCTGAAATTGCCGGAGAACAAAGAGGTCTTATGATGACGCTGCTGGCGAGCGAGCGAGAGAACAAGCGAATTGAGCGAGTTGCTCGTGGACAGGGACTTCCCTCCCCTATGCTCTCCTCCGCGCTGGTCCGGTCTTCGCGCACCCTTTCCCTCTCTGTCGGTCGTTCGGTACGACTCCCGGTGAATCGCGTTCCGCCTTCGTCGCGCGGCGAACTCGCCGCTCTGCACCCCTTGTGTATCGCATGGCATTATAACCGTCGGCTCTATCGCGACGCTTGCGTCGATACTCGTGAATTAAGCACCTTGATCCATTAAGGACCGGCGCGCTCGTGTGCTCCAAGTTAACGGTTCTGTTTGGCATTGTTTTAACGCCGCGGTGACGGTGTCTAACGCGCTAACGCGACGGCTGATAACGCATTAACGTGCCACGCCACGGACCCAAGACGTTTAACTTGTCGATAATCGAATTGATATCCTCGCCTTTCCGTTACCTTTCACAATTTATGTGGGAGAAACCGGGGTAAATAGTAACACTTTGATTTTAGAGTACGATAAGTCAAAAAGTAGGGGGAGTTTCCCTAGGACTCTTCTTTCTCTTGAAACAGACCATTTCAGAAATGAAGTATATAATGTTAATGGGAACATATATTGGTAATTTACTGTTATTTGTTTGTACACCTTCGTATCCATTATAGAAACTAAAATACAGAAATATTAGTACATCAAATCTCTATATGAAAATATTAATATATAATTTTTTCGGTTTCTCTATTCCTCCTCAGACCGGCAATATTTTCTTATCGTAATTATGTTACCAGTCTCTAATACCGAAATCAATATAATAATGAAATTGCTGTAATATTAAAACCAAAATAATCACCACCGATCGGTACCCCCGTTTGATAATAAAAAGATATGTATTCCAAACCGTTCCCACGTTTATAATAATTTATCGTACATTGGAATGGAATATTACTTAAATTACCAAATTTGGTAATAGGAGTACCCCTAATATTTTATGCCTTCTATACTGTTTTATTTATAATTCGACAATATTAGAAATCAATATAAATCAACAAAACAAATAATATCATTACAATAGTTAACTAAAACTTTGGTTAAACTTTGATATAGAATTTGAACAGATCATTTGAACCCGATCATTATTACTAGTAACCCCGTGTTACTATTGACCCCGGTCTCCTCTATATTTCAATGAAACGTCAATGAAAATGTAAAATGAAAACACTCGATGAACCAGTTAGCCATTACATTAAAGTGCATAATAATTTCAAAAAATAAAAGCTACGTACAATAGAGTGCATAATAATGTGGCTTATAAATTTGAATTTTATAGCATTCGTGTCATTTTGCATCACAATGAAAATGAATTCTATACTATTCAAATTCGCGAACATGTTAAGAAGCTGAATCTATGCACTAAAATATGCAGAAAGTTATTTAGCATACCCTTTCATATAATTGATGTTTCTGAATTCCTACTCGAAAGTTCAAAACACGTAAAAATGCGAGTGGTACCATTCTTATGCTCTTCAATGTACAGATTAAATTTTCGATGGAGATTATCAATTATTCCGTTCGACGAGAAATCAGAAATTCATCAAAAACCCGTACCGTGCGAACGGGCTGTAACAATTGTTTCACTCTTCGCAACCCCTTTGCACGCGGGATACGTAATTAACGCCGAAGATAACCCGGGAGAAAGGGGATCGCCAATCATTTTTTCCTCTCGAGCCGACGAATATTTAAAGTACCGGTCGCTTGATGCTCGAAAAACTTCAAGACTCCGGTTGTATTCTTTGCCAGCGAACAAGTGTGCGGCACGCGCACAGTTTTGGCCTATTTGCATGTATACGTGTATTCGCGACAGTGGGAAAACGGTAGAAGAGGAAGAAGCGATGGCCGGAGAGAAAGAGAGAGTTTTCTGCGCGTATATACATCTGTATGTACGTGCAGGTATACATCGCCATCGTTCCGTGCTTTCATTCGTTCGCGGAAAGAAGTAAAGAGCTTTGTCGCCGCGGCATCAAAAGCTTGAATGACGCGACGATGAAAGAAGGAAGTATCGGTACAAGAAACTGCACAGTGAATACTGAAAAGAATGTAGTCACGGGAAGAAGGAGAGGTGGGGGGGGGGGGGAGAACGGGTGGACGGGTGGAACGGGAGAAGGAGTTAAAAAGGAAAAGATAGCGAAAACGGGAAAGGGAAGACAGAAAAGAGTCGGAGGAGCATTGCGGGGAAAAAACCTTCTAAGGAAAGACCCGATAAAAGTTTCTGCCTTTAGACGGATATTGGAAATACGTTCCTCGATCGGCTACCACGATTTATTAATTAATTCATTCCTCTGTTGCTCGAAATCGACCGGTCGACCTACACTGCGTGGCATCGTTATAGATCACCCTCCATTAATTAACGGTTAAATTTTCTCAATGTACGCTATGGCACTGAATAAGAACAAAAAATGTTTATAAACATAGATCGTTTAAAGTTTTATTAAAAAGTTGCAAACAAATATGGAATAGAAATGGAATAGCAACCGACTTGTAATAAAATTTTAAACTACCTATGTTTAGAAACATTTTGTCCATATTTAGTACCATAGAACATACTCGCAAGTTTGAATATGCAAATTTGAAACACCCTGTTCACGAAAACAAATTCATTTTTAATTAAATAAACAATTTATAGTCGAGTGATATTGCCCATCAGTCACATAATCGATAGGAATTGCTGAAGCTTCTTTGGACGCACAGAGTCAAAGCATATTTCAAAATTAACGTAGAAGACAGCATAAATAATAATAGCTTTTATGTTTGACGGCTAGAGGATCAAGAGCCCTTTAAAATGAATCTCGTTTTAAGTCGATAGCTTATTTAGTTCAGAAGATATAACGATTTTTGTTTCCAGACGATAGGATAGCTGGTTACGGAGATATAAGGCTTCGAAGCGTTTGTTTACTTTCTATTGTGACGTCGGCGCGAGGTCATTGACCGCGCGTGTAAAAAGTAAACAGTGTGTAGTAAATTCTTGGAAATACTACGACTTCCTGGTCACGAGTGTTGCGATTCACGCGCGAGAGAAAAAGAGGTCTAACGCGTCAAACGGAGACAGAGATAGTCGAATTAAAAAAATTACCCCTTTACATAAATTACGATATCTCGAAAACGGAAAGTCGGATCGACATAAACCGAAAACCATTTCAAAGAGGAAGCTTTGTCGCTGCTAACAGTGTCTCAAACATGGAGATAACACTAATAATTTCGAAACTACACGTAATCAAAATTTTAGTAATTTCAATACGCGTTAATAGTCTTTTGTTACTTTTGTTAATTTTTATTAATAATACTTTGCATATTTAACTATGCAAACTTTTAACTTATTATAAACATGTATACATACACATAATCCTAATTATTGTCTTAATAATAATATCCTAAGCTGATTTGAGTTTACAACAATTTATAAATTATGATGTTAATTGGGGTTAGTTGTTACAAGTAAAACAAGTTAAAAGTAAAAGACTCGTTATATTTCTTTAATACATATGTGACTAATAGCAATTACTAAATGTTTAGTATAAAAATTAAGGTCGTAACAACTTGCCCTCTTAGTATGTAACAACTTATCCCGCTATAGGGCACATTGATACAGAACGCCTTGCTTTGCAAAATTAATTTCTTCGAAGTTATGCTTCTTACTTGGATAAATGTAATTGTGGTTATTAATAGTAAAAACTATATACTTTGAACGAGTATCATTAACGAAATCCAAAATAGACTACAAAATGAATGAAAAATAGCAAACCACCAATTGTGACAACCTACCTCATTCTCCCCTACTATAGGAAAATATACTTGGTCCATATTAAGTCTCCCTTATTTTATACTATAATTTTTTAAATTTGAATTATAACGTTTACTATTTCTATGAAAAATTACTTTATTGAAACGGAATATGAAAAACGCTCGTCTAATAGAGACCTTAGTGTTTGGAAGATTGAACCAGCATAACCGAAGGCCCAAAAATGATCCAAGCGCCGTTGTCACGGATCATATCCAATTAAACCCCCTCCGTGCAACCCTGGTATCCAGCCCCGTCGTCGTCCTGGCCGAGGCTGACGAAAACACGTCCGTGGATTACATCGTTGCCAGGCACGGCCGAGTTCTAATAGCTAAGTCAGGTACGCCGGATTACGCTAAACTATTACGAGGCTTCAAAGCGCGAGCGAGAAAGCTAGCCTCGCTGTGTACAGGGTGTCCCGTATTGGGGGCCAGCGGAATCACGGCGGAATGACGTGAAACCAGGAGGGGAGAGGAGAGGGCTGAAAAGCCGTACCCGCGGCAGCGTATGCAGATAATCGGTACAAAGCCTTTCGTCGAATGACAAAGGAGAACACTGGCCAGCCTCGTGGTTCTCCTGCGTCTATATGCTACCGCGTGCATACACGCTCCCATTCAGCTGGTATTATTATACTGGGTGGCGGCGTGCTACTGCGAGAGGCCCAGTTTCGACGGCTTTATTCCATTCGGTGAAACGAGACGCGGTTTACCTCGCGACTCCGCCGACTCGTTCGCGAATCCGAGAGACACTGGTTCCCCAGCACGGCTTTCTCGTTCTGTTACAAAATTTTACTCTTTTCACCGTCGTGGTGGAATATTGAAACGATCAACCGTTCCTCCTGAGTCGCTACAGGTCCAAAATAAGTTAGTCACCCTGTAACTAAGGACTATAGTCATCTTCACCCGCACCGAATAGGAAAGTTATAAAACCCTTACAAATACGTTTGGGGGGTGTTCTATTCTGTTCTGTTCCTCGCGAACATAATCAAAATAATAAATTCCATTTTTTTAAAAAGCAAAATTGCATTTTTTAGATGCACCAATGCAACTGCATCCGTTTTTAAAATGAAACTCTATATCTGCGATAGCACTGTTCAGTCTACTTTTCCAAGCTCTACAAAATAGTATTACGGTACTTATGCAATAAACCTAATAGTTCAAGAGTTATGGCAATTTAAAGTGAAATAATTTAATAAACTTTAAAGTGCTATAACTCTTAAACTGTCAGGTTTAGGCTATAAGTGTGTTAATACTCTTTTGTAGAGATTCAAAAACTGCACCAAATAGCATAATCAAAATTATGAAATTCTACTTTTCTTAAAAGTGCAATTGCACTTCTTAGATGCACCGATGCAACTGCATCCATTCTTAAAATGAAACTCCACGACTGCGATGGCATTATTCGATGTAGTTTTTCATGCTCTAGAAAATAGTATTAGAGTACATATGCCATAAATCTAATAGTTCAAGAGTTATGGCAATTTAAAGTGAAATAATTTAATAAACTTTAAAGTGCTATAACTCTTAAACTATCAGATTTAGGTTATAAGTGAGTTAATACTCTTTTGTAGAGATTCAAAAACTGCACCAAATAGCATAATCAAAATTATGAAATTTTACTCTTCTTAAAAGTGCAATTGCATTTCTTAGATGCACCGATGCAACTGCATCCATTTTTAAAATGAAACACTACGACTGCAATAGCACTGTTCAGTCTAGTTTTTCAAGCTCTACAAAATAGTATTACGGTACTTATGCAATAAACCTAATAGTTCAAGAGTTATGACAATTTAAAGTAAAATAATTTACTAAACTTTAAAGTGCTATAACTCTTAAACTGTTAGGTATAGGCTATAAGTGTACTAATACTCTTATGTCCATACGTTTATCTCTTTTATGTACTTATAATATAGTTTATATCGTTAAGTTTAAAGTGTTCGAATCATTGAATCTGACCACACGCCTGTAACCACTCCTGACATCCTTACAATTTAATATTTAACCCTAAATAATTCCGTCATCGATACAGGACACCCAACCAACGAATCTTCAGTCATTCTTACACAATAAAGGTTGACGAAATGCTAGGCGGTAGGTTCGATTTCCACCTGAAATTCGAGGCGCGGAGCGTAGTTCTCGTTTGCTTCCGCGACGACAGCGCGCGTCAGAAAGCTAGGTACATCTTACTTCGATAAAAGTCGCGGAAGTCTATTAATCACTGGAGCGCATTGTGGCATTCAACCGAGCGGCATTCAGGGTTTCAATATTATCGATACTCAACAGCGGACCGGCATCCGCGTCTATTGAAAGAGAGCTTATCAATAGAACGCAGGACACTCTTGCTGTATCCGTCTGTAAAGCGCTCTAAGCTCGGTGGCTCCTCGTATAACCTTCCGGGAGCGGTATCCGCCTCTAGGCGAGGGATTTTTCATGCGGACGACTAAGTTGCTGTTTACGGTCAATTCGTTCGACGGACGTTGGCTCGGTGAACTTCGACCACGGCTTGATTTACGCATGCAACCCCAATTAGCGTGGTCATCGCTTAATGGTGAACCTGAAGTTCCATTCTTCGAGACGAAGAGTAACTGGCTTGATCAAATATTTATAGAATTAACTAAATTTTATGTTTCGTCTAAACCACCAAAGAAATCATCTGTGTTTTATTAGGCATTTACATACTGAGAAAATTTTTTAATAAAAATTACTCTGTAATAGAGGAAGCTTGGGACAACCTAGCTTTTTAAAATTTATCCTTTGTTATTGGAATTTTTAGGTTTTGCTGTAAAAATTCCACCAAGATTAAATTTTAATAGATCTTGTCTTAGACTTGCTCAAATTAGGGGTAATTTCTACCTCTTGTAATCCAATTAACCGTATTGTTGTATCTGTAAAATACTATGACAATTTTGTGTATTTTTTTCCTAAATTATAAACTTCGAAACATATGATTAACTAAATTAACCCTCGTGTCAATAACCAAGGCACCCAAAGCGCCTTTTTCGAGGAAGTCAGATATAAAATAATGATTTTACTTCCATGCTTTTCCTAAATTCTTTCTTGGTGGATTTTAGTAAAAATGTCGGTCGTCGATTTAATTTGCACATAGAAAAATATATCCTCTCTCAAGTCAATTACATTCAAAGTATCGAAGATGTCTGCTTCTACCCACTTAAATCTCTTGACGTAGACTTTGAGTTAGTTTCTTCATATCAAGTGTCCTCGTGCCAAGTTTATCTGTTTTACGTAGGTGGTGCTTGTTTGTTTCCTTTGCTTTCGTGTTATAAAAAACACTGCAAACATCTAATTTATTCTTTTTTCTCTCATCTTTTCTTTCTGATCATTGTATCGTAATATTTCCTAACAATAACTTGAAAGCTAGTTACATAAAAATCCACATAAAAAATATATATAACAATTCATGAATAATATATGGAAGTACAAGAATAGTTTTCCAGGCAGTTTGACTGCCCAAGCACGTACGTAAAAAAAGATTTCTAGGGTATCAAAAGGATGAAAGTACTCCGAGTCTGTGTCGCCAAAGGGATTTTCATGAGTAGCACAATTGGATGGACCGAATAATACGCTTCCTTACGTTCAGCTTCGATTAAGCTTAAAGGTCAGGGATGATTCGCCTCAAGAATAAAAGCAAGCAGGCGGCGATTTGACGAAATCTCGTAAGGGACACTTACAATGTGCTCCCTCTGATTTCGATGAAATTTCGCAGGTTTATAAAACGAATAAAAATATACGTATGTTTTTTCAACTGTGGTAACTCAAGTTCAATATGTGAAACTACCCTCGAAAATATCAACCTTCTGATGCCACTATACGTGTAAAAAATATTGAATTAATCACAGTAATAACCATCTATTTTCTACAGAAAATTCTTGCAAATATTCACTTTATATTTTACATTGTCGACACGCATGTAATTATATATTTATAAATATTAATATCAATACAAGGTAAAAATGTTAAAAAGTTATGAGAATATGGGTGGAAAGATGATAACTTCGATGTAAAAATTAATATTATTTTTCGTCAGAGACCGTCGAGAATTCGTTCGAAGAACTTTCTTGTACCTTCAAGAGTTTTCAAGACAGCACTAAAGGATGAAACTTTGCAGGATAATTTCACTACTTAAATTTGAGTTACTTTAACTACAAAAAGGAGGCATCCTTTATATTTAACCTTTTTACAAACTTGTGGTTTCATAAAAATTAGGTGACTCTTCACTAATAGCCTTTGTCAGTAGAATCAGACTCTCATAGCCAGACGCGTATTATACAGATATATTTCTCGTCCCTCGAATACAAATATTACCGTTTTATTTATTTTACACCTTTATTATATGCGCGATGATATAATAAAATGCACAAAAAATAGAAACACTTATGAATGAAAAGTAATATCGTATGAATATTATTATGAAGAAAGATATGTTTAGGTAAATAGAGAATAAAAAATAAAGAATGCGTTCAGTTTTTCTGTACAAGTATACATTTAAACGAGAAGTTAACATATTAATTCCAACTACTTATTGTAGTTTGCTGTGCGAACGGAGACATATAACTTTACTCGGAAGCCAAGTTTTAGGTGATAGATTTCAAAGCACTCGTCTATACACAGTCCCACGTCACAGTCACTTTTGTCCTTTCTTTACCCTGTTTGCTGAGCATAGCGAAACGTCTTTGAGACTCTGATTTCTTTTCTCTCGGAGTATTTTTCGAAATAAAACTGTCAAGAACTCACCGAGTTTTGACAACAAATTTTTTATTAGATGTATTCTAAACTGCAGATGATTTATAGGTTGATCGATACCTTCTCAAAGACTAAGCTGCGATTGACAACTATTTCGAACGGAAATGCAAATAAAACACGATCTGATACTTGTTAACTAATTGCTAAAATATTCTAAAATATTCTACATGTTCTAAAAATAACTGTTTCAAATTGTCACATAAAAATTCTAACTAAAACTCTTTAAGAACTGAAATAATGTTATAATTTACAATTCTGTATTGGTTTTGAAACGATTCTATGTTCTATATCGGTTATAGTTTGATATCTTTTATTTACTGTCTACTATTACTACAAGTAAGATTCTTATAATTTTGTTAATTTGTACATATTGTACAAGCATAACAGTAACGAAGTACTAATATTGATAAAACAAATATGAATTAAAACTACCCAATGAATGCTGATTTCACACTAATATCTGTTCAATAGAAAATTTTGACAAAACTGATATATTTTTAAAAGGCCACAGAATCTAAAAACAATACATTCCTAATTGACATAAGAACTCGTTAGAACCGTTTCAAACCTGATACACATCAGAACCTTTTTTATTCATAACTCTCATATTATCTTTCAAATCTTCAGCACCTCCTTCTTGGAGGATTCACCCTTCGAAGCGAATTGATATTCAAAAACATACGTGTCCAATGTTTTTTCCAAGAACTATCTCCCATTTTCATCAAAATGTTACGTATACAGATTCGATTGGTTGTGAGCTTAGCTCAGATTGTATTTTCAAGCCGTTCAGGAGATACGAACCACCTATGATCAGACACGATTCTCTTTTTCTCTCGGATGTCATTACCGATAGATATTTCCGTCTGTGTCGAGGAGAGGCGTTTCTGTACATCGATGTTTGACGCGAATCCGCCATTAATCCATCCGGGTGTGCACGTATGCAAAAAGACCACGAGATATACCGCGACGAATTCGCGGTATACACGGTTTCCTGACCAACAGACGATTCTCTCTCTACGGTCCAGTTAGACGATACAGAATTAAGCTCGAAAGTACTTGGGGAGTACCGGGCCTACAGAGCTATAAACAGCGACAAAAGGATACCGAGTGGGCGACGAGCATTGAATGTACGAGAAAGGATTGTATGCCAGCGAACGCTGCCGCTGACGATGGCGCAGCGACGTTGTTGCTTTTGGCATACGTGTGTCGCGTGCATGGACACGCGATCGTACGTCTGTCTGTAGCCAGCTTTTCGGTGTGGCCGCGCTGCCAGCGGAAAAGAGGAGTATTTTCGCCCGCGTCCGTACGAACGTAGGGACGAAACAATGTGGCCCTTTCGCGCGAGAAAGAAACGGGAAAGCCAAGCCCGAGAGAGACCCTAAGAGCGATTGAAACCCTCGATCGTCCGTCTCTTGCACTCTTTCCTCGCTTACCCCTTCGTAGCAACCCTCCTTGTCTATTCTACGGCTCGCCTTTCTTCGCCCGCGTCTTTTTGCACTCGACCAGCCGTCCGTGTTGTCGCGTCCTCCGCAGCCGTCAATTCGTCCTCGCTTTGATAACGAGACTGCGCGCCCCGACGACCGCGAAAACGTTACAGTCCGCCTCCGGGGCAGGGACGATCCATCCTGAGACCTCTGTACGTTTCCCGAGTTCTTCTGGCCGGTTGGCCTTGACCTCTTGGACTCACCAGAAGAGTCCTGCGACACTGTCGTGGACGAAACACGCGACGACCAGTTGAATCGCGTTATCTGACGAAGCTTTCGAGACTGATCTACAGTCCCTGGTCGTTCGATTATAGTCGCTGTGAAAATCGTACAGGTTGTATCGTGAGAAGTCTACTATAACAGGATAAGGAATTTGGTTGGATCAATACTTTGTAGCTATTCTTCTGGAAAATAAACAATTTGACGTTATTCTTTATTAATGGGAAAAAGAATCAAATTTAATTTAAAAAATGAATTAAATACTTAGTAGGGTAACTTGTCTAGGTAATCTGATGTTTTAGGTTTAATTATTTGTCATTTTAATGCACATCGAACGTGCTCAATCATATTATATTTAAATCAGGTGATTGAGCTGGTGCGTAAATAATTTTGGGATAGTTGTATAGTAGAAATTCTTGAACAATCTTTGATGCATGTTTCGCCGTAAACATGCTACTACCATCACTTCCAAACAAGTTAATCTCAAGTTAACTTCAAAACACAATTTTCTATGCATGTAATGCAAAAATTAGAAATACGTTGCACCGTAAAAGAGAAAAAGGATGACTGATAGAAATGTTGTATTTATACAATAAGAGAAACTTATTTCGTTAAAACTACATATTCAATTTCCGAATCATCTATGTTTTGTAACCGTAAATACTCGACAAAGTGGAATACGTTCATGTTCCATACTAAATTTGCATCGTTTCTATTCTAGAAAACAAGTATTGAGGAACTTTTGCTTTAAAGCTAATAGTTTCATTCAATAGTTCGAGAGTTATATCACACTTTGCAGTGAAATAATTTAATAAACTTTAAAGTGGTATAATTCTGGAACCATTAGGCATAAGGCATAAGTGTCTTTGTACTCTTCTATAGAGATTAAGAAACTGCACCGGATAGCGTAATCAAAATTATGAAATTCTATTTTTTTAAAAAGTGCAATTGCATTTCTTACATGCATCGATGCAACTGCATCCAATTTTTAAAATGAAACTCTACGACTGCGATGGCATTATTCGATGTAGTTTTTCACGCTCTAGAAAATAGTATTACAGTACATATGCCATAAATCTAATAGTTCAAGAGTTATGGCAATTTAAAGTGAAATAATTTAATAAACTTTAAAGTGCTACATCTCTTAAACTATCAGATTTAGGTTATAAGTGTGTTAATACTCTTTTGTAGAGATTCAAAAATTGCACCGGATAGCGTAATCAAAATTATGAAATTCTACTTTTCTTAAAAGTGCAATTGCATTTCTTGGATGCACCGATGCAACTGCATCCATTTTTAAAATGAAACACTACGACTGCAATAGCACTGTTCAGTCTAGTTTTTCAAGCTCTACAAAAGAGTATTACGGTACTAATGTCATAAACATAACAGTTCAGAAGTTATGGCAATTATAAATTGTGTCCTTGTCAATTTCAGAATATCAAACGGCAAGAATTTATGGGTCAATCTAATATTAATTCGATTCATAAGGTTTTATGTATTTATGTTTAGAATCAAAATACGTTCCAATAAGGAGTTTATTGATGCTCCAATACTGTAGCAATTTGGGGAATTACCTTCACCAGGGTTTAATGACGCTCTCATGCTACAGGGAATCGTCGATAAGTGTCGCGAGTCGGTCTGAATTGCAGCAGATTGAATTGTTTGTTAGTGTCGTGCAATCCAGATCGCGACACTTACAGATTCACTATAGTATGTAAGCGCCATTAGACCTGGTGAAGGCAATTTTCCTAATTGCTACAATATTGCAACATCAATAAACTCCTACTTGATAGGAGTACACATTAAATTTTACGAGACATCCTGTGAATAGAGCTAACTTATAATTGTCCCTATTTAATTATTCATATCATAGAAAGTGTTGAGTATCGACACCTAATATTTTACATGTACCAAGAGGGAACGCTATCATTTTGCAACAGCAATGTGAGTGAATCATTAATCAGAAATTCAGATAATGTCATAATGTAAATGGTGATCACATTGAAGCTTTCCTGTAAATAAAATCATTAAAACATTAACAAAGAAATCATGATTTCCTAATAACACTAAAATTAAAATATCTCTTAAACTAATGATCGTTTACCATAAATAGATTGATACTTTTTTGTAAAGTATATCATGGTGCACCAATTAATGCAAATGAAAAATATATGATTCCGTTTAAAAGAAAACATTAATAGTCTCCATATGTTCCCTAGACGTCCACCTACAAAAAAACTAGTAACATCAAAATAATTCAACTTCGATTGAAACAATTTTCGCTACCCATAATAATCCTAAATATGGATGACAATTTATGGTAACCCACTCCATAGCTACTTTCGGAACCTTTAAAAATCCTTTTCGATTACCACGTTCAGTATTTCTTACGTAAAAGACGTACGCCTGTTTTGTCGTGGCTTATAAATAAAATCCTGCAATTTCTCGAGCGAACTTGCCCTATAATCCTTCCAACGGTTCGTTCCGATCTGAACGATCGACAACGCTCAAAGAGTTAAACAAATTCCCATCGAGGGATCTATGGTTTCCGGCGTGCGTGCCTTCGGTCCCGAGCGTCCATCGAATCAAGCACGATTCATTACTATCCCCGAAGTCGTCGATGACAATGGGATTCTTTTATTTTCGTGCAAACCTCGAAGAGAAGCAAGGACGACAGAATGAGAAAGTAACGACGCACGCGGGGCGAAGACGCGGACGGCTGGCAATAGAAGAGGGTGGTATGTGCAAGAGGGGCGAGTATTGGTAGACACAGATGCGAGGGGTGGTTGCAGGTTGATAGTCAAGACTGCCTTCAGATTCCAGAGTGAAGCATTGTGTCCCGAACGCGCATTGTCCTCCCGTCACCGGGAACTCGACAATGCCGAGTCCGTAAGTTAGTAACCCTACCGTAAAAACTTATCTCCACCCCAAACCATCGACCTCCAGCCTCCGTGATTCCGTTCGATTTCCAACCTCCCGCCTTTCCCGTCCTGGCTCGTGTGACTTCTGATGCTTTTCCGTCTACGCGTCTTTCGTGCGCGAGAACAAACGATTTCAGCCGTGTCTACGACGTTCCTGTTCTTCCGCGAACGACGAGCACGAATTACGGAACGCGACTTCCCGGAAAGGATTGCACGCTTCGAGCATCGTGGAGAGAGCTTTTCGCGAGAGTCTATCGCGGCGGAAATTCGACAACCAAACGCCACAAATCCCTAATTCCGAAACCCGGCGCGCCTGCCCACTTTAGTTTTACGATTTTTCCAACGCTCGACACGGACTGGCGACTTTCGTCGTTGCGATCACCGACGGCAATTCTAGCGAATAAACACTCGAGATTTTCGTTATTACCTATCGAGGGAGTATTCTGCTCTGGAACGCAATTTTTTAGAGGAACGGTGAAATATTTTTCTATTAAATTTGGACGCAAATGTTTGAAGAATATTCAACATTTTTTTCGTACGAAAAGATTAATATTTTAAAAGTTACGGTAGCCTTGGCCAAAGGTCCTTCGAAAAGGGTGCACGATTGCTACGATTCCAGTCGTTTTGTTCATACAAAATGGAAAAAAAACATGTTACTCGATATGGACGTGGTTATAGCCAGAATTAGAATAATTAAAAAATGTTGGAAACTAGACATTTGACAACACTTTAGATTCGAAGAATCTATTTTCTGTGTTTAATAATTTGATATATTTATTGATGTTTAAATATGAAACTAATTTTTAAAAAATAGTTTCTGCCCCGTATTCAAACATCACATGATATTAGGACTAACATTTACAAAACGGTGTGTGAACTTCACTACTTAAGATTCGAAACACGTAATCAGGCTAGATTACAAAAAAATACATGGGTTTTCACCGGATGGGAAACATTAAATATGGAACAAACGGAAGAAAGAATTAAGTCCACAACTTCTTCGCTGAATACTAAATTTTTGAGAAGGAAACATCGTGACATGAGGCTACATTAGGTATAGATCCCACACATCGATTACATAAAAAGGTAATCGAAAAATTACATTAACATTTTAAACACTTCGTCGATAGAAAGTTTGAAAAAATTAGAATTAAAGGTAACAAGTAACATTTTTAAATATGATAAGGATCCTAAATACATAATATGTATTACCAAATCGTAGGCAATTTATTAAAGAAATAAAAGAATTGAATCGGAGTAAACAGTACAGTCATTGGCTCTTTAAGGAAGAGTGCCGCTTAAATCATGTAATATTAATTTTAATTTAGTAAATCTGAAAATAAAATCAACATAAACAGCTCTAAAAATTAATAGATTTGTACAAAACCATTTATAATAAAAACAATAATGAAGAAATTGTAAAGAAACATAGTTATTTGCTAGATCAACATAATGATTGTTCACTCATTCGACAGTGATTGGCTGTTGCTTTTGGTAAAATCAATTTATTATATGAATGTTTTAATACTAATATAGATATTTTATTCAATGTATAATTTGAAAGAAAAAAATAAATTCATTTAGCAATGAAGAAGGAATTAAAATTATTGAAAAAATAAGTGTGTTTTATTATTTATGTGTACATTTGTACCTATTTAACTAGACAGAGATAACAAATATTCTGAAAACAGAATTAATTACATTTATAGTAATAATGTTTTTCACTTTGTAATTTATAATTAATTCCTGCATATCGATTATCTTTGGTATTAAAAAGTGCTGGTTTTTCTTTTGAAATAGTATCATTTTCAAAATAAATATTTTGGTTTTTGTAGTTATCAGTGACTTCTAGTTGTAGTATCTAAGCTTCTTTTTTACAATTTTTTTAATTCCTTTCTTTTGTTTCTTTTATTTTTTTACTTTTTTCCTGCACCTTTTGTAATCTTTTTATCTCTTTATTTATATTTCTATTTCTTCAAATTTTCCACCTCTTTTACTTCTCTCTGATTCCTCTGTACTTTCTTTTTTATTCTTTAACTCCCACTGAATAGAGAAAAACAAATCCAATCATTGTGTCATTGTGAATATATCATTGTTGTTCAGTGAAATTTATGTGACCATTAGTTGTTAGCCATTGTATTTTTATTTATTTAAATAATTATAAACATTTTTAACACGTTGATTGCTATACCAGTTTTCTCTGTCTACGGACATTTTTTCAAATTATAGTGTAACAAATATAAATATTCAATAATTTAATGGAGTACTTGTTATTTTGCAGTATTCCTAACTAATGACATTATTAAAAAATATATGTCTATTAAGATTCATTTATTGTAAGCGTTTTAAAAACACGTTGTAAAATTGAAGTAATGATCACCAGTGACCAGCATGGTAATCAACGTATTAATACGATCTTAATATTTTTACTATTCCCTCCATAAATTAATTTGAGAGTTACATGTGTCGTAAATAGAATTAAATGCATAAAAATGCTGAATTTGCATTGCAAATTGAAAGATTCCCAAAAAGCCATTCTATTCATTTATACTCTTAATTGTAAGTGACTAATTATTACATCTACAGCAATAAAGCACAAGAAATTAGCATATGACTGTAGAATAAAATTATTTCTTAACACACTGATTGCCATACCAGTTCTCCACGTCTAAAAATGTCCTCAAGATTCTTTAAAATTATAGCGTGAAAAATAGCAATATTCGATAATTCGATAGTATATCTATTATTGTCCATCTCCAAAGATAATGAGGTTATTTACAATTGCTCAAATATTACAATTTTATAACCTGTTATAAACTTAAAATGCCGGTCACCAGTGACCACCATGGCAGTCAACGCGTTAATATTCCTTCGTTTTTAAAATAGGGCCAAATGACTGGTGGCTAACGACTGTACCGTTTACCCCTAGAATGTGCGCGACCGCGTCGATCACGAGTCGAGTCGAAGAAGTCGATGGTCAGCAAGCGGAGCGGCACTCTCGGGTCGGAAGTGAACGTCCTGGGGACCGGATACAAACATTAGGGGTTGGCGGGCGGTCCTCTCGTTGGGACTCAAGTTGTCGGATCAGCCGGACAACGCGTGGTTGTCGGACAAAGCTCTTCTAATTGTCCCCATCAACGACGAAGAATGGACCGCGGGCCTGCCGCTGACAATTTCATTTGTAATTTGCATAAGGCTTATTAAAATCACAATGGACGTGGACCCACGGGGATGCTCGATCGAGGTGGCCGCTGGCTTCTTTTTTTTCTTTTTCTTTTTTCGGCCTGCCCGATAGAGAATAATCACGGCCACCGCGGCGCTGGTAATTGAACTTTAATAAGAAGCAGGACTCGACTCGGCTGCCCGTAAGAAACAAGGCAAGGACGCTGTCTGAGGCTACGGATCTTCGGCTAACAAGCAATAACGACGACTGATACGAAAAAAATTTGTTATTGAAACTTACTTCTGAGATGGACGATCCAGCAGGTTCTCTTATCCATGATTACATATCCACTGGGTCACACTTTAACACACTATGGCACTTTAAACTTTCAAACTTTTAAAATCGACCGAATTTACTTTTATTTATCGTCTATCGAGGGGTTGATAAATTACGAAATAAAAAAAACAATCGAGAACAGAATGTAGCGTTGTTTTTTTATCAAAACCGAGATTCGATGAAAAGTGTGAAAAAAATTTATCAGTTACGTCGTGGAAGTCGCGAGATTAAAGCGTTATTAACGAAAGAAAAATTATAGACGCGGAATTGCAATGTCGATGTTTTCTTTTCGCGACACCCGATAAGATTTCTCGTTTCCCGAAATGTGTCGCGCACGTGAAAGACGGCGCGGAACTGAACCATCTCAAAACGTTATCATATCGCGCGCCGCCACATTCCCCCACCAGTTTCTACCAAAATGCGTCTACGCATCTCTTATTCGCACAGCGAGGAAAAAAAAATCATTCGAAAACGCTTGCAAATGGGCTGTCTCGCGAATGCTTTCATCGACAAAAACAAATCGAACAAGATTAAAAGAAAAAAAAATTTCAATGGAAGTACAGTGTATTAGATTGTTTAATATAGTTTATAGGACTTTTATTATATTTATCTTAACACAGTTAATGTGCAGGATCGTTTTAACTCAGGAATCTGCTGAATGCAAAACAAATGTAATCAGTTTTTTTAAATTGCAATTATACAATATTTATTGCTATGAAAATTTCCTTGGCTCTTTAGACGTTTGAATCATATTAGCGATTCCATGTAAACAAGTTGACAAGTCAAATAATAAAACAAAGTACAATGAAAAAAACACAAAGCTGGATTAGTTTCTTTTGGCATTTCTTAAAACGAACATTTACTATTTCGTTTACTCGCTTTCTATGGATCAGTGTCTGACTCTAGGACAACTGTTCTCCCAAACGCAAGCACGATTCTCGTCGCGAACGTATCCCTCTTCGCAAATACAACCGTCCATACAGCTTTTTGTCCGGGTACAAGGTCCGGACTCCCAGATATCGATGTTATCGCAGGCCTTCTCGCACGACGGATCCGCCTCGCAGAAACTGTAAACTTCGTTTTCGCCGCAACTGGTTACGATCTGCGCTTTATTGGGTCCTTAAACGTTAAAAAGAAATATCTACTATTCGACCGTGTGAATTGTCATGAAATTAAAACAACTTACTGTAAAGTATCGCTCCCGTGATCGTTTCTAGATACACAACCAGAAAGAAACTGATCGTAATGTAATGCACGCGTAACAGCTTCATTTTGCTCGAACCACTAAAGAACAAATGCAAGCACTAATCGTGGCGCCGTAGCTTTAAATATGCGCAAACGTGCACAGCATACATCCAAAACGGCGTATGATATCAACGGGAGAACCAGTTTCAGTCGCACGCGTGGGAAACGTTCTCAAAACGGCGAACTTCGTAAATGACGCATCGGGGAAATAGACAATAAAACAAAGAGCCAACGCGCGAATACCAAACTAAGTACATATATGCGGACCGGATTTTTTTTCTTTTTTTTTTTACAGACGATAAAGAAAGGCGACAGAAAAACGCTACATTTCTGTTCTCGTGTTTATGTATTTGTGGATCTTTGAATTGTACAGTAACTCGTTTACATACAACATATATAAGTGTCTTACTAGGTAAATTACTTGTATGATATCTTAAAATAAGTATTCGTAATAAAGAAGGAGCGAGTCGTAATAAACGGGTGTACCGAAACAAAGCGGCGTGGGAGAATCCAAAGTCGCTCTCAACGTGGGGGAGGGAGAAAAACTAAATTTCCCTACTAAGGAGTCTCTTCTTCGTTTGCGCCGGTAATTCGCGACTCGAAACCGATGAAATCCGTAAATGATACAGGTTTTCTTTATTTCAATCGCAAGGATAAATCGGATACGTGGCGTATCAACGTTAAAAATTCGCAAATGGATTCGCGAGAGGGGAAAAAAAAAAAGAAACACAAATTTCAACCGGTGTACTCGTAACTTGCAACGGTTTCTCGTTAAAACAGTGATGGATGGTCTCTAGTCTCCTGATAATGAATGATAATGAAAAGCCACTCGCATATACGTGAAATATACTGCGACCAAATACTTCCCTTTGAATATGCGCGCCACAGCAGAAGCCTCTCGTTTTCGTTTTTATTATCCTTAATACTTACGCGACTGTTCCGTTAAAAGCAAAAAAAGAAAAAAGAAAAAAAAAAAATCCCGACGCTACGATGCGAAAGTAAGTACTAGAGTCGAAATACATGTAAAATTATTTTCGCTAATGATAAAAAAAGAAGAAAACGTTAATGGGGAGTTCTCGAGAGTACTCGTTTTCGCGTGAAACAAACACGCTACGTTCGATCCGCACGAGAAACTCGATTACACGCATTTCTTTTACTACGAATATTTACCACGTATGTGGATATTCGTTGTACGGGTATGACGATCAAGTGAAACGGTTCGCTAACTTGTGATTCTCGTCGGTGTAAAACTATCATGCATTCGCTGTGCCTGATAGAAGCTAAAATGTGAAAGCAAATAAGCTGGCATTTCTCTAGATCGTCATAGCAACCGGGTTTACATCACACTTCTCTACGATATCCCCTTCTTGACATTAGTTTCTCTTTTTTTTCGTTTAAATGTACCGAGAAAAATCGTTCGGTACAACAATATTAAGAAGTCTATGCCTCACGTGATCCGGTCGATGTCTAACGCCGAGGAAAAGTGTTATTATATCACAGACGAAGGAGAAGAATCGAAGCAGCAGCGGCGACGGGGCTTTCTACCAAATCTTAGCGGCAAGGGCTCTCTGCATTAAAACATTCTTGCTTCGCTGCTTCATGCGCTCAATGAAGTACTCCTTGCCGTCCAGGTTATCGCTGGCAGGTCCAACCTCCTCATTCTAGCAACAAACGAGAGTTAGTTGGCTCCTAGGTCGCATGTTTCTTGCACGTGTGGCTCATCACCATCATCATCATCATCATCTTTTATCATCATCATTATCCTCATCATTTACTCCTGATATTATCATCATCCGGATTATCATGATCGTCATCGCGAAGACAGGCTGTTGTTTCGCGATAGCCTACGCAGAAGAGACCTAACCAACCTTGTTAGCTGTGTCGCCCCCCTCGCCCTCTCCCCACCTCTCGTAGTCATCGTCATCCCTTTCTTCGCCCTCGCTCAAAGGTCCATCTTGCCTCTTGCTAGGAGGAACGTTTGATCCTCCGCCACTCTGCTGGTGTTCCATGACGTCGTCGCCACCCTCGAGCATTTTGTTGATCTTCTCTTTCGCTTCGTCGACCTTTCTCATCGGGTCGGGAGAGTAACTACGATCGCTGTATCGATCGCGAGAGGCGGCGCGACGGTCTCGGAAGTCTCGTCTGTCCCGGAAGTCGCGGAAGCCCTGCTTACCGTGGAAGAATCTGCCGCCACGATTACCACCGCGTCCGCGTCCGCCGCCGCGATTGTTGAAGCCACCGCCGCGTCTGTTGCCAAACCGATTGTTGTGCTGATTGTTGTAAAACCGATTACGATTCTGGAAGTTGTTACCACCGCCACGATGATTCGGGTTGTTGAAGCCCTGGAAACGCGGCTTGTAGTAAGTGCCGCGGTTGTTGTACGGCCGGAACTGCCTCTTGCGATAGTAACTCCTGTCTCCAGACCTGCTGCGACTGCGACTCCTAGTGTACGATCTGGAGCGTGACCTAGAGCGTGACCTACTGTAAGTGCCTGATGGAGAACGGCTGTATTTCCTCTCGTAACTGCCGGATCGTCGATTCGAGTACGATCGCGAACGACTTCTCCTAGGCGACCGTGATCTCGAGGAGCCTGAACTAGATGCACTACGAGATCTGCTGCGCGAACGTTTCGCTGGACGGTCCCTGCTCATTCGTTTGGTCACTGCTCCTCTGCCAGACGACTCGCGTTTCTTAGGCGTCTGTCTGTGCTGCCGTTCTGCTTCGCTGTCGGAATCCGTTCTAGGTCCTTTGGCCTGGTTTTGACTCTTCGTTGGTGGAGGCGGTCGTGGCGGTTCCGGTGGATGACCAGCACCGCTGTTACTTTGCCCGATTGGCTGGAATTTGCCACCGAGATTGTTACTAGAACTGAATTTACTAGGTACTGCTTGCGCTGTGGATAACGAAGGGTCCTTGTATGACTGGAACTTATTCTGTGGTTGTGGCGTGGGATATTTGACTGGCGCCTGTTTAGGAATCGGTGGCTCTTTGGGCAACGGCGGTGGAGTCGGTGCAGACATAGGTTGAGCAGCTGCCGCTCTCTTTTCTGCGAGTTCTCGTTGCATTTGTTTCCGGATGTTCATCGATTTTTCAAGGGCAGCGCGCTGCAACTTCTCTTCTAGCTCGTTATCATCGTCTTCCTCACTGTCTACGTTTGGTTGCATTTTCTTACTTTCCATAGATACGTCTTGCCATTTTTGTGGAATAATATCCTTTTGCCTAAACAAACGAACAATGATATTCAGACAGTGACATATTTTGCGTTGATACGAAATTCGATACTCGTTATTGACCATTTCTCTTACCTAGCGGCCTGTGCAGCTTTCCATTTTGCATTTAACGCGGCTGTATCCAGAGTTGGTAACTTTGGCTCGGGATGAATTAACTGAGACTCCTGCTCAAATATGTCTGTTAACGGTTTCCTTTGTATTTCTGCAGAAAAATTAAAACCATATGATATTAGATCGAGCGTAACGAATTTAAAATACTTCCGTTCTTACAAGTTATGGGATATTACCTTTGCGTTGCTGCGCGGTCATCGGCATTCTAGATTCCCGTTCGTGATACGCTTTCGAAGCTTCATCTCTCTCCCTTTCCCTCTCTCTGCGCAGCTCCTCCTCCCTTCGTGAACTCTCAGCGAGCTTCTCCGCGTTGCTAAGAGGGGAAGCTATGTCATTATACTGTGCTACATACCTAGTGAATATAAAAACATAAATAAAATACGGTATGTTATAGACCGCGTTTCCATTCATGTTTCTTTAAAAATTGTGTAAATTGCGGGTAAATTAGCTAATGAAATATGAATAGAACGTAACACTTCAAAATAACACCGATGCCCTACACGGTCACGAAAATATTCATAACGGTGAAAGTATTCTATGAAAATAATAAGAATAACAAAAACAAAATGTTGTGTACTGGCCATAAAGGTTCCAACCTTTTCAAGACAGCGGTCTCTTTTTCAACTTTCGCATAATACGCATTCAGTTTTGACTCCAATTGTTCTAAGTCCGGCAACGAAGACTTTTTCAGAGCTTCTAAATCCCGTTCAAGTTTGTCCTTATTTTTCCGTTTCTTTCGCTCCTCTTTCTTCTTCTTCTTGCGACTTTTCTTATCTTCCTTCTCCTTGTCCTTTCCTTTCTTATCCTTTTTCTTCTTTTTCTTCATTTTCTCACTTTCCGAATGTTTCTTTTCCTTCTCTCTTTCCCTCTTCCATCTAGCTGTTTCTTCCAAAAACTTTCTTACCTAAGAGTATGAAAAATTCAATGAACAACTCACTTTTACAGCCAGATAAAAATGCTATAAACAAGTCGTACTCAATTCTAAAAGGAACATGATCCGATGTCAGTTTTTCTTTGTAAGTGGCTGTATGAAAGAGATATATATATAGGACAACTTTTTAACCCATCCGACCCGACGGCGATTTCACTATTTCTTTCTACGCGGCCAACATTGAATCTAGCGTTGTGCGTTTGAATGTAGCATATTTTTTAAATCATAACTATCGCTTAATTTTCAATTTCAATATCGCTGAAGTTACTATCACTATTTAAATCACCGCTAGTTTCGCATTCACTTTTCAAAACTTTATTAATAATCCCAATTTTACTTGTTGATGTTATGATTGCTAAGACTAAATTAATCGTTGGACCGTGAAAACGAATTCGAACCGTCCGCATTTGGTTTGTATATAAAACTCTTATCGCAACTTCAAATAAATAGAACTCTTTTAACTGATGCTGGGCTTCGTAATAATCTCAGAAACTTTAGAAAACAAATAAGACTGAAGAAACTTTCTCGCGAGATATGGTTCCGTTTATGGTCTAGGTTAGGTTCGACTATGTTTGGGCATATACAGGGTGTTCGGCCACTCCTGGGAAAAATTTTAAAGGGGAATTCTAGAGGCCAAAATAAGACGAAAATCAAGAATACCAATTTGTTGATGAAGGCTTCGTTAAACAGTTATTAACGTTTAAAGTTCCGACCATACTGAATTTTTTTCTCGAAAATGCGCAAGATTTCGGGGGTATGTCTATTGACCAAAAATGATTGAAATTGACTCCCGCAACCGAAAATAATTTTTTCAGAATTAATTAAAAATTTTTTTTTTCGTCGAAAAATTTCACACCTCGAATTTTTTTCTCGAATGTGAGTAGGATTTCGGAAGTATATGTATTCACCAAAAATGATTGTAATTCACCCCCGCAACCGAAAATAATTTTTTCAGAATTAATTAAAAATTTTTTTTTTCGTCGAAAAATTTAGGCACTTACCCCCTGTCGATTTTTCTTAAAAATTCTTTTTTCATTTTTAGTAATTTTGTTTGACGCTCTACAGAAAACTTGTGTAATACTTTTTTGTAGGTACCCATGAGCTCTACTTCAGAAAAAAATTTCATTGAAATATATTCACAATTGTAGGAGTTATGGCTGTTTGAAAATTGGACCATTTTTATGGGGTTTTTCTCATTTTGCGAGGTCAAGGACCAACTTTTCGAATATTTTTGCAAATTGTACATATTCTCCACCAAAATACGCGTAGTTTGCTATTTTAAACATCAAAATCGTTCAATCCGTTCAGAAGTTATGACGTTTTAAAGATTCGCATGAAAATTCGGACAAACATTTCTGGCCAGAAATTATATTTTGGGTAAGGAATTTTTTTCTCGAAACTGAGTAGGATTTCGGGGGTATGTCTATTGACCAAAAATGCTTGCAATTGACCCCTGCAACTAAAAATAATTTTTCTAAAACGATTCGAAAGTCTTTTTTTTCGCCCAAAACTTTCAGCACTTACTCGAATTTTTTTCTCGAAAATGGGTAGGATTTCGGAAGTTTGTGTATTCACCAAAAATGATTGTAATTGACCCCCACAACCGAAAATAATTTTTCCAGAACGATTTGAAATTTTTTAATTTAATTGTTAATAACTTTTTAACGAAGCCTCCATCAACAAATTGGTATTCTTGATTTTTGTCTTATTTTGGCCTCTAGAATTCCCCTTTAAAATTTTTCCCAGGGGTGGCCGAACACCCTGTATACCATACTATATTTGTATATTTGAAAGTATCGATACTTGCACATGACATAGCAATTCGAGGATATAATTCCAATACTTTGGTAGCTGAATGTCTTGGTAATTATTAATTTTAGAATAGATATACTTTAATACTTTTATGCTGAAAATTCATTACTCTTTCGAATTGTTATAAAAAAAAATCGGACAATTTATTTAAAAAATCGAAGTTGTTCTTCAAAATCTTAGAAGAGCATTCACGCAATAAGACTTGTTTTAAATATTTTTATCTACTACCGGAAGTAAACGAATTATGTAAATGACTTGTACCAAGTACACTTAAGTGGGCGCCACTGCCTCTCATCTTGTATAATAAGTAGATACTGGTAAGTATATCAAGAAAATATTTAATGCTTACCTTATCTTCGTAATCGGAGTCGTCCTTGGTTTGTTCTAAAAATTTCCGCACTTTTATCTCGTAGTCGTCCATCTTATCGCGAGCATTCGAGCTGTAGGCTACTGGTGCTATGACGTCATGCGCGGCAGTTGTAGCAGCTGGAGGATTGTTGTATTGAGCCATACGTTTGCTGAGAGGCGAAAGCGAACCACGATGATCTTTCTTGTGTTTCCGTTTGCGACTAGGTGATCGGGACGCCGACCGCGAGCTTCCAGACGAAGAAGAACTGCTGGATTCCGAGCTCGAGGAACTCGAGGATCCGCTTGACGACGAACTAGAGCTCGAACTCCACCTTTGCCTCTTCTTCGATCGCGATTTCCTCTCTTTCTTGCGTTTCTTCTTCTCCTTTTTATTTTCACCGACATCATTTTCATTTTCAAAACTTTTGAACGTGTCCAAAGGATTCAAAGAGGACGTCAGGGTCTTGGACTTAATGTACTCGATGGAGATCCTAGCATCTTCGTGATAGGGAGCGATAGCCAAACAATTCTCGTACGCTTTTTGCGCATCCTCGTACTTCTTCTCGTCTTCGTAACTTCGTCCCAAGGCAACGAGTGTTTCTGCCATATATTTGCGGGCATTCGCGTGGGTCTGATTCAACTTCAATGCTGTCTCGAAATCCTCGATCGCTTTCTTGAAACTGCCGCTGTTGGCGAATCTATTGCGACAGAGAGAGCATGGATTGAGTAAGCGCACGATAGTGAAATTTAATTCGCCCATTTAAAATTAGGCAACTTACAATGCTCCACGAGCCACTAGTCCTTCGACGTTTCGTGGATCTACAGTAAGTGCTTTGTTGAGACACTGGAAAGCTTCCGTATGGCGGCCGACCTTGAAATGGTCTATACCTTCGGCCACACTTCGGAACGCCCACTTACTAGCCTGCGCCTGCCTTAATTCAGACGCATATTCATTAGGTAGGAATTTTTCTCTGTAAAGTGGTATTTCATAATTATAGTAGATGAAGTCATGTTTTAATCGCATACAAAGATTTTCAACCAAAATTCAATATTTTACCTTAAACCAACCATATTAGAATGGTTTTCTTGACCGAGACCCATCAAGTCAGAAAGATATTTAATGTTGTTTGGGTTGTTGAAGCCAGTACTATTCTCCAACATCACTTCATACGGTTGACCTTTGTTCTCCATCGCTTTCCTATACCACAAAGAGAGACGACCGATTATCATCGATAAGTAAAGATCGTTTTGACCTTCGCCAAAAAGAGGATACCAAAGCTACTCCGTTAACGGTAAAACTAAAGACTTGATAATCATGACGACCGAATTTTCATGTATGTCCTCTGTTTATTATCCTGGTAGAGGAATTTTCTCAATACGATCGTATGTTTTGCCCCTTCAGTTTATTTTTTCGACATCTCGTCGTCTTATCTCTACAATTATACATACTAGTATGCATGTCCTTTTGCTGCTGTTCCTTACACGCATATTAAACGTGCGGCACACACCCTTCATCATTTTGTTCATCCCTGCGCAATGATTTCGCCTCTTCTCTTCGATCTCCATGAATTATTCAACGATACGACACTAATGCCAAAGATGCTTCGGAGGAAAAGGAATTCTTCCATGTGGAAAAAAGAGAGAGAGTTAATCAAACACCTCATGGTATTAGAGTCGATCAAAATCTACGTTTGTACCGTTAACAAGCAGCAGGGGTCCAAAACAGGGATACTTTGCAGAAAGTTGGTAAGTTTCCTTTATTACCAGAGATAATTTCTTATTTATAAATTTACAATGGTACACAACCTCATTATTATGTAAACTCGTCTCTCACCTTTCATGTACCGCTAAGACGTATATTTCTAGTATTTTGTATCATGTTTGTAATCAGAGGATTTCTCAACACAAAAGCACACAGCCTATCATCAATCGACGGTGGTTTGGTTTTTTTTTAAGTTTTTGGTGCGATAAAATAAATTGCATAGCCCTAGGATAGGTTGGGAGCCACGCCTGAGTATATTTTATCTTCCAAGTTGACCAAAAAAATTTTTTTTTAGATGTAGTAGTACTGTCGCCTGTTTTGCATTTTGTGGTGTCAATTCAAACATGACATCATATTTTTTATATTTTTTATTTGTCAATTTAAGCTGTAAGTTTAAATGAGGCATTATTATGACAAGGCGCGATTCTTTTGAGGCTTAAAGGTAAAGGTTCGGGCGATTAAGATTTGAGTTGTTTGGTCCCTGCTTTAAATTTTATTGAATTTCACAAGTTTTCGCAGTATTTTACTTCATTGCATAACACATTACACGTAAAAATTATTTCGATAACATATTGATGAATAGTGCAATTAAAATATTTATTAAAATTTAACGATAATTTATTTGTCACAGCAGTTTTTTATGGAGACGTTTCAAGAATCAATTACACTCTTTTTACCTATTTTATTATCTTCTTCTACCTTTATCATAAGAGACCAAACAACAATAAATCATTATTATACCTACCGTCTGCAGCACTCACTCTGACCACCCAAGGCTCAACATCTCATACTGGAAATGCAACCTCAAAAGACATTGATGTCATTGGCGCCATAGTTTGGCTGGTGCTTTGAGAGTAACATATCACAAACGTAGATAGAATATTGTGCGCAACAGAGCCATGTCAACCAATGCTCAAGGTTTGAATCATTTGTATCACATTATAAATTCATCATCATACTGACTATCAACTTTACGTTACTGAGAGTGTCTGGCACCTAAATTCATAAAAACGTGTAAGAGGAATCAAATCTAATTTACCTTGTTTTGTTAGTATCACAGTGCGTCTGTTAAATCTCAACTTCTGTTGGCCACCATACCATTTTCCTTACCTTCTATTTAACGAAAAATATTAAAGAAAAACAATAAAGATGCAAGAAATCTGCACTCTCACTTATTATGCAAGTTACGAAAAATATAACTACACTGTCGATAGAAGATGCATTTCAACCACGATTCAGATTATACCGACCCTAAGTTCAAAACTACCATTGTCAGAAAAAATACCCCCTCCTTGTCATTGTTAGTGCAAGAGTGCTCTCAAATTATATTGCAATAAACAAATGATCAGAGTACGACTTTCAATTCAAATAAAAAGGTTCAGTCAAAAGTGCTACAGATGCATCACAAAACACTTTTTACCATTTGTATTGTGTATATAAAATTCCCTATAGTGATATTTATTTCAGTTTACAAGAGTTAGTGAAGCATTATTGTAAAATACAAGGAATAAATGTACTTATCCAGATTTTGTATTACTTACTTATAAGCTTCCGGAAGATCATCTGAATGGATAAGTCCCATAGGTGGGTGTGGGGCTTGCCCTTCACGGGCAGGTACGTTCATAACTGCAACAACTCGCTCGGCTTCTACGTTAACTTCACTGGCTACGATGCAGATGAGATCATTTGCCATGTAGCCTCTTGCAACACCTTTCTTGTCCACCGCCGGCACTGTGGCCGTGTTCAATATCAGAGCCTATTACGTAATATCATTTTAGAAACCAAAGGGAATACATGGGACACATTACTGTAAGTGACTAAATATCTTTAACGTACCTTAAGTCCTAAATCGGTAACAACCCTGGGGCAGTCGCTGCAGTTGCAAAGCACCTTCAGAAGAAGCCCAACAGCACTTTTACCCATTACTTGCGCGTAAATAACATCTCCAACGACCAAACTCTGGAAACAGGATTTTCATTATGTTATTTTGATTATATTAAGTACTTTTACGCACATTGTATCAACATAATAATTACTTACCTCCAAAAAATTACGAATACGTTGAGATTTTTCCATGGTAACAAAAGTGTCAAGTCCTGGCATTGTTGCATAAAATTCTGAAATAACACACATAACTCATGAATTGCTCAATGTTACATAATCTAAAAAGAGCTAGTAGAAATGTCACATGTTCGAAAAAAGCAAAAAAATTTCGAAAGATCCGAACGCTTCAAAAGAAGCCAAACTACATTAAATAAAAAGTGAACTATTATTAAATGATGTTTATTTGTCTGTAATTAATTGTAAAAATCTTTTGTGCCCGATTCATGCTCATAAAAAAAAACAGCGATAACGCCGGTTGCCGCAAGATAGAAGTGTCGAAATGTCAAGAAAACGTAATCTGAAACTATATCTTTCAAGTCTATGTAACCAATAGAATAAACCAGACTCATCTGAGAAAAAACATTTCTTTGGTTTTCAATAGCATAAACTTAATTTTGTTTTGAAGCGTCTTGTTGCGAAAAGTGAAAATATTGATAAAGTGTAAAAGTGTTTGAACTGCTTAATTTCTTTTGAATCGCTCGGAATCTTTCGAGTTATCGGTTCAAATTAAAAATCAAAGATTTGGTTCTGTGTATGTAGTTCAATTTTCTAACTACTCGAATATTCGAACATTATAGCATTTCTATTAGACAAGAATGAAATATGATTAAAACTCTACCTTCGTCTCCTAATTCTTGCTTGATGGGTTCAACTGTTTTCTCCAAATTTGACTTATCATAGAGAGCATCTGCTTTCTTTGCAACAAATTGTTGTAGTTTTAGCCTTTTCCCTCTATCGCCAAAACTGTTAAAAAATTACTGAAGTTGTAATGCATGCTTTGCTTATATTTTTTTCAGTTGGATTAAAAAATGTGGTAGTTATTCAATATTACATTTTTGAATAGAAGTTATATTAAGCAGGATTCTTGATCTTATAATTTTATCACACGTTATTCTATAGGTGTGATCAAATACTTTCATATTACCAAAAGTATTTTGTAATCCAACTATAACGTGATGATTAATAAGTATAATCAAATATATACCTAAGAGTTTTTTGCCGCTGTTGATAGATCTCAAAATTTGGTTCCTTGAGATTGAGCATAGCCAGCTCGTTCTCGTTGCGTTCTCCTTCCCACACTTTCTGCAACTGTTGGCCATGGTAGTTCAATGCTTGCGCCACAAGACGCGCATCCATTGATTCCATTTTGATTCAGTACTGCAAGCAACCTAGTCCTGCAATACTATGAAAATCGTCGGATTCGTAATGTTTTTCCACTTGCAACGTTCCAAGATACTATCCAAATCAATAGGTAAGACTTTAATAGCTGCCTCTCCGGCCGACTATGCCCGAAATTGGCATGCAAAAAAGGATCACTGTCCAACAGCCAAGGACACGTGTTTTTTTGTAATGAATAAACTGCTATCTCTCCACGATGTTATATCCAGAAAATTCTGGTATTGCAACTGGCTGAATGTTCGGTCGAATGCTAGCGGCGCAAACGTATCGGTCTCGTACGGGTTTCAGAGGACCGTGAGTCATACCTCCAAAAGAGGGTGATATTCTGCGCAAGAACGCGCTTCGACACAAAGCGAATTACCAATAACCGGTTCGCATAACGATTTACCTGTAGCCGTTGATATTCCTCAGGCGAATCGTAACAACGACGTAATAGAACAAATCCGTCGAATATTCTTTATATGCAAGAAAAACGCTTACGCAGGAGAAAGGCGCGTTATATTGATTTATCGATAACAAGATGGTCGTCGGGAAGCCGGATTGCGAAGGCCAACGGCGCCATGACGCTCCCAAATGGCCACCTCTTTTATTCCGACGCTCATCCACGCCAGTTTTTCAATATGGGCATACCAGACCAGCCAAAAAAGAACCCGGATTATTACTCACCGTTGCTCCCGTATTATCTTCCGACGATCTGTTAACGTGTTTTCCAACTATATCACGGTCCACTATGTAACATCGTTGACGATTAAACAACTGCGTGCTCGAATTTCGCCATACGCCGCACACAAGTCACGATTACGACAGACCGGAAACGAATAGCCAGCGACGCCTGCGTAAAATAATCTTCCCCCACCTTTATGTCCACGGAGACCACGGAGTATTGAACAATATATTACTTCCTGTTTGGCGGTTCATTTTAAAATAATATATTCGATATTTTATTTCATTTCCTTAATAAAAAAAAAAACGAAGTTGGTTTAATTTGAAGAAATATGTTATCGAATTATCAGATTCTAGGTTACTACAAATAATAACGAATTAACTTTTATATTTTATCTTTATTTGTAGATTTTGTATATAACATTTGGTTATGAATAATTCATAATAAAATTTACAATGACGACACATTAAAGAAATATTCATGTATCAATTTCAAAATATTAAATCACTAATTTTCAGGAGCGATGACCCAATCCTTTTTAAAAAAAAAGTATTTCTGTTTGCTGAAATCCTATTAGGTTATGTTTGAATATTCTTCGTGAAAATAAATTTTTTATCTATTTCATAATTTTAGTACTAGATTTCGATTTATTATTTCTTATTTTGGTGTTCTTGGGGAGGATTGATCAAACGTTTTGTCAATATCTACTTAATAATTTATTTATTGAACCTTTTTTGGTTTCTCTTCTTTTGTTACATGTGCATTCCAATAGTATAAAATTTGAAATACTAATACAGCATTTGCAACTGTAGAGCATATGTACATTATTATCATTGTCATGTCTCCCGTTTCTTGAATAGATGTAAAAATTCTAGCTAAGGATCCAAAAAATAACATAAAACCAGTTACTGCCGATAGCTGACCAGTACTTCCATAAGAGTAGTTGGTGTAGGCTTGCATTAACTAAAACAGTTCAAACTATTAATAACACTCTCTCTGTGCATATATTATATAATGACCTTCATTTCAATCGTACCTTACTGGTTAGAACAATGGGTATATTCATTGCTTGACATGCCCAGAGGACACTCACTGGAGTCAAACCACTTAAAGCAGCAAATAATACTGCTAAGTATGCAGCAAGAAATGCAGTTGCTTGGGTAGTATTACCACTGAAATGCATTACTAAAACTGCAATAGCTAAAGTTTGCAGCCCTAGAAAAACTCCATCTCCCCAGGAACTGAAATACATTAACTAATTTATTCAGCCAGATTTACCAACTGCATTAAATTGTTTATTTTTGTAAATTGCCTTACCTAAAGGGGAAACCACTAATGAAACTATAAGATAGCATTGCAGTAATGGCAAAAAGATCCAACAATACACTGAGAATATTAATACCTTTTGCACTTTTACTTTTAAGAATTTTAACAATTTGTGGAACTTTTACTAAAAACAGAAATGGATATTAACAAAATAATATCACGTAAAATAATATTTCGGATTAATATTTATAGTAGATACCATGATGCCTAAAGTTAAAATGTATAAGCAACAAGTACCATAAATGCAAATATAAGTAAAAAATGGTCTAACCAAGGAGAGATCCGCCGATGATTGCATAGCCTAAAGCTATGCTCAGCGTCGTTTTGAAGCATCCCACTGAAACATATTGAAGAGTTTCATGTTTTACTTGAACAGGTTCATATCTATTTCGGAAAAAATTCATCTTAAATTTCATGAAAATTGATTTCTATCTTCGTAACGGAATAATGACTTCTAATTTATCATCGAAAAAAAATGAACATCGTCGTGCGCTTGTTACAAAAGCATTAATTCGATTAATCGAAAATTGAATACAGCTGTAAAATATTTAATCATGATTCTACGATGAATTAAAGATTGTATATAAATATATGCATATAGCACCGTTTATGTACATGCCAGCAATTTTATGGATAAATACAAAAAAATATAAAAAGTTAAAATTCTTTTATGAAAACTCTTGTTCCCTGTTTAAATCGTACGCTTATGGTGTTCACGTGATGTTCCGGCAGAGCAACATAAACTACCACTACATATATTAACTCTTAGATAAAAGATTAATTAGTAATCTTTGATAAGTAAAGGACTTTCTTACCGTGAAAGAAATTGAACTCTTCAAAATATTCTTCCGCACATTCTTTTGTAAGCAATAAGAGAGCGGCCTTTTTCACTAACTTAGCCATATTTGCCACAGCATACGTTTTAACACACTACCTTAAGGAATGTACAAAATGACTTTTATTAACTACCGTTAGCGTTAGATTAATATCACAGACGAGATGCATTGATACATATTCTAGTCAACACACATTTCATCTATCAGGATTAGTGCCACGACTAAGGTACCAACCTCATAAAAAGTCGCTGTTTTAGAGCGACCTCTTCGCTTAATAAACGGTGACTTCGAGAACTATAACGAACACGTTCCAAAGGAAACTATAAAAAAAGTTTTATCTAAGGAGAGACATATTGCTTATGCTAAAATGAAGAATTTGCTCTAAAGTTTTCAATACCGTTTAAAAAGAAAAACAGAACTGTTTAGAAAAAAAGATTTTAATAAACTGTGCAGAAAAAATATTTATGAAAATTCAAATGTATCAGTTTTTAACATTTCACATTTTGGATTATGGTCATAGATGGTCCATTTTTATGGGGGTTTTCTCACTTTACGGGGTTAAGGAACAACTTTTCCAACATTCTTAGAATTTCTAAATATTAGAAGTTATGATTTTTTAAACATACGTATGAGATTTTGGGGAAACATTTCTGATCACACATTATAATTTTGGTAAAGAATTTTTTCCTCGAAAGTGCGTAGGATTTCGGGGATAGGTCTATTCACCAAAAATGATTTTTCAGAATGATTTCAAATTCTTTAATTTCATCGAAAAATTTGTCCACCTATCGATTTTTAATAAATTTGTTTGACGCTGTACGAAAATGTTGTTTAATACTTTTTGTAGGTATTCATGATCTCTAGTTCATAAATAAATTTCAATGAAATATAGACTATTGCAGGAGTTATAGTCTTTTATTATTTATTATCTGAATATTAATCATTTCAAACGATTTCTTCATTCGTAAACTGTTTGACAACTATCAAAACTTTAATACTTCTATTCTATTTCTATTTATAATATTTAGAAATGGAATTTTTAAATCCTTAATGTCCTGAATTTGTTTTATGATTTTCTGTTAATCTATCCCTTTCAGCTCTTCTAAATCCGCTGAATGAGTCGCCTAATTTATATTTCACACAGTAGTATGGATTCTATAATTTAAAAATAAATATAAAAATTTCTTATTTCTTTTATGAAATACCGTGTTCTTTGAACAATATAACAGATACATTAATTTATACATATAGCTATATATACCACTTACAAATTCAATTTAGTACGATAATCTTCAAAACGCGGTCATATGCAAGTTCCTACGTCCCAAATTTGACATTTTATCAGGTTTTTTGAAGACTTTCGGGTTTAGTTTGGAATTACATACTCGAATGACGCTTTTGATATGACAACTTCACTTCTTACTATTTTCTAGTAGATCCTGTCATCGACAGTGACATGTTTGTCCCACGGATCATTCGTTCTTTCGGAGTTTGTCTATATTACGTATCCCTTTTTAATATTTCAGTACCAAGTCTACAATCATTCTTATAAATTGAGCCTTCGAATACCCGCATCAGACATGTCCCGAATGAAGTCGTACAGCTGTATTTTATGATTTCTTCCAACATATATCGAACTATATCTAATGGTAAGAAATTAATGTAGGCTAGGGAAAAAGATTCAATTGAAATTACTGGTTTCTAAAATTTCAATGGAATTAACAGTTATCTTGAGATGGATTAGTTTAACAGACGTTACAGATTATGAACAAGTGTGTATATATGCCGAATTGTTTAAGGTTACTTGCGTTAAGATGCAAAACGTGATAATATGATATTTTTTAACACGTAGAATTTTTGCGTGGGATGAGAATGATGTGGACTGATTTAGATTCGTTCACTTGGACGTTCCATTCAGCAAAGACAAATTAAAATATTATCTAAATGTTTCTGTAGGTTATTGAAAACTCGAGCAGATGACTTTTTCTAATTCTACCACCATCTGTTTTCTTAAACGTTCCTCTAAGAATCGTATCCTTTCAAAGCATCGTTCGAGCATAGTCTAAATTTAAAAACATCGCATAAGTTAGTACATGTGACAGAATTCGCCAAGAAACTCGCAACTCTTCCAGATAACGATTCTTCGACGTCGGTTTTATCACACGCGACGATCAATGTGGCAGGTGGGCCGATAGCGAAAACGCGTAACGGTCGACCGAATTCCAAAATAGTACGACGTTGCATATATTTTCCTTCAGATTATCAGCGTGAAATTGAACTCCTGCAATTAGCGATAGCGGGGCCGAAGTGATTTCGTCGGACCCGCCTCTTCACGCGAACCAAGATGCGTTCGCATAAGTGGGTCAGAGCTCGTAGAACTGGAGCGGTTAGGCCAACCCACGCGAGCGCTTTTTGCTTCTTTGCCTGCATTCGGCGGTCGAGAAGTTCAACGGGGGTGCCTGGTACGCTCCTCCGATCCTCGTCTACCCCCTCTGCTAATTTTTGCCCTCTTTAGCCTCCGATTGAGCAACTCATTAACAGGGAATTTGATAATCATAAAATTTCTTTCCCAGGAATCTTAAAAGGGCAGTAGGTCAGATGATTTGCGAGGGAATGCAGTTTTTCGGGGTAATTATTCGGAATAATGGCTGCCTTATTGATTTAGATGATGTTGAAATATGTTGTTGATATCAAAATTCTAGGCAAGGCAAAAATTTTAATGAAATATAGTTTTTATTATACTTATCCTCTCATGTAAATATGTGCAACTGTCCTTGGATTATGTGTGAGAAACACTATTCCTTAACTCTGATTATTAGCATACATATGACAAGCAGATGCAATTAATTTTTTTTACGTTTAAAGTGTATGAATCACAGGAGTAATACTAAATGTAGTTACGATGAAGTTATACGAATTTTGGACTGTATGCAATAATAAACTTTTTAATTAATCGTAAAGCAATTCATAATATTATGAATTACCTGAAGTGCAATAATGAAATGAAATTTCATATAAATAATTTAATTATTAGATGTAACTCATATTATGTAAAAAATTGGTTAAGTCCGGGTTAGATGTAAAGGAGGCTTTGTGGGTAGGAATTCGTCTAGGAGCCATGATTAGACTCTCAATTGTAGTAAAGATAGAAACTTTGTGTATGTTCCCTGATTGCCATTCTCGAAGAGAGAAATATATATATATATATAAGTTAAACTTTCACCTTTCATAAAACAGAGAGTTTAATCATGGTCCTTACACAAGTTCGCCCTTCAAACCCTTCTTCACATGTAACCCAGACGTAACACCCCTTCACACTCAAATTAATGCCATAATTTTTACTATAAGTAAAAGAATATTGATACCTACAATATATTTTATATCCAAATCCATGAGACGGTCATTATTCCGAATAATTACCATATTTTCTGATTACATTCTAAATATCCTTAATTTCCTATGAAACGTTACAAGACGACGACAATTAATCGTAGAAAGAAAAAACGAGTTTAATGTGCTTGTAGCCATTGAAAATTTTGAACGGTTGTCGTTATCGTCCAGTTTGTTGTAAGATCCACGAATTTCGTAATGCGACGTTAATTATACACCGGAAGGACGCAGTCATGCGATCTTATCCAATCTGGCCGAATAGTTGGGGAGCTTTAAAACGCTTTCAGGGCGCACGCCTGCGGAATTCTAGATTCCATACACATGCCTCGTCTCTGTCCCCAATGACGTTCAGTCGGAGTTTTGCTTCCGTCTCGTCGATTCGCTGTTGCCTCGGAGAAAACACGAATTTGTATCCACTCGAGGGATATGTCGTCTCTGATCATGCGATATCGAGGGAATCGTTCCATTGATCTGTCTCTGTTCGAAGCGGTAATTATAAATTAGAGACCGAAGTCGCGTCCTCTCTGTCGAACAGCAGGATGTTGATGAGAGAGCTTCGAAGATTCAACAGGTATTGGAAAAATTCCGTTGGCGTAAATCGACGGTTATGGACATTTGTTTATGGTGTCTTTGCTTCAAACACGTGAAGATATATTGATTTCAGTTTTCTATTGGAAATGCCCCACTCTAAATAGCTACGACATAATTTTGTTTAACGAGATCACACGTTGATAATCGCTTCCGAACTTTGCAAGCTGATCCAGGATAAAGTAACGTCGACTTCTTCGGGCCGGTCCTTCTATCAACAAAGACTATTGCAATGAAGCGAAATTGAAGATTAACCGAGTGCATCTAGAGCAGAGGGGTTCGCAAACTCGTAAGCGCACTACATGAATGCGAACGATGAAGCGCCATCGAATTTGGAGCCGACCAGCTCGGAAAAAGCGGACAAGAATGAAGCGAAAGTCGTTGAGCTTGAACCCGTCGAGCCTGACGCGAAACCATCCAGTGATTCCAACGCGACGGACGTGAAAGGAGCCGAAGGTGTGATTTAAAGAAGTCATTTTACAAAATTATTGGAACTACAGTTTATAGTAACATATTCAATGATATTGAATGCAGTCGCAATAACCCATTTATTACTCGCGTTAAATATTTTTGATCGAGAGAAAAAAATATAGAAACTATAGAATGACGAATTACCGAACGAAAACAATTTTTGTTTATACGAGTCGAAATATAAATTAAAAATAAAAATTACGGATTTGGAAACGGTAATGTTTGACTGCAAAATGTTAAAGCGTAATTTATATACACTGTATAATTTAATCTAGAGGTAAAATATTAAATTCATACAGAATTTTCTTCTTTAGACTAGTTTATATATGATATTAATTATTAGGTACTGTGCATATAGAGTACTTGTATATGTTTTGTACTGTAACGTTTCACTATATTCCTTCTCCCTATAATTCAATTTTTCGTCATAATTGTTAATGAAATTTAGTTGCATTTTTGTATACAAAATTTGCGTAGAACAAACAGATTTTTAAAAGTCATAAATGCTTTTACTTTGAAAATAAGTATGCCTAAGTGAGATATCATATATTTTGTAGTTAGCATCTCTGACAATTTTCCTTTCCTCCTGGCATTGGTGGATCAAAATTGCTTCAATAGATTTTGAGTTAAATTCTAAAATTGGTAAAAACCCTAAAAATTTATTCGTATTTTTTTAAGTAAGAGAAAAATTTATTTCATTTTATACTTCCTCATTATAAAACTTATATATTTCTTCTCTTTAAAGGGTTTCATCACTTTGATATGTTCAAAACATACCACAGTTTCAGGAAATTATTCTTAAATAACAAAAACTTTTTAGTAAAAACAGATGGATACATAAATAATTTGTACAAATTTCTGTTTTTCAAAGTTTTTTTTTTAAAAACAAATATAGTGATTTACAGTATACCAAAGCAATGAAACAATATTTGAACGATGGAATATTATCCACATAAATATAAAAACTTGATTTTTTTTTAAGTTGAATAAAAGTTAAAATATCGAAAAGTCTTACGTTAACCAATAGACAATATAAAGTGTAAATTTTGTTTTAGTACTAAGAAATAAATTCTCAAAAATGCAGTATCTTTGCTAATACATCGAAGTAATCTAAGTTCTTAATAAAGTTTATTCTATGTTGATAGTTTTGAAGATAACCACTAATTGATCGAAAATGATTGACACGAATAAATAAATGGCTTGTAACGATTAGATTCGAAGTCGTTAAAATGTTTTTTAAACCAGATAGAACCCCATGCATTTTGATTTCGGTTCTTCGTTGTATGCAGAGAAAGCTGGGCAGTCTTTGGTACTACCCCCGACGCTTCACGAACGATTCATGCGAATTAAACAAATGGTCAAGGACGCCATGGCTGCTCGCCACACGTTCATGATTTACGGAAGGGCCCGAGTGGTTCGCGAATCTATGCTGAAGAGGGGCTGGTGCGAGAAGTTCTTCCGAAAGAATCCCAGTGGTACTCGGATTGATGCTTAGCAAGTTTCCTCTTTTCTAAGGGTCGTTCCATGCTAAACTGGACACTGGTTAGAGTAAAGTTTTAGATTTTTATAAAACTAGGACATGATATAGTCTTTAATGATGTTTAAACGTACTTTAAAGGACTTTTCAAAATTTTTAAATAAAAAATGTCTATTAACCATTTTTTACATGGGTTTTTGAAATCATCAACGTCTAGAACTAGCGTGTAAAAATTAAATTACACTAACACTCAAAAGTATTTGATAAAAAAATAAATTTGATAGTTATTTATAAGGAGTTAGTAATATATATAATATTATTGTTTCAATGAAAGTAGTTCAGATCAAGCCTGCTGTTAAAAAACCAAATAATTTTCATTTCATACTCTCCATGTCTTCATCGTAAGTATCAAGAAACGAATAAGAGTTAGTACTTCAAAGTTTAAAAAAAATTTTTAAATATCGTTAAAGTCTACAGCATATCCAGGTTTCTACGAAATCCAAAATGCTAGTCTAAAAAGTGTTTGATTTGGAATGAAACGTCTCACAAGGCTCGGTAATATCGACGTACGACCAATGTTTTTAGCCGACCATTTTACGGTGGATTCGAGTCCTGTAGCATTGCTGGCCGGCATCGGTGATTTGAAGGATCAACAAAGCGAACGACAATTAATATCTAGAATGCTCAGCAACCACACCGTCGATTTTCTCTGGAACACAGGATCCGAGTGGCCCGGCTGGCCATCACAGGACAACAAGAACACGATTTTCAACAGATACTGTCGAGCGGGATTCACGTCGAAGGTATCTGAAATGGCCTCGAACGATTTCTGCCTTTGCGCGAATAGTACATCGGACGAGGATAATACATGCTTCTAAGAAAATCGATTGCCTTAGGTGGGCTTATGTTCGAACGTAAGACAAATGCACTGGTATTACGAGGCTGGAGTGGCGAACACCCTCTTCCCGCGATGTTACAACTTATGCCAGGGCGATCAGATGCATGCTTTCATCGAGGATTTTCGGTGAGAGAATTAACAAAAATCTCAAAAATCGTTTTATTAATCGCTTTCACCAATCTTCCTCAGATTTAAATGTGGTTTCCTACCAATTTTACCTGACTAATAATTTGTTTTACATGCAGTTTTGGAAAAATGAAATATATATATTGGGAAAGACCATTACATAGTTTCATAATAATATATGAATGTGTAACATTTATTATATTAAAACATAATCAAGATATCCCATCTAAATTAGGCCACCTAAATATCCATTATCTAATAAGCCACCTGAATTTTCACGTAAAATATTCTATGATCTATAATTTTCCGTTAGATTCACGTGTTGTCTGAGTTTGTTGAAGTGGTTGATGAGCAAGATCGCCACCGAAGGTGAAAACGCAGTTAGATCCCCAACCGGTACGGTACCCCTGAAGGCCCTGGAGTTCGCAATTAAACGATGCAGCGATTATATTAGCGCCCAGTCCCACGAAGATATTGATCAGGAGTCAGAAAGAGTCTGGGCCCATCAATGGGATCAGTTTATCAGCTGGTACTACCAGGTTGTTCATGGTCAAGCGCTTTTCGTTCGAAATAGCGTGCCCTTTCAAGTAAGCGGTTAATCGAATCGTCGCCAAGTATCGACGGAGAAACGATATTAATTAACCATGGCGTGAACAGAAATTCTTCTTGGCAACGAAGCACATTTTGAAAAAGATGAGGAAGTATTGTCCGCAAATCGACATGGACGGCACCATGAACGTATGGATCATGAAACCTGGGAACAAAAGTCGGGGCCGAGGAATCGTCCTGTTGAACAAACTGGAGGACGTTATGGCGAAGATGAATCCCTCGACCAAATTAGACACCCGTTATGTCGTGCAGAAGTACATTGGTAATCGATAGACTCTTCAAGTATATGAGTTTATAGACCACAGCGTTGCGGTTTAAAGCAGTCAGATAGCCATTAAAACGATCGCGCTTTTTTATGGAGTTCTCTAGGACCTTGAAAAATCATGGTTTGTTGTCATATCTAATTCAGATTCTCAAAAATGTATTTAAAAACGAGAAATATCTTGAAAAACGTTCACAGAAATGTAGATAATACGCAGGGCAATTATGTTGGCAAAGAAACGAAAAACATTTCCAACAATTGTTGAATTTAGGAGAAATTTCTTGATCAAAAAGTAGTTTTATTTTAATGTCTATCCTTTAGAATTTAAACTAAGCAATTCAAATGAGACAGTGATATCCTTCATCATTCAGTGACGTAGACGTAAGTGAGATCGCATGCAAATTAACGTCAATTTATTCGAAAACGAAGCTCCGTACAAAAAAATTCCACGTTTTCAACTTATTTTTTTCCATGTAGATTGTACCACCAGTTCGATAACACCCTGTATTTCCTTTCTTAGAGCGACCGTTGCTAATACACAGTACAAAATTCGACATCAGACAATGGTTCGTCGTTACTTGCGCTCAGCCCCTGACTTTTTGGATATACAAGTGAGTCTCAATTTATCAAAGTTAACCGGTCGTTCGTGCATAGTTCTGCTGAACCATATGCACGTACGAATCGAACAAATTATTTGTTTCGTGATTTCGTGCCTCTGAGTATCTAGGTCATTTAATCGGTGTACACTGTTCGCATTCGTCGTTAATTATCATCAGTTTCATGCCCGGGTTCGTAACCAGGAAAGACACTGCCTTTTCATCCTATATTTAGAGCCACGACAAATCGGGCTGATTGCGAGCAAATCGTCCGCAGTCAATTACCGGTTATGAATTCGCCCCCTACGAAATTGATCTTTTCTAACCCAGTTTGTGTAAACTCCTATTGTCATGATGCGTCAGCTATTCCTGGCGCAACGACACGTTTACGATCCGCCATACTTTCGGCCAAGCGGTTCGCGAGCGATTCGTGGCCGCATGAATTTCGGCAACACTTTTGAGAGAAATAATATAGATAACGTCGTCTCTTTGCAGGGAGAGTTACCTGCGATTCTGCTCGCAGAAATTTTGTCTAACGGACTTCCACGAATCGATTCACCTGTGCAATCACGCGATCCAATGCAAGTACACGAACTGCGGCGACAGAGACCCTGCGTTGCCTTCGGACAATATGTGGGACGTCACGACCTTTAAAGAGTTCCTCAAGTACGGTTCACCTAGTCCTAGAGTAGGACTAGTATAGACTTTGAATTCGATATTTACATGTAGGGGAGGTTGGACAAATTGGGATACCTAGGATTTGACTGTTTGTCCTGAGTTTTCATATAATATTTACTTGCCGTTTGTTGCAAACTTATTATTTAAAAAGAGCCAAATCTCCCCAAATCAAGTTTTGTACGACTGGTAGGATCAAACAGGGTACTTATTTCAGTTAATAAAAGTTATTTAAAATCAATGTAAAAATGCTAAATTTCTATTTTAAAATGGATTATACATAAGGTTTTAATTACTATAAAAAAGTAATAATAACTCTATTGACAGTTTAAAAAGAACACAAACATTAGATACTTTTATTTTAACTAATTATTATTTATTTGTATTGTATTTTAATTTATTTTCGTCAGCTCCACTGCACTCTTCGTAATCCCAATTTTTACAGTCTTCGCACAATATCCAATCTTCGTTGCAAAAAAGACAGGCTTCATCATTTTCTTCATCTTCACTGTTTACATCATCTAATTCCTGTTTATTGTCTCAGAATAATTTCCTTCTTGTACTTTCCGACAATGTATCATTTTCTTGCTTTTTAGTCTCCTGTTGTTTTCTCTTTCCTGCATATTATGTTTAATAATATAACAACCCTGATGCCCTTATCACATTCTGTACATCTTCGAGTCATAATTTCCCATAGTTTTCAATAAACCACCGTATCCCAGTATTAAAGTATTTTTGCCAGCGTAATTCACACATTTGAATGCAGCACAACTATATTACTTCTTGATAGAGATAATGTATGCATGGCACTGCAACGTACACTAGAGAGAGTTGAACGAATCAACTCTCAAACCGAAACGACGCTTGTGAGACACTAATGTTCCTAAACAAGAAGCATGATGCTCCAGGGTTAAATTTCATTATGAAATCAGCAGGCTGAAGTTTCTAACTGACGAAACTCCCAATAGGTCCCAGGGACACCATAAAGCATGGGACGAGCTGATCTATCCAGGAATGAAGCAAGGCTTGGTGGGTACTCTGTTGGCCAGCCAGGAAGCCATGGATCGTCGGAAAAACAGCTTCGAACTTTACGGTGCGGATTTCATGGTCATGGAGGATTTCTCCGTTTGGTTAATTGAGATCAATAGCCACCCTGATATGAGCTATTCGAGCAAAGTGACGACGCGTCTGTGCAGACAGGTTCTGGAAGACACCATAAAAGGTCCACGAAGTGTTCGACTTTACAAGTTTCGAACGTGTCTCTTTTATTATCCCTCAATTTCGGTTTTACAGTGGTCATAGATTTTCGGGAGGACAAAAACGCGGACACGGGGCAATTCGAGCTAGCTTACAAGCAAAAAATGCCCAACTGTCAGCCGTATTTGGGCGCAGCTTTGTCCCTCCAAGGCACTCGCATCATAACGTCCGAGAAGAAACCCGCTCTCAGCACTCAGGACTCGAAAGTTAGCCTTGTATCGAAGTCTCCGATGGTGAGCAATAAACTGCATTCGAATTTCCCACGAGCACGTAAATATAACTGCATTCACAGACGTGCTTTGCGAAAAAGAAATCGATGGTGCACAATCAAATCGGTCCAGTGATCGTCGATCTGATCGAAGAATTGGAGATTCAGCTCGATCAGGAATTCTACGCGTATTACAAAGTGGAGTCGCCTAAGTTGAGACAAACATTACCGTCAACAGCGCCGTTGAAATCCTTGAAAACGGCTGTGTTGGTCGATAAACAGGAATCGACCGCGAAGAGTGCTCCAGCTAATGGCACGTACAATGCCAAAACGAAGTCACCCGGTGTGGTTCAGGTAAAAATGATAAAGACAATTAATGATGGAATTAGTGATGGGATTTGGAATGCTTTGAATTTATAAAATGGCGAGAAAATAGAATACTTGCGAAGCGATTTGAAGTCCCACCACTAAATGGAATTATTTCACTAACAAGGTTCGTGACTTTTCATCCGTATCTCGCAGAATAGTCGAATAAATGACAAAATCGGGAGTAATCAGAAAACCGTAACGCGGACACCCAGAAAATCGCGGGCTCTCACTGCATCGACGAACAACAAATCGGAAACCTCTCCTGCCAGACAAACTTTGCTCTCGAAGATTATAACTATTCAGAAACAAGCGCCAAAATTGACATCAAAACCCGAGAAGCCTGCAATGAGACAAAATCAAAATAAGGTACGTTCAATTTTCTCATGGAATATTTACTCCTACTTGTTGGCACTATACTCTTGTTAATGTTTATCAGATAATTAAGACGGCGGTACGAGACGCGATTAAAAAGTACAAAAAAGGTACTACACTGCCCGATATTCCACTGGAAGTACCTGCGCTACCCACTTCATTAACAACACCAAATAAAGGCAACGACGCCATCGCGGGGAAAAATAGAAATCGCAACGTTCCAGCCAAAAATATTCGTCAAAAGAAAACCAAAGTGCTAACCGATATTACAGACATGTACGCTGTTGGCTTGAGGTTGACTAAATGAGAGAGAAAAAGAAAATCTTTACGAATTCGCACTCGTTATTCGTTGTCTACTATTGTTGATTTGTTCTCGAAGTCTATAATTGAAATGTACCTGTGTACATGGCCAATAAAGAATTATCCTACCAATCGTTACCTTCGTTTAGTCTTTTATTTGTCAGATGGTTTCAGTTTGTGAAAAATTTAAAAAGAACACCGTGTATAATCTATCGAAACAACATCCGATCAATTTGCACTTGGCATTATGTTTTGACGCGTTTAAATTTACCATCGTCGATGGCGAATTGCTTGAAGAAAGCAAAATCGTACCAGTGACAGTCAGGCAAATGGAGAATCTCCGTTCTCCAGGTATCCTCCTTCGGGTTTTATGTTAGACTACGAAAAAATTCAGAGTTACACGTTGTTACTGACCATACTTGTCACGTGGAATGGAGTGCATAGACTCGTTTCCGACCTCTGGAAATCCTGCATACGCGATGCAATCTTTGGCCGACGATAGGAACATTGATACCGTTCCGAAAAATGACAACTTTCAGTGCACGTTCTTTCGACAACCTAAGAGCAAGTTCGCGGTAAGTAAATGTATGTAGGTTAGCCCACAGGTCGAACTGTCTTTATCTTTATCTTATCATGGATGGCGGTCAGTGGAGAAACTATTCACTGAATTACTATTGATGGGCAGATAGCTGTAGTGCATAAATACATGTTACTTGACTATGGGAGGGATTGAAAAAGGCAATCCAGTATTATCAGACGGCAAATTGGTGTCCAAAGGAAACTGCCCCTCCACTTACACACACTAATGCGTAGCCACCTTGTACATGAATTTTAACGCTTCGTATAGCTTCGGGAATTCGAGAAAGAATGGTTTCCTACAATAGTGAATATATTTCAATATTTCTAAAATAGAGCTCATGGATACGTACAAAAAGTATTAAATAACATTTCCGTAGAGTGTCAAACAAATTTATTACAAATTAACATAAAACGCCCTTGAAAACGAAATTTGTTCCAAGTCGATATCGTAGTTAATTTTAGAGAAAACAACTATTTAAGAAAAAGTACTGGCTAGTAATTACGCAAACATCCTGTACTTAAATTCATTTTCAATTAAATAAACAATTTATAATCCAGTTTGATCGCACACCAGTCATATAATCGATAGGAATTGCTGAAACTTCTTTGGGTATTTAGCGTCAAAGTAAACTTCAAAATAAACATAGAAGACAGCATAAGTTATAGTAGTTGATATGGTCATTAGATAGAGGATGAAATGCCCTTTAAAATGAGCGTTTGTACGAGTCGATAGCTTCATTAGTTCCGGAGATATAGCGATTTTAGTTTCGCGTCGATGCGGTGGTTAGTTTCGGAGATAGGGTTTGTTTACGTTTTTGTTGCGCTCGCGCGAGTTCATTCATCCCCCGCGCGCGTAGATAGTAAACAGTGCGTAGTAAATTCTTGGAAATACTACGCCGAACTAGGTCACGGCAGTCACGTACGCAGGGTAGGTCAGCACCACGCACGTGCGACAAGGAGGTTCGACTCCGCTAGACGAAGACAGAGATAGTCGAATTAAGAAAAATTACCATTTACATAAATTACGATATCTTCGAAACGGAAAGTCGGATCGACAAAAACCAAAAACCACTTTAAAGGGGAGGCTTTGCCGCTTCTAACAATGCTTCAATAATTAATAAAACATTAATAGTTTCGGAACTGCACGCATCTAAACTTTTAGTATTTTTAGTACGCGTTAATAGCCTTTTCTGAGACGGGAAGCGAGAGACAGCGAAATTTAAAAAATTACCTTTTACATAAATTGCGGTATCTCGAAAACGGAAAGTCGAATCGACAAAAACCAAAAACCATTTTAAAGAGGAAGCTTTGCCGTTTCTAACAATGCCTCAATAATTAATAAAACACTAATAGTTTCGGAACTGCACGCATCTAAACTTTTACTATTTTTAGTACGCGTTTAGTATGGCTCAGTTATGCAGAAAACATGAGTAGTTTCGTAACTGCACGCATTTAAAGTTTAACTATTTTTAATACGCGTTTTAATACGTGTAGACTCTAGAGGCCAAAATAAGACGAAAATCAAGAATACCAATTTGTTGATCGAGGCTTCGTTAACAAGTTATTAACGTTTAAAGTTCCGACGTTTAAATATAAAAATTAAATAAATTGAGTCAATTTTGCGTACACGTATATTTTATTTTGATTTCGATTTAATAAATAATAATGAATTTGATGCATTAATTATATGAAAAATATTAATAACAAAAAATTGATCATGGAAAATATAATTGAGATTCCCAGAATTCGAGATTCAGAATTTACGAATTTCCTAAAATTTTCGTAGTATCCCGAGAGCCAGGTATTACTTTTTTTGTTAGTTAAGTTCCCTTGACCTTGTTCGTTGCGATTGCAGGTCAAAAAAGGCACCTGGCAGCTGTCATACAGCAATCCAATATCGTCCAATCTTTCCGACAATTATACCGATTCGGACAGCGATTTCGCTGAAAGTATGCATAGCGAGCAATGGTTAGAAACGTTCTCGAAAAATTCTAGTCAGTACACGAGCGACGATGACGTTTCTCTAACCGAAACAAAGTATCTCGACGCGCCGAAAGTAACATTTAACTCAACGATACGCGTCGATTCAAACGAAATCACGGGATACTGTCCAAGGAAACGACCGATAAAAGAGAACGAAGGAGAAAACGACGCAACTTCTGCGAAACTTATGAGATCGACGAAAGAGAGGGAATGTTCGAAGGAGGAAAACAAACCAATCGACGAAGAGAACTGTGAAAACTATGAAAATCAGACGACGTTCGAGAATGGAACATTTCTGGAAGAACATGTGAATAATAACAAGCTCATGCGTGTACTCTCAGGTAAAATTTTGTGAAATTCAAAGGCAAACGTGTCCGTTCGGATGATAATTGGGAAAATAATTATGTGGCAGCTACACGGAATGTTCTGCACGTGAACAAGAAATCCTACGAACTTGCGAACGTCGCGGCGGGCAACGAAGCTACATTCAAAGAAAGGAAGACGATCGAGAGTAGAATTGTTAGGAACAAACGTTTGTTAAGTTCCATGAAAGAAGTAATTCGTACAATGGACGAGCCAAAACCGGGCTTGGAATCCGTCCAAAGCATTGAGCCGGGGAACCATATTGCAGAGACCACGGTTGTACGTGCAGAGGACGGTGAAAAGTCGGGTCGAAGTTTAAAAGAAATTTCAGACGATTCGGAAAATCGCGAGATGCAAGGATCGATTTTTAAGAATCCGAAATTAAAGAAACATTTGGACGAATCCATGCTGGAAGCGATAAAAAAATACAGAACATGCGGGAACACGTGGGAAAACCTGAAACGACAAAAGTTAACATTACAAAATTCGTCTGAAAAAAAGAATCCTGTTTCCTGGCTTCCTCTTCAAAATTGTTTCGCATCGTCGACGTATCTGATTCACGTTTGACAGAACACGAGAAAACTATGCTCACGTGTTACAATTAAATACCGTGAACATGCAACGATATCGAACCTCATTTATCGATTGTCGAAATCAAACTTCAATTGGCGTATCACTTTTCGAGCAAAATTTTGCAAAATTGGTACGTGAAACGGGAACACCGAAACTAATTAAAATTTGGACGCGAAAAAGAAACTAAAATGAATAAAAAATGTTAAAATATACAAATTTATTGCCGGTTGTAAAAATGAACGATGCCACGTCGAGAAGACTGTATGATTGTTTTGGAAAATAACGATCCAGTAAATTCGATTGCAGATTCTAAACATGGATTTTTGTGCAACCAGGAGAATTTCACAGAATCAGAAAACGAAGAATACGACGCGGAAAGTCAAAAGAATACGAAGACTATTAACACGCGAAAATGGCAAATCACGTTAACCACTAAGGATTGCGCGATTAAAAAGCGTTGTCAAGGTTGGCAGGTACGAAAAAGATATATCCTTAACCCATTATATACATAAGATAATTACAATAACCAATCAAATATACACCATATGACTTGTCCAATTCTATTATTTCCGTTGTCAAGAGTTTGATCAAAATTTCTTTTATTATTTAATGCGTAGTTTAAAATTTTCATATGAAAACTTTTTGTCACATTTTTATTATACAATTTTACAATTTTTTCCTTAAATAAACTTATAACAAGATAACCTATGGTAGAAAAGTTTAAATTGGTGAAACATAATATTATAAACGAATATCAGTAGTTTCTAAACAGTCAGTCTAAAATGGTTCAGTTGCTATAAACCATATATTCATGATCGTCATACAAACATGTGAATAAGTAGATCTTTCAATCATGTAAGCATTCAGTTCTAAGAAAATATTGCAATTATAAGAAATGTCCTTAAGTGCTTCTTTTGATGTCAAAGAAATCTGTCTTCTCACTCACAAATAACGTTTTCATGATAGTCATGCTATGAGTCACGTAGTCCTGAATAGTGCATAGTGAAATAATCTTTTTCAAACATTCTGTTTAATAAATCTCATTATAAATGAATTATAAATGAAAATAGAAATTTTGTAAATCGCAGTATTATTTTTCAAACTAAAAATATTGAATAGGATACTTGACAACAACTTGTAACAACATGATCGAAGAGTGGACAAGTTACGCAGTTTATTTTGTTAATGCAATTAATTATTTCGTCATGTTTTTTGTAAGATATATCCAAACGACACGAAAAAAGCCGAAGAAGTGTCGCAGTTAATTTTGAGACTCACCGATTCAAAGATGAACACACGAGCAATTACGGGCTCGGAGTCTGCAAAAACCGCGAATGCAGAGATTCTCTGCAATCGCGAAGATCTAGACGATCTTCTCGGGGAAGAAGACAAAGAAAATGAACATGGTCACGGCAAGATCGTCCTGAGAGAATATTTGAAGCTTCTGACCACTGAACAAGCGAAGATCAGTTTTATCCTAAAAATGCTGACGAAAGCGGTGAACGAGCATAAAATTTTTGTGATTTACAGCACATTTCCAGTGCTCAGGAAGCCTCTGAGTAAAAGAGGCTGGATCGAGAAGAGATCTATCAGGAGAATGCTCTCAATGTCTCCGGAAATGTCAGAAGGTGTTTAAGTTATTTTAAGCAGTTTTAAATAATTTTTTTTTAAGTATAAGACGAACCTTCGTCAAAATCTAGCATATGTTCTTATTTATTTATTAGGGTTCTACAATTGTTACTATTAGAAAATCGATGTATAGTTACGTCCACACGGTTAGAGTTGAGAGTTATTTTCATAAAAACAGAACGAAAATTGATAATATGCCACTTTCAAGACAAAATTTCAACTTGCAACTATATTTTCTATATTTGTAGTTTATTTTAAAGATTGTATTCGATATTTTTAATTTATTTTCTCACACAGAATTACCATATTGACGCTTGTACAACCATCAATATGTACAAAACCGATTATTTTTTATTAATTATCATTACAAAGATGTTCGTAACAGAATTCTTAAAGCCTTAACCTCTTCACGTATGTGCGCATTTAAAAAGTATATACTTGAACTATAATCATAGATTCTAGATTCCTTATAAAAGTGTTATTACCATATAAATTTATACTGAGATGATTTTGCAACATTTTAATATCTTTTTTACAGTTTACTTTTTATCTGTACCCTGTCTCATTCACTCCGTTAGTTTTATGAATTTTCAATGTTTTACGTAGACTAATATGAATAACTTTAATATCTATTTCTGTGTAATTTTCCTTGTATCGTTTCAAATCGATAATTTATCTTGGAAGCAGAAATTTTCTTTTTGTTTTAGGGGATCGTCTTCCGACAAATTTGGAAACTACTGCTCTAGAGTAAAAAGAGCTCTTAAGGACAACAAAATGTTCTTTGCTTTCAGCTGGTCTGGAAACGATCGAAAAATTATTACGTTGCCCTGCAGACTTTATATGGTACACCACTAAAAGAGCAGCCGTGAGAGCAGACGAAAGGACAATAGTCAATAAATTTTCTGGATGCTACTTTACGTCGAAGGTCACTTTTGTCTACGATTTTCTATTCATCGTCGTGTCGCGACTCGAAATTAATGTCGCGACAATTTCAGGTCGACATGTGCAATAATTTGGAGAACGTTAGTTGGTTCTACGAACCTGGCGTGTCGAACATTCAATTCCCACGGTGCTACAATGTTTATCAGGTACGTAGATAAAGTCTATCGCGTTAAGACATTAATGAAAACCGTTGTGTTAATGTAGCCTGCACAGATCGAGGAGTTCGTACAAGACTTTTACATCACGGCCTGTATGGGAATTCTCAAGTGGTTCTTATTTCTGACCAGCGTAGCTGGACCGAACGCTACTTGGTCTTCGAATGGCTCCGTGCCCATATACGCTATTTTGTTCGCTCTCGAAAGATGCACAGACTATATAAGGTTCTAGAAAATTAAATTGGGAAATTTTTATTTCTCTCGAGCGAATTCAAGAGTAAGATTAAAATTACAGTGTCTGCTCTCACGAGGATATCGACAGGCGAGGTCGCGTAGAAGTATCGAACTCCGATTGGAATCAATTTCTGACATGGTACGATCGATTTCTGCACAAGCGCGAAGTATTGCAAAAAAGTGACGGAATAGATATCGAGGTACGACATAAATGCAGCTAATTATCGAAACGACCATTATAACGGACACTTTATGCTAGGAACTCGTCCCATACACGGCTAAGACGCTTAAGGATATGATACAGTGCCGACCTCAAAGTCGCATTGACGGAATGCGGAATGTCTGGATTCTAAAACCAGGCGATAAAAGCTTGGGAAGAGGTATAGTCCTCAAGAACTCGTTAAACGATATCCTGGCCAAGCTAAATCAGTCTACGAACGAATGCATGCAATACGTCGTGCAAAAATATATAGGTGAATTTTTCGGTTGCTAGTAATAATTGTTATTTTTCGTTGAACCATTTATTATTTTTAGAGCGACCCTTGCTCGTTCACAAAACGAAAGTCGATGTTAGACAGTGGTTTTTGATCACCAGCACGCAACCCCTCGTCGTCTGGATGTACAAGTATCGATATTAATTTCCCTCCATTTTTTAAATTTATCATTTACCAATTTTCTCGGTTAACCGTTTTCTTTCAAGGGATATTCTGCTGCGTTTCGCGTCGAAAGATTTCACGCTCGAGAATTTCCACGAATCGATTCACTTATGCAACACGACCGTGCAGCTGAAATACAGGAAAACATTGCGACCGAATCTACAAATACCCAACGAACTTCATTGGAATCTTCAGAAGTTCAAAGAATACTTAAAGTATGAATTTAATTCCGCATTTGAGATACAAGTTAGCTATTTTATTGCTCTCTTTCGCAGGGCTACCGATCGGGAATCGGCTTGGGAGAAACTCATCAAACCAGGTATAAAACAAAACTTGGTAGGGGCACTTCTAGCGTCTCAAGAGAATATGGTGAATCGAAAAAATAGCTTTCAATTATACGGCGCCGATTTCTTGATAATGGACGACCTTTCGGTTTGGCTAATCGAGATTAATACGAATCCCCGATTGCACCCCCCGAGCAGCTCTGTTACAGAGAAACTTTACCCAGAAGTTATAGAAGACACAATGAAAGGTAATGGATGAAATTTTGTAATTTACAAACTATGCGAAGCACGATTTAATTAATTGAAAATTTACGTATATTAAAAGTGGTTATAGATCGACGCAAAAATAAGAAGGCACCTCGCGGTAAATTTGAATGCATTTTCAAGCAGCGTAATCCATTTTACGGTAATATTCTTGGAATGGCAGCGACCCTCGGGATTCGAGGCAAGGCTTTACTTTCGACGCAGACTCCATCGCGAAAATGATAAATTCTTATAAGAAACCCACCCAAATGTAAAAAAAGAAAGCAATTAGGGAATATAAAACAGTAAAAGGTTTAATAAAAACGTGTTTATTTTACAAACAATATCGTAGGTATACAATCCTATATGAACAGATGGTTTGTTTCTGTGGTATTAATACACATCTATACACGACTGCGTACAAGACACTTGTTCATGGTTGCATTCATACGTCTCTACACGTACAAAATCCATTTGACAGGTCGTTTGTCTTTTTTATATTGGCGTTGCTTCTTACTTTAATTTTGATTAGAAAAAAATATTCTCATTCAGTTTGGCAGAACGAATTCCGCATTAAATCCTAGCGATGTGCATGATCCGGAACAAGTTTAGCACAACATACTAAAAGACACTAGTTCTCCTTTTATTATTGCTTGCACGAAATTGGTTCGTACGGTTACGTGTTACAGATGCACATAATCGTCTACTCACGTAGAAAATGCATTTATGTTTTTTTGTGTTTAAATTACAAAATCTATTCAGTCGCGTTAATAATACGACCGTTTCAGAATTACCGACCGTCATCGAGTTCGGAACGCGAATTTAATACGAGAGTCATGTTTCGTTAATATGTCTAACTGAAATAAAATTATTATTTTCTGTATAATATAATTACAGAGAAACGGCATTATATAAATTGCATTCGCAATTTGTAGAACACTCCTAACTAGGCTGGACCACACTTCTATCAAACAGATCAAGCGAACTGGCAGAGATTATTAGTACTGTAATACGTAAAAAAATTTACAACATGTATTAAGATAGATATAATAGTACACGATTCTATTATTATATATTTCCGCGTAAGAAAATGCTTGTCCGTGTCGATATCAGTGTAGTCTCTAAAAAGTTAAGATCCCATCTGTATCGGGGCCCAAAATCTGGCAAGCATAGAATCAGTTATTCAATTCTGATGTATACACGATCATCATAATTGAATAAGATTCAACATTGTCGGATTTCGGCGATCATCGCAAATACATTCGGGTGAGCTTTGGATCTTGTCGCTGCATTATTTCTGTACCTACGTACGGCGCAGCATACGACGATTGTTCGTACGGAATACAAACGATTCCAAAAAACCGACAAGATGTATAAATATCACATGTAAAACTGCACGAAATGAGACAGACTCACGTAATTGGCTTTAGCGTAAAGGACAATTTAGGCCTCGAGTTGTTCTTTCCGAGAATTTTTTTTTGCTCCTCTTTCACGCGTTTTTCATGTTCTTTCCTCATTCTTTGCCTCTCTTCTTCCATCAAACGTTGTTGTTCGACCATGGCCAATCTTTCCTCAGCCTATCGACAGTAACAAACAAACCAAAAAAAAAAAAAGTGTAGATTAAAAACACCGTTAAACAACTTCCGTTTGATGACGATGCCCTACCAGTTTCTTTTGAGCTTCTTCTATTTTTCTGTTGTTCTCCTCCACGATCCTCTCTAGTTCCTCGCGCTTCTTCCGCTCTTCCTCCTACAACGACAACGGAATCTATTTACATGAAGCAATGATGGTGTCGCTCACCAGCTGTTGTTACACCATTCATATCCAAAATCATAGTGCCGCTATATCAACAGCCTAGTGTTATACATCCTAAGAACCTTTTCTTTTATATAGGAAAAAATGTAGTTGGGATAACATGTGAAATTTTGAGATCGGGTTTCAAAGAATTAGGATGGCTTGTCGAGTGAATGTAACAGAGAGGACGCATGTGAACCCAGCTCCTTCGTTTGGATCAAACGAGCTCCTCTTAGTTCCCAGCGAATGCTGTTTATAGTCAGATTCCCCCAGATGGAAATACGACGACTTAGGATGCCACTTAAAAGTGAAAAAACGTGAATTATGATTCTGAATCAATCCACTGTGCATGCAAACGGATGTACAGAATAATTTATGACAGGAAAAACTTCCTCTTTCATAACGCGACACGACAACTTTTGTTTAAAGTGCAGGATGAAGTCTAAATTTGCAGGTGTGAGTACTTTACGAAAAAAAAAATAATAATAAAAAAAACTTACTCCTTTCATGGAAAAATAACGAACGTTCGCGTATTTTTGATATAATGACTGATGTGCATCTGAGACAAAAAGAAATAGGTAAACGTATTAAAAAAAAAATATTTACGAACGAGAGGTGCCATCCGCCCCGACCTGTCGACGGAATTCACTGTCCCAGGCACTAATATTTACCAAATCTAAAATAATCCCTAGTATGGTCTTGCCGATACATAGCGTTTAAACAAAGAATGATAATAATAATATTGGTATAAAATGAATTATGAATATATAAATTGGATAATACCTGAATGAAGCTCACGCCAGCACGTAGGGGATGCCTTCTTCATCGACAATCACTCAGCAGTGAGTAAAAAACCGGCATCTTCTGTTGGTAGTCAGTAAGGAAGGTGACCTATATATTTGCTAGGTCGTGCTTTGTTGCTATGGGATTCTAATTCTGCCCTTTAAGGTCTACATCTCCCGTTTCTAATTAAATATCTCTCCCAAACTTGTTCACATATTCAGTGCAAACTCAATGTGCAAAGCAATAAGGATAAAAGTATATATGGTCAACTTGTAATCAGGGTCGCTGTCCATTTGACCGGAACGTGCTGATTTCCCGAAGGTGAGAATAAATAATTGTGCACATACACAAAAAACATGGCAGAAGAAAACTCCTAGTCGTATTTGAAGGAAAACGAAATATGTATATATATAAATAATTTAAAAAATGAACTCGGATATACATTGCTCGCTAAATACTTAATTAAAATCGGTGCCAATTAGATCAAATAACAGGACCCCTTTTTGTAACTTGGTGAAAATTAATATACTAAATCGGTTAAAGTTGTTGGAGTTCGAAATTTCAAGTTTAAGAACAGAATAAATTTCTTTTATTTCACTGTTAACTCTCAGTATATTCTGCATATCGTCGAACGCATGAAAAAAACGGACAAAGATAACAAATAGGCTAAGTATAGTTTTTTCATCCCTAAATCACGAGGCAAAAATTAAATACAAAAGTGAGAAAAACAAAATTTGTTATGTATGTAAAAAATAACAGCTATTAAAAAAATAGAATATTTTTAATCCTACAAATAGAGAAACTTTGTTATCATTGTACGGCCTAAATAAAATTAAAAAGTGGAAAAATTACGCAAATATCTCCTTAATAATAAAGTTTAATACAGTTCTCGTGGAACGATCGACAATTCTGTAAATCTACCTTATTTGACTGACAGCAACAGCTATTCAGGGAAAATTATCACTTTTCTATGGTTTCATAGAAAAAAGTAACTTTATTTCAAACTTACGATGGTTTTTTTTTCTTCTTAGAAAGTTACAAAGTTTGGGATCGCTAACTTTAGTTATTCGGATGCGTTCTTCTCTACTCCTTAAAGACTGTACGATGCGATTATGTGGACATTCACATACGCGGATATAAACTAGACTGATAAGTAATTAGGTCTGCTAGATTGACAGGTACAACGATCGTAAAAATTGCGAGCAAGAACGTAGAGAACGCGTTCGAACGCAATTTTTCCAATATCGGGTACAACTGACAATCAAGACATTGTGTGATGAAAGGTATTAATGTTGTACAAATATATAAATATATACATGGTACAAATACAATATTCTGTTCATAAATAACCGATACATGCGCCTATAATAGCAAAATTCTTGCCATAAGAGAAAGTATACCTTCCCAACAACGCGACCTCAGTGGATGCTGGGAAGTCGAAGCAGTGTGGCTTTTCGATAATATCTTTCTCATAGGTCTCAACCACAATGCTTCAAGCCCAAACGCTGTGATCGCGAAATAGAGAATTAACATAACACTATGTTAACGCGTGTTAATTTCATCATAGGTATGTCCAACTAGTAACATTTATACAATCTTTTGGAATGTCCAATTAAAATTTAAAGGCCCTTTACGTTGGTACATACAAATATACAATATCCTAAACATTATACTTTTAAAAACATTTAAATTAATGTGCACCTTACCCCAGTCAGACTACAAAATTTATTATAAAATTTTTTATAGTTATATATTTAATTCATATTATAACTCTGTTTCCACCAAAATAGATTGCTTCTTTAAATATAAAAATAATGCAAGGACAGAGCACCAGACTTATTTCCTGTTGATCGTAACAGCGCTTGGGCTAACACTGGCCAATGTTTCTCTGGATTGGTCTTACCTCTCTTCGTTTTTCCTCCTCACGAAGTTTTTCTTGTCTCCATTCCATTTCCTCCATCATTTGACGCTCCATAGCCCTTTTTGCTTCTTCTACTCTCCTTTGTACTTCAGCTTCTATTTCTTCCTTACGCTTTTCTAGTTCTTCTTCCACCCTCTTCTGCACTAGCTCCTCGATACGTTTGGCAGCCTCCTCCTCAACCATTTTTTGTTCTACTTCACGTTGCCGTCTGCAAGCACAGAAATATTTTGTTGTTCTAACGCTACAGAGGTAGCGAATAGTTTTCAAACAAGTTACGTAGTACGCCGTTTTTATAAAATTTATTACATTAATCGATAATACACTGATATAATGTATGCTAATTAAACTAAATGGAATGTATTTTCAAGTTTAGATCCAATGCGTTTTTACATATATTTCATACGATAATAGAACATTATTTATCAAAATCCTATATGCTTACATATGCGCAAATACAATACTATAAAACCACCACCATGAAATAGTGTTTCAATCTTACCCAACTGCGCTCGTGGTGAAGATTTTGTTCGATAATTCTTTCTTTTTCCTGACAACATAATTACAAATAAAAAAACGTATACCAATACAAATGAAATACATAAGATAATTTTTATCATATATTGTTTAAAAAATAGTGAACTGTATGTCCAGATTCAAAAATTTCATTTATATTATAACATAGAAAGTATATATATATATATATGTATATATATCAGAAAATGCAATACAACACACACAATGCAGCTGCCATATATACATGCCTTAAGCCTAGTAACTAAAAGAAAAAATAATCTAACAAGGCATTCGCTTTAATTAAATCTTTCAGTTTGATTACATAAAGTATAAGATAAAAAGCCTTAATTACAACATAACAATTATAATAGAGGGACATGTAAAGCACGAAGAAAGGGAATTATATTGTATCATTTACCTTTGCCGTTCCATTTCTGCTAATCTCTCAACTTCATCCATTTTGCGATCCCTATCTCTGTACGTACGTTTCTTGTGACTGACAATATGCACATCGTCTGAAACATCCGAGCCTGAACTAGAAGATGCAGAATGGGACCGTTTCCTGAACAAACAAACAAATACACTCAAACTGCATCTTGCAGCATAACATTGGTGAAACAACTAACATGGTAAATTGCATAAAACTGATGAAGCAAATGCAACATTTAATAATAGGAAACTATTAACTTGCGACGCACTACAGTATATACAACGGTAAAAGACGTAAATTCTAACAACATATATTAAAGCGTACAAGGCTCTCCCACCAAGTGTGTATGGCAAAATGGCGGAAAATTGAATAAAGTCAAATAATTGCAACATGCACGCAATCAATAGTAAAGTAAAGTATATTACCTTGACTTTGAACTGCGCTCTTTTGGCTTCTCGGAGTATTTATTGTTAGAGTGCTTCTCTCGTGATTTGGAACGTTTCCTCGAGTGTTTGCTCTTATGACGCCTCCTACTTGGAGATTTCGTCCTGGATCTGGAACGGCCCATTTTGACGAGTTTTAAGGTCCTTTTAGAACACTCACACACAATACAAAGACTATATTACAAACGTGATAGGTAATTGCACTTAAAAATAACCGAACACCACGCGAACACTGATAATATAACAAACCAGCCACTGTTAACGCGCACACTGCACCACTGACTTATGCTTGCTTATACCATAGCTTCGGCAGCCATTTTTAAATTAGTATTCAAAATGGTGCACGGGTTCGAAAAATTGCTGTACGCGACGATTCTTCTACATCGAAATTTCAACAAAAATATAGGTATATTTCATAAATAATACCAGACTTATTACGTAAAAGTCTTGCTGGTACTTCTATAAATATTTTTGGTAAATAGATTGACTTGACAATGTGTAAGTTTATGTATTTTAATTATACGGTGTTGTTGTTTCAATCTTTATTTAGCCAATCACAATACAGCCGCAAAACCGTATAATATTTTTCAATTAGATATACAATAATTGTGAATTTAAAAGATACGTTATCTAAAATAACATTTCAAGCAATATTATAAGTTTAATTACAGCTTATAGTTAACGTTATCGTGTACTTAATCAAAGGAGAAGCATGTGTTCATACAAATTTGAGTTCAGATTTCTTCTAGGTGCAGAAGTATGGAAACATGGTGTATCAAAATTTGATTTTTACGAATGTATAAGCAGAAGAAAATAGTACATGGTAATGGTTATGTTTGGTTTAGCCGCTCTAAACGATCATAAGCATTGTTTACGTTATTCCCTTTGGCGCTCTAAGCGCTTATGCTACTAACGTCATTGTTACGTCATAACTCGTGTTCATAACGTTTATGCATTTCGTCGAACTAGAGCAGCAAAAGCGTGTGCACTTGAAAACGTATTTTCCGTTTAAATTTAAATGTATAACCAAGCACAAAAAAGTAATTAATAATTTTATGATAAATTTCAGTTTTTGTATTGAGAAAATTAAAGTTTAGTAACGTGAAATATTTATAATTTTCTTTAAATATTCTAAGAAAGGGGTATTCTAGATGCTTTTTATTTTTAACAAGATTACGATTTTAAGCACAAATTGAGAATAAAATAAGAATGATTGCTATATAACAGCCCAGAAATGTTGTATGTATACTTTAACCAATTACCAGAATTGATCAGAAGTCAAAAAACAAAAAAGATATTTAATAAAATATTAACTATAATAAAATATAAATATATGTCAATAATTTTGTGATGTAAAAATATGCAGAGAATTATTAGTTTGCTGTTTTGAAATTTTAAAACATTATTTAGTGAAAGATCTAAGACATCCATTTTTAAATAAAAGGATATTAAAATACTTTTACGGTCTTCTTATTCTGTGTATTATTATCACCTGTTTGCTTGTGCTAATAATTTTATGACTTATTGTGATGTCATTTAGTTTACACTGTATTTATTTTGTTTATATCAAGAGTATATTAATACAAAGCATGAATAAGATACAAATAGAATATACAATTATTTAGAGTATACAATATGTTATATGCTCATCATTTTCTGAAATACATGAAAATGAATATGGGGAAATGTATTACATGTTTATTTAACACATTATTTAGATTTATAAAAGTTTATCAACGTAGTAAGAAAAAATAATCACAATATTTTTTACAGTCTATTCTTAAAAACATTTGTTTATAAAAGCAAAATTCTAAAACAATGCATGTTTGTATAGTGTACTTTCATGATGTACCATATATTTTATTGAATTTGATAAATGATACGAACATATGTTATAATACACACGCAATCAAACCTAACCTTAATGCAACTGTTTTTAAAATATACCATGTTTAAAATGCTGCAAAAGTATTTAATACGCGTATTATTTTAGTTTTATACATCTTAAGACGTAATGTATCAACTTGTTACACCATCGTTTACATTGAGCGTTTAATACTAATCATGTATGTACGTAATACTAAGTAAGCATAAATGCTTTCAATACGTGAACAACTAAACCGAACGCACCGAAAGAACGTGACTGAAAAGTAGCTGGCGTTACATGCGTTCCGAAAAACCACGGTGATCCGATGCCCAGTGACACCCGTTCACAGCTGTGTCGACGTCGCGCGCATTTCATTCGACTCGTTCCGCGACAGCAGAAACCAAGATGGCGCTCCTCTGTTTGCGGATTGTTCTGCGGTGGATATAAATACGTAAAAAAAACAGTGCGAGAAACGGTTCACGGTGAATTGGTTAAGTCGTGGCGATCGATGTACGCGTGTCGTAAAGTGACAGTCCGTTGGTAACGCGCCGCGATAATTGTGGGGCACGACAGCGCCGGTACATAGCCGCTGCGGTATTTCGAACGTCGGCGAAGGTGCTCTCGGTGCCCACCTGAGGAATGCCAGATTATCCTGGGCACGGCGGTTCGCTCGACAGAGGGATACGGTAATCGCGCGAGATATCGCGTGCGAGTCGATCGAAAGGTGTTTCGTAAGGTGCTCCCCCGCAAAGGTGTTCGGTCGTTTCTTCCGTGACGTATGTGTGTCGCGGAGGGCTACGAGACAGGTCGGTCGCGAGTGTCGTCGTCGTCGTCGTCTGGGTGCTCGTGCTTGGTGTGCCGCGAGTGGGATTTTGCGCGGCTTCAATGCGCTCTCGTCCTCCCCTGGATATCTGGACAGGCGAGATCAGCTGCTGCTGGAATAACTAGCCCGGCGGCTCCGGGAGACGATACTCTTCGACAGAAGCGGTGGGGCAAGGTGGTGCCGGAAGCAGCCGCGAGTCCGGAAGCATAACTAAGAAGATGGCCTTCAACGAGGTAAGTTTCGTTACTGGCATCGTTTGTACGCTGCCTGTTTCGTTTGAGTCGTTCGATCCCGTGGGCTGACCTCGCGACCCCCAAACGCCAATTCTAACCTAACCTCCGTTACTGCGCAGCACAGCTGGCATGTTATCAACTCCCCTCCTTCCCTGCTTTCTGCATCTCTTCGTTCTCATCCTTTCCTTTCTCTGTCGCTGTGACCTACGTTTTATCAAAGTCTTCTTCCCCTTCGATGCATCGAGCAATCTTTTTTTTACATAGTTGCTCGTTCCCATGAAATGCGTGACACGAGAGATGCACCTAAACCAGCTCGAACGGACGTATTATCTATTGGTCGCATCGGGACATGTGAGATAATGTCACGCTGCCTGTCGAACAACCGTGCACTTTTCTTTCTTTCCTTCCACGTGATACCAGAAACATCCTGACTCGGTTGTTAACGTATCGCGCGCGATAATTTTGTGTCGCCTTCGCGCGGGAACGTTTCCGTGATCGGCGCAAACATCGATCCGTTGTTGGTCAATGATGTCGTTACGTGCCTTTAAGTATAATCCGTAATCCGGTTTGTTTGCATCGATATGCGACGACGTGGCACAGTTCGCAGACGCACGAATTTCTTTCTATCTGTGGACCAGAGTCGTTTTCTGATTCGCACGTTGCTGGTAATTTATAGTCTAAAAAGAAACGGAATTTCGTACGAGTAGAACATTTTAAGGTATCACAAAAGAATCGTACTCTCGATTATAATAAAACTGTTTTTTTTTTTTGAGATAAACATTTATTAAAAGCACGTTTTGGAACGTCGTTTATGTCTCATAGCCGACAGTATTCGTAAAGTGTTTCTGGTCAGCGATACTCGCGTTTGCACAGGTTTGTTTTCCGATTTCGCGCATAAAGGAAGAACAACACGTGCCCTCGCGCGTCTGAACATAGAGTTTCAGCATGATATTGTAAACAATTACATCATAATCAAGCGACCCAAGCCGGCGATTCATAGCTACGTGAGCCCCGTCACTGTCGTTGATTACTTGCTGCTTCTGGAACGTTTTTCTGTAGCGATATTACGTAACCATATCCCATGAAGAGTCACAAGATACATATCGTGTTTCCACAATGTAAATGAAAAAAAGGGAGCATATTAATGTATCCAATTCGGGTGCAAGCAGTGTTAAATAAATCTAATTTGATTAATGATTAATAATTATAGTTATTGTGTAATCAAACCGGTGGTTAATAATTACTGGTCACTGATTATGGTCACTGAGTATCTAGTAATCATGATCATGAATAACATAAGTAATCAAGGCGACTATGATCATTGGATACGATTAACTCATTAATCACTAACCACGGTATGATTAGGTTTTGACTTTGATTGGATCAATAAGTTAATGAAGAAATGTTATTAACGATTTTTAACATCTTTTTAGAATGTATGCTTATTATACAATTCTTATTTTGAACGTGTCTTTTAACAGTAATAAATCTAATATAATTAATGTAAATATTGTTTCATATGTGCATATACTATATTTATATAATATACAAAATGTTTCTGATTATCTGATTGAGTAAATATTTTATAGGAGTCATGTATGTATAATTATGAATGTTTTATTTTTTATAATCTATAGAATTTTTTGTTTGTTTGATGCAAAGAGATTCGTTTTTTATCTATTGAAAACTTTAGTAATATTATATATTCCAAATATAGTTTCTATTCCTAACAATATTTTATTATTTCAAACACGCAGCTATTATTTTAAAAATTATTTCATGAAATAGGATAACGTAATTGTATTTGAAGAATTAAATAATTACAAAATAATAATATTATATTATTTATAATGATAATATATTATCTATTATGAATAATGTTATTTAAAAAATATCCAGATTTATACTATATTATTGGTCCTAATCAAAGTAACTGTAATCTTTATACATTACTGATCTATGATTACAAATTAATCTCAGTGTTGATTTTCATGATTACTATTCGCAATCAGTTCCAAAATTAATCAATTACTGTCTAACTCTGATTGATACATTAGAATGGCACGTACTTCAGAGCGACGAGTTTCCGGAAAAACCGTATTGTACGTAGCACATTTCGAAAAACGTGTTATGGTAAATACTTACTGTGCGGTTATCTGTCGACGTTTTGTCGCATAGTTTGGGGCTTAAGATTATCTCTTGGTCGTTTATCGTCGACGGTGACGCATATTGCGCGCGTCGCAATCGTACACGGTAGGCTACCTTTTATCGTGGCCGTCTATTTATTACTGCTGACTCCTCTGCGGAACAAAAAGAGCACTGGTCGGTAATTAATACGCCGCGATCAGATTTCGTTCGATATGCAACCATGTCGGTGCAATGCAAAACGGGGAAATTTAACCTGTAATCGTACGCGTGGACTCGCGATTTTTTTGTTTGCCCAGATTTATTTCTCTTCCCGTTCTAGCATTCTTCCGTAAATTCCAAAAATTTCATCCAAATGCCAGGTGGTCTGATTAGCAGAAGTTTGGTGACAATCGAATCGTAAGAATAAAGGAATATCACAGAAATTAAAGTGGCCAGTTAGTAGTTAATCCATGTTATTTGCTCGTGCCTCTCAAGGGCAGCAAAGAAAATGGTCTTTGTATAATTTGCCTCGGGCGTTAAAACGCGTGACTACGGTGTTGCGTGTGTACGCTTACGTATACATGCGCGAGCTTGCGTGTGGTCATTCATCCGCTCCACGCGGGCTCTTTAAACGAGAAATTAATGAAAGAACGCACCACCGTTTGTCATTAATCTTCGCACATTACGATGCGTACACTATTTCCTGCAGTTTTCTGTCATTGAGTCCGCGCTTCTCGCTTTTCGACACTTTCGTCGCGTATCCAAGTCCACAGATCAGGGATGCACAACTTAAATGTTGCCACGGGATAAATCAGTTCTGTTCGTCTTTAAGATAATCCCAGTTTTTAAAACTTGGAAAAATTAAATTGATGCGTAGAGAAGATAATGTACCGCTAAGATATTTTAGCTTATATTCAGTACTAATTTGTATGCAAATTAATATTTAAACTTATAACTTGATTCTTAGGACATCCATCAGTACTTGTTAAACGTTTTGCCAAGAACGAATTAATTCATTATGAGTGTAAAAGGTACGATTTAGCCAACCGATTTCTTCCATCGTCTTTACTTATCAGTTTCAAAAATCGTATCATCTATAAAAGGTAAATTTCCGAATAGAAATAGTAAAACATGATTAAGTGTTCGGTCACCCCTGGGAAAAATTTTAATGGGAGATTCTAGAGGCCAAAATAAGACGAAAATCAAGGATACTAATTTGTTGATTGAGGCTTCGTTAAAAAGTTATAGAAACATTTCCAGCCACACAGTATATTTTTGGTAAAGAATTTTTTTCTCGAAAAAACATAGGATTTCGGGGGTATGGTATTCATAAAAAATGATTGTAATTGAACCCTGCAACCGAAAATAATTTTTCCAGAACGATTTGAAATTTTTTAATTTTATCGAAAAATTCGTCCACCTTCCTGAATTTTTTTCTCGAAAGCACGAAGGATTTCGGAGGTATGTGTATTGACCAAAAATAGTTGCAATTGACTCCCCTAGCTAAAAATATTTTTTTTAGAACGATTCGAAATTTTTTTATTTCGCCGAAAAATTTAGGCACCTACCCCCTTGTCGATTTTTCTTAAAAATTCGTTTTTCATTTTTAGTAATTTTGTTTGACACCCTATAGAAAAGTTGTCTAATACTTTTTTGTAGGTACCCATGAGTACTAGTTCAGAAAAAAGTTTCATTGGAATATATTCACTATTGTAGGAGTTATGGCTGTTTGAAAATTGGACCATTTTTATGTGGTTTTTCTCATTTTGCGGAGTCAAGGAACAACTTTTCGAATATTTTTGTAATTCCCATATATTCTCCATCAAAATGCGCGTAGTTTGCTTTTTTAAACATTAAAATCGTCCAATCCGTTCAGGAGTTATGCCATTTTAAAGATTCGCATGAAATTTCAGGGAAGCATTTCTAGCCTGAAATTATATTTTCGGTAAGGAATTTTTTCCTCGGAACTGAGTAGGATTTCGAGGGTATGTGTAATGACCAAAAATGATTGTAATTGACCCCTGCAACTAAAAATAATTTTTTTAGAACGATTTGAAATTTTTTAATTTTGTCGAAAAATTTAGGCACCTACCCCCTGTCGACTTTTCTTAAAAATTGGTTTTTCATTTTTAGTAATATTGTTTGACCTCCTGTAGAATGGTTGTGTAATACTTTTCTGTAGGTACCCATGAGCTCTACTTCAGAAAAAAAGTTTCATTGAATTATATTCAGTATTGTAGGAATTATGACTGTTTGAAAGTTGGACCATTTTTATTGGGGTTTTCTCAGTTTACGGGGTCAAGGATCAACTTTTCGAATATTTTTGCAATTTTTACATATTCTTCACTAAAATACGCGTAGCTTACTTTTTTAAAAATATTAATAGATTTTATGCTTTCTTTGTACTTTTCCACAAAAGATACACCCAATAACGTACATAATATTCGGTACTATGATTGGAACAAGGACGTAAACAATTACACACATTAGAGTATTTTGTTCCTCAAAGTATTACAAAATACTTCTTTCGTTAGAAATTTGTTTCTAAAATAATTGTCATTTCATTGTTAATACAAATAGTTTCGTTAGTTTTTATTAAATTTTAACATGGGCTACGTTAAACCATTCGACGAGGTGTATGGGGTGTATTCGTGTTTTAGATGGTTTTAGTTCACCGTAATGCAGAAAGTTAGTTCATTAAACTTACACACAATTCGTGTTGCACCTGCGCTTGAGCGCACAGAGGGACATCAGCCAGAGTGCAAACACCGATCTGTGAAAAAGGAGTAAAAGTGGTAGCCCTTACGAACAAAGACACCTGCTACCTGGTCATATCGATCGAGATGGAATATATACGAGTGTCCAGGACGGGATTCCGTCGTGGTTCTCCCTTCAAACAGCACCCACTCGTTCGTCGTCGATCGTACGGCTTCTTTCTCCCATATCGAACATTCGTGTTCTTTACAACAATGTGTTTATATACTTACTTTCGAAGCGGTTCCGTGCTTCAGCGCGATCCATTGGGTTCTCGATTTCGCGGTCCTTTAAACTTTGAAGCACCCTATTTGAGTTAACGAGTTGCGCGACGTTCTTCTCGACGGTGACCATTTTATGTTCACATCCTTGTGCACACTTTTTTCATATTCATTTAAGTTAAGTGCTTTCAACGTTAGTTATTAGTGGTAGCAATTGAAATCTCGTGATATTTTCAAAACGTTATTCGTAATTAGCATAGATATTATTTCTGCGAAAGCCAGTTAAACGCGATTATAGTACTGCCCCGTTTCTGGCATTAGTCAACGTTAAGGATATTTGCAACTTTGCGATTTTATTTCTGTTTTTTTTTTTTAATTTGAGTAATTGTTGACTCGAGTCAATTACAACTGTAAATCCCTTTGAGTGACTCATTTTGAGTTCAACCAGTTTCTAGAACAAAGTCTTGTCCAAACTCTTCAACATGAAATATGGAAGTTTTCGTTTGATTGCATTAAGAAAGACAATACCGTGCATTAAGAACGAGAATATGCAATATTGTCAATAATCTTCGTAACTCTATTAACTTTTGTAACTATTTCATTACCAGTAATTTATAAATCTGTACAATCTTGACAACTTCTTTTATTGTACTTCGTCAATTTCTTAAATTTCATATACATATGTTAGTTTCACGTCGATGCAGTACTGTATACTGCAATTAGTTCCAAGGCATTGTGACCATTACTCACTAAATCAATGATAAGTTAAATATGACTGTTACTTTTCTCAGATCTCAATAACATGATAAAAAGATACGGTTAAAGAACAATTTTTGTAAAATATAAGCGCTCGAACACTCTCAAATTTAACTTCTACAATTTTAAAGATAAAGAAAAATTTTAAAAAAAATATTTTCGAGGCTTTATATTTTTAGTAAATATGATTTATGAAATACAAATTTTGTTTATCCTTTTAATTTAATAATTTGTACGGTATAGCAATTCATCAATCACTAAGTCTAGAATATACAGCGTTTAGAAACTTTGTAAGAATGTCGAGTAATAATTTTTTAATTTTATTACAAAATATTGCTCCTATTTCATATTGTTTTCTTCAACGACGATTCGTTTTAGATCTAAAAGTGAATGATTGTACGAGAATACGGTGTGAATTAAAATTATTTTGACTTAGCGCGACCGTACACTGGCCGAAACAATTAGAGGATCGTGTCCTCGATTAATTCTGCAAAGCTTTTAAAGTACTTAAACGAGAAGTCACGCGAGTAGGTGGTACTTCAATTATTCCGAGCGACGTATTCGCCGAGCGAAATTTACGAATCCGTGATAGAAAAGTGGCGGGCATGAGGAAACTCGTTTGGACTGCGTGGCTCGAAATTATGAAAACTAGAAACTCGTTGCACGCAAAACGATAGCACACCGTACGCGTCTACGAGCGTTTGCACGCACACGCTCAGACCCTGTTATCGGTGTCGTTATTCTTATCGTAGCCTGGAAAGCCTAGCTCGCACCTCGGTTAACAGAAATGTGCATAAACAAACATATAAACGTTCGTGTGTGCACGGTTGTCGCCGACGGTTGTTCCCTGTAAAGTTTATCGACGCGAGAATTTCAGGAGGTGCTTGCGATACGCGCCATTCTGTACCTGCCAAGATCGTGTATATACAGGATGTCCCATCTGAAGTGCTACAGACTGTTTCCTCGAGAAGTATTAGGATCAGCAAAAATATCTGTTGCGCAGTATCAGGATATAAAGGAATCTTTTAAATCTTGTGTGCACTTGTACGCACTGTTTGCAGAGTTTGCAGACAAGGCTTGCGAATGTCCACGAAAGTTTATAGACTGTTTGTAGTCCCGTTGAAGTAGAAAACAAGAAACCGTCTCTGCCGACAAAGTAGCATTTTATTCGTGTTCTAAATTTTTGCTATTTACATTTTTAATTATCCCACAACGTGGTCGAACGATAGAATTTTTAAATTTATCGAAGATTTACGCTCGAGTGAGTTTTCAGGAAATATGGAAAATGTAGATCACAAAAATCGTGATAAAGAAAAATAACGTTCAGTATTTGTTTAAGGAATGTGAAATTAGCGATGACGATTCAGAAACAAAATTTCAAATTAGAAACGCCATTTCCTAAAGAAATCTATGACGGTAATAGCTTTAAAATTAAGTGGACCGTTACTGAAGAAAACTATATGGAATAGAAGTAATTACTGTAAGAAAAAAATTTAGTATCGTTTATTTATCGAGCTGTTATGGGACGAATTGGAGGTCTAAGAAACATTTCTTGGAATTACTGCAGGATAGTTGTAAAAACGTATGGAAAGGAACACTGGAGAAATTGTTATACGAAAGAAAGAATACTTTCATGAAACGTTTTATTGTTCAAGATATTCAACGAGTTAAAGTGTGAGCAAGAAAGGAAATCCTGTTCCTGAATTTGATAAAAACTTGTAATAAACTGTATCCAAACTTTTGAGCCGTAGTGTATATGTATACCGTTATTACGTAGGTGGCTAGACCGATGAAGTTTTGATGATCGTTCTTTTTTCGTTTCGCCGTATAAGCGATGATCGACCGCGTGGGCGGAAAGCAGGTTACATTAACAGTCGTGGCGTTGATATCGTGCGTCGATCGGAGCATACACCCCAGCAGATCTCTATTTTAATTCGGGATAACAGTGGGCACTATTTGTAACATGGGCAGTATTGTTAAAATGTTTTGAATATTGCGATAGAAAACTTTTCTTACCCCGTTTTTTGTATCCATCATAATTATTGGATAACTACTTTGTTAAACCAGCAACTTATGCTTCTAACGCGTTTATGCGTTGATGTTTTGAATCAAGATATCCAGTTTCTTCTCTTATCATTTTATATCCCATTCTTACAATTAAAGAGTTAGTTGCTTTTTTTTAAGTATCTACTATTGAAACAAAAAGTTTCAGTTACTGTGTTAACAACTCAAACAATTGTTAGGTCTAGGAAAGTCTTAAATAATCAATCACTTTAACTACGCAAGTAGGTAGCAGGGAAAAGTTACTGCTAATCTAGCATCAATTGGCAATTGTTTTATTCGAATGATAGATAATCAATAAGATCAACGTACAGCCACTTATTTGTGATGTGTGCATTCGATCAAATAGTTGTATCTATTCATTGTGGCGTATTTCATTCTATGAAATCTAGAATTATCCATCATCATTCAAAGTGACAATTATCCAAAAATATGTCGATAGTTGGGACATTTACTTTATGTTCGCGTTACCCCAGTTTTTTTGTTATTATTAGGTTGTTCACCCTTTGCATTACAATATTGTGCGAGATTCGTGATATATGCGACATTTGCGGGCCAAAAATAAGAAGCATAAGTCAGGCTCATGGTACATACGTATATTGGATCAAACGTAAGAAGAATAATACTACATATTCAGCTCACTTTCCAAAGTATATCGGCCTAATAACATCATCTAAGCGAAAATCATTCAATCCTAATCCTGACGAGTCATTCTCGCGACATGGAGGACACGCCACAATGTTTGCAAAAAGTTCCACGAAATAAAATGGGGAGAAAAGGTGCAAGACTTCCCGAACGATCAAATATTTCGTGTCTTATCGGATCAGCATCGCGCGTATTTATCTTTTTAATTATTTAAGATTCGCGGGGTGTCAAGGGCGTCGATGGCGACGCGAATCATTCGTCGAGATCGCGTTAACCCTGCCATCGTTTGCGGAAAGGGTCGTTTGTCATGCGAATACCCGTGAAATTTGTTTCTATAATAGAGACATCAACGTCCTCCGCGAGATAGTCGTCGTTAGTATCGCTTACGTGGCACAATAGACATTGTTTGATCGTGGCCTCGATGCCGAGAGCTGCTGGTTGTCCGTTTCTCGCCGCAAGCAGGGATATAAAGTGGACGCGAACAAACGCGTATTAGATGCACCGACGTATGGCACGTTTCGACCGAATCCGTGGGCGAGCACCATAGACAACGGAGGAGAATTGAACTATAGAAATTGACAAAGGCGGGTACATCCGTGATTAAAGCTGACGTTTGTCCGCGGACAATGTGCCATTGTGCTCCGTTTCCAGGTGTAATCTCTGGTTCCCGGTAAATTAAAAAATCCGTCACTCGTTTCTGCGGAGAAACGGCCTTCTTCTTGCGACCGGTCGCGCAACATCGCGGTCTTCTCGATGGCAAAAACTCGATTCGATCATGACTGGATGATTGGGAAAACATTGCGGTGGAAACGACGTTCTTATTCCAGCGCGACCGTGAAGCAACACGAAGCGCGCGACGAAAAATGCTATCCGCGTCATAAAATTGAAATTTACCGAGCACCGGCGAAGAGGTTCGCTCTAGCGAATCTGAATCGTTCTCGTGACCGGTGTCGTAAAGGTACGGCCGAGAAAGATACGGCGGGACGTACGCGACCGTACGGGTTTGCAAGTCGACTCTGTACGTGCTTGGCCGTTGTCCATTTTATTTTCGATAAAATATGCGTCGCGGAAAAAGAAGAGTACTATGTGTCGCGCGGATACGCATTGAAATACGCCGTTAAAAATTGGCACCGTCGCCAAATCGGGACCAGTCGTAATCGCTGAATAATGGCGATCCCATTATTCTTCCTCGGCCATAAAGAACCCACAACCGCGAGTAACCTTTGCCGCGCAATGTTTATATGGTGATAGGGTGGGTGAAAGTCTTATTGCGAGGGAGGTTTTCCTTTTATGTGAAAAATTTGGAAGTTATAGTACTCGACCCCCTAATAACTGAAACTAACATCATTCGCTCAGAAAATTTCGCATTCGTTGACGTCAAAGTCCGTTATTAGTCTCCCAATCAGATACAACTAAGTGTTGTTTATAATGCTTTAGTAGTTAATATGTATTACATAATTAGACTGCGGATGTTTATGCATTTATGGGAAATTTTAATTCTCGAAAATCTACAGAATTCATTTAATATATATTGTAATGAATTATTGTATTTAGGGGTTGAGACAACCCTCTACAAAGTTCCCATTTCATGAATTCTATTAATAAAAATATGAATTTGCATAAAGATCCGCAGTCTATACATAATCTACATATAATGCTCTTATCAGAACATGTGCTACAATCAATCCGGAAATGATAGCACGCGTACGGACTTTAGTAATTCAACGATTGCAATATTGCATCGACGCTAATGGATATCACTTTGAGTATCTTTTATAATGCAAATCACTTTGTATCTCTTTATATGTTACCGAATCATTTTGTATTGGGGGTGACTGATATTGTCTGAACATATGCTGTTTTACTAGGGATAAAATAGTATATCATGCTATTTAAAAAAAATGAAGATGATATTGATATCTTCGAAATTCACTTACATAAAAATTATTACTTGCATATTACGAGCCTCTTCATATCATACAATTTTTATATAGAAAGTTTCTCTATATCGTTAAAAATATTGGAGATATTCATGGTGGACAAACTTATTGATTCATTCTGTATGTAATTATCGTTTAAGAATGAATTACGATGAATTTATAATTTACATATTACTTTAAGGTGACAAAAATTCCTTGATTATGCTGTTAACCCTTTAGTACATTAGATAATCGAGAGACTACTGTAATTTGATTTTAATTATCTTACACGACTTTTTGTTTGTAATATTTGTTAAAAGCTAAAACATAATTAAATTAACGTAATTTGGACAATATAAAATATATCATTGTTGATTGACGGTCTTTTCTAATACAAGACAATTTATTTTATCTAGTATTTCAGTAACTATTTATTTTACACCCTATTTGGCATACATTTTCATATAAAATTTAATAAGAATATAAGTGAGATTATAAAAAATATTAACCATTCCATTTAAACAACTAAAAGTGACCTCCATATCTTTATAAAGAAGCAAAATAGCATAAAACCGATTTCTATATGTCCTATAAACCATGCAACTTTTATTTGAAACATTTTTTCGTTCAACAAATAATTTATTCGAGCTCGTCGTGTTACGAGATTCACCTTGCACACTTGAAGTTGTTAATTATTTCTTATGCTACAAAGTAAACTTGGTTGAAAACTGTAGTAAGTAAATGAGTAGCTTGCTGCTTCTGTCAGAGACAGCTAAAGGCGCTCGTCGAGCTCTCTCCCGGGTATCGTATTTTTTTGTAAAACTTTTGGATCGGAACAGGGCGCACGGGAATTAATCGTGGCGTTGCATTCGGTGGGTTTCGTTCGGCTGTAAACGTCAGCAGCGTGTCGTCCTCTCGTAAAGCGAGTAATAGCTCCGTGCTCCGTACACCCTTCGTACACGCATACACTGGTGTCTGCACGTCTATATGCAACCTACCACACTGGTCGCATGTTTTACATGCATGCAACCCCTGACTTGCACCGGTGCAGCTATGTATCTTGGCTGCGTGTTCGTGTTCTTGAACACTGCACGCGTGATAAGGTCGACTCGTGGTATTGAACAGTATAGGGTGTATATGGTGTTTCTGAGGTCAGAATCAAATTTTTAAAGCATCAGTTCAATCAGTCTTAAACAAGCAGTTTAGAAATATTTATTTTCTGAGCAAGAGTCTTCTCTTTGTATTAGATTGTGTAATATAATTCTGTTCGCGTTATCACATGAGAAAATACAGCACTGTCAGTTTTGAATATTCCTTTAATATAGAACCCCTTTTTTTAATTAAAAAATGCAAATATCTTTAAACTTTTTTCATGCTCTTGAATAGTTTTCCTCTAAGAAAATTTTGAAATAAATAAAAATCAGATTGTCAGTCCCAACTAAATTATAATAGTTTTTGTCACGTTATTGGAGATACGTTATCGTAGTGGAAAACAACATTTTTTGTTGCTGCTTTTAATCTATCCAATTATGAAAAATTTCTATCATTGTCGATGGTCTGGTTACATGGTAAAAGTTCGTAATACCTTTATAATCCCAAACAGATATCAACGCCTTTTTAACGTGCATTTCAGTATTAGCAATGATTAAATGGTTTTTTGCCTTCTCGCTAGTTTGAAACATGTAATTTTGTAAAAAACTAGTTTTAAATTGTAGTTCGTGATTTTTACTATACAACACGAGATTACAATCGACTTTAAACTCACGAAAGAGTAGGAATTTTGCGTTCAGACCAGCGAAATATTATTTTTAGAATTATAAACTATCAATTCAGTAATTAAAAAGAAAATCGATTTTTTTATTTTCATCTTGACGTAATGAAATGCTTGTCGGTAGGTTAGAGAAACTTTTTTATTACTTAAGGTGACTAGACTATGGCGAAGTTGCACTGGTTACTTTAGGAACACTCTGTATATGAGTGCATTTGTGCAATCCACATATGTAAGATTGGAGGAAATAGGAAGGACGTAGACGTGTATTTCGGTACACAAGCTACATATTAGTTGGCGCGGCGCTAATTTCAAGCCGATGAAACTTAGTTAGGACGTTGAATTAATTGGACGAAGGTGGTAGGAAACGAACGTGTGTGGTATTTCATGGAAAGAAGAAATTTGAACCGATCAAAGGAACAATATTTTGCATGAACAGGGATATCAGTAGGAAAAGTTAATCGTATCGAGCATGGAATACTAACGGATTAGGGTAAACAATTATCAAGTAAATTGTTTTAATGAAGCGCGATCGTGCACGGTAGCGCGATTCCGCTAGTTCACGCCGCTTTCTCACGAAGGCAGCCGTGACAGGTCAGGAGAACGTGTTTCTCGGTCTCAGAGACAGGAAATGCTACTCCGTGTGTCACGGGGATCCAGTTTTCCTGTCTTCGCAAAACAGGTTCTATTTTTATGGGCCAGAAACCCAAGTTGATCTCGACTCGCGACCCCAAAGTCTCTCTGCCCACTCGTCAGCCGAGAAAAATTAATTACACACACCACGTTGGTCGATTTGCGGCGTGTTTCGTGATCCGTGGAAGATATCTAATAAGACAATTTAGCCTATCGGGCTCAAAACACGATCAACCTGTTCGAAAATCTGGCTTTTCACGCGCGACAAGTACCTTTGGGTGGCGTAACAGCATCGCCCGTTCACCTGGACCCGTTCACCTTATCAATTTTTATCCGTTTCGAAATCGCTGGTCCTGATAACGGGCCAATTACGCAATGGTCGAGGGAGACACGATTTCGCGATTGCAGTTCAACGAAAAACCAGACTTTTGCACAACTGGTTTTCGTCCACGGTGAAAGGAAATTCCGATTCCGCGGTGATGCGTTGCGTGCGTCCGTTTACGAAGAATCGAGATGGAGCTCTTCGTCTAATCCGAAAAAAAAACTCGATTCTATTTGCGGCGAGGCCTTCGGATTCCTCGGACAGGTAGCCGCGGTGACTCGTTCCGAGGCAGTAAATGCAATCGAAAACAGACGACAGCGCGTTGAACTGCATTTCATGACCACGCGTTCGACTTCACGTTTCTCTCGAATTTTCAATTTTCCGCGTTTAGAAGCACGAGGAACTTTTTCGAAAGTTACTATGCACGCGTTGTCGCCAGTGACACTTTCCTTTACTTAATAAGTGATCTGCGATTTTACGATTATTCTTATGGAATCGAATCTTTGACAAAATGTTCCATTTAAGGGTAACGTCCGGTCTAGAGAGTCATTTTCTTTGTTTTAAATCGGTAGATTGTATGGTTCTAGGTTTTTGTACGTGTGATTGATAATGTTTCACGAGTATAAAGTAATTTTTTCATACAAAAGTAATGATTATTAGAGGAGCTACGTGTCCTAATACAGGGTGTTTACCCACTTCTAGGAAAAATTTTAATGGGAAATTTTAGAGGCAAAAATAAGACGAAAGTCAAGCATACTAATTTGTTGATTGAAGGCTTCGTTGAAAAGTTATAGAAATATTTCCGCCCACACAGTATGTTTTCGGTAAGCAATTTTTTTCTCGAAAGTGCGTAGGAATACGGGGGTATGTTTATTTACCAAAAATGATTGAACTTGACCCCTGCAACTAAAAATAATTTTTTTAGAACGATTTGAAATATTTTAATTTTGTCGAAAAATTTCACACCTTCTTGAATTTTTTTCTCAAAACTGGGTAGGATTTCGGGGGTATGTCTATTCACCAAAAATGATTGTAATTGACCCCCGCAACTGAAAATAATTTTTTTAGAATGATTTGAAATTTTTTCTTTTCGCCGAAAAATTTAGGCACCTACCCCCTGTCGATTTCTCTTAAAAATTCGTTTTCGATTTTCAGTAATTTTGTTTGACGCCCTACAGAAAAGTTGTCTAATACTTTTTTGTAGGTACCCATGAGTACTAGTTCAGAAAAAAGTTTCATTGGAATATATTCACTATTGTAGAAGTTATGGCTGTTTGAAAATTGGGCCATTTTGATGTGGTTTTTCTCATTTTGCGGAGTCAAGGAACAACTTTTCGAATATTTTTGCAATTTCCACATATTCTCCATTAAAATACGCGTAGTTTGCTTTTTTAAACATTAAAATCGTCCAATCCGTTCAGAAGTTATGACATTTTAAAGATTCGCATGAAATTTCAGGGAAGCATTTCTAGCCTGAAATTATATTTTCGGTAAGGAATTTTTTCCTCGGAACTGAGTAGGATTTCGAGGGTATGTGTAATGACCAAAAATGATTGAAATTGACCTCTGCAACTGAAAATAATTTTTTTAGAACGATTAGAAATATTTTAATTTTGTCGAAAAATTTCACACCTTCTTGAATTTTTTTCTCAAAACTGGGTAGGATTTCGGGGGTATGTCTATTCACCAAAAATGATTGTAATTGACCCTCGCAACTGAAAATAATTTTTTTAGAATGATTTGAAATTTTTTAATTTATTTATTTAATAATTTTTTAACACAGCCTGAATACAATTGAGGATCTCCCATTAAAATTTTTCCCAGGGGTTGCTGAACACCCTGTATAATGTCCTTCCAAAAGACATGTAGCTTCATGACCATTCTGGTTGTTTGAATCGAATAAATCAGAAAGTATTTTAATTAGTATGGATAAGTCTTCATAAAGAGAATAATGACGGCCCTTTAAAGTTGTATTTACAATTTTTTACCTTACTTTCATTCTCAGTACAAAAAAAAATTAGTAAGCATCAATTTTTCTTTAAAGAATGAAATTTTTAAAAAATCCGTTACATGATAAACAATTCTCTTATAATTTTCTCCATTTAAAATTAGTTTATGGTAATATTTTTTCCTCCAACCTTTTTATTGCCTGTCCTTCGAATTTAAGATTTCGCATGCTCATTGTTAATATTGTATGCAAATGTAGAATGTATAAAATCTGCAATATATTTCTTTTATATATAAAAAATGTATAAATAAGTGTCTTATATTTTTGTCCAGTACTGTACAATAATTAACAATCTGGTATCATGTAGCTTACGTTATCATATCACGAAGTTGAAGCTCTACTATTGATTACTGGTTTCTTCTGTCGTACCGATAACATTTTTATCGAGCACGTGTATTCGTTAAAAAGAGTTAGAAAAATTGCGTTTACCAGGCATTGTGTTCGTGCCTTTCGATCGCGATTCTGTTGATCTCCTGTTATTTCGTGTCATTTTGAGAATCACGTTTGCTTTACGGTCGAAACTTCTCAGCGTCGATATTATGTCGATAGTATATTCCGTTGCTGCAAAACTTGAAAGTGGTCGCAGTGATCGTAGAAACGAACTTAAGAAACGAGCACTCGAACTACCGAGGTAGCACGACCTGACCAAAGTTCACGATGAAAAGCGGAAAAGCGAGAAAAGCGGAAAGCTCACCGGATCGAGGTAAGATCAAGAGGAATTCGAAAGTTCGGTAAAAGACTGGCGAAAGTTTTTACGATGTTTATTTCGACACTTTGATTCAATATTCTTTTCTTTCTCGCGTGAAAAGGCTACGGGGCTGTTTAAAATGCTGCTTCTATTTGCCTTCCGTTCGCCAAGTAGGCGGTCGTTGACTGCAGTTGGTCGAAAAACGTTGTGCATCCTTTTGCGTCAGTTCGGTGGTCGTATTTACTAAAGTTGAGCTCTGAGAGGCTGGCAATAGCGATGAAATCGGGTGGGGATCCAATCACACTGCAGAACTGGTTGTCATATTGTGACGTACAGCGTTGTGACTCTTTCTATTCATAAACGTAATTGTTCCTTCGTCAGTGGCTTGGTAAGGGAGATTCATTAACGAAGATATTTATACTCCTATTTATTCCACCATTTATTTCTAAAGCTTTTAACCGTACACAACACTTCTTGTCTTATTTTAACCAAGAAGGATCGATATTCTTTGAAAAACTGTTTTCTAAATCTGATAATTGCATTCATGATATAAAGATAATAAATAAATTTGTATTTTACCAATTTTATTTCGAAGTAACAATTTTAATCTTCTAAGAAAGTTACAATCAACTTTCTTAAGGAATCGTTAGTAAAATAGAAGCTTAAAAACTGCCGATATTTTACTTATTTGGCTTATTAGTTAATTTATTTTGTAGTATACAAAGCATAAAAAATTCAAATATTGTTTTTAGTTTAAAAACACCTGAACTTCGAGGAGAAATTCGAAAAATAAAAATTTGTTGTATATTAGAAGTATTGTAGAATTATACTTCACATTCATTTATCAAATGAAAATAAAGCGATTAAAACTTATAGGGTAACACCACATTGATGAGCCTAAAACGAAGGGTACTTTCATGAATTTTTTACAGAAAATGTGTGCGTTCAGTCGAAATGACTTGTTTACCATCTATGAAGCATATCTTGAACTTCTAAAAATAATTTTTTTTATGTCTATTTATAACGGAGAAAATGTATGAGACGTTGATGTAGTACCTGATAACTCAAACCCCTTCAGCCGAATTTAATAAAATTTGATACACTGCTCTGATTTTTTTTTAAATTAACTCTTAAGATATTGATAAAAAAATGTCGGTGAAAGGTTCATTTTTCTTTAAACTGCTATAATTTTTCCAATTCTTTGAAATTTAATACGTTGCATAGCAGGTGCATTCAACCGGAGTGTTGCACTGATATCGATTTGTCGTCCGCGTGCAATTCGATCCATTTCGTCTGAAATACTTGCTCTGAAGGTGTCAGGCTGACTTGTCTTTTATGAATACGCGCGAGAAAAGAGGTATTGACCTGAATTGGTATTTCGGCTATAATCTTGTTCGCCTTTCAACGTTGGTCGTCTTTTGCACAAAGACACAGGCTATCGATCGGGAACCATCGACGATACTCTCCTTTGAACGAGAACAAAGGATAAATGCGAACCGTGTAGAGAACACTCAAACGTAAATGCAACCGGGAAAGAATTCATTTAAAAGCAATTACAATTGAAACAAGTAACAAGACGAGACGCACGGTAATCGAAACGGTTCAATTTGCAAGCCAGCGACGTCGCTCGTTTAATAGCGATTTTTTTACAATACAGAATCAATCTACACGGAGATTTAGTTTGTCCGAGTATAAAATCGATAACTGAAAATATGTTTCTATTGAAACAATAGAAGGAAACATTTCGATCGTTTCTTCGATTAGTTTGTGTAAAATTGTATACAACCATGCAGATTGCCCAAGAGTTACACTTTTAATTGAAAAATCTAGAGTAATATTAACAGTTCGGTTTCTCCTTTGATACTGATGCATCGTCGATGTAGGGGAAACAATAAACGACAAAAGGTAAACGCCAAATTTCAAACAAAACAGAGATACGTAACAGAGATTTTTAAGGGTGCAGTCTCATGTAAACGTTGCAAAATCTAACCATCTTTATTAATTTTTTTAAAGTAAATGTTACATCTAACACTAGAATTCATTTTCGTTCCAGAATTTGAATAATTAAAATCCTACAATCCGTCCAGAAGTTCTGATTTTTTAAACATACACATGAAATTTCGGAGAAACATTTCTGGCCACACAGTATATTTTCAGTAAAGAATTTTTTTCTCGAAACTGGGTAGGATTTCGAGGGTATGTCTATTCAACAAAAATGATTGTAATCGACCCCTGTAACTAAATATAATTTTTTTAGTATGATTTGAAGTTAGTTAACTTCGTCTAAAAATTTCAGTACCTACTCGAATTTTTTTCTCGAAACTGGGTAGGATTTCGAGGGTATGTCTATTCAACAAAAATAATTGTAATTGACCCCAGCAACCGAAAATAATTTTTCCAGAACGATTTGAAATTTTTTAATTTTATCGAAACATTTGTCCACCTTCCTGAATTTTTTTCTCGAAAGCACGAAGGATTTCGGAGGTATGTGTATTGACCAAAAATAGTTGCAATTGACTCCCCTAGCTAAAAATATTTTTTTTAGAACGATTCGAAATTTTTTTATTTCGCCGAAAAATTTAGGCACCTACCCCCTGTCGATTTTTCTTAAAAATTCGTTTTCGTTTTTCAGTAATTTTGTTTGACGCCCTACAGAAAAGTTGTCTAATACTTTTTTGTAGGTACCCATGAGTACTAGTTCAGAAAAAAGTTTCATTGGAATATATTCACTATTGTAGGAGTTATGGCTGTTTGAAAATTGGATCATTTTTATGTGGTTTTTCTCATTTTGCGAGGTCAAGGACCAACTTTTCAAATATTTTTGCAATTTCTACATATTCTTCACTAAAATACGCGTAGTTTGCTTTTTTAAACATCAAAATCGTTCAATCCGTTCAGGAGTTATGACATTTTAAAGATTCGCATGAAATTTCGGGGTAACATTTCTGGCCAGAAATTATATTTTCGGTAAAGAATTTTTTTCTCGAAAATGGTTAGGAATTCGAGAGTATGTCTATTGATCAAAAGTGATTGTAATTGACCCCTGCAACTAAAAATAATTTTTTCAGAACGATTTAAAATATTTTAATTTCGCCGAAAAATTTGTCCACCCACTCGAATTTTTTTCTCGAAACTGTGTAGGATTTCGGGGGTATGTCTATTCACCAAAAATGATTGTAATTAAGCTCTACAGACGAACATAATTTTTCCAGTATGATTAAAAATTTTTTAATTTAGTTTTTTAATAACTTTTTAACGAAGCCTTAATCAAGAAATTAATATTCTTGATATTCGTCTTATTTTGGCCTATTAAAATTTTTCCTAGGTGTGGTCGAGCACCCTGTATACTTCGACAGAATGAAAGAAAAAAAAAATTGATTTTTGTGAGGTCTTACATGAGATTGTCGCCTTAAAAAAGGACGGTGCTGGACGATTTTCAGTGCGAGCCACTGTAGATGCGAAACTCGAATCTCGTAAAAGTGGGCCGAGCAATTTACCAAATTTCAACGTCGCCGTTTGACTCCGAGGACACGTAGACATGCGGGTCTGGTGCCTAGACGAGGAATCGTGGGGATCGTGAGAAAGACGCGGACAAAAGGAAATGAGGTATTCCGAACAGTGGGCTGCGTTCTTGCCGGTAGAGGTTGGCGGGAAGGATGAAAGAAGGAAGGAAGGAAGCGTGGAAGGAACCAGAGGCCGACGCCGACGCCGACGCCGGGGCCGAGAAATCGCTGGATGCGGCCTCCGGGATAATGGAATTCCTTCCTTGCTCCTCTCACCCACTTCTGAGTGTCGGGCGAGGTCCTGCCCCCGTCGAGGATCTCGAGAATAAAACCGAGGCTGCGGGCATCCCTCGATCAGACGTCGATCCTTTGGCAACCATCAGTATGCGTCCATAATTTATCGAGCCTTTGGATCGCGTCTTATGAAAAATTTATCCCAGCTCCCGTTAATTCTCTCTTGCAACCCCTTCGAGTGCACTCAAGAACGTTTATTATACGGTTATCGGTAATTGCATTGTTGAAGCACAGAGCGGTCGATCTTATACCGGGATGTACCGCTGCACTTGCGTTAAATTAATATCGCAAGGGGCTGTTGAAGTGGATGGTTATAATGACGAATAAGATCGTGCCACGGCGGTACGTTGCGCGCGAGACTTGTAATAAGGTGTATTTGCATCAAAGTTTGGGCAAACTTTGTTTTTTAATTAAACTTGATTCCCATTTGCATCCAAGAGACACGCAATGCGCAGTGAAATTGCAAGAAAGCCGACCAAAATGCAATTTTTAAAGTATTAAAGTCTCGTAGCATGTGGGGCCCGCTTCAGAGATAGATTCTACAGAAGAAAATAATAAAAGTTGGTATAAATACGTGTCCTATTTGGTTTTATTTTCAAGTTGTTGCAAGTTCTGTGTTGAAATACTTCTTTCGAAAGATGAGGATAGTTGAACTAATTCCTCAAGTATTTACAAACCCAGTATCTAACGTTGAATCTTGTATTTTAATTCTGTAAATATCTTCTGTGAACATTAGAGTAAATTCGAAGCCAATAAAGTGAAATAAAAATATAGAAAAAATCAATTATATCGATGAAATTGCGGAAAATCCGGAATCAATCATAACGAATAGCAATTTAAAATTTGCCCAACTCTGATTTACATTTCAAGTATAATTAGGTCATAAGCGTACCTTATCGGAAGAATCAGTTTCAGTCTATGATTTTGTCGGTATTCCACTACTTTTTTGGCGTGCTGAAATCTTCGAAACACGTAGTTGCTAACTTTAATGATTTCATTTCTACGAAACGACGATGATTCCACGTTTCTATGCTAATTTCAATTCGAAACATTGCACTACCGCAAAGCAAATCGCAGGATGTCGTTACGCATTAGCTACTGTATTCTATATAAATGGTTCTGTGCATACGTTGAAAGGATACGAGAAACAACGCTTGTATTTGACGAATTTTCAATGATTGCTGATTGACGTGGAATTCGTTGGGTGCGTCAGATCGGCCGGGATCATTGATTAAAACGCAGTCGTTTTTGAATATAAACGAGCCATTGCGAGAACGAGTATCTTTACAAAATGAAACAAAATTAAAAGGTTGTAATATACAAATTTTCCCATAAAATTGAAACAATAATGGTTCAGCTGTAAATGATAATTTTAATTAATATGAAACTCTTAAAGGAACGTCGAAACTTGCCACTCTGAGAATTGCGCCGAATTTTATAAAAGGATACTTTCATAGATTGCATAAAAATACGACATCGAGCAAAATAATTTAATTTAATTTAATAGATGTTATATGAGAAATGTGATATTTTGTCTAGAGATGATGATAAACTCATGTGTAAGACTAGTAAATCTAGGCATGATTTAATTTGGCAATTTGATTACTATGTAAAGGATTCTTAATTTATCAGAACAGCGAGAATCAGTATAATCCTTTGTCTTATGATTTAATTTGTGATCGCGTGCATCATAGTCACGCACTGAATTTCTTTCACATCAGACGAAACATTCGATCAACCATTATTAATCGACTAAAAGAGAATGGAACCGTGGCAAGAAAGTTTAAAAAATTAACCCTTTTAGAAAAACATCAAATATTAAGCAATACGTACAGTATACAATTAGTTTTACTTCGAATATGACTCGTTTTTGTCAGTTTAGGTCATTAATTTGTATCACGAGTGCGATTTGTGGTTATTATATTAGGCCAGTAATAGAGACCATAAGTCAAACTAGATATTATAACGTAATTTCGTGTTAGTAGAGACTTGATCAAAGTTAACACTAATCTTAACTGATACCAACTCGTATTAAAAATAGTTAAACTTTGCACGTCTACAGTTCCGAAACTACTACTGTTTTTTCCATAATTGGGCCACTCTTAGAAGTGACAAGGCCTCTCCTTTGAAATGGTTTTTGTTTTATGTCGATCCGATTTTTCGTTTCCGAGATATCATAATTTATGTAAAGGAGTAATTTTTTAATTCGACTATCTCTGTCTCCGTCTAACACGTCGGACCTCACTTTATAGCACGTGCTTCTTTTACTGTTTACTACGAGCATGTGAGGTCAATGACCTCGCCGACGTAGACAGTGAAAAGTAAACAAACGCTTTGAACCCTTATATCTCCGGAACTAATTATGCTATTGAGCTAAATGAACACTCATTTTAAAAGGCTTTTCATCCTTTATCCTATGAACGTGACAACTATTCCAATTTATGCTGTCGTTCATGTTTATTTTGAAATTTACCTTGACTTTATGCACCGAAGGAAGTTTCAGCAATTCCTATTGATTACACGACCTGTGTGCGATAAAACTGAATTATAAATTGTTTATTTAATTGAAAATGAATTTATTATGCCAATTTGTGTAACAATAAATAAAACATTATATGTATACATCGCTGCAGTGGTGTCAGTGGAGTGCAAAGGGTAGATTGAAAAATTATGAAACCACACAGATTACTACTGAGTCTTGTATTAATTAAAATCATCTTAATAACCGAGCCGTCATTTTACTTTACGCTTAACAATCATCTTCAGCAACAAAGTTTCTAGCCATATCGCGATCGATCTTCGGTATTTGTTAAATTGAATTCAATCAGCGGGAGATCGAAGAACGAGCTTTCTCTGTAGTGTCGGGATCTATTAGTTGCAATCTTGGTAAACGCGATCGTGACAGGAATCGCGAGTTGTCGGTTTCTTACGGTCTGAAAGCCGATGAATAATTCCGTGCCTTACCTTAACCATTGCATTCACGTAGATGATTAAAGATTAAAGTCTGTCTGCTTGGAATCTTCTTCGGTCGAATGATTTTGTGTTCGAGACTCCCTGCAGGGTGGTCCTCTCAGAAGAGGGCTGTCTCATTAGAAGCCTAGCCAGATAACAGTACTCTTCAGGTCCCTCTTGATTTTTTCTACCGCTTATTTTTGTCCCTGGTCTTTTCTTTTCCACGGTTCTTGTCTTTGATTTTCTTCGCTGGCTTCGTCGTCTTCTATTTTCCACTCTCAGCTTTTCTTTTTCTTTTTCGGCCTTTCTTCCGTTCGTTGATCCCTTTCGCCTCTTCACCGATTCTTCTCCCGTCTCGTTTGAACGTAGACGAACTGCTTTAACGAACGCGGAAAGATACCAGTCGTCCGTCGTGACTGACCGAATTAACGTTGACGTAATCGAACCTTAATTATCGATATCAATTCACGTATCGTTGTCTATTCGCCGTGCTGTCTTTAATTAACGCGACCAATCAGGAACTTGCCATCAGCTTCTTGTACTATTACAGTCACCTTCCAGTAATTAGATTATAAAATATAAGAAAAAGTAATGTGGTCCCAAACTTTTGGCTGGCAGTGTATAAGCAAAACTAACGTACATTGAACTGCAGCTCTAATTTCAGCTCTCGAGGGTCTTGCTTTAAGAAATTTAAAGTTTCCAGAGGGAACGACAGATTTTCTTTGCGGAATCTTCTTTTTCGATGTCACTCGCGTTAGATAATTCATTAACTCATTTACAGAGGGATAAAGTTAGTTCCATACGTCTCTGTTCGTCACCTAACTTTCACGTGTAGCTGGTAACATTTTACGTGGACGTGTATATAAATATAACTCGAAGATCAGTCGATCAAACCGAGTAATTTTTGACAAAGTGAAAATAGTAACAAAAGATAAGCGTAGGTAAGAAGAAAAATTGAATAAAGAGCTCAACGGACAGATAGAATGAGACAAACGAGTCTAACGAGTTAAGACAAGTGATACTTATTTCTCAATAATGGACTATAAGGTTTCAGCTCTATAAATAACTGCTTTGACGAGCAAGCGGAAGACGTATCTATTTTTACGTCTCCAACAGTTAGAAGGCAATTTACGAAAGATGTACTTTTACGTCTCCGGGCAAATAAAGCGTTAGAAAGATCTTCGAAGTCACTGTCTCCGCTTTCCACAAGGGACGTGGGAAATGTTACAATTTACACCTCGCTTGTACGAACCGTAACGCATGAGCGTCAGTCGTACCTACAGTACCGTATCAGTCATTTAGTGTCCATTTCGTGTCATTCTTTCAACGTCTCGAGAATTGCAATCCCGTAAACCTTTCGAGTAAGTTTTTGTCTCCTTGCAGAATGCATCGATTCGTCGAAAAAAAACTACTGATTCCAAATAGCTGATTAAAAGTAAAGAAAGTTTTCAAATTTGCCCGGCAATTGGTATCGGATATACAAAATAAGTTCCAAAATTCAAGTAGTGACCCAACGTATAATATGTTTGTACGTTAATTTCGTACGATTTCAAAGTTTATAACATGGTATATCGGTCGGTTTTTTAAGATTTTTGATTATCGCGCGAATAAAATAAAACGACAATCGTTCTAGTGATTTTTTTCTCGTGAAAATTTTGCGGGACAGAAACGCATTCTCCACTTCTGTCAGCTCGCTTTAAAAATGGGAGCTACAACGATGGAGTGGCGTTGTCGAGGTTTCAAAGAATTCGTGAGCCCGTATGTAGGTGCCTTAAAACATTTTGTTCCGCGTTGCTTTCTAACACGTTCCACTTTCCTGGAGATTCTTTGGAGGAATCTGAATGTTGTAATACCGCGAATAAACCGGCCGAAATGTTGAGCTGTCGGTGTCCAGCGAAACGCGAATGATACGCGTGAAATATTACAGTCCTGGGTGTTTCTAAGATACTCCATACTGTATATTGAACTGAAATTTGAAATTCCATCTTTCATACGTAACTAAAACTTTTCAGACTTCCACTAATGTCAATGGTATTTCTTAAATCAAAATAATAGGAATGCATGTATGCATTAAAAATTTAGATTTTTGAAGCTATCGAATGCCTGACACTTGATATAGAATACGAAATGAACAGAATACGAAAAACATATTAGCATACAATGTGTTAATATTTCCAACAGATTCGATAAATATGTTGGACGTATTGACATTGATATAGGAATGTGTATGTACACAAAACCGTAACCGAAATTGATATATGATTTTCTTTTTAGTTCTTTTTCTTTTCTAACCAGTAGTAAAAATAGTCATTGTCTAATATTGATCCTCCCCCAGGTGGATGATATTTGGCTTCCAAATAGCGAGGTATTGGATCCATTTAATAGATCCGTGATCATCGCGAAATCATTGTTCGGGTCCAGGGAGTTCCTTTTCCGCATTGCAATCGAGATACTTGCAATTTCTCTGGAAATCCAAGAGTTCCAGCACGAGGACGCGCGCGTTAAATATGTCTGTTATTCCGAACCGGTGGCGGCGTAGTGGGTGTCTACAATGGAATCCGTCTCTATAAGGAAATCTTACAAGAGGATAGATACCGTTGCCTCCACGCCCTGAGAACTGTTTTATAGCTGCCGTGACGTTGCCATTTTGTAGCTTCGTCGGCCGTGCGAGCTGCCGCGAAAAAAGTCCATTACCCTTTGGGAAAAGCTTTTCACGACTGGCACTTGTAAATCAAGAAGTGGTTTCTATCGACAGAAACGTCGTTCTTTGCTATCCGTTATCCCGCGAAACAATGATCGAGCCAGACGTCAGAATAAAACTGAACGATTTATCGAATAGTTGTGATTTTAGAAACGTTTATATCAAGATTATGATCATATGGTACATACCTAAAAAACTAAAAACAACGGGGAGTTAATTTTATTCTGCGCCAAGAAAATTAAAAGCTTATAATATTGATATAACTCGTAATTTCAAAAAAATTACTTTTCTGGACGACATAGTTTGTTTCTTTTTTCATCTGACAGAATATTTATTTATAAAGTAGTTGAGGTTGCATATTATATATTAATACATAAATACGATGTTGTAAGAAGTTATTGTTTATTTTAATTGGTATGGTATATTCACAAAATGTAAGTGTTATAGCATCGTGGGGCATTTCAGAACCATGTGATACACTATTGAAAAATAGAAATAAAATAATTAGATAATCAGATAATAGAGAAAAGTATTAATTATGAATAAAATGACTGTAGTCACCTATACGATGAAAACTATTAAGCTTTACGTATTAGCAAACGTTAACTTTATCTCACTGGCTCTTACTGTTTCTCACTTTCGTCCCCAATGTACACGAAATCGAGCGAACTGGAAAGATAAGAGTGATCGAATTTAACTTATCTGTCCTTCAAGCTATTACAGCGTTGTCCCAATTGAGTAACAAAACGAAACACGTTACTATATTAAATTCTATTTCGTTTTAAAATCCCTGACCGATAAAGAGAACACAGGGATAACAAGTACATCATTTAATAATACGAGATAAACAAAATCTCGTTGGAGGTCTGAAAACTATATGATTTCCGGGGTGGCTAGGTTTCGAGACACCGGCTAAAAGAAAAAGAGACGTCGAGAAGGGTGCTTCCATCGTCGAGAGTGGATGAGAATTGAGAGGGGTTGAACAGGTGGTTGAACAAACGTGACAATGTTAGAGCTTCGCGTTTTTGATCTCGGATTTAATTAGATGCTGGCCTCGTTTCTATTCTTTTAGGCTTCGTTCATCCTTCGATGTCGCCCTTAACTTTCGCACGAGACTGCTACTTAGCCTCGTTCGTTTCTTTTTGACTAAAGATCCCTTTTATTAATTTTATGCGCATTACAAAACCGTTCTTCGTTTTAAAGCATCGCGGCGAAGTTTGGAGAGGGATTTACTCGAGAGGAATAAAATATCGCGCCGCCGGTCGTATAAATTCAGAATGATCCGGGACACTTTTTTCCATCGTATCCCAAAGCGACGAGACGTTACGAACGGTTCACAGGATATACGAGGAACGAAGGTCCTTGCCCTAGGACACGCGCCCCGCAGACGGTCGATGCCCAGGGTAACAACCGAAGAAATACGTACGTATTCCACGCCGGAGGGTGACTACCCTTCTACAGTTTGCGTCGAGACAATCGAAATCCCATTTATTTTTTGTTCGGGCCATTAACCAGTTATAATTAGCACGAAATATTCACCACGCGGTTGTTCTTTCAAATGTATCGTATTTGTGATCCAAAAAAGTGATCGATAAAATATAGATTTGAATAAATTGGCTCGTATTTTGATTAATAAATAATATTTTTTTTTTTTTTAAGAATTATTTATGTCGTTTTGCTCTTGCAAGAATTAAAGATACTTGCCATTATGTTTCCCTGTACTGTTCTTGATCTATAAAATACAGATAATTCTTTTAGCATCTTTCAATTTTGAATATAGATTTTAATAAAAAACTAGTATAACTTTTTTTTTATTCAAGACTGATTTTTTTATACAGATTTTATTTGTGACTTTATATTCCGTTTCACATATGGATTTTCCTATATTCATCGGTTAGTTAAATTATTACCAAAAGGACCATAACTATTTAATGTCTGAAACGTTTTTTTTTTAATAAAATAACGATCACTATTTCTTGTTGCTCGAGATTATCGAACAATTTAAAACCAGTTGTCGAATAGCATTTTCAAGAAATTTTCTAAAAGAATTCGGCTGTTTCTTCTGCAGTAATAATAATCATAATGGTGGTCCACTGAGAATAACACGGTTCCTTCTGGACTGTCGAGAGAGATTGCAATTTGAGAATCGATGTTGAAAAATGTCGAAAATACACGCCCCGACGTAAATACGTTATGATCCGCGGCAGAAGTACGCCAGCTTCTAGATTCGATTTCCCCCGTAATAAAATCCATTTCGAAACGATAGCTTCCAGGACAAATTAAGGATTAACGTCCAATCTCATGCTCAATTTCCTGCGTCGCGTATGAGTTCGTCGACTTGTCGTCGCGACGCGCACGGAACCGTTTTTGTGCGCGAGAAATTGCATTCGGTTTTCGACAACGGCACGTCGAACGATACTAATTAACGATCGAGAGCCCCGCGAAAATACGAAGGTCTTCTAATTAAGGCCGACGAGATTATACCGATAAGTCTGAATGGTTCGATGTACGTCTCACTAAAGCGGCGACTTTGAATGATGAGATAAAGCGATAGGACGGAATTAGAGGGTGGACGCTTTTAATTAAGACGATCCCTAATCAAATGGTTTTGGAAGACGGATCAATGAGGGCGACCCAAGTCAAGGACAACCGTCAGACTAGGTTTCAGACGGGGTTGATCCATCATTTGAATAAATTCTAACAAGAATCATCGTTTGATTACGGTTGTTCACTGGTGGATAAAATGATAAGGTACTTTGACATAATTTACTGAACAGTAAAATAAATCGTAAATTACTCGATTGGTTTCATCATTATGTATATCAACACTGATAGAGTAAATGATTTAAGTATTTAGCTTATAACATAGCTCATTTAACTCTAATATTTCACCAAATATATGAAATTTTTGGCGCGTACAACGGTGCCTTATCATTTTGTTTACCAGCATGTTCGATACTTTGGTAAGTGACAACACGTTTCGTTTTATTGGATTCCTTTCGGTTTCCAGATTGAAACTAATTGAACCGAAATTGTTGAACACGGTGGAAACGAGTAAAATTGCACCTTGATATCCAATAAGCCCGTTTCTTAGTGGCGCATTTTCGCAATCAAAGGGAGCCGTGGAGTTCGATTTGTTCAATTACGTTTCCGTTCAGGCTAACGTGTCCCTCAAAGGGGATATTAAATTTGTTCCGGGCACTAGCTCCTTTTCGTCGGCGCACACCTTCGCTTTCTTTTTACGGTTGTTTCGTTTACTACCACTTTGGAGGTGTCCCCTTATTCGCGACGTAATTTATCTCGACGATAAAAGTTTTCAAGGTTATTGATCCTGGAATGGTGTGTAGATGCTTTTACATAGCTGGCGGACCAACATCGACGCCATTAACCGTGAGTGCATCGGGCAGTTATAGTTCAGCTAATCATGAAACTGCTTGTAAGCTAATGAAAGATTATGCGTTCTCATCGTAACGCTGCAAATGCATTACAGTTTTCAAGCAATGTCATTGTTATCCCATCGCGAAACTTAGACCGTGATAAAGGTGTCCTTGCTAATAAATCAGTGTGATAAAGATTCAACAGCACGATAATTTAACGGGTAGTCTAAAATAGACTATACAAAGCATATTTTAAAAATAAGAAACAAACTATTTTGAATTTTATTGGTTTTTTTATTTAATTATCAAGTATCACCTATGAAAATTATCTGTGAAAGACATTTTCATTTCTAATGTTGTTCTTTAGATTATAAATTGTTGCTGGTTTGTTGGCGTAAACGTTGCTTTCCAAATAACCCCAAAGAAAAAAGTTTAATGGGGTCGATCAGATGAACAAGGTGTTCAATTCACCATTTCTTGAAATTAATCGACTATTGAATTTCTTGTTGAAAATAAACATTGGTTATGTCAATTTCATTTAATTTCAGCCATAAGTAATCGTTAATCATTTCATTATAACGTGCACCATTCACTGTAGCTGCAGCTTCATTGTAAGTGTTTCGTGCGAGAAATTGCAACGTTTTCGGACCGTTCAGGACGCTTTGTACCAATAGATTCTCGCAGGATTGGATTTTCCGATGTCGTTATCGTGGGCAGAGTTTCGAATCCAAATATTCATAATAGGAAGGGATCGAATAGTGATCGGAATTCCCCAATAATCCAATATTACACGAATCTTGTCGAATACCGAAGTTCCCTTGTATAATCGGTTACTTAAAATTCGCTGAACATTCCAGACGACGAAATTGATGAATATTTAGCAGTAAATGTCTACATCCGTCCCGCTGGGCATTCAGATCTTTGGATTACACGACGTGTAAGGGACGCGGGGCAATTTTTCTACGAATCTTTGGAACGTCAGGGCTGGATTTTTCGTTCGTAAGCTTTGGCACTTTCTCCCCGTCGCTTCGTTTCGCTGATAACTAGACCAATCTTTCGGTGAATCGCCTCGAGAAGCGAATATCTCCGGTTCGCAGCGGTAACTGCAGATTAATGACTAACTGCAGCGAACTCGAGGCAAGGACGAATCGCTTCTGTACCTACGGCGATTCACGCTGCCAGTTCGCGTTGCCGTCGAGCGTCGAATATCATGCGCGTTCTTTTTTGAATCGAAACCAGGAACCGCCGCGGGAACCTTACAGAAATCCACGGCACGACGAAGCACCTTCTATTGAACGTTATTTATAGAACCGATCGAGGAAGACACGAAAGAAAAAGAATTTTATTCGTCGGCGTCGTCTTTGAGACGTCTTAATCCCTCCCCCTTTGCAGTCGCGCGAGTGGATACTTAAATAATACATTTTAACGGGCAGTGCCTTTTTTTACAAACTTATATAGCTAAAACATGATAAAAAATACTAAAATATTAGGTTGTACAAGAAGTCAGTACGGTTCTCAACATGTAAATATAACAGAAAGTAATTCTTTTATAATATGAAATAACTTTATTTAATAATGAATTTTGCCAAGAAGGAAACAGATGATAAAAAAATCTTTATCTTATATAGTTAATCTCTCTTGTTGTTTCCTTTTTTATTTCGTCTTTAAAATTATGCCAAAATAATAAGACAAATTCAATCTTGAAACCTTTTTGTTACCATTTATGTTAGCTATTGATTAACCATGTGCTTTTAATTACTTAATTAATTAGTTACTATAATAATATATTCTTAATTAATTAATTACTTAAGGCAAACAAGAAAAAGATAACACGCGTATAATGAACTAATCATTACCAATTACAATAGTGTTCCTCGTATGGTACATCGTGATATTTCTCAGTAAATTGTCGAGCAAAGAAATGTCACTGGTGCAATTTTTATTGGGAATTCGCGAGTCGGGTGATTTTTAATTGAAACCGTCTGGTCGATATTTCATTGGACGAAGTCAAGCTCCAATTAGTACTGTTACGCGGGTTGAACAATATGAAAACCGAAATCAGTGTTTTGACAAAGCAAATTGTATTATGAAGTTGTTACGTGTAACAGGGTGGTCGAATATCCGTTCACTGTGCAGTTTTCCGACGAGCGCTTCCGCTTGTTAGTTTATGTACACCGTCAGAGCGTTTCTGTTTTCCGCGTTTTTGGCCGGCTCTGTCGCGCAATTAATATTTTAATCATGCGCACCCGGAAAAATACGGCTGGCTGTTTATGCATCCTGTGAATTGCATTCTACGCGCTCGACCATTAAAATTCATGGAGGCCTCGGCAATGTATATCACAATGAATATTTGTTTTTCTTGTTCGATTTTCCGGTGTCGGGACCTCTGCGATTAAATGTTTTTAAATTGGTATCGGAAAGAGTTCAACTTCGTGTGCTTAGCATACTCAACTTCGACCTTACAGTAACCCTTACAAATTAATGCAATAATTGACATTATGAATAAAAAATTCAATGAAAAGTAGAGAAACACTGTTGAAAAATACCAACTTTATTGGCATTCAAGTGACGATAGTATGCTTTAAAAACAAGGTTTTTAAAATTAGATTTGGTTCTATTTTAAGTAAGCATATCAACAGTTTTACACTTTGTTAAAAAATTATTTGTTTTCCGTCGCATTTTACGTTTCAGTTTCTACTTTAATATGTTAAAAATGTAAAAAATGCATTGTTACGTAGCCTAAAAATGAATCAGTAACTCTTTTTTTGAAGGACCTTTACTAAGGCTACCATAATTTCTAAAATATTAAATACTTTTGTATGAAAAAAATTGTGGATATTCTTCAAACATAGTTCTAAATACGTTCAGATTTAACATAAAAATATTTCACCGTTTCCCTGAAAAATTCCAAATACTAAAAAATTATGTTTTAGAGTTGAATAGACCACAATCGGAATTACGGATCTTTCGACTCTGGAAGAGGGCAGGGCATCATCGCGAGCGTGAAAAAAACCCGTGACTCCTTGAACCCCAAAGAAACCCCGAAACCTGTTTCTTGCAATTAACGATCCCGCTCTATTATATTTCTTGTCGTTTCCCAGCGTTGTTCCGGTTCTAATTGCCGGCTGACCTTTTCGTGCGACGCTTCTTTGCTCCCCAGGCTCTCGGTGAAACAAAGCTAAGACTGGATTGGAAAGGTTTCGCGACACAGTTGCTGCGTTAAAGTACGTGCTTACCTTAAAACGAACGTCAAATAGGGCCACCGTTTGCGCGTTACTGGAAGCAGCGCACGATTCAGGAGGAGACGAAGCGTTTCAAAGGACCGGATGATGACTCGTGTAAAAAAAATACCAGCCAGAACGGTGCTCTTATCAGATATTACTTTGTCTTTTGACAAATATTTGTTTTCCGTATCGCGATGAGTAATACGAACGAAAGTCTCGTAAAGCACAGTCGGGATCCAGCGTTCGTAAAATTGACAAACACGAGCAGGGATCCTTGAACGTTCTCTCGCCGCCGAAGTCCACGAAAATACCCCGTCGTTACGACTCTGTTTTACACGCATAACTCGTAGTTTCATCGTGGTATTTCTTGTTTCCTTTTCCTCTGCTCTCCGTCTTCGGCGGGAACAGAATTGTTCCATGCGTTCTCTGCTGATTCACCGTGGTCCGAGCCGAAAGAAGGAAACAGTGGAGAGTCTAGTCTCGATGGCGACTTCTCCAGACGCGGTGGGGTATGGTCGAGAATTTGGCACGGGTCTCCCCGCGAAAGCGATTTACTCCCAAAGATCAACCGTCGATGTCTTATTCGATGGTCCAGCCCCGAACGTTGATTTAGAGCATCTCGTTATCGCGGTGTGAAACGAGAACGAAAGCTCTTTAACCTGTTCTCGCCGTGCCTTTGGCTATTTGAAACGAATTCGTTTTCCTCGAGGACACCAGACCTCCTCCATTTTTCTGTCTTCGTGAAATTAAAAAAAATGTAATATGTTTAGTCGTGATGCATTTGTTTCCACCGTAACCACGTTTCGAGTAGACAAGCATTACTGCTATCTACTATGGCTTAACAAAAACCGTAAAATAATTTGATATGTACATAGGAGTCTCAAGATTATGTTAGTAAAATTAAAATTCAATCATATGCAGGGTGTTCGGTCACCCCTTGGAAAAATTTTAATGGGAGACTCTAGAGGCAAAAATTAGACGAAAGTCAAGCATACTAATTTGTTGATTGAAGGCTTCGTTGAAAAGTTATAGAAATATTTCCGCCCACACAGTATATTTTCGGTAAGGAATTTTTTTCTCAAAACTGGGTAGGATTTCGGGGGTATGTCTATTCACCAAAAATGATTGTAATTGACCCCCACAACTGAAAATAATTCTTTTAGAACGATTTGAAATTTTTTTTTTTCGTCGCAAAATTTAAGCAGCTACCCCCTGTCGATTATTCTTAAAAATTCGTTTTCGATTTTTAGTAATTTCGTTTGACGTCCTACAGAAAAGTTGTCTAATACTTTTTTGTAGGTACCCATGAGTACTAGTTCAGAAAAAAGTTTCATTGGAATATATTCACTATTGTAGGAGTTATGGCTGTTTGAAAATTGGATCATTTTTATGTGGTTTTTCTCATTTTGCGGGGTCATGGATCAACTTTTCGAATATTTTTGCAATTTCCACATATTCTCCATTAAAATACGCGTAGTTTGCTTTTTTAAACATTAAAATCGTCCAATCCGTTCAGAAGTTATGACATTTTAAAGATTCGCATGAAATTTCAGGGAAGCATTTCTAGCCTGAAATTATATTTTCGGTAAGGAATTTTTTCCTCGGAACTGAGTAGGATTTCGAGGGTATGTGTAATGATCAAAAGTGATTGTAATTGACCCCTGCAACTAAAAATAATTTTTTTAGAACGATTTGAAATTTTTCAATTTTGTCGAAAAAGTCCATTTACTGAATTTTTTTTGAAAATGCGCAGGAATTCGAGGGTATGTCTATTCACTAAAAATGATTGTACGTGACTCTCGCTACCGAAAATAATTTTTTTAGAATGATGTGAAATTTTTTAATAACGTTTTAACGAAGCCTTATTCAAGAAATTGATATTCTAAATTTTCTTATTTCTTATTTTGGCCTCTAAAATCTCTCATTCAAATTTTTCCCAGGTGTGGCCGAACACACTGTATACAGTATTCATAAGATATTTATTTGAAAGATGTTGCCGAGAATGGGTAACAAAAGTATTCGAATGCCGCAAATATTGTTACATTTTTATGTGCTAATATTTTGTACCACCACCGTTGGCATTGATTACTTCTCCCAGACGATGTTCCATACTGTGTACTCAGTTTCCGACCGAGTTGTCGAAGCGTCAGGACGTGTCGAGAGCTTAGAGAATCCGCTAATGTAAACGTAAACATCGAGATAGAGTGTGAAAGTGAGTGAAAAAGTGTGTGAGTAAACATATCAATATTCTCCGTAAGAAGGAGCAAAGTGAAGCATAGAATTCTTATTGAAGTGCTTCTATCAAAACTCATAAATCGTTAAAAAGTGCAACATCCTACATTAAAAAATTCACTCTATATTATTTAACGTTATTTTATTCTCATATTTCAACATAAACAGCGAAATACTTCAGAAACTAAACTTTATTGAATGTTCAGAAGATCGAGATTAATATCGAGTAATCCGAAAGGTGATTATATTTGACTATATTATGACGGAGAATTGGAATCGAATTTATGGCAGCGGCAACAGGGTTTTACTAGACCCCTGTACGTGCATAGACGGTTAAACAAATAGCTTTGGCAGTTTTTAATGGGTTCTTGTCAGGGGTGGTAATCTCCACGCTGCATTCTAGCCGCGAACTCGTTCACGGTTCTCCCATCGCGGCGAACGTTAATTAACGTTAATTAATTTTACATGCTTAAAACGCGACTCGGTCGTACTGCCGGATAGGGACATCGGGACGAAGCGCTCTTTACACACGAGAACGCGATTTTTCAATTGGCTGCTGAACGTTAATCAGAACTTTCCGGGACACGGTGCACTTCCGTCGGACTCTCTGTCATAATTAAGGGGGTTGGCAAGCCTCGGAATTTTAGATATCCACCCTTCTGCAACGTAATATTTTTAGGGATCGAATAACTGTAATCGTTTGAAATTTATATAATTTCTTAAATGTCTTGTCGAAACTTCATTAACGCTTTGACTGTCACTTCACCCACATATGGATGATAGGATTTTCCATTATAGAACTGATAAATTTGTGTAGGATCTGTATATTTTAGCAAGATTGCAAAAATAAGTACTGAAACAAATTTTATGTTACGTAGTTTAGAATAGCCTAAAACCAAAATTTTAGTCTTACAGAAAATTGTACGGTTTTCATTTGGCAGTGAGTGTGTTAAGAAACGATAATAATTGTGGGAGTTACAATTCAATTAAACAACTACACGACAGCTAGTATTATTAAAATGTGCCCCTTTCGAAACCATTTAACTTTATCTGAAATATTACCCACTATTTGGAACTTTTTGTGTGTTTATCATTTGGTTCACTAATATATGTAACATAGGCTGTTTCACGCGCGATAGCCTGGAGCTGGTGCATGAGTCACACACTCACGGTAAAAGCAGATCGTCACAACGTTGCAGAACCGGCTGTCAATCCTTGTAACAAAGCATCGAGACTTGCATCGTATGATGCAACCGTGTACGTATGTATGACAAAATCCGACGTTCCGTTCTGAACGTTCATCCGTGTTGTCGGTACTCCTCATTTTCTAGCTAGCGAAAATCTAGTCGACGTACGAAATGCAGTGACGTCATTCGTTGGCCATCCGTTTGCACAATCCTTTTCGAGAGTCCTTCCGAGAATGTCTTGATCCTAAATTATCGCGTTCTCGTGATCGTTTCTTGCGTGTCACGATCGTCGGAATGCCCTGCTCGGTTCCACCGAAAGATGAGTAATCGGCCTCAGCTACTGCTCCCATGGGAGGAATAGCAAATCGAGTTCGAGGCTGCACAATGTTCGGGGCACGGACACCCGTTAGATAGGTTTTCATAAGCGAGCGTTGGTCGATGACGCGATGAATTTTCATGGGGTTCCCATGAAGTTGGTTTACTTTCTGGCGCCACGGCGTTCGCCGAGGTCGCGTCTGAGAACCGAGACGTTCGCAGAGGTTGATAAGTCGATTTAAGGTTGGACTTTTAATGCGAGGGCGGAAGGTAAGTAGAATTCTTTAACGATAAGGGGACTCGGAGTGAATTATTTCGGAGTTACGAGCGTAGATCAGGAATGAATAACGCGAACGTATGAAACGCCATTACCACTAAATCTGCCACGACCGGTCGAATGACTGTTTTTAAAGTTTCGTTTAGAATTTATAGCATGCAATGTTATTTTAGCGTCATTTAATTTCACGATTTTTCTTGCAGTATATGCACTATGAATTTTTCAATATTCACTTCTATTCTTATTGTTTATTTTCTGATACTTTATTTTCATATTTTTCTCAGAAGAATATGTAATCCGTCTGAGTAATATATATTTTTTTCTAAAGAACTGGACAAAATTTGGTATCAAGTTCAGGTTAGTTTCCGATATTAGTAGGAAATATGTCTTAGAATACGCGCAGTTCCGGGACCACTAGTGTTTTATCAATAATTGAACCATTGTTAGAAGCGGTAAAGCTTCCTCTTTGAAATGGTTTTTGGATTATGTCAATCCGATTTTGCATTTTGGATATATCGTAATTTATGTAGAGAGGTCATTTTTTTAATTCGACTATCTCTGTCTCTGTCTAACGCGTCGGGCCTCTCACTCTCTTGCACGTGAGGTTAATGACCTCGCGACGTAAACAAACGCTTCGAACCCTTATATCTTCGGAACCAATTATGCTATCGACTTGAATGAGCACTCGTTTTAAAGGACCCTTCATCCACTATCTGACGAATATATATAAACTATTATTATTTATGCTGTTTTCTATGGTTATTTTAAAATCTACTTTTACTCTATGCACTTGGATTATAAATTGTTTATTTAATTTAAAATGAATTTAAATTTGTAAGTATGTTAGCGTAATTACTAGCTACCTTTTTTTCGACAATAATAGCATCTAATAATTACACCAGAAACTTTAATCGGGTTTTTCTCAAAACTACATTTTCAAAACTGGCTGGCACGGTATCACAAGTTCTAATTGACTTGAAATTTATAATAAATCTTTAGGAGACGCGTTTGCCGCTGGAACTGGAGATATTAAGATCCGACGTGTTATTCTATTATTATTTTTTAATCTTAAACACGAAAAAACGAGAAAAAATTGATACTTCGAATTTAATGTGTTGCCAATTGTGAAAAAATTGAGATATTGAGTTTTGTTTAGTTCGGGCTATAATTAAATCCTTACTAAGTAGAATGCTTAGTATTTTTTATTTATTGTTTTTCGAAACAGCGTATATTACTATCGAACGCCTACATTTTTTACTATTTTGTATTAAGAAGAACGAACGAAACTCTCATATTGAAAAGTCCCATGGTTTTTTGGTAAAAAATTTTCAAAGAATGTTTACGTTTCCGTCTACTTTACTAGATGACCCGCTTAAAATGGAAAAAAGGTTAGGAGAACGCGATGGAGGAAAATTAATGTTTCATGTTGTATAAATCTCAGTGCACTGAATCCATCGCAAGTGTTCGCTTTGTACGTTCTCGTTATGCGTTCTTTCGAGCATTACAAAGCCAGATTGCATCTCCGGATAATCGATATGTTTACTACTCACTCTTTCATAGGTTCACTGTACTTTGAATAATATTGCCACCAAACAAACTCTCGTTGATCTCTTTCAATAATTGTATTTCCTCTTATTTGTTTCAGGTAAGATGCAACGATAATTGGAAAGGAAATTATACCATTAGCACGAGATTTACGTAAGTGATTTTGCAGTCTTTAAGAAGTGATTGTATTCGTTATCACGTTCTTATTTTCGAGACAAGATGTTCGTAGTCTTGAAAAAGTGTACGCGACTTTGTAGACCGGACTTATTTTGTATCTCATCGGTTCTTGGTTAACTGACACAGAAACCGCGATGAGAATAAAACTAACGAGATCATAGTGTCGAAGGGGAAGCTCCAACGTCCAAGTACGTAGCAGACACACCCTTGGTGCATATCGCACGCTCTATAAACCTCGTAACCCTTATTGCGAGCGAATAATCCGATCTCTGCTCATAGACGTCTCGAGAGAATGTCGCGAAACACTGCAACGCCCATTTTTTTCAAGGATCGATCGAACCGCTACATTTTGTAAATAAGATAGTTAGTATCAGATTGGTGCATACGAAATGTTTTATTTTGCGTATTTCCATATATTATAAGATATACATAAAACCTTCAGCAAACACGCAGGTAGATTAAACGTTGACCATAATACTACCATACTAAATCTTATGAATTTAAAAATTTCATCCCTAGAAATTATAAATAGACTTTACTCGGGAAACATCAAAGACAAAAACAAACCATGGTCCCTTTGGGAGATTACTATTATTATATTACTGCACTCTGACCCATATATTCCTTTATCAGATGCGGTGATGTTAGAACAGAAAAAGAAAGAAATTCCTTCTGATGTCTTGAAAATGTTGCTCGACTAGATAGTTGATTGAATTCAGAATAAGAATATCAATGAAATAGTATTTTGTACATGAAAACTCTTTTATACCTCCTAATTCATGCATGAAACCATTATTTTGATTTTAAATTCTCTATATTGTAATGTTTATGGTAATCAAAGGGCGCCTTGATATTTTGATAAACCTTTTCGTGATTTCAACCAACTCCATCGTTGTTTGCGATCGGATAATTGACCAATCGAGGATTGAAAGGACTCCTTTAATTTCTCGAAACGCTTAATCTTTTGAAAATTGGACGAAATAATGTTTCCCCTTTTAATCAAAGAAATCTGGCAGAATTCCAAGGAAATTCCATCGTAGTCGCGGCACGTCTCCTTCGTAATTATAGCGGGTTGCGATGGCGGGAAGGGCTCGGCCAATAAAGGTCGACGTATTTATACGAACACGGGCATAAATTATTGGTCATACGCGGAACGTCTTTTCCGGTAACTCTTACCGGTCACCGCTGCAACGTTTTCCCACGTCTGCCTGCCAGCCGGTCGGCAACGGATTTATTGCTTTTCGTAAAGGCGCGTAAGTGGCCGAAATTACACGATACGCGAGAGGTTCGACGCGTCGTCGCTCGTCCTCGACAGGATCGATCTTCCACTCGTTCGTTGCGCTTCCGCCGCACAGTGTGACGAATCGCGATTGCAAGTTATTGGAAAAGATTAGGAACGATAGGAAACGCGTCTCCAAATTGATTTTTTAAAGCTAAATGATCAAGATACCTGTTCAAAGTTGACCTTTCTGTGAGTGTTTCATGAGGCAACTAGCCCTGATTTATTGACTATAAATGAACGTTGTTTCAATGTCAATTTGTAAGATATTTTTATGTTCTATGTCATGTATGTTCTCGTAAAGCATAACGAAAAGACTATAATAAATTGTTCCTTAGTACTTGTTATCTTTATTTAATTCTTCAGTGCATACAGTTATATTTTATATTTAGTTATTATTTAATTTAGTAAGTATTTTACAAAATTGACTTTGAAACGTTCATCACAGTGAATGCATCAGGGCTAGTTGCATCATAAAACAGACCCCACAGAATGGCCATCTTTGGACAGCTATCATGATCATTAGGCTTCACAAAATCAATTTGGAGACGCGTTTCCAATCGTTCCAAACCTTTTCCAACAACTTGTAAATTAAAAGATTTTGTAACAATCGCGAAAAATGACTTTCGTCCAGATTGACGATCCGTCACGCCGCGCGTCGCCAAGTTCCTTGCCTCCTTCGAGCGCCACAACGTCCTTCAGCCCGCTCGAGAACCGGTTTCTCTTCTTCGGGCTCGTGCACCAAAACTTGTCTCGATCGTAGCCCGTAACCGTTGGCCATCCCCTCGAAATCCTGCCAGCGAAACTTATTTTTCGCTGACTCGAGCGAACTGGACCGCCTTCATCCCCGAGTTTTGTACTCCGCCGATCGAAAATCCGTTTCAAACCAAAGGGAAGATGAATATTCATGTTTTCGAAGCTCGCGTTCTGTATCACGCGCCAGGGGGGTTTTACGGTAAACAGAGATTCGGCCCGTTAATCCCGAAGAAGGTCCCGCTTTCCCCCGTAGCTAAGTCGGAATTACTTTCCTCTTAATCGTAGATAAATTAAATGAATTGTAGCTTTCGCGAGATCGGTCGAGAGTCCCTTTCCGTATTTTATCGAGACCCCCCTAGCGAATCAATCTCGATGATGGAGAACGTTCTCGCTGTGCATTAACGAATCGCAACCCCGCTACTCCCGATTCTATTGATCAACTTTTTATCGCCTCATCGCGCAACCTCTCACGGTCTCTTCCGACGGGGTTCTCGTTTTCTTAAGGAAATAGCGCCCATCGACGACGACCGAATTCGTTTCTCTCTCCTTGGCCCTCTATCTCGCGACAGATTCTAATTTATCTTCCTCGTTGCTCGCGACACAATAGAAAAAAGTTCCCTTTAGCGCCTGGGCGGGGCTGGTTTTATTCCGATCTGCAGATCCCGTGGAAAACTGTCGCCGATTTTCTCGCGGGAAAGTTTCGATCGCGGATGCTAACGTTCTGCGACTCTCTGCCCTTCCATTTTCGTTATGCTTTCCATTACTCGAGAGGAAGGGGCTGCTTTTAATTTCTTTCGTAAGTTAGTCAAATATTGCCGGGCATTCATAAAGATTTGGAAACGACGAACCCAGCGATCCGATTTAAAATTCAAATTCGTCCTCGCGGAAGTCGGGTATTTTAGCGTGGACATTCCGGGGGATACTTTAACCCCTTCCCTTGTTCGTCGAAGAAGAATCGGGAAAATATTAGCCTGTCTACCAGCTTCGTCTCGTCCGTTTTATTTAATAAAGACAAAATTAAAGTTCCCCCCTCGGCGGTCGATGCGATATTTCCACTTGGCTTTGTTCGGTTTATTCGAGTTTTATCGAATCGTCGCACGGAGGACGCAGGAGGGGTCGGTTCCCGAAGTCTGCAGGGGCAACTTTGGCTCTCCATATTCGATTTATCCGTCCGAGGATCCGAAAGATTCCGTGGGTGCTGAACCCTAATTTTCTTTTTTCGTGTCGGCGTCGCGACCTTCGGGGCCACGGTACATTGCCCTCGTCTTCTTTCCCCTACCGAAGTTCCATTCTTCTGCAGAAAAAGATAGGAGACCTCCCTGGGCATCGAAACTTTTAATATTCAGTTTCATGCTACGTTCGTTTCCCTTTTGTTTAATTTATATTCACGATCGCGTTATCGAGCATCTCGGTTAATGAATAATTAAAACCATACGTACAGGCGTTAATATTTTAATTTTAGATCGTATATGTAACGTGTTCGTCTCTGTCAAACGCTGCGTGTCGAGTACATTGGATCTCTTTGTTTCGAATGCTCGTAATAGATGATTCATATCCCTCCATTAATGCCTCGAAGATTAAATATTAATCCATTCCGCGAATCTGTTCGCGTCGGCACTTCCCGAGTTTCCAATTATAGTCCGAAAGAGGAACGAACTAAACACTCGAGACAATCACCTCGTCTAGGAATCAGTAACAATCCCGAAATCCCAATTTATCTCCGCCATCGCCGTCGCCGCCACGTCCTTCGTAATGGAGTGCGTCGGCCTTCCTAGGTTCTGAAATCCCTCCAGAACTCGTCCATCTTACGTTTGTATCGGGAGCTCTACGATCCGTCCTTGTAATCTCCAAGAAAGATAAAAAGTATTTCAAAAGACAAGAATTTTTACTTTGTTTAATTTACTAAATTTATTACTAAGTCATTAAATAATAATAGGGGTGCTTACAAGGGAACTGTCGGATTTCGATTTTAATGTGTTTTTGCAAAATAATAGTAAGTACACTCCGCGACAAAAAGATGTCAAAGGGTTAATACACGTTTAATTTGGTCTTGTTTACACCACGTTGCAAAACAATTCAATCTATTGCAATTCAGACACGCGACACTTATCGATGATTCACTGTCTAGCAAAGGCACTTCTACTAATTGCTACACTATATTGTAACATCAGTAAACTTCTACTTGGTACATATTTTTTTTAATACATAAATACATAAAAACTTATGAGCTGAATTAATATTAGGTCGTCCGATAAGTTTGTGCCGTTCGATATTCTGAAATTGATGAGGATACAATTTGTAATTTAATAGAAAACAAAGAAAATTTGTCAGTTCAAGAGATTTCTGATATTTTAAACCAACATCATGAATTTATAGAAATTTCAAAGAAATAGATATTGTGTCAAAGCTCGAAGTTTGGAATCCACACTGGATTATGGAACGAAATTTTCTTGATCCTGTTTGCGAGTGCACTTCAAAGTATACTAAATTATTTCACTTTAAATTACAATAACTCTTGAACTATTAGGTTTATGGCATAAGTACCGTAATACTATTTTACAGAGCTTGAAAAACTAGATCGGACAATGCTATCGCAGTCATAGAATTTCATTTCAAAAAAGGATGCAGTTGCATCGGTGCAACTAGGAAATGCAATTGCACTTTAAAAAAGAAAATAGAATTTTATAATTTTGATTATGCTATTCGGTGCAATTTTTTAATCTCTACAAAAGAGTATGAATACATTTATGCCCTACACCTAACTGTTTAGAAGTTATAGCATTTTAAAGTATGCTATTTAAATAATTTCACCTAAAATTGCCATAACTCTTGAACTATTAAGTTTATGGCATAAGTACCATAATATTATTTTGTAGAGCTTAAAAAACTAGATCGAACAATGCTATCGCAGTCATAGAGTTCCATTTTAAAAAAGAATGCAGTTGCATCGGTGCATCTAGGAAATGCAATTGCACTTTAAAAAAAAAAATAGAATTTTATAATTTTGAGTACGCTATCCGGTGCAATTTTTGAATCTCTACAAAAGAGTATGAATACATTTATGCCCTACACCTAACTGTTTAAAAGTTATAGCATTTTAAAGTATGCTATTTAAATAATTTCACTGCAAAGTGTTATATAACTCTCGAACTATTAGCTTTAGCGCAAAAGTACCTCGATACTTGTTTGTAGGGTGGAAACGATGCAAATTTATTATGGAACATGATTCATTTTCATTTTATAGAGTATTTCACGGTTACAAAACACATATGATTCGGAAATCGAGCACGTAGTTTTACCAAAATAAGTTTCTCATATTGTAGTATAAAACTCAGCACTAACTATATATGACGATCTAATATTAAATTTAACAATACATCTCATGAATAGTCGATGAGATTATACAGAACTTATAATAACACTACATTAATTATTTATATCTTAAAAAGTGTTAAATATCTACATCTAATATTTTATGTATATACCAAAGAGATCACTATAATTCTGCAAAAGTACATTAAAATCGTAGTCGTAGAGTTCACGTCTTTCCCAGTAACAACCCTAAATTCCAATTTTCTCTCCTTTGTGCCCGGCGACCTTCGAATCGGGGTACATCGGCCCCTGACACCCCCGGATTCCTCTCTCCGCGCTCGTCATATTCCTAAACTCTTCCACCCTTCCGAGCGAGAGAGAGACGGGGTTAGAGTTTTTGCCAGGCGAAGTAATTCCACCAGCAGACACCCCCTCCAGTTTGTCGGGCGCGTGGCGATACACGCAACCCCTCTCCGCGTGGTTTTCGAGCCACCGGCGGTGGGGGTGGATCGCTCAGGCGGTACGGGGGTTGCGACGACACTGCGGGGAGAGAGAACCACTGGCTGGCCGGCTAGCCGGATGGTTCGTCGGCTGGTTGGTTGGTTGGCTGGCAAGGGGTTGTGTCGTGGCGCCGCCGTTGTCGTTCCTATGCGAATTCGTTTCTCGTAAGGGAGCTTTCAGTCGACGCGCGACTGTCCCCGAAGACGTGTATACGTGCACCCCGTACGGGAACACTGCACCCTTCGTGGAGCGTAACCTTCGTCTGTGCTTTCGTTGGGGGTGCGTGCTCGGTGCGTGAACAACGGGGGCGGATTTGTCCTGACAGGTAATTTGTGATTTTTAACGTTTGGTTTCTTTTTCTTTTTTTTTTTTAATTCTCAAGTAGTCGCGACCATTTGACAATATTTAAGTTCGAGAAGTTCAAGGTCCGTCGACGAAGTTGGAGGCAAGTGGATGATTAAGAATCGAGACTTTGAAAAGCTGTGTGAAATAGCAAAAGTTGTCAGATTGCGAGGAACGTTTTGCGTGAGAACGAAAGAACGTGTCCTCGTTTTATTATTCCCGGCTCACCCTCGCCCTATCATGCGACGACTTTCGCCGGTTTACCAGCCAAATCTGGTAAGAGTGTAAAGATAGTGATGGCATTACGGGTTATACCCTTGAGTCATCGATGCCATACACTGTTTCAACTCGGTAGATTTCACACGAAACACGCATTTTTCTCCAGTTCGATCGAAACGGTCCTAACAAAGCATCGTGAACCGCCTCGTGCGATATCGACCGCGGACACGAATGTTTCCCGTGGCTCGCATCATTTGCCTTAATTGCAATCGATAATACAGCGGCGCGAACTTTCTTCGCCCGGTATATTTTTAGATCCACGGGTCGCGAAACCCGTGGAAACACGGATTTCACGGAAGTCTGCTTCACGATTTTTTTATACACGAACGCCTTTACAAATAGGGACATTTGTTTTAAGAATCGTTAATAAGTTGTTCATAGTTATAATCGCGTTAAATTAGTGAAAGTTCGATGTACACGTTAAATAAAATTAAATTTACCTTTAAATATTTAATTTTAACACGTTCGCGGACAGTAGAAATTTTAATGAGCTGCAAAAATGGTTGGGTGATTTATTCTTTAGTCATTATATTAAAATGCATAAAAATTTAAAAAAATAGAAACTATGTAGAATTGAATGCATAGTAATGTGGCTTATAAATTTGAATGTTTTAGCATTCACATCCGTGAACCTGTTAAGAAACGAATATGATATTATTACGAAGGGTGTAACAGTCAAGAGTTTACAATATTTACGTTTAGTGTATTTAACGAATTTGACATCAAGAGCAGAAATAATAAAGTAGAGAAGCAAAGTAGTAACGAAGAATACGGTGCATAGAGAAAGATTGCATGTGTAAATAAATTGAGCTAATTATTTAGAATAGCAGAGAAAGTCTACGTTATTATATAAATTATTAGCAATAGTACACGAGTGCATTATTGCATCAACGTTTGAAATGTCAGTTCTGAAATTGCGAATTCGCATTGCACACGTTGCAATCAACTAGTCTCAAGAGAGAAAGGGCAGAAATTCGACCATTAATTGTTTAAAAAAATAGTCGATGTACATATTTCCAGAGAATGGGGAAACAGGTAATTCCAAATTAAGTCATAATTGTGATCACTTCTATTGATTGACAGGCCCAATTTATAGTTCGAAAAATGTAGAAATTTATTTTTTACTCTTTCAAGTAAAGAATGATATTTTGCTCAGTGGGAAGATTAGATTTTTAAAATCAGTAGGAATAGTAGGAGTTGTTAGATATTTTCGAAATACGTTACGAGAAATTGAATTTGTTAGGAAACTATTTTTCTATGTGAAAAAATAAGTTTAAAATGTAGAATAACAGTTTCTCTTATAAGGCTTCGTTTTTGAGAAAATCACATAAAAATAAATCATTTAGAAAATTTGTTATTTGTTAACAACGAGAAATTGTATTATTTATTTTATTCAAAAGTAGATTGATTCGATTCATCACCTTTGATATTTATCTTAATACTGCATTGGTGTGATAGTGACACTATTCATCGAGGAGGTGCTTTGATTGAGATAACAGTGTCGAAGAAATTATTTATCGACATAGGACCATAAAAATTTGTTAAATTGAGGTTTTATCGTATTTTATTTTCAGTAACACCTTTTTACATCCATTACTTTTTCATCATTAAAACCGAAATTGTGATTTAATACCCACTTTCATATTTCGTTGAAAAGCTTTGATGTTATTGAAATAATTGTAAAGCCTCTTTGAATCCTCAGTTTTTGGGCAATTTTACACGGATTGTTCATTTTTAAAATAAACATTTATGGAGAGACTTTTTAGCATGAGGGTTTTACATATATTCCACAAGTAAATTATACACAATACACTTACGGATTGTTCGCGCTTTTCACAGGATTTCTATTTTCACTTGCATCTCGTTACAGTGATAGAATATATCGGATATTATAATTGGTCTGTTTAGCATACTTTCAGTTGCTAATTTTCTAGAAAAATGTCTCATTATTTGTACGTTTGGAGAACGTTTTCAAATTGTTGGAAAACATATTTCTTCCGCCAATTAGACGTAAAAATATGCAGTGGTTATTTGTTTTTCTCTTCAATGATATATGTATACATATGTATACACATACCATTGGTCCAAATAAAACGTTCCAAGCTATTTTCTCAGAAATTAATAAAAACATCGAGTAAATAACATTTATTGAAACTTTTAAATTTACTAGTTCCGTTATAAAATCGAACAATTTTTTATTTATTTTTTGGCTTAAAAACACATACAAAAATGTATTTTTCATATTTTGTTATTTTCCTGGCAATTGTCAGTTCCCATGATGGAAGGTATTTTGTTAAAGGAAATATAAATCTTTTTCTTCAAATTCAAATAGGAGATACTTGGAGTAGATACTCGAGTACTTCGATTATCAAACAAATATGGACATTTCAATTATTGATACAATAATTAATGAGCAGGACAGATTTGTTTGAAAAATTTATTATTTACGTATGTACTTACATACAAGTCATATTTTAATTTATAAATTGTGTATACTGTTCTGGGAAGCTTGTAAAAATATTTGAATTACATTATTATATAGTTTGAACCTTCTTTTATTACCTAACAATAAAGTCTTTATTTATTCTAAGAATTTAATTAATTTTTATATACTTTATGTATATAAAAAATGTTTAAGTTATCCACATAATTCTACGTTAAAAATATTTTTTCGTGTCTCAACTAGTAGTTGCTCTCTTTAAACAAAATTTTAGTAAATTTTTTTGTTTAGTAAATAAAGAAACATCATCTTTCATATTTTTGTCATAACTCCTTAACAAAGCATTTATAAATTTTTTGCTATATTACACTTTAGTCTTATTTTTACTCGTAAAACATTCTGCTGAAGTGTGTACGGAGAAATGCGGAACACTCTATATACCACTGTACAGTTCGCTAATAATTTTGGAGTTCAGTCTCGGTACCCGAAGGGATTGTGTAGCTCGGATATATTCGAGTAGCTTATTTGCATCTTCCGAGTAGTTGGAGTGCTCACCCGTCATCTAAAGTCTCCGGTATAAGCGTTATTACACGGATCTCCGTGAACTCGAGCACGAACGGAGGCAACCAGACGTCTTTCGACGCTAAAAATCATCGAGAAAGCATGATCGTTAGGGAACGGGGAGATATCGAGCGTATTTATAGATTCGTAACGAGTCGTTGCAGGAGTAGCATTCTTGGGACGAGGATCAACGGGTTGGACACGAAAGACCGTGAACCGTTTCATGTCCCGTAAGAGATGGAAGCCAACGCGCTAGCCGCTGGTCTACCTGACGGTACCAATTTCCAACTTGTTGACGATCGTCGCGTGACGTCCGGTTTCTCTGTTGCCCACAGCAATATAAGCCGGTGAACGAGTCAGACGGTTCGGTTCGTTCGTGCGAATCTCGATTTCGTTGCGTCGGGGCGACATCGTGGAAGATGGGATCGGTCACGAGACGTCTCTCGATATGGTGAATAATCAGAGTCTCGGTGAACGCTTTGTCGGTTTCGATCGTTCGATAATTTTGTCGCCATTCGTAGCGGTACTAAAATAATTCTCGAGCAAAACACGGGACTAAGAAGTACATGTTGCGCAATTTTATTGAGGATTTATGCAGGATGATTCGTAAATACATACCCATATTTCAGGGGATGCATCTATGAATATATGAGTCGGTTATTACGAAAGTGGTCGTAGTCACGAAACTAACAAAATAGAAATTTGATATTACGTCTCACCGCACATAAAGATTTCAATAGATATAAATATATGAAAAAAGTTGGATAGACGAAGTAATCGAAAACTTACCTGTTTCTTAAAAAATTTAAAGAACATCTAAGTGAATTACTATTAGAAATCTTCATTTCATGTGTATCTAAAATACACTCGAGTCATTTCTGACCCACGCTTTGTCTTAAAAATTCATCGTTATCTTTAAGTATTAGTCTGTAGAATATTAATTTTTTTCTACCAAAATTCCCAAACTCCAAAACAAATGAAGATCGAGGACTCCCACAATATCTTTATTCTGTTCTGATCTGAGTATTAAATAGTACAAAACTGAGTTTTGAAGAAATAAATAAATTCAAAAAACTGTTACTTGAAAGAGGGACTGATGGTCACCGTACCTATGCGTGGCAATAGAAGTAATATTATTAATTTACTATTATAACAGTTTAAACAAGAAGAAGGTGGAAACAATTACACATCGAACGATCAAAATAGTTGTTTACTCTTGTGTAAATGAATATATTACTACAGTCGCTGATAAATCATATCCTCCCTATTTCTGCTATTTTCATTTCTCCTTCTGTATCGCCATGGATCCCAGTAGCCTCTCATATTTGTCCCATTTTTATTTATCGAATATTTTCGTTGCGTGTACTCGTCACTGACAAATCAATCCGTTCTATCTGTCTCGCTGCGAACAAATTCTGCTCCCACTATGCGCTATCGGGAAGGAAATTCGTTTCGTCCAGATGTCCTCGGTCGAAATTGATATCGGGGATGATTTAGTTCCTCCGGCGAGCAGCGGGGAAAAACAACGCTGTATCCGCGTTCGCGAATAAAGCGGTCGGAATTGGTTCGATAGAAAGTGCTTCTCGCTTCTCGCTGAATTCGATGGAACGTAAGAATTTGTACGTGACGTTCCCAGCAAGCACGGAAAGTCCCGACATAGTGGCTCTCGCTGTGATCCGTTCCTCTCCTACGGGGGTGTCTTCTACGCTGGCGAAGATTTACGGCGTCCATGGGGACGAACTTCGCGATAATACTCGTGAAACGTTGCAACGCGATCCTCCGAGGGTTGGTTTTTCTTTCGAGGGGTCGAAAACGCACGTCCCCGAGGAAGCAAAAGAACGATAGCTGGGAGATAAGAAATGTCGGACGGTAAAAATTGTTTGCCGTTCTCGAACCTTTTCCAACTGTCGCTTCCTAGGGAACTAACATCTCTTCTGCGAGAGTGTTGCATCCAGGAGAACCACACAACAGTGTACTCGTTGGTAGCGTTGTCTTTTTGTCGTCGTCGAAGCGATACATTTCAGGCTCGCGGTTTTGAACAGCGTCGTTGAGAAATTCGCGTTGTTAGAGAATTTATCGTTCGAATCCGGAAGCTGGTCGCTAATGAAAGGACGACAATGTATCTGCGCGTTCCATGCGCCACTCTTAGAATATTTACACGCGTTTAATACGCCCGCGAGTTATTTTACGGGAATCGTAAACTGCAATAAAACCGTCGCTCGACGAGTTATTGCAACCGACTATAATTCACGGGGCCGTCTAATGTTTATAAGCGTCAGGCATAATGCCTAAATCTGTTACGAAAGCTTGTAACGAGAAACTAGTCGTCGTCGTTGTTCGAATTCTATCGAGTTGCGTGCGCGTTTGCTCGTTCGAAGCGAAACCAATTTTCGAAATGGCGAGCAAATCGATTCGCATCGTATCGGTTAGCGGATTGTTACTCAACCTACGGTCGATTACAGAAATATTTGGACAACGATAAAAGTTAATTTCGATACTCTGTATTTACAAAATATGAACAATGGATAATTTGAAAAGGGTGTTTTACGTTACAGTATAGTTTATAGACAATATAAACGCGAAAGCTTTTTATTTGTAATCGTTCGAAAACAAAAAGCTACGCATTTCTATATCACAAAAATATGGTATTATTTATTAAATTTATAATTATTATATCCCCATATGGAAGAGTGCCAATCAAGTCATGAAATAATAATTTTAATTTAATGAGGTTGAAAATAAAATCAACACTAACAGTTCTAAAAAAATGGTATTCTGGGAAAAACATGTATTTAAACATTTTCAAGAATAATTTGAAAACTAAAAAGATCAAAAAAATAAAATTCTAGACTAGAATATCCCTTTAACACTAGAACCAACGACTTAAAGAAATATATAATGCGATGAAAATGAATGTTTATTCATTTTCCCATAGAAAATTATAGTAAATTTGTAACAGTTTTTATTAGAAATTACAAATGGATCATTTTAACCAATTTAGTAGTTCAAGTGTTAATGGACCAATCACTGTACTGTCTACTCCTACGATTTGAACGCTTGCACAGGTCAAAATAACTGCCCAATTTCGCCCTATACGTTGTGCAGGCCTGTCAGATCGGCCAGAACCTGTGTAGTCGGCTTTAGAATTCTTTTTCATAATCGAGAAATTGCGATCATAGAAGGGATAGAGCGGGAGAGAGACGTCCATGCAACTCGAGCACGTATCCGGTGTTTAAATTACGTCTCGACAGACGTTCTTATAGACACGAGGATTTTATTTCCTTCGTCCGGTTTCCTGTTAAGGATCAAAACCGACGCAATACTCACCGCCGCGATGATCACCGAGTAAATTGATCGAAGCGGCATTAAATCATCTAGAGACGCGTTAATGTCGCGAGTACGAGAAGCAATTTTCTCGCGTGATTCATAATGTCGTCCGTGTCGGGTAATTCATGCGGCTGTTATCTGATTTTTCTGAAAGCCGCCACATGCGTGCAGACCACCCTGGATTGGTATTTTCCGTGCGTGGAAAGCTTTCTTGACCATTAGAAGCACGCGAGCCACTAATTCGTGTCTGGCAATCGAGCTGCAATTGTCTGGAAATGAACGCTCCACCGTTCTTTCAAATCTCTCTTGCCATTGTTCGCAGCGAAAGACCACCGAATTAGTATCGTAGCAACAGTTTTACGGAAAGATATTAAATCGTTGCATAGGAAATTACCGATTTGAGATAATATTTTTTTCACAATTGGGTAATTGAAAAATGCTGTCACATAGTATTTATCATACGCTGACTTAGGGGGTAATTCTCGTGTAACTGGCTTAAAATTAAAGTTTCCTTTTTAATTTTTATTCGTAAAGTATTAAAAGTTCCATTGCATTAGACTTTCAAAAACACGAAGACTCTTAAACTATACGGAAATATTTTTTTCGTCCATTTCTTATTATCTTTTATTACATAGTAGTTAAATCTTTTGATCCAATCAAGAAAAACATTTTTTTACTATGTTTATGAGAATTTTGTACACACCATCAACCATTTAAATCACAGTGGACACAAATTTTGTTTTAAATATAACACGAAGAAATAAAATCTGTTTGAATTCATCGGTTCCAGATAAAGAAAAGCAAGTTGAAAATTTTGCCAACTTCTCCGGGTTTCTGAACCACGGTGCTCCCCCGTGGTTGTCCATATGTAATCTAACGGAACGCCGCGCGTGGAACGTTTTTATATCGAAATCCTGCGAAGTGTAGCTTCGTTTCAAGTTGTTTGTCGGAACTTTTACTTCCCTTCGGGGAAAGAATCGCTTTTACAAAGTTGTACGGCGCGAAGAAAAAGGAAGAGCATATTTGCGAGCGACCGATTCGCTCGTAAAAGTTGCTCCCGGCTCGCGAAACGGCGTCGTCTGGCACGGTGCAGCGTGATCGATTGCAGAGACGTGCATTCGGTATTTTTAGACCGCGGAATGGCAGGTGAGAGATGCCAGAGACGGGTCTCCTCCTTCGATATTCCGAATTTCACTGACACATCGGACACTCGACGTTCCGCGACGATCACCGAAACGATTCCATCCCGATAAATTAGTTATTTCCGGTGATTATCGTTCGTCGTTTTCCATCATTCCACGTCAAATTATCGGTAGCGGAGTTAGCGCGGAAATATCTCGTGTCTCGGAAAATCGCCTTGATTGATCGTCGCGAATTTCCCCGTTTTCTCTGCTGCTCGATATTCTTTATTTACTCGGTGTTCGTGCAAACCGCGGAAGATCTCTCTAGAAAATTGGCCACTGCTCGACGACGCGAGTTACGTATTTATAGAGTGTTTACAAAAAGCGAAAATGTTTCTGCTGTAGATTTTTCTCGAACCCGACGAGACGTGGAACGATGCGCTGTTTGAACACGGTGATCAAAGCGTTTTCTAAAAATATTGCACGTCTATTTGGAGTCGTAACTTGTAATCTCGCGAAACGCGAAGATCCGCGGCGACCTTAAAAATAACTTGCATTCTTCCGGGTCGGGTGACGTTTCGGGTAAACGCACCGATAACTGATCAGCTTATGACATCAGGATAGTATATCGTAAATGTTATAAAATTTTTTATTCCAAGGCATATTATTTTTTTACTGCATTATTTTCGCATTTATTAAAGGAAATGCAGCACATTTGGTAATTCGGAACACCGAACTGTGAGTAAGAAAATTATTAACATTATTTTATTTGTAACACCCTGGAAGAACTGTAATTTGAATATTTCCCATTAAATTTTTTCTGACATAAAATGTTAATTTGATTTGAAACTCTGGAAAATAATACAATCTGCAAGTAGAATTACAGCGAGCACGAAAGAGGAAAAGGGTGCAGTGTTTCGTGTGTGAAATGTGGATCTAATTTTTAATTACTCAAAATATCATTCCTAATTGACGCGTCTCCTCGATTATAATTAATATTTGCATCGACTGCCAGGTATTGAGAGATTATTTGTCCCCGGTCAGTTATCGGGTACATTTACCTTACTCTCTCTCGATTTGTCGTTTTGTTTCGTTCGAGTTTGCCCGGAAACGAGACGGTTCGATTTTCAACAAAGATCGTGCGCGACGCGGGATAGCTATCTGCCAATCGACAGTTTTAATTTCAGCGAACCTCGGGAACAGATGTTCCGGCTTGACCGCGATTTAAATGTCGCTGGATGAAAGAGTCGTTTAAACACGGGAACGTGTCTGTAGTCGGTGGAAAAAGGTTTTTCAAGCGAGCTGCAGACGCGACTGCATTGTGAAACGTGTCCGACTCTGCGGACCGCCGATAGGATTCATGAAAACTGGTCCATAGAAATCCTTCGCAGACGAGTGCTGTTCGCGTGGATACCAGCGCGCAGAGGAAACGTATTGTTTGCGGGAGACAGATTCATTTAGACTTGTCGCTTGTCTCGAAACGGCATCGACTAAGGGCCGTCCAGACGGACGCGAAACCGGCGTGGATAATCCTTCGTTCCTCGTTGTCGACCGGCTCCGCGTTTCCTGCGACATTCGAGGCGTATCGTTTTCCAGCGTTTGGCCTCGCTCCATAAAGAGTCGCGATCGAGGCGTCGATCGTTTCGTTGCTCTTCTATCGCGAATGCATGTCGTTTGGCTCGGGAATGAAAAAATGTAGACGAGACAATTCGAATCGATCCCGACAAACACGAACAATGATTCGAAGAAAAAGTTCAGGATTCTATTTACTTCTATGAGTTACAGAGGATGTTTGCCAATCTCTGGGAAAAATTTTAATGGGAGGTTCTGGAGATCAAAATAAGACGAAAATCAGGAATACCAATTTGTTGATCGAAGCTTCGTTAAAAAATTATTAACGTTTAAAGCTTCATACAGACTGAAAAATTTTTCGACGAAAAAAAAAAATTTCAAATCGTTCTGGAAAAATTATTTTCAGTTGCAGGGGTCAATTACAAGCATTTTTGGTGAATAGACACACCCCCGAAATCCTACCCAGTTTCGAGAAAAAAATTCTACTAGATGTGAAATATTTCGACGAAATTGAAAAATTTCAAATCAATCTAAAAAAATTATTTTCAGTTGCAGGGGCCAATTACAAGCATTTTTGTTTAATAGACATACCCCCGAATTCCTACGCACTTTCGAGTAAAAAATTCGTGTAGATGGACAAATTTTATTCATGCTTTTTGACAATAATTTTGTTAATAACTTTTTAGCGGAGCCTCAATCAGCAAATTGGAATTCTTCATTTTCGTCTTATTTTGGCCTCTAGAATCTCTCATTAAAATTTTTTCCAAGTGTGGCCGAAGATCTTCTATAGTTCTTTGGAACAGTTTAGTGTCGTTCAAAAATTATAGGGTGCCAGTGTGTGGTCCCGTAAGGATTGTGTTAAGATTGACTTGTCCTGCTCCTACTTTTGTCATTAGAAGTATCTTTGAAAATATTTGAAAATAAAAATCGAGTTAAGCTTAGCGTGAATTGTTTAAATTAAGTCAAGTATTTGATTTTTTAAGCAGCCTTCATTATTCAAACAAACTTGATTATGTATTCTTACTTAATTGTAGTATTATATTTTGATAATAAAGTTCGCTTCGACAAGATTTAGATAAGCTTAAATTAAGTCAAGAATAATTATGATACTTCCAGAAATTAACAAAAAAAAATATCTATTGATTTAAATGACTCGCGATTGTTTGAGAATTGAATAGTTTATCCGTTGGGGGGCATATTAGTAAAAGTTAAACAATGATTTTAAATTTTATATGTCTTTGAGTTTAGGGTTAGGGTTGCAGGGTCAGAACCCACCCAAATTAGCCAGCATATAGAAAGCTATTAAAATACGGACTTGGTACAAATTAATTATTTCTAAAACGATTTTGTTTTCGCTAACTGGCGGGTGTAGTGTTATTTGCCGACGGTAAATCATTAAGAGAATCCGGATTCGGTTAGGGGATTAACAAAACGGACATGATTCGCTGGCCACAGCGGCTCCCGTTAATCTCGGACATTCCATTAGGCCGTGTTCACAGCGGTACGTTCGAAAGCACATTGTGCTTGCACCGCATCCTGTAATCCGACCGCATAAAGACTGAAACCGTGTAATGCAAGAGAATTCGACCCAGCCGTTTGGAATCATGACCACCAAACGACACTCCGGATTGTTTTTAGCAGCGGTCACGTTCATCGAACACGGACCGTTAGTTCATTAACTAAATATGCACGAATCGAATTGCATGTGTAATCACGACTTTGCTTTTTCTGCGAACCAAAGCAGTAATATTAGATAATATTTCTATAGGGGCCTGGCAGGTTAAACAATTTATATTTTTTTTTCCAAAGAATCTTCAGTTTCCACTGTCTTAGAACAGTCTTACAAAACGTATTAAAAATAGTTGAACTTTACACACATGCAGTTTCGAAGCTGTTAGTGTTTTCTATATAATTCAGCCACTGTAGAAGTAGCAAGGCTTCTCCTTTAAAGTGATTTTTGTTTTATGTTGATCCGACTTTCCGCTTTGGAGATATCGTAATTTAAATGAAAGGGTAATTTTTAAAATTCCATTCTCAGCCTTACAGAAGTCTATTAACGCGTATTAAAAGCAATAAAAATTTTGGCGCGTATAGTTTCGAAGCTATTATTGTTTTGCCAATAACTGAGCCATTGTTAGAAACGGAAAAGCTTCCTCTTTGAAATGGTTTCTGGATTATGGTGATCCGACTTTCCATTTTGGAGATATCGTAGTTTAAATGAAAGGGTAATTTTTAAAATTCCATTTTCAGCCTTACAAAAGCCTATTGACGCGTATTAAAAGTAATAAAAATTTTGGCGCGCATAGTTTCAAAGCTATTATTGTTTTGCCAATAACTGAGCCATTGTTAGAAACGGTAAAGCTTCCTCTTCGAAATGGTTTCTGGATTATGTTGATCCGACTTTCCGTTTTGGAGATGTCGTAATTTAAATGAAAGGGTAATTTTAAAAATTCCACTTTCAGCCTTACAAAAGCCTATTAACGCATATTAAAAGTAATAAAACTTTAGACGCGTTTTATCAATAATTGAGCCTTTGTTAGAAGCGGTAAAGCTTCCTCTTTGAAATGGTTTTTGGATTATGTCGATCCGACTTTACATTTTGGAGTTATTGTATTATACATATTATACGTATTATATATATATATTATACATATTGGAGCCATTTGGAGCGTACGTCTGAAATTTCGCATTCGACCGAGGATAGAACGTGCAGTTAAACGTAACGAAACTCATTTGTGTCACGATATTTGTTCGCGGTGATTTACATCATAAGCTTTTTCAAATAACGTCGCTGTTACGTGGAACGCTCGTAGCGATAACCATTTACGGTTAAATTACAACGTGACGAGAATTGTTACAGAATACACTGCTCGACGTTTCAGACATATTGATGGAATGCAGAAGGATGGAAATAACCGGGGTAAACAATCCGCGGAAGGAAGCCGTGTAAAATCGCCGTAGCGAAATAAAACGTTTCGATTGGCTGTCAGAACGACCAGTAGCGTCGTTTCCGTCCGTGTTGGCGTGTTCATCGAGTCGTCGACGTTAATCGAATTCGTCGAGAGTATCAAGTGTGCATAACACTCGACGGCGGTGCGCGCGTGTGTCGCACGGAAACTCGGAAATTGTCTATTTGAACGTGATTTTCCGGGCCACTTTGATAGGAAATTGCGCGAAATCCGAGATACGCAAAGCGGCGAAAAATTCGATCAAACATCGCTCCCTCCTTTATCCAATCAACGATTTTAATTTGCGGAGAGATTGAAACTTACAATTTGCTTCGTCGGTGTCTCTTCGTAACGGTCGACGTTTATATAAACGAAGCCAGCTGTCACAAACGTACACAATGCGTTCACTTTATTGTTACAAAGTCATATATCGTGCTAATAACTTTTAAACGAAGCCTCAATTAATAAATTCTTGATTTTCGTCTTATTTCGGCCTCTAGAATCACCCTTTAAATTTTTGGAGTTTAAATCACCCCTATAACAAGCGTACATCATGGTATTGCACAGTGTGAAAATAAATTTCTATCTTCTCTAGTATGTAAATATAGATATCTAAATATAAATATAATGGTGATATGAGATATGACTTGTGCGATGACATTTTTATAACCAGCTAGTAAGCTGTTTTACTTTACTCTTAATATTTACAGAATTCTTAAATTGTTATTTTTAAGGAAATTGTCTATATTCTTCTTATTAGTTTGTCTAACAGCATAATGCTCCAATCGGTCGTTCGCGTCTCATTCAAAACCAGTTTCCAATTTATCAACTAATCGTTCCTGCATCGCTTCCTAACTTATTGGTTCGCCGCTGCGAATGCATCGAAAAGCTGTCACTAATTCGTACGGACGTTTAATTAAATTTCCCAGTATCGTATTGCGCGAAATACGGTATAATGTGTATTCAACGACCACCGGATGCGCTGCATCCCTGTTCGAGATCGTCCGTAACGCGCTCGCGCTCGCGCCACGACGGTTTATCGGTGTAAACGGTAAATGCACAGGGTGCATTTGCCCGTGGACGTAATCGCAGACTGGGCTCGCGTGCTGTCGAATCACGGTCGTCGTGTGTCACGTGCGCGCGTTGCACGAGAACGTGTGCCACATATGCTCGTCGTCGTAGCACAGGAAACGCAACGGAGCAACGATGTATGTACAGGGTGTTCTCTCTTATTGCGCCACCGATCACCGTAGGACGCATCGCGACAGCCGATTACCGGCGCATTTGACTTTCAATCGACCAAGTCAGGAGGGAACCTGTTTATTCGGGGCGTGCGAAATCTGCACCGAGACCGATAGTACTCGCGGTCGTTAGCTCGAAAGTTGTGCAGTTGTTCGAGCGTGGAATAAATTATCAGTCGTATCGGTTCGATTAGAATCGAATGTCCTTCTGGACTTTCTATTTCGGTTGACTCTGCGGTGGTCTTCGATTCACTTTGCGCGACCGGGGAGCAAAATCGAATAGAATTATCGCCGGTTGACATTAACGTGACGATTGCGTAACGGGACCGTGGAAGAGTGTCGATGATCGACACGCAAACTTTTTCATTGATGAAATATTAATCACCGACTTTGTATCAGTGAAATATGCAGCCATCGTTCGTCGAGTGCTCCCGGTAATTGAACCTCATTATGTAATCGATCGGGCGACATCTCTCGATATTGAACGACAGGATTGCGATATCTCGCGTAACGCAATTAATTTAATAGGAACGTGGTTGACAGGAAGCATCGATATGGGTAAACGGTAGAGTTGTTGGCGACTATTTTAAAAACGAAAGAATATTAAAAATTATCTATAGTGATATTCAAATTCCTCGTACATTTTTCCTGTAGATATAATTATTAGTTAGTTATTCGCAATTAAGATTATAAATAAATAAAATGATTCATTGCAACTCTCTCAATTGGCAGTGCATTCGAATGAAAAATCGTAAAAACGAAGTTCATAATTCACAGATATTCGAGTGCATTTAATTTAATACTAATACAGATGTAACTCTCAAATTAATTTATATAGGGAATAATAAAAAGGTTAAGATCGTATCAAAAATATTTATATTTGAACAACAATATTTGGTTCGAAAATTTTATTCTAAATAGTAACTTTAAAATAGGAAAAATGGGGCAATTATTTAAAAAAGAGAACAAAACTAAGCTTCGGGTAAATAAATAGATCCAAACAGCTGCCCTCCAAAATAAAGGATAGATGATCACCGTACGTTTAACGATTTATAATAAGTAAATAAACTCTCATCAGTTCCACGAAGTTGCTTGTTACCGCGAGTCGTCTACGTCCCGACTTGAACGTTTCTATTCTTTTCGCGATTCTTTCCACTGGTTGGACAGCTGGACATGGGTGGACAACGTATACGTAACGATGGCTGCATAGGTACACGTGGCTCGTTCGTATCGGAGCATGCACACGTCGACGCATGCGACAATCTCGTGTACACACGCACAGTGGCTTATGTAAATGGACACGTAACACAGGATGCATCTTCCGAGAGCAGGTGGAATATGACCCCCAGTGCGCACCAGGAGAATACGCCATGGACGAGGACGAGGAGTTTTTGTTCGTCGTTGCTCGTGTTTTGCCCCACCTCTGTTGCCATCGTCGCTCTTTCTTCTCCTGTCGACTGCCTTTTCCTTACTGCCTCTGGCGGAGAGGCAATGTTCAAATAGACCTAGCCTGTTCACTGGTTCGAGACGTCTGTGTATTTCGTCATGGATTCCGCGATTTGTATCTTTTATTCCATTAAATATTTCGATTTACAAATAGCGATGCATTCCTCCGGCGAATTGTGAAATAATATGCGCGGAATCGAAAACGTGAATTTTTCAACACGTTTCTGTCTGGGCATTGAAACGTCACCTGACTGCTAATAGGATAAAATATTCAATTACTGTCTCCTAAAATCGAATTCTAGCATTAATAAACAATACCGATTTAGCAAACTTTCGCGTTGCTTAAAATAGATAGAACATTATGTAGGTATATGTATATTATACTTTATGAGAAACATATGTGTTACAATTTTATTTCCACAAGCAAATACTCTCATGACAGTGTTTAAAGAGTAGTAAGTAAGAAAAACATACGTCTGGGTTCAAATGACTGTTCAAATACTGTTAACACTAAACTGATCGACACTTTATGTATTTATCATTACATATAACCATTCCTACTATGGCCAGTCAAATTACCAATCTTTAAAGAAATATATGTTTCATAATGGAGAATGCAGATAACAGTCAATTTGATAGTGAAAAAAATATAATTTCTTTTATTTAGAAAGAAATAATGTATATTTTATTATACAAGCTTCTTGATTGCACATTTTTCACATACGTATTTCTTTTCTTTCACAGCCTGTATACGGTCTGTATAATAAATGGAATTTGTAAAATATGCTCTCTTAAAATGCTATCTATTTTGTTCTATGAACAATTGCAACTTTTCCAACAAACATAGCAGATGCATTTTTTTAAACAGTTTTAAACAATTTTTCGACAACTCAAACATTTTCTTCTCATATGACAAAAACCATTCAATTTTTGTTGAAACATTTTGTTTCTATCTTCACTATTTTCGGAGTTAGCACTGTTGGAAGGTGGTTTCATCCCTTAAACTTGAATTACCGCGGCTAAAAAAAAGTACGTATGTATTATTTTCGGCTATTTTCCAAGCCTATAAAGCGTTTCCGGGCTTCCTTGCAAGCGAATCGAGACTATGCAAGAGAGTGACGTTTTTGCGTACCTGTCGTCATTAGCATTACACAAGTTCCGTCGATGCGAAAACCGAACGGAACGTGTAAAATTTCTGCAGGGGATCGGACTCCCCTCCTGTACAACGTCGTCTATTTTAACGAGTCAATATTTTATTCTCCGTGTATCGTGTTCCTCTTTAGCTTCCGTTTCGTTGCTCCTCTTTATGCTGCCAGAAACGAGTTCCAAGATAATCTGGGCGCTCGTAGGATCCGTTTCAAGGCAACGGAGCCCAAGGCCGACAGGAAAGGAAACTCCGGTGCACGAACACAATCGCCATTCGTCACAGCTGATTCTTTGCCTGCATTTTTACTCGCATAATAGACTGTTTTGCCGAAAAAAATAAACTATAAACTCGGTCCATTCTCCGTGCTTCGTCCTTCGACGGGCAAACATTTTAAAAGAACGAATTTTCTCTTTCCTCCGTCCAGAGCTTATAGAAAGTTTCAGATTCTCGTTTGTTTCTATTTGTTCTGACAGTAGCATAAATTTTGTCGGAGTTACCGAAGTCGGCAAACCAGCAATATTTAATCACGAAACATTTAACCGATAAAGGTATTACAGTAATGCTTGGATAACTGCGATCATTTTTAAACGGATAAGTGAAAGATGGACATCCCTACTACTTAAACAACGTGTAACCTGATCTGACAATATATACATAGTACATAATGCATAGATGTAACTTTTTTATTTTTGTTCCTTTTTAAAATGAAACTTTTACTAATGTATTTGTGAGAGTTCTTCGATTAAAATAAGACCAAACACGATATAATTTGTTTTTAACCTACTTCTAACACAGTGTAAGATCGTGTTCGTGAGTTTTAAAAGAATGAATTATCATCACTCGTTAAATACACAAATACAATGCAAGTTATATCGTGTTTGATCTTATTTTAATCAGAAAAAGCTCGTGAATGTATTAATAAAGGTTTCATTAAAATAAAATAAAAAATAAATAAGTTTCACATTGTGTCAAGATTAGCTGTATTTGGCATTTCTCACCTTCAAGATAAATTCAATTCAATTTGCATGTTTCGTCCTTCTAAGAGCAAAAATTTTAAAAGAACGAATCATTTTTCTTCCTATCTTTGGAGCTTGTAGAAAGTTTGAGATTCTCATTTGGCACCCATGGAAGCTCCAGCGATCTCCTTCTTTTTCGGAAAGTACCGTAAAACGAGTGCAATTCTAGACGTTGCTATCCAATAACACCTTCTACTGTATGCAGAAGGAAACAAATTCCAGATACTCTTACGCGATATTCCCATTTGTCTTCGGACGGATCATGAAAAGAATAGAGATCTCCGAACCAATATCTCCATTCCCTTGATCCTGATACACTCCAACCTCTTCTCCACGGTACTGGTTTCCAATATTCTCGCACGAGTTCGCGATGTCTTTCTCCGAACGTATTGTGCGCCAAACACAATAACTCGCGCAGCTTCCGTGAACGAAACAATACCTCCCCCGCATCGGACTCCGTAGCGACGAAATCAGTGGCCCGCTTTGAAGCGAGACTGCACGAACGTCTGATAGATCGACTGTCATGCATGCAAATCGAGTTATCGCGTTGTGTAAAGTTAATGCTTATTCCAAGACATGCCCAAAATAATATACAGTGTGTTCGTCCACTTCTGGGGAAAATTGAAGATGGACAAATTTTTCGGCGAAAATAAAAAATTTCAAATCATTCCGGAAAAATTATTTTCAGTTGCAGGGGTCAATTACAATCATATTTGGTCATTAGACATACCCTCGAAATCCTACGCACTTTCGAGAAAAAAATTCCTTACCGAAAATATAATTATCTTCTATAATGTTACCCCGAAATTTCATGCGAATGTTTAAAATGTCATAACTCCTGAACGGATTGGACGATTTTGATGTCCAAAAAAGCAAACTACGCGTATTTTAGTGAAGAATATGTAGAAATTGCAAAAATATTCGAAAAGTTGTTCCTTCACTCCGCAAAATGAGAAAAACCACATAAAAATGGTCCAATTTTCAAACAAACATAACTTCTACAATAGTGAACATATTCCAATGAAACTTTTTTCTGAACTAGTATTCATGGGTACCTATAAAAAAGTATTAGACAACTTTTCTGTAGGGCGTCAAACAAAATTACTAAAAATGAAAAACGAATTTTTAAGAAAAATCCACAGGGGGTAAGTGCCTAAATTTTTCGGCGAAAAAAAAAATTTCAAATCGTTCTAAAAAAAATATTTTTAGCTAGGGGCGTCAATTGCAACTATTTTTGGTCAATACACATACCCCCGAAATCCTACCTAGTTTCGAGAAAAAAATTCTAGTAGGTGTGAAATTTTTCGGCGACAAAAAAAAATTTGGAATCGGTCTAAAAAAAATATTTTTAGCTAGGGGTGTCAATTATAACTATTTTTGGTCAATACACATACCCCCGAAATCCTACCTAGTTTCGAGAAAAAAATTCTAGTAGGTGTGAAATGTTTCGATAAAATTGAAAAATTTCAAATCATTTAAAAAAAATTATTTTCGATTGCAGGGGTCAATTACAATCATTTTTGGTCAATACACTTACCCCCGAAATCCTACGTACTTTCGATAAAAAAAATTCTTTACTGCAAATATAATGCGTGGTTAGGGGTCTGTGATTATATTACTCGTTTTTATTACTTCATACATAGATATAATCCAATTATCCGACATATAAAATTTTAATGGGAGATTTTGGAGGTCAAAATAACACAAAAATCGAGAATACCAATTTGTTGATTGAGGCTTCGTTAAAATGATATTAACCTTTAAAGTTCCACCTGCATTAGTGGTTCTCACTCAGCATGAGAAACTCTACTTACTGACTTATCGACAGCCTTACAGTTTTCTGAGTGAGAACCACTAGCAGTCGTTCGCAGATTGCCGTTCTACGGACGAAACTTTAAACATTAATAGCTTTTTAACAAAATCTCGATTAACAAATTTTCGTCTTATTTTGGTCTCTGGAATCACCCATTAAAATTTTTCCCAGGAGTGACTGAACACCCTGTATGTTTAGATTAAGGTGCAGTGTACGTGTACTCAGTCCTGTAAAGAGCTATATACTCAATAATATTTTTACATTTTTTTATGGTATATAAACAAAAATTGAAGTAACCGTTCGTGTGTTTCTATATTGCCAAATGAAACAACATGTGGAAACAATATAAAAGAATTTTCTCTTATGCAATATTAAGATCAAGATATGTAGAGAATCAATGTCATGTGTAATATAATAAAGTAAATAATTGGAGGTATAATAAAATATATAAAGATATCGGAGTTTCAAGATTGCCAGAACACTCTGGATATTCTCGCTTGAATATGATAATAAATTTTGGAAACAAACGTTTCTCAATTACTTTGAAACGTACAATACAGTTAAAAAATAATACTATTTTTTTGGTAGCTTAGTATTTTCCAAAACAAATTCTATCGTATATTCCCACGCTATTCTTGCGCTGCTTACAGGTCTGATGTATCTAACGTCCAAAGATATGCTTTTCGCGTGTTCGACGAATCTTCTGCAACGTTTCCCTTCAACATTGCTATTCATAGGCGCACAATGGTTCCCGTAATTTGCCAGCAAAGTTATTCGTATTCGAGAGTTCTTCTCGAATTCTACGGTGGACCGTTTTGCGCGAATCTGCGTGGCTGAAGTACGGATTGAAACCTCGCTAGAATAGAGACGTATACACTCGAAGAAAGAGATAAAGCTGCGGGAGTAGGTACTCGGTACAGTAGTTTCTCCGCAGTTGTTGTCCTTGTGACTTGCTCGAGCTTATTCCAGATTCCAGCGTATCCTGTTCTCTTCTGGAAAGTTCGTGCGCGCTGCTTTACAAATCGAAATCAAACTTTGTCCGAATTTCATTTCGGCGAAACAGAAAAGCTCCGTTTAATGGAAACATAGACCATTATCACCCAGAAATATTTCCCAAAATATTATTTAGTTTTCTCGTAAAGCTTATGGTGTAAGGAATAAGTCTATTTTCTTAAATTTAAATTTAATATTAAACTAAATTTGAAACGAACCTTTCGATTTTTGTTTGAATCGTCCTTAGTCTGACAAAAAATTATGATATGAAAATTGTATAATGTACTGCTTTCGAATAGGGACATTATTTTTACAAATTAAGTTTATTTATTAACATATAAGATTAAAGAAACGGCATTACATTTTGTATACGTTAATTTGCTTGGAATTATCGATATGATCTGCACCATATAAAATGCATATCGTGCGATACGAAGGCTTAATGTAGTAAAATAAGTACTGAAAAAGCACTAATAAAGCATTTATGTTTATTTTTAAAATAGATCCATAAATATCGTCAGATTTTAGAACACAATCAACTTTTAATTAAAAAGAAGACAAAAGAAGAACCCACAAACAATAATCATTTCCACTTCAAGCCGATGCATCGAATAGGAAATTTTAAAAATGCTTTTTGACAAACTGCCCCTTTCCTTTAAGGGAGAATGTTTTGTTCGAAACCTAATATAAATCTACCTTAAGGCTAGAGAGAAGGAATTCGTGCGACTCGAATAGCTGAGAGAATGGATCAGAGAATCGAAAGATCCAGGTTTGAATCCCGATCCAGTAGTCTTCTCGATTCCTTTTCTCCCCGTAGAAACTAGCGCGAGTCTCGCCGATCCATTTATTCGGATAGCAGAAAGAGGCTCGAGGTATAATTGCACGGTGATACGTTCTGGGCGCGCGAGCGTTACAGTTAACGAGCAACGCCAAGGGACACGCGATTGAGGAAAAATAATTTGCAGCTCGCGTACATGGACCCGGGAGTACTCGCGAGGAGATCCGAGAATCGTACCAGTAGCCTCGCGTGCAAATCGTGATTCACGAAAGTAAGCGAAAACGTTTCTCGGTATATCGTTATTTATTGCATTGTTCGTAATCGTGTTCGCGAAATAATTATATCGCGCCCGGACCTTCCTGCGGTCTTAATGCGTTTCGCAAATTTTGCCGCGATAATTTATGCGCCGCTATAAAACCCGGGATTTATAGGGCGATCAAGTTGGGGCGCGCCGCGATCGAGCCTCGAACACGAAATTAACTTACGACAGACAAGATTTCGTGTCAGGGAGCGCGTCAAACGATCAGGACGAACCTGTTCCGTAGATTTGGCCTCGTAAAGGCCTCGTAAAACGGCCACGCGTATACATAACCGCTTTAGGGTGTCGTTTTTGGCGGTCGCCGGTATTAAGACCAATTTATATTATCCTTTCCGGCATGGAATGTTTACGAAACGGTTAGGTTCTCGGACGAATACATTTAGTATTTGTACCATCAGTCAGTTTATATCTGGTAACGACATTTCACACCTAAAAAGCAGGAATAGTCAGTATATATGTATATGATATAAAATAATAAAAAGTATCGTTTAGGAAACTCTTTTTAACAAACAAAAATTAAACAAAATTAAATATTTACAATACTAATTATAGTAATTGAAACAATTCTTCCTCATATGCTTTCAATCAAATTTCAACTTCATTTTCCGAGAATTGATTCGGGAAAATAATTGTATTGTTTCTTTTTTGCCCTCATATTTGTCATTAGATGATCAGAAACCTAATTTAAAAATTAATATAATACATATTACAAGATATTTAAATACGTATTTATATTTTGTTTCACCTGTTCATGAACACTTGTCACACTCCCGATCGGGGGTACGAACATCCCGTTTAGAGACAGGAATTTTAATGTTCTGTAATAAACATCCACGAGTCGACTAAAGAATATTGTCCATTTTCGCGTGACGAAAGATCACTTCCCGACGATTCGCGTGTACTTTTTTCCGTTCGATAATTTCCGTTGGCCGGGATTTATTGATAATTGGAAAAGTTACTATCACTGATCGCGATGCATGCAGGATGCACGGACGATTCGCGGTTGGCTTTTTTCTGCTTTTCTTTTTCTTTTTTCCGGTAACGAACTCCAGCCGGTCGCGTCTGGCCCGATTTGAGACCAGTTAATGAAGTTCGCTCGTCGGTTTTCTGTTTTATAGCTGCGCCGGTGTTTAAACGGAATTCCCCTTGAAAGTTGAGTCACAGAAACTTTTCAATTATCAAGATTTCCGTCTCTGCAGGTTTCGATTAAAGTATTTGTTTTCTTACTGTAATTCGTTGGCTCGCGAACAATCTCAAAGTCTCAACTTTCCATTCCCGAGCGAAGGGTTAAATTCGTGTTATCTTTTACCATGGATTATTCGCGCCAATTTATCGCGCTGAAGTGCCAGTAAACACTATTTTATTGATACGCGTTTTGTTTGTTTTACGAAGAACAGCACATTTTATCGTCTTTTACGGATAATAGTATATTTGATTTTCCACGATGAAAAATAATTTGTTTGGTAATTGTTTCAAGTGAAAAATAAAATGTTTTTACCGCTACAAATTAATTAAAATAGTCGTTTTAATTTTATTTAAGAAACTTCGTTTATTTTAATAGTGTGTTAGCTTCTGTTTAACGAGACTAACACGATTTCAATGAAGCCGGTTAAATGAGCTGTAATTAAATTGTATTCTTAAAGTCGGCAGGAACTGCAGATTTCCGTATACACATTACCCTACTTAAAACATTTTCATACGTAAATAGCATTTCATTTCAAGATCTACAGACATTAAACTTAAGTATTCTAGACTAGAACCCAATTTATTAGTGGTTCTTTGGAACTTTTTGGGTTGAAACGGTGAAATATTTGGTTAGGTCTGGGTTACGTTTAGGATATTTCAGAGTATTTTCTATGTGTTTCTGTGACATCAGGGCCATAGGTGATGTTATTTTATATTTTTTACTTTGGACGATATCTTCTACATTCATATAGTAGATGATTGGTCATTATGATTTTGTTGCATAGGTTACAGGTCGGTGGTTCGGTTTTGAAAATCGACTTTTAGCCAGCTATTTAATGCAAATATTTCGCTGTGAGTTATTACGTTCGCGCGAACAAGTCGTATGGGTATTCCCGTGTCAGTGAACTTCACGCGCCCACAATTCGTGCAATCGTATTAACGCCGCCACCTCTGGGAACACGCACGCTCGGGCGTTCGCTGTTAATTGGAATAGCTATTGCAAGTCGGAGAAGCGATTGCTACTCGATGGACATCGGTCGTGCAGCAGGTTGCAGTTCCGTCTAGCGACCTAACGTGGTTAGCCCCGGGGTAATAATTGCGGCCAGAACATTGCCTTGTAATCGAATCAGGTCGCGTCCGATCCTAGCTACCGCGCGACGTACCTCTCAGACTCCAATTATCGCAATACGCCATTACGTTATCTGTTAGGATGATTGTCGTGCGCGTCTTACGTAATTCCGTAATTCGCGAACGCGACGCGTCGTTTGGGTCCCATCGACGACGCGAGGCATTCACGCAGAAAGAACGATAGAATGGTAAATTAAACCGTTAACGCGGTACTCCGAATGAAATATGGGAGATCGGTAAACCCGGATCGCTGGTAATAAACGAGCCTGAGCGTCAGCTGTTCAGCGGTGGTGATCGTGTCGGGCATTTAACGATAATCCGCTGTCATAGTTGTAACACGGATCCGGAAGCTTCGCGGAGTAATTTTGTGTCTTAACCCTTTCGCTGTCTAGTTCGCTAGACGTGCCGACAAGGCGCAAAAAAATAATACTGTTTACTTGGCGGGGGATCAAGATGAAGTGTTTAATGATCCAAAACTGTTGGAAATAGAAAAAAATGTGATAAGGGAGGATTAAACGACATCGAATGTAATTTTACTTAGAAAAATGCAACTGCTTTTCAGAAATGTTACTTTGGTCCATGACAGACCCTTACTAAAAAGTACAGAAAAATTTGTTAATCTAAAACAAACCTTTGCGAATATTTGATTCTTAGATAACGTATAAAATAAGGGAAACGTGGAAAGTTACATTTTTATTATGTAGTTAATTAAATATTCAGTTTACAAGGGTAGATGACCAAAAATCATCAGTTCTGTATGTACGTAAAAAAAATTTATAAAATGTATTAGTATTCTGCTGAGTCTATTTACTCAAAATTGCACCCATAGAAATACAATGGAAGATTCTAGAGGCCAAAATAAGACGAAACTCAAGAATACCAATTTGTTGATTGAGGCTTCGTTAAAAAGTTATTGACGTTTAAAGTTCCATACCGACCGGAAAATTTTTCGGCGAAATTAAAAAATTTCAAATCGTTCTAAAAAAATTATTCTTAGTTGCAGGGATCAATTACAATCATTTTTGGTCATTACACATACCCTCGAAATCCTACTCAGTTTCGAGAAAAAAATTCATTACCGAAAATATAATTTCTGGCCAGAAATGTTACCCCGAAATTTCATGCGAATCTTTAAAATGTCATAACTCCTGAACGGATTGAACGATTTTGATGTTTAAAAAAGCAAACTACGCGTATTTTAGTGAAGAATATGTAGAAATAGCAAAAATATTCGAAAAGTTGTTCCTTCACTCCGCAAAATGAGAAAAACCATATAAAAATGGTCCAATTTTCAAACGTTCATAATTCCTACAATAGTGAATATATTCCAATGAAACTTTTTTCTGAAGTAGAGCTCATGGGTACCTACAAAAAAGTATTAGACAACTTTTCTGTAGGGTGTCAAACAAAATTACTAAAAATGAAAAACGAATTTTTAAGAAAAATCGACAAGGGGTAGGTGCCTAAATTTATTGGCGAAAAAAAAAAAATTTCAAATCGTTCTAAAAAAAATATTTTTAGCTAGGGGCGTCAATTGCAACTATTTTTGGTCAATACACATACCCCCGAAATCGTACCCAGTTTCGAGAAAAAAATTCTAGTATGTGTGAAATTTTTCGGCGAAAAAAAAAAATTTGGAATCGTTCTAAAAAAAATATTTTTAGCTAGGGGAGTCAGTTGCAACTATTTTTGGTCAATACTCATACCCCCGAAATCCTACCCAGTTTCGAGAAAAAAATTCATGTATTTGTTTAAATTTTTCGGCGAAATTAAAAAATTTCAAATCGTTTTAAAAAAATTATTTTTGGTTACAGGGGTCCATTACAATCATTTTTGGTGAATACACATACCCCTGTAATCCTACGCACTTTCGAGAAAAAAATTCGTGTACGTTGACAAATTTTATTAATAATTGTTAACAATAATTTTGTTAATAACTTTTTAACGAAGCCTCAATCAACAAATTGGTATTCTTGATTTTCATCTTTTTTTGGCCTGTAGAATCTCCCATTGAAATTTTTCCTAGGGGTGGCCGATTAGAGAAGCAAGGAATTAGAGCGTAAGTGACGCATAAATAGAGTAAAATAAATTGTAATCGCAAAGGGTTATGTCTAAGGGTAATCGATTGCACATACAATTTTTAGGATTGAAAAATATATTTACGTTCTTGAGAAGCAGGAATAGAAATTTGTTTAAAAATCTCAAGAATTCTCGGGTAGAATCGCCCAGTGAAAATCTGAGCAGGGCAGTTTGAGTCCTTTGCTTGTTACGTAGTTGGAAAGGGACGGGCCGCGAAAGAAGCAGGTAGGAAAGAAACGCTGCAGTTCGCTGCACCTGACTATTTATAACGAATCAATACGAGCCGTTGGTCGTCGCGTTCTTCACGTGCTCGACGCTCGCACGTGCAAAACGACGCGGGCGCGAGCAACGCCGTTCGTTTCACGCGGAAACGATAAAAGGAGAATCCAAGCGAGAGATAAACTATTAGTTTTCTGATTTGCATCGAAATTTCACACCGATTTTCTATATTTAATATTCAATGAAGAACTAGTTCGTTCGAAAGTAATCGAAACGATGATACACAAAGTCGATTACAAGTTTATAACGAACGAATCGTCGTTCATCCACTTGTCTTTCCAACTTTATTCGTGGCCTTCCGGACGAATCCGCTGCTATCTGACTATTATGTTCCAATCTTTTAGTTCGTCCGAATTATGCGCCGTGTCAACGAATGAAATTTTGGATCGCTGAAAAAACGATAAATCGTTTAACGGTCGACCGGTCGGGGAGAAAGGCCAAAATGTTCGTCGCTATGGTGTTGCACAAGCACAACAAGCACAACAATGGGAACCACTCGAATCACCATTCGAGCAACAACAACTCTAACCGCACGACCAACAATGTGAATAACAACAACCATATCAACAATAATGTCAACAATGTGAATCAAGCGTTCAACACCAGAGCGGTAAGTCTTGTAACGCTGGAATATTTTATACGAAACATATTTCGATTTCTTTTCTTTTTGAGTGTGTTTCAAAAATATTCAAATATTTTACTCTAAATGTGCATACCTATGTTGGTACTTTAACGTCATACAGAAAATTTATGAAACACTCTTGAAGACGAATTTTGTTTCAAGTCGGTACCTTAGTTACTTTTCAATTAAATAAACAATTTATAATCTGGACAAAATTTGGTACCAAATTCTGGTTAGCTTCCGATGTAAATAGGAAATATATGTACAGCAAAGATGAAAGGAGAGAATCTACAGTTTCCACTGTCTTAGAACAGTCTGACAACGCGTATTAAAATAGTTAGACTTTAGACGCGTGCAGTTACGAAGCTACTAGTATTTTCTGTATAATTGGGCCACCGTTGGCAGCGGCAAAGCTTCCCCTTTAAAATGGTTTTTGGTTTTTGGCGATCCGACTTTCCGTCTTCGAGATATCGTAATTTACGTAAAACGTAATTTTTTAAATTCCGCTCTCCGCCTTACAAAAGGTTATTAACGCGTATTAAAAATACTAAAAGTTTAGACGCGTGCAGTTTCGAAACTACTAGTGTTTTATTAATTATTGAAGCATTGTTAGAAGCGGCAAAGCCTCCCCTTTAAAATGGTTTTTGGTTTTTGTCGATCCGACTTTCCGTTTCGGAGATATCGTAATTTATGTAAATGGTAATTTTTTTAATTCGATTATCTCTGTCTTCGTCTAGCGGAGTCGGACCTCCTTGTCGGACGTGCGTGGTGCTGACCTACCCCGCGTACGTGACTGCCGCGACCTAGTCCGGCGTAGTATTTCCAAGAATTTACTACGCACTGTTTACTAGTGTCGAGCGCGCGAGATGAATGAACTCGCGAGCGCGCAACGAAACGTAAACAAACCCTATCTCCGAAACTAGCCACCGCATCGACGCGAAACTAAAATCGCTATATCTCCGGAACTAATGAAGCTATCGACTCGTATAAACGCTCATTTTAAAGGGCATTTCATCCTCTATCTAATGACCATATCACCTACTATAATTTTTGCTATTTTCTATATTTATTTTGAAATTTACTTTGACGCTACATACCCAAAGAAGCACTTCCTATTGACCATACGACCAGTGTACGATAAAACTGGACCATAAATTGTTTATTTAATTGAAAATGAATTTAAATACAGGATGTTTGCGTAATTACTAGCCAGCACTTTCTCTTAAATAGTTGTTTTCTCTAAAATTAACTACGGTATCGACTTGGAACAAAATTCGTTTTCAATGGCGTTTTTCTTCTATCTCTTATAATTAAAAAATTTTTTAATATAAAAGAGAAGAATATCTTATTGCATTACAGATAATGCAAAAATTAGAAGTACATTGCCTCGTAAAAAAGAAAACGAAAGACTGGTAATTTGACCGGTCATGGTAGGAATGGTTATACATGAAGTGTTGGTAGGTTTAGTGTCAATAGACTATTCTAAGACTGAGAGTGGAATTTTAAAAATTACCCGTTCATTTAAATTACAATATCTTCAAAACGGAAAGTCGAATCGACATACATCAAAAATCATTTTAATGGGGAGGCCTTGTCGCTTCTAACAGTGAATAAAAAGAAATTCAATTTTTAAAATTAAAATCGATGGTTTGACAACGCGTGGTAAATATATACGAGTATTCACCGTGTCACTTATTTTCGAACACTTTTGATGTCGCGTATCTCATCAATTCGTTCCCAAAATTCCGTATTTGGAATTGTCACGATTACCCGCAATCACCGATGGTTAAAAACAGCAAACAAGTTTTCGGTCGAAGCACTTTAATATAGCATAAATTCTGTGCGTGCACCTGTTGCTTTCAGTCCGAAACGAAACCTGTTCTATTAATCGAAGTGACAGTAAGCTTGGCAATTAAGCGTGCGGATGGAAAACGCATTGAAACCGGTAATACTTGAAATCGCGTTAAAAACCGTTATTCTTCGTCGACAGCGTGAAACGAATTTTTCATCTGACGTACCACTCCGTCTGGTTGCTAAAAAATTTCCACTTTTATCTCGTGATTTTTTCACCGGTGAAATATACGGTCGCTGGTGCATTTCTCGGGCTGACGTTGTTCGCGCCATTTCGTCCGATCTTTCGTTCCACTAATTCTACAACCCCCGCGTTCCTTTCCCCGCCCACGATAAACCGACGACCCCGTGAACGTAACTTTTGGGAGAGGTTCGCGTATTTCTGGCAAGGTTCGGTTGAATTCTTATCAGTCGTCGAATGTTCCTTTACGGCGCGACGAGCGTCGCGGGGAAAAGAAAAATTTTTCCACCCCAAGAGGAATCGTGTTCGCGTCGCAAAGGGGAGTTATCTTCTCTGATGCAGAAATCCCATGAAAACGATTTCGCTGACGCGGACGGGCGTCTCGCCATGCGGATGCTGCTTTACGAATCCATTCTACGTCTCATCCCGCGTCGTAGCGATGTTCTCCTTCCACCCCTTTTTCTTAATTCCGTCGTAATTCACTTTTATTTAAGGGGGTATTCTAGTCTAGAGTTTTATTTTTTTTTCTTTTTTAGGTATAACACAATTTTTTCAAATGAAAATAATAAAGACACTGAATTATACGGTGGGTTGAGAGCCACAGTGGTGTAAGCCACAGTTCAGCTATTCTGAGTAAAATGATATTTTGCATTCATTGTTTAAAAAAAATCCAGACACATTAAAGTTACAGAAACACTTTTACAAGCTCAAAAACGTGTTATAAAATGTCTGTATATAAAAATTGAAGGATGTTTAAATTCTGGAGTGAAATAACCATTGAGATGAACTTATTTCACAAACATAGTGGTGTAAGTCACATTTTAGCTGTGTTGCATAAAATAGTGTTTTGCAATCGTTGATTAAAAAGATTCCTGATAAATATTAATGTTACAAAAACACATCTGAAAGTGTAGAAAAGTGTTAAAAAATATCTGTATATGAAACATATCAGTCAAAATTTAATAATGAATACATTTTTAATGAATAATCATTTTTAACGTACAATATAATATGTATAATATAACGTATAATATAATATGTTGTTTTATTTTTATGTAAAAGTATTACTAATAGAGCGTAAGGTGGACTTACATCATTATGGTTCAAAATGCTGTGTTAACTTTGTTTAGTGACAAACAAAAGTTTCGCTTTTCTCGGCAAAGTATGAGCTTACGATTAAATCGATTTTGATGATAAATTGAAGACAGCTTAAAGGTTTTAAATCCAGTGTTAACTCAAATTTGAAAAATTTGGACTTACATCATTATGGCTCCCAACCCGCCATATGGCATTGAATAAGGTTTCTTTAAAAAAGGATCCTCTGGCCGATCATTCTGCTTATCTGAAATGAAAAAAATCAAAAAGATTCTTGATTAATATGATTGTGATTACGATGTGAACTGAATTTGAGTTTGAATTTCGAATATCGATTTTCCTTGATTTTGTTCATCTTTAGCGAGTTAAAAAGATAATAAGGACAATTCAAAATTTCAGATAATAAATGCTACTTTTTCTAAATAAACCGTTTCATTCAAAGCGATAAGGAGAATATTTATAATTACAATTGTTATTAGTTACAAGTTTATATACATTATTATATTATATCATTATAAGTTAATAAGTAATGTTAATAGAGACAATTTCAATTACTTTTGTCTTTTTCATTACTGTTTTGTATTAGTATTGTTCGATTATAATTTGTTAAAAAAGTGTAGCCACATAGTTTCCAAACTCTACTGTACGTCGCGAGGAAACGCGCGTTGTCTTCCACGGTTGGACAAGGTTGATTTCATCTCGGACAGTTCGTTAGAATCGGACACATTGTTCCAATTTCAATTTCCTCTCCGTGTGCACGCGTGCACGTGTGTGCGTGTGCGGGTGTATTTAGGTCATATACATTCCCGAATGGATGGGAATCGCGAACTCTCTCTGTTTGAAGCTGAAATGGGTCAACATTGGTCGTGTAACGTTGGTTAAATACGTTCTAGCTTGTCGTTCTCTTGGGCATCGTAACGTCAACTTTATCGCTTTGTTGAAAAACGTGGCAATTGTTTTCAGCGATATTGTCGAATTCTCTTCTGGGTTCAGCACACCGACGCGTAGGGCTCGTTAGTTACACTGTATCGACCAAACTAACGGCATTCGCGGGAACATTGAAAATCTTGTTTCTCTTTTCCTCTTTTTTCTCTCCCTCCTTCGAAAATAATCATTTTACTTCCGCTTTCATAGCGGAGCGCATAGAATAAATGTCGACGCAATACCCCAGAATGATACGAGGTTATCGCGATCCAATTTCACTTCAATTTCTGTCGCGAATTGACTCCCTATCGATACACAAAACCCGACGTATCGATATTCGTTTGGTTGCCAGCTCTCTTTTTATTCGAAAACTTGCCGGATTGTTTTTCATCTCCGTGCTCGAATGTTTTTTTTTCGACGTTTTTTATTTTCTGTCCGTTTCGTCATTCATTTCAAGTAATTTCCCTGCGGCGCGATTTGCATCCTGTTTGTTGGCAGGCGGTCTGTTTATTTTTCGAGGACGAAAGGGTGGAGGATTACGAATAAGTTAATTGCATCTATCGGTACTTTCCGTCTCGGTCTCGGTCTCGGTTGGTGCTTGAAGAGGTTTGCATGCAAATGAAGGCAGCGAGATTAAGTCCTTTGTGTTATTCGGTTCTGATAACGAACGTGTTAAAGGACCCCGCCCGAAACGCTATAAATTAACAACTAGATTAAACTGTCCATCACTGAGGGCTCTGTGTCCCATCGCCACCTGGTTTTGCATTCCAAAGGTTCTTCCCTCGATGTTGTTTGAATACTGCTTTGAATGACCCCTCTATTTTATGGTTGCTTCTCTGACCCTTTAATGAAAGAATCGTAATCGATGGATGGGGTCCTTATAATTAACCAATTCTAGAACCTGATCATCCAACTTTTTCATAAAATTATTCATGAATGTGTCGATAAAAGAAGCGTTGTTTTGAAAATTTATTTATAAAAATATGCAAATAAATTAGCTTCTATAAATAATTTTATTAAACAGTTCTTTCATGTATATGAAAAATAATTACGAATCATACCGAGAATTTTAATTTGATTTCACCAGTGCTATATGTCAATTGGCAAAATCACACGTTGTGTTTGTCAAAGTTATCTTTAAATATAACAAATAAAATATATACGAATACTTTTTGTGTGTCCGTTTCTGCATATTTATCTGTTTTCGTCGGCATTTTCGTAAATGGTAAAAGTAATTAATTTTTATTTACACAAAATCTATTTTTTGAACACCCAAGAATATGTATATTCATCGTCTTTTTGTGACAAAATTGACCGCTGGCATAAATATACAATATTTTCTTTAAAATTTGTCTTTGTACGAATACTTTTTACACCGACTCTACGTAAATAAAGCAAGTGCGTTGATACAAAGCAATCTTTATTATATATAAAGCAAACTAAAAGAAAATTATAGCCGTTGTCGTATTATCATAGAAGTGCTTTTACCACCAGAGTGATATTTTATTATGAATAAGGACACAGTGACTGAATTTTGGCACTCAAGCCTTTATAGATATTATAAGCAATCCGAAGATCCATTGTAATTGTGTTTACATTTATCAATGTCCAATTTTTAACTTGCTCGAATAAAAAAGTTTGAATCGTTATCCCACAGGAAGGTCGTGATTCAATTTCTCGCTTCGCGATTATTAGAAAGAAACTGGCAACGATTACCGCGTCTTTCCTTAACAAAGTAAACGTTTTCGTTAATGATGTAAACGTGTCTTTTAACGAAGCAGCCGGATTAAACTCTCAATTGCTCGTCGCGACGAACGTGTTAAAGGACTCCCTCGAAACGACCATAAATCGTCCAGTAGATTAAGCCGTTTATCATCCGGCGCGACGCGTGCCTATATCATTTTCAGTCCTGAATCCTTCGATCGCGGTCCAAATCCTGGCGGTAAATCAAACCCGCATGATTTACCCTTGATCCGAGCGGAGGTTTTCGCGGCACGGTTTACAAAATTCGAAAAATCACGCGTGTTCCCCCCGGACCAGCGAATATATTAATCCCTTCGCGTTCCGCGTTTATTCTCGCCATTTGCACACGGAGTATTTTTAATCCCGGTGGAGAGGGGGTGTGGGGGCGAGAGACAATTTCATTTGCCTCGTTTTCCATCGAGAGTCTCGAAGAAGACGTGGAAGAGAAGGGTGAACATTAAATGCTACGAAGGGTGAAAGTGTCGCTACGTGGCGGGGAACAAAGGCAGTTAAATAGATCGAGGAGAAAGCGGATTAACGCTCCTTTTCGTTAAAAGGTACCCTTCTCGGTATCGACGACCTTTTCGCAATCCTCGTCTCTGATAGAAACGCGATACAGAGACGAGTTTTTATTTAAATTGAAGCTAACGCGTACTATGGAATGAGGGAAAAATAGAGAGAATATAGGATTCGTACAAGCATTAACTTTGCAATTATATGTTAAACTTGAATTTATATTTTGGCGTGATGATTTCAAATATTTAGTGAGAATAAAAATGGTAAAAAAGAGCAGATTCCGCCATTTTTCTTTACTATTTTAATCAAAAGAAACGAAAGACAGTGCGTAAAAGGGTCACTTGGACACGAACAAAGAGACCTCGATAAGCTCGATGCTCGCAGAAAATAGCGTGCTTTCAGGGGAAGACCAATAAATTCCTATTCTTGCCATGAAATCGGAAGCCTGTTCTATTCGACTCGAGTGTTCGTTCTTTGCCATCGGATGTATTCAACCGCGGAACACGGGTTCTACGCGAACCGCGAGACTTTGAGGTAGAGCTTTCAGATATCACGAAAAATGCGGCTGTTCCGCGCTCTCAAAGCTTTTCCCCATTTTCGTTTGCATCGTCGATAATTCGTTAAATCTTGTATTTTTCGAAGCACGAAATGAAATTCCTGTAACAAATCGTCGGCAACTAAAAAAAGAAAAAAAAAAAAGAAAATATTCAGCGAACATATTTTTCGCTATTCCGAACCACACCGGAGGCAATTTTTACTGGAAATTATACCCACGCGAAAGGTAATATGAGTTTTCGTGGACTTTTCTGCACCGATAACTGTTTGCGCTCCGATTGCACGCGATCGAAATTAATCGGTACAGCATTTGTGCACGGAACGCTGATCCGTTTAATCAACGCCAGCCACTTCAGAGAGCTGCGTTTGTCGAAAATTCATCCTATATCAGTTTTCCCCAACCTTTTTTATGCTACACCCCACCTAAACCTTTCTAAAATTCTTATGCCCCCCCCCCCTTCTCAACGTATACATAATTTTTAATATTCAAAAATTGAAATGTTCGCTAAAGAAACTTGAATGACAGGTTTTAGGAAGAAATCACTAGGAAATTATTGAGCAATTATTTTAATTATTAGTGATTACTTATTATTCAAATTTAGTGAGATGCTTGCTGCAAAGAGATTTTATGTATTTCGACAATTTTTTAATAAAAAAAACTATGATATACTCAGCATAAAAATATGATTCTAATACTAATGAATAATAATATAGAACGATAATAATAACGCTAAAAAAAAAATTTGTTGAGGATTACAATATTAAATTATAGAAATGGTCGACACAAAGTCCGGATTTAAATCCAATCAAAAACTTATATTTGAAAATACTGATAAAAATTACATTGAATATCTAATAAATAGCATTCCACGACGTTTAGACGCAATAATTGCAGCGAAGAATGAACATATTAAATATTGATGTTATATTTTTATGTCTTTCATTATCCGTCCACTTATTTTTAACTAACATTTAAGTATACTTTATTTCAATAAAAATATAAATATTAATTTCAATTATTCGCTAAATAATCTATACACCATATATACAAATAATATATAAAACTTAAGTGCATAATAGTTACACGACTTCGTTTAAATTTAATTCTTACCTATTTCTTCTATCTGTCTACTCAATTTTGTCTTCGACTGTGCTTCCAAGAAATGAAAAGAAAAGAAAATTGATTTTCTGAATGACCCGTTAATCCCCAAGCAATTATCGTTGATGCTCAAAAAAATGAAGGGTCATTTCGCTTTTACGAATAAAAAATCGAAACATCGAAGGATCATCGGGGAGGTCGGAGGGCAAAAGGTGTCTCCCAACTTGGGAGCACAGTAAACGCGGAATCGATCGCCATTTCCGGAGACCGAAACCGATTATCGCCGCATCGGCGAATATTTGATCAACGATTTTCGAAGCAGATTTTGACGCACGACTGCTGTTTATCGAATTCTTCGTATTCCCAGCCCTTCTGCCTGCAGTCGATTCGTTCCATTAACTATTAACTGCATGGAAATGAAGGATTTGGCAAATAGCGTGGAATCTATTCCGTCGGATCGAACGCGCCGAAGGTATACGATTTTCGAACGAAATTTTTCGGTCGTTCGCGGGTGTGGTTGATATTTAAAAATTCGTTATTACTCGACGGGGTTCGTTGTTCCGTCCTTCCTGGCATTTAATCGGGTAGCGAGCGCACACAATTTACGCTTATAGTCGATTTCGCGACCGGTCCGGTTGCTCCCGGGACAAAGGGCGAGCAATTTTTGCTCGACCGGGGTCTGGCCACAGAGGCAGCCAAACGAAAGGTTTTTTGTTAAAAGCCAGCCAAGGTTCGATCGATGAACGTTAAGCCGCGTTCACGCTGAGAATATTCTTTATTATGGAGAAGAATCCTTCTTCGTATCAATTCATCATTAAAGGTCAACGAACCTTTAAAATGGCCCCCAAGATCTCCAGATCTGACTCCCTTGAATTTTCTTTTTATAGAGAATTTTTAAAAATATTTACGATAGATATAAATGATTAAATTAAAAATTAAAATATAACAAGCATTAAAAAAATACAAATACCACAAGATTGCAATCAGCTTTAAAATCGTGAATATTATTTTCTAAACAGTAAGCTATCAATTCAGCAAATAAAAAGAAATTCGATTTTTTAAAATTTTCATTATGATTTAATATCTTGAAGAAAATCGTATAAAAGTTAGTTGCAATGTCTTACTCGCTTAAAGAAAATTGTAAGTTTAAAAACTTCGAACGAAATTTAATTATTTTCATTGATATGAATTACGTTCATACGCGTTAATTATATTATTTATTGTTTTTTTTAATGCAAAGTTATTAATATATTTATTGTTAAGGATCGAGTATTCTGAAATAAATTAGAAGCCAAATACATGTTAGTAACCGACAATAGAATGCAAAATAACTCAGACCCCAGTTCGGATAATAGAGGCTAACCTAGAAGTTCGTATAATAAAGGTTTGGCCTCAAATCGTTCGGATAATAGAGGTTGAAGCTTTAATTTCTCGAGGTTGAAGCTTTAACGCTCAGCTTTGAAGATTTTTTAGGTTCAAGCAATCGTTTTTCCAATATTATTGATGATTTGAATTATATGCAATTAACAAATTTTTGATAAACAAGTAATTTAAGCACGTAAACGCCCGAATTGTAAGCTGACCGAATCTGTTTCTTCCTTTTTGTTGTTAAATGACCAGTCTTTGAAAAAAATTGTCCACTTTAGACAGTATGTCTAAAGTCATTTAAATTTGAATGGACAACAAACAGTTACATACATAAGTATAATTTTTCAAAAATTTGTTTAACAAACCATTTCTGGACATTTTATTCAATATTTGATTTTTGCTCGTATAATACGCTACCAAAGTAGGAAGAATGCGGGAACATCCTTTATGATAGATTAATGAATATCAAATATGAACTTGTTATCTTTAAGAAGTGGAAAATTTCAATTTACAGGGTGCGTCGTCTTTTTGTCGCGTAGCGTATTTTCAGGTTTTATTGGAACGTACCCGGTGTCTCTACAGTACTTTGGACGTATCGAGTGGTCGGCCGGGTTCGCTAACGACGGAGAAAGATTTTAATTACACCGTATATGGTGGCGCTTAGGTACAAGTAAGCGAACGGGTCGGTTCGACGACCAAATGAGAAAAGAAAGAGAGGGTACGATGTAACGGGATAAGTGGCAGTGTCAGGCGTTGTGTAATCGGCCGCATGAGAAAGGTTGGCTGAGCCGAACGGAACGATCGTTGCTCCGTAAAACGGTGGACGTGCCGTGGAAATTCCAATGTTCCCCGCGAACGCGTCGACCAGATTTCAACGCTGTTTAGCCAGCTTCGAGCCATCCATTCGTGAAACGTTTCAGGTTTTCTCTTTTTCTTTTGGAAGGGATAGCCTGGGACGTTGGCCAAAACGAGGGACAAAAAAAAAAAAAGAGGGATCGAAACGCTTCGATGTTGCTTTATGAAATTATCTCGGGCGGGGGCCACGTGCTTTTACGAAATAACGGGAAATTCGAAAGTAACTTTCGATATTCGGCACGGAAACGCGACTGTTGATTCAAACGGTCGTGGAATCGGATCTTTATACTCGAAAGAGATTATATTCCAAGCACGCGCGCGTCAGTTGTCTTATCCTGCACCGGTGATTTCATATCGTGCACCTGGGGAGTCCAACGAGACAACGGAGAGAAAGAGGCTGTTGGAAGATACGAAAGTAGCAAACTCGCGTTTATCGTCAACCTTTTCTTGGCTGCTATAAAACCTATATGCTATAAAAAAATATTAGTAGGAAGATTACAGCACCACCCCTATTGTTGTAAAATGCAAAAAAATCAAACGTATGAGATTAAAGACGTAAATAAGAAGTGTCCTATAAATATTAGGTCGCCCTATGGGTCTTTTTCTACCCATATGATATTTGTTTCGATACTACCAAACTTACTAGTAAACAATGTTAAATGATATCTCATTAAATCACGGAACTTCCTTGAACGCAACAATCATGTCAACATTGTGAATATTTACATCAGTGTTTCCTAGGAATATTGAATTTATAAGTGTGCCAGTTCATTATTAATCTTGCATTGTTTGCAAATTACAAGTGTAGAAAGGATGAAGAACAAAGAGACAAAATTTAAGATGCAGTACTTGAATGTATTAGAAACTATCTAAGTATATTCAAATCTTTTTATCATCAGCATTTTCACGAATTTAAACAAATGATTTTGCATACGTAATTTCAAAGTCACAAGCTTTGAAACAATGAAATTAAAAGGAATCTCTTTCAACAAAAACGGTACTCTATTCCAAGTTCTTTGTAATTACATAATTCTGTATTATTTATAGTATATATTCGAAAATAATTTCTAGTTCTAACTTAAAAATTTTACTTTTGAGGATTCCTATTGAGAATAAGAAGTCTTCGTACTGGAAGTTGCCTGGTCGCTATGTAAGGTCGTGTACTCCCACGCATTCGCGTGAAGTAACTTTTACTCTCAACGATGCGTCCACTAGGGAGTCTTACTCTTGATAGTGAGACTCCCTAGTGGGCATCAGGCATAAAACCATCGAGTGGACTGTTAGCTATAAAAAATCCCTGGAGGTTCACCAAAGCGTGCGGAACTTTTCCTAAAGCGAGAGGAAGCGTAAAAATGTTCCAGGTGGAGCCTAGTCGTGGGTCGACGCGTTCAATAATTAGCTGGCTTTGCATGGCCGGTGGTTACACCATTAAACACTTACGACGACCGCCATTACTGCATCCCACGTGTATTTCCCCCGCGGCCACTAACAGGAAGCCCTCCCAATACGAGCAAAGGGAGGGAGGGGCCAGATCGTCTAATGGTAACGATGTAACGACCTTGCCTGCACGGTATCTTCCGGTTACGAGCTTTCTGATGCCAGCCACGACCCCACTCGATCGTAAAACCCGAACTTCTCCCGCGAAAAGCGCAGTCTGAGCCATGCTTTTATGATCCACCGATCAGCCATCTCGGTAGAAACTCGCGCGTTCGAGGGCAATCGCCTCGGAAACCATAAATAAAACCTGGTCACCCCGAGGAGGGATATCGACAGGTCCCGGTGTAATTGCGCGTTCCGATCCCTTTTCGCCCGACACACACGCTTTCCCCCCCCATTTTCCTCCCTTCGAACGAATTGGAAGAAACTGGGGTAATCTCGTGTTTCATTCTTTCCAAGTTCGATTGTTCTTTCTTGATTGTGTCTGTTCGCTGTTATGGAACAAGTAAGCGACATAGCAGGAGGAAAGAAAAGGAAAAGGAGAGCAGAGCGTTTCGTTCTGGGTCTGTTGGTGGATTCACCAATAAAAGGCAACCCTAAAAGATCATGTCTTAGATGCTAAGACATTCGAATGTCGATCGAGCGCTCGCGAGAGAGCGTAGCCCTCTGGTGGCGAGCGCATGAGGCGTCGCCACGGATTACGGCGTCGCGAGCATAGCGTACAGAGGTAATTGAATTTCTTTTCTTTTTTACGAGCAGCGCAGAACAAGGATTTAATAATTGCAGGACAAGGCAAGCCGGTCCTCGTTCGCGAAACATTCCTTGAACCAGTGTTCTCGTCACGCTGGCTTCCCCCGTGGAAATTCCTATACACCGTGTAATTCCGTTTAATGTTCTGTCTTTAGCCGGCATTGCCGTGATATTAAGAGCACCGCACTCCATCAAAGGCCGACGAAATAATAGACATTCCGTTACCTACTTTCTCAACCGGCACGCAGACGGATCGCGGTGAATTCTGATGACACGAATTAATTGTAATTTTTCTCACGCGAAATCACGCACCCCCGCGTCGATTTCCACGTTTCGCTGCAAGTTTCTGTCTATTGGGATTCTTCTTCTAATCCCCTTTCGCCCCGTTCGTGTTTGCAAACTTTTAATTTAATTTTAATAAAATCCTTTCCTTAAATATTCTTCGATTTTGTACACCTGGAACAGTAAAAATGTACCGCTGCCAAAAACGAGACGCGAGACGTGCTCTTCGACGGCACCTCGCTGGAGGCGTCCAATTTTTTTGGCATGAAACTGGATTCTCAACGTCGAGCCAGTTTTATTCTCCCGTGTCGCGAGGGAGTAATGATTTTTGACGAAGCTTCCGTCGAACTACTCTTTTATATTATGTAACGTTAAGGAACGCCGAAAATGCTGCAATTACCAGGTTTTGTCCGAATCTTCCCCTGCCCTTGTTCCTCTATACTAAATTTTCCTCTTCTTTTTCATGGTCGACACACGACCCTTAAATCTTTCAACCATGATCGCATAACATCGATATTTTTTTAAGAGAAATCGAACGGAATTAATTTTATTAGTGTCTTAAAAAAATATATTTAACTTCTATGCGTCACATTTAATTTCTTTCTAAGTTTAATTTAAAAATTGTAGTAGATAATTATCCATTTTGTCCAAAATATAATCGAATCTTTAGATGAGAGTGTACAATTTAAAAATAAAATTTCATTATTTCTTTCAATAATCAAAATGTGCTCAGAGAATCTTAAAACGTGTTTTAACTCACAAGTAAAAACTACGAACGTTGGATTCGAACTTCAGACTGGTCATACACTTAACGATTGGGTCTTTTGGGTAGGGTGTTTTCTTAGACTTCCCTAGTCTTTGCAACCACTCGGGAAAAATCGAATATTTACCGAGCCCTTATCCTGCCTTGGCGTCCTTTCTTCCTGCTGCCAGAACCATCCATTCTCCTTCGAGGATACGGGAAGGTTCGTAATGCTAAAATTGGCAAGCTTCCTAGAAACTCACACCATGCTGCGAGAGAACTGGCCTCCATTGGTATTCCGTTCTGAGAGCGAGTGTCATCAAGTATTTACTAACGATTGCAACCCTCCCCATATATTATTTATGAGGCGGTCGAAAGGCAGTAGGAATCGAAAACTCGCCCTGCTTCGGATGATAAACTTTAAATCTAAGTAGCTGAGATTGATTAATTATATATGTAGGTGTCACGCGCAAAATTAAAGTAATTAATTCATTTATAAATAGTTTAAGATCCAGTTTTATCGCATACCAGTCGTATAATCAATAGAAATTGCTAAAACTGTTTTGGACATAGAGTTAAAGCAGATTTTAAAATTAACATAGAAGGCAGCATAAATAATAATAGTTTTTATATCCGTCGTATAGAGGTTGAAAAGCCCTTTAAAATGAAACTTGTTTCAAGTCGATAGCTTAATTAGTTCCGGAAATATAAGGGTTCGAAGCGTTTGTTTACTTTTCATTGCTTACGTTGCGAGGTCATTGACCTCACGTGCTCTAAGTAAATAGTAAACACCACTCAGTAAGATGGAGACAGAGGTAGTCGAATTTCAAAAGTTACCCCTTCATTTAAATTACGATATCTTCAGAACGGAAAGTCAAATCGACATAAACCATAAATCATTTTAAAGGTGAGGCCTTGCCGTTGCTAACAGTGGCTCAATTATGGAGAAAGACACTAGTAGTTTCGGAACTGCATACGTAGAAAATTTAACTATTTTTAATTCACGATATCAGACCGTTCTAAGACAGTGGAAATTGAAGATTCTCTCTTTTTATTTTTGCCATATATTTGCTATTTACATCGGCAAAAAGATATAAATTATTTAACCCAGGTCGTGGTAAGCAAAACAAGCTACATATTTTTCTCGGAAAACAAAAAAATAAGAAAAGAAGCTTATTTAGTATTAAAACATTCATTTTACTTATATTATGAGAAAAGTCGTGAAATGGCGCTGCAATAACGTTGTATACAAGAAATTCTAATCGTAATTTAAAAAATCGATTATTCAACCGGTCGTGATAGGTTTAGTGTTAAAATTACGTACCAAGAGAGTTATTACATAAATGCTCGAAATTTTCGTGATTGCAGAGCATCGAGTGATCGGAGTTTACCGTTCAAAGTAAACAGTATATCAGCCGTCGATAGCCAACTGACGAGGTTTAGCGTGTAAATTGTAGTAAACTACTAGGCGCGGAAGTTTGATTGCCGCTGTATAGTATTTACCAAAGCTGTTACTCCGTTAACTGTTCACAGAAACGATTACCGTTGCAACCTACTCCGCGTGGAATAAATTTATATTAACATCGCTGATGTTAAATGCAATCGTAACGCCGTTTTAAACACTACTGCTGGTGCTTTATAGTATTTCCGGTTAAATGAAAAATATCGGTGCTTTATATACTGCGGTTAAAAACGTGATGTTTACACGAATAAATGAAAACTTCTCTTCGCGGAGAATCGCTACCTCGAATGGCGATTGCAAGTTTTTCTCGCGATCCGGTCGACGGTTCTTTTCAAATGTGGCGTCGCGTATGGTTGCTGTTACAAGCGCGGGATAAGATGAATGTATCCCCAGAAAACTTTCAACGTGTCTGAAGATTCTCCTACACGGAGACGGAGAAACTTACCCGAGAAAGCCGCGCACGCGGAATTTCCCGACGTATAACTTCCGAACTTCCGGCGAAATTTCATTTATCTTCTGACTGCACGCAATGACGCTGCTCGATTTTAGACCCAAGAACCTTGCACACGAGTGACACGCGCCACTTTGCAGCTGCGTTCTATGCATCTAATTTCCATCGAAGTTCGCGCCAAACATAGACGAAATCCAACTTGGGTGAATTTTATTTACAAACGAGTAGAAATATTAGATTCTTTTATAATCTAGCGTTTGTTCGTGGCTTCATTTGTCTGGATGTCGAATTAACTCTTTTGTGCGTTCCATACAACACACGCGTTTATTGTACAGATGGAGAGAAAAGCAGTTTTCTAATTTCGCATGATTTCACTGCACACGATTCAAGCGTCGCTTTATTTGCAGAGGAAGTTCTTGCAGTTTTTAAAACCTTCAAAACATAATATTTGTATAGTTAATTTCGACCATCATATTTACACTTTCGACTCATTTTTAACTATTTTTTCATTTTTCATTTCCAGGTGTTGCATGCAATAGGCATTTTTCAACATCCTCCTTTCATTTTGCTGTTACGTTTCAACGTCACTTAAGATATAATGTAATTAATGACTAACGATTATGATCATCGTGTATACAAACTACTGATTAATGATTATGATTACCGACTAATTAATAGGACTATTAATAGGACTATTAATTAGTCCTTATGACTTCATGAATAAATTAACGATACAAAAAGTCAAAGCGAACGTAATTGGTGGGTATGATTAACTTGCTAATCATTAATTACGAAATAATTACATTATTGATTATGATTGAAAACAAGCCATTAAAAGCTAATGTAACCCCTCGTCGAGCGGTTACAAATTTCTGATTTAAGATTCACCAGTACACACGTAGTTTGTAATAATTGATGAAATGCATTATTAACAAAAATAATTGATGAAGTTATTTGTGCACAGTGTTTAAGACTCAATAAAAGTTTCAAGATCGATTAAAACCGGCCAAGAACAGTGAAATCTTCGACAGTAAACAATTTTCGCAGTATTTCAGAACTTCACAGTCTTGGAAATTTCACTATGTATTTTTGTTATTTTATCCAACACTACTCCTTGTTCATTTTCGTCACTTTGCTTTCTAAGACGTCGAAGTGACGCGAGATATTGCTCGACAGAAACAATATACCGTCCCTTACGTTCATCTTTCAGACGCGAACGAGATACCAAATTGACGGTAAAAATTGAATCACGTGTGAACTTTTCGATATAAATCTATATACTGGTAGGATGCGACGTCATTTTGACTCAGGTTAAAGGATCTTATGTGCACTGAGCCAGAACAAAATTCGAAACGAAACAATCGTCGTGTTCTTTAGTATGTGGGCTTCTGTGTGACTTTTAAAGGGAATTTCGCGAATTTGTATCAATGAATTTTCGATAAACACATAGAAATTTACGTATCATTGATATATTTACACTGAAAATAATTTGAATTACATTGAAAAGTTGAAATTATCAATTGTTTTAATTCTCGAGTGCTACACGCGATCCACGAATACTTATTTGGCAATTGGACTGGTATTCTGTAAAATAAAACATACATTAATTAGGAGTGTACAAAGACTCGAATTTTGGATCTGGTCGAGATTCTGAAAATATCACGATTTCTAAAATTTTGGATACACAAAAAACTTTGATATGTCCAAGAACTGAACCTAGTGTTTATAAAGCCTTTACTATACTTTCTATGTATTCTATATATACTATACCTTTACTATGTCTTTCCTTCATCTTTCATCTCGGTCACAACCTTTATTCTCAGTCATCTTTTTCGAATTAATTTAGATATTAAAGAATTCAAAGATATACATTATAATTTAATAATATAATAACATAACCTTGATGCATCTAAGCGATAGTTAGACTCAATAAATTTATAGTACATCGTAAATAATTTAAAAATATGAACTTATAAAACAATATAAACAAGTAACATATTCACTCACTTTTGTAACCGATATAAGTACCAGGAACACATGCAATGGTAATTAATACATGAATTTCACAAATTGTACACTCACTGATTAGGGCTCTGATAGTTTTTACAGATGGTAGAACAATCTAATCGAAAGTTAAAAATGTCTATGTTCTCTTAGTTTTGTTACACAATGTACATGATCCTTAATATCACTGGAAGCCTTGGATTCTCAACATTTCCTTGAACATGGCTAGCTGAAGTGGTTTCGCAATCGTGGTTACGATTGGCCAGAACCAGACTCTCGTCCTCTGATCGAGGGATGGGAAATTAGATTATCTGGTAGGACGAGATGTATCGGAATATCAAATAGAATCGAGCGAAATATAATTTAGGACGTGACGGTGAACCGATCGACAGGGCTTATCGGTACTCGGGATCGCAGTTTTTATCCAGCGTCAAATCGACGTCGAAAATTTCATCAACGGAGAGAATCGGGAGACTGGTGATCGGCCGAGACACAATTGGGGCAAATCCGTAATGTAGCCGTCCCCCATGAACGTATTTCTGACACTCGATAAGGCGAGTATATTGATCGCGCGACGATTATGTCACCCTTGTTCTGGCACCGTGCTCCGTGTCGCCATGTTCCGCTTCATCGTCCACGAAAGAATTCTTTATCTTCGCGTGCACGCGGCTATCTGGATGCTGCATGCACCGAAACCCAAATTCCGACAATAATCCGTATCGTTCTTCGCGTTAATGTGATTTTATTGTTGCTGTTTTGCGGTCCAAATAATTGGATGTCGACGTAACGTTTTTAGTTTACATCGACCAAGGAATCATTGCTAGACGTTTTAAAATTTGTAATCGAAACGCGAGCCGCATAGAAAACGAAGAAAAAAAGTTATCGGGGTATTAAACGAGTGACAGTGAAGTTTAATGAACAATAATCATTGCATATTTAATTGTGTCTGTATATAAATAGAGTTTCCTCATTTCAGCAAAATACAAAAAATATCTTTATTCGATTCTAATTTATATCTTAATAATTTTAGATGTGAAATTTTAATTTACTTGTATCGAAAAGTAAATTTTTATTGGTGTAACTACGGTGTAAATCGTAAGATGGTAAGAAATATAAATATACTGAATATTAATTTTTTTTAAAGTTTCTGATCCTATTTTCGTTTCACGACTTTTTTCAAAACTATTATAAATTTTAATTTCCTGTACCCCATAGAAGTTTTATAAAATTTAAATTTGGATCTACGTACGTACTGATAAAGATAATAATGGTATTATTTTCTTCTATAAATTTTTCAACAATTGTCAGTCGATATGCTGTGAACCGTTGTCGTGCTAAACTGTATAATGTTTCCTATTTTAACTAGTCGAATACAGAAATTGGATGTAGTAAAAATGAACGTAAAAGGATAAATGATAATTGTTTTAATTCTAGGTACCCTATGCAGATTAATCACTGACACCATTTATCATTTCAGACTCATTAATTCCCAGATTTGTAACCCTTTTATTCTAAAATTAATTAATTTTAACGCTTGTTATAAATCCTTTCGCGATATGCCTTTCAATGTTGACCCTGCAACGTGGATATGTATTGCTGGCAATAATTTATGCGATAACATGAACTGTTTCTCGAGCTCGTTAAACTCGTTCAAGCAGTCTGTTCTCTCGGTTATCTGAAACAATTAACTTGATTAATTTATTCCTGCACGCATTTATTCTTTAACCTATGCTCGTTTCTTTGTTGCTTCGTTCCTATATCGATATATTCTTCGTGTCTAACTGTACAGTTACTATAAACGTATCTATTGGAAACTAATGGCTGATATCCCATGCATAGTAACCGTGTTTTCATTCAAACTCAAACCGTTCGCTGCGTCATCTAAATTCCATCTGGAATCCTGCGTCATCGAGCCTGATTCATGCTCCAAAACTCGGTTTCCCATTCCTTGCTTTGTCGCATCACCTTCACTCCCACTGCAGAACCTTGAAATATCTATTCAACTCCTACCAACGGGACGTTTAAACTCGTTTTCATGATCGTTGCACAGTTCGATTCTGTATCATTATTCCACCGAACCCGTCGATCCATGTATCACTATCGATTCGTTTCTACACCGACATTCAATCACTGACTTCATTGTTTCATTACCGTGTCAATATTGCATTGTATCGGTTGCACAACCAGCCTTTTTTCTTTTATAAACACTGTATTCGACTGGCAACTTTACGCAAGCAGGTATCTTTCAAAAGCAGTACATATTACTGTTCATACCTTTCAATGTCTACTCTGAAAGCGTGTCTTAACCACTACATTTATCCTTTAAATAAAAGATAAACTCTCATAGGTGTTGCGTTTCTCTTAATATTTCTTTTATATATTTCGTGACATGTTTTTGATGTCAGTCATTGCGCACTTTTTATTGCTTGAAAGTATTCATGTTAAACAAACAAAACGTGTGAAATACAATATTATACTGCTTATATCAGTTATTTAGGTCATCGATTAATCGGGGCAGCTGTTTATTTGGGACAAATCGTAATCAGCGAAATACAATCGAGAAAATATCTACAATTTTCGCCTATTTGTAAGACTATGCTGTTCACTTGGAACAAAAGAAACTGTGAAAAGTAGAAAGTTTAACTTTTCGATCCTTTACCACGTTTTTAAAGAAATAGCGATAAAAATTTATCGTTGGATTACAAAACTACTTCGTGCAGGAATCCACCATAAATAATTAATAAGAACTAATAATTGTATAAATTAATATCCTATATATTGCTCTTAGAACGGAGTATTATCGATTAGATAATATTCAGTTTAATATGAAGAATATTTAAACGTGAATTAAATATTTTACTGTATTTGTTCTGTAATTCGATTGCTCGGTGAAACGTTCATTTATCTTACATTTTTGTAAGTATTTACCTGAAATTGCGCATAAATGTGGCAACCGCTTATATCGAAGCAATTTGTTCTGGCCTCGATGTATTCCAATTAACTGAAATCGATTGTATTATTATTACGTTTACCCACCCTTGCCCAGAACATAATAGTATTGTGGGGGCTTACTCTGTGGTAGCAGGAAGACTGGTCTGCTAGTGGTCGTCAGTTAAAGAGGTACACAGGATAAGTCTCGTAATATGGCTCTTCCAAATAACTCATTAATTATTGTTGCATAAAAATATTGCTAAAAGTTGTAAGATAATAAGGAGTACGGTCAAAATGTTACTCCGAAATTTCATACGTATGTATAAAACATCATAATTCCTGAACGGATTAGTACATTTTAATATTTCGAAATGCAAACAACGCATATTATGGTGAAGAATATTTAGAAATTCTAAGAATGTTCGAAAAGTTATTCCTTAACCCAGTAAAATGAGAAAAACCCCATAAAAATGGCCCAATTTTCAAATGACCATAGCTCCTACAATAATGAATATATTTCAATGAAATTTATTTCTGAAGTAGAGCTCATGGATACCTACAAAAAAATATTAATTAACATTTCCATAGAGTGTCAAACAAATTTATTACAAATGAAAAACGAATTTTTAAGAAAAATCGCCAGGAATGTCTAAATTTTTCGGCAAAAAAAAAATTTCAAATCATTCTAAAAAAATTATTTTTGGTTGCACGGGTCAATTTCAATCATTTTTGGTGAATAGACATACCCCCGAATTCCTACGCATTTTTGAGAAAAAAATTCCTTACCGAAAATATAATTTCTGGCCAGAAATATTAACTCGACATTTCATACTAATCTTTAAAATGTCATAACTCCTGAACGGATTGGACGATTTTAATGTTTAAAAAAGCAAACTACGCGTATTTTGATGGAGAATATGTAGAAATTGCAAAAATATTCGAAAAGTTGATCCTTGACTCCGCAAAATGAGAAAATCCACATAAAACTGGTTCAATTTTCAAACGTTCATAATTCTTACAATAGTGAATATATTCAAGTGAAACTTTTTTCTGAACTAGTGCTCATGGGTACCTACAAAAAAGTATTAGACAACTTTTCTGTAGGGCGTCAAACAAAATTACTAAAAATGAAAAACGAATTTTTAAGAAAAACCGACAGGGGGTAGGTGGCTAAATTTTTCGACGAAAAAAAAAAATTTCAAATCGTTCTAAAAAAAATATTTTTAGTTAGGGGAGTCAGTTGCAACTATTTTTGGTCAATACACATACCCCCGAAATCCTACCCAGTTTCGAGAAAAAAATTGTAGTAGGTTTGAAATTTTTTGGCGAAAAAAAAAATTTGGAATCGTTCTAAAAAAAATATTTTTAGTTAGGGGAGTCAGTAGCAACTATTTTTGGTCAATACACATACCCCCGAATTCCTACCCAGTTTCGAGAAAAAAATTCCTTACCGAAAATATAATTTCTGGCCAGAAATGTTACCCCGAAATTTCATGCAAATCTTTAAAATGTCATAACTCCTGAACGGTTTGAACGATTTTGATGTTTAAAAAAGCAAACTACGCGTATTTTAGTGAAGAATATGTAGAAATTCTAATAATATTGAAAAAGTTATTCCTTGACCTCGTAAAATGAGAAAAAACCCGATAAAAATGGTCCAATTTTCAAACAGCCATAACTGCTATAATAGTGAATATATTTCAATGAAACTTTTTTCTGAAGTAGAGCTCATGGGTACCTACAAAAAAGTATTAGACAACTTTTCTGTAGGGCGTCAAACAAAATTACTAAAAATGAAAAACGAATTTTTAAGAAAAATCGACAGGGGGTAGCTGCTTAAATTTTGCGACGAAAAAAAAAAATTTCAAATCGTTCTAAAAAAAATATTTTTAGCTAGGGGTGTCAATTACAACTATTTTTGGTCAATACCCATACCCCCGAATTCCTACCCAGTTTCAAGAAAAAAATTCCTAGTAGGTGTGAAATGTTTCGACGAAATTGAAAAGTTTCAAATCACTCTAAAAAAATTATTTTCAGTTGCAGGGGTCAATTTCAATCATTTTTGATGAATAGACATATCCCCGAAATCCTACCCAGTTTCGAGAAAAAAATTCTAGTAGGTGTGAAATGTTTCGACGAAATTGAAAAATTTCAAATCACTCTAAACAAATTATTTTCAGTTGCAGGGGTCAATTTCAATCATTTTTGGTGAATACACATACCCCCGAAATCCTACATACTTTCGAGAAAATAATTCTTTACCGAAAATACAATGTCTGACAATGTCTGTCAGATTCCCCTGAAATTTCATGCGTATGTTTAAAAAATCATAACTCCTGAACGGATTGGAGAATTTTAGTGTATCGAAATGCAAATAACGCGTATTTTGGCGAAGAATATGTAGAAACTAGGAATGGTCTCGACCTTTGTACAATTTGAAATCATCGTGCACTATGAAATGAGTTTACAACGCTATTAGTGCGTTAATTTTTGTGGTATAACTATTGATTACGCTCGCAACCGTCGGCTGGAGAATGTTGAAGAGCAATAATTGCTGGCGTTCAAAGTCACAGAAACGGAACCGAATCGAATTAGCCGAGAGATGTGTGCGTAGATATTTTATGGATATACCTAATGTAACCGTAAACGCGACGACGCGTATATTCGATTACTCGTGTTAGTTTCATGCCCCTCGCGATATCTCGTCGCCTTTCACTCGGCTATACTTCGCGCCATTGTGCAGCCACGGTTGTGCAACGATATTTTAGTTCTCGTGCATTGCAAAACGAACGCGCGGGATATATGATCGTTTGTTGTGCATTGTCTTCTTTCTCGCGACATTCCCATTTAATTTGGGTATGCATTCCATGGATATTCGATAAACAACGCTGTCGAAGGTGCGTCGTTAATCGTATTTTTGTATTAGCTAGCTTCCACGACAGACAGAAAAATCTTTTACTTTATTGATTTGTAGTTCGATATTATCGTAATCTATACGATAATTGTTGTTTCTCAAGGCACTAGATATAGCGATATAGCGTGATTGTAAATTAAATTCTTAAGTGTCTTCACAATGCTGTTTTTGGGGTTCACACAATAAATTTAAGAAGACATAATAAAACCGACGAGATGTTGAATGAATTAAGAAACAAATAAATAGTATTAAACCACATAATTGTACATTTAGTTACGTAATTATTAGGTCTGGGTTAGGTAGTAAATCTCAGCCTACAAAAGAATAAAATTCGTAAATTGGCGAGTGTATCTTTTAATGTACGTGTATACAACTTCTATCTAATAAATGATTATTTTTCATCATGGACAAAACTGTAAAACGACAAAGTGAGGATTACTGTATATCGAATTTTATGGTTCAGTTTTATTCATATTTTTTTTCTTTAGTCTTCCTTTTGTAGAATATTTTATTGTGCAACAGTAATAAAGCGTGCATAAAATTTTATGGTTGTTCTTACAGTGGCGAGTTTTTGGCCAGGTTTATTCGATTTCAACTCATCGTGCTCGAAGCAATTGCTGAGCGTCGCTGTTTCGCGTTTTAATTATCCGTTTGTTAGCGTTTTGGCGCAAGCGTTCTCAGAAGTAATCTGGTCGCGTCACTCTCCGTCAGCTTTCGTTCGCCAATCGTACGATAACGTTCTCTATAAATACGATTCCGTTTATCGACGCGTTGTTTTACAACGACGCTGTAATGTAAGTTCCGCGACCAATCAACCGTTTAATCGTGAACGAACACCGTCGCGATAGAAAGTTGCTTCGCGGATCGCGATGCTCGCGCGTTATTCGGAACAGTCGTAAAATCGAACGTCGTTTCCCGAAATGGGGCCAACAGTGCACCAATAATTAACCAGAAATATAATTCATCTTGGTTTGTTTAACCCCTTGATGCTCACATTTTTCAGCCTAACTCTCCAAACATGATAAGTTTTCTTTATTAAATTTGTCTCCAGACTACATAGCAATGTATTTTTTGTTAATTACAATGTCGTATCTTAGGTTTTGTGTTTTATAAGCGTAGAAAATAAGAGAAAACAATTATTTTCGCCTCGCAAATGATAGGATTAAACAGAAATGGTTCCTAAACATATATTTATCGTTACCCTTATCTGACTCGGACATGAGCGTTAAGAGGCTCAACGAACAATCAAACGATGTTTCGACAAGACAAGTATGTAGACTGTAGAGCAACTTAAAATTAAAACTAATAGTAAGTAATAGTAAGTAATTCAAAGTTTAAGATTACACGATACCATAATTATGTATCGATACTTTCGAGACTTACTGTATATTTCCAAAGATATGGATTCCAGTTACAATGCAAAGTTGCCAAATAAGAACTACCTGGAAATGGTCAAAATGATTCGTAATTTCTAATGAAAAATTGTACAAAATTTAATTGACTGTGTTTTTGAAAATTTATCGTTCTATGAGAGAATGAATAAACGTTTATTTCAATTGCATTATACATTTATTCAAGTACGCATCTATCGTTTTAATGTCTTTGGTAGAAATAAATGCACTATAATTGTCGGTTGTTCCAGTGTTAAATCTAATCTTGAGTAACATTGAGCTATAAAACTCTGTACAAAGTTGCCATAATTTATAATATCGTTTGCCAAAACGAATTAGAAAGCGATCAAGTTCTTGGAGCAGTGTTTTCATGAAATATCGTCAGTCTTAAATTCACGCCAAGGCATCCATAAACATCGTGCGATCCTCGGGAGTTAAAACTCTTTTTAGAAAACTTCTCACACCGCGAGGGTATAAAGAATGTTGCAATCGATACCTCGTAATCGAACCTATCGATGTCAGCTATCGGTCGTAGTCGTGTCGAGCGGCGCCGTGAAATCGATAACGCGACTAAAGAGAAAGAGAGGGAGTGACAAACAAGCTTGCTTCGCCGTGAATTAGATTGTACGCGAACCGTCGGCTCTTATTTTACTTGTACTCGCGCGAGCCTTGCCGCAGGGTCCCGTGATTTATAAAGAAATCATGATCGAGAGACGGAATCACGACAGTCAAAGGCGACTCGTACACCATCTTAACGTTCCGATAAACTTAAGTGGCATATACAGTGCTTTGAATCGAAAAATTTGGCTATTTGCCAAAAAGTCAGATTTCTCGTGTCGATATTCGCTGAATTTTTATTGTTACCTGAATATTCATCGACATCGAGAATTAAGAAGTTACTGATATTTAACACATTCACTTCCAAATCAAAACCATACAATATTCTGCAAAATTTTAATTTTAGACCATCGTAAACTAAATAAACTAAAATTTGTTCCAGTACTTATTCTTATAACCTTGCTAAAATCCACAAATTCTATCCAAATTTATTTCCCACGACATCTCAACTCGAGAATTAATTTTTCTATTTACATAGTGGGAAATCTTGACACCCATATATGAGTGACATGCCAGTCAAAGTGTTAATAAGAATTATTTATTTGTTTACGGATTTGATCACTCTTTGATATAAAACAGCCGCATCAATTACGTGTATTGTAATGCATTTGTTGTATGTACAATGACATTTAAACGATGGAATATAGAATTATAATTGTTGAATTTCATGAGATATAAACTTGGCATGACGTTCGAGAAAGGGATGGTCGAACTGCAAAGCATTTTTTAATTCTTCGATTGGTGTATCGTTGAGCCGAGTCTGCTTAGAGATATACCTTCCTCAAATAACAAAGACAATATATAAAAGAATTGTTCTTCCCATAACCTGATAATTCCAACAAGAATGAGCATTTAAAGTCGTACAAGGCAACACTCCTACTAGAAAACGAATTGTACCTTTTCTGCAGGATACCCAGACGACATTATGGAATACTTTCTCTCAGTTGTTTTTTTAACTGCAATTCTTTTATGTTATAAATTAACATCCTCGACTGAAAGTCACCGTTCATAACGCATTAAAAGAATAATATTCAATGAAATGAAGAATATTGTCAGGCAATATTCTACGATCTTCCATATTTGCTTGCACATATAACAAGTTTTCAAATATTTTCGAGCAGTAGTGCGTATCGGCTGGGATAAAGTTAACCTTTACCGATCTAATTTTTTCGAATAGCAGGTCCCAATTACTTTTTATTATGGACAACTTTGCTATACAACGTGCATGTGTAAACTGAATATTAATATCACGTGTCGCTTGACTGTTCGTTAATCATAGAAATTGGACTATAACGTTGAACAAACATCGTTTTCGTGTGGCAACACTAAACTGGAACAGTACGATATAGGTACATACATATATGGTTCTCGTGTGACGACTCGGACTGATAAGGGTTAAAATAGTAGGGCAGATTAGGATAGATAAGGTCGAACGACTTGAAATTAGGAAGCATACACTATGAGAGTATAGAGAGATTTAGGAATAATTTAGTAATAATTGAGGAGTATCTCCAGTATGTTCAATTAAACTAGACAGGAATATTAGATCGTTTCATACGTTGTGCATTTTTATTAAACAAATTGCATTTGTACAAAAATATCGATCATGTATAAAGTGTCCATCTTCTTACATGATTTTTTCCTGCCTCCAAACTAATTCATTGAGGTAAATTTTATAAAAATCAATCGTATTTGAATTTTTCAATATTTTAATTTTCTATCAGATAAATTTTGTTCATATTCACATAAACTGCATAGTTTGTATTCGTTAAAAAAAAGCAGTACATTTCAAAGCATCTAAGTTTTATGATATAATATTATTAATTCCATACATGATATATAGAAAAATTATTTCTCCCATAACTTGATAATTCCAATAAAAAGGACAGTAATCGGATCTCTTAACCTGGCAGTATTTAGTCAGTCGGCATTGACAACTCCAAAAACATTTTTCTTACATTATTGAATTTATAAATAAAAATAGAGAATTCGCGGGTCGCAATATTTTGTTTCTCCTTAAATTAAAAATATTGGATAACAACAAACAAGAAGAAAATCTTTTGATGAACGAATAAAAAAAGTACTGCAACGTTGTCGAGGCTGATTGTTCAGGCAACGGTAATTAGGTCTTTTATCCTTGCGAGCGCGAAGAAGCAGGACAGGTTTCAATTTTTTTCGCGCGATCGAATTCATTGTTTGCAGTATTGGCGATGCCTGACGAAGCGGCACAGAAGAATATCAAAATAAAACGTGTTCAACGACGGCTCTCGACCCTGAACGTTGCTCAAGCGTGATTTTCGAACAATAGCGCATCGAATAATGCGACTTCCTGTTATAACGTTCGCTTCCGCTTGATCCGTACACGGAAACTGAGTCCTGTTTTTGGCGTCTATTAGGGACGTCGCGTCATCGAGTGCAACGTCTCGAATATTACACCTTTGCAACTTTTCTTTCATACTTTCGAGGTGTTAAATCCATATTTACACGATATCTTGTGAGCCTGTACTATCGGGTTGGTCTATATACAGTAATGATTCTTAAGATGAACATAGCTCCGGTGTTGGACTGTTCATCTTTCGTACAAGAAAGGTGAAATTTGACACCGTGTTTTAAACGTCTTTCACGCTTCACTGGCTCCATGGGGGATTCCCCTAATTGGGAGGAATGGAAATGTTTAACTTACGAGTCATGTCAGGAGTTCATTTTAGGAATCATTACTGTATCCATACGGTTTTTTAGTTCATGTAACACGAGCGTTATTTTTATTAATTTTTTATAGGAACTGTATGCGATCAGTCGAAGTGACGTGTTTACCATCTATAAAGCATTTTTTTTGCTTTTGAAAACAATTTTTATTAAATGATTATGTTATTTTTAACGAAGAAAATGGACTAAATTCCAAAATATATAAGAAACGCTAGTGTACGTGATAACTCAAAAAACGTTCAACCGAATTTAATAAAATTTCGTACACATAATCTCAGTAACATTCTCTGTCGTTTGACTTAAGAATTTTTTTTGATTAGTTCTGGAGATATTGATAAAAAAAACCTGCGGTGAAAGATTCATCTCTTTTTTAAACTGTTACAATAGAGAATATTCTTGAGAATATGAACACCAAATTTCATTAAATTTGGTTGACTGATATTTGATTTATCACTTACACTAGTGTACCATACATGGTTCAGGAGAACGCCAATTTTTTTGTTATAAATAAAAATAGGATTTCATCAAAAATTGTTTTCAAATATTCAAGAAATGCTTCATAGATGGTGAACAAGTCATTTCGACTGAATACACACATTTTCTGTAAAAAAATTCATGAAAATACTGCTCGTCAACCCCTTAATTCAATCAACGATAAGTACCATATCGATTTAATCGTTAATCATAGCGAATAATCGACTAATAATCCATTTGATAATCGTTTATGACAATTAACGATTAATCGGTTTAATCGTAAACGTCGATCGTTGCCCAATATGGCGCGCGCTGTCGAAGTATCGAAAGAAATAAGGCGTTCGTCTATTGGCCACGGTTAAGCAACGATTTCGTCACTTTCACCGACGATTTCGAGCCACGGTTTCGATTGTTTCTCCTAATTGCAATCGTAATACGGCCTATTATCGGCGTCATCGCCGCGTAATTATTACGTCTGATGCGCTCGGATCGCGGAAAGAAAGTAACCACGGTGGTGAAATTATGCCGCTATCCCGTACGCAGTCTCATGCATTTTAAGCAGAAGTAATAACGCGTTCAGCGAGTAGGATGGATCCATGTTAGTGGAATATTCTACATCGCGAAAATCTTGCAGTTTCTGATCAGAAATCGCGTCAGCGTCAAAAGTTTCCCAACTCAAATCAAAACAACACATTCTCAATAAATGTTAACAACTTTGTATTATTAAAACACGAGTTCTCAACCAACATAGAATTTTTTGAAACGTCTTTCAGATGATGTAAAAAGAAACTCTGTACCCCTTATCCTCTCCATTCGTCTTCTTATTTTTAAACAATACAATTTTATACCATAAATCGTAGCTGATACTGTCTACATTTTGTCAAAGTATCTTGAAACGTCACTTGTTTTACAGATAAAATTCCTCTCAAAGGTCCCCGATGCCATTAGTATCGTTTCAACGGAAGAAGTAAATTTTCGGCGTTTCGAAGCTTGCGCGTCCCACTTAACGCGTCGGATTATCGGCGATTTTGCATACTTGTAAACGATTTCCTGGCCGATTTGCATAGGAATTTGCTTGCCCGCGTCTTTTTATAACGCGGCGGCTAAAAGCGCGCGCAGGGGGGAAAAAATGGTGTCGCTGACTCGCGAGGGAAATATTTAGCACACGGAAAATAAAGCGCGGGGCGCGTCGTGCCGTGAAATTGCATCACTTCGAGTTTTGTGATCTAGTTACCCTCGCCACGGCTCGCTTTGAACCATAATTAAGCGTCACTTTTCCGATCTAACTTCGTCAACGGAGGTTTCGCGGCCTAAGGTTCGGGCCGCCTCTTTCCAGGAAGATCGAATTAATCGCTCGCTCGTAGAAGCGACGGTCAATTTATATCAATATCGCTCGACCCATCGACCACGCTGTTTCAATTTTTGCTGCTATTCCGTGCAGCTCACTGCGCTAAAACATACCGTGAACGAAGATAATATGATAGTAAAGTTTTTCCAATCTTTTTGTAGAACTTTATTTTTAATCGTATAGTTTCGTTTCATTTTGGTATATTTATTTTTGGTGCATTTTATTCAACATTTTTTTGATAAGTAACAATATGATATTATTTAATTTAACGTTTAAACTTCTACTGATATTAATAACAAACTTTGTGTTATAAATAACCGATATTTCTGTGTGAAATGAATTTTCACTCTATATATTTTCAATAAATAATGAAGCAATATTTGAGAATGTAACAAAAGAATAACGCTAATACACGAAAGCAAACTGAACTTAATATTTAATACATCCTCCTTTGTTTTGTATCACCTGAAATATTCTTTTGGTTATCGACTCGATTGATTTACGTAGTTTTCTGATAGAATAAATAGAACTCCGATTCTATTTATCGTCGAGAGCTCAATAGGACCTTATCCTATTCGTTGAAAAGTAATTAATAAAATATTGTGTTACATCTTTTGTGAAATTCTACGTAGTTTTAAAGACATGGTGTAAGAACTAAAAAACTGAATTCTCTGCTTTTTTCTTTATATTCTCTTCTGAATTCGTTTCCGCAAAATGGAATTTTCATTTATGCAATCAAGTTTCTACTTCTAATTATTGCACTCTAAAAACTTCTGGGCAGTGACCTACAAAGATTATTATCTCCGTTAATTTTGTTAATTTCCGTGTGGAACTAAGTGGAAAATACTTTTGAAAATTTGTATTTAAAAGAAACGAATTCTCCTGTAAATGTTTTTCAATCTCCTGTACTTCTCATCCTGCGGGATTAATCGTGAAATTTCAACGTAAAGTAAGCAAATATCGTTGACTTCGTTTCACCATTTTTACAAATATAATTTAACTAGGTAGAGCATAATATATTTTTCATACTGTTGACACTACACTTGCATTAAGCATACAGTACATTATTGTTTTTACATTATCGATGCATTATTTGTTTCTAACCATATTTTTTAATTTTGTTGCAGGTACGTAAACACTAATTCATACAGCGTCAATAATTTTTATCGAATATCACGAGGTACGTATTTCTATCATACTAAATGGAAGGAACGGCTCATATCATTGGTTCGTTCATACAATAGGAGTTCGCTAATTCTTCTCTCTACCTATTGATTTTTCGTGCAAATAACTCAAGATAAGTGGATTCCATCGCACAGGAATTCAGGTAATCGATCGCTGAGTAAAATTTCGTTCCTATAAATGGAGTTCTACTGCATATGACTACTTACAAATTATTCCAAACTCGTTCGATCCTCTTCATCAGCATATTCTACTAACCTTTGCAAACAGTTTTCGACCAAACGCAACAATACATTACTTTATGCCAGGTTTTTAGCGAGGATCGAGGTCGAATCGGGTGAATTATTGACACGTGGTTGTAAACTTAAAAATATTATATTATAAAATTAAAACACGTGTACACGTAGCGCGACCATATTGAACTTAGCAAGAAGCGCGCCGTTCGAATCGCACGCACGCATGCGCACACCGTCAGTGATGTACTCGGGCCTAACAGGGCCCAACGATATCGATCACGTGAAATCACTATGTTTCTCACACTTTAAAATAGTGACGTTTTTCAAACGCAAAATGCAACCATATAAATACAAAACGTGTGAAACTATTAAATAAGTTTCATATGCAATAAATATAGGAAAAATAATTTAAACTTTTCTTTATTTTGATCAGAAAATATTTAAAAGACGAAATTGTGGTTGGGAAAACGTATTTGTCCAACTGACGCGTTGATCAAATTTATATACAAGCATTGGAAACATTTTTTTCAATCAAATTTTTCCAGTAAAGTCAAAGACATGTATAGATAGCGTATACAAATTTTATTTTTATTTGAATTAACTTTTAAAGCATCAATTATACCGGTTTCGATTCTGTTAATAATCAAATTTTTCTAGTAGAAGAGAAAGTGACTTTCGAGCAGTCTGTACTCGATCGTTCCGATTTTGTAACTCGAACAGCGATCGACAATCGCGCGTGTTCGCATGGAATCGAACCAGCGTCGACGATCGATTACGTTCCGGCTCTGTAAAGCATGCTTTCGTACGTATGGCCGGCGGTGTAATTTCGTAATCATTGTCATCGTCGTGGCTGGCGATCCGTAAGCACCATCGCCTCTCACAACCTTTTCAAGGACTCGAAGGTGAGGCCCAGACACTTGGCGTATCGCGTGTCCCATTATCGTCTCGATCAAGGTTAACGCGCTTATGAATATTCACACGCCCCGACTCTTTGCGTCGCATTAAAACGAACCGGCCACTTTTTGCGTCTCGAGGAGGCGGTGAACTCGTTAGATCCCCGATTTACGAATCGATCGGTCTCGTAAAGAAGCGAGGGAACGCTGACAGTTCGAAGTTCCAGCGTCGGCGTAATCTTTTCCTAATGATCGAGGTAAACGCGACTCGACTACCCGTCTTCCGGTCGCCTCTGGGTCTAGCGACTCCATCCGCTCAAGTTTACTCTGGTTTAGCGGCGTGTGTGCACCGTGAAAGGAATTCACCACGCGATACGGCCGAGAAATAATCGAACTGTTTGCTCGAGAACCAATTCAACTTTGGAAGTTTGCTCCATGCAGCGAACTTCGAACGGAATTCTTGGAGTTTGAACTTAAACCTTTGCACTTCGTATATTGGACACTTAAGGGGAGATTCTCGCGTGACGAGTTCAAAACAATCGGTTTCCCGTTTTTCTACCGAATTAGAAGTATGGTTCGAAATTAAGGTTTGAAATGTTTAGGGTCGAGTTTGCAAAATTAACGGAATTCATTTGTTATGGTGATACCCTGACAAAATGGATAGTTTTTAGAAGCATGTACTGAGAGAATTATCGAGTAAATATTACAGAGGAAAATGGGGTAAAAATTATTGCAGTCGAGTACTTATTACTAGGCTTCGGATATTTAAATTTCCTACTTTAATTTGCTGTTACAAAGCATGGTACAATGCATAATTGCTTCTGTGATAACTAATAAAAAATAACGAACAATAATTCACACTACATGCGGTTTATTTTGTATTAATTATTTATAAACTTTTATTTGTTCCTTTTATTTCGACGGGCCTCAAAATATTTCAAACGTCTTGAAGTTTACGAATATATTTTAGTTTTCACTGAAATTGCAATTTAAATTGCAAATACTACTTATTGCTCATGACGAATATACTCGTCATAACTAAAAAATTTTTGCACTTTTTTCACGACGAGTATACTCGTCAGAAACAGTTAACTGGTTAATAGAAAATTCTCTTCGCGTGGAGGTAAAAAATTAGGTTTCGTCACGTTCGACCGTCACATTCGAAGCAACGAGCTCGTACGATCTACCGGGTGTCTATCGCGCGGCGACCGTTCCCCAAGTTTCCCCTACTCCTCTAGTATTTGATGTCCCACGGAAAGCCGCTCGCAGCGGGCTCTCCCGCGCCTTTCTTCGCGCTGCTGCACCGCGTGTCAGTTCGAAAGCGGCCGCGGACAATAACTGACAAGCAACCGGTCAGCTAGTCAGCCAACCAGCCAGCCGTCCTGGCTGCGAAACTCGCGTTCCTTTCTTTCCTCGCCCAGCCGACTCTAGCTTCAGCCATGTTCCTCGAAAGTGCACCGAGTACGGCGAATTTTCTGACCGTGGAAATGTGGTGAGAATCGTACGCGATGGATGAAACGTGAACAACGAAAGTGTGATGATTTGGATCCGAAAGTAACTCGTAAAGTGTCTGTTGATAGTGTCGTTCGTATCTGGAAAAAGTGTGTGTGGTATTGGAAGCACAGAATAATCGGTGAGTCACCAGGTGTAGCAGCGAAAGCTTCGTCGATCGTGGTCCCTCGGTGATCGATGCGTCGACGCTCGAGGTACTACGTCGGTTTGAAAAAAAAAAAAAATAGCCCTCCCTCCCATCGAGGGTGTCATTGTGGAACGTGGAACGAGCCGTCGATCGCGCGAACAAGAACGTTGAGAAACGAGATGAAGTATCCGCTCGATAAACGCGCGAAACATATGCTATCAGGGTCGCGAGGCGCACTCGATTATCCGGCGGTGTCAACGATAACAAACGTCGATCGTTAACGATTTATCGACGCTGGCAGACCCGTGACGTAGGCCGTGGATCAACGCGCGTTTCAGTGTTTTGAGATTTCGCCGTCGAACGTATCCTGAAACGTGGCAGGGTATTTCATCGAACGTGTTGCGCTCTCGTAATGTGTGACATTTAAATGTCAGCGGAGCGCACGACGTTTGCCCGCGAGTCGACTACGAGATGTTGAACAGCGTTCCACCATTTCTTCCTTGTACGTTCTGCCGTTAGATTTCCTGGCGCGGAATATTTGGAGGGACCGGTTGAAAACTCTCGCGGAACATCAGCTATCGGGATAGTCGTACGAAACCAGGAGTTGGAAAGATCCTGAAAATAATTGTTTCATATAGTTTTACAGGGTGTTTGTTCGAAAACTTTAAATCTGAGTACAATCTCGAAAACAACAGATTTTTCAGGGAAAGTTACTCGGTTTCGAATGGAATTACATTTTATTTATTTTTTTTAAACGAGAATCTATATTTTTGTTTGTAGATTTTTATTCTATGCAAAAGAAAGAGTAAGCTTTTTTATCAATTTTTATCTTACAAGGATATTTCATGAAATAATAAATTTGTTTCTCTTCATCTTTAGCCAATGCTTAATGTATGTGTACTTTTGATGAAATCTATTTAATTTTAATGTTTTATGAATCGAACTAGTAATCGTTCTTAAGGTATATTAATTTTTAGATTTGTAAATTAAAATAATTTCTGTTCTCCCTTTCAAGATATAAAACATGTTTAAAATAAATGAAATTTGTACAAATTTATGGTTGAATTTCCAAAGAACGACTACCTATCGATTCATCTTGAGAGTGGCGATAGTTGATTGTTTAGAATTGTTGTGTTTTGGGCACATAAAGCCTGCACGATGAGACGTTGTCAGAAACTTAAGTGACATTTGTGATTCCTTGCATAGTAAAAAAGCAAAAATGTGCAATTCTTATTCATTTGCCATCGTTCAATTCTAGAAAAAATGAAGAAGTTTCGTAAGCAAACTAATTTGTTATTTTATTGAATATCCTTGTCAGATAAAATTTGATAAAAAATATTTCCTACAAAAGTTTGTTCTTGTTTTATGTAAAATAAGAATCTGTAAATGAAAATACAGGTTTCCACTTAAAAAAACAAGGTTGGTCCTTAAATAACGCTTGAAAACGTTCAATAAATAACAATAAATAAAACACTATTTAGATTTTAGATTTAAAGTTTTCAAATAAACACTCTCTATGTCGGTTTTGACTGAAACAGTTATGAAGAATCGAATTGACTTTATAACGGTTATAGAAAATAAAGGTTCTGACTTATATATAATGTATACATATACATATATATATAACCGTTATGAAACCCAAGTAATATCGGTTATAAGAACCGGAATCGAAACCGATATAAGTCAGAACCTTTATTTTCTATAACTGTTTATAAAGTCAATTCGGTTCTTCATAACTGTTTCAGTCAAAACCGACATACAGAGTGTTTATTTGGAAACATATTATATATTATATATCGGTTAAAATTTATATATCGATTAGGAATTTTTTATTAGAGTTTCATATTAATAAGTAAATAATATTTAATTGTTCGTTAATTTATTATTTATTTCTACTAAACGTCATCGCTTACGATCTATATTTTCATATTATTTAAACGTATAAGTAAAACAGCAATAACATCTGAATTTAAGTGAGACCTGTACGGGGACAAAATTAATTTGAGAAAACAATCGTTTTACGTTCACTTGCGTAGGTGGAACAGCTAGAATAATATTTGCTAACTTTGTTAATTCTGTTTGTTTAGCGTTATTGTTCCAATAACTCAAAACATTCGTAGAAGACTGCAAGCGTTTTTTGTTTACAAAATCATGAATTTCGTTCTATATAGATAAACATCGTATGTTATTTTTTTATTCATCTTGTTTGCATTTTCCATCGACATTCCTCAGTATTTTCTCCACTTCATCTTCATCTTCACCAACAGTTAATTTTAGAATTACTTCGTTTACGTTTTTTCTTGCTTCTTTTTGCTCTAAGTTAAGTATTTCCATTCTTGTACATGCATTTAAAATGCAATCTTTTTCAACCATTCTTTAAAGATGGAAACAGACTTGATTGACAAATATATTCCTTAACTGAACGATTTAAGAATGACAATGATATTACATCGGTAAAAGTCTGTAGAAATTGTTGGAAATGGAAATGTTTCAAACCGAAAGAATAAAGTACAAGTGCTGCGATTTGTGATCGATGTTTTCCAATAAAAACATCCCATAGTATTTCAAAAAGAAAACATTCTATAGGTAGAAATGTTCAACTTACGAATCACGTCTGAGGCTTGGATGTTTCTAAGTAAAAACATCTCAAAATATTTAAAAAAGAAGACATTGTGTAGATAGAAATGTTCAACGTACGAATCACGTGTGAGGCTTCGTTTCAAGAATCATTGCCATAGTATAGGAGTTCAGTTACTCGTCTTAAAAGCTAGATCGCACTAAAGTTCCCTCGTCTTGGCATCTCGTTGGAACCCAACACCGTCGTGTCATTTGCCTCCTGGTTCTGCGAGATCGTTCCCGCGAAGACCACGGTTGATGTTATCCGCTACGGGCGTCTGTCTTGTTTCGTTCGGGAAACGAATTCCTAGCAATTGTATCCGAACGAGAGTCGGTTAAACGAACGTCCCGGACAGGACGTACTCGTCGGGATAAGTAAGGTAGTGTGCTTTCGGGCACGGTAGGTTAATTCTCCTCACAGTGGCCGGGGATATTCAGAGCATAAAATGGCCTGACGCGGCTTGCTCGGTGCATCTAGCCGAGATACTCGGAAGACGAGATAGAAAGAGACGAGATGACTGCTCGAAATAATTATTCTCGCTGAAGGGGCACGAGGGGGAGGATCGCAGATTTTCTTGTCTATGGTAAAAAAGAGAGCGAACCTAGCCGAAAGGAGGAGAAATATTTCCGTGGAAAGTAGTCGCTCGCGTATCGGGAGAGGAAACGATCAAAGAGACTCCGTTTCTGTTGAAAGTCGTAAAAACGTGAGAAGATGTTCGCAAGGGAACCACCGGGAGTTTCGTATCCCTTAAAAAATAATCGAAGCGGTGAAAATCAGGGGTTGAATTTAACCCCGTGAGATTTTATAAACAGAAATGATTTAGTTAACTTTAATTCTGTTATAAAAGTTCAGTTTTAACAGTTATTTTGTATTTGACTAATAAATGTTCCGAAGGAATCTTTATTTCTTAACAGATATTTTAAAATAAAGTCTAAAAGTTTAGCATTATTTGAGGAATTGAAAACAGGATGAATATGGATGAGTAAACGTGTCGTGATTTTTATTTACTTATTTCAATGTAGGGTTACGTTGAAAGAAAGATTGGGGTAAATAATAGACTACTATTTAGACTATGTTCATATTATTTTCATGAATACTAGTTTTGAGATCATTGAGAACAAAGCACTAAATTCATTTCATTTCACGGTGACTCGTGTTCACTGTGAACTACTAGTGCTAATTGGCTAAAAAATGGGTTTTTAAATCTACGACCAATCTAGTATTTTAGTGTGTTTACTCGTGAATCAACTCTTTTTGGATTGAATGTTTCAATCTCACAAAAAGGTATTTGCAAATCAGAATTGTTTTCATTTTCTTTATTAAATGAATCACAAAAACCAACAATTTCATCTAAATATTTGCTGAAATGTGCTGTACACGGTGTAATATTATTGTTGCACGAGGTACGATTGATCGCTTGTTGTATTTTAGTTTTTAAATCATTTATATCTGTAGGTGTATCGCAAATAATATTTTTAAGAGTTCCCCATAAAAAAAATCCAAATTGAAGGTCCATTTTAAAAGACTGTATCTGTGTTTACCTATTTCTAAATGTATTATTTAGACAATTTTCGACAATTCTACTATTATATATGGCGGTGCTCGATCCTATTGAAAATACATATCTCGTGTAGCAGACGCTTCCAGACGACATAGAAAAATATATAACATTCCATATAAAAAATTAGATCACCTTCGTTTCTCAAAAAATAATTTAAATACGCAACATTGAAATACACTGTCCTATTGGTAAGAAACTGTAAAACTTTTTTCTCTCTCATTTTTTTTCCAATTAGAATAGCTGCCAAACAGATCACTGACTATAGAACAAAGTTTTCTCCGGACGGAGAAGTCAAAAAATAACTGTTACGTCGGAAGTAATTGAAAATTTTAACAGTTCCATTCGAGCCCCGGGGAGAAGAGTCCGTGGAAATGAGCGAAAGTGCTTGTTACTTAACTCTTTGCCCGTCCGACGAATGAAAAGCGCTCCTTCGACGCTGGTAATTAACCGGGAAAGTATTCAAGGATCGCGCCGGTGCACGTCTCTATCCCTATCTCTCTCACCCCGTAGGGGGTTTAAATTGTGTTTTAATCTCTACGAGAAGGTTCCCTTCGTTTTGAAATGCAAAAACGGCCTTGTCCCAGCGCGCACGGTATAGGGGGAACTGGCAGAGGAGGATACATGGTAGTCATTGACTTTCGTTTAAAGTTCCGAAGAAAAATGGTAGGAGAGCGTAGCCGAAAAGCAATAAAGTGGACGCTTTAAAGCGCGCGGCGGGACGTAAAACTTTCCCGTGAAATACGGCATTCTATTTTAGAGGGCAGGGAGGGGGAGTCTTTATTGTACGGGCAGCGACGTTTTTGCAATTAACCGTTTCCATCGTAAAAGGAACCAGTCTGGTTGCCTATCGTTGGCTAATCGCGAGCCAAACTTCGAAATAGCGCTTCTTATCAGCGCCGAGTTTCTAATACCGGTTCGTCGGTGAAAGATTAAAAGAGAAAGAAGTTTGGTAAATATAATCATTTTATTAACGGAGCACACTTTTAGATGCAGGAGGATAGCGTAAAGGTATGCTAGGTTAATAATTGCATTTGAAACTATGAGCCAGAGTTATTACTTATATGAAATTTTATGAATTATATTTTTAAAATAGGGATTTTGAGAGTAAGATTTCTGAAGCGAAAGATACGTTCCAAAAGGCACGAAATCTTCTAATAAGTTTAAATGGAGAATTTAGTAATGCTGAGAATTAATATCGAAACCACAGAATTTAGAAAACGATTATTTAATTAAAAAATTTACTTTTCCTTTGGATTTTGTGGGTATGCAAGGTAATTTGGAAATGAAGTTTATCAGTATCTTGTTTTATAACTGTTTCCAGAAGCAAAGATTTATGTTAAAATAGATTTAGCAACAGTGATAAATTAAATTATTTAATTATTCAAAATTTGAATCGAAATTTGGCTCGAATTTAATTATTCAAAAGTGGGATCAAGCACAACATATGTGAATTCTGAAAACTTTAAATGAGCAATTAACGAAATTAACGGAGAAAGGTAAATTAGTATCATCGTTGCAACCAAATTCTTAACGTTTAATTTCACGAGGTTGATGGTTCAAAATACTTGAAAATGTAATATAATAAGAATACAGTATTTAGTTTTTTCCATTATACTTTCAAATGCTCGGCATAACTAGGGTTAGCGGAAAAATGCAATATGTATGGACCCGAGTACACTCAGGTTAATAGAAGCAAGACGTTCCTTATTAGGAAGTTATGGATATAAGGTATTACTATGTCTACGAATAAGCCCCATTACGTAACACTCGGATAATATTAAGAGTCAGTTTGTTCAACCTCCATTGGAATATGAGATCGGATCGAAGGTTGTGAGAATCAACGATGCCATTTACTATAGAAACTAGATCATCGGCGCGAAACAAGCGTTTGACTTTGCTAAACGTAGTAGCTAGATCGTTGCTGCTAAATAATAAAGATCTAATGTGGTATTATTGCAGGTTGTCATGATCTTACGAGATACTTACGTTCTGATTCTCATTTCTTGGTATCTGCGAATAAGATATCTCTAATCGCTTAGACAACCGAAAAATAAAATTATGTAATCCGTATATTAAAATTTTAAATCGAAAACGTGATTGTTGACTCAGTAACGTTGGATTCCTCGAAATATTTTGTTGTTTAGAACTTCTTTAATATCGAATCGTCGTCTCCAGGATTGTATCACCATTTACGAAACGTTTTGTACATTGTACTGTAAGTGACATAGCGCGGAGCTATTTTCTCATACGTTCAAGCGTAAGTTGTTAGATAGATAGAGAGGTAGATAAAGCATTTATTCTAGGTTATGGGACAGTGTGCTCAGTATTAAGCTACAATACACAATAGATAAGCATAACGCAGGCTCCACTGAGGCAATAGTACAAAAGTTCCAGGTGCAAAAATACAATAGACAGATAAAGCTGCGATAAAACAGTGTTTCTCAAACTCAAACTTCACTTTTCCAAGGTTCTTCTCGATGGAGGAAGATTTTTGTTTAATACAATTTATCACATTCCCTTTATTATCAAAGTCTGCTATCCCATTCTAGTTTACGATAAATTAAATGTGGAAACGTTTCAGAATAATCATTTTGATTTCGGTATTACAGCAATTTCGATTTTGGTACGAGAGACTGGTAACAAATTAAAATAATTTTTGAGAATTGTAATGAAATAGAGAAACTGAACAATTACTGGTAGATATATCGGTATTTTCGTATACCAGTATGACGTTATACCGCTATTTTTATATTTCTTTTGTGTGTATAACTGTCTTCAACAGCTTGAAAGGTGAGGCATAAAGAATTTGTCTGACTCCTTGCTATAAGAAGCGTTTTTCTTCTGACAATTTGCAAATCTCTCAAGAAATGCAGAAATTGAAAAGAAAACAATATTACTTGAGCAAAAAATAAAGTATAGAATAAAATGAAAACAAGATAGAGAGTAGAGATTTATTAGCAGGGATATTGAAAACGTTCCAAAAGATAGGCCGTGTGCCGCGTGAACGCGTTCGCCCGAAATGTCACCCCCGACGTGTCCATTAAACGCGGAAAATCAGAAAAAAACACCGACGGTTTTCCATCGAATCGTGCAGCGAGGAGAAACGAGTTTCGTTCGAGGCGATCGCTTTATCGCGCGTATCCGCTCGACGCGTCTCGCTCACTTTCACTAGCAACGCGCAGAAAGAGAAAAGGGATCGGGGCTGGTCGAAGTCGTTTTATATACACTGCATAGCACCATTACAATTTTATACTAATTTTAATTGATAATTTCTAAATGTTAATAGTATTACGTAAATCAGGCTAAAATGAAATTATAGTAACGATAAAGGGGCGAACATTGCAGTCATAGAGTTTCATTATAAAAAGCGATGCAGTTCATTTTAAACAAATGCAATTGCACTTTTAAAATAATAGAATTTTATAATTCTGATTATGCTATTCGGTGCAGTTTTCTAATCTCTACAAAAGCACTTTAAGGTATTTTATTTAAATTAGTTCTCCTGAAATTGCCATAACTCTTGAAGTATTAGGTTTATGGCATAAGTACTATAATACTATTTTGTACAGCTTAAAAAACCAGATCGAACAGTGCTATCGCAGTCATAGAGTTTGATTTTAAAAAAGAATGCAGTTGCATCGGTACATCTGGGAAATGCAATTGCACTTTTAAGAAAAATAGAATTTTATAATTTTGATTACGCTATTCGGTACAATTTTTTAATCTCTACAAAAGAGTATGAATACATTTATGCCTTGTACCTAACTGTTTAAGAGTTATAGCACTTTAAAGTATGCTATTTAAATTATTTCACCTAAAATTGCCATAACTCTTGAACTATTAGGTTTATGGCATAGGTACCATAATACTATTTTGTGGAGCTTAAAAAACCAGATCGAACAGTGTTATGGCATTCATAGGGTTTCATTTTAAAAAATAATGCAGTTGCATCGATGCATCTGGGAAATGCAATTGCACTTTTAAGAAAAATAGAATTTTATAATTTTGATTACGCTATTCGGTACAATTTTTTAATCTCAACAAAAGAGTATGAATACATTTATGCCCTGTACCTAACTGTTTAAGAGTTATAGCACTTTAAAGTATATTATTTAAATTATTTCACCTAAAATTGCCATAACTCTTGAACTATTAGGTTTATGGCATAAGTACCATAATACTATTTTGTAGAGCTTAAAAAACCAGATTGAACAGTGCTATCGCAGTCATAGAGTTTCATTTTAAAAAAGAATGCAGTTGCATCGGTGCATCTAGAAACTGCAATTGCACTTTTAAGAAAAATAGAATTTTACAATTTTGATTACGCTATTCGGTGCAGTTTTTTAAGCCCTACAAAAGAGTATGAATACATTTATGCCCTATACCTAACTGTTTAAGAGTTATAGCACTTTAAAGTATGCTATTTAAATTATTTCACTTAAAATTGCCATAACTCTTAAACTATTAGGTTTATGACGTAAGTACAATAATACTATTTTATGGAGCTTAAAAAACCAGATCGAACAGTGCTATCGCAGTCGTAGAGTTTCATTTTAAAAAAGAATGCAGTTGCATCGGGTGCATCTAAGACATGCAATTGCATTTTTAAGAAAAATAAAATTGTATAATTTTTATTACGCTATTCGGTGCAGTTTTCTAATCTCTACAAAAGAGTGTCAAAACACTTATGGCCTATGCCTAATAGTTCCAGAATTATATCACTTTAAAGTTTACCAAATCATTTCACTGCTAAATGTTATATGTATAAGTACCGAACTATCAGCTTCAAAGTAAAAATACATCAACATTTGTTTGCGTAGTGGAAACGCTGCAAATTTGTTATAGAGTATCAACCAATTTCACTTTATCGAGTATTTTACGATTACAAAACACACATTATTCGGAAATTGAACACGTAGTTCTACCAAAATAAGTTTCTCGCATTGACAAATAATCATAAGAAATAAAATACAACAATCCCCAGGCTTATTAGCGTGTAAACAATTTGAAAATGTCAATGTTTTTATGAAAAGCGTTGAACTACATTTTAATAAAAAAATGAAACAAGTTTTCTAACAACGATACAATGTCTTCAAAGGATCTGATTATGAATTCATTTCAATAAATCGTTAAAAATAGAAACGTGAAATACCGTCGCGTTATATAAATTAGGCATTTCGCGATTACCGTGGTACGCTCGTCTGCATCCTCGTTTCGGCGGGCAAACCCCGTCTGCGTCGCGTTTGTCTGGACCCTTTAGAAAACATCGGAGCCGGTTCCGCAGCGTGAAAGATTGCTTCCCGCTTTTTTTTTGTCGGTAGTTTTGCCGTAGTAGGATACCAAACCTTTTGAGGACTAAATTTTCGAGCGAGATACACCGGTGAAAGACTGTTATCTTTCCGCGCTCCGTACGCCCGAGTTTCAGGCTCGGACCTATTATCCGCGATACGAGTCGTTAAACAAGCGCGTTTCCACTTTTGGTTGCCTCTTCGTAAATGAAAAGTGACTCGTTGTTTCTATCGCGTACCTCGCGATGGAAAAGAGCCACGCGGCCGTCGAGGAATCGACTCAAATAGTAATTAGACTGGATACGAATAGATCGACGAACGATCCCCGCGTTCGCGTGCGCCTAGACTCGGCTGCGAAGCAGGCTCGAGCGAAAGTCACTGACCGATATTCTTTTTATCGCCCCGACGCACGTACGTATCCACCGCGCAACCGTTACTGCCGCGTTTGCATTTCCTTTTTTCCCGTCGTGCCATTAGAACGTTTCCTGGTGCGGGAAATGTAGCTCGAGCGTAGAAAACTCGCGCGCCAGACGCGTCTGGCCGTGTATAACGCGCCGAGCTTTCGGGGGGCTGACGGGACGTTGTTCTCGCAAACAGTAACGATTACATGAGCCGATTAATCGATGCTAAAAACGCGTTCCAAGCATCCGTCGTTCCAGGAATTAACGAAGTAACGTTTATGGCTGCAATCGTCCGCGTTCGTTGATACTCGAGCGTACGGGGGGGCTCTTTACGGTAGATTTTCAGGCACAGCTGTTGGGGAAATAATCCACACATATGCCTGCTTCCGCGCTCTTTATCGACGTTTTTTTTATATGTTTTCGTTCGATATTGTGTCGGAATAAGTTCGTAGAAAATGTATTAAATGAGCTAAAAGATTATTGTCTCGATTAACGTTAGATTTATGGCCATTGATTGGGCATATCTTTATGGAAACTTATCGAGCGGGTTTCCTTTTAATTAGGATATATATTACCTATACTAGAGCAAAACTGAGTAAACCGCGATAAATTCAAACTATGATTTCATATCGTCGAGTAATTCTTTCGTACCACGTTACTTCTCGCACGCACGAAAGTATGTGTATTATACGTTCCAAGAATCTTATATCCTGGCATACTTCCTTTGCAATCAATACTCTAGACCAAGAATCGGCAAATTGTTCTTAAGAACGATCGAATAATAAACATTCTGGGCGAATGTTTTATCTGGGATTATTGAGGATATTATTTATTTACTATTATATGGGTAAAAGACCCACTAGTATACAATATGAAAGATATTTTTTCGGTTTATTACACTACAGTACAAAATAAATTAGATATTGGTATATGACCGCCGTTCGCTGTCTCAACCGAAAAAATATCTTTCATATTGTATACTAATGGGTTTTTTACCCATATAATAATAAATAAATAATATCCTCGATAATCCTAGATAAAACATTTGCCCAGAATGTTTATTATTCGTTCGTTCTTAAGAACAATTTGATTCCAATCTTAGATACCTATATCTAATTTATTTTGTACTATAGTGAAATTTATTTTATAATCCTATTATATTTCTTTTTCTTTTACTTATAAGCTCCGTTCTCAGTCTTATTTTAGTATAAATAATTTAATTATAAATTGTAGATTTGATTTTTCTAAATTTGTTTTGAAAATTCAACGACCATTTTTACTTTTACACTATTAGAACGTAATCTTCATATGGAACTTAATCTAAATAGGTGCTTAGATAACTAGGAAGTACTTGACAATCAGTACTGTATCTCAAACGCTACAGATTTTTATTAAAAAATTAGACGAAATTACCTCGTTTAACAAAATAGAGGATGAGGTGGTAACTTTGATTACTTTAATTTTCTTTCGTTATTTTTAAGTGTACGAGAAGTATTTGTTCACAAGAATTGTGTTGAATAAAGAGGGCATAACGTGGGAACAATAATTTTATTGGGTCAAGGATTTTTTAGGTATATTTAAAGTCACCATTATTTTTCTAGATGGCACGCTAGACTTTTGTGTTTCTAGTAGTATAAATAGATGTTCAGACAACTTCAACGACTTATAACACAAGGTCATTCGACGCGAAATAAAAGAGTGAAACAATGGTGGCTCGATGTGATGTCCATTTGCGTCGTCGCACAACTGTAAATGGTCGAATCACACGCTGCAATGATTCTTTGCTTCATGCATGCCACTTGGAGTACCTCATATGGCTTATGAATCGTTGTTTCGTGCCTTTATTTCACCACGAATAATCTTGTATTATACGATCGTTGAAACTGTCTAAACATCCGCTATTCTATCATGGATAAAAAGACATAGTACGCCATTTTTTAAAATAAAGGTGATCTCTTAATGCTTACGAAATATATATTTTTTCTTACATTACGACTCTTTTCACACCTTTTTTATGATCAACGTGGTCTTCATATCTTCCAAACTAATGAAAAAAAATAGGTGGTTATAAATCATAAGGAAAGAATTCACTGTACAAAGGATTTAAGATACTCTTAGAACATTTTGGATGTCAACTTCATCTTAATAAAATATTTCTATCAACATTTGAAAGTTTTCAAAAACCGTCATCCTCTAGGAGACGCTAGTAGTAATACCACAGCTTTGCAATAAGGTTGATATTTTTAAAAAATAAACATTTAAAGAGTCAAGAACCTCTGGCGTTACAAGTTATTTCGTAAGGCGACAGAGAAAGCTTTCCTCGTCATATTCATCTAGTTACGCGTCCAAATTTAAAATTTGACTTTATAGAATTCACTGTATAGAAAATTGAAGATACTCTTAGAACATTTTGGATGTCAACTTCATCTTAATAAAATATTTCTATCAACATTTGAAAGTTTTCAAAAACGTCATCCTCTAGGAGACGCTAGTAATAATACCAGAGCGTTGCAATAAGGTTGATATTTTTAAAAAATAAACATTTAAAGAGTCAAGAACCTCTGGCGTTACAAGTTATTTCGTAAGGCGACAGAGAAAGCTGTCCTCGTCATATTCATCTAGTTACGCGTCCAAATTTATAATTTGACTTTATAGAATTCACTGTAGAGAAAATTGAAGATACTCTTAGAATATTTCGGATGTCAACTTCATCTTAATAAAATATTTCTATCAACATTTGAAAGTTTTCAGAAACGTCATCCTCTAGGAGACGCTAGTAGTAATACCAGAGCGTTGCAATAAGGTTGATATTTTTAAAAAATAAACATTTAAAGAGTCAAGAACCTCTGGCATTACAAGTTATTTCGTAAGGCGACAGAGAAAGCTTTCCTCGTCATGTTCGTCTGGTTACGCGTTGATTCGACCGATCGTTCGGCCGTTTGTAAATGCGACAGGTGCACGCCTACCGGTAGGCCAAAGAAAACGTTAATTCTAATCGCGGTGCCGGCGAACACTCCTCTCGTGCGGTGGCGGCACGCTCGACGATACCGTTATGCCGGCTGCCGTTCAAAAGTTACACAAGAAGTTATAGTACGTCGTAATATAGAAGCTTCTGCGCCGGGTGCGTTTTGCTGTTCCGCCCGCGGACACCAAAACGAAAAATTGTTTGCATCCGTGACGCGCACCGCGCCGATAAAACGCCTCGAATCGCGAACTATTAAACTAGACAGTGACTCTCAAAACTCTTCTAATAATTTGCTCGTTCGAGTTTAACCCTTCGTCGTACGATTTAATTACGAATAATTTTTTTTAAAGTTCGTACGAAAAATGGCCAGGAGAAAGAATAGATTTCTTTTACGAATACCTCGTGAATGTATAAATGTGTTGATTTTATCAACATTAATTTTTTTAGAAAATTATTTGAATGTTTATCCGTCGATCGAAATCGTTTTCCATTCTTTCTACTATATTTTGAAATTTTTCACGTGATAGCTTTGCATTAAATATACAGAGTGCCTCAATAGTCGTGGTGCAGCTACGAGGTTGGTGATTGTTCGTGAGAAAATAAATCATGTAAAATGAAATTTTTTTTATACGACCTTCCCCGTTATCGAGAAAAATAACTTCAGTACAGGTTTGCATGGAGCAACGTTAAACCATTTTTGGTCAATTTTTTTAATAAAATTAACTTCGTAGGGTAATTATATTTATGCCCAACAACATTCTAATTAAATCCGTTGTACGAAGATTTACAATTAATCGTGTACACGTAGATTGTTAGAATTATTTCGTCAGTTTTGATAACGAATTTTAGTATAGACTATGATCGATTAGAATAATTTCTCAAATCGAGGTATGATACTTTCTAAGGTGACTTGTTTATTTAAATACAATAGTTGGAATTTTATTATTTATTTTATGTTACGAATTTGTATTCTATTATCTAAATGCAGTATTCTTTTAGTGATTTAACCCACAATACGATGGATAATGTTCTCCATAGCCCCGTTGAGTGTCGTTTCGAATAACGGTTCCTAACGCTGTTCAGCGCCGCAGTATATCTACGGTATTTTTACGAATGCACTATCTTCGCATATAAATTAATATTATGAAGTCGCGTTGGGAATAAATTACGCGTGAAATGAAATGGAAGTCTTGAAACTGGTTTTAACTGTTTTTTCACCAAGTATTGACCGAATGGCTGGAATACGGAAAAGGTGCGAATGATCGGAGCGGTTGTAGCGTAACCGGCTGTCTCAAGATTGGAGCATAACTGTCAGAGGTGCAAGCGTAATTATATTTTCGACAACGAAGAATCGGTTTATCGTAATTAGGAAAAGTCACCAGAAGTAAGGAAACTGTTTTGAAGGATGAACTAAGAGACTATTGATTTGTGATTTGTAATTTGACTAATTTTAAGCGACTTAACTAAGATTTTAAAAATACTTACAATAGTGTATAAAGTTAGTTACTTGATAACTTACCTAAATTTCCTGTACCAAATATTTAAAACCCTTTCCTGTATTTAAAATTTAAATGAAAGTTTAAGTGATAAAGGTATTTCTTTTAAATCGTACAATTGCAAATATCAATGTAATCAATGGCATCTAATACTGAATTCGTCGTGTGCTATTATTAATAGGAAGTACAGTCTAATAGTCAATAACACCACAAAACTAGTAACATTAAACATATGTAGTTTTCTCAATAAGAGATACTAGTAAATACGATGGTATAAAATATTTAAAGTATTTTCTTTATTCTTGTGTAGGAATATTTGTATCCATAATTACACGTATTTTTACGTACTCGTTCATACGATATAAAAAATTATGCTGAATTTCAATAAATACTCGGCAAAGCTTTCGAATCAGTGGAAATCGAAATAGAATTATGAATCAGCAACTCTGTAATCAGTTTTCTTGCCAATTTTAATTGTTTCTTGTACTTTCAACTATTAATAATATCGTAAATTGTATGAACAATAGTAATTACTTTTTAAAAATTCGACTTAGCTGGGTTCTCGGCGTTTTTGCACACTGTGAGTTGCATTGTTGCGACTGCAAGATGACGCGTGTCGTTCACGCGCATCGTAATGAAAGTCGCTAATTTTTCCTGCGATTTTCCCCCTTTTGTCTCGTCTTGCATACAATACGTAGAGCGTAAACGACTCCGTTTGAAAGAATGCCCGAGTTTCGCCTGAGAATCGATTCCACCGTTTCCATCGTTCTGTTAGAAAGGCGTTTCACTGGCCACGACACACAGTGTACAAAAACGTCCGAAACGCGGTTGAAATATGAAAGCGTGATTTTATTTGTGTGAAAATTAGTGTATCAGGATTCTCAAGATCGTTTGTTATGAATCTGATGCTAGATTAAAGATTTATTTAAAGATTCATAAATAAATAAATGGTTTCATTCGTAAAAAATTTTGGATATGTGCTATTACCATATTAACATTATTGAATAATAAATGAGAGGATATTGTCTAATCAAACACAATTTCTACTAAAAATTTATTTATTTTCATTGTAACTTCATGAAATTAAAAGTAATATGTAATATCGTGTTTATATATGAATCTAGATAGTTTTAATTTCTATAGATTAACAGTAACAGTAGTATATATTAAAAATTCATGTTGGTTCAATTTAACTATTCGATTTACACGATGGCCTATCGAGATTATACTGTGTATCATACTTCGAAATAACGCTCGAAAAACTATAGAAAGTTCGTCTGATCATGAACACGTGAATCTACTTAACGGGTTAATTTTACTGTAACCGCGCGTTTCCAATGTGATTTTTTGGAATTAATTAAGATAAAACTAATAAACTTACGAAGCTGTTGCTTTGCATAAATATTTATAGATGTTTAGAGTATTAACACAAATTATTATAAAATATTTGATGCAAAATTGAATGAATTACAAACGAACATCCAGATCGTGTCCCGGAACACCTTCCCAATCGGATGAATTAATTACCACCGTACTAGTCGTATGAAATAAAGGAACAGTATTTCATTTTATTCGTTAGGAATGTGGTTACTGTTCAAACCACAGTGAATAATTTAATTAAACAATTGACTAAATGGCCACGCTTCAAAGAAAATACTCGAACTTTTACTAAATTTTCACTTTTCGCCGCTTGGAAAAAATGATGATATACAGTCATAAATATGAATAAATATGAAATCAATCGGTCAACAAGATCTTCAAATATTATATCAGCTAGCTTCGAGAATATAGTTTCGAGAAAAACGCGTTTAGAATTTCTGGTGTCGTGCTGGGTACTGCCCCTTCTAAATTAATTATTTTTACGAATTCCATTAAATAGTTTTGTAGACTTATTTTCAAGGTTCCAAACATTAAAAAGATATCAAAAGGAAAATCAATTTTATTGTTGTAGATTATCAGAACCCCCCTTTGCGTTCGATATTTCTGCAGAACTTGGTATTCAAACTCTAACCTTTCAAGATCATGCAACCGTGAGATTATTCTATTCGATCATTGAACAAAGACACTTTAAGAAAACAAGATAAAATAAAAATCAATTTTATCGAAATTCTAGATCGCAATATGCCCTTAACCGTGAAAGTAGGCATTGAAGTCACTTTTTACTGCTCGAAGGATTCACAGTTCGCGTTGCACTAATCAGAAACGCGTTTTCTCTTTTCTTAAGAATCCTGGAGTGATTCTTCTCTCGATTCGAAGCTCGTGCCGTAAAAAGGCAGTGTTTAAGAAAATGGAATAAAATAAAAATCAATTTTATCGAAATTCTAGATCGCAATATGCCCTTAACCGTGAAAGTAGGCATTGAAGTCACTTTTTACTGCTCGAAGGATTCACAGTTCGCGTTGCACTAATCAGAAACGCGTTTTCTCTTTTCCTAGGAACCCTGGAGTGATTCCTCTCTCGATTCGAAGCTCGCGCCGTAAAAAGGCAGCGTTTCCAGGGGTTCGGCCGATCCCACGGCGCGTTGTATCCTAATAAAGTCACGCTTTCGTATCCGCCTACGCGTCACGATTAACAATTAATGGTCGCCTAACGAATGCCAAGCCGGCCAGGAAAGCGCGTGCATCACCCGAACGCACGTGCAGCCTGTCGAGGCCCAATTATTCCGAGTAACGGACGACCTAGGAACGTGCGACATGCGACAGACACGCAGCATTTTAAAACAAATCGTGACCATTCTCGCGACGTGACTTTTCTCGCTGCTCGATAACACGACCTTCGGAATCGACATTTTCGTCGGGCGTTCGTGTCCTATCGTGAGCTTTACGCACGATTTCCCCTAGCGTTCAATGTTCTAGACCCGTTAAATTTCTCCTTTGGAAATTAATTCCAAGAAAATTAATGCACGTTCAGGCTTCTCCTTTTACACGATGTTTATTTGCATTGAAAACTAAGATATTTCTTTTCGGTTGGGACCAAATTTATACTGCGTGTCACTGAAGGCAAATAGATAAAAAAAGCTGATACTAATTTGTGTCCAAAAATTGAAAAGATTCCAAGAAAATTAATGCACGTTCGGGCTTTTCCTTTTACACGATGTTTATTTGCATCGAAAAACTGAGAAATTTGTTTTCAGTTGGGACCAAATTTATACTACGTATCACTGAAGTTAAATAGATAAAAAAAACTGATACTAATTTATGTCCAAAAATGCTTGATTGGAAAGATATATGATTTTAAAGGTATTTATGATTTATCGTGACGGTTATAAGAGATGGTAAAAATTCCTCCCTTCCTTTCTGCAAGAAAGGCTTCGTCGAATTAGTGATTGTCGAACTTTTTCAAATATTTCGTCTGAATTGGAAATAATAGTAAATGCATTTTGAATACATCGCTAAAATTGTTGTAATTGCTGTTACAAAAAATATACTTTTCCTTCCATCAACCGTATGCAACGCCATTTGTAACATGTGCATGTATAATATATCTGGACTGGCGTCTACTTTCTCGAGAATTAATTAGTAAAGAAGACTTCAGTTTCGAAGAATTTGACTACCCAGCCCATTTAAGAAACATTTTAAGCTTGCAAAGGAAGTCTAAATATGAAAACGGGCCAACATAAAAAATCAAATATTTTTCGACGTTCTAAACGCATGTGCAGTCAGAGACAGAAACTTAGAAACCCTTCCTCGAGAGTGTTAAGGTACGTTTTCGCGTGACAGTAAAAGTGCACGACATTTGTTACCACTACACCGTGACACTTCTGTAATGCAATGTCGCGACAATGTCAATTTTTAGGTTTCCACGAGCGATCAAAGTCGACCGTCTCGTGTCACGTGAGTGAAAAGCCACGGCTTTGGTGTCACATGGAAACGTACGTGGAGACCACGCTTCAAACTGTCAAACTCTGGTGCTTTCTCGTGGCGTTTTCTTGCGCCGTAATCTCCGGAGGATCGCCAGATACGTCTTCCTCAATTTCGCTGGATGATTAATTCAAAGCAAATCGCGCGGTTATCCCCGCCTCGTAGACGCTCGATGCATTCTTCCTTTGTGTACCTTTCTCGCGCAGTCCCACGTTTTCACTGTTCACGACGGAGACAAAGGCCAGATTTCGCGACGTTGGCCGAAAACGAGAGTTCCTCCTCGCCCGTAGCTCTTCGAGCCGGCAAAACAATGCGAAAGTAATTAAGACTGAAGATTCTTGTCGAACGTTCTTGCCCGCTCGGTGCTCGTGGCTCGACGAGAAGTTCAAAGTCGTTTCTGTCTGGACAAGAAATCCGGGTGTCGCGGACCGGCGTGCATTCGTTTAAAACTTTCAATTTATCAGCTTGCGGCACCAGGCGAAACTGTTTCGCCCCTTAAATAGCATCGCGGAACTTTCCGAAGTTTGTTTCTGCGCGTGCTTTATTCGAAAGTCTTTTTCTGCGTCGTTAATAACGCCGAAATTAAGAATGTTTGGAATACTTTGCGTAATTCGAGCGCGTTGCGTAACTTCCCAGACACGAAGCAATTACCTAAGAGCGGTTCAGTTCGATGCACCTGTGGCGGCTCATTGTAGGGAGAAGTGAAAGAAATGAAAAAAGGGGAGAGGAACGTTCATTGTGTCAAGAAAAACAATTATAAACATACAAAGGAGTACGATAAATCTAAACGTACAAACGACTGTCTTATAATTAGGAATGCGATTCAGACTAATGGTTCAACACAGAGCACGCGTAATGCTACTCACAACATAGTTTTAAAGATAATTATTTATACTAGGGGCAAGATAACAAATTTTGTATAGGAAAGAATAATTAAATCGAGTTACGTATAGAGAGGGGTGAGATACTAATCTACATATTATCGAGAAATTCTCATACATGTTTTATAAATAAATCTTACGTTAGTTTATAATTCTAGTTATAATTGTATGTTACTTAAATAACTTAAATTCGTTGCAACCACCAGTACTTGGGATTACTGTATGTAACAATCGAGTCGAGTACTTGTGAGAAAGGTACAGGTTGAGCGTGTCCCTCTGTTGACGAGTGCAAAAGGTAAAACACACCCACGTTGCGTTGTGATATTCGTCTGACCATAGTCGACTGTTTCTACTGCCGCGCATGGGTTGCACTGGAAACGAGCCTAATATACGAGCGATCGATAACGGTGTTTCTTTCATGGAAAAGGGCTGGACGCATACGGTAAATTCAATAAAGCGATACAGGTGCTCATGAGTAAATAATGTTTATAATATATGTATTCACAAAAGTTTCAAGATTTAAGAAATTGGAGAAGACCTTCGTATCTCGATGAAAAAGCAAAGTAAGCAAAATCTGATCACTGTGCTTTATGTCTCCTTTATAATTATAAACTGTGCAACTTTTATTTGAAACGTTTTTTGATACAGCAAATACTTTATAAATTATTTAATCTTGAGAATAATTAAGATTTTAACTCTTATTCCTTTTACCTATTAAGGAGAAGAATATATTTTCAGACTAATTGTAATTTTCTCATCCTGCTGATCCGTTTCATTTTTCAATGCTTCTAACGTCCTTAATATTCACAATTCTTTTTTTCTTTGCTTTTATTTTGAACGTCATGTCGATGCTCGATGTTATCTTCCTTTTTTGTTTACTCTTTTTATTCTTTTCTCTTGCATATACAAAATATGTATAATGGAGGAAAATGGAAATATTAAGAACAAGCCTCTTCTGTAAACATGAAATTATTATACATTTCATATGATTCCACTTCCAAGTGTTTCTTACTCTATACATACAAAAATTTTCATTTACGCCAAAATAGAGATCACATTTTATCCCTCAATTTATATATAAACAATTTTTATCGCGACACTTTAGCGTGGACACCCTGTATCTATACCCTGTTTGTTTGTGTTTCCTCTTAGTTTATTTCAATCAATTGTTTACAAGATTCATAACAGAAATTGTTTAAATATACAAAAGATACTGTTGCTACGAATATTTTAGTTAGTTTCTAAACGAAAAGAACAGATTTCGTCATTTTAATTGCACAAGAGCCGATTAAAAGAAAGAAAACGAAACTGTAACGAATGGCGTGGGTTCTTGCGATTGTAAAATAAGAATAAAAGAACAACGATCGCGATCGTTTCTTTCTCCTCTACCGAGGATTAACTCGAGACCAGAGTTAATCGCCGTTTGGCTCGGTGATTTAGAGCCGTGACGAGGCATCGATAGTGCAGCGAACTCGATCTTCTACGCATGCTTCCGCCGGAAGCTGCCGCCCTGAAAATTGTTCGAGCGTGTCCGATCGGTTGCGTGATCACGGGCGACACGACGCGTCTATTCTCCCGTCTCGATCGACGATTTCTTTCGTTCGATTACTCTTCGCGTGTCTAATAGGAGCCACAAACAAAACGATGTCTGGTATAATAATTTTTTACGACCGTCGTTCTAACGACTCTCTAGATAATAATTGTAAAATGTCTGGGCTTATTGTTCAACAGTGGTGCACAATCTTCCTCGCTACTAAATAAAATAACGTTAACACAGACGAATATATCACAATACTTTCAAGTAGATCTCTTTAATACAAAGATAATAATAAAAACGATATTTTCGTAAATATAGTAATTACAGTATCGTGTACGTTATTAATCGTTATTTAAGTATGTAATGAAGTAATTTTGCCTTTGTCGGAGAAGATACATTATGTAAAATTAAATTCTCTCTAAAATTCATTACAAGTAACGAGAATATATTAGCAAAATTAAAAAAAATAGAAGAGGCAAACATCATTATCTATGGACAAATTTTGCTTAAAATTTAATCATACTAGGCCTGCTTTTTGCAATTAAATTTTGTACATTTTATTAAAACTTCTGTGTATATGTAACGTAAAACTTGTACAAAGTTATTTTAGGAGTAGAATAATTTATTCAATATTCAAATCATGAAAACATGAATATGTTTATACTATTGTAAATAAATAATTGCCCAAAACAAATGCATTGTAGTTCCATTAAATAGGGCCTCTTATTTTAGAAAAATAGAATATATTAATTTGTGGTTGAGTTCAGGGTGATATTAAAAAAATACTATCACGTTTAATCAAGTGTCGTATGGTTAAACAATCCAACGTATGGTCCTTGCTTTATCTAGTTCATGACTTTCAAAAATTTTTCCGTTTGAATATTTTGAAATTTTGCAACAAATGATCCACTATCCGTGCACCTAGTCTTTCGTACGAACTCTGGAGACCATTACTCGAACAATCTACGAAGCAGATCGACAGCGAATAACGTTGATAGATCGAGAACACGGTCGACTCATTACGTTGAATATTCATCAAGACGAAACCTCTTTGCTCACTGAATTTAAATCATCAAGTCTAGAGAAAGATCTAGGGAACGAGTGGGCGAGGATCGTGATTTAGAGACGAATTTGTTCCTTCCTCGAAGCGATTCGCGATAGATCAGGAATACCGATCTTGAACCGGCACGACGAAGGATTCGATTCATGATTTTAAATCAACGACTCTCTCTTTTCGCTGGCCACGTTTAGGCGTCCTTTCCAAGATCGATATTCGGTTCACGTGCCAGCGCAAACAGAAATTCAATCGAATCGCGCCTGCACCGAATCTTGCCCTCGACTGACCCAGATTATTATCTTCGTCGTCGTTCCTATTTTTATTCGGTCGATCGTGTTTTGTTTGGCACTGAACTTGCACCGTTTTAATTAAACATCGACCACTTTAACGTCCAAGAACCCCGATTGTACGGGCGAAAATTGTCGGAACGGTTTTCTCGGGGCCGCGATCGATCGAAAATCACGATTACAAATGGCCACGTGTGCTAGTAATCGGAACGAACGCTCGTAAAATCAGGCCGCGTTTAGCAATGTGTATTTAGGAACGAGGCTTTAACTCTTTAAATTGTTAGAAACTTGCAGGGGAAAAAGTTTCTAGGTGGTATAATTTATGAAAACTGTATGACGATTTGAGGATTTTTTTGTTTGTTTTAATTTTATCGCGAGATGGCCTCTTTCTGGTACTTTCTCGCGATTAGCTTGTTTTCCAAGTTGGATGGATATCTATGTGTATATTAAATTTTATCAGAATGTCTTAATATTGCATTTTAGTCTCTTATTAGTTGCTCAGACGTGTGCTCGTCGTTTCAATTAGGACTACAAGCCACTTTTAATATCATAACATCAAGTATACACCACGATTATCGATACAAACAGTATTGTTTTAACTGTCGTCGATCGCTCATAGAAATAAGTCGTTCATCTTTCGTGAAGCTCAGTACTAATTTGAGCAATGAAACTCCAGCGTTTGAAGTCGTTTAACTTCGAACTGTACACAAGTCTGTTCCCTCGTGGTCGAAACCGAACCAATCGTTCTTTCCTTTGCTTTCCGTACGACAAATTCCTCGGTTACTTGCGAAAGGGAAGAGGGCAAAGGGTTTTAGAACAGCGTGGCCGTTACACAGGGCCGGGAACTTGTGGCAAAGGGCACTGGATTTAAGAAAAAAGCGAGTACAAGAAGAGTCTACGAAAATGGTCCAAGATGAGAGGCGGTGTTCCAAGTGGATAGCCACCTCAATTTTCCTCTTTCTTTGGCGTCCATAGACCGAGAAACCGACCTTCTTGGATCGCTCGAAAGAACTTCCGTGCTCGAAGTCTGGCTTTAGGGATTGCTTTTCAGAAATTCGTAGTCGAGACGTTGAGCGACGTGTCCTGGAAACGCGTCAAACTTCATGGAAAGCGTTACATCGTCGGAAAAGAAGTTTGCACCGAAAAGGAATGGATGCAGATTTAAAATGTCGTCTCCATTTATCGATACGGATTCGATAAAAGTGTAGGAAAATTAATTTTGGAAAGACGAACGTCCCCACTGATTTTCATTTATTATAAATCTCGTTCAAAAATTAAAACATTTACATGATTATAGTAATAATAATTATTCATAATATTTCATTACTTTTTATCTATTTCTATACAACATTTTATTACATAAGATCTCAAATTATCAATTACCTTATCTTATCGATTTGACACAATATACTTCAAACTTCAAGGGATTAAAACCTGAAAAATCTTTTATTTTTAATTGTCAATTCTGATAATATGCTTCTTTAATTTGACAACTGTTTATTTAACTTTTATCATGAGAACTGTATACATGTTGATCAATTAACAAACGAAATGGGTCTCTCATAAAATTGTAGTTTTTATCTATTTTGATCTGTTGTCTCATGATCCAAATAAACAAATTTAAATGAACCATTTCATAACGAATTCTAAGAAGTCACTAAACACCCACTAATTGGAATTTAAAAAAGAAAATCAAAGAAAATAAATGAAGTTTTGTGACCAGTATCTTCCAAAATAATAGAAGATAGTTGTCAGTGAGATACCCTGTGGTCTCCATGGCGAATTGCCCTTCAAAAATCATTTCATAGAAAATTGAATGGCAGAGAAGCTGGAATAAGTCTTTTTTATATCACGCGGAACGTTTAATTAATGATCGTTTGGTAGCGTGGAAAATGCGAAAACGCTGCGACGAAGTTGGTAAAAATAGACGAACCGATATCGATGATAATCCGGGTCACGCGAGAATGAGATTGATCGGGCGAAACCGCGATCGAATCGAAATTCAACGCACGATAGAACTCGACGTAGCTTGTAGGTCGAGCCTACAGGGTGAACTACCACGTAAGCCGTGTTCGACGTAATCGCGTGATTGTTTCTTCCACGAATACCGTACCAAACGCAGAGACACCCACGCGCTCGTCCGTTCGCGTCTCAGGTCGTTATCGTCACATTCTGATCCCCAAGAAAGTACCGGAATGCGATAGAACGTCGCACAGTAGGGTATTTGCATCTAAAAAGCGAGGAAGAAACAGCAAATGACTAAAATTCTATATTTACTTCATATTTTGTTATTATATATAGTCAGTATATGAGATAAAATAATAGAAAACATCGTTCAGAAAATTGTTTTAACTAGAAAAAAAAATTAAACAAAATTGAAAATTAACAATATTAAATATAACAAGCAAAACGATTTTTTCTCATTATTCTTACAATTGAGTTTCAATTTCATCTGAGAATTTATTTGGATGAAATAGTTTTATCGTTTCTTGTAAAAATGGTTTTATTTTTCCTTCATTCTTGTCCTTGTGTTCGTTATTAGAGGAGTGAGTGCTTGTTCTTAATTTAAAAATTAAAAGAATAATCAATTGTTTTAATTAGTAGTAATATAATACATATTGCAAGATGTTGAAATATGTATTTATATTTTATTAGAATATTCAACTTTACGTGTCCATAATATTTTTAAAAATTAAGGAAGACTTCTACTGTAAAACATGTTTTCTTATGTCCTCTTTGGTATTTTCTTATAAAGAAACTATATAGCTAGAGTACTTTAAGAGTTCGATGATATGCTTTTGCACATACATTTCCAAAACTATATTCTTTAAGAAAATGCAAAAAAAAAAAGGAAATCGAATTTTTAGCGGTTGACAGTAGAAGATCCCCTTAAGGTATCAAAAAAGTCTTACGCCACACTGTAGATCACAATAAGGGTCAGATGTTGCTTAACGCAAGTTGAAAATATTTCATGATACTGCTTAATAATAACCTGAAGACACAGATTTAAACAAAGTAAACCTGTTTTTGTAAGCCATTTGGGACATTACACCCCTTCAATACAATAGTTCAATACAATACCTCACGCTGGTTCCTATTATGGCTATAATAACTAAATCTTTATATGAAATTTTTACAAGTAGTCCAAGAAATGTACTTTCGAAAACATTAAACATTCATCAGAAAAAGCTTCATAGTCATGTCCAAAAAATTCGTGAAAATTGCCTTTATTTTCAGCCATTACAATAGTTTCTCCCCTGAATGTTCGTACAAGGAATGGTCACAAAATGAATAGGTTAATTTTACGAATGCCTCATAAATGTAAAAATATGTTGATTTTAATATACTGTAAGACTTGATGACTTGATCCTCAAACTTGACATCAAGAACTCGTATACACTAAGGGATTAAAGAGCGCGAGTGAGATTTGTAAACATAAATATACCTGACCTATGCGACAAACCGGCCAGTCCCAAGAACGAATCCTGGTGGGGATAGCAACCCAGCCAATTTCCAGGGTACCCACTGTGCGTCGATCCTACGGTTCCAGAGTCCTTCGCGATTAGCTCCGGATGATTTCGCGCGACGACGTGCTCCTCGTTCCGCGATTCCACGAGCGCCGTCGAAAAAGATACGAAAAGAGAATCTACCTTCAGAAAATCGAGGCCGAACACAAGAAGGAAGCGCGTCGAAGTCGACCCCAAATGCGCCACAGGGGAAAGAAGGAAGTGCAGCAGCAAGCCGCGACCGCGGAACGTTGTTGACGCAGTTGAGATCGAGCCGGGCAGATTTGACGTAAGTGCGAAAAGCCGCAGACGAAAAATGCGAAACGGCGGTCAGCCGCAGCAGACGGCGGTAATGGCACCGCCACACCTAAACGGGTCCGCGCAATTCGTTTCCGGCGGTTACGTCGGCTACGTGCCGCGCCAGCCCTGGGGGCAATTTCAAGGCCCGCAGAATCCCAGGAACACGGCCAGGCCTCTGTCGCATCCGCCGCCGCCACCACCCTCCAGAAGGGAAAGTCAAAGACCCTCTGACATCGGCCCCGCCAACCCTAAAAGCACATCTCTTCCGCATACTAGGCCAGGGACGCACAGGAGCACCACCCCCTCGGTGAGTTCAGTTGAAATTCTCTGCCACCTTTCGCTCTTTCCCTTATTTTCCCCGCGTTTTAACGCCACTTCGAGGAGTATTTGTTACAACCGGAGCTCGTCGAACCGAGCGAATAAAAATTTTACTTGGATACTTGGTCGATCTCTTTTTCACGCAGTAGAGTAACTCGTAAGTTGATCGTTTCTGCCCCTACCAATTTGGGGTGTACTCTGTAGAGCCTAGTGAAGCATGAAAGATAATGCTTTGTGAAAAACTTTTAATTTATTATCAGTTAACGTTATTAATTTTAGAAAGATATTCTTAAAAATAAGCTATTCCTCACGTTAAATTATTTAATAATTTAATGATAGTACATGAATTGGAATGCATTACATTCTGACTAAATTAAAATAAATAATTACAATAAAGTTGTTCCAATATTATAAATATAATTTATAAATTTTTACTAATACACATTTGTGGATTTTGTTTTAATCCTTTTAACATGTTAACTGTCACGCCAGTTTTCCATGTCTCAAGATGTCCTGAAGAAACATAAAAATATTCGATAATTCAATGGTAACTTTGTTATTTTGCAATATTTCAAATGAAAATAGCGTTATTTACAATTGTATAAGTATTTCTTCCATTGTAAACAATATTGCAACATGTAAATTCAAAGTGTCAAGAAACGTGTTAAGAAACAAATGATTGAATGATTGAACAAATTTTTTAGTGTTTTTAACCAGGCGATTATCTTGTTGTAAGACAAATTTTGACCCACTTAATGTCAATATAGTTTTCTGTTCCAATTTATTAAAGCCAAAAGCACATTTTTACGTTTAAAAATTGCAATATTGTAGTCTTTCTCAAATTAAAAAAAAGTCGGTTAAGATAATATTAATGCAATTGGGCCTTTTTAAACAAGAAATCTGTACATGTTTCATTGGATCTTCGGTATCGAGTGTCTCAAAAATTGCTGTTGCATAAACAATTTCGGTTTGTCGAAACCCTGAGTCTAGTATCAGCATGATGATACTTATACATGAGTAACGGTGAAATAACAAACGAAATACAGGAGACATGAAATCCACGGAAAATACAAATCCAGAAGGGGATTTGAAAGCTAACCAAGGGATTACGACTGTGACGTTCGTAACAATTTTAAGATCCTCGTGGGAAGGAAGTGGTTGCCTAAATCTTCTCGAACACATATGAAATGTACACGATGTCCCACTTAACACCTTAAATATCAGCGTTGCTGTTAATGGTACAAACACACTTTGAAAGAGACAAATATTTGGTTTCAAAACAATAAGTATTATGATTCGCAAAAATTTGTTCAAAGTAACCTTTTTCCAGTATTTTAAAATCAAACGATATGTATTCTTATTGATCAATATACAGGGTGTTCGGCCACCCCTGGGAAAAAATTTTAATGGAGAATTCTAGAGGCCAAAATAAAACCAAAATCAAGAATACCAATTTGTTGATGAACGCTTCATTAAACAGTTATTAACGTTTAAAGTTCCGACCGTACTGAATTCTTTTCTCGAAAATGCGCAAGATTTCGGGGGTATGTCTATTCACCAAAAATGATTGTAATTGACCCCCGCAATTGAAAATAATTTTTTTAGAACGATTTGAAATTTTTTATTTTCGCCGAGAAATTTAGGCACCTACCCCCTGTCGATTTCTCTTAAAAATTACTTTTTCATTTTTAGTAATTTTGTTTGACGCCCTACAGAAAAGTTGTCTAATACTTTTTTGTAAGTACCCATGAGCTCTACTTCAGAAAAAAGTTTCATTGAAATATATTCACAATTGTAGGAGTTATGGCTGTTTGAAAATTGGACCACTTTTATGGGGTTTTTCTTATTTTGCAAGGTCAAGGACCAACTTTTCGAATATTTTTGCGATTTACACATATTCTCCATCAAAATACGCGTAGTTTGCTTTTTTAAACATTAAAATCGTCCAATCCGTTCAGAAGTTATGACGTTTTAAAGATTCGCATGAAAATTCGGGCAGACATTTCTAACCAGAAATTAGATTTTTGGTAAGGAATTTTTTCCTCGAAACTCAGTAGGATTTCGAGGGTATGTCTGTTGACCAAAAATGCTTGCAATTGACCCCTGCAACTAAAAATAATTTTTCCAAGACGATTCGAAAGTCTTTTTTTTCACCCAAAACGTTCAGCACTTACTCGAATTTTTTTCTCGAAAGTGGGTAGGATTTCGAAAGTATATGTATTCACCAAAAATAATTGTAACTGACCCCCGCAACCGAAAATAATTTTTCCAGAAAGATTTGAAATTTTTGAATTTAATTGTTAATAACTTTTTAACGAAGCCTCCATCAACAAATTGGTATTCTTGATTTTCGTCTTATTTTGGTCCCCAGAATCCTCTATTAAAATTTTTACCAGGAGTGGCCGAACACCCTGTATATCATAGAATATATCAAAAATACACTGGTATACATATAGCGAAAAATTTAAGAATACATAAAAAAACGTAAAAGTAATGACACCCAGTCACGATAGAGAAATTATTAGCGAACATTTATTTTAGGAAATGTTCAAAATGGTATCCATTGATGTCAGTGCATTTCTGTAGATGATAAATAAAAAAATCTCTGGTCCTTTTTATAGTCTCTTTACTAATACTAGTATGTGTAGTTTTACAACATTCCTTGATATATTTGTATGAAATGTAGAAACATCTTTATAAATAACTGTTTTCACATTGATCGAATCAAGTATTTGCGCTACTTCCGATTCAATCGAAAAAATTTTTTATTTAACCTTAATCGTATTGAGGTGTGATTTGGGTCACTCATCAAGTTTGAATAACTGCAAGATCTATAAGTATATTTGTATACTAATGATATTTTACTTGTAGACGCCTAAATATATGACTGACAGTACGATTAGGGTTAAGTTTTCACAAGCTATAACTACATTGTGAATTGAATATCTGTCAAGCTGATACAATTTTTTTTAATAACTCTGATAATTCAACAGAGATAAAATTTGCATATTTTTGCCCATTTAAGGTGCCATCGATGAAAATTGATTCAGTAATTTGATTCACAAAAGTACTGCTTCATATATTTATGTTGACGATCGATTTGTCGAAACTATTCTAGATTTCTAACGAACCAATAATGCATACGCGTATTTAATATCTTGGAAAAGCTTTTCATTTCGTTGTAATTGTTACAATGTCGAGAATGATGTGATTCTAAAAGTCAGTAAACGTAGTTTCTAGTGCAAAGAAATATGGAACGAACGGAATTTGTGACGTCGAGAATGACATGTAATTTGTTGACAACATCTGGAGAACGTTTACCATTGCAGCTAAAATAATAATTTCTGACTGTTCTCCAATAATAGAATTAGGTCGTTTCCTTTCGAACGAATCATTGGATTAGTTGATAAAATGTTTTTTCATGTAAAATTGGTATAATTATACTGCGTTTTTTCCGCTCTGTCATAAATTAGTATCGTCTTTATTTTTCTACTTGACTTCAAAGCATCTATTGTTGCACAAAAATGATTTAATTTTTAATAATTATGGAATAAATCTGATCGTTATAAGCTTCTCGTTATCAGCTAATAGACAACTTCACCAAAAATGGGAAAGAATGAATTGTATTTGGAATTCTATTTAGAACAAGTTTTGTCTATCGTAACATTTGTCCCTTTGACATTTCGAATTTTCTCTATAAACCAAAAATTATATTTGTTTCGAAATATCAGGATTTCGATTAAGAGTTGCTCGAATTCTTGCCAGACAGTGCGTATCAGCACGTACTTATTTTCTCCTAACTGCATTTTATGTTTATGATAATGACTGTATCCCGTACGAATGAATGAAAGATAACAATCTTGAATTAACCGAATAGGATTTAAAATAGTTGATTATGAGAAATATAATTAAATCTCTTAGGTTTCAGACACAATAGTTCCGATTGAAACGGACAATAATTACGATCGAAGCTAAGGATTTGACTTTCTTAAGCGCAGAAAACCATTCTGTTTCTTTAAGAATTTATTTTTAAGAAAAACTCTTAATCTTTATTTGCGTGTAATTATCGATCGTTTCATTGTAACAATTTGTGTTTAAAGTTCGACGGACGAACGTCTGTTTAAATGTAGGTCGAAAGTTTAAAATCCTCCGTGTAAAAATTCTTGAACGACGCGTTTGATGGCGAAAGAACGGTGGAAAGCAAACATATTTACTCGTGGCAATCGCGTTGATGGTCACTGAAAGAGCTCAATTAAAAGTTAATTTATCGCTCGGGCCTTTTCGTTCGACTAGTTTCGACTGCTGTGACTCGATTGGCCGCGATCAAGAAAAAGTGTGAAGGATAAACAGCAGAGAAAGAGAAAGGCGAGCGAACAGGAATCCTCTTATGCGTCGCGGATATCTAGAAAAGCATGTCGTAGAATACCATATGAGACTTAAAACAACCGTGAAGGAATGCCACAAATTCTACCTGGTGTACCGTGCATACTTGACGATCTATTGACATCGCTGTCAAAGTAAATGGATTTATTAAATTCACGTTTCTTCAAAACACTGCCGCTGAACGTAACAACTCGTTTATAAGCATATCTGTAAATATACAGGGTGTTCAGCCAACCCTGGGAAAAATTTTAATGGGAGATTCTACAAGCTAAAATAAGACGAAAATCAAGGATACTAATTTGTTGATTGAGGCATCGTTAAAAAGTTATAAAAACATTTCCAGCCATACAATATATTTTCGGTAAAGAATTTTTTTTTCTCGAAAGTACGTAGGATTTCGAGGGTATGTCTATTCACCAAAAATGATTATAATTGACCCCTGCAACCAAAAATAATTTTTCCAGAAAGATTTAAAATTTTGTTTTTTCGTCGAAAAATTTAGGCACCTACCCCCTGTCGATTTTTCTTAAAAATTCCTTTTTCATTTTTAGTAATTTTGTTTGACGCCCTACAGAAAAGTTGTCTAATACTTTTTTGTAGGTACCCATGAGTACTAGTTGAGAAAAAAGTTTCATTGAAATATATTCACTATTATAGCAGTTATGGCTGTTTGAAAATTGGACCATTTTTATCGGGTTTTTCTCATTTTACGAGGTCAAGGAATAACTTTTTCAATATTATTAGAATTTCTACATATTCTACACTAAAATACGCGTTGTTTGCCTTTTTAAACATTAAAATCGTCCAATCCGTTCAGGAGTTATGACGTTTTAAAGATTCGTATGAAAATTCGGGCAGACATTTCTGGCCAGAAATTATCTTTTCGGTAAGGAATTTTTTTCTCGAAACTGAGTAGGATTTTGGGGGTATGTCTGTTGACCAAAAATACTTGCAATTGACCCCTGCAACTAAAAATAATTTTTTTGGAACGATTTGAAATTTTGTAATTTCGCCGAAAAATTTTAGCCTCTACTCGAATTTTTTTCTCGAAAATGCGTAGGATTTCGGGGGTATGTCTATTCACCAAAAATAGTTGTAATTGACCCTCGCAACCGAAAATAATTTTTCCGTGAATGATTTGAAATTTTTTAATTTAATTTTCAATAACGGGACGAATATAGGTGGATAGATCGTTTTGTCGAAAATTCTGACCACTGTTTCGAGCGACTCCTCCACCTTGATATGTAGGAGTATGTTCATACTGTTTGCTAGTCTGGGATAAAGCCTTGAGATTGACATCGACACGCACGCAGGCCACGAAACGCGGAGAGAATGCGAGATTCGAGCCTGTTCTACCGAGAGAGACCAGTTTTCACCGTGAAGCTTTACTCAACCCTAACCTCAGAGTCCTGCAGGCAACCTGATACACGTCGAGATGCTAGAAAGTGGTCTCGGTGTTACGTTTCGAGCAATTCGATCGAACGCTTCGAAGACGAACGGGCTGAGAACGCGTAAGAAAAGAAAAAGTCACGAATAATTTGCGGTGAAAACGAAAAACGATACTTTTTACTATTTTTTATTTCTAATTTATTTCCGTTTGAAAAAGAAAGGAAAAACGAGAATTTTATTAGATCGTGCCAATTTAAATTTAACGTTACCTTCGAATTTAACACATTCACTGTCAGGTCAATAGAATATTCTGCAAGACCAACGTTTTCATTTTAAGCCATTGTAAACTATATAACCTAAAATTTGTTCCAGCAATTATTTTTGTAACCTTGTTAAAATCCACAAATGAATTGTTCTAGTTCGATAGTGGAAAATCCTGAAAAATCAAGGTGTTAAAAGGGTCTTCTTGTCTAAAGAGTCATTTTCTTTCTATGGGAATTTTTTTCTTTAAATCAGTAGATTGTACGGTTCTAAGTTTTTGTACATTTATTTGGTAATGTTTCACGAGTACAAGGTAATATTTTCACACAAAAATAATGATCATTATAGGAGCTTCGTATCCTTATAATAATGTCCTTCGAAAAAATGTAGCTTTATGGCTGCCATGATTCTAGCCATTCTATTTATTTGAAACCTATGAATCGGAGAGCATTCTGAATAGTATAGATGTAGTTATGATTTGAATTAGGGAAAAGTGAAAGTCTTCATAAATAAAAAAATTAATGTATTTTAAAGTTGAGATTACGATTTTTTGCCTTATTTCCATAATATTCAAAGCTGAAATTTTATATTATATCTATATCCTGACGATTATAAAAATATTCAGTGTATAATTCTATCAGTGTCGCTAAAAAATACTTCTCCTAATGAAATAATTTATAAATAACTGTTTTTATTAAATGCAAATGGGAAATCGTATAAACTATAAGCACAGTTGATCAAGTAATTAAGGTTTGAAAGGAACTAAAAGAATCCACATATGACTAATAACGCGAGTGATCATAAATATGTATATCCTTTGTAAATTAAATCTTATCCAGTGTTTCTTACGTTATATTTCATTTTAAGTCTCGTAAAATAAGTATTAATGCGTGAATTATGTATGTTTTTAATCGCACAATGCAGTACGGCGTAGAGATGTAGATCTCTCCAATCGGTTGGTAATGTGTTAAATTGCGTGTTTTTTATGGTCATTACAAGTACAAACATGTTAAAAAAAAAAGAATGAAACAGTATCTAGTCGAATAATTGCTTTTAATTAAACTGCACGGCAAGGGGTTAATTATTTCCACTCGTAATGCCAGTCGTGTTGACATTCACATTCATTCCAGTAACTCGAAATACTAATTCCACCGATGCTATAAAAATTTACAAAATTATCAAAAATTTCCATTTTGCAAGAAAAAAACAACCGTAAATTTGTCCGAGAAAATTCTGATTTTAATCTTTGCATATTCTTGTTCATTTAAGGGGTAAAAGCACTGTACAAACCTGAAATAAAGCGTTCTTTTTTTTTTCATAGATGGAAAAGTAAGAGGATAATAGTATTCAAGAATGTTATTAACCGTGTTGTTCAGTGTTAAAAAAAAATATTTATTCAAAAATAGTGCAAAATACCGACGCTGAAGCCATTCTCTCGAGGCGTGTTTTGAATTTGACGCAAAAACAACAAATTTTCTCTTAATCTACATAAGTATAGCTAAAAAAATACGTAGGGGATTTTTGAAATATTAATTTTTGAGTGATTAGCAAGCATTTGAAGTAGAAAGTTCAATTTTGCACAAAAAGTGGGGCAATCATTTGTCAATAAATAATATTAAAAAAAACAATAAGCATTGCATGCATGTATTTTTAATGAAAATTTGTATCCATTGGCGCAGTCCCCTCTCTTGCAAAAGTTAGTACTACCTGAAGAAAACACTCGTTTATTGCAACCCCTAAGCGTCTCGTTCCTTTTTCCAGTTAGCAGAAAACCGTCAAGCTAAGAACAGCATTTTCGTTTTGTAAAACTACATTAATTAAATACATACTTAGGTCGAAACTCTGTCGTATTTATTTAGCAAATAAATATTCAACAATTTAGTTCAGTAATTTGGTTTACAAAAGTACTGTTCATATATTTATGTTGACGATCGACTTGTCGAAACTATTTTAGATTTCCAATGAACCAATAGTGATATTACGCGTATTATATAAAAAGTATATAATATAGTTTAGAATATATAAGTAAATAGTATATAAAATTCAACAAAATTTATTTAAAGTTGTCGGGAGCAAAATGTCGAAATAATTAACGAACGCGAAGTGTCGAAGTTCGAAGTTCGACGTTTCGAGGGTTCAAAGTTCTCCGCGTGGCTCGAACGATTACAGATACGAACAGTGGGCAACAATTTTAATAGACGGGCATCTTTTCCGAGCGTTTTACAGCGCGTAATTGGAAATCTAGGTTCGACAAAGAGAAGACGTCGACAAAAGAACGTCTTATAGAGATTATCCCGGTGCAGCAAGGAAATACCGGTGTAACAGGATTCTCGAGGACCGTAAGATCTCTCGGGGAGAAGATGGTGTGTTGTATCTTTTTTCTTCCCTCTTTCGTACGACATCGGTCGAGGCCAGCGCAAGGTCGACCCTCGACGTTGCTGGTTTGTTTCCGTTGGCGTCGAAAAATTGTCATTTTCAAAGAGTCTGCGTCGCACGGTGCACGAAAACGGCCATTTAGACGCAAAAAATTATATTTCACCTTAAGAGTGCATGAATCCTTGAATACAAGTTTATGGACGATTATTAAAACTGTGAACATTAATTTTGCTTAATAATTTTTATACTATATATTTTATATTCAATTATTATTTTGTGTTAAATGAAAATTGAATTATTTAATTAAAGAAAAAAAAGAATGTATTTATTGTAAATGTTTCACTGCTACATGCCAGTTTTAATTATATAATGTATGTAAATAATGAAGAAAATAATAGAAAATAGGAATAATAAAAATAAGATTCGTTAACTTTAAAGTTGCATTATTAAGAAAGCTGATTTTCAGAGAAACCAAAGAAATGAAGATAAGCTACCGTACCAATCTGATGACTTCTATTCCAAAAACTTACGATAACTGCATACTAAAATTGGTTCTTTTTGATAACCTGTATTTAAAATTATGGTAAATTTTGAAAAATTGTTTTTATTCTAAAATAAAGTGTATACCTTCCTGTGCAAGGTTCATACAGCACAAAATGAAATCATTGTAATATCATTATTTCCTAGAAGGAGAAATATGAACTGCAAAAACAGATTTCCAAGAAGAATAGAAATGTCAAGTTCTCATAGAGAAAAATAACCTATTTAAACAATATCTAGTGATAAATAATGTTTAAAACGAAACCCCTCAATGATTTACAAACTCACTTAAAGTAAAATGATTGAAGATGATACAAAATTGGACTTCTAATTCGTCGTTTTCACGAAGAATTCCAGTTTTACATTAAAACCCGAGAACCGAACAAATTTCAGAGACTCTCATCGTGCTTTTATTTTTGTTTTTACGTTCTTCCCCCCCCCCCCCCCCCCCCCCCTCCCCCCCTGTCTTGGCTGTACGGTTCAGTTATCGAAACAGTCGAGAGAACGCGTCGACGAGGGAGAGATACAATTTCAATCTTCCGCGTGCAGTCGTTGCTGCATTCTGCACGCGATTGTCCATATTGTATCGCCGCGTGTACGCTGGCATACATAAGTAAATAGGCACGGGTGTGTATCGTACGTAAGTTTCTTGCAAATGGTATCGTTCTAACCTAACCGAGGCTCGTGCGCTGCATCGACAAACGCGGCGAGCCTGTATTCCGTTAGATCGTAGTTTGTGTTTCAACGAACGGAACAAACGATCTATTAGCGTTCTAACGTTGCGTCGACGTTTTCCCAGGCATTAACGTTTTTTTTTAAATAACTGTTATTATCGCGCCGGGTACTTCGGTTATTGCTGAAAGTGTATCGACTCGATCGTCGCTTGGGAAAATGAGTCGCGAGAGACCGGTGATCGCATAGATCGCGTGAGATCAAATAAAAATAAATATCTATATACACAGAGTGTTCGGCCACTCCTGCGAAAAATTTTAATAGGGGATTCTAAAGGCCAAAATAAGACGAAAATCAAGAATACCAATTTGTTGATGAAGGCTTCGTTAAACAGTTATTAACGTTTAAAGTTCCGACCGTACTGAATTTTTTTTCTCGAAAATGCGCAAGATTTCGGGGGTATGTCTATTCACCGAAAATGATTGTAATTGAGCCCCGCAACTGACAATAATTTTTCCAAAACGATTTGAAAATTTTTTTTTTCGTCGAAAAATTTATGCACCTGTCGATTTTGCTTAAAAATTCCCTTTTCATTTTTAGTATTTTTGTTTGACGCCCTACAGAAAAGTTGTCTAATACTTTTTTGTAGGTACCCATGAGCTCTACTTCAGAAAAAAGTTTCATTGAAATATATTCATTATTATAGCAGTTGTGGCTGTTTGAAAATTGGACCATTTTTATCGGGTTTTTCTCATTTTGCGGGGTTAAGGACCAATTTTTCGAATATTTTTGCGTTTTGTACATATTCTCTGCCAAAATACGCGTAGTTTGCTTTTTTAAACATTAAAATCGTCCAATCCGTTCAGAAGTTATGACGTTTTAAAGATTCGCATGAAAATTCGGGCAGACATTTCTGACCAGAAATTAGATTTTTGGTAAGGAATTTTTTTCTCGAAAGTGTGTAGGATTTCGGGGGTATGTGTATTCACCAAAAATGATCGTAATTGACCCCCGCAATAATCCACTTAAGGGTTAAAGAGGTCTTATAGTATTAAAGATTTAAAATCAATTTCAATTTTGCAGGGGCTGTAAAGAAACGTCTAATTTGTTAAAGCGTTGGAAGCAAGATTTATGTTCTCTGCTATTAGCGACTTAGTTATGTCTTTCAAAACATTTGTTTCCTGATCCTGAATTATCCAACCACTTGAAATGACAATTGCAATATTTACAGTTCAAGATACAGATTATCGCATTTGTTAAGACACAAATTAAGCGCAGAAAGATCCAAAAAATTCTCATAGTTTAAGTTTCAAGTTTATTGCTCGTCCACATAAAGCTCTGACAATGGAATAGTTTATGTATTGTTATAAAGGCTGGCTTCCAGGAATCTCAGAACAAGACTTCCTTAGCAGAAGGGAAACGTACGCTTTCCCTTAATACCGACACACACATCGTCTAAACCAGTATTTTCTGAAGTAGGAAGCATGATCATAAAGAAATGTGGACAACTTAAAGAACAATTTCTATTAATAAATTGTTTATCGAGGTTTAACAACTCTAGAAATATATTTCTCCGTCAACATTTTTACTCATTCAGGGTTGAATTAATTTGTAGAAAGTAAATTAAAATTCTAACTGATATTTACTCGTGACACACATCGATCTTGTAATGATTTGCTCGTATCGTATCATAGGGGAATATAATTATGAACAATTAGGATTATAGAGATTATGTTACAATATGTACAGTATGTTATTGTACATAATTAAAACAGATCAGAAACGTAGTGGAGCTTTATAGGAAGTAATTAACTACAAAATAACATAAGCATTTATTTTCAAAGACAGAAATAATTAGTTCTACGAATGTTCGAATCGTAGAAGTGTAAGCTTTTAATTTTCCTTTACATTATCTTTGAAAATAAATGAAAGTTTGTGTTATTTTATAGTCAGTTATTTCTTATAAAACTCCCTTAAAATTTTTTATTAACGCGTATAATCGAAAACTTTCTGCCAGGGATTGTAGCGGTTCCATGCTAGGCCGATAAAGTTGAAAACCAAATAACGAGCACGTTATGGAACCCCGAGAATAATTAAGAGGTAACACGATAATCGTCCAGGCGACATATTTAGGGGGTACGCGAAATCCGGGCCGCTTTATTAGAGGCGATGCATCATGCAACGCGCGACGAGTTCAGGGAGCATGGAAAAATGGTCGTTCGACCTCGTCGAAATGAATATTCACGCTCCCTTGCCGTGAATCTGTTGGCAACGGAGGGGAATCCGGAGACCGACAGTGAAATTAAAACGCAAAAAATATATCTCCGCGTAGGCTTAATGGGTTTTCGAAATAGAAAAAACAGGTCGCCGCGACGGAACCAGCGTAAGTTATCACTCGAGTGTGCTCGTATCCCGTTTTCCGCGTTCCCGGAAAAATTCAACGACCAGCATTGTCGACGAGGGTCGCAAAGTATTTGAAAGGAAAAAAATTTTTCACGTACGAGGTTTAATCTCACAATTAGCAAACATCGCGTTCGTTCCGGTTCAGATTTTCAATTCGCCGTGTTCCGTTCTCCTTTCGCGTTTCTGCGAATAAATAATTTGTTAATTGAAGTTTTAAGAATTATATATCAAGAATGACGAACTTTTTATAGTAATCGTACGTTTTAAGAAACTACGAAAATTTGTCGATGTAAAGAAGTCATAGTCACCGTGACGCGTAAAATCATAGAGATGGATAGATAATGGCTCGTGTGTAACGGTGATATCGTTTTATTTATAGAATTTCTTTTAAAGTTTCAATTATCATTTTTGTTGGTGTTCTTTTACTGGAACAAACGGTGGTTTTTTGGATAACAACGGTATTGTTCATAAAGAAAATCTGGTTTAACGAGCATTGACATATGGGGAATATGTACTTAAATGAAATTGTTATGGTAAATACTACAGTATTATTATCTTTATTATTACTTAGCTTCTGTATGTTTCTTGGACTGTATAGTATGTTTTCCGTGTTATTAATATTCAGTAGTTTTGTTGCTGAAACTAATTACGACGGAAGAAGAAAAATTAAGAGAAAAGCAAAGATGTATTAATGATGTGAATTATTAAAATATATAGTGACTGACTGTGGTTATGTTGTATGTTCAATATTTATTGTACTCTTGTGAGAAGACAATGAAAAATTCTGATTTTGTATCTATTAATTTTCTTACTAACGTTTCTTTAATTTAGTGTCACTTACTTTTTAATATCACATAGCTTCTTTCTCATAATTAGATCATTTCTATTCACGATAGTCGTTGTGATTCCGTTTGAGAATTTATTTTCTACTACTTGAACTTGAAAAATAGATCATTTGAGAAAGTGGATTGTAATTCACAATGAATTCGTGGAATGTATAATGTTCCACTGTTTTGAAATTAAACTCAGAGTGAAGAGATACTCAAAATTAAATTCATAATCCTTACTGGAAAATTCTGATAATATTATAATAATTATTTATAGTAAATACTTGAACGGAACATAGTCATTGTAATATTTTTTGGATATACAAGTTTGACAATTATCTTCTATTCTCCTAAAAACAGTCCTAGAAATTCAGAAACTATAATATTTTTTAAGATGACGCCTCCTAAATGCTACGAAAATATTATTGAAAATATAATGTAACGTAAAAGTGAACCTTTTGAATATCTTTTCATAAATCAAACAAAGGTTGCCCAGCTTCGTGTTACAGAACATAGTCTAAAATCATTAGTGTCTTTATTTACAATACGCCATGCTCGTCACATTGTCTGCCGCAGGGCTTTGTCTCACATTATATCGTAATTAGTTACATGCTACCATTAACGTATTTTCAAGAATATTTCGCCACCAAGTAATATGTGACTACGTTTAATGGTGGATGAAGACGTACAAAATCGATATTATCGTGGATCTTGTGATGTACGCTATACTTTACTTCAAAATATTTAGCAATCGATTAAACTTTTAATATCTTCGTCTTTTTATAACTATTATACATTATTATATTTATCTGCAATAGTACACACTAAAATTATTACCTTCAAGTACTTTGTCATTTCTGGACTTCGTAACAAAAGTATACCCTAACTCGCAGAATATAAAGAAAATGATTCTTTTGAAATCGAAAGACGAAGTTTGTAAGTTTGTTTTTCTTAACCAAATCGAAAATTTAAATTGAATTAAGGATATAAGTGATCAAGAGTATCTGACAAAACATATATTTGAAAATAAAGTATACAATATGTTTATCAACTACCCATGGACTTGTGTTTCTTGATTAGAAATACACAATCTTCATTTTAATTGTCAAGTGAACACAGAATAGTCAACTTCAAACAGGAATCACGATCACTTGTTTTTTAAATCAATTTGAAGACGCGTTTCCTACCGTTCTGAACCTTTTCCAATAACTTGCTAATTTAAAAGACTTTTCATTAAATGACTTTCGTCCAGCTAGATTGGCGATTTGCCGCGGTGTGCGTCGGGACGCTGGCGTTCGCGTTCCGCCATCGCACTCGGTATCGGTTGGACGGGCCACGAAGTGCCGTTTAAACTTTAATTTCGGCTCGTTCTCTCGCACGATGAATTACTCTCGCGGCAAACGAGGTCGAACGACACATGGCGATAACGCGCGCTCGTTGAACTACTTTCGAATTTCGAAGTTTTCGCCGCGTCGAGGCTCGTCCAGAATCTTTCTCGCGGCGGCGATGGCGACGATCACCGGCGTTCTTCACGCTCGTAAATTGGATTTTTATGGAAATGCTCCGGTGTAACGGCATGCCAACGTCGAAGAATCCTCGACAATTACCTAACGGCCCCGTTAGAAAATCGCCTTGGTCCACTTTTGCGCGACGTTTCCTGGAGTCGCCATCAATTTTTCTAATTGTACATTCCGCAGACAAGCGGCCACTTTGTTTGCTTTTAAAAAGCGTCTGGAAAATCTTTCAAAACTCGCAGACTCGTGCGACAGACCGAAGGGTTAATCAAGGGGGAAGACTCGTGTAAAATGGTAAAACGAGAAATGATATTTGTCAATTTTTTTTTGCAGCATAAGGGTTTCATGAAACTTTTCACCACTTTTCACGTGTATTCTTTAACATTTCAAGATGCAAATATTTTTCCCCCCGTTATGTTTTATCGACTTTGGATGAAATAATAAATGTTATTTCTTATGTGAAAACTGCAGAAATTTTGTTCTGACGTATCTTTTCTTTCATTGTTTATTGGATGAAATTTTTGTAGGTAATTAATATTATATATTTATCAACTATAACATAATTATTACAAACAGTATACGATGGGTCAGCTCTGATTTCAATTATATATATTTTTTATAAAACAAACGTATACAAAATATAAGCAATTAAAGGTGCCAATTTAGTATTTATCAATGAAGATTTTATCGTTGAATAAATATGAGATTTATATACTGTTTCACTAATGCACCGTGCAACTATGTTTCATTTTTTAACTGTTTAAATGTAATTTCCTATGCAGTATTTATTTATATATATATATATATTTCTTATAAAATTCTTAATTAAACAATATTACAACTCAGGAACGATTCTGAGTAAGTCCACGTGGATCCTTTGTCAAAGTCCTTGAGAAGTTCTTCGATAGAAACTGCAACGACGATTTAAAAAATGGCTGCCACGTGCCATGCATCCCCCTAGCAATCTCTGACCGTTGTTAACGCGTTTGAAGTCACGGGAAACGTAGATTCCACCCGTAAACGCGTTTATTTACGGAACTCGAAGAGATTTATCGCCGGTTTTACCGACACTCTGACGAAAAATCGATCGTCGGCTCTAGCAAGGACGCTATTAAAAATACCTCGTGCCCCGTGGCACGTTTTTTCCGTCTGACTATGAACGATGCCGATCTCCTTCTGGTCGTCACTTTCTCCGGCTAAGTTAAAGGTCACTGGTCGTCTCCGTTTTCATCGGGCTGGACTTTATTGTTACGTCTTGTTTCACGGGTCGACGATCGCTCGCAACGATTCGTGAAAACGCTGCTGACACGTAATCGTGGCACACACTCGAGTACAGTAACGATTCTTAAAATGAACCCACGTTCACACATACGTGATTCGTAAGTTGAATATTTCTATTCTTTTAAACTGAAGGGATTGAAGCCAGTAAAACGTAAAAGACAACATTTAAAAAACAATACAGTGTGATGATTCTTAAGATGAACCCCGGACGTGATTCGTAAGTTGAACATTTCTATTCTTCCCAACTGGAGCGTTCCTCCTTGGAGCCAGTAAAACGTGAAAGATGACATTTAAAAAACAATACAGTGTGATGATTCTTAAGATAAACCCCGGACGTGATTCGTAAGTTGAACATTGCTATTCTTCCCAACTGGAGGGTTCCTCCTTGAAGCCAGTAAAACGTGAAAGATGACGTTTAAAAAATGATACAGTGATAATTCTTAAAACGAACCCCAGACGTGATTCATAAGTTGAATATTTCTATTCTTCCCATCTAGAGGGATCTCTTTTGGAGCCAATACAGCGTGAAAGACAACAAAAAATAATAAGAGCTGAGGTACTGGGCGAAAATATATATAATATACCATTTAAAAAATGGAAGGTTACCTTCATTTCTCGAAAAATAATGTAAATATGCAAAATATATACACAAATGTATACACTGTCCTACTGATCGTATGAAATTGTGAAACATTTTTCTTCTTCATTTTTTTTCTAATTAGAATAATTTTCGAGAAAATTGCGATGTTAAGGTTTCTTTGAATCCTTAACATCCTTGAATATTGATTTGAATTACAGCGAGTCGTAAGTTTGGAAAGTAGAAGCTTCAAGCTTTAAAATGATTTTTTTTTTTATCAATATCAGATAAATTTTTAAAAAGATATAAATTGACCATATTTTAAAATAGTTTTGTCCAACTTTTCAGATCACATACTTCATTGTGCGTTGGCTATTTTTCATTACTTTCTCCCGTTTCAACGAAATTGCAGCCGAAACTCAATTTCCGGTCAAATTGACCGCGTTCTTGATTAATAAAGGAATTCGAAACGATATGAGAACTCTGGATAGTATGGGCACTTTTGTTAAAATGCTTTGAATAATACGATAAAATTGGTTTTTAAAATTTTTTTCCAATAAACCCATATATTATCAGTCTATTGGAGCTCGTAAACAGTTTTTCAAAATAAAACAGATGAGGATAAGCTTCTTGTAAGCAATTTTATCTTTGCAATTCTAGTAAATTTTTATTTTTATAAAGTTTCTAGTACACAGAGAAGAGTTGCGAATCTAAGTTTAATTTTAACGTAATCGAAACAAAGATAATTGTTAAACGAGTTCTGTAATGTTTCCAAATATTTAAAAATTTCGATTGTGCGAAATATAGAGAATTTTGAAATGACTAGTTACATGAAATAATTTATTTAAAAATATATGGTTCCGGTGAATCTATGACTGGTACCAAAATTGTACAAGAATGTCGATTAATACAATTTTAACAGCACTTTAAAACTAGTTTATCTATTTTTTGTTTTATGTTTTGCATAAAAAAGAAAGTAGTATAAACCATTAGATTTTGATAATTTTAAATTTGACTCGAATTGGTCAATGAGAACTCGGGATATTATAACAATTATTTGGAAAAATGTGGTTTCATCGCACAAAAATACTTACAATCGCGTCAATTTAACAAATACAGCAATATCCATCAGTAGAAATATTTTCGAATACTTTTAGGAAATGAAATTTTAAACAATCGACTTTTTTAAGGTTCCAGTGTATTGTATTATGTTACCATCTTCTAACTAGTTACAACCAGTCGATGCTTACGAGCACTCAACACAAGTAGAAATAACGAGCAATGGACAGACGCGTTAAAGAAGTTACACTCAATCGAGTGCGTACTCAATGAATTTTCAACGTCAGTTATCTCGAAAGCAAAGGCCTCCATGAGAAGACTTTATTTTACATTTTCGATTAATTTTCTCATGTAGAATGACCACATTGCCGCTCGTAATAACAGTTACCCGACATTTTCTATAAATAAGACGTTTTCATTCCACTTACTTATTTTTTTATTTTCAAGAATAAAACTTAATCACGCGCGTACAACCACAAATTCTCTTATCGTTTGGTGATATAGAAAATGGTAATTGTTGGCTCCCACAAAGTTCGTGAAGCCGATTATTTAGCACATAGAGAAGAAAACACTTATTTGCAAATATAACAATTTATTAACAATTCGAATATATAAACATAAAACGAGTTAACAGAAAATGTTGCATTCTGAGCTCGTTCTGTTCGATCGTTGTTTAAATACAAAAATTCTATTATGGAAGGTGTCTTGTGAGGCAGTAAGATAGTAAAGTTGCAAATTCCTTAAATTTAAGTAAGTCCAGTACATTCTGTGCTATTAAGTAATTTGAAGGGTCATAAACCCTCGTACTATTAATATTTGAAATGAATAAAGAACGCGTCCTAGTACTTATTAATAAAGTCCAAACGGTAACCGAGCTCGCTAAATTATTATTTTTCCCCATCATCGAACGCAAGAAACGCATTCTAAATCCACAAAGTTCTCCCTTAAAGTTCCAATGGAAGGTTGCTCACGTTCTTCCGTTAGTATCTGAGATCTGGTTACACATTCTAATCCCGTGGCGCCGGATTCTGTTTGCTCGTTCTATTATTGCCGGTGTTGACACTGCTGATTGACCCTAGAACACTCGCGCTGTGTCAGGTTCAAACACAAGGCGTTCGTTTCCTGCATTCGCTATCGTCTGGTCGCGCCTTAAACATTAATTCCGAGCAGACGCCACTGTTTAACCGTGCGAACAGTTACCGAAAATTGCGAGAAACTCGCGCCCCGTGCGTTAATAAATAATTATCTCCGAGAGATAACGCGACTAAAGGTACTGTTTTCGGCGTAAATAACGCCCGGTCTCCGGAGAGTTAAAATTGCGTGTCTGGGAAGTCGTCGTTCGGATTCTCGAATTAATTCCAGTTAAGGCTTTCTGGCTTTCTAGCTTGAACCTTGTTTTAATTAACTTTACCATCGTCTGTAAAACTCGTCGAGATATTCATATACACTCCGCGGGGCGGTTTCATAGCGGGGGTAATGGCGGAAAGCAAAGTTCGACATCGATTCGACCGTGTGCTCGGAGACGAATTCCTTGAAAGTTACGGTCTGACAGGGAACTGATGGGCTCCTCGTTGTTAAAATAGACCTGTTACGTCGCGAAAGTCTGAAACAGCGTAAGGAAGTTGGCACCAGCGAATTGTAGGATATATTCGCTTGTTTGGACACGTCTCGGCGTTCAGACACTGTCGACGACGCGAAACCAGTCAGGATACGACGTCGGTTTGTAATTAACACGCGCCAGCCGGGTGCCAAACTCGTCTCTTTCCTTAATAGACTCCGCCGTTGTGCTCCATTAGCGAACCGTCAAGCTCTGGTTCTGTATAAAAACATAGATTTAAAGTGGTTAAAATGTAATTAAAATCAGTATCGAATTGGACTTATTAACCCCTTGACGTATACTATTTCGTTTTGTTTAAATTTGATGGTGCAAAGTACGGCCACGGAAAAGAATAGATTTGTTTTACGAATACCTCGTGAATGTCAAAATGTGTTGATGTTAAGTTTCAAAATTATATTATAATGATGTGCAAAATAATTCAATATAAACTGGATTGTAATCATAGATTGATAGATCAGTTATTCTAAAACAAGATGAGCAATGAAATGTTAAATTTTAATCGAATAAAATATAATGATTATTCGTGTGACGCAATTTTTCAATAGTTCACATGTTACAGTAATAAAGCAAACGTAGTTGATTTCATTTAAAGCTGATTTCTCTTAAATGTCAAGATAAAGAAGTCCATTAAATTGGAAAGCATGATTAAACTTGTGTAAAAAATTGTAGTCTTTTCCAGACAATTTTTTATTTGTGACAGTTAAAAGTCACTAATTTCCCCGCGAATTGGGAAGTTTGTTAAAAAGTTATTCGACGCTAAAGTCCGAGTGCACGAGGGTTGAATAAAATTACCATCGTCGTGGTTTGCGACGTCCAGTTTTACCAAACGAGTGTGTTAATACGAAAGGACCTTAAATACCTTTCGAATAAACGACACACCCGTTGAAATTTATCGCGTCGTTATTTATGCTCGTCCGTGGCGAACGTCTGAATTCTTATTTCCGTGAAACCTGTCCGCCGCGAGCGAAAACGAACGTTCGCCGGTCGTTTTATAGGTCATCGTGACCGGTAGTGATTTCGTACAATGGGACACCGAGCTGGATTAATTGCTCGATGGCGGTATCGCCGCTGTCAATTATATAACATCGAGCAACCATAACTGGGTCTCCACGGTCATGCAGAGCGTAACACGCGCGCCTTTTAACGCGAAGCTGACGGATAATTCAGTTTTCGTGCGGGTAACTTGTCCATCAGCATTTTGGTTACTCTCGCCGAGCGTAACAGAATCACCGACGAGTCAGAAGCACAACAGACCCTGTTCTGACTTCCGCGCTAATTGTCTGACTACGCACTGGTATAATTCACTGCTCTCGACGCGGTTCATAGCCGCGGAGACTTCTCTTAACTCGCGAGCAGCTAAACTAAATATAATACTAAATATAATACTGGATCATGACACTTCTGTTTCCTTATACATACTGTACTTAAGAGAGTTTTCTAGCGTTGAGCGCATTTTTTTTTTAGGTTTTCTTTGCGAATAAACTACAAGACCTTTTGCAGTCAAATTTACGAGGTTTATTTATACATATTTCAGTGATGTATACAAATTTTTTAGGCGAGAAAAAGAAGAGAATTATTTCAAACATTTTTGAAATAATAAAAATCAATTTTTCGTGGAAAGGATTGACTTTTAGATCCATATATTAACTGGACACTTTTTACTCCTCTCACTGTCCGCTATAAGTTCTTAAATTCTTGAAACACTTATTTTCAACACCGTGTACTTGATATCGAACAGTATAAAAATTCCTTTTGATCGGCTAATTTCAAGTAAGTCCCGACCCTCTGTTCAGCCTTTCATTACGGAAATATCAAAGGACGCCATCTTGATGAAAATCGAGAAAAACCGGTGCACTCGAAGCTCACGGCGAACACGCCGGTGCTTTTCAGCTTCCCTTGTCGGTACTTTAACCACCTACGTGTCGGCTCTCTGTGCCGCTGACACCCGCTAATTATAATTTGTCTCGTGAGTTTTATGCAGTACGCTAGGCAAGCAGACGGGAAAAGGGGCTAAGATGTGCCTCTGCCTCCTCTCGACTCCATTCGAGCAACATCACACGACGCGCTCTTTCTTTTTTCCGCCTCCTACGCTTTGCTCGTTGCAAGCATAGGCAGTTTCCACCGTCCTTCTCCTTTATTCTACGATTCTACGGGTTTTTCATCTCGCCTCTTGACACCCGGAAACGCGAGTAGCGGCCGAGCTCTAATCGCCGTAACGACAGTGGTTTACGCTTGGAAAAAAAGGAGGAAATCGAGGCCATCCGAACTTCCCCCTTTCGAAAACTTATTCATTTGTTTTCCTTTTTCTTGGTGCTAACCATCCGCGTTGTTTTCCCCCTCTCGAGAACTTCGTTTTCCTCTCCGTTTCTTGGTCTTCGTTTTTACTTCGCCCCTGTTTTCGGGATAATTGATTTCATTGGCGGCTGCTCTTTCGGCAACAAACACGATCGGAAAGTTAAGCAGCGAGCCTGTTATGGGAAAACATTGTTAACGAACTGTTAAACAAATTATTTTTCTGAGAAGTTGTACGCAGATTGAATTATCTAATATGGTAACTGGGGGTTGAAAACAGTTATGGTATCTTGAAGCAGTTGTAAGAATCGAAATGTTTTATATGTAAATATTAACAGTTTTACGAATTCAATAAAAACTGAGAACCGTTTATTAAAATTCTCGAAGTGTTGGTCATTGGAGATTTTGACACCATGTGTAAATATCTTACAATGTCCAAAAGTAGAAATTCAAGTATGAATAAATAACATACGTGATGACGTTAAGTTTTGGCGACGATTGCTGTTATAATACGGTTAAGGATCTTTCTGTAATAATACGTAGCTCGGTAAATCCTCGCTAATCCGGACACAGTTAATACGGATGCTACGCATCAGTCATGTCACACTGACGCATAGGATTTAGGAAGGCAGATGAATCACTGTCTGCACCACTGGAGATACAGACAGGTATGAAGCATATGTTGTTGGCAAAGTCTTGTTTGTTGTTTACTGTCATTACTAAATCTTATTACATATGTTATTTAAATTGCCAGGTTACAGGTCTTCTAAACTTTATTTAATTTAAGATTTTCTTTTTCTTCGGATGTTTAATCGAAGGTATTACATTTTTAACAGGTGACTATAGGTAAAACGATTATAATTATCCTTTAACCTTTAACGGGATAATATACTTTTATAACACAAACGTATAGAAGAGTTAAAAAGACTCGTCATTTGAAATCGTACTAAAACAGTTGAGACTAAAAATTTTTAAATATTTAAAATTTTTGTAATTCATAGTTTATTATTTTCTCAATTCTGCAATAGTAAAAAATATAATAATAATAATGATAATCATTTTCAATATCATCATTTCCATCCGAATCAGCACCGAATTTCCTCTTTACTTAATTCTTTATTTTGTTTTGAAGTCATTGGGCTAAAAAAAACTATAATTATAAAACAAGGTGCTTCCTCAAATTCCCAGAAAAATTTTATCCTGAAAATGTTATACTATGAAATTATATACAAGAGTCTTTTAGACTCTAGTATACGTTTGTGTTATTTTTAATTTATATTATTTTTGTCTTTAAAAGTTGCAAAAAGAATAATTCTGTTAAACTATTTTTTTCGTTTTTTTTTTCGTTTTCTTAATATTAAAAAAGAACTGTACCAATTACTAGTACGATTATACTAACAACCAATTAAGGCTTATCAAAATTTTTAAATCGATTAAAACGCGAAATCAAAACGTTTTCTATCTCGAAACGAAGATAAATAGCCTTCCGCCATTTCATAATAAACAACTCGTCTAACGATATATGGTTTTAAAGGGATTTCTGTAGAGGACAATGCACATATATCCTGGAATTATAGGAATCCCGGAATAACACATCAAGTCGAGAGACATTTCAATTCTGTTGGTTGAAAGCGGCGGAATTCCGACACTCGTGGAATGAGGGAAAAAATTCGTCGGTCCGTGAGATGAAAGCAGCGATAAACAGACACACGTCAGCGCAATTTTTTCTCCTTTTATCATTTTTTTTCTTTTTTCTTTTTTTTTAGAATCCTCTTGCCGATCTCGTGTTTGTCGCGCGCGGAAAGTCACGTAGGTAAAAGACTCGTATCAGAGAGCGAAGCAGATTGCGGATAAAGAGGAACGAACGATAGAGAAAAAACCGCGCGACAGCGCAGCCCGCTCGACGAAATGCGGAAAATCTGCTTTGCAAATTTCCTCGTGCGCCCTGTGCCACTGTCGCCGGCGTTTCAAAGCGTCTCAACGCCTCGATGAATTTACGGAATATCGATATTATTCTGAAATGCATCTAGAATTCCCCGTTTCCATGCGACGAGTCATAACTTTCTTCCGACATCGCGACGCTCGTTAATTATTTTATCACCGAAGTGCACCCTCCGTCCTACCAGCGATCGTATCGCGAAAGATCGCGTCAATCGTTTTCTCTCAAAGGCCACCCACGCCCCGGAATCATAATTTCAAGAGAAAATCGATTAAACAAATCTGGCGTCTTTCTTCTCTCGCGCGAAGACGCGAACAGTATTTCAAGAAGCGAATTTATAGTCAGAAATGAAAAGATATTATTACGCGGATATATAGCTAAGGTCGAGGTGTACGAGTAGACCTCACACCTTATGGTCTTTCGTGATCTCATCTGAGTCGACAAAAAATTGACTGAAGTATAGTGGGTGTAAAAAGTATTCGTACAGTGACTAATTACAACTAAAATGCTGAATAATGATGTTTATTAAGCTATATTTTTTAAACGAACATGTTACATGTATTCTCCAAAGTCTGTAGAGCAATAATATCAAATAAACAAAGGATATTGTTTATGTAAATATCAAGAAAAATGAACAAAATGACAGAAATGAACGCATAATAAGTATTCGTACAGTTCTGTTGCCATTATCAAGTGTACAAGTAATTTAAACATTTGTATTAAAAACAACAAATAATTGTGAAATTAATATTTATAATTAGTATTTAGTAGGGTTTCCCTTTGATTTTATTACACAATAAAGTTTGAATCATAGATATAATAAACTGTAATTGTATGAATACTTATTACACCCCCTGTATGTCATTGAACAAGGTTCCTTTGAAAAAGTGTTCAACTGACTCCTGCACTCGCCAACAGAGGGATACACTCAACCTGTGCCTCTCTCACAAGTACTCGATCGATCCCCCATTCCTATAATACGTACAGACTCCTCGACTAGTCATACAGGACTTGTTAGGGCTGCCTTATTAATGGTCCCCTCTCCTTTTACTATCTCGCTTATTTCATCCTACACTAACAACTATGATTACGCAACGTAACAGCAAACAGACGGTCGCATCGAACCTAATCAAGAGATGCGCGTGATCGATCGATACATTACGATTTACAACACTTTCGTCCGCTACCCGTTGTCATGACGTCACGTGTCATCATTTAGAAAGAAGCCAAGGAGAACTGCATTTCTGTCCGGGCATAACTGCATTTACTAGTCCCCGAAGGACGCGCAATCGAAGGAAGTCCCCTGCGCGAGTCGTCCGTGAATCTCAGGATCCTTTCGAGGATGACGCGTCGGCTCGATTTTATCCCGCGGCGCATTCAAATTTGTCTGGATAGGAATTTTTACGCCCCACGATGTGAAAGAAATGCGTAAATCGAAGGTCTGCGTCTTACGACGATGCAATACGACGCGACGAATCTATAATAAATTCTGCTTCTTTCACCACCCTCTCGATTTATAAATCCTTCGATCATCGAACGTCGTTTCGTCGACCTCGTTCCATGTAACTTTAAAGCTGTAGAATTATTGAAAAGTATGTCTCTGCATTGAATTTAAGTCTATCATACCTACTAGGATATACTCAATAGCAGTCTTAATATTTAATAGCAACCGAAAATAATTTTTCCAAAATGATTTGAAATTTTTCTTTTTCGCCAAAAAATTTGTCCACCCTCCTGAATTTGTTTCTCGACAGTGCGTAGAATTTCGGGGATATGTGTATTTACCAAAAATGGTTGTATTTGACCCCAGAACCTAGAAATAATTTTTTTAGAACGATTCGAAATTTTTTTTTTTCGTTGAGAAATTTAGGCAGCTACCCCCTGTCGATTTTTCTTAAAAATTCCTTTTTCATTTTTAGTCATTTTGTTTGACGCCCTGCAGAAAAGTTGTCTAATACTTTTTTGTAGGTACCCATGAGCTCTACTTTAGAAAAAAGTTTCATTGAAATATATTCACAATTGTAGGAGTTATAGCTGTTTGAAAATTGGACCATTTTTATGGGGTTTTTCTCATTTTGCGGGATCAAGGACCAACTTTTCGAATATTTTTGCAAATTGTACATATTCTCCACCAAAATACGCGTAGTTTGCTTTTTTAAACATTAAAATCGCCCAATCCGTTCAGGAATTATGATGTTTTAAATATTTGCATGAAATTTTGGGCAAACATTTCCGGCCAGAAATTATATTTACGGTGAGGAATTTTTTTCTCGAAAGTGCGTAGGAATTCGGGGGTATGTCTAATGACCAAAAAGGATTGTAATTGACCCTTCCAACTAAAAATAATTTTTTTAGAACGATTTGAAATTTTTTAATAAGTTCATTTTGGCCTCTAGAATCTCCCATTAAAATTTTTCCCAGCGATAGCCAAACATCCTGTATAAACAATTTATGTAAACTTGATTGTTCAAGCCACTATGGGATGCAAATATTGATAAATAAATTATAAAAAAAAAACAAAAAGATATAGTATTTAAATGAACACGTGGTATATTATAAAAAGAAATGATTAAATTTTCTAACTTTGGCACTTGCATTATTTTCTACAAATACAACTGAATTGTCCAAAAATATGTCGATATTTTGAACGTTGGTCGTATGTATTTCCTTTTGTAATAAATATATTTTATTATCAAATGCGTAAAATTGAAATGTGTTTCGTTCATAACGGAGAAACGCTGGCATATTACGACAACAGCTATCAGGAATATCTAGTTTACTAAAAGCCTCGTCTCTACAGTCGTCGTGGGTCTTCGCGACGAAGTTTGCCAAAACCCGGAATACGGCGAGTCGTTACGAAATTTGCTAAAACTACCGCAATCACGAACTCAGGCCTCCATAAAGTTCGTCGAAACTTTCACTGTTGCTGTGGTCTCTGCGAGATTTGCCAAAAAGCCGCGCGCCGTTGGAAAATTTCAACAAAATCCGCCCTCTCCGTCGCGATAACTCCGACGATAGACCGACATCCGACCAAAACGAATGGTTCTTGTTCTTAAATGTTGCCAGCTTGATTCAGAACTCTGGATTTGATTACAAAAAATTTTACTCGTTACTTCGTGGAATTGTCTGGAAGAAACAAATTCGAGATCAGAATATTTCTTACAAAGAAGTTTTATAAAATATATTTTTAAAATAATGCTATATGACTTAATAAGTTCAATGTCACGTTGAATGACACTGTCAAAAGGCAATCCCACTGGATACTAAAATAGTAAACAAAATTTTGTTTATGTATTAAAATTTATAGTTCTTATTTCAAAGTTAAAAGTGTATGAATATACTTGTATTAATTTCTATGTTTTTGGTAATATTTTTATAAAAGATACAAATATCTGAAATAGAATTATACAAACTATTTGTTGAAATTATTCGCTATACCGATACTTTCTAAACTCACTGTAAATAAAAATTAAAGTTTATTAACATTATTAAATTTACGTGCACAAATTATGATTTGTAGAAAAATATTTAGAATTAAGTTATTAATTGTTAGACCACCCCAAGAGTTTCAATCATCTACGCCGCGTTTATTGAAAACAAGATAACAGTAAAAAACAATTACTTAAAAACTGTATAAAAAATGTAAATGTGTGGCTAAAATATAGTTAAATAAACTACAAAAAAGAATCACAACGTTAGATAAAAATTCATGAAAATTGCTAAATTTCGCAACTTCCACAGAAGAATGATCTCTTAACCCTCAGTTTTCTGTTTTACTATACACAAAAATATTGTTATCTCAGTTATCTCATGGTAATCTAAAAGATACTATATATTTTTTTTTATTATTAAACAATTTTTACAATTTTTAAATTGGATCATTTTTCTGAACTCTGAGACGGTTTTACTATACGTTAACAGTTTCGGGAGAAAACTAATATAAATATATAAATTGAAATATGTTGTTATGGAAAGGAAAACAAACATATTAATATATATTTATATTTCATTATAGTTTTTCCCATAATTGCATTCGATCTTAAATAAATGAGGACGTCTCGGGCAGAAAAAGACCCAAGGATCGCCTGAGGGTTAAAAAATGAGTGCTGATATTGCAAGATGGTGAGTTATAACGGTCTTACTATGAAGTGCGTAAGGATGGCGTCCCCGGGGCAGTTCTTCATAGAGTCTACCGGGAAGAAAGACCCAACAATAAACTTCCTTATAGCCATTACACGTCAGAGACAAGTGGATCTCCCAAACCCGTTCCTTTACGACTCGGAATAGCGAAGAGAGGGCTAGTTATTTCGAGTTCAATGATCCCTCGATAATGGTGCGCCATACGATAGTCGTACGTGATCTTTGGATCAAGGAGGTTATGGATTTCGTTCACTGATTCACTTTGAAATGCATAAATATTATAAAATCAACTATTATTGTACACGTTAAAATCGTTTCTACCAAAGTTATTCTTAGATCATTTAGTACTTACCCCGGTTAAGTAGAGTTACGACGATCTCTCATTTTTACGAGACTTGCATTCTCCTCGTAAGTCGAAATCGTCTAAAAATTGTATTGTACAATTACAAAGTTACAGGTTTATTTATATAGACGTATGTACATTGAAATCAACCAAAGGAACTTAACATAAAATAATAGTATGTTACATAAAAACGACATTATCTTTAATCAACTGTATTTAGAAGAAACGTTTATTTTGGTTGCAGAAGGTGGACCCCGAACTGATATTCACGAAACAAGAACGAATTGGTAGGGGTAGTTTCGGCGAGGTGTTCAAAGGCATCGACAATAGGACCCAGCAAGTTGTTGCCATCAAGATCATCGATCTCGAAGAGGCGGAGGATGAGATTGAAGATATACAGCAGGAAATCATGGTGCTGTCCCAGTGCGACAGCCCATACGTCACCAAGTATTATGGGTCCTATCTCAAGGTAAGACGTTTATTCTTGTTCAACGTGTTCGTCCGAAATCACCATAAATTTTACGTTCGCGTAAAGCTTCTTCTTCTTCTTGAGGGTATTACGTCCCATCGACTACAGGGTCATTAGCGACGGATTTCTGTACGTTGTTAATTATATTCTATCGAAGATGTTTATATCCTTCAGGTACTTAAAGGTGTTTTCTCTTCCTTTTTGATCCGTTAGAGCTGCGTCAGGTTTTGTGTCGTACTTATTGTGGACGAAATTTCTATAAGAACACTGTGATGTTTAATAAGAATTTAAATAACTTTGATGATGCAGTAAAAGGAATGCTAGGAAATAATTAAGGTGTAATAGAAACTGTAAAGTAATATACACATCTGGAAAAAATAGTTTATTTTTGTCGTAAACAAGATGTTGCAATTTAACACACGGAAATATAGCGAAATTTGGATAAGAACAGTCTTTTAAATTTGCCTTAGAGAAATGCATTGAAAAATTAGTAACTGGTACTACCGCCCTTGTTCCTAATTATATCAAATATTCTGTTTTTCATACTACTAATTAGTTTCCGTAATACTGTGTTTTGAATTTTATTTCTTTCGTATCTTATTGCAGTCTCTAGCTCTTTAACGTTATTAATCGCAATAAGGTTATTCAGCTTTTTGGATCAAGTATTCTTGAGTGACTTTAGCGTATCCTGTTCTTAGTCAGAAAGCTATAACTTTTTCTTTTCTGTTAAAATTGTGTTGGAGGAGGGTTAACTGGTAAAAATCTTTTACGAGGTCGTCCATTTTTGTTCTTTTGATTGTCCATATATTATACCATTGTTCTTATACAATTTTCCCTGTGTTGTTTACGAGGTGAAGCTTGCAATCCAGAGAAATATCGATAAGTGGTTGGGAACGCGTTACGATCGAACCGAGTACCACAGATTGTATACGCAGGGCGCTTTGGGTAATCGTAGCCCGTCGTATGCGTGTTCGCGGGTAAATAAATCATCGTGGTTGAATTCATGCGTGCCAGCGTGAAGTGCTGCACGCAGAATTGCAGATTGCAGTCGGCGAAAAAACCACAGAGCCACGCCTTTCTGTCGCCGTTACGAACCGATGGATTTCCACAATATTTTCAACGGTTTTACGCGAACGAGACCGGTTTGGTCCATTATTAGGAACACTCGGCCAATACGCCCCCATCATTTTTCATACGCGAATAATAGGAAGGGCTTAACGGTCGGTTAACCGTCGCTTCCGGCTCGACAGTGTCGCGCAGACGCTTCCGCTTCCTGCGGTCGGTCGAGTGTGCTCGTTCGAAAGTAAAATAAAATCGCGTTCGGTGGCAGGATTTTAATATTTCGGTATAAAACTTTGTCCGTACGTTGAATTCGACCCTCCGTCTTCTATTCTGGATAAAAACGATCCGGTTCTGAATCGATTATATGAAAAATTAATCTTTCTAAATCCATTCTTGCGTGTCAGATTCTGACACCGATTGGACTTTTTAGTCGAGAATCAATCTTTGACTCGTCCAGTGGATTTTATTTCCACTGAAGCTTCTTCTTTGTTCGTTAGATATTTCTGAAAAACTCATAAAATATGCATTATTGATGCCCTCTTTAAGTTGCACTCTGCCAATTATAGAGAATTTCAATTTCAAGATTTATTTTTAAAAACAGGAATTATTATGGTTGACAATCACGGCTGAGTATTATTGAACCATTTCCCAGATTTATTATTTGTATAATCGCTGTCGTTGAATAAATGATTCGTTCACTACTTAATTTCTGATTACTTTTTTGATTCACACATGCCTTCGATCCTTCGATTTTCTGAAACTTCTCACCAAAGATGACTCTGAATCTGACTGTTATTAATAAATTATAAATGTATAAATACTGAAAAATATTTTTTCATTTTACTAAGGAATAACTTGCGTTCCACAAAATGTGTGACGTGTTAGTTTTAATAAATACTATAAATCCAGGTGTGACATCGGTTTGTCGCGAAGCGGAGGAGATTCCTAGGGGGTCATAGAGGTCAGTTAACAAATAGCGAAAGAAAAAGTAATGACAGAGAATAATAGCGTGAAAGAAAAGTGAAGAAGTTCGTTGAAGGAATTTTAGATGAACGGTATCGACGAAGTCGCGCCGGTGGAGAGGTTGTTGGATCGCGTTGCCTCGGGTTTGCATAGGCCTTTGTCCTCCGGAGGAACCTGGTGAACCATGACAAGTTGCGTTCTGCGGGATTCTCGACACGCTTTCGACGTTGGCCGGGACGAGACGCGTTTTAAGCCTGTTCGTTTTGTTGCATTGTTCAGCAGCCAGTGCTATTTGCGAGCTCATAAAGCGGTCAGATGCGTGCAAGTTCAGCGTGAAACCTCGACTGTTTAGCACCATCAACCACGTGTGTTGTCGTTCGAAGGGACTAGCCTTAGAAAAATTAGGGGATGATAGGACTGGCTGTCTTTGGCAACAGGAAAATCTTTTTAAATCGAAAATATGCTGTTCCGTGTAAAATATTTTCAAAATAATATTTACTGTCGTTCGTTAATTTAATTCCAATCCTGCTATCATGTGACGTTGGACCACATACCAAGTTTGACTTTATATATTTACTAACTTAATAATACAAGGAATTGCTAATTTATACAGGGTGTTCGGCCACCCCAGGGAAAAATTTTAATGGGAGATTCTAGAGGCCAGAATAAGGTGAAAATCAACGATACTAATTTGTTGATTGAGACTTCATTAAAAAGTTAGAAACATTTCCGGCCACACAGTTTTTTCGTTTAGGAATTTTTTTCTTGAAAGTGCATAGGAATTCGGGGGTAGGTGTATTTACCAAAAATGATTGTAATTGACCCCTGCAACTGAAAATAATTTTTTTAGAATGATTTGCAATTTTTTCAATTTGTCGAAAAATTTCACACCTACTCGAATTTTTTTCTCGAAAGTGCGAAGGATTTCGGGGGTAGGTGTATTAACCAAAAATGATTGTAATTGACCCCCGTAACTGAAAATAATTTTTTTAGAACGATTTGAAATTTTTTTTTTTTGCCGAGAAATTTAGGCACCTACCCCCTGTCGATTTTTCTTAAAAATTCGTTTTTCATTTTTAGTAATTTTGTTTGACGCCCTACAGAAAAGTTGTCTAATACTTTTTTGTAGGTACCCATGAGTACTAGTTGAGAAAAAAGTTTCATTGAAATATATTCACTATTTCAGGAGTTACGGTCGTTTGAAAATTGGACCATTTTCATGTGGTTTTTCTCATTTTGCGGAGTCACGGAATAACTTTTCGAATATTTTTGCGATTTCTACATATTCTCCGCCAAAATACGCGTAGTTTGCTTTTTTAAACATCAAAATCGTCCAATCCGTTCAGGAGTTATGATGTTTTAAAGATTTGCATGAAATTTCGGGGTAACATTTCTGGTCAGAAATTATATTTTCGATAAGGAATTTTTTTCTCGAAAGTGCGTAGGAATTCGAGGGTATGTCTATTCACCAAAAATGTTTGTAATTGAGCCCTGCAACTAAAAATAATTTTTTTAGAATGATTTAAAATTTTTTAATTTTGTCGAAAAATTTCACACCTACTCGAATTTTTTTCTCGAAAGTGGATAGGATTTCAGGGGTATGTCTATTCACCAAAAATGACTATAATTGACCCTCGCAACCAGTAATAATTTTTCCGTGAATGATTTGAAATTTTTTAATTTAATTTTTTAATAACTCTTTAGCGAAGCCTCAATCAACAAATCGATATTCTTGATTTTCGCCTCTAGAATCTTTCATTAAAATTTTTCCCAGATGTGGTCGAACACCCTGCATACTATTTACAGACCTTATAGATACTCAAATTTGTAATTACTGAAATTCTTTCAATGGGACCAATTCTATATTATTATTCAGGGTTCAAATTATCATTCTTATGAAAAATGATTCAACCCTCAAGGTGACGTGAACCTTTCACTTTGAAATTAAGGGATTAATAGCAGAAATGTTTACTATTTTAAAAAGGCGATTTTTGAGTTAATTTTGTGAAAAAATGTCTGGATTTAATTACACGATCAATCAATCTGTTGAAAATTCACGTAAAATGTGAAATCATTAAGTTAGATCCCGTGTATCATTTTTTCCTATTTAAAGTGAAAGTTAATGAAAAGGATTTTTCTTCTAAATTACATTTTAAACTCTGTAAAAGATACTCTATCATCTTATTATCGAATCATAGAAATACCACTTTTATTCGAAAAAGAAAATATCAATAATCTTTATACTTTCCTCCATTCGAATCAGTAAAAATCCAACTAAAACTATAATTCAATATTTTCTTATATAGTTTTCTGTATTTGTTATTTATTATTTTCCCACTTCTGTTGTTTGCTATAGTTTTATGAAATGGTATTGCAACTCGTATTAGTAGTTTCGTTGCTTAAATCAATTCAATTTGCACACTGTGCAAACGACGTTGGAAGATCGACGTTTGGTGGAAAATTAGCTACGAGAATAGCCGCCGTTTTAGGATTTCATTGTCGAGATTACAATTCGTTACCGCGACCGTATTCCGATCGAACCGCGGACAGCCGGATGGGTAACTAACGATCGCTAATGACCGTTTCGCGCGGTCATTAAGGGAAGTTCTCGGCGGAGCTTAATATCAGGCGCCGCTTCATTTCATAGGTAATCATCTTAATTTTCCGCTTCCCGGGTCCAGAAACGAAGGGAGCACCGACGCTGCTCTCTAATCCGTTTTCCCGTTCCACGAGCCTCCCATGAGGGAGAATCGCCGAGCTTGTTTCTACCCTTGTCTTGCAATTAACGCTGGCACCGTTCTCCCCCTGATCGCGGACAGCGACGATCGTTTTGCTTCTCCGTTACGCCGTGCATCATTTTTGTTTGCAATTTTAATAGGATTTGCAAACCACAGTCGGGGGTCCATGATTCAGACGTTTCTTATTTTCTAAATTAACACTAGAACTACCAAAGCAGTCAAAATGATCCATTAGTAATTTCTAATAAAACTTGTAAAAAATTTATTCGACTAAATCTTTCAAAATTTAAAATAAAATTAAATAAACACTTATTTCCAGTGCATTATATATTTTACAAATAAATGCACTATAATTGTTGATAATTCTAGTGTTAAATATTTATAATCTATCGGTATGGAAACCAGAAGCTTGCAGTAAGAAGGAAAACTGAACGCACATATACGTATAATTTTAATTTAAGTAACATTTTATTCGGTACTCGAATACAAAATAAAAATAAAACAAATAGTGGTATAGAAGGACGTAGCCAAATGGGGCTCCATTTGCCCCCACCTAGCTATTTTAAATTCAGTTTTCTTTGAGAATAAATGACTCAAAGAAAAAGTATTAGAATAATGTGTCGATTATTGTATATTATATTAAAAAATAAGTAATTACTGTCTACACTCTTGATGATGTATACAACCTTCTGGTTTTAAAAAAAAAGAACATTAGTTCAAGGAATCTTTTGGATGATAAATACGAATGCCAACTAGATCACGGTCGCGATGACATTGAAAAGAAAGAGTACCTCGTTGAAAGAAAAAGACTTCAAAGTTGTATTACTATTGAAGTTACGCAAGACGAAACAAAGATGTGAAAGGAAGAGCCCCTTGAACTCTTGCAGTTTATTCAAAAGTATAATCTTGGGGACTCGGTACGAAATATTGTAATATTACTGCGTATTTTTCTCACAATTGCTAGCTGCGAAATAAATTTTTCTACGCTGAAACTGCTAAAGAATTACCCAAGATATATTATAAGTGCTTTGCAGGAATAGACTTCGAATGTGCTTCAGTTTTAATCACCGATGGCTCCTTTCTAGTCGATAGAAATCACGTATGTTCATTTATCTTGGAACGATCGACATTCGCGGATTAATACGATATTACATTTTGGCGATCGTTCAATGTGGCTAATTTTAGACTATTCGTCTCTTTTTGTTTCAATTGGATTGGCTCGGGGAAAATGATCGGTTTCAGTCACTCGAAATTGAAGAATTTAATGGAGTAGAATCCCTCTATCTGAAATAGTCGGTTGAAGAACTCATCAGAGAAACGAAAGATAGGGGTTGAAATTTTTATCCAGCGATTCGATCGATCGACACGGAGCTCGAGACTGAAAGCATTGCAGGATATTGTTCGTGGGCTGTGGAATTTAACGCGTGGACTGCCACATTGTATATTGAAGAGCTGGGAAAAATACCCCTAGATAGAACTCAGGTTTAGTGGTTAGGATTTTTAAGAAAGCTTACTTGGCCTATTGATCAGGATTTTTACTACAAACGACCACCGTTACATTCATCTAAGTAAGATATGTGTCTACGAAAAAATTAATTTTGCAAAGCGAGGTACTTTGTATTAACCTGCCTCATAGCAGGTAAGTTACTATCACTTTAATTATTAAAACAAATATTCAGTAATTGCTACAGGACGCACATAAATCAAAAAAATATAACAATATTAATAAATTCATTAAAAACACTTTTAATTAGAATGAATCATTAATGAGTTGTATAATTATGTGAAATAGGAAGACAAGTATTTTATCGATTACTTTCTTCGCTTTTATAATGAGAGGAGATGTGATCGATTGCAAAATGGCGATTTACCTGTGACACTTTTACATTTATATTAATTATAAAAGAATTATGGTGACGTGGTGTTAAAAGAAATATTGATTGCGTCACAGTTTTTTGAGATTTTTCCTTCAAAGTTCCACCATTTTATAATAAATAATTATTTAGCTACTGTCTTATAGTTTGAGAAAATTGTATGATTTCTTGTTTCATAATTTGCAGTGAAAAATTACACGTCTGCCCGTTTCTAACAAATTTTTGGAGGCCTCCCATGCTGATTCCTATCATAGCTATAGTAATTAATATTTTTATAGGAAATTTTTACAAAAAGTAGTTCAAGAAATGTACTTTCGAAAACGTTAAACATTTATCAGAAAAAGTTTTATAGTTACGCACAAAAAATTTTTGAAAATTGCCTTTATTTTCAGTCCTCACAATGGTTCCCCCCCTTAAGGAGGTTTTCTAATGTTAAGTCCGTTTTTTTAGGCTTTCTTGGGAAATTTTTTGCGAATAAACTGTAAGACCTTTTGCAGACAAATTTACAAGGTTTATTTATACATATTTTAGTGACGTATACAAATTTTTTAGGCGAGAAAAAGTTAAAATTTGTGGCACTGCATTGTCTCAAACATAGTCGCTTTTAAAAAAGATCGTCTCACGGCGTTCATGATTTCCGGTCATTCTGTTTGTTCGAAATAAAATAACGTGAAAGATTCTTAATTAGTACGAGTTTGAGCAGGTACTAGAACAAAAGAAAAAAGCATTAGGCACAACAAATTTTTGAAAATTGCCTTTATTTTCAACCGTCACAGTGGTTTCCTCCCTTAATCCCTTGGATCGATTTGTTCAGCGAGGTATCCGAAGAAGATGTCTTCAATATACATATATTTTTCTGGAATCGTAGCGTGCCACGGCAATAACGGCATTATAAACCGATCCGTTCGTGTGCGTTGCGTACGATTATATCCCACGGCACGCGGCCATTGTGCCGCCATTAATCACAGCCGCGCGCACAAAAGGATCTTCCATCCTCCGCAATTCCATTCTCGATACCTATTCTCCGCCGATGCCACGGAAAAAGCTGCGAGAGGGCGAAGAAAAAGCATCTGGGGGCCTCTTCCGGAGATTTCCTCACGCTCGCCTACGGAGATCTCATTTTCTATCGTCTTTTTTTACGTCCATCCATCTAAGAATCCCTCCTTTCCCTCGTCCTTTTCGCTTCCCTCCTTTACTGCGTCTCCGCGCTAACAATGCAGCATTCCAACAACGCATCCGCGTTAATCGTTGGCCCACGGGAGAATATTAACTTGAGGTGGGCGAAGTTGATTTCGGATCGGGCAAATTGTATCCTCGAATAACGAATAAAAATGCTCGATTCGATCGTACAACTTTTTTACTTATCAGTGGTCCGACTCGTTTGTTATTTTGCAAAAAGTTTCTGTTTCTCGCGGTAGTCTTTTAACACGATTTTCTATTCAAACGTTTTCTTTCAATAGATATTATACGTTTTCTGTTTAAACAGTATGAACGTAACTACGGAACTCTTCGATTAATGATAAACAAAACGCATACGGGGTAACTTTTAGTTGATGTTACATTAATCATTTTCATTTCATTTCATAAAATAGAAGAATTTTAAAATGCTTTGTAAGAACTTGCACCTGTAACAACTCACCCTACTCTCCCCTATAGGGAACGTACCACTGTGTTTAGTCAAGTGTTGCGGAGTGTACACACGGAAGTTTATCGGAGGCTTACCAGAGGATGTGTCTAACCGTCTTTTTCGCGAGGATAGTCGACGAACCTGCGGGCAAACTTTCAGCAGACCTCGTGCATGCGCCATTTTAACACTAAGCCTACGACGATGAATCAAATGACCGTGTTTAAAATTTCCTCGTCCATAACTGGTCACATAATCGACAGGAATTGCTGAAATTTCTTTGGATGCATAGTGTCACAATAAATATGAAACTAAACATAGAAGACAGCATAAATTAAAATAGTTGTTACGTTTATAGGATAGGGGATGAAAAACCCTTTAAAATGAGTGTTCATTCAACTCGATAGCATAATTAGTTCCGGTGATATAACGATTTTTGTTTCAAGTAAATCGCATGGTTAGTTCCATGGTTAAATCTCTACAAAAATATTGAATAATTTTACTCTAAATGTGCATAATTAATACTTCAATTTCATACAGAAAATTTATGAAACGCCCTTGAAAACAAATTTTGTCGATACTGTAATTAATTCTGGAAAAAATAATTATTTACAAAAAAATGCTGACTAGTAATTATGCAAATATTCTAGATACAAATTTAAATTCATTTTCAATTAAATAGATAATTTATAATCCGGTTTTATCGCACAGCAGTCGTATGATCAACAGGAAGTGCTAAAACTACTTTGGGTATGTAGCGTCAATGTAAATGTGAAAATAAACATAGAAGATAGCAAAAATTATAATAGCTGGTATAGTCATTGGATAGAGGATGAAATGCTCTTTAAAATGAGCGTTCGTGCGAGTCGATAGCTTTATTAGTTCCGGAGATATAGCGATTTTAGTTTCGCGTCGATGCGGTGGCTAGTTTCGGAGATAGGGTTTGTTTACGTTTTTGTTGCGCTCGCGCGAGTTCATTCATCCCCGCGCGCGTAGATAGTAAACAGTGCGTAGTAAATTCTTGGAAATACTACGCCGGACTAGGTCGCGGCAGTCACGTACGCGGGGTAGGTCAGCACCACGCACGTGCGACAAGGAGGTCCGACTCCGCTAGACGAAGACAGAGATAGTCGAATTAAAAAAATTACCTTTTACATAAATTACGATATCTCGAAAACGGAAAGTCGGATCGACAAAATCCAAAGACCATTTTAAAGGGGAGGCTTTGCCGCTTCTAACAATGCCTCAATAATTAATAAAACACTAATAGTTTCGGAACTGCACGCGTCTAAACTTTTAGTATTTTTAATACGCGTTAATAACCTTTTCTGAGGCGGAGAGCGGAATTTAAAAAATTACCTTTTACATAAATTACGATATCTCGAAAACGGAAAGTCGGATCGACAAAATCCAAAGACCATTTTAAAGGGGAGGCTTTGCCGCTTCTAACAATGCCTCAATAATTAATAAAACACTAATAGTTTCGGAACTGCACGCGTCTAAACTTTTAGTATTTTTAATACGCGTTAATAGCCTTTTCTGAGGCGGAGAGCGGAATTTAAAAAATTACCTTTTACATAAATTACGATATCTCGAAAACGGAAAGTCGGATCGACAAAATCCAAAGACCATTTTAAAGGGGAAGCTTTGCCGCTTCTAACAGTGGCTTAATTATGGGAAAAACACTAGTAATTTCGGAACTGCACTCATGTAAAGTTTGACAATAAGAAAGAAACATTAAGAAAGGAAATGAAAAAATTCGTAAACTAATGTAGATAGCAGAACAGAATAGAATTTCACAGGTCTGGTCATTAAATGTTCACATATAAGAATTAACCTGATTTTCTCGAAAACGTTAAAAATAAAGTTTAAAAATGAGAAAAAAGAAATGTATGAAGATATTGGACTCACTAAAAAGATACGAGATGATTAAAAATGAATATGTTAAAAAGCGTAATATTATTAACAAATCAAGTTTCCTACTTTAAACTTGAGTTACAATACGAAAATCATGCAAATCGTAAAGAAAACAACACATTTTGGATTCTGAATGATTTTAAAACCTGTAGTATAAACAAACGTTGAACATTTTTCTCCATTTCACTCGCTCAGATAACAGTCGACAATTTCCAAGTACCTCCCTCGATAACATTCGCGTATATAACGTTCGGCAGCGAACATTAGGGAGGGATTACTGTACCTACACGAATGTCTGCGCGTCTGATGTCATCGCGTGACGGGTGAATCCGCACCTCCCCAGAGTAGCTTCTTCGCTTCTTCTCTGCATGATCTTCCTGCCTCCGGGGACTGTTATTAAGTTGATCAGCTCGGTCAACAACAGTTATCGGCCTATTGAGACACTCCTTCGTGGTTCTCTCGGCTACCGGCGCTTTACTTTACTCTCGTCGTTGCTTTTTACGGGATCCGCTGACGCGCGAGTTTGCAGATCTTCGCGTCACGACGCACGATTAATAAACGACGACGCTGTCGGATCGGAAAAAATCTCAGGTTAACCCTTAGGCTACGTGCATACTATCTACTTTTTGACGACGGTTTAATCCGTCGACTACGAGTTTACTCGTACCTGACGATTTCTCACTGGATTACAAGCGTTTCGAAGGATACAAATCAGCATTCTTCAGAGAACTAAATATTTATTCATGAAAAAATAGAATAAATATCAAGTCTAAAATACAATTGTTGATAGAATTCTACCATTAATTTCAAGGATCCTTTTCAAAAAAAGCTGATACGTTTGTAAAACGAAAATGTTAAATTGTTCGCTAACATTTTGGTAAAATCCATGATATACAATACGTGTCACATTTCCCTTATAATTGCAGAGTTAATTCTTTCTTATTTTATTTTATTATTAATTTGTTTTCTTATTTTAATGTCCTGAAGCTCAACCGAGTTTCACAGTTCATATTTTTGTTATAACTTCTTAACAAAGCATTTATAGATTTTTTCTTATATAACATTTTAGTCTTAGTTTTACTTTTAGAACGTACTGCTGAAGTGTGTACGGAAAAATACAGAACATCCTGTATAATAAACTAAAATAGATAATAAATGAATATGTCAAAAAGTTGTTCCTTCAAATCAATTTGTGTGCATTAACCATGCTGTGCCAATACTTACGTCCAGTACTGTGTTAGTTACATTTTACAATTTCCATCGCATCACAGTATTAATTTCTTTTTACTCTACGTTCGCCAATAGCTTATCTTTAGCGATCAGGGGGACAAGACGGTGGCCTAACGACAAGTGGAGCATATTTGTCCAGAAAGGATTCTTAATTTCTCCCGGGTGAGGCGAGCGCGCGCGTTGATCGCGAACCTTAGTTTCGTTCTCTTCCCGTCCGCAATCGTGGCCAAGAATTTTTCTCCCTCGACGCGAAGCCGTGACGAAAGCGAGCGTCGTTTCGCGTCTGGTTTCGAAATCGCAAATGAGAATGCCTCGGGTATGTACTTTGCTCAGGCGCACGAGAAAAGCGCGTCGGAGACACGTTTCGACGTAGGTAGGTCGAGGCGAGCAATAACAGTCATCGTACTTCGGCGACACTCCTTAACGTTTCTCAATCCGGATGCATCGTGGATGATGAGGGGCGTTTCGTCGTGATTCTCTTCTCGTTGCCTTCCCGGTCGCTTTTCTTTTTTTCTATTTCTCCCTTTCTCTCAACCTCCCCGGAGACGGATTATTATTGTTCCCGGGTCTGGGCGTGTGTTGGTCCAGTCCGTGAATGCTGTTCGACGTTATTCTCCTCTTTCCCGAGCGTCATTATTTAATGCCTTCCCCTCTCCCCCCACCGTTCCTTTTTCCGCGAGTAATTACAAGCGTTCGAATTGACAATCGAGCATTCTTCGAGTCTCTCCGCGCTCCTCGGCCATCGGGACGTAATTGTTCCGTCCCGGCCTGTTTTACATTCGAAATAATTAATTTCGCTGGTCAGTGAAGTTCGCTTTCTTTCATTTGTTTTCTATTTTTTTTTTTTTTTTTTTTTTTTTTTTTTTTTTTTTAAATCGACACGATTCCGAACTGAAATAGCGGAACATCGTCCAGGCATCGAGGGTCCTGAGGCCATCCTGTTGGCGCCTTCGCTGCCCATTACGTTCGTTTCATTGTTTATCGAACAAAAGAAGATTCTCCAATCGCGCGTACTTGCGGCCCGTTCAGACTCGAACGAGCATCTCGGGTTTTATAAACGAAAGAATCTAATTGAATGCTTATTACGTGATGTACCGATGCTGAATGGCCTAGCGATTATGATCGGCTCGTCGTTGCCATTTTAACACGTTGTGTTCTCGATATTGTTTCAAATTATAATACAAGTAAAAATAATTCAATGGGGTACTTGTTATTTTGTAGTATTTTTTAATCCTTAACGGTCTAGAAGTATTTTAAGTTTTCTGACCACTGGGTCCAAGCTATTTTCCATACGAAGAGGAATTGTGTACCAAGTATAAAATAAAAGATACTTATTTCTTTAGTGAAAATTCATTAATATATTTTCACAGTAATAAGATAGTGAATTCATTATAATAAACATTTTAGGGTTAAAGGGGTCTTCTAGTGTGAAGCGCGTTTATTCAAACTTTCTTGGGAAATTTTTTGCGAATAAACTATAAGACCTTTTGCAATAAAATTTACAAGGTTTATTTATACATATTTCAGTGACGTTTTAAAATATTTTCGGCGAAAACAAGTTAATATTGCTGGCACTGCAAACTCTCAAACATAGTCGCTTTTATAAAAAAGATCGTCTCACGGTGTCCATAATTCCAGCCATTCTATTTGTTTGATATGAAAAAACCGTGAAAGATTCTTAATTAGTATGAGTTTTGCTCTAGTCGGTGGCAAAAGAAAAGAAAAAAGTCGATAGTTTAAAAAATAAACGCTCTGAAGTTAGATTAACAACTTTTTCATGTTTTTAAAACGTTTCTATAACAAAAAGAATGCAAAAATTCAAACTAAGTATAAAAGATAATATCTTTCAGTATAAATAATTAACTAAATAATTTACTGTCTTAAAGTGGTCATAAAGCCAATTAAAATAACAAGATTAAAACTCTTTGAAAAAAAGAACAAATTTACATCCGGTAAATATGTTTTAATATCAGAAAAATACAATATCATTAATGTCAAACTTATTAATCTTAATAATATTTCCAACTTTTATATTAATTCTGTTTATCTTGATCTTTGACACCTTTTTTTAATGTTTCAAATTCAAAAATACATAGTTGTGTTTATAGAAATCTAAAATTATCCGATCAAAATAGTCGCATTTTTGTTTTCTAGTCTTTTTAGGGATTTCTGAAAACTTCTGAGGATTAAAGAGGATTACTTTATGCAACGCGATCAAGCCGTTGCTATTATTAATCGACCAATTTCCTAATGGCTCCGATCTAAGAATAGATTCGCGGCTGCCCGACGCCCCAAACAGCGATGAATTTCTTTTTTGCAATATCACGCGCCACGTCTTCCTCATTTCATCGCGATTATCTCTAATCGACGATCCGTTGAAATTGTTCGCTTTCGCTCTCGTCCGAGCACCCCGTCTGTTGTCGACAGACCTCGTGATTAATCCGTCGTTCCTTTCTCTGTTCCTCGGGCGCAGAATGTCTCCTGCGCTTCGCTGCATCCTAATACGCGATTAGCGTTGCTCAATCCGGTCGTCGTGACCGACTCGAACTAGAAAAACTCACGCCCAGCCGTCATTTTGCGGCGAAGATTTCACCAAAGACAAGATGTAATTACTGGTCGGCAGCTACTTTTCGAATATCAGGTCTAACGGGAAGCTCCTGATGGATTATAATTATGGTTGCTCCTTTTGCTCGAACGTCTCAAACATCGAGCGCAACAGGATGTCTCGGGAATATGGAACATCCAGGAAAGTGGTGATTCTATGTGAAAAAAGAAGTCGTTTCTTGGTTTCTAAGACAAATGAATTTTAAAATTTTATTGAATACGCGATTTGCAAATTTATTACTTGAAAGACGTCAGTAAAAATGTTTTACTTTTCCTAATACATTAAATACGATTCTTTGTGAGACCAAAACTTTTAAACAATTGTAAACTATATGAATTAAAATTTGTTTTAGAAGTTATTTTCGTAACAAGAAGTAAAATTTGTGAACCCTACTCAAAGTTATTTCCTTTGACATTTCAGCTTGAGAATTAATTGTTTTAGTTCCGAAGTGAAAAGTCTTGTCATCCACGTATGGATGACGTGCCAGTAAAAGTGTTAAATATGGTAAGATGAGATTTTCTTACTAAAAATAAATCTAAACATAGTCTCTATCGATTTTTATTTAATATTCTCTTGAGTATATGGCTGAAAGATATGGATTGAAGAATTAATAAATTATTATTACTACCATCGTCGTTGAAGAAAGGTGCTAAGGCACAGGGTGTCCAAAAATTATATGTATGTTACTTGTTAAGGGAGTCTTCTTTTCTTTTGGGAACGAAAAAAAGCACTTTTTAAGTTATTCTTTTCTGAAAAAACCCTGGGACTTTTTAACCCCTTGCCATACGATGACGAGTCTGACACGTCACAAGTTCTTGTAAAATCAACACATTTTTACATTCACAAGGTAGTAGTAAAACAAATGTATTCTTTTTCATGACCGTTCCTTGTACGAGCAAATTTAAACAAAATTAAATAGTATATGTTTGAAAAATTACATTACATCGTACGTCAAGGGGTTTTGTCATACATCGATACATGTTCTAAGAGTATTCACAATTTTTTTCAATCAAAAACATAAATAATTGCAAAAGTTACCGAAGCTTCCAACTTTAATCATTTGTTTCCCAGTAGACAGGTACAATTTCTACAAACAACAGACACTTGAAAAAAATGTACCATGCAATGGAAATAAATGCTCATCCATTCTCTTATAAATAGCTGGGACAGAATTTCGGAAATCAAGCCAAGTAAATTTTTTACAATTTTTATTAGAAATCACGAATCATTTTGACCACTTCGGTAGTTCTAGCGTTAATGAAATTGCAACGTAACAGACGCAGTGTTTCGAATCTGATCCCAGGGATAGTATCTATTCATCGACATTTTATTCCATTTCTACGTTCCAACGAGATCTCGAATTCCTGTTTTGGTCAACGAAATCGTGCGAGTCGGTTGCTAAATCACGGCTCGGTACATCTTTTTCTCCTTCGGTCCACGTAACGTTACAGGGAAAGGAGCGACCACGATGATTTAGGACGCAATGTTTTCGGTAGCATATTTTATCGGTACCCGGGAGAGAATATCCCGATTTATCGACATTTAATTCCACGGTTCAACCGAGCTGGAGAAATAGCCTATGCGAGGGCACGAATATCGTTGAAGCGAAGATTAATTTCGTCCCGTCGTTCATCACTGCCACCGGCACGCCTGCCGTTTCGCGAAACATAGGAACAAAAGGACACGCGATAGAGAAGCAAAATCGGCCATTAATCACTCATTCGTCCAGGTTTCTTTTTGCTTCTTCCATGCGACTCTCTTTTTCTCGTTCGTCGATACGACGGACGAAAAATTACGTAATATTTATCCGAAGACGTTTCTTGACACCCTTTATTTTACATCGTATTTCGAATTTAACCCTTTGCATTCCGGGCAGTGTCACGTTCACCGATCTTAACGATATACTGCGTGTCTCAGCTAAAGGAGGCCACCTAAATATCTTCATTTTTAATGATACAACAAATATTTATTGCATAGTTTGAATGCAAATCGTTGCAAATCGAAGCAGCTAGATAAAATGCAAATTGCACAGATTTTACTTCATAATATAAATGATTTAAAATTATACGGTAGCTTCGAAGCTTCATTTGGAATTTTATATACTATATCCAAAGCATATATTTACCAATTGTTCATCAGTTAAGCTTTTGTGTATAAGTCACAATATATCCTGAATTTTTTTTTGTTAGATCGGTACATCGTGTTCTTCTATAATTTCAAATAAAGCAGCGATTGCAGTCTTTGAGAACTGTTAGCAATGAAATTATAATGTATACCAATGTTTTAATTTTTGGTTGCTCGCATAAGAATCATATGTCACCAAAACGACGTTTCAGTATATAAATATAAAGCTTCAGGCTTAATAAACTTCGTAATTCATAACCTGAAATTAAAAACAAAAAGATGGACAAATTAAATAAAAGAAAAATAATTTGATACAACCAGAAAGACACTAACACTTAGAATATGACAAAATTAACATTGAAACTTCAATCACTTCGATGTTTACCTTTTAAACGCCATCTTTTAATTCTCACAATTACACTAATTTTCATTTTGATACTTTCAACTGAAAATTTTATCAAAATATAACAAAGTCGATTTCATTTTATTTCTAAACTAAAATACTCCGTATTCTTTTCAATGATTTGTGGATAATGCGAATCGAACATGCTCTTTAAAAGAAACGTCGACAATGGAGCTCGATCGAGTTAATGGACTAACAGCTACTAAAAGGGTTTTCTGATTTCGCGGGAAGTTGTCGAGAAAGGGTGAGTCGATACGACACGAATCGTTAGAAAAGTTTAACTCCGTTCCTTGTCTGAGAGTCGGCGTGGCTGTCGTGGAAAGAGGGACGACTGGAAATTGAAGAAAGGGCCGTGAAAGGACTTGACCACCACTAGCAAACTCAGAAGCCCTCCTTTCAGAGATCCTTCCTGCTCTTCCTGGAAGTATAAAGAGTCGATAGAATCTTCGCGAAACGATTTCACGGTTGTTGCTAGCTCGACTTTCTCGTATTTCCATTCGAGACTTTAGACTCTCGTTTCCATCGACGAGTACGGCTCTAATTTCGATGTTAAATACCATTAGATGAGCTCAATGGTTGCCCTGCGCGGGGTGGTTTCAATTATCATTCGCGTTTCACGAACGTGCCACGGAAAATTAGGCATATCCGTTTGTTAGCCAAGGATTGCTTATTTTTATACGCGATGCTTTCAGCGCGCCTCTCGACGATACCTGAATGCGACATACCAGACGTGACACGCTCGTGACGCGGCCATTTTTAATGCGAGGCGACATTCATTAAACTGAAAAGCATTTTTTCCTTCCCTTCATTCAGCAGCCGTCTCTCTATCCGCGAGATAAAGGAATCGCGAGAACAACGAAAGCGACGAACGGAAACGCCGCGCGGACAACGATAGGATTAACGCGCTATATTTTGTTTTAATCACTCGCGTGTCGAGCGATCGAGACTCGCCTCCTTCGTCTTCTCTGTCGCGGCATTCCTCCGCGTTCGTCAGAAACGTAAATTAACATACTCCTACATCGCAACGACGCACAGTGTGACACAACAGATCGTTGGAATCTAGCTGGACTTGATATTGATTGCAAGTTATTGGAAAAAGATTTGAAACGATAGAAAACGCATCTCCAACGCAACGCGGTGATATTAGCTTCTTCTCATGGATGGTGGTCAGTTGAGAAACTATTCACTGAATTCGTATTGATAGGCAGACAGTTGTAGTGAAGGGATTAAAAACCATAATTCCTACAATAGCGAATGTATTTCATTGAGCTTTATTTCCGAAGTAGAGATCGTGGATACCTACAAAAAAGTATTAGACAACTTTTCTATAGGACGTCAAACAAAATTATTAAAAATGAAAAACGAATTTTTAAGAAAAATCGACAGGGTAGGTAGCTGCTGAAATTTTTTAGTGAAAAAAAAATTTCAAATCGTTCTAAAAAAATTATTTTTAGCTGCAGAGGGCAATTGCAATCATTGTTGGTGAATAGACATACCCTTGAATTCCTACGCACTTTCGAGAAAAAAATTCCTAATCGAAAATGTAATTTATGGCCAGAAATGTTGCCCGGATATTTCATGCGAATGTTTAAATCATCGTAACTTCTAGACGGATTGGCGGATTTTAATGTTTCAAACGGCAAACAACGCGTATTTTAAAATTATTGTTAAAAATTTCGTTCGATGTGTTCGTAAACGTACTCGTCGCCCGACCAAAGCGTGCCGTTTTGCGTCACAAGTGGCCTCGCACTTATTAGAAACGTGAGTAATTAATCCTGACGCGTCTGTTTGTTTTCCTTAATTAAAAACCACCTCGCGGCGCCTCGCAAGAATCTGGAGCGAAGATGACGGTTCTTCCCACCTGGATGGGGGAGGAAGAAAGAAATCCACGAAAATTATTTTGAAAGAGTGACGTTTTTTTCACCCTCCCGGTACGAGTCTGTCCTCAGCGAAGCACGCGTGACATTCAGGGCGAAGGAATTCGCCGTAAAAAGAGCAGCCACGGCAGAGCTCCGGCTAAGTGAAATCCAAGAAAAGCGTCGTAATGCCTCGGTCCGCGTTCAACCCCCATCGTCACCCGCCCCTTTTCGGTTCTCGAAGCGAAACGCGAAGGGAGAAAGAAGTGTCTGGCGGATAGGGGAATGATTTAGCAACCCCCGGTTGCGTCTGCAGAAGTGGCCTGGTTGAAAACCGGGTTGAACGAACCCTCGCGAGCCCGACCACCTACGTAGACGAGGATCTACATGAGAATAAACGCAGCCGGCCCGCTGCGTTGCGCGTTCTGACCGTAGGACGATGATAAATGGTGCCATTTTATGGGCAACCATACACAGGCTCGCCCCGTATCGCGAGTACGGGGCCGCTGGTCGCGTTGGGCACCGTATGCTTGCTATGTGAAAATTATACCCCATAAAGTGTCGGACGTTGTCAACCTCGAGTCCTTCGTGACGGCTGAAACGTGATCGAGGTCTTCGGGAGTTCTTCTCGAAGACGTTCTCCGTTCCCTTTCGTTTGATTTAGGGCTAATAATCTAACTGCGACGTCTTGGATTCGAGCTACGAGGAAATCTTAGGGACACTGTTCGAGTAGAATCTGTGAGGGTGTAAACTATGGGGGATGATACGTATGAATATGTCTTTGAGTTGTGGGGATCAACGCTCGATGGTTTTTATGAAAATTGGCTCTGTTAGATTATTCGAATTAGATTAATCTAATTTTCTGGAAACTGTAAATTAATCAAATAGGTCATTTAACCTTTTTCTTCCGTAGACTCCTCTTAACACTTGAATGAAGTTTATGGACCCCTTAAAATAACGATTTAGAATATTAGTTCAATTAAGGGGGTAGTCTCATGTGAGACATCAAAAAAGTCAATTTTTTTTTATTACATTGACATATATTAAACAATTATTACTTTAAACTTGCGGAATCAACATCTTTCTCTCTGCCTATCTGTAAGTCGTTATTTTCAATAATGAAAGAAACTACAAATTCAACAAGTAAAATTGTAGATGAAAGTAGCTATTTTACCCAAGAATTTTTCGAGAACTATACGAGATATCGAAATCCTGTTTTTACTAGGTTATATGGTATCAAAAATGATTTATTTTGATATAAAAAAAAAGTTAACTTTGGATGATGACATCAAGGTTAAACGAAGGTCAACTTCATTTTTTCAATTGCAAACTAATTTGAACGCACTACGAACCACGGCTATTAAAAGTCAAATAGCTAAATGTTAGCTTGCACACTATAATTCTGCAAAAAAAGAAATTTTTTCGACAATGTTACGTCACGCTTGATCCATGTCGCGAATTGTCACATTCATTTGACCTCTTCCTCCTCCCTTAAGAAGATGTCGTAAATTGGTGAACGATCCTTCAAGTTCAATGACCACTGTCCTAACTGTACCCGAATTATTAACGACTGACTGAGTATTTATATAATCGACCGATTTTGCAAACGATTTATTCTCGAAATTTAGCTGCCAATCCATGTCTGATCAATGTTTGTACGTTTCATTAATTCACGAAACATAGCGACATCCTCTGATCTTAAAAGAGTAAACTTTCTGGCTTTCCTGCCGTTATAAACGCTTTAAATAGCTCTTTAATGGATCCCATCAATAGTGCACCAATATAGGTCAGTTCACTGATCGAAAGCTTCGAGCTTCTTGTGAACTTAAATTAGTCAGCCTATTTATTCTAGTACCGCCTAAATTATACGCAGCAGTATTTCTGCGCGATAAAAACAGCTGCAGTTATTCATGGATCCTTCAAAACATTAAATTTATTATAACGTTTTCTATCTTAATGTTTTCAGTCCTCGGTAATTATGACAAGTATTTTTCTAAAAATTGTATCGTACAATTGTGGAATATCGAATTGATAGAAAATTTAATTTAAAAAAATATTTTCACGTAAAATTGCTTGTAAAGTGGTTAAAAAGTAAGCAATCTATGTACATATTATTGATTAGTTCGCACGAGATAATGTGATAGTTTTTGATTATGTGTTATAAGCATTATGTATTATTAAAGGAAACGATAAAATTCGTAATAATTATTTCTTATAACTAGGACTCAGACTATTTGAATTGTTTACCATTTGAATATTTGACTATCACTGAAATTTTAATATCACATATTTCCTGTAGAAAATTCATGAATACCTCTTGTTTTTAAATTTTAAGCATATTAATGCTTCGCAAAACCATGAAAGATTACGGAAGTTTTTTTTATTATACAATAATAATTTATTCTACGAGTAACCCCATTTGAGTGTACGTATGATTACAGTACAGAAAAATGAAACGATAAGAATAGTATGGTTTACAATAATGATAGCCATATAAGCGTTGACCTCATAAGTAAGCAGTGTCCATGAAAACTTGATAAAGCCAAGACTTAACTTCAACAACGATAATTTAAATATCGAATTTAGATATGAAACGAACTCCCGAGTCACACATTTCAGATATCGAGCTACCTTTGTGGTAAAAAACAATTGGGAAAATGCCTGTAATCGACCCCGTGACCTCATATTTATCAGAATCTAACGCTATACAATTTTTTTCGTATTTATTTTGACAACTAAGACCTAAAATTATCGTTTCCGCTCAATCCCTCGCCACGATCGGTGTTCGTGAAAAGTTTAAATTATCCATCGTTGAAAGATTGAATCGATCCATCATCGATAGATCCAATGAACCGTTTATTTGTCTCCGTTGCGCCGTTACCTTGACTACCGTTCTTCCGCAGCGTGAAGATGATCATCCTCCGGTTATACCAGAGTCATCATCCTGTTTCGATCGCGCTTAGTGATTCTTTCACAAGCCGGTGACCAAAGAGCGGGAATCTTGAACATCCTTGTGCGAGCCAGTGATTAATCTGTCGATTATCGGATAATCGATGAGTCAGCCTTACGCCGATGCGTAACGCTGGTAGCACACCGATTGGACATCGATGTCGGATATAATTATCGCGGAAGGTGCGGTCTGCGTTGGCACGGCCATTAGGGCAACAAAGATTGATGGTCTACCAACGAAGACGCGCCGTTTGCGAATGGCAAACGTAATTTGTAAAAAAAAAGCCGCTAACGCGCCAGGAGCTGGTAGTGCAGGATAAAAGCTAAATTTGATCTAGTTTTCCTTCTTCTTTCCTTCTTTTCATTGACCATTCCGCGTTATAGGATTCCGGAAGTGATTCTATCAACTCGTCTCAAGGCCCCTCACTTTTACCCTTAAAATAGACCAGTTTCGCGAATCAGAAAATGTCTATTTTCGCTAATTGGCCGCGATCCCGGATGAGTGCATTTTCAAATTAGTATATTTGGAATAAGCGTCCCTCCAATTGGTAATTAGAATTGAACATCAATCGATTTATTTGCTATTTTTATAGAAGATTGCTTTAACTATGGCCTGGATACTTTCGAAACACTATTTCTGTTAATTAGACTGCGAATCTTTATGCAAATTTTATTAATAGAATTAATTAGATGGGAGATTTGTAGAGGGTTGTCTCGACCCTTAAATAAGATAATTCGTATCTTACTTTGAGCATTGCTTATATTTTTGCTTATATTTTTAAATGCTTATAACATTAATAGATTTATTTGTATGTGTACATGATTAAATACATATTTTGTAATAATTTTAATAGCTATGGATTAGAAGAGTCTTTATTAGAAAAGTGAAATTCTTGACTGTGGGATTCGATAACCAGGGATAAAACGACCCCTCGTCGTTGAAGTCCACGGCATTATTAATAATTAATAATAAATTTAAAACCATATTGTTACAGAAGGGAAATATAATAGTGATTTATAGTAGTGATTCACAATAAATGTAAAAAAAAAAACATTTTAATACAAAATCAAAGAAGTTTTGTAACGATGACACAATGGTTTTGCCAAAAAAAAAGGGAAGTGTCGAACAAGAAGAGGTTTACTATTTTTCATAAAACTCTATTATATGGTTACGAGAATAATTTTCTTGTAATAAGAAAGAGTTGCAATAAGTAAAGTGTCCGAGAAAATGTGCGATTAGAGAGAGGAAATATTGTTACGCCATTCCTGGATCCTCATCGAAAATATTGACAGAATAAAGTAAGAGTGTAGGTGTACGTTATGGCTAATGGGGACTTGGAAGAGTTCTTAAAGAAATTAGTTTTTAAGTAATTGGAAAGAAGAAAAGCCCGTATTATCGAAGCGAAACATTAAAGCTCATATAACTTTTGCAAAAAAAAAAATATGAAAATTGATCAGTCGATAATTAGAAACGCGTTGTATGGTCGAATAAAAAAGAAATTAATCGATTTTCAAGTAATAAGATTGCAAAAGCAACACGTAAAAAGCACATAGTGACTGATTCATTATACTCTCAGGATGGAGAATCATTTTGTCGTATAGGAATTATGTATATGTATAAAGTTTAAACAAAAATTTATGAAAAACTTGATTTAAAAACCATTTCATAGAAAATTTAGAGAAAATACCAACAAAATTTATGTTACATCAGTCTTGATAACGAGTTCAAGAATAGTAAAATTTAATTAAAAAATGTAGCAAAGTATGCTAAAACGAATAATAACTGTTATAGTTGCTTAAGGCTGACGAAGAAAAAATTTATTCTAATCACTGCGTAGTATACATACTTACACATGTATGAAAATTTAATTGGTATATTTTAAATCTATCATACGTATTTGTAATTTTAAATACACGATTTACGTATTACATAAATTTTTCTTCCATTCACAGACATGGTGTAGATTTTTATTTGAACAAAAGTTTACTTATACAAAAGCTTGTTCGAATAATTCTAGAGAAAAATAAATTGTTCATATTAAAATAGATAATATAATATAGGTATATGCTTTCTATAATAATATTAGATTTACTTTCGATATATGAAATGTTCGAAATGGAAACTTCAACCCCATTGTTTTTGTTAAACATCGACGATGAATACGGAGTACTTGGTGATCGTAAACGTCAATCGTTTATCGTAGCTGTTAATTATTATTCAGATTCCATTTTTACCCGACACTGTTGGTGGCATTGTACAAAATGGCTGACAGTTTCGAAGCCAAAAAAGGGAACGAAGTTTCCAGACGCAGAAGCGTTTTTCGGACGGATGCGTACAACCGTGAATCTTTCTCTGTTTGCAGGGAACGAAACTATGGATTATTATGGAGTACTTGGGTGGCGGCTCGGCCCTGGACTTGATGAAGGCCGGTAGCTTCGAGGAAATGCACATCGCGGTGATATTGCGCGAGGTGCTCAAAGGGCTGGATTATCTTCACAGCGAGCGGAAGCTTCATCGCGATATTAAAGGTGCATTTACTGGAAAAAGAAGAAGGCGAAAAATAATAAGCTTTTAATGTCTCTTCAGGGGGGGGGGGCTTATGTAAAATGGTAAAACGAGAAGTGATATTTGACAATTTTTTTATAACAGAAGATCTTGATGAAACTTTTCGCCACTTTTCACATGTATTCTTTAACATTTCAAGATACAAATACTTTTTTTTCGTTACGGTTTGTCGACTTTGTACGGTCATCGAACGACATTTTGTTCGTAATAGTACTACGCGTCGTATGAATTAAAATCCTCCTTAAAAAATGCAAAATTGTCGAAGATACGTGGCTCTGAACACAATAAACATAGTTTAAATAATTATTATTATGAAGGATGTTAGTTAGATATTAGTGATATCTATATACAAACTTATGTTACTATATTAAACTAAATATCTGTATTATAAAAAGAAAATCAGAGGAAGATATTAAAAATTAACTTGATAAGTACATTAACTTCTTTTGCAATAATCTATAACGTAAACACAGATTGTTGAAAATTTTCTAATAGATAATTCATATTCACTAATCTTCATTGACAAATTCATCAAATTCTGCATAAATTGTATATAGAAGAAACTAAGAAATCAATTCCAAATATTTCTAAGATAATAAAATATCTGCTATCAAAAACTGGTCTGCATATCACACATAAGAAAAAAGAAAGATTTCTCTAATGAAATTAAACAATGATTCAGTATTGAAAATGGGAGCAAAGTACCTATACCAAAGGGTATATTAACATACCAATTAGTAGCTTTTCACAAAATAACAATTTCTGCCAAATTTCAACCCTCTAGCTTTACTCTAACGGTAGCAATAGGGTAAAACGTGATTTTCAATTGATTTGTTGTAACTTTTGTTCTAGTATATGGAAAATTATGTAAAAAATCAGAGATACTTTAAGATCATACAGGCAAAACTGCTATTACAGATATCAAAAAAAAGAGTTGTTTTTTCACAATGATAAGGTACAGTCATAAATTATTGCAGGTTGCTTGAAATGTTTTACCTCCCTCACCAGACCTTGCCCAACCTAATTTTTACTTATTTCGTGCCTTGCATAATTTTCTCAATAAAAAATCGTTCGGAAACGCCTGTATTTAAATTTTTGAATAAAGAAATAAATTGCCTAAATTACAAAGGAATTATTAAAGCATTATAAATTATAAAGGAATAAATTACAGAAGGTCGTGGAACAAAATACTCGGTATTTACTATTTTTATAAAAGAAACGCGAACGAATTTATTACACAACCCAATATTTGATTGGATTGTGGGATCGTTTTGATAACAGTCGTTGTATTTTGTTTCAAAGCTGCGAACGTTCTGTTGAGCGAAATGGGAGAGGTCAAGCTAGCCGACTTCGGTGTGGCCGGACAGTTGACCAACACGACCAGCAAACGAAACACCTTCGTTGGAACACCGTTCTGGATGGCACCGGAAGTAATCAAACAATCCGCCTACGATGCCAAGGTAATTAGACTGTTACCAAGGTGAACGCGGTCTCTAAAGTCGGGGGGCATATTTTTAATCTCATTATCATAGTTTCGAAGACAATATTTGCGAACTACAACCGCGGGGGGTCGCGTAATCCTGCAGATTTAATTTCATTTCTCGCCACTAACTTAACTTGGTCGGTTTTAGCACGGTTTCGTTGTCCGGGGAAAACAACTTCTGGAAACTTTAATCCCGCCTCTCCTCCATATCCTGACCATGCAGTCGTTCCCAAAGCCAATATTAGCTCCGTAACGAACGAGAATAGCATAACTAATAGGAGTCACCGCCATTTTGAGGTTTATTTTCGCACGAAAAAGAAGGCAATGTGGCAAATTACTCTGTTCTTGAGCTACTCTTATTTAATGTCTGTACTTCTGACTTCCTTTATGCTTGTAATCATTGTTCAGAGCGTACACGTGTGTAGATTAACGTGTAAATTCTATACACATTCATCCGGAATTGATATTATTGCGGGAGAAATGGAATTAAATATGATATGGAAATATGAAAGAAATATACGATAATTGCATATAAAAATATTTAATGATCAAAAGAGGACAGTTATATGCAAGATTTCAAAACAGTTTTATGTCGAAAATAATATACAAATATGACGATAATGCTAAATTAAGTTTAATAAGCGTGCAACAATTTTAACAATATTTGTAAGACACGTCTCGAAAATGTCAATTTTCTCGAAACTGGGTAGGATTTCGGGGGTATGTCTATTCACCAAAAATAATTGTAATTGAGCCCCGCAACCAAAAATAATTTTTTCGGAATGAATTTAAATTTTTAATAACTTTTCAACGAAGCCTCAGTCAAGACATTGATATTCTTGATTTTAATCTTATTTTGGCTTCTAAAATCTCACATTAAAATTTCTCCTAGGGTTGGACGAACACCCTGTATATTACAAAATCCAGATATTTGTGTATTGATTTCCTAAGAATGTCAAAGACGGTCAATTTTTTATAAAACTCGATCAATGTTATATGTTGAATTTCATTCTCCGATCTTCTGCCATCTTTTTGGATAATTTAAATATTTTTTTACATTAAAAGTCATTGTTTTATGCATTACAAAATCCAGATATTTGTTTATTGATTTCTTCGATATTAATGATTAAATAGATATCTAGTGAGACATGGTTTAACGAATACAATGGTTGATATATTTTGGCTGCAATAATTTTTCGTACGTTATCTCGATGTCAAACAATTTATTTCTTAAATATGAACGATGGATAAATATCAAACGATATTCTTCCACATGGTTACTGTTACTTTATCCATTCTAAATGTGCAGTAAGAGAACATAATAACGTAAAATAACGGACTCATTGCGTAACCTAATAATAAAAAGAACCTCTTGTTCCTGTTTGGCTCCTTCGACGGGCTTCTGGAAGGCGGAAAGAGCGGTCACGAAGTCATTAGCATCTCGTTAACGCCTCGCGAAGATCGTAAAACGGGTAACGCTTATTCCGCAGGCTGACATTTGGTCGTTGGGCATCACGGGGATCGAATTGGCCAAGGGAGAACCGCCGAACAGCGAGCTCCATCCCATGAGGGTCCTGTTCCTCATACCGAAGAACAATCCCCCGCAACTGACTGGAAATTACACGAAGCAGTTCAAGGAGTTCGTCGAGGCCTGTTTGAACAAGGACCCCGAAAACGTGAGTTGATCTCCATCCAGCGAGACGCGTCCGACACGGACGCGATTACATGCTCGCGGCGGCTCTGCTAATTTTCCATTCTACCAGCACGTACTTTGCGAACAATCTTTGCAGTCTGCTTTTGTCAGCGGCTTCCGGCCCCGAGAATTCAGCGGGAGATGTCCTCCGAAAGCTAGCCTGCACTCGGTTATTTCGTATCTGCTTCCTCGAATACGTTCTCGTTTCTTTACGGACCGCGCGATGAATTGTTCTTTTCGTGATTGCTTCAGAGGCCAACGGCGAAAGAACTGTTAAAGTTCCAGTTCATCAGAAAGGCGAAAAAGAACTCGTACCTGATCGACCTCATAGACCGGTACAAGAAGTGGAAGTCCCAGCGCAGCGAGGAATCCGAGACCGAGAGCGAAAATTCGGACTCGTGAGTATCGACGCGTGCCTTTTATATTAGGACCGATGATCATTTACATACTAACGTTTAAAAGGAAAAATTGGATCGTCAAAGTTCGAGTTTGTAGTAGTCCTTTGTATTTTCAAACGTGAACATCGCTGACATGGTTTTGTTTGTATTGTAGTGTCAGTTTGATCTGTGATTCTAAATAGTGTAACTGTTAGTCTTGATCTATTATTGGGTTTTGAACTAACAGTTTATGGTGGTTCGACGACGATTTTATAGAATTTATGATTTTGCCAGCTATAAACTAAGGCCCGATTGCCCACGTGACTTTTAACGCTAGAAATACGGACAGTTATGGTGTATTTATTTGTACCGAAGAAATTAAAACGATAGATGTTTGAAGAAATATATAATGCAATGGGTAAATAAATGTTTGTGATATTTCTGATAAAAAAAACCACGGTACATTTCCAGAAATCCAGTAAATATTTTACAGTTTTTATTAGAAATCACGAATCATTTTGACCACTTACAGTAGTTCTAGTGTTAATTACCTAATTAATGAAGTTCATTATTGGTAATGCTTCTCCATATTATAAAATTTCGTTCTTTGAATCTTTCTTTTAAATTTAAAATATCTTAAAAATGTCAAACTTGTTACAAGAGTGACCATAATTTTTTCGTACAAAAATATTAAAAATTATAGAAGTTACATGCAATTGTTTTATTCTAAATACATTAAGTTTAAAGATATCAAGTGTGTTAGAAAGAGTATCCACAATTTTTTCGTACAAAGATATTAAAGATTATAGAAGTTGCATGCAATTGTTTTATTCTAAATATTATACAATACATGTTTTTAAGTTTCTGTGGGAGTAAATAAGGGTCGTTTTCTTTAGACGTGATCTGACCAAAATTGCATAAAATGGGTAAAAGAGATCACAGTTTGAAGAATTGGTAAGCTTAGTAATGAGAAATGGTGTCATGATGGTTGTTTCTGTTCGCAGGGAGGAATCGAAACAGGATAGCGACATGGACGAACCATGGATAATGACCGTGAAGGGTCCACACGGAGTGAAGGGTTCCGTGGTGCCCATTCTGCCACTGGACGAGCAACCAGCCTCGAATCACAGATCCTCCAATGACAATCAGCAAACGAAGCCACATGCCAACGGAGCCTCGAGGTCTCCGCCGAAGGATTCCACGTTGAATCATTATAGAAGCGAATCGCGGGACTCGGTGCGCGATGGCCAAGCAAAGCACACGCCGGTAAGAGTCCTTTTCCCAACGATCGCAATTATCCATTTCTCTGAAACGTGCTTCGAATAAAAGGCTCCTTCGTTGTATGGAATAATATTCGTTTGTGACTCCCTAAGATAATTATTTGAAGCAGGACCTCTCGTGTCCTGGTTTAGATTAGGCCGCCTCTAAGCACCCTCGCTAATGTTCGCTAGCCTTTCCCTCGATATTGTTCGCGAAATCCCCATTTCTAAGTCGCCATCGTACAATTAATCACTGAAAGAACGAAAATAATATTTTGATATTTTCCAAATTATACATACGATAGAGATGCAAAGCGATTGTAAAGCATTGTAAATTACAATGAACTACAAGCATTTTTCGCTTGAAATGCGAACATTGGAGAGGGATTACTGTACTTAAAGGGCTCCTCCAGTAAAATAAACGGGAAAGTAAGCATTCTTTCTTCAAAACAAGTGCAGTCGTCGCACAGTGTTCGAAAATGACGATTAAAGTGCATAAATCCACAAAAACAAGCTTATGAACGATTATTGGCACTATTAACGTTAATTTTGCTTAATAATTTTTATATTATTTAATTAAAGAAAAAAAGTGAAATGTATTTATTATGAAAGTTTCACTGCTGCATAATGTCCTTAATTATTTAATGTATGTAAATAATGAAGGAAATAATAGAAAATAGTAATAATAAGAATAGGATTCAAACCAAAGAAATGAACATAAACTACAAGTCCGTAAAACTTACGATAACTGCATATTAAAATTGGTTCTTTTTGATTACCTATGTTTAAAATTATAATAAATTTTGATCAATTGTTTTTACTCTAAAATAAAGTATGTACCTTTCTGTGCAACATTCATACAGTACAAAATAAAATCATTGTAATATCATTCTTTGCTGGAAGGAGAATATGAACTGCAAAAACAGCTTTCCGAGAAGAATAGAAACGTCGAGTTTCTGTGTAAAAATTAACGTTTTTAAACAGTCTGTAGGGATAAACAATGTTTAGAATGAAGAAAATTGGACTTTTTCGCGGATACATCGCCGTTTTCGGATACTGAGCAGATTGGAGCATCACTGTTTTTAATAATGATTGTGTTAAATTGCATTTTCCAGTCACGGCCGCACGAGGCTGCGCCACCGCCGCCAGTAGACACGCGAGAGACACGCGACATCGATTGGGAGTCGACGCTGAGGGGAAACAATCGAGAGAGGAACAGAGACATCCGGAGAATGGATTTCGGTTCGAAGGAAAAGAGGTGTAGCAAACTAGACGTACCTGACAAGTGGGACTCGATGCGGAGGAAGCTGAGGAGAGAAGTTCGAGAAAGGGACAAAGAAGTCCGGGAAACGGATTTCAGTTCGAAGGAAAATAGGAGTAGCAAACAAGCACCTGCCGAGTGGGACTCGACGCTGAGGATGCTGAGGAGAGAAGATCGAGAAAGGGACAGAGAAGTCCAGGAAAGGGATTTCGGTTCGAAGGAGAAGAGGTGTAGCAAACTAGACGTACCTGTCGTACCTATGGTAGACCACAGGCCCGACGAAGACAAACAGAGACCGAGAAGCTCGCAGGAACAGAAACATCCGCGAAGCACAGCTCTTTCCGACGTCGTTTTACCTCTCCTTTCCGAGGTAAATAGCTTTCTTACGTAAATGAATTACAACAGAGATCGGCAAACAATTTATTGCGTGTACTTATCGAACGGCTTGCGAAGAAGGAGATTTTTAATGAATTTTTTAATGAACTTTGTGGCGTCGCCTCCCGTGCTCGCCACCAGAGGGGTCGCGCTCTCACAAGCGCTCGACTGACCTCTCGGTTGATCCAATATCTCAGTCGTTTAAGGCAGAGCCTGTTGGAAAGCCTTACTGATGAGTCCACTAGCAGGCCCGGACGAAACACGCCCCCTCCTTTCCTTTTTTGTCCTCCTACGAATTCTCCACGTCCTATTCGCGGCGAAGCAGCGCCACAACTTCATGACAAACGACACAAATTCTGTCTAGATTGTCGTTTTTTCGGTTTCGCGATTTTTTTTTTAATGGTAAGCAGGCTATTTTGCATCGAGATTTGGCAGATTTATTTATCTTGCAAGTATGTGCAGTATTTTTTTCATCCAAAAATATTGAAAATCGTAGTTGTTATAGCTTCTTGTTTAATGGCTCTTCTAAAAAGGATGCTCTATTAGCTCTACCCTCGATCCCATCTAATCCTTTTGTCGGATACAGAAAGGGAGAAAGTATCTATATTAGGAAATGTGTACTTATAATAGGAACTAGGGAGAACTAAAAATTTCGATAAATACAAAAATGGCAAAGCTTTAAATTCTACAAAAACACGTGACAATTTTATAGATAGTTTTATGGGGGCTTAAACTACACAGCAAGCGAATGCAACTGCTTTCACGAAGAATGGAAACAAAATTGCTCTTGAAACTTTATTGTTGGATCTGGCACGATAACCTGAAAGTAGCTCCATATTTTGTTTCGTCCGTAGCTCTGAAAGACAAGGCAGATTTTACGCCGTCTTTGAAATACATCTTTCTTTCTCTTTATTTGTCGCAGCTTCAACGGAAGCATCAATATTCGGCAAGAGATAATAATGGCGAGGGCGGAAGTGGTATTCGTAAGAATGTAAGCGCGATAGACGAACTACGCGGTGCGTTCGAGACAGCGGAACGCACTTCACCGGGAATGACCGAAGCCCTCATCAGAGAACTCCTTAAGTCCTTACTTCCTGCCAATCACTCGGAGGGCCGTTTGTCTATGCTGATGGAGAAGGTTATTCTAAGGTAACGTTTTAAGTCCTTGTAAATTTATTTGCACAACGAACAACATGTTTGTTTGAAACATTATAATTACTGTAGAACCTTCTTTATCCGAATCACCCTTATTCGAATGCTTTACATTCTAGCATTCGATCGTTTTGTTATCTGAACATATCATAAAATTGATTCCGATTAACCATAGTTCATACTCTTCTGGAAAAAGATTACCATTTTTTGATCTAACTTGGAAAAAAAATATGTATAATATTGGTAATAGCAATTGCACAGTTTTCCAAATTAATTAAACATTGTATCATAAAACTTTTTATAAGTATAATTCCTTAACTTTAAAATACATTTCTTGTAACTTAGATCTAGAAATAATAATTTCCTTTGTGAAGAGGACATATGCTTGATATAATTATCTCTACATTGTGCTTTTTATACAGGGTGTTTGGCCACCCCTGGGAAAAATTTTAATGGGAAATTCTAGAGGCCAAAATAAGACGAAATTCAAGAATATCAATTTCTTGATTGAGGCTTCGTTAAAAAGTTATTAAAAAATTAAATTAAAAAGTTTCAAATCATTCTGGAAAAATTATTTTCGGTTACGAGGGTTAATTTTAATCATTTTTGGTGAATAGACATATCCCCAAAATCCTATGCACTTTCGAGAAAAAAATTCGTGTAGGTCCTGAAATTTTTCGGCGAAAAAGAAAAATTTCATATCGTTCTAAAAAAATTATTTTCAGTTGCGGGAGTCGCTTATAATCATTTTTAGTCTATAGACATACCCCTGAAATCCTACCCATTTTCGAGAAAAAAATTCAAGTAGGTACTGAAATTTTTAGACGAAATTAAAAGATTTCAAATCATTCTGGAAAAATTATTTTTGGTTGCGGGGGTCAATTACAATCATTTTTGGTGAATAGACATACCCCAGAATTCCTATGCACTTTCGAGAAAAAAATTCCTTACCGAAAATATAATTTCTAGTCAGAAATGTTACCCCTAAATTTTATGCGAATCTTTAAAATGTCATAACTCCTGAACGGATTGGACGATTTTAATGTTTAAAAAAGCAAACTACGTGTATTTTGATGGAGAATATGTGGAAATTGCAAAAATATTCGAAAAGTTGATCAGTGACACCATAAAATGAGAAAAACCCCATAAAAATGGTCCAATTTTCAAACAGCCATAACTCCTACAATAGTGAGTATATTTCAATGAAACTTTTTTCTGAAGTAGAGCCCATGGGTACCTACAAAAAAGTATTAGACAACTTTTCTGTAGAGCGTCAAACAAAATTATTAAAAATCAAAAACGAATTTTTAAGTAAAATCGACAGGAGATAGGTGCCTAAATTTTTCGACGAAAAAAAAAAATTTCAAATCGTTCTAAAAAAATTATTTTCAGTTGCAGGGATCAATTTCAATCATATGTGGTGAATAAACATTCTTTACCAAAAATATACTGTCTGGCCAGAAATGTTTTCGCGAAATTTCATGCGTATGTTTAAAAGGCCATAACGTCTGGACGGATTGATGGATTTTAATGATTAAAAATTCAAACAATGCGTGTTAGAACTTCCATTAAAATTTTTCCCAGGGGTGGCTGTACACACATTAGTTTGTTATTTTATTCGTAGAGATCAGTTTCGTCTTTAGCTATTAATCTGAATAATAAATACAGGTTCTACTGTAATTACGCTTTGTCGTTTTTTTTTTTTACGCAGAATAGATAGAAGTGGAAAGAAACAATTTAATACGATCTTCTAAGAACTGTCAATAAAAAAACTAAAATTAAGTCAGATTATTTAAAAATGTTAAGCTTCTTTGTTCAAATTACTTTGAATTATAATTATGAAGAATATTTAATTCTGTGAATTTCAGATTTTCAGAAGTATGAACTTGTGCTTTTTCCAGGGATACGTAGGGACGCGAGAGGGCGAGGGTTCGCAAGAGATTGTGGTCCGAGAACATCCTGACGTTGTAACGACTCGTTATTTCTCGTTTATCAGATTTATTATTCCGTACGAGCCGATACGTTGTCGACGAGTGCCGGGTCCGAACGTGAGAGGAAGGTAGAAGAAGAACGTCGCTGCAACGACCCGGGCATTTTCAATTCCCCTTTTGGTCCGCCAAAACTAAAGCAAACAGCAAAACTTTCGTTCCACTTAACAGTCTTCTCTTCATTTCCGACTGGACGCGAAGCGTATCGCGACGCGATTTTAATCCGAACTCCGAACTTGTTTTCACTCGCGAAAACGATGCATCGTCCCTCCGTTGCGAGAACGGAAAGCAAATTTACAAATTTATCTGCTAGAGTAAAAAAAAAAAAGGTTATACCATCCAGTTGTCCTCGCGTAACGGCGACAGTTACCAGTTGAGAAAAAAAAATATTAGCCCCCCCCCCCCCCCCCCCCCCTCCCGCCGAATCGTTAACAAGTTAGTATTTGGAAAATTACGAAAAGAAAAAAAATATGAAACGCAAGTCGTAGGGAGATAGTTGAGAAATATTTTTGCAAATCATGCAGCCAACCCCGTTCAGGATTCTTTGTACGTTCTTCGTGTTCGGTATCGACGCAACCTCGAAGAGTGGAAAGATATAGTTATAGGCTCAGCCGATGTCTGGTGAACAGGGGAAAGAGGGTATTCGTTGACAGGATCTTGCCTCATTGTAGATACATCCGGAACATGCACTACCCACGACTTTACCAGAGATATCATAGCCGTGTTCTGAATCGCGTTGGTTTCGAGCGAGTTCGCGTTCGCATATGCTGCCCTCCTGCCGCGCGAATAGATAAAAACATATTTATTTAAACAATTTCACTGGGAGGGGAATAAGCGAGACGGAGATAAAGTGTTTCCGTCAGCATCCAAGCAGGAGAACAAAAGAGCTGTCCTTTGAGCGAACGCGCCTTCCCGTTGCTTCCTGCGTTAGTGCACGTTTCGGATTTGGGGGGAAAAGTCGAAGGAAGGAGGATGCCTCCGTGCCGGAGGCTTTGTAAATATGTATGTAGCACGATAAGATAGTCTTATTGTTCTGATGATCGACGTCTCTGCCAGTCGGTTGCGCAGCTCCGTAACACGATCCCGTTGTCCTACGTTTGTAGCACTAGTTTCCTTCGTAACGATACAGAGAGCTAGGGTAAAAGAAAAAAATCGTCTTTTGGGCCTCTTTCAGACGAGACGCAGACCTTCCTCCTTATCAGATTGCCATTCCACGAGGCAAACATCGCCGAATATTTTCCGAGACTCTTGTACTGTCTACGTCAGTGTTTCACAAACTATGACCCACGAGCTCAGAAAAAAGATTGGAGACGAAAGCTAGAAACTACAAAACTTTCAAATTTGCAACGTCCGAAATTGTTCGAGTTATCCTTTTTATGAATTCCATTGGGATTTTGTGTTGCGATAAGATGGTATTACTTGCGAGACAAGTAGCAAGGAATCACTGTTCGATAAAAGAGTTGATTCATTGTTAACCCCTTGACGTACGATTTAATTTCAAATAATTTGCCGAACCTACAATATTTAATTTTGTTTAAATTTGCTCGTACAAGGAATGACCACGGAAAAGAATAGATTTGTCTTATGAGTACTTCGTCAATGTAAAAATGTGTCGTCGATGCCGAGTGAGAAACTTGACATTGAGTACTTGTAACGAGTCAGGCTCGTCATTGTACGGTAAGGGGTTAAACGGTATTGAATAAATCCTAAAAGAACCATGCAAGCTCGATAACTTTCTAGAAATTTATTCCTCTGTGTTAAAAATCTTTTAATTTAAAATATATTTACCTGCATCGAGGGGAACGGTGGAGTTTGAGAAACACTGATCTATGATATTTTACGAGTCACTGCATTGGTTGGTCGAGGCCATCGAGGAACCATCCCCACCATTTGACTATACGCGACGATGTAAGCCATGTTTGGCGCGATTATGGCGGGGGAAGTGGCCTCGAGCGACGAGTCGATTTTGTCGCGACTGTATGCAACGAAGCGTGGCGAATGTAGCAGTCTGTCGGGCCCTGACTGTACAACTTGGTGCCTCATCGCCGAGTATCTCGTTCGAAGGAGCCCTTAGGCGCGTTCAAAGCTGACCCTTCGGTTCAAAAGAAAAGAAAAAATGACAAAATGACAAAAAAAAAAGAAACACTAGCAGCGATATTTAACGAATAGTCGAGGCGAACGGCGGCGCGAACGAAACTGAGATATGCTTTCGTTTTTTCGAGTTTAGAGTTCTTCCACTAGTTTGTCCGGGTAGAGTTCTTAGTCGAGCCGTTCCACGATCGAACCTGAGCTGTGATAACTCCCGCGGGACGTCGGCACTTAATCCACGTTGTTTGTAAACTAATGTATTTTATAAAGTATATATATATATACATATATATATATATATATTTATATCTATATATATATATATATATAGAAAGAGAGAGAGAAAGGCAGAAAAATATTCCTCGTGAAGATAGATGGACAAAGTTAATCGAATCATGAGGGCAGTCATCGTGTGTACGAACAGAGTCGCCCGCGAACGGCGCGAAAACATCGAAAGCGACGATCGCTGCACCCTGGCCACGGAAGATTCAAAACGACGGAGGAAAGCATGAGGGTGATAGAGAGTGCGAGAGATGAAGAGAGAGTGAGTGGGAAGAGGAACGCGCGCATGTGAATACAAGAATGATTAAAAAAAAAAAAAAAATTGTAAGAAAGACGAAGAAAGTGTTTAGCGTCGCGCGAGAGTGGAGCTAGCGTAAACAGAACAGTGTAACGAGACGTAGTTATTAATTGCCAGGAAAATCGTACGGACGAAGAAGAGAGGCGACAGAGAGACCTAACTATCGTAAGCCCCGCGACACATGTTACGTAGTTGCGTTTATTCCAGTCAGCGAGGCGGTCGATGGGTGAGAGCCGCGATACTCCTGCGATTATTGTTGTAAAAAACATTGTCAGCTACGACGACAACCCGGAACGTTGAACACCGCCGATCTACGCTCTACCATTCTCTCCTCTTTTGTTCTTTCTCTTTACCGACCCGTTCTCCTACCACGCGTTACCCTTTTCTCCCCCCCCCTTTTTATTTTCTCTGGACCGAGAAGAATGCAAGAGACGATGACAGAGTACGTAGGAGGATTTTACCACTCTTTTTTTCTTAGTTATTTTTTTTTTTTCCTTTATTTCTTTTAGTTGAATTATCTTAGTTAATCAATCGCTACACTCTACTACTGTTAATATTATGAATTTATCGTCTTATCGTTGTTTCACCGTTGGGTTAGGTTTTCTTTTCGATGACTTTTACGACGGTCGCTACCCCCCCAGTCATCCTCGTAAAGCTGCCATAAAACGCTTACCGGCTACGCTCTAATAAAGACACTCAGAAAACTCGAAAGGTTTCAACGAATTATCTTCCCGTATCTCTTCTTCCGATCCTTGCAACGAACGCAACCCCGATCCCACGGAAGAATGACACTAGTCGAGCTGTGTAATTACCAGTGGGAGATGAGATGCTGACACGCTAACCACGAAACGACGAAAGGGACAGAGGGAATCGTTCTTGGCTTGTTTAAGGGCTTGATGCTCGACTTGCCCCAATAATAACCAAGAGTCAATCGAGTGGAGACGATTCCCTTTGCCTCTTCCGTCGTTTGGCTCGTTGGTAGCGTGCCATCATCTCGTCTCCCGATAATGCTTTGCTCGTTAGACGTTAAACATTCAAGAATCGAACGAATCCTTAAATTTCGAGGGCTTTTTAAAACGTGCACCGAACGTATATGGCTGTGCAAGCAGTGTGCTTAAATTATCGGGGTCCCGGAGGCGTAGTGGTTAATCTATCCGAATAATAACGATCGTTGTGTATCGAAAGAGAGAATGTTCATCTTCTTCGAAAGTATTAACGTTTCATTTTTCTCGCGATTCAATAGCAACACGTTAGTCAATACATTCTAGATGTGCTGACACTTTAATGCAATTTTCACCAATTTTCTGGCAACGCTGAGAGTTCCCAGACAAGCCGTGAGCACGCGAAACACCGAATCGTACCTAGTTTGCACCGACCTGCGCGTTTTATTTATTAGCAATAGCCATACGTAACGTTGTAAGGAACTTTTGCATTCTGTTTCGAACGTTTACGAGGATCGAGATCGTTCGGGGTTTTCTTCTTTGTAAATCTTCTTTACGGGTCGTCGCGAGGGGAGCTGTGTTTTCGAACGTTCATTTTGCAGATCGTTGGTTTCAGTTACACACGGTGATAGGGAGTGAGATATAACCGAGAAACGATGATCATCGCGGCCGTTTCTCTCAGCGATCTCAAGAAAACGCTGAAGAATATCCGTAAACCGCACCGCGTTCAATCCGAATTATGTGTCCTACCGTAACCAGCACTCTTCTTTGTATGATATTCTTAGCTATTATTCATAATATATTCAGCGTTATAACATCGTGGTAACAATAATAATAATAATTATCGACGTAGAATATAAATATATATATATATATTTTTTGTATTTTACTTCTACCTTGGCTGCATTGGACTGTATTATATTGATTATATGTGGCATGCCGAGGGCGTGTACAAATACGAAATAAAGATCAAATAAATCACGATCGACGGATGCTTCTCTGTACTGGCTACTCTGTTTCGAATCGACGAACGAGCCGCGTTTCTCGATACCCGCGGGGACCAACAAACCGGAGTGAAATCAGTGAAAATTTCAGCAAAGTGTCATAATAAATACGATGAAATATTGAAACTCGAAATATTACTTTCGTCGCTGGTACGGACAATCGATTGGAATCGCAAATGTCTTCGTTCGAAAAACAAAAATTACTTCGGGATACCACTGGAAAAAGCGGGGGACCATGTACAAAGTTTATTCCTTACTTTGGTGCACGAAACTGTACAGTTGCAACGCAAAAAAGTTATGCAATTCGGTTAGAAATGTTTCGAGGAGAAATTCCGAAGACCAGAGAAGAGTGGCTGTTGAAAATTTGTCGAAGAGGATTTGACGTGGCATCCAAAGACTGATAAAAGTTTAAGAATATCGAAATATTTCTTTTTACCAAAGAGTAATTTGTTGTGATATTAAACCGAATACTTGGAATTACTTATGACAAATGGGGGTAAGGTAAGTTTCGTTTTCAGGTAAGTAATTTTACTTGTCAGCTCTTTTTTAATTGAACTTGTTTCGTGTGGATATGTTGTACAGGCGTCGTGTTTTGTAGCCTATATTCGTTTTTGCAAGATTAAGCAATGTCAAAGTGTAGAAACTATACTGCCTTATTTTTAAATCTGAAATTATTCCTGCTGTTTTGTAATAAATAAAAATGTATGATCTATTATCTTGAAAAGCTAACTTTTGTGACAGAAAGGCTGTTGGAATTATATTTTAAAATATCTTTGATTCGTAGTTGTTAATTGCGAATAAGTAATACAAATTGCTTGTATTGACCTTGATTTCAATGGTAGTTCAAAGTTCCTAATATTTCTGGACTTATTATTTAGTTAAAAAAAAATCTGAGAGAGAATTATAATCTTTATAATAATGATGATATAATTATAATTGATATAATGAACAATATGAGATTTAAGGCTTTTACGGCCTGAATGTGTATACACAATGCGTATACAATGTGTATACATATATGCCTACTATGCCCACCACTCTGTTAGACGCTAAGGAAGTTCGTCGTCACTACTGTCGATTACGATGCACTCAATTTTGCCCAATCTGGCCACCGTGGTCGAGACAGCCGCCCAAGTTTGTCGCGGAATAGTTCGTTATTTTCAACGCTAGATGGCGCTCATTTTTCAACCTCAAACCCCCTGGTGCTAAAACGTCCAAGTTTGTCGTGGAATAGTTCGTTACCTTCAACGCTAGATGGCGCCTATTTCCCGACCTCAAACCCCCTGGTGCAAAAACGCCCAAGTTTGTCGAGAAATCCATCTAGCGTGGACGATGCGAACTATTCTACTACAAACTTGGGCATTTTAGCACCAGGGGGTTTGAGGTTGATAAATAAGCGACATCTATCGTCGAAAATAGCGAACTATTCCACGACAAACTTGGGTGTTTTGCCGTAGATGGTAGTGCAAATCATGTACCACCGATGGGTCACGCTTTCTTTAACTTATGCACAGGAAGTATCACGGACAAATTAAACGGACATTTATTATAATAATAATAAGCTTTAGACACTGTTGATTAATTAGATTGACGTATATATAGTCTCAAGTTAATGTGTATTATGCTTGATGCGATGTGAAACCATGTACTTGTCAAATGAAATGTGCAAACTACAAATATGTCTTTGTTTGTAAACTTAAGATCTCTATTTGTTTAATAAATACAATGCAATATATTGCCTCGATATCTAAGTATTTGAACCATCAAAAACAACATCAAAATACTACAATTTAGCTGAACCACTGGCCATTGTTAAAATCATATGGGATTCCTCATGCAACGTGTAGAAATCTTGTTTAATTCTCATAATCTCAAAAGGACTGACTAGCTAACGTATGATTGTCTCTTGGTTTCTTTGTATTCTAAGGAATCTAATCACTCTTTTTACCAACATGTCATTAAAATAGGGATAACAAATATTCTGTGTATATAAATTCCAAGCGTATAAATGTATTTATAATTTAGTTATAATAATAATAATAATAATAATAATATTTTAGACACTATTCTTGTCAGAAAACACCGTTAACCTGTGGCATAGCTTAGCGATGTCTTCTGACAGGAATAGGACTGTTTTTAGACAAGTTTCAAACCCTGACGTTAATAGTGAAGCATTTACAAGTGATCTAAATTATTGAGTACTCTATTGTTACATTAATAAATAAATTAAAGTTAGTTTTCGATCGTAAATAATTGGAGCACCATCTACTGTGCAGAAAGGTGAACTATTCCACGACAAACTTGGGCGTTTTAGCACCAGGGGGTTTGAGGTCGGGAAATAAGCGCCATCTAGCGTTGAAGGTAACGAACTATTCCACGACAAACTTGGGCGTTTTAGCACCAGGGGGTTTGAGGTTGAAAAATGAGCGCCATCTAGCATTGAAAATAACGAACTATTCCGCGACAAATTTGGGCGGCTGTTTCGATTCCCACGAGGCGGTCCGAAACTATTTGGGGTAGCTTCAGAAATGCCAGATTCAGCACCCGGTGCTCTATTCACCCATATCATATCACGCGTACGTGAGCTCATAGAGTTTCGGAAAGTCGACAAAGGCAAACTGACACATGCCCTGTTTCTCGATTACTCCGAAGCTGCCCGAAGTAATTTCGAACCGCCTCGTGGGAGTCCAGAGAGAAAGGCTCACATTTGCCTTCTCGCTCGTGACAACTGAAATCCGACCCCCCGTCTACAGCATACGATTTGGAATCTCGTCTAACCAGATATCTTTATTTGCCTTTCTTAGACTTCATTACTGAACTCTGCAAATTACTCCTGGTTTCTATTTGCCTCTGATGACCTCTGATGACCAGTGCTGACAAAAGTACAGAACTCCCGACAACTTTTGACACCATACAGCGACTGTTACTGATTGCTCCTGATTACTGCTTGCCTCTGCTGGACTCTGCTGACCATCGCTTATATTTCTGACAACCTATAACGATTACTACTGACTTCTGCTTACCTCTGTTGGTCTTTGCTGATCTCTGTCAGCGTGTGCTTGTCTCTGCTGAACTTTCCTGGCCTCTGCCGAACGCTACTGACCACTGCAGGTATTTCTGATAATGTATAACGATTAATACTTACTACTGCATGCCCGTACAAGTCTCTGCTTGCCTTTGCAGGTTTCTGCTTGCCTGTGCATGCCTTTGCTGGCCTCTGCTGAACACTGCTGATCATCCCTGATGCTTCTGATATCGTATAATAATTACTACATGCTACTGTTCGCCCCTGCTGATCTCTGCTTGCCACTGCATGCCTCTGCTCGTCTCTGCTGACCGCTGCTGACCACCTCTGATGCTTCCAACAACATATAACGCTTACTACTTGCTACTATTTGCCCCTGGTGATCTCTGCTTCCCACTGCTGGCCTCTGCTGACCAACTTATATTTCTGGCAACGTACAACGATTTCTACGACTCCTGCCTTCCTCTGTTAACCTCTGCCAGCGTCCCCTGGCCTAAGCTGGCCTCTGCTGACCGCTGCTGACCGCTGCTGACCATTGCTGACAAATTGTGACACGATGTAATATAATATAATATGTTTATATGTATTAAAGTGTTGTATAATGTAAATCTATGGCAATAAATGATACAATTTCAAAGAATTCTATGTGTTCTCATCATTTTTACCCTTCTTTTCCTATCGAAATCATTCCCTTAGTTATAAGACACTCTGAATCTTTTAAAATTTTCTAAGTTCCCCGGAAAGATTTTAAATTTCCCGCCGCCAGGAATTTTTGAGAATTCCTGGAAATGACGTCATTTCTAAGAATTCCTGAAATTACGTAATATTACGTAACATTACATAATCTTTGCCGAAAAATGCCGGCCGGAGAAATTTTAAAGAGCTATTACGTAATATTACGTAATATTACATAATGTTACATAATATTACGTAATTTTTGCCGAAAAATTCTGGCCGCGAAAAATTTTAAAGAGCTATTACGTAATGTTATGTAATATTACGTAATATTACGTAATAGCTCTTTAAATTTTTGGCCGAAAAATTCAGGCCGGAAGTTTAGCCGCTGCCTGAAACTTCTTGGAAATTTCAGGGATTCCGAGAAGTTTCAGGGACGCCGGTAAGTTTCAGGGATCCGACAATTTTCAGGAATTTTTAGAAATGACGTCATTTCTAATTTGGAAAATTTGGAGAGGGAAAGAGGGGTAAAAAATGATGAGAATACATAGAATTCTTTGAAATTATATCATTTATTGCCATAGATTTACATTATACAAAACTTTGATACATATAAACATATTATATTATATTACATCATGTCACAAGTTGTCAGCAACGGTCTACAGTGGTCAGCGATGGTCAGCTGACGTCTGGAGATGTTGGCAAAGGCCAGCTTAGGTCGGGAGATGCTGGCAGAGGTCAGCAGAGGCTGGCAGTAGCCAGTAGTAATCGTTGTACGTTGCCAGAAATATAAGCGGTGGTCAGCAGTGGTTAGCAGCTGTCAGCAGAGGCCAACGGAGGCAGGCACAAGTCAGTAGTAATCGTTATACGTTGTCAGAAGTAACAGGAGTGGTCAGTAGCGGTCAGCAGAGTCCAGTGGAGGTAGGCAGAAGTCAGTAGTAATCGTTATACGTTGTGAGAAATATAAGCGGTGGTCATCAGAGGCCAGCAAAAGCTGGGAGAGGCTAACAATAGCCAGTCGTAATCATTATACGTTGTCAGAAGTAACAGAAGTGGTCAGCAGCGGTCAGCAGAGGCCAGTGGAGACCTGTTGACGGGAGGTCGGATGTTAGTTGTTCAAGAGAGAGAAGGGAAGTGTGAGCCTTTCTCTCTCGATTCTCACGAGGCGGTCCGAAATTACTTCGGGCAACTTCGGAGAATCGAGAAAGAGGGCATGCGTCATTTTGCCTTTGTCGGGTTTCCGAAACTCCACGAGCTCACGTACGCGTGATCTGACATAGTGTGAGAGAGTACCTTCGGTGCCTTTCTGGCATCTCTGGGTAGGTTCACAACATCGAGAAAGACAGCATGTGTCAGTTTGCCTTTGTCAACTTTTCGAAATGCTACGAGCTCACGTACGCGTGATCTGGCATAGCTGAGTAATGCACCCGGTGCTCAAACTGGCATCTCTGCCTCAAACCAAAGACTCCACTCTTGATGATACAAACTGCAACTTGTTTGCAAAACGTTGACAAATTGTTGAACATGAATTCGAGTATCGTGAACAATATTTTGTGCTGGTTTTGTAAAAATAATATAGATTTCCAACGAGGTATCGATCAATGGTGGAATTGGACATACGAATCGAAATGTTTATTAACATGTCTGCGCATAAATCATCAATTATAACGTAGCCATAACCTACAACTGAGGTTATAGCCACCTTGCGGTGATATTTACGAACTACAGCGAGCTACGACGAAATGCAACTCGCACTCACTTCTATATAACGTCATAATTCCAGGTGTTAGTTTAGTTCGCATGCTTGGTCGCCGGACACGTAGTTGCAACATTTATCGGCTCGTAAAACGAACAAGATTTACGATGCACGTGTAAATATGACAATCGAAAGATACTTGTTGTTAGACATCGTTGAAAATAATTGTTAAGTAAAAGGCCATTAACGCTGTCGATTGATAGGCACCGTTCGTACGAATTGAAAAGAATGTTTGATATCGTAAAAAGTTGACTCTTGTTCGGCAAGACGCCGGATCATCAGAGACCCATATTCGTTAGGACGGTTTTATCTCAGAGTTAGGCCATGTGTTTACATTGTTCGAGCTTCAGTGCTCCCCTCTCCGCCCTCACGCTAGACTTCAGACCGATAGGATTTGTTCCCGCCTCTGAAAAGATGCATTCCATTGGCAGTTTCTAACATAACAGTGATCGCGAGAGACGGATTACGGTGTACACTATTTTTTAGAGGAAAACCAAGAACGTCCACGATGTCGGAGTCGATTCAGTTGATGAATCAGAGCAGTGCCTTCAGTGAGCTCGTGGATCACGAAGATAATTACAACGACGAAGTTTCATCGGACGGTGGAAGTACTACGTCATACAGCGATACGGAACCCGAACTACAAGATTTCGAAAGCGATGTGTTCTCTGGCCTGGAGTCGGACGAGGATGACACGGACGATAGAAACCAGATTATTTCTGGACGTATATGGGGGTATATACCTCGTAAAGTTGGCGCGGAGCAATTGCAATACGCGTCACGGACTGGTAATTTGACTAGGAGAAGCGAAAATATCGAGTCCATCAAAGAATCGTTTAACCTTTTTATCAACAATGAAATCATCGACATGATCGTCACGCATACGAATAGGAAAGCAGAGGAATCTTACGGTAAACAACCGCAGAAGCAATGGAAACCAGTAGACCGCATCGAAATCAATGCGTTTCTTGGGCTTTTATTGATCATCGGGCGATTCAGAGAATCGGATGAATCTAAGAACTGTTTATGGACAAAGAACACAGCGTTTTCTAGGCAGGTTTACGCGGCGGTGATGTCGTGCGATAGATTTAAGGACATTTTAAAATATATACGATTCGACGATAGGACCACGAGGCCGGAAAGAAAAATTAACGACAAATTAGCGGCGCTCAGGGACGTGACGAACATATTCGCGGAGAACTGTAGGGAATCTTACGATGCGACAAACGCGGGCACGGTGGACGAGCAATTGGTCACTTTTCGTGGTTTGTGCCCGTTCAAAGTTTACATGCCCGACAAACCTGGAAAATACGGGATAAAGTTATGGACGCTTTGCGACGCGCAGACGTTTTATTGTTGTAATTTCGACGTGCACCTGGGGAGGTTAAGGAACATCGCCGAGAACGATCAAGCCGTGGTTAGACGACTCACCGATTTTTGGAATCAATCCGGACGAACTGTCACGACAGACAATACCTTCACGGATATCGCTTTGGCCGAAGATCTGTTACAAAATAAGATTTTCCTCGTGGGCACGGTGCGTAAAGATAAAAGGGATCTACCGAAATCGATGGTTCACACGTACTCGAGGCAACGATTTTCGTGCGATTGTCTGTACACGACTAACCTCACGCTGGTATCGTACATTCCGAAACCTCGAAAGTGCATCGTGCTGCTGTCGAGCTCGAGCTACCATCACGAGCATAGCGTTTCCGGGCCGGAAGATAACTACAAACCGGAAATAATCTCGTATTATAACTCTACCAAAAATGGTGTGAATACGTTTAATACGTTGTTAAGGGAATACTCTTGTCGGAGAGCCACGAGACGCTGGCCGTTGTCGCTTTTTTTAAATTACGTCGACATGGCCGCTTACAACGCTTTCGTCGTGTGGGTTATGAAGAATCCCGCCTGGGAGAGCCACGTCTCCATGAAAAAACGAAGGGAAATGTTTCTCGAGAAACTGGGAAACGAACTGTACGCGCGAAACATCGAGAGGCGCGCCACCGATTTCGAGAATCGGAATATTATAGTTCCTAGGCACGTTGTGAACGCGATCGAGAGCACGGGCAGAAAACTGAAAAGGAAAGAGATGACGTTAGACTATCGGAAACGTTCGAGATGCTACATATGCGTCGGAAACGATAACAAATACAGCACGAGATGCGATGCGTGTTTACAATTTATTTGTAGTGCTCACTCAAACATTGAAAAGAATGCCACGTGCGTGCAGTGTACATTATTTGAATAAATACTGTTCCTTTGTATATACCAAACCATATATTTATCTTCACCTTCGGTCATTATTTGCAATTACATGTTTTTGAAAACAAATTGTTCTTGACGAAAATGAAGGAAGAAAGTATTGGATCTGATTTAAACTTAGACGGTGATTTTTTTTTTTTTAAAGGTATTATTTTTTCAAATAGTCTTAATCCTAATTTAAAACTACTGTAAAAATTATTCCTCGAATTACGAATTACTTCGAGAATCGATAGTTTGTTGCGCGCGGAGATTGACAGAGACGTACCGAAAGCAACCAGTTGTTTTAATCTTTTATTACAAAAAGAATCTTATGTACATGTGAATCACTGCTCTGATCGTGTATAAGTAGTATCTACGCTCATAACAAATATTAATCTATATTCGTAGTAAATTCCTTAAAGTAGTTCCTTTCATTCTGTTAAGTCTTGATTGTTAGCGCCTGAACAATGGCTTATAGGCAATAAATAAATCACGTGTACCTTTGCACCTTTCGTATTGCACAAATTCGACAAGAATATTCAGCTAATTGAAGTCATGGAAACGCGATATTTTTTTAGAAACTTTCAACGTGTCGCTTAAGTAATGAGTGCACTTAAGTCACAACTCCACTTGCGTGTCTCTTTAAGATAAGAAAGATATTGAACTCTTTCAGTGGCAGTTTCATAAATACTGGCTATAACTTTTATCCCGTGCAAAGAAAATTCGTAAAAATTTTCTCAAAGGTCCAATTGTGTCCGTCGAATTATCGATTCAAACAATGTTCTAAGCGTAAATAGTAAGTCAAATACGATACGCTTCTCTTTTCGTGATGCTTAGTCTGCCACTAAAAAAGTAGACATTTGCAATAGTTTATGTTTTCATTGTGTTAGCTCGTGTTTTGCTTACCATAGATTTAAATCTAGAAAAATACAGTCTGTTTCTTCTACCGACGCGCTACTCGAACCTGTTCACAAATTTCTGAATAAAAATACAATTTGTTCGTCGGTCGAGCAGCGGTTTATAATAGCATCTGCATTGAGTATCGACTATCTAAATTTTTTGGCTAGATCCTTGTACGAGTTTTCCCAATTGAGAACATACGGAGGAGAGAAAGTAAAGCAATACACCTATTTGAGAAAGTCTTTTTTGTTTGTTTGCAGTAAATCAACGACGATGGCCAGTTATAGCAAAGTGAAAGGTTAGTAATCGTAGCTGTTAATTGTTGATAATAATTGATTCATCTCTCGAGTGCGGCTCCTCCTTTGTCTAAACCCTTAAATTTGGGAGATTAACAAGTTAATCTATATGCGCGTATCGTTGCAGATTTTAATCGTCTATCAAATAATTAAATTGCTATCAAAATTAGTGATTTTATACCTAAATAATACTTTAATAACATTATATTACCTTCGTAAACACCTTTCCTCATTCGTGTTTCTCCTGCTTCAAGTGATGCGGATAATCTAGTATTTGATCGTCTTCGTCTGAAACAATCGAACAGAAATTTAACGAATAATTATCCTAATATATTTATACCTAAATATAAAGTTTAATCGAATTACCTTCGCCTTCATCTTCGGCTTCGACTAAATGCAGATCGCTACTCTTCTGCTGGGTTTCTTTGTCATAGTCAATGCCGTCGTACTGCTCGTCGCCTGCCTCGCCATTTTGATCCGCACCATTATCCATACTAAAACGATACAGATAACGATGTCATTACTTAGGCTGATTTTTCACATTCGTACAAAGCTAAAACTCAAACGAAGGGCCAAAGTCAAAAGTCAACAGCCCAATAAAATTGAACTTCAAAATCGACTGAGGGATCTGCTGTTCATTTGCTACGCTTTATGTCGATGCAAGATAATTTAAACTCGAATGAAAGAGTTCAAAAAAGTGAAGAGTGTACCCAGACAGACGAAGATGGCTGAGTTCGTCGCCAACTTCCTGAACGCCAGGACCAACGTTGTACCATCCGTTTTCGCGTCTGGCCGGAAGCTGTTCCTCGTTTCGTTTTCCTGACAACGGAGGATCTAGGTTTCCGTTTTCAGCTTCGTTTTCCTTGCTCTCCGCGTCTTTCTTCTGTTTAGGCAACTCCTCCTTTGGTTTATCCTCGCGATTCTCGAGCTTTTGATCGATCATCACCGGAATAGGTGGCACGCCAACCGGAAGTTTAGCCTTCGATACCGATTTCGCGATTGGAAGCGACTTGTCCACGACCGTCGAAGCAGGATTGACGCTACCTGGAGAGGTTGAGGTCTCCAGCTTCAGCGCTGTAATGGACTTCATCGAGCTGGTCGCCATAGTGCTCTGAAAAATTTATTTAGTTAAATAGAATTAAATTAGAATTGGTCTATCGGTACATTAAGAGTTTTATTCATATTATAAAATAGACTATATTTTCTTGACAAAATCTTTACAAGTATACATGTGCTGAAGATTCCTATTCTATGAAATTAAGTTTTATACAAACTATAAAAAGAAAGTTCAGGGGCTGATAAATTTTACACAAGAAGATGAAATTCTTAATAAATGTATTCTAATAATATCCATCAAATTACTTTATTTTTTCTGCAGATACACAGATGTCATTTCGATATTGTCATATAAATAAATATTCGTTGACACGTTTTCATTTTTCCTCAAGATGTTTCTGAAAACATATACTATTTGAAAGCATCTAATTTCTAATATTTTTCTTTTGCAGAGCTGTTTAAGGATAGAAACGTCGAATTACGGAATGCAGTACAATTTAGAGTATTAACTTACCTGTAAAGATTCTTTTGGCGAAGAAGTATAGTCGTTTTTCAAATCTAACTGGCCTCTTTCTCGAAGCTACAGAAGCATGTAACTAAAGAAATTTGCACAAAGCATGCTGCTCGTCGAAAAGAAAACTATCTGACAGAAACGAAACTACGAGAAGTATAAGAAAGAAAAGAGTGAGATTTTGTAAGTATAATAGATACATTATTTCTACAGTAATCTCGATTTAGTTAATTTACTATTGCTACCGAAGGGTTAACTTTTTACTTTTAATATTTTTATTTTACTTTACGAAAAAAAAAGTGAATTTTTACTTCCACAGTTTAACAGTCAAGTTTTTCATTGCATTTAGAAATTATTGTAAGTAAACACTTAATGGAGATAATAGTAATTTAAAATTACATTTTATTTAGCAATTTAATCGTTTTGCAATAATTTAAATCGTATTTTGAGATACTTCGAGGAAACTGCAAAGTAGTTGTATTCAACGAAAAAGCAAAAGAACAAAATTCGAATTAATTTTGAATTCCGTAGTCTATATTAATTACCGAAGTTTTATAATCGACGACTCGTATTTAGCACTTGTTTAGAAAACCCGATCCCTGAAACATTTTACGGAGCTTTTAAAAGCTTGTTCGAAACGATTCATAAAGCCATTTCAAATTGTAATTTTAAAAAAGTAAGGAAATGAGAATCGATTCACCGTTTACTTTGATTTTTATCTATTTTGACTTTGTAACGAAATAATGTACTTGATGGAGATTCGCATCACTATTCGGTACAGCAGGCTAGTATAATGGAAGCAGTTTAGTTAGGTTGTGCAAGGGTGCCAGAAAAAATGCAAGCAGATTAAAATAATAACAATTTATTAATGCATCAATTAACACGAACATACAGGCACATTCAATACAGCTTGCAAGCTACACGTACATATCTCTTTTAGTTTCTGTTCACTCAAGAAAAGCATCTCAAAATTGTTCATCTTCTATTCCCAATAGGCTGTCAATAAATTAAATGCATCTTCAGAAAAAGTTATAGACAACAGTATATATTTGAATCTTAATCGAAACACACGGGTATTCGTGTTGAGTTAATATTTACATCTATGTTTCAAATAAATATTTACAAATTTACGTCAATATTAACTTTCAGTCGAAAGACATTAATTGCAATTAAAGCGTGAAGAATAGTACGATTATCAATATCGAGAATATTTAAGCAACGTGTGCAGTTTTGCATTGCAAAGTGTTTTTAATTTTATGCAGAGAAGCGTGAAGTTTTTAATTTCCATCTCTAAAGATATCGTATTGGTATAAAAGCAATATTAATTTCTTGATAGCCTATTGCATTCTCTTTCACATATATAAATCACTAGGTATAATAATACAAATTTAAAAAAAAATAAAAATAAAATGTGATTGGGTCCACACGATTAGTAAAATAATTGTGTCAAGAAATCACTAGAAACTTTTTTCTTCGTTTGTTACACCGTGTGTGTAAAATATTGCACGTGACCATGTCCTTAAAGAAGCCTACATAAAAATAAATGTTAATGCCTAATATACCTTCAGCCGTTAAAGTAATATAAATAAAATGTGTTAGTGGATTTGTTCACGTTAATGAGTCAATATAGACGGATTAAATAGCTCTTTATGATTGTCGTGGTTTTGATGTCCAAATTCAGAATGAAAAGGACAATTTGTTCGTGAAAATATATGCACGTGTCAATTAAAATTTGTGCACATTAAAAACGAGATTTGCAACTTTTTTCTAACTATTCTTATTGTACTTTTTTTTTCTCTTATTTACAACAACTATAGGATTGTTATAATTTCACGAAATTTCACGCTATTGGCACTAAGTTTCTCTATCACTTAGAAATGGTAAAAGAATAACTTTATACACATTGCAAAACGGACGTTAAAAGTGATAATTTATGTGCTTGTTCAATTTATGTAGGGCAATTCGATCGTTCATACTATTTCTGAAAAATAAATAAAATCCTTTACGTTAATAAACAGAGAATGAAATAGTCGGTTAATAGTTAAGTCGTCGTGTCATGCAATAAACTGTTCATATCCTTTGTCATTTAACGCATACAACCTTTCGATCACATTACGATTAACGAGTCGTTTACTTCGAGCACGGTTTTCTCAAATCACCGTTATACATTCAAACTACAATATTCTAAAGGTGTAAGGAGAAGAGTGGTTCTGCCAATTGTTTTAAAGTTGTTCGAACCAACTACAGAAATCATCTATCTACAGCACCCAGTACAAACCACGAAAGTTACGTGCACGTGTAAACATTACCAAAACAAGTTCACCCCTAAACAGACTGTGGATCCTCGTAAAGCGCAAATAACTAAAGTGCTTGAAAGGCACTTGTTCGAATCTTCACAAGTTAGGATACAAATTACTACTGCGTGTTTCATAAACGGTTACAGTGAAGATCTGAGAGCTAACGTGTATTCGGTAACCGGAGAAGCCGTAAACTTAATTTCACTCTGATATCTACATCAAAATGATACTTTATCTCTAAAACGATTTCATCGTGAAACGTTATTAACAATACTTTCCCGTATAAACGTTATTTACCCAACACTTTCGGTACAAGGAGAGTCCGACGAGACGTCGCACAAAATCAGTAGTCACTAAGTTCTATTCGTACAGACCGATCTTCGATCAGGATCTGTACCTTGATTAATCGCCGAACTCGTTTAAAATTTCTCTGTCGATCTCCCCTCCATTGTCCCGGTCTTTATCGAGTTTCTCTTCCGCTTTGTTAGGGGTTTCCGGATCCACAGATTTCTCCCCGCGGGACGGAATGGACTCGATATTTTGCTTCGACGACGGAATCTCGTTTCCTGGCGATTTCGGTGACGACTTTTTGTCGTCTATTCTCTCATTATTTTGATTAGGCGGCGGTATCACGTATTTTAATTGCTCCTCCTCGGGATTCTCGTTCTTGTCGTTCTCGACTTGCGTTTCTACCATCGTCGATTGAGCGTCCAATTTCTTCTGGCGTCTCTCTTGCATGTCGTAAGGCAACGGCAACAAGTTCCTCGGTTGGATCTCCTTCGGATCGTCCGGACCCACGGGGATGATGTTTCCGTTCCTCTGGGCGAACCGAACGTCGTCTATCTCGTTCGTTTCGTCGTTTGCACGCTGTTCGTTCGAATGTAGGGGATCTCCGATTGCGTGGTGTACGATAGGTGCGTGTAGGGGCTGCGGATTTTTATCGCCGTTGTTAGGCGGACTTACCTGTTGCTGCTGCGACGGCCCACTCGGATGCTTCGCCACGTTTCCGTTTCCAGGTTGTTGCATAGCCCAGTTTTCAGACGGGGGCACCTATAAGTCCACATCTTTATTATCCCAGTCATTTAAAATAAATTTTCTCTATAAGTGAAATAAACCTTACCACAACTTAATATGCAAAAGAAAAATATGTCTGCTTCTAAACACGACTTAACGGATGCTCTTGCAATGGATACAAATATTTCAAACGTAGAGACGTAGAAGATTTTCCAGGTGAAAACTGAATATTTAATTTCAATTCAATTACTTTACCGCAATTGTTATTTTCCTAATATTAGTGTATCATGTTTTCAATGCCATTTTATCGTTACTAATTCCAATTATTAGGTTACACTGGCTTCGAGGTACAGAACTTGGTGTTGAAATTAAATTAAAATTGAAAACTGTTCGCCTGATTTCGTACCAGGGCATCCTTGAGCTCGAGCGTAAGCTGAATCACTTTCTTCTGAAGGTGTTCGATGGTGCTGTCGGCGTTGCCATGGTTTTTAAGCAAGTCCTGGTACTTATCCTCGAGCCTGGTCTTCTCGGTCTCCAGCTCGAGATACTTGGTTTTCAGATTTTCCAACGACTTGTCCTTCTCCTCCTTCGATTGCCGGATGCGACTGCGAAGATCTTGAAGCGTCGCCTCTAGTCTCTTGGTGTCCTCCAGGGCCTGTTTCTCTTGTTTCTTGCACTCCTCCTTCAGATCCAGATGCTCCGTCTGCAGGAGCTTGTAAGTCTGCTGGAGGGAGCTAAACCTCTGCATCGCTTCCACGCTGTCCTTGTCACGCAACGACTTTTCACGAGTGGCGCGTTGCTGGAGATCTTGCTTCACGGCTGCGTTCGAGTTTTTCTCCTCGGCCAGGGACTTTTCCAATCGCATCTTGTACTCGAATATAACTGGAAATTAATTGAAGAGGTCTATCAACTTGCATTTTCTGCGTAAATGGTAATTTCTTTTTTATTTTAGTCCCTCATTTCTTTATTCGTTGATTCTAATGTTAAGTTACAAGAACCACCCCCTTTGAGCTTGGATCTAAAAATACTCGTCTAGAACGTAGATTCAATTCAGAGAGTTATTTTATTTAAACCGTGTTTTTAAAAATTCATCGAGTTATTATCTCTTCTTATGTTTGTTGGGGATTAAATTAATAAAATGGCGGTACCTTGAAGTTGAGCGGCGAGAGCTTCCTGTTGATGAGCACATTGAACGTGAAGTTCTCGAAGCCTGGTCATCTCCGAGGTGGCGGCGCGATAAAGAATCACCAAAAGAACAACCACCACCCCGCAACCCCCGTATACGGCCAGGCGGCCACTCCGGCCCCTGCCAAGTCGAGAACCGCTCATCTCTGCAAATAGAGGGGTATCCGTTTTAATCCGTCCCTCTATCAATTTTGTAGCTTAATTGTTTTATACTTCTACCGAGATAAAATGTAACGAATACACATTTTATCTCTGCAGCGCGAATAACAATCTATGTAGACAAAACTCTGTCTGCTTTTAATTGGTACACTACTCGCGTTAGTAAACATTTCGCAGTTGCTTGGTAGTATTTGTTTTCTGTTGATCTCAAAACCCCCTAACTATCAGTTTGTATCAAGTTTCAATCAGTTTGTATCGTAAAGGAAGCATAACAAGCAATTATGGTACAACGATATGATATTTGCATTAGGCGCTCGTGGCGACAACGTTTCTGCAGGAAGTGCTATCTGCTGCTCCGAAGATTAGAGGACGATTAATTTGTCAACACGATGGAACACCATTTTTAATTAGAGATTCATTAAGTTTTCAATGTATTCACTATATCTCGGAAAAAGTTGAGAATCACTTCTAACTTCTAACTCTTATTTATTTACTGAACCACTTTTGTACAAAAACTGGTGAAAATCTGTGTCTCGGAAGACAGACGACTCGAATAATAAAGATCGTTAGAAACGATTTTCCGAGAAGATGGTTGTTAAAGCGACGCGTTGGCGCAAAAGTCTAAAAATTAGCGTTCGTTCGATCGTAAACGGACGGGATCCTTTTGTTCGTCGCGGCGAAGTGAAAACGAAGAATAAGGTCAAGGGGTGAGAGCGGCTCGAACAGGAAAGTAATTTACGCCAGACACTCGTCATAGTGCGCGGTTCAACGTTAACTGCGAGTGAAAGTCGATGATTGCAACGAATCATACGATAATTTCTGCTGTACTTGACGCGCATCTTTCTCGTCGTTGCGTATCTTCCAACGGCCACCAACCTCGCGCACGTTTGCTATTCGCCCGCGAACGTGGACATTAATTCAACCGTCCATTAGTTCGTTCACACCGGAGCCTAACAGCGTACGTAATATTGGCCTGGCGTTTCTCAATTCTCGGAGAACAATTTGAGACTGAATTTTTTCGAAGACTTTCGAGAAATTGATAAATATTTTATACTATTCGAAACACTCTTAAAATAGTTACGATGTAATAGTCGGTTCTTTGCTCTGTTAGGAGCGGTACTGGAGTATTTAGGTCAGTGGACATTGGAGGGGGGTTATGGCACATGGCCGGAAAACTTATGAGTCCAAAAAGAGTGCAACCGTAAACGTCCCACTCAGAAAATATGGCGGCAAACTTGTTGAAGTGCCTCTTCGCCGATTTCAACGGGACTTTTTTTAAACAGTATAGCGTATGAGCGAGAGAGAAAAAATTACTAAAATTAATAGGTGAGGAATAGAGACTCTGTGCAACGATTTATTAATAACGTTTATTCAATAAATAATTATATGTTCGACGAGAATTTTTACTGATGGAATAAACATTATTCACATTCTTGGCTTCTATTTGTTATCTAATATCATTTAATTAATTTAATATGTTAATACGCGTTGTATAGTTCCCCTTAGGTATAATACGTGCAACAAAAATGTGAAACGATCGGCAGCACACTTAAAGAGTATGAAAGTCCGTCCAATCAACGTTCGTGATATATGATCTTAATCGTGATTCATCCTATAATTCAGAAGGCTACAAGTAATTGCACTGCTCTCCTTTTTACTACCATACTTACGTTTCATTTTATCACAGAGACCTCTTCATGTCTTTCATACTCTTCTTGAATTATAAACGACTAGTAGATTATAATTCTACTCTGTTCAATCGATAAAACTAATACGCAGTTTTCTCATTGAATGTATCTTACGTACTTGCGGCAGCAAAAGGTTATTTAATTGAATAAAATATTTGCAGGAAGCGATATTTTTCCAAGTTTAGAGCATCGAAAAAGAGACGAGGATCTCTAAAATAATCGAATGTATTTTTTCGTTATTTAAACTCGAATTAAAATAGAGTAAATTAAAAATAGCAAGTTTTTTTTTAAAACTTTTTTATTTAATGTCTTACATACTTACGAGAGCAAAAGGTTGTTTAATCGAATAAAATACTTGCAGAAAGCGAAATTTTTCCAAGTGCAGAGCATCGAAAAAGAGATGAGAATCTCTAAAATAATCGAATGTATTTTTTCGTTATTTAGACTCGCATTAAAATAAAGTAAATTAAAAATATTTGTTTTTCTTGCGACGGTTGGCGCGTCCATTGTTGTCACGGCCGCCATTATTCCTGGGCACGGAGGAGCAGCGTGCGCTTTCGCATGGAAATCGACGAAAAACGTGTTTTTCAACGGTGTCTACGATTAAGCGGTCGGTCAATTTTCGTGAAAGCAGATTTTAGAAGGTAACTACTTAAACACCACGATCCGCGAAGCGTGCAAGCGAGCACGACAGACGAGGGAATTGGCCGGCATTAAATTTAACGAGCGAAGAACAAGGCCGCAGAATTCGTAATGGTCGCAACTAGCGCTCGGAAACTTAAACGAAGGATGGTTCGTCCTAATTATGTCTTCCGTCCACATTTTCTCCTCGCGTGTCTTTACTACAGCAATTCTAGTAACTTCCATCTTCCCTGAGAACCTGTTCCATGCGGGCAATGCAACAAAACCGCCAGAAGTATCCTCATTCCTGAGTCGGCTCTATTTTTGTATCTTTGCTCGACGCGTGGAAATACTTGCGTATTTACCATTCGATGCACCCAATTGTTCAGATGCCTCCCTGCACGGCCGTCAGTAAGCGAATTGTTAAAAAAATGTGTACACAAATGCTTCGATATAAATGTTACAGATAATGGAAACTGGATTTAGAATGCTATAAAATGTAACTACTAAACGCGGTCTATTAATAGGATCGTGAATTGGTGAGTTATCGGAGATTAAAATTAACGTCTTATCTTTTATACGGTACCAAGATCCTCGAGAAAATTATTTTATACTAGAAACTAGAACAGGGTCGAGTTGTTTTCCTCGGAGGACGGAGGAAGTACTCCCCGAAGTCGATTATCGTATAATTGTTGATTTAAAATTACAAGTTTGAAGATTAATACGCTTGAATTAATATCAGCTTTTTGGACGAGTGTTTTTCATGCTTCGTGTTGCAATTACACCGTGTTATCACGTCGATGAGAACGGGGAACAGATAAAGCCTCCCGTGTTTTCCGTGCAAACTGCTGATTTTATCTCACGCCTAAGCGATGCGATAGGTGTTGCTTGATACGACTATTTTATTGTAGAAATTAGATATTAGCTGCGGTTAAGCGGCTATAAGAAGATACCGTGCACGGCGGATGGATTACAAGGACGAGAACGCCAGGAGTGTCGTAAAGAGAAATCTGCAAAAAAAGAGCCGAAGGTCCGGCTGGTACTCCAAGGAAACGTATTCTGTTTAAAACAGTCCTGAGGAAAAGTGTTGAAATTATTAAGTAGTAATATATTCCAGGAGTTTATATTCTTCTGGCAAGAATTATGCGCTAATAAAAGCTCCATCCCCCAACACCCTTAATCCATGGTCTTCGAGGCTTCTTTGCCTCTCGAGTCGTTAAATGTCCATTAACCCTCTCCCCCTCCCCTATTCTTCCATTTCCTGTTCTCCCATAGAATTCGTTGATTCATGAAAAGCCTCCTGTGTATGGGGCAACACAAGTATACCAAAACCCAGACCCGAACGTCTGAAATTGGACACCGGTAATTACGAATGGCCGCTTTTATCGCCGCGCTTCCGTCGGGGTTTTTCGCGAATGGAAATTCCATACGTCTAGCGTGGATCATCCACGGTTCGTTCGTCCTTATTGGTCGCGCGAATTACGGAGGATGTTTGCCCAGGGAGACGATATACCTCGTGGGGAAAAAATTGCGCGCACGAGATGGAGTTGGCTACCTAGCGACTGAATTCGAGTTCACTGACACTTTCGAGCACGCGCGATAGATCCTGCTTTCGTCTCCTTTCACGTGTGTACGTATTTGCTCTGTGTTCTGTGCTTTCTAACCGAACTCGAATCAGGCTCAAACACGTTCAATTCGAATTGCTAAACAGCAATTTGATCGGCCACGGTATCGCCAATTCGGTTCTGCTTTTCTTTCAGAGACTGGCTACGCTTAAAAATTTTTAGATCCCTAGAATGCGAGCTACTTTCGCGCAAAGTGTATTTTTTAAGGTAGATTTATCAACGTGCTTAAATCTGCGAGCACAACGCGTTACTTAAAGGAAACAGGATAATTTGGAAACATTTAATTTAAGGCGATAGTATATTCTATATTTACGACTAGATCATATTTTTAGCAACGTTCGTAAAATGCCTCCGACAATTTTATCGTCGATTCGATAGAGTTCTCAGAAGGCCACTGTAAAACCGGTTTATACCTAACAGCGTGGTGTAAGGTCATAAACGCAACGTTTTGAAGATACTTCACGCACCGTCGGATATTCAACGTGCAATTAAGAAATCTTTCTATTGTAATTTATTCGCAAGAACCCTGAATCAAAGCAATCTTCGTGTTAAATAACGCGATCGTATCGTTTCTACGATCATTAAAACTGTCAAATTATGTCATCCTTAACGGAGAGTGCACAGCTAATCACCATTATAAAAATATTTATACTTTTATATAAATATCCACTTCGAAAACCAATTGCGTAATTTCGAAGGATTGCACATTGGAAAAACTTAAAATTTGTATATAAATATCGAATTAATCGCGTATTTAAACATAAACAGATAAGCTACGTCTGTGTTTTCCCCATTCGTTTCATTGAACGAGACGACAGATTTCATTTAACTAGAGTTTCCTTATTTAATCATACTCCACCGATTGTTATTTACGTGTACGTAATTTTTTAGTACACTTACACATTCGATTTCTCTAATAAACAACGTAGCAACATGGCGAACATTTATATATAAAAACACTTACTGCGTATCACTGGTACAAATGCATCTGATCTTCTCTCATAAGATTTATTTACTCAATGTTTACCACAAATTGTAAAACACTCTTATCAAACAACAGGCTAAACTAATGCGCACCATTCGTCAACAGCTCTTTAAGTCCATTAAGTATGATTCCCGCGTAAAAAGCTACGATATTCGTCGGGGTGCACCTTACATTTAAAATACTAGCGAAAACATTTTAAAATGGATTTATGCCCATTCACATTTATCAATTCCCACGCCGTTTAAGGCTCTAAAATGCGCGTTGCATCGTTTTTTAACCGGTACAATTTATATCGATATTGATATATCGTCGAACATTTTACGAAACATGTTTTTCCCACTCGCAAACTAGAGAATCGACCGCGAACGATTACCTCTTCATGGGCGATTATGATCACAGATTTCCATCGGCAGTTTACCATGAAATTTTTGCAGCTGTTGCAACTTTCTATCGACACTTCACGAGGCACATTCTTCCGAGCGAGTATTTAAAATCGGAGGAATCACTCTGTTTCGTTTGCACCGATCTTCCGAATTGGCACACAAAAAAATACACCACACTCTTGAAAATATGTATCGAGAAGTGGTCCTACCTCATGAACAATGCGAACACCGTACTCTCAGCTCTTTGTCATCGCCGCGTCCTCGAGCGTTGTCCCGCGAGCGATACCGAACGAGTAAACAGGCGTCGCGTCGCGATTGCACGGCCACGGACACGATGTACACAGCGTCGGAGCAATCCTCGACTCGAAATCGACGCCCCGATCGAGACGAAGCACGGCCGCCAGGTTAGGACTCTCACGCAGAGCCCGGGACTCGACTATACAGTATAACGCTTCGAATTTCTTGCCTCCTCCACTTGCCTCCACTTACTTGCAGCTGCCACCGCCATTAAGCAGGTAGAAAATCGGACCAATCGCACGCCGCCACTTCGACGATGACCAATGCAGAAACTTCGTGATACCAACCTATGCGACAAAAATATTCTTACGGAACGCGATGATTCGCGAGCTCGCCGTCAGAGTTTTCGCGCGCTTGCAGAAAAATTAAAAATTTCTCCTTACGGTCGATCCAACGAAAAGAAAGGTTTCAAAGCTACTATCGTCGTTTAAGTAAGCGTACATGTCCATTGGCAGAACAGAATTAAAAGTTACTTGGTCATTTGCATCGAGCGTTGTATTTTTAATTGGGGTTGCAATTGAGATGTTTTACTGAAATTATAATGAAAATCTTGATAGGCTCGATCTGGAGCGAGTTAAATCGATGAGCGAATCTCCTTAGTTTCTGGTTCTGCGAATGAAAGCACACGAAGATGTGAGAGTGACCCTCTTGCAGGCTACTAGGTCACTGAGAATTTCTCGTCGGAAGACGATACGTTTCTCCACTTTGCTCCGCTTGCTGTCCGCGATATTAAAACATTATTAACGCGGCGTTCGCTCAAAATAAATTTCAAACCAAATTACTCGAAAGCAAGTCTTTCAAAGCGTAACGTTTACGAGCAATTGCGACCAAAATAATTGATTATAGATGCAGTTGTATATTCTATCAAACATCTTAACATTTACGATTTTATTTAACACTTGAATAAAAGCTTAAAAGGACGATCGAGTTAAAGAGTTGGATACAGAAGAATTGAAGAAGCGTTTGCACGGAGCGCCTCTAATGTCGGTATAGTGACTTTGCGGCGTAACGAGGGGGCGGTTGGCAGGCGTGTGATCTCGCGGGGCACGGCTCGGCGAGCATCGGCCGCTCAGTCAAGAAACTCGACTGCATCGAATAACTACGAGCGAGGTTGAAATCATACGAGCACAGGAGCCGCGCTGCTCTCTCCTGCTATCGGCTCTGCCTGTACGGCGGTGGCTCTCTGCCGATTCTATGGTGTCGTGGGTTGTTCCGGGTGCAAGACAAGTGCGGTAATTTCGGTGTGGGGCCGAGTGTGTTCTCAGGGACTCGCAATTAAAGGACGAGCAGGCGTAACGGGGACGGGGAGAAGGAACACCACTCGTTTTTCCTTTGCTCTGAGCACGGACGCGCGCCGCTCCTGGAACTCTTTTGAGAGGTTCGCGTTTCAACGTCCACTGCCGAAAAGGGGCAGCGCCTGGTGACAGTGATGAGTGTTTCTCTGATTGTGCTCGTCGTCGACACCATCGTGCCCGTTGTTCGGAGCTTACGTGACTGTGACCGTGACTGCCGTGCCGTCGCCGCCGTGATGTGCTTCGCGAGCTCGGCCGCCAAGGAGATGCTGTGAGTACGCCTTCTCCTTTTATTCCCTCCTCTTTTTGCCCGACGAGATCGCGTTTCCGTTACACGAGCAAGTTTCGGGGCATTTGTTTATGTGCCACAGATGGTACCGAAGGTCGGTCCCGGAAACGGATCGAAATTACGATTTATTTCACGACGATCGCGTTCGTCCACTCTCGATGCGATTCTTTTGTTCGGTTCTCGACATTTCTTTCGCGGCATTTGACAGAAATATTTCGAGCCTACCGCTGACCGGAAACGAGAGTCGCTCGAATCAGCGATGCAGCGTTTGTCGACCGTCGTGTTTCTCGATAAGAATCGCTCGGCTATCGATTCGCGGCAAAATCGTGCGAGAAATCGTTCGGTAGCGGACCGAAAGTCAGAAATTAAGTCGGCGGCGTAACGAGGCCGTTGCTCTCCGCCGATAATGCACAGTTGCAGACGCGGATATTTTTTTTTTTCCTTTTACGAGCTCGCCGCGTGTTGCGTGGCTGTGTGTAATTTTTTCCCCCTTTTTCGCGAGATAAAGCCGGAGTTAGCGGGGCAGTTTTTTGTCGGCGACGTTGCTGCGCAATAAAGACGGCTCGTGGCGATTCTAATATGGTGGCTCGGTGCCGACGGAAACGTCGAAAGTCCGCCGAAAAGGGTTTCCGATCGGGATACACGGCCGTTTGACGCGTTTCCCATTTCCGGCCGTCTCGCGGCCGTCCCCGAAGCCATAGATTTCTCTCTGGGCGTCACGCTTACGTTACGTGTAAACGCGCCTCGCCGGGCGCTCGTCCGTTGAAAACGAAAACCGCGTCGAAATTGGTAATTCGAACATTTCCTCGGCAGTCTCGATTTCGACACTCGAGCTCGGAAACCCGGTAGCATGGAAACGAGCCGCCACGCTCGCAGCTTCGACGGAAAAAGAAAGAGGAATAATTAGTCATGCGTAAAGTTAAAACGACTCGATCGTCGCGAAGGCTATGGAATTATGATAATCTCGAGCTACTATTCGCCGCGGAATATAAACGAAAAATGAATATTTATACGAAAATCATGTACTAGCACAGAAACTTCTGTAACGATTCAATGAATCGCGCGAGTATGTGTACGAGTTTAGACGTGGAGCCGACTCGAGTAGTGGTTTCGAAGATTAGAGTCGTTCCTTGTTGGAAACGAATCCAGTCGTAGTATCGGATTTCGTGGAATTTAACGAACCGATCCACGGTAGAATGTTTCGATTTGGTATTAATTTCGGATTAACGTTCGCTAGTTTCGTCAACGATCAATCCCTCGATTTTTTTCGATGCATCACTGGAAGGGAAACGGCTCGCGTGATGCACGACGCTTCGGAAATCTATGAAATTGATAGCCACTTACGTAACACGGCATGCAGAACCGCGAGAATACAGAGGCGATTAGACGCCATTTTTCACCAGCGTCCTTAACTCATTAAGCAAATAGGGAGTAACGGTCGTGCTGCGTGTTGCGTTAGTGACGTGTACCGTTTCGAGTAACAAACAGATTTTCGATCCGCCATGTTTTTTCTCGAAAAATCGTATTTCTCGACGGTACAATTTTTCCGCCATTTTTAGTAATTGGAAGTACCGAATATTTCTAAGACGCGTCAAAAACGATGTTTTTAATGGAAGATTATTATGTTTCGTACGAGCATCACGGGAACGGTTAAGCACAAATATGGGGATTTCTCGATCGAGAAATTGTTCGAACGTACTTTTACCGTCGAGCGAACTTTCGCGCCATATTTTCGTCGCCGTAGGGTTATTTAGTTTTCCACGATCGTGGTGAACTCGAGCGTGGAAATTTATAGAATTTCTTCGAATCGATACGAATGAAAATATTTGTGGAAACGTTGGAGACATCCGGAAAATGGAACGTGTTATTTAGAATCAGCGTCGTCCGTAAATTGTTGCCTCTTCCGGTTCTCCCACCTCCTTGGGGAATTCAAACGTGAAAGAAGAGCCGGCATTAGAAATCTATGCCACGATTGTCTTGTTTTGATTCGTTATCGTCTAATATATACGTTATAAATAGAGTGTTTAACACTAAACAATAAAGAAAATGGACGAATTCATTCCTGTTTCTCGAATCACTGCAAGTCATGAAAGTCGAACGTGTTCTGTGCTAATGGGCACTCCATAGATATGCAAATAATTCCGCAAATTTTTTATTTGCGTCGAACTGATCGTTTAAAAATGTTTCGTAGGTGTACACCAAAATTTAAAAAGGAGGAAATAAATATAAATAATTCTAGGATTTTACTTTAAATTTAATTGGAAATATTTGTTTTAATTAATTACTTCAACGGCGCAGTGAATTTTTTTTCATGGTATTTCTAAAATTAAATTCAGTAAAACGATGCTTTGAACATCGTTTTTCCAAATGCACCGGTAAAAAATGTTGAATTTGTTATTTGGATAAGCTGCGGACATAATGCTAGGAATTTAAATGTGAATAATGTAATAGAGGGATTAAGTATTATCTCTTCTCTTATGGTACCCCGTTGTATTTCCTTCTTAATATAGTTGATGCAAAAGGGTTTCTGCTTCCTCTTTGAACCATCGTTTGAAATGCAGAACCTTATTTTGTATTCTAAACAATTGAAGTCATAGTTTTGATTGTTATACGGTGAAATTTATGTTAATACAACATTTGTTTACGATTAGATCTTATAAGAAATGGCAGGATCTTTTTAAAAACAGATATTACTCCAGTAAAATAATACTGGAATGATTGATTCCAATATAAATTTTAACTTTGTTAAACTTATTATTGAAAGATAAACTCGTCGAAGTAGAAGTGAAATTTTGAACATTTAAGGTTTACCTTTTGCATCGATTGAGAACCACTGAATAACGACCAGCCAGATTAGATATCTGAATCTTGACTGTATCGACGTGGACACGTTAGCATGGAATAGCTACAAAGTGTGTATCGTCCCTCTTTCCAGAACATATCGTCGATAGTTACAGTGGTTTTGCTCGCAATGGAGGCACATCAAGGAAATATCATTGCTCGATGTAAGATTAAGATAGATGAATCTTAACGATTTGAAACGGGCTTGCAGTCCCTCGACTAATAAGCTGTTGCAGCGACACACCCAGTGCAGCAATTGCAATTGCATCCTCCCACCCCTGCTACAAATATCCAATTTAACCCTTGATATTGCTGTTATTCATTAATTTACGTTAGAAGAAATCTTGATCAACGATAAAATAATTCGTTCCAAAGAGTTTAATCATCGAATCTGAATTCTATTTAAGGGTAATCCTCTTTAGTTTTCCAGTAAAGCTGGGGTTGAAGTAAAGCGGAATTTCAGGCAATTAAATACGCAGAAGAACTTGGGTAACTTAGAAAAACTAAATAAATTATTTCCTTATAGTATATTAATTAATTTGTATTTCCAAGCAACGACAAAAGTTACGTCCTAGATCCGCCAGAGGACTCGTCGGTGAGGCTTTTCTAACGGATCTTACCTTAAACGCGGCTCTCGGTTGGAAAGTATCTCCTACATAAGGAAACTAATCAAACTCAGCGGCGAGAATGATGTGCCATCTAGTGGTTAAGTTACTTGGAGGTTTGACCAGTAAAATTTGGATGGAACGTTACCTGAGGTAATCAGAATAAAAGAAGGGTGGAAACTAACCTTTATTTATTTATTTTGAATAAATTTTACAGAAATCGTTCGCTATATTATCTTTTTAAAAATGTAAACAATGACGATCATACAGAAGATTTACACTTATGCACAATACTAAAAGCTTCTAAAGAATTTAAAGAAACTTCCGAGTATTTCCCACAGTTTTCAAGACAGCATCAGGAGTTAAACTTTTAAGGGTAGGTTCGCCCCGTAAACTCGAGTCACCTCGACGACAGGAAATACGTATGTCTCACTTTTGGTCTGTTACTGCACCTTACAAGGTTGCAAAGTTCCATCAAAATCGACAGAGGAGTACTTTGCAGATGTTCCTTGTAAAAGAGACCTTGTAACATCAGGTGTTAGGGGATGGCAAAATTGAAAAACGTAAGAAGGCTAGTCAAAAATAAATATTCATATACTGAGATTGTACCAAGACACTTACATGGAATACAATTTATTCATTTCTTTTTCGTTAAATTGGAATCAATTTCTAAGTTTGTCAGCATTGACTCGATTATTGCAACAAATGAGGTTGCAGACGCTATTCGTGAGCCATCAGTAAGCTGCGTTACTTTTTATTGTGTACAATGATTGTTGCAAGAATTTCGCGTCCTGATTTCTTGCAACAATCGAGGTTCTGCTATATTCAAACTGGTACCGCGTCAGAGAATTCCAGGACTCGTAGATTAAGAGACACGATCTCTAAGGAAGATTTATACGATTTTGTAGGCACCGCGTGACCGTTGCACAAAATACACTTTTCTGAGATCTCCAGTCTCTGCATCCCTCGCGTTCTTGGATGGTAAAAACTTGGTTCGAAGACTCGGTTTCGCCGACAAAAGATTGTACGGTAAATGGATCGATCCAACGAAGGAACTCTGCTAGCAAAACAGTTACAGTCATTGCGGTTGTCGAGTAGATGTGACGTGGGTCTCGCGTTCCATTCAAATCGAATTCTGCGCTGAACGCAAGAGGCAGGCGAGATTATCGTCGACGACGAACAGATTCCGTAGAATCTTCGTACCACGGATCCACCTGCCGAGGTGGTTGTAAAAGTCGTCCTAATTATTTCTGTCGATGCTTGGCGATTGTTGATTCGCTCGCCACGAAGTGGAACATGAAATTATTTCAGACGCGTTGGTCTGCAAAGCCCATCGAACGCTACGCGTGATAATTTCTTGGGTACTTCACAAAATGGCAGACGATTGGAAGAGAAGACCTTAGAATTCGTTTGGAATTAAGGCGTTTATTACAAACTGGGCCTGTTATAGTTTATTGTAACTAAGGAACGTTTTAGATAACTCGAAAATCAGGTTTTTCAGCTCAATACTAGCTAATGTTATGCTCATCAACAGATAAGGACGAGTAATATTCTTAGGTTGATTGCAAAGAAGTAGTTAGTGATCGGTAAACGTCTCGCGATGGCTTGTTATTCGAAGCAAGAGAGGATCGAGGCGATTTACATTTATGTTGAAGCTGATTGGCGGTATGGTAGCATTAATCGTATTTATCGTACAGTAATATTATTTAAAAACTCGGAGAAACCGGTAGTATTGAAGACGAAGAAGGATATCTAAACTGTTACAAAGTTGTAACTAGTTGTAACTGTAACAAGTTGCTGCTGTTCACACAGAACAAAGAACCGTTTTTATTACCAAACCATTCACTCGAAATAGTTCAAACTTTCCTTTTTCCCCGTCGAGGCGTCTCGACCGGGCGACGAAGAATATTTTCAAGAAATCCCCGACTCCATTAAATCAATCAGGCCAGTCAGCTAGTTCGTCGAAGCCGATCAATCCGAACCGCAATCATCGTGCGAATTAAAACGTCAAACGAATCCCGATTCAATCGGACGCCGCGGCGCGTTTAGCTGAGAAACTCTAGAAAACCAAGTTCGCCTTTCGATTGTCGATCGATGATCGACTCTCGAACGCCTTCCCATCCGTCGTGTGTTAATTAAAAACGCTTGAATTTCGACCAGAAAATAAAAGAAATCTTGCGGTTCGGTATTCCCCGGATTAGTGAAACAATTTTTCCCCGAGTATTTGCAGCTAAGCCATCCTCTGTTCATTTTTGCCACGCTGTCTATGCAATTGGATAAGTAATTGTCTTGATTAGAGAGAAACGTTGATTTACATTGGAAAGTGACGATCGATCGATGATCGATGATCGATTCTCGAACGCCTTCCTACCCGTCGTGTGTTATTTAAAAAATCTTGTATTTCGACGAGAAAATAAAAGAAATCTTGCGGTACGGTATTTCCCGGATTAGTGAAACAATTTTTCCCCGAGTAGTTGCAACGAAGTTAACCTCTGTTCATTTTTGCCACTCTGGTTATACAATTGAGTAATTTTCTCTATTAGAGGAAAACGTTGATTTACATTGGAAAGTGACGATCGATCGACGATCGTTCATCGAGTGTTTCGTTTGTTTTGTTGTCTTTCCAACGATCGTGTGAATATTCGAATAACGATGGCCATGGATAGTAATAATTCATACTTCGTACCACTCTAGAGCAGCAAGTATTAACATTAATCGGTCGTTGTTCGATTAATACGCTCGTGGAGCATTATTGTATTGATTAATTACGCAAGATCATGCCAATTACACAAGATTCGGTCGTGTATGAGAATGCATTAATTCACAGGTATGCCCACGTGTCCAAAGCAACTTTGTTATCCTTGTCCGGTCATAATTCTCCCCGAATTTGAATAATAACCGGGACATAAATATTCGTTCGAGAATATTCAGCTTCTTTGCAAATTCATGAACTTTATGCTACCGCGGCGGTAATTTTCGTTTCTTATACGTATTATTGACGTCTGTGACAGAAGACACAAGTTTGCTCTTAAATTATTTTCTTGTCGATGAATACTCTTTTTTTCTAATTCGATACTCGGTGTTCGTAGTATACGTATAGCATTAGAAAGATTTTAGAAGAATTTAGATACACCGTTAATATGATGTTGCAATTTTGAATTCAACGCCAAAAACGCGGGAAGGTTAAAAAACACTGTGACAATCATTATTATACGCTTTCAATTAAAATTATTTCTTCGTTTTTGGTCTTCAAACTGATTATATTTCGAGGTTCGAGCCAGAATTATACTCTTCCCTGTTATTCGCAACTTTTCCGCCATTTTCCTGGAAACAGGAATTCCATTAAAGCTTTCAAATCTGCCGACCCTTTCATCAGACAGGATCGATTTTGCCGTCATCGTCTATTTGAATTAAAACGAGCTAGGCTTCGGACTTCGGAGGACGTATCAATCTACACCGACATGGGAGAAATGTCAGTCGTTGCGAGCGAAATTAACAGAACGATACTTCAATTTCATGGAAGCCCGCGCGTCTGCAGAAAAACACAATGATTTTCGATAATTACGTTCGCTCCCGCAGCTACAATACGACCATAAAATTAATTTATTCCATCTACAATACTCCTTGTTTCCGTGTGAAAACAAATCATTTTATCCATGGTTCGTACTTAATTTACATACTTGATATTTATATTTCCGTATCATTTTAATTTTGTTAAAAATACATATTCATATACTGAGATTGTACCAAGCCACTTATATGGAATACAATTTATTCCTGATTTTTTTCGTTAAAATGGAATAAATTTGTAAGTTTGTCAGCATTGGCTAAACTATATTCAAAGAGGATCAGTATTATTATTATTCATATACTGAGATTGTATCAAGACACTTGAACCAAATATAATTTATTCCTGATCTCTATTTCGTTAAAATGTAGTCAATTTGTAGATTCTTATTCAAAATTCTCGAGTTCGGATGGTGGAAGCTCTACCGTGCTCCAAGCATTCGTAATATCCGATTTAGCAACGTCATCCAGATACGCAACGTAACCGGAAGTCGGAATTACGCGTACTTTTAAAGATCGTGTGCCGTTCGCGGTGCACCGGGTGTTCGTTAAAATCAGTTTCCACGTCGTCTCGAGTAGCGATATCTATTTTTCGTAAATTCTTGAAGCTTTCCGCCTCGGTTCGCCGAGTCGTCGAGGGCCCTGCGACAACCTCGTCGCGAGTTTCGCGATGCAGCTCGCGGCGTATTGCACAGGAACTTCGGTACGAAATTCTGCGGGCAATTTGCACGATGTAGGCTCTCCTGCAAGTGGGTCAGCCTCTCGGTGTCCGCGCGAAAAAAGCTTAAGGCGCTGTCTGCGGCCATTACGCTACGCTCTTAACTCACCAGCAGAGATGGGCAAAATTCTATTCGAATAACAAACATCAAATGTTATCGTTACTACAATTTATTCGCCACGATCGAACGGTTAAATTCTCATTTGTTAATTGTGATTTCAATGAGATTGGGACGTTAGAAACCTGGGTAAATAAGAATTTTTAACATGAAAATATCGTGACTACAATATTTAGACTCGTTTTAATTGTTATGATTTAAATTATACAGAGTGTTCGGCCACCCCTGGGAAAAATTTTAATAGGAGATTCTAGACGCCAAAATAATACAAAAATAAAGAATACTAATTTGTCGATGGAGGCTTCGTTAAAAAGTTCTTAACGTTTAAAGTTTCGTCCGTACTGGATTTTTTTTCTCGAAAATGTGCAGGATTTCCGGAGTATGTTTATTCATCAAAAATGATTGTAATTTACCCCCACAAACGAAAATAATTTTTTCAGAACGATTTGAAATTTTTTAATTTTGTCAACAAATTTTGCACCTTCTCAAATTTTTTTCTAGAAAGTAGGTAGGATTTCGGGGGTATGTCAATTGACCAAAAATGGTTGTAATTGATCCTTGCATTTGAAAATAATTTTTTTAGAAAGATTGGAAATTTTTTAATTTTGTCGACAAAATTTCACAGCTACTCGAATTTTTTTCTCGAAAGTGCGAAGGATTTCGGAGGTATGTGTATTGACCAAAAATAGTTGTAATTGACTCCCCTAGCTAAAAATAATTTTTTTATAACGATTTGAAATTTTTTTTTTTCGTCGAAAAATTTAGACACCTACCCCCTGTCGATTTTTCTTCAAAATTCGTTTTTGATTTTTAGTAATTTTATTTGACGCCCTACAGAAAAGTTGTCTAATACTTTTTTGTAGGTACCCATGAGCACTAGTTCAGAAAAAAGTTTCACTTGAATATATTCACTATTGTAGGTGTTATGGCAGTTTGAAAATTGGACCATTTTTATGGGGTTTTTCCTATTTTGCGGAGTCAAGGAACAACTTTTCGAATATTTTTGCTATTTCTACATTTTCTATATCTAAATACGCGTCGTTTGGTTTTTTAAACATCAAAATCGTCCAATCCGTTCAGGAGTTATGACATTTTAAAGATTTACATGAAATTTCAGGGAAGCATTTCTGGACTCACATTAGATTTTCGGTGGGGAATTTTTTGCTCGAAAGTGCATAGGAGTTCGGGGTTATGTGTAATGACCAAAAATGATTGTAATTGACCCCCGCAACTGAATATAATTTTTTTAGAATGATTTGAAATTTTTTAATTTTGCCAAAAAATTTTAGTACCTACTCGAATTTTTTTCTCGAAAATGGGTTGGATTTCAGGGGTACGTGTATTCACCAAAAATAATTGTAATTGAACCCCGCAACCAAAAATAATTTTTTCAGAATGATTTGAAATTTTTTAATTTAATTTTTTCATAACGAAGCCTCAGTCAAGAAATTGATATTCTTGATTTTCATCTTATTTTGACAATCTACAATCTCCCATTAAAATTTTCCTCAGGGTTGACTGAACACCCTGTATAGACGTTGATAGGGTTACTTGTATAGTAAGTCTTATAAACTAATAATATAATTTCTGTATAGAATCAGTATTTATTCTTTTGGCTTTTTTCTCTTGTTCTTCCCTCACCGAGCTCTGGGTACCAACATGTTTTCTGTGACAAGTTTTGAATAAGAATTGATCCGTGCGTCTCTAGAACGGAGTACTTGAAATATTAATGCTAGTTAGAATGTGGTGTGTCCAGCTTGCACAGGAAGCGAGAGGAAACGTAACAATGACTATGGATGATCCTTCGAGGCTACTGTTCCGCTGCCTCGGGATCAGCGGGATAGATTTGGCTTCGATAGAGACGAGCAAGACGATTAAGGAACAGGCGAGGTGTATTTTCGTCGGCCTCGGCGCGTATCGGTACCGTAAAATCGCGTTGCGCCATTCCCAGCGACACCGAACTCGCGCTGCCAGGGGAACGATCATAAAACGCTACTCAATTAAACTCGACACGTGACTAAACTAACGAGCCATACATTTTGTAAGGTTTGTAAAAATGCTGTCGATCGTTAGCCGCCGGCAATAAGATCGGGACTCGTTTCAACCCCTTCGAACCTGCACGATATTTAAAACTGGACGATTCGTGCAAATCGGGACTGTGTAAAGATCCATTTGATCATTAATAATTCAGATTTAAAAGAGTTAATCTTTCATCGATTCTATAGCGTAGATACGTATCAATTGTTTTAAATTTGAACTTAAAGAATTGCTTATCGCGTTTAGAAAACAAATACAAATATGTACACAGCTTTCACGACCGTAATTTATTACCTCTTGTCATGAATCCGCGTGTAAAAATTATTGCATAAACAGAGGGACTAATGTATTTATTCATATAGTATTATTGTAATATTTTTCGATCGATCGCTCGCAGGTTTTTATGGTCCCTTGTGCTTAAATCTGTAACTCGCGACTCCCGAGGAATAATGGTGTGGTTCGGCGGGAGGGTCATGTGGCTCCGATTGAGAATCACTGGTTTAATCGATGTGGTAAAAGGTGTAAGCCAGTGGTGCACAAAGTTCGGCCGTTTCATCGTATTTATCCAGTGCATGAAACAAAAGAATCTTCAATTTTTAATGTTACCGTTTCGACCAATTTGTAGTGGTCTTCAGGAAAATATCAGTTCATCAAATTTGAGTATTGTGCGATCGTATACATTTGCTAGTGGTAACGACAAGTATCGTAGACATGCTTTAATGTTTTTGGCGTCCATCTGTGGATCGATGAAAACTCCATAAAAAAATTAAGAAAAACTCAGCAGCAAGATGATCTGTACTCGGAAGAAATGCTCGACAACACCTATTGATCTATAAATCAGGAAAATTGTGTCCGTGCAAATTTCTAGATTATAAAAATACTATGAAAGTTTTTCGAATCGAATATAAAGCGCATTTAGTCTCATCGAGAATAAAATGTGTTTTAAATAAATTCGTTTAATCGATCGCGTTATTGGTTATTGTTTGTGTGGAAAAATGAATGAGTTTCGAAAGTTTTTAAGCGATCTATTAATTATTTGCCCACAATACGGTAACTTTAACGCAACTTGTAGCTGTCAAACGGGCCAACGCCCCGGAACTTGAACCTATCATCAACAAAATTTGAAATAACGCGTTTATGTACCAGAAATCGAAATTTATATAAAAGATAAAGGAACCATTTCTTTAACCCCTTCTTACTCCTATTATTCTTCTGTGCGTTTTATATAATGACAATAGAAACAATAGGAATTCTATGCAACCGAGAGGTATTAATTCATTCCTTAATTATTAAAAAGTAGTAGCAAATAATTCGAAATTTTGAAAACGTCTAGAGGCATTTTTATTGCAAAGTTTGCAATTTTCTCATTCGTTGCCTTTGATTCATGAATGCAACCGAAATACTTCAAGGATGTCATAATTTTCTAAACTTATATATATAGTAACACTTATCACCGCACTAAAGTGGTATCTAAACGACCAATGATAATACACTCGACTTTACCGTAAAGTTCTTAAATATACTTACGTTGAAATTAGCTATTACTCGTGGCTTCGTTGGAGTCGTTTCTGCCAACAGTTTTCTCTAGCCTTGTTTTAGATTTAATCCCCAAGAAATTATGTCGTAAACGCTTCTTGAATTTTGTTGTTTTATACAGGGTGATCGACCACCCTTGGGAAAAATTTTAATGGGAAAATCCAGCGGCCAAAATAAGACGAAAATCAAGGATACTGATTTGTTTATTGAGGCTTTGTTAAAAAGTTATAGAAACATTTCCGGCCACACAGAATATTTTCGGTAAAGACTTTTTTTCTCGCAAATGTGCAGGATTTCCGGAGTATGTCTATTCATTAAAAATGATTGTAATTTACCCCCATAAACGAAAATAATTTTTCCAGAACGATTTGAAATTTTTTAATTTTGTCGAAATATTTGTACACCTTTTTTTTTCTCGAAAATGGGTAAGATTTCGGGGGTATGTCTATTGACCAAAAATGATTGCAATTGACCCCCGCATCCGAAAATAATTTTTTTATAACGATTTGAAATTTTTTTTTTTCGTCGAAAAATTTAGGCACCTACCCCCTATCGATTTTTCTTAAAAATTCGTTTTTGATTTTTAGTAATTTTATTTGACGCCCTACAGAAAAGTTGTCTAATACTTTTTTGTAGATACCCATAAGCACTAGTTCAGAAAAAAGTTTCATTTGAATATATTCACTATTCTGGGAGTTATGGTCGTTTGAAAATTGGACCATTTTTATGGGGTTTTTCCTATTTTGCGGGGTCAAGAATCAACTTTTCGAATATTTTTGCAATTTCCATATATTCTCCATCAAAATACGCGTAGTTTGCTTTTTTAAACATTAAAATCGTCCAATCCGTTCAGGAGTTATGACATTTTAAAGATTCGCATGAAATTTCGAGGTAACATTTCTGGCTAGAAATTATATTTTCGGTAAGGAATTTTTTTCTCGAAACTGGGTAGGAATTCGGGGGTATGTCTATTGACCAAAAATGATTGTAATTGACCCCTGCGATCAAAAATAATTTTTTTAGAACGATTTGAAATTTTTCAATTTTGTCAACAAATTTCACTTTCCCGAATTCTTGTCCCAAAAGTGGGTAGGAATTCGGGGTATGTCTATTGACTAAGAATGATTGTTATTGATCCTCCCAACCAGAAATAATTTTTTAACAAATTGATATTCTTGATTTTCGTCTTATTTTGGCCTGTAGAATTTCCCATTAAAATTGTTCCTAGGTGTGTGTCACTCTGTATGGCCGATAGTATTAAATTGATTTAAAGAATTTTTTAATTACATTTCTCCTCACGCCAATTAAGTTTTGTTTATAATTATTTGGAATTCGTTCCTGGTATACACTAAATAGAATAGAGATGGTTTAACTAAAATTAGTTTGGTAGATTTTAAATTTAAACAGAAATTCTAAAAATCTAGGGCAAGCGTGCATTTCTTAGATTGTGATTGTGGTAAATTGAATATGTCCAGCGGTATGTAGATCTAGTGCAAGTATGAAAATTATCCTAGCCTCGTCCTGACTTCTGCAAACTCTAGAAGCGAATACACGATCTTTAGTATTCTCAGTTAATATATTGCAAGACTCAGAATTCACAGATTTTAAAATCCAAGACGTGTCATATTTTATTAAATAATTCTAAATATAAGTGGAAACGAATGGATCGACGACAGCTTTTTTAACGCGGATAGAGTAAAAAATGCATAGTTTCGCAAAAATCGCGACGTAGATCGTATTTTTGCGAGCAAAAGCTCCGTCGCGTACGTTTTCATATCGCGAAGCCTCGAGTCCATGGGTTTTATCGATCGTCCTTTTCCTCCCTCGAACGCTCTTCTGTCGTCGATTAGCGAGAAAAAGGCTTTCGGAGATCGATGTAATTCTCGTCTCGTTTCTCATCCGACTTTAAAACGCCCACCGTCATCGAAAGTGTTTGTACGGCGTTCGTTTAAAACCGAACGATAAATAAGGAATTATTCGCGGCATCGACGAAAGCAGAAATAGCGTCGGATTTATCGTGAATATTTCTGAAAGTGCATTCTATTCCGCGATAACGCCGACGTCGTGGAACTTATCCTCCATTCGTATTCCATTTACGAGAGGGGCTCCCTTTGTCGCGCGAAAACGCTTCGCGGCCGCTGTCGTTTCGAGAATCGCCGCCCGTTGACTGCCTTTTCTGGCTCGATGTATTTTAAAACGCTTTTTCCGCGAGTGCTCTCGAATTAACGACGCGTTAGAGCTTCGATCGCCAGGACGAATCGCTGCACGCACCTGTTCGGTCGATCGAATCTCCTCCCGCGAACCGCCATTATCATTTTCGTTAATCGTTTTCTTTTGTAAACACTGCGACGATTTCCAGGCTCGCGATTTTTTATCCGTCGATAAGACGTTGCTGAAAATCATCGTAGCGCAGCTGGAAAATATTTCTGCTCCCTCTTTCTTCGTACCTCTATGAAAACTTCTTTAGCGGGTCTCTGTATTCCTTTAAAAAGCGTGTCACATACGCAATTAACGAGACTTTTACACATATTATGCAACTGTATTATATCAAAGGGTGTACACACCAGTAAATGAATAAATAAATAAACAATTATAATGAACGTTTGACGCAAAGGGGCGTTTGTTATTTTAAAAAGACAGTATGTCGGATAAGATCCGCGGCGACCGATCACGCGACGAAGGATTCACGTGATCGCGAGTTATAACCGAGCGGCGGGTCCGACAATGGAATTTCGGCCGCCTTTCCGGAATACTCGAAAAAACAGAAGGACGCTTGAACGCGCCGTGGACAAAAGACGGACCTCTGCTTTTGTATTCTTTCCTTTCTCCCTCTGTTCCTCCCTTTCGTGCTCGTTTCCGTCCTTGTTCCTCCCCCGTCGGTGGCTGGATTTCGTGACGCTGCGCTGGCTAAAGGGGAATGGATGAGGAATATTAAAGAAAAAAGGAGCGGCAAAGAGCGGTGGGAGTGGTTGAAACGATCGCGAGGGAAAAAGAAGGATCGACGAAATTCGGGTGGAAAAAAAGACGGAGGAACGAGGGAGAGGCTGTATGCGAGGGAATAAGGGTGAGAGAAGTGGTTCCGAGGAGGGAACAATGCGAAATGTCTTCGGTGAGAATTCTTTCCTCGCGAAATGCGTTCTCCGGATGAAAGAGTACGCTGGAACCTCCATTATACGAATTAACCCCCCGGACTTATGAGTCGCGCGGCACACGAACATCTGACCCATAATAAAATTAGGCTAAGGTTACACGAATCCACTATCAATCCTTTCTTAAAATTAATCTCTATTCAAAATATATTTAAACATATCTTGGAAAGCTTTGTGGAATAATTTTAAGACTATATCGAACATTAAGAATGTCTTTAAGAAATAAAATGCAATACGATTTTACCCAAAGAATAGAAATATTTAAACTTATCGACGCATCTTGGAAAGTTTTGAGAAATAATTTTAACACTATATCGAATATTAACAACGTCTCTAAGAAGATTGAATAAGCGTACAAATTGTTCGCAAATAAAGTAGTTAGATCGAGTTATGCAACGAAACAATACAATTTACATTCCGATAAAAAAGCTTCTTCCTATTTATTTTGCCCAGGTTTTCCGCGAATAGACAAAGCGGGAGTTCATCAAGTTTTCAGAGATACTTGACGATTCCGTCGAGACCGTACGCTCGTTTAATTCGAAACAATCGTCCTGAGGAAATTCGCCGGGAATTTATATTTCAGCTCCGTTTAGTCGGAACAGCTGTTCCATTAACGGTTACTATTCGTTTCTGGGAAATCAAGGATCCCGGATTTCGTTGAATCGCGCAAATTTTAATTACATTCTATCTTTGTTATCGTAACTAAAATTTTAATTACGTTCTATCCTCGGTAACGTAGCTATCGCTAATAGCGCTCTGTTCGTTCGATAAACTTTGCATTATGCTGGGTAGCCATCGCGTCTATTTCTTCCTGGTTTAGCGGAAAAAATTAATCGCTGTCGTTGACCACGATTTGGTACATCAAAGACGTCGATCGCATCCTTCGAGATTTTTGAGGGGTTAAATGATTTGCTGACACTCTATCGAATAACGATTAACGCCAATTAACAGGTCAGATTATTTAAATACTGCTCGTCATCGATTTTAAATGCTCGGGGCCACTTCACGGCTACCGATAACAATTGTAATTATAAAGCCGCCGATAAGCGTCGATTAACAGCTATAGTTGTTAAATATCGCGTGCCACGACGGGAACAATCGTACGCCAGGTCGATTAATAATATTACGGGTTGTATAGTTTGCACAAAACGGCACCTCTCCCGGCTAGGTCGTATAATTTTACCAATAATCTATCTAAATCTGTCTATTCGTTTTATAGTTCCATTTGTTCTCCGACACTGACCGTGATTGTGTTATAAATCTGTTGGGAACTCTTTTATTCGTCCCCTTGAATTATTAAAAGTATGGATCACTTCCTTCATTTTGAATAACACTGGTGAAAAGGGGGGTTCTTTTATTACGAGCGTCTAAAACTTGTTTTGTAAATGTGGTAAAAGGATACAGTGGCTCTTAAAATCTATTCTCCCGTGTTTTCTGACATTGAAACTGTGTTTTTTAAGCGCCTCCATAGGAGAAAATCAGATGGAAGTTAATGGAGATCAACTTGTGTCGTCTTGCACAGCCTCCGCTGCTCTGCGTTTATACGATACTTCCGGTATCATTATTGTCGACGCACGGCGCTGCACCACGTTTTTCTTTTTTTTTTTTATCCCGTCCATATATAAGTTTGTCCAGAAATTATGGCGAACCGGCGATCACTGAATCAATTAAGCAATATTGTTAGTAATAATGTGGTGTCTTTACAATGAAAAGTGTTGATGATATCGATGCCGATTACGCAACAATGCAGGTTGCATAAGCTTATTAGTAAGTCGTCATTCTCGTTACTTTATATCAAATAAAAAATACATTTTACTTTCTGATTATGTAAAAATGTTACACTTTCAGTTCCTGATCTTCGAAGAGTCTAACAAATTGCTATATTTTATTTTTTAACAATTTGTATCTTTTGAAGCGAAATAGGTACACGTTTGCAAATATTCAGCATAAAAAAAAAATAGTTTTGAATTAGCGTTGAATATATTGTCCAGTTTAAATCGAGCTTCGAGTTTTGGTAATTTTCTAAGTCAAACGAATTGAGTTTGTTTTCAACAATTGGTAGCTCGTAAGAAAAATAGAGGTCGTCGGAACGTGAACAAAAGTAGAAAATGCGTGTTCTGTAATCTGTAAAATCAGCCTCAGCGAGAAAGTAGCAAAGGTCTGAAAGTCGCTGTGTTTCGTGGGTTCCGGGTCGGTGTCGGCCATTTTTGCGTCGCCGTTCGAACTCTAAGTCCCGCTCGCGTGCACCAGAATCGGTTCCGTTCGTTTCCATACGTTCGGAGAAGGATTTTTTCTCCAGCGCCGGACTTTTTTCCTATCTCAGGCTGGGACCGAGACATGAACCGTTCGACGAGGGGAGAAAACGGGATACACGAAGAGCGAGCGAGGTAGAGCAGAAGTGAGTAAGCTTCGACCTTCCTTCGTACAGCGATCGATAGTTTATTAGCCTTGGTTTTTGACGAGCTCTATATACATAAGCTGTACAGGGTGTTTCTATAAACGACTACCTTCTTTCATATAGGAAAAGTAGAACACAAATGTAATTTTTACATGAACTGTTTTTCCCCAAAATCTAATAGCTACATCTGTAGGATCCCAAAATATTCACCACCGATAGATAAATATCCTCCATGGTTAATTTGTAAAAATATTTACTATTTTCGTAATGTTTGACATCTGACCCTACCTAATTTAATTTTATTTAGGTCTGAAGAATTAAAAAATATTCACCACCGATAAATAAATATCCTCCACGGTTAATTTGTAAAACTATTTACTATTTTTGTAATGTTTGACATGTAATCTAATTTATTTAGGTCTGAAGAATTAAAAAATATTCACCACCGATTGATAAATATCCTCCATGGTTAATTTGTAAAAATATTTACTATTTTTGTAATGTTTGACATCTGACCCTATCTAATTTAATTTTATTTAGGTCTGAAGAATTAAAAAATATTCACCATCGATAAATAAATATCCTCCACGGTTAATTTGTAAAACTATTTACTATTTTTGTAATGTTTGACATGTAATCTAATTTATTTAGGTCTGAAGAATTAAAAAATATTCACCACCGATTGATAAATATCCTCCACGATTGATTTATAAAAATATTGAGTATTTTTTCAAAGTTTGAACGTATTTTTACCTAAAAAAAACATCGTCGTGTCTGTCGTTAATGCATTCACGAACATGCAGTGATAAATATGAAAAATTTCGTTTCCGGTAGTGAATGAAATTCGATTCTGCGTGCGATGGGGGATCGCTTTCGCCCGCAGCCGTTGACTGGCTCGCGTTGAATAAACAAAGACGATGGTGGGGGATCGCTCCGTTCCGTCTATGCGGGGAAAATTGGTGGCATTGAAGCGGAATGTACTGTACCAGTTCATTACTATATCGATGTTCGAGCACAGTCTCGTTTCTATGTCGTTGTTCGATCGCGGTATCATTTTCAGTCGCTGTATCGTTTGTATGAGCTCGGTTTCCATGTCGAAATCCAAACATCAAGGATTATTTTATACGTGTTCCATGCCACTCGGTTTTTTATTGCTCTATGTAAACAAGGTTATGAAATCTGTTTCCATTTGTGTAATCAAAAAAGATTAAATAATTTAAGCATAATCGACTTTATCCCGCGTTCTTTCGAAACGCTTCGCCAAAATCTATTCCTGGTATTTAATTTTACGTAATGTCATTCGTTGCGACTGCGGCAAAGCCCTGGACGGTGATCGTTTATCGTGTCTCCGTGCGGAATGTGTGGTTCCGCATCGCTGGACAGCAGGATTTCAGTTTGAAAAAGATTAAAGCCGTCCCACTGGAAAAAGCCACGGAGCTTTTCTCGCGGTTTTCAGGCTTCAACTTAATCGCCGAAAGCGCGAGAACTCGTCGCGTTTAATTGTAAATAACTCGTGCGTTGCAAAACGTGGCATGATCGCCGTGCGGTTAATAAATCTTGCTATGAAACAGTGTCGCACAAAGCTTTATCCTTTATCCACAAATTTGAAAAGAAAACATAATTTGTAAATTACATAACTCGTGCTCAGAGATGCGTACGACAAATTTTGCTCATTTCCCAAACTTGTAGAATACGTTTACTATATTAGAAAAAATAAGTCGACAAATTCAACGACTTGACAAATCGTACGTTTTTATAACATTTTTGTTTGCTGTAGTCATGTAATTCATTTTCAATCTATTTTTAAGCCTCCCTTCCTATGTTTCTTGGAGACAAAATAGAATAACTTAGAGATGGGGAAGATCAAGTACAATACACGTAAACTTGTAGAATACTTTCAGTATATTAGAAAAAAATAGTCGACAAATTCAACGACCTGACAATATTTCTGACATGTTTTTGTGAAATTTTTGTTTGCTGTAATCCTGTTTTCAGTCTATTCTTAAGCCTCCCTCTCTGTGTTTCTTGGAGATAGAATAGAATAACTTAGAGATGGGGAAGATCGAGTACAATACACGTGTGTACTAACGAGGAGAGGACCAGAAGTGGAAACACGCAATTTTAATGAGCCTCGCCTTGGAGTGCTGGTCTCGACGAGCTGTTTAAGAAACACTTCCCTTTTGGGCGTACGTGACCACTCGTTTTTTTGGATAAACGAGGTTAAGGGCAGATTCCAAAGTCCAAAAGATCGACTTTGAATCGTTACACTCAACGTTTAGAATCTCGAGTTTATTGTAATTGAACAACAACAACATTTGAAAAAGGAGTCTTATATTGATCGAACCAACGCGTAAACCATCATTCCCCAGTATAGTGCGACCCAATTTCCATAATACTAAAAGTTTACGGATATTTTCAACGCGAGAGAACGGTTTAACGCTTTCCAGAAACTTTGCGCGTACATTCCTCTTTCTTGCCGCGAGAGGGGAAACGGTTCGCTTCATTAGTATCAACCGGTTTTAATAAGTGCAAAACGGAGACATTTGATCGATATATCACGGTCAATCGCGAATATTACGGTCGCTGAAAAGAAAAAAGGAAGAACTGTAACCGGAGGAAAAATGGAATGGTTCCAGCGACCAATGGCACAACGCGAGCTTTTCCACGCTCGGAATGCCGCGTTTCAGCATTCCAGGCAAACACCGAGACCCTCGACAACCTTTGATTTGTAGGGATTCAGCGTTCGAACGCGTCGTCAGCCTCTGGACAGTGTCTGTTAGCATATTAAACGAATTCGGTGGCACAGGGTCATCTGGAAAATACTTTACGAGCTGCTTCCTCCTTTGGCTCGTTTCAAACTACTAATTTCGGATCACAGACTTTCTCCAGCCTTTTGGTTTTACGAGCTTCTCGATTTTAACCCCGAATAAATATATCGACGTAGAATTTTTCCAACCCAGCTTGCCTAGGGTTTATCATTCGTATAAAGTAATTGGGATAAATCAATTTTAACGAGTCAAATTTTTCCCGTACTAATAATAAGCTGTCCGGCGATCATACTGCTCGAACACACCCAAATGGAACGGTCGAACCATGTTCCACGAAAGGACCCGAGATACTCCGATTGTACACGAGCAGCTTGGGAAAACTGATAAAAGTGGAAAGCGCCAGATTCCATTTTACATTCGGGATCGATGCAGTTTAGGTACTTAAAAGAATTCTTTGAGAAAATTTGTTATTCTTCGTATTAAATATCAGAGAGGAATAGATAATTTTCTGGTTTTAATAAATAAAATTATATTGCAATCTTTCCGAGTTCGATTTTGAAATCTCAATTTTCCCAAGTTTCTTGCGTTACTTTCTTCTCGTCGTCTGGAGCTTCTGAATCATGTCTTCCTCTATTCGATTTCGAATTTCACCCGTTACAGATCTCTAAATCCAAGCTTGTACTGAAAGAAAAATATTCTCATTACCACCGACGATTTAACGTTTCGTATAAAACATAGTACATCCTTATACGTTGGATTCATTAAGCCACGCAGAGAGCTAGAAAATTATTGTTTCTAACGCCTGATGTAAATTATGCGCCTCGTTTACTCGAGTGTAGAGTTTTTTAAAAATTTTTTTCGGTTCGTTACGAATTCAAATGCTTCGAAAATGGCCGATAGGATGGTCTCTTCGGATCTTCTAGTACAATTTATCGTCTCCGCTGTGAAACGTGTCTGCAGCAGCCATTGATGTCGGACAACGACGCGTTGAGCACCACTGTCGAGGCGATACGTGGCCTCTACGGTTCTCAAGAAGCGACAAGTCTAATAACGGATCGCCAGTCGCTACAATTATGCCTATTATACGAAGCGCAACCGAGAACCGCCGTTCATATCACCCAATGAACGATGATCTTCGATGTTTGAACGATCACCGATTAAGCATCGAATTATTATTTTTTTTTCTCAAACTAAATTTACGTTTATATTCTATATTCTGCATTGGAACATATTTTATCGAACGAGGAAATCATTTCGTTTTTTAATGCTACTACGTGCCCTATAAATAGAATACTGACGTCAATCTTTCACAAATCCCAAAGATATTTCTTTTCGATGGAAAATTATAATAAAGCAGATTGGCATCTCCTGCGTGACACATTGTCTCACATTGTATTCTATTGTTGTCTGTTTCGGGTATAACGGCGTCTGCTTTCTCTGTGCAGTTTTACATTGTATTTATCTTTATCAGAAAATAACACTGTACTACAGAAATAACAGTCTTTATTAATATACTTTAAACGTTGTATTTTTTTACTCATTTCTCTTTGAGACTCATTAAGCCCGTTCTTTCTTAGTAGAGTTATCATATAAAGAAACTTTGATTTTAAATATACCATTAAATTTACATATTGATTGCAACGATAACCCTCTGACATGAAATATAAATTTTAGATTCGTTCGTAAACTAGCTTCACAAATCGTAGATGATCTTAACGATTTACTCGGTAGAAATTAAAAGTCTTTTTATGGGATTCTAATTTACGAATAAATTATACCTTCTGCACCTACTCTTAATATTCCCCATCCGTACGACTTCAAATTTCCGGAAGATGCGAATAAAATTGAAAAGAATCGAGTCCTCCGAAAAATCGTAGAGATTTGTGAGGAGGCTGGTTGAGAACCGCTGTACCAACGGACAGCGTCCCGACGGCATTAACCCAAGCTCTGCCAGGGCTCCGCTGTTTGTTCGTGCAACATTTCGATAATACGAAACGTCTGTCGTTTCACGGAAATTGATGGTAATAGCGATGGAAATTGGTAATGGAGCACCACTGGCCTTGATTATGGATGCACGCGCGCGTGCATGCACTGCGAGATAGAAACGAGCGCGTTCCGTCGTTATCGTTGTTTAGTTTTCACGTCGACGAACAGTGTTTAGCGCATTTGTTCGATGCAGCAGCTTTTTTGTTTTTTTTTTTTTTTTTCGAATCCATCAACGACCAACCAATAATAAAATATTTCTCCGCGTTACTTTGCAAATTTACAAATCAATTCGTACATCTTTAGACTATTTTCTGTTTTTTGTTACGTATCAATTATGTGGACTGAAGAGTGCTAATCAGACAACACAACAGTTTTTGCAGATATATCTAATTTCCAGTGAGATTTCTTGCAAAACGTGATCTTTTAGCATTCTTGAAAGCCTGAAAGGTGAATCATTGCGAGCAGATCATTCAGCGATACCGGAAAGGCTCTCTAGCTATTTTTAACAGGAATTGTTCACGTTTTGTAAATTGTATTTCTAGTAAATTACGAATACGTCGAATAAAGAGTAATTAAGTCTGGGCGTACAGTGTTGAGTAATGACAAGAAGCTGTCCGAATTTCGGGTTATTTGGTTATCGAGAAGGAACAGATTATTCGAGATTAGATGACACTTCAAATATTGCCTATCTTCTAGTCCAGTAACAGTTATCTTGACGAACTTGTATCTATAATTATTTGTTATCTGTCACCCGAACGAGAAGTGGTTAATTCTGCCACTTATTAGAACACATCGTGTATACAGGGTGTACTACGAGTATCACTGCCCAGTGATACCGGCTGAAAGTAATTTAAGTTCTACACAATCGTCGAGAACACATTAATCATCGTGTAATTTGCGTTATAGGATCTGGACAGAGTAAATGAGTTTTATTTCTTTTTTACATATTTATTTATCAACCGCAAGGATTACCCACTTTATTTGTTATTTATACAGTATCCTAATACGTGGGTCTGCGGTTTATTAAGGACACAAGAACGATGAAAAATGCGTATAAACATATGCCCCAGTTAATCTTGTTTCCGAGTTGCAGCCATTTTTGTACTCCGGTCATGTAGAGTTGTTTACCTTCGCAGGAAGTGTTCAAAATGGCCACCGTCAGGCTACAGACGTCGCGCCATAGTTTTTCAACCTTCCACATAAACCAGATATTTTATTAAACGTGACAGGTTTCGTGTGTTTCAACACTAGCAATAAAATAAACAAATATCTTTAAGCTAAAAAATAAAATAGGACAAACGGTTGTATGTACTTTATCCCATTGTTTTTGTGTTCCCCAACCCATTGAAAGCAAATTATATGATTAGACAATTCCCTATGCTAGGCATTACTGTCGAATTTTGGACTTGCAACGATTCTTATATCGAGAGAATATTGATGAAAATTGTGAAACCCTAATCTAAAATATCTTAACGCTTGTCTGCATATCGCGATGAGCACGAGCTTCGCGATATCACCTGCCAGATACACAGTTACTCCGATTATGCGAAGGCCCTCTGGTTTTTCGTTACCCGCGATGCGCAGAATCCGCCGCCCCCGCTTTCCGTGCTTATTGGAACGAGAAGTGTATCGAGTGGATCGCGAGGATTCGGCGTTTCGACTTTTATTTGCTCACTTTGATTAGTTTAGTTCGCGCGTCACTGTTTCTCGATCCCACACACGTGCATGCCAATAACTGACCGAGTTTCTATTATTGCAAATAAACAAGAGCGAACGTGATTTCATTCTACGATCCTTACTGAAATGACGAGATCACGCAGAACTACGTTCGCAGCTTTCTTGTAATCCGAGACACGTAGTAATACGTTAATTAGTCTCGCGAATCGAGACGAGCTAGAATAACAGCTTAACTTCTCCCGTGCTAATGCACTGCTTCTCGGTTTCCAACTTGAACGATTCTCGCGAGCTGTTTGAAGTCGAAGGGGTTGGGAATCTCAGCGACGATTGTTAAAATTGAAAGAACGCGGTAGCATCGACAATGACAGTATTTACACCGAGGAACGGGCCTCTCAAGATCCTTGTTTCCGATATGTTTCAGGAGGACGTGGCATATGGGTTCGCCTAAATGGTGGCTCTAAGGGGTCCCATAGGAAAGCATGAGGGAAAGAACACCTTCTGCGGACGACACCCCGAAGAGGGCCCCACCAGCACCACCCAGAGGTGAGTTGTCCAGCCACGTGACATTATTTTTTTACTCGACTGGCCTGCAGCCTCCGACCGAAGAATAAAGAATTCTTTTTCATCAGTCGTCGTCCGAAAGGAAAATCGATGGACCGTCGGGGCTGGGGTGCGCGATCCTGGCGCAACGAAAGCTCCCTCTTTTCCGCAACGCGGAGCGCAAGCGAAAAGCGAAAGTAAATATAGCATCTTCCCGTACGATTCTACGGGGTTTTCGAGGTGCTCGAAACAACGACGAGAAGCTTTGTATTTGCCGCGCAGGAAAGAAATCGTGCCACTTTTTTCTCGAAATCTAGATTCTCTCTGTAGTGGCGACGTCGCTTTCTAGGATTAATGGATTGTGAAAATCCGTGGACGTCGGAAGACATCTCGCTCGTAACACGTCGAAAAGAAAGCTGGGAGATTGATCGATATATTGCAAAATATTGCAAATACAGTAAGGAGCATAACTGAACCAATAATCATAAGTTCTGTATAGATCAGTGTTTCCCAACCTTTTTTGTGCTATATCCCACCTAAGCCTTTCTAAAATTCTTATGCCCCCCTCCCCTGTGGTTGCAAATTATTAAAGGAAGACACAAATGTACAGGTAAGCAAGCGGACAGCAGCACGAAGGACCCTTAAAAGAGCTGAGTTTAGAAGCATTAAGAAAAAGAAGAAGCCAATGTTATCGAAGAAGAATATTAAACTTCGTTTGAAATTTGCCAAAAAACATATCAAAACTGAACAATCGTTGAAAGGGAACGAGTCATTTGATCAGACGAGGCCAAATTAACAGAATTTGTTCAGATAGTATAATATTTAGATAATATTTTGTGGACAAAATATTAAAAATAAATGATATATTAAATACTGACAAGTATTGAACAATCTAGCCTTTTTTTCATTACCAAACAAGAAGACATTAACTACAAAAAAAATGTCTCACGTTACTTATAACTGTGATAAAAATAATTATACTCCTATACTCTTAGCAATAAATAATGATTTATACAAAACGGTTACTGGTTCAGTTGTGTTCCTTCTCCGGTGCAACAAAAAAAAAGCAAAAAACAACGCCGATTGAAACGTTTCTATCCGCGAGCATTCGACGAACGCCGAACCGAGCTTCGGGGTTGGCTCCGATTGATCTTTATTTCAAGGTGTAAAGCGTTCGCCGAGGTTTCGATCGCAAATTGAGGGGTGCGTTTTGGAAATTAAATACGAACGAGCGAGCCAGGTGCACCCGTGAAACGGTCCCAAGCGAATCACACACCAGCTGATCGGCGAAGACGAGTCCTTCGAGCGTCGGTCTACACGGTGTTCGCCACGTTCCGTCCCTTACTTGGCCACGCTGATACGATCTATCACAATCCCACAAATCAACGCGTTCGAACACCGAGTTCAATCTAATAATAACCCCGCGTTAGGCGCCCAAACGGTGTCCAACGACGCTCTGGGCGTCTAATCAGCCACGAGTAGCGCGACTACTTTCGAAACACCTAGTTTGCGCGCATAACTGCGGGGTCCGTGAATGATGCGTTATGTAATAACGCAGGTTGCAGGTTGCAACGACGCCGCGCGCGGACGCGTGCGGGTGACACACGCACTGGGAACCAGTAAACGATAAGCTGGCGATATTAAAGCGCGATAACGGTCGCGGGACAGGTTGCGGATAGATGCTATATATGCCAGTGAAACGGCATGGCCGACGTTTCTCGAGGCCTTGAAAATACCTGCTAAATAACCGCGTTCGCGAGCTCGCTGATCGGCGTCTCTAGCTGCTGGATCGAGGCGGAATTTGAATTTTATTTTCGTCTCGCGGGCACAGGCTGCTTCGAAAGAGTCACGAACGTGGGGTGAGGTCTGGGTTACTTCGATCACACGGGGTATTTACGATCCCCTTCGTTACGATACGAGAAAAAAACAATATTTCATCGCGTTAATTATTTTGAGTTCGGAAAATTTAATTCGATCGATAGTTTGGATTTGTTTGGATCCCAGCAAACTGTTTCAGAGAAGTTCTGGGTTTCAACCTGTTTGCATTGTTACTTTAGATGTGAAAATGTTTCAAACATTATACAATATTTTCAAAATAGATTCATTTTACATGACGTTAGAACATAAATATTTTTTTTTTTTTGCGTAGCTGTATAAACTTACAATAGATACTAACATTTTTTAATCGGTATGATAATCTTTAAAATGATCGATACGTAATGGAACGTCGCAAATGTCACATTTGATAACAGTTTCTCTTCTAACTGTTATCGATTTACGTACAGTGCATTGTTTAAATGCCCTTTTCCATTTAGCTTCCATTGGAGGTATTCATGTAGGAAAATGGCGACTAGTGGATCTCGTTATTGAGCTACTGGTAGATAAAGTCTCCCTGTAGTCTTTTCGTTTTTGTTGTTTAATAATTGTCTTCATCAAGTTTTGTTTATAAATATGGAAAGCTCGATCTCTTTCAATAGATTAAATTTTATTCAATGATGCAAGTCGATTTTTATAAAAGTTTGCAAGTTTATACAGTGTCGAAAAATAAGTAAAACATAAGAATCAAATTTAAGGGTTGAAACTACCCGCCAAAGTTTTGTACAATACAGAGAAGGTTTTTCGACGAATCTGTTGTCGTTTTCGATGGAATGTAATACGGCATGCTAGTAGAAATAAATTAGTAAGAAAGCCGAGTAATCATTTTTACACCTTTAGGCTGCGGTTACGCTGCAAGCGATTGCGAGCGATATCTACCGACGTCGAGCAAACACATGGATGGTGTTTTATTCCAGCGACCTACATCATACCAGACCTGGACACTTTTGAAACAACGATATTTTGAAATACTATTTCAAATAACGTCTCCTGTATCACGGTTATTTCGCTTTCGAAATAAAGTTGCGTTATCTTATTACGTGAAACAGCATTGAAATAATTCTTTATTCGAAACGATGAAAATGCTCTTGGAAATATCGAATTACCGGACTCCTCTGTTATTGAAAGGATAGTGATAGAAAAGAAAACATTGGATAACGTAACAAATATACTGCATTGATTCTTTTTTTAAATCTTACTTTCTTACTTAAAGTATCATTTCAAACCGCAATATTCGATATTCGTTACAATTGAGATGCAAGTGAAAAAGAAAGATAGCAATTTTATATCTAATTTAAGAAAATGTTAACGATCAATCCGTAAGGAGCACAAATTCATTCGAATGCTATTCATTTTAAAATGTTCCTTCGATTCTGTTTACAATAGACTTAATTATAATTTTCCATATGTGGTATAACAGTCTCTTTGTAAATTGTTATTTCGGAAACCCAAATCAATGTAGAGTCGAAGATTCACACTTTTACAAAAATATCAGTGATTCTTAAACGAAATATGAAAAAGAGAAAGGAAAACGAAATATGGCCCAGGCTCCTGGAATTCTTATTTTAAAAAATATTCGTACGACGCAATAATCGTGTTTCTATAAGACGTATTAAACGTCTGTAAGATGTTGGAATAATCCCTAGCACACGGTTGCAAGCGTCGTGACACACGTTTTCCACTTTTCTCGACTTCCATGGCGTTCCGTCCATGTTTAAAACGGCTGTTTCGTAACGTGGCCGACGGTTTCGAGGGCAAAGGGCCACGCTTAAGGCTGATCTCTTTTCCACTACCGGTTGGCTGCCGCATCAAGTTGCAGCCTGTTCCGTGTTTCTCCTACACTCTCCCTTTTCTCTGTCGGAGACTTATACGGCAGAGCGTTTCGTTCCTTTTTTCTCTCGTTCGATCGACGTCCCTGGGTCGCACTTTACGTGACTTTCAATTGACCCTTTAATCGCGAGACAAATTGACCCTGTGCAAATCGCCATTTTGATCCCGACTCGGGTTTCCCAGATGCGTGCATTCCGATCGTTAAATTCTCCCAATACAATCTACGGCCCTGAGACCAGCAAATTTCAACCAAAACAACGGACGAAACGTTATTTCTATCAACGTTTTAACCACTATACTTTTAACCACCTTCTAAAACCACGGTTATCAACGTTCGAGATTTACAATCTCGAAGCAACGGAACTGAAATCTGAGATACATATATTGTTAACGAGTCAGAAGTCTGGTGTTTTATTACAATTTTGAATTCAAAGTGTTACTAAACGAATATTTTGGACTACGTTTGCCTGTAGTTTCTCCAAGATGGAGTACGGTGGTTGGTTTTCGTTAAAGTTTCCGTCTCCACACGCAACTGGTATAACAGTAGTCAGCGACGAAAAATTCGACGCGAGGAAGAATGAAAAGTTTCGAGTCGCCGTGATGGGGGACAATTAGTTTAACCAGGTCAAAGCGTCGCCCGGTTCGTTCGACGGCGTGTCTGCTCGATGCACCGGGTTGAGAACCGCTGCGAAAGCTGATTTTCTCGCTTCGCGATTGCATTCCCCGCGGGTATGTCCCTTTCGTTCGCACGTACGACATGCATAACGGTGTCTGCCTGCGATGGCGACTGGAGCCACTGCAGGGTTTCCTTTTTGTCCATCAGTGAGGTGTTACACGTGCAAAACCGGACTACATTGCAATTAAACGTCTACGAATCCGTCGAAATAGCAAACGTTTCTTCGAGAAAAAATAAATAACGGTACCCTGAACAAATTTTACATCGACTCGACCCGTAACTTCTTTCGCCATCTTGAAAATCTCGACGAAGGAAACGCGATAATTCTCTTGGATTTCCATATTTCTATTTTTTCTGTAAAAAATAGCGAGTTTAAAATATGTCGACCGTATAATTTGCTTGATTTTGATTTTCGAAATCCTGCAAATGTCTTTTCAATAGCGTTGAAAGGCACACCGATCGAACTTCGTCAGCAAACAAGAAGTTTCGTCTTTCGCGTCGAACGAAGTCGTCCTATGAATGTGTTTAAAAACTTCTCGCGGCGGGGTAAACTTCCGTGAATATTTGAACAACACCGGGTCGACTTCGAAACAGAAGATAGAACACAGGGTGTGGTCGGGTCAGGGGGTAGGGGGCGTCAGACTCTCGCAGAGGAAGAAATTACTTCGTGACGAATGGGCGAGCTCGCCTCTCGTTGAACCGCGCCGAGAGGAGACGACTATTTAATATCTCGCATCGACCGGCGAAACCAAGCTTTGGGAATTTAAGGCTGGCTTTCATTAAAAGATCGTACACCGACGGTTACGCGAAACCAAATTCTAACTTCCGCCGCCTTCAATTATCGCCTTGCGGAAGAATCGGGACGCGCGAACGTCGAGAGAAGAAATTTCGCGATTCGAAACGTTCTATCCATCCATGTTTGGTAGAATAATCTGTTAATTATCAGGATATAATAATTGGACATTTAACATGTTAACGCATTACTGACGGGAAACGAGAATTCTCGTTCTATTGAAATATGCGTTACCGACGGAAAACGAGTATTCTCGTTTTACGACAAGCGTGTATTTTTCTAGTAATTTCTCCGATAACACAAGAGAAAGATGCTAATATTATCCACATAGAACTCCTGAAAATTTTAATAAAATATATTAATTACAAAAATACTTATCAGATTTTTTGGAAGGAATTCTATATTATTAAAGTCACTCGTCGTATAGGACAGTTTTAAGAAAAATGCTCCATCGTTAATCTGTTAATTGTTAGACCAAATCCCTAAATTTGTAAACGACAATGAAACTTTGTTTTTAGACGATTGGAATTTTATTTATTTGTACAACCTCGTTAATGCTCAAGAGTCTTATCTACATTTATTTTCTTTAACACTAGAACTACCAAACTGGTCAAAATGACCATTCGTAGTTTCTAATAAAAATTGTTACAAATTTACTGCATTGGATTTTTGCTAATTTTCCGTGTTGGTTTATAAACGAATGAATAAACATTTATTTCCATTAGATTATACATTTCATCGAATATCTATCGTTTCAATTTCTTTGGTACAAATAAATGCACCACATTGTCAATAGTTCTAGTATTAACATCTAATCTTGAGAATTAATTTATTTAGCCACTCAGTGATAGTCACGACACTAAAAATTTCCGGTTAAAAGTTACTCAAATTTCACTCTGATGTTAGATTCCCAACAGTCCCTTTTTAAAATTCTGTAATTTCCATAATTTTCGTTCCCTTTTTTGTACGATCAGTTCTCTCTCTCTCGCCTCTCTCGCTCCTCCATTTTGTTTTCCATTCTTCAAGTTCCCTTCCTCTCGTCCCTCGTTTTTCCTCTGTGCGAATCCACCTGGCTTCCAGCGTTTGCCAGTTTGACAAATCCCAGCCTTCCCAGTGCTCGGTTAATGACATCCAGCGCGCGCGCGCTCGCTCGCTTTCGCGAATTTTTACCGTGGACTACATTTAGCCACTTCTTTGAATTAAAACATCCGCGATGAAATTGAAGAACACAAACGAAATTTTCAAAAAGCAGTTTTAAAACGTCGAGACATCGGTTTAATCCGATACTCGAGGATCGATAACTCCCACACGATGCATGCTTGCGTCAACTTTGTTTTATAAAAATAATATATCCAACAACATTCCATTCTGCGCGATAAAATGCAGTTTCGAAAACCTCTGGGAACCGGTCTGCGTCGCTACGTTTTTGGCACAAACTTTTATATACAATGCAAAAGTTTCCGGACAATTATTTCCCCCAGTCGTTCCACAGAGCTGAAACCATGCATCCCTTGAAAATGAAATAAATGTTTCTGTTACATGCTTCTATCTTCCAGCTCATTATACCGTACCTCATTATACTTTAATTCCACGTTATTTAAAATTCATTTTTCTTTTCTCTTCCTGAAGCTGGAAACGCAAAGCAATATATGAAATTGTATTTACGCACGTTTAATACGTAAGTAAATTATTGCTCGACCAACGATGAAGATTATTTCAGTAAAACATCGTTGTATTAGAAAATGATGTACGTTTTATCTGAGCGATTGTCTAGATGATTGTCTTAAATTTGTTTCTACTCCTACCCATTCGCGAAACTTTCCCTCTTTAATCGATAGAAAAGCAAGCCTGAAAAGCAGGCTTTGTCAAGGATCGAGGAAGAAAATTAAACGAAGCAGCGAGCTGATTGTCGCCGACAACTTTTTCAAGCAAATACCAACACAGTTTCACACTGTCGCGACAATGGCCATTATTATCTGTTCAATCCTCAGAGTAACTCAGCTACGCATTCACCGGTCTTCTTTTCGCCTGCTACCCACAGCTGGAACATCCTCCGCCGCTTTTACTCCATGACGCGCGAGTTTGCACAAAAGGTGTTCCAAGTCTGTTCCCGTAAGCGTGGAACATCGTAATTTTCTCCCGTTCTTACTGGTCATCCGTCTCCGCTCCAAGCAGACGAATAAAACAGAGTGTGTCATTCTGTTGCACCGTAAAACGCTACCGGAATGTAAACCGCGCGCAGTAAAGGGTCCACGACTTCCGGTTTAATCGTAAAACGGTCACAGATGATTTCCTTTCCTTAACTTGTTATTCCCATCTCGGGATAAATCGGCTCCAGCTTCCATCGAAAGTTAAGCTCGTCGTTTGGAACAGCACGATCCAAACATGACGTTGTTTGACGATAATTCTGTATTAAATGTTTGTCGAACTTCACCAAACAGCTGAGTGTCGATAATTAATTACTGAAAGTTAAGTTCGTCGTTTGGAACAGCACGATCCAAACATAACGTTGTTTGACGATAATTCTGCATCCAGTGTTTGTCGAACTTCACCAAACAGTTGAGTGTCGATGATTAATTAATTATTAAAAGTTCAGCTCGTCGTTTAGAACAGTATGACCTAAACATAGCGTTGTTTGACGATAATTCTGCATCCAGTGTTTGTCGAACTTCACCAAACAGCTGAGTGTCGATGATTAATTATTAAAAGTTAAGTTCGTCGTTTGGAACAGCTCGATCCAAAGATGGTGTTGTTTGACGATAAGTACCAGTGTTTGTCAAATTTCGCCAAACAAGTTTCGATGATTTATTAATAGAAAGAGACGTTTACGTTATCGAGTTGTTCCTTTTTATTGTACGTTTTAGCAAATAGGTTTTTATTATGATTATTAATAGTATTCGATGTTGGCCAACTCTGATGGAGCGGTTGGACGCGAAAACAGAGTGATTCTGTGTTTTCCTTTGATGGATCGAATGTTGCGATGTACGAGGATTCACTCGCCGATGTGAAATCGCAATTTCTTGAAACGGCTGGAACAGAATTTGTTTTTCAACCGGCTAACGCGCCTAGTCATTCCTCTCGTATGGCTAAACATTATGATTCGAAGAAACTCGGATGAAAATATTGGACCGGTAGTCGGGTGCACTTGATATCAACAGAATTGAAAATTTATGGGAGCTTCTTGCAACAAGTGTCTGCAGAAACAATAGACAATCTTCGACGGTGAATGAACTGAAAATAGCAATGGGGAGGAATCGTGAAAAACGAATATCATTGTGAATTTATACTGTACGATGCATTAGAACAAATAAACGAAACTTGATGTCAGTGTTTCGATTAGTCGAAACAGATAAACGATTAGCAACATTTTGATTTCGCGTTGGAAAGAGATTCGCTAACGCGACTCGTAGTTCCGGGTAGAATTAATTGAGTTCAACCTCGATGTGTACCGAGTCTAGAACGTTCTGCTTGCAAACGTCCCCGTTCAGGGCCCGATAACACATAATTGAAAAGTTAGAAACTCTCCTCGAATAAGCAATTACGCGTCGGGCTCCGGATATCCGTCAGAAATTCGTTCGTAATCGTCGCAAATCCCTAGCACGGTGCGTTCTGCTCGCGATCCAGGATGTAGTTGCAATAATTCGACCAAACAAAGCTTTGCTTATAAAATATTCTTCCAAACCGAACGGTCGAAAGGAGAATAATTCCTAGTCGGGAACGTCTCGCGAGCATCTCGAGTGCCCCAGGGATGTTTAATTTAAAGTTGGATTTATTTTCTGGAGCGGATTAAAGGCGCCGCGTTGGCCCCGTTATTGCGTTTGAAAAATGGTTGAATTCACGGAGGAATAGATTCCTCGAATCCTTCGATTGTCACGTTTGCGTACGCCGGATGGCTGGGCTCCCAGGAAATCCTCGAGATTACGTAAAACGGATATACACGACGTTTCGAGGTTCCTGTTTTATGGGAAACTGACGGAAGGACGTCCGCGTGTCTTGCGTTTCTATGCTGCAATGGACGCTAGAGATTTACAGTCAGCCACTTTTGAAGAACCTCTGCGCCAACGCGCATGCGCACTCGAACGGCGTTCGTACTTTTTCTCGAAAACCAATACTCGAGAGGGAGAATTTCATTCCATGCTTTCGACCATCCTTTCGAACCTGGTTCCTTTCTGGTTATGAATAAAATATTGGCATTCGGGTTAGAAACTTTGCAATTAAATATTTGCAAAATTCTTTGCTATACAATTTTGAAGTTACTCTTGAACTCGTTCCATATCGTTAACTCGATGTTTCTTTTTTTTATTTCAGGTGAGAGACGAATCCACTAACTTCCTAAGAAATTTGTCATCGCAGGTATTTATCATAATTATCGATAGACTGCGGATGTTTGTGCATTTATGGGACATTTTAATTCTAAAAAAACTACAGAATGCACTTAATATGCAAAAATATAAGAAACACGTAAGATATGAATTATTGTTCGTAGGGGTTGAGATAATCTTCTACTTCGAATTTGCATAAAAATCTGCAGTCTAATTATCAAGTATGCATCTTCGATACGAGCCTGAATAAACAGTTTTTGTTGACAATTCCTTGAAAAATCCTCCAATTTTCTTGACCATGCTTTCGAAGATACAAAGTTGTAACGTAGGTTGGAAAAGCTAATAAAAAGGCGAAAATTATCTCTTTTTCCGAAACGAAGTTGGCCATTCCTAGGACACTCGAATGGACCCTTCTCGCTCCACTCGTGGTAGGGAAACGAGCAGGTTCAGCGGAACGTGTCCTCGAATTAATAAAGATGATCATGCTAATCGTTGGAAGGCAGCGTCTAAAAGATGCGACCGAGTGTATCGTTTCAGCGTGGCGCAGCCGTTGCGGAACCGTGTAATTAAACGGGTTCAACGAACCCGCGACGTTTGCTGAATCCGCGGAGTTCGTTTTCACGTAGTTTTTCGCCTCGTCGCGATTACTGGCCGCCGAGCGGATGTCCGACAAATAAATTATGACCGATACAATCGCCTGGACACCTTGTGCACGAAGTCAAGCTCGTTGCTACTCGAGTCCTGCAGAAAATTCGGTCGTTTTCTCCTTCTTTTCCCAAATCAACACAGGTTTAAGGGGATCTTCTACTGGAAAACTCGTTTTTTTATGTTCTCTTTGGTATTTTTTTTGTAAAGAAACTATGCAATTTTTTGCATCGACATTTCGCATATACAGAGTGTACGGCTATCCCTGGGAAAAATTTTAATGGGAAATTCTAGAGGCCAAAATAAGACGAAAATCAAGGATACTAATTTGTTGATTGAGGCTCCGTTAAAAAGTTATAGATACATTTCCGACCACACAATATATTTTTGGTAAACAATTTTTTTCTCGAAAGTGCGTAGGAATTCGGGGATATGTTTATTCACCAAAAATTATTGAAATTGACCCCTGCAACTGAAAATAATTTTTTTAGAACCATTTGAAATTTTTTAATTTTGTCGAAAAATTTCACACCTACTCGAATTTTTTTCTCGAAATTGGGTAGGATTTCGGGGGTATGTCTGTTCACCAAAAATGATTGTAATTGACCCCTGCAATCGAAAATAATTTTTTTATAACGATTTGAAATTTTTTTTTTCATTGAAAAATTTAGGCACCTACCCCCTGTCGATTTTTCTTAAAAATTCGTTTTTGATTTTTAGTAATTTTGTTTGACGTCCTACAGAAAAGTTGTCTAATACTTTTTTGTAGGTATCCATGAACTCTACTTCAGAAAAAAGTTTCATTGAAATATATGCAGTATTGTAGGAGTTATGGTCGTTTGAAAATTGGACCATTTTTATGGGGTTTTTCTCATTTTGCGGTGTCAAGGAACAACTTCTCGAATATTTTTGCTATTTCTACATATTCTACATCTAAATACGTGTCGTTTGGCTTTTTAAACATTAAAATCGTCCAATCCGTTCAGAAGTTATGACATTTTAAAGATTTGCATGAAATTTCGGGGTAACATTTCTGGCCAGAAATTATATTTTCAGTAAGGAATTTTTTTCTCGAAAGTGCGTAGGATTTCGGGGGTATGTGTATTCACCAAAAATGATTGTAAGCGATCCCCGCAACTGAAAATAATTTTTTTAGAACGATTTGAAATTTTTTAATTTCGCCGAAAAATTTCAGCGTCTACACGAATTTTTTTTTCAAAAGTGCGTAGGATTTCGAGGTTATGTCTATTCACCAAAAATGATTGTAATTGACTCCCTCAACCGAAAATAATTTTTCCGTGAATAATTCGAAATTTTTTAATTAAAGTTTTTAATAACTTGTTAAATTTCTCCCAGGGGTGGCCGAACACTCTGTATAACTCAACTTTGAAATAGAGTGAACGCCTTCTAAGACGTTCACCATCGTCAGTCTACTGCATTTTTAATTGCTTCAACACCAGGTCATTTCATGCTTTTAAGGAAATACAGTGAATCCTATGCATGAACATCTCGTCGATGGAGTTTCAAGAATTAACGAGGATGGTTCATTTGGATCATTAACGAGGTACTACTGTATTCTGATCAACCGGAGGACATGTTTCCCTAGTCCGTGCAGATGTCCTATTTAATATTGCCCGGTGGATTTAATGTTATGCATTTCGACAATGGGACAATCTGTTTCCCATCGATTTCCCCCGCGAATTAGGTTGCATTTCTCCGTCCCTTTTCTCTGGCCCGCCTATTTTCATCTGCGTGGAGGCTACCCGAAGCTAAACTTCGTCCAGGAAAATCCATAATTGGAGGACTACGACGCTAATAGCAGCATAACAGTCTGCACAGTGAACGGTAGGAGTGTTGGCCATCGATCCTCGCGGACGTTTCATAAATTTCCGAGAACTTTGGCCAGTAAAAGTGGGCGGGGCTGCTTCTCCATTAGAAATTGTTGAATGGCATTCAATCTGGTTTCGAGTCCGATTAAACGACGCGGTAGTCTTCTTTAGTCGTGGTTCGAAGGAAGCTGGACTGTAAGAGCTGTAATACTTATGGGTTTTCGTGCAGGCTTTCGATCGATGAAGCAACGTAGGAGACACCTCCGTATCCAGGGAACTTCTTGGTGATATTTCCTCGAAAAATTCCTTCGAGGTGGACGAAATGCGAGGGATCGCGCGAGATATTGATTTCTTATACATTATATTTCCTAATACTTTTTAAGCATTTTCTATTCGTAGTCATAATTCCACCGTAGACCGAGGTTCTCAAAGAATTCAAGTTAGGCGATCGAGGGGGTTTAATTTTAAACAGGCGTTAAAATCAGAGCCAAAGTTCGCCGGAAAGACGTGCTGGGGGAGACGGTAAAGTCCCTGGGTTATGACTCTCTTCCATACGCGAAGAGGGCTTTTCCAACAAGACTTTCCGCCAACTTATACGGCAAAAACAATTCAACAGTGGCCGTGGAACAATTTTCCGGGGTTCGTTTCACCCGCGAGACTGGCCCTCTGATAAGCCATATTTGAATTCAGTCGGTGATAAACTGTGGCCGGAGCTGGAGATCACTGTAAGATTCTTTATGAAAATTTCGGTGCTAAAGAACGACCCGATGAAAGTTACTTCTGGAACAAACTTGGAGACACGATGGACGATTGGTCTCGTTTCCAAACCTGAATCGCTACAGAATCTGTAGATTATAATCTCAAAACTAAAAAGTTAAAAAAAACCCTAAGCGTCGCTAAAAGAACACAATCTTGACTCTGAAATCAACTTTTCTAGCAGACTTGGTTTCGAAAATATAAATTTGTAGAAAACTCGATTTGCTGGTGATGTTGTTTACAATAAAAATCCATGGAAATTCGATGGTGAATCCAAGAAATTAGTACCGTGAATAGGGAGATTCATATTCTGAGAATAGACGTTTTAAAATAGGAAAGATATTTGTTAATAATGTTACGTCTTTTAACACATTCACCAGTCATCAATTACAGTAATCCCTCGATAAGGTTTACTGGCTGGAACGTTATCGAGGGAGGTTTCTATTCTGAAAATAATCGTTTTAAAATAGTGAAGACTGATTTCTTAATAACGTTACACCTTTTAACACATTCACCAGCCATCAAGTATAGTGATCCCTCGTTAAAGTTCACTGGGTCGAACGTTATCGAAGGAGGTTTGTATTATGTGAATAGTTGTTTTAAAATAGTAAAGACTGAGTTCTTAAATAATGTTACACCTTTTAACACATTCATCATCCATCGACAGTCATTTGTATCGCAATTTTTAAACTTCATTGTTTACGTTTTCAACATTAGTCTTATATATTTAAATATTTAAATATATAAATATTTAATGACCAAGTTTGCAACGTTCGTTGCATCGATGCAATTCTAGGAATCGTTGAGGAACTTCGCGAGCAATATTGAGGTGAAAAGTAGCGACTATTAACGAGGGACCACTGCATGCGACATTACGGAGGCTGATATTCGAGCAAACTTACTCGAACGTTTCCGGTGCCAGAGCTGAGGTACATCGACGTTAATACAGGAAACCATGTAAATTCCATTCGACGCAATTGAATTCGTCAATGGACCGTCACGTTGATTCTACGGAAACAGGCTGCACTCGGGGATCATTAACGAGCGTGACCTGGAATTATGAGGCTCGCAATCATCATCAACGATTGGCCGACCAGCCCGGCGTGCATGTGTCCTCGTGGATCACGATTTTGGAATCCTGTCCGGGGCTGGATCGTTGCCAGTGCTTGTACGACCTCTTCCTTTTAATCTGCACCCCTTTCATGGCTTCCTGCTGCTTGCCACAGTTTTTTTTTTTCTGGACTCCGAAATCTCGCGAACGGAGTCTGCAATTTCTGATCCTCGCGCATTACGTCCTTTTGTCGTATCGAGAATCAGAAATCTGCAATTCCATGTACTTTGGATACCCGGTTTCCGTAACGTTGTACCGTCTGAATTGTAATTATTGTAATGTAATTTACGCGCTCTTCCCCGTAATCTACAAATTCTACCGACGTGCTGTGTAATTGCTCCGCACTTCGAATTAGCACGTTTGTTAGACAGAACCGTGGGATCTACAATTCTAAGATTTTCGGAGCTCCCAAATTCCCCCACTGAAATATGTAAAGTCGAGAGTTCTCCGGGTCGAAACTACAAAGTCTACGATTCTGTTTCCAAGTTCTGCCGCCGAACTATGCGGCTGCCCTGCATTCTCCATTGTTTCGCGATCCATCTTGGTTGTTCCTCCGAGATACAAAGTCGAAACGCTGTCGAGCAGCGCTTTTTAATTAACCCACCAGCAACGTATCGCTATATCGGTTTTTCTCGCTGTACAGTTTTATATTAATTTCTCCCGGACGCGGGTATCGACATTTTTCAGTTCTTTCCTCGAGAGTTTTAATCGAAACGCGAGAAATTATGAAACGCGGACCCGCGACGAGGAGGGACAACTGCAAACTGAATTGGAACCTCGTTTGAAATACAAAGTTTTGCACCGGAGTTGAATCTACCGTTCAGGAGTTCGATACCAGGAATATTAGGTTGTCCTACTTCCTTTCGCGCATTCATGCTCGACCGGTGTTAACAGAAATACAGTATTCGTGATTTATCCTTTCAATTGATCGGCTGGTCTTGATTCGCCTCTTGTCATGTAAATTGAATTTCCTTGGATCTTGTATTTTAATTTCTGTCGAACGGATTCAGAAAGTGTTCGTCGACGTCGGAGGAGAGCATCGAAAGATTTCTGTTTAGTAATTTGCGTTCCGTTTTAACTAAATTATCGAATACGAACGAGAGATACGGTCGAGCGAGATTTTCTCTCGCAAAGTGTAGGAGAGTAAATCATACTGTCTGCGTTATAATTAAGCGATAGCAGCGGTAATTTATAGTTGTACTCGCTACATAATGCTGAAAATAGGGGTTTCTGCGCTTGAATCATTTTATTGATCATCGTCGAGCACGGGCAGATGTAAGAATCCATACCAGGAACCATTTGTAATAAAATTGGAATGTGTCTGCGTGTTTCATAGCCAAGATTTCTAACGTAACGAAAGCGTAGAGTATTCTGATCCACCAACAAACAACAATACTTTATAATGGAAACTACGGAATTGGCCCAGATCGAGGATGATTCCTTTCACGGCAAAAATCGGAACAATGATTTATTTACTACGAAAAATTTCAATTAAAAATCCAGATTTCACGGTGAGTTTCAAGCCGAACTGGAACAAAGGCTTACATTTCATAATGGCGTCCAAGAAAAGTGGGACAAGTGTTCATCTGCCTAAACAACAAACATTACAAAAACTGGCACGGTGTCATGAGAATCCATACTCTGCGCTGAAAATTTCAAACAAAACTGACACCAAAGTCCCCGTTTCCACAGTCCCGGTGAAATTGGAATGACGATTCGTCTGTAACAAAGAACGGTAATCAAACTGTCGTTGCGCAATACAAATTTCAATTGGAAATCAAATCTAGGGAAGGATTTTCCTCTTGATGGAATATTTCAAAATGGAGTATTGTTTCCTAAAATGATATCGTTTCTGGACTGGTCTATTAAAATGGTCGTCTGGTGGGCCATAGAGAGTTAAAAATCAAACGTGGAAATCAAATGTGGAAAAAGATTCTTTTCCTCTATATGGCAAATTTAAAAATGGAATATCGTTTCTGGCCTTTTAAAATGGTTGTCTTGTGGTTCGTAGAGAGGTAAATAAACAACTTTTATTAATTCATATCTGGAAAAGAGTTTTTTTCCTCTCGATGAAAAGTTTCAGAATGGAGTATCGTTTTCAAGAATACTGTCGTTTTTGGTCTTTTAAAATAGTCGTGATGTGGATCGTAGAGTGTTAAAACAAATATTTTCATTGAAAAGAATTCTCTTCCTCTCGATGACAAATTTAAAGATAGAGTATCGTTTCTGGTCTTTTAAAGTTGCTGTCTTGTGAGTCGCAGAGAGCGAAATAAACAATTTTTATTAAATCGCATCTGGAAAAGGATTCTTTTCCTCTCGACGGAAAATTGCAGAACGGAGTATCGTTTTCAAAAATACTGTCGTTTCTGGGCTTTTAAAATTGTCATCGTTTTATGGGTCGTGGAGGGTCGAATAAAAGTTTTTCAAAACAAAAGAGGATCGATTCGTTCCTGAAAATGATATGGTTTCTGGGCTAGGAGTGGCTGGGGTCTTTTAAAATGATCGTCATCGACGTCGTCATCGCTCACCAGCCGGTTTTCCCCCTGGGGAGGGGGGCCTGGTGTTCGAACCTCCTCTCTTTTGAAAGGAGGGTGGCGTGGCGACCCCTTTCGACGTGGCAGAGGGGCGGTTATCGATTCTCGAGCTCTCCCTCTCTCCGACTTCCGGATGAAACGGCGTCACGAGAAACGCGACGGAGTGTGTGCGGCTTTATCATTCTTTCTGGCCTTCGTTTATCACCCTCTTCCCCGTTTTTTTTCTGCTTCCCTCGTTTCCTTGTCTTCGCCATTTCCATTCTTCGGTTTTATCGTTCGCCTCTCCCTTCCTTGGGCGTCGCTGTGGATTTTGGTTTCTCGCCGCGCGTGTTTCCCTTATCTCACTTTTCTTGCGGCAGGAAATGAAAAGTAATAACTGAAACGGTGGCTCTTGTTACGAGAAAAACAGTCCCAGTAATCGAACGAACTTTTTTGATAAAACAGCCTCCACCCTGTTTTGATCTTGGAATCAAATCATCGAATGAAAAAAGCGCGTCGAGAAATTGGAAGTTGCATCAGTTTAGATTTACTAGGATGGAAGTCATGTTTTAGTACTAAAGAGTGTTCCAAAATTCACGCAAGATTTGAATTAAATTTTTGCAACGAAACAAAGAAGACAGCATGACACGTAATAGTTCAGGATTATTAAAAATGGAGCGCTACACGAAAGAACGACGCGTCTTCGTTGTTGAGCAATATTTTAAAAATAATGAGTCATTTCCTGGTCGTGTAATTTCTCGTTTTGGCGATCAAGATTGGCCTAACCCATATCATGCGATTTAACGCCGTTGAATTTTTTTTTGAGGTTTTTCGAAATCTAAGATTTATGCCAACAAGCCCACAACCACCCACGCCTTAAAGAAAGAAATTGAGCGCTGTATCAACAAAATTCAGTCACATTTATGCGAAACGGTCATGGAAAATTTCGACAAAAGAGTGCGTTGTGCCAGCAAAGAGGCCATTTACTTGATATTCTATTCCATACATAACCCTATATACTTCATGAATTAATAAAAAATTTATAATTTTTAATTAAAAACCTGTGTTTTCTAACAAAATTACTTCTTGCGTGAATTTTGGGGCACCCTTTAGAACCCTTTAGAACAATAATGATGTGTTCATCTGTACCATAATTAAAACGCTAATTACTCGAAAAAACGTATAATGCGACAGAAACAAACCACGATAAATTTGCAAAAATCCAGTCGACTAAATTCTTTGCAATCTTTGGTAGTTCTAGGTTCGACAGAGGTGAACAATTTATTTTCACGCGATGCCTCTCTTTTTCTGACATTCCTATAACACGTTGCGAGAAGATTGTACAATTTTTAATTCCGAACAACGCAGCCACGAGATTACGCGCGTTTTTAAATATACCAACGCAGGTTTCCCCGATTCTATTGTATCACCAGCGGCCCTTTTGCGCTGTACGGTCGGCTCAAACGATTCTGTCCACGCCACAATGCACGGAAGGCACGAAGGGCGTTGCGACTGCCGTTTGGTAGAATCCGCGTCACCAATCTCGCTCTACCAATCGGAAGCCTCGCGCCTTCCACGCATCTGTGATAGTACGTATAAAATCGTTCGAACCGTGTGTACACCCGGTGACACGAATTCGTGCCACGTTAGGGACCAATTGCCCCGGCTGGCGTCAACCCTTCCATCTCCTAAATAATTATTACGCGAATGAAACGCTGCTTGTCACTACCAGAAACCTACGTGTACGCAGCATCGTTATTAAACACATTAGACCGCATAAAAAATCATCCATCATTGTTTTCCCGATGATATCTAGTATCTAAAGGAAACTTGACCAAAACGGGGTAAGACTCGACCCTTTCTCTATGCAAACGTATAATATAAGGTGTTCTTTATGACGCAGTTGCAAGTGAAATTTGGGATCGTCAATTCTTAGTCTGCTCACCCCCAAAGCAGTTCCTCGGCCCTAGTGATTCTTTCTTGCACACCTATGCAGTTCCAACTCGATCACTTGGAATATATTTTGTAGGAAATCGCAAAATTTTTTCTCCAGCACTGGCAGTGGACGTTGAACGAACAGAAATAAAAACAAAAGGACTAGTTTTAATAGACTTTGGCCTATCTGTTTATTGAGAAATCTGGCTACTCGCATAAAACGACCCTCCATATTTCCATTTTAAAAATCAAACGACCACGAAAGGGTGTGTCTCGCGAGTCGAAAAGTCCAGGAAACGCCGGTTTAGAAAACAGCGATTTCTCTCTTATATTTTTTTAACACCCTGTATACGCACTTCCCTCCCCTCCCCCTTTGTTCGCGTTCTCCTCTTCCCCCACCATTTGTCTCTGTCCTCACGATTCTCACTCTGCCTCGACTCTCTGCCTCCTCGTCTCTTTCTAACTCCGCGCCTCGTATTGTCTCTTTCCCTCCCCCGCAACTGTTCTCTCCGCTTATTCGCTCCACCCTGTCTCTCCCTTTGTCCCTCTCGTTTCACCCTGGAAACTGGTCGAACGAGGACGACCGGCCAGCCAGAGGAGCGGAAATATTGTTTACGGGATGCGCAAAGGGGGAACGAGAGGGTGAACAAACAGGAACGAAGAAACAAAAGTTTTCCAAATTTCTCCAGAAACATGACACGATTCTTTTACGGGCGAACGACACCGTTCTACCTTTTTCCCCGTTTCTTCGTTCGACATTTGCGATACTTTCCCCACCCTGTTCCTGACAGTGATCGATATCGACTCCTCCACTCGAGCAACACTGAACGAATAACGAATAAAATTTCATCCCTCATTCGTTAGTCGAATAACGATAATATGAAGTACATTAGTCAGGGCTAAAATAACTCATTAACGACGGGGCATTTTTAGTAAAACTTTCTACTTTATATTTCGATTTTAATGATACAGAATTCCTTCAACACGTGTATACTGAGAATAAATATTTTTGTAATTAATGTATTTTATTGACATTTTTAGGAGTTATATGTGGATAATATTAGAACTTTTTCATGTGTGATCGAAGAAATTACTAGAAAAACACACGAGAATACTCATTTCTCATCGTTAATGTGTTAACTTCAATTCGAAATAAGTCAAGTTGAATAATATAATTCTTTCGTTGTATGTTCTCCACCCCAAAGGATCAGGGTCCATAATCTGTTTTCTTTCTCGGAGTTTCTTCGCCCCTCCCTTCCCGAAAACTCTCGATGAAAATCGTCGCGCTGTCAAGGTAGCTCCGCGAACGTGCTAGCGAAATATTGTTATTAATAAAACGCGCGTGCCGACGCGGGGGAAATACTCGCGTACACGGTTTGTCGAGCGATAAAAATTGTTTTACAATACCGCGCGTCACGTGCAGCGAGCAGGAAACAAGGGAAGCGAAATGCAAAGCACACACTCGGGTACGAATGAACGCAAACAGAGGAGGTAATCGTTTAAACCAGACCCAGGGCTTTATTCGGATAGACTCGTTTCAAGATAATCGTTTAAACAATAAATCATCCGCTTCATTAAAAGTTTTTTCTTTTTTCATCCACGGAATCGATCAACAATTTATTTCCATCTTCCGTCGCGGTTTTACAGATTCCTTACTCGCGATTCGACCGTCGTTCGAAGGGTGAATTCGAAATACGAGGGTAAACTTTTTTTGTAGAATCCCTGATTGCGCGTGTGGCCGTTGGAAAAGGATCGACCGGCTCGTTAATTATTCGAAACCGACGAATAAAGTTACGGTTGTAGTTGAGAACTGTAACGACGCCTCGGTCAATCGTTCCTCGAGCAACCTTAATCATCGTTACTCGTTGAGTACAGTTAACCGGGTTCACTCCGATGCTCACTTCGATGCTTCGAATAACGGACGAAGCTTGAGTAACTTTTTAGATTCTTCGTTGAGATTATTTTTTAATCGGTTATGATCCTTGAAGACTCAGAGCCGGAGGGACCCGTTATTTTATATTTTCTAATTTATAACAGAGGTCGGGTTGTTATTCCATAATTCATTTCTCTTCAAAGTTACTCCGACGGAACGGAAGGTAAATCGAATTTAATCTCTTGTTTTTTTCGCAGGTCGAAATAAATTTCGAATTTTACGCAATAATACAGTAATGAGTGTACACGCGCGTCGAGGAGCAGACAAATCGAATATTCCGTATAGCATCATCGAAATGACCCAGTTACAAGTTTCAGAGCCCAGTACAAACTCTACAACCACCGGAAATGGAGTATGCAAGTTAGACCGTTCCACTCGATGCACCTTACGGCTACGTAAACGTTTTACATGAGCTACCAGATAGTCCGAATACTGTTATACCGATTTTCTCTGCTAACAAACTGGGAAATTTATAGCCAGGACAAAGAACGCTACCGATGGGATCTTAGGTTGTGTATCAACCAAGCTAAATTGATTCGGTGTTTTGCGTCGTTCGTCTATCCGAGAAACGATGATTGACCCTCTGGTTCCCGGCGCGGCCATATTGGCCATTCAGAACTAGAAAATAAAATATCGCTGCTAAAAATAACGTAAAACATTATCCACGGTGAAGGCAATTTGAAATTTTGTTTTTTCACTTTTATTAAAAAAAAAAAATCGAGAAAAAATTTTAAAACAAATTTCTTTCATCGGTCCGTTAAACGAAAAGCGTGACGGAAAATTGTGCGAAATATCAACGAAGAATCGAGGCCACGAGAGCTAATGCGGACTAACCTAGCGAGCCTTTTGCTTTGAGTAATGGCGTGATTCTCAAACAGCTCGACTCTTTGCATTAATGTGTCGGAGCATTTACATTATACATTAGTCCCATATAGGAACTATAGCCGCGAAGATACGAAAGTATTCAAAATATGGTAAATTTGCATCAATTTTCTTTTTCATTGGCTCGATTAATAAACATAATGATACGTGGAAAAAAACTGCTTCGCACCGAGTCATCCACCTATGAAGCTTAAAGACTCTTTGACCTAACGTACACTGGGTCTCACGAATGCACGATACGAAAACGTGCTTGATAAGTTGTAAATTTTAAAGAAGAGAATGGTTTTTGTGCTCCATTTAATAAACACTGAGTATTTAATAAAATAATACGACCGATGGAACATTATTTTCTAATTACGTTTTGAACAACACGCCTCACTGTGTCGTCTAGTTTCGCGCGAAAATGGCAGGTAAAAATCATAAGCCTGTTTACATTTCGTCCCCGCAGTCGTAAGTCTAAAACTATACAACTGCCACTCAGGTGGTAACGAGCTCTTGCTTTGAAAATTACGCCCTTAATGTATCTACCATTGAGATCGATGCATCGGATCGTTCATTTTGTAACGTCCTCCATTACGCGACGCAGCATGCTTGATGGCGAGGCATTAATTATTGCGCAGCGTCGCGTGCACAACGATCGATGAATACTTTGGCCATTCTAAAACCGAATTTACTTCGTTCTCGTGAACTTTCAGCATTTTTCCGCCGGTTTAGCGAACCAAAAACCATGGCCAGAAATCAACGATGCATCGTACGATGTATCAGTGTTGACAAACTTCGTTAAATCCACGATTCAGACGGCTTTTATTATTCCCGGAGAAAGAACAATGTTGGATCCTTGAATTATGTATGATTCGGGGAGTCGAGAAATTTTTCATCCGAAGATTAAACGTTGGATAATATCAAATTTATGAGAAATCTTCGGTAAAGCCGATGCATTATACGGAAGAATGTTGTTGGTGCTAAAACTGTCCTCTAAGAATTATACCGAGAGTTTCCTTTGTGGGGTCTTTCCGGTATTAAATCTCGAGATGAAATCTTTCTTCGAAGAGAACGTTCGAAGATTAAAGGAACGTTTAATATTTCGTTTGATACTTATTTAATTATTAGTTATGGAATGTAATCTGGGAAGGTTGAGAAAACGAATCAATTTTTCGACACGGCGAAAGCGTCGTTGCTCGTCTCTTTTCCCCAATTAATCGAGGCTTTCGCGTATCCGTAAAAAATTAACGTGTCGCGACTTCGATCCACGCCCGTGGAAAAATACCGCAAATCAGGCGAGATGTGCTGAATTTTTCTTTATATTTCTTTCCGTCGGCGAAGCAACGTTCGAGGAGCAAAAAGTCTTTTTCGTTTTGCCCTCTATCCGGTGGAAATATCACGGGTCAAGGTGTTCTCGAGAAAAGTAAAGAAATGGGAAGAGTTTCGAGAGAAGAAACTCCATCGGGGGAAAAGGTTGCTCGTCGCGATAAAGAACAGACTTACGTGTGTAATAAAACTGCACGAGCTCGTCCAACTTTTTCGCAACAGAACTCGGGATCTTTACATTCGTGGAAATATTGGCGATCGTTCAATTTCATGTTGCAACCGAGCCCGTGCGCAAACATTTCAATCAAACGTTATAATATATTTTCGATCGAGAATTTCGAATTGGAAAAACTAATAACGCGAGTGTCGTTCGTTCGCGACTCTCGATATTTGCAGAAAGTGAATAATATTAATTGCAACGGTTCAAGGGACCGTGTATCCAATCTTTCTTGGACTTTTCTTATCAGTGAAAAAATGCAAACCGTTTTGTCTCGAAGCCTGTTCTCCAGTCACTCGAATACTGTTATTCTCCTCGTTCGAGTTCTTTTTACTTTCGAGATTCCTTTTCCGGGAAAACGGTTATCCGTAGCGAGCGCTAAACGAGTTCACGTGGAAGAGTCTGCACAGTTTCCAGGACGCACCAGTAACCGAGTCAAGACTCTCCAAAGTATAAAATCTTAGCAAGATGATACAAAAGTCCTCCTTTTTGCGTGGCGGATAACAGAAATTCCTCCAGTTTGTTGCATCCACCGGCAAATTTTAAACCATACTAAACAGATTTATGTAGAGAAACTCCAAACGTTTTTGCATTATTCTCGTTTCCTCGTAATTTTATTTGTAATAATATTTTGATATCAACTGCAGTTCTCAAACTACTCGACACGCCTACAAACTAATTGCTAGGTGTGTCGCGGGGTGTAAAAATAGTCCATCTGCAACGCGATCCGCTAACAGGGATCGAACCTCTCTGCCTTCGATTTTAATCTACATTTGTGAAATGGTAAATCACTCTGAGTGCAAAATATTAACTCGATAATTTCGAAAACAGGCGTAAGTAATTAACGTTGCACGTGTAGTATGGATATCTTTATCAATGTTTCTCATCGAGATATCTATTTCTTTTAAAATGGTATTATAGCGTAAAATGCGTTTTTTTTAACTTTCTCGAGTACTTTTTTGCAAATAAATTACAACGCCTTCTGCAGATATATTTTTCAAATTATATTTTTTAAGAAAATGCAAAAAAAAAGAAAACTATTTTTTCAAAGTTTCACGTCAGAGTACCCAAAGTGAACTGCAAAGTTAATTTCGTAATGGGTAATATTTTATAATGCTAAGCAAGCTGATTTCCCTCGGACAAAGTGAAAAGTGTGATTGCAGCAAGCATTGTACGTTCGAGGTTTTAATGTTTCGATATGGAATCGTGCACATTGTTATCGCGATAGGAAAACAAATATGCATGTGCTTTCCATATTAATAACGATGTTGGTAAAAGGATCGTGCGTATTTCGAGAAAATTTCAGTAATGGAATATGGTTCGTTCATTCAAATTTGATCCGCCAAAAAGAAGAAAAATTTCTCAGTATTTTGTTCTTGGTGCATTACGTTGTAATTAGAGACAGGAAACGAGGTAGACTCGGGAGCACAATCGAGAAGTAGCTTAATCAGAGTAACGATGGAAAAATGAGTTACATCGTACACTGTATTAGCATGATTAGTGTGCGCGCATACTTCTAACGAAGATGAACTGCGCTAATGGAGTCTGAAGTTACTGAAAGACGGTGAAACGAACGCCGTAGATCGTCAGAGATCGTTATTTTAAGAATATTCGATCCTAAGAACGTTTTCCCATGGATCCTTCCTTCCAAAATGGACTCTCAGGGACGAACCTTTATGTTGCAAATATAGAATTCTCTTTTCACTTGTTATCGCGTTCGAAAATACCTCCTCTGTGTACCACTCATCTTCGAGAGCGTACAGGAATATTTTGAAACCATAAACGATCGATTTTTCGCAAGCGAAACAATGAAAAATGTATAAATTTTTCTTTTGTACCAATGGCTAATACATCGATGCGTTGCTTTGAGATTTCAACTTTCGAGTGCAGTTATTCTGTCTCGTTCGCTCTCCATGTATCCGATTTACTTTCTGCGTCAAACACGCGACTCTCCACTCGAGATAACAATTGCTATACAGCTTTCGAGCGAACTAGTGATTTTTGTCGCTCGAAAGTGGGAGCTAGCGTATCTGTGCTCAAATACTTTTTTTCACAGAACTTCCGGGAAACAGAGACTCAAAAACAGGAGACCAGCAAAGTCTAAACTGTTTTGCGGTATTCGTGGAAAATATATAAAATTTTCGGAGCGGATACGCTAACGAAGTACCAAAAAAGGGGTCGCCCGATTACTTTTTAACAAAGTTTCACGGTTCGTAAAACTCGTAAATGCAAAAGTCGTTGTCAATCGAGCCTCGAGCGAACAAAAATTTCCAATCGAGCTCGAGGAAGAGAAAGTTTGGTTTCGCCTGGACTCTTTGGCGGAAAATAAACCTGTACCGGAAGAATTTTGGCGCAGCTGCCGCCCGTAGATATGGCGGCGATGTGTACAGTGAAAAATATTGGCAAAATATTCAAGACGCGAGCCGATGAATGCGAGGACGATGCTTCTGTAAAATTCTATGCATCCCTAAGCGAGAGACGCTCTCGTTGGCACGTTGCTGACTCCTCAAGACGAACAGTGTGCACGTTGATGCTGAAAGAAGAACTTTATAGTTAATCTACTGCCTACTTTTTTCGGGAATATTCAAGTTACGAGGATCGTTTCTCGATACTTCAACGCTTCCTGTCTGAAATTTGTTTGCAGGCTTCTTGGTACAATATGGCTCAATATTGTGCTGGTTTAAAAAAGAAAGAGCCGTCGAAAAATTATTTAAATCGACTTACTAAAATGAGAAAAAATGGAGGCAGACATTTTCAATAAATCTCCGTTTCTTCTTGTAAGATACTTGATTACATTAGAATGTAATACGAAAATTTATGGCATGACAGCGTTAGTGTTCAGGAGACGCGGTTGGTGCAACATGATTCAATGAAAAATATATTTTTATGCAGGTTTAGAAAAAAAGAAGCGTTGAAAAATTATTTGACTCGACTTATATGTGCTAAGGTAAGAAACACAATGTAGTTCCTGGTTATGAAGAAGGAGGCAGACATCTTTAATAAATCTCTGTTTCTTCTTCTTGTAAGATACTTGATTATATTAGAATGTAATATGAAAATTTATGACTTGAGAACGTAGTATTCAGGAGACGCGTTGCTTGCAAGCTTCTTGGTGCAATATAATTCAATGAAAAATATGTTTTTATACAGATTTAGAAAGAAAGAAGCGTCGAAAAATGATTTGACTCGACTTACACGTACTAAGATAAGAAAAACAATATAGTCTCTGGTTATTGTCTGGCACACATTTTCACTACAGCTCTGTTTCTTTTATTTATAAAATACTGGATTATATTCGAATGTACTATGAGAATTTATGGCGTGGTAACGTAATGTTCGGGAGACACGTTGCTGAAAGAAGGTAATTGGCGAAGAGACACCGTGAAATCATTAAATTGAATTGCACCGTATAATTTCACGCTTCTGCAATCTGGCATTACGCACGAATTTCATTACTATATCGCGTAATCTATGCAGCGATCTTTTATTTATATTCTTTGGAACGGGTCGTTCGTTTGATCAATGGGGAGGAACGTTCATGGCGATCGCGGTGGGCAACCAGAAGAAACAAACATTACTATAATTACCGCGATAAGGCATAGATTAACTTTTTTCACCCGCGCGTACGAAGAGAGAGAGAGGTGTGCAACATAGTCTCTATAATTTCAGACGGCTGATCAGCAGATACATGCTCGTATATCGTCGTAATTATTGTGGAACGGACTGTGCCATATACCTACTTGCGTAATTTAATTTTCGATCTTGACGCTTTCTATTCTGACATTCATGAAATAATTGTTGCAGTTATTCGAACGACATTATTAAGAAACGAATGAATAGACTCACGTGTTTGCTCAAACATCGACAAATTAGTAACTATTGTAAGTATTTTTATGATACCTCGATTGACATCGTAAGAATATAAAATGTCACCCTCGATATTAGCAAATATCACTTGTATCCGAGCATCTTATTCAGAACGCTGTTGAACGCTGTTGATCAGAAGTCACTGAACTTCCTGAAAGCAGAAAACCATTTTTCCTAATTTATTAACGTTCAGTTTCCAAGGAACATCGTAAGAATATAAAATCTCAACTTCGATATCAGCGAACGTCACTTGTATCCGAGCATCTTATCCAGGATTCTGTTGAACAATGTCCTCGAGCTCCACTGAACTTCCTGCAAGTAGAAAACCATTTTTCCTAATTGATTAACGTTCAGTTTCCAAGGAACATCGTAAGAATATAAAATCTCAACTTCGATATCAGCGAACATCACTTGTATCCGAGCATCTTATCCAGGATTCTGTTGAACAATGTCATCGAGCTCCACTGAACTTCCTGCAAGCAGAAAACCATTTTTCCTACTTTATCAACGTTCAGTTTCCAAGGAACATCGTAAGAATATAAAATCTCACCCTCGATATCAATGAACGTGTAACTTGTATCCGAGCATCTTATTTAGAACGCTGCTGAACAGTGCCCTCGAGTTCCACTGAATTCCTGCAAGCAGAAAACCATTTTTCCTACTTTATCAACGTTCAGCTTCCAAGGAACATCGTAAGAATATAAAATCTCAACTTCGATATCAGCGAACATCACTTGTATCCGAGCATCTTATCCAGGATTCTGTTGAACAATGTCCTCGAGCTCCACTGAACTTCCTGCAAGCAGAAAACCATTTTTCCTGATTTATTAACGCTCAGCTTCCACGGAACATCGTAAGAATATAAAATCTCACCCTCGATATCAATGAACGTGTAACTTGTATCCGAGCATCTTATTTAGAACGCTGCTGAACAGTGCCCTCGAGTTCCACTGAATTCCTGCAAGCAGAAAACCATTTTTCCTAATTTATTAATGTCCAGTTTCCAAAGAAGATCGCAAATAACGCAAAATTTCAGTAAACCGGTACTGGGGATGCGTGAACCCGATTTTCTGGACGCTCCATCGCCAATGGCGTCCTGTATTCCGCACCACTTGGCACCTCGCCCGTGAAAATAAACGCATCTCGACCGAAGCGGACCCTTCGACATTCCGATCACCGATGAACTTTCGACTGTGTCGGGCTAGCTGACGTGGTGGACCTACGGGGACGGCAAATCCGAACTTTTCTTCTAATCTCGATCCTCCGTTGCCGAGGCTACGATCGCGGAGGGATTCAACGACCCAACTTCTAACTCGACGCTCGAAGGGAGCACCCTTTAATTACAATTTCCAGTCTCTTTAAAAAGATTGAAACCTTTCCTAATTCGACCATCTAAGTTATCTATGCTTTAATCATCCAACGGAATCGGGTTATTCTGGAGCAGTAAAATTTTGTATTTGTTGATTCGAGCATCTTGATTTTCGGAGAACTAATTTACTGCCACGGAGGAACGTCGGATACTTCAGGAGCTTTTTCGTCCGCGCGGGGCTCGGGTTTCCGGCTTGTGAAACGACTTAATCGGCTTACACCTGAACCTTTAATAACTTCTACACGGGATATTAAACGAGAAACGCCAAACTTAGTGCTGGTCGCGTTGTTGAGAGGATTGTTCGATCACGTGTAAATCTGTTTCACTCTGCAAAGAAACAGGATTTCCTCGGAAATTCTGTTCAAAGACGCGAGCAAACATCGTTGACGATTCGGGAATCGTGATTGAACAAACAATTGATTTTCAAATGCACTTTTCTCAAAAACAAATCCTCCGTATTCCATTCAACCTTTGTTCTCGTCTTGAGCCATTGCATCTTTTGTATCACGAATTTTGATGCACCCTGTATTTAACGAACGCGTATCGTTCCTCGCCGTCGATGATGGCGAGCTTCAGCAATGGTCGATGTCGCTGGCGGAAGTGACAATGGCGGACAAGCAAACTGACGGTGACAGTTGCACGACGAAGCTTGTTGTCGTCACTCGATATATGCACGGCACATACGAACAACCTTTTTCTACACCTTTTCTATCGATTGCAGACAAGTCTAGAAATTCACGAGGCTGCGTGTAAAAATTTGATCTGCCTGGGTATCTTCTACCAAAATTAAACTTTCCAAAAATGTGGTTTATTTGGAGAGTATTGAGAGACTTCCTCTCGTCTCATCATCAAGGATCTTATTTTATAAATGACTATTTCCCTAAAAATCCCCCCTTAAACTAAAGATAATTTAATAGAATTAAACTTAAAATCGAGTTTAGCAATTATGCAAAACGTAATCCGTTTACATTTGTCACGATTGAGACTATAAGGTAATCACACAGGCAATTAGACGGTTTAATGGTTTACGATTATAATTACATGGGAATTATACGTTAACAGAAATCATGCTTCCCATTTAATCTTCATAGTGATGATGTAGACGTGCACGCTGATCCCGTAGAAGTAATTACCATGTAATCACCGTCTGATTATTATCTAACCGTAAATGTAGCAGATGTAATCAGATTACATTTTGCTACCGAGTATAGGGCTCGTTATGGTTGCACTGTTCGCATCTGCGACAGCATCTTCTTGCAATTAAATCGGAATTGTCAGACTTCATGTGGACAACTTTGGGCGAGACTCTGTTCTCGGAATTCCCTCGATTCGGACGGACCGCTCAAATAAGTTTTTAATTAAAATGAACTGGATTATAATCATAGGTTAGAACACCTGTTATTACAAACCAAAGTAATTTTTTTGTTCTGTGTATTCTCGATGAAACATACAATATTTACATGTGACAATTTTTTTCTTCTAAAGACTGATGAATATCCTGACAAAAAGCAGCCTCTGATATAAACGTAGGCATTTTGAGTCACCATTTCGATCGCGTTTATTTCTTTAGAAAAGATCGATATTGGTAAGAGGACTTAGGACTAAAATAACACCTCAACAGTTCGTTCGAGGGACTGTTGAAAGAATATTTCTGATATAGAGGGACTGAAAGAATATTAAAGAAGGCGAGAAAAGCTATAATTGTACTGGAAGGACGAATGACTAAGCGAAGGGTGCACGGCCTTGTACAATTTTCTTGAGTTACTATTCTGATCGCGGTATTTATTTCTTTATGAAAGATCAATACTTGTAAGAGGATATGAAAGTAGAATAACATCCAAACAGTTCGTTGGAGAAGCGCGTCTAGAACGAAAGAATGTTAAAGAAGTCGACAAAATTTATAATTGTATTGGAAGAATAAGGACAATAGGTCCTTGTACAATTTTCTTGAGTCGCCATTTTGATCGCGGTGTTTATTTCTTCATAAAAGATCAATACTTGTAAGAGGATATGAGACTAGAATGACACCACAACAGTTCGAGGAACGCGTCTGGAACGAAAGAATGTTAAAGAAGTCGAAAAAATTTATAATTGTACTGAAAAATCAAAAGTGATAGGGCCTTGCAAAATTTTCTTCGGTGGTCCGTCGATGTTTACGTCTGCTACAGGCAACCAGGGAATTATTGATCTCTCCCGGGTGCTTATATAACCCGGCCTGTTTTTTTTTTCACATTTGTTTGCGTTCGTTGCATATCCCATTTGCTGGATGCACCACGTAGATGTATTAATTCCGTTGCACATTCGCGAAATAAATTACTTTACCCATCGTGTGTCGAACACTCTAATACATTAGTACGCTGTGTTTCGTACAAAGCGTTTCACTCTGATATCAAACTCGAATTACTTTCAATTACACGTGTTTTCGTATGCTTTATACAAATTTTGTAAACTAAGTAATTTCCTTAATAATGACTCTGCCCGGTGCTAATCCATCGCCCTGATGAATTTACAGAAGCAGCCTCGGCAGACGTGGCTGGTAGCAAGACGAGCAGCGAGGCGGTGGACGTTTTCCGCGCGACGAATTTCTCTCCGACAACGACGGCATCACCGACCACGGCCGCGACGACGACGTCAGCGTCGTCACCATCGAGCGTCGAGGACAAAATGGTCGCGTCCACGCACAATCTCGACGACCTGGGCGTCAGCCATCCGGCGAGCGCGAACGGCGATCGTCAGCAGCAGCAGGAGAAGCACGGTCACGCGTACAGGTCGGCGCAAACCGCCCAGGACAAACGGAGCAGGCTGAGCAACGTCATAAACAACTTGAGGAAGAAGGTACCGGACGCGAGGACAGCCGACTCGCCGAGGAAAGAGGAGGATGGCAGAAACAGCGTCGAGAGGAACCTCGAGACGCTAGAGAAGTACGTGATGACGGTGCTGAACGGCGTGATCAAGGAAGAGGTCGACATCGAGGAAGATATTATAATAAAAACGGAGACCGAGACGGCCAACGACTCGGAGAAACTGACCGACGATCAGGAAGACGAGGACTCCAAAGGTCCCGCGGCTAACTTTGAACCCTCCAAGCCGAACGAGAGTAGAACGGAGACTGCGGTCCTTTCGGAGCAATCCGGGCCCAAGGAAACGTTCAGCTTGGAAATTATAAAAGTGGACAAGGAGGATGACGATGTGGAGGTGATCGAAATTTCTGACAGAGACACCAGCGAAACGGACACTGCGGAGGAAGGGGAGGAGGAGACGGATACCGCGGACGAGACGGAGGCGGGAGACGAGAGCTTGCTGGGGCAGATCATCATGGCGAGATTGAACGATCGCCACGAGGAGAGACGAATCGACAAGCATCGAGAATTCATGGCTGAGAACGCGGAGTTGAGGAACGTCTGTAGAGATCTCCTCAACGACCTGCTGAACGATATCACTCAACTGATCGACGGGAACGGCCAGGAAAGGGATAAGACGAGGGTGACCGACACTCTCTCGGAGACCTGTATCGGCAGAAGTCAGGATCACGCGACGACCAGCTTGCACTGCAGCTTACCCCTCGACAAAGTAGCTTCCGTGCTGCAGAATTGCCAACCGGTCGAGATCCGTCGTTCGTCTTCCACGTCGTCTTGTTCCTCCCACGGTTCCCTGAATTCGTGCAAACCTTCGCCCCCTACAGTCAGGCACCTCTGCCTCTACTGCGATAGGAAGTTTCTCTCGATATCCCTCAGGCAACGGCACACCGAAAGGGTTCATCAGCAAGGTGGCGGCAGAAGGTCGGAGAGGAACTCGAGGAGACCCTCGCACAACTGTCAGTACTGTTCCAACAAGTGCGCAGAGAATCTGGAGGGCCTGTTCCAACACATGGCGAGCCACCACAGCGACAGATATCACGCCTGTGTTCAATGCTCCACGAGATATCTCACCAAGGATGCTCTGGCGGTGCACATGAGCGAGGTTCATGGAATCGTGGTGAGGAACAATCAACCGGCTCCGGTGAGCTGGAAAGACCGATGGTGTTCCTCGCTCAGCCTTTCGAAGCTGCTCAAGAAACGCGTTCCCAAGGTGTACCGATCTTCGCTTCCGCAGGAAAAGACGAATTCGTTTCTCTACAGAGAGCTTACTAGCCAAAGACGCGATAGAATCGAGTCGTCGAGCTCCAAAGAAAAAAGACCCGAAGAGGATCACGAGCATAGAACAACAGAGCCCATCCTGTTGAAACCGATCCTCCAGGCGAAGGAAACCTTCAGTAACCCGGGCAGCCCCGAGTTCGACAGCTCCTTCTACAGCAGCGTCAGCTGCAACATCCGCGATAACCTTCTCCATCACCTGGACGGCAAGTTGCAGAGCACTTCCTCCGCGACGATCGTCTCGTCGACTGCCGCGCCCACGGCGGACCCGAAACCCCAGCAACAGCAGCAGTCTTTCTACGAGCACAACGCCAACCAGATCCAGTTCCCCATCGACATCTCTCTGACGGCGGCGACGCCAGTCTACTCCAAGGAGTACGCCACTGAGGAGTACGAGAACTCGAGCGAGTACGCGCAAAAGCCCGGTAAGAGCAACAGGTCACATCCGCGACGAGTGTCCTTCGAAAAGTACAACTTCCCCAGGAAGTACGACGGCAAGGAGCAGTGGACGTGCTCCATCAAGGACCTGAGCAAGTTCGACATCTCGACGCAGCTGTCGTTGAGGAAGAAGCAACAGCTGCTGAAGGAACGCGTCACCCTGAACAGGCTGCATCAGATACCGCTTATCGACCTGACCGGGACCACGGACGTCCCCGGGGACGAACGGAACGCCTCCCGGATGTCGGACGAGCCCGAGATCATCGAGGAAGTGTGCCCCGGTAGGAAAAACACAGAGACTGATCGGCCCTTTCGTGGCGACGCCAAACCCACGGAGATCGAGCGGCCCTTTCGTGGCGATGCCAAACCCACGGAACGGGAGCCAGACGTATCCGAATTGAAGAAGATCCCGCAGGATACCGAATTCACCGTGGAGTTTGGCAGTTTCTTGATGCTCCGGAAGTGGGACGAAAAGACGTCCAACGAGGCGGCGAAGAAGCAGGAAGTCGTCTACGCGGAACTCACCGGCGAATGGTCCAGGCCCCGGATCTACGTCTGCGGTGCCTGCGCTACTAAACACGTAAGTCCTTAAGCGATCGGTTTGGGACGGGTTTGATCGTGTTCAAACGCGTTTGATCGGGTGTGTAGTGAAAGAACAAGCGATTTCTCGAGCCACAAGTTGGTCAGACGCCTGATTAAATTATTTTTGTTGATCGAATTGCGAGTTGACCTGTAACAGGATTAGATGAAATTATTTTGTAGACAGTTAGCGAATTGATAGACGATCTCGTATCGATCGTGTTCTTTTCTTGTATTTCTGTTAATTGATCGGAGTAATTTAAGGCAGACGTGGGAATGATTTTTCTATAAGATTATTTATAAATAGCTGTTCCAGAAATAGACAGTCTCGATCGATTATTGGGTGGAATAGTTTCAAGAAGAATGAAATTACTTTTACAAGATTATTTAAATAATAGACGATCTCGGAATCTTCGTGCAACCGTAATTTAATTCCACATGGTTTATAGATTGAATATTCGATGCGAGAACAATCGTGAAAGCGAACACTATGAGAGTGAAACGGTAATTGGAATAAATTATTTTATTCGGGATCGTTGGCTGAAATATAATCTTGCCAAAAAAGTTCGCAGGGAACTGAGTAATGAAGTATCTGTGTTGACACACTGATCCTGTGCTTCTGACTTATTTCAGTAATTACTGCCAACATGAACTAGATAGTTTATCGTGAAACTAGTTGCTCTTTGACATTTCTGAGATAGAAGGCAGTAGCAGCGAAGTGTAACGCGTCCAACGTTTCTATTCAAAAATCATGGATACGTATTACAGTAGAGTTCTGATTATCCGGCACCCGTTTATCCCGAATGTCCGAATAACCGGCATATTTACCCTGACTATTCTTTGGTAAATGTTACGGATCATATTTCACATAAACAAAGAAGTCACAGCTAGTTCATCCAGCAATGACGTCGATATTAAAGTTTTAAAAATATTAATGGAAGATTCTAGAGGCCAAAATAAGATGAAAATTAAGGATACTAATTTGCTGATTGAGGCTTCGTTAAAAAGTTATACAAGCATTTCCGGACACACAGTATATTTTCGATAAAGAATTTTTTCTCGAAAGCACGTAGGGTTTTGGGGGTATGTCTATTTACGAAAAATGATTATAATTGACCCCCTCAATCGGAAATAATTTTTTTACAATGATTTGAAAATTTTCTTTGTCCGTCGAAAAATTTCAGCAACTACCCCCTGTCGTTCTGGAAAAATTATTTTCAATGGGGTCAATTATAATCATTTTTTATCAATAGACATACCCTCGAAATCGTACCCAGTTTCGAAAAAAAATTCGAGTGTCAAATTTTTCGACAAAATTAAAAAATTTCAAATCGCACTAAAAAAATTATTTATGATCGCAGGGGTCAATTACAATCATTTTTGGTCAATAGACATACCCCCGAAATCCTACCCAGTTTCGAGAAAAAAATTCCTTACCGAAAATATAATTTCTGGCCAGAAATCTTACCTCGAAATTTCATGCGAATCTTTAAAATGTCATAACTCCTGAACGGATTGGACGATTTTAATGTTTAAAAAAGCAAACTACGCGTATTTTGATGGAGAATATGTAGAAATAGCAAAAATATTCGAAAAGTTGATCCATGACTCCGCAAAATAAGAAAAACCCCATAAATATGGCCTAATATTCAAACAGCCATAACTCCTACAATAGTGAATATATTTCAATGAAACTTTTTTCTGAAATAGGGCTCATGAGTACCTACAAAAAAGTATTAGACAACTTTTCTGTAGGGCGTCAAATAAAATTACTAAAAATCAAAAACGAATTTTTAAGAAAAATCGACAGGGGTAGGTGCCTAAATTTTTCGACGAAAAAAAAAATTTCAAATCATTATAAAAAAATTATTTTCGATTGCAGGGGTCAATTACAATCATTTTTGGTGAACAGACATATCCCCAAAATCCTACTCAGTTTTGAGAAAAAAATTCGAGTAGGTGTAAAATTTTTTGGCAAAATTAAAAAATTTCAAATCATTCTGAAAAAATTATTTTTAGTTGCGAGGGCCCATTACGATCATTTTTGGTGAATAGACATACCCCAGAAATCCTACGCACTTTCGAGAAAAAAATTCTTTACTGAAAATCTAATTTGAGGCCAGAAATGGTTCCACGAAATTTCATGCGTTTGTTTAAAAAATCATAACTGCGGAATGGATTGGAGGATTTTAATGTTTCAAAATGCAAACAATGCGTATTTTGTCGGAGAATATTTAGAAATGTTAAGAATGTTGTTTCTTAACCCCGTAAAGTGAAAAGGCCCCCATACAAATGGTCCATTTCAATCCAAAACATTTCTATCTGAAATTTTTATTTTGTGACAAATTCTTTCGAACATTTACAAGTCTTTTATCCCCTTCTACACGATATGAAACATTATAAATACCATTTGGAGAATATAAGCGATTTCTGAAAGTCCAAAAGCCCCGAAGAAGTTGTCAAAGATAGACTGGAGCAATGGTTGCTTGATAATCGTGTCGCTTTCGTACACCTGATATGACGAAACGCAAAATTGTGGGTGCAAAACATTCGTTTAAGATAGTTGACCCCTTTCGACGCTACTGACATTTACAAGCGATTAGTTAATTAATCAGCCACTTGATTGACGACTATCGATCGAATCGTGGACCTCTGAAAGGACGTCTCCTGATGTTGATTGACAATTAGTTGGCGTCAAACGAATCTTCCATTGACCGTTGCTCAATATTATCGTCGAGTTATTTGAGCATGTGTATTACTACCTGTTACTAACACCAAACTAATCAACAGGTTCGCATCGCAAGGTTTTGAAACCAAACTTCGCAGCGATTGGTGACTTCTGAAATTCCCCAAAGAAATCCTACGCGTTCGATTTACTTGCTAAAATGTATCGAGATACTCCGTTACGTTGAGTTATTCTGCCGTTTGAAGATATTTATAAAATGATTTGTATCTATCGGATCGGAACCGCGAGGTTAAAACTTTTCTAGCAGCTTCGAACTCTACAGCGAGCCTATAAATTTTATAACATCGATTCGGAAAGGGTTTCTAGACCATCTGGTAATAGATTCTGGCTGTATAAGCGCGGAGCTTTACGTAAAAATAATTACAGTCTCTGTACGGTCAAGTTTTACGTGCCTTCGCGGAGAAAAAACGTTGGAAGATGTGCTCGAGCGTTTCATAAATAAAGCCCGTTACTCGTTTCGGTATATAAATAATCATAACGTACAACCAGTCTTTGCAATTTTCTAACCAGTTTGCGATAAAGATGTATAATAGTAATTAACGAAGCTGCTTGACCACATTCAGCAAGGTTTCTATTCGTCGAAACAGCGTTACACAATTCTGTCTTTTTCGTGTCGATTCGAAGGGTCGCGACAAAGTAACGGGTTGAAGAATAAGGTAACCTTTTTTTCTTGGAAGAGTTTATATAATTTTTTGGAAAGTTTACGCGTTATCCGATAGTCTGTATATCGAATAAAAACTGCTTGGGTGCCTGTAGGTAATTAAAATTACACAAGATTTAAAAAAATTTCTCGAAGCTACCATATTTTGCAAACTAATTGGATTTCTGTTGACCAAGTTCTCGACGTTTGGTTTTAGGTGACGTTAAGGGAGATGGAGGAACACAAAGCCGCCACGCACCCGAACGTCTGGTGCTCGCATTTCGAGTTCTCCGGCGACCAACGTGAGCTGTACAAGCACCTGTTCCTGCCAGGAAAGGACGTGCCCACGGCGAAAGCGAAAGCCGCCATCTTGGCTGAAAAGGTTTGCACAAAGTGCACTAGGAACTGTAACACGCTGCCAGAGCTGCACAGGCACATGCTGGAGTGCGGTGGAGACCAAGCGTGGTTGTTAGGGTTGTTCGGTAACGGGAAGAAGAAATGCAAATGGAGGCCGTTCGGCAGCCGCAGCAGAAGACGGAGGCAACGCGGTATGAAGAGGAACATCCAGAACTCACAGACACCGAGGGTGAACACCCCCAAGGAGAAGCAACCGCCGGGTCCGAGAGTTCGACCCAGCGATCGTGAGTGTCCATCCTAGCTCCTTTGCTTTGGGATCATTTGTCTCTCAATATATATTTTTCTGCCATTTTAACAGGTCTGATCACCCACAATATTTTCTTTTTTTTTCTTTTTTTAGATAGACGAGGCACCGACGTCTCTTTTGATTTGAGGTAGAGAAATGGATGTCGAGCCTTACTTTCATTTTCCAGTTTCAATTATTTCGCTACGCGTCCGATAGTCGAGTATTCTGCATTATGAGTCGATACGAGAATAGCAAAACGAATGCACCCCCTCGTTTACGAGGGACGTTGAAAGAGATTTTTTAAGTAATTCCCGTTTCGAGTCGTATCCGATGCTCGATGAAAAATTCTACCCGTAAAGAAGTTAATAAAGAGCAACTATAAATATGCGTACACGAGGCCGAGGGATGCGTTGGCTACGTCAGAAAAGCGTTTAATTACTGCGCTAATTAAAACTTTGTTTCGTTTAGTCGATTCACTTATCCAACTTCCCCTTTACCACGCAATAATTACGACAGCCAGCCGGGGCATGATAACTTGAGACTTATTAATCGCATCTGGATTAACAGTAACACGCTGATGTGCACAGCGAACGCGTTTCCGAAGAAATGATACTTCCTTAAAGCGCTGCGTTAAAGCCACGGTAATTTATATACTTCAGTTGCTACGAAGCAGTTAAAAATTAAACGACCCACGAATTAAAATTACGACCGTATAGCATAGTGTATCCTCCCTTAACCCGTTCATAGTTTATGGGGTACTTTTTACGAGTTTTTTTTTTTTTAACGATCACAACTCTGTATCGTTTCCAGTCCACAGAAATGAATAATTTTTAATTTCCATAAAAAGTGTTCGTTTAGGCAAACTTTCTACGATAGCGTTAAGATTTTATTTTAATCGTCGTGCTTAAATAATGCTCGACGCAATTTTGCTTGCAGGCGAGAGTATTCAGAAAATGCTGGCAAATTTACCTCCCAAAAGAGCCACTAGGAAGGTGATTCAAGACAGTGCGCTAAGAGCACAGGGTAGACTACGAAACGTAAGTTTCAAATGTTTAAATAATTCTGCTACTTTTGACACGTGAAATACAATTTTCCGTCCAAGTGTTACTGGACTTTAATATTAAATTAACGCCGATATCGCGCAAACGCTACTACGAAGCGGCATTAGCGACTACTTAAGCGGCACGGAACGGTGTTAAACGTTATAAACATAAATTAATACGAAAAACCCATAAGAGAATAAGCTACGCTCTCATTAATTCTACTCCGCGAGAGGCTTTGCCTCGACGATCGAATAAATTCAACCGCTCCATTTGCATATCTAATCGCCCGATATATTTTAGCCTCTGCGGGACCAACTGTGGCATTAGACAGTTATTAGAAAAGGAAATAAAGCTTTGAACATGTACAACAATTGTTTACAATCTGCAGAATTATATAACGTAGCACTATGTAAACTGTGTGCATTTTTCACTAAATCCTAAACTAACTACACATTCTCATCGATTTCATACTTCTGCAATCCCCCACCCCATTGCATTTAACACAATGTTACCAATTAACGAACTTAACAAAACGTATACTCCATGGAAACACATTCAAATTATAGCGAGACGTACTTTGTTGTGACGGTCTACGGAGCAAAATTTTTGTCGAAACAAGTACCAACGAGATCGCATTTTCTAAATCGTTATCATTTTTTTCAAAACAAAGTATACCGTGTATCGATTAACGATTTTGCAAAGAGACGCCATTTGGGGAGATGTTTTTGCGTCGTCGGTGAACCTTGACCCGGGGGAAGAACGACCGTCTTCTTTCCAACGGCTCGTAAACTGGTAAAAGCGATCCGCGAATCGTCGTCGGATGCCAAGAAATTCGTGGGAAAATGATGCAGACGGTGACCCGGGGCATCGAGTATTCGGTTGGAAATTAGGTGAACCGAGCAACCTAGCGAAATTACGCTCGGCCGCAGTTGGCTGATGACCCGATTGCTGGTCCGTCGTGGGTCGCACGAAAAAGACGAAACTCGATAATGATAAGGCAATAACGCGGAGACCGGCTCCCGCCGGACGACACGGATATAAGTGGAGTATTGATCACCCAACACGACCGTCGACTCGTGCACACACGAACCCCCACACACACCGGCCAGACCACACGTACACACACGGACACGTACGGATAGAATATGTCGTGTAATCACACGGACAAGATGATTTGCCTGTTCTGGCGACGTCCCCTCTTCTAACAAGAAAACTGGCACGATTACCCCCCTCACCTCCCTCCGTCCTCCCCCCTGGGTTGGACACTCCCACAAGCTTTTTGCGGAAATCTTATATCGAAGGGCAACGTCCCGATTTGGACCGATCGAGCGTAACTGGTGGAAGTGTCCTTGAGATATTACGAACCCAGAATTCGAACATCGGGGACACTTCCAATGTGGAAAATGTTTAAATACTAATAATGGTTATTTTTAAAGAATCAAATCCCTTCGCGAAAGAACGTTTCTTCTAAATCTTGAGATTTTTCAGCGATCGTTGAACTGCGGACTTTATACGTATACGAAGTTTGTATAATAATATTTATTTTTCATAGCGTTAAACATAAATTCATAAAATCGACCGTATTACGACTCTTCAAGTTCGGTTTGAGTTAGTAACTCTTAATTATTTTAAATTCGTTAGTTTTACGAGAAGTTCTATGCTTCATTCGATTCTATAAAATTGAACGCCGTGTATCGCCACGATGAAAGGACATAGTGAACACAAATTGTCATAGATAGCTTTTATAACGTCGATAATTCGACGAAGATGGTTCCACGAAGGTTTTACCTATCTGTACAGGTGCAAACCAGATCAAGACCCGGTCGTATGGTCGGTGATAATTCGACAGCGTCGCGAATGTCCCGGAACAAAGCCGTGCTGAGGAACAAGCTGCTGAAAAACGCGAAGTCGATCCAACGGAACCGGTGCCGGATCGACAACATATCGGCGGTGATCGAGAGCGTGGTGAGGAACTACAAAACGGAGGACGCGAGGTCTGACGGGGAGAAGCGCGAGTCCGAGAAGTCGAACGTTGCAAAAGATGCCAAAGAAAAGACGGAGGAGAACGGGAGAGTCGAGGAGGGCAATCCTGGCTACAAAGCCAGGGTCGCGAGAGGCCCCAGAGTGCTCAGCAAGAAGAGGAACGTTAGACCGAAGGAGGGAGCGATCAGGAACGTGGAGCAACTGAGGAAAACGGGTAACTTGAAGGCCAAAGCCAAAGCAACCTCGAAAACTTCACCGGAGACAAAGACGGACGTCTCTAACGAGGCCCCGAGGACTCCCAAAAGTATCAAACTTGTACCCAAAATCGTCGAAAAGGAAACTGACGCGAGCAATTCTACGGAATTGAAATCTCCCGGCTCGTCGACGAAAAATAAATCGTTTTTGCAGACCACCCCCAAAAAGAAACGACCGGTAGACCCTGTGGCGTCCTTGAACGCTTCCATCAAGGCCAAGTCGCAGCTCAGGACGCACGACGGGAAATTCGCTCGTAATCCCAACAAAGCTACTACGCCTCAAAAGTCCCCGGAGATACGTTCACCGGTTGGCCAGCGTCAGTGGACCAAGGGAAAGGTGAACGAGATCGGTACGGAGCTTTCGAGCGCCAGGTCGAAGCTCAGAGGACTGGCGAGAGGTAGAAACATCGATCAGCTGCCGAAGAGGACCACCAGACTGTCGTCCGACAGCGACAAGATGCCCACGTTGGAGCCTGCCGTTCAAGCTCAGGGCGAAGAATACGTCGAGACTTTGGTGAACGACCTGCCAATCCTGTCGCCTGTCACCCCATCCTCTGGCTCGGAGAAGATCCTGCGCGGCAAAAGTCTGTTCGGCAAGAGTCAGGACGTCGGATCGAAGAAAACGATCGAGGTCGAAGGGACGGAGGCTAAACTCGCGACAGCTAGTGACACCATGGACGAGGACAAGGATCAGAAGCAGGGCAAAACCAGAAGGGCGAAGAGCGACGCGAAGAATTTGGAGAACATCGTCGCCAAAGCGGACGGTGCCAAAGAGAAGACGAAAGGCGGGAAGGAGAAGATCAAGAGGAAAAGTGCCCCCGCGAGTATCGCGATCGTCGAGGAGGCGAGCCCGAGAAAAGAGAAGCAAAAGAAGGAGGAGGGAGTAAAGACGCTGGAGACCAGAAGCAATTCCAAACTGAAGGGTAAAATGATCGACATCGACGGGAAAATCAATATTCAGAGCGTCCCGTTCGAAGTGAAGAAACTACTAGGGTCTGACGTTAAGGACGACCTGCTCACGAAACTGGTCCTGACATCTCGAATAGCCGCCTCCAAACGCTGTTTGAGACAAGCGACGAAAGCAAAGATGGGACCAGGCAGAGGCAGGCCTTCGAAGGATTTCGAGGTGGAAACGGCGAGCGTTGATTCGGAAACGGCTTCGTACGTCCCCGCGGCGACCACCAAGAAGGAGAAAATCGATCGTCGTCGAAAATCCTTGAGGAACACGGAGAAGAGGATAGACAAGGTCCCGTCGCTGGACGAGGCGAACAAGATCAAGGTGGCGATCAAAGGAAGAAGAAACAGCAGTTCCTCCGGAGAGAACAAATCAGCGGAGGAGCAAACGTCGGAGGAGGACGATCAAACTAAGTCCACGGTCGAAGTCACGGAACAGAGCGGCGATAACGAGAACACGAGCAACAAAAGGCAAACGAGGGGTTCTCTGTTGAACTCTAACGAGGGGGACACTCAGAGCAAAGAAACCTCCAGCGAGCTGAACGACATGTCCCTGAAGAAGAACACCTCCCTCGGTAAGAGACGCGGCCGCATTAAATCGAGCAACGACACATCTGATAAAAAGAACGCCGACGTCTCGCGAAAGAAGAATGAGGAAGTTGATAAAAGCAACTCGAACGAGGTCGTCGACAAGGCCGGGGAAAGCGAGACGAATTCTGATCGCAAACGAATACCGGACGACGACAATGGCGTCAAAGACGGGAAAGCGGAGGACGCGAACGTTGCAAAAAACGACCAACCGGAGGACTCTTTGGAGAACGTGAATCTGAAGAATCATTTGCAACTGGAGACTAGCAACTCCATAGACAGTGGCAAGGAGAACTCGTTGGAGACTATAGTCGGTGTTCAGAAACTGAAGGTTGGCAGGCCCAGAAAGTCCTGGGGAACTCGACGAGAAAGAACGTCGAAGAGATCGTTGAACAACGTGATCGGTATTCTTACGGAGGGAATGAACATTCCCGTGGAGTCGCAACAGAGCGTGGTTCTGACGGTGCAGACCACTCTAGACAACGCAACTCCAGAAGGGGTTCTTCAAAGCAACGCTCAGCAGTCCGACGACGGTGAAACCAGGTCGTTGAGTCTGGACAAAACCGATAAAACCGAAACCGCGAACGATCCCGACAGGTTAGCCGACGAAACGAGACCTTGCGTTCAGAATCCAGAAGACAAGTCGCAGAAACGGCAAACGACGGAGGTTTTTGCGAAAGACGCGACTGCGGAGGACTCGTTGACCAAGAAGATCGTCGACTCTTCCTCCAACGACGTCGGAGAACGCTCGCCGACCAACGATATCATTTTGGATCTATCAAGGAGGAAGCAAAAAGGGAAAGGCTCGTTCTTGGAGAAGATCGTTTCTAAAATTGCTAAACAAAAGGACGCTCTGCTGGAGGGAGAGGTTGGATCCTTGTTGGACACAGCCGCCGACGAACTGACGAGTATCCTGGACGAAGTCAGTCCTGGACTTCCGGAGAATGCAGAGAATTCTAAACTTGCTAAGAAAAGTCACGTTGCCAGAGAAGAGATCGAGAAGTCGTCGTCCGACTGCCAGGATCTCTCGCTGATTGGGTCTGATCAAAACTTGGAGTCTAAGGTACCAGCGATCGAGAGCGAGCAGAAGGAAACGTTAAAAGTAGAAGAACCTTCGAAGGAAATAATTAACGACGATGGGCAGATCAGTTCTTCCGATCAACGCGTCGAAGTTGAATCTGTCAACGAAGATGGAAATAGTTACTCGAAAGACGAGCGTTCGGACGACCTAGCGATTCGAGAGATCGTTCCCTTAGAGCCTGATTCTGGCAGTGTCACAGAATCTACGCCAAACCGTACAGAAGAGACGCGTTCGCCGGACCAAGAAGACAAATCGGTGAAACAAGATACCGGGGCAGCGATCGAGGATACGAAAGTTAAGAGGAAATCGAAGAAACGATCGCTGGAGGGAAACTCGCCAAAGAAAAGCAAAAGAAAGTCTATCGAACCTGAGGACAACTCCGAGAACTTGGTTCCGGAAGCTTTGAATCTTTCCAACATTATGAAGCTGACCGACAGATCGAAGGAAGTGCCTTCTACGAAAGTAATCATTGAAAATGGTTCGTCTTCCGAAGCCGTTGGCGAACGTGTTCAACCTGGTAAGAGGAAAACTCTGAACGACGAAGCGAAAACGAAGGATTTGTTAAATCATAAAGCAACCGAGGATGCGCAAACGAACGCGGATTGCACCGATGGCGCGAAGAAACGCAAAACGGATACAACGGAAGACGAAGAGAACGAGTCGAGGACCACGAGGAACAGCATCGAAGACTCGATGAAGATTTCTGATGAGGAAAAGGACTCCTTTTTACCGCAAGTGACAGGGAAAAGAGAAACTGTTACCAAAACAGCGAACGAGGATTTGGAAACGGAGTCTCTGAGCAGGCGAATCTCGAAGAGGAAGTCGCTCTCGGAGGAGAAGAGCCAACCTTCCGAGGAAGAATCATCGTCCAAGATCGAATCTGTCGCAAACGAAGCAACGTCCGAGACGACGAGAAGAAGAAGGTCTTCCAGAACGAAGTTCAATATCCAGAAGGAGGAGAAGGTCCAAAAAGAAGTCGAGAGCAGTAACGAAATTATAGCGGACAAGCCCAAATTGCTGTCGCACGACTCGCCGGAAATACGCGAATCTTTCAAGAACGATGCTTCTCTCCTGCAACCAACGTCTACCACAAAAGATGACGCGGACAAAGTAGAAGAAAACGTCGTTTCGAACGACCCAGAGACACCAAAGGCCAGCAAAGAAGATGCAGCCGAAAACGTGGCGAAAGACGTTCCCGAAACTGATTCAAAGTGGTCGCTAAAGGATACAAAGACTGTTTCGAAAACATTCAAGAAACGTAATCGCAGAAAGAAATCTCTGGCCACGGAGGCTACGAACGCTTCTCCTCGAGAGGACTCTGACTCTAAACCGGAAACGCAGACCGTAGAAATCGAAGCGGTTGCCGCGGAACAGGTTTCCAACAGGAAGTCTCTGAGATCGAATCGATTCAACGAAGAAGCCGAGCAGACGAAGGCTCCCAGCGACTCTATCGATTCGCTGACACCCAGTTTGGAGCATTTTAAGATCCCGGAAGTGACGGAGGTGTTGCAGCTCACGAAAAAGAGGACGTACAAGAGGAAGTCAACGACCGACGAGCACACGGAGGTTGTCCCTCCCGTGGAATCCGAAGCGGAGAGCTCGGAGACGAGGAGGATCTCGGTCGAGAAAGACGAACAATCGGATAACGCGAGCCAAAAGGATTCGTCCGAGGGTCGACGACGTTCCTCTAGAAACTTCAGCAAAGACCAGCTCGATCTAGAGAGATCCAACTCGTCGGGATCCATCGACCTGGCGCAGTCCAACAGAACGAGGTCTTCCAGGAGGAAACAACTGTCGTCCGAGGATCTGTCGAATCAAGAGACTCTGAACCACCGGGCGGAGAGTGTGGACAACCTGTCGGAGACTTCGTGCGTCAGCGAGTCCAGTTACTTCAGGAAGAAACGATTCTCCAAGAAAAAGAAAGGCTTCGAGGAGCCCGCGGAGGACGTGCAAACGGACACCTCTGTCACGGACTCGGAGTCCGTCGACACCGAGAAGAACACCGACAGGAGGCAAAGCCTAAAGAGACGGGCCAAGAAAAATATATCATTCTTCGAGTATCAGTTCGACCTCGTAGACGATTTTGACATTCCGTTGGATATTCAAGAATGCCTGCGGCAGGACGACCCTCCGAAGGACGTGGACGTGGAACAAAAATTGATAGTGGAAGATACAGCGGAGGATAAAAAAATCGTGGACGAAGCTTCGAAAGTCGAGGACGAAGAGAACGCGATAGTTGAGCAGGTGGCGGAAGAGAACGCTGCGAAGGAGAACGTGGCGGAAGAGAGTACGATAGAAGAGAACACTACGGAGGAGGGTACGATAGAAGAGAACGCCACGGAGGAAAACGCGATAGAAGGGAACGCAACGGAGGATCCTGAAACGTCTATCGAAGAGAACGACGAAGAAGACTCCAAAGAAGACGAGAAATCTGGTGGCGCTCAAGTGCAGGAAGACTTCCAGACTCCGAAGAAACGGGCGGCTGGTAACTTCGTAGTCGTCCATAAGAAGACTGGCGAGATCTTGATCGTCGAGAAGCGGAAGAAGCTGACGAAAGAGGCCGCCAGGTTTTTCTGCGACGTTTGCACGACCAGCTTCACCAGAAAGAGTTCCCTGAAAAAGCACAACCTGTCTCAGTCGCACTTGGTACAAATGACTAAATCCAAGAAGGACAAGACGTCCGACGACAGCACGGAGGAGGGTTGTAACATTGGCTGGGACAACGAGACATCCAGTCACAACGAAACGTCCAACGACGGGAACAAGAGTCCCGACGAATCGGCTAACGTTTCTCAAGAGTCGAAGGACGATCGGAAAGAAGAGGATCTAACGATCCTTGATAACTCGAGAGAGTTGGAAGGCGTCCAGGGCGACTCGTGTTACGCAGCCTCGATTGAGCAGGGATTCCTGATAGATGCTCAGGTGACTCGACAGCGTAGCCTGGAAGACGAACTCCTGGACGAAGAGATATGCAAGATCACGGAAAATATGAGCCACGACGAGTACGTGCTCACGGAGCATTCGAGCCCAGCACCGGAATCCACGTCCACACCTATCAAACCAGTGGTCAAGAAGACGGAAGAGACGGTGAAGAAGAAGAAACACGCTAAGAGGAAAGAAAAGGGGAAGAAGAAATACGCCGTCAGCGAGCATCTCACGCTGGACACTCCCGAACCGGAAACTCACTTGGACTCGACGGTATTGACCGTTCTTGGGACGAGTATGTCTATCAGAATCTCGACTGCTTCGCGTTCGAAAGACACGTCGGAGACTCTTCCAACAGCTACGGCTGCTTTGGAGAACAATTCTTTGCTTGTGGACTCCTCGAATCATTCGGAACAGAGAAACGCCTCTGTACTGGAAGCAGACAATTTTCAGGAAAGAATCACCTCCACCAGCGATCGTCCAGATCAGAATTCAGATATGGAAGTGGAGAAGGCGCATACGAGGTCAAGCGCGGTGAAACAAACCGAAGAAGTGAGCTATTCCGTCAAGGAAGTAGTCGAATTAAAAGGAGATCCTGATAAAAAGACTGAGAATTTATCGAGCATTTCGGATGACAAAGTTACGGTGAAAGAAACTCCGCCGCACGAACGTTTGAGCCTAAAGTTCATCATAAACAAACGTAGTATAGAACGTTCCAAAGAACCTGATATCGAGAGCACCAGAGAGGTCAAAGACGTAGTTCGCGGATCTGACGGTAAATTCGAGAGTTTCGACTCTGTTGGCGATCGATGCAACCAGCAAAGGGAGGAGGAGACAAACCGCTGCAAACTTAAAAGCGATCGTTCCAACGAAGATTCGAAAGGGAGAAATACGGACAATGTTGAGAATCTAAAAACACAACAAACGGATCACTGTGTTGTAGAAAATTTCGAAAAAGAGACACACCAGTTGGACGGAGGAACAGCCACCGAGACTGAAAGTAAAATGGCGGACTCCTTAAGTCCAAGAAACGCGTCCACGAGGACGACGCGTCACGGGAAATCGAAAAAGGGGAAAACCAAGAAGCGCCTTGAGGAGACGAAGAGTCCTTCGTCCTCTCGGAAAACATCAAAATCCAAAGGTAATCAGAACTGGCAGGTTCTTGACGAAATTGTAAAGCTTCCAGAAACGGAAAACAATCAAACCTCGACGAACTGTTCCGAAACGTTCGACTGCGAAATCGCGAAGCCAGAATTTCCGTCGTCGAACTCGCGGTTCGAGAACGATTCCGACAAAGTTGACGACTCGACCAGCCTTGAGAAGCCGGAAAATGAAGCTGAACGCGATCCCGACGAGTTGGAAATTGTGGAAAATCAGCAGACGTATTGTTCCGACGCGAAAGCTTCAGTAGAAGCTTCGTTGGAGGAAACGGTGGACGCGCGACGAGTCGAGACCGGTAAGGATAAAAACGAGGAGGACGATCGCGAGGATAAAATCGAGTCCTCGTATCCTCTGGAAGTGGACGAAGCCTCGTCGTCGTCGAGTCTCGCGGACAAACCTTTGTCGCGGGTTTTGTCAAGAACGGATGAAAAGGAACAAGAAGCGTCCTTGAGCTTCCTGAAAAATCACGAAGAATCGAAACTCGAAGAACACGTGGAAATCGAGGACACGAATTCAAGAACGAAGTTCAACTTGGACGAGAATTCTAGAAACATGGACGAATCGATGGATAATCAAAAATCTGACAAGGAATCGAACGATGTCAAACGAGTCGAGTCCCGGATCGCGTCCGAGGAAGAATGCGAACTCGATGGTTTAAAAACCGCGGAGGATTCCGACGAGGACGCAAAGATTTCGACGGATTATAAGAAGGACGAGACGACTCCAAAATCAAAAACTATTTTAGAAAACAGGGAAACGAAGACGGTGGGCAGTGGTCGTAAATCGAGCAACAACGATCGTCAGAGTCTGAATAAAAAGGCGAGGACGCACAAATACGCTGGCAAGGATGGTCACCGAAGATCCAGGAGCAGAAAGGCTGCTCTGAGAAGCAAGATGGCCGATTTGACCAGCGACAGCGACAGCAGCGAGAACGAGGACAAAATCGAGTCGCAGAACAAAAGCAAAATCGTGAAAAGCGTGTTTGGTCGAGTTTTCGGCGGTGAAAAGGCGGACAAAGTGAAAGAGGTGTTGAACGATTGGGTGTCCAAGTCGGAGGAGGACTCGAACATGTCGAGAACCGAGTACAAATCGGATAACTCCGACGATCAGAGAGTAAAGGAATCCTTGGATCCGAAAAACGAGGATAGAAACGTAAAACGACATTCTGTCTCGTCAACCGAGTCTTCCAGCACGAAGAAACGTTCGGGGAAGAAATCGAAAAAGAATTCTTCCACCGATAGAACCAAAGAGAGAAACTCGATGCCCGAAAGTCTGGAGGAACATCGTTCTGGGAAGCACTCCAAGTCGAAGAACGGTTCGAACAATCGGAAGAAGAGCGACGTGGAAGCAACCAACTACTACTTCCTGGTTCTGCCACCCACCAGCTGCAGACCCAGCAAGAAACGAGCCGAGGAGAGGATCTCGAAGGCCTTCGAGGACGAACTGTCGGAGTCCAACGTCGGCAAGGGTCAAAAACTAACCAAACAGAAGGAAGTCAATTACGAATTGAGAAACCAAGGTAAATCTGATTCGAGCGTCAAAGATAACAGCTACGAGTCGTTCAGCTGCGACAAGGATAGCTCGAAGGCGACCTCGGAGGAGCCAGTGGAGGAAGATCACAAGTTGGCGAAGAGGAGGAAATCGTCGAGCTTTAGAAAGGGTAAAAGTAAGAACGGAGACGAGGATTGGAGAGACCTGGTGATGGCAGAGAAAGAAACCGAGAAGAACACCAACGTATCCGGCGACGAAGACGACTGTTTCATGAAGGATCTGCCTGAACGTGAGACCACCGATAACCCGTTGTTGGTGGACCTGGAATCTTCTCGTAGCTGCAGCAGCGCGGCCCCTAGCAGCGTGAGGAACCGATCACCGAGTCCGGACAGAAATTCCCAAACGACCAGGAATTCATCCGACTTCGACGACGACGACAGAGACGAGATGAGGATGGACCACAGAAGAATATCGCCTTTGTTCATCTGTGGAACGCCTAGAAGTTCCATGGACAGCAGTTCCGAGAGCGAGAACGAGGAGGAAGACGAGAATGCTCCTGCGAGCGAGACTACAGCACGGAAAAGAAGCTCCAGCGAGTTCTCGGGCGAGAAGATTGTGATCAGATCGCCTGCTTCGACCCATAAAACCGAAATGGTCACCATCGCGCCAACCGACGCCATCGAGGACAACGCTTTAGACGTTCCTCAGGAGATAGAGACGGCGAAGCCTCGACAGGGGAAGGTTTTGAACTTTGACGAGGAGCTGTTCGTCGAATGTTGCTCCAGGTTGAAAGCTACCACCGAGAACGAGCTCAGGGGAGCTAAGAAGATCAAACTGGACCACAACGAAGGCTATCACAGAAAGGACGAGCAGCAGCAAGGGTTCAGGGGACCCAGAGATCGATGGAGGGACGTCGAAAGCCAAAATAGTCTGGGAAGCCTGCTGGAATCCGTGAATCAGGTGAGTATTTGTTTAGTGTGCTCCGTTGGATTGCATGCCTTTAAGATTTTAGAGCTCCGTTGTTTGGTCTAGACAATGTATAGTGGTGAAAAGGAGGTTCGCTAATGTTTGAAACTTGGTATTGAGTTGACTGGAAAGACTATTAGTAATTTCTGATAATTAGAAAAACCGTAGACTTCTGTAGATTAAGAAAACTCAATCTTTGCGTCAACTTAGTATTGTAGTTTTTCGTTAAGAACGATTCAAAAATTATTAATGAGAATGGTATAGCTCTAAAAGTTGATACATTGTGCGAAGATGTTTAGCTTCTTAATATAACGAGACACTTTCGTAGTAGAAACCTATCATAGGTTTATTTTTATGCGTTTAATCGTAATAAATATGTGTTTGATAAGTTCTTATAGTTTGAGAATGCAAGGTAAGTCGGCAAAATGTTTTACACTACGAGAAACTTTCACGTTCGGATATGCTTTTTGTTCGTAGAATGCTCTAATATGCTTTGTTCGTACACTATTTCACGATAACTCTTCACCTTGCATGCCATCAATTTCTGTTTCTGTTGTTTCATTTCTGTTGCTTTGTGATCTTACATACGTTGTACGATCTAGCTATAAACAAATGCTTTTAATTCTGCAGGTTTCGTTTTCTTTTATACATGCTCGTGGAATTTTTACTTGTAGGGGTGTTTCCTCGATAATGATTTCGACTTTCACGACGAAAATTTCTTTTTTGACCCGTTCAATAAATGAGAAATAAATATATGTATTAGTACCGAACAGATGATTACATTTATATAATAGCAAAATTCCTTCATGAAATGCCATTTAATTGTTCCGTGAAACTCACTTAAACTGTTGTTTAAATATTCCAGAAATAAAGATTCGGTAACGAAATGGATTACACCCTTACATGGAATTCCAGGAAGGGAATACTCTATACATTATTGTGGTAATGTTTGCAGGACCTATGAACCAGCTTTGTACAGACAATGTCTCTCAGTATGCATGCAAAAGGTAGTTCTCTCATTCCTTCGACATTTCTTAGTGTGTACGGTAGTTACGACAATCGTCTGCCATTCGGACAGTACGTACTGTCTGTCGAATAAAATCGTTTAACGACCATTACGAGTAACCAATGCTGGGCATTATTAAACAACTCTGATCACTTTCCTGAATTTTATAGTAAAACGCATTCTCTATTCGCCACTCGCTGAGATATTACAATTTATTAATTAATCTACACGTTTTCAAAGGGTTAAAACTGTTTTCCTTTTTTAATAGAAAATAATGTTCAGCTTGACATTACTAACTCACCTCGACCATTTTAACATTACACGCACCAGAACGAAGGGTTCCTAGTTCGATGAATCTGCAAAAAAAGAATATATATTTTTTTTTAATTGTTCAACAAACCTTCTCAAAGAAATTTTACTGTTACGATCGGAAGATCCAATTTAATTCGTTAACCTGATTGTAAATTATAATGTTACGTGCTACAAAGTGGCCCATTTCAAGTTCTCATGCTATTTTACCTTTATAATAAGTTCGATGCTTATAAAAAAGCTTCTAAAATTCGTGTAGATCAAGCATGAAAAATCAAAGACTCTTCCAATCTCTGTAATGGTCCACTTTGTGCATACACGGAATAGATTTCTAAGGTGCTCAGGTTTTTATTTAAAATCGTCTCGGAGCTTAGATCGATTAATATTTACGGATTGAACACGTTTCAGTTATTGGGCGAAGAGATGTACAGCACCAGAGAAAGGGATTACCCGAAACGAGGCGGTCGAAACCTAAGAAGCGAGCATTCCAGCAGGTCAGCCAGCCCAGACATGTCCCGAGCCGATAATCTGGGCTACGAGGATAGCCTGGACGTCGCGTTCGAGCACAACAACAAGCTGAGGGACAAAATCCAACAGCGCATGAGGGAGAGCGAGAGCCTGATAGCGAGCACTTTTGGGCAGAAGAGCAGCAACGAGATCGCGGGCGATGAACGTCCCGCCAAAAACAACGAACAGGACGCTCTGAGGAATTCGTACGGTCATCCTCAAGACCAGGAACATCTGTCTGGCGGGAATCTCTCGAACGGGGGCTACAACGACGATTTGCACGTCAGAAGTTTGCAGGAACAGCCCAACACCGGAAAGATGAACCTGGATTCCTCTGGCTTTAAAAGCAAGATGAACTCCGCGTTGGGTGGTTTGTTGGACAAAGCGTTGTCCAACTTGTTGCACAGCAATGGAAAGCACGATCACAAGTGAGTGATTTACTTTAATCAACAGAATCGACGACCGATCGGGTTCTAGCTAGCTTCGTTGACTGATTAATTCGCTTCTAGAGGCCTGAAAATCACCACTTTGGAACGTTAGTTGAATCGTTTGTTGTTACGAATACCTCCTCCTGTGAAAAATGCAATTTGTACAATGGATCAAACGTCAAGTAACCAGTTTTTCATCTCCACACCTGTTGATTGCACCCTTATTCGGCTCAGTAATTTCTTGTTTTTGTTCAGTCGATGGATAAAGCACTCTGCTTTTAGTATTGTGCAACTGTTTCAAAAACTGGTAGACATTGCGTTAAATCTGCAGTTTGTCGATCTCGAGCTCAAGATGGTCGATTCGAATGAAAACTTTACGATCGAGAGAAGATTAAATTTCTTTAATCCCCAAACTGTAAGATCCTCCACTCTCGGCATATCTAAACTATTTTTAGTTCCCTAGATTTCAAGGCCTCCGGATCTGTGCCACTGGTGCTCCAGGTCTTTGAATTCCGCGGAGCTTCCAAAATTCCAAACTTCGAGTCTCAGGAATGTATGAACTGTGCTCAAGTTTTCGAGCTAGCCAAGCATCGGGACAAAGTAGAATAGTTAAAACAGACCTAACAGTAAATAAAAAGCAAAGCTAACGACTATCGTTGAACAATTTCCTATTCGTTCGTGTTGTGTATTGATCTGAGCCTGTCACTCCACCCACACACGACAGGGTAACTCCACGTAATACTGGCGAGAATATACGTTCTGACGTTCGTTATTTGCCCAAACAGCAATCCAGTTACAATGGAAATGCCAGCAGGAGAAACGTTTCTCTCGTATATTACCAGACCAGTCTGGCAATTTGCAGCCTCCGAACGGAAACGCGGAAAAATAAATATGCACCAAATGGCTGTAAATCCATTACTATGTAACACTCACATTGACACCGAATGCTATTGCGTATAATAAAAGCTTAAACTTTCAAGATAGAATTTTCATTTAACTATAGCATTCTTCAAAATAGTATTTACGTATTTACGACAAAATAAAATCAATTCTAAATTGGTACCAACGGAGAAGTAATTATCCTCACCCTATCGATTAAGAATTAAATCACTTTCCATTTGTCATTGCGTTATGTTTGAATCGAAGAACCACAACTTCTACCAGTATACACAATAATAATTCTGTCCACAGTGGGTCTACACCGATGAAGGTCTTAGCAGAGCTGGCGTGTGCTCGAGCGCCAACGTCTACGGCTGGGGATCCAGCGTCTCAAGATGAGGTCGAACCAGCGAAAGCCTCTTCCCTGCACAAGGATTCAACTCGGGATCCAAGCCCGATAACCGTCTCCAAAGAACAACAGAAAAAGATAAAGAACCCCATCAAGGAGCTGTTCGAGAAAAAGAAGGAGATGAACGAGCGTAAGCAGCAAGAGAAGTCGAAGAGCGAGGCGGCTCTTCGAGAGTTGAACGTACACAGACAGCGTAAGACGAAAAAGACCAAGAAACACCAGGAGTTCCCTTTGATTCGTCGCAGCGAGCACGGGGGTTTGGTTGAAAGGAAGAAACGTCGCGATACTTTCGAACGGAAGGAAGAGTTCACGTCGAACAGAATAAAAGATGTCTACGACTTCGACGAGGAGGAGAGTCAAATGGAGCCTAATTTGGGCAGTGTGATGTCGTACAGAAGTAGACCAGGTTACGAGGTAAGCTGCCTGAGATCCAAAGAAGTCGACGTCGCAGGTTTGATGACCAAGGCCATCGGTGAGAGTTTAGAGAACGGAAAGACCGGCGAGGCGTTGAGCACTAGACTCGAATCGATGATAGATCGAAAGTTTAAGGAATTGGAGAAATTCGCCCCTAAAACGAAAGGCGCGTTGAAATCCTTCCAGAGCGAGGAACAACAGCGACAGATCACCGGCCCGATGGACGACTACATCGAGAGGAAGCAATCGCGACCGAAACGACAAATGGAACAGAATCTGAAGCACTCCAAGCTGAAGAAGCGCAGTAAAAATCCGAAGAAGAGACCCAGGAACGCCTGGTACGAGAACGACAGTTCCGACGAGTACAGAATCGCGGTGAAGACCGAGGGTGTCGGCGTGGGGATTTCCAAGAGCCAGAGAACCTGTTCGAAAGGGAAGCAGAACATATTCGCGGAGCTGTACACCTCGTCCGAGAGCGAATTCGACGGCGAGGACGCGGACTATGAGGCGAAGAGACAACTGAAAGCGAACAAATGCACGAAAGAGACCGCCGAGCTAGAAAGCGTCGAGCAGAGTCAGGAACCGGATAGTAAATACTGTTCGGAGAACGACGATCGCGTGGACGATTGGGAAGATCACGATTCGAAGAACGACGTGAATAAAAACGACTGTGACAATAAGAAGTCCGAGTCGGAGATGTCGGATCAGCCTCTGGTCATCGACGAGAGGAAGGACATGGACGATCACAGGAACAGCGACGAAGAAACTGAGAATCAGTACGAAGGGAATTTCTCGTTGGACGATTTGTACAGGGAGGACAGTTCGATCGCCGATACGGATATCGAGGAGCCAACGATCACAGAGTCTCAGAATATGCCGGACGAGTGTGGAGTCCATAGTCCAGCTTTGCCACAAGAGAGAGACGATGGTAATAAAACCGACTTCATGCAGGACGACGAGTTGATTCCGTTGGAAGAAGCCTTGGATCTTTTGGATCAAGCAGAGAACGATCTGGGAATGAAATACGATGGTATGAACAAGGACGCGAGACCTATGGAGGATATCGATACGGTGGTGACAACAGAATTCATGAACGAAACGTTCGATCCGATCGAGGAATCGATAGAAAAGTGCCCTAGTCCAGTGGAAGAACAGGAAGAAGAGGAACAGGACGACGATCTTCTTGCTTTACCAGAAAAGCTGTCGACCAATGAGAAACCGCAGAAAGAGTCTGATAATCTTCCGCTTCACGTGTTTCTGAGCAGAAAGGTGCAAGAGTCAAAAAAGAGAAAGGAGCAGCAATTAAGAAAAATGCAAGAGGAACAGGAAAGGATTTTAATGGATTTCCAACCGACCAGAAGACAAAGGAAATGCGCCATCGGCAAACAGGGTCTACTGGCAGAAATAAGCAGTTCGGACGAGGAAATAAGCCTGAAGGACAGTAGAAAGACCAACGAGAAACCGGATCACGAGAAACCTCGTAAACAGAAAAGAGAATCGAAGGAAAAACGAAAGGAGAGGTATATTGAAAAGAAGCACGAACAAATGATAGCCAAGGAACAGAAGGCCATAGAAGAGGAGATTTTGCGGGAGCTCGGGAAGAAGAAGGAGTCACTTGCACAAAATTCTGTCGACCCACAGATGGACTACAACGGTATAGAAGAACTAGAAAACACGGAACTATTCGATGAAAAAACTGTTCAGGAACAAACACAGAAGAAGAAACATCAGATAAAGGAGAAACAAAAGAAACCAAACAAAACGGAGGAAGATATTTGCGTTAAGAAGAACAACGAAGGTACGAGCGATCCGGAGATCGATTCCAACAAATCCACGCACCCAGAGACTAACCACGAGACCGAAAATAATCAGGAACCCTCTGTAAAACAAAAGAAACATTCGAAGTCCCCGACGAAATCGAAAAAGAATCCAAAAGGGGACGCAAAAGTCTCGACCACGAGTAAAAAGTGTAAAAATCCGATGGTTGACAAGTCAAAGAATCGAACGGACTCGAAGGGATCGAAAGACAAAGAACGCAGATCCTCCAGTGGTAGACGGGATTCCGACGACGAGGAATTGAAGACGACAAAATCTTGGAACAAAGTCGAGGAAGGGGTTGGAGTGGCGATTGGTCGACGGAAACGTGCTGCTGCTAATCAGTTGTATTATTGGTCCAGTTCGAGCGACGAAGAAGAGATGCTCGAGGTAGTTCCCGCGGTCGAGGAAGAGGAAGACGATCGTCAAGAACAACACGGTTGGATCGTCGGTGACTCTCACAAGAGGATGATAACCATGCTTGCCATGGAGAAGCAGTTGAAGGAGAAACGACGAAGAAGCGAGGACGAGTTTGAACCCGGAAAAGCAAAAAGCAAAAAGCACAGAAACAGCACCTCTTGATACGTGTTTCATGATTGAAGTGACTAGGAACCGCTGAGCAGCGTGTCATTACTTGAAGCCAGGGAAACATTGCTCGATCATTGATGACCCAGAAACAATGATCGCAATTCTTGGAATGAAACACACCTCTGATTCGCGTCTCGTTACTGAGCTTCTTGAGGTGATCAGGAATACACAGTTCCTTTACTGATATCAGAAACAACGTGGTTGACGCACCTAAAATACGACTGCAATTCTTGATACGTGTTTTACATAGACGTTTGTTGAAACGGTTGGAAATAAATGAAAATACTGTTCTTCCGAAGCCAGAGATACGACTGAATTATCAGTAATCCCTAAAAGAGAATAGTAACAACACCGGCGAAAGAAAAAAAATTGCTCGAGAAACGACAAAGGGGCAAAAAGGAAAAAGAGATCGAGACGATTTTGATACGCATTTCAAGAATATATACGTAGAAACACTCAGAAGAATACATTGTTTTGTTTTTCTTGGCGCGTGCATACCAAGTTTACAGTTCAGATAAATAGAACAGACTTTTCTAAACAGGTGTAGCATAACTAGGACTTTTGATACTAGTCTTAGATTTGTGAAGGTGAACAAAGAAATTAAATTAATCGAAACAACAGAAGATTGAATCGTCAACTTTTGTTGAAAAACGACCGACAAAGGAACAGTTCGTAATCAGTTTGTGTCTGTAATGTTTACGATTAGACAGTTAAAAGAAGGTTCGAGACAGTTAAAGGAAAGACTATTGTATAGGCCAGAACAATTTGTTATTTTAATAGATTTCTTCGTTATTCGTTTTCAAATATACGACATTACGCGATTGCGCGAATTTAGTTTTTTTTTTTTCCTTTAAATATTCTTTAATTCATGGCAGATGATCTTAGCCGTAGAAACAGGACGCTTAAATTTATACAATCGACGCTTATTTGTTCCATCGAATGATGAACAAAACGAGACGTACTGCCAAGGAGAAATTCGAAATATCATTTGTTCATTGTTGCGAAACGCGTCTGGGACAATTAGACACGTCGTAAAGTTCATTTTTACGGAACGAAACCGAGGCAACAGAGTTGCATAACGAAAATGGCAACCTGTACATAGCAGCTTGGCGTTAACGATAAAAAGCAAGCTCGTATTACGTTAAGAATATAATGATTCCAAGCTCTTATAAATACTATAAATATAATCTAACATTAGACTGAATGTGAGAAATAGCGGAAATTAAAAGAAACAGAAAAAATGTATGAAAAAGAGCACCTTTAGACAATACCTAGGACATTTGTAACGTTTTAGTTAACATAGCGGATCTTCGGGTAACCGATCGGTAAAATTACAAAAAACAAAAACAAGAAAAACAAGAAAAACGGAGGGAAAACGTGTTGCGATGTATAAAACAGAAAAGCAGAGAGAACGGATGATAACAGCTGATTTTGACTCTTCAAGGACGATGTAAAACTAGGGTCCAATCGAGTAGCGCGCTTTTGCCGGCTTTTTTTTGTGATTCGTACATATCGCAAAATTGACAAACGAAACTCTGCCGGTTATTTTATGGCCTGGCAAGCTTTCTTTGTGAGCGTCAGAATCGAAATCTACTTTCGAGAAACTGCTTAGCGCATCATTGACCATTCAATGCAAAACCTCTTGTTTCTGTTTGATGTGTTCGAATTCCTAGATCTCATGTCGCGTCATCAAGAAGTTTGATGATTGCCACGTATTTAAGGGTGAAGCTTATGATAAACGCAAGGAGAAGAAATAGAAACTTTCCTTTCGTATGCCTAGTTGATGCACATAATTCTAAGTACCGTAGATTTTCATATGATATATATATGTATATATATATATGTATATACGGTATATGTATATATATGCATATATAAATATATAAATAAATGAATAAAGGTATATATAAATATGAATATAAATACGAGAGAATAATTGAATGTATAACAGAAATGAATAAAAAAAACATAGACTTTAATGTAAATGTACTGCCATAATCATATTATATACGAAAGCCTATGCGAATAGTTATTAATATTATTCCTGTAAAGATAAACAACCAGAACAACAGCGACAACATAAAATGTTTAGCACAAAAACTAGGCAACAATCCGATGTACATAGAGCATATTTTCAATGTGTCTGGAAAAGTATGTTTTGTAATATAAGGATTGCAAAGGAAAATAAAATCATTAAAGAATCACTCCTGATGGTATATATTATAGAATGAATGAAAAACCTTGCTTACGAGACTAGCTTCTTTAAGAAAGCAAATGGTAGAATTTTATACATTATTCTGCGTTGTAACGTGTATGTACAGGGTATGTCAAAGTGTGGTACACGGAATAGCTTTGATGTAGCAAATTTAAAGTGAATTTAAATAAATCTGAATTGATCAGAGTCCTCTTCTTGAAAGTAATTATAGTCAACACTAGATAGAAACGAAGATAACTTGTTAATACATACATATATATACTATTAAAATGAAAAAGAAAAATTGATAAAGTTATTTGTTAAAATCCCTTTTATAATAGTCTTGATATGGTGGGTAAGCATTTCGGTTCTACAAGATTATATTTTTGTTCCATTTATTCCTTACATCGACGGAAGACGTAGCAGGAATATGTCACCGATTTTACCATGAACGAACTTATCCATTTAAGGAACATACGTCGCGTTTAATCGTCGGGATAGTAATATTTAAATAATGATATTCGAATATTTGAATAGTTTCAGCTTTAATTGTGTGGTTTCCACAGGTAAAATTCAAATTCTAATTTAAAAAGCTAAGTACGCATAAAAACACGTACATATTTATCATTTTTACAACTATAAATAAGGTAAATCTTTATTTTAACTATGACAAATAGATCTACTTTAATGCATATTAGAAACGTACTTTCCATTTGTTACATTTCTAAAAACTATTTAGCGAGGCAATTTTGAATTTGTCACGATTCTTTAACTGTTACGATTGCTGCAACGTGATTGGTCGAAATCTAGAACTATTTATTCGATTCACAAACATTGGATATTAAATATTTTTACGCATGTGCTTTCGTAGTATCCACTATCTAACAGTATATTCCTTTTTACGATGCTCGTACGCCTCGTTAAAACAGGGTCGGGTACGAAATGATGAATTGTTAATCTAAGCATCATAGTACGTTTGATTTTAGAGAAGTTTTACATTCATGACTTGATATACTATATGTATATCGCCAAAAAGGGTATATTTTAATAACCGTTTTTCACATCTTACCGCTGAGCAGTATCCCGCAAAATGAAACAAATTCTTTGTGGCAAGATAGGGTAAGATCATTTGAGTTTCTAATGAGGCGAACTTTTAAAAAACGAGAAACTCAATTTCTGAATTACATACGATCTATATTAAGTTTCGTGACATACTTGCACTGCCTGTTCATGTGCCAAGTTTCGCAACTTTTAGGTTATGCTCTAACATCAGAACGAATCTTTGAAACTGTCAAAATTTTCTTTAATCAAGTATTTAATCGTTCATCCAACATTATTCTAATGCAGTTAATTACTTGCACTCTCCCATATTTTTTACAAAAAAAATTATGTAAAATACAAATCCCATTTACACATTTTCATATGTGAAGTATGAAGTATTCTCTTTTTTCCAGGAACAGCATTCTGCTGATCTCGAAGACGTCCCGATATCCTGTGTCTATTGTTTGTACAAGGAACTTAACATCAGGCAGAATGAACAGAATTTACAGGCCCTTATTATCATCACCACATGTACGTTATTTTGGAAACCCAAACCGTACATATGCCATGTTAATTGGAAGAGTTTTAAGAGGAGCATTGAAAATTCGGTATCTTATATTGGGAGGTGCAGTTGGTAGTGGAGTAACATTACAAAAGGTAAAAATAATATAATTATAGAAGTCTGATTTAAATAATTTGGTATATACAGGGTGTTCGGCTACCCCTGGGAAAAATTTTAATGGGAGATTCTAGAGGCCAAAATAAGACGAAAATCAAGGATACTAATTTGTTAATTGAAGCTTCGTTAAAAAGTTATATAAACATTTCCAGATACACAGTATATTTTCGGTAAGGAATTTTTTTCTCGAAAGTGCGTAGGAATTCGGGGGTATGTTTATTCACCAAAACTGATTGAAATTGACCCCTGCAACTGAAAATAATTTTTTTAGAACCATTTGAAATTTTTTAATTTTGTCGAAAAATTTTACACCTACTCGAATTTTTTCCTCGAAACTGAGTAGGATTTCGGGGGTATGTCTGTTCACCAGAAATGATTGTAATTGACCCCTGCAATCGAAAATAATTTTTTTATAACGATTTGAAATTTTTTTTTTTCGCCGAAAAATTTAGGCACCTACCCCCTTGTCGATTTTTCTTAAGAATTCGTTTTTCAATTTTAGTAATCTTATTTGACGCTCTACCGAAAAGTTGTCTAATACTTTTTTGTAGGTATCCATGAGCTCCACTTCAGGAAAAAGTTTCATTGAAATATATTCACAATTGTAAGAGTTATGGCTGTTTGAAAATTAGACCATTTTTATGGGGTTTTTCTCATTTTGCGTGGTCAAGGATCAACTTTTCGAATATTTTTGCAATTTCTACATATTCTCCATCAAAATACGCGTAGTTTGCTTTTTTAAACATTAAAATCGTCCAATCCGTTCGGGAGTTATGACATTTTAAAGATTCGCATGAAATTTCAGGAAAGCATTTCTGGCCTCACATTAAAATTTCGGTAAGGAATTTTTTTCTCGAAAATGGTTACGATTTCGAGGGTATGTCTATTGACCAAAAATGATTGAAATTGACCCCTGTAACTGAAAGTAATTTTTTTTTAACGATTTGAAATTTTTTAATTTTGTCGAAAAATTTTACACCTACTCGAATTTTTTTCTCGAAAGCAGGTAGGATTTCGGGGGTATGTCTATTCACCAAAAATGATTGTAATTGACCCCCGCAACCGAAAATAAGTTTTTGACTTATGAATATCAAATTGATATTCTTGATTTTCGTCTTATTTTGGCCTCTACAATTTTCTATTAAAATTCTTCCCAGGGGTAGCCGAACACCCTGTATAGCATGCTTTATTATTTTCTGTTCAGAAATATGAGCAATGGAAAGAAGTTTTGCCAGACATGAGCTGGTTAAATGACTGGTTGCCTGAGGAAAGTGAATGGCAAAATTTTCGTGGAACATTAATATCAGTCAAAAATAGTATAGTAGACAAAATAGAGATTGGTGAGTATCAATACTTGCATAATTATTTAAGTAAATAAATATGCAAGGTAAAAGAATTATAGATATAAAAAATGGGTAAACACAAACAGATCCACGTCTAAAGCAGTATGGGGAAATTAAATATAGAGAATATAAACACTGGTTTGATCAAAGACTGGATGATGCTATAAAGGCAGCAGAAGTTGACAAGAATGAATCAGGTGTGGACACTTCCTCTAATGTAATTTTTGTGTTTTTTTGTATTTCTTATTTTTTTTTTCCATTTATGTATCATTGCATGTTAAAAGTCCACTCATTAACATTATTGCTATGTTGCTACTACTTGTTTAACCCTCCGGCAGACGCGCCCGTACATAGAGTCCACGACTTAGTTTCGCGACTTAGTCTTTCGCCAAAAAGCTTTTTTTTCGTGATCGGATCAACTTCAGACCTTTTTCTATTCCTCATTTCAAGGTCTGTCTATTTATTTGACCCAAAAGTTAAAATTTCATAATATCAACTCCGCATGTACGGAGTACGAAGAAAGGTGCTCGTTTTACGATAAAAAGCGCGCCTGCCGAAGGTTAAGTTATCCGGCTTTTTTTTTAACCATTTCTTAATTGTTGTCGCAATTTTTCTTTATATTTTCATTGCAACTTTTGCATTACTATATCAGTGGTTTAATACAAGATATATACAGTATAATTTAAATTCTGGTTGCAACAAATCTGTGTAAAATATTTTTAGGCAAAAAAGTTTGACAAATATGACCAGCATTGACAAAACATTTAAGAGACTAAATTTAGAAATGGCAAAATTTTTGCCTAAAATGATATTTCGTCGTTAAATTTGCTCACTGAACTTTTTACTTTTAACTGAAAAATTGCATGTACAAATTCAAATAATCCGAACCTATCTCTGGGAGATTTAAAATTGTTGTTAAGATTTTTACTTCGTTAATTATAAGTTTTGGAACAATACAGGAAAGATATGTTAGTGCTGCTCGATAGTGAACGATTTAATTTCTAATAAATGTGTACTTGTTATTATATAACAGTATGTATTAATCCCATTTAAAAAAGTGATATGTTATAGTTATATTTATATCGTTCGATAAAAGTATGTACGTGGGTGAAATTTCGGAATCTCGTCCTAAATTGATCCTCGTCCTCCCATCCATGTCCCAACAATCAAAATTTGGTAATTTTCGGAAATCCGCATGCCTCTATTGGACGAAGAATAAAAAAAAGAATGTTTTATGCAACAAATTCCCGAAGTTAATAATGCATATGAGAAATATATAATTTTCATATTGAACCTTATATTTCACAGTATTTTTGTGTAACATGTGTAAGTAACTTTAATTGTTTAATAACATCGTGAAAATATTTTTAAATTAAGTCCAATTGATAGATTGGTAAAACTGATAGAAGTAGGATGCATTTAACCATTTTGTATATACATATATCTCAGTTTGTTGCATAAAACCATTTGCTTGTACTTCAAACACAATTCCACTATTTGTCCAGGTATTTGTCTAGAAATATTTTATTATATGGTCTGTTCTGTTCAGGTATATATGACGCGATCTCGGCAATAGTAAACCAACTTTATTCAGGTGTGTAAAAAATCTCAGAATTATCCGAAGTCTGTCCATTCAGCATTTTTTTTTTTTTTTATTCATAAATAATTTTAGGATAATTCTAATTCCTGTAATTGAAATTAATATTAGTCTTTTGTCATTTAAGCAAACATGAAATTTAAATACTGAATGGGACAGACCCGTTTATTTTTTCATTTTCATTACTTTTAAACCTTATTTTTAACAAAATCACGGTTGTCTCTTAATCATAGTGTTTAATAAAGTTTAAATTAAATATATTATTATTTATTAATTTATCGCAAGTATCGAATGTTTTATGTTTGGTATTAATATTTTGCTGATTTCTACATACATTAAACCAAACGAAAATTTATATATTGCATAAAATAATTTCTAAATACTAGTTATTTCCCTATCATCTGCTTCCATATATCCGTTTATAAAAGATTAACGCATTTGCTTCCGATAGCTCCAATTAGAAAAAACATTAAACAATATGAAAATAAGAATGGTTATGATCGGAGCCGGTAGCGAATGTGTTAAGTTAATTTTAAAGAACAATCATTTGCTTCGTAAGAATTATCAGAATAAATGTCTGATTGCACTCGCATATCACTCGCTTGATCAGCAAAGTATTATTGTTATGGATTACCAGCTTTCTTGCTAACTACCCTAACACATTATTGAGATTTAAATATCTTCTGAAACAGAAACAAAGGATCAACTCTTAAACAATTCTGTTGCGTTTGCTCGACCATTAATTGACGATAATGTTGAAGAGGAACGTAAGAAAGCTCGTATGTACATATTAATGTTCTACAATCTATTCTTTTAAAGTTTTTTAAATTTACAATTATACATATCGTAATTATAATTTAAGATAAAACGCAGGAAGAAGTGATGCAAATACAATTGAAGTATCAACGTGAACTCGAAAGATTAGAGAGAGAAAATAAAGAATTACGAAAGCAGATGCTTTTACGCGGCAATCAGAAACTAAGCAACAAAAAGATAAAAGTAATTAAATCGCAGTGTACATTTTTTGATGCACAATATAAGATTTAGCATTTGTTTTATAATTCCGTAATTATAAATATTTTTTAGAAATCTTTAATCGACATGTATAGTGATGTTCTAGACGAACTTAGCGATTACGATAGTGCTTATTCTACTGCTGATCATTTACCGAGGGTAGTAGTCGTCGGTGATCAAAGTTCTGGTAAAACATCTGTGCTAGAAATGATTGCTCAGGCAAGAATATTTCCAAGGTAATCAAACACATTTTTTAAAATGTATCTGCAAAACTGCTAATAATTTTACTGTAGAGGTAGTGGCGAAATGATGACAAGAGCTCCAGTTAAGGTCACTCTAAGCGAAGGTCCATATCATATAGCTCAATTTAAAGACAGTGCAAGAGAATTCGATTTAACGAAGGAGTCAGAATTAATTGAACTCAGACGCATAGTCGAGTATCGCATGAAAAATAGTGTGAAAAATGGAAAGACAGTCAGTCAGGATGTAATTTCAATGACAGTAAAAGGACCGGGGCTTCAACGTATGGTTCTGGTTGATCTGCCTGGTATAATTAGTGTAAGAGATCGTTTAAACAAAGCATATTTGACCCCTTAAGTGTCTAATACGCGACTGTCACGGGTGAACATGTTGCAATTATTGGCCTTTTGTTGGAAACCATCTATGGTTCTATCTATATCTATCTAACTAATGCCAATTTATATCCTGTTTTGAGAAAATTTCTTTAAGCTTGCAGGACCCTGAAGGGGTTAAAAAATACATGTTTAATTTTAAATTTTTGTAATTTTCATTTTTTGAGACGATGCTTGATACTTAGAAAACTTTTGCAACAGACAGTTACGGTAGACATGGCCGAAGATACTCGGGATGCAATTCGACAAATGTCTCAGCAATATATGAGCAATCCCAACGCGATTATTCTCTGCATCCAAGATGGATCTGTGGATGCTGAAAGAAGCAATGTAACAGATCTTGTGTCTCAGATGGATCCCGCTGGCAAACGGACAATCTTTGTTTTAACGAAGGTACAACAAATCTAGAGTGGTGTTTCAATGTTTTGAAAATTACAAAAAAGATTTTAGGTTCGAGGAGATTAATTTTACAGTACATTGACATTAATAGGTAGATCTAGCAGAGGAAAATTTGGCAAATCCCGACCGCCTTCGTAAAATTTTGTCTGGTAAATTATTCCCTATGAAAGCATTAGGTTATTTTGCTGTCGTCACTGGTCGCGGTAAGAAAGATGACAGCATAGAAACGATCAGAACTTACGAAGAAAAGTTCTTTAGAAATTCGAAGCTCTTCAAGTATGTATTCGTGCACAGGCATGTAAACATATAGGGCGTCAACACCCTGCAAAATAAAACTGACCATTTTCATGACTTTTGAACAGGGATGGTTTAGCAATGTCTAGCCAAGTTACTACGAAAAATCTTAGTCTCGCGGTTGCGGAATGTTTTTGGAAAATGGTCCGCGAGACTGTCGAACAACAGGCAGATGCATTTAAAGCAACTAGATTCAATCTTGAAACAGAATGGAAAAATAATTTCCCAAGGTAAACGGTTTAACCGTAAAACACATTGACAAAGAAGTCAAATAAAATTGTAATTTTTTTTATAATTCTTTTTATAAGAAAGAATAACTATTAATACTTATTATATACGTATACAACGTTGCGCACCAAAGCGTACAGACAACACTATACATCACTATACACATTAACACAATACACTGTATATCGATTTTCTAGCTATACAAATTTTAAAATCTTCTTACGTAATTGACAAAAGCATATGTACATTTTAACAAATTTAGATATTATCTAAACAAAATAAGATATCCTGTTTTACGTAGGTTGAGGGAATTGGATAGAGACGAACTTTTCGAAAAAGCCCGGGGAGAGATACTGGACGAAATTGTGAACTTGTCCCAAGTTTCACCACGACATTGGGAAGAAAAATTGTTAGTCAAAATTTGGGATAAAGTTAGCATGCATGTATTCGAGAACATCTACTTGCCCGCTGCTGAAAGTGGAAACCCTGGTACACGAATTATACAATAACGGCGCGATGTACTTTATGCCCCTGTAATAATAATACTTTTCTAATTCAGTTACATTCAACACAACTGTCGATATAAAACTTCGACAATGGGCAGAACAACAATTGCCAGCTCGAAGCGTTGAAAGCGGCTGGGAATCTTTGCAGCAAGAATTTCTTCATTTTATTAGCCAAGCACGATTGAGTACCGATCACGATGACATTTTTGACAATTTAAAAAATGCGGTCATTAACGAGGCGATGAGACGACATACTTGGGAAGAAAAAGTAAATTTACCGAGCAGTTCGCGTCTTACTATTCGCGTTGGATTAAGTGAATGTACATAAAAACATGAATATTCTTAGGCATCTGAAATGTTACGTGTTATCCAACTGAATACTTTGGAAGACAGAAGTGTGAACGACAAACGGGACTGGGATCAGGCAGTGCGTTTCTTAGAAAATTCTGTCAAGGAGAAACTGCAAGTTACGGAGAAAATTTTACGCGAAATGTTGGGCCCTGGCGGGAAAGAGCGATGGATTTACTGGCTTAGTAAAAGCGAAGAGCAACAGAATCGTACAGCAGTGAAAAATGAATTGGATAAAATTCTGCATTCGGATAAAGTAAGAGGCGAGAGTGAAAACTTGTAATTATTTACTGTTTCAATTGAGCTTTAAAATTAAAAGAGTATCGATATATCTTTTTTTTGTGGACAGAAACACGCTCCCACTCTATCACAGGACGAGTACACAACAATTAGAAAAAACTTGCAACAAAATGGTCTAGAAGTCGACAATGAATTTGTTCGAGAAACGTGGCATCCTATTTACAGAAGATTCTTTCTACAACAAAGTTTGGCTAGGGCATACGATTGTAAAAAAGGATTTTATTTGTACCACACAGGACACGAAAATGAAGTATGCAAAATTAGAATTGCTCGGAATCAAGTTCTTTAGTCTATTTGGTCCGATATTTTGTAAATCATTTTTTAATATTGACGCAGATGGAATGTAACGATGTCGTACTATTTTGGAGGATTCAACAAATGCTGAAAGTCACTGCTAACGCCCTTCGACAACAAATCATGAATCGCGAAGCTCGTAGATTAGATAAAGAAATTAAAGAAGTATTGGAAGATTACAGTCAAGACACCGAAATCAAGCAGAAGTTACTAACGGGCAGACGAGTTACGTTGGCAGAGGAACTTAGTAAGTTTTTTCAATCAATAAAAAAATTTGCATGTTTTTATTATAATCTTCTCCTATAACGGAATGTTAAGCTTTCACCTAAGTAATTATATGAAAAGATAAATTCATCAACGGGATAGACATATACCATGAATCGATTCGTGATTCGATACACAAATCGAAATGTTGGACTAAATAATCAACTTTAATTTGTAGCTTTGTTCGACCTATGCCATTTAACAAACTTCCAATACAAACATGGTTTAAGTCGATTATTTAGTTATTGTTACGCTCATTTTGTATTCCAGAACGTGTTAGGCAGATTCAGGAAAAGCTTGAAGAATTTATTCAAGCGCTAAACAAAGAGAAATGAAGAGAATAAACTAAGAGTATTGTGGATACTTCAAACCTGAGGTGCGTGACATGTGATAAATAATACAGAGTGATTCTCTTACTAGAGATCCGGAAAGCGGTAGCCGCAATTCGCCCGGTCGTAACATTGCTGTGACATTAAAAGATGTCGATATAATGTTAAAATCGAAAGAATTGCAATTACTGTTCTTGGTGCATCCAGCGAGATAATCATCTTGTATGATAGCCCTGGTGGCTAATGTGCGAATGTTTAGATATTAATTTACATTTCTCACAATCAAACGACGGAACAGATTATTACTAGTCATCAATCTCTAGAGCCACTATACAATTGAAAAACACAGTTCTGACGTACGAATTCATTGTTCGGTTTTTAACAATGAAATTATCGCTGAATACGTATAATAATCGTACAATGTCTATAATTTATGATTGACGCATTTGGCAACGTTTTTCTGCTCAATCATTAACCATGCAAAAGCAAATAGCATACAAATTTCAGACACCGCTTCATACACCCATTGAATAATGCACATGTTTGATAACATGATGACTGTAGATATAAAATAAAAAATGTATTTAATTTATGTACACATTTAATATAAATAGTCATCGTATTGTACATACGTCCATGTATACAAAACGAATGGGATAAACAAACGCTGTATGCATAGGAAAAATGATTAAAATAAAGGAATATACATACATAGCGAGTGTTTTAAACACTTTTTAGATGTAAAATGTGTACTGAAAATTTCTTAAAGTAGTTTTTAATAAAAATAAAACATGTTATAAGGATGAAGTATTTGTATTAAAAACATAATAAATAAAAGCAATTTCCCTAATTGGACAAATAAGATAAATGCAAACATACAGTGAAAGAGAAGTATTCGTACAGTAAGGACGTAGTAATAAAAAAAAACTATATACTGGATTATAGATATTGCATGCCAACTGTAATATCGTAATTCCTCAAAAATAAATCATTCTAGTACCTGTTCCATATATCCGTCTTGAATGCCGAGATACTTACCCATTTATTATAACAGGTATCTTACGGCATTTGAAGTATTGCGTAAGATATATATAATTATATATATTTAAATATAATTATTAATATAGAAATTTTAGAATTTTTTATTTCTACGTGTTTTCTGTACGAACACTTTTGTCCTTGACTGTAGATTGAAAAAACGCGATGAGTATTGTTCGATAGACGTAATTTTACCTATGTAGACATTGTTGTTTTGAAACTTTTTTTTATTGTATAATCTTTTCTCATCCAGGAAGTTTGTCACTGACACTTAACAGAATCGCTTGTTAAGTACTTATGAAATTGAGATATCTTTTTGTACAAAAGTGGTAGAGATTATTAAAATACGCAATCTATGCCTAAGATTCTTCTCGTGGTACGTGAAGTTTTACAACGTATTTTGATGAAATTTATTCCTATTATTTATAAATTCATATTAATAGATAACTAATGGTTCCCAATATGTTACAAAGTTATAACCAACATGGTAGGAACATATTAAAAATATTGTTCTTTTCTTTGAAGTTTAATTGACGATGTAAATGACTATGTCAGGCAGAAAAACTAGTGTCTCTGATCCGTTAGTAAATTCTGAAAATACTAACTCAGACGTAAAATATACCCTCTTTTTGGTCCGAACATCTGATAAAATATTTGAAAATCGTACGCGTTTGCGTAAATTCGCAATGTCTTCTAAAATTGGTAAACTTTCATTGATCAAATAAAAAAATTTTGTCATTCTAAAAATATACAAAATAAAATGTTTGCACTAAATGTCTTTCTATGATAATAAACACCACTTATGCACGAGAAACAGATCGATATGATGTAAACTTATGTGTAGCGTGGATTAACGCATCAACGACACAGGACGAAAATTTTAATTTTAAGTTTACCCATTATTGTTTGACAATACCAGCTCAATTTTCGCCGATCGTCGGCACATTAAAATCGTACGTATTTAAATATTTCTTCCTTCATATATAATTTGATATCCATCGTAGCTAATATAAAATTAAACAATGATGTACATTTGGCAGGAATGTTTAATTTCTTTCCCCTCATTATTTACGGTATATTCGATGTTTTAAGAGTTGGGCAAAATTTCAATCGATTAAGAAATCGTACAAGACGTATTAGGTAACAAACACAACATCCAGACGATCGTGGCAAATAATATGCAATTTCTTTGAATCTTTATACAAATAGAAATTTATCATGGAAGTAACGCCTACCACTGCCCAGCATGAATAGAAAGAAGTGTGTTGTGCACTTCTGGGGTTGATAATCAACAATAAATAGCGCAACACGTTTATAAATATGACTGTACCGATATATTGTTCTAAGTATAAACATTATTATATACAATTATTTGGTAGTACATCATTGGTAACTCGAGAGGTGATAGTTTGGCCGCAAATCAAGAGGAAAAAAAGCGTTTTCGTAAAATGGACGTGATGTATTAAATCTTTAATTCGTATCGGATGTCGCGCGTGTCTCCCAGAATGAGTGTGTCATTATAAACGGGAGAATGAGAATTTGTACAGTACAGGGAAAACGCTCATTGCAAAACTAGACTTCTCTGCTTAAACGTATAATCCTAGCAATACAACAGATTAATATCAGATAAATTGTCCCAGACAAAATGGCCTTGTTCAATGCTCTTAATTTAGACTTATTCATTGATAAGTTACGTTTTTACCACGTTACTGGTATCCTGCGTATCTGGAATAAAATCGACGGAACCGGGCATCCCGTCAGCTTCACCTGTATTGTAACCGGAAAAGGAACACGCGGGCGCGCTTCTAGCAGTGATCACCGTTGCCTCGGGGAGGAGGGACGTACGTTCCGTCGCGCTTCCCCAAGCTTGCTGATAAGCACTACGACCACGTATCCTGCGACTCAACGACGATCCTACTACGCCTAGATGCTCTTTGATATCATTGTGTACATCAGAGACATCCCACATGGCTCTACAAATCATGCGGTAGAAGTACTTTGTAAATACATCATTCAATTAATAAGTAAATTATTCTAAGAAATATAATCGAATTTGTTTAATGAAAAATGGGACGAAAATCGGAAATAACGAAATAATGTTTCAAGTTTTTTTGTATCAAAAGTACTTCTACTATTGTCGGCACGCAGAGTTAACTGACTCACGGCGATGGTAGGGCGCAGCCATACAGGAGAATCCACTTACCTCGTAGACCGACGTAATTAACTTACAGCAGGGGTGGCGAACTTCTTCGAGAGTTATGAGTCCCACTATCAGCCAACTGATTCTCCCGCCATCAGACAGCGCGTCACGTTTCGTACCAGTTAAGTGCTCAACGGAGCCTTCGTCCCAAGGCTCTGCACAATAGGTAGGGGGAAGGGGGGTCCTTCTGCGCTTTAACGGAACAGAAAAGTAAGGATGGAGCCATAATCGACTCGCTTGTCGCCAGTTCGCCACCCCTGATTTATGGCATAAGCTGATACTGTTTTCCAAAAATCCTAAGATGAACTATTGTAAAACACTAAACCCATTCGCTTGCTAATGTCCAGAAGAGCTTATCAAAATTCGCTCCATGGAATTTTCAAGTAGATAGGGTGAATGTCTTTTTGTAGAAATTCATCCGCACTATCAGGCGCTCACCCACACCCATCGCGATTACTTTATTCGGGTCAACTAGCATCCACGCGCCGGCAATAGTATAAGGCTCTTAATTCTACGCTTTTCATGCGTATAGGAAAATTTTACGAAAATAAAATATTGATTACCTTTATCGAAAATTAAAAAGAACATCGACAGAAAGATGGAATCTTTAACTACTTTCGATTACCTGAATGCATCCCACCATGCTTGTCCTTGAGCTAGATTTACAAAAGGTTTGTATGTAAAACTATAATGATGAGCCACCGCCGCTAAAAACATTTCAATACATATTAGGAAATCCTGCAGCTTCGATGATATATTTCTGATATCATCCACATTTCTCGTATTAAAGATACTTGATATGACATCAAAATACACTAATAACGCGATCATTACTCCTTGACTGTAAAATAAAGAAACGATGTTAAGCACGTGTCTTATGCATGAACTAATGCAATATGTTCACGCAAACTTACAAGAAGGAGAAGAACACGACCGCTTTGATACACAGAAACTTGCCAATTGGTTTCATTGGTTTTAAAGCTTCTGCATTGGCACGATAGAAAAGCACCAAACAATACATGGCGACAAATTGCGATAAGTTATTTAGTGCGATCATATATGGAAAAGCGACGTCTGTTCTGAATTCACCTTCCCCGTATACCCCATTGAGCTCGCAAATACTAGAAAAATTCGTAACTTAGATAAATATTTGAATATATTTCCGTTGCGGCGCCAAATTTAAAAAATTTCCTGCACGACACTTACAATGATATTAAAGTTGATATAGGCCTAACAGCAGTATATTGCAATATTCCATGTTTGCACATATGTACAAATTCCCTTCCCATCTCCCAGTCAGGCAAACAACACAACGGGAACATGTGATGTACCTGAGGAGACATTTCAAGTCTATGTTCCAACTGACGATCCGCATCCAAGTAGGCCAATAAATACATCATAAAATTATATATTACATAGGCTTCATAGCACTCTCTCAAACTATCCACGTATATACTGCCCTCAGGGTAAACGAGCCCCAGCCACTGTACAAGTACAAACGGCATTATCAATAAAATGAAAAAAATGTATCATTATAAAAGAACTTAGAGGTGTACACCTACAGCATTCACTGCATAAATTGGTACCATCCATAATATCCTAAAATAAACAGTAAAATTAAATTAATCATAATCGATCAATTTTAAACTGATATTCTTATGTCTATTCTTTTTTAGTTATTTAAGTTGTAAAAGTGGTTACATAAATATATGTTACTTTCATATGGTAGTTCAGCAAGAAACTTTCATCTTTATGTAATATTCACTTATAACTACAGGAAAATCTCAATTTATTTTCTGAATAGAATAAATATATGATTTTTTTACTGTTGGTACTTTACTCCCAATATAACGAAATTTGTAGTTTTCAATGTAAAATATATAATTTGTTATTAAACGGACCTTTGATTTTGTATAGATACTATTTTATGAACATTAGGATTTTACAAATACCTACTCCTCTAATTAGTCCGCTAAATCGAGATTTAACTGTATTATTATTTCGTGGAATGTTGCGTAGTTGTAGAATACCCGGTACATAAAAATTAAATCGATAACTACGCGTGCATGAGCAACGGTTTAGAAAATTGCATAACAATATATTGGAACCACTTAAAGGTGCTGTACGTGCACTACGATTTTAACATTTAATAATTTTAAAAATTGTAAAAAATACAATAAAACTCGACCGTGTCTCGGTTTTTACTGTAAATATGTACTACACAAACATTGCATTCACAATCTTCAATTTTATGTACATATTTTAATCACAAAAAATACATAAATGTTTAAACTATAAGCGAAATATTTAATTCTACATCAGTTTTGCAGAAAAATGGCCTTTAATCCAGTTTGCTCTAAATAATGATATTGTCCCCATTTAAATTTCTTCCTTTCTATTAAAACTATGATTAAAAATAGGCAGATTTTAGTTTTCCTTGCAGCAGAAAGTCTTTTTATACAGTGAATGATGGTAAAGTAATAATAAATAAACATAAAATCTCCCTCTACACGTGTAGTATTTTATAACTGATGAAATTTAAAATTCATAAATTTTGAAACAGTGGTGTTATTCATTTATAGCCTTTAGCTATGTCTCTAGCCCTTGATCTTTACTATGTCAAAAGTCAATCAATACAGTTCTATGATCTTGTGTTCCTAAATTGTATACAGGGTGTCCCGTTTTTCGAGAGAAAGAATTACGGGCGACATCCTGTATATTCTATTACAATTCGAAGTTTTAGCATGCACACTTATAATGTAAAGATTTGTTTAATACTATTTAGATGAAAATTAGATAATATTACAAATAAATCTATGTATATCTACTCTTTTTTTATCATATGTAATTAATTTACATGAAATTGTTTAATCGGAATATGTAAAATTAAAGCAACATAAGAACAAAACTAGACATTAAAATGTTTTTAGTTTTACACAATATGATTGCTCCAAATTTTATAAATTTTTGAAAAACGTAATATTTTCAGACAACATGGTATCATTTAATATCAAAATTTTATATTTTACTTAATCAAATCTTATTTATTTAACTTGCTAATATTATCATAATTTTTATTTATAATTTTTAGAATAAATTTCTACATTTTTTTTTAGCATCAAATTAAAGTACAATCCTTTATGCTTAAGTAACAACCCAACTACCTTTGTAATATATGTGCTTATCAGGTATGTAGTACTATGTATTAAGTAATCAGATTTTCGTATGTTTTTCGAATAAAAAAGCATCAATTATTGTTTAATTCAAATTTTCTTATATAATTGAAGAACTTGCTGCAAAAAAGAGATAGCTCTACCTTTTATAATCTACAAAGATTATTTAGACTGTACCCCAATAGATATACTTTTATAAGCATTGTAGATATGTATATATTTATTTTATGATATATCATGTATGATGTTTATTTGTTGTTATCTACCTGCAAAGATTTTAAGGAAGCAAAGTTATGGTATAAGTATTACATACAATTAAAGGAAAAGAATTAATATATCAGGAACATTCCTTCACAAAAATTTTTCTTTAATTCAATTCTATACACATTATCATCAATTGGTTTACTTTATTAGTAATTCTGTCTGTCATAGGTATATAGCTTTGTAAATTAAAAATCTTTACTACTTTTAAATTGTATTAAATATTGTAAGTGTAAAACTAGAGCCACTCCAATTTTGTTATGGGCACTTCAAACACAGCACTAAGACTGTATAGTCATACACTAATGTCAACTATCGCTTGTAATATTGTATGAAATAAAAAGACTTAAATTCATTTCTTTGACTTCTTTAAATCAGGTCATTTAGCATTGTTTATCTATGAATTTCTAATATTTTATTCTCTTCATAATACCCTAATCACTTAAGTCAATGTTTCTCAAATTTCAACTTCCCTCTAACCCTCTATATAAAGGAAAATTTTTAATGGATTTTTAGAGCAGAATTAAATTCTTATTCTTTCAACATAATTTAAAACTTAATTACACATATATTTCATTAACATTTTAATCTTGTGGGGAACAATGAATATTTATTTCAAAACAGAGTTCATTTTAACATACTTTAAGACCATTAAAATTGATAAGGGTTGAGACTCCCAATTAGACTACCTTAATAAGAATGAAATCTTTGTCTTTTATAATATTATATTTCAATTTTTCTTCTGAGAACTCATAAAACTTTAGCAATGTGTTCGCAGACCATGATTTAAGAAATATTGGCTCAAGATATTTTAGATCCCTGAATACCAACAAACTGTACTTCTAAAATAAACCCAACAAATAGTCAGACTTACCTTATTATATACTTCTGCAGCCTGGGTTGTGTGTAATATATCATATGTTGTACAATTTCATAGAAAGCAATGGGCAATGCCAGTAACACAAATGCACCACCCACGAGTGCTCCTTGATCTTGTTGTTCAAAACCATTCTTAATGGAATTTGCTATTAAAATAGGCACCACAATTATAATAAGGAGCGCGTATAGACACGTTAGAACTGGTAAAATCCATAGCCGCCAACGGCGACAAACAGATGCCATCACTTTAATAGATTTAAAGAGAAAAAAATATCACATTATTTTCCAGTCAGTCCGCTGGAACTTCTGTAAATACAAACGACACTTTGTTACGGAATAATTTCATAATTCGCATTTCGCGTGGATAAAATTTCTCTTTAGGTTATGACGAACCTAGCTAATGTTTCTTGACTCGGAGGACAAATTGATGGGTTTAAACGACGCTTCCATCGAAGACGAAAAAAATGAAACAATTGTTCACTCGACCAACACGTTTCACAATGTTTGACGCAGTAATATCATCGATAACGTAAATAGTAAATGGCGTAACGAGGTATAAAAAAAGTCATAACAATATTGTCGGACACGATGAATCAACGACTGATCAGCTGACGATGACAGTACAAAGGGGGGAAACTTCCTTTTAACCCCCTCGTCATTAATTATGCGATTCAATAGTCGCGCGGCTAATAAATTTAATTTGTTTGCATCCCTTGAAATTTGTTAGGAACGCTAAAGTGCTTCTTTTAGTTTCTGAAGTTTGATGTAAATAAAGTAAGTCTCAGTTGGATGTAATCTTTTTACTATATACTACTTGGAAAGAGTACTTTAGTCAATTTTGATTAGTAGGCTACTGGAAAAAAGCCATTTAAGTAACAAACTTTCTGCGATAGTGCAAAACTGCATCAATATGTTGTAGATGCTGTTTAAACATTTTGCAATATTCGCGTGTCGTACAGCATTGAACTCTGTTTCCGGAAGTATTCTTTGTCTTTTGACAGGCGAATCCAACACGTGTAAAGAACGAATCTCTTGAAATCATTCGAATTCATTCATTTGTAAAGTTGAAAAAAATCTATCTGTAGAGGGTTTACGCAGTTCGTTTGCGAGAATAAAAAAAAATTGAAACCATTCGATTATAATGATAGAAACAGAAATAATACTGTAAATAAGGGATCGCGATAAAAAGGATTCTAGTGTTTTTGAGAGCTTACTGTTGGCATTGATGACCGATCTCGTTGTTGGGGAAGGAAGGGAACATCCGTTCTAATGGCGTCAGGACCCAAGCACTGTTGTCACATTTTGTCCTACAGTGTTTCAATATTTTGCTTTGTTTATGTTGCTCAAGTTCCACAAAAAGGAGACCAGAAATCCATTCGGACTTGCAAAGGTCGGTACAAGAAGGTGAGAGAAAGCCGTTTTTTCTGCTAGAACACGAATCAAGCCACGAAAGAAATTTTCTGAGAGCTCCGGGTGCAGTGACCTTGATACCGCTGTCATCTCTAAAGTATACGAGCGCGCGAAATTTAAATTGCGGTTTCATATCCAGATGATCGATAGACGCGCGAGATTTATCGATCGTTAATTTAAATCTGTTTAAAAATGATACTGACATTTAAGTTCCAGCATTTAAAATGGGCTAAACTTTTTATTAATATTTTATGAAAGTTTCGTATATAAACCTTAATAAATATTTTATATTTGCAGGCACAAATAAGTAATCCTTACAAATGGGAAGGAAGTAATTAAAAATAAAATTGTCTCCCATTGGTAACTAAAGTAAATAACTATGGAAGAAGCCCAGGCAGTGCTGCTGGAGGAAATGGAAGGTGCACAATATATCACCATTCAAAGGGCTGATGGAGAGCCACTAAGTAAGAGTGTTCCTCTCTTAACATTAAATGGAGAGTTAATCTCTGAGGGGATGGTTGTTGATATGATCAATGCTGGTGTTGGTACTGATTATGGTACAGCAACACAATATTATGAAGCAGATGACTTGTTACAACATGAATTAACAGAGGTAACATTTTGTTTTCTTGCATTCACATGTAAAAAATTGAATTTCAATTTCGTATACAGGAAGATCGCAGGCTAGCCGCGGCTTTAGTTGCTGTTCAACTACAACAACAACAGAAACAACAGCAGCTTCATAATCAATCTCAACACGAAGATTCAACTCTACCAGATGTTTCTCATTTAGAAACATTAACACCTGTTAATACTTATTCTATTCAAACTGTACCAGAATCAAATGCTCCGCCCGTGTATCCGACTTTGCAACCATTCAAAAGACTTGCGCATAACGTAAAACAGGAATTCATAAACGTTAAAAGCGAGTACGATATCGAAGTATCGGCTGAAAGCGGCGAAGAAGCAACACCAAGTTCTGGACCAAAGAGATCTTTACCTCATAAAAAGAGGATTCCTCGTAAACTTAAACAACAAACTAAAAGAAGCTCTTCACGGAAGGATGGCAATAGACTGAACTCAGATGCTATAAATGTAGAATCGTCTGGAGATATGCAAACTCACGTATTCAAATGCGAACTGTGTAACTCTAGATTTAGTAGTCAATTAAAGTTTTTCGAGCACCTTAAGGTAATTCAATTTTTGCGTATTTAATTGCGGATTGCGTTATATAGTGATCGAATCAATGATGCCTGCAACGATTGTTTATATTTCAGGTGCACTACGAACCTGTGAAACAGGAAACAAGAATAGCACAAGCAACAAATACTAATATCACAATATCTGTACCACAAACTGTTCAAAGTCTTGAAAATACTGTAATCGAAGAATTCAGTGAACCCGAAGATCTCATGGAAGGCATCAGAGGCGTCGGTAAGCAACCGTGAATGGAAATGAGAATGTTATTTCTTGGTATTTTTTAACTAAAAGCACACTAAAAATGTTTACAGTGGAGGAAACTGGTGCTCATATAGACGATGAAACAGAATCTCCACTATCTACCGTAAATAATCAATCGCCTGTATGGACTATTACCGATGTTACGGATCACGTACATAGGGACCATGTTAAACCGCCGACCGTTAATGAGCAAGACTTATATAAAAAAGAAAAAACTGACATTCCACAAACAACGAAAAAAAAGAAAATACTGAAAGCACGAAAATCAAGTATGTATACAAATTGTACATTTTCTTGTAAAGGTTTTCTCTTTGACCAATATACTTTCATATAATTGATTATGTTCGAAGATGAATTATCGTGTCCTCAATGTGATCGGTCATTCCACCATAAAAATAGTTTAGTATACCACATGCGATCTCACAGTGGAGAACGGCCGCATCAGTGTGAAGTTTGTGGAAAAAGTTTCTTCGCGGCTAGTGCTTTAAAGGTAACCTATTGCAATTAACACAACCATAAGTTTTGTCTATTAATCAGACTATTGGAAATATAGGTTCACAAGCGCCTTCATAGCGGCGATAAGCCGTACAAGTGTGAAGAATGCGGTCGACATTTTCGTCAATGGGGAGACTTGAAATACCATTCGACGAGCATCCATTCGGAACAAAAACAATATCAATGCGAATATTGTGGTAAAGACTTCGCGCGAAAATACTCTTTAATCGTTCACAGAAGAATCCATACCGGAGAAAAGAATTATCGTTGCGAATACTGTAACAAAACGTTTAGAGCGAGCAGTTACTTACAAAATCATCGCCGTATACATACTGGAGAGAAACCGCATTCATGCACAGTATGTGGAAAAGCATTTCGAGTGCGAAGTGACATGAAAAGGCATATGCATACACATTCTAGAGGAAGAACAGACAGACCTTTGAACAGGGTTATATCAAGCAAGAACATAGAGGATGAGAACGATAAAGGAGCACAAGCCAAAACAATTCAAGATCTCGTTAGGGATTTAAAATTAGAAGTGGAAGCAACAGGAGTCGTGGAAATTGTTCCACCGGACGATAATCCCGAAAGCATTTTGCCACATGCTGGTGGGCAAACTTTGGAATATACTGTGACGACTACGACAGACTCGAATCAAGATAGGGATCCATTGGAGGCAGTTGTACGTACTACCGATAACATGTAAGTTTATTTGTTTTAATTTACGTTGTGGTGTGAAAAAGTTTGCGAAAATATTTTGTGTTGTTATTTTTGCAGGCAGTATTTCTTCATGTAACGTTTATTCGGAAAAGAATTAAAGGTTGTTTTTGTACCGTAACGCGCGATCCAGCACGTGAGATAATCTAACGATGGAACGTGAAAGGTCTATTGCACAAAGATAGTGCTCTGACGAGTAGTGGACCTTCATTGTAAATGACTGATCGAAGTGCTATGCATCAACGCACTGCCTATGTAATTGTGCATACTGTACTTTCCAGTTTCTCTGCGATATACATTTAAGGAAACACGATCACGATTGATACAGTGTTTAAATAATATTCTTAAGACTGTTTTTAGCGAGAAACTTGTGAAAGTACAAAACAGAAAGGAAATCCTAAAAATATATATCAGTTTAATTGCATAAAGATATATATATATACATAAATCTATAAATACAGAATATAATTGAAATTGGTGGTCGAACTTCAGAAGCGTATTCTGTTTATCTCGAGTGCGAACAAAGGTCGTATAAACATGGATTCGGAAACTTTTCCTTACTGAGGTATAAGCATTTAAAATGTAAAACTAACGATTTTCAAAATTTGGGAAAATACTTTAAGGTAAACGTGTTCGACAGTTAATGAGAAGTGATTTTAGGTATAAAATTGGAAAAAAATTATTTCTAGCAATTTCTCTAACGAAATAAGCGAAAAGTATTTATATTCTCAAAGGAAAAATTATCTAATCTATTTTGTAGGTTTTGTTTTAATCACAGCAAACAAGAAACGCTCCTAACGTTTAATTGCCTATTCCATTTACACCCTGTATATATGTATGTACATTTTTAAGTCTAGGTAAGTTAGTCGTTTGTATCGCGAATCGTCGTTGAAAAATATATTTTTTACGTGAAGACATTTATAGAAACACTGTGGTCCACTTTTATTGCATTCTCCACAAAAAAAAAATCTGTAGTTCAGTCTTAAATAATCGAAGGTGTTAAAGATGGTGCAGGCACCGTGTTACTTGTATCAATGAAAACATGTAAAAGCTGAGCCATTTCTCTGGATTCGAGAGCTGCGTTGAGCTTTTCCGCCGCATCTTTGCTACTAATCCTGAAACGGATGGAGTGTATATAGAAAGTGGTGCAATTTATTTCAAGTTTTCAATTCAACTCTTCGGTAAACAACTGTTTTAAATAAATTTTAATTTTTGATATATGTAAATATAAAATGGAGAATGACGAAATTCTTCGACTTTATTACTGACAGAGTAATCGATGAACGATATTAATAAAATTATGTATCAATTATTTTCTTTACATTACGTTGCCAATTATGTTCCTAAACATTTTTTATTATAATTTATATAATATCGTTTATATAATATACGATCAATATTTGAAATAAGAATCTGAAAGAAGAAAGTTGTCATTTTCTTTTTTTGCTCGAATAAGAATATTCGAAATATTAAATGTTAATTTAAATTTAAATCGATGATAGAAGAAACAAGCGAGAAAGAAAAGTAAAGTATATGATTTTGTTAATACAGAATACATTGTGTTTTGCAAGTTGACGAATGAAATGCAATTGTTAATTGTAATATATTGTCAATATATGTCATATTATTTATACATTACCTGCGAGACCGTTTAGCTCTTTCCCAATCAACATAAAGATCTGTAATTACTCCGTGCAGCCTATCTAAAATTTCGTTATCCTTCGCCATTTGTGATTTGATTTCTGTTTCTTCCTGTAGCAATTCTTGGTACTCTGAGCACAGATTCTGTTTTGGATTTTCTTTTAATTCCCATTCTTCTAGCGCATTTAAAATTTTTACTTTCGTAATTAATTTGTGAGCCGTGTTCAATCTCGGAAGCATTAACTCCAGCACTCTGGATATACTGCCCTCTGCGACGTCTGTGGAGATACTTTTTGTTCAACCGAAACGAACATTTGAAAAAAAACTCAGTTTAAAAAAATAGTCGACGCATCAAAATAACGTACCACAAAATACATCTAACTTAATTTTTCTCTTTGTTGCTTCTCTCGTCAATATATCTCTGAGAATTATGATACTCGATATATTCTCCCCAAGGAAAATAGCATTTCCTTTTCTAAAAATTAATAAATCGTTGAAACCAGTATCGCGTCGGAGCATCGAAAGACTTACTTGTATGTGCATTTCAAAATTGTGCCCACGACAGACGAAACGTATGATAAAGTAGCTTCGCCTTCTTGCAAGTGAGGCCTTTCAGGAACATCGGGTAATATCAAAGAAAGCCAGGCGTGCATCTAGAGTATATCAAAGTATATTTAATCCTTAAAACGGATTCGAAGGGAAGGATTAGAATTACTGGTATACTTCAATGTTGGTCTTTGGTAAAATATATTTTTATAGTTTAAGAATCTACCTCCGCAACGGTGAAGCTTCCAATCAATTTTAATTCGTTAAAAGACTTTCCAGAGAACTCTGTGTCATCTGTTTCGTGTTGTCTTACGTGGAGGGAAAGGGCATATATGGGTATCGATATTCTACGACAGCATTTCGGCTGTACCTAAATTACAAAGAGGTTTCTGGATTATATAATTTGATATATATTTTTATTTTATATAAAGAGACGTACGTAAAGCGTGACATCCGAATATTTTCAAACCTAGTGGTAAAGTATCTTGCAAATATTCAAGTTTCACGCTTTACATGCTTCATTCTCTATATACAAGAGAATTGAAAGTATACTTGTGAAGTTACGTAGATTTGTAAAACACCTGGTTGACCTTCGATGGTTCTTAATCTCATTTCAAGATGATTAGTATTTACCTATAAATAATAATCAGCTTAAAAATATCTTACATTTCACTGTTTCCTCTGTAACTTATGCTTACTTGGCAACGATAAGTAGCAAGGACAAAATTGCCATCTCTAGGATTGCAAGCAGAGAGGCTGACTACCGCACTGTTGCTTTCCACATCCAGTAATTTTATCGGTGTGTCTGATTGTACTAAAATATTGTCTATCGGAGTATCAAGTTCTATGGAAAGCGAATACGATGCGTCTTCCTGGTTCAAAACCATCCTGGAAGCGATTTCTTTAGTCTTCGTTATTAAAACGTATCCACGTAAAAATAACGATTGCATTACCTATGATTTACTGACAAAATTAACGGCGCTAAAGGATCGACAGTAAAATTAGCTGCTTCCTTTTCTTCGTTAAGTTTTTCCTGTAATTGTTGTATCTCTGCTTTCAACTTAATCAAACCGTCATTTTGATCAGATTCCAAAAGTCCAGGTGGTCTGGTGGTCAAGCCAAATATCCGGCCTGAATACGTTGTAACCAGAACCTCAGGATATTTTGCAGCTCCAATTACACCACCTACCACCGAACTGATACTCTCATTGGCATTCTAAAACACGAGAGTCCTCAGCGATAAAAAATTACGAATCACGACGTGTACATACGTAACGATAGCGAAAGGACGGTGACGTGTCTTCGTCAGGAAATGTGTACACTTCGACAGTACCGTCTTGTCGACCGACAAGTATATCCAAACCATCTTGCAATTCGTAAGTGTCTAAAGAAGTGACCTCGGAGCCTGTCACGTTCAACAACCAAGTGATTCTCAATGTTTTGTTACCCTGAAGAATCAGTAAACCTATCCTGCCATCCATGGTTCCGACCAGAACACGGTCTTTAGATTCGGTATCACCCTCTCTATAAAGATTATCGTCAGGAAGCGTACGATATGGGATTAAAAGTGATATGTAAAGTAACAGAACATTGAGAACCTGTATAAAGATAGCACCGTAGGCACGCTCGGAAGTCTAAGAACCGCTGGGCTCTTTGTGCCATGAAGAACTCGTACCTAGAAAAAGTAAATCGATTAGAAAAAGATTGACCGTAACGCGATAAATAAATTAATTTTACTGCACAATCTCCGCAAGCGAGGATCGCATAAACGGTAGAACCTTCGGCGGGCAAAAGAACAACATCGTATAAGGTTTCACCGGCCAAATAAGAGTCAGCATCTTTGCAATCGTGGTATCTGTGATAAAGATCCCGAGCGCATGCTGCAAGATGCGGTCCAAGCACACACCTAAGAATTATAAAACGTGATAGGATTTATTCGAATTTATCAGTGCTCTTGTATAGCCCAAAGCGAGCAAACTCACATTGCTGAAATGGGATCTATCAAATTTGTGTCGAAATCTAGGAATAGTTTTCCTTTTTTCGAGTAACCCTTCACGGTATTTCCGTGCGCAATGTAAATCTTATCGCGCGCGGAACCACCTAGAACTAGTTTATTAATTTTCGGGCCGGGTAGAGACTTGAACGACAGCTGTAGCTCGCCCTTCTTCATACCTATATTAAAAATTAATTGTTTGTTCAGCAATTGAAAACAGGGATTGTGAAAGCGGCGTAAAACTTGTATAAAACTTACCGTAGACGTGTAACACGCCATCGTGGTCAGCAACAGCAAACTTTTGAGTTTGTCTATGCTCCGACGTGGAGAAAATCTTTGTTGTACCTCGAGATGTAACACCCACGGCTGTGTAGTCTATTCTCGATAATGGTAGAGTCATTTTGAACGGCAAAACTTTTCAGGCGATATCACAAATTGGAAAAAACTTTACTTGGTCGCGATCATGATCGAGCAACTTTTCTCAAGTCTCAAGGACAGTGAAATGGTAAATGATTTTATAAGACAGAAGAAAGATGATAAATCATCGTGGTATTCGATGAACAGCGAAGCTTCGCAACATCATTGTGAGTGCACATGCGCGACGATCAATTTAACCATAGCGACAAACCATCACAACAAACTATTCTTTGTACATAGTCTTATTTTTCTGTAAAAATAGTTTTAATTAAAGAGATATATGCTTTTTTAAGTAAAATATTAAAAGAAAATGAAAGTAATATTGATTAGAAAAAGAAGAAATGCTTGAAAACATTGGATTTTTTTATATTAAATTGCAAACATATTCGATGGACCTTTGATTTGAATGAGTTTATTCAAACGAATTGTCAATATAAACTCTCGAGTATTTCCTTGGATTATTTATAATACATTTACAATTATTGGTCGAGGCTAGGGTTGGCAGTGTCAAACTTTAAAACTCCCAGTTCTTTCCTAAAAACCAGTGTAAAAAGTAAACTACATTAAATGTAAAGACTCCTAGAAATTATGTAATTGAACCTTACGCTACATGTAATACTTATAAAAATATATGTTACAAACAATTTTTGAAGTCAGGCACATGTGTTCTGCAAATATAAAGTTATTGGTAGCATAACCATAAACATTAAAAACATTAAATTATTTATGTTTTTATTATGAAAAATGATAACACAATGATCCTCTTATTCTGAATTACAGCGTTGTTTACTTTTTCCTTTAAAATTGATCAGCGATCTAAGAAAATGTTTCCTTTGCAAGCTGATTTCGAATTTCGAATCCTTTCCTTAGATCATTGACCGAGCATTTAAGTAATCAATCATTCTTTTAACGCGCGACTGCAAGGGGTTAGTATTGTTTTATCAGCACCCTTAAAATTAAATGTTACTGGTACAAATTAGTCCTTAACTGGTGTTTCATGTTTCAGAAAGAAGTACACTTTAATTTTAACAATTTTTTATTTCGTTCCTCCTATATTATTCGTGTCCATTGGACACATCTAATTGAAGAATAAAAAATATACTCTGATCTAAGGGGTTGTCTTTGATTACTTATATCTAAAATTTACACCGGCAGGGAACTGAACAAAATCGATAGTACCAACTACGATCAAAACCATTTGCGATTGCAAATACAATTTCTTTCAAAGCGACAGATCCTGAAGGAGGGTGCTACTCGTTCAACTGCAAGTTGTGTATTACCCATCTGCTTAACCCCTTCCCATATTTTAACGAGTCTGACTCGTGATGAAGATTTTGGCCCAAACATGAATGTCACGAGCCAGACTCGCGAACAGAAAGTCGGCTCAAATGTAAACATCACGAGCCAGGCTCACGGACAACAAATCACTATCGTCATTGAGTTTTAGTTCCTATCGGTACGCCACAAGAGTTGGTCACGATTTTTATAATCTCTGTTTCAAAGCAGTTTAGCATCAGTCTGGTCTGTTTACCGCGCATTGACGCCTACCGTTTGGGCCCGGATTTCGTCAAGCTAAATGCCACGGGAAGGGGTAAATATTTTCAAATAACTTTTGTCTCCGAATACGTTCATTTCGAATAGTAATCATTTAATTTCTATACCCTCCACACATATGCTTCCTTTCTCACCCCCAAGGTTTCCTTCAGTATCTAGTTCGAGCAGCACCGACTCCCGAATCTGCGTAAACAGGGTCGACTGCAAATGAAAAATAAAATCCTCGACGATACGAACGATTCGGGCTAATTAGCGACAGAGACGGGTAAAATTTTTATTTGGATAAAAATCACGAATAACGAATAAAAGAAAACTGAACTTTTTATTCGTTGCTGATCGACAACGAATTAGAATTCGAATATTATTCTTATCATTGAACTAGGAAAAAACTTAAGTACCTAAGCAACCGTTCAATCGAATAAATGTCGCGAATAAAATTACTGCCCGTCTCTGATTAGCGGCAACGAATGGATAACGAAGAGACGGCGATACTGCACGGTGAGAACTAACGACAAGAACCGCAGAACAAACGTGTATTAACATCGTACGAGTTCGCAACCCTAGGCTCGATCGACGCTGAGCTTAATAGCCAGCGAAGGTGCCTGGCGGCCGAGGAACGTCGAAACGTGGGTTCCCGTCGTAGGAGACCTGTGCACTGAATCCGTGCTTCCAATCGGCGGTGTAACGGACAATCTGCAGCCTTCCGTCCGGAAGCTGGACTCTGTATTCTCCGCGAACGATATCGCCGTCGCTTATGGCGTTGTGGGAGTAATCGTTGCCGAACGCGTCTTCCTTCACGGCGTAGTTGAAATCGAACGGCATGCCCGGCTCGTGATGATGGTGATCATGCTGAAATTAATTCCTAGACTTAGAACTAAGGTCCTCGAGTTTCTTCCCTTTTACCGTTAAACCCAGAGAAATCGGCTGAAGAGTCGCCGAGTTGCAACTAGTAAGGTAAGTACCAATGCCCAACACATTTTAAGATATAAATAATTAAAGTGTGACAGTTATAAGTTAGTCTTGCATAATCCCATCGATTCACAGGGTGTCTCGTGAAATTTAATATTAATTCGGTTCACAAGTTTTTGTGTAGTTTTGTACTGGAAGAAAATATGTACTAAGCAATTAGGAGAACCCTAAAATTAGACCCTTTGTAAGTGTCAGAGTCTGTAGATTGCACGACACTCGCAAACAATTTTGACCGACTCGCGACACTTATCGAGCCACGGCCTGGTGTAGACTGCACGACACTTACAAAGAATTCATTTTATTGCAATTTAGAATGGTGATACTTATCGACGATTCACCGTGGTACGCGAGCATCGTTAGACCCTGATGAAGGCAATTGCTACTTACTCCACCAGGAGTAATGGTGTTACTAGTAGGCCCAGTTGGTGTTCCATAGTCTGGGAACTCTGGAGTGGGTCTTGGACCTGTGGGTGGATATCCTTCGCCCGGAGTCGGTCTCGACGACGGGAATTTCGTGACTGGCTTGGTACTAGGATAGGGGCGCATTGTTCTTGGATAAGGTGTTGTCGTGGAGAAGGGGGGCCGTGAGGTCGAGGGTTTTGGGAACGGTACCCGAGGTGTATCGTAATTGTAACCCTTTGTTGGCTCGGGTGGCAGGTATGTGTTACGTCTCGTTCCAGGAGGTAAGTCGCAAATGACGTGGACCACTGCCACGCAGAGTATCGTTATCTGTAATAAAACACTTAATGGACGTCTGGTTTTCTTCAGTTTACATCGCGGATCTCTATGAATCCCAGAGAAGACCTGCTACATCTGATATCTGTGTTTCTATTTAATGTCTCTGCTTAACACATTGACTGCCCGTATCTGGAACCGTGCAATATTCTACTACCTATTCTAGGTAACATGTATCATTGTGATGTAGCTAAGATTTTCAAGTTTAAGAAATGTTTCAAGTTATTCTATTGAACAGCCACCGTGTTAAGACGATAAAGTATATTTTTCATTCGTGCTAAAATTTTTAAAACTAATTTCTTTACAAACATTGTATCTTATTACTTCACCACCGAGTGTAGTATTTTAGTTTCACTCTCGACCCGTTCCAGACCCTCATCTAAATTTACGATTAACGACTACCAGCACAGATCTAAACTGGAGAAATGCCAAGATGCTGGGCAAGGATTAAGCAAATGACCTACGAGAAGAAAATGATATCGAAGATTGTTGATCATTCTTGGAAGGTAGAAGAACTATTTATGAACCGTAGTGGAAAAGTAGAATGATTAAAAAATTGAAACAGTGCCACAAGTTTCATCAGTTCCTCATGAACGCAACCATCAGAGACAGGATTTAAGTGTCTCTTCAGAGATAAATGTCCTCCTACTCTATCCTCCTACTCCCATTTACACAATCACATTCAATTACCGTGCAGTAATCGGTTGACGCGCAACTTTTAATGGTACCGCGTTTCCTCTCTCTAATAAAACGCGTGTCAGCTGCAGATAATCGTGATGAGAATGTAATGAACTGTTGGCGTGTCGCAAACTGATGTACCAGATTTGGTAACAGGACGACAGATGTATAATGCGACGGTCGAGGTGAGCGCAAGGATTAGGTTGAACGCGGGCACCGTTTTCCTCGATTAGAAACTGAGAAGATGCCCTCGTGTTTCGCAAGTTTCTATTAGACCGCGTGTCATAAGCGACAGTCACGGTTAAATGCGTGTAAACGCATCTAATCAACCTCCCAAGACAGTGCTTTCCCGGTGGTCTTCGATAGAAATAAAAACATTCAAGTGTTGATGATTTATCGCAGAATAAAGAAGTCTTCCGAAGCGATTAAAGTTTAGATAATAGATTTTTTGGTCAATGGTGGCGGGCTAAATTCGATACAAGTTTCGTCATAATATATGCAAAAGAAAGATTCGTGCAACAGAAGGTTAATAATACGCGAGAAGTTCTATTGAAAAAAAGAAATCATTGGGATCAGAAGACACTGAAAAGAATAAAGAGTACTTAAAGCGCGAGATAAGTAATTGTGCGGAGTGTTTCACGCTGCGAATGTGACGCTTATTTACAGTTTCGCAACGATTTAATTACACGTCTTCCGCCTCATTTCTAATTCGCCTCTTCGCTGACTCCGGTGCAACGAAATGCGTGCGAAATTGTTTTCCCTAGGCGGATTTTGTCCCCAGTTTCGATTTCAGATAAAAAGATTAATACGAAGATAATCTCGAGATGAGTTTCACGCACGTTAAAATGATTGTTAAATAAATTAGGAACACTTTCACTGGAAAAACTCAGGGAAGAAATTTATCAAGTGTAAAAAATCAAAATTTGTATCAAGATTATCGAATAACGAATAAAAGTTAAACCCGTTGAATAAAAATAAAAATTTCTATTATAGAACGAAATAGAATTATGTCTGTAATGAGTTGCGGTAACTCGATAATTTTTTGCGATAGTAATTATGCCAATTACGGTGTATCGTCTTGTGTTGATTCAACTCGACGATGGCAGAAATTAACAATAAGAAAGTTAATTAATTTACGAAACGTCAATTTACGCGTTGTAGCTAATTACATATTCTTGCGGTAAAGTTCTAACGAAGAGTCGTCCAACCTTGTTGATTGCAGACGGGGAACAAGATGAAACGCGTGGTTTCGAAGACTATGATATCCGTGAAAATAAAGTGAAACGGTTGGTGTTACAAACTGTTGTTGCTTTAATGATGCATCTTGATTCAGATAAAATACTTGGAGCTCTTTATGCTTATGTGTGAAAAGAAACCGGCTCCGTTTCCCTTGGACAGGAGCCAGCCAAAAAGATGGGGAGGCGAGGAAAAATGAGAATATTGCAAAATAATTCGCAGTCTCGCGGAGAATATTAAGTAGCCTCTCTCGCTTAGAGCCGCCGCTCATTTAAATTTACTAACTGCAGAGAAATTCAGTTGGCATCAGACTTACACCATTGTTTCAGCAGTTATTGTTTAACGTTCATTGCCACAGCCAAAGTGATGCAAATCCTTTTAAATCTCGAAGGACTACAGTTTTCATGTGAATTACATTATACAGCTGGAAGCACGTTTAATAAAATCACGGAGAATCGACGAAAGTAAACGGAATGATCGTTAATAAATATAAGGGAACTACTGTCGTACAATAAAAATAAGTCCAACTTTATCCTGTCTATGTGCAAACACGCGTCACGAGTCTCCATTGTTGCAATTATTTCTCCTACAAAGTGTCCTTTTCTTTACGATCGTAACAATCAGACGACCAAAAGACACCCATAAAACCTTTCACGCAGATATATTACACGTTCCAGGGATCCTTCGAGAGAGGACATTGCTCCACAAAAAAAAATGTTCATCCTGTTGACACAATTACCAGCGATAAAACTTCAGCAGTATCCGTAAATCCATCAAGTTTCGCTTCAAACGTTTATGACCTCGTTGCGCAAAAGGGATCATACAGCTATCATTATCAGATGTCTTTAAACTTCAAAGAATAAAACGCTGCGGAATCTTCGCGAACCGTGCTAAGGTGTGTTCTGTCTCCAAGGAGGAGAAGAAGAATAGGACCTGCTAAACTGAGTCGTGTTTCACGAGTCACGTAACACCAAACACACTTTCTATTACGGTTAATTAGACCAAGTCGTTACGACAGCTATTTAGAATTAAATTATGCGATCGCCTGCAACCGAACGAGACACAGCGTATTGTAAACAGCAACTCTGAACTTTTAAACCCTTTGACGGGACCAAGAATTCAAAGAAGATGAACGATGCAAATTTCGAGACTTTCGACTATGATTCGTAGTCGCCAAACGAGCCAACGCATAAAATCGAAGCTAAATGCAAAAATTTTAAATATCATTCTAGAGACTATGACGAATTAAATTCAGGACTTAAGTAGCCACATCAGGATTCCCTAGCGCCCGAGGCAATTGGCAAACGTATGCATATCGATAAATCAATTACGAGGGTCCGTCGCGTGATTCATCTCTCTCCTGATTAATCGCAGAATCCGCGAGGAGTATACGGCACTGAGGAATAACTCGCGATAATTTGTTGACACCTCTCCCCCGTGGACACGTGAATTGAGATTTATGCGTCACGAGGTTCACCGGTTGGGAGGCTGTAATTAATTATAATAATTAGACGGCCGAAGGAATCGGTGTTCACGGCTTGGAACGACACTCCTCGCGCCTCGGCGTCGCTTATCACTTTTCACTCGCTGGACTACCGCGGGGGGAACCCTGTATTTCTCGAGCGCTCCTTTGATAGCAAAGTACAAATTCTTTTCAGGAATGCGATAAACCAGTCATAGTATCCGCCGCGAATACTGATGATTTTCTTGCAAACATTTCTCTACGAAAGTTCCTACTTACTAAATACGACCAGCTAAAATACGCTAGCAAAGTAGTTTAGTTGTGGTTTTCGAATTTTAAAAGTAGTATCGAACGACGTAACAATTTTTTAAAATGGTAAACCAAATGCTCGAATAAATATTAATCGGTTCAAGGCACGTACCTGAAGGTAAAACATGACGTGAGGGCAACAATGTTGACCCAGGCGTACTGAAATTAATTCACGCACCGCTTTTCGGAATGTGCCACTGCGGGAAATAGAAAGTCAACCCTTTACAGAAGCACCGTTACAACATAAAATATAGAAAAAAAAAATGTGAAACGTGTATCGAGATTTCCCAGAAATAATGTACGACGCGGTAGAAAAATTATAGTTTCCAAAGGCATAAATTTAAAGGAAACGTAAATTATCGTGATCCGATTTAATGCGCGCTTTACGACATAAAGGGTTGAATAGACCTCAACGACATTTCACGGTTAACCACACCCTGACTTCGGTACGATTGTTCGTAGCATTGCATGCATGCACACCACTCCCTGTTGGAAATCACGAGTAAAGGAACTCTCAGTTGTTAAATAATCTTTGAAATCTTCGCCGACAGGATCGATCGATTATTCACTCGTTCTCAGGACCAAAACTCTTAATTCCCATTTTACCGACTTTACACCGTTAAAACAAATTTTCGTTTCGAAGATTACTTTCACGACGGTTTATAAATTACAAAATTGTTATATTCGAATTTTTTGTAACGGAAGTTAAGAGGGCCACCAAGGTGCAATTTCGGCATGTAGAATTCCCTGAAAGATTCCCCACTTGGAGACAGAGACGAGCAAAATTTTATTCGAATAATTACGACATTTTATAATTAAAATTTTGATCTTTTTTATCCGTACAACAATTTTGCTCGTTCTTGCCTGTGAATATCCTGTATACGTGTTTCCTCGATAAAAATCGAAACTAGAATTTTTTTGTTGTTGCGAGTCCTATATCCACGAGTATAGTATCCTTCCCAAAGGAATGCTTTTCTTGTCACAAAACAACGTGAACGAAATCATTGATAAAGCGAAGGTAGTCCCCAAAGTTCTCACAGAAGACACGTAACACTTGACAGAGAAATTAAAGATTCCTGGTCCCGTGAAGAATCAGGATTAAAGGAGCACCGTGTGTCACCGGGGGATGGGTGAGGGAGGGGGTAGTTCAATGAAGTGTCGCCGAGGTCTGACGAACTATACGTCTCTCGAGCCGCCCTTAGAATCGGACCTACGTCGGATACACGGATACGGTTCAGGTGAGGCACGTGTCTCGTTGTATACAATATCGTTGCACTCCGGCACACGGCTGTGAATAAAGTCAGTACGTAACTGCTGGGCATGCTGGCAGGATGGGTTTATATAGCGTGGCTCTAATAAGATGATACTTGAACGCGTTGGGACCGGGGCCCCGATGAACAGAAAGGGGGGACGATGATGCGCGTTGCCTTGCTTCGTCTCACCTTGCCTCACCTTGCCTTAGAACCTTGCCTGAATTGACCCGGAGAAGGCGAATCCTGCGTTGCTTTTCTTCACCCACCGAATTCTGGACGACTTCTTTCTCCAGTTTGACCATCGAACGTCGCGGGGACTCCCAGACGCGCCTAGGGGAGTTCTTTACCCGCCAGCGTTTAAGATCCCAGTCTATGGGATCGTATGGTAGGGTAGATTTTAAAAGCGTTGTTTGTTTCATAAAAACCGTGTTTACTTTCTTGGTAATGTCAGAACTATTTTAATTGATCCGCTAGAGACCAATCTTGCAAAATTAACGTTCGTAGCAGTGGACAGTATAATTGTACAAACTAAATGATAGCTTATAGTAATACGAATAAAAATTGTATTTTTAGACATTCCGGACCCTATGTTTCGTCTCTGCTATAATTCATCGCTGATCGTACCCAGAGTCTCCGGTTTAAAATTGCATCTCGATGCTTCTAATAATCGCCAGGAATTCGCAATCTTTGAATGTAATTACATTAGAACGTAAGAGAGACATACTCTCGCCTAGCATCTCTTATTAAGGATCTCTCATTAACAATTGAATAAGGCCTCTGCGCGCGTTTGCAGTAAATGGAATCGCCATTTCATCGAACACGGAAACCATCAACGGAAAGAAGAAGCAGTTCGAGGGGCGCATCGCGCAACAAGAAATTCTCACAACGAGTAATCGAGATGTGCAACGATGAGGACAGGAATAGAAATCGCGTCTGTAGCAATTTCCGAGGATAATTTCGCATCGTGGCCCGTGGAAAAATTTTTGAGTCCCCGTAAACGTAACATGACAAATCGCCGAGCGTATTTCGTTGCATCGTGGGAAGGCTAATCCGGATCAATGCGATCCAAATGATCTTTCAAGCCGCGCGCTGACTTCTAGCCTCGAAGGTGCAGCATGAAGAAGTCATTCCATCGATTATCGTGCTACGTATCAGAAAGAATTTGATATTTCATAGGTGTTCTCGAACGATCGGGAAGAACTGAACGCTTCATTGATGCGTCGGAGTCTCGTGACTCCTTTTGGCGATCCTCTTTCTCGTGATCGTCGATCCTCGGAGATTGATTTCTACGAAAAAGTAAACCACCGGTGAAACTTTGTAATCATTAAGTGATATCAAAGTGAGAGATGATCTTCGTTTTTACTTCTTTACTACCTACCGAATAATAATTGACAAATCATACAGTCTTCCTAAATAGGGGGATGATCCTAAATGCCAAAACAAGACGAAAGTCAACAATATTTCTGCGCGGAAATTCTAATCGTCGTGCGTTATTCGAGAGAAAATTCCGTTCGTCTCCAAAAAAGCGTATTTCTCGTGGGATGACCTAATATTTTTGCGAACCATCCTCGGCGCATAGCTTCAGCAGGCAAGCGGAGAAAGGCACGCGCGGGTACGCACGCTCGGAATTGCTTGGCGAGCAATCCGCCTTCTCGCCCAGCCTTACGTGCATCCAGCAAGACCGAGCAAGACCAGGTCAGGGCAGAGTACTTGGATCGTTACTTCAACCCTTTCACGGCCGAGGAGATGCCCAGTTTCTGCGTTTACGCTCCAACGCATCGCAGTTTTGAAAGTTGAAAAGAGCGCTGAATCTTACGAAGGGGGCTTCTTCACCGAGGTGTGACGCGCACTTTTCCAATGGGCTTTCGTGTAACAATAATAGAGCTTCAGACACCAAAGACTTTGCATCGTAGTGTTTCTGAATTTGTAAAAAATTCTACACGTTTGTCAAGTTTGTTGGCAGCTTGTACAATGACATGGCGTTTCAACACTGGCGGTGTTATAAAAACAACCGTTTTCAAGCGGTCTGAGAAATAAAAATCCGGGGAATGTGCAGGCCAGGTAATAGGTCCTGCACAACCTACTCATTTGTTAGAAGATCATTCAAGAACTGTCTGAGTACTCGGCTAAAACGATTACGCTAGCATAAGCCGTAAACCATATACGACGTACAACATCCGATGGTACTTCTTCCAATAACTTATGCAATTGAGTGTACACGTTAATGAGATTTACGAGCAAATACGTTTTTAATTGGTAGTTAATCGTTGTTGCTCAACGATAACAAAATTCTACCTATTGGGACATTCGTAATAAAGTTTTGCAATTTTAATAATTTTAAACAAACTTCGATATTATTAAAACCACTTCACTCGAGATGCCTCTAACCTTAATTTATTAGCACGGATCGTTTGGACTTACCAAAACGAGTTATTCTCCGTAAAATCTAACGAACATTATAAATAAGACGCCGTTTGGTCCAGTTTACACCGAGCATACGCGCAACGCGTTAAACATTATTAATTACTTCTACGATAATTGGCCGTTCGATCCATAAACAACTCAACAGCGAGCTTTGTTGCAAAACAGAAAAGTATCGAGACCTTAGGTCCGATTCGACCTGACATTTAGATCGTCGGGAGCCTAACCCTGAATAAATTACAATTTCGATTGGACTTATATGTTGTACACGGTGAATCGCGTGACTGGCACTGGTTACACCAGCTTTTCTAACGGCAGAAACAAATAAATGGTACTGATACCAAAGCAAACGGTGCAACACGCACGGTGAGTCTTATTAAAAAAATTTTCTCGCACGAGTCACTGTCCAGGCAAACTCTAATTCGAGACGAGAGAAACTAAAATTGAATTCAAGAAGTAATGGAGATAACCATGTGTCTCTTAAGGGTGAAATTTTCTCTTACAGAAAGATGAGAATTTTGCCTGAATCCAAAGAACCCAAAAAACGTATTTCTGTAAAGCTTCGTCCATTTTCGAGTCGGATGAATATGGAGGAAGATGCTGGACGTTGCTCGTGGGAAGTGGTGCGGACGAACGTTGCGAAACAATTAGTCGGTCGCTTTGATCGATGTGGATATCCAACGCGAGTAGGATGCGTTTTCGATTGCGAAACTGGGGAATGTTGCTGCACGAATTATTGGATAATTGCGAATCGCGGGTACGCCCACTGCGACGGGATTCAGACAGAAGTTCGACGACGCGTTCGCCGGTATCTTCGATGGGAATCGCGCGAACGGCCTTCTTCGAAATCGTCGTGTGGGTGTCGAACGATTCCGCGTACACGGCTGCCTAATGGAAAACGATGTTTTATTATTACTAACATCAATGGGAAGCGATTACACATCGCGGTAGTGGAACTTATTAACTGTAGAAATTTTAAACCTAACGCGAAAAGCTTGGGAGCTACTGTGCGTCCGCGAGAAGTTGACAAGTGAAAGGAAACGACGATGCGTCGTACGTAAAAAGTGGGGATGGGCGGAGCAAACGAAGTACTAGCCAACTTTTCGCAGATACACAGTAGATGGAATAGATGTTTCACGTCGCAAAGTTCCTTTTCCCTTACGAAATGGAGCACGCGCTGGAGTCGGTTTTCTTTGAGAGAAAGCGGCGGAATATTTTAAGAACGTAACACGTACGATATTGTGTATAAAATTATGAAACGTGAAATTGAAATCGTGTTAAACAATCGATGAATTTATTCTCATGCCGGTACCAGGAACGACGAGCGATTCCTGGTTCGCGCGTAAGGGAGACGAGAGCAACAAGGGGAAAAAGAGACGACGCCTCGGGTTGCGTAATGCATTTAAAAAGCGAAAAACTGTAAGATCGACCGATCGTAAAGCCGCCTGAACGCGAACTAATTGCATCGATGCTGTCGGGCGATCGTTATGTCCGCGCGTCATGAGAAAGTTTTCTCTTCCACCTTAATTTTTCCATAGTCATCAAGGCTGCGTCGCTCTCCTGCGAATCACTCCCTGAACTCGATGGGAAAGGTACACCTCTCATCGCGGAGCGCGTGTTTTTCTAATGGTCTTCTCGCGAGTCCGACGATCGGATCCCATTGCGATGGAATTTTAGACCAAAGTGGGGTACTGGCCAGCGTTTTTTCACTCAACTGTTGCAGAGATTCCCAGACTTTCTACGTTCGTGGCGCCTTTTAATATACTGTTAATCAGAATAGTTCGAGATGCGTATTTTTTTATAAAAATTCAATCGTGAAGATTCGACACCTTAACTTCAAGAATTTGCCTTTATAAACACCGAATATCTTGCAAAGATGTCAAAATCTCAAATTTTCTCACGATTTTTTGTTAGCACTCTTCCTCTCTTGAGTCATTAACTGCTTGAAATAAGTATCTGAACGCACATCACAACGCGTGTGGGCGTTTCATACGATTTGTCTTACTGTGCTAGATGCATAGATTGTGCAGAAACTCGGCACGACTGTCGTTGCAACTTTTCACACTATTCCTCTTGCAAGAAATAGTGACGCGTATGGGTCGTTTAACATTTAACACGTCGATTAATTATCGAGTATGAAATCTGTCGGATGTCTGCCGCCGTTCAAGACTCCCCCGACACGTTGGCGCTTGTCATAGATCTCGAGTACTCCGAAGAGGATTAAAATTGTGGGAGCTGTTGGAAGATCTGAATGTTGAAGTTAGTACAAGAAGATCGCATAAACGTATTACGCAAATCATTAATTCGATTCGTGTTTTCAATTTCTTGAGGCGTACAGAAAACAGTTCCTTCGGATTCATCATGCGAGTAGATCTTATTGAAATGCTTGATGGTCCGGCCGTGACTTGTTAAACGTACGAACGTGCGCGAGTTAATTGCCAAAGTGACATGAATGACAGTCCTCTCTCCACAAGCTCCTGTGTAAATCCTCCCAGTTCATCATCTTCCACCTTTCGTCTCTATATTACATGCTCGAGTGAAATGTTAACTCCGCAATCTCTTCATTTGTTTCTCATTCAAGTCGATAAATAATATCAACCGTTCAAAGTGTTTCAGCTGCCGTTTGCAACCAACAACTCCTTGGATAATTTTATAAACACGTCGTAAAATGAATTTGTTAGAATCTCCAAATTCATTTGTACTCTAGATTTCCAAATAGCAGAGTGACGAATTTATAGAGATATTCAGAGGATCCTGAGCACTCCGGTCGAGTGCAAATCCATTTTACTTGGGTCGAAATGGTCAAACCCTCCAGTTGCAACCAGGATTCGCTCAATATTGCGGGAACAGATTGCCCAAAAGTGCATCCAATTTGGCGATCGACTTTCTTGCAGCGACTTTTAGCGGTGCTGCGATCAGAACGCCGTGGTGTGACGGAGCACCCAGATTCTTGGCAAGCAGTAGGTCATCTACGACTAGAACGAAGTTTTCACTTTCATCGTGACCGAGGGAATGCCTACCTGGATGCGCAACAGACAAAGGCGTCGCGGCAATAAGGTGGCTAAGTATGACACGCAACTTCGACAGAAGATCGGATATTCATAACCTTCCATTGAATTCGCGCACTCGTGCGAACTCTACGTTCCACTTGGCCTCTTCCTCTTGGTGCCCTGATGTGAAACCGCGATCCTCCGGTTCCGAGCGGCCGCTGGAACATTGGCTGGACGCGGTCGTCCATCAGAACCTGGAAGCAGACCAAGTTGAAGATCGTTTCCTCGCAAGAACGATCTCAAACTTAATTCTTGCTCGTGGGAAGAATGATAAAGCAATTTTTATTTAATTGATTTAACAATTTACGAGTTACTTCTATTTGGTGTTTGTGAAAATTATTGTTTAAATATTTAACTAGATTTCAAGTAGCTACGAGCGAAAAATTTTAAGTTCGCGACTCCCGCCGGATTTCTTCACGCTTCCAACTTGGAAAGCATTCTAATAGCCGGCAGCCGTATTATTTAATCTAAAAAGACAGTGATTACACCATTAATCGTTAAATGTCAATGTCAAAATAGTCGACTGATCACTGGGTACGAAAAAGGAAACTAGTGATTTTCATAGAACACTAGGTTGAATCGGGGACAGGACGTACGTTTAAGAACGTCGCGTGTTATAGTATATAGCACAATGCTATTAGCATTATAAAGCGCGGTAAGCTTGGATGTTAACAGTACGCCTGCTTTACGAGTAATATAAACGGGAATATTCTTCCTCGTTACACTTATTAATTCTTGGAATCGAAAGATACTTAGGACCGTTGAAAAAGTATGTTTTGAAATGTTCATTAATTGAAACATTACGATTGTTTTCATACAGTCCGTTATCGGTAGAGTATCATCACTTTACGGACTACTATACCACCGACGAACGCCGGGCTGTTGCAACGTCCGGTTTATAGTTTACTATCCATTCAGTTTTGCAAAGCATAAATACTATTTGAACGTCAATTAGAACAAGAAATCGCCTTAATCTTCTCGCTCGATCTACCAGCGATTTCGTCATTGACCGCCAGAAGGTTTCTCTCGCTCCGTTCTGCCGAATCCGCAACAAGCCCGCCGCGGTTTTTCAGGCGTGCAACGACCACAGGTCGCATATTTCGTGGAGCATCTAGACAACGGAAAAGTAGAACGTGTTCTCATCGTCCTTTATACCTCTACGTGAACCGCATCTAGGACATCTTCATTCTCGTTTCGTCTCGCGCGCGCGCGCCTTCTTTCTAACCCTAGCTGTTCTCGGCCGCTGCTCGAATCATTCGAAACGCTCCTGACATTTCGGTCTCCTCAACCTTAAAGTCTCGCCACCCGAGACCGTGGTTCGTCGTTTGCGTGAGCTCTCTTATGTAAGCCGTTGATCTAAATTCCCGTCGAAAGGGAGATTCTTCGAAAGTAGTAAGGGCTATCGCGAGAAGAACACGATTATACTCCAACTGTTTAAATAGAACCTACTGAAACGACTTCGTAACTCTTCAGGGGTGAAACCGAGGGGTTGAGTTCATTTAAGGTGCCTCGGATTGGTAACCAATGATCTATGATACGAACACAGGCACCTGAAATAAACTCTGGGGCAACAGTTCCTGCACTCACCACCAGAGAGCTACGTTCAATTTGTATCTCTCTCACAAGTACTCGAACGATCATCTATCAAACAAGAGGTTTCTGAAACTTTTTCCTGTAACACTACAGAGTTAAAACTCAATCAATAAACTCTCAGACACTGTAGTAGCTCAATTTTAACTCCTTCCGTTTTCAAACTCGAAAATTCAAACATCAAATTTAAGTTTGCAAATCGACGCAAAAATGAATTTATAGTCGCTTCCGTTTCGATCGTACGTAGATTTGTATTTGCATACCGATCTTGTTCGTTAACAGCGACGCAGCAGTGAACTTTTACTTCGCCTTAAACTTTAAGCACACAGCAACCGCGCACCGGTCTCTTTGTTTATTCTCATAAAAGAGGCTAACAGAGGAATGCTATTATAGTTCGCCGGGTTATCGTCAATCAGTCTTACTCGGGGTAATTAAGTGACTTCGATGCCAGCTATGTACGCGAAATCGAGGTTTAAATCGTGACCCGTTCCATCGTTTCTGTGTGCATTTTGACGACACGAGACCACCACCCGAAACGCAAATGCGAGACATTTTTCTGATAAACGGATCTTTTACTCTCCTCCCCTTCCGTGTAACGGGCTTTTTACGTCTTGCATAAAAAATTATATAAAAAGAGCCAAGTGCAACAGTTATTTTACACTTTTCATATTATTTTTATATCTTTACAATTTTCTGCACTCGAGCGGCGGAAATCAGAGGATTCTTGTTCTCCGTTAATTCTCGTTAAACGTTCGTAAATAAAATCCGATTATGGTGGTAGGGTTCCAGAATTCTGTGCTCTCACGGCATTCTCGTTCCTTCAAATCAACAGTTGCGTAAAGCGAGGACGACGAACTCGTCGCCGCTTATAATTTCGAACGAATTCCAATTTATGTGTCCGCACGTTCCTCGCTGGATGAGAAAGGAAATGGCGTAAACGTTTCACGGGCGTTTTATGTACAATGCCGGCCATAAGTTTGAAATCGGTAGACGAAGAGAAACGAGATCCTTTTAAGAAAAAACTGAACGTCTATAAAGAAACCGAGGAAGTGTCATCTGTATAAAAAAAAAAATAAAGACCAATGAGAAACATATTTTACATTTTATGCAAAAAAGTTCTTTTCGGCGCAAGTCAACGAGCGATCCAAAATTTTTAGCCAGTAGTGTATATGCATACGTTCTTTAAATTAACGAGTCTCTTGAAATCAGGAACAATAAAACGCGAGAGCGTTTAAACAAACTTGTTTATTTGGTAATAAAACAAATTCCGACCGAACGTGTTGTGCAACAATCTTACTCTACGTTCGACTTCCTTCGCGTTCGCCATTTTCATCTTCAGGTATTCTTCGTTTCTCCACCCACGAATAATCTCACCGACATTTCCAAGTTTGTAAAATCGTCGTTCTTAGATGGGTCGTGCATCGGTGCGTCATCGTCATCTTTCCAGTCATTATCGATGTCACTGTAATTGCTTTACGACACACGCGAAACTGCGCGTCATTCAGCGCCCGTGAATTTATCGTCATCCGCGTGCGGACATGGACGCGTACTTTCGTGAAATTTATGCGAAACAGAGGTGAAATTGAATACGACTGTTCGACATTCCTCCGAACGTCAGCCGGCACAGATTTATGAAATATTGAATTTCACGGGACGGATTAACCGATGCTGGTGCGTCGCTGTGACGAAACCACGCAACCTGGACAATGAACCTTCCAATTAAGTTGCAAGATTTATCGCGCGTTCCGAATCTAGAATGATGCGAGACTTGAAATGATCAATTATCGCGAGAAGAAGTCATGACTATATCGCATTTATAACTTCGAATGTATTGCTCAATCGTCGACTGGGCAGGATGAACTCAAAAGGACGCGAATTAATCTTTCGAAGCTCGGCACCCAAGTGTTCGATGACAGTCACCTGTCTGAAAGCTTTATACTATACTCCATACCGAATCTATCGCTGAACTTTGAAGACGACGCAGAGAATCGAACTTATCGTGTATCGTCAAATTTGTAGATTGATTTCATTACAATTTTATACCTTGTTTTAACAAAATTTAAGAAACAAAGAAAGTTGATTTAATTTAGAAAATTTTGACGTTGACAATGCCACACTTTTAGTTTGTTCAGATCGCAGAGAACAAATTGATTCGTTTAGTACGTAACACTGTTAATAGAACGTGAACGAATTTCTAGCACGTCTCTCGAAGATTTATAGCAGCGTGCAGATAATTGAGGCCTAATTTAACTAGAATAGAATCAATTGTTATTTCTACCACTAAACACACACAATGTGAAATTCTAATAAGGACTTGAGCCAAGTTATGTCACAACAATTTTACCCTAATAGTTCAGGGTACAAACCGATCGTACCTTGAGACTCTACCATGGAATGGATTATGCCTTCTATTCATGTGTTCAAGTTCAGTATCTTGCATAAACAGCAGGCCCCCATTAGCATTGCACGCTTCTGGAGCATTGCGTTCACCGCGGAAAAAGGTTGACGGCGAATTGACGTGTCGCGTGACTTCCAAATAACCCGAGATTCGATCGTTGAATTCCGTTTGTTCCCTGTGGAATGCTTGAAATTTAATTTTCGATATTTTACAAAGAAAAATCAGAGCCCGACGAAACTCGTTCGACTTCTGCTATTCTTCGTCGATAATGGCGAGACATGCACAGAAGGATCGATCGCAAATTTTTGCATGGATTCCGTGCAGAGCTGCGCGAAGAATCGCTGGTCGGAGCATCAAGGCAGCGGATTACGGATCACGTAACCTACGAAGAACGATCTCGGAGCATAGACTTTAAGATCGAGGAGGATGAAATGTCACGAATGTCTCGAACAATGTGCACAGAAGAGAGGGAAGGACAACGGGGCAGAGGACGGCCGTGGAAGAGGTAGGACGCCAGGAGAAGGAAAAGAAGAATGCCGGCATCCATTCAGGAGAACACCGCCGCGCTCGATCCAGAAGCGAGGTGTTAATGTCACGCACTTCGAAATCAGATGGAATCTAATTCAACGAACCTTGATCTTTACTGCCCCCTTTCCTATAGTCGCGTGAAAGAACGTTTGCTTCGATGTGCCGTGAGCCTTAACCCTTTGTCGGTCTGTTTCTTTCAGGGATACGTTCCTTAGCCTGCGTGCAAATCACCAGGAAAACACAAACCTGGAAGAAATTTTCTTCAGTAAGTTCCTTCAACGCGTCAAAACGGTGGTTTTCTACAAGGAGTCAACCCCAACCCTAAAAAGGAATTCGTTTCTGAGTCCTATCGACGTTTGAAAAATGTCAAAGTACGATAAATATACAATTTTATTATTAGGAATTGTTCGTTTGTCTCTTTCAAAAAGGGAAAGTATTCTTTCATTTACAAAAACCATCGACGTAAGTGTTGCGTTTCATTTTTCGGAACACAAGTCAAGAGGGTGTAGCCGTGCCCCCTCCTTGACTTATTCAGACAACGAATAGGACCGATAGGGTCTGTGGATAAGTGACGAATTTTTTGTCACTGACCTTTCTTTATTCTGGTAGTTTTTTCCGAACTGAACAGACGTGCCCTTCCAAGTGTTTCAAATAAAGACAAAGTTCAATTTAAAAGTATTTGAAATGTATGTTTTACTTTTATTCCATCATCTATTTCCAATAGGAATTATAAGGCTGCGGGAGAATAATTCTACTTCACTAATCTATTATACAGGGTGTTCGGCCATCCCTGGGAAACATTTAAATGGGAGATTCTAGAGGCCAAAATAAGACGAAAATCACGAATATCAATTTCTTGACTGAGGCTTCGTTAAAAAGTTATGAAAAAATTAAATTAAAACATTTCAAATCATTCTGAAAAAATTATTTTTGGTTACAGGGGTCAATTACAATCATTTTTGGTGAATACACATACCCCCTAAATCCTACGCACTATCGAGAAAAAAATTCGAGTAGGTGTGAAATTTTCCGACAAAATTAAAAAATTTCAAATCGTTCTAAAAAAATTATTTTTGATCGCAGGGGTCAATTACAATCATTTTTGGTCAATAGACATACCCCCGAAATCCTACTCAGTTTCGAGAAAAAAATTCCTTACCGAAAATATAATTTCTGGCCAGAAATGTTACCCCAAAATTTCATGCGAATCTTTAAAATGTCATAACTCCTGATCGGACTGGACGATTTTAATGTTTAAAAAAGCAAACTACGCGTATTTTGATGGGGAATATGTAGAAATTGCAAAAATATTCGAAAAGTTGATCCTTGACCCCGCAAAATCAGAAAAACCTCATAAAAATGGTCCAATTTTCAAACGACCATAACTCCTACAATTGTGAATATAATTCAATGAAACTTTTTTCTGAAGTAGAGCTCACGGATACCTACAAAAAAGTATTAGACAACTTTTCTGTAGGGCGTCAAATAAAATTACTAAAAATGAAAAACGAATTTTTAAGAAAAATCGACAGGGGGTAGCTGCCTAAATTTTTCGACGAAAGAAAAAGATTTCAAATCGTTCTGGAAAAATTATTTTCGGATGCGGGGGTCAATTACAATCATTTTTGGTGAATAGACATACCCCCGAAATCCTACGCATTTTCGAGAAAAAAATTCGAGTAGGTGTGAAATTTTTTGACAAAATTAAAAAATTTCAAATCGGTCTAAAAAAATTATTTTCAGTTGCAGGGGTCAATTTCAATCATTTTTGGTCAATAGACATACCCCCGAAATCCTACTCAGTTTCGAGAAAAAAATTACTTACCGAAAATATATTTTCTGGCCAGAAATGTTACCTCGAAATTTCATACGAATCTTTAAAATGTCATAACTCCTGAAGGGATTGGACGATTTTAATGTTTAAAAAAGCAAACTACGCGTATTTTGATGGAGAATATGTAGAAATTGCAAAAATATTCGAAAAGTTGTTCCTTGACTCCGTAAAATGAGAAAAACCACATAAAAATGGTTCAATTTTCAAACGTTCATAATTCCTACAATAGTGAATATATTTCAATAAAACTTTTTTCTGAAGTAGAGCTCATGAGTACCTACAAAAAAGTATTAGACAACTTTTCTGTAGGGCATCAAATAAAATTATTAAAAATCAAAAACGAATTTTTAAGAAAAATCGACAGGGGGTAGCTGCCTAAATTTTTCGACGAAACAAAAAAATTTCAAATCATTATAAAAAAATTATTTTCAGTTGCGGGAGTCAATTGCAATCATTTTTGGTGAATAGACATACCCCCTAAATCCTACGCATTTTCGAGAAAAAAATTCAGTACGGGCGGAACTTTAAACGTTAATAACTTTTTAACGAAGCCTCCATCAACAAATTGGTATTCTCGATTTTCGTCTTATTTTGGCCTCTAGAATCTCCCATTGAAATTTTTCCCAGGGGTGGCCAAACACCCTATTTTCTTTTGTTATACGAAGAAGGTATATCTCTACTATACTCTTTAGCGACTCTTATCTAAATCCCTAATAAACACTTGGTTCCTAAAACCTATGGCTACGCATACAGGAAGTAAGAATGTATACTTCGATGTTTGATTTTTGCATCGAGATTACTTCGTATGAAATTGAACATTTATAATAAAATCTCAAATCACCATTCAAGCAAGGATACTCTTTGCGTTACGATTTCGCAACGCATCGCTGAAAGCATCCCACGAAATAATATGTCTCTTAACAAATGCGTAAATCGAGAACGCTCAAACTATATTTTCGCCCGAATTAATTGAGCGTCATAATTTTATTAAACGCTCAGTGTGAAACAATGAAGGGATCCACGGAGCTTTCGAAAGTCGGGCCTATTAATTCTTGTGCACGTTCACCGTTTATAATTACACAACTTTAAAGAGAGTACGTCGCGCGTCATTAAGCGAGCGTTAAAGGGTTACGGTAATCGAATTGCGTAATTAGAACTTGAGATCACTCGTGTAAGAAGGATTTTTACAAGAACGATTGCGACGGCAGAGACGAGGTCGATCATCGAAGGATCGAACTAATCTCGTTAATACGATTCGATGCTATCTATATAGCCATCGGTAGATATCGCAATCCGTTCGTAAATTTCCGCACGGTAACTATTAATAATAACATGCCTGTTTAATGGAACTCACGCTGTGAATTCTGCAGGGCTATATTGGATCTTCCTTGGCCTACTTTTTCTAGATAAAAGAAAGGGAGCAGGCGATTACAAAACGCTACTTGCGTGTCTTCTTACTTATTAAAATCATCTTGAACTTTTACTTTAGGAAGACGAGGCAAGAGCAAAATAGACTTACTATATAGAAATTTACAAAATCAAACTCAGCGACATTGTAACTTTATCCCTCAACGCAGAGGCACGAAACCGAAGCTGTATTGATTTCATAGCAGATCTAATAACGAAAACGAAATTCTACGCCAGCAGATGTTTGTACGCTACGATATCGTTGAGCCACGGAATCGCGTTTATCCTTTGCCAACGATCGGAGAAAAGGACAGCGAGTGAGAGCAAATCGAGAAAATAAGCATTGCCTTTTATACGAATCATTACCCTAACTCGTATCGGTCTTTAAACATCTTTCACGCTTCACTGGCTCCAAGGGGGATCCCCCGGTTGGAAGTATTAGAAAATTAAAGTAAGCGACTGAGACGGGCCACATGCGTTTTGTCAACGCACTACCTTCTCTCAAGGGAAAGTTCCTTGAGAGCAGGGGTGTCATAAACAAACGGTCACTCTGGCGAAGGTATCCTCCTCAGGCTGGAAGAAAAAAACATTCTTGTAGCGACCATCGCCTTGAGCGGTCAAACAAAGTAACGTATTTGTATTCGAAAACGCCCACTCTAGTTTAACCTGATTCTTACAGAAGGGATAGAAAAGTTCAACGCTACGAATCACAGTTTGGTTCATTTTACGAATCATTAGAGAATCACTGATAACTAAAACCAGTGGCAAGACGCGAACGGGTTTGGAATGGCGTCGAGTTTCGCAACGACCGTATCATCGAAGGAATCGGGTGTGATCCCGCGTAATATTAATAGCGGACGAGATATCGTCGAAATTCGGCCGGATGTCTTGCCGGAGTTCTTTGTTTCTGGCCCTTCTTCGGCCGTTTACAAAGCGATGGGAACAATTCGATATTTCATTCGGTTTCATACGCGGCATATCCGTCACGGTGTACCGGTTATAATCTCATTGTTGGCCTGTAAATTATGCCATTTCGTTTGAGGCTTCTGGTCTCGCTCTGTGCGCGATTCAACGATAGATCCCTGTCGGCCGACTAACGATACGTCCATTGATATATCTCGAGGGATTACGAAAACCCTAGTCCCGCGTAGTGGAGAAGCTCTGAGACGTCGTAACGCAGCGAGGTCTCGATCGATAGTTCCCGAACTAATCGTTTCCCCCGTCTTCCAATCTCGTTTATGCAAATCCGGACAAATCTCCGGGTAAACCGATGATCAATAATCTCTGCCGTACCATTTATTGATAGCAACCGCCGTTTATGCTATTATGATTACAAATCAACCCCCGATGGTCCTACAACGTCTGCAATACTTGGAAGAACCGAGGAATATTGAACTTGAAAATTTATATAGAGCCGTAATTATGACAAGATCTTTATGGTAAATACGTTTAAAAATCAATTTTCGTGTACGATAACAAAAATATTTTTGTCCTAAAACCTACTATCGATCTGCGTTTCATAAAGTCACGAGAAAGAGGCAAAAGGAATCCGCAATACCCATCGTACGGAATTGCCGACCATGACCAACGCCATTGCCATTGCCACAATTACAGCGTCAAAAAGAACAGCTCTGTAATCTGTTCTATACCATTTTTAGGGTAAAATAAATAATAAAATAGTTTTATCGATGAAATAAATAAATTGTTACTGACAAGCGAAGCGCAGTGGCGACAAAAGATCATCGAACGATAATCGATTAAGAGACCGGAGCTGAGAACCGTGACTGTAAATCAAGTATGAGCTTCCCTTAGCGCGTAGGCGTGATTTTTACGATACCTCGCAGCGTTCTCCGGCAGTTGGAGTGCACACATATTTCTCGAACGACGCAGAACACCGCTAAAAGTCATCGATCCAAAGGCGTACATCTTGTTCGATGTAATTGCCGGGGGCTCGCGCCTCGATCGAACTCGATTACGTTGCAAATCAACGAGAGCCCATCAAACCAGTCTTACGCCGCGAAGTCAGGATCCCCGCGACTATATCAGCGCAATGGCGGACGCGCCAGCAGAGCATATGTAGGTGGTGCAACTTCTCCCACGTGCCGTATGATAATGTTAATTAAGAATTACGGCGAGTATGGTCGCGCATAAACAGCGTCCCGGCGCTCTATCGCGAGTGTATTTACAGAGTGGATGAAATAGTGGCTTTCGAGAGCCGGAATAGCCGCGGATATTATTAGATTGTATGTTAATACAAATTAAGCAACGTGTTGCGAACGGTGTGGCGTGCGTCTTACTACGAACCGTTGTTTGTAAGCAAAAAAGACATCTTTCGAAGATAAAACATTATTGCGTAACGCGTCCGATCGCGAAGCCAATCAAAACAATTCTTTTAAAATTCAATGAGAAAATTTTACACAATTTACGCACGACGGTTTCTTATGGGAACGTCGAACGGCTCTGCAGATTTAACCGCTTATCGTTTCGCTCGAATATTAATTAATTCATGAATATATTAATAACCAAGGAATAATTTTGTTTCAAATAAATACAAAAATTCATGCGACAGAGGGTTAAGTAATGAGTGGTTACACAAAATAAACTTACATAATTCGGAAATAAATGATTCGTTCGATAATTCACAGGCTAAGATTATTAATGAATAAATAAATGGAGGAGAATAATTTAGATATGCTTGATAAAGCAAACTTGGGGTACTAGTGTGCGAATAGCACGTTGATTGCACGTTTATTAAATATGCCTAAATTATCACATTAAAATACCCTTCACGTCGGGGAGAAAATTTCCTGATCTTCGGTTTCACGCAGAAAATTACACGGTGATTTGATTAAAGCGTGTCGCGCAACGTATTCACCATCCTCGAGAACGTTTAGCGGAAAGCACTGCAATATTGAAACCGTGAAACAAAACTGCACGAAGTAATAATTTATTATTCGTCGCTGTTGCGTTGCCGGCGACGTCCATTTATGAACCGTGTAATCGCAGCTGACGAAAAAGGAGATAATGAGTGATAATATCATAGGTAAAGGGTATTGATCGAGCAAAGGTCAACTCAAAGGTCAAATTCGGGCCTGTTCGAAGGTAGATGTGTATCAAAAGAATCTGGAAGTTTTAGCGTTTGACTTCTGTGGAAACCAATTTGTGAGAGATGAACTTTACTACCCGGAATAAAGTTACGCGACGAAGAAAAGTTTTTTAGAGACATTTTCAAACAGCGACTCGTCTAGATTATCAGAAAAAGTGACATCACGGAACATTTAAGCGTGTCTTTTAACCGGATGACGGGTTCCCCCGCTTCCTTCCTGCGCGTTTACGTATGTAAATTTCAATAACAATGATTTACAGCGACAATCATATCGAGAATCGAGTTTAATGAGCTCAAACATTAGAACGAGAAGTCTTAATGAGGTTTCGTTTGAGAAGATCTAATATCACGGGATAATCCTCGTTTCTTCTGTTGCGTATTATTCTAATGCAGTGTTTCTCAACTGGCTGTGACTACCGAGTAAAGTGGACTCGTTGTACAATTAAGAAATAGTCATCCATGGCTGGTGATATAAATTTACTTGGGTCCTGGATCGAATCATCAAATTTGAAAATTAAGATTTGATGTTTTGTATCTTTCCTTTGAAAAATCTGGTCACCTTAACAAGACTGCTTTACAATTTTGAAAACGGACCAGTGTTCCAACAAACTTAATTAACCGCGCGATGCAATTATTTTGAGCAAAATATACAGACGGAGAATAGAAACGTACACCGATACGTGAATTTCCAATCGTAGCAAGTGGCAATCGTTGCACGAAAAGAAGATATATAAGGCGATAACAATATCGGTATTTGATCGAGATGGTTGCCGGTTTGGGAGACACTGTTTTAATGGTTTTCCGTTAAAGTATCCGCGTGGCAACTTTATCGTGTACGCGTCCCTTAAATTTACGACTCGCGCGAAGCATAAACATCCTGCCATTATGCGAGGTTTGTTCGAGTATCTCGCTGTCAGTATTCAGGCATTGTATTCCCTTATCGAAAGGTATCTAATAAACTATCTAATTTCGCACGAACTTGACACTTTTTCTCGCAACGGAATATATTCTCTGCACCATATGTATCTGTTTATTCAATTCTATTCTATTCTACTCCACTCGCGGCCTATGCTAATTTCAAACTCTCGGAGCAAAGAGGAGATAAGAAGGTTGCAATCGGTTGTGCATAAAATATGGAATCGACAAAATAGAGATGGAAAGACATTTATCACTATTTACTAGAAGCGCTGCTAACCCTTCTGACAAAATTAAGATTGCTTGAATTAACTAAATAAGTACATTCGTTTTCTTATTTTATTTCTCTTTGATTCTCGAACGAAGGCTTAAATTGAATCCTTCCCTTCATTATTAAATACGTTGAACGAGCGTACAGATTTACAATTTACTTCTACATAAATCTTCGAAAGGATGAGCTGTACGGACTTGACCTTCGCGACGATTTCAATCTAATTTCAGATTAAAGAATCATCGTTACAACACCCTGCATGAAGAAAGAGACGCCGAAACGAGTTGCGACATCCTCCACTGTGCCTTAAACCGTTTCTGTTTCGTGAACAAATTGCTCAAGATAACAAGCACTAACGATGCCACGGCGTGTGTGCCTTGTTCTGCACCTTCACAGGATACTCCAAAAGGTCTCGCTGAAATCTGATTGCCTTCCGCGCGTTAAAATTGCAATCGGCCGATCTCTCGCGTCAGGAACACAATACCAAACACAACCGTTGCGAAACGGAATTTCGATAACTGTGAACCGTGACTCGTATCATCCTTTTTACCTTTCAACCCTTTCTGCTTTCACTTCAGTGTGTACGTGTGTGCGTGGTAACCATACCTTTCCATGCAAAACCGATTTTAGCTGAATTCCAATCGTACGAATGTTGATCCCGGGAAAGCAAAATATCACTGCTGAAAGGAGACCGACCTTTCGATAAAGAAAGGAGAAGGGTGCTCTTCGATATTGGATTCAATATGGAAACTTTTGTCAGACTTATATAATTTTATACTTTTTTCTAACCAGTCGCATCTTCCCCTTCAAATAATAATAAATAAATATCAGTGCAATACCGAGTTTTCTTTTGTAGCTCTACCGTTACACTGGACCAATCAGGTCAGACTATCCCGAATTGGAAAAATAATATAATCTTTAGACGTTTTTAAAATGTTTGTCTGTTGTCTAGATCGTGTTGCGGGGGTAAGGGAAGAAGATCCCAGAACCAGCGTAAGCAGGATATCCGATGCGGTCAGAATCGGTACTCATGTGCAGAACGCTTCCACACCGTATCCAAGGAGTGATATTTTATAGCTAGTACTATCTGTAAATATTGACAAGTATAAACTTTCGTTAGCGAATCCTAACGAAACATCGTTATTAAATAGATGAGACGTTACTTCTCTTTCGTCTTCTAACATTCTAGGATTTTAAGGCTTAAGGATCAGCATTTCGAAAGGCAATACCGACAGACCGGTGAAGCATTAACGAGCAAACGGTTCGCGCCAACGGAGGATGTATGTGTGTAGAGTAACCGAGGCTAATTTGATCTTTGTAGGATGCGAATAAAATTTACTCAGTGCTCTATAGCCAGCGATACGTGTGTTACCCGGATCGTGGCCGTAAAGCAAGACCTCAGACTCTGTCGAAGTAGATGTTGCTGTACAGGATTCGACCTCGCGCTCGCTCGGTACTCCGGTCTTATGCAAATCGCTCGGGCACAACGTGCTGTGGAATGATGAGCGGCTGGGTAAGGTCATCGAGGAGGAAGGTTAGAGAACAGGATCGGATTCACCCTTTCGATCGAACCTGTCGGGGCAAACGTATTTTTAATAAGAGTACAGCAAGAATGCACGTACAACCGATGGAAACGATACGCGAAGTAATGAACTCCTTGGTGTGTACTCAGATGGTACAAATGATGGTACACTTGTTTACTTTATTTACTACATAGGGACAGATGCGGGGGAATTTTAGCCGCGATTAACAAATGCAAATTTTAGGTTTGTCCGTCGACCGATTTTGAAAATCTCTGTTCGTTAATCGTGAATCTGCCCAACTCTAGTCACTCTATTAATCAAGAATCCTCTTACGAGTTTTGTTAACTAATTTTCGTACCTAAGATTTTGACTCGTTCGCATTGCCGTCGAAATTAGAAAGTTGAACTTAATCTTGCCCAAACTACCGCAAAAGGGTTAGATTTTCTTATTATCGGTTTGTTCGTTTAGGATACTATGTCAAGGATGCACACGACTTTCACAAAAGGCGTTCAGTTCTGATGCTGACAACATAACTAAGTGAACGCGTATCGAGCTTTCGTTTGACCGTCTATCAGTGTATTAAAGTGTCCTTCTTCGTCGGCTAATGATATTTGATGTTCGAGCGATCCTTTCATTTCCGCGTCCGTCCTTATGTCTGTAAACATCGATTCAACGAGCGAGTCTTGTTTTGTAAGTGAAACAACGGCCTCGGAATGTTGGGGCCAGAATTGGTCCTTGAAAAGAATAAAAAGATGGTCCTTTCGTTTTGCAAGGAACCGATTTACGGGTATGTCAGACTTTAAAGCCTGCGTTTCAGTCGATGGACAACAATAAAAGTTTCTCTGCAATAACAGTCATCCCTTAATGAGCGGATTCAACCATGTGGCAACCGTGTGCTGTTCGTCACTTTGTCACCACTATATCTTTGTTGCCCGCCGTTACTGGACGGTTGTAAGTCGTTTAAAGGACAGCCACGTGCGAGGCCAATGTGAAAGCGGCGCTGAAATTGTGCAGCAACTCGGGATGGAAGGTATAGGCCACCCTATTATACCCTTATTCGATACCCGAGTGATTCCTCTACAGTTTCCCTGCTGGTACTACTGACCGCTTACAACGAATGTTTAAACCGGAAGAACGCGATTCGCCGTGAAAAAATAAATTAAAAAGCGAAAGAAAGATCTGTTCAACGCGTTTTTGATTAATTTTTTTACGCGTAATTTGAAACGAACGAGTTTATAACGTTATTATGTGCTACAGAAATTGCAGGGCACGCCTATTGGCGCAAAAGTTGCGTGCATAAAAAAGGTATAATAAGACAATGGCCATCTTCGGCCGTTCTCCTATTATCGGACTCTCCCCCAATCTAACGATTCATGTGATTCGACATCGGCGATACTTAAAGGTAACTCCTTCCGTGACATTAAAAAGGCACTCCCAGGCTCTTGTTGCATCGGTCCCTTTGCTCGTTGTTTCACACGCTAACGTCGGATGTAGAAACAGTACCGACAACGCCGTTTCATTTGCGCGCACAGCTCTATAAACGAGAACAGATCTTCCTGTCGTCTCTGGCAAACGGACGCCTTGAAATCGAAACGTTTTAATGGCTTCGAAGGCCTAGATTTTTACATCCTGCCAAGAGTTTCCCTTATGATGATTAAGATAGATTTAAGAAGCAAAAGAAATGTTAAAAAAACGGATTTAATATAATTCCAAATCTATACATTATTTGTGTCAATATCATTATATGAATTCATACAGGAATATTATTGCTATGTTATAGTGTTTTGCTAATATTATAAAACAAATATAACGTCGAAGTATGCATTAATAGCACGAAATTATACGCGGAATTTTGGCAGTAAATGTACATACACATAAGAGTGTTTTACATTATTCTCATGAAATATTTTGATTTCAAACTTTTTAAGAAGAAACCAGAGTCAAATAAATTATCTATATCATAATAAGAAGTAATAATAAATTATAATTCCTTTTGCTTCTTATTGAAGCACCCTTACTAGAAGGCAACCCGACGTGCACGCGCGTCGAAACATTGCCCGCGACGACGCGAATCATGTAACACGATCGAGATTAAATTCTGACAGACATATAGACTTGAATCGAACACAAGATTAAAGGACAAATGTTCCCTCGTGTTGGTGTAATCTATGTTTCTGTTTAATTAAGCGTAACACGTTCAAATATACCGAAGTACGAAAACACATCTGAAGTAACATTCAAATGTCCCTCCATAAATGGAGGAAAGTTCTCTTGGCGCAAAGAGACCGGTAATACCCATCGAATTTCCAATCCCTATACACGCCTATGATGTTTGTCTCCGCACCCTCAATTAATACGTACCACGAATGATTAAAAACTGTGTGTTTCGATCCCATGATTTGTCCGCTAGAGGCGTTAGCTTACAGTTAGTATTTGCCTGCTTACTTGTTCACGAGAGGGGCCCCTCACGCCGTTTAGTCAAACAAATGGGAAATAGTAGGAGGAAGATCGCATTGCCCGTGCGGGGTAGTCACGTGTTTCTGGTTCTTATTGGATGATAAAAATAGAATGGGGGAAGGCCGTAAAGTTCTGGGGAGAGCCGGGAGAGGACTGTGAGACTAGGACTGTGGAGTTGTGGACTTACGACAGTTACGACGTTATTGGTAACATAGTGACATTCTGCAGTATTATTACGTATTTGACATTATTAGAGAAAGTTGTTAGCAAGGAGAATGTTTAAAAAGAACAAAGGAAAAAACGCGTTCTATTTCTTTATGCTCGACTGGAAAAAAGACCAAGAAAAGGCTGGAAGAGTATTTCCAAATGGTCTAAAAGATGTTTCTAGGGATCCTCAATGTAGCGAAGAATGGCAGGTTGGATTTCAAATCTTTGTTCTCTTGAATTTAAATAATTTAATTTTATCACTTAAATTATTCTCTATTCTTTGAATACTACTGAAATAATAGCGTAATGGTATATTCCCTTCGAAGTGCTGTTTTTATTTGAATTTGAATCATACTTGCAAGTGTGTCAGTTACTAATGACCGCAATTATTTAGAGGACACCGGTATTTTGAAAATATAATACTTGATTCTCGTCAAAAAATGAAGGCTACGTTAGTGCATACGTATATAATGATCATATAATACGTATACATATAATAAATAATAATAATCTTGAATAAAGAAGCATACAGTGATACCATAAAATAAAAGAATTTTGTAACATCATTCTACAGTTGAGAAATTGATGTAAGCTAGACATGGCAACAGAAAAAGTCTCATCTAATTTTAAACAAATTTTACAATTAATTGTAGAATATATCGTCTCAAGCCAAAGGATACTACAATGCAAGAGCAAAAGACAGCAAAATTCAAAGCCAAGGATCAATGTCTAAGAAAAACTCAATTGGACAAAGCATAGATGAGGTCATGCAGGCTGAAAAAAAGGCACAAGAGTTCCAGCAAAATATGTTTCAATACATTGATTCTTTAATTTCTATTGGTACTCAGCACAAAAGTAAGTAATGCTTTATATTTATATTTAAAATGCATGTCTTAATCATACAAAGCACGTAAAAGATAAATGAAAATTCTTCTTTAACTTTTTGAGTGCAAACAAATCCATGCTTTATGCACAAGAATTTTTAACTCAAGCATAGTCAATTAATTAAATAATTATAAGTGCTGATAGCCAGGTTGGGGTTAATGCCTTTGCCTCAATGGTAAAATATTGTATCTGGAACGTACAAATTCTTGTAAAAGAACATACAAATATAGTTAAATCATTCTAGTTTATCAACATTTTGTTAATTATTGGACAAATTTAGTCTAGAAATCTTTCACCTACATTTTCATACTGTTTATTTATTTGGATGATTATTAGTTACAAGTACATGACAAGCAATATTATTTGTTACAGACTTGGATAAGCAAAAGTTCTTATTTATACACGTGAACTGGTTTTACAAAAGAGACATAGGAGTTAATAAGTATGACTTCTGCCCTGCTGAATTTGCAGTGGGATCATTCAGTCTAAAAAATGGTATTGAAGATATATATCATGAAATCATTAGTACACAAATTCCATTAGGATGGAAAAGAGATGCAATGGAAATTAGTGCAGAGACACATAAAATAAATATAAATATGCCAGATGGACAGAGTGATTTTGCATATATGTATGACAAACTGGTTAGAGTTCTAGAATCCAATATGACTGGAAATAAATTTCCTCCTCTGTTTACTATGAAGGATTTAGTTCCTGCTGTAGAATCATTACTAAATAGAATGACTGAAGCTACTAGTAAGTACAGGCACTAGTAAACCGAAACGTTTATTTTTAAAAATGACGATTTTCTTATCTTATGATTGAACATAATATGCAGGGACTTATTATACCGGTAAATATTGGTTATATTGTTGTAACCCTTATAGAAACTGAAATATCGAAGTACCGATATATGAAAATCATATCGGTATTAAGTCTGATAATACAAGATGTTCCAACATCCGTAGTACAATCGGGGAGGGGCGATTCTACATGAAAAAAACAAATCGAAAATAAAGAATAAAATTTTATCATTCGAGGTTTCGTTGATGAATAGATTTCTGTACACTCATGTTGAGATGACCTGAGCATGGATCACAATTTTATTTGTTGTCTTAGTATGTTATTATCTTCGATTTTGACTAACCATGGTTCCCAGATTCGACAGCCCTGGGTTTTTGCCTATGGAATCACGTTAGAAGAAAAGAGTACAAGAAGAATATTTTAAGCTTTTCTCAGTTGAAAACGAGAATCATTTGACACTTGAAGTTACTTAATTCAGAGAATACAATTGTGTATGCATCACAATGGGCAATTTTCAACAATTTTTGTATTAAATTGGTTTGATAAGTAAATTACATGTCTTATTTTCATTTAAATCTACTCTAAATTCATAAAGAGAAGTAACACAATATATCATGTTATTACTATTGATATTGGTGCTATTTGTATCGAAATCCATCCATTTAATCCCATAGTACTCGGTGAATATTCACAGTTGATTTTCTCGACAACGAAATCTCAAATGAACAAATTTTATTTTCGATTTGTTTTTTCATGTAGAATGACCCTCTTCCCGCTTGTACCACCGATGCTGGGACATCTTGTCTGTTCATTATATAAATATCAGAGAAAGGTATAGTAAATGTCTAAAATATTTCTACTCTAAAATTGTATTTTAGATACGAGTATGGATGACTTTGTAATATATTCACTAGAAACACTGTTTGGCGCATTGCGAAATGCTGCTGCACAAAACGTGAACGATAGAAGTATTCCTCTCGTAGTTGCAGAACACGCATTTCGAGTAGATTTCTTTTTTTCTACTCATGGCCTTGGATGCCCCGTAAGAACAAAAATATTAATAGCCGTTAAAAAAATTATTAACTAACTGAAAAGAAAAAAAAAATGATATGTAACTTAATTCTTTTTCCCTGCATAGTTTCATAATAATATAGAAGATGCATCACAATATTGTAGTGTATCTTTTATAAAAAGATGGTGCTTCACAATATGCGATCATTGCTGTCAGTATTTAAATATACCACTAATTGAGGGTGTTCACTGCCCTAAGAAGGAGCCAGATTGTAATTCTACTAATTCAAGCAGTATCGATTTTCAAATGAAAAATCTATCTATCAACAGTGATGTCATAGGTGTTTCTATGACTGGCGTAAGTAATATAGCAAACTATAATATGATTTATATAGAAAATTGTTTTATGATTCTTTTCTAAATATTAGACTTGTTATTTTTTCAAGTAGCATGTATAGCGTTTATCACAAATTAAATTTTTATTGTCAACGATTGCAAATACATAGGTAAGCACGGACTACAGAACAAAAGTATCCGAACGTACTTATAAAGAAGAACAACGACGACGTAATGAATGCAAACCATTAGAAATAATTAGTCACGGTAAAAGTCACAAGTACAATTTGTCTGTATGTAATAATACTGTGTTCGTAGATTCAATTATGAATTACATGTATATTCACTTATTCTTTAGATACTGAGTTACCTTCACGACCATTGCGACCTCCTAAAACAACATGTAAATATAGCGAGACAGATTCTAGTTTAGGTTTAGATGATTTCCCACCACTTGGTAAGTTATCAGTTACTTAATAAATGCATAATTTGCAACGCTTATTTAGAGATTGTTTTGAAAGGAAAGATCTCATTAATAGATTTCAAATATTCTTCTTACAACTATAGAGAATGTTATAGATATGAAAAATATAATATATATTTTAGGAATTGTATTTCTATTGTGTTCAAAACATACTAATTTTTTCATTTTTCATACAGGACGAGCAGTAACCAAACCAAAAAGTAAGATAGATTATAAACATCTGGGAAAAGGTAATATGTCAATTTTATCGATCATATATTATTTTACTATCGTGTTAGTTATTATTTAAAATGTAATTTTTTTTATGTTAATAAATTTTATATTTTGTGCAGGCCGTGGAAAATGTTAAGGTGTAAAAAATATACGATATCTACAACAATAATTTTGACGAGATCTGTGATTATCAATATTTTATGTTTGTACGTAATTTAATTTTGTTAAGAAAACGTGTAAGAAAACATTACTAATATTGCTATTGTAAGAAGATAAAAGTCACATAACATTATTACATATTTGTTATCAATAAACTAAATAAAACACAGTTTTATCAATACCTATAATACTTTTAATTTTTATCTCTCAAACAGTGCTCACGCTTGATTGTAGACATACATACTTTTTCAACATGTCCGAATTTAAAATCGTTCTAAAATTTTTTCCAAGTGATTTCTTCAAACATGCATGTGGAATTCGGCACTATGTGTGATGAATATTACGTAGTGTTACAAATGAAGTATAAACTAGATCTATTGATATCTTTTAAGAAACTATATTTATGATGACCTGTGCAAGGCGGATCGCAGCCAATTTGCTAAGAATGATACGATTATTAATTAAACGCTAAATAATATTACTCAGGTCTCACCACGTGGGGGTTGCTGCGAATGGAGACCCACCCTAACCGAATCCCATCCACCCTCCATTAATAAACAGCTTCTGTGACCAACGATCGTTGGTTGAAGAAGAAACAAACGAAAGTGCAACCACTGAAAGATGCACAACCAACGAAGAGAGTTGAAAGAATTTTCAAAAGAATTTGTCTTCAAATAAAAATAACCTGCCTAACGTAATGGCTAACCAAACACCTGCCAAACTATAAATCTAAATTCGTTTATTATATCAAGAAATAATTCTAAATTCGCAGCCATTAGCTCGGTGTCACCCACGAAGAATAACTTAATTAGGGAGATACTAAACTAGAGAGATAGAAGGAAGCAATATTCCTTCGATCCAGTGGTCATCATGGTTCGACACTGGTCAGTAGTGGTCAGTAGTTGTATCTGCACTGGTCAGTAGTAGTCAGTAGTGGTTAGTCCTGGTCAGTCCTGGCCCCCAATGGTCAGCGCTCCACGAATGGCCTGGCTTAGGCCCGCGAGATCCGATTCCCCTGGATGCTCCAGGGGTACTGAAGAATTTGTCCAGCGGTAGTCTTCGAGTGGGGAGACAATATCAACGTGAAGAGTTAAGAACCGCTTGGTCTAGAGAACAACACTATTTCGATTGGTCCCACCTCTTGACCATTTCTGGATCTTCACTGGACCGCTGACCTTAATGTCAACTTCACTGTTGATCACCAGTGGCCATAAGCTAGTCATTGTTGATCATCAACCCATTAAAACCATTACGAAGATTAAAGCCTTCTTACGAGGATCCCCTTACAATTTGATGCATGATCTTTTTAACATTTTGTTCCACTTGGAACACATTTTGGACACTCGAGGTATAGCGATAGCATTCATCCTACTAACGATAGGTCTATTCTTTACTTCCTTTATGTGTAATAGCTATACATGGGTTGGAAAATAAAAATGGGCAGTTAAGACTCAAAATCGTATGCAGGTTGGCACAAATTGGATTTCAGCTGTTTCGAAAGCAAGAAAAAAAGACTCATATTCGCCTTCTTTCTTGAATTCCCGAAGCTGTCCAAAGCACCTAAGCTCGCGTACACATAGCTGCGGATTGGTGTGCGTAAATAGAGGGGTAAGCTTACTCTGGGTACCGGTCTGCCGTCTGATAGCATTGCTATGAATCAATTTTTAAATTTATCAAGACACATATATATAACATCCGTATCTGTAGTATTACTCATTTTCTATTCGTTAATTTTTGTTAATACGTGTCTTTTTGTACATCAATTCGAACAATTGCTATACTGAACGAAAAATTCGAAGGTGATTTTAGCGTCCTCGTCAGTTGAGAAACTGTTCATTGAATTAGTATTGATAGGCAGACAGTTGTAATGTTTGTAATGTTGCGAGTGACACGAAAATGGTAATGGGGTTCTAGAGCACCATAAAAATGGGCCGAAAAAATACATTGTGTGAAAAGTCTACTCGTATACCTCGTCTGTGGCAGAAGGTTATTCTAGAATTTAATTTATCTTGAAATACATTTTCGGAAGAAACATGTATTTAAGCAAGCTTATTTCTCATAAAACTGTTCAAATTCGTGAGAAATTGAAATGGTTTGTATTTATTTGAAGCATCGATGAAATCTCTTCGACAATACTTTATATCAGCCATACGGGTACGGGGTAAATTAATCAGCTAAATAACGTTTCAAAAAATTGATCGTTTTCCACTCTACTATTACAACTGTGATCCAATGTAACATTTACTATTTCGTTTTGTCTGGTATATTCTTTATTCGTCGTAAATAGGATCTTATTTCTCCTGGGATAAAAGACAATCAGTAGTGTTCGTAATTGGGTTACGTTCGTGATTGCTTGTAACGTTATTCTATAACAATATCGCATCGCCTATAACGGCATGCAGTCAGCGTCTTATAAAAGGTGAGCCGGCTTGCGAAAACAGCAGATCAGTACCATCCTTCCTTTGGAGAAGACATCTCACAGTTTCAGGTACCATCAGTCTTACCAAGTTATTACAAAAAAATTCATTATTCCATACATAGAGAAACTCTGTACTGCTTTTTTCGAGTACTTCATACTTGCTTCAATTGAAAAAAAGATTGTAATCTTTTTCTCAAGTGTCCATTTTTTAACTTTGTGAAGAATACCTCATATTATTTTTCCGGTATTTGTGTTCTTAATGGTTGCTGTAAGACGAATTTGAATATTTCGAGAAATCGATATTCCTTTAGTCGAGTTCCTTGATGAGTGCTATTGCAAATAATGTAGGTCGCCTGGATGTGATGGCGACATTTGTCATAAGCTCTTTCCTCGAGTATAAAAGCTCGAAGCTTTTGCCTTATTTGTAACATTCCTTCGCTAACTATCGTACAAGTCTCAGCGTCTCTTAAGTTTGTAAGTAAACTGGAAGTTTCTGTAGAAGAACATTTTTTTCATATCAAGGCTCAGGCATAAAGATTGCAATTGTTTTTTTCTTTTTTTATATCAAATTATTCTGATTTGCTGGAAAACTATTCTTTCGTTTTAAATAGCCAACAAACAAAAACCATCAAGATGATGTCCACACGATTCGTCCTTGCTATCGTCGCTGCCCTCTTCGTCCTCGCAGTTGCCGTGGACGCAGCTTACAAGAAGCCGCCATTTAACGGCAGCATCTTTGGCAAACGATCCAGCACCATCACTGGTAAGTTTGAAATTTATGCAATCACTCAACTTTACTGATTCAAAATAAGCTTGTTTTTTACTTTATATATATATTAAATTGAAAAAATTATTTGAAGAAAGCCTTGGTAAACTAAATGCGCTCAAAATTCACACGTTAATAAATAAGTGATATCTAAATATTGCAAATACTGTGATATTTACTAAAAAAAATCAATTTAACGCTTATAATACGTTATTAATATATATTTTGAGAGCATTATTCCTTGGTAATATTGGTAGAATGGTTTTAAAATATTTTCAAAGCATTATTGCAAATGTAACTACTACTTTGTGACGTTGTAAGAAGATTTCTGTAACGTTCCTTGCTGAAAAACCCTATTTTATGGCTCTTCTTTTACTTTTTCTGTCCATATTAACTAACAATCGTTTGTTTTAAATGTTTTGCAGATTATGACATTACCGGTCGTGCTATGTCGTCCATCTGTGAGACTGTTACCGAAACATGCAACGCCTGGTTGTCCCGCCAAGAGTTCAACTGAAGATATTAAACCAACCATAATTCGACTCGATGCGTCGAATGCTGTTCATGTTGCTTAACCGCCTTATCAACATCTAATAACGCACTCAACATGTCTACGCAAATTGCTCATTTACCGATCTTTTCGGCGCGTTGAAGTTTGTCGCATCGTTTACATCACTCGTCCTTACATAACCATGTAACTAAAGCTTCGATTAATCTAAACGATTCTGTAACACCTTTCGTATAATAAAACATAATATTGTATTAAAATTAATCGAAATCGATTCGGTTCTTTATTCCAATACGATCGAATCCTTTGAAATCCGCCTTTTCAGACAGTGTTTAAATTTAATTTATCGTTTATTGTATGTTAAAAAAAATATGTAATTCTGTGGCAGCCTGAGAGACAAAAATTGTGACGATCTAAAGTGTCATATATAGGTATAATTTTCACAGAGAAATGATAATTTTTCTAGCAGTTTTTCGTTTGACTTTGTATATAATTTTTATAATGAATAAACAAGTGTAAAGACAAGGACAGACCGTTGAAATTATTACGCGAGCATTTTCAAGAGATCGTCCGTTTTAAGATAATTTTCGTGACACGCAAAAGTTTAACAAAACTCCTTTCGATATGTGATATGCTGATCGAACGGTTTGATATGGGAAGCACGTTTCATTCACCTACCCGGATAAGGGTTATAATGTCTCTTCGGCGTAGTCTGAAAAGCGTTTCGTAATAAATCAATGGTAAAACTGTTGACGCGCCAATCAGTGTTTCGCAAAATGCGAATTTGTATATACATAGATTTCCCTACATATTTTATACCGTACTTTAGCAATTTAATCAAAACTACTTTAGAAAAAAATGATTAATTGGCGATATCTATGTCAACAAGTGTCGCAAATCTGCCCACACATTTCGATCATTGTCGAAACATAATGACAATAATTCTTCAGCACGAATCGTTCGCAAAGAAATTTATTCGACAACATAGGGGGTATCGACAGACTTCCTCGCCGACCTGATCGAAATATTTAATTAATCGTTGAATTTGATATAAATAGAGAGACGCGCGACGATTTTGTTACAGTGTATCGTGACCACAGCGAGGTGAGTATCGCAATATATTGGAAAATTGCAGATTTCATGAGAACGCGTTTCAATTTTCTTGCTCGTGACGTTTTCTGGCTTCCCCGTTACATAGGGGAAGGTTGAAATAATTCACTTTCGATATTTCCTTGTAATGTATCTAACAAACAAGATGATAGTTTCCTTCGAACAAATTTTAATAGAAATTTATTCCAATCTGAAAAGTCTAACAATTTCATTGAATATTTCCATTCTTTATTGATTGATAGAATATGTACTAGCGAATAATTTCTTTGAACTATTTCCTTCGTTATTTTCTTTAACTGTACTACTTTTAAATGAGTAGGATATTAAAAACTGATTAGGAACCGATTGCTTAAATCCTGAAAATGCACAATGCATGTATCGAATTTATTCGGTTTTGGTAAAAGTATTGTTGGTAATTTAATATGAGAATAAACATAAAGTTCATGCTATAATTCTCAATAATAATTTCTGTATAAACACGTACCGAAAAAGGAAGGATATAAATTTTTCCAACACTACCCCTAGTAACCGATACAAGAGATCGAATCTCGTCTCTCAAAAATCTTGAGCCGTTTATCCGCGTTGAAATGGAAAAAAGACACAAAGGGGAAAGATTTTCACGCGTGATCGTGGTGACGTGAACAGCAAATCACGAACAATCCGGAATATTTAAATGCGATGGGACTTCGACGTGCAAACTCCTTCCGTTCCTTCGCCCACCGGTCTTCGAGCCTTCCGTCAACACTTTGCGGTAATGGAAGAAGTCCTAGGAAAAATCGTTCAGTTTTCCACGCAGAGTCGTTGGGGACGCGTGTCGCGTTCATCTGTCCGAGCAGATTCGAAATTCTTGCAACCGACAGATCACCTTTTCGCGAAGGAATGATCGTCCAACGGGTTCGTTTAACCACGCGATAAATCCCGTGGCTATTGTTTTAATCTCGTACGCGATTGCTTTTCTGCGCTTCTGATGCTTTTGCTGAAGAACTGAACGACTGCTGGTTCATTCATTTGCAGATACAACGAGACAACATGAAGCTTTCATCGCAACTTTCTGGATCTATGCAAAGCTTTTTCGTCGGAGGTGAGTCTATTTTTTTTTAAATTTTTTGTTGGTTTATGCGACGAAGTTTGCGTTGCTTCGAGGATTCAATTGACAATAACAACCAATAATCATTACACGTCAGAAAGTATTATACCTATTAATTTTTTTTGAAATTCTTTATGTAAATGAAAAATTGTTTCTCTTTTCATTTAATTTAATCTTTTTCTAATATAAATTTTATTCAGAAATATAGAATTTCGAATTCGTGCATACAGAGTGGACCCAATAAATAGTTACAAGCTATTTTTTTTATTAAACAACCATAAGATGTCAATGTTTCTCTTGTTCTTTTTAAATGGAATGGTGTACTAATTACCTTAAATTTATATATCTATTGTCGAACTTAATAACATTTATTTCAAACACTAGTTTTTATTTTGCATACTTAAAGGATTATGACGAAAAATACTTTTCTGGACAGAAATTTAGGGGAGGCATCAGAAGATATTTAAATAAATGTATACTGCGAATCGTTTCAAATATTCAGAATGATATCTTTGACTTCTAAATACTCGTTAAATTTTTCACGAATATTACGTTAAACGTGTAATAAAATAAATTTAATTTATTTATTAGTGTGATTAATAAGTAATTAATAATAAATAAATAAATTATCTATTTATTTATTAACGAAATGCCTCTCTGACACATTTCAGTTCTTCTCACCGGGGCGTTTGTTTTGCTGATTTCCCAAAATGCTGCGAAAGCTGACGAAGCGCCAGCTTTCTTTTTGAAGATAGCGAAGAGTATACCGCGCGTAGGTCGAAGTGACGGTTACGAGGATCTCGTTTTTAAATCTCGAAATAATGGTCCCAAAATTGGAGGACATAACAGCGGAACACAGGTACTCGCTAATGAAACGAAATCTCAACCCCTGTGACGTTAGCAAATATTAATATAAATTTTGTCCCTTTTTCAAGAGTGAACTCTGGCCATCATACTCCAACGAGGAACCTTTCGCGGGGCCCATAAAGAGACGAATGGAATATCCAGTGGCTGATGGTGAAGAATTCTAAACTATATCTCCTATACGTTCGTTTACAAATCACGATGTAGCATAAAGATTCTCGATTATTTTTATTTGTAACTTAAAAGTTAGAAAATAAGTTAAAATTATATTGATTAAGAATGAACAATTTTGTTCGCCCTAAATATAGTTGCTAATTGCATAGCCGTTTAAATGGAATTATAATATTCTGGTGTTTGTAACAGAAGCATGGTCTTGGCAAAATTTTCCACTTGCGATAGAGGGGCCTCGAGAACTTTGGCGAACATTGGCCGGATATTCAAAAGACACATCGGACGAGTAAGTTACCAGAACACAGAAAAATAGAAAGTAAAACCATCAAATAGTTTAACAAATTCAAAACACATTCAAGTTTTAAACTAAATTTGATCTAATTTACTTTTCCTTTCAGTATCGATAACGAAATATGGAAACGGAAGAAGAGAACGGGTGACGAGGCCGTAGGTTCGCAAGAGAATTAGTATAAGCAGACGGCGATGCAGTTATGGCGTTCGCCGAGAAATATATTTAAAACTCATTGTCGGTGTAAGGTGTTGGGAAAATTATTGAAAACAATAAACATGTAAATACGAGACATGCTGTTATTCCGAATCGAAAAACTAAATGTGGCAAGTGTTACGATTTGAAAACTATTGAAATGCCGATATATTCGAGCTGATTTGCTCATATTAATGACTATATACTTAATAATTGTATTACTCAGTCATGGGTGATATGATTATTGACTACGGACTAAATAGTATCAATTGCTCAGGTCATACCCGGTTAACCCCTTCCGGTACTTTAATGAGTCTGACTCGTGATGAAGATTTTGGTCCAAACCAGAATATCACGAGCCAGGCTCATGGACAGCAAATCACGATCGTGATTGAGTTTTAGTTCCTAGTCGAGCTAAATGCCACGGGAAGGGGTTAACAGTTTAATGAAAATATTCATTTCATGAGTTGGCATTAAATAATTTCAATCAGTCAATCGATTAACGAATGCAATTGAAAATTTAGTCACCATAAGTAAGTCGCAATTAATAATCAGGAATAAGCCTTTCAAGCTATGATTCATGCCACCCCACACTACACCATATTATTCCATATTATTCCCACCCCAAATTTATATTATTTGCAACTTGCAACGCGATGAGTATTCGTATTAGTCACAACGCTATCATAGAAGCAAATGCGATTAACATTCATATTTCTAATGAGCCAAGTTGTCCCAGATTGCTTCTCGATCCTGGAGCAGGTACCAGTATTATATTTGGGACATTCTATATGTCGTAACTCTACATTGAAACAAACGCGATCAGTGATCATTCGCAACGCTACACCAAAAGCAAACACGAATATAACCGATCGCAACTCTAAATGTAATCAAGATCGGTTCATTAAAACAATATTCACGCGATAATATTCACAGTTCGCAGCACTAATGCAATCCGAGATCAGTTCTTATACGCAACACTACTCTGAAAGAAAACGCGAAAAATGCTCATTGTTCGCAACTCTGAAGTTATCTATGAAACTAATTATCGGGAGAAATAACTAAACAAACAACGCGAATAATATTCATCGTTCGCAACGCTAAAAATAATCGCGATAACTTTATAATATTCGCAACGCTATCTAGAAACCAAACGCGATTATTCGTATTTCGCAACGCTAATGCAAACCGCGATCTGCCCCAAAAAACTGGTCGTTGTGGTACAAGTACCATCTGAAAAACTACTAAATACTACAACTACAGACGAATATAGTGACACAGTAGAACCAAATAATGATTCTCCATCCTCATCCGAAGATGAAGATGAAGAACCATTCGTTGCAGCCCACTCTTGCGACAGTTTGTCAGGACCTCTTCGACTCATCGAGTCTCTTCTTTCTTCGGCGGTCCTGCCAAAGCCTGAAACTTAAAACTAGGCTCGAGATTCCGTGCAATACGCAGTCCTCTAACAATTCCAGGAATCGTTATCGGAACAGGCGTGTAGAAACTCGAGCGGGACGAGCGTTTCGGGGGACCTACCGCGAACGACCGCGAGCGCGAAGAACGACTATAAAGTAGCCGCGCGATTCCAAGAATCGAAAGTAAAACCAAAACAAACGGCACAATCTGTTTGGATCGGTTAACGTTTCGATTCTCCAAATCGAACTACAGGCATAGGACCTGTGACAGTCCTGTCCTGACCCTACCTACTTAGGTCTAATACACGCACACCCGAAGTTAAGTGACCTACCTACCTAAACCTATATTTAAAAAATAGCAAAACACATTCTCGCAAACAAGTACTCCACGGTTCTCACGCATAATGTTCGGGTGCGGCCTAAACTAGGGGGGACGCCCCGGGGTTCCCCCGACACCCGAACATTGCAAACAACATTCACACTCTAAGGTACGTACCATTTGCTGAAATCGGCTGACAAAAATTAGTGTTCATTGCGTATATCTATTATACATATATACAGGGAGATTCTAGAGGCCAAAATAAGACGAAAATCAAGAATACCAATTTGTTGATTGAGGCTTCGTTAAAAAGTTACTAACGTTTAAAGTTCCGTCTAGAAAAACAATCTGCTGTTGAGTGATTGAGTGGTTCTCACTCACTAGACTGTGAGCCTGTCGATATAGCAGTAAGTAAAGTTTCTCATGTTGAGTGAGAACCACTATCACGCGTACGCAGCTGTTTGCAGATTGCCGTTCTACAAGCGGAACTTTAATTGTTAATAATTTTTTAACGAAGCCTCAATCAACAAATTCGTATTCTTGATTTTCGTCTTATTTTGGCCTCTAGAATCTCCAAATAAAATTTTTTGTCTTATATAGTCTTATTAATAGTCTTTAATAAAATATGGTATATGTAAAATTAAGAAGTTAATTTATTAAGCATTTTAAGAATCTAGTGTTACAGAATTCTGAATTACAAAATAATGAGCTTTTGAAACGATGCACTTCCACAACCTAACCACACACACACACACACATGTGGAAAGTACATCGCGCACGATGCTCTAGCATTGTCAGCCGCACACATATAGATTGTTATTAGAAATATTACAGGCTAAGTCATCGTGCCCATTGCCTTCGCTCACCCACGTAGCACCTGGGCACGTGGATGAGTTCAGGCAACAAACACGGAAAATTATGCTGAAAATCCTCAACTAGAAAGACTGATTAGTAAATAATAACGAAATAATATAATATTTTTTTGTTTTTTCGTATTTTATTCCCAGTTGCAGTGAATGGGCTTTCTATTTGTAATAAATAAACAGTAAAAATTTGATATACAGGGTGTTCGGCCACCTCTGGGAAAAATTTGAATGGGAGATTCTAGAAGCTAAAATAAGACGAAAATCAAGAATACCAATTTGTTGATTGAGGCTTAGTTAAAAAGTTATTAACATTTAAAGCTACGCTCGTAGAACGGCAATCTGCGAACAGCTGCGCGACAGTGGTTCTCACTCACAAAATTGTAAGATTGTTGTGCAACGGGCGGAACTTTAAACGTTAATAATTTTTTAACGAAGCCTCAATCAACAAATTGGTATTCTTGATTTTCGTCTTATTTTAACCTCTAAAATCTCCCATTAAAATTTTTCCCGAGGTGGCTGAACACCCCATATATTAATATTAAAAAATGTTAGTATTAAAAAAAATTTCTATGATCAAAATTTAATTATTTAAAAGAAAAGACTTTAATGAAGTCTTTGAGATAAAATAAATTACTTTGGAAATTTAAGATAATTCTTTAATGTAAAACTGAATTATTAATTAAAGTATTGAACTACCCTTGGGTCGATTTCGTTGTCAAAGTTGTCAAAGTGATTTATTTAAAAGATGAGAATACTAAACAATGCATGTTACTTCAACTTGGAAATCTACCTGCCGCGAAATGCCTTCCTGTACATGAAATGCAACATCATATATTCAAACGACTAACAAAAGACTGTAGCATCTTCGATAGACAGTCATCAAATTATATTTTAACATGAAATAAGAAAAATACAAAAAATGATCAATATTTAATACATGTATTGATATAATATTGTCAATACTATAATTATTATAATAGTAAATGTAAAAAAGATTAAAACATATAATATCATTATAATTGCTATTCATATTTTAATATTACTCAGTTACATGCTCATATTCATATAATATGTAGCACTTATCATATTAAAACACGCGGGATACAGGAAGGCCCTAGCCTGAACTATAATAAAAAAGTACAAGTTACTACTCACGGGTATGATTCATACCCGCGGTCACTATATTCGTCAAAGATAGCACGTATACAACTGGTCACCCGCGTCGACTCGGACCTTTTTGTCCTACGACGTGATTGGGGACCAGCGGAATAAAAATTTGCATGCAACTTGCCAATCGTTGAATACAAATTCCCGGACGACGATGTTGTCTACTAGAAGTCATCACCGAAGTCAGCAACGTAGTCGGCAGCGAAATCATCCTACAGGTTCTCTGGATCCATAAGTAGATACGTTGGTGGGGTGTCAGGATCCTGTAAAAAGAAACAGCAAATATGACTTAAATTAATAAAAAACTTCTGCTAATATTGAAATATTTAATGTAGCAAAATTTGAAACAAACAATTTTTTCTAATCGTACTCTGAACAAAGTTCAAACATACTTACATTTTTTGCTCGTGGGCATCGTCACTCTTGTTTGGTGATGCACTGACTCTATTATCGCGATTCATAAAGCAACAAGAGCCCCGGTGCTCTGAACAAAATTCACGAGAGCGCAATACACACTGACTCGACCTTCGCGTATACCTAAACTGTAAACGATATTCTACTTGAAGCAACTGTGCTTCAAAAAACAAGAAACTATGCTACGCAACAACCACTGATTCTATCAACCGCATTGCGCGCGGTCATCAAAATTTCTGAAAAAAAACTAAAAAATTAGAAAAATTAGAAATAAAAAATAATTAAGTAATCACACAGATCTGTCTATTTATCGATTTAGTATTAAATTTAAGCGATAAAAAGACAAAAATATGTAAATAGGTACATAGTCACTTGTTATAATGAAATTGACTTTACCAGTATCCAACTTCAAATTTCTTCGATTCCATATTTCGAAGCATCAATGGCGTCGATTGCGCAACGGTCGCGTCCCTTCCAGTCGAACTGGAACAGCCAAAGTCTGAAATAGAAATAAAGCACTAATTACGATCAGATTCATTAAAATAAGTGTACCTATATCTTAATTAAGCATAAACTGCTGGTAATTTCCTTTACAGATATGATAATTGATGTCCATTAGACATGTAAGAAAAAGTTCGAAACTGACTCGACTTTTTTCGCGATTCCGACAGAATTTTTAGTAGATACGTGTTAATATTCAAGAAAAGTACCAACAGAGAGTGACAGAGAGTAGTAATAACGATTAGAAACGTTTAGATAAGAATAAGTAAAATGTATGTACCTCATTAGACGCAAAGATGTCAACGCGTCTCACCATACGAATTTCCGAAGGACGAGTGATGGACGCCGAGCAGAATAGCCGTTACCGATTCAAAGTGAGGAGTGGGGAGGTGGGGTGAGGTGGTCCAACGTCTCGACTCTCGATTTGTATTTCCGAAAGAAAGATTAAACCTTATATTTTGAATAATATTGACGATATACTCAGGATTTGCAGCTGTAAAATAAATTCGGAAAGATACGAGTCAATTAATTAATTATTTAATGATTTATTATCGTTATACATTTGTGACGTCACGATGCACAACTTCCGTTTTTCGACTATTCGATACATTCGATAGTGTCTCTTAAAAATGAAATATCGATATATTATACTATCTATAGTAATATGAAAATATATTAAGATTTCGATTGCAATTTGAATTGTTACTTTTTATGTCAATTATGAATGCAACAACGGATTCATGTTTCTTAAATATAGTAGATAAAAAATATAGAATACACAAAAATACTAACTTTTCACGATATTTGTACTTATTTCTTACGTGTTTTAAAATATCTTTTTAAAATAATTTTATTCTTACCAATGCTAGCATTACAAGGCTAAGGTTAGTGATCTGATACGCTTGTCATATTTCGAAGGCTCGGTCAGACTGTGTTTATAGTCTCGGTCGTCGGCTGCTCGACTTCACCTTGTAGCTGGACTCAAGAATTTTTTGTTCATGGAACGCGACAAACTATTGCTTTACACGTCTATACTATACCATTGTCCGTGCCCTTTGTTCGAATGTCACGAAAAAACTATTGCTTGCGACATCTACTGCATACTTCGTCTATGCTTGTGCTACAGATTATAGTCTGAACTGCATATAGTTCGTAATTACCATTAGCGGATCAAATCCAATGTTACCAGCATCAAGATAGTTTTTATGTAAATCTAGTGAGGATTAAAATAAATAACTTTAGAAAATATACTATACACAAAAGGAATATTTACATGGGAAACTGATTGAAATTTAAATTGGAAGTTAATATTTACTCATTGCAACCACAGTTCTATGGTTAGAATTAATGTATTTCAATCGATCTAGTTACTTATGAATCGCATGACAGATCGATATTGGACGTTTCCGCAGAACCAATGAATGCTGTGCATTCTGACGTCACATAAGTATAACGATAATAAATCATTAAGTTATTAATTGTGTATCTAATATCTTTCTGTATTTATTTTATTTATTTTTTGTAATTTCTTTATTTATTTTTAGTTATTCGAGATATAAGAATTAACATTTCCTTTGAAAATACACATCGACAATCGAGACGTTGAACTACGTAGCCATCTCACCCCACCCTTTTCCCATTAAGTTGCGCGGTAAACGTGTCCTGTTCTGTTGGTCATTCGTCCTCTGGAAATTGGCGCGATGAGATGCAGTGACAGGCTTCGCACCTAATTAAATATGTATTCCTTACTTCTCAACGTTTCTAATAAGTATTATTACGATATAGGTACATATATTTGAATGTGTCTAATCTACATATTTGTTTTATTTCTGTTACAGCCGTGATTGCAATTGAAGCACATGGAACGCCACCGGTACGCAATCGACGCTATGATGCTACGAAATATTTGATAATTGATGTATCTGTATATGTATGTAAATTTTTTTGTCTTTTTATCGAGTTTTTCATCATATTCATTGTAAATCTGTGGTAAGTATGCTTAGCTAATACCTTTCTCCTTTTTCAGACATTTTGATGACCACGTGCAATGTGGTTGCTAGAATCTGTGTTTGTTTCGTCTAATAATTTATATCTTTCGAAGCACAGTGGCTTCATTTAGATTACCGTTTAGAGTTTAGGGAAACGTGAAAGTCGAGTCAGTGTTGTACGCGTGTAAATTATTCCCAGAGCATCGGGGCTCTCTGTGCTTTACGAATCGCGACAATAAAGTCACTTGTTCGCCGATTTTAATTTTCGGTCGCGCTGGGGCACTACTCTTTTTACTTTTTCCTTGATTATTTCTTTAAAAATTAGAATTGTTCGTTACGGGTATTTGAGTCAGTGCATCGCACAAGAGGAATTGCGGGCGATGCTTCACAAGCAGAAAATGTAAGTATCATTAAATTTTATTCTACGTATAATATTTTTAGAAAAAAATGTATACTTCCACATTTTAACTAACTGTTTAATTTGAAAATATTATATTATATTAATAAGAAGCAATTATTTTTCCTGCATTCTTTTTTTCCTACTTTTCTGTTTTTCATAGAAAATACTGTGTTTTAACCAAAGTAATTATTGAATTTAAAAATATTATATTATATTAATTAGAAACAATTAAGTAAGCACCAGTGTGCTTTCATTCATTCCATTTTTCCCTACCTTTCTGTTTCTCATAGGAAATACTGCATTTCAATAAAAGTAACTGTTGTATTGGAAAATGTTGTATTACATTAATAAGGAATAATTAAGCAAGCACCAGTGTGCTTTCATTCATTTCATTTTTCCCTACCTTTCTGTTTCTCATAGGAAATACTATATTTCAGTAAAAGTAACTGTTGTATTTGAAAATATTATATTATATTAATAAGAAACAATTAAATAAGTACCAGTGTGCTTTCTCACATTCTTTTTTTTCAATACATTACTGTTTTTCATAAGAAATACTGTGTTTTAATCAGAGTAAATGTTGAATTTGAAAATATTATATTATATTAATAAGAAACAATTAAGTAAGCACCAGTGTGCTTTCCTAGATTCCTTTATTTCCTTAATTTTCTGTTTTTCTTGGGAAATACTATGTTTAAATAAAAGTAACTGTTGAATTTGAAAATATTATATTATATTAATAAGAAACAATTAAGTAAGCACCAGTGTGCTTTCCTAGATTCTTTTATTTCCTTAATTTTCTGTTTTTCATAGGAAATACTGTGTTTAAATAAAAGTGGATTTGAAAATGTTGTATTATATTAATAAGAAACAATTAAGTAGGAACTAGTATGCTTTCCTAGATCCTTTATTCTTCTTACTTGCTTGTTTCTCATAGGAAATATTATGTTTTATTAAAGGTAACTGTTCTATTGGAAAATATTATATTGTTATAATATAATACATTTATCATAATATAATTGTATTATAATAACATAATATAATATATTAAAATTGAACAGTTACCTTTAATAAAACATAGTATTTCCTATGAGAAACAGGCAAGTAAGAAGAAGAAAAGAAAGTAGGAAAATTTGATAATGGAATTTTCTGAAAGAAAAACTAGGATCAGAAATAAGAAACAATTAAGTAAACAGTTGTGTGCCTTTCTCTTTTCCTTTTTTTCTTCTTATTTTAAAGTTTATCAGGGGAAATTCTGTGTTTCAAAGTAACTGTTGAATTTGAAAATATTTTGTTATATTAATGAGAAACAATTAAGTAAGCACTAGTATGCTTTCCTACATTGTTGTTTCTTACTTCACTGTTTTTTATAGGAAATATGTACTGTGTTTCAATAAAAATAACTGGTCAGTTTGAAAATATTATATAATATCCTTCTTTCTTTTTTTCTTCTTACCTTACTGTTTCTTGTAGGAAATATTGTCTTTCAATAAAAGAAACTGTTGAATTTGAAAATATTACAATATGTTAATAAGAAACAAATAAATACTAGTGTTCTCTTCTACATTCCTTTCTTTTTTCTACTTCTCTCTGTTCATAGGAAATGCTATGTTTTAATAAAAGTAGCAGTTCAATAAATTTGAATTTATTAGTATTACAATATTATAATATAATATAATATTAAAAACAATTAAGTAAACAATAGTGTTTTTCCTACTTTTTTTTTTCTTACTTTTTTCTTTCTCATAGGAAATATTGTATTTTAATAAAAGTAATTGTTCAATTTGATACTCTTATATTTTTACATTATAATAAGTTGAATAGTTACTTTTATTAAAACACTGTGGTTCCTATAAGATACAGGAAAGTTAGAAGAACAAAATAAAGTAGGAAAAGACACTAATGCTTACTTAATTGTTTCTTATTTCTGATTGCAGTTTTTTTTCCAGAAATTTTCATAACAGTTTCTGATTCTTTCTACTTTCCCACAGATTCTCTACATTCTACCATACCATGCACAAAAATAGCAGGACTACGCAGACGACTTCGTCGATGACATACACTGGGCAATATCATCGATGGTGGTATTATTTCATCGCACTCAACGATTAGTGAGTCGCATGAATTGTTTTGTTCCTTTGGTCCCCGATCATGTCGAAGGACGAAAGATCCGAATCGACACCGGTGACTGATTGTATACGTAGTTGGCGAATATAGTGACCGCGGATATTTTCCATACCCGCTAGTAGTAACTTTTACTGTTTTGTTATTTAGTTCAGGGTTTTCTTGTACTACGCGTTTCTTAAGATGATAAATGCTCCACATAAAATTAATATGAGCATGTAATTCAGTAATATTAAAATTAAATTACATGATAACGTATATAATATGAATCCAATATTATTCATATTTGTTTCATTTCACTTTAAAATATAATTTGATAATTGTCTATGTAAAATACTAAAGTTTTTCATTATTCGTTGAACAATATGATAAATTTTATGTACAAGAGAACATTTCGCGATGGGTAGATTTCTGAATCAAAGTAATGTACTTTCTATACTGTTTTCATATTTTTAAAAATTTACTTTGATGACGGAATCGTACCAAGGGTAGTTGAATCTTTTAATTAATAAAATAATAAACTTAAATTTTTTTAAATGAATTATTTTCAACTTTTAAATTAAATTATTTTATTGTTAAATCTTAATTAAACTCTTTTTTTTATAAATAATCAAATTTTAAATACAATAATTTTCTTTCATACTAATATTCTCAATATTAATGAATATAAAATTTTTAGTTCAGGATTTTCAGATTATTTTTCCGTGTTCATTGCCCAATTTCACTCAAGTGCCCAGGTGCTACTTGCATGAATGAAGGCAATGGGCACGATGATTTAGTTTATAACAATTTATAATAATACATTTTATTAGCGGCTGACATTGCGTTAGTGTACTGTGCACGATGTATTTTCCACATGTGTGTGTGGTTAGGATGTGGAAGTGCGTCGTTTTAAAACTCAGTATACTTTAAATATAACATTATATTTCGTAATATTACATTTTTATGAAATCCAGTAAGATTATCAAACTTCAGCTTCCGAATTTTATAACGAATTGTATTTATAAAGAAATTGTAGACCCCTCGAATTATGTGCCGACGATGATCCGTAAGAAATGTCTGTCAAAGAGCACACGGACGCGACGACATAACAAACATAATGAAAGCATAACGGCATACATAAAATATATTTTATTTAATACTTTATATAATTTAAAAACGCAATAGTCATTAGCCTTTGTCAGCCGATTTCAGGATTACAATGGTACGTACCTTAGAGTGTGAATGTTGTTTGCAATGTCGGGTGTCGGGGGAACCCCGGGGCGACCCCCTAGTTTAGGCCGCGCCCGAACATTATGCGTGAGAACCGTGGAGTGCTTGTTTGCGAGAATGTGTTTTGCTATTTTTTAAATATAGGTTTAGGTAGGTAGGTCACTTAACTTCGGGTGTGCGTGTATTAGTTCTAAGTAGGTAGGGTCAGGACAGGACTGTCACAGGTCCTATGCCTGTAGTTCGATTTGGAGAATCGAAACGTTAACCGATCCAAACGGATTCTGCCGTTTGTTTTGGTTTTACTTTCGATTCTTGGAATCGCGCGGCTACTTTATAGTCGCTCTTCGCGCTCGCGGTCGTTCGCGGTAGGTCCCCCGAAACGCTCGTCCCGCTCGAGTTTCTACACGCCTGTTCCGATAACGATTCCTGGAATTGTTAGAGGACTGCGTATTGCACAGAATCTCGAGCCTAGTTTTAAGTTTCAGGCTTTGGCAGGACCGCCGAAGAAAGAAGAGACTCGATGAGTCGAAGAGGCCCTGACAAACTGTCGCAAGAGTGGGCTGCAACGAATGGTTCTTCATCTTCATCTTCGGATGAGGATGGAGAATCATTATTTGGTTCTACTGTGTCACTATATTCGTCTGTAGTTGTAGTATTTAGTAGTTTTTCAGATGGTACTTTTACCACAACGACCAGTTTTTTGGGGCAGATCGCGGTTTGCATTAGCGTTGCGAAATACGAATAATCGCGTTTGGTTTCTAGATAGCGTTGCGAATATTATAAAGTTATCGCGATTATTTTTAGCATTGCGAACGATGAATATTATTCGCGTTGTTTGTTTAGTTATTTCTCCCGATAATTAGTTTCATAGATAACTTCAGAGTTGCGAACAATGAGCATTTTTCGCGTTTTCTTTCAGAGTAGTGTTGCGTATAAGAACTGATCTCGGATTGCATTAGTGCTGTGAACTGTGAATATTATCGCGTAAATATTGTTTTAATGAACCGATCTTGATTACATTTAGAGTTGCGATCGGTTATATTCGTGTTTGCTTTTGGTGTAGCGTTGCGAATGATCACTGATCGCGTTTGTTTTAATGTAGAGTTGCGGCATAGAGAATGCCCCAAATATAATACTGGCATATACCTGCTCCACTGACATCAGAAAGCAGCCTGAAACGGCTGTATTCATTAATAAAATTAGCGTTGCGCATTATTTAATACGCGATTTTATTAGTGTCGCGAAATATGAATATTAATCGTGTTTGCTTTTAGGATAGTGTTGCGACTAATATCAATATTTCATGATTACTGTTAGAGTTGCGAATAATGAATATTTTTCGCGTTTTCTTTCAGAGTAGTGTCGCGAATAAGAACTGATAACGGATTGCTATTAGCGTTCCGATATATGAATTATTCGCGTTTCTTTCTCTAGTTAAATTTGCAAATAATTTGCATTAATTGTAGAGTTCCATTTAGAGTTGCGAACGATACTTCGTGTTTATTTTTCAGAGTAGCGTTGCGTGTAAACTTTAATCACGGTTTGTAGTAGCGTTGCGAAATATGAATACTAATCGCGTTGCTAATAATATGATTTGATCGCGATTGGTTTTAGAGTTGCGATTATTTTTTCGCGTTTGCTTTTCAGGGTAAAGTTCAGGAACGATGAAGCAGCTGTATTAATTGCAACAGCTGTGATTCTCTGCAGCCTAAAACGACTGTTTCTGATTATTAAGTACGACTTCTGGCTATTAAATTTTCAGTTGAATTCGTTAATCGATTGATTATTCCAATTAAATTAATCGATTGATGCCCGACTCTAGTCCGTGCAGCTTCAGTTCGTTAAGAAACAAAAGAATTGCTGTAATTTCATTTCCTACCAAGCGTTATGATCATTTTCTATAACTTGTTGGTAATGTTGCGGGTGACACCGAAATAATTATGGGGCTCTAGATTATTGGGAGGGTTCACCACAGCCGACATATACGGTCCACTTACACACACTAATGCATAGTCACCTTGTATATGAGTTCTGGTGCTTCGTATAGCTTCAGGGATTCGAGGAAGTAGTGGTTGGTCCTAATGGTCTCCTACAATAGTGAATATATTTCAATGAAATTTATTTGTGAAGTAGTGCTCATGGGTACCTATAAAAAAGTATTAGATAAAATTTTTGTACAGCGTCAAACAAATTCATTAAAAATGAAAAACGAATTTTTAAGAAAAATCGACAGCGGGTAGCTGCTGAAATTTTTCGGCGAAAAAAAAAATTTCAGATCGTTCTAAAAAAATTATTTTCAGTTGCAGGGGTCAATTACAATCATTTTTGGTGAATAAACGTACCCCCGAATTTCTACGCATTTTCGAGAAAAAAATTACTTACCGAAAATATAATTTCTGGCCAGAAATGTTACCTCGAAATTTCATGCGAATCTTTAAAATGTCATAACTCCTGAACGGATTGGACGATTTTAATGTTTAAAAAAGCAAACTACGCGTATTTTGATGGAGAATATGTAGAAATTGCAAAAATATTCGAAAAGTTGTTCCTTGACCCCGCAAAATCTGAAAAACCCCATAAAAATGGTCCAATTTTCAAACGTTCATAATTTCTACAATAGTGAATATATTTAAGTGAAACTTTTTTTTCAACTAGTGCTCATGGGTACCTACAAAAAAGTATTGGACAACTTTTCTGCAGGGCGTCAAACAAAATTATTAAAAATCAAAAACGAATTTTAAGGAAAAATCGACAGGGGGTAGGTGCCTAAATTTTTCGCCGAAATAAAAAAATTTCAAATCGTTCTAAAAAAATTATTTTCACTTTCAGGGGTCAATTACAATCATTTTTGATCATTAGACATACCCTCGAAATCCTACCCAGTTTCGAGAAAAAAATTCGAGTAGGTGTGAAATTTTTCGACAAAATTAAAAAATTTCAAATCGTTCTAAAAAAATTATTTTTGATCGCAGGGGTCAATTACAATCATTTTTGGTCAATAGACATACCCCCGAAATCCTACTCAGTTTCGAGAAAAAAATTCCTTACCGAAAATATAATTTCTGGCCAGAAATGTTACCTATGCGAATCTTTAAAATGTCATAACTCCTGAACGGATTGGACGATTTTAATGTTTAAAAAAGCAAACTACGCGTATTTTGATGGAAAATATGTAGAAATTGCAAAAATATTCGAAAAGTTGATCCTTGACCCCGCAAAATCAGAAAAACCCCATAAAAATGGTCCAATTTTCAAACGTTCATAATTTCTACAATAGTGAATATATTCAAGTGAAACTTTTTTTTCAACTAGTGCTCATTGGTACCTACAAAAAAGTATTACACAACTTTTCTGTAGGGCGTCAAATAAAATTACTAAAAATCAAAAACGAATTTTTAGGAAAAGTCGACAGGGGGTAGGTGGCTAAATTTTTCGACGAAAAAAAAAAATTTCAAATCGTTATAAAAAAATTATTTTCAGTTACGGGGGTCAATTGCAATCATTTTTGATTAATAGACATACCCCCGAAATCCTACCCACTTTCGAGAAAAAAATCAGTTGAGAAACTATTCACTGAATTAGTATTGATGGGCAGCAACTGTAGCATGTGCGTAAATACATGAGAGTTTACTGTGGAAGGGATTAAAATTCATTTCTGAATCTGTTGGTAACGTTGCGAATGATATGAAAATGGTAATGGGGTTTCGAGACTCCATAAAAATGGATCGTAGAAATGCATTGGGTGAAAGATCTACTCGTATACTTTGGCTGCGATAGAATAACGTTAAATTAGTTTCCTACTTTCCCGACTTATGTGACACGAAAATGCATTGGTCGATATATTTATTCGAATTCTTGAATGTCTCTTTTATTTGCTGTCGGTAAGCAGGTTCTGATGCACCAAAGCTTGCACCTTCCGAGCAGGATGCATTCTAAATAATAAAATTTCGATGATAGTTACGTAAATGTTACAACTTCCCATGTTATTTGAATAAATTTAAATGTGATACTTTGATAGAGATGCGAATATTTATAAATCTCTTCTAATTGATGATTCTTCAAAGTACTCGTAAAAATGTATATCTTTATTTTGTTCCATAAATCAGTCGGTTAGTAGATGGCGTTGGTTGTCTGGGCCCTAAAACATACTTGGGGGGCACTCCGCTAGTTGACGCCATCGACTCCTCGCAGACACCGATCCCTAATGGTTGTTCCCGAAACAATAAATTGTCGTAATTACAATAATCTCGGTGTTCAAATCAATGCTTCGTGTTTACATGGAGGCAGCTGAGTAACTAGTAATTTTAATTAATCACCGGTTCAACGGAGAATGGTCGTTCGCTATCTCTGTTCCCAATCAAACTCCCAACCGGGGGCGAACAATGGGAGACGATTCCCATTTCCCTAAACGTTCTCAGTCCTGCATTCGAACCGAGTCCGCGAGGCGTCATCGATAGACGAGAAGCGGCTTTCTAAACATCGGTTAATTACCCCTGGAGGGTCCGTACGACGGGCGCGCAATCTTCCCGGAGAAGCGTTGCTTGGCAGCCACGCGTAATTAAAAGCCTCCAGTGTTCCTCGGGGACGTGCAACCCCATATGTTTCGCCGTAAACTTTCCAAATGATTATACCGAGTATTATTTAATTCGCGTAATGACTACCGTGGTGAACGGGTGCCGTAACAAACAGCGCCGAATCGAGAAACGTCTCGATCCGTGATCGTCCACGCTGTGCGATCATCTTTTTTCGCCCCCCCCCCTTCCCCTTCTCCTCACCTCACTGGTACGATCCAGCAGGAGGATAATTCGCACGTACGACGCGCGTTCTGCTCCTTTCCGTGGCGGTTCCGTCGATTTTTCGCCGTGATACTTTCGCCCAAGCACGCGTTTCCGTGTAACCTCGCTGGAGAGAACGTACACACACGGAAACGCGCGCACACAGTCGCACATACACGTTCGGTACGGGACCATGAAGCGTGTTATCTTCACGAGATGTGTCAAGAAAGACGCGGCGCTGCCGTGGCGCGATGTTACTACGCCGCTGAACTCTGGGGGTCCCCCTCTGGCCTGGCCCGAGCTCTGACTGGTTTGCACGTAGCAATTTACGGAAACCGCACGTAACGCGCGTTCTCTCCGTGCGGCGGAGGAGGCGGAGAGACGGTGAGGCCCGACACGAGCTAGCGTTTCCACGGAGTGTTACGTAACGGATCGGCGCTAGATCGTCGGCCAGAGTAACTGTATTTTCGAAGAAGAAGATGCCTCCTCCCTCCTTCGCGGCCGCGGCGAAATCACGAAGCAGAACTTCGCCTCCGGGACGATGGCGCGCTCTTCGTTTCTGTTTTGCTCCTTTTTTTGCTCGTCTGACCGACGGTTGCATGGTCGCGGGCCGAGGGGGGAGGGGACACGGGCCGACTTCGTTCGGGGAAAAACCACTCCGCTGTCGTTTCACTGATGATGATAGAGGGTTTTTATTCAGCTAAAGATGGAAGAATACGCACGGTATTAGAAGATGGGATAGTAACGTTGTTTCCTTCCGTGAACCAAACGTTTCAGAGTTCAATGGTCATTTGCGGTTACCGAGTGTCGTGCATCAACATTTTTTTCGTTAATTCGACGCATAGGTAACCGATAAATTATTAGAATATCGAAACTGAACTCTCAGGTTGCTAAATGGTAAAGAACTGTTCGATCTTTGGATGGATTTGCATGCCCCAGCGTATCTTATCGTTTTTAAACAGCCTGTATGTCTTTCTTTTCGTTCTATTCTCCACGTGGCTCTTGGTTAGTCGTGGTTTCCTTCGAAGCTTCTGCGAAATATTCCGATTTACCACGGCTCATCTACTACCGTCTGATTTGCGATTTGTCTTGCTGTAATAAACTTGTAGCTATTCTTAAGATTGAAGACACTCCGTGTGAACTACAGCTCGTAGTCTTCCCGTGCTCTTGTTTCTATCATAATTTTTCGGATTTTAATATAGCTTCTCGATTACATTATGGTTTCCTTACTTTTAATTGAAGAAATATTTCTTTTTGTTTCATTTTTAATTGCCTGTTGCATCCCACGCTGCAAATTAAGGAACTACCTATTTATTAAAAATATTAATAAACTTATTATATTTAATGCATTCAGAGCTATTGGATCGAGTCTCGTGATTTATTCGTTATTGGAGCTTGTATCGTTAATTACTGTCAACTTAAATTATATAAATTAGATACTGTTTCTTTCAGACTTTTTAAACGTGTCCGTTTGAGAGTTAGTAATGGAATAACTTCGTCTAAAATCTAATTAATGACTTGTTAGGAGTCAAGCAAACCGAAGCAAACACTTACAAAACGCACAGAAAAACTAGTTTTTCTACTAAAACATCACTTTTACCATTGATTTACGAAATTCCTAGACCATGTCATTCACAATAACCAAAGATCGGTAGAAATAAGTACAGCATACTAAGGACATCGTAATAAAAGACAAACATCAAGCCTCGATGCAACTAAACGTAACAACATTTTTTGCCAAACGATGCTTATAATTTCTTTATTACTTCTAAACACATAGTACGTTTTTACGTTAATCGCGTGTTGCTCCGTTTTCGATCGCATTTTATAATGAATTCCAATGACTTCTAATCACAGTATCAGCGCCGGAATCAGCTTTTTGTCATTCCCATATCTGGAAACGTAGTGGTAAACTACCGTTTTCCGTCCACACATAACGTAGGAAACACGTTTCGTTCGCGCGGAATTGAGCGTTGTTTTTATACCCCTGTAAGCATCTAATCGCTGAAAAATGCAAATGCAACGTTCGTGGAATCGACGGCCATCGACAGAGATCGCCATCCGTTTCCATTCATTATTCGAATTAATTACGAGCTACGGCTGTTCGATTAAAGAAGTTTTCAGATTATAGAGCAATTACTTTCCAGGCATTGATCGTTTTATACTTCTGATAAAATAATAATAATAACAAACTTATGGTTCACTCATCTTTGTGGCTATTGTGGTCTTGCATAGTTTGAAAACTACCCATTTATTAGGCTTTATGATTAGGCAAAACAAAATATCGATATTTTAAATCATACAAAGTAGAATGGAGACTTCCTGAGGTTGGGGGAAAGCGGTTACCGAACCCAAAAATCGAAAAATGTTACAATAGCAAAAAATTCTGAGGAAATTAATAATCGTTGTAAATGTCTCCCTTTCTCTTAGACTTCCGCGTAGCGACCGATGACACGATATTTTTAGGGTTAACGGGGGTAGAAAGATGTTTTTGGCCTTTGAATCGGAAGAATTCATTGTTCCTAGCCTCGGTACGCCCAGTATTTCGCTGATAAGAGTCGGATCTTGTCGGTTCTCACCCCCCGGAGGGCGGTAAGATCGCGAGAAAACGCCGGAGGAGTCGAGGAACGCGCGGAATGAATAGGAAGCAACCAGCGAAAAGAACAGGAAGAACTCCGAGGCGGAAGTTACATGGGCAACGCGAACAATGCGCGCGTCCCGCGAGTGGTCGTTTAATAACCCTGATTCGCCGTTTATACGGAAGGTCATGGAGAACGACGGAGGGGAAACGGACCGTCGAGCGACGGGAAGGGGGGTGGCGGTGGCGATGATGGGACGAGAGGGTGAGCATCGGGATCGCGCGCAACGACCGTACATAATCACGTAATGCGGTTATCATGCCAATTGCGTAAATATTTGAGCCAATTTGTGGCATGCAACGGGCTCGCTCTCTCCTCTGGCGTCCGTGTGCTCTGCGAGACCGCCGCCCGATCGGCGACCTATTACGGCCCAACTTGTTGGCGCGTTGTTTGCCATCCTGTGAATCGCTCCACCCCGACCCCCTTCTTCTTCTTTCTCGCTCCGTACACTCGCCACGGAGTCGTCAAACATTTCGACCCACTGGCCTCTCATTGTCGAAACGATCGTCGACTGGGAACCGCGAGACACTCCTGTGCCGAGATTCGCATGCACCGTGGACATGGGAGCGAATCGATCGTCGAAACATCGCCGATAGAGAGACGAACCAAGGGATTGGGATCGAGCCTAATGTGCGGGGATCGAGTGTGGAAATCACGGTCACTCGAGAAAACTTACTGGGAAACTAACTTGTGGCGTTATATTTATTTCTGGTTTTTCTTCTGTGTTATCTAAGGTAGTAAACGGTTAGAGGGTTCTGAATTATATGTACATATTCCAGTACAGAGAACGAAAGGAACCGCTCACGCTCGAAGGACGATCGTTTCTGACGTATCGACGTAACGTCTGACTTATCGACACAAATTTATTACTCCCTCGGTCGGTAATGATGAATCTGTAATCGATAAATTATGTAATCGCGACATCTGTGGAATAAGCGATGCAGCAAACCTTTCATCTTCTTGTTCCGAAAGTCAGGGTGTAAGCACGCGTATTTAATTCAGTAAGGTTTTCTAGAAATGTATTTGTGCGTATGGCGTATAATAAAAGGTTCTTACCGTCTCTTCGTAATCATATTACAACGTCTTCAATAGCTAGCGCAGGGTTTCTTTTTCCATGGGAAAATGTTTACAATGAAAGCATTCGAAATCATAGATAATGACGGTACGCAAATAATTTTCACAAGTACTAAAAAGGAAAAGATTGCAATTTTGAATGTAGATCTAAACAAATTATTGCAGCGTACCATTTGTAGATACTAAAAATCTATTCGAAATAACTCGTTGATTAAGAGAGGGGAAGAGCCATCCGCCTCTTTCCCAGAACGTAAGCTTTTTCCAGTAAGGGTAATTCGCTGGCAGTAAATGTAGGGCCTGTTCCTGGTTCCTGCTCCGCTTCACCCCGAGACCCGCGGCTTTCACTCTGATATTCTTGCGTGTGTACGTTCGAGGAGGCCGTGTCTCCGTCCGTGTGCCGCCTTCTCATCCCCGCAGGTAGAACAGACGGTCGGCCACGGATCAATTAGGCGAGATGTACAAGTGTAGGACCTCGTAAACCAGTGGGACCCGCCGACTCTAGACTTCCCTCGGGATACGAATCGTGTGAAAAAACAAAGAAGTCGAATCCGCGCCTCGGGAACCGGCAAAAAGCGCAGACAGGGTAAGAGGGCTCTCCGGGATGGTTTTCTCGGAATGAAATCAATCGCCGGCGATCGTCCATCGACCGGAAAAATTCCACGTCGATTATTCGCGAAACAGTACCGGGCGCCTTTTGTTCACCGAGAGATCGGAGTAGGAGTAATTCGAGCGAAAAGAAATCGCGTTCAGCGAAAGCATAATTATAATCGCGAGATAACATTTCGTCGGTGCTTGCTTCGGACTTCGCCCTCGTAGCTCCAATCACCGTTCACAATGCGCAGACGGTTGTTGAAGAGGGTTGAAAGGTTATCGTGCCGCGCTAAGACGGAGAGACGTCGCTTCCTCCCGTGTTCGAGTCACTTTTCTGCCGTTCAGAAGCGTGTGAAAAGGTGGTACGAGAATGGGGAGCAGAAAAAGTGGCGAGAAGTCGAGGAGCCTGGAACAGAGGCGCCTTGTCATGCCGTGTAATGACGGCGAGGCAACGCGACGCCCTGCTCGAGGTGGAACAGAAACTCGACGAGAAGAACCGGCGGGGAAGAAAACGAAAGGAAAAAAACAATTACCATCCTTTATCTTCCTACGAACGAAGAGAAAGACCCGTTTCCAGGTAGTGTACCGAGAGAGTCGAAGGAAATAAAAGGACGTCCTTGCTACCGTCCTCCGGGGTATCTATTTAGTCCTTTCTTCCTTCCCTCTGTTCCTTTCGGTTCTTCGAATCAATGTCGGCCATTAAAGTGTCGGCCAAAACGAAGCTACCGGTGCCGATATTATCGAGCGGCGGTAATTAATCCACCAATGAGAATCGGTACGAACGCTCGACAAGATATTCGACTCGTGCGTCACCGGTGAATAGGAAACGTCATCGTCGGGGCAATTTCCCGTTGCGAACACAAGAAACGAGGAGATCCTACATGGTTGCTTCCCCACCTATCTCTCCAAGCTTCCCATTACTAGTCCCATATCCCCACAAATTTTTGTCGATGGCATCATTAGGAAGACAGTAACGTCACCTAACGATGTAATTAGAAAAGGAATTCTGGACAAACACGAAATAGAACATAGAACTGAACCTTGTGCTCTTCACCTTGTCATTCAAGTAGAGTCCACGATAGAGAAAACATGTGTCTCAGTTACTATTTCGAAACTCTACAGAATATAACAATTCTAATTGTGGCCATTTTATGTTACTAAGCCTTTGGCTTATCGTGCGAAGATGGAAAGTTCCGTAAATCGAGTATCGCCTATTCCCGTTAATTAAAACCTCGTCCTAGCCGACACCTGCGCAGTTAAACGTTCGTTGCTCCGTTGTTTTTACGAAGTTTAATCAAATCTTTTAGGAGCAAATTTTTACGATCTCCAGCTACCAGGAAATGCAACAAAATCAATTTTTTGAAAGCGCTAGACTATAATATCTCCTTTATAAAGGCTAAAGGAGCGTGCAAGAAATTGGCTCGTAATTTACCAGTGGATCGAGATAAAGTCGGAAGCCGAACGAATTTCTTAATGTAGACGCGCCTCGGTATCGTCGTAATTTTCAATAGGATCGTGCCAGAAGGTAGAAGGTGTTAAGCCGTGCGCGTTTCCGTCAGAAAACGGCGTTTCGGCCGCGACAGAAAGAAGGACGCGTCGTTTCGCGGAATTTACGCTCGACCCAAATCGATAAAAGCGGACATTAACGAGGCCATCGAGTTCGTTTTCATTGCCGTGGCGAAAGGGGCCTATCGGGACCACACCGGGATTCCCTTATTCCCTTCCTAATCGCCAGTTCCTTGCGAGAACCGGCACTACAAGCGCCAATCGGGATACCGCCCAAAACCGAATAAAGAACTTCCAGTTTCTGGAAGAGCCGGCGATGGTCAAAATTCTAATCTTGCTAGTCGTAATTTACGAGGATACGTATTTTAGAGTAAAGAACGCGAGTATTTTTGTGTTTAAAAGGGTAGTACAGTCGACTAGTAAATAGGATAAACGGCCAACGATAAGTTTCAGCGCTCGTTACAAGCAAGTTCCACCGTACAATTACTGTTAATAGACTAGAGCAGTGTTTTTCAAAGCGGAAGGTGTCTCGATATTCAAGGGGATCGCGAAAAAAAATTTGAACTTGTTGAAATATATTTTTCTTGTATCGTTAAATATTATTTTTGTTTCGAAGATGGGCGCGTTTGAAATAGTTTGAGAATCACTGTCGTTTCCGATGTCGGATTTCAAAGTACAAAAAATTGTGTTTGGCCAGCTTTAGAGATTTTCGACTATTATGCGTGGGATAAGCGCGACGAAACGAGCGGCAAGGGGGTGGCTGAGGCCACGAGCCGCGATGGACACACTATAAACAACCCCCCGCGGTAGGCCAACAACACAGGCACGGGCGTTAAATGAAATTAACACGGCGTTTAGTTTAGTTAGTCGGCCCGTTCGGCCGATCCTTTGGGTTATAAATTATTCTGGAATGACTTGCACCGAAATGGTCGGCGAATGGGATGAACGAAGCGAGCGAGCTCCGGAACCAAAGAGCAGACGCGCGAGAAAGAGAGATAAATACAGACGAGATGGGCGAAGACGGTAAACCATCGAAAGGCAATATATTGGAGGGAATAATTTGTTTCGGTGCGATATTTTTATTAACGTCGCTTCGCGGATATGAATTCGAAACTGCTGTTTGGATACTTTCAGCCACACGATTCGTTACATTCTTACATAGTTAGCGGAGATGCGTACAGTCGATCGCAAAAGTTTCTATCAATTTGTAAATTTCTAACCTCGAGAACGGCAAAAAAGAAAGTAATACAGAGTACAGACTAAGGAAGTAGTCAAATAATAAATTACCATCTTTCAGCTCTTTCTTTGCGCTGCAAAACTATCGTTTTACATATTAAATATTAGTTTTTATATAGAAACCTTCGACCGGTCCCATTGTTACAAATTTTCGTTAGGCAAGCACCGAGGAGGGATATAATTTTCTCCGGCTTTCAAAATCATTAACTTCAGTAAACGGTACGACGTTTCAGGGTCCTTAACTACACTGGCAAGAAAGAAAAAGAGTTTCTGTCGGCCGTTGAGGAGGCGTGAAACGCTGGCGCCTGGCGCTCGGGGCCAGGAAAAGGGTTCGACAATTCGTAAAAGGTAAAAGGGCGAAGGGAGACCGTGAAAACTGGACTAACCAGTGATTTCTGCATGTTGCTCGTCAAGCAAGAAATTTCTCGTTGGTTTCGGGACAGTCCTGCGTCGCAAATTGATCGGTTCACCGTTGGTTCAGTAATGAATCGTAAAATGAACTCCTGACGTGATTCGTAAGTTGAACGTTTCAGTCCTTTTCTTCGGTTGTTTCAACGATATCGCTGTGCATAAACATCTTTTGAAAAATGAACGTAATAACTCCGGAACGATGTTCAATTTATGAATCGTTACTCTACTAGGACAAATCGAGCCGAAAGAGTACGAAAGATACATGGTTCCAAATCGATCTTAGACTCCATCGACATTGTTCCTCGTAAATTCGAAACTACCGTGTAAGTTGGCTGGGCGATCGAAAGTTCGCTGTCGGAACGTTTATATCGGGTTGTCGATTTTGATTCATTGAACGGATCGGGATGGGGGTGGAGTGGAGGGATAAAGACGGAAACTATAATAAGAGGACACACCAGCTCGAAGTATCACTGCGCTCGAAACCTCGGAAGCAATTATAACCAGGTCCCTAAATACCCTCGGACGCCAAGCCGTGGGGTCTTTGTCTCTCGCGTACCTGTAGTCGGCTTGTTTCACAAACGAGGTTAGGTCGGACTACAAAGGTCGGCCGCTACGCGCAGCAAAAGACCTACCTCGTTTCTATAAAGGACACCGACTGACCCGCGCGATGCCCTCATCCGGCATGGGCCTTCAAGGAAGACACGTTTTTTGCATCAAATATTTACACATTTTTATTGGGTGCTAAACCCATTCAGACCGTTCCTGGTAACCGATCCCATCTTCCTCAGCGTCGGTTGCTCGCCAGTTAAACCGATGGTGTGGCGTACCACCGTCGCGGTGATGGTCGTGTTTGTCTAGACGACACTTTTCTGTCAGACACTCGTGACGTTTGGTCGTTGGACTACCTGGCGAATCTTTCCTTTTTTTTCCTGCGATCTGCCACGCGACAACAATGCCCCGTTGCCTGCTCACCGGCTGGGATTGTAAATCAGACAAGTCCTCGTGGCGGACCCCCGATGACAGAGGACTCGAACAGAGTAACAAATTGGGAACGTATTTACTACTGGATTTCTTTTAGAGGCGAAGGATGACAGGTTCGCCGGTAAAATTGTCAGCAGTCGTCTTCTAGATATCGGAGTTAGTTTTAGTTCGAGGCATTAGTTCGAAAAAATTGTATTCCCCGTGTTGAACGCCATCGTGCGCCGATGAAACGAGTCGGTCGACGGCTCGACGGCTCGACCAACGACAATAATCAGTGGTCGTAATTCAGTTTTGAGGCAGACCCTGTCTAGAAACCTTAGAAGAAGAAAGATCTGCGAGCTGACGTTTCCGTGCTAACCTCTGAGTCGCCCCAGGGTTCGCGTGATCCTCGACGTATCCTAGGCGGACGCTCGGTCAACCCCTCGAAGAGGCCTTTTTTCAAGACGATCGAGGACGCCCCGAGGATTCACGGGGGCCCGATCTTGAAATCCGGGACACGCGAGCCTCGCGGGAAATTCCTGACTCTCTTCTAGCCAGGCTTCTCTACTTCTTGGTAAAGCGACTCGTAGCCCTAGGCATAGCATCCTCGTCTCGTGCCTCATCCACGTCGATCCTCGTTCGGAGCCTCTTTTTTTATTTATCAAAGGGCCGCTGGATCCTTTGCTCGTCGATGTACAATTACGTAACCGATAAATATAATTTTATCAAATACGCGGAAGGGTTCGTGGAAGATGAACGAACTGTCGTACGCGTTCGTTCGTGTTCAATACGCGTTAATGCTCCGAGATTGGTGAGCGTTATTAAATAAACGGACACGAGCTGAAAGCAAACGAGATTCCGTATGTAATCATTGTTTTCGTCGAGCCTGAGAGGTCTGATTACAGGACACGCGAGTCGCGCGGAATCATAAAATTAAACGCAGCAATTAAGCTGGCCCGACTAATCGCGATCACGTAGATCGTGCAATTAACCGAGGCGCAAGATGAATTGAGTAATTACATTCGCATTACAAACGCTGGTGCGACCGTTCTGCCGAGCGTCGGAACTGCAAGAGCCAACGTTTACCCTTCCCTCTTATTAAGCCGTATGTCGTTATCGAAAACAAATTTCGTCGACGTTATCCGCGATGACGGATGAACGCGTTATTCTCGCGGCGAAAGGATTCGACGGTCTCTCGAAGTGGCGCCAGGGAAAGGCTCGAAGGTGCTCGAGCTTCTTCAGGCCTCGAAGCGTCGTCCAGAGGTTTTCGAAGGGGGCAAGAGGTAAAAGAAGAAGTTCCTGGGCAGAGGCACTGGCGCCGCATGCGGCAGCCTCAAAGGGATCCTCCGCACGCCCATCTGTCTCCGCCCCGCCCCTATTCCCGCGCACCATATACATCATGTAGGACCACGATGTACCCACCCGACCAGTGGGACCTTGCCCGACATCGTGTCAGCCTGCGTCACACATCACCATCCTGTACTCTGCCCCCTAGGTGTTGCATCTAACCACGTGCTACCTTTTCAGTTGGTACTACGCTCCTTCGGGTAGTCGTGTATCGTCCAGAGACCACTCGTTGCCTAAGCATCTACAAACCCCCACTTCTAGCTTAGCAGCCATATAGTAGTAGTAGATGTTGAGAAAGTTTTTCGTTCTATTCGTAAACATTCCGAGCTTACGGCTACGCCAATGTCGTTCAATATGGTTCTATCCTGCTCTGGCTCGGTACGTTTTGTTCGCGTTCTTCGTCAGACGATTGCAATTGTGATCGAGTTAGCCAATAATGACAATGCGTACGAGGAGTCGCTATTATGCTACGATTGGTATAATCTGGGATTCCCTCTAAACTGATGCTGTAGAGTCAACTTCGACGCGGCTTATAAATACTGCGAGACGTCATCTGCACCTAGGCTACGTTCGATGGAACTCTAGATACGGTCGAGTGGAAGTATCAAAGGTCATGGGAGCAGGCTCTAAATCGATCGTTAAGAATTGCGAGCTATAAAACTGGCGATGCATAAGTTATACTCGTACGTAGGAAAATGTTGTATCTAGTTTTCGAGCGTGGGATTGGAGATTGATCGGTCGTCGATGGGCATCGCTTTCTCTCACCCTTTTCTCGGTGTAATTAATCGATTTTTAAGTGGCCTCCATTAAGACACCTGCCAGTGGCGCTGGAAGGAATCTAACGGCCACGTGACAGCGATTTCCGCACAATCATCCTGCGACGATCAATCGAGACCAGTTTCACGCCACTGTCCCTTTTAGCTGAGTCCGATAGTCCTGGGCTTTACAGCTTACTTAGCAGCGTGGGGCAACACTGTTTAGTCTCTTGACTAATGAACCTGCGGGATCCAAGCACCCGGCAGATTGCCTGGCTTTCGTTTAAACTTCCGTGGAAAGGGTCATTCGGCAGAAGTTGAGGAAGATGGATGCTGGCCGCTTTCAGTATTCCGTTACGGTTCCATTCGTGGAATAGTAAAAACAGTTATCGTTGCATCGCGTCCGAGTAAAGTATTAATTTTTAAGGTGAATCCAACTTGTTGGGTAGACCTTCTCGCGATGCAAAGCTAGGAAGATATTGCGAATAGAAAATAAAAATGTGAAAGCTGTTTCTTAGAAGACCTATATCGCCTAACTAGGTTGATCGTTGGCCTTTGTCGCGTCCATTTCCATGTAGCCGTTTCAGAAGAACGTCTCTTCCTTCCGTCTGGTGGCTTGATTGATTGGACAGTAACTAATGAGCCTCGGCTAATTGCTCGCGGTAATATTCGCCAGCAAAAACGAGCCAAAGCACACATAGCTGACCCGTGACTTCCCTAAGATCACAGGACTCCCCACGCCGCTTCCTGGCCACGACCTTCCGCCCGACCTTCTGGATGCTTACCGCTAATTATTTTGGCTACCCTCTCATCGGCTTCGTTTCTGTCCCTTCTAACTGATTCTCCTTTGTTCTCTGGTCGCTATCATTCGATAGGATTTATGTCTCTACGAAATGATTCGTCGTTTCATTGACCGGATTATTCGTGATATCAGAGACGGACCTTTAGTGGGTGTTGATGGTTTTCAAAGTGTCCGTATGTTTCAAGTATCATAAGTCGAGAAGGCGTAACTGGGGATACGACAGTTTCATTTCATAACAGATACGATGGAAAATGTACGATCAATAAAATTGACACGCTACCGTTTTCTAACCTCGGTTCGTTACGCTTCCTAAATCGATGCACAATGGAGCAGTCGTTTTTATAACGAACGAGGATATTGAATTGGACTTTTATTAGATCGCCGATAAACGCCCTCTGAGTTTTCTAGCGGAATATAAACGCCGTCGAAATTGGACTCGCCCATCGACTCCTAGAAATCCCTTCTGGCACCAGACTAGAGCGCGCAAGGGCCAATTATGTTGCCACGAGGAGGAGGAAGCACCACAGAGATTCTGGTTAGGGTCCGCCGGATTAACCCTCTACGCGGTTCCTTTTACCCTCGAATTCCACGCGACGAATATTCGCGATTCTTTTCCTTCGGTACTTAGGATCCAAAAACCTATGATCACATTCTACTCCCTTGCTTTTTCAATTTTTGTTACTTTGTAAACGAACGATCGCGATTGATTTTCGCGAAATTAATTTCCCGCGTGTCTTCTCCGCGTAGCTATCTAGGGAACTAATTGTAAATTGCTCGCTCGCTTGCTTCGGACAGGTCGTTCATCTTTCTTTTACGTTTCTTCTCTCTTGGTTGTTTTTTCCAAGCCTGTTCCCTTGGCAGTGGTTTCGCTAGAAAGTAGATAGGGACAGGGGGAATCTCGTTATTCCAGTTCTTGAAATTTTTTGCGAATCGGCTATTTTTCTTGAATTTTATTTGATTTATTGGAGTTAAGTGTTTACCTCTCGTGATACTTATTGTACATCTCGTACGTATTCGTGTGCTTATATTAAAATAAAAATAATAGAGAATAAAATAGAAGCATTTTGTTTGTATTTAAATATGCTGTCTACGAAGAGAATAAATTGTGCCTCGAGCCGGCGGCGGTCGCCGTAAAGTAAACATTATTAGAATAAAATCGATCTTACTCGTATATTCGTTAAAAGTCTCTGAACGGACGAAGAATTCTTGTAAAACTTTTCAAATCATTCAGAATTAAGAGGGTGCTTTGGAACTTTGAGTAAAAAATTTAGGATTTTTTGCAACGTTTTTATTCTGTGTAATTATTTATCCGAGTGTTTGTTAAAGTAAAACAATGAGGGCAATTTTTGCACCTGTTTTCCGTTCATTTCTACGTCAAATCAGCTGATATTACATTTTCATTTACTTATTCTTATAGTTTACGTACTTTATTGCGTAAGAATTTCGTAGAAATTTATTTGAAGTATTGTTGAGGGCAAATAACGATGTGTGAAAACCAAGCAGTATTATTTTTGCTTTGACGCAAGGAGTTAGAATAGACAGACTTGGAGGTACATTAGACAGATGTCAAAGTTCCTATGTGATCTTCCAGTGAAAACAACATATGCAAAGTGTCGAGGGAGTTTGCTTTCTGTATTTCATTCAGTCTATTGAAGAAAGTGACGATGTAGGTGACGAACTTTCGTAACTCTGTAATTTTTTCGAACTCTTTACCTTCACGTCTATTATCCGTCATAAGTTTTTCCGTCTGTCCAAACTATCCTCATGTTACCAAATATAATGCCATGGAGGATATAATTCTATGAAGGATGAATAGCAGGGAATGTGAGGCAAGTTTCTCAGGTTCAAATGGAGTACACGTTTAATGTTATGCCTAAAAAGATTCTTAATTAAAAATTGTCCAAACCATCCTGGGGAAACACTACTATTCGAACATATCTGATGAAGCAGGTTTTTCAAATTTCACACTTGTTTTATTTACAATTGACTGATCATCTACGTCTGTAATTCCGGTAATTATTGTATACGTGGACCTATAAGCTTGCAAAGTTTCAGATCAATACTTGACATACACTTCGTCAGTGTGCAAAACATAATCGACACAAGGATCGCTCAAAGTATCGCTTCGTCGTTAAGATAGTACAGTAAGAACTTGAATCCTTAGATTCTTCTTTGCAATATTTTGCATTATTTTATCTATTTAATCCCTGTCTAGTAGGCTTAGGATGACTTCCGGATTACAGGTTTACTTTTGTTTATCTAGTAAGCTTTATATAATTGTCCGTGTTTTCTTAACCCTATTCATTATTAACTGTAAAATCGGTAGTCTAGTAATCTTACAATTTTTATTTTTAGTGTTTATAATCAGTCTTCATAGACATCTAATTTTGTTTAGATTCGAACGGTGTCGATCTTAGCGTGTGTCACGAAATTTGTAATTGAACAAACGTCTTTCACTTGAAATCGAAACGTATTTGAGAATCTAATCGCACCATCTTGTATAGTCGGAGCGAGAGTTTTGGCGAGAAATCGGTGGTCGGTTTCTCGATGCGGAGGATGGCGTGACGGCCGAAGGCCGGTTAGGCAGATGCATGGCAACGAGTTGACATCGAGCGCTGCGGGCTAGCGTGGCTCTGGTGCTCTCCTCGTGGCTTGGAACACGCACACGCGAGCAACACCCCGTGCGTTTCGCTGGAAAAAGGGAACAAGCGTGGAGCGAAGCTAGAGGCTCGGTCGTGCGCGAGCGCGTGCACGCACGGCTTAGGCACGCACACGACCTGATTGTTGCCCGTTGTGTTGTCTATACACACGTCGGTGGCGCGGGTAGAACCCCTCCACCGCCACGACACATGGGATAGTAATGAAGGACAGAGATACGAGGCGGGTCTTCCTCCACGACGCGACGTAGGGAGCCAAGCCGACGGGTACGGGAACGTCGTCACGCGAGAACGCGGCCAGCTGACGTTCTCTCTCGATACACTCCCTCGCGTTCTCTTCTTCTCCTACGTGCACGACCGCCCCCTTCTTCTCCGCGGTCGCGCGCACTCCTTTCCGCCCTCCCATTGTCTTCACGCTTTTGTACGCGGCCGCGAAGCCACCCTTCCTCGCAGAGTCGACATCGGGCTACCGGATGATATCGTACTCATTCGGCCTCTCTGGCCACTATTCGCCCTTTCCCCTCACATACCCCCCATAAACGATATTTTTCGCCCCAAAATCATCCTCGCGTTCATTATTTTATAGAAACATTCGAAACAGGTGTCGTCGATTTCAATCTCTGGACACTTTACCGCCCCTCAGCCTTAGAACGGTAGCCTTTTGCCTGAATATGTTTCAACCCTTTCAGTGCTACAGATGCTTATACCATAACAGAATTATCAATAAATTTTATTATTTATTAACAGTGTTTACACTAAAGTAGAATATTCCGTCTCTAACGAGTAGCACCCACAGGGTTGGTCTGCGAATAAAACGCGAACGGGGGTGCTAACGAGTCTAAAATGTTCATTCGGTGGAAATAAAGTTTGCCCAATCGTGTAATTTTAAACGCTGCGTACGTTTTGAAGCAGCGAAATTGGGAAAAGTCAAGTTGACGTTCGAGTTTAATTACCCCTCGTCTTTACTTCGATTCAGCTTGTTTACGGTGGTTCGAAGAAAACCAATTTTTCCAGGCTAATTTTGGATCGCCACTTCCTTTGCGGAAGACCCATTAGATTGAGAAAGGTGGACTCCACTGTCACTCATCTACGGCGGGTCTCCCGTAAGATCGCCTCTGTAATTATACAGGACCGTTCCTACTCTCTGTCCCCTACCCTTCCATTCTCGTACCTTTTGTCCTCTTCCAGTCTGCTCTCCCTCCGTCTACCACCGATCGGTACGTATTTTTTTTCTTTCTTCGTCCAAATACGTGGAAAAAGGAAAGGAAAGTCACTCTTAAGGTGGTCGCCCGCGCGGTGAATGGACGGCTGAAACAAAAGGACGCCGCGTTTCATCGGCTACGTCAAAAGTGACGATCTTGGAGGGGGTGAAAGAACTCTACCGCGAAGGGTGTGGCGCGCCCTTCTACCGCCACGAGCATCCTTTCAATGAGAGGTTACGGGTGCCGGCGGATGTTGCTCCTTTTCCCGCTCGAATCTAACGCGGGAAACTGAGTTAAGTATTAGGTTGTCCCGCAAGTTTGTGCCGCTCGACGTTCTCAAACTAACGAGGATAAAATTTGTAACTTAGTAAGAAACAAATAAAATTTGTTGGTTCAGGGGATTTCCGAAGTTCCAAACGTTAACATTTCAACAAAGTTCAAAGTGTAGATTTACACAGAATGAAATTTTCCCTAAACTTAATAACCGGAGATAAGAAATGGAGCATATACTTAGTATTGTTCGTTACTTTTTCTCTCGATATTGTTCGCGAAGTCATTCCCACCAATTCCTACAATTGTAATAATGACGCAATTACGAATGAATCAAATACCGAAAGAACAAAAATAAAATATTTATATTTTAATCGCATTGTTAAGTTTTTCTAATGGAAATAATAACAAACAAGATTATATTTACTCTCACTGGTAAGAATTAGAAAAGAAATGCGAGATAATTAATATACTTTTTATTATAAGTAAGCTGAAAAATACCAGTGAAAGTATCGTTTATTTTAAGCTTAAACTACAATACGAAAATCATGTAATTCTTTTAAAAATACTATATACTTTGATTTCAGAATGATTTGAGAATCTGTAGCGTAAATAAACGTTGAACATTTTTCTTTATTTCACTTTCTCCCAGTATTTCTCACTTTCGTTTAGAATGTGATCAAACTTAACAGAGATAACAATGGACAATTTTCAAGTAGCTCCCTTGATAACGTTCGTGTCGCGAAATCGAGCCAGCGAACATTAGCGAGGGAATACTGTACATCAATTAAAAAATGTTAACGTTTTAAGGAACAGCGTTCAACTAAATTTGAATACAAAATTTAAAAAATTTTTTAACGACGATATTAGGAGTTTGTCGAAGGAAAAGGAGAGAGATGCCAAACGAGAAGGGGTTTACTGTTTTTCATGTAATTCCATGATACGTTTGACATATTGCTTCAAGTTGTAGTACGTAACTCGAACATATGGGACGACCTAATATTAGGTTGCAATATACAGGGCGTTTTGAAATGTTAGAACGCACTGTTCTTTACCATTTTACAATCTGAGACTTCGTTTCCGACATACAAGGCCGTCGTAATTTCTTTTACAAAAATTATGAGGCAGAAGCAATACGAAGAATCGAAAGAAAATGTGAAGTTAGAGAAAGAATTGAGTTATCAGTAATGTTTAGCAACGAATATAGTATCTGCACGCTCGAAGGTGTTAAAGATTGATAAGGAGCGAATCGAGGGGTCAGTTAGTTATAGTAATTTATGAAGCAGCAGGAGGAAAACTGTGGTATTTGAATGCATGGTAGATAGGAAGGGATAGGTTGTTTTCGCGTACGGTGGAAAAGAATTCATCGCGGTGATAATAGCACAACTCGGGATTAGGTTTAATAGTAGCGAACTAATCGTTGAACCTAGCCCATTATTCTGCTATTCTTGGCAACGTTACTTCTAAAGTATTTTTTTGTAGTGAAACCGACGACCAGTGAAAATACGATCGTACGTTTATAAGCGTTCCGCGAGCGAATTTATTGGAAAACAATTTTAGCTAAGTTCGATATAATATTTGATTAGCAATTAAAAATTTTTTTCATATTCGTCCAAGTTTCTTTCAGTGGGAGGTAACTTATCAATCGATAAGTATATTTAAAGAGTAAATTTAAAGCTTGGAAAATACCTGTTGTGCATCGTATTCTCCTTCGAGTATGGGGTCTCGAATACTATTTTATCGAGAGTATCGACAACACGATCGACGGTCGCGCGACAAGGCGGTATTCGTCCTCATTGAATATTAACCGCGATAAAACGCGTCATCCTTGACACGCGGCTTGCGCGCTCCTCTGCGCGACTTCTTTTGTTTTTCTCGCCCCGAGATCCGCCGCAAAGCTGCGTACCATCGTTAAATTAAACGAAACTGAAATTCTAATGAGCCGGATGTTCGTACGATCTGGTGCACCTGATCTGTAATTTCATACCCGCATATGTCCGTATGCCTGCATGCACCAGGTAGCTTAGCGAAGTGAAAAAAGGAGGAGTAAGCTAGTATAAAGAGCATAAAACTCGCGAGCGTTATTTGTTACCATGTCAGGCTCCGAGTAAAGGACGATGCTCGATGACCATTTTTGGTACTCGTCCAGAAAGTGGAATTTTTGCAACTAGACATTCTATTCGAATACTAGAAAATTTGTCTACATCCGATTCTTTTTTATTTTGCCTTCATAGCATACCTTTTGGGGCATTTGTTTACTTGGGACAAATGGTAAAGACGAAATCTAGTCGAGAAAATAGTCGAGACTTTGTTTAATGGAGACAAAAGGTACTTGAAATTAATGCGTCGCGACAAGTATACTTTTTTGTAAAACTCTCGAGTGGCCTATGGCGGTTTTTGAGCAGGTTCGCGACGTCGAGCGTCGAGTTTGTTGTCTCGGAGCCCACAGGGTGGGTGGGACATGGTCCGAGCTAAATATAGGAAACGGTTTCGGACGGCGTGGTAATACTCCGTGTAGAACACGGTCAAACACATTGTTTGCGGGCAACGCCCACCCATACTGGCCCCAGCTTTTACTGCCGAGCAGTAAAGAACGAAAATTATGATCGGAGCTTGTCACTGCTCCGGGCGTCGAGGAGCTCTCTCTAAGAAAGATCCGCCATCGGGGTTGCCTCTGTCCCCCCAAAGACGCTCGTTTCCTCGCAATTTTGGCGCGCGTTGCGAAGACGTGGCATTACAAATGTAAATTAAATAGATGGAAAACGTTTCCAGCGAAAGGAAAGCCGCACCGCATGGATACGAGACGCGTTTCGATAACATCGATGCATTTACGTTTGTAAATTGATACTCTCGCATCGAGCATTTCCACGGAATGTCTTTAAACGACTCGAGATTTCATCGAGACACGCGACTATCGTAACCGATACCTATCAATTACATCGAGTTTGATACCTGTTTAGATACATTTGCAACCTGCATTGGGCAAAATATAATCTGACGTAATAAAACCTGCGATTAATCATTACGATTACCGAGTAATCGATAACTATTATTAATGATTAATATCAATAATCGAAGCCAATACAGTCGTCAGGCGTCGTCGACTCGTTAATCATTAATGACAAAATGATTACGCTTTTAATTATGATTGATAATTTAATAATACAAAATTAAAAAGAAGCTGGTAAAGTGGTCATTCGTTCGATAATTACAAATTGTTGATTTACGATCGCAGATTGAAAAGATCCCATTTCAGTTAATCGTGATTAATTTCGTCAATGAATTACGAAAGTAATCGCAGAATAATTGATCGACTACCGACAAAATTTAAGTAGCTAATCTTTTTATGCGAATTTAATAAGTTTTCAACTACCAACTTTGAACGTTGATTTCAGAAAGTATCATTATGTTTGAATTGTATCGATATTACTAAAAATGACAGGCGTATCGTACTAACAGGAATGATAATAACGTTAGCTGTTCGAGAGTCCAACATAATGATTGGAAATCGATATATGTATATCGGTGCTAATCAGTATGTTATCTGATTGACCCCATCATTAGAGAGCCATGAGCTATATAACAGCGTTAATCAAGTTTGCAATCCAAAGACAAATACACGTGTCTACGTGACGTTTTAAAGGGTGGCACACCCTTTGTTTTTGAGAAGTTTAATGCAAGAATCGAGACGCGATCGTCGAGGAAGAATGGGGAAAGGCCACGGAAACTGCGAAATCCAATGGCGGAGAGAAAGTCCCTGTTTCGCGAGATGCGAAACGCAATTACACCGGGCGATAAAAGTGTTGCTTCGCGCTGTAATTTAGAAATATTTTTACGTCGGTCTCGTTCTGGTCGGGAAACGAGAGCCTAGGAACAGAACCGCCATTTCGCCGGGGCAATTTATCCCTGAGTTTCCACGTTGCTCCTGTTTATATTCTACTTTTCGTCGGGGGAACTATCGCTAACGTGTTCCCCTCTCGATAACGAGAATGTAAAATTCAGCCGTAAAAAAGACACCTGAAGCGTGTTGAGAAATCGTTGGAGGAAACATCAATTTTTCCAGTCCGGATCATTTGCGTTTCAAGGATCGATTTTTTGACTTTCTTTTATTAATTTCTTCTTATACAAAACCATAATTTCGAGGTTTTTTTTTTAAAATTGCTAATGTTTATTGCAGATATTCTAGATCCATCGCCCCGTAAAATTTCTTTAACGCATTCGTTGCTAGATCGAAAAACAATATTCTGCAAGACTAAAAATTAAAATTTCAGACCGTTGTAAGCTATAGAATTTGTTTCGGTACTTATTTTTGTAACCTTGCGAGATTAAGATTCATAAATCTCATTCAAATTTATTTCCCTCGACGTCTCAATTTGAGAAATAATTTTTCTAGTTCCCTAGAGGAAAATCCAATCACTCATATATGACATGGCAGTAAAAGTGTCAAAATGGGTAAGGTCTGCGTTCGAGACTTCCCTTGTAAGTCTTTCTAGGGTTAAAGCAGAAAGTTTGTCGGGTACAGGGAGGACCTATCGGCTTTAGGGAAGTTCAGTGGCGACTGGTCGCAGGCGGCGGCGAGCAACGTCGACGCGAGCCCTCTCGACGCCTAATTGAATGGCATTTTATTTAGCACAGTTCCCCGCACTCTGGATAGCCGCCATTTACCTCAATTACGTAATTCACCGTACACAACCGACCGCGCAGCTACCCACCATAGACACTGCATGGCGATGGTCATACCGTTGCCGATGGTGGTGGTGGCGGCGGCGGTGGTGGCGGTGGTGGTGGTCAACTGATGACACGTGTTTGCGCTACCGCCGCCGTGCAATTAGCCCCCCAATGTAATTTCGCACTGTAAGAGCGTGCCATGCTCTTTTGGCCTAGTGCCGTACCTGAGGGCGCATCTGTACCCCCGTATTACCAAGAGGGAAGTGATTTTCTTCGGGAGACGTAGAAAAATTTGATTTTAAGTACTCCACCGCCGGCGATTCGTCAGTTATTTTTGCATCCGGTTTTCTCCATCGACGGATAACGATTCCGTGGCTGGGACTGGTCGTCCTCGAGCTTCTGACCCACTGGTAAAAATTCGATGCTCTCTCGCGCGGTCCCTAACCTTACTTTTTAACAACTCTCATCGTTGAACCTGAATTTCATCCCTATTATTTCCAGCTCTTCGACTTGCAGGAAATCGGGGCTGAAAATTCCTATAATAATCGAAGTTATTCGACGAGTGGTAGTCCTACCCAATCTTACTTGTTCCTTAGCGACCACCCCCTTTCTTCGTAGACACCTTACAACGATCGAGGCTCTCGCGCAATTATCGAGATTTCGCGTCTAGGTTTCAATCAAAATTCCTGTAATAATCGAGGTATTCGACGAGTAGTTGTCCTATCCAATCTTACTTGTTGCTAGCGATCACTCTCTTTGTTTGTACACACCATCGAGGTTCTCGTCCAATAATCGAGGTACTATTGTACAGTGTTAAGACTATTTTCATGCAGGTCTAAAGAGTAAAGAACTAGACATCGTTTAAAAAATTCTACCCCGTACTGCGTCACCCTGTACGTGCGTCCAAATAGCTGTAGAGTCCCGCGGATGGCTTTGTTTACTTGGAAATCGTTCTTCCGTGGTTTTCATTGTCCAACGACGTGTAATTAATCTCACGTGCTCGGACGATTCTATCGGGAATAAATATTCGTGTAATTGAAGCATCGAGTAGGTGTGCGCCGCTGGAACGTGACGCAATGTTAATGAACGGGATATTATCCCTGCAACCAGTATCATTGCGAACGATACCCGTGGTCGGGGACGGTAATCGTGCTCGGCGACTGATTAGGCGTAATTATCATTCGGTCGAAGAAATGTCCCCACGCTGAGCGGCCCGTCGCGCTGACAGCGGGCGTACGCTTCGGCTCCCGAGTCTTTCTCGTGATTTTTGCTTTATCTATTGTTCGATTCCGTTAATATTTATGTAGATAAACATTGCAACGGTAGCGATCAATTATTAGAAAATATTTTAAATAGCATTATAGAAAGCGAAACTGGTAAAAATCAAGGCACGAGTAGAAATTGGGACGTTCACCCTATCGGTGAACGATATTATAACGAACGAAGCATGGTGGCTCCGTGGCGTACACAGAAGTCATTCGTCCGAGCAGCGAAATTGCAGGGGGATAGACGCGAAATTATTTACATTAAATTAATCGTTCGCTGGAAGACAAAGGTTGTTGGTGGGCGAACGAGAACGACTGGCAAGCTTCAGATTATCCGCGAACGGGATCTGATCCTTTCCGCGCCTTCACCTGTCTACCGTGCTGCATTCGAAGATACGATCAGCGAAACCGCCTGTCGCGACGTTACAAAATTTCCTTCGTAAATTTTCTCCGGCGTCCGTGCTACCAGACTCCTATACCAACCGCGAAATTGTTCCGATAAAAAATTCTATTACCTATAATACGACCACCCACGAGATTGGCATCTTTCGAAGAAAATTTAGGTCGCGCTGCGTCGCGCCGTACACCCTTTCGCGGTATGCAATTTTCAGCTTGTTTCGAAACTGCCCTAAGAGAAAGCTATAAATAACGCACCGGGACAAAAACAAGGAACGAAAATGGAAATATTTAACGTAGGACAATTTTTTAAGGATCTATCTCGGCTAAGAGTTAAGAGTTGAAAACTAGATTTAACACTTTGACTGCCACGTCATCCATATATTTACCACTATGATACTAGAAAAATGAATTCTCAAGTTAAGACGTTGAGGGAAGTAAATTTGGATATAATTTTAACAAGGTTACAAATATAAGTACTGAAATAAATTTTAGGTTATGTACCTTATAATGGTCTAAAATCAAAATTTTACTTTAGCAGAATATTATACGATTTTGATCTGGCAGTGAACGTGTTAAGTACGTAATTTATGTGGTACGAAAATCAAATTTATACGAAAGATCCTAATGGGGAAACACCTATGACCCACGAATTCTATTGCTATTGTACTTGTTACCTACAACTGGCAGATTGTAAATGTCTTTATAAAAAGGAGGAATTTATCTCGTCTCTTTTTGGAGAGCTCGAAGTTATTTCGTTGAATCGGTCGAAAAGTTCCGTTTTGAAAAATAAATCCAAGCGATTAGCAGCGTCGTTGCGTGCACACGAACGGAAAAACGTGTCGTTCGAGCCGCTCCACCTCCATCTGCCAGCGGTCCACTCCTTTCGCGGTGGGTTAATGGGCGGAGCCAAGGACGTTGCTGTTGCCAAACTGTCACGTTGACGTTCGACTGTCTTTCATTGGATGCGCGTTCCTGATTCCTCGTTTCGACGCGAGCGTATATCGCATAGAAGTCCATCGAATCGTCGTCTAACGCCGTAATCACCAACCTTGAAGGTCGTACAAGCACTGCTATCGGGCACAGCGATACGAAATATTATTTATTTACTTTCCAATTCCAATTAGTACGCCTGTTTCTATAATTGTTTTTTACTATTTTCATAGTTGAAAGTGACAATTCTCACTTATATAGAGAATATATTATTAAGAGCTATACAATTTTAGCTGCGATACGAAGTCCATGAAAAAGTACTATACATTAAATTTTCTTTTCCTTTAAAATCCATTACTGAGAACGATCGTTTAAAACTTTTGCATATGGTCTTATTCCATGCCCATCGTCGTCGGTTAAAAATTTCTATCAGTCCGAAGCTGAACGTCACAAAGACATCTCGGGAGAACGGTATTTTCGACATCCGAGTACAATTTCGAGCAACTGAAGGAAGGCCATAGGCATCGGATCTTTCTCGTACAACGGAATTCACTTGCGCTCCAGATGACACCGAGCCCTCAACCCTTAATTCCCGTCGTGTTCGCGGTCGATAGGGAACGGAGAGTCTCGACGGTGGCCGAAACTCTGCGCTCCATGCATTGTAGAAGCGACCGCTCGGTTAGCGTGGTCTCTGTGTTTCCTCCCGAGCTATACCCCCGACGGAGTCTATCGAGAGTAGTGGCGGCATAGCGCGCGCACGACGAACGAAAAGGGCCCTGGACAGGTAGAGAGAACACCTCCGCAGTCGAAGGTGCCCCGAGGGCGTCAGGAAAACGTGGGCGTGGTCGTAAACGGTGACCGCCCACGCGGACACCATAATGGCCTCCGCACGACCAATGAGTCGGCTCGACGTCACGGGCGCGCGGTGGGGATAAGCGAGGCGCGCCAATCGGACGGCGTTGTAACGGCCGCGAGAGGCGTGGTCTCCTGTGGCGCCACCGCGGCGATTTTCAGAAACCGCGCACCGGGCTCCGGGGAGAGGCTCTGGCTTCATTATGTATCATTATACCGGTCCGCGCCGCGCGGTGTGCACTGCAGTTACTGGGCCAGGCGCGCGTGTGTGCTCTTCTCTCTTCCTCGTCGTCCGATCTCGTCCGTTCTTCTTTGCTTCTTCTTCTTCTTCTTTCTCTCTACGCTGGCCGGGCGCATCGTCGCGGCCGTTCTCGTCGTCACCAGGTCGGGCATCCACGATGCTCCATCGCGAATAATCACCGCGACGCGCGTGTAAAAAGCACTTGCTGGTTGCTGATCGAGCGTGCGCGCGCGCGCACGCGTGTGTCATCGGCGACGTGCAATTAAATCAGGGCTACGCAGTTCTCGCGAGTGTGCTGTCACCAGTGGCCACCGACAGATTATCGGTTCCCGTCGGAGAAGCTGGACCGACTCCGATTGTCCAGGATCGATCAGCCGCGTACCAACGGTCAGTGCCGCGACCGTGGCGCGTATCCGTCGACGGGACGTCATCCGCGGGCCAAAACAGTGACGGCGACGTTCCCATCGGGGATCGGGAAGAAGACCGGTCAGTGAAAAGAACCGGTACGCGTCGATGGACAGTTCGATATCGTCCAGCGACGTACGAAGCTACTCGTGGCTGACTATTCTGTGCGGTTGTCGAGCAACGATCCTTGGATTCCCGTCGCGAACAGCTACGCGGGTGAAGTGCTTAGTGATCTGACAATAGCAAACTCGAACTCGAACGAGAAGGAATTCAGAAACAGTGAACACGTGTGATCGTGTGGATGATCGTACGTCTATCCCGACAGTGATACATCCAGGACGAACGAGAGGACTAGTCCCGCAACGATCGGACAAATCTTCGTGAATCAAATGTCGACCGTTCGCATCTCCAAGTCCAGGACGCCGTGCCCGTAGTCAGTATCCACGGTCGACCAGCGTGAAATAGAGGCCCCAAGATTCGGGCCCCGTACGGTATTCGCGCGACGGCGGCGGCGGCGACGACGTCGTCGGCGAGTTTGTCCGCGAGAACCGTGGGCTGTGGCGGCGGCATCGACGTCGCGACTAAGGTGGAGCGTCCGGGCAGCACGACGACGCTCAACTTCACGGACCTGGGGAGCCCATTCGGGGCGGGCGACCCCTGTCCGTCCAGCACCCCGACCCCGAACAGCATGTCGGGCGGCGGTGGACCGTCGGGCGGCGGCGGTGGTGGTGCTGGCGGCGGTGGAGGCGGCGGCGGCGGTTCCGACATGGAGCAGCATCTTCATCACACGGGCCTGGGCTCGGTGACACCAGGACCCCAGGGTGGAAACGGCGGCGACAGCACCGCGTCCAGCACCCCGGTATCCCAGAGCGGCAAGTCTGCGTTCATCGAGCTGCAGCACAATAACCTGTACAATCCCGCCAGCCTGCGCGGCGGTTACCCCGGCGGCCACAACGTCCCCGGTGCCCATCAGTTCTCGCACCAGGTCGGCGCGCTGGGCCATCAGACGTCCGGGCCCGGCAGCGGGAACCAGCAGCACGCAGAGGCAGGATTCCCCAGTCCCAGGTCCGCGCTAGCCGGATATCCGTTCGCGCCCATGCACCAGCACAACGCCTACGGATATCACTTGGGATCGTACGCGCCCCAGTGCCCCTCGCCGCCCAAGGACGGTGAGTACCCTAACTGTATGTATTCGCAGCCTTTTTTATTCCTATTCTATTATAGACGATAATTAACCTAGATCCCGGGATCGAAATCGCCAGTTCGCCGCTTCCGTTCGGCCGTCTTTTACGGCTCGATAAGTTCGATAAGCAAAGACCAACGATCGGACTTGGAACGACCTTCCCTCTAGCCGACGTTTCGATCCCCTGCTTTGGATCGTCTTTTACATAAGTCGCTCTAGGTTCGAGAACAAGTTTAATAAGATCGTCCGGGGTTAATTGCTTTCGCGCGGGGAAGATGATAAGAATGAGTCCAGGCGATCGAAGTGTATAGCTTGACTGGCTTGTGTCATCCGATATCGGTTAAACGTAATTAGACTGTGGAAGGACGATCGACTTTAATCGAGTCCAAGGATCTTATTTGGCTCGAGCGAAGGATCGAGAAATTCGGAGTATATCGAGTGGAAGCAGTGTTCAGTGATTTCGAGGGCCCGGGAATCGTCGAAGAGTCTACGATGAAGTTCTGTGTGACTTTTGTTTACGGATATCGTAAATGACGTGAAATTTTTGACAATGTTTCGGTTCCTCTATGTTGTGCGTGTTTTTCAACGATGGGGATTCACCCTAGGCTCTTCGAAACATTAGTTTGTAAGGCGAAAAAAAATCGAGAAACCGTCGTGCCAGCTCTACTTTCGCGTACCGCTCGAAGTTACGAAGAATGCACTTAAGCAATGTTCGCTATGCGGTAGAAATTTATCTTCTCATTCATAAAATGCATTTTTATGATAGTAATAGCGTTAGTCATTAGTTTATGCAACATGGAATCCTGACCAACGATGAACTAATCTTTTGCAAATATTCTGATCAGTAAATACTCGTAGAGGTCTTCGACAATATTCTTAATTTACTTTTAAACATTCTGCCAGATATTGACAGAATTTGTGCAATTCACCTTGTAGTGCTGGTTATACCTAATCAAACGTCTCCGTTCGCCAGTGAATTTTAATCCAAATGGTCAGTTCTTCCACAACTTCTTCAATCAAAGAATCCTTTGTAATCAGAAATAAATCCAAAACTCTCAAGACTCTTTTCTAAAATTCCGAGACCATACTTGCAATGTTTCGTGGATCGAAATAATTTGTAAAAATAATCTGACGTTCGTACAGCGTCAAGCAACAAATACGTAGCAGTTATTTAATGGAGACACGATAGAGAAGTTGCTGTAAATAAGCATAAACATTGAAATGTCATAGGGAGTACAACTCGCGTAATCAACGTGTTTCATCCTTGTCTTCTTCGAACGACGATCTGTTTCACAAGTAATTATTCAGGAAGTCGTTTTTAAAGCCTGTGGAAAGTGTAGTAGAACCGAGTTACCATAAAACTGTTGCTACAGAGTAGGAACAACTAAATAGTATCTCGTTTGCCAAGGATGCGTCCGCGCACAATGGTGGAAAATGACTGTTTTAGGTACTCTCGCAGAAAGGAAAATTGTTACGGAACGCGTTAGCTGGTGTTCCCTTGTAGAAACAGTTTTACGATTTCTTCCTTTTCCTAGGTTTTGCTCGTATTTTTTGATCGATTTCTCGAATAATTCCGAAACGGGTAGTGGTTCGAAAAAGATAGAATTGCTCTTGATGTTCAGAACTTTGGTCGTGTTTATTATAACTCTCATATCGCATCTAAACTGAATAACATGGCGAAGTATTAGGGGGTAACATATTTTTAGATTTAAATAAAATTGTTTAATATTTTTATGTGCAAGTTTAGGGTCTCTCAGAAATCTATCTACAAACTTTCTTAGGGATTGTGTGGCCCAGGTTGAGAACCACTAGAATTTTGTTATATTTTGAAATGGATTAAAGAAGTAATGTATCTTTTAGTATTATCCTATGCTATGTTAACAATTTTTCAAGTGTATAGTGAGACAGAATTCCCAAGGAGTAGCTGAGATGTGTAATTATGAAATTGTAAAAGTAAATTTGATCATAACTGACGGTGAGATTAAATATTTGAGAGCTTATTTATGCTCGTTTAAAATGAGCTCCGTGCCAGTGAATAACATCAGTGATTGCTTGGACAATTTGCTCCACGCGTTTCCGCCATCTTGTAAGAATACCGCATTTTCATGGTTACTCTTACCAACGTTTAGTTTCCTTTAAAATTCCAATGTGCTTTGGTAGTACGTATAAATAAATATGATCCAACATTTTCATTTATTTTGAATTTCCCTGATGCAAAAAGTTTCTCAAAACCATTGAAATTCTTGAGCAGCAAAGAGTTAGTCTGAAGGAACGATTAGCGAAGAAGAAGAAATAAATTCTGTTATCTCTGAAGAAAGAATTAATGCAGGCGAAACTAATTATGACAGTGATTATGGAGATGTAAGCATTATTCATGCTTCTCTTACACTATTTTACATGGTAATGGACTACTTTTCGTAATAATTCATTACGTTCGTTATCAGAATATGATTCAAAGTAAATAATGATTTATATAACAGTGATGTTTGTAATTTATTACGAGTATTTGGACACTATATGCCAGACGCTATAAGATAATAACGCGATTCTATTGTAATTCACGCGCAAGTAATTACATCTCTCTACTGTATGTATACAATTCAACATTTTCTCTGTAATTTTTTATTATCAAATCTCAATGTTTGGAAGATGGTCACCGAAAACGTTCGATACGGTTCCCTTTGCTCGACTGTTTCTCGCAATTTTGTCAACATCGATCGCGTAAGAAACCGTCGGTGTTGTCTTGTGGTGGAATTCGTCAAGTGACACGCGGCCTTCCAATGCCAAAAGGTTCTCCACCCCTGGTCTATGCTGATTCCTTACCGCGGCTGTTCTAGAAAAAAAGGAACGAAAACGGAAGAGGGAATCTAGAGTAGCAGGTAGTGGTCGGTCGACGGCCTGCCCGCGGACGGGCACAATAACGCCGGGAAGCGGAATAAGATATACGGGCTAGGAAAGAGAATCCTCTCAGGGACCCGAAAAAGTCCCGCAAAGCGGCTAACGAACGAAACAAAAAGCCCCCGGCTGAACGAGAACAGTCGCGGGCTGGCCGTGTCCTCGAGAGGCGCTTCCAGATACATTCAGTCCGCCAGATACGCGACTGTTCTTCTTTTCTTCCGTTGCTTCTTCCAACCTACTCTTGGAATCGCATTAGCGCGACGGATCGCGACTTTTCTTTCGTGCGTGAAATCGCTAGTCAGGCTAATTATCGTTTCTCGTTTACCAGGCGGTCTTCCTTCGCGTCGATCATCCAGCCTCGAGGATGTATCCCTCCGCAATACATATTATTTTGTTTTGGAATCAGTTTAATTTTTTCAAACATATACCAGAATTCTAACACCTTGCACTGCCTTCAGAGGGTTGGTTTTTAGTTTCTAAATTGTTTTACGTACGAACAAATTAAGGTAGCGTCAGACTAATTATCGTTATCCCTTGGCGTAAAATTTCCCTTCTCAATACGAATTATTTTATTAAAAATAAATGCCTCGATTCTTTCCAAAATATAACGGAATTCTAACGCCTTGTACTGCCTTCAGAAGGTTGGTTTTTAGTTTCTAAATTGTTTTACGTACGAACAAATTAAGGTAGCGTCAGACTAATTATCGTTATCCCTTGGCGTAAAATTTCCCTTCTCAATACGAATTATTTTATTAAAAATAAATGCCTCGATTCTTTCCAAAATATAACGGAATTCTAACGCCTTGTACTGCCTTCAGAAGGTTGGTTTTTAGTTTCTAAATTGTTTTACGTACGAACAAATTAAGGTAGCGTCAGACTAATTATCGTTATCCCTTGGCGTAAAATTTCCCTTCTCAATACGAATTATTTTATTAAAAATAAATGCCTCGATTCTTTCCAAAATATAACGGAATTCTAACGCCTTGTACTGCCTTCAGAAGGTTGGTTTTTAGTTTCTAAATTGTTTTACGTACGAACAAATTAAGGTAGCGTCAGACTAATTATCGTTATCCCTTGGCGTAAAATTTCCCTTCTCAATACGAATTATTTTGTTAAAAATAAATGCCTCGATTTTGTTCAAAATATAATGGAATTCTAACGCCTTACACTGTCTTCGTTGGTGTTCAGTTTCAAAATTGTTTCGAAGAAATTAAGGTAACGAGTTACCAGTCAGGCTGATAAACGTTTCTCGGGTTGCTACAGACTTTTGCCTAGCGTTGAACTTCCAGAACGAAGCATCGATCGGGTTCAAGACTTGCTGACCTTAACAGAAAAAGAGTATCGCTTCTCGATGTCCGATTAAAATCAGTGACTCGAGCGTTTTCCGTCGACATTATGACTCCCGTCGTTGATATCGCGCCGGTTTCCTTGATCGGGCCGTCATCCTCGACACGGTCGCGTAGATGAACGGGATTCGCGATACGAAAGAGCAGCGAGGAAAGAACAAATTGATCCGTATTTGCATGTTTCGAAGGATCCTCCGTCGGCTGGCGACAGTCCCGCGAACCCTTAGCGTCGCGTAAATTAATAATGAACGCGGAGTTTTTCTTCCTCTCCACCTGTCTCCTGCTCTTGGGAACGTCTAGGGTCCGGCGTCTTTGCATTATGAAAACCATTTGCTGGACGGAACCACCCCCTTGCGCGGTTAGAACCGCAAGAGCATCGGTTATAGGCAATCCCGAGGCCAGCAAGCTTGTCGAAATTACCAAGGAAAAAGGAAGAGAATGTCGAGCACGGGAAAGGGTTCGTCCTTACGCGAACGGTTCTCCCTTCGTCGAAGAATCTTGCAAACGGTCGTGTCCCCTCTGCACTCTCGGTGATATTTTCTTTTTCTCCCGTACGGCGATTTGAAAAGTTCTCTCGCCGTTTGAACAATCATGTGCTATCGAAGGGTTGCGATCGCGTTTTGATGCGTTCGTGATCGTCGGGACACGGTCCTCCGGATAGATTACAGGTCATTTTCTTTAACCGATATAACAATTTATCCGCGTTCGGTTTTCATAAATCATCGCGCGGACCAGGAAAGGGTTCTTGAAACATTGAACTGTGAAGAAAAGAACATCCTCGGGCGCCATTTTGGTATTGATATTGTACATATCCTACAGACTGGAATTCTGGGATATTATAAAATCATAATAATTCATAGAAATTACCATTTCGTCCAAATTGTAAGCATCCATTTTATTTTAACGTTGTCGTTTTCTATCGTTAGGAAATTTAATTGTAAAGTTATAACTCGGGTCATTTGAATCGGACGATGGTGCAACTATTACAATTTTAATTTTTTTGTGATTTTAAAACATTCGTTGTCAAATATATTTCGTGAATAATTGTCTATAAAACTTTAGACAAATCTAATGCAGTTTTCCCATCGCATGTCAATTTAGAACGTATTTCTTCCCCTCGTGACACAACGCCAACGACTCTTTTAATCTTCTTCGCGTTTCCCAGAGAGCTTTCAATACCAAACAATCGTGGTGTGGACACGTGTCACAACTTGACCTGGGAAAGTTTAAGTAATTTAACACTTGAATATTTGACAGGTGCACGAACGCTAGGTACACAAACTTACTCGTATATTTATTTTATTCTAAGATAACGTTGTGCAATAATAAACAACTGTTTATCCGATCAAATAAACGAATCAGATTTTGCCCGTCTCTGATTTCCATTTGCTATTGTTTCTCCGTTATCGTTTCAATTAATCGTAACATTGTTAATAATAAATTCATGCAATGGTTTCGCGCGGGCAATAAATTGCAAGAATCCAACAACGACACGATTCAATTAGATCCAATTAGCGTGTCGAGGTTCGGCGCTGTTGTTTCTGGGTGACGGCGACACGCTGATGAAGGCGATTGGATTAATTAAATAATAAATATCGTTTTGGAATCACGATCGAGCTAATTACCAAGGAGCACGCTATTGTTTGCACATCCTCCTCGCGGTATGGGCATCGGCTGTTCCGTTATTCGTGACTTTGTGAATTTCCAACGTGCCTAGAAGAGTTTATAAATGTTTCGATTAAAATTATACTTTTTCTTCGCGGAGTACCCAGTGGCTTGGTCTCAGTTTTCGAAGACAAAACGGCGCGTAGAAGTCGTTATTTAGTCGGGTCTGAAAGCACAAATGACACGGTCTACTGTGTAATGAGCTTCACGCGTGTTTCGAATTATATTTGCTGAAAAATTCAAGCAGTCCAAACGTGTTCGGTGCTACCGAGATCCATTCCAGGCGCTTCTCGGTCGACGATGCCCAAATACAGCGGTCTCCTCGATTGTTGAACGCGCATAGGCGACAAATGGACCAGCCATTAACATTGTTGCGTTTAGTCCAGCCTTGTTCCCGTCATCGGCCAAGAACGGTCCCTGACGTTTCAAGGAGCCACGAACCAGAATCCAATTAGCCAGGGGGTGCCTCGTACTTTTACCGAGTTCTACATTAGTCACCGACCTGCCGGCTACGGAACCAGAGAGGCCAAATTAATCCGGAACGGTTCAAAGACAATGGCGCCTTCTCGAGTCTCGGGGCAGCCGCCGGGTTAGGGTGATGGATTAGGTATTAAACGGTTGTTTTCACAAGGATTAGGAGCGCCGAGCCGTAGCACTCCCGTACCAGGGATCGGGCTAGATCCCGACGGGAGGGCCTTGGACCTCGGGGATGATGGTGACGACGACGACTAGAAGCCAGGGTTCTCGAGGATTTGCGCGGAAGTCGTGTTTTCTCCGGCGTAGATACATCCGTAGATATCGTGCGGTTCTCGCTGAACCGGATCCTGGGAATTCGTTCGTCCCCCAGCTGACAATGAGAAAAGTAGGGTTCGAACGCTCGTCACGCAAAGTGCACCGTGTGCTGCTCCGCAGGCCACGACGATAAACTGTTCGTCCGACTCTTGCTTTTTCCTCGCGTTTCGCGGAACTTCGCGTCCCCGCCGACGAATTCCTGCTTTTCTGGTCCTCCCCCTCCTCCTCTCCCCCCTCCTACGGGGCGAGTCGCGGAATCGCGGGAACGCTTCAGAAAAGTTTTTTCACCGACACCGAACGTTCGTAAAATTAGACTGGACCACGCGTACAGCGATGATTCTTTGAATGAACCCCAGACGTGATTCGTAAGTTGAACCTTTCTATCCCTCATGGAGTCAGTGAAGGACGACATTTAAAGAACGATACGAACTGGAAGGCGATGATTCGTGGAAGAGACAATGCTTGATTTCTCATATTGTACTCTTTTTTGGTTGTCGACTATGGTTGTCGGTAAAAGATAGAGGCGATTTCAAGAGTCAAGGATATCGTTGTGTTTAAATATCTGGCGTCGAATTTCGCCTGCGATGTACGATAGATGAATATGTCAACCCTGGAGCAGTGTTTACTTTAGGAATCATTACTGAATTAGATATATTTTTGTAACTACTTTCTACCGCAACAGTTAAACTTGAAATGTTTCATAACGAGTGCAAATGCGAATCTCCCCGATAGAGAAATTACAAGGTTTTCTAATGCGTAAACATGTTTATGAAATAATCTGTAAAGTATCGAAAATACGTATTACCGATTTACTAGTCGATCCATATGGTGTCCAGTGGTTGACCGCTTGCAAGAAGCGCCGTTTCACATTATATTTAAGGATTAAAACCTACAATTTAGCGAAGAAAGGAGCTTTCTTGATTTTTATTTCGTCATAAAGCGATCCCTTTGCGTCGCTGGTACCGTGATGTCGGCGGATATAGGTCAATAAATTGCTACCTGTCGGAGCGATTATTCGCGGGAATAATCGGTTGGATCGATTTCGTGCACGCGCGAATCGCGCGACTTCGAAAACAGGATGGTGAACGTACGACGCGCACAAAGGGAGCCCAAGAACGCACCGTCGTTCGCAAATGACCCGTGTGAATTACGGTAAAGTAGTAGGTTCAGGCGGTCGAGCTGTTTTCAGCGACTGCTTTGCATACTGTTGCTGCGTTCGACGACTATAACCTCTTACCAGTCGCGAACGGTGGCAAGAAAAATTGTATATCGTTAAACACGGCACCTTCTACCGGAGAACGCTGCTCGAGGGTTTATGTACTTCTGTCGGTCGGAGTTGCATCAAACGCTGTGATTAGGTGCGCTCGGACTGTTCGTAATCAATGGCAGCGCGGTAGTAAATTCATTGTATCGAGCGTGATTGGTGATAACAGGGCAATTCGCGTCAATCTAACGATACATATTTCTCTTCGTCGTTTCCTTCGTTCGCGATTTATAGGTGTAATGTCGATGCGCACGTTTTTCTCAAACGTCCAGTCGGAGACAGAGAAATATATTAACTTCTTTTGCTTATCGATCTATCCGATACATTTATTAATAGGGGTGAAAAAGACGTTTGAATTTTACTCGCGGCGTACGAGCATTCGTCATTCGAACAGTACCAGCCCTACTTTTTGCCAGATACCCAATGACATCACTTCGAAAAACGATAAACAAACGACGACCAACGTTTATCGCGGCCACCTAGAAAGCATCGTCACGCGACAGGTCTAATATATTCGACGATGCGATACGCGAGGAAAGGGTGAAATCGTTTCATCGACCCAGAGGACACCGGTAACCTTAACGATCAAAACGAAGCTAGGTCTCGTCCATTTTTAAGGGTATAAATGAAAATTCCACGGTGTCGGGTCGCGATCGATCTTGAAAATCGTTGATCTACGGGTCAGGCCTCCACGTCCCCCTTTTCCCCCACACTTGAATGCCGGTGACATGGGTAGCAATAAATCACGAGAATCATACGGCGTATGCACGTATGCATGTCCGGCCGTTCGCCATAAATTACGTTAATTAATAGTCACGCTTATTATCACACAGCGAAAGGTTCCGCGGGCAGAGGCGCAGCCCCGGTGTTACGTTACGCGGATAATTTCGAGTTTCGTCGTCGACATCTCACTCCTGCGGACCAACAAAATCCCCACCCACCCCTTATGCCACGCCTAGCGTCACGATTTATGGTGGATTTTCTCGCGTTTCCTTGAAAATAACAACGGGTCCCCGACCGTCGGGAAATGACAAGGCAGCCTGTTTGGATTTCTAAATGACTATGTTACGTTCAAGGATTCACACCGCACCGCGTTACGGCTACATTGTAATTAGGGTATAAACATAATGGCGCGATCGCGTCGACGATAGCGTCGCCGGCTGGCACGATGCGTTTACTCAGTCAGCGCGTAATTATTTTAACATTAATTTATAACAATTTCTTTTTTTTTCTTTTATTTGCTATTCTACTTTAATTAATTACGCCGTAGTTAGCGCCACGATATTGTTCGCGGCGATAGGGATCGGCCGGCGAATTACGCGGGTTCAACGATGATTTATCGCCTCGAACGTCTTGTCCTGGTGAGTTCGATGCTTCGCCGGTCCTGGCGTACGTTCCGCCCTTGCTTCGTTTAATTTTATTTATTTAGCAATTTATTTCGTTCGCGAAGAAAAAACTAGCACACGCAAGAATTAGTATTAATGCACGCGATTATAATTCAACGCGTCCCTCAACTTATATACTTCAGATTTCATTGTTTCATTGTACATTGTTGGCTTTTTCGAAAATACCAGTGTTTTTCGAACGATCTTAAATCCACAATAGATTTTAAATGGTCCAAACAGTGGCCATCTGGTGAGTGTTAGACACACGGAACACTTGCTTTGACCTTTCGAGTCCGATGACCGTACAATATCGATCTGAGAATCTTTGCGCTTGGTTGGCAGTTTCTAGTATATTTTTAGATTCATGGATCAAGCTTTAACGTTTAATACAGTAGTTATCTTTTCTGATATAACTTCTTTAAGAATAAGTAGAAATTAGTCAGAAAGTTGTACCCTGAAATTTGAGAGAGCTTAAAAACGAAAGAATATAAAAAATATTTCGACTAATTTTAGCGTGTAGATTCACTCTGATGTATTTGTAGATTCTGCGGCATCCGGTCTCCACGTCGATAGGTGAGGTTTCCGTTCGCGTCGCGCCGGTGGTCAGGTTTCAGTTGCATTTCTCTTTAGTTCGTACGCCACCGGTGACGAGGACTCTGAAAGTTGATGTTAGGGTGGTGCATGTTCGCAGACCTCTCGCCGCTGGGCGACAAGGGCGGCAGCCTCGTCGACGAGCTCGGCGGCGGCGGCGGTGGTTCCCTGAGGAACGGCAAGGGCAAGAAGATGAGGAAACCGCGAACGATCTACAGCAGTCTGCAGCTGCAGCAGCTCAACAGGCGGTTCCAGAGGACGCAGTACCTGGCGCTGCCAGAGAGAGCTGAGCTCGCGGCGAGCCTGGGACTCACGCAAACGCAGGTCAGTCTCGTTTCTTTCCGTTCTTTTCCTGTGATCGATTCGCGCGAACCGCTGGCCAACCCTCTCGAACGATGTTCTCACGTGCAACGAACGAAATTCATGCAACGCTCAGATATATACCGGACTCGTCACGCGAATCAATGCGAGCACGTCGTTCCGTGACTCCTTGCGCTCCGGAGTTTATTGTATTCGCGCGGTTATCGCGGTAATTAGGCTTTGTTCGCGGTGAAAATTTTATGCGGTTTATGGTAACGGGAGTATCGCTGAAAAATCGCTCGAGCGAACAGCGATCACTTCAGGGGTTGAGGAGTGTGGCGAAAAAGATCTCGCGATACTTTGCTGTAACTACGTGAAAATTGGAGTACAATGGAACTTTGTTTACTCCAATTTCTTTGTTACATTTACTTTGTTTACCATCTGTTTATCGCTCTCCTGTTGGTGGCTTTGCGTTGGGAAATTTAGATTTAAAAAATATTGAAATTATTTAAGTATATTATATTTAATCGTAGTTCGTCTCGTTGGAACGAGCGAGACATTTAACGCTCAGGTGGTCTGGTGATACGTCGATCACGTAACTGGTATCATCGGGTCATTACGACCTACAGGGAAAGCGACGAATAGTGCATATTATCGATGAACATAGAAATATCAACCACGAAGCAGTGGCATAAATTTTGATACCGCGTTGTAACTGTGATTCGTGCAACAGGACGAAAGTCTAGATAAATTATTTTTGCACGTTTTCTACTATTACGTGTTAATAAATGGAACATTATACATCTCCCAAGCGTATGAAATACTGTCGACTGGTCTCGATACTCTGGTCAGATACATATAAACTAACCTTAAGCAACTCAATTATTTTTGTACCGAAAACGTACTACGTATCACGAAGAATTACGTACCTCTCGAGCACACGACACGTACATGTAAATATAACTTTGATAAATTATTCTACATAGCCTGTAGATGCCACGATAGGACTTGATTCCTTTGGTTTGTAATACTGAATAGTGCGCGACAAAGTTTTAACAGTTACTGGACAGGCCTCCAAATCGGAAATAGAGGACGTTCGTAGGAAAAGGTCGCAACGAGGTTCGCGAAATGTTTGAAAGGTCACACGGAGTCTCGCGTTCACCCCTGTCGGGTGAACCCACGAGGAGATCCTGTTGCACGGACGGTCCGGCGTAACAGGACCCTCGATGGACGGCATCTGTCAGCATTATCGGCACAAATGACTTTACTAAATCACCGATCCGCCACGCCCTGGACATCGGGGATAGGGTTGCCGGTAGCGTCCAGCAGTGTACGAGGAAAGGAGAACCCAACGGGAGAGACTAACGAGACGCTCGTAAATATTCCGCGGACTGTTTCAGGCTTTTCACGACCGACGACTGGTTCGCGCGATCGTCGGAAGACTTTCCGCTAATTACCCCTGACTGGTTTCCAATTAACGATTTATTAGGCCGTGCGGGGGAACCGCGGTCAAAAGCTAATTGGGCACTGGTCGTCCAGGAGCCATGAATTTCTCGCGAATAGTCCCACGGTTTCCAATTAACGATTTATTAGACTGTAATCGTGCCTCTGAGTTAATTGGAGCGAACCTCAGCAGGACCGCGAATCCTCATCTCGGTCTCGTGCGTTGACGATTTATCGAGAAGCTCGGGGATCACGATCACCGAAGGGGCCAATTACGCGTTCGGTCGTCTTATTCAATTGTTCGTTGTCGACGAAGCACGAAATCTGGAGCACGACTTGGAAAAATATGATTTTTACAATAGGTCAGGGAACCCTTAGGGTGATCTTACGCGTTGGTGTGGATAGAATGGAATCGAATATTGTTAAGTTTATATTTAGACTACTTTGCTAACAGACGAGCTTGAATGCAAATAGACAAGCTGAAAAAAGTTCTTAGAAAAAGTTTACTGATCCTAGATGTTGTTAGAGAAAGGACTCTATGGAAAAAATGGCGCTAGTAGTGCCATCGATGGTGATGGAGATTGATTTAACCGCTCGCGACCCCTCGATCCCGAAGACGTCAAAAGGCTAAAGGCTTTCTCATAGGTACGCGCTTGGTGGTACGTAACCGAGTATCGCGTAATCACGGGATAACTGGCTGTCGTGGCTTGTTGATGTCGTCGCAGGGGGTCCCGGACCGGATAATTTCATTAGTCTGAGCACCGCGGGAGTCGGTCCCCCTTCTCCCCATTGAGAGAATCGAGTCGCAACGCAAGCTGATGAGTAATCGCACCATCGCGTCAGGTTGTTTGCAAAATAACCACGTTCTCTCGTTGATTTTGAAAAGAGCATCCGGGGCAACTGTGATAGATCTGCATACACTCCGTTCGCGAACGCTCGTTAACCCTAGGAGGGCGCCACAGCCTCGACACGATTATATCCTCAGCAACTCCTAGTCTACGTACACGAGATATTTCTCAAATTATCAATCCCACCGAGAGGTTACCAGCGTTTACATTATCTCTTCAATTAGTATTCGGGCCACAGTTTTCTCAGAATTAGTTGATTGATCCATTAATTGATCCATAGGGGTCCATCTTTTACTGACAATTGTCAATATCGTCGATATCCCTGAAAACAAGACGAACGTCCGCGTTTTTTTTTTCTTTTCACCGCGGGGTAGTTGTTGGGCAAACCCAGAATCCGTGGAGATTTCGCGCAACACGTTCGACGGTTATTCCCCGCGCGTATCGAAGGTCCGTGGTAACGCGGCGAGTCGCATGGAAGCTAGCGGCCGGCGCATCTCTCCAGGGTGCAGCGTGCATAATCTGTAATCGGCCAATCAAGGCGTTCGAGCAAGCGCCTCTGCCTGCACTGTTGGCCCAGCTACCGTCGCATCGGGTTTCTTGTCATCGCCAGCAACATGGCGCCTGCAGCCTTCAGACTCTTCCATCTTCCCTTTGGTCGGTGGGTCTCCTCCTCCCGCTTCGGTGGCCGTCGGTTCTTCGCTCTCTCTTTCCCTTTCTGTCTCTGTTTCGCCAGCGTCTTCTTACCCGTGAGCGTCCGCGTCCCTCTCTCTTCGTTACCCCTGGCGTTCAGACTTCTCCACGGAAAACGACGAAGACGAGGGTTGAAGGAACGAGAGTAGTGAGGCCACGCATCTCTTTTTCTTCGGGGCTTCAATTTGAGGACGCGGTGGCTTATAGCGTTTCGTGCCGCCGCTGTACGCGAACGAGGGGAACAGAGGGGGCGCAGGGTGGGACAGGGAACGGGGGTAGGGCAGCGGAAAAGGGGAGGGGGAGGGGACAAGAAAGACAGGGCGTACTTGTGCACGCGAAGTGCACACCGTTGCGAACCGTCTCGCGTGTACGTGCAAGGGGGATAGACACGTAGAACGCGGACACGTAGGTACCCAACAGAGACCGTCTGCGCGTTCCTGCCACGTACCTTGGGCGTGGTGGTTCCTTTTTCTTCGTCTTCGCCGACCAACGTGGCCGATCTCTCCTCATTGGCCCCGGGAATGCCAACGCGTCGAAACGAGATTCGAAAGTCGCGCAGGAGGGAAGCGGACACGCGAAGTGAATTCGAAATCTGAATCCTCGACCAACCACCGTCGCCCGAAACCGTTTCTCCGGGTCTCAGGCTCCGGGTTCTGCTCGGGTTAGGGTTAGGGTGAACGCTCCCCAAGGGTTCTGGATGTTGTGTCGCCAGGAGTCCGCTTGGAACTCGGTTCCTCGCTTAATTTCTATTTTTTACAATTCTCAAGACAGTCACTAGGGTTAAGACACCCGTTCACGAGCGTAATATTAAAATTTCAAAAAATTTACATGCAAGGATTTCCAAAGCTGACGGTGGATCCGACACTCTTTGACTTCCACCCTAATTTCACGTAAATGTAATTTAAAAAATTCTATTACATTTATCGAGCCCCAAATAACTCTAGGCGTCTGGAGAATATTTTCTTACCTGAATAGCATGGTGTATGAAGGGGTTAAGGATTAAAACCACTGTTCTGCTCTTGTTCCCCAACGTTGACGTCGTCGCGTAAATCGAAACAAACCCGGTCTCGGATTCTTCGTGTCTCGTTATTTATTATTGACAACGACGAAGGAGAAAGACCTACGCCTAACATCCCGTGTCGTCATTGGCGAACGATCGAATCGACCTATCCTCTTTGACATCGATCAGTTAACTCCTATGGTCCGGGAATAAGATAATGCTGTCACTCAAGGGGCGACACATAAAACCGTTCATCGATCGTGGTGCGACGCCTTTCGCTGCGTTTATCTGCAGGGCTCTATAACTGCAAACGCGAGAATACGAGCAAGATTTTTACCATCTTACTAAACGTTACTCTCGTACTCACTGGACACAAATATTTATAGAATTTCTCTAAATCAATTCTTAACGATTCCAAGTATAGACAACTTTTATTATTTAATAAGACGTTTCGGTCTCTTCGGGGTTCACAGTGTTCCTGATTCCGTTTGTTCATAAATTTTTGAAATCGTTTTACTAGGTCAGAACATTAGAATATGCTTCGGTGAACTTGTTCGCTCGGCCCTTCGAGGTCTGTATCGACGTAGAAACTCGGTGTTCAGGGACACGAATAAACCGTAACGGAACATCGTCTTATGCAATACTTTTTCTACCAGCATAGACATCTTCGGCGTCTCTCAAACGCGACTAATAAGTAGCTCGTATCACGCAGCGAATCGCGAATCAAGGTCTCGCTGATGAAGCACGCAATGGATCGTGCTCGATCCGTGGAAAAGCTAACCGTCGCGACGCGTCGTCCTCGTGGAAACTCACCATGCAGGGCAGATCAGCGCGTAGATTACCGAGTTAGGCAAATTTTATTCGCGAACAATGCACAAAAGTTTCAGATTCGTTCGTAAATTAGAAGCCATTTTTTCGAAGGAGACGTCTTTAGTTTCTGTTTTGTTAATTCTGTTTTCTTGGTCGTGAAAATAATTTTTTAATTTAATCCAATGGCCGTGATCTTCGCGCACGAACAGGGAAGAAGGTAAAAAAGGAAAGCGTTGACGAAAAACTACTAGCTAGAGAACAGTGGTAACGATCGACGGTGAGATCGAAGAGATCGATAGAATCGACCTCACTATGGGGAAAGAAACGAATTGGCCCAAATCACGTTCCGTTATGGTTCATTCGCATCCCTGAGTTGCGAGTTTTGACTACTTAGACCTAGAAAGGCAAATAGATTTATTAAAGAACGAAGTAACGTCTTGATCGATCTATTGGATCTGAAATCATTTAAACAATTTATAAACAATCGATACAAGGTTAAATTACAATGCGTGTATCTGAGTATCTTGATTCCAAGCATCGACGCGTAAACACATTAGAAACATAAAATGTCGTTTTTTTCTATCGTGCACTTTTTGCTGCAAGTGTCATTTAATGACAGTCGATGGCAAGAACTGACCCAAGACTATATTTTTCTCCTCGGACTGCTTACTAGTGACGTGTTGTTGACTACTGGTGAAGCTATCTTATTTACAAAATGGAATACTGTAGCCAAACTTTCGGGAAACATTCCTTACATCTAGATTATATTTTTTCCAGTCACTGCATCGATACTATTCTTTCGATTTTAATTTCTCAGTGTAAGAGAAACCTTTATACAAACCACATTCAGCGTCTAAGTTCCATGAACTCTGTCAGAGCTACCCCGTCTCTAACAAAGAGAACTATCAAACGAAACTTAGCACAAATTAAAAACCCTAGTGTATTTTATTTTTCCTACTTTTCGATTTTAAGGGGGAAAACTTCCCTCGTATCAGACTCAGTCATTTTATTTCCAATCATATCCGCAACTAAGCTACTCTACATTCTCCATATTCTTGTCGACGATATCGAATTTTTTTCAACCAAAACCTGTTTCTCTTCTCGAATTAGAATTAGAACACTTAGAGGGATGATTTCTCGAGAGCAACGGCGATATACGCCGTAATTCTCAGTATCAACGAATACAAAGTCCGATAGTGTGCAGTAGTCGCTTGTAAGTTACTCTTTGTACCGTGAAGCAAGAAACGGTTAGGAAAAATGTTATTGCCAGCATTATAGTATTTTTTCCCCTTTTCCTGGCTACCGCCACGTAACACCGGATCACTTGCGAAACGCTCGGTCGCGGCAGACGTCGATCCGCGTACAACCGTGCGTACGTACATACTTGTCCCTCCGCCCCGTATCTCCGCCATTCCCTAGCTTTCCGCTCGTTTATCTGCGTCCATTTATCTGACTATCGCTGGCGTCGCCCGTGCACATGCCGCCGGTGCTACTTCACCGAGCCTTTCGTCCCGCGATCGGACCAGATGAACTAGATAACGAAGTCAGTTTCTCGCCGCTGCGACAATGAATCGGCTAATTAACGCGCACAGGATCCAATTGAGGAAGCGGGAATTCAACGGGAGCAACTTCACGCTTGGAATAAGAAAAATTAAGACCTCGAGCATGTGCAGCATGTTCGACGATTTTTCAATGATTCGATCCATCCACTCTGATATAGGCGATATTTTTCGTGCTCGCCGCCAGAGAGCTACGCTCATTTTGTACTTATCTCGCAAGTGCTAGATCGTTCACCTGTTTTTATATATATGTACATTCTTCGAATAAGCATCGACTGTTCCGTTGTCTAAGGTCCAGGAAAATGCTCCCCTTTTCTTTAAATAAAGTATAAAAAAGAATTTACAGTATTGAAATAAAGCGAGGCTTCTATGTTGGGTATTAGAAGTAGAATGATGTTTTAAATATTTTCACAAATTTCCCAGAGCGATATACACAATGTAGAAATTAAAATTATGATTGGCGCGTAACAAAATGGCGGCCAATCCTCCTGCTCTCTCTCTTGCTTCTTCCTGCAATAGCAATCACAATACACACATATATTTAATATTTATTTATTTTGTGTGTTTGATAATATAGTTCGTAGCGTTGAATATTAGCGAAGTCCTGATCGAAACGTCGCGCGCGATTCGCATGGATTCTTGAATCGAGGGTGCGAACTTGGCTGGGGTGTGAATTTTTCATCCGATCGCGACCTTATCCGGCAAGCGTTGCCACCCTGACGGCGTTATCAGATTCAACGTGGATTCGAGTTGTGGCCGAGGCACTCCAACGTCGGGTACAGGTTTTGTAGGTTAGATGTATTAGATAATGGGCCCGGTCTCCAGTCGCGGAACAATGGCTCGAATATAATTGATGATTCTGGTGGATGGAGCTGTGTGTATGAATCATTAGGCGAACGCCGCTGGTTCGTGGCTGGGTTAGGCGACGGCCGCGCGTGAAAGTGGTACGCCAAGTTCGAGTGTCGGTCGCATTGTTCCGGGTATTAACGGCCATGTTAATATCGTGATTACTTTTCTCGGTGATGGGAATTAATATGCATTTGTTCGACGCAGAAAGAGGGAGTGAAAGGGTTCGTGAAACCGAAAAAATTAACAGAAACGCGCCTTCACGGAACAAGATTTAACTTTCTCATTATTAGAGAAGACGGAGAAAATGTAACTTCAGTTTTCTCGAAGATTTATTTATGTGGAACCAATTTATCGTCGGGTTTCGAACAAGGTACACAGAGGGCGGGTTTTGATACCCGGTTTACTGCACACACGTATCGGTAGTACTTAGAAAATATCAAATTCACAACAAAGTATAGAGGCTGACAGTAATCGACGCTAAGTGCTGAGTATTGAATTACAGTGACTTGACAGCAAGGACGTTTTTGATTGACTGAGGATCATAAAGTGTTTCTGTAGACTGATTGCTTCATTGCACCCTAGAAATAATAGCCTAATAGCGCAATACACGTGAATGCCAATTTACACGCCCTAAACTAAACTGTAACTAAACACTGTAGTGTACATAGCACTGGGAATATTATTCTTGGCGCATTCGTTTAATTTTAAGTACTCAGTACTTAGCACCAATTTGTTACGTTGTAATTCGGTCTAGTTTACCCCCGCTCGAATCTAATAATAAATGGGAATCTCGAAACGTGGTATAGAGTCTACAATCAACGATGAGGATTTTGAGGGACCGTGTAAAATAAAAATAAAAATATTCGCCGTGTGAAAGTCGTAAATATTATTTGCAAGAATCCGAACCGTCCAAGCTCAGAGTCGCTTGAAACGCAATGGAAGACGCGCGATTCGCTTCAAAGCACTGGAGTAGCACTCGATACGAAAAAGCCTTCTATCGCTGGTCGAAGTAGAGCGATTAGCCGGTTCTTTCTTTGCTTCCACGTTTCCACGTCCACTCTGATCTTTCTCTCTCTCTCCCTCTTTCCTATTCTGGCTTTCTCTCTCTCGAGTTCTCTAGTCGACCGAACCAGCATCGAACACCAGCTTATCGTACTATTATCTCATCGACGCGTTGGTCGGCGGTTTCGTGCGTGTCGAGATAGGGATGTGTCCGAGGCGGCTTTACTCCTGTCTCCGTGTGTCAGCGGAAACATCCGTGAGCTCGTCGCAGAGAAGGCTCTCCCGGTATTATCGACGCGGGGCCAATAAAACTAATAGACGTTCGACCGACATGTCGCTATCGGGTCGTATCTGTCCGAACGACGTCCACCCGGCTGCAAATGGGAAAGTTTCGTAGCACGCGAGCCGCGGCATGGCACGACTTATTATTCCGCGACCGTTCGTGAGCCCACGTGCGCGCCCTTGCGTATTTTCGTGCATCCAGAACCCGCGATCCTCGTAAATCCACCGCGATATTATTTTACTCAATTTTATTCCTCTCGTTAACCTTGTCAACCTTGTACGTACTTCCTTAACCCTTATCTCGTTTGATAAATTGGAGTCAACGATAACGAGGAGCGAGTTACATACACAGAGTGCATATATCCTACTGTAGGGAGATTGAAAGAAATTCCAGCGACGTCAAAGGAGAACGTCATTCGTATCTCAGATAGACCAGATTTTGCTCTGAGAAAAGACCCTCGTTGTACTGTATCGAGAGTAATTCCAGAAGTTCTTACGAGCCTATTCATCCGAATATATGACACCGCCATTGTTACGTTGACGTTAATAATAAACAGTATCACCTATTGGCCGGTGACTGGCTTGTTTCGCAGACACACGTTCGCTTTGACCGATAAGCGTCGTTTTCTGTGGGTCTTGCCTGACCGCGGGCGTCATGGGGGCGGCGCTAGTGTTTCACGTCATATTTCTCTTCCGAGGACCTTACAGTATCGGAAGAATACGAAAAACAAGATTAATTTTTGCATTTAAAAACGCAAAATACTGTAGTGTTTACATTTCTCAGAAAATAGTTTATATCGTTCATTTTTCTGTCAATCTGTACTCTATATATAATGTTTATCGAAAGCAAATAACCGTGATTTTTTTTTTTTACATTCAATTACTAGGTTCGATCTTTCGAGTCGCCGAGTCTATAGAGAATGTTTTATTTTCGTTCAGGGTGTTCTATCGCATGTCTGTAACGACACGACGAAACTTTCCCTCGGATTCGACGAAAGTTGTCGTGTACGATGCGACGTGCCAGAGGATTGATGCTTCCGTTGTCTAAATAGGCTGTGTTGTCGTAGCAATCATGCGTCCTTTGGTTCGGTGTGTGCTTTCCTTCGCTAGGGCACGTAAACGTTCCCGTTCGATCGATGCTCGATTTTGTTTATACGCTCCAGCTGTTCCGTCGAATAGTACTACCCTTGGCACAGTGACATCTAGCACGAAAGAGTCAATTAATATTCGACATTGAACCGACAAAATACTTTGAACCGGTGTTTTCAAACGAAACGTGGAATCGATTGTGAGTCTCAACCGGTGGTGAGCAATTAAAATTTATCTTGCATTATCCTCGTCGACGAAACTACTTTGAGCTAGTTAGTAGGTTGTTGTCGGTCGAGTGTTCGACGTTCCTAGGCTTTGATCCGCGAATTTCGCGCTTAGTTATCAGCCGGTATCGTACGGCGCGCCCGTTAATATTTTACGTCGCGTTTCGCCGACCATTTTTTTGCGATCGTACGCCGCGGAAACGCATTCAGCCGTTCGCTGATAAAAAAGTGTATCCAGTAATACTAGTTTTTCCCGTTGACTACGAAACTTTACGTCGGGCGCACTGTTTCTCCGAGTTATTTCACGCGTGTCTCACGCGCTTGACGTAATTACGTTGCGCGCTATGCGTTCTTCGCGGATGAAAAATAGAGAATGTAATTAACAGTGTCCAATGCGGCGAATAATAAAATCGCAGAAATATTATCGATTCCTACACAGGGCTCGCGTATCCATGGAATAATTGGTTACTCCTTTTTTTTAAACGTCGCCGGTAACCGCCGACTTTTATTAATCTTTTTAATCTTTTCTCATTCGACTTTCACGGTTCTATCAAAACTCTCGGCCGTAACCAGCGTTTTTGCGTCTCGGTGCAATTACCAACACGGCGAATTGCGGTGAATTTTTTTGAGCCAGTTTCCGCCGATAAGGAGAACTCCGGGAGGCTCGTGCTCGAAGCACGAATTATTCGATCATCAATGTTATGGATTTTGCGGTTTCCAGGCCCGTCACGGAGCCCACCGACGTTCGTGACGTCGGTAGTTTCGTCTAAATTGAGTAAACGCAACACGACGTTCAATTTAAATCTTCTTATCGTCACGGAGAACGCGGCCGGCGCGCGTAATTGGCGTTTTCAATCAGTCCGGCCCAATGGAAACTTCGTCGCCATCGAAATCTGTGGCTACGATTTCCTTCGAACGGAACGAAAATGTGTCAATTACGATCCCGATGAATGGTAAAATTTATCAAACCTTTCGGGGCTGAAATTTCTTTTATTTCTATAAAATAATTCTTGCAAAATAAAATTTTTCTTGGTTCGTATTGGGACGCTAATTGAAAATCTTTATTCGCTCTGATTTATCTCCTACCCGGAGTCTCTGTTACTTTCAGTCCCGGTCTCTCCTATCCGGTAAAAACAAAAAAGAAAAAGAAATCGTAGCGAACCGTCCAAGAGTTTTCCAAGCGAGAGAAAGGAAAAGGGAGGAAAAAGAACGGCGGGAACTCGTCTTTCCTTTATATCGAAGTCAGCCTAGGTGTCCTCCTAGCGGCTCTCTCTTTCGCTCCTTTCCGTTGGTCGGCGCTCGAAGAAACGGAGGAGACCGATAATTATTTTCACGCAACGGCGTGTGCATGTACCTGCATCGAGAGATCCTGGCGTGCCTCGCGGGACCTCCCACAGTGTCTCAAATGCCAATAATTACCGGCAGACGAGTTCGATGTTTGCAGAAACACCGTGGCCGTCGCGATTCTTCGCGTACACGACGCGAAAACACCGCCACCGTGTCGATGGAATAAGGGGGCGCCATCAAGACCCGGGAAGGAGGGGGTTCTTTTTATTGGTTCTCACGTGGCGTGTATACTCCGCGATCTCTCCGAGTCGACGCGCGTCTTCGAAGGATCGTTTTTTGCGCCGGACACGATATATTCACGATGCCGCCCGAACAACCCCGGAGGATCTCTTCTCGGAAGCGATGCAACGATTGCCGAAGACACACAAACGTTGAAAGTTCCACCGAAAGCTCGGTGCGTTCGCGAAGGAACGAAACAGAAGGATTCGATGGTTTCGTAATCAAAATAAAATAAAACAAATATAATTCAAAACTGGAATTCGAAGGATCTTCTTTTACTCGTCTTCGTATTTAGAAAAGGAACGGAGGAGACACTTGTACAAGTTTCAGAGGATCGGAGGTTCTCGGGGATCGGAGAAATTTTCAGGTACATTTGCCTGCGATAATCGAAGAGGTTCTATCCGTGGCAGGAGACGAAGGCTAAGGCAGTCCTTGAGTGGAGAACCACGGCAGAGACGAAAAGAATTCGCGCAAAACAGGCTCGAGGGGTTTCGACCGGCAGAAGCGCGCCCTCTTCCTTCCTCCCTCGTGCGAGGAATCCCTGCACCGAGAAGGGAACGAAAGCCTCCTCCCGTTCCCCGCCTTCTTCGAAGATCTTTCAGGAAGATCACCGGCGGCGCAATGCGTTTCGTCTGTGGCGCGCGCTTGCACCTGACCAACTTTATGGTAAGGGACTAAAGAAAGCTACGATACCGAGGATGATCACGGCCCGTAGTCTGTGGGGTACCATATAGTTCTGACAGGCATAGAGAAAGAGGAGAAAAGTGTAGGTGGCGGTGAACGTGGAAGGAGAGGAAGGAAAGAGAGAAAGAGAGAGAGAAAACGATAGAGTACCTTCCGCGATGGTAGGAATGGGTCAGCCATGGCTGAGCCAGGTTGGGGTACACACACATTATTTCAATGTTGGCAGTAATGCCTGTTATTAAGCGATGATAATGATTGGTATTATCGCGGGTTGGGAGCAGGACTGGTAGCAGCGGATATAAATCATCCTTACTTCCTTCTTGCTTGGCAGTGGCTGGGCTCCGCGAGAGAGCTCACCTCCATGCCAAGAAGCTGTAAATAACCTGGCGAGTTGCAGCGGCGTTGCTTGCCACCAGGAGGTAAAGGAAAGGCTTCCTCTACGAGCGCTTTGTGTCGGTGAATCGGTCTTAGATAGGTCGTAGTTAGGTCTCGACGTTCTCTTCCTACCGTGCTACCCTGCCTTGGACTTTCCCTCGTCGAAGCTATCGGGCCAGGAGACTTCCGTTCGCCTCTCTCGGCCGCGTTACGCATCTCGTTAGCGCTCCGCCTGTCGCGTTAACCACACGCCATCCAATGTTTGCCCGAATCTTTGGTTACACTTTTACTAGAAACGTAACATTGATTGCTCGTCGAAATGGAACAAAGCGTACAGCAATCATTCTTAAAATGAACACGTGATTCGTAAGTTGAACATTTCTATTCCTCCCAGTCGAGAGTAACCCCCTTGGAGCTAGTGCAAAGACATTTAAAACACAGTGTAGAATTTCACTTCTACTCCGTAAGAAAGATGAACTTACCAACCCCGGAGTGTCGTTCACTTTAAAAATTGTTACTGCATATAGAAACTATGAAAGGTACCTCCAGTCGCCTTAAGAATGTTTGAATTATTTTCACTACTGGAATCTGACGTAATTTCTTTGATATATTCGTTATTTGATCGCGCGAACTTCTTGCGTTTTGTTTCGAAAAATTGCCAACCAAAGATATAGATTAGCGTCGTGGATGAATTCTCGGCTTGTTACCGGGGGAAAATATCGGTCTTATAGCGAGTGACTACTGTAGTACGTTCCTGGTCTCGGTTCGAGGGGTTGAATCGCGTTTCCCACGAGCGTGGATGCAACCTTCGCAACGTCCCGCCTCGTCTCCGTCTCGCTTTCCCTTCGTGGGTCGATCTTTTTCTTCCTTCTCGCGTTTTCTTCCCCGTCCTGCTTCCACCGTTCGTCTTCCGCTTCGTTCGTCGTCTTTCTCGCTCTTCTCGTAAATCATCGTTCGGCGCCGACGATCGAATTCACGATACCCGCGACCCTCGATTCCTAGAACGACGCGCAACGTCCGGGCGTGTGGAGTTTCGAAGTTTCATCAAGCTCGCGTCTGCGATGGTCCACCTTCGATTCCCTCACGAACGACCCACGTGTGTTCGTGGCTCTCTTAATATTACGACTTAATAATTCCTCCGTGTATCGAGTTGCTGAAAGTTTGTTTCAAACTCTCTCGAACGTACAGTGTCTTTAGTTTGTGCAGCAAAGTTAGAAAATGAGAAATGCAGATTAGCTTCACGACTATTTTTAAAAATCTTGACTGAGGGCCGACCTACGCGTGTGCGTGGACGGCTCCTCGCTTGTCTAGGTTGGCTCAGATTGTACTGCGAGCTGGAAGAATCTCGTGCAACGTAGACTAACGGTAAGGTCGAAGGGGTGCAGAGGGGCCCGCGTCCAGGCACGCCCACGCGTATCTCGATCTAATAAATCCAACATTTCGCCGGTAAATCCGAACCCTCTGCCGTGGCAGTCGCGCACGATCGAGGTGAAATTGGAGAGGATCTAAGAATTCGAGGAAGAAGGAACCACCCAAATTCGACGGGCTATCGTGTCCTCAGAAAAGGGTGGATTTGTCTTGCTTATGAAACGACAGGAACTATCAAACAATACGATACGTTGCTATTTCAATTGTGGGAAAAATTCCAATTTGTCAAATTTTGGTGTTTTCGTTCTACAATCGTAGATGACGAAGTTAAGGTTTAAGATAAATGACATTTGTTGCAAACGAATGTTGTTTTTTTAAAACACGAGTTCAACGACCTACGACACGGTATTAAGATACGAGGCGAAGTGACCTGTTCAAGGTTCATCTCATCGATAAGTTGAAGGTCGGAACTCTGGTTACCTACTGCGAAGAATAATTGCACAGGATGTACTTTCAAGGTCACTTTATTGCGCGTTTAATACCTTGAATGGCATTGTTGCACTCGTTTGAAAGATGCTATTACCCTGCAGAATGACAAGTGTAATGTTCCATTCAAATGAACGAAGTCGACCTCGAAATTTTTTCGATCTTTTACCGCAGTCGTGAAAATTTGGAGCACAAAGATATAGATAACATAACGGGTGGATACTTTTTAAAAACTACTCTATTTTGTCAAAGTTAAAAGAAATGATTAATGGAAACGCTAAGAGGTTAGATTGTGAAAACTTTCATTAAACTTATCTTCTTAAACTATTACATGAATTTAGATATGAAAAGTGCAACTATTTACGAACGACGACTTTTACAATTTAATAATTATTATTAGATGCGTATGCACGTGTAAATTATGGAACTTGGACAAGGTAAAAATTACATGAAAATCTACCAAACTATAAAAATATCCATACCTGAGAAAATCTCTACCTTGTCCTAGTTCCATAATTTACACATATATTTACATCCATAATAATCGTGAAATAATAGCAATTACCTTTTATAGATAGAATCAACTGTCTGCAGAATGTTTTTTTTTATGCTACGCAATAGTCTAAGAAGATAATAATGTAGGCGATGTACATTCTGCGTCAGTGTCAACCGTGTAACTGATTCTCACAATTTTCATATCGATTATCAAATATTTAACGAAATATAAAAAATGTTTTGGACTCTAAAACATTTGATATTAAGGGGAGGAGGAGGGGTTGGTTTCCCTCGTCGTTAGTTTGTCTATGCCCGAAGCATTCGCGTCTCGTGCACGAACCCAGGAGACATCGGTGAAAGAAAGCTCGAGGGGCGACCGGATCTCGTGACGAGAGAACTATAATTTAGCGAGATTTCTTTCTACCCCGAAGCTCCGCGACCTACGTGCCCGAACCTCTCGGCTTCGTCTCGGTCTCGAGCTACCTCGCAACACTCTCTCGCCGAACGGATTCCGCGAAACCGGACGGCATCGCTCGACGGAAGAGGGGAAGTGGAGGATACTCTCGCGAGGACTCGCGCGTTTTGCGATCCGGTAACGAGGCGTCCCAGTTCGAAAACTCTCGCGATTCGCACGCGAGCGTGCGAGTATCGGTCCCAGTTGCTGGTATCACCACCGTTTTACGACTTCTCGGAAGTGCATCGCGCCGTGAAGAAAGAAGGAACGTCACGGTGGCGGCGAGCGAGGAAGGAAAAGGAGAAGATAGTTTCGTGCTGAGTCCGATGGGAATAGCCCAGGGAAGGTTTAACGATCAAATTATGAAGAAAACGCTTGTCTCTTGCGATCCCTCGCGACCCGCGGGCCTAGGCTCTGCGTTCTTCGTGAAATATCGACAAACGCAGCCGCCATTAAGGGGGGAAACCACTGTGACGGCTGAAAATAAAAGCAATTTTCAAGAATTTTTTGGGGGTAACTTTGAAACATTTTCTAATAAATGTTTAATGTTTTTGAAAAGTAAATTTCTTGAACTATTTTCTGTACAAATTTCGTATAAAAATAGTTATTATTATAGACGTAATAATAATATAAAAAATAATTTGGAAATAATCGGGGTCATTGGATTTAAAATACATTTGTAGCCTATAGTGGTATGTTTAAGGCTTAAAAACAGATCACTTTCCTCCAATAATAACAACAATGATAATGTTTTAAATGAGTCATCAGGTATCGTAATTAGTATACGTTTGCCAAGATTACAGTAATTTGTCTCAGCCTCTGTCGAAGTTGACTCTCGGATAATATAACGTCAACTGACCATTCGTTGTCACGATTTATTGCGTGCTCCGAAATTCTACGTTGTTGGACCACCCTGAGTCTCCATGGACTCCCAGAGCCACCGACGCCAACGGCTACGAAATTCCTATAACACACGCCGACCAACCGCGTCCAACATGAACGTCTACCGCATGGACGCATAATTCCGCGAGTGTTTGGTCTCAAAAGGTTTACAATACGTTAAATATAGCTTTTAATAAGGTTTATGAATGATTTAGCGTTAGTCAACGAGGGTTAAGTAGCTAAAGGGTGAACAGAGGTGTCCAAGTTTGTTTGACCGTGTGCACAATCTTTGCTCGAGGCAAGGAAAAGCGTTCCCCAGATTCGGAAAATTATCTCATCGGTTCCCAATTGTAAATGGCGTCCCGAACACCTAAGTGAGCAGGCGGGTTTCGAATAGCAACATCGGTGGTGCTCCAAAGTGACGGTGCAGTAGCCACGAAAAGGTTCGTGGCGCGCGGGGTTACCGAACTCCCGGGGACCTCGGGCAAAAACCCGGGAATTTGCAAAAATGAACAATTATAGGAATCCAGAGTAGTCGTCCCGGGTGCCCCTTCCCGTCCACCGTCGTCCTTTTCTCGGTCCCGCTGTCTCCCTCCATCAGCCGCGACCGTTCTACTCCCGCGGCAACCGCCAGGACGGGCGGGGGGAGGACGTATGCGCGGGTCGTTTGAAGTGGCACCGTCCCCGCGCTTTAGCTTTCTCGGTTTCTTACCGTCGCCTTCTTCTTCTTCTTCTTCTTCTTCTTCCTCCTCGACCTGCCGTCTCTCTGCCTCGCGCACCACGACAGCCGCGCACAGCTCACCGGTCAGCCCTTTCGGTATTCGTTTGTTTCATGGCGGCTCCCTTCGTGTCTCCCGTCCTTCTTCCTGCGATCCTTGCCCCCCTCACGCCCTCGTCGCTGAGCCACGATCCTCGGGGCCTTCGGTGCGCCTTCCTCCTATTGCATCGGGGCCCTATGTACCGCATAGTTGCGGCATTGCTCCTCGGGCAGGGCCTCGTTTTACAACCTTGTCCAGGCTTCTCGGGGAGGTACGGACCTCCGTAGGTGTTCACCCGCTCTGTGACAATGGGTATACGCCGCTGGATAGACCAGGGACGGGGTAGCTGAGAGGTCTCTTCACATATTTTGTCAATTACAATGCCCGACATGGGACGCAGTTGGCTCAAACGTACACGGTTGCGTAAAACGTCGCATTGGAACTGCTGAAAATGTCAATAAAGATGGTTAACGACATCTATTTTCTATCTAAATCGAAGCAAAGCTTCGTTAGCACATTGACTACCACGTGTGTAACACGATTTTTCACTGAGAAGCTAAAAAAAATAAATCCAGATAGGACTCTTGGATTTTAACGAAGCTGTACGAATGTTTTATGACAAATTGTGGTAGTTTCCAATTACGTTCAAAGTGTTAAGAAGAATACAAGGATGACACCAGTTCTGTTTACGCAAATAAAGTTAAGTCGTTTCGTTCGTCCCTGTTCACGTTTGGGAAAAGTTTCCGTCTCCATTCACGGCGGTAGCGCGTCGTCGAGGTTACGACAGGGTGGGATGAAGACGTTGTTTTGGAAGGGGTTGCATTTTTGTCGCGAAAACGTCCGCGATCGCAGCTGTCTCCGTCGCGGCCGCGTGCAGGTGCGTTATTATGTAATCCAGGTTACGTGACGTTTTATTTTTACTGTGAGAATTTCCGCGAGGCGAGGCACGACCTTGATTGACAAGCTATATCGATTCAATTTATCGGCTTAGGCACGCTGTTCTCTTTCGTCGCTTCGACGATAAGAAATAAATTAAGTCGAATACCGGAGGAAGTCCGCGTCGGCTGTTTCGCGTAAATTTATGCGTTTCCATTGAATTTATTCCTCGATCTTCCGATAGGCTCATCGGCCTCGAGTCTCTCCCGGAAGGAACGACGTTAATTGAACGAAAAAACGCGGTATTCATGAACGCGACCGCGAAGATGTCACGTTGTCGAGACGGAGGGGGGAAAAAGGGGAATCGCGAGGGAAAGACGCGCATCTGCGGTCGGACGATGAAGTTGCGTCGCGTACGGACATCTTCATTCGCTTTTTCGCCCACTTTTTCTCCTCTTCGTGGAGTCAAGGGTGGAATAACAACTACGGACGCGTCACAGGTTCACTGACTATCCGCTGCCGCGATTATAATCTCGACCGATGTCTGCCTCCATTGCGTCTTACACAATCGATGGAAGATCGAGATCGACGCTAGAAATCTGAAACTTATTTCTCGATGTTTCGTTAATTAATGATTCAGGAGTCGCTGGTTAAATTCCATTAAATTTTTAAACGTGCATCAAATTCGAGTTTATGAACAAGTATTACCAAATAGCCTCCAAAAAAATTGTTCTTGCGTGTTGTAAGCGTGGTTCGATGAAACTTTGTCTTCGGAATAACAAGTTCCGGGTTTGTAAACAGTAGAAATGAGGAAAACTCACCGAGGTGCAGAACCGTTCAGCATCGTATAAGTTTGTGTGATATAGACATCGAACAAAGTAAAAATAAGAAAAAAAGCCGAGGAACGTGTCGTTAGATTCCCGAATGGAGACGACAAATGCGTCGAGCGGCGCATTCAACCGTCACCCCGTCCCCCTGCATCGATTATTCATTCGCTACATTGTAAAAATCGTACGGATCTCGGATCGAGGCGGGCAAAGACACGTGGGTTCGTCCAGGCCGCCGTAGAAGCCGAACAGGCAACCGAACGACCGCTTCATTTCGTATTCAGGCTGCGCATGCGCCAGTTGTCACCGCTGACACATCGTTCGTCAATCCGTTTCTGCACACAAAGCTGCGGAAGAATAAAAAGGACGCGCGGCATGGGCGCACCCCGAACTACGTCTCAATCGGCATCGATCGAACCGATCGACGACGTCTTATTCTTTGCCCAACGACCAGCACGATTTCACGAGGATTGCCTTGAACGGAACTGGCCAAAATTTAAATTTAAATAGAAAATTCTAGACGCAGTATAACCTCGATTATTGCACGAAAATGAGACTCGGTATATGCAACGATCGATGTTCGCGTAATAATCTAGGTAGTCAACGATGGTGTGTAGCTTTTTTAGAATTAGGGTTCTAAAGACACAAATTCACAAACCTACCAGTGATTTGTAGGACTTGGGGGAGGCTACAGACGTGCACGATTTCGAGAGCTAGGCAAAATTCCTATTTAAATAGAAAATTCTAGATGCAGTATAACTTCGATTATTGCACGAAAATGGGGCTCGGTATATGCAACGATCGACGTTCGTGTAATAATCAAGTTTAACTATGGTCTGTAGCTTTTTTAGACTTGACGGGACCCCAAAGATACAAATTCACAGTGATCGATGAAAGAAAAGTAGAAACAATAAATCACATCTACGTTATTAGAGATGGAAGCGTGAGGAGATGGATATAAGAGACTTATAGGAGCCCAGAGACGTAACGATTTTTCATAGGATAATTTGTACAACTGTTGATACAACTCCTTGAACGATAATTGCAGTATGTGGGGTTGTTGTGCAACCTGTAGTACGACTCGCGTTGAATGGTAGTATGGTGCTGTTATACGATTACGACTGCAATTTGCTGTACTGCTCATCGTAGAATAAATCGTTGCTTCTACGCAGAGATTCTCATATCTTGATGATTAGAACAAAATATAAATTCTTTAATGTAGGGATTATACTTCAGTAAAATGAATAAATTTCTGGGGCATCGTTTTCATCGACGTAAATGTGAAACTTTAATCGAATAAGCCTACAATTGAAAGTTAGAACGATTTGAAAGACCGTAGATTGTGTACCACCCACGTTGGAGTTTACTCAACCTTTTTCGTATCAAAGTTCTAGGGTTAATCGCCTCAAAGAAAAAAGGGTACGGGTACTCTTAAGCGCTAGACGGAGTTAAAAGGAAAAGTCCTCGCCATTTTCTCGAATCATTCGTATTCTCTAGTCACGCGGAGAGCATCAATAAACGATCATTTCCGTGGACGACAGTCGACGAGCAGAAACGCCAAAGCAGACGAGCGTCGGTTAAAAACACAACTGGCAATAATGATCGTCCACCTGCCAAGACCTCTCGATCGTTTGCTATAGTTTCCTCGAATCTTCTTTGTCCCTGGTTGCTTCGTTATAGATATCGTTAACGATCATTTTCACTCGAGACGTTTGACGAGCGACCGTCGAGTCTGACGAGTGTCACTTAAGAACCCTGCTGGTCGCAATTATTGTCCGTCTGTTGCACCGTTCGATGGCGATGCAGCCACTCGTTTCGAACGGAGGTTGCTGCGACTGGAAGTGCCGAAAAAAAGAGTGATTTTAATGCGCTGTCGGAGTCGAGCAGCTTCGGTGCAGCGATGGTATCTCGAACAGCTGCCGTTTCGTTGCGTTGTTCTCGAACGACCGGTCACGGGGTCCCGCTGCTTTTTTATGCAATCTCTAACTCTCATTTGCCGTTTCATGAAAGATGTAACACGTTGATGCGCGCCTTACTATCTCTCTAAGTAAGAAGGTAGAGGTCGGAGTGGATCGCCTTGGAGCCAGAGAAGCGCCCCGCCCACCGTCTCGTCTTTGCTTCGAGCCCTTTGCCGTTTTGTACTCTTCCTCCAAAACCGTAGGATCGGGCCCCGCACGTTAAGCCAGCCTCACGCCACGAAAAAATCCTCCTGAATCGTCTCGTATAGCTCGCGAGGGCGTTAAGCAGTCTCTATCGAAAACACAACTTTCAAATTTTCCGTTTAAACTCCTCGATTTTGATTTTTCTATATAATCGAGAAGAATAGGGTTCAGAAATATATATTACCTGATGTGATATTGTAGGTTAAACACATTTTTTGTGGTTTAAAAGGGTTGAAATGTCGATTGTAATTGGAAATATCGGGTTTCACGATTGACAAATTGAACACCATTAGCATGGTTCTTAAGGAATGATCGATAAACACAGAAGCGATATCGCGGTAATGATACAAATTGCTTGAAAGTGGCGTACATTAAAATGGTACCGTTTGGCACGAAGGTGTTAATAGTTAGGGTGTAAAGACGATTTCTTTAACTTGGAACGCGATTCAATCGTTTCGCAGAAAAATTGTGTACGTACGACTCGACTGGAAAAAGTACCCGAGAGTGACTGTAGCGACTAATCGATTATAGGAATCGAGAAAAAGTGATTCAGCGAGGGGTAGTCTTCGGAAATATGCGGTCACCAATATACGAATGTTATTTATTTATTGTTCGTTATTCGAGATCTTTATCTACAGATTTTGTGGCGATAGTCGTTTGCCAGCGACATTGTCGACGATTCGATTTGCCTCCAAGTGTCGCGTGTAAGTCAGGCTTAATGCCTCGCCGCCTTTACACCCTCCGTATCATACCACTCGCGTTTCGGAGCGCGTAAACCACACCACGAACCGACCGTGATTCCATTCAATGCAAGATCCCGGCGGAGTCTATCAGATGTGCCCTTTGTCGATCGATCTCCTTTGTAGATCGCGGTGTGGTGGTATCGCGTTACCCCTCGAGAGCCATAACCGGACCGTAATGCTTGGAACACGTAGCCCTAATTTGTACGTTCAACTCGGTAGTCTAAATATCGCAAATTACAAACGATTTCTTCTTTTAATGATTCGATTCATACTTCGAATTAATAATGCAATAATCGACTCGCCCCAAATGTTTTAACGCGAGGCCGTTTCGATACATATAGCGGACCCTTTCCTAATAGAAAATATTTTAATACAATTATTTGATATGCTACTATTATAAATACACACCGTTAAGCATTTATCCGAAGGTGCTTTCATGATCAAAATTCTCATTCAAGTACAAATTTTTAACAACGAATGTAGTTATATATGTAGCACGTCTAAATTAAAATTGTTCATAAAAAAAATAATTTACTAATTGAATAAAAATAGAATATTCTACTACGAATTAACAAAGGTTTAATCGTTCTATTGAATAAACATCCCCAATAAATTATTATAAGGTCTTATAGATCGTGTATTATTCGAATAAAATTCGATAAATTTAACCTGTGCAGAATGTATTGTAGAGAAACGTGTACTTGGTTGAATTTACGGTATCGTGAGCGCAGATTCAATTAAGAGCCGGTACCGTTCAGTGTCTTTAAATAGCTCGTTGTTTTGTTAATAGTCGTTGACGGTGAAATTACGACACAATCCGCGACGCGCCGTGGAAACAAAAATCGTAATCGCGCATATTACGGTCGAGCATCGAGATCTCGGCATCGGTTTCACGGATCGTTAATTTCGTCGTTACGACACGAGACCGGTAATGGTCGCGTGCAAAAACATCTGACCGCGGGAACCGTTTAATTTGGAATAATTTTCCGGTGTCGCTTACTTTCATCGGGAAGTCGTGAAAAAAAGGGCGGGGAATTAAAACACAAAACGATTTCACAGATCCTTAACCCAGACCTAATTCAGGATCTCAGTCTACCGCGGTTCGCTCTGTTCTTCATTAGAGTGCACCGTTCTTTCAAATTGGGTATAGTTTACAGTCTAGAAAGATTCTTCATACTGTTCGATGCTTCTCTTTAGATTTAAAAAATTCTGCAGGTTTCTGGAAAGGTCAGAGTTTAACCTTAACTCTATGACTGCCACGTGTTTGAGAGGATTTTTTACTGTGGAACGAAAACAATTAATTTTCAAGTTGAAACGTTAAAGGGGTTAAATTTAATTTTCAAAAAACTACAGAATACACTTAATATGCAAAAACATAAAAAATTCTTAAGGTAAGATACAAATTATTATGTTTAGGGGTTGAGACAACCCTCTAGAAATTTCCATAAAGATCATCAATCTACTAATTATACGTTTCTGACTAGTTCCAAATATAAAGTTGACCAGTTTTCCCCTTTGTTTTGAAAAAATTCAAGGTGGAAAATATCTACCCTAATATCCGCCTTCTTCTCACGCATGCAACAGCAGAAAGGAGTAAAAACCACCCGTTGATAACGGATAAACGCGACGTTATCAAACGTCACGGAACAGTCACTTGAACTTCATCGAGCGGTAGCGTTATAGTCGCGGTACTTCCGTGACGGAAACGTCGAGAAAGGTGTTTCAACGGGCCTCGTACGTGTCTTTCTATCGACTCTGTTCGCACAGAGAACGTCGGGCGATGTCAGCGATAGGGGATGACGTCGAGGGTTCTAGTCTCGCTCGATTTGGATTCCGTACGACGATCAAACGTACGGCCAGCGGGGCGGTTATACGCGCGGCGAGCTGTCCGGCAATTTAAATCGCAAACTTTTTCTCGACAACGGCCGCGATAACAACGGGGATCGATGAGCCACTCTGCTGACGATTAGAACTTTCTTTCATTACAAACCCTTCTGCGAGCGACGCGAGCAACGACAGCGAAACGAGGGTCCCCGGATTCTTTGTTATTATTAACTCATGCCGTGCTAGGTAGGTCGATACACCTACCACTCCAGAGTTAAGTGCCGACCTCTCGGTGGCTGACGGTGGAAACTTATACGCGGGTGACATCAATCCGTGCAAACCCTCGCGAGTAATACAATCGAACATTCCTCGATAGTCGGGATTAGCCGTACGAGTCCTGTTTTTATGACTGCAAAGGACGTACAGCGGACGAAACGAATTTTTCATTACTCGATTTACGACGTAGACGTACCACAGGTGCATCGATCTTCCCCTACTTTGACGCGGCTATATGCACCACCGCGGGGTATAGTTATTGTTGTACCGGATCAAGTTTGAATCTTTGTTCGGTTGTTGCTTTATTTCGTACCTTCGACTGGTGTTGCCTCCACTATGCTCGTGGATACAGCTGTTTGGTTGCACACGGTTGGTGCGCGATGCAACAGTTACGGCGATAGTACCATGATAGAGAGAGAGCTAGAAAAACATTCACAAAGGCAGGATGCCGCTGCACCACGGTATGCCGACCACGAACCTACGAACCCCGGCGACCTAGCTTTCATATCTGGCCTCACCTGCATAATTCACATCGAGTCCTTACGGATATACGTAACAGACTACATATATAAAAGGAACTAGTAGCTTCTGGCCCGTGAACAATGGAATAGTCCAAGTTACCCTCCAGTTCTAATGCACTATTCGCTCATATAAAATTAATTTTTAGCCAACGCATTTGTTCATCTTTCCCTGACTTTTATTATATCTACTCTTTCTAAATTTTTAATTCTTCTATTTATTACACCTTCAGGCTTGTAGACTTCGTATCTTCCTCAATTTTGCGAATAACCTTTCCAAACACAGCCATTGGTGGCACCCGTGTACGCCTGGCATGATATGTCTGTGAGACAATATATTGCATTCATCGACGATGGTGTCTTCTATTACTATTGTTTCCCGTTTCTATCTCTTGGAGTCTCGTTAAAAAATAACGTTGTTGAACAAGTCTTTTCTTCGTATCGTCAACTCCGTAACCCCCTGGAGCAAACCACCATTGGTTTGCAACACATATAAGAGGTTAAGTCTGTCGTCTGGTGGTCTTGCTTTGTACAATACCGTCCATTACACCTGGGAATCGATACCATTGGACTGATTCCCTAGCCGTGAGAAATGACTATCAGCGAGTTTCACGAAATTCCTACTTTCTAACCAGTAGTTTCTTTCTGCGTTTGATAAAGAAGAATTTGCTCTTCTTGGCCGCGGTCGCCGCCGCCGTTATCCCCCAAGGCAATTTCGCTGTTTTGTCAAGGCGGGCACGACAGGTTGTACGCGGGGCCCCTCGAGGAATCCTTCCTTCCTCTCACAGTGGCTTGTGTCTCCCTCTCTCGTTTCGCCGCCCCTCTATCCTTCTATCGTTCTCTCTTCGAGTCACGGGATTAGCGTAGCGGAACCGTAGAAACATACGGCGGCTGTGGGAAATAATGACAAGGGGCCCCGCGCCTCGGTGCTCGCGCGCACTCGTTCGTTCGCTCGTTCGTCGGTCCCAACGGGCTCGACGAACAGATCCGGAAACGGACGGGAAAATTTTTCATCGCTAAATCGCCTCGGTGTCCTCGCGCGTTCGATCGTACTCACCCGGCCAGGCCCGACTTCCGGTCGGGTCAATCGAAAGATGGCTCCAAAACCGTGAAGGGTCCCCCGAACCGTGAAGCCTCGACCCAAAAACAGGTACGCGATTTCTGGGAAACGGAATGGGACCGGAAGGGCCCCGCTCTGTTTTATCGACCGACACTGAAACAATATTCGTTTCCGACGATATACAGTAATGATTCTTAAAATGAACACGCGTTTCGTAAGTTGAACATTTCTATCCCTTCCAACCGGTAGGATCCCCCTTGGAGCCAGCGAAGCGTCATGGTGTCACCTGAAGAATCATTGTTGTCGAGTGATTCGAAATCCCCTCGCGCGCGAAGAACTTTCGGCAATACGCGTTGCAGTGCGCGATATTGGATTACAGCGGGTATAAATATTCATAGGTGGTTGGGTCCAAGGTGTAGGTGAGCGCGGGAGAAGGCGAGGTTAGGAACTCTCGTGAAAGAGAGACGAAATCGGGGAAGAGAAGAGGGAATCGGATGGATGAATAAGATAAGCGTATAAGAACGAACGCGTCGAGGAAAGGGGAGAGAGAAGGGGGGGCAGGGCGGAGAAGAGGGCCTTGGAACAATGAGCTAAAGAGAAATAGCATGGGAGGAGGCAGAGAGGAAATGAGGGACAAAAAGAGAGAACGAGCGAGCAATATTAACGGGAAGTTTAATCGTCGGCTGGTCCGGGCTGTCAGCTCGGACGCACGCCGGGTCAGTCGGGCCCCTGAGGTCAATTAGTGCTGCTCAACACTCTTCTTTCGTTCTGACCTCCAAAAACAAAAGCAACTGCGTCGCGTCTCGTGCAGTTACATCCTCCTATTAAAAATCTGTCGATCCTCCTGTACTCGTTTCTAGCAGGTTACCTAGGTTTCGATCGTCTCGTCGAAAGTCACTTTCTGTCGATAGAAATTATCCAGTACTCTCAAACGTTCTCGGTGTTTCTTATTTTTTCCTGCAACACTATCAAGCTTAACAGTATCCTCAAAAACAGTACCTCCCTCGAAAACGTTCGCGAGCCCACGAACATTAACGAGGAGATCACTGTAAATCGATGTCCTTGCAAATACCTACGAGCTGCATATTTAGCGCAAGGATCGTTAACCGAGAACTTGGCACGAGTTACAAATAACTCGAAGTCGGTTATTAAGAGTCGTCTCGAGCGATTAGATCAGGTACCAAGTGCATCCTTCTCTTTCGATTGCTCCGAGAAACGAGCGCTGGCCTTTCCCTTCTAAACGGTGCTTTCTGCGCGCAGATTGAAAGCTGAATGTAAAAGTTATCGCGATCCAACCTGATGGAAAACCGAACGTAAGACGCACAGCAATTACGTCCGAGGCTGAACTATCGCGTTAATTGCGTTCACGCCTCGCGAGCATCTTTTCCTGGGATTCCCGTTCAGCCGGTACGGCACACCCTTCCAGTTGGACTCCGATCGTTCTCGCGACAGACAGTCGATCGCGAAGCATCGCGCGAGATTTTCCCTCCCCTCCCCGCGACCGTTATTAAATCCTCGAGTTGTCGTTTTGCGCGTTCGCCGGGCAAAGAAGCCAGAGGAGAAGACTGCGCGGGGAAAAGGGTCGTCGAGGATGAAAGAGAAGGAAAGAGTTTTCAGAGAAGTTGCGCGGCCGTCTGTTCCTCGCCGCGGTCGCGGGGAAAGGAAACGAGGATAATGGTTGCGTCTACCTGATTAAGAAAAAGGGAGACGAGAGACGACGAGTGAGAGAGATAGACCATTAGCGTGGAGTCAACGGCTTGGCGAGCGTGGAGAGAGATGGGGATTTTTTTCTCTCGGAACCTTTCCCGGTCTTCCGGTTACAAACGAGGGATCGCCGCGGCGGCGGAATCGAAGGCTGCGGCAGATCGAGAACCAACGGAGGAATAATGGGAAATCTCGCGGGTGAAAAAGGAAAGGTGGGAGTGGTAGCTAACCCAATTACACGTGGAAAGTAGCTGCGGTCGGCCGTGTTTCTTCTGTTACACGTGCAACTATGTTAACCACACTCCTTTGTAGTAGGCCTTCTTTCGATAAAGGTAAATCCTCGAAAACAGGGTGGTTATTCGAGTAATAGTCTCTCTTTCATAAGTATTTACTCAGAATTGAGTAAAACGTTCGTGGTCTCAAGAAAATCACACAAAAGGATTCTCTGACCACGCATGGGTAACCTTAGGTTGGGCTAAGTGTTGATCTTCAGAGACCTTCGCGTAAGGTGGTCACCTACTTGAGAATCCTAGAGGGTGAGTCAAATTGTCAGGGAACCTAAAGAAATTGGCCTACTAATTGTATACCTAAATATTGACCCATTAGAGGTATCTAGATTTCGTGAGTAAATAAGTGTTTGAATGGGTTCGTGGTACAAGCCATCTACCTCTTTTGGGCTACATTGATCATTCCATTTTCTCAAGGTATCTGAAAACATTTCTAGATATTCGATGCACCTCTCTTTCCTGTAACCTGAAGAAATTAGCTTACTAATTGCAATCCTAAACATTGACTCATTAGAGATAAATATATAGATTTTGTGAATATACAGGGCGTTCGGCCATACGCGGGAAAAATTTTAATGGGAAATCAAGAAAATTAATTTCTTGACTGAGGTTTCTTGACTTTTGTTAAAAAGTTATTAAAAAATTTAACTAAAAAATTTCAAATCATTCTGAAAAAATAACTTTGGTTGCAGGGATCAATTACAATAATTTTTGGTGAATACACATACCTCCTCAATCTTACCCACATGTCGAGAAAAAAAATTGGGTAAGTGCTGTTTCAGCGAAAAAAAAATTTTTCAAATCGTTCTAAAAAAATTATTCTCGGTTCCAGGGATCGATTACAATCATGTTTGGTCATTACACATACCCTCGAAATCGTAACCATTTTCGAGAAAAAAATTCCTTACCGAAAATCTAATTTCTGGCCAGAAATGTTACCCCGAAATATCATGCGAATCTTTAAAATGTCATAACTCCTGATCGGATTGGACGATTTTAATGTTTAAAAAAGCAAACTACTCGTATTTTGATGGAGAATATGTGGAAATTGCAAAAATATTCGAAAAGTTGATGCTTGACCCCGCAAAATGAGAAAAACCCCATAAAAATGGTCTATTTTTCAAACGACCATAACTCCTACAATAGTGAATATATTTCAATGAAACTTTTTTCTGAAGTAGTGCTCATGAGTACCTACAAAAAAGTATTAGACAACTTTTCTGTAGGGCGTCAAACAAAATTACTAAAAATGAAAAATGAATTTTTAAGAAAAATCGACAGGGGGTAGGTGCCTAATTTTTTCGGCGAAATTAAAAAATTTCATATCGTTCTAAAAAAATTATTTTTAGCTGCTTGGGTCAATTACAACCATTTTTGGTTAATAGACATACCCCTGAAATCCTATCCACTTTTGAGAAAAAAATTCGAGTAGATGTGAAATTTTTCGACGAAATTAAAAAATTTTAAATCGTTCTAAAAAAATTATTTTCAGTTTCAGGGGTCAATTTCAATCATTTTTGGTGAATAAACTTACCCCCGAATTCCTACGCACTTTCGAGAAAAAAAATTCCTGACCGAAAATATAATCTGGGGCCTGAAATGGTTCCTCGAAATTTCATGTGAATCTTTAAAACATCATAACTTCTGAACAGATTGAAGGATTTTAATGATTCTAAATTCAAACATACATCCACTTCTTTTGGGTTCCAATGGTCATTCTGTTTTTCGCAAATTATCCCAAGAAATTTCTAGATACGATGCACCCCTCTTTAATGAGTCTCGTCCTCCTCATCTTGGGGAACTCACAGGGTAATTATTGGGTGTCGGACGATGTTGTTCGAGAAACGCAAAAGTTTGGAAGGAACCGGACAACTTGACGTCGTGTTGCCAAAGAACGTAGACCTTGTGCCCGGAGTATTTGACGCGAGGGAGGGAAATATCTATTAAGTGGACACTTATCTCGTAACCAAGATGGCGGCGCGTGTCTTCCCGAATAATAAAAATCGAAAGACGTAAAACGAGCGTGTAACTGGCACTCGCGAGGCATCGTTGCGGGCGCGCGCGTGCACGTAACCACTGCAACTGCACACATGTTGCGGCACCTTCATGGCCTTCGGGCGTCATTCACTCGCAGCGGCCCGAGAGCCGCCGGTTGCCATCCACTTTCATTATACGTGTGCGAGCCCGCGCGAGCGCACGCCTTTAATTACATTTTTGCTACGCAACTGGCAAGACAGATAGATAGACGGAGAAAGATAGTGAAAGAAGCGGCGCGAGGGCACACAGGAAAGACCACAGAGATCCTGAGAATCGTCGGATGAAGAGACGGTTCAACGGAGGGCAGCGTAATGTCGTTATCATTAGAAAAATCGACGCCTCACCTCATTTATCATCCCGCTGGTGAAAATCGAACGATTCACCGGCTTCGTTCGAGCGAACGCCACCGGAGGATCCGAGTTATGAAAATTCGAGATTAATGCGGCGTAATTGAATATAGTTTGAGCGACAGTGTCGCTGAGATAATACGGATTCGCGAAAGATAAAGAATGATAAAAAGAAGACGAGCGGCAAAGGAATAGCGAATCGCGGAAGGCCAGTTAGCCTCGCAGCCGTCCGCGATGCTAATAGATTTCCCGAGACACTCATACAGCACTTAATGCATTCCCAGTCATTAATAATCGTTCGCATGGGCCCCGTTGTGTTAAACGCTCGTTAAGCCCGGCTAGAAGCCTTTAAAGAAACCGTCGAATTAATTCATGTAATTTACAATCCTAGCGTGCCACCGGCACGCAACTCCCGGCGACGATGCTACGAAGAGTTATAATCATTAAGGATTTCGCATTTTTGTCAAACCGTTACGCCCGTCTCTTTTCTCCCTTATCGTTCGTATATCCTCGCATTAGAGCCACTGTCGAATACGGGAATTCTATAATACGATTACCGATCGCCGTACCAAAAGTCACCGGACCGGAAACTCGGAAGTTTACGGTACGGGTTGGACGTAATCCGACGCGTTAATTACTCTTCCAACTTGCAGCGTTAATTCCGAGGTCGAAGGTGCAGCAAACGAGCGTGGACGATACGAGAAAACGAGTCGACCGAGCGACGATCGTGTCTGTTCTCGTTAGCGACCGAACGTATCGTCGGCGCTGCGATCTGCCGAGGACCGATACGATCGGGGCGTTGAATTCAACGTGTTTGTCGCTGCTCCAATTTTCTAGGTTAATTCTATGCAAAGAGGCGTGTATCCAACAGGTTCCAGGATCGGTGAATCGATATGTTTGCCTTTGCATCTATCGCTTAGTTCCGTATACGTAAAGTCGAAATTGTTCGATTAAAATATTTCGATCCGAAAATGTACGCTGAAGAATTTCAGCCGGGGATAGCGTTTGAAGCCGATCGAGTATCAATCGCGTGTCGATGTCGATTAAAGAATCAGTCGGTCGCCATAAATAATTAATCAACCTATCAGTCCAGGTTCCGCGTCACGAGCCGGTACACGCGCATCGCTGTGCCCACACAGAGTTCGATTTTGCGCCGTTTCAAGGCCAACGCTGTTCGCGAGGTGTTCTCGCGTTGGATCCCCGCGATCCTGGACTAATCGCGAGCGACCGTTGTCGCTCCATTGATTGCTGTTTACATGTGGCCGTAAACAAGCCATTACGCAATCCCCCGTGAGTACACTCTCATACATAATTTACAAGCACGCCACCACTGTCCTCCTCGTCTCCCTCCCCGTGGCTGCGGCGTTCTCCGTTTCGAGGATGAGCACAATGTGGCGTGCGTCGTTGTCTCCTCGAAGACCCCCGGTGCCCGATCGTTTGTCTTACCCTCGAGACGGGTTTATGGTACCGCGGGTGTTCCGCTGCCACCGTTTCGTCCCTTCGCGTGACTCTCGATTTTTCTCCGTTTCCTTTCAGCGGCTATTCCGAGCGCGGGAAAGCCGCTGCTTTCATGCTTTCTACGATTCTAACCGGTCGTTACACCTCCCGGGGCTTTCCAATTAGGATCGAACCGATCGAGTGCCACTCCAAACCGCTGTACCTATTTAGTTATATGTATATTTTTCTGCTCCTTGAGAAACTTCTTTTTTCTTATATTTCACGATCTATTATTATCATTACTTTAGTACAAATGGAATTAGTATGCAAGGAGAAAAAAAAGTAAAAATTATACAAGAGAAAATATTATCGCTTACAAAATTTAGTGTTTGCTTGCGTCTGTTTCGAGAATGGTTTCGAAAATTCCATAAAAGTGGCGAAAGACGAGACAGAATGTCGCGAATTGTTGGGCGCGAGCGGCACCGTTTGACCAGCGATCTGTTTCAGCGAAAAGTTGCAAAGGGGCCTCGCTCGCGCGGCCCTGAGGTGCTGCCCACCTGACGTCACGCACCTGTTCTCTCTTTCTCTCTTTCTCCTCGACTGCGTCCCGAGAACTCAGCCAGCATCGGGCCCATTATAAGGCCCCGTAGGTTTTCTCTCGTAGCGGCGATTTCATGCCGCGAGATTCGCGCCTCGTACGAGTTGCGGCGCCTCCTTTCGTCCCACTTTTTACCCCGTCCAACGCGTCGATCAATCAGAGTCATCGTTCGAACTTCCGTGGGACGCGAAACGTCCGATGCCGTTTTTTGGCATCGATATCCGACCCCCTGAATCTCGCGAGGGGGCATCGAGTCCCGCTTTCCAATGGTAATTTACTCCGATCGACCGCTTTGCAATCTTTTGCAAGTCAAAATGTCGCTCGTACGTAGTTGTGAGCTTTTCAGAAATAATTCTGTAGATGTACGTTTCTGCAAATAATCGAAATAGTTAATAGATTTTATTATTTTGGACGATGGAAAGAGTTGGTATGGATCCACTATGTTTACTGTTTGTATGACAGGTAGACAAGATTGTACTTGACACTAGAACTACCGAAGTAGTCAAAATTCGTAATTTCTCAAAAAAATTGTGTGCAATTTACTTGTCTAATTTTTGGATACAAGTAAATACATCATAATTGTCAGTAATTTTAGAGTTAATAGAGTAGATTAACCATACACAATAGGTGCCACAATTATTATTTCTTATCTTCTACTGCCACCATGTAATAATCGAGATTTCACTGTAATTAATATTTACCCAATACTAAACCTTTGTTACGAAAGATTGAAAGCACTCAAAACACCACAATTAGAATTGCCTTAGGTTATCGTAGATTCATGCCTATCGACGCGCGTCGTTTAAAAAATGGGTGCACACTAACAGATTAAGGAACTTAATCGTAATGAAAATGAGGTACCTCCCGCGCGAAAGAATAAACATAGACCTGAATAGCGTCAGGGACGATTCTTTCGCATGTGTCCGGGGCGAAAGGATTGCATATAGCCGGACACTACTGAGAATCGCTGGGCGAGATGCAACCGTTCCAAACGGAACGTCTCTGCCGCTCGAGGTCGTTCCCGAGCCGCGGGATGACGACATCGGCATTTCGAGCAAACGACAGAAACGAAGGCAACAATAACGTGGAACGAGAGGTGGCGCGTGTTACGTAAGATTCCGCTGCGGATGCGACGCGTCAGAGGCTCCCTCGAGCGTGGCCGTTCATCTTTCCTCCGCGCTCCGAGCTGCCACAGAAGCCAGAGAGGTTTCCTTCCCATCGACCAGATAGAACCGTCGTCCACGAGTAAGAATTTTCCTTTTTGGTCGTTCGCCAAACGGGCCCCGGCGATAGTCACGCTCATCTTCCCGCGGCGACCTTCGATCCGTCTTCCTGCTTCGTCGTTTCTTGTTCTTTCGCGTTGCCCGCGATGAAAAGGGCGCTCGCGGTCTTTCCAGTTACGCGAAAAATGCGGCTTTACGATGCTCCCGTGGCATTCGAACGATCCATCGGCCTCGCTCGCCGCGCTCTGGTCATTACGACGAGCACACCTATACACCACCGCGATCGAAGGAGGCGCGCGTCGGCATCTGGGCAGCGCAATCGCCGTGTACGACGCGTTCCTGGGCCTGCACGGAACAGCCGGGGAGGTTCTCGACGAACCGATGCTTGAAAATATAGTCATTTACGCGAGACGCACAAAGAACACCGGCTCCGGCGATCTCGTCGATCGCTGGTATCGGAAGATTGATGGGACTCTCGGTGGTTCGCTACGAAATGAGACTACGGTAATGATTCGTAAAATAAACAGCGCACCGGGGGTTGGCACGTTCATTTTTCGTAGAATTTAATTAAAGAAATGTTCAATTTACGAATCGTGTCGAACGGTAGAGGTTCATTTTACGAATCATTACTGTCAAGGTGTGCCTTTCATACTACAAATTGTTGTATCGTACGAATTGAATTGTCGTATAAACTTGACAAAACCAAAATCTCTAACGAATGATTTGTTGTTCCAAAGATGGAACCTTTGAACCAACATGTGCCATTCGAAAAGTACCATTATTTGCGGTGGCGTCGTCCAGGCGAAATACTTTATCACGCTCGGCGTAATTCCGAGCAATTATGCCTGGAGCGACGGTTGTTTCGCGCGGCGCTTCGAAACGCACACGCGCTTACGCGCCGCCTGCGACAAAAGGGGAAGAAAAGAGGCTAAAAGGGAGAGAAGCGGAGTAATAGCGATCGGTAGCTAGGAGGGGAGATGGAGAACGCAGAACCACCTGTAGCTGGTCTGTACTCTGGTGCCCTTTCACGGTTCCCCAGGAAACGCGAAGTCGTTAATAACGACGCGGACTTTCGCGCGTTACGCGTCCGTAAATTAGCCGAGTGATAATGATTCGATCTAATGTGTTTGCGTTATTCGGCCAACGCGAGGCCGCGAAAGAAGACAATTCTTTTCTTTTCCCGCAACGCATTCGTGCCAGGGACTTGGTACACGTTTCGTAACACGACTGAAAAACGTACTATTGTTATTTATTTGTTTTTCGTGAAGATAATAATAATTTATCGTACGGGTAACCCTGTCAGAGTACACAAATAATACAGTACAGAATAATAAATCGATAAGAATTATAAATCGTATGGTTTATATAATACGGTTAACGAGTCTTTTAAATTTTAAAGAAAGAATTTGTTGTGCAGATTCTGGTTAGTGGGTCAGAATTTACATATTTATAAGTATAAATCAGAGGTACATAGATATTTAGAGATTGATATCTTTATCTCCTCTGATTAAATAGTCGACTAATTTTTATTTTTATATCGTTACTTAACTCCTTATCCGACCATGTATGCGTAAAAGTAATTTAGACCTCAAAGCAGATGTGGATGCATATGCATGTTTTAATAGGGCAAGATTAAAATAATAGGACGTAGGTTATTTGTTTCGTCTTTTAAGAATTTTGCATATTTTACCAGTATCGTGACCATTTTTCATATATTTTGCATAAATGTGCATATATTTGCATGTATACATATATATTGCAACCGTGTATTATACACGTATCAATAAGTTTAGGTGGTATGTGTGGTATTTGCGTGATGTGTTTGGCATGTGTTACGCAGTGCGTGTGGTATTTCTGCCGTGGTATATGTGTATGGTATTTATACGAAGTGTGTCATAAAATGCTCGTTGCGTGATACGAGTTATAAATTATGTGATGGTGTATGATAAAAAAAGGCACAATAAAAGGAGATAAAAAGGGAAATCAGGAAAAGAAGGCTAACTTAATGCGCGGCAAATTCATTACGACTTAACAAGTTCGTACTTGCTTGTTTTTTTATTCTACGATCTATTGTATGTCTGTCGTTTTGCCTTCCTATTTCTCGGAGTCCCAACGTATCGCATCGTAAAATGCACAAATAGACAGAGACGTCGGTGATAACTAACAAAATCATGTTATAGAAATAAAAACAATAGCATCGCTATCATAAATCATAAATTGTATGGGTATTAGTATGGGTATAATAAATATAAATCATAAATTGTATGGGTATAAGAGACTAAAATAGTAATGGGGAATATAAAATGATTTCAATGTGACCAATAAATTGCAGATTTTATCGCACGATTCCTAGAACTTGTTATGCGGGTTGGTTGTTAAAATATAGGAATTATCTAATTATTTGGTTTACCAACCTTACCCTTTATGTAATTATACAGTGAGAAAGCAGTATAGTTGTTAGGAAACTATCATATTTATCACTCTATCGCCTCGTTCCTTTGCGCGGCTTTTCACAAAATATTGTAACTCGCTCGGTTTTAAAAACATTGTGAATTTAGAGATCGCGCGAAAACGCGGTCCGGAAAGGATTCGGTTGGCGACTCAATAGAGAATGAAGTCGGTTCGAGCAGCGCTGTGCAATGAAAAGCTTAGCGTGGAAAAATCGGCCAGTTTTTCTGCCCGCAAAAGAAGCTTGCTTTGGAATAATTGTGATTGAGGAACGTGGAACAATGCGGCAGCATTGTGTGCGGTATGAATTCCGCGATGACGGGAGTCCGGGAACGCTCAGAATTCATCGAATGATAGACAGCTAGAAGAACGGGTGCAGCCCGTTTCAGGGAGGATACAGAATGCCAGTCATACGCTGCTGACGTGACGATCAACGTCAACGACTTATTAGCGCGGTCGTTGCTACCACGAAAAGCAATTGGCCTCGTCGATGACGGAAAATCGTCGTTCTGTATCGTCCTGTGCACCTTTTTTATTTACTTTTGATCCGTGTAGTATACGAAAGCATTAAATTGAGAGGATTTTGAGGATTTTGTCCCACAATGCGTGATAAAGAATAAACCGTCAACAGCTCCAGGAGTTTACTCGACGAGGCTGACGCACCGTCCTCTTGAATTTTCATTTCACGCGGATCGTCTACATAAATGTGTTTTTCCAGCGCTAAAGAATCTCGACAAAAACGGGAGCGAACGTGTATCGCTAATGCCACCGCACGTGGGGGGAAAAAAGCGGAGTAACGATCATCGTTAAGGACAGGGTCTCGACGTCGGCGGATCTTAAAGCCACCGGCGCAGAAACGAGCCACGAAGGACAGGTTGCATTCGATTTTCTAAAATCTGAACGATCGTGCCACTCGGAATCATTCCGGAGCCGATGAATCAGCGGATTCTTCGGTCATTTGCGATTCAATTAAAGTCTTCGAGTCTCCGTCTGACGCTGGTGTCGCGCAGAATCTGCCAAGAAACGGAAAAAAATTTGAGAGAATAGTAGACGACACGTTGCTTTTAAATTAGTTTGATTTTTTAAATACTATTTTACTCGTGTAAAATTTCTCTGTAAAATCTAGTTAACATTCTTTTCTAAACGCGTATAAATGTCGAATATGTTCGGTAAATGGTGATACGAGGTATAGTTATGAGAATGTAAATAAGAAACACAGGATAAAGTTTCTTCGAGCGACGCTTTGTTTTCAAGAAAATTGATTTCGAAAATTCTTGGGATACGGATTGTTACTTCTGTCTGTGTTAGTATTCTTAGATATTAAACAAGGTATGGTATTATCTACTTTTCGTAATCCTACCGTCTGTTAGCTAGTTAGAACCAATTGAAACAAATAATACCGTGGCAACATCATCTGCGCTTACAAACGACCAACACAAGTAGAAATATCCAGTAATGGACAGACACGTTAGACGAGTCGTACTTGGTCGCGCGCTACCTGGTGAATTTTCATTGTTATTTATTAAGGAAGAAAGACTCGCATAAAATAGTTTATTCTACAGTTTCGATTCATTTTTTCGCGCAGAATAACTATATCGTTACTCGTACAATCGGAATAATCAATAAACGTAAAAGGATAATCATTTTTTTCAACGATTTAATCCTTAAATGAAAATATAAAATTTAAATACGAAGTTTCGTTGAAATCGTACAGACATACGCATTTGTATTTTTTTAATTTAATTTGACAATTAACCGGAACAAATTTTGCACACAACTTAGAATAAAAATTTAATAGTGGCGTAAAATACTTACTTTAATGTATTCTTGAAGGATTTCAAAGAAGGAATTAAAATTCTTGTAATAATTATTGGCAAAGGAAACAATACGATTAATTGGACCACGGGAGCCATACGTACTTTTATAAGTTAGACAGCGGAAAATTGGATTTCTCTTAAAGTATATATTATGAGGTGATTAATGATCTTAAAAAGAAAAATCAAATCTACTATTCTGCGTTCCTCCAGTGTTGTCATGTTAAGAACGTTGAATATCGGAATCTGGTCGAGATCTAAATTGAATATATTACTATATACTTCGTACGATGCAAATCTTGGAATTTTGTGTTGTACTCTCTCCAATGTTACTTCATGCTTAGAGTATGTAGGCCACCAAATAGAAGCGTACTCTAAACGAGAACTAACGTTTCATACGGTAGTTAAATAGCGTGGATATTTTCGATATCGTTTCTGAAACATTCCTGACCAAACGCAGGACCCGTCTAAGCGATACGTCCATAAATGCTTCGTGTTTTTATTCCAGGAAAATTTATATTTATTTGGTTCACACGATCTTTATCTTTACCCGTCTCTTCGTTATTTAATTCATGCACGTATCGTACGCGTTTACGGATTTTTATAATTGATTGAGAGGAAAGGAAGATAGAAAATTCCGAAAAGCAAGGGAAGAAAAATCCAGAAAACACAATCGCTAGTTCCGCTGCGTTGCCTCGGTCGACGGAGCACGAAAAACCGCGCTGTCCGCGTTAACGAACCGTCGACGACGATTCGTCAGATTTCCGCGAAACGATGGATACGCAACAGTCACGCGGCTTCCTTTTCCAATCTATTCACGCGTACCAGCGGTCGTCTCCTTTGTGTGCAAGTACGTACGCGGCACTGTTGCTCCAAGAAGAAGAAATTACGTAAGCGATTCCCCACTTACAACCGAGATGTCGACGTCTATCCTTCTGTCCTCCGTCGTTTCCATAGCGCTCACGTTCCTCTTTGCCTCTGTCGTCGAACACGCTGATGACGACGGTCCCGGCGACACGCAGCAGTACAGGTTGCGTAAGAACCGCGACCGACGAGGACGCTTCGGCGCATCCGGCCCTTTCAGACGGGACATAGGAAGGTCCGGAAGTCCTTTGACTATCCGTCGATCGTTCGAGCAAGTCGGTTGGTCAACGGGAATTAGTGCCATTCGAGCCACTGTTTCGCTTTTTGACCAAGTCTAGGTCTCTGGGTCTCGGGAACAGCCACTGAAAATTGTCTGCCATTTTTGTTTCGCGTAAACGCGCGCTCTATTTCATCCTCGCCCAAAGTCACGGCCATTTTTCTGCTCCGGTGATTCTTAATCGCAACGCGTTTAACACTAAATTTATGAAAGCCATATTTAATGTTGCAGAATTCACAAATATCATTTGTTAGCAATTTATATTGAAATTAATGTTGATTTTTATGTAAGTGATAAATCTTAATTTTGTTTAAACTTGCGGAGGGTAACAGCGGTCCCAATAATCGACTTAAGGGTTAACAAAAATATGTGCAACCAATGTTCGTAAATCTAGTGTTAAAAACGCAGACATCGAGTATAAAATTATTTAATATAAAATGAAACACATCCGTATCATTAATAATTAGTTTATAGGTTATTGTGCAAAGCTGGAAAGATACGTTTCCCATTTTTTCTCTGACATAGAATAGGTTTATTATTGGTTCGGTTAACAATAAACGTCCACCGAAAATGTGTCTGCGTATAGGTGCGAATAATCTACTGCGGCCAATCGAACCCGCGTTCCGTCCGCCATCCTTTCCGCTGCGCACAGTACGCGGAGGCCCCTGAGGCTGAGGCCTCATTAGCTTCGAGTTTCAGTTCGAGTAACGCCGGTTTTAATGTATATTTTCTTGGAAAAGAAAGTCTTAGAAAACTTCTCGAAAGGATAGTTCTTATCGTAGATCTCGCCGTGAGTTTTGCATGCAACGCGTTCGTCCATTGGTGTTCGCTGGCTCTCGAGCATCGTTGACAGAAAAAATCGAAACAACGTGAAAATACGTCACTCGAGGAGATCATTTAACACTCTGACTGCCACGTATGGACAGGATTTTCCACTATGGATCCAGAATAATTAATTCATAAGCTGAGACACTGAGGGAAATAAATTGGAATAGTTACAAAAATAAATATCGAAACAAATTTTAGTCTTTCAGAGAATTGTACGGTATGATGGAATTAGGTGGAATTGTTTCTATCGTAAAAGTTGGAGGGAGGAAGAAGATCTGGATTAATTAGGCATTTATCAGCTTCCACGCGCGAACAAACTCACGTGGACGGGATATCGGCTATGCAATTCCTTGCGCCAGGAAATTAATGCGATTCTGAACTCACGCGAACGCATCCGACGATCGATCCATGAACACGTATCGCCGATGGCGCAATCCTCGTCGATTCTGATTAATCACAGCATTACAATTAATGAGCGGCATTCCGACTTTTTCCCCATTTCCGCGCCTCTACCTCTCGACCGCGGACGTCCTTCTTTTTTTCCTAATCGTGTAACATAGTTTTACGATTTAATTATTCATGGACGTCGCGACGACGAGCGATCGTACTATTTTACCATACATGTTGATAATTAATCACGATGAGACGGATGCGACACGTGTTTCGACGTCGTTTGTCAGACGTAAGACTGGGGTAACATTTTTATTCGTTAAAGTTCTATTTTATTTTTATTTTTTTCGATCTTATTTGTTGAATTAAAGACGAAGAGAAAGTAGTTTAAGCAGAGTGAGAAGTCAATGTTCCAGCCTACGAGGTTGTTTTTCAGTCGTAAAATTATATGATTTCACTAAAAACAAGAAACGAAAATGTAGTATTGTTAATCGATGATCCGATTATGGATTACTATACTTGAATAGAATTTTGTTCATTCGTGTCAGGTGAAACTGTTTGCCAGTATTCGTTTGGTTCCTCCACGTGCTGCGATTTCGATCGAGCCGCGCGATTTCAAGGTTCTCCAAATAGATCGTTAGGGGGGGGGGGGGAGGTAAAGTGTGTTAAACAGTAGCAGCGTGCGGTTCGTTCCTCGGTCAGTGTGGTTAATTTTACGCCGATTAAAGTCGCGTGTAATTAATATGGAAAGGTAAACACGGCCCCAGGTATCTTCGAGTCTGATCGACAGAGCTTCCAATGATAATCGCACGAACACGGCGTGCGTTTTCAAGTGGAAAGTCGATTACAAGCGACTCCGTAAAACCGATTTCTCATTTAACCAGGATCCTACCAGAATGTAATTTTAAATTATATGGCCAGTCTGAAAATAAATTCATACATTATTATAATTTCATCGAGTCGTAAATTTCACTTGTTATTAAATTATAAAATACCAACATCTACTCTTCAATTATAATTTCTTAATGTTTAGAACTTTGGTTCGATAAAATAATTTTGCACAAATTTTCTGACGTGCAATTAAAAAAGTGTGGACGCTTGGACACGTAATCATTCTTCGATTTCTTCATTTCCGGGATTGTTCTAATTTATTTGATCGTCCGGATTAGTGGTTGCTTTTAATATTTGGTCCTTCCCGGAAAAAGTTCGCCGATCTTCGATGAAGACCTAAAGAGTAGGGTTAACAAGATCCCACAATAACGGATGAACGAAATTATGCTAACGAAAGCAACGAGGATTACGATACACTCGGCGTTGAGCAGCATCCTCTTCCTGGATGGTTTCGTGGTAGCGATTCTAGGATGATCCCTTTCTAGTCGACTCGATCGCTCGAACGAAACGGAAATTTCGTATCTGGCGGCGCGGCAGGCCAGCATAAATCGCGTTCACCGGCTAATTAAACCGTTGGCTATCGCGACGATTAATCGGTCGTCGTTTCCTCCTGGATGCTGCCGGGGCACCGGTTCCTTCCCTCCACACCTATCCACCCGTTTCTTTCGCTCGTGCAACCTTTTTTGCCTAGAAGAATCAGCTTTTATAATTACAAATATTTATTTACGGGTTACTGTCGCGCCGCGGGACTCGCGAAATGACTCAATTAATTTGCAAAAAGGATTCTTGTAAAATTCCACTTGACTCGATATTTCTCGCGTTAACACCGTGATACATCGATGCCCAAAGATAAAACATCGCGTCGCGCGTTATCAGATGTGCAAAACAACCATTACCGTTGCTCGTATCAATCGAACCGATACACGACTCGAGAGTGTAGATCGATAGATCTCCGTAATTCCATCGAACACGGGCGACACAAATTTCTTCCCCTCCCTCCCTCCCGTTCCCTCCGGTTCTCCACGAAGCAGTTCGATTGGCAACGGTGCATAGTGCAGTATGCAACGACGCAGACCGCGACGGTCGAGGGTAAAAAAAGGCCGGGCATTACACGCGTAGAAGGCGAGCAGAGATTAAAGATAAGAGCAGCAAGAGGTGAAACGCATAAATAACGACGCCTGGAACCGGCGATATCGATCTGTTTCGACGGATACCGATTGGTAACACAGGGTCGATTGAGCGGCACTGATCTAACCAATCCGCGGTGCCACGCGTATAAATCAGAACGGGCTGCAGCTTGGCGGCGTGTGTCGGTATCTTTTCCAGAATGCGGCGGATTTCTTCGCTGGCTCCGATGCTCGAGAGGTCGCGCATAAATATTCAGTCTCGACAAGCCCGGTACACATGTACGCGTCCAGAGCGCGGTAACCTGGCCAGAAGATCGCACCGCTTTTACCTCTTGGCCACTTCTGCGCCTCTATACGGACGAGCCACGTGTGCGGATGCACTTGTATGCACCTTAGGTTCCGCTCTGGTCGATACCGGCCGTTATGCGCGTCTGCTTTCGTCTCTTACGTTCGTTTTAGACGGAGAGAACGATTCGCTCGTATAATAGCCAACCAGCAAAACAAACACGCGCCAATTTTTATTCATCGAGTAGCCGGAAAAATCGTGCTCGTTCAAGTTTTTGATCTGAATAAGAATAAGAGACTCAAGAACATTTCGACGATCTCGTGAATGTTTATTTTATACTTCTGAGATGGATTCTACGCAAGAAAATAAGGATAGAAGTTCCTGCTTCACCTTGTTGAACTAATTCTACTCGACTGTTGATGAACCCAGTATCTGACATTTAATCTTGTATTTTGATTCTGTAAACGCTTCCTGTGAACGTTAACTAGGTGTCTGATTATTGAAATACAGTTACTCCCACACGTATTCGTACACTATAATGGTGATTCACGGTAAATGAAAGAAAACTTGTTTCTTGCGAATTGAATGTTTTTGAATCTTGTACGAGTCCATTTTTTCATACAGTGAGATATTTAAGGTTTTATGTTTGAATTTTAGAAAGGAAACTTGTTAATGGTTAAATATATTTCCTCGTCGCTAAATACACATGCTTCTCCATTTTCTTTCCAATTTAAAAATTAAATAAAATTAAATAAACTAAAATTTCTACTGTGAAATATTTAAGGACGATTGAATCACGTTGGACACATCGCTTCTCGTCTGATCATCGAAGTTAAGCTGCGTTGATCGCAACCAGTGCTAGAATAAGTACTTTTTTCAAATAAAGTAAAAAACAAAAGAAAACTACTTCGTAAATGGAGAAGTAATACAGTTATAATAAACAACATTTGGTAAAAATAAATCAGAAAAAATTTATAAGAAACAAGTTTCAGTTTCATTTATAGCGAATCACCATTATAGTGTATGAATACGATTAGAAGTAACTGTACGTCGTGTGTGAAAATGGGTAGTTTCTGTCTAGTGTTTATTATTATAAATAATATCTCGACAAGCAAAAATGTCAAGCCAATGATAGGACTTCAGGCTCACGTCATTTTGAAAACACATTGCGAAAGTAAATAAATATAATGTGTTCAAGAAGAAACTATAATTTGAATAGGGTCAAATAGGAACTTTGGTTATTGTTTTCCTTGTGTAGAATCCATCTCAGTGAACTGCATGTCGGAAGCCAGACAAAGATAGGTGGCAATTTTTCAGGGCGCATCTGCGTTGCGTAATTCGCGGGAAACTAGCCGTTAGTTTGGCACGTACTAGATCACTCGAGCGCGACGCTCTGATTTATATCCGCGGATCGAATCGATCGGCGGTGCTCAATCGGTTCGAGCCGTGTTCTAATCAGCTCCATCCAGGACCATATTAGATCGCTATCGAACGACCGCCGCGCCGGTGCAATTTACACGTTTTCCTCGCTGCCATTCTCTTTCTCTTTCCGTCCTCCCCGCTTGCGTATCGCTCGTACGATTCTTGTCTTTCGTCGAATTTGTAGAGACTCGATTTTCTACACACGGTGACCCGTGATCCGTTGTATAACCGGAGATAACTCGATACCATTTCCAAAAATGAGTCGAAATAGAATAGAATTCTTGAGATAATTGCGAATTCCAAGCGAACAAGAAAGGTTTCTTAATATAAAAATGTATGAAATAATACCAAAAGCGAACAATTGACGAAAAAGAATAAAAGAACTCTAATATTAAAAAGGGTTCTGAAAATTACAAAGCAAGATTAGAAGACGTCAAAGGAAAACTTGTCATAGTATTATGAAACTAGAATAAAAGGATTACTTTAATACAAACGTGAAAAATAAAAGTATTTAACATAGCATGATGTATTTACAAATCACTTTTTGAAAACGTGTGTTCAAAAGTGTCTTTTCTTTGCAGGTATGTTGGAAGCCAAGACATCTGTAATAGTACAACCGAGGGGAACCACCATCCAAGAACTAGTTCTTGAACAATTTCAAAGGTAGCGGTTGACTTTTAATTAGCATTCAGTTTCACTCTATATCCGAAGACTGAAATTATTATCCTGCGATTTTTCTTCGCGCTGCCCCGACACCAAAATTTGTTATACAAATCGTCAGATACTCGAACGAAATTTAAATTTATTCGCGAATTATAATCTTCCTCGTCCAAACACATTTCTGACGTACGTTAGTTTTCAGCCATAAAGCCAACTCTACTGCCGTCCCGTTCGATACAACGTCATCGAGACGTTAAATCGATACACTTCCGTCACTATAGTCATACTTTCTTCAACCTACTCGGTGCGAAGCGTGCTCGTAGAATTCATAAAAATAGATCACCTTGCGAACCGAGTCCTCGATTCACCGCGACCGGTGGAAACAGAACTCTCGACCGTCCGTCCGAAGCATAGAAATCGTATCGGAGGATCGTGAATCCGGCGAACTTCACCGTGGTACCGTTTTCCAAGCGGTGATTTTTACGGCGTTCCCGAGAAAATTGCGCGGGAACCCTTGGACCATTGTGATCCTCTTCCGTTGGTGAAAGCCACTTTGGTCCCGTCAAGTGGCGAAAGCCTTCGGTGTCCCGCCTACGTTCCGTTGGCTACACGGAAATTCCTTTTCTACTTCGTTGCAACTTCGGTTCGGGCTCGCGTTCGAACGCGTCCTCTATCGTGTTCCGATCAATTTTCTCCACCCTGCCGGCGCATCGTCGCGCGGAAACCATTTTGACCGTCTTACGAGCGCGTCCCGCGCGGTTAACTAGCCTTTTAAAACGATAATTACGTCAGAGAGGTACGGTTAACCGATAATTTCTCGCGATGGTCTTATTCCCGTTTCTAGAACGCTGATACCGGTCGTACGCGACGAAAGTAAAAGGTACTCTGGTTCTTCGGTACGATGTTTCCAAAGTGTCTTCAAACTATTAAATGGGATAATGCATCTATTTAACGCCTTGCAAACTTATCTGCTTTTATTAAATTTCTCAATCTATACCCAAATATCTAAATATGTTAAATATTTTGGCGAGTGTATCCTGTTAAAATTGCGGTCGAGACTCGACATTTTCACTCAAAGAGTTAGCAGAAGGAATAAAATTTTTCACCGTTCTATCCAAAAGATCGTACAAAATTTAATACGACTTGATTTTTCTTTTTTTTATTTATTTTTCCTTTAGAATTACAACAGGCTTAGAGGGAGCCTTCCAGTAATTTTGATAAATGAGGTAATGTCGTGAGCAGGTAAAACTCTCAGCAGAGTCTCTTTTCTTCCTCCGTTGACTTCCTTGTAGAGGTTATTGGTCAGTCATTAGATCGTTTGGTTTAGTTCTTTTAAGTCTTCTTGTATTATCACTGAGTAGTTCGTTTGTCAGTTCGTTGGGGTGTGATTGCAGTCTATTTTTGTGCGATTTGGCATACTGTTTTATGTAGTGCATAATTTATGTTTAGATCTTTGTGTAGACTTTCGTTGGTGACGGACCATGCAGCTGTAATTGTTCTAAAAGCTTTGTTGCGAAAGCGTTGAATTATATCTATGTGAAATTGTTTACGTCCAGATAGGTATTATTGCTGTTTTTAGTAACAGTTTATTGTTCAATGATAACGGAGATATATACCCGAGTAGTCAGGTCATTTTTCGTAATTTAATGTCCACTTGTTTCCTTTTGATTGTAAGGTGCAATTTCCAGGCTAATCTTCTATCTAGGTGCATTCCCAAGTATTTCTATATATTCTATTCATCTGTGAAGATAACATGTGCTGATTTATTTGAATTTTCGAGCCCAGGATGCTATTTCAGTTAGATTTTTCTGCAATAATTCCGTAGCTTAGGATGGTTCCATGTGTGTTGCCAAAAGGGCTGTTGCGAATGTTGCTAGTTGTACTCTGCTAAGTTCAGGGATATCGGCAGTATATATTACGTATAGTACGGGTCCCAGGACGCTGCCTCGGGGGACACCTGCTTGTATATTTTTTATGTTGGTCGTTGTATTTCATTCTAAAATGCCGTTCGTGAAGAATTTGAACAGTTTGTAGTAATTATGTGGTAGATTAGACTTGAGTGTATATAATAGCCCTATATGCCATACTTGATATTATGCTGTATGCTATATACGACTTGAGATGCACATATTCCCATCAGCCTCTTCCATCGAAAAAAGATAACACTGTGTTATTTTTAAAAAATATTCCGTCAAAGCAACGAAAGCGCTCAGATTACGGTGAAACTGTCGGCCTGGACGAGTGGCGACAGTGTAATCGGGAGGAGGCTCGGTACCTTGGACGCGATTAAGTAATAAAACGCTAAACAGCGGATCGACAGCGTGTTTAGCAGGAAATAAGTGCGTGCAAATTGCCTGGCGACTCGTTTCGCGCGAACGAGAAACGCGGTTTGCTTCGGGACGACCAGGAAGGTAACGGAGCCGAGTATTATGGAGATCCAACGTATAGCGGGCAGCGGTTTAACGAGCAGTTCACGGGTGCTCGGTTAATTATGCGCTGCCAATAACACGACGAGTTTACGTTTCTGATCAACGGCTCAATAGGCGAGAATTCCTTGCGCGTCGCCACGAAATCGCGAACCGCTGGACCAGTTTCTTAAGCACGTTTTCACGGAACACCGTGTGAACTGGGTTCAATTTCGCGGCGGTTAGAGTCGTCATTAGAATCCTTGAGCATAACCAGGATACAGTTCTTTGTTCGAAGATAAATATTTTACTATCTTTTGAGTTGGAAATATGTTCCATTTAGCTTCGATACTGTCAAACATACCGAAAGTTTGAGGAAAAAGGGCAGAAAATCGTAAATCATTCTCATAGACTTATTTCTGCGCATAGATTTTGGCGTTTACGACCATGGAAGTATGTTGAATCGTTTTTGAGGATTTGATATCGTCGAACGGACCCAAAATTATGGAAAGTTCGACGAAGAAGATTTATTTCTGCGTATAGATTTTGGCGATTACGTGCACGTAAGAATGCATAAAATAAGTTAAGAATTATAGGTACGCGTGCTCGGTGTTCCTGAACAGGTTAACGGGAGAGGAAAGTGTGGGCTGAAGTATATTCGCTCGAGTAAGTAAAATATGAAGAAAGGCACGTGACGTGCACGAGTTATTGTCTTCTGGGCGGAACAGGAACACGAAGTCTCCTTGAAAAGGGGCCGCGTGGACAGGAATCGATTCTCGTCACCTAATAATGGCGGTTTTTGCACATTTGCGCCCTAATAGAAAATTAGTATCGTCTTACCGCGGCGGTTTTTGGAAGCGGCGAGCCCGCAGGACTGCGCCTAAACACGAAAAGCGGATAGCAGTATATAACGTCTATAGGTATATGGGATGTGCTGAGCTACGCCCACGATGGTCCTGCCAGTGTTTCTCAATGCACCAGGATATCAACGACCCGGCGCCTCTCACGGCCCCAAGAAAACATTCTCACGGGACGGTGTATTCTTCCAAAATTAGTGAACTCACAATCCATGTTTTGGGAAAAATATTTCTCGTTACATTTCATTGCTTTCCAAACTCGTTTCATCATTTTAAAGGAATCGTGAATTTCGTAATTGCAGAGTCGAGGAGTTTGTTTCATTCTTCGAGAACAAAATGCTCATTTCAGTACCTTGAATTATTTTTTAGTCGTTGTACGGTCGAATATTCTTATTAATTCGCGTAGATCCACGTTGCAAGGATAGAATAATTCTTTCTTCGAGAATGAGGTACTGGGTATTTCTGGATCGCCAAGTCGAGAAGAAAATGAATAAATTGTTAATAACTTACTTCTTCGAGGGATACTAGATATTTGCGAAATTCGTAGCGTCCTTATTTATTCCAAAATTGAATATTAATTCGGTGGTTACGAGGTGACGCGAACCGGAGAGCGTTAAGTACCACTGTGCCGTCCATGAATTCTAAAGGAGGGAGGGGTGTAGCGGGGAGAAGCTTGATGCACAGCCTGATTTTTGGCAAGGAGGAACCTCCTCCTTCGTCATCGGTACGAGTTTTAATGCGTTTTACGGCCCAGGCTAAAAACCCATTAAGAGCCCGTCGGCGGATGGGAGGACAAATGTCCCCTCCCCCTCGTGGCGTGGACGCGCTGAAAATTATTTCCTCCTCGTTTCGCAACAATGAGACTTTGCGGTTCCGCGGTGCCGCGAGCGCACGCGGGTTCGCGGAGGTTCGTGCGTCCCGACGAATCGACGTCGCGTGTTAATCGTCGTTCGAGGAGTTAATTTCTGCCAAGGACTCCGACGAGCGCGGCCGCCGGAACCCGACGGTCGAATCAACGAGGATCGCAGTCGCGGACGAACGGAAACGCAATTTATCGACGACAAAAGCGGGGCAACCGAATATTTCGGCAACAGTTGGCGACTGACGAATTAGTGGCTCGCAACTGGCTGCGTGCCGGCTGGTGCCCGCACTTTTCGTCCTCCCCGTGGAAATCGTTGCGTGTCCACCTTTCGCTCAAGTTTACGGTCAAAGGTGGACGTAATTTTATTCCGTCGAACTCTGTTCGTTCGATGTTTATTCTTCAACGCGTTGACCAAAAACCGTAATATACATTCTACGAGACAAAATTTGTCTTAGTACTAATTTTTGTTGCTTCGAGGTTGTCGCTTGAGGATTAATTTTCTAGTCGTGTATGAATGGGCATGGCAGTCAAAGTATTAACGTATCCTCGTACTATATCTAAAACGATATTAGTTTTAGAATTGTATTTTATTGTTAGTAGACTGCGAACCTTTACACAAATTCGTATTTTTATTAATAGGATTAATGAAATGGGAGTTTTGTAGAGGGTTGTCTCAACCCCTAAATACAATAATTCGTATCGTACATGCAAGTGCATTCTGTAGCTTTGTTAGAATTAAAATTTCCCATAAATGCATAAACATCCATAGTCTAATTACAAGTAAATATGTGTTAGGAATCGCTAGTAGCTTTTAAACGAAAGTCAGTATTCGTTGTCGTTGAAGGTACCAAATTCAAAATGGCGAATATATCGCTAGAATGCATTTTTTTCGGTATCTCGAAACTCGATATCAACGAGGATGAAAAGAATCGATTCGCTGAAGTCGTTCGACGAGGAAAATTGATTCCTTGCTATCGACTGGACACGCTTGAAACGCTCGCGTTTGACCGTGGCGTGACCCACATAGTAATGCGCGATATTAAACGTAAAATTTTATCCTCCGTGACGCGTACTTACCGGCGATCCAGATACGTGGGAAGCTGTGCACGACACGCGTAGGAAGTGCGTGTTACCCACGCATATGACACGTATAATGTACTCTTGCGTCGCGCTAGAAGATAGATCTGCCATGCTCCTTCGCTCGAAGAAGCGTACCCAGCCATAGTTAACCCTCCTTTCCTTTTCATTTTGAAAATTTAAATCGTTTAAAAATCCACGAAACGATCAACTCTACGCTATTAATATTTTATTTAAATAAAATATATCTCGAGAGGGTTACGTTTAACCCTCTCGAAGACAAAAATAACGAAGTTTGTAATTTTCGTTTAGGCATTGTTTGTTCGTAAATACAAGAGATACGTTTCAGGCCATTCCGATCTAATTGCGACGTTTAAAAGCTGTTATCGTCGCGTCACGCGTTCCCTTTCGTACGTGCCGTTTTCCATTTTTTTTTTCTTTTCTCCTCATTTTTTGCTGCCAGCCATTTTGAAGTCGATTAACATCCAGCGATAACGCGAGCCCGCGAAAAGTGAAAACTCACGTGGCCGACAGACGGCCTCGAAACGCGCCTAAACGTTCGCTGAAACGTAATCGCGAGATAGAGGGAAACGGCGCGCGTTCGAAATTTTCACGCGATAATGAAGAACGTTTCGCGAAACGAAATGACCAGTCTATACGCGTTCGAGATGCAACAAATTAATAATTAGATGCACACGATCGAGTGGCACACTAAACGTATGCAAATTACAACGATTATGCATGTTAAGCCTGCACTTGCCTGCGCGGGCATAATCAATCTTCCAACGGCTAACGTTTCCGTATCTCGGTGGAATCAATCATCCCGCGACAGAACGAAAATTCGACAACCTCGAGGTTTAACTTTTGAATGGGTTTATTGAATAACCTCCGGTTAGGCATTTCAGACACTGGCGTATGGTCTACTGGATTTCGTGGATCTCTCGACCTACTTATCGTAAGCATTATTATTTGCTTCGATCTTTCGATAAGTTGCGAGGAAATATAAGTTTCTTGATGCGAATCATTTTGCTATAATTTCATAAACATAGCTATTCCACGAAATTGATATGCATTTATGATATTTAAATAACGTTAAAATTATGTTACTTAACATATCCAAGCGGTAAAATATTTATTTGAAATTTAAATGGAATATTTATTTTGCGGTAGTATCTGCGAAATTTATTGCTAAAATAATAATTTTGGATCATATTTATTGTCTATTTAATGTTTCGCATGATTTAGATTAAATGTAAACGTTTATTTGTCATTGCTTATGTGAAATACTTATTTGTTTCAATTTCCTATAATGGCGAGTGATAGTAATTAATTCGACCGTGTTTAATACGCGAAAGTGTATAAGAAATGGGAGTTATTACAATAATTAGACAGAAAAAGCGTTTCAATTACCGTTAATTTTCCAGTTAAATTACTTGAATATCTTTGAATAAATCTTTGTTTATATACTTATTTAATTCCAACCGTTACTCGCTATTCGCAGTGATCGTCTGTATCGAATAGGATATTATCTGATAATTATACAAAAGTAGGCAACCATTCGCGTTGTATGTCGTATAAGTATTTATTTATTATATAAAGGACGTAAATATTTTGACACAAGAATTTCTGTAAAGTCTAGCATTCCGTTTTGGGTCTAACAAATAACAATATTGTTTGATAGACATACCTCTGAATAAATATTATTTTATAAATTTTACATAAATATGAAATAATTTCTAATTCATGCATTTTAAACACTTGAATGTCGACCGTAAATTTTGAAAATTTTATTCATCTGGTTCTGCAAAGAAAATTTTATTTTGACCGCTTTGACAAATATAAAAAAAATATTTCCTTTGCATGTTACGTCCGGTTACGGGCCCTACTACAGGGGCCCTTGCTTGCATCTGTTTACGGGCCCCATCAAAGTAGATCCCTTGCGTTCTCCTATTTTTGCGGTATGGCAGTTACCAAACCGAACCGTAACTACTACAATTTTACTCGAATAATAATCAACAGAACAAACGTATAAAAGTTTAATCGCGTCGTTGACGATAAAATGTATCTTTCGTCGTCGTGAAATATTTCGTTCGTTGACTAAAATTTTAATTGTCGATCCACGCGAGAATTTTGTCCGCGGACTCGCGGATTGTCAGAATCGTAGGATCGCAGGATCTTCGGGGTCCCGGAGCGATCGAGGCCGCGATTTCTCCGCGTCGCAGGAGAGTCACCCATCGTCAGCGCGAACCCGAGCGGTTTTTTGTCGGTAGAAAAATGAACGAAAGGCAGCCACCGTTCGCCGCTAGTGTTGTCGGATGCTGTCGTCGTTCATTACGGGCAAAATCCGCGCTTTCTGCACGCGCGTACACCGCTGAACGCTCGTTGCACGTATTTACTAACCTGGCGTTTTCTCCGCGCGGGCACCGGTGTCCGTGTACCGTAAACAAGTTTTATCCATCCGCCGGGGTAAAATAAATAAATGGCGCTCGTGATGCAGTCCCGGGGCCCGGTTGCCTTCCTCTCGAGCGGCGCATACCGGGTGTTCACATCCGTGAAAACAGGCTTCGTAAATATGCACGTTTTATGCATCAATACCGGAGCGTTCGCCCATGCTCCTTCCCCTCCCCCCTTTTCCCCTCCCCCTCTCGCTCAGTTTTGTATAACTGTCTCGCTCCGACGTACTTTTCCTTCTCTGTTTTCCCCTCGCGTGCACAGCTTAAGGGAAAGAGATGCTCGTACGGGGTGGGAAGGGATTCAGCGTTCATGTATAATTCACGAGACGCGTATACGCGGTTTTCACGTTGTACAATCGATGAATGATAGCGCAGTTTTGTTTAAACAATCTCTCGAAAGCGACGATTCGAGACTGGAGCTTTTGGGGGCTTCCGACTAATCGTGGAATCTTTTTTGTTCTATCGAAATTGGTATTGTTGAAAATAATTTTGATACAAGTGACTTTTAGTTTGTTGGTCTCACGTATAAACAACGAAGGAGACTGAATAGTTGAAATAATTAATGAGTGCATGTTTTAGCAAATGAACGATGAATAACGCGTGGAAACAGCTCTGCTAACATAATTTAACCTTATTTCAGTTAATCGTTTCGGTGACCTGTATCATTTTGAAATGAGCAAGATTGAGTACGACAAATGGAGTACAAATGAACTAATGTAAGAAGAACGTCATTAAACAGTATAAACATTAGGCATAAGAAATGTAGGGATTAAGTAAAACAAAAAAGATATATTTTTATATTGCGTATGTTTAATATTCATACTACTTAATGATGTTCTTGCGTTAGTTTTACACTCCATTTGTCGTACTTAATCTTACTCGTGCCATAATTACAGGTTAATGTTACAGTAAATGATCCCGATCCAGGACCGAAACTTTTAACAAAAATAAAGTTTAATTATGATGGAACTATTTTGTCAAGTTATTTATCGTTCCCTGGGCAGTAATAATTTCGTTATAATAATTGATAACCAATCTAGTCTGAGCAAGATTTATTAAAACGTCCTCGTTTACTTTCCTGTCGGTCTATGAAGAAACCATAATTTAAAAGAGAATTAAGCTAAAATCATTTTGTGAATGAAATGAAGTATGTGCAAGTAAAGCATCGGAGTTTGAACTAACAATAGTCTATGCCATATATCTAAACAAACTTACGAAAACATAATAATTGTGTATCGATACAAAAATAAAATAATTGTTATGTGTACCTACATAGTATGTATTTCCTTTATTCCTATAAAGATAGCTCGAGCTACAATTACTGCGAATTATAATCATTACATAGTCTGCTATCAACTAAATAAGCATATTAATTTAGTAATAAGTAATTTAGTAATGCTAAACATGTTAACATAATCTTAAGTATTTGAACGCTTTGGTGATTCAAATATTCGGTGAACATAATTCGAATACAGTATGGCCTCGTTTAACTCCAAACCGTGTAAACGCTGTTTCATTATTGCATGCTTTTTACGCTTCTTAACTCAATAATTAGCCGATGACAAAATGTGTGGGATATTCAAATACATTATCAGGATCTTTATTATTCAAATAGCGCTAATACACCAATGTTTACTTATTCGAAGAAAAATATTTAAAGTTCGTTCGTAGCGTTTGTATACCTATTGACGTTAAAGCATCAAAACTTTTTTTGTCACAAATTACTTCTAAAAATAAACGAAGGGAACGCGATACAAATCACAAGAAAAATTTCCTTTATCGGGCGCGAAACGTTTTATTGCTTTCCAATAATGTACTAAAACGTTGACTAGCACGTCGCTCAAATGTGGATGACACGTAAAATCCACAGGGGACAGTGTCACAGGAATACGGATGACTCACATTTTACCATGTCACGAAATATATTATTAAGTATGATATTTCTGATAGGTTGTGGTTGCCATATTTACGTAGAATTTTTCGGAGAACATGGCATTATATACCCGGAGAAAATAAAAAAAACCGTCCCTCCGTCCAATTCGCTTGTTTTGCCCCTCTATCGCATTTTATTTTCGAAAAAATAAGGTTATTACTGCCAGATCAGTTGCTTTGGTCAAAACAATAACTGCTATCGATGGTCAAATCTGGACAGTTTTCATTCAGAACGGCCAGTCGAATGTTTCAACTTTAAGTCGACCTTCGACAGAGTCCAAGCAGAATAATCGACCCTTCCAAGTTCTAATTATCATCGATTTAGGGTTATGAGTGCCAGAGCAATTGCTTTGGTCGGAGCTGCTAACCAGAGTTTCACAAGTATAACGCGTAACAGTCGACCCAATCATGGAGCACTGGATAGATCTTTCGTCGATCTTAAACGGCTGCTTCACACTTCCTGTTTCTAATTATCGCGGAGTTAGCCTGGTAACTGTAGAAACAATTACATCAAGGTAATGGCTACTGTCCATCATCAGAGCCTCGCGAGCATAACAGCTGACGATCGAACTGAATTTAAAGTTGTTAGCAGGCCTCTGGTCTTAATTGGAGTACACTTTATTATCATTATTCATTTATTCGAAACCCTTTAATACAAAACACAAAATAAAAATTATGCAAGAGAAAATATAATCGCTTATAAAATTTAGTAAACTAATTACAATACGTTTAGTACAATAGATTCATAAGTTATTAGAAATATTTGTTCGTACGCGGTTGTTGCTCGAGTTAAACGGTTGAATATAAACGAATAATTCGTCCCGATGCCGCGAAAATTATTATCAGCCATCGAACGAATATATTCGCGCGGGACTTTCATTATCGCCGCCCTCAAATCTTCGTTTCCTCTTCTTCGCGTATTTTTTTTTTCCTTTTCGGTGTGTTACTACGGCCTCGCTCGATAACTATTCATAAGCGAAATTACGCTGGATGACGTTATATCAGTTTCGTGGTAACCGTGTTTCTGTCAAAGTGTCGACAAGCCACTTAAAACGGTCTCTCTCTCTCTCTCTTTTCGCCGGTCTCTCCTCCGAGAACCGGTGCGCAAAATGTGAGAGTAAACTAGATATTAATGCGGCGTCGTAGCACGTCGAGGGGGAGTGGACCATTATGAATTACTCGGGCATGTATATGTATGAGTAACGGCCTATGCATATTCATAAAATAATCTCTTGACCCCGCGAGATCGGAGGCAGATTGCGAGCCGGCGTGCGAAAAGGTATCGCGCGAGGAAAACCGCGACGTCGCCATATTGGCACCGAATCCCCAAACGCTGATCAAAGTTCTATTTTCAAACTTACACGATAAGCTGACAAACGGTTTTCGCTGGTCTCTGGACACAACATTTCTAGGTTTACAGTCGCCAATGAGCTTTCTCGTCTGGTCCGTTTACTCTAAAATTATATTTTCTGCTTTCAAAAGAATGTAAATTGCACGTTGCACATAAACTTATATACATATATTGCTTGACAAAGAAATTGATTATTAGTTTGCGATCTTCGGTATGATAAATTTCAAGCTTGATTGGATCATTGAAAAAATAATAAAAATAATGTTTGAAATTTTATGAGCGTGGAATCACACTATTAGAAGGAAAACGGCAAAAGGTGTTGGACCAAAATGGCCAGTATATAATTAAATAAAATATTTATATATTACAAGAAAATTGTTCCTTTTCTGAACAACCCAATACATGTCCCAAAAGGGGGGGGGGGGCATGCGACATAAAATAAAATAACAGTACTTCTATTAGTTTACGGTCTTCCTCGGTATGATAAATTTCAAGCCTGATTGGATCATTGAAAAAATAGTAAAAATAATTTTTTCCCTCGAGTGTTTGTAGAAAATTTTAAAGCTGCACTTTCTGAGTCCCGTTGATTGTGGGTGGCCACGAGCCACGTAAAGTAAGAAACGAAGAGACAGACGTAGAATCCACGCTCGAACCGCGGCAAGGGACTTTTCCCGTACCTCGCGGCACAAATCGCTTTTCTTAACTCAATTACAATGCCGGTGGCTTTAATGACGCCCGTAATTACAGCGGCAATGTCAAAGTTAATTAAAGTTGTCGGATCGCTATCTGGCTTTCATGCCGATTCCGTTCAGCGCCGTTCTTACAAGCGGCCCAGACTTCGCGCGAACTTCGCTCAAACGTCGCCGAAAAAAGAGGAAAGTTTTCGGGTGCCGCGAATGGCACCGGATTCCCTCGACCGATTCCCTTTTAGGGATTCCAAACTTCACCCGTTCCGCGACGATAAAAGGTGGGAATGTCACCGTAGAGGCACGCGTGCAAAAGAGAAAACTCGAAAATTCTCTTTTGCGAGAGAAATCAGTGATTGTCCACCAGCGAAGGGTGTTTCGTAAAAATTAAAAATTAAAAATCGTTTTACTTTTACCTGGTCTTGTACGAATCAAGGATAAGTGTCCACGCGGTGCACGTTCCTTGGCAATATCGAGCAACTCATGAATATTAATAAAGGTTTATTACGACGTTACGGCCATCAGGTTGGACGGCCCTCCTGGAGTATAAGAAAACCTTTTAAAATAATACGTACAGGTAGCGCGTAAGTTTCTAATCTAAGATAAAGGACGCGGAAGGAAATATTATAACAATTAAATTCACGATTACGTAACGGAGATATTAACGTGAATTAATGGTTAAATTTTTAAACGAGTAAAAACTTAAAATCACAAAAGAATTAACCGCGTTAACTTTTGGTCCCTTCGTTGGTGCTAGTTGCGACACCGCGTGGAGTGGAGCGTAACATTAAATTAATGTGCGCAGTGAATACAAAAATCGTATTATCTCATGAAACATTTTATTTAATTCTTAAACGACCGCTCGGGGTCCATCAGTGACCCCAGCCTCATTACTTCGTTAATAATTCGTTGACTTAATTGAATTGATACTCACTGTTTTAGGGCAATCCTCTCTTTTAACCCCTTGAATCCTACGCCGTGGTTTCTAAGTCGTGTCGAATTACTTGAAATTAAATAATTTAGGTCCGGGGTCGATGAAAGAACTCGTACAGTGCTTCGCGTATTTAACAAATTTACTTTTCACAACTTCAGCGAATTGAAAGATTTAAGAACCTAAAGAACTTGTCTATGCTTTAGGAAACACGCTCGAAAGTAATTTTAAATTATTTAACTACAGCCACTCTCACTCGTGTTCCTATAAATGAAGAAAAAAACTTATTTAAATATATTAATCCATTTTTTTGTGCATTGAGATATTTAAGAGTTATGTTTGAATAAATTAAAAACAAACTTGTCGACGGTCGTGCCATGTTGGACAGTTTGTCAAGTTCGTGTCTAATCAACAAATGGCAGATATGAACCTGAAGTATAGGTTTTCAAATAAAATAAAATAAAAAACAAAACAAAATTATTCCGTAAATGGAGAAGTATAACACAGTTGTAATAAATAACATTTGATAATAATAAATAGAAAGAATTAATAAAAAGCAAGTTTCATTTCCATTAATAGTGAATCGCCAATTATAATGTACGAACACGAGTGGGAGTATCTGTATTTATTCCAAGTAAATAACCTTAAACATACGTTGACAATTATTGGATAACAAAAGTATTTGAAAATGCATAGCCGACGAAAAACAGCAGGTGTGCCCAAGAATTTCGATGCGACGGCATTGTACATACATACGTTCGAAATGTTATAACATTCAACGGACAGTTATCGAATCAACAGATGGGAGATCGATCGAAGGCCTCCGGTTCGAGTCTCCCCAAGGATTTAATTGAGTAATAGATTTAAATGTGAACCGTGAGAAAACTTATAATAAGTATAACGTGTCGAAAGGTTAAAAGTTGACTTGACAGTATTTGCTGGAAATCGTGTGCAATCGTTTCGCATTAACATTAAACCTTACCAAGAAGAGAGACACGAAAAACGTTTGAAATGTCAACGAGTCGAAGTACATGTTTGACGCTCGTTGATTCCTAATAAAGAATGGACAATTATTTATTCATGTATTAATATAGAAGAACGGGATCTTCGATATGCAAAAAAAGGTGAATAAAATATAGTTCGCGTGTGTATTGTATAGATATAGTTTGTCGGACAACCATGCAGTTTTTGTGTTACCAGTTCCGCCAGATACCTAGTTAATATATTTTATTTCTGTACCTATGTGCAAGAGAACCGACCTCGTTCTACTATAATTACATTCTACCTTCAACGCTGGGATTTATGCTTGACTTCTTTTGTCGAGAGGAATAATACGATTATTCTATTAATAAATAATTATTCGATGGTCGAGTCTTTGGTCGTTTATTGATGCAGTTATTTTTGGTTGAGGAACTCTCTTTTCAACAAGTTGAAATAACCCAGTACCTTGCAAGCGTTCCTATATTATTTCAAATGTTTTCCAGCTTGACATACGTTTATTAAGAAAACGTTTCAAGTACAGGTGTCTAGCCAAAACGACGTTACAATCGCTAAGACTGTTAAGCACATGCGTCAAATGCAGGTCTGCCATTGCTGCATTTCTGTGGAAATTATCAGTGGAACTGTATTAGATACGTTAGACGAGTTTTTACCTAGACAATAGACAGAAGTGATTCATTAAATATTATGAAAATGTCTACGATCCGTTAGTAAAGGCGCACACTAGTTATAAAGCTTAGAATTGGAGAATTATTAACATTAAAAATACCTTTGAATTGAAAATAATTTCAAATAGGGTAAATTCTTAAACGAACTGTTCTCGTTAATTTTCCGCACCGAATTCATTATCAGGCTCTTTATTTGCAAATGACGACTACACTTTCAGATAGGCGAAAAAATATTTATTCCTCGTGTGATTACGTTGTTATCATCTCATAACTTATTCGACATGTCTGTTGTTTCAAATAAATCGGTATTACGATTATTTTTGTACAAACCTTGCGGAAAATAAATATCGTAAAATGTTATCTGCTAGAGATATTTGTGGGGTAGCAAACATATTTATTTAAATTTCCAAGTTTTTGCCCGTCACTCTTAAAGTGTTTCGTTTTTTAATATCAAGAGAGATAATTATTGCATTTTGGTGGATCACCCTATATATAACGATTATCATCGTGCACATTGCTATCGCAATGGTAAAATAAACCAACGGAAAAAGTACTCTGAGGGTAATTAGCAATTGAATAAATGATCTCGCGCTTCTACCATCTACCTTACGTACATATCGTTGAGCGTATAATAAATAAATGTAAAACATACGTTTCTATCGATGCAAGACGGTTACAAAGGACACGCTGTTTACTATTTTGAGAAAACAGATTAAAATTTCTTTTCTTGGAAGACTGATTTCATGGTTTGTCGGGGGACAACGAGCCGCGCGTGTTGATTGAATCACGAATCGATCGCTGTTCCGATCGTCTCGAATTCCGAATGGAGCGTGCTCGTTTGCATCGCGCGACGGTATCAATGAACGCGAATCGCGAATCGCGCGTCGCTCGCGCGTGTACGGAGGCGCGCGCGCGCGCGAAACGAGCGACGGTCGGTACGATTTTAATCGACAGGTCGTAACGAAGCGGCCTCATTAGCCGGTTGCCCCTTACGACTTTGATAATTACCGGTGCGCAACCGGCCGCGAAATATACAGGGTGTATCCTAACATGTGGGACATTTCGACAAAACAACCAAACAAATTCATTTTGCGTTAAAAAAACACGATGATCTCACAGACCACCGTCGATGCCAACAATAGATCGAAGAACAATATATTCGAACAGAAAAGCTGGAAATAAATTCTCCTACTGTCGTAACATACAATCGAACTCATTTCTTGCACCTGTTTTCTTTAAATTAACCACTATCAAACGTTACAATTTTTTAATAGAAATAGGAATCGTCAATCTTACATAAACTTACGATTTAATGATTCGATATAAATCTTAAGGCACTACTATAGGTATTTCACTATACAGGGTGTTCGGCTGACTCTGGAAAAAATTGTAATGGGAGATTCTAGAGGCCAAAATAAGATGAAGATCAATAATATCAATTTCTTGATTGAGTCTTCGTTAAACAGTTATTAAAAAAATAAATTAAATTTCAAATCATTCTAAAAAAATTATTTTCGGTCGCGGGGATCAATTACAATCATTTTTGGTGAATACACATACCCCCGAAATCTCACGCACTTTCGAGAAAAAAATTCGAGTAGAGGCTGAAATTTTTCGGCGAAATTAAAAAATTTCAAATCGTTCTAAAAAAATTATTTTCAGTTGCAGGGGTCATTTTCAATCATTTTTGGTGAATAAACATACCCCCGAATTCCTACGCACTTTCGAGAAAAAAATTCTTTACCGAAAATATAATTTCTGGCCAGAAATGCTTCCTCGAAATTTCATGCGAATCTTTAAAACGTTATAACTTCTGAACGGATTGGACGATTTTAATGTTTAAAAAAGCAAACTACTCGTATTTTGATGGAGAATATGTAGAAATTGCAAAAATATTCGAAAAATTAATGCTTGATCCGCGAAAATGAGAAAAACACCATAAAAATGGTCTAATTATTAAACAACCATAACTCCTGCAATAGTGAATATATTTTAATGAAACTTTTTTCTGAGATAGAGCTCATGGATACCTACAAAAAAGTATTAGACAATTTTTCTGTAGGGCGTCAAACAAAATTATTAAAAATCAAAAACGACTTTTTAAAAAAAATCGACAGGGGGTAGGTGCCTAAATTTTTCGACGAAAAAGAAAAATTTCAAATCGTTCTGGAAAAATTATTTTCGGTTGCGGGGGTCAATTATAATCATTTTTGGTGAATAGACATACCCTCGAAATCCTAACCATTTTCGAGAAAAAAATTTGAGTAGATATAGAAAACCGACAAAATTAAAAAATTTTAAATCGTTCTGAAAAAATTATTTTTGTTTGCGGGGGTTAATCGCAATCATTTTTGGTGAATACACCTACCCCCGATATCATCCTACGTACGTTGAAGAAAAAAATTCTTTACTGAAAATATACTGTGTAGCCGGAAATGTTTCTATAACTTTTTAACGAAACCTTTGTCAACAAATTAGTATTCCTGAGTTTCGTCTTATGTTTGCCTTTAGAATCTCCCATTAAAATTTTTTGTTCGGCCAATCCCAGATGTGGCTGAACACCCTGCATACTAATATACATGCCTCAAAAGGGAGCATGCAACATAAAATAAAATAAATACAAAAAAACGTTACAGTTATAGATTTATAGTTTTAAATAGATTTTGAAGAATTTCATATCGCGATAAAAAAATACAAGGATCTCATAAAGCATCGTCGATACCAAGAATCGCTCGAAGATCGATATGTACATTCGAACAGAAAAGAGTGGAACTTAATTTTTCTGCCATCATAACGTATAATCGAACTCATTTCTTGCACCGTTTTCTTCATACTAAACAGTATCAAACACAGTTTGACCTACAGTTATGGACCTACAGTTTTAAATAGATTCTGAATCATTGACGGTAGCAATATACGAAATGTGTGCGTAGTCACTCGTTCGAGCATCAATCACGTTCAATTAGACGTTGATCAATAATGATGGGGTCAATCCAATAACATACTCATTAATTCAAATATATATATATATTGATTTCCAAGTAATCCGTTGTGGTATAAAACAGGTATGGAAATAAGTTGTTAGCATTATTACGCGATGCGATTTAAGTATAATTGCGACCTCATTAAGACAGCAACTTTGTTAACATAGAGATTCTTGGAGTAACTTCGAGTATACCTTTACGCAAATTACCGTTCAAATATATTAAATTATTTCTCAGTTCCAGAATCCAAACCTACTTATATTTTTACTAAATCTTTTGCAATCTTTCTGTGCGTGTTAGCTTGCTCCGAATTGTTGTTTTTCTCAAAATCTTAAAGAGCTCTGCTATTTTTTTAGCCATATACTGCGCTTACGCGAGAAGTTGGCTAGCGGGACGGCGCAGGGGACAGAGGAGTACTTCTCTTGCTCCACTTAGCCCCACTTTCGTCCTATGACGCATCGTCGTTTCAGTCAATAGCGTCGATACGCGACTACACCGGGGATCTAAAACTCAATCAGACCCACATTCCTCTCGCGAGTCAACTTCTCACCGACACACAGTGCATTCGGAACGAGCAAAATTACGCCAGAAACGATCAGTTGCAAAGAAGGAGCGTGTTATTAAGAGAGTCGCGTTGATGCTACATAGGGGAGGTGAGAAACCGGGGGAAAAAAGTAGAAAACCGACGGTACCGCTGCTCCTACAGGATGCAGCCGCGTTTTATAGTCCTGCGAAACGGCAGGAAGGGTTGGTGAGCCTCGATTTTACGCCCCTCGGATGTATCGGCGCGTTCGTTTCCAGTTGCCAGACGTTAGAAGTCCTTGGATACCTTTACTGGCCCTCGGTCGCTAAGTTACGGGGGAAAGTTTATGGTTTCTGTGCGCCGTGAAGTCTCCGTACTCGGTCGACGCCGCCCATTCCGCTCCTCCAGTGCGATACGGTCAGCGTTTCGACGCAGAAGACACCCGATCGCCGTTAGAGGAGGCCTGCTCGAGCGCGAGCGAGCACAGCTCGTGAAAAGTAGCCTGGAAACGAGCGACTCGTGCATCCGCTGCCGCGCACGATGGAATTAACGAGCCACGGATGCGGTCTGCACGCTCGGAATTGCATCTTCGGGGTATGTTTTTTCCCTTCGACTGCTTAACCGCCGACAGAGAGAGAACGAAACGTCGGCGGACCCTGTGGCTAGATCCTAGTGTCCGCGGAGGCTTCTGTTCCCTCAGCGACAACCATCTTTTTCAAAATCGTTATACGTCTTTATTATCGCATGTAAACATAAAACAAATGGCAAGGACGAGTGAATCGAGCAATCGGGAGCTCTACGACTAGTGCATCAAATAGAAGTGGTTCCAACCCTTATGGTACTCTGTTCGTAAGAGATTGAATCAAAACGGTTGGAGAACAGACATTTCAGAAATGCAAGAAAGTATCGACCTACTGTTATTAGTTAGTACTGTGTAAATTAATTTGGTCGCTATGTATGAAAATCAGGACACCATGATGGATCGGAGCGAGGCAACCGTGTGCTCCATACCGTAAAGGTTTCGACCCATCGATGGCTATTGGAACACCATACAGCTCCAGTCATCGTGTTCTCTTTTTTCCTGCGCGATCGTTCCATGCTCCGATTGGCCAGAACGCGATACCTCCGTGTCACGGTGAAATTAAGCGTGCTTTTAACGCAGCCCCGCGTTTGAGGAACCCCCTCGACCGGCTCTCGCCCTACCGACAATCGATCCTCGTCCAATACCGTCGAGCTAACCAGTCCCCGACGACAACAAAGCATGGCGTATGGATCCGCCGCGCTACTCCATTGCTCTCAGCATCGACTGACTTCACTTACTTGGTTATTCGGTATTTTTCGAGGAATACCCCAATTGTTCTTGTCGCATACTACACTTTTGGGCCTTTGTTTCATCCCTTTGAACCGAATTACCACCATTATAAAAGCATACCGAAACAAAATTGAAGGGGTTCCCCTTGTTAGAACTCTGAAAGAGGAAGATCTGGACGATTCTTAAAATGTTATTAGGTTAATTTATAATCATTTGACCTCGTTTTCCGTTTAGCTGTAGAAGTTTTACTCTTTTTCGTTGAAAGGTCAACGACCTCCGTACCCACAGTTCACTGAATTTTTCTTCCGTAAGCTGCTACCTTGTACGCTGTAGAAATTAATTAGAGACATTACACGTTCCGAGCCACGCAATGGATATTATTCGAAGCACAGTTCTTTTCTCAGAAATCGTTACGATCTACTGTTAAGACGTGTCGCAGATTTGTTATTAATACCAGCAAGCCTGTGTTTCGAAGTTGAATTTAAGTACTCTGAATCATAAACGGTTCCGGCTGTAGTCGCGAAAAAATTACGATCGAAGGAGAGTCTACCCTCGGGTCGTTAATGGGTAAATAGATAAGTTGTTATTACGTTCGATTTACATTTATAATGTTACGCGAAGGGACAGTGGAGCCCCTGAAGAAACGTGAAAAAAAGCTACGTAGCAGGCTACTCCTCCGGCTAAATTAAGTACCAATAAATTATGAAAAAAGCAAACGCGCGACCACGGTCACAGCTCGACAATCCAATTACGAAAGACAATAAATTCGAAGCATCCAGTGTGCGACCAAGAACGGATACGCACGCTCACACGCTCCGGGCTCGCAGACGAATGGCCGGGGTGGCAGAACGAATTTAATGCCACGTCGTCGGACACGCTGGCCGCTTTCCCCGGGAGAGACAGAGGTTCGGGAACTGTTTCGTGGTAGGCAGGACCTACCCTTCCGGACGACAGACGACGAACGGACGGGACCCGCGGGCATTGATGCGTGCGAAAAAGCGCGCGCATGTCCGCCGCAGCCCGCCGTCCGAGCGGTCGGGGCATTAGGGAAATATTCAAATGGACCTGCGAAGGCCCATTGTTATTCTACCGTGAAAACGGCCGACGTTGTTACCTTTTATTAGTGTAATTTGTCCTATTAACCACCGTTTCCCCGGCCCGCCACCTTATAACGGCTTTCCACTGTGCCGCGCGCCGGGGAATCTGATGCGATCCTGCCCCACGGACCGATTTAATCTCTTTCCTGGCCAACTTCACGCAGCAATCCACTCATAGACCCCGACTATATAATAACATTTTTTAAATGCACACGATCTTTACTAGTGTTCGTAAAAAGTATTTCCAAAATACTGATATAACTCGTAAAGAGCGTGAATCGTGACTACCAATTTCCAAGCACTTTTTTGAATCCCTCATTTTGCAAACATGTGTCGTGTATATCAAACAATCCCATTCCAAGTCAAACATTGAGTAAATCATAACTTCCAATTCTCAAGCGTTTTTTGGAATCCTTCATTTTGCAAACATGTGTCCTCTACATCAAATAATTCCATTTCTTATCAAACGCTGAGTTGTGGGAACTCTGTCCCCCGTGGTTCGATGGGAATTATTCCTAGCGTGTATCAAGCGTCTCTGCGTGGATCATGGCAAACTACTCGAACGGACGAGGGCCCACGCCTCGATGAAAGTTCTCCATGGTGTGTGACTCACCGATCGAGATTAATGAACGTGCGCCGTGCAGGCGCCGGGAAAACGACGCTTCTTAAGGTCGTCGTACATTGTTCCGCGCGAAAATCGTGCCTTTACGAGTTGAGTTTAACGAGCATTCTGGTTCCCGTGCGCGCGGGAAATCCTTCGTCGTCCTGTTACGAGAAACTCACGGTTATCCGGACCGTTTGACTCGGTCGAATACGAGGATCGATAACCGGCTACGTTCTCGCAAAAATCTGACCCACTTCTCTTAACCTTGCGTCACGCTTTCCACCTGCCTCGCACCGACTCGGCGAAATGCACGCGAAATCGTCGCTGCCCCGAGGAGCAATTTTTTAAACAAGGTATCCTACAGTATTCCCACGTTTAGTGACGAAAACTCGGGTCCGCTTAGAGTAAATCGATGTATCAAATTCTATTTCCGGCCAAAGACTACCATCACCTTAATGTTTCGGGGCTCTCCTCCACAAAATATACTCAATTCTCAGAATGGACTTCCGTAATATAGGGAAAGGTAGCTCTTATGTTTCGCGTTTTCAATAGGGTTTGTCGAACCCTTTGGTTTCCGTGAATCGAGGAAAAAGGCTGGAGGAAAGGGAAAGGACTCGCGTCCTGATGCATCGAGGCAAAGGCGGGTGCACGTAAATACACATGCACGGCGCATCATAGTTAGCCACGGTGATCGTACGCCGCGATACGATCTCCTGCCTCCTTCCTCCTCGCCACCTACTCTTCTTCTTCTTCCTTCTTCTCCTTCATCCTCGTTCTCTTCTTTGCGCCTCCGCGACTAGGGGGAGATTGCGTAACATCACCTTGCCGTTAAACGTGAAACAATGCTCTCGCGCGAGACAGCGCGAGGTGGCGCAGATACGCGATCTCACCGGTGCTTGACTCCTGAAGCGGAGTACCGAATACGGGGACCGTTCTTCAGCTCTTTTCACGAGCAACCTTAATGATTTACGCGCCACGACCATCCTCCGATTACTCTGCCATTGTCCATTTTCATAGTGCCAAGATGTCACCTTCTTTTCCAAGAGTATAACGTTCCTAATCGACAGGGGTAGTTTTCTACACACTGACTAAAATAAAGTTTACCACTCCAAAAATTCTTTCACTCGAAAGTTGACAGCAATTTTGTTTGTATATGATATTGGCAGTGGTCAGAACAGAAGTGTTTTGTCACCCCCAGCCTTTCCTTTGTCGTACCCATGTTTTACAATCTAAATCTAATAATTTTCTTGAAATGACAGTAAAAAATATTCAACAAAATGGCCCCACCCTCTGCCAAAAAACAAGATTCTTTTCCTTTCCCTCTAACTCTATTTCTCTTTTGTTTCAGGTAAGTCACGAAAATTAGACGTAGGCAAACCCACAGCTAATTTCCAAAGAAATTCCTCGTTACAGGTATTTATCGTAATTATTCGTAGTTATCTCGTAAGTATGGGGGCTTCTTCCCTATAATCTTTGGTTCTGTACAACTTCTCTTTCTACTAATTTGTCTGTTATCGAATCAGTTCTTGTGTAATTATAGTACTGTTTGCATTATAAATTCGTATTGTTCGCGTTACGAATCGCTTCATCTTCTATTCTAATAGGCGAAGTATAGTCCCGGTTCTAGTTTACGGTGAAATCTTCGTAACTGCAATTTCTCGAGGACCGTGCAGGAGCTTCGGTCATCGTACCTCGATTCCAATTTTCGAACGATGATTCAAGAGATTATTTTCGAAACTGAGGAAAACGTGTATTTTCACTACGGACTCTGTTATTATCGCCGAGGAATGCGGCTAGTGAAGTAATCATGCTTAATTACAAAATATGTGGGACGTACGCCAAGAGCCCAATTAAATAAGGAATTATGAAAATGAGACGTTATGCCCACTAAAGGAGACGATAAGATGCATCGAACACGAAGCATGGGGTTTCAAAACATAATATGTTGTATTAATTATATTTGAATTTTCCGCTCGTAAACGATGTTTACAAATACTCGTGAGAAAACGCGAGCACTTTGCATTTCGTAATTTCCACGGTTCGAACGACTCCGCGTTCAGAAGTTTATAGTTACGATATTATCAAATTGAATACAAGACATTTTAAATTGAAAGATACACTGGAAATATTTGCATATTTTTCAACGTGCGTTTTTCAGAGACGATGAATTCAAAAAATAGAGAAATAACGTTTAGTAAACTCGAGAGATTTCCATTCGAGCGTCGTTGCAGTTGCGATCACGAGGGTCGTTCGAAAAAATTCCGATTAGAAATCGAACGTGTTTCGTCAGCGACATCCGTGAGCGAGGCGATATTTCATTTTCCTAGGTACCTCCCGGTCGCCCTCCATCTCTCATTTGCCCCATTGTTTTCATCGTGTAGGCTCAATGGAATCAGCAAACAATTTATTACGCCTACGCCCGGGGCGCATCTATACCCTTATCAACGATCGCTCGTTGCTCCTTGGGAGCGACTGCTCCTTCAACTCGGCCCTCCGAGGAACAAACGGTCGACTCGCGACTTCGGGCGACGAGTAAATCCTTCCTCTCTCGCGCGAGTTCCCCGCGAGTGCGTGCGTGCGTAAAACGCCCGCGTGTAAGTACGCTGGCCGCTCTCGCGGATCCGTTACGCGAACGAAGGGAAACAAAAACGGGTGGAGGGGAAAAAATTGGCCGCGTTTACAGTCCGGGAAAAGCCCGGAATAATTTCATGAAACGATGCTCGCGAAAATCGCGAGTCCATTCGAGCGATACGTATCGACTACTCATCCACACGTGCGTGCAATTGGCTTCGGTAAAAAGAACTCGGATAAACAGAGGCCTATGAAAAAACAAAAATTATAATTGGGATACTTGTAGGATTTTTTAAACCGTTTCTAGCTGAATTTTAGTCCAGAATAAATTACAAATGGTGTTATCGTGTTCTTATCGATGAAATTATAATTGAATTGAAATTAAAATTATTTTTAGGTAAATTTTAACACTGGATATATTACAAACGGTGTTATTGTTTTCTTAGCAACTTCGATTTTCGTCGATGAACATCGAAATTGAGAATTTAGGTATGCGGTTGAAGGCCTCTCCTCTCGTGAAGTCAGAAACGATTGTGGTTCGATTTCTTCGCGCGGGAGACTTCAATGCACGCACAAGCGACGACGTTTCAGACTCGTGGTTCCAGTATGTCCTCGTAGAGCTCGAGCGTTTATCGTATGGATTTTATTATAGTTTTCAATAATTACAAAAAGAAATTCTTGTTTTTATTTACAAAACTGGATTGTTCACAGTATTGTTAAATAAAATGATTATTGACGTCGTTCGTGCAGACTTTAGTAGATAACTGATTATGTGACACTTTTTATTACCAAACACTCGTTTCTCTAACACATAGAGATTTTCTTTCATAGAGATTATTTGTACATATAATTGTTACAATTATTGACAAAATTATCCTGTATTCGTGGCTGAATTTGCAACTTTGGTGGGCTATCCCCAGTGGTAAACACGTGTAACAGTATTAACGTTGTTCTCTCGCGACCAAGGGTGCATTTAAGGGGCGAAGGGGTTGATTTATGAGCTCTGTAAGTAAGAAAGACTGGAGAAAACCATCTTAGAAGAAAGGTATCGCTAGAGTCAGGGGGTAGATTCAAGTCGACGATGTTCGTTAAAGGTTCGCGTCCTTTTGGGATCCCGCGAAAATGGAGGCGTTGGCCTGTTTGGACGTTTCGCCAACCGGACCGGTGGCGAGCAAGCAAATCTTGGGGCAGCGGTAACTTGGGGAACGCGAAACGGTACGCTGGTGTGCGCACCGTGCGTGCATGCACGGCCGCGCGAGTGTTCATGCACACGGCAGCAGATTTCTAGGGCGATAAAGTCCTGCGAGCGAGGAAGTCATGTTCCGTAACTATCTGAATGTACGGTCTCGCGGTTTTCGTGTGCGCACCCACTCGAAGGCCTTTACCGAAGACGCGAGCGAGCGAGCAGGCTGGCCTGGCAAGATCGTGCGAGCGTCGCGAGGAGGACGACATTTTCCACGAGAACGAGTCGGGACTTGCCAACCTGCCCGGGTAAAAGCGTAAAATTACCAGCGGTCCGGATAAAATTACCCTCCCCCTCCGACTCTCTCAACGTCCTCCTTCGATATCCAGCAACCGTTCAAAAATGTGGACCGCTTCGAATCGTTTTCGATCATCTTCTTCCGTGCTCGAGAGACATTAATTTTTTATTTATTTATTTATCTATTTATGGGTTTGTGCACCCTTCGATATAATATAGTTGCATAATATGGGTAAAAGTCTCATTAATTGTGTATGTTATCAGATACATTCCTTTTTAAAGGAATACAAAGAATCGCTAAAGAAATCCAGACCCTGGCTAAACAAGTTAGCTTGGACAAGAATACGATTAATACAATTATTGTATGTATAATGTCGTTTAAATGTTGGAATATAGATAATTGTAAAATTTCAGGACAATTTACATAGTTATTCATGATTTTATAAATAAATAACATATCATATATAGTTCTACGTTGTTCACGCGTAGGAAACTTTAATCTCGACAGAATTCGGTCATAGTGATGGCAAGTAACTGGAATGGGACTACCCAGTATATAAGAGTCGATGCGTAAGAATTTGTGGTGAATTCTTTATGAAAGAATTTATGAAAGAAGGTGAATTCTTATAGTGAAATATTGAATGGCATTGTATTTGTACGAACAGTGTTTTTCTAGTAGAATGCACAGAGTGTTTGTTTTCAAATACGATCCGATTAGCTCTTCTTTACGCAAGGTGGCAGTTTTAAACAAATTTCTCGAGGCAAAAGTTGTTTCCTTCCAAAGATTGTTAAATTTATATGTAAATTGTTGATGTAACAAAGGGATCTTCTCTGGTTTTTGCGTTTGAAAGGTGTACGGAGGACTGGTCTACGCGAGGAACGGCCCGATAGAGATAATTTCATACGCGAGTGCTCGCGAACGCGGCGTTCCGCGTCCATCGGACGTTCCCCCGGCACCGCAACATCTTTCGACGAGCGTTCCCCGCTGGTAAAAAACTTTATATCGTTTTACAAGAGACGGTACCGCTGAAAGCTGCGGTCTCTCGTCGCTCGGGATGCGTGCACCCGGCGAACCGCGCGTGCATAATTTACCGTTCCGACGTCCGTAGAATCCCCGGCACGAAAATGGAATAGGGTCGGTTGTAAATTTTCGTTTAACGAGCCGGGATTTTTCTGGCCGCGAAGCATCGATCAGATATCATCAAAATTCATAAGCCTGCGGGGCTCACGCGCGGCCGATAATCACGCCGCCGCCGATAAGAATCGAAGCGCCTCGGTCGCGTTTCAGCCAGGAATCCCGGGGCCGAATAAAACCAAACCGAGCCGCGGTATTTAATCCGCGATTTTATCGCGACGCTCTAAAAATCACCGCGAAACCTTCGTGCGGATAAAACAACAACGGTAATGATTCCTTAAATGAACGCGTGATTCGTAAGTTGAACGTTCTCCATCTGGACTTAGCTTAATAGACGGCATTCATTTGACGAATCATTACTATATAATCAGGTCAATAATCGAATACTCGAATTTAAGTGGATTATTGGGGCCGCTGCAAGTTTAACTAATAGTTATTTAATATATGTCAATGTAATTATTTGAAAATTTATGTACACTTCTATTAATTCATTTTATTTTAAATACTTTAAAAGAAAGCTGATTTCCATTTATCAATTTGGTAAAAATCAGCATTGAGTAAAATAATTCAGTTGAGATTGAGAGTCCACCTAAGGGTTAAAAAAATAATATCACAAGACAAACAACACGGTTTTGAATCGTATAAAATTAATTAATGTTTTGGGGGATTTGGTCGACCGCCATTGTTTTTCCAACGCGATCGAATGGAAACTCGGATCTATATCGAGACGTCGCGAATGCTAACGAAGACCAGGGATTTCCCCAGCAGAGATCACGGGATACATGCTGATCCACGACCGCGCGATAAGGTTTTATCTCGGTTCGCGTCACGCTTCGAGGTTAGAATACCGCATGGACGCGCTCGCGAGCGCGATATAATGCATATTCTGGCCGTGGCAAGGGAGCCCAATTCATCATCCAGCGGTCAAGACGAGATGTCACTTCGTCGCTGCGGTCCTCGCCAGCCTCCTTGTTATTTATTACTGTAAACACAAGCGACCAAGTCGAGTTTTTGCCACGTGACGCGTCGCGGTCGTCGATTTACATACGCACCGGCATCTGTTGCATCGCGGTTAGATCGCTAGAGTAGATTAATCTTTTGCGTATCGCGAGGCGAAGAGAACATGGTATTCGAAAGGTGCGACTTTTGAACCCGTATTCATTGATTATTCATCCCAGTTGAACGTTTCGCTGTCCGACACCGGAGTCTAGAAACGCGGCGATTCTCTGTACTTTTGTTATATTCTGAGTAAAATTGTCTTGTAACTATTGGAATTGTGGGACTATGGGTTTCATGATTGAATTAAACAACAATATTTAATTGTAGAGTATTCAGTTCGTAATGCGAAGATAGATCTATTCGATCTGAAATCGGTTTCTAAACTGTGCAGTTCACCCGTTGAAGAAAGGTGAGAGTGGCTAAAATAAGAAAGAAATTTTAGACATATACAGTCGTCACTGGAAATGATTTTTATAAAAATTCCGGTCGTCATGAACCGATCAAGTTTCGAACCATCGTCCGTTTAAAAAAAAATTCTTTCAGCTTATCCGTTCCAATCAAATTTATTTAATCGTCGTCAGATAGTCTCGACGTTTAGTTTTTAACGGGGCATCGCAATAGAGCGGTATCTCGAATCTCTTTGCCTCAGATATGCGTTCTATCTTGCGATCGGTTCTACCCTCCGCTTTTTGCGACCTCATTTCCTGACGAACGTCATCCGCAGTTTCATCTTGCGTTGATACGCCGCGTAGATTGACAACGAGCGATAGCAGATATTTCAAGGCGTTTAAAAATTTCCGAGCGCGTTTTTTCCCCGGAGTTTGCAATACGATTTCACCCGGTGACCTCATTCCATCGTCGTTCTCTTCCATCCGTGCAACGTGACTTTATTAAAATTCTTTTCTATCGAACGTTGCTCAGCCTTTACTAAGTTTCATTACAAATTGACTGATTTTCGTTCTATAACACTCAACGTCAGTGTTTTTTGTACTATGAGAAGTGTATATGGCGTTGATGGAAGTATTTAAGTTTAGTAAATGGGGTCCTCCGTGTCAATGACTTCATTTGTTTATAGTATGTAGATAGGAATCGAGAGAGTTCGATTTCGACAGCAGAAAGTCACTCTGCATCGAACTCTGGTCGAGAGTAGTCACTTATGGTTTTTACGCTCACGTTTTTATGTTTTTTTATGTTAAATAGTTATAGTAATACTAAATAATATAGTTTATAAAGTTACGTTTAAAGACCACACGCCTGTGACCATCCCTGACATCCTTACAGTACATTGTATCCACTGATACGTGCTGGGTCAGATATTTTGGTCAGCCATCGCGAGGCCTCTGATTATTCCTGTCCATAGTTCTTTTACCATAGTACCAGCATCTTTTCCATCTTAAGTTCCTTTCTTCAGTGACGATTATCGTCCGCAGATTTTCGAAAAAAGGCTATCGACTCGCGTTCGAGGGAAAAGAAACGATTCCAGGCGTTTCAGTTTCTCCGGACTCCCAGCGCGTAACGGCCGTGTTCCTGATAAAAGAAAACTGTTCGAGCCGGCTCGTTTATCAGTCACTGCACCGATATCTCAATCTGCTTTCTTTTTTCCGCTTTGGTTCGCCGTCGAACGTGTCCAGAAACGGGAGACGCGCGAGCTCGAAAGCGGGGTGCTCCGGGGCAGCCTGATACGCATATGGATAGGGCTAGGTCATTCGCCACCATACGCCGAGCACTGTACATGGGCGGCACGTTACTCCCAGGTTCCCGATTTCCGTAAAAGTCCAGAAACGCTCTAGCAGCCCATCGGTGCGCGCACCGTGAGCGCGCTTCAAATGGCGTTTACTGTTTCCACGAACGAGAAATAAAGGGAGGCCAACCGACCGGTCGACCTATCGCGGCCTGCCCAGCGCATTACAACGTGTCATTTACATCTTAATCCATCCACCGGCGTCCCTCTAAAGTCTAGACGCCGACGGAGACGCCGCTGATCGCGTTACTCGCGGCGTCCAACGCTGGGACCGTCTCAAAGTCCTCTGGCTAAATTCGAAGACTTTGAAGGTACACGTTTCACTTACACGGGGGAGACCCCAACTGTGACGCTCGATGGAATGCAGATTTCTAACTATACGTTCGAAATATTCGAGTTACTTACGATTATCGGTATTTTAGAAATAAATTTGGTTATTTGAGTTAAGGTACGTTTCAAGTTCTAACACATCAGCGAGATTATTATTCGAAATTGTATTTGGATTTGACACGCAGTATATTGGATGATCTCGTCAAAGGGGAAACTTTTTTGCTGGCCTTCCTAACGCCAGAAACACTCCTACACTCTAACGTCCAAGCTCGTGTGGATACAAAGTTCCGAGTGGTCCATGATGCTCTGCCAAAACGGGTTTCTTATTCATCCACATGCGATCCGCGTTAATGATCCTTTCAAGATTCTCCGGATCGTTCTTACACTTGCGAGAATACCAGTAATGGTGCCAATTTTTCACGGCCAGAGAGAGAGTATTTACCCTTTTCTCCTCGCAGGAGTTTTCCTTTCATTTTCCGGATTTCTCGCAATGACGCGTCTCTTTTCGATTTTTCTAAAAGTTTTGCAATTGGAGAATCCTCTTCTCCCGAGACTAATTATCGATGAGAAAACTCTCTACGCAGCATCGCGAGAAAGAGTCCTTTCACTCGTGTATACGGGAGCAGGGAACATGAGTGCCCATGCAACTGTCAGCGCGCAGACTTTGCTGCGTGCCTGTGTCAAAGAGCTTTTAATGTCGATAGCGATTATCGAGAGTAAAATTCTCGAGAAGACTAGTTGCATTAACACGTTCCCAGCGGAGACGGTAGATTTATCTTCTCGCGTTTGACCCGTCGGTAGAGCTAAATTGACTTCGCTTACTATGCATTTATTTTGTTCGCCTTGTCTTAGGGATCTATTTGCCTTCCAATATCAATCTTCTCCGGAACTTGCGTCAAATTTCAATTAAAACAACCTGGAACTGTTCCCCTAAGAAAAGATATGAATAGTTTAAAAAATGAGTATTCGAATTTGCAGGCGATCGCCGTGTCGCAAGAACTATACACGACGTCTTTTCAACCGAATGAGAATCGAACTAGCGATTGCCAGTCGACCGACGCCTTTCGCTACAGTGTGATGTTGAACAGTGCTCTCGTTTGTGCACCAATCTACCGAGAAAGTGAAAAGGAAAAAGGCTGTGTACAGTGATAGGTCGAAAGGAAAGTTCCTTTTGTTACGCGCTGAATTATCAAATGGCCTCGAATGTTACTCGCCTTACTTCTTGCCATCTGCGTTAGGGATACAAGAAAACTTGGATTATTTCAAAGATTTTCGAGATACTATTCTACTTGCGACGCAGGTAGTCGTGGAATTAATAATCCACGATAGTTGCATAAATAATTCTGTACAATCCTCACGTCCATGGCCCCCATTAGTGACACATTGTCCACTGTAGACATTGCAGACGATCGATCGTGTCACCTGGTAGTCAATCGCTAAGTTTGATATGGACCATTTTGGAGAGCAAAGTCTCGCCCAAAGTTGTCGAAGAAAAGAGACGGGTGGGTGTAGGAAGGAGGATGGAGAGGATATTTTTCTCGAAGGAACGCATCGCGAACGGAGCGGCGAGGACGAGCGAGCAGCAACCGAGGCTCATTTTTCTACGCGCAACTGCAATTTAAACGTAGTCAGAACGCGAATGTAAACGTGACCGTGGCTTAGTGGGACGCTGACCACGGCGTAGGAACGACCCAGGGGACGAGGATCTACACCTCGATGAGCACAGCACGACATTCTCCTTGCCCCTTGCCTCTCTGTTCCCGGTGGTCTCCATCGTTTTCTTCCTCCGCGGCTCGCTACCAAGAAGAAGGTCCCTTCTCTCTTCGTCTCGTTCTCGCTGGCTCCTTGTCCCTCTTCGGTTCTTCTTCCCCTCTTTCTTGCCCGAACGTTTCTTTCTCGCTCGCCTGTCCTGTCTCCGCTCATCGTCCTCGAGCGCGTCCACCACGATTGTCCGGTAAACCATGGTGCGAACCGCTCACCGTGACGAAGGTATCCACCTACAAACGAGGACTTATTCCGAGAGAGCAGCCCGTGGAAACTCGCGTATACGGACATGGGAATCGACCCGGGACCGCTTGCCTCCGTCGTTTTATCGTTGATTATGCCAATGACAGACCACCCGAAACAGAGGGGCTCAAGTCGTTGACCACGGGCTCCTCGATTTCCTAACCCATTACCTCTTCCTCGGTGAAGTTTCTCTTTTCTGGTGACAGCTATTTAGCCGCTCGCAACATTGTAACTACGCTCGATTCTCTTACCGAGCTCTCTTATCCTTTGAAACTTTTTACCGGTTAACCCCGGGAAAGAAACAGCGAATTTTAAACAGGATAACAGATAGGGTCAATTATTATTAACTTAATAGGTGTCTAATAATGGCGTAGCATCACGGGTTGTCATGAGGGAATATTTTTTCAGAGGACAGTGTCAATTTCAATACTGTCGAAAGCATATACACTCACTCCCACTCGTATTCGTAAGAGAACTTGTTTCCCTATGGATGTTCTCCATTTATTTTTACCAAATGTTTTTGTTATACTGTAATTTTACTTCGATTTACAAAGTAGTTTCTATTATTTATTTTTTTTTAATATCAATGGGCACAGAAATGTCTAGAGAGGTATAATATAAACAATACACAATAATGATAATATGTCAAGAATACGGTTCCCAAAGTGGTCACCCATCCTAGTACCGGTCGCGGCCAACGCAGCTTAACGATAAATCATTCGACATTTCTCCGCAGAATTCAACGTCGAAACAATTAGTCAGTACCATAAAGAAGTGAAAAAAAAGAAATGAATTTCTTATAAATTCTTTCCATTTATTTTTACTAAATGTTTGTTTATTACAACTGTGTACATTTACGAAGTAGTTTCGTCTTGTCCTGTCTTGTTTAATTCGTTTTACTTTCACTTAAGTTTATATCATTTTAATTGATTTTAGTTGATTTTATTTTAATTTTTATTCAAAAAGAGCAATCATCCATTTTATTATTAGTACTGATCACAGCCAACACAGCTTAATGCTGGTAATCAGACGAGAATCGGTGTCCAACGTGGCACGATCGATAAATCATATTTCTAATTTATTCAAACTTAGCCCTCAATTATCTCAATGTACGAAGAAACGAAATTACATATTTAAACAAATTTCTTTTTCATTTAGCGAAGTGAATCACCATTATAGTGTACGAATACGAGTGGTAGTAATCATACGTGTTAAAAATTTGTATAACAGCGGTGGTCTGAAGAATTTTCGACGTCCCCGGGAGAGATTGGTCCCAAGTTTCTCCGACATCCTGTAGAACGGGAGGTTTCGGAGAAAGTTGTGGAAGCTCGGTATACCTAATCGGGATCTCATTTTGTGGAACGGCAGTCCTGACGCCGGATATTATTCTTTTGCCGCGATCTAACGAGGTTGAGCGAGCAAGGAGGTACCCGAAGAGGATGGCGCGAAGCGATGCGAGGCACGCTGGAAGTCAGGATCGGTTCCTATGCATGCGATTGCATGCGGATGAATAGGGCCTTTGTGTCTTGCGAACGACAGCCAGTACGATATACAATAACGGTTCCCTAAGATTTCTCACGTAATGCAGGATCTTCTAGCCGAGAGATGTGGCTCAACGTTCGCTCCGATCTGCATCTAACATTTTATCATAAAGCTACGTAAACGACTAACGGGACCGCGTCCATCCTCGCGTCCTCTTGAACTTTGTCCAAGACCCCGATGTTCCGCAATTAGACTTCGTTAAAATTATCTTTCCCTTCGATGGAGCAATATTCGATCGGTTTAACCTGAACCGCTCCAATAACGTCGTCGATCGAAGATTCTCGTCCATGTCGGTAACTTCCTCGTGCCTGAAAACTCTGTGCCATCGTTACTATGCGTCGTCAGTATTTCTAAACATTGTGTCATCTGGGCCCTACGACGTCTGGAGACTTTTGCAATCATTTTTACCTGAAGAACACGTTCGACTTTTAAGTGTTAGGGAAATAAAATTCACTTGTTCTAATTCTTACATTTCAGTATTATATTTGTTAAATATTCAAAGCACACAGGGTGTCGTTTAACCCCTTGACGTACGATTTAATTCGAAATACAATTTTGTTTAAATTTTTTCGTACGAGGAATGGCCACGAAAAAGAATAGATTCGTTTTACGAATAGCTCGTGAATGTGAAAATGTGTTGATTTTAATTAATAAATCTCGATGACGAGTGAGTAGTCTCATGATTGTGAAACTTGACATCAAGGACTTGTGACGAGTCAGACTCGTCATTATATGGCAAGGGGTTAACAGAGAACCAATTCGTCCAAGGCTCCGTAGCTAGTGTTTCCTTAATACGTATGGGTGATTTTTCACTAAAGAGCTAAACAAAATTAATTCTCAAGATTAAATGTTAATGAAAATAAATGCCTAGTTAGGAGACAGTAAAAATAAGTTCTACGACAAATTGTGGGTACGTTAGTTTCCAATCGTATTATATTGGAAATGGATGAAGAAAACAGTACTCTTTTGTAACTTTAAAAGTGAAACATTACTCAACGGTTCGGAAGGACGTCTTGACTCTGTTGAAACTAAACGAGAAGTGAGGTGACGCTTCCCCAAAAAGAAAATCTGACGTCCACATAAAGAAAAAGAAACCATTGCCTGCGCCATGTTTATTTCCCTGGCCCTCGATGACAAACAGTCTCAAGCCCTGAGACCTGATGGTGCCAATACGGTCTTCGTATGCAGACAATGCAAATTTCTCATTGTTAGATTCAGTTTTGCCAATGATTATTTATTAATAATCGAACAGTATAGAAACAAAGTTTCGTTTTCGTGGACGATTCGAGGGGTTTGGTCTCTGAGCCAACGCGTTAAATGAAACTTGTGCTTTCCGTCGGAAGGTAAAGAGCAACTAAACGAAACTTTATCAGAACAAAAGTAGAATTACAGGGGAATCGCAAACACGCGGATGTCGAGTTTTCAGCGAGTAATTGTAAATCGAAAAGCTATCGAACGGTCGGTTGTGGAAGCGTGCAGAATCCCTTTTTGTGAATTCGGATCGAGCAGCAGCTATCGATGCACGGTGTAACCGACGGGGCTTGGTCGTCCGCGGCGGCTGGAACGAGAAACGGAAAAAAGAGAAGAGAGGAAAAGGCCAGGAGAGAATGCATCGGTACGCGGTGATGTAACGGCGTTATGAATATGTACAAAATAACAAATGGTCCCAGTACAAAGGAGCGGTGACGGGGTACGCGTGTGTACCGCTTTGCCGCGCTCGTATTCCGGCTGTCACAGCACCGTGTCACCGTTGTAGCGCGCTACGTGATCGCCGTGTAAAACAGTGTTTCGATTTCCAGCCATTTTTCGTCGTCTCGATACCGCGTCGCGAGCCACGGATACGCGGGGACGCCGTAATAACGATCGCGATAATCGTGTTTCCGATTAAGATTCCCTCGACCGACAAACAAACGACGGGCACGTGCTCCATTGTGATCGTCGCTAGCAACAAAATACTTCTCGCGACCCTAATTAAAAAAGAAAAACACCGACGCGCTCAGACGCGACAATGAGATTGGATCGTACGATAATAGGTCGAACGATTCCAAACACTTGTTTCTGGTCATCGTCGTTTTCTTGAGCAACTACCCCCTTTGGACTTTCCAATTCTAAATATATTTCTTCTTACGAGCAAGTTTGGCAAGGTTTGTCGAACGTTGGTTGTCACTTCTACAGGGAAAATGCACATTGTATAACAAATTATTACTGACAGCCACTATTAAAATTATTCGAAGTTATTATTTCTTTTTACGACTAAGTGTACTGCTGTTTGGCAAGGTGTGTCGAACGATAGACTGTCACATCTCCAGGGAAAGTTTTCATTGTATGGGAAATTATTGCCGATGGCCGCCATTAAAATTATTTGAAGTTATTAATTCTTCTTACAACCAAGTCTACTGCTGTTTGGTAAGGTTTGTCGAACGATAGGCTGTTACTTCTGCGGGGAAAGTTTTCATTGTATGAGAAATTATTGCCAATAGCCGCCATTAAAATTGAAATATAAATTAAGATGACAGAAGAGATGTGCTAACATTACCACAGTTCGCTGTCAGACTAAAATACATTTCAGACAATAGTAAACTGCATAACCTAAAATTTGTCTTAGTACTTATTTTCTTAATCTGGCTTTACGAATTCTATTCAAATGTACTTCCTTTAACGTTCCAACTTGAGAATTGTTTTCCATAACGAGTAGTCCCGTCACCCGTGTATGTTAAGTGAACGACGCCGTGACCGGTCCCATTTTCACTATGAAAATCTTGTCGACCCACTGGTCCGCATGCGTGAAACTCACGTTGGACGAAAAAAAAAAGGAAGGATAGAAAAGCAACGATGAATAACAAAGCGCGAGCGACGGGGCCGTTGCACCACTGGGGAATTTCGTTGTTGTTAAGGTGGCACTGCGCATCACCGATGCCAGGCAGGAAGTGGGAATCGCCGAAGCAGCGAGGGGGACGGCGCGGGAGAGTGGTGAGGGGCACGGGGCATAGGGGAACCCGACGTTGCATTGTGGGAGTGAGCGGGCGAGCGAAATAAAAAAAAAAGAGGCATTATAGCATTATGCGAACGAACGGGGCCCTAGTGACGCATTTACACGGCTGTTATTATCCCCCCCTCCCCCCTCTCTGTTGGGTAGGAAACGTAGGTATCTACGATACCTGCTCGCATGCTCGACCAGACGACCGAGTTAGGAAATCGCGACATATGTCGTCCGTTCGCGTATACATTTGAATACATTAACACCTTGTGGACCGGTCCCGGTGTTGCACGCGTTGCAGCACGTGTCGCGGAATCTTGAGACCAGAAGCTGAAACTACGTAATATTCGTTGGAAAAGGAGTCGAATTTACTGGCCTCGTTCAGCGTCTTTGACCTTCAAAAAATCGTGAATCCTGTATTTAGATGAAAACAACGATTTCACCGTAGTTGCTGGCTCTCGACGAGCGACAAAGGACCATTAAACAGGCTCGTTTCGTCGGGTGCGCGTTTAGAATTCGCGAACGTTTCGCGTGGTGGTTCCTCTCGCCTCTCCATCGATTCCCGGGGCCGCCGTTGCTGATTGCTGGCCGTCGAAAAACCCTTCAGCGATTTGTTCGGGCGGCCGTCGTCCGGTACCGATGACGGATTAGTTTGTTACGGCTTTCGGCTTACGGAGGGCGCAGGTAGGCCGTACCGATACGCGTGATTATTTATTGTGCGGACAGATTGGATCATTCAGAACACGCCGACGGGGGTCCCTTTCTGTACGCCCGGGGATCGACCCGCCACGGGAATATAACTCGATCCAACGAGCGATACGCCACTGCGATATAACCTCCAATTTTGTGTCAGCGACGGGTCTGCACGCGGCCTGGATAGGTTGGAGGGGCGAATCGTGATGATTGGTGAAATAATTCGCGGCTGTATTTCCTACTGTGATTTCGAGCGCTGTTGCGTAACAGCGGGGACTCGAAGGGAGGATCGAGACTCGTGTCTGACACGCCGATGATGCTGAAAGCTTAATTGCGACCGCAGATACGACGATTTAGCCATTAACCGATGGGGTGAAGTCGGTCGACTCCGTGAATAGGCTAACCATGGGGGGCGAAGAAAGATCGCCGGAACCGTACGCTTTAATTTGTGATTTTTTTTTTTAAACAGTTTTCTTTTTTTAATAAACATATATTTTCGTAAAATGTTAGACCCTTTTCAGGAAGAATCAATGTTGCATGTGGAAACATGTGCTCGTATCCTCGATTCGCGTGGGTGTCGTCCCCAGGATCTCCCCTCGGAAAGTGTGGATACGGGGCACGTGTATCTACATGCAACTTTAATTAGTCTCGAAGAGGCTGACCGTGACATTGATTTTATGGAAACATACGATTACTAGGAAATTATTATCTATCACCGAAAACACGCTACTTTTATCAAAAGTATTCTCTGCCCTCTATACAAAAATTGTAATTTTGTCGAATATCACTTAGAGCATTTTTCTCTTGAAACTTTCTGTTTATAATAAAATTTGTTATTTGGGAATTTTTGGTATCGCCGAATCCAAGTACAGGTGAACATTTTATCGAAATTACTCGTGACAGAGAATAAAAATTTCAGATTAATAAACCTACTACTACCAAACTTTAAACGTACACAATTTTAAGTTGCTTCCTTACAACCGCGTCTTAAGGAGGTATTCTTGGCTGGAATTTAAAAAAATCAATCTTATTCTATTGCACTCTCTTAAAGTACATATCGTTGAAAATATGTGTGCAATAGGATTCATTTTAATTCGTAATATTGACAAAGTTACCACATTTTTTGGACTGGTGTGTACGATATTTCAAGTTCTACTTCACCGATTGACTTCAAATTTGCACAGAATCTTCAACAGACGTGCCATTATCGCATAAACCACGGGTGTTTAAAAAATGTTTATTCTTTCATACTTTTTAAACATGTTATGGACTCACAAAAACCAAAAAGAAACAATATTATAACTTCAAAGTGCCGTCATTTTTTTAATTATCAAGATTTTTAATTTCCGGTGCTTCACTTCCTATTCATATTCATACAAAACAAGATGCCATTTTGTTTTTTTGCTTCAGATTAAAGGAACGGTCGGAATCATGCACACCAGCCAGACACTTTTTCTTTATAATACTTTCGTTAACAAAACACAGTTCAATTGTGATTATTTTTTGTTTACAAAAATAATTTGTATTTTTTAAATGTCAGTAAATATGTGTGCCACAATCGATACACAAAAAGTTTTATAGTTTCTTTTAAGAAAAAAGCTGATGACATCACATTCTAGACAAGAATACACCCTTAATACCGAAATAATTCGCAGTAAATTAATGATATTCCCGCAGCGATCGAAACGGGCTAAATAGTTATTTTTAAAGTTTAGAAAGCTGCTGCAAGAACGTAATAACAGTATGATAAATTAGCTCCTATGGTTGCCGTGCAATTCGCGTCCGTATAAGCTCGTGTAGGTTGGACGGCGCGTAAACTGGTTTGCCGATGCGCTTCATTCGAAAACAAAGTAATTATATGTAGATAAACATCGTAGCCGGTGGTCAAACGGAGTGTGTTAAAAACGTGGAACAATGTCAGGCATCGGCCTTATCAATGTTGGAGAAATTATAGCGTCCAGCCATCGTTCTATTGGTTTCATATCGCGTTATTGCTCACGCAGCCGGTCGCCATTAGAGTAATTGCGTTTAATTGTCCAGCTCCCGTTCCGATTATTCGAGGTATGAGATACAGCTAATCCGTTAATGGAATAGATAACCTTCTCGCGGTGCGAAGTCTGTCGAAAAACCATTACATGACACGATTCGTAGTTTTTATTTATCGAGAGGTTTTTTCAACATTTTTTTTTCGTCAAATGGGAATAAGAAATTTACTTCCAATGCTTATTTTATTTTATTTTTTTTTCAGATTTTTTGCATTATCTTCCACCGATAAAATATTGCGATAGATCACGTGCACTAAAGAAAAGAAGTTACTACTCCGAAGGTCTTGAAATTGGGATTTTTCGAAATTGTATATTTTTTTAAGAAGTTTATTAAGGCATGGTACTACACAAATCTCGAAACAAAACAAATGAAATGAAACGTGACTGTTTGCTAGCGATGCTTCCAATTATTTCGAGCAGAGGAGCGTTTTAATCAGACGAAACAAAAATTCCCCGTTTTTGCATCAGCATTCGCCATAATCTTTCGAAGCCTCCGAAAGTTTTATCGTCCGTGCTTGGCGCTGTCGTAACTAGGTTGTAACTACAGTTAACAGAGCCGCGTTGAAGCGTAGTGGCGCTATCGGCGAGTATTATCAAGTCAAGGACTACATTTTCGCGAGCACCAATTACGGCATCCACGGCTCACATACATCACTCGATAAAAGCAGCGACGAATATCGGTCAACCGAAGCTAGGGAAAGGCCAAAGCTTCGCATATCCCTTCGACCCGTTCTCCAAGATATTAATCTTACTAATATCGCCTGGAACGTTCGTTTCGAATATTTGTTGCTTCGTGCTGAAATATCGTACACGTTAGGCGTGTACCAACCCCTGTCATCGATTAATTCATTTTCCGATTAATCTCAATCGCAAAATAAGTTGTGTTTTTTTCGAGTACTTAAAAAAATTCCATAAGTTATATTGTTGTTAAAGATCCCATGAGATTTGGAAACTTCAAACCGCGAATTAAACGATAAAAGGTAGGGTTTTAGTATCTTGTAGCTCGCAACGACAGGGTTTAACGCTGCGCTGGGCTCCGTAAGTAGATAGTGAATCAAGATCGTCTATGATCAGACGCGAGCTCTCGAAATACGGTTCACCTGCGTACACAGTAGAATGAAGCAAACATGAGCGACTTGGAGGATTAAGCGATGGAATTATTATTTCTGCATGAAACGTAGATAAAGTAATACTTTACAGTATAATTTATTTTTCACTATATACAGACTAAAATACAAAAATTGGATATTTCTTTCCTATTTGTTTCTAATTTCAAATGCACAAAGGTTCGTCGATGAATTCTAATTTACGAACAAGCATTTTCAGAACAAATACAGTGATCCCTCGTTAACTTTTGCTGACTCGAGTCTGTGACGCGAACGTTATCGAGGGAGGTGCTTGGAAATTATCTTTTATTATCTTTGTTAAGATTGATCGCATTACAGTGGAAAATAAATGAAATATCGAATATTTCTTTCTTCTAAAAGTACTAAAATCCTTTAGAAATCAAAGTACATAGTTTTCTTCGCAAATTTTAAACAGCAAAGTCTCACATTTTTAATAATGTTACGCCATCAACACACGTTCACTAACGATCATCGGTGTTTGTTTATTCTTTTGTATCGCGTTTTTAATTGCTTCGTATCTATTTATTTTTAAACTTCGTTTTTCACGTTTTCGAAGTCTAGCGAATCTTATACGTACGAACGTTTAACGAATCGGTGGGGGATGACTTCGCTAACGATATCGAGGGAAAGGGTGCAACGAACGTTAGCGAGTGACCACTGTGGCTCGAATTACGTTGTAATTTCGTGCGTGTTGGCGCGAAGGAACTCCATCGAGCAGCTGGCCAGGTGAATCTCGGTGTCTCGAAACGACGGGAGCGTTTTCATTTAGACGTAGATTATTCCTAGATGCCTCTCATAAATATTAAACAGGCCGCGCTCTCGGATTCACGCAGGCGAAACGTTGGCGTAATTTTTTACTCTGAAACCTTGTCCCGGCTGCTGCTGTACCCCTCGTCTTCCTCCCCCTCCGACGCCTCACGCCCCTTCACCCTGCGGCGACGATCTGTCGCTCATTGAGTATGCATCGTCGATATCGACAGCGGGGGCTGTTACCAGCCCCGCCGGGAGCTACGTCGGAAGCCGTTGCTGGTCCCAGCGACCCAGCGACACGATCCTCCTCGTTTTCTTCTTTGTTTTTCATCCTAAATGTCGTAGAAAACCGACCACCGGCTCGCACAGCCTCGCGGCGCGCCAAAGAGAAATGGCTCGATTAATGCTAGAACTACCCAACCAGTCAAAATTACCCATTCCTAATTTTTAATAAACTTCGAACAAAATTTAGTCGCCTGAATTTTTAAAAATTTATCGTAATTTTCTATAAGAGAACGAGTAAACGCTTATTTTCATTTCATTATACATTTCTTCGCATATTTATCATTTTAATTTCTTTGGTACAAATAAATACACCAGCATTGTCGGTAGTTCTACTGCAAATCTGGGCAAATTTCATTTGATATAAAAATAAGAAATAATTATTTGAAATACTTTATTTTAGATCTTTATTTGAAAATAGGAATAACGTCGAGGCTTTATTTTAAATTGGTCAAAAGAAATAATCCTGAAAATAATCAACAAAAAGGTGTTGTCCTATGAAATCATTATGACAATTTGCTTTGAGTGCATCTAATATTGTTGCGAAAGAAAATAAAAACAGTCAACAAAATTATAAACCAACCGCAGAATTGATAATCAGAACACAATTTTGAAAATCCAAATATTGAAGTTTATTTATAAAATAAAATAACATGTTATTTGAAATAATATTTCAAATAGTGTTATTTCAGAAGTACTCAGGTCTGTCCTAATGTAATAAACCAGACATTGTGGCCATTCGTCGTGGCTGAAAAAGAAACGTAACATCAAATCCCAGATGCTCTTCTTCTGGAGTTTACGGAATAATTTCGAATTTTATTTTAAGTCGATCGAAAACGAAGTCTATGCTGCAAATTTTTAATTTTGTTCGATGAGCAGCGAACGATAAGTTATTCGTTATTTAAATAAGAATTTTGGAGGGAAAGAGATAACGGGGCAGCCTGCCACCGTGTCTTTCCAGTGGCCATCGGCGTTTATGCCCGGTCCGCACACGTCTTCTTCCGCCGCTTCTTCATCATCGCTCGCTTCTGCGTTCGCCTCGTGTGCTTATGTATTCCGTCGCAAGGCGGTGCTGACTCGTCACGCGAATTTGCATACATTTCGAACCACGGGCCGTGCGTTTTTTACCTGAATTCTCGTCGGTTGCCGTCTAGCCGCGGATGTCCCTTCGTGCGGCTAGACCGATCGCGATAATCGATGCCTCCCCCCAGGGAACGCAGTCTCGAATTCTATGTTATGCATTATATAGAGAAATATCGTAAAATTTTCTTGGAATAATAGACAACAGATACACCCAACTACGGTCGTACTCAACGTATCGTAGATTGAGAAACGTCGATGAAGCTTGCCTAATCTCCGGTTCCACGACTTCGACTCGCGTTCGTCTTTAGTTCTGAGCCCTTTCACGTTTCCTACAAATTTCAGTATCCAACGGTGTGTCGTGACTGCATCCAATATCGTACTATACACTCCCACTCGTTCGCCAATTAGAATTGAACCGAATTCATCTCGTGAGAAAGGAAGAGGCCAGGCGGCAGAATCTCACAGACCTCAATTTAAAATGCATCTCATACTCGACTGGTATAGTTCAACAAGTTTAACAAGAGCCCCGAGGTAGTGGCTCGAGCGTAGATAAATGATTGGCAAGGATGAGCCCGGACGATTAGACTATCGCCTAGGCTTATAGCCTGGCTGGGCAAGTCTGATACTGTTTAAAGTATGTAAGACTATGGAAGCGAGACAACAGCCGGCGTCGAAACGAGTACAGTCGTTTCTTTCAACTCGTTCAACTATACTTAGGTCCAAATACGAACTCTTCGTCCGTAGAATTATCTTATATTGTTAGTGCAAGCGAATAGCAAAGACCTTCGACGGGTCCGTACCGAATGAGTTGCTTAATATTGATAAATCATAATATTTCTATCCTTGCGGACACGAAACGTACGAATCGATGCGTTGCCGAGAAGTCGCATGCCTTTAGGGAGTTTTAAAGTCTTTTCGTCGATTGTCGCGATAAATTAGGGTAACGTTCGCCGTTTATCGCGGTATTGCTTTCCTTAAAATCAATCAAAAGTGTGCTCCAGCAATCTCAGAAAATTGTAGCCATTACGTTTTTCATGGATTGACCGACTTTGCCTTACTTGGAGGAGCCTCGCTAGGGCGACGCCATTACATAGACCGTAGTTTGAAAGAGTGCTTAATACAGATCCGAAGTATCGTCGACTGCCCTAAAATTTAGTTTGCTAACTTCCACGGAGCTTCGAAGACTTTTTAAAACAAAAGTGGGACCATTGTTCGACTTGTTTTCTCTATCTTAATTATTTGCATAGCATTGTAACTTTGAGGTTAGATAGTAAGGTATCTCCTCTGTGTAAGTACATATTGTACGTTTCATCGAATGAACTGACGCACCATTCTTTTAATCCGCAAGTTTAAAATAATAATAGTTTATTATTATCCATTAGTTCATTTTTTAAATGCTTTAAAGAAGAGTTGATTTCCATTTACCAATTTGATAAGAATCAACGTTAACTAAAATAATTCAATCGAGATTGAGAGCCCACTTAAGGGTTAAGTAACACCCCAGTCGAGTGAGATTATTATTTTAATATTTATTTTTCAAATGCTTTATTTCGATAATGTCCAAAGCTTTTTTGTCCTTGTTTTCTATTTGGTGGTAGTGGAGGCCTTACGGTCAAGAATCTGCACCTGCGCGCGTTCGTATGACAAGGGGACGCCGACGTTTCGCGGTCGAAAAAACCGACGTAACTCGCGAGTCAGCATCGCGGACAAAAGCGTACCATCGGCAGCGGCGTCGTATCCCGTGTCACGTTGGTTGTAAATATCAATAAACAAAGCCGTGGTGCTGGCGGATGCCCGAGACTCCGCCGCGGGGCTAAATAAACCACGGCGAGATGAGGTTTTAGCGCTGGGCCCTTTGTCGGGCGCCATCTACTCGGCGCAACCGCGGTCGAGTTTTTCAGCGAGCAATTAGAAAGAGATTTATTTGCGCCGGCACGCCGGGCGCACGCTCGCCAATAAGACCCAGCCAAGAGAGAAGGGTAAACCCCCGCGGTACTGCAGCGCCTGCTTATTTTTCGGCCGTAACCGCCGCCATTTTACACGGACTAAATATATTTTATTCGATCTGCAAACGTTCTTTAGTCTACGTTTCATTCGTTGATTCATTTGTATGTTAGAACCCACCTGGAACGCTCTGGCCTACCCTCCTCTTTCATTTAAAAAAATTAGGAACAAGGTGAACGATTATTGTAGTTGCTTATAAGAGGGCAGTCTCATGTAAACATCGCAAAATTTAACCATCTTCATTAATTTTTACACAAACACAAACGCTAGAATTTTGACTTTTAGAAACAGCAGATGTCTCTTGACCCTGTTGTAAACTTCTTGAAATAGCAATTTCTGAGCTATGCAAGGTATAAGGTAAAAGCTATGCAACAACTTAGCCAAGATTCTGTCGAACAAATACTATATAAGAAGTTTCATTCATAAATTTATTTATAAATTAACACCCACCTAGAAATCTAGTATCTCTTCCATATAAGCAACCTAGAACAAATACTATACTTACGAGAAGAACCACCAACATTCGTGACGAGAAATTCGTGCGTTAAATGGAGTCGTGATATTTATAGAGTACGTAGAAATAGTGAAGTTTGTGGCGTTCGAAAAGGTAAATTTGTGGAAAGGAGGTAGAACGTATGTTCTGGGAGTCATCGATACGTGTCTAGACGTGGCCTAACCCGTACGTCGTGCATACCAGGCGGCCCTCGACGGGATGTGCTTGCACGCAAGCCTCGCGAGAGCGTTCGGCGGGCCGATTCGCCGTACGAAACGTGAAACAATGCCGGGCGGTGAGCCGATGCGTTTCTTTCGAGGTTAGACGGACCCGCACTGCGGTTTTAATGAACTCGTTTTGACGTGACGACGCCCCGCTCGTTCACCTCCTCCCCTCGTCCTGTCGTAGCTCACCTCTGCTTCGCGGCTCTAGCACCGCGTCCCCACCTCCCCCGACTTAGTTAATTAAAGTAACCGTAAGGTTTTTGATTGACGCCCGAGGCGTAAAAAGTCGCCGACGCGCGAACGCCTCGGCACCCGGGGGTCCCGACGGCATACGATTACGCAACGCCGGAAACGAGGGTTGACGAGCGGGACATACGTCACGATACGCGTCTTCTCCTTGTGTCCGTCAACCGCGACCTGGGGAACGAACCATTCGTCGAATAAACGCGCTCGAATCGGTACTGGTGTCCAAATTCTACCTCGATTAAAACCTGGATCGTCCATTTCTAGTAGAAGCTTTGGATGGTTGAGGTGTTTCTCACACATAATCAAACATTTGCAAACCAGAAAGTCTCAACCACGATCTGAGGAACAAGCCACTCATAGAATAATCGCGTTCGAATTGGTACTGGTGTTCAAATTCTACCTTGATTTGAATCTGGATCATTCATTTCTAGTACAAGTTTCGAATGTTCGAGATTTTCCTCGATATAATCAAACATTTACAAACCAGAAAGTCTCAACCACAATCTAAGGAACGAACCATTCGTAGAAACTCTTGCTCGAATCGATACTCGTGTCTAAATTCTACCTTGGTTTGAACCTGGATCGTCCATTTTTAGTAGAAGTTTCGGACGCTCGAGGTTTTTCTCACACAAAATCAAACATTTGCAAACCTGAAAGTCTCATCCATGATCTGGAGAACGAACCATTCGTGGAATAATCGCGCTTGAATCGGCAACAATCGTGGACGCCAAAACAGTTTTCGAACTCTGAAACATTGAAAATGTTTCATTGTGTTACATTGTAATATTCTTATAACAAACAGTATCATATAAACGAGGATCTGCAGGAAAGTTTGCACTCGTGCAGAGAACGAAAAGATTATAGTCTCTTATTATCATTTTATCTGTATTTATATATGTGTAACTTTGTCTATATTAGTAAACAAACGTATACATACACATACAAACGTGGACACGCAAGAAAAGTTGCGTGTATAATTGATCAACGATTGAACTTTGCACAGAACTTTACTGATTTCCGGTAGGACACTGAAGCTATCTTGACTTTTTTAAATTCTAGTAGAGATCGGATCGAGTGTCTGGGAAACAAACGCATAACACGAATAGATTTCCAATACGAAGAAGACAGACATGTTTGCGTTTGACAAACACAGAAGAAATGCACGCGATGGCGCTGGAGAACTGTTCTGTCGTTGTACGTAAACTTTTTATAAGAGGCGATCACTTTTTACAAAGGAAATGTCTCAATCGTACTAAATCTACCACAGACGAAGATAATGCTATATGATTATCGAGTCACTTTCGAGATAAACCTTTGAATACAGGTTAGGTCTCTGGTTATATTTTATCTGTATAATAATCGTGTATATACGTAGGCGTAATAAAGACGCTTAGTAATAATATTAGTAATAATAACATGCCAGGTGAAAGTATAGGTAAAATCATAGAAAGGTATAAGTACCGACCATTAAAAATGCCACTAAATGCACGGATTACGAATTACATGTGGATCCCGACATTTGCAATTTCTCGAGTGGTTAATTGCTGATTGCGAACAAGATCGTAGAGTCTAAATAATAAATAAATTCTGCTACCGTCGTACAAAACTTTATTACGGCATTTTTAGTCGCAAGAATTTACGCTACGAAATTATCAAAATTAACGTTTAAAACTTTTCCGAAAAAATTTAGTAAATATTTTTTGTGCAGGGGAAATGTATTTGCAACATGTAGCTCTCGAATATTAAATAATATCACGATTCAACATTTGAAACTAAATATTGGCAATTAGAAGAGAATTACAAAAGGCAGAACATTATGTCGCATAAAATGGACTACATATTGATCAGTTTGCAAATACCTAATATTACGCATCACGTTGCGTTTCAAATATTGTTATATCGCCTGTCCGTTCAGCCTACTATTACAGCATCGCGCTATAATGGTATACCTTTAATGTCTTTTTCCTACAGAATGCAATTAAAAGCGAGATTATGCATCATCATTCGTTTCGATACCGTCCGTAGTATCGAAAGGAATTAGCGATAATATTTAAGAATGTCAAGGTGATCTCGCGCTTTAAACGAAAACTTATTATTAAAGTTAATTCTATACACGACTATTCCCCTGTCCAATTATCGAGTTCCAGACGTTGACTCGGTTCTGATCTTTCATTTACGATACATTCGATCTACGAATCCAGGTTTAGAAATTTTACCATTTTAAAAATATAAGTGGTGGAAATCCGCAGAGTCGTAAGACTCGGTGCTTCCCAGTCGACAATGGCGGATGGAAAGAAAACGCAATTTGCGCCGATTTCCCTTAAAAAGCCGAGCGAACAGTGTTCTTCCTCTTCCTGCAATTCTTCAGAAGCGGGGTAAGAGCGTCGTTTATTTAGTCCGCGTAAAACACGAACGTTCCTCCCGTCTGTTTCTCTCGCTCGGCAGCGCCTAGCCTCTATGAGGCAAGGTTACGTAAGATTGAGCAGCACGTCACGTGCACGCGGCGTATGTATAGATCGCGAAGACACAAAAAAATACCGCATGTGCAATCCTAACAGCGGCACACGCGCATTAGTATCCGCTGCAGGCCGTACCCGCCGTTGTATGCAGCGTGTAGGCAGAGACAGGCAAAAGAAACGACAGTTACGAAACGAGCAGTTCCTTCTTCTTCTTCTTCGTCTCCATTTTTTCCCCCATTTCATCGACCTGCTAGCGCCTTGGCGATGATACGACGCGTTACGTCGGACACCGCCGGTCCAACCAAACGATCGAACCTCGCGATGTATTGCTTGCAGCGACAAAGATTGCATCTGACACCGCTCGACGAGTCGTTAATTTTAGTAGGGGAGACCTAGAATCGGGGCTAGAAGTTCCGATTTTGTGAAAACATAAAAAATAACTAGGAAATAATGTAATTACTTTTTTCACTCTTGTCTAATTTATTGTTAAATTTATTATATTTTAAGATTTTCAGATCAAGTTTAATATATTGCAATAGAAACTTCTTACCCCGTTGTGGGGCAAGTTGTTATCGCTCTGGGGCAAGTTGTTACTAAGAAATAAGTGTTACTTTCTAATGAGACATTTCATTCTCTGTTGAAGTAAAATACAATTTTATTAATAAGGTTTGCTATTAACTTTGGGTTAACACAAATGTATATGTCAATTGTCAACTAATTAATGATTAACTCAAACAAACTTTAATAAAAAGAAAGAATAATCAACGAAAACTGATGAGTCCTTCGTAGGAATTATTTAACTGTTATATCACACGTCTTTATCGTCCGGAAACGCTTTTTATTCTGTTCTTTTCTTTTCTTTCTTTCTTATATTCCTCTTTTCAAACGTTCTGGTGTCCAGACAAACAACTCGACTAACTTCAAAGGCCACATCCAAACTCACCCTGAAGTATAACAAAATCGTTAATGAAGTCAAATAATGCTAAAGAACATTACTGAATTATTGGCTATTTTCAAATAATGTATTAATAACTTTATAAATATATACGATGACAAAGTAAAAGCTGATCAAAAGTGTAGTATACAGAGTGTTCGGCCACCCCTGGGAAAAATTTTAATGGGAGATTCTAGAGGCCAAAACAAGACGAAAATCAAGAATATCAATTTCTTGAATGAGCTTTCGTTAAAAAGTTATCCAAAAATTAAATGAAAATGTTTCAAATCATTCTGGAAAAATTATTTTTGGTTACAGGGGTCAATTACAATCATTTTTAGTGAATACACATACCCCCGAAATCCTAATCAGTTTCGAGAAAAAAATTCGAGTAGGTGTGAAATTTTTCGACAAAATTAAAAAATTTCAAACCGTTCTAAAAAAATTATTTTCAGTTGCAGGGGTCATTTTCAATCATTTTTGGTGAATAAACATACCCCCGAATTCCTACGCACTTTCGAGAAAAAAACTCTTTACCGAAAATATAATTTCTGGCCAGAAATGTTACCCCGAAATTTCATGCGAATCTTTAAACTGTCATAACTCCTGAACCGATTGGACGATTTTAATGTTTAAAAAAGCAAACTACTCGTATTTTGATGGAGAATATGTAGAAATTGCAAAAATATTCGAAAAGTTGTTCCTTGACCCCGCAAAATGAGAAAAACCCCATAAAAATGGTCCAATTTTAAAACGACCATAACTCCTACAATAGTAAATATATTTCAGTGAAACTTTTTTCTGAAGTAGAGCCCATGGGTACCTACAAAAAAGTATTAGACAACTTTTCTGTAGGACATCAAACAAAATTATTAAAAATCAAAAACGAATTTTTAAGAAAAATCGACAGGGGGAAGGTGCCTAAATTTTTCGACGAAAAAAAAAATTTCAAATCGTTCTGGAAAAATTATTTTTAGCTGCTTGGGTCAATTACAATTATTTTTGGTCATTAGACATACCCTTGAAATCCTACGTACTTGCGAGAAAAAAATTCATTACCGACAATATAATGTGTGACCATAAATGTTGCCCCGCAATTTTATTCGTATGTTTAAAAAATCATAACTTTTGGATGGATTGGACGATTTTAATGATTCAAAATGCAAACAATGCGCAGCTGTTCGCAGATTACCATTCTTCTGGCAAAACTTTAAATGTTAATAACTTTTTAACGAAGCCTCAATCAATAAATTGGTATTCTTGATTTTCGTTTTGTTTCGGCCTCTAGAATCTCCCATTCAAATTTTTCCCAGGGATGGCCGAACACCCTGTATATTTATCTGAAAAGCTTCCATAATGGAAAAGTTTATAAAACTTCATTAGAACATGTAAAAATTGCTAATAAGCGAACAGTGTTTCAGAGAATAGTTAAGGTAGAAACGTGTGCCACAAAATCTCTTTACTTTCGACGAAGCACAGTAGCTTATGAGTGCATAAATGAAAAAAGAATGTTGCTACAATGTTTCTCAGATATTCAGCTACCTCAAACAGCAAAAATATTGTAGTTTATATCAAATTTAAAAAGCATCTTATGTCCAGCTTTTCGGGGTAAATACCCCACTGTGGAACAACTTACCTCCGGAACTTCTAGCCCTGGTCTCCCCTACACCTTTATCGAGACTTCGTATCATCGACGGAAGAATGCCTCCCATTCTGTTCACGTTACAAATAATATTATGATCAACTACCAACGCTAGAAGGAGTTCTTCGATTATTTATTTTGAACGTAATTTTCTCGCGTATCTCACTGAAAGCTCGATTCAACATTTGGCGTTCGAGGATCGCGTGATTCGGAACACATGGGAGTACGTTTACACGCGGGCCAAAAGGTTTGCCACTCTTAAATACGCAAGGACTAGTGAAATGACCTGATATGTGTCGAACGAACAAGCATGTATCATTACACGGTACGTGTGTACCCCGCAGAAACTTTTATTTCGGAGACTGTAATTACCGGATGTTTGACGGACGGAAGGACGGCGGCAGAGACAGTGAAAATTGCTGGCTTTCCACGTCTCTCGAACTACGTCAAATAGTACATCAACCCGACCGACGGACTACCTCCCTCCGCCCCTCTCGTACCCCCTCTGTTCGTTCCTGGGCAATAGCTACTGACAACTCGCGAAACGAGTTTCACCTGACCGGGCGTTCTTTCGATTTTTGTTGCAGGTGAAAATCTGGTTCCAGAACAGAAGGAGTAAGTACAAGAAGATGATGAAGGCTGCCCAGCAAGGCGGCGGTGGCGGCGGTGGGCAGCACGGCAGTCTTCTAGCCGGTGGGACCGCTCTACCCGGAGGACCATCCCCTCAACCGGGCCAACCCGGAAGTCTCATGCAAGGAGGTACTAGTCGCTTTATAATCGCTTTATGAATAATATCGAACGCCCGACCGGGATCCACGGAGATCCGTTAAGCTCCGTTTTCACGCGATACAAAGCTGCGTCTTCACGCATCGAGCGGCAGATGTTGCAATAGATGCGATTCCTTTCGACCGTAAACTAAAAAATACATGAAACATAGCCGCGGTTATCTCGGGAGAATGTATTTTTCCTCGGTAAAAATAATTTAGAATCGTAGAAACGTGCCTTTGAAAGTAAAAATTGATCGTTGCGAGATACGAAAAATCGTGAAAACTTAAATACAGCATTGTCGTGACGTTACAATTGCAGACGTCGCGTTAAACCAACTGTGAACGGTCGTTGCGAAATCCTGTCTCGCGTCACGTGAAAACGGATCTTAAGAAACCCTGACTGGTGACATTGGCTCCCAGAAAACGCGCCCGCACCCCGTCGTATCGCGAAGTGTACAAGGTAATAATTATCCCGCGTCGTTTCGGAGATAGACACGCCCGCGATATGCTTTTAATTACATCGAAAGTATCATGGTGATCGATCGATCAAGAGTCTCGTAATCTAGAACGGGGAAAGAATTTTCCATTTTGTAAAATATTGACCGAAAAAATGAGCTCTTGGGCTGTCTATGATTAATGGACGCCGGGATTCCGAGAATGAAAGATACCGAGGCATTTGAGGCGTTTTGATCCTTAGGCACAAGCGTATCAAGTCGGAAGGTATAAATCAATTAGAGAGATCGAATCTTAACGCCACCGACGTAGAACCGTTCGACAACCTTGTCGATCCACATCTCAGGATTGACCTCGTGATACGACTGGTTGCTTCGTTGAAGCTCGCAACGAGTTATCGACGCGTGGCCGTTCATCGGAGCTTCCTAGTCACGGTGACTTTCAAAAGAGTCCTTGGAATCATGCTTTCGACCAGCAATCTTCCCGAAAAAGTCCCGTGGAAAATTAGCAAAATATAAATCTCGCGAACGATCCCGTATCAACCCCTGGACGTACGATTTAGTTACAGCAAAATTTCAAACTCATTTTGTTTAACCCTTAAGTGGATTATTGGAGCCGCCTTCCGCAAGTTTAAACTAATCATAGATTATAGACACGATGTCAATAAAAGACACGACTCTTTATTAAACACAAATGACAACTTCAACGTTTTATCCGCTTTTCTTGTAGTTCTGTTGATGGACCAGGAATAGTATTTTCTTCAACAGCACTTATAATACGCTTTATTGTTTTACTACGTATATTCTCATATATTTGAGATTGATAGATAAAATTACTAAATAAATTCTTTATAATTAATCATTCTTTTGGTCAACCTGTTGAAAGACCGCTCTCTCATGCATTTTGATGGGCCTGAAATATGTTATAAAGATATTTTTGACAACTTTTTCCTATACGTGTAGGTGATCGAATTCAGTGTAATGATACCCAAAGTTTTTTGCAAGCATCTTGGAATATAAAGTCGATCATTTATTATATGTAGGTATAGTATATGTAGTTATTTTACTTAATGTTGATATTTACCAAACTGATAAATGGAAATCAATTATCCTTTAAAGCATTTAGAAAACAATGAACTAATGGAGGATTGCATAAATTTTCAAATAATTACATTGACATATATTAAACAATTATTATTTCCAACGGTCCCAATAATCCACTTAAGGGTTAAATGTTTTAAAGAAACGTTGATTTCCATTTACCAATTTGTTAAAAATCAACATTAAGTAAAATAATTCAGATTGAGAGTCCACTTAAGGGTTAAATTTGTTACGCTAAAGAACGAACGTTGATTTTAATGTATTAGGCTTCGTCGCTCGTTACGAAACCTGGTGCAAAGAACTAATAAGAAGACTAACTAATCGAAAACGGTACAATATTTTTCGAAGTCAGTGTACCGTGAAGGGGTTAAAGGCTCGCACTATCTCGATGGAAGATGCGTATCGCGTAGAGGCAACCCAAAAATACATTCCGCGGCGTCAGTGGAAAGATAAGGGAGTATCTGGAGGATCGATCTCGAACGTTCTCCGTTACGTTTCAGGAGGCGGAAGTTCCGTGTCGGGCAGTCCGACGACGGGCTACCTCGGAGGCATGGGCGGTGGTGCAGGGGGTCACACCCCCGGTAGTTCTAGCCCCGGAAGCGAGATGTCGCCTCAGCACAACGAGAGCCCACCCGCGCCCTCCTGGCCGGGCGAGATGAAGCACCATCCGCATCCTCACGCGCCGCCACACACCCACCACCACCCCCACACGCCGGGACACCATCCACCGCCGCCGCCGCCACCGCCACATCACGCGAGTTACATGCCACAGTACTCCTGGTACCAGGCGGATCCTAATCCCGGACTACTCACGTAAGTCTCGCTTCTGGACCATTCGATCAATCGGGGGACATTGAATTTTCACCGTTTCGCCAAGCTTTAGAATATTTCTCAAAATATTGCTGGGCTGGAATTCGTAGTATAACCCAGCAAGGAGTGATTCTATGTGAGAATATAAGAAAACAATTTGGTATAACATTTTTCTATCCGGAGCTTCGTTTTTGAGAAAATCGACGATTTAGTTGTTCGTTCTTCTACCGCGGTTGTTGTCGTCCGTGATAGTGTTTACGTTATTAACACTTTAGACGTAAACGCTCGCTTCTTCGATACTTGGCATGTCCTGCCTTGTGTTTACGTTAGAGTGGGAACGAAACGAACACGAATCAGAGGATTATTTCTCGACAGTATTCTACGAGATCTCTAAACGTAAAGTCGTATTCCGGGTCCTGTTCAGATTTAGATCGTTGTTATTTGAGCGTGTTATATCGCTTTGCAATCATTCCATAAGAAAGAACAATGGTCAGGAAATAAAGAAGTCTTCCAAGAGTTGATACATAGTGAAGGTAATAGTGACAGTGAAATTTCATCTTATGAAAAATGTTTATTAAATAGTTGAAAAATGTTATACTAAATTTTCTCCTCATTTGTTCACATAGAATCACCCCTCACACGGTTGTACTACGAATTCCAGTCCACTCTGTATAAAAAAAATCTTATTTAGTACTAGGACGTTAGGGCGGTGTTTTCTTTTCGATGAAGTCGAGGACTCAAGCTTGGTGAAACTGGGCTAAAAAAGAGTTCGGTATTTTCTGCATCGTCTATGCCAATGACGAGCAAACTACGGCCCGCTGCACATTTCTAAACAATAGTATACAAATTTTCAATTTCGATTTAGTTTTAAAAAAAATTCGTTTGAGGATGTGTTCTTCAAACACTCAAACACTCCTGACAAAGTTTGCCCATCACTAGTGTACATAATACGTGGATAATCGACCACCATATAAAGTAACGGGGGCAGAGACGCGTCTTTGTTTCTAGTGTCTAAACTTAGAAAATGTAATTTTCCTAAAATACTACTCGAATTCCATAGTATTTATCAAGCTCGACACTTTCGAAAAATATAACATAAGAATTCTTTTCGTAAAGAGGAATATCTGTACTTGGTATTCCATAATGAAAACAGTGTAACGTCTCAATCGATAGACATAAAGTTTATTACGATCGAAGGAAGCCAAGAAATCGGTCAGTAACGTCTCTGCCCCTCGATTATTTACATATCCCTCGGTGGCTCCGAGGGTTGGGTTTTAATCGGTCGTTCGTCTGTCGTATTTTTCAGGGTGTGGCCGGCGGTTTAACGAAGATGTCCTTCGAGCTGTGTTCAGGAGGAACCGTTTCTTCGTAGCGCCGCGGACGCGCCAGCGGCCCAGCCCCAAAGTGTGAATACGTGTAGCACCTGTCGCGATGGAATTCGCGTTCGATGTTAATATTGTTTCTATTCGTTTAACAAGGGAGGCCGGCCGGTCTCCCATGCGGCCCGTCCGTCGAAGTGAAAGATTAATCGCGACGTCGTGACACGTGTCCGCTAGGGAACTAATAACGATAATAGTAATTTTAGCCTCGCGCGACGGAGCACGCGAGAACGAACGAAACTCGCGGCTCGTTTCCCGAAGGATCAAACGCCGACGGAGAGCAAAAATGACTCCCGGTCGACGGCATCGACGGAAACGAGGAGCGTCGACCACGATTCGCGCGAGACAAACCCCTCCTCTCCCACCACCCCGGAGACGCCGGAAGATCTCGTTCCCCTACCTAGACGTTGCAATCTTTTCGTCCGTCCTCGCGATGGAACCAGGACACGCTCTATGCTGCCTCTTTTCTCGCGATCGAGTACAAATTCAACGAATACAAAATCGATCTTAAGTGGATTTTTAATCGCACGACCGACGGTCACGCTAAGAAACGTAAACAACGGGTCGATCGATGGCAAGGAACGAGGCAGCATCGCTAGAACTCGAACGATCGCGAACGATTACGCACTCCAGCGGGACAATCTCCTTCGTTAAATGTCAAGATGGCGGTCGGTCTCTCGAAACCCCGGCGAACGATTATCCGGAGAGGACGAAGGATATTTTCGCCACCTAGCCCTGCTACCCCGGGGGTCCGTCACGAGACCCGCGTCCCCCCGTCCCCGTTTGCCTTGGTAAATGTCAATCGTCGACGACGTTGGATCGGGTCGATCCCTCGCGACAGTTGCCCAATGGCTGACCCACTTCGCGCTGGAAGCTGGATCTACGCGGATCGAACGACGACGAAACGAGCGCCACGGAGAGGCGGAGAACGGAAAAGGGTAACGCGAACACGAACACGAACACGGGGGGCGACGAGTGGGGGACGCCATTGCATAAACTTCGTCGAGCCGTTCCTCGAGGCGGTCGAGGCGGGCAACGAAATCCTAATGACATTTTCGTGAGTCGAATGATCTCGGCGATCACGGTGGCGCGACGTAATCACCAGGTCCCCCCTGTTCGGATGGGGCAATCGACGCGGGGACCCAACTCCGAAATGGAGACGCGCGCGAATCGCACGGGAGGAGTGGACACACGATTCGTAACACGTTCGCACAGGTAGCTTTCTTCGCGGAGTTTCGTATATTTCAAAGGGTACGGCGAGGTACCATAATTATTCGTGGTCGCTTTTTTTTATAGCAGTCAACATCGGGGACTACGCCAACGCCCGGGGGCTCCGTTGTTTTCAACCAAGATTTAGTCCAGTTTCATAGATTTTCATTTCTAAAATATTTCAATTGCCAAACGCTTTTGGACTCGTAGATCGAGATTCCGATATAGTCCTCTGGTTCAAGACAGAATTTTTTTCTCTGGTTGACCATAACGAGAGCATTTTGATTCGAGTTTCATAGATTTTCATTTCTAAAATATTTAAATTGTCAAAAGTTTCTGAATTCATAGATTATAGTCCACTGGTTCAAGACAGAATTTTTCCACCTGGCTGACCATCGAGAACATTTCGCTTTATATCTTTATAATTGTTTCACCAGTGGATTCGGTGAGGATTTTCCGCTGAAAATGAGTACAAACACGATCAGATTCGAATCAATTGTTCAAATCGCGTGTTGAACGAAAAATTTTTGAATTTCGAAAATAGAAGTGTCTCTAAATAGGGTCTTGTTTGGGCTTGTTTTAATTGGGAAAACATCGTCGATCCATCGATGATACTCTCATAGAGATATAATGAAAAAATTGTTCTGAAAAAAGTCGTCGTCAAAGGAGGGACATACATTTTTGTTACATATGGAAAGGTAAAATTATTAAATTTTTATTTTTCCGCTTATCATACGACTGCGAGTCATTGTCTTCAATTTATTTCAAGAAATATCTTAAAGGCACATCTTTTTCAACGTCCCCTTATTTTTTATCACACTTAGCGTCGCTCAGGATTTTCATTATTTGTGAAAGAATTGAGTTTTTGTTAACAAGCAGGTTAAATTGTTTCAAATTTGCCAACATCTGGCTAGAATTGTTGCGTTGGTCTACGAGTTATCGCGGAAACTAAATTAAAATACACTAATTTTGTCTGTGGAAACGATAAAACGTTTCCAGAAGTTGATAGTTTGAAAGAACATTGTCGCAAGAACTTGTACATATTTTTCAGTTTTGTTTGAACGATGGCATGAAATTTCGATCCACGTGCCAACTGTTCCTTTATTATCTCGCAAGGCTAAAATATATCGTGCGTGCAATGTGTAATTATGTTGAATATTCTGCAAAACTGTAGAACGCGACACCTGTTAACATTGAAAATTCTAATACTCTTTTTGATTCGATAGTCGATCCGTTACAGAGAAAAATGGAAAAACTGTATTAAAATCATTGGGAAGCAAATGGTTTACTTCGTTCAGTAAAGTCACTAACACTTTTTGATTAAAAAAGCAAGTTACATATATATATTTTTTAATTTTTTTTCGCAAAGTGTCAACTAGTATTACACTATTAATATTCTTATACGCGTAAGACATATAGAAATAGAGGTAAAATTGCTTCCACTCTGTTTTGAAATGTGTTAACTTCGATATACTAAACGAATCGTTTAAAGAGATTGAATTCACGAAGAACTTTCGATCGAATTTCGAATGTAGAAATATTCTTCGTGTCCACTGCCTCGCTAATCTGACTGGAACAAAGGTTTCGATTGAAGAAGTAATAATTGCCCACTGTAGCTTTCATAATTCATAATTTTGTTCTTTCAAGATCGACGTAAGAGTGTCCCAAACGTACCTATTTCGTTGAAATCGATTAAGTTTCAAACGAATCGCTTCTCTGCATCGTAAGGAACTGTGCACGAACCTGAGAACCTATAAGAAAGATTTTACAAACTATAATTACTGGTTTCCAAGCATGCTACTGGGTATCTGCGCAAACGTCAAATCGGTCAGTTGCGGCATGGTACACATTTGCATACATTTCAGGAGTTATTTCCTTAACCGCGTCTCTTCTATTTCTTCATGTAAGTCGCGTAGTAACACTTTCTCTTCGGAGACGAACGCAAGATTCTGTGGATTGTTTTGCTTCGAATACGCAACCTGTGGGATGCGTTTCAAAATGATAAATTCCTATGCCCCAGAAACATTAACGAACGGATTCGGTGTCCCGTTGTGCTCTAAAAAGGAATTTCAACGCATTTAACATAAATGTTGTTGTAAATAGTCGTTCGAAAATTACCTTATATCGTCAAAATTAATAATCGTCGTTTCTATTTAAATTCTTTCAATGAAAAAAAAGTTGATTGAACTCTCTATTGCATAATGTACAATTTGAATGCATTATTTGAATCTAAATTCTAACATGGAATTATTTTTCTCATTCAAAGAATACAGACTTTTCTCAGTAATAGATGGGTGGCATAATAAAAATGAATATACAATGTTTTCGGTACCGAAGAGTCGAGAAGACTGCCTCTGGGTGGAATTCACATTTACCGATCAGGATGAAAGTACAATTTATGGACGAAAAAATATTCCCTCGCATCGTGAACATCACTCAGAGGCGTTCTTTATAGCTTCTTGCAGTACATTCGTGCATGTGCACCGTTGTCCTTGAAAATGGCCAGTAACAGAAGCCATAAACGCAAGAATTTACTGTTCGATAATCGTATAACAGTGTTGCACTATCGTATGCTTCACAATTATCGTTCAAACAGTAGTATCAATTATAATTGTACAAATTATTACGCACGAAATCTCTATAAAGTTTAATTCAATGGCTTTTCTTTTTCGAGCAAAATGGCGCCCGTTGCGTCAGAAGCGCCACGCTGTCGCAAAGGAATGCACTCGATTTCAAAATGGTGGCAAAAAAGCGCAGATATCGTTGTTCTGGAAATTATGTTTCGCTTTGGTAATCGTTAAACAAATTAACTTTCGAAACGTGCAATATTTTCTGGGTCTAATGATAGTCGAGTGGCGAATGAGTTAGGATAAAATTCCGTTTGGGGCACGCATCATCCACTATGGAGCGCTCCGGGGTATCCGTGAAACCTTTCGTGTTTTACGTTGTTTTTACTGTTTTCCCGTCGGCCATGCTGCGTCACCTTTGCCATCTTGCATCCCGCGAGCGTCAGCTAGCTTTCAAAGAGACGCCACGAAACCGCAAAAAAGACGGTTGCGGTTTGCGACCACGGGAAACTGGGAGGGCCAGCGAGCCCCACCGCTGACCCAAATCCTTCAGCGTGTCGGTGCAACAATGGTCGTCTCATGAGAACGCGGTCTCGCACGGTCCCTCCACTTCCTGATTCTGCCCTCTTTCACGAAACCCGCGGAAACTAAGTACATCTAAAGGATTCCTTTCGAAAGGACGTTCTTTCTCGACCGGAATCACCATTTTCTAAACGAGCTTCAGAAATTGGTCTGCATTCGTTTAACAACCGGAGTCACAGAGTCAGAGACACAGATGACGAAACGACAATTTACTCGTCACGTTTTCTCGATAGAACAATCCGCTGTCCCTTATCCCATATTTTTATCCAGATTGAGATTTTACCATTCACGGTACGATTGGATCGTTTACAATAATTTTGTGCCCATTAAGATCGAAGAGGTTAAACATTGCGAGGGTATACAATTTTTTTTATTATTTTTTTCTGTGGAAAGAGACCTTCGTAAATGTCGTTCTATAGAACTGTTTGAACGATAATTATAAATTTTGTAACCCATTGTGAAATTTCGAGATACATTTTTGAACATTGTCGAGGATCGACAAAGTTGCGTTCCGGTGCTTCCCCCAAGTTCTATCAAAATGATGGAGCACTCCGTGGTAGGTAGGCCCAGGAATTAAAGAATTAACTAGGGGATGACGAGTACCCAATCGAGTTCTTATTTAACTCTCTATAGCCCAAATTATACGAACACCAATAACGTGGTGTAAATTGAATAATAAATTTTAGCAAATACCACCCTTCAAGTGGTACCCAATACAAAAAATCATTCGATCCTACTTTAACAAAATTTTAGAGTGGGGTAAATGTTTGTTGATTTATAAAAACAGAAGCTGTGTTTCTACAGTATATTCTGACTGGAAATTAAATTGGGCTTCGAAAACGTAGATGACGGGGTGTCAGAGGATTAACTCGTGGAAGGTGGAGAACGAAGGACAATGATCGATCGTTCGCACGGAATAGATCCGGGATTCCCGGCTCGCGGAGAACGTTCCAACTTCCAGCGCGACGATGACGACGATGATTCCTCGGTGTACGCTAATAAGTGCCGTTAGATCCGACCGCAGAGCTCGAGAGGCGCGGAACGACCTCGGGCAAAGAGACGGGTCGCGTTTTAGATTCGGTGCAATAAAGAACTGCGCGCGTGTATAATTTAAGACGAAGCTCCCTCAGTTCCTAAATTGCGCGCAGAGCGCGAGCGAATTACGAAAAGAGCGTAAAACGACGCAGCTGGACGAAAGTGTTGCTAGCGTGTGCCGTTGAACGTCCACGGAACCGTTATCCCGCGAGTTTATTTCCCCGTTCGAAGGTTCCGGCGAGGGCAAAACAGGAGGGGAAGAAAAAGAGGAACGAAAAAGAGACGTAAGGTTGTCGACAAACGTCTCCAACGGTCCGCAATTTTCTGTCGTTGACGAATCAAACGACGCCTGAGGACGCGTTCGCTTCGTTCGGCTACGTCACGCTTTCGTCGGGTCGTTGAACAGAGACGGGCGAAATTTTACTCGAAAATGAGCGAACAGAAACACGGACTACGGTGGAGCGTCGATCGATAAAAATGTTAGTTTTGGAAGTGGTTGGTTGTTGGAGGAAACTACCGAGACATGTGTTTTTCTTTCATGTATGCAATTGACAAATTTTGATGCTTCTCGAATACTCGACCTTACAACCCGAAAATAATTTCCACCGTACGCGACGTCTGTTCGATCGGTTTTTGATTCGACGATTTTAATTCTTATTTATCGTGGAACGATTCGTTTGAAATTTTTGTCCAAAGAATTTTGTCCGTCCCGTGGTCCCGGAAGACTCGACCCTTTGCATTCGTAGAACTCTGAAAATTGGAGCGTGTTCTCGCAAAATTTGTGAACTCGATTTAAGCTTTGTTCGAACGAGCATCGAGCGGGGTGCAAAGGGTTAACGCGATGGCGTACGCGGAACGAGCGAACGCACCGTTTCGAAGAGACGACAAAAAAATAAATGAAAATGAAAAAAATGGAGAGAAAGAGTCCGTAGAGTTTACTAGCGTTACTAGTCTCGGTGCAAGCCACGGGGATCGATCCGAGAGCACCGTGGACAGGGCGATCGTACCCCCGAACGCGTGTACATATTGCACCGGGCCCCCTCCTCCTCCTCACCCTCCCCCAAATCCCACCCTTAGCACGTAAGCCGTAAATGAAGAAATTTGTGTAAAATACGATATTGTGATAAGAGTGTAAAGAAATGGGAACGAAAGAGAGCGAGAGAAAGAGCGCGAAAGAGAGCGAGAGAGAGAGAGAGAGAGAGAGAGAAGCCAGAAATCGTCTATATACATATAGGTTAACAACACGGCAGATCCCAATTTATCAATTTTATCGAGTACCCTTGTACGAATATAGATATTACGAGGACTAAAATACCTTAATTATGATTACTATTGTATAAAATATGAATAATAACTAATTAATTCAATTTAAACGACGATCGTTCCGCCTTATTCTCCCATCCCTCGCCCTCTTCCGTTCCGTCGTGAAGCTTTCCGACAAATAGTTGCCGTTTCGCGCTTACCGGTCAATTATCGAATCATTTAAGACCGCCAAACGGACGCGCAGTGTCCTGATGGTAGGTTCCAGTTCCTTTTTTTTTCTCCTTTTCTCTTTGTTCAGCGGCAGCGGACACCACCTGCCGTTCTAGAGTCAGCGTACGCATGCTCTACTTTTATGGATAACTGTACTCCTATCTCGCTTAAAGCGAAGCTACCGACTATCCCACGTCTTGCTGAATGTCTACCCGGTGTCTTGGAAAAGTCATATCCGCGGGAAGCTCGCGGGAGACAAAGCGTACGACTTTCTAGCATCGGCGCGACGCATTGTTTAAGATCGATTCCGCTCCCATCGACGAACCGTAAGTATCGTACGCTGTAAGTGAAGAAAATTTTAATTTGTACTCGCGTCCGTGTACCTTTCGATTTAAAAAAAAATTGATAACCGTTTTTACGGTGATCCTCTCGGAAGCTCCCGTTTCGTTGGATCTTTCAGGGGCTGGTTGCGGGCCCCGTTGAGAATCCCTGTCCCACTCGACCGACGCCATCAAGAATCGATTATCGCTGATCCAAATGTCTGCTGACTTCGTAATGCGCGGCCGTTACCACTTCTGGCCGACGGTAATAACCGTGACAGAGCTTAATAAGGCGATTATCTATCCGGAGCGATTAAATCGTTCGTTTATCTGGATATTGATTTTTCGCGAGACAAAGAGCCACTCTTTTTCCCGACAAAAGCAGCCATGTTCGGGCTCTCGGTCGTTCGCTACGCGCGACTACGCCTGCCCGTCCGTGCGGGACCATCGGCAGAAAAAGGTGTACCGATGTTCCCGATGAATGCAGGCGTGCGCGTCTCGCCGCGGTTTCCAAACGTAAACTTATACTCGGTGAAAAGGGAAAAAAAGGTAAGCGGAGCAACGCAGACCCGACGAGATAGAGACAGAGACAGAGAGAACACGACAATGCAGCGGCACAAAGTCTCACAAGACGCACGGGAAACCTCCTTGCAAACGGGGGACAAAAACTTATAATGGACACAATGGTCGATGGATCTCGGCTGGAAGGCGCCGCTATTCATACCGCTATACCTTCCAAAAGATTATGTCGAGTAGATGTTTGCCGCTTTTCCAACGTCCTGGGGAATGCTACGGCGTCGGAACGGTTCGACGTTGTCTAGGAATTCGACCCTTTATCGCGAAACACAGGGAAACGGTAATTATTCGTAAGATGAACGTCGCTCTTTCGTGGCTCCAAGTCGGATCTCTCCACTTGGGAACGATGGAAATGTTCAACTTACGAATCACGTGTTCATTTTAAGAATCATCACTGATTTCCACTCTTCTTATTGGTAGACATGGCCCATATAAAAATTTTGTTAAGCTACGCCTGGAGGAATAGAAATGCTCAACTTACGAATCACGTGTTCATTTTAAGAATCATCACTTCCATCGACCTTCGCGATTTGTAAATTCTTCTTATGGGTAGATATGGCGAGTATAAAAGTTTGTAAAATTGAACAAACAGAATTTTTAGATTCGTTCTAAGACTAGATTTAGCCTTCAGCTTCATTTGCCTGAACGTCAGTTTAAAATATTCACTTATGGATTCTAATTTATGAATTTCTTTACAAATGAAACATAAATGAAAGTTAGAAATATAGCCCAACTTTTGTAATCATTTTCAGTGAAACCAGTTTTACTATTTGTCGTAACGAGAAAGAGGTATTTTATCGTTAAATTTGCATACAATAATCTGGTAGAAGAATGAACCAAAAATGTCCATTTAATGTGGGCTCGTGAATCAACCCTGAACAGAACGTAATTTTCTGTGCCAGTTAGTCGATGCTGACTTTCGTTCGTCAAACGTTGTTCTAATCTCAAGGACGGGCAACATTATTATATACCAGTTACGTCAGATGCTGCTATTACTTATCGTGTTTGCGTTTTTGCAATTGTTTTCATGAAGTTTCTTACTATCAATCATACTGCGATATTATAAATGCGTAAAGATGACCTTTACTTGTGCACATCGTCCGAAGGCTAAAAAGAAGTCACTCACGTTGCTCCAAGTAGAAAGTTACAATAGTTGCTTCGATAAATGGTCTGAATCGAATATGTATTCGTGTTTAATTATAACAATATTAATCATAATTGGAAAATTGTTCAGTCTCCAGACATTCTAATCGTTCGATTAGTATCAGTCGTAAAAGATTGACGCGTACCGATTACAGGGACATAGATATACATTAAAGGAATGTTTAGAATTTAATACTTGTACATTTTTGCAATACAGTAATCCCAACAGTAACAGAATCAACAAACGTTAAACAGTTCTCTCTTTCTCCTTCACTCTCAGTATTTCTCACTTTTGCAATGCGATCGAACCTGAAAAAGATAAGAATCGACAATTCCTAGAATAGTACACCTCCTTTGATAACGTTCGCAAGTGAACATTAACGAGGGATCACTGTATATCGTAGAAAAATTAAAACTATCAAGAAACAGTGTTTTTAGAGAGCAAAACAATATTACGATTTTAAAGTATTTCAAACCAATCCCGAAATAATACTTCCCTCGATAACGTTCGCGAGTGAACATTAACGAGGGATCACTGTATATCGTAGAAAAATTAAAACTATCAAGAAACAGTGTTTTCAAAGAGCAAAACAATATTACGATTCTGAACCAATTTTGATAAATGCGTTGTATAATTGGAAAAGGAGCCGATATCTTGCATTATTATTTTCGACCTGTGCACGCGGTATCGACAAACCAGTAGAATCAGGTTTAACAAGTTGCTCGATACGTCGCACGCATGCAACATTATCTCATTATGTAAAAGACCACGGTTGATAGATTCTTCTTACACACATCTAGATCGCTATCTTTCCGAAAGATCGGATCTACATCGCTGCAAGGAAATATCGAGATTTGCATTTTGCTAAAATCTTCCAGCTAAAGTCATTAACGACACTGAAATTGCATATTCCAAAGTACAAGCTTTGCATATACAAAGTAAGTTTTTTTATTTTTTTTTTTTAAACAAAATTGAAGAATCTTTTAACCGTCATAAGAAGGTGTTTAAAAAAAAAATGGACGCGTCAGATCGCGTTCCAGACGAATCTCCGAGCCGCATATATAAAGCCTCGTTTAATTCAACTTCCTTCAACATCCCCTATTCTATTAGCCGCCCCCCCCCCCTCCCTTAATTGCGTTCCCGAAGATGAGATCCGAATCTTTGCCGGAGAACAAACAGGAGGCGAGCAGAGAGAATTAAACTATTAAAGTGCTCGAGAAGTTAAGTATCGCGCGTCGCGATCATCTTAGTCGGGCCACGAGTACGTAGGTGAGGAGAAGAACGCGCGGACTTCGTGTAGTTTCCCTCTTATCGTAGTTTGCGATCGTGCCACGACCCGGCCAACCGGGGTTGCTCGACTTCGACCAATTAGCATTTAACCCACATCGGATTTCGCCTCGGCCCGGAACCGAATTTGTCCGTGAGACCATCCCGCTCGCGAACAGAGTTACGTCGATCTAAGATAGCGCTTACACTCGCGCGCCAGACGCGATGAAAATTCATTTAAAACGAAAGCGAGCTCATCCTATGGTTCGATCGTTTCTCTCAATTTTTTCCAATTCTAATTTTTCTTTTCGTTTCTTTTTCTTAATCTCGATTTTCCGACTTTCGCGTTCTCTGAATCTAGCTCTCGTGAACTCTCTACGCTCCTTTTGTGGAACAATGACGTTAGAGTTTTACTTTCAACAAAGAACGGAGTGCCTTAATAGGGTCACAGACGTAACGATTTATTCTACGAGTCGAGTGTCAATGATAGTAATATGGCATTCAAGATGGCCGGATTGCACAACGCTGTACAGTTTCGAACGGTGGTATCGACGATAGTTGTAGAAATTCTTAGAAAGTACGGAAGGCAGATAAGAGAAAGGCAAAGAAAGTTTGAGAACATCTTTGCCATGAATAAAGAAAGAAGAATCGATGCTGAGAGGGTGAATCTGTAACTTAAAAGCGACGTTTCGAATAAAATTTACTCGAATGCGAAAAAAAGGTATCCTCGCGAGTGGTCGTTTCTGAGTTAATCGCGTGGACACCCTGTACGTGTACACGTATTCGTAGACGTATTGTAGAGCAGGAAAGGGAATTAGTATCGTGCAAGGGGTCAGGAAGAGCGAGCCTCGGCCTCGTAAGACGGCGGACGATATCGAATAAACAAACGAACGAGTGGGAGTGCGGAGGAAGTGGCGGATATTAAGGTCTTCGTGACGGAACTTGGCTCGTATTATAGCGAGCTAAGTGAGGAGGCCTCCTCGTCTGGTCGAACTAATTCTATTACTTCGTCCCTTCCTTCCACCGCCGTGCGCGACGTTCTATCTACCGTGGATCATCGTTAGACGGGAGCCTCTTTCGGTCGCCGTCGCTAGATTGTCTTTGGGACGGCACAGTTCCGTGACGGCCGGTGACAAGTGCCTGATAAATGTGTCCTTCGGTTCAATCGCCGTGCCCCGATATTCCCCAAAGGGTGGTTTAAAGTCTTTGCTAAATACCAGAACCACAAGGAATCGATACTATTCACTAATTCGTCGAGTTACAGCAATGATTCTTTAAATGAACTCCTGACGTGACTCGTAAGTTGAACGTTTCTGTCCTTACCAACTGGATAAATCCCCTTTGGAACCAACAAAGCGTGTAGGACGAAATTTAAAAAGCGTAGTTTAGTTTTAGTTTTTCTTTATTCGGTGCTTAGTCACTTTACATCTAGTACTATAACACCATGTATCTGGTTTAACATTTTCTCTAAACTCTTATAAAAACCTCGCATAGTCACATAAAGATTATCTTAAAAATTATTATATAAAGAATACAAAATACAACAGTGTAAAAATGTATTAAAAGGCGGTGTAGTAATGATTCTTAAAATGAATTCCAGACGTGACTCGTAAGTTGAACGTTCCCTCTCAACTGAATAAATTCCGCTTGGAGTCAACGAAACGTGAAAGACGAAATGTAAAAAGCGGTGCAGTAATGATTCTTTAAATGAACTCCAGACGTGCTTCGTAAGTCGAACGTTTCTATCCCTCCCAACCAGCGAAGCGTGAAAGACATTTAAAAAACGGTACGAGTTACTTTGCACATAGTATCCACTACGACTTGATTCGAGATTTATGTATGATAATACAAGCTCAATTAATGAAACAAATAAAACAATTTTAAGCAATTATATATTTTTCTGGGAATGAAGACAATTTTAATTCCACAAAATTGCATCCAATGGATTAGTTTATTAATACTTGGATGACAGCGCCCGGGTCCATTTGGACCCCACTGTAGACATAAGCGCTCGAAAAATACGAAATCTCGTAATTTTTGTGTACGATTTAGTTGTCGTTCATTCTTCTACTGCGGTTGTTTTCGTTCGTGATAGTGTTTACGTTATTAACACTCTAGACGTAAACGCTCGCTTCTTCGATACTTGGCATGTCTTGCCTTGTGTTTACGTTAGAGCGGGAACGAAACGAACACGGCTCAGAGGATGGTTTCTCGACAGTATTCTACGAGACCTCTAAACGTAAAGTCGTATTCCGGGCCTTGTTCAGATTTTGATCATCGTTATTTGAGCGTGTTATATCGCGTTGCAATCATTTCGCAAGAAAGAACAATCGTCAGAAAATAAAGAAGTCTTTCAAGAGCTGATAGATAGTGAAGGTAATAGTGACAGTGAAATTTAATCTGATGAAAAGTGTCCGTCACATACTAATGCTAACCCAAAACCAGAAGATTACTAAAGTGACGAATACAAAAAAAAATTTTACGTGAGCTTACATTGGAGTCCGAGTGTTAAAATAAATTTTTGGAGTGCAAAGGGTTGTGACCAAAGAGCAACAGGAAAGCTACATTTCTGACCGTACCATAAATCTACCAACGTAATATCGAGATCAAACGTTGTAGAATTCTTCAGAATGCTAAAAAATGACCCTGCGTTGCCCCGAAACTTTTTGGCGTGTCTGTAAAATTTAACGATTTTGTAAAGTCTGATCTCCATCGGTGGGAAATGGGAATCCGAGTTCGACGATCCTGGCTCGCGAAAGGTGCGGTGGGAGGGGGGGGGGCGGAAAAAGAGGAAAAGCCAGAGGCGGAAGAAGCAAGAGGCGGTCAGGTTGGGGGTGCCAATTTGCGATTCCACGCAGCAAGAAGGGCGTGGCGGGCTCGCGCATGGGGTGGCTCGCTCGTTTGCGCGACATTGTCGGCCGACCCTAACCTCCTGGCCACCCCTGCCATCTTTCTCTCGACGACCCTCGCGCGCTAATCCCGTAATTCTCTTATGTGGATGAAAACCAATGAATTCGCCCTTGAAGACCGCAACTCGAGGAAACGACGTTTACCAGCGACGGTGTCACAGTTGCTTTCGCAATTACAGGTATTAAACTAAACTCGACTGGCTAGCAGAACTGATAAAAAGGAACGAGAACGTCTTAATAAAAGTGTGGTTGAGAATTATCTGTTTCACAGTCGACTTTTGTCGTCGTATCGTTTCTTTACCGAGGCTCGGCACGATATGGTCGACGCTTAATTAAATTAAACTAGGGTTGTCGCGTCTTAACGTATCGTTATTTAATATTTATCTATTTACGTGGTGGATATTATACGTGATCAGTGTCAACGACAGATTCGAGATACAACATGATTCATTGATTAAACTATTAAATTATTTTGATAATTCAAATATTCAGTACCGAGAATTTTTATTATCATAAATTCGAGTAAAAGCGATATGTTTTAAATAGAGCAGGAGTAACGTGCCCGCTAATAACGAAACACACTGTATAGTAGGTCGAACGTTGAACCGTCGCGACGCCTTCTGGACACCCAGCTGGCGAAGTTGCGCTGTACAGAGGCACAAAGGTCGAAAGGAAACGAACGCGGAACTCCGCCCAGCGGATCGTTTGTCTTGCAAGGGTTGAAGCCACGTGGCCGAAGGACGCACACAAGCTGAATTTCAACCCTCCGGAGATATATCGTGGCCCTATAAATTCCGTGGGTCTCCGTATACCGCATTGTTCCATAAAATTCTTCGTTCTTTCTGATATTTTTCGTCTTGCGAGTTTGTTAACTGGATTTACTTTATATTAGAGTCGTGGCGAAGTTGTCGCTTTGACAATGTGGAAAACGTGCCAAAAATAATAATAATGATTGGCGACGATCGTCGATGAATTATCGACGTATCGCAGAAGTAAAAAGAATAAGGAGAAATAAGAATCGTCATAATACGAAGACTATATCGGATAAATTGGTTTTTATTGGTCCCCACTGTCCACGGTGACGAGTTATGCGCATGGTGATCGTTAAGGTGATTAAGAAATCACGTGCTATTAACGCTCATTAAGGAGCCAGGGCTAATCCCGTCGTATCGTGTCTCAGTTCGTTTCTTATTACAAGTAAGTACTCGTTCCTCGTAAATTTTTACGCTTTTCTGGCCTCGTAAAACGCCTCGTGCCTTAACGTCGCTCGTTTTTCTCCAGAATCTCCGACCGTACCCTCAATCAGTGTTCGAGTATTCCCAAAACATCACTGGTATCGTGGAGACGCTTCGATGCTTCAAAACATGCCATCCACTTTTTGTACAATTATTTTGTATTCGGTTGGTTATACATTCTAGGTTATAAATGAATTATTATATTCGCTGTTTCCTTTCCAAACTATAAAAGTTTTACCCAAATATGGGAATGCGTTCGATTTGATAAACGAAGAACTTTGCAAGAACTCGAGTCATTTGGAAATCGAGAAACGCGTTCGTCGATTTCGTTCGTGTGGAAAGTCAAGTGTGTCGAACTGATCGACGTCTTCCTTTATTTCTGACGTTAAGAAGGGTTAAAGGGGATTAGGACGGCTTCCAAAGGAACACGAGTCCTCTTTGCTGCTCTATCTGTCGACCAAAGCCGCGCAAAAATAAACAGATTTACAGGATTCGACCGGGGACGACGGTAGTCGCAAAGCCGGCTGAATTTAAACTCCATTGGACAGCGGGCGCGCGTCCGACCCTCTGACCTACTCTTTCGAGTGGGGTCACTTCGGAGAAGGGCTGGTGACACTAATCTGACGTTAACGGGGCCCCACGATCGTCTTAGATAAGAATCTGAGGGACTGGAATAAGGACGAAATTAAGTACGCGGTAACGACCACTCTTGGTCGATTTATCGAGGCTCGATGAATTTACGATCATCAAAAATGAGGGGTGCAGGAAATTTCATTTAACAATTTAGCCTCCTTCGATTCCCAGAAATTATTAGAACCGCGATCGTCCACGTTGTAGTGGATTTTTAAATCAAATGGAACGGTAGAAATTAGTTGAGTTAGACTCGACGGGATACGTATATTTGTTCTTCGTGCATGTTTGACGAGGGTTAAACGAACATTCTGTACCCCGTGCGTTTTTCTTACGTCGATACTTTGTCTGTCGTGCAGGAAAGACTAACATTCCATGCATTATTCACTCGCGAAGTGGACGATGTCGATCATCTACTTGCGGTTGTTCTTGAAATGTTCTTGCTCTTGAAAGGGTGTCCTTCTATTTTAGAAAATCCACTTTATTGTTTTTTTAAAGATTTGAATTTTAAAATTACGCATTCAAAATAGTTACTAAAATTCGAATAACAGAATAGAACGTGCCTCGGAAGTTTCTTATTTCGAAGAATGTCTCAAGTTTTCTATAATAAAAATTAAGATGGTCGCGAAACCTGTTTCATTCTTGCTATGTGTCGTCGGTTTGCCACTTTCGAAAGTTTTTGCAGTAATTTCCGGGCGAGTTGTATATCGATAAATCAATCGTACGTCACAATTTATTCAGGGGAACGAAGAGAGGTCAACGTTTAAGATCGAGGGGATGGAACAGGCGGCTCGCCACCCCTGAACTGCGATATTCTATACACCCATAGAGGCACCCCAAGCGTCTTCGAGACACGAGCTAGATCCCCCCGAAGATTGAACGGTTGAAAATCGTACGAGGAAAAAATGGAAGGGAAAGCGAACGCGCGATTATACGCTAAATAAATGATTGGTGAAGTTAGGTGAGTTGACGTTTTTCTTTTTCTGTTCTCCTCTTCTTTTCTTTTTACAAATCAAATCAAAGGAAAGAAAATCGAAGAAGGCAATTAGTCGCTGTTTTCGCGAGGGTCGCGTCGTCGGTCGAGGATTGTAAAACAACGGTGAGTCACGAGAAAGGGAACACGTCGATTATATATTCTCGGTTATTTGTTTCTCACGATTAATGTAACGAGTATACAGGGTCAGTCACCCGAGACTGGAATCTGAAATATTTTCGAAACTGTCAGACATATCGAAAAAGATATTAAAGAAAACTTGAATGGTTTCAAAGCGGCCGTTATTCGATTTAATTAGAATTTTTTTACATGGACAACACTTAGAGGTCAAGTTTGTTTTTTTGATCGAAATTATATATTTTTTGATATACTGATCGATTCAGCTCGTCATTTTCAATAAGAAAGTATAAAGCTAATTGTGCCAGAAAACCTTTACTTTGGAAGATTATGTTCTATATTAAGTATTATGTTCTATAGATTGAAGAAAGGTTCGTTTTAATATATATTTGAATAGTATTAACACAGACGAGGTATACAGGCAAACCTTTCATCTTATAGACTTTCGTGGCCTAATTTGACTGCCATACTGACCTGAAAATTCGGAAGCGATTTTATGCGTATGTTTAACAAATCATAACTCCTAGACGGATTGGATGATTTCAATGTTTCAAAAACCAAACAATGCGTATTTTAGTGTAGAATATGTAGAAATTCTAGCAATAGTGAAAAAGTTGTTCCTTGATTCCGTAAAATGGGAAAAACCACATAAAAATGGTTCAATTTTAAAACAGCCAAAACTCCTACAATAGTAAATATATTTCAATGAAACTTTTTTCTGAAGTAGAGCCCATGGGTACCTACAAAAAAGTATTAGACAATTTTTCTGTATAGCGTCAAACAAAATTACTAAAAATCATAAACGAATTTTGAAGAAACATCGACAGGGGTTAGGTACCTAAATTTTTCGGCGAAATTAAAAAATTTCAAATCGTTCTGGAAAAATTATTTTCGATTGCAGGGGTCAATTACAATCATTTTTGGTCAATAGACATACCCTCGAAATCGTAACCATTTTCGAAAAAAAAATTCCATACCGAAAATATAATTTCAGCCCAGAAATGCTTTCCTGAAATTTCATGCAAATCTTTAAAACGTCATAACTTCTGAACGGTTTGGACGATTTTAATGTTTAAAAAAGCAAACTACGCGTATTTTGATGGAGAATATGTAGAAATTGCAAAAATATTCGAAAAGTTGATCCTTGACCCCGCAAAATGAGGAAAACCCCATAAAAATGGTTCAATTTTAAAACGACCATAACTCCTACAATAGTGAATATATTTCAATGAAACTTTTTCCTGAAGTAGAGCCCATGGGTACCTACAAAAAAGTATTAGACAACTTTCCTGTAGGGCGTCAAACAAAATTACTATAAATGAAAAACGAATTTTTAAGAAAAATCGACAGGGGGTAGCTGCCTAAATTTTTCGACGAAAAAAAAAATTTTCAAATCGTTTTGAAAAAATTATTTCCGGTTGCAGGGGTCAATTACAATTATTTTTGGTCATTAGACGAACCCTCGAAATCCTAACCATTTTCGAGAAAAAAATTCGAGTAGGTGTGAAATTTTTCGACAAAATTAAAAATTTTCAAATCGTTCTAAAAAAATTATTTTCAGTTCCAGGGATCAATTTCAATCATTTTTGGTGAATAAACATACCCTCGAATTCCTACGCACTTTTGAGAAAAAAATTCCTTACCGAAAATATAATTTCTGGCCAGAAATGTTACCCCGAAATTTCATGCGAATCTTTAAAATGTCATAACTCCTGAACGGACTGGGCGATTTTAATGTTTAAAAAAGCAAACTACGCGTATTTACTTTGATGGAGAATATGTAGAAATTGCAAAAATATTCGAAAAGTTGATCCTTGACCCCGCAAAATGAGGAAAACCCCATAAAAATGGTCCAATTTTAAAACTACCATAATTCCTACAATAGTAAATAGATTTCAAGGAAATTTATTTATGAAGTAGAGCTCATACATACTTACAAAAAAGTATTAAACAACATTTCTGCAGAACGTCAAACAAATTAATCGATTGATCCCCAATTCTGGACCGTACAACGACCGTACAGTTTCATAAAATTTCTGTAATTTCATTTTCTGTTTCACTTTCTCTTGTGTTCATTTATAAACCTGTTGTTAATGTTGCGAATGACATGAAAATGGTAATGGGGTCTCGAGACCCCAGAAAAATGGGACGAAAAAATACATTGGTTGAAAGGTCTACTCGTATAAGTCGTCTGTGGTATTAATATACTATAAATGAATGAATAGAATGGAAGGATGTTAGAATAATAATTTTGAGCATGATCACTGTCGTTTAGGTAGTAGTTTTGGCGGAAAATTCGAATCCCAACGTAATTTATATCAATTTTAAAGCATCCCTTCGTTTTTAAAACAAAGGCTACAACATCGTTAATTAATTCCCGTCTCTCTGAAATACAGAATTCGATTTATTCGCGCAAATCTCCTTGAGCGTTTCGCTGATCGCCAGGTGGACGAGCACTGGCGAACGCCAACGGCCCTCCGGGGGCGCTCGTACATGCGAAAAATGCCTCGAGGCCAGCGTCAGCATCGGCGAGTTCACGCCCCCGGTGTCTCGGACACAATCGCGATCGGGTCGCGGCTGAGAGGAGGGTGAAAGAGAAAAATAAAAAAGAAAAAAAGAAAAAAAGCTCGCGATGAAAAAGCCGACCGGTGTCGAGAGTGCAGGGGTACTTTACAATGTGGGAGGAATTTTGAGCGCGCCCCCCCTCAGTAAGTTTTTTCTTCGCCCTGCGTCCCTCTCACTCGCTCTTTCTGTCTTTTCTCCGTTTGGTGGCAACCCCCTTGGCGGTAAGTCGGCCGCGTGCGCCACAGTACCGGGTGCTTCCGGTGTAACCGGATATCGCCGCTCGCATTGACATTAATTTATAAAATATTCCGGTCGACACCCCCCTCGCGCCACGCCCGCGTTTTTAGCGGCCGAAATCGTTCCAGACTTGCTCGTTAGACACCGAATATCGTCCTTGAATCCGAAAAAAATTTACTTTCAATCAAATATCGTGGTTGAAGATATTAATATAAAATTTTTATCGAAAATATATTTAAAATAAATTTTTCTCCAAATATAGGATACACTCGTTTCGAAGCTACGAATATTAGGTACTATTTTAAGGCGTTTTCGAGGCTGCAAATCGGCTCTTATTGAGACAATATAAACAGAAATGTGTCGTATTTTACGTAACTGCAATTTGTCTTATTTTACATATTCATGCGGTGTATAAATTAGGAACACATGCTTCTTCCGCAGCCCCCATCTTCGGTTTCTAACTTTCTTACGAACGATGTTTACGGCTGATAAAAGTAAGGTGTACATCGGGTAAAACGAGTTTAACGCTCGAGACGTGTAAGTTGAAAAGTTAAGGGGCGTAGAGCAGAAGGATCCCCCGATAACGAAACAGTCGAAGCTACGACGACGGATCACCGTTTCAACCTATCATCGCCTCCGATTTCAGGGTTCGGGTGGCACGTGCCAACCCCTCTTACGGCGGCACCCTTCGACCTTTGTCGGGCGCACGCGTCGCGCGTTTTATTTTACAACAGGCCGTCGAGCTGTTATTTTCGAGTTTATCATTCGACATAAGAAGACTCGTTAGTTAAAAGCCACGGTGGAATTTGTCGGTCATAATATTGAGAGAGATAAATTCTTGAGAAGCAAAGAGGGATGATTTCACCATACTACCTCGATTGTTGGTGAAAATCGGGGTTTGAAAATGCGTGTATATCTCGTGCTTCTCAGATTTCATCGATAGACCAACACAAATAACACTTTAGTTTGATATTTTATACTCGCTTCGATCGAAATAATTCGCGACGGTGATGTAATGGACTCCCACGAATTGCTCTCTATCTTTAGTTTACAAGCATTATAGGCTTGGAAAACACTGGCAGTGCGTTGACACGTGTACCGTGAATCGCTTGAAAGGTATATAAAAGCTCGTGCATCTACTGCATTTACTACTTATAAAGTAATACGTGTCTATGGTCTGTCAGACCCCACCGCAGTGCTCTAGGATTAATAGCGCGAGTACGCAGAACGTTCGAGTCCTATTTGAAATTCAGCACGAGACAGAAATTCATTACAGAAAGATATGTTATCGAAGACGATAATTATCGCAGCCGTACAATACTCTATACATCGCCGTTATAATTCAGTCATCACGATTTAGATGCAAAATATAAAAACTCAATTTTGTCTTGATTTTCATCTGGAGCAGAATCATCCCTAAAAGCTTCCGACACCTGTTGTCGAATAATCCGTATACGTAGGACGATTAAATTTCAAGTATTATTTATATCACAATATTCGTATGTTTTTTTGCATATCTAAAGCCGATTCCAAATTGGAATATCGAAAATATGAAACGAAATTTTCGACTTACTCTCATCTTTGATTTTTATCTGAAGTAGAACCATCCCTCTAAAAGTTTCCGACACCTGTTATCGAGCAATCCTTATAGGTAGGACGATTAGATTTTAATTGTTATTTATAACACACTGTTCGAACGCCTTTTTGCGTTTCTACAAAAATCGATCCCAAATTAGAATATCGAAAATATGAAACGAAATTTTGTCATCCTTGATTTTTATCTGGAGTAGAATCGTCTCTAAATGTTTCCGACAGCTGTTGTCGAGCAATGCGTATACGTTGGACAATTAGGTTTTAATTCTTATTTATATAACAATTCGTAAACCTTTTTGCATTTCTAAAGGCGATCCCAAATAGGAATATCGAAACGTTAATAATTGCTCGGTTGATTAAAATTGTCTGTGCTCTTCTTATTATATCCAGAAGCTCTACTACCAAATACGTCGTGAAATTAAATTCGGCGTCCAGCTCGAGAGGGTTAATTACGACAAAACAGTGCGCGAACTTCTTTACCCCTGGAAAGGAGACAGGTCCTGGCGAATGGCAAAAGACAAACGGACGCACACGGCGAAACGAGTAGCACGCGACTCGAATCTAATTGACGCGTGGTTCCGTTTGCAGAAAGCCACCCGATGCTGGGGCTCGCTAAGCAAGGACGGGCCCCGTTCATTCCATAATACGCTTAATGAGGGACCGTTCATTACGCTAATGAATCCCAGAATCCCATCGGCTTATACCTGGCCACGGAGTTGCCGTCTGCTTCGTCGACGAGCTGATCTACTCTCTTTCCTCCATCTTCTTCGCGAACCCATCGGGGTGTCCCAGAAAATATTACGAATTTTTAAACTTTGCCAAAACGTACTAAAAAATTTATATAAAACTCCATAGATTTTAATTATTCTCAAATAATATACGTGCGTATCTTTTGAGGAATTTCTAAAGCGGTTAAACAATCGTAAATAAATTACATACGAAGCAGCGTTTCTTAGCGTGGAAGCGTACATTCCCAATTTTGAATATCCCCTGGAGCAATTCAAATTTTTGTAACGATTAATTTTTTCTACGCAATAAGTTCGATAAGAAAAAAGATCTAAGAACAAATAATGAAAGACTTCGCCCAGCGGTATAAAAATAACCAGGAAGCAAAGCGATCGAACTGCGCGGTATTTTCTGAGACACCCCGATATTACGACCAGTTTTTCTCCCGAACGAACCTCGAAAGTTGCCACTGTACGCTTCAATTATTTTTTTCTTTCGTCCATTCTCCCCGTCAATTTTCTTATCGGCAGGTGGACTACGAAGCTCGAAAAGGTGCTTCGTTTGCCGGTCACCGTTGTTTCAATTGTAGGTCGACGAGAAAGGAGCGTACATGGCCCTTAATTAGACGATCTGACCAATTTAATAACGCGACGAATCTCGTTCCCACTTTTCCTTCATTACTGACGCACAATGCTCCAATTATTTCGTTCGAAATGTATTCGAAAATGAATTTTTCCGTTTCCGTATCGAATAAAAAGAAGCATTTTCTTATTCGAAAGATACTCCAACGTATAATGTATACGAGGTACAACGATCCTTTGGAAATTAAAAAAATTATAGAAATTTCAAAGAAACATTCTTTCTAATATTGAGTAATTTCCGATGATTTAGACGCAGGAATTTGGACTCGCGCGTAGGTTTATGAATATTGATGTGGTCAACACGTTGAATTCACCGTGAATGAGATTTTCGTGGCGCCAGAAGATCGGTTTTTCGAATTTATTTCGATCTTTGCATCGAGTGAAATCGTCACGGGTACTCGCGGCTTAATTATGCGGGTGGACGCGAGGCGGAAGGACAGGTAACGAAATCGAAATCGAGGGGTCGTTAGTCCACTTCCGTCAGGATGTGGTTAACCCTGAATTGCCTGGAGTACCAAACACTCAGTTGACATCAGAGGTAAAATTAACGTGCTCTTTCACGCGACTCCTTGTCGATTTTTATTTTGTTCGCTAATTATTTCAGCCATACTCAAAGAATAAAATATTTGACGCGACCACAATCTAATTTCTTACAAAGCGAGAATAATCCAACATCGCGTAAAGATATTAATTTAACTATTTAGATTTGTCTAATTGTGGAGGGACAACTGATAATTTTATAAATTCAAGTCTATGGTCTTCATAGTTTATTTTAAACACAATTGTACTAACTAAACCTCTTTGACAACCTACCTTTTCTATTCCCACTCTGTATATCCTCCATCTAGAACCAAACTCTATCGATAATAAACTGTGTAGAGTTAGTAGATCGGTTACCTCGATAGTTGCTCGAATTTCTGCGACGTTCGAAGCAGCGCGTCGCTTGAAATATTTCTTTATAGGCGCCAATGCGAGGAAGGAAACACGAGTGATACACGCACGAGACGGCGCGTACCAGCGGCTCGCATCGTGCAGAAATGACAATGGCCGAAAGGCAAATTGCGTCTGCGTGGCTCGGCACGAAAAGCACGAGAGCCGCAGCCTTGAGAGACCTCGCGAGTTCCTTCGGTAAAGTGGAATAAAGGTGAGAGTAAAAAGAGTCGAATACGATGCACACAACGGGCGAGTGTGCACGCTACGATTTTTCCCTCGCGTTCGTCTTATTCGCGGCTCCCTTTCGTCTCTTCTTTATCCCTCTGCGCTCCCGTGACTTTTCTTAAGTTCCTTTCCACCTTGAAGGATACGGCGAGGATTTCACGGAATCGTCGTTCAGGTTACTCGTTTCAATCGTAAAAACCGAATAATACTTCGCTGTTTCGATCTTAGCTCGTTTCCTGGAAACTTTGCACTAGTGTTCTTATATCGAGTAAAACAGTACGTTCATTTAAGGAGTCATGCGTGGGAGTTGACAAAAAATGATATTCCTTGGGAATTTTTCTTTCAAAACTTTTATGGCATGTTCAGTCAATATTTTTTTATTTTATGAAGTAGACCATTAATATTAATTCCATTTTTTCACTTAAAGATATGCAAGAATGATCAAGTTACGAGTGCTTTCCAAAAGAACGTACTTCGCAATGGATAGCCTTCGATAAAAGTCAAGTACCAAAAATATTTCTCTACTGGATAGTCTAAATTTGTCCTTGAACGAAGAATTTTTCGAAATATTGACAGATATCCAAACCGAATAGCACAAAGTATTTAGTTTTTAGACTGCAAGTGACAAAATACTCGACCAGAAAAGATCGAATTTTTGAAGATTTTCGAACGAACACGACCCCTCGATTGTTTCGTATCGAAGCTGGAACGCGGGATTGCAAATTCTTGGGCGAACGAAAAATAATTGCGAAATTTCCGGCCGCGGCGCGCGTAACGAGCGGAAAAGTCGATCGATGAACGTTAAGTAACGCCTCGTGTCCTTGCTTGTCGCGGTTTCGCGGGAAAATATCCGTCCGTTCTTGGGAAAACCGTCTCCGTGATTTCATCCACGTTACGCAACCGCGAACAGATTCTTTTCCTTCTTTCTTTCTCCGCCGTTGGAAGCGTACAGGCGGGCGTTTGTGTGCTAATGCGATTACCCGTGGGGCACCATTATAATTGATTCCTTACTGTATCGGGCAGGGACTAAAGGACAAACCGGCTGACAATGATGGATTAGAATTCCAGGACTAATGAAGTAATTACAACGATCCCGCGAGCTTCCCGGAGAAATAAATTATCGGTGATTGATACTTTCGACGTGTTTACGGGCTATAGTCCTCCCCCACTACCTTCGTTGTCTCTTGGATACGTTCGATAAAATATCGTTCGCGCATTCAAGGACGAAAATGGATATTGCGTCTTGTTGGCGAACGAATACATTCGTCGCGGTTGGAGATTATGTTCTCCCGAGTTTGGAAACTCCAGTGTGCTTCTCCGTTTATCGTCACTTTGAATTTTCTCGTCTTGTCTCGGATGATCGTAGCAGTTGTTTAGGCTTCTAATGGGAAAGCGATCCGTTACTGCTCGATCACCCAGTATTATCGCGTGGTGTGACCATCAGTTGCGTGGGTTCGCGTCTTTACAGGCCGCTTCCGACCTTCGTAACAATTAGCCGCAATTAAAGTCGTCGCGGCAAAGGCCGAACGCTGGTTGTCTTAATTTCTGAATGAACTTCCTGACAGACGCCGTCGATCAATGCACACTCGAACTCGATCCGTCAACCGTCCCGACGTCGCACGAAATTTCCTGCAAACGCACGACGCTACGAATAATTAACGTGTCACCAGCACTGGACGACTTTATCGCCCTGGTCCAATGGTACGGGAGCCCCAACACGTTATATCGATTAGATTACTATTGGATCGGGGTGGTTATGTCAATTTGGTATAGATCAGACGTTCAAAAAAGGAGGGAATTATAAATCTTGAGAGTTTTGATACTGTAATCCCTCGCTAACGTTTGCTGGTTCGGGTCCGCGACGTGAACGTTATCGAGGGAGGGTATATTTTATTGTTACGTGTCTTCCATATATAATAATTCTTTTATATTTTAATTATAGTACTACTTTCTTACTTTTGGAGGTGTTTCTCGTCTTATTAACATTACTATCATACAAAGTATATAACTTATTTTGCATACCTTTTGCAATTCTTATCTGTAAGAAGAAATATACCCTTGCGATTAAAATAATTTCACAGTTCTAAATAGGAATTTTTTTGTTCTTTCGTCCAGTCAAAGCAATTCTAGAAATTGACGAACAATATCGAGAATTGTACTTTGATTACCGTAATATATCGTATTGAATCGTTTAATCGTGTCTACGAATATCGTTCAGGGCGAAAGTTCACACGAGGCAGCTGTGTATTGGTCCAATTTTTTGCGCTCATCTTCTTCCAGTTTCTGTCACCCGGACACAGGGTCGCCGTAAGAACTCGACGAGATCACGCCCCGTACACCCTGCGGCGCTAAACTTTCGAGCATCCCCTCTTCGTCTCCGCGGGGTTCCGTCGCAACGCACTCTTTCCTGTTGCAATGGATATGCACGGGGTAATCCCTTTCCATTGGGACCCGGTAAACATCGGCTATTGAGAAGGGCATCCGCCCTCGGTAAATCCCCGGGCGCGTTTAACGCGATCATTTCGAAAATCGGATTTAGAGCCATTGTCCCCACTTAAGGGGATGACACCGATCTTACCCTCGACGGGTAAGCTACTTTCGTTTGGCGATGCATACCGCAACATGCCGCGACAACCGACGACCCTCCGGGACATTCCTGCGGACCAACGCGAACCACATGGCGGTACTTTAACGAACACGTAGGGCACAGATTCTTTTGAAAAAATTTGTGTCACTCGGTGAGACACGTATTATTTATAAAATTTCAAATATGATCTACTCGATCGAGGTGCCGAAATCGTGTAGACCTCAAAAGTACGTAAGTAAAAAATTTATGTAACTCGGGGAGACGTTTATAGATAATAGTGCAGAGTGTCAAATCGATGTCTTGAACAGTTTCTCTTTTATAAAATTCCAAGTATGGTCTACTCGATCGACTGGGGGTGCCAAAGAGTACATTCTTTTCTAGATCTTTGAAACTACAGTGTATTCTTCTATGAAAAAATTTATGTAACTCGGTGAGGCGTGTATAAATAATAGCGATAAAAACAAGAAAAGAACGATATTTCAACTTCAAAATACTGTCATTTTTTTAATTATCAATTTGTTTTCTATCCTTTTAGTACCGACTATAGAAAAATGTGTCCAAATTAAGAATCTTTTTCATTTTTTTGAGTTAGACAAACGGAACAACTGGAATCATGGAAGACATTAGAACACCTTTTCGAGGCCCTGTACTGCCACTAATTTTGATTATTTCTCGTTGTAAAAATTCGTGAATATTACTGAAAGAGTAATAAATATATATGCGAAACACCGATGGAAGGACTTGCATAGTTTCTTTATAAAAAAATACCAAAGAGAGCATAAAAAAACGCGTTTTACAGTAAAAGACACCCTTAAGGCAAAGATCGATAAAATATTGTAGCAATCCGATCCGAATAGATATTTCGAGGATTGTAAATGCACAGAGATGTATTGCTAGGCTTTCGAAAGAGGTACACAAAAGGGAGACGCGAAAGAGGCGAGAGCACTTTCGAAAATCTCGTGACTTGCCTCTTCCCTGTCATGGTAATACCATCTAGGTAAAAAGGAGAAGCCGCGAGGACGGGAGGAAGGAAGAAGAGAGACGGTTAGAGTGGCTCGTAAAAGGAAAACGGAATTGAGGGTGAGCCAGAGCGTGGCCATTTTGTCTGTTTAGTTCCACACGGAGACACTCGATGTATGGGCTCCGCGGTGCGTATAATCGCTAATGCTCAAACCCCCTTATCCATTCACGGAGAGGGCTGAGGCTGAACCCCCGCTAATCTCGTACGTGTCTCTCGCTCTTTCGACGGCAACGTGAATGGGCACCGTGAGATTTCGGAGACACCATCGGTTTCGGTCATCCTCTTGTGCACGATCTTTAAATTCGTTGCAATCGCCAATATTCAACGTCAATATTACCACCGAGACGTTGGGCCCCGAATGTTCAAGCTATTCGTGAAACGTACTAACAAGGGAAAGGCCCAATCTCTGTCTTTCCGACGTGGACATAGTGTGAAGGAATCATAAGTTGTCGAGTATCTCGAGTATTTACAATCTCTTCCGTAAATGCCCACCTTCAGATTTTTAGCAATCAACTTGATGTTTCTCGTTAAAAATAATTTTGCTAGGTCGAGTGGTTTTTATACTTATTGAATTTATCTGTATTTATCTGAACATTTGTATAGTACAAATGGTACAAATGGTACTTGCTAGGTCGAGTGGTTTTTATGCTTATTGAATTTATCTGTATTTATCTGTGCATTTGTATAGTACAAATACATATAAAAATCTTTACTTGATATAGTTGTGACCGGAAATGATCCTCCACAGAATCTACCACCGCAAGAATCGCGGTAACATTTAGTTTTTGTCGATTGCAAAATAGCTATCTGTTTTAAAAGTAGTCTAAAGATGCAAGTTGTTACAAATAAATGTCGGCGAAACAATGGAGATGTCTCCTCAATATTCATGCGTGCACGTGTTTCGTACTATTTTATAACGCATAATTATGGCATGTGAGACGCGTCGCTGTGAAATTCTGTAGATAATGCGCGAACGTGTCGTGGCCGACGCTGGGCGTCAAGTGGTTAATCAGAAACTTGGCTACAACTGATTCTACCAAACTGTTTGCACACAACTCTCGATAAGTTCTTATAATCGCCTTTATCTTAGTCGAGGATCAACCAAGAGAGATTGCAATCGTTATACGCATTGGTCAGAGATTTTATTGTTAAGGAAACGTCCGTAACTGCGGATCATCGAACTCTGGGATCGTTAATACGCCGGTGATCGGCTCTCTTCGAATCTGTCAAGAGGGATGTTTCCGATCAGCGATTTTGAATCAGTTTGTGGGGACCGTTTCGCCCTAACCCCCTTTTCCTTCTCACGGCCGAACGTTGCAGCCTTTTTGCGGCCTTTTCGTGGCCTTTTGTAAGTAACACGCTTCCCGAAAATCCACTTGGCCCATGTCACAGGGTTCACGGTCCATTGGACGGCTGGACGCTTCCACGGAAGAATGAGTCGAATTGGCCTTTTCCATTTTCCCGTAATACGCGTTTACCAATCGAAAACTCTTCCCGACGAGTGAAACGAATAATCCTGAACGCACAGAAAGAACCACGATGGGACCAGCTGGCCGGTTCGCCGATGAATCAAAGATCGTTCGCGGTTTGATATATTGTTTGAAATTGTTTGAAACAGTACTGTCACATGTGATTTGTAAATATGCAGAATCGAATGCAAGACGAGGGAAACACTTGGGAAACGTGTTCGGAGTTTGAGGACAAACAACTACTTCAAAGTTCGTTTAATTATTGTTTTGAACATGGTGCAACTACTATTTTAATTTAGAATTTTTGTACGAAATTGGTAACGATGTCTAAAAGTGTTTCTTTCAATCTCTTCTCGTTGTCTCCAAACTTGTTCAAACTTTATCAATCCCTCGAATGTCGAAAATTTTACCGGGGTATTCCGAATACTATGAACTGCAGAAAAATCAATGTTTTGATAATCGTGAAACGAAAAAGTTGATAGTTATCGAAGATGGTTGAAGAACGGTAGGACGCCGTTCGAGGCTGAATTGGTCCACAAATATTCCGTCTTCCGAGCCGAAAAGATCCGAAGGCGAAGTCCCTCGGTCGATCCGTTTAGCCATCAGAGGAGTAGTAGGTACTCGTCTCTGGTCGCCGTCGGCCTCTGATTGTCCTTTATTGGGTTAAATTGAACTTCCTTCTCGTGATACGCGGCTCGCATCAACTCACTCGCTCTGAGTAGTTGCTTAGCTCTTAAACATCTGTGTAGGTACGGGGTGTTCTTGAAGTATCGCGATTTATCTTCGGCCTGCCTCAGCGGTGGCCTTCATCCTGGACAGAAAATAAAGAAATCAACCGTTGACGTGCAAGTGGACTCGCGACGATTACAACGACATTGACGAAACAACGGAACAAACAGTTTATTTAGCAGTCCTCCATCGCGAACTGTACCCTAGAAATAATTAAACCCCTTCCAAAAAAAAGACGTTCAGCTATTAATTTTTCTCGACAAAAATACACGCGATTCGAACGGCGTAGTTTGCAAACGTCGACAAATTTCGGCGATCGAACGTTAGAGGACACCCCGTAGATGGTCAGGCGGGCGAGTCATGCGAGCTTAAGAGTTAAGAGTTTGGGTTTGCGCTGCGCAACAATTCGCGAGGGGGCGAACCGCGGACTCAGGAATTCAGAGCGGGTAAATACGGTGGGCGTCTTATTCTTACGTGCGGTGAACGCGAATCCCGCGACCTGTGAACCACGCTTAATATCGCGACATCGCGTCAAAGGCGTCGGTTCGCCTATCCACGGATTACCGGGGCAGGTTTAACGACGTTAACGACGTCGGCTCTTTAACGGGAGAGGCGAGTTAAACGTTCCTGTTCCGGTGCACAGACTTGGGCATATTTTGTTTCCGAACGACCAACCGAAACTTTCGCGTTCGTTGAAAATTAACGGACCGTCGAAAAAGTTGCGAGTGCATCGCTAAAATATAATCGGATCTAAATTGTTTCGTTTGTACAAACATACAAACGTACGAAAACATTTTTCCCCAGCGACAAACGTTGCGTATTCCACAGGTTGGAAATTAAATCTACCGCGATTGGATCGAGTTTGAGAACGTTCGAACGATGTGATACTGTCGAAGATCGAATAGATCGTAGATAAGTTGGTTGTAGAACAGTTGGCCCGATGGTTGAGAATCCCTGCTTGAGGGAATCGTACTGATAAGAATGAATTATGCAGATGAATGTTGCGGCGATGTCGCCGATGTATCAAACCGCCTCAACTAGCTCATTCTCCTTCGTTATCTATTCGTTGACGAGCCCGACGTGCGCGACGTGATCGTGGACCAGAAATCCGGACTGTTCCCATGTTCCACTTATAGCATTTGGTCCAATCGCACGCGTCTGACTTTAGACGATGTCTGATAGCCCCAGAATCAACACACCCAACGCGACCCAGCTGACGCAAACATCCCTATCAGACCTCCATTACGAATAGACTCTGCGAATCTACTGTCACGAATAACTTATGGATTTCGCACGAGTGTAACCACATCCTCGTATTTTAAAATCTACGATATATTACAGCTTCGTTCTGTCGTTCGAGCGTAGCATGTCTATGAAATTCTCATCCAGTCGAAACATTCTTCCGTAACGGTTAAAACTAATCTAATCGTCGCAATCCGGCATGAAACTGACAGCGTATGTAGGCCAAACTATGGAAACAAGACACGGAATACTTTGTAAATTCAAAAGTATAGCGTCGGCGAGGTACTTGATAAATTATGGTTATTGACATCAAGAAATTCGGAGATCCTTCGTTTTAGAGATATAGTTTTAAATTTTTCCCATCGTCGATTCTGTAAAAACAGTTCCCTTAATACAGTACGACTGTTGGAATATGGAAATTTGAGTATGGGGCTAATCGCGACATATGTTATCATACAATAGACATTGTATTGGTGCCATCTAGGCTTTATAAAAGTGTTGTGCATGTTGTTGACCTCTCTGTACAGTCTCGTGTCGGCAACTAAAGCGAACTCGTAGTATTTCTTTGTATATAAAGTCTTATGAATATACAATTGTGATTTCGTCAATTATTATTTCACCAACCAATAACGACGACTAGTAGGAGTCGATTCGTGGAAGCTAGATCTTCGCAAACAATTTTAACGGGATCAAGAAATTATGCGAACATTTAAACGGTCGTTCGAAACGCCGTAAATTGTATCTTTTAATAATGGCGGCTCATTTTCCAATAATCCTGCCAAGACTTTGGCTAAATTTGTATCGGTTCGCGCATTACTTTGGCGATTTCTTTCGCGATTCCCGTTCTCGGGCAACCCCATTATTCTTAATGTCTTCCCGATCCGCCTCGAACCGTTTATACCAGTCGTAAACTCACGTACGAGATAAACAATTACCACCGTGCGCTTTTTGCATCAATTGATGCGTTCCTCGGAACGTTTTACCAAGTTTAAAACAGGACTTAATATTGGTTTTTTGTTCCGAGCTCACCTTTCGACCCTATTACTTTCGCTTTCGGAGCTGTAACTCGGCTTCCGTCATTTTCCTTTATTTATATTCGCAGAAGAAGGTCGTTAAACGCGGAAACCAAATTTCGTATCGACCTCGTTGGACAAAGTTTGACCACCGGGATGTTTGCAAATTCGTCAGCGCGGAGACATCCATCGAACCTGGGTCGTCCTTGATTCGATTCCGACAAGGCGGTCGGGTAATGATGTTCAAACAAGTCGTACGTCAATTTCCAAACAGCCGATTTCATCGACTAACAGGTGGCATAAAAGTGACGAGAAGCGAAGACGGACGGTAAGGGCGAGGAAGGACGGTGAGTCGAAGGTGACGATAGACCATTAGGCCGGTTGACTTGGTTTAACCAACGGTGGCTAATTACCCCGGCGAGAGTTAATAACCTAGCGAAAGGAAGAGAAACGGGAGGTCACGGGCCCCGCAGCTTCGATATTCGATTCCGTCGGTTCGCCGGCTGAGCTTGTTGCAAAAGTTCCACGGCGGAACAGACGAAGAAGAAGGGCGACGGGAACGCGAGGAGGGAGGTGACTTAATGATGCCGCATCCGGGAGTCGCCAGGACATTGTACCGCGCAAAAAAGGATCTTATAACGCGTTCACAGCTGGACCCGCATTCTACGTTCCCCGTGCTCGAATGGGAGACCCCGATCCATTAACGACCCGACGCAAACATTAATAATCCGCAGCTTCGCCTCGATTGCCGTGCGGACGCGAGCTGCAAGGTGGCAGCCTTGGCCAGGTGACGTAATAGCGCCCGATCTTTCGTCTCAGCTTCCTGGACTTGGACTACCGTCGGCCCCTTTCTCACCCACCTCTGTCGTTGCGTTTCTAGGGGCCACCCCGGTCTATTTACACGTATTTTCATTGGGTCTACGAATTAATTTTCTGCCCTTTCGTGGGATATTTAATTTACATTTAGACTGGCGAATTCAATATTAACGTTTTATCGGTTTCGCGTTGAGGATCGTTCTGATACGGTAGCATTTTTCGATAGATTCGCGCATTTTAATTCAGCGTTTCTGAAACTGGGTCCGCGTGTTGATGAGGGTCTCCGGGTATCTCGGATGAAAAAAGCATATTATATCGCGGAGTAAGAAACGTACTTCCTGTAATATTCGTATTAATGGTATCTTTTAACCCGGGACGTTAAAATATTGGCGCTCCTTTATTAATTTTTTGCCCCGACGTTATGGATAATTACTTTTGAAAAATTCACGTATCTATGCGCGCTTTGCGGATTTTTTTAACCGATATAATTTCTTGTCTCGTACCATCTTCCGTTCGGTTTCTGAGACTCATAATTTATAACAGACAGAAACGCGGCAAGATACTTCCTTACGCTAGAAATCACGAAATGATGTTCCTCCGGTGCCTCTACATTTATCAATTCTATTCTTAATACCTCGTCGGACAGCTGTCAGGGTCTGTACAGTTAACAGGACTACTTCCTACCGAGCAACAGAGTCGCGTTACCAAGCAACTTTTTATCGAAAATACTGAACGAGATGTATTTTAAATAAAAAGATACGCATTTTATTCGATGGTTCGTTTCGATAGCGTCCATGTATTAGTTGTATACGAGCATGAGAAGAGTTTCGTCGAATCTCGTAGGTCGGGTTGGTAGTAAAGTCGACGAGCCATAGTCGCGGGGATCGGCATTCGGTTCGATTTCAAAAAAGCATCGGCCTCCCGCGGCGAGCATTCTCGTTCATCCATTCATCCAACCGCGTGTTACGTTGTCTTCCGCCGCGCGTTGAAAGAGGAGGACGACGACGTGGTCGAAGAAACAGAGGCGGAGGAGAATAGAGCGTACAATCACGATGAGTAGCGGCCCTGAGGTGCGAGCCGCGAGTGGAAAGGCTCCCGGGCTGCCAACCTAATAAAGCAATTTGTCACGGTTGTCGTCCGAATGCCAGCCATACATTAACACACAATCTCGCCTCCGAGATAGTCGGCTCGGTCGTCCTCTTCCTTCCTCCGCTCGGGACCCTCTCTTCGCTCCTGTTTTCCTCTTTTTCCCGTCCGTTACGCGGCTTTCTCTCCCCAGGATTTCGGCTCCCATTCGACGCGGGTCAGAAATCTCCATGAATCTGGTGACCGAGTTAATTTCGGTAATAAGAATTATCGCTTCAACCCTCATTTATCAATCGGGAGGAACGACGCCTCGAAAGTCCTTTGATCCGAAACCATCGTGTTTCTTTTCACTTTATTATATTAGGCGTAGCCCTGGAAACGAGGTCGGACGCGTAAATCGTGCGTGTCCCGATAGTTACGAAAGCAGACCGGGTTAAAAATATTTTTATATAGAACTGAAATTTGCTTCCTCGAATATTGTGGTACTAGTGTGAAACAATCGTTTATTTCGGGTCTCCGTCTGTATTTTAGAAAATTCCGCCGGTTAGGTCAGCATCAAGAATCAATTTTTGTTTTTTTAGAAAGGTTTAAAAATATATTTTACACAAATGTGTAGTCCAACTAGTGGATTCGTAACGAGGTAGGGGCAGACGTCCATAAAAGTGAACAAATTATATTAACTACTTCGATAATTATTTCAACGCTAGATTAATAAAATCATGCCATTCCGTCCGGGAGGTTAGAAATTTATTTTTCAAAAAGATAATGATTCGTAAAATGAACACGTGATTCGTAAGTTGGACGTTTTTATCCCTCCCAACTGGGGGTCCCCCTTGGAGCCACTGAAGCGTGAAAGACGATACAGCAATGATTCTTAAAACGAACTCAGACGTGGTTCGTAAGTTGAACGTTTCCATCCCTCCCAACTGGGAGAATGCTCCTTGAATTCAGTGAAGCATGAAAGACTTGTGCCTTGAGTCGTCTCTAAGAGAAGTTCATCTTAAGAATCATTACAGTATTCGTACGAACAAGAACGACATGGCGTCCTTAAAAGGACGATGTGGCCGGCGCATTGAGCTCTCATGGGACGAGCTAGGTAGGCGGGCAGAAGCAACGTTAAATATGTGGTAGAAGTTGCAAAAAACTTGGAACGAGATATCGGAGGAAACGTTAATGAAATTACTTGAACAAACGCTGAAAATACGCTGTCGTTCGACACTAAGCATTAATTACTGTTTAAACACCGGAATTATCATTATTATGTACTTCCTTTTGAAATATAATAGCGGCGTAAGAAAAATCTTGAGAACAAATACCGCCACAGCGAGATATTTATATAACCTCTAACCAGTGATCAATATAATTTAAAATATTGTGTGGTGAACAATTTTTTAAATTCTATAATCCTGAAAAAAATATTAAAAACTTTATTCGTGAATAAGATTCAATGGTCTGTGACCCAAATAGTTCGCGTGTTACTTGCTTCATCGTAGTCCCGACCATGGAAGCATGACAGATTTAAGGAGTAAACGATCATCTCTCAACACTTTGACTGCCATATACATATATACGATTAACAGGACTCGCTATGGAACTAAAACAATTAATTCTGAAGTTGAAACGTTGAAATAAATTCGCGAGGTCACGAAAATAAAAAAAGAATCTAAGTTATGTAATTGCAATTGTCTAAAGGTTTTGGTCTGTCGGTCCCGTGGAAAAATAAAATTCGGTTAATAGAAAGGTTAAGTGGTCGGAATGAATCGGAGGGAAGCAATCTCGGTGGCGTAAGGCCGGCGCGATTATTTTAATTTTTCAAAGGGAACCGGGGCAAAAAGGTTGGCAGTGTCGCGATCTCGATCCCGAGGTCTTCTCTACATTGAATTCGACGGACGGCAAGAAATTTGAACAAATGCCTCGAAAACAGAACGATATTATCCCGTTCTGGCTCGGGGTACAACGGCCGATGGATTATTACGCGGTTTTTGTGCTTCGACCCTGGAACGACCGAGCACGGAGGATGGATTCTGACTTCCTCCGCGACGTCGTTGCAAAAGCTACTACGGTTCTGCGGGTTCTTGCTACCGGCGAGAAACAGCACTCTCGAGGTGCGGGACATTCGTGATTGATGGATCCTCTCTCCGAGTGGTCTTCGGGCGAATCAGACGGTGCTCTCTCGTCCCGCAACGTTCGTTCCTCCCTTTCTTCTGTTGCTTCGCGTTCTTTCGCCGCGTACGCCTTCGCATCCGATGAAGGCGACCGGCTTTCTAATCAAGAATTATTGGTCACACTCTGACGCGGGGTCGGCGGCTGCTGGCTTCTGGTAACGCGTTCTTCGCACGCGAAAATCGTCGTATCCTGGGTTCGGGTTTATCATGCAGATTCGACGAACCCCTCCGCGAGAAGGATACCGTGTAATACAATGTAGCGAAACATGTAATTTCATACCCGGGACATTGTATCGACCGTCGATCGTTTTTCTCGATTCGTATTATGTGGCATGAAGATATTAAACGTGTTACGACGCGCCACGCCTCTGTAAATCAATTCCCGGAATCGTAACGCGGCTCTGAGCGTCCGCTAAGAGATGATTGCGCCCGAAAATCACGCGCGATGCCTGGCCCCGCTTTCTTGTAAACGTTTAAGGTACCAACGCAATCAACTTCTTCGTTGTGTCCCGTCCGTGCGTGGACTCTGTTGCATCCTACCGACGTCGCGTCGAAATTGCATCGGGATTCTTTTCCTCGCTCGCTGAGGGGGAATTCTGATCGACTCGGATCGATCCGAGATAGGCAAGTATCCTCGACTTTGCCTCGATCGGGGCTCTTTAACCCTTTGTCGTGCTCGAGTACGACTCGTCGTGATTTCTTCATCCCGGGTCGCGAATCGTCACGAAGCCCAGGCAATTACCCTATGCCTCCACGCGGTATCTCCACAACGAATGCTAACAATCTTAACCCTTTGACTACTAAACGCCTATAGACGCTTGGTCGATCGGTTGACTGTGTACGTATAACGCTCATAAGTGTTCAACGTGTACGTTTCTCAAAGCGTGAAAAGGTTTTCCATACGCAACTTGTGCTTGCGTTAAAATTGGCGGTAGTCAAAGGGTTAATATCGCAAAAACTACGTCTGCGCTGAAACGGGGTGGAAAATTGTGGCGGAGGCAAAACTCTATAACGTAGGCTGCAGAAATTAAACACTGGTACGATCTAGATTCGTTCGAACTATTGATTATTATCAAATTAAGAGTAGCTTCGATAACATAATTTGTAATTCATTCGTACGATAAGTAAGAAGAGTAGTATAAACAATTATAAGGATGGAGGTCCAATTTTGATTTTGACAAAAGTATATTCCAGGGAGCATCTATCCGGAGACAAAAACTGTTAGATATAAGCCATCTGCAATTATTTAATTTTAAAAGAACTCCTAAAGGAATAACCACTCCGTCTCGTGAGATTGGTTCTACCAGACCTGCCACAACGATGGATTTCATAATCAGAGAGATCGAGCCCGATCATGGATACTGTTGTAAAAAACAGTTCACAATAATGGTTTGAAAGCAGGGGATTCACGTATTTAATAATATAGCGATAAATATACAATGTAGCAGACAAAATGCAGCGGTTTCGAACTGATAAACCCAAGGGACGAATCTTCGTTCTCTTGACCGACATTTTGACTCTTAACCTAAACAGAACACTTAAAACTAGACACGAAGATATCAACTGACACGTTAGACATTATCCAACAGATACAAAGTGCAGAGAAGGCCACAAAAATTTCTGAGCTGCATCAATTCGCGAGCAAAGAGATTCGTTAAAGTTTCCCTAATATGGCGGCTGAAATTCTGTTAATCTCGACGGGGAAGTCGACGCGTGCACGGCGAGAGGGTGACTTTCGTGTCGGCGAAGTTGTCGGCGTGGATTCACCGCTGTCGTCCGGTGGTTTCGAGTTCAAGGTCACCCGGTAATCTAGGATGCTCGCATGTCCCAAGGAACGAAGCAACGACGTATCGGCGTTCGGTGGCCGGCCACATGGGCGAATTAAGGGTCAGCCAATTACCGATTTGACCTCGGATGACCCGGCTGTGTATACAGAACTGGTTGCGTGCTGCTTGATTCAATTAACCCCACGACACACAAACACGCGCGCGCGCCTCTTGTGCGCCTACACGCGGCCGCTGTTCGCGCGTGTGGACGTCGCTCGAGACTCTCGAGGAGCGAACCGCGACCGATGCTACGACAAATTGGCGAACCTCCTTGTCCTCCGTGGGATAGAACAACGACCAAAGAACATTCCTCGTGGAATCGAGCGAATCCGAGAACCCGCCGTCAGGCTCGTGGAAAACGGCCACGTGGGCCGGGACGCCATCAAACGCGTTAGGGTGAACTTTTCCAAGTACAATTTCTCTTGGATGACCCCTTTATTAACCCACATACGTGCGGTTTTAAACCAAAATTTGAACTCTACTTCATTCTTTCATAGTCTCTAGATGGATTCACTGCATTTAACTTGCATTTAACACGTTCACTGACAGACTATTGTAAACTACATAACCTAGAATTTGTTTCAGTACTTATTTTTGTGTCCTTGTTACGGTTCACAAATGCTATTCAAATATATTTTCAACTTGAGAATTAATTTATGTAGTTTCATAGTACGGTTGACAGTCAAAGTGTTGAATTGAGTGGTTAACTCTACGAGTTTATTATAAAGTGTTTTAATGTTTTAGCACTAGAGAGAAAAGTTTCAAAAACCTCTCATGCAGACCACTCGATAGTCGGTCTAGGAATGTATACATGGGAATAGACGGTCGAGTACTTGCGAGAAAGTTACAGGCTGAGCGTAGCCCTCTGGTGGCGAGCACAAACACTGCACCATACTGTGACTACTAATTCCTAAGATCGTGTCCATGTATTCTCGAGTGATTGAGATTCTGAATCTCTGAAAAACTGAAATTCTTAATCAGAAACGGTAACAAGCTATATTAAAACTAGTAGCACCAATTTATTCTGATTTTAAGCGTACAGATTCGTGTTTACGACTCATTTTTTCGCAGGTATTCGCTCGTTTTCGGGCCGTACTGTCGTTTGGTAAACACCCTGTATATAAATCATTTCGAATTAGCGATTTAACAACCGTGTCCAATGTCATTAACTGGAACGATAGCGGGGGAACGTGGGTGTTAAGCAGATCAGAGAGTCGTTTGGCGGATCGATAAGGTTAAATCGCTCTCTCGTGTTCCGTCTGCAATTTGCGAAAGGACCTCTTAATTCGATGTGGTTTTCTGATCTCACCGAGCCGGTCGGCCGGTCGGCTGGGCACGAACAACGTGTAAATATGTAACGAGTTCATTAGGCCGTCGGTCCGGCGAAACTTTCGTACCCGCCATAACGACGATCGTACCGCTAATTACGGTTTCACCGAATTTCCTCGATTAACGGCCGCCCTTCGGCGCCCGGACATCGACGCCTGAACGGCGAGGCTGCCTGTATAATGGAACTGATTAATCGTGCTGCTTACCCCTCGACCCGTAACCCAGAATTAAATTTCGCGAAACGAGCGAACATCTACCTTGTACTTATCCGGGGGAGTCAAAAAGCAACGCGCAATCGCGAGATTCGTTCGACCACAATTAATCCGTGCGTGCAATTTCGCGGATCCCGTAACCTCTACATCCAAAAGTGACCGTCGCTGGCGACCGAGGCTGTTGCAACTCTGACGAAAATACGAGTCTCGATCTTCATTTTCTATATGTAATGGCTTTATCCGTCGTAACAAAGCAAAAAATGTATTCGAGATTGTGACACGTACGATTATTCCCGCTCGTACTCGTACACTATAATGACGATTCGCTATAAATGAAAAAAAATTTGTTTTTGAAACTGGTATAAGTTCAAATTTTCACACATTGAGATATTTAATGGGTTATATTTGAATAAATTAAAGACAAAGTTGTCGATGGTCGAAAACACTGCTTCTTGTTGTGACCAGTACTAGAATGGGTGATCCCCTTTTTCAAAGAAAATAAAAACAAGACAAAACTACTTCGTAAATGGAAAAATCAAAAAAAAATCATAAGAAACAAGTTTCTTTTCATTTGTAAATGTATTATCGTTACAGTATACGAACGTGAGTGGAAGTAACCGTTAACAATTGAGAAAAACCAAATTGAAAAGTCAAGGTACAGGCAACCTAACTTCAACGACAATTGTGTAATAATAACTTTAGTGTTTAAACCTATATTAATCTAGATTTGCTGGACAGGTTAAACATTTGGTTTGAAATCGTTGGAATATACGTCCGTGACCAGTTTTGACCCCAGTGAGAAAATATTTACCGACCTCCGACTCGCGCCGCGCCATCGTACGATTTGAATTTAATGGTTTGTTAACCCCTGGGGTTCAAAGTTCGAGTCATACCTCAACATCGAGTCGACGGGGCGCGTTCGTACGATGCGTATCGCGTCGCTCGTGGCAGAACTGCGCCACACAAATCCTATGAAGACGTTTGTTCGTCTCGATCCGTCATCGCCGCGGGTAGACGGATTTAATTAATTCGACCTCGCAGCTACCTACATACCGCGTGCACCGAAGATACGACGACGTACGTTCGAGGGGATCAAAAGGGAGTTTCTTTCGCTGGTAATCGTCTAATTTACGCGCGGGCCCGGTCGGGAACGAGGGAAGAAAAGGAGCCCTACGAAGGGCCGAATTTATCGTTACAGAGACAATCGCATCGTGCAATCAGCGTCGCGTTTCCCCCTTGCCTTCGTTCCCTTTATACAACGTTAACGCCCAACAAATGGACCTCTCGACTCGTATCGCGTCAACGCGTTTGATAAGAGGCGAGGTCACCCGGTTACCAGTCAACAGATGCGACCAATTGTAGCTGATCTAATGCCAACCCGACGTGACTGGCGACAAACGCGTGCAGATAGTGTATTCGTGATAGCTCGATTTAGGCTCTAAAATATATTTTACATTTTACTTTCGTGTCAGTTTCAGTTTCTTCGAGACCATGCCTCCGACTTCAAACAGTGAGGGTTGGGCTTGACTGACCTCCAGCAGCCAACAAATGTCACCTAACCCAGCGAGACTCGTTCCCAAAGATTAGGAACGTATCGAGGGTGAAAAACAACTCGCTAAACGATCTATTGGGTAATTTAATATCGATATTCTCGAGAAACCACGTCCCTGACTCCGAACAGTGGGGGGTTAGCCTTGACTAGTCTCCAGCGGCCAACCCATATCACCTAACCCCGCGAGACTCGTTCCCAAAAATTAGGAACGTATCTAGGGTGAAAACAACTCGCTAAACGATCCGTTGGGTAATTTAACATCGGTATTCTCGAGACGAGACGTTTAATTCGCGCTACAGTTCGACAATACGCACTACGCAAGGCGCGCGTGCATTAACGTATTGTACATAATCCTGTTCAACGACGATCCTTAAGTGTAACTTAACTTAACGCGCAACGCACCCTACGATATTAGAGGGAACGCACACACGAAACGACTCGCGACCGTGTTGGAGTTTCGTTTCGTCCTTCTTCGACGTATGCTTCGAGGTTGCGGCGTTCGCGCATTTACCAGGCCCTTCGGTTTTGCACTTCAACCGACTGCCTCTCGCGACAGCACTCTCCCCATCCAGTACGCGGTTCCCTCATCCCCCGAACCCCTCGTCGAACCACCTCGTGCCCTGATTGAATCTACTCCGAGCGGCTTTTATTTCGCGCCGTGGAAATCCGAGCCAATCCGCTCTCGTTCTACGAACCGCGGCCCACCGAAAGTCACGTTTTGTTACTGGAGCGTCCGTCGAGATTTTTTCAATTAGGCCCCGCAAGAATGGCGGGGGAGTGCTTTTGTTCTTCTCGCGGACGTTAGCCACTGTTGCGTTATTCTTTTCGTCGCGGGGGTGGTTCGACGATCGGCTCCTTTCGCGACACTGGCTCCTGGAATCGCCCTTGATCACGTTATATTTACCCTGTGATTGTGTATTGAGTTGAGTCGTAAGTAATTGCCATTTTTTTTGTACTAACTTTATTTCTTTATTAACCTTCAACGGTATAGTAGAGACTTTTTGACTGATTTTTGTCTTTATAGTGATAAAAGTAGTTGAAAAATAGTTTAGCAGAGTTATTCTTTTTGCAGCTTTTGAAGATCAACGATGAGGTGTTTAAAAATAAAGTTTAAAATAATTTACTATTTCTTAAATAAAAAATATTCAGAAAAAATTGTAAAAATAACACAAACGTATACAAGAGTCTTTTAGAATTTTTAGAATTTCATAGTAGTATGACATTTTTAGGATAAAATTTTTCGGGGTATTTTAGTAAGCATCTTGTTTTATAATTATAGTTTTCTCTAGCCCAATAGCAATTACTTATGACTCAACCTGATAGTATGGGCGGGTGAGGTTCTTCTAACTTCTAACTAACTTCAAGTCAAACCATCCATTATATATTTTGTATACCATTCAAATACGGCAATGAACACATGACATATTTGATAATATATTGTCTCCATAGAAGAGCTTAGTGAAATGGATCTAAGGAAGGCGTTTGAAAATATAATAAATAATATAAAAACTATATAAAAGCTGGTATTCGAGGAAATTGTTATAGTATCAACTTGGCAGTAGTACTAATGGTTGGAATATTTAAAATGCTGGGAATGTTTTGAACGGAAAATCGACAAGTAAGTGACAGAACACTGTTAAGCGGGTCACGCACGCGATACATAGCATTTCAATAATCTCCAGAACGATCTTGAATAACATATTAATATTGCATGGGTTTTGAGGTTGGGTTTAAAAGCAAGCTTACGCCATTACACAGTCTGTAACTATAACAAAACTGGAGCTATGATTACGTCACGGAAAAGGGAAGAGTCGATAATGGTGTACGTATAAACAAAAATCGTCTGTTGTTCAAGTCCGGCGCCATCTTTGTCGTAGCCCTTCGGCGGTAATCGGTGAAAGAGTCGTCGCAATAGCGCTCTGGCAACTCTCTTGCCCTACTTCTAGACGTACGCGGACCTAAAAAATGGCAAGAGGCTAAACGAATCGCCATCTGGTCCGCTCCTTTCCAATTTCAAGCCAAGTACAAGGATACCATCGGCTCCCGAAGGCGTCGAAGATTCCCCGAGAGAGAGTCAGAGTAAAACGTCGCGCGGATTTCTCACCGGAGAGACAAGTCAGGGCTTCGATTCAGGGTATTCAGGAGCCTCTCTCGACGAATCGCGGAGTCGGCAGTCGCGTACTCCGAAGTTTTGATGTCACAAGTTTCTCCTGGATGTCGAGAGTGGTTGTTAAAAGGAGTGTCGCAATCGTCGTCGGCCGAGCTACCGTGCGGCTGAGCCCGACTGCGCAACACTACGTCTTTCCGTAATCTCTCGAATATGTACGAAAGCGTATTACCCTCGCACACAAGGTCTGAAACCCTGTACGTGTGCCGTGCACGGGTCCACGTTATTGCGTTATTGCCTAATCGACGCGCAATTAGGATTTTCGTGGCTTCCTTCTGCGATTTTCGATGAAAAATGAACGTTTCTTTTTTAATACGTATGCATCGAAGGGCGGAATATTTGGAAATTTGATTCATCGTTTAAAATTTCTAAAAACATTACTGGCTTTTCGTGGACTCCGAATCCCCATGAAACGGATTTCGCGATGTTTCTTTTTTAATACATATGCATCGAAGGGCAGAATCTTTGGAAATTTGTCGTTGACTTATCGTTTAAAATATCAATAAACATTGCTGACTTCTCGTGGGCTCCGAATCCCCATGAAACGGATTTCACGCGTTGTGTCGTCAGTGAGTTCCCCTGGGGAGACCAAATTAAGTCCAATTATTTATTCCTGGTACGGCGGAGGACCGTTGAACATCGAAACATTCCGGTCGTTTATTCTTCGAACATACGCTGGATCAACAAAGTTCCCATGACGTTAAGAAGTTCATTCAGTATAATAGTAGCAAAAGCAAAGAGCAAGACCCCAAACATGGTAGTAACTTACTCGATTCAGAGTGAGTCGGCTGATATTATCTGCATCAGCGAGTGAATAAACATAATATTTTAGAAATTGTAAATTGCGTTAACAAGTACTTCTAATGGCGGTTAAAATAGACGCACCATTTTTTAAAAGGAGTTTAAAGGATGTACTTTTATGGGGCTATGTGGTTTTATAATAAAACTGCATTCGATCCTGGGTTACCGGTGAATTCCTCGCTGAGGCTTGTCCAGCGACCCTTGCTTTGGATTTCTGTTGCTCCAATTGCTTAATGAGACCCGTGGAAAACAGGTTCAAGTCCTCAGCCTAGTAGTATTATCTGGAGGATGTGAGTTTAATGGTCACGACATAAAATTCGTTCTATTAAAAATGAATAAGTATCATATTTTAGCCGTCATAAATTGTAGAAGTAAACGATAATAATGGCTATTAGAATCGTCTTCTAGGAAGAGTATAAAAGATGTGTTTTTATAGAAACAGATGGTTCTCTAATAAAAGGTCGTAGCATTTAGTATTTCAAGATATAAGAATTTATAGAACATGAACTTCTTTCTGTCGTATGTTTCCCAAATTTAAAGCTAACATATTTCAATTTTTTTTCTAGCTCGCATTTATCTTTAATTCGGTCTTGTCCACGGATTAATATTTTCTCCCCCTCGATTAGAGCAGCGAAATAAAGAGTAAAAAATTTGGAATTTGCCCAACTCGAGTAGGTCCCAACATCGCGCGTTTAGGGGTAGCAAACAAACTCTTTGCTCGGTTGGTTCTCAATGGCAAAATCTCGGCGATGAATCACCCGTAAATGTTCTGGAAGCTCTAGATGCGTCGCTATAGAAGTCAAATTGCAAATTAAGCGCGTTTACGCGGCGGTCCGCTCGACGGGGCGCTGCGAGTGTGTTCGCTCGCGCGGAATTGCGTTCATTCTCGAGGGAATTCGTCGCCGCGGAAGGCAACGGGCGATTCTCGTCGTCACCTTCGCGGCGGCAATTAAACTATCCGTTCGACGAGTATGGTCCCGATCCTCCCGAGACGTATTCACGCTCGCGGAACTATGCGAACGCGCATTTCCCGCTCGAGCGCGTGCACGTAATCGCACGTGCGTGCAAAATCGGATTCGTGCCCTCTCTGTGCTGGTCATTTTGTTTCTTTATTCGTACGCCGACCGATTTGGATTCAATTACCATATTCGTTAGAAAACGTTTTGCAATGCGATCGTTAGCGCGGCGCCGAATGGGAATGAACGAAAATCCATTCCCCTAATAGATGAAGAAATTAGGCCTCGATCACAGTGCACAAATACTTTGTTTATTCATTCATTTATTATAGTGGTAAAAATCTATTTACAAGAGAAAATGTAAGATGAACATAATATAATAATAAAATATAAAATATATATATATAAAATAATATAATATATGGTATATAATATAAAAATACGCATAAAACGTAAGTAGAATCGATATTGGGGGTTATAATTTAATTATAAATTGTAAATCTGATTTTTGAACGAGGGAATTTTAATGGCAAGAAATTACACAAAGTACACAAAAGGAATTTTGGTCGAGAAATAGAAGATTAGGTATATTTCGTATTTTTGTGATGCTTTTTGGAATTTTGGAAACGTGACGAAAAAGGAGTACGATTAGAAAAGTAGTATGCAAACGTATAGCTTTCGCAATCATTTTAGTTTTACTATAAATTTTACTAACTTCTCGAATACATCTTCGACATCCTCGACTTTGAGAAAACGGTAGAAAGATGGCGAAGAAACGTGGAATCAGGGCGCGAAAGGGTCCCGCGCGGACCGCGATATTGCTGGAAGATAGCGTTCCCGACCCATAAAATCCTCCGCATCGTATTAGGCTAATGTGCGTAAGCTTCGACTCGGGGAGAGAGAAACGCAGGGAGTCGGCGAGTGAGACTAGACGAGAAGAGGGTGAGCTTTGATTGGTCCATTGAGGACACGTGCTGGCAACCCCGACGTGGGCCAGCCCTCTGGCTGTGCATCTCGTTACGAACTCATTCAGGAACTCCAACGTCGCCAATGACGGAATCAAGTGGGATTGTTAACGGAGGCACCGTAGGTGGTTGGGACAGAGAGAAGGCGATAGAGATCGGGACCTAATGACAATGACGATATAATCAGATGGGATAATTCACTTTACACGATCGCCACGAGGCTCGGGGACCTCGTCCTGCCGGAGAATAGACTCAGGAGCCCTTTGATCCTCGCGAGACGCTGCGGAAGCATCACCCAAGCAACCCCCCCCCCCCCTTTCACCCACGAATTGCTAGAAAGTTGACAGTACAAGTTCAATACCTGGGGGATGTGACAGAGTTACTGTAAATAATTTTACACGTGCATTATTATATATATACGTGTGATCAATGTACCTGCAGAGCCTAGGACTGGAACTTGATATACGATCAAAAGTGATGTCTCAGTAGGATCAGGATTTAATACATGATAGATATGACAGAGATTCTTTAAGAATCTGTAAATACATTTATACATTAATGATACCCCAAGCATTATCAAGTAACAAAATACATAAAATAGTGTAATGAATTTATTTTCAAAGCCTAGGACTCTTGGTAGATCTCAGTAGGAATAGGGTTTACTATCTGAGGGATGTGACAGAATGACCGTGACGATTCCATACATAAATTTACAAACTAACGACACCTCGTGCATCAACAAATTAAAAAACACCTAAAATAGCGTGATCGATTTATTTACAGAGTCTAGGACCGTTATTGCGTATCTCAGAGTCCCATCTCGGCAGGATTAAGGGTTAAGAGGCGGAGGAATCTTGCCCAGCCTAAAAATAACAGTTGGATAGGGGTTGTAAAGCCCATAGTTGAGCCTGGATCGAACTCTCTCGCGACGGAAAATTGACGTTCCCAAGCCTAAAAGTTGATAGTCGGCGCCTAGCTATGGACGCGTACGTCGAAACAAAGGTGGACGGGGATAGAAGTGAGAAAAATAGAGCCGAACGCGAGGCACGGAGACGGAGAAACGGTCGGCGTTCCCATGTGTTCCTACGAAGTCGATCAACCTGGTTTGTTCGAGCGAGCATGTGGGCCAACAATGCCCACTTCGGGAGCAACCGCGACGCACTTCACTTCGTCCATTATTCCGTCCACGTTTCCATGTGGCCGGGGGTGCTGGGGAAAGGGGGAGGAGGGGGGAGGGTGGTCCCCGTCGCAAGCGTTGCCAACAACATCGTACCGGAGCTGCAGGCCTCACGGTGTACGAAGGGTTCTCCACCGCACCGGCCACTGTTGAAAGACCCTGGAGAGCACTCCTCGAAATTCGCTACGCGGCAAGTAGCGTCGAGTCGCATGGCGCTACCTGCGTCCTCGAGCGGTGATGAAGTCGAGGGAAACCCTTCAGAAGGACAGGGAGGTTGGGTGACCAAATTTTTGGTTCCAGACTCGTCCCTCTGCCGTGTGCTCCTCCATTTGTGCGCGCTCGAACGATCCAGATGCACGAAAAATAATTTAAAATTATTCGTAACGTTAATCGATTAATTTTTAGCCTTCCCTGGGATTCCCCTAGAAACAACGGAGGCGGTTCGTCGATAGTCTGGAGACGCTCAGTCTATTCTTTTCGTTTTCGAGCCACTGCTCCGTGCACATAGAGTATAGTTTTCGATCCGCAGCGACAGTTAGGTTCTTAGCTGGCTGCCCTGTGGACCCTCGGGTCTGGGTCTCCTTTAGGCCGGTTAGAGGTGCGGGTACGGATGTGAAAGAGAAACGTACGTATGTACATTCGTCGGTAGCCGAACGAAGGGTGAAACAATAAGCGACGAACGACAATGAGGATTTAAGTGGCGACCTCAATGATATCAACTGCACGCTGGAATAGAATTAAATTGAATTGAAGGAACAGCAAGGGGGAGTCCTCCTCCTCCCCCCTCCCGTTCTGTCTCTCTTCTGGACAACGTTTTGTAAGCACTTCATCAACGTGTTTGGTGCTTTCCGTGTAACAATTTAACGTCCGACGCGGTATTGCTCCAGTACCGACTAAATCGTGTCTAATTATTCGAGAAAGAAGCATCGAGCTTGCGATAAAAATTTGTTTCTGATCGTGTTCGTCGATATTGATACACGTTCTTCTGGTCTTCTTTTAAAATCTTTTATTAGCTCTTTTGGCACTTCCACGTTTGTACAATTGGAAGCAAAAAGAGTACATTTGGCCTCGATAAGTGAAAGGAATACGTCGTATTGCCACATCGAAATAGTATATCAACTCCTTAAAGTGTACGTTTGGTAACCCTAGTAGCTATTGGCTGCCTAAGACTAGGTAAATAAGCACCTATTCCCATTAATCTATGGAAATCAAAACCTGGTTGCCGCACCTATTGCTTTCCATCGAATCATTTGGAGAAAAAGGAGACCACAAAATCGGTGAACTTTTTCGTCAAACATTGTTTACCATTTTTGCTTTCATTATTTCTACCTTCTAGTCCGTGTTTTATTATGGAATTTTCCTTAGTGCGTTTGTTGCAGAGACGAAAATGTCCGTCGGTGAACGCAAATAGATTTACCTCGCCATTTGCACAGTTAATTCTTTAGAGACGTTAAAGAAAACGAATTTGACTACGATTTATAAGCCTTGACGAGGGTACGAAAATAAGTACTACTTTGGATTACGTAACTTTCAATTGTCTAACATCAAAATAGCTTCATAGAAAATTTCAATGGTACCGGTCTGACGGACAACGCGTTAAGAGGCTGACTGTTGGTAATCCTCTGCAGGCAATTTTTTTGCAGAAAATATCGAGCTCCATACACGGGAATCGGTCGAGCGTTTCCAGCGTCGGTCCGTGACTCGACAGCATCATCATCTGCATAATTAATGGAACCGTTGATGCGACTACCTGTAACAACAAACAGGACTGGCATGTAGTTAATACATCGTGTCGAACGATCGCTCGCGATTATCATTCCGTTGCAGGGACTCGTGTACGCTTCATCGAGCCATATGAAAGTATTATTAACTATTAACTAAACGCGTAAATACATTAACAGAATGCCACACAGGGGTCCAGTGAACCCTGGATACCCCTATCAAAAATAATATTTCAAATTATAGTTGACGAAGCGAAGACAAGAGCCATAAATATCGCATGCATTAAGCAACACCCATTCGAGTGTCGTATTTACAATCTGTCGTTTCAATTTCGATGTAAAAATAACGATTACGAACGGTGTAAAAGGACGAAAAGCCTGCTGGACTCCAATATTAATGTATCAAATACCGAAGCGGTGGGGTTTTAGGATCTTATTGGTCTATAAGTTTATCGCTCTATTAATTTCCCCGTTGCATCGCGATTGGATTTCGTCGAATCCTCTCGAATTCGTTCAAAGTATCTAGATTTTCGACTACGCGACGGAACTGGTAAGTTTTTGGGTGATAGTTTGTACGTTGGTCAGTCAATGGGGTATTCCTAATCCTTCCGCCATGACACGCGTAGTATCGCTCGCGATGTATCGACCGCTATGGTGGCGCCATCTCTTCAGGATATGGGGAACCAAACGTTGGCGCGCGCGCCAGAATTGTTTCGCGCCGGCGGAACATCTTTCCCTGCGTCTCGCTGTAAGGTGGCCCATGGAATCCCCGAATACGTATCACGGTCGATCGCGTGCGAAACGAGTTACGACTGGGCCCTCGAACGATCCTCGATTAATCGAACCGCGTTTTAAACGCCGCAAACGTCCAGTTAAAATCGCGATTTAAGTCCTCGTTGGGTCCTCGATTCTCCGCTTAATTCTGTGTTTCGATGGACGATTGCCGACAATAAATATCTTCTCTGTCTTCAAGCTAATAGTTACAAATATATTGGGTCCTTTATCGAGCCCTAGGTACTTTAATTTCTCAAAGAAAAGAGTTTATTTGTAACGTGAACTGGAATCACCTCCTTCGAAAACAGGAAAGATGTCGACTATCAACAAAAGCAGCGAGTTTCATAGAATCCCAATTTCTGTAAATTCTAACAATTGAATTACGAAGTTGTTACTCATGCAGCTTTCTCGGCAGACCACACTCTCACAGATTATCATCTATTTAGAAGCCTGGACAACTTTCTAGAAGAAAAGTAGCCGTATATAGCTCACGAAGAAAGCGTGGAAAAACACGTTTGCGGAATTTGTCAAATTCAGAAGCGTCGATTAAAAATTTTTATTCTTGCGAATCGATAACGATATTTTCAACGTTTCCAAACATTTTCTCAGCTGAAATGCGGTCGCTTTGAGTCACGATCTCCGTGCATCCCTGAGCGGCCCTAGGGCCCAGGGGGCGATCTGTGGTTTTTCCAGCGCGCCGTGAAAGTATTTCATTTTCGCCGTAGTCGAACCTCGTAAAGGTTAGCTGCACGTGGCCCGAAGAATGTCAACCGTCGTTTCACCGGGCTGGAGAGTTACGCACATACACACGACCGAGACGAAAGAGTTGCACCGAAGCCGCGGCGGACAGCTTCGCGCGGCGACGTCTGTTTAAGTCGTCCCACGGGCACCTACGATCCTGTTGGAAAGGACCAATGACCGATCGGGGGCCCATGGAAGGAGCCAATCGTGCTATAGGAACGCACGGTATCCAGGACTCCCGATAAAAACCATCAAACGAAGCCGCCAGCATTCACGGAAAGCACCGACCCCTGCTGCACCCTCTCTCGACCGTGTCCACCTTGCGTCCTTCCTGCCGCATCGACCGCATTTTTTCGCCCGGCATCGATCGTGCCGTTCACCGTGCGCGAAAAAGATCGTCGTCAGAAGGGAAAGTTATCGCGAACGACGCTCGTCGACGCGCGTCGGATCTCACGGTGCTTGGACCGTCGCGCGCTGATCTAGAATCGGTTTCTAGCGAGAAAAAACACTCCAAACGCCCGTTAACTCGTCGTTGGCGAACTCTCCTAAGCTCCTATCTATTTCGGCCATCGGGCTCGAGACGTTTTTTTAAAGTTAATGGAATAATTAATATTTGTGTATCCCAAAATATTTACATCTTTAGATTGAAGTAAAACACTATTTGAGATATTTCAGGTTTCTCTATTTTAATAGCAAGTCCACTTCGTAATATTAATTGTGGAATACAATGTCATTTAAATGACCATCTTTTACCCAATTTTCTATTAGACTATTTTATAATTGGGGTTCTATTTCATTAATGACAGCTATAATATTGTTTTTTAGCTCGTCAATCGTTTGTGGTTTATTGATGCAAACTTTACTTTGTAAGAAACCCCATAGGGAAAAGTCTAACGGAGTTAGATCGCAGGATCTTGGGGGCCAGTTGATGTCTCCTCCTTCAGAAATTAGGCGTCGAACACGAGTTTATAATAATTTTCAACAATTGGTATACGTTGTTGCACAGTGTAGCGTTCCATGACGATTTGTTTATGTTTAGTGATGACGTGTGTGAAGCATACCAAAGAACAATCAAACTGTTTAGCAGTGCCATCTGAAAGATGTGACACTCAATTTGGATAACCCTATATAAAAATTATACAGCATCAGAAGGAACGAGTTCTGTGTTGAGGGGAGTCTTTTTAATGGACTGCATATCTTTTCAAACTGTACGACACCAGTATATTTTTTACAAGAAAATAGAGATAGTCCAGTGTCATAGCCATGTTTGAAGTCGTATGCAATGGTATGAATCTTTCCATCGAACAGTTTGACGGTGCACCAAAGTGTCCAGCATTTTTTTTTTTTTAAACACATCGAGCCTGTACTGCCTATCGTAACTAATAAAAAGACTTTAAGGAAGCAGTTTGATCCTGTTTCACGGGATTTGTGCAACCGTAAGTCCTCGACGTTCTCGATCTTTCGATGGTACACGAGATTCGAGACGTTTCGACGCCATCGCGGTCGCCTTTCGTGCCTCGGTCTATGCAAATGTCTTCGTGAGACCGCTCCATACAGCCTAACGTAATGCATGGAGGAAAGTTGGATTTATTTCACGGGAACCGGCATAGTACACGTCGCGAGGAGGTATAAAATGTTTATCGCTCGGTTTTACTGGCACCGTTGGCGTGGACGTGAATTTCAAATCATCCCGTCAGTGTCAATAAACTGAAATTTCACCGGTGTCGGTAGAATTTCAGAAAGTTACCTTTCACTTTCGATTTTCGCGATTTTTGCCGTCAAGTATTATACACGGCGCCTCCTTCAAACTTTAGACAAATCATAATATAAAACGATACACGAGATTTGTACACGATATCTAAAAAAATTGGTGGTCCCACTTTGGTAGACTGCGTAACTTTCTTTTTAACGGAAACGATCGAAAGATGTTTTTGCATCGGTAAATTATTAATGCTTTATGGATAATTGTATAATTGAGAGCTTCTCTGCTCTCGATAGCTCCGGGGCATGTCATAATTTATTAACTGAATTCACGATTGTTATGTAAGAATGCACAGCTCGCCTTCTTGCTACGTCGACTGCATTCTTGCCGTCGCGTCCATCATGCCGTTTACCCGGAAAAAGTTCGATGAAATGAAGACAAGCAACGCGACGTCCACCGAAGGTTAATGTATTATTCCCCTCGTCGCGATGGACAGTATTTCTTTACAAAATTTTTTCACTTACCGGCGAACGCCGTTAACGCGATTGACACGGGATTGAATATATTCGCGCATCCCTTTGCGCGTAGCACGAGGGTCGTTTTCGAGATTTCACGATTCCTCGCGCGAACAGAATTTATGAATAAAACAGAACAATATTCCAAGCTTCGTTAAAGTATCCTGCCTTCTATCGACTTCTCGAGGTTAAAGTATCTTTTTATTAGATTTTCCTGGTTAAAATTAGTATTTGTTTATTCAGCCATAACTCATTGTCTTTCGTTCAAAGTGTCGAGTAGTAAACCCGATCCAAAGTCCTTTATTGTTAGAATTAATAATATAAAACGATATTCCAAGCTTCGTTAAAGCATTCTGCCTTCTATCGACTTCTCGAGGTTAAAGTATCTTTTTATTAGGTTTTCCTGGTTAAAATTAGTATTTGTTTATTCAGCCATAACTCATTGTCTTTCGTTCAAGGTGTCGAGTAGTGGTTGAAAGAGCATGGTTAATTCTGTGTATAAGTTTAATCAATGAAGTACAATTTCCATACAATCACGTCGACTTGATTCTGATTCTTAAACAGAACGAGGAATGAATTTGCTATGCAACGGTGCAAGTTTTTTACATAAGCAAAGCTTGCGTAAGGAATGTTTAACTGATAAAATTTCCGTATGAGCTTAATTGCTAAACAAACCGAAGAAAGACATTACGTAAGTGCATTTTTACAGAAATAGAGTTGCTGCGAGCAATGTTTCAATACGTTTATTCTGTCTATAAGTAAGTTTTAGTTTCTTCGAATCGCGTTAACGAAAGTTTACTTCTTAAACAGAATGCGAAATGCGTTTATTATACAGGCGGTGTAAGTCCACGAACATGACTATTCTTATACAAAAGGGCAATTGCATTTTTTGAAATGGAACAGATTTTTATGCAAAAATCGGTTCCTTGGACCGTCCTAAACATTTTTATAAACGTTTTTTCATACTTTTCATTATATCGAAAAACTGTGAAATATCTCTTATAGAGATATACGAATCAGTTTATGTTAAAAAATTAGTTCTATTTAAAAGAACAAGTTCGTACTCGTTCGTAGTCGTCTACACTTTGCAACTGCAGCGATGCACTTGGGAAGAAAGTTGTAGCATAGGATAATAGAGGGCATTAAAAGATACAAAACTTTCTTCTACGATTTTGTTCTATCTTTATTTAGAACAAAGGTATAGCTTGTCCCAGTTATTAAAATTACCCTGCACGGTGCAAGTTAACAGAAGTTACTTTATTTGGACCATCGACTGAATTGGACCGTGTTGAGCTACCCAAACAACTCTTTCTCCTCCTAATTAATTTTTGTCCAAGAACAATAACAAATTTATGCCATCTTCCATTTAAATGAAAAATCTGAGGGCCCTCTTTCTCCTCCTAATTAATTTTTGTCCAAGAACAGTACGGTTTGAGATACGACTTATTTTCCAATGTAGAATCATCCTTTAAAAGGATTTATTAATAACTACGCATCCTATGTACGTTGTCTATTATCTCGAATATTGGTAAAAAATCGAAATGTCAATTATGGTCGGAACTTCCGAAAGGGTATTACCGATCGTTGAGAAACGATCGTCGAATCCGTGGTGTCTTTGATCTTCGCGGATTAGGAATCCTCGAGTCGTCTCCGGCGGACTGTCATTACGAGAAAACAAGTATGGCTTTAATATTAGGGTCGCCCGAAGCTGGTTCGATTCCGAAATTCTCCGGCAGCGGAACAAAGAATGGAGGACGTGGCGGGACACCAGAATACGGTTAACAACTTTAAAGAAAAAGCTTCGAGCCGAGCCTTTTGGGCTAAGTCTTCTTCAGCATCAAATGGTAAATAATTGGAAATGCTTTGGTAGAATATTTGAAGTTAATCCTCATTTGGTGAGATCCGAATCATACTCAGTCGTCGGTAAATCTTATTGCGGCCAACATGTTTCGATACCTGTTTGAAATCTGAACACGATTCTTGAGAATCGATAGGTATCGATATTAATTGATACGTCATTAGAACGATTCTATCTCTAGCAATAACATACCTCGATCAGAGGTTAGGTAGTCCTAGACGTAATTAGCAGTTTGGTCCTGTCGGATCTTATCTACGGAACAAAATAAAAATATAAACTGTCGTTCTTCTGGACTTCCGGTTGATCGAAGGGAGGGAAGTCGAAAAATTTCGAGGGTACTTCGAACGACTGTAATCATCAGCGTTCGACAAAAGACACAACGGGGATAAGTGCTGTCTCGGAGGGATGCCATAGCTCAATGAATTATAATAACGTCACAACAGGTGGGCAACGATAAATTGTCGTTAGGGCAAGAAAGGTCCGCGGAATGTTCTGTCGTTCGCCATTCGTGTTCCTAGTGTTGCCATCGAGCGAATTCGTCACAGTCTTTTTGACTTTTCGCGCTCGAAATTGATAAGTCGAGGCTCATCGCCGTATTCACTTAACGCCGCTTGCACTCGCGTAATTGCATAGATCAATTAACACGTCCTTACTGTTAATTCTATTCAAAATTGACCAGCAGCGAAACCGACGCTTATCCACAACAATGGCGGAACGAAAATCAACGTATTTTTTATTATGATAACGATGTACGACTTATCGTGAAAGTAGGAACCGTAAGTGTAACTCTTTCTACGCGTGAAAAATTGTGGACATTTTAATCTTGAAGATAGTGTAGCTAAAAACTGTAGGACGACCTACCTCGACGTGGTAGTTTAGGGTGTTCTGAGAATCAAAATTACTTTTATGTATCGTACAGTGGGACAAAGTTCTCTAAAACTTGGCTAAAATAAGTAACTAACTCCGAAAATCAACCCTATTATGAGATAGAATGGAACATGATATGTTGTTAAAACTGTGTCCTGAATCGGAAAATGTTATTGCATAATATAGTTGAGGATGTAAACTGCAAGTAGCTATAATTGGATTTTCTGGTCACTCACTCAGGAAGCGGAAATATTCGTTGAAAATTAACAGTTTTAGAAGCTTCATACGATTAAAGTGTTTGTCGTAGTTGCAGTTATTATATATAATAACGTTGTATTTATTTCGTTTCTCAAACAAACGCATCCACCGTATAATTTATAAAATTGCATTGTTTTCGTTGCTAGTTCGGTTTCGATATTAGAGGGCGGAACGGTTCGCATTATCCTGGGATCGTCGCGTCGAGGAAACGTTTTATCAATTATATCGTTAGATCGTAGCAGGTAAAATGGCACGATATCTCCGTGTCCGTCTCGGTCACGGTAAATACGCGGATGCACAACAATGTTGAGCCGCCGGGAGCGTTAGTATAATTAAGATAAGCAGTAACGAACTTCTAATTGGCACTCATCGACGAAATGTGGGCACAAAGTGACTGGAGATTAGAAAAGTAGAACGTTTACGCCGCTTATTTAGTTAATTATTGCGCGTTGTGTAATAGGCTGTTCTGAGCCGACGATGCACGTATGTCAGCCGCATTATGCGAGCGCGAAACTTATCGATAAATATTATCAATCGTTCCACGGACCGATAAATTAAGAATGAAAGCGCTGTACGTGTCGCAAATTACTCCGGCTTATTTATTCGTTATTAATAAACTATTTTAACGTTAACTGTTCGGAGAACATTTTTTCCTCGTTCTTCGTTTTCTTTTCTTTTTTTAAATGATCCCGTATAACAGCTATGCATTCTTTTTACGTAATAGTATAATCGTATAAGCAAAATATAGTTCCTAGAATACTGCCAGAAACTTTTTAAATCAAACGAGCTTCGTCCAGGGTTCCCCGCGACACGAAAGTCACTTCTCTTGTTAGTTATTTGTATATTATAGTACTCTGCTCGATATGGTTACAGGACAAGCTGCTCGGACAATCAATTCAAGTATACAATAATTCCATTCTCCTTTTCTCTTTGGTTTAACTCGATTCAAAACCATTCACACTTTTTCGTCGTCACACTTTTCGTCAGAATTCTGTGGGATTATTCCCTTGAACAAAATTCAGGCGTTTTCAGTCGAAATAAAAATTCTATTCAAGTAGTCGGCTGTTATAAAGAAACCTGTCTTAATGCATTTTTGTAACGAGGATGGTACCGACAGGAATTATCCATATTGGGTCAGACGTTTCAGTCAGACTACGAAAGATCTGGTTCTACTTGCGAGCAAAGCTTGCTCCCACTGACTAGAATTTATTCACAGATCACTTAACTGAGGACTAATTTCTTTTCTTCCAATTATACATAATATTATATACAATTCGACTTGGAAAGTTGTAAAATAAATTAACTATTAAGTCATAGATAAATTGTCAAAACTGTAGAAGATATTACATTCTACAAACAGCCTGTATTCGGTTAGTACAGTGCTCCATCAGTAATGTTCATAATAACAATTTGTAGAAAAAAAAGCTGCGTATATACTGATTTTTGAACAATTTTGAAATCTGAAGAACAGAATTTTGGAATCTTGGATCAGTGCGAACGTTATCGAGGGAGGAGGACTATTCCAGAATCCAAAATCATTCACAGATCAGTACATAATGTAGATTCTTTTTACAAATTGCATAATTGTCTGGAAGCTGAACTCTAAAATAATGAAGGCTGATTCGTTACTAACGTAACGAAAGTGATCTTCCATCAATTCTTTCGTATCGTATTTTTAATTACTCCAACATCGGGTCTTCGTGTATTTCTTCTTCCTCATTATCGAACTTCATTTTTCACGTTTTAGAAGAATTTTGATTAATCTTACGTACGAACATTTAATGACAAGCAACGTCCACCTAGTGGATGCAGTTTCGAGAATTAACGAGGATGATTCCGCGAACATTAGCAAGGGTATGCGCGTCCAGAGTCGTAGGATTGGGGTTCGTCGTAACATTGTGACCCAGCGTCGTAATTGAAGAAGATTTCCCGACACCTGCTGGGCGTCGTTCCTTGCTCCTTTGTTGCACGTACCGCGAGCGTACATACTTTCTGTCTTCGCTCCCATTAATTAACTTTACGGCGTACACGGTCATTCTCCCGTTTGAGGAACGAGGAACGACCCCTGGCGCTGTATCGCCGGCCTACAACATCCGCCCTGAATTAATTGAATATGTACCGCCCGCGTTTACACGCGATACGACACTGCCTTCGCACGTTTGCCGACGCGTTCTTCGTAACGCCAGCGGAAAAAGAAATGAAAAATTCATTCGAAATCGCGCGTAGGACGGCCTCCGTTTCCCATAGGGTTTCGTGCGATTCGATACCGCGTCGCTGCACCCACATTCGAACCGTGGAATTCATTCAAAATGAACGACCAGGCCGGTGGAAACAAATCCTTGCAATTATTAATGGACTTCCAACGTCGCCTTGGAAAGAACAAATCACCCAACCGTGTCTGGAAATTTCAAACTGGGAATGGGACAGGTATTTATAATACTTTTCAACGCGATTCAAATATCAAGAATATCTTTCTCTCCTTTTTTAATATACGAAGATAATGTTTTTACATTACGTAAACAAGCATCGATGGTAAAATTTGCATTGATCTTTGGTTACGTTAGGACTGAAATCTAGGATCTAATGGTTCCTTTCGTGGACGCTCGAAACGATTAAAATTCAGAAAATAAATTTCTTTGGTCGATGATGAAGGCACTTGTATTTGCTATCGAAGCTGCTGAATTTAATTTGCATTTTGTTCTACTTGTAACTTGGAAGTAGCGAAGTCTGAGAACTGGAAATCGTCTGGAAATCTGAAACTGGAGATGGAACAGATATTTACAATACTTTTCAGCGCGATTCAAATATCATAAGAATACCTTGTTTTACTACGAGAATAAAAATGCGTACACATCTTCTTTCTCCTCTTTTTTAATATATTACATAAAAAGCATCGATGCTAAAATTGTATTAATCTTTGGTTACGTTAGGACTGAAATGTAGAATCTAATGGTTCCTTTCGTGGACGCTCAAAACTATTAAAATTCAGAAAATAAATTTCTTTGTTCAATGATGAAGGCACTTGCATTCGCCATCGAAGCTGCTGAATTTAATTTGCATTTTGTTCTACTTGCAACCTGGAAGTAGCGAAGTCTGAGAACTGGAAAGCGTCCTGTTGCCCCGTTAGGATTTAACCCGTGGCACCTTGGTAAATTTTCTAACGTGGCTCTCGAATGTCGGAATCGTGACGATTGGACCTTTACGTTTCGCCGGGCAGTGCGCAGTACAACCGGAAACGAGGGCAGCTCTATTATCGCCCAGGAGGTTGCACGGGGCTAGCCGAAGTTTCATCGCCGCGGAGTTCCAGGTACGGCAATATGTTGTTTTATGGTGCAATCATCGCTGCGGTAATAATCATTAAATCCGCTGGACGAAGCGAAGCTGCGGGCACCGGGGACCTCATGGTCACTCGACGAGTTCGTCGTTAGAGCGAGATTGATTCGTTTGATCTCGTTGGCGCTCCGTTTGTAAACGATCAAACGGGTTGTTATACCAAATAAAAAAAAAATAGGAACGAAAGAGTTTAGAAAAAATATCATCGTATTTACGGAAACGCGAAAGCTACAGTACTTGATAAAAAAACTAATTCAAAATTAATTATTCTTCGTTTTTATAACGTGTCACCGACTAAACGTTCGGTGTTTCGTCTAAAAATATTGCAATCGGCGACCACAAGGCGGATTGTTAGTCGTTTACACGGTGACCATAATTGCGGTTTATTGTCTCAATAAATATACACGACACACGTCGGCTGATGTCACGGGTGTATCCTGATCGGGGTTCCTTCCCGGAATTCGAAATCAAGCGTACACGGACGCACGAGGGTTTTATGGGTTTTCTTAATATACTTTATGGTGTTTTGTCTTGCTTACGTCGGCTCGCCGCGGAACCGGAAGACGTCTAATGATCTGGTAAGCCCTCCGGAGGATCGAGGATCTAACGACGCCACGGTAACAAGAATTGGTTAACGGGCAATGTTGTTGGCGAAGAATACTGGGTGTTCCAACAATAGTAACGCGTTAATTTTACTAATAAAGTATCGAATAGTTTCAGTGTCAGTCCCGTCGCTAGCAAATACGGCGACGAATCGTCGCATGCTCGACGCAAAGACGATCCCAGTCGGTCGAACGAATCGACGAGAATATTGCTGGAAACCAGAACGAAGAAACGGTAAAAAGGGACAAACCGGTGGGGCAAGGTAAAAAGGGGGAACGGGGTTGGGGGGTTGGGGCAATAGCGATCGTAGAAACGGGCGCAATGCCACAAGAAACTGACTAACTGGTAATTAGCATATTTCCAGAATATTTCGGCAGCACGCGATGTTCCGGCAACTCGTTCCGAAAATGCTCCCCATCGTTCGAATTCCAGCGAAATGGGCCTCGACGAATGCACATTTAACGACGTCACACGATTCTATTTCTGACGGTCGAGATCATTACCGGGATTCCAGTTTAATCCGCGTGGAAATTTTATTTCTCCCCTGACAAGAAACGGTGATAGTTTCCGTGCCCTCCAAGCGTCGATCTATGGGTTAAGGAAGGTCGCGGAGTATCGTTCTTGACGCTAAATTTATTAAAACGAACTTGGATCTCAATTAGTTAAAATCAACGTCCATATATGGGCGACTGTGGTGTCACCTTCCTGTACTCGCCTTCAGAGGGCTACGTTCATCCTATACCTTACTCACAAGTACTCGATCTGTCACCTACCTCGAGGTTTCTGAAACTGTTTCCTCTGACACTAATGCATTAAAACACCAAAATAACTACCCAAGTTCAAACTATATAGACTTCAGATGCTATAATCGCATTAATTTAATGCAGGTACAGCAACACGACGAAAAATTAATTCCCTAGGTAAGAGATTCAAGAAAAACTAGTATTCACAAATTCTGACGAAGTTAACAGAAATATATCGAGTATCATCGACACCTAATCGGCGTCGTTGTCGACCATATTTCATCGCTGGGCAATTTCGCCTCGTCACTTTTATCGTCATAATCTTGCGAAACCAGTCAAGGTCGATGTTCTAACCGATCGGTCGCCGAGTAATGATTCTTTTATCGACGGTGGCCGATTATCGTTGCGGGTAATTGAGCGTAATTGGACACCGATCTACGTATGGATCTTCGGGGCCCGCGACGTCTCTGCCGAACGCTCGACGCTGAAAGACGGATCGTTCGACACGACGAACGATTATCAGAGATGCCAGATTCAGCACCCGGTGCCCTACTCACACATACCAGATCACGCGTACGTGAGTTCGTAGAGTTTCGGAAAGCGACAAAGGCAAACTGACACATGCCCTCTTTCTCGGTTATTCCGAAGCTGCTCGAAGTAATTTCGGACCGCCTCGTGGGAGTCGAGAGAGAAAGGCTCACATTTGCCTTCTTGCTCTTAACAACTGAAATCCGACCTCACGTCAACGGCATACGATTCGGAATCTCGACTGCCCAGGTATTTTTACTTGCCTTTCCTAGAGTTCATTACTGAACTCTGCAAATTACTCCTGGTTTCTATTTGCCTCTGATGACCTCTGATGACCAGTGCTGACAAAAGTACAGAACTTCCGACAACTTTTAGCACCATACAGCGACTGTTACTGACTGCTCCGGATTACTGCTTGCCTCTGCTGGACTCTGCTGACCATCGCTTATATTTCCGACAACCTATAACGATTACTACTGACTTCTGCTAACCTCTCTTGGTCTTTGCTGATCTCTGTCAGCGTGTGCTTGTCTCTGCTAAACTTTCCTGGCCTCTGCCGAACGCTACTGACCACTGCAGGTATTTCTGATAATGTATAACGATTAATACTTACTACTGCATGCCCTTACAAGTCTCTGCTTGCCTTTGCAGGTTTCTGCTTGCCTGTGCATGCCTTTGCTGGTCTTAGCTGAACACTGCTGACCACCCCTGATGCTTCTGACATCGTATAATATATATACAACACTTTAATACATATAAACATATTATATTATATTACATCATGTCACAAGTTGTCAGCAACGGTCAGCAGTGGTCAGCGATGGTCAGCTGACGTCGAGAGGTGTTGGCAGAGGCCAGCTTAGGTCGGGAGATGCTGGCAGAGGTCAGCAGAGGCTGGCAGTAGTCAGTAGTAATCGTTGTACGTTGCCAGAAATATAAGCGATGGTCAGCAGTGGTCAGCAGCGGTCAGCAGAGGCCAACGGAGGCCAGCAGAAGCATGCAGAGGCAAGTAGAGCCCAGCAGGGGCAAGCAGTAATAAGTAGTAATCGTTATACGTTGTCAGAAGCATCAAGGGTGGTTAGCTGTGGTCAGCAGAGGCTAGCAGTGGCAAGCAGTGGCAAGCAGAGTCCAGCAGGGGCAGGCAGTAGCAAGTTGTAATCGTTATACGTTGTCAGAAGTATCAGGAGTGGTCAGTAGCGGTCAGCAGAGGCTGGGAGAGACTAACAGTAGCCAGTCGTAATCGTTATACGTTGTCAGAAATTCCAGGAGTGGTCAGCAGCGGTCAGCAGAGGCCAGTGGAGACCTGTTGACGGGTGGTCGGATATTAGTTGTTCAAGAGCGAGAAGGGAAGTGTAAGTCTTTCTCTCTCGACTCCTACGAGACGGTCCGAACTTACTTTGGGCAGCTTCGGTGAATCGAGAAAGAGGGCATATGTCATTTTGTCTTTGTCGAGGTTTCCGAAACTCCACGAGCTCACGTACGCGTGATCGGACATAGTGTGAGAGAGCACCTTCGGTGCCTTTCTGGCGTCTCTGACGATTATTGCGTCGCCTCGTGACACGATGACTCAATTAGACGGCAACGTCCAATCGGAATTCAGGCGCCTCGCGATTGTCTCTTACGCCCATTCACGGACCACGGCGTCTTTCAACCGTGGCGATATCATTTTGTCTTTGGCGTATCCTGCGCAACTCGAACCGAACGTGGGCTTTCGAGCCGCGGAGGAGCGTGTCACGGATCTAGCCGGCGCGCGCAGATCGTATCTGACATTATACGCGCGCTATTAAGATGATTAACGGTACTCCCGTGTAATCGAGTCAACGGGGTATTGTCCGCGGAGTGTCAACGTCGAATCTCCTCGATCGTTTCAGCTACAGAGTAGAATCCTTTCCCCGTGGGCGCGGCCATCGTTTCTGATCGATTAATATTTTCTCATGATTCAAAGGAGCAAGATATTCTATGAGTTTACGTGGGCAGGGAGTAATTCCAGTAGTTCCATTTGCCGGGCACCGACCACTTTGTTTCGTTCTTAAAACACAACTGTGGCTTCCCGCGTTTTTCAGCAGAGGGCTACGCTCTCTCGCAAGCGTTCGACTGACCATCTATTCCTATGTATACACTCCTCGATCGGTTGTCGAATATTAAACCAGTACACACGCAAACTATTAAACCAGATATACTTCTGACGATGCTTATATTTCTCTCACACTCCCTGTAGAATACGTATCGTTTAACACTAATCCTACCGGCACTTCATGTATACCCATTCCTACCATGATCGGTCAAATGACCAGTCTTTCTTTCTCTCTTTTACGAGGCAACGTACTTATAATTTGTGCATTATATGTATAGAAACTTGTATTTTGATGTTTATTCGTAAGATATCCTTCTCATTTATGTTAAAAAAATTTTTAATTTTCATCGGATAGAAGATAAAACGCCCTTGAAAACGAATTTCGTTCCAAGTCGATACCGTAGTTAGTTCTAGAGAAAACACTTATTTAAGAAAAAGTACTGGCTAGTAATTACGCAAACATCTTGTATTTAAATTTAAATTAATTTTCAATTAAATAAACAATTTATAATCTAGTTTTATCGTACACTAATCGTACGATCAGTAGGAATTGCTGAAACTTCTTTGGGTATGTAACGTAAAAGTAAATGTCAAAATAAACATAGAAGATAGAAAAAATTATAGTAGCTGATATGATCATTAGGTAGGGGATGAAATACCCTTTAAAATGAGCGTTTGTGAGAGTCGATAGCTTTATTAGTTCCGGAGATATAGCGATTTTAGTTTCGCGTCGATGCGGTGGCTAGTTACGGAGATAGAAGCGTCCGAAGCGTTTGTTTACGTTTCATTGAGATGAATGAGCTCGCACGCGTGAAAATAGTAAACAGTGCGTAGTAAATTCTTGGAAATACTACGCCGCGCCGGCTAGGTCACTCGATCGCGAGTCACGTACGAAAAAGAGAGGTCCGGCGCGACGCGTCAGACGGAGACAGAGATAGTCAAATTAAGAAAAATACCCCTTTACATAAATTACGATATCTCGAAAACGAAAAGTCGGATCGCCAAAAACCAAAAACCATTTCAAAAAGGAAGCTTCACCGCTGCCAACAATGGCTCAATTATGAAGAAAATATTAATAGTTTCGAAACTGCACGTAATTAAAGTTTTAGTATTTTTAATGCGCGTTAATAGCCTTTTCTAAGGCGGAGAGCGGAATTTAAAAAATTACCTTTTACATAAATTACGATATCTCGAAAACGGAAAGTCGGATCGACAAAAACCAAAAACCATTTTAAAGGAGAAGCTTTGCCGCTGCCAACAGTGGCTCAATTATTTAAAAACACTAGTAGTTTCGGAACTGTACGCGTCTAAAGTTTAACTATTTTTAATATGCGTTGTTAGACTGTTCTAGGACAGTGGAAACTAAAAATTCTCTCCTTTCGTCTTTGCTATACATATAGTTCCTATTTACATCGGAAATTAACCAGAATTTGGTACCAAATTTTGTCCAGTTTTTTACAAAAAACCATAAATCATTCAACCGGTCAGCTGATCAGTCGTGGTAGGCAAGACAGACTACATATTTTTCTCAGAAAACAAACAATAAGAATAGAACTGGTTATTGTAAAATTCATTGTACGTATACTATAAGAAAAGTGAAGTTAAATGGCGCTAAAATAATATTGTGTGTTAGAAATTCTCAACGAAATTTTAAAAACGGTCATTTAACCGGTTGCGGTAAGTTTAGTGTTAAGAAAGTAGAGTTAGGACCAGTGACAAATTATATGTACCTGAGGTGGGATGAACGGCGGCCATATTGGATCTGAAAGATTCATTGCCACCCCGTCGATGTAATAAATGGTCTATTTTATCGATCGTTGAATATTAAAATCGGGGCTCTTACTGGACCTCGACCCAAATAACTGTGATGCTTCGTTGGCTGCGCTTATTTGCCAGATTATGAATGAAGATACAAGAAGGACGTTTAACGCCGCCATTACCCTAACGACGTTCGGCTTGCTTCAGAAACGTGGTCGGGACCATTGACTTAAAGATTTCCATCGGCGAAACATCCTTGGGCAATGCAACAGAGTGATTGATGAAAGCTCGCGTGTGTGCATTATTTTCTGACGTGGTTTTAATAAAGGAATGTCATTTATTCCGCGGACCGACAGTACCTGGAATCTTTTCATCTTGAATAATTTATTACTGTGTAGATTACGCGTTTCTTCGGGCTAGTTGGAAAATGCACGACTATGCGTTAACTATGCGTTAACTGTACTCTCGAAGGATGCTCGAACCAACGGTTATCAATAAGCTCGAATCCACCATTGCATTGTCTAGTCACTTTCTTAGAAGACTATTGGGAGGAGAAAGCAGAGGTTTTCCCACATAGTAACATTTGAACCACACTAGATTATCATCGTTAATTTATTTGCTAATAATCCATCAAAATTACAGAATTTCGGTCGCATTTTAGTGACTTCGTTCTGAAGAGAACTCCAATTGCCAGTTTGTAGATTCTAACATTTACTCTGATAAATTCTTACGGTGTTCGCGTTCTATTTCGAAGGTGTTTCTCCTCGTGAACGAGCAGGGCTATTCGCTAGGCAAGAAACGAGATCCCTCGTTCCGATTTACAGGTCGATAATTTCGTGGCTCGCGCGCTCTTCTGGGAAAACCGCGGAGACCGACCGCTTTCACTCCACGCCATTTACGATTGGTTCAAGGTTCTCGTTCTCTTTTTTTCCCTCTCTGTCCATGCGTCGGCGCTGCACCTGCAACAGAAAAGAACACGGAAACGTGATTGCCGTGTCGCCGTCCTGCGCGCCATTTTTCCAATACGACTGCGAAATACAGAACCATGCACTTAGGGTGGCTCGAAAAAAAAATCAAAATTGCGCGACTGATTTCTAAAAACGAAAATAACTTGTCTACTTTTCAGATACGCCTTCGTGTCGATAGCTAAAATACTCCAAGCGTAAACAACTCATACATAAACCGACAATTGTGCTTCTTTGCTTCCCCAAAACTATTCTCAAAAAGTTGCAAATGTACTGTGCAAAGGTCGTAAGTTGTCGACTATCGATGTTCATGCAATTTTCTGTACAAGTTCCTGCGTTTAGAATCTTTGCAATAAACTTTCTTAAATCGACATCCACGCGGACGACGTAGGAAAATGCTACTTTAAAGTGTGGTCAGAGTAGTAATTATAGTCAGGGAAATAAAATTAATTGCTCGTGAACTTGCAAACAAGATGCAATCGGTTTCTCATGTCTTCGTCCCTGAAAGCACGCGTTGAAAAACAAAACCGCGTGAAAAATAAAGTATTATACGGGTTTGAGGAAAAACTGTTGGCGTTCCGATAACATTGGTCCGCATCGGAAAAGAAGGTGGCAGGTGATGTGGCACGCGATCCGAAAATTACGGTCACATCGATCGATACACGCAAGAATCAACGGAAGGCGCGCGACTGCATCAATGGCTGCTTTTCTCCACTTTCTTCTAATTTCTTCGAGTTCGATGTACTCCTATAGAATAATTATTTATGCTTTATTTCCAGCACCGTTATAGCCCCTACCGAGTCCACGCGTAGAAATAAATCCATAAGGGTAGTTATGTTTATACCTTACTTTCCATTCTGGGTTTAGATATTTTTGAATTTTCTTTTTACCCCAATTATTGTTAAATAAGAAACTTTGTTTTCAGACAATTAGAAACTATCCATAATTCGTTATATTTATTTCTTACAGTCTCGTTGAAATTCAAGAGTCGTGTCTAGATTTCTTTGACATCTGATCTTGAGAATCAATTTTTTCAGCTGCTCGGTGAAAAATCATGCGTTATGGGAGAAATATATCTTGTAGAGATTCTTGCAGCAGCCTCGTTAAGCAGAGGCCTTGAACGGATCGTAATGGGCAGAAAAAGCGTTGATTAATATGCTAACGCTCTTGTAGCTAATTAATAATTAACAGTATCAACGCAGTCGTCCGTGTAAAGATTACGGATTAATCGGACGTGGGATGGGGCACGCGAGAAACACATTGTCACGTGATTGTTATTCCAGAGTAAACGACAGGATCACGCGATCGCCGGAGAAATCTATCGCTCGTGTTTAACAAGTTTTTTTTATTTATTAGTTAACCGAGATCTACGGGAGATCGACGTCTGTTCCGCGAACAGATCCGAATAACGTGGAAAACAGCGCGGATTTCTAATTCCTTTTACGATAAGTCTCGGATCTACGTCGTCCACGTGGGATTTGTCGTTGGTCGTTTGATTAATTTCCTGATCGCGGAGCCTTCCCGGCCAAACACACTACCAAGAAACACGCCTTATCAGTAACCATCCGATGGCGTGTCCTCGAAGCATTTTTCAACCGACAGCTCGTAACATACGTACTCCTCGGTTTCTTGTATTTTTCTTTTCCTTTCTTATTTTTTCAATAAAATTCCACCGAGAAATCCATTCGTCCGACGTCGCTAATTATCTGTAATCGACAGATCCGCAGCATCGACAATCCCGCGGAGTTTCTCGGTCTTCGAAGAGCTCCTCCACTTCCCACGTCTTCGAATCGTACCCCGTAATTTCTTGTACTCGAAAGGAATTGCGAAACGCTTTGTTCGGTATTGACAGAAGAGAAGGGTATTGCGCGCAGCACGGTTAAGCAGTAACACAGAAGAATGTAATTAGAGTTCTCGGCGTATCGATGGCCGATAACCCGATTATTAGGACAGGAGTAGCAGAAGCTGCGAAGTTAAAATGCAACCCAACGGTAATCCTAACCAGATATCGATACGAAGTATCTTGTACGCGATACGTTTTCCTCGTCCATCGATTGCGCTCACAAATCAATCCAACAACGCTGAGAATTATCCGAGTACGTACGCGCCACGGCTCTGTCGAGATTTTCCATCGCCTTTCGAAACAAGTCCAGTATAAAGGACTCCTTAAATATTCGATCGTAACGTCTCGGATCGCCTGGCAAATTGATAACAAATACAGCACTCGCTCGAATACGATGTGCAAAATACTGTGATCGATCGAGAACGAAGATCATATTCGAGATGGAGTTTACAACCTCAAAACGATCCTTCGTAACGTAAACGTCATAGGTGCATCGTCGAGAACCATTACAATAACGACGGGGTAAAATAATTTTTTATAAATTATCAGGTTATTTATGCTTATGTTCCTCTTAAACCTTTCTAAATGAAAGAATGTGTATAATTTAACAATGAATCTAAGATTCTTATTAATAATAATAAAAATAATTGAGTAAACGAGAGAAAAAACACGAGTCAATTGACGTTTAAAACGATTATACGATGGAAATATGTCGACGCCATATTGGATGCGGTGAAATTCCTGTTGAAGGATGTTATTTCTAAACGCTAGCGAGTAATTAATACGAATAGCAAAAATTTCAGGGAACACGATGCTGTTACGAGGGTTTTGTTCGTAATTCGGGAAGGAAATTTACCCAACCGTGGCGTAAATCGAGGAGAAGACCGAGTTCTACTTTCGATCCGGCACTCGTAACCCCCCCTCATTTATATTCGCGATAGCGGTTTACTTATCTCGATGTTTCGCGGTGCGTTCTTGTCCTAAAACGAAAGCAATGCTAAGTATATAGTGTACCCTTCGCGGGCGAGTATCGGAAGGGCGAAGGAGGCGATGACGGAGCGACGAAAGAAGAAGAAGAGGTGGAGAACGCCGGTGAAAAAGTGTAGGCAGGTAAATAAAAAAGGATGGAGTCAGACGAAGAAGAAGAAGAAATGCCCGACGCCGATCGAAGAGTCGGAGCCCCACCTCTTGCAAGAGCGATGCCGTGCCGGGACAGGCCCGTCGAATGTTAAGGAGACGCGGGGAGCGAACATAACCTCACCTAACCTAACTTCACCTCCACTCTCGGAGGCAGCCGTGCGGCCGGCGATCCCGCGTATGATTTCCAGCCGGCCTCCCATTGGTCGGTTGCTCTATGCGCGGTTACCGCCTTCGCCATTAAATAAAACCTTGCGAGAGGAGAGCGATATTAAAAAACGGAGGGTCTCAGGCCCTCCTCGATACGTTTCTCGACCTTGCCCCGGCACTGTTTCGGTGCCTCTACGCCGATTCCGATTACCTCGCGACGTGTCGGTCCGCTACGCTTACGCGCCCCATCGATCTCAGTCAGAAATCTCGTTGTTTTCCTTTTCACGACTTCTAACACCAACTCGCCAACTAGTTAACGCGTTCACTGCCGGATCAAAACTGTACAGTATTCTGCAAGACTAAAATTTTGATTTTAAACCATCGTAAACCAAACTCCAAATTTTTCTAAATTTATTTCCCCTCGACATCTCAACCTCAGAACTAATTTTTCTAGTTCTCTAGTGATAAATCCATATATGGGTGACGCAACAGTCCAAGCGAAGTAGTTGCTCTCGTATTTTTGGTAAATAATCATGCAATTTGCGCCACTCGAAAATTTCATTTTGGCCTGCCAGGAGTTAGAGAGCCTCGGATATAGTTAAATTCGAATCTGGTTACAGTCAGGCTCGATTACGAGAGTTAACGAGAACGTCACGAGGCCCTCTGCCGATCTTGAAGACAGCTGGCTGGCTGGAGAGGGTTCGTCGGTCAATTTTCTGGCCGACAGATTCGCGAATCCGCGTCGCCAATGTGCTCCTCCGATCTAAAGCCTCACCCTCTATTCCACCCTCTGGCTCTCTCTCTCTCTCTAGTCTCTCTCTCTCCGTGGCCCAGACTCTCTCTCGCTTTCTCCGCTTGGCCCGTAATTGATATTATTACGGGCCGGTGAGGCCCTCCCATTACGTTATAAATGTTACACGGGTCGATTACCGCTCTTTGTTCCGGACATACTTACAATGTCCGCGAACAATGCTGGACCCTCTTCCTCCTCCTCCTCCTCCCCCAGCTCGGTGCATCGTAACACGAAAGAAGGAGACGACGACGAAGAGTTAACCCTCGATTTAACCTACTCGGAGATACGAAGATAAGAGAGGATCGTGGTTCTTGGTCCTCGGGATAGTGGCGCTAGCTACGACCACCCTGAAATTAAACCGCAAACGAACAACTTTCCCATAAGTCGGCACTCTTTCGCTAATTTGACATCGCCAAATGTCGTGTTATGTGATTATTCTATGCAGACTTCAAATGGCAAGGTGTATTTTAGCACTAAAGAGAGTATTCTTTCTTCGTCGTTGTAATACAGACTTCCATTAGAAGAACGTAACATTGATGTCTACATAATATTTTCTATCCTATCGCAATCATCACACCAAGGGCGTAGGACCTTTCGAATCATAGACAAACGATATCTTTTTCTCCAAGTAGAGTCTATATTTACCATATCAACGAAGAGTTCGGTTGGAGGATTTTTGTTGGGATAATCGAAGAAGCTGGGACCAACGATGGTTGCACGTGGTCCGGCGGCCGCCATTTTGAGACGGAGCCAAGGCAGGACTTCCTCCTGCTCTTCTTTTTTTCATGGGCCGTTCTCGTCGTGCTAATCATTGTTATTACGACCGGTCGCCCGTTCGCACACGTGCTTTTTTTCTCCTTCGTTCATCCCCTGGCATCCCTCAGCGCTCGTCCTACCCTTCCCACGGCGTCCTGGCGATAGATTTCGGTCGGGCCAATTACATTTTTTCCCTGACCGTGGAAGGAATAAAACTATGATACGTATCGGTATCGCGCCGCGTTCCCCACCTGCCTCGTATCGGCGTTCCCTCAAAAGGACCCTGCCTCCAACCCTCTCGGGCAAAAAGGAAAAATTCGTAGGCGCGACAGACAACGCTCGATCCCAATAATCATTCCCACTCATTTTCTCATGACCCGGCCGGGGGAAACTTTTAATCTTCCGGCGAACGTTCCGCGAAAACGATGCGGAAGATATCGGCGCTGATCGTCAGCAATTTACAGTCCGAGCAAATGGAGAACCGCAATCTGGACCAAGTAGGACGAGAAGAACCGATTTCGGCGAAACGCTTAAACCGCTCGCCGACGTTGACATCACCGCCATTGGAAATTTCAATTTTTAAGTACTCTATCCTATACGATGCAATTTACGGTCACCAATATGGTGGTTTCCCATAACAGACAATATATAATTTAGATTTCTGTGAGTTGAAGGCACCTCAAATACAATGATGCAATGTTAACGCCAGCACCATTGGAAATTACAAATTTCAAGTACTCCATTCTATACGATGCAAATTACGGTTACCAGTATGGCGGTTTCCCATAATAGAATATTTTATAAAGTTTTTTACATTTCCGTGAGTTTTGAGGCACCCCCAACACAATGATGTAGAAACTCCAGTCACAAAATTCTGTATGTAACTGTTTCATTCGTCGGAAAAAGTTTATCAGGAAATCATGTTACGGTGATTTGTGTATGAAAGACATCGATCAAAAGAAGGGGGCAGCATAGAGTTTTTTCTAGGCACCGCATGGTGGATGACTTTGAAGGATTCGACGCAATTGCAAAAACAAAAGCTGCCAGATGTTGATTACAATGTGAATCTCGGACGGGGAGAGGAGTATTTAGGTCTGTTTTAGGAAGAAGCCAGGTAGATGCGTGCCGCGAGCTATAAGATAATGCGGTGCATCGGTCAATAGATCGCCTTATTTAAAAGTTTTGCCTATACGAGAATGGTCTTCCATTCTCCGTACGTTACCCTCGACGAAGCCTCGTTTCAATTGCATTAGTTGACCGTATTCGGTGGGTGCTATTGTAATTACCCCCAATTCGCATTCATAACTTCTCATCGTACCACTAATCTTCCAAATATCAAAGAAAGACGAAGCTTTCTCTAATCACTTTTGAATAAAATTACTAAATCTTTTTTTTTTATTTATTTTTAAATATCAGCAATTGGAATCGTTCATTTCATGAGCTGATCTGATGGCATAGAACCCTGGAAGATCTCCATAATAACACTCTTCCGAGCCTCGTTTAAGATGGCCTGGCTAGATGCACTAAAATAACTAACTTTTAACTGTATCGTGAAATTTTTTGCCCGATAGACAAGGTTACCAAGGGCCCTTTTTACAAAAAAAAACTTCCTCATTCTTTCGATTTGCGAAATAAAATTTAGCTAACTCGGAGGCTGGCGTCAACCACGAGCGCGAATCGGTGTTAAAAGGAGAATAGGGCGTGCTCCGGGCGCTACTTTCTTGCAAAACGCGATTCCTCAAGAAAGTGGAGCGTTGCTCGTTGCGTGTAATGTATTCACGCGATTTTCTGCCCCGTGCCTTTTCCTTTCCTCTTCGCGGCGGGATCGTTAAAAATACTCGGCGCGACGGCCGATGTTTCGGCTTTCCGCGAAGTGCATTCGTCGACGAACGACCGACACTCCGCTCGCGTAAAAACCTTGGAGGGGAAAAAAGGCGAACGAGCGGCGCAGTTATGTCACTATTAAAAACGCATTAATCCCGGATTCGTCTTGGATCGGGCCGCGGTGCAACCGTGCGATTTAAACGCTCAGGTTTCCCGGCCGGCGATTTCGCGCGTCGGACGCGCGCATTATTGCTCGTCCCGTTTTTACCCAGCATCGTGTCGGAAACACGTCAGGATTTCAGAGAACGTGTCATCTTCTGCATGGAAACACTTAAGAGGTTGCACTAAATTGAAGACACAAAATATTCACGGTTCTTTAACCTGTAAGTAGGAGAGAGCTCCGCAAAACCACAAGGTGGACGGTGCAAATCACGTGTGGGGCAACCTCCGGAACTCGCGGGCCAGATTTATTTAGGTATTACGCATGATCGTTGCAATTTTATCGTTTGTGTCGTGACTTTAGATCATTCTCTAAATTCAGTATTTTTTTGTTAAGTATTTGAAACCATATGTACAGGTTTATAAGCTCTACAATGGCGAGAAAAAGGTGTGCGATACAATGAATTTCTTAGATTTGTTATTTGTATTCTTTGGAGAAGGAGAAAATAATTTTACCAGCCTTCGTGTTGGCTTTGTAAATAAATAGATTAATGCTCATTGACAATTGGGAGCCTGAAGCTATCTGGGAGTCGATTGAACTCTTTGCGTATGGTATAGATCACACTGACAGAAATTATGATTTAAATCATCGAACTCGTTATCAGATTTATATTTAATAATTCGAGCTAAAGAAGAAGCCAAAATTATTGTTGGATGCACCATCTTTGTAAAAGAATTGGAAATATTTTTTACCCTTAAACAGAGACCCTGCTCTTTGATCAGATTATTAGTTTGCAATCTAGCCAGTGATTTGAAATGTTCAAAAAGATCGGTAAATGGAATTCAAGGAATCCCAATAGAGTCTGAGTTTGAGTTTTGATCGAGAACAATACATTTCTTTGTAACGTTTAAAATGTAAGGATTTCTTTAGTCTTCATAGAATTCTCTATGGCGCGCCGTCCAAACCAACAAGTCGCTTTGAAATACCAATTTGAGAGAACCGTTACCGTTATGGAAGAGTCAGGAAATTTCAAAAATCTTCGTAAGAGCCGTGGAACGGTGAATTACGAAACCGATGTGAAAATAAAAAAGGCAACGGTCTCGGGTAACCCTTCGCGAGAGAATCTGGGAATGGATGCAATACCGTGAACGTCATTGAAGATAAGAGAACAACGACCACGACGACATCGTGTCTCCGTACTCGAAAGCTCGGTGATGCAACGGCGGGGAAGCTGGAAGCTTCTAAAGTAAGTACTCGCTGCCGCCGCTAATGGCACTCCTCCAGCCAACGAGGGGGAGATTTTAAGCTCGTTTCGTGGAAAAACTGTTGATTTTCCACGAACGAGAAATTACTTTTCCCGCGCGCATTCTTTCCCGGCTCGTCGCTCGAGAATCGATACCGTCGGGGATGGAGTATATTAAATATCGAGAGTCGAAAACGTTCCTCGGTAGCTTGATATCTGCTCTAAACGAAGAATATCTGAAGTTAGTCTGTTTAGTCCATTCTGAGTTTTCGAGAGTTTGCATCTCAATATATACTGTAATCCCAGACTAATGAACATTTATCTACACTGTTCGAGAAACGTTTTCATCCTAAACTATGAACTGATAGTGTTTCTCCACGGAACCTATCGTAAACGGAAGCGTTAGCATACACCGAAAATCAAGTGATCGATCCTGCCGCTTCGTCTGACCTGTACTTCTTAATTCTACTTGTATTTGTTTTTGTTTTTGTATATACTCTTATTTCTAAACTGTACGTTTGTCTGGTTGGGTCTATCGGATGGTCAGGAATAGGGATCCACCCGTCTGTCCAGATTCGTTGTTTTCTTTTCACCAATTAGAAAATCATCCGAACGTAACGACGTCTCGTCTAATATCGGTGGGCTCGAGCGTCTCTTCCCTGAAACGTTTTTAATATCAGTGAAACAAGAGCGACACGAAGAAAGGGACCGGAGGGTTGTCCACACCGGTGTTACCATACGCATCGTGGCGTCTCCATCTAATGATGCAGGCCCCGTGAAAAAGCGTATCGAAATTCCCCAGAAAACGAGACGAAAAAGAGGGCAGCAAGCGAGGGGGAGCGAAAGAGTAACGGGAGATCGGGCAGAGAGAGTCACCCGCCATCCTAATTCGATCGAAGGCTCATTATGATCTTAGAGCTCGTCCCGGGGAACCTAGCATTAGTATAAACACGGATGGAGAGTACCATTAGCCCGGCCGTGGCGGTGGCCCATTTTGAATACGAAAGGAGCAGAGATATTATGTTAATCGAGCCGACGATATTACAATATACTATCGCCACCCCGAGGGCCGTTCCCGACGAGACTTTTCGCCTACGTCTGGTCCGCGGTCGCAGTATGCATATATGGATGTCCCGACGGTCGTCGCGACGCGTTACAAGAGTTCGCGAAAAATAATCCAGTCGAAGTTCAAACGAGACCAAGTTACTTGCGCCTACTCATGAATATTTATCCAAGTTTCAACGATTAAAATGGCGTTTTCACGCCTCGTTGGACAAAGGACTCCGAACAGTGGTCGCTGTCAACCACGCCATTTTCAACTCCTCCGTTGATTAGACCTCGTTAAGTTCGCTCGAATACCTTTACGCGATTTACAATATTATAATACGCGATTGGGACGATCAGTCTCGTTTAACGCCAGTCTCCTGTTTTCTCAATGTCATTGTTCTTAATACCTTCCTCCCTTTCTTTCATAATTTTTAGTTGCTAATTCCGTAGATGGTTCCCATCTCCGTTAAAAGCACAGAATCTTTTTCGTTAACGTTTCAACCGAAATTCGACTCCATATTGTCGCTAAAGCTTCGATAGAGATTCGTTTTTCATATTGGACGAACTCGTTTCGACAAATGGACGTTTCTTGGCGGATATTCGCGATCTCCGAGAGACACCGTGGAAACGCGTATCCTCTCACGAGAATTGCGTAGTGGCTGTCTTCGAGTTCGAGCGGATTACAGGGGTGGCAGAGTTGAATGAAGGGTGTAGGAGGGCTCGGCTACTGAGGGATCGTTGTTGCCATGGCGACACCAACCCCGTCCTCCGGCAGTTCAGCGTTTCCCCGTGCGCCAGAGCGATCCCTCCGACCTCCGGGGAGAGCACGATCCATATCTGCTAACGCCGAATCGCGTTTGAATGGCCATTTTGGATTCGAATGCGAAAGAAAAGGTCTTCGAGCCGCCACGATGTGACAAAGTACCTTTGCAACGCGTGCAAAGTTACCGTACGCAACGTTTACCAGGCTTTGCTTCAACCACACTTCCGGTATTTGGTCTCATACGTTTTCTCATACTGGCAACTTAAACAATTGTACTGAAAAATTTTTTGAAGAAGAACCGGATAACAAATTTGATCTTTATTTCTATACTCTTGAAGATATTCGTATTACTCTACTGACAAGCCATCTTCGTGAATTACAACGGTTATGGCTAAATTGTTGTAATTGCCGGGTGTTGGTTTTTCAAATAACTAAAAAGAACTTCATATTACCCGTGTTTACACGTCAGTTGAGGTCCGTTTAGCATTTAGCGTAATGTCACGCATTATTTTCAGCCGTGTCATTACGTCAAATGTAAACTCGTGGGAGAGAGTCGCATCGTTGAAGAGTCAAACAGCGGCGCGACAGAGAAACGCGACGGCGTATAAAGAGTATAGCATCGCGTTTGTATAATGAAGGCATCGAAAGGAGGATAATATACGAGGACGCTTGGGAATGAAATTTGAAACAAAGAACGTGGAATCAACGGTTGCGGACAATGTTGCATGTAACTTGCCGTTACGTGCTCCTGCGTTTACGTAATTCCACTTCACTTCGTAGTTTACAATAGTAATATATGTTTAAATATCGTTTAGAACACGGATGGAAAATTTTATTTCTCGAATAAAAATTTACGCCAGAACCGTGGAAGTAAATAATATCCTTTAAGAAGTCTTTCTTTTGTCGTTGCATTTCGATCGACTGAACAATGTTTAACAAAATGACCGACCCAGTACGACTTTTAATTCCAAGACTGATCTTACTCTTTCTCTACGATACATATACGATCTTTGTCGCTAAAATTAATGGAAAATCTACGGTTCTGTGTGCTTTTTTTGACACGAGTCGATGAACCGCGTAACCAATTGCATTTATTCCGCCAATATTTTGAGAATCGACGAGGCTGGTCCGATAACGAAGAACAATTCTTTCCAAGGCATTAGGCACGGGGCCTCCACGTTAGGCGAAGTGCTTTCGACGGTATTCCTAGGGCTCTCAAACTCACCCCACATGTAACCCGGCGCCCTCTCGACGGTGCATAGGGGTGTACTGTCGCGACACTCGCGCATTGGTACTCGAGCGCCGATTTAAGAGTCACGGCTCTACAGCCGCTTATAACGTTAAGAGGAAACAGTGGTCTGGATCGGTAATTAAACAGCAAGGGAATGAACAGAGAATACTCGAGATGTAAAACACCCGATACGAGCAGAAATCCACGCACAGACGCGTATCGAAGAATTGCGTAAAAAATCGTCCGACGATTTGCACGCTTGTCCACCTCGTTTCCCTAATTGGACGATTAGCATGCGCATAACCAACACGATCCTCCAGGTTTTTTTCTAGTATACACGTGTTGCAATTCAATTAATACGAGATCGGTTCGAACGAAAAGGTTACGACATTATTTGTGTGTTTGACTTTCTTTTTTCCAAAAACTTTGTACAAAACACTGATAACTACTAAACGAAACAAAGTATGCCTTTTCGCTAGGATTTTATAAAGACAGCTCGGAAAAATGAAATTTTTGGGAATTGGTACGTTCGTGGCACCTGCTAGATTCGCGGAAACATCGTAGAGGGTAGCGGCCCGAACGAACGCGAGCAAAATACACGGGATTATTGTAATCGGTTCTATAGAACGCCGGTACACCCTCGACGGTAGGAATTCAAAATGGAGGCGGCGCGCATCAACCCGTTCGAATTTCACCGTCTACCTATCTCTCCGTTCTCGTAATTATTTTTTCGCGAAATCTGGGGATCTCGATCAGGTGATTCGGCTTCCCCTCGACGATCGCCGATTCGTCGAGGGTGCAAGGGAAAGGGCGTACATATATATCCTTTCGAGACTCGGGGCTGAGCTGCGTGGCGGAGACCCATTTGCGATGCAGGTAACTCGGCACACCGACGCCAACACCAACACCAAACGCCACCACACCCCTCCGTCCTCCCTCCCTCTCCCCCCCGCTTTGGAAGTATCTTCCAGCTTCGGCGGGCCGCTTCCTGTACGTGTGAACACGCACACGACACACGCACGAGTCGCCAAGACGCGTGTGTGCCGGTGGGGGCCGTGTCTGTGGTGGACGACGATGCACATGCAGACATCGAGCAAAACCTATCTGCCATGCACGATCGCTCGGTTGCATATAAGCCTCGAGACGCGCAGCACGTCATTACGCGGCCAGAAAGCAAAAAGACGATAGCCCCACCGGCCAGCCAATCGGCGTTCGCGTGCTAATGAATCCGAACCGAGCCGACCAATGGCGGTACCCCGCGCGCTCCTGGTGAACCCGGTGTAACCCTCGTGGCGATGCCGCGGACACCAAGAACCCGGGGTGCGGTGCGCGGACCGATCGAGAAATCCTCCTCTTTTTCTGCGATCGGAATCTGCGACGAGGGATGCGCGGATTTTTCGAAATTTCCAATGGTTATTACGCAACGCCGCATGGTCCCTCGGGTTAATTTATCGACTGAGGCGAATCTACCGTGCACGCCGCGATGGAGGATTCCCCTCGAGCGGGGAAACCGATGCTCTCGATCGTTTATGCTCCCAACGAGGGATATCTCGAATGCTAACGAAATCGAGCTCGACTTGTGCTAAAAAGAGTTTCGAGTTTCTTGGTCTGAGGATGATGAACGTGTTCCACCCCCTAGCAGAAATCTAATGGAACCGATAGAGAGAGACTTTACGTCGTTTCGATTTGCAAGCAGGAACTTTGTTTTCGAAAAAGCATTCATCGAATAATTAAACATTTTTACGACACCTTTTAACGTAAGCCCATTAATAAAAATAAATCTGAGTACTGGCACCGTTTCGTCTACGTTGATTCAACGAGAAGTTCACAATCGTTTCTGCAGTATGAATTTGAAGTAATTAATATGTTGGAAGGTAGTCCATTTGTACTGTAACTACACATTACAATGCTTATCATACGAATCAGTGATGCTTAAGCGTTTATGAATCTGTTTGGTAGGTTGAGTGGATTGTACCTTATCCGTCCGTAGGTGTGGTCACTTGGGTTTAATAGGTTCATTACAAGCAGCTTTAGGTGGCTTGATGTTGTTTACTGAATTTTACGATGGCCATTCTTAATCTTGAGGGATAATATTGTTTGACAACGAGGCGTTTCGTTTTACAGTAAAATTCCGATTATCCGGCATAATCGAGACTGGGGTAATGTTGGATAATTGGACTGTACCTACATATGAAATGACAAAAACGAGGAATATAATCACAGACGAGGTATACGAGTAGACTTACTTACATCTAATGTATTTTTTCGGCCCACTTTTACCGTTTTCGGGCCACTCGTAACATTACGAACAGGTTACAGAAATAAATGCAAGAAGAAGTGAGTCAGAAAATGAAATTACAGAAGCATTTCTGGCCACACATTATATTTTCGGTAAAGAATTTTTTTTCTCGAAAATGAGCAGAATTTCGGTGGTATGTCCATTGACCAAAAATGATTGAAATTGACCCCTACAACTGAAAATAATTTTTTTAGGACGATTTGAAATTTTTTAATTTTGTCGAAAAATTTCACATCTCGAATTTTTTTCTCGACACTGGGTAGGATTTTGAGGGTATGTTTATTGTCCAAAAATGATTGTAATTGAACCCAGCAACTGAAAATAATTTTTTTAGGACAATTTGAAATTTTTTAATTTTGTCGAAAAATTTAGGCACCTACCCCCTGTCGATTTTTCTTAAAAATTCGTTTTTCATTTTTAGTAATTTTGGTTGACGCCCTACAAAAAAGTTGTCTAATACTTTTTTGTAGGTACCCATGAGCTCCACTTCAGGAAAAAGTTTCATTGAAATATATTCACAATTGTAGAAGTTATGGCTATTTGAAAATTAGACCATTTTTATGGGGTTTTTCTCATTTTGCAGGGTCAAGGATCAACTTTTCGAATATTTTTGCACTTTGTACATATTCTCCATCAAAATACGCGTAGTTTGCTTTTTTAAACATTAAAATCGGCCAGTCCGTTCAGGAGTTATGATGTTTTAAAGATTTGCATGAAATTTCGGGCAAACATTTCTGGCCAGAAATTATATTTTCGGTAAGGAATTTTTTTCTCGAAAATGGTTAGGATTTCGGGGATATGTGTAATGACCAAAAGTGATTGTAATTGACTCCTAGAACCGAAAATAATTTTTTCAGATCGATTTGAAGTATTTTTTTTTCGCTGAAAAATGTAGGCGCCTACTTTTTTTTAAAACGGACACGATTTTTCTTCAAAATTTGTTTTTGATTTTTAATAAACACAACCGTGGGTAATGTAGTAATACAATTTATTAATAAAAAATAAAATATATAAAATACCTACGATTTATGCGTCTACTGTTTACTATGGATGCCACTGCTGGATGCATGTGGCTGTGACTTTTTTGTTTGTGTGATATATACTCCGTAACATTTATCGAAGAATAGTCGGGGTAAATATGTATGGACGAATATATGTAAATACGAATAATTATCCGGGCATTCCGGATAACCGGGTACCGGATAATCGAAACTCTACTATAGTATGTTTCTTCTAATAGTTTCACCATTTCTTATGGACGCGTATTCCTTCAAATATAATATTGTATTCCACTTTTGAATACCCTCCGGCGTGACATTTAAAAGATTAACGTCGTCCGTGAATTCCGGCGCAGTCATTGTGTCTCGTGGTAAGCAGCGCGTTACGGAATAAAAGTCCATCCGCTTAAAGGGCCCAACAATGTGTTAACTTTCGCGGGATACCTATCCATTACGCCATTAAGTGCGCCTGAAGCTCGTAACAACAACAACCGACCACACAATTCCGCGCCCTGGCTCGTTCATCAGGAACGTCGACAATTGGACGCCGCACAGTGGTCTGGAATATTGGAAATATGCCAAAGAATACAAGGGATTGGCAGATATGCTCCTTTTTTAAAAGAGCCTTCTTTGGCAAATTGAAACGACTCAATTCCAGACCAAATCTGGCTTTCTACACGATTTTAGTGACTATACTATAATATTGGTTAAATTAAAAAGCAACGAGAACCTTCGAAGGGGGCAATTTTACGTAATAAAATATAGAATAAAACTTGTTCGTGCAGTAGATCGTTTTCTGTGATAATTGAGTTTAGCGATATTGGATATTCTCGTTACTGAACCGATGAGTTTGAGATAGTTTGACAGCAATAATTGTATTACTTTCTGCGCAAGTTTTCATTGCACAAAAGAAATATTGATTTCACTAATATTTATGATATTCCGCGGAACATTACATTAGAAAGGTCCATGAGACTGCCGAGACTCCCATGCACCTGTATCATTAACAACTTCACGGATATTAAATTTTAAATAAAATTAAAAAAAAAAAATTACCACGTTATTCGAATTGGTCGCGCCAGGTTTCTCAGGCGAGAGGAACGTTTTTAAATTAAAATATTGAAAAATATGGAAGAATCGTCGAAGGGGCGAAGTTGAAGGTTCGTTAGCTCGGCGGTAGACCCGCCTCTGCGTAGTGGTACGCAAAAACATCGTGCACGAAGACAAGAGCGAAGGAGGGTGAGGTTCTTGTAGTCACGGGAGAACCTAGCCGTGACAAGGAACGCGTTCATTGTTTCCCTCCTTGGCTCGGTTCCTCCGTTGGCTGGCGACACGTAAAGTGCGTGCACGCGTGCATGCGTGCCTGCGTGCAGTGTTGGGGTCTCCGGTGCATGTGCAATTGTGCACACGCCGCGCGGGACCGCGCATAGTCGCCGCGACGTGCACAACGCGGCTCGGTGCAGCGTGTACCAGAGTCAGAGAGCCGCTCAGGGCTATCATTATGGCGGCAGTAGACACTCCCTCCTTATCGCCGGTTTCCAACGCGAGTCCCGACCGAACGAACGAACGCTCGCAGCTCCGTTCGCCATCATTATATTTTCCGCGGCGAGAAAGGACGCGCACACCAACGAACGCGCCCAGAAATACGCACACACGCGCAACGGTACGGCAACGAAACCGCGCGCGTACCAACCGAATCCGGTCACCGGTCTCCAATCTCTTCTTCTTGCGTGCTCGAACCTCGTGGCGCGCTTCGATACATTGTAACCGATAGTTTCAGGTGAAACCGGATTAAACAGACCGCGGAAAAGCTGAACGCGGTTTTTCAAGCTTCGCTGAGCAAAAAATGCGCGCTACTGCTCGCGTTTCGAGATACATTTATATTCTCGGGGATTGTTTGATGGCAACTGTTTCTCGCTAGCTTGGTTTGGTACACCCAGGAGAACCTGGCAACACTCGTTCAAACGCACTGTCTTTGGGGTGCCAAACGATTGACTACAGTGTTTGTATTGTGGGGAGATCGGGAGAAATTCCAGTGGCGTTGCAAATGGGATGGGAAAGATGGCTTTGGAGTACTCCAAAAATGATGCTGTTTATAATCAAAGCACTATTATAGGAATTTTGTATTGTAGGAAGATCGAGAGAAATTCGACTAGATTTTGTATTGTAGAGAGATCGAGAGAAATTCCAGGAATGTCAGAGATAGTAAAAAGAAGGTGGCTTTGTAGTACTCCAAGAATGCTACTGTTTATAATGAAAGCACTATTATAGCAATTTTGTATTGTATGAAGTTCGAAAGAAATTCCGGGAATGTCAGAGACAGTAAAAAGAAGATGGTTTTGTAGTATTCCAAGAACGATACTGTTTACGATCAAGGTACTCTTATAGCAAAGAACCAAATATTCTAAAATTTTTATCTGTTGCAAATAAAATTCGACAAGAGTTTTTCTCTACCTGAAGGATGTTTCACTTCACGAAGTACATAGTCTCGTTTTTTTTTTTCTTTGCCGCGCGGTTTCCTGCGATCTGTTCTTTCGCTACCGGTTAAGTCCTAACCGATCCCGCGGTAACGTTTTTGCTGGAAAAATCAAGGCTCCGCTAGTATGCAAGAAATTAATTTTTATGTTCTCGGTAGATCCTTGAAGAATACACGATTATTTGCGCCGAGTTGTTATAGATCCGAAGTAGATCTAGATTAAGTAAGTAGGATAAGCGGTGTTGGTTGGATCCACGACAATCTTCTTCGGTCGGAACCACCGAAGGGAAGTGAAAAATATTAAAAAATTCAAACTTGATCTACAGAATCTGGCTGACTGCTTTATGTTTCCATAATTTGTATAGACTCTATGTTTTGTGTATAGTAAAAGAAGAAAAATGCCATCGGATTTTCGATTAATAACAGTCGTTATACTCCAGGTTAGATAGGGCAGTAGGCTCAGCCATTCTGAACAAGCATTTGATATTTTATCGGCGTTGAAATTGATACTCGATTGTCTTGTTGCCTCGAACATCGAGGTGTCTTTATCTGCTTACCAGTAACATTGGCCAGGTCCTCTCCGATCGGCGCGGACGAAGGAATCCGTCGAGTCCAGGAAACGATCGGTTTTCAAACGACAATTAACTCCACAAGTCGCGGATGCTTCATCTCGATAGTGCAGCGAAGTCTCAACAAACTTGGCGAGCCTCCAGTGACTGGCGCAGCTAAACGGAGATACAATAATAATCGTTATGTTCGTTCGTCGTGGTAAAATCGAAACGTAAACGATAAATCCAACTCAATCAACGATATTCAACAAGTAAGATAAATACTCCGAGTACCGACACGTCTTTCACGATCGTCAGTTTGAGCAACAACGGAAACTTCCGGATATCGTTTTTACTGGTTTCTTATCAAGATTATAGTTCATTTTATATTCAAATTAAGGAAATTATCCATTACATTTTATTGTGTCACGTAGTGAACCGATTTTGATTAAACCACTATTATACCACAGCATTTTTCCGAAAATTCAGCATAACCGATATAGACGAGCTTAAAACATAGTTAGCTGATAATAACAAAACGAAGCTTGCAATAAATTGTTAGTAAAATCATATTAACGGAATAAAACCGCACCTGCTGATGAGTATAGCTTCTAAAATAAATACACGTACCGTAATTAACGAAACGAAGCTTCTATCATTGCCTCGTCTCGGTTTACAAATTTTCGAATTACCTTAAAGTTCCTCGCACACGTCTTCCTCCATGAACGCGAGCAGTCACGTGGGTATCTCGAGCGACCGCCATATTCTTCTGCCAACTCGATCCCCGTCAGCCAAGAAACCATCGCGACAGAGGTTATTTTACCACCTCAAAACACTAAAAGTTCTCTTTTACTCATCGACAACTAATCTTCTTAAACTTTCAACCGTCCGACGCACATCCAAATCACTGACGTCTGTTTGTCACGACCATCGGCGTCTTCTATCTCGCGAATTTCCAGGAATCCTTCGAAATCTTACACTCGTCTCCGATATCACAAATAATGCTCTCGAATCCCGACGTTTCTCGGCACTCGAGTTCGAAGAGCTCGTTGCAAATTCACTTGTAAACGAGGTCGTCGGTGGTTAAGGAGATCATGATGTATCGGTGGAACGTGGCGTCGATCCGAGGAGCGCGGGCGGTTCCCAGGTCGAGGTTTCCCATCCCACGGAGGCTGGTGCACCAGGAAAAAGGAACCTTTTTTCACTCGTAGCCGGTCGAAGGAAACCGGGACGAAGAGGAAACACTTTGCCGCACCGGGAGCATGTGACAATCCGCTCGCATCGAGGACCGAGGAGAGACTCTATAAGGTGGTTTCCATCCCCCAATAGCGGCTGGCGCGCTGGCGGACCCGACGCTGCAATCATTCCCCGTAATGATTGTCATTACCGGGAACGGGAGGGCGAGCGAGCGAGCGGGTGGACGAACGGGGCAGAGGGATTGGCCTGCATTGCGATTGCGTTTCTGTCTGGTCCCATTGGCCGACAAACTGCGACTACGGACGAGTCCTCTCTGTTCCGGTAGACTGCGACCTCGGCCCGTTCCAGACGTAATTTCGCCTTTTGGTAGTTCTTTTCCGGCCGTGTCAAAAACGGTTTTCGGAATCGATCTCGCGTTCCCCGGGGTACCAATTGCCCCAGCGCTCGTTGCCTCGTTGTTTAATGGAACGGTACCAGGGCCTCCAGAGCAAACTCGATAAATAGAGATCCGCGCGTTCGAAGCATCGTAATGACGTGGCGGATGATGGGCAGCAACTCGCGCCGGAAATTGCAGCGTGCACCGGTGATCCAGTTGGACGCTCCAACGCCACGGTATTAGAAAAAGAAAACCTGTTATTGAACTTTTATCAATTTACAACGACAGGTTATCTTTTAATGGTCTAGTTTATTTCCATTGGAATGCGGCAACCTCTATACTTATTCAAAACATTTTTTTTTATGTTAAAAATAGCGAGTTGCTCGTTTTAGTTTTGGCGAATCCATCGGTCCCTGCAGTTAATTACTACTCTACGATTGCTTCAATCGAAATCATTACGTCATCCAGATCGCAATAAAGCGTCGATCGATGGAACGGAGCGCCGTCCGGTGCGTCGATTCACGGTTTTAAAGTGTTAGTGAAAAGAATGGATTTTGAAGCGAGAAGCATCGGGAGAGGACATCAAAGCACCAGATATCACGGTGGGGCCTTTCATGGCTGCCATTATCGCGTTACTTCCGCGTGGCCGAACGTCATTTGCCTCACACCCCCGTGATGATTTGAGGGCAACCGAGCCACCGACCCAACCCCTCGTGGGTTGTTGGGGCCATTATGTTACTACATCGCAGTGGATCCGCATTCGAGTCGAACGTACCGATGCAGATTCCAGACGCAAACGATGAAACGAGCACGGCAAATATTCATTAGAACTTTGGTAACTCGATTCGATCGCAATATTCCCCGTTTAATTGAAAGAATCCACGCGCGCCCGCGTGAAACGAAACATTTTCACCCGGTTCTTCCAGCGCAATAAAAATCAATACTGCTCTTTTGCTCGCCGCGTCCGATGAAAATAAATGAACGTGCAAGTTATTTGATTATTGGCTTTGTAAAATTAATTACAATATTCATAGCTTGTTTCTCATACGATATTTCACGAGCAAAATGATACTTGATTAAATAATAGTCTTCTTCGTTGAGAAAGAACACTACTTCTTAAATATTTTGACTCCGCCATCGCGATGAATGTAGTCGCGAAACAAGTTATTTGATTATTGCTACTTTTCGCCATTATGTGTAATATCCAATTTTGTAAAATTAATTACAATGTTCATAGTTTATTTCTCGTTCGAGATTTTACGAGCAAAATAATACTCCGTTAAACTGTAGTCCTCACCGTTGTCGAAGAACACTACTATAATATTTTGTCTCCCCCATCGCGGTGTGGTCGTGAAACAAATGAATGAAAATTGAAACGATACGCATTGGAGTCTAGAGGAGTCGTTGTTCCGCAATCGAGGAAACCCATGAAGAAGCGTTTCCATCGCTTAGGACGCATCGCTTCTCTATTTACCGGGAGGCATAGAGAGAAAAAGAATTCGAGACCGGCAGCAAAACACCTCAAAGAACGCTCCATCATGAAGTGCACTCTCTTGATGACAGCATCCACGGCGTAACGTGGCTCGTCCTGGAAGCGGAAAATCATTTTCTCGCGCGGTGATTCGCGGTCCCATGGAGATTCGCGAGGAAGAAAGCCGACGGTCGAAGATCTCACGGTCGATTATCTTTACGGGCAACATTACCGAACCATTAGGAGCGTCGTCGTCGTCGTCGTCGTTGGCGTCGCAGCCACCGCCGATGACGGTTCCGCTACGCCTCTGACGTCACGGCGTCGAATTCGAGCGTGGGCGGGCACGTCGAAATGGCTCGTCTCCCTTCGTCTAAGAGCGTCTCCGCTACTCGCCCCAATCCTGGCCCGCGTCCTCCGCCACCTCGACGGCCACCGCCTCTCGCCTCCTGCATTAAGCACTTCGCAACGACAATTTGCGATACATTTGCAAGAGCCCGCGACTTCGCGTTCCATCCTACTCCGCGGAAAATTTCTGAAAAGCGACGCAGTAGGTACACCCCCGGCATCTCCACCCTGCGAGAGAGAGAAACAGAGAGACGAGAGTCAAGAGAACACCGTTTTCCGAGAGTTTCTCTTCGAACGATTCCAACCGGCTGAGGATACGTTTTGTTCCGACATTTTACGGACTTCGCGGTTCTTTAATCGCCTGCTAAGTTGTGCTCTTCGGGCGTGTCTTAAGTAAATTTTGTTTAAGAGTAATCGTTGGACACCCCCGGAGAATCGTGAATTCTCGACACTCGAAAATCAGGGATGTTTCCTTTTAATAATAACGATAATAAAATTTGGTGAATGGGAGAGGAAACCTTTTGTAATCGTTTATAGGCAAGAGATGAATCAGTTGACGCTCGTATTGTTAACGCTTGTAATCACACAATTTATACAGCGGTTATATCGAAGGCGGAAGTTATTTCTAGTAGACGCTGGTGAGTAGTTAATATGAAACAGCCAAAATTTCAGGGTATATATATCTCCTTTCAAGAGTTAACAGATTTAGCTCGATTTGAAGCGACGTTGAAGGCATTTTTTATTGAATGTTCAAGATGCTTGTTGGTTATCAAGCATCTTTTCGATCAGTTTGGTCTAGGTAAGAATATCAAACAACCGTCGGAAGTATTAATTAGTAATAAAGCTATTGCTAGGCTGGGTTATTAAGAAACTTTATCAGAGGTTGAGTTACAGAACTCGTTTCCAGTGCACCGAACCATGAACCCACGAAAGCGGTAATTTCAACAACGAATGCTTCCGTGAATCGTTAATTAGGATCGTAACTTTGAAAGTAATCTGGAATCGCATTTCACGGTGTGCCGATGTACCGCGTACGAAGTCGATTTATCAGCGAGGCCAACGGTTGTCATGGGGATGCGACCCGCCCCCTTAAACCGCCTTGCAACCCCCATGCAAACTGCTCATGGAGGCTCAAAAATAGTCTTCTTCACCTCGTAAAACCTGCTTGATCTACGAACGTTTATATTTCATTCTGTAGTTGATGTCGAATTTTAAAAATTCATCCCATATTTTAAGCATTTCTCTTCTTCGTTAAAAAATAAATTTAATTGGTCAGGTACGCGTCATTTTGGTCTATCTTCATAGACAAATAGTATGATTGGAAAATGGAGAAAAGTTTTGGGTATTTAAAATACCAACAACGATAATCTTTGCTACGAATATTTCAAATCAACATTTACATTTGATCAAACGAACAGTAAATCTTTATTCTTCAACCGTCAGAAGACATTTATACGGCGTTTAAAGTCTCCCAAACGATTTCTCGCGAGAGTCAATGACTTATCTGCCGAGTATCAATTTAAAAGTTCCACAGCGCCAGATCCGAAAACGATTCACGTGGCTTTCTCTTCTTCTCCACCGGGATTTCTTCTTTTCGACAACGCGTGGATAAAGTTATCCACGATACGGGAGCACGCAAGACCAATTCCAAGCCGAGTGGATGATGAATCGTCGAGGTAATTAGAAGCCGCGGTATGTGGAAATCGAAGTGCCCCGTTGAAGCCAATCGTTCAGATTTAATAACTCTTTCGCGAGCGATCATCGATCTTCTCGAAAACTATCCGTTTCGTTTAACCGCCCGTAATTGCGAGACAATCGTAACTCATTCGTGGAGCTAATCGGTGCCTCTTAGTCGCCGAAAATTAGTCTCTCCATTTTTGGCGCGACGACCGAGCCTCGACGATCTATTCAATTATGAGCAGTTCCCGTTCGAATACATTATTTGGTTATTTTTCTGGGAGCTCGTGATAAACAGGTTCCAATCCCATCAGATGCAGAGCATCGCTTTTCTAGGTGCAAACCGGAATACTGGAATGTTAATGGCCACTTATTTCATCTCTGCCGCGATCCTTTTAGCACGACGTTAGCGCGGCAAAAGTCGAAACATCCGGAACCTGTTTTTCGAATTTTCTGAATGTTCAGTATCATTACAATTCAAATCTAAGAATAACGAAGAGATTTCCAACCTCCTTTAAACATTATGTACACGCTCCAATAATTTTAATAAACCAGAGCAGGTAATTCGTCTAAAATAAAAATGTTTCATCGAAACATCATTGAAATGTTATGTTTTTTCACGTCCACGGCGGCTCTCCCACGACTTGAAAGGTATCCGCAGTACTCCTACTTAATTGTTGTTTGGTATCAAGCAATTTTTTTCAAGCCTCGCCGCCTCAACGTACGAGCACAAACACGCACATCGAGTAACACGTTAAAGAGACTCCCGCGTTCGCGGAGGCGCCCTTTTGTCGTGGAGGCCGCATTTTTAACCTCTGAACCGACGCTGACGGTCGCCGCCTCTTTACGTCCCGACGTTTACAAACGCCACTCTCTGTGTTCTGTAATCCCACAGCACCGAATGGAGTGTTTTCCTTTCTCTGCAACGATGCTCTCGCCCTTTGTCCGCCCGTTCAAACGAACACGAAGTTTATTACATTCGAGAAGTTCGCGGTCTTCCCACACGTGTGGCGCTAGGATCGTTGAAAATTGGACGCCATAGCTAGATTCGAGCATTCCACAGAATTTAATCCATTTTTAAAATGATTTCATACTCTTTATAATACGTAGTAGTTGTTTGATTGTAATTATTTTATTTTATATTTTATTGATATTATTCTCGGCGGAGTATTATTTTCCAAGCAGTCATCTCTCTTACCTAATCCTGGCGTGCGTAATCTGTTACGAACACGTTTCTTTAATAACTCATAATCTTTTTAAGAAACTTATAAGCTGGCAACGGTTCGTTTAGAGTCAAAAATTTATTCTCAAAACGCAGTAATACTTGAATTCTTGAATTAATAACGCGATAGAAATTCGTGCAACTCGTAGTACGTATGTGTTTGAATTCATTTTCTCGTTTCAACAATCTACTCTTAGTATAATAATCGACGTATGGAATTGCGATTACGACTTGATAATACAGTTTTTTAAACTAAATCTGATCTTATTTTGGATTCCATTCCGAAAATAATAACGAGGGTGTTAAACCTGAATAATCAATGGACAACTGCAGACGTTTGTTTCGGTAATGCACATTCAGAATAGTGGTTTTCGTCCGATAGATACGTCTTCTGACCCGAAAAGTGGAGTCCGGAGGTATCGCAAAAAGCTGTCTATAAATACGTCAGAGAGCAAGAGACACTGGGGGTCCGAATTCGCACAAACGGAAGCGTGTTTCTTCTTTGAATTCTGTGCCACCGAACGGAGGTGAAAAGAACCCCCTGCTGCGTGTTGTTGGCTACTCGGCTACCTACCGTGCCGCTGGTGAGGTCCGCCTAAGGCCTGGCATTCATCATCGTGGACCACCTCCTGTGACACTCGTCGCCTCGAGATTAACGCTAGATTCAACGTTCCGAGTTTATTTTCAAGCCTCGTATTAGCATTCGAACGTCTCCGAGTATAAGATCGAAAGCTGGCTAGGACAGAGAGTTGGGAATTAGCTTGTTAAAAATCGCAGAAGGACAAAATCACGATCAGGATCAATGTTCTGTGTGCCCGTTGCTCGACTCGCTATTCTTGGAAGGAACTTTTCTCGAACGGCGTGTCTAATAGCGTTTAATAACACTGCAGGTTCGCCTAAAAACCGGTCGGCGACATCGGAACGTACCGTAGGCAGAGATTGATGCCGGGACAACGTTGTTAATTCTTCGTTTTGCCCGGTGGTATCGTGTACCGCCCCGTGTACTTACATATTACGCGTAATCTTTAATATGCATAAATAAGATTGATAGGCCCCACGTGCACGCCGGAATTTCGATGGGACTTCCGCGCGAACGAAGCCGCGTCCTTCATCACCAAGGGGTACCGGGAGCCTTTAGCAGCGCCTGAAGGTGGAAATTAATCCTTCTTCCAGGATTTTTCATTGTCGTCACCGACCGTCTCATTCGAGAACCCAATAATTACGAGCCCTCGATCGCTTCGACCTCGCTGGCGAAACGACAGACGTTACGTTCTCTTGTCTTTGTTCGTTTTTCCTTCTATTTCGCGTCGCGGGACGACGGCGTCGGGATGCGGAGGATAATGGAACGATCGACGTCGACGTCGTTGGACGCTCGCGGATGAAAGATTGTCCTCATTCCCAAGTTTCGCGATCCTCGATCGTTCTTTAAGCGTCGCTGCAAGCATCGTGCATTTTAACGCGACGATTGCCACACCAAACCCCTGGAATTGTCCACAAAAGCGAAATTTTGTTCTTGGATTATTGGAAACTAGCATACACAGGCTCGTTAAATAGATTCAATAAATTCAAGAAACAAATAAAAATTAATTTTAAATTAGAAGCATTTATACATTTTTCTGGGAAAGAAAACAATTTTAAATAATTTTAAAATGACATGATATAATCGCATCCAAGTAACTAGTATATCAAAATAAATTCTTGAAAGTTTGATACTATCTTGAAAGATTCTTTTTATCGAACGAAGTGATTTAATATTCCGTTTCGTTCAATTTTCGATCCGCGATATCAAAGTTACCGACGAATTTATTCTGGTATACGAAGAAGAGAAGCAAAAGTTGACCTAAAAAAATCTCAAACTATTGACCTTGAAGGAACAAAACTCCTTTTGCGTTATATCTACCCCTTGTAATTATGCAAATTATGCCGTTAACATTTTGTAGTATCCTGAAAACTAATTAAGTTATTCAGGTGTTCTCTTTCAGGTGGACCACCCCATACACTCCGCTTCGTATGTAACGAATCCCCCCTGTGTGCATAATTGATTACCGTTGTTAAAGATAAATTGATATAATTTATAACGCGTCCAGGTATTAACACATTAAGTACCGCGTCGTTCGCGTATAAATGACAGTAATGTTTCTTGATAGACCACGTCATTCATATATCAGTGATAGGTGTTATTATGTAAAAACGCGTATCATTCAGAGTATAAATAAAACGAAAATTTAATAGGCTCGCTCCTCTCGAACACAAGGATGCACTTGAGTCCAGATTATAAATCTGTTATCGCGAAACAAAACAGCGTAACTTATGTGCAAAAGCTTAGCCCAAATTCCCTCCTATAGTTTCTGATTACACTCGTTCGATCTTTATTGAACCAACGCTCCAATTTTGGACAATGTTACAGAGACTTTGAAAGGTAAAGCTTGAGAATTAAACAAATTCTCTCGATGGAACGATGTTACAATTATAGAATACCGTCGAAAATAGGGCGTGTTGGCCGTTTTCCAAAATGCGACGGAGCAGGTGCGCCGAAGCATATGGTCGGCGGCGTAAAAATTCGTCGACGAGAGTAGAACGCGTAAAAAATGTGCCACGGGGTAGAGTACCCTTTGATACTCGCGTATTACTAGGCAATCAAAATATGCTTAAAAGCATCGCGCGATGTCGTTCCGTCCCCGGGGGCGAAATTCCGGATTGCAAAGCCACGGATTAGCTCCGGGACGCGCGACACGGTGTAACCGCGATTGAAAACCGACCGTCTCTCGCCGGTAATAAACACAATTACAAATTTAACGCGTTCGCCCGACGGCTCGTGGAATCAGACGAGTCGCCATTCTTTTCTACGGAATCGTTGTGATCTATACGCAAATGAACCGCGACGAATCGCGGAAGAATCGAGCTCCCGTCGCGGTATCGCTCGGGGAAAAATGGTCTTTTAGACGGGGATAAAAAGAGGAGAAAAAGTAAGAAAGAAAGAAGCGGGTACGACGGTAGGTAGCCAGGACGTTCCAGCAGCGGGAGAACAAAAGGACAACGACTTTAGTTCCGCATGGACCTTTCACGACCGCCGCGCGGTGACGTTCGTTCGCTCATCTTGTTCTCTTTCGTTCTCCTCTCGTTTCGACTCCTCGAGTCTATCATCCCGCGCTTCCGCCGCGAGCAATACCGCGCTGCCCGCAAAGAGATACGCCGATGATGATGATTAATCGTCCTACCTTTGTCTCGCGATAATGAGATTTTCGTTTGCGCAATGCGTCCACCTGTGAGAGCCTCTCCTTCGGGATCTCTGCTATCTTCCTCTACGTTTCCTCTGGGAATTCACGTCCGCCGCGACAACTGCTCTCCATTCTGTCGATAAAAAGATACGATGGAAGAGGATCGTCGTAAATGGTTCGCGAAGGGTCGTTCAAAAAGTAATTCCGAAATGCAGATAAACGGAAGAGAATTGATTTAATTTCAGAAGTGTTCTCTGTAATCCAGGATAACACCCTGAAGAGGTTCCCTTAATTTTGTGTATAATTAGGAGGGGGTTGTACTAGATCTTTTAGTGTAGATTGACTTGGTCACTAAGAATAAGTAGATCTGCAAGAGTTTAGGATGTTTAATGATACAAAGGGGTTTGCAAATAGAAGGCCACGATCATCCAAAAAGTAATTCACGAATGCAGATAAATGGAAGAAAATTGATTAAATTTCAGAAGTGTTTTTTCCAATTCAAGAAAACACCGTGAAGAGGTTCCCTTAAATTTGAGTACAATTCGGAGAGGGTTGCACTGGATCTTTTAGTGCAGAATGACTTGGTTACTAAGAGTAAGTAAATTTGCAAGAGTTTAGGATGTCTGATGGTACAATGGGAAGGGTAATCGAGTGTTGGGGATCTGACACAACGAGAAACGAGTGAAAGGTTCCGTGGTTGAGACACTCGTACCCCGAAAAGGAGAAGTCGTTGTTAGGGAAGCGAGCATGCACATATATAGATACAATGGCGACGTGGACGCGAACGCAAGGAAGCGTGGAACATTTGACTACGGGCTGTCAGAGTGTCAGCCAAGCCCATCCTCTTTCACAACGTAGGAAATATTGTAATTGCCTGTGCGGAATTTCCTCTGCGACATACGCCACCCGAACATTATCCGATTCGATTCCCAAGGGGTTCAGGAACCTCGTGCCCTTGACCGAAAATGACTTCAACTCTTATTGGCTAACCTCTAACTTCGGAAGACATCGTTGTTCACGATCGTGCTTGGAAATCGATAAAGAAACACTATTTTAAAATAATCATTTCATAAATGGGTGAAGCCTTTTACAATTTCTTAGATTGTAAAATCGAAAGCTGGAAGTTCGTCGGTTGTTTCTTCGCGTCTGGTTTTCAAAAATACTTAAAACAATTACCAGATAGTAGATAACGATAGGTTTATTTTTTACGAGATAATCGTCACTTTTGGACAACAATGGAGTAATTTCTAGTTGCAGCCAAAGGGTTAAGGATCCTTACGAAATCGAGCGTTTTGTTCGTTCCCATAGACACTGCGGACGAATCGTACGAAACAGGGAGGAAATAAGAGAGAAAAAAAAGGAGTACGAAGAAGGAGGACGAAAAACACGGGAGGGAATAGGGTGGACACGAAGAACACGAAGTCCGCTTGTAGAGGCATGTCGCTGGCCCGATTGTTCTCTTCTTCCCGGCCCTCTCCTAAAACGGGCTCGCGAAGTTAAGAGATTCGCCGGCTCGGCGGGCGCGAGCAAAGCGATTCCTTAAGCCTGCCGATCGATTGTCCGATAATATCGGCCTCATTTGTCAACCGCGGCAAGCCGTTTAAATGCAAATAGAGCAAAGCAATAGGGAACGACCGCTACGGAACATCCACGAAAACCCGCCGGGTGGAAATTAAAATCCCACCCTGACACTTGTCTCGTCATTCTAGACCACCTTGATGTCGCCAACGCATTCTAAATTAACGCGTTTCCTATCACTGATCTCATACACTTAGGGATTAAAAAAAACTTTTCGTTAATAATCAGATCGCTTGTAAATGTATTTCAGGAATCCAAAAAACTGGGACATGGAATAGGATACAAAATGGATATTAATAAGATCTCACTCGCCATTGTTGTATGTACGTATTTAATTTAAAAAAACATACGATATTGGAGTAATAGATCTCTTCGACCCTCGTTATTCACGTACACAAACACCTTCGTACTAACATTGCATTCCGAATTACTTCCATATAATTCTTACCAACTAATACGTAATCTACACTGGTCGTTCATTCAGTCTCAAACTAGCATGCAACATAATCTCACTCTTGGTAATTTATTACTAGAAACGGTCTACGATTGTGGTACAGTCCTATACCTAATATCAAGAAGTATCATTTATTAATATCAAAGGTTAAGAAAGCTTTTTATTAATTTCAAGAGCCCAATTTCTGGGAACATCTTGGTAATTTACCACTAGAAACGGTAAGATTTAAGTACAATTCTGTACCCAATATCGAGGAGTTTAAGCCCTGTAATGTTTGGGAGTATAAAGGATCCATCTTGCCGCTGAATTCTTTGACTGCAAATGTCAAGACGTTACCCACGAAGCCAATTACGCCGCTTCTCACGAAATCTGGACACCTGTTCCCTCTTTGGTTCGTTTTAGACAACCTGAAAATGACGAACGGACAAGGAGACGCGGCCATTGATGGATAGCCCTCTATAAAAATAATAAATTATCGCCTCCAGTGGGGGTCTTCGCTTCAAAGACGAGCCGACATTGTGCTCGGCATGCACACGGCTACTGTTAATTATATTGTGCCGGTGCTGTGAGTACCGCTGCGTGGAATATCATGATTATTATTCGACGGTTCAAACGTTCAACTAAGTTATTCCACGAACAACGGCTCGCATTATCCTGATCAGCTAAAAATATCACGTTGCAACGTATGAAACGTCTTGGTCCAAGATGCGTTCTTCGAACACACTGTATTATGTTGTTCGGGAACGAATGACTGTTTTTAAAATTAATATGTACAATTTCAGACGAAGAAATTATTTTAGCCGCTTTTACGTTAAATTCGTATCCGCGAGTATACTTATTTCTATGTATACCAAAGTATATGGACTTTTGGTATCGTAATTGTTGTTATTAAAGGATACATAGATTGCCTCCTTTGCTTAATCTCTTACCAGAAGGTTTCGACTTTTTTAAACATCCTGTAACGCGTATGGAGGAACAGAATCGTCCTACTTTACACTTGTTAATTTACTGGCAACCGTATCTGTAATATATGTAAATTATATAATATTGAAAATCAGGGCTTACGCTTTCGTTTCGTGTATTCGCGTTTCGAAAGACGTTGGAAGCGGTTTGGTATTTCGTTCCTGATGGCAGGGCGAAAACGCACGATATTCGAGTAATTTTTCTTTACGAGTTTAAACCCAGTCATTCTGCGGTCGAAACCGCACATAATATTAACCCAATTTGCATCAAAAAGTGGAATATTCCGAGCAAGCCAAGTGTGGCCCATATCACTGAGCGAGTAATGATCCACAAGCATCCGCATCGTCGAACACGAAAAATCCGCAAGCAGTGCAACGATTTGATGATAATGGAATTGTTAGTGACGTAGATTACTATACAATCGAATTCTGATGGGGCCGTCGCTTGCAGATTACTTAGCACTAGCTTGTACCCGCTTCTTTGTTAGCGTCGAAGTCGTTTGTGTCGAGAAAATCTATTGCAAAATACTTTTCAATCGAAAAGATGTAAATCAATTTATGTAATATAAAGAAATCGTCAATTGTGCAAATTGTTCGCGAGCAATCGTTACGTTATTCGTACATGTACCGAAACAACTGCATCTAAATGAAAGAAGACAGCTTGCTGGGACCTCGAGGCTCGACCGTGTCAACTGGTCATGTCAGTCGAGAAAAACTAACGATAATCCGGTTCCTGAAATAGGAAAATTCGAAAGCGTGACACGCGCGATCCTGTCGTCCGTCGTTTGTCTCCGACACTTGCCTCCTCGAGTCATTGTTTTGTTCTGAAAACGGGATTTCGAGGAACGGTCGATGGGTATGCAGATTTTACCTACGAGCGTTGCGAATTTCTAGTCCTGCAGGATCTTCCTTATAGTAGCCGCTGTAGTTTCTAGAAGCGTAAAAAGTATTGTTAGTACAGGTCTCTTTGGATGTTTCTCTGCTAGACATTGTCATGGAGAAACGTTAGACTTACGGACTGGTCGATCGAGTGCAACCTTCAGCTTTTCGGTTATCGAAATGTTAAAAAACTAGAGGCAAAAATGTTTCTCTTCTCGAACATATTAAATGATAGATAATCGATTTACTTAAATGACCTCTTTGAAAACGTCTGAGGATTCTGACTTATGGATAAGCGTCAGACTCACAGGCAGGTTTCAACCCTTTGGTTCTCGAATTATTAAAAAGCTAGAAGCAAAACTACTCTTTTTGAATGTATTGAATGATAGTGGATTTATAAAAACACTTCACCATTTTGAGAACGTTCAAGAACTCTGACTTGTGAACAAGTGTCTAACAAGCAAATTTCAACCCTTTGGTTCTCGAATTGTTAAAAAGCTACAGGTAAAAATACTACTGTTTTCGAACATATTAAATGATAGCGGATTTATGAAAACACTTCATCATTTTGAGAACGTCCAAGGACTCTGACTTATGGACAAGTGTCTCGCAGGCAGAATTTAATCTTTGTTTCTCGAATTATTAAAAATCTAGAGGCAAAAATCTTTTCGAACATATTGAATGATAGAAAATCGATTTATTAAAACAACTCAGCCTTTTTAGAAACGTCTGAGACCTCCGACTTTGTGAAGGAAAAATAAAATTTAGGATCGAGCGTGGAATGACCCCGTGAGTCGTGGGGTTGAAGGTACGGGCACGGTAAAGGACGTCGAGAGCATAGCGAGCGGGAAGATGAGGCTGAAGGGAAGAAGGGAACGAAAAGGAATAGGAACTGGCAACGGCGGCGGCTCGATTGATTGCGCTGCAAGAAGTCAGGCCTTGCCTTCCCAGCGATGGTACGGGTGGACAGATGGACGCACGGTTACGTGCTACAGGTGCTGGCCACAGTCGTCCTCTTTCCTGATCCCGCAGGAACGCGAGCTCCGCGATATCCTCGTCTGCTCCTATCTGGTACCGCCAAAGCAGGGGAGAGGGACGTCACCGCTTTTTCTACGTCCCACATTCCGGCCACGTCGGGCATCGCCGAGGATTTTGCTTTCCGTCACTCTTTCGTGCTCCTTTGATCGACATGTCGATACGCGCTCGTATCGCTTCTTGGCGTCCAAAACACATCTCCATCGACTATCCACGGTCGAAAGGACCAAGACGATTCCAGAAGAAATTTTCCCTCGAACGCGCCATTTTCGTGGGACTGAAAACCTCCTACTCGCCGCTGATTCAGGGATCAGTTACTATATTACCGGGATTGACATCATGGGAGTGTTCTTGATTTCGTTCGAGAATTGGACGGTCCGGTGTTCCTTTTATCGCTTACAGGTAACTGTCTCCAGTGATGATTCTTAAAACGAGCGTCCATCTTTCAAACTCAAGCAGGCATTTCTACACAGCGATATCGTCAAGCCTCAGAGTCACCTTTATCTTTCACCGATGGTCATAGTCGACCCCCCAAAAAAGTGTTAATTTTATATTAGGGTTTTATTTTAGATGACTAACAGATTATTACAAATTACTTTATCACTTCGACAACGGCTCATACTTTTCTTCTGGAACATTTCTCACAACGTGGTCCATATTTATATATATACATACATAGTAGATACATTTGTCTCAAGACAATAGATGTCACGCGTCTGTTTATCTGCGTACATATTAACGTAGATCGTATACTACCTTATCGATTTTCAGTTATTCTTAACAAAAAGAATTATCTATTTCAAATGTCTTCATTAATTCCATGGAGGATCCTCTCAGTTGCAATAGAAACGCTCAACCAACGAATCGCTGGGGTTCGTTTTGCGGATTCGTATAGTATACACGCGGATTCTGTTGGTCCGCCGTCATCCCCAGGACGTAAAAAATGTCGAAGCGCGGAAGGAGAGGGTGTCACGGTCGGCTGCCGCGGCAGGGGGTGAAGTTCAGGCCGCGAGGACGCGCGGACACCGAGATGAATTGCGGAACGAAGCCCCCGTGAACGTGGTGCAGCGGTACAAAGTAGGAGAGAAAGCGAAAGAGGACGAGGCTGAGCGGTAGGACAACGGGAAAGAAAGAGGGAGAGCAGCAGAGCGAGATATAAAGGTATTCAGGGTGGCGAAGGTAGCGGCGGCGGCGGCGGCCACATCAAAGCGTCCTCCGACTGCCGGGCTTTGGCTTCGACTTTCCGCGCGTGTTCCCGCGTGCGTGCGTTCCTGTGTGCGTGTGCGTGGAACTCATGCACGCGCTCCACGGTCTCTCCCTCGTGAGAGATCGAGCCGCGGACCGGGCTTCGACGGAGCTTCGATTCCGGTCGAACCGGTGCGCTGCTGGCCGCGTGCGTGCAATTCTGCCGCTCCTGTGCCGCGTGCATTCGTCGTCGTTGGCCCGCTACATGGAAAGGATAATGTCGCAGCATCCTTCCGAACACCGTGGAACGACCGTGTCGCCGCGTCTCCACGCCACCGTTCTTGGGGAACGTCCCTCTCTCTTTTTTCCCCGTCCTCTTAGACCACAGAGAAGACCAAGAGGAGTCTCACGACTTATCCTCCGCCTGGACGTCCGGGAACCAGCGCTTCCAGGTGAAACACAATGAATCCGGCCGCGGTATTCCTGGTATTTTCATCGACGTTCCGCGTCCACGTTGCTCGCTTATCGTATGGCCTTGCTACGAATCCGAAAATCCGACGCCATCGCGGCGAACGTCGCCCGTGACGGTCTCAAACGATCCAAAGTTCACGAGTCTTTTCAACCCTTAAGAGTTTTAAACGGTACAAATATTGTACCATTCTCGATTAGCTGGTCTTCTTATTAGTTCTTTGTGCCACATTTTGCAACAACGAACAGCGAAGTCTAGTATATTAAAATCAACATTCGTTCCTCAGCGTAAGAAATTTAACCCTTAAGTGGACTCTCAATCTCAACTAAATTATTTTACTTAATGTTGAGTTGGTAAATGGAAATCAACTTTCCTTTAAAGCATTTAAACAATACTGAACTAAATTACCAAATAATTACATTCACATATATTAAATAATTGTTAGTTTAAGCTTGCAGAGGGCTCAATAATCCACTTAAGGGTTAAGAACAGGGGCGTGACGGACCGGATCGCTCGAGTAAACGGATCGAGACACGGTTAATCATATTGAATAATAAAATTTGACTAGACACGTACAAAGCAAACTGCGTTATAGTAATCTAGGATCACCCGCTGCGTCATCCTGCGTCACTATGCATTGGATGTGCACCCGGTCCAAAATCCAGCGCCGCGTTAGGGCAAAAATATATTTTGACGGACCAATTTCTCGGTGGTCGGTTGGACCGGGGCTAATTTGAATTTCGCTCGAATTGAAAGGCATCGCGCGACGCGTCAAAAAGATTACGGTTACCGCGCGGTGGAAAGCCGCGACAATAGTAATTTGCCGTAATAACTCGTCCACGTATGGAAACACTTCAAATAATGCCAACCGTGACGGCTGTTGGGAATCCTAGAATTTTCCTGGCAACTGCGAGCGCCGCGTACGAGGCGCCGTATTTTCTACAGCGGCAGCGATTAATGACAGGGCAAACACGCGAAATTGCCGCGGTTCGTTCGTTTATAATAAAATCCAGATCGGAGCGTTTCACCCGCGTCGATTTGTCCAACCGTCCGTGAAAATTTTAAGTACCCGGCGATCTAGGTTTCGAGACATCGTTAAAATTCACGCAAAGCTTTCCTTTTCATTCATTTTGACGATAACTGCGATCGATTAATATTTTTGCCATTGTGAAGGTCGTAAATGATAACTTTTAAAGCGATCGTAGTGTTAGAATGGAGAATGGAGGTTCTCCGTTTTCCACTGTATCGAGAAAGAAGATGTGATAGTTGAGAAAAACGCGGACGAGACATAAATTTTTGATCGATCAGCGTCGGTGACACACGGCGACGCGAGGGGAACAGTTTATAAATTTACCTGCGAAATAACGCGCCGTGGCGCGCGCCTATCGTTAATTTACCAAAACGAGGAGAAAGGATGGTCGAAGGAGAAGGAAAAAAGGACCAAACACGGAGAGGGATAGAGATTGACGAAGAGGACGAGGAGGATGCCGGATCCTGACCACCGAGCTGGGTTACTCCCGATCGTAAAGTAACCGAGGCGCAGAAACCCGACGAAACGTGCAATTGAAGCGTCGAGCGAGCGTGATTACCGTCATCAGCGAAGTTCAAATACCGGTGTAAACGCTTCGCACTTTCGACTCGCTTCGATATGCGATTGTGCGAGATCGTGAGCGGCTCTACACTTTGATCGGGGGACCCGTATTACGAGAAATCGTTCGCAGCGTCGTGTCAAGAGGGGAAAGAAGAGAAATTGAAATCGCTTCGAGTGTAAAATCATTTGCTACGTCGACCCGATAAACCTCGGACGATCGGGATCCCCCTCCATTGGCGTACGGCTAACCAACATCAGGATCCGATTCACGGTCCTGTAAATTTTATCACCGAAGACTAGAAAACCTTCTCAAGGAATATATCCATATTTTTTAGTAGACGTTTCAAGGTACCGCACGAAAGTTCTGTGTTTAAAGAAACAAAAGCAAGATTTTGCATTCTTTTAATTAATTCGTAATTTATATATTCCATACTCGGTTGTGCTTCGTTCGTAAATTGGAATCCGTATTAAATGGCGTCCATGTGAGCAAAAGCTATTTTACGAACGAAGCATTTTTATTCGATCCACGGAAATGGAATTAGCCCGATCCTGGTTCGATTTAACAAACATCGGAGATTACTCTCGAACGGGTTTCATTGCCCTATCGAAATTCTAAATTCATGACCGCGTGTTAAACACGAACGCGCATTTTCACTCTGTACGTGTTACTTTACAGGGATAACGTAATGGATCCGTTAAGAGCGTGGCGATCAACTTAAACGCCGGCTCTAAATTACTCGAGTTAATTTTTCAGTTACTCCGCCGTAATAGCGCCGCGATAAGTAATAACGGCAAGAGTAGCAAAAGAACCGATCATTTTGCTAAATAGAAGGCATTATTGTTTTTCATTATCTTTTCTTGCTTTTTAATCTACATTTTACGGGCAGCAATTTTACGTGTACGCGTTTATTTTATATTACAGCGTTTCTGTTATCGAATTATAAACGCTCGTGGCACCGTGGTTCATTTCTTCTTCCATTTCCGATCGGTCCAGTTGAAATGTACCCTGTATTTTTACTATTCTTGCTGGCGTTCCTCTTCGGCGATTCCTGAAAGTGCATTCGCAATCTGCGATACTGCATCTGCCATCTGCCAGCATGTGGTCCAACTTCGCTTTTTAGACGTGCACCGTGGCGTCCTCTGAACGAATGCACTCGAAACGCTTTGTTAAAGTCGATGGGGAAAGTATTGACCACGAAAGAACTCGAGGAGGGACTTCCGGTGAACTTCGAAGTATACTTCGTTACGTTGTAATCATAATAATACTCTATGACCGTTGTAATATATTTTAGAGTATAAAACACAGTACAACGATAGCTACATTGAATATTCTCTGCTTAGATCCCCTTAAGAATTAAAAATTTAAATCTTTAATAAATGCACTCCATTGCTCGAAGGTATAAGCCTGGATCGATGGACTTTAATTTCACGGGATATATCGAGAGAATTAAGATATTCCTTCGGTTTCTGTTCCATTGGTTGAAACAAGATCAATTACTTAGGACAATTTACTGTTCTAAACGATCGATCTGGATTTCCATTATTCAATTACGGCCATCCACTTGCTTTCGTTCAAACGATTCACACGGGGGCATGCAATTAACGTCTGCAAGCTACTTAATAATATAACGGTCAATTTGTCACGATTAGCTACCGTAATGATAGCTCGCGCGGATAATTTATTGTTAATTATTCTCGGTACGGTTGTAGGTATGTATCCCGCGGCACGTCCATCAGGCGGCGACAACTAAATTGACAACTAATGGAAATATTGCACGCACCCATAATCAGTGGAAAAATTATCTCGCCGTCGCGGCAGCGCTAAAGCTTCGGCCGCACTTAAACTCCCCCTCCTTCTTTACGGCACATCGTAACAGCAACTCTGCCTGATATTATGTAGTAATTAGGTTATCTCCGTGATCGTCAGTAGCAATTTGCCGCCGGCGTTAATTGTAGTAAAATTTAGTGGCTTCGGAATGAAAAAGATTGCACCATTTAATGGCGGCGCCACCGGAGATTCCATCTCCTCGTATTCTTAACCTACAAAATCACGGCTGCAACTAAGTACGCCGATCGATCTTATCATTTAAGTAGCGGCGTTGATCATCTTAATCGATCTATTAATGTTCTTTTCTAACGTCCTTGCTAAATTAATCATTGTGTTTAAGATATGGAAAGCGAAACACGCTCGTAAACGCCGTGAAATGCAATATAATATGAAAACGGTCTACGTTAAGAGCACCGTGATGAGATAATCACTCGACAAAGAGTACTTTACGTTCATATTTATTTACTAGATATTGATACGATGAATTCGAACCTAGAAATTAAATCTGTCTTCGGTCCGATACTTCATAGTCTTGTGATACAGAGGCGATCGGAGCAAAAATGTAAAGCAGGATGTTCCGTGGTTAAAACATGTTTACTTTGTAACACGTTGTCCTTGTAACGGAAAAAGAATCTTATTAAACACGATATCATGGCAACCGACAACGCTCTCGACCAACCGTCTCTCTCCTCGCGGATTTTCAACGGCGGTTCACCTTGAAAAGTACCGTCTACGCGATTCTTGGGGCTCCGTGCGGCAAACGTGGTTCAACATGCCGCGTCATGACGGCCGAAAAAAAAAATTATGCAGGAACTGGCATTACACGAGGTGCGCATAAAGTTCCATGAATTATCGCGTGGCTCGGCGTGCCCCGAGTGTGCGGGACTTACGTGTTCGGGGAAGCAATGCTCCTGGTATGGCCGCAAGATGGGCTAGAGTTGCCGATCTAACCTATACTTACCGTCACTGAGATAATCTAGCGCTAGGTCTAACCCACTGTAATCCGAGCGCCGGCACAGTCGTGTCGGGGACTCTTCTCTTCCTGCTCCATCCCGCTAAGTATGCTTCTAGCACGTTCATTCAACAAAAATTGACAATGCAGCGTTTAACAACCGAATTCGTTTGTTACGGTACATCGACTAGCCGTACTCCTATCTGTGCTCCCAGTTAGGTCGTTCTCCGTTGATCGATATAAGGTCCACCTCCATTGAGTGGTTAATTAACCTCCATTGAGTGGTTAATTATCCTCCATTGGGGCTTCTTTATCCCTTTACCAACATAGATTTATACTAGTCTATTTAATTTTGGGGGGAATAGCAGGAATAATAAATCTGCAAATTATAAATAAATGATATTTATTTCGTCTAGTTGCAGATTTCTCTCATTCACAGTGTTATTGGATAACATCTTATTCGTTAGAGATCACAGCTAAGGCAATTTTTAATTATCTGTTGCATTTTTTCGTAGCTGTCTTGAATACATGCTCCTAAAGGATTTCACAAGCAGTGGAGGTATATTGTTTCATAAATAAATACCACTTTCTGTTTAAAAAATTCGAGAGTCTTCAAAGAAGTGTCCCATTATTGACCTATTGGTTTAATTATAATAAAACATGCATTCACTTTGCGGTTTATTAATCGTGTCCGATATTTACTTTCGATGATTATAATCAGATGATTATAATGTTTTGGCCAACATTACTTCGATTCGAGTAGGGGCTCGTGTCGGTCTGATGGTGGTCTGTACTTTAGGAGCACCCTGTAGAGGTCTGACAGTGACCTGCAAGGGGTCCGCAGGCCGTGGGTGGTGTGGTATCCTATGGGTGAGGAGGGCTCAGCCAATGGGAATGAAACGTGGGTGGTTGTAGTGACCCGAGTTTTCTCGACGGCCTTACCTTTGCGTGGGTGTAGGTTGCACGGTTTGCAGGATGCACCATCTTTCAAAATGGTGGCCGTGCCCCCCTATGCCTCGAGTCGCGGCGTTCTTTCCATCCGATATGGCCGTCGTTTCTCGAATTCGCGACGGTGTAAAATATCAGACGTACACGTTAATAACCGAGAAATCTTTTCTTCTCTCGGCGTGGCGCGAGCGTAATTCTCGCAGGACGAAATTGTTTCCAAGAAACAGTACCGTATCACGTTACGACACGAGCGCATTAGCTATCGGGACCCGTTTACTATGATAAAACGAAAAAATATTCACCGTAAATGCAACCGAACAGGCAATATTGCTTCCAGGAAACTTCCAGGCGTTATTACGACGCGATCGATTATTGATTTTTCTATCCAAGAAGTGAAAATTACAATCGTCGGGCACGCGGACGCGCGCGATAATGGAATCGGCGTACAAAGACAGATTCGAACCGACGTATTATATAATCAATTACCCATCGATTTTGTAAATTGGAAAAGCAACTGGGTGGAAAGAAAAATCGTATCGTGTGTCTAAAAACAAACTAATACCTCGAAACTATCTGTAAGCAGCAACACGTCGGAACGTGGCTGCATCGACATGATTACAGAGTTACTCTCGTCGAGGTAACGATCGGCAGACTCCATCCGCAGACAATTTAATCCCAGTCGATAGATATATATTTAATTTTGCTTGTTTCATTACTGAAACTCCTGACAATCGTTGCAATTGGTTCGACATCCTTCCTCGTACATCTTTGATGCCATACTTCGCGATCGATTACCTTCAACGCCCGAGAGAATGGATAAATCATTAACCAGAGGAGGATAGCGATTCGAGCGAATAACTAGATCGCGGTAATTAAATGAGATCATCGTGGACCAGCCCCCGTGGCAAAAATACTTTCCTCGGGTTGAAACTGGTTTCCAAGAATTTTTTCGCATTTTAATTACACCCTATACGCAGCCGCAAAAATAGAGTCCCGGGATAGGATAGCCATCTAGCGCGATTATGATGTAACAGGTACGCGATGCAATGCACGATAGTGCTTGCCAGGATCAAATCACCGCCATTTCGAATTCGCGTCCTATATTCCTTATTCTTTCGATACTCGTATCTTATACGGCTCTATCGATAATTGGACGAAACGGATAGGGGCGATAAAAACATCGAAATCGACTGTACTTTGTGCAAGAAACGGAAGTTCGACCATTGTTAAGCCCACGAAGTATAGAAACTAAATTTCGTATCAGCGATTTTCGAATGAAATTTAAAACGCGGAGTCTGAAACAAACTGAACGACGTCAGTGAATTTCTAACGGCGGGATTCCTCGCGAGCGTAACCGCGAGGCAGAGATGCGATCTTATGAAGCCGAACGGCGCGCGTGCACGCGATTTTCACGCGAATAAAGAAAAAAAAATGAAATCGAGAAGAAACCGGAGCCCCGTCCGCTTCTAATTTTCAATTCCATGTTTTACCACGGATTATCAAAGGCCTTAGAGGGAATTGTAATTTATCTAATCGCGATCTACGTCGACGCACGCTCGCACCGCGGAAGTTGCTCCTGCGGTCTCTGTGCTCTTCGCGCGCCGACAGGACGTCGACGGAAATTCCGAGTCTCTCGCGGCTGCTACGCGAAGATTAGAATCGCCGACTAGCGGCACTATCGATGGAACGTCCTGTAGATACGCGACTAACACTTCGACGTTCCCAGGCAAGGTCCTGGCCGTGTCGGTTCCTTGGAAACAATTACGCCCCGTGGCTTATAATAACGAGCCGTTCTTCTGGAATCGTAGGTACATTCGTATACGTGCATTACTCACACAATGGCGGGCTTTCCTCGCGGACACGCGCGCCCGCCGTGCACTACGAAGACGGATAGCCTCGTAAATCTATTGGCAGAGCGCATTCTCTCGTTTTCGCATCCCGATACCTTTTTTTTCTCTTATTCTGGTGCGCCCGGTATCCCCTACGGGCCTCCTCGTTTCGAGATTTATCGACCAACGTCAAAATGCCGAAGGCGTCCGATCCAAAATGGCCCGGAATAAAGTTGCTTCACCCCTTTCCCGAATCCCAAAACATTCCGATGTAACGAGTAGTCGGAGCACTGGTTCTTACTATTTTAGAACGACGGTGGGGACTTTTGCTGGCTGAAAACGTTACACCTGTGGTGGCTGATAACTTGTCAAGATGTCCATCGGAGATACTAGTGACCTTCTCTTTCTTTTCTCTCTCTAAATTATTCTCTTGATGATTTTGTTCCTTTGATTTTGGCGCATTTTAACTCAAAAGGCGTTTTTAGAGTATACTGGAACCGTAACACTTGCGTATACAGCTAGATAATAAGTCTGCACGAGATAACTCACGATTAAGGAACGAAACAGATCTTCAAATTTCGAAAATTGTAATTTCACCGATACACTGGGGCACACAAACTGTCCAAAAAATATTTTCTAGCTAAAATCTTTTACGAATTTTAGACGGCTTCGAAAGTGCCGTCGAAAGTTTTGTGAAAACGATCATTTCCTTACGGATTCTTACTCATAAATGAAATCAAATAGATAAAGCATATTCTTATGCGATCACAGTGATACCATTATGGAAATGTTTGTTTGTAAGAATGTTTACGCAATAATATATCGCAATTTGTCTTCGTGTGTTCTTTTTTATCAAAGAAACTGTGAAAAGTAACTGCTACAAGGAAACAATTTGCCTTGTAAGGCAATACGAGTAGTCATACTTGTGCTGCAGAATAAATCCGGTTAACGCGATACGATTTCCACTGGTATCCTTTAAATACTATGTATCTTGGGGAGCTGCCTATAAATAATGCAGAGAAGTAATTAAAAATGGTTACAAAACGTTACTTCTTAACAGTGTATATGGATCTAGTACATTATAAAACATCCCACGATCGAAAGGATGCATACGATTTATGTAATTTTGAAGTCATTAAAGATAATGACGAGTCATGAACGGAAGTGGATAAAAGAAAGTAGTACTACCGATGATAATATTGTTGATATTTCATGTAAAAGAATGTCAAAAGCCAAAAAATTAAAACTATTAAAAGAACAATTATTAACATAATAATTATTTGGTATAGATTTAGAAATGCTCTAAAACCTGGATTCACCGTATTAGCTTTAGCAAAATTAGGCTCTCAACAATTTCTCGCATTGACAGATTACTATCATCTTTGTTTAGCGATTAGAGTCAAATGAAGCGTTTGGACCAAATGTAAAAGAGAATTTGTTTAGTCCAATAAACGTTTTTTAGAACTTTATATACCAAACAATGTCATAAAAATTATCATCTCGATTCAAGCGAGCGTAATATGTCGTCCATCGTGCGTTACCGGTAAAATATGCATTGCAAATGGCGCAGATTGCGTTCATAATGCTGTTGTCAGACATTTGAGTATAAAGTACATGCTTAACTTAATTGCGAAGAATTGGATAGTAATAAATTATTTATCAAAATATTCTTGCCCGGCACTCTATACGCGTGCAATCTTCCGTTACTTTATTATTTTATAGTCCATCGCAACCAACCAGTGTTTACAGAGACAACCGTTGTTTCGAGGAACGTACCGCCGTTGTGGGACACAATGTACTATTACGATAATGGCGATTGACAGGAATAATGTAATCGTTCGCCTCTACCTTTTTAAGAAGACGAAAAATTGTTAGGATCCTACCGTTTCAATGGCGTACCCGTCCGCCATCATAAGTAGTCTGTCAATCAAACGAACAATTGCATGCAGCGATCGTTTCGTGCAAAATATTAGCTGTCAACCTTAACCAACAATTCGAGCCAACGTTTCGAGAAAAGTTACACGATCGATAGGAAAACGAAATAAATTCGCCGTCCGCCATAATTATTCGGTAACGGTCGTCGCGTTATTATGCGTCAATATTTCCGGTAAACGCGTGTTACACGATTCGACGGGGCAATTTTCAAAAAGTGCAGCGGCCGACGTTCGCAAGGGCTCGTTCCAACGGCGTCTAGCCGCGCCATCTTGGAGGCCGCGGATATATTCGCGCGGCGAAAGAAATCCATACACCACGCGCTTGAACTTTTCTTACGCAGGATCCGTAATAACCCAATAAATCAGAGCAGCCTGCCGGTGCAATTACGTCCCATGGCTGAAACTCGGCGAACCCAACCCTTCTCGTAAATATTGCCCTCCGCAGCGAGCGCAGTATCTTTTCTGGTCTGCTTTTTCTTTCCTCTCCGTCTTTTTTCTCGCTGCTCTCACGACCCCGGCGCAACCGTAGGATCCTCGTGTACCCCGTGATGCGCCAGGGTTGTCGATGATGTCTGTCTTCCTCGTCCCTCTTCCCGCCTGCCTCCCGCGATCCCCCTGTTTCCTCCATTTTGGTGCTTTCCTTTTGCGTGCGCCAGAGATCCGGGCGCATAGTGCAACCATGGGAACCGCCGCGAAGAGAAAAAGAGTTAGACTTTTGGGGGATTTAATTGCCGTCGAGCGATCTGTTAATTCCCAAGTGTCAGCCCGTGGAAGCAGTCCGAGAAAAAAATGTTCGAAGGCATGCAATAAAAGAGACCCTCGAGACCGGCGCAGGGAATCGTACAGCGCGTTCGAGGGTTAAATAATTTCTTTCGTTTGATGGATGGCGAAAATTTATGATCGAGAGATACGTTCCGATGCAGGTCTCGGTACCTAGATGGAAAATGTAATAAATATCGCGGCGTTATCTGCTCAACCTGTTACCACGCAAACTAAATGAAGATCAACAACGTGGCGCTCGCATCGCTACAGCTGACGGTATAACTTCGGTTAAGTGACCAAAATTATAGAGTCATTACATTGCATTGTGACATTTATTGCCCTCGGATAATACCGTGTCATTTAACTGCCAATAATACCGTGCATCTTCTGCGGCGTCTTAATACGTTAAACTAACAATTTATCGCGCGTTCGCTAACCGGCGAAAAACGGTACTATCGGACAAAATTCGTAATCGAGGAGGCCGTTTCTAACGATTTCGATATTTACGAATAGATTGAACGGTTAAATTAGAGAATCCTTTGCCCGTCGATACTTTTCGGACCACCGTTTCTATTCGTGATAATAATTTTTGCGAATAAGCATGTGGAATTGTGCGTCGGCAGTGTCGGTCAACCTAACCTTAAATTGCGCTGCGTACGCCCCGGATTTTGCACGCGGCAAATAAAACGAGCGGCAGTCGACATCGAAATTATACGTATAGATGGCATTGATGTATGGCTGAGCAGGTTTTGATAGACCGGACGGCCCTCGCGGCCGAGTATAATCGCGCCGCAGTGCATCGTTTTCTCGCCGTCCTGGCTAAGTCCTCCATTTTGTGTCTGAAGTCCCGAGCTTGGTAACCTCGACGTCACGGTCGCGAAGGTAGCTGATTATTGCCACTATTCTATTAGCCTATAATAGTTTCTATCATCCCCCATAACTGTACATCTATACACGACTGACGAAGAGTCAAAACAAAGTAAACTCGAGTTACTGAGAGAAGTAATATGAATTAAGTTAAACTTTAAGTCTATATGACGCTGAGTAAAAGATAAACGAAACAACAAATTTTGTTTACAAATCTTGGTAGCAGAAATTCTGCCTTTCCTTAAGGAGGTTTATATTTGAAAACTGGTGGAAAGCAACAGTATCGAAGTCGAACCAAACATCAATATTTGTCGATGTTCCATTATATTTAAATACTTGAAGAACGAGCAGCATAAATGTTGTGTAAATTATTTTGGGAAATATGACGTTCAGTTGTCATTCACATGTATCTAATTAGTTAATAAGTTAACTAGAAATTATTGTTATGGAGACCGGATTGGACAATGCTTGAAATTCAGAGCGAAGTATGTTCGGTTGGCGTGCCTAACGCAGGTAACAGTGGTAACGGGTAAGTCCGTGGAAGGAACCGCGGCCTCGGGATATAAATCTTCCGCCGACAGATGCGCCGCCCTCGACGTTCACCATCGACCAACCAACCGACCAGAATTTCCGAGGGTAACGCCCTGAAAAACCAGACTCGCCTTGGATGCCCAGTGCATTTGCATGTCATTTCGTAAGCGATTACACCCACCCCAAAGCCGCTGTAGTACATTCGAGAAACGCGAAAATCCCATTCAATCCGGAGATCTTACATCGCCTTTCGATATACTAACCTAACGACCTTTCCCTGGGATATTAATTTCTAAGCATCGAGCGCGCAGAAACAACGCTCTGTTTAACCCTCGGTTGGTATCGTTGGGTTACGGATAAGTGTTTCAACATTTATAGACACTAAGTTGTTGTCTCCATTTTTCTGTATTCTAGAGAAATTACTTTTGCTTTGAATCTCGTTCAGAACCAAAGTCTAACTTTTTGTTCCAAGTGCAAAGAATCCCGGTGCAGTTAACCGAGCGGAACGACGCGTAAGTTTCGGATTCTAGAAGTCACCGGCGGTTCTTCTGGTTCTTTGGAATCGCGTGTAAACCGCGCATTTACAAATCCACTGGGAAGGATAAGGTCGGCGTATATATACAATAGCGTGCGTATTACACGCCGGTAGTTTCGCGCATAACGCGAACAGACATTGCTCCGATAATATTTCTTTTTCTATCGCGGGATACACACGCATCCCACCAGTCAGGCTGTCACGAATGCAAGTATAACGAAGGCTGAGCCCAACCGCAGGGAATTCACGAATCACGCAACGCAACTTCGTCCTGAGGTTAATCTCCTCTTACACCTATGATAATTCCATTACTCTCGTTATGGAAGACGTGCGTTGTATGAATTTCCAAAGGAAACGGGAAGCATTCCCGTTGAGATGCAGCGGAAACTTCGCTCTTCGATCGTTTGCATTAGGGTGTTCTAGGTGATTCCACCGACTATTATAACTCTATCCTCGTGCAATGTTTCGTATTTTCCTAGTTCCTACGATTCTTTATTTATGCATTCTTCTTGCACTTGTCCGTTCTAATGTCATCGTAGATTATAAATAGAATTAGTTAGTAACGAAATTCCATCTACAAATGTCTGCTCCAAAGTGTGTATTCCTTCTTTTATTTTACTTTTTATTATTTTGGTCACCGAGCATGGTTATTTATCCAGTTTCGAGTTAAATCCTTAATAGTCTCATGAAATTTATATCGATGTATCGGGTGTCTGTCTATCGACGTTATTTGAAAACCGTTAAATTCTTGTTTGTAACCGACGAATCCTGCCAACATCAACAATCATTTATCCGGGAGAGACTAAATAATCATTTTTTTCTCGCTTGACGCCTTCCAACCCTGCCATTGAACGACGAAGCCACGAGCAATGAATATTCATAAAGCGAATGAGCTCGATCGCTCTTTTTCGGCAAGACTTTGACTTATGCGCACTGTCCGATTTTTCATTATACCGTAGTGGTCTTGATAAAGCACAGATGTATAGCTTTCCGAGCCATCTTGTCGTCATAATTCTCTTCCCCCTCGATGGCTACGTCGCATTCATTACTTTTTCATTGATGTATAATTTATCTACATTGTTTCGTTTTCATGTCCACAACGTTTTGTACGTTTTTTAAGATACTTATTCGGTTTTACAATTCTTTATAACGTTAAGATTTAGCAATTTACAGACCACAATGATCATTAACGCACGAATCGGATTCAGTAACTTGACAGGGTTCAGAAATGAAATAAAAGTAGTTTTCATTGGGGTTTTCGATCGGTATTTACAACAGAGGCTCAAGTGCCAGAAAGGATCGATATTCCTGGGACGATTTTTCCTAGAAGAGAATCACACCTTCCTCGGGGTGGTATGGTTCTGTTCGTGTTGGATCGTATGCAGTTACGGAATTTTCGTGCGGCGCGCGATCGTTTGGCGGGAGCTTAAGGTCCAGCGTCGGGCTTGGAGGTCGTGCATCACAAGAGTCTGGCAGGATAATAGCTCCCTCCTTCGAGAAATCTTATTGCCGGACCATGCGCCAAGTGATTGATAGGCACCGAACTATAGAGCGGGGCAACGTGATATTTCGAAACTTACACACGCGGTTGAGAGCCAACCCGAGGTGCATAACGTCGGAACGCGTGGCCTCGCGACTCCTGCACGCGGAAATTCACGTGAGAAATCAGCCACCTTCCACCTGAATTCAACATTCTTCGCCCAGAAGCATGGAATTCTCCTAAACATAATATAGGATCAAAGAGATTTAAAGTATTGCCTAAAACAATGGAAGTCTTATAAACGATGAAGCCATTTACTTTTACATCAGCAAAAACCGACTTTCAAAAATATCAGCCACTTTCCACCTGAATTCAACTTTCTTCGCCCAGAAGCATGGAATTCTTCTAAACATAATATAGGATTAAAGAGATCAAAAGAATTGCCTAAAACAATGGAAGTCTTACAAACGATGAAGCCATTTACTTTTACATCAGCAAAAACCAACTTTCCCAATATTTGGAACGAATCTCGTACAACGCGGAAAGTAAAAGGAAGAAACCAGCGGTGTAATTACCGAAAGGAGTCCGGCGCTCTTTCTTCACGACGATAACCGACTTCTTCCTTTTCGTTCGAAACCGCGAACGCTCGAATATCCAGAGCATCGTAAGGAATAATGAGACAATGTCGATATCGCATGCGATTCCGGCGGTCTCATTATCCCGGAGTCAAAGAGTAGAAGCTCGAAAGCGTATAATACTGGAAGGTGTACGTCGATTGGACAGCTGGTAGCTCGTTTCGTTCCGTACGCCAGGTGGAGCCACGCAACAGACCGTGTGTACCGCGTACACTTCGCATATCATTATGAAAATTGTATTCAAAAGGAGTAACCCGCGAATGCAGTGATGAATTACCGTGCATATGCGAGGAATCGTACATGCGGTACACGACACGTGATTGAACGACAACAAAAAAGGACGACGGCACGGGTTGCGAGCGACATGTGGCTACGATACTCGTCAGAAAAATGGACGGAAATTAATTTGCTTTGAATTCCCCGTAAAACGCGGAAGGACTTTACGAAGACACGCGATTATTAAAGATTGTTGCGTGCAATAAAAATAATGTCTACCTTGTTCAGTCTTCGAACGTGTTTGCATCAGCTGGATATCATTACTATTTCAGACTGGCACGCGTATCGACCCGGTGGATGTAGGCTCCGAAGCTAGAAGCTACCGCCGGAAACCATTCCTCCACCGACCGCCCTCTCGGTATCCTTTCCGGTGCCGGAGACTGTAAATCTTTTCCAGCACGCCAACCGGCACGAGGTCCGCCCGAGTCCTCGAAACTGCCCTATTTTCATCGTAGCTATCGTTCCTCGCCCTTCCTACCTTCGAAGTACTTTAGATCGCAGCAACGATCAGTGAAAGGTTACCAGATACTGCGAAGAACTACGCCCTGCGAGCGAAAGCCAGGGTGTTCTGTCAGTCTACGGTAAACTATACCATGGTTAGACCGTTCCAGCCTGGCAGTTATGAATATATTATTCGGTTTCGGTTTCGCTTTCGCTTCGACGAATACTGCCAGGTATCCCTAACACGAAGGGTACTTTTAATTGCAGCGTTAATCACCGAAGTTCACGGTTAACTTTGCTTCCACTGTGAATAATAGATTTACCAGATCAGCGCCCCGTACGAGCGAATCTTAAAACGAACCACAGACGTGATTCGTAAATTGAACGTTTCTATTCCCCGTTAAAACGTCAAAGACGACATTTAAAATACTATTCGTATAAAAAACAATGCTTTCTTTCTCGCTAACTATCCTTGTATTCGGTTGTCAGCTACGGCCGTCGGCGAAATGTCTGCTTTCGCCTCCGTTGTACGAAAAATGAACTCGTCAACCCCGTAGCGACGTTCATTTTAAGAATCATTACCGTGTACAGTCGGATCGAAAACGAATCCGTAACGGTTTTCGGGCTGGCTCGACCTCCTTCCACCGTGATTGCATCTGCGGTCACGGGAATACCCATGCATCAACCCTTGGCGGCGAATTGGTCGCATGCCTTGCGGTCGTGCGGTTCGCGAGAAAGCACACAGAGCGAAGAAAACCGAAAACGTGCGGGATCGATCTGTTTCTGACGCCAGACGCCACATAATGGATCGTCCGTACATTCTGAATTCTTCTCCGGAGCCTTTGTCTCCCGTTTCTTTTGGGGTTTACGTGGACGTGCGGGTCGCGATGCCTCGCGGTGGCTCTCGCGCGTCTCTCGCCCGGAGGGGCCCCGAAAACCTAACCTCAAAACGCACGCGGATAATTGGGGATAATGCCGGGGTTGCCGGGGCCCCGTAATTGCACGAGGCCAGGCCCTTTCGAGGCTTCCCTCCCTTTCCCAGTCCCGAAACCCCCCCAACAGTTCCTCGTTCTTCGGCACGCTGGCCTCTCGCGCTAGCTGTCTGTCCATCCGTCCCGTTCTGCTACGTCCGTCTGTCGACCGCTTTCGCAGAACCCGATAGTACCTAATTCATCGGTTTGTTTCGTGCTGCCGTGTTATTACGCGGTCCTGGTCCGCGTAGCCAGGCTTATGCGATCCGTTGGCCATCCACGATCCATCGCGAAAGACAACCGGCTATGACCTCGAAAACGAACCTTCAAGACACGTTGCCACTCGAGGAGGGCTGTTTAACGATGAAAAATCAATTTTCAACCTCACAAATTAACTATGACAGTCTAAGATCTTCTTGGATGATATAGAAAATAGCTATGGATAAACTCAGTTTCTGCTTAGTTAACCAAATTGTGAGAGATATAACAAAATCGCCATCTATTAGAGACCAGAAAACACAGGACAGCATGTATATAAGCAGCATTCACTTTGCACAAGACCTACTGCATCGTACAAGAGAGCATGAAGTAAAGTGTAAAATAATTATTATATTAGCCTAAAGTTGACCAATTATTATATCTTACCGTACAAATCTCCAATTGGTTTAATACAAGTCCTATCCTGAGTACTATCACCAACAGGAAGAAATTATTTGAGTATTTCAATTATACGACTCTAGTTATAGAGGATGTCTAAAAATTACCAACTAAATATACCGAACAACTTTTGAACAAGTCTTTTTAAACATACATTTACCATCGCATCGAGTCCTCCAGAGTGGTTATTAGCTAGCTCAGTACTTCAGGAACAACACAATTCGAATATCATTAAGAATCATCACGTGTCTTCCAAAGGACAAATTTTCTTCTAGGGTTGACTCTGTTGCCTACTTCGAGATTCAGAATATTTGCGATCGAAGATAATAAACTAGGCAGAAATCTAGAAGAAATCCATCAAAACTGACTGCCACGGGCGGAAGATGTCTCTGTGAATTAGACCTACACCGGAGGCATGTTTACGGCTTATTTTCTCGAAGAAAACAAAAAGGACGAGCTGCTTCTGTCCGTAAAATGGAAGTTCGTAACTGATAATTACTGGTTCGTACCGAGCTGAGTAAATTACAACTATAAAACGACAGTCTAACTACTCCGGTGGGCTCCATTTTGTTAAAGAAGCAATTTTACAGAATCTGAAACCAACCCTCTGTCGGGCTCGATATTCGAACGTGCACCTCGCGTTCTACAAATTATATTCCTGTTGCGAATCGGAATATTCTCCGTCGGAACAGAGCACGTTGAAGTACTCTAAGAAGTCCCAGCGAGGTATGCGGTTATTATTCCGTAAATTACATTGAAATGTTATATCAGTTGATTATGAGGAACAGATCTATTCATTGTTCCGTCGCGATTAGAGCACGGTGCCAAGATTGCGCTTAACAACCTCAAATTACGTTGTCCCCATCAGATCAAGTTTGATACAATTATCCAATCCACGAACAAGACGAGGGTAAACATTAACCCCCCTCTGCTTTCGCGCGGAGTTACTACCGACGCGTCTACGATATACTCTATCGGAGAGTAAAATGAAATTTCAATTCCTGCGCTAGCTCGCGAAGCCGTTTAATAATTTACTCCTACAGCGACGTATGTAAATTTCGATTCGTCTCGATCTAATGCAAACGTTTGTTTCGCTCGTTGAAAGGAATTAGGTTTAACTGCAGACCTAAACGTTCGTGGAGGAACGGATCTACATGGACGTTCGTCAGGATGGAGGAAAAGAAACCTGGTATCCGGTACCAGAAACCGTGACAACGATGGTCCTCGGCGTCTACTAAGCAGAGAACGTTACAAATTAGCAGATAATCAATTAGCTGCGACTTCTGGCTTGCTTGAACAAACAAATGACAGAACTGAACGCGCGGCTCGTAAAATTTTTGGTAATTAGAGGCTACAGAGGACGCAAGGCGGGCTCGGGGCCAACTCCGACGTCGCGTCTTCGTCCTTGCGGACAGAGACGGTTATAAGTACGACGCGTAAAAAGACCGTGAACTTTTTAATTTCAACGTCGGATAGAAAACATACCGTAAATCTGCATATAGATGGAATCGCTCGTATAATAGAGACGTTGGAACGAATTCTGTAAAGTTACACGGTTTTTCTGAAAAAATTCTGCCGAACGATGCTCTTATTTTCACTTGCATTAGTTTATTCGATCCAACGATACTGTTACGTTCGATGAATAATGTATCATCCAGTTAAGAATTGTTGAGAAAACTGAGAAAGAATAAACTTTCTAACTTGTTACTTTTTTATTCGATGTTCCAAAATGGGAACGATTCATACGAGTGCTCTTAGAAAGCCTTTTACGTCTTAATTCTTGATTTATTAATAGAATCTAATGAATTGGTACTCGTTAATTCATGTTTAATGCAAGTAAGTTTCTGTAGAAGAAACTATTCGGTTAAGTGAATGCTCAGAAGTCCGACGGACCGCGTGGTACCGACATTTCTTAATGCGATAGTGTTTACACAAACGTTAGTTTAAATATATGTGGAAGCAATAAGAAATTTTCGATTATAAAAATCGATTTAGAATCGAAAAGCCGTACTTCATAGCTGTGACTACGAGACGCAGAAAGGTTCGAATAGATTTTTAACTAACTAAAGTAATCGATATTCACTTTCTAGTTAACTACCATGAAACCTGTACCTATAACCTATTAAGTAAGTTAACGTAACTCGGTTAAACGAACTAAATTATAAAGGGTGTTTCGCCTATCGCGAGAAGGTGCTGTTACAACTCGTTAGCGTTTGTTTCTTTTCGAATTTGATCGAAGAGGCTATTGGGCAATCGAAATACTGATCGATGAGGCCCGATTTCTGGAAACCTGGATGCGTCTTTTTCGAGACACATTGCCGCATTTAAGCTATCATTATCTACATCTGCCGCGGCTGTCCCACAAGATATAACAGAGCCTGTAATTATCGTCTTAAACGATGTATATTCTTCCGTTCTTACGTCTCAGTCTTTGTTTCCGCAGCTCTCGGAGGTCATCGTATCGTCGTTAGTGGCTCCCGCGGCTGGACTAATTCAAGGGTGCCCATTTGAGATCCTGGAAGCGACTCGCGTCGCTGTAGGCTTCTTCGTATATGAATGCTTCCTGGGGAGTTGCTTAGCATCCATTTCGATTTCGAGGAAACGAGACATCAACGCATCCTGCCTGGTGTGCAGTTTTTTTTTCAAGTCAGTGGCTTTCAAACTTTTTGGAATTACCTTCCCCGAGAAAAAGATTTCTGCGCCTGACAAAAAATTGCAGGATCAAAATAATACCGGAGGGAAGTATAGTTCCATGACTAACGAACGAACTTCGATGATGGAATGTTATATCCTTCGATATTAAAAGTTTTCTTTCGAGCCGTCAATCGATTTATGAAAAATTCAACTTTCAAATCTAAAACGATAATATCTCGCGAGACTCTTTCGCCGTCGGACGGAGTAAAAATTCTATTTGCAAATATTTCGCGATGGCGGGGTTCGAGACACTTCGAAGAAAAGCTTGCCGACGCGCAGCAGTTAATTTTAAGAAGAAGCGTCCTTGTGGACGACCAAGGCCACATTTCTAAGGCAGAAAGAATTCAAAAGGTGGAAGGATCGGATCGCCCGAGGGAATATCGAAACCCGCGGACGGGTTCTGGTACATCGATCGTGAACGGGAGTCCGTTCGATAACTAGGAGGATCTTATCTCCGGGGCTCCCAGTTTCGACAGTCCTTGTACCTCGAACTCTTAAAAGGTGTACCCTCGAGGGGCGATGGTGCTTTGAGGGCGCCGCATCGCGCCAACCACGCCCTCTCCACCGTTATTTACCTCCGTCCTTTTCACCCTTGCGGTTTTATTGCCTCTTTCTCCCCCTTTTTCAACGTTGGTCCAGTAAGCCCGGGAGCGATAGATATCCTCGGCATCAATAAGGATCCGACGGCTTCAATAATTCTCTTGCCTCTAACGAAGTACAACGAAACCACCATATACCGGATTCAGAATTTAACGGACAAAATTCTACGGTTATACGTACGTACAAATTACACAGAGTGTTTTGGAAATACACCCAGAGGGTGCCAAAATATTGTAATTGCGTTTGATCAAACTATATTGATCATCCAAACATTTCCGAATTAATTCACAGAAATAGTTCCAAGCATCTTTTGTTTTCTCAGAATTGAAGGTTGTACCGAATAAAATTTTATGAGAGTGTTATACTTGTATGTTACTAATTAATTTGTTCGATACTGCTTTCAGGACAATGTTCCAACTCTATTTGAAACTTGGTCCATTAAGAGCAACGCGAAGCGACGCGTAGACAAATAAAGAAAGAAGTGCTTCAAGCACAAAGGTGTACAGCGCTACACGCCCGCACCAGCATGTAGTTTTCGAGGAGCGTAAATCTCTCGTGACAGTGATGTCTATGCCTGGGGCACGCTGGAGGAGTAGAAGAATTTATCTCAAGTACAAAAGCGAACCAAAAAGGTTATAGTAGTTAGGAATTGGAAAATAAATTTAGCGCGTTCGTAATGTTCTACGGAACAACGAATGGGATACGATTAATTATTCCGCCGTATCAACTTGCACCGTTCGTTTTTTGTTTTACGTGTATCCAGTTGTCATCGTAAATTCCGAAAAATAATCGTCTATTCCAAATCCTAAACACTCACGTGGTTAACACATTGGACATCTTCCGGCATTGTTTCGCTTCTCTCGTAAGAGAAAGGAAATACAAAATGTTGGAGACTCGATCTCTTTCACGGAACCTTCTGTCGTTCGGTAGTAATCGTTTCACCGGGGGTGTCACTATATCCGAGGATCATCGAGGAAATGTATTGCGGTCACCAAAATGGCGGCTATTCGCCTTCACAGCACGCATTTTGCCGTATAATCCATCACTTGTTTCGGAAGTGAACGTGATGAAATTGCAAAGGCACGACATCGTTTAAACGCGCACGAAGTATCACACGTACGTAAACAAATACAAATGCACTTTAATCATTGTGTCACTTTTCATTGGGGTGCATACAGTAGCGAAAGATCGAAGATACGTGACAACGTGGACTTCGAAGAAACCTTGCTCAAGGTCACCAAAATGGCGGCCGTATAAACGAATAGATACAGCGAACGACACTGACGTGTTACCTTCGGTCTCGTAACAATTGGAAACCCTTTGCAAGCGAGGAAAACGACGAACCAAGCGTTCATTGTTTCAAAGTCGAGAACGGAGCACACGGGACAGACAGGTGTAACGCGCAGCGGCAGTAGACACCAACTGATCTCACATAACAACGGCCGATAAAATTGTTGCGTTTCCACCAAAAATTATCCTCTTTTTTTCCCTCGCGGTATAAAAAGTACAAAATTGTGGTAATTTAGCCCCCACCGCTATGGCGGCGATGCTCCGCTCGCTGCGGACGAGAGAGGCTACCAACGTACAAGAACGAGAAAGAGAGGCAGAAGAGGTGAAAGGGAAGAGGAGGGGCAGAAGAAGAGGAAAGCAAAACGGGGGCCTTTTGCTCGTGAATACGCCGCACTAACAACACAGGACAATTATGGTCCAATACAGCTGACGTTAATAGCAATAGTCGAGATGGCTTCGCACGCTCAACGTATTCTTCTCTCCTTTAAACCGGAGAAAAAGTACCCTGCATGAAACATTCTTGCGCGTATATATCATGTATGCACGAGGGGTGGTCAACGCGTATCACATATTAGGTAAACTTTTAAACGTGCAAACGTTTCCATGTACGACGATGACATCGATCGAATCAAACTATCGCTGTGCATACACAATTTTATGGAGCTAATTGTATCTTATGAATCATGACACTATTATTGCGTGCACGTCGTGCCGACTAAACGAGATTGTCGATTCGTACGAAACGGTACAATCAACGTGAAACATACTTTCGAGCGTCCTTGATGCACTTATGTTAACTTCGGAACACACAAAATCACTGTTAGGCACCTCGAGAGAAATCCTACGGACCGCGTTCGATTTCGCGAGTACGGATACTCTTGCCTTATACTGCTGCTCGTGTGAACTCACCCAGTGCTTAAGCCACCGAGAAGGGGTATACTATGAAATTAGTATAATCACGATCAAAATTACTCGCACCGGGCTGTGCTGGAACCACCAACCGCCGCTCAAATAGCCCGCCCCGCCATCGCCAATCAGCGATCGCGAGTCGGCGGCCATCTTGCGCAATGCAGCATGCGCGTCGGAAGCTACGAATTACCGCAAAAGTGGATAATCTCTGGTCGCGAGGTGCGTACTGCGCCAGCGAGCATATTTCGCGGGTTAGCCCATTTCGTTTTAAAGAATCTTCGACGTTCTTCCGATATAACAAGCCCTAATGTCGCACGCACTCGATCCCGATACACTTTATACATAAAACAAAAGTAAGCGTGCGAAGATCGAGATAAGATACCATTCTCTAATTTCAGTTACAATACGAGCGTCGGTCCGTTTCGTGTAAATGATAATCTGCTCCATTAAGTCTCCTTTATATCTTCGTACTTAGCATTGTATAGGAGTACTGCGTTATTCTATCGCGTTCAGGGGACGTTTTCCTTTCCGTGTTCGGTACACAGAGGAAAAAAGAAACCCGCACGCAAGCCGAGACCGCGAAACGCAATCGCGCTTCGAAGTCTCTCACGCAGACGGGTACAAGGTTGTCGTCTTCCGTTTACGGCACAGTCATGCACCGTATAATTATATGAACAAAATATTTAGACTGCTGTTACTCGGTGCTGCAGAAATAATTCCTCGTGCACAGGGTATATTAATGACAACGTTCGCATAGATTCGTTTGGAACTTCTAACCAGACCTCATTGTTATCTTTGTTTGCATTGTGAGATTCTTTTCCCTGAAATTATTTAATAACTCTAATACACATTAATGTGCCTGCAATTTGCTAAGCACCGTTAGCCGGGTTGCCAGATGATAAGCTCGTCGCAAAGTAATTAGTAACATCTGATAAGTTTGAACATTATTTTCGGTGTCGTCCACGTTGACATACCGAACCCATACCTACGTAACACGCGTACATACAAATGGGTAGGTGTGCATTCATCTTAATGCACACGCCTCACCCGCAAGGGATTTCCGGAGCGCCATGTTACGTTTCGTTACGTTGCGTCATGTGGACTGACCCCCTGATTACGGTCGCTAATTATCGGTGGCTGCGGCTGACCGAAATTAGAGGACTCGGATCCGTTACTCCTGTCATATTAAACATTACAATAAATATACGACACTTATACTTTACACAAACTATCAATGTGTAGAATTTGCGTCTACCGTAAGTTGGAGACTCTCATGCTGGTTATCGATACCCTTAATAAACATCTAACGAGTTCCGTTGGCTTTTATATAATGCACGTATAACAGATCACGCGGGACATGAGAGTTTCGTCGGAATCACAGAACAGGCGGACCACCGTTGACCATCGGGATTTGCATTGCTAAAACGAGATAAGAAGAAATCGGTAGATAGGGGAGTAGGGCGTAGCATAGGAGATTCCTGCCAGTCCTTCCGCCGTTTTTCGAGGCATATACTATCTGTTACACCCGGGGCACGAATACGAATTAGGACCAAGTCGCAAGAGGATCGAGCCCAGCCGATTTCGAGTATGCTGGCGCCTTGGGCAACGATAAGTTGCTGTAGCGGGTCTAGCCACTGCTCTGCCCTCTGTAATTATACCGTATACAACCCAGCGTTGGCTTGCTCTTTCTTTCTGCGTTACTTTCTCCTTCGTTTACCACCGTTCTCTCTTCTTCACCGATGCTTCTTATTGTTCAACGTGAGTTTCGCCGACCGCGGTCCCGCCGGGGGCGAAGGTTGCACTCGGACAGCCGTCTTCGAGACTCCCCTTTTCATCCTCCTTGTCTGTTCCATTCCCTTTGGCTTAACGTGCTCTCCTTTCGTTCCTTGATAATCAACGATTGTTTTTCGCAATTTCACGAACACGACATTTGCACAGCACGAACAGAGGGCCGAAGGGAAAGTTTGTCAAATTTCTCGCATTAATAAGAAGTACTTATTCACGTCATTAATGGTATAATTAAGGATTCGCCCGTAAGTATACCGATATGCATATCGCCGATTGGACACTGTCGCTGCACTCGATCTTCGGCAGGAGTGTTATTTGCACCTCCGATGCCCGGAGCGCAGGATGCTTGGTTGTGGATATTTGAAAGACGATAATTGGTTCAGAAGCAGTGTTCCGTTCGCGCGATCACCTCGATTCGTATCTCGATACACAATCTCGAGCACAGTCTCGCGATGCGATCGTAATTTCATATCGTGATTTAATATTCGCGAAAAAATATCAGGTCGCCCATGGTTGATCGCCGACGGACGGCGATCCGTTCCACAACAAGTTTTCCTTAAACCGTTAATTCCACGTATTTAACTTGCAAATTACGCGCTTCTCTTTTTGCGCCAAAGATTCTCGTTTGTTGGTCAACGGCGACATGAAATCGGGGACGCTCGAACAACGAGGACAGACACTGTGTCAATCGATTTACCAGTTTGGTAAAATAAAATGGTCGACCGTTGCAGGGTCTCGTAATAGGCCGATGCCTACGGCAGCCTTGATAAATTGTAGTAATCTTAGTTAAACGCCATGACTCATATGACGGGAGATCATCGGTGAACATTACGTCGGGACACGAGTCGTGGCCGCGAACCAGGTTGCGTTACGTACAATGTTTACGCGATGTACGTACGCGATGCACAAATGTGTTTATACTAGTACACGGATGTATCTCACACATGCACATCCACGGATGCACAGCCAATTGCAGCGAACCCGTGTAAGTACCTCGATTTTCCAGCTATGTACACTCGCTGGTTGCGAGATTTATGATTTGTTACGTAACGACGTCTCTGGCAAATTTAGTTTCATACACACGCTGTGTGTACGTACAATCATTTCACAGACTAGTGAACGCGTATTATTCCGGGACATCCGATAGTAGATAATGTACAACGTGTACAGGGCACAGTGATGCACTGCCTGTTAACACGAGTCCGAGGGTGCATTAAATAATTAAAGAACTCGAAACATATTGCTTTTACGAATTCGCGTCTTGTACGTATAATGTTTCCATAAAACTCGTTGCTACCTTTAAATAACGATTACACTCGCGTAACGTGCATTATTCGTCGTACAGAGTGCAAGCAGATTACATGGTTTGCTTCTCGAAGAATTGGTCTGTGACTCGTGCAACACGATTCACGAAAGTATCGTCGGCCCACCGAAAGCCACTTTCAGGCGAGAAAAGGAAGAGTTGTGACCACCAACTTCATATAATATGCAAACACTACGTCCATCGCGGCGAACAACACACGAGAAGGTTTCGATCGTCGAAGGTTCGCGTGCCAGATACCCCAACGATCAGACCTAGAGTGTTAGGAGCAGGCGTGATACCGCTTTTTGCGGGTTAACCGACGACGATACCACGGCATGCTAACGGTCATGCGATACAGTAGGTCACGCATACAAAAAGAAAAACATTGCATACGCTTATATGCAATATTTCCGCACTCCGTGCACCGAATCTTAAGTGCCTCGCTATTTTGGTTGCTCGAGCTATGCCCGGCGTCTCGAGTAAGTTGCAACGAGAACAACCGCGTTTCGATGAAAACTTCTTCTTGATTGCGGCGAACCACCATGGTAGAAGGGTGCAAAGGTAATCCACTTTGCTCGTTACACCTCGTGCGCCATGCTAGACATTGATTTTGCATTATCGTTACCAGCAAACCGAACCGATTGGCTGTCCTTCTCTCGGTATCCGTACACTGGCGTTCGTGTAGATGCGCGCACGCGTGCCCACAAGATCCACGTGTTGGTGTTTGTGTGTTATACGAAGGGAACCAACCTTTAACGGGGTAGGGTGTAGCACGCAAAGTCGAGGGCGGCGGCAACCGCAATATTAGATTAATGGCGGATGTACTTCACTTTCGGGTGCCATAGCGTTTCTCGACGTGGGTTTCGTCGGAAATTAAACTTCTCAAGTGGCATCGACCACTCGTCCCGTGCAAATATCACTCCAATCATAGGAGCGTTCGTATCGTGACCGGTTAGCACGATCCCGATTAGCAAAAATCCACGTTGCCCGGTTTCGATAATCAAAATTCAATTCGGTGGGATGAAAATTTCCAGACGTTTCTTTTATCTCGGATCTGAGATCCGAGAGATACGAGATGCAGACGCTTCGCTAAATTTTAAGAGATCCACTGTACTACACGGGCGACGTATCGTCGCGTAGCATAAAGAAGCATAAATCAGCTCACAAAAAGTAGAAAGTTATAGCCACCGAGACGTCGAGGCAACGTCTTTGCTTGAACAAGCGGCAGCACCGGGATGGCCTCGAGGGCTGAACGAGGTAGAGAAGCAGAATGGGAGATCCCGAGCCTTGATCGTGATAAGATGCAGCGGCGTCATCGGTTGACAAAGGGTCGTAGGAACGCCCACTCAGATCCGACGTGCAACCGCTTGCGGGGGCGTACATATTAAAATTGGACCCCCACCTCTGACCCTCTATCAACCATTCGCCGATCTTGTTTATTACTGGCACGTACAATCACGTTACCAGAAAATACGATCCCTTTTACCGAGATATACCTCTGTTTACATTCGCGTTTTGCATTCTTCTCCAACGATGCTCTCTTAACGCACGAAATAAGCATATTATTTCCTTTCTTCCTCTTCTTGTGATTTCTCGACTATTGTCTGTTGGGTAGAGGAAGCAGTCAGGCTATGGAGCACTGGAAAGTGAATTTCATGTTAAAATCTGTTGGCTGCCTTTATTTTTGCCGTTAAGATGCGTAGAAGAAACTTCGTATATCCTCTGCTAGCTTTTTTATCGTAGATCCATTCGTAGTAGGATAATAACTTCTCTTTTTTTCTGTTGATTCTTTTCAATCGATGTTCGTCCAATTTTAAATTTGAACTTTCGAATTCTTCGTAGCAACATTATGTTAAAATATACTTAAATCGTACGACACAAACCAATACTCAATTTTTTTCGAAGAACACGTTTTACACTCGGAAGCCTCAACTAGTACCAACTGTTAGGATTTCGGTCATGAATTCCCTAAATATTTCTTGTAATTGACAATGTTATAATGCGACGAAAAAATGCCATTTATTCTTTCCACGTGTATTTTTTACAATAATATTTCGAAAATTGTTACATTCTGGATCATATACATTAATTTATACCCAATGACATTAATGTTATTTAAAAATTTACAAATATTACTATTTTCTTAAATAATATCAGACATTAAAAATTTGACTGCTTTAATCACAATATTACTGTTCTTTATCACAACACTTTCGTAAATAACACGAAATATCTTACACACGAAAAAACATTAATAATACATACCGTCTTATTCGAAATTCTAACCTCTGTTACATTCACAATCTTGTATTTTTAAGTAACAGTAGTTTCGTAACATCAACTATTTAAAAATATCGCAATATTCGATAAATATTTCATGGCATTGTATTAAAAACGCGACATAGCTTGAAAAACAAAAATACATTACACGATGTTCCAAATACATGAGCATGCTACAAGTAGCCTTTCGTTTGAATTCAATGCACCATGTCAAATAGACTAAAGTAAACAAAAAGACTTACATAAGATGATATTTATCTCTACCCAGGGCCTCTTAGAAACAAGTGAATATCGACGAGCAGTACCTAAGAATTCTTACATTTCTTCTTGCTCCAGGAACAAAACTTTTTCTGCAACACAAACGTGTAACGTATCCATTATGCAGTTCACCACTATGCCGACTTGAAGTTGCACTCAAACTGCACCTAATGCTGCCCTCTTCGGCCAGTTGGTTTAAGCATTGCATGTGTGTACCGTCGTGAACACGCTTGGTCTGTTTTTACCGCGTTAACCCGCGGTACATTGTTTACGAATGTAATTTTATTACGGTTTTTCGAATCCATTTGTCGAAACCGGAACGACGATGTTCCCACAAAGCTCGCAGAAAAAATACTGGATATTTAGCGACGAAAATGATTTGACGCTGCTGAGAGAGAAAACGAATGCCGAATTTATCGAAAGACATGGCGTGAACATGACGGTAAGTCGTCTTATTCTTTACAGCAAATCGTTGCTTTTATTTAATGTACTAATTCTCGAACGCGTTTTTCATCGTACATCGTGCAATCAAAGATAAAATTGAAAATTTCAATGAAACGCTGTTGCGAACTTATAGGTTATATGCGTTTTACCTCTATCGATAAATCGAAGCGTTTTAAATCGATTTTGCCGATACATACGCGCACTGTTTTTTACTATTATTGTTACTTTTTTATGGTATACTTGATACTAGAAACTAGGAATAATTTTATTACTTGCTGGACAGCAGTAATTATAATGTGTACAAATATATTTTCCAAAGCCAGAAGAAAGGGAAGAGTATTTTCTATCGCATACAGAGGAGCGTACGCTTCTTCGTTTTTATGAATCACAGTTAAGAGATTTTTGTCGTCGATTCAGTCCTCCAATGCCTCGAGCTACAATAGCCACTGCATTACATTACTTTAAAAGGTTCTACCTCAGAAACAGTGTTATGGATTATCATCCGAAAGAGATTTTAGTCACATGCGTATATTTGGCCTGTAAAGTAACTATCCTTTCACTCTGTTCCTAAGGTGTTTGCTGGTTTATGCAGTCTGTCACAGGGTTTTATATTTTTAGGTAGAGGAATTTAATGTGTCTATATATCAATTTGTTGCTAATATTAAAGGGGATAGAGAAAAAGCATCCGACATTATACTTAATAACGAGTTGCTTCTTATGCAACAGTTGAACTATAATTTAACAGTACATAATCCATTTAGACCCGTAGAAGGATTAATGATAGATATCAAGGTATATCGATCAGTAATTACATTAGAAGTAATGTAATGTGTAGATAAATTCAGCTCGTATACTTTTAGACCAGATATACTTCTTTGGAAAATCCAGAAAGATTGAGGCCATACATAGATGAATTTCTAGAAAGAGTTTTCCTAACAGACAGTGTTTTACTTTATGCGCCGAGTCAAGTTGCATTAGCTGCAACATTACATGCTGCATCTAGAGCATCTGCTAATCTAGATAATTATGTAACCGATATATTGTTCTCAAAAGAACACTTAGGATGTATAATAGAAGCAGTAAGAAGTAAATATATGGTCTTTTTACTTATAGTACTTAGAATTACTTCTGTGATTCTATGTAACAGGGAAATTATGTGTATATTATAGAGATAAGATCTATGGCTAAATGTGTAGAATCTCCTTCAAAGGATGTGGTAAGGGCTTTGGAAAAAAAATTAGAGAAGTGTAGAAATCAAGAAAATAATCCTGACAGTGATATGTAAGTATAGCTTTAAGGTAATCTTATTAGTGTATGACCCCTATGCAAGTAAGATAATGTCAAATTTGCTTTGACCTTGAACGATCAAAGATATAAACAAAGGATGCAGGAAATGTTGGATGAAGAAGATTTACAAGATAATGAGAAATATGCCAAAATTATGCAGGACCAAGCAGCAAGCGATGAGAAGATTTTAGGAGTCACTAAAGTTCTGTCTCCTTCTGCTCTTTAAATATTTTGCTGTTTCTTAAAAGGTATGCAGCATAATAAATTTCATTGACATTATTTTTATACCTCTATCCATTGTATAGTTTTAATAAATAATTTATTAGTTTACCTTTTGTAATAGTATGCAACAAAAAAATTACAATATTATTTATTAATACTATTTATATATTATTTGGAGATAAAAATGTTCACTTTTACCATTAAAAACGGGGGTGTATACTGTCTCCTTATAATAAATGCAAATTACAAGATTCACTTCTACGGTTTTCATGCTTCCCTTATATCCTTATTGTTATTTACGATTACTCGATTCCTCGGAGTATCGACTTTTCAAACGAGATATGCTTCAGTAGCGCCACGTTTACCGCCATTTTCGAATTGCGTCAGTTCCACTATTCCCTAACCCATATGACGCAATATTCGATAATTGAATCCATTTCTTAATGTTTAGAAACGCTAACATAAATTACAGTACAAAGAGCTAAGACTAAAGTTTTCAAAAATATGTATCACACGTGATCTCACCTTTTCATGATTCAATCATGCACTGCAATTAATATCGAAGACTTATACTTTTAAGTTTCACTTATTTTGGGCACTACACTGATCTGTATTTACGAGTCTTGATGCCTGAAATCCAACCTTTGACTCAAATGATACGTCGGATTGTTCGTAGGTATATTTTGAAAAATCGATGTTTGTTGTCCCATCGAAAGGTTACTTGGTAATGGCTGTACAATGGGCAAAGCAGGTGGCAAAGGCACTGTTGTTAAATGCTGCGGAAAGATCGGTGTCGTGGGTTGTGGTTGTCCTGGATAGTTAAAGAACCTGCACAATATTTGTACAGTTTAAGATATGGAAAATTATTCAGTAGTGTAAACAAAAAGGGAAAGTTTAATTACCATAAACGGTCACCGACGAAAATTGGTCGCGGCGTGGGAATCCCTAAACTGGAATAATATTGTTGAGCCAGTAACTCAACGTCGTTCGTGTATTTTCTTTTCCACTTGGTTCGTCTGTTTTGAAACCAAATCTTAATCTGTGGGGGAAAAATACAAGAAATTCTTGACAAATACTATAACAGTGGATCGTGTTAGTTCTAACATTGTGTCTATAACTAAAAGAGCTTAATAATTAGCCATTATATTGAAAAATCGCACTGAATATGATCATAAATAGTGTCTTAAACTTAAAAAGTAGTTCGTGAACGGTAGACATACGGTTAATACTAACAGAAATTGTCCATACCAATATTAATTGAACGAAAGATTAATCGAGTAGTGTGAAATAGGATAAGTAACATTATAAAAAAATTCAATATTCCTTTATAATTTGAAATATCAAATATATTTGCCCCGGGTGAGGATCGAACTCACGACCTTAAGATTATGAGACTTACGCGCTACCTACTGCGCTACCGAGGCGCTTGCGAAACTCTGCTTCTAGCATTTAAATGTTTTTAAGGGTTGCGTACGTAAAAATGAACTTTCTACGATACTCGCGTCAGATAATGAACGAAAAATGTTTGAAAATGTATCGTGTACACAGATCTCCCAAAGGTAGTATATCGAATTGTTTAAGTATACAAATTTCTTAGCTACCTTTGTGTTTTAGGACGCCTGTAAGTACGAGGTTCACGGTGTGATAAGGCCTGCGGTAAATAAGAAGAAACGTGAATTCGGTGGATACGTATAGTAGTGGAACACGTGAAGCGACTCGGGGAAAAAATGATGTCGGAATTTTCTGAGGGTAAGTCGGATTCGGAACATTCGAGCGGTAATATATCCTAATTAAAAAATCGACGCCTTTGCGGCCCGTCGCCTCGAAACATCCGTCGTCCGGGACGTTTCGTTCTTGTGGCATGCTGGAACGTACGCACGGATCGGAGAAACACCAAGAAGAAGGGGACTCCCGGAGCTGGCTCGTTAAGTACGAGAAATATTGTGACAGTTATGTCCGCGGCACGACACGTCTCCTTCTTCCCTCTGATCCGTCGTCTGATCGTCCTCCCTTTTGCCATGATCGCGAAGATAATTATCTGCCTCGTTCGCGGTGCCACCGCGATATTTCTACCGTTCGCAACGTTACGGGTACCGCCGATCGCAACCAAACGGAACGAGAAATATCTGGAGCGTTACCGTAAATTAATTAATTTAAAGCTCGAGCAATCCCACGGCCCGCGACTTATGCAACTGCTTTAATCTATTTTACAACTTTGTGTAGTTAACGCGGTGATTACTTAAATCTTCGCCGAATACACGAGTTTCGAGTGCCAGGGTAATATTAGAAACCCGACGAAAACGCACGAAAGCGCGAAAAGAGCGTAGTTTGGCTGTTGGCACGGGCAATCGAACTTTTAACATGGGGTCACTGCGAATCGTCAGTCCCTTATATCAGAGTCAATTTTGTTTAAAGAAAGACATTGCATTTGAAATCTGCCGTTTCTGGTGGTTCGAAGGAATCTTTTGTACGGGGTCAAAAGTGACCCAGATTCACACGCACAGAGTTCTCGATACAATTAAAGATTTCTGGGAAAGGAAGGAGCGTTTTGTTTTCTTATTCTCTGGCAGCCCGCGAGAAGAAAGGGCGTACAAGTGCTAATTGGTCCTAAAGGGCGATCTTCGCCCCATGGCGCCACGACGTGGCGCGCCTACACATGTGGTGGACCCCGGAGTCATAATTCAGAAAGCAGTTGATTTTCAGGAACTCGGGGTACAAGGGACTTAAACTATTTCAGGTGGCGAAGCCTGCGGAAGTCGCAGCGGACGTTATCGCGATTTATCGTGTACACTGCGTCTTGTTCGAGGCGACTTCCGCGAAATCTGTTTCCCTTCGATCTTAAGGGGATTATCTTTCGTTATTAGGAATACAGTAACGACCAGACTGAACCAATAAAATATTTCCTAAAGGATGCATCATTCTAATCGTCCATACTTTCATCATTAAAATTTGAATATTGAAGTGAGTAACTGGATGTTTATTTTTACCACCCTGTGAAAGGATAAATAATTCTATTGGTGCCGTCGTACTCGTAATGATAGCCATTTCTCTCCTCGCGCGGTGACACGATGTTTAGTCGTCGGATCGCAGCGTCGAGGATGAATAACAATGCGTGCATTGCGTAATGTGTACCTGAGTTTCGGTCAGTTTGAGATTTTTGCTGAGCTGCAATCTCTTTGCCACGCTCAAGTATTTGTTCCTCTCAAATTCCGCCTCCAACGACTTAATTTGCGCGGCGGTGAACGCCGTGCGGGGCCTCTTCTTCCTTTCGTCGTCGCTAATCGCGCCGGTGCTTTTTTCTTGAACGTCCCTGTCCACACCTGTCGTGGAATTGGCACCGCTACTGCTGGTGCACGCTTCTGCAACACCGTTGGAAAATAGATAACTCTCGTCATGCGTCCGCGCGGGACTGATAATTAAAATAACGTTTCCTTATCGTGTAATTATCAAATAATTACGAGACGCGGTCGCGTTACTTTATCCAGATTAAATGGAACGAAACCACGCCGTAATTAAATGAGCTTTAATAACACGCGTGTCGCCACAGACGGGTTAATCAATTCTTAACGTATTTATAACGACCCTACTTGGGTAATTGAACGATGCTCGAATCAAACGACTTTTTAACGAAACGACACGGACCATTGTAACAAAATCTATTTTCCATAAGAACGCTTGTAGTCGTTAGACTATCTGTATTGTGTTTGTTAGATTCTGTAATTCTTCAAATTACGCCCAATGCAAATTATAAACAATAGTAACGTCGTATTTCAACGGAATCAAATTGAATCGACCGCCATGTTGATAAAGGGGCAGCCATTAATCGCGCACGAGTTCAGCACATCCGCGACGGGACTGTTTTTTTCGTTTTTAATTGCTTCTAAACGAGATCGAGCCGAACAGCGACTCGTTCAGACCCGACGAGGCCCAATTACCCCCACGAAATTTTCCTCCTCATCAATCTCGGAGCCTTTTTGCCCCATCGAACTTGTTTATATTTATATTTATCCCGGGTGTACAAGCCAGTCGTACAAGACGTCGCGCCTCGGTCGTGAGGAATGTCTTCGGGGTCTCTTTCGGTCGACTGGTAACAGAACCACGCTCTAAGCAGCGAGGATCATCTTCTAATTATCTGCCCATTCGTCATCCGACGAAAAACCGTGGCACCGCGACGCCTCGACTACTGGATGTACGTCTGCTACTTCGGGGGGAGAAAAAAAGATACTTGCCGCGGAGTTCATACCATCCCTCGTGTGCTACATTTTATCACCTTCGTGAGAACAATTTCTAACGAACATTGAAAGCACATTATCATTCTATGTAAGCCTTTTGTTGCTTTGTCTTTGGGAAACAAAAAGACACAACAACTCACAACGGTCTATAGAATTTTAGCGTAGATTCTTCTTGGGTGTCGATAAATTGTAATTATCTATTATAATTCTTCTGTACGCTTATCTTTTGGTTGAAACAAACATTGCAATCTTATTCGACACGTGTAAGTTAGTTCTCAAATAAATAAAACTAGAAAAGTGTATCTTCAAACCTATTCTAGCGAACAAATAATTGAACAGGAGAAAGAGTGTCGAATACTGTAGCAGGAATAAAGTAGAATTTGAGGAGCATTTGTCTCAACATACGACGCGAATTGAACGGTTAGGTCGTGCATTTCGAACAAGCGTGGAACTCGGACGCGGAGCGATCAAACCCGAAGAAAGCATTGGTTATTTTAGCCCCAATAAATCGATGGTGGATGCTTCCTTGTTCTCGAGGAGAATGGATCGAGTCGAGCAACCCTTGCGGTCGGGATGGCAATAAATATCCCGAAAAAAGTATTTGCGGCGTGGTCACCGGGACCGCGTAGTGTCGTTTACCGGCTACTAATTGTCAGATGGCGACGTAATTGTCGCGTATCTCGCGCGTTTTTCGAGGCTTCTCTTCAGCCCGTACTACCGAGTCGTCGGCTAAAACTGTACCGCCTCTAATTCACTCGACGTGAACAGCACACGTCGCGCGACGTGCACGCTCGTGCACGTGTAAATTCAAGAAAGATTCCAACTCTGACGCCTGAATATCAGCGCACGCGGATAATAATATCAAATTGTTCTACATGTGTTTACATTTCCATGTAAAACAGTAGTCTGGACTGCGGCCCGTGGAAACATTTTGCATCGCCAGGATCTATTCTACCGAGATCTTTTGCAACATGAGAGGAAACATAAACGATGCACTCATGCAAGAAATCAGCTAACGACTGTTTCCATTGCAGTTAGGACTATTCAGGAAATTTAACCAGGCTTTCAATATTTTGTGGATACATCGACGTTTACTCGTTCAAGATGAATGCGTTTGTAAGACCCGCCACGTGCTCCGTTGAAAGCGATAGTTTAAATAATGTCTTGGAGGATTACGCGTGCGGTTTTTACGGTAGAAACTGTGGAATTCTAATGGACGAGTTTTTCCTTAGGAAAAGAAATGGCGACGAAGCGAACGGAAGGGAAAAATATTTTCGGAGGGTGTCTGTTCTCTGGCGCGGCTCATTTGTCGTCGAGTTTCTGACTCAGTTGCATTGACGAACGAGCTCCGCAAAGAAGGAAGAAAGGGTTAGTCCCGCGGAGAAGACGACGGCGCAAAAAGGAAGTCGAAACGGCCGTGAAGCGCGCGCCCGACGCGAACAGTCGCCGAAATAGAACACCACGCCCTCTAGTTTACCTAATTGCCGCGAGCCGCGGTGAACTTGTCTCCTAATTATTCTGTGATGAATGGCGGGAGCGCGAGCAGAAATGCGCGATAAACCGTGGCTAATTTTCATTCGTTCGGTGTTGCACGATTTCACGCTCGCGGGCCAACCGCCGGGAGTCAATTAATTCGCGCGCGAGCCGCGTCGATTGGTCAACCGAGCCTCGGGGACGGACAAATGGCCCTTTGTTATGATCAGAGACGAGCAAAATTTGAATCAAATAACAGATTATCGATAAAACTTACGTAAAGTAATTTATTCGTTCAACGAGTATTTTACGACTAGCCCTAATCTATGCAAACTATGTAATTACACCTAAAAATCAAGAACTGACCAACAAATAGACAAGGAAATCAAAAATTGATTCTTGATGCAGACCTAACCGGAATTTTCTAAAATACAGACCGAGACCCGAAATAAACGATTGTTTCACACTAGTTTCTAGCTAGAACGAACCCAGAACTGACGAACAAATAGAAACAAAAATTGATTTCTGATTTATAGTCTATAGGTAAAACTAAAAATTAGTATAAATCGATCAAACGAATAGTCGTTTATCTTGTATTATTTTAATTTTGTTCACCCCGGGCAACGATCTAGAATTAGGCTGTTCCGCGGCACCGACGGTTAAGAAGAGACTTTAACGAAACGGAGTCGATGTTTCAACGCCTCGAAGAGCGAAAAACTTGAACTGCTTCGCATCGCGAACAAGCTGTTGCAAGATTCCTGTCATCAAAGAGGTTGACAATATGCAGCAGAAACGAGCGTCACAGTACAGAATCTTGTGCCTTGTAAATATCAAAGTCAGTCCCGGAAACGTTCACCTTTATCAGGAGAATACTGTACTTATTTAACCCTTTATTGCATAATTTGGTAGTTGGTTGCGAAAGTAATTTCGTTTGTTAGAACTCTTGACAATTTAACCTCACCAAACATAAAATACGTAAATTCTTTATTTTATTAGAAAGATAACTTCCAATGGTAGTTATTGTACATATACAACAAAGGGTTAATGGCAAATGGCGAGCATTCTGTACAATGCAATGTTTAACAAGCGCCACGGTGTTATTTTCATTCGCTCGGTATGGCGTTTGAATTTATTTCGCGCATGATAAATAGAATCGTGCAGAAAACAAACGGCTCATTAGAAATCAGAAAGGCGAGATTCATTTAAAAGGATTGCAACTTTTGGACGACTTTACTCGCTCGCGATGCTGGTTCTCGCAGAGATTTACGAGTCGCGTTGACGGCTTTGTAGTTGGACGCGACGTCCCACATATCTCAGTCCGGGTGCACGCCGCAAACGAGAATTGTCCTTTCCTTAGATCTCGAATTTATCGCGGCAACCATTATGCAGTGTAAATCACGCGGTCCGAGGGTCCTTGGTGGAAATTAGTCGTCGAGGAACTTTGCTATCCCAGCAGATTGAAATTAAGTCCAGCGAGTCGTCGATCAACAAACTATTATCGAAGTCGTTCGTAAATCACGAAATGTTCTGTCAGTGTGTTATAACATTTATCTTATCCCCGTAAGAGGATAATACGCGATACCTAGGACACGATGGCTTGTCGGGGTCGAATAGATTAAGTTTACTTTTTAACATATAATACAAGATAATACTTTATAACGTATGATAGTGGTTTTAAGCTGGGGTCCAAGGACCTCGAGGAGGCCATAATTAGATTTCTGTTCCGCGAACTTGCACATAGAAATGTTAAATATCTAAAGACGTAGATAAAAGCTAGTTTACGAATAGGTTTAGAATTTTTATTTGTTATTCGCGAATAAAATTTAGCCGATTCTGGTTGGCAGCCATCGCGTTAGCGGTCCTCCGTGGCGTTCAAAGAAGCGAAATCAAATGTACCAACGCGCAAGATGCGGGCAGAATGGTCCGCGGTGTCTTTTTTCATTCTGTGCTAGGTATCGCGCGAACGCACATTTTGCTGCATTTCCATGGCAGAATTAGCAGGAGACAGATAAATAGTGGACGAGAAGCAGGAACATTGAGTGGGCGTGGACCCTGCAGGAAGTAATGGATCAAACTCACGGGGCAACGGTCCTCGGCGCAAACTTACGAATTCGTTACCGCGTGAGGGAAGCGTCGACTCTGTAACAATTACTCCCTTTCACCTCTGTAACAATATCCGAATTAAGTGGAAACAATTACTCTTTATTGCGCACTATGTAATAAACGCGAGGTTACAGGGATCAAAGAGTTCTTCGGTTTTGCGCCGACAACTTGTGATATATTTGAGTGGCTTGATAAAAAGACCCAAGGATGGCGGGAGAACTTGCAGAGCTTCTCAATCAAAAATTCTTAAAAATATATTATTAAGAAAAGAATTGTTAATTGTTGATATATGTTTAAGATTGTTGTTTAAGAATCGATTCTGGTTTGACTAACTGTTCCACCGTCCACAGTTTTAAATATTTCGAATTTTTTTAATAGGAGTACAAAAAATAAAAAAGAAATCAATTATACACATGAGCTACTAAGTTTCATATGGAAGGTACGTAAGTTTTATCGTGAATAGAAGCACAAAAGTCTTAATAAAAATGGGTTGAAAAATTAATATTTACGAAGTTATAAGCAATCTTTTGTGTAAGGACTTCTAAAACGGATAATCGATTGTATAGAAAACTAATTGTTATCGTTATTAAATGTAAAATTAGTTTTGACGTTTATATGTATAGAATGCATCAAAACGAATGATTTTGACGTTGAAAATGCAATTCCATCTGTGTTAATAAATCATGCGATAGCATTTCAGCACGCGTTGTGTAATGTTTGTTTCATGCTTACTGCATGAATTTTGTTTTATCCTTTTGAAAAACAAATTATTTGTACATCCATGCAGTAATTAATACTCACTTTAAATAATAAGTAACTGAATGTACAAGGCTATTAAATGCAAATATTATACAATTACCAGAAAGAAAGTAGAGTTAAAGAAATGTAAATATACTGCAGATACTGCCCAATGTTTTAATAGTAATCTTCCCGCTGAAATAACTCGATTATTTGTCGTCGTCGAATCCAAACAATTTCCAAGTCTCTGTCCTCGCGTTTTCACTGGATATACCTTTATTAACCGAGTAATTAGTTAAAACAAACACAAGTGCGGAACACCTGTATAATTTCAAAGTTCTGCAGAGTGCTGTTGCAAGACATTGTGTATAATTAAATTTAGTAACATAATAAATGTTATTTTGCCGTCTGTGTTCTAACGTTCCGACGCTTTCTTCAAATAAAACGGTACTTTGTAAACTCCTTATTCTTAGTTAATATTTCTAATAACTCATCTTATTCTAAATATCTTAATCGATTCTTTTCGTCGCTGTTCCAATATTGACCTGATATTCAAAAATTCAATTCAACTCACCGTAGCACATTTCCGGTTCAGGAGAGGTGGAACAAACCATATCAGAATCGTCGAACTCGACTTCCTCTGCCACGGACATTGAGGAATCTGGCGCTACCAGCTTCCGTCCCTCGGAATCGTTCGCTGTTTAAAACAATTAATGTAACAAAAATTTCTTGCTATTTTATCCTTTGGTTACTTAGCGCAGTTTGAAAATTCCATATACATTGATCATCAGGATCAATGAGAAAAAAGAACACCAGTTTCGAATACGTAAAAAGAGATTGTAAGAAATATAGAGTAAAAGGTAATTTCTTGGAAAATTGCAATACTATTTAAGGAAATTATCACTTGTTTTGAACACAACTTATTCTAATCCTCTCTAAGATTATTTCGAAAAATAGCATATAACAACCACAAGGTTAGAACATTATTTTCTTCTTTTCCTTTGTAAGTCTTTTCTACAATTTTTCTATTTGTGCTCGTCACTTCTTTCTAACGATAATATCTTTCTACATTTCTTGCAAACTTTCTTCGTAGATTAATTTACTTGTATTGTTTATTTCTTAGAATGTACGAATATGTTTCTTCCTTTCTTCTTTTTATATCGCATTAAGAATTGTATTGAAGATCAACGAATATGAAATTTTCAAACTTTCCTATGATGAATGTAATATTTCGATGATTTTCTGTGTGTATAAACTTACATTGTTTCTATTGTACTTACATTCGTGGGCTTGTAAATAGACCTCGGTCAGAGCGGGTAGGCGCCCCTCGTCGTCCGCGTTTTTCTTGCTCGGCGCTAAAAGGCTCTCGATGCTGAACGAGCATAATTTCGGACTTTCGGTCAACTCGGTCGATTCCTTGGTCGACTCGGACGTTTTTACGCGTTCCTCCGACATCCTCGATTCTTAATTCCCAAGATGCTCTCGTCACTGTCGTCTAGATCTTATCACCATTCGATATTCCGATCGTGCGGCGATCGTTCGATTAGATACCTTCCGCGTTGCCCCGAAGAAAACGATTTATAATCTTCTCACTTTCAACGAGCGCAATTAGTGAAATGATTTTATCAACTTGTCCATGATAGCAGGCGTCTACCCGAGTCTCGAGTATTTACGATTCACTGCACATTTTTCCGGCGCGGTTATCACTGTCGCGTCGCGAACACTGGAATCTTCAGTTTCCTTCGTCGAAGAATAACGGAAACGCTCGGGAACGTTGTCGTACGGCGATCGAGAAACGCAGGATCGATTCAGGACATCGATACGGACTACCCTGCGATCCGTTCGCGGGATTAGAGTCGAAACCAGCGACTGTTTGTCGGGTTTGCTCGCGATGTCCAACAATATTTTTTTTTTTTTTTTGGCAGCCAAGTCAAATTCTTCGTTCCTCGAGGCGGTGTCGCAAAGCCACGTGCTCACGACGTCATCGCGCGGCCGGCCAATGCCGCGCAACATTGGGCGGTTCTTGGCAAGCACGTGTGTTTCTGGAAGAAGCCCCTAATGATCTCGTACAGTGCGACGGTAGCAGTCACTAAACGGTGGTAATGAGGTATCCATAAATTTCTGTCACCGCCATGAAATGCTATTTAATAATTGCCTCGACAGCAGCCAGCCGAGATTTGAAATCAATTTTCAATCTGTTGCGCGCCGACGCGTATACGATTCTGCGGGCTTTCCGATCACGGCTTAACAATGATGACACACTGAACAGCTCAATACTTCGGTGATTTAATAATATTTTAATTTAAAATATTTCTTTTTATTCGTTTGCTTTTGTAAATATTAAGTATAGATAAACGATCGAATCAGAAGCCATTACTGTACACACGCGTGTATACACGGTCAGTGATTGCGTTGTTATTAAATGCAATAATATGTTTGAAATATTTCTTAGTACTCAAAAAAGAGTTTTTCTTTAAATATCTAAGAGGTCCAGCTCTGGAGAACCGAAAAGAATGCTTTTGGATAGGATTTAGGATCGAATTTTTCGCTATTAGTCAAAATTTTTTACAATACGTGTAAATTTGAACAGGATGAAAAACTGAATGGCTCGGTTGTATTATTAGACCTTAGCCTACGATCTACATCGTTCAAATTTCTATGAATTCGCGTAAAACCGTACGATGTGACGGGTTTGTCGGCTCCACTGCGGAAGATGCACAATTGGTCGTACGTTTAATGAGATTATTAGACGCACAATCGCGTGTATTAACGCTACGATGATAGAGATGACAGAGTGATACAAGAACTGTTGACAGATGTGGAACTTGGCTACGTTTATGCGAACCAGCAAAATACACTGCAGAAATTTGTTTCAAAGCCGCTGGTAGCCAAGTCGCGATTCTTCCGTATAAATCAGATCTAGGGACGTCGTCGGCAACAATCCCTCGCTATGCAAGTTCCAATTAAAATTTATTTATGCGCGTCGCGTTTAATTTATGTCGAGTTATTCGTTTCCTTTTTAATCGATGTACAAGGTTGATCGAATAATAAATATAAATTGTTGAAAATTGGGAATAAAAAGAAACGTCGAAACCCTACTGCTTCGAGCGTAACGAACGTGTCTCGAACAAAGTAGGCAGTATAAGCTGTTGAAAGGACCAAGTAGGTGTGTCTGCGAGATCATGTTACTTGGACGGCACACCTCTCGCAGGTTCTGCAATATGTTACATTGCCAGACAGCGGAAACTTTCGAAGGAACATGTCGGCCAAAATGTTTGTCAATTTTATGCTTAATTGGTGCTGCGATCGACAGTTCGTGAGGTGGGAAGGGTGTAAATTATCGGTTCCTGTGGACGGTGTCAACCGCAAAACACGACAACCCAGACAGTTCCCTGGCGTTTGTTTTCCCTCGCCTTGAACATATTTTTGGAGTCGTGTTTCGTCAGACGAAAAATATCGCGTCGCGATTCCGTGTTCTCACCGTTGTAACAAACTTCCTCGACTCCACTTGTTCGATGGTCGGTGTCATTGAGTGGGTGTTCATTTTTTCGAATCTGAATCTAAATACTATTTTATGATGGTGACATTTTTCAAGCGTATGACCTCCGATGCCATTTTGGGAGGGGTGAAACGTAACAAGGACATAAGTTTGTGTTAATTTTTTTTATATCTTTATTTATATATTAACAGAATAAAGGCCCTTTTTAATTCGGTGCATTTCGCCTTTTATTACAAAATAAAACATAATATATTTGCTATTGCATATATGTTTGTTACCATTCATAATCATGTACAGTAAGTTCGATTAGAATAATATAGTAAAATAATTTTTAAGGAAATCTCTAAATATAAATTAACTTATAATTTTTAATGTGTGTCACTCATCTAGAGATATGAGGATATACAGGGTGTTCAGCCACCCAGAGGTGACCGAACACCCTGTATATATATCATTTGTAGATTGTGTATATATATAGTTAATACATCGAAATACATCGCGATGTAACTTTATATGTCACAACGCAGCTAGACGACTGCGTTTGGTCCGTATATCACTTGTAACTTGTTAAAATAAGTTACCACATTAAGAAGGTGATATAGAACTGTAGAATATTAATAATTTTGCCCACTAAATATTCAACGAAAATAAACATTTCTTTATAAATAAAATATTTTACTTTTCGATTAGATTGTATTATCGTACTACATTGCATCCTAACACGCAAGATTTGATTTTGCTAAAATAAAACGGGAAGGTGTGAAAGCTTAACAAAATATATTTTTAATTAAAAATAGTATATCCATTGGGCATTAAAAATCTTGGTTAATGAAATAACTGAACGTATTTGAACTTGAACGATCTGTGATAATCTACATTTGTTGCGTTGAATTACCATTCCATGTATTATTTTCATCGTTATCATCCCCGCCTGAATGAAGTTTATGTATATTCCCCTCCGTTTTGATGGTTGTCCCCCCTTCGTTACCCAAGTATCTTCTGACCAAACTAGATACCACAAACAACATTTTAATAAACTCTATACCTGTATTCCGTCGATGTAAAGCATTTTCATAAATGTCCAACGTACCCTGATGAGTTAGCAATGTTTTGCAGGTTAGGTATATGAGCGCCATCTGATCTATTTGTCGTATCTCTGTTTTCAGCAGAATTATTCTGTTGCCTTTGCGTATTTACCTGCGTACCTCCCGAGAAATAACCTAGTAGATAATTATAAACACCTAGGATAGGTGCAAAAAAGGTCCACACAAATCGTGATAGGAAACCAGCATCTTGTGTTGTAGTGATAGTCGCCGAAACATTAGACTAAAATCACAAATTAGGTTAATCAAAAATTTGTGTAAGATCGAAATGTGAGCAAATACTTGTTAAATGTAAATTTCAATTACATTTTTCATAGGTAGAATTAAAATCACAGCAGTAGGAACTAGTTCCAATTCTAAAAGTGTTTTATCATCTTCTTCTTGTGTCAAATCTCTTCTAGGAAATGAGATGGACATTGCAAATTGAGAGAATGGTAAATCAATATTCTGAACAACATATGTACGCAAGTCGCGTAAAGTACTTGTTGGTTCAAATTGTCCCATATGAGGATTGCCAGTTGGCAATCTGAATTGTATTCGAGTTATAGTTGCATTGTTTGCCACAGGGACATGAGGTTTAGATGGTTCCTGAACCGGTTCTTTTTGTTTTCCCTGCTACGCTCAACGAGAATAACATTTTTCGATAGATACAAATACAACTCTAACCATTGTTTTATTTAAAAAAAAAAAATTTTACAAACCTGTAGAGCTAGTTCTCTCTGTTTCCGTTCTAATTTATCCTGAGCAATTTGTTGCCTAACCTTTTCTCTAGCTACTGCTTCATCAGCTTTCTCTTTCCTTTTCTCCTCAAGAGCTTGTTTTGTTTTCAATTCTTGCTGGATTCGTTTAAACTTTTGCAGATCGTGTCCCATTTTACGGCGCTCTTTCTCTCGTATCACTTTCTGTTGTTCCTCTAAGATACGTTCTTTTCGTTGTAACTCAATCAACTGTTTTGCTCTTTCTACTTTTTCCTAAAAGCATACGATACTTTGGTATTTTTTCTTTAATATTAAACAATTGTAAAAATTCTATGGTGTAAACATACTTCTGGAGTCAATTCTTTGGTATCTGCATCTTCTGTCTCAGTACTTGTGTTTGGTGTTTCTATGGGTTTTGAACTAGTAGAAGATTCTACCTTCATACTGTTTGTAGTTATATTATCGCACACATTTTTTGATGCATCCATTACAGATGCTTCTGCATTTGATTTTGTTGCATTATCAGAATCATTAACACTACTGTCAACAGTAGCATTTTTCTCCCCATCTATCAAACTGTTGGAAGGATTTGCATTCTTTCCTGCATTTGTTAAAACTAAATCAATCTTAGATAATAGTTCAGCTGCTGTTACTCTGCCAACAATAATTTCCAGTGGTGTACCATTTTCACCAATAAAGAATAAAGATGGGGCAGGTACCATTGTATCTTATTAAAGTCTTTAGGAAAATATTAAATTTAAGAACTGTATTTTTAATAAACTATCTATAATTGTCAACATGTTACATAAAAGGATACAAATTTGGGCAAAGAACATATAGGTCTCAGATCTATATTCTAATCGAATTGCTACAAAGTTCTCTTGTTCTAATCGAGAAGAAACTTCTGTAGTATTGATTGTTGCAGCAACTTCTGCTGATGTGTCATCCTTTCCTGTAAATAGGTTGCAATACAACTTAACTTGTAACATTAATTAGATACAGAAATAACAGTTGCCATGATTTAATGTAAAAAAAGCAAATACGATTGCATAAATATAATTGTAGTCAATGATATAATTTAGTAACCATATAAAATGAGTGGTGACAAAACGAACAATAGCTTAACCTAAACTTATAAATATGTACCTTCGATAAAAACCACAAAAATTGCTTTCTTGGATTTTGACGTCGCAACTGCTTCGTTGATACTACCCTCGAACCACTTCATTTTCTTGTGAATTTAAAAATATTTGTATTCTATTGTAGTATCAATTGATAATGACGTAATGAAAAAGTAGTTTAATCACTAGAAATTTTCTATATAACTGACGTTTCAAAATCTGAGTAAGGTTTGGGTAGGTAACTTTGGACTATATCCAACTGCATCAAATTAATTCAATTCAGTAAGCGCAGAATAGGTATACAAGAGGTGCCATCAGAAATTTCTTTGGTGTCACCAAAGTTTCTAGATGTAGCCCAATTTTTACACATCCATGTGAAAAATGGTATCAATTAAATTTCTTAATCAAATAAAAGTGGGTATCCTATCGTCCACTATTTGATTTTTATGGAAAATTATTTAAAAATTGTTAAAAAATTAATCGAAAATGACGGGAAAATTTTTCTGAATGTTGAAACATATTTAAGTTATGTAAATATCAGAACAATGTAAATAATACGATCATTATCATGTATAATGTTATACAAATTGTTATCATTAATTAATACGGAATTCCAATTAGTGTTCTATGCATGTATTGTACACCTGCTCTTAACCAATTAAAAATAAGTTTCATTGTTAAATCGTCGATGATGCACTCATTGAAAGTCGGCCTTTAAATTCCAAGGTTAAATAAGAACCAACGGATATGGACCATTTTAGTGTGGTTAGGGTGTAAATAAGTATGTGGATGGAGAAATTGAAGAAGACGTAAACTTTATCCCTGAATCAGTTATTATCGTTCTTTTGGGAATAGTATCGCTAAACGATGGCGCATCTTGTGAAGAATGGTAAGTGTTCATTGCATAATTTTTTACTTATTATACTTAAATTACATTTCTTTGGATGTCGAAAGATGAAAGCGGCACATTGGATTGTTTTGTTGGCCACACTGTTTGTATCGCCATGTTTCTTGCTTTCCGTTGAGTTGTCATAAGGAATAGTGGAATAAAATGTGGTAATGGCGAGTGCGTCTGTTCCGCATATTTGATGTTGTGATAAAGTTGGGCGTACGCGTCCGCCTTATCAATTGTGACAAAGTTTTCTGTTTCGAATATGTTCACTTGGTTTTCGCGTATACGTTTTGTTTTTAAATTAGTATAACCGACAATAAGAAAATCAAAGTGTCCAGTGTACAATGTCGGTGATTCATTATCGGAATATGGAAGTACACGACAGATAATAGAAGATAATCGTATCATATAAGAAAAATTTACGACTTCGTGTATCTTGTCACACGTGCGTATACATCGTCTTATTCATTTATTAATACATTAGAAACAATTTTAATCGTGCTACAACGTCACGAATAATCAATACGTTCTCGTAAACGTATAACGCCATAATATGAAATCGGAGCGAGCATGAAGGTGACTGTGTGTTTTGACAACGTTCGAGTGGTGGTTCCTTGCGGGGATGGAACCCTACTGGTTAAGGATTTAATGCACGAGGCTATTCTAAGGTACAAAAAGGCAACTGGAAAAAATGATAATACGTTATCTATAAACAGCTTATCTTCTTTAACTGGGGGTGGCCTGTTGGATCCAGATGATAGGTTATGTGATGTAGCCGATGACAGAGAACAGATTGTTGCTCATTTTGTTAGTACAGACACTACCCATGCTGGTGGTGATGGGGCAAGTTCGGTTGGGACAAATAGCCCAGATTTTTTTCACTCCGATGGCAAAGAATTATCTTATCCAATTGATACGCATTCCTCTGTATCTACCAGTAGTATTAAAAGGGAAAGCACTAAAAGATTGTCAATGCACGCACTATCAACCAGAGAACCTTGTTTAACTACATATTCTGCTCAATCTCTACCCAGAGAATCTCGGCGTAGAGAACCATTGGGACAAGATGCCAAAGCATCGTTTGAATACGCGAATGCCAATATCGAATCTAGAGATCAGGGGGAAATTCGAAAAATTGTGATAAAGAATGAAGCAGGACCGCTAGGGCTTCACGTGGTGCCATGTTATGATTTATTGGGTAATGATCAGGGACTCAGAGTCGAAGGTATCGAGCCCAATGGCCGAATTGCTAGAGACGGGCAAATTGATTTGCACGACAAAATCATAAAAATAAATGGTCACAGCCTATTGCATATACCATTTTCTAAAGTGCAAGAAATCTTTCGAACCTGTATGACTGAACCGTGTTTACAAATTTCTGTGGTGAAGCATAAAAAATCACGTGAAAAATCGCTGCATAAAAATCACGGAAACACCAGTGGAGGATCAGAAAAGACAGAAACAGACGACAATGTCAAAAGACTTCAATGTAGTAACTACAACTTGTTACAGACTGCTAACACTCGTAAAATTGGACGTATGATAGAGATAGAATTAACGAAAGGAAGTAACGGTCTTGGATTTAGTGTCACCACACGTGATAATCCTGCAGGAGGTCATTGTCCCATATATATTAAAAATATATTATCGAAAGGTGCTGCGGTCGAGGATGGGAGATTGAGATCTGGCGATAGACTGTTGGAAGTAAATAATAAAGAAATGACCGGCAAAAGTCAAGCGGAAGTGGTTTCGCTTCTCAGAAGTATTTCGCCTGGCGGGAAAGTAAGAATGGTGGTGTCGCGCCAAGAAGAAATTTCCTCCAGCATTCCAGATTCTCAATCTCACGTTACCACCGCGAGTCAAGCCTCGGAAATTACAGATAACTCGAAGTATTGGAACACATTGAATACGTCACCGATAAAGAAGAATACCGAAACACAAGATAAAATTAATACCCGTAATTATGATAAATGTACATTCAAGTCCGTAAAATGTTCGGAAGATATTGTTTTGTCACCGCGAAAAAATCGCATGATATTAACATTGGATATACCAGTACACGATTCGGAAAAAGCAGGATTAGGTGTCAGTGTAAAAGGAAAGACTACAAACACGGATGAGAACACTAACATGGATTTGGGGATTTTTATTAAAAGTGTTCTTCACGGTGGTGCAGCTTCTAGAGACGGACGGTTAAGGACGAATGACCAGTTGCTCAATGTTAATGGGGTATCTTTGTTGGGATTATCTAATTCCGATGCAATGGAAACGCTCAGAAGAGCAATGCTCAATACAAATAGCTCTGTAACAGGTGTAATTACTCTCACAATAGCTAGGAGAATATCATCGTACGATGGAAACGAGAAAAATCTTCCTGAGAATTTGACTCCTCGCTGTAAATTAGAGTCCGCTAACAGTATATACATATCCGATTCTACAAAAGCCAATGAGGGTAGAGTGAAAGAAAAGAATAGCTTAAACTCACAGTCGGATATCTTAGACAATGGGGGTTTGTTGTCTTGTGTAACAGCATCTCCTTGGAATCCAGTCATCGACAGATTAACAGAACAGTATAATAAGAACAGTCTAAGGAATGAAAGTTACTGTATTGCTACCAATAAAACGTGGATCGAACCTGCCAGTAACGTGAAAAAGGTCACCGTAGGACAGCGCGACGAGCGGGTGGAACAAGTATTGTTAGAAGATTCCAGTGAACCACAGTGCAATGATGCTAAGAGAAACGCAGACGACAAAGACAGTCAGTATTCAGGGGACCCGACTTACGACAGTCAGTTATCTCTGGAGGAATTTAACTCCTCTTCCAATAAATTTTCCCGCGACGCGTTAGGTAGGCAAAGTATGTCGGAAAAGCGGCACGCCGCTCTCGATGCAAAGAATACAGACACTTATAAGAGAAATAAGAAATTACGGGAGGGTCGCGAGAATAAAAATCAGGAACAAGCCAATCAAAAGTCCGCGAATCAGGCGACAGAGTCGGAGGATCAGACGAGACGAGGAGGTAAATCGGAGAATTTTGAAAAGAATAAAAGTAAAAGTACCACCGAGGGTAGCACGGCGAGCGATAGTAATATAAAACGATATGAAAAGTCCGTGGATCCAGCTCAGTCGGAATACGTGTATACTATACCTGGATGTAATAATAAGTTCACTTCGCCGAGAAAACATTGGCTCGTGGATGATGTGCATGGCGGGATAACGAGTGGCAATAATTTTAAAGACGATCGCGAAGGTTTTCCAAATAGTAGGGGGGACGTGAAACAGGCTTCTCTCAATTCAGCTTTAGATGATCGATATAAACGTTCGCGAAAAAAGGGTGGCATACGGTCGATGCTTCGTTTAGGGAAGAATAGAAAATCGCTCAATTTCGGTGACAGTATCGAAGCCCGCCACGAATCCAGCAATTATTGCAGTGGAACGATCAATTATATCGCATAATATTAGAAGGGTATTTATAACGTAGATACGGAATTCACGATATACATAAACGTACTTGTACATCTAGAAACATATTATACACGAATACACATTTTAACACTCATCGCACGTTACGCGCGTACACGTACACGTACACGCGACCATATAGTATATATTTACATGTATGATTTGTTCCAAAGTGCCTTATATCGTTGCAAGAAATAATTCATTCTGTATATATAATTTTTGTACTCGTCTTCAATTCGTACCGATCATGTATCTATTTTTAAAATAAAAAATCGTGCACGCAATTCATGCAATGTGTAAGTTGAATAACCAATAGTTCCGAATTAGGAATTATTCCGTTGTTACTAATATATTAGGTTCCCAGAAAGTATTTTTACTACTTTGATCATTTTGATCGTTGTTTGTAAATTTCAATTTCTTCGTAAAAATCATCGATACAAACAGTCCGTAACGGAGCCCGAAAACATTGTGGTAGGTATTTTAATTAAGCCAGATAACGAGTGCACTTAGCTTGCAAGTATAGACTTGTTTTCTTCTGTTATAGCATTTCAGTTAACACCAAATCAGTTGTTGTACCAACAGAAGCGTTATAGAGGCAAGATAAATCTTAAAAAGCCGAAAGTGTTTTATAAGAAAGCGGTAGTAAATGCACTTTTAACGCCATTCTTTGTCAATCCTAATCAGAATAAGACTCTGGACGAATTTTGTCGGGACGCGTTAAGCGTGAAACGTAATTACGAACTTGGGCCCTACGAACAAATTATAGCGAAGGAAGTCCGAAATTGGTTCGACAAATCGAGAATGGTCGCCTGCTTGCATGTAAATAGCATAAAGGAAAATGATTTATTTGATACTAGGGTTTCGTTAAAAATGGCAAACATGTACTACAAGAAATACGGGACTCGCATCGTGCGCAAAGCAATAGAAGATTCACCTTACGAAGGCATTGGTCCGTTACTTAGTCAAAACACTGCATTTGTGTTCAGTCCTGACATAAATGTTGATGCTCTAGAAAAAATTCTTAAAAAATGTTTTCGAATTTACACAATGGGTAAGTGACACAGAATTATTTCCCGATGAATGTATCGATCAGTTGACTTTTTTTTTTAGGGGGAATATTGGAGGGTCAATTATTCAAGTACGATTATTTCATAAAATATGGTTCCATGGATATGACATCGGCGCATTTGGGTCTGGTTCAAATACTACAAAATGCGGGTGGTGTTAATCTAAATCAACAACTCACGCATCATCAGACAACACTGGTGGCACGACTGAAACAGATCGGTACAAATGAAACGCCCTCTAACGAGAACGAAGAAGAATCGGTGCCTGTATAATTGCAAAACTACCTGTATCAATAATTTATTATACGTTTATGATTCACACGAAGCTTTAAGTAAAATACAATTCATTTCCCCGAATCCCTTTGCTCGGATAGATGATAAGAATAACCGTTAGAAATCGAGGTGAGCGTCTCTTATTATCTCATTTCCACGAAGGACGGTTCCGCGATAAGGTTAATCGTTGAGCAAGCAGCGTGTAACCTATACATGTAACTTATCAGAATTAGTTTATCAGTTATCGAACTTGTCATTAATCACGTATCAAAGACTTCGGACGTTTTGAGTACCGATTGAACTCGATACGCGAGTATGTTAACAATATTGAAAAATTTCATCCGGTACATCTGTTTTTTATCGTGTACATTATTGCGTGTCGTTGTAGTAATTGTATCTTTTAATGGTTCTCTTCAGTGACAGTAATTGCAACGGGGATGACACTTGACTCCATTTTCTCCGCATCTACAGCCCCCGGACGTGTCCCCTTTTCCCTGCGAGAGAGAACAAGGAACGATCAATAGAGAAATGAAACGATCGAGTAATTATCAGGTACATTACTGTTTCTATAATACCGATATCTCAATGTATCGATTACTTACTCCTGGACCCCAACGTGGCCCTCTCGTTACCCAGCATATCTCGGTTTTGCACATTGAACAACGCAACCAATCGCAACCCCATTTCTTCATTAGTACAACCGCACATGTTGGACATGCGAGTGCCTCGCCTCTGTCTACCATTTCTTCCAGCATAGCGGCTGTTCTTCTGGATTCTTGATCCGTTTCTTTCGACAGTCTTAATTCCTGCTGGTATTGTTTGCAATTTTTGCCAGTGTGTATGACCTAAGACGTAACAATTAATTAGTAATCCGTATAAGAGCTTTGTTGAGACCCGGGTCACTTACTTTTTAGAGACACCCCACCTGTTTAGAAGACTCCGGTATGTTAGAGAAAATTTTTTCAGGTTTTCAGATTTAAAATATGGGGGGAACTAAATGTTAGTATCGTAAGATGAATTACAATGTTTACGTTTCATTCCCTGACCTGACAAGTTAGACAATTGTTTGCGCCGCACACAGGACAGAGGAAATTATTCACGTCGTCGTCGTAGATGCACCAACCGGGGCAATCTGGAGTTTTACAGTGAAACGCGTTGTTCCCAGCATTGTTCTCCGCTTGGGCAATCGACTTCGCAAGATGTTGCTGGTAAACCTCTGGCTCGACAAGCTAAACAGACATACAGATCAAACATACTCTTGTTTGGGGTTTTATAACTCCTGTAATATGGAGATTAAACAATTTTTAAATATAGAGGTTTTTTTTTCAAAAAACTTAAAAATTACTGTTAGCAGATTTTATCGATAAATTTACCGCCTTGATCTCACGTTCTTGAAGGGTCGATTCGCAAGTGTATTCCGAATCCCTGTAAGGGCATTTTACCTCGGCGTCTTCGCAGTATCTAATCGTATTAGCAATACACGACCTAGAAAAAAAATAGTCGAGTAACTGGGGCAGGGAACTATAAGTCTATAACGATCTTTCGTACCTGCAAAACATGTGTAAGCAATCTCTTAATATTACACCCTCGCGTGGACCGTATGTAACGAAACATACGGGACACTCGATTGGCTCGGAATTCGGTATAACGTCACAGTTTTCTAGGGAGATTAGTTCCTCGTATCGTTCCATTTTAATTTCCGGTGTATCTATTTCCTCTGTCACCTGTTGTCATTTATATTTGAATAAATGTTTATAGCTTGGTGAAACATAAATAAATATATGTACAACGTTTGATATTAATAGATACATAATAAAAACATCAAGTATTCAAATTAATTAATCTTCTTAGCAATAATACTACTTTGAGTTCCTCGATCACTTCATGATCTTCTTCCACAGCCTGTAACACTTCCGTCGACAAAGTCGCCTCCTCGTTTATCACATTTGGCAGTCTCTCTGCGTTATTAAGTTTTTCTACTTGTATCACATTTTCAGGTTTTAATTCTGCAAACCGAAAAAGAATATTTAAATACAAGAAGAGCGGTCAGAAAAAAGTCCAAATAGACACGTAGAGAAATTTACTGTTCGAAGATATTAAGAAGGAACAGATATCTTTCTTGATCCCTAAGAAATATAATTTACATCTTAAAACACATTAAAAGGTTCGTACGGATATCGATGGATATAAATACCGTTTGCAATATTAATCTTTATGTTATTAATATTTAGAAGCGTTTGGATTTTCATTTCTTTTACGTTACCTGGGGCTACGAGATACAAAAATATCGGAGATCCATCCACAGCCTGTAAGTCGTTTAGAGTTGCTCCATCGCGGTCGGCCAAGTTCTTACCGATAATCCATCGTTGCACATTCGCCGGTATTTCGAATTCCGTGTGTATCTTTGCTTTCAGCTCGGCCACCGTCATCTTGCTCGGCAACTGGTATCATATCTCAAGTTAGTAAAGCAGCCTAATACCACGTTATGGATAGCAAGCGGGTGCTTTGATTCGAGCAGGTACCGGTATTTACCTGAAGAGGTATGGGTCCCTGGTGAGCAAGCTTGTCCTCAATGTACATATTGACTTTAATCAACTGATCTTTGAGACGGGTTGATCGTTGTCGAATCACGGAACAGTGGATCTTGAGCCGCGCCAGTTCCTTCGCCAAGCCCGCTGCTTGTTGATGATGGCCAGACGCAATTGCAGCTTCTAACTTTCTAAGTAATCGGTTTATGGCCAGAGTGTTCATGTTCTTCTCCGTTGAATTGTCTTCTGCAAGAAACAAGGGAAAGAGAAAGAGAGATAAGGACGTAGTAATAGGGAAAAACGAATGACACCGCGTAATAAATTTAGGCGCATGATTCACCCGTTGCGTCGTACGGCTGTCCGCGCCATTTAATTAACATTTTACCTTCTTCGCTACCCCGGAACGTGTCTTCGTTCGCGTTTAATGTTCGTTCGGTCGCTGGAGACGCGTTCGTCGTTGCATCGGCGTTATTAATCTTTTTAACGTCGTTACTTCGCGCGGAATTGCCGCGTTGTTTCGGCGACGGAGGAACGTGAGCGTTCGCGTAAAGCGACTGTTCAATCACATTCGCGTAAGTGTTCTCGTTGCAGGCGGTCCTCGTCGTTTTGGTGGCTTCGATTTCGGCGAAGTCACGCGGTCTTATCAGCTGAAAGGTATTTTTCACCAGGCCCGAACCACCCAAATTTCTTCCGGACGTTTTGTAGAGAACGTTCTCCTGCTTCCATCCCGACGTGGACGGCTGTATAGCCGACGTGGACGGTTGATTCAATCTTCTCACGTTTCCACTAGTTTGCACCGAGCACGACACCTTCTGTTTGTTCGTATCGTAGTCGTTGCGCAGCGCGATATTCTCGACTTTCGTCACCGCGGACACGAAGTACGTAGTCTTTTCCGGGGCAGCTGGTGTTTCTTTCTCTCTCGTCACTTTCTCAGCCCCGTCATCGATACGTGTCACCATTTTACCCGACTTCGAGCGCTTTGGTAACGAGTGTTTCATTTCCTTCAGCATCTCTTTCAAATCCGTGGTAATTGGATCCTCGACGGTATTCAGTATCGGGGACCTCGTCTTGCCTGATTTTGCTTTCGCGTTCGAGTCGGTCGAACGAGAGCAAACCTCGACTGGTATCGATTTTTCCGACTGCACGGTCGTCTTTGTCTTCGCGTCCTTCTCCGCTTCCACCAGGATGTCGAGCACTTTAGTTACCTTACTTGATATTCCGGCTTCCTCCTCGCGAACTTTGTCCCTCTGATTAACCGTGGTCGCATTCGCGCGGCGATCGATGAATTTCAACTCCTTCATACGCAGTTGTTTGTCGATCTCGTCGAAGATATCCGAGAACTCTTTCTGCACGCCCTCCAGGTGATGCTTGTCCATCTTCCTGGGTTCTTCGAGAACGATTCCCGCGGATCCACGACCAGGGCTAAACAAGTATCCCCTCGCGTCCTCGTCGCTCGCTTTCGTCGCTCTCTCCTTCCTTTCGACATCCTGCCTTGATCGAATTTTATCCTCCGCTGCCTCATCCTTCCGCGGATACATCGGATCGTTCATTCGATTTGCAGCGAGTTGGCTCTGCAGGAACGATATTCTGCTGGAAGTCTCGGTGGCCAGTCGATCGTTCTGTTCTTTGGTAGCGGGGATCCTGGCCCCTGGTAGCCTCGCGTCCGTGTTCTCCGTTTTGCTCTTCGCGGTCCTTTGTTGCGGTAGAAAATATTTCGAGATGTCTTTCTCCATACGGCTGCTCTGACCCGCGGCGGACGGTGCTGAGAGTCTCGGTTGATCCTGTTCGAACGGTCTCGCGTTTCTCACGACGTCCCGTTCGAATTTGGACGCTTGATGGTCCCGTCCCCCTTTTGCGAAAAAGTTTGCACTGACGGTGACCTTGGTGATATTGCTAATAGCGTTGAACTTGGAGATCAGGGCTCTGGTGCCCCGTCTGGGCGACGAGTTCTCCATCGCGGACGCGACGATGTCCTGAACGATTTCCTCGTTCACCTCGTTTCGTTTCTCGAGGGCGTCGACGAACCGCGAGGACTTTAGCAGCATGGACGCCCTCGCCCTCGCTTGTTCCTCCTGAACTATGGCGGCCGCCTCTTTGTCCAGCTCGCTGATGTTAGTTAGAATCGACAGGCCAGACTTTCGTTTCGCCTCCTTCTTCCTCTCCTCCGACTGGCCGCCGCGATGAAAGAAGCTCAACCTCGACAAAGAGGCGTCCACGGAGTAGCCGGCGGAAGAAGCCACGTTCGAGGCGGCGCATTCTTCTTTTATTTCGCCCGTCGAGGTTGCAGGCCCCCGGAGAACGTCGCCCCGCCTGGACGGCCCGGAATCCCGGGAATGCTCGAAGACGCTGCGTTTGTACCAAGGTCGCGGCATGGCTGCGTTCAGAGTGCCAACGACCGAGGTTGGTGTCGGACTGTCTCGAGGAATGGCGACGTCTGGCGCGACGGTGCTCGCGTGCTTCTCTCGCGCGGTCTTCTTGGTCTCTTTTCTCGACAGCAGAACACCCCTTTGAAGCACCAGCGTGTCGTTGCTGATCGTCTCGGAGTCTCTCCGCGCCCCTACGTCCATTCCGCCATCGGTGACCGGCGGCGTTTCAGGCTTTTCAGGCGGTTTGGGCGCGCGTCTCTTTCGTCTGTTGCTGTTGCGCGGCGTTTCTCGAGCGTCCTGCTCCGTCGCGTTCGTCGAAACCTCCGGTGGATTTGGCGCGCGTCTTTTGCCCTTTACGTGCACCCTCCTGCGGGCCGATCCCGTGTTGTAGCTGGCCTTTCTGTCGTCTAGCCTCCTCGACGAGCCCAACCGTCTCTCCGGAAACGGTAGATTACCGCAAGAGGCGAACGTCGCCGACGGTTGTAGAGAGTATCTGGCGGTTATGTCTCTTCTGTGTGAGTGCACGTTCGCTGGCAGCGTGCTAGACACGTCCGCGACGTCGTTCTCTTTGTTGCCTACCGCGATCTTCGAGGCTCCGGCCGCAAACGGTCCGACTTCCGCCGCCTGCTCGAGGATGTCCAACGAGAGTCCGTCGCATCTGCCCACGGTGCCCGCGTGGAAGGCGAAACTACGCACGGTGGTGGTGCTGTAGAAGGTGTTTACGCTCTCCGCGCTCGAGGAGACGCTGCGTGGTCGTCCGTCATCCTCCCTGCACTCGTCGACCGTCTTTCGTCGCTTTTCGATCAACGACTCGCGATTACCGGACCGTTTGAACCACTTGAAGAGGGAGAACCTCGCATTCCCGCGTGCCTCGTCCACGGCGCGTAGTACGTGATCTACCGTGGCGTCCGTCGCGGCGACGTTCGACCCTCTGGCTTCCCGGTCGCTGATCCGTACGCCATTGGAGAATGTGTTCGCCTCGACGCTGCATGCGGCCCGCTGTACCATTCTTACTCACCGCATATTCCCTCTTCGCCAGAGCCAGCATCCGACCCCACCTTCGTACACTGCTCCGCGTAGTTCTTTATTTAGATTCACTCGAATGTGGTTTTAACTTCCTTCCAGTTCGTCTGTAGGTGAACCCGAACTCGTGGAACCTTCGAGGAATCTTACGGTACACAGACATCCGCGCCAACTATTGCACTCTGGTTTTGTTTCGACGTCGATCTTGCGATCGTTCCACCCACGGCCCTTCGTCGTCCATCCAACTCCGGTTAGCTCCGGGTTCTCTGGTTCGCGCGATGCTTAGAGACGCGTACCGTCCTGAGAATATTCGCGATGGCTGCCAAGGTGCGGGCGCGAACTTCCGCGGAACCTCGTCTTCCGATCGAGTTACGACGCGACTCGCGCGTCTACGTGCGAAGAATGTATCGCGGAACGGTAAATCGACCGACGAATTTTGCTGCGAAACCGACGGGGACGCTGCCGAACGCGCGACAAAGATACTCTCCGGTGCACTATTAATAGACGGGCCTTCTCCTGCCGTTGGTTATTTTCAAGTCCACTCTTGCTGTCTGCGCGCCGCTGTCCGAAATCAAAACAGAGAAATACGGGTCTCGCGCGCGGCTTTCGACCGCGGATGATCTAGCGATGGGATTGATACGTTCCGGCGACAATAGTATTCGACGCTAAAACCATACAAATCTCCCTTGCAAGAAGAAAATTCTTCCCCCGCGTGCGGATATCACTGTTTACTTCCCGGGACGTTCTTAAATGGCACAGATAATATTTCTGGGAAGTTCAGAGCTGTATGAAAACATGTTCTATTAGCCGCGACAATGCAACAAGACGTAACATAATTAAACGTTTCGATTGTGAGAACTGTACAATAATAGAAATTTCTAGGAAATTAGGAACACTTCCAACTTTTGAGGAAAGCTTCCAACCCTGCATTGACAAGACAAATTGCAGCTGAAGCGTAGGAACAGTTTAAAGAATAATAAAATGTTCAAGGAACCGACAGAAACCGCCAGAAAGAAGCAAGATTAGAAAAGAATTTTTCCTGATCTATACTTATTACGGATACGGATAATTCACGAAGAAACTAATGGCTAGTAATGTTTACGTTTGTTTGGAATTGTACGATGCAAGGCCACATATGGCATAAGTCGCATAGGAAATAAATTTTTAATATTGGACAGCCACTACTACTGTATCTATTCTATTAATCGGACCTCGATTCTGCAACTTCCCTCTTCAAGTCTTATAAAATTCGTTACATGGAAAAACATTTATAAATGACCAAGTTCGTTGAGTGTTTTAAAATTTATTAATTTTTTTACAAGTAGGAAGGATCGATAAGCATTTACAAAATAAATACGTCTGATCGATGATAAGAGAGACGGTTCAATTGTTAAGAATTCACAGCGATAAAGATTTAATAAACCATAGATGTTTGCGCAGTGTGCGCAAACACCGAACGCCCACGGTATTATTTTGGGCTTTGACTAATCCTGTGTGAGAGCATGGACCAGGGAAGTAATGACCAGTACCTCGTTACTGGTTAAACTGTATTACTGGTGACATTTATTCACGAACACATCAATGTCGCATTAAAAACTGTACAAAATACGTTGCCCGATATCGATACTATTTCGGAGCAACATAATTGGTGCGTTTGAGGTTTCGAATACAGGATTACACCAGAAATGGGAGATTCACTGCCCTTTGAGGTGTTTAGTGCAACCCTATAATTTGTCACACTTCGAGAAAAAGGCTTTGAAAATATTACACGATCGTCCAGAACACGGTGGAATGGTTTACACGCGATATCTCATGGTTAGTGCTGTATTTTTTATTTTGTATTCTACTCTGCCGATCCTATCTCCGTGCAAATTTTGCGTTGTATTTATTTCAGATACCCAATGACGTACATGTGCAATATGCAACAATGTTCGTTTGTAATAGGTAACTGCCACATGTATATGTATTCTGATGGTGTTCTATTATTTACGATCAGTCGTTACCCGCGGCTTCACTCGCATTGTAGTTTTACTTTTTTTATCTTAATTGTACCTGCATATCGAAAATTTGTGTACGACAAAAGGGTATATAAATTTAATTTTCAACAAAGTATGTCAACTAATTGATTCGATAGATTTCATTCGGTTTAGAGTCTAAATCTTCTAAAAATCGTACAATTACGATATTACAATTTCATTTTTACAGCTTTTGTGGCCCCAGAGTGCGAAGTAGAACATGATCTTCGCACGTTATCGCGGTGGTGCAACTTACACGGTTTGAAATTAAATCCCACCAAATTCTCTGGGTTAGTTATTCGCTCTTTCTCCCTCGTTCGTAACTTATCTTCCTTTAGTATCTTGCTTAATTCAGCTCTCCTGACGATGCAACCTTCCCTTAAGAATTCCGGTGTAACGCGGCGGTCTCTGAAGTTTGCGGAAGGTGGACAAAACAAACTCAAGTTAAGAACTTCAAAATGTATGTGTTCTACCATCTTATTTACAAAGACCTTGTCTCAACAACTTCTGTTTATCTTACTCTACTGAAAAAGTGTGCAAGACACAAACTGCCTTATTCAAAATGGCGTTTATCCATCGATTAAGTCGACAAACGTAAGAAGATCACGACGATCTCCGACTTTCGGTGTCTTCTGGTTTGCTAACCAATAAACGTTCTTCTTTTTACATTGCAATCGTCAACAAATTTTTTGGCGGGTTGCGCGCGCGCGCGTGTAGCTGTTTGGAAATTAACCGAGCGAGTATTTTTAATTACATCTACCGCGAAGAAAAGCACCAACGAGAGGGAGCCAACCAGCAGACTTGAACCACATCGCTGAGCATGCTTGCACGAGAGTTCGTCGGGCAGGTATCTCGAAAGGCAAAGCAGTTTCAGTAAACACTGCGCGAACCACGAAACGGACGCGCTGGTACGACGTGTATTTACGTTCGGTACATGCGAGCCTCGATGACGTACAATGGCGTCGAAATCGCGGACCAAAGAGACACGCGAGAACGAACGATGTTCTAAGGAAGCGTCTATCCGTGTTCCCGTGTTTTATTTAATTACTCGGCAACGTTCAAAGTAGTTTCGCCCGGATACTTCGCCACACTCCGTTAAAGGGTTTCGTTTAAACGAACCACGAGTCGGTTTTTCCTACAGCGCCTTCAAAGAGGGCCGCTGCTAAACAACTCTGTGCACACTAGAGCCAGCATTATTCCGGTGCCTCGGCGGTTGCATCTCCACCGGAGCTTTTAAATTGGCATAAGCAGGATTTCTTCTCGTCCGTGGTCCTTCCTCGTCGTCGAAGACTCGTCGTATTCGATAGACGCTAGTCTCCTTCGTTAATTATAATTTTGCTGCATTTACTTTTCAACTGTCCTCTTTCAGGTCGATCTCTTCGAACGCGTTCCGAAAAGATCAAACTCGCTTTCTCTGATCCATACGATATCCTTGTATCTACTCTGCCAGGTTCTAATCTGCTTCCTTTTTCGTTTAGATTCGCTTCTTCGCGCCCCGGAACTTCTTCATCTCTTCCCGTGTTTTTCCTACAGCTTGGGAACATTCTATGCTCTATCCTATCCCCTAAAACACCTAATACTTCTTTTTTACATTCCCTTCGCCCTATCTCGCGAAACTCCTTTCCTCTCCGAAGTTCTTGAGAAGCTCTGCACGTCGCAGCTGCAAAGATTTATTGGATGTTGCGCCCGACTATTAATCCAAGTTCCGTAGATGTCAGTGTTTCGTCAGCTTTATTACATGTATCGTTGGACATTACGCTTATTATAATATAAAATAGGGTAAATTAAATATTTGTGCAATTACTCCCAAAAGGGTATCGTACATTCGTATGTACGTGGAGCTGTATGTAAATATAATAAATTTTAAAGTCCCATTTTATGCAGATTCCTGAAACGCGCGCAGGGCTACCATTGTCGACGCTATAATATTAGTCTCACGACTCGTATGCGTTTCCGGATACATTTTGTCCTCTTCTACGCTCCCTCTCCAACGTAACCCGTAAAAATTATCATCCGTTCTCGATTTCGTTCGATTATAGCGTGCAATGAGACGGCGTGGAGCGAGCGACGTCGCCAAATAAAGTCTCCCGAAAGGGCGTCCTCGAGTGTTCCAGGCTCAGACAGAGAGACCGGGCAGACATTTAGTGTACGTTCACGTCCGAACGACGCCGCGGCGGCCGTGTGTGGGTGGTCTTAGCTCACTTTTATTGTCGGAAGCCGAACTGGAGCGCAAGAGTCTACCGTACACCCTGTTCTCGATCTCCAACCCCTCCTCTCGTTCGGGAGTTTATTTCGCGAATTCACCCACCACCCCTTGGCTTGGCTCGAACCCTGTTCCACGCTACGTACCAGCGCCATATCGCGTCCTGAATACAAATCGCGATGTTTCCTTTCGCGAGTTCCCGAAGACTTTTAGAACGCGATCATTACCATTAATGAAGAAGTCAATGTTGCCCCGTCGCTTCTTGCTTCCCTTTCTCTTACGTCTTCCTCGACCCACCCGGAAGCCTTTAAGCCTTCTTTTTCCGGTCCACCGTCCACCGATGGGCCTCCAAGAGTCCTGCAAGTTTTCGCGCAAGTCGAGACTACGAAGCCTCGAGGTAGGCAGAAACTTGGTGGTCTTCGCGGGGATCGAAAAGAGTTATCGAACAGTTGCGGACCAGCAATTAAATCGCGAAATACCTGGCAAATCGACAGGCTGCGTTGGTTTGCACAAGGTAGAAGCAACTATTCGAGTAAACGAAAATAAACAGACGGACGACGGTCGCGTATTCCGAAGAGGTTAAAACTATTCGAAAACTCTTGGTCCGCGTAACTCACGTCCCACGCCGAGGCGAAGTTCCGCGGCCGATCGTAACGCACGATTATTCCCTCCGGTATCGAGCCACCGGGCGCGGGCATATCCGCGATTTACAATTTTTATGCCGGATTCCCCAGCAGAGCGCTACAAGTCGCACACGCCGGGCCGAGTGTCGTTGAACTTTCGAAAGGTCGTGGGCTGCGGCGCCGCGCCATTGCTCGAAATTTAGTTACTCCTGTTGGAATCAGCCGATGTTTTATTCAGTTACGCGCAGGCCCGACTCCGCCCGCACTTCCAGGAACAGGGATATAAATTAATCGCGATCACAATTTTTGCCCCCGACCACTCCATCCAAGCAAAAAGTTTTCCGGTATGTAAAACGGGACGTCGATCGCGGAACGACGTGGCTTCATTTAGGCGAACTCCTTCCTTTGCGTCTTAAATTAAAATTAAAGCGGACGTGCTCTACCGCCGAGCTGCCCGTTCAAGAGCATCGATAATCGTCTCGGTGCTATGATACAGGTTTAGATTCAAGTATATTTTATTTAGGGCACGTAGGACCACGTACAAGGTCCTATAACACCTACTTTTCCTTTTACGTTCGTTGGCTTTATATGATTTACATCGTAGCATTTTTCTTTTTATACCATGTTGTAGTACTTTCTCTTTGTAACATGTCAATACTTGTATTCAACTTACAACTACTTAATTTTAAAACTATTGGTTTTCGTACTATAGTACTATTTGCCTGATCGTGGATGCTATATTATTAATCTATAAGCAGTTAAAAGTACATCTATGACTCTTTTAATGTATCTTTTGTAATTTACGATGACTCAACATTTTTATAAATCAATAGGTTGTTCGTCCGTAAATAAATAAATAAATAGACTCTTCATTTACGAACTTCATTGTTTTTAAAAAAATTATTGAGTTGGCAGATGAAGTAGATCTCGATTTAAACTAGACACTTCCCACACTAGCCACCAGAGGGTTACCGCTCTATCTGTATCTTTCTCACAAGTGCTCGACCGACCATTAGCAGTCCACTATCTCGCTTATTTTTTCCTACAATAGCAAGTCGTGATTACTTTGCAAGTAGCAGGGGGAAAATTTAGTCAACAGTCACGCGTTTCATCGATCGATGCAAACGGACGTTTAAAGTTTCGAACGATCTTTCGTTGACGTATTCTGTCTTAAAGCGTTTCCTCGAGGGTCGACGAAAGGGAAGCTGTGCGCACGATCTGTGTTCATCTTAACTCGAGAACAGAGGGACCCAGCGATACGCGAGGGAAAATACTCCTCAGACGGACTTCGACTTGCTCCGGGATCTCCCGTACCCTTTGGCTATCTCCTTAGTTACACCGTTGTTCCGTACGTGAGCAAGATAGTTAGATTGTCTTCTCGAAGTTACCCACCGCACGCGGGATTAGACCCCAGTTTCTCTCCGTGTCCATACGTACCGCAAGCTGTGAGCCAGCTCCTGGCAATATCTGCACCCGTTGATGAATACTACGCAAGTACAGACGCGCCGAATTCGCTACGGGTGCGCGGATTCGTGAAATGATCGCTGATAACGAGCTTGCCAAATTACATTCGCCCGTAAATTTGTTTCGTCGCGACACCGCGAAGTAAATTATGAAACGCCGGGGCCCCGGCGTTTGTTCGACGAAAATTCGATTTCTCGCACGGCGACCAATTAACGCTACCGATAATCATAAAATTGGAAGCCCAGGCCTAACCGCCGATCGTCGATGGACGGGCAAAATTTTCGTCGAATCTCTGCCGTGAAATTCCACGGTGGTCCCGGAATCCTAGAAAATTGTTAAGAGAAAATAAATTCCCACAGATAAAAGTTGAATCCCATACGCTTCGTATAAAATTGTTACACCATCGATAAACTTTACGATATATTCTGTAATTTCGTTTCCTTACGTGTACAATAAATAATCCATTTTCAGGTCTTTTCGAGCGCAAACGCGAGCAGAAATTTGGAGCTTTACCGATGACGCATCATCCTTCTCTGGCTAATTCCACAACTGTTCAAATCCCTCTTCCATTGAATCGAATGCTCCGATCAGGTATGAAATTGATTTCCAGTAAATCTTCCTCTTCAATTTCACAACACGCTTTAATGCGTTTTGCGTTCCACCGCGCCGCGGATTGATCGTAGTCTTCCGAACGCATTAACTGGAACGCGCGCGATCAACAGTAGGACGGATGGTCATTTATCAGAAACAGTAGTAAATCGATCCTGATAATCGTTGAGGAGCGAAAGAGGTGAGGGTTAAACCGTACGTGAGGGCGAGGTAGCGAGCGTAATCGTGTTTATCGTTGTTGTTTCTTCTATTTACCGATGAAAACAGGTCGGTCGCCTATTCACAGACGAGGTATACGAGTAGACCTTACATCCAATGTATTTTTTCGGCCCATTTTTCTGAGGTCTCAAAATCCCATTATCATTTTCGTGTCTCTCGCAACATTACCAATAGATTTAGAAATGAATTTCAATCCTTCCATAGTCAGCTCACATGTATTTACGTACAGCCTACAGTTGTCTGACCATCAATATTAATTCTGTGAATAGTTTCTCAACTGACCGCCAACCATGAAGAGAGAACGCTAAAATCACCTCCGAATTTTTAGGTCGCTATGACAATCACATTGGACCACGTAAGTTCAGAACGTGTAAGCACAGACAAGGTATACGAGTAGACCTTTCACCTTATGGACTTTCGTGGTCCAATCTGACAACAGTTTCCCTTTTTACGACTCGCTCGTCCTTGTAAATTATGTCTTACAGATCTAGCGACCTATGCCTTTATTGCGTACGTCTCGACCTGCACTCACCACCAGGGGTTGTAGCCAGACCTCAATTACGTTTGGCACAGCAGCATTCGACGTCTGCGACGCGGGGTGTTCGATTCGCAAATATTCCTCTGTCCTCGAATTAATTGTTATTCGAATGCTTGTCGAAATCCCGTGAATTTGTAATGAAATAAAATTTATCGTCGTGTTTGTTTTTTTGCGACGCAAATTAAACCGTTCCTGGAGCCGAACGTTTATTAACAAAACGTCGATTCATTTATCATATATTAATTAGCGTAAATGTTAAACGAACGCGGATCCGATCGCGTCGTTTTATTCGGTTGAAAGTTAACAATCCGAATATCTTGCTCGGAACGAGCTTTCGCTAAAATACGGATTATGACGTTAAATATATCATTCCGTACAACCACGTTACGCGTCGATATTGGACAAACATTGTGGAACGTGCGTACCAACCGATCGTGTCAGGGATTTTTGCGCTTCGACATATGGTACGATTCTCGTCCCTGTGTCGTTGGCCACCCGGTAGACGCGTACGTACGTCGTACGGGTCCACCAGCAGGCGTAAATCCGCGTGTATCCGTTCGTGTTCTGCGCGCGAAACCGATCGTTTTGCATATGAAATGTCGTTCGCAAATTATTAGAAGCGGTACGGACCGACTCGTGCATGGTGTGTCCCTTCCAGCACTTCGCCATTAAATAATTGTATCCCATTGCGGCGATTGGACTGAATTAATCAACCGAATGGACGCACTGGATTCGATTAAGCTCTTACGATTCTTTACTTTCAACTATCTATGTCTGTTTATTTACCATTTTATTGGTAATTGCCTATTTGTCTATTTACATAGGGATATGAGGGGCTTCCAGGACCCTGTAATCGACTTATTTGATGCATGGTACGAAAGAGTGATAATCAAGGAAGAATTATTTAGAAATGTCGACCATCCGTATTAATACGTCGTTGTAGACGTAGGCTGCTGATTAAATTTCACTTTGAGTTGTTTCGGAATTTGTGACACGATAATACCCATAAGACGTTCAAAAGCAAAGAAATATTTACTGTTCTTTCTTAGATTTCTTTTTATAGGTGACATTAAAGGATACGGTGTACGAGTAGCCTCTAACACCTCTACGAGACAACGAGTCGTTGCAGCGTGTATCTCGATAAATTCTGAAACAATTCAAAGTGCAATTGAATCGGCACCAATACGCATACAGCATTGTATTAATATCGATGATCGATATTCCGAACATAGCGTTTCAATCCCTATCGTGAAAATCTAATAATGGAAGAGGAAGTTTCAAAAACAGGTCGCCTGGAATACATCTTTGCGATTCATATTAAGAATAAACGATTCCATGTTTTCGTGGGTTAAATTTTCCTCTATTTCCTCGGAGTTTCGTAAAATTTTCCCGAAATTTCTGGTTATCTTCCAAGTCTCGGATTTAGCAGTCGTCCAAACGAGACAACCTGTCGATATTTGGACAACATTTAAACAATTACCGCCCAGTCGACCAAGTCACGAACACATGTAGTTTACTAGCTTTCGACTGGCAAGCATCGATAACATTAAGCTTTTCGGTCGAGCGGTACAAGCTCGATCGATGAATCGTCAACAATTTCGATGTCCGCGAAATAACCTACCGCAGTAATGATATGGATAGGGTATCATTATACTCTGTTACAGACAGCGGGCACCCACGCTTCGCCATCGATCGCGAATCGTGCCACGGTTAATAACCGAGTGAACTTTTAAAACGATTAGCCGCGCGTCACTGGTCCACGTCCGAAAGAATAATGTATCTACCTCGTAATAATTTATCGTGGCACGGTGGCTTCGTATTCTTTGTTTTCTTCGTATTAATATTGAACGACACATCGCGATTACTTCCCGGCAATTTATTTCCGTCGTTATATTGAGTCACCGTGTCATTTGCAATAAGAGAGAAGGGAATGCCGCCGTTCGTATTTCATCCGGGATACTTTAATGCCAACCGAGATATCCGTCAGGGCTGCGCCGCCTCGTTTCCAACGTCTCGAGGCGTCGCGACGCGTAACAACTCGAATTTTTCTTGAGGCCATTCCACCACAACCGATACACTGCCGCCCCGGCATAAGCTTTCGCGATAACTTACTGTCTTGCGTAAAGACAACTATGTTATACCACAGACGGGGTACACGAGTAGACCTTACACTTTATGGGCTTTCGTGGACCAATCTGACTGTTCCCTTCTCATCCATGGAGGTCAGTTGAGAAACTATTCACTGAATCAGTATTAATGAGCAGATAGCAGTCGTGTGTGCGTAAATACACGTTAGTTGACTATGGGAGAAATTGAAAAAGACAATTCAGTATTATTAGACGGTAGACCGGTGCGCGAAGGAACCTACCCCTCCACTTACACACGCTAATGCATAGTCACCTTGTGTATGAGTTCTGGCGCTTCGTATAGTTTTGGGGATTCGAGGAAGAAGTAGTTGATTTTAATGGCCTCCTACAATAGTGAATGTATTTCATTAAAATTTATTTATTTAGTAGAGCTCATAGATATTTACGAAAAAGTATTAAACAACATTTCCGTAGAGTTTTAATCAAATTTACTAAAAATCAAAAAGGAAGTTTTAAGAAAAATCGAAAAGGGTTGGTGCCTAAATTTCTTGGCGAAAAAAAAATTTCAAATTGTTCTGAAAAAATTATTTTCGGTTGCGGGGATCATTTATAATCATTTTTGGTCAATAGACATACCTTCGAAATCCTAACCATTTTCGAGAAAAAAATTCCTTATCGAAAATGTAATTTCACGCCAGAAATGTCACTCCAAAATTTCGTGCATATCTTTAAAACGTCATAACTTTTGAACGGATTGAAGGATTTTAGTTTTCAAAAAGGCAAATAACGCGTATTTTAGTGAAGAATATGTAGAAATCATAACAATATTGAAAAAGTTGTTCCTTGACCCCGCAAAATGAGAAAAACTCTATAAAAATGGTCCAATTTTCAAACGTTCATAACTTCTACAATAGTGAATATATTTCAATTAAACTTTTTCCTGAAGTAGAACTCATGGATACCTACAAAAAAGTTCTAAACAAAATTTCTATAGGACGTCAAACAAATTTATTGAAAATGAAAAACGAATTCTTTAGAAAAATCGACAGGGGGTAGGTGCCTAAATTTTTCGACAAAATTAAAAAATTTCAAATCGTTCTAAAAAAATTATTTTCAGTTGCTGGGTTCAATTACAATTATTTTTGGTGAATAGACATACCCCCGAAATCCTAATCAGTTTCGAGAAAAAAATTCGAGTAGGTGTGAAATTTTTCGACAAAATTAAAAAATTTCAAATCGTTCTAAAAAAATTATTTTCAGTTGCAGGGGTCAATTTCAATCATTTTTAGTCATTACACATATCCCGGAAATCTTAACCATTTTCGAGAAAAAAATTCCTTACCGAAAATATAATTTCTGGCCAGAAATGTCACTCCAAAATTTCATGCATATCTTTAAAACGTCATAACTTCTGAACGGATTGGACGATTTTAATGTTTAAAAAAGCAAACGACGCGTATTTTGATCAAGAATATGTAGAAATTCCAAAAATATTCGAAAAGTTGATCCTTGACCCTGCAAAATGAGAAAAACCCCATAAAAGTGGTCCAATTTTCAAACAGCCATAACTCTTAGAATAGAGAATATATTTCAATGAAACTTTTTTCTGAAGTAGAGCCCATGGGTACCTACAAAAAAGTATTAGACAACTTTTCTGTAGAGCGTCAAACAAAATTACTAAAAATGAAAAAGGTATTTTTAAGAAAAATCGACAGTGTAGTGCCTCAATTTTTCGGCGAAATTGAAAAGTTTCGAATCATTCTGGAAAAATTATTTTCGACTGCAGGGGTCAATTATAATCATTTTTGGTCAATAGACATACCCTCGAAATCCTAACCATGGTCTTCACTGGATCGCTGACTTCGATGTCGATCTCATTGTTGGCCATCGAATAACCAATGACTCACTAAAACCATCACAAATTCGAAGATTAAAGCCTTCTTACAAGGGTTTCCTTACAATTTGATGCACGATCTTCTTAAATCACGAGTACGATTTAACCGTACACCTTTTTATTAGTTAACAGACGAGATATAACAAATTTAAAATATAGTTTCGATTGAAACTAGGCCCCACGACTGTACTAAATATATATTCTACCGTTCAAGAATTCCAATTTATGATTTCGTAGACGGTCGACGTCTGAGATGCCCAGGTACCGTGTTGGCACAATTTGCTTAATTTGATGGGAAACGGATACTTGTGTAGATACAATCGTAACGACGTAGAACTTCTACGTCCTCGCCATAAGTAGAAATTGAACAGTCCACAGTGGTCGAGCATAGACCGAGTTTCGCGTTAAGGATTAAATCCGTTGGTTAGACTTGGTCTGGTTTCGGTTTGATCTTTGTTGAACTGGGGTTAGGTATCGGTTGGGTCATGGTTAAGTCTTTAGGTAGCTTTGGGTTAGACGTTGGTTACATCCAGATTCTATAGACAGATGCACAAACAGATGTCCGAATGGGAGCTTACGAGTGTATCAACAGTTGGTCCAGGTTTGGTATCGGTCGAGATAAAAATACTATGAAGTCTCGGTTTGTGGTTTGACTTCCTTATTGTTATAAATTTAAACTTCAATAGTACTATTGAATAGTATTATTGCAATTTCTTGTTACCTATTGAAAATCTATCATATTCGTATAAAAAATATTAGAGAAAGAAATAAGAGACTACGCTAAAAAAGAAGTAAAAAGTGTAGAACGGAGAATTCCCAAACGAGGCTTTGTTTTCCAGAAAATGGAATTCGAAGATTCATCGGACAAATAAGTAGAAACAGCGGGTACTGATAAGTGGTCAGACAAATCTTCAGATTCAATTATCTCGAAAACAAAGCATCGTATGGAGAAAGTTTATTCTACGTTTTCGACTAATTTTTTCACGTAGATGCGCCAAGAAAATCGAAGAACCAAAAGTATTAAATTTACTCTTAACGGAAGGCGGTTTCAACCAAAGAAACGCCGACAATCGCATTAATCGTGGAAACACTGCGAGACTCTTGCACATCTCGAGCATATTAATGTGGATAGTTAAATGCAAGCAAACGCACATGCGACCTGCGTTAAATAACGCGCAGATAGAAGAAGAGGAAAGGTCCCACGAGCGTAAAAGCAACGCAGCGGTTCGCGCGCGAATTTTTATATGTTGAATTTTATGTTCCGCTGAGCGTTTGTTTGCTCGGTACCTACGGTTCCGTGCGAAGCATTTTATGGTCCGCGTATCCGCAATCCGGGTATTACGCAAGTATGGCGTTCCCTTAGACCAGCGTTTCCCAACTTGGGTCACGGTAGAACCTTTTGGAGGGGGGGGGGGGTATTAAACTGATTAGAAAGTTTAAGAAATCGGTTTGGCTCACTCAACTTCTACGTGACGTCAATATTGTGTAAAATGGTTGAATTTTGGATACTGAAACTGTTTCTTCAATGGAAACTATTCTATGATAATCCTAGTTTTCGAGAAATTGAAAAATGTGTAGTAATAGTCGTGGTGTATAGCTCGATTCAAGTTTCATTTATGATAACACAAATTCAATATAGGAGATATACGGATAAAATTTAAATTACAGATATTCGTACATTTTTGTGGGAAAAAGAATATTTTTTTATTTTTAGAAGTCGTATCACAAAATTGCAAGTGGTATTACCAGTTGTTCCTAAAGACTCTCGGAGGGCAAAGGGTTAAATATAGAATTAAATTAGACTTGAACAGGAAATATTTTAATTCTACTTATTATTACTCGTGTATTTCATGTTTGCATTGAGTTAATATTTGTGAATGACGTGGAAATTTACGATTTCGACAATTCTCCGTGATAATACTATTTTTAACGACAAACATGGAAACTCAGAAGGGTCAAAAGGTTGCGAGACACTGAGTTACAGGATCCCCGCGCCGGAATACAGCCGTCTGTGCACTTTTCCTGGTATCTGCAGTTCTTCGGAACAGAGCGCCGATATAATGTGGTTACCGTTCTTACATGCTGTGATATATATTATCGGTTTACCACGAACGCACCTGCTCTTTGTCGCGACTTATGGGAAATTAATTATTCCGTCTTATCCCGTTTCCGCCGGGAAAGGTCTGCGTTTACATAGCGCCGTTATCATGTTTTTCCAACGCGATCTAATATAATTGCACACCGCACACTTTTGCGTGACTTACGGAACGCAGATCCGAGTAACCCAGAAATTGTGCGGCTAACAGAGATGTGCGGCTTGCAAATATTACGAACGCGACACCGGTTCTATTGCATCCGATTAATTTCTTTCTCTGAATCCGCTTGATCCGTACCGCGCTATACAGGCTGTTTTCGAACAGTTACAGCTTTTCCGTGTTGATGGAAGGGCTAAACCTTCGAAATCACTTGAATCAATATTGACGAGACGCGTCAGACGCAGGAAGCTGCGTCTCGTCTACGTTCCCAGTTTCCACGTTAGCCCTGCGTTACGTCAATCATTCAACGTTGTACGGTGCGCAATTATTTTCTATTGTTTACAAACTGCATCCAATATGCATCAACCTTCAGTCTCTGCTTCGTCCATGAAGGAGGATGTTAAAAACTGGTCAAATTTGGGTAGATCATCTTAAAACTTTGACTGCCATGTCATCCACTATGGAACTAAAACAATTCTCAGGTTAAAATATCAAAGAAAATAAATTTTTATAGGATTCATAAATTTTAACGAGGTTACGAAAATAAGTACTAAGAGAAATGTTAAGTTATGTAGTTTACAATTATCTAAAATCAACGTTTTAAGTATTAATATTCACTTTCCTCCATATTTTTGCTTATCTTATAGCGTATATAAAAATCTGGAATGATTGTGCTACTCGATCACTGACGATTTTAACTCCTCTCTATCACATTGATAGGGAAAGTCAAGAGTTTCTCGCATAATTTGATGCTGGAATTGTCCCCATTTGATTATTCCCATCTGTATTTCGAGACAAGACGTCGACCGATCGATCGAGATGGATGGGTTTGCGAATGCTTGGTTTGGAGATTGAGTAACGTGGTTCGAGAGAAAAAATTCTCATAGAAAAGACAGGAAAATTGAGAAAGGGAAAGGACGAGGACCAGAAGGAGCGTATAGAAAGCGTCTTACTGTCCACCTCGCGTGTGAATCCGGCCACCCACAACCACCGACGTTCCTCTTCCAATAACGCAATCGCGGAGGATCGATTTTCAATCCAATCATCAGAGAATGCAACGTGTAAACCGTGGCGGAAAGTGCAATATACTTTCATGAGTACCCACCTATCATCAGCCAGGATGTTGGGAAAAGGGGAGCAATGCGGATACATACGTCGGTTATGCGGGACGTACGGGGGCGGAGGGTGGAACGCTTGAAAATCGAATACTCGAACAAACTCTTGTACCAGCCGCGGGAAGCCGGTATAAACTCATAATCCCACATTTTTCCTTTCCTCGTCCCCTCCCTCTATTCTTTCTGTTCCATCCGTATACAGCGACCGTTTCGAATCTTTTCGAACGTCATTCGATTTCACACAGCGTTCAGCGTTGTGACGGGTGGGTCAAAGTGTTAAAACAGTTGATTTTTATTTATCTCGTTCGAGAGAATTTATATGACAAGTCTGGGGCTCCCGTAGACAAAGGTTTGAGGTTTTCTAAAGCAGGAGCATTTCTTCCTCGACCTTCGTCTGCATACGGTTGCGTCTCGCAGATACTGTTATCTTCGACCAATAAACGTCTATGTATCTATCTACTCTGTTCGAGCAGAAACGTTTTCCTCCCCAGCGCCGGAGGAGCCCCGAATGCATCCGGTACCGAATCTCCATGGATCCGTCGTCGTCACCTATTCCGGAAGTGTTGACGCACACCAGAGATCGAGTGATCGATACGAGAAGCCCGAGACTCGACGAGCCGAGGAAATTGATGAGCCTCGGCGTGCTTGCTGCAGAAATCGCGTTTTACAATGCGCACGACCGTTCCTCCTGAAAACGGAAACGGTTTTCCCTGTGAGGAGTTCGCGGGGCCCGCGCGATGCAACATTTCGGTTAACGCGTCCCCGATGCGTCGCGACGGAATCCCGCGAACAAGTTACTACTCCGAAGCTTCTCCCTCGGCGAGAAGATTTCCTACTTCGCAACATCGGGAAATCAGCTCCCACGAAATCTGGGAATTCACGAATACCGGTGGAAGCTAGTAATATCGTGTACAGGTGGCTTAAAAGTTACGCGGCGGCTTGCTCTTGGTACTGGGTTATTCAATATATAAAAATAACTGATTGGTCGAGCACTTGTGAGAAAGGTACATGTGAACGTGTCCCTCTAGTAGTCATTTCGGGAGACGCGTCATAGTTCTGTCACTATTAATCGTATTGCAACCAAACAGTAGGCGATTCTTCTTTGTGAAAGCAAGTAGAAGATATGGAAAATTATTGTATAAACGATACTACTACTGATTTAAATAGAATTATTCGTCGTAGAGGGTAGAATAAAAATTTTTTCGAGGGATTCCGGTTGGGCCGAGCGTCACGGTACGGTCTTGCGACGAATCCGAAATTACGACGCCGATGGCCGGCGTCTGGCTCGTACGCCAGACTGCATTAAGAACGGGTGCACACGCCATTCGTCGAAATTCCCTGAGATAATGAAAGAAAAGGCCGCGGAGACAGCCGGGGCGAGAATAAAGTATGGATTGCTTTTAACGGGCTCGCGAAGAATGGAGGCGATAGATGGAATAGACCCGAGCCGAGATAGTGGCCTATAAGGGAAGAGAGAAGAGTCTCGAGGGGTTGGTGACGGGGGGTGGAAGGACGATGGAAACACGAAAGGCAGAAGAATACGCACACGGTCGCAAACACCCAAAGATACCCACCCACGGATTGTTACACACGGATATACGCTCGTCGAATGGGGTGGGTAAAGGGGTTGCGGGAGGTTCACCAACTGCTGGCTGCAGTCTCGATAAAACATTCAGTTCGAAAAATGCCGCTCCATAAAAATTCCATTCACTATTATGCCGTGCAATCTTCGGTTGGATATCGGTTACTGCTACCGGCAGCCATATCGCAGCTCAGATTTACGTACGGACGCTTATAATACACGCTGCTGGCTGATTTGCCACTCGAACTTTTCCAAGCGTGGCTTGACGCGTTCGATCCGCGCATATCGCAACGCGAATTTCACTTGTACAATCGACCGCAATAATTTTCGCGATCCGAGGGAAAACGACCCGACGCGATCTCTCAGAATCGAAAGATGGAATTTTTAGAGGGGATTAGACCCCGCGTTGAAAAGTTTCGAGTAGTTGGCAACTTACGATCTCTGTACAAAAGACGTTGACATATTTTTTTATGCTTTAAAACTAGTGGTTTCTGAGATTTTACTAAATGTTTTTCTCTACTATTTAAACGGAAACGGATGAAATACGTGGTCTACATTTCGTGGCATAAGTTACTGTGGTCGATCGTGTGCTTGAATTTTTAATATACGCGTGCATTTCGTTGGAAGGGTTATTAATAATTTAATGTCGCTACAACCACTCGATCGGTCTTTTGACCGAGCTATAGCGCGAAAAATTACGTGAACAATCTCGCCCTCGAGGGGAGGGGGTCGATATCGTAATGAGCCAGAGGCATCGTAGGCCCTCAAAATTATAGGTTAATCGAGTTTCGATGAAAAGTGAGACCGAGCACTCGGGGAATACATGTATCGACGGGCTAATCGCTGTTATTAGCTCGAGTAATGAGTAATTTTCAACGAACTTTAGTGTCGTTATCGACGAACATGCCAAACTGCGGTGGCGATTTTTATGTAGATGTTATATAATCGAGAGTGTGTCTGTAAATTTGTTAACAATTTTAAAAAACTCGGATCAATATGGACCACCTTGTTCAAATACTGCGCGTATCAGATCGTTATCGCGTAATATTTGCTGTGGTAAACAGTTTTAATATTTTTTTCAATACGGTTTGGGGGATATTAGCGAAAGTATGGTAGATCAGAATTTCTTTGGAAGCGTGTTTCTACCCTTAGATTCTAGACAAAGGATCAACATACCTTGATTGGACTCATTTTCAAGAATATCAAAATTTAAACTTCGTTAAGGGATGAAATTTGATGCGACGCGAGACAAAGAACGTTTTCAACGGGCAGCTGGCTTTTGTCAGCATAGTTGCTGCCCGTTCGAGTGGATTGCTCTCTCGTGCCCAAGGAAAAAGGTTGACCACGCTGTTGCAAAACTTTTTCCAGGTGTTAGTTTAAAAACTATCAAACTTTGTCGAAAAAACTTTAAATCCTCCGGCATTCAGCCCTTAAGACTGCTCTGTCGTATGCACGAAACATTTTTTGTATCTCTACAACCGAGATATTTAACTTTTTTTAAATAAATAAAATTTCAAATAGTGACCCGTAAATTTATAGGTTAACTGCAGCTTTTCTTGTACGATACATCTTTACTACGTTAATAGAACTTTACAGTTTACGAACTATATCGCGATGAACTACTTAGATCACAGCTCAGCGAGTCTCTCCGAACATACTGGCCTGATTATCGGAGATTACAAACACCGTGGAGCGTGCAAGCTTTTTACGGCAGACATTTAACCGATCAAATACAGAGCAAAACACATGGTGCTAGCTTTCACAGAGTTTGTGGAGTCAATTACGTGGCAATCTTACTTGCAAACATCCGCAATATATTCTAAAACAATATGTATGATATATTGATAACAGAGCTGGGGAAAACATTTCTGTAGTTCGATGAAATGTTAGCATCTGTACAAAACGTCGATTGTGTAGCATTGTTTAGTTTCTTGAAAATATATATTCAAAAATTGCCTGTCTACGTCAGAATAACCTCTTAAAAATCGATACAAAACGTGGTAACGACGTTCTAAAAAATGGCGTTGTTTCCTTGGATCTCGTTGTAAACTCGACAACGTGCTTTTAAGACAAGCTTCTTCAATCCATGTTAAAAGTTTATACGAACACTATGTAAACCTGTCTTCAACATCCCCTATTTTTACACAGTGATCGATATCTCCTAGTTTCCTTTAATAGAACATTAACAACGCAATCTCATGTTATTTTCTTTTGTTATAAACTGTATGAAATATTGCAGGAAATTTTATCAAACGAATCTCAAATCCATCGTTGAATACCACATTAGAATACACGGCGCCATATTTTCTTCGTCTGAATTTTCTCTATAAGATGGTTTCTTCTCTGCCCAACGTTAATGTTTATAGTCAATCGATACTTTTGGGGGGTTTTCATCATTTCCTCGAGAACCAGCAGGAGATTTTCGAGCACAGCGTCGGTCAGTCGTACGTTTCTCAGTGTCGCGACGCCTGAAGACGTGACCCGGTGGGTACGTCTGTCGCGCGGGCGGGTTACGATCTTCCGCGAGGTCGACCGGAAAAATGAAAATTCCAGTATGTGCCGGGCTCTATTATGTTTGCTCTAGCCGGGGTGAGCGATACGCGGCTTCGAGGTCGACTGAAACGCGCGTTAAGGTCCTGCTCGTAGACCCGCGCATTCTTGCCGCAGGCGTTTTATGTGGTTTTTACGGCGTCGTTCCTCGTGGACGAATCATGCAACGTGATCTCCTAAGGCATCTGCCTATCATGAATGCCGACTGGAACCTTTATTCGAGAACGGAGAAACATTGAAGGGCTGGTTCTCTGTACTCGCTGCTGTAAGCCGCATCGAGGGGACGAAATATTTCCTTCCCCATTCGGGAACCATTATCGAGGCTCCCCGATATTATTGAAGATTGAATGAGGCTACGCGAGGGAGAGCGCATTGTTGATATTGTTGATTTCACCGAGGAATTGGAAATTATTATGTGCTTCAAATCTTGTTCGCGGCTCTCGAAAATCTTCATCTTCGATATTGGGCCGCGTTGTCCCCTTCGAGTTCCGCGATTATCCGCTGATTCGATATTTCGACAAAGGGTGAAGCTTGAAAATTATCACCCAAAAATGGTATACATTTTTCAATGTTTGTTATTTTCGACTTTTAGGAATTTCATTCTTGATATGATTCGGCGATTTTGGAGCTAAGGTTGGGGTTAGTTTGTGCGTAACGTGTTACGAATGGTTAATATAAGTTTCAAATTCGTTTTAACGGAAGATCTAGCAATTTACAGGCGCTTTTGTAACGATAATGATTACAAATCGCGCGCTATACGCATCAATAACGCGTCTTTCCTGAGGGATTTCTCGATCAGGACAGCGTCAAAAACGCACGTCCCAGTCGTATCATAATTTACAAGCAGGAATCGACCATATCAATTGATTGGAGTGTGCCACGAGCGGAACGCGTATAAACAGTTTACCGTTGCGGTCAATCGAGTCGATTGACAGTTCGTTCAATCTATGCAGTATCTGTTGTTGAGCAACCGATTGAAACTAACTGTTCGTCGCACAGGTCGTCACCGTTGCAAAAAGTCATCATTTCGTCCGCAAGAATGACTCTAGTAAACAGCCTAAGTACGTCGAATCGGTGTCTTCGTATAATGTTCACGGTCCCCGGTTTTATGAAGCAAATTTTCCCGGGGATATTGCATCAGCGACCGTAATTCGTGACGTATCGAACGATAACGAGAGTCGACGCGAAGCATTTTTTCCGACGAGTCTTTGATTAATAACCCGGGAAATTTGACGCGTCTATAGTAGTTTGCCGCCACAACCTTCGTTCGCGTCGATGGCTCGATGTCTTAAGCGTAATCAATTTCCTGACGTCGGCCTGTGGAGGACGGCGTGTAATTTTTTATTAAACCGAAGAGTTCGATACGCCCTCGAGATCAGCTTCCCTCCCGATCGCAAAAAAGTTCGGAAAGTTCGAGAAGAGAGCGTGTCGAGGAACGCTTTGAATTCTTCTGCGCATCCACCTTGCGCACACGCAGCGACCGTGCAATGGCGTGTGCGCTAAATTCTCGAATAAACTCGTGACGCGGAATCGTTTGTTAATTTCCTCGAACGGGAAATTCGGTCGGTGCACGACGTTGCAAAATCTTATCGAAGAAATTCGACCACGGATATTAAACACCGGCTTTCTGCCAAGGTTCGTTCGCATCCACGTCGTCCCAGAATCGAAAAAAGGACGAAAACGAAGCCGGTTAGAACGACGAAGGCGTATTCTTGAAACATTGAATTATCATCGCCGTTTTCGACGAACTTCGGTGAAACGCTCCGCCCCGGTTTATCGGGTCGCTCGAGGAAAAAAGCGTTTTCGCCTCGTTAGAACGTCGGGGAAAATAATGTTTTCCATCTGGTTCGCGAACGTATAGCCGACGTCCTCGATCATTTGCCCGTTCGTGCGTGTAAAACGGTCTGGAGCGTGTGGGACGAAATTAAAGACGTGAATGCTGCGAATTGGAACAGAGGTACTTTCATCAACATTCAAACGTACACTATACAGGTATTTCCTCTTTCAATTTTCAGGTGTGGAATATTTACTCTTGCATTTCAATTAAAGCACACTGACGATCGCATTTATCTTTTAAAAGAGGACCCAAACGAAAGCAAAGAAAGAACGTTACTTTAAAGGCGTAGAACTGTTCTTAACGAAATATTGATCCACGGAAAGGGGTCTAAAGTTTCTAGAGTTTTTCTACGATGTCCGTGCGCGAAGCTCGATTTCTGTCAGGTTTAAAACGTTATTAACGTCGTTTCTGGCAGCGAATATTTATCTTTATAACTGTCTGCACTCGGGGGTGGGGGGGACTCGTAACCTTCGGTTTTTCTTGGTTATTTTAGCTTTAAGTGGACCCTTCGCTAATACGTATTAATGGGAAAATTATACGGGAGTTATCTTTTACACTGATGCACGGCTGCCGTGTCTCTGATTCGCTGCGTTCGAAAGGGGAACGCGATAATCAACGAATATGACCGTGTTCGCGTATCGAAAATAATAAAAAACACGAGTCGCTGGAGCGATCGTTGAAACGAAGATCGCAGGTTCCCGACAGCAACGAAAAAGGTATTAGGTCTCCGCCAGGAGCCGTTCACGGGCTACGTTTTCGTCCTAGCAATTTCTCCATCCGACTCTCCGCGATGAAATTCGGTCGAGCAGTAAATCACAAAGATATGATTTTTTTCCTCACCGCCGGCGGAAGACGAGTATCCGACCGGAAGAGGCGAGAAAGTCCCTGCTTACTCAGCGACGTTAGCTGCGCTCTAGGCGAGCCCATGGGTTTCCCTAAAAAACAGAATAGCTTATCCCACGAAAATCGAGACAAAAGATTTGTTTAATGGGTGGAAGAGGAAGTCTCGTTTTTGTCCCAGAAAATTCAACCGAAGCAATATGTACGTTCCGGAGTTCGCGAGAATTTATTCGTTCATTTATCAATCCAAAACTCCTTTGAAAGTTATATGCATACAAAAGGTGGGAGGACAGAGTTGCAATTTATATTTGGAAATAATTTCTACACAGAAATCTGGGAATTGATTTTAACTCTAAAACAAATAAGGTAGGGCACATTTCTAATACTTCACGTGATGAATTTAGTCATTATAATAGAATAAAACTACAAATTGATTTTTTACTTCCGTGCAAAGTTATATGAGACATATATGTCTCATTAGTCTTATCAAAATTATGACAAAATTTATTCTGATTTAATACACATGTATTATATATAATAGCAAAAAGGGATGTAGTATAGAAATAGAAAAAGTAGAGTTTAATTAAATCTATGTGAAAACTGGACGGTAACATGTGTCTCACCAGTTTCGAAACGGTTAATGGACCAGCCCTATAATATTCACGACTAGAGAGTCGAATTTATCCGTTATATTCGTTAAAATTAAATTCGAATTCGAACGTACTGAACTCATTCGTACGACTTATCTAGCAAATCCTGTTTCAGACGCGAAGCTATTAATCGCTTGAGCGATTTGTTCAAATCAATTATGTACTAATAAATTATGTACTATCCAGTAGTCGAAGATTGTTCGAACGATTAATAGCACTATTTCTATGGCAGGATCCGCCGGATAAGCCTTATCGATCAGTTCGACTAGAAAATTTGCAAAGGTAACAATGTTACGTATCACGTAAAAAGGATTATTCCGTGGCGATAGTTCCTGCGCTTGCTAGTAGAGGGCTGCGCTCAACCTGTCTCTCTTACAAGTGCTCGACCGATCACATAATCTCAGCGTCTAAGACAAGGCCTCCTAAGATCGTCTTACCGATAGATCCCACTAGCAGGCCAAAGACGAAACAATTCTTTAAAAAATAAATAATCCTAGAACAAGTCGGTGACCAGTGTCGATCAAAAATAGGGGGCCGACGTCGTCGTCGCCGGGACACGGTTTTGCAAAACATTTGCACGGGGTCGCGTCGGGGATCGTCGTTCATCGACGAAAATGAATGACATTAAATTTAACGCTGCCAATTTGTCGAGGTGCACGCACCGGCGAATCCTGACGCGCGCACACGCGTCGCATTTCCGCATGCATCGGCGAGCCATCCCGAATCCAGCGGCGCACACGGAAACCTCAGAGACGTGCACCCGAACGACGCATAAAGCACGGCCGTGCAAACACGTAGGTATCATTTGAGGGGACATTCGATGTGCTGCATAATATATGGACTGCGGCATGACGCCATCGTAATTGATTGTAGCGCCCTGCGGTTTGGCACCCGCTGGTCGGAAGTGTTCGCAATTACTACAATGGAATCGCGCAAAGTTAATGGTAAAATATTCATTTCCGCCACGGCAATACGCCGTAGCAGCCCTCCCTTCCCGCCGGATCCATACTCGTTCGCGCCTTCTCGTGACTGCACGGCTTCCGGCTTCGAAAATCCCCGCCGGAAGCGGCCCTCGTGGCCGAGCCTCGCGCGCGTTACCTTAAATTTTGATGGGTCGATTATCCGCGAGCTATTAAAACCTCCGTTCAGGGCGCTGGGTAATTCAGACGTTCTTCTTGGGACGTCGAACCACCAGCGAATCGATACTAGTCGGTTACAAGTTAATGCAATAATCCGTTCGCTGAAACAGTAAGATATAAAAAATGGAAACTTAATGTTAATGTTTCGTGGTCTGCGCAAATTCAACCGAGACTTTGTAAAATTCATTTAGAGTTGTTATTATTATTGTTATTCATTTATTCGCGAAAAATTGTTCAAGAATTTGAAAGCTTTACGAACGAGTCTCGGAAAAATTATGATAGATTCGCATTCTGACTCTCGCGATTGAGATTTAATGGCACCGATCAACCTTCATTGACTGGACACCGGGCATTAACACCGGGCACTAATACAAATTAGAACGTGCATAAATAACGAACTATCCGACGTCGCGCGCTACAATAAATAAGAGTATATTCGCAGGCGTCGACGTCGGCAAATAAAAAGAAATATTTCATCCAGCGCCCATGCTTGGACTGTAATCCGCGCATGCGTGACCATCGCGTAGCCGTTTAAAAGTTAAGCCCAGCTTCGATTCAGTGTCAACCAATTACCAACGGTGAATTGACATTAATCCCGAAGCTTAATTCGCGGATTAATTTTCGAGTAACCATCCGGCGTAGATTTTTCTTTGTTGGATGCGCGTTTCGTTCGCGTTCTTGCACTTCTAACGTGCACTTCTTATTCATTCTCAGCAGCGAACCTTGTGGAATATCTCTTGACTTATAATTATTTATCTTTGTTCGGTTCTTTGGTTCCTTATACAGGATGGGTTACCATATATTGCCATTCAGATTTACGTCATTATTATTACGCGTGGCGAAAAATTTTTTAGACGAAGTTGGAATGGTTTCAAGATGGGCAATTTTTGATGGTACTAATTTTTTTCTAAGTGGACGTGTAGAGGACATACAGAAGGTCATTTCCTTTTTCTTGAATGGGCGCATGTATTTTTGGTTGCACCTGGATATCCTTCGCAAGAATAGCATCAACCTATTTGTGTTAAAAAAATTATTTCTTGAGGACGAGATATTTTAATTTTAATTTTGTTAGGAAATGGTGACTCCTTTGTTAATTCTATTTAGAGAAACTACCACTTACATCACGATATTTTCTGAATCGATGGATTACCGATGCTACTAATATCACTAATGTTTCCCAGTTTTTATACAAATCGGATCTCAGAATCGATATGAAAGAAACCTATGATCATTTTAGATTTCAAGCACCTCCAGAGATGATATTCATCCCTGCAGGTGTAGAAATAATATACGCGAAAGAAGGATTGGCATGAACGTGGCGATCGATCCTCGTCAATTATTAAACTCTCCGAGCCGTGAGGTTGCGAGCACGATTTTTCTCCCAGCGGGATTCACAGGAGATTCAGACGGTTCGGACGCATTAATCAAGATTCGAAGTCCTGGCTCTCGCGTGGCACGGTTGCAGGTGCACGTGGCCATAACGCGGCTCGGAACTTCACCGGGAACTATTCGTTCGACTAGGGGCGCCGCGACAGAAGCGTTTAAACTTACGCCGGAATCCTTCGTGTTGCCTCGTGGGCCAACTCTGTCGCGCGTAAATCAGCCAACTTTACATAACGTTCAACGCCGACGACAACGTCGTCGCCACCTCGTAAAGTCGTTCCGTGTAAGCTGCACCGCGACGTGCCTACGGCAACTTCGCGATTTTCAAGTTTCGCCTAATAAGTCAGCCACGGTTCCGCTTCCGACAGACCCTGTTGTTTTTCGTTCTGACCCGCTCGCGCGAAACGTATTGCCTGGTCGTCCTAGTCCAGGCGCTCGTGAATTAGTTCGACGACCGATCGATTCGTTTCGACTCAAACGGTAGACACTCATTATTTCTAAACACGAATTATTCATAAATTATTATCTTGACTCGATTCATTGGGATTGTGGTTCTAGGCCAATTTTTATAAATCATAATATTCTAAGAGGCTCACAATACTGCCTGTGGCATGTGTAATTGTATAAATCGCACTATAATTTATGTAAATAAATTTTGTGAACAATTGGATTTATACCACCTTTTTAGAACAAATTAACTCTGTATTAGTACGCCTTTAAAATTTTCTTTTTAACTGTATATAAAGTGGAATCGATCCGTCAAATAAAGAATTATTATTGTTTTATCTGCAATTTAACATATATGCATGTGGTTTTCAACAAATGACCGACGCCGGATTATTAGGACTGCATTGTCTAGCATAGCAGATTAAACTCCCAAGTAATGTCGGGGAACTATTCGAATAATTTAACATATTGATTGTCTTTGTCCGGAATCACAAACACGAATTCAATTGCCAGAGAGAGGATGTGATTTTCGTAGCAACAAACAGTAACTGTGTTTTGTACGAAGGGAATATTTTCAACTCGTTCACGCACGATGAATCACTATATTTCTGTTTGTGTTATGGATTTTATCGATGGATTTGATTGTCTAAAATTCTTGACATTCCCCTTCGCTTGTAATTTGAAGCGCCCCTAATCTGTGTCATCGTGCTGCCTACGCTTGTCTACATATTCTATATCCTTCACGTCACCTCATATCATCCGAGTACAAACTCCTCACTTGACCCCTTGTGTTTTCCCTAATTGATTATTGCAATGTAGTGGTTCTTGTCATACTTTTTATCTTATGCGTCTGGTCCAGAAATAATTTCTCGATCGTTATTTATGGACAACATGAATCTTTTAAAAAATATTTCTTACGTGTAATTTTCTTTCAGTGTGTCTTAATTTTTACGAACGTTCTTCGAGGAATACTTTTAAACTTTTACTTCCACTGTCAGTTATTATAACAAAAGAGTCGAGCCACCAAAAATATGTATTTGGAGTACAGTTTACCGAAACGTGGCCAGCGAATCATCTTTTTGGAGAAGGGCTTTTTCGTTCGACTGCAAGATAAAATTTATTCCAATATCGGCTAGGTTCGTACACTTTCCTCTCTCAGCCGCATTTGAAAAATACCAATATTCCGGGTCGATCAGCCCAGCGTTCAGTTTTACGCGCAAAACATCGAACAGCCAGAGAAAACACTCCGGTCGAGGCATTAAACGCGTATTTGATTTCGAAATTGTGGTCAAACGAACAGTTGTTCCTTGTGTTACTCCCCTCGGTTAATGATATCGATACATTATTTAAGCGTCGATAGTTCAAACGAAATGGCAGCATATTTGCGAACGTATCGTATCAACTCTATCGGGAAATTGATATCGTCAACGATGGAGATATTCGTGGAGAGGGTTGCTAGGAAACGAAAGCATACATTAACTTTTTCCAGAATTAGGTTCATGACGGCGGATGGAATCAAAATTAAAGATTGAAATAAAACTCAAGGTTGTAATGGACGCGGTTAATATTAATCGACTGACTTAGATTGCGAGCAGCGGTTGTGTACGCGAGTAAACGTTCAATTAAAGTTACACGATCGCGAATGTTTGACGTCGTAATGGAAAAACGTGTTTCGAATTGTGTCGCGACGTTGCGTTCCCCGGTCGTAACGATCGAACATCGACTGTATTTTCTCGAAGACTTTTCGAAATCTTCGCCATGATCGTACCGCGGGTTGGGTGACGATTATTTGGGGGTTAGTCGAACGTGATTGGCCTTGGGGATTTCTGGTGCAACAAGATCGTAGTTTCCTTCGGGACGAAGCATGCATGGAACGTTTTCGCTAATTAAATGTGAGATCATTCTCTGAATCGATTCTTCGAGGAAATCTTTACCATTTCGTGATTTGAGAAATATTCAAATTGGTTGAAGCAAAATGTGGTACCAGCAATATTGCTAGATCGGAGTAAAGTAATGATGGCTGCTGGCCAACAACTTGAAGGTTCGAATTCCATATCTCTCTTTTTTCTCGATTTCTACAATATGTAAGTGTAGGCTCCCACTATGTTCGTGGAGCCGTTTTATTTAGTAAATAGAAGGTTCAATACTATTTACAACACTTGAATTTATTTACAAATATTTACATGTGTATTAACAGTTTACGTTTCAATGTTCTTGATTCGATTTTAATTTGTAACGGTTCTTATGGTGTTCTAAATTGTAAAGTCCTTTGCCCCGCGATTTTATACCTATTTCAAAATAGGTGGAGATTCGGTGTCGCCAATCAAACCCCTGCTCATCCCTCGTGGGCCAGTCTTTAGACATTCGAAATTTTACCCACTGAGAATGAGTGTCCGCAGTCCCAAGGCGTAGGTATGGTCCCAAAGTACGGTGCTTAACGGCTTAATAGTACGGTAATTTGCTTTGTACCATAAGGTACTTGCCAAGTTGCTAATTAAGTAATTTAAACTAATATTAACTAAATGAAGGGTATGCTAATAAAATGTTGGAATTCCCAACAGTAAGTGTGTATTAATATTCTCATTTATGGTCTTCATAGACGGTTGATAGTCGATGAAAAATGTTTACATAAAATATTAACTATGACTGAACTGTACTAGTAATTATGTGTATTAGGAACGTACCGTATTTATTCCTGAAATTCTGTACATACGCTTTGATGCATCCTGTATAATATATCGCATCTTCCTTCGACTGGCTTTTGAAATATTAATTGAAGCTACGAAAGTTAAAGCGGACTAATCCTGCAAGCTCTTGCTTTGAGTAATGGTGTATGCCTCGAACAGGTTAACCCCTTGAATTAATCAATTGCAACATTTACATTAGAATTTAATCTTACATAATAATATTGGCTGTAAAAATGTGATTGAAAATAGATTAAATTTATTCCTAAGGGTTTATTAATATTACGTCACAGGTTTTGTTCCATATTCCAGAGGAATAATGTTCTATAACAAATGTAAACGGATTAACTGTTCCTTTGACTAAAGTTACAATTTTTTTATAAGTTGTTGGTCGCCTTTTATTAATTGAAAATGTAACTACAGCTTGTGGGCCAATCTTCAAGCTTTTAAATTTTTTTCATTTATGTTAGACCCAGTTTTGACGACAATTTGTCGAAAATGACGAACAAGTGGACGGTAAGCGACCTATATTGAATCGCCAACAGCATGCGTGATACCTTTTTACTGCCAAGACAATCTTTGAATCGTGCATCGTCCCGTTTTATTCCCTGTTTCTTCTTCTTCACCCGGGAAATACGAGTTTTCTCTATAGCGTTCGTTCTCCTACTCGTTGCCCGCCGGCTGGTAATTGGATCTCTCGTTCGACCGAACATTTCGGCTAATGAACTGTAATCGCATTTCAATTTGATCAGCCTGTCGGTTTCCGTCTCATGGCCAACGAACACGGTATTCCACCGAATCGTCGAAACGTTTCGCTCATTCGATCGAACATGTGGATTATTTTTCATTTTCCGTTGCACATGTCCATCGAAATAGGGAAAAGGGGGAGAGGGGGAGGATTGGATGTCCCGATCAGTCGCAGTCGTGAGCACGTTTACCACGACCGCGAACGAAACGCGATCGAAATATGATTAGGGATGCAGAATCATCGTCCGAATTTGCTCGATCGTGAATTGAAATTGGTTCGAATCGCGGGACCGACAAGGAATATCTACGAAGTTTCTCTGATTCTAATGAAACTTCGTTCCTAGATGGTATAAAATTAAGGGTGGTTGCTAATTATTTCTGCCTACAGCAGTGAACTTAAAAATATCTTTAATGTCGAGTTAAAAACAGAGGCAGTTTTTTAGGAGGATACATTTCCGGCGGTTTAACGGAGATGTTAGTTTGCTGGCTCATAATCATTAGAACTCGAAACTCTAATCAGAACTGACTGAAAGCCTTGGAGTTTCATGCTGACTGTCAATAGCGATTGACGTATCCTCCGCCACGCGAATACTGGAATGGACTTGGACACGGACTTTGCACGAACGCAACAGAGAGAACCTGGTCGTAATTAGGAATGTGTGCAATGTTCCCACATTGCACAGAGTGTTTCCCCTAACTCGACCATTTAAAATATTCTACTTGGCCTCAAACGGAGCCAAAATCTTGAAATATCAAATCATTAAATATGGCTTTTTAGATCACATCACAGTTTCTGTCAACTATCATTCTTGGAGCAGTACTGCTTTGGTAAGTTTCTTGGTGCTCTTTATGATTGTAAAAAACTGTTTAATAGTATTAGAATAAGCATAGATTCGATATCTAGTGATAATTATGATCCTAAATATGTCCAGTTTCTACATCATGCGTGTTTTATAACATATGTAAGATGCACTACTTCAAATTGGAACAAAATGTAAGGGGATCCTCGTAAAAAGGCTTTAATCCTCGACTTCGTGATGGTTTTAATGGGTCAGTGGTTATTCGATGGTCAACAACGGTTAGATAATGGTCATCAATTGTCAACGATGAGATTGACGGCAAGATCAACGGTCCAGTGAAGATGCAGGAATGGTCAGGAGACCATACCGTTTTAACTGTTAATTTTCACTTTGCGTTTCCCCTCCCTTCCATCATCATAGAAAGGGGTGTAAGTAAAGCCACTGTTGACGTATTCTTCAGTATTCCTGGGACTATCCCTCTGCCCATTAGTGAACCACTGACCTCTGCTGACCACTCGTAACTATTTGTCGACTAGTTGTAATTCCACATCAGTGATTTATATTATTAAAACTGTCAATGTAGCGTTGTCATACGTCCGATTATCACAAGTTCGTGCGTTTGAGAGTCGAAGGTCCCACGCTATCCAGAAACTGGAGTAAATTTCACCGCAGTCCAAGTTAACGCCGCGATAAAGACGAATTACGCGAGCGAAATTGCAACAGGGGGCGCGGGATGATTACCCGTCGCGAACGCTCGGGAGCATCGTCGCGAATTTATGGCCGTCGTGGCGTGGCGGGACTAGTTCGATCCTTAGGTTCGACATTAAACGTTCCGGGAGTCGTTAAGCGCGAGCGTGCACAACAAATTGCACGACGACAGCGAGTTGCAGCCCGTACCGACGGCAGTTTAATCTCACAATTAAGCCTCGTGCCACCCCCGAAATCCACCCCCTGTGCGTCGTTTCGGGGGAAACCGACCGACACGGACGACTGCGGTCCAGAATTTCGCGGGGGGTGGCGAGGACATTTTTCAGCGGCGGCACGCGGATGAGTGTAAATAAAATATAATGAAAATAAACAAAAGGAATTAGCATGGGGCTGGGGCGAGGGAAACGGGGCGTTCGGGGGCGACGGTGAAGACGGAGAGCGCCGAATACCAAGAGGAACGAACGACAGAGCACGATGACGCGAAATACGAAAAAACAACTCGGTCAATATTGTTTCCCGCCGCAGAATTTTAACGCACCACGAAACCTTCGTTACCGTTGACAGGATTTTGCCGGTGGGTTGCGCTCTTTGTAACGCAATGTAACGGAGACCGAGTCGAGGGATGAGGTTCGCGCCATCCCCGTCGCTCCGCAATCCCAACCCGCCATCCCTCTAAACCCTTTCGACCAGTACCCGCCGCCCACAAAACCACCTACTCTTTGTGTTCGGGTATTCAACGTTGCAGGCGCCGCCGCGTTTTCCACCCCCCCTCCCCCCAACTCTCCTACGCCTATGAAACTCTCGCAGAACGCTTCATAACGCGGCGACAGGGTTTCCCTGTTTTGGTCGGGGACATCGCTACTTTGTTTGATGCTCGCGTAATCGGCCTTTCTGTCGATGCCTCCTGAACGATGAGGTGCGAATTTTTGGCCAGGCGCGATGCTTTCCGCCGAAAAATGCCACCATCGAATTCTCCCTTCCAAGTTCCATGTATTTCGTGAAATATTTTTCGTATAATAATACACTTATTCGGTAAGCAGTAGAAGAAAGTAGTTTAGTGATAGTATTTTTAGTCACTGGTAGACAAGACGTGAATCAGTCGACGCTTAACACATTGACTGGCACGTGCTTGAATTATAAATTTAAGAAGTTTCGAACAAATACATTTTGTACACGATACAATTGTATACTCGTTTGGACATTTTTTGGAGCAATGCATGCAGCTTCAAAAAATTCGTTGTACAAATTAATGGAATTAATTGTAACAAGGTTTTTGGCCAAGGCTGTTATTTTTAATGGTAAGAATTTAATATGAAACAGAGTTAAAATTTCAGGATAATGTTGCTACGTAGGATTTTATATGTAAATAAAATATCACACATTATGCGTCTCCTTTCAAGGGGTAACAGATTTAGTTCGATTCGAAGCGATCTATAGTTGTGATCCAATAATATTGGATGGCTGGTCGCAGAAAGCGATGTTGAACGCATTCAATTTGTTTGGAAAAATAGCATTGCTAAAGAATTCTTCGATAGAACGTGCAATAACATCAAATTCTCGTTACATTGAAACAAATGATTACAGTTGTTTCGATTCTATATTATTTTGTGAAATTTACTTTCTATCGATGGAAGTGGCTCGTTTTCCGAAGAAAAATATCAATAACGTGGGAGGACTCGAGAAACCCTCAAGTCCACGTGACTGCCCGTAGCTTTGTCTTTCCAGACTCGCGGAAGAAACGAGTATTCCTCCCTGTTCCTTTCGAAAAAAACTGAAACAGTACGAGCACTATCGAACCGCGTTGTATCACACGCTCGAGCCAATTCTTGTTAAAATCAATATCCGCAGAGTTATGTAGTAGTTTCAGTTACGTAGAAATTTTCTTGTTGTGTCTCCTGGGGTTTTCTCTTTTCATAGGTTTGTATCGAGAAACGAGAAAAGTTATATATTTTTAAAACTGTTCCCTTTGTTGGGGTGGGGGGGGGGGGAGGGCGAATCCCTCGAGATCCGGATTGGATAAGTGTCTTTGTTATTATTATCCAAAAATTATCTCGTAATCTTATTACATTCTCCTTTTCGATTAGGGTGACATAGTGCACCGAGACAGGAACGAATTTTACATGGAACGAGCGAGAATGAAGCTTCGTCTCCCTTAATCTTCGAGATTTGTCTTCATTTTCTTTGAGATCGTGACAAACAGCCGGATTCGTGCGAGACAGTGGATAAAGACTATATTGGATCAAACGCTCTCCATTATTCGCGAAACGTAGCCATAAATGAGTCGTTTCCGATTCTCGGTTGTAAGATAGTATCGCTTTAGTTACTATTTCATCATATTCGTGTTCTTTTATTGGTCTTGCTATTCATTAACAATTTTGCTCTCTCTCTGTCTTTCCATTTGTTGACAGATTCCATGTTTAAGTTTACAGAAATAATAAATATCATTTGTTAACGATTTATATTGAATTTGATTAATGTAACAACACGAATATAAATCCTAATTAAAAGAAAACCCGCATTTCTATGCGGACGTTTCGTATCAGAAAACGTTTACGCATAATCTATGGAACAATCCTTTCCTGGAGGGTGCAATTTCCTCCCTGTCGAGTATCGTTACTTAAGAATATTTCTAATTCTGCCGACGCACCGGTCACAACTACAAACTACCTGGAAGCGAATCACCGGCATATTTTAGACCATATTCGAAACATAAATCCCGCGCAAGCTTGTAGCGTATTTCAACATGGCCGTGCGTTATGAGGTAGCGGGAAATGGCGCAATGAAATATAGGGAACTACATACTTGATTATTCCCTCGCTTACATAACCTGAACTTCGCGATTGCCATTCCAGAAGTACAGCAGCGTTAAAGTATTTTACTATCCAGAAATCGTAAACGTTCTACGGCTTATTGTAGGAAAACACTTCCTCCGGGACGTTTCGAAGACTGGGTTTATGATACGGATGATTGAAACGATTTTTAAGATGATATGCAAGGAAAGTTCAAACTTCGGTCGAGTAATTTGGAAATAGACCGAAGCTCTAAATGTGTACAAGCTTCGATAAATATTACTAGTTGAATATATCAATTAGTAATTATGTATTTGAATTCTGTGGGTATTCATGTTTTCTAACATTTCGTGTTTTTCTTTGTATAAATGAGCACCATTTCATACTGCTTTTCAACTGTTTTCGTGAATATATGCAACACTCGCACGATGTTATGCAATGAACGATTTAGTAACATCGATTATGTAATATTATTGAAACGTTTCTCTATGTTCTAAAACGAACGTTCCACACGAAAATTTCACGTAACCTTGTATAATGAATGTTTTAGAAACGTTTCATATGTAACATTAAACTAACATTTTGAAAGGTTACTAATTGCATATTACAAATGGAATGGTCTCTAAACGTTTTGCACGGTTAATATTTAACATTGCAAACTGGATGTTGCTTGACGTTGCACAAAATTTCGTTCGAAACATTCCAAATGTTCTTTTTAATTAACGGAATGATAATAAATCATTTTGTCAACATTTTTATGTACGAGTTAAATAAACATTCGTTACGAAATGTTTTAAATAAGGTGTATCCTTTCCGAATGTAATATTTTTTAAAGGTTCCGTGTATAGTGGAAAGAACGAGACGGTGAAATTATAGTCTGAAACTCAAAGAATCGAGAAAGTTATAAGAGTTTAAAGCAGATGGTTTGTTGTGGCAAAAAGCAGCGATCAAAAACTTTAAAGCTGTTTTTCTATAAACCACATTTTTCTTGCTTCTGAAAGCAGTATGCCAAAAATCAATACTTTTTACTTGAAATTTGTATTACTTTGACAAAACCCATCTTATTGTCTCTTATTCTAAAATTATATCAATATCTTTCATTGTTTTCTGTTAATAAAAAATGTGGATATGTACATTGCACACATCATCGATTTTAAAAATCTTGAAGTTGGACGAGTAAATCACTCAATTTAAAAAATAATAAAGTACTTGAAATCATTATTTCAAATTAGTATTACCAAGTATTACCAATTAGTATACAAAGCCCGGGGTTCCACTAATTTTTTATCTTCCTACCATCGCAGAGGATGGATAATAATACCTAATTACAATGTTATTTCGAAATTAGAATTATTTATTCGTCTTTATTGTTTTGAATCGAATCTTGACCTGGAATATTCCTTCACCGAAATGTTCAAGAATCTTTCCCCTTTAACATACTTTAAGACCATTAAAGTCGGTGAGGTTGTTACCAATGTAAATAATTATTATCGTTATTGAACAAGACTTACGAGTGTTTCGAAGTGAAAAGTAATGATCTAGGTTGGGTCAGTGCTCAAAAAAGTATCAAAGATGTACTACAATTCGAGATTCTAATAATTATCGCCTTTAGCGTATTCGAAGATTGATGAAATCGACGAGGTCGTTAGTAATGTAAATAATTACTTAAAAATCTATTTAATTCTTTACTTTCTTCCAATTTATAAATGACTATTTTGTGGATATTCACGGTAGTCCCAGTTCAACGAACTCCATAAAGGAAAGAATTTTGTTTTTCATGGACGATGTGACAAATTATTATATTATATAAACATAGATTCGTATCAATTCTTTTACGAGAAGGTAGATGACTACACATTTAATCTAGGAATTTACACACATGAAATGTAGGAAAATGCGAAATAACGGGTAACACTGTTTTCCACTTTGTTTCAAAATATATGAAATTCAATGTGGTACATTCAACGGTTCCATGAGCGAAGAGGTTAATTACGAAGAGTATGCGACCACAATGATCCAAACGAACAAATATTGGCTGCGTATAACTATAACAGTGAGCAAAATTGATCACGTATCATTACGATAAACGTAATATATTACAAATATTTAAATTATATATGAATGCCAGTTGTATCCTCTAACTGACAAACTCGCTTGATATTTACTAACATTTTTACCGGGATTTGATTCGCAAAGTTTTTGTTTAAATTAAATCAATATATCCATGTGCCCTTTCATACAATTCTTTAAATAATGGCGCAATCGTAGGTTGTTTACTAGTTTAATAAAGAAGCAAATATTGCGTACGTATTCGGTTCTCGACGATACCTGACTCTTTTGAACCCTGTTACCGGAGGAACGAGAGAAACATGGCGGTGCAGTTCGCACAGTTTAATCCCGACTTCCACGATAGTTCGCCGTAATCTTAATGCGCTGGAACTAGAGATGGCATTCAGGCGAAGCTTGCTTGCCAGTTTTCAAACAAGTCAAGACCGGTGGAAGTTTGAGCCAGCTCAAGCTGACTTACAAGCTTGTTGGCTCGAACGATTTGAATGGACTTGGACAGTCCAAGACACCTCCGGTCATCGATTCTAATTCTGCGTAACAACGCACGGAGTCCCTGACCTGGAAACCTACATATAACCACGGACGAGGTACACCAGTAGATCTTACACCTTATTCTTTCGTGGCTCAATCTGACTGCCATACCGACCTGAAAATTCAGAGGTGATTTTAACGTCCTTTTTTCACGGAAAGCGGTAAGTTGGGAAACTATTCACTGAATTAGTATTGATGGATAGATAGCTGTAGTGTGTGCGTAAATACATGTGAGTTGACTGTGGAACTTACACACCTTAATGCATAGTCACATTGTATATGAGTTTTCGCGCTTCGGGGATTTGAGGAAGAAGTAGTAGATTCTAATGGTTTCCTACAATAGTGAATGTATTTCATTAAAATTTATTTATGTAACAGAGCTCATGGAAACCTACAAAAAAGTATTAAACATTTCCGTAGAGCGTCAAACAAAATTATTAAAAATTAAAAACGAAATTTTAAGAATAATCGACAGGAAGTAGGTGCCTAAATTTTTCGGCGAAAGTAAAAAATTTTAAATCGTTCTAAAAAAATTATTTTCGGTTGCAGAGGCCAATTATAATCATTTTTGGTCAATAGACATACCCCCGAAATCTTACGCACTTTCGAGAAAAAAATTCCTTACCGAAAATCTAATGTGAGGCCAGAAATGCTTCCCTGAAATTTCATGCAAATCTTTAAAATGTCATAACTCCTGAACGGATTGGACGATTTTAATGTTTAAAAAAGCAAACGACGCGTATTTTGATCAAGAATATGTAGAAATTGCAAAAATATTCGAAAAGTTGATCCTTGACCCTGCAAAATGAGGAAAACCCTATAAAAATGGTCCAATTTTCAAACAGCCATAACTCTTACAATAGAGAATATATTTCAATGAAACTTTTTTCTGAAGTAGAGCTCATAGGTACCTATAAAAAAGTATTAGACAACTTTTCTGTAGGACGTCAAACAAAATTACTAAAAATCAAAAACGAATTTCTAAGGAAAATCGACAGGGGGTAGGTGCCTAAATTTTTTGACGAAAAAAAAAAGTTTCAAATCGTTCTGAAAAAATTATTTTTGTTTGCGGGAGTCAATTACAATCATTTTTGGTCAATAGACATACCCCTGAAATCGTACCCACTTTCGAGAAAAAAATTCGAGTAGGTGTCTAAATATTTCGGCGAAATTAAAAAATTTTAAATCGTTCTAAAAAAATTATTTTCAGTTGCAGAGGCCAATTACAATCATTTTTGGTCAATAGACATACCCCCGAAATCTTACGCACTTTCGAGAAAAAAATTCCTTACCGAAAATCTAATGTGAGGCCAGAAATGCTTCCTTGAAATTTCATGCAAATCTTTAAAATGTCATAACTTCTGAATGGATTGGACGATTTTAATGTTTAAAAAAGCAAACGACGCGTATTTTGATCAAGAATATGTAGAAATTGCAAAAATATTCGAAAAGTTCATCCTTGACCCTGCAAAATGAGGAAAACCATATAAAAATGGTCCAATTTTCAAACAGCCATAATTCTTACAATAGAGAATATATTTCAATGAAACTTTTTTCTGAAGTAGAGCTCGTAGGTACCTATAAAAAAGTATTAGACAACTTTTCTGTAGGACGTCAAACAAAATTACTAAAAATCAAAAACGAATTTCTAAGGAAAATCGACAGGGGGTAGGTGCCTAAATTTTTCGGCAAAAGTAAAAAATTTTAAATCGTTCTAAAAAAATTATTTTCAGTTGCAGAGGCCAATTACAATCATTTTTGGTCAATAGACATACCCCTGAAATCTTACGCACTTTCGAGAAAAAAATTCAAGAAGGTACCTTACACTCAATCTGCTTCTCCCACAAGTGCTCGATCATCCACTTATATACACCTTTTAATTATTGAATGTCCCAGCGTCTAAGGCAGTGCCTGCTAGCGTTACTTTACTGATGCTTTACTGATCATACAATTCAAATGTAATAAGATGCTCGCTATAAATGTTAAGTCTTGGATGTCCGTGACACAAACAAATATTTCAGTCCCGTTTCGGCATTCGACGCGATCGGACGTGTTATTAAATACTTCGTACCGTTGACGAGTGCCGTATACCGAGTGAACATACAAGTGACGACGCCAAACCCACAAACCGGGTATACATACGTGACGTGTGTGCGCGTGTGTGTGCCACCATGTCGCTGAATAAGACCCACCGCAAAGAAGAATCCGCTACCCGCGAAGATTGCCAACAAAGCGATAGAAACCCATACACTCCAATGGATAAAGACCATAACATTTCAAACAACTCCACCGATCCAAAAGTATCATACACAAACATCATGAAACAAGAATACATCCCAACCCAAGACCAGACCATAATACTACAGTCAGTTGATGACATTACAATAAAAGAATACGCTCGAGCCATTGGAAACATAGTAGGACCTAAAGCAATCAAATTACTATCAAGAATATCCAACAGTAGAATTTGCATGTACTTAGATAGTAAACACACGGTTACAAACCTAACACATAAACATAAATCGGTAAACATAAACAATATAAATGTTGAAATCAGACCGATGGTGCTACCGGCCCAACGGATTATACTATCTAACGTTGCACCTATAATTCTCAACACTCAAATCGAGAACATCTTTAAAAACAACAATATTAAACTGCGTTCGAAAATTACTCCGTTAAAAGCAGGAATTACCGATCCAGACCTGTCTCACATTCTAAGCTTTAGGAGGCAGGTTTATGTCGACCCGGAAGAAGCCAAACGTATACCGAGCTCCTTCACAATTACACTAGATAATAACACGTATAGAATATTTTCCACAACAGAGAAACAGACATGCTTCAATTGCCAATAAGAAGGACACATTGCAAAACAATGTATAAACACGACAAACACTAACAAATCGGATTCATACATCCATTTACACACAATTTCGAATCTATCCCCATACTCCCCTCCTACCGACCACGCACCTGAAATTGAAATGCAAACTGAAACAGACATTACTAATGAAACCACACCACCAATAAAAAATATCCCTGAAATAGTCGAACCCAGAAATGAAGAAACAGAAGATCCAATAGAAAATAAGACAGGAAACGAGAGATCACTATCCTCAACGTCCGAAGAAAGCATAATAAACCCAGTAAAATTAAGTGATCTCAACCTGGATACCAATGGCCCAACTCTACAAATAACGGAAAAACGTCTTAAGTCCCCCGGACCAATCTTCAAAAAACCCAAACGCCCCCAGTCGCCTGCCTTCTCGATAGATAGAATTGACGAAATGCTCGAACCAGCAAAAGAGTATATCGATGACAAGAAAAATAACCAAGTTTTGGATTACCTCAAATTGAAAAGCTTTCTGGAAAATGCAATAGGGGCACACAACCCGAAGGAAATTTCCAAACAGTACACCAGCAACATGCCAGCCTTAATTGAATTACTAATTAGAATCCACCCCCTACTCAAAGAACGGTCAATAAAAATTAGAATACGCAAGTTGCACCAGAAAATGGTTTGGGACCCACCTGAGCAATCAACACTCAACTGGTCATCGGAGGTAGAAGATGACCTATCAAGTTAGGTAATAAGTAATCATTACCAAGTAGCCTACTAATCAACAGCCAGTCACACTATGAAAACAATTATTCAGTGGAATATAAACGGATACCACACTCACTTCGAGCAACCTGAAATTATTGTCAAACAGCACAATCCAGATATCCTATGTCTTCAGGAAACAAATTTCAAAAAAAACCATAATCCATCACTGAAAAATTACAGCCTCCTTGTCAAAAACAGAGAAAACAGCAACTTCGCCAGCGGTGGAGTAGCTATTGCAATTTCCAACAAATACTCAGCAACTGAAATTCCGCTAAAAACAAATCTGGAAGCAATTGCAACGACCATCCACTTTCCGAATAAAATCAATGTTTATAATGTTTATTTACCAAATAGCCAACCTCTTCATCTTCAAAATATACAAAATTTAATACAACAAATACCTCCATCCGTAATTTTAACCGGCGATTTCAACAGCTCTTCCAAGAAAAAGATATCCATCATATGGGTACCCTTACACCAAGGAATAACTGGCAACACACAAACTGATTCGAGGGCCAAAGAAGCAGTCACCTTCCAAATGGAACAACACCCAATCCCTATCCCACTTCAAGAAATTATACATCACGAAAAAGGAAAAATTAAAGATGAATGGAACAACATATGGAAATCGAAGCCATTAAAAATCCATAGTTTAGTCACAAATTTTTTTCAAGATATCCCCCGCGGCCACATGAGCAGAAAAGAAAGAATTGTACTCTCTCGTTTGAGAACTGGCCATTGCAAGATAACACATGAATTTCTCATAAAGAAGACCGACCCTCCCTTCTGTTGCGAAGCTCCACTTACAGTGCACCACCTTTTATATGACTGCCAAAAACTTTCTACTCAGCGATTCAAATTTAAAATCAATCCTAACACGGCCCTTACGTCCGAAGAGCATGTAAGAAACACCATAGAATTTCTTAAAGAAACCAACCTCTTCCACAAAATCTAAAACCAGCACAGAAACCCGTCGCTAATGACCACGATGTTGATGCGACGTAAAACTTTATATATAAAAAAAAAAAACAAATATTTAAATCCGTGGAAAAGGTTAAGATCTAACTTGTTTGAATAAATTGGAAAAGAGTACCAATGTTTGAAGCTCCATAGACCTTGGCATAATGGACTCCTAACAAAATGGACGCCATGGGGTCCAATAAAACATGTTTCCACGCTGAAAACAGACTCAAAAACGTTTACCGTTTCGAAATTAAACTAGTTGGATCGACTTGCAGAAGCCAGACTTTCGAACGCCATCGCTAGGTGGATCTATTGGGCGACAAATCGCCGGACGAGAACGTTAAATAACCGATAAAGTTGGCGCGCCGTGTGCCGGCCATAACTTACGAGGGTAGTGTATCAGAGGTGCCTCGACGTTCCTGGATTCCTCGAGGTTGCATCCCCCGGTGCTTTCGTGCGCCTGGTCTCTTCCTGCTTACCTGCCAGCCCCGTTCGACGCTCGACTTGCGGAAAGTCGTGTAAAAGGGGGTGGTAATCCCGGGGTACCGGAATAAAAAAGAGAATATTACCGGGAGCCAACGCCGGAATCGAGCCGCGTCATAAAACCGCCGTTACTTCCATATAAGCCGAGCACGACCAGCTCCTAACGCGGATCGATGAATAGAAATCACCCACGTTTCGCGCACACGTACTGCTCCGGGGACGATGTCGCGCGACACGCGTGCGGAATATGGGAACCCATAAGGCGACATCGCGCATCCGAGTAAAACCTCTCCCCGACGATACGTGCTTACACGCCTAGACGAAATCGTATGATTTATCCTGGTTATCCCCGCGTCTCGAACTTAATCTTTCCACCGACCCCCTCGACAAATAAATAAAAATTGATTTTCTAAGACGTTCCTTCCAGCTAGGAACCTATCCCAGATACAGAATCTGATTAAGCGTTCGTGAGTTTAATCCCTTGCACTCCACTGGCGCCTCTATGGCGGCAAACATAATACGTACTATAGTTCGATACAAGTTTCATTTATGGTAACACGAATTAAAAAATATACAAATAAAATTTAAATTATAAGTATTTATACATGTTTGCGTGGGAAAGGAATATTTTGTTATTTTTAGAATAAAAGTTCTTGGAGCGCAAGGGGTTAATTATATCTTTTGTTATATTATTTCCATTTATTGACCGCTCGATTTATCGAATTTTTTACAAATTACTTTTCTTCCACCATTGTTCAGTTCCCAGAAACGTCGATTCTGTTAGTAGAATAATCTGCAAAAGCTTCAGTTGCCCGTTTTCTAATTGTTCGTCTAATACTTGGGAGGCTTCGAGTGCCCTCACAAGCTTATTAAATTTTTCCGACCGCAGTTTGGTAAGTCTCTTAAAACTATACCGGTTACATTTGGAAAGTTCCTCTTCGTACCCTTCGGTCGACGAGGCACATCGAGGGAAATAAAACCCGAGGAAACTTTGAGGGGTGATTCACCCCCTCGATCTGACTTTACCCAAGAAAAAGTCGCCTTGTTTACACGCCTCGACGTAATCCGCGCCCCTACGATGCCTCATCAAGGTCAGAAATTTTTGATCGAGCCTCCTTCGTATTGCGAAATTTTCCTCCCCATAACGTGAGTAAATTCGAGGAACCTGGCGAAGTAATCCTTGTTATTCTGCCTCGGAGCATACAACCTGTTCGGTTGAGCAACAAGCAAGAAATATTATCGCGGATAAGAGAAAAGAACAGACGTTTCCCCGTCTCCGTTCTCGTCCATTGTTTCCGGATCTACCCTCTCCGTCCGATTTCCATCCCCTGTTGTTTCTACGGAAACTCGTTACGCATTAGGACACGGTCGACGTTTCCTTCTCTTTATACTCTGTTAAAGCATAAAAGAACCGCCGTAAAACGTGATATCGTAAATACAATCGACTAAGGATCGTCTCTAGAAACCGGACACCGTGTGCGTTATGCCGATTTTATGTGCCCAGGACGATCATACTCGCGATACTGCAGCAGCTCATCCAGCTTTCTCTTCGCCTCTTTCTCTTTGTCTCCAAATTCATGAGACTTTTGTCTTTGCAAAATAGTCAATGGACTCATAACTTTTTTTTTTATTTATTAATTATAGCTTTACAATTTTTCCGATGGACATTTGGTAAATTCTATTAAGCACCATCGAGGCGTTACTACACGACAGTTCTTATAATTAACACAGCTCTATAATTAACCACGAAAAGAAACACGCCGAGAGTGAACTTTCTGGCAAACATGTATACTTTATAAGGCTCGTCTGAAATGTCAAGTATTCTATAAAGTTTAATAGTAGTAATTCAGAAAACTATGAGTTTAATTTCCCTATTTTCTCTTGCTTGAGCGTACCATGGCGGAGGTATTCGATTTCTTAACGCACCGGTCATCCGGACCGTGTGTACCGGCTGTAACGTTATTGAGTATGCGAGTGTGGTCGTGCGGCTTTTTGCAGCGGCATCGTTCGTCCGTGTGTCTGGCAATAAAAAGGGACCGGAAGACGTGGATGGAGTGTAGAAGTGGCGAACGACAATACTTCTCTGCGGTCGCCTCTACCTGCCTCGTCGATGTCCGATACTCGCACGAAGTCATAGAAAGTTTTTTCCCCTGGTCGGTTTCCCCGATCCAACGACGATCGAAGTAACAACGCTCGAAACTTACTTATTTCCTGCTCGCGAGACTTCGGTAAATAACGCTGGCTCCTATCAAAAACCATATCGAGGAGTTTCCCCTCGTATACGGCTTGGGAATCACGGCAATAACCCCGGAGAAAATCTTGCTGCGAAAGCAATAATATTATTGTTATAAAGCACACACATTGATAGGATGTCGTTGCCTTCCGCGAGCTAGAAGTCAGGCAACAAGTATTCTGCATTATGCCAAATGTTTTCCTATTCATTGCAAAAGAAGTATGAAACGAAAGTAATAATAATAATAATAATAATTAAACTATCAAATATCTGTAGATTATGTGGCGACACCTTCCACGCTCGCCGACAGAGGGCTATACGCTTAACTGTATCTCTCTCACAAGTGCTCGAACGACCACCTATTCCTATATATACATTCCTTGACCGACCATTGAATATCTCTTGACATTTAAAGCAGGACCTGTTAGGATTGTACAAGCCCACCGCACACACACCAAGTTACTTTGGCAAACGTAATTTCCTTGCTGGCCATTGCTTTGGATTATCCCGTTCTTTGAATAGCCATCACACGTTGTCGACAAGCGCTGCTCGCGATCTTCCTGTGGCACAAAATGCAAATCTTATCGCGGGATTTCAAGGGGAAACGGTGGAAGGGATATAGCGCGCGATACGCGACCGGAAGTTACGTTTGATATCAGCGAGCGTCCCGGTTCAACTCATCCCCGCGTTGGGGGTTTTATCTTGGCGAGAGGACACTGGACGCGCCGCGATAAATACCCACTCGATATAATGGATGGTGCACACGTATCCACCAATAGCGACAGCAGAATAAATCCCTATTTGTTTCGCGATGGTGTTCGGTGCGAGCGCGTCGCCGATTGTAAATTCGGTATCATTGAAATTGATTTTAGTAATAAATTTATAAGCTTTGGTGTAAAGCCGCATAAAGTATCCTGGTCAACTTTTAATGCGTACTATTTGTTTACTCTTGCGTTCGGTTCGTTTGTTTTTACGCGACGATCGAAAGTATGGAACTTCGTGCCTCGTATTTTCGATAATAAAATAACCACCGGTAGATAAGCGACCGACGATGATGCACCGAATACGTTAACGCTCGCCGACAGCTGGGTTAATCGCGATACCCGCAACAAATATACCGTCGCCCGTTCCGTTCGATCGTTTCGAATTATAAAATAGCGACGTAAAAAAAAAAACACGACGTTTCTAGTAAATTTGAAATCAATCCTCCGTGTTTGCAGCCGTTCTCGGTTACACGGCCGAATACCACGGCCCATTGAGTTTTCCATACTATCTCTCTGCAGGGGCTGTTACCCCTCGCGAAACTCTTTCGAAATCGTGCGGTAAGTGATCCCCTGATCCACCCGTCGCGTACCAGACCCATAACTCAACCAGCACGACTTGGCCGGTTTCCATTCGCGGAAACACCCCTAGCTACACCACCATAGAACACTACCGAAATAGCAACAATTCCAGAACTCGCGAACACAACTGTTCCGTAAAATTACGAATCTGGTAAATTCTAGTAAATTCAATATGGCGTTCGCGAACATTAATATCGAAATTTCACGAAACGATATTTGTGGTTTAAACTTTCGTACAAATAATCGATACTGCTTAAACAACCGTACGATTTCAATCGATCGAATATTATATCCGTACATGGTCTAATCCATTTCTTGATCACAAGCAATAATATTTCAGCAGAATGTTCAGAAACTGGTTCGATGAATATTTGATTACTGCCGAGCTCGAAACTATCCAATATCCACTGTCCAGTAACTAGACGATATTTACTAGATTTTCTCTTTCCAATTTTGGCTTTGTCTATTTCCATAATTATGCTTTTTCAACCCGCTTGTTCGTTCGGTAATTTCGACTCACTGAACAGGCAAATGCTAAAAATATGCTCGCGGATACCATACGTGTTTTATCACAATTAATTCACATTTTGATCAAACAGAATGTAATATTTGTGTAAAGTATAACGACAAAAATTCGTTCGATCCACAATTTGAAAATACTTTATACGGTTGAGGTTCTAATACGGAAGTAGGAAAATTTATACGATTAGATGCGTGACTACGGTCAATCGTATTCCTTTTGTTTATTTTTTCCCCGGCGCGGTAGTTCATTTTTCACGTTTAAAAATTCCCGATGCGGCGAGCCTTAAATTTACATGATACAGCGTCCTTTTCATGCATTTCAACTTTCTGGAACACGACAGACTGAAGCAACACCGAGACCCACGGAGTTTATACCGAGGCTATAATGTAGAGACGGCGACGCGACGCGATATTACGTCTTGACTAGACGACTGCCTTACGATTCCAGACAGCCGCGTCTTGCGTGACGTTGGGTCTGTTCTTCTCCACCCACGCCATTAACCTCGCTCGTACCGTATCAACATTACGATTTTTTAATCGATTCGCGGAAGCCACTCGAGCATAAAATAAATTAGATTCTCTGCATACCTTCCATTGTCTTGACGTTTCATTTTTCATATTTCAGGATTCGTGATAAAACGCTAGACTCTCGTCGTGACGATGTAAAATATTCAAAGAGTTTGTTAAAAATTATTGGATCCAGAGAGATAAACAACGGGATAAAAATAATGTTGTTCGTTGTTGTGCCAAGAAAATATTGATATATAATGTATCTATTATAAATAGAAGGATGAAAAAAATAGGAAATGTGCGCATTTGGAAGATAAAAAATGCGATAAGACATATTTAAAAACTTTTTTCTTTAGGAAAAGGATTACTTACTGTTTTGGGGGATTAACAACTGTACACGTTACCCTGTTCATCGTTTATGAAACGAACGAGAGCAGGCGTGGAAATAGCTATCCACGAGGACTCCGCAGTCGTAGTAAATTGTAGTTGATCATAAATTATCAGGCACACACTGGCCGTGTCGGTGATCACGCAATCACAGAAATACGACTAGCTCCGCTGTGGGGTTGTTCATAACATACATTGCATCAAATTCGGACAAATTAACTTCGCGCGTGCTATGAAATTAGCGATTTCAACATTAACTGTATGACTCTCTAATCCGCATAGTTGCGCACAATCGGGCCCCAATTACCGAAGTGGGATTTAATTAACTCGTTTGGCCTTTGTTTCAAGGAAATTATTGCCATGATATTTCCAAACCTCGCCTCGTTTCACTGTACGTTTCCTCTGAGGGGCTTTTATATAAATGTGAGCGATCTTATTATTAATATTGTAATTTCTTTTCAGTACGAGGGACGAACGACAAAGCATCGACACGCAGGAAAACGTTTGGGCGTCGAGAACTCTCGACTTCCGGAATGGAGAATCCGCGATCGAACGAACCAGAAGATGTCACGCTTTGACGACTCCTGGATTGCTATAACGGGCATCATTACTGACATTTTATGGATTTAAAAGCGATTTGATGGAAATAGGTTCGTTTCATCGAAATCAAATCCCTCGCTGCCATTAACTTCACGATAATATGACGTTTAACACTTTGGTCCGTAACAACGGAAGAGGAAGCGCCATTAAATGTGCCTCCAAGCATGAAAAACCTTTAACGATCGACCGGTTATATATTTTATGAGGCCAGTTTCCTCGATACCACGCGTTAAATTACGCCAAACCGCTTTTGAAATTCAAGTCCACGTCTAGACTGAATTCGATACTTTGTTCAAAGTTTATAGTCATTTTCAAGTAACTATAGAGGGTCTGATTAGAACAAAGAAAGTTTTTAAACGTTAGTTTTATTGCTCGAACAATTTTCTGTTTCCCTACAAAGGGGTCTATATATACAGTTTCTTGTTATGAATTCAGTATGCAACTTGCAGTTTTAGTAACATCGAAACGGCATTCACGACACACTTCTCAAGAGTTATTACATTCTCGTCGCAATATACATTACAGAAACTACTGCTGAATGTATAAACTCATATTATCGTCAATGTCGTTACAACGCAAGAACTGTTGGGAGTTATTAGCTTTTATATGGTGTTTTGTATTCGGACGCAATTTGGTTAAATGCGTGCCATTAGAATTTTTAAAGGGCCATTTCCTCCGCGTGAAGTCCACTGTGGGATATTCAAACGAACTCGAATTGAAATACGCGTAAGTAACGTTGCTCGGTTTTCGAATCTTTTGAAACCCTCAATTTCCGTCTGCACCTATGAGAAGAGAAAAAAGAATACTAGATTACCGTTTATAAAAGAGCAGAGCTTCTCGTGAAATTTTTTCTCTTTGAAAATAAAATTTTCGTCGAACTTTTATTCGTTTCAAATCAATTTAACCGGAATATTTAGTTTATTTAAAGTGGTAAAAACTCTTGATGGTAAAATAAGACAACGGTCCTAGAAAATGTTTTCATATAAATTCTTTGGGGCATAGTGTCGTGCTTGCAGACGACTATATCAAACATTTATTCATTTCAAATCAATTTGAACAGAATATTTAGTTTCTTTAAGGTCATTTTGGTGGTAAAATAACGATACTAGAAAATGCTCTCGTAACAGATCTCCGAAATAGTATCGTACTTGCAAACACGTAGATAGGTCTAATTTGAATCATGGCCGAAATGTTAGGTGGATTTTACGACGCTCCTAGGTTCGTCCGGCTGTCGTCTTAGCCGTTCGTCCATCCGGTGGTACAGTTTATGGTATCGCCTTTACGACGCCAGCATCTGGCCTACGTGACACCTTCGACGTTCCATGGACATTAAATCAACGGCTCGTAGCCCATGTTTCAGGTATTCCTCTGGAAGAAACCACCCGTCCGACTTATGGGGGTGCCGAGATACACGCGATTCCGTGTCCAAAATTTTATCCACGTTCCTGGACATACTTCGATAGTGATAAATTCCATCCACTCGATATCCAGAACCTACTGGGCCCACATACACCGCGCCTCGAGATATTTATTATCGAGTCACGATCGAACAAAATAAATGTTATCCGACGTACTTCTCTGGAAATCTTATCGAACTACTTAAACGAAACTTAGCAGATTCATAGGACAGCCAGAAATCAAAGATTTAAACAAAATTTCGTATTGAAGAAAAATAGTTGACTGGCATTGTCGTATTTAAAGCTCAAGGTCCAATTTGTACGTTTTTCCCTGTTTCCCGTTAAATATGATATTTGAGTCGATTTTTGGAGGAAAATGTTTCCTTTCTTGCCGCCAAACGTTTAGTCTCTGTTCGCGGAACGAGATCGACGTTTCGTGCGATCCTGGTGATCATAATTCTGCCGTGTATTCGCGTCGAAGGATCGTAAAACTGAGTCGTGCACGTGCACGGACGAATGCACGCGAAAATGCACGATAAGAATTGATTCCTTTTTTTTCTGCTTCCGCGCGCGTACTGGCGAAACGATCACCGTTATTTTTCAGTCGGAGAAACGGTTGCAGTAGTAAAAGCGTTGCTTGGTCAGACATCGGTGGTTAGTTTTATGGAGAGACTGCGCGCGCGTTGGTGCATTCGTCCGGAATCCGTCGGAGGCGCGCGTTTTTTTTTTTACGTTCTTTTCTCTTTTTTTTATTTTTTTTCTTCCCCCCGCCAACGAAAGTTCGCGTTCTCGATTTTCAGCGGCTGAAATCTTTCGTATTATCGCAAAATTTCGAACAACGTAGCCAAAAGAGGTCGAGAGAATTTCTAGCCGCGGGGCTCCTTTTGTGCCAGCCACGTGATCCTTGGATCTTTCCCGTCTCCTTTTTCGCCCTTACTTCATTCCCTCTGCAGTCTGGCCCTTTTCAATTGCTACTCCCTGTTTCTCTCGACCCTCGGCATTCCTTCGCACATCTTCCCGCCGTACAAAGGTTTCGGGATCCTTGTATAGAAAATACCGAAGCTTCCGTCGGATCGCTAAAGGGCTTCGTTGAAAAGCATGCCTCGGATTCACGGGCAGTATTTACGTGCAAATAATATCTGATGATTTTCCAGCACCCTCCAGGGGCTTTGGCCGCCGAAAGGGAAAGTGTAACGAAACGGAAATCGTTAACAAATTGGGGAAATATCGTCGACACGGAAATCCATTTTCGCTCTTTTTCTTTCTCCTTCGCTGCGAGTTTCAGTCACGTTGTTAACTAATCAACTACCACTGTACCTACTTAGAGAACATTTATTTAAATATCCTGTAATATTTCACATTTTTTAATTCTTGTTATTTTTATATCTCTTTTGTTACTTATTACTCTATAATTCGTATACTATGCCGAAGCAAATACGATACCTGTACTCGCAACGTAAACAAATTTTCTGCCCTCTCTAGGTCCTTATTTCCCAGAGATTTTTAGGTATAGAACCGGAGAGTATGATTCGAGTATCCCGGACTCGAAGACAGCAAAGCCGGTTTCAAAGGGAACCAAGAGTCTCTTTCCCGTCGATTCAATTTTTCTTTTGCAATTCCCTCCCGTAAACGGAACAAAGAAATTTTCCATTCATACGGTAGGGGGGAACGTCTACCAGGTTGCCGGACAAGCAGTAAACGCGTTAAGAGCTTGGCACAAAGAAACAATACCGGGCAAACGTGGTCTCGTGTGGGCTTCGAGTGAATTCCAGACGCGGTCACTTGACTCGTGGCATGCCCTTTATCCCGCCCCGTAACACGGTATACATACACGACGGGTGCTCCACAGACTTGCAGCATGCTTGCCAAGAGCCGATCCTTGTTCCTCTTTTCCGGAATGATCGATCGATCCCACTCAGGGAACCACGAGGCACTTAAGAATGACTGCACCGCGACAAATTATTCAGCGGTCGCCGATGTCTCCGCGTTAACCTGCGTAGACTATACTTGTTTCAAACGTATCGTTGCGGCTTGCTATAGGAAAAGAAATGAGCGAGATAAGAGAGGAAAAGACGTTGGACGACATTTTCTTACGTACGAGTTATACTTTAATATCTACATTGTGTACATCGCTTTGGAAAGCTTGTGGAAATATTTAAACATCGTTGTACAGCTTCTTCTATTTCCATATGTTTCAGATGTTGGAATTCCGAATGGTTGGTCGAGCACTAATGAGAAAGACTGGTTGAGCGTAGCCCTCTGCTGGCAAGCACGAGAAGCGTCGCAGTACAGATACCAGAGTTGGGCTTTATAATAATTCGCGTTCAACATTTTGAAAACAATTTTCAAGCTGAAATGTTAAAGAATATAAATTTGAATAGGATTCACGAATTCTATTTTATTAAAATCAGAAAGTTTTGGTCTGGTAAAAAATTTTGCATTCACACCGAGACTAGCTTCTTGAAATTTATAAATAAAACGTAAAGGGAAGTTTACGGAGCAAATTTAGAATTTTCTTTTCTGAATAAAATTTGTCCGATTCCGATAGATACTCGATCGATTCACGTATTTACGCTGCGTCCTATTTCGACGTTATGCAGATATAATGACCCGAAATAACACAAAGAGAGAGAATATTTTGGTTCGATGAATCTCTGAATCGTGCTTGGAAGAAGTTTTTAAAATCTCGAGAATCGTAAAATATAATCGCGAACCACGAGAGATTCCTTGTACCGCGAAATCGGCACGTTACGGTTCGCCATGGCTGCGCGGATTTCGCTTTGTAAATCTGATACACGTAATATTAATTTAGTCCGGATCGGTTATTAGTGTAATTACATGGCCATCGATAAAGGTGGTGTATGTAAATTTAACCGAATTATTGGGGAGCTGTACACGCAGCTGCGTCGCTGTGGAACACACACTGGAACGGCTACGATGTGGCAATAACGCCGATGAATGTTTCTTGTAATGAATAATACGCGGCCCTTTGTGAATTATTAATGGTGTGGTTCGTTCGTGTGTATAGAATGATTTTTGCAAAGTGATCAACGGGATTGCATCGAATGCGTGAACGGGTCTGGAGAACAATTCGTGCGAATAGTATTCAGATTCGAGGATATTACATATATGGAATTTGTATCGTGTAAAGCTGAATTGCCGCTTTCCATTTTTTTTTTTTAATGATAAATCCACACCGTGAAGGTATTATTTATACAATACCAGATAAATTATTAACAGACATTTTTATAAATAAATACCAATCTAATGGGAAACGTATGCTCATATTTACAAACTACGTACACAAAATGTCGTTGTTATTTATTTTTTGCAAGATATAATTTTTGCTGTTCGTTAAGCTACACACGATGAGACTTACTCATACTTCGATCTTGATTTCGTGGGGGAAGAAACGATCAATTTTTAATTGCTTAAAAATTACATATTTAGCCACTATGCATAGCAGCGATTGCGTCAAATAATTCGAGAAACCTGCTGGACGATATACGAGGTTACATACGTGGAAACGAGCAGAGATCTGTCTCGCGATAAGTTTCAGCCTCCCGTCCGCTGCGACTTCCTCATACAACCTGATACATTTCCACGTACGATGAGATTCGTATCGGGGACCTTTGTTTCGCTGCACGCCTGCTCTATAATTCATTGATATCGCGCACTTGGTAGGGATCCATCGACGCATAAATTAAAATTAATTAACGAATATCAAACGCATCTAGTCGGTGTTCACGAATCGAGAGAAATCTGTATTTCCCTGAAAAAAAGGGAACTCCGGTGGTTCCAAATTATTTCTTCAATCCTCCCCCTCGACCTTTAGGGAATCGTCTGTCTTAAATCCGATCGATGCTCATGATTTCGGCCAGGGGGGAAGCCCTTCGTGGCAAACGGGAGATTTCTTTATCGTTTTCGAGAGAGTAAGGTACTCGAGATCCCAGGATTTCCCTCATCCGCCTCATCCTCCGCCATGGCTGTCTATCGAGCCTACTTTTTCACCGCTCCCTATCTGTTTCTGTTCGTTTCTCTCGAGAATTGGGGATTTGCGGTTTACCGGCGAGCGTCGCGAACGCCAGACGCAAAAAACAAATGAACGAGCCACGAAGGGTTGCGCAAACGAGACGTGGGTGGTGGGGCGCGGGAGCCCGGTTCTGGAAACTCTTATCGTCTCGTCTTTTTCTCAGGACCCCCGTTCCTTTCCTCGCGAACTTACCCCCCACATAAGACGTTCGGTTCTCCTAGAAACACCTTTCTTCTATTTCTGTTTCAACTTTGACTCCTTCCGCCACCCTCAGTGCCGATAAATTCGAAACGAATGAAGGGAAAACGACGGCTGCACTTTGCAGTCGTACGCCATGCGTTGCTTAACGTTTGTTTCTATTTTGTCCGCAGTTCGATCGATTTCTAAATCTAGCTGAAGCTTTTAATACGCGGACCATGGATATTTATATATTATTTTTTAAACTTTTATCTTTTTACGAAGTTATTTCAAATATCATACTATTTATTAACAACTTAAACTATAAAATATACAGTATCATTTAGCATTTTTCTTTAGTATGAGATTTGATGAAACATTTTTCTAAGCATAACATCTGGTGTTATGGTGGAGTGGTGCATTAACATATTAAGATATATATTTTACATAACAATTTGTATCGTATTTATTAACAACTTGAAATATAAAAAATACTAATAAATGAAGACATCATAACAATCTAAGTGTAGCAATATCGTTTAATATTTTCTTTAGTGCGATATTTGATACAAAATGTTTCTACATAAAATATCTGGTGGTATATATAAGCAATATGGCGCAGTGGCGCCAATTTTCAAACGACATAGAACTACGTTGCCCGTATTTAGTCGAAGAATTTGAAATGACGGTGGAACTACGTTTCTTATCGCGAAATTGTTAGTGTCGTATTTAGAGACAAAATTTTTCAAATTTAAATAGTTTTGGAACGTTTGTAAATTTTTTGGACTCAATGGAGTTCGATCGTGCGTGACGTGAAGCAGGTTTTCGATACGATGACCAACGAATACGTTGCAACACGAGGACTCGCCGGCAATGGACAAATATTTCCGCGAATCCGATCGAGTGTCGTGTGGCGAACCGGTGAAAGGAAATTAAACAGGGCCAATATTAAAAACGCGTCGATCAATCTGATCGCACGTCGTGTTGCTGCGTTCCAAGCCGAAGAAACAATCAGACTGACGGAACCGCGCACGAGAACGTGGAATATTTCTATTGATTTTCAAACAATCAGGAACATGGATGCGCATCGTGTTCACGCACGCATAAACCACGCCGTAATATAAAAATACCGAGTCGAAGAACCATTATACGTATCGTTCGAAAAAGCTTACTCGTTCTACTGCATTAAGCTATCATTTATTAAATATATTTCGTTGGATTTCGAGAGTGATTTTCGATGCATCAGGGCTAATATTTTGCACGTTTCAATTAAACATACTTCATAATATGAATATTCAAAATGAGCAAAATATGCAGCGCGTGGCAAATTTTGCATATTCTAATGCACTCTACTTATTATGATGTTATTGCACACCGATGAACGCGCGCACTGGTTACACGGATTGATATTATTATGACAATGAATTTCAATCCGAAATTATTTGCAAATATATGTACAACGTTTCTGAATTCTCTGTAACACCTTCCAAATGGATCCGGATCATTTTAACCCGGGAAATCTGTCGAAGCGCGTTGATAACAGATTCCTAATGCAGATATACAAAAGCTGTTGCGATGATCGCATGTGTCTGTGATCGAATAAGAGCGTCATGCGAGAAGCAAGGACAAAGTGAAGAACTAAAAACGAGGAGAATCAGAAAGGAAAAGGAAATAATAGGGCAATACAATAAATTGGATTTTCGTTGCTGAAATAGCGAAATACAATAAATGGAAATAGAATTATCAGAAACGTTTCAGACAGCGAAAGGTTAGATATCTAACGTTGGGTATGTCGAGGTCTCGACGATATTATTCGTATAGAGCGTTCGAGAATATAGCATAAAGTGGGCGAAAGAAGCAGGAAACGGTTATTACTAGCACGCATTTTAGTCGTGGCCAGGTATCGCGCAGAAGAGGATGACGGTCGTAGCTTTCTGAGAGTACATCATAAAAATGGAGACGCTCGTAAAATCGAGCGAGTGCAACGGCATTCATGAAACGGAATCCCGTACTCCGCTCAGTTGCTTGGCCTTTCAGACAGACGGACCGGAAAGCAACATCGATAAATACAAACGCTTTTCGCGCCGATGGCAGTCGGCCTTTATGAAATCGAGCCGATGGTTCGCGTGCCAGGTTTCGAGCTCTGGTCTGCCTTAAGATTATCGATTTCACGGTGTTTTCTGGAATACAAACGACAACCACTTACGAGTAGAGACTGCGACCATTTTTTCTCTCGATAACAATTTCCGATAACGAACAAAAGAAACAACCTGATTATAAATACATGACCACGAGCCGGGAGAAAATTACAATTCTTTTTCCTTTGTCGCGCATAGTACTAAACCTTTTTCCTTAGATTACTCGGGACTGTTCGACATTTAAATTTGAGCAATTCGTCTCGATCGCTAAGAAAAATCTCTTCTTCGCATAGTTTCAGAATTATTTAAATTCTTGTAACACGAAAATAATAATACCGTGAATAATAAATCGACGAATACTTAAAAACCAAAAGATAACATTTCGAAGTTGGATTAAAAGCAGAAGCTCTTTGGAAAAGGAATAATTGAAATCCGCAAATGGAAGGAAGAGATAGATCAATGAATCTTAACGTCCCGTAAATATCTGGAGCAATTTTAAGTGCAAGAGTTTGTCCATTAGGAGCTCCGTAATGTTTTAACATTTGCTCCTTCGTGTTTGCACTCTTCGATGTTGCATCAAGAATTAAACTGGTATCAGAATCGGAAATTTCGAGGACTTATTTAGAAATGACCTCCGGAGACTAATATTGTCTACTGTGTTTCAAGCGTTCTATTTGTGTTCGTGTTATCTAGATGGCCATCCGAGCTATAAGCAGTTTATTCATTTTTTTGCGTCTCAGTCAGGCGGAATTATCGTGCTGGACGTGCTAATTTTCCTCGATTGCCAGGAACATTTCAATAAAAATACAAGGAAAATCCTCGGGAAACGGTCATTAGCAAGCACGCATGTATCATTCATAACTCCGTGGTGGGAACGAGTGGCGCGACAATTAGCAAGCTCCTGGTGCACGATCTGGTACCTGGTTAACGAATCCCAGCACGTAGGGGACGAGCAGGTTTTAAGCTCCACGTGAGACTCTAACCGCGACGATCTAATTATGCAATTTAAATTTGAATCAACGCGCGCGACCGATGTTAGAGACTCGACGTACACGTTGCCGCTGGTCGTTTCTAAGTAACGACGCGGACGCCTGGAAATGGCTACTTTCGGACTCGCCTTTCCACTTTTACTCCATTTCGCGACGTTTGAGAGCGAAAACGTTGATAGACGGACAGACGGACGTTCCAATTTATTTCCAAGTCGACGTTTCGATGTTTTTATTCATAAAATCAATGTACTTCTATCCAGAAAAATGTTTGAGCAAACGTCCGAATTAATTTCGATAACGAGCTTAATCTCGATCGAACAGAAACGTTTTTCGTCGAGCAAAACTTTCGGTCGCTGAGCGCGATCGTTGCAGATGCTGATAATAAACTTCCATATCGATCGTTCGATTGGATTCCAGCGACTCGAAACGAATTATTCCTTCCATATCTCGGCAAACGGGGCGCAAAAACTTTCGTGGACGGTATCCCGAGTTTTTGCCAGTAATGCGAACGGCTGTTCGACGCTTGGCCAAAAATTGACGGATTCGACGATAGCAAAAAATGATTTACTCTCCTAACACGACTCCCTCCAATTATTACTTATCGAAAGGTTTACCGTTTGTTTGCAAAATCGAGTCTCTTTTATTGTATTTTCTTTGAGTACATATCTTCAGTGTTCCTAAAAATTGTGCACACAAATTTGGTGAAACGATAAAGTCATAACGGGTTTGAGAGAACAATGCACGGCGTAGCCGGTGATCCTGCGATCAACATTTATTTAAATTAGTCGGCGTTTCGCCGTATTTAGGTTGTTGATAGCTTTTGTTGCGGCGCAAATGAGCTGAAGGAAACAACGACTGCAGCAATTGCTTTATTGTCGGTAAAGTTATAAACCGGCCCTGTCGGACGACACATTTGGCCAGCAGATTTGGCTAAGCGACACGGGTCATTTTGAAGTTTAAGCACCGTTAGGCCATTCGCGCGGTGTCCCAGCGCCAAACAATACGTTTAGGGAAATTTAGAAAATCCCTCAAACTCTCGCTTCCTTCGGTCAGTCAACCCTGCATCAACCCCGTTTATAAGTAGAAATTTCAACATTTCTATTTCAAATAGAACAAAACACTTCATGGACGTCTTAAAACAATTTTATCAAACGGTTATTGGGATATCAAAGACTTTTCCTTGGTTTGTAGTAAAAAGAAACCAATTGCAATATTTCTGGATAAAATGTGAAACTGATCTGTAGCTTAATTTACTAACAATTGTTGCGACAGTTTTGAATTGCAAAGGGTTAAACTACGTAGTCCTTGGCATCTTCAGACGTCAACTGTCTACGAAATAGTGGCGACACCTCCCGCCCTCGCCAGCAGAGGGCTACGTTCTTGCCTCTCTCACAAGTGCTCGATTGACCACCGAATATCCCTCTCCTTTCCTTTCCTTTCCTCCTGATATCTTGCTTACTAGTTCCAACAACAGCAGGTCGCACACAACTATTAAACCAAGACATACAGATTACTATCTCTAACGTCTCTGAAATTTCTCTCACTCTTCCTACAATACATATCGTCTAAACTGAAAGTAGGGGCCTTAGGACCTGTGATAAATTATATGTATGTATCTGACAAGAAAATGGCAAACTTTTCTTTGTTAGAAATTCTAATCAATGCTTTATGTTATTATCATAAAAGAAAAACAGAACTAAAATGGTCGCCACAGGAGAAGGAATTTATTCGGGAATACGAAGATTAGGACTAGGACTAGTGACAAAAATTATGTACCCGATAAGAAAAAATGGTAAACCTTGTCCAGACGTTTTTGTTCGAAAAATTCTAGTCAACGTTTATGTTATTATCAAAACAAGAAACACCAGAACCAAGGTGGCCGGCCTGAGAAGAAACTCGGAAAAGGTCAACGAGCTTTGGGGATCGATTAAGCCATTCGCGGGGAATTTATTCGGAAATAGAAAGATTGACCTCGACCGGGAGCGAAATCATCGACTTTCCATCGGGCGTGAACGGTTGAGGAGGGTGGCTTTTGACACGGGGAACGGTCGAGAAGGGACGAAGACGGAAACGAGATGCGAGGAGAGCACACGGCACGTTGAAGCTACGGCGACGCTTGTTGTACGCTGGATGAAACGTGCAGATCCCTTGGCAGAGTTCCGGCTTACACGTTTGACAGCTGAGGAAATTATATTTCTCAACTGCCATTTAAGTTCGCGCGTCGCTTCGTTCATCAGCCCGAATAGGTAACCGGCATCCCCCAGGTGGATTTACCCTCCTTCTTCCTCTTTCGGTTCCGTCTACGACGTCCTTTTCATTCGTATTCCCCGCGTCTCCGTTTCCGTTATCCCTCTCGGATCCCCGGCAATCCAACTTCGTAGCTTAATCCCTTGATGGTAACACGATCTAGATCCATCGTCCGCGTTTACGCGCTCTCGCGCGAGCACGCGAAATCCTCGCTGACGTTCGACCATGTTGTTACTGACAATCGTATAATGTATCGTGATATTACTTCATCGAAAGGGACGATATGCCCCGAGGGTAGCCCCGTTCAACGGTTCGGTTATATCGGAGGAACTTGCCGCCAACGTTAATGAATTGTCCCTTGTTTCACCAAGTTGCTGGCTTCCTTAACCCGTTTCGATGCTTAATTAATCTCTTAACTCTCAATAATTACAAATACATATGGAAACTACAGAGTTAATTATTATCAAAAATATTTTTAAACAAGAACTTGTACTTTACTGTTTTTTATATAGTTCTAGGAGACGAAGAAACCGTTTCATTTTTCAGAACTGGTTTCCTCAGCATACCACCGTAATTGAAAAGATTTTTCAGTATTATTATTTCTTACCGTCTCCCGTATTCTCACCAGTGGCGAGGTCTTTTCCAAAAGTAATGAGACGGTATTTATAAAAGCTTCTCTACGTTACATTTTTATTAATCAAGGTAATCCTCTTCAAAGTGGTTTCCTTGGAAAACAACGCACCGATGGAGATTTTTCTCCTTCTCCGTCTTTCAGGCTGTTACGCTCGACCTTCTTGAATATTTTCCGCGAAAGCGCGATAACATCTTCGCCGGTTGTAACTTTTGCAAGTAATAGATTCGCGTTCCCAGTAATCCGAGCCTAACCTTTTTTTACTATAATTGTATTTTGTAAAGAGAACAACAATTCGGGGATTTTGTTACACAGAATGGCTCACGCAGTTGTTTCAGGTCATAACTCCGGTTATTAGTGCATTTACAACAATGTTTAACATTAAACCTACCGCGACCGGTCAAATAACCGTTTTTAAAATTTCGTTTAGAATTTCTAACACATAATATTATTTTAGCGCCATTTAACTTCACGACTTTTCTTATAGTATACGTACAATGAATTTTTCAATATTCACTTCTATTCTTATTGTTTGTTTCCTGAGAAAAATATGTAATCTGTCTCGCCTATCACGACCGGTCGAATGATTTATATTTCTTTGTAACAAACTGGGCAAGGTATCAAATTTTGGTTAACTTCCGATGTAAATAGAAAATATATATATAGCAAAGACGAAAAGAAAGAATCTTCAGCTTCCACTGTCTTAGAACAGTCTAACAACGCGTATTAAAAATAGTTAAACTTTAGTCGCGGGCAGTTATGAAACTATTAGTATTTCATTAATTATTGAGGCATTGTTAGAAGCGGCAAAGCCTCCCCTTTAAAGTGGTTTTTGGTTTTTGTCGATCCGACTTTCCGTTTTCGAGATATCGTAATTTATGTAAAAGGTAATTTCTAAAATTCCGCTTTCCGTCTTAGAAAAGGCTATTAACACGTATTAAAAATACTAAAACTTTAGACGCGCGCAGTATCGAAACTACTAACGTTTTATTAATAATTGAGCCACTTTTGGAAGCGGCAAAGCTTCCCCTTCAAAGTGGCTTTTGGTTTTTAGCGATCCGATTTCCCGTTTTCGAGATATTGTAATTTATGTAAAGAGGTAATTTTTAAAAAAGTTCTCTTATGGGACTTACCGTGTTAAAGTAGACTACTAACCCGTATTGAAATTATTAAAACTTTAATTACCTGTAGTTTCGAAATTATTTGCATTTTCTCCATGATCGAGCCACCGTTAGCAGCGGCAAAGCTTCCTCTTTAAAATGGCTTTTGGTTTTTGACGATCGGACTTTCCGTTTTCGAGATATCGTAATTTATGTAAAAGGTAATTTTTCTTAATTCGATTATCTCTATCTTCGTCTAGCGGAGTCGGACCTCCTTGTCGCACGTGCGTGGTGCTGACCTACCTCGCGTACGTGACTGTCGTGACCCAGTTCCGTAGTATTTCCAAGAATTTACTATGCACTGTTTACTATCGACGCGCGCGCAAGATGAATGAACTCGCGAGCGCACAACAAAACGTAAGCAAACCCTATCTCCGAAACTAGCCACCGCATCGACGCGAAACTAAAATTGCTATATCTCCGGAACTAATAGAGCTATCGACTCGTACAAACGCTCATTTTAAAGGGCATTTCATCCTCTATCTAATGACGATATCACCTACTATAATTTATGCTATCTTCTATGTTTATTTTGAAGTTTACTTAGACGCTAAATACCCAAAGAAGTTTTAGCAATTCCTATTGATTATACAACTGGTATACGGTAAAACTGGACCATAAATTGTTTATTTAATTGACAATGAATTTAAATTTGTATACAGGGTGTTTGCATAATTACTATGTCATTTTTTTCGTAAATAATTGTTTTCTCCGGGATTAACTACGGTATCGACTTGAATAAAAATTCGTTTTCAAGAGCGTTTTATATTCTATCCGATAAAAATTACAAAATTTCTTATTATAAAAGAGCAGAATATTTTACGAATAAACATCAAAACACAACTTTCTATACATATAATGCAAAAATTAGAAATACGTTGCCTCGTAAAAGAGAAAAAGAAAGACTGCTCATTTGAGCGGTCGTGGTAGGAATGGGTATACATGAAGTGCCGGTAGGTTTAGTGTTAAACAATATTTTCGTTTACAATATAATCATGAAGCGTTCCAGCATTTTCAATAAAGATATTTTTCGAAAATATCTCGAGCACTAACATTGTTTATGCAAAAAATATACGTTTCCATTTAAAGAAACGACGCAATTGTTAATTGCACTCATCTTCCTCCTTTGGAACTTTTTCGTAAATGCATTAATAACGGAGTTACGATTTAAAACAATTGCCCGAACCACCCTGTAGCAGAATATCGACAAGTACACTTTTCGCAAACTGACAGAGCAAAACCCGAAAGATCTGGCACGATTCCAAGTATCATAGCGAATGCTTCGTTCATTTCTTTTTTTACAAATGACCACTATTGGAGATATAAAAGAAGCAGTGTCGTTAATTTCGAAAAGTAGCCCGTCTATTTGGTCGCGATTCTTTAACTTTTAATTTTCTAAATGCCAAGCTTTACTGTCACGCGGTAATGCTCTTTTATACGATCTTATCAGCGACGGAATTTGACGAGGCAACGCGGTAAGATCCGAAAAGCTGCGCAGCTGGATCGCGACAGAGGTCCCACTGCGAAGTCAATCCGAAACGCCGACAGTCAGATCGTAACCTTGCCTTTTAGAGGGATGAAAGGAATCAGCATTGAAAGTGTCGTCGGATTTAAGCGCGTCTCTACCCCACCCCCACAGCTTTGGTTATCCAGAAAGTATGGCGCGCGATGTCTAGCGTTCTCGAACGGGGGTGGGTAAAGTCTAAAGGTGATACGGGCCGTGGATGTCGATGCAACGCGAAACTGGAACGTCTAACGAACTTGGAAAAGTACGTCGTAAAACCTTGCTATCCGCTGATTGTCCCGTGGGCTTCGGGTAAACCTTGATGACCGATTCGGAATTCAAGATAGTGGCAATAAAGATTAAAGAGAACAACGCTGGAATAACTTATTCGCGAATACCTCGTTCCGAGTTTAAACTCGCTTGTTCGTTAATTTCTACGTTTACGATAAACGCGGTTTTTTACTTCCCATCGATAGCCACTGGATCGTTAATTGTGTTTTCCAACTCCCAGAGAGTCGCCATAGGCTGAAAGCTTGGAATATAGCGATGATTCGTAAAATGAACGTTACTCTGAAGTTGACGTGTACCTTTTTCGTACAGTGGAGGCGAATTTCGACACCAAGAGACGTTTACACAGTAATGATTCTTAAAATGAACATCACGTTGGGGTTGATATGTTCATTTTTCGTACAGATATTTATACACATTGAGCCTCGGGAGTCGCCTTTATTTAGAAAACAATATTTTCTCCCGAAAAATAATGTATTAGTAAAAATTTATAAATTATATAATATCGAAACTTCATCTGATGGTACACATTCGACAAATACTATTATATTATTAAATTGTTAAACAATTTAACATGGTAAATAGCATATTTTTAAAAATATCTTTCCAGAGTTAATAAGCTGTGGCTTTTCACAAAACAAGTTGAGAGATTTCAATTTTTCACAGATTGATAAACAACAAATTCCATTAATTTCTCGTATTAAAAACGAGATAATTCCCAAGATGTAGTAAAAGTTGCACACCAAACCGACTTTTTTAAACCAGATTTTCGAGGGGTTACTGTTCGAGGTCTGACGCGTTCGATGTCTACGCTTTAATCAATCAGGCAATATTAATTTGCCGTGCAACGGGATGCAGCTCCTTTCCATTGTGCAATCACTGTGCTTGTAAAGAGACAAAGATCAAAAGCTCCGTACAGACGGAGATCTTTGTGCGGGAACACCTTCGTTATCTCGTTCGGAACTTCCGGAGCTGTGGCTGTCGGACGTTGCCATTTTTCCCTTTAAACGTATTTTCCCAGCCGCGTGTTCGCGTGTTCGGAGCAGACCCTTCATATTTTCTGAATGAACACGACATGCCCGTTGGCTGACGTAGTAATTCATGTGCCCGCGGACCCGGTCCGTGCACGTACGACGTCAGCCCGCAGAACCGAATGGTCCTGTTCGCTTCCTGGGCGAACGTTCCGTATTCTATTTTTGCCTCCCTCCCCCCCGCGACATCTAACGTGCACGAAAATACCACGAACGGCCATTTTTCTTCGGAATCGGCGGCGATTCGAATTGTTCCCGCATTTCTATGCACAGACGAACGCGTGCGTGTGTTACATGCTTAGCTTGCTGTCCATCTAGCACCGCTGTTACGAAATTCTGCGTGAATCTATAGGCCAGCTGGACCTGATGGTCATTTCACGGACGAACACGTATCCGTTTCGCGTACAGTTACCCTCAAAACTCCAGTCCTCCCCTAACCCCCTGTCTTGGGTCCCCGGCTGGCTTCCTAATCAGCGTGAAATTAACTGTCTCTGTTGGAGCAAACTCTGGGACGCTGTTACGTGACCGTGAGACAGGATTTTAGTCGTAAATAGCGAACAGTTACGAGTCATGTTGCCCGTAGGAGTTCACGTTCAGCCGGTGATCAAAGGACCGCATTATCACCTTCTGGGAACCGACGTGGCTCGTAATAGCCAGGTATCGTTTCGAGACCGGATTTCGCGTTCAAAAGTAACGGAAAGAATTACAGACGGGATATAGAGAACGCAAAGCCACGGTGGCCTTTCTCGTTTCGCGTTGCTTTTAACATATTGCGGACGGGGTTATCCCTTTTGTTAAACACCCACGTTAATCGTAGGTAAAGTCGTGTTAAATGGTTGAAATAATCTTTTACGTGATATTTATTTTTGTAATCTCGCTGAAATTTTTCATTTATAACGTATCCTATTCAGATTTATTTCTATCAGCGTTTCAATTTGAGAATTTTTTTAGTTCCACGAATAAGTGACACGACAATCAAAGCGTTAAATAGCTGTAAAGTACGAGACCCCTTTAAACAGGTGAATTCAGGTTCCCGTCCTTATCGCCATAAAATATCGGTAATAAAATATCAGATCATGGAACGAATTCTTTCCAGTTTTATATTTCGAGTGTAAATAAATGTTACCCTGGTCCGTAATATAAATTTTTAATTGGAATACGTGTCACACGTTTCAATGCATTTCCGTCAACAAGATACAACTGTATCAATACTGCATAAAATCCAGTTTATTTGAAAATACAGTGAAATGCATGAATGCTTGCGTTTGCGACAGCACCGGCTGATAAAAGTTTTCTTTGCCGGAACCACGCAAAAAAAATTCAAATGAATGTTAATCCGCTAAATACGCTAAAAAGTTTCGCGCGCGACGCGTTTAATGTCTGCAAATTTTTTTTTGTTGCATCGTGTACGTTGCATTCGCGAAGGACAATAACGTATCACCAGTATTCTTTATTATATTCAAAAACTTTTACTCCCGAATTCATAAATGGATAGATACATATTTATCGATCCAACGACGATTCTTTATGAGAGGAATATCCGTAACATCTTTGGAGATTCGGAATTTTTTCATTAAATAGAACCCAAACGGCGCAAAATAATTTAAATTAAGCAAATTAAATTTGTATAAGACAGAAGTGCAGAGGCTTGTTTCCGTTAAAATTATTTTCGCTTTGAATAAATGTTTGAGGCCCATAAATAATTAACTTTTAATGACACTGGGAACTTATAAGCTTGGCAGCTCTGAAGTGCTTGACAGAGGTTTGGAGTTATTTTAGAGGTTGACTGACTTTTGGGCTTCAATATTTGCATTTGTAATTCAACTATATTTAGCCGCTAAGTAATAATTTCGCTACGAATTTTTTATTTCGAGCAATTCGAACCTAACTTTCCAGGAATGTGCAGTTACTACCACACGTGTTCGTACATTATATTGGTAATTTACTATAAATGAAACAAAAGATTGTTTGTCATGAATTGATTATGAATAAATTTAGAATAAAACTTAGCAATGGTCAGAAATTTAGATTCTCGTGTGATCAATGCCAGCCTAAGATAGGTGACCGTTTAGGAAACACTGCGTATTGTTGGCATTATTATTATTGTATAATATTTATATTATATTTCTCTATCGGTTTTGTTAATATTTAAAAAAACAACTAGTTTGTAAGTAGAACTAACACCGTGTAATAGACAACATTTGGTAAAAATAGATGGAAAGAATTAATAAGAAACAAGCCCGTTAATATTAAAAACAAAAAACAAAAAAAACTACTCTGTACATAAAAGTAGCACAGTATAATAAATAAAATTTAGTGAAAATAAGTGAAAAAAATTTGTAAGAAACAAGAAACAAGTTAATATTAAAAATAAAAAGACTACTTTTTAAATAGACGTAACACAGTTGTAATAAACAGCATAAATTGGAAATAATTCATAAGAAACAACAAAAGTTTCTCTTCATTTATTGTAAATAACCATTACAGTCTACGGATAAGAGTGGAAGTAATTATTTGTTGACGACAGACGAGCAATTGTCGTCTATTTCGCAAATTATATTTATAACCAAACATTTCTGAACATCGTTGCAAAACTAATTATTTCGGGGCCATTTTCATCGTTCCAATTCTGTTGCCGAGATTGAATCGAGAGAACTCGAACTGGGGGAACTGCGTTGGTTTTTTGACGCAGCCCTCGCGTCAGCCTGGTTTAGGGACGAGACTTACGACCCTGAACTTGAGAGTTATGTCGTTTGCCCTCTGCGGAGAATAAAACGCAACCCGGTGAACGCCGCGAGAGCCTCGGGGAGCGATAAAAAGGCAGCGTCGCGGCGACCCTGGGAAATTTACCGGGCATACTCTTCTTCCGACTACGTTCGTCCACACAGACGCACGTACACACCGTACGCTTTATGAATCTCACCCTCGATCACGAGTCTCGATCGCTTTCGCGAAGGACGCATTCTATCTGTCCGAAATGGCCGACTGCGGTGTTTAATGTGCTCCGTGTGTGGCCGTATTAGGGTCGTATTTTCGTTAGCCATTACGTTTTACGGGCCGTTATGTCGCGGCACGCAGCATTCCGAGAGGGTGGACGGAGCTTCGTGGAAAGGGGATCGCACGAAGGGTTGCTCAGTCTCGGTTAATGCGTCCCCAGCGCGAGGTTTCTTGTCCGGGAAATTACCCAGGCCACCTTTGCTCCTCGCGACCTTCACTTTCCTCTCTTTTCGTCGCCTTCTTGTAATTGTTTCCCCTGTACAGAGGGTGGGTACAACGCATATTGCCATTTAGATTTACGTCGTTATCGTAGCGAAAAATGTTTCAAACGAAGCTCAACATTCTGATGATACTAGTTTTCTTATAGGTGGATGCGTAGAGAATTCGCACAGCTATAAGTGCTCATAGCGTGCAGTGAGTGTGGGTATCAAATTGATCGCCTCCGGCCTTGATTATCAGAAAAGCAAGTCACGGTTGAAACTGGTCACTCTACTTCTCTACGTACACCGCCGGGTCCTAGAGAACACACGATTACAAAAGGACCCAACTTAGTACTGAGAAAGAAAGAATCAAGACCTCTCGACGTCTCACTTAAGCTGAACCAAGCTGCACCGGGGTCGAAGCGGTTAGAGTTATTAGACCTATTACACAGGTGATCACGTGTTTCATTCCATTAAACAGATATTCATTTTAAAATGAGTGTCAAATTAAAAATAATTGAATCTACTATGACATTTGTCATCTTAAAAATCGCAGTATGCAAGAAGATTCTAATTTTAAGCAAAAGATCCGAAGATAAAACAATATACATGTGTTACTACTCACGCGGTCATTATACTTGCCAAAGAGAGCACGTACACAACCAGTCACCCATGACGATTAGGACCTTTCAAAATGACATATGTCCTCTTTCTCGATTCACCGAAGCTGCCCAAAGTAAGTTCGGACCGTCTCGTAGGAGTCGAGAGAGAAAGGCTTACACTTCCCTTCTCGCTCTTGAACAACTAATATCCGACCTCCCGTCAACAGGTCTCCACTGGCCTCCGCTGACCGCTGCTGATCACTCCTGGAATTTCTGACAATGTATAACGATTACGACTGGCTACTGTTAGTCTCTCCCAGCCTTTGCTGACCGCTGCTGATCACTCCTGGAATTTCTGACAACGTATGACGATTACTACTGACGTCTGCCAGCCTTCGCTGGCCTCTGCTGACCGCTGCTGACCACCGCTTATATTTCTGACAATGTATAACGATTACTACTGACTTCTGCCTGCCTCCGCTGGACTCTGCTGACCGCTACTGACCACTCCTGTTACTTCTGACAACGTATAACGATTACAACTTGCTACTGCCTGCCCCTGCTGGACTCTGCTTGCCACTGCTTGCCACTGCTAGCCTCTGCTGACCACAGCCGACCACCCCTGATGCTTCCGACAACGTATAACGATTACTACTTGTTACTGCTTGCCCCTGCTGGACTCTACTTGCCTCTGCATGCCTCTGCTGACCTCTGTTGGCCTCTGCTGACCGCTGCTGACCATTGCTGACCACCGCTTATATTTCTGGCAACGTACAACGATTACTACTGGCTACTGCCAGCCTCTGCTGACCTCTGCCAGCATCTTCCGACCTAAGCTGGCCTCTGCCAACATCTCCCGACGTCAGCTGACCATCGCTGACCACTGCTGACCGTTGCTGACAACTTGTGATATGATGTAATATAATATAATATGTTTATATGTATTAAAGTTTTGTATAATGTAAATCTATGGCAATAAATGATATAATTTCAAAGAATTCTATGTATTCTCATCATTTTTTACCTCTCTTGCCCTCTCCAAATTTCCCGCCGCCAGGAATTTCTGCGAATTCCCGGAAATGACTTCATTTCTAAGAATTCCTGAAAATTCTCGGATCCCTGAAACTTACCGGCATCCCTGAAACTTCTTGGAATCCCTGAAATTTCCAAGAAATTTCAGGCAGCGGCTAAAATTCCGGCCTGAATTTTTCGGCAACAAATTTAAAGAGCTATTACGTAATATTACGTAATAGCTCTTCAAAATTTCTCCGGCCAGAATTTTTCGGCAAAAATTACGTAATATTATGTAACATTATGTAATATTACGTAATATTACGTAATAGCTCTTCAAAATTTCTTCGGCCAGAATTTTTCGGCAAAAATTACGTAATATTACGTAACATTATGTAATATTACGTAATATTACATAATAGCTCTTCAAAATTTCTCCGGCCGGAATTTTTCGGCAAAAATTACGTAATGTTACGTAATATTACGTAATTTGAAATCGCGGGAAATTTGAAATCTTTCCGAGGAACTTAGAAAATTTTAAAAGATTCGGAGTGTCTTATAACTAAGGGAATGATTTCGATAGGAAAAGAAGGGTAAAAATGATGAGAACACATAGAATTCTTTGAAATTATATCATTTATTGCCATAGATTTACATTATACAACACTTTAATACGTATAAACATATTATATTATATCGTGTCACAATTTGTCAGCAACGGTCAGCAGTGGTCAGCAGTGGTTAGCAGTGGTCAGCGATGGTCAGCTGACGTCGGGAGATGTTGGCAGAGGTCAGCAGAGGGTGGCAGTAGCCAGTAGTAATCGTTGTACGTTGCCAGAAATATAAGCGGTGGTCAGCAGAGGCCAGCAGTGGCAAGCAGAGATCAGCAGGGGCGAACAGTAGCATGTAGTAATTGTTATACGATGTTAGAAGCATCAGAGGTGGTCAGCAGCGGTCAGCAGAGACGAGCAGAGGCATGCAGTGGCAAGCAGAGATCAGTATGGGCGAACAGTAGCATGTAGTAATTGTTATACGATGTCAGAAGCATCAGGGGTGGTCAGTAGTGTTCAGCAGAGGCCAGCAAAGGCATGCACAGGCAAGCAGAAACCTGCAAAGGCAAACAGAGACTTGTAGGGGCATGCAGTAGTAAGTATTAATCGTTATACATTATCAGAAATACCTGCAGTGGTCAGTAGCGTTCGGCAGAGGCCAGGAAAGTTCAGCAGAGACAAGCACACGCTGACAGAGATCAGCAAAGACCAACAGAGGTTAGCAGAAGTCAGTAGTAATCGTTATAGGTTGTCAGAAATATAAGCGATGGTCAGCAGAGTCCAGCAGAGGCAAGCAGTAATCAGGAGCAGTCAGTAACAGTCGCTGTATGGTGTCAAAAGTTGTCGGGAGTTCTGTACTTTTGTCAGCACTGGTCATCAGAGAGAAACCAGGAGTAATTTGCAGAGTTCAGTAATTAACTCTAGGAAAGGCAAGTAAAAATACCTGGGCAGTCGAGATTCCAAATCGTATGCCGTAGACGGGAGGTCGGATTTGAGTTGTTAAGAGCGAGAAGGCAAATGGGAGCCTTTCTCTCTCGACTCTCACGAGGCGGTCCGAAATTACTTCGGGCAATTTCGGAGAATCGAGAAAGAGGATATGCGTCATTTTGCCTTTGTCGGATTTCCGAAACTCCACGAGCTCACGTACGCGTGATCTGACATAGTGTGAGAGAGCACCTTCGGTGCCTTTCTGGCATCTCTGGTCGTGTCTCGATCCTAGATCGATAACATCCATCCTCTCCCGTCACTCTCTCGTTCCTTATTATTGTACGGCGGTGCATGAATTTGCATTATCGAGTTTCACCACGAATTTCTAACCGAGCATCGATTATTCTTTAAAACGCTTGCCACGGGCAACTCTTTCCTCGGTAACCACTAATTTCGTGGCTCTCCTTCCCGCGTCGTCCATCGGAAAATGATTTTTTGTTTCGTATCGTAAAAATGTTCTTTAGCAGTCGAAGTTTTACACGTTAAGGTCAACAATTTTTGTCCATGTGTATTAATTGCTTGCAAATTTTCACGCGTAATTTTCATTGTAAATGGATAGAGATGGACCGCGGAGGCGGACGGGTGAAAAATTAAATCAAATACTTGCAAGTATTCCGACGAAATTTAAACCGAGACGCACGAAACCGACGAAATTGAAGTGGCGCATGGAAATGGCGGAGACACCCTGTGACAGAGACGCATACACACAACGGGAACATGAGGGAATGGTTCGAGTCGCGTGAGCGGTTGAACCCTACAGAAGCAGCTTCAACCAGCGTTCGCGATCGATCGTGAAACCGGCGTCGTCGTACCGCTTGGCACGGGGGTGTATTTTATCAATTTTTGCTATTCGCCACGCGTTTCATCGCGGTCCTGGTCCCAATTGCGCCGTTGAATTTGCATGATTAATCATTCGACGTCGCGTACTGGTAGCGACCGATCGAACGATGACGAACGATCCAGGTTCCTCCGTGTATTAAATCAATGTTCCCAACGCTTATTAACGATAATATTTTACCTCATTATTTCCGCGTGAACGTTCAAAGTAACCGAACGATTGGCAATACAACCCCTTGCGTGCTGAGCATCGGGAAAAGTTCCGATTGGATAGCAGTGTCTACCGAAAGTGTTATACAGGGACCGTTTTCTCAATTTTTCTTCTTTTACCGAAAAGCGACTCCAGCTTTGTGTAGAATGCACCATTCTATGCACGTCGCGCGCCAAACTGGGCTTGCGTGACCGGCGGAGAAATTTAAGCTACTTCGCGCAATCAACGGATTAACTGTTACCTTTTCGGGACAATCCAAGCAATGGCGTTTATTCGGCTCGTTCTTTCGAATAAACGTAGTGCTACTGGTTTTAAGAACGATATAAAAGCTACGTTGTTCCAAAACGAGCCCACGAGGGGAATATCATTTTTTGAAATACAGTAATGATTCTTAAAATGAACCCCAGTCGCAATTCATGAGTTGAAACTTGAAAGACCACGATTAAAACACGATACGAGCTGGGATGCTGGCGACGATTCGTATAAAAGACAGTGCTTTTTTTCTCATTCGTTCTCACGCTCGTTCATTTTATGGAACATTATAAAACTTTGAAATGAAAAAAAATTATTCTTTCTTCTCTATTTACGTTTGCATGTAGAATCATTTACAATCGGTTCTACCACCCTTCCGGATACACCCTTCATGCTAGCGACACTTACAGTGAAAAATTCGAACAATTTTAACATATTGAGTCCAATATTTAGGCAAGAATTGAAATATTCACGAAGTTGGACGATCATAGAACGTACTAAAACAATACAAGTATATTATTAGGGTGTCCCATATGTTCGAAAGATTTGACTGGAATACAACTAAAAATGGATACATCCTGCTGATTCTATGTGCAAAAGTAAGTCGACAAAGTAGAATAATATTTCCTCGTTGGAGGCTTCCTTTCTGAGATAATTAAGTTTGAAAATTTCTCTAGATCAAGTGAAAGTCAATACGGTTGGTCGGGCGCGTCTGACTATAATCGTGTTTCTTCTACTTGCACTCGAAGAATTTTTAGGGCTGATTTTCTCGAAAACAGGGCTTCCAACTGAAAAATATTATTCTTTCTTTTCCACTTAGTTTTGGATGTAGAATCACCCCTATTCGATTCTACCACCCTTCCGGATACACCCCTCATGCTAGCAACTCTTACAGTAAAAAATTCAAAGAATTTAAAATTATTTAGTTCAATATTTAACTAGAAATTGAAATATTCACATAGTAGACAATTATAGAACGTGTCGAAACGATGCAAGTATATTATTAGATCGTCCTATATGTTCGAAATATTCGATTGAAACACAACTAAAAAAGAGTGTAGCCGGGTGACTTTACGTCCGAAAGCAAGTCGAAAAAGTAGAATAACATTTCTTCGTTGGAGGCTTCCTTCCTGAGATAATTAAGTTTGAAAATTTCTCTAAATCAAGTGAAAGGCACCACGCTTGGTCTGACGCGTCGGACTATAATCGTGTTTCTTCTACTTGTGCTTGAAGAATCTTCAAGGTCGATTTTCTCGAAAATAGAGCTTCTAAACGAAAAATGTTATTCTTTCTTTTCTATTCAGTTTTGTGCGTAGAATCACCCTTATTCGATTTCACCACCCCTTCTGATACACCCTTCATACTAGCGACTCTTATTGTATAAATATTTCTTAGTGTCGAATTTCGTCCGCAGTGTTCGAAAGATGAAGGTGCCAACTTCGTAACGATGTTCATTTTAAGAGTCATTACCGTAATCGAAGAACTGAATAATATTATTCTTTAATGGATATAATGAATATTAGGGTGAGTCTTACGTTAACCCTATGAATGACCACTGGTTTCTTGCTATTTTTCGATGCTCCAATCTCGATCATCGAGTGTAAAAAAGGATGTTCTATGTACATGTTAGATACCTACATAAAAGTATCTATAAAGAAAAAGCTAATTATCTAATAATTGTACTACATTAATGATTGCTTAATGCATGTAAATAGTCTTTTATGTTCTAGAATATTCAAACAACGTGTAAAACCATACGTTCTGTGTATACCTTTGCAATGAACGTATCAACAAGATCGAAGTCGATTTAGTTCCACTGAAACCCCAACAAAGAATTTCGTGTATCCTCGACATCGACTTTGTCGCGTAAAGTACCGACTCGAAAGATACGTTTGTTGCAAATCCCGGCGAAAGTATTCCGGATTCTGTGTACAACCGTTACCTCCTTGCTTTCGAGTAGACACCGTTACCTGTTTGATCGCGAAGCTTTGCCAGTTCGAGTAGAACGATAATAATGTCAGAGTTCCACAATAAACAATCTTCCTTTGTTCCCTAGGGTGCTCGAACAACAGTTCCTCAGGTACTTCGTGAAACGCTTAGGACCTTGACAGTTCAGAGTAGCAATTACTTCGCAGAGTTCCTGAATGTGGGTTGAGCGTGCATTTAACCGCGAGCTCACAGCCAAAACAATTCTCGTAGACTCGAGGGTGCGTTCGAGGGTGGCCGAGTTATTCTCAAAGAATCTAGCGCGAAAGTGCTATCCGCTGTTCCGCGTTTTTCGTCGAAAATTACGCCGCTACGTAATTGATTAATTAAATCATTTGTCCGTTGGACAGACTCGTTAAAAATAATACGAGCCGGTTCGTATCTCCGATGCTCGCTGAGAGGGAAATGTGCGAAAGCTCTTTCGCGTTTCGATAAACGACAATATACATTCCCATTGAGAGTACATTGCACGAAATGGACAAGCGGAATATTTAAATTTCACGGGAATATTTCTGTGACGCGAATGCAAAACGCGGACGTTTTAACATTCAATCCCGAGAGTGTCTCTGTCCGTGGAAAAGAAACGGGTCGTTTGAGTCGAGCAAAATCTCGAACGGGGAGTTTCGACGTGTGCTGGCTACTTAGCCGGTCGATCGAGGACACGGAAACAATGAAAAAAGTTCGTATAAACGGGTGCCCTGTTTGTCCATGTTCCCGAGTTATAGACATTTTTATATTCTGACAATTTTTAATCGCAAACTGGGCTAACAGGACAACTGTCACGATAGCGGGACGGTTATAGAAAAAATAAATTCATTCTCTCTTCAAGAAAACGTTCTGTACAAGTTAATACGCGAATATATACTGGAACGGGTAAATAAGTAAATAATAAGAGCGTTCGTTACATCGAGAACTTTTGTACGAGCACGAAGGACATTTTCCCTCCGCCAAAAGATTCCTGTGTTCCTTTGCGCGTTTCCGGAAGGACAGAAAATATGACAGAAAACCGCTGGAAAACGCGTTAAAAAGTCAAAGGCGTACAAGTGGATAAAGCAAGTATAAAATAACGAACAGCCTTGGTGATCTACCAGACCGCGGTAGTGCGCAAAAAACATCAAAGAAACAGGATAAGCAGATTACACAGTTATTTTCCACAAAATCCCCTGCTATTCCTGCGACAAGAGGAGAAACCAAATTAAGGGAAGCTATTACTCTATCGTGCGTTTGAACTCGCATTTGCACGCGTTGTCTCGGGAAGGAATCGTTTCTCTTTGAAAAAATTGATTCTTCGGCCGCGGAAAGATATTCATCGCGATCGAGGGAATGTTATTTTTTCCAACAAAGCCTCTTTCCGGCCACGAAATGCCATCGATCGAACTCGGTTTGCTTTCACGAACGGGCCAAGTTCTCGTTCGGGGATGCTTTTCGAACCGAGGATTTGGAACTTTCTATTTACGGAGAATCCGGGTGTCAAAAAGATGGCACGGTATTAATACCACCGGCTGGAAAAGTGGTTACGATGCAAAAGTCAAGACAGTTTTCGATATCTGAGACTAAAATTTTCAATCCGGTACGGATTCACCGTGACCTCCTCGGGGGATTAACTTTCATTTTCCGATGCATTCGGTGTTCCCCCGTGTCGAAACGCTCGACGTTACTTACGGTCGTAGCAATGAATTTTGCGCGAGAATCCTCGTTGCTCGCGCGGCATATTACCGCGGATATCGCAGCTAACAAGCACTCCGTTAAGTACACCGTCATGCACCGAAAGCATCCTGCGTGTAAACGTAGAAGAACGCTCAACCGCAACTGCCTAACGCACTGAACTCCCGGCGGGATCGTCGACTTAACGATCGTCGTTAAAAAGCCATAAACCTCGTTCTATTTCGCCTCGTGCCCTCCTATGCGTGTCGTCGTCCCTCTCGCGTTTGAAATCCGCCACCTGTAAAATTTGTAAATGCGGTTACCGCGCCGGTGTTCGTTCCGTACCACCCACACCTCGGAAACCAGATTGAAACCCTTTATCCAGAACTAGCAGGGAAAAGTTTTGCTTTGATTTTACGTGTAAATGAAAAAAAATCTGGAACTATCCTTTGCAGCGTATCGTAATTATTTTAATTAATTTTACGAGGGATGCAATTTTCTTTTGTACAATTTATATCTTATTTTTGTTAATTTTATATTAGGGTTTTTATTTTAGACGATCATGTATTACAAATTATTATATAACTTCGAGAACGGCTCACACTTTTCTTTTAGAACATTCCTCACAGCGCGGTACATATTTATATACATACATACATACATACGTACAAACATACATGGTAGGTACATTTAGCTCAAGACAATAGATGGTACGTGTCTGTTTATTTCGTACATATTAACGTAGATCGCGTACTACCTTATTGATTTTCAGTTATTCTTAACAATTTTTCCTTCGATGTTAACTTTCCTTTTTGTACTAAATTTTTGTACCCTTTATCTCGTGAATAAATGTATTAAACATCTTAATTTTCGACTGCGATCGTCGATACGAAGGTTTCGCGCGCGGCTGGATCGAGCACGTGTAAAAAGACGATCTACTTTCTTTTATTAACGCGAACGCGATTCGTTTTATCCGCGAGTAATGGCGAGGACGAACTGCTTCGAGGCGCTCGACAGGCGTTTACCTTCTTGAGAATAGCGAGAAGAATATTTCCGCGCGTCAAAGGACTGCTCGTTCGAACGCTTTTCCAGAGCGCGGCGAAGCAACGCCACTCGATAGAAAAGTTTCCTGCCGGGAAATATCGAATATCGTAACGTTCTTCCCCGATTCCGTGGCGCGTCTCGAAACGGCGATAAAGCGAAACCAAATAACACTCGAATACGGTGAAAAGATAGAGGGACTTTCTCACGGTCCTCGGTACCCTGAGTTTCAATCACGAAACGATTGTCGATTTATGCGCCTGCGAGGCGAAAGTATCGCGACTTGACCGTCACGCTATCGAAACATTCGAAAAATCTTATTCAAGAATACGCCATTTTCCCTAGCAATTACTTTTCTCGAAACTTTATGTATACAGTCACTCTACTATAATGGTAATTCATTATAAATGAAAAGATACTTTCTTATGAATATTCTTTGCATTTATTTTTACTTCTATTTACAAAGTAGTTTTGTTTTTGTTTTTTAATATTAACGGATAAGCAATGCTCAATTATAAAATTGATAGACAAGTCGTATTCGTACAATATAATTGTGATTCACTATAAATGCGACGAAACTTATTTTTTGTGTGAATTCTTTCCTAATTTATTTTTACCAAATGTTGTTTATTACACTAGTGTTACTTCTATTCAAAAAACACTCTTATCTATTCTTTTTTTTAACGGGCTAGTAACGCCCAATTACAAAACTGATACTGGAGCACAATAATATAAAGTAATACAAATGAATAATACGTGGTGCTTTCCTAAGCAGTGATCTATCTTATACTGAACGCGGCCAACGCAGTTTAACGTCAGTGATTACACGATAACCATATGAGAACAAGTTTTGTTTTTACTTTATTCAAAATTAGTTCATAACAAACAAGTTTTTTTTCATTTATTACAACGTAGAAATATGAGTAGAAGAAACTAAAGGTAGAAATGTTTTATGATATACGTACAGAGTGAAAAATGTCAATAAAAAATTTTTGGATTCCTTACTTTATGTAAATGGAGACCAGTCGAGAGTCGGAAACATTTGTCGCGACACGGGCCCGCTGGACCATGTAAATTTATCCACTAAAGTCCGGCCCGGGACATTTTTTCCATTTTGATCGACGCCAAAGGTTCCGTTGCCATATTGTGGTTTTCGGTTGTACGGTTTTACCAGAGCCGGAACGTATTAGAGTGGTCGCCGGAGAGAGTGGTCAAACGTCGATCGAGCGTGGAAAACGCATCGGTGCACGATAAAAGCCGCGAAACATTCGAAAGTGCGATGCACTAAAAGGTAAAATCGATACTTGGCCGTTCCATGCCCATTACTGGGGCTTCAATCGGAGTATTTACGCAGGGACTGCATCGATCACCTATCAGCCACCATTGCTGCGCGAATTAGACTTACCAGCGTCCAAAAATGTTCGAAAACAAAAGATCTGACATTTTTTTTATACTTATTTGCTATCTACATCTACCACTTTTCCACTGGAAATCTACAATTTCCAAATTATCTATTATACACGTATTCACGATAATAATAGGGTCGTAAATTTTATTAGCTTGCTTGAAAATTTAAGCCGTCATTTTGATCGTTTCCGTCCAAGTACCACGGTAACGAGCAAACATGAAAATTTTCTACAATTTTCAAATAATCTGTTATACACGTATTGAAGGTAATAATAGAGTCGTAAATTTTTTAACTTCTTTGCAAATTTAAGCCGCGATCTTGAACGTCTCCGTCGAAGCACCACGGTGACGAGCGAACATGAAAATTTTCTACAATTTTCAAATAATCTGTTATACACGTATTGAAGGTAATAATAGAGTCGTAAATTTTTTAACTTCTTTGCAAATTTAAGCCGCGATCTTGAACATTTCCGTCGAAGCACCACGGTGAAGAGCGAAACATGAAAATGAACTTACGTCGCTTGACGGAATCTGTTCGGAACGCGTTTCCCCGGTTTAGGTGCATAGTTCGAAGCTTATTGTGTTCGACCATCTCGCACGATTTTACATGTCTGGCCAGGTGCGCGTTGCTTTCGAAATTCTCTTCCGTGCTCGTGGACGTCCACCCCCGCCCGAGTTTCCGTGAGAAACATCACGCCGCCACACCGACCCCGGGAGTTCAAGAGCCGAACGAGACAACGAACGGACGAAGACGCCTATCCGTTACAGCGACGCGCATTGTTTTCCATTGTAACGCGAAACGAAAGCATTAAATTGAATATCTTCAGGTGGGATTTCCCAAGAGCCGGCGTCCTTCTTTTATCTTTCAGGACGCGATCAATAATTTCGGACGTCCTCGTCGCGTTCAACGGCTACATAGGCTGTAATTCGATTAAAATTTTCTGCCATCGAGTATTTGCACATTCGAGCTGTCCTTTCTCTATGATACAGTGACTTTTGAATAGCAAATTTCGAACGACAAACGCTTGGGACGATATTGTAATACTTCCCAAACTGCTTATTTAGTTTATATTCAACCACAATAAAAAACTTTGTCGATAGATTCCAGGGGCGCAGACAAGAATGAAATGTTATATAAATGTGGGTGGTTTAAACGCTTCCTTAGAAAAGTGTAAACAAAAATGCGTAATTTTAATATTCCATTTCCAAATGACGACCATCGTTGATAGTACAAGATTCATAACGATTGAAAATGGAATTTTTCAGTGTAGGAAGTTTATTCGTATTTTGTTTTAAGGCACCATCAATTTTTTGCATTATTTGATTAATTGTAATTAAACGATAAATGGAATTGAATGTAATTGAACAATAAATGGACTAGAGTTCCTCAAAATAAATATTTAGTACGCTGCAACATTAGTTTTCTATGTGTAGAAATGCCGCAGTCGTTTAAATTTTACTGTGAAAGACAGATATATTCAATAGTTTAGTGGCGTACTTAATTTTAATCGTTCCCGATGCCACAGTAAGTATACAAAAATTCATATTAGGATTCCCTTGTCACCAATGACCACCGTGGGGCAGTCAACCTGTTACTTTCATCCCTGATTTACCTTACTCGAATGCTTCTCCCTCGAAGAAAGGGGACGACGGTTGTCGTCAGAAGTCTAATCCTTAAAAAGAACGTTTCTGTGACCGAGATAAGTCCGTAGGTTTAGTACTTTCGAAGTATAATAATCAATTGAAACATAACTGAAAGAGGGTGTATTCAAGTGATTTTATGTACAAAAGCAAGTCAAAAAAGTAGAATAACATTTCTTCGTTGAAGGTTTTCTTTCAAAAAAATGTTATTCTTTCCTTTCCTTCTTTCCTTTCCTTTCAAAAAAAGAAAAATGTTATTCTTTCTTTTCTACTTAGTTTTTCACGTAAAACCATCCCTAATCGATTTCACCACCCTTCCGGTATACCCTTTATGTTAGCGACTCTTACAATGAAAAATTCGAACAATTTTAATGTATTGAGTTCAATATTATAGGCTTTCGGAGAGTCGGGAAAATCACTACAACTACTACTGTTCGATTTTAATTCAAACTTGGATTCGTCACTCCAAATGATCGATTTCCAGAATGAAATTGGTTTTTTATAATACTCTTGTGCAAATTTTAACCGCTTCAATGCGTTGACTTTAGAAATGTAAGGACGTTTTCTTGAAATTCGACCGTATAGTCAATGAGAATCCAAACTGACCTAGCGAAGAAACTCTATATTTACGATGACCTATGCAAGGCGGATCGCAGCCAATTTGCTAATATTATTTAGTTTTTAATTAATAATTACATTACCCAGCTAAGAGTGATACCATTATTAATTAAACGCTAAATAATATTACCCAGGTCTCACCACGAGGAGGTTGCTGCGAATGGAGACCCGCCCTAACCGATTCCCAACCACCCTCCATTAATAAAGAGCTTCTGTGACCAACGATCGTTGGTCGAGGAAGCAACAAACGAAAGTGCAACCAGTGAAAGGTGCACAACCAACGAAGGGAGTATTTGAACAAAAACGAGAGTTTCTATTCAAATAGAACCCTGCCTAACATAATAGTTAATACAGATAACGTTGATCGAAGAAGCAATAAACGGAAACGCAACCAACGAAGGAAACAACCAACAAAAGAGTTCTCTGAGGAAGAATTTGCCTGTAAATGCCCATCAACAAAACAACAAAATATAGCCTGCCTAATAGAATAGTTAATACAGATAACTAAACTCCTGCCTAACTATAAATCTAAATTAATATACATCCTACCTATCTGATTATTTAACAAAATACATTAAAATATGTACCTCTTTGATGTTTCTGTTGTATCTTAAGTTTATCCCACGATGATTTCCTGAAACACAAACAAAACGATATGAAACAAAATTGTAACAATTCTTAATTCTTACTTCTGTAAACCTACAACTTCCATAGGAATATACCCTGTAACAGAAATTTATTTAATAGATTAGAAATAGAACAAACAAAAATTTGACATTCGTAAAACTACAGATACTACAACTACAGGCAAGTGCAGTGACAAAGTGAAAATAGTACATAATATATGTTACTTTGATTCTACAATGTATTCGTCGCGAAATATCTTCTTGCACGTAAATCTAATGATATATTTTAATAAGTAAAGAAAGACTTTGGTTATCTTCGATATCGAAGATACCCAAAGTCGTCAAATTAATCATGAAAGTGAATTTAATTATTGAAAAATATAAAGAACAATCGGAAACTACAAATTTGACACTTATTTCAAGATGAATATAATTACAAGTAAAAGATATTAGAATCATGACTCTACTTTCGATCGACGGTACGATATTTGTCATACTAAAAATCGCGGCGTGCAAAAACATTGCACGCTTAAATAAAACGCGACACGACCCGACGCGTGCTCATAGCGTGCAGTGAGTGTGGGTATCAAATTGATCCCCCCCGGCCTTGATTATCAGAAAAGCAAGTCACGGTTGAAACTGGTCACTCTACTTCTCTACGTACACCGCCGGGTCCCAGAGAACACACGATTACAAAGGGACCCAACTTAGTACTGAGAAAGGACCTGAATCAAGACCTCTCGACGTCGGTTATGCTCTTTTCCGGATAAAGAGGAGAATAATCCCTCCGCCAAGGCCCCACTTAAGCTGAACCAAGCTGCACCGGGGTTGAAGCGGTTAGAGTTATCAGACCTACTACACAGGTGATCACGTGTTTCATTCCATTAAACAGAGGTGATCGAGCAAAACTCTCTGGTCCTTTCAGTCGAGACATAATCTCGGAAAGCGAGAACCAGAGAACGAGCGAACGAGAGAAACTGATGTATGTACTCGTTATATATTCATTTTAAAATGAGTGTCAAATTCAAAATAATTGAATCTACTATGACATTTGTCATCTCAAAAATCGCGGTATGCAAGAAGATTCGAATTTTAAGCAAAAGATCCGAAGATAAAACAATATATATGTGTTACTACTCACGCGGTCATTACACTTGCCAAAGAGAACACGTATACAACCAGTCACCCATGTCGGTTAGGACGAAACATTCTAATCGACATGGGGGCCGGAGGAATAAAAATCATATTCAACTCACCGATTCTGACTGTTACTCACCGCGACCCGGCATTGGTCAGCATTGGTCAGCATTGGTCAGCATTGGTCAGCATTGGTCAGTCCTGGTCAGCATTGGTCAGTCCTGGTCAGTCCTGGTCAGTCCTGGTCAGTCCTGGTCAGTCCTGGTCAGTCCTGGTCAGTCCTGGTCAGTCCTGGTCAGTCCTGGTCATCAGTGGTCAGCCCATTTCACTAATAGCCAGAGGTAGGCCCCCGAATTCGCGAGACCCGTACTGAGAGAGTACGCTAGCAGTGACTCTTTATATACCTCTTCCTAAGGTGGAAGAGTGGGGAGACGCAGACCACGTTGACAGTTAAAGACAATTTGGTCTACCGAAGAACTATTTCGGTTAGCCCTACTTTTTGGTCATTCCTGGACCTTTGATCGTGATGTCAGCCTCACTGTTGACCATCGATGACCATTACCTAAGCGTTGTTGACCAGGGAATAACCAACGACCCATTAAAACCATGACAAAGTCGAAGATTAAAGCCTTCTTACAAGGATCCTCTTAAAATTTAATGCACGATCTTTTTACCATTTTGTTCCATTTTGAAGGAGTGTATCTCAAGACTAGGAAATAAAAAAATAAATGTTAATCGGACATCGCGGATAATCGGTACAATAAGACATACAGTAAGGAGCAAAAGTGACCACAAGTTTTGCATATATCATTATTTATTACTAGGAATATAAAAGAATAACAAAAAATAAACATTATAATTATTTTTATCACAGTTAGAAGTAATATAAGAAAGTCTTTCAGTAATTAACATCTTGTTGTTTATGAATAATACGAACAATAGATTGACTCAGTTTTGCACCACGTCCAATATTTGACAATATTTAATATATTATTCATTTTTAATATTTCGACCATAACCCTTTTGCTTGCAAAACTGCACTGATTCTCTTTGGCATATTTTCTATTAACTTTTTACAATAATCTGGAGATATTTGTTCCCACTGTTCTTGAATTCTGCTATGCAAATTTGTGATTGAAGTTGGTTGGGAGTCATATGAATTTCGAAGGTGTATTTTCAGTAACTCCCATAGATTCTCTATGGGGTTGAGATCGGGGTTCTGTGCAGGCCAATCCAAAACAGAAAAGTTTTTAGTATTGAGCCAATTTTTCACACTCTTAGCAGTGTGCTTAGGTTCTCGATCATGCATGAAAATTACATTTTTTTCTTCGAATGGCATATTTTCAACAGCATCTGTGAGATGATCTTATAAAATATCTTTGTACATATACTGATTCATGATGCCATTAATTTGGTGCAGTGATCCAACACCAAATACTGTTAGGCACCCCCAGAACATTAGGGATCCGCAGCTATGCTTTACCGTTTGCTTTACATGTCGTGGTTTAAGCCTTTCATTTGTACGAATCCAGCACCAAGACATGCCATCTGAACAAATTCTGTTAATTTTGGTCTCGTCTGACCAAATAACCCATTTCCATTCAGTAGTTGTCCAGTTTTGATACTTTTTGGCAAATTCCAAACGAAGTTTAATATTTTTCTTTGATAACATTGGCTTCTTTTTCTTCTTAATGCTTCTAAAGTCAACTTGTTTGAGGGTCCTTCATGCTGTCCACTTACTTATTTGTATATTCGTATCTTCTTTTAATAATTGTGCAGCCATGGTGGCACTTGAAGCTTCACCAGATATGACAAACCTTATAATTCGTTGTTCATCCTGCGGCGATAACTTTCTTGGTCTTCCTCCAACATTAAGTAATATACCTTTACAGTATTTTTTTCTTATTCTCTGCACTGTCGATTGACTTACACTACAATTTTCGCCGTCTGACGCGTTGACAAACCGCCATTCAAAAAAGAAATGACTTTTTTAAAACTATTTGGAGCAATTGACTTCATACTTATTTTTACTTCATTTCCGTGCCTTTCCGTTCGACAGAAATAGTCGATTATGTATAACTAAATTTTATTTAGTTCAATATTCAACTAGAAATTGAAATATTCACATAGTAGACAATCATAGAACGTGTCGAAGCGATGCAAGTATATTATTAAGTAGTCTTTTATATTCGAAATATTTGATTGAAGCACAACTAGAAAAGAATATATCCGGGTGATTCTACATACAAAAGCAAGTCGAAAAAGTAGAATAACGTTTCTTCGTTGGAGGCTTCCTTTCTGAGATAATTACATTTGAAAATTTCTCTAAATCAAGTGAAAGGCATCACGCTTGGTCTGACGCGTCCGACTATAATCGTGTTTCTTCTACTTGCCCTCGACAAATTTTTAAAGCTGATTTTCTCGAAAACAAGGCTTCGAACGGCAAAATGTTATTCTTTCTTTTCCACTCAGTTTTACACGTACAACCACCCTTATTCGATTCTACCACCCTTATATATGCACTATTCATGTTATCAACTCTTACAGTGAAAAATTCAAATAATTTTAGATTATTAAATTCAATATTTAATCGTTCCCGATAGTACTGTAATTATTTAAAAATTCATACTAGGATTTACTAGTCGCGTGTAACCATCGTGGTGCAGTCAACCTGTTACTTTCATCCCTGATCTACCCTATTCTAATGCTTCCCTCGCAAAGGGAGGAGACGACGCTTGCGTAGAAACGAGGATTCGCGGTTGGAGGCGAGGCACGAGTCTCCGAAATTCGTGGTAAAAAATGTCACGGTCCCCGGAAGCACCGATTGCTCGTGATCCCCATCCACGGGCACCGAAGGAACCCGAACTTTCGACTTTATGCTCGTTCACGCCGCCCATTCCGTAACGGAGTTGAAGAGTCTGCGAGAGCGGGGGCGTAACAGGTGGCACATTCCCTCTCACTCTCGCCCCAGGTCGACGACGTGTGATTTCGCGCCGCACCGTCATTATTGACGCTCCCCTCCCGCGAAAAACGGAACGGCTCGAAACCACCCCTCACCCCTCCCCCTTCCGCCCGTTCAACCCTCTTAAAATCCTCTCCAGGAGGAATTCCCGTTCGCGTTCGATCGAGGCCGCCGTAACCGTTCGCCCCGCGATTCCGCCTGCAATAAAGCTTCCTCGGGCCGCGCGCGTGCACCGGTCGGAATAGAAATTGCACTTTTCGCCAAGGAAATGCATGGGCCTGTTCACGAGGCGTCGTTACCGCGTCGAAACGCGCCGCGACGTTCCATTATACTTCAAAATGTAATATCGCGAATCGATTGCGAGGTCGGGGCTAGGTTTTCTCGCGACTTCCGGTTCGACTCGAACTATTTTTCTGTTTTCAAATACGCGAACGAAACGTAAGGATATAATTTTTATTAACAACTCGATGTAAGGATCTATTTTTACTACTAATTATATAAGAATGACTTTGGATTTTGATTTTTTAAAATTCAAGTTTAAATGTACAACGTTTCTGGGCTCTCCGTAGTTTAGATTACACCTTGCACTTCCTCCCTAGCGGTTCCCTTGTTCAATTATTGCGCCGTGATTAATGGTCCTTGTCTTTCTGCTCGCGTAAGTAAATTAATATTGTATTTAAACTTTATCTATTTTACAATTTATCTTTTAGGGTCTCTAGGCTTTCCGTAATTTATGTTATACTTTTCTAAAGAATTTTACCTTCGATTCAATTTGCTGTTTCTACCCTCGAACTTGTACTTCCTTTCCCAGCGGTTCCCTTGTTCAATTATTGCGACGTGATTAATGGTCCTTGTCCTCTGTTCGCGTATCTAAAATTCGTACCTCCGCCATTATGGTTCTCGTACATTACTCTCTCTCTCCTCTAACGTTCTTGTCAAATATACACCAGGGATAGATTTTTAAACTCCGATTCACCTGTTTAATTCGCTACTCTCCAACATATCTTCAAATTTCAAGACTCGTTTCTACTCCTCCCCGGTCAGTGCCACCCTTCTTCGAACACGTAGCTTTCCATTCTTCCTCCTTTGCCCGTAACACCAGATTTTCCGCGATCTTTCTACTTGGTTGTCAGCGCGTTTGGGAGTTTCAAGGGCGTGCACGAAAGGAAAAGCAACTCGAAGGGGGATGAAATATGGTGGAACGAAGGGCAGAATGATCGATGAAAGGCTCACGGGAAGCTGAGAGCGAAGGCGAGGAAGCGTGATTTCGTCGTGCAGGTTCGTGGCCAATTAGTATTCCGCGTGGGCGGCTCACGAGGGACAAGAATCGGCGCGAGCGACGTTCTTCCGCGAGACGACACGGGTCGTCGCAAACACCCTGGAAACATAATTCCACGGCGTCCGCTGTTTACATGGCGACGCCGGTCGCTGAAATATTCATGAAACAAACTCTCGTCGGATCGTCCCTGCCTGCAGTCGCTCTCGATGGTCCCTTTTGTCAACCCCGCGTTACACGCGCTCATTTTCCCCGTCTTTGTTCCTTTCGTCGAACGCTTGACATGCTCGTCGCCCGGCACATGCGTTTATGTCGCCCGTAACATTTCCGCGCGACCACGAACCCGTGTCTCCGGCTTCACCACGGATTTCACGGTCCACCATCCACCCCCGTGAAATTCTCTTTCATCCCTCTGCCACTCACGCGAGTCTATCGGTTGACGTACGATAACTACTCGCTCCTAACTCCTGCTAGTCTAGCTTTCTCGACCTGGGGGATTCGTCAATAGGCCGAATAACAATTTGTATACACTGTGAAACTCTTACTTGACGTATTGAGGGTGAGAATAATAGACACAGTGCATAAATGACACCAATTATCTGGGGAGATCTGATTACTGGAAACAGGGAGAATTAAGGGGTTTGTAGAATTCGAATAATTATATTTCCGTATTTATGTTGTATTAGTATTGATAAAGGGACCGTGAAAGTTAGTAAACTCGTATCATAACACCCCCTAGAATAAGGTTTATTCGTATAATACTTCGTTTTCGAGATAATTGAACTCAGATTTAACGTTAGCTGGAGCATCTGACCATTCCTAGATTTTTCTACTTGAGTCGACGTCCAAGTCGTTCTTTCGTTTATATAAAAATAGAAGTATCTACGAAAAAATGTTGTTCAGCATCTACGACTAATATTTTTACGTAAAGTCACTTTTTCTCCCTAACCCAGGCTTTTCAAACTGTCTCAATGGGATATGCCTATCATCACGCGTAAGGACTTTTTGTTTAATCAGACTATTTTAGAAAGAAATTTATAAAAGTGTCGTTTTGTAACAATACTATGTTTTTTCCAATCCGTTTGTGCAACCGAAATTATTTAAACCCAATAATAATGTAATTGTCATACCTACCTGTATCAGCAATCGACCTCTGTATTTAATACTTAATTAAAACGCATGTGAAACGAGTAAGATTAACGGGAAAAATTGTTTATAAAAACCTAATAATAATATTCTAAAAAGATTTGAAAATTGTTCATTAGTGGATCGATAATTTATACACAATTTATGCTTGTTGCAATTGACTTTTATATTGAGTCGTTCCCTTAGTAAAACTTGCAAGAAATAAATTTTAATATTCGACTATCCAGCATTACTACGAAATTTTATAAAGATTTCTATTAAATTCTAAAGGATTATTTGACCATTAACATATTTATATTCCTAAAATTTGTTTTTAATAGGAAAGATTTAATAATTTATAATTTAATTTAGTGGCTGTAAGTTTACAATATTCCTATCGATTTTCGGTGGCCAAAACGTGACGTATCTTGGCCCTGCCAGTGTGCAATTCTGTTTACGCAAACGAAATTGATGTTAGAAATGCAGGAGAAATATTTAAAACGATCACGTTTAATCTCTCAATGGTATTTATTTTGAACAAATATTGTTTCATGTACGCAAAATTGAACATTTTCACGGTACTTTGTTTACGAAAAATTTTTGAAAAATCAACAAGCACGAAACACTGTTTGCACGTTGCTTGATATATTTTGAATATAAAGTTATCGTTGAGGGTAGAAATAGTAGTTCAGATAGGCATTCTTTTAAATTAAGTTGACACAAATATGCATCGTTTCAAAAATTCTAAAATTAATGAAGCATCCACGAATTATATTATAAGCAGCTCGAAACAAAATCAGTCCAAAAAAAGAGTAAAAGGTTAATCGACAAAATATCATAATCACGAACGATTATTTCGAATAGAGAAATTATTCCTTTATTATTACTGCCTCGTAATCAGCCATTTAAGACTACGTATTATCGTCAGAAAGAAAAACAATGAATGATCGTTGTTCTATTCTTCGATATTTTTTATCCAAGGGAGACAATGGGAGTATAAAAAGGAGAAATATCTTCGCGTAACTGAATCGTCCTCCAATCACAACGCATTTTCGGTATGTATACCAGTGTATTTACAAAATTACATATATATTTATATATCGAATATCGCTGCAAATTGAGTATCACGTGTGTATCTATGCGTATGTGTATGTGTGTATGCGCGTACGTGTGTCTGTCTCGTGTGTCCTTAAGCAATTAGATTTCACGCACGTGGTTACTGCCACGTGCTCGCTATGTAGGAAACCTTCTAAACGTTACAATTTAAATGTAATCCTTTCTTTTCTTTTTTTTTATCCATTTTTTCTTTTTAATAAATCTACATCTACGCGGTAGGATCGTGCCCTTCGAGCGAGCTACGCGACGTCCGCGGCTCTTCCTTTGGCATACGTGTCGTTCTCCACTGGCACCGCGTTTCTTATTCGCTCGCAATCGACCGGAATCATTCGTACAAAATTGGCAGGAATCGTTTCCTCGATCTTCTGCACCTCGAAGATTATGTGGCGCTGCTGCTCTGCTGCGGGTAAGGACTCGGAGAATTTCATAGGATAGAAAAGGAAAGGAGAGGGGGAGCGTTTCGTTCGGGTCTGCTAGTGGACTCATCTATAAGGCTTTCTAGTAGGCCCCGCCTTAGACGACTGGATATTGGGAAGTCGTTCGAGGAATGTATATATAGCAACCGAGAGGTAGGTTGAGCGCTTGTGAGAACGCGACCCCTCTGGTGGCGAGCATGGGACGCCACAATTATATATCGTCGTTGCGAGAGAAAGTCGAACGGTGTTTACCGCGAGTGAAACTCGAACGCTTGCAATTCTCCATGGAGCAACGTTGCTGACATTTCGTACGATTTCACGTCGGTAGCGAGTGAACCTCGAACAGGGCCCAATTAGTCGATTAATTCGAGCCCCCGGTTACGTTCATACGAGTGTCTCAATTTACAGTTCGAAATTACAATCTACGGATCCAAAAAATACGTCGTCTAGGTAGATAATGTACAAAAATTACGTGGCTCTCGTCTCTGCATCTTTATTAACAAACGCAAGACTCCTGCGGAGGAACCGCTTTACTCTTTTGGTTTTGACGTTTCGTCGCGGGCAAAAGAAAGAAACGGACGCGATCGCCAATCGAGATCCTCGCCCCCGGCGAACGAAAACGCAAGAAACGAGGAATTCTCGACGCGATCCCTGGCTAACCGTGCGATTCGCTCGATCAGCAGGCAGCCGCGTAATTAGCGCGTGCACTCGCTCGACGATTAGGCGGTCTATCCGGGCCGGTAATTAACGTTGGCATCGTTAGCGCGTTAGTCTCGTTTACCCTCCTCCCCTTTGCTGTACCAAATAGAGGGGCTGAAAGGGACGGGCACACACGCGCGCGCCAGTGTGTACACGTGCGTGGGTGTAGAGAAACAAGCGGAGGAGAGTCGGTCGGCGTTGGCTCGTACGGATTAAAAATAATAACCGGTGACCCTCTGGCTCTCGGATCCTCGCATTAAGCGTTCTATTCTCTCCTGAAAAGATCACGAAAACGACACGAGTTAATTTAAGAGGTCATCCGTGGAAGTTACGAAATTTGGCAATTTTCAGGAATTTTTTTTAAGCGAATGCTACGTCTAACATCGCGATATTCTTATAGTTTATTCAACTATGTTTCAGGTGTATATTTACATCTCTCATACGGGGTTAAGTCATTGTTATTGAGCACATGTTTTAAAAATCACGTCTCGCCTGGCGAGGTGATCGAAGCTCTCAGGGTGGTCCAAAACCAAGAACTTGCAAAGTTCTTGAATTCGCAAAATGGCGAATGCTGAAAGTGAAAATTTCAGAATCGTACTTTTTTCGTCAACTTTTTAATAAAAAAAACTATGCTATACTCGACGAAAAAATTTAATTTTGGTACCAGTGAGAGCTAATTTATCAGATTTTGTCTACGCCAAAAAATTACGTTTCGAGAGAAACGTGTTCAAGGTTTTATACTAAAATTAAGAACTAAATTTTTAAAAACATCACATGAAATTCTTCTTTAAATATTTAATACTGCATTCTTAAACACATGTACTTTTGAAAAGTGAAAAGAGAAAAGAGTCGAGTGCTTGAAGGTGCCATAGAATAACCCCTTAAAGTCAACTGCGAGGAGAGACGTCGACGGACTGGATGGACAACTTCTTGTTTCCTTTTTCGACGAGACTATCCGAGTAGACGCGTTCGATCGGCTATAAATCGGCGCCGAGAGTTTAAATAGACTCGCCATGCCGTAGAAATACGTAACCGAGTCGTGGTGGGGAAAACGGAGACTGACAATGATCGATCTTCTGATTGACACATTCCGCGGATACGAGGTTTCTTTTACAGCACCTCGATGATTACGTGCTCTGGAGAAACGAGACCACGTCACAATCGATGCTCTAGATCGGTGCTTTCTAAACTTATCGGAGCCCTACTCCTTAAAAAGAACATTTCTGTGATCGAGATAAGTCCGCAGGTTGAATACAATTCGAAGTATAATATTTAATTGAAACGTAACTAAAAAAGGGTGTACTCAGGTATTTCTACGTACAAAAGTAAGTCGAAAAAGTAGAATAACATTTCTTCGTTGGAAGCTTCCTTTCTGAGATAATTAAATTTAAATATTTTTCTGGATCAAGTGAAAGGCACCACGCTTGGTCTGACGCGTCGGACTATAATCGTGTTTCTTCTACTTGTGCTTGAAGAATCTTCAAGGTCGATTTTCTCGAAAATAGAGCTTCTAAACGAAAAATGTTATTCTTTCTTTTCTACTCACTTTTGTATGTAGAATCACCCCTCCAAATACACCCTGCATACTAGTAACTTTTACAATGAAAAATCAAATAATTTTGAATTATTCAGTTCAATATTTAGGTAGGAATTGAAATTTTCACAAGCTGGACAATCAGAAAACGTGATAAAACGATACAAATGTATTATTAGGTCGCCTCATATATTCCAACAGTAAAACCCTTCTTGTTTTACAACTCTTTCCCCTTTTTTTGGCAATATCATCGCTAAAAAATTTTTTTGATTTTTTATAAGTTAATTATAAGATTTATTTATAATAAGTCTGGAGACTGTTGTATACACTCCTGCAGTTATTAAGTCGTTTGTTTTATTATATGCTCACAAAAATATTCATGCAATCAATCTCATGCACGATCATGAATATTTCCTTTCCATACTTCGAGCATTGATTCAATATCTATATATTTCAAATTTCTATGAGTTATTAACGTTTAAAATTTAGGAAATCTCCTGAACTGACTAATTTTGTTTTCTATTGTACTAAATTACATATATGTTATCTTCGTTAATTCGAGAATTTCGAGCGGCACTTATGGGACGACCTAACATAACTATCGTTGAAGTTTAACCCCTTAACGTACGATTTAATTTCAAATAATTTTTCAAACATGTACTATTTGATTTTGTTTAAATCTGTTCGTACAAGAAGTAGCCACGAGGAAGAATAGATTTGTTTTACGAATACCTCGTGAATGTAAAAATATGTTGATTTTAGTAGATAAGACTCGATGACGAGTAAGTAGCCCCATGATTATGAAACATGTCATCAAGAACTTGTAACGCGTCAGACTCGTTATTGTATGGCAAGGGGTTAACGATGAATATAAAAATTGTTCGAGTTATTCTCGTCTTTTCATACAGCATTCTTCTAGACATTATATTCTCGAGAGAAACGGAAGCTGTTCGCGTTTCGGAGATCTCGACAATCGAACGCGTTTTCTACAAAATTGTCTTCCTACGATCCGAATATCCACGCTCCAGGTCACCGGGGTCCGAACGAAAATAATATCCTCGTTTCGCTTTCCCAGTCGTTGACGTCGAGTGTCCCATTTTCCTCGAAAAAGAACCATGGAAACAACAGAGACTAATTTAAACGAGGCTTTCGACCAGCTACGAATCACGTGGAGCATTTAAATTGTAACAATGCGTAGCCACGAAAAAACGAAATCCTTGCACGAGATCGTATAATTCCATACTAACACGCGATCACGCGTGCTCCAGCAGAATTCACGAGTTTCGTGTCCCCTTGTTTCTCCATACTCGTTTCGAAATCTCCTCGATCCTTCGATTCTTACGTACAACATTCAACGTTCAACTTCTTACGGATCCTCCGTCTGTCCTTTCATCCTCGGACGAATCGTTCCTCCCCGTCGCGTCCATTAATCCTTCGTAACCGCGAAGAAACGCAGAGACAGAAACTCTTCCGCGGAGGCCACTTGACGTCGAAATTGCGCTAATTCCGATGATTTACCGCGGCCCGGGTAAACCGGCCTGTCAGAAAGACAGATACAAATACGCAAGACCGTTCTAATTCGCGGAGAGCACGCGAGGACGCGTGCGTGGCCGACGCCGCATTCATGAACCGTCTCCCCCGCCCGCGTCGCCCCCGCCTATGTTTGTTTCCTTCGCCCGTTGTATTCTTCCTTAATTTATCTTTCCGTAACGATCGCCCCGTGACTTCCTCCTCCGCGGCGTGGAACACCGCCCCGAAGAAAAATTCGCCCGTGCCGGAAACCAACCGGGTTTTCGTTGCACGCTCGATCGAAACGTAGCGGCACGATCGACATCCTCGATCGTCCGATGAACCGTGTTATCGGTTCGATCGGCGAGTCAGGTGCACGCTCCTGGTGTCCAGGCGTTCTCCACGTTCGGCTATGACGCTAAGCGCGGAATCCCCGGTTTTCTGACGACGGACGCATTCCGCGGCCGCGAAGACGCTTCGACGGCATCCGGATAATTCTCTGGTGGATCGCGGGGCGTCCAGATGCCTCCGTTCGGACGTGGACACGCGCTGGATGCGGTGCTCGGGCGAATAGCTTTTGTCGGCGTCGCTGCCGCCGGCATTCGTGCTGTCGCTGCTGTTGCTTCGCTCGTTGTTGGCCAGGGGGGAACAATGGGTCGCGACGGCTAGGTCGCCAGGTTCTGCAACACACAATGACACGCAATGATGAACGATGGGCGCTCACGGTTCTCGTTAAAACGGTTAAAACGCCTAGTGCGTGAAACGCGCGAATTCAGCCTCGAACCTGTCTACGTACGCCACCCTTTCTGCTTGTTTTGGTTCTTTTTTTTCTTTTTTTTTTTTTATTATTGTTCGGAGTCAGCTTTCACGCATTGTTTGGGGGAATTAAAGGGACGTCCGCGATGGCTCGCTCCGAACGAACAAAGGGGATTCGACCTCTAATTCCACGCGACAATGTCCGTTAACGAATGGCGAAGAATTTCGAAACATCCGCGCCTTTCGAACTCGCTAATTTTCGGCCGGTCGCCGGCTGGGGAATTCATTGGTCGAACGTCGGGCGTAACTCGAAAGAGGTGGCCACCGGAACGCCGGGGACGATTCATCGCGCAACGCCGGTAAAAGGAGGACTTCCGGCGATTAACCGTACGGGGGTCATGAACTTTATTGCGTGGAAATTTTGCGGGAGGACGGGCGAAACGACGGAAACTGCTCTACAATTTTCGAGTGGCTTCGCGCCCTCGTACATGGCGTCCCTTATTCTTCGAACGTAAACAATTTTTGGAACGCGGAGAGTCCTGGGTGAATTTTCTGTATAAAAATATTGAACGCTGACAACTTCGAGAGTGGTTTTGCGTTTGGATATATTTTAATTCCCACTCGATAGTCTCTTTTAGATTGAATACGTTGCGAAACTGTTGACAGGGAAATTTGTTATTTAATGCGTCGCAATCTTTTATTTTAACAGCGCGAAATTAGAACGAACTGTACTCTATGGTTGTCTGGAATGTATTAATTTCTTTTTGTGTTTATTGATTGTATTAAAGAACAATACTGATAGAGAGGTTCGAACACAGCGAGAATGTGTTCTTCGTGAATTTAAAGCGTGCACTGAGATTTTCGAAAGTTATTTTTCGCCTTAATATTATGCTCCTTCGAAAATCCGTGAGTGAACATCGGTCTTCGAATTTCGAAACATTACCTCCGGTTCGTGGCAAGTGCTCGTCGATCACAGACGACAAGATGAACTGGATGTAACATTAATATTTGCTATTCAAGGGTACACAGCATCGAGTTAATTAAACACCAAACAGAACACAGTAATACATCACCGAGAGTACACAGTACTTGCGTTCGTATCTATTTGAACGCTAACCAAAACCCGCACGGAATCATCAACTGAAATAAGGTAATCAATATTTTGAAAGCTACCGATACCGCAGCAAGCAAACGATCGATAAAATTACAGTGACAGAGGGAGGAACGTTTAAAATCGAAACGATTATAATTCTGCTTCTTATGAATATACAAAGTGTTTATTGTGATACTACATTAATACAAAACTGAAGACACGAGTCCATTTATTTATTAAACAACCCTTGTGTTTAGGAGACGTATCGAAGATGACGCGTTATTGAAATGTTCGACAAAATTATTATGACATAAATAGGAATGTTTATAAAATTGGCACGAATGCAATTTCCTTTCTTAGCAATCTACAAAGTTTTTAATGTGATACTAAATTAACATGAAATTGATCGATGGAATCGTGTTGAAATTCGTGTTAATTTATTTATAAATAACTCTTGTACTTACGGAGTCATGTTGAAATTAAAAAATGACGAGCTTGAAAGGATGTCATATAACGTGTCAAAACGATGCAAGTATATTATTAGGTCGTCCCACGTGTTCGAAAGATTTATTTGGAATACAACTAAAAAAGGATACATCCTGGTCATTCTACATGCAAACGCAAGTCGAAAAAGTAGAATAACATTTCTTCGTTGGAGGCTTCTTTCCTGAGATAATTAAGTTTTAAAATTTCTCTGGATCAAGTGAAAGGTACTACGCTTGGTCTGACGCGTCCGACTATAATCGTGTTTTTTCTACTTGCACTTGACGAATTTTCACGGCCAATTTTCTCGAAAACAGGGCCTCCAATTGAAAAATATTATCCTTTCTTTTCTGCTCACTTTTGCACGTAGAACTACCTTCATTTGATTTCACCACCCCTTCAAATGCACCCTTCATGCTAGCGACTCTTACAGTAAAAAATCAAAGAATTCAAAATTATTTAGTTCAATATTCAAGTAGAAATTGAAATATTCACATAGTGGACAATCATAGAACGTGTCAAAACGATGCAAGTATATTATTAAGTCGCCCTATATGTTCGAAATTTTCGATTGGGACACAAATAAAAAAGAGTGTAGCCGGGTGATTTTACGTCCAAAATCAAGTCGAAAAAGCAGAATAACATTTCTTCGTTGGAGGCTTCCTTTCTAAGATAATCAAGTTTGAAAATTTCTCTGGACCAAGTGAAAAGCACTATGCTTGGTCTGACGCGTCCGACTATAATTGTGTTTCTTCTACTTGAACTCGAAGAATTTTCAGGGCTGATTTTCTCGAAAACAGGGCTTCCAACTGAAAAATATTATTCTTCCTTTTCTACTTACTTTTCCACGTAGAATCACCTCTTGCAGTGAAAAATTTATTTAATTTCCACTCGTGTTTATTTACTTATTAAACAACCCTCGTATTTACGAAGTCGTAACGACATTAAAATATGGCGTGTTACTGAAACGAAGGAGCAAGGATCGCGCAAGGGGAACGCGATACGTCAACGAATTTTCCAGCGAGCACCGCGGCGCAAATGAAAAACGGACGTCGTATAAATCCTGTGCGGCACGATACGAAGATCTCCGTAGCCGATCGCAATTTGCACGATCTCCGATATTGCTGCCGGCTCGTTTCGCGTCGTGAGATATTAACGCCGCCGTGGCGAAACCTCTGCTCTCCTGCCTCCCACGCCCCGAATCTCGATCACCCTGTCGCATCTAGGTTCCCTGTCTGCCCCTTCCGGCGTATCGAGTCCGTCTCCGGTGTCCCCGAATTAACCGTAGCGAGCCGATCTGCGGTGGATTCGAGTTCTACCGTGGACTGTACGCAATCAGCTGCTAATTGGGAAATGATTGGAGCCACCTAGCCCGATAGCATCGTGCCTCTAACTATCCCCACGGCCTCCGTGCGGCTCGTAGCCCCGATATAAATGCCCCCATAAATGCCAAAACGGACGCACAAACGCGTACGTTCGATCCGTGCCGCCAGCGTACGTGATTCCAACGAAAATCGCTTATCGATCTTTCCGTGGTTTACACAGGAGAAAAGCACAAACCCAACATGGAGGCTCGTAAAAATTACTTTCTCCTCGAAGAATGTAAATTACAAATTTAAGAATTTCGTTGTACCACGCTATTTTCTATTGCAGAGCACATAAACCTGGCTGTATGGTTTCAAATGTTTAATAAAAAAGAATAAAATTCCGTCAATCGATGTGTGTTAATACAGTAAAATTTTCAGATACTGATATGGGATTCATATAGGTTTATTACCATTGTAGGGGCCATTATGTAGCCACTACGCCCTTGCCATAGTACGAATAGAATGAAATGCAAGGATAATTTTAAGGCTTCTACTTTAAAAGACGTTGTCGCGATCACGGTCAATATATCAGAGATTAATAGAACCTACGTGTGGGTACACTCTCACACGGCAAATAAACTTTTATAATTGGGGGTAGCTAGTTGAAGTGTTATTGAACCACCAGCCCCCTCTCCATAACCGTTTGCCTTTGTTAAATTATTTTTGAAAAGCAGAGGTCTTCTAGCATCGATCAAGTCTTCGACGAATTTACATCCGCATTTCGCGTTCAAGTTTCGGATAGCAGACCACGGGATGCTCTCTTCGACCGTAATTTCACGAAAGATCAGAGTCAGGAAATTAAAGATATTCCTTTGAACTTTGTACGTTCAAAGGGCTGTACAGAATACGCAATCGGCATAAATATTTACCGTTCGCGATATATCTCGCGGTCGCTCGTAATTCTTTTTTTTTTTGCTCCACACGGATAAATGTTTTATGAGGCCGTTAATCAAACGAAAGGATCCCCTCTCTTTGCACGCCCCCGGCGAGGCTACGAAATTGGAGCGTACCGGAAGCCGCCGCGTTGGCTTCGAATCGTTTAAAGATCCGAAGCGAGTTCGACGAAAAATCGAGCAACGTTGTCGGCCACTTTGAGAACATTGAAGAAGTATCAACGAAAGCCCCTGTTATCATTTTTAAATGTTTAAATCGCGTTGAAAGGAATGTAGACGGGGAAGACTGATGGAGAAGGTGAGAATTTTGAAATAGCGCAACGTGGTACGTAATTAAAAAAGTTTGGTAACCCTCGGACCCAAGATTTTGGTACTTTGCCCGTACATCGTACCAGCAGAAGGGTTGAAGGGGTAGCTGATCATCGTCTCGCAATCTGGCTGGAAGAGCGCGGTAAAACTAATTGCGGCCGACACCGTGGCTTCTCACAGATTTCCTCTCCCTCAAAACCTTCCCTTGAACCCACCGACCCTAATAGCGCACCGTGGCTATTATAGAGGAACGACAGGCGGCGCGATTACACGCACCCCTTTCGTCGTTTTCGCCATCGTCGACCCCTTCGTTCCCAATTTTCACACTATTTGCCTCGATGAGACGCTAAAGTTGCGCGATTCGATCCACTTTCGAGATTTATCTTTCGCCAATTCAAGTTATTAAAAGTTTCAACGAGTTAAAAAAAATTACGTTTAATTTTTACGAAGCTGAATCGGACCTGTGTTAATTACATTTGATATTTTATTAAGGGTGTATCGCTATCTAGACTGTCATTTTTTCGACCTTTTTCGTGATTTTTTTTTAGTGGTAGGTAGGCTGTTTTGTACTTAGATTTGGCAGATATATTTAAAGATCCGACTATCAACAGAACTGCAAAGAAAGCGGGTAAAACATTCAAGTTGTCATTTGTGTTTAATAAAGAGACATGTCTTCCAAATTTGCCAAAAGTGTAATAAAAATGTATACAAGAAACATTAAAAAATAATTTGTTTAAAATAAAGAACCATTGTATACTCTGTGCTTGACATTAGTCATAAATTAATCTCAACTACTCTAGTTTTCAGACTTTTAATATCTTCATGTATTTTAAAAATTTTTACACTATAAAACAATTGGCATTTTAAAGAATCTGTTGCATCGTAAGTCGAAGAGAAAGATGACTTTATGAATTCACATGGTCCCAACAACTAAACTAAGATTGAGAGTCCTCTTAAGGGTTAAATTAGAGCTCCATCGATGTTTGCAGAACGCGAAGCGGAATTTTTGATTTTGTTAATTCTGTTTGCGTTCAAAAGAGTTTCGTAGGCTGGCGAAAGAGCGACGGTTTAACGCGAGTTTCGCACGGGATTCGGGGATCGCATTAAAATGCATCGGGCACTCTAAGATATTGCGGCGTTAAATTTGACAGAAGTTTCTGGTATGCGCGACCATGAATCACCGTGGCGCAATCATTTTAGCGACGGAACGAGTCCCGCGCTTCTTTTGTCTCGCGCGATGCTCGCCGCGCGTGTTGTCTTCGGCCCGCGGCGGAATAAAAATGACGTTCGGTAAATCTTTTGGGTCGGTTCGTGTATTCACGCGGGACACGATGGATTAGACTGGAATCGCGGTTCAAAAACCGCGACCACCCTGTCACCGTTTCTATTCCTGTTTAGGACGCGTTTCTGTCCAACTTGAATTTCAATGTTTATTACTCAATTCACTCTGGTTTACGTTTCAATTTCAAAATACCAAAAATGGTAACGAATTAATTTCCGTAAGTATATAAAACGAATACGTTGACTATTTAAAGGAAATTCAAAATACGAAGGACGTTACGAAGATAGGAAATGACCTGAAAGATAGATAATTTTCTATCTTACAGAGATAGAAAACAATCCTTAAAATCCATGTTGGAAAAATGCATCCAACGTTTAATAAACTTTAATATCGAGTGTGTTAAGTAACTTTCGGGAGGAACTTGGAACAAGTCATCGTCGGGCAGAGTAATCGTACAAAGAAATCACGGGTCTCCAAATTAGCTGTAGGAACCGAATCCCACAAGAGTGCTCATTAGTCTCCTTTTCATCTAAATGATAAAGTATTTTCGTTCCGATCTTTGTCTCCGATGAGAGACGTGTCCCGGAATCCGTACTCACAGGACACCTAGTTAAAATTTGTTCGAATTCGTTAGTGGAGGCTTAAACTTCAGCCAATTACTCAGTAATTGCACGGTTCCGCGATGCACTGGGACAAGTTCCCTGCTCCGTCAACTTTCTGGCGATTTACGTACGATTCGCCGAGGTCTCCGGGGCTACTTTTGAAACAGGGAAGACGGAGAACGGTTCGCCAAATTGGCACGAACGATTATCCGCGAAATTAACCTCGACGTTCCGACGCGCGTCGGTTATCTGTTTTCGTTTCACCTTGTTCTCTGGTTCACCTTTCGTGAGATACTACAAAATATTTTTTATACTACAAATTTCCTACAATACCAAACCACTCAAATTATCCACGAAATCGAAACTTTGTTTCTGACCAATTAGAAACTAATGTATTCACGATTTGTCTAGGCGATTAGAAACTAGTTTATTCGCTAAAATTCAAGAGTCCTGTCTAGATTTATTTTCTTTAACATCTAATCTTGAGAATTTTTTAGCTTCTCAGTGAAAAGTCATGTCACTCATTCGTGTTAAAGAGTTGGATTTTTTTTACGAATTTCAATAGGTCGTAGCCTGTTCGGTCTTTTATAATGATAGGTACATGGAAATTGTCGATCGTTGTCTCTGGTAAGCTTAATCGCATTGCAGACGAAAGTGGGAAATCCTCATTGTGAGAGCGAATAAACCAGAGAAAAATGTTCAATGTTTGCTTATATTATAGGTTTTGAATCCCATTAGTGTACGTGAGGTATAAAAACAATTAAAACATAATACATAGTACACAGTTCAAATGGAATGTGTTAAAATTAGTTCCATTAACACTCTATGGGCTGAATTTTTTTGTTAAATATAAACTTGCAAGGCATTTACTTTGATATTTCAGGTTGTTGGTGCTGTCATGCATCATCAATATTGTTATTGGTTATCTCACAATGAGTGACATTACATAATTAAGACATATACATCATCTGTTGAAAAAACTAAAATTATTTTGGTATGATATCTGATAGTTAATTTGTGCAACAAACTTTTTTGAGGCTGCATGCGTTGCACGAGAAAGCTTCAAACGAGCACACAATCGAGTACAAAATGTATTCGTTCGAGACTTCTTTTTAAAGTTCGAAAACGTTCCTGTCGCAAATTTCCGCGCGATAATTTAGTTTCCCCCGAGACGCGTTGTTTCCTCCAGTCTTTTTATCCTTCCCAGTGTTTTCATGGGTGTTTCTCCAAATTATCGTCTGGACGCGGCAGCCAGTTCGGTATAGCGTCGCGGCGTCCCCTGGAACCTGGCTCGATCCTCTGCCTCAGCGATATTTCCGGACGCGGTCCGTGGTTTCATTTGGTCGAGGCAGTCTCTACGACGCCAAGTACGACGCGCAGGATATGAGATTGTAGTGCCAACTGTGCACACCTCTAACAAGGTTTCACGAGGGCGATAGATACCACGGCGGATGTCGTGACTGCGTATTTTCCAGCGTGGCGTTTCGACGTCTGACTCTCGTGTCTACGAGAACGCGTATCATCGCGCGGATAACGCGTTTACTCGCTACAAAGATTTAATTGCACAAATTGACTTCACGCCGCGCCAGATAGACGCGTTTCGCTGGAACGTCGCCCCCATCTTTGAAGAGTCTTACGTCGAGATTCATTCAATTTCCACGCGTTAGTCCGCTCAAACGAGGCTCGTTCATCCACTAGACGGTGTCACGAAATTTAACATTGAACGATATAACGATAACATGTTTCATGTCCAACGATTATTCAATTGTTTCCTTTGTATGTACCATCAAGGTATCTAGAAAATCATTTAGAAATTATTTTTCACTTTGAATTATTTTTAAAGACGCAACATTTGGATCTCAGAATTGTATAAATAGAACGATTACTTATGCACTTCAGTACACGCAAGAACAGATATAATTGAACAATCATTAGAAAGTCTAAAATTATCCTTGCAACGTATTATAAATTAATTATTTTGCTAAAATTTTATTTGTCGTTCCTTACATATTAAATCTTTTGTAGTAAAGGGTTTTCTTTCCGTTAATACAGGAATAATAATAATAAAACATCTTTATTTTTATCTAAATCCACCTTTCTACAGTGGTCCACGATATCCTCGATTTAAATTTTTCATCATGGCGGTCCAGAAATTTTCAAACACGTTCAGCGAAGAGAAAATTTACAATTTATTTGTAAATTATTCGCACATGAATTGGAAAGATTATATGAGGGATTTTAAAATTGTTGATAATACGTGGTGTTTCGATTGTTGAGAGACAATATGTGGTAGGAATGAGATAACAAATTTTAGCAATTACATTTTAACGATTTTCAAATTGTTGCCAATTATCAATACGTGATGTTTCGATTGTTAAGAGACAATATGTGGTAGGGATCAGGCAACACATTTTAACAATTGTATTTTAACGATTGCAAAATCGTTTCAGATTATTAATACATGATGTTTCTATTATTAAGAGAAAATATGTAGTAGAGAGATCAGGCAACACATTTTAACAATTGTATTTTAACGATTTTAAAATTGTTGCAGATTATTAATACACGATGCTTCGATTATTAAAAGGCAATATGGGGTAGGGATCAGGCCACACATTTTAACAATTGCATTTTAACGATTTTACAATTGTTGTAGATTATTTGTAGACGGTGTTTGGATCGCTAAGAGACAATATGGGGTAGGGACCAGGCCACACATTTTAGCAGTTACATTTTAACAATTTTAAAATTGTTAAAAATTATTAATTCGTAGTGTTTCGATTATTAAGAGACAATATGTTGTAGAGTTCAGGTTCTACACAACGGGGAAACCATGTAAGTTCGTATTTACGGTGATTCGTATCTAGGGAAACTTCAAATTCCAATTAGGAGGAGGAAAGCTTGGAGTTCCTTCTCGACGATTAATCACGATCGACGTATCGTAAATCCACGATGGCGCCCATCTGCGACATAACGGTTCGGTAAAACCTTGGACCAGGTTCTATAAATTACAGCCACGCTGCATCGAGCTTGCATGGCCCACCTGAACGTCTTCTGCTGTACAATGAGTGGATGTTGCATTCAATGCGTGTGCATTCGCTGGTCGAGATCATTGTATTATTTCTGCGTACCATCTTCTTACACGACAAGTTTGCCAACTGGTTGGATCGCTCGATATTCGCTAAGGCTTGGTACGAGATTGAAATCGAAAACATACAAACGCTTGGCAATCGGGGCGAAATGGAATTGTAAACACCGTCGACGGTATAAAATATTTAATTCAGTACGATTACTTTACTTGTACGAATGAATTTTTAATATAATCTTCTCCATGTGCCCGATTTTGCGGGAACAGATTGCATTCGATTCGGAAACGCACGCTATCGCTGAATTATAGAAACATCGTTAAAAATGTAATAGCGTTTCGCTGATTGCTACATTATTCCGTGCAGTCGACGGAACGAACAATTTTCTTGGGATTGTTTAAGGGCTGATTTCGCATTTATCAAAGTCCCGCGGGCCGATTGTCCCGGCGAAAGCCGATTCAACCGTCGCGTGCGGAACAGCGATTCTTTGCAACGACCGACCGACGATTGAACAATTACAGTCCGCGGAAACGTTGCCGCTTATGCAAAGCAGCGATTAAAAATAAATTCCCGCGGCAGTCGGTTCTCTTTACGCGTCGTTTCGCCCGACAAAAGCGTCGTCGTGCCGTTGCGTTCGATTCGACGAGCAAATGGCGGGAAAAAGAGGACGAAAACGGGGAATCGAACAAACGAAACGAACGTAAACGAAAAATATTCGAATCTGCGACGAGTTTTCCAGACGGGGCGAAAAACGAATCCCTTGAATATACCCCGGGCCGTATAAAAATTGAAATTGATACATTTGGACGCGCTGTCATTGTAGTTCAGCGTGAAGTATCCCCAGCGTCGATAGAATCCAATAATATGCAATTTCAAGTTTGAAAGTGACTCTCCGCCGCTGCGAATCGATACGATACGGCATTCGCCCGGGATCGTCAAGTTCCCGTTACGTTTGACGGCGTAAAAACTGGCAAAGGTGTTTCGAACGAACGAGAGACCCGGCAGCAAGTTCGATAATCAATTTTTATCCCCGGCCTGTTTTGTAACTTCGTTACGCGTCCTCGTCCTGGAACTTCCGAGCTCGATGCGTTGCCAACGTCGTTCCCCCCCACCCCCATTTTCCTCTCCTTGTACAGTGGAAAATTAGGTTCCTTCTTTTTAAGCCCGTAATGCACTGTAACACTTTGCAACGAAAATTATTTTTTCAGATTTTTTTCGCGTTCCCTCGTACCCTCGTACACTAAAGGATTTTATTAAAAATTCGTGGGTACGGTGCCATAAGCGTTTCATAGCACAGATGGTGAACATGTATAATTATAATAAAAGAATTCATAATCTCTATACATAAATTGTCAATGTATTCCTCTTTCGAGCATAACAATTAAAATTTATATTAAAAGTTTTACGTTAAAACAACTTTTAAACTTCAAAGTTAGTAATATAATTACTTAGAATAAAGTGAAATAAAAAATTATATACTTTGTTCTTCTTGATATCAAGTTTCACAATTATGAGGCCACTCACTCGACATCGAGTCATATAAATTAATATCACCACATTTTACATTCACGAAGTATTCGTGAAACAAATTTATTCTTTCTCGTGACCATTACTTGTACGCACAAATATAAACAAAATTAAATAATATAAATTTGAAAAGTACATTAAATAGTACGTCAAGAGGTTAAGCTTACCCGAAATAACGATCGACAATTTCCACGTACCTCCCTTGATAACGTTCGCATGACGGACCCGAACGAGCGAACGTTAAAGAGGGATTGCTGTATTATTGTAAATTACAACGAGCTACAAAGCATCTTTCGAGACGGTTCCGGTTCAAAGAGACGAACTGGTCGAATGATTCGGGGGGGGGGGGGGGGGGGGAATTTGCCGCGAACAGACAAACGAGAACACTCGTTTCCCGGTGCGCTTACCAGATTGATAGCGAGCACGGCGCAGCGAATATATTTGCTTGCTGGAGGCTTCGGGGAGTACCTGATTCGAATATCGATATTCTCGATACACGACTTCTACGCTCGGCATATGCCCGAACGACCACGATAACGACGACGTCCGCGTCTTGGCCACGTGCCTGAATCTTTCGGAAATATTCTCGAGTAAACGAAATGCGCACGGCCAGAAATGAATAGAAATCGACGGGATTCTTGTTAAAAGGAGGACGCAGATTGCCTCCGCGACGTCACCAGAGTGGATCCGCCTGATCGATGCACCGGTTAAAACGACGGAGATGAATAAAATATTCGCGACGTCCATTATATAATAATAATACAATCTTATTGCTACGTGTATTTTTCAGCTCCGACAGCGCGTAAAACTTTTATTTACGTTCGTCTTCTAATTACATTCGCGAAGCATTTTAACTTTTCAGAATTTCTTTTCTGCTTATCAAACTGTGCAATAAACACAGCTACTTTGGTAACGTGGATCCCTATTTAGGTAGCCTAGGTATTTTTAGCATTTTTAATAAATATTTCGAGCAGTCCAAGCACCGAACGAAAGTTGAGAAAACCCCCAAAATTGTCAAACTTAGGTTAGCTGGTAGAGTTATTCGCCATTTAAAAGGGAAACTATTTATATCTAACCGTTTTCTTTTTAATAAGCCCGTTCAAAGAAGCTCAATCTGACTACCTGGGTCCCCTTAAATGTTCTTATCGCGCAAACCGAAAAGTATACGTCACTGTTCCGCGTCTCCAGCCATGACTTAGGAACAGTATTGGAAGGGAATGATTTTCTGTGTGTGTAAAATTGAGTCGTAAACGCGGTCGGAACATCTGTCGCTTACCGAGACTTCTGTAATAGTACGCGACGACTTTATCTGCACCGAGTCATCGGATTTTTCAAACCATCCTTTCTGCAAACCAGTTTATTCGTGGTCGTAAATTTTCCCTGGAAACCAGATTCTTCATCTTCGATAACAAATCGATTAGAAAATTTCACTGTGGAACTATCTACGATTCTTACTTCTACTTGGGGGGGTTGGAAGAATCTGAAGTTCCCGTGGCTGGTCGTTCGAGGATTTAAAAACTTAATTTATAATAATAAAGTCTAAGAAACAACATGGTCAATTGATCTGAAATTTCTATAGGTTATTCTCGTCGGTACCAGAATTATATTTTTATATCGAGTATATTATAATTTTTTTTATTGAAAAGTTTCAATATAAATTTTCAATTTTTAATATAAATTATTGAGACCATCCAATCCATATCCATGCTAGTGAGACGAAGCCTTGTTTTGCATCGAAACTAAACACTCCTGTAGTACGAACTTTTTTCCTCATCTGAGATATTGCTATTAGTATTATTTATGTGTAACGAAGGTGTTATATTCATTTTTTAGGTAAGTATACATTACATTTTTCATCATTTTTCACTTTCGTATTGTTTATCTGGCTGCAATTATTCAAGTTTTAAGATAACCTATTATTTAGAATGATATTTCCCATTTGTAGAATTTTCATGAGAGAAATTTCTGAAACATAACTAAAAATGAATGCCTCCGGATAATTCTACGTACAAAAGCAAGTCAAAAAAGTAGAATAACATTTCTTCGTTGGAGGCTTCCTGTCTGAGATAATTACATTCAAAGATTTCACTGAATCAAGTGAAAGGCACTACGCTTGGTCTGTCGCGTCCGACTATAATCGTGTTTCTTCTACTTGCCTTTGACGAATTTTCAAAGCTGATTTTCTCGAAAACAAGGCTTCGAATTAAAAAATGTTGTTCTTTCTTTTCAACTGACTTTTGCATGTAGAATCACCCCTATTCGATTCCACCACCCTCTCGATACACCCTTCATGCTAGCGACTCTTATAGTGAAAAGTTCAAATAATTTTTTAGCAACAGAAATACATGATACAGACGAATTTTAAAAACTTTGACTTATGTATATTGACAGTAAAATAAACTATTTTTAATATTTCTTTCTCTCTATTCATTTGCCAATTAAATAATATCACATAATTACTGTTTTCACTTGCAATTCGTTGCATTGAAGTGGTCAAAATAGTTTTTGCCAGCTTTTCCGGGCAAATGCTCTACTGTGCGAGGGTCGCATAGGCGTCGCCCGATCGTGGCGGCAGAGTCGACGGAGCAATTTATACGATCTACCCCTAAAGGGTCGGTGCAAAGGGTTGCAACGTGTCTTTTGATCGGACAAAGCTGATCGAGTCATCGAACCGGTCAACTTAAACGGTATCGAGGCGCGACGCGGAACGTAATACGGGAATATTGCTTCCGGGCGAGGCTGTCCTGTAGTTTTCGAGATAAGAACGCGCTAATGTATTCCGATGCTGTCGATACACGGGAGCTTTTAATATTAATTTCGCGTCCGTCGCCTCCACGGGCGCCACACAGTTTTCCCGTGAATCGTGCTCTGCGGCGTGTCGTCGATCGTCTGCAGCCGTAACCTTTCACGGGAACGAGCTACCAGCAAGCTTGAAACCACGCACAAAGGGGCGAGCAACAAACGCGGCGTGTCCTTCTTACGAGGAACGCTGATCAAAGCAGGAAGGAGGCCGGATAGAGGGCGATATCGAGCCACCACGACGAACCGTAATACGGAAATTTCGCTTCCGGCGAGACGCGTGCGTGGAACGCAACAAGAACCAACCACACACAGCCAGCAAAGGGCCATCGAGATTGGTTCTGCTGGAATTGTCATCGAGGGATTCGCCCGTGGCGCTTAAAATATTTCCACCGGCTGATTTCTATCCCGACGCGGGTCCCAATCTGACCGTATTCTCTCTGCTTCGTCTTCCGTCGGCTCTTCTACATCGCAACCCCTTATTGCTGCCGGCCCCTTCCTTTTATCTCGACCCCCTCGTCGCGTTATCAACCACTCCTGAACCACCGACGTTGCGATTTCTGAGCTTCACGTAGGAGAATCGATACGAGTAAGGAAAATATGCAATTTCATTAAAAAAAAAAATACATCTACATTTATGAAAACAATGAAGTTACTGAAAATCAAGTTATCCCCCTATAATTGTTTCTAACTGTTACCCAATTCGAGATGTTTAGGGGTAAATTTGGACAGTAAAATAAAATTGAATGGTTGTCTATGTACCTCTGAGTTCAATCAACTTTCTTCGTGTTCCAGAGTTAATAAACGAGGTTCAGACTATGAAATATTATTATTTATCCAAGCTTCTGGATAGATATAAAAATTGAAGTTTACATTAGAGGCTAACTCGCCTCGTGCACGTGCCTTATCGCTCTCGGTCGAGGACCGTCGAACGCAGATAATCCGAGACTAGCTCTAACTGTATCTCCCTCGCTCTCGGTGTACTCCATTAGCTTGTCGGATGATACGTGGATCAGCTCGAAATAAAAAACGTCGATCACTAGAACGAATACTAAAACTTCTCTGGATAACAGAAACCGTCAGGGAAGTGAGAAGTCTCGAAACGATGTTCAAAACATTATAACGATTCTTAAAACGAACATCTGGGATTGACATGTTTCTAGAGTTAACAAGCAATCTTTAAATGCTAGTTGGCGAGATTTGCCATAGTGTTTCGTACGCGATAAAAATGTTTAATTTACGAATCACATTTTAATAATCATTACTATAATTTTCTCGCGAAGAAAATGGGTTCTTCCCATCGTCGATTCTTTACAGTTATTCGCGGATTCCTGTACTCCTTGAGTGAGCTAACTTGCAGCCTCTTTGAATCTTGGGTAAAGCTTCGTAGCAATTATACGATTGCCACGTGTTCCGACAGAATTCGCGCGCGGCTAATAATTTCCTACGCTCGGAATCAAACTTCTCGATGAAAGTTCCCGGGCGCGTCTGCCTTCCATTGTGCCGCGTGTTCGCGTTCCAACTTTCGCCCCGTCAGGCGACGAGAGTTAATTAATTATCGCGCTCGCTACCGTCGCCCGATGTCGTCCCTTCATCGAGATCACCGGCGCGTGTCGAGGAGGCGCCGCAAATTCGCGGCCGATCGCGTGGCCAAAACGAGCGATTCCGTTCCGCCGTGACTCGAATCGAACCACGACGACGGGGCACGGCTCCCGTAATTATGGCTCGTTCGATTAGTTCCCTCGTCAGGATCAGTTATCGCGCCAGATTTCAATCGCACGCGCGTGAAATTCGCTTCCCGATAGCGAGGCAAACGCTACTTCCTCGCAGAGTCGTATTTAAACGAGGCAGAGACCAGATTCGCGAGGGACTGTGATAAGCGCCATTTTTAATTACGCAAATTAGTCGTGAAAAATACGATTCGAAATAAACTTCTCGATTGTCAAAGATTTCCTTTGAAATTGATCGATGCAACTATATGACTGCACACCAGGACTTAGAAAATTAGAAATAATTTTATATAAAATAGTAAACATTGAAATATTTGCATAAGTAAATACTATTATGTGAAATATTACTATTTGATGAAATATTATTTTCCTATATTTTAATGAAATACTTGTTTCGCAATACTATTTCTATATGTAACTACACATATGAAAAAATACAAATATTTATATTCTATTTATTATTTCTCCACAGCCCTGCTGCAAACGAATCAAAAAATATGAAATTAAACGCTAACATCGGAAGAACACGTAAAAGACACGATAGATATTTTTAAAGAAACAAACGTTCATTATGTTATCGCAATATTGTACTATATGTTCAAAATATTCGATTGCAACACAACTAAAAAAGGGTACATCCGAGTGATTCTACGTCCAAAAGCAAGTCGAAAAAGTAAAATAACATTTCTTCGTTGGAAGCTTCCTTTCCGAGATAATTAAATTTGAAAATTTTTCTGGATCAAGTGAAAGGCACTACGTGTGGTCTCCCATGTCTGACTATAATCGTGTTTCTTCTACTTGGCCTCAACAAATCTTTAAGGCTGATTTTCTCGAAAACAGGGCTTCCAACTGAAAAATGTTATTCTTTCTTTTCTACTCACTTTTGTACGTAGAACCACCCTAATTCGATTTCACCACCCCTTCTGATACACCCTTCATACTGGCGACTCTTACGCGAAGAAAACAGTCGAACTGTACACTTTTCCGCGAGGAAACGTCGTATCAAAGCTCGCGTTAATTAAGAAGAGATCCGTCGAAAATGCAGCGCCGATGCAGTTCGTTTGTGGCGCGTTTTAAATTCATTTCGACGAGCGGCTTCGTCAAGTCCACGGAATACGATGTATTTAACGTTGGACAGAAAGTTGAGCGGTCTCGCCGGCGTCAGCTGTGTGTTGCTTCGGAATGGGTAACAAGGGAACAGATTGCAGGCTTAATTAACACCCCCCTGAGAACTCCAAAATTACAAATTATGCAAGAAGTACGTAAAAGTGGTGGCAACTCCTTTTTCTCTCGGGGTGTTCCTTATTGCATCGTTCCTCTGCTTTATCAAGAATTTAAACTTCCATTTTGTACACGTTCGAACGGAAACGAACCTCGCGAGCTATTTTCTACGAACGAAGAACGAGAACCGGTAAGATCGTCGATTGTCGCGTCTGCTGTCAGAAACGTTTGTCTTAAAAAATAATGTCAAAACTGACATTCGACTACGTTTGCTCCGGAGTACGTGGGTGGTGGAAATTTAGCAGCGGTGCGTTTGCTTTGTTTGTGTAACATGTGGGACGTGTCACGTTTGATAAAATGGTCTCGAGAAAAACGTTATATGCAGATGTTTCCTTTATAAAATTTCTGAGGCAACGTTACCCAAGTAATAATCTATCTTCCTGTTAATATTAGGTCCTTAGGTTCTTAAGCTCATTTTTCAAAACAAATGCATCGTTTACCAATTCGCGAAAATAAGATACAAAATTCATCCGTTTATATCTTTCGAATATTTTTAACGTTGGAGTAAGTATGTTTCACTGTCCCCATTTTCAGACGATGCAGACAAATAATTGATACTTTGATTTGTTATAAAGAAGAAATAGTTATCCATCAAGTCATCAAGTTTCAATCATTTTTCAAAACAAATGCATCGCTTACCAATTCGCAAAATTAATATACAAAATTCATGCGTTTACATCTTTCGACTATATTTAACGTTGGAGCAAGTACGTTTCGTTGTCCCTACTTGGAGACGTTGCAGAGAAATAATTGACACTTTGATCTGTTATAAAGAAGAAATTCCCGGGAATAATTGCAAGTAGTCAGCCATTTTCAGTCGACGCGGAAGCCCGAAAACGGTCGAGGGGAGGGGGGAAAAAAGGAGAGAAATCTGAAACGAGGCTCTCTAAAACGTCCGGTCCACGTGGCAGGCTGCACGGCTGGCGTATCGTCCTGGCTGCCTCTTTTCCATCGGCGCACCCTTGCCTGCATCAGCCCGTTCTCTGCCTCTATTTTGCAATACGTGCACGGTGCTCCACGTCAGCACTAGCACCCTGCCGGATGCAAGAACCCGTTCCCCTCCGGCCTCTGCGGCCTCTCTTTCCTCCATACGGTCGATCTCGATGCAGTTGCAGTCACGGGCGACGCTGCAGCTGCTGCCAGACCCTACGTAGATCGGCTCGACGCTGGCTGCTGGCACCGATGCTGTTACCGGGCTCGTTTGCCACTCCCGTCAGGCGAAACCGAAATTGTTCGCGCGCTCGTCTCGCCGTTTTATCGTCGCCCGTGGACTGCTGAACGGCGACAGCGTCGACGGGACCATCGTTCGACGAAATATCGTATTTTCACGGGGCTGTATCGACCGCCATAACGCGAAAACCGATTGACGAGATCGTCCTTCCAAGCGAGAACGATTTATAAAAGGTAAACTCGTAATTAAAGGGGGGGAGAAGTGACAATATTATTTTTTTAAAATTCTAACGCAAGAGTTTCCCGTGGATTTCTCGGAATAATTCAATTCATTTGACCTCTCTTTCTGGTAGCCCCAGTAATGATTCATAAATCGAACATTTATATCATTTTCACCTAGAAGATCTCCCTTCGAGCCAGCAAAACGCGAAATACGACATTTACCGTTAAAAACAGTTATAATTGAAGAATCATTGGAAAGTCTAAAATCATCCTTGCAGCGTATTGTAAATTAATTATCTTGCTAATCCACATTTGTTGCTCCTTACATATTACATCTTTTGTACTAAAGGGGTTTCTTCCCGTTAATAAACGAATAATAACAATAGGATTTCACGAACATTTGTGCAACTAGTTTTTCCCAAGATGGCGACGAGTCTGGTTTAACAGAATAGAACTATCCTCGAAGAAAAAATTGTTTCCAAACCGTACGAGAAGTTGCAATATTTGATTTGAAAAATAAACAAAATTTTATCCCGTTTGTTTAAAGTCAGGAACCTTGAAAAGGTGTTGTTTCGGACTAGAATTTGCTCGTCCCGCGAGAGCGGGTAGTTTTGCAACGATTCCCGAAAAATGCCAAGGCCAGACAGCACGCGCGTTCTTAAATAATAAAATCACGCGCCGCATTAACTCTCGCGGCGGTCGTTTCGGGTGCAGTTTGGCGGTTCGTTAATCGCGTCGGGTAGCGCGAAGTTACACCGCGGCTGGAAAATTTATAACGCGACGGATCCGCCGCTTTAACGCCGATCCGACGCACGCGGCAACTTCGTCGGGGCGACGACTTGGCAAAAGTTACTCCACCGTGAACTGCACGGCTACAGGAAACGCGTCACTCGCAGCTAGGGTTGAAAATACTCGTCAAATTCTCTTTTGTACAAAAACTAAAACTCCACCGGTGATTCAAATGTAGGGTAATCCAAATTGAGTGTCACATCTTTCAACAGATGGGACTACTAAACGAAATTGTAATACGAGGGTCGTTCAATAAGTCCTTAGAAAAAGATAGAAAAACAAATTATTTTAGATAGATTTTTCTTTATTTTTCAACATAATCTCCTTTTAGCTCTGTACACTTTTTCAAGCGTTTCTCCAACTTTTTTAAGCCATCTAAAAAGTAAGATTTCGGAAGGTCCTCACAATAGACATCTGTTTGGGCAGTGACCTCCTCGTTCGACGTGAAACGTTGTCAGCAGCCATTTTTTTAAGTTTGGAGAAAAAGTCACAGGGCGCCAAATTCGGCGAATACGGTGGATTTTGTAATAATTCGAACTTTAATTCCATGATTTTGGCCATCGAAACTGCACAGGTGTGCACCCGTACATTGTCTTGATGCAAGAGGAAGTTCCTTGCTTCGATCGACAATAAAAATGAAACCATGTGGTGGATATAACTGACACCTTGACAGTTGTCTAATGAGTCATGCTTACTAAAAACAAACCATTTTCGATGCTACGAGCGCCAGGTCTTGGATTTTCTAAGGACTTATTGAACGACCCTCGTAGTAATCTATTGATACAATTTTGAGATCCAAGTGTGAGGTATCTTTCAGAATAAAATAAAATGTGATTTCCTAAATATCTTGATGATACATACAAAGGAAACGATTGATAATCGTTGGACATGAAATATGACTTTTGATTAGTTTACTTAGAAACATAATATTGGTGATTTTTATTCTACTACGCAATATTTGAAGATTAGTATTAATAAGTAAGTAATCATACTTATGCGATTCAAAAGGCACAGAACAACCACTGACTAAATTCTCGTAATAATGAATGTTTATGAAAGAGCGAACATTCGTATAATTTAATTAAATTTTTGCTGAAAAATTAATTATAATTACCTCGTAACGACACCATTTCAAATATTAGAGGACGAGTTCTCGTTATTGGATGAAACTCTAACCAGCCATCTGAGTATCTTTGGAAAAATAACACCACTAACAAAGATGATTGCGTTTCTCTGTTCTTTTAAAGACACTGTTACTCTAAATTATGGAAGTAAGTAAGATGAGAGCATCTTATTTATTACGTTTTTAAAAAAATTCTTATCGATCGTGTTTACGTTTCACAGAGAATTCTGTTCAGATAATAACCGTTTTCGCGAAGCAAATTCAGAAAATGATCACTTTTGGCGCGTTGGGGGTCGAAAGTTCGTGTTCCCGTGGAGCGTAATTGCTCAATTATACTCAAGATCACGCTTAACGGATACCTACGTGATCTAATTACCTACTGGTTACGAAACGGTCGGTTGTATCGCGCGGTACACCCAGACCGGCAGGGAATGTGGAAAGTGGACGTGTAAAAAGAGATTCTAATACCTGGATTCCGGGATCTAATCGAGTTCAAGGCCATTTACCCGCGGCAAGAATGCTTTACTCGAGGCAGTTTCCAGCCAGGATCTCGGTCAATAGTGTAGCTCCGGTTTTCGGGAATGCCTGCAGCGAGGCGGGAGGATAATGGAGTTCTCAAGTCGCCGTAAACGGGAGGACGAAAACCGTAACGGTTCGTCTTTCCCGGGGGATAACCGGATCCAAAGGGACGCTATCGATACCGACGGTTCATAACGAGTATCGAACGAGACCGGACTAATTAAACTGTGTGGTTAATGGGTACACCGTCGACGAGCATCCTGGACCACGATTTTAATCACTAGCGCGTCGCGCGTACGCGTTTAATGATTCTCTCCGTAAAGAGAAACGATACTTCCGTTTACCAGTGTTTGTCTTTGTCGCGTAAAGAGAAGCCTCCGCTCCGAAACGTCCGCAGTTAAGAGATCAGTCTTATGAGAGACCTCAAAGAAATCAATTTTCTTTTTATTTCATTTTTTGAAAGTATATACAGAGTGTTTGGCCACCCCTGGGACAAATTTTAATGAGAGATTCTACAGGGAAAAATAAGACGAAAATCAAGAATAGCAATTTGTTAATTGGGGCTTTGTTTAAAAGTTATTAACGTTTAAAGTTTCACCGGTACATTTAAAGATCTCACTCACAAAACTGTACGGTTGTTGATACGTCAGTAAGTAGAGTTTCTGACGCAGACTGAAAACCATTATTACAAGCGGAAATTTAAACGTTAATAACTTTTTAACGAAGCCTCAATCAACAAATTGGTATTCTTGATTTTTATCTTATTTTAGCCTTTAAATGCTCCCATTAAAACTTCATATGCCGGATAATTGGACTATATCTACATATGAAGTGATAAAAACGAGGAATATAACCACAGATCACTGGCCACACATTATACTTGCGGTAAAGAATTTTTTTCTCAAAAGTGTGTAGGAATTCGGGGGTATGTCTAATGACCAAAAATAATTGTAATTGACTCCCGCAACAGAAAATAATTTTTTCCAGAGCGATTTGAAATTTTTTAATTTTGTCGAAAAATTTGTTCACCTTCCTGAATTTTTTCTCGAAAGTGTGTAGGATTTTGGGGGTATGTGTATTCACCAAAAGTGGTTGTATTTGACCCCAGATCTTGGAAATAATTTTTTTAGAACAATCCGAAACTTTTCAATTTCGCCGAAAAATTTAGGCACCTACCCCCTGTCGATTTTTCTTAAAAATTCGTTTTTCATTTTTAGTAATTTTGTTTGACGCCCTACAGAAAAGTTTTCTAATACTTTTCTGTAGGTACCCATGAGCTCTAGTACAAAAAAAAGTTTCACTGAAATATATTCCCTATTGTAGGAGTTATGGCTGTTTGAAAATTGGACCATTTTTATGGGGTTTTTCTCATTTTGCGGGGTCAAGGATCAACTTTTCGAATATTTTTGCAATTTCTACATATTCTCCGTCAAAATACGCGTAGTTTGCTTTTTTAAACATTAAAATCGTCCAATCCGTTCAGGAGTTATGACATTTTAAAGACTCGCATCTAATTTCGGACAAACATTTCTGGCCAGAAATTATATTTTCGGCGAGGAATTGTTTTCTCGAAAGTGCGTAGGATTTCGGGGATATGTCTATTGACCAAAAATGATTGTAATTGACCCCTGCAACTGAAAATAATTTTTTTAGAACGATTTTAAAAAATTTTTTTTTTGCCGAAAAATTTAGGCACCTACCCCTTGTCGATTTTTCTTAAAACTTCGTTTTGACTTTTAATAAATTTTCTTGACGCCGTACGGAAATTTTGTTTAATACTTTTTTGTAGGTATCCGTGAGTTTTACTTCACAACTAAATTTCAATGAGTTACATTCACTATTGTAGGAGTAACAGCCGTTTGAAAATTGGAGCACTTTTATGGAGTTTTTCTTAGTTTACGGTGTTAAGGAACAATTTTTCAATTATTCTTTGTATTTCTACATATTCTTCGCCAAAAGATGCGTTGTTTGCCGTTTGAAACATTAAAATCCTTCAATCCGTTCAGAAGTTATGATATTTTAACGATACAAGTGAAATTTCGAGGAACCATTTTACATTACATTTTTAGTAAGGAATTTTTTTCTCGAACGTGCATAAAATTTCAGGGGTATATCTATTCGCCAGAAGTGATTATAATTGGCCCCTGCAACTAAAAATAATTTTTTCGATCACTATATTTAATAGATTAATCCGAACGTTCTTGATTTTCCGATAAACTATTCCTGGAATATAAAGCGATACTGAGGTCGACATTTATACGTTTCATATTTCTGGATGCGGAGTATCTAAAAATATCAAGCAATACAAAATACCGGAGCGGAAGAGACAAATTTGCATTGGAGAAACTGCATCCGCGTAATAGTGGTTCTCATTCAACATGAGAAACTCTACTTAGTGACGTATCGAGAGCCTTATAGATTTGTGAGTGAGAACTAGTCACTGAGTGAGTAATGAAGCCTCAATCAACAAATTGATATTCTTGATTTTCGTCTTATTTTGGCTTGTAAAATCTCCCATTAAAATTTTTTCCAGAGGTGGTTTCACCCTATATATTTAAGAATGTACTGTTAAATTTTGAGAGATAAATGTTAAGTAACGTGGATTGTAGAACCTTTCTTGTATAGCCTATTTCGTATCTAGGAACATAACTCGGCGAATCGCGCTAACGGGTTCTCGCGATCCAACTATTTCATTATTTATTCCACCAAATTACGAGATTCTACGGGCGAACGGGAATGCCGTAATCAATTTTAATGCCTCGAACGGTTCGTTCATTCCCTTCGTTTTCGTTCCGTTGCTCCGCGTTAAAAACCGCGGGCGCAACTTCTCGCCGAAAGTTGAGAAATTGTTCCGACGAACGGAACAACCGCCGCGCGAGTGAATTTCTTCCGTTTCGGCGTTACGGCCGCGGGACTTTCGGGATAAAAGGGGGGAACGATATTCAATTTCATCCTCGCGTTTAGCTCGCGCCTACAAGCCGGCTTAGGGCCGAAGGATCCGCGATTGTCTCGGGGAATATCGAACAGTCGCCCTATCGGGCCACAGGCTACGGCGTAACAGCTGCCGTATTCTGGCGCTGCGAATAAAAAGGCGCTGGCGCGATGCGCGCGCGGGGGGTAACGGAATGAAGGTGAAGGAGACAGGGAAAAAGTAACCGAGGCAGAGCAGATAGACAGGGGAGAACGAAAGCGAGAAGAAGAGAGTCGTCGAGAGGCCTCGACGCCGAGAAAACATCGACGCTGCATTTACGTAGGGAATATTCCTGGGTAACCGTGCATCTCTAGGAAGCGTATGCAGTCAGACGAAGGGCTGGAGGATCGAAGGGAGCGGTACGGTCGTAGGTGGGAGAAGAGGATACGAGAGGGGCGGGGTAGGTGGATACGATACCGGTCTACGGCAGCTTGCTGGCAGCTATATCAGGTTACGCTCTAGCGCCCATCCAGCCGTTCGACTCATCCAACGAACCAACCACCCCCGACTCCACTCTTTCACCGCCCGTGCTCTCTCATCCCTCCCGCGTCACACTTCCTCTCTCACTCATTCTCTCTCGTTTTCTATTTACGCTCCTTTATCCGCCTGCTTCTCCTCGCTCTCGACCTTTTATGTCACCGAGGCTCGACATTATCGCGGAACACTGTACGCTACTAACACTGCCGACTACAGGATCCTTCAGCGTCGCGTTATAGACGATACACAGAGGCCGCCGCGCGGATTTCGTATCGGCGATATCATTCCTCGTGCGATGGATCACTGCTCTTCTAGCGACGTCATTTTACGAACGGTTTTCTGTCTCTGGCCGGGTGGCCATTTTTTAATCGAAAAGATAAGCCCATTCTTTCGCGTGACTTCATTTTCAGTTTCTCTGAAGTGTCTTGCAAAGAAATTCTACAAACGTTTAAAACGTCAGTTGCGGAATAACATAATTAATTCAATTACAGAATCTTAGAATCCTGTGAATCTTTATTTTATTTATTTATTTTTTTTTATACGTGCAATTTATTATTACTACGTTTAAAGTATCGTATTATGTCAAGGACTACCCCTGCGTGATTACAAATAAATAATAACATTTAGAATTTACAAATATATTTGTATCGAGTGAAATTCAATACGGCTGGACCGACACACGTCTGATCGTAATCGTGTTTTTCTACTTGCTCCGGTAAATCGTGTGAGCGACCTTTCATTTCTATTTTTATCCGCCTTTATTTATTTTTTATACATTCAATGACGATTTTTAATTGAAAATGCAAATCGAACGTATGCAATTAGATTCCGTTGTACAATTCTTCCTTGTCGACATAATTTGATGAATCGTATTACAATTATTTCCGGTACCCTAAACGACCACATCGATTGCGTTTACCTATTTTCTACAAACTGTAAAACGTTATATAGAAGAATTATAGAAGAACTTTAGAATCATGTGAGCATCCCAAAATTTATATTTCTCTTTTTTCATTATTTACTTTCTAGATATGTAATTTATTATTATTGTGTTTAAAGTATTGTTTATATAAAGGGCTATACCCTCCCGGTTACAAATAAGTAACAATATTAATGAAAATTAAAAATTTGTTCGTATCGAGTGAAATTCAATACGGTTGGGCCGACACGCGTCTGACTATAATCGTGTTTTTCTACTTGCACTTTCTACTCGATTTTCTCGAAAACGAAGCCTCGCACGCAAAAATTTTATTCCACATTTTCGACTTATCTTTCCACGTACAATCACCCCCTTTGAAGTAATATCAAATTGCACCAATCACAAAAAGTTATAAATAAACATTTCTAAGAATAGTGCCCGTTTATAATCAATCGATAGTTTTTAATCATTTCCCGATTTACCGAACCGAGTATCTCTCTCTCGAAAATTTAACCCATCTTCCCCGTAAATAATAAATATTCGTTCATTTTACTAACTATAGCAACCAATCCATAAAGTCAATTTTTATCTTATTTAAAAATACTTCATCAGAATGATGTATTCTTTCCTGCAAGGTTTCAAGTCTCTATAGTAAAACAAACTACAGTCTACCGTATTACAAACAACATATAAAAAAGAATAATTCAAAATTCCCAAAGATACAAATAATTCTGGACCCCCGAAGAATTAATATCGAAGTACAGTCGCGACGAAAGCTATATTTTTGGCTCCCAGAGGTCACAAAATTTATATCCATCGGGCGAAATTTCAATTCCGCGGCATTACGCAGAGGCAAAATACGCGGGGAAAGTTCGGCGAATCATTTGCCCCGAAAGCAGATAATTTAAACGTTACACGGAAGATTCCGTGGACCCAAGAAAACGTCGGTGAAATGAAAATTCATAGCGCGGAGTTTGAGGCGCGCTCGTTCCCGAAGTTCGGAATTGGCCTCCCTTGATTTCTTCGTCCAGCGAGTTATTACCCCGCAATTTTGATAAAACGTGGAACTTCTATCCCCCGTCGTTGCCCGGGCTGATAATCCCGAACCGCAGAGGAGCACGTGGCGGCGAGCGTCGCAAAGTCAGCGAACAAATTGACATTCGAAGGCTCGACTACTCGACCCGTGGATGGAGACGGTGAATATCTGCTCCGTGAACGATCACCAGCTGCCACGGGATCGCCTGGTTGCTTTCCCTACCCTTCCCCAAACCCTTTCTAGGCGTCGTCCTTCCTTCTCTTTCGCCGGCTTCGTTTCCGTCGCGGTAATCACGGAAACGAGATTTGAAATTCGAGTTCCCGCTAATGGCCGGTGACACCCGTCCACGCGGTTCGCTCGGTAATCGGATCGACGTGGCTCGTTTGGAACCCGTTTCTCCATTTGCATTCGTTTTTCTAGCGTCGAGCAGCGTCGTCCCGCCGTCGTCGGAGCCCTCGATCCCGCGACAGGAAACGAAACAAGGTCCCGCCGGAAACCTCTCTTCCCTTACTGGAATCGAGCACGATTCTTTTTAGCGCCGCTCGCTCTACTTTCAATTTCGCCTCCCGCGTTTCCGTTGTGTTCGGTGTTTCCAGGCCACACTTATTTTAGCCCCGTGGATCAACCACGAGCCATTTATAACTTATGGAAATCGGTAATACTTCATAAGCAATATTCAAACAAACGTATCTGTGTCTCGTTTTCGTGAAAATTATTGCGCACGATATCCGTTTCGAGCGAAAGGGACAGACTTTCTAAAACGGGACAGACGTAATAGCCAAAATACATTGGCATACTTCCTTAAAATCGAACGAGAATAAATGTAACGATTAATTTACTGGGTTCTATATTTTGATGCAATTACCTCCTTTCGTTTTATCGACAACTTAACGGTATTAATGACATCGGACAGATTATCGATAATTATTTAATCATCGAATGTCGAAACGCTAGTAATTGATAACTTATCGATTATCGTTAGCAGCGTCTCCAATTCAGCCATTAAGGAGGGAGACCACTGTGACGGATTGAAAGAATCCAAATTTTTTTTTATCTCTTTTCAATGCTTAGGCTTTTAAGAATGACACCCTAAAATATCTCTTTACTTCGGGACATTCATTTGAAATTCTTTTATTATTTCTACTACGGTGAAGGTTTCATATGAATGGGAAGTGTTTTTGTCGAGATAACTATGTGAATCAAGAATATTTAGTCTAGAGCGATAAGTGATGTGAATGAAAAGTAACAATAGACGACTAAAGTGGCCTAACTGGCAACTTGTTTAGCTGCAATCCAATTTAACGATGGCTATTTAGGATTAATACAAATAATGGAGATCCACACTACATCAAATGAATCACATCAATGGAGGTCAAAACCACATTTTTCAAACTGGGCGTCTCAATAACTCAGTCAATTTTCATCCGATTTACTTAATACTATTTTCTTCAGTTGCACGAACAGAATTTTCGATCGAATAATTAATTTCGACGTAGTGTTAAAAGAAATATTGATTTTGTCACAGTTTTTTGAGATTTTTCCTTCAAATTTCCACCATTTTATAATAAATAATAATTTTTAAAAATCCATATGTACAACTGAAGCTACTGTCTTATACTTTGCACTAGTTTTGACTATTTCTTATTGTAAAAATTTGTAAATATTACTGAAAGAGTAATAAATATATATGTGAAACGCCGATGCAAGAACAAAAAAAATCACGTTTTATAGTAGAAAACCCCCTCAAGTATTTCTTAATATTATTTTTATAGCATTTTTATATTCCCACGATGGGAAATCTTTGTAATAAGAATGTATGTAATGTCCAAGAATAAATGGCAAATGATTTTCTAGCAAGACTGAAAGAGTCGTGGATGACTCTCTTCATGACGAGCGCTTGCACTCGTTGTTTGTTTAATTTATACCCAAAAAAAATGGCCGTGTCCTTTGGACGTTCGTGGAATGAATTCGACCTCGGCGAAATCCTAATAAAATGAGTACATTAGCGAGATTGGTTCGTCCTCTTTTCGTTGTATTTCCGTTGATTAATCCATGAAGAGGTCGAAGGGTGGGATCGTAGGATAAATTAATGCATTAATTAATTAGAAGGTGCAGAGACGAATATCTGCTGCGACGATCGTACCCCTGACACGACTGACGGACGCGCCACGCAGCTGTCCGGGGGTTTACGAAATTGTGCTGGTCTGGGTGAATCTGTCCGCGAATCGGGGGATGATTTCTAGTTTCAGGATATGCCACCTGTCTTCTCTAACGAGTCGTGCGGGCGTTCATTCTCGCGCGACAACACACGCGGTGGTTTCTACGATTAATCATTAACCCCTTATCTCGAACGAGACTTTCTACTCATCGTAGAACAGCAACAAATTCATCCCTCGATCGTGAAATATTTAATTCAAACATTGCCAAGGGAGAAAAATTATTCTCTAAGAAATATTTTCTAGACGCATAAAAGTCTATTTAAAATTTATTTCAACCCTCTGAAAACTGCTTTTATCGTCTGTAACCGTTATCTTTCAGTTTGTTTAAAGACTAAAAAATATTTTCGACTACTTTCATGCAAGGAATAGCCACTTTACAGCTCCGCCAGCGTATATTCGCTCGTATGAAAGTCACGGATAAAACTTTCACCGCGCTTAAGAGGTTAATTCGAGCACCCTTCGGGGTGAATATCCTTCGTGACTGAGTGTCATTCAACGCTGAAACGCAAATATACATCGAATCTTTCGTTCTACGAATCGATCAACCTTCGCGTCTAAAGCTACAGAGTATCGAACATAGAATCGCATCGACGCTTTCCGCGCTCGCCTCCAGATGGGCACGCGCAATCTGTACCTTTCTCGCAAGTACTCGACCGACCACTTGTTCCTATTCAGGATGTCCAAACAGATTGAAACCAAGCTTGTACTGTGCGTATACCGAGGTCGAACGGATGAAGAAAGTTCATAATAAACGTTTTATTGAAAAGATCTAAGCATTCAAAGATTTACGGGCAAAATTTGTCTTATAGGATTGTATACGTATTATAAATTCTCAATAATATGTCCTGATCTACGATAAAATACGATAAAATAGAAAATCGAATGCATTTACTATTAAATGAAATACAGATGGAATATTTGACAGAGTTCAACAATCGCTAATGTACTTTTACAGAGGGAAGAATACTCGAATGTATAACAATTACATAATATTCCGACTCTAGCGATTTACGATCGGTCCCTGGGTCCAATTGTGAATTTTTCGCTCGAGAAGATCCAATTAAAAAAGTATACATACACGCGAGTATCGTTCGCCATACCCGCGGGAAAATGCGATTTCATTTCGAGCGCGTTTGTTGCGAAGTTATTGCGACCGCCCCACCGTGACTGGCATTTCGGAAAACACCCTGTATACATCGACGAGTTCGAGTGTGCGTCGCGTGGAACGAACGCGGTCGCCCCGTGGCCGCCACGCGTGATGAGGAACGAACGGAATCATAAATGTCCGATCTCTACTGCGGGGTGACACGGTTGCGGGAACACAAGCGAATCATGACGCTGCGAGAAGGTATAGGGTCGACGGGAGGGCCGCGGGAACGAAAAGGGAGGCCGGGTTCAGCACGGCGGAGAAATTTATGCCGTCCCCGTGATGGGATTTGACGGCGTAGACGTGGATTTTCAACGTCGAATCGCCACTCGGAAATGCACCCGGCCGGCCATTGTTTCGCTAGCCGTCCCATGATTCCCCAAACCTTACGTTCCTCTTTACGGGAAAAAACGCCTTCTTCTGCACGTTCGCGGAATTTTCACGGCGGTTGTTAAAGAACAAAAGGTCCCGAGATTATAGTTAAAACGGTCTGCTTCCGGAAAAATCGTTTTTATACAAACTTTTAAGTATATCGATATTTGAGGAAAAAGTATACCTTATGAGTGTGCTTTATTAATATACTTCTTTCTCGGATATCTTAAGTATTAATATGCTTAAAATGGTTTTCGGTTTATGTCGAACTGATTTTTGGTTTTCGAGATACCGTAAATTATGTAAAAAAAAAACAAAATTTTGACGTAGTTTGTAAATTTTCTGTACGAAGTTAAAAAGATTTTTTTAATAACTACAACTCCTTCCGAGATATCCTACTGTATTCACGTAACACATTCCTCGACCGACCATTCAGTATTCTCGCTTCTTCTACCAAGCAAATCGTGTCACACGTTAATAGAAACAAATTTCATATTATTTCTGGTTTAGATTCATATCGTAAGCATTTTTCATGTTTGCACGTCGATTCAACTACTTTAAGTTTCACGGTCCGCCACCCCGGGCGTTCTTCGTCCTCTGATCGCCCTAACCGAATATGTATCCGCGTCCATCAAGCGTACAGAGAGATAGCGTTAACAAGCTGTATATAAGCGATGGACCCAGCGAGTGATTTGACCGGGCGACATCAAAGAGGCTCCCGTGTTTCCTGCTCCCGGAGTCCATCGGGACATCGGGGCTCTCGAGTCATGGCTCGTATCGTGGCCACAAGCTCCGTAGGGCACAACGACGACGACATAACCGGTTTCGATGGGCGAAAGGAGGCCATCGGAAGATTTCATCGATGTTGGGGGGGGGGGGGGCAACGTTTCTGACCGCCAATCAGTCCGGTGGGCCCGATGATCCGTGTTCCCGTTGCCGCGTCAGTGAAAATCGCTAGCAATCCAGCATGGACGATTCAAAGGGGAAACTTTCCAAGTTTGCGGTTATTGCGACCGGATCGATCGATCGGTAACAGCGTATAGCTTATGGATAGTAAGCCGTGCAACACTCACCGGCAAAGCTACTTCTCTTACACTCTTATCCCTCGAGCACCGAATTCGCCGCGTTGTACGTATCTATCTCTCTTTGCCCGAAGGGACAATGGAACCAGCGTTCCCGAGGGAATATCAGAGGATAGGAGTAGCGCTTCCTCCAGCACAGCCGGCGATGTAGCCAACCCGCCCATTGGCCAGCGGTGAGAGAGCACTTCCTGTTAGCCTCGACCCTCGTCCGCAACCAGCCGCAGGCCGCAAGCCTCGACTCCTGCGAGCCGTAACCTCTAACCTCACGCTGTTCGGCCTGACCTCCTGCCGACAGCGTAATTGTTTAGAAACCCCTTGATCTGTAATTTCAGCGCCCGGCCTCCTCTCTACACGAAACATCGTTAACACGGCTTCCCCTCTCTCTTTCACTCGATTCGTCCCTTTCCCTCTGACTCCCACGCACACACGTTCCCTGTCTCTCCGCGTCCATCCCCCTTTCTTGCCCTCCGACGGACTCGGATGCTTCACCCTGCTTCGTCTTACTTTCCATCCGTCTTTCTCTATTCGCCGCCAGTCGATATCCCGCGCATGCACGTCGTACCTTATGCGGTTGCACCGCAAACGACCACGGGCGCAAAGTTTGTGTACGCCATTCGAGGAGGATGGGGTGGAAAACCAATGAGTCGTCACGCGAAAGGTCGCGCTTAATTGTGTGTCCCCTCGGTCAGCAGAATTTTGCTCGCGTTACCCGGTGATTACCGTCGGATGGGGTCGCTGTCGTTCCAACTGTATTTTGTTAGAACTGCCTCCGACTGTTCGAACGATCAAACACCCTCTCGAAACTAACGTAACTTTTATTTTTTATCTCTCCCCTCCCCCTCCTCTCAAAACTGCTGTTTTCGTTTCAGTTTCGCTTTGTTGTTTATTTGCGATTGGAAATGAAATTTAAATTTTTACGAGCGTCTCTTAACCACCCTCCCCCCAAACCGTTCGTCGTCGATCATTTTACGAGTGTAGTGATTGGAACGATAGACATTAGGAGTAAAATGAAACGAGTATAAAATTTAAGTAATCAAATTCCGTATGAATTATTTTACGAGATTCGACATAGCAAAGTTTTACGGCGATTCCTGCGTCCAATGTCTATTAAACAAATTCTTCTCTAAGCCCGACAGCTTCGCAGATACCAATAATTACTGGACCACGGCACATACACCCCATCGGCCACGAGTTTCGCGTTAATTTACATATTCATGGAACTTCAGTACTCCCGGCGAGTTTCTTTATTGTTTTACTTGGGGGAGAGAAACATAGAAGAAAACTAATAGAGCGAACGCACAAAGTACGGTAAACAGTAATAAAAGTTAAGAATGGGTATTCCAGCGAGGATAATATAAAGAGTCTGTCAGAACGGAATAACTAATACATCATAACTATGTAAATAACATCGGAGTCTGTAATTTACATAGTTATGGGCGTATCAGTTATTTCATTGTAATAACGCACCCGCCTCGTTCTCGTTCCAGTACCCGTCCTTACCTCCTACAACTGTCTCCGATACTCCAGGTACTCTGTCTATTAGCTTTTTAATCACGATCCAATGCATAACTGCAGAATTTAATGCGATAAGGTAATCCTGTGTGCTGGTAAATGGTAATTACGGCTCTTTATACGTTGGACTACGAAATGTAACAATGGAAGAGACTGCCTCGAACACGAACAACAATACACTGGGTGCCCCCGCGTTAATCGATCAATGACACAAAAGCTGTCATAATTATTAATGACTTTGCAAAGTGTAGATTTTACGTTCCGACGCGAAGTACTGTAATAACTCAATATTTCTCGTTCGATAAGCAAATACGATCGCGTTCAACTGCAGAAATTCCATTTTCATACAGAAAAAGCTTCGAGAGTGATTCTTCTTGTATCAGAGAATACAATTTTTACCAAAATGATTTTATTTTAGAACCTTGACTTTTGTTCCTCCCTTGGAACATTTTTTTCAAACTCTATGTCGCGCTTGTTGGAAATACCTTTGAACCTTGACCAGTTTCTTCAAAGTCAAAATTCTTTACCACTTTCCACCAGTAAAATACGATGCAATAAAAAAAAATGGAAAAACCCCTGGCCAAGGTAAATTTCTAGCACTTTTTTCTAACCGATTTGCGGGACACGGAACTTTCTAACGCCGAATTATTTTCGTAAATTTTCCCAAGAGCTCTACTTACAATTTCCTCCAGCTTCGAACAGCCTTTCCTCGCGGTGCAGGCCAGCGCGACGATCACGCCCCCGCAGAACATTAGCAGGAGGAACACCGCCAATTTCCATCCGTGATCCCTCTGAGGGATGAGCTTCTTAGCGGTTGGCAGCCTGGCAACCTCCGTGGTGGAAACGCCGAGACGAGACGCCTTCACCAGGACCGTCCTCAGCCTCCTTGTCGCTTTCTCGCACGCCATTTTCGTCGGGTTGCTCTTGGAGGCCGACCTCGACTTCACGTGCACGTGATCCATCCTAGTCGGGGGACCCTAATCGAGCGTCGCTTCCGATAAAACGAAAGCAACGCGTAAGGGCATAACAGCAGCCCCGAGGAACGACAGTCTATAGTTTCACGGACGATCGTCTCTTCGTTTCCGTCGGAAAGGTCTGATATTGCAACGAATGCAGTCCAGAACGCTCACGATATTATACGCGTTTCGTCCGCCATTTTCACCAGCGGTCACCAGTATATTTATACGTGAAACGTCAGGACGAGACAAAAGAAAACGAATGGTTTCGACCGACGGAGACGAAGAGAATCCTGATGAATTTCACGCACTGGACACTCGATCCTTTCGATTATCACTAAGTCCACGATGTCTCTGTCTGATCACCCTTCGACCGATCGCTCCGTCTATTCATGCGTTGTTTCAAGTCTAGCATAAGTTGAGGCGACGTTGAGACTACCATGAAAAGGCTCCTCGAAAGATTCTTCAGCTCGAAAGCAGCGACATGCTCGTTCCTCGAACTCCAATAGTGATCCGTGAGAAGCAGCGTCCGTGGCTTTTCATATTTCTTTCCGCGAATTTCTCAGCAGAAATTCACCGTCTTTTTCGCACGTTCGATGATCGCATTCGCTTAACGTTTTTGCGTGCTTTCGTGTCGGAAATAGTTCGTTTAATTCTTCGTGGCGGTTCTTGCTTCGCGGAACGATGGTCCAGCGGTATCGTTCGCATCAACGCTGTTGCTGTTTCTTTCCTGATCCACCTGGAAATAAAAGCGTCCGTCAGAACATCGTAGTCGCGTGGGATCGTGAGACGCTCGTTCGACGACGAAACATCGCGCGAAGCTTAATTGTCGAAACTACCCGATCGTTCCTGGCAATCGCAAGCCCGACTGACGACGAACGTCGGTTTATTGCCTCGCATTCCGCGCGGGATTGTTCGCCGCGGGCTGCGGAATCGTCTCGTGGCAAACACCGAGCCCGTAAGAATAGCGCGGGACGAATGGAGTTTCTCGAATCTTGAACGAATTTCACGTTAGGTGCGAACTGGTTGAAGAAAGTTGTTCAGGAATTTCAGGGAATTGCAAATACCGGTCGATTTTACGGGGTTGCGTAAAGAGAATAATAATAATATATTAATCCAACACTTTTCCACCCTATATTTTTTGACGTAGGAAGAATAAAATAACATTTTGTTCATCTCCTTTTAATGTTCGGTGTCTTAGGAACGACTCTCTAAAATATTAAAGTAAAATTCGCAAAGATCATAAAATTACGTGGCGATATCTCTCTCGCTCGTCACCAGAGGGCTACGCTCGACGCGTACCTTTCCCGCAAGTGATCGACCGCTCACAGAACTAATCTAATTTAACCTGAAATATATTATCAGAATAATATAAATACAACGGTGCAAAATGCCTCGAAGAAACGAAAGAAGCCCAGAAACGTCCCTTGCGTCAGAACAGAGTCGGAAAATTGTAACTTCTCGTTCCGGGGAACTTCCTAAACTACTAATACGAGAGGCACATCAATATCTCAACCGTATTAAACACACTAGGCTTATCGTTACAACTTGAACCCTTTAGGCTCGCCCCATTATAAACCAAATTGAGCGCAAACCCCTCCTACCATTACACTGAATCACCATTGTCGGCATCGAAGGCCAGTATTTTAGAAGACAGCCACGATGCTACACCTTGTCCCGTTTAATTACACGACCCCATACTGGTTGTCGCTGGCACGAAATCGTTTCCCGGGGCACAATATATGGCGGTACTAGCAAGGGATGAAATTAATCGGGGTCGATGGAACTGTGTCGAACGTGTATCGTTCTTTGCGGTAAAAGTTTCTCGTTGCAACCGTAAATTCCGTCGATACGAACGCCGGGGCGATCTTATTTCTGTCGATTTCAAAACCTCCTTGAAATCATCGATGGACGATGGATTTTTAGTACATTAAAGATGAAAGCAATATCGGGGATTGGATTATCGTTGGACAGGAGCGATATTACGAGGAAAATACTAGCGAGGAACGAACGGGGGCTCGTCGCAGGACCGTGTCCGAGGATTAAGCAAGAATTACCTTGGAATCCGGCTCTCGAATTCCGGCGCACTTAATCCTGTTTCTGTCGGTCTACGTACACGCACAACTTGAACGCCATTTTCTTTTACCCGTAATTCTTCCGTGGTTAATCTTAAATCCTCTGTTAATTGCGTTACCGCGGGGGCGGAGTAGGGGGAGCTTCGAGAGGCACGGAGCGTTGTCCGTGCTAATGTTTGCGCGGTATTAACACCCGGAACTACTGCATTTACGAGTACCGACAGAGAGAATTCTCTCGTCAGCAACAAGTCTGCCGTCTCCACTACGTTCCCGAGCAAAAATACAGTGCAACCGTAGATGCAGTTTCTCTAATTGGCAATTCGAAACAGCTAAACAACAAAATGGTACCACGCTGACGGGGTAAGAAAAATATACAGACTTGGGGATCAACGGTGCGTAGGAATCTAGGAAAAGGGGTACCGATGTTCGAGTGAACGAGTATAAAAAGTTTGGGGAACTGGATGTAAGTCTATTTCTATACATAGACTTACGTAAGATTGTATCTTAATTTAAGGGGGGAGACTCAAATAACAATGGATTTACATCTCAAGAATGTTGAGTAAAAGTTTTAAAGTGACATTCTTAATCATTATTGAAAAAAACCAAGCAGGAGCTAATAGATGGTGAGAGTGGCGTGTTGCTGAGACTGTGGGAAATGAAAAAGATATCGACACCCTCTTTCTTTCCCCCAAACGTACACAAACATTTATTGTCTATTTATTGAGATCTATCCAGAAGAGATCTGCTCGAAAGATGTTTTGGTCACACGCGAAACACAAACGAATGTTTTAATGCTACGTTGAATATAAAAAATAATTGAAATTACTATAAATATAAATAGGATAGTTCAATGACAAATTGTGGGTACACTAGTTCCCAATTGTCTGAAAACAAAGTTTCGTTTTCATGGACAATTTGAGTTTGCTCTAATAATTTGTTCAAACTTTAATGACCGTTAATTGTAAAAAGATGTTGAAATTTTAATTTTCTTTCGGTCGAAGTGTTCCAACAGACTGTGGAAGAATCCAGAGGTTGCCATGGGCGAGCTGATCCCGCGCAAATGAAATTATGACGATCCATTGTTCCCGATACGGTCGTCGGGGATAAAAACGTTATCGCCCGAGCGCATGCGTATGGAATTTTCCCATGAAGTCTATTCGTATCTAAATCACTTGGCGCTAACGATAATCTCGATCCAAGAACGTAAGCTTAATCGCGCTGAGCTAATTCTCGCTCGAAACTCCCCAGACTGCAATAGTCGTAACATTCGCATGAAAGCCCGCGTATGAGAACGTGCCAAGAAAGCTCACCATTTTCAGAGCTCGTACTCGCTCGGAACTTCAAAGTACTTTCCTTTTAATCGCGAATGTATGTAACTTCGGGTTAAAAGCATGTTAAAGGCTCAGCCAATCCGCGGGACTCGCTTTTCGTGCCCTCTCCGCCAGATTCCAGGATCACGACCCATCCCCTTGTCCCCTTACCCCTCTCAGACACTGGCCAATTAGCGCGATCTAACGCAGACACGACACTTCCAATTGGAATAGTACTACGAATGCGTTTGCTAATTTATTTATAGGTTACAGGTTATTCGAATCGTTCGAGCGACACGATTGGAAATAATTGGAACAAGGCAGTGTTTCGAATCGTTTTTGACGAAAAAATCTCACCAATCGATTGGCAATACCGTTACGGGTATGTAATATTTACATTAATTTTCAATTAATTAATCACGATTTACTACTCTTATTCTTCGTTCAATTATTTTTATTTCAAATAGTGTATCAATTTCTTGGAAGTTATAAAACTAGAATTTGTTTCTTTTCATTCAACGTTCTGAAAACTCCAATTTTTATACGCGAAATTCAAATTTTCAGCAAGATTGGAAAAAGTATGAGAAGAGTCACCATAGACATTGAAATAATTAATATACAATGTTCAAAAAGCTTCCTACTAAATATTTTTATTTTTATGCATATATCTATTAATATACTTTGTTTAAAAATGTCAATTTCCGATCGAAATTAATCTGAAAATATTTATCAACATTGGTGTTATTTTCACTCAAGTAGAAACCACTGGCAACAATAGTTTTCTGAGACTCAAATGGATAGATTTCTGTTAATATTTGGCTTCCTTTCTATTTTCCACTATATATTTTCGTCGTAAATAAATACTATTCTAGTTTGTTAGAACTCGTGAGTGGCATCATAAATTCTAATACGAAATTCGTTAATTGATTGGCACCGGGTTACGATCGAAGCGCATCGAGGAATTCATCCGTGTTGTTAACAAGATCGTCGGTCTACGTTCGACGTAATTCAATTCCAAGGTGCTCGTTTCGAGGGAAAATCGACCCCCCATCCCCTCCGGGGTCCCTTGGACCGTCGACGAAAGCTAACTAAACCTGAATAGGTGCTTTTTGCCGGCGGTATTAGCCGTCGATGTTGACCGTCGTGGGGTTGTACGATCGTGACTCCTGGGGATCAGCTCGTATTTTCCAGCAGAAGGATTGGTGCACCTTTATTGGATAAAACTCGATGAAGAACTACGATGCCAAAGTCATCGACCGGGCCCCTGGTAGCCCCCCCCCCTCCCCCACCTCGAAGAAAATGAGATACCTTAATAAGACGCCCATCGTCCCTGGGTGTAATTACGCGTTCCAAGTTCCGCGCTATTTTCATGCTGCGAGTAATTAGAATACCGATAGCCTCCGCGAACGTACTTCCTGCCCTTGCATCGTCCTCCTCTCTTTACTTCCGGCCAAGAATGCGTACCGGGAATCACCGAGCGCGCAACTTCGACAACAGAAAACGCGAACGCTTCCCGAGGAATCGAAAGCTGCCATTCTATTGGCGGTAGGGTACAAGGAATTTTTCAACAAACCCCCTAAAAGTTTTGTAATCGAACGGGGAAATATTACTTTACGGAAATATTATATAAGGTCGAGTAATTGTACTCTAGTACCGAACACTTAAAGTTTTTTTTAAATCATTCATAATATATTATGCCTCCTACATTGTTTTATTTATAATTTAACAATATTAGAAATCAGTATGAAACTACAAAACAAATAATATTATTATAATAGTTAACTGAAACTTTGGTTAATCTTTGGTATAGAATTTGAACAGAGCATTAGGTACCCCCTAGTACCGGACATAGCATAAGTTCTCGATTAAAGTCTTTAATCTCTCATCATCGAACGTTGTTGATCGACCTTGGTACGCTTTATAAATATTTTTGACAGTATCTGTAGTTTGCATTACCTTTTTTAAATTTAAATGCAAATGGATTTCGTTCACACTCGGTTTTAAATTTCCTTTCGAACGCACGTTGTAGACAAAGTAAAAAAAGGTGGACAGGATTATAGAAACTCGGATTGCAAATACGTAAAAGGACGTACCGTTGCCGAATTTTACCAACAACTATCCCTAACTCATTGTCAGACCTAACCCAGACACACTCGAGGCATTTACCTATAGCGTTCAAAATCGGAGAAGACGCACGATTTAACAACTTATGAGAAGACCTAGTATAAACCGTGAATCAGACCTGGACTATTAATTCGATAATTAGTTCTCGAAGTTAATTTAATTAACGTAACATTACTGTAAATATATTCGTAAATTTTACTAATTTCCAACCGTGCTCATCCTACAGTAAACAATAAAATAAAAGTAGCTTTGTATGGAATTAAATCAGATTTGACAAAATATGGATAATGGGTGTGTGACTTTTCAGCCGCGAGGGGTAAAAACGTACAGCGTGGAGTCGGCAGGAATTTTTCATTAACCCTGAAAAAGTGGGTGGGATAACGTTGCGATCCAAACGAATGAGAGATAATTAATCAACGAGTTCGTGTACATACAAGGGTGCAACGTTGGCGACAGCGGCCCATCGGTGGTTAATGCACTGTTAAAACGTGTAACATTGGGTAACGCAACGGTTCGGTCGTGTTTACAAATTTCCTCGGCGAGAGGGAAACGCATGAACGAAATCAAGCTATTTCCTGACTTGTCACGATTCCCACGTCCGGTAAATTGATTCTTTGGTCAGCGTTTCTTGCTCCGATCTTTGACGATGCAACTTTTTTATTTTGTTGAGTCTTTGTAACTTAGTACGGAAGCAATTTTGACACTTATTTATTTGCAAAATTATTCTTCGAAAATTTTCAGTGCCAAGTACCAATTCGCGGCGGAGAAAATATATTTGTTGTCAAGTAAAATGTAAACGTGGTCACATGATAACTTCGCTAATTGTTTGAATGTCCGTTTTGCAGTAGAAAATTCTGAAAAAATTCAAAAACGTGTACACCTTCTGGTAGAATGTCCATGATTTTTTTCAAAATGTTCTATTCAATGTAACAAAAAGAATGGAGGTCAAATTGAAAACTACGTTTTGCTTTGTAACTGCCCTAGTAGTGAGGGGAGTGGGTTAATAAAAATCATGGGTATTCTCTGCCTGAGGGCGTACACGTTTTTGAATTTCTTCAGAACTTTTCTGTTGCAAAACGGAATTTTATTGCCGTTATCAAGTATAGTATGAACAGGGCTATTTGATAACTTCAATATAATTTTTAATTGTTTAAAAGTCCATTGTGCAGTCGAAAATTCTGAACAAATTCAGAAACGTGTACTCCTTCTGATAGAATGTCCATGATTTTATTTTAGTTTCTCAACTTGCAGTGGAAAATTACATGTCCGCCCGTTTCTAACAAATTTTTGGTGGCTTCTCACTCTGGTTCCTATTATAGGTATAATAATTAATATTTTTATACAAAATTTTTATAAAAATTAGTTCAAGAAATGCACTTTTGAAAACGTTAAACATTTATCAGAAAAAGTTTCATAGTTATGCCCAAAAAATTGGTTTCCCCCTTAAGGGGCCCATCCATCAATACATCCAAAGTTCAGTTCTCTGATTTGGTGACACTTTTGCTCTTTAATTTTAAAAAAATTATTATTCCCCATTAACTCATTTCGGTGCTTAAAGTGGTACTCGTTACATTTACTTGTTAAAAACGAACGCTCCTTATACATAATTTAAGAAAATCGTAACTTATACAGGGTGTTCAGCCATTCCTGGGAAAAATTTTAATGGGAGATTCTAGAGGCCAAAATAAGACGAAACTCAAGGATACTAATTTGTTGATTGGAGCTTCGTTAAAAAGTTATAGAAACATTTCCGGCCACGCAGTATATTTTCGGTAAAGAATTTTTTTCTCGAAAGTACGTAAGATTTCGGGGGTATGTGTATTCACCAAAAATGGTTGTACCTGACCCCTGCAACCGAAAATAATTTTTCCACAATGATTTGAAACTTTTCATTTTCGCCGAAAAATTTAGGCACCTACCCCCTGTCGATTTTTCTTAAAAATTCGTTTTTCATTTTTAGTAATTTTGTTTGACGCCCTACAGAAAAGTTTTCTAATACTTTTCTGTAGGTACCCATGAGCTTTAGTTCAAAAAAAAGTTTCACTGAAATATATTCACTATTGTAGGAGTTATGGCTGTTTGAAAATTGGACCATTTTTATGTGGTTTTTCTCATTTTACGGGGTCGAGGATCAACTTTTCGAATATTTTTGGAATTTCTACATATTCTTGATCAAAATACGCGTCGTTTGCTTTTTTAAACATTAAAATCGTCCAATCCGTTCAGGAGTTATGACATTTTAAAGATTTACATGTAATTTCGGGCAAACATTTCTGGCCAGAAATTATATTTTCGGTAAGGAATTTTTTTCTCGAAAATGGTTACGATTTCGAGGGTATGTCTATTGACTAAAAATAATTGTAATTTACCCCTGCAACTAAAAATAATTTTTTTAAAACGTTTTGAAATTTTTTAATTTTTCCAGCTATTTCACACCTACTCGAATTTTTTTCTCAAAAGTGGATAGGATTTCGGGGGTATGTCTATTGACCAAAAATGGTTGTAATTGGCCCCTGCAATTGAAAATAATTTTTTCAAAACGATTTAAAATTTTTTTTTTTCGCCAATAAAAAGTACCTACCCCCTGTCGATTTTTTTTAAAAATTCGTTTTTGATTTTTAGTAATTTTGTTTGACACTGTACAGAAAAGTTGTCTAATACTTTTTTGTAAGTAGTCATGAGTACTATTTCAGAAAAAAGTTTCATTGAAATATATTCACTATTGTAGGAGTAATGGCTATTTGAAAAGTGGACCATTTTTATGGGGTTTTTCTCATTTTGCGGTGTCAAGGATCAACTTTTCGAATATTTTTGCAATTTCTACATATTTTTCACTAAAATACGCGTTGTTTGCTTTTTTAAACATTGAAATCCTCCAATCCGTTCAGATGTTATGATGTTTTAAAGATAGGTATGAAATTTCAGTAGAACGTCTAAACGAATAGTCAGACATTACATTTTCGGTAAGGAATTTTTTTCTCGAAAGTGCGTAGGATTTCGACGATATGTGTATTGACCAAAAATGATTGTAATTGACCCCTTTAACCAAAAATAATTTTTTTAGAACTATTTGGAATTTTGTAATTTAATTTCTTAATAACTTTTTAACGAGGCCTCAATCAACAAATTGATATTCTTAATTTTCGTCTTATTTTCGCCTCTAAAATATCCCATTAAAATTTGTCCCAAGGGTGGACGAACAGCCTGTACAGTCTCGGAAATTTTCGATCGCGTAACTCAACGTTTTAGCAAACTCCAATCCGCGGATTGATAAAATAAACTCTGTGAAAACTTTCCTTGTTCACCGCGGTGGATCTCGTCTTCCGGAGCTGAGAACAGATTCCCTCCTTCGTTCCCTCTATCGCGGTCGCAATCACGATCGCGCATAATACCATGGCAATCAGATTTAAAAGTAAAACCGTAGAAAAATACGACCGAGATAAAGTAGACCTCTCCGCACGACACGGATCCGAAAGATTCGCTCTAACCAGGCGCTCCGCGCTTCGTTACGCAGTCATAAAGGGAGAAATACGAAACCGCCATTACGTAAAATTTTATACCGCCTCTTACTTATCCGTAAAACGATTCCCAACCGCGTTCAAGGAGCAATACCCGTGATTCCTTTCGCTCGCGCCGGTTGCTGCCTTCTTCCATCTCCTCCCCTCGCGTCTAGTTCGTCATTTATTCAGTCGCGTTCTAAGAAAGAAATCCTGAAACTTTCGAGAGCTTCGCGCCCCCGCCACACAATGGCCACGCGTGTGGATTACGTTCGCACACGAACACTGTGGGACACACCAGACCGTCCCGTATTTTTCCCCGGTGACAACTCCGAAGCCACCAGCGTCTTTATCCGATCGGACGACTCGAGTTTACCTTGCCTCGTAATTCCTAGCGAACCCCCGACCGTCCCAGCGCGTGCACTCGACCTTTAAGGTAAGCGTCCCGACGATCACCGACGCTTCTTCCAGCCGCGATGAATAAATAAAAATCGGAGTATCTGTCCGCGTAATTTATCCGCGCGCTATCGGCCTCTCTAATCCGAGGAGATCGAGTCTGTCGGACGTTTCGCTGGTGCATCCAGAATCGGAGAAAATGGCGGTCGTCGAAAGGACGAAAAGATATTCGGGACCCGGATATCATCCGGTGATTTTATTTGTCGCTTCGCCTTTCGTGTTCCTCTCTCTTTACTGTTATTCCAGAAATTGTTATTATTGTTGCCCTTTTTACAAACTTACATGGCTAAAACAGACAGGTAAATACGAAATTAATCGACATTGATTCTTCGCCATTCGTAGGCTAGCGATATGTTAAAAGGATTTATTAGTGGAAATGGTATGATAATTTTCAAAATCAAATTTGTTGCTCGACTTAAAAATAGGGGTCGCCAAATTGGTTTTCCAGCGGGAAGGAAAGCATCCTGATCTCGAAGATCGGTTAAAAATAATCTAAGTAGGACGAGGTAGGATATAGCTACAGTAATGATTCTTAAAATGAACTCCAGACGTGATGCACCTTGATATTCTCTACAAAAAAGTATTAATCTATTTATGTTAAAAAAAGTCATTAGTTTATATGTTTTAATTTCAATGTTACAGTAGTGATTCGTAAAATGAACACACGTGATTCGTCAATTGAACATCTATATCCCTTTCAACTAGAAGATCCCCCTTGGCGCCAGTGAAGCATGAAAGACATTTCATATACGAAAGATGAATATATCAACCCTGGGCGGTATTCATTTTAAGAATCAACATTGTTTAAAGAATAATGGGGGCATTCTATCTATTCCAGTACCTCTCGATACATTCTTTTTAAGCATTCTGATGACAAAAATTTAGTTCCATTTTGCTTTGTATACGAATGGTGTGACGATTATGTATTTCCAAAACTGGTGGTGCATAATTAATTTAGCGAATGTAGAGGCCTAAAGGGGAAAAGTTCGAGGAGGAGGAGGGTGTCGAGCAATTTATGTGGATCTGACGGGGAATTAGGTCTACTGAAGTGCGTTTGAAAATAGAGATCGATACGGTGGAGGGGGGATAAAGAGAAATTTGTCCAGTATCACGTGGCCCCATTGATATACGTCGCCCCGTTACTGCCGCGGTCACGGGACTTGGAGGGCTTAATGTGATTTACAGTAGGGACAGAAGTTCGTCGCGATGGACCCCGTATGCTTCGAAAGCCCCGGAGAATTATTGGATACGTGACGTCGCGGACTGCCTTGGAGCATGCTCGACGCTGAAAGTGGCGGGAATCGATAAGACGCCGTATGCCGCGAGATAACGTATGCTCGCCGCGTCGGTTGTATCGTAATCAAATATTTCGCCACCCTGTACCAGCTCTACCAACCCCCGAGTCGAACCCGTCGGCGAATTCGTGTACACGCTCTGGACACACGCGAAGAATGCAACGCTTTCCGTCCCTCTTCGAGACACGTTTCGAAACCGAACGATGAGCAATCCTATCGAGCATGCAACAAATATGCTTTGTCTCGGTAACGGACACGTATCTCGGGTTTCTACTATATCTCCCCCGCAGAGAGAAAAAGAGACTACGGAATCTGGATTTCCAACGTTTTGTTTCGGAGCTTTGAAGGATTTTCTCGCTTTGGGGCTTCCGTTATTTGTCATTGTTAGTATTGTACATTTGTTCGAAGGGGAAAACCCTTTGATGCAAAAAGAAGCAACGTGCGAGGAGAAACAAAATAAGAATTGTACGAGAGAAAATATTATCGCTTTTAAAAGCACAATACCCTGCAAGGGTAGTTTTAGACTTCTTAAGGTGGCTAAATTGTTGGTTTATACCTGTTGTTGCGTGTACAGAGTTAGTACGCGGAGTTTATAGAATAAAATAGAGTTTAATTTTTATTAATATTATAAGTTTAACATTTGGAATCCATTAAAGCAAGATCTAAGCGAGGTTTTAAAATACGTTCTATCTATGGGATGGACACATTAGGATTCTTTTTAACAGTATTTAATAACGTATCAATTACTGTTTTAACAAGTAATATAGAAAATACTCTGGCTGCCAGGCAAACTGAACTGTAAACGAGAAATTTGATACGATCTGTTACCTTGTATTACTCTCAGCAAAGGCTGAATGAAAAGTTATGAATACGTTATAAGTGCGAAACAATGTTGATAAAACTGCACGAAAAATTTCAGTCGTTTGAAACTTTCAAGCTTTCTAGTTAAAAGGTTCTTTCTCCGTGTTTTTACTACAGAGGGCAGAAAACTTTTTAACGGATATTTCTAATAAGAATAAAATACTACGGGAAGCGGTCTTTTTACTCTCGCGTACACGGTATCTCGTAAATCGAGATACAGCCCCAAGCAGGAAGATTCTTCGTCAGAAAGCAATGAATTTATCCGTTGTCAGCGACTAATTAATATATCTCCATACTTCAAACTTTGATTAATTATACGTTTCTCACGGAAAATATCTGCAAATTGGTCGATCGTAAATAAAAGTTTATTCACTTAAATATCTATCGAAACTCGGTATTTCTTTGTTAACACAGAGTAATTATTTATTTATGGGCAAAACATTCATTGATTCACAAAAATTATTCCATCGTACGTAAATTACAAAGTTTCAAAAGATTGATTACCTGACAAAGAAAAAACCAATAGACACAGAATATTTAACAGTATCACAATTAAAAGAATTATGATAAATACGTCTGACGTTTCTTTGTAAAAATTAGTCAAGGTTTATTTTGTGCAATTTTTGAGTATATTTCAAGTCACGACACTATTTGAAATATCATTTCAAATAACATGTTATTTTATTTTATAATTATTTGAAATAGTTGTTTGAAATAATCATGAAATTAACTTTAATATTTGAATTTTCGAAATTGTGTTTCATTTGGCGACTGTAGAAAATGAGAAATTTAGAATTATATTTAAAAATGTAGGTATCAATTCTGTTTTCAGTCGCAGAACATTATGTAAGAAGATAAAAAATGCATACAATGTAAAGTTACAAAAGCATTGCAAAACTAGATTTCATAAAATAAAATCGTTTTGTTGATTATCTTCAGGATTATCCCTTTTGACCAATTTGAAATAAAGAAATAACGAAATAACTCTCAAATGCCTCTACCTTATTCTTATTTTCAAATAAAGGTACAGAAAATAAAGGTCTAACATAAATTATTTCAAATAGTTATTTCTTACTTTTATTTCAAAAGAAATTTGCCCGGATCTGGATTGAAATACGCTGGAAAAAGTTGAGTAACTTGTTGCTAATTTGTATTGTTGTTTGCGACTATAGACTGACTATAGACGGACTCCTTCTCCTTAAGCCTGATACAATAGAACGCCGGTTGTCCCGATACTGATTACGTAGGGATGCGATTATACTACCTCTATATAGACATTGATTCCATATCTCTCGATTATCCAGACAGGTAAACACAGATCCTCGTACTTATCATGTGGAAACAGCTCCATGTTTGCATTACGGATCGTCAGATCATTCAGTTCCAATATACTCTGATCTATGGAACCCCATGTGGGTCTACTTGGCGCGTCATGGACCAAATAAATCTACTCGCGAACGACAAAATTGACGTTTACGCGCCCAAACGGATACTAAAGTGCAACAATCACGAGCGTGTAAACTATACGCGTTCGATAGTTCGCGTCCAACGACTAAATATCACGGACCACGCGATAAACTTGCAATATAGAAATTAATAATCTATTCAAAGTCAAACGCAACTTGAATATTCGCAACAATTTTGAGAAATACAAAAGTGACTTTCCTCGTTGGTTGCTGTCGCAGTTTCCCGTGCAATAGGGAAAACAACGATGAATTTCGAATAACATAGAGAATATAATGAGACGCAATGGCGCGTAACGAGCTACAAGGAAGAAGTCTCTAACAAAATATTTATTTCATTTTCCAGAGATACGCCCCTCTACGAAACGACTAGGAAAATACTTGGCTCGACATGTTTGCCCGCCGAGATGCACCTACATCGTTATCTTACTTGTTCATTTTATATGTATTTTTCGTAATTTTCCGTGGTCTCGAGAATTGTTATTCGAAATTATCTGTGCCTCCTTAAAAAAATCAAAAATTTTCCAACTCGTAAGCATTATTTATTATCGAGTATGCAAGCACCATTTCCAACCTATTCGAAACCATCATACAAGCACTCATTATTCTTTACATTAATATAATGAATAAACTGAAAAGTGAATGCCTAAAAGCACGATAAAATTTATTATTTACTATACACTATGTAAACCTCATTTCCAATCTATTCAAAACCATCGTATGAAAATATTCATTATTTCGTATATTAACCCCTTGACTTACGATTTAATTTCAAATAATTTTTCAAGCGTATAGTATTTAATTTTGTTTAAATTTGTTCGTACATGGAATGGTCGCGAAAAAAATAGATTTGTTTTACGAATACCTCGTGAGTGTAAAAATACGTTGATTTTAATTTATAAGACTTGATGATGAGGTCTCATAATTGTAAAACTTGACATCAAGAACTTGTAACGAGTCAGACACGTAATTGTATAGCAAGGGGTTAACATAACGAATAAAATAAAATTAAGCGTCTAAAAAAAAGAAGATTTTTAAAGCGAATATCACAGAATATAAATCGTTTTGAAAACGGAATGCAACTGAAAATTCCTCCGGGTCTTTGGTGAACCGGAAGTCGAGGGTCGTACAAGTGGAACAGCGTTATTAAAAGGACGTGGAAGGCGCCACATGGACAGCAGTCGCTAAAATCGCTAGCTTCGCGACAGATGACTGAAACGATATCGAATAACGGCATCTGGCATCAAAGGCGGAAGAAAACTTTCCTTTGAAACGATTGCACCCTTGTTGAAGCGTTCGCGCGCAAATCGTCTTTGTTGCTCCTCCCGCCGGAACATTTCGAAACGAATTCTCGTCGCGAATTATACTCGAATAATGCCCAATTCGTTCGCAACGTTCTCGTTAGAACGATTGCGTACGCACGGGTTCATTAATTTTAAATAAAGATGGGTGCTTCAAACGGTAGAGTACATCGTTAAAAATAAAAAAAAATTGCACATCGATGGATGCATGGCCGTGGAAAGAGCTTTTTTTTATTCGAAACATTAATTTCTGGGAGATATATGATAAGTGCAAGAGACAATGGGCCGAATACGGATCGTTCGGAAATTTTATGCCCTATAAATTCCGAAATGTTACGCGGGCGGATGAAAGAGATCTAAAACCCTTTCTAGCTGTCTCGAACGGAAACTCGCGAATGATAAATTTTAATCATACATTTTGATCGAGACGAGATCCTCTCGCGTCGGTATCCGACGGATAATGAAACTTATTTACATAAAATACTCGTTAGTCCTGCGACTGGTGCTCGCTCAGCATTTTGATAACAATGTGGTCGATTATCCAGCTTTCTGCTCGAAGCTTACGGAGACTCGGGATCGCTTCTAGATGCTCCCAAAACTCTCTTGAAAACCTACGAAACCTTCCCTCGAAACCTATCTGTCCCTAGTTAAAAGTAGTCCATTTTAAAAATATTTAATAACCTTAATTAAATATTGATGTCACGCAAATTTAGACTGAAAATTGGAAATGAAAGTATATATTTCTTTTGAAATCGAGCATTTAATTACGATCGAGGAGTATAGAAATTGTTTTCTCGTCGAAACGTGCATAAGTTTAAGGAAAGATTGCATTTACAGGATGTAGAATATCAAAATGTCACAGTGTTGTGGCAACTACGAAGAGAGTCGAAGTTGGGAGTAATATTTACATAGATAAGAAAGTGCGCGTAAATTAGGATGGGCTACATTGCAAACTAATTAACAAGCAACCTTCTTCCAAAGGGTTACATTCTCCTGCCGCTAACTAATAAGCTCATTAAAAGTTCAGCACGGAAGTGACTTTATTAATCCATAATTTTCTAATAAACTTGTTTATTTGAGCCGCGCTAAATTAAGCCGGTACAAAATTAGTTTCTTAAAGCACGATTTACTCGAAACTGAAACTACCTTTCTTTCGACGATGCACGATTCAAGTGCTTTCGCGATCATAATATTCTCAATAATTCATGCGGTATCAGCGAGGTACACGATCCGAGGGGTAAAAAAACAAGGAAGAAGTAAATATTACATTATTGTTACAAGCAGGATATCCCGTCGCGTGATTTTTCAGCGTTCTAATTTTCGCTATACTGAAATTGCTATCTAAACAGACGATGACGAGGCCGCCGTGAATAATGTATAACAAAGGACAAAGGTAAACATAGTCAGAGACGAACATAGGCAAACAAATATAAACAACAATAAACGTGGAGAGACGCGTACAGAGGGAGCAGAAAAATGGAACGTATGCATATCGTACAACAGATGATTTAGCAGACTAGTGTTTTAAACGAGCGGTGTTAGGTCGAGCGAAGAATCAACAAAACAGAATCAATAGCATAGAAACGTCCAAAATCGAAAATTTTGCAACAACAACGGACCAGAAATATTCCAACATGGCCATTTTCGCCTTCCATACGCGAGAAAAATATGTTATATACTATTGAAGCTTCCTATCTCATAGTGATTAATAGTTATGGATCCTATACTCGTCAAATTCTAAAAGTATTTATCAAAAATTTCTGGTATTCCCCAAAAATAAAGAACGTGTTATTCTGGGTATGTTTCAATATCCATCTTCAAAATTCGAGCTAGATAAAAATAAATGAAAAATTGAGTAATTGAAACATGAAGAATTCAAATACGAACGAACGTAAAGACCTAATAAGAAACCATTTCCAAAGTAGACAACTTCCAAAGGCGGGGAATTCGAACAACAAAAGAATGGACCACGTTCTCAACGGTCTAATAAAACAACGTAAAATTCGTGTTTCGATCGCGTTAGTAATCCCAGCGTGCCGCGAAGCCTGAAAAGCAAAAAACATCGACGCGTTTCGTTACTCGTTTGACGAATCGGCGAGGCTCCCCGCGATCGTACGCAAATCCGTTCCCTTTCGTCGTTGGAAAATTTTTACGCGGCGTTTTTCCAGCGTGCAATGAACAGCGCCCGGGCGGGCGAAATACGCGCGAGCACTTCGCTTGAAACGCATCACGATATGCATGGATCGTTTCAATCCGAAACGTCGTTGGTCGAAACGCGTCGTCCTAAATCGCGCGGCTCTTTACGAGCGTTGTCGCGATTAAGCACCCTTCCAATCCCTCTCCGTTACCCGTCGATCGCGTCCCTTATTTCTATTTGTCCCGACCAGTCGGACGAATACACGAAATTTTCACCCGCTAGAGATCATTTAAACTTCTGATTCGGCTATCGTCGCCGGCGGCGAAATATATCGAATAAAAATAAACCATTGCCGGACGTGTTTTGCTCTTCACTCTGCAGGCGTGTTGTTGAACCCGCCCGCATGTCGATTGTTCGAAAAAAACGCTTTTGTGTATGACGTCCCTCTTATATATATATATTTTTTGTTATTTCCTATGTTTTATTTCCTTTTTTTTGGTTGAAATTGAATCGATTACGGGATACGTTTCCGTCGGCGGATACGCGACTCGCGTTTCACTGGCGCAATAAAAACACAGTAAACAACGTATCGCGATTTCTCTACGTGAGATTCGGGTCCCGTGGCACGAATCGTTTCGATCCCGTTTCCGTTGTTGGCCAAGGTGTAAGATATTTTATCCCGTATTTCCTATCGTATGCGCGAAACGAACCATTTGTCGTTATTCGCACCTCCGCGAATATAGGAATTCTTATAACGATGAACTCGATCCAATGCTTAATGAAACTTATCAGTTTTTTGAAGGATATTAATGTATGGGATCTAAAATAAGAATATCCAAGAAGCGAACCATTTGTCGTTATTCGTACCTCCGCGAATGTACGAGTTCTTATAATGATGAATCCAATACTTAATGAAATTTATCAGTTTGTTAAAGGACATTAATATATAGGATCTAATATAAGAATATCCAAGAACGCTAAGACAAGTCCCATATTAAGACCTTGCTGTTGCAATAAATCACGCCACAAACCAAGAATGGAACACGTTATGTACCTCGTCCAAAAAGACAAAAACGCACGAAATAACACAAGATTTTTATCAACCATTATCCATCAATAATGTGAAGAGGAAAGACCGAATAATGATGACAAGGCTACGAACAAGATACTGTAAACTCACACACGAGTACCTAATGAAAAACACCGAACCATCAACCTGTAACCTATGCAAAAATCATAATGACCAATCATCTAGTATGTGAATGTAAATGATACATCCTCCAAAGATAAAAATACAAGATAACATCGGCTATAGCCTTGATGTCACAAAAACATATAGAAAATACCCTAAAATATCTAAAAGAAACCAACATCTACCACAAAATATAACCACACCAAATGAAGAGAACTCAGCACCAAGTCGTTGCTAAAAAAAAAAGAATATCCAAGTTATCGGTGTGGATGCAATCTTAAAAAAAGAAAAGCGAGCTATTTTACCGCGAAACAAAACGTTCCCTCGAGGAATGTCGAACGACTTTCGTTCGAGTGACTCGTAAGAGTTTTCTCAACAGAGCGTTTACAAGCATAAACAGATTTCTATTACGCGATCCTCGTGCGCGTCGATTAGGTGAAACCTGCGACGGAATCCTCTCTCTTCGTTCGATCCGATTCGACGATCTTAACTGCCTCTAGTCACGCGAGCCGTAGATCGTAATCGCGTAATAAAAACCCACTATCCACCTCCGGGTGTTCCACCGTCCTCGGTGTATATAACTTAATTACCCGGACAGAAAACTAACGATAAAGTCGTGCTTTAGCGTCTCCCGTTGCTGCAGTGGCGGGACAATTAAATTGAATCACCCCCACCCCCTCCTCCCGGTTAATTCGACGCGGACGAATTCAACTTGACAAATGTTTTCCTCGGAAAGTTCGCGCTCGCTACGACCAACGGACACGACCGTTTCAAGATTTCTCGGTTTTTATTTACTCGGACGAAGTGGATGTCGCTATATTGGTAAACAAGACGGACTCGAAAACAGATTGCCTCGAAAAATGATTTACGCGGAAGCTGGACGATGTTGCGCGGGGGCTGCGTAACCGGAACCCGTCTTTAAATTAAATAAATTTAAATTAAACTTCGAAAGGAAACTCATTACAACTTTTCAGGAAAAATACATCCTGGACGTCGACGGTCCGATCGAGCTTAAAATTACTACTTGAAATTATAATGAAATTGCAGTGCTTGGTAGGGTGGAAATTTTCTTTCTTTCGTCTTTTATAATCACTGTAAATAAAAGTCTGCTACGAATATACAGGGTGTTCGACTACCCCTGGAAAAAATTTTAATGGGAGATTTTAGAGGCGAAAATAAGACGAAAATCAAGAATATCAATTTTTTGACTGAGGCTTTGTTAAATCAATACATTTTTACATTCACGAGGTATTTGTAAAACAAACCTATACTTTTCCATGGCAATTCCTTGTAGGAATAAATTTGAATAAAATTGTATAGTATACGTTTGAAAAATTACATTAAATTGTACGTCAAGGGGTTAAAACGTATTAACATTCTTTTGGAAGGCAAACTCGTGTTTACGAATTCTGTTGACGATTGACCAAACCTATTTTCACTCAAACGTGTTATACCTAAATTATTCTAGGTGAAATAACATTAAAAAACAAGATGGGAAAAATAAATTCAGCCTTGTTCGGATCAAGGCAATGTATTTTAAGAGTCCAGTCGAAGTCCAGAGCGTTTTAGGGTTCGAAAAGTCAGGTCGGTGGAACGGTTCGTTTTCAGAGAAATAACTGAACGGACGTAGCTCACGCGTGGAAGCCCGATACATCGATAATGACTCCGAGGGAAAGAAAGAAGGCAGAAAATGAGTAGAGGGCATCGGCTCGTAAATAAAAATGAATCGGCGTCGCGAGGGGACGATAGATCAAAAGGTAGCTGCGGGCCAGCCAGAGGCGAGCGACAGAGAAAATAAAAGAGAATTATTGAGGAGCGAAATAAATCAGGACCTGGTGTGCGTTCGACGGTGGCGGCCACGATGCTACCGGCGCGACGAACACATCGACGATGGTGTCGGAGGGCCTCTACACTCCACGCTTCGAAATGAACGCGATAAGAGAAACACGTGTTGAGCACGCTTTCTCACCCTCCGTCGACAACGTTTTCTCTCCCTCGTCCTCTGGTGTCTCGATATATAAATTCCCTACCCCCGTCCCGCTCCTATCGCTTCCTCGAATCCTCTTCTGTTTTTCCTGGGTGTCCTTAGATCGGTGAAATACCTGTTCCGTTCACTAATGCAACTTTGCTGACGTTTCACCGATATCGTTCTAACGAGGATCCTCGACTTCGATTTCGATATACTTTTGCAGAACTATAGTGAAACGACCCCCTTTTCTCGTATGCAAAATAGAGGGGGTTCCGCATTTTTTCGTAGACACTTCAACAGTGTGTTCTACAAGTAAAACCAAGACTAAAATGTTATATAACAAGAAACCTATGAATGCTTTGTTAAGAAGTTATAACAAAAATATGAGAACTGTGAAACTTGGTTGAAATTCAGGTTATTAAAATAAGAGAAAAAATTTATAATAAAACAAAATCAATCTTTTGCAAGTATTCGATGTCGTGAGTTTCTTTGCAAATTACTGAACATAAACTTGAACAATAGTTTAAAATTTTATGACAACAAAAAGTTATCATCGAAGAAAGAATCCTTCAGCACCCAAGATAAATAATAAAAACTAAACCCTAATAATGAAATGTTTAAGTTATCCACAAAATTCTACGTTAAAAATATTTTTTCGTGCCCCGACTAGCAGTTGCTCATAACTTCTTAACAAAGCATTTATGAATTTTTTGTTATATAACACTTTAGTCTTATTTTTATTTGTAGAACACACTGCTAAAGTAGATGTAAATATTCGATAGTTTTACAGATAGAAATTATTTGAGTTACATCCCTTGGTATATGAGATGTAATATTTTGTGACGCGAATCGAGCTGCTTTCTTTGAATAAATAAACATTAATAGGGGTGATAAAACAAGTGTTTATTGTGTCTAAATTTTTCTTTTGTTTAAATCTTTGATACTAAATCTTGTTCCATCTTGGAAAGGATATCACAGGGACAAACTAAAATTACAAATCTATTTAAAATTCATAATTTGGACAATGCAATTTTCTATAATTAATGGAATTAATTTATTTTTAGTTCCTTGCAATCCTTTTGGATCTAATACAATTAGAGAGCGTGTATTCCTGCACGAAGAAATTTACGGAAACAAGATTCCTTAAATAGCTCCATTTTCCAAAGAAACGTGTCCCATTCGATTGCATTTATCGAGCCCCCAAATAATTCGAGCCGCAAATGTTTCTACGCCCGTAGAAAAAGGTTTCTAGACCCCGAGAAGTTATTTTAGTTTTTCGTAAAGAAACACCTTCTCCTTCTCCCCTCTCCGATGCATTACGTTCGCCAGAACGCTTTTCACGGTCGATCAAAAGTCCAAAACCGTTGCTTTTGGTAACGATTAAAATTCAAACGCAGACTGAACTCGGTTTCCCGGCGCGTGCCTGAATTTTCGTCTCGTAATTACAACGCGAAAAAGAACGCGTTCGCATAGAAATATATTTTCCTATTTAACGTTGGAAGGGAGAAAAACAGGAGTAATTGGGAAGGACATGAAACAAAAATAACTGCTCGCATTAACGAAAAATCTGCGCGTTTTAGAAATGAGCGTGGCAAGAGGGAACACGTGTTGAACATGATCCCTCACCCTTTCCGAATCAGCCTGCTGTTTTCTTTTGTCCTCGTTTCTCCCCTGTCTCGACCCCTTTTTCCCCCCCGACGATCTCCATGTATAAATCCACCCGGTCCTCGAGCTTTGCCTTTTTGCCCCTTTCGCCCTCCGCGCCATCTTCTTCGTTCCTTCGATTACAATGGCTGGGTCATCTCGTGAATCTTTCTTCTTCGCGCGCCAAAAAATGGGATCCTTTCTGTCGTACACGCAACTGGGTCGAGTACACTATCGGAGAAAACGTGTTCGAGCAAACGATATTTTCGAGCATTTTCCAGCGCATGCTTCGTCGACTTTAAATCGACGAAACGGCACGCATAAAACGAGATTGTTGACGAGGGGTTTACGGATAATATTCATTTCACGCCCTTAAATGGGACGACTCGATATGATCGAAGTTTTTTACGAAGAAGTCAGGAGTAATTAACAAGTAAAGTGATCGAGTTTGTGTCTTACGAGCATCGAGTACGTTTAAATAGAACAATTATTGAATTTCCAAATAATTGGTATCGACAGGAATGTTTGAATATGATAACAATGAATATTTTAGAAAATCTGTCCACCATGTTGTTCTCTACCAACCACGTAAATCGAACAATTAATTTTAATTGAAAGTGATCCACGATATTTCACAATTTTATCATTAAGAAATGTATGAATATTTACATACGTACACTCTTAGTAGTGACTTCCAGTCAACGTACAAGTAAATATACAGTTACTAATATTCTGGAGAATCTAATAAATCACTGCTTTCAATGCATTTTTTAATTTTATTTTAAGAAAAGAATAAACGTGGCAATATCCTTGATACGGTTACAATAATTAGAGTTTTATTTACTAGAGAGAAATGTATCTAATAGTATTAAAATATTCTAATACCAAAGAAACATTAAGAATTATTATACTCTGAGAAAAAATATTTTAATGGAGGATCTCCTAGTTTTCGCCAGTCTAATAAAGAGCAGAATAGGTAAACGGCTTATCCAAATACAATTTGAATCACCGGGGACATGAGCAGCGTAACCCAATTTTCCTTCATTTTGAGAATGGGAACTCGAACGTAGGAAGTACGAACAGAAAAGTAATTCATTTTCTCAATATCTTTGATTTATCGTCGGTTCGGTGGTTTTGTTCTCGAAATTTTCTCATTTGTGCGATAACAGAGAATGGAATTGGTAATGTAATTTTTCGTCTATTAATAAATGGAAAACGTGAAATAAAGTGTTTAAATACGTTGGTATGCTCGGTTGAAATCCTATTTTGAAAATTAGCCGAGTACGCGAACGATTCGGAAAGAATTCGCAAATGTGTCCGACTAATACTCATAATTACTACTTGCGTTGGAGATTGTGAGCATTAACAGTGGTCTGGTATTATCAGTTACAACTAATTTTAACTACTTAGAAAGTAGAATAGTCAAATTTACAGAAAACAGAAGCCATCGTAGTGTCACAGATGCTCGTCAACATCGATGCAAGTAGAAATACCAGATAATGGTCAGACATAATGATCAAGTCGTACCGAATCGCACGGACACGAGATAAATTTTTCAGATCGAATTTCTAGAAAACATCGAGGAAAAAGAGCTTGAACGTTTCGTGCTTAAAGAAAAATGTAATTTCATGCTATTAAATATTTAATTTCTTCTGTAGATATATTTCTTCCATCGTCCGAAATATGAAACGACGAACCATTTTTAGATTTAATATTTCTATATTTATGCATTGTATATTATACGTTAGAATAATTAAGACTTCTATATCGTAAATTAATAATTTTATACGATCTGAAAAATCGTATACTACACGTAATTTTAAAAACACAATATTTTGTCGTTTCAAATTATTAAGGTATCGAATACTTTTCTAGTATACTATGATATTTTTTCACAATTTTGTTCGAAGGATTTAATGCTGCCAGATATAAAAAAAAAAAGAACAGAAATAATAGAAACATGCCGATTTATATTTTTACCTGAAATACGGGCTGCAGTGTGCTCGATATAGGAGTTAATACCATAACAGGATTGCTTTAAAATTCTCCAAAACGAAAAACCGGGTCACTTTGTTAAATAAACCAAATGTTTTTTCATTTATAACGTTAATGAAGATCTTATGAATGATTTATTTATTATATTATTACAGAATGAATGGTCGAATATTTTTACGCAGGGGCTAATCTAATTTGCGAATGACATAGATTAGGGATGCTAGATTTGGGAAAGCTCCAGGAACTCACCCCCATGGATGTTATTTTTCACTTTATCGTTTGTAAAATCTTACACAGCTAAAATTCGATTCAAGGTTTAAACGTAAACTTAACCAACGAAACAAAATAAATTTTTCTGGTAGAAAAGACTGAATTCCATAAAATGGCGTCACAAAATTGCATTCGAGTAACTAGTCTATCAAAATAAATTTTTGTCGTGCAAAAGGTTAAAATATCGTCGTGTTCGGAAGGGTTAGGGAAAGATAAGTTGCTCCTGCGAGGATATTTGCAAGAATTCGCGGCGGGAGAATTAGTCAAGCCAATTACCGGAGAAGTGGCATTGACGGAACGGTTTCCTAAATATTGCAACGTTCCAATCTACCTTGCGCCACGGTGTGTTCAAGACGAGAGTTTACGATACGTCGATCGGTATTGAGAAATAGGAAGGGCTCCGAGGTTTCCCAAGTTTCAACTAGAATTTGTACGTTCTCGCGTCGAAAAGTTGCTGGACAAAATTTCGTACAATTTGGCCATCTCTTCTCGCGCAAAACGAAGAAACGTTATTTTCAACTCTCAATTTCCACCTAAACACATCGGCTCCAAAACAATTTCATTATAATTTCAGCTTATGTTTCATATAGTCAGGTTATATAGAAGTATTATTCAACTTGTATAGAAAATGGTAAAAATTACAAACATTAAAATTGGTATTTTGGGAAATGAAAAATTGTCTTATACATTCAGCTTAGATAGAGAATAATAAAAATGACAAGTATTGAAACTGCTGTATTGGGAAACGAAGAACTGTGCAATAATGTATGGTCTACGGGGCTTGAAACGAATAGTTTCGATCGGTAGTCTGGTTAAACAACTAGTAATATGATTTTAAGAAATAATTTATCGTTTGTAAAGTAAAATTAAATTCCAGAGCGCATTATAGCAGGCCTAAAGGGATTAAACATGGAGGAATCGTGATCCCGGATGCATTAGATTTCAATTAGAAAATTACACGTTCCGATGGAACGGAACGCGTCGAATACCTAACATTCGAGGGGGATGCAAAGGTATTCGCGGATCGTGTAAAAGTTATGCGCGGAAACCGGGGATTGGAAAACAGCGGAGGCGTCTGAGGAAGGGGTCACGGACCTTCGGATCGTTCTCAAAGTTCGCCCGCGCTCGTCAAATACGTTCCGCGTCTGCGGCGTCTAACTTGGCTAATTGGCTTCCAGTTGGAGCTGAATAATAATTGAATAATGGAATATTGAGAGCGCGAGGAGGCAACGGTGCGAGAAACGAAATTCGCGCATGCCGCCGCCAACGGCGAATTGCGAAACGAGCACGTATTTACATCCGACAACACTATCTCTTTCTTTCTCTCTCTCTCTCTCTCTCTCTCTCTCTCTCTCTCTCTCTCTCTCTCTCTCTCTCTTTCCCTCCCTGTGGAAACTTTCGATGATCGTGGACAATTTGTTTCCTTTTTCTACGAGCCACTCCATGCACGGAATAATTGGATTTCACCGGGAACAGCAATTAAGTCCTTACACACGCGCCGAGAAACTGCACGCGACTCTCGTAATCCTCCACGGAACTGATTACGCGCCATCAGAAATTGCTGCACAGACTCCTGTGTGTCCGTTCGCATTTTATCTTTCCTTTCGTTCAAACATTTAGACGTTTTTGTGAAAAAAATCATTCAAAAAGAAAAACAATTTTTCTAAGGGATCTTTGTTTTCGAGAAAATGGAGGAAATATATCGCGTGTAACAGTTTTGAGGAACGTTCAAATAACGCTATCTCGAAAGCTAAGAGTTAGAAGAAAGAATTTAACTCTACACTCTCAGTTTATTTCGTGATTTATAATTAGTAGAACTGAAGCATCAAACAAAGAATGTTTAATTTAAAAAACAAGCGTAGATTTTTTCTCCGGTGAATTTGTCGCGTTTTTGTTTAGGAAAGGAAGCTCGTAGAGAGATTTTCAACTTTGTAAATTTCTTCCAAATTGTGGTGGACGGTTTCCTGTTCGATGGCGAGAAGTTGACGCGAGTTTTTGCGGTTCCGTGCGCAGCGATCGGTGCGATGGCCCCGGTTCGACGAGCTGCCATTAACATCGAGTAATCCTGAATCGGCAATCAGGGATTGAAAACCTTAATCGGGCAGCTATTCGACGTTTGACGGACAAGAAACGTTTCGCTGAGATCGCGGAAAAAGGAGGAGGATTCTTCCTGGAATCGAATGAAAAATGTTCATGCCAACGAGAAACTTTTCCAACCTTTCGATAACCCTTAAACGAGCGGGGAGCCATTAGGGTGTCCCTGGTCGCATTATTTCTATAATAAGTCATCGACTAAATCGAATCTAGGACTCTGATTTTTCATCCTTCGTTAGTTAAAACATTCTCAAACGAGGATCAACCGAAACGTTTCAGCGACAAATCAAAAAGTATTTCTTCGTCATTTATGTCACAGACCCGTTCGTTTGCAAATTATTTAACAGAAAATATTGGTTCGATTTTTGCGTATATTTGACTCGCGGAAACGTTTTGACATTTCGTAAATATTACGTAATTACTTCCAAACTATTTTGACTGCAAACATGCATGATCATTCGCAACGCTGCCGTTTGCATAAATAATAAAAATCCTCTTCCAGCGATTCGTTGGTAATCCCACAAAAAATATTCCGACCATTACATATTTACAATTGTTCATTGCATTTATAACTTTCGCGACCCGTATTTCGCGTATTCAGAGATAACAAAATTAAACGATTTCGGATAAGACAAAGTTACGCGATGAAACTAAGTTTGTTAAAATTTTGTAATTTTTGTCGGTGCAATTTAGTTCGAAGATAACGTTAAGAAATTTCTCTTTCCAATTCGCTCCTATCAACGGGAACGTAGCATAAGCGACGTTCAGTGGAATATACGCAACACGGTCAGATAAGATACCTAATTTCGAAGCTGACCCAATTATCCTCGCGTTTGCATATTCTGCATTAAAATTCTAATTTCATGCGGAAGTTTGACGCATGAAAGGGACCGAGCGGCGACACAGTATCTATATTTCCTTAACGCTACAAAAATTTGGTGAACGGTGCTTTAATTTTTCAGAAAAGTCAACACCAGGAAAGCGAGTTCCACGAGCAGGTCGCAGTAATATCAGCACGTGACTGCGAATATAATTTCCCACCGTCATCGGCAAAAACAACGTCGCGCCGCGTCACGTTCGCCAGTATGAGATATTGCTGATCACTTCGCGATTCAGCTATCGGGGGAGAGAGATCGTTGCAATTTCCCGTGCGTCGGCCTCTTGTTCTCCGTCTTGGGCTGCGGCGTATCATGACGAACGAACGGGGCTGGCCAGCACCATTTTTCTTCGACGCGAAATTACTCCTGGATCCTTAGCAAACGTCGAGTCATTGTTATCGCGCGGTTGTTTTTTCAACGAGAACCATGGAAAATCGGAGCGCCGAGTAAGAACGCGATCTTCGATTCCGCCCAGTCTCTTGACCCCTCGTTGCCCCGCGAAACAAAGCAAACAAGACGCTGGATCGAATTCCGGCTGGACCCGTACAACACGGTATCGCGGGCGGGCGGAGAAATCGCTTCACGAGGAACGATTGATTAATTTTTCGGAATCGGTCAAATTAAGCGAGCGTTTAATTGACGAGCGACGCGAATGATTCATCGGTGCCGCCTTCGAGAGACGAATACGTCGTGTCAATCCATTTTGTAAATTAGTTCTGCCGACCAGATAGAAGTTTAATTGACACCCCTCTCGGGTGACCGATCGCGTTTATTAGCAAACCGTGCCAAAATAAAGGGAATAATTTCGAACGATAAAATCGTCGTGCTCGAACCGCGGGGGTCGATCGAACGACTTTTCTAGCCCGAGAACGAACGCGGAAAACGTAAATACTCGGAAGTGGGTTACGCGTTTCAGAGGGGGGAAAACAAATATTTCGTCGGTGTGTAGCTTTGTACGTACCTATCGGTCTCGAGGAACGCCGTGCACATCCTTCAGATCACAAATCTTCATCCTTCGTGAACGCAGAATTTCTGCGTCGAGCGAAACGTAACTGCAATTGTTTCACCTCCGGAAGAATTTTGTCTTCCTTGTTCGATCTTGAATCAACTTCTCGACAACCAGAACCAAATCACAAAACACAGCACAATCGTGAGGACAGATCGTGGCCAAGCTGAACGCCTCGTGTTACCGGCGATCACCGATCTACCGTTCCGTCCGATACGTCTGCGAAGGCGTCGCGGCGCTCACTGCGGAGTCTTTGCTGCGTACCCGCCCTTATAGCATCGTGTTGCGCTCGCACACCATCCCCTCCCCTCGTTCCCCTTCCGCGGTCGCTTCTCGCGATCCCTCCTCCCCCCCTTTTGACCCCCTGCGCCGTACCGCGAGAATCTACCAACCCCTCCGCGTCCCTCTGCTTTCCTACCCCCTCGTCCTCGCCAACGACACTACCATGCACCTCACCGGGATAACGCGACCGTTCGAAAGACCAACCTATGCGTTCGACACCTTAAACGTCCATACAATTATAGAAAATGTGGAAAGAATATTATGAAGAAACCAGTAATTGTATTTAACAAAAAATATTTTCCTATAGTTTTAATGATCGTATTTAGAAAGATGAAATTTACTTTTATATTGTCTTTACACCCCCAGTTGCAAAATAAAAGTAACAGTAGAATATATCCCTTTTGAAACCTAACAAGAATTAAGGGGGTATTCTTGTCTAGAATTTAAAAGAAATCGATTTTTTTTTATTGCACTTTCTTAAGGAATTAGGGAGATGAAATTAACTTTCATATTGTCTTTACACTCCCAGTTAAAAAATAAAACTGACAGCAGAATATGTTCCCTTTGAAATCTAATAAAAACTAATACAATTTTTTTTCTTTTTCTGTACACAGTATGAGGTTTAAAACTTGTATGTCTAAAGAGATAATTTGTTGAAGCTACTTATTTGTAAAATGTTTTATTTTTACATGTTGTGCCAATGATTCCCAGAATATTTGCAGAAAACAAAGTACCCGTGTCAAGTTTGAAAACTTCCTTATTCGCGGAAATTCGGACTGCGTTGACTAGGTTACGAGCGTGCTCAAAAATAGTTGAAAGCTATTTTTACCAGGAGCATTCAGGGGCTGAACACAGAACGAGAAAACGTCCGAAGTTGCTGAACTTATGGCAACTTGTATCGCGCGAAAACCTGGCACCTTCGCACCCCCTCCGCAGGATTTATGCGTGGAACGTATTGGTGAACGTTAACGAGGTGGAGATTTCGATGTTAGCGAGACGGAATAATTTCAGACTACGAGAAACATTTATATACTATTCATAGACAATGCTCGTTGTTTGTACACCAACATTTATTTCGTTCTAACTTTTCGCGGAAATTTAATTAGGCACGCGTAATTATTCCCGAACTTCGTCGCTATATCAAATCAACGTGTACGTGCTAATGTATAGCAACGAATCGCAAAAGTGACGTCGTTGCCAAGAGGGTTTAAAATAATTTTAAAATAAGTCTAAAATAATATTAAAAAATATTAGAATTTACCTTATCCAAACTCCTGTATACCATTGACCCAAGTGTCGGAGGATTAAAAATGGCATTTAACAACCATATCATAAACCCAAGTTCCAGCACTGATTGTTAGGGTTGTTTTCGTCTACGTAGCTCGCAAAAAGTCCTCGTCGACGAGCAACCCTAGATCGAACGACGAATCGAATTCTTTTTACGCAAAAGTTCTTCAAGTTCTCGGGGTCGTCCCTGAGGAGGGTCGACACGCACTACGCTACGTCTGTCACGTATCCTGGGGGTGTATAACAGTGCGTACACGTCTCTCTGACGCAGACGTATGTCGGACTGTCGGCAACGGGAACCCCAAATCATTAATTTATCCATCGCCGGTGGCTGCTTCGGGGCAAACGGGTCGTGACATCCAGACTCATCAAGCTGTAGGAGGAAAGCCCAAGGGTCGTGGCTTGAGAAAACATTCCCTTCGAGAGTCCCGACCCCGGTGTTCTTCCCGTCCTTGTTTCAAACATCCACCAGAGGTTCCACGAGAAAGGGGAACGAGCATCGTTTAAAAAGCGACGCGGTTGTTACGAGATACCCGAGTGTTCCACTGACCCTCTCGGCCTCCTTTTTTCAGCACGTGACGGTACAATTCCGCGAAAAATCGTCGAGATACAACATTCACAGATTTCTCCTACGGAAGAATGTTATTTAAAAATGTATTTTTACACGAAAAATTAATCTCTTCTACGTCTTATGTGTTTTCGACCACCCTCTATATTACATATCGTTAAAATTATTCATTTTAAAATATTATGTGCAGATAAATCACTGGAAGGAGTCACTAAAAAAAAGTTAAATGTGTTTGACGTTCATTATTAAAAATATATAGATGTTAAATATATGTATAATTCTTCTAAATATAGAATGTTAATATATAATACTATTGATCGAAAATGTGGAATAAAGTTTAATGAACAATTTGTACGACGGCTGACCATTATTCATTATTTCTACTTGTACTTGTATTATTATAACAACCAGTTGGCTTTGATATTCTAGCACGCGTTTTCTATCGATCTTACCATATCATTAGTTAATTACAGGCAGTGGAAACAGGCAACACTACCGCTAACGAGTGCTAACACGAACACAAGTGGAATTAGCAATATATGGTCAGACACGATACTCGAACGATTCTAGCTTACCAGTACTTGCACCAATTGATATCGAAATCAAAGAATCGATACAGACACATTTCCTACCTTCCTCAACCCCGTTGCATGTATCATATGCAGTAAAAATTATTAATAAAAAAATATTGGAACTATAAACATTGCTCCTGAACGAAGTTCGTAAAATATGTTTTGACGAATCTTCCGATTCAGGGCCAATATTTCAGCCCCAAATGTATACGTTACCATCAGAAATGGTTGAAAAGGTCGATCCAAGAATGACCAGCAGGACATTCGTTACTTGCTCGCCAGGTACGGAAGAAAAAGTTTAACAAGTCTGGTATGAAAGGTCTCATTTATTCGACAACCATTCGCGAGCGTTGCGCCCGCGCGTGACACACGATCGCATTAGACCTCTGCATGAAGGGAATGGGGGGAGGGGGGGTAGAAAGAAACGTAGAAAATTGCTCTTGTTCGTATACACAACTGGCACCCAAGCGGGCTCGTTAAATCTCGAGCCGCGACGTCCGCGCCGTTATAAATGCTTCCGCGATACACGGAGGAGGCTGAAATATTTACCGAACGCGCGACTTCCAGACTCTATTCTCGGACAAATTTATTACGGCTAATATTCCGAACGCGCTTCTCCCCGGGGGTCGTAAAGCCGGTGCCACGTAGAAAGGAAAAAATACGTATGATGAATTATTGTCTCAACGCACGCATAATATTCGTGTCTGCACGAATGCACCCGCGAGCCGTTTACGCAAACCGAGTCGCGAAGCACAAGAATTTACGATCCACGTTCACGATCGAGCGAGCACAAGAGCCCCTCGAATGGTAAAATTCCATAAACTGTTTTCGTACGCGACCAAAACGTCCCCGGAATCGCGTATCAACGCGTACCGCCCGACGGTTTACCAAAAAATACACCGACGCGACGACGTACGCCGTCCCGAGACGTTTCGACTAGCGCGACTTAGTTTAACGATAATCTCAAAAAACCATAGAAAAATTTAGCCTCAACAAGGACGAAGTGTAGAAAAACGGAACGACCGTTGAAACGGTTTGTATCAAATTGAGTAAAACGCGAATACAATGGCAAATGTTACGCTTGGATGCTTTACGAGCTTGTGTGGTACCATCGCCTGCGCGCGTATGTAAAACATAGGAAACGTTTCTGGAATTCGATAATGCGATGGTACGTTGCTCCGATCGTACGCGTTATTAAGCGTGAATAAAAAACAGGCGCGTAATACTTGAGGAACTTGCGCGTTATTTCAGTTCTTTCTTTATACATTGTTCGTTTTCCGTTCGTTTTTGGAACAAAAATTGGCCTATTCGCGCGACGTAGTAGAAAATATTGTTTTACAATAGACTACGCATACATCGTTGGAAAAATACGATAGATCGTCGTGTATGAACGCCCGTTCGAAAAGTATTATTTTCTTCTCTTCTTCGCGACCGGTTGTTTTGTTTTACACCGTCGAGTAATCCTCCACCAGTATCTGGCCGAAGTGAGTTATCACGTAATCGTGGTAATACATCATTATGCAAAGTGGCTGTCCGATAATGAGACTCGCCCACACCACGATATTGCCCCATCTGGCGCCCCAATTCCGCTCCACCTTCTTACTTAGCATCGATAATGGCATCTGGAACATCAGTTAAAAAGTTTCTGCCTCGTGATGCACCCAGCGGAAATTAATATCGATACGTTGCCGACCGGTCCGGTCCGGAAAATTAAATAAATATCGCCGGTAATTAAAGCGACATTTTTATCTACGTATCGCTTTTAATTTCTGAGAAAAATAAACTCGAAGATTCGGTGATTTTTGCATTGCGTTACTATCTTACTCGATACGACTGATTTAAAATAATTAAATTATTTCATTGCAATAAGAATAATCAAGTAGTAGATATTTGAAAAAGTAGCAAGATCGATGACAGAAAAAAGGAGTTCAATTTGCAAATCACGAGAATATTATGACAATGAGGTATTCATTTAAATCATCCTCGTTTTCAGATTTCGCGTTTTGGTATTCTTTTTATAATCTTTGAAGGCTCTTTGGCTAATATATCGGTTATATATTTAATTTTTAATCTAAAATATTTTATTCAATAATGTGCGTTAATATTTCATCCGCTTCGACTTATAATGTTTCGGCTATTCTGGAAACAATCAATTAGGAGAAAATTTCTCTATAAACTGTCAAATGTAGCCTTTACTTCGGAGCGTTCACCCGGATCAAATTAGATGCGAATATCGGGAAAATAGGAAGATAGTAGGGCCAACGTCGGTATAAAAATAAAGACTGTTCTACCTGTCCCATCATTCCCATGAAGGCCCAAGTCTTGAAAGTCTTCAGTGGCACGCTGACCAGGTACTCGTGGAAGAAAGCACTGATGAAGAACACGGAAAGAGAAGCCATCGATTTTGGGTAGCCCATCTCAATAACAGGAATATAGAGATGCCTGCAATCCGTCGAATAAAAAAATTCATTCAACAAAGAAAATTAAAATTCGAAAAATTATATTTTATATTCATATCATATCCGTTCAACGCGTTGATTATCGGACCAGAACATTGATTTTAGACAATTGTAAACTACGTAACTTAGAATTTATCTTAGTACTTACTTTCGTATCCTCGCTAAAATTCCTGACTGCTATTCAAATTTATTTCCTTTAACATTCAGGTTTAACTATTCTCGAATGTTTACATTTCGTAACACCGTCGAATGAACTCATAAACGAACATTAAGTAAGAGGGCATCGTGCAATGTGTATACAGTGCGTAATATTGACGAGGGAGTCACGATTTCCTAATATAGTAATGATTCTTAAGATCATTTGTCTGAAACTGAAGTTGTGTAAAACTGCTGGATGCAAACATATTGCTAAGACATTCCATGTAAACACAGTTTATCTATTCTTTTTTTCATTGCCAAACAAAAAGACATTAGTTACTGAAAACGTTTCTTATGTTACTTTTAGCTGTGATAAAGATAACTATGTTTGTTTTTTAATATTCTCCTAAATTCTTAGCAGAATATAATGATCTATACAAAACTTGTGATTATTGCTCCAGTTATGCTGCTTACTGTAATTCTATATTTCCTCCCTAATCACTTAGAACAATTTGTTGCTTAGGAATACCAAGACGTGGAGACGTGAGTTTTAAATAAATCGTGGAATGTGGGACTCTGTTCAGCATAGATCGCGCGTCCACGAAGTCGGCGCTGATCAAGGCGTCTTGAACGGTCCAAGCCTGTTCGAGCCGTTTTAAGCCAAACAAGCCAATTCAAGCCAACCAAGCCGTTCAAGCGGTTTCGAGCCAAACAAGAACTGGCTAGCAAGCCAGCTTGAGCTGGCTCAAGCCTCTCCCGGCTTGACTTATTTTGAAAGCTTGCAAGCAAACCGGCTTGAATGCCATCTTCAGACTTACGTCCGGGGAGCATGTCGCCTATCTTAAAGTTTCGATATTGTGACCTCGAAGTCAAGTATATGCACTTGCACGTCGATGAATAGGGCATTATCTGATTGAAATTTGAACACTACGATACCACAATGTCGAATATAAGGGACCAAGCGTGATTTCGATACTCCGTGACAGTATCGACGATGCGAATTGCGATTGATCGCTCGAAACTCCTACTATTATACTAACACCATCGAAACTACGTCTCGAATGAAAGTTCTTAACGCTAGATTTAGTTAGAAACCTTTCGTTTCGACGATTATATCAAAATACGATTTTTCTTTTGATCAGAATATATATTCACGTCGTTACATCGATCATATCGAACACAAATAGCTAGCAAATAATATTTACGTATTTTGTAATCAAATTGACAGCTCTCGTAAACGTAGTATAGAAGTCTCCGGGTAATCTTAACCCCTTGACGTACGATTTAATGTAATTTTTCAAACGTGTCCTATTTAATTTTGTTTAAATTTGTTCGTACAAGAAGTGGCCACGAAAAAGAACAGATTTGTTTCACGAATACCTCGTGAATGTAAAAACATGTTGATTTTAATAGATAAGACTCGATGACGAGTAAGTAGCCTCATGATTGCGAAACATGTCATCAAGAACTTGTAACGAGTCAGACTCGTTATTGTATAGCAAGGGATTAAATAAACTGTAGCAAGACTGTAAATATAAATAAACTCGTGTCGCGTGGATGAACGCAGAATCACGAGCCAAAAGAATCAAACTTTTATCGCGAGAGAAAGCGTTGAAAATCGTTAATTGCCTCGCTAAAGCGATTTGAAAAGCAGGAGTTCGCTTTTCGTGGGGACGGGAGTGGATCCTCTCGTTTCCATTCAACGATCCCCCTTACGAGCCATCCTTCGGGACCGTTTCCCTGGCCATGCAGTCCGCCCATCGGTGTGTTGCACCACAAAGCAGCGCGAGAACACGGAAAGGGTAGCGGCGCGTAGATAAGAGGGGCGGTCGCGACGCGTTTAAGGATCAGCGGGACGAGAAACGAAAAATTAAAGCAATGGCCGCGGAAGTTTCCCTGGAATAGCGACACTTTGGTTGTCGGCTCGCAGCGGTAAGGGATCGTTAGCCGGCTGGTTATCAGCGGCGTCGCATTGGAAAGAAGAAAGGGTACAAAGAAATAAAAATGGCGCGAAGAATCGGGGCGAGAGACGGAACGAAGGGAATTCAAAGGTTCGAGGGACGTCGTCGTCGACGGTCCCTGAGAATTTCAGGCCACGCGTTTCCACCGTCGCGGAGGGTTTCCTTTCTCCGAAGGTCCGTCGAGGTTCCTCCTCGAGGCTCCCCTCCCTTTTCCTCCTCCTCGTCGCCATTTCGTCACCCCTTCAACGCCATCCTCGCGGAATAGACGCTTCGGAATATCTTCCAGTTATAGAGGCATTATAAGTGCCGCGGGGAATAAGCAGCCTTAAGTGCGCGCACCGCGATGCGTATCGGCTTTTCCCATTACAAACCTGAAAAGACGTCGTCTCTCGTCGACAGTCGACTACCTCCTCCCCTCCGTTTTCCCGTCGTCTGTGCCGTCTAAGTCCTCCTCCTCGTCATCGTCGTCGTCGTCGTCGTCTGTGCAGCTTTTCCATTTTCACCCGGCACATCCACCCCCTCCCTCCCCCTCACCGCCTCCCGCGGTCGCATGGCTGTGTGCCAGTTGCAGCCTGCAATTGCTGCTGCATAACTCGGCAGGGGTGGGACGGGAAAAAATGAAAACAACGGGTCTGGAGGCGCAGGTGGAGCCGGAAGCGAGCCACGGGCGAGATTCGCGTCTCTGCGTCTTCGCGGTTCGAAACCGATTACCGTCCGGGGTAATTATTCCGAAATTCGGTTAATTACGAGTCTGTTGCCACTTCACACGCTGCAGGGACGATCTATGTTGAAGAATTTTTAAAATGAATAGTGAAAATTCGTATTTCACTTCGTGATAAATATTAATTTAGTAACGTAAATAACGGATAGATATCAACCATTATGTTCGAAGGCATATCGAATTACAATGAATAATAGCAGCTTTTAACAGGATATCGTTTCGACTGCAAATCTACTAACTAGACATACAACAAAAATGTTGTTCGTCTCTTTTCTATTCTACATGCAAATATTGAATAAAAAATTACTTTTGATAAAATATCGTATATGTGTTCAGTTTTGCTCCTCACTGTAAATAAATAACGCTGTAAAGTGCATCAACCATTGAAATTTCAACGTTCTCGGTAAAATGTACTGTGCGTTCGCGAGAAGTTGGCAAGTGAAAGGAGCGCGGGTTTGATTGGATCTCTCTAGTTAAGAGTGGGGATGAGCGAAGCGAGCATAGTATTCTCTTGTCCCCTGCACCGTCCCGCTAACCAGTTTCTTACGGTCCGACAGTACAACGTTCAGGACAAATTTCATTATTTTTCGCGCGTTTCGGACCCAGTCGGAGCAAGCTGACGATATCTCAACGGACGAGCGAGAATTATCGGTCTCGCGAGAACCCCTCGATCGACGGATTTCGTCCGTCTCAGCGATACGGAAGGTTTCCCCGGCGGTCGTGCAATAACAACTTTTCCGAGGATTTAAACTTTCCTCGCCACTTTCCAAGTAAATAAAAACGAAGAAAAAGACCAAGAAGGTCGTCACTGTGGACGCGAGTTGTTAGCGGCACGTGCACCGCCGGGAACACGGAAAACCCTATATGGAAAGTTTCCTGGGTAACTTCGGTGATTGTATTGAGCTGGCCGGGATACATAATCCGATGTAACGATGACAGGGAAGACGTATGGGTATAAAAAGCGCCCGGCGAGCGGCAATCTTGCGCTAGTCTTGGCTACGAGTTGTTCCTAAAATTTTCGTTAGCTTTAACATCCGTGCTTACGTTTGTTCTGCCGCTTCTTGCCAGATCCGTCTTAAACTTTGCCATTTTTCTTTTTCCCGTTGCATAATACATACGTTGTCTCCCCATGTTTACATCTGCTGGAGCAAATACGAAGATCGAAGGACGATATAAAATTTCACGTAATCGTAAAATGATTTTTAAAAGAAATAAGGGAACGACTGGGAGTCGACGAATTTGCTTAAACCGCGTTACCTGTGCAATCGTGGTCGAGCCGAAAATTAATTAAAGACGACGTCGAGTGGTGAGTGTTCGTAAACGCGCCTGCGAATTAATTTTCGGAAATAAACGGTAAAATGAAAGGTATTCGTCGGTAGGAACCTGTAGGGCAGTTCCATTTCGCGGCAGAATAGTTTTCAAACACGAGCTGCGCCGGCCGACACCCTTCCAGTTACACGAACATTAAAAGTACTACTTAGAGTGGCAGCAGTTATATATATATATATATATATATATATGTATGTACATATACATAGGGTGGGTTGAGGGAGAAGGGGAAGTTAAAACAATTAGCCGCGCAGCAGTTTCCACGGGGTTAAAAGGGGCGGTGGTCGAGGGGAGGGCAGGTGGCGTGGAAAGTCTCTGATTCACGGAAATTTCTCTTCCTTTTCGGAGGCTAGACAGGAGCCGGGTTCTCGCGAAAAATGTAATTAAATCTCCTTAAAGCGGGGCACACTCGTTAACGAAGTTTAGCCGCTTAGGCGGAAAGAAGCTCGATCAAAAGTACGACTAGCGGCTGGATACCGACTTCTTTTCGTGCTCTGGCCCTTCCCTCTGCTCGCTAATTATCGCACCTCCGGCCATCTTTCGTTCCTTCCTTCGCGCCATTCAACACGAGCAAACGTAAGATTCTCGAGAACATTTACGCGACATCTGGAATACCACCAGACCGCCACCCTTTGCTACTCTACATATTTACACTCCATTTCATCGACATTTTATTACACGAGACGCGACCATTCGGTTTCAAGAATTATTTCCTTCCTGCTGTTAGCAGCAACGAAGTTAACGATTACGTCTAATAACGCAATTATAATTACAATTTATCGACAGACTTTAAAGTTAAGTGTCCAGAAAATTTCCTGATCTCTTCTTTACCAAACAGTGTCAAAGTTTTTTGTCATAACTCGAGAACTGTACGATTTATTACAGAGCAATTAAGCAGTCCAAGACTTCGAAACTGCTTACGACTCGGACGTTTTATTGTCCTGCAATCTTCTGAACATGAAATTCTTAGCCAACCGAATACCACGAGTACATTATGAACAATCGACGAGGCATTTTCACGATCCATTCCCAGCCGATGTCCAGGAATCTCGGAACAATATAGTGAGGGGAAAACTTCTCCCTTTTCCTGTGTATTCCTACGCAACCTTAATGCGATGTGTGAATGATAGAAATCAATAAATTCCTACGTCTGTGCAGATAAAAAACATCTGTGAAAACGTTTGTAGACTCGTATTAAGAGTTTTTCATTTTCTTTTTTTAATTTCCTTTCCCGAAAGCTGTTAACCATCCAACTTTGCATTCACAATCTCGACGCTGCGCAATTTATGATCTACGGTACAGTTAGGATATTTTTCGTTTTAGTCGACCCACAAAGGAGGTAAACGCCATTTACCTGGTCGAAGCCAATGGCGTATCGCGGATAGCGAAGAGAGAATCAAACAGCACTTACCGCACAGCCCATCGATGCACCGGCATGTTCCATGTTCTCCAGAAAGTGTCGATGTTATTCGCGTTCCACCAGTCGCAGTAGAAATGCCGATCGGCGAAATGCAGCAGTTCGCCCATCAGATTGAGGGTCGAATGGAATAACAAGTAGAATAAGCACAACCAGACCAGATGGTTCGGTATCTGTAAAGCAAACGCATCCGTCCAAGGTATTACAACGCGAATCGCATTTCATCGTGAAACGTTTATTCAAGAACAGTCGCATACGTGTAACCCTCTCTAGTTTGTTTTCACTTTCCTACAAAGAAGGAAAGTTCACTCGACAACTAAAGTTAAAGCTCGTATCGTTTTTCGAGGGATAGAAACGTTCAACTTACGAATCACGTTCGGAGTTCGTTTTAAGAATCATTACTCCATCGCTTTTTAAATGCCGACTTTCACGCTTCAATGGCTCCAAGGTGGGATAAAAATGTTCAACTTACGAATCACGTTCATTTTAAGAATCATTACTTGTGAAGTTAGAATTGAAATATCTTTCAAATTAATGATTTTTTAACATAAATAGGTTAATACTTTTTTGTATGGAATTACTACAAAATTTAATATTACTATTAAAATAATTAAAAAGTCCGTATATAAATTTGTATTCTAATTTTATGTAGAATTATTTATAAAAATTTATTTAATTTATTTTTCAAACAAAATGTTTGTAGTATTTGATAGACTACATGTTCCCATATTGTTAAATCTCAAAAAATGCTTTTTACGTGAAAAGGTCAAGGTCTGGGTTTGGATTGTTGTTGATAATCGTTTCCTACGTTTGCAATACAGACGCGTTCTGAACGGACGGACTGAATTTAGTAAGAACGTAGCATTCTATTTCGATCTTTTTTTGTTTTTATTACCGTGAACAGTTTTTCTCGTTGCTACCCGTTCGCCCCGTCGATCTTTATTAGTTCACAATGTGTATAACACGCGAGCAGCGTGGCCGACGGCTACGGGCACCAATATTTTGCTTCTTTTTGTTTCGTATTCTTCATTCGGGGCTCGTTAAACCGACGCGAATTCGCGTCTCTCGCTGTTCCATTGCCGTGGCCCCGAGGCAACGGCGCAATTTCGCGTAATTCTTAACCACTGTTAGCACACCGGAGGGGAAAGGAACGACGAAAGAAAGGAAATATGATAGTCGATGAAAAGAGCCAGGGGGAAACAATACGATACGCAAGATGTTTATAAATTACGACTAAAAATTGTCCGCGTGCTACATCCGCAATTTTCCCCACGTATTTATTAGTTTAAAAGTAATTTCCGCACCTTGATAGATCGAAACAGGGTAAATTAACTTCACTATGCCTCGATGTAATAAATAAATCGCGACTTCGTTATCAGTTCCGAACGATCAAATAAATTGCTTTCAATTACCGAGCGTTCGCGAAAAGCCTCAAACGCAAAAACTCCTTAAATGCAAGTTTATCGAGGTTTCTAGTGCACAATGGAAGAAGAAAACAATACTGTTCGCCGCTTTCAGTGACTCGAATTAACCAACCGATTTTAAACCGACTCGGTTTCCACAGTTGAAACACGTAGGCTGCAAATTCTTCTACCGCCAAAATGGCGTCCTAACGCATATGGTACTCGTCGATTGTCGTGTCGTTTCTGTTAATAAGTCTCGTCGAGATGTACTTTAGACGCAAACTCAAGATCAGATACGTTCCACGGTACAAATCAATTTCACGACAATGTCTCTTCTTCTTCCCGTTGACACAGAATCCCCCTAGTAGCGGGGATGAAATTTCCACGTTTAACGAAAGGTGCCTCCGCGCATTTAACGTGGGAATACCGTTCGCGTTCCAATTTGAAGCGGAACGAAGCAAAGACGCGGTCGCAATGAAATCGCCTGGCAAGGATCAGAAGGATTCCCGTCGGGCCGCGGTCGTCCAAGGAAGAATTTCGAAGTTATTTCGTTCCGAATGTCTTCTCTAATTCGCCCTGGAGCGACTCCGTGCTTCCGTCGGCCCTTTGCGCGCTACGAAAGGACTTAATAATGTTGCCAAGCACAAAGGTCAAGTCTCCCGTGCCGGCAGGCATTCGCGGCACTTTTATGGAAACAGAGAAGAAGACACCCTTCGTCGGTCCTGTTTTCTCTCTTTCCTCCCCCAACGCCGTGGCTCTGCGACGAGTCCACCTATCCCGCAAAAACTTACCTCGACGTTTTAATTTCGTTTACCCCGGCTTGCTACGGACGGTCGAAGAGAAGCCGACGAGGGGGGAGGACAGCGGTTGGAGGGTCGGATAAAACCTGGTGAACCGTTTGAGACACGCCGATGATACCACAAAGGAAAAAGCGGCAGCGTAAACTTTCAGCCGACTTCCTGGCCAGAGGCTATCTCGGAACGGAACGCCTTCCACCCTCGACAAGAGCCTCCATCGAGGGGGAAAAATCTTGGCGGATGATATGCGACACGGTAAAGCGAAAGATGAGGGGAATTTGAATTTTCTCGGCTCGTTTGCTCGACCCATGGCAACCAACTTCTCCTATTAAAGGTCGATTTTTCAATGAACTTCGAACTTTGCTATCAGCGTCCTCCACCCTTTCGTTCGACGGGACGAATCTCATTTCTCCAGGATGCGACTCTTTCATCGTTCGACGTACATTACACCTTCACGCTCGCCCAATCATTTTTTTTTTTTAATACTCCACATAATAATTTTTCTTCTTTTTTTTACGAGGCATATGGAACTTCATGAGAGGTTTATTTCGGCTAAACAGGGGTGCATAATAAGGTCAGTTGCCCTAATATGGAATACGTTCCTAATTTGGAACACCGCAATATAAACGATGAATGCAATTGATTACGATTGTCATTTGTTACAACTAGCGTGCATATGTCCGAATTCCAAAGCAACACATGTTCGTAAAAGAATATTAAAGAAAATATTACAGTTTGACTTTTTGAAAGGTGATCTTTGGCCTAATATTATACATAATAAGGTAAGTGTATAACATGTGTATAAAAAAAAGTATTCCATGTTAGGGCAACTGCTCTACAAGTACACTTATATTGTAATTTTCACTGCTTTTGTGTAAATCTTTTTTTATCAGACGGAATATGCGCGAATAAATGTAACAGAATCTAACAGAATTGAACAAAAATATATTTTTAAGTTCAAGAATATAAGAATACTATTAACGTTTATTATAGATAACCGTAAGCTTTCTAGGACACGTAATTATTTAACACCTTCGTTTCTCGAATATAAATTTGCCGTTTAAAATGTAATATCTAAAAATATCGAAGTCTTGTCGATTCGGATATTAAAGAATCATAGACTTTGGGTCGCGTGCCAAGTTTCACGTCCCGAAAATCTGATCGTGAAACGGTGATTTAGCGATCCTTACAGAAAGATAGATTTTTGATATAGCGTCTCGTATCGCGTTCTCCGGCGAGAAACAATGACAAAGCGATCAAGCAATTTCGCCGCCCTCGCGAGCTCACGTCTACGAAGTTTGCTCGATTCCACCGCCACCCTCTCGTCGGTTCCTGATTGTTATTCTTACATCCTGCTCTGTTCATACGATAACAGCTACTCCCTAGATTACACAGGGGGCGTACAGACCCCCGCTGCAGTAAATACTGCGCGACGTGCTCCCGGGAGACTCGCCTCTCGCGAAAAAAAGAACATGAAAACGTCGTGCACGGCACGGAGGTTGCACCGATCGAGAAGAAAATGGAAAATATCGATTAGCAGCTTAATATAATGCAAAGCTAGATAGACGAACTCGGGGCAAAACTACCCCCTCGGTCCCGTGCCGCCCTTTTTACGCGATACAGCAACGATAGCACCGGATCCCGTGTCCATATTACGTTCGGCTGTCGATAAGTATAGTGTTCAGTCGTATACTTACAACCTATTAGAAAAATTATATTTTCCGACTTTTCTGCTGCAAATTAACCAGCAACTTTTTATCCGTTTCAGAATTGCAGAACTTTGGATTAAAATTAAATGTACCGTTGTAAATACGTAATTTTATTATACGCGGTCGCGTCGAATCAACGTAACATTATCAAAGAAAAATATTTAATTTAAAGTTCAGAGCATGCATTCGCGATTTTATTTTGCCCTGAAGAAAGCAAGTTTATGATACATTTTTATTTATTTATACAGCAGTATGCATTATGTAGTAACTGTGTTGGTAGTATGAAATTAATAATAACAAACTTCTTTGTTACAACTCGTCCGTTTAAGCTAAATTTGTTTAAGTTGGTCGCGTGACATTAAAGACATTTACTGTCACGGTAATAAATAAGGCGAATTTAATGTTGCAGGAACACGCAACGTCACCGACTTTCACAAACAGAGTATATCAAAAAGTTATTAAGAAAGTCAGTGCTCCTTCCGGAGAAGGATAGACAATTCAAGCCATCAGAGAATATGGTCGATAGAAGTTCAGACGTTTCATTTGTCTCTCGCAATTTAACTTTAAACGCACTTTCTTCGGTCCTGATTTTCACCTTAATTTGCTCCGTAAAATCGTCCCCTTGAGTTATTACCCACCTGTAGATAAATACCCTGAATATAGGATAGTGACGCAACAGATAATAAATATTCCTAGAGTTTCAACCCTGAATGTTCTTCTCTTTGAGATTCTGCCAATCGAATCAAACTTACTGTTGCAAGGTGTCCCAGTAATTGAAATACAACCAACTGGGTGACTTTACGTGTAAGAATACCATTTTCTAGCGTGACTAACAAACTCGCGACTCTGTATACCACAACAAACAATTACTCTGATGGAACGAACCTCAGGAGGTAAATATTCTATTTACAGAACTATCCTAATCAAACACCCGTTGACTATTTGTTGGACATCCATGCACTTAGCCAATTAGAAAGGAGTATGAATTGCAGCCACGACAAACGATGATCGACAACTAAATAACCCGAATTTAATTTGCTTTCAACCTCAAATAAAAATATTAGAACTAGAACAGTGGTTAAAATTGTAAAAAATTTACTCATTAAGATTTTTAAAAATTAACTGTAGCATTATACATTTCATAATCAATACACTATAATTGATCTAGCGTTAATATCGTACGAAAAATGGTTGTTTCGATCCGTGTACGCAAACTTTAACGACAGACCGCTACTGTGCATATCGGAAATTCGAGCCCCTCGAATCCCACCCTCGCGTGTTCTTGGATCCAATATGACTGCATTATCGATGGAAATCGATCTGCCAGCCTCGGCATATATACATAAAGCGCACATTACGGCTACGCATCTCTGCGAGATACTGTAGGCAAGGTCGTCCCCGAATAAAAGAGCAAAGGAACCCTGAAATCCCTCCACTGTGTCAGCTGCCACTTCTTTTTTGTCGGAGGAATCGCGCGTCAAAGAGATTCCGAAACGAAGCGACGAGTGGACGGAGCTAAGGGACGCGCTCGTATAAAGCAAATCGATCCAAGGAAACGACCTCGTAGGCAGCGAACTGCAGGAAAATTGCGTTTCCCCATTACGACGAGATTAAAGTCTCGTCCTACATTGCAGTTCCGCCTCCGCTTTTCGCCGTCCCCCCTCCCCCTTCGTCATCATCGTCCGAGCCGGACCGAAGGGGTGGACCACCCCTCTGTCTTCGACGTTCGTATATAAGAACCGCAATTAACCCCACGACGACCACGGGGGTTACCCGATGCGACCAGTTATTTGCGGTGTAAACGAAAATAAGGGCTCGCGCAGGAGGGCCATTCGCGTTTAAACCGAGCGATTCTCTGCCTTTTCCCGTCATTTTCTCTTCCTTTTGTGACGAAAGAGTAGCTTTCCTCCTTCTAGCCGTTGATAACTACGATAAAACCTTTGTATCTTTTTGATATCAGAAGCTACAACATACCGATATTAAGGAATGATTTATTTTCGGTACAATAAAAATTAATAGAAATTAAGACAGTCAACGTCCTCAAACTTAAATATATTCATATTACACCTATTTGCTGCCTGGAAAACACTAAAATTGCATGCGTTGTATTTCGTGTGCAAGAATTAATTAATTAATTAATTTTGGCTTCTTCGACTTTTTAATATTCGAAGCAGTAATGTTCTTATGGGACGTAGATAATTTCAATGGTTGTTTCCTTTCCTCGGGGTGAACGATTTTTCCCTTGAAAATCGGGAAGCGAATTATTTTTCCTACTTGACGAGAGAGAGAGGCAAAGAGAGGGCGCACAAAAGGAACCTCCCGAGAATGAACAATTCTTCTTGGCGGCGTGACTTATGAGATTGAAAGAGGAGCTTTCGTTACGGCGGACTTGCCCCGAGGAACGCGGATTCTACTCAGATTTTCCGGTCCAAGATTCTCGACGCTGCTCAACGTCGATATCGTTTTCACTGACGACGGTTATTGGCACTCGTTGTTACGACTGTCGCGGCCTTCTGACTGTAAACTGTTGTACTTAAACGAAACCGGTCGAGGGGTTCAACAAGTAGGAGATCCGAACTTTAATTTAGTTTCCGTCGCGACGACATTTTATGAATTTTAACAGTTATGGAACTTCAATGCTTGACAACTTTTTAACGTTCCTCGATACATATAAAATTCATTTGTTCGGTGTCATCGTCATTATTAATACCAAAACAAGATTATTGATCGAAAGACACGTAAAATTTAATGTATACTTTATAAGTAGCTCTGCAAGATGAAGACCGTCTTCGCGACGCGAAATTGGAGATGCTTCTGTTTATGCTTGCGAGGTGCAAAAAAAATATGCAATAGAGAAACTAGGAGAAACATGAATACCTGAGACGCGCACCGGATTGGGATATGTGTAGCCAGCCATTGCAGAACGCCAAAAGACTGCATAATGTAAAATTCTGTTTGAAGAAATATAATAGCGAAACGAAAGACACGCCTAGGAAAGTACAGAGAAATTCTGTAAATTCTGAAACAATCCACTAGCATTGACGGAGACTTTATCATTGAAATACGAGCACTCCCTTGCGTTCTTCAGACTCGTAACTATGGTATCGTTTGTTAGGATTGTTATAGTCACGTATACAGGGCGAGGCACAAGCTAGTTCTCACGATTTTTCAGTCCCTTTCGATGATCTGACAAAAAAATTGAAGTTAATCAGTATTTAACCAACAAGAAATTACAGTTACGTAAATTCAAAAATAAATTGTTTTTCAAAACGAAATTAAGGTTACTGTTAGATTTTTAAATGGAACTAGGTATTTGTAACTCTTTACACTCTCTTACGAAATAGATAGCAAATATCCAAGTAAACGTATCATTTTTTTACATTCTCCGCTTATGTATTTTGTCCAATATAATCACTTTAAAACAATAATATCGTTGTGTTTCCTTAGAGGGTACATCGAAATTCTTTGCTGGGTGTTCCTTCGGAGAGGACAGCCGAGTGTAAAGGGTTAACTTTATAGTATTGTAGGCGACGTCGAGACAAATTCGATGACCTGATACACTATGACCTTCAGATGGCATTGAAAGAAAAATTGCCATGAAACCATTCCATTTACAAATATAACAGTAACCTTAATTTTTGGTCGAAAATCAATTTGTTTTTAAATTTAAGCAACTATAATTTCTTGTCGGTTAAATACTAATTAACGTTCGATATCGGGACTGAAAAATCGTAAGGAAATATACAAATCTCACAAAAGTAGCCACATTGAATTTCAGAAGGAGTTTACAAAATTGAAGTAAAAATTAATCAAAAGGCAGCGAGTTGTTTTAAAGCAGGTGGATCTAAAATCAACGATAACTATCGTGCCAATACCAATTTTACCAAATTTCCTAACGAATCCAGTGAAAGAACCAAACAGTTTCGACGCCGAAGGATCCGATTCCCTGCCACTAATTCCCATCGAAATTATTGAATGGAAAATTCGGGGGCGCGCACAGGAAACGGGAGTATTCGTCAACGATTTCGAGAGATACTCGATTTTTTTTATTTTTTTCTGTTCACGCGCAACCAACCACGCGGTTGTTTGCACCGCGTCAGACGCCGGTAATTAATGACGCGATGGGTCCAATTAACCGGGCGCGCGGGAAAAATTTGTTAACGAAGCCCGACGGTGCGTGGCTTTTTGGCCGACGCTTTAATCGCGAACAACCAACGACGCGGCCTCGGAAAGGGCGCTAATATACACGCTCCAGGAGGGCGCATCGTGGCAGTCGCTTTGGGGACGGAAGTCATATAATTGAATTCGGTTCACCGAGTCCGGCTCACTGATCGAAACACTACGGCTGGCTAGTTTCGATCCGCGGTATACGGACTAACGAGACAATAACGAGCACGGAGAAACAACGTCCGAGCGAAATCCGCTTCTCGATGGACGTCATGTTCCAGTGCTCCAAGAAGATGCTTATAAATACTAGTCCTGGTGCTCCTCCGACATTATTTCCATAGTTTTTCTATATGGTACTGTTGGATAACCTGTATTTCGATGGTTTGCTGCTGGGACTCACCATGGAGTCACCCCGGGTTTATTTTTAACAAATCTGTAAGCACTCGTTTCGAGCTTTGCTAAGATAATTGAGTCTATATCTGAGTCGGATAAATTGGCTGATAAAATCAGGCTTACAATGTAAGATGGATCGAATAAATTCTACAATATTGGGCTTGTTATGTAGGAACGTTGAATGTTGAAATTCGATCGACGTTGGATTAATTTCGTTTCCTTTGTAGCAGCTTTTGTCGAAGAGAGCATTTCAGAGACGCCGGGACATTCAATGGTCGATCGAGGACTATGTACAGGGTGCTCGGCCACCCCTGGGAAAAATTTTAATGGGAGATTCTAGAGGCCAAAATAAGACGAAAATGTAGGATACTAATTTGTTGATTGAGGCTTCGTTAAAAAGTTACTAACAAAATCAAATTAAAAAATTTCAAATTATTCACGAAAAAATTATTTTTGGTTGCAGGGGTCAATTACAATCATTTTTGGTCAATAGATGTACCCCCAAAATCCTACCCAGTTTCGAGAAAAAAATTCGTGAAAGTGTGAAAATATTCGACAAAATTAAAAAATTTCAAATCGTTCTAAAAAAATTATTTCCAGTTGCAGGGATCAAATACAATCATTTTTGGTCAATACACATACCCTCGAAATCCTACGCACTTTCGAGAAAAAAATTCTTCATTTAAATATAATTTCTGGCCAGAAATGCTTCCTCGAAATTTCATGCAAATCTTTAAAACATCATAACTCCTGAACGGATTGAACGATTTTAATGTTTAAAAAGCCAAACGACGCGTATTTTAGTGTAGAATATGTAGAAATTGCAAAAATATTCGAAAAGTTATTCCTTGACCTCGCAAAATGAGAAAAACCCCATAAAAATGGTCCAATTTTCAAACAGCCATAACTCTTACAATAGTGGATATATTCCAATGAAATTTTTTTCTGAACTAGTGCTCATGGGTACCTACAAAAAAGTATTAGACAACTTTTCTGTAGAGCGTCAAACAAAATTACTAAACATGAAAAACGAATTTTTAAGAAAAATCGACAGGGGGTAGGTGCCTAAATTTTTTGGCGAAATTGAAAAGTTTCAAATCATTCTGGAAAAATTATTTTCGGTTGCGGAAGCCAATTAGAATCATTTTTGGTGAATAGGCATACCCCCGAATTCCTACGCACTTTCGAGAAAAAAATTCTTTACCGAAAATCTAATGTGAGGCCAGAAATGTTTCTATAACTTTTTAATGAAGCCTCAATCAATAAATTAGTATCCTTGATATTCGTCTTATTTTGGCCTCTAGAATCTCCTATTAAAATTTTTCCCAGGGGTGGCCGAACACCCTGTATAGACTAATAGGTAGTCGACCGCTGGCGAGAAAGACAAGAGCGTAGCCCTCTGGTGACGAGAGCAGGAACTGTCGCCACATTTTAGTTTCTTCAAACCGTTCTTATGAAATATTTTACGATTCCTGTATAATAATAAAAGTTGCACGGAAGCGAGTACATATATTCAACCCGTTATTTTAGACCTGAAATTACTATTGAATTCAACTGTACACGCCCTATGAAAAATTTCTCTGAAACTTCTCATGTCACTTTATAAAAACCCAGCATCCATATACTAGCAAAGTTGTGTATAATCTTTATTTCATTCACGAATGCCGGTCGATGTTTTCCTTCTAAGTAAAGAACTGTTTTTTGTCACGATCTAATTGCTTTCTCTATTATTGGACGTTCGTTCGCTGGCAAAACGAGACCACTCGCATTAAAAGACTCGCTACTTCGATAATATTAACTGTTCGATATTGCAATGTATACAGGTTTCAGACATTTCTGATACCCAAGAAATATTATACATAAAATTTAGAAAACTATAAACATATCGAACGTTTTACATTTTTTTAACAAATTGGAATATATACAGTTTTTCGTGCAATAAACAATTTAAGAGTCAGATAATTCATAGTGTAATTCACTGTCGAGGCGGAGCATGCATGTTTTCGTTCCCTGCGCAAATTAAAAATCTTTCGACCATTATCGGAACAGCTTGTTTGTGCAGCACTTGTTTTTCTAGCAGCGTGGCTTTTACATTAACACAGAAAACCTCGGAAAGCCATTCTTCTGATTACTTTTCCATTAATGCGACCGCTCCTCCCGCTCCTCCATCGACGGCTATTTCCAGTACGCAAATAATGTTCCACGATACTCCATTGTACGTAATTAATTTTATGGTTTTTGTCGCTGATGGACTTCACCCCTAGGAGCATGGCCGCCAGTTCTGCGCGTAATCTTTGCACGACTCTACGTTTTTAACAACTTTTTACCAATTATTAACGTTCCGGAACTGTTTTAAAAATGCCATTTGATATAAATTGATAAGCAGAAAAAGAATGATCGTTGAACGAAAAATGTAAGCGTTTACGTATTTTTACAAGTACGAGAAAATCTATTGGCGTTGCAGTTTCTTTGAGAAAAAAAATATTAAGGACACTGTTTTTTCCCAAAGTTTTAAAACCGTTTAATGCATATGCCTAGAACTACGAACTACGAAAATTATAATTAATGCATCAAAAGCGCCAGCAGCTACATTCGTATTTGTGGCTTTAACAGCGCCCCGAAAATGTTGCGCGTCGAATTAACTGGGCCGTGTTTTCGAAGTTTGCGTTCCCGATTACGGAACACCGCGGTTATTTCGCAGCATGGGGAATCCGATAAAATCCGCGTAACGACGTTAAAATGGCATCCTTGTTCATAGATCACCAAAAACCGATATTTTCCTTTGCATTTCGCAATCCCCAAAAACGGTAATATCGTCTAAAATGAGAGCAATCTCCCGGACCGAGTTTCCACTCGCAATTTACTCCTCCAACCTAACGACAGAAACTCTCTCTCAACGAACTTGATCGCTGGGGATAAAAGGTGCATTCTGTACGGTGACGTAAAACGTCCAGTCGAAATAAGGATCCATTAACCCCTGCTACACAGGGACTTCGCTCCAAGATAATTTTGTTGTCCATTCGATGAAATAGGAGGAGTGTTATTTATTATGAGCTACTTCCGCGCGACGAAACGATTAACTTAAGACAGCCATCGCCGTAAAACTTTCGAAATTGACAAACTGGCGAGGTGTCGTTCTCATCTTCCCCTGAATCTTCGAACCTTGCTTTTTCTAATTATTGTTTATTTTGTTACTAAATTTTCTTTTCCAAGTCACTTGCTTGAAAATATTGAGAAATATTTTGGGGTCGATTTCTACCCCTTGAAATGAATTTAACGTACCTAAACAGTTTCAACCGCCTCGTGAATAATATCATTTTTACAAAATTTTCTTTTCTACACAGTTGCTTAAAAACAGTGACAAAGCGTCAGTTTCCTAGTTACAATAAAAGAATAAAAAATATCCCGATATTTGAGGCTTAATTTCCACCCTTTGAAGTGAATTTTACGTACTTAAAAAATTTCAGTTCTCTTGTAAATAACATATTGTACCTAACATGAAAGATTCGACTCTTCTAGGGATAAAAGAGATCTTTCGGTGCAATTAAATTTTTGCATCCCTTACGGTTGCAACCCCATTTAAAAACGATCGTGCAGAAGGAATCAGTGTCGATTGTGTACAAGCGGAGCGAGAAAATCGCGATCGTCTCGTGTTTCGCGATGGTGTTTCGAAGAGCACGGCGCGACGCCTCGACACGCGCGAAACAATCGGAATCCTCTCGCGGAAAGTTGGGACGCGCGAGTTCACGGGCGCGGAACTTCCGCGTAACGCTCGAGCGACAACGAGACAGTAGCGAAATACGACGCTGAATTTTGTCCCAGCTATTAAACATCCGGCTGCGTGAACCGACTCGAGAACGTTGCGTCTCTGAAGTTCCCTCAAGAACCGAAGGAAATACGAACTTCGTAAGAGAATTATACGCGCAGCATCGAGGCTCTATTGCCCTACCCGTCCGTAATCGTTGAAATAACTCCCCTCCAGACGTCGAGGGAGGCTCCAGAGAGAGAAAGAGTGCCGTAGAAAAGAAAGAATATCTCCTTACGACGGGGTAGCGGCGTCCCACGAAGCGATTCTTCGAATTGAAACGATTATCGACAGAACCGACGTTTACAGGAAAACTACGTTGCAAGCCGGCTTCCGACGGTGCATAATTCACGTGGAAACGTCAACCATAACTAGCTGCATGGCAAAAGTTGAATCATGAATTCATAGACTCCGCGAAACTTTCGAGTTGCATTTCAATGGCGACGACTACAGCTTTGCTGGTCAATGATTGGGTCAAGCACCTTAGGGGTGAGTATAAATCCTGACAGGGCTGTTTCAATCCCCTGGTAGCATGGGGTCAGAAAATTAACGAAACTATATTTTATTATTCGAATATTCGAATTTTAAAATATACAATGTGCTCGGCTACCTCTGGGAAAAATTTTAATGGGAGATTCTAGTGGCCAAAATAAGACGAAAATTAAGAATACCAATTTGTTGATTGAGGCTTTCTTAAGAAGTCATTAACGTTTAAAGTTTCGTCTGTAGAACGACAAACTGTTTGTATTTTTTTAAAGTATTTTTATACAATGTATTTTTTCGGCCCGTTTTTCTTGGGCTCTAGAGTCCCAATAATACGCATTGTTTGCATTTTGAAATATTAAAATCCTCCAATTTGTTCAGGAGTTATCATTTTTTAAATATACCCATGAAATATCAGGGGAATCATCATTCCTGGTCAGACATTGTATTTCCGGTAAAGAATTTTTTTCTCGAAAGTGCGTAGGATTTTGGGGGTATGTGTATTCACCAAAAATGATTGCAATTGACCCTCGCAATGGAAAATAATTTTTCCAGAATGATTCGAAACATTTCAATTTCGCCGGAAAATATCAGCACCTGTCCCCTATCGATTTTTCTTAAGAATTCGTTTTTCACTTTTAATAAATTTGTTTGACGCTGTACGAAAATGTTGTGTAGTACTTTTTTGTAGGTGCCCATGAGCTTTACTTCAGAAATAAATTTCATTGAAATATACTCACTATTGTAAGAGTTATGGCTGTTTAGAAATTGGACTATTTTTATGAGGTTTTCCTCATTTTGCGGGGTCAAGGAACAACTTTTCGAATATTTTTGCAATTTTTACATATTCTACACTAAAATACGCGTCGTTTGCCTTTTTAAACATTAAAATCGTCCAATCCGTTCAGGAGTTATGACGTTTCAAACATACGCATGAAAATTCAGGGAAAAATATCATGTATGGTCAGACATTACATTTTCGATAAGGAATTTTTTTCTCGAAAATGTGTAGGATTTCGAAGGTATGTCTATTCACCAAAAATGATTGTAATTGGTCCTTGCGACCAAAAATAATTTTTTTAGAACGATTTGAAATTTTTCGATTTCGGTCAGTATGGCAGTGGGATCGAAACTTTTGTGAGACTTATATATTTCTTAAATTGTATTTCACGTTTATGTATTGCATTTTATATTTTTCTTTTTGTATCCAATGGAATATTCCCGTCCAAATAATAATAAATAAATTATTCTAAGTGTTTTAACGTCCTGATAATGATAGAATAAGAAATTTCTATAACTGATTAATCGTCTGTGGCTATAATCCGGGTTACAATAAATGTGTTAAATTTCGTTAAAATCGGTGCTGAGATTCTCTTTGTGATGCGCGTGGTTCTATCTTGAACCGTATGTTCGTCGCGACGAACTTTCAGTGGAACACACCGCGAAAAGGAGATTGAATTTGCAAATATTGCTTCGAGGCTTTCCACCTAAAAGGTCTCTGCGCAAACTGGGAAAACAATTGTAAGGCAAGAGGTACGGGAAAGCACACGCGCGGATTCGTTTTACGGACCGTGTACACGCTCGTAGTCAGTAAGCAGCGCGACGGTACCACCCTTTTCCTAAATAAGGTGCTACGATAGAATTGCAAGAACGAAACTTATCGTTGTTTGATCGTTGAAAGCATTCATGCTAGCGACGAGAAATTCGTTGGAACGTTTCTACGACTTTAAAATTATACGGATTATTACCAAATAGATTCTACGATACTCACAGCCAGTTTGAGCAATCGTTCGGAGGCCTTCGCTACGTCCATGTTCTGAAAAACAAACGAGATTCGATTATTAATTTAAGAGGAACTCGTGTAAGTACGGGGATGAAAGTTGGAGGTCCGATTTCGATAAAACAGGGCTAAGAAACGGGAGTTCCTAATTGGACTCGAACCTGTGGAATATGTAGCACGAATTCGCCGGTTCACGCGGATTACGGCGAACGAGGGAGGCTTGTAATTAAAAAATAAATGTAATTTACGACGAAGTTCTTGCAAATACAATTATGTAAGTTCCCCGGTATGTTTTGAGACAATCGAGCGATCTATTTTGAGAACACTAAAAGTGGTTGTAATAATTTACGAAAATAAATTCTGTCTATTATTTAGTAATTCTTTCGCGAATATAAAACCACTTAATAATAATTTGACTGTATAAATAGATAGAAAATTTGTCCAATGTAATTTGTTTGAAATAAAATTTGAAACCTTTCTGTAGCGTACAAATCTTTGATACACGAATGCAATTAGGGAAATACTGAGAAATTGTGGAGTAGATCTTGAACGAGAAGCTTCGTGGAGCAGCTTTAGCAAAGAAATCCTAGTCGCAGCGAAAATTTATAAACACGAATAGAACGTACAAATACCCGGAGATTAACAAGAGTACAATGCGCGAGGAATACTTGCATTTGCAAGGTATTCTCTTATTACCGTATGCTCGAAAACGTCGAAGAAGCTTTCCAGCGATGGAATTGATATTTCGTGCGGTATACTAATTGAATACAGGGGAAGGAAGCCACCCCTCCGGCGTTCCGCTTAAGTGGCGGTTGTCGAGGTCTCTCCGAATGGCACAACACGAGAACCCACGGTGCTTATATACCAGGCTTACAAATAAATACCTAAAGAGCCTCCTGTCGATTTCAACACGCCATTTGCGCGCACACAACGCCACGCGTCCATGCACACGCGACCGCATAGTTTGTTCCCGGACTACGATGGAACTGCGCGGCTCAAATAAAGGGGCAAAAGTAAACGCGACACGAAACGGACGCTTATTTTTCAACCCTCGAAAATTGGAGACATCGTTAGGGACGGAAATTAAAATATCAACAAAACATCGTTCAAGATACGATACAAATTACTATAATACTTCAGTACTTAAGAGGCCGATCCTCTTCTAAACGATGCATAATAGCAGCTTTTAATCATTCTTACTGCAAATCTACCAACTAGGTATGCAAAAGAAATTAGAACCGTTTAAAAAAATTGAGTTGACCCTCGTAACTCGAAAAAATCAGAAATAAAAAAAAAATAAAATAGCCGAGAAATTTCACCTACTAAACCTTTTTTTACTTTCAAGGATTTACGTTTTTTCCATGTAAAATTTATCCGAAAATTCGAACGTGTTTTCTACTTCTCTTTTTTTAATCTTCTCGAAAGCATCGTTCTCTTGACAGTACGAGGAATGATTTATTATTTGATGACAGCGACGAATCGGTTTCTGATGAAGAACCGAAGCTCAGAAAGTGACAAGCGTAAAAATGAAGATGAATAAAGATTTCAGATAGAAGATTAATAAACCCCGTAAAAATGATTTTTTTTTGTATTGTTACGTGTACTATTGTACGCGTACACAATAGACGGATAGCAGAAATACGAACGTTTAGAATAAATATTAAACGTCAACCTTTCGTCGTTGTTGACCTAAACGATCACGCCCAAAGATCGGTACGTGTATTTTTATGGGAATTTCTAACCGCGCTGTTATTTAACGCATACACGGAAGTGGAACGCAATTCGATTTCGCTTCGGAGACGGAAATTTCGCGGATGTTTCGGAGATTAAAATGAAACTATGTATAATTGTACGCATTCTGGGATCCGCAATTACAGTACTTGATGCACGTTGGTTATAAACTGGGAATATGATATTTCAATTTTGGGTTCGCGGCGTGCTCGATGCGCTCGAACACGTATCTGCATTACGAGACGTTTTATGGATTGCTTTGATGCTTTATTGCTCGTTTCGATTGCGAAATTAAAACTTTCTGGGGACACGATTATTCACGTAAATAAATCTGGAGTTTCACGAGCGGGGAAAAGTTATTTTCAAAGAATACAAGCATTGTTATAAATGTTTGTCTATTACCTCAAATTATAAATACGAATTTGTCTGTTTACTGAGTAGAACCGCGTTATTTAGGGGTGAGATCCAAGAGAGAGGGGGTTGTAAAGAGAATTCTCAGACGGCTGCGTTTAAAACAGCTCACGTAGGTGACACACGCTGCATCGAGCTCATTCTTCGTCTTTTCCTCTCCTTCTGCTTTCCCGTGGACGTGAGACGTTGCACAATGATCGATCGTCCGGTCGGATCAAAGGCCAGAAACCTTCGCCAGAGAAGCCTTGGTGGGCTTCACAAAGGATTATAATAAGCCGTCTCTGGCGAGAACGCGGACACTCGAGTTCGAAGGAGTCGTAACTCGAACCATCGCCACTGCTATCTACGTCACTGAAACTGAACACTGTCCCCGCCAGTCTCAGGAATTCGTTGCTTGTAAAAGGACCTATATCGAACCAGTTTCACGCAAACGAATATCGACGCAAACAAATTCCCACCCATTACGAAATGGGGCCCTTCTCACGCCTATCGAACCCGCGAAACCGTCATTTTGGTGCTCGCTTTGTAAGAGAAGAAATTAACAGTGAAACTAATCGTCTTCACGATTTCGTTAAAATACGACTTTTCTTTTAATTAAGATATAGATTCGTCAAACTAGACTCGAAAAGGGTTGAATGCTTGTGCATCCATATCTCGAATTAAATTAAATTTCATAGACATAGAGTCTCTGGTTTACCTCGTGTAATCATATACAGTTACTCCTACTCGTATTCGTACACTATAATGGTAATTTTTACGAGTTTTTTCCATTTATTTTTACCAAATGTTGTTTATTACACTGTATTTTGCTTGTATTTACAAAGTAATTTCTCTTGTTTTGTTTTTGTTTTAATATTAACGGGCTAGCAATAATTACAAAACCGATAGAGAAGTATAAAAAAAACAGCGTACAATAATAAATAATAATACCAACAATAAGTTTTATTTCTAAATTTAAAACAAACCCTTAAATATCTCAGTGTATGAAAAAATGAATTCACGCCAGTTTGAAAGAAGCAACTATTTATTCATTTAATAAAACGAATCACCATTTACGAATACAAGTGGGGGTAACTGTTCGGTAAATCATGGCAAAATTTAAAAAATTTTTAAGCACCTAACGGATCGAAGAGATTTTCTAGTAAGTCCATAGTCCGCAGTGGAAAAGGTTCGAGTGTCCTGTTGAATTTGTTCGGACTATAAGCGGATTGCGAAACGAAAAAGGGAAGGAAAGAGGTCAGAGGAGGCATGAAAAATGATCGGAGGAAACCGTCCACCCTTCGCGCCACGATTCAGGACAGCCGGTGGAACCTTTCGCGCTATCGTTTCCTTCTTTCGACGTCGTTTCAATTAGCGGGCCGAGATTTACGGCTTTGCATCCACGAACACCTTCTTGTCGCGTTTCTGCGAGTATTCTCGAGATACTGGGAGATTCGCCGGACTCGAATTGAATTCCAAGCGGGGCAGACAATGGCGGCCGAGAGGGGAAAAGAGCCGCGTTATACTTCCCCTTCGTCTCCGTCGCTGGGTGCAGAAAAATTATGGGTAATTTCGAGGAAGGGTCGCGGGCACATCCGATGCTGTACCGGGCGGACAACACGGGAAAGACTCTCCCTAATTTTTCGTCGCATCAGTTTTCGGTGGCCGTGTGATTTATTAAATGTCATAAACGACGCAACCTTTCCATCGTTTTCGCTGCTCGTGTACTACATCTCTGCCCAGGGAGAAGATCGACAACTAATTCTTCGTTTCACGAATCTAAGAATAAAGAAAAATTTTCTTATTAGACACGAAAACAGATATAATCGAGCGACCCACAAGAAGGCTAAAATTATTTTACAAAATTTTATAAGGGATGATATTTTCTCTGTATAATTTTTTAAAGAGCGTTTCCAGTTAAAGAACGAATAATAATAATAATATTGAGTCCGCTAAAGAGTAAAGAGAACAGCAATCTCCAAGGAACAGTATCGAGTCGACAAGCTAAAATACACTTTACCAAGGCGCGTCAAGAACGAAATTATCAACGATACGTCAGTCAACGGTTGCCAGTGGAGAAGACGTATCGGCTTTTCAGTCGAAAGGAGTCGAAACGTTTTTACCTGTCGTGGATCGGATCGACCAACCCTTCTCTCGACCCGGATACAACCGAGAGGAACTGGACCAATATCCGACACACTGAAAATTTCATCCTGACGTCGACGGTGACCGGCACACCTGCAAGCATTCCGACCAAAGAAAGAGCCGACGAAAATAAAAACACACGAACCGGTAAGCCGCCGTACAGACGCGAAATTTTCTCTCTTTTTTTGCTTTCGGTTCACTGACTACTCGTTAACCCATGCGTTCCACGGTCTCTGAAGAAAATTCCGTACGATATCGGGAAGAAAAAAACGAGAGGACGTGACAGACAGGAAAATAGCAGAGTAGGAGAGAGTTTACGAGCATTCGCGATGGGAAATCGATACGATATTTCATCCGTCTCGTCGTCAACGGCCTCCAAGGTGCGAGCAGCCAAGTCGCAAAGACTGCACCCGACCACCCGCGCCCTCGTGTCCTCCAACGCCCAAGAAAATCCTTTAAACGTTCATCCTTTTAAGGAGTAGCACGTCGTCGAGCCGATAAGCCGACGTTCGATGCAACCCCGTCGTCGCCTTTCGATCGGTCGATTGCTCTACAGTGTGAAGTCATCCGTGTGGTGGAACGCCGTGAAAGATAGACGAAACGTGCCCTCGTCCATTTGCATTATACCGACGAGAACAAATTTTCGACGATCTATTATCGAAATTAGTAACTGGCCGGAACTTTCTTCTCGAATTGCTTTTATTTAAACTGCGCGATAAACGATTCTCTGAAACAAGGACACTTCAAATTTGGCGCCTCGAACGAGCATCGTGTGCACGCAACTATTTGGAAATGTTGAAAGAAGGATATTTTAACTATGAAGCCCCCAACGAAGATCATGCGCAGGAATCTATTTTGACACACGGAAAGAAGGATATTTCAAATTTGGCGCCTCGAACGAAAGTCTTGCGTACCAGACTATTTCGAGACCGTTCGCTTAAAAGGACGATAGCGATATGTGGGTTAATTAGAATCATCGATAATGGATAATGTTGTCCTCTTTTAGTTTTCGTGCCTTCGTGGAGGCTTTGAAAAGTTGACGACTAGGGGAATCGATAAGGCAACGTGGCGCATGATGCCTCTTGACGCCTTGCGATCGGTCGATCGTGATACGGACGCGTTGCGGAATTTACTGGAAGACGGAGGCCTCGTTAACGCCTAACCAGTCGAAAATTAATTAATAAACAACTGGAAGCGCGCGTGAAAATAGAGCGGCGATTATGTCTGATTAAGTAGGTAGATCGAGTGCGCGAGTTAATGCATTACGACGCGTGCAGCTGCGATAACGCTTGATACAAGCGCGCGATATCAGTCTGAGAATAATTAATTGAAATAAAATTCAGCGTTGAACAGCGCAAACGGGGGCCATCGCGAAGAAACGATGCATTAACACCGGCGAAGCGATAACTTTATTAATCGAACCCGTTAGTGGCCGTAGCTCTCTTGTTAATTAATGGTAACAAGTTCCAGTCGATGTTGTTGACAGCTGGTAAAGAGAAGTCTAACTTAGTTCTCGGTACGGGAGCCACTCTGTTTTGTAATCTTGATTCGACGGCTCCGTTAACCGGAACCAACGAACAGGAAGGAGATAAATTTCCATTGTTAATTGAAAAGAAGACGGCCCCAAACGAACCCTACCGGGAGCACAGAACGATATCGAGCGTGAAGTTCAATAATGAGCAAACAGGTTCCTTCGCAAGAATCAGGAACGGAATTGATAATTTCGTGCCATCGTAGAATATCGTGGAAAGAGGTTCTAACGAAAAATATGCAAATTTTATACGCGTATTCGTAATATGCTGGAGGTTGTAGAAGATCGGGGCTTCGAGTTATAGGTTTTTCCGGATTTTAACCAACCACTTCGTTGCTTTGAAAGAAAACGTTGAAGGTGGTCAGTAATCTCGTTGGGAACGCGGTCCTCAAGAGCAACTCGAAGGATTACTCCTAACGAAGAATCGCCCTCATAGTCCGGAAGGGTACTCTCAAGAATTAACGAAGTCGCAGTGTTAGGACTCACGGAACGTTGATTTACCCACACATTCAAGATCCAACAGTTACAGGGTTTTAAACTCTACAAACAGAACAGTATGGGTAAACTAAAATTACAAGTTTGTTCGATAGTAGGTGTTCACAAGACCTGAACTTCTTTTTCAATAGAAACAAATAAAATAACCAGTGAGCTCAATTTTAAAAAAATATTTTAAAGTTCGAACTTTCTACTTTTGGATAGTTTATACCAATTTTATCGAAACGGGTGACTAGAAAATAAATCCCTTAAAAGTGAGTGTACCAAATTGTACAAATTTCTTGATATTTATCAAGCGCAGATGAGTGTAAACAATATATTTTGCAATTTCTATAAATGTATACTATCAAGAGATATAATCATTCGCTTTTAGGATAGTTTTAAGATAGCTTTTAGTCCAAGATTGTCGAAAAAAGTATGATTTTCTTAGTGTTTTTCTAACGTTTTAACCAATGAATCCTAGTCCCAGTGAAGATAATAATGTAGGAAAATTTGTTTATCTATAATATTTCTTGTTCATAACATACATACATATGAACTTATTATCACTAATAAATTTGTTACTAATGTTTATTGTCTATTGTGTATTATATCTCTTAACTTTCGACAAAGCACAGCAATTTATGAGTGTAAAAATGAAAAAAAGAATGTTGATACAATGTTCCTCGCATATTCAACTACATCAGCCAGCAAAAATATTGTAGTTTACGTCAAATTTTTAAAATCGTCTGCAAATGCCCCACTGTGGAACGTTACGGATGGAGCCTAAGCGAAATCCTTGCGGTACGTTTCCCCGTCCTCCGCCAAAATTTCGATGCTCGATCGTGCGAAACAGCGTTTCCGTTTCGCGTAACATTTCCCCTTTTCCATGAATGACGAGTCCCCCAAATGGAAGCGTAACCCTAAACAGCTAGAACCGGACACTTCGTCGCGGAACTTGGTAACAACAAGACCACTCCAGAGTCGAGACAGAACTTGCGTATCCGTGATTAGATAGTTCGGCCACCGTCCCCGTTTACCCATCCCCAGTCCTTTTCAGACACCATCCCCCGTTCCTAACCACTCGTCAGCCGATTATTAAGCGTTTCCATACCGGCGAATCGACGAGAGATCGACGTAAGTGGCGGCGTTCACGGCGCTGGAAGAGATTTCACGGCGGCTCGAAGACAGACAGTTCTCCGTTCACGATTTTCCACCCGGGAACAAATTGTCCCCGGTAAATCGTTCGAGATTCCCTCCGCCTATGCTCGTTCGAGACGATTGTCGCGAGAATACTGTGGCGGGAAAGGGAATCGAAAGAGAAACAGCGAGTCGATCGAGGCGCTTTCTCGCTCGGCGACATGCAAACCAAGATGGCGGTGAGGGTCACGAAGAAACAAACGAAGAACAGTTTTACGACAACGAAATAAATATGTATTTTGGATCATTGTCAAGTTTAAGTATCCAATCTTCGACATTAGTTGTATAAGGCTCAAATCATAATCGATCTACCATTTTCTTTAACCAATACAGATATTAATTTGATAATTGAGCCATTGTTATTGAAAGTAGTGTAAGTCCAATTTTTAATGTTTTCAAAACAATAAGCTTATTAAATTTTATTATGCAATTTTTAAAAATTGTTAAAGAAAGTAAACGATTTTTTAGCTACAAATAAACTTGTTCCACTTTAAAAAAAAACATTTTACAGTCAAGCTTCTTTAATTAATTTATGAGTATATCCTACACCATTGATCGTGTGATTGTAGATATAAATGAGGAGATCTCGCTAAAACTACCATCGATTTGTTTGTTTCCAAAAATGAACTTACGTCATCCATTTTTCGTATATTTAGAAGTCCCTCGAGTCGTGGTCGCAGCACCGTCCCGAAAAACAAGATTATTGTTCTCTGTCTCGTACTTTTCCCGTTCGCTACGAGAGTCGTACTCGAATTCGTGATATCGATCGGACGCAAAGTAATTACCGTGCAAGGTGCACCGGAGTTAATTCCAGGGTGGCGAGCTCTTTCTCTATCCATTTCTGCGTCGTCCGCCTCGTCATTTTCTCTACCTTCGATCGCCTGTTCCCACCCTTTTTCTACGTTTTCTCGCCACCTCCCCCCGTCCCCCACCCTCTCTCGGCCGCCGGCACCAACTCGCCTTTCTGACGGACAAATTGGATTCGATAATTGCGAATCACGATGGCAGAGACGACAGTCACGTCGCCGATCGGCTGGCCAGCTGGCAGGGGAAAATGTCTCCGTCTCTCGATCTACTTCGCGATGGTCTATCACTGTCCCGAGAATCCAGACACGACGGCCGTAACAGCCCCGTGAAGAATCGATTTCGTGGATATTGCTTTCCCGCCGATGAATCGCGACGATCCGCGATTGATAACTTCAGCTGCTACTGCTCCTCGCATTGTAATCACGACGCTACGCTTTTTTACTCCCGCGTACCTTGGACACGCCTCTTCGTCGCTATTTCATAAACCGCCAAGTTGCTACTGTTTTTTGTTGACGACTGCAAACTCGACAAGATTGTTCTACCCAGTCACCTAAGTCGAACCTAACTCAAGGGTGACTGTCAAATAATTAAATATTCCGCAATTAATCGATACTTTGAATCTTTCCTATTTTCTTCGTCCGCCATGCTGTTCGATTAATAAGAACAAGATTCGCGGTAAAAATAAGTTTATAGATAAATGTTTACACTAGAACGAATTGGGTGGTCGAATCAGTCAGGTGTCAACATTCCAGCTTTGCACAGTACTTATACTACCATCTATAAATCATCATAAATTAAAATACAGGTGCAATTTTCCGAAGTACTTTACAATAAATTTAATAACTCTCGTGAGAAATTAATATAAATATGCAATAGTTGAAGTTGTAAGAAGAAGCAAATTTGTAAGATGAACGCGTTTAAAATCGAAGGACTCGTGAAAAATATTATAGAGAAGTTGGAGTGGTATTAATAATAAAAATACTAAAAAACAATTGTTGCTAGAATTCTACAATGGATTTGGTCGTTTTCAAAAATCCATGACACACGATATAAGGGATGTTTCCTTTCTAATGTAATGAATAAGTAAATATTTCATTTTATAATTTATAATGCTTCACGACGTTAATTCGTTTTTATTCCACGTTCGTTAAGCGTCCAATGACTTATGGACAAGAGATATTCGACGGTGGAAAGGCTCCTTTCGCGAAAAGAAGACAATTTCTGTTGCCCAGACTCGGAGAACGCGTCCCTCAAAATTTCAAGCCGTCCCCAAAGGCCGAAAACAGATAACAGACTACATTACACGACGATCTATGGATATAGGTGGTGAACCACGGATGTCCGGCACGGATCAGCCGCGGTTAAAACTGTCCGCGTAAAAGGATCCATTTAAATCTACGAAGCCGGCGTACAACCGCGGCAAATTTCCGCCAGTGGTGTGCGCCGACAGCGAAGCTATCCGTTTTGCCTCGTTAACGAACAACCAAAACCACGGTGAAATTTTTCAATTAATGTCGCGAGATTAAACGAATAAACGTCGGATCGTTAGTTAGCCTCGTTGCGATTGAAATCGAAACGGAACAAAATCGCTCTTAATCGTCTTCGGAATCCGAATCCTAGGTCCTGCACACGTGTTCTCCGAAAAATAAACTAACCACCGATCGGAAACAATTAATTGAGAAAGACTCAAAAATTCGAAACATGGAGAACATCGACTGGAATCCGAAAAGGGAAGCAGAAACATAACTAAAATTCGATTTAAATGAAGAATTTTTTGTAGCGGATAAATATGGAATTTTATATAGAATATACAAATATAAAATATAAGGCGAAAATGACATAAAAATGAATTATAAAATATATAAAATAACAACAAAATGTAACGCTGAGCCCTAAGCGAATGTAATAAAGACTTTTTAAAAGAGATTAACAATTCATCGAAGAAATGAATGTTTTTGCAGTGAACACTCGAGACTGAGCATAATTTATTTATGTAATTTCTTGTTCTCGGAAGTTTTGCAAGTACTGTGAGTCCGCTAGAAGTTGGCTAACGTGGGAAACGCGAGTCTGATTGGTGCCTGGATCTCCACTGCCTGGACGCACAGTACGTATAATTTAAGGAGCTCCAAAATGAACACACAATAAGATTATTGATAACTTTAAATACAAAAATAAGATCCGCTGTTAATTTTCTTTTTTCTAGATGGTATGGGTCAATTGACGTTTTGAAATCGTTAGATACTATTAAATTTTACAAACACGTCTGGAGTTTGTTTGGGGGAAAAGAACCCTTCGGGAGTCGAAAAAAAAGCGAAATAGGAAAGAGAGAGAAACGTCGACAAGATTGTTTGGCCGGTTCCTCGTGATGTCTTCGCCGCAATTGCTGCTCGCGCAATGGTAATTTCCACTGCGTGCAGCTGAAATTGCCGTCGACTCATTACGTGCACGAGATCACAGTTGTCTTTATCGCGACGTTCTCGCGACGACCCTTTCGTGTCCGCCGGCGGATGAAAAACAATTTCGCGACATTAGAGTCGTTTCTAAATTGGCGCCAGTCACGGGACTTCCCAGGAACCGTATCCGACACTGCATTTGCTCATCGTTGCATACGAAATCAAGTATAATGAATTAATATCGACCCCACTGATTCTCTTTCGTTCCGAATTAACGAGAAAATGTTTCGTTTCGAACTGGAACGTTTCGTTGTAACAATTTTTAACTGTTTTGCCTTAAAATAAATAGCAAGATAAGGTGGCAAATGTGCGTGTTTTCGAAAATATAACGGGAATTATGGAACCGTCGCAATTATCGAATCGAATCGTCCATCAACGTCGCGACGCGTTTATTTTTATCGTCCTCGAGCAGCGTCGCTGCACCGCGGCTGAGAGAATAGCAACAGATAGAATCGCGTCGTAATATTCTCCAAGTTGCATTCCGTCCAAATTGTCCCGGCCCGGCTTATCCCGAATAATTTACCGCCGCGTACTGATTACACACGTCCGTGTCGCGATAGGAGGCGTAACACGTGGACGTTTCCCATGGCTGCCAGCGAAATATGACCACGATTTCCTAACAAATGATCGAGCCTGTCAAACGTAACCAGAAAAAGAGGGACCAGAAGGGAGGCTTAACGGACACCGGGGTTAAAAACTGATGGGTCGTAGGGGCTATTATCGTAACGCGTTGGGGTGCAAACGCGACGATGATTCTTGATTAAGTATAATACAAACCCACAAAAATTCTAAAAAATTTCAGTTCACATATAATACAATGTAGAAAAGTAAAACGACGAGAGTTACAAATAGTATGGTTCATAATAAAGTTAACGAGTCTTTTCTAAATTCACTGTTGTGCAGATTCTGATAAATAAATATACTGGTGGAGCGAAAAGATTTCCGAGATGCATAAAAATTTAACAACTCTGAAAGTTCTACGAGTATTCGATGATAATAAATTTAAAAGATATGATCAATTATCGGCTTGTTGTGCTTTAAACGCAACAAAATGAATGAATCTATGTCGTATACTTTCTATTTACTGATTATATTAACAACTCGTGCTTTGTCAATCTCTAATAAAATACTTATTCGATCCAAAATACGTGTCTGTGCCACCCTTATTAATCTCGTAAATACTTTGTTCTTCCGCGACAAAGATGGATTCATTAGCCAGCTTGTTTGCAAACTTTTGAGTGCACTTGCTCCGTGTACATATTGTTCTTATTCTCGTTTGGCGAATAAAATCGCGGAAGTGGCGAAAAACTTGGCCGCAACTCGTAAGAAACATCCACCGTTTTCAGGAACTTTTTTCATCGTTTTTATCACCGCAATCTCACACATGTTAGGATGTGCGTAGAGACGCATCATTACGAGGTGTGAGGACGTCGCTGAGGATTTTCTGGAAAGGAGGTGGTCGTGCACGTTGACCTCTGTCGGCCATATATTTGTGCGTATCGTACCTCCGGTCGGGGAATTACGAGAAAGATTGATCGCGCCTATTTGCCGAAACCAAATTACACTTCTGTTCACCGGGCTCTCTCTATCTTAGAAGCCATTTCGATTCCGTGGCCAGCCTCGACTTATTTACGACCGACCCTATAAATAATTAGCCCCCTTAATAACGTCCGCCGTTCTATCGATGTATCGACCTCAAACGATAGATTATTATTTATTTCCGGCGGGAATAAAAGGGATAAACGCGTGATGCACGGTGCAACGATGGCGGACGAAAGCAGAAAATTGTTTTCCACAATGCACGGATTTCGACTCGCTCGGTTCATTATTCTTCTACGAAAACCAATCACCACTGTGGTCCGATCAAATTTATCGCTTCGAAACCTCAGGTACGAAACACTATTATGTTTTTGTTAATTTCTTGCAGCATGGTTTCTCGATTCGTAAAATAAAATTTCATTTTTCGAACAGCCACGATCGAACGTTTAAACAAATTTTGTAACGGAATTCTTACGACGACAGAGAAAGTAAATAAAATACTCACGCTGAACGGGACGAGGGAGTTCTTCACGGACGGGATCATCCACTGCTGAAACAACGACATGACCACTTGGCAGCCGACCACAACTTCCAAGATTCGTTTAATCAGGAATCTGGAAGAAACGAACGAAGCATTTATTCGTATAAATTCGTCAAAGATCAAGGGCACGATTTTACGACAAATGCATGAATCTACCGAGAAAATTATATTCTATTATCTACATACTTCTAGATCTTAATCTGAATGTACGTTAAATTTATGTCAGTCGAATCGTTATTTCGGTATTCGACGCGGGGTTGTCGTTTTAAAATATCGTCGTAGACGCGACTCCGCAAGAAATCCGAAAAGATATTTTCGTGCGGTACGTCGCGCGATATGACGTTTCTTCTCCAGTGAAATTTGTTCCCGGGGTTTTCGAAGCCAACAACTGCCGGTGACAAGAAACGTCGGCCAGACTCGAAGCACTTTTCGTATGCATCGTGAAAATACTTCCGCGTAGTCGGAAGAGAGTGTTCCATGAAAATCTCTGGAATTCCGGATACAATCGGAAGTACGAGCCGGAAGCACCGAAAGGAATACATCACCTTGCCCCTCCGGAGTCCGTCCAAACGCACCCTCCTCCATTTTCCCGACAATAGCCCACTTAAATCTAATTTCGCGAACACTCTGCTCGCTAACTTTGCCTTCTTCCCTCCGTTTTCCTACCGATGAAAGCTCGTAGGACCGAAACCTCGCTAGAAAGAAGCGAATTTCCTCAGGAAAGCGCGTGTACGATTCGTTTATAAATCCATCCATAGATCAGAACCAACCAACGAATTTTTTAAACCGATAAACATAATATACTTAAATTATTTGGTAGACCTTTTTATTTAGAAGAGTATATTAAATGAATTGTAAGCGATTTAGGGTGTCATGAGCAACGAAACAAAGCCTCGATAAAACAGTAAACGCCACCCCTGAGAATATTTCACCGAAATGCTCGAAAATCGAACGTAGCGCGCGATGCTCGAGTCTTATCGTTATTTTACCTTTTCCGTATCCTTTGTGACCTGGGGAAATTCAGTTCGTAGCAGAGTGTAGGCGCCAATATGTAGTAGTAAAGATCACGAAGGTTCAAGTTGTCCGGATATTGCACCAAAGCCGTACCAGACTCGTCTGCTTCCTGCTTCGAGTCATCGACCTCCTCGCCGTTTTGTTTCACGCCGGTAGCTGCAACGAAGAATCGTATCCGCATTAGAACAGCGAAGTGGTGGTGGGGGGTGGAAAAAACAAATTACCGCGATGAATCACACGCGCCTGGCAAGCAACAGGAATTTCACGAAACCTCGCCCGACTCGCAGCCAACGCGGATAGGAAAACAAAAATCGAAAAGTGAAAGCCAAGGCTGAGTTTGATGAAAAGCTACCCGAGAAGTTACTTCTTCCTGCTCCGAGAATCGTTCCCACCGTCTGCTGGGAAACTAGTAACCGTTGTATGTAGTTTAATCTTCCGTAGGAAAAAGTGAGAAGTATTTAAACTTCGTTCTCCCGCGCCGACGCTTACTTCAAATTGCTTCGCGGCAATAACAATTATTATTTTCCCGGCCGAGTGTTCACGAAGCGAAACAAATACCTGACGATTAGTAAAACGATTTTGACCGGTCATGTCGATCATCTTTGACACTTATGAAAGTCTCGCTCTCGCCACCAGATGGCTACGCTGAACCTGTACCTCTCTCACAAGTACTCGACAGACCATTGAAATAATCATTTTCCATGTTGTTCTTTTTAAATTCTTTTCTGCGACATTGGTTAAAATAAATGAAACTTACAACAATATAAGAATAATACTGTTTGGGATCTCAACAATGACTCTACAATTTTAAAAAAAAATTCGCAAACATGACAAAGTTCCAGAAGTTTTGGTGCACGGAAGACTCGTGATATATGTGACGACAGTTTCAGCATTCGCCAGCAGAGGGCTACGTTCAATCTGTATCTCTCTCACAAGTGCTCGACCGACCACCTAATCCTATATATAATTCCAAGCAGCCACGAGTCCTATTACTTTCAAAACTCTTCGATTCTTGATGAAACGATGAACTCTATCGTATCTTTCTTCGATCAGAAAATTACTAAACGTTTCGAAGCGACTGCAGCAATTTTAACTCAAGATAAATTTAACCAACCAACCATTTGTATAATAAAACGCTCGTAAATACAACGGATATTCCGATAACGAAAGTAGTTCCATCGTACTTGAAACTTTGGGGACGATAACGATTGCAAAGTCTCATTCGTCGTTCGTAACAAGGGTTTGAATTTTAGGCAGATCGCTAGGGATTTTCGTTGGTTATTCGACTCGGATGAGACTCGATTCTCTCTTCGTCTATGCATCTAATCCCGCGCCAGCACGAATAGGTAACTGATAGAATCCCCTCATTTATCCAAATCCGACAGATAATCCAATCTGGAATTCAAATAAGCTCAGTTGCGCCGGCTGTTACCGAGAGCCCCGTGGAACAGGCCGATGGTGCCCATCCGCCTGACTCGTCGCGACGTTGAATGTCGGCCCGTCGATGCTGTTTTCGAACGCCAGAAATCGACGTCCCGTTCGCGAGCCACCGTCGGGACGACGGACAGTTCGAACGACGCCTGGCGACGTTCCATGCCTCTCTGGACCCCCGTAATAAGTGCCGAAGAATTCGTCCAAATTAAATTCCAAGCTGCCTCTTTTTCGTTCGTCGACTACCCCGTCCTCTTCCCTTTTCTTTCTTTCGTTTCGCTGCTTCATTTATTTCTCCCTTCCAACGATGTTTTCGTCGTCCCGACCCCGTACTCGATACCGGGCACGGAATTCTCCTGTTCGCGACGCACGAATTTAATGCGACGCGTCGCGCGAGAAGCCGCGATATCGCAAGGATTCCACGCAGATAAAAATGCGAGAGGAATTTCTAATATTCGATCTTCGATCGCGGTGCATTTCGCGGTTGTCACAGTCGATCGGTATCGGTCGAGCAAATTCAACAGGTGAAAAAGTAATCGGACAATCCTCGAACGAGCCATTTTCTAAGGGTTGTAGAATACGTTAAGTTTAAAACCACGGAATATTCATTTTTGGTCCCACTTGCGATACATATTCGACGTCCGTTGCTTGTTTAGCTCTCTCTAGGTCGAAAACCCTTCCCCAATAATGTGCAATTGCTCACCCTCGTTCGAAATGGCCATCTTTGGTCAGAATAGAATTTCATACGTTCCAGTTATTCGTCGGATTTAAACGCTAGAAATCACATTCGATAAATAAATGTTTTCAAGTGATTGGATTTTAAATTTGTTTCCAAGGCTTCGTACAGTAGTGTCTCGTTGGACTATGACTTCAGACAATTTATGAACACTTTAGATATTTCAGCTTTCAGAATATTACCGTAAATAATCGATGCCCGGAACGGGCGTGAAAGCAGTTTCGTGTCGACCCTGACTCCAACCACCATACGAATCGATGTTTGCTAATAGTTTAAACTAACTGGTCGCGGATCCACGAGAGAATTTACCGAGAAAATGTTCTGCAAACGACGCAACGACTAGGATTGGAAACGTCCTTGGCTAATGGATCACCGGCGTTTCGAGGATCCGATGAAAACACCTTCAGTTTATCGGACAAATAAATTGCCAGAATTAGATCTCCATGTCGTCGGGAAATTGTGGCCAACTGGTATCGAGACACTCGGGGTCTGTTAGGCTCGGTTCGCACTGTTCCAGGAAATTTACGAGTCTGCCGGATTGCCTTGTCGAAGATTGCAGCCAATCCTATCGGTTGGGAAAGCTTCGTCCTCTTGTACAGCTCAAGCTTAATTTGTGAGATTTCCCGTTCGCTTTGCGATCCTTCCGCCTTTGGCCTCCTCTATGGTCTTCCTCGTTCTTCGCCGACGCGCTCTCCGTTCTCGCGCCGTTTTATTTACGTCCACCTCTTCCTAACTGTCGCGAAACGTTACGATATACAGGGTGGTGCACCAAACTTAATTACCACCTCGCTTTTCGTCGTTATTATTACACCGAAGCAAATAATGCTTCGGACAAAGTCGAATTGATTTCGACAGAGACATATTTTGACGGTACTAGTTTTCTCCTAGGCTTCGTTTGACATGTAAACAATTAACTGTTAGTCACAGGTCACGGTGTTGTTTATACTTTACGCGCAGTACATCGTATTTACACATCGAGATTAAGTGAAGAGGCTACAAATTCTAAGGCGGTCACTTCTTTTTTGTCACATATGAAAATGTCTGTTTTGTTAAAATAATGTTATAGGTTCTTGTTACTGCAAATACTCTTTCAAATTTTGTAACAAACCTTTGGTGTGACAGTAAACCTTTCAAAAAATCCCAATAATAGCATCTTTTTTCATTAAAAACATTAGTTTTATTATATTCTACGATACGATATAGGATGGTCACTTTATTATGCCGGTCACTGTACACCTTGATGTTCTTTACAAAAAAGTGTTAAACAATTTATATTAAAAAATCGTTAGTTTAGAAGATATTTGAATTATAATGTTAAAATCAATTTCAGATTATTAATGTTTCTTATAAAATGCAGAAAATATAACATTCTATCAATTCGATTCGATTAGAATATCGGATAATAATATGAAAGTAAATTAATTCGAGAAGTAATGAGTAAAAATACGCGTTCGAAGTAAATTCGTTCGACGAATAGAGATGTGCTTTTTCGATTCAAAATGCGTTTGAATAATTTTTCCGATGCGATTCATGAGCTGCCAGAATGTCTCATGGCACAAAGGCGAAATTACGTCGAACACCAGGAGGCTCTTTTCGCGGACATCACGAACGCTATTGAAAAAAATACAAATTACTTTCGCGAACGAAATCCTTCCTCGATCCTGTCGCATCCGTCTCGAAACTACCCTCCCAGAGAACAGGCGTGGGTACGAACTTGTCGGGTTCCCATGCAGGGCTGCGGTGCTCACGATACCGGCACGTAAGAAGATTTCAGACGCGTTGGTGCCTCAACGAACTTGGAGCATGAAAGGTTGGACGTCAACGGAGTAATAAATTAGATGGGAAATTCGTCCGACAGTGGCATTAGACCTCCATCTCTCTCTCTTTCTACCAGCGAGCATGATACATGACACCGCATTTAACATCCTACTAATATTTGAAACTGTAAACGATGGGGATTTTGAGTAACGTCGAGAGACGCGACAGCCAAATACGGATATTAACAACTAGACAGCTTTACGAGTTGTCTGATGCGCACCAGTCGTCTAAATCATACTCTCAGTTTTTATTCTACGTTGCATTTTGTCATAAAGTATGCCGTAACGCGTGTCCTTCGTTTATTCCTCGTATTACGAGCTAGAACTTGGAAAACATTGCTGCAAATCTGAATTAAACGTGACAACCGGATACGACGAAGAAAACTTATGCAATCTACTCTTTCGAAATAGCCAGTGAAAGAAAGAAGCTTGAATCGCGTTGATCAAGAAATATTTAGGATCACCTCGAAAGAGAAGTGTCTTCGACAGTGTGAAACGTTATCGACTCGAACGATATCGTGGCACGCGGGAACCATAACTTTGCATCTCAGCACGGTCCGTTCCAGGGTTTGTTGTTGCGTGGGCGTATGGGTTCGTTCGTGACTGCCCCGCGGCCGAAAGGACTTTCCCTTTGCACCGGACTAAGAGAGACGTTAAACGAGATTGCTTATTGAAAGTTACGCAAGAGAGGAGGGGTACGACGAACTCGATTTACCGACGAATCGATCTGACGAACTCGACATGGAAAGAAGTCTTTAGTCATCCCACATAAACTAGTCAACAAGTAATTAATCGATTGGTACCTCTGTGACTTCGCGTAATATAATTATACGCTCAAATGGATATACACTAAGGAATAAAATAAAATAAAAAGAAGCTTCGAGGAAAGAGGCCCCTTGGACGGGTGCGTCGAGAAAAGTCGGCGTCATTACGCGAAACGCAATAATACGACGGTGTTTCGAGGATGCAAGAGGGGGTGGAAAAGGGGACGACGAAAATTACACGGACATAACGATACGGAGAAGATTATACGCGCTTGTGGTTTCGGCCAGGGAAACGACTACGAGAGCAAGCAACGCACGTCGATCGAGAGAATCGATCGGAACCGGATCGATCGCGCGTGCATCCCTGCACGGCGCAACCGAAGCGACCCATCGAATTTCGATAATCGTATTACCCCGCGGTGCTTTTTATACTCCGTCACGGTGTTGCAGCGCGATCCAAGAGCGATGGAACGCGGATCGGTCGAGCACGGAATTAACAATCATTCAATTATTCTTCGCCACCTGACGTTCTTCGGCGATCTCTTTTGTTTTGCGCGTCGTCGAGGAACAAATTGTATACTCCAGGATGGGAAAACCGAGGCACGTTTCGGTCAATGAGAATTCCAGGGAGGGGGAAGAGGCCTCCGAACCGTTCGAACGACTACATTATCCCTCCCCTCCCCCTCGACCTCGCGATACTTACGATTCGACCATCCCTCAACATCTGCTCCACGAACTTCCGGGGGTAAGGTATCAACTACGCGATGCACCATTCGCATGCATACCCCATTATGTCTTCCTCCCATATTATCTTGGCATTGATTAACGAGCCTCGACCGTGAACAAGAACTCAGGAAACGATGGGACGCGGAGGGGGTGGAGCGCCCTCTGATAGGACGAAATGGACTCGAACCGAATTTGCAAACAGCCACGGCAACTGTGTGACTTCTCTCTCTGCTCGCATCTGCCTATAGACTGTCGTCAAACTTTTGGGATGTTCTATGGATTCGCGTTGGAACTTGCGACCTAAAGGCCGCGCATGCAGCCCTTCCGCTATATTCGATAAGAATTGCGAGGGAAGATGTTGTAGGGAGAAGCGAACAGTATAACACAGGAGGAAAGAATAGCAAAGAAGAGGGAAGCGTTCCAGAGACGCTGGAGGATACTGAATGGTCGGTCGAGGAGTGTATATATGTATACCACAGACGAGATTTACCAGTAGGCCTTACATCCAATGTTCTTTTTCGGCCTATTTTTCTGGAGATCCAGAGCCCCATTACCATTTTCAACCATTTTCAGTCATTACAAACACAAGAGGAATTGAGATAGGAAAAGAAATTACAGAAATTTTATTGCTCTTAACGCAATGAAAGCTGTACGGTTCAAAATTGGCGGTCAATCGATTCATTTCATTGGAAATCTAAAATCATTAAATATGGCCTTTAGACTTCATCACAGTCTTAGAATTTCTAAATATACTTCATCAAAATACGCGTTGTTTGCATTTTGAATTATTAAAATCCTCCGATCCGATCAGGAGTTATGATGTTTTGAACATACGCATGAAATTTCGGTAGAACATTCCTTTCTGGTCAGACATTATATTTTCGGTAAAGAATTTTTTTCTCGAAAGTGCGTAGGATTTCGAGGGTGTATGTATTGACCAAAAATTATTGTAATTGACCCCTGCAACTGAAAATAATTTTTTTAGAACGATTTGAAATTTTTTTTTTTCGTCGAAAAATTTAGGCACCTACCCCCGTCGATTTTTCTTAAAAATTCGTTTTTCATTTTTAGTAATTTTGTTTGACGCTCTACAGAAAAGTTGTCTAATACTTTTTTGTAGGTACCCATGAGCACTAGTTCAGAAAAAAATTTCATTGAAATATATTCACTACTGTAAGAGTTATGGCTGTTTGAAAATTAGATCATTTTTATGGGGTTTTTCTCATTTTGCGAGGTCAAGGAACAACTTTTTGAATATTTTTACAATTTCTACATATTCTACACTAAAATATGCGTCGTTTGGCTTTTTAAACATTAAAATCGTCCAATCTGTTCAGGAGTTATGATGTTTTAAAGATTTGCATGAAATTTCGAGGAAGCATTTCTGGCCAGAAATTATATTTAAATGAAGAATTTTTTTCTCGAAAGTGCGTAGGATTTCGAGAGTGTATGTATTGACCAAAAATGATTGTATTTGATCCTTGCAACTGAAAATAATTTTTTTAGAATGATTTGAAATTTTTTTTTTCGCCGAAAAATTTAGGCACCTACCCCCTATCGATTTTTCTTAAAAATTCGTTTTTCATTTTTAATAATTTTGTTTGACGCCCTACAGAAAAGTTGTCTAATACTTTTTTGTAGGTACCTATGAGCTCTACGTCAGAAAAAAGTTTCATTGAAATATATTCACTATTGTAAGAGTTATGGCAGTTTGAAAATTATACCACTTTTATGGGGGTTTTCTCATTTTACGGTGTCAAGGATCAACTTTTCGAATATTTTTGCAATTTCTACATATTCTCCATCAAAATACGCGTAGTTTGCTTGTTTAAACATTAAAATCGTCCAATCGGTTCAGGAGTTATGACATTTTAAAGATTCGCATCTAATTTTGGACAAACATTTCTGGCCAGAAATTATATTTTCGGCGAGGAATTTTTTTCTCGAATTGTAATTGATCCCTGAAACCAGAAATAATTTTTTCAGAACGATTTGAAATTTTTTAATTTCGTCGATATAAAAATATTGTATTCGGTTTTTAACTAACTTTTGTAACTTTGTCATTTTTGCGAATTTTACTTCAATATCTTAGAGAGTTATTCTTCATACCCCAAACATTAAAACCAGACGAAAGAAATGTCATTTTATTTTTCCTGCATCAGAAAACATAGGGTGGCAATGTGTTGACGTTATATTACTACTTGTTCCAATTATTTTAACTAATGTTGCAGAAAAGATTTAAAAAGATCTACGAAGAAAACGACTGTTTGAATGGTCAATAGAGGAGTGTATATGTAGGAACAGATGGATGTTTAAGTACTTGTGAGAAAGACAACAGCGTAACCCTCTGGTGGTGTGTGCAGTAAAACTCGCCACATAACCTTTTCGCTTCTATCGTCAATTTAAGTAGGTTATCGTGCAAACTTTAGGAAAACTGAACGAGACCCACCGACCAACCGAAACTTGAGAAAGGGACTTTGAATTTACTATTGGCTTTGTTGATCGCGTATGAATATTCAATAATTGTTTCCGACAGTTTGGTTAAAATACAGCTTGTTCCGCAGCACCTAACCCTCAAAGCTTACATTTGAACCCTTTGACTTTGCCTCGTTTCAAACTAAAAGCACTGGTGCTATAGGAAACTAGACAGTTCCTATTCTAATGCAGAGTTATTTAACGTTCTGGCGCTCGTGAAACGTTTCGAGCATTTGGGTGTTGACACTGTTTTGATACTGCGACCATACAGAAATAAATTTAATAGAATGTAATTATTGTATATTAATAATACTGGCGATCCGTTATTCCGCGCTATGGATTCTCGACGTGCAGGGAGCACAGCTTTGAGATAGCGGAGTATTTATGCCAGTAACGTTGGAGGAAAGTCATATTCCCTGATTGATCTTTCCTCGAGTACTTTCTACAGCCCTCGAGGCTCCTTTAAAACGGCTCCAAGGAACCAGAAGTGTTATATAACAGATTTCCACTGCGCGAAAGAGGGCCATAACGCGTCAGAATGATACATGCGGTCCTAGCAGCGCTACACGATTCTCGACACGGGTGCGAGAGAGCAGACTGGAAGCGTTAATATTCAATGCGGTGAGTTTATTGGGGAAAGGTCGCTCGTATAATTTGACTTTACCAGGTCTGAATAATCGATACACCCGGCACCCCCCGTGCGCTCAATATCCGGAAACAGAGGCGAGGCTGATCGGGAGTTTAAATTGGGTGGAAATTATTCGCCTCTTCTACCGCGGCGGAGATCGAGGGGCGTGCACACGCGTCGTGGCCAGCCGCGACAGTGTGTATGCACCTTTAGGAACAGAACAAATACCTCGTACACGAGCAAGTGGATTACCGGCTCAAAGGACGCGTGTACATAGCGAGCGAGAACATGCGTGTCAGTGTCTAACGCGCGTGACGAATATTTACGATCCGTCTTCTTGCCTGGACGAACGAATTTATTAAACGCCCCCTCCTTTACTGCGATTCGACGCGGATTTCGAGCAATCTCAGATTTCTTTCGCGCGTTCCGCCTCGTTGCAATTGTTGGCGACGCGGATAAGGCCAACAACTTCTTTTCCCTTGATTACGTTCGTCGATGGACAAAAGCTGAGTAAAATTTTATGGACAACCAGAGGGGTAAACAGAGATTGATCCACCCTTAATTGGTGTATGATATTTTACTGTTACACTAATGGTAGTATGGGTGAATTTTCATCCACACACTATAATTTTAGTATTGGAAATAAAATGAAAATTATATTCTTTTGGAAACACAAGTTTATCTGAAAATTAAATTCAGTAAAATTTAACGGTACATCATAAAGATAAAGCGAGAGTCAATTTTCATTCATGGTAACCATTAAGGATTGAGAAAGGATGTCGCTTAAATTATGAAATATTAATTTTAATTTAGCAAACTTGAAAATAAAATACAGTATAATTTAACTGAAAAAACGATACATCATAGAGATAAAGCAAGAGTCAATTTTCATTCATGGTACCCATTAAGGATTGAGAAAGGATGTCACTTAAATTATGAAATATTAATTTTAATTTAGTATATTTGAAAACAAAATACAGTAAAATTTAACTGAAAAAACGATACATCATAAAGTCAAGCAAGTGCCAATTTTCACCCATGGTACCCATTAAAGTTTGAGGTACAATGCCACTTAAATCATGAAATATTAATTTTAATTTAGTATATTTGAAAATAAAATCAACATAAACAGTTCTAGAAAAATATAATAGTCACTAGTAGGTGGCCAACAACTGTTTACCTCTAACTGATATGCGCCAATGCTAGACAAAATTTCAAATAATTTCATTCTGAAATGGAAAACTTACGACCAAAAATAGATGAGGATCGATTATCAAAAGGCAGTTTTAGAAAACGGAGATACTGTACAGAATTACAGTGAACAATAGTAGTTCAACTGTTTTCTCTATAAATTTGATTTTAATTTTGATTCTAGGAAGCTTAAAAATTTTTTAAATTAACGCCCACGTACAGATCCGATTCGCAGCATATTTTGGTCACCGATTTTTATCCCGAGCCGATTCGTTCGTATCGCATTTAACTCGAAATACTGTACGTTGTTGTTACCAATAAATGAATTTACACGCGCCGCATGATTTTTATCCGTCAATAAATGATAATAATTTTTTAACGGAAAGTTCGGTCAATTTTTTACAGCCAGAAACACGGTATTCTTTCATTGTTAAACGCAATACGCGGGATAGGATCGTTTACGAGAAATATTCGCAAAGCGCGTAGCAACGTCATAGGACGGGATCCAGGAAAAATATCATACAGTCGTCCCTGGGTAACATTTTTCAGGATTCGTGCTAAATTAGAGGACGCCGCGTTAAAGCACGGAACGATGTAAAGGGAATGCGTAATGCGTGTATCGAAAATACTCCTGCGCTCGTTACATGCATTGGAAAATAACGTTTCCCGTGCATTCGCAGCGATAAATTGACGTCGCCGGGCGAAACGAACGCGTTCCCCGAGCGTTATTATGCGACGATAAACTCGAACGAAGTGTGTTCTCGAACGCGACCGGAAATACGCAGTATATCCGATAAATCACCGGATTGAATTTCTGTTACCGATGCTGTAAGCGTTATTTTACATCGATAATCTTACGTACGAACCGTCTACAGTAATATTTCTTAAAGTGAACCCCAGACGCAATTCAAAAATGCAATCGTGTGATACATTGTGCATAGAAACTGTAGACTTTCATACCGAATCGTTCTTCGTATTGTTACACGTTTACGAATTGAATATACAGGGTGTTCGGCCACCCCTGGGAAAAATTTTAATGGGAGATTCTAGAGGCCAAAATAAGACGAAAATCAAGAATACCAATTTGTTGATGGAGGCTTCGTTAAAGAGTTATTAACAATTAAATTAAAAAATTTCAGATCGTTCTGGAAAAATTATTTTCGGTTGCAAGGCTTAATTACAATTATTTTTGGTGAATAGACATATCCCCGAAGTCCTACGCATTTACCTAGAAAAGAATTTGAGAAGGTGTGAAATTTCTCGACAAAATTAAAAAATTTCAAATCGTCCTAAAAAAATTATTTTTAGTTGAAGGGGTCAATTACAATCATTTTTGGTGAATAGACATACCCCCGAAATCCTGCGCATTTTCGAGAAAAAAATTCAGAATGGGTGGAACTTTAAACGTTAATAACTTTTTAACGAAGCCTCCATCAACAAATTGGTATTCTTGATTTTCGTCCTATTTTGGCCTCTAGAATCTTCCATTCAAATTTTTCCCAGGGGTAGCCGAACACCCTGTATAGTAATAGTTCGTAAAATGAACCTCAGAGGCAGTTTAAAATTTATGCAATCGTGCGATACATTGTACATAAAAAGTGTAGACTTTCCTATTAAATCGTCCTTCGTGTTGTTACACGTTTACGAATCGAATATATAGTAATGATTCTTAAAATGAACACTAAACGCGATTCAAAGTTTATGCACCAGCTGTAGACTTCAACATTTAATCGTCCCCTTTGTTATTACACGTTTACGAATCGAAGTGTATGTAGTGATGATTCTTAAAATGAACGTGATTCGTAAGTTGAGCATTTCTATCCTTCCCAACTGGAGGGATCCCCCTTAAAGTTAGTGAAGCATCAAAGATAACAAGCTCCTGTACAAAAAATGACCATGCCAACCCCGGAGCGATACTCATTTTAAAAATCATTACTGTACCATTAAAGTTTCGACCAATTCGAACCAACACATTCGAAAGCTATTGATATTTCAATGCACTTTGGCCGGAGTTCGTCACGAAAACACAACGCAACGAAGAGCAAATATTAAATCCTTTCCTAAGCTTGGTAAAATAATCGCCCAAACGATTCGAACGTCGAGGGAAGTTTACGGCGATAATTATATGCCCCGGACGCTTCAAAGGCGACCGAGGGGATTTCAACGACGACGAACACGCGCTGAAAGTGCGTGTACTCGTCACCATCGATTTTATATGCGATATAAACTCATGATTTGTGCCGTTGAGTTCGATCGAACACGTAGGAAAAATTAAACAGATGGGTTTTATGGATTTTAAAAGGTCCATGCAATCCTCGTTTTTAATATTTGCGCGGTTACTTGAAAAAGTATAAACATTATCTACTCACATTGAAGATTATTGTACGATAGAGACTGGCGTCGTATTCTCCCTTGGATCGTCGGTTTTCTTCTGCTGCACAATCGACACCACATGTTGACTTGCACGTACGACCATAGCTTCAGGAACAGAATGGCGTACAGCATGCACACGTACATGGCGCCGACTGGAACAACGGAGAATTAATTATATGTATAACGTTGCAAACTATTGTGGCAGCCTGTCTTCGAACGTAACGTCTGCATCCTCCCTGTCGCGATACAAAGCCAAAGTGCAAGTTCGCGCTAATCTCGTGAAGGTATGCCCGCTTTGATCAGGAACGAGGGATACTAATGGTGCCGGTGTTCATTGTCGAAAGCATCGAATCGATCCCGGTCGAAGGAATATTTAAATAGTTTCGATAAAACTCGCTATAACAGCCTTCGAACACACAAACAGCTCGTACAAAATTTCCTCGTTCAAACAACAGGTTCGCAATTTATAATTAAATTATAAATTTCAAATTTCTATTTTGTTCTGTGCATATTTCTCTTGTACACTAGGATTCTCACTCGTATAATGAATAAATAAAATTTAAAAAATAACGATTTTTGGTCAACTTTTTCAGAGACTTTTGATTTAAAAAATATTCCTTTCTCTCGTTTAAAAAATAATATAAATATTAATTTTAGATTAATACATATTGTGATATAGGTATTAATTTTTAAACGAAAGAAAGGAATATTTTTTAAATCAAATTTTATATGTATAATTTAATAAATTTACAATATGCGATTGTGTTTTGGTGCCTAACCGAGTAATGGACCGAGTAAACGCGCGATCGACGCGGGCGAAGAAATAATAAAGGACGGTAATCGCGCGCGCGCGCGCGTATCGTATATATTCCGCGAGAATTTAATTAAACAAATTCTGAAAAGCCTCTATTCGTTATCTCCGCGCGTGCAGCGCTCCTTCCGGGTTAATGAAACAGAGTAGAAAAAACGGACGAAAGAAAAGAGTGCTCGGGAAACCGGGCGGCGGTCCCGGCAAGTATATTTTAATCATCGCAATTTCGCACGCCTCCGAGAACGTGACATCGGATACGTACGGATAAATAAAACAGACTTTACGCTGGACGTACGTGTCCGAACGAGGCAATTAAAGGGTTTATAAAACACGATATTACGCATTCGTGCGCGCTGCCAGTTTCATCCCGCCGCGGTGAATTTATCTTTTTCGCGACCGCCGGCGGGTTCGTAATGATTAAAGGTTCAAAGCGCTCCTCGCTGTTTCTCTTCCGTTGACCAAAACATTCATGCGGAACGCGCTTCTTTTTCTGGGCACGTTTCATCAGCGCCGCTGTGTTTAATTATCGCCGTGATATTTGCATTGCGACCCCGCGAATGTCTGTTACGATCATAAACTACCAGCTTAATCGCGGAGAATTTGCACACTGGTATCTTAACGTGGCCATCGAATTAGGGTTGTTGGAAAATCACTGAAAGATACTCGAACAGAAAGTTTCATGATTCTTTTAATATTCGTGGAAAAGTAAATCTAATTTTTATTTCAATCGGTGTGTAAGGGATGAAACTCCCCCTTGAAGAAGATAATTCAAATTATTATTAAATTTGTTGTCGACCGTAGGAAAATGGGGAGAAGGTATTTCACATTGATTCCTATTCTTCAGCGATCGACGGAAACAATGAAAAAGATTCGTTAAACCCTTTGTTGCAGGATGGTTGTCAGGATAAAAATTTTGCTCGTCTCTGACTTTTCACCCACGCGTTTGTTTCGAACAGAGAAAACGCGAGCAACCTGTCAAAGGCACAATAAAGTATCAACGACTGTCGATGCAGATAGATCCCATCGACAGTGAGAAAACTGACAAAGGATTGGACGCCATTCCCATTAGTCGAAATGCGTCCCGTGTCACAGGCAAAACTAGCGAACGTTGTTGCAGAACTTTCCCGTTATTAGTTTAAAACGCATCAATTTGTCGCGCTTTTGATAGTCAAAACTTCTAACCGAAAGTTACTAACGTTGTTGCTGACTCTCGCGATATCAATTTAGGACGCGGCAAATTTTCTCGCTGGAAATAGTCCAACCTTTCGTCCAAAAATTTTCGAACCTCGTTGAAAAAAGGATTTAGATTCATTTTTTGCACATGAACTCTAGATTCTAGAACTCATTTTTGTTTTTAAAATTACGAATAGCAAAAAGACTCTCTAAGCTATTCTTATTTGAAAATTAATTTTGTGCTAATATTGTTCGACGATCTTAAGATTTATCTATAATCAGCTTCAGGAATGGTGTTTGTTAAATACATTGCCCCTTTAGATAAATGTCATATTGTCAGATAAGAAAAATAATTTATAACTATACTCCAAATGATATTTTACTAACTGAATCGTGTTAAAAACATTGGTAATACTTTCTCTTCTAATTTATCTTTCAAAGTACATTATGAAAAAATTATTTCACATATCCTCAGCTCTCTGGGACTCGTTCATAGAGCTTCCAAATTCTTCAACGACACAGATACACTCAAGGTTCTGTATAGTGCTCTGACGAGACAATAATTTTCATTTTGTTTTCCTTACATATTACTTCTATTTATAGTAAAGGGTTCTACCGTGAATAAATGAATAATATTTCCTATAACACGGTTGCTACGGCCGAAGCTAAAGTCTGTTTCAGCTTAAAATATTACTAAAGGGATGGAATTCCTGTAACGATTAAAGGTTCAAAGCGTTCCAGGCTGTTTCCCTCCGTTTTGATCGAAACGTCTGCGCAGAAACGCTTCTTTTCCCGGCCAGGTTTCATCAGCCTGTGTTTAATTATTGCCACGGTATTTGCATCGCGATCTTGGGAATGTCAGTTATTATTATGCGGTGCCAGTAACGGCTGCCAGCTAACGGCGGAGACTACAGAGACGATGACGAAGCCGAGCTCGGCATAATCCTCATATTTTCCGATATTTTCATCGAACCTGACCGACTTCTTCAGCCTGGATTGTTCCGTATCTTAATTAAATCGTGCCTGCTACCTGGTTATCCCGATTCCAGCGTGTCGATATTTCGTAAGTCGAAGAAACCTACCTTTCATGAACCAACAAAATGCGACTTAACCGTACCAAGTTACCAAATTCGGTTCTGATTTGTATTTATAAATACTCCTAATGTCTACCATCTTACAGATCTCGTTATGAACAGTATCTACCAGTCTACTTCTCCTCTAAGATTATCCACAGTTCGTGATTTTGGCATAATATTCACATCTACGCATCTAATAAACGCTCGTGGAGTTATTTTAAACGTACCAAAAGATCCTGAAATAATTAAAAAATGATATTTACTCGATCGTTTTGTCTAAATAACAGCAAGATTAGCAAGGAGTCGCTGCTGGAGCATCAACGTCAACCGGATGGTTAATTAATTAGGATAACGCGTCGCACTGTTCTGCGGTTTATCCTGGCGAAGAGCGTTAAACTCTCTTGAACAGCTGGACGACCCAGTTGTCGAATGAAATATCGAATTCGTTCCAGCTTCAGGAGCGACAGGTACTTCGACGAGCATGTAACACGGCGACAGGAAATTTTACAGAAGCACACACGATTTTAATGGTTTTCCTTTCTTCTTCTTTTTTTTTTCTTTTTTTAGATCGAACAAAGTGGAACTTCCGGACGCAAGAACAATAGCGAACGAGGCCAGGCGATGCGTGCCACGGTGAAACGTAATTTCAATGGAACGAGACTGTTGCAGCACTCTTTCAATTCGAGTTGATCTTACTCAGCCTATCAGTGCCAGAGGTTTTTAAACGAAATGGGAACACAACAGTTCCGGTACTCTTTCAAATCATCTACCACGAGAAAGTATAACGCGCCGAGTTTCCGAAAGGAGTATCGCCGGGGCTGGTTCATAACGTTTAAAGTTTTCCGTGAAAAAGAAGCGTTCTTCTCGCGAGTTTCAGACGGGGGAACTTTAATTGTTGCCGCAGAAAGTACGGAATGGACGCTGACTGATTCTTTCCGCGATACGAAGCGAATCTGGAAACTGGGGCACGCTGTAGATATTTTTTTATAAACGAAGATAATAATACAAATTTCCATCCGATCAAACTCTGCGACCGTAGATTTTTCGCTTAATAATTATCGAGTTTAAGACGTGCGCGTTTAATTTTGGCTGATCGACTTTCTCCGTGACATCACCAGGGCGACCGTAAATTTCGTTTCGACCCCTCGCGGTCAACCGAACGTCCATAAAATATGCCAGTGTCGCTTTAATGGGCCTGCGTTTAAATTATTCGAAAGAATATAATTAATGCATCGAATTTGGTCCCGTTGCAGTTTGCCAACCCGCAGATGATGCCGCGATAATGGGAAAGCGAGAAAGCTTGTAGCAAGTATGACCGGCCGATATTATCGTCCGTTAATGGCTACGATGTACAACGACCCCACGAAAGGGCCACGATATTTCCTCGAAATATGCGCGAATGCGTGGATTCAACCCCTTCAGAGCCCTGGCTGGTCGAACAAACTTCCAAAAAGCCGACATTATCATTTTCGTCGCAATAACGGATACCAATTATCCTCTTGGTCCTTCTGGGTTCTTCGTGCAAGAAATAGTTTTTTTTAAAACAACCTTAACTACGTTATTTGTAACAGTTGCTCATTTACACACGTGGAGTTGCTCCTTTTTCGTATAGGATGTTTATTTATTTTATTTATTGTTTAGTATACGGGATATATTTGTGAATTGTGAGCCAGAAGAAGCAATGGACTTTTTTTTAATGCAGTTTCAACCTTTAACAGAGATCACTCTGCGACGTAATTTATAATGATGTCTACATTGTACGATACAAAAGTTTCCTACATCGATAGATTACATTTACACATTTAACAATCGCTACTGGTTTCTCAAGAAGATTAAGGTTGGAATTTTAGCGTGAATTTTCTTTAAACTTTCTTGGAAAATTTTTTGCAAACAAACTACAACACCTATCGCTGTCTAAATAAGACATTTTACAATTTTTTGGGCAACAGAAGATTAAAATAAAGATCGTCTCTGTTTGTTTGAGACGAAGAAACACGAAAGATTCTTAATTGGTACAGCCCGTGAAAACATGTGTTTTTCTAGTAAAAAAAAATGTTTTCACCGACTCGATCGCAATACTTTGCTTCTTTATAGGTCTGGAAACAAAGACGAAGGAAGTAGACGATTCGAGCAAGTCATGAAATCTAATGGACTGGGTCTGGACGTTTGACATGCTTGGTTTATACGAGGGACGCGGATGGTAGAAATTACACGGCAACCTAATACTTTTTCGCGTGCTCGAAAACCTGGATGAGGTGCTAATTAGTAGAGATTCTCAGTATCCCGCGGAAACCACGTGTTTAAGTACTTCGTGCAAGAATTGCTCGACGCTCGTTTCCTTTGACGAGAAAACGAGACTTGCGTGGCTCGTTTACGATATCGAGCAAACCTTAAACGACACAAAATTGAAACTCTTCAATTTTCTTAATCACTACTTTTTAGACGTATCAAGATTTAACGAATACAATGATCTCTCGATATTGTTACGAAGTCCTAGAACTGATTCGACGAGACGAGCGTTCACTTTATCTAAAACTACGAATCGAATCATCGAAAGAACAAAAATAAAATTTTTGTATTTTCCAATTTATTACTATGAAATTATTTTAATCGCATTGCTGTGGTTTCTCCAGTGATACCAAACAAGGCCATATACTAAGGGGTAAGAATTAAAAAAAGAATGCAAAATAAATTATTTATTTTTTATGATAGCAATGTTAGTAAGGTGAGAAATATCAATAAAAGTAAGAAAAAGTAATATTATAATGCAAATAGAAAAAAGTTACATGACATTTATTTTGATAATAGTTATCTATTAAAACCTTGAAAGAAACTCTTGAGAACAGGAAATGTAAGAAATAAAATGAAGAAATTTACAAAATAATGAACAGAAATCACGCAAGCCTGGTCATTAAATGTTCATTCCAAGTTTAAAAATGAGAAAGAAGAAGTGCATAAGGACGTTGAACTTAATTGAAAATGAATGTGTTAAAAGGCGTTATTAACAAACCGACCTTCCTATTTTAAATTTCAGCTAAAAAAAAACTATATATTGTAGTTTAATTTCCGAGTGATTTTAGAACCTGAAGTATAAACGCACGTTGACCATTTTTATAGTATCTCCCTCGATAACGAGGGGTTAAAAATTTTCTAACGAATTTGATTAGTTTTTCCCATTCCCTTTACACAGTATTAATTACGTTCTTCTTCCGGTGTAATATATTTTCAAAAAAAATTACTTTTCTTTCATAGAAACTAAAAATTCACGAAAATCAAGTTAAATTCGGAGAGATAAATATTAATTTTCCGGGGTGATTTGCATCGTCGCACCTCCGCATGATTGATCTGTCCCCGAAGGTAAGAAAACGTATTTGCAGGATCGGGGGCAGATTAACATTCTCGTTTCGTTTTATCCTAAGGATCTATCAGCCGCTAACGGCGTCCAGGAAGGAAATTCCGAAAGAAACTGGAAAAGAACACGCGGTCCGTTCGCGTGGTGACTATCTCGGGACCGTAGGAAGTACATCTGCGTCCTTGTTTGTCGTTTATACCGTTTCTAGATTATCGCTTGCACGAGAGTTCGCCCGAGTAACCTCCGGGCATAATGTACGTAGGTACGTTGTATGCTGAATACGGTGCCACATAATTGCCAAATGCCGTGACGCGTGTACACGTTTGCCCATAGTTCGGCATGGTGCACGTTGAAAATGAATCTATCTTGCTGCGGAGGTGCACAGCGCGACATCAAACAGACTCTGTGCGCGCGTGTCTCTCTTATCCGATTTTACCGAGATCACGAGCAAACACGAAATAGATACAAAGAGGCTTAAGCCGAAGCAAATGTCACTCACCCCTATTTCTAAGGAAATGATAAATATTCTAAAGTCTACGGTTTTCCACTTTTACCAACGACTTTTCGATTTTTAATTAGCTCTTCGACTTTTAAAGTAACATATTGTCATCTAAAGAAATGACAAATATTCTGAAGCTTAGGCTTTTCCACTTTTGACAACGATTTTTCAATTTTTAATCAACCCTTCGACTTTTAAAGTAACATATTGTAACCCACTCCTATTTCTAAGGAAATGATAAATATTCTGAAGCTTATGCTTTTCCACTTTTGTCAACTACTTTTCGGTTTTTAATCAACCCTTCAACTTTTAAAGTAGCATATTGTGATCCACCCCTGTTTCTAAGGAAATATATATATTTTGACGCCTTTTTGTTAACTATATACTTTTTCATTTCTTCAGACATTTGTTTAATTACAAATTTCGAAACACACGGTAAGATCAATACTATTCGAATCTGAGGAAAATTATATGTCTAAAAAGATGATAATAAGTGTTTTAACTAAAAAGTGAAAATAAAAATGAAATAGAAATTGTATACTAAATTATAAATTATACAGTAAATAATAGATAGAGTTAAGAAAGCATGGACAATTATAGCCGACTAGATAGGAAAAGTAAATATGTAACTGTAAATCATAACAAAATAAACGAATTTACAAATAATCGAAATATAAATTTATTTGTAGGATAAAATTTTCTAGTTTTAATTTCAAAATTATTTGATACAAGCCTGCTGGTCATTAAATAACGGTACATAAATATTTCAGTGTTGACTTTGCGAAGTCTAGTTGTCCAAAATAAGATTAAACGGGGACGAACCGTACGCGTGGCAGCTGTGCAAGTCCGTGCACCGTCACATGAGATTTATGTCAAACGATTCGCTGTCGTCGAGATTTTTCAGCGATAGCATTACGTCCGGGGTGAGGTTTACCAGCGACGGTATTACATCCGCGATGAAACGGCGGATAATCTCGACAGAAACGAAGCCTTTTCCCCGCGCGAACATTCGACACGGTCGAACAATGGACAAGTTATAAACCGACCGCCGACATACAAAAGGGCGAAAACTATTTGTATGCAAACACTACCTTTCACCGTTTCGAGTGCGGATCAATGATTTTATTACCCGTCCTCGATTCGGCTGTCCGGAAAAAGATAAATCAACAAGGATATATATCGGGCGGGAAACAATTTTCCGAAATTTTTTAAGACACCCTCGTATTTCATACCTGACAAAAAGAACGACGAGGATGGACGTACAGGATGAAAAAATCCACGTTAACGTATAGAATTATTCCAACGATTTCGAGCACCGTGTTCTCGATGAACCGACCAGGGTCGCATTGTGCAACCGGCGCGCAACAATGGCGGAAGTTCCACGACCGAAAATAGTTTCTCCATTTTCTTCGGCCGCTCGACGAGCCGAGGAATTGCCAGTTTTCAACCTCGGACCCCATTGTCGCCCACGGTACACTTCGAGATCCGTAACTCTCGATCTCCGCCATCCCATTTTCCACCCCCGTCGATCCTCCCGGCCACGTCCTCTCGCCTCAACCTGGACTCGTACCACGACGATTCGACCGTGATCCTTCTTCTCTCTTTCCATCCCCATCCATCGCGCGTCCTTCCTTCGATCGTGCTGATACCAGAAAAAGCAGACTGATGCATTTTGATCAGGATCCATTTCCGCGTGCCGCCTCCGACGGAAGAGACTCGAGACTCTTTCACTCTCGCTCAGGAAACGTGTCATCGAGAACGGTCCCTCTATTTGAGACAAGCTCATACCCGGCGACTTAGTTTCTTCATCTTTTATAGGCTCCCCCACACATATCCGCGATGATGGTTTTTCGAAGGAATAAGCGTGGGAGGCGAGAGCTTTATCCGAGAGACTCGAGTAGCCCGGTGTTCCGCGCGAACAGGGGTTTCTTATTAAATTACCATTCGGGGTTTATTCAAAAATTCAACGACGCCTGAGAAACTTGAACTCTGACCGTTCGATTCACCACCGAGCCCGTTGGAAAATATTTATTCGGTAAACGGGGGAAAAAACCCTTTAGCGCGACGCTTAAAACGATTATATCCGAAGAAGGATAAATTGATAAGGAAACGTTTCCAATATGCGTGGAAACAACGCAAAATTAATTCAGTACTTTTTAATTATTTTGCTTGTTCCGATTGGATTTACGAGCATTTTTATTTACGTTTGCATTAAATGTAAAACTGATACGTTTCCGTATCTCTGACCAGAGTTTACAGAACAGATTGATGTGTTATTGGATTAAAATACAAATTTCAAGCTTCGTTTTGTATTCTAAATGTTATACTACCGAAATGGCGAGGTAATCGAGTAGAGATGAATTTAAAACAGTCACTGTGTTCTTCTACAATCGCGAGAAATCAGAACAAGTAAATAATTTTAATCAAAATATATTTAAATCGACCGCGAGACCTTCGAATCTTACCAAGATTAAACGTTTAATGTTTTCGTCGGAAACGTTAAGTGCGAATTGACGGACGATGTTACGAACAGTTACAATCTTGTTTCTCCTCGCGTGCACGGTGCATTTGGCGTGACAACCCGTTGGGCTGCATGTAACCGACACACCTGAGCGACGTCGGTGTACAAATCGAGCATGTTGCACGGAACACAGAGCGAACAAAAAAAAAAGGGAAATGTAGAGAAAAAGAAACGAAAGATAAAGTAAAACGCAAAAACACGAAACAGGAATCTGAAAAAGAAACGGATCCCCCCAATGATGGTCGTACGCAACGCGGCGGTTACGTTCCCGATGCCGATCGTAATCAGAAACGGCGGCTGCATTTCCAATTCCACGTATTCGCCGCCATCGTACCGCCAGAATTCGTAAGTAAGACGACCGCCCGTCGTTATCGTCGTTAAAATTTCCACGATACGTATCTGCTGAATTCCGATGAACCGTCGCAAAGTCGAACGCGAACGATCGACCGATCGGGAAACTCGTAATCGAATGGAATCGACAAATAAGTAGAACACGCTCGGCGCTGTCACGCATAAACGTCCAGCGAATCGAACGAAATACACGCTAAGACGAGTTATATGTACACTTGGGTCATTTTAAAGCTTCATTTTTCGTTGTACGAATTTAATAGAATGCATATATGTAATGATTTTTAAAATGAACGTCTTAAGGTTCAACTTACGAACCACGTACCGGAGTTCATTTTAAGAATCTTTATCACTAGACTGCAGATGTTTATGCATTTATGAGAAATTTTAATTAATACTTAAGGTAAAATACGAATTATTATATTTAAGGGTTGCGACAACCCTCCACAAAACACCCATTGCATTAATCCTATTAATAAGAATATGAATTTTTTCACTATCAAGTTCATTTCAAGAATCGCTGTAGGCATGATTCGTAAATTGGGCATTAAGATATTATATTGTAATAAAGTTCGAATTCCGTCTGCGTGTCTGCGATTGAGGGAATATTTCCTTGAAATTGAATAAAAAAAGTCTTGTTTGATTCTTCGAATTCTTAACTCTCTTTAGTTTTTTATTCCTATCGTCGTCTTACCCCTTCCTAGAGTCCATCGAGTTTAGAATTTATTCTTTCAACGCATTTTACGAAATTTTATTCCTACACGCAAACGAATCGGATAAACTCCTGAAATTACAATTTCATAAAAATCCATAACGTTCCGAAATAAAAACGTCAAAGGCGTTTCACGGATGAAAGACGCCTGACACCGATGTGAATACATCGATGAAATTGCTTTCCTTCTATTTTTATCAAAACAAAAAACAGCAACAAAAACATTTTCATCCATACTGCTTCAGCGTTGCGTGCTAGCGTTACTCTATCCATTAATATGTCGAGTGTGATTCGATGTCACGATTTTTTCACGACCATCGCAGAGATTTCTATGCGTACATTCAACGTCCAAAAGTTAATCGTTTGTTGGAGCATAATTAACACGTGTTCGTTGGAAAAGTTTAATTTAAACGTACCGTACGAAATCCAACAATACCTGCACGGTATGCATGATCAAAAAAAAATAAAAACGAGTCGAAACTATGAAGTAAGACTTTGGTAAAAACATCGAGAAACGTTGAAATTTGTATTAGACTTAATTTGTATGGACCTAAAAATCACAAATTAATGAAACTACGAGCTAATTCCAATAATTAACATTTTTTTTAAGTCTATTTTGAGGAAAAGTTTGCAGCACTTCTGTTATATGGAATGAACTAGTTACTGTATTTGGACAAAATATCGTGTAAGTTGTCATTGGTCGGCAGAAGCATAATTATTGCACGGAACGACACCACGTGTCGCTCAACGATGCGAATGATCCGCGTCAAAATCGTCGCACAGACGCGTCTCGGTGAAACGTGCCGAGAGCAACGCTACAATGGTACAACCGGTTATACTAATTCCACAATATCGAGAACCGATATCAAATCAAACCACCGATATCAAGTTTCCATGGACGAAATTATCGCTGGATATTCTGGGCAATAGGAACTTGCCAAATGTCCAAATCGATCCATGGAACAGTAACGTACAAAAGAAAATTAATAGAATTTCATCGATTGTTTATCAGCGTTTAAGAAGGACTCGAATACCAACGGAAATAAAGTTTTATTTATGTATGTCCATTTTTTCATAATCGTTGCGACATGCTACGACATTATTATTACACCAGTAGCAAAAAATGCTTCAGATGAAGTTAAATTGGCTTCGGGGAGTGGCACATTTTGTGAAGGAAATTGACGTTTCTCGAAATAAAATTGTATATTTCTTATTGCATCGGTTGATGTAGTTTGATATTCTTTACAATAAAGTATAAACCTATTTATATTAGAAAATCACTGGTTTAAGAGATATTTTCATTTTAATTTTGTTAGGAAATCTTAACTTCTTTGTGCAACTCACGAATCACGTTCGTTTTCAGAATCATTACTGAGACATTAAAATTGAAATATCTCCTAAACTAATGATTTTTTGATACGAATAGGTTAATACTTTTTATAGGGAATACCAAGGTGCATCGACTGATGCAATAAAAAGTATACAATGCCATTTAATAAAACGTTAATGATCTTCATGTGTGCCTCTACACGTCTACCTACAAGAAAAGTACTATTGTCGTTCAGTTTCACCCGAGACATTCTTTGCCACGTATAATAATGATGAGGAAAATCGAGGTAATATCTGGGTGGACCACTTTGTATGTTTGGGGAACGATCATCGACCGTAATTCACCGGGCACGCGTAATTCCCTACTTATGTCCCGACGATTCCTTCGCTCGTTCCTTCGATTCTTCCACGATGGACCACCCCCGCTCCTCGGGACATTTCTGATCCTGGCACGGTATCCAGTTGGCACGGGCTTGTAATCACCTCGCAAAGTTACCGTGCGTGAAGCCGGATCTTGGCAGACTGCGTGCATTCGTTTCACGCACGGCTATGCATACGCGTGTGTACGTAGGCGGAGAATAGTCCTTCTTTTTATCTCCTGAAAAGTCGATAGGCGGCAGAGACCGACACATTTCTTATTTAAATCGTTACAGGCGTGGGAGACCTATTCAACTTTTAAAACACACACGCTTCCTACCCTCAAACCTCACGATATTAAAATTAACGAGGAGATTAAGATCTTGTCTACTACGATACTCCAGTTCGAACAAAGACGATTCGATCGTCTCGTAGCAGCTCTCGCTAACATTTACCTTCGATACCTGACGGTAAAGTGCAATTTTCAATGCGTATCTTTCTTCCCGTTAAGAATTTCCCCGTTTCCTGACAGCTTCGAACTTTCCTTTTGGATTTCCCTCGTAAATACTTCGTTCCTAGCCTCGGAAAAGATTCTACAATCTACAACCGTATTCTTCGAAACACTCGAACCAATTCGAATTAACTTTCAAGTATCATTCCCGTGGCTCCCAACTTGTAGGAAGAATTTCCGAGCGCGAAGGGCTTCAAGGTAAATCTTCGAATCTTTTCCGTAGATATCGATTTCGTCTTGAATTTCATACTTTAAGTTACCGGCCGAACTAGCGATAGCGGAAAGAAACTTTCAGATCTCATCGCGTCTCGCGAGAAATAGAAAATCGCCGTTGCCCGAATTTATAGTATTATTGTTCTACTTTTATATCTGTTAGGACATTTCCTACGAATCGTTGGAAACGTACCGTACGTACGAGCACGAGCAAGAGTCCCCTTTTGGGTGAATTTTTTCGAAGAACGACCAGAGCTTGCGGACACCAGACAATGGTTAAAAATGTAATGGATTAAATCGTCGTGGAAAACGACGATCAAAGCGAAACGTGCATCCGGCGCAGTCTTAAACGTGACCACATTAGCGTGTGGCTCACTTTGTAGATCTCTCCACGGGTTAACCTCGATCCCAGATCCGTGGACGACTATTCCTGCGAGAAACGGCTTCAACGCGACGTTCTTGGCTAGCCGAATCCCTTTGGAAATTCAGGATGTCCTCCTGCGAGACACTTGCGCTGTCATCTCTATGCAACTAACTCGAACATTTGCGGGAAGAAAGCATTCTGCGGAGAATCCGACGATATACTCCGAGATTCAAGGCGCTCAACTTGCCACGACAAACTCGAATGCTCCGTTTCAAACAGACTATTTCATTCTACATCGTGCGCGTGACTCTCTCAATAAAGACGTGCTTAATAACAGAAAATTTCAAGCATTGCACAATGGAAGAAAAATTACCGATATTATGTTTGCAAGTACATTAATCAAAGGTCGTATGTCGCGTCCAGCAATTATTCAATCGTTCCCCTTATAGGTTCCACCAAAATATCTAAGGAATCTCTGTTTTATTATGTAAACCACCGCGCAACGTTGTAGAATGATTATTATTATATCGAACAATAGTATCCTTGCAGCTTATTGTACATAATTATTTCACTAACTTTTACAAACGATAAAATTTTCTCTTCTATAACTTTTATTTTGTTTTTCCTTACATATTAACTTCTTCCTGCGCTCGTCAACAGAGAGCTACGCTCTTGTCTTCCTTGCAAGTACTCGAGCGACGACCTATTTCTACATATACACTCCTCGACTGATCATTGGATGTCCCAACATCTCTGAAACGCTCTCCCCTCTTTTCCTATCTTACTCGCTTCTTCCTACAACAACAAGCCGCCACAGGTAGTAAAGCGTTTCCTTCCCGTGAATAAATGAATAAATAAATAAATAATTGCGTAAATAATTGCACGCTCCTGACATGAATCTCGGAGGAACACACCGTCTACTTGGAAATCTCCAACGTATACTCGCGATTCAGCGATGGTTCCCGTAACGGAAGATCAAAGTTGTCGACGAACTGGAATCGTTACTGGACGGCGTTAATATTTCAGTAGAAAGCTCTCGTTGTCCTCTCGACATAAAGCGACTCTCCTTGTATCTTTGTTACATCTTTCTAGGACAAACTCTCCTCGAATAGCCATGTTCTCCCTTCCCCCGTCGAGCCCTGTACCCACAAAGCCTGGCATCCGGTATCAAGTCAGCCGCTTCCGACATGTTGGCCCGCGACGTCCCCCAGCGGTGCTCGGGACCGTGACTTCGTTCGCATTACTCGCGCGGAAACCAATTTACCATCCTAATTTCGTGCGGATTATCCGGTGTAAACGGTAGACCCAGCCTCCTTTGTGCATTCGACTGCCGCGAGCTAGTTAGCCTAACGGCGTCTGGCGAGGCTCCAGTCGCCCTCTCCCCCCCTACTCCTTCCAGCTAGACCCTCGGTTATGCATGGAATTCTTGCGCCCCGGAAATCGCCGTCACGGTCCACGGAAGCGGTTCCCGAAACACGCATCTGTTCCTATGGCGTCCCGCGACGAGCCCCGATCGAGAAAAACTGACCAAATCGCTAAAAATACACACCCTACGTCATCGTCTTTGGCTAATGAACACTAACTATTGGAACCAAGCGACTTTCTCAGCATTACAGTGATACCAGAATAGTGAATTCTATGCAATAAATACCAAAACTGTATTAGTATTCGTAACGTTTTGGTTCAAATAAAAGTACATTTCCCTCTTTTTCAGATTAAAGTTGGGAATTGTGACGGCCCCGACACTTCTTTTTAATGTAGCTCGTACAATAAACGTTATTTGTACACCATTATAATGAATTCTTTAGTATTCCAATAAACATCAAAACTGTATTAGTATTCGTAGCGTTTCGCTTTAAATAAAAGTACTGTTCCCTCTTCTCCAAATTAAAGGAGGGGCTGGAATTGTAGCGGCCATGACACTCCTTTTTAATGTAGCTCGTATAATAAGCTTTATTTTTACTAGTGAAAAATACTGTAAACACTTGAAATCTAACTGAATATAAGAGTGGTATGCCAACATAAAACACTGATGATATTTTTTAGTAAAATTTTGTTTTGCAAGCGACGATTATTCCCACAACGATAGGGTTTTGGCCGCCGCTTTGCCCTCGCTGTTATGAATATTAATGTCTCTCTTTCGTATAATATCTCGTTCCAAGACAGTACTAATGCATGAATAAAATTGTAGGGTTGTTCGTAAAGCCGTTTTAGCCAGGTTTTCTCGATTTCATCTCGGTGTGTGCGTCCTTTACCCGACCGTCCGCTTCTTTTTCGCCTTGACACCGCGGCGGGGCGTTTCACGCTACGTCGAGCCCCGTGCTCGTTTGAAGTCAACGAAATTGGCTGCGTACCGCTCTTATAACCTCCGACGGGCTCGAGAGTGTGAGAGCCTGTATTCATCGCGCCTCTGTCGTTCGACTCTCTTCCACCCTCACTTCGTTCACCGCTATCCAACGACGAGCGTTCAAGATTCCTGCTTGCAACTTTGCATCCGAATCGAAACTATGGTGCAGCGACTCCTAACCACCGTGCTCAAACCGCTACTGTGCATCAGGTTTGCTCACATTTTATTTAATCAATGTGTTATTATCTCGAACAACTTATTTTTGCAAATATAGAGTAACCTTATAACAATTCGAGTGCCAGATTTAATCACTGAACAATAAATATAAATCTAGAAAGCTAGTAAATAATGCAAAACTTGTAGGAAGTCAAAGATTATGCGTTTGATTAAGCGATATTTTTTTATTAGGAAAGGAAAATTATGACAAATACCTGTGACGAGAAATTTCCTTGGCAATTAGTTGCAGATTCGATAACGCTAAATTTTGGCGACTTACATGAAACAGAAAGGAGAGATCGAATTAGCGACAAGGAGCAACAATTTTAACTTCGGTTAGATCGAGTTTGTGGGATATTTTGGCGTTCATTTTGCCAATATTACAAAGATGATTTTTACTTTCTAACGTACAAGGAAAGCATAACAAATTTTTATCGTTGGAAAATAAGTTTCACTTTGATCAAATCTTGACTATTCCCAAACAAGAATTTCGAGCATCGTGCTTGCGAGAGTTTCGGTTCCTGACTCGAGACGCCTCGAGATTGCGTCCCATTTTCTTTCCGATATTCTTTGTTTAAGCCCACGGTTCCTTTCTGTTTCAGCTGGTCGGTTCCCTTTCCCGTCGGAATCCTATCAGCCACTTCGTATTCCTGGTATTTTTCCGAATTACAAATTATGCTGCACGAGTCCTTCGACCGACGACCCCTGGGGATGAGTTCCTCAAGAATTACAAATCACACGTCCAGACACCCCGACTCTGTCTACAAGCAGATCAGGAGAAGGAGGCGTTCGGACGAGGGACTGTTGGTTTAGGCGGGAACGAATAGGATTGTTAGGAACAAAGGTGCGGTAGAGCAGATTTAGGATCTCCGTTCGGTCGAGAACCACGGAGCGCAAATGCACGCGTAACGCAACCTACGTAGAGGGCAATCGGTTTGTTTGTACGCCGATGAAAGGATAGATTTTGCTTAATTTCTGGAAAACATCTGACGAAATTCCCATTGCCTCTCCGTCGTACATAATTAACAGAATTACAACAGAAAAGATACGGCAAACTCAAAGGAAACAAAAGTGCATTAGAGGCTAAGTGCAACGTAATGCTGTTATAAAACCTAACTTCACCTTGCAACGTGTCCAACCCCTACTCTCGTAGGTGTCAGGCTTCCCTGACCGATTCACGAAGCCCATCAGGCGGCGTTTAAGGGAGCAGAAGCTTCGAAAACCTGACAAAAATTAGACAGTTTTTAGATTTGCATGAAATTTAACGTGTATGAATTTTTTGGAACCGTAGATTTGCTTTACTTTTGTAAATTATGCCATTAGATTTTCCATTTATCTACTCTATATAAAAAAACAAGTCAAAAAGGTGCAACAAAATTTATTCGTACGATGCAAGGTTTTTGAGAAATACGACTCGAATATCGGTGCAAGTAGAAATATCGACGAATGGTCGGACGCGCCAACCAAGTTCGAATTCAATTATCTCAAGAACAAAGCATTGCACGAAACAATTTCATTCTACGTTTTCGTCTTATTTTTAAACGTAGAATTGATTGTACTGCCAGTTCTAAACCACCTTGAGCATCAGTTGTTCTGGCTCCAAATACAGTCGTGGACAGGTACACGATCAAAATAGAGAACTTATATCGGACAACAGCTCAGTCAAGATAAATTGAAGTGCAATTCGACACAGGATTTCAGACGTCTCTCAACACTTTGTCGTCGAGCAGATCTTCCAAAGCGACGTCCGGTCGTATCCGAGAGAACGCGAAACAATAGCCCTAGTCCAGCTTTCGCTTAGGGCAAGCATATCCAAACAAAGCTCAAAAGCTTAGGTATCGCCCCCTAGCTCCGTCTTGTTAGCATGGTACACAAAATATCGACTAATACGCCCTCAATGTGAACGTCTGCCGCGAAAATTAGTGTATCTTCTTGCAATTAAGGATCGAAACGTTGAATCGAACTTCCCGTTCGCAGCCTGGTATCGATGACACGGATACATTACAATCGAAAATCCTGATTTTCGTGCGGGGTATTTACAGGCCTTGAATTATGAATATTGTTCTATCCAGGTAATGCGAATGTTCCAGCCGGCTAGAACGCTGCTGGCTTACGCCGGAGTTGGAAGCTTTACGTGGAACGGAAATTACGTTCGAACGGAGCCGGATATGTGGCCAGATGGCCGCCTTTCCGCGAATTTTGAATAACAAATCATGGACCGCCGACTAATTCGCTGAGCCGCTCGGCTCCCTCGAGAGGACGGAACACCCGGAATAACTACTTCGTTATCATGCCGTAATCCACTAGGATCTAGTTGAGCAAACGAGAACATCTATCGCGGAAGGGGGAACCGTTTTGACCCCGCCATTTTCCCGAGGAATCTGTGTCGCTGGTAAAATTACCGACATATTTTGCCGGAATAAACATTTTCAGCCAACGAAACTACGCAACCCAACAGTATTCGAACATTCGAATATTCGAAGGTTCCCTCATTCCGCTCGAGTACCTATAAAATATTCGAATAGTTTCCCGCGTACACCTGTATTTTGGTCCCCCCCCCCCCGTCGCTTATTCCGTATTCCACTTCGTCGCGAGATTTCACCCTTTTTGCATAGATTAGCTCCGCGCCATCGCGCTACCATCTGCATCTTCCCACGCGATTGTTTTTCCGAAACAAGCATCCACCGAGGACTTTTTCCTCTCTATTTCCCTATCGCTGCCACCTACCGGGCGCACCTATCTTATTCATACCCAATATCCATCCTAGCCTGCATTCCTCAAACATATGAAAACTACGGTCGTCGTAGCTCGCGACGGATACGCGAAGGACAACAAGCAACGAGAACGGAACACACTTTATTCCCGGCACGATCCTGAAATACGTCGAGCGTCCGTATCCTTTTCTCGTTGTCTTTGCTCCGCTTCGCGAGACGATGATTAAATTTTCCGCGCGGACACGCGAGTCAACGATACGCGGCGCGCCGATGGGCCTCCATTTTTCAAAAAGATCTTCCCGTTTCCCGTTATTGCAATCGAGAAAATCTTCACTTCTCATTTATTTCGATAATAAATTTGTCAGGTCGTCCTATCGGTGCATTAAAAAATATGTTTCCCCTTTAAAAAACAAAGATGGTCTACTGAATATTTTCTAGCATCGTCGATCGTTTCGAAGATATTCAATTAAAATATTAAAAGTTAGCGACGGGCGATTTCGGTACGGTCCGTAACGAACGGTAGCAAATTTATTAAACGAGTAATTGAGAGAAACGTTGATGTATTTCGAGATATTCTCGTTTCCGGACCACCGTGCAACAACGAGCGGAGATTTTAAAGGGGAACAGCGGGTGTTGCGCGCTCGTTACAACTTTATGTCGCCGACGTCGGCGACGGACACATCGAAGCGGCGGTGCGTGCAAAGTGCACACTTCGGGGCGAATTTATGGTTCGAGGGCGAAATTGAAAGGGCGGATACAGAGAATTATTAGAACACGGCGGCTGTACACATCGTTCGAGTACGCTTGTTCACCCGATGACAACCAGCCGCGCGACATGCACGCGGCAAGAATTCGCAAACAACCGACGGAAACGTGTAATTTCAAGCAGACTCTCGATTGTTGCTTGCAACACCGTTCGCCAATTCTCCGCGAACCGTTAAATAATTACAACCATACCGTGGGAATATGAAATTAGGAATTTCTACCCCCGATTGAGACTCGATAAAACCAAATGTATACTTTGTTAACCTCCCTGACTGATAATTTCAGTACGGATTCGAAGCTCGAAACCATTAACCATATATTATGGGTGTTCAACATATGTTCACAATGTTCAACCATTGGTAGAACAACGTTTGAAATTGATGAGACAACAGAGAATTAAATCTTCATAATATACAGTTGTTACTTCCCACCTTTTTATTCGTACACTGTTATGGTGATTCACTATAAATAGAAAGTTGTTTTCGTATGGAATTCTTTCCATTTATTTTTACCAAATGTTGTTTATTACAACTGTCTTATTTTTCTCCATCTATGAAGTAGCTTTTGGTCCACCCAACCTAGTACGAGGAGCGATGTGTTCAACGTGACACGATAGTTGACGACTTTTATTTCTCATTTATTCAAATAAAACCCCTTAAATATCTCAATATATGAAAAAATAGACTTATACCAGTTCATAAGAAACAACGTTTTTTACATTTACAATGAATATATAGTGGAACACGGAATACCAATTAGATTATTTCGACTTGTATTCCGCAAAATTGAAAATATTATTAGTGGTTACGTATATTGTAGTATTGAAAATTGTAATTGTTCGTCTCGTGGAGGAAATCGCGAAACGACGGGATGAAAACAATTGAAAAAAGAAACGTTCGCCATACCGCGGGATAAAAACCAACAATGATAGCCAGACAATACCGTCGGCGAACTAAAACAAGCATCCCTTAAAAGACTATGGCAATTGTTATTCGTAGCATGATTACCATACCTGTTTCCCGTAACGAAAATAATTTCTATGGTAATGAGGAAATTTTTACATCGATGCTTTCGTGCCGCGCCTTTCTCTCTGTTATTTCTACGCGAGATTTGCTCTATTTTCCGGAGTTTTGTAAATCACTTTCTGGAACGCGAAGAAATCGCAACCCCTGAACAAAACTGGGTAACGATAACGCAATCTTACGAATAACTACCGTTACACGCGTGATTTGTGAATTTCCTGTGATTTCTGTACAACGTAATTCGATACTAATAAAAAAAAATTAATTTGTAACTTGTAAAATAAAAATAAAAATTTCCGACGTACAACGATATGTTTCAAAACGAACAAATCGAATTTCAACTGTCTGGTCGAATAAATACGAAAAATAGAATGCCACGCGTTCGTTTGATTGGTTATTTATTATTCCAATTCAATTTTATTTGACGATAATCATATTAAATGAATCTGGTCCCATCGCCGGTACCAATTTTTCCTACTTATCCACTTCACAAAATTCGAACAGATGCATTAAAATACGTAATTTAAACACGCTACTGCTAAAGATACGAAACAAATATCTCAAAAAACTGAAGGGACTTTTTGCTTTCGTATTTTATATGCACCATTGTGAGTTTTTAATTGAATTGTTTTCGAAGAGGAGTCTAACAATGAAGCACTCATGATTTTGTGCTCGACAATAGCTCTGTCATATTGCCAGTCGAAAGAAATAACTGCAGTCGTAAAAGAATAGATTTAAATCGTATTGAAGAATAAACTCCCCGGACTGAATTCTCCGAACAATTGAATTTCATAGGATTATAGCGAACGGTTACCAACGTACGTTTGAAAAAGATACGCGTTACGAATAATGCACGTAACGGTGAATTTAACAAAATTGTTACTTTATCGTTGATTTATTATCGAGCGTACATTCGTCGGCGTATTTCAATATCCGTTGGCATTTTGCTATTCCCTGACGTCCCCTATGACTCGCAATAATTCGTCACAGTCAAATCGCGTCAACGCCGTTGCATTAAAAACCCGAGTCTCGTTATTCGCCGCGCAAATACGATTACACGCACGAAGATCGTTTTTACGCGCGCGATAATGAAACATTCAAACGTCGTTCGATAAACATTGCCACTCGACGTTCTAATTAATCCCGATGAAATCGCGATTCAGAGCGCGTGATCGAATGCGCTTCAGTCTCGCTAACTTTTCGCTATTCTGCTCGATCGTTCGTCATTTTTCCAAGCCGTTGTTCTCTGCGTGGCTGGTATTTTTTTTACATCATACTTTCAAGAGATGCACTTGATAATAAACAAAATTAAATTGGGATTGTTCGTACCAAACAAATGTTATTTTAATAATGTTTTTTTTATATAAGAAATAGTTTAAATATAATCGATAGTTTAGAAATCTTTTCACTATATTAAAAAGATTCTCTACCGCGTATTTTCATATTTTCGATTAACGAAACGATCTTAAAATTGCAGATCGAAACGTTTACGAAGTAAAGCACGCTTCTCGGGGCTGCGTGTTCCAGTCTTTTGTGATTGAATATGACATTCAACGCGTACCCCGTACGTTTATTCTCATTTTATTGTCCATGGTTCGACAAAATATCATAAAAATTCCAGCGGATCGGTGTCACGCGCCACAGAGTTTACGTGACCGTTCGATCGCGTACCGAAAACGAGTATGCTTGTCCCGCGACAATATGATACCAAGTGCCACTTAACGGCGCGAGTAAACACTCAATGCCTTTTATTGCATTTGCGGGCGGCAGCTATGCGAATAACAGAGGGAAACCGAAAGAAACAAAGACGAGAGCGAACAGAGAGACCGAGAGTCATGTAGGAAAGCCGATAAAGGGAAGGGAATAAACGAGGGACCAGACGTACAACCCAGTCCATAAGTATCGGGAAAGCTGATACTTTGAAAGAAAATGCGAAGTTTCGTACTAATTATATGGGCTAGACGAAACAACGAGTCGAAAATATAGAGCAACGTTTTATCGTTTGGCGCTTTGTTTCCGAGAAAATTGATTTTTAAAATTCGTCCACTTGCGTCTGAGCGTCCGACCATTATCTACTATTTCTACTTACTGTTGGCATTGATTTAATATTGACCGTGGTGTGGTATTATTTATTCTTTTTCTGTCTTAATAGTTCCATAATTCGATAGGACATATCGAAATAAATAATACATTGTGAATGATAATGCGTACGAACGCACAGAGCAAATAGAAATAATTAATAATAGGGAGACGCGTCTATTTACTGCTGACGTTCTTTTTTAATATTAATTTTATTCCATGTCAATAGCTCGTAATTCGATAGGACCAGTCGAAATAAATAATAAATGTCAATATTAATGCGTACGAACGTACGACACAAGTAGAAATAATTATAGGGAGGGACCATTATCTGCTATTTCTTCTTACTGTTAATGTTCTTTTTTAATATTGATCGTGGTACAATTCCTTTATTCTTTTCCCCCATCTTAATGACTCGTAATTCGATAGAACCAATCCAAATAAATACTAGATGTCAATGTCAATGGATACAAACGCAAGTAGAAATACCTAATAATAAAGGGACGCGACTTTTAGCTGAAATTAATCGACGTTTCGATACTTCTAACGCCCACTGTACGCACGTCGATAGCCCGATGTCACGTTTTTACCGGGTTTCGTGTTTCGAGACCACAAATATTGAGCCAGAATGAAATTTGGCGTCGACCTTCTCGTCTGTGCTTTCGTTTAAGACCGTTTGCATAATTTATCATTGCAATATTTAATAGACATTTCAAGATTGGAGTAAGAAAAAATTCACACATTTGTACTATGTTAACTCAACTTGAAATATTCGACTATTCGATTACTATTCAAATAGAAAAAGTTGCAAGCTAATCTAACGCCAATTTGCAAATCCAATTTTCATCCAAAATTCTACAACTTTGACGGAGACTTTTTATCGCTTTGACCACGCTTTTCGCGACAATTTGCTATTTGAAATCAGCGTGGTCAACGACCAGCGTCCAATCGCAGCCATTAAATCGTCGATTAGCCTCGAGCTGTTCTTTCGAAAGACCCGGCGTCGGGGGTCAAAAAGCGAACGCTTCGAGCGGATTCCCGTGAAAGTGGTAATTACGATTGGAGACGAACGACTGAACAATTTCGACGGCGTTTGCCGAAAAACTCGATACCAATGAGACCGGCGGCGTCCAATATTCGATGCGATCGTTCGTGTTTCCTGACAGGAGTTGACGAAACACTGGATGCCAAAGGGAACCAGAAACCAGAAACCACGTGCCGCTGGACAATTTTATACAATGGTTCTTACAAAAAGATTCTGGGAGCAATGAAGTCTTTCTGATATCTAAAACTGGCATTCGTAATTCGTATTCGTGTTCTACAACGTAGAAAAGTCAGTCAGCCAAGTTCCTCGTAACGCCTTGATAAAGGCCCTATGATCCTCTAACACCTGAACACGCAAGTTTAATTCAAAACCCTTCGGAACTAACCCAAGAATTAAATTCAGACCTTGGTTCGAAATGATCCAAGCCGTGTCGAACTGGACCGCTTTATCGAGGGAACGTTAATGAAATTGGTCTTCATTTCGCATCGTTCGCACGACGCTGCTAATTGGGAGGAGTTACTCCTCCGTAGTTACAAGAAAAATCACTCCGCGCCTTTATGCAATTCCAGACAACCCCCGACAAATGGAACCTCCCTTTCATTAAATTTACACCCCCTTGAAAGCCCACGCTTCCTGAGTCGCGTCCCTAAGTAGCGAGCATCGACGTCTTTAATTCTCCGCACCGCGCAAAGAGAATTCGAATAAAAAACTCCTCGTCGATAATTGCTGGACTCGACGTCGTTTTGCGTTCACTCAAAAGACAAAACGTCTTTCCTCGACTAGTTTTTAACACTAGACCTACGGACATCGATTCCACGCATTTTTATTGCCCCTTAAGTGGACTCTCAATCTCAACTGAATTATTTTGCTTTTGAATGAATTTTCAAATAATTACATTGACATATATTATTAGTTGAAACTTGGAGAGGGCCGCAGCAGCTCCAATAATCTACTTAAGAGTTAAAATCGTCAATATGTAATTTATCTTTCAATCAAGGCATATATTCGTATCATTACAATATTTAAGTTCAACATAAATTGTTAATATTTATGAGCTCTGTAACATTATACGTGAAATCATTTTTATCGCATTTTTAGTACTTAAAGTCACGCGAAGGTTATGGTTCAAGCATATTCAAATATATTTTTTTAGCCGTTGCACGATGGAATAAAAACAAAAAATATAAGTTTTACTGATGAAAAAAAAATAACAATGACATAGAAACAAACTATGAAAAAATAACCGAACAAAAAAATATTTCTTCGATGATGTAAATATTTTTTGTGGCATTAAAAATAAAGGAGATATTTAGGTGAGATACAGTTCTCTACTTCAACTGTAAAAATATTATAATTTCTTTTGTACGCTAATGGGTTCCTACCCATATAATAAATAAATAAATCTGAAACTCAAAATCTAATGCCAATTATTATATTAAACTTTGAATACTAGAAACCCTCTTCCTGGTGTCTCTGAAACCGATTTTTGACATAAATCGTACGATCTATGTCGAGAAAAAGAACCACTGATTCTGCAGCCACTGCGGAGGCTCCTCAGTGTTTGGCACGAGTGCCTATAGTTTCGAGTGACACGCTCTCGCGTAGGGTCACGGATCTCGAGGGCGGAAGGGAAGAAAGACGGTGGATGAACCGAGGCCGAGGAAGAAAAGAAGAACGAGCCTCCGTGCTCGTGGTACAGCCACTTCGCGCGCCTACTTTCAGGCTACAGGCACACTTGCGCGGGACTTCACAACTTTTAAGAAGCGCTTACACAACCGGATGTATGAACTGGTTGACGTACGAATCTCTACGTGGGTTACGTGTCACGATGGTGTCGACCCGCCTCGAGATCTCGGGGATTTGTCCGCGAAACGAGAGCGTCATTGTATTTTTAATATTGTAGGACGCGAGGTGAAACAACGACATCTTTAAGCCGAGCCAAAGAAACGGAAAATTCATAAAATATTCTGGACGACCGCAAATTAAGAGTGCGAAAATTCTCTTTCTATTTGGAATTACAGTAACGATTCTTCAAATGAACATACAAATGTTCAACTTACGAATCACGTACATTTTAAGACTCATTACTCTAAATCAAAAAATGCAGACGTTTCATACGTTTTGTATAACGAATTATTACGAATACGATTTCAATAACTTATCGCCGGTCGAGCGTAAGAATTATTTTCCAAGCAGTATCGCTGACTTTGTTAAAAAATTTCTTGATTGGACGACGAATCAGACAGTGAAAGTTTCGTCAAATCACCTCCAAGACGCGAAGCTTATTATACTTGTCGTTGCTTTAATCCGAGATTTTTTAATTAACGCGAAAATCGCCGGACGATCGGTCCGCGAAACTTTCGAACGACTACTTTATGATAATACGTCAGCGTTAGGATCGAGTTTCGGCGCAGAATGGTTGTACCGATCGCGAGTCGCGGTATCGCGTCCGTTCTCGAAGATGTTTTAATTTGAAATCCTTTAATTAGAGAGCCGACTACCTCGACATTCTCTGCCGTGCTTACTTTTTAATTGCTTTTCTTCGATCGTTCCCGAGGCGCTTCGCATGTTTCCCGACGATCCCCAAAGTCGCGCCAATAAAATCTCTCTTAATTGAGATTCGCGAGCTCCTCGCGACCGACTCGATCCGCGAGAAACTTTTTTCAGTTCTCGCGAAGTTTAATTGTTTGTTTGGATCTCGCGAGCTACAGGTAAACTGTATATCCCTGGGATTGGAAGCCCCGCTACTTTTCGAGACGCTCGATACGGCCTTTTCGCGTATTTCATCGACGCCAAAATCCACCTTCGAACGAAACCGGGCGCGCTTTATCCATTTTAATGCATCGAATCCGAATCTGGCGACGAAACATCCCTTTTTCGGATTCAGTATTAAATAGAGGATTTAAATAATGAATTAAAGTATAATATTTCAATGTAAATACGCTTATTCCATCGGAAATTTTAAGAATAAATTTTCTATTTATAACCCCGTTAATAATTTTCATTTTAGTCGATTGTGAAGAATCGATATCAAGAGAAACAGATTTTAAAATAGAAATGCCATTAGAGGCTTTTATCGACGACGGTGTTTAATTTCGTCAAATATAAGATTATAAAAAACACGACAAAATGATATACACACGCATAATAAATATTGATCGGCCTATACAGAGTGTTCGGCCACCCCTGGGAAAACTATAATGGGAGATTCTAGAGACTAAAATAAGATGAAAATTAAGGATGGTAATTTGTTAATTGAGATTTCGTTAAAAACTTATAGAAACATTTCCGGTCACCCAGTATATTTTCGGTAAAGAATTTTTTTTCTCAAAAGTGCGTAGGATTTCGGGGGTATGTCTAATGACCAAAAATGATTGTAATTGATCCCCGCAACCGAAAATAATTTTTTTAGAACGATTTGAAATTTTTCATTTTCACCGAAAAATTTAGGCACCTACCCCCTGTCGATTTTTCTTAAAAATTCGTTTTTCATTTTTAGTAATTTTGTTTGACGCTCTACAGAAAAGTTGTCTAATACTTTTTTGTAGGTACCCATGAGCACTAGTTCAGAAAAAAATTTCATTGGAATATATTCACTATTGTAAGAGTTATGGCTGTTTGAAAATTGGACCATTTTTATGAGGTTTTTCTCTTTTTGCAGGTTCAAGAATCAACTTTTCGAATATTTTTGCAATTTCTACGTATTCTCCATCAAAATACGCATAGTTTGCTTTTTTAAACATTAAAATCGTCCAATCCGATCAGGAGTTATGACATTTTAAAGATTCGCATGACATTTCGGGGTAACATTTCTGGCCAGAAATTATATTTTCGGTAAAGAATTTTTTTCTCGAAAGTGCGTAGGAATTCGAGGGTATGTTTATTCACCAAAAATGATTGAAATTGACCCCTGCAACTGAAAATAATTTTTCTAGACCGATTTGAAATTTTTTAATTTTGTCGAAAAATTTCATCACCTACACGAATTTTTTTCTCGAAAGTGGGTAGGATTTCGGGGGTATGTTTATTCACTAAAAATGATTGTAATTGACCCCTGCAACCGAAAATAATTTTTCCGTGAATGATTTGAAATTGTTAATTTAATTTTTTCACAACTTTTTAACGAAGCCTTAATCAACAAACTGATATTCTTGATATTCGTCTTATTTTGGCTTCTAGAATCTCCCATTAAAATTTTTTCCAGGAGGTGACCGAACCCCTTGTATAGGAACAAATGTTTTGTATGCTGTATCCAAACAATTTTAGATATGAATCGTCCGTACAAATTTACAATATTTAAAACATAAAGGTCCGTAGCTCGTGTCAGGAATGTCATAACAATACCTAGTCGCAACAATTTATTTATCCAACCATCGTTTTACAGTGAGCTTCGAAACTTTATTTAATTGGAAACTGAAGACAATACTAACGATAAAGAATCGAAAATGACCGCAAAACGGTGGTCGAAGTCGCTGAGGAAATCTTCGCGGTGATTAAAATCAATTGACGCTAATTTAACGCCGTGAAAGTCCGTCGATGCTAGTTTAAAAAAAAATTGTTTAATTAACCCAGGCGGGGATCGAGTCTGTCTCGTCGCGTGCTATTTACCGCGTTCTCTGTGTTTGTCGCGTCCGCTATCCGAATTGCCAATATGCATTGATTAACGAGATGCCGCTGATTTACACTCATTAGCAGAAATTATCAATTTTCGAGCGATTTTGCTTAGTCGTTTCTGTTCGCGTGTCACATGATGCTAGTTTAATTCTCATTACGGGCCGAAAGTAGCACGGCGTCGTATCAAATATTCTATTTAACCGCAATAACCTTCGGTCGCGATGAAAACTGCTGAATATACAACGAAACGCGGCCAAAGAATGGTTTTTCCACAGAAACCGAAAATTGGTAAATTCAGCTAATGCAAACGTATCGTGCAGCGCGTTTCACGTTTCGCTATGAATAATACTAGCCTTTATAGCGTCAAGGGGATTAAAATCGTACACTGCATTTTTGAAAAATGAAAAATACGGACTCCATCGACAGTGAACTGGAATCGACGGTCAGAAAGGTACCAGCGATCATGCATTGTTCGCCAGTTGCTATATTTTATTCCGAAGGGGTCGACGAGATCCGCGCCGTGTCGGTTCTATCGCGGGAACGAAAACCGCGTGGGCGAAATGATACGTAAAATGGCGCTTACTCAGACTCCATCCGGAATCCTTCACGTGGATGACCACCATCGGCATCAGTACCATCACGATGAGGTTTACGACGTGGAACACCATTCCTGGCCCATGAGCTATGATATCCTGCGGCACAAAATAGAGAGGTACAAGTTACGAGCGGAAGTTGCTTGCGGAGCGCGCGTAGAACACGAACGAGAGACGAGGGGGGTGAACGTAACACGCGGGGAGGGAGATGTGGGCAGAGGACGGCGCAGCTTGTAGAACGGCGAGCTTCTCAAAATACGAAGGTTGAAATGCAGTCCGTGGAACTACCGAAAGTCGTTTATTATCCATGCGGAGGCCCCCGTACATCCGACTGCCTCCGTTACGAAATTCAATACAAAACGAAATGTTCTTGCTACGAGGGCTCGTTATATAAATATGGCGCTACGCGAACGCAATCCCCGGGCAAATTAAACGGACATTCGTTCGATAGCGTCGTTACAAAGTGCCGGCATTAATTTTCATATTGAATTCGCGTATCACCACCTCTCGAAGTTCACCGAATTCTATCAACTTCCGGTTACGTTTCACTCCGTAAATTCGACTCCGTTAGGAGCTTTTTACATCGACGGAGAAAGGACGTAACGTTCAAAATTTGCCACGTATTAAACAAATTTTTATAATTAAAATCGACCATTTGAAGTTCGTCTGTCGTGACCTGAGGGTTAAATCATCGTTCCTCTCGTGCTCGAAGGGTATTGCGTATCCGCCATATTGGATGAAAAGTTCAGGCACGCCGCGACGAGCGAGGAGCGTTAATTATTTAAACGCATCGTTCAATGGGCGTAATAAAGCATCGCGTGTGCCGACGCGATAGAAACACCGCGATACGACGGGTGAACAAACGCGGTGAAACATTTTCATCTGATATAAAATATTCCGCGGCACGTTCTCGCGTTATATTTTCCGGTGGCGGCCTTAGCGTTTGCTCGCAGTCAGAATGTCGAGCAGGAAAACAGAAGGGACGAAGGGAACTGCTCGTTACGCATTTTACCTCTGCGCGAGTACGAGGCCCTCAAAGCGAACGGCTGCGCGGACGTTTCCCGCGACCGGAAACTCGCGACAGACGCGGTCTTTTCGAATTTTATAAGCTCTGTCGAGTAACGTGCACGGTTGGATGATAAAAAAAGATAAATATGAGCGAGTTTTAAGAGTTTTCAACGTTAGAATTTATTTGCAGCTTAATTTCCCCTTACCTATTACTCTGAAAATATATCAGCGAATTTTCAATGGAAAGGAAATATCTTTTATTGTATACTTGATATGAAAATATTTAGTTCATAATTTCTCTTTGTATGAAAAACTAGCTTGGATCCTTGGAAATAGTGGTAACTTGAAATAGTTGGCTGGTGAAAAAATAAATATAGACCAGTATTGAGAATTCTAAAAGCTAGAATTTATTTATAGTTAACATAATTTCCCTTTAACAGTCCATATATGCAGCATGGAACTTTTACTTATTAGGTCGTATGTTTATTGCTACAAATTCATTATCCTATTACTAAATCTTTTATCCTATACTTGATATGAAAATATTTAGTTCATAATGTCTCTTTGTACGAAAACTAGCTTGGACCCTTGAAAAAGCTAGGATTTTTTTTCATTTGAGCCAGTGAATTCTTTGAAAATTGAAGTGCAAGGCGCGTCCGTTGGAAAATCTCGGTTTCGTACTGGTTAAACTGCGTACGAGGATTCTGCCGGTGACTGTTTAATTCGAACAGACTCGATAATCGACGAATCTTCCGTGGATGCGACGTCGCTGAAAGGGCGTTTGGCCACCCCGCAACTAAACCGACGGCAACCGGTACGCCGAACCAAATATTTACGAAGCGCTTGACCCAATTAGGTGCGCGGTACAAAAGAATACCATGAATTTCAAGCGAGGTCCGGCAAATTGCGGAGCTGAAACATTCACGCTAGCGGACTCCGGGCGCGAAGCGAGCGACCAGCCGGTTCGTCTTCGCGAACAAAGAGGAACGATGGCCCGGGGAACGAGGCGAGCGTAATAACTCAACCCGCGAGCCTTTGATCGCGTCGAACGAATACGGGACAGAAAGGAATTAACAGGAGATAGAATTCCGGGCTGATAGAATTAACAGGACATGTTAATCGAGACAAATGGATCTATCGGGGTAATCAGGCCAGGTAAAAGCCGCGCTAATACTCGACCCATAAAAAACCGTGACATTACTTACGACACGTTCCCCGTCACTCTCGGCGTTAATAAAAATCCGGCCATTTGCATTTTAATTAGTTCGACGCTTCCATCCCCCTTTCGTCGTTTTTCGGGGAAAGTATATCCGATCGTGTCCTACCCGCGTATTAAAACGCATCGGTGCCTAAAATCGGTGCTTAAAATTTCCGAAAATTACAACTTTTTCTCTATTGACATTCGTATTGTCGACAACAATCGAGACGCGTAACGCTAGATTTACGAAACCAGTGAAATCGTCTGGCTTTAAACTACTTACAATTACAGAACTCGTAAATATTATTTGTTTCTAATTTATACTAAATTTTATTATTGCAATGATATCAACTTTCGATAAAAATCTGTGTTAAACCAAATGTAATTAACGTCTGTAAATATGGTGTTAAGCAGTTCGAGTTAAACAATACTCCCTGTACAAAGTGTTTACTATGAACTACTTATTAATGATTCGGGAAATCTACCCTCGCAAACGAGGGAGAGATAGTTTGTAATTGATACGAGATGCACATATGACAGATTGAAAGGGCCGTGCCTCAGACTCGTGTTAGTTTTGAGGATTAATTTACCATGTATTATTCATACCCGATGATTATTCGTATCGACGGGTTATTCATACAACGTTGTTATTACGCGATCGTCATTAGCAGAATTATTACTCGATTACCGGGCAACGATTAATCAGAGTATGGTAATTATCAAGTTCAGCAGGCCGCGTTGCTGTTTGCAACGACCAGCAAATCAGCTGCCAGAAGAATGCAATTTCGACCGCTGACTCTGTCCGACATACTAATTACACGTTAAAATATATCGTTCGCTGGCGGTCCCGTGCATATGTCCCGTCGATTGTACGCGACAAAATTTAATTAAACCGCGACGCTCGTATAAAACATAAATTCAAGTATGTTCGTCGCGCAAAGAGGGATCGGTGAAACGAATTTTCCATGGAAACGCGAAACGAAACGACTCTGGTCCCGAGTTTTTCCACTCCCGACGCGACGATGGAGCCTCAACAATCGCTGTTGCAAACGTACAGGATGAATTTGCTATTTTATAACGGCCCTAATACGATCGAAAACTTTACAAATACATTATTTTAACACGTTAACTGCCAGATCAAAACCGTAAAGTTTGTCGTGCAACCAAAACTTCGATTTTAGACAATTGCAAACTACATAACTTACAATTTGTCTTGGTACTTTTTTCGTAATCTTGTTGCAATTTATTTTCTTTAACATTTTATTTTGAGAATTAATTATTTTAGTTCTGTCGCCCATATGCGGATGACATAGCAGTCAAAGCGTTAAAGAATCCTCTTGTTAAGATCGTAACGAGAGAGGACCATTTTGGTCAAGGAAAAAATGGCGACGCTTGAACGGAACTCGTTAGATATTTCTAGTAGCGGCGATCGGAACGCATGGCGCGATCCCCGCGGAATAGAAACGGGCTTCGGGGGCAGTATTTACGCTGCTGACACGATACCGCAAGGCAGCAGTGTATTTGCGGCGCCGCCGTCGGGGAATATACGATATAACGTATATAGACGTTAGTCGGAGCATCGCTAATTCGTGTCGACGTAGAGGCGAACCGGGCTTTGCAACGTGATCGTCACGGTACGCCGATCATCAAACTCTAGTGCACGTTTCATCGACCGGCTAGACCATCTTTATGGCGCTACGATAAGGGGAAGAACGCTGGATCCGACGTTAAACTTGCTATTATCGGTTCGCATAATGTCCCATTTTATATGGACGCCGTGCAACGCCTCCTTCTTCGCCACAGGAGAAAAATACTACCCGGTTGTTACTAGCGTCCCAAACATCCCCGACGATCCAATTGATTCGCCCCGTGAACCCTTTAACTGCGTGGCTGCGCCACTTATCATTCTCAACGTCATTGATTTACACTAGGTTTCCATTCTCGAGCAAGGACCATTTCTACGTCCAGAATAATTTCGATATTTGTTACTTCTATTTGTTATTTTGTTGAGAAAGATACCTCAAGTTACTCTTATTGTTTGTATAGAAAGTTAACCATCGTATACTATAACGAGTTTCCTTGGAAACGATTGGTGGTATCGACGAATTTTTATTTTAGTATTTAGATTGTAAAGAAATTAATTTTTAACTAAGATTGTAAAGAAAATAAATCTTTTGAATTTAAGGATACTGCAAAAATAAATTCTATGACAATTTGTAGATTTGCTAGTTTTCAATTGTTTAAAAACAAAATTTCATTTTCGTGGACAATTTGAGGGGTTTGGTCTGACTATCAACGCGTATTTCGACCGAGCAATATTTAATATCTCGAAAATACAGTGTTTTCATATTTTGTCTACGAAAATTGTATAATATTATAATGAATTATATTTTGTACAAAGTGTCTTTTCTAGCCTGATATATTCGCCTTAAATTTCGAGATCACTATCCGCCATAAGTCGAGGAATTACACACATGGTACTATTCAATGCCACAGAATTGCTTTGACGGCGAACCTTCCATCGGCCAGCGAATCCCTTATTACCATTAAATGTAATCACTCGCATCGTAAACGTGAAATGAATATCTGAGCGGCGTTCATAGGTTAAATAAATTCAAATGGATTCCGTGATCCAAGCTACAGTTTAAAGGAGATGCCACGGACGCGGTGATGTTTAATTGAAATCGGTTCGTCGTCCTTGCCCGTACGTTGGAAACTAGCTTTCGTCTCTTCCCGTCGTGCATCAACTTAATAATGTACGAGCCTGTACGGGCAAATATCAACAAACCTGAGCTTTATAAACTTTGTTTAATCCACGAGTATTCAGCAAATGTACAATTTGTATTGATTTAGCGCAGCGGAAGTCGTCGCTTAAAGTTCGTTCGATTTTCAAACTGATTAGAACTTGGAAACACTTGTTTTAAAAGCACAAAAAAATAATTTCGAAATTATTACCCACGACCGTTCGTATTCCATGATAAATCAATGAACTATCGAAACATTTTTTCATCAAATCGTCAAAAATATTTTTCCAAGTTCCAAGTGTACTTGACTAAATTTCCATTTTCACGAGTTTCGAGTGGAAAGCTCAACGCGAGGAGTCGCTCCGTGCAAACTCGATTTCCAATTAATTTAACATTGCAAAATTGAAACAATTTTCAATTTTTGAATGTAAACATTCGATTTTAACGAAACATCGTAATGACTGGGGGGCGGAGGAAACGGATATTAAAGTGGAAACTACTGTATCTCGTGACTTACAGTGATTCAATCAAAGTTTCAAGTACAATTTGCTAATTAATTCTGTCGATTATTATTATTATATTTTGCGTTGATCAGCGGCGAAGGTCGTTCCAGACGATACGAGGAAAATACCTCGGTCGTCGTTGTTCCCCATTTTTACCCGCGGCCGTGCAAACTTTCCGCCGACGACGCCATGTGCTCGGGATATTATTATTAGTTTAGTTTAGTAGCGCGCCGCTTGCAAGAAACTAAAGAAAAAGAAAAGAACACGAGAGAGAAAAAAAGGTGAAAAAGAAAAACGAGACGCGGCCAACGTGAAAGGATGAAAAATATTTTTTCAACTTTGGTGCCGTTTACCTCGAACGTCGTCGCGCTGTTCGTCCGCGATTTCGACGTTGTTTGTTTGATTTACATTTTTCCGCGTGCTCCGTTTCCGGGCAACCGCGTGAGCAAAAATAAAACCGAGATTATTACGCCGGCCACGAGAAAGTTTTTTAATATCTCCGTTGCGTCTCTCGTTATTCGTATATTAGCACGAGAATATATTACTTCGAGTTTCACCCGCGCGCCGGTTAAAATCCGTTATTGAAAGGACTACTCACCACCGACAATCCCTTTTCGATCAGCAGACAAAGGCCTACGGGTATGGTAGAATCTGTAACAGAAACGAAAAAAAGAAAAAAAAATGCTCGAAACGAATGATTCGCTTGTTACTCGACGTACGAACGTACGGAATTTTTCGACGATCCAGTCATAACCGACTGCGTCCGCGTTGCACGGGTTTTACGAAACGACAAACTTCCAAATGGTCAGTCACCCGGGCGTCCTCTCGGTGCTCGCTGCAGAGAGGAAGTGTCGAGTCTGTCATAGGATGTGACGTTTCAGAGGCAATCGAGAACGGGAAGGGGGACGGGGAAAACGCGAACGTAGTGGCGCGCACTACGAAGGCTGTACAGCGAGGATAAACGTTGCCGGTGATCGAGAGCCTTGCTCGAATGGTCGGGAAGGATAACAGAATGGAAAAAAGAAAAGGAAAAAAAAGCAAAGCAACGAAAACCGATATCGAGCTACCCGGCAACGAAAGCGACTCGCCGATAAATCAGCCAAAATAACACTCGCGACAAAACGCGGGTTCGATTGGACGTCGTGTACCTACGAGTTAACACGAACTACCGGAAGCCACGGAAAACGTTAACAGGTTCGCATCTTGAACCATTCACGCGACTAACGGAAAATACATACCGTTTCGTCACAGCTACACAAAATATATTGTGTCAGAGATATTTAAACGAACGCCAAAATATTAGGTCGTCCCATAATAAAATTTGTAATTTAATAGAAAACAAACAAAATCAGGGGATTTTTGCAATTTGAAACATTCTAACATCAATATTTCATGGAAATTTGAAACAAATAGATATTATGTCAAAGCTCGAACAAAATTTTCTTGGTCGTGCTTGAGCCTAATTGCATGAATATTATATTTTATTAGCATATAATAAAACCGAACCTTACAAGAAATAAAATACAACAATCTCCGGGTTTATTAGTGGGTGAACAACTTCAAAATGTCAACGTTTTAATAAAAAGCGTTGAATTACATTTTAATGAAAAATTAAAGAAGTCTTGTAGCAACGATACAATACTTGTATCGACATATCCGGTGACTTATGAACTGTAATTAATGTTCGCTTCTAGAAACTTAAGAAAAAAATTTATCGATGCTTTAAAATTGTATAAATAAAATACTTCGTTGCTCGCAATTACTCCATAGTTAATAAATATAGTCATTAGTAAGACGAGCTCTCGTAACTGATACGTACTCTTTCACTTAGGCGTCAAGACAGTTTGATAAAAACTGATAATTTATTATCTGATATCAATATTAGTCTCGTGGATGCGGTGGTTTCTGAAATTATTGGGCAACATATCATGCGCGGTACCCAAGGAATTTTGCATCATATTTTGCGGAGATATTCGACAAATAAATTAAAGAAGGTACAGTAAACGTCACCAGTGTCATCAATGTCTGACCAGGAACGATATATGACTACTTAAACCGAGCTTATGAACGACGTATTCTACTTCGAATAAAGAAAGTATCGAATTAACGAAACTTTTGTTCCTTGTCAAGTAATATTGTAAAAGAATCAGATCGCAGAAAAATGTAGAATGGAATTGACATCGATTACAATGTTTTGGAATTACGAGCAATGTAGCGTTTTCGTTTGTCTGATTTGGAAGACAGCTGGACGGAAACGAATAACAATTGGAACATCTGTAAGTCGAATTTCATTCGGGGCTCGTTCTTTTATCACTGCCTAAACTGTTTTCGGAATCCTCGGAGCCAAGACACTCGAGCAGATTACGTGGAATTCGACGCAGACTGATACGATAGCGCAGGTATAGCTGCGCGATTTCATTTCAGGCGGTTCATCCTCGTATTCTTCGAAGTATCGTCCAACCCCAGATAAAATATGGCGAAACTTAAATAAGTTTAAGAGATGCAACGGTACGATAGGCAAACTCGCGAAATTGGGAGCCGCAGGACCCTCCTGGAAACGGGTCATAGTCCTCGAATGCGCCAACGTTCAAAAATAAAAGAATTCGTTACGATCAGAATACTAACGCGATCACTGAGCCATAACTCTCCTATTTTATTTCTCGTATCGAATATCGGTGAAAACAAAAATTCGGTTATTATACATCTCAGTGTTACAACAATAAATTGGAACTAAAAATTTCTAGATGCATACACGAAGATGTAAAAATTAAAAATTATTTCAGTTCTTCAAAGATCAACGAACGAATAATTTCTTAATGTAAAACGTGGCACAAAATTACTTTAAAAAAAATATTTGTTTCTTCGTGCTCGTACACGAAGTTTAAAAGCGATAAGAAAATAATTTCGATTTAGTTAAGATGGTTAATAGAATTTTCGAAACGTGAAAGTATTGACTTTACACCTGAAATTAACTTTATTTAATCCCTTCTATAAAAAGATTCGAGCTCCACTCGCAGTGTAATATTAGCGTAGCTAGAATATGTAAAGTAGGCAATTAAGAACAAATTAGGAGCAATTAGAAGCTTTTCAGCAGAAAATGAGAATACCTAGACAGCGCAGGAACTTTATCCTATTTTATGCACCAGTCGACGTCGACGTAATACCATCCGCGATCAAATTCACGCCAGAACTAGCAGCAAACGTCAAAGAAGTGACGTCTGAAAATTGAAAGAGCATATAACCGGCGAGACTGGGGGGGCGGGAAGTATTCCGGTTAAACTTCCGTCAATTTCCGATTAGTCATCTGCATAGTGATCGAAATAGTTCCCCGGCGATACGCTTCGTCGTTTCGTTTCGGTACAACGAACCGAACGAAACGAAATATCGGTGCAGTCTGCGAACGCGTTGTTTAGCTGTTCTTCTTCTCTTCTATTTGATTATAATATTGACACATTTGATTGCCTTAACCGCTTGTGTCCAATTGAAAGTTACCTGCTAATTCACGTCGATGTTCGAACTATGATTGCTCAGCAGCAGAGTGCTGATGAACTGACGTTGTCTAAAGTCTCGTTTCATCGCGGCGTTAAATCGTTTACAATTTCCAACGACTCCAAAATAAACGCTTCTATTCTGCCAACGAACAAAATGTTAGTTATTATTTCTATTCGTTGTTTGCTTCGAATTACGTCCGACAATGGTCAGAATCGATCACGTGATACGGCAACAAACATAAATTCGTTTCGATGCGCGCAATGGGCGGTTCATTCGGTGTCAATATTTAATTTCATTCGATGGAATCCGAAGTCACGGACGGAGGGACGAAAACTCGTACGTGTCGCGTAAAAATTTCGTACGGTAACGTGCATTTACCCAAACGTTTTCGTTAAAAAAGAATTCGAGCCATGCTTATTCAGCGCTTGCGAAACGCCGGTGAAAAAGAAAATGGCACGGGAAAGGCCGCGATTGTTGTATCATGGCCGACACGTGATCACGTCGACTAATTACGGAGCTCTTTGAATTCGAACGCGTTTTACGAGTTTCCAACATTTTCCTGGCCCGTATACGAACGATTCGAACACGCGCCATCATCGAGCTGAATTACGCGCACGTGCGCCCGAACAAAGAATAGCAAATATACTTGATCGACGAATCAAATGCAATTAGCAATAAGAAATTTAAAAAAATTTACTAATTATAATATTATCGATTCGCACAATGAATGACACTCGATGGCGATTTATTAAATTCACTGAAATTGTTGTAAAAAGTCTCATTGTTTCAAAATCGAGCATTGTATAATTCATTGTCGTCGACATTGGATAAAGTTCATTACTTACTGTCGTTTGAAAAGTTTTTGGTTGAGCGATCAGTTTCAATGTTTATTTTAAAACGTGGCGATTCTAGTTATAGTAAAAACGTATATTTCAGTAAAATGTTTTTTGAGCAAGATTCGACTTAGTCTAAAAAATTTAGTCAATGGCGAGGAGTTTTAATAATGCAAATTTGACACGATGCAAGATAGGAATAGATAATTTAATCATTTCCAATGACAATATTATCGCGTAAAAGGAGTTAAACGAAAGCTAACCTTAAGGTTAATAATTAAATGAACGTATCGGTACCAAAATTTTAAACCAACAATTTCTCGTGTTTCGAAATAAATTTTTCTATCCTTCGACTCTCTTCGATAGAAATTGACAGATCGAACGAGACGAAACCAACGAAGGAAAAACGTGTTCTCTCGCAATCGATCCGATAAAATGAATTAAACGAAAAAAATAGCCATTGATGAGTGCCAGAGGAAAAAAAAGTGATCGTCGATACACCACCGGGCTCGTGAACTCTGCGTATTTGCATAACGTTTATGTCGCGTTTCGCGCAATCGAGCCGATGTGCGCATTCTGTCCTTCTTTGATCATTTTCGATTTTATTTAACCCCGCTGGGAACTTTACTTTCGCCCGAACGTTTACGCGAGGCAAACGCGTCAAATATGTCGACGATACGCTTTCACCCCGTTGTGACGTTCGCCTGAAATTGGTTACAATATTGCCGATAGCGCATTGTTTGCTCTTGTAATTTCGTAGTTGGCGTTCCCCCGACGCTTTTGTTTCCTCCGCATCGAAAACAACACGAACAGTTTTTATCCCGTTGCTAAACACGTTACACTGTTACTTTAATGAATAATTCACGCGGGAACTCGAAGAGATTCAGAGAGTGAAGTTAAATAACGCTAGAATAACAGTTTTCTGAAAAAGAATTCTCAAAAAATTGAGAAATCTGTATACTTCACTATCCAAAGGAAAAATTGATTAATGCATTAATTAGTTTTTCTAGACAAGGGTTAAACCTGCTATTGTTGCTTGTCAATGGCACCGTAAGCCCGAAGAAAATGGCATCGAGTATAAAGTGCCTGACGTTTGCGTTCCCGCAAATTTCCTAAACGAGTCAGGGTAGTTTGCTCCGTAACGAGCCGGACCGTCATATTAACAAGATCAAATTTTTCCGGAAATTCATCGGGAAGAGGGCGGGCACGTAAAGACAGGAAGCGAGCGAAATTTGTTCTCCCGTCGGGAAAGACAGAGATGAGATGAGCAGCGGTATCCGGGAGCCTCGAGGGTAATCGACCTCCACTCTTGAGCACCTCTTGGATCTCAGCCGCTAATTAAGACTTTTACTTTTTCCTTGGCAAGTCTCTTCTATCTTCTCGAGTGTTTCAAGCCCGTGGAAACGTTCGCGGAAGGGGAAACGCGACGACAACCACGGGGACGGTCGGTTACGGACGCGGCTCGTGGAAAACCGTCGGTCGAAGATGGCGCGAGCACAGCTGTCGGGAACGGGAGCGACGAAGAAAATCTCCTTGGGATAAGATCAAATCCAAGGAGGCAAATTTTAATTATATTCCCGACATCGAGTTGGCAACATTCCTCCGCTTTTTAATAAAACTTTAATGAAAAAAAGGAGGAGGGGAGGACGCGTTTCAACCGGAGCGGCCCAAGAGCCAAACAATTTTCGTTCGTCCCGCGGACGATCCTCGACGGTGCCGTGTTTCCACCAGACTCGCGTACTCGTATCAATGAATTATAATTCGCGACGATATCGTTAATAATATCGCCAACCTGATTTACTAATTGCCACTCGCGGGAGCATAAATCATTGTCTCGGTCGCATCGGCGACCATTTCAATTCGGTTCCCTCTGTTCTACAGAGTTTCGTGCTCTATTATTCGAATAACATACAGCCAGTCTCTGCTGGAGCTAATATAAAAAGGCCTTATTTTAAATGCACGAAAATAAATGCAATTTGATAAAAACAATTTTAGGAAAGATCTCTTCTATCTAATGGTTATTTTAAATAACATTGACCAATTTCCGGGCCACAGAAGGGTTTACGAGACATAACGTTTAATTCGTACCGCGTTTTATGTTCACGGTAACGAACTTGACGCGAAAACGTGCCGCGACATAAGAATGCTGCTGCAATCATTCGTAACACGTTTCCTACGGTATTTGTAAGATTCATTAAACAGAAAATTGTATTACGGAAGCATATTCAAGTTCCCGCTTTAACGAGTAGTCTTACATGTAATTTTATTCGACATTCTCCGGGTCGGAATTTTCTCCGGCGAAGTTTCAAGGAAGATCAAGATTTAAAAATTAACCATATAACGTCCGAGACCATACTACCGGATGAGAATTTTTCGTTCCAGGCAACCTCTAAAATTTGCTCGTTTTTATTGTCTCCTGTCGGATGATTGACACTAGGTTTACGGAACACGTTAATTTTTTCAGATTCTAAACTTAACGTTACGGAGTTTATAAATATTATTTCTTGGCAATTTATGATGAATTTAATTGATGTAATTCATAAATACACTGTATTGGAGATTTACAATAAATGAAAAAAAAGTTGTTTGTCATGAATTGATTAGAATAAAACTTCTCGTTCTCGTTCGATCAACGACGTTAATCTACGTTGACCGCTTGGGAACACCGTGTAATGCTAGCTTATTATTATCGTATATTATTTATATTATATTTCTCTATCAATTCTGTAATTGGGCATTATTTACTCGTTAATATTTACAAAAAACAATTTATTTAAAACGACTTTGTAAATAAAAGTAGGGTAATATAATTAAAAACAACATTTGGTAAAAATAAATGAAAAGAATTCATAAAGAACAAGCCAGTTAATATTGAAAAAATGATAAAAATAACTATTTCGTAAATAGGAGTAACACAGTTGTAATAAACAATATTTGACAAAAATAAATAGAAAGAATTCATACGAAAAGCAAGTATAATCACCCATTGTAGTGTCCAAATATGAGTGGTAGTAAGTATATATATCCCAATTAAAAGAAAAAACTGCATTTTAACGTAACTGTCAACACAATGGATCACAATCATTTGTAATGAATGTCCGTAAATCCAGTATTGAAGTCGCGAGAGGCTTCGAAGGGGCGCGAGTTCAGTCGAGGACCGAGGATATACGAGGAAGAATAGGGGTGGAAACGGGGTTTGGGAGAACTGAAGAGGACGGAATGGCGGGTGTGTGGGGTTGGGAATGGAGGGCACGCGCGATATAAATACTCGAAAGACGAGGAGAGAGAAGAAGGATTTTCAGTCGGTAGTTTCTTTTCCCCTCTCCACGAAGCATTCCCTTCGTCGTGCGTAGCGAGAAGCGGGCGTCACCGTCAACCGGAAGAGCTTCACGAGTACCCTAAACCGCGGCCCGCCGAGTGCTAATTACGAATAATTATGAGTACTAATTAAGGCTTCCCTTTGCAGGGGCGCACGAACTGTGAGCAAAGACGTACGTGTAATTCAGCCGCCCTTTAACGGCGCTATTAAACGCATGCTAACACCATAGAAACGATCGGCTTTGAAGACACGCAACGCACCCGCAGACATGAAACTTTCGATGGGATCTCTCTTGCACGGAGCTCTGAAACGTCGACCCTTTACGCGGAATTATGTAAATTAGTCGAATGTAATCATTGCTTCGCGCACCGTTATCCAATCTTTTTTCAATTTTCCAACGGCAACTTTCTCAACATGCTCAAAGATAAAAAGATCGTTGGATCCCTCAAAGCTTGCGGAACCGATTATTCAGCATAGAAAAGAAGAATGAATACTAGTTTTTTTTTTTTTTTTTTTTAATGCGTCGCCGTTTCGATACACACTCTGTTTCATATTGGACCAACCTTTTAATTTCACCGAAAAATCGTTTCGTTGTTTACGTAACCATGAATGAAATTCCTTTGAGGTTTTCTATAAAAGGTAAAAAAAAAAAACATGAAAATTCATTAGTCACACCGTGAGTTGCGTCACGCTTCCAACGGCCCAAATCATTTTTTCCAGTTTGTCAACACAGCTTCCAGCATACCGCAACGGTACTCGTTCTTCTATTTTCGAAGAACTACATCCGTCCGTATACATTTTTTTCATTCCACGAATTTTTTTATTTTCGCATCTTTTTTCTTTCCAATCGCTGAAATTAAATCACAGATTCCAGTTTATCTTCGATGCAATTTAATAACGAATCCGACCTTATCGATACAACCTTTCTCGAACAATTTCATCACAGGCAAGGTATACGAGTAGACCATACATATAATGTATTTTTTCGGCTCACATTTCTGGGGTTTTTCTCACTTTACGGAGTTAAGGAACAACTTTTCCAACATTCGTAGAATTTCTAAATATTCTTCATCAAAATATGCGTTGGTTGCATTTTGAAAAATTAAAATCCTCCAATCCGTTCAGGAGTTATGATTTTTTAAAACCATACACATTGCGGGGAAACATTTCTGACCTCGCGTCATATTTTCAGTAATGACTTTTTTCCTCGAAAGTGCGTAGGAATTCGGGGGTATGTCTATTGACCAAAAATTATTGTAATAGACCCCTGAAACTCAAAATAATTTTTTTAAAATGATTTAAAATTTTTTTTTTTCGTCGAAAAATTTGGGCACCTACTCGAATTTTTTCTCGAAACTGGGTAGGATTTCGGGGGTATGTCTATTCACCAAAAGTTATTGTAATGAACCCTCGCAACCGAAAATAATTTTTCCAGAACGATTTGAAATTTTTTTTTTTCGCCGAAAAATTTCAGCAGCTACCCCCTGTCGATTTTTCTTAAAAATACGTTTTTAATTTTTAGTAATTTTATTTGACACCCTACAGAAAAGTTGTCTAATACTTTTTTGTAGGTACCCATGAGCTCTATTTCAGAAAAAAGTTTCATTGAAATATATTCACAATTGTAGGAGTTATAGCTGTTTGAAAATTGGACCATTTTTATGGAGGTTTTCTCATTTTGCGGGGTCAAGGACCAACTTTTCGAATATTTTTGCGATTTGTACATATTCTCCATCAAAATACGCATAGTTTGCTTTTTTAAACATTAAAATCCTTCAATCCGTTCAGGAGTTATGATGTTTTAAAGATTTGCATGAAATTTCGGGCAAACATTTCTGGCCAGAAATTATATTTTCGGTAAGGAATTTTTTTCTCGAAAATGCGTAAGAATTCGGGGGTATGTCTAATGACCAAAAATGATTGTAATTGACCCCCGTAACAAAAAATAATTTTTTCAAAACGATTTGAAAAAATTTTTTTTCGCCGAAAAATGAGAGTATGTATATTCGCAAAAAATAATTGTAATTAACCCCCGATTGGGCCACGAAAGTCTATAAGGTGTAAGATCTACTCGTATACTTCGTCTGTGATTTCGTCAAATTTTATTTTTCTTTATATTCTTGGACCACGTTTAATAATGACTTATTCCTGAATCTCGCCCTTTACGTTCAGGATAGAAGTTATTGTTGGAATAAATGTAAAATTTGCATTTACTAGTCGTAAATAAAGTTCTTCTCTGCGAGACATCATCACTAAATTCTTAACAGTACTTTCAACGAATTTCTGTCTTAAACAAATATCTTTGCCGGGCCGGTTTGTGTTCGATGCGATTGAATATCCGAGGGACGATAAGAACGCTAAGTCGACAAGCGTTCCTGATAAGCGTGGTATTTCACTGGATGCATCGCACACGATAGGCATTAAACTGGACGCGCAGATGGTGGATGCGTGAAAGGCTTTTCGCTGACGCAATCTCGCATTTAATTCGATTATTATAGCCTGCTACACGCAATAGGCGGTGGATTAAGTGATTCATACGTGGATTCGCGGAACGTTCCTCCCTTTTCCATCCCTCTAGTTCCCGTGCGTTTGCTTTGCATCGCGCGAAAACCAGCTTCGACCGTTTACCCTTTGCAAAAACGCGCGAAATCGATTTGTACGTGACGCCCAACAAACAGGTTCGAGGATCAAAATCCCAAACAAAATATATAAATAAAACTTACGAAGAGAAGTTTAAAAAAAAATGTCAAAGCTAAAATTATTAGTTTCGAAACGTACGCGTGTTATTTTAACGTATTACCTCCGAAACGTTAGAAACATGAAACCATCGAAATGATACACGGTAAAACAAATCTCGGAACAAATATTATATTACATCCGACTAACGATACCCCTCTGAATATTTATGCGCACTTGTATTTCATACGTTCGTGCACTACTTTACAACACATAATTAGCCCCGGACGCGTGAGAGGCGTCGCGGAATTCTGCAGGTAATTTGTTGGGCGTCAAGCAGTTGTGCATCGAAACGAAACTGTAACATTAATCGATGAAAATGAGATTTACGACGAACGAGAGTTTACCGACGAATTTAAAATTTTTTATTCGTTATTTGCGAATAAAATTAGCGCGACGCGAACCAACCGGGACACCGAACTTCTCCATCGACGTCACCGTCGAAGTTGCGGTTTCTTTTTTTTTCGTTATCCCCCTTCATCGGGACTTTATTACCGTTGCATTGTCCGAATCGCTTCGCGTGGGAGTCGGAAAATTTTAATATCCGCGTCAATTACGAAGACCGGTGAAAGTTTCGCATCCGTCGAAGAATAATGCGAGATAACCAGACGGTTTTTGTCTTGCGCACGACTACACCGACAGAAATTACTAGCGGTTAATTCGTGATTCGATTGAAAGCAAATCCCTCGACTCGGGTTCGCGCAGCGTGCGAGCAAACCTTCAACTTTTGAATGTTTCCTGGTCTGGTGGACGAATGATTACCGGACGAAGGGATAAAAACTCGAATTTCCATTCAGTGACTGCTTCCTCGGCCGCAACTTTGCTCGATCAGGGAATGGTTTCCTAAATTGAACTTTATCCAAATGTTTCTTCGAATAAAAGCTACTTATTGACGCGTTCGTTATGCTGTGGACAATGTGCTTTTCTTCGAAGAAACCGGGGAAATTTTATTCAACAAATTCCCACTCTGTTCGATTTGGGTTTATTCCTCTAAGTGTCTAAAATACTCAGTTCTATATATTATGCAAGATAAGAAAAAGAAAAGGGAAAATATTTCCTAGTTATTAGATATTTGTTGTTCTTGTTGTTCTTCTTCTTATACTTATTCGTTGTTCTTGTACTCCTTTTTTTGTTATTGTTGTCCTTCTTGTTGCTGTTCGTGTTCTGTTTTTGTTCTTCTCTTTTTATTATTGTTGTTGTTCTTTTCCTTATTTTTATCCTCATTTTCATTATTGAATAAGACAATTTAACAGCCAATACCCTTTTTCACAAACTTGTACAGCTAGTATATCCACGTAGGTACAAAATTAAACGACATACATTATTCCTTAGCCATTCATAAGGCTTGCAAATTCCTCTTGAGGGTGGCTAGCAATACACAAAAAAGATCTGTGTCTTTCTTTAAAACGTATAATTTTGCAAATATCGTAACGTATTAATTTTTATTAAACAATGTAAAAAAACTGAAATCGCCTGCGAGTGATGACAGAAAGAAATTAAAATTTTAAAGTGGCCCAAATGAGTGAAACCTTGCCTAATGGCGCACTCAGGATCGCAACGCCGCATTTCACCCCTTTCCGGGCGGCGAAGAGAAAAAATTTGCTTTTAAAAGTGAAATTTTTGAATATGAGCCATATCCCGGAATCCGGGAGCATCAACGACATTAATTCTCCTCCCGTAACGGTAAAAATCTGCTCGAAGTGGCCGATATCGTTGATAATTACTTGGATTTTTCGCGCACGGTTTGCACTCGATAACGCTTCTCCCACGCGAATATAGGTTATCCGTCCCTCGAACAGAGTCGAACACCAGGGAGAATTATTGATTCCGTACATCACTTTGTCTTTGTTCGTTTACCGTGTCTTCCAGTTTAATTTAAACCCCGCCGATATTCCGTTTTACCCCTTTTTACGTCACGCGGAAAGCCTCTCGAAGCCTGGGAATAATTTCGTGCTTACTGGGACGAACGCAATCACGATCACGGGATTCGCGCGTCGCTTTAAGCCAGTGTATGAAATTAGGATCCTACGGATGATTGAGCTTCGTTTGAAATCCTTCGCAAAATTAAAGCAACGTCCTCTATTTAAGGCAAGCAAAACATGTGCTTTAACAAACTATTTTTATAGTAGTAAATTATCAATGAATCTACTTAACACTCGTAAAACGTTCATTTTACTGGCACTTTGTGACTGTTTATATTTCATTGGTATTTTATGAGGGTCTAGTAAAATGTGTATTCCTCCAATAAAACTCGAAAATATTTAGAACAAAATTAGGGTCATTGTATCGTCTAACATGTATGTAAAACAAATATTATAGATTAGAAGTTTGAATATATAAGAAAATGTAATATATGAGTCTGAAAAGATCCAGCGATCGCCGTTCGGGTAATTTTATTTATATCGGGTTATTATATATTTCTAGTATCCGTAGCAAAACCAAGATACGTGTAAATAAAATTAAATTGTAACATCTTTTCACATTTGCTTTTGATTTGTTACGTCAGTCTGGGGACCATCAGCATCGAGTTACAGTTAACTTTAAGTTTCGCAGAACTTGTCGTGCCGAAACTTCCACAAAACCACTAAACAGACGCTGGGTATAGGTCTTCTCGAGAAGAAGCATTTCCTTCGAGAGAAACACGGGAGCGAAAGGCTGGGTGGAAGTGCGTCTGTTTTCCTTTAGCTTTTTCGCCGAGTTAAAGTTGCGCAGATTTTCGCGCTGGGAGGCGCGAATTCAAAGAAAAGGATACGAGCCGAAGATAGTTTTATTATTTCGAAATGTCAAAGCAGAAATTCGATTACTCTTCGTACAGTGTTCGGGACGCGTCCAAGTTTTATTCTTCGAAACATTGCATCGAGAAAAACTGCGATCCACGTTTAACTTTGGGGCACATATAGTTTTCCAAACACTTTATCGAAATGTGGAAACAACCACTGAATTGGTGATTTATGATTCACGTTTGAAATCGTATACGATGTCTTATTTTACTAAGTGGATCGTATGAACACTTTCAAGCCTTAATGTCTCCTTCTCTGTGCTTTTTGTAGTTTGGTAATAAATGTATTCTATCCATAAAGTAATTGAATTCCATATGAAACTGAAACTGCACGCATATTTCGCCCCGGGAAAATGAACAAACGCCAAAGGAAACTTTAACAATGGTGTCGACGCGTCCCTAACTCGATGACCCTCTCGACACGAATTCGCGGTCCTCGAGTGCAGCGAAATTGCATCGAGCCTGTGTCGTAAAGTACGCAATTAACGTTTCGCACGGAATGTAGATTTCTCGCAGCTATCAAATGGCAGTCGTTGTCTCATTTCGTTGCAACGACGAAACTTTTCACGAAAACATTAAATCGACACGCAGCGCGGCGGAACAAACTTCCTGAGCGGTGGTTAAAAAACAAATAGGGTCGTGTGTCAATAGCTGACCCAAATCTAACCATTTATGAATTATTATATACTATATATTGTTTATTTATAAGCACAATTCTCTACCTCGACTATAAAAATATTATATTTTCTCCTATACATGGGTTTTTACCCGTATAATAAATAAAGTATTCAATCAAGGTTGCACCGTTAAGAAAATTCTCCAAACATTGACACAGTTTTAAGGAAAATTAACTTTAGGAAAATATGCATGATATAATTTATACGCGACCCGAGAAACGGAAAACAGATTACAATTTAAATACGAAGCTCTTCGCCGGGTACAAAACCTCTAGCACTCGCTTTCACGGCTCTTTTCCTACCCTCGACTCTGCCACCTCCATTTTCACTTTTCAGTCATTCCTCGACCTTAAACCCTCGAACAATTCCCGCGTCGTTTAACTATCCGAAATTTATTTCCCGAATCAACGATCGGACAAACCTAGACAGAAGCGTGACAATCGTAAACTACTTGCGATCGTGTTTACTCAAAGAATTTTCTAATTACGGTTAAAAATTTCTTCGGCGAGCACGAACGAAATTCACCCACCGAAAGCGACTTCTCACTCGACGGGGATTTAATTAAACGCGAGAAGAAAATAAGGGTTGGACACGGAGGGGAACTAAACGGAACCGCAAGCAAAATATGTCAGAGGCTAATCAACGAGGCACCGAATAAATCACGAGGCGAGCCGTTAAATGTCCCCGATTCCCCCGGTCCCGTCCGCGGAATAATTAATCCCCTAATCGCGAAACAGCGAGCCGCGAAGGCCGAGAGATCCCTGCAGGAGCGCCGTTTAAAAAGCAATCTCGACCGCCATGAAAATTATTACGCGAGAAGCACGCGGTGCGGCCACCGTGGATACGAGCAGGGTGCATTCGGTCCAACGAACGGGCCAGGGTATAAAAATAGAGGGTGGAGAAGTTAAGGTCCTGCAGTAAGGAAAGAAGGGCCGAGGGCTGCAACGGCGAAGATTCTAAAATATGAGAGCTATTAACCGTACTTCCCTATGAGCATTACCTTCTCTCGTGTGTAAATAATGCAAGCCCTCCCCCCCCCCCTCCCTACACCCTCCGGTACTTCGCAGTCCCTTCAACCGTGCCGGCATACAACCCCCGTACATACATAGAATCCGTTGGCATCCACGCGCGGGCGAGCGTGCAACTTAGGCCAGCGTGGCTGCGGGCGAAACTCGGAGTTTAAACGTCGAGGTGTTCGCCGAAACCATCGACCCACGGAATCGGGGCCACGGGTTCTTTGTAAAGGCACAGAAGGGAGAAAGTTTCCACGGAGAAATTAATTTCGGAACCTAATCGCCGGGGATAATTAGCTTTGAGAGTCGACGAGTATCGGGAAATTGGCGCAACTTAACGGGGGAACGGTTCCGCCACTGGGTCACTCGACGCTACTTGTTGTATCGGGTCGTGTTTAAGCTTTAAGGAAGTTGCTCCTGTAAAACGAAGCGTTCGAAACGTCGTTGATCGAGCGAGTCGACTGACGCCGGAAGCTCCGGGCTCGATTATCACCCAAAATTAACCACCGTACGCGCGACACGATTTATTAGATTATCTGTTTCGAAAGAGCGTTAACGCGTTCACTGGCAGACTGAAAGCTTAAAATTCTCCGCGAAACCAAAGCTTGATTTTAGATAGCAGGCTTGCCAAACGTTAAACTAGAGCGGAGGTGGATCTACGGATCTATGGATCACGTTCCTTTCGCTAGCTTCTCGCGGACACACAGTGCGTATAAGGCCATTTGAAAGGTTTGATATGCGGTATGGACAGCTGGGATTTTTAGAAACTTAAATATTCGTTGCAAACTCAAAACTTTGATTTCAAACAAGCGTAAACTAAAATTAGAATCTGTCTTAAGACTTATTCTCAAATTTATTTCCTTCAACCCTTTGCACTACAAGGTAGCTTGCAGGCAGTTTTCTGATGTCGATTTTGAAAATTGCAAGTGTTCTTTTTCCTCGTAAAATTAAAAAATGCTTCATAGTTTCATTAATTTAGCATTACTGTAAATTAAATTTGGACCGAGCACGTATTATGTATATCAGTGGAGCGCAAAGGGTTGATCTTTCAGCTTGAGAATTAATTGTTTTGGTGAAAAGTTCTGTCAGCCACGTATGGACGACGTGTTAAAGATAATGATCGATACAGTGACTTACAGATGATGAGTATAACGGAGGGGTGTTCCTCGCCGCCCTCGTATTTCCCGCTGAGGAACAGAATCCATTCCCTCGGATCCACCCTGATCCCGTACCTATGACAGACCAAAAGAAAAAAAAAGCATGTAAACACTGGGAAAGAAAAAGAACACTCCATCCGTTATTATCGCGCCCCTGTCTGTCTCTCTGCTTTATCTTCCAAGTCGTGTTAAGCGAGTGTCTACACTGCAACACGGGTCCAAGGGCAAAGGCGTCGTTATTAACGTCTGTCTTCGACGCGATGCTCTTCGCCGAGGCCCTAGAGAAAGAACGAGAACGAAGGGAAGACCAAATAAAAAGTCCACGGATCCCTTGATCCCTTTGTTCTTCGCGCAAATAATAAACGTCGCTCCCGCGTGCGCTTCTGAAATATAAAAGGAAGGCTGATGGACGCGATCTCCACCCCTCCCCCTCCCCCCCACAGTCATCGTGGAACACTTTCGCGAATAAATATTCCCCTGTCAGGTTGTCGCGAGTCGCAAACTCTGGGATCGAGCTTCTCCAAGTAAGCTGCTGAAATTTCCTCGTCGTCGCTAGGTGACCGCTATCGAGATTCTCTTCTTGGTCTCGACTTTCATCCCTTCTAGATCTCTAGAAGGAATTGCGAATTGTATTGGATCGGACGCTTAAGTCAGCCTCCGAAGGCTCGCGACTAATCAAAAATGTCTCAACGCTCTTCGCGGTGTCCTTAAGACAAAATCTAATACGAAATCCTCACCACAGTTTGACACTATATTATAATCTAAGCAAAAATTATTAGGTGTAAGTTCTTTCGTCTTTTTTTTAAGAAATCGAAAATGATTTTTATTCTTACCTATCGGTTAAAATTTATTCTAAAATACAATTCTCTTTGTTAGTTGAAATTGTCGTAGCTTATCCATTTCCTCGAAGAAAAATCCCTTTTTGACGCGAAAAATATTTTTACTGTCATTTTGATATCTTCAAATGTTAACAAATTTCTTATCCCAGCAACCCCAAGAGTCACCAGGAAGCAAGTGACGGCCATGACCGGTTGAATTTACGTTTAAAGAGAAACGATATGGCGCTTCGATCTCGCGACAGATTTTAGTGGTCCGATACCCGGGGGATTTATCGCGTGCCATCGTATCAATCCGAGTCATCGGGAACGTATGTTGCACACGGTCGCCGTCCGCGAGGACAAACGAAGTACAATTCGGGTCCCGCGATGCGAAGAAAAAAGGCGGGAAACCGACACTAATGGCTTCGGGTCGAACGCGTCGGCTAACGATGATAAACGAGGCTTATAGGTGAAGTAATTAAAGTATTTGAAGTGGGCGCGGTTCGACGCGAACGTAGGATATTTATTGGGACGCGATCGTCGGCCCGTTTCGACCAATCTCTTTTTTTTTCTCTCCTCCTCGCCCCTGTCGACACAAACGCAATCAGTCACGTTGACGCAGTCCGCGATAATTGAAGAGCGAGCCCGGAAAAATCAAACGTTTATAATTGATAGCTACTGTGCACACTCCTATGCGGTAGCAAGCCAAAAACGATTCGAAAGGGAACAGCAATTCCCTTGTATTACTGGACGGTAAATCACCAACGCGCTCGCGTCGTCGACGCGTAATATCTTTTGTGCAGTTTCGCCGATTGAATTGTTAAACACTTTCGAAAGTCGACGCGACACCGTCTGTCTGGGATTCGCGCGAATTTACTCTTTTGAGTCACAGTGGGCTAACGAACACACGTCTCGCCTTTTTAATACCCTGATACGCACGATAAAACTAAGACAACCTGAAACACAGAGGTTCACGCCAAATAAATTACGTAAATTAGTAATACAAATAATTCTACACTTTTACAGAGTGTTCGGCAACTCCTGGGAAAAATTTTAATGGGAGATTCTAGAAACCAAAATAAAAAGAAAATCAAGAACACCAATTTGTTGATTGAGGCTTCGTTAAAAAATCAATAAAAAATTAAAATAAACAATTTCAAATCATTCTGAAAAAATTATTTTTGGTTACGGGGGTCAATTACAATCATTTTTGGTGAATAGACATACCCCCGAAATCCTACCCACTTTCGAGAAAAAAATTCGTGTAAGCGCTGAAATTTTTCGGTGAAAATGAAAAATTTCAAATCGTTCTGAAAAAATTATTTTCGGTTGCGGGGGTCAATTACAAGCATTTTTGGTCATTAGACATACCCCCGATTTCCTACGCACTTACGAGAAAAAAATTCCTTACCGAAAATCTAATTTCTTGCCAGAAATGTCTGCCCGAATTTTCATGCGAATCTTTAAAACATCATAACTCCTGAACGGATTGAAGGATTTTAATGTTTAAAAAAGCAAACTACGCGTATTTTGATGGAGAATAGGTACAAATTGCAAAAATATTCGAAAAGTTGATCCTTGAACCCGCAAAATGAGAAAAACCTCATAAAAATGGTATAATTTTCAAACTGCCATAACTCTTACAATAGTAAATATATTTCAATGAAACTTTTTTCTGAAGTAGATCTCATGGGTACCTACAAAAAAGTATTAGACAACTTTTCTGTAGGGCATCAAACAAAATTACTAAAAATGAAAAACGAATTTTTAAGAAAAATCGACAGGGGGTAGGTGCCTAAATTTTTCGGTGAAAATGAAAAATTTCAAATCGTTCTAAAAAAATTATTTTCGGTTATAGGGTTCCATTACAATAATTTTTGGTCAATACACATACCCCCAAAATCCTACTCACTTTCGAGAAAAAAATTCATTACTGAAAATATAATGTCTGTCCATAACTATCTGGTTACCCTGAAAAAAGAAATTTCAAATCGTTCTAGAAAAATTATTTTTGGTTGCGGGGGTTAATTACACTCATTTTCAGTAAATAAACATACCCCTGAAATCGTACGCATTTTCGAGAAAAAAATTATTTCTTTTCCGTTCTACAGGCGAAACTTCAAACATTAATGACTTTTTTCGATAAACGAAGCCTCAATCAACAAATTGTTATTCTTGATTTTCGTCTTATTTTGGCCTCTAAAATCTCCCATTAAAATTTTTCCCAGGGTGGCCGAACACCCTGTATATACGTCGGAGAAATATCTTTATTGGAAATTATTCGTGGACTATTAAGAGTGATGTTTCTTTCGGGTCCTCTCAGGCGACCAATTTTTTAATAAGTAATTCTTGGATAATTAATTTAATATTTTCAACTAATCGAAATAAACTTTATTTAAAAGGAAGAATTATCAACAAAAACTAAAGAGTATATGACATATATTTTATTGGAACGAAATTTCTGTGCAGCTTGAAACTTTTTCTACAAATAGCGTCAGATTGTACGGTTGTTTGCAAGAGTTTAAGTATCTTCAGACTCCCATTGCGTTTGTTTCTAGCCTTTGTAACGGGTCTACACACCGAATACAGTCTAGCTTAACGTGGCAGCAGATCTGTTTGCCATCAACAGAAGTGGGTCATTACGAAACCTATTTGCTACGCTGCTACTTAATCATGCGCCAGCTGCTGAAGACCATGAGGAATACAGCAAATACCGAGTAATTCGGCTACTTTATCAGGAAATCATCGAATCCTCGGCTAAAAAAGATCGAACGCCCTCTGATTCCGAGTTCCAACAAATCCAATCACGAAAGTCTCCTTACAGGTGGATCGTATTTTCGAAAGTGGGTTTGTAAACAAAGGTTCGACCGTATTTTAGAAGCTGTGGCCACCCGGTTTTCCTGAGAAGGTTTACGAGATCTATGGAAAACACGGTGACCCTTGTGTGTTTATTCCAGATAAGCCTGATAGAGCACGAAACGACGAGAACTCGTGGAGACTTCGCGTCCATCGAAACTCGTCGGTCCAAGGGGCGCGTGGAAACGATATTAAATTTCTTTCCTCGGACGAGAATGGTTGCTTTAATCCGAGCACACCCGTTAAATCCGCGCCCGTTCTTCGTTCTGCGAAGTTCGTTAATACAGCAGTCACGATAAAATCCCCAATTCCAGAACGATAAGAAAAACGGAGATGGATAGAAGGCGAACGATAAAGGGGTGTCGTTTCCGGACGAAAGAGAGACGAAAGAAAGACGCGGCTAAGGCTTGAAAACTCCAGATTGAAAGAGTTATGAGCACCAATATGGAACCATCCGGTATAAAAACCGCGAAAGGTTCGCGTTAAATATTAATAAACGACGGCGGAAGCGTTTATCTTATTCCACCGGCGACTGAACAGCTTCGCGTTGTTGCGTTTAACCGATAACCGTCTGCCATTTTTCTTCGTTCGAAAAGATTTTATATTCCCGTTGAAATATCGAAGAATCGTTTTAAATTAGTTTGCAAAATAAAAGTTTACGTACAGGTATTATTTGATAATATTGATAGCTCGTATATAGAGATTATCATATTGAATTTTGAAATAGTCTAGTGTCTAAAAATTGATTCGTTTCGTAGTACTGTAAACCGTCAATGGGTAAAAGTCGACAATAAAGCATTGCCTCAGGATGTTGTTGAAGCTCTTCAGTGTATGAGAATCTCAATATGGATACTTCGTTCGAGCGTTGATGGATTCACGGCAAAACAATAACGAAAGTTTGAACAATATGGTATGGAAAATCGCTTTGAAGGCTACAAATGGCGAAGCTCTTACTATAGAATCGACAGCTTTCATTACCATGTGCGACTTCGACGAAGGGCACATCATCTTTATTAAAGACTGGACATTCGAATCCTTTCCTTAAGTAATTTATTTAACGAATACAAAATTTAATAGCGATACAAGTAAGCCTATTTGCTTTGTGAGTATCCAATAAATAATTCGAAAAGTATTTGTAGAAAATATTTATCTTTCGTTCAGATAGACCTCTTTGAAAAGTTTGCTCGTTTGTACATCTTATTAATGGCTCCCAAAAAATGAAGCGTGACTAAATTGGGAGTAATGAGATCGTTGGGAATCCCTGGTTTACACGTTCGAGCTATAAATGGGCGAGGTTACAATATTGATGAGCGTTAACGACGTTTCTCGCGTAAACATCAAACAGAGCGAGTGATTTTTTCACCGAATCAACAGATTTCAGTGTATGCGTGCCCGTTACAGCGTTACAGCGTTCAGTGCAATCGAACGACCTTACAAAAGCTCACTCAAAGCGAAAGATCGGTGACCTGTATGGCCGACGCTAGCGTCATTAATACGATTTAAAACCTCGTTCAGAGGTGTAAGCTTGGTGACCTGAATTTTGTCCAACGGGGCACGATTATCTAATGGAATTTCAAGTTCATAGTGTAATTGGCACGATCCGATTACCGAGTACAAAGGTTTACCGTGCAATCTGTCAGTTTAAATCACTTTCCGCGGTATCGTTAATCGGATTAGAGTGCTGGCAGAATGTGCATGCAGCTCACTGTAAACATCCGAGAACAGTATCCTCAATTAGATTCAAAAGCATGTTTCGCGATGACTCGTAATATCGTCAACCTATTACACACTTGAAACGCGTACACGGATTTTTGAAACAAACACGTTGCAGTATGAAACAGAATTTCGTTCTTGCTACACATATCGCGTGACGTTGAAAAATCTTTTTCGGCTCACGACGATGGAAATAGCAAATTTTATTTGCTTTCTAAAATCGATTAGAGAGTTATATACGTATTTTACTACACCAAAATTAGACGAAAAATAAAAATGGACTTTATAGCCTTAATTGATAATACACAATCGTCCTTACTATTAGAGAAGATAGAGTTTAGCAAACTTTTTTATACAAAATTCAATTTTCTCTAAGATTTATTTTAACATACGTTGAAATGTTTCCAAAAATATCCATCGATTTTATTCAAAATTAAAATAAGTGAAATGGCTTCCCAAGAAATAGCTTTCCATGTTTCTGCATCTTCCACGAAAGAATGTGGCCTATCGAGAGCTCATCGTTGAAAATTCCTGGTATATACGATAAAACAATATGGCGAACACGCGTATACGACGATGTATAGTTCGTCGAAGGTATCGTGATGCCGGAAACGTTAATGCCATTTTTCGCACGGTAATACCGAACGACGGTACAGTTTCGAGGATTCTCCGACTATAGCTTGTGTAATCCGGATGAACGGTGGACGAGTTTTATTTCTCGGCATGACGTGAATCCTTGCGAAAATCGCGAGCAAAATAGAACGACAGGGATGAACGTGACACGACGGATTCGACCGTCTCTCCGCGACGCGCTGGCCTGATATCGAATCGCTGAAAATTTTCAGAGCCGGACATTGTAATCGTCCCTACGAGTGCCGAAGCTTCGGAAACTTGTTCTAAAAATACCGGTAAAAATAGTATTCAATTTACTATTACTGAATACTATTTCAAAAATAGTATTCAGTATTTCTTCTCAATTGTTTTTTGTCGATCGTCCTCTTTAAATTTACAAGTCATCGCTAAAACAATCTTGTCATCAACCTGCTGCAAACCAACGATCACACAAATACAGACTCGAGAGGACTCATCCCCTCAAACTAGTCGATAAATCTACCCAAGCATTATGACAAATACTAGTATTATTGCTCAATTCTTGTACTTGTTTTATTTGTTACTTTTATCATCTGAAAATTCTCTTGTGAAACCGATTGTAAATTTCATGGAGTACGATAAAATAAAAATCGAATTCTATGAATACTTGGGCACGATTTTATTCAAATAATAGATACTAAATAATTTGACAAATCTCACATAATGTATCACCTTTCTATTCTATTTGTATCAAAAGGCAATTATTTATATATTATTCAAATAAATCTTTATAATCCTATAAACCAGCTAGCAACAGTTTTCGCACTTGTCAACAGAGGAATACGTTCAATATTTATCTTTCTCGCGAGTGTTCGATCGACTACACAACAGTCGTTTTCCTTGTTGATCTATTAAAATTTTTTCCTACAACATTAGTTAAAATAAATGGAGCTAATAATATTATTATAATTTCATTGCCCATAAATAAATAACGAATTAAAACTCTGATCCACGACAAACATCGTTTTATATTCAGTTTGTATTTTTCAATATATTATTTTATCCAACCTATAGATGTTGTTTTATTTTGCTCGAACCGCAGAAGATATTTCATCTTATTTGGCTGATTGTCAGCAACGAATAAGGTCATGCACCACTCACTTAGGGTATCGGTTGCCTGCATCGACGTCCAGGGCCCCGCGCCAAGCTTGCAACCGTCTGATTGCTAATTAAAAACTAGCTATTTAGCTGGTAGGTTCACGAAGCAACGGCAAGCCTTCTTTCGGGGAAAGGGTGAGAATCGAACCCCCGGTAATTATAGAAATGTTTCGTTACCCTGGCAAAAGCGGTACATTGAAAACGTTATTAGGTAAGAACAAAATCCCCCTCGTGATTGGATCTTTAATTTAAAAAAGTTTTTAAGTGGTTCCGCGAGAAATTCAGCGGCTCTCGTTTCGAGTATACTTTAATACTTTCAATTTATCGGTGCCCGCAGCGTCTTTGATTCCTCGCCGCGGTTTCTCGATTCCCCTTCCCTTTAAACTCGACCCATTAAGATTTGCGCGAGGCATCGTACAGTTCTAGTTTAAGTGCATAAATTATTACCGGATCGTGAACCTTTCGGAAACTTTACCCGAACGAACCTGCGAAAAAGGATAAAGGATGAAGATGGGGGAGGGAAAGTTCGATATACCATGTCTCTCTGTCTCCAAACCTTTCCACGGACTTTTATCGATAGAACTAGAGTCTTTCGCCGAGAGTCCGATTAATTGAGCTCTCTTCCTACTTTTTTTCACTTCGCTACGGAGAACCATCCTTCCACTTTCTTACCGGCGTGTCTCTTTCAACCACCGCCACCCCCGCGCATCCTCTGCGCGTCGATTAATCTCGATCGCCGTGGAATCGCGTTGCCTGCTTCGCCCTATTCCCGCGATTCGACGACCGAAACGCTTCTTCTTGTACCCACTCAACGGTAGAATGGATTTCTTGCGAATCGAATTACCATAGAACGCGTCGGAATTAAATGGACGAGGAAACTCTTTGAGACTACCTTGCTTCAGACCGTCAACCAACGAGATACGTGTAACTCGTTGTAAGTACTTGAATATTCTGTATAAGTACATACGTATATTAGCGTGTCCTACCATATATTATTCAAATAAATCTTTATAGTCCTGTAAACCACTGTAACAATTCCCGCACTTACCAACAGGGGCCTACGTCCTATGTATGTATATCTTTGTCACAAATGCTCGATCGATCACACAACTAGTGAATAAGTTTCGCGTAGATCGCTAATATAAAATATAAATATTACCAAAACATTCTACAGAAAGGTTCCTATGAATCTCCTGCAGCGGCTCATTACAACCGAACTTGAAGAGTACATTTTCACAACGGAGCAAGATCACCGTTCCGAAATAAAAACGTGAAAATATCGAAGTAATGTGGAAACTTTGTTCGAATTCCTCGTTCGACGATCGAGGAATAATTTGTCCGATTCCTCCGCAGTCTCGAGAACAATTCTCGCTTCTGGTCACGCATGGAATCACTTCCGACGTTCGACGGGGGCTTCGAGAGTGACCCGCAACTGCGTTTGTTTCAGAAACGCTTCGAGACTACCCCAAGCAATTACGTCGCGAAACTTTCCTTCTAAAGTTTTTCCACGCTTAACGAGCGTGATAAATTTCTGTTGCGCGCCCCCGGGAGCCGCCGAACGCGAGGCCAAGAGTTTACAACGGCGATAAAAATCTCGTTGAAATTATTCATGGGCCGAGCTTGTACTTCGCCCTTCTCGATTCCGAAGAATGGACGAAATTGGTAAGAGCTGTCTCCTAATGTTCCGGGTCCTGTCCCAGGTTGAGTTGCTGATAAATTATAGACTCGATCGGATGGAAGAGACTCGAGAGAAAACGATTTTGCTCGCGATAGTGCTCAGAGTCAAGATATTGGATCGTGCAAGTCCAAAGAGCTGATAATTCTGGATTATTAGATCCCTGATATGAAGCGACCACGGGTTAATTAAACGTTTGTGATCTTCGAAACCTGAGGTGCATCGGAGTCGAAGCAAAATTTTCCGCTCAAGCGACACGCTGTTAATTTTCATCAGACGAAACGGGGATGAATTGTCTTCTCGCGTCGTCCATAAATTAATTAATTACAGTCGATGAATAAAACTTGGTTTACTTGTCCCGTGGTTGCATCGCGTAGCGAGACTTTTAAAACATCAATCTTCTTTGGACTCGAGGGCAGTGAAATAAACATTAATTCCAATATATACATAGAAAGAAAAAGTAGAATAAAATTTTTTCGTACGAAGCTTTTAGGAAATCGTGTTTGGAAATAAATGTGGTCGCATGTAATACTGGGTTGGACATCGGTATAAGTAGAAACAGTGAGTAATGAACAGACGCGCCAGTTTTACGTATACGACTATTCAAGTTGTCTATGAGACAAAATATTTATTCTACGTTTTCAATAACGAATCGATAATATAAAATAAAGTTGGAATGTAAACAATCGAACTTTTAGATCCTCGATGTCTATATTAGTCATAACAGGTGCACGCGAAACACAATTAATTTTTAGCCCGAATTCGACAATTTCGAAAATACCAAATTCGTGGAAATCGAGGAAACAATTAATGGGAAATCCAGCTCCGATAAATAGTTTCTATTGACTATAGGAATACATTGACTGCGAGTGGTATTGGCATACAAGCGAGGTTCAATTATATTCGCGGATATAATTATCGTGCACACGCATCATGTCCGACAACAGCCTTTACAATTAAATTAAATGCAAAGGAAAGTGGGTTAGACAAATAAGTTGGAGTTTCATTATATTCATAATTTTCAGGGAAAATTTAACAAATGCTTTTCAACGGAATTATACATTATACGTACAAGGTACCTTTCCTTCCCTTTGTATTTAATTTAAATTTATTCGATAAAACAGAGGTTTTACTACGGATTATTATTAATTTAGCGATAAACGGCGATCCATTGGTGATTTTCGATTTCCTTCGTACGTATTTATTTTAACAATATCGCATTGGATAATGATGCAGTTATCGACATTAATTAGACTGTCACCGTGACTTTGATTCCCAATGAGAATGTCGGCATTGATAGACTCGCGGAGAAATTCTACATTGTGCTCCGAATGACAGCCGGAGTCTCATTTTTCACTATCGATCTGATTATTCTTCTTTTTATTTCCGTCGGCCGTCGCGTCACGCCGGCTCGAATTTTCCCCGTAGAAAAATTCTCCGCCCTCCCGAAGGGCCGATTCGTCTGAATCAGCGCGAAAAGTTCTGCTCGGACAATCGATTCGGTAATTAAATGAAATTCATTTATCGCTCAGACGAGTTTTTCAACTTCATCAAAATTACGTTTTGCCGCGATTCTTTTTATCCCCCTTTTCCTTTTTACTTTCTAATACGTCGTTTAATCGAACACGTTCCCCTTCGTGGATCTTTATTCCACGCTTTTTCAAGCTTTGCTCGCGACGAGACGGATGATCGAAAGGTTTAACCCCTGTCGCGCGTACATTCGAAAAAATACTCGGGGGACGCATCGAACACTCAACCGCGCGGTGCCTTCGCGATGGTTGGAAAACGTAGGTGTCACGAAACGATGGTGGTTTTTCTTTTCTTTGATAAATTACATCGACAATGCGTCAGGTAAATTGCCACAAATAACAGAGCGATGGGATTCGAGTAGGTTTCGATTGCTTCTCGCGGACGTGTCTTCCTTCCTACAAATCACTTTTTCGTGTTATGGTTCGTTCCTATCGGCGTTACAAAGATCCTATCATTATTTCGTGCCAGAGATCAATGGACGAAAATGTAAAGCTCACAAATTTTGATACCTTAAAAGTTTGTATTATTATACATAAATAATTCTTACGAACGGTGACAAAGATTTTAATTAAAAATACTTTATCCTTGCACCCTGAAATATATTGTTCTTTTTTCCTTTTCATGTAAAATCGATGATTATTATTTTTTCCGAGTAAGATCGTCCCTGAAGTGCTAGTGAAAATCAAACTTCACAGTGCAACCAACTTTCGATAACCAACTGTTTCTTTGACTGTTTCTCAAGGAAACAGATCACGTAGAGGGAGAGGCAGCGTTTGATAAGGGTTTTATCAAGATTCTCGACATACTCACTTTATGAAATTTTCTAGGAGCAATCGGATTCCACCAATGCCCAACAAGAGAAAGCCCCAGTTGACGAATCCCGTAAAGTTGTCGAAGCCCGAGCTCCAGGAGAAAAGACTATCTCTAGGACGATGACATCTGTAAGAAAAAAAGAACGATGCTAGTTAAAAAGAAATTGTCATTTCAGACCGACTGCATGCTCGTCGTTCGCGATATAAATGAAGAAAGGCACCATGAAAACGTCACTAGAATAAGAATGGAACAATAAAGCCGTTTCCATATCGTACGGTTATATGCATTTCCATTTCAATTTACGAAGTAACATGCGATTTATGCAACGTATTGAAAACATTTGTTCAAGCTTTTCTTATTTCCCTCGATCTCCCTCGACATTTCCTCGACTCTTTTTAGACGGAAACGAAAACGCGGGTTGGCGATGCATTCCACTTGGAATAAACGTACCGGTGACGGACAAATGCGCGCTACGTGGATTGGCGTCCTTACGATAGCAAATATTAGGTTGTTCGGTGAGCATAAACTCAGTTATAGTTACTGTTATTCGAACGGAGCATGTCTATCAAAACCAAACTCGCGTTCCGCGCACCATATTAGATTTATTCTTTGCCAACGGTCTTTTAATAAATAAGTCAACATTCTGTAAGAGTATTTTTCGAAACGGTATTTGCTTTGCAGGTTCTTTGGGATCGCGTTCCGGCGTGCGTGAAAATACCAAACCGCTTCAAACATCCAGAAATTCTCTTTTGTACGGCTATTACAAGTGGACACTGTCGACAATAAACCGCGTAAAACGTCCGTCTCATGAAATCTGAATGGCGTGCACGAGAGATCGCGGAGAGTGGTGGATACAAAACCCTCTCGTCTTAGGTATCTCTCGCGCAGATAATACACCGGGTGAGCCCAAGTAATCGGCTTCCACGGGCTACCGGTATCGTCCCTCCGTGACTGCGAGCACGTTGAGAAAGCTGACAAGGACCATCGTGTAAACTTTTCAAAAGCGTTTTGTCTCCAAGCATAAAGCGTTCGAGGAGACCCTTGTTCCTTCTCCCGGATAAGACGCGCTCGCCGGAGTGCGAGAATTTAGGGAGACGAAACAAAGCGCGACCGTTCGGCGGTATGTATCGCTTGGAAGTAAAATGTATTATTCGCGAAACTATCGCGAACTCTACTCTTCTTCCGACAAATCGACCACCGTTTAAACTTTGATCCTCTGACTAAAGTAATGATTCGTAAAATGAACATCACTCCGAGGCTGGCAGGTTCATTTCTAGTACAGTAGAGACGAATTTGGACACCAGGAAACGTTAATACGTTTACATATTCATAAATTATATAACGTTGAAACAACTTCTTTTTTCACATTCATCGTATACTATTATATCATTAAATTATTGAATAATTTAACGTAGTAAATAGCGTGTTTTTAAGAATATCTTTCTAGAGTTAGTAAGTTGTAGCTTTTCACACAACATTGTGCTCCACTCTTTGTTGAGCATTAAAGGAGATCCGCCAGGTAGTAAGGGATAGTTCAATTTACGAATCACACGTTCATTTTAAGAATCATTGCTGTATCCTCCATGGTATGTTTTTTGTTTTTCCACATCAGGACGCGATTAAAGCTGAAACTGAAAGGGCTTCTAAGCCGTCCAGCGCAGGAAGCCACCGGATCTTAACTATTTACGGCCAAGAGATATCCCACCACCAACTCCAACCGGGGAACTTGATCATCCGGACTATAATAAGTCTACCGTCAAAGGGGCTGCGCGAGATACTGTTCGAAACAATCAGAAAAGAGATAAAAATAGCGGGTAAAAAGCCACGGCGCAACGCTGTAAAACTTGACCGGCAAAAGGAACGTCGGATTAAGGCAAAGATTAAAGACGTTCGCTGGAAGCCCTTTCAGAAATACCGACCTCGTTCGTTCCTCGTGTAATTGCCCGACAAAAGGCCCTTGTGCCTCTGCGTCCAGCAACTATGTGCGTTTAATGTGATCGTTTAACCTCTCTGGCTGTCTCAAGTAAATCCTAACTATTACTCCGAATTTATGGCAGATCGTGGTAATTAATAGAGTCGCGATAAAGCCGGGCAGGGTCGGTCGAGAACCGCTCAGGAAGAGCTATCTCACACTTCTGATACTATGGGCTCGGTCTGCATGGCAGGATGCAGACGCGTCGCCGAGAAACTCCATATGCATGAGTACCAGTATACTGGGTGTCCAAAGTGTCACGTCCAACTTATCCAGAAACGCGCGACAGCGCAATAAACGCCTAAACGATCTTCCGAGTGGTTGTATCGCTGCCCCTGATGGAATTGTAGATCTTTGATTGTCTCTCGACTCCTTGGCTATAACGGTGGCTACCGATCCCTCGAAATCTCAGTATTATTACTTTTCCATCCACGCGTAAAGTCAAATTATTTTTTAAACGCTCGAGGTTTCGAATAATCACGGATTCCGATTCTCCAAAATGGTCGCCACCGCTGGAGCAGGCGAAGGCAGAAACGTCCGAAGGCAGTCTTGTCTCCTTGACAAGAAGACGCAAGTTACTTGACTACTTTTCAAAGTTTAGATACGGGTTTTTGACAAGCACAACCGGTTTCTTGTTGCTGAAAGCGAACCAGTTGTCGGATGTCTTCCGGCTAACGCGTCGCGATGCGCGAAAAAAGTTCGTCCCGGAGCGAGCAACTTCACGACACACGAGTTCTCGACGCAAAATCGACCGGGTCGTAAGCACTCCTCCGTTTATTGGTGCTATAAAGTATGTCAAGCGGAATTTTTTGTTGTAAAACACTAGTATAAGACACACGGTTCCGCAGCAATAGAATACACGGTAAACAGAAAACGACAAACAGTATTCCCCGCTTGTATGCAATCAATTTTTCGCCGCCTGTAAGGAACAAAGATATAAATGAGACCAGATCCTACAATGTTAAATGCAAATATGTGCACTGATTAATAAATCTGCTAGCAATTTTTCTTTCATTTTGCGATGCCCTAAAAATGATATAAAGGCGACACCCGTCTCCCAAGCGTATATAACTGAGAGAAACCGATTTCGTTGCGTGCAAGAGAAGAAATCATTTTCACGGGGACATTGCGCGAATTATTCCCTCGCAGTCTCACGAAGGTTCATTTAGCCGGACGCGAATCGAGGCCAAATTGGACGCAGTGGATAGCGTCGTTAAAATTCATTTTCGTCTGATTCGGGACTGGCTGTTTCCCGCGAAAAATCGCGAACGGGAACTGCTTATTTTAACGCTCGAATTTCACGACGTGCTGCGCGCGCGAAACACGTAAACAGAAGGGCGTAAAAGTTACGTTGTGTCGTTACCGCGACCGCTAATTAAAAAATGTGGCCGCTGTCCGATCATTGTTTTTCGGGTTAGCCAGTTATCGCCCGGCGTGGAAGTCGAGGCGAGAAAAAAAAAGGAAAAATATTTCGCTTTTCCTCGCGAAACAACGTTGGAAACAAGAGGGAACAATCGGTACGCGTCGGACGCGCAAAACGAAATAAAGAACGGAAACGCGTTTTTCCATCGCGGGACTGCGCGAACGGCGTCGCTCGGCGATGTGTTGGCATAATTATCCGAGCATACATACGTGACTGCATCGCGTAATATGATTCGGTCTGTATGAGCTTTCGCGCCGCTGCAGCGCGATTCGCGTTAGCTGATCCAAAATTTGATCGCCACTATTTTCCATTTCAGCATTAGAAAGATAGCATTTTTTATTCTTTTTTTTTACGGAAATTTCTCATACGTTGGCGTATATCGTCGACGCAAAAATGGTGAAAAATGATAACCGAACAATTAAACGCGTGTGTAATATAGTACGGGGAGAAGACGAATTATTGCGCGAGAAATATAAGAATTGATTAGTTTGATTAATTACTAGCGAGCGAAGCAGCTGTTGAAAACAAAATGCAATCAGCGTTGCATGGATAGAGAATACACACGTTTTTCGTAATTCGTTTCGGTGAAAATGAGATTAAAGCTAAGAAACTGTGAAAGCTGTAACCTTATTGCTGAGCGTCGCAGACAATCACTCTTCGCTTAGGACAACGCGTTTTAAACGTAGGAAATTATGCGAACGGTGCCAAAAATGCATGGAAACAGTGGTCGTGTATAAAACTAATAATATTATATTGTCCCATAAAGCTAACAGATGTCGCCAAATGCACCCTGTTTTCTTGATATTAACTTGGCCAAACATTCGATCACCGGAACATGTTACACGAACAGTTACCCTAACAGCCAGTTGACCCATAATCAAAATACATTACCGCTAAAAATTATGGGATCGCTTCTTTTATTCGAGCTTTTTATAGCTGAAAGCCATTAGGCAAGATTAAACCTGTGACGATCGCGTTCTATACGATCATTGAAAACGACCATTTAATGTTTGTTTTATGATTCTAATTTACTATCGCATTACTATTGGCTAGACTAGCGTTTTCCAATAAGTGAATCATAATTTTCGAAATTAAGAAACTCTTTACAAAAAATAGTAAAGTTTGGGATATCGAAAAATTTGTTAGAAGATAACTGGGAAATCTGAAAAATAAACTAGCACGCATAAGAAAAACGCCGTTTAATAAGCAAGTAAATACGGATTGATTTATCGCTGTCGAAAAAAAGAACATTCGCTCCGGTATTAATGCAATCGTGTGTCGCAAAGCTATTAAAACTCTTCGTTATTCGATTCCCCAAGCAGCATTCTGCTCCCGGTCGTTAAACTCTAATTTGAAAAACTCGTGTCCTACGAACGGCTTCGTTAGTTAATTATACGCTCGTTAAAATTATCGATACTGATAACGGAGTGTGACGTGTACCGCAGCAGCAAAACGAATAATTGTACTTCTATCAGCGTAATTAATATCCGGCCCGTTGTGCACAGTTAAGGTTCCCCGTATGCAGTGAATTATGCGTGCCTTTTCCACGCATCTCGATCCATATTCGTCGCCTTATGAATTATAAAGCTGATACGGTCGTTGCTCGTGCGACGTAGGGATAAGAAAAAAGCCCATTGTATGCAAAGACACGAGTAACGATCAACTTACCACGCTTATACAAAGTGGTTACCAGAATATGCGAGCATAACTTTCGGTCGTGAATCCGGTATGCATAAATAACGAAAACAGTTTATACAAAGTGTCCCAGCAACAACGATAGTAAAGATTCTTCGTGCAAAAAGACATCGTAAATGGAGAACAAAATTCTTTTATATATTGTGGCGACGCTTTCCGCACTGGTCATTAGAGGGCTACGCTCAATCTTTATCTTTTTCACAAGTACTCAACCGACTATCTATTCTTATACCCTCCTTTAGTACTCGTAAATAAAAGAGTATTTCGACGCTTAAAATGCCATGAATTTTGGAAATTTAAAATTTTTGTCGCGTAAAAGAAATTGAGGCGACGCTTTCCTCGTTCGCCACTAGAGGACTACGCTCGACCTGTACCTCTCTCACAAGTACTCGTCTAATCACCCTTTCCTATATATAGGTCACTCTGTGACGGACCATTGAATGTCTTGTACAAGAGGTTTCTGAAACTGTTGCCTCTAAAACTAAAACATTAAAACACTATAACCACTCAATTTAAATGCAGGTTATTCTTTTCTCCTGCTATGTCGTTCATTTCTTCCTACAACAGTCGCTGCAATATCATTTCAGTATGAAGAAAACTTTGAATCGCGTTCACAAGTTTCCATTAGACCCTACGTGTATATTGAAACTGATAATTTCAGTTCGCGATACGAGGCAGAGTTCAACGTCCGTTATCGAAACCGAACGAACCCATAAAAAGTAAATTGCGCGCTGTCAACATTGTCGTCTCCATTATACGGCGGAGATTGAATGCATGCCAGGATGGCCCAGGCGGTCAGAGCGAGCTCTCTAAGGCGAATGACTCGTCGAAACAAGGCGATTGGATCGCGTAACTGTTGCGGCTTAACCTCTCGTTTGGTCCGCGAATCGGATCTTTGCGTAAAGATACAGGTGGCAAATCTTTTGTTTCCGGGATCAGTCTGAGTAGCAGAGGCAGGCTCCCGCAAAGACAAGCTGCCACTCGTGTTTCCATCCCCTTAGCTGTTCCGGGAATCCAAAGTCAGTCCCTGTCTGCTACGGAAACGGAGAATCCGTTGTACATACAAGGGCGTACACGAACATCGAAGGATGAGTAAAAAAGAAACGGGACGAGAGGGCGTGGAATGGCAGAAAGGGGCTGACGGTTCGTAGGATTCGCGTATCTGCCTCGCGAATCTTCCTGACACCGGAACCCTCGTGAATATTTAAACGATAGACGGATATACATATATTACCCATGTAATGAGGAGGGAAACTCGCATCCCCGGCACACGGCTCTGAATCGAGAACGAACGAAAGAGAATGAGGAGTGGCAGGAGAACGGCAGAGGGCAGAAGAATACCCTAAATGATTCATGAAGGAAAATTAAACGGCGCTTTAAACAGGTCTTCTTGCTAGCCCGGTTTTCGTTCACCTCGTCTACCTTCGTCTCCGGCCACTTCTTCCTCGACTGGAAGCACCCAAGAATCGATTACCACCAGCTCTGCCATTCCGTCTTCCTCGTTCCCTGTCTATCTGTCTGTCTGTCGGTTCCGTCCGCTTGTCTGTCTGCCTGTTTATTGTCTCCTACCTTTCACCAAGCATCCCCAACTTTCGGCGTTGCATTCTCCGGGCACACGAGCCCCGGGAGTTTATCAAGAGATCCTCTCACCTGTTGTGAGCCGTCTTCTCAACGAAAATAGAAATCCTTGTCAACCAGGAAAGAGATTGAATTAAGAACGTTGGGACCTCGCCGGAAACCACTTTTCCTCCTACGTTTTTTTCCTCCTCGTGTCTTACGAGGATGCGTTCCTTGGTACTCCATAAACTGCGCTGCGCTTTTTAAAGGATCGACGTCGGTGAATAATTAAATATAAAACGCATTTGTGCTTGGCATACTATTGCATCTGAGGAATAACTTCGAAAAAGAAAGGCTTTTGTTTCAAAACATTTACTTAACAGACCCGTCTTTTAGATTATATTTCAGGTATCGGGAAGCGGTCGAACGTTGAGACTTTGGGACTGCCAATTTTACGAGTCATCTCATACGTAATGTCGTGTTCTGATTGTTACGTTTATCATAGTATTCACCATTGCTTCAAACAACCTTCTAGTTAGGCAAAGATACATCTTGGTGAATGTCTTTGATTTCTTATCACCGCACTTTGGTTCATCAGAAAGATTAAAATCATCATTTTAAAATCATCACTTCCTCAAATTCAAAGCATATTTATCATACATTTTACAAATATTTTATACAGTGTCTGTAGTTTTAATTTCCTTTTGAATAAAAAATATTGCATGGTGTGGATTTCGAGTAATATAAGAGGCGACATTACTAATGGAATGACCCAATATTTTCGTTTCTTTTTTAACCTTTCTACGTCGAGCCGATAAAATTCTCCGGTAACGGTGACCCGGATAATTCGTTCTAGCAGCCGGTTTCTATAATCGATCCTGACGAGTACATTATAGGAACGAACGGTTCCCAAGACCCGAAACTCACCGCAGCCTAGGATGTGGACCGTCCCGAGCAACACCGGGTTTCCCTCAAAAACCGCAGCCGTCTTCGTACCCAATTCTAACAGCCGTTCGGGCTCCCTTCCGTCGCTGTAATCGCTTTCCATTGTTCTTCCGGGCGATTTGGCGCGCGCGAGATTCGACACCAGCGTCGCAATCTTCGCGCGGAAAACGGCGATGGAACGGAAAGAGAGGAAACAAGGGAACGCCAGAGAACGGCGAAAGGATTGACAGCACAATACCGTTAATCCTCGTTCGTTTCGTAGGCGCGTCAGCCGAAAATGCTGCACCGTTCGCCGTCTCTGCATGGAAGATTAAAAAGTTTTTGCCCGACCGGACGAAACGCAAAAAATCCACGAACAGTGGGCAGAAAGGAAGAACGACGACGACAGGAATAAGCTGACACGCGTCGCGGAACTTTCGTCGGAGGGAACTGTATCAATTTCGACTCGAAGATTCTACGAACGTTTGCCACGTTTATCGTACAGAGACAATTTGCAAAACCGTTTAGCCAACTGTTTTTGAATAGAGTGCTTGTCGCAACGCTGAGTAAGCAACTGTAAATGCATTCGACGAGGACAGGAGCGCGGATAGTGGCGGCGAATGACCAGGGTGGACCGCAAATTAAAATCGCGGAGGGAAATCTCGCACATCCCCATCGCGAGTCGTTCAATATCGTCGCACAGACGGGGCTAGACGATTATTTGCATTCGCCGTGGGAGTAGGTAGAGGAGAAATTTCGCGAGATGATCCTTCCCGTTCGCTATATACTAGTACCTCGCATAAAACACCGTCCGAAGTTATTAGCCATTCGAATATCAACTGCCGCTGGCCCGAGAGCAGTCGGTTACCGCTGCAGGAATATTGGCACAATATAGATCCGTGAGCGACGGATAGATCGTAAGCATGGACCGACGAGTAGCTAAAGCAGAGAGAATAATACTCGAAACGGAATCAATATATAGGAGAAAAAATTATGGGAGGAAAATTGCCTGGTATATTATAATCATTATTATCCGACTCGCTTGACTTGCTATTATCTCGATACAAAAGATTGCTCCTCGGCTGTATAATTGTTCTCTCATCGGTGAACGAGAACGAGAGAGCCTTTCTTCGAGAAAAATAGATATGCAATAAATTAGAGTCGATGGTTAATTCTTGATTGTATAACCATAGTCTCGTTTGCAATTGATAACAGTTACGCGGGTAAAGTTATTCTTCCTGACGTGTGCGTTTTGTAGTACAAATACCCCATGGGTGGATGCAAATCCAGGTTCCCCTTCGAATAGAAGTCGTCAGGGATTAGATTGAATTCGGGAACAAACACAGAGGAAGGGCTTAGAATCGAAGGATCGTACAAACGAGAACTTTAAAATCAATCCGGAACTGAAAGATCCGCACGAACCAGACATAGCTTTACGCGCGAATTCCCCGTACCCAAAGGGGTGGATCATCCGATATTCACCGCGTCCAACGAACCCAGTGCGCCCAGCCTAATTGCAAAGTTGGCGAAAACAAGAAGTATCTGGCAAACACGGAACGAGTAAATACAGTAGGGGTTCGTTTGTTCAAGAGACGGAGGAGTGGTGCCATCTCTGATTCCCCGGCATAATGGACGGATCCGGGAGCAAGAAAACGAAGGGGCGCGAAGATGGGGAGAAGAAACAACCGAAGGTAGAAAGGTGTTCCTTACTGAAGAGCAAGAAAAAAGAAGAAAAAAAATAGTAGAAAAACTGTTTGCAGGTCATTATAGCATGTCAAAAGGGGAATGAAGATTTCACTGTTTTTTCTCTAGCCGACCTCTCCCTAATAAAACAGAGCAGAGGCAGGATACGTTTCGGAGGGGAAAAAGCGCCTCCAGCATCATCATATCCCCTTCGCGTCGTGCAGTTCTTGTCACAACATTAATTAACGTTCATTCGTAGAAACTGGCCGATTCTCTTTTCTCTATACTGTCTCTATTCTTGCAATCAAATCGGTATCATCGGATTCTTCGTTAAGAGGTTTTGAAATTTCTCTGGGGAGGTTAAACGATGATGGGGATGCTCGTAACAACCCATATTGTAAATAATTTGCTACGTAAATATTAAAATTACGTTTTATATTACGAAAACTATCGTAAAAATTAGAAAATACAGCAATCTACTATGTCTTTAAACGATCTATCTTCTCAAACGTAATATTTAATCAAACTATGCTTTCCAAAGTGGCTCTCGCCTAGCGAAAAAATTTGCCTCCACTTTTTTTCTATTTTCAAAACACTCCAATATTTTACAAGATCAATCCTCGTTGTTCTTCGCGTATTAAATTTCAATCGCGGGCTCGATTAGACCGTGGACTTGATTAAATTTTTTTCCCCCCTAACACAGTGGGCTCTCATAAATCAGAACAAATGGATTCGCACTTTCTGCTACTAGTTCCCGCGTTTGTTTACGGCTGAATATTAACGCGTATTAGCTTTTCCTACGGCAGTTCTGCGAAGATCGAATTCTTTGATTAGCGATTCCGATTGTAGATCATGCACGGTCTGCGCTTTGAATTGGATACGCTGCGAACCAATCATGAATTTATGATACTTCATCCGTCCGCAGAGCGTGCACGAATTGCTGAAAGTATTTGCGCGATACGTTCGATTATCATGTCGATCCGCCATAGATCGGCCAACCTCGTTCCTACCACATCACTGGCATTAACATTTTAATTAACGATAGCAGTGATCCTCAATCGATCTTAGCTAATTTCGTTTATCGTTCGTTTGTAAAAGCATTACTACGATATTACTTTGATTCTTGCATGAATCTGCGTTTATATTTCTTCAATTGATTTCAAGTTGGTGCATTTCTAAGAAACTTTCAAATCTCTTTAATTTACAGCACTTAAACAACCCGTTTTGTTTTAATAAATAACTGAGAATTTTAAAGCCATTGTTTAAGACTTTGCCCGAATGCGGAAAAACGAAGGACGAAATGAGAAACACTAAGAAGTCATAATTGTATCTTATTATTATCGCAAAAAACAGAGATGACAATTAACTTTTTTGTGCATTCTCAGAACATGTACTCGACTGTTGGTATCTACATCTTGCAATATTGTATCGAAATCTTCGACTTTCAGATCACATAATTAAACAGAGATTACGTCACGTATTAATTTTAACGAAATCTGCGATATCGAGTGCAAAAAGTCATCGATTCCACGTCGAACGACCCACCGACATCGTTCGTTGACCCAATTAAACGCCACGACGCTCGTTGATGCGCGACGTGTTTTAATTACTTTCAGACTCGCGTTATCGAGAATTTGATACGGCGAACCTTGAACTTCGAACGCGTCGCATTTTCTAAGTGGTTTCGGAAATCGAAGACGCGCTGTCAAGCAGCCTCGATAATGATAAACCGCGTGTTCGACGGCAACAATTATATTTAAAACGATTAAAACAATATCTGTGTCAATAAACATATTTCTTCCTTACGCTGTATCGTTAATCTACGGACTTTGTCGACTAGAGTTTTTTCCGTGTCGATTGTTTGTTATTTTCGCTCGGAAAACTACAAGAGATTTTCCAGTATCTACAATGATCCTGCATAATCTATAATTTGCCGCAAAGAGACTACGCGATGGTGCATTTCGATTCGTGTTACGCAAAGCGTGCAACGATAACGCGCACGGTTTTTGAACGTTCGACCGGTTAATTAATAGAATTCGTTTTTGCGGACCGTATTCCATTGTACACAATTTGCTTTATACTATGTTATACATCGATATCCAAACCTTTGTTTATTAAAGTGGCATAAAATTTCGATGGTGCGTGATATAATTGGAATAAAAGTATATTCACAACGCGTAAGTACGTTTTGAACATTTACAGCATTTGAACCTTCTTCGAATTATTGACAGAAATGTCAACAACACGTAACGTTAAGCACATTTGATGGTTAAACGTTTTCCTCTGTATTTGCGCCGCCACAACTAACCGAACAAATTGTTTTTTAAATGTACAAAGTCCTTTAATGAGGAAACAAACGCATGCACGTCCGTTAAATCTACTATTGCGTGTGTTTCTGAAGAATAATAATTAAGATGGATGAGAGCTGGAATTAAGTGGTTTCAGTTGCATCATATTATTGTGCAGACTGATTTTAATAAACGAGCCGGGAACATTTTTAAATTGAACTCAATTATGGTTATTGCAGTACTAACAAAGAGAGATACTTTAGGATACCGTTTACCTAGAACGGAGTTATAGTTTGGCCAAGTTATTAGAATCATCCTGTATTTACACGCCAACTTAGTGACACGCTGTTAGCCTTGAATAAAACTAAAAAAGAGAATTTCCTAAGCTAAAGACTTCTTAACGAGCTTTTGCGCAGTAATACCGCTTAAGATCGTAAGGTTAACAGTTTTTCAAATAGTTAACATTAAAGTTTAGGCGCAAATTTATGTTCTAAAGTTCCTCTTTAACTTTTAGGGGTCATACTATCTCCATATGGAGCGTTAACTTAGGATAATCTGATTTAGTACTCCATCATGACTTGTAAAACCATCTGTAAAACAAGAGAAATAAATGACACTATTTTTAAAGATCTACAGAAGCATATGAGGCATTCTAACTTTGCTCAAAATATAGTATGAATGGCGTTTAAAATTTTGTCTAATATTCTGGTCCCTAAACTGTTGTCTATTTTAGCTTTGATGTAATATATGCTTCTGTGCAGGATGTATATTCTTTTTGCAGATGATCGACGATTATTTTGCCCAAGAACAGAATTGTTTGGTTAATTTTAGAACTGATGTTTTTGAACATTAATGAAGCGCCTAATGCAAGGATGTTTATTCGAGTAAGCTGATATTTCACGTCGCGGCAAAGTGCCATCAACCTCAGTCGGCAAAGACGATTTTCTGCTCGCGCGAAGCAACCCAGTCACGATTAAGCTTGATATATTACTATTTATATATCAGTAAACTCTAATCTAATAACATGCAAATATATCTTAAGACGACTCAGGGCATATACCAACAACGTTATCGCCGGAACATGATAGAACTCTGTGCACATACAATCTCCTGAGCAAAGAAAACCGAGCACTATTTCAAGATTATTAACGACCTGTAAGTTTACATCAGAATATCCCTAAATCCTTCATAACACACGATATATAGGCTGATTTCTAATTGCCTGTCTCCAGGTGTTAATATAAAAGACAGCTCAAAAGACGGGCCAGGATGGTGGACCAGGATTTGTTTTCAGAGCTACGAGAACTCGAGAAAAAAAACGCGTTATGCAATGACCTGACCTAGTCTTATATTGTCTAGCAGTACTATATATATTTCCCACTATTAATATTAATATACATATTAAGTCAATTGCTTACGCCCGAAGAGATAAAATATCTGGGTCCACCCACGTTAAAATAACAGACGCTCGTTTGATGTATGACGCGTCGAACACAGTCGTTAATTTATTATACAGAGCAGAGTGGAATTCGTAGTTCGAAAAGGGAAAATAAAAAAAAATGGGGATTGTCCGTGTCGAGATAAATGAAAAATATGGAATAAAATTTGTTCGTAAAAAATTCAACATACGTGCGTCCGACAATGAATGAACAATTAATTAAAGGAATCTGAACATTCATTATTCTGCATTTCAATATCTGAGATCTTATTGATCGTGTAGCTGACACTACATTGTTATTCGCCTTAATAAACTTTAGATATAACTCCAGCAGACACTCATATTGTTTTTGAGCACATAGCTGCAGTACTATTGTCGGTTACCGTGAGTCTCGAATCGAGATAAGTTTCGCTACGACTTTACAGTAAAGGAACGAAATGAATACAGGGTGTAACTAAAATAGAAGATTAAACTTTAGATGCATATCCAATTCGTACAAAGGCTATAAAAGAACAAAAAGGTCAAACTTAGGTTAAAAAAAAAAAAATAAATTAAGGTTGAAAAGGTCAGTTAAACTTAAAATTTAAAGTTATTTCTATTTTGTTAAACGTAATTTTCGCCCCTTTTCTATTTCTTCTTTTTGATCGTTGATTCTAATGTACGCCAAAGTACGAAAATTATCAATTGCCACATAAGTGTCTGATAGTTACGATAACGTTTATGAACATGGCAATCTATTCCAACATCGAATGGACAAACATCCACGTATCATCGAAATAATAAAAAGTACAGAAAAATTTCGAGTGTCTATAGATAAAATCTGCAAAAATGATGTTCCGCTAAAAATACATTTAGATCTAAAAAGCTATTAATTATGAATCACTGAGATTTAGTATTGATGTTTACTCGTGCTTCAACTAATTGCAAAAAAAAATTTCAAATACTTATTCCCGACATTCTACCGATTGCCCGAAATAACTAGCTCGAGTTTGTTGTTAATTTCTACGTAACTATCGTTTGAATCAAAGGATAACTAACATAGGATAAGATTTAACAGAATGATTAAATAAACTGTTAAATTAAAATCGATAATGTTTAAAAAAAGTAAAAGTAAGTGTGTGAAAGTAAGCAATTTATTGTGTGTATACACCACACACGTGAGAGTACACTCAATTCTTTTTTCACTTAATTTTGCTTTTCTAAAACTCTGGAAATTTTTTCGTAAATTTGCATCAACTTTTTCGCGTCGTGTTTTCTTACGCAATTACACGGACAACCGTGAAATCAAAACAAAGCGTGTTTACGTTAAAGTTTTGACGATTTCGTTCTATCGCTCTCGTAAATGTAAGCAACGCAAGTAAACGACAAGTATTTACATCTCTGGAATGAATAATTTCCAGACCTCCGTGGGTACACACGAGCAATTTTCGTATTTCGTAGGAAGCAGAATACACTCGTAAAGTTTAGACACCTGTTTCAGTTACACCATATAGTTAGAAAGAGAGTGAAACTCGATAATTATGCCATCGCTGCAAACGAATTATCTCTGTCCGTGTTTTCTTGACGTACTGTTCTTGTACCGATCTCTCGTACTTACGTTAGAAACAGCGAACAGTTCGTTAAGAAAGTTTTCGTTTCCGCGACGCGCGCTCCAGCTGAATTCAGTTGTCTGTTCTCATGTCCATTCCTCTGAATGAACTTTGTACCATTCATTTGCCTCGAGCGTCGACTGTAGAACAGTCGACGCCCGCGTAAATATTAGTCATTTTCAGATAACTGATTCTCAGCATATTGCGTGTGTTTAAGCAACGAGTCCCCAGAGCGCGAGTCGCCAATCTTTCCTACTCCAAATTAATCATTTTTAACGAATATACATTAAATCTCTAATATCATCAGCTTATAATATTATAAAATAGGGCATGATAAATTTAAGTGGTCCAAATTCGGTACACCTTTTTCAAAAATTTTTCCTAATTTCGAAAATATCACAAATTGCGACAGTTATTATTGTGCTAGAAGAATTGGAGCACGCTATAAGCGTATAATTTATAAATGAAAAAGAAAGATCGTTGAGAAATAATTCGATAGGGTCGGACGGAACACTTCAAAAGACCAGGGAATCCTCGATCCCCGAACTGGGTCAAGTCCCAACGAAGCTTATCGTTGACGCATCCGAACGAAGGCAGTCGGTCACATCTTTCTGGCGTATTCTTCCCAATAAAGATAGATCAACCAAGACCGTTCGGTTCATTAACTCGGCATAAAGTCGAAGGCTTACCAACGACGGCTTGCGAAACCAGCTATGGAAAAGACAACCACTCGCGATACTACCGGCTGACCTCCGTATCGATTATAACACACGATAGAACGGCGTGAATGAGCGCGAGCTAAAACGAGAAGAGGAATGCATCGTGTAGTGGAGGGGATTGTTCGCTCTACAGTCGCGCTCGATCTAAGGCCGTACGCGCATGCGCTTTCATTCTTCCAGTCGGTCACGTCGGTGCGCCTGAAAGGTACTGAAAATTTCGTGTCGCCGTGTCCGCGTCGACGTCGACGTCGACGTCGATTTCGCATTCCCGGGCGATTCCACGCCGCGTTGGACGAGCAAATCGCCTCCGTAACGGTTGTAAAATACTCTACATTATCCGTGGACGCAAAGTGGAACGTGTCGATGTAATCGTATACGGTTAAAAATACTCACGGTTTGTCGGGCTGCGATTTTCGAACCATCATTTCGGCTTTCTGGATCTCTTCGGCCCTGGTGACGCTCTTGGTTCGGCGTAACCTCACCTTCGTGTCGTTTTCGTGATCCGCCGTCATATCGTTGCGCGACGAGGAACAAGCACCACGTTCACAGACAAACATATACACACACGCGCACACGCATTCACGCAAAGGGACGTGGAACTACTAGTCGTACACCGTTCGCGCTCGCACGACGAAAAAGAAAACCGACCGCCGTGAACGAGACGAGGAACGAACCGATCCTAACGAGCTTTCGCTTTCACTCGCGCCGCGCCGCGACAAACGACGAGGATTTGATTGATCGCGTATCGACTCGTAATCGAGAAGGATCGATATCGGAATCGTATCGAGCGTGCGTGAACGTGGAACGTCTTGGAGCAGCACGATGTCTATCGTCAGCGTTCGCTTCGCTTGCACGCGACCGTGTTTACCACTAGACAGCCGCAATGATACTACCCGGCTTCCCATCGGTCACCGTCTCCTACAGCCGTCTGTTTATCTCCATGTTTCTACCAGATAACAATATCGTTACCAATCGTGGCACGTTTTGAACGAGAAATCCAAGAACGGCCATCCTCGACCGATCTTAAACATTTTCGGTACAGAGGGCGCGAACGAGTTTGCACAGTAAAACCACGCGTGTCACGAAATAAGAATGGCCAAAGATACAACGTTTGGTAAACGTTATTAAATAGTTTAGAGAACTGTCTACAGCGGGTAATACCAGACAGTGTGTTAGTGTAAATTATAATTGCTTTAATATAGTAATTTATTATGTACAGAATCGATATCTTTCTTATCTGGTTTTAACACTTTCGCAACCTCTGACGTAATTTTAGATAATTTTTATATCTACAGCTAGTTACCGCTGACGAATTTTACGTCGTTTTATATTTGAGGCGGATGATTTTATCATTCGTCTTTTAAATTACTGATCTACCTAAGAATAACTTTTTTTCGTTATAAATACGTACTTTAATTTTATAGATAATAAAGTACATTTTTTAATTTAATATTGTTTCGACTTTTCAGAGCGCTCAGAACGTAATCGTAACGAACAAATTAAAATGTCTCCACACAATGTCTCTGAGAAAAATAACAAAGAACTTGCAATACAGTTTTCGTGAAAATGATTCGTTTAAACGTGAAACTACTGTACATTTATTCAGCTATGATGTAAACCCTTCCATTAAGTTCGTCCAATCCACGAAACAAAATTAGAAACAATTTAAAAGTATTTACCAGATGATGCAATAATATTGTATAAAAATATAACTCCCCGCTCTTATCCAATTATTTTCGATCGTGTACTTTTTTCAGAAGTATATCAGCAACGTTTATATCACCGAAAGCTTTTAATTAAAAATGTAAATTGAAAATAAAAACAAGACCCCATTGGGAAACATTAATTTTAATACTATGCAAAGTTATTATAACTTTATTGGGGCCAAAAATTAACTAGCTCGTATTAAAGAACCGACGTCGATCTTGAAATGCTTCTTGAACCTCAAGAAGCCAATAGAAAACGGAGTACCTTCGCACGTTTGCTATATCACGTATCTGTAACCCGTCGATTCTCGTGAAAGACCATATATGTCGCATACTATGCCAAGGAAAAATCCGGAACCTCGAAATATCTCGAAAGAATTTTTCAAGAACAAATGTAGAGTTTAAAAAGATTCACTTTTTAATTAGCGGTCTCCAATGATTTTCGAGACAAACTGTCTTAAATTTTAAACGGGTGGTCTCGACACTAATGTAACGATCTTTAGGGTACGTTCAAAGATCATCGTCAAATTTTTAAATAGGGAAAAATAACAAAAAAGATTCGACTATAGGCGTAATAACAAACAAACATCGAGAGTACCTCTAAAACAAAGACGTAAAACTCGTAATAATTTCGTATGCAATGATCTGTCTGTTGTTCGGATCATGATCCTCTAAATGCTCTGTACAAAATGTGCCGCAACTGGTGTGTAATTTAACTGCTTCAAGGTTATTACTCTAAATGCAGGCGTGTACGAACAGTTTCACGAGCGCTCTTTTTCTCGTTCCGCTGCAAAAAGAAACTGCTTGTCGTTTAAGGCACGCCCTTATTACGCGTAATGCTGTATTGTGCATAATCTTAACTGAAAATCTCGCTCTGAATAGAAGGGTCGATGGACGCCCCGACACGTTCATTTTTAAAGTCATTCGGATAACAGCGGTTACAGCCCGCAATTAAAATGGATAATTACCGCGCATCGTAATCCGGCTTTACGAGGCTGAAACTTCGTATTTTACACCGGCAGTTACAATTTGATGGTACTTTTGTCCCTGGCCGGTCGTAATGAAATGTAATTCCCTCACCTGTGTTTCACGACCGAACAAGAAGAATCAACGATGTATTGTTTCGGGTCGTTTTCACTCCATTATTATTTGTCGTTTAATCTTCATGAAGTAAATTTAATCAGACTTGCCAAATTGATACATATTTAAACACTTTTACGTTTCATCGAATCAAAAGAACAAAACCAATATTTATAAATTCTGAACAGATTGAATTTTATTATAAGATTATTATAGCCTTCTTTTATTTATCAGTGCTATATTTTTAATTGAATATCTATCGTTGAAATGCACGAAACACTTGTATATCATTAACGATTATTTAACAAGACTCCTTCGATCGCGTAGTAATTATTCTATCAAAATATCCATTAAGACTTCGGTTGTCGTAGGCTTTGCTTTTCGAGTTTACCGACGGGGAGAACTTTAGTTCACTTCATCGGTGAAACTCGTAACGTAGAAACCGGAAACTCCGACGAACGCTCGAAAGTTCAGAAGTAAATAAACCCGAGCGCAAACACGCGAGACAATTTCGCGTGTCAATTACGCGACTCTTCGAATCTTTGGCCAAGCCCGAAGATCCGTGCCCCGAAGAAAGACGAGATACACGCGAAGAAAAGCTAATTACAGTAGCTCTGCGCTCTACGCTGAAACACCCACAAATCCCCGGGAAACGCACAGGAAATCCACCCTTTTAACTTGCCAGCAAATGTCGCATCGAATCATCCTCGTCTAACGATTCCCTGTTAAGCTTGTCTCTCGAATGCTTTGAAACTCGTTGCAAATTATCTTTGCCCACGATGTATCAAAGTCCAACGCGGGAGAACGAAATTACGCTATACTGTTACATTTCGTACTACGCGTAAGCTCAAAAGCTGTGAATTACCACTTTGCGGCACACAATAATCCCCGCTTATATGTCACCGAATTGGATTCGCTCGTTTGCGCAGAACGCTTCCCTTGTTTTGGATTCCTCGATGGGGTCATGAGAGAATCAAAAAGTATTTTTTTTTGTATAAAATTGATGAGTATCCTCATTATTCAGATTAACCAAATAAAATAAAAATTACTACGGTAAGCTAAAAGCTGTAAATTCCCAGTTCGCTGCACGCAATAATCCCCGCTTATATGACACCCAATTGGATTCTCGAGAGGTCACGAGAGATTCAAGATGTAGTTTTTTTTTTTATAAAATCTATATCTTCGTTGTCCGAACCAACTAAATAAGAATGACTTCAGTAACTGCAGTGCAGATAAAGACAATGCAGTGCTGATAGCTTCGTCCAGTCTTCTATAATTCAACCTGAACCAAGCGATCGTACGTTTGCAGTTCCATTCGTGGCAAATATAGCCGTTTCAGAACGAAGTGGAGCAAGCTTTCCCGCGAAACCTCGCGCTGTTACGCCAGCACGTACGAGTAGTGCCCGGCAAAGACTATATTCATTCTCTGTTTCGCGTCGTTTTCTAACGTGCACCTTCGTGCACGGCTGCACGTTCCGGATGGTCGTTGCAGGCGGCAAAATACAGTAGGAGAAAAGCCGTACTAGCCGTTTACGAACTCCCTTTATGGCTAACCACGGATGTTACCGAGCACACCGGCAAGTACGTTACTCTACATACATAGTTACACGTCGCCGAGATCCGCACAGACATCTGCCGACTCGACTGCACGCGAATTTCCAGGATTCCGAGTTGCACTTATATGCTCGCAGGACCCTTTTACTGGCCACTTTTAGCTGACCGTGAGATCCAATATCCCGGGATCTGATTTTTAAAAACCCTGCTGCGAGACATAATAAAAAAATGTTGGAACGAAGGTTACAAGCAACGTTAAACCGTCAATGTACGTTCCAAAACTCAAGAAAATTGTGTAAAATATCTCGTTTGTATTTTAAACACCTTTCTATATTCGAAAAAGAGTTATTCCAATACTTTTACAACTATTAGGTCGTCCCATAAGTTTGTGCCGTTCGATATTCTGAAATTGACGAGGATAAAATTTGCAATTTAATAGAAAACAAACAAAATTTGTTAGTTCAAGAGATTTCTGAAATTGTAAACTAACATCAAGAATTCATAGAAATCTGAAACAAATAAATATTGTGTCAAATCTCGGAGTTTGGAATCCACGCTGGCTTATGGAACGAAATTTTCTTGATCGTGCTTGAGCCTGATTGCATGAATATTTTTGTTAGCATACGATCAAACCGAATCTTACGTGAAAGAAAATACAACAATCTCCGAGTTTATTAGTGGGTAAACAGCTTGAAAATGTCAACGTTTTAATAAAAAGTCAAAGAAGTTTTGCAGCGACGATACAATGGCTTTCAAAACGAAATGGAGGGAGTTGTCGAACGTGAAGAGGTTACTGTTTTTCATAAAATTCCATTGCATGTTTAAAATATTGTTTTAAGTTGCAGTACAAAATTCGGCGCCAACATATGGGACGTCCTAATATTAAAGAACGATACGAAAAATGTTAAATTGCATATTATTAATCGTTAAAGAAACAAAAAACAAAAGGAGAGTATTCGTTGGGGGCGAAATGTGATTTTTATCGAAACGTATAGCTGTTCCGTTCGAAACCCCTCGTTAACGGCCATCGAAAGTAATACCGAGGCTCGTCATTTCTGGTGAGTTCTAGCACCAAACGACTTCAACGACAACGACAAAGAAACCCACGTCATACATTTCCTACGACGTGATCGCGCTATCTAGGTACTAAGCGGTTCGTTAAGCGGCTTTCACGAGCGTTCCACAGTCGATCGTTTTCGAAAACGGTCGTACGACGTTGGCGACCGTTTACAACCGATTACGTGCCCGATGATCTTGCGTGATTAAACGTCACATACGTAGGTACGTGCCCAGGCCGGAAGAAATAAAAATCGACGATGATACGATCCTACTGCGTTGCTTGATCGTGCAAACATTTGTAACGAAAGTGCCATTTCTGCCCCCGTAAATTTCCCATCGGAGGTTAATCGAATCCTTAAAACCTCGAAATTGATAAAAATATCGGTTTTTATATTTTTTATATAAAATTTTCTTCTAAACATCAAAGGCGAAAAGTCTCGGATCTTGAACGCTTGTGAACACCTTTCCTTACTTAAGAAAAATTCTATGCCCGCGGTTATTCTTACCGCGTACGAAAAACTATGTAGACAATTTTTCTACCAGTATTTGGAATCGATCAACGTCGAAATAAGTTTCGATTCCATCGAGAATCTAGCGCCGTTCCATCCTGCCTTCCATTCATATGTCAACCGTCCGAGAAAAAGAGAATCGGGCTGAACTTTAACGGTCCAAGAGCGGGAGCTTGGGAACTTTTGCAATATTGGTCGAACCATTCCCATCCTTGGATTATTGCCTCCTTGTTCTGTAAACCACCCTTGAGCGGATTCAGTGACCGACTATATGCGGGATTCGCACTTTGTATTCAGAAACTGTCTTGCGCAACGTGACGCCGTCTCGCGCCCCAGGCCCCACTCGTTCCTTTATCGAAATACTCTCAATACCGAAACTTGCGACTTGATGTATCGCAATTGCCGTCGCGGAATCGCAAATAATCGTGTCATTCCGCATTTCCTCCACCTATGACTTCCGCCTCGAAATTCGACGGCGAGAAATCCGAAAAGCCAAAACGAACATCCATCGAATCCTTTCTCCTTTAATCCCCTTGAACCCTTCAAATAATTGCAATCGACAATTCTGTAATTGCGACAATTTTCACAAGAAAAAGTCATTTACGGTAATGATTCGTAAAACAAATATCGCTCCGAGGTTGAAAAAAATGTATAAATTACCATATACAGGATGTTCGGTTACCCTGGGAAAAGTTTTAATGGGAGATTCTAGAGGCCAAAATAAGATGAAAGTCAAGAATAACAATTTGTTGATTGAGGCTTCGTTAAAAAGTTATTAATGTTTGAAGTTTCGCCTGTAGAACGGAAAAGAAATAATTTTTTTCTCGAAAATGCGTACGATTTCAGGGGTATGTTTATTTACTGAAAATGAGTGTAATTAACCCCCGCAACCAAAAATAATTTTTCTAGAACGATTTGAAATTTCTTTTTTCAGGGTAACCAGATAGTTATGGACAGACATTATATTTTCAGTAATGAATTTTTTTCTCGAAAGTGAGTAGGATTTTGGGGGTATGTGTATTGACCAAAAATTATTGTAATGGAACCCTATAACCGAAAATAATTTTTTTAGAACGATTTGAAATTTTTCATTTTCACCGAAAAATTTAGGCACCTACCCCCTGTCGATTTTTCTTAAAAATTCGTTTTTCATTTTTAATAATTTTGTTTGACGCCCTACAGAAAAGTTGTCTAATAGTTTTTTGTAGGTACCTATGAGCTCTACTGCAGAAAAAAGTTTCATTGAAATATATTCATTATTGTAAGAGTTATGGCAGTTTGAAAATTATACCATTTTGATGAGGTTTTTCTCATTTTGCGGGTTCAAGGATCAACTTTTCGAATATTTTTGCGATTTATACCTATTCTCCATCAAAATACGCGTAGTTTGCTTTTTTAAACATTAAAATCCTTCAATCCGTTCAGAAGTTATGATGTTTTAAAGATTTGCATGAAATTTCGGGCAAACATTTCTGGCCAGAAATTATATTTTCGGTAAAGAATTTTTTTCTCGAAAGTGCGTAAAAATTCGGGGGTATGTCTAATGACCAAAAATGCTTGTAATTGACCCCCGCAACCGAAAATAATTTTTTTAAAACGATTTAAAATTTTTCATTTTCACCGAAAAATTTAGGCACCTACACGAATTTTTTTCTCGAAAGTGGGTAGGATTTCGGGGGTATGTCTATTCACCAAAAATGATTGTAATTGACCCCCGCAACCAAAAATAATTTTTTCAGAATGATTCGAAATTGTTTAATTTAATTTTTTATTGATTTTTTAACGAAGCCTCAATCAACAAATTGGTGTTCTTGATTTTCGTCTTATTTTGGTCTTTAGAATCTCACATTAAAATTTTTCCCAGGGGTGTCCAAACACCCTGTATAACATTGAAGCAACTTTATCGTAATTATTTATTTTTATTTAGTTGGAATTTATTGCATCTGACGATACGAATGCATCATGTAGTATTATATTATTAAATTATTAAATAATTTAACGCGGTAAATATTTGTAAAAATATATTTCTAGAGTTAATAAGTTCTGGTGTTTAAATAAAAGTTCTGTGGGCTCACGTTTCACTGGGAATCCCCCAAGTTGGGAGGGATTGGAATGTTCAATTTACGAATCATTACTGCAGTTTTATTTCGTAGGCATTGATCCGTTTACTAGGGGCTGGTGCAACGATTGCGGGTTAACGGACAGTTGTTCCTTCACGGAAATGAATTGGAGCCCGCGGGATCGTGGCAGGGGGCCGAACGGGTGTCCACGGGACGACGATATTTCAAAGTGCTGAAAACCTGCCGATACAATGGCACCGTCGGGATCGTGGTTCTCTCTCCTTCGGTGCCACTAAATAAATTAAACCGAGTCACGCCCAATGGGAATTCCGCTGGCGGGTTTTTCATTGAAAACCACGAAACAGGAATAAAAATGAAAGAAAAAAAGAGGAATCTGGCATCTTTACATCGGTGCACGTGTTTCCTCGCGTTTTGACATTATGTACGGTTTACATAATTGTATGTACACCACGGGCGTGTAGCTATATCGACTAAAATGGATCTCCGCGGCTGGTTTCCCGTATTTATGAGTTTTCGATACATTTACCGCTGTAGCGAGCAACCGACCGATATCCGAGAAACGAAAGGTAACGGTCCCGCTATCCGCGAGGGATTTGAAAAATACGCGAGTGCATACAGAGCGAGCTGTTACCGCAAATCCACCGATTGAGCTTCCGTTGAAAGTCCGCTTATGGCGCAAAAGTATAGGCGGGCTTTCCTTCGCTGAACCGTGCCGGGGGAAAATCTTCTTCGGTCTGTTTCGTCTCCGATGGCAAATGTAAATTTTGCGAAACGGTCCCCCGTAACGGCTTCATTTGTACCACGCGACGGAAGCTCGGGGACAAGGAGGACCTCGAAGAAAAATAAATGAACACCCCCGCGAGATGAAAATTTCTATTTGTTCGCGGAAATGAAAATGAGACTGAGCGCGGGGGGTCTAATCGAGTCTCTGATACCTTCATTCGTTCTAACGAACAAATTTCTCTAGAAATATTTTTGAAATAATATTTATTAAGAGTCGCTTACGTCTTTGAGATTTACAGAATCCCTTTTCAAAAAAAAAAAAAAAATAATTATAAAAGAATGCTAGATCACAAAGGGAGAAATTTTATTCTACATTTTCAACTTATTCTAGCTCGAAGAATCATCCTCCCCGCGCCCTGTACGGATCGAACGATCAATTCGTATCGAAGAAATCCGAGAAACGCGAAGGAGGAATTTGAGACGAATCGGTCGGCACTCGTTCGAAGAATAGTAACCGGAGACCAATCAATCATTACTGTTAATCCATAGTTCGTGTTAGAGGAGATCGGTTGTTTGCAGGCTTGGCGTGGCTTAAGGATCGCACTATGGGCTACGGGTGTATGGTTCAAGTCTTAGAGCAAAGGAGGGTGCGGCTGCCTGTAGCATGATCCTCCCTAAGCCGAGGCTAAGAGGCTATTAGTTAGCTCTGCGAGCAGCGACGTAACCCCAAAGACTAACACGGTACTTACACCTTCCTGCTTCATAGAGATCGCAAGATATTCAACCAACTAGTTCGCGGAGTGTGTTTGCACGACATGGAGTCCGGCGATACTCGGGGAATAGTATCGCCGAGCAAGATCAACGATAAGAAATTAATATTAAAACAAACTTCACGTGCATCGGTCCCAGTGCTCGACGCGAAGCAATTAGAGATAGAATCTGCTAGCCTCGAATTACGTGTAAACGAATTCTCAACGGAATCTGGTTCGAGTTGAGCTAATTAAAAAAAAAAAAACAATTCAGTACGCTGTTTCGTTTCTATCCGCGACGCTACGGAACTTTGTAAATTAATTCGGACGTTACAAGTTCAATTTTTCGATGGCTTGACAAATTGTACTTTACCACGCACGGAACAGAGTTTGTAAATTTCCTGTTTTAAAGGAGCGTATAATAATTTCGTTATCAACGCTTAACGTAGTCTATTTTGTGCGCGTCGATAAACGCTCTAAATTTCATGTACGCGCATATCACCAGAGGATGAAACGTTATTATGAATCGAAGAGCTATAGAAGGACATACATTATTCACAACTCCTTCAGAAGTCCGTCGCAAGCATCTAATCTTGCCCTTTGACCATTCTCCCGGCGGCATTTAACCTATATACCCTCCGCTCCTTCTGCATCAGGAAATCTCTGTAAGGCCGATTAATAGTCAGAGCACGTCTGTTATTAGCCAGTCGGCCGGATGTGGTCTAAAACTAGTAAAATCAAACTTGCTCCGTGCGAACGATCCTCCTGGCTGATTAATAACGCGATTCGAGATTCAACCGACAAATCGAAACCGAAAATTCTAATCAAGAAAGTTAAGATTGCCAATGAATTTCACGTAAACTGACAGAAACTCGGAATAAAATGAATTTTTCCAAATATATATTTCGAATCTCCTTACGGAGTGACGCGATCGTCGCAGGTACTAGATTCTCATGAAATTTAACAATTCGATGCTATTAGGAGATAAAACGAATCTGCCATTTGGAAAATTTCAACGCGAGACCGAAACAATGCTCCGAAATAAAGAAAAATCGACAAGTACGCGTCCACTCCGCGCGAATTCGCGTTTCGTCAAAAAATAAAGTCCAAATGGCGCGAAATAAACGCCCGGGAATGGGTGGCTCGTGTGCAGCTGCAAATGGATCTGCATTAATTAAATTAATGGTCAGTCGTAGTCGGTAGCAATGGCGGGTCATTGGAATCGCGATCGTACCCATAGACCGTACAAAATAATATGGCGTTGCGTGGGTGGTGGGACACGTAGATACGTTATCGACCTTTGTTACTTTGATTTTTCGTGCGACTCCCATGGCACGCAATTCGCTGTTCGAAACGCAAAGGAAGCTTCCAGATATCGCGAAAGGAAAAAAACTTTAATTTCCTATGCTTTTTGAAGTTTTATTCGAGTCTTTACGAATTGCTAAATAGTTTTAGACGATCGATACTTAAACAAAATAATGTTTTGTTCCATTTTTCCGGACTGATTGATTTTTCGAAAGGATTTTTGAATCCAAAATATACTGGGAATTGCATTGTTTTATAATGATCTACATTTTGTAATTAATACCAAGCCTATACGCGTGTTAACGTGAAGCAGTATATTACAAAACATATAAAACAATTGTGCATTGCACATTATCGCGTGACCCACGTGAACGCAGAACCGATTAACGAAGAAATTGCATTAGACTTGTAAATGAGATCTAGTTTTCTGCAATTGCTCTTCGTGAGTCTTCGTTTGAGCAAGGCCAAATTAATATCATTCGATGCACCAAATACAACCCATCACCTTTTAATAATAATAGTAAACATACAAACAAGGATTAAACAAATAATAGATGAAACCACGACTCAACTGCATTAAATTTCTATCGATTAAAATAATTATTGCAATGCATTGTTGTGCGAAAAAAATTCAATGGAACCAATAATTAATAAAATCTGTATGAGACGACGTATAAATTGGAAACTGCATTGAATGTACGATGTGCAATGCGAAGTATGAGCTGCTTGGAGCTCCGATTGCGTCAATCTACGCTTAATGTGCGTCTGGCATAAGCGTTTTCTATCGATGTATTTCACATAGTTGCGGTGGATAGCATAGTGCGTGATTGGTATGTTTGCATTCGTGTGGGTGGGCATAGTTGAATAATGGATATTGAAGAGGGAGGGAAAGTTCCAGGATTTCCTATTGATGTATATTATCCCGAGATTCCAAAACATCAACCTGCACGGACTAATTGACCGATCCATGATTTGGCCTTGGCGCAAAAGTATTCCTCCGAAGGAAAGAATGTACAGAATTGCATAAATATTTGCCATGAACGATATTACTTCGCGTTAGACAGAAATTTTCATAGAATTTGCAAGGTCTAATGATTTGTATACTCGAAGAAAAAAACATGCAAAATCGAAGCGTTAATCCAGGACTCACACTATCGTTCATAAATTACCGGATATTTGCTCGACCAAAATAATGGAAAATGCAAACGATCTTATCATCTTGCATTGTTGCGTTTACTCGTTTCAACTTTAATATGAATTTTATAACGCACGTTATAAAATCAAAATAAATAGGCAATAATTAAAATTGTTCGAGGAAGCAAATTTTAAAGATAAACAAGTTTAAAATTAAAGTAGTGGAAAATAATACAGTAAGGTTGGAATGATATTAATTGTCGACAGAATTCCACCATTAATTCGATTGCATAAAACAAAAATTTTTAATTTTGGTAAAATCCGTAACATACAATAAGCGTTTATAATTTGTATCGTTTTACAATGTCAATTCGCTTTTACTCATTAAGTGTCCCGGTGACTTACAGACGAGAGTGTATTTGTCTTTCTATCAATCCACATCATTGCTTAGAAATGCCGTGAAATTAAGGTCGAATAAGCTTTCTTGTGATCGGTTCCGTTTCGGTGGAAACGGTGAAAATCGATAGCGGTTGTTGATTTTCAGCACGTACGACAACAAATTTTCACGAATCCCCTCGGGACACGCCGGGGATATTTACAAAAGCACGTTTAGCAAGAATATCGAAACGCGGCGGGGGTGGAGTTCTAGGGATGCTGTACGGTAGAAACGATGATAAGGAGCGAACCGAAGAACGTTAAGTTTCGAAACAAGTGCGATCGTAAAAGTTGCGAACTCGAAGCTCCGCCGGCCGACGAAGCGAAAACCGGGTGAAACTGGCACTAAATATGAATCATAAAAGAAGCATAAAGATAATTGTATGCTAATAGGCGGAGCGTATGCGCCACGTCGCCCGGAACAGCTCAACATCCACCTTTATTACCTACGTAGTTGCGTTATAGCGCGCATACGCCGTGCACGTTCGCTGTTTCTCATCGTAAAGTTCACCTGTGATACGACGTTGACACGATCTAATTCCGTACAATCAACCTTTCCAAAAGTACCTTCACCGCGAACAATTCATATAATCTTCTACCTTTACGCACTCTGCGTTCTTTTTTCCTTAATACGTCTTTTTTATTCGAAGAATCAAACGACCCCGCGCTTCATACATACGGCGACTATAATATATTTTTCATTGCGCAATATCGTCAAGAAATATGATTAGCTTTTTGGCAGCTCGAGAGACTGTAAGGCTCCAAGCATTGCCTCTTCTAACTTTTAATTCAACTAAAAGTACTTGGAAAAAAATGCTATATTAAAAAAAAGAAAATAGAAATTTACTTCGGCATCTCCGATCGTTTGCGATCGAGCAACGTCGAGCAATACAATTCGCAAGCCCGTGTTTGCACGGCATTTTTTCGTCGATATGATTTGCAGAATGCGTCGTTGAAGTTTGACCCAACAGTTCGGAAACAGTTCTTGAACAATACGTACAGGCGAACTCATTAAAAGTTAAATATTTACGAGGAATAAAACGAACGCATTAACAGCGTTCGTTGGATATCCAATAACATCGAACAATAAAACAAGCTGATTGTGCAAGTAATTGCTTTGGCAAACCATTTTTTACTCGTTGGAAGCAGCCTTTTTTCGAAAAAAATGTGTTCGCTCGCGCGTAAAAAAAATCGAATTTCACGGGAAGCTGATCTCGTTTATTCGAACAATTAATTTCGTCGGTGAGCCGTGTTCTCGAAACTCGGAAAAAATTCGCTCGAAACTTAGATCGCGTATGAGGATCGTTTAGATTTCTAGGCGTACTCCAGAGATCGTTCGGACTGAAAAAGCCACAACCGGTTCGAATTTATCGCCGCGAACAAAACGTTTGGATATCCAAGAACCGAGAGTTTGCGATCCTCTCGTGAATTCCAAGGATTCGACCCGGGAAGGACGAGAATTTCGGGAGCGAAAGAAGGAGATAATACAAGACAATGACCAAGAACGCGGAGGACGAGGTCCTCTTGATCTTCCACGAAATCGTGAATTGAGAGCCGGGAGACCAAGAAGAATCTCTCCTTGACCGTGTCGCCGACTTTTACAGTCGATCGTCTCCGAGAGCTTTCACGGGTCTTGACGAGAGAATACCGTCGCGATGAGTAAACCATGAGCCTCTTCGACGGCTCCTCGAGCCTTTCAGACTCTCCTTCTCCCACGGAAGCGGAGCTGAAGAGATGGAAAACGGACTGGGCACACCTAACGGCCTTGAAAATACTATCTCTTTTAACATTTCAAGCACCTTTCAAACGGGGTAATACCTTTAAACGTAATCGGTTGTTGCGTGCCGAAAGCGTCATTTATTTCTTTTACTATATCTACAAAGTTATTTGTAACACCTACTACAAAGATGTTCGTTTTAATTATTTGAGAATTATCGGACCAAAGAAACAACTCAAACGAATTGACGGAAGTCTGAATTCGCTTGCTTGGAAAATTACAACCACCACAAACATTTACGGTATCGCGATTGATATTACAAAATACCTCCTCGACGATGGAAATACATCGTTATTAGACATTCTGAACATAATGGGCATCAGAACCTGCACACCGAAGTGTACTAATATTGCGAGCAACAGGGTATGAAACAGATAAATCACCGTTGAGCACAGAATGTGAGAAGCGACGCGCGAAGAACGATCGCGTTGAGAGAAAGAGAGAGACAAAGAGAGTGAGAGAGATTCATCATCATCCGAGAAGCTTGTTGGCACTTCACACGATTCAGAATATGGTCCGGAATTAGCTGATTAGGAGCCAAGTAAACAAATCACAAGGGTCTTAGAATAAATCAACACCTGAAATTATGCCAATCATGAGTAGCCATAAATAATTTAGGAAAGTAGTAACGAAACTCGTTGGACCAGAATAGTCTCTTAACCCAGATAAAGCTGAATTTATTTCTATTTAAATATTATTTTATTGCAAACAGCATAGGTATAAATAAACAAATTTAAGTAGAAAAGCACAACACTATATTCACCAAATTCTGTAAAAACGTCAATCGTAACTGGGTTAAAGATCTTTCCGCGAACGCAGAAACCATGTATGGCGCTATTCGCGCTATCGAGGAAGTGGCCTTGAGCGGTCAATTGACTTTGTTCCAACTATAACTTTTCGGAGCGAACGATTACACGGATCGCAGGAACATTAAACGTACCAATAGCAGGCGTCCCTTTGTCCCGCCGCAAACGATCAGATGTTCTGACGCGAAGCAAGGAACATGCCTAATCAAATTTTGCGAAACTTGTTACGGGACCGACTTGCAAGAAGAGGGAGCTTCCTTTGTGGACGGTGTTCGCCGCGAAATGCCAAAGTGAGAACCGTACAGACAATTAAAGATGAACAATGCGGCGGGGAACATCGATGTCCTCGAAACTATGTTCACCGGAAGCTTGCCCTTTGCTCTCTCGCCTCGCCATTCGAGAACCAAAGTCCCTCGAGTTTCAAAATCGAAGTTTCCGAGCGTAATTTCGCGTTCGAAGAGGCACGAAGACGGTTCGTATCCGTGACAAAAGTGGTCGCGCAAAAAAAGAAGACCGCTGCTACTCGAAGCATAACGTAACGCATCACGCGCAACGGGTAGTCGCTGACCGTGGCTTCATAGGGAAGGGGGAAACGAGGCCACTTTAATTTACGAAACTTGCTCGACATGCACGTCCAGTCGTGGACGTTGATTTACTAACGTACGAGGGACTAAGCGAACCGATTCGACAGGAAAACCGAACAGACGTCGAGGGCTCGTGTGCGCGTGAGCTACGTACAAAGGGTTACCAGCCGGGTCTGTGATCGGAAGCTGTCAATATTTGTCCGTGTCCGGTAACCGAGTAGCGAGCGATGAACCGTAACGTCATCAATTATCTCTTACATACCGCTGCTTGTGCCCGTTGTCAAATTTCGTCTGTCTCCTGCCTGATGCCACGACTTTGTGCCACGGGACCACCCACGCTTGCCCCCCACCCCCACCCCTCCATTGTCTATTTCTACTTACCTAGAGTGCCGGCCGGCCAGATTTGAGTAAACCGATGGAAATTGTCTCTGGACCGCGGAGAACAATAATGACCCGGTCGAAATTCCGTTCCGGTGGAAATTGCTCAAGCGGAATGTCGAGACCGGTCCTCTATCGTTGAATCGATACTCGGCCCGTATGATACGAGCGTGGTTGGTTCTCGACGCGTGGAAGCACTCGCTGACTCGCGCGAATATCCTCCAGGGAGGAATTGGAGGATTATAGAAGGGGTATACAAGGGAGGGGACCTAGGGGCTGGGTTTAGAAAGAGAGAAATAACGGGATATTTCGTGGCAACGCGATTTCAAACGATACGAGTATCGGCAAACCACCTGAGACAACATTCCCTGACAGTTGAGATTTTCTTATTTCTCGCGGATGACCTTTTCAAACAAACACGAACAAGCTGAGAATGGTTCGCGACTGTTTGAGACCCTCATTGGTTTAACCCTTCGCCTCGAGATTTATTTAGCGACCACCGCTCAATTTAACGTGGTAAATATTTCTAAGAATATCTTCCTTAAAGCTGTCGCCGGACCAACTACTCACGCCAAGGAACAGAGAGTCGTTTCTCTATAAACAATTATTAAATCACGACACATTTCATTTAAAATATAAATAAGCGAGATGGCTTTGAAAATTCACATATATTTGACTCTGTGGTTTCATATTTATTTACAGATTTATCGATGCCAAAGTAGACGAACTAAGCTGAAGCAACGATTCCTTTAGTTAACGTTATAAAATATGCGCTAACTTCTACGTGACTTTAGGGAGATTTGTTATTCTTCATTTACATGTAATAATTTAAATCACATTTATCGACTAATTATCGCTAAAGATGCTGCGCAAGCCATACGTGAAAGTAATCGATACATATCAACGGGCTTGCTCAATTAACAGCAGCGTGATCGATTCTAATTCTAATATAATCAAACGTAAGCTTGATACGAGACACGAGGTAAACATAGAGTGATTCGAAGAATTTTAAATTCCTTTGAGTGCACAACACATTGAGAAATGTAGTGTTCAAGCTCGTGTGAAACTAAAAAATAGGCGCTCCATTGATTGGTTGCCATTGAATCTAGCGGAGAACAGGAACATATAGCTTGTAAATATTATACTGGCATGTAATTTCTTCGTTTCTCTTATCAAAATGTTTCCTCTAGCGTTTGCAAACTTGTTGCTGGAAATTGTTTCTTTCATAGCAGAATGTTGGATTTGCATCGATGTCTTCCGTACCGCTTTAACCGTTTTATAATTGCTCACTATAGCTACGTCTCTTTTGCTAAAGCGACTTCAACGGAACGATCGGCTACGCTCAAGTTTTGTTTTCATTCGTACGTAAAAATGATGGACAAACGCGCGTTTCTATTTCTACTGGTCCGCTTGTTACCTTCGTGTACCTCAATTTTTTCGTTTTAAGGATATTACATATTTGATCGCCATTTCTATGCTCCTCAGAAGCTTATCGAATATACGAAAGACCTTGTACGATTTAACACTTTCTGTTGGCTAATCACACTTTATTAAATGCAATAACATCGTCCGACAAACTAGCATAGTCAGTTTTGAGTCAGACATTATGATATAGCAATTCTACATTTATTTCGATCATAAAATTAATGTATTCGATTCCTCCCGTACGTACGTCGGAGATCATCGATCGCGTTAATGTCTTTATTCTGATCCCAATCGTTCCACCGAAGTTCTTCTCAATATTAGTTAAAGAGATCGAAGCTAACGTGATATATTAGCTATAATTTTGGTATCGATTGCGGTGAAGGGGGCACCGTTAAATTCTGAATATCATCGAGCGATTGTTTCGCTACATTCTGAAGATCGTCCATTCCTTTCTTCGTGATATGTGTAATATCATCGATCTGACGACGCGTCTGATTGAGTAAATCATCCGTCGACTTTGCCGCAGTGGACGCAATGTCTTTCATGTCTCCGTGAATTTTCTCGATGACCCATTCCATCGCCAGTCGTCCCTGAAACGCAATTGTGCAAAAGACGCTTCGTTACCATGCAAACACCACGATGTTCATTTGCACCCATGCGTGTCACGGCTTCAGCATAATTCATAAGTTTCTCGGAAACGTTTAATGCACAAACTTCAATATTATACTTTAAAGTGCATATTAAAATATGTTCGTTTACCTAAAAGATAAACTTAAAATAGCAACGATTTGAAATTTAAAAACTTCCAAATGACTGTTATTTAAAAAAGTTAACAGTTCCAGTTGATCTCTAGCCAGCACCAAACTTTCTATTATCAATCATTTTGCACGTTTCAGATAAAACAATACTTCACGAAACGTATGAATCTGAAATCGCACTGATAAAAATCTCTCAAAACTCGTTCATACCGATTCTCTCATCGACTGTTTCATCAACTCGAGGACTTTAATCGACTTTCTCACTGACAGACACCACATAAAAATTGATTAGCAATATTCATTCGATCGAACAGTTATTCAATGGAATTGAAATGTAATTTCATTTTATATCACTTAGATTGTAGCTGTTCATGTATAAACTGTTAAAATGTCATATTACGTACCTTTCCCGTTCAAAAATTCAATCACATCGATCAAACAATTCTCAAACGTTTATTCAATCTTCTTAAAACCATTCCAATCACTTAACATTCGTTCACTTTTCGTTCACTAATTCACTTAACATTCACCAAACCCAGTTACCCAATTAGCAACGGTTCAAACGGATCATTCGCCCCAGCACACAATACGAAACAATTAAAATGAAAAGTAAGATTATAATAATGGTAGATAGAGATTCAGAAACTCTATGCAATATTCGAAAAATATTAAACGGCCTACCTTCTTGGCGTTTTGTTCGATCGTATTCGTCAATAGCCTCTCCATGTAATCAATGAGTGGTACACCGGAGATAGAGATGATTGCCTGTTGCTTTAACAGAGTTTTCTGGGAATCTTCCGGGTCAGGCATATACCTAACTTCTTCTCCGACAGATACATGTTTTCCCAAACTCACCTGCAAACAAAATTCGAGTCTTACGATAATTTCTTGCAATATTTCTTATTAGATGACAATGGTCTCGTTTCAACTACGTGTTCTCGTATCGACCGTATTGTGTAACGCGTGGGGTTAGCAACCTTCAGATAGATGGTCAACCGCTATTATCGAGATAAAACGCTTCCACGAAAGTGACGTGGAACCTTGAATAATCGATGCAACGAAATAAGCTTGCCAACGTGCTTGCAGCGGTCCTCGTGACATAGCAAAATCGCTGGCTTACTAACCGCTTCTCTAGCATTGTCGAGTCTCGTTACCCCACCCGTTAGCCACTAAATAAAACGCTCGTGCGTTCTGCAATTACTTAAAACACAGTAATTCCCTAGTCCCTCTGTTCCACGTAACGCTTTACCGGATGGACATGAAAGTACAAGCTGCATTATCCGACCAATCACTAAGTTGGATAATCAAGGGTTCGCCATTGTTCGCGACCTTGATAATATTTAATTCCGTTCAAAAAATTTTAATTATAATTTTTGGAAAAGATTTACAAAAGTTTACTATTTACGAAATTCTCCGTCGAAGGAGATCGATTCTTCGAAGGAGAATGCTCTCTAAAACGAGGAAAATAATTAGGTGTTTTATCGGATCATTCCGTGGAAGGAGCAAGCAGAATGGAATCGCGGACAAGAGCACGTGACAGTCGGGAATGGCAGAGAGGCACGACGCAACAATTGCGCGTTTCACATATCTCGAGTTCACTTTTACCCAGATGCTGACGAGGTACAGGGTGTTCGGGGTAATGATGACGCTCGCCACTCCGAAAATTGCATCATTATGAGCTGCGTGCGACTCATTCGCAGCGGTACAGCGTGAAGCACTGTGCTAGTGGAGCTGGAACAATTGAATCGCGGGGGTGCAATACGTTTCACGGGGGAATTAACGCCCGCGGCGCATTGTGGAACCACCCCTGGCCGAGGTAGAGAGACGCGGTTCTCTATGCTCTCCGCCATATTGGCAATCAGTGAAGTCGACTGTGTTACATCACGACCGACTATCCCACCCCTTCGCAGTCCCGCCAACCCCCACAATCTTGCTACCTAGCCCCCCCCCCCTCACCCCGATACAATCGGACAAGACCAAAAAATTAACGCCTCGCTTCAAATGACGTTTCATCAATTACGCGGATCACGGATTTGGTAAAATGGTTTAATTCGCTGACGACCGGGCGATAGTCATCGACGCTCCAACGCTTTTAAATGTGTCGAACGCGAGTTTCTTTGTTCTCCATGTTCGCGAGCACGCTGTTAACGTCACAAGAACGTTACTTCCGGTTGGAACTTCTATTTTTCGTTCCCCCTCTAACACGAATATTTCGGGACGCTAGTTTTCAATCCCCTCAAACATTGGCGTCATGAACCTATTTTGAAGGGATTGAAATTATTAAGGAAACGAAGGATTTTAAACGCGCAATATTTGCTGAGAAACCCTGATATAGTCTCTCGGTAGGATTTTCATTCGCAGGACGAAGTCAGAAGTAATTTCGTCGTGAAAATTACGCGACGAGTAAACACGCTTCTTTTCAGTGGTTAATTAGCACTTTGCCACTGGTTTACGCCGTTATCGTTTAAATGTTTTAAGAACATTGGGCTCGCGAATCGGGTGCCCGGGGTTCCAGAAGGGAATTACGAAAACTCGAGTGGAGAATTAAGACAGATGGCAAAGGGAGTAATTGGCAAGACGAACGTGAATAAGACTGAGTTTTTAAACGTGGTAATGAGAACATGCTTCGCTTCGACTCAACGCTTCAGACAAAAAGTACAAAGTACGCGACACTTATGCGTTTCTGATTCTCGCGCGTCCTAAATATAACAAATAATTCTTCGAAACTTTAAAACAGAAAATAGTTGGCAAGCTTTTACCGCGACAGGAGCCATATTTCGATCGTCAGAAATATATTAATGTTTTTCGTTCGTTAACGAGAATGGAGCGTTAATAGTATCAAGTTTATTCCGCACGAGAGGGTTCGAAACGCCGATAAATCCGTTTTCCGCAGGAAAAGCCGAGAGAAGAAGTTTGTTCACGGGGTTCTCTCTCGCAACTCTTTCGGCACAAGGGACGACGTAATCGTCTTTGTTGCGTCTCAACGGACAGGGCTGAAAAAGAAGAGCGATGCGTCGATATCAACGCGACAAGGGTGAAAAGGAACGCGGAAAAAAGTAAACGGCTGGCATGCGATTTAATCCTATCAAGCGGACGATCGATCCCCCTCTCGGACCTGGCGTCAACGACGAAGTAATTAATTTTCAGCTTTTTTTCGGACCATAGTAGAGTACGAAAAGCGTACATCGTCGATCCTGTCGCGCCCCCCTCCCCTCCTTCCGAGATCCTAGTGCATCGGTTAATTGAAATTTTTCTCGTCAGCCTGCGCGTCGAAACCGATGTTTGCCAATCCCTCGGTCTCTGCAGCAGGCACGGCGTTTGCTTTTCATTTACCGCAACATTGCGGTATCGTCGCGTTTAGTAAAGCGGTTAGACCGAAAGTCGTTAACTAAAATCGAAACTTCAAAGCAAAGGAAACGGAAATGGTAAATGTTGATGACGAATTATATGGATAATCCTATTCACACCGAGACCAAAAAGACAGATTATGAACGAGATAAGTTGCTTCAAAAATTAGATATTTACGAATCAGAGCAAATGTATATACTATTGTGCAGAGGTGACAAATTTGGGAAAAATATTTCAGTCCAAGTCCCTCATAAATACATAATATAGTAGAGTTCCGATTATCAGGTACATGGTTACCTGGAATGTCCGAATAACCGGCATAATTAACCCGACTATTCTTCGATAAATGTTACCCATTATATTTCACACAAACAAAGAAGTAACAGCTGCATGCATGCAGCAGTAATGTCGATAGTAAAAAGTTGATGAATAAAGCATAGGAATTGTATGTATTTTATTTTTTATTAATAAATTGTATTACTATATTACCCATGGTTGTGTTTATTAAAAATTAAAAACAAATTTTTAAGAAAAATCGACAGGAGATTCTCTTCATTTATAGTGCCTTACTATTATAGTCTACGAATACGAGTGGGAGTGTGCATACCGTTCTGAAAGAAAGGATCCTAAATCTTGGCGAGTATACTAATGGTATCGTTAGGAAAGGAAGGTAAACTGTCGCGCAAACAGCCGCACATCGCGCTCTCCAATCAAGAATTCCTGGTGATTCCGTTTCATCGTAGGACGATATAACGAGAAGAGATCCGGAGAAGGGTAGTAGACCCCAGGCCCGGTGAAGGGTCGTTGTTCGGGTTAAAGAGCCTTCTTCGGTGTGCAGTATGCACTCGCGAGTAATTAGCATCGCCGCATAATTGAGAGGACTTTACAATCTGGCTGGAGGCAGCATTGTTCGAGTCTGAGTATGCTCCCGATTCGGCCGTACCATTCGATGCCTCGAGAGGGTGCCACGGCCGGAAGCCGAAATCTACCACGACGTAACGTCGGAAGCTGGATCGACCTCAATGGAGTTCGACCTAGGGCTTTCTCTCACTCGGGGTAATCGGCGATTTCAGCGGATTTCGGGGAGATTGGGAATCGTGTGCTGACAAATCCGTATTAGATCGTGTAAACGGGGGCTTCCAGTCATCTACTCTCGGCTGAATGGATACGCGCGGTTTCCTTGCACATTCGATTCAATTACTTGTTTCCACGTCTATGTACATTTCTGAACAAACAGAGAGAGCTACGTTCGTGGCCCAAATCGATAATCTTGACGGTCCCTTGATCCGTATGAAATATGAACGACCACGTAATGGGAACGTAACTTTCCACCTGGGATAGTTTCATGCATGGACGAAGCATCCGTAAAAATTGCCGCGATCCGAGCGTGTACGAGGCGAAAATGTACACGTTTTTTTCAGCGCGTCGCTCGCGCGATCGTTAATATCCATTCTTCGTTTGCAACGAGTAGAAACATATTTCGATGGTGACAAACACGGTCAACGTGGGTTCAACCATGATCAAGGGGTTCGGGTTGTACGCGAGGCGTCGTACAACGGCGCTATGTTTTACCCACGGCTACTGCAAACTTACCATTTTTCATTAATCCAGCAGCCCTTCGTCTCCCGACGCCATATTTCAATCGGTTCAAAAAGTGCTGGCGTTGGCTGCTGTACGGTGGCAACGCACGCCGACGGAAAAATACCCGTAAATGTGGCCGCGTAGTCTAGAAACAGGAACCGACCGGCCCTATACCGCGTTCAGCCGCGTGCAATTTGTTGTTTTTATGATTTAGAGGGCCTCGTGTACAATAATTCAGTCGCCAGGCACGGCACCGCATCCATTCGGCCTCGTTGCGCTACCGAAACGCAACCCTCTCGAGTTCTCCATCAGCGAAGTCCACGGGGAGTCCCCGACACACGACCAGGATACATCACCGATACACGCGTTCGTTATTAATTCTCGTCCGATGGCACCCGCCGGCTCTCCGCCACCTACTATCCTTCTATCTATCCCGTGTCTCGGGTTTTCGCGCCTGCACGCACGGAAATTCGTGCCAGAACGAAGGAGGGATTGTTAGAGAGAATACACGAGTCGTCGCGAGTAAAATATCGTTCCGGTTTCCTTCGTGTCCGGGAACGTATGTATCGCGTCGAGTCTGAGCAGGGATTCTACGTGTGCACCGCTTGATTGATCTATTGGCTTCTGTTTTTGTACGATTACGAGGAAAACTCGAAATTCGTACGGGAAATCCACACCGCGGTTCACCGGAGAGCGATTACCACAATATTTCGAACTGGTAATACAACAAAAAAAAATTTATCGAGGAACGATATCTCTTTTTTACTTTGTAGGATCATAGGGTTAAATCACCGATTAGAGTGCAAATAACTTCATCGAAAAGCAGGGACTATTTGAAGGTAGGAAATATTTCCAATTCTTTTACAAAGACAGTCTATTAGTCTAGTGTTCTCGTAAAAATCTGAAGAGAAATTTTTCCTTGGCATTGAAATTGTTGAATATCCTAAATGTAAATGTGTTGACGATATTGAAGATTTAAATTATATTTTTTGGCAATATGATCTATACCACACGCAAAGAGCTCAATTAATCGACTCTCCGATAGCTTTAGGTTTCTAAATGCTAATTGAGTCACTGTTAGAAACAGCAAAGCTTTCTCTTTAAAATGGTTTTTTGTTTATGTCGATCCGACTTTCCCTTTTGGAGATATCGCAATTTATATAAACGGGTAATTTTTCTAATTCGACTATCTCTGTCTTTGTCTAACGAGTCAGACGCGCCATTTCCAAAAATTTACTACGCACTGTTTACTATTTACACGCGCGGTCATTGACCTCGCGCCGATGTCAACAATGAAAAGTAAACACACGCTTCGAACCCTTTATCTCCGAAACCAGCTACCCTATCGACTTGAAATAAGTTTCATTTTAAAGGGCTCATCCTCTATCTGATGAATATAACTACTGTTATAATTTATGTTGCCTTCTATGTTTATTTTGACATTTACTTGGACGTTATATACCTAACGAAATTTTAGCAATTCCTATTAATTATTAATTGAAAATAAATTTAAATTTGTATACAGGATGTTTGCGTAATTACTAGCCAACACTTTTTTGGAAATAATTGTTTTCTCTGGAACTAACTTAATTAATTAACGTAATTTATAATTTACGTTGTTTGCCATGTTTATTTTGAAATTTACTTCAACACCATGTATTCAAATAAGTTTCAGCAATTCCTAGTGACTATATTATAATTTACAAACATTCACCCCCAGGTTTTCCAATTACAGCGAACAGACCGGAGCTCACTATTCTACTTTGAGAACAATTTCACCAGAAGCGTGTCGTCGCCTCAGCCAGCCCTCGTTATATTTTTTCATTACATTTTTTGCGAAACAACCTCCACGCATTAGGTTACACCCTGTACATGAGGAATACGTTTAGGTTCAACGATGCCGCATTATGTTCCAACAGCGGCACGATACGTATGCATCCCGCGTAACGTATGCAGCGCGGTCCCTGCCACGGCGATGGAGAAGGGATGGCGGGGGTAAATTGCTAAAAGATATCTCCCACTTGGGATTCGACGGGGATAGGTTATAACCTGGTCCGGACTCTGCCGAGCTTATGCAGAATACATTGCCTAGGAAATGTTTCTCCGCAACGTTCTCTGTATTCGTTTGCTCGCGTGCGTAACTGTCGTGCGTACATTTCACGCACGCGCGCGCGTACTCGCCAAACGGGGCAGATATAGGCAGAGAAAGCGTCAACATCCCGCGGGGAATTGTTCAATTTTAGTTGAAGCTCATCTCCAGCCCTTGGCGTACAGGAAACGCGGAAACGCGTCCCTGTAGATTACGCAGGCGTGGGACGATCAGCGGGGAAATATCACGCGGTGCTCCTGCTGTCGTCTGACCTTAATTGGAAAGGCGACAACGAGAGAAGGAGGATGTCGAGAATCTTGAGCAAGGACCGTTGCTTCCTGCGGCCTCGAAAAGATGAACGATCAAAAAACATTGCAACATCGCAATAAGTGAACCGAGAATATCATACTTTTCTTAATTGCAGAGAATAGTGTAACGTAATAAAGAAAGGTTAATTGCGTGGAATAACGTTGAGCAAATCCCAAGTTTCGCGACAAAAATGTACGCAACGATCTATGGACTGAGAAACGTAACATTATAATGTTTCCAAATATTTACTGTTCGCAAATAGTTGATAAGGTGAAAAACGGAAAACCTGAATGGGAAATAATGCATTCGAAACACGCTGTTTCAGCAAATGCGCACGTACCGCGGATTTCGTGTTGTATCTCGTTTCGCGATGGCCACTCCGAGGAACGTACCGTCAACACTTCGTACTTAATGCATGGAAACAAAGTTACACGTAAAAGTGCTGATAAATGAGCAAACAATACTCCCAAGGTGTTTAACCGTTAATATTTACGCGGTGAAAATAACAATCTTTGCCGGGGTGTTTTCTCGCTGAATTTAATACTTTGCTCGGGTCTATGTTCTACAAATATTTCCCATCGCTCAGACACCACGCGGAATTAAAATAGTTACGTCAGCGAACCTGCGTCTGACTACGCAGCAAACCAACGAGGAAATATTTCTTTTCGTAAGCCGGTAATCGAAATGAACTTTGGTATTGAATAACTTTTCGAAGAAACATCCGGTTCGTGTATAATTTATCGGCTTTTATCGACGTTACTTGAGCAATGCGTCAGAGAAAAACAAATACGTCTGATAGTATTTTGTACGAGATCGATTCGACCCAAAGGATTTGCTTGCTTTCTGAGAGAATAAAATTTTGCACACGTAAATTCGGACATATTCAGCGCACTCGATGTTAAAAGTCTGGGTTAGATATTCGGTCTCTGCAAGTATAAACGATCGACGCAGCAACTTCGCGTAGATGGAAGGTCTCCGGTTTTTCCACGTAGCCACTTGCGGATCGTTCATCATATCGGTAATGCATCGAGCATCCCGGTTTCTCTTTTCACCCTTTTTCACCGAGGGTCGAGCAAGAAGCAAGGGAACGATCTTTGACGCGTACAAGGAGCCACGACCAATGCTCTACACCCTTCGCCGTTTTCCGCCCTGTCTTCCTAAAACCCTCCTGGCGCAACCCTCCGAGAAGACCACGAAGCTATGCAACCCCCTGGTAATGCGCGCATCAATAACCTATCATATCCAGCCTTCCAGATGCGATACGATGCCCCCCCCCCAACCCTCAACCCTAAGACGTGCCGATCTCTCCTGTAACTCGAGTAAATGTATCTGCTTCTCGAACTGGAAAGTCCACCGTCCATAATTTTTCTCGCGGATATCAGAAGCAGAAAACGAAAGATCAGGTGTCACGTCTGCTTCGGACTTTTTGAAACGTGACCGGTGGAATATATTTTTCGTTATGAATATACGAACGATAATAAGTATACTAGAAATCGCACGTAAATTCTACAGGTTAAATTGCATCGGTGCGTTTCCAATTACCCCCGCTGGCCTCTATTCGAATTAAATTGGGTGTATATTGATTGTTCGATTACGCGTGTGCCTTCGTTCGTCAAATTTATTTTCAGCCCCGTTGAAAATAACGATTTTCTAATATGTAAAAGAACAGTCTGTTCTTCGAACGCGTACATTATGGAACGTGTGTGCGTCGTTGTAAAAAATATCGAATAGGTATTTTTCCGATCATTTCTGATACGTTGTACGATTATTTGCCTTTGTTCGTTTCGTTTTCATCAACGTGCAACACAATTTCACGATTTGGCACCAAGTGTAAAACAAGATTTGCGCATCGAATACCGGCTCGTCCACAATTTATCTCGCTTTAGGAAGATAAATTACAAACGCGGTCAAAGTACTTTGTCGAGTAATGTGCGTGTAATAAAGTGCAAATGTAATGTAATAACCATGGAAACGTGCTTCGCAGAAGTTCGTATCCGATTGATTAAACGCTAAACAATATATTTCGATCGAGGACGCGAATTAAGTGGAAATTACCGTGGAAACTATTTCTGCGTTTTGGATTCAATTATTAGTATATCACACAAATGGACGATAGATAAATATGGTAATTGACGAATAAAATGTCCAATAAACGGTCGACGTTCGTAACGGTCGAGCGAAGTTAAATCGACGAGAATAATGGAACTCGTTCGAAAAACTGACGACTAACGAATAATTAAGTATTATTAAGTCATAGTAATAATGAAGTACCTGACATTAAAGGGATTATAAAAAGCATTCACGACGCTGCAAATACTGTCATTGTGCTATTCACTGTGTTGCGTAACAGGAAACGACAATATACGAGCGGACAATAAATACTTACGTTCACTGTTCTCACCACCATTTCCCTAGACGTTGGATTAACTTCGCTCCATTCACTGGCGTAACACGGACCCCTATGGCCGAACAACTGAAACAAAAAAAAAATAACAAAATACTTTTTATCGCAAAAATAAAATAAACTGAACACGAACGCGATTCGTTCCTTTTCTTTTTGGTTGAAAACCTGTGCTCTATTACGCATTAAGAAACTTACTCAAACCGAACATTGACTTGGTTTATTTGTTAATTTCTATTTCGATACTGACTGTATATCTAGCGAGTTTAGTTACAGGGTCACGGGGCGAGAAAAAGGACAAGTGCGCCTAAGTGAAATTAGGACGAACCTTTGCACTTTCCCTTCCGTTAAGTAATTTCAAGAGTACCTAAACGCGGAGGCGATCTTCTTTTAGCTTCCAGCTGCTGTGCATTCGTTATATACGGGACTGTAATTCGAGGCATTCGTGCGAGCGAGCAGGCACAACGGAACGGCTTTGCGAAATGGCCAAGCTTATAGAAAATCCTGCGAAAGGAAGCAATTCGCCGAGCCGAAAAGGATTCGAAGCTAAAATCTCCGCCCCCGCCCTCTTTCCCTCTGCCGTTGACTAGGGAAGAACCAAGGATACTGAGAGAGGCTGTAAGAGAGTCGATGTGTATTCCAAAACGTAGGCGTCTAGCTGGATGATTGCCAAAGAGCAGAACATTGAAGGGAGGGGAGGAACGCTCATTATGAAAGTTGATACCGTCGATGTCTTTGTTTTGTAATTCTCTGCCTCGTGCCACCCCCTACCCATCTTTTTCTTGCTCCGCATTGTCGAAAGTTTCGAATTTCCTGCTGCACTACTACCGGTGTTTGTATAGATTGTTTGGTCAAACAATACGAAACTGTTTTGTCTATAAACTGGCGTCGAGCAAAGAGAAGGATGCACAACCCTGTATACGGATTGATTTCTTACAGGCTCGAACTTTCGGATAAATAAATCTACGATTCAGTAACGGAGGAAAATTTACTGAAACGGGATGCTTAATGCTAGATTGAAAACATACTCCCGTCTGATTTTAAATATGAATATCTTCTATTACGCGAGAAAACATATTAGGAACAATTCAAGACAGTGCATTACATATGGGGTTTTAATAGCTAACTATTGTGTTTAAAAAAGAGTGTGTTTTCTGCGACGAATGTCTGGTAATTTTTAATAAAGCTATAGACAGAATGTAATTAGGAATAAGCAAAATGTAAAGAACATAAAAATTACAAACACTTTTTACGTTACAGAATTGTAAAAAACAACTTTCGAACAATACAAAAATGCATACACTTTATTTCGAAATACGATTTCACAACAGTACGAAGAAAAGCGACAAAAATACACAATATTTTCTGGGACGCCCTATTATTATCTAACGACGGGCAAACTTCCTGGTTTGCATTTGGCGGCATATCGCCAATTCTCTTTTGCGTACCCAATGAACGTACCAGACACCGCGTCTTTGTACAGTATTATCAATTCACGAATGTAGAGAGAGAATGACAGTACCAGTGATGTAATTTAATTCGAAAAATATATTGATCAAATTTTGAAGATTACGCACTGGAGGAAAAGATCAAAAATACTGTCCCGATAAAGTCGTAGGACAAATACTTTCGTGACCTCTCCACGAGAGCGCGCGATCGTCGTTACGATCGATAACCCAAGCCACAGATAAGCTTCGGCAAGGTTGATCTTTCCCTATTCTAATCTGATCGACCAGTATGATCAATTTTCAGACCTTCGAGCGACCTCACACGATACCAGTGATCATGTCCTCATTGCATGTACTAAGACGAAATTGCTAGAAAATTTAGAATCATAATCTGTATAGAATCTCTTATATAATCATTCATTCACTGTACATAACTTCCACTCGATAAAAGACTCGATAAATAACTATTAAATACAAATAAATATTCCTAAACAAACTGTAGTTCCATGTCATGCGCACACACTACTGTACTACATGGCAAATTGCTTACGATCAATGTCTTAAAAGTCATTTTTCATATTGGGTGACAAAACTTAAATCAGAAAAGAAAATCAAAATTTGAATAATAAAATGCTACAGTGATAAATCATATCCAAGAATTTGACAGATAATAAGATATTAAACTAATCCAATTATGGAAATCCTATATCTTTATGCAAAATTATGCAAACAACCAAGACTACATTGCCATTAAATATGTAATCATTGCTTATGAATAATGTACTTCGAATTTGTAATTGTATTAATGTGCAAAAGAAACCACTATATTGTAGCATTCTATGTATAAAATATGTATAAAATATGTTTAAAATTTAGTGATAATTTATAGAAAATATAAATACATAAATACTTTACCTAGATCCTATTCGACCAATTATATTAATACAAATATCATATGATTAAAATGCAAATAACAATTTCGTGCTTTACACAGAGAGGTTATGTTCAACACTGTGTAGAACGAATTAACCTCAGTAACTTTCAGAAACTTACTGGTGCTATCCATCCAGGTAAACGCCATTCAGTAGTGACTAATCTATGCGAAAACAGAACACCGTCTTTAACTCGTCTGTCGATGACATCCGTACCCAAAACGCATGTGTTCACAGGATTGGGATATTTTCTGGATGCTGCTTTTACCACAGTTTCCCATGGATGCCTGCAAATTCCAAAACATATTCCAATTTCTAATGCTATACATTATAAAGTACAATTTTCTCGTTAAGAGAGAGATATTACAAAATATTTCCCCATCTTAACCTTGAAAGTTATAAATGAATAACTTCTATACTCGACACTCACTCAAATGTGTGATACGACGTCCAAATCTTCATGTTTGTACAACTTTTTCTGTAGGGCGTAACGTCAAAACTGCAATTTAAATTACAAGTGGCAACACGAAATATTAACAACCTCACCACAAACGAGTTCGTTTAAAGACTACAATACTCAATGGTACTTAAAAGATCGCACAAGAAGATTATAAGTTGCAATGAACTTTATCCTTTCGTTAAATATTCATCTATCAACAGTTGGTACGCTTGGTCACGTCGAGGTTGGTAACAGATGTCACTATTTCAAGTACGAGATACATTATTGGTCAACTGTCTTGCACATCATTCGTGCATTTTATTGCAAAAATTAATTTCTCGCATTTTATTCGATTAAAGTATTATCTGTAATATAATGTATGCTTTCCTTAAATGAAAAATTACTTTTCTATCTTATCATAAAACAAACAAAAAGTTAAATTTCAACTTTAAAATAATTCGTATTTCCTTTACACAAATTATACGATCATTCCGGACTGCAAATCTGTTTTAAACCATTTAAAATTGGTGTTCCATGCAAAAAAAAAAATAAATAATATAGTACAATTTATATTTCGAACTCTAGTAAACTTTTACATACGTAGATGATGGTATACTAGATAATAAGTAAACTTTCATGAAACACAGAGTTCGTCTTTCGTAATATTCGAATATGTACTCAGTTATATTTCGAAAAGCGTGAACTGCAATGAAGGAAATGGTCGTGCATACAACAAATGATTGCGCGCGATATATTTTATATTTTAAATGTTATTTTAGCGGCAAAGATATCCAAAAGGTCATTTTTAGAAGGGAAAGACTTAGAGATCTTCTAGAAAGAAATTTGTATTCTGAAGATCAAATGGCAAATAAGTTTTAATATTCTCCTCTTTTCTTACTAAATTTTCCTTATGGCGTCCTGGAAAAAAAATTAAGAAGAAACGTTGCAATTTAACTCTGAATTGGCCATGTTTAGGACTTTTCAGCTCTTTTACTACACATCACACGATATTTATATTAGAACAATGAGATATATGCCTCCAAACAGTCCCTAATAATTTGTATATAATCTCTATGTATAACATCAGACAACAAACATATGCATCAATTCTTATTAAATTACAAACATATCATTTACATAACGTCAATATTATTCAATTTATGTGAATTTAGTATATATACAGTAGTGCCCACATAAATGACCGAATTTTTGCCCACTTAAGTGACCGCGGTTATCCCCACCAATTCTTAGAAACCAAGCAATTTCGAACATCGAGCGTGTCAAGCATAACTTGACACCGGTCGTCATCGATACATTGTATATATGGTTTCGGGTGCCAGCTATTGTATCTCACTCTCACTTATCCTCTTTCTCCGTTGAATTCTGAGAAGTAACCATGCCCACATAAAAGACCGCGGCCGGTCCCGAGTGTGGTCATTTATGCGGGCACTACTGTACCATTAAAAAATCAACAGTTTTACTAATGATATCTTACCAAAAATAGCTTCAAGTTTTCTTTGTCCTGATCTGTCTCTGATATGTAATGGTACTGAAGGTTGAGGACCTTTATGACTCATAATAACATTTTTAGCAGAGTTTAATGCATTATATATAAGATTTGACTTTGGTGCTTTAGTTAGATACACAACACACTGTCCTAAAAGTACATCACACTCTGGCATTCCAACCATTTGGCACCCATGCATTGTATGAACAGCTATTCCTAATATGAAAAATTCCAAATACCATTTATTATATTAATAAAGTGTTAAATAATGATCTATTTATGCCAAAAAAATATCATTCATTTTTCACAATACATACCTAAAGCATCTGGATCTGCTAAACCAACATCTTCACTTGATATTCTCACCAACCGTCTTGCTATATTTACAGGATCTTCTTTAACTGCCATAATTCTTGCTAACCAATATAAAGATGCACTTGCATTGCCACCTTTTATTGATTTATGCAATGCAGAATACAAATGATGAGAGTTGTTGGTTTGTTTATCAGATAGCATATGAGCTTGTTTAAGACTTTCTTTAATATCTTCAAGAGTTATTGACACAAGATTGGAAGAGGTTGGTTTATTTAATACTTTAGTTTTAACTGCTAATTCCAAGCCATTCAGTGCAACACGTGCATCTCCATCACATACTTCTGCTAACCAATCAATTACAGTTTTACTAATAGCAAAATCTGAAGGCTTAGAAGCAAGATCAAGTTTGTTCTGTGAATTATTTGATACTTTTTCAGTTTGAGGATCATATATTTTTCCATTAATATATGAAATTGCTTTACAAAGAATGTCCGTTATATTTAACATTGTTAATTTATTTAAAACAAATACACGGCATCTACTTAATAAAGCAGAATTTAAACTGTAAGATGGATTTTCTGTAGTAGTGCCAATTAATGTAAATGTGCCTGCCTCTACATGTGGTAGAAAAATATCTTGTTGAAGTTTATTGAAACGATGTATTTCATCCATAAATATAATTGTTTGATATGATTTAAATCCACTTTTTGCTTTATTAACAACATCTTTTATGGTATTAACACCAGATGATGTTGCAGAGAGTTTTACAACATGTACTTTACCTGCAGATATTTCCTTGCATAAATGTGATATAACATTAGCCAAAGATGACTAAAAAAATTTAACCAATAAATATCTTAAAAACTTTAAGACATATAACATTTAATAATTATGCTACCTTTCCACATCCTGGTGGGCCCCAAAATATCATACTAGGAATACATTGTTTTGATAACAGTTGTTGCAGTACTGTATTAGAACCAACAACTTGTTCTTGTCCTATATAATCATCAAGGTAGATGGGTCTCATTTTTTCAGCAAGAGGAATATGTTCTTTATTTAAAATAACTTTATGTTGATTTGTATTTGGCATACTTGACATAGGACTGGCTTTATACTTTTTTGATGTGCTTGTTTCAACAATTTCTTCATCAGAAAAATGTCTCTTTGGAGTTGACAATGACTCCTACAGAGTTATATCAATTAACAAAAATCACAAATCAACAGGATTTACAGGATACACAATGAAATGACATTTACCACGATTACATAACTGCTATGTAAATCGTTATCACATATTCATTGTGTAATTATAATATAATTACTTTGCAGAAGTAATCGTGACAAATGTAATCAGATTACATTTTGCCCATTTTATAAAACACTGACCCTATACAACGCCATACTAGTTCTACACTTTGATTGATCATACAATTAATCATAAGACCAAATAATGACAACACCATCCATGGCATAGACTAGAATAAAATATAGGCCAGTGTAGCCAAATTTGCCATAATTGAGGGCATCGTCGGCGACATTAGTAACGACGAATTTCCTTAACGTTTAATAGAGTAGTGGCACAGGGCACGACTTCCAAACTAAATTTCAATGAAATCCATTAACTATTGTAGGAGTTACGCCCGTTTGGAAATTGGACCATTTTTATGGGGGTTTTGTCATTTCACGTAATTGAGGAACAACTTTTCGATTAGTTTTGAAATTTCTACATATTCTACACCAAAATACGCATTGTTTGCCTTTTGAAACATTAAAATCCTTCAATCCGATTAGAAGTTATGATGTATGAAACATATGTACGCATAATCTTTCAAGGAAACATTTCTAACCCCACATTATATTTTTGGTAAAGAATTTTTTTTCTCGAAAGTGCGTAGGAATTCGGGGGTATATCTAATGACCAAAAATGCTTATAATTGACCCCCGCAACCGAACATAATTTTTTCAGAAAGATTTGAAATATTTTAATTTTCGCCAAAAAATTTGTCTACCTATTGGAATTTTTTTCTCGAAAATGCGTAGGAATTCGGGGGTATGTCTAATAACCAAAAATGCTTATAATTGACCCCCGCAACCGAACATAATTTTTTCAGAAAGATTTGAAATATTTTAATTTTCGCAAAAAAATTTGTCTACTTATTGGAATTTTTTTCTCGAAAGTGCGTAGGATTTCGGGGGTATGTCTACTGACCAAAAATGCTTGTAATTGACCCCTGCAATCGAAAATAATTTTTTTAGAACGATTTGAAATTTTTCATTTTCACCGAAAAATTTAGGCACCTACCCCCTGTCGATTTTTCTTAAAAATTCGTTTTTAATTTTTAATAATTTTGTTCGACACCCAACAGAAAAGTTGTCTAATACTTTTTTGTAGGTACCCATGAGCTCTACGTCAGAAAAAAGTTTCATTGAAATATATTCATTATTGTAAGAGTTATGGCTGTTTGAATATTGGACCATTTTTATGGGGTTTTTCTCATTTTACGGGGTCAAGGATCAACTTTTCGAATATTTTTGCTTTTTCTACATATTCTTCATCAAAATATGCGTCGTTTGCTTTTTTAAACATTAAAATCGTCCAATCCGTTCAGAAGTTATGATGTTTTAAAGATTCGCATGAAATTTCGGGGAAGCATTTCTGACCTCAGATTATGTTTTTGGTGAGGAATTTTTTTCTTGTAAGTGCGTAGGAATTCGGGGGTATATCTAATGACCAAAAATGCTTATAATTGACCCCCGCAACCGAACATAATTTTTTCAGAAAGATTTGAAATATTTTAATTTTCGCAAAAAAATTTGTCTACTTATTGGAATTTTTTTCTCGAAAGTGCGTAGGATTTCGGGGGTATGTCTACTGACCAAAAATGCTTGTAATTGACCCCTGCAATCGAAAATAATTTTTTCAGAAAGATTTGAAATATTTTATTTTTCGCCGAATTTGTCTACCTATCGGAATTTTTTTCTGGAAAATGCGTAGGATTTCGAAGGTATGTCTATTCACTAAGAATGATTGTAATTGAGCTCCGCAACGATTATCGTACCTGTGAGTCGAAACCTTGGCGATTAAGAGAATAGATGCTTCTTAGCATGTTGGCGATATTTTTCGAAGCCTTGACGAAAGACATACACACGTTGTTGATGAGGAGTTGTCCTTCCCAGGAATCTTGTCATCCTTGGAGTTTTCAAGAAATAACCCACCTAAATTTGCACCAACATAACATATACATATATGTAACTCATTACCAACGAGATGCACGTGAGGAAATAATGCTCATTCATAGAAATAATAAAAATGCCTGTACAGTCGAGATCCGAAATTGTATGTCATTGACGCGAGAACGGACTTGAGCTGTTTAAGTTCAAGAAGGAAGGATCATTTGAATCATGTCTCTTTTAGACGTTAAGTAAGTTCGTCGTTACTAGTGCCGTCGTCGATGCAGTCAATTATGACAAATGTGGCCACACTAATATACATAGACCTATCATCCAATACATTTTTCTGTCGTATGTGTCGGGGTGCTACATAGCCCCACAACCATTTCCATACCATTATCAACATTAACGGTTTCAAATTAGAACGTATTTAAAAATTTGAATCGTTCACGAATAAAATTTACCCAACTCCGATCATACTAGTTATAAAAGATTTTAGAATGTTTATTATTGATCGAAATGGTCTAATAAAATATATTATGTTGTTGAATTTTTATATAGTAATTTGATGGCAAATATTAAGCAATTAAGTAAATTTTCATGTTTGTAAAGCAATACTGAATACAAATGTCACGTGATTCGAACAAGCTAATAGCAAATATGGCGGCTAAAAGAATTGAAAGTTTTATCGCTCTTATTGAAAAACCTTACATTATGTTATTTTAAATAAAGAAATGTTTGTTCATGTAAGTGTTTAATAATAAGGAAATTCATGTTGTGGTATTCGAAAAGTTTTGCTTACATGGATTTGTAAATACATTTAGAATATTCTTTTGCAGAACTCTGTACATCAAGAAAAGTAATTTATTTGATAAGTATGTCAAATACGTGGAACAGAAAACTTTATCGCGATGAACAAGAAGCATTTGTTTCTAATCATGGGGGAACAACAGCCAGAGAAGTTATTTATGCAATTATGCCAAATATATGTACAATTCTTTTAACCATTACTACATTAGGTCTTCTGGGACCATCCATTCACAGAAATATCAGAATTTTGGTAGAATTTACACTACTTGTAGTTCCACCCATTTTATGCTGTACTATATTATCTGAGCACATTGTTACTGTCTGCTGTGCTATAATGTTGATATCTATTATTAATATTTTATTATTAGGATTAACTTCAAATCCTTTACCAAATTACAATTCAAGACCTTATTTCGGCAAAAAGCCTTTCATTACAAATTTTAGAGCAATAACCAATATTTTAACAGCAATATGTATATTAGCTATAGATTTTCGTATTTTTCCTCGCAAATTTGCCAAGACTGAGGTATTTGGGTACAGTTTAATGGACACGGGTGTTGGATTATTTATATTAGCAAATGCTTTAGTAGCACCAGAAGCTAGAGACTTTACTCCCAAACAAAGGATAGGTTTCTTCCATACTTTATCAAGGAATATAAAACAATCAGCTAAAAGTTGTATTCCACTTTTGATACTAGGTTTTGGTCGTTCCATTGCTATCGAAATTATGGGTTATCAAAAACATGTAACCGAATATGGGACTCATTGGAACTTCTTTATAACTCTTGCTTTTGTGAAAATATTTACTAGTTCCATAACAAGTACTATCAAATCACAGTATTCATTATTATCAGGTATCTGGATTTTAATGATGCATGAATATATTTTAAGCACTCAGGGATTGAAAGAATGGGTTTTGAGTAATAGTCCAAGGGATGATTTTGTCTCTGCTAATCGTGAAGGAGTAGTCTCTGTACCTGGATATGTAGGACTTTATTTAGTAGGCATAGCAGTTGGCAGGTTGATACATTCCACTTATTATAACAGGTATGCGCAAAATTCAGTGCCATACAAGCATAACACTTTTTGTATCAAAATTTTTGGATACGAACTTTATGCAAGTTACAATGAATCTATGATATTGTGTGTCAAATTATCCCTGATAGCGGCACAAACATGTGCAGCGACGTTGTTCTGCGATGCATACTTTAAAGTTTCGAGGCGCTTAGCGAATGCAGGTTATTGTATGTGGGTACTTACTCTCGGTGTTACGATACTCACATTATTATTACTGATAGAAGTAATTACTGATATACTAATTCATGCAACCACAAAATCCGCGTCTAATAAATGCGAAAAAAGTTCGGTCAGCAATACGATCGAAATATTCGAAGCTGTTAATTATAATGGTTTATTCTTCTTTCTACTATCAAATTTGATGACTGGTGGTATTAATATGTTAGTACATACATTATATGTAAATCAACTAAAAGCTTTACAAATATTGATTGCATATATGGCTGTAAATATCACAACAGTTTTATTTTTCTATAGAAAACAGGTACAAATTAAGTGATAAAATGTATGATTCGTTGTATCACTTATTTATCAGGGAATACGATTTTGTATATTGTACCGCGTAATTATGTACATATCTCCAAGCCAAATATACTTATAGTATTAGCATTAGCAGTTAATAATTTCAGACTATTGTCACTGCCATTATTTGTACATATATTGTATTCCATATTTATTACTTCTTTTTATGAAAATAAGTATGTACATGTATCGGTATAAAAATAAGTAAAAAGCTTAATTGGTAACAAGTCGTTTGTTTCGTTCGAATTAACTATAACATTCATTATTAATCTATTAAACATTAAAATATGTCGTTGTTGTCGAAATTGATTGTCTAAAAATTCATTATAATTCATCTTTGGGTTGAACATCAGGCTTCAATTCGGTCGATACTTTCGACTTAGGAGTTTCGACGTCTTTAACGTCGCTTGTTCTAGTTTCGTTTTTCACTTCCGATCTTTTACTTTGCGTTCGTTTACCAATGAATCTTTTAAAACTATTATGATTTTTTACGTGATCTCTAGCAAGTGAAACTATGCGCAAGAATTCTTTAACATCGAAACTATAATTCGTGAACTTTGCGTGAGCTCCTCCGTCAGGGTGCGTACCCTAGATAACATTTAAATTACTCTTGCAATGAAATTAATTTGGCCTTTTACCTGAAATACGTAAAACTTAGACCATCATACTTACAGGATCTTGTTGTACTAATTTCGAAGTATTCTTCCACGTGAAATATTTCACACCGCGTAAACGAGCGAGATCTTTGTAACATCCTGGATCTTCACAGTTATATCTAAACAATAATAATATGTAAGAAGTACAGTCACTTCCCAAGAGAAAAAATATATACACGCACATTTCGAACACGGCTGCCCAATCCGGTAAAAACATCAGATGCGACAATCCAGCTCCATGAATACCAATAAAAATATCAGAGTTTCTCGTAATCTCTAGTTGCTTTTTGAACGATATCTTTTTATTGTAGACTACCTGTAAGAATAATATTTTTATTCCATTTATTATCCATCGTATGTGAAATCAACCTATTTATTAAATCAGTTACCTTTCTGACTCTATATTCTCTATTCTCTTTCAGAGCTTCCACCAACTCGTCTTCGTTTAAAATTTTTCTGTATTGCGTGTCTCTGCTGAGCAGCGTTACGCGTATCCTTTGGTTTTTTCTCTCGTGAAGAGGTATATGTAGTCTGTGCAACACGTGATCACTGAAAGCTTTAAATAATCCGCTTTTCTCACAGCCGTAAATCTAAAACGTTATTCAGCCATTAAACATTTTTATCCTACGTAGAAAACAAATAGTAAAATAGAGTCGTACGAGAGGTGTATTGTAATAAAGACCAAAGATCATGCGCGGCAATAACGGGAACACAAGATTCTTGAAGCAGACAGTTTCCCCGCGGAATGTTTTTAAATCCCACAGCGGGTTTCTTGTGAAAGCCTCGAAGGTGTCTTGAAACGCAGAACGGTAACTGAAAGCGAGAGAACGATTGGTATCTAGTATCTCTTAGTTTTTCTGTTGCGTCGGTGTCAGTTACCTGTAACTTTCCCAGATCATTATGTGATTGTCAGTGCTGAAGGCAGCGGGGTGCGAGAGGTTTACGTGCAATGACGTGTACAAGTTGAAAAAGTCGCAAAAATGATGATACATGTTTACTACTGAAACAGAACGACTTTGGCAAATGAGTGGGTGCCTAAAATTTGCGTGTTCAATGGTGCGAAATTCAACGTGGAATCTTTTTTTTAGGACTTACTAGCATCTATTTTCATTATGTACGTTGGTTTCTCGATAACGATATCACAGTCGCCGTTAACGATCGGCGGTCGAGGTAACTTTTGGAAATTTCGTAATTCTGGTCCCCACGATTGCAACGGACTAATGTGATCCGCGTTGCTTTGCAGTCTTTTTTCATTTAATCTGATTCACAGAAACGGTACGATCATTAAGTTTGTAATAAACGTACGTCGTACAGTTTGCGTGTTCGTTACGTACGTGCAGTATCCACCGATTTGGCCTTCCTTTAATACATCCATTTTGTAGCGTATCGGTTCCTTTCTTTGGAGCAGATCAGTGAAATTTATCATTACGTTTCTCGCTCTACAAAATCTCATGTGTTCCGAGCATTCTAGAGACGAATCATCCTTTAATGAAAAATATTATACAAATGAAATGCAAAAGGAAATATAACATTTTCTTTTCTAACCGCGTAATCTAGATATTGAACTTACTAAAAATAATGGCTCGCAGAAAATCGACATTTCCTTCCTCTGATCGCGCACATAGCCAAAATCGCCTTGAGCGTAAAACGTGTCTAATTGAGCCTTCTTCGTTGTCACCCATCCTTTGTGATCACCTGGACATTGAGGAACGGAAAAAGAATTTTCGGCTTTGCAATTCGGCTCGTAACCCCAACAAGCTTTGGTATCGAGACTGTCCTAAGGTTTTGAAAAAAAATTCTTCGTTAATATTCATCTTTTGTGAAGTCTAATCGTCGTGTTTGAACTCGCAAAGCTCTTAAGGTTCTACAGAACTCCCGTACGCTTTCGCGCCAACGAAATAAAAAAGGAAAAGAAGCGAAGATTACGGAAATTCGTTTTCATAATCGTGTTATTAATACACCATGTAATTACCTTGTACGGACAGGCGGTATTATTGCGGCACTCTTCGGCTACCGTGGGAAAGGAGTTGAAGTAATACTTGATGTGATCGGACGGTAGATCAATATTTGTATAATTATTATGAGTGACATTAACCAAGAACATCAGAACGATCGACACTGAAACTTTACTGAATAACGTGTTATCGGTCATCGTAGAATACAGTAATAAAATAAATCGGAATTCCCTAAGTCAGTCTCGTGCTGCGCTTGCTTTACAGAGTGACTGTACAGCGTGAATGGAGTAAGAACCACCTGTACGAGCGATGGGTATATGACCTCACCCACTGTAGGCGCTTTGTCACACAAACGCGAATGTCCGTACACCCACACAACCACGAGCGTGTCTCCTTAAAAGAATTGGTGAAAGTCAATGCTAGAGTTACGCACACAGTGCCTTGCATCATTCATTGTGTTGACGCGTACCTACCAAGCTATTCTTGTAAATTTGTCAGCAACGGAACGAATGTCACGGAGAGCCTTCATTTTATTTTCGAAAACATACCGGTATTTTAAATCCTATTAACCCAATTGATAATATAGCTGGGAGTGTAGTGTTTCTCTTTTTATTGGATACTATATAAATTAGATATGTACTTACATGCGTTCAATGAGTGCAAGAAGCAGTAGTCGACGATTTCTCACCTCTCGCAAGTATGAGAGAGGAAAGTTCGGAGCATAGGCATCTGATTTGTCTTACACGCACGAGTAACCACTTTAACATGTGTACAGCTTCAATATGGCCGACACTATCACAAATGCTCAAACAACTCTTTTTCTCGTCGACAATGTACTGTGCACGTTATTCGAGTGCCAATGGGGAAAGCAGATTGAAACGCACATTTGTCTTTACGTATGGTACAAAATATTGTTTTTTGGCTCACGAGAATTTTGATTTCTTTGATGCAACGTTTAAATCTTTTTCCTTACGACCCCTCGCACGCGACGAAGAAGCGAATCGTTATAGTAGGTCATCTCTAGATGATTTCGAACAATTTACAGTTCAAACTAGGTGTTCTGATATTGTAAATAAATTACATTCCTTTGTATTTTCACTAGTACGTAACTCAATATCTGGTAACTGGATTTTTATAATCATTTAACGATACAACTAGTTTGCTGACCTTACATTATTGTGAGTAAATATCTAAACTCTGTTTCCACAGACGAAGTATGTATAAGATAGACCTAACATCTTATGGGATTTGTATCTACACCAAAACTGTGTTATCGATTCATAATTTGAGGACAGAATTGATTATTGTGTGATATTGCCTTTATTATTTACTTATTTTTTAAATATTTTATTAAATTATGTAAAAGATATGAATACAAACATTACTTCTTGTTATTGTAAATGAAATTTTATTTGGTAAATAGGAAGTTGAAATTTTCCAATAATCAACTACTTTTTTAATACATACCTATGGTTTATTTTATTTGATTATTACTCCATTTCGAGATTTAATGTTTTATACTAAAATTCATTCTGCATAAATCACTGAAGAAAGGGAAGTATCTAGACAATATGAGAACCTGGAAACATAACATGCATAAATTAGAATATTCGAACCCAACGGCATAGGAACAAGATCCTGAATAAAGGGACGAAGGGATCCTTCTCTCCCTTTAATATTTAGGACTCGATAGAACGACTCCAAGATCGTGAAATAATTTTTCTTTTCTAGCGAAAAGAACAAAATAGTAATACGCTCCTGGAATTCCAAGAATTACTAGTGGCGTCATCTTTTGGCTGTAATATCGACGTAGATACGTTAGCGTGGTGCGTTCAAAACATTCTAATGACAATAAAGAAGAAATTTTTAATTATTGTATTAAGTAGATAAGCATTTCTAGTATAAATGTGATTGCTGGGAAGGAAAAGAATTATGTGTGATTATTCGAAAGAAATGGATGTGCAAATAACAAGTTTCCTAACCTATAAATATTGCAAAGTTCTGAGTACAATGAAACAAGTGCTATATGTGATTTCCGTTAACAAAGCGTTAGAAACTTGGAACGAATAGTTACCCAGTTGGAAAGATAAGTATATTATGATAATATCGAGAGACAATTACTTTACTAGACAATGATTATTAAGAAATCTGTGTTGTTTGAATATTATAGAAACACCCAAGAACTCTGATTCTGTGAAGCGGCTGTTTCTTCATGAGTTTGTAAGTAATTCAATTTTGTTGTAAATAGTATACTATGAAAGCAAGGTTCAATTTCTTATTAGTGTTATGGGTGAGAATTATTAGTCATTGTCAGAAAGGAGTTAGTGAATATATCTGTTAATGCCAGTTAGAAATATGTAAGCATTCTTGTATGGAATAATAATTTATTTGGAATAGAGTTTGTAATTTAATACTATAGTGTAATCCCTTGGCAATATTCGGATGCACATTTCGTAAACATTTTGTTTGGAATTAAATTGTTAATTGCAAGTTTTGGAAATCAGTATATTTATAACTTTATTAGCATTATCATACTCTATTGGATACTAGAGTAGGAGGAAGATTATTGTTTCATAAGTATCGAGTGTACAACTGTGATAATATTCAAAGAACAATTTTACAAAGATTTCCGTTGTAATTAATTCGAAGATGTGCATATGGCGCCATCTGTGAAAGTGAGAGGCAAATTTGCTAATAGAGAGTACCAGTATTTTAATGGCTGTTACATTTATAATATATTTCTCGTGTTGTCAATAATTATTAACAATGAATTAGGTTTGGATGTAAGTCATCTATAAATGTAAGGAATAATCTGTAATTATATAAATACATTATCATATAAATTAAAGTTCATTGAGTGTAATGTATAAGCAAAGAAAAAGAAAAACAATGCAATACAAATATAAGAAAATGAACTAAAGTACGCTGATACAAATATTTCGTATAATTATGAATGAAGCTACATATACATACTATTTCCAAGTTGTTTATCTATTTTCGAATTTATCGAAAACGTGCATGTGCTTTGGTAATTTTTTGGTCATTATCGGACACTAATTCCCCGTGTCTTTGAGTTTATCTTTATACGTGCACGATAACTTTTTACATGTCTCCTGATGCGATATGACATGATAAAATCCTATCATTTTTTACACCGTTTTATTGTATGGCAAAATAAATATTAGAATATTATATATTTAAATTGAAATATAAATTTGATATAATAAAATATGTTAGGGAATAAGTTGCGATGAAAAATAGCAACAACGCGTGTATTGTACTAACGAGTTTTAGTTCGTCGTGGATGTATTTTTCTGATAACTCAGTTTCATAAATCATAAAGAGACGTACGTATATGTGGAAGGTAGAGAAAGGCACGCTGGAAGAAGTCGAACTAGGTTCCGCAGCTCTACCATCTGTATTCATCTAAAAACATAGGAGAGGGAGATTAGGCTGGCAGGAAAAATAACATCGTGGTGGTGGACACGTGTATAAAATAAGACGTAAACCGAGTTATTCATGCATACGATGTAGTACTATACACTGGAATGCGTTGCGGGAGTTCAAGTTTTACTTGGCAAGTACGAGTTTTGCAATTTCACATCGGTTGTGACACCGGTTAACATATTCATGAACTGTCCCTTTCGCTCAAGAAACGAAAACAAACTAACAGGTGACCGTAATGGAAACGTAATAAAATATTATCGATTAAAATAATAACAATGATACGGCGATATACCACTACAGTATTTAAATGTGTTAATACATTAGAGCGTCGATATAGAACTATAATATTTTGTGTATTTTTTTGCAAATTCTATCCTCTTTTTCTGATTTATCAAATTGATAGTGTGCTTGATATTTATCGATAAAACTAATACCGTGAATCTACGGAATGTCACCAATACACGAATCTTATTACAAGTTACAAAATGGTGAAATTATCTTGTGTTCTTGTGCATTTGTATTGTAAGCATGTATGTATAATACGAGATAATATATTTTGTGTAATAGAGAATACTGCTGCATTTATTTCTACATTCCAAATGTACGAATACTTTTATCCCTCATTGTGTGTCCTAGTAATTATCGAGAGTGGGGGAATGGGAATCCCTAAAAGATAAACGAGCGGTTCTCGAGCGGGACACGAGTTAGAGCATGAACTCGAACCGAAGAGCAGGCAGGGACGCAAGGTCTCTATAAGTGCGTGCATGCGTATACATGATTTCCAGTCGGTGGGAGGTCAGCCTTTCGGCGAGAACGATACGCACTGTGTATACGGGACGTTTTTTCTCCTCATCCTTCCTTTCTTTCTCTCCTCTTCTTCATCCTATCTTCTTGCTGTCCCCAAACTCGTGCAGTGTATTCGTGGTATATTAGGCCTCCGCTGGTACTTTGCACTCGCGTGTTCATTACTTCCGAGAGATAATTGATCCGTTTAATCGAGACTACACAGTGCTCACGCACGATTAAATTCATTCCGTCAACAGAGCGATGTACGTTATATAAAGCTGACGAAAATGTGGGACCAGTAAAAGCGCAATATTGTGAGGATTAAAGTTTTCTCTAGTGTAATCTATTCGATGTTATTCACGGATATTTAATCAAGGTGATAGCACCTACGCGACGGACAAGTGCTAGAGAATGCATTTCTATACTCTATGAATTGTAAAGTAATAGAAAGTGCTCGTTAAAGTATAAGCGTTACACGCGAATGTATTTTGAAGCTTTCTCGATGTGATCGGACAGTGATGGTGCAGCATTATTTTTACCACTCGTACTTGATTCAAGTGTAATTATAGATAAAAATGAGAAACGGTGACTGAGATGTTAAATGTTTGGAAATTAAAGACAGATCGATTTAAATACTCAATTTATACTTTATTGTTAACTGGTCAGTTAACATCTGTATGCTGAAATTACTGACCCGATAATCACGTGCGATCGAAACGTCAGTAGACGCGTAAACACGCTAAGAGTGCACGCGGTTAGCAGCATTGCTGTCATTTTACTCGGAGAAACGAGAGAATGCAAACACAACGCTGATGAGTCAGTCGGTCGTGCCTACCAGGTGCGCTTACATCCATAAACAGTTCTAATGATTCGACTATCAAGCTGCGTAATTTGATCCGCTGCTCCTATAAAGCGCCCGTTTGTTTTACAACTATCGTCCACTGTGCGGCGATAACATTGAACCGATATCCGGTGCACAGTTGTTAAGCATTCCAACAGGACGTGGTGTACTATGCATAAACATTAACGCGTTCCAAACCGGAGAAATTTCTGGATCAACGTAAATAAATTAAAAAAAAAACAAAAGAGAGACAATAAATCTACGTGATAATACTATAAATAAATTAAACGAGATACTTACGTGTTTGCAATTTGTTTGCAAAATGTGGAACACGTTGAGAGAATTTCTGGAACAGTTCCTGTTACCAGGATTGTTCCTAGTGATTTTATATTACTTCTTCACTTCGACCTTCGACTTTTGGGAGAACCGAGGCGTGCCATTTCGAAAACCGACCGTGCTCTTCGGCAATTTTGCACCCATGCTCCTGTTTCGGAAATCTCTACCGGAAGGCATTAACGAGATGTACGAATGGTTCAAAGACGAAAGATTTTTCGGGGCGTTTCGTGTCAGGACGCCGGTGCTGATCTTACGAGACCCGGACCTAATCAAGAACATTTGTGTCAAGAATTTCGCTTGCTTCTCGAACCGTGGTATACCGGTCAATTCTCAGGTAATTTTATCGCACGAATAAATTTAGTTAACCATATGTATCTCGAACCAGTTAACTATCTGTTCCTATTGCGAATAATAGTTATTCTCGTATCTTGAACTCTCGGCATAATTTTTGGGTTCTCCGGACCGTAATATTGTCCATGCTCCTTTCCCTGTGTATTGTCAAATTCTATTATTATTATTATTGTGCTAGGAAACACGTCTAATGTCTAAATTGCGAAATTACGGAAAATGAACGCGTAACTGTTTCTTAATAGGATCCATTGTCCGCTCATCTGTTCAACCTGGAAGGAAAGAAATGGAAGAGTCTCAGATCTAAGCTGACCCCGGCCTTTTCATCCGGCAAACTGAAGAGGATGTTTTATCTTCTGGCGGAGTGCAGCGAAGAGTTTCAGAAATTAATTGGCGCATCCTCGAAGTCTGATAGGCCGTTCGAGGTTCGCGAACTGGCGGCGAAATTTACAATAGACGTCATTGGTACCTGCGCGTTCGGCATACAAATAAATGCGCTCACCGATGAAGAATCCGAGTTTCACAGAGCAGCGACCAAACTCTCGAAGCCAAGTTATAAGGCTACGCTCTGGAGGATGCTTAGAACGGCCATGCCGAGATTGTACAAGCTTTTAGGCGTTCAGGTGATCGATCCTGGTGTAACGAAATTCTTCAAAGACGTCGTATCGCAGATGATCAGCCAACGAGAGGAAAATGGCATTAAGAGGCACGACTTTATGGACTTGTTGATCGAACTGAAAAACAGAGGCACGTTAGAAAGTGATTCAGGAAATGGGCAAATCTGTAACGACGAGGACGCAGAGACGACTGAAGAAATAGGTACGTTGTTTTACAAACGTATAAAAATCAATTACGCTTGAGAACAAGCGAGAAAAGCTGGGCAAAGTCGTGTCATGGCACCTATCGTCTAAAACATCCAATTTTATGTTTTATAATTAAAAAAAATATAGAGAAAATCGAATATTAACAATTTTTAACTCTACAGTTTTTTTTTATATTCAAAATAATATTATGGAAAACAACAAAATTAAACGATCGTTTAAATTTGTTATATTTTTCGAATATATATTTACCAAGAGTGCTTAATAAATAGGTACAAATTCTCAAGTCCTACAAGTTGAACTTCTTTAATAGCTTGTACTGGTTTTAAGCAACTCAATTATATTAATTGAAGAACATTACGCAATCGATAACTTTCTTCGATCAATATACGAGTTGTTCGTTGTATGATTGGAGCAATTACGATGCGTAGCCGTGAACAGTACAGTTCTGTTACAAATTAATCAAGATAAAATTGACAGTAAGTACTTCATTCGTAGCTACACCAAGATCTGCATGGCTGTAATGAAACCATGCGTAACGTTAATCAAACGTTCCATTAATTTCATACAAAGAATGTATTCTCGATTCGTACTTGAAACTTATACTTATCACTTGCTGGGTATTAATGTAATTTATCCACCTATGACTTATTCAAAAGTTATGTAAAAAAGTATTCTGTTCAAAATAATCCAATAATCTCGTACCTAAATTCACATGTATCAAATTCTGGGAAATGAATTGTAACGAATAGCGTAAATATTTTAAACCATTACACAGTAGAATATTCGTTCGAATCAACTTGTGTTAAAATAAAAATTTGTAAAGATCCTACCTATTACAGAAAAAAAACATTCGCCTCGGATTAAGGAGGACGCGGTACCATGACTAAGCAGAATGTTGACAGTGTTGAGTAATTTTTTCCATTCCTAGACCTTCCAAAAGCTGGCTAAAACGTTTGACTCAACACGGTTCTTTCTTCTTGCAATACATGTTTTTCCACTTTGCATTTAGTATCACAAGATCTTTAAAATGTACTTAGTTTATATACTATAAATAGCTTTCAAGATATTGGTTGCCTTATTTGGGTATATATATGTTTTCACAATTATCTTAAGCAGTGTATTTCTTACTTTGTCGGTCAAATGTCAATATTTTGCGTAAGTAGTAGGCATTCGTTTCATCAAACTGACAGTTGTTTGATTATGGAAATAAATATTTGTGTGTCGCGTGTAACCAAACGAAAAAAGATAAATCGATATATCTTTGGTCCCGTATCTTAACGATGACTAATTAAAAATGGCAAAATTATGATCGTTTTCCTGTCGAGGTTTCAGTGCTAACCATATATTAAAGTTTGCTCATTTGACGGACGAACGATAGAAAGAAAAGTCATCGTTAATAAGGATTCCTATTGAATGGATTTATCGCATAAGCATTGTTATTTATAGAACTGGACGAGAACAGTATTGCCGCTCAAGCGTTTGTATTTTTCGTCGCTGGTTATGAAACTTCCTCGAACACCATTGCGTTTTGTCTTCACGAACTAGCGCTGAATGCTGAAATTCAAGAAAAGACGAGACGCGATATTCACGACGCAATTAACAACAGAGGTGGCAAATTAAGTTATGATGCGGTCCAGGACATGAAATACCTTGATATGGTGATTGCAGGTAAAAATCAACGCATTTATTTACAAACTGTACCCATTGGAATTCTTCGTAGACGGATTAATATTATTTATTAACAAGTAATCGCCCTTTCTGGAAATGTAGGAGCAAGTAATTAGATACTCTAAAACATAAAGGAAAAATATAGCCGATTGTATACATAATTATATGAGATCTTATCGATATGATGTAAATAAAGAGCATGTAAAAAATTTTCCGAAATATTATAGTACAGAATTATTAAATTTCACAAAGAAAAACCAATAGTCAAAGGTGTTTGAAATATTGTTGCAATGTTTTCGAAATATTAAAAATAATAAACGTAGAGCAAAAGATTGCTGCATTATTTCAGAAATAATTCTTGAAATATTCCAATATTGCAAAACAATATTTTAAACGTGTTTCAGCGATATTGTGTTCCATATGAGAAATGACCTTGAGCTCTTGAAAATTGTGATCGTGGAAAAGAAATAACTTCTATCGTACTGTATGTTGTTTCGAATTAAATATTTTAGTCCCTTTCTATCGCCAAAAGCAACGAAGATGTTTTGGATTCTAAGGTCAGGTGACTTATCCTGTATATTTTCAGCCAAACCAGAGATTATCGGATCGATATTCGAAGAAAATTAGTTCATTTAAATTCGTTACAGAAACACTCCGGAAGTACCCACCGGCATCGCTGCTTTCCCGAAGATGCGAGTATCAATATCAAATACCAAATACAAAAGTCGAGTTACCAGCGGGTATACGGGTAATCATACCAATCTATGGGCTTCATCATGACCCGGACTATTATCCGAATCCGTCAACTTTCGATCCTGAAAGATTCACGGAAGAGAACAAACGAACGAGGCATCCGTACATATATCTTCCGTTTGGAGAGGGACCACGAAATTGCATAGGTAATTTCTTTACTACAATTAGATCTTAGAATGACTCGAGAATTATTAACATAGAGTAAAAGTAATAATAATGAATTTGCGATTAACAAAAAATAACGTAGTTTATTGAGACGTACTTACTAATTTTTAGAAACCAATTTGAGACAGTCTTTTTTCGTCAATAACAACTTATGACATATCACATTAAATAACGTCGTATCGATCAAACTGATATATTTAAAAACATATGTATATCTGCTTTTAGGAATGCGATTCGCGCTTTTACAAATAAAGGTAGGTATAATATCGTTTTTAAGAGATCATCGAGTGGAGATCTGCGAAAGGACTGTCACGTCGTTCAAGTTCAGTAGACGCAGTCTCGTAACTTCGAGCGAGAGTGGATTCTGGCTCAAGATAGTACAACTTTTAAAATAGAACATCATGATTGAGGTTTATTCCGTACTTGATATCGGTACGTCCAGTGGTTAATTTTCAATATTAACCGTTTATTGTATTTTTTTACTTATACACTGCACTGCAAAAATTAAATCGTTAGTGCCTTTACCTTTACTTTGCTTTGTCTTTTGAACAAAGCAAAGATTGTACTTTATTTTGGATCAGTAATTTACAAACTTTTTATAAGATTTGAGATTTGTAACATACTTTTATTACGTTTATCTTAACTGATTAAAAATTAAATTATTGTTATTGATTTTGATCGATTGAATGTTTTCCTCGTTAAATATAGAAACTTTTTTTTACAAAGATTCATCATTCCTTAATAATGCCTCAGCAGAATGGATAACCCATAACAAACAGCAGCATGTATGTATATAATTCATCTCAACGAGAGTCGTATCCCGCGCGTCGTCTTAAGGGTTCAACGAATGTACTTCTATTATTTTTACTTTGTGAAAATAAATTACAAATATTATTATATAAATGAAACATTTATATTTTTTTAAACATTTTATATGTTCTATACCAAGAATTATTATAATGTATTCAATGAAATAAACATTGTACAAATAATGTATGTAGTACAAACTATTTATTTTACTACAATTATTGATAATTCGGTGATTTACACTCTTCAAAGTAGCAAATAAACTTGTAATATCTAGGTTTAATATTACTTGTTTACTTTATTCATACCTCATTTATAGAAACCAAAGAATAATATTTTATAAAGATGTTATGTAATACAGTTTTAATCAGTACTTATACATTTTTACAGAACTCATGTATTTGTTTGTTTTTTTTCTTCTTAAGATATACATAGCCAATTGTCTGCAAAACCTTTATTAACAATAATAAGTAGAGCTTTGAACAGATTACATTATGCATTAATTTTCTATTATTTATTTACCGTATTCTTTCTCTGACGAATATTAATAAAAAGTAGATTATTTAATGAGTAAGAATAATATGGTGGACTGTTTACAAAAATCGAAAAAAATTTCTACTGCTACATACTGAAGATTGAAAACTGATTATTTTAATCGATATCTATCTGTTATCAAATTATTGTAAATGATTAAAAATTGTGTATACCGTTACGATAAACATCCGGTAGACGCCTGTCACTTCGCGCTGTTAACACAAAAATGGTATCCCTAACTGTAAGCGTTCCTACGCATTGCATGTATTAAATCAACTCTACTCAAATAAGGCTCGATGTTCATATTGAATAGATTAACCAGCTGATCAAACGGCACATTGAATAGAGCGTAATATTCCGAAATGTGTATCATCGGTACTTATAATTGCATCTACACATCTACATTACATTCAATTTTTCATTACACTGTATCATTATATCGATTACAAGCTCACAGCCAAGGTATGAGGCATTTGTGACTCTGTGCAACTCTGTGCTTCTGGTTGTGTGCATTGTCTGTGGTGGAAGCAGCTTCAAGTCAGTGCACTCTATATACGAATCATAGAATAATTTATATGTAGGTATTCACTACGTATACGCACGCACGGTAAGGTCGTTATGCACAACGGCCAATAAAAAGATTGAAAATGTTATTTCCTTGATTAGGTGACAGTGCTTTTTTGTAAACTGTATCATCTTTCTACTTGGAAATTTTCTCCAACATTTGACAGTGAAACATCCCACTGAAAATAATGCTACGGTGAGCCGTAATTCTGTTTACGTAAACGTATAACACTTCCGTCTCTTTAAATTGATAACGCGAGTCTTTAAACAGTACATTTATAGATATTTTATCTTTAAACAAATGTCGTGATTTGCATCAGTCGTAGTCGTAATTCCTTCGATCAAATATTTTTTCCATTCACTTACAGCAACTATAATTTTCAAGATTTATCAATAATGTATAAATAACGTCTGCGAATTAATATTTATTATAACTATAGGGAATACTACTTGTAGATTTATTTTATCATTATATAATTCTTGTCCCCCAATTTTGATAACTGCACAGATTAAGTATTTTTAGGTTAGAATAATAATATATATACATAAGCAAGTACTGTATTATTCTTTCTTCTATTATATTTCTCTGCCATGACACTTACAAATATTTTTTTTATTATTTCCAATCGTATGTAAATCTTGAATGCTCGTTCATATTTATACCTGAATACTTTTTCTGTGCTAATCAGTTTCTAATTTAATTATAGATGTCACACTACAATAGAAACACAGGTGCTCAAAGATCTGTGGTGATTGATTATGAACGTCAATTTCAAGAAGATTTGGAATGCGCACAAGCATTGAGTTTGGAAACTCTTGCATTAGAAAAATTTAAATTACAAAAGCAACGTTCAGAATTTGATAATGTTCAACAACCGTGTGTTTCACAAAATGATGTACACAGAGGAAATAATATTGTAGATAGCAGTGGATCAGAAACAGACACTACACAGCAAGTTGAAAAGTAAATGATATTCTCTAAACATTTGTATTATTATACTGTTAATTTTTTATTTAATTTTATCTACAGGTAACTGGCGATATAAGCAAAAAGGGGGTGATTCTACATGAAAATATAAGTCTAAAATATAGAATAAAAATTTTTCGTGCGAGGCTTTGTTTTCGAGAAAATCGGCTTTGAATTTTCGCCGCGTACGCGTGCACTTGATCATGTCTTGTTACAACAGATCTCGCCGTAGATCATTGTCTCGATTGAAGTTTATGTTGATAAACACTTCCAGTGTTACGGAATTGTTTTTTGTAGCTATCAGCTTACGATCTTACCTTTACCGCTAAACACTATGTTGAGACCCAACACAGGTAAACAGAGAAGGGTCGCAGCGATCGTCTCTGCAATAACAAACTTTATGATTACTCCAACATCCTATTTCATTACGTGTTTCTAATTTTCCGTTACGATAAAAACAAACTTAAACTGCAATAGTACCCGTCGAGTCAATCTATAGCGAGATCCGTTATAACGAGATATGGTTAAGTGCATACATACCCGGCGAAAATTTAAAGTTGAATTTCTCGAAAACAAAGCCTCACATGAAAAATTGTTATTCTATATTTTAGACTTATTTTCTCATGTAGAGTCACCTCCTTTTCGCTTGTACTACTAGTTACTGAATACCCTGTATTATCATTGTACAAAATAACTAATATAAATGAAGTCCTCTCATAATGTTTAGCGAATATTCTAAAAAAACAAAAGTATAGATTTCAGTGTAGAAGTCGACCAAGGCCTGGAACTTTTAATACCAATCAATCTAAAAATACTGTGATATTAGCACCACCACCAGTTCCATCTAGGAGAAATTCTACATCAGCTACAACAAGTCAAGAACAATCTATCGATTTAATCAATTTTACAAGCCCAGTAAAACAAGATAATTTGGCCGATTATTGTTCACCCTCGCCTCCGACGTCGTAAGATTTTAGTTTATATATTTTTAAAACGAGTATTTCCCATTTGAATAGGCAGTGAAGATATTGTTCTTGTTACGCAATAGAAAACCGTCGGTAGAGCCAAAATGGGAAACTCATCCCTCGCTATTAAAAAAGCAGACAAGAATATCGCGCAGTAGTAGCTCTGCAAGTTATCATTCTCGAGATTTTCGATATCACTCGCTCTCTCCTGGTCCTGGATCTTCCACTGCACCCTGTACACCTGGGACTCCAAAAATTAGTCCTATCATGTCAAGATCCAGTAGTATTAACAGTAATGTACCTGATTCAACACCACAAGTGAGCAACACATGTTACTGTATTTTTAATAATGTTGAATTCCATTTAAAATTCTATATAATTTTCTTTATTTGATTAATAATTTTATAGATAAATTTTATTTTATTACAGCCTGCATGGAATTTTTGTGATTTAAAAAATTATTTTCTTATGCAGGTATTTTATGTTGTAGATGTTTTAATATGAATATCAGTTGAAATTTATTAATTTCTAGTCTTTTAATATCTTTTATGCCGGGACCACACTGAAGAGAACAGTTCGTGAGTAGCGCGGCAGCAGCTCATAAAGTGCTCGCAGATAGTTTGCGTTAACGGAAACAACCGCGTGTTCACATTGGAGCTCGCGAACAGTCCCTTTGATGTACCGCTTCCCAGTATCAGCACAGCAAACACTGTTCGCTGAGGAGCTCGCTGCTCGCTGTTCGTTGTTCGCGACCAGCAGTGTGGTCCCGACATTATTCGTTACCAAAGTTTTCCACCTTATTCAGTACGTAGTAGTTTCTTTGAGAATAAAAAGATAAGAAAATAATTTTATTTGTAGATACCTCCATTACCTATGAATTACAGACCAAGTATTACTCCTTCTGTATGTGGTGTTCAAAAGCCTACATTCGGTGCGGACGATGAGCAGCTAAGTGTATTAAAAGTAATAGAGAAAAAGCCAAATAATAATCTTATAGATTTGAGTTCTTTCGATCATATAGAGGATAAAACAAATGTTCGAGTTAGTGTATTGGAAGCATTTGATCCGTTACTTGTTAAGACTGAAGATCACGTTGATATCGCACAAGGACAAAAAGACGGTAATGTTACATTATAAATGTACATTTAAATAAAATTAGAATAACATAATTAGATAAGTATTTATCGGAATACTGTCGTTCATCTTATAGTAATATGTTATGTTTAAACAGAGGCACAATCACAAATTAGTGGATCAGTGTATGACCCGTTTGATCCATTTGATTACATGTACAGCACAAATGAAAGCGTTAATTCAGATCCAGTGTACGTTGCTGTCGAAAAATCTGCTAAATCTCCAGCTGTATCTCCAGCTGCACCGCCGCCGCTACCTCCTCGAAATTCATCTGCTTGGAACACCATTGAGAGAAGAAGAACTTCGTTAGATAGACGAGTAAATACTACAAAAATTTAAATATAAAAATGAACTAGTAGTAACTTTAATTTTAATAACTTGAATTTTTACAGCAGAAACGGCAAACACGCTTGTATGAAAATGTAACAGTGAGAAAAACTAGACCGTCACTTTATGATTGCGATTTAAAAGCTTTTCATGAGATGATGAAGTCAGTGCGAAGTTAGTAAACATATAAAATTTAATTTACTGTATTTATAACATTTACACTTCGTATTAATGCGCGTAACACCCACAGGTGATTTTCCATTTAACGATCCTAGTACAAATATTGGACATGTAATCAGTCCAATGATGGAAAACTTATATCCTGATGGCACAAGTATAAAATTGGTTGTACATCCACAGTTAATTGATTCTGATGAAAATACTCCGTCCATTTCATTTACTTGTGACGGTAAAATTTTATATACTTATAAACTGTCTTAAATAATTTCCAGGAGTTTAATGTATATAAATATTTGTTTTCAGTAAATTGTAGTGTCGAACATGTCATTCTTAATGTTGCTTGTTCTTTAGAAGATGAAGATACAGTGAATATAGAAAAATATTGTTTGAGAGTGTGGGGGTTGGCAGAGTATTTTGTACCTAATACAACTTTAGCGCAATACGAATATATACATCAATGTATTAAATTAGAAAAAGACATTGAATTAGCTATTCAGACTAAAGCACAAATAAAGCGATGTATAGCTCGAACGGTAAGTATTTTTAATACTATTATAATTGACAGTTGTAGTAGTGCCCACTTAAGTGTCCACGCTCGGGACCGGCCGCGGTCGTTTAAGTGGGCATAGTTACTTCTCAGAATTCAACGGAGATAAGGAAAGAGGATAAGTGCGAGTGAGATACAATAGCTGGCACTTAAAGATCCCGTATCTTCGATGCACATCTTGCTACCTACCCGACGCGGTGGCTCTCTTAGTTCGGACAGCCCTGAGCGCACGGAAGACGAGCGCCGTGATTCGTCAGTGTTTTTCGTTAATAATTCAAAAACGAAGCCCCATCCGACATTTTTGCAAAGGAAATTGTTGTTCAGAATCGTCTCAGCTACCCTACATTTCCGATTCTTATACCATTTATGGGACACCCTGTATATACAATATATCGATAACGAGTGGCGTCAAGTTACACTCGATACGCTCGATATCGAAGCTGCTTGGCTTCCAAGAATTGGTGGGGATAATCGAGGACATTTAAGTGGGCAAAAGTGTGGTCAATTAAGTGGGCACTACTGTACTTGTATCACGTACCTAACTTTCTTTATAGCTTCAAGATGATAATCGGGATCAGTGCCTGAAATTAGAAGATATTCTTCCAAACGAACCTGAGCAACCTATTTCTTACGACACCCTAATTATTTTGTTAGGTATGAAATTGGTGAATTTTTATTTGAACATTATTGTATAGAAATGTATAAAATATTAATGAAATAATTCTACATATTTTTATCAAAATTACAGAGACTGTAGAGAAAGAAATGGAACGCGTGGAAACTGCTGCTATACAATTGGCAACTACTAATCATAGTTCTACTCTCTTACCGCAACTGCAACCACGTGGTGTTGTTCAAGCGATAAAAGCAGTCTGTGCTTTAATGGGAAATATAGAAACATTTGAAATTACAGAAGCTGTTGATAATTTTGTAAATGCATGTTGTCAATTTTTACCCCAAGTTCATACAACAAATATAGAGTGCAAGAAACCTGAAATTCTGCATGAAGATGGCGACTATTCTGTTGTGACGTTACGAACAAAATTCCCGGATGTAATTGCTTCTCATTGTCGCAAAATACGTGATGCGATTCAGGATCTTGTAGAAACATATTGTCATGCTTTTACAGTTGATTTTGAATTGAATAGCAGGGGAGAATTTCCAACAAGTAAGAAAAACATTAGGTATTCCAAAATATTATTCTGTTGAATGATAAATTACAAAGAAAAAAGTCTGATTTGTTGTACTGTATTTTTATATAACAGATACATTAATATCGTCCGATGTATTGGATACTGTATTAGTTCGCGTTGGAGCATTACATAGATTACCAGGATCATGGAAACACGATGATTACATTATTGCAGCTCAAATATTCCATGGAACCAGACCTGTTGGGAATCCAGTTTTATCAGAACCTATGGCTGTCAATTCAAATTTTTATCCTAGAATTTTATTTAATTCATGGTAATGATTTTAAACTTGACTAATTGAAAATTATATTTCGTTCGTCAAATGTAAATTATAATGTTAATGTAAAAGGTTGGAATTTCATGGGATAAGTGTGTGTCAAGTACCAAGGGAAGCTAGATTAGTGTTGGTTTTGTATGGCCGCACATTACAACCTACCGAACATGAATTTAATTCGTCTGAAGAAAATACTATGCACAAAGAAGAGTTAGGTTGGGGAGCTATACAGTTCTTTGATAGCGAAGGGTAATTAATTTTATATATAATAAATTTATATTACTTCTTTAGTCATATAATACTTTTTTTCTATCACAGTGTTATGAGTCAAGGAAGTTTCTTCCTATCCCTTTTGCCAGCAATTGCTGACAAAAGGCTAGGTCCAGCTCCAGCACTTGGATATCATCCCCATGGGGATACATATCCCATTATTGGGTTAGAATTACCTGATTATGGAGGGAAGGTATTGTTCCCCACAGAATTAAGAGATTTCGATGTTGAATCTCTTGACTTTAATTCATTAGATCAGAATACGCAACAATTATTAATAGACATCACGCAACAACATACATTTACAAGGTATGTATTTCTTAATTAACAGTCATTTGTTCCAAATTGTTGATATGTATTTCTCGTATCGGTAGACCGCTTATCGAAGAAAGAGAAATTTTATGGGAAAAACGTCATTATTTACACGACAGACCCGAAGCATTGCCTAAAGTGCTTTTAGCCGCACATAGTTGGGATTGGGCATGCTTGCCTGATCTTCATGCATCCCTTAGAGTTTGGAGTCCTTTACCTCCGGTTCAAGCTTTACAATTATTATTACCTTGGTAATTAAATGTTTAAAATCTTTACGTACGTGTTAATAACTTCAATAATTCTAGATATTTTGTAGTTTTCCGGATATGAAAGTTAGAGAAATGGCGGTTGTATGGATTCGAGAACTGAGTAATGATGAACTTGTAGATTATTTGCCGCAATTATTGCAAGCGTTGAAACATGAGACATACGAATCGTCTCCTCTTACGAGATTTTTATTGGAACGAGCATTACTTTCACCACGCGTGGCTCATCATATTTATTGGTTGTTGACGCAAGCGTTACCGGGACAAAGTCCTCAGGTATACGTCAATACGATATATAAATAATGTTATTGAATCTAAATTTTTGGTTTATCGATTATTTTTCATATGTTTGTCTCTCAGAATTCTGCTGAAATTACACCAGAAGATGATAAAAATATTAGTTATGCGCGTTACCATAGAAGGTTACAATTGATGTTGCGTGCGTTACTTGCTGTTATTGGTGATGCATTAAGGAATAGCTTTCTCACACAGCAATTACTTGTTAAAGTATAATACAATTTTATTATATTGTATTACTTTATTGATCCGCTAATAGTAATGATATACTTAATTTTCATATAGAATTTATACGAAGTAGCAGAAAATATTAAACTGACAAAAGATTCGTTACGGATGGATGCACTTAAAGTTGGTTTGCAAAATATAAACTGTCAGTTAATGGAAGATGATGGTACATGCTTACCGTTATCTCCTAGTAAACAAGTATTTGGTATAAATGTGCAAACTTGTTCGTATTTTCCATCATTTACTCTTCCATTAAAAATCAATTTCATTAGTAGTGATGATGTAATTTGCCCTGCGATTTTTAAGGTGTGTTTAATAGACAAGTATCTGTTGCACAGTCCATTACAATTTTTTATTTTATACAAAAATAATGTTGAAGGTTGGAGATGATTTGCAACAAGATATGTTAACTCTTCAAATGGTTCGTATCATGGACAAATTGTGGTTAAAAGAAGGTCTTGATCTTAAAATGGTAACATTTGCCTGTGTGCCTACTGGCCATAAACGTGGAATGTTAGAAATGGTTACAAATGCAGAAACGTTACGAAAAATTCAAGTTGAATTCGGTCTAACTGGTTCATTCAAAGATCGACCAATTGCCGAGTGGTTGGCAAAGCATAATCCTTCGGAATTGGAATATGAAAGAGCAGTCGAAAACTTTACCGCGTCTTGTGCGGGCTATAGCGTTGCTACTTATATTTTAGGGATTTGTGATAGACATAATGACAATATTATGTTAAAAACGTCAGGTCATCTGTTCCATATTGACTTTGGAAAATTCTTAGGCGATGCACAAATGTTTGGAAATTTTAAAAGGTAAAAATACTGAATTTTCGCATATTGTATGTGTATGATCGAAAGCGATTATACATATTACTTTTTCTTTTAAATTAGGGATAGAACACCGTTTGTGTTAACATCTGATATGGCATATGTTATAAATGGTGGTGATAAACCTTCGGCCAAATTTCATCATTTTGTAGATTTATGTTGTCAAGCGTTTAATGTAGTGCGAAAACATGGGAACCTTATTCTTCATCTTTTTGGATTGGTACGTCTATTTTAAATTATATTGCTAACGTAGAAAATATTATATTATTATAGAATAATATCAGAATTTTCATTATATTATTATTATTATAATTAAATTGCATATTTACTCGATGTGAACAAAATTTTCCCTTTCGATTATTTTATTAAATACAAAGAAGTTAATTTTTAATTTGGTAATATGATAATTTGAGCCGCTATTCTCTTATGAAAACAACGAAACCGCAACGGAAGGACTTATCCATACGCTTTATCAAAAAGTGGCCCGTTATCACGCTAAACTGTATGCGATGTATTGTTAATTAGTGTTTATCGTTGGGGCTCTCGTAATATCATAATGTGCAGCAGTCAGAATCACTTAAGAGAAGAGTTAACCACGTTCGAAAACTAATATGCTAACAACGACTACAATAATGGATATAATACGTTAATGTGCGATCTGAAATTTACTGTTTAACAGAATCGATTGAGTCGGAAAATACAAAAAAAGAAAGTAGAAAAAAGAGAAAACATAAAGATGCATAATTTACTATCACAAAAAAATAATATATCCGACTTATATAAACTGAAAATTATAGAACAAAAGCTTACCGATATTGAGATAAAAGAATTAGTGAACAAATCTAATATGAATAACTATACAAATTCGCAGATGACTTCGTCTGGTATTCCTGGCGTGACTGTGGATGCAGTTAGTTATGTGCAAAAAGCTCTTCTTCCTGAACAAACAAATCCTGAAGCAGCTGCTACATTTGCCCGAATGATAGAAAGTTCACTAAAAAGTTGGTTTACGCAATTCAATTTTTTCTTACATAATTTAGCACAACTACGATTTTCGGGCGATCATAATGATGGAACATTATTGTCTTTTATTCCACGTACATATACGTAAGTTTACTATAGCATTTCGTAAAATTGTCTATAAAATTAAAAGTAAGTGTATTTTTTAATTGTTGCAGAATGCAACAAGAAGGTCAATTGACAAGTGTTCAAGTACATGGATATCAAAAACGATATGACCCTGAAAAGTATTACATGTATATTTTGCGTATACAACGAAAAGGCCATGCAGACCCCACATATTTATTCCGATCATATAAAGAATTTTGTGAATTTTATCAAAAATTGTGCATTCACTTTCCACTTGCAAAAGTTGCCAGGTAAGAAATATAAATTTATTTCAGTTTCATTTCTAATACTGTTTGTTGTATCTTTTATACATTTAAAACAAAATGTGGATTCATTTTTCTGTTGTAAAAGTTATTAGCAAGTAAAGTATAATTTCTTACGAATTTCATATTATGATACTAATTTTATTTATATTGACATTATCTGCATTAATAATATAATATTTCAATTATCATTTAATTCATTTTAATTAATTGGCATTTTATATCACATGTTTTATCATAAAAATCGTATGTGGTCATTCAATTTTTCCATTATTTATGTATGAATATCTTTATCGTTAACAGTTTTTTAATTTTTGTATAAATTCACTGAAGTTATGGTTATATATCTATTGGTTTCACTGTCTTCTACTTTTTCATTATTAAGGCGAAGTATTTAATTGTTTAAAGTCAGTGTTATTCGGCTTGTTTAAATTATCATTTGTACTCTTCTGTAATGTGGGTACAATAAATTCGGTTTGTGATATTTTTCGATAAAATTCTGGTGTAGAAGATAATTTAGATGATTTTTGTTGCATTGATATTCGAGCACGAAACCAACCCAGACCCATGTCTAATTTAAAGTCTTTATCTGAAACTAATACGAAATTTAATGTTACATATTTATTGTTTATACTATAAAATATAATATTCGGACATACCTGAAGAAATAATATCTTTCTTAAAGGAATGCACCTAACACGGTTCGGATGCACAAACAATGTTATAAACAGTTGCAACAATGATAAGCATATTGAGAATATGAAAATACGTTGATAAATTTGTTTTTAATTGAAAAGTATTTCGTATCTTGGTATCAAGAATTAGCTGTGTGTTATCTTTTCTTATACTATCTAATCAGACCAAAATTTTGATACATCGAAAACTCGTTTTGAAATAAATTCTAGGAAATAAATGACATTATTACTTTTGTTTTTAATGTTTTCTAAGGAATTGATACATTTTTTAAATTTTGTAAATAGACGAGATACAAATAGGCATAATTAAATTTATATAAATAGCAATATATTTTATGTAGCTTACCAAGTGGTATGAGTGTTGGAAGGTCTAATATAAAACAAGTTGCTGATAAACGTCGCGCAGACATCGAAAAATTCCTTGTAAGCTTATTCAAAATGACTCCAGAAATTTCACAAAGTGACTTAGTATATACTTTCTTTCATCCTTTATTACGTGATCAACAAAACGCTGATATTCATTTACGTAAAGTAAAAGGTATAGTAAAACTTACGAAATGTATTTATATACCGTTTAAAGATACTGTAAATATATTTTTACTTCTTTTTTTCAAATAGTTGGCAACTGGTGGGCTGAAAAGATAGTCAGGGATAATGTACAAAGTGGGCAAATTAAAATGTCTCTTCACTATACTCGTGGAGCATTTTATGTAATGATTCATCATGCAAGGGGTTTGCCTAAAGTAGCTAATGGGCAAGAACCAAATACATACGTAAAAGTTTATCTTAAACCTGATCCAACAAAGAAAACGAAACGGAAAACAAAAGTTGTGAAAAAGAATTGTCATCCTTCGTTCATGGAAATGGTACGAAATTTACATAAATTAATTAGTTCCTTATATTTCGTTCTTATTAAAAAAAGACATGTTCAATATATAATATATTTCTCCACTGCAGTTGGAATATAGAATGTCTTTAGATGTTATTAAAGAAAGAATTCTAGAAGCTACAATATGGAACCATGATACTTTACAAGAAAATGAATTTCTTGGTGGAATACGTTTACCACTCGGACGGCTTAACTTGACAACTGAAACAATTGAGTGGTTTTCGCTAGGAAGTATCCGATGAAGGAGTATTCATAAATTTAAGATGTTCGTTAACACTTCACGGAAGTTAGATCTATAAAAATGGAAACTTGGATTTTTTCGCACAATATTAATGATAGCATTTCTATAGTATGCACATAATAGTGCAATAAAATAAGTCGTGTCTATAAATGAACAACATTGACACATGCTTTCACATTCAGTAAACACGCTTCGTAAAACAAGTTAATTAATGTCGTAAAGTCTATTATAAAACTATATTTAACTGATGTTATAATAAGAAAGGAGGTATATTTCATAAAGTTATTCTGCCTTTTGCAAAAACTGCCAAAATATTAGAAACAAATTTCTCATAAGAAGATGTTTCATTATAAAAGTGAGTGTGAACTTCTTCAGATCATAATTTACAAATATTTGGCAACAAGTGTCAGTAAGTATAAAATAATTTGGATTCGTAATGCTAATTCTATTAGTCAAATTATATAAAAATATTTATTTATCTTATTTTTAATTTTAACTAATCTATCGATTGTAAATATATTCAAAGTACGCTACACTATTTAATTGTAGCAGATCGAATACAATGTTTCCTACATAGGTATGAGTTTGACAATATAGACTTATACACTATATATATATATATATATATACATATATACATATATATATAAATTATAAATTTTATTCAGATATAAGTTATTTGCCTATAAAATAAGTATATCAGGTGACAAGAGGACATTTTTTACTTTCATATGGAAATTTGAAATTATATATAAGAATAATCAAAATAACTTGCTACATACAGTAATAAGATCTATACATATACATGTAGAAAGGAACTACGAGTCAGTGTGTATTATGAAATTTTTATTTGTATGCAAGAGAGGGGAATGAAATTATGTAAATATGCTTTTAAATTTACCAATAATTTCGTAATCATTTTATATATCTATTGTGAATATTTAAATACTTTATCATTGAGCAGGAGTAAATTTACTGTAACGAAAATAAAGGTTTAATGTAATACATTATCGACAGGTGATTATTAGATATTGATTTAATTAACAAGTACCTTATCATAATATTTTTGTAGCATCTTTACTACACAAAGTTTATATTTTTTTATATATCTGCATTGTAAGGTGAACAGTTTCATGTTTTGCACAGAAGTAATGATATAAAATAATATATATGATCTAATCTCCTGTTGTTAATGTATTAACATCATTAATTTTAACCTTAATTTTTGTTATAAACATTTCTCAAATGCAGTGAAATTATTTAATAATACAAACTTGCGTTTTGTGTTTTTAATTGGATGAAATTTGATATCATAGCTATAAAGAAATATTGTATTTCTAAGTGTACAAGCCTTTTGCTTCTACATTAATATCATAAAATAATCATGAATTATAATGCTACTGCACGAGCTTTCTATATTCTTTCGGTTGCAATATAAGATTATAATACTAATTTTATTAATTTATTTATAGATTATCTTGGATTATATCCAAGAAAATAATCATTTGTGATTCTTCAATTTTATCGTACAGAAATATATGTAACAAAATGTCGTGATAATTTTACCGCATTTCGATAGGGTTTTTTTGTGTTAAATGCTGAATATACTCTATGTACAAACAATTTTGTACAAAAAGTTGTATCGTTTTGAAGATGTATATCACTTTACAATTTGTACCGTGACATTAAAAAGCTGCATAATAAATTGTGTTTTAGCATGTTTCATATTGTACTCTTATGTTGGTTGTTTCGTAAAATTGATTTTTCCGGATCAACTACACGGCCGATCACATGTTTCGTTCAATGAAACAGCGGTGACCCGACACGGGTTCCCCAATTCTCCTCATTTCATTCAGAACCATTTTGCTTAAGGTAGCACAAAAATTGTCAAAATAATGGAAGAATAATACTAGCATATAATTCAAGAGAATATCATATTATATGTGAATTCTCTTCAAACGATGCATTATCTACTTAAGAGGTGAAGAAACATCCATAGTATCGAAACACACATGTATAAATTGAACAGAATCAATGTTTTGTTAAACAATGTTAAAAAATAAATGAGTAAATCTTCCATCAGTAACATGAGAGAGAGGGGAACATTTAAACAGTTCTTACCACTGGTCAGCAAGTGGTCACCATTGATCATCAATCACATGCTCATAATTGGCCAATTAGTCTGTAATGGCCCCCCTTGGTCAGCAAAGGATGATCCCAACATGCAGGAAAAGAAGAGATCCACCTTCTTCGGACTCTGGTAGCAGAATGAGCGGTCACGAATGACGGAAGAGTGGAGAGAGCAGCGCCAGCTATCATGACTATCTGTTTTTCATTATTCATATGCCACATATTGTTAAGAATTGTTCAAACTGTTGCGTTGTAATGTTAAACAATGTTAAGTTTTATTTATATTAAAATTAAAAAAAGAAAAGAATTCCTGTAATTTCATTTTCCGTCTCATTTCCTCCTGTGTTTTTCAGTTGAGAAACTATTCACTGAATTAGTGTGATAGGCAAACAGACTGTAGTTGTGTTTAAATATATGTAAGTTTCGAAGTACGAATTATTTGCGTTCCTTAGTTGAAGTTGCAAATAATTTGCATTAATTGTATAATTTTATTTAAAGTTGCGAACAATGAGAATTTTTCGCGTTTGCTTTTCCAGATTCTAATTTTATGTCCATCGTATGATGTAGTAAGATATATTCATTCCATATTGTTCATAACTAATTTGACTAATGTAAAAGCATCTTGATAAATCATTTTTAGATCAATTTCTGATTTAAGCTGACCTTGACAATCATTTTATGTATTCAGGAAAAAAAGAACAAAATTTATTATACTTAAATCGCGCGCGAAATTGGCAGCTCGCGATTAACGATAACGGCGCAGCACTACTGGCGCTGCAAAGTGAAGTGATCGCGTGCGACAATTAATTCGTTTCAGTCAGTCTGTCCGCCAAATTTGTGCAAGTAAATAACTCTTAAATAGTCATTTTGCGTGCATTCTTTTGAATATAAGTTCTACTTAACGGAAATTCTTCGATCGACGAACAAATAGGAATGTTCGTCGACTCACGTATGCACTCAACGTGTTACAAATTCAAGATTATCATCTGCTACTATACATTGACAAAAGTGTGAGTTATATTTAATTTGTATATTATATCGTCATCTATCAATATGATTCTAGAGTCAAGGTATTTACGTTGTTGTCGTACTTACGTAGGCCTAGTATCTTGTTTACTTTGTTTGTATCCGCGGTTTCTACCTGAGGCATCCTTAGTTCTACGAATTAACGAAGTTTCGAAAACCAGGTTCAATCTTTCCCACCCCGCGTCAGTGTTTCGCGACAAACGAGATGCGTATTTCTAACCTGTTGATATTTTATCACTATTACTAAACGCGTTTACTTTCTATCAGTGCTTTTGCCTACTATTAATACATTTTTGATCATAAATTCAATCAATATCGTGGCAAATATTGAATTGATTTCGTACTTTTTCTCCGACATTCGATCGGTGTTAATCATTAATATGTCTATCTGAATTCAATTACGATTTCTCTCAATACAGTTTGGATTTAATCATTCCTCAATTATAATTGTTGTTTATGTACTTTAATGCATTTTTATTTCGTTTCTGTTACAATCTCTTATTGGAAATCGAAATTAACGGATTTCTGTTCAATATAGAAGCTATTCTGACAGCGGAATTCCTCCCCAATTCGCGAGCGTTGCTGGGTACAGCGAGGGGGCGCTATTCCTGCTGTAGAAATTGGCGCGATAAGACGTGTCGAGACCTGTCGGTGTTTCGCTATTAACGAGGTACGTATTTCTAACCTGTTGATACTTCATCATTATTACTACACGCGATTACTCTCTAATGGTGCTTTCGTGTAATATTAATACGTTTCTACTATAAATTGAGTCGGAATCGTGGCAAGAACTGAATCAGGTTTCGCGCGATTTCTTTGACATTCGATCGGTGTTAATTATTAACAGGTCTCTCTGAATTCAATTACGATTTCTCTCAATACAGTTTGGATTTAATCATTCCTCAATTATAATTGTTGTTTATGTACTTTAATGCATTTTTATTTCGTTTCTGTTACAATCTCTTATTGGAAATCGAAATTAACGGATTTCTGTTCAATATAGAAGCTATTCTGACAGCGGAATTCCTCCCCAATTCGCGAGCGTTGCTGGGTACAGCGAGGGGGCGCTATTCCTGCTGTAGAAATTGGCGCGATAAGACGTGTCGAGACCTGTCGGTGTTTCGCTATTAACGAGGTACGTATTTCTAACCTGTTGATACTTCATCATTATTACTACACGCGATTACTCTCTAATGGTGCTTTCGTGTAATATTAATACGTTTCTACTATAAATTGAGTCGGAATCGTGGCAAGAACTGAATCAGGTTTCGCGCGATTTCTTTGACATTCGATCGGTGTTAATTATTAACATGTCTCTCTGAATTTAATTACGATTTCTTGCAATACATTTTGGATTTAATTATTCCTCAATTATAATTATCGTTTATATACTTTAATGCATATTTATTTCGTTTCTGTTATAATCTCTTATTGGAAATCGAAATTAACGGATTTCTGTTCGATATAGAAGCTATTCTGACAGCGGAACTCCTCCCCAATTCGCGAGCGTTGCTGGGTACAGCGAGGGGGCGCCATTCCTGCTGTAGAAATTGGCGCGATAAGACGTGTCGAGACCTGTCGGTGTTTCGCTATTAATGAGGTACGTATTTCTAACCTGTTGATACTTCATCATTATTACCACACGCGTTTACTCTCTAACGGTGCTTTCGTGTAATATTAATACGTTTCCACTATAAATTGAATCGGAATCGTGGCAAGAACTGAATCAGGTTTCGCGCGATTTCTTTGACATTCGATCGGTGTTAATTATTAACATGGCTCTCTGAATTCAATTACGATTTCTTGCAATACAGTTTGGATTTAATCATTCCTCAATTATAATTGTCGTTCTTGTATATTAATACATTTTTATTTCGTTTTTCTCACAGTCTCTTATTGGAAATCGAAATCAACGGACTTTTGTTCGAAATAGAAGCTATTCTGGCAGCGGAATTCCTCCCCAATTCACGAGCGTTACAGTGTACAGAAAGGGGGCGCCATTCCTCCTGTAAAAATTGGTTGTAAGATTGGTAAAATTTAATATACATTTATACATTCTTTATATATTTTACATTTTATCTTGTTATTTGTTAGAAGAATCACATGTCAGTGTTCAGATTAAAAAATAAATCATTTTTTAATTTGCTCTATAATCGATTTCGATTAATTAGTAAATTAAATGGGAATTTATAGTTATATATTTTTATCTATTTTCTACATTAACGGTACATTGGAATGGTTTATATTTAACTGTTTTCTGATCGGGGGTATTATTTATTTAATTGATTGTGTACAATTCTGTCTTTATAAATTGTGGTTAATTGCAATTTGCATGCATATTTCGATGCAAGTTTTAAGAAAATGTAGAATCTACGTACTTGGGATGTGCTATTCAGGCGTAAATAATCATCAAACTTTAATTGTTGCAAATTTCGGAATATATATAAAAATTACGAGATATTCAAACATTCGATAAAATAAATAAAACTATTTCGACAACTCTAACTGTAAAAGTTAGTGGTATTACATTTATAAATTGAATAATTATTACTTTAAAGTAATTATTTTCTTGGATAATATTTTATATGTAGTCACGACAAACTGTATTAGCAATTCTAAATAAAGCAGTATTTCTGTTAATGAACATCGAATAAGGAAGAAGAAAAAACAACTGATAGGAAAGGCACACGTGTGCTCGTTATATTTCTTGTATCTTCTTCCATCTTTCTTTTCAGCATTCTTTTTCAGCTTTGTTGGCCGCGCGCAAGGCGGCCGGTAGATTCAGTGTTTACTGCGTAGCAACAGTTTGTTTTTCAGGGTAAAGTGACCCTGAGTAAGTTGTCGTACAAACGTAGTCAGGCAAACGTGATAGTAGAAGCAGTGTTTCCTACGCAATTTTAATGTATTTCCAGAGCATCGTGGCTCTCCTTGTTTTCTGAATCGCGAGAATAGACTCATTTGTTCGTCGTTTTCAATCTTCGGTCGCGGTAATCTAATTTAATAGTTTCTAATAAAATTAGTTATTTTTTCAATTTGAAATTTAAACTCCTCGTTACCGATAATAGAGTCAGTGTATCACTGAAGAGGATTGTTGGGCGATGCTCTGCGAGCCAACAATGTAAGTATGAATTTATACTTGCAAAAATATTTATAAAAATCTTTATAATTTTAACAATAGATTATAATTGTTTTCTTGCAGTCTTTTTACAGTCTTTGAACCTGATCCCTACATCCTAGAAACTAGCAGGACCATCCTGGCTGATGGATGACTTCTTTGATGACTTCTACTGGGCAGCATCGCCATCATGCAATCATCATTGGTGAGTCGCATGTTATTTGTGTTCCTCTGGTCCCCAATCATGTTGTAGAACGAAAGGTTCGAATCAACACGGGTGACTGGTTGTATACTTAATATTTTTGACGAGTTAAGTGACCGCGGGTATTTTCAATACCCGTGAAGAATAACTTGTGTTTGTTTATTATTTAGTTTAGGCTAGGGTTTTCTTGTACTTGAAGTTTTTTAATACGATAAACTATTTTTAATAAAAATATCTAGATTGAAAATATAATATAGAGTAACAAAATAAATAATGTTTATAATGTAAATCGAATATAGTAATATTTTTATTTACAAATTAAATTCATATATTTTTAATACAATTATTATTGAGTATATAGTATTCAACATTGATTGCAATTTTTATATTTTTCCTGTTCCAAGTTCAAATGTAAATTCATGATTTTGTATAGAAGATATCAATCTTTCTTTATTTATTACAAAATATCACGTTTCATTTAATGTACAAGAAAACGTTTCGCGATCGGTATATTCTCGAGCCAAAGCAACATCTATTGTTTACTGATTTCATATTTTAAAAAGTCGCTTTGACGACAGAGTCGCCGTTAGGTTGAATAATTTAATTAGTTAACTTAAACAATTTGTTCAAAACTTTCAAAGTAAATTATTTTATTATAAAATCACTCTTAAAGTTTTTTTCCTTGATTGAATTTTAATCAGACTAATTTTCACAAATAGCATTTCTTAATTTCAAATCTAAAATTTTTTATTCTTGATTTATTACAACGAAAAAGTCGAATCATTATATCTGAAAAATGAAATAAGAAATAACGATGAAATATTAGCCCGTTATATTGCTTATTAATTACTGCTTCTAGTTCAGGATTTTCAGGCTAATCCTTCCGTGTTCGTTGCCTAAGTTCATGCACATGCTCAGGTGCTATTTGCATGAGCGAAGGCAACGGGCACGATGACTTAGTTTATAACAATTTCTAATAATGTATTGGCGACTGGCATTGGCTAGTGTATCGTGCACGGTGTACTTTCCACATATGTGTGTGTGGTTAGGCTGTGGGAAGTGCGCCGTTTCAGAAGTTTTTATAATTATAATTTACATACAGAATTTTCTAACATTAGATTTGTATTAGTTAAAAATAATAATGTTAAATTACCGTTTATTATTTATTCGACAATTGTTGATGTTGCACTCACGACAGAAATATTATAAAGTGCTTAATAAATTAGCTTCTCAATTTTATACAATCATACGTGTATACAATACATTTTATTGAAGACTATATTACATAGATTGAGACGTTCTATATATAAATGTTTAAGTATATAATAGAAATACGCAATGGTCACTAGGTTTTGTCAGTCGATTTCAGGAAATGGTACGTACATTTAGAGTATGAATGAAGTCAGTTATGTCCGGGTGTCGGAGGAACCCCGGGGAGTCCTCTCTAGTTTAGGTCGCGCCCGGACATAGTGTATGAGAACCGTGGAGTGTATGTTTGAGAGACTGAGTTTTGCAATTTTTTAAATATAGGGTTAGGTAGGTAGGTAACTTTCTGGTATGTGTGCTAGATTTAAGTAGGTAGGGTCAGGGCAGGGCTGTCACATTAGTCACTCGGGTAGGCGCGTTTCGCGTGGCAGTTCTGTTCCTGTAGTTACGATTTCGAGAGTAGAAATCTTGCTGATTCAAACAGTGCATGCTGTTTGTTTTAGCTTTAGTTTCGACTCCTCGAATCGCGCGACTCTTAAAGTTGCTCTCTCGCGCTCGCGGTCGTGATTAGGTCCCTTACGAAACGCTCGTCCCGCTCGAGATTCACCACGTATGCTCGACCAACAATTCGTATATTGTTGGAAGACTACGTATTGCACGAAATCTCGAGCCAAGTCTTAAGTAAGTTTCAGGCTTCGGCAGGACCGCCGAAGAGAGAAAAGGCTCTATATGAGCTGAAGAGGCCCTGACAAACTGTTTCAAGAGTGGGCTACAACAAATGGCTTTTCATCTTCATCCTCGGATGAGGATGGAAAGTCATTCCTGTTACTACTTTGTCACTTAACTCGTCAGTAATTTTGTAGTTAATTTGTATTTTTGGCTGGCTCACGTATGCATGTACTTGGTACATGATTGCACCATACATGCTAGCCATCAGGGCAACTCGCGGTTATGATATACATAGAGTTGCGAATATCCAATAATCGCGTTTGCCAATAGAGTTGCGAATTACTGTTTTTCGTGTTTCCTTTTCAGAGTAGTGTTGCGACTAGATACGATTCGCGATTGTATTTTATGCAAACTTAAGTGCTGAAAGTTTGCTTTAAAAATAGCATTGCGTATGATTGATAAACGCGATTGTTCGTAGAGTTGCGAATTACTATTTTTCGCGTTTGCTTTTCAGGGTAGTGTTGCGAACAATCACGATTCGCGTTGCATTTTTACTCTTTTGTACACATAATGGATATCAACCGCGTTTGCAATTTTCATATTATAAATTAGCGTTGCGATCTTGATTAATCGTGCGATTTTTTATTTAGCGTTGCGATATTTTCAATGCCCAAATTCTACCCCAATTGTAGTACTAGTAGTAGTTAGTTTATTTTGTGGCCAGTACATGTAAATTTACATGTACCATTAGCCCCTGATTACAGTTAGAGTTGCGAATAATATACAATGTTCGCGTTTGCTCGTAAAGTTGCGAATAAATATTTATCGCGTTGATATGTTAGTGTTGCGAATAAATACGATTCGCGATTATTTTTATGCAAACCTAGGAACCGGGTGTTTGCTTTAAATATAGCGTTGCGATTGATTAGTAAACGCGATTGCTATTAGAGTTGCGAATTACTATTTTTCGCGTTTGCTTTTCAGGGTAGTGTTGCGAATAATAACCATTCGCGGTTGCTTTTATTCTTATAAATCGCGTTTGGAATTTTTCTATTATATATTAGTGTTGCGATTGTTGAGTTATCGCGTTGTTTGGCCCGTAGTGTTGCGATATTTAAAATATCTACCTTCATCCCAATATGTGCCACTGTAGTTAATAGTAGTTTGCAGTAGTTAGTTTATTTTGTGCATGTATGTTTGCAGCAACCACACCGCCAGCACCTGGTCCACTATTTTGGGCAAAACGCGATTTTTATTAGCGTTGCGAGACATAAATATAATAATGCCATTAAAGATAGAGTTGCGAAAAATATGCAATAATCGCGTTTGTTTGTAGAGTTGCGAGTTATTATTTTTCGCGTTTCCTTTTCAGGGTAGCGTTGCGAATTCCATACGCGATTGCTTTTATTGTTATTTAAGAATAGTGTTGCGAAATCACTGATCGGTTTGTTCTTAGCGTTGCGAATTACTATTTTTCGCGTTTACTTTTCAGGGTAGTGTTGCGAATAATCACCATTCGCGGTTGCTTTTATTCTTATAAATCGCATTTGTAATTTTTATATTATAAATTATCGTTGCGATCTTGATTTATCGCGGTTTCATTAATTAGTGTTGCGATCTAATGCCCAAAATCTGATGCTGGCCACTGCTGCAAGATCATCAAGACGCAGCTGGACTACAAAGCCTCGGATGACAACTTGATTATTAAAAATAGTGTTGCGTATTATTTAATATGGATGCACGCGATTTAATTTATAAAGAAACCCTGCATGGTTCATCTTGCGAATAATAAGCATCCCTCGCGATTTTTGTATTTTATAAATTAGCGTTGCGAAAGAAAGAATGGTCCACTCACGGGTTGTTTGAATTTCTAAGTGGACAATTTATTCTATGTGAAATATATCTTTTTTTTTATATATTTCTCAATGGAAATACTGCTTTAAAATATTGTTGTATACAGACCAAATGTTTTGTTCTTTATAACGTGTAAAAATTTGTTATTTTTATGAATGCATTTTTATCACAGATTTGTGATGCATTTAAAGAAGCTATATTGTGTTTAAATTGATCGTAGATCGTAATATTTATTTATAGATAGTGGATTTTTTTATAAACATTCGGAATTCTTTGCATAGATCCAAGTTTGTTCGCGATCATTGTTTTAATCGATGGAAAATCAAATGCTTGCATCAAAAGAGCATGCAAATTGCAATGTAATATTTCATATTGAGAGTTAATTACCATGTAGAATCGATATTTGTGTTCGTTATATCTTGTACGAACCTAACTTAGTTTTCAATACAGTAAAATATAATTATTGCAATATATACGTCTTGAAAAATCTTTCTAAATGTCTTCGACGTTGTTTCCTTCGTCGTGTAATATTTAAAGTATATATTCTTATAAATATCTATCACTATATATCAAAAATGAAATTTAATTCACGTATTTGATAAAAAGAAAATTCTTTGATTACTCAATTTTGCAGTTGCCAAGTTTACTTGAAAAATGAAACGAAATATAAAATTTACGGTAATGAATGGATAAAAAGTTCAATTTATTCGATATTAATCTTAACACTGAGACGAATTTAGCTTTTCATTCAAATTCGATTACGCAATATTTATGTTTTTAAACTTCACGCGTGAAAGATCTATTTTTTTCTGTGTTCACTAATGCAGTTTCATTTCAGCTACTAATCCTTTGAAGAAGTTCATTTTACAGAGTATGTGAGCATATTTCGACTAAAAATATACATAGAATACGGAAAATGGAAAGACTCGTTATGAATTGTAAAATACAATTGGTAAAAGTTACTAGAAGATACGAGAGTCAAACTTAATCGTACTTAGGGAAATACCTATCTCGTACAATTCTATTGATTGTCTCAGTTTATGTTTCAGGAAAACATCGAGGGATTAACAAAGACAACAAGAAGAAAATATCTTTTCATATTTCTACAGATTGCGTTAGAATATAAGTATAAATGTATAGTTAAGTTATTATTATTAGTGGCCACTATAGGTACCTACATTATAAAATAAAAAAGCGAGCGCTACAACGTTTTATTAGATACTAGCGAAATAAAAACGTACGTTTAGGTAGGACCAATTAATATTAAGCCACTGGACAGTGTTCATACGTGCAGTCGCACATTACTACTTCGTTTTTCAGTGTCTTATTAGACACTGCTATACATATGTATACATATACACAAATACATAATGATATTTATGTATCATTTATGTATCTATTTCGTTCATCGAAAACATGTGGTGGATTATCTCACATGTATCGACGTTTTGTTTGGTTTTCATATACCTTACATACAAATACATAATGATATTTATGTATCATTTATGTATCCATTTCGTTCATCGAAAACATGTGGTGGATTATCTCACATGTATCGACGTTTTGTTTGGTTTTCATACACCTTACATACAAATACATAATGATATTTATGTATCATTTATGTATCTATTTCGTTCATTGAAAACATGTGGTGAATTATCTCACATGTATCGATGTTTTGTTAGGTTTTTGGCCTTTTTATCAAGCAATTCTTCTCAAAATTCTCTCTTTGTCGTTCATTTTTATCGACAGTCGAATTTCGATAGCTTTTCTCTTAAGAGAAAATATCCAAAGATATTAGGATTCCTCGCCAATGGAGGGTGGTTGGGGTGAGGATAGGGTGGGTCTCCATTCGCAGCAACCTCCACGCGGTGAGACCTGGGTCATTATTATTTAGTATGTAATTAATTGTATTGTTTGTTACTGTATAATATAATTATGTAATAATTAATTACATAGCAAATAATATGAGCTGATGGCTGCGATTTTCCGTGTATAGTTTAGTATAAATGTAGCTTCTTCATCAGATCCAAAGCGATCTAGTTTTAATTCTTCTAGTTGATAGCGTTATAGTTTAATTTCATTCTGAATCATTAATTGGATTACACACCGACATAGTATTGAGCGATTAATTACATTAAAATCAATCGATTGAATTTCTCCAATGAAATTATTCGATTGATGCCCAACTCTGGACGATAGAGCTTCCATTCTCTTAAAAAAACAAAAGAATCTCCGTAATATCATTTCTTACCATGATAAGCGCTACAATTGCTTTCTATACTCTGTTGGTAACGTTGCGAGTGACACGGAAATGATAATGGGGCTCTAAAACTCCCGAAAAATAGGCGGAAAAAATCTTTTGGATGCAACATCCACTCGTATACCTTGTTTGTGACTTTACATTCAAGGCGATTATTTTTTAAATGGTAACCACAGACGAGGTATACGAGTATACTTGATAGTGTCGTAGCTCTCGTCACGTTTAATTCTAGTTTTAGTTCTTGATGACGCTGCAGTCTTATTCTATGGTGAATCGATAACGTTGGACGCAATACTGAAACGGTAAAAAGACTAGTGTAGAATTTTCCAAACCTTTTTTTTATTTGTGATCTCCTGAGTTTTATTTATTTGTGATATTTATCACATCTATCGCGGTCATTGACGAAAATTACAGTATACTAGTTGTTATAAATAATAAATTAAGTCATTATAACAATATTTAGCTCATAATAATTACACGTAAAGTTAAACGGCGATAAGTGCCAAGACAAAATCATTTTAAACAAATTTCGTTATCGTTTCGTCCCTGTTAAAGAGTCTTCCGTTTCATTACTTGGGCGTTTGCTTTTATTTGATGTGTTTCTAGGTTTGCTAGTTTTACCGACTTGAGTGGTTCAGTTAATTATAGTTCCAGAAATCACCGTTTTTTCAATGAGGAGATTGCTCTAGAATCACAAATTTTTTAGGAAATCTCAATAATTCTATAGCTTGTCTGTGCTTATACAATTTTTATTTTCTCGAACTATCAACAGAACAATATAAAAGTAAAAACTATACAAGTAAATATAATTAATCTCAGAGACAATATCAAAACAGTTAACAGGTTAATACTCGTTAAGAACACTTGCCAAAACACAGTCCATGTATTGTATAGAATATTGAAGTATTACATACAGTTACTAGTCTGAGAAAAATAAATTTGCAGATTCAATGATACTTTAAAATTGAATTAATCATTTTGGATATGTGTGCTTTGAGTCAACGACGTATAAAACTAATTTGATTGAATATTCTTTGTCTGAAAAGTTGATAGTCATCGGAAGAGTTTTGATTATTTTATTAGACAAAATTTCGCATATAATAAACGGTCTGCGTCCGCCCTTGGGTTCGACTGCCCAGATGGCGGACACTTTTTACACCCCCGCCAGGAACACCCCTGGACGACCACTCACTGAGTACACATGGGGTGATACGATCGAATGTTGTCAATCGTTTCATTAAATTATACTCGCGCCATGTCCAGAAAACTATGGTCTTGTGGGACTCGCTAGCGAGTTTAGCGTGACAGTCAACGCATCATACATGAGCCCAATGACGAGGCAATAACAACAAAACAACACAGCGTTCATCTGCTGTCATATTACAATAGAACGATTATCAGAACTAATTGGGTGACAAATTTGTTCCGGTAATCGATCTAGGAAAACTATATTTGCAATTGTGCCATAAAACAACAGGAAAGAAAATAATTTTGAAAAATGTAATACCAAAGGCCAATCAATAATTTGTCAATTAGGTCATCTCATAAATCGTGTCGTTTTTCAACGCTAACTTTAAGTATAGAACAATGGTATTTATATCTATTTTTAATCCGTGATAACTCCCTCCTTCGTATAATATTGAGCTGCGCATACCGTGTTTCAAAACCCATCGTACGATAAATTCCTATTCATTATTGCACATACCAATCGCAAAAAATATACATATACATATACAGCGCGTGCGGCCACCCCTGGGAAAAATTTTAATGGGAGTTTCTAGAGGTCAAAATCAGACGAAAATCAAGAATACCAATTTGCTAATGGAGGCTTCGTTAAAAAGTTATTAACGTTTAAAGTTCCGCCCGTACTGAATTTTTTTTTCGAAAATGGGCAGGATTTCGGTGGTATGTGTATTGACCAAAAATGACTGTAATCAACCCCTGCAACTAAAAATATTTTTTCCAGAACGATTTGAAATTTTTTTTTTTCGTCGAAAAATTTAGACACCTATCCGAATTTTTTTCTCGATAATGCGTAGGATTTCGGGAGTATGTGTATTCACAAAAAATGATTGTAATCGATCTGCACAACCAAATGTAATTTTTTCAGAATGATTTGAAATTTTTTAATTTAATTGTTTAATAACTTTTTAACGAAGCCTCGATCAAGAAATTGATATTTTTGATTTTCGTCTTATTTTGACCTCCAGAATCTCCCATTAAAATTTTTTCCAAGGTTGACCGAACACCCTGTATACGTATACATATGTATAAGATATTTTTCTGGACTATTTACAAGAGATACAGTTATTCGTTCTCTAAAAGAAAGTAATCGCTTTTAATTAAACAGCGAAAGGGTTGAGTCGGATTGCTTTATAGTTATACCATCGGCGACGGTCTGTACGCGTTTAAATGTACAAATACCGAGAGGATGCTTCTTACAAAAATCGATCTCGTTGCACCGGCAAAGTGTGCCCCGACGAGTGACCCTACTTTCACAGTTGACCCCATTCCATGGTTCGCTTCGAAATAACCCGATGGAAGGGCCCTGTTTGTTCTGCGCGTCCTCGAACGAAGCACCCCTGGACCGACGAAGGCGGGAGAGAAACGAACCGGGCACGAGAGGAGTTGCGCGGATCGTTGCAGAAAAATTACCGGTTATTGTCGGAGACTCGTCGATGCTGGGGCTACCTTGAGGGTCGTGATCGGCGTCTGCGAACATTGGCGAGCTGGAAGGGTTAGAGCGTGAGAGCTCTCCAGGAGGCACGATAATTACCCCCAAGCGGTCAGCATCGACGGCATAGCGAGGCTCCAACCCCACTTTTCGGTGTACCAGGATCCTATATTCCCCGTCTTTGCATTCAGCGAAACGGATTAACGGACACATTGAACCGACTAGTGTCAAGTAGACCACCCCCTTTTTTCACGGATACCACTTGTCGCAATTTTCGACCGACGCCTATGGTACTAAACATTTCGACGCGTTCGGAAACAAAGGAGGGAGTGTAATTACTTCCTCCACCCACCTGTTACAAATTTTTAGTTATTATTTGCAAAGCTGACGACCTTGAACATTCTAACAAGTATCTCTTACAGTCAATGGAGTATCTACCTGTTGTTTTATAGCATTTAGTATAACTTAATTGTAAATAATTTTTCACCGTGAGTTTGAAGTGCCGGTCACCGGTGACCACCGTGGCGGTCAATGTGCCAACTAGTAGGGGAAGTTCTCCTAGTACCGGACAGTTAAGGTTTTTTTTAAATCATTCAAAAAATATAATATTTTGTGCCTTCTATACTGTTTTATTTCTAATTTAACAATATTAGAAATTAATATAAAACAACAAAACAAATAATATTATTATAATAGTTAACTGAAACTTTGGTTAAACTTTGGTATAGAATTTCAACAGATTATTAGGTATCCCCTAGTACATACCGGACATAGCATAAGCTCAGAACGTAACTCAAAACAGTTTCAATGCAATTTACAGAAATCGTAAACATAGTTAACATAGTCTAGTTCGTTGCTTTCTAAACAAATCATGCAAATGGTTTCCAAATTTGATTCTCGTAGTTTGAATGTTCTCTTTCTCCTTGGTCAATAATTTATTTATTTACTTTCACATCTTCAAGAGAGATACTTTCAGAATTATTTTGTAAATATTATCAGCAAAACTAGTAGATGGCTGCACGTCTAATATCTTCTCATCTTTTTCTCTAGGATCTTCAGATCCCATCGTAGAAGTCAAAGTTTGCTAATTCCTTATTAATTCATGTAGAATATTTGTCATTTCACAACCTGTATAATCAACGTCTGAGAATATATTCCTATCCCGAGAATAAATTCCAGTATATTTGAAGCCATTAGTACGAATATGAATAAGCAAAATTTTAAATTGCAGTGTCCGGTAATAGGTGACGATGATCTGTCCGGAACCAGGGGACAGGAAAGCCATAAAGAAAAGTTTGTTTTATAAAAACTAGTGCACTATGTATACAAAATACAAAGCTAATTAAAAAAGTACTTACCAAAATATATAATAATACCATTCACGCGTATTTTCATTACAAAAATTGAGAGGTATAGTAGTGTATAATTTGTACGATACACTAGCTTCTAATTAGACACAACAATCAACTGATTTTTTTAGCTGTGTACGCGCGACTAGAACATGGCGAAACTTGATCATCGTTTATTCTATCCCTACTATTGTTTATACGAAATAACGATCTCATAGCGTTTCACAGTTTAAAGATATCGCTACTGTCCGGTACTAGGTGCCATTCGGTTTTATAAGTTAGCTCACCGATTTAAAGGTTAACCATCCAAGGATACTTTTTCATTACCTATACAATCGCTGGAAGCTCGTATTTGCATCTTTTCTGGAAGTGTCAACTGCTGGTACTTTTACCGTACAAACGGCTCGCTTGTTTCGTAATTAATCCGCGACGTTATTTTTACCGTGTCCCCGCTATAATTACAGCGTGTCCAGTTCTGCGAGTTTCAGGAAACGACAGATGTCTTACGCAAGACGACGGGGGGATCGTCTTTCCGTGCACATCGCGTTCGCTAACTGTCATCGCAATGGAGAAACGACGTCCCAGAGACGCGTCGAACTTTTAGCCATTGTGCAATTAAGTACATGCAAAGTCCTAGTTAATCCGACATACTTACTTTAAACACGTACCGTGAATACGAAGGCGCCTCGTCGTGTAATCCCGCACGTGTGACGGTATAATTAAATATTTGTAAACAGAGAAAAGGGATTCCGTCGCGAACACTCGAGTTCTCGGCTAATTAGGGCGGCGATGAACTTAATCGCATCGCGCGAGTTTGTCACAAAGGTGTCCCGACAAGAGAAGTTCGAATGACCGGTTTCCTCTTGTGCTGGCAATCTTAAACTCGTGATATCTGGAACCTGGAATCTCGGAGTTTTGGTCAACGGAAACGGGTTCAACTTAGGGTGACCAAATTAACGTAACCGAAAATTGGGACGCAGGACGATTAAATAGAAATTAACAAAATTACAAACATTTACAAAGTGGAATACGCTTTCAAAGAGTTCGTACGTCCGGATTTCTAATCAATCGATACAAAAATCTTGTAAATGTGTTGATTCAGTTGTTTATTTACAACAAATGTCCTCGTTTCAAGCTGAATTATGATCATACAACGTTTGCATTCCAAAAACGAAATTTATTATGCAACAACCTAATAACATGCCAACGGGTCTGCGCGATGTTGGAATTACGTTATTTGAAATACGATCTCGTATGGTACGTCAGTCTCATGGTTATTTCATTTTTGATGTACAATTTTGTTATTTTATTCTTATACATATACGCGCGTAGAAAATTCAAAAATTTCGCTCTTACAAATTATAAATAGGTGTATTAAAGTTTTGATTATTTTACATTTGTGAACTGCGGCGGTTTAAATAGTAGCAGAAGAAAAGAAAAGGAATAATATAAATATGTTTTCAAATGAGAGATCGTATAATCGGTCAAGGAGTGAAAAACGAATGAAGAAATCATTTGAAACGATTAAAATTCAGATATTTGTTTTTTTCGTTCGATGGGTGGGGTGGGGGTGGGGGGATTGAAATCTCTACAGCCCCGTTGTCCTTGTATTATCCGCCAGTGCTTGTAACCGGATTCGAACTCGAATTTTTCGCGACCGATATACCAAGTTGTCGGGCAAAATCTCATTTCGCGTCTAACCTTCGACACATGGGACTGCGAGGAGGAACAAGCGCGTGCACGCGTGCGTATCGATCGTTGCGCGATGCAATTCCCGGTGCAAATAAATTTCCCCGATGTTGTCCGTACGAACATAAAAGTCTTTCTTGAACGTACTGTGCCAGCCAAATCGACTGCACAATATCCATGTTCTCGTTATTGCTTATGCATCTCAGTTTCTTTGCTACCGCGAGCAGTTAGCGAAGTGGCTGCGAAACAAATCTCCTACCCTGTAAGGGATAAGAGGGTTAAGTAACGGGCGACGCTTTAAATCAGGCTAAACGAATTTCGCATCGCGACTGTCGCGAGTTCGCATTCTCGTTTTTACGAGCAGCCGAGCGTCGCCAGCGGAACAGAGAGGAAGAATGAAAGAGGGAAAAAGGAAAAAATCGATAGTACGAGAAAGAGATGATATCTCGTTTAAAGACGGAGATGCGAACGGAATCGGAATTCGGTACAGTGGTGCATGTCTACGGTAATGATTCTTACAATGAACCCCCATACGTGATTCGTAAGTTGATCGTTTCTAGCCCTCCCAACCCGGGAATCCCCCTTGGAGGATCTTTGTCGGATCTTGCCAACTGGCATTTAAAGATCACAGCTTATTTATTCTGGGAAAGAGATCCTTAAAAATATGCTATTTAATTATTATTGAATTATAAAATTATGTTTAACTTCAAAATTCGTATAGTTTATGCTATATTTATGGTTGTTTTTGCACGTAAAATTCCACTCTTTTCATATATACAGTAATGATTCTTAAAATGAACATCAGACGTGACTCTTAAGTTGATCATTTCTATCCCTCCCAACTGGGTGTTTCCTCTTAGAGCTAGTGAAGTGTGAAAAACGCATTTAAAAAACGATACGAGCTGGGATATCGGCGACGATTTGTGTAAATGACAATGCTGTTTTTCTCTAAGGCGACTCCGAGGGTTTACGATATCGCTGTACGAGAGATGAACATGCCAACCCCCGAACGATGTTCATATTAAGAATCATTACTATAACAAGTTGGGTTTACGTTACACTTTCGCGTGAATAGAGATACTTGTAGGTCGTCTAAATTGCTATTTGACAAAGTCCAAATTCCAGATGAATTTTTAACCAAAAGAAAAGTTTCTTAGAAATTATACAATTTTAATTTATTGGCATTGACTAGTCGAGGTTAAGTGGAAACTGTCAAAGTTTATGTTGATTTGCCACGAATATTTGAATACAGTTAGTCTCCCGTAAATCTTCAGAATCTTCGAAGTCAATTTATTCGGAAATGAACATTTCTTTGGAAAGATATCACTGTACTATCCCTTTGTACCACCGATTCGGAGACACCCTGTATAATGGTTTCGCGAGCAGCATGGCGAGTCGACGTGGTTTCGTGACTGGGGGACTCGAGTTCGTGACTCATTCGTGACTGTGATTGGGATCTGACCTCGTCGGTGCACGAATTAACCATTACATTAAACTTCGAACGGTAGCTGAAAAAGGACCGAGAGAGAGAGAGAGAGAGAGAGAGAGAGCGCCGCATTCGCCGGTTAACGGGTCGAAATTATCGCGGGAAATTTGGTCGATTATCGGGGTAATAGAGAAAATTACTTTTCCGTCGTCTTTCGAATAGTAGCGCACATAAGTCGCGCCACTGCCGATGTAGACGCCGTGGAGGGGATAAAAGTGGCAGCGAACGATCATCGACAGACTTTCACGATTACACCACTTCGTATCGGATTCCAAATGGTCGGTGAATTTCTTTAATTTTTCTTGAACGCGACGCGTAGCGGAACGAAGACAGGATTTGGTACGATAAGGTTGCTTAAATTGGACCATTTTCGACATTTTCTTCAATTATAATATCAGGTCATCCCCATGCGTTCGTTCTATTCGTTCTTCTTAAGTTATATTGCTTAGAAAATGCAATTTATTCAGAGAAAATCAGATATATTTAAAATACCAATGTCAAGGATTATAGAGATTTGAGGAAAAATGGCGGTGGTGTCGAAGTTCTACAACAGCATGCATATCTTTCTTCGTATGCAATGAAAAAGAACATTTAGTAACCGGAAATGAGAAATTGATCATATAGAATTCTCGATAAAAATGTTGAACTGTTAAATAAAAATATCCCAAATTAGGTTTACATTTTTATAAAATTTTTATGTGTGTTTGGTGTTATCGAGACATTTTGTATTTTGAATCAAAACCATATAATGAAACTATTACGTCTAATAGAAACTTTGATTAATTAACAACAGAGGGCTACGTTCAACTTGTCTTTCTCACAAGTGCTTGATCTTGTGCATTTCCAAAACGTTTATCGTCTAGTAAGGCGTGTTGCTTTACTTGCATTTATGTATTCGTAATGTGCATTGACGGGGTAAAATTATGTTTCAATTTTAGGTCTTCCGATATCCTAAAACGACAAAAAAAAACTTCTCGCGCAATTAGCTTCAATTGCAACTCGTTTCAGACGTTGGATCAACTGAAGCGATATTTTTTCATAAACAGAGAATGAACAAGCAAATTGGCGCAAGCTAGTTTAGACCGTACAAAGTAATTCCAGTTCCGCTTCCCTGTTTGAGAATTAATGCTTCTAATGCATTTTCAAGCAAGCAATCTTTGCTGGTTCGTTTGTACGCGACTCATTGCGCCGTGCCAGACGAAGGGACGAAAATAAAGCCGCCGCGAAATTCGCGTTCAAACGATAGCAATGCCCGGTTTGATGAAAATATTAACCGATTCGACGGATGGGCGATCCTCGGTCGAGCGTAGTTCGCAGAAACCAAGAAAGATGGAAGAGAAACAGCGAAACGGGCCAACGTGCTACAATTTCGTGTCAGCCGTATCATGGCCGTTGTCCAAAATCGACTGTACAGCCATCGTGTGACATTAATTTGCAGCTACATTAAATGCATCCTCACGTTGACGTTGTATCGATCATTTTCGTTCCGTCACGTACTCGTTCTTGAAAAGCCTACGCGACATAGACTCTTATTCGATCGACGAGGACGAGTCACTGTTTTTAAAAGTTTGATTTATTTTTATTTTTGGCCATTGTCGGATCCAAATATAGTAATCTCTCGTTAATTTTTCTCTGGGTATTGTTCGCGGAGTCATCCTCACCAATTTTTGGAATTGAGTATTCATACATAAGAATAACTATATTTCTTTGAGAAACGGAGTTTAAAAATAAGGAAGAAGAAATAAATAAGGGGCAGATTTTGGAAGCACTATTATGAAAGTACTATTATTAACGAATCAGCCTGTGCTGTTTTCAAGTTGAGCTACCATACGAAAATCATGCAAATTCTAAAGCAGTATGTACTTTGATTTTTGAACGATTTTAGAATCCTCAGAATAAACAAACGTTAAGCATTGTTCGCTATTTCAGTTATTCTCAGTATCTTTCGCTTTTGCTTAATTAGTTCATCAGTGTATGATCACTGCAGGATCACTGTACGATGTCGAGTAAAGGGTTGAATCAGGCATTGACGTGTGGCGACACCTCTCGTACTCGTCAACAGAGGGACCGTTCTCTCACAAGTACTCGATCGTCCCTTCCTTATATATACGCTCATTTCACTTATATACGCTCCTCGATCAATCATTCAATGTCTTGGCGACTAAGCCAGGACCTAATAGGATTGTCTTAATAATGAGTCCCATTATAGCAGGCCCAGGACCTTTTACAAACCGCTACAAACAAAAATTTGGTTCATCCAGACAACTGGAGACGTGGGTAAAGGTTAGTTTACGAAGGGAATCAATAGTTTTCGTTGGTCATTCGCGAATGAAATCTGCCCAGCATCGAACCGTAGGATTCTCGTTGAGAATCTCTGCTCTAAATGAAGGAACATCGACTAAAATGTTCGCAGCGCGTGTCTTCGCGTGTTCGATAATTAAAGCGGTGAAAGGGAAGCTGGCAAAGGTACCCGGTCGTCTGGTCTCGTCTCGTCTCGTCTCGTCTCGTCTCGTCTCGTTGCACTCCGTCGTATGCTCGTCTCGACTCGTTTCGATGTCGATTCACGCAATCCACCGATGACTCAGTTTAGTTACTCTTTCCTTCGTCTCCGTTTCTCCTCGGGGGTGGACCGTGTCATGGGATATCGGGTATGCGGCTGAAGACTTTGGTAAACATCTCGCGAGACGTGATTCTCGAGGTTCGTTAAGTCCGTCATAGATGAAGCAAGAGAAACGAGAGCCAGTGGGCGGCGAAAACAAGGATGCAAAAAGAATGCTCTCGAAGAAACGGGAGATCATATTTAAAAGCAGAGACGGGGGTAAACTTCTTACCTGGATGAAAATGTCCAATAACGAAAGAAAAATAAACAATCGTTGCTCGTTAAATAGAAATAGAAATTTCTATTATAGAATGAAACGCAGGTAGTAAAGGAAGAATTTTGTCTTCAAATATTTTTTAAACGAAAGGATATAAATACATATTTTTTTTTATTAATAATGTGTTCAATCTCTTCAGTATTAGTCAAACGATCAGCCCTAATATTTTCATACGTTTCTTGTCTTATGACGTTTTCGATCTGCTTAATTGTCGTTGGTTTGTTTGTATAGATTTTTTACATATTTGTATTGAAACGCAATTTCTCTTTGAATGAGGAAGTATGTATATTCATTATATTAATCAAATTCAACGTAAATTGCTAATAAATAATAGTTTCGAGTTCTGTAACTTTGCATATGTATTTGACACGCGTCAAATCGACATAAATTTAGTATTAAACTAGGAGTATTAAACTGTTTGACGTAATTCATTCGGGAAATATTTTTTTTTTTAATTTTCAATAATTTGCTCATTTTCTTGTATCTCTTGTATCGGTTGAGTTTTACTGGGATAGAAACGTAATTAAATTAATAAATCAACGAATATATAATATGGGAATTTTCGAGGAGCCCTTTCTGGTCTCCTCCCAGTTTTGATCTCTCGATAGATCCGCCCCTGACAAAACGAAACGAAGGATGAGGCAAAGCAGAAAGAGAAACGAAGAGAAATAGGCGGAATGAGTTCATCTCCGCTAATGCAACGAGCTAAGTTAACTCGCACATCCTTCTTAGCGTGCATAACCTAACGATTATGCGAGCCGTTCCGTGCAAGCCGAATGGTCGAATATACGATTGTCGAAACGACTGTGTACGAATGTCATCGTTCAGGGGAGCTCCGGAATTTCGAAAGTGATTTTACAGTCACTGACGATGAAAATCGTACAATGTGACGGATACTTTGGTCGAGTGTAGCAACAGGACAAGAATTTCTACAAAATTTAATTATCATCTATATTAAGATATTTTCATAATTTGTGTAAAACTTTTTAAAAAAATCATCTTCTGAGTTTTTCTTTTGATTTCGACTAAAAGTAACCACTTGATTTTTTCTGCTTTTTTGTTAGGTTTTCTTTTAACACATTGATTGTTACGTCACCCACGTATGAGAAACCCACATAAATAAAATAAATCTAGATAGGATTCTTGAATTTTAACAAGGCTGTTTATGAAATTATTATACTAGTTTTCAGTTGTCTAAAAACAAAGTTTCCTTTTCGTGGACAATTTGAAGATTTGGTGTGGAGTCAACGTGTTAAACTCCATGCTTCTTCCTGTACGACGATAGGCATTTAGAAAGTAATTCAAGACATAATTTCACGATTTTATTAGTTAGGAATCCAAACTATGTATTTTTTAATTACAAAATATTTTCTTATTAAAGGCTCTACTAAACTTTTCTACTAAAGGCTCCTTTGATCGAGGATTACACTCGAATTGTACTTCGATCGATAATAAAAGCAAGTTATTGACAAAAGCAGAACAGCGCGCTCGATTTACCGTTCTGAATGATACGCATTGTTTTCGTATTGGCTTTTATCGCAATGTAGATTCAAAAAACTAGGACAAACTTTAGGCTTTTTCTAAAGCGAAGATGTAAAGAATTCTTAAAGAGAAAAGTTGAATCTTCCATCTATGGAACCACGTATACGTGGTTATTTTTTTAAACATTACCATTGCCCTGTATAATATTGTTTATCTCTGAATATTGTTCAATATTTATACGTACATACGTCGGGGGCATAGAATTTACCGCGTTACATTTTGATCGTAGCAATGTGAATGCCCTTATTGAAGCTCGTTTCGCGCCACGTGCAAACGCGTGTGAAGCTGTGTGGCGCGAATACACCACAGATAGGAAACACCCACGCTCGCGACCGAACGAAAGGAAATATGTGGAATCGTAATCCCCACTCGTTCGGCCCATGTTACGTCACTGAAATATTTTGGACGATGTTGGAATCTGGAGGTTCCTTCGCCACGAGTTTCTTCGCCGACGATACACAGTCAAACAGAATCTCGATAAGCTTGCCAAAATTCAAGTTTCTTGTTCGCTAGAAATGAATCGAAACTCCACTCGTTGCAAAAAACTGTTAGACATGTACAGAAATTAGAATTTAAAGGTGATTATGTTCATATACTGTAGCTTGAGTTCATGTTTGGAGTACATACGAAACTAGATTATGAATTTCAATTGTATGATGTTTTAATAAAAATCAACTTATACAAGTGTTGTTTAAAATATCTATTATAATAAGTACTGTTAATGACATAATTATTGTAATGTGATTACAATAGTTTGATTTTAATCGAGAATGAAATATCAATTGAGTTTAGTTTGTTTGTATGTACTTTCTTATTTATGCATATACTTTCTCTTATTATTCTCGTATTTTTTATTTCAATATTTTGTCCGCGATACTGCCAAGTACGTTCTGAATTGTATTTTCATTCCTATAATTTTTATTAAGCACAAAGTTGCAAATTAGAGGATCGAAAAGAGTTTAAAGCACATCTCCAATTCAATTAAATCTATTTAACATAGTTAAACCGAGTTGTTTGGTGTTTAATTAAAACAATTCAAGTTACTCCTATACAGAATAAAAGCTATGTAAAGTGTTCAAACATTCTTTAACCTTCTAGCTCCTTCCAGTTCAAAATTTTTGTTTCACTGTAACAGCCAGTTGGTTTATCTTCTATTTCTATTTCTAATTAATTAAAACGCGTTATCTTAAGTGATTTCCTTAGTTATCCCTCAAATCAATGAATATTAAAAGAGATCATACAATTTCTAATATTGCTTGAACTCAACAATTATATTAAAATACAAAAATAGATGTTTATTGTGAATCTTTTTGTTTGATTTTACTATGCCCAATGGATGGATTGTTTTTGATTCCAGGACTTCAATTTACTAGGAAATATTAGTATTTTCTAATTAAAATAAGTTTTTAAAGTAGAAGAATATTAGTTTTGTTTATTTCGAGTTTATTTGACGTACTTACTGGAAGGTTAAAGCATTTATATACACTTTGCAATTTATTAACTTCAATTTTACATTATTAATCAATTTTCGTAAAATTAATTAAACTCGTTGTCCGAGAACGTAACGCCATAGGCGATAAGTGGATTTAATAACGCGAGTTACATTTTATAATTAGTAAGAATGTGTTTACGCTACTACATGACTGAAATGCTTCTCGTTAGTTGCACTTTGATCTGGTAATTCGATTAAGGATTTTATCTATGTGTTCTACATGTGCGTACATTGAAATATCGGGATGACGTTAATTTTAGAATTTTGTAATCGATGCGATGCGACATTTCACGACATCGAGACGCGTGTCTGGCCAAAGATCAAATGGAAACTCGATTCGAACAAAGCGGCGCCAATAAATACGTGTACGCCGTTCTACGACAACGTAACTGTAAGCCAAATAACTTCGGATGATATATTTCAGTAATTTCTAACACCAAACTTCCATAAATCCTGCATTCGGACGTAAGAATCGAATCCATTTTTCGAAGTCGCGAAGTCGATCCAAATTCAAATGTCTCCATTGTCGAACGAAAACTTCGATCTTCGATTTGAAGTAGTGTTTTCTACGTAAATTTGATTGTTTATCGATACTTTTATCAGGATATTTTACACTGATTCAATATCGCTTATTTTTAATCATTTTTAAAGGCTGAAAAGGCACTTAACTGATTGCACGTGATTCCAGATCAATGGCCACTAAAAATACAAAAAACAAAATAGAAGATTTCCTCTATCGTTGAATGATATATTAAGATTAAAATGTCTTCTAAACCAACGATTTTTTGAAATACTTTTGGTAGGAAATAGTGGGCTTTGTCCATTGGCACATTAAAAATAATACAATTTCGTGTAAGATGTAATAACATGAGTCCATCCACAGAAAAGTTAAATTAGGTTGTGTCTTCATCGAAATTTGTATACAGCGGTTAGTTAACGAGTAATTCACGTTTATAATTAAATTTGGACACCCTGTACGTTTGTTTTTCGTTCGTTTTTAGACGCCACGATCGTTTAGCGATAATTTACTCGAACAGCACTGCTCCAAATAGAATCGTCCGAAGTTCGTTGCAAAGAAAGGTTACGGTACAGAAGCTACAAGGAGGGAAACACAATATGAAAGGAGGTGTAGGTGGTTGTTAGAAGTGTATCTAGAGTTTTGGACGGTAGCCATTTCCTAATTGTGTAACCTTTCTGGCGTCTAGCCTGGCAAAGGTCTAATAGATCTAATAGGTCAGATAGAACAGTCTGCTCCTGCATCTGTGACCAGCATTCTGGCTCACCTTGATGCGTGTAGACGTGACTGCACGTGCGTACGAGAGCATTCTCTAAATAACACAAACATAATTACGTAGAAAGTAAAGTAAATGGACTCTGGTGATATTGTCTCGTAAAAGGTTAGTGGTCGAGAAAGGCCAGTTTTAGTACTAGTCGGGAAAGAAAAATTTCTACGCACATTAAAAAACAATAGTTACTTAATCGACAGTGTGAAAGTTGTATTAACCCTAATCGTACTGGAATGTGATTTGTGTTACCAAGTTTAACCCTGGTATACTGTTTTTCACATATTACTATTTTAAATATTGTCAAAATTCAAATACGTTCAAGCGTATAGAATTCGAATGTTTAAAAGAAGGCTATGGAACTTTTTATTTACAATTATCTTACAGTAAGTTCCCTTTGTTTAAGATTTTTTATTCCTAAATTTCTTCGTATCGTTGAAAGCACGGCATTGAAAGATGATCTCGTGAGAAAAATGTCTTGCATTTTAATATGTGTTCTTCTGGCCTAAACAATTCGCAGTGTATTTTCTCGTATCGCTGAAAGTAACGGAGACACCGCTTTGTAACAGAACCTATACAAATTTACTTATAGACCCTAGTTACTCAAACATAATACGTGACCTAAAGTCACATCCCAGTGCGATTAGGGTTAAACATGCGAGAACGTCCGGTAGAGTACAACTCATCCAATTAACCTATAATTTCTCGATCATAAATGACTATACGCGTAATTAAAAACGAACAACTTTATATATTTTGCTACGTGATCAATGTAAGTATATATCGTAACACGATTTTTGACGAAATAGGAATTTTTAAACGAATAATTAAGGAGTCGAAGAAATATCGCGGAAATTAGTAAAATATGAACGACGAAGTAAAAATTGTCTGTTGACATTTATGCCACATCTTGATATGTTGATTAAACAATAAAATTAATTTATATCAATATCTCACAACGAACAAATCGTCTATTATACGTAGATGTAGATTTGTTTCTAATCTAGTTTGTCCCAGTTTGTTCCAGTTTACTCTAATCTGGAATGTTTCCGTTTATCGTAAATTTTTACCGGCAAGTTTTGTTTTTTGCCGACCCGATCGAACGAAGTGCTTCAATAATTGTCGTGTATATGAATAATTATGAACAATTATTCAGAAAATCGAATAGAAGATTTTCTTGTACAGTAAAGCTAAGAACAATCCTCTTAAACTGTTGTACTCATGTAAAATCATTTAGTATGACGTCGATCCGCCTCATTATATATTAATAGCGAGGATGCAACTAAACGATACGTTCCCAAATCGATAGATTGGGCGTGGTGGACCAATAAATTGGCCGGTGGGATCGCCGGACTTAACACCGCTAACTTCATCCAACGAGACAATACACTTTAGGTAAACAAAATCGCGTGATATTAACATGGTGTCGTTGGTTTACTGTTCCGACACGTCATTCTAATCAGATGTGTGTTGTACGTTCGACACACATTGGGTTGGAACACAAACACACTCAACGAATGGTTAAAAATGAAGATTCTATTAAAAAATTGTTGTAAATGTAAAAGTCTTTAGAAGTAAAGTTCACTGTTATATGTTAACAGTAACAACTTGTATAGATTCTACTGTATCCTTATCTATGGATACCTAGTAAGATCCGCCATTTTGATCCTTTTGCAATCTTTTTAATAATATTGCTGGTGCGTGTTTTCATCAAAGAATCTATCAACTTTGTTTTAAATAAATGAACAACAATGAAACAATATTATTAAAAATTATTGTAATCTGAAATAATGACAAACTTGTCAAATAACTTTCGAACTCCGCAGGTTCAAAATCTTTATTCGCGTAATTGAAATAACCGATAAATTACAGTCAAAACGAAAACAAGGATATAAATTAATTGCTTTTACTTTGTAATGAAATCATGCATTTGCAATTTCGGTGTTTGGTTTTCCAGTTCACCAGGCAATTTGCCTGTTACGGTCTCCACCGATTCTAAATTGAATCTATCAGTGTTTGTCCGTCGACAATACGGGCAGACATAATTTAATATTTTTCAAACACATATTTTATAATTTGTTTATTAATTGGTTCAAAATCTGTACAATGCTCGTAATTATTCAATACTCACGCAGAATATGTTTAACTGGTTCCCATTCAATAATACACATACTTTGGAATCGAGCTGGGCAAAATTATTAAATATAATTTTTATCGACGAATTTTTATCTTTGAAATGTAAATAAAGTTTATTCGAATTATTTAAAATCAAACGTTTGTGACGGTGCATTTATAAACCGTCCCTTTTAACAAAAACGTAGTCTTCCTTTCAGCGTATTATTCTATTGACTTCATTACTGGAATAAAATTGCACGAATACAAATCGTTTTTTAATACAACTTTTGTCTTATCAAGGTAGAGCAAAATACCATTTTGTATACGTGTCATTTTCTTAAGGGGATAAAAAGATTGATTTTTTTTAATTATTACATCTTGTATACATATTTCTAAAATGTTATAACAATAACAAGAAATGAATTGCTGTATGTGTTGATATTGAATTTACGAAGTAAATATTTTTTATTATTGCTTTACCTACCATGAAGTTCACTTTTATTTTTGATTTTGAGAAATTGAAGCAATGGAAACAACACGAATTATTATTTAACTTCTACGATGTTTCTATTTTTGTGACTCGTCCGTTAATCAAGAAATTTGTCGACAAATTTTGTTCCCCCCATCTTTTCGTTCTATAATTTACGACTTACTTGAAGCTACGTTTTCTCTGTATACCACGTACACACGTTATCCTTTTATTTGGCCATTTGAAAAAGGTTACGCGCATGTATGCGCAGTCTAGCCAGTAACTTCTCTTCCCCATTTCCGGAGACGTATCAAAGGATTCAAAAGATCGTCTTTCCTAGGTCTGCATAGAAAACACACGCTCACGCGTGGATATAAAACAGGAGGAACGTATATGACTCAATTTTATAAGTAATACAAGAGGGACATGCATAACTCAGTTTTATACAAAATCAGACGTCGAAGAATTGTCAGAACATTTTTAGAACATTCTTGCACCTCTCTCTGTGAAAAAATACTTGGCTTAATAGTAGACTTCGAATGGGCAAAATTTTATTCAAATAATAAGTTTAAGCGAATTTTCATTTTTGAAAATCAATCTTCTGATTTTGTGAAACGAAGCTGGTACCACTGTCTGTCAACAATGGCATCGATGGGATAATAAAACAGTGGGGACAAATTATTTCTTTGAATGATTACTATGAAGTTGAAGATAAATAATAATTCGAATAGAAATGGTCTATAATTTTCAAGTTATCGATCTACTTTTATTTACAAATTATTATTTCAGCACAATTATTATTGTCAATTATTATTTGATGTTCAAACTGATCGTTGAGTGTTAATATTACTTCGTTTATTATTCGAAACTTGTGAGTGTAACTGAATAGGTATCAAACCTGATATACTTGATAAATATCGATAAAATAGTCGCGTGTTTTGATAAATTTTAAATCGTTTGAAGGCATTCCTTTGAGTGGTTTGATAAGAGAGTATCAATTACAAATGTAAACGTATCGGTGGCATCAAAATACATTTCAGTCCCATCGCTAATGAACGTTGTGCAAGGATCGGAAACGACGTATGCAATTAAAAAATGTCAAACAGTTTATTCATTTCGTCGTCGTCGTGCGACAAATATACATATGTTTTTTTAATATGATAAAATTATTATTTTATACCTATTGAAATGAAAAAAACTGAATTTGTTGGAGGAAACTGTCAGGTTAAAGGACAAAGAGAAAAAGAAGGCTTTTATTTTTAGATACTTTAAGTACCCAGAGACTTAAAAAGATTTTCGTTTTTAGGTTCCGACTCCCTTTTTTCATATAACGATGAATACATATCGGTATACGTATTAATTTCCATGAATTCCTGGTTATGTGAAATATCAGTGCATTAGTTCTCATCGCTGTGTACTGAAGAATAAGAATCGTATATACAGGAAGAACGGAAACGGATGTGGCAAAAGAATTTAGGTTAAGCGATAAAACCGCAATGAAAATGTGGATAAAAAGACTTGTACTTTAATACACGAATGCACTTTCCTTTGAAAGTTAAAATTTCACTGTAATTTCGCGATTGATAATGATAGAATTTTGAAAAAGATTATGGAAAGTAATAAAATCAGTAGAATATGAAACTACATAATGAAAATATATTCTTTGAGGAATTTCGGACATGTGTGTTTGTTACACGTGTTTTCGGGAATAGGAAAGAAAGTGAAACAGATTTTTAATTTAAAGTAATCACAATCAGTTATTGTTTAAAACTTTAAACTATCTTTTAGGCAGTTGGGGGAGATTTACATAGTAAATAGGACATCTGTATACAAGTAAGAAAAATTCCAGAATTTGTAATTTCCTTTAAATTAAACTTAGCTTTATAAAATACGTTAAAGAAAAATAACATATTATGTGTAAGAGTTGTCTCTTATTGTTTATAATTTTTGTTACCCATAAAATTAAATGTTAGTGTTTATATACATTTTTTGACTTCAATAGACATTTCTTTGTGACACGATAATCTTTTCTGCTTTTAACCCTTACTGTCTGCGTGTGATTCGAGTCTTTTGTACTTATAGTCCTGACTTTGGTCGTTCGATGTCGCCGCGCGACCAATTTTGTGCCACACGACTTATTTGTTCTCAAGTTCAAATGTCTAGTTCTAAAATATTTATTGTTCTTGTTTTAATCAGTGTTTCATAACCCATTTTTGCAACAAAAACTAAAAATGACAGAAACTTATACAAAACTGAAAATCAATAGTTTAAAGCAGACACGTTCTACATATATCCACTTTGGATTTTGAATTGACACAAGTTATCATATTTGTTTGACACTGTAAACATATTCCTAAAATATCACTCTGTTTAAATGGTATATTCAAGATATATAATAAAAATATACAAGTTATCATATTTGTTTGACACTGTAAATATATTCCTAAAATATCACTCTGTTTAAATGGTATATTCAAGATATATCCTGAAATATATCTTTAATATATCCCTTTATCAAAATATTGTTCCATTCACGTATAAATTTATTAATACTAATGAAAGCTGTGGATATTTTGAAATAAATAGATTCAATCATTTAAACTTGAAAAATAGTATCGAACTAGCCATAAAGTTTTATGATATTTTTGTCAATTCTATTATATTTTGTATGCTTAATTAGTTTTAACAAAGTAGAAATTGCCGTAACGTATAGGTAGAAAAGGGTTGCAAAACTGATTCTCTTGGACACTTTGGAAAAATCGATTCCTTTTGTTTTCATTTGCCGTAGCCTAGGATTTTAAAAATACGCTGTAAAAATTTTCATATGTGATAACACTGTGACAAAAAATCGTACGCTAACTTCTAGGAAAGTTATTAGAAAGAGGAGGTTTCGATCTACAAATTCGTTGTGATTTTAGTCGCGAAAATGATTTGGAAATCGTTTGAAGTTTTTTCATATTTTTGGAAAACATCATTTTTCACTTTTCTCCGAGCGTAATGCAATTAAGAAAATTAAATTTGAGATCGCGAATGTATATACACATAAAGGTACACAGTTTTTTGTACAAATATTTATTTCATCTTTTATTTGCCACTTGAATTCGTGGTATTTTACCCCGTGTTCGATATAATGGTTGTTGAAATATCGTGAACATTTAAGTCAAGCGTCCTAATACTTGTGACGAGTAATGTACGTATTTTCTTCGCGGATACCCGTTAAATCGCCAATCCATTTCATTACCGGCGCAAGATTGACCGTCCACGAGGAACGCTGGACGTCACCGCGTTCTCGTTCCTCGCTGTATCGTCGAAAGCAGCTTAATACTCCGGGCGAATCTTGTCAACGTCGTTAGGAAAAAGATAAGATAGATCCGAGGCTGGAGTAGCGCCAAAACCGGTCTTATCGTAAAGAACGCGGAGACGCCGGCAATCCTTCTTTCGATTTATATTAAATGCTGTGCAGGCCCTGCAGCAACCTGTCTGCAAGAAATTATGCGCATGAATAAAGGTACGCAGCCATTTTGGGGGTTGCTCGCTGCAACGTGCAAATAGGAGGGCAGACGTTGCCCCGCGTACCCTCGACGAACCGGATCGAAAGAATCAACATTGAGACTGGTCATGGTTCTTCTTTGAATACCCACTGGAACAAGAAGCAATCTGGGAACGATCAAAGGGCATGGACCGGACGAGCCACGGAGACCTACGGTCACGTATCTTCGGAATCTCTTAGGCGATTGATCTTTATATTTATCTTCTTCCCGGGTCATCACCCGTGGGATTTAGTCAGTGATCTTTTCGATATTACGAAATATGCCAGCAATGCATAAGGTCCTCCTCGACAAATTCACTTTGTGCCTCAACATTGTTCGAATCGGGGATACTCTGGGATAGAAGGTCAATTTTTAAGCCCATTTTGGGATTTTTTGCTAAATAAACACCCTAAGACTTTTTTGTATAATTTTTATAACACATATTCCTTACTATTTTGTGTATGTACATTATTTTCTTCTTCAAATCTCTTCATTAGGAGTTTGATTAATCGTGCATAGAAACTTCTATTGTTGACATTGCATCATTTATTGATTGTAATGTTTCTTCAATTTCATCGATAAATTTTACTTTGGAATACGCTTTCTTTAAACTGGTGACCTAGTGTTATAGGAAAGCGAACGTTATCGAGAGAGGTACTTGGAAATTGTCTATTGTTGTTTCTATTAGGTTTGATCGCATTGCAGGTGAAAGTAAGAAGTTTGTTCAAATCAAAGTATGTGTACATATAGGGTGCTCAGCCACCACTGGAACAAATTTTAATGGGAGATTCTAGAGGTCAAAATAAGATGAAAATCAAGTATAACAATTTGTTGATGAACAATTCGTTAAAAAGTTATTAACGTTTAAAGTTTCATCAGTACTGAATTTTTTTCTCGAAAATGCGCAGTATTTCGAGGATATGTCTATTGACCAAAAATGATTGTAATTGACCCCCGTAACCGAAAATAATTTTTTTAGAACGATTTGAAATTTTTTAATTTTGTCGAAAAATTTAGACACCTACCCCCTGTCGATTTTTCTTAATAATTCGTTTTTCATTTTTAGTAATTTTGTTTGACACCCTATAGAAAAGTTGTCTAATACTTTTTTGTAGGTACCCATAAGCTCTACTTCAGAAAAAAGTTTCATTAAAATATATTAACTATTGTAGGAGTTATAGCTGTTTGAAAATTGGACCATTTTTATGGGGTTTTTCTCATTTTACGGGGTCAAGGACCAAGATTTCGAATATTTTTGCAACTTCTACATATTCTCCATTAAAATACGCGTTGTTCGCTTTTTTAAACATTAAAATCGGCCAATCCGTTCAGGAGTTATGACATTTTGAAGATTCGCATGAAATTTCAGGGAAGCATTTCTGGCCTCACATTAGGTTTTCGGTAAGGAATTTTTTTCTCGAAAGTGCGTAGGATTTCGGGGGTATGTCTGATGACCAAAAATGATTGTAATTGACCCTTGCAACTGAAAATAATTTTTTTACAACGATTTGAAATTTTTGTTTTCGCCGAAACATTTCACACCTACTCGAATTTTTTTGTCGAAAGTGGGTAGGATTTCGAAGGTATGTGTATTCACCAAAAATGGTTGTATTTGACCCCAGAACCCAGAAATAATATCTTTAGAACAATTCGAAATTTTTTTTTTTCGCCGAGATTTAGGCACCTATCCCCTGTCGATTTTTCTTAAAAATTCGTTTTTCATTTTTAGTAATTTTGTTTGACACCCTATAGAAAAGTTGTCTAATACTTTTTTGTAGGTACCCATAAGCTCTACTTCAGAAAAAAGTTTCATTAAAATATATTAACTATTGTAGGAGTTATAGCTGTTTGAAAATTGGACCATTTTTATGGGGTTTTGCTCATTTTGCGGTATCAAGGATCAACTTTTCGAATATTTTTACAACTTCTACATATTCTCCATTAAAATACGCGTTGTTTGCCTTTTTAAACATTAAAATCGGCCAATCCGTTCGGGAGTTATGATGTTTTAAAGATTTGCATGAAATTTCAGGCAAACATTTCTGGCCAGAAATTATATTTTCGGTAAGGAATTTTTTTCTCGAAAATGGTTAGGATTTCGAGGGTATGACTATTGACCAAAAATGATTGTAATTGACCCCTGCAACTGAAAATAATTTTTTTAGAACGATTTGAAATTTTTTTTTTTGACCGAAAAATTTAAGCACCTACTCGAATTTTCTTTTTCGAAAGTGGGTAGGATTTTGGGAGTATGTCTATTGACCAAAAATGATTGTAATTAACCCACGCAACCAAAAATAATTTTTTCAGAATGATTTGCAATTTTTTAATTTAATTTCTTAATAACTTTAACGAAGCGTCAATCAAGAAATTGATATTCTTGATTGTCGTCTTATTTTGGCCTCTAAAATCTCCCATTAAAATTTTCCCCAGGGCTGGCCGAACACTCTGTATAGTTTTTTTTTTTACAAATTGCATGATTTTTGGTAGCTCAACTTTAATATAACGAAGGCTGATTCGTTTCAGGAATTGGTGGGGATAACTCCGCGAACAATATCGAGAGATAAAGTAGCGAACATTAGCGAAGGACTATTGTAATTGTTTTGTCTGATATAATTTTTCTATTAGATTAAAGTTTCAGAATGGAGTAACCTGCTCTATAGTTTTCTCTAAAAAAATACACTTTAGCATAAGTGATACGAAAAATTTTACCATTGCGACGTACAAAATGTTTTTTTATTTAGTTTATCGGATCGGTGGAACCAACACTCGACTTCCTAAAAATTAAAGCGATAGAAAAACAGTTGTTGAAGTTTAAGTATATACGCACAGCCGTGCGACGAGCTGACGATATATGGAACGAGGAAAAGCCGATCAAGGTGTTTACTTAAGTGTCAGAGACACGTGTTTGAAATCTTTAATCATTCTCTGAGCATCTTTTTAATTATACAAGCTCCCAAGATTCTTTGCTATAGACGCATTCGCGCAATTCGTATTATAGAAGACGTCTGTACAAACGAAGACGTCTGTTTCGATTCTTTCCAGTAACCAAATCTCTGATTTTACAAATGTACTCGTAATATAAATATGGAAAACTAAGCAATATCGCGTATTCGTAAGAAGAGCCAATATCGATTCGAAAAACATCGAAACTGATATCTTCGATCTAATGCTATGCTATCGCGCGCAAAATAAAATATGGCCGCCGATAGTTTCTCCATGTTTATTGCGCACTTGTATCCAGCTGTTCTTTTATATAGAAAAATGTCTCATCGGTAAACGCATCTGGATACGCGCCAGGCATATGCGCGTGTGTAATGTTATTCTGCATTGATTTCCTGCTATCTAGTCGTCGTTTAGGAAAATCTTTTTGCGGCTGAAACACCGCGACCCCGTTTTATGTATGCGAATGGCAGCAACATCAGGAACGAATGTTTCTTTCCTGTAACGATGATGGACGCTAATAACGAAAGTTGGAAATTGAAAACTGGTTTCACTGACGCTTTGATGTGTCTAGGAACTTAACATGCAAGGAAACGTGACTGGGCAACGTTCGATCTAACGTCATAATAACAAAAATTAAACACTACGTTTATGGTGTGCATACATTTTCATGGATATTCGGTTGCAAAACAATTTTCATAGTATCAATCAGTTCATTTTATTTAGAATTTTCAGATAAAATATTATTATGTTTCCTCGTCTAACGTTGCGTCATAATAACAAAAATTAAACACTACTTTAATAGTTGTCCACTCAAATATTCATAGATATTTAAGCATATAACTTTCATATGCTTCGAACGAAAAAGAGAAAGTTATTTTACATTTTAGTTTATTAAAATAAAAATATTTTCAAACGCGACACGAATGTTTTCAGTGCTCTTCAAATAAAATTCCATTTCAAATACTATTCCAGACTATTTATTGTTTACTGATTAAAATGGTATTTTATCCAACAGTGTGTATCTTGTCAAATTCCAAATGGAATGGTGTTATTCGCGAATATTTGTTTTTTCGACGAAGCTATTGTCAATTTCTGGTCTGCGTATAAACGTTGCGCGATACAAAGCTGGGGAAGGGAAAAATATTTCTCTTTGATTGAAAAAAAATTGCGCACGACTTACTGAAATACGACAAATGAAATAGAGAACAAAGAGGTAGATCATGTGTTGATTACAAAGAGAACAAAGAAGCTTTCTGTGGCTGCAGAATTATACAAATTTTGTTTCGCCGAAATTAGCTTTTAACCACTGCGTCACGTCCACGAACTTTGCACCTTAATATCTCGAAAATTATTGTACCAATTTCAACGAAACTTTTACATAAATATTTTCTAATTTATATAAAACTGACTATCGGATACAATTTTCGTTTACATCGAACAAAATAATAAATGCCCAAGGAAATTATTTTCAATATTATCCGATTCGTACGAAAGGACAGATAAATAATTATTTACAACGTTCGAACGTTTTTTTTTTATTATTACACTACTAAAACAATCAGTTCCATTGAGGAATTTTTAGTAAATATGTTGACTAAGACAATAATTAATAGAAAGAATTTTTAATCTTGTGGAATCACTTTGAGAATCGCTGGACAAAATGACGAGACTCGCTGGCGAAATAAACAAACGTATTAAGAAGGGTCGTAAAGCTTGAAGTTTCGTTGCAGATTGTTCTTCGAATTCTGCGTAGATCGAATCGAACCGGGACAATTTGGTCCGCGTAACGGAATACCGCGATAATAACTGTCAGAAGTTTCTCCCAATGTCCATCGATTTGGCATTCTTGTATAAATGGTGAGTAAAACCGATTACGAGAACTGCGACTGATTCTAAGAAAAAGGCTCGTAATCAGAGGGGTCGCCGGTAGTTTAGCTTGACGATTAGTCAGCCCCTGCTAGACACCCTTTGTCTCTTCTCCTACATTGCATGTACATATACCGTTCTCGGTTCCTCTTCTTTCGTGAGTCACTGACGGAAATTACGATCGATCGAACAGGAATGGAACAAACGAAGTAAGGTTGCGTCTTGGGTCGTTCTAGCAGGAATCCTCTTCGTGTCAGTCTTATCGTAAACGCGTTTAGGACCCCGATGACACTGTATGACGGAACGTCTTTGTCGAAATTTATTCTCGCCACGTGTCCTCTCCTGCCGCTGATCTTGTTAGCCTCTACGAGGATAGTGTCGATAGTCTTTTGTATACGTGAACGGAGATAAAATTTCTACAGGATCCTGTTGGTACCGTGGGGAACGCAGTTACTTTCAAAGAAACTCCCACGCGTCTCGAAGCGAAAACATTTTAAAGAAATATACAGTTAAACGACGAGAAAATCGACAATTTTTGTTTGCCCAACCCCCAACGATGAACGTTAAGATCGTTTTATCGATTACTACGTTTTCACTGATACTTTATTCCCTTCGCGTGTATCAGACCGATATCGGTAAATTCGATGAATATCGTGACGAAATCTTTTCTATCGGGAAGGGAGCTGCGGCCTCCGGTTGATCTTTCATCAATTTTCGTCAACAATCCGAGCCCGGGAGCCTTTCATGTTTTATCCAACGAACATCTCGAACGAATGTTCTCTTTTGGGAATCTCCGCGAACGAAAATAATGGACACTCTTTGGGAATTTCGCGTCTTCTCGTTTCGCTCCTCTTCCTTCGCGAAACGATGACAAAGCGAACCCAGGGAGGTCGCTGAATATTTACACGAAAGTCGCATCGATCGTAACAGCCCTTTTAACTTTTTTGTCCACCTGCTCAGGGGATTGCGAAAATTAATTGTACCGGGGGCAAGTTATAGCTAATAACAGTATTAACTCCGGAGTAGTTCACGATCGAAGTTATCCGCCATCTTAGTTTGCCATTTGCTCGTGTAATATGTGACTCAGAACTCAAACATTATTTTCTATCTTCGAAAATGAACTTTGATGGCTCGAACGAAGGTTATTTCGCTATTACCTACGACTTTGTATCGCATAAACTAATGGTTAATAACATTACTGTCGTGAAGGTGCATTTTATGATCGAAAAGACGGATTTCTTTCACGTCGTATCGTGAACATCGAGTATTCTTTATAGCTCCTTGCAGTAGTTCTTGTTTTATTCGTTTTATACGCGGTGAGCGTACAATATGGTTGCCTCGTTCACTGAATCCTCGCGTCATTGGACGTTTTCGAGCGATTTTCATGAACACTGGGAAGACCAAAAGACACGAAAAAAAAATAATTAAAACTTACTCAGCATTTTATCTTTTCACTCTACGCCTCAAAGTTTTGACGCTCGAGAGGAAGTGATCACGATAGGGACCGACGTTTAGCTTCAATATAAAATTCGGAGTGTCATAAATTTCAAAAACAAAAGAAGGATCAAGTATTGCATTTTTCGATACTCGTTTACACGTTTGTTTTATCAGTCCGGATATATTTCTAATAAAAGTTGGAGAGGTTGCAACCCCGGTCATAACCCAAAGTAGTATTAGGAAAGGAATATAAGACGCAATGATAACACCGTAAAGGGACTAGATTTATTTCGCGAAAATTTTCCTTCTGCCACGAATCCCCATTTCATTGCCAAACTAAATATCACGTCTCATCTTCGATTCGGCCGACCACGCCATTTTCTTCTTCTTTCTCTTCTTCTTCTTCTTCTTCTTGCGCTCGTTTCCGATGACAGGAGTAATTACATTTTTATGTTGTTCCGACACGAGGCCGTACGTGACTGCAGCGAGATCAATTTGTCTCGAAGCCCAGCGTGTTCGCAATGGTAAATGTTATTTACTCGGAATAACGTCAAGAAAATGAAGAAAAAGAAACAGAAAAGGTAATGAAAACACAATTGTACGACGCAGCGTCCACGGCCGCCTTTTCCTTGTGCGCGTCGTTCGCTTTTCTGTAAATACCGCGTACAAATATTTACATGTGTACGAACCGTAATGAGATTTCTGCGTTAATGATTTGTAACCGTGATAAAGAAATTTTTCCTGAATGTGTGGTGAGACGAATTAATCGATGATCATATTCCTAGATTTATCATTATATGAAAAATAATTTTAACGATCTTGTCTTGAACAATGGGAAGTAATACATTTTGTTATTTAAATGGTTTACTCTGTTTATTGTTTATTTTAATTCTTTTCGATTGAATTGACGAAAATATTCGTGTTCGTAACGTCGAGTCAATGGTGTGCAAAATTTAAAAAAATTAGGAAACGGAGAAAGTAGAAAAGGAAGAATGAGGTACTGCGATGTCGTAAAAACATTTCACAAATCTGCCTCGAAATTCGTCTCGCGCGAATCAGGTTTTATCCATAATAATTGGATGCAGTCTTACGATCGAACATCATTACTGGTTTTCGTAATAAATAGTCGAAGATTGCGTATTCCATTAACGTTGGTGTGCCTGCCCGATGGCTCGTCGTGTAAAGTGTACTGTGATTAATCGATCACCTCCAGCTTAATTCCGATTGACTTATAACTGGATCGTTCGTAATCCGCGTAGCGTCGAACATCATCCAATGATTTAGCGTTTCGATGCTAAAAACGATCGCACCGAATCTCTTGGTAAATGTACATTGAAATTCTTTAACATGAACGCCATCTTGGATTAAAGTAACGCGTGGTCGCTCTTCGATCGCTACTAAAAAATTAAGTATTTCGATAACATAATTAAACAAAGATTACAAAATAATGAATAACAAGAAGTTTTAATAATTTTGTGAAGATTTTTGAGAAAATGATACAAAAATGAATACTCGTACGAAAAGTCAGATGTACAATAACAAACCTGAAATAATTCAATAATTTCGTATTATTATTATTAATATTATTATGATCAATACTAGTTTCCTAATCCGTGTAATAGAGTAATTACAACAATAATGACTTTATTACGCATATTAAGAGAAAGTATGCATGTCATAACGGAATAATTGCGTAAAGGCGAGGTACTGGCGAAGGTTGCCTTTAAACCTAGCCTCAACCGCTCGTGATGAGAACGAGCAAGTAGGCGTTATATTTACAGATTTCAGAAAGGCTTTTAAATTAACTTAGTCGGTCAAGCATTCTTAAAATCAATCTTAATTTGGCTTTCGAGGAAACCTTTTAGCTTAACTAAATGACTATTCCAATACGTTTTGTTTTTTACAAAAATTAATATCTGGTGTTTTTTAAGCTTCGTATTTAGGCTCGTCACATTCTCTGTATCAACAGACATGTTAATACTCTAACCAATGTTAAACACTTTCTCTTAGCTGATCTTAAACTATTTTTAGAGTTTAATTACGTCACGAAATGCTAATATACTCCAAACTGATCTTAATAGACTCTCGACACGGTGTGTAAGCAACAGACTCGTTCTTAACATTTCTAAGTGCCATGTAATGAGTGTCACTCGAAGCTCTCACATTTTCATATAATCGTTTGCATTTTTTAGAGAATATTAACTGTATATGTGATCTAGATACAGCTTACTATAATTTCTTTTCCGCCAGCGCGTTATTATTATTATTATAACGTTTTTGCTGCTCGTATTAAGAGAAAACGTACATACGAAACTATATAAAATGAAATATAAAACGATCTTTCGCAATATTTCTTAGAGATATTGTTAATACGAAAAACCCTATAAAAATTCTTTATAATATATAGATCCATTTGTATTTAAATTTAAAATATGCAAATGTTATTTGCTTTCTTCGGATAGTTAAATACATTGGTATGCTCGAAAGCATCCAAGATGAATTACAGAAATATTATTAATCATTCTGACAGATGTCTCAACTACAATCGCACATCATACGTTTTAGATATAAATATATTAAGAAATAAGAGACATTTCATGTTTTTTTTTTTGTTTAAAATCATTAAGTATCATATAAATTACTCTACACTGTTAGAATAGATTTGTTTTAATACTTTACATTACTTCATTATTATTATTCCCATTTCCAAACACAAAACTTCAATATTAATTTCTTATATTGATCTTACTATTCAATTGTATAATGTAATTCGATTAATATCTTTCAAAGTTCCGTTACTTCTTTCAAGTTGTTTGTTAGAAAGTGTTATTTATCGTTTAATACAATCACATTATATTCCCATGATTTTATCAAAACTTGTAGTATATTTTATTCAGTACTCTGGTTTTGTATATAAACGAGTAATCGTAAATTTAAAAAATAAAAGAAGAAACAAAGAATTAGAAACAGTTGTAAAAAATTAAATCAAAATTAAATCAATTTTATCAAAACTTGTAGTATATTTTATTCAGTACTCTGGTTTTGTATATAAACGAGTAATCGTGAATTTAAAAAATAAAAGAAGAAACAAAGAATTAGAAACAGTTGTGAAAAATTAACGTAGACTATTGCCAGGGGCAAAGCCGAAAGAAAATAAGAGCGTTGATGAAGACAAACGACACCACATCGTTAATTACATTCAACATTGTAGTTCAGTATAATAATTAAAATTAATGTGCTCGACGGAATTAATAGAATATATACGAGCTTTCTGCGCGAATTTAATAAACCATTGCTTTATTTGTTTCACGATAATACGACTGCAATTTGCAGAATATATTTTGCTTTCATTGTTTGCATACCAATTAAACCGCGTCTTGGTTCCATTTTGCAAGAAACGAATATTTTAATTAATTCGTATAATAGGACAGATCCAATCACACATTCGTCAATGCTGTTAAGTATCAATTGTTCCAAACTTTTAATTTGAACTGCAATGCAGTCATTTTTAATCGGAACATCGAGCATCGAACTTCAAGATGGAGTCAAGAAGTCTGTCTGTCTTCTAAGAAACTTTGTTACACGTGAACACGCAATGACAATAAACATAGTGCAAAATAGAGCGAACGTCCAAAATATATTTGTAAATTCAATGCAGTCAACCTGCCAAATACTTTGTGCACAAATCGTAAAAACATATAATAAATAATTGCATACGTACACAAATACATTTTACAACAGAAACGCTATAACTTTGAAAATAAATTGTTAATTTATGCTTCGTAAATACGTGTATTTTAGAAGATAGAAATCTGGTAAAGTCTTTTGACGTCTAAGAAGCTCGTAAACGAGGGTCAGTGGCTGACGTTAACAAATTTCAAATCGTGCGAGGCATCATCTTGCACGATTTAACGCCAAAGTTATGCTCGTAACTGTATCAAACCGCGTTTCTATCGCTGCTAATTTGCATGAAATTCGGAATTATGGATAAAACAACGAACGCTCGCCTGACACTGATGGCGCGATTACGCGTGGAATAGCGAACAATTTTATTGCTGCGAGCGGATTATGAGTCCGGGCGTCTTCTCGCGAAGATTAGGCTGTTCGTGGGGGGCAAAATATCGTGTATGGAGTGTATTTACGGGTCTGAGGCGCACGTCGAGTTATCCACGAAAGTCTGGTTAGCGCGGCGGGGTCCTTCTCGTAGCTTGTTATCTTATTGTATTGTTAGTACGGCGCGATGTGCCGTCTTGGAGCAGGTTTTCTCCCCTCCATCCGCGATCTTCTCTCTTTTACACCGACTCCCTTCTTGCTTTGTCATCCCTGTTCTTCTCTTTCTGCTACCTCCGCTTTCTACGAGCTACTCGACCCCTTGCTCTTCGTCTTTCATTCCGTGTACCCTCGTAGAACCTTAACACACGATTACAATCCTATGAATGTGTAATTAAAAACTCCACTTTTTACCGTAATGTCAGTTGTGTACGATGATTTTAATCTCGCGGTTTTGAACAAATGAGAGACCGCTTTAATGGTCACTTTCGTTAACCCCTTTGGCGATTAGAGATGAACAAAATTACGACTGTTTATCGGATACTGGTTTAAAAATAACAATTTCAATTGTCAAAATGTAACCGTTCGATCGAAAAAACGACATTCTCACATCGACGAGAATCAAATTAGTAGTCTAACAGGGGAACAAAATTTGTCGCTTCGGGGGATTTCTGGAATTTTAAAAATACCTACGTTAAAAGTTTATAAAAAAATAATGGAATTCTCGCTGTTACGATTTTTTGCTTTCATTTTATACCTGCACGAACCAAATTCGTTCCAATTAAAAATACTTTTACATTTATCGTACGAAAATCATTTTGTACGATCTCTTCCGCTTTCAAAAATTTCTGGAGCAATTGTAATTGTGCACAACTCTAGTGCAGATTAATGGCTACGATGTATGAAAACTCCAGTTTTAAGGGAATTTTGAGAAAGAGATACGGTAATGATTCTTAAAATGAACCCGATAAGTGATTCGTAAGTTGAACATTTCTTAAAGCCTAGTGAATAAACATCTGTTGGTGTCGAATTTAATAACATTCATTTTAAGAATCATTACTGTACGCCAGGCGCGGGTCTTTCTCCATTGTTCGGTTTATGTAATACGCATTCGAACATTTTCCCTTTTTATTATTTAGAATTTTCGCGTTCTTTCGCAGCGATGGCGGTACCGTTCTCTTTTATACGCGCGTTTCGAAGAAAACGAGAAAACAGATGGACAGATAGACGTACAGAGAGAGAGAAAGATGGAGGGTGAACGCATACGTGTGCCGTAACACGGCAGGCGATAGAGACAGACACACGTTACCCAAGAGAACGAGACGAGACGAACTGTCTTCATTATGCTAATGCCGCGCAACTACAGCTGACCGTGGCCAAAAATAGATGTAGATATCGTGGGATGCTGACTCGAACCTCGAGGGGGTTTTTATCCTCTCCTCTCTTTGTCTCTCTCGGACTCCGTTCCTCTCTTTCTCTCGTTCCCTTCATTCGCTCGGGCGTTACGCTTGTTTCTCGATTCGGAAGATTCCCTGGCGCAGTCCTGGAATGAAATGGTTCCGAGGGTGAAGATCGAATCGCTCTTTTCCTATTCCTACTTTACACCGTTGAAAGTTTTTCCCTCCTCCACCCCCTCGTTCCGTCCCTTTCTGTCTTCTCTTTTTTTTTTGTGTGTGCAAAAGACGCGCTCATTAGCCTCACCTTTGCAAGGAACACAATGGTTCCAAGGGAAACTTTTCTTTTCAAAAGCCGATGACTGGTCACGTAATAATGCTTGTTTCAACGCAACCCTAACCAGCCTTCCTAAATGGTGTGTACCTTTTCAACTTGCGAATTTATTCACTCGAACGCTTGCATTTATAACATTCAACTAATGAAACATATGTGTTGAAGAATTTTATATAATATTCTTGCCACAAGGGATGGGTTTTAAGACTACATAAATGAAATTACAATAAAATTTTCTCGGGAAGTAATCAAAACAAATTAACTAAATACTTTCAATGGTCAGTCGAGTACTTGTGAGAGAGCGGTCCCTCTGCTGGCGAGTACGAGAGATGTCGCCACATATTAAGTGTAATCTAATTAAACTCAATAGTACGTTTATATTTTGTCACTGTCTAAAATACAATTTTTTTCGTGTAAACGGTTTCTTCAACTTCCGTTTTAATGTTACGGTCGAGTTTAAAATTATTTACACTTTAAGACAATTATTAAATTGCAAAAATGAGATAATCTGAAAAAGGGCTTAACGCGAAAGGGAGTCGTACGTCGAATAACTACTCAATTGTTTTCGCATATCGACTTATTTAAAATTAGCTAACATTGCACTCACAATAGACAATCGCATTTCCGTTTTACATTATATTTATGTGGTTTGCAGTCACGTTGATACCGTTATTACAAAGGATGTACATGATTCCATTAAATCTTTACATTAAATTGCAAGGTCACACGATGTTATGTACCATTAAAACTTAATGCATACAAATACAAGTTACCGTGTAGCGACTTATCGTTCGCAATTGTTAAAACAAAACGCAACCGCGTGTAAAATTACTGTACACGCTGATAAGTCGAAGTCACGTTTGCGTCGAAGCGTATAGAAAACAAATTTGGCAGATTTTAATGGCAAATAAATTCCTCTGCTCGAAGTTACTTCGATGGAACAAAAATCAAATTAAATTATACGACCCCCTTAGAATTATTGGAATAAGGGTTTAATAATTTATATTAAACAATGCTACATACAAAATAAGACTATCTATTTCTAAGTAATATCATTCTAAATTTAACAAATATTAAAAACTTTCTCTTTAATCCAAATTTAATCCAGAATAACTTCATTTGGATAAAATAAGATACCATCTTTGAAAATGAAGATGTATATTATTTAACAAATTGGTCACCTTTGTTATAATGTTATTAAGATGGTTTCTTCCAAACATTTATTACAAGTGAATTACTTCTGCTTTTCATATTACACATTTGAACAAATAAAATTATGGAAAGAACCTGAAGTACGAACAGATTAGATTACACCTACACGAAAGAAAAAATTAAACGACGAAATACACGCACGAACTACGCTAGCCGCGAGATAAAACAATTTACGTAATGAAATACGCAGTCAGTTTTGGTGCAACACGTTGTAAGGATTTTGGAAACGGAAAGTACATTTATGTGTAGGTAACAGTTGCTCCGCTTATCAGAGTCAGCGAGGCGAGAATGGTGTACTTCCGCTTCCGCTGTTGGTATCGAGGATCCGTGAAGAAAGAGTTTCAAACCGGAGGGACCCACAATGTTCGGAGAAGTTAATCCGCTCTTTCGGTCCCGTTAAGGGGAATTTCAATTTTTACTACGACGCGTGCATAGTTTTATCGCATTGTTACTGTTAACGTGTCTACCTACGTCACGTTGTTCTTTATTTGTCAAGAGATAGTGCTATATATATACCGCAATGAATTTAACGTCAGCGTGTTCAAATTATCAGATCGAACGCAGAATAAAATTTTTACCGTACCGGTCGTTGGGTTTCCTTTTGGCACCAAAGTCGGTAAATCAAAATACAAAATCAAAGTGTATCAAAGAACGAATCGTAACAATGGGTCGTGATAAGTTTGTATACGTACAATATACGGTAGAGATATTCGTGCAAACGATATGCACGGTCCTTCTGTATCAAACGCCAGGATCTTTTCCCGCTGCGAACCGTAGCACACAAAAGCCATCGGCGTCGGTATAAAGAATTTTCTACGGATGTCATTCGTTGTCTCTCTTGTGTACTGTCACTTTGTCCTCTTCCCTCCTACGTACGGGAGCGAACGAGATTAAGCAGGTGTACAGTACGTGTCAGAAGTTCTTTCACCTTTCTTTTTTGCTTCAAATGTTCGCTTGCGATACACCATTAATGTTTCAGCCCCTTTTTCTTAGTTAAATATGGCCAAAGTTATAAAGAAATTAAACACGTTGATTGTCAGGCCACCATATTTGTACTTAATTTAAAATTTGTTGATTCATTTTCTTTAACATCTGGGTGAAAAGTTCTCTCACTCATGTGTGGATGACAAAAAACACACTATCAAGCCGACCAAAAATAATATGAAAAACAATACAAAACCCTATTCTTAACCACTAAATTTATTTTATTTTTATTTATGTATTTAATGTTTACCTAGTAGGCTTACGATGGCTTCCAGTTTACGTGTTTACTTTTTCGTACGTCATAGTGTGGGGGTGTATGGCATAGAGCAAGCAAAGCATATCGTTTAGCAGAGCAATTTATTAGAAAATATGGTTAAACTAGGTATGAGTAATGAATATTATTTTCTTTTAAATATTATCAATAAAAAAAACTCCATATTCTATTTACAAGATCAATAAATCAAACATGTATTTTACATTTAGGAATATGAAAACAATGGTGCATTACGGAGTGTCTTCGAGTAGACGTTAAAATCGATTAGGTGTAACATATTTGAGCTATTCATATGATAATAAGTAACGCAGACAAAAAGCGTGTCGCAGACATGTTCGCTATGTTCGATTGTATGCATGTTGAGATGTTGTGAAATCGAATCATAGATCACGATTATATCGATCCATAAAAAAATCGAAAACATGCGCGACGCAGCAAAAAAAGTTGCGTTGAATTTTTTCGATCGAGCGAATATGTGACCTGGTATGAAGTCCAAACTACATTTGCATATTTCAAGTCCGATCTGACTAGTGAATTGCATAAAAGTTTAGATGTTTGTAGAAGCTTAAGGTTTTTTGAAATGCGTTTAATAGAACCAAGAGATCAATTTGCTTCCAGGATGATGTTCATGATGTAACGGGAGAACGATATATCATTCTATTAATATATATAACATGTGCGTTATCAGGAGCGTACAGATACGAAATAGGATTACGTATACGAGTAAGCCACATTACGTGACACTTGGATATATTAAAACATAGTTTGTTCACCTCACACCAGAACATAAGGTTCTTAAGGTCAGATCGAAAGTTATAAGGGTCAGTGAAGTTGTTTATTAAACGAATGGAAAAGAATTTAAAATCATCTGCATAGTCTATCATGGTGAATGTAGTAATAAAGTCTTCGATAAAGATAACGAATAATATAAATTTCAGGTGAAAAATTAAAAATTTCATCGGATGCTTTAAAAAAGCTAATAGATTCCATTGCAAGAAACGCAACTAACTTGTACTTATTAAAGTTTGTAATTACAAACAATCGGAATTGATAGTGTGCAAATATTTATTTAGCACTGATATTTTCCATTACTTCAGCATTATATTTTGATAGTATATTTCTTTTTGGATTAAGAATCATACTACACCAAAGCTTGAATAACTGCGAATCATTTTCTATTGGATAACTGAACGGTAGTCATCCCCATTACTGAAAGGGGATTCCCCTTGATACACCACGGAGCTTGACATCAAGCGGACAGCGTCGCGTAACCTAATCTGGGATCAAATATCAGTGAAACAATACATACAAACTAATGTAAAGATAAAGCTTGTTTACTTTTCTGTTTTTCTTAATAAAACTTGGACCAATGTATTTCTTAGATTTTTCCGATTAAAATAAGACTAAACACTCACCAAATATGATCCGAATCATATCGTGTTTCATCTTATTTTAATCAGAAAAACCTCACAAATATATTGGTAATGATTCCACTAACAAAAAATAAAAAAATTTTACAGTGTGTTATCATTATTTGTCTTTTATTCGCTATTTTCTACGTTCAAGATACAAAGCTGAACACCGTAGCTCAGCGTATACTTTTCCGGGAACTGAAAATTAACCAGGCTTTTATAAGTGTAATCCCGTGTTTGTTTCAATTTTCCAAGCATTGATGTATCGTATTACTAATGGGAATCATGAAAAATTAATGGTCAGAACGTATAAAATAAAATAATTTCAAAGTACAAATACTAGTACATCATTTGTTTACGCAAAATTGTTAGAGAAAATTTGGGTACGCAAATATTTCTGTTACCCACTGTATACTTTATACGTACAGAGTACAATGTGCGCGAATTGTACTCGCGCAAATGATATGCGGTGGTCCTACTCTATCGTATCTCCGGATCTTTCCGCGTTGCACGTCGTGGCGCATACAAGGGCCATCGGCGTCGAATATAAAGAATTTTTCTCGAATCTTGCTAGCGTTCCTCTTTTTTCGCTTCGTCTTTTCGCTTGCGCGTGAACGCATGGAGAAACAAGATTAAGCCGATGTATAGTATATGCACGCGCTGGAAGTTCTGTTTCCTAGAGACAGGGACCGAGAAGAGCAAAGAAAAAGCGAGAAAGAGAGATTGACTAAACCTCTTCCACCCGCGGCGAGCGTGATAGTCAGTGGGCGATGCGCGACCAAACCTAACCTAACTTCGGTGCCGGTTCTCCAGCAGGGTAAGCAGGCTGGGTCGTCAGGCGGCAAGAGAGAAACAGAGACAGACTAATGAACGGCGTGGGTGGTGGGGATCAGATCGGCGCATGCGCGGCAGCTACGCTTATTGAGCCACGGAGAGGGGCGGTTGGTGCCTCATCGTCGGCGGCGGCGGCGGCGGCGGTGGCGGTGACGGCGACGTGGCATGGTATACGGTCGCATGGGTGCAGTGAGGGGCGAGACGAGCGTCTCATATTATGCGGCGGAGGGGATCGTGGCTCCTCGTAGTCGGGGAAAGGAGGAAAAGGCAGATATACCGTGGCCGAAAGGAGAAAGACAGAGTAGGAGACGGTGTGTGTAGCGATAGTTCGTACGTAAGTTTAAGGGAGAGAGAGTCGGAAGACCGACAAAGATAAAGCGGAAAAGTTAAAGCGAAAGGGAAGCGGAGAGATAGAGAAAGAAAGATAGAGAACGAGAGTAGGTTCGAATTAGCGAGAGGGTGCATAGTTGTGCGATAGATGGTAGAAAGAGAAAAACAGGAAAGCCGCTGTATATCGAAGGGAGAAGGAAACGACATAAAATGTTGGACGAAGATAGAGAATGAGATCGGCGAGTGGCGAATGGGGAGATCGTAGGTGCGACTAAGCGAGTCGGATAGGGTGGAATATGATAGAACGAATGAAACGGAGCGAGATAGCGTAGGACATTGGGGGAAGCAGAGGGGAGTAGAAATAGGTTTGTGTGCGTGCGGCTAGGGTAAAGAGTAAAAAAGGTAGAAGGCGGGCAGGGAGTGAGGAGTGGTGGGATGAAATAGGTGGGGAGAAAGGGGGAAGGGGGAAGGGCACGGCAAGGGGGTGGGGGAGAGGGGGCGCTGCTGTCGGACAGTCGGTGTCGCGCCAGGCCCCCGCTAGCGGCTAGCCAAGCAAGCAGCAAGCAGTCGCAATCCCGTCGCCTAACCAGCATCGCTCGCCTTACCTTTTCACCCTCTTACAAAATCGCATCGAGGCTTCCGTCAGTCGCATATATTTGCCCCGTTTCATCTGCCGGTTCCTCCGACGTCGTTCGTCGTCGTTCGTCGTCGCCATAGCCGCCGTCACCGCCGTCGTCGCCGCTACTGCTATTGCCGTCGTCATCGTCGCACACGCAGTACGTCGTCGTTATTGCTGTTGCAATCGTCGTCCAGTCGCGCGTGATTTTTAACAGCGGTTTTATTGAAGGGAAAGCGCGAACGAATATAATACGGAGTCCTTGTGATCGAGCAAGCTGATTATGAGTTGGAACAGTGCAGCGATACAGAAAGCATTCGGGCCAGCGTTTTTAAAGTGAGAACAAGTTTTCGTGGTTTTGTGTTTGCGAATCCGGCTGATCGACCGGAACACCAAAGTGAACGTAAAGGAAAAGTATTATCAACGTTTTCTGCTTTATTCCTTTGGTGAGAAAGGAGAGCAAGTGCAGAGTCGAAGGAACGAGCCGCTAAAACGAAGCTCGTATGTCATACGTTGAAAGGACCAGCCGTGTCATCGTCGGAATAAGTGCTGACAATATATGATCTCTTTTGGTGTGTTGTTCGTTACCAAAGTGAGGAGTCGCAAGCTCCGAAGAACCAGTGAAGGCTCACCGACTGCCTAACCTGTCACGGTGACCGACATCACGGCGAGATCGCGACTGATACCTCCGCGTGTTCCGGCGCAAGGTAGTACAGAGCTCTCTATTTTACGATACATATGTACGTTGCACGCGTGCATATACACGTATACGTTCGTATACGTGCGGCTATAGAGCAATAAGTCGTACACGCCATTGCCCGCGTGTGTTGTATGCATTTCGACGTATATATCTCGTCGATGACGTCATCGTTTCCGTAATTGCGTTTTTACGCTGTTACAGAAACGACGACGATGCCGTCGCCTCAGTTTTTCTTTTGTTTACACTATCCACGACCTGTGCCAATTATTTCAGAATTCATTTCCATACTCTTCGTTCAGGCTTTATTCTACTCATCGCGTGCCGTTCATTCGTTCGTACGTGTTTTAAACGTTATTTTCGTCGTGTTCCGTAACGCGACTCGTTGTTGCTTCGTATTTCTAACTTCTTACGACTTTCGAACGATCGTCGAGAATTCGGCTTCATGTTCGGTAGTAGAGAAAAAAAGAAGAAAAAACATAACCTCTGAATCGAAGGTGCGCGTGATAATCGAAAATGCTCTTCGTAACGCGCGAGTGTATCGATGTTTTCTTCGTTACCATCGTAACGCGAAAAAAGGAAAAACACGCGCAAGTACGTTGTTCCTGTTCTAGATTTTCGAGATACGCGACGATTGATTTCATAATCAATCTACCGCGAATATTATCGAATTGACAGCCAGCATAGAATCGTCGAAACATACGAATCGAAGTCACCGCGTGATATGCGCGTTACCGTGCGCGAATGTGTGTCCAACGATTAACCACGTGCCATTAAATTCTCGTTCCTTCATGCAGTTCAGACTCGTTCAGTGTACGAGCTCGCGGCGCATTAACTTTTATTTGCGCGAATGTCCGTACCGAGTTACGTTTGTTCCAACTCTATACCAAGATTTTTGCGCTACAATATTTTGTAAATTATTCCATAGTTTTCCTTCTGTGGTGTCTAGTTTCTCGCCGGTTACACAGTCGCAGTAACGCGCGTATTATTTAGCGACCTGTTTTTCACGAGCCACGGTAAATGTGGTTGATGATACAGTTAGTCACGAAATTATTGGCACGAGACTAAATTTGATAAGAACACGGAAAATAAGATCGTGACGAATGAATTTTATTATTTTGCATTAAGAAACAGAGAGTTTGGATCTTCAACTGATAACGCTAAAATCTTAAAATTACGAAGAAACGGAACTGTAATGATTATTTGCACATTTTGAATAAGTTCGTATTTTATTATAGTTATTGTTGCAGTGGATATCCTTCTTGCTTTATAACTTCTGCCAGTCTTTTTGGCATTGAGTCATTGTTTATAAATAAACGCATTCGATATACTGTCATTCCTCTTACAATTTATTTGGCAGATCATTTTAGGATACAATAGGTTGTTTGCGTATATTATTATTGTCAACTATATTTCACGCTATTTTTTGGGCAGTTATAATACGTCAACCATTTTTGTAGTCTCCCTAATTTGTGCTTAGCATTGTTATCATAATGGAAATGAAAAGTGTCTAGAATATTTATTTTGTTCCAAACTTATTATATTATTCGTAGATTTTAAAATAAAGTCTAGTTTACTATCACTATGCTACCTACATGATGCTTCATCATAGTATCGCATTATATATTGTTTCCGTGTCTAACCTAACTAAACAAATTTTTCTTTTCCTTAACCATCGGATATTCGAGTATTCAATTTGCTTTTGTTACAAAGTGTAATATTATATAAAAATTCTACACGTTTAAAATGTATTTTTCACGCTTTGATAACGATTTTTATCGTGACCTATTTTATTTTATGTTCGTCCTCCATTTTCAGATCACTTAATGTTTCGTAATGTTAGGTAACTTTTGTGTATGATATTTCCAATCCCTCTGTAGTAGTAAACTTATTTTTCTAACGAGTTATGATTGAAATTTCTAATATTCAAACTTGTTCATATTTCTTTTTTTTATCTTCTTATCTTATCTATTTTATTTTCTTATCTGGAGATATTCTCGATATTTTTTTTCAAATTATAGCGTAACAAATGGTTCACTGAAATATTTGTAATTATGAAGTATTCCTAATGACATTATCAACAAATTTACAAGCAGTAAGGTCCATTTAGACACGTTATAGATTTAAATTGCTGGCCATCAGTGACTACCATAACAGTCAGTGCATTAAATTTTTTCAGTTAGAATTGTTACAGTTAGATTCTGTGTAACTTTGAAACGCGTTTCCGCTGTTTTTTTTTCTTTTTTTTTTAGTGAAGCAGTCAAAGCCATCTGTTTTTTAATAGAAAAAAATATTACTATTCTTTCGCCGTCGTTTTATTTTGCGTAGTTCTATTAAATTGTTGACCGTGTCAAATTTTGTGACTTTCTGTATAATTCCCGTGATGTTTTCATTTCGTGGGCGAAAATATACCCGTAGATGCACTGCTCTGTAGCTCGTTATGCCTCTAGGGCTCGCGGTTGCTGATGAGATGCATCACCTGTGCCGAGCACATTTCTAAAACAAAATAATACGATGCGTGAGAAGAGTACTCGCGAAACTCGTTACGTTAAAGTATTTAGCTGCCGGCCTTAATAAATATCGTAACTCGTACTATTCTTTCGCGAACGATTAAAGCGTTTGATCATTTTTCACGATTTGTTAGTCGCAACGCTCACATTCATCTAGCGTAATTCTTTTCGATCGATTTCAAACGAACTTCGTGTTTCGGATAAGCATGGACTACCAATCAAGCATTTGCAACCGATTAACCGTGTGCGTACAACTAGGTTGTCGCGTAATTATATATAGTTTTATTGAAACTGATACTTATTTACCAAAATATGATTGGAAATAGGTGCATTTATGTTTTTATGAAACAGATCTGTATTTCGTCGATTATTCCTTCGAATCAACAACACTGTTTATTTTGGATGCTCGTATCGCGTATTCGAAAGCTTCCAAACCCCACATTCAAAGTTTCTAACTGTATATACATCCTCTGAAAGCTGTATTAATACCAATGTACTTCACGAGGCTTTACGTATTTAACTACTCGAACTTTTGGTTCAATGGGAATACAGAAAATATAGTCTGACAGGATCAAACTACTGGATGACCATCGATGGCTTTATATTCAGTCTTTTGTCAGTCGTTGATAAAATAGTTCATATTTTTCAGTTAACCCTGGAACGACTATTTTATCGAACTACCCAAAAAATTGTGTAGAAATTCATTGAAATACTTTCGAGCATGTAGTTTAAGAATATAAAATTAAAATGTTCGAAAAAGGATTAGGAATATTTTTATTCACAATTATGTTGTAGTATCTAAAATTAGTATCTTAAATAACACACATACGTACTATGAAAATATGCCAAATTTATGGTAGCATTTAAGACTTACGAAATAATAATACATTACGAATAGTTGCCATTGACTAATGTTTATAGTCGTTTAAGAAAAGAACGTTTTTGAATTTGACGTTGATCCATTGTTTGAATCGTCTCACAGTCTATTATTTTGTAGTAAAACAATTTATCGTTTTCGTTCGACTTGAAACTTTGCCATCTGGCTGCATTGTTCAATTATCAAATTTGTGAAAATTTGTACTCGTTTGTGAAATCGGTTATTTTATGTAGAACAATTTAATAATTAATTCGTGCGTATTGATCGTTCACTCGACTAATTAATTGTTTGTGTTTACGGATCGGAACTTTAGCTTGAATTGGGTATCTAAATATTTTTAATATTATGACGGGCGTAAGACGGACAAATTATACGGACCAATAACCTTTTGTCGCGGCGATTTTGTTGACAATGTTCATTCTTGCGGTCGAGTATTTCTCTTAATTCTGAAAAGCATTGTGTTTCTATTGTGCAAGGCACTGGCAGGTTCTTCGATCCTTTCGCATTCTTCCGCGAGCAGGTATGCGACTTTCTGATCTATGCCTTTAATCTTCTTTAGAAGTGTATTACGATATCTCGTAACAGGGCTGCACTTGTAACCTTTAGTCTCAGTTTTTTATTTTCGACATCCAACACCACTGTTCTTGAAAGTCGAAACGACTTTTTACCGCAAGCATAAAATTACATTCAAAATTTGCCAAGTGTCTAGTAAAATTAATTTTCTTTATTTCTTTAATTTCTCGTTTTATTATAACAATTGATACCAACGGTACAAATGAATCGAAGAAAAAGTAAACGTAAAATTTAACCGAGTTATTTACGAGTTGTTACAATTTTTTTAGGGACACCATTTTTTGTTTCTAGCCTGCAGATTCCTCAAAACTGTGGCTCGTGTTTATATATCAGTTTGACACGACATTTCTTGTACGGGAAATCGTAACGTGTATGGGCTTTATTAGTCTCATTTGTTTATCTTTCTATGTATCTTATATCGAAGCGCATCATAAAAGGATCAAACATTTTATCTTCAACGAAGTTTGTAGTTTGAAACTTATAACTTGTTTAAAATTGTATACCGATAGTTTTATAGTGTACTCGTGATCACAGATAGTTTTTAAAATAGGGGCCATACAAGGAAGCCTATTTGATCCGTGAGCGGAAACATAACAGCGTAATGACTTTTTTAATTAGCAAATTACGTTTGCGATGATCCATTCGCGAGATATTGTCATAAACGTCGTGGATGGATTTGTCAGCGATTTCGCCGTAGAACAACGATTCTCAAATATTATTTTGCAACTTCCTGATGTTCTCTGCAATTTGTTTCAAGGGACAGCAGACGGGAATTACTATTCTGAACTGAAAGCGGTATCTAATTTATTCTCGACGTTCATGGTAATATCTCGCAATTGATTATCATGCAGCTCTTTGAGTTTGTCTTGGGCCGAGCAATAAGGTTGATCAAATTATGTAGTTCCATTTACAAAACAAATGAAATTGACGTTAAAGTCTCTGCGACTAACCGTTCAAACGTTTCGCTACCAGCGTTTCTTCTTCTGAACAAAACAACTTCTTTACAGTCTCGTTAGCTTTATACAAAGTAATTAAGTATACGTATGCATTTGTGTATCGAACAGTACATTCTTAACAAATTATTTACATAGTTTCATTTGCGAAACAAATGACATTTACGTCAAAGTTGTAACATCTACTAGCGTCATTCCTTTCGAATAATACCTCGTTTCTTTAGATTTTTTTATATCTTCGTTAATTAATAGAAATAATTTTAATTGTATTTAAGTTGGGCATATTGAGTAATTTTTAACGCGTGTCGCAGCAGAAGATCGGTTTCTGTGTTATGAAGGAGTCGTAGGAAATCATGCGTAAATGTGTCGAGTGCATCCCACGCTTATTGGTGTGGAACCTAGGCGCATCGAATTACAGTACCTTCGTGGGCGTGTCCCACTGACATTCCGACCTCGGTGTCTTTTATCCTATTGAGTCTTGCTATACTACCACGAACCCTTTTTAACGCGGCGTCCTTGCTTCCACTTGTTTATTACGATTACAGGAAGTCACACCTATCCAGTGACGCGTAGGCCGCGTGCATGCCAGAAGATCGTTGGAAGTTGAAATGTCGACGAGTAATAAAGATGCGAAACGCGTTGTCGTCATCGAAACACAATTGGAAGGTCGTTTTTCAAGTTTCTGTTTTTGTTTTCGACGCATGAATGGGGTTTATTTACGCTACCAATGGTCTCGAATCGTGCAAAAATGTCAGGAATATCGAACGCACCTCGTGTTTCACTAGTTATTCTCGAACGGTAGACCCTGGGTCATTGATGATCCATGTTGTGACAGAGTATTTGGAAAAAAAGTAAACTGCAAAAAAAGATTATTCTTTATTCGGTATTTGCACAATTTATACATAAAATGCTATGATCTGTTGTGCAGTAAGTTTTGGAAATATATCTGTTACAGATTCTACGTTTGATTGTAAACTTACAAAATTTGTAAAATATTTTTGGCCAGTCAGTTGTAGAACTTTTCCATATTTACTGTTATATTTATTTTTGACATTTGGTAATTATCGTTCAATGGTAGACTTGAGTTGGACAAACTTGTATTAAAGTAACAAATAATATGCATTGTAAAATATTTAATTCTACGATCGAAATTTTAATGTTTATTTGACGAGTAACGTATATAACCGGATGTTTATTCTTTATTCGTTTGTTCCGTAATTTTTTCTGCACGCTGAACTCTGACCTGTCGAAAGCTTTTCGATTGATCGAGTGAGACGAATGAAGATTCATGTCTATATAAAATTCCTGAAAATTCATACGAGTAATAGAAAAAATCTTTATACGGAAAATAATGGTGACTTCGGCATGTAGAATGCTTTTATTTTTATTTATAATCCTATATTTTCGTTAATTTCCAAAACGGTGCCCCTATTACTTTTTTTAATCGTTTCGTAATTTTATGTAATCTCACGTTCGTTACAGTTATACTACAGTTCTTCTTTCCACGAATTTCACCGATTTATTAATACATCAAGGTTACGCCTTAAGCTAACATGATGTCATCAAGCGTCAATGAAACAGTTTTTAATCAATCAAGAGCTAACGATGTCGTAATAGCTGTACACAATACCGCCCATGCAACTAGAACCTCTTTAATTTCATTCTACCAGAGATTATTCAAGATGTCGTCATGATAAGAAGTGACTTCATCCTCCATTTTTTATGGCGAGAATACTTACGAGCATTTGACTTCGTTCGCACGAAACTAAACGAATTTCGTTTCGCCCCCCCCCCCCCCCCCATATAATATTACTTTTTCCAATCGTTACGATACCCTTTCTCTATTTTATCCATTTGTAAAATCGTTGTGCAATTTTTCGAAGATCTACGCCAAGCCCGAAACGTTGATAAGTTATTCGTACGAATATTTTAATTACAAGAATTACCGCATTCAGTTACTCCCGTAATCGTTGAGAATTATCCAATGGCGTCATCGGCGCGATTAAGACACACAGATACACGGAGAATATAATAGCCGTTGGTGTTACGGAGCGAGTGACGTAACAGAATCGAAATTATCTCGTTTAAATAAGTGCTGCGCGCGTGGTGTTTGCACGATTTTGTCGCACTTTTATGTCGAAACCATCCTCGAAAATAAAATCGAAGAATCGTGTATAGAATTACAATCCCCCGAGCCTTCCCGGAAAAGTAATTCTATTTATATCGTTTTGCGTTGGACGCTCGCCAGCAAAATCACATTTATATCAAACGCCGTTAATTTACAATCCCGCAAAACATCCGCGGACGAATGGAACGTTCGTTGGGGATCTACGCGCGTGGATCTCGAGGCCGTAAATCGTTTCACGGATCGTCCGGCCGGTTACACGCGACGCTACCAGGAGATATATGCCCTTCTAATCGCGGTATTTCTGCCTCCGTGTCGTCGCACGGCTCTTCTAGGACAACATAATCGCTGCGATTCCGCGATCGGTACGTGGAACTTATCGACGTCCCATCGATCGATAACTCCAAGGCCTTCCAACGTTTCGCGACCCTTTATTTTCGTCAAGTCCATTTTCTGGTAAACATTTTGTGCAACTTATCGACGTCGCGTCGATCCGATAATTCCAAAGGCCTTCCACGTTCCCCCTTTATTTTCGTTAAATCCATTTTCTGGTAAACATTTTGTGCAACTTATCGGCGTCGCGTCGATCGATAACTCGGCAAATAAAAACCATTTATCGGTTTCACACAGAGCGTATCTGAACGCGTGAAGGAGGATCCACTTCAGTCCGTGGATTCAAAAAACGGTGGAAGGTATTCTATATTAACTCTTGTAATCCGATGGTGTTTATAATATTTCTCTTTACGTGGTCGACGTGAAATCGAGCGTTGGCCATTCGAACGTAAAGTATCGTATAAATCATCGTAACTTTTGGAGAGGTTATGATTTAGAGTAATTCTCATTGTTATCTTCAGAGTAGGGTAAATGTACCAATTACTGCGGTAGTAAGCTTTCGTTATACGTTATCTGACTGTATCATTTGATTTATTATTAAAGAATCTTGTGTATTTTGTATCAAGGATAAATTGGTTGAATAATTAAATTAAATCCTTTTCTACATTATCTTGTATACTTATGAGAACAGAAATAAACAAACATTTTGAAGTGTTCTTCAAAATGAAAATTCAGTGAATTTCGATTTGAGGAAAGAACTGGCCAAGGTATTAGGTCCCGCATCATCCACTTATCCATCTATTAGATAATTGTTCGTTCGAGAACTGCCTGGCTACTCGGCTGAAATATGCCGGTGCACTGTCATGCATAAACCACGTGAGACGTACATCTAATAGAACTTCTACTAATAATTCATGCAATTACTCAAGAAGTTGACATAAGATTGGCCCGTTAATCTCGCGTCAAGAAAACTAGGTCTGATTACATTATCGCCAATTATCCCTGCCCATACATTAACACTAAATTATTATTGGTGATTTGATCAAAAAATTTTCTTTTTTATTAGTAATTTATTCTCATCTAGCCTTTTATTGGTCAATTAGCAAATGAGTTGAGTGTAAATTAAGTTGAGGGGAGGTAGTACTCGACGATGGAGTCGCTCTTAACTCGTAGAATGAGTTAAGACTGATTTTAGCTATAATTTATTCGAAACTATACTAATATGTAGTAAAAAATTATTGACTTTCATTATTACGAGCATGTACGAAGTCTTTTTATTATTTGTGTGGCCTGAATTTACCACTGATATAAGGAATTTTGTTTAACCATTTGAGCGAATCTTATCAGTACGTTCTATTTGACGTACGATGAAAAATCATTGTGCAAACATAGGTGTGGAAATTTCTTCTGAGTCGATGCTTCTTAAGGTTATAGGTCGAACGAAGCAAAAGTATAAGTATATTGCTTGTTTTATACTAAGTAAATATTGTAGCATATACTATAGTGATGTATCATTTGGTTTTGTAAAGTTATTGCAAACTAAATGACGAATACTTTATTTACATACTGTATAGAGTACATACGAGCGAAATCTATTGTAGAAGCAAGCAGTCTATCCGCGAGTGCAATGAAAATGTGAAAATCCTCCTTGTTATTAGTTTATTTTGCTGCGGACTTTTGAGATTCTTCTTTCAAAGCTTTGCTATTTCCTTTTAACAAATAAACACGAGAACTGGTTTATCGCTTTATTCGTTACCATTTCACAATGAATATTGTTCAATTGCTTACAGAACTGAAAAGCGTAAATTTGCTATATTTGTGCTACCATTTTATCTTGCTTGCGATCTCCAATGTTAACTTTTGCGTTCTTAGAATTTCGTTAAAACAAATATTGTGGATATACAGGGTGTACGGCCACTGCTGGGAAAAATTTCAAATCATTCACGGAAAAACTATTTTTGGTTGCGTGGGTTAATTACAATCATTTTTGGTCAATGGACATACCCCCGAAATCCTACCCACTTTCAAGAAAAAAATTCGAGTAGGTGCTTAAATTTTTCGGCCAAAAAAAAAATTTCAAATTGTTCTGGAAAAATTATTTTCAGTTGCAGGGGTCAATTACAATCATTTTTGATCAATAGACATACCCTCGAAATCCTAACCATTTTCGAGAAAAAAATTCCTTACCGAAAATATAATTTCTGGCCAGAAATGTTTGCCCGAAATTTCATGCAAATCTTTAAAACATCATAATTCCCGAACGGATTGGCCGATTTTAATGTTTAAAAAGGCAAACAACGCGTATTTTAATGGAGAATATGTACAAATCGCAAAAATATTCGAAAACTTGGTCCTTAACCCCGTAAAATGAGAAAAACCCCATAAAAACGGTCCAATTTTCAAACAGCTATAACTCCTACAATAGTTAATATATTTTAATGAAACTTTTTTCTGAAGTAGAGCTTATGGGTACCTACAAAAAAGTATTAGACAACTTTTCTGTAGGGCATCAAACAAAATTACTAAAAATGAAAAACGAATTTTTAAGAAAAATCGACAGGGGGTAGGTGCCTAAATTTTTCGGTCAAAAAAAAAATTTCAAATCGTTCTAAAAAAATTATTTTCAGTTGCAGGGGTCAATTACAATCATTTTTGGTCAATAGATATATCCCCGAAATCCTGTGCACTTTCGAGAAAAAAATTCTTTATCGAAAATATACTGTATGGTTGGAAATGTTTTTATAACTTTCTAATGATGGCTCAATCAACAAACTAGTATCCTTGATTTCCGTCTTATTTTAACCCCTAGAATTTCCCATGAAAATTTTTTCCAGGGATGGCGCACACCCTGTATACATTATGCATACCAAAAGATGACGATACCAAATGTGGAAAAATATAAGGTGTGCTTTAATTTTATAGTGTAGATAAACTTGAACTCTTTGCCATTAAAATTTTCTGGTTCAAAAATCAGTTTCACAATTTATATATAGATTACAAGTCTCGATATCAATTCTATTTTGTTCGATGTTTATTTCTATATTATGTTCTATATGTATATTGTCCTCTACTTGTATAGTGAATAAATAAACAATGTTGGGTCTGTGAAAAACCAGCTCCAACAGATAGGAGAGTAAAGTGTCAAATTTTTGGCATACGCGAGGGGTTAAAAGCTCGTGAAAGAAAATATGGAGGAGAAGGGAGTAGGAAGAGATAGAGGCGCGTACGAGTGGCGCACTTGCGGTAGTAACACGCAATCCGTGAGACGCGCGTAATGTCGAAGGGGTGGGAGTTGTCGAGGCTGAAAGCACAAAGCGTAGAACGAAGCAGCGACAACGAATGGGCGCCGCAACGGTAACGACGCGAAAGAGAAAGGGAGAGAAAGCTTGAAGCCTTAATGTCGATTCTGTGTCTGTCCCTGAACGGTTCTGGGCATCGTGTATGAGTGTGTAGGCGGGGTGGGTGTGCCACGTTTTAATTTTAGTCCCGTGACAGGCTACTCCCGCGAGGGAGAGGTAGGTGGCGTTGACCCGCCAGCGTAACCTACAAATATTTCTCTCTTTCTCCCGTCGTCGCGTTGCTCTTTCTCTGTCCTGCTCTCACCCGGAGCACAGCCCGCGCATATGCCTGAAGCGATACATCAACGAAAATCCATGGGTGTTCTTCTTGCTCTCCATTCTTCCCCCTTTTTTTGAACGCTTGAGCGAACTTATAGTCTTACGACATTCTCTATCCGTCTCGTCCCGTTTTTCCCGCGCCTTTATACAGCGGCGGCCATTTACTCGCGTACATGGCACATTTTCGTTTCGAAATTATGTATATAGTTCCGGGATGCTTGCGTAAATATTTAAACTGCATTATTATACGGCTCGAATCTTCTATTTCCTAATAAGAAAGTCTCCATTACATTTTCTTATATTTTTGGTCTTTAAACTCCTTTATTATGGTATAACAAGGGCACCAACTGTATCGCTTCGATTGTGATGATTTTTTATACGATGATAGAATACATATTTCTAATGATATTTGTGAAATATTAGCCGTAGATACTTGATAGTTTGATTAATTACAGATACATACCTAGGGTTGCAGAACTCACTAAATTACTGATAAACTTCTCATTACAAAAAGGAAGTGTTTCTTAAAGTTTAATACACGAGTAATTTGCATTTATAGATTAAAATTGGAAACGTCGTATATCGGCTGGCTTTTTATATCGTTCTGTTTACATTCGCTCATAGACTCATCATACTCCCGTGTTTCTCCACTCGGCTAATTACAAGTTAGAGAATCGCGTTGGTGCCAATTTCCATAATTCCTACAATACGAATAAAGTGATAATTAGGTATCTGTAACGATAAAGTAGTAAGTACTAATGCAACTGTTATATGCCGCAAGGTATCATCACAGTCGAGGTATACGATTAGACCTTACACTTTATGGACTTTCAAACAACGTTTATTTTGATGCAGAATATTCAGAAATTTTAAGAATAGTGGAGAAATTTTTTGGCGAAAAAAAGAAACTTCAAATCGTTCTAAAAAAATTATTTTCAGTTGAGGGAGCCAATTACAATCATTTTTGGTGAATACACATACCTCCGAAATCCTACGCACTTTCGAGAAAAAATTCCTTACCGAAAATCTAATGTGAGTCCAAAAATAGCTCCTCAAAATTTCATGTGTTTATTTGAAACATCATAATTCCCGAACGGTTTGGAGTATTGGATTGGTGTATTTTTTTTGCTTTAATATTTATTATTTGATAGATTATTTAAATAATTGTAATATAATACACTTTTTTATAGTAGTCTTCTTTTAGCAATTATTTAGTATTTCAAAGCATTATCTACTTCAAAATTATTATAAAGAATAGCAGGAAAATGATTTGGTAGGCAGAATGAAAAACGAAACTCTGATTAAAATAACATTTAAACGAAATTGCATTGCAGCATATGCGTTCTTTGAAATAATTTTACATATATTTCAAGCGTGACACCCTGTATAACTGTTATCGATGTAGTCCCCGAACGAACTTATCATTACTAAGGTATGTACTCTTGGTTGATAAACTCGCTAATGACACAGATAAAGCTTAGCGTGCAACTTTGTTTTCGCTTCTACGTTTCGTAAATTGTGGCCATTTCAGTTCTGGAATTGATACAAGCAAAATATTTCAAGCTTTCTATTTGTCTAGAAGAATTCAATCACTGGTTGTATTTTCCTCTATAAATTTGTTGGAATATTTTTTCCGTGAGTTGTTTTTTATTATTTGAATGTTTGTTTTGGGTGGAGGCATAAAAATAAACGAGTCAATTTTATTTTTTTAAATGCCACTCCAATTGCTCGAGCACTTACGTTCCTTTCAGTATCAAAAAGTAACAATTGCCCGAGCAGACTCAGCCGTATAACACTGCAGATTTTCGTTACATTTTGCACAAATTAAATTTCATCTCTTAATGTTTTTAGCAATAGTGGTTCGACAGTTTTCGACATGGAACGGAGTAGAAACACGATCGCTCTGCTCGGCTCTTTTCGAACGTATTCCTGCAATGACCCTAGGCACTTAACCCTTTGCGATCCTATGTCTATAGTGTCTAGACATAGCATTTCGTTCCACCTCGTTCTATGTTGAGACAGTCCAGACAAAGAAATTCGTACGACAATGTGCGAAGTTTTTAGAGACACGCGAGAATATTTCTCATAATATTAAGAATCCATGTGCATACATTTATGGAGACGCCATTTGTTTTTTTCTTCCCTCCGTTGATGAATAAAATTGCATGGCGGAGAGAAAACTGCTTGTATTAATCCTAATGCCAAGTACATACGAAGGGTTCGAAAACCGATTAGTGTAAGTTCCAATTTTCTCTGAAAACGAGTTAAGCGGTCCAAAAACCTCTTTGTCGTGGAAATTTTTAATCGAATAATTAAAATTAGTTACTCGTTCGACGCGTTTAATTTACGCTTTGTTGTTTATTTGTCGTTTCGTTCCGCAAAAGGGTCGTAATTCGATGATTGTGTTTTTCAAGGTGTGAAAGGGAATAGTTAAAATGGAGATATAACAACTAGCAGTATCAATGCAATTTTGTGGAGTGATTCAATGATTTAAATTTATTATTCTCTGAATTCTATTTGGTATTAGCATAAATGGAGCTTGAAAAAAAAATTAATTTTCGTCGACGATACAAGTTTTCAGTTTCCCCTATTTTAGGGATTATTTTCATCCTTTTGAAGCCAGTGTCGGTCGCTCAGAAAAAATATGTGTCAAATACGTTTTCGGGAACTATCTCGCCCACAAGTTTCATCGGGGTCTGGGAAATCGGTAAATTTTATTTGCAAAGGACGTCGCGAGCGATAACCGGATCGTCGGATGATAAAAAGAATCGGTCGATTTATTTAAAGTTAAACGTGTCCCCGATCGTAATTCTGTTTTTTTCTGGCTGACTAGCCGGGGCTGATGGTACATTCATCGCCATAGAATTTGATTTCGCAGAAAACGATAAATATTCAAGGGCACACGGTTGAAACGCGCGCTCGCGCGCCTGTGCGGAACGTTTCATGGAATTTCAGCGGGCGAGAGTATTCTGCACTGTGACAGCGCGCGTATAGCGGCCGACTTCTCGACAATGAGTCAGAATGAATGATTTGCAAGCGTTGAAATGCATGAACGAGCAACCCGAGCGCGACGTCCGATTGGATGGCTGCCTCTCCGTAGTTGCGCCCTCGCCCTCCTCTACAAATTTATGGCTTCAAAGCGTCCCAATGCATCTACTCTGTGGCGTCAAATTGCTTTCCAGTGGTTTTTTAACATCCTACCCGCCGGTATCGCGGCAGTTTTACGTTTTATCTAATTATTGTATATTTCGCCCTCCGACGACGGTTTGTTGTTTGATCAGGGGTGCGCCGCGCGCGTCAGTCCACCCTGCTTTTTCCCCGGTTCTCACGATACGAACGGATTAAAAAATTTTCTCGTTCGCGTGAAACGTCCCAACCCTCATATTTTCAGTTTTTTTTTTTAAATTTCTTTCCTCTTTCGTTTACACTGGATTGGAAAAATTTCACTGGCAATTTGACCCATTTTTTTCCATTTTACGTTGCGTAATTAATGGGCCAGGAGACTCAAAAAATTAGGGGTGCATTTTAGTCTGATCAATATTTTGTATTCTTTGGGATTTAGGAAAAAAAAGACACTTTTGTGTTGGATGTTATCGCATGGTTTTAGCCTATAATTAAGAAGTGTGTACAATTTTTTAAAAGTCGAAGATACAGTTGTTTCAGTTGCCCTTAAAACAAAAGAAACTAATACAAACCATTTTGTTCAGAATGGACGCAGTTATGACCGGTACAAAAATTGTGCAAAATATATCGAAAAATAAAGCTTTGCACTTTAAATCTGGCTTATCGATTTTCTGTTTTATTTTTTGCGTGTAACAAACATTTGATTTTTAATCTTTTATATAAAACCATGTACGCTGAAAATTTCCTCCAAATTTGATGTAAATTGGTTAACTGGAACCTGAGATATCATGGTAATCATTTAAAAAAATGTGTATAGCTTCATTAATTTTGCATATCCAGGAATATCCATCCGTAGAAATATTTTCGAGGGCATATTCTTTCAGAAAATAGAACAAAAATCGATTTTTTTAAGGTCCTAAGTACTTATCTACTTAAGTGGAGCAAGTTTGAAACTTATTGAAGTTGCTTGTAAAGGAATTACTAGATTCCATGAAAATTAAAATTCATTACAGTAATATTCTGCAAGACTTGAAAGGGTTTTAAAAGTCCGCAAAAACATAAAATATGGTCGGTTTTAATAAACAGTATTTCGAAGAAAAACGGGTATAAAGTTTTTTAACATAACATTTCACTATGCGTCTCGCTGGTGATTACAGAGTTATAATTTATTTTATAATACCCATTTCGATACGAGACCATTTCTATGCTTATTATCTTTAAAACTTTAATCTATAAATGGACTGTAAAGTGCAATTGCGCATTTTTTAAAAATTCTTGTTTTTCATTTCCAATATGGTCTATGAATCTCGTTCCTCTGGCTATGCAATTACATACTTACAATTCAAGTATTCAGGCATCGTTAAAAAGTTAAAAAAAAAAATGCTTAACGTGTGTGTATTATGCTTCAAAACTAAAACGAAAACAACATTTACTAGATACTTGTTAATGCGTCCACTATCGCAAATCATATACGCTATAAATGAAAAAAGCTTGTTTCTTATGAATTTTTTTCATTTATTTTCTCTAAGTTGTTTTTATTTTTGTTTTGTTTTCTTTTTTTTATATATTAATGACCTAATAATACCCAATTACAAAACCGATGTACCATATTAAAAATACTTAGTCGGACTTTGTATTTACTCTATTTAATTTGTACATGATTGGGAGCATGTACTACACCGAATAACATTACTACAAATAGTAAACCATTTTATTAATATTTTATATTTTTTAATGGAAAGAAAGAAATGGAACCTTGAAATGCTACCTCAAAAAGGTCAGAAAAAATACCATGAAATCTCTGACGAGATCGTGTAAAGACCAATGTTTTTTAGTAATTTTTTATATAAGCTACTTTGCGTACCTCGATAAATTTTCGTTCCACGGGCGATGGCCGCCAAGGGGTTAATACGGTGGATGTTTTCCGAAGACGAACGATAATTTTCCAGTTTACCTGTGTTTCATGAAATACGCTCCGCCCGTGAAATCACAGTGGATGCGGCAATTTGTTAGTTCATAGGTACTTAAATCCCGAAAGTGTGGGCGTAAAGTTGAGCACGGTTTCACGTGCGCGCGCGTTCGTTCGCCCACGCGTTTCTCTCTGTGTGTGTATGTGTGTGAGTTCTACACGTTCCACGTGCACGTAAACGGTCTACGCTCGAGCCGATGCCCCGCGAAATGCCGATCAATATCGCCAGTTTTCCATTCAGCTGATAATACTTCGGCTTTCGGAATACAGCGTTCAGTCTTATTGTAGAAGTTCGCTCGTTCGACTTAGTTCGCCAAGTAAAATTTTAGTTGTTCTCTCGCGTTAAATACTTAGCAAACCCCGGGACCCATTATACGTTAGTTCGATAACTTTCCCATTGCAGTTACGGTCGATCATTCGCGATTACAATGGCAACCAGACAGCGTATATTAAACCTACGCGTCGGTTCCAGCGATCACATCATCGATAAATTTTTGGAAATGTTTAGGATCGCTGAGTTTAAAAAATCTTCGAACGGCACAAAAACAAATTTAATTCCCAGGCTTACGAACGTACGAATTTCGGAGACGTTGCAGAATTAAATATTACTCGTTAAAAATCATTCGTTTCCATAGACTTCTTTTTTTATTTTCGATGGTTTCGTAACGCTGGTTTTCTCATACAGTTTTAGTATTCAAAATTTCTACAGTCTACAATACCCATTTTTACAAAATTGGTAACATTTTAGCCAAATTTCCCAGTTTTTGATATTTCGAATTTCAATTGTTTACCTTTATTAATTCTGTGGTCAGATGGCAAAACCTGATGCGTTATGTTTTCGTAATTTTTCAGTACAGTAATTTGAAAAATCAATACATTCTTAAAAAGCACAATTTCTTTTACTGTTTGTAGTAAAAAAATATTTTTTAATCGTAGTTTAATCGATACATTCATCTTACTTCTTCTATAAACGTGGTTCAATTAATTTTTCGAAAGATTGTCATGCTTTGAATCAAAAATATTCGATACGAGTACGGTTTTGCAAGTGGTGGCACTGGGTATATTGAAGTATAATGTATATTACGACGTTGGTAATCATCTATTGGGGTGATGCAAATGTCCCTCATAGCGCTATCAGATACATTAAAATGGGACAAGGTAATAACGTAAATTTTAACTCTGTATTATATAATTTATTCCATCGGGGACTTTTTATGAGGACATCAAGTTTCTTGTTTAATAACTCTGAAGAATCAGTCATTTATTGTTTGGTCGAAGTATTACTGAATTTATGGGCGTGTAAAATAGTCAAGACATAATTTCTCTTTCGAAAGATAAGATAAAACTCGTGCGGTAAAGGGATGATTAATTTCCGTACATCTTTGACCTGAATCCTGCTGATTTTCTTAGCCGAGGTTGTAGGTGGTGGATTTCTATAACAGTGATCATTGTTTTCAAAGAACGTTTATTATGTTTCGACCGTACTTACTGGTTCTCGTCAAATAAGATATACAAGATAATATTTCCTCTGTAGTGTAAACCATTGGGCGATGATCGGTCGATGAATGTTAGCAGCGACTACTTTTTGTTGGTTGTGTTGTTAATAGGATCAACGTAACACAATTACTAAGTGAGGATGGATTAAAAAGAAGAAAAAAAAAAATGTGTAAGCACAGTGTGGCCATGAATATCTTTTGGTTGCCCACGAGATATTTTTGGATTTTCTCTGAATCTCTACTACGCGCGTTGAATAAAGATTCGAAAAATTTCATATAGACGAAACCATGCGACCACGTTAGGGCTGTATTAGCATTGACTGTGCCCCGAGCAAATACAAATACAACAGAATTTTTATAATGTGTACATAAACAAAAGTCATACAACGTAACAGACTAATGAGATTCATAGTCACGTGATTTTGTTTACCGTAGTTCTCCTTTAATTTGAACATAGTATACTATTTCTACAATAATAAATCACTACCAGTATCTATCGTTCAATCATCGTCTATAGTTTAATAAAATTGGGAAACAAAAATTACAATATTTTGTTCAAGAACAACGAAAATTCAAACTGATGGTTTCTCCACAATTTTTTTAGTTACTTTCATGTTAGTCAAAATAGAAATCGAAAAGCTACATTGTTATTGCCCTATCAAAAGTTTTCCACTTTTATTTTTATATTTGAGATATTCAAGGAAAAGAATAATTTTAATTATCGTTCACGTTACAATGTTTGTAATAACTTAAAAGCTGAAGTTTATCTGTCCTTCGTTACTCTATACGTGTTTATCTAGATAAAAATTCTTGTTACCGATCGAGCATCGATAACTTGTACACCATAAGAGGATCTAGGTTATTTAGCTATTTTGAAGGATACGTGTCATCGATTACAGTTAATAGAATCGTCAATAGAACCGGTTAGAAAAGTACAATACGTACGTCTTGAATGTTTTCTTAGTGAAATCAAAACTCCTGAGCCGGGTTTTACCTTTTTGTGACGTTTGACTCTTGCTAGCCTTTTAAGGAGATTGTCGGGTATGTATACTTCTATAGAATTGTGTTCTTTTGTGCTTGGGCATAAGGGGAAAGTACCTCGCAGGGAAAACCTCTGTTCCGGAGCTATAAAAGCCCGTGGCTTGCTTCCGATGGTAGATCCTTCCATCGATCTCCGTTTGCCACGGTTGACACGTATTTCATAGTAAACGTCGCGACAGGTGTTAGACAATCACCGATTATCTCCGGTGTGTTGCGTTTCGGTCAAGGTATTCTGTCTGAAGCCTGATTTTATCGCCTGCGCCAAACTGCAGTGACTTATAGGTAGGTTTCTACGAGAAAATTAGTCTGAATTTTGCAATGATTCTTTAAATGAACACCAGACGTGATTCGTAAATTGAACACTTCTTGTTCACATTTTTGTGTTCTTATTTATCGCTACACTGTACGATTCAACTTTATTCTTGGTCAAACGATATCTTACGAATGTTCTGTTGTTTACATTCAAGATTCAGAAACATAAAAAACGCTAGAGCGATTCGAATACTCTTGTTAAACACGTGGTTGAATTATTTTCATTTTGACTTCAAATCGTTTCAAACACTTCGGTTCAACGTACACGTTCATCGTGCTAAAAATCATAAATCCAAGCGTTGTAACACTCTCGTTTTAGCCATTGTATCGTTGCTCGTTGTTGCCGCGATTCCGTTTTGGCTCGCGATATTTCTAATGACCCGAAAGTCGACGCGCCCGAGTGCAGACACCACCGGAACTTTTCTTGAAATTTAACGATGCAGACAAGCCAGTCGAGATCTGCCGTGAGACGACGGTGACGTACGCCAGATGCTCCGGAATGCAAGGGAGCATATGCAAAAACGAACGGAGAGAAATACTTACTCTTCTTGTTAGCAGGAAGACATCAAAACCGTTGAGGAATTTGTTCGAGGGTTTCGACTATACAGATGCATGTATTCGCGCAGTGAATGAAGAAGACGTCTTTCTCTTCACTGGTTGACTGGCTGAATTTCAAAGATTCCTCCAGAGAATTCTACTTTTTCGTACAATATTCCCATAGAATGCAAACGTTTCTTCGCGATAGCTGTCGACTGCACCCTTAAAAGTATTGAGAATTACGCTTTGTTATTGTAACATTTGAAAAATATTATCGAGAAGTGCAAAAAAATTACGACAACGTATCAGACAAAATTTTAATGGGTCAGAATTAACCCAGCCTCAGCCTTCCGAGGGTTAAGCTATTTTCGATGACTTTCGAAAATTACCGTCGTAATCGATGTAAATTTTGATATTCCCCTGGAATCTACATATTCATAAAAGAACAAATTTCCACCAGCAATAATAATCGGAAACGTTACCGTGTCCGCCAAAATCCTTTTAGTTAATTCAATCGGTTCTAATTCCATTACAGCCGGCGACAACCTTTGAGCTTCTGTGGAGGGGTGAGTGGGTGGGTCATTTCCCATAGGTTCGTTCCGTTAATTTCACTATTCTTTTTTTTTTTTTTTTTAATTTTAATCCAAGCTCTATCAGTGTCGCAAAAAAACCATCGAACGAGTGACTTTCCGCACGCGTGGCGACGCCTGCTCGTTTCAACCCGAACGATCAGGCGCAGCCGATCGAAAAGGATAAAAATCATTTTCCGCCGTCTCCCTCATTTTTGTTCTCGTACTCGGTCTCCTGTGGACGACACCGTCCGTGTATTAGCATGGTTATTCGGATCACTGGACTTTTACAATCGACCACAATCGCCCAGCCAGCCGTTCAGTTATGGTGGCGTAGCGTTTATAAATAGACGATGCCCGTAGGCGCAAAAGGTGGATGCGACGAAAATGAAACATCAGACTCCAGCCGCGATGTGTATCAAAGGGGTTTCCAAGCAGTAGCTTGGGGATGAAATTAACGTGTATTAGTTCATCCGCGTTGCAACGACCCCAATTACGAACCTGACGAAATGGTTTGACGTACCGCGATGAAAGTTACCACGGATTAGTCGGGACACGCGACTAGATTATCTCGGGCAAATTTCATTCCTCCAAGAATGTTTGCTGGGTTTCTAGCGAGCGGTATTGGCGAGAATTTGCAGGGAAGTTCCCGTGTAATTGCCAGTTTGTGTAATTTATCGCGACCTCTCGCCGAACGTTGGCGAGTCTTTTGTTAGGAGGTACAGAGTGTTGCTGAAATAGGCGGGTAAACTTTAGGAGCATGTTCCACTCATCGTAAAAATGAAAAAGAGGCATATGAACCGTGGGGTCGAGAAACGCTTCCTTTCCGAGTTGGAATTACTTTTTATTTACGGGGGCACACTTTTGCAAGTACATTCTGTCTGAGAAATTGCTGGAAATGATTTCCTTCCGTCACTGTTCAACGACACAAATTATAATATTCTAAACATTGTTATACAGGCCGGGTTATTATACAGGCATTTTAATGGGAGATTCTAGACACCAAAATAAGACGAAAATCAAGAATATCAATTTGTTGATTGAAGTTTCGTTAAAAAGTTATTAACGTTTAAAGCTCCATACTGATCGAAAAATTTTCCGGCGAAATTCAAAAATTTCAAATCGTTCTAAAAAAATTATTTTTGGTTGCGGGGATCAATTACAATCATGTTTGGTCAATAGACATACCCTCGAAATCCTAACCATTTTCGAGAAAAAAATTCTTTACCGAAAATATAATTTCTGGCCAGAAATGTTTGCCCGAAATTTCATGCGTATCTTTAAAATGCCATAACTCCTGAACGGATTGGCCGATTTTAATGTTTAAAAAGGCAAACAACGCGTATTTTAATGGAGAATATGTAGAAGTTGCAAAAATATTCGAAAACCTGGTCCTTGACCCCGTAAAATGAGAAAAACCCCATAAAAATGGTCCAATTTCCAAACAGCTATAACTCCTGCAATAGTTAATATATTTTAATGAAACTTTTTTCTGAAGTAGAGCTTATGTGTACCTACAAAAAAGTATTAGACAACTTTTCTGTAGGGCATCAAACAAAATTACTAAAAATGAAAAACGAATTATTAAGAAAAATCGACAGGGGGTAGGTGCCTAAATTTTTCGGCGAAAAAAAAAAATTTCAAATCGTTCTGAAAAAATTATATTTAGTTACAGGGGTCAATTACAAGCATTTTTGGTCAAAAAACATACCCTCGAAATCCTAACCAGTTTGAGAAAAAAAAATTCAATAATTGGATAAACTTTTCGACAAAATTAAGACATTTTAAACCGTTCTAAAAAAATTATTTTTAGTGGCAGGGGTCGTGTACAATCATTTTTGGTCAATAGACATACACCCGAAATCCTACGCGTTTTCGAGAAAAAAATTCCTTATCGAAAATCTAATGTGGGGCCAGAAATGCTTCCCTGAAATTTCATGCGAATCTTTAAAATGTCATAACTTCTGAACGGATTGGACGATTTTAATGTTTAAAAAAGCAACTAACGCGTATTTTGATGAAGAATATGTAGAAAAAGCAAAAATATTCGAAAATTTGGTCCTTGACCTCGTAAAATGGGAAAAACCCCATAAAAATGGTCCAATTTCCAAACAGCTATAACTCTTACAATAGTGAATATATTTCAATGAAACTTTTTTCAGAAGTAAAGCTCATGGGTACCTACATAAAAGTATTAGACAACTTTTCTATAGGGCGCCAAACAAAATTACTAAAAATTAAAAACGAGTTTTTAATAAAAATCGACAGGGGGTAGGTGTCTAAATTTTTGGGTAAAAAAAAGAATTTTCAAATCGTTCTGGAAAAATTATTTTCGGTTACGGGGGTCAATTACAATCATTTTTGGTCAATAGACATACCCCCGAAATCCTGCGCATTTTCGAGAAAAAAATTCAGTAATGGTGGAATTTTAACGTTAATAACTTTTTAACGAAGCCTCCATCAACAAATTGGTATTCTTGATTTTCGTTTTATTTAGGCCTTTAGAATCTCTCATTAAAAGTTTTTCCAGGGGTGGCCGGACACCTTGTATATGCCCGTCTAGGTTTACAGTCATTATTATTACGCCTTGAGAAAAATGTGTCACACAAAATCAAATGTTTTCGAGAGGGGAACATTTAGATGATACTAGCTTCTTTGTTGGTGTATATTATAGAGGACATATGAAGACCATCATCGATTTTGTATTGCATCAAGCGATGCACTTTGGTATTCTTTACAAAAAAGTATTAATCTATTTATATTAAAAAATCATTCGTTTAGGAGATATTTTAATTTTAATATCGCTATGAAATCATGACTCTCTGATCAATATTATGAATTGAATACATATTACACGATACTTTCTGTATTGATAACACTTGTCCCCTTACTGCTTTTGTTTTATTCAATGGTGTTATGAAATGTAAATATGAAATATAAATATTTGAGAACAGTTCAACTTGAAAAATAATATCAGAGGTCGTATCATCACCGAGTGTATTAAAATAACAGATACATTACACAATGCCAGTGAATCATTACCATGATTTCCTAACAAAACTATAATATCTCATAAACTACCGATTTCTTAACATAACTAGGTTAGCACTTTTTTGTAACGAATATCAAAGTGCATCACCTGCAATAAAAAATATATGATTTCACTGAAAAAATCGACGATGACCTTCATAACTCTACTACAACGTCCACCTACAAGAACGTAGAAACCATTCAACTTTATCTGAAACATTTTTCTAGATGGCAATACATGGTGATCCACCTCTGTATATTTGTTTATAATAAAGTTATCGAATAGATTGCTCTTTAATATATTAAAACACATATTTTAGTTACGGTAAAACTCCATTTATATGAATCCAAGGGAGGGAACACAGTTCTTATTAACCGGTTCATTATCCTCCCCCCCCACTTTTAACTTTTCAATTACTAGTTTTAAAACTCTTGTTTGGACTTAATTTTTCGTTTAATTGAAATCTGTTCGTACATACAAACGAGAACAAAAAGCTGCTACTTGCATACAAAACTTATCGAGCTATAGATATATCTTTACACCGATATCTCGAGGAAATGTTGAAGAAAAATGTAGAAAAAGTGTTAGAGTTTATAATTATTCACAAGTATTGTGAAACAAAAATATAAATAATTTACCACCGATGCAACGTAGCGGATTAAAAAGGTTACAGCAGACTGTTCGGGGTTTAAAGTATTCATTGAGAAAGGGTTAATATTAATTCGTAATATCTATTGTTGGATCGCGGGTAGTAGCGGAAATAGATACGTCGAGACGCGTGTGCATTACCGAATCTCGATACAGACGTCAAGAACGTTCTTTCGTGGCACGGAGAGAACACGGCGGCGACGACAACGACGACGATCACGAAAAGCCTGTGTGAGAGATATTGATTTGGTCGTCCCTCTTTTTCTGCGGTAGTCACGTGAAAGAAGTGGACGAAGCTCGAAGCCGCATTCGTGCACGTATATCGATTCGACCGAGAGAGGCGAACAGAGTCTTTCGAGCATGCGAAAAAACCAGTCACGCGAAAAAGATACGTACATTCACGGAAGTCTATGTTAATTCTGTTTGTCTGTGCCTTTTTTCCCCACACAACAATCATTAATAAGATTGTTTACCGCGGGCATGTGTCAACCTCATTTTGGCTCGAGGGCCAATTTGCTACCTTGTCGTGAACCACTGATATACACTGCCATTCATAAATACTGATCTTGCACTCCAAATTAACTATTCTGCAGATCGTATTGTTTTTGCAAATCAAGTTTTGGGACCACCTTCTGGGTCCCTAACATGTTCGCTGACAGATCAAAACCGTATAATATTTTGTAAGACTAAAATTTTTATTTAAAAATTTCTTTCAGTACTTATTTTTGTAATCTTGCTAAAATTTACAAATCCTATCCAAACATAGAGTATTAATTTTTGTAGTAATTTGGCAGTCCGTGTTAAAAGTGAAGTGATACACCATTTTGCTAGCTTTTTGTGATTGTATTCGTAATTAGCTAGCACCCAAAACGTGACTCGATACTTTCAATGTTAAATAAATATTATCACATACATGGAACAAAATTTTCATGTAGAAGTAATCATTTGATATCGAATTTTATTTTTATCAGAATGGCTTAAGGAGATAAATTTGTAGAAAAACTTGATTTGCAAAAGGGTGAATATGATATGCAAAGGGGTTAATTTGGAGAACGAAACGTATATTAGGAAACTTGGTCAAAACGATGTCAATCTTTGGACTGCTGTAACTTCGTCGAAAGAAGTCATACAATAACTTTCTTAGTATTATTTTAAAGGCTGCATCTTCCACTTTCTAAGAAGTGAGTGAGAAAGCGAAAAGGGTGTCATTGTAAAACGATGTTTCGCATTCAAACGTTTCTCGAAAATTTTTACTTATCCGGAGCCACGATCGAACAAAAAATATAGAATTTTAATGGACATTATAAAAAACAACAGAAAGTTGTAACAGAATTGAAAAAGGTATTAGCTGTTTCTTGTTACTCCGAGGCAGATTCCAACCATTCGTTGCAAAGAAACGAATCTTTTCTATTGTCTTGTTATCAGTAGCATTTAATTACATAAAAAGTCATATCTTCGGTGGAAGTAATCTACTGTAATGTGATTCATAAACGTACTGATAACAAATCGAGAGCGATCAATTCTATTTCCATGGCTTATATTTCAATACTTATTAATTTTAAAACGTACAATTATTAAAACATGTTCATTTCATTAAATACGCTTCAATTTTACTCTGAAAGTTTTAAAAGCGAATTTCCTTAACCACCTTTTACGATTATTTTAATTACAAATGCGATTATTCAGTAGCAGAGATAAATCGAAAAATTTGAGAAATATGAGAACACGAGTTTATTTGTACCGTTTACGGACAAATTTAAAAAATGGTAACATTCGCAAATTGACTATATCAAAATTAATTACAGTTAACGATGCACGTCTGTATACACTTTCACTCAAAAATATTTTATCTTGCGTCGGGCACAACAAATATTTATTTAAGGCTCGCGCGTGCCTTTGTTTGGAAAGTGCTCATGCAAACTAGTGTTTTTCAATCTTTTTGCCGTCCGTAACAAAGTTCTGAATTTTATTTGTCTCTGTGGGTTCCACCTCATTTAAACTGTTTGTTGGTAGAAGTAAGAGTCGAGTTATTTTTTACTTATGTTTAGTAATACGTAACAAAGCACACAAATATAAAATCTGCGATAAATTACAATAATGTAAAACATATAATGTACAAAAATACAATAACACGCATAATTGTGATTATGCCACAATGGTGCAATTGTTCAATAGAATTCTTACAATAATAGATTTTTATTTGAAAAGACTCAAGAAAAAGAAAACTCGTTTATTTTGCCTCTATTCAGGCAGTAGATGCTATTCGTTCTAAAATTTCTACCCTTCTTTCAAAACAAATATCAACAGTTGGATCGAGGACGGTTTCGGTCACTTCTGGCCCTCGCTTCAGATTTCTATTTTCATATTAAAACATATGTATTTATATATTCATAATTCATCTGACGATGACAGTATACGGGTAAAAATTGACCCGAACTACCAAAGTTTAAATGTTATTTCAAGTCATGTAGACACTTAATCTAATTTGTCGTCCCTCCCCCACTACTCTCGTAGTTAAGAGAGTAACGTTGAATCGTTTCACGGGCGTATTCCGGCGATTTCTGGCGTGTTTGGGAAATCCTCGTGGAAACGACGAGCGTTCCGACTGAAAACGTTTTTCTTTCCGGTATTTTCTAGTGCGTTGAGCGCGCGCATACGTCCCCATAACTCTTGCCAGGTAACATGAGAAACGAGTCGAGCGCCTCGGGTTCGCTTTTCGTAAGCGGCTTACTTGCGCGACGGAAAATTGTACTAGTACCCCCCTGCGCCCCGACCCCTCTTTCGGTCGTTTCTTTTTCTTTAGCTTAACTGTCTCTGGGCTCGCGCATAAAACGCATACTCGAACGTGGACTTGTGCGAGTGCACGCGTATTCTTCGAAGTATTTTCTCTCGATTTTATCTGCGGAGTTTGTCGCCCCGCGTCCACCGACGCTTTCCACGCGTCGGTGTGTTTTTGTTTTTCATGAGTAAGAGTAGTTTTTCGGCTATCGGCTGGAATTATGGCATTTTTTCGGTACAACGCTTCGAAGTTCGCTTAAATTGGGATACGTCAACGATTAGACTTAGACGCCGAGATATTATATAGGAATTAGGTAACTGGTCGAGCACTTGCGAGAGAGAAGTTGAGCGTAGCCCTCTAGTGGTCAGTGCGGAAAATATCGCCACAAGTTATTCATAGGAAGCGTTATATCAATAAATTTTCACTTCTTTGTAGAAGTTCGTTGAAAGTGACGTCCGAATTTAAATACCTTTAGAATTTTCAGCTAAAATTAAACTTGAATACGCAAGATAATATTTTCAGTAAATTTTGCCCTTGCGAATGTTCGAAACACGGTTTATTTATTTTAAAGACCGGTGGACTGTCTAAACTTTTGAGCGACAGTGTACTTCTGGTATTCGTAGCGACGACTAATGTATTTACTTTTGATGTGATATCACACGTGCTAAAATCTAAAATAGCAACGTGTTCGTAAGTATAGTCCGTCACTGTGTACGTCGCGCGCAGAGGCGGCACGCTTTGACGCAGCATTAACTTCAATTAATTTTCATATGGTTAATTTTAAAGTGTCACTTTTCTTGAAAGCTGATACGTAAAGTAGGAAAATGGGGCTATATTCTCAATTCCATTTAACTCTTTAAATGTTACTGAGCTATAGATATTTCTTTTTAAACAATTGTACAATAAATTATTACGAAGATTGTGTTTTAAATGTTTTTGAAGAGTTCAACAATTCTAATTTAGACAACGTATCTCAATTTTAACAAAATTCAAAACGTTGTTTCAAAAAGTGTCCGATTTTTACCCGATATTCTCATTAAATTTAAATAGATATGCATCTTGCGTATTATTTTAGCACTGTTTGTTTATTAACACGTTGACTGTATCTGGAATTGTAAATACGACACAAACCTTTAGATTCTTTTTATTACTGCTTACATTTATTTTTGTTTGTTGCCATTTATAAAAATTAAGTTGATCTCGATTTTTTATTTACAAAATAATAATTATTATAAATTGAATATTTTGTCGTGTAGAGCAGGCAGGAAACCGCTAAGTTTTTCTTCGAAACAATTTTTTGTCAGATTAACAGAAGTGCTCGAAAAAAAATGTGTACAATAATAATTCTCTCATATTGTGCACATGCTTTGCGGTAAAATATTGACTTTTGACATTTAGCAAGATAAATTGATTTTCGCACAGTCCGAAAACTAGTCTTATGGGCCCTTTTTCCAAAATATTATTTTCTACGACTTATATTCATGATAAGGACGAATAACAACTAGAACGTCGCTTGGGTGGAAGAAGAACCGTTTCATTTCGTAACAATTAGAAGAACAATCCTACGCCAATAATAACGTTTAAATGCCTGTTACCATAAGGAAACGTAGAATTATATAAAAAACATGGAAAAAGAAAATTATTATATTTTTGGAATTCTCTAATAATAAAATAAATTTCTATCCAAGTCCCAATTATCTTTTTCATACAAAAATATTAATTCGCATAAATATTCACAGTCCCTAGTAATCGGAGAAAAGTTTCAGAGTGCAAAGGGTTAAACTTGACGGACGCCGCCTAAACGGAAAGTTTAGCGTCCGTCCCCAGAGACCGACATACTCGTTTGACGCGTTAACTCGAACTTTGTACCCTGTTGTCTAATCCGATTGATTTACGTATCTTTTTCGAGAAGTAACGTTCCCGAATAAGAAAAAGCCGAAAGGATTTCTTGTTTCGAATCCTCGATACTACCCACGCCTTTTCACATACTCGATTAAGCGTGCTTGCATTGGTAGTCCTGCGCTTTATTTTCTACTTTACCTTTCGCCCATTCGCGGCCTCTGCTTGATCGTTCACTCACACTCGAGCCCCCCCCCCCCCCCCCCCCCACACACTTCCTCTTTATCTCTGTCTCTTTTGCGAAGCTAAAACCTTTCATCGAGTCTAGTCACCCACCTTCCCCCCTCCCATTCGACAAGCAACCCTCCCAGCCCCCTTTAGAAACAAGAAGCATTTTAAGCCTTTGCATCCGCAGTAACGCGAGTTTTCGCTTTTGGTATGTTTCCAGAACAGCAGAATCCGGAGTTCGACCGCGGGAGGAACCAGGAGTGCGCCGAATAAATGACGTAAATCCGAGGAACGGAAACGCAACGTCACTCGCTAACTCGCAATCCCCCTCTCCCTCCGCCACCGAACCCGAACCTTTCCCTCTCGCTCACTCTCTTTCGTCGTGTTCACATTTTCCACCCACCCTCTTTCGTCTTTTCGGACGCGACCCCTCCCCCGGACCTGAGCCCCGATCCACGACCCCGACGCAACCGGGACCTTCGCCCTCGCCTCTTTACCCGCTTTGTCGTCTACCGCCTTCTCGCGCTTACTCTCTCACTCTCTCTGTTTCACTCTAACCGCGCCCCTACTTCTTTTCTGCGGTGAAAACAAGAAGAAAAAAGAAAGAAGAAATCCATCCCTTCCAATCCGTGTCTCTCGTCCCTGCGAAAGGATACAGGCTCTTAGGGTCACCTTTCCAAGATTCGAGAGGTCACTTTCTATCTCCGTTCTCTTACGGTCCAAGTCGATCCTACCGTCCTCGTCCAAGTAGACTCTCTACACAACCGAGACCGCGCGTTAGCTTCAGAACCGGCTTGAAGGACACCACGACCGGCTTTTTGAGACTCACACATATACATACATACGCGTACACACGTAAAATAAAACTCCAACGCAACAGCAGCAGCAGCAGCAGCAGCAGCAGCAGCAACAACAAACAGCAGCTATATTATCGATAAAGGAAACAAACCTGCGCCTAGAGCACACATATACTCACACTCGTGGTCGACGTTTAGCTTCGAAGGCTTTCAAGCTTTGCCCAACTACTACGCCTCTGGTTGCTGCTACGTGTGCCCTTCTAAACCTGTCCGAGCGCATTGCGCGAAGATAACAAGGAGGATAAACAGAGAAGTCGAAGTCCGATAGAAAGAACCGTGACGCTGTCCAGAAGGAACGAAAAGCCACGGTCCCGTGACAGAAGCCCCCGCAGCAACGCCTAAAATCGTAACACATCGGAGCCTAATTCGCTGTCGAATACGTTTTGCCTCTTTACCTCTTCACTTTTTCTTTCTCGGTGAAATCTCCTTCGCTCTTCCGTCGTTTGCGACCGCCTGCCGCCGCTGAGTAACCCCGCCGCCTATACGAACCCTACGTTAAGTATCGCCGAGCTGGGTGAGCATCGTCACCTTCGAGGCTAGTTGGAATTGAAAAGAAAATTAAAGGAAGCTCTCTTTCTCTCTTTCGCTAACCGCTAATTTGGCAAAAAAAACGTAAAACACGGTACTGTTGCATTGGTCCCCTCTGCACGATTAACAATAAAGAGCAACAAGGCGATATATTAACGGGGCGATCACGGTCTAAATATATAGTTTAGAAATTGTGCGTACTGGCGCTGACAATCGCGAGCCTCTCACACGGGTGTTCGATAATACGCGACAACGAATAACTAGGCGAGGTAAAGAAGAATAGCGACGGGTACGCCTCGCGGTCGAGGATTTTGAATAGTAGTCTTTGTTCGTCGTCGTCCGGTTACGCGTGTTTTATGCTTCGTCTACACGGAAGATTCGAGCTCTGGAAGACCATCAGCTTGCCACGGGACGCGTTCATGGAACAATAAGACGATCGCACGCTACTCAAAGAAATCTTCTTGCGAAAGGTATCACTATTTATCATAGTATCACAGCTCGAGGCACTTACGGGATTTCGACGAGGGACGTTCGGATCGACACGCGTGAGTGGTGCGAATGCGATTCGATGCGATCGTATTGGGTTGTAACGGACCAACTACACGCGCGGACGATGCTCTTAATCGCTTAAAATGGCTCCACCTGCGCCGAGATTAAGACCGAATGACGGCAATTAACTTTCATCGCGTGTTTCACACTCGAACGTTCGCGTTCCACCGTCATATTCTACGCAACTTCTCGAGTTTAAAACGCTAAAAACGCCATTAATTTAAAATATGACAGTACTTCGAAGTCTAATTATCGATTTTTTAAATGCACATTTTCTCCAAATCTAGTAAACCGTATTGAAAAATAATTCAAATGCTTCATCTTCCGTCTTTTTGTATCTTTTTATTCGCTAAATTTGTTGCTGAATTGTCGCAATGAACCACGTTTTTCTGAACACACATTATCGTAACAACTATACAATACAAACGACAAATACATAGGTTATGACGTGGGAACACAATGAAAATAGTTTATTCGCGACTATGGACATCTTTTCGTTTACGCCGATACTTCGTCCATCGATAGTAGAAAAATACGTTCGAATATATTATTTTTCTGTCGCGCCAGAAAAAATTTGTTACGCGTTACGACCCAATATTGCGCGTGTGCAAATGAGAGATTCCGAGTGGAGGTGTTAAACGTTTGAAAAGAATCGTTCCGAAAACTAGAACCATATCACGTAGTATTTCGGATTATCCACGTACCTCTGTCCTATTTTGTACGATCTACATCCCACAATTGTCATTCGTATGTTTCGAGATCGATTCGGATCGATTTGGTCCGAATTTCGAACGTTGTAACGCCTCTACACTCCTGTTCAGCGAGACTTGGCAGAAAATATAAACAAGTAACAAAGCAAATTGGTCGTATACAGGATATTCTGGCAATGAGAGAATAAATCAAAAGTATAAAATAAAATTTGTTCGTACGACGCTTTATTTTCGAAAACATTGAGTTTGACAATTTATCGAGTACTAACTGTAATTTTTTAATTACGTTTCTATCATTTCTAAAGGTGGATAATGTTGAACAAATCTGCTTCTTGCGAGTGCTGCTACCATTCTTCCTGTCGATTTTTATTATTAAACCTTGAAAGAACTTGAAAATAACAAATTTGTGAAAAATGTTATTCTTCTTTGTTAAATCATCCTCGCTCATATACGTAACATTATAATATAATAGTAAGGGGCAATAGTACGGTCGTTAGTAAGCAGATAATAATATTGTCCACGTTTATAAATAGAATAGAAGTCTGATAATTCAAAATCAGTTTTCTCCAAAACGAAGCGTAGTATGTATGACTTTATTCTGCACTTTCGACTTTTTTTACGTGGAATCACCACGATCGACGCATAAATACAGCCACTTCTCGTTGAACGAATTGTACCAGTAATCCACTGTTGAATTTCGTGAAATTCGGTACCCAGCAGTGATATTCTCGCGTGCAGGGTAGCGTGTTTCCTCTTTTTTTCGTACAATCGATCTTCTTTCGTACAAGTCTTCTCTGCTGGGTCAGGCTTCACCCAGTTGTAGATAGATCGTGAAAATTCAACCGTACATTACTGTGGTCCCGAGCGGTTCCGTCGCGGATCGGCGTGGAAGAGCAGTTAGAGAACGAGAGCAAGAGAGAGTCTTTGGCTGGATGAAATTCCCGAAAGTGCCGATGAGCAGAGGACCGGTTTGAATAAACCAAAACGCTTATATCCCTTGGCAAGATCAGCCGGTGCGAGTGAACGCGAACAAACAGTCTACGCCGAGAACATCCAGTGGAGGAAGAGGATAAATTAAAGTCGGTGTAAAGCCGGGCTTGTATACCCCCTCTCCCCCCGTAAGGAGGAAGTTCCTTGGTCTTCCAGGAGTGGAAGTATGGCAATGGTCAACATGAATAACCTACTGAACGGCAAGGATTCCCGGTGGCTGCAGCTAGAGGTTTGCAGAGAGTTCCAGCGCAACAAGTGCACCAGGCCCGACACGGAGTGCAAGTTCGCTCATCCGCCAGCTAACGTCGAGGTGCAGAACGGACGGGTCACTGCTTGCTACGACAGTATCAAGGTAACAAACCATTGTATAATCGAGTACATAGTCTGTTCGTTCTTCGCGCGACGGTCAAACATTTTCTCTATTTAACCCTCGCACGGTGGTTGCGGGGTCATTTTGACCCAACAGCTTATTCCTTGTTCTTTGTTCGAGTCCACGGTACTCGAGAGATACGTGTAAATACTCTAACGGGAGTTAGAAACCATCCGCCATTCGAGGGTTAATCGTGCGTGTTCACTAGTGAATAATAACAAATGTTTTATAATTAGGCATAATAGTAGATTTTTAGTTTTTTAAATATTTTCAACATAAAGTTCTAACACCTACTCTTTTCCTCTTGCATTTTTTTCTTGATCTTTATATTTTTCTTGCGGACGTGGAGTAGATATACGCAATGTTATATTAACGTTGCTAGCACTTTTTTTTATCGCTGAACGTTTTGCGTCAAATCATTTAGTTTCTTCGACGACAGAGATTTTGTTTGACATGGTGGTTATTTGTAACTGACACATTCAATTTACATTCTATTCCAATATTATTTACGATGGAAGAATTCTAATTTTAAGTTAATTTTCAGTTCACTTCAGAAGGGGAGGTAGTTAAGTCATCATTGTAGTTTATGTTTTTAATAATTTCGAAAACAGTAAAATAATGATGGGGTACAACATACTTCAGCGTGAACAAGATCCTCGTTGTCGGAGGACGTAATTTATGTAAAATTTTATAGATTTATTATAGAAACTTCGAAGTCCCAGAAAATAGTTTTCTCCGCCACTTCAATGTTTTTCGGAGGAAACAAATTATTATAAATTCCTTTGTTCAGGCAGTCTCGACGTAGGATCGACTGGAATGCAATATCTAGAGTCTAGACATAGGATCGCAAGGGGTTAATATATATTTTAATACAAGAGTTTCTATAAAATCAATTTTCTTGGGTCTTCGGGGCAATACTGAATGCAGTATAAGAATCCTAGTTTAAATGAGTGCGTTGTTGATGTTTCAGTCTCGTACGTAGGCCCTCTTCAGAGTATATAAAATTTAATAAAGAAAGCAATAAGAATATATCATTGTACGATGAGAATAGAAGAGTAGTCAAGAGTAGAAAAAAAGAAAATGAAACGTAGACGTTAAAGTTTTATCTTGATCCTTGAGTCCAAAATTATTATTTTGTATCATATTCTTATTCTTTCATTTGTAGCATTTTATGTAACATATTCCTATTTAAAACTATTATCGTTTTAAATTAACTTCACGTTTAACGTGTTAAAGTAGTGTAATTGTGTATTTCGTACATAATAAAGACGGTTAGGTGTTCTTTATCTTCAATAGTTTTGTTACTAGAAATACAATTTAACATTTAAAGTTTCAAGTAATTTATTCTCGCGAAAGATCGAAAAAAGTAAGGGTTGAAAAAAAAATAATCCGCCGGCGCACTATGAAAGCGTTTATTATTTATAGGCGAAAACCATAAGGATTTTAAAAGAATTTCGTTTCTTTAACACTCGAGTTCAATTTCGCGAACGTTATCGGTAAAAGTTTTATTAATATTCATCCGGGGAACTTTCAATTTCGCGTAACAAATAGGGAACATTGGTCCGCCTTTAATAAAGCCGTTGTCGCATAAATTTCTCCGAGTCGTTTCCCCGGAACGAGAAGAGCAAACACGCGCGTGTACACGTAGAAAGGAGCGCGATTAAGCGGCAGGAATGAAAAAAGATACGAGCCTGGGCGCGGCCTGCCGTACGAATTTTTCCATTCGAACAGAGATATTGAATTCGAGAATTGAATTTGCAGTTATTAATAGCGACAATTATTCAACTCGACGGGGGAGATGAAAAGCCGGTCGATAAGTTTGATGAATCAGTGCTGACTCGCGAAGATGGGGGAGGGAAAGGGGTGGTTTACGTAAAAATTAGAAAAGCTTCTCGTTGCTATTCCGAGAGTTTACAGAGACGTTACTGTCCGACCCAGGAGAACATAAGCGCGATTAGATAAAATGTTACGATCGGGGCGCGGCACTCCAATATAATCGGACATCGATATTTCTTCGAGATGTGTATTGGGGGTTTATCGTTAAATCTGGTGCATGGCACAAAGGCGAAAACGTGACAGGATCTACCACTATGCAACTGGAATAATTAATTCTCAAGTTGAGACGTCGAGGGAAATAAATTTGGACAGGATTTGTGGATTTTAGCAAGGTTACAAAAATGAGTACCGAAATTTTTACCTAGTTTACAATGGTCTGAAATTGAAATTTTATTGCAAAATATTACACGGTTTCGATTTAGCAGTGAAAATATTAAAGATTGTAAATTTAATACGAAATGAGAGACGACGGTTGTCTTGGCGCCTTGGATTGGCTAAGAGGTAGTCGAAAAATCGTGAACGTCGCCGCCGCTATTGCCTACCTCCGAGAACTCGACTTAAATGAATTCTAATTTACAGCGTGCGAACACGGATGAAAGGACGAGACGAAATCAGTTCCTATCGAGTTAGTCGCCTCCATCCTCTTTGCTCGTAAAATTAAGTTCGGTCGGACGATTAAACGGTTAAATTATTTTCGCTGTTCGTCGCCGTGACGATGGAGAGTCGTATACTGCGTACGACGACGACGTACGTCAACGTCGACAATGATGCATTTGTCGGTATGTGAGCCGAGCCACGGTGCCGAGACCGTCGTTTAATTCTGGAAGCTATTAATGTCGTGGAGACCTGGCTGAAAGGCCGCGTTGTCCGTCGATCCTCGGCCATCTCTTTGCCTCGTTTGCTCCTCGCACGTTCTTACTCAATAGTGGTACTCGTTACGTTTAATTGTTTTGACCGTATAGAACGGCACGTCTGCACTGATGCACGTTCAATCTGGTTTCACGCTTCTGCGACGTGTACTCGCTTGTACGTGACCGAGGTACCTACTCTGACCATTTTGCGCGATATCATTTTTCGGACGATGCTGCGTTCCGCCAGAGAGGAAATTACGAACGCAATTTTTGTCTTGAAAAATTCAAATTAGCTCCGGAGATGGTTTTTACGACACACGGTGCACGCAAGTTGCTTTCTATTTTGACGATCGACGGTGTAATTTCGATTTTTGAAACAGTTACGAAAAGCCTTAGCGAATACTGAGCAGAGAAGATCCTTGCCCCGGTTTCAAGATACTTGACGTTCACGATTTTGTCGCGCAAGGATGGGGATTACAACGTTAGGGATACTTGCAACGGAGAATCATTCACACTACCGTTTGTGCCAGAATTCGTGTAACTAAAATCTCATTCGGTTAGTTTGAATTCGATCAGTTCCGAGAACAAAGTCTCTCTTACCTCACGATTTGATTGCAATAGAAGAGGCACTGTATCGGTTTAAATGCAAGCGTAATGGGTACGTATACGCGAACGGTAATGGCTCCAAAACGGGAAGGAGGCGTTCTCGGGGGTTCTCCGCGGTATCGAAGAGGGACTCGTAGGTGGAGAGCCGCGTACCAATATTACTCGGAAGAAATATTAGCAATAAACCATCGTATTACATACATCGGACTTTGCTCGACTCTAAGGGGAACCATCTCGACTTCTATATGGAGTCTGCCTCGTTTCTTTCGCCGTGTAGGTGGCAGAAGTGCGGCTCTCCTTACGCTTCACCGATGAAATAAAGGCTCATTTTTCGACTCGGGGAATAAAAGGGAACGGGCTATTGCCCGTTTCGTACGTCTACCGTTCCCGTTCGGTGTTATACCATCGCACGGTAAGAGCTAGATTAATTTGCCAGAAGAAAGAAACTCGCTGCCCAAAATCGGAGCTATTCGTTCCCCGCGATCCAGGGAATAGCTAAGGTGTTTCACGACGCGTAAGTAACGATGGTTTTAGATCTTGGATTATCCCGAGCGAGTCGTTTGGATTACCGCAAAGTTACGGTCGTCGTAGAAATTTTTGAATCAATTTCCAATTAACGCGTATCTTCCGTCCGCCGGAGATAATTAAGAAAGCGATTCTAAATGGTTGTAAAACGTCCCCTTGGTCTTGGTTGCACGCGTAGGAGGACATTGCGATATGCTGGGCCGCTTCCTCGTCAATTTTGTACGTTCGATTTCAATTAGACGTATTGGATGGCAGCGGGATATTAAAGTAGATCTGTGGCTCGTTCCTCGACTCTCTTCTGGTTCTGTTTCGCTGGTCACAATCCGTCTCTTACGCGATTAATTCACTCTGAAGCTTTTCGATTGTATAAATATAACATATAACGGGGAGAAAAATCCAGTCTCGGGGTTGAGAAGAGTATGGTACTATAGGTAGAGGAAAAATCTTTGCTTTGTTGCAGGTCTTCTGACCTAATAGTTTGATCTACTACCTTGACGAAGCACTCGATTTACAGTAATGATTCTTAAAATGAGCCCCAAGCGTGGATTTGTAAATTGAACGTTTCTATCCTTTCTAAAATATGATTTATTTAATGCCTATTAGTTTTCCCCGGATTTTAGTCATATTTTGATCTTTCATTCCCAAGGTTCTGTTCAACAGTCTAGGCACGGTGACGGTTTCTGCTAACCCATCGGCCGCACCGAGTGTCCGACGGTAGCTCTTACTCACTTTACCGTTTCCGATTCCATTCACCTTAAAACTTCAATTAATTTAACTGTCGAATGTTTAACGCGCTCCGAAGAACGACCTCGGGTGCCGTGGCCATTTCTCGGCGGCAGATGTCGCGGATTCCCCGTCGAAAAGTCCTGTCGGCGTGCTGTTTTATCAGCCCGTCACGCCCCACCGACGATTGGACTTTCTTCCTTTCTCGCTTGTACTTGGTTTTCCTTCCCCTCCCCCTTTACCGTGACACGCGCGGACAGACATGCACTCGTATCGTCGGATGCGTTTTTCCTTTCGTTCGACCGGTTTTCACAGTCGTAACATGCGTCGCGATAAACTCGCGTTCTCACGCTGATAACTTGTATCCGGGCTTACAACACGAAACGATGAAGCTCGCTATGAACGTTCTTTCTAATCCGATACAATATCGTGTACTCAAATCAGTATTAATATTTTTAGAATTCTATAAATTGCGTTTACTGTTGCTCATACCTGTAACGATTCTTAAAATGAACCCCGGACGTGATTCGTAAATTGAACTATCTTCCCCAACTTGGGGGATTCTCCTTAGAGTCACTGAAGTGTGAAGGACAATGCTTATTAATTCTAGAAAGATATTTTAAAAAATAATTAACCACGTTGAATTATTTAATAGTTTAATAATGTAATATGATGAATGCGTATCATCAGATGCATTAAATTCTGATTAAATTAAAATAGAAAATTATAATAAAGTTGTTGCAATGTTATATAGTTTGTAAATATTGTTTTAATCTTTTTAAGAAGGAATGTACGAACGGTGATTCTGTTGTGATATTAGTCGAAGAGAATAATCCACTCTACGAAAAATCAACATGCGAACCCTAGAGGGGTGTTCATTTTAAGAATCATTACTGTAATCAGATTCCATGTTGCTCAAGCCCACGGAGTGATGTTCATTTTAGGAATCTCTACTGTAATCAGATTCCATTTTGATAAAACCCCCAGAGTGACGTTCATTTTAAGAATCATCACTTTAATCAGATTCCATTTTGTCCCAACTCCGGTTCCGTGCAACCGCGAGGACAACTACGAAGATGGTTTCCTCGGTCGGTCACTACACACACAGTAACTTTAGATTCTTGCGGGATTCACCGGGCAACGACAGCGTCGTATTTCCGTGACGGGATCAGAAAATCACATTGGTGCGCTCTCGACAAGAATGAGCGAGGGAGAGAGAGCGTGTAGCGGGGAGGAGACACGTTTCACGGTAACGGACACGAAAAACATAGTTAACAGCTGCTACTGTCGCAGCCAACGCTACCACTATCGGCGTCAGCGACGTCGTGGTGCCCCACGTTTCTCCTTCTCTCTTTCTATCCTCCTACTGCACCTGTCGCGTCCGTTAACGTGAGACTAAAATACGAAACGACGTATTCGTGAGCGGAATCGTCTCACAAAACAAAATCTTCCGTTCGACGCAGCAATATCTCCGCGCCATCGGCTTTTTAGATTTTCCTAAACATTATTTTGGTATTAATCGTCGTTGAAACTCGTAACCTTTATCTCGTAGAGCTTCTAAGACTCTATTATAAGTTTCTTCGTTTCTCTTATAGATGGTTGCCATTTCTCTAATGCATTCAAATAAAACGTATCTGTTTACGAGGGAGGCACTTTGGTCGATGAGTTTAATCCATTTAATTTCATGCTTTCGCGTTTCGTTTTGATCGTATTTCAGAGTTAGTGTCTTGTTCGAGGAGGGCCACCTTTGTCAGGGTCGCCTTCCAATATCGACTCAGACTCGTGGTCCATATTCAAAGTTGGACAGATTTTGCTTACGATTAACGAATACAAATTTTAGATTCTGAATGCTTTAGTCGTTCATCATGAATGAAATTCGCTCAACTCTGTCTATATGTCTCTGTCAAACGTGACAAGAACGAGTCTCGTTCGTGATAAAACCAACTGTATTTTCTGTTACTGTTTGTCAAATATATTAATCAGTTACACGGTCTGAAATTGGATCGTACGAGTTAACGAACGTTAAATTTAAGAAAGAAGAGTCTATCGACAACGAGCACCGTTAGAATTGATAGGTCGACGAAAGGTTCAGGCTTGTCTTAGTTCAACCAATGCAATTCCTGCTTTACAGAGCATAAATGTTTCAACTCTGACGCGATACAAACCTTGCAAGAGGTTTTAAAAAAAAAGTGGCAGTAATCCGTGAAGCTTTACGTTTGAAGAGCACCTTCAGACACTCGTAGATAATCGGACGAGTAGTCTAGAGTTAGCAAAGTTTGGCTGTTTTACCGCGATCGATCCGAGACACTTGTCACCATGTCGATTCTACGAAGAGGTAAACGTTTCTCGCATTCGTTGTTCAGCTAGGTCAGCCTAGTTCAGCGATCCAATCTGCTGATTTCTTTCTCCACCTTAGTTTTCAGGATTCACAGTTCTGCTCGAGCAGGGACATTTTCTAATAATAAATTTTGGACGAAAGATCTGGACTCGATTTGCTTTACCTAACGCTGTCTCCTAAATCTCAATAAATTGTCAAGTAAATTCGAAGTGTTTATAAACTCCAATTTCTAGCCAAACTCGTAGTCTAAAGTCGGTCGAGCTTGTGTAGGTAATCTGTAAGTAGTCCATAGTCAACTAAGCCGGTGTATTCTATTTTGATTCCACGTAAGAACGACCGTTTTTCAAACTTGTTTTTCTAACTTGTTTTTCCACTAGGTCAGTCTAGTTCAGGTATCCAGTCTGTTGATCTCTTTCCACTTACGATTCAACCTTTCGATCATTGTATTTAGAATTCGAGGATAATCAGACTGAGAAATTCGTAGACTATCTTCTGATGAGTTAACATCGTGCATAGTTCGAATTGGTAGACAGTCGGTGCTATTTTCTCTTGACAGAGCATAAATGTCCTTCTATATTACCAACGATAGAAACACAGCAAGTGGTTTTAAGTGGCAGAGTCATCGATCACCGATGCTTTGAAGACTTTAGACGGAGTGTGGTTATTGGTTCAGTTATGCTTCTTACTGTATATAGTGGTCCCTCGCTAGTGTACGCTATTTTTTCTCTCGATATTGTTCGCGAACTCATCTCCACCAATTCCTAAAACTGCATCGACGAGAGCGTCCATTTCATCTATAATATATTTAATCGTGTTTGATGGGTTTTTTTCAATGGAAATGATACCAAACAACTCAACGGGTAAGAATTAGAAAAGGAATACGAAATAAATAAATAAATTATATGGATAGTTCGCAGCTATAAAAGCACGGTTAATTCTCAGTTCCCAGAAAAGCACAAGCCGAGCTTATGGCGAAGGATAAATAAGAATAACACAATGTGAAACTTTTTTTATTTTTTAATACATTCGTGAGATTTTTCCGATCAAATACTGATGATGGATCGAGTCCACGATATCGCTAGTGAAAAAATTCCACGTCGAGCTAAACTCGAACATAGGTTGGGATGAAATACGACGTGGAGTCCAGCTCGTAGGACCGGTAAAGGATTATGTGACATTGATCCGCGAGGCTGTGCGTTCGAGGAGACAGCATATAATGGCGATCAGAGTGGTTTGGAGTCAGCCAAGTTCATGTATTTCACCCCAGCTCGACCCGTGGCTGTCATCGTGCCGATCGTACGCAGGGGTGAACGTTTTTGTGCCTCGTCTTTCGTCGGAGGCCAAAAGCCTGCGCGTAGTCGGAGCGCCTGACCTTCTTTCTTCGTGGCACGCGATCCCCGGCGTGCCTCGAGTTCGTTTGATTCGTTCGTTGGCACCGTGTCGTCGAATGCCCGTGCAACGCATCGTAGACGAACAGTACAAATTTATATTTATCGCGCTCTCCCGCTTTCCCGTTGATGCCTCGCGATGCACGACGGAATTCGGTGTCCGCGTTAATGGGACGAAATGCGTTTTTAGGGACGGCCGAAATAGAAACTTTTAGGATCGTATGATATATGTATATGTATGTATGTTAAGAGGGAGGACCGACGCGAAGGGGAGACGGTCGGTTCGATTAGTCATGCATTGTTAGTTTCGGAATCGATTCGAGTCGGCGACATGCGGCAGACAGACAGACGGGCTTCTATACCGACCGAATCGGCGGAGAGACAGACAGGCGAGCGAGGCAAGCAGACTGGCAGGTTCTCGTGTATTACTTCTAGCCCACAAACTACGCCTCTTCTCCTTCCCGATATTACCTCTCTGATATCTGCGAAAGCTCGCTGGAATATCTTACGTAGTACCGTCTAAACGTTTGCCATTCCAACCGGGTGGAAATTCATTTAATTGCCTCGAAAGATCAAGAGCTCTTCTCGGATAGAAGGAGGACCTCTCTTTGAGGTATCTCCTACCTGCTCAGCCTTTAGTGTCTCTTTTTTTTCCTCTCCCCGACAACTCGGCCCTCGGGAGTCGCAGTTTTCTCCGGGGTCACGCATACGATATATATACGTATATATATATATGTTTGATATATACATTATTGAGTGGATACGAAACTCTCGGTCGTTACGTTTCTTTTTCCACGGAGTTAGACGACCTACGGCAAGGACGCGAATGAAAACCCCCCAGCATCGACGATCCCGTAAAAGTCGTTTCGAGATTTCAACGACCTTTTTAACTGTCGCGTTCGAATCGAGCTAAGTTCGCATACTCGGACATTACGAAACGAAGCATATTCTATCGAATCGAAAGTAAAGTCGAGGAATCACGGGTAGAAACGTGTTCGATGCTAAGGGAAAATAAACGACGTACCAAATTAAAATTGATACATGGAATTTATTAGTATTGGAATTGTAGGGTTATGGGTTGTATGATTGAATTAAACAACAATATTTCAGAGATCCGTTCAAAGCGCGGTTAGCGACGAACTCTTATCTCTGTATAATAAACACCATGAGTTCGTAGAACCCATGGACCAAAACAGGAAAGAAACTTTAGACATATACAGTCGTCACTGGAGATGATTTTTGAAACATCATGAGACGGTTAGGAAATTCAACAATTGAAGTAAAATATTCAGTTTTTTAGACGTTTGATCCAACATTACGAGAATCTAAATAATTCAACGCCCGAAGAAGTTATAATGACACTATCAACTCCGGCTGCTCGTGTCGCGTGGTGCACGACCCGCCAGAACATTAACCCTAATAGAACGATCCGACCAGTCCGTCAACCTACAAAGTCGTTCGGAATCCGGTCGATTCGTTTTGTCGCGTCCAATGCCGAATAGCGTGGACACGCACACAGGCATCGTCGCGCCACCGACACGGCTATAGTTTTGAAAGCCTGGTATACCCGTAGGTTATACATATCGGGAGGCTGGAACCGGTGTGTATACATCTGTGGTCGGCATGCCACCAGAAACGGTGCAGGCTGACCCTAAAAATCGTACAGGTGCGGTGCCACCTAGGTTACCGTCTATCGCTTTCACGTAATTTACGGCTGAACGGCATTAGCCGCAATGCCTGTCCCTGCAATAGAACGATCGGAACGGGTGGCACCAAGGGAGGCGAACAGGCCAAAGGAAGAGTGGAGAGCTGTGAGAAGGGTCGGGAACCGAGGGACGTTGGAAGGTTGGCAGGGGGGAGGGGGCGGTCGGTTGCCGTGCCTATCCGTGCAGGGACCTGCACGAGCGTGCATTTCCGTGCGTGTCGTGGCGATGCAACTGGCCAGAAAGGGGGGTTGCGGGAGGGTGACGAGGGACAGGGACGATGGGAGGCGCGCGGATGGCATTCTGTGGTCAGTCCAGTATGTGCCTATATGCCGTCATGTGTTATCGATTCCTGGCCCGGAGCCCTGCTTCCTCCGTGCCTACGCTCATGCCAGACGGTATAGTTGCCTGTCCCGAGCTATGCAAGATAAACCCTTCTCTCGATTCTCTCTCGTCTTCCCTCCCACTTTTACCGTCTCTCTTTTTCTCATACCGGTCCTTTGTGCTCGCCGCCTCGCGCGTATGATTTCATCGACGGCTGATCCGTTTCCTGGGGACCACTTTGCCTCGTTGATTCGCGGACCAGTTCATGGATTCAGCGACAGGGTCAACCCCCCGTGCTCCTCGGATGAATAGAACCGATTTTTCGCTCCTGTCCTAAGATACCGCTTATCTCGAGACTGTTACAATTTAATCGTACGATATCGAATTATGAAATTGTGATCGCAGATTTATACAAGTAGGAAGGGGTTCCAATCGAACCCTAGATACAGGATTTAACTATAGTAATGATTGTTAAAATGATCATCAGACGTGATTCGTAAGTTGAACATTTCTATCCCATCCCAACTGACTTAACTATATCTTTGTGTACAAATATTTGTATGTTGTATGCTGGTATTGAATTTTGTCTTTGCTTTACGAAAAATAAACATTCTAACCTTGATGTTCATTTTAAGAATCACTACGGGGAGTTAAGAAGGAAGGAGGAGGAGTTAAGAAAGTAGAAAGGAAGGGAATAATTTGATGGGACAGGTGGATATAAGAGATAGAAAATTCAGAAATTCGACGAAAAATGGTGTTGCTACAGAGCCGATAAAGCTGGTATCGCACCCAAAAAATATAGGAAAGAAGAAATAAGAGAATCATTACTGTACTCAATAAGAACAGTGCACAGTGTTATTTATTTTTCATTCCATCTTTACGAATTAGTCTAATCGGATGAACTACTTTTTACGTAATCTTCAGAGTCGGATTTATGTGAATCTTGGCGTGTTGTATGAAGTAAATACAATCCACCGAAGCTATAGAACGTATATAATCGGTAGTAGTTCTTCGACGCCTGTTCGCACTACAGAGTCCAATGTTTGATTCTTTCTTTGGAGCATGTTTTTTAATTATTTAATGTTCCCTGGCTTTGGAGTTTTCTCGTCTACCTTACTTTTGATCTTTCTTTTATTCCGATTCGATCTTTGGCACTTGCCGCGCCATGCGTATGATTCGATCGATAGTCGATTCGTTTCCTAGGACCACTTTACTCCGTTGATTTATGGACGGGCATTTGAATCAGGTGACAGGTCAAACCCACCTTTCTGGTTAAATGGAATCTACTTGAGGATTTTTCAGTCGTTATAATTATTCGGATCGTAACGTAGGCGTGTGGTCAGCGAAAGGTCCGAATATCCATTCGAAACTGATGCCGCATAATGGAATGAATTATCCTAATAGGGTGAAGTGCTTTTTACGTAGCTGGCGGAGCGGTATTAATGTGACCCCTATCAGAAAAATAGAAAGTAGTTTGTCCAGCTAAAATATACGGTTCGTAAGTTCGTGCAGCTTTTACTCCATATTGATTCTCATAACAAAGGCCTATCAGTTATGCGTTATAATTCGATATTTCCTTTCTCCTTAACATTTTGTATCTTTTCCTTCTGTGAAAATAATACAACTATTAAATGTTCAAAAACTGTGTATTTACTATTATTTAGTAATTCGAGTTAACAAATAAATCCCCATGTTTTTTACTCTACGAATTTCGTCATGTTTCTAACACCATAGTGGTTTCCATTAAATCAGTTTCGAGAGCTTTTTTCTTTCATGACAAAACCGACAGGTAATATCGCGAAATTAACCGCTACAGTATTTAGGCAATAACGATTTACAAATTCAAATTATTTCGAAACACAACACACGAAACAGCTATTTTTCAAATATAATATGAACTTAGTCGTCTGCCCCAGTCGCAAGAATTTGTATCAATTGCCAAGAAACATTTGAAATATAAAAAATATTTTTCCAAATCGCATCCCGTTCCAAAGTATCATTCTATTCTAACTATGCAGCGTCTGTTACTTTAAACAGCACTCTAAATATTTCGTCTTTAAATTGTATCCAGCTGCGGCCGCCATTTATGTTTAAATATAGTTGCTCCAGAAATTCCGTTTACGTTTCGATCGAACCTCCGTATTTTCGACGTATTCGAGATTGGACCGTATTGGCGGTGTGCAGTTTCGCAGATGCGGCTCGAGAAACGCCATACTAATCGATAAATCGAGAATGCTCCATTGGAGCAAGTGCACTTCAACGTCAGACTCGTAGCGCGTGTCGCCTTGACGGCCACGCGTGCTTCGTACGAGGGAGGAAAGAATACGTGACTCGCGTCGCGTGACATCATATGTCATTCTGTATTCACGGGTGTAACGCGTGTTCTCCATTTTTAAATACAATAAGAGACACCGGTGCGTACAACGGTCAGTTAGGTAACGCTGTTGCGAAACTCGAGTAGCCTATTGTTGATCGGACGATGCCGCTGCTCTTTGAAATTCGTTGGTGAGTCATCGTTTATCGCGCGTAGTGTAACATTGTTTGGATACGTTTACTTTCGTCCGTACTCGGTGCCACATATTGTAAAGATAAGACGAACACTTTGGTTCTTAATCGTTCGTCGAAGAACCGAGCCAGTCATACTCAGCTTCCAGTCGTTCGAGCCACTTCCTTTTCCAGGCACGAGACACTTTTGCTCCCGATATATTTATAAATAACAGATTATGTACAGGGTGTTTGGCCACCCCTGGGAAAAATTTTAATGGGAAATTCTAGAGGCCAAAATAAGACGACAATCAAGAATATCAATTTCCTGATTGACGCTTCGTTACAAAGTTATTAAGAAATAAAATTAATAAATTGCAAACCATTCTGAAAAAATTATTTTTGGTTGCGTGGGTTAATTACAATCATTTTTGGTCAATAGACATACCCCCGAAATCCTACCCACTTTCGAGAAAAAAATTCGAGTAGGTACTTAAATTTTTCAGCCAAAAAAAAAATTTCAAATTGTTCTGGAAAAATTATTTTCGGTTGCGGGGGTCAATTACAATCATTTTTGGTCAATAGACATATCCCCGAAATCCTACGCATTTTTGAGAAAAAAATTCCTCACTGAAAACATAATTTCTGGCCAGAAATGTTTGCCCGAAATTTCATGCGTATCTTTAAAATGCCATAACTTCTGAACGGACTGGCCGATTTTAATGTTTAAAAAAGCAAATAACGCGTATTTTGATGAAGAATATGTAGAAAAAGCAAAAATATTCGAAAATTTGGTCCTTGACCACGTAAAATGGGAAAAACCCCATAAAAATGGTCCAATTTCCAAACAGCTATAACTCCTGCAATAGTTGATATATTTTAATGAAACTTTTTTCTGAAGTAGAGCTTATGTGTACCTACAAAAAAGTATTAGACAACTTTTCTGTAGAGCATCAAACAAAATTACTAAAAATGAAAAACGAATTATTAAGAAAAATCGACAGGGGGTAGGTGCCTAAATTTTTCGGCGAAAAAAAAAAATTTCAAATCGTTCTGAAAAAATTATATTTAGTTACAGGGATCAATTACAAGCATTTTTGGTCAAAAAACATATCCTCGAAATCCTAACCAGTTTGAGAAAAAAAATTCAATAATTGGATAAACTTTTCGACAAAATTAAGACATTTTAAACCGTTCTAAAAAAATTATTTTTAGTGGCAGGGGTCGTGTACAATCATTTTTGGTCAATAGACATACACCCTAAATCCTACGCACTTTCGAGAAAAAAATTCTTTACCGAAAATATACTGTATGGCTGGAAATGTTTCTATAACTTTTTAACGAAGCCTCAATCAATAAATTATTATTCTTGATTTTCGTTTTATTTTGGCCTCTAAAATTTCCCATTAAAATTTTTCCCAGGGGTGGCCGAATATTCTGTATATAAATATAATTGACTGTAAGGACACATGTACCTGCGTACACATGGGATAGATGATAATTATTTAATATCCTTGTCTAACGAATTTATAAACATATTTTAGGACATTTTGTTTTTTGGCCCAATCAGTTGTTCATTATTTCGTACATTCAGATAAATAAGGATTTATGTTTGAATAAATTAGAAATAGTACTTGTCAACGATCGTGTCGCGTTGGAAACACCGGTTCTCGTCTGACCACCGAAGCGAATCTACGTTGGGCGCGTATTGTTCGCATTATTATTATTGTATATTGTTTATATTATACCTCTGTCAGTTTTGTAATTAGGAATTACTAGCCCATTAATATTAAAAAGAGAATTAAAAGAAGAACTATTTCGTAAATAGTGTAGTAAACATATTTGGTAAAAATAAGTGGGAAAGAATTTTTCATAAAAAACAAGTTCCTTTTCATTTATAGCGAATCACCATTATAGTGTACGACTGGGAGTAACTGTATATCCGATATTATCACTTCGAAGAAACTACCCCAATCAAAATTGTGTTTGCCCCGCTATTGATTAAAACAGTAGGAATGCAGAAGTCGTCCTGTGGTTCACTCTGTATATTTAATGCAGCTACTGGGTTTTTTCAGTAATTTTACTCGTATATAAATTTATGAACTAAAGTATCTCGCTAAATTGGAAAGAGGAAAATTAAATTTCCAAAGCCGGCGCGTAGTTTATGCGAAACATGGCCAAAGGAATTTAAATAAATTACTTTTAAAAATGTCTAATATTGAAAAATGGTTAAAACGTTATTCCCCGAGTGTCTAAACTATTTTAAACGGAAAATGTGAAGCGTAGTCGCTGCGTTCGCTTTAGTCAAAATGAAAATGGCGATACCTTCGGGCACGAACAACTTTTTAATTCTGTTTTTACCACCGCGAAATATTATGTTCAAAGGTACATTCTGAGTATCTTTTGCGGTAGTTTCAACTTTCATTCAACAAGGTGATTTCTTTTCTAACGTTCATAAACTTTCTAATTGTTAAATTCGAAAAAAATACAGTACGTTTCTTTGAAATTCTTCAAGTGGTAATGATTGAAGAACATTTAAAAAAGTTATATTAAAGAAAGATATATCTTTATGCTCTATCAGATTCAGTACCTTAAATTTTTAGATGCTTTTCTATCTTCTTCCGTCACAAAAAAATAGCGTGGAAAAGGAATATAAATTTTATGTTGGCGAAAAAATTGAAAATAAAGGTTGAAAGAAAAATTTGACCGACATCGTCCGGGTCCGATAACTTGATGCTATTTCGAAGAACGAAATTGGTGGTTCAAAAGAATACTCTTTTGGTCAGCGTTATGCGGATTACTCGGGGTTGCGCGATGGCGTAACGCGGCAGAATTTACTCTACGGACAGTTACGATAAAATTTCAGGAACGAGGGAAGGAAAAAAAAATATAGTAAGAGGGAAAAGGGCGCGTGGATGCGGAATACCGTTCCGGATCATTAAAACTCCTCCACCACCTTCGCATTCCGACGTATTTCACGCACGTGTGTGTACGCGTACGCCTATTGTGCGAGCGCCTCCGTTGGTCCGTTATCGCGCTCCGCTTACAACTTTTTCAAGCGGCGGCTTTTATTATCTTTACACGTATGCCGCGTTACACCGGAAAGAAGCGTATTCCGCATTCGACGCAGAAATCATTCCCTTCGGCCCGTGAACCGTGGCCTACTTCAACTTTTAACAGCGAAAACGTTCTTTACCGACTATTTCGAGCGACCTACTACCTCGTCGCTGACGATACATCTGCTAAACGTACACTGCCGCTCAAAAGTTTCGAGCACCCTTCGATCTACCAAACAACCTTTATTTACCTACACGCGCGTACGTTACACCGAAAATAACGTCGAGAAATCTGATCGATCCCCCGTCGCCTCGCCCTTAAAAAATAACCAACAGAGAAATGGTTCTTCGATGCGACGGTAAACTTTTTCATATTTTCTTCGAAAAGTTTCCACGCTCTTGAATCACTGCCAAATTCTTCTGGATCGTTCGTTTAGGCAATTCTCCATTTGAATGCGAACATTTAAATTTGTTCGGAATAGGAGATTTATTAAAAAATAATATTTTCAATCGCGATAATTAGAAATCAATTTTTATAAGAGAATCTTCTGAGCGTATTTACACGCTTGTTCAATAAGCGGTACACTCGGATACTCTTTTCTATGTTTTGTTAATTTTTTAGAATTAAATTATATTCTTCGATAGTATTAAATGGTACTTGCAAGTATTTTGTAAATTTACTCGTCAAAAAGTAAGGGTTTCAACAAAATGGGAAACGTAAAGTGATATCTTCGTATCCGATGTGTTCGAGGAGGTTGAAAGGCAAAGTTGTTTTCTTCGAATGAGATTGCAAATGGCGGGCAGCGTTTTGGGATTTTCGACCATGGTGGACGGAATTTGTCGATAGGGGAAATGCGATTCGACGCGAGATACGACGACGGAGGGAAGTTTCTTCGAAAGTTAGTGAGAATAATGCAGCGATTGCTCATACGAGACGTTCTCTCGGTCGGAGATGCCACTTGCTAGCGAGACGAAGAAAGACGCGAACGGACCCGTGTGTGTCTGCGAGTATGCGATGCAAGTTTAATAATAGTAACCGCCGCCTCTGTCCTCGGATGTCCCTCCTTACTCCCGGTAGAAAATACTCACCATATTTCCCGCGTGTGGTCCCCGCGTAGTTACATCATTCGATGCTAAAATGGTCTTGAGACGGTGCTTGAGTACAAAAACATGTTTCTACTAAAAACCTCTGTTATATATAGGCATTCGTTTCTTACGGTAGGAATTTTCTCGTAGCGCCTCGTTGGCTTTTGGCGTCGGGTCGGTGAGCAACATTCCTCGGCAACGAGCTTTTTTTTCGCGTCGTGTCACTTTCAAACGTCATTATCAACGAGATTGAAACGATTCTGAAGCCGTCGACGCGACGATTAACGTAAAAATATTGGCGTATCGAAGCTATCAACGATCCGTATCGTGTTCCATAAAACGTGGTACTTGCGTTAGCGGTGCGTAGGGGATGTAAAAACAGCGAAATAGATTCGCATAAACGCGTACCCTATGCCACAGTTTTCCCGAGTTGCAGCCATTTTTCTGCTCGGACCATTTTCAATCGTAAACACTGGTATAACTCATTTCACTAAGTTTTATTATTATTCGTTTATTAGCCGGTAAAACTCTTTAGTACAAAAATAAGTGATACGTAAGGAAAAACAAAATATAAATTATACAGAGAAAATATTATCGTTTATAAAGGAATTAATGTACAATATGCTGCAAAGGTAGTTTTAGATTTCTTCAATTATATACGTTGAATCAGCATGAATATTCACTCTATTTATAAAATTTTGAGATCTATATGTTGTAAGCATGTTTCTCAATAGCAAAGGCTATATTGGTATTTCATTTTGCATAAGTGCATATATATTCTAGAGGCGTTTATCATATATTTTTCTCATTCACGTACACCATAAACGCATAAAATTTGCAGTCTAGCGATAACAATTATTTCTCCATACGTTTTGCATAACATTAACGTAGCCAGAAAATTAATTTCATCATAACGCAATGAGGTTTGTTTACTTTGCATGCGTCCTTAAATGTATAATTACAATAACAGGAAATATAATCTAGTCGAAGCATTATAATGTAATAACGGTTGAGGAAAGTTTATTGCACATAGTTGTTATTATACCATATTAATGAAATTGCTTTAAAAAGTACGTGAAGCACAAAATATTTCTCACACAAAGCAAAATGTAGTTGTTAATTCTAGGATCGGATTAACAATCAATATTGAAAATATATAAACTTAAAGTAACGATTCCGCGCAGAACACAATAATTAGTAGAAAACTTTTGTAGAAAACAATGTAAGTGCCAAAAATCGAATGTTCCAGGAGACAAAAGAAACATGGCTGACTTTAGATTATCACCAAAATTTAATTTATTTTTATCCTTACTAAAACTGTAATAAAACATGTTACAAAATTTGTATCTCTCACATTAATAATATATATAAATTTTTGAAAAAAAGAGTTGCATTTGTAGAGAAGTTTGTAAGAGCCATATTTTAGTTCAGTTCTCATTTACAAATCTAATAAAAGTCTAAAATATTTAAAAGATTGAGGAAGTCTGTGACACAATAATTACAGACTTGCATGCAGACTAAAGATGGCTATTTTGAACACTTCCTATAACAGTAAACAGTTCTACATTAGTGGAGCACAAAATGGCTATAACTTGGAAACAAGGTCAAATAGGGCACATGTTTACATGAACTTTCTTTAATGTTCTTATGTCCCCTGTTCACCATTAAAGTAGATATCACATACCACGAAACACCCTAAGTTTATTAACATTTTCTCTATCTTCTCTAATAAAGAAAAAATTAAAACTATAAGCATTTTAATTAATCTATATATAAAGCATTGTGGCTTATTCGTATATGCCAATTTGTAAGACATTTTAAATGACATTTTAAAAGACATTTCCGGTATTAGTCAACCGTTCATCCGATACTTGTCGAATAGAAATAAAAATTTCGATCATAGAATAAAATATTTCACAATGAATAGATAAAAGTTTAACCTTTCGATTGCATAAATCTCATGAATAAATTGCCATACGTTGGTATTATGGCTTATCTATTATTGAAATGAAATTTTGCCCATCTCTAAAGTTAGACGATTATGCCGCGATGCTATTCGGTTTATATTAAACCACAGCGATCAAAGGTATTTTTATTTGTTAGAGAAAAATATTTCAATAGACGGAGGTATGTTTTACGAGTTCATACGTACTAGACGTTCGAATAGTAAATTGTTCCGATTGTAGAGCTTCGAGTAATGGGGGTTCGGATAATGAATGTTTTACTGTACCTACTTTGTTTGTCTTGTAAATGTCTTCCATTACGACGAATCGTAGTATATTCATACAGAGAATAGTTAATATTTATCGCGAAATGGTCTCTTTTAAAGTGATCAATAAATACGTAGACCTGGTTTCCGTCTATAGACGTCGCGATGATAATCAGATTTCTGCACTCTTACTTTCATTTTGTGTTTTTTTTTATCGAGCTTTCTTTCGCACCGGAAACTATGGTCAGTAACAATATTTTCCAAACTTTTTCACTCGCGAAACATTTACATTCTTCTGCAGTTATTTGGCTTTTCAAATTGGAAACTGTTCGCGCGCGTTTTATTTTCGAATATAAAATCGAAAACGTATTCTATGTAAGCATAGTCGTCACAAATTATGATTTTTAAGAGAAAAATTATATTTCTAGCTCTAATGAAAACGACGAAATTAAATAAAGAACTAGCTTTTATTGAATTTGCATTTTAAATACTAAGAAGGAATATTTTTTTATTCTAGACCAATCTTAGTCGATGTCTTTTGCTAGTTTTATAATAGACTAATATGCGTGCAACATAATTTCTGGGTGGTCTAGGCACAAGAGAAGGCGTAAAGAACGAACAAGATAAATGCCATTTGTAATGCATCGTTTCGTAGAAAATATTTTTAAGAATGGTCGTTCGAATTCTCTCGTGCTAACGGAATTCTACGCAGTTTTCATTTTAGTAGTCAAAATGGTGTCGGGTACGTGTATCGAAACTTACGCGTTGAGCGTGTTTGTACATATCGAGTTCGAGGCGAAAGGTAAGTATCTCGCGTCAGCCAATTTCTTTAAAAGCCAGCCATGGTACGAACTTACTAACATACTGGATATCTCTGACTTTTATTTCAATTTGTGCCTCTCGTTTTATTTATTGCACGATTCTCCGCCATTTCGATAAACGAATATATTCCTCCTGACAGGAAACATCCCCCCTCTACTAGGGAGGCTGAACAATTTTCAGGTATTAATAATAAAAAATAGTTCACTGTCTTTTTGAGAAACTTGGAAATATGTTTGTTAAAAGTAATTTTTTCTTATTATTAATTTGTTCACGATAGATTTCAAGTTAGCAATAAGGGTTAAAATTTTGGAAGGTAGTTTGCTAATATAATACGTATTCCTTATTTTTGACCTATCAAATGTCATCAAGATAGGATATTATTTATTATAATTCGTTCCATCGGAGCGGCGAGGTGGATAAAGGGGGTTGTATAATAATTTCATGGTTTCCAGAAAGCTGTAGAAACGAGCAATTAAACGGACGACTGTCTTTCAACTGCACAATTCGCTGGTGAAGTGTGAAAACGTTTCCATTCATAAATCATGTTCCCGCGTAGAGAGTATTCGGTTGTTATCAGGCGTTACGAATTTCGGTGATCGCTCGCGTGGCAACGACCGTAGTAATTAATAGTGACGAGTATTGCATAATTTATGGTGTATTTTGTGTCGGGGCTCTATCATTTATATTACAGAAATTGTGACGGAACGCGTAATAAAATGGCAGACGAGGGGAAAATATTGCTGGAATTATATGGTGGTGTGTGTATGGGTTGGAAAATGGTCAGACCTGTGGCTCGACGCTCACAGAATGGCAGAGCACGACTACTTGAAAGTCCGTGGGGAGAAAAGTTAAAGTTAAAGGCGCACGAAAAGTCGTTAAATTTAATTGCAGCCATTTGACGAACGACGAGACGACCAGACACCTGTTTGCTCTTTTCTTCTTGATACGTTTGCGTACGTTGCTGGAAGTAGAAGATCAAACTTTCACGTTCCTCCCTTCGCTACACCGTTTATTACATTTGTCGTACGTTTCACTCAACGTTTGTGCAACCTCGAATTATCTATTTCTTCGGAATCATGTGTCTTTAAATATTTTATGATTCATCGTTACGATATCGTTAATTTTATTAACGGAACATTGAGACAAGATCATTGACAAATATCAAGAATCATACTAGTAGAATATATATTTAAATAATATTACTTTGGATTAAACGAACTTTTGTTTGGTAATAAAACTTTTAATTTAGACATCATTACGTCGTAATACTGTATAAATTTAGAATCAAATACAGTAATGCTTGGATAACTACCAGTTATTTTCGATCGGATAAGTGAACAGTAGTCATTCCTACTACTGAGACTTTTTTTAATGAAACTTTTACCAATGTATTTGTAAGAGTTTTCCAATTAGAATAATACCAAACACGATATAATTTGTTTCTAACCTACTTTCAATAGAGCATAAAATTTCGTTAAATACGCAAATATGAGTTGTATCGTGTTTAGTTTTATTAAAAAATATGTTAGTATAGGCCCCATTAAACGAAAAATATGTAAGTTTCATATAATTCATAGTAAGCATATTACGCATATTTCTGTCGTAGAAAGCGTGAGCTGAGGTGTGCCAAATCGCTGGTACACGCGAAAAGAAAATGAGTTTCTTGGTCGAGAGCTCGAAATTGGGAAAACTCAGTGCAATCGATAAAATACGACACGGTACGCGTAGGTATTCGGTACCATGTTCGACGAGATCGTAGAATCTCGGCTCTTCCGCAGCGCAAATTTTCTGGACGCACGTTGAAACGATGGAAAAGAAGAGCGCGTTCGCACGGGAGAACAGACAGGAAGCTCGAAAAACTCGTTGGTGATTTTCGAGCGTTTTATTTCCGTTTCGTTCCATTCGCTCGTTCCAGCGGAGGGTGCGGGATAGTAGATTAACAATGCATTAATTACGTTTCGCGACCACTGGTAGCGTCGAGCCTCTGAATTTCCGAGTTATATGCGGGGGAGGACAGATCACTCGAATAAAATTCGACCGTGCACCGGGAAAATTTGCATGCGTTGATGACGGGACGCGTTATCCGGTCGTCTTCGTCATTATCTGGCTGTCTTCGGAACACCCTTGTCGCGTTCGTTAATAGATTTCGAATTCAATGAAAAAAGAAAAAAACCAAAAAAAAATAGAAGGTGAAATGTATGGTCCGCTACGATCGGTTTCGACGAACCATGCTACAAATTGACCGTGAATGGAATGAAACTAACGCGATTGCAGAACGATCGGCGAACGCGGCGGACGAGACGATCAAAGTTGTAATCGCGCTATCATAAATTGACAATTTGCTCCGAGTAAACAGCGGAGCATCGCGCAATTTCCCCGTCAATTGTTTCGGATCGCGTTCGTCGAGTCCAAAACTGCGGCCATTGTTTTGTTTCTTTGTATGTTTATATCGATTGTATCACGAATCGCGGTGTCTAAATGTCGGTCCATTCGAGGCTGGGCGATTTCTGGAGAATAATACGCGTGATGTATAGGTCGGTGAGATAGAGAAGGGTCTTTAAGGGAGTGGCCTGATGAACACGGAGCTTCGAGCGATACTTTGAAACTAATCTAATTTTCGTTAAACATTAGAAATTCAATTTTGTTTCGTGCATATATTTTCAAAATATTTTTGAAAAATCAACCAAAGCTTGTCAACCACTATTTTTGTTATTTCAATTATAATTTTTTTGATCCTTTCTGTGATATCTGAGCAGCAAATATTTCATTGAAAATGAAAAGAATTGAAATCGGTTTTTCGGTTTTTTGAGAAAGAATTCACCCGAATGTAGGCCTGTTTTCCGCCCCTGAGATAGAATGGACCCTTAAGATAGTTTCGAGTTTGCGATACCGACGTGTCTGCCGCGTTGCAAAGGGGCTGAAGAATTGTGAGATTTAGAAGGAGTCACGGAGGCAGGGAAAAAGAGGGAGAAAAAAACCGCGTGGGCGAAGGGAGCGGGAGGAGGGGAAGTCGATACTGTTGGAGATACTTGGACGAAGCAGTTCTTGCCTCGACTGTGCTTGCAACCGAGAAAGAGAGGGTATTGCGGGGTGGAAGGAATGGACGTAAAAAAGAGCTCGGTCGAGTGTGAAGAAGAGAGAAAAAGGAGATATCCTATCTTGAAGATTATTGTATCTCTGCGAGGTAAGGCTAGGCCACCTCGAATTTTTCTCGCGATAATTCGGGTCAGCGATATCGACTCGTTTGCCGCGGATGCATGGTTGACAACGAGGAGAATTGGGGTGCACAGCGTCCAGGTTACGAGCTTGGAAAATACACCGACAAACATATACATTTACGAACACGCGAATAATTTTTATTGTTTCTATCACGATATCAATATTGTTTATGATTCAGTTCGTTTTATTTCTCATATTTTATATCGCTTATATTATTTCTATTATTTTATATTAATTTTATTCAACACATAGGATTTGGGTTGGATTAAATATGCAATTTATTGAAATAGTTGAATTATTATGGAATGATTTTATATTCGTAAAAGAATTACTAAATGATAGGACAAATTTATTTTTATATAATGTGGTTGGGAATATTTAATTTTGAATAAATTTTCTATTTGATATTGTAGACAGTAGAAAACATTTTGTCTCTATAAACATTATTAAAACTCGTATTAATTTGTTTTTAATTTAAGTAATTTTATTTTCTATAATATCATTTAAAATTGTATTTTCTCTAGCATTTTCACTTCTTGCTTCTTCGGAAGAGTTTGCTCTCAGAACTTCCAAGAAAGTACACTCCATTATTATTGATTATACAAACCATTCGGTATTGTCTTGTACCTTTTTCTTCCAAATGATAAATTTTTCAACGCAAAATGGAAGAGTCTCGAAGGAACGTTCGCGTTGCAAGCTTTTCTTTGGGTTACAGAAGGTGGGAAACAATCGAGAATAATTGCTGTCAGGAACTATTAAATCAAGGAAGCGGGGATAATGTTACACGCATGCTCTTTAATGGCGATCTCGATTATTCCACGGTCCGCTATTGAGCCGTGATCTCACACATGAATCGCGCGATTCCGCTGAAAAAGCTTGAGAAGCCGCGACGAATACATTTTCTCATGGTCGTGTCTTGGCCATCTATTTAATTCCTCGAGGCTCTACTGGCTTCAATTCATCGTAATATCACGCGACGTCCTCTCAATTTGACGTATCTACGTTTTTTATTGTGTAAATAATGCTTGCTCATTGCTATCATCTTCTAAATTTAAATACAAGACACTCGTATAATATCAATAATTTGAATCCTCGGTGGGAAAATTATCAACTTCAAACGCTTTGACTCGTAATTAAATCATCAGAGGGTTGATACACGAAACGCCAGAATTAGTGGTCAAAGCATGTTCTATGTTTCGTAATTAGAAATTATTGCGAGACCCAGGTCACTTCGTGTCTCGTAACGAACGCAAAAATTCGTAAATCAGTGATTTCCGGTAACGGGGGTGGATTCAGCGGCGTAGAAACGAGAAGAATCGATATTGTGGAGGCACTTGGTAGAACGATGACTGTAGGAGAGAACGTTAGAGAAAGAGAGAGGAGAATCATAAAGAAACAATGAGGGGAGGTGAAGAAAAAAGGCAGAGGGACTGCAAGGACGAGTCAGAGACCAGAGAAGCAAGGGTAGACAGCGTAGGTGGTGGCGAGTGGGGAGGGACGAACAAGCAACAGCCGCTGCTCTTTTGTTTTCTGGGACAAGAGGGTGTCTTCGTTGGCTCAAAATCCACGCTAGGCCGAGTAAACTCCCGGTTCTTCCATCTCTGGGAAAAAATGCGTCTATCGTCGACTCTTCTTCTGTCCCAGCTGGATCTTCCACGCGCTATATCTTCTCCTTCGTCCACTTTTTTGCCTCTAGTTTTTCGACAATTACAGTGCTCGCGTTATTGTCTCTGGAATCCCGGTATGGTCGTTGTTGATCTACCCGAACGTTCCCCGAAACTGGTACTCAGCTAAATTGTCGAGTTCAGGGAACGTTATTAACATCGTCGAGAAGCAATCTGATAAGTTCGTATACTCTAATGTTCCCCAAAAAAAAACACACACAATTTTTCCCCCTCTGAAAATTCTTTAGGAAACCACAAAACTTGGACAAAACTTCAATGGTTTCTCAGCCATTCACCATAATACGAAAACTCACAGTTTCTTTGAGGGGATGTTTTCACCCCAGAGGACCGTTTCATGGTCGAAACGAAAAAATAATTACGTTATTAGCATCGCTCGAAAAGCGTTACTGCGAAGTTCTACACGTTTTCGGATTTTTGAGCGATCGAACTACCTTCGCTAGTCGAAAGATTAAATTTCATTTTCAACCCACTCGAGTTTCTCTTTAATTTCCCTAACGGCCGATTTCTTCGCCTACAGTTAAACGTCTCGGTTAGTTATCCTCCAGTTAAACGTTATCTGCCAGATAGCAGTAGCGTGTTTCTTCACGCTTTTTTTATTCAAAAGATAACTATCGCCAGCGCTGCAGAAGGAAACGTAAAGCGACGATTTTACTGCGAGCAGTGAGAAATAACGGAAAGTTGTTAAAATTAAAAGAAGAGATAGTTGAATTTAATCTTTTCTTCTTTCTTCCGGAAGAAGGAGATAAAGAATATTCTTTTATAATAAGTCACATTGTACATAGTGAATTTATATTATTTTACTATAATATAATTTGAACGCCTCCGAATATACTTCTGTTTTTTAAAAATGAAATCAAAATTGCTAATAAATAATTCATGGAAACTAAAATATTAATCCATTATTTATGCATAGAAAATCTTGAGGAAAATCTGGAATTATAAAAATATGTAAATTAGAGAACGTAAAAGAAAGAAATGATTTTTAATAATGATGCTGATATTTTATTCTTCTTTCCTGCTCAGCTATATAATAAATATTCATGAGATGAAATAAAACAGTTTCAATTATCATAATTTGTAAATGTAATATGACAAATTCGAATGAAATGTTTTATTTTAAGAACATAAATTTCTGTTATAAATAATAATTATTGTGCAACCAAAATGTTTACCAATTTATACTCGGTTATATCTTTTTTGAAAACTTTGCTTTTCAACTTAAGTAACCAACAAGTTTTTATCAACGATTGTTTCCATTTAAATTGATAGGATAACTGTTATTTTTGTTCTTTGGTGAACATTTGTTTTTTATGCGCAAAAGTCTACCAAAACACTGTATGGTGGTGACATCTAGTTTCCTGTAGCTGTATTTCGACAGAGGTGGCTAAAATTTCACTCGAGTAATAAAAACAATAAAACAACCAAAAACTCTGTATTAACGATATTTATTCGCAACGTTATTTCGATAGAATAATATTTTTTCAAATATACCGTTATTCCCTTAACGCGTAAAATAATTCGATCGTACAATTTATCTTGTACTTTTCATTGAACAAATAATAACGTAAATTTTTATTTATTATTCAAAATTTTGTGTAATGTTTAATTTCAAAATTAAACTTTGTACCTCGGTTAAAGGCTCTGTCTAGTTACGAGGTGAACAAATAATCGATTGATTTTTCTTGCATTTTCATAAAGCATTCTGTTCTCAAAACACAATTCAACGTGTCATGGTGAAATTTGGAAAATTAACAAAGTTCTAAATATTTGAAACAGAAAATTGCAAAATGCTATAAGATTGCAATTATTATCATCATCAACGGGAGGACATTTTGATAAAATACACAGTAGAAGGTACAAATATTAATTAAGAAAACTTAAAAGTAAAATAATATATTAAAACAGCCTAATAAGTAATTTCTAGAAATGCTAAAAATTAAAGGGCTAAACTAGCACACAGACTATTAATATTATCTACACATCTCAAAATAATAACTACACAGTCTCATTATTTATCTTGCATTTGAAAATAAAAATTTCCAAAAATGTTTATTCAAGCATCTCGGACTAGGATATTATTAACAAATATTGAACATCGTCATAAATCACACTGTTATAAGGGTCAGAAAACCTTCGTTTGATGTTGTTTGCAAAGGCTGACCAACGAATTAAATTTGTTAAGCAATTCATTCGGTTTCACGTTGGTTTTCTGGCCTCCCACGCAAATGAAGCGGAACTCCTTGATGCGGGTAAATTTTTAATCGTTCTCGAATGGAAGTTTGTGCAAAAGTAATTTTACGTGTATAATGGTTTGACGTATGAAAAAGAAACCAAAAAAGAAACAAAAAAATGGCACGCATCGACCCTACAGAGGCAACACTTCTTTGTCGTGGAAATGAAATGACGCACCCACGCAAGCTGATAAAACATCTGGCAGTTTGGTACTGTTTGGTACAGTTTGCTCGGTACATATTCGCAACGCGTGTACATCCAGCGAAGCATAATGAGAGCTTTGTTCTCGGAAATTATAGTCGCGTTGTTATTACTCTTTCTTTTTTCGTGCTACGTTTCTTTCTCTGTCTTCGTCCGTATCTCTCTGGGTTCCCTTTCCCTGTGTACACGTTTCGTCAGCTCTATGTTTTTCTATCGCGATGCTTTTCCATCTGTATGCGAACGTTCTGCAGTTGAATCCTTTCTTTGGCGCATCCTCGTTTCGTCCCATTCGGTATTTTCACTTTTAACGCGTTTCTTTGTGGTTCTTAGTGTAACCCTGTACGAAAACCAACGAAACGGATACTGAAATCCGCATTAAGTAGTAAATATACAGGGCTTTACAGAAACAAAACGACAAAACTTTTAAACTTCTTTATATTTATTATTACTTCTCGTTTCTTAATACTCCATTACTCTTATTTTTATCCATTTTTTATTCTTATCTAGGGTTCTTAGTATTAAAAGTAATAATAAAAATTATTTAATAGCAACTTCTTGTTTTTATTATACTTTGCTGTCACTCTCGATTACATAGTAAAAAATATTTTTCTCGATTATAATACTTCACTTTTTTATAGGGTAGAAAGTAAGAATCGTCGTATTCGAAAAGACAGTAATTTATACTTACGTATATATCGGTTCATAATTTTAGTAAAATTAAGAATTGACATCCTCTCTCTTATTCTAAGTGAAGCAAATATTGTTGCTTTCGCTTACTAACTCGATGTTTTCTTTTTTGTTCTAGGTGAGTCACGACAACTTAACATAGACGAATTCATTGATCGATTTCCAAAGACATTTCTTATCACAGGTATTTATTATAATTATCGATTGCTTACAAAGAAGTATCAGTTTATCTCATAAATATTCCGCTTCTTTCGATATGAACTTAAGGTGGGAATACACGAAAACCTTACTAATTTTTTTTACTGTCACAATGAAGCGTTCAAATATATAATTTGTTTTCGTTTTCTACAATTTTTTTACTAACTTTTTTATTATCAATTTATGTTTCGTAATGTTTACATCAGTATTAATACCATTTTTTGTCACTTATAAGTCTTCTTTGTTTATAGATGATATTCTTAAAGAATCTGTATTGTAATTAATCAAAATTAGATAATTGTGATTTTTACAACACAATATTAATAAGTTACTCAATATTTGTCATATCTTAATTTTTTTCTTTATTTAATTTGTGAACAAAATTTCTAAAAAAGTTATTAATTTATATTCAAATGTCTCTTTATAGTTTCTGCAAATTGACTGTACATAAAGTATGTCGTCCGAGGAATTTTTTTTGACCTCTCGAGTAAAAAAACCCCCTCAAAATTTGTACCTTATACTAGAGACATCTTGTACCTTGCAGAGATCGATGAGGAAAGTTACTTAACGAATGTGTTGACCTACGCGACTCGGTAAACTCTCGAACCTAGCATGAAACGTACAGGGTGTCCCACAATGAGCGACACAACCGGCAGTGTCCAAAAATAAGCCGATAATAGAAAACCAAATTTGATTGCTTCGTTTCCAAGAATGTTGGCATGAAAATAAATAAATGAGTAAAAACGAGATGTACTCCACGAATATTCGAAATCGATTTTCCGATGGAAATTTTATTCCTCCCAAAAGCACGCTCTTTTCTCGCCGTGTCGCTAATTTCGGGATACCCTGTAGATCCGAACGCGAAGTAGGAAATATAGAATGCAAGTAGCGCAATTTCGACTGTCGAGTTGATTAGAAAAAGTGCAGAGGGAGGGAATAAAGTGTAAAGAAGAAGGAAACACCCTCAAGAGACCAGCGCGGCGAAAGAAGCGTGTCGCTAAGCTCTCAGGAATTGAACGATATCGTTTACGGTATTACGTTTAGTCTTTATTTTTATTTTTTTTTTTTTCACCTCGACACACGTGTACGGGTTAAGACCACGGAGTTTAAGGGGTACGTTGTACGCGAAAGCAAAGCTGCAAGGGCTAGTTTCAGTTAGACGTAATCAATAGTATTACCCTGCCTCCATTATGGCCACAGCTACAGACTACAATGGTGGATCATTAGGAATAGGAGATAACACCGTAGCAAGATCAATTCCGCTTTGGGGTTACCGGTAGATCCAACCTGAATAGATTGGTTCCGTTATAATGGCATTAAGACGTATTTTCTATGTAACCACGCGATTATACAGGGTGCTCTCAGGTCATAGCCAAATTTAAAATATGTGTACGTTTTGGAGCCTCGAAACGAGGGAAAGTTCCTTTCGAATATATGCTCGAAATCGGTTCGAGAGCGTTGAAAACTGCACGAACTTTTTCACGGGCTTCATAATAATAATTTGTTGTACGGGTAACCCCATTAGAGTACATACAATATAACACAGTAAAGAGAATTAAATTAGTACGAATCACAAATACAGCAAATCTTGTGAAACTTATTTATTTCTTTTTAATGAGACCTTTACTAATACATTTGTGAGGAGATTAGAATAAGACCAAACGCGATACAACTTGGATAACGAGATTTTATACTCTATTAGAAGTAGGTTAAAAACAAATTATATCATATTTGATCTTATTTTAAACTCTCACAAATATATTAATAAAGGTTTCATTTAAAGAAAAAACAAAAATAAAAAATTATATGTAAATATTAGAAGGCTGCTTAAAAGTTCTTGTATCTCCTCTGATTAAATTGTAAAGAAAATGTATGTCTGCTATTGTTCCACAAGCATCCAGTAAGTTCAGAAGGTTCAAGATCAGGCCACAATCAAATGCAATAAAAATTAAATTAATATACTATTATTTTCGGAAAAATTCGTCGGTTCAGATTTGTTCGCCGCAGTATAGAAAGGAGAAAGAGGAGATCCAAAAGTTTGTTCGTATGAAGAAACGCGTAATTTATGATCAGTCTCGCAGCAGTCCACGAAATAAATTCCCGGTATTTTCATCCTCGATATTACGTGGTCTGTTCTACCCGAATTGTCCATAAACGCGACTCTGTAATTGTTTCGAGCATCATACTTTTTCCAGTCGAATGCCGCCAGACAGTAACGTACGCACTACCGGTTATTGTACAATAACAGGACACGAATATGGAGCGTTTTCCACCCTCCCCTACCCCGTTTGTATTTAAAGCGTAGAGATCGAGGATCGCTTTTACGTCCGACTTGGCTCCCATCGAACATTCTTTCCGTTCGCGACGACGCTGGAAAAGGGTGGTATAAAATCAGACTCGTCGAGATTTGGTGTTCAATCTTCTTAACGTGGCTGAGGTCAGTTGCCAGTCATTTGTCTGGCGTGGAAGAACACTCCTTAGGAGAGTTTCTTCCCTCTGGCCAGCATACACGCGTCCATCTAAATTAGCCTCTTCAATCACAGTACAATGGTTACACACCAAGGGCAGGTTTTCAAAGCCGGCACCGTGAATCGCTGAAAGTTTCCTATTGGCTGTTTAACTATCGAGTCGAGCCCCGACCACTGTACTGCCGAACTGGCAAATGGCCAATAGAGATGCCCCTATATTGCTGGCATCGCAATCGCTCATTGCGAGATCGAGCTTTTGCTGGCTTGTTTGAAATTCGTTAACGATAAAAGGGTCGGACAAAAGGACCAACCGGTTATGTCCTCATCAGTCGTCGCTGGATCTTTATCGTTCGCGTCTACGATCCCATCTAATTATTCAGGGGAAGGCGGGGCGAAACGATGTACACTAGAAAATATGAATAAAATGTGAAAAATGCCCGTTGATCAGAAATCGTATACATCGTGCTTACTGCAAAAACGTTTCTTCAATCTATCTTAAAGTCAATCATTCAAATTTAATTTTCTCTTCTTTTTTTTTATTCTACATATTTTCTTTCTATTTACAATTTTTTATTTTCTATTTTCTATAACATTTCGTACTTATTTCACGTAAACGGACCTTGTCTATTAAATAAACATTAAACATTACAAAGAAAAAAAAAAATATACGATATGATACTATTTTTGCATTTAGTTTTCATTTTATTTAAGGTCATATTAACAGCTAATTCTAATTTTAGATCATCTTATATACATTAATGCCCTTTAAAAAACTGACAAGCTTTATTACGTTTTTAATTGAGTTCATTACCTTGCTCATATAATTTTTAATTTTGTCTTTTCCTCCACTATGACAAAAATCATTGCAGTCAAATATAATATGTTTCACACTGAGGTTTACATTATAGTTTGGACATTTTGGACCATTTTCCTTTGTTAATTTGTCTCAAAGTAACAAAACACTATTTACAATTTATCTAAAAGAAACAAGACACTATTTACTTTTAAAACAGAATAGATTAAAGCTTTAGAAATCTACAAATTTTGAATAGTGATTGAAAATTTAGGATTTGAAAAAATTTTCCAGTCAAGTTAATACTCGAGTTTTTTTTGACAAACAATTTTGCACTTCTAAATTTCTATTTAACATCGCCATACTCTGAAGAACTATAGTGGTATTACAGTGCGCGAAATCGTTGGAAAATGATGGTTCGTTCGAGGTCTTTGCAGTTTTTATCCACCGACGGAATATTTGAAGCGAAGCGTTCAGAAATTTGACGAACATGTAATTCGCCAAGAAATCGTAGTTTTGACCGGGACACCCCGTATAAACGCGCGCGCGCGTGTGTGTTCACTCTTAATGGGTCCAAATCGATTGGTTTGCATCGCTTTAGGTGAATTTGTATACGTGTTTACGAGCTTCGGAACAGCGCTACGCGTAGCGCGTAATTACAGAATGAAAAGTAATCAGATAATTCGCCGCGACAAAAATATCACGCACCGTCCATAATATCGGCATAACTCGAATGTTGGGCTTTTTATTTCATTCAATTTTGGAACGAAGCTCACGACGGTCGAACGAATCCATATTTTTGCTCAAGTAAACATTAAATATTGTTTTTCTTCGTTTGTGCGTTACAGCCACCGTGATACAGTTAATTAAATGCTCGGAATCGGCGGTTTCGTGTTTCGCAAATTGAAGGTTTCGCATTTCCGAAATTCAGGGGCTTTCGGAACGCGGTTCATTCCGTTATTATTATCATTACTATTCATTTATTCACGGGGAAAACGTTTTGGTACGAAAAGAAGCAATACGCAAGAAAAAACGAAATAAAAATTATTTAAGAGGAAATATTATCGTTTATAAAATTTAGTAAAGCAATTAATGTACTTTAAAATTGACATGGATATTGGCAGATAAGGATTTATTGAACGTCAACCATAAGACTGTGGGCATAATAAAATTACAGGATTTAAAAAACATAAAAAATATAGGTACATTATATAAATGTTATCGATTGTGAGTCTTATTAAAGAAAAACATTAATCAATTAATGGAAGTCTGCTTTTTAATGGAATATCCAGCGTCGGAGTGTTTCTGATTTCATTAATGTTTCGGCTGCAAAAAGCTCTACACATTTCTCCAATTTAATTAATTGATGAACAAGCCCGCGCGAAACAGTCCTCGCCATGGCAATCTTATTATTTCATCGTTTCCCTTTGAGCTCGCCGACCGATCTGTGTTCAGATTTCACGTCTTAACGCGATTTCAGATATTTTTCGACGACTTCTGGTCGCCGTCCAAAGAAACGTTCACGCGTTACACGATGTTCGAAAGTTTCGCGGAAAGTAGTGAATCGGCACCTCTCGAAAGTACATATTGCAGACGATGTTCTCTTAGAAATTACAACGAGGATATAAAGTTATAATAGCATGCCGTGCAATTTAACTTGCAATCGTTAAACGAGCGCGCTTGGGAGGGATTCGTCTGCTTCACCGCGGAAAGGCTTTAAAGCAGCTTCGAAGAAAATCAAGTTTAGGTAACAATAGAATATATTAACGAAATGTCATTTTCGAACTTGCCCGCGATGCCAAGGCCTTGGAGTGGTTGTGCGTTAAATTGGTTAATAATGTAACCGAGGTTCGCGTAGATTTGTTTTCGAACGAAATATTCTGATTTCTCGAACCAACTTTTCCTCGTGCGTTCACATTTCTAGCCGAAATAACTCTTTGACGTATGAGTTTGAAGAATGGTTTCTATTTTGTTAGTATTCATTTATTAACGGAGGAAAATTCTATAATAGTAAAATGAAAATTATATGGAAGAAAATATTATTGCTTATACAATTTAGTACAATAATGTATGATGCAAGTGTGTTCAAGGAGCATGGATGATTCTATTTATACAATTTTGAGATTTATATATTATGTGATGCTTTACAGAATAAGATAGAGCGTGATTCCTTATTTGATATAATTATTCCGAAGCCTCGTTGCTAGTTTTATTCCTGCAATTTGTATCGATTCAAGCTGTTTCATTAATTAATCTTTTATTGGATAATAGAGGAAGCTGTTCGAGACTTATAGGCGATTAAAAGAGTTTCTGGGTCGCAACCCCCTCCCCTGAAATATTTAATAATATTTGACGATTATATTACATTGCGTAAGTTTGGCATCAAAATGAATATCTAAAAATTTTACGTTTATTATGTTGACCTACTTTAATAATCAATGTTCCTGGCCCAATAGTTCTATTATCCTAATACCTCCGTTTTAGTTTTCCCCGGGGATAGGTTTAAGCCAATTTACGATAGGTTTTTATTAACCATTTTTATTGCATATTGAACCAGAGTTTTTGCTTTATTGCTTTATTGGATTTGTAAGATGCTCCACCTAGGAGTCACACCCCCTACTTTGGAAAATATTACCCTAGACTCAAGAACGTCCTGTCGATATGTTGGAAACCATCGTGAGCTTTGCTAGACGCACATAGAGCGCAGCAGAGACGTCCAAAATTTTATTCGAACAACAAACAATCACTAAAAAAAACACGTAACAATCTATTCGCGATGTTTCTTTGATTTGATAGTGGTTCGAACAAATTTTTATTTCTTCGCCGTGGAATATAATTTCATTCTGTAATTCAGATTACAATTTTTATTAAACTTCGTCTTTTGAAAATCATTCATTTTATGAAACTCATCTTCGTTACTTAATTGTTAACTATTTTTAGAGTTCGAAACGAGATCCTAGTAGTGCAACAATTTACACAGTTTCTGTTTCCAGTCATTGTTCTGTGCAAAATTCAATATAACCATTCTGTTAAATTATTTTAATTAGATTAATTATTTTTATTGGCGGGAAGAATTCGTATTGAATTCTAAATCTTATAAAATTGCTTTATAACATAATATAGCAGACGTTAGTTGCTTACCGAATAACCATTGACTAAATCTATTGCTTAAAGAATGGATGTGTTTAATCGTTAAAATTCTCAATTGTTTCATCAATAAATGTTTTATAAAGCTCGGCCAAATTTCGTCCTGTCATTTAAAGATATAGTTTCGCTTCGGGTTTAGATTTGAAATCGTTTTCAACAAATCGTGCAACTTTGAATAACTCGTATTAACGTGAATCGTGTAAAAAGGTGTACTCGAGTTTTCTTTCGATACGTCGATAAATAAAAAACTCGGGTAGTTATAGGCGGTTAGGTGATGAGTTTGGAGGAAGTTCGAAGGGAAACTGACCACCGAGGGAAGAAATTTTTCGACGGAAATCGGCGTAACGCGCACAGCGGGTATTTGCGTTTTCACCGCGAAGCTTTTCGGGTTGCGCATATAAACTCGCGACGATTGGATGAAAATAGAAGCACGTCGTTGTATTTAGAGACGCTTCCACGGCTAGAGTTTCCCGCGAGCAAAGATAGACGTGGGTAGGTGGCCGGGGAACGCCGCTATTACCATTACTATTAGCGTTGTCTGTATTGCAACACTCAACGACAGCCGCGTTTATCGCCGACGACGACATCGCGTACGCGACCAAACAGGGTGCGAGGGTTTTATGGACACGTCGGTGTTAAAACGAAACACCGACCGTCTCGCGAACGACGAACCTAAGACACCATTGGAGGTACGAACGACACGTCGAGGGACACGTTGCAAGGGACACTGGCAACAGTATTCACTAGCATAGTTAAAGCCCATTTTTTTCAATGGAAATCCGACACCCATTGGTACTAAACTTCTATCAGGATCGAACGTATGAAATTTTCTCCTTTTTGATCCTTTGCAGTTGATAGTTTGATTTTTTAAAAATTCGAAACTATTTCGATGTAACGTTAGTGAAATTTTTGTCAGGTTAGAGAAATAAGCCGTACTAGATCGTGAATGCAAAATGTACAGAAAATATATTTACTGTGCTTTAGGAGGGGGGCTCTAGACATAACATGAAATAAATGAAAAATGACCAAGAGTGTCAAATTAGGACTCTCTCCACTCTATTTAAAAGCAAACAATCTTGTTTGGGTCGTCGCTAGACTACGGATGATTATGCATTTATGGGAAATTTTAATTCTCAAAAATACAAGAAACACTAGGGGTTGAGGCAATCTTCTACAAAGCCTCCATTTCATTAATTCTATTGATAAAAATATAAATTTGCATAAAGATCCTCGTCAGTTTATCCTGCACCGTAACTGTTTACGTTGTTAGTGAACGCGTTAACGCGTAGAATAATGCAAGAGTTAACATGAATTTTTACAACATTTTTGATAGACTAGTACGTTAGATATAGTGATGATTCTCAAAATGAATCTCAGACGTGATTCGTAAATTGAACATTTCTATCCCTACCAACTGACTCCACGATATTGCTGTGTATAAACAAGAGTCTATCGAAAAGTCACAGGGCTCTGCGACCCTGTCTCGAAATCCTTTGATTTCTACGGTGCGACACGTTTTCGGTCCAACGTGTTTCCCCAAGAATCGCGTCTCGCGTGACAGTGGATTTGCATAGCAACAACGAAAGACACCGATTGTCCGGGTAGCGTGAAACGGGCGAGGAATATAGAGCCACCGCTGGTTCTGTGGCGGTGTTTCTCTGGTATCTAGCTTTCCGAGCCGATGGAATATGCGCGCACAGATATCGCGTTCTTGGCTGACATTGCAACTTCTGCATGCGCGCACGCGAAATCAGCGTCGGCAGATACGGGAAGCGGTTCGTGGCGAAGTTATTTGCATCCTAAAGAAATTTTTCACGGGGTCTAAACCACGGATTCGGCTGCCTCCGCTGGCTGGAAACACCGACGGTGGTTCCGCACGCGAGCGTAGTTGGCGTGCTGCACGCGGAAAAACACCAATGCCCTGCGTATGTACGGTTACTCACACTCGTAACTCCCTATAAACAAAATAAAGCTGGTTTCTTGTGAATCGAGCCGCTGTTTTCGATATTTATATAAGTACATTTTCTCGTACATTCAGATATTTAAAGGTTTTCGTTTGAATAAATTAAAAATATAATTTTTCGGTACTAGAGTTGGAGGTGATCGTTTTTTCTTAAATAAAATAAATTAAATTAAATGAAGTGAAGTTTCTGCGTTGTAATATTTAACACGCTGACTGCCAGACCAAACCCTTCAAATTCCATAAGAACGAAACTTTGTTTTCGGACAACTGGTACCTAGCCGTAACTTGTTATTGAACTTATTTTTAGAGCCCTATCACCGAAAAACGAAGCAACCAAGTAGTTGAATGGGCGACCAATTTGGAAACTCCCACGCATCGTTATAGGTATTATTAATTATTAATTGGGTCCGTTAACATTAAAAAAAAAACAACATTCGGTAAAAATAAACGGGAAAAATTGATAAGAAAAACAATAATTAATGGTGAATCGGTGTGTAGTAGGGATTGACTGTATCCTTTTCACATAGACGAGAACATTTCCGTTTCGAGCGAAACGGGGTGTCTCTGTTTGGGTAATCAGCAGCGAAAACTGTCGGTTGCGGGCCCGCCGGTTGTTTTTACATTGTTCGGAATGATTTGCCGCGGGCGAAACTTAAATGAAATTAGACGCGCTTAGAGTCCCGAGGGTGAAAAGGGGATTTCCCTGGCAGAGAAGCACGAAACCGCGCCGCGTGACCGCGTGCTCGGATCGATAACCACGGTTTCTCCGACAAAACTTGTCTTATATATTTCCTGAAAGTATATTTTATTGGGCCATGGATCATGTCTGTGCCGCGGCACGATGCTAAATCCGATTAACTTCTAAGGCGCGGCGAAGGTCGATATCGCTATACATAGGTACCCGTCGCAGTCGACGGAACACGGGGGTGGAACTTTCGTAGACAAACGGGAACGAACGTACGATAAATTGTTGAAGTATTCTAGCCCGTGGACGGTTTTGCGTGCTATTCGGCCAGCCTTGCAAAATCGAACTCTGCGGCCACGGTGACGATTGTGTCACGCCACGACCGTACTGGCGCGCGTAGTAAAGGTTAGGCCGTAAATTGCACAGGGGTTGAAACAATCGATAACTTCCTTCTTACGAGGAAAGGTCCCGAAGTGTTACGCTGACTTTTTGATGAGCTTTTGTACGATCATAGGGCAAAACTGAAACTAACGGTATCCGGTGTTTGGTTTTCAGACGGTCGATAGTTTATCGGATAGGGGTGAGTTGTTACCATCGATGGTTTCTGATTTTTTCATTCATTCTACAGACTATCTTCAATTTACGTGATGGTACTCGTTTAAAGTGTACACCTTTTACTATTAATGGCAACGATTATATTTATGTAAGCAAGAAGCGCGACTTGGAAAAAATTAATTTTTTAAAGCAGAGCATTTTGTATCAATGTGCCCCATAGCGAGGAATATCGTTACGACCTTAATTTTAAAAATACATATTTAGTAATTGCTGCAAGTTACACATAAATCGAAGAAATATATTATTTTTTACTGGTCCATTTTACTGGAAATATGCTATTTATTGGTCGTTTTACTCTTCGATGCTATTCATGCAGGCATGAAAAGAATTATTAACTTGTTAGTTTATTTTGTACGACTTCATTAACTATTGCTACAAATATTTTCTTAGATGTAGATGTTTTCCTCGCATAATTTCGAACCTTTTTGGTGTAAAACATTATGATACAGTTATAAATATATTGCATTAATGAATTATTGAGTCAATTAAATTATGTATCAAAAATATGCATGTTAAACTTAAACTCTGAAAGGAATGTAACTATTATAAGAAATAAGAGATAAATAAACTATAGACCACGATGAAATACTAAAAATTGAAAATACGTAAAAATATACACTACATCACAAAGAGATAACAATTTTTAAAAAGTTTTTCATGAACTCGAAATACAGATTTACATTTTCACTCATTTTTTATTTGCATTGGGCGATAAAAAATCCTCAAATAAACTATAGACCACGATGAAATACTAAAAATTGAAAATACATAAAAATATACACTACATCACAAAGAGATATCGATTTTTAGAAATGTACCTGGGTAAAGTAAAAAGTTTTTCATAAACTCGAACTACAGATTTACATTTTTACGTATGTATTTTTTATTTATATTGGATAACAAAAAATTCTCAAATAAACTATATAACGTATAAAATGTATAAAAATATACATTGCATCATAAATGGGTAACGATTTTAAAAAAATGTGCCTGGACGAAGTAACAAATTTTTCGCAGGCTGGAGATAGAGATTTACATTTTGGCGTGTTTTTCATCGACAACGTTGCGAGTATTTCATTAGAGCCGACAAATAGAATAGAGAATGAAGGGGACTGGTACGTAGTATTGCTTCGCGACCTTAATTTCCGGAGCCCTCACTTTCGCTTCAGTCGACCAGCACACGAGCGCGGGCTATTTCTTTGCCTTTCTTCGCTCCTCTTCGTTCTCATCCGAGCACCTTTTAGCGCGAGCAGGAAAAGAGTTGTAGACCGTGCTAGGCCGAGGGTATTTTATTACCCCGTTGCCGAGCATCTTAGTTTCGGGGCCAAAGAGAATAGAAAAAGATGGCGGCGCGGCGTGCTATAATTCTTAATTTGGACGATTAGGCGCGCGCTCGTCGCTTTACCAATATTCTCTGTCGCGTATTTTACTAATCTTGGACTCCCTTCGGGCTAGACGTTCTCCAAGAATAATACGCTGCAACGCAACAATGTGTACTTCCTGCAATTATTTAATAATTAACCCCTCCGGGCACGACGCGATTTTCAATCTCGATCGATACAGGGGCTGCTTGCCGCGTAAACGTATTCAGGCTTTTACGTACGGGCGACATAATTTTTCACTAAAAAACTAACTTTCAAGATTGGTCGTTGAAAAAAATAAATTTAGATAGGACTTTTGAATTTTTACTGTAAAAATAAGTTTCGTAACAAATTGTTGGTAGTTTACAATTGTCTGAAAGCTTTTGTTTTTGTGGAAAATTCGAGAGGTTTGTTCTAGCAAAAGTCACTCGGTTAAAAAGAATAATTATAATCGAATGAGAAAACTTATGGACTTCTTTAATGAAAAATATCCTTCGTAATCGTTACGCAAGTTTGAAGAATGTGTTATAACAATGGAGGTAGAAATTCAAAATTGCAGAGTAGAGTTAAGTAGGAACGTGGGCGAGAACAGATACGAGACGAAATCCTTTTTCGATAATAGCCCCCCTTCGCAATTCCCCGAAACGCTTTAAATATCTCTTCGGCCTGTTTCTTCGATTCTCTCGATCCCGTCGTTATCATTGCAAACTTTTTCGTATTTCTGTCAGCCGTCTAGCCCCGAGGAAAGTCAGTCGACAATCCGATAACGCCGGAATATCCTCGCAGGGCCGGCTCGATTCCCATCCTTTGAGCATCGTCTTCGAGCATCATACGCGACGGTCAAAGTCGTATTTGAAAGCGTAGCCTGTTTTACGGACAAACTTTTATCGGAACATCGAAGCCTTCCAGACGTTTCAATATTTCAACTTCCGCGGAACGGAATTTATTCTCGACGAAAATATTTCTCGATCTTCTTCGTGAATATTTCCTTCTAATATATTTCTGGGGATATCCGAGACGCTGAAGAAATACGACTTTAAGCGGTCGCGTCGTTTTGGTCGTAAACATGCCCGCGGTCCGCCGATCCGCGTGTGCATCAGACTAGTTTTTGTGTTTCGAAAATTAAAGGGGAAAAAGAAATTCCATCGCCTATATTTACTTTCGCTTAAAATGGAAAACGTCGAGTTTCAGCATTCCTCGGAAAACAAAAATTTATTTTTCAATAGAATGTCGAAATAAAACATTTCGTTCTTCGTTTTCAACTTTTATGATTTTAATACATAATACATTAAACTTTGAATCGAGGAATCCTCGGGAAAGCGAAGAGCATCGAGTTCTAGTATTCCTCGGAAAACAAAGATTTAGCGCGAAAGTAGGTCAAAAGTATGGAGTGATCTTTTTTCAAGTTTTGTTTTCAAATAAGAATGCTAAAAATTTTACATGGTACGTGCATACACGTGGTTCGATTTGCTCCTAGAATTCTCGGTGCAGTTTTTCTTGAAAATGCATACGCGCCCTGAAAATACTCATTTTAAATGTAAAACTTACGTTTGAACGTGGAACTTGCTTGTTATTATTCGTGACAATGTTTTCCCTGGAAAATGTAAATTATAATGTAATTTCTGATATTTAAAAAATCATGACTACTGTTTCTCGTTAGAAATTACTCTTTGGCCAATTCACTATTAGCAATCCGGGCATGAATGATGAAAATTGTGAATAAACAAATTGGGGGAAATAATATGAGAATTCGTACGAAACTCAGAATTGAGTGTCGGAGCGCCAGCGGCTCGAGACAAATCGGTTTCACTTTTAATTTCAATTTTATTCGGTTGTATTTTAATGCGAAACACCCGGTAGATTTTCAGTGCTGTCGTATACCGGTGCTTCACGGACTTAATTAAAAATTAAACGAGCCCTCCGGGACCGTCGCGGCCGCCGAAATTCGTCGACGTTCGCTCCATAAAGTCGAGGATCGAGCGTCGTTCCTTACAATGACGGCCCTCTGCAAACGAATGGTCTATCCATACGTATCCCACCATTTAGTCCGCCCGAAATCTAGATATTCGCACACCCGTACGCGATCTGTGTATTCGTCTATCAGAAACGGTGCCGCGCAGAGCAGATTAAGCTGGGTAAATTCGAGCTGCTCGAATTCTTTCGCTCGTTTCACGAATTTCGCACGGCTCTTCTTGCGCTACGCAAACGACGATTGTTCGTTATCAGCGACAAAATCGACAAGGTATATCCGAAAACGTTTACCGTACTCTCATTTTGACGAAATTTTACGGGTTTGTAGAAATAAACAAACGATAGACGTTATTTTTCTACGATAACCCAAATTTTAAGTTTGTATTTTTATTAACAGTAGATTTTCAAACATTGTTTCCACATTTTTTTATGGAAATCTCTTAATTAAAATATACATTTGTGAATTACTGACAAATAACATTTATGATCAAGTCTTATCTCATGCAATTTTTCTCTAAAATTGATAAGATTTGAGATAATATCGTTTTTATTTTATCTGTTTATGAAACATTATTTTGCACAAGTCAATCGATCAACTCAGACATTTGTAATTCTACTTACTTTTTATTAATATGATCAGATGTCATTTCCGTACTTCTGTGTACTTTTTAAATTTCTAAATTATATTCTCGTATATGCAAATCCCATTATTATGTAGTCTGGCTGCTAAGAACCTAAATAGTGGGGAGAATGGGTGGAACGAAATCTCGTCCCCCAATAATATTGCCCAAAGCTGAAAAGCTAGTACTTGGGTCGTCATAGGGGAAAAAGGGTTGCCCCATTCGCTACCCCTGAGTCCATCCCTCTTGGAGCCCCCACTTTCAGATTCTTGATAACTCACTTCATCTAAATCTTTCCTATTTCCTTTGTTCGCCATGCTATTCGATTAACAAGGACAAGAGTTATGCTAAAAATAAGTTTATAAAAAAAGGTTTACACTAGAACGAACTGAGTGGTCAATTCAGTCAGGTGCCAATATTCCATCATTGCACAGTACTAATATTATACTGTCATCCATAAGTCGTTTTAATGTATAATCAGCTGTATAATCAATAGGAATTGTTGAAACTTCTTTCGGCACATAGAGTCAAAGTAAATTTAAAAATAAACATAGAAGATTGTATAAATAATAATAGTTGATATATTCGTCGAATAAAGGATGAAAAACCTTTTAAAAATAATTTGTTTCAAGTCGATAGCGTAATTAGTTGCGGAGATATAACGATATTTGTTTCGATCGCATGGTTAGTTTCGGAGATATAAAGGTTCGAAGAGTTTGTTTACTTTTTATTGTTTACGTCGCGAGGTCATTGACCTTATGCATATAGTAAACAGTACATTCTTGAAAGCCGGATCGATATAAAATATTTATGTAACACGTTATGTAAAAAACATGTGTATTTTGAGAGCTTAGGTTTCGGAATTTAGGTGGACAAATTTTTCGGTCAAAAAAAAAATTTCAAATCGTTCTAAAAAAATTATTTTTAGTTGCAGAGGTCATGTACAATCATTTTTGGTCAATAGACATACCCCCGAAATCTTAACCATTTTCGAGAAAAAAATTCCTTACCGAAAATATAATTTCTGGCCAGAAATGTCTGCCCCAATTTTCATGCGAATCTTTAAAACGTCATAACTTCTGAACGGATTGGACGATTTTAATGTTTAAAAAAGCAAACTATGCGTATTTTGATGGAGAATATGTAGAAATTACAAAAATATTCGAAAAGTTGATCCTTGACACCGCGAAATGGGAAAAACCCCATAAAAATGGTCCAATTTTCAAACAACCATAACTCCTACAATAGTGAATATATTTCAATGAAACTTTTTTCTGAAGTAGAGCTCATCGGTACCTACAAAAAAGTATTAGACAACTTTTCTGTAGGGCGTCAAACAAAATTACTAAAAATGAAAAACGAATTTTTAAGAAAAATCGACAGGGGGTAGGTGTCTAAATTTTTCGACGAAAAAAAAAATTTTTAATTAATTCTGAAAAAATTATTTTCGGTTGCGGGGGTCAATTACAATCATTTTTGGTCAAGAGACATACCCTCGAAATTCTAACCAGTTTCGAGAAAAAAATTCAAGTAGGTGTGAAATTTTTCGACAAAATTAAAAAATTTCAAATCGTTCTAAAAAAATTATTTTCAGTTGCAGGGGTCAATTTCAATCATTTTTGGTGAATAAACATACCCCCGAAATCCTACGCACTTTCGAGAAAAAAATTCATTACCGAAAATCTAATGTGGGGCCAGAAATGCTTCCCTGAAATTTCATGCGAATCTTTAAAATGTCATAACTCCTGAACGGATTGGACGATTTTGATGTTTAAAAAAGCAAATTACACGTATTTTTATGGAGAATATGTGGAAGTTGCAAAAATATTCGAAAAGTTGATCCTTGACACCGCAAAATGAGAAAAACCCCATAAAAATCCTCCAATATTCAAACAGCCATAACTCTTACAATAGCGAATATATTTCAATGAAACTTTTTTCTGAAGTAGAGCTCATGGGTACCTACAAAAAAGTATTAGACAACTTTTCTATAGGGTGTCAAACAAAATTACTAAAAATGAAGAACGAATTATTAAGAAAAATCGACAGGGGGTAGGTGCCTATTTTTTCGGTAAAAAAAAAAAAATTTTCAAATCGTTCTGGAAAAATTATATTTAGTTACAGTGGTCAATTACAAGCATTTTTGGTCAACAAACATACCCTCGAAATCCTAATCACTTTTTAAAAAAAAAATTTCTTACCGAAAATATAATTTTAGGGCAGAAATGTTACTCCAAAATTTCATGCGAATCTTTATAACGTCATAACTTTTGAACGGATTGAAGGATTTTAATGTCTCAAAATGCAAACAACGCGTATTTTGGTGAAGAATGTTTAGAAATTCTAAAAATATTAGAGAAATAGTTCCTTAATCCCATAAAGTGAGAGAATTCCTATAAAAATGTTCCGAAAAAATACATTGTATGTATTCGCATACCTCGTCTGTGCATATACATTCCTCGACTGACCGACACACGAGTAAATCACGAACATTTTTCATCGCTCTGCCAGTAGTAGCAAATTTCATCGAAATTAGCGATCGACGCTTTATGTATGTTTCGTGTTAAGTTACCAATTTTATTCGTCGTCAATCCGAGAAAGTCGAACGGCACGAACTTACAGTACGACCAAATAGAAGCTCGTGCTCGTTTTCGCAAAATGAAGAGGCGACGTTTCTCTTTCGGCCGACGCTGTCTCTTTGTAAACGAATGACCCATTTATACGATCCCTATCTATTCGAACGGGCTCGAAGGCAAATGGCGCTGCTAGCGGGGACACAAGCCATCGGAGTGTACAGGGGTGGATGGCAGATTACCCCTTCAGAAATTCGTCCTCAGCCAAATATCCGGACTTCCGTGCGTCAGGCGTTGTTACAAAGCAAAACGTTGAACAGAAAAAACTCGTCGCGGTTCTTCGAACGCGGACCGACCGCCTCGATGATTTTTCGCGATTTTTTCCTTTTTTTTTTGTACCCTCCTCGTCCGTTTTATGCTCCTCGATCGCGGAAAGCGCGACGCCCACGCGTCCAGGACATATTTTTTTGCCCCCGATGGCGATTTGTTGCACCGACCGAGCATGTCTGGCTCTCGGATCGTATAGAAGTTCGATATTGTGAGGCTGAAGCGAGACTTTGTCCGGCTAGCTGTCGGCCGATACGGCAAATATTAACTTTCAGATCGCGTCGTTTTAGCGAGTTCGCCAATACGTTGCGAACCGATTGGCCACGGACTCGCGAAAATACCTCGAAAGAATTTTTTCCGGCGTTTGTTTTCCGCCCATCGACGTTTAACTTCGAATTTTGTCCGATTTTCTTGCACGCCGGACCAAGCGCGATTTAAAATTACCGCCGACGGAAACTTTTCTTTATCTTTGCCGTGGTAATTATACCTCGTACAGCCAGGAACTGAAAGATAAGGCACCTCGAATTTTTCTACAGTTTATAAGAAATTATCATCGACGAAAACTTTTGTTTATCTTTAGTCTGATATTACGCTTCGTACAGTCAAGGACTGAAAGATAAGGTTATGTTTCTCTGCACTTTTTAACAATGAACTGAAATTTAGATGTGATTCGTAAATTGAACATTTCTATCTCAACTTGGGCCGCAGTTTATTGACTTTAGAAAGATATTCTAAAAAGAATGCTAGTTACCATAAAGTGAACATTTCTGCTGGTGTCGAAATTCGCCTCCGCTGTACGAAAAATGTGCATGCCAACCTCGGAGCGATCATTTTAAGAATCATTACTGTACATTGAAAGCTCTGCGTATGTATGAATGTTCCACTAAATTTATTCTTACAAGAGTCTACGAGTGTGGAAATTACTTTTAGAATAATGCTGGGTATAATTTGTCAAAGTTGGCTTTTGGTCTTGAGAAATATCTTTCAGTAAGAAGATACTCGATGCAACGAGAAGAAAATAAATCCTTGTACAGGTTCAGATCATGTAGGGCAGTTATCAATACTAGATAGATCATATTCAATTTCGTGTTTAGCAAAAGAAGCGTCGGACGCTTTGAGAATGTTAACGATATGCATATCATCAGCGTACATATACGAGAAAGAGTAATGACAGACAGTAAGTAATTCAGCTTACGTAGCTAGTGAATAATAAGAATCCCAAGATGGAGTCTCGCGGAACACCGCGTCGGACAGAACGAACGGCAGAGAAAGGAGGATAAATATCTGAAGTCATGACCCGCTGAGTTCTATAGGATAGGCAGAAACGAGATCCAAGATAACGAAACACCAATTATGCCAATGCTGTTCAGTTTTGTGGTTAATAGGCTGCGATCTAATATAACGAACGCTATTGAAAAGTCGATGGAAACGATACTGGTAACATGGCATCTGTCAAAGGTGCGAAGCACATTAATGGATACCCAGCTTAAGCAAATTTTATTCACGAATAATAGAAAATGAATAGAAATTTTAGTCTAATTAGTCAATATTTAAAAGCAAAGAAATTGATGAAGTAACATTCGTTTCTAAGTTTTCTTTCAAAATTAAAATTTAATTGTGTCTATTTGTAAATATATAAAGTTACCAATCTTCGACATTATAGTTTAGAAAGTTCAGAAAGTGGAGTTTAAGCTTCCGAACGACTCGTTTGTTCTACGCAGCTGCGTGGCTCACCAATTACGCCATTCGAACGAAAAAATGCGCGGTAAACGGTTCCACAGAGACAAACGATGAACTGTCTGTTCGTCTGGCACGTCAGTTTTAGACAATCGATGCGCGTCGAAGGTACAGTTTTTGTACTCGGTGTATTATTCTTTGCTTCTCGGAACGAGCGTCGAGAGGTCCTTCGGTGGAATCAAATTTCAGCGAGATGTCCGCGGACAAAGGCGGGACAGTTTCGAAGGGTTTGTTTTAGGATGGATTCTTTTGTCGTCTCCTGACATTTCCCGAAGGGTTTACTTACCAACGTACAATCGACGTTGAGCCATCTTGCGCGAGAGAACAATGAAGTCATCGGCCCAACGAACGAGCTTTTTCAATTTCGCGGGTCCCCGGTATGCATATCTTGAACGAAGTCAGGAGATCAATCTGAAAAGTCGCTTGGACGAAATTTAGCCTCTTCTTGTACCTTCGATCGAAGGGTCCAATTCAGTAATCGGTTATTTCCAATTTTCCTTGTGTCGTGGTACGGCAAAGAAGTCTGTTTCATCTGGTGGCTGTCGCAAAAATTTTCTTGTTTCGTTCAATGGAAAGCACAAAACAGTTGTAGAATTTGGATACCTTTTTTATATCGAAGAAATTTAAATATTTTGAGACAGCACTATCTGACCGCCACATACTTCCAATTTCAAGGTGATTTTTATGAGCAAGTCTCTGTCGCAGCTATGAGGTTCCCCATATCTCCTATCGTAGTCAATATTTACATGGATCACATTGAAAATCAAATTCTCACAACCCCCATGAAACCCTCGGTATGGTTCATCATCTGGAAATACGGTAGGAGCACCTTGGCCAAGTTTCTCAATTTTTTGTACACATAACATCCTATAATCAAGTTCACCATGGAAATTGAGCAGAACAGTCTTCCATTCTTGGACGTCTTGGTTCATTGCAATCAAGATGGAACTCTGAGACATCAGTGTACCGTAAACCGACCCACACCGATAGGTACTTAAACGCGTCCTCACACCACCACCCATCTCAAACAAATTCCGTAATTAACTACCTAATAAACAGAGCACTGATAATCTCCGAACCAAACAGACTCGAAGCTGAAATAGAATACATTAACGAAGCAAATCTGAACAAAAACAGATACCACAACCATACAGAGAATATTCAACCGTATCAAGAGCAGAAAATCGCCAACAGAAGAAGGACCAAAGAATCAGAAGCCACGGAACAAGAGCGACCCAAAACCGTCGTCCTACCGTACCTTCAGGGAACTGCATCAGCAGGGTATTGCGGAAGCACAACATTCGGACAATTTTCAAACCACCTACAAAGATTGGACAAACGTTGCCCAACGCCAAGGACCCAAGGCCACTTTTGAGTACTCCAGGAGCATACAAGATCCCTTGCTCCTGTGGGAAAGTGTACATAGGGGAAACCGGGAAGAAGAACAGTACACGGATCAAAGAACATCAACGGTGTGCCAGACTTGGTCATCTGACGCAATCTGCTCTTGCTGAACATTGGAAGGATACAGGCCACTCTATTGAATACAATAAAATAGAAATGCTGGCTAACTCGAAGGGTTACTTTGCTCGAAAATACCGCAAGAGCATGGAGATCGTTAAACATCCAAACAATTTCAACAGAGATCTGGGGTACTACCTAAACCCAATCTGGCACACTGTCCTCCCGATTTTTAATAGATCAGCTGATCTGATTCATGGGGGTTGTGAGGAGGATTTGATTTTCAAAGTGTTCCGAAGTGTTCCAGAGACTTGCTCATAAAACTCACCTTTAAATTGGAAGTATGTGGCGATCAGGCGGTGCTGGATGAGGGAGAATAGATGGTGGAGAGTATTGCTGGGTGGATAGGAAGTCCACATCAAAATTTATCAATCTTGTTGATGAAATCGTAGGAGTCCTTGATATGTGCTTGGTTGTGGCTTCTTAGGGTTTGGATAGGTTTTTGTGGCCTGTTATAATAGATCAGCCGATCTATAAAAAAAAAACCGTGGATTGTCTGGTGCATTGTTCCGGACGCCATACACTACTGTATAAGGACTTTCTAAGAATAGGAAGCCTCAAATCGGAGTCTCCAGTCCTGAAAATGCAGACTGCAACGTTCGCGAAACGTTGGGGAATCGCTGAAAACAGACTCGGCGATTTATTTTTATTTTTATTCGTTTTTCCTAAATTCCAATCTTTTGAAATGATTTCTAAATAGACGGTATAAGAATAGCTGTAGACTTTTCGATCTATTATTTAACTAACACAACGCTGTCTTCAATTCTCCCAACCGTGACTGCTGACTGTCAGAATGAATAGAATAGTTTCATTATCTACTTACGAATGTAGGCAACCTACGTTGTCAATCGAGCAAGATAAATTGTCCCTGAATCTTAAATTACAGCACTGACCGCAGCCGACGTACTGTGGGGTATTTGTCTCGAAAGCCGGTTAAAACTCGATCATTGAACGCGATTCTTTCCTTACGACGTTGCAAAAAATCCGTCCTTTTTTTTTAACGTCTGTATCTTCTTAAAGAGTAGTGAATTAGATTAAATCGGTACCAGAGATCCTTTAGTTTATATTTTAATTTGTTACAAAATATATTTAATATTATATTTCAAATTAAACTGAACCATTTATAATGTTTTTAATTGTATATAAAACTTAACACACAACCTCACACAAGGGAAGCTATATAAATATATATTTTAAGGTTACGTAATAGATCAGCACGTTTCCTTCTATCCTATCTTTCTTTTAAAAATATTGTTTTTAATCTGTACGATAAATACGTTACAATAATAATAATAATAATTGGAACTTGGACGTTCTTCCGTCGAATACAAGTAAGAATCGACGAACTCGATATTCAAGATGCGTTTGTTCGCAGTTGGAATCGATAACGTTCCACAGAAAGTTTAATAATCGTCGCGGAGTCGTTATCGAGGCTCGCAGCAGCGACGCAAAGTCGAGACGAACCTATTTACTTAACATGTATCTACGACGACTAGTCACGCGAGCGGGGAAATGAAAAGAAATTTTGAGAAAAGATCGTTTTCCTGACATTGGGGGAAACGGGAACACTGTCTCGACGCGATTTCCACAGTCGTGGCCAAGAACGCTTCGAATAGTCGAGGATTCTTGGCGAACACGGACCGAGCAAAATTATTTTCACCAATCGCGAGGAATTTCGTCTTGGTACCGAGCGTTTTTCCACGACGATGAAAATTTTAGGGCGGCCATTGAGCCGCGACTCGTTTCGCAAGCTGCCAACGTGAATACTGTATTATTCGAAAACCCCCTTCTGCGTAACAGTTTTTCGGCGTGGAACTCGATCCATTCGTGTTGCGAACGTCTCGATCCCCTTAAAATTGCAACGATGCGAGCGACTGGTAGTTTGCAGTCGGACGCGGACCGAAATGATCGTGAAAACGGAGCATAAAACGCGGCGGAATGAAGTCGTTCCTGCTTTTCCATGATTTACGATTAATTTTAAAACAGTTCCCTTAAGAGAAAGAAAGATAGCTTTCGGTAGGAACGTTTTTAATCCCTCGCCTGATATTATAATCAGGGACTGCTTCAAGAGAAATAAAGAAAAGTTATAGGATAAGAATTCTTCGTCGACTAAACATATTTTTAGGTACAATTTTGTAAGCAAAAATAAGATAATTATATTAGAAAGAAAAACAGTGCAATTGCATGTATTTATTTTGTTAACTTCGCTGATATTCACGAATTCTGTAGATTTATTTTCGAGACTTAATTGGACTCCGGGTCCATTTAGACACTTCTCGCGCTCGCCATCAGAGGGCCAACGGTCTTGTCTTTCTCACAAGCGTTTGAGCGGCCATCGAATATCCCCGGCGTTTGGGGCAGACCCTGGACGAATTCCATCTTCTTTCATGGGGTTACGGTTTATTGATAAATAATTATAACAACGAGCTTTTCTGTAAAATTGAAATTAATAAATAAAAGTAGTACATTTCCAGATATTTGGATTAGGATAAACCCGGCCAAGTTATCTTCAATAAAATTGATGAAATTAAAAAATTAGTACAATTCAGATATGCAGGTTCAGGATGAAACACGACATCCAGAGGTTGCCTAAGCCCTCACCATGAAACATTTTCACGGTTCCGGTGTACGTGTTTCGTCGAGGTCGAAATGAGGGGGATCAAAATATATTCCAGGCGTCGTCGAATCCGTTACACGACGATTATTCGGCCAACGTCGAGTCGGCGTGAATACTGCATCAGTTTAGTCCCGACGTAAGACTCTTCTGCAGGCAGTAAACTCGATCCATTCACGGGTAGGTGCGCGGCGAGGCTCTCCCTGGGTTCTCTTCAAATTGTAATCGCGCAAAAGAGAGACGGAAACAAAGATAGGAAAAGGGCGACACGGCGTGTAAGGGGCGTTAGGGGGTAGGGAGGGGATAAGAGAGTGTGAAAACACGAGCGAGGATTGGAAAGAGGGACGACAGAAGCGTTTCGTCAGAAGGATTTCGGAGGTTTAGGTCGGACGAGAGGAGATCACGAGACTTCCGTGTTCCACCCTTCTCGAGACTGTAAGCTTGTCTCGGGACATGCTTCAAGTTACGATGTATAGTCCACCGGCCTATTTTTAACACGCCGCTTGATAACACCCTCGTTTTCCCAACCTTACGCCATAGACTTTCAAATGCATCGGGTCATCCCATAAGGGTGAAATATAATTTATTCACTGCTACCGATCCTACGGTGTATGCTTTCCCCTATTTTCTACGTTTCTAGAGCAAACGTCCAACAATTAGACGATTGGTAAAGTTTCTTGATGTTAACGCACCCGTTGACTGTGGTGGTGGTCTCCGGTGACCGGCGCTTCAAACCTGTTTATCGCGATGTGTCTTTGAAACGTTTGTAACAACAAAATATATATTTTTGCGTTTAATATACTTCACTTGATTCAACAATGATTTTGTAAATTTTTTAATTATTTCGTTGGCATTAGGAATACTACAAAATAACAAGCTGAGGACGGTGCACACTTTGAATCATTGTATCACTAATTTTCAAGTTAATAATGAAATAATAGAAATTCCATAATTGAAAAACGATCAAATTATAAAAAAGGTTGTAGATTTATAGTTGAATCACTAATATCCAATGATTATAGTCTGTATTAACTTCTTCGTCGATTTCATTATTTTATTCGTTGCTCTGCAATCTCCAACGAAGTAGAGAAAAAATATGATTCTACTTTTTCTTTTTTTTTTTTTTTGACTTTGTGGTTCCTGTTAAAATACTGTGACATTGTATCAGTGACATTTCATGGGTGTGTCCTCGCGGGTACTATTTCAGTAGCAGCGAACGAGTTCCTTACAAATTTTTCTCATGAAATACACAAAAGCTTATCCGGACGGTGGCGTTGGTTTTCGGGAGAAAATTCGTTGAAAATTTCATCGACCACGTCGCGGCGCCATTCTTCGCAACGAACGTTGCTGGTTGCTGCAGTACGCAGTCACAACTGCACTCTTGACTACAACCACGCTGCTAACCTCGCTTGGCATAGCGCACGAACGTAACGTTTCGTCCATGGGGGATTTAGGGGCTTACGTAGCTGGGAAGAGATCGCTGGAGCCCCGTGTTCCGACTCGCGAAACCATTTCGTTTATGGCCCAGCTGCGAATTTCGAAAGATCGAAATACCCTTCAAGTCATTTAATTACGACGAGAGTGGCGGAAACTCGCCTTCGCAAAAATTACCAACGCTTCCTCGTCGAGTATCCTAATCTACTAGATTGGAATTAAGGAAGGTCGAAAATAAGAATTCTTAATACGTAATTCGGTATAATACGATCAAGTAATTTTTGTTAGGCTGACGACTTGTTTCATGTTAAATTATTGGTGGTAAAATAAGAAACAGTAACCAAAAGAAAAGTAGTTGAACACATTTTAGTTGAGAAAGTAATTATTATCCTACAATTTTTCTCTACTTCGATTATAATAATCGAATAATAAAACATTTAAATAGGTTATCTCGTATATATTTTCAGTAACGAATGAACATCGAAGAAATAAAGGAATTGATCGATCGTGTCACTAAAAAGCAACGATACTTGTTCTGACTCTTGCTTAATTTTCAGTATTGCATGCAAAAGAGAATAAGATGACTCGATAAATTGAAACTTAATGGTTGTCAGTCGGTGCGTCCCCATACTGTCGAAGATTTACGCTCGTAAACGCGCGCGAAGCTATAATGCGCTGTACAGAGTCGATTCGATGAATTTATCGTTGGCCATACAGACGCGTGGATCGTAATTAACAAACCGTATCTGGTCTGCATGAAAATTCAATCATTTATTTTGAACCGATTACGTTCGCATCGAGGATTACTTACGGTTGACTCGTCGGCAAAAGCTGCTCTCAAAACGCTTCGCGCAAAGAGGATTTTCGGACATCGTTTTGTCTGCAACGAATACCGATTTGTTCCCCTAATCGCTGCGCTAAGGATCGTATGAATCCTGGCTTCCCAAACTTTTATGGGCCGAGACCCACTTTCGAAAACTCATTTTTCACGACCTGTTTTAAAAGGAAGGGAAAATCCTATTTTCAAATTAATATTAATATTTCAGCTGATCCTTACTTTGGATATCTTTCTCTTCTAGTTTCAACGTCAACATCTCGGTGCTTATTAAATTCGTCATAAATTAATATTGAAAAGCAAAAAACCAAAGTCACTTTTTTAAAATATAATCGATTCACATTCTTTTGTTATCTAGCAAATAACTTCGTGATCTGTCCTTTTACAATTTACCATTTGTTTTGCAATAATGACAGCTTCCTATATTTTTTTAAATACTCTATCTTTTTTTTTATTTTTATTAAGCATTTGAAACCATAGGTGTTCATAAATGTTTATTGGCAATATTTTATTACTATTGGTTACCCCTTAATAGTATCTTAAAGGTAATCATAGTTTACTTACGAGTATCAAATACGTTTGTGCAAATTATCGTATTGACAGATACCAAATCGTGAGATTTTCGTTAAAATTAAGCTATACTGATTGTCACTGGATACACGAGTATATCTTCGATGAAAGTGAATATATCACGACCTACTTCGGTGTACCTTCGACTATGCCTTATTCGAATGATTCTTGAAAAACATACAAGCGCGTATAATTAAGAAGTAATTCCAACGAGGTCATGTTTAGACTTTTTCATTTGTGATGAAGGAACATGAACAGAAGATGATTTCATTACTCGAATCCAGTGTAAAAATTATAATTTGAGAGCGAGAATTACTGTAATTAAAAATAGTGAGAACGAGGTCGTATTTGGACTCCTTTTCACTAGAAAAATCTCATCCGCCCGTCGGCAATACTCTCGCGAAGATATAAAGAAAAATAGTCAAATTTTCATTTTTCATCTCATATTGAAACTCAGTTTCCGCCCGTCTAAAATTATTAATCGGCTCACTGTGATATTTAATAATACAATTATTGATAAATTTAATTTAAATCTAAACCGAAGCCGACTTCTTTAAGAAAATTTAATTCGGGAATTTTAATATTCATTACGTTTATTTAATTCTTACGTACAATGTACAAATAAAATATCTGATGGTTCATTTTTCTGGTTTTGGAAAATGTATGGTTGTAACGCGCGCATATGGCTGTCTGTGCGCAAAATTATCGATCGATCTACCGGGTGTGCATAATAAATTGAACGGGAACTCGAACCTTGTATAGATAGTAATTTACGGTAATTATAGTGAAAGATATGAGAGACACGGAATCGGAAAGATGAGATCGCCAAACATCGAGACATAATAATTAATTCGTTTGTCCGGCGATAATTATAGTGATTGGATTAACAATTATCGATGGAACAGCGACAACACAATCTGGCGATAAACGTGCCGTTTATAGATGAATTATTCGCCGGTGCAAATATTTTTTTCTTTTAATAAATCTTCAGGTGTCACTGAATTTCAGTAAGCAGATATTAAACAATAATAAAAATTGACTCTGTTCCTTGCGTGTCTCAAAATCAAAAGCTGAAGTGGGAAATTGTTTCCAATGAGTCGAACAATAACAAAATAAAGAATTTGATTCATGAGAGTCTTTTTTAACAAATTAAAATCAAGTAAATAAAGAAATGCAATAACAATATCGTCGAAAATGCACTAAGAAGTTGATTTGCTTTTACTGTACATTTATATACTGTACAAAAGAAACGGATGTTTGAAAATTATACATTTTGTTTCGTTTGATAATAAAAGCTACAATTTAAAAAGAAGGTTGTATACGAAGAGAAAAGGGTGTAATTTCCGAGGGGGAAGCACCTTACATCGCGTTATGCATAACCATAAATTCAGTTACGACGATTGTCCAGGAGATAGGCGCGGAGATGTATGGTTCGATGTGGCGAAACGTTCGAAACATTTTAATAGAATATACCGTGCCGCGATGAGTACGCTCATCTTGCTAATGGAGTGCGCGGCCACGTATGCGAAATGTTTTATTTTTTGCGGGAACACGCAGTAATGCAAGACGAAATCGGACGCGCGAAGAAAGATGGAGGTTTAATCGCGTCGCTCGGCGGTCTTCGCATGCGTACACCGTTTTACGACTCTCGGGCTACTTATTGTTAACCGTCGGTGAAATGTGCAGTGGGGTCCCATTTTGAGAAAACGAGTTAATCGATACACCGTGGAACCGGAAGTCCGCAGACTGTTCGGCGAAACTGCGAAGCGTTACGCTTTGAAAATTATCGCTTTATAAAACGGGAATCGTAAAGAAATTTCTTTCACAATGGCGAAGAAAATTTCTTGTATGAAATATAATCTTGCATAAAATATTGTCGATGGAAAATCTGGTACCATTGGTTAATTTTGCCTCGTTTTCGATGATTTATGCCCTGTAATTAATGGAAATTTATATTACGCGAACGATGGAGATTGATGATGACAGAAATTCAAAGAAAAATAATATACAGAGTACGTGTTTCTAATTTTATCTGTGTTCCCAAATCAGATGTTGTCAATAATATTCTTTGTGTGGTTAAAACGATATAAAATTTTTTAAAGAAGTTCCATTGAAACGATTCAAGTGGATCCTTTATAATAAAAGTTTCGATAATAACAGATAAGCAGAAGTTCTAGTTGAAGTATTTTCTTTACTTTCGTTAATAACTCACAATCTTCTCGTATGAGATTATATATGTCTTAGATGAAGTATCAGTGAAATTAATTTATATTTATCAGCGTTTATTGAAACGTATAATGTTCGCTCAACTCGATTAATATTTATCATAATTTACTGAAGATTTCTAAACGTTTATTCGAGAACTTCTGTTCCACTTCTAAATTTTATTAAAACTAGAACTTCCATTTATGCATTATTATCCGGTACCCTTACTTTTAAGAACTTTCAGTTATCTGTTCTCGATGGAACTTTTATTCTGCAAATTTCTATTTATCTGTTCTCGTCGGAACTTTTATTATAAGAGTCCCATTTAAACTGCGTCAATGGAACTTAGTGAACAAGTTCTGTAACTATTTCCACCCTCGATATATACTGTTGTCTAATACGTAGAACTGGAACTGACATGGTTGTCGAGTGCTATGGCGCGTACATGCAGATTTAATTTACCGCGAAATTTAAAAAATCGTCCGTAGCATTAACGGTATCATTATTTCTGATTGCAGGTAAGAGTCGACTGATTTTGCAAATAATCACTTTTCTCTACGATCGTGTTGATCTTCCTACGACGAAATATGGTGAGTAAAAAATCGTAAAAATATCCACTGGATAACTCGGATACGTATTCATTATAAAATCGAATTCTACTTCGAGGGAATTGATTAGATCGATCGTAAGTAACAAGTATACAAGTCAATGACGTTTCTTGCATAGCGTTCAATGATTTTAAAGGGTTTGGGCAATATTGATAACCAGTTTTCCAGAAATATTATTTGATTTGGATCGAAATTTTGGAAATTGCTAAGTCGTGGACCCCCGTGGTGGGTGATTACTGAAATGACGGTTGTACTTTTACGGACACCCTGTATGACCGTAGACGACGTGGGCCCGCGTAGAAACCGGTCTTGAGACTCTCTTGAAGTCGTCGACTCGTGACCTTCAAAGCAGCGAGCAGCAGAGCACTGCTATGCAGTTACCATGCAATATCGTGCTGCCCCCTTGGAAGCTGCCCACGAGTTCTCGACTTTTACGGTTCGCGAAGCCTATCTCGGGCTAGCATGAGCTATCTCGAGGCGTGCAGAAGTTTGAAATATATCGGACACGCCGGGGAGAACACTCGATTCCCTCGATTCCAGCGCCCGCGACGGAAATTACACGGGAAGACGGTTCCTCCTCGTCACTCGAGGCGCGACTGTGCCTTCGGTATTTCGAACAGGACTTCCTAATTCTTAATGGTCTCTGGTAAATTGTATCCGTCTATTTGTTAGACATCTCTTAGAGGCTGGAACGAGACGATGAAGATCGCGAAATTGAATTACTTTCAAGTTTCTGGGTTCTTTGTCTTAATTAAACATTGTTTAATTAACCGAGACTCTTGGAAGCCAAACTGATCGACTTCACGAAATAAAGTGCACATAGGGTGCTACAGGACTTCGGAATACGTATAAATTTGTGTACGAAATAGTTATTTGATTTTAGTTATTTTGAACAGTCGAGTATTGGAATTATTAAAAAAAAAGTACAACGATCCATGCATAGGAATGTGAAAAATAAGAAATATAAAATTAAAAATCAGGAGATGTAAAATGAAATTAACAATAGTTTTAACAGTAGTTCTATTTCAGTGAATTCAAATTTATATATTATTATATTAAATGCTAGATTCTGTAGTCCTATGGAATAACTTCTTATCCATCGACGATTTTAATAAAATAGTCACGTTCGAGGATCGACACACTTTTGAAAGATTAATGTTGTGTATGCTTCAACGACACTGTCTATAATATTTTTATTATAAATTGGAATATGCATGCTCATGGAACTTGCCGATACGAGCAATATAAACAAAAGATAATTCCCGGTCGGGGCACTATAATTTCCTTCGATCTACGAAAATGATGCCAAAGTTTGTATACCAGGCAATCTTCCTTGTAGATATCTTTCAGTCTAAATTGATAATATTTTTAGCTGGTTAACCATTACATAATATTTAGAATCTGTCTTTCCAGATATTCCTCGAGTTTGTTACAGTTATTCCTTTTATTAATTTATACATTAGAATGAATCTGATCGTTAAATGAGATTTAAAACGCGTATATAGCGTGCATTAAGGTAAAAGTTCTCTAGTTCTCGAAACGTTTCCTTTAATCTTCCGTGATTCAGTAACTATGGAATGTGCAACCTATCGTATAAAATATTTTACTTCTTTTCGCGTGCAGATCTGCTCTTTGCATTCACTTCCAAAGTATTGCCGTGCATTTATGAATCACTTTATACATGTATGACTCATCCTTCTTAACAATATAGGCATAGAATAAGTATATAAAAAGAGAGGAAGATAGCAGGGTAGTGTACAAAGAGGCGAGGTACAGCTAAAGTGCTGTTTTCAAATCTAACCTCGATTCAAATAAGAATAACGGTATGTAGAAATACAAAAGGATGTTTGAAAATAACCGTCGCTGAAACTTTTGGTTAAATTCAGTCGAAGCAGGTTGAAAGTATTAAATTTTATGAAATTAAGTTCATTCTAAAATGTTTATTCGCTGTTCGTAGATGAAATTTCCTCAATTCTGCCCCGAAGGTGTGGTTTCAAGTTAAAACACAGGTTTTCAATACATTTGTTAACAGCAAATATATATTCTTTTCTGTAATATAATTTTATTAATTTTAATATCACGAAGGTTCTACGTAACAAATTTAAACAAACATGTGTCTTAACATACTTGAATTAAATAAATCGTGTCTTATATTTTTCAAAACCAGAGCCAAATAATTCTATTTTGTTATTTTTTATCTTACTGTACATAAATAATAGGAAGATAATCGTAAAGAATTATTTTCAATTTGTTGACCAGTGTAATTTATACAATGCTGCCTCACTCTATGCGCCAGTAATGTATCTTTGCGTTAGGGATACTTGCAACAGAATCGTTCCCTCGATTCAAAGTTAGCCTAGGTTCGGAACAATAGCAATTTCATCTATTTCGAGAATAAAGTCTCGTCCAAACCCTTTCCAGAGGAAACTCCGTCGATCCCAGTTTGATTGCAAGAAGAGAGGGCAGTATCGTGTCTTGCGAACCAAAAATGAGCAAATTTGTTATCCCGTAACGTTCGCGAACCTTTTCCCTTTTAAAACGCTCGAAAATCACGGGAATCAGCAAGGTTGTTAACATTGTAAATAATTACTCGCGAGGCGAAGCTAGACTCGCACAAACGCTGAATAATAAATGACTGTAAAAAGAATTTTCCAGCCGAGAGTTTCAGGTCGAGCGTTCAGCACAAATGGTGGTATCTCGCCGTCGGGAAGCGAAGCGTGGCTCGTTAACCTCGCAATTAGAAAACCGTCGGTCAGAGTTTAACAAAGAATTCAATCAATTCGTTAAATCGACGAGTAGATGAGATCGGCGAGAAAGATGGACGGGACGCGCAAAGCTTCGTCGAGCCGGGAACGCAACCGTTGGAGGGAGATGAAAAGGGCTAGGGAATTCTTTCACGAGCCACGACATTCGACGACACCGTGCACGGGTGGGCCAAACGCCAAAAATTCTGGCCAAACTCGAACATGTTAAGAATTTTTCTCAAAATGGTTTTACATCGCAAATTTAACACGTTGACGTTTGTTCAAATTTTTACTGCGAAAAGAAGTATTCAATATTATTTAAAGCCATGTAATAGTAAATATATTAGTTTATTATTAGGGTTCGTTTATAATAAATGTTTAGAGGACATAGTTTCAGCTCGAAAACGCCGGTCACCGGTGACCATTATGGCAGTCAATGCGTTATCAATTTTATCAAACACTTAAATGTTTAAGATAATCTTTCGTTGAACTTCTTTTGTGTGAATGTACGTAATTTGCAGTTCAATGTAACAAAATAAGTGAGATGAATGGCAAAGGAACTTTTACCCTGACAAATTTATAAATACTGGAAAGTTAAGGTCTTTTCATTTGTTTATTAAGTTTGTGTTATCACATATAAATCTTTGCCTCGAATTGTAGTGAATATTTTTTTTTTATTTTTATTTTTTATTGAGCATTTGATACCTCCTCAGAGGTTTATTTCAGCTTACACAGAGTCTCTCTATATGCACATAGCAATATGTTTAACATATTTTTAAATTATATTCTCTAAAGAGGAAGAAGATATAGATGCCTTGATATTCCCCTGAGCAATGAATAGTATCTGAGTATTATACAAACACATTGGAGTGCAAAGTATTGAAATAATAATTTACACAAAATTTACAAACAACTTTGTGACCCGAAAAGATATAATAAAGTGCGATTGTAACTCGCTTTCGTTCGTAAACCATAACTTTTCGAGTCCTCAAAATTGTCTTATATCGAGTTGCGAATCACATACTCTTGAATGAAAATTTTCAAACAGTCCTCTGTCGTTGTTTAATTTGTCATCGTCGCCTTCCGGACTCAAAAGATCGTTCCCCTTGTTAGAGGGAACAATTTCGAGAATTTTTATTAGCCAGTTAATGCCCGATACCGTGATTTTGGTAGCCTGGCTGCGATCGTGTTGGCAGCCCTGGTACAGAAACGGCGGAGATTTTTCGCGATGGCCGTTGATGCTCTCGCGCCCGGTATCCAGTGGGAGGACCGGTTTCACAGTGGCTTAAATCCTGTTATGCCCGCGCGTTGTAAGCCGCTTGCTTTCACGGACACGCACAACTCCCGCGTGTGTCCCCGTCGTTGTCGTTCTCCTCATCGTTGTCGTCGTCGTCGTTGTGCCCCTTTTTTTTTCTTTTCGCCTCTCGACGAGCCCGGAGCGCATTGCCGCGGCGCGCTCATGCAACGTCCGCGCGGCTAGAAAGCGCGAGCGAGGGCAGGTTACGGGGGAAGGTTTACACTAAAAATAGGACTTCGGGTCCGGGTATTATTACATCGGCGGGGTCGTAAAGATCGCGAAAGGCGGGGACGCAACGACGGGACCGTGAAGAAATTTTTCTCGCGTCGATAACGACTCATTGTCCGGTCGGTCGGCGGACGATACGCGTGAAAAAGAAGGGTTTACGAGCGGTTCGAATCGCGCCACGAAATTTCTCGCTCGTGCATTTTCATTATCGATTCGCCCGCGGTTCCACGGGGCAACCGTAACTACCACGGGAAACACACCGTTATTATGAAACGGAGAGAAAAAAATACTATCCACCCCCCACACCGATCTATCCTTAACCCTTTGGCGTGATTGCTTTTTCCAATTTTAAACTCTGTATACGAGCCACCACGATTAAGTTTCGAAAATAATTCCATGATGAAATTTATTTTGGAAAGTAACCCTCCGAAGGGTTCACTTCCACTTGACTACAGCGATTTCTAAGATGTCTAAGTTTATTATTGCACGTCCAATTTCCTCCAGAAATTTAAAAACAAGATTCATGCTGAAAGTAAGTTTACTTGGGTGATCGATTCAGTCGGGTGTCAACGTTTCAGCTTTGCATAGTACGTAGTTTTGTCTTAAAATTGGAATGGCGTCGATTTCCAAACCGATCGCACGAGAACTCTTACTATTACTGTTCGCGAGTTCAGTTTGAAACAGTGTTTCATAATTTTTATATAAAGTATCGCGGGAAGTTGACTAGCGGGACAGCACAGGAGAAAGGAGGGCGGCGCTCAGTTTGCTTCGTCCATCCCTACTTTCGTCGCATGACCAATACGCGTGATGGGACCGTGGGCCCGTCAGACTTTAAAGTGGGGATCTAGGTCCCAATCAGACCCGCATTTCTTTCACTAGCTAACTTTTCGTGGACACACAATACTGTTTTAGAGTTTCCAATGGTTATTAGTGAGTATACCATGAGCAATAGAAACGAAAATTAGTAATATTTATGTAACCACAGAATGATTCTATAATTGAACAGTCCTTACAAAGTCTAAAACTATCCTTTCACTTTTATAAGCGATATTTTCTGTGGTATAATTTTTATTTTGCTTCTCCTTACATATTTGTACTAAAAGGATTTTCCCGCGAATAAATGAATAATAATAACTTCGATATCCGAGTGAAAAATCTGCAAACAATTTGTCTTCTCTATTAGGCAGTCCACATAGACGAATGGTGATATTCTCGCAAACTCTTACCTCAACGTACACGAATAAATAGAAATTTGGTCCTGAAGAATAATCTGCCACGTGGCTGGTAGAGTTCGTCGAACTTTACTCGCGAATAACGAATAAAAATCGTAGATTCGTTGCAAATTTTCATTTATGAACGAATTTGCAGCCGGTGGGTACTTGAAAAATGTATATTCGTTATTTTTGGAATAAAATTTGCCCGACAGTGGGCGATTGGTTCGATGAACCCGTTGCGATTCCCTTTGCATCAACCCTCGTACCGTTCGACTGTAAAATAAAGTAATTCCGAGAACTGGACATGCATGTTACTCACGCTTGAGTCATCGAGCGAGGTTCCCTTTTGTTGTCGTGGGTGTTGTTGCCTACCAGCGAGAGAGTGAGGGAGGGGGGAGGCGGGAAAAAACGGCTCATGGTTTTGTATTTGGTGTCTAGCGGTGTCTGAATACATTGTTAGCCGCGATATATCAGCACGGTATAAAACGACGCTATTATCCCGACGATATCTCTTGGCGCTACGCGCAACATATCCAACCGGATCGCCCGAAAATTTCGCCGTTGCTCCCTTAAATGTTCCCCGGCGGCGTTCCAGGGAGAGTTTAACTGCGATCGTTTGCTCCCGAAAATGCTTCGTTTACGGTGGGCAAAACGACGATTGTAAATCTCCTTAACGCTGGCTCGAAAAGTCGACGACGAGGACGAGGACGGGCGGTAGGACAACCGACAATGTTGAAAACTTGACGCCTGTGAATTGGAAAATTGGTCTGGCGGCGTGTTCGTTCTGCTATGGATGATGATTTTACCCGCTGAACGTGAAATGGAACGGGTCGATACGCGCGTAACGGTATCATTATAGTTTACCAAGAAGAGTAGCACGTAGCGTTACTTCTGTCTGGGCGAAACTGTACATCCGTCTGTCTTTCAAATAACCCGAGTATATAAGACGGGGAGAAACAGAAATGTGTCAGCAAACAATAATTTAATAACTTCGGTTAGAGATATTGAAAGTTCTCCGTTGAACTTTAAAAACTGGTCGCACAGTCACATTTACCAATCGAACCTAACGGAAACCAGAATCTCGTTTTTGCAAATATAATTATAATATAATTTTTTGGTAATATATTATTATAAAAATAATTTTGCAGACACCGTATGTATTTTTTAAAGGATAAACTAAAATAATTTTCCGGTTCACACCAGTTTTCGATATTGTAGTTTGTATTATATTGGAAAGTTTGTTTTGGAAATCAAATATAAACGAAGAAAAGTTTTCTACGAGGGCACAGAATTTTTTTATATTCGTCGTTCGATCGATTCAGAAGTTTATATTTGTAAAATTGTTCGAGGTTACCGGAGCGTATTTTCGAGGATGGGTTCTTTAACAGAAGAGCGAAGGCTTCCTTTTCAGCTTAGTCCGTCATTTCGTTCTCGACGGCGCCCACATGTGATGGAATCCATGCAAGGATTATCGTCTTACCTTTTTCAATTGTAAAGTGATTTACCATCCAGGATATCTAGAATTTAGTCATCAGTGTTCGTTTTATCGTTCATCGTGCGAATTGCGCTTCTGCAGTCTCTAAACGCGATCTATTCCTCGTCGGAACCATCAAAGGCGATTCTAACCTAGATTCTAATACTGGCGCAGTAATACGATTTAGTTTCTATGATTACACCTTCGATAGCTACGATATCCTGTCCTATTATTTATAATAACTCCATCCGTATATACGCCGTCGCGCAAAATTTCTTTGATTAATATTCCGCCAATTTTTTCTATTAAACAAATCAAAACATTTATTACAAATTTCTGAACATTAACCAAAAAATAATTCTGATCGTATTGAAATTAAAGTTATTTGATTAATTCGTCCTGGAATCGAATCTATTTTTATTCCTAAAGATAGAATAGTTCACGAATGAATTACATATTTAAGATTAAGTACTTCCTCCTCAACGCGTTGGCTGCCCGACAAAAACTTTAATTTTAGACAATTGTAAACTATGTGATAACTTAAAATTTGTTTTAGTACTTATTTTGGTAACCTCACTATAATTTATCTTCTTTAATATATCAACTCGAGAATTAATTGTTTCAATCCCGTAGCGAAAAGTTAACAATTTTTTAAATGTCTTGAAGGAAGTATTCGTTGATATAAATTTTCAATGCGTAAAAGAGTCCAAATATTGGTTCCTACGCGTATGCATGAGTAATAATTAATATTTGTCGTACAGGTATCGGGCTATTATTTGTTTTGGTCAGTTATTGGTGCGTTAACCGTTTCGAAGAATCGTAGGTTCCGATTATGCAAGTTGCATTCAGGTGTTCGCGACTCTGTTCAGGCTGTTCGGAGAACGAAATGGTTTTGAGAACGAATAAGAGGAAAGGAGAAGGGGGGGATTAAGAGGGAACTATGTCAAAGGTGGGTGACTAGAGTTATTGTGGGGGAAGGCGGAGGTTAATGGGTTTCGAGGACACTGGCGCTACACCAGGAGATCTCACGCTCCGTCTGTTAAGAATGATGAAGCCGCCTTTGTGAAGCGTTAAGATCAAGGAATATGAGGCGCGAAAGGGACTTCTTCCGTGGCGGCGCCGGGCGTTGAATTTAAATCGACGGATACGCCTGGAAATTGAACGAAAAGGTCATGGTCGAGGACTCGGCCGTGAGCTTTCTCGATTTCCCTATCGCGTACGCCTCTCCTAGACGATTCCCGATCGCCAGTCAATCCATTACACAACAGTCAATTTTTACACGCTTTGAAAATTTACAATTATAATTACAGCACAATCGAATGGTAATTATCGGTTTGATCGCGTGTAATTCTACCGTGGCGAATAGAATCAGATTCCGTTTTGACCAATTCTGATCTAGGGCACGACTCCAAAGGGTTGAGGGTTTTTTAAGGGGCCACGAAGGTCATTTTTCGGTTGCAATTGACGGCACTGGGATTGGGAAAAGGACACGTAGCCAAAACACGATTTCGAGAAAATTTTAAAAGTTTTTTTATTAAGGGCGTGTTACCATTTGGAGACGTCTTTCAAATCTTTCAAGTCAAATTGTATTAGTTCATGGTCCATAAATTACAGAATTACAAAAGATTCTAAAAATATCAACAGATACAGAGTATTTATTAGTAAAAGTTGTTATACAGGGTGTTCGGCCACCCCTGGGAAAAATTTTAATGGGAGATTCTAGAGGCCAAAATAAGACGAAAATCAAGAATATCAATTCGTTGATGGTGGCTTCGTTAAGAAGTTATTAACGTTTAAAGTTCCGCCAATACTGATTTTTTTTCATGAAAGTGGGTAAGATTTCGGGAGTATGTCTATTCACTGAAAATGATTATAATTGACCCCCGCAACCGAAAATAATTTTTCCAGAACGATTTGAAACTTTTCAATTTCGCCGAAAAATTTAGGCACCTACCCCCTGTCGATTTTCCTTAAAAATTCGTTTTTGATTTTTAATAATTTTGTTTGACGCCCTACAGAAAAGTTGTCTAATACTTTTTTGTAGGTACCCATGAGCTCTACTCCAGAAAAAAGTTTCATTGAAATATATTCACTACTATAGGAGTTATGGCTGTTTGAAATTTGGACCATTTTTATGGGGTTTTTCTCATTTTGCGGGGTCAAGGACCAACTTTTCGAATATTTTTGCAATTTGTACATGTTCTCCATCAAAATACGCGTAGTTTGCCTTTTTAAACATTAAAATCGTCCAATCCGTTCAGAAGTTATGACGTTTTAAAGATTCGCATGAAAATTGGGTTAGACATTTCTGGCCAGAAATTATATTTTCGGTAAGGAATTTTTTTCTCGAAAGTGCGTAGGATTTCGGTGGTATGTGTAATGACCAAAAATGATTGTAATTGACCCCCGCAACTAAAAATAATTTTTTTAGAACGATTTGAAATTTTTTAATTTAATTGTTAGTAACTTTTTAACGAAGCCTCCATCAACAAATTGGTATTCTTGATTTTCGTCTTATTTTGGCCTCTAGAATCTCCCATTAAAATTCTTCCCAGGGTTGGCCGAACACCCTGTATAATTATACAGCAAGAATTTAAAAATTTTCCAAGGTAACAAAATATAATTTTTATGCATTAGTTTTGATTATTATATTTTAAATGGTTACTGTAACATCTCAAATCTTCCTGGAATTTTGGGCGTATATTAAATAGTAGTTCCTTTATCGCGCGAAGTAAAATCCTGTCAATATTTGAATTAGTTTTCTTTTTACCAATTCTCTTCTGTTCGTTATAACGAATTTGTCTAAAATAAACTGGTCGCAATAAACGTTGGCGATAGAGAACGTTACGCGAATATAGCTATCGTCTTGAATTGTGTTAATATTCAATATTGATTTGGAAAACAGGTCAATCGAGAGTGAAGCGCACGATAGAGGGAATTTCTCATTTATTTGTAAATGTATGTACAGTCGCTCCCACTCGTATTCGTACGGTATAACGGTGATTGACAATAAATGAACAAAAATTTATTTCTTATAAATTGAGTGGTTTTGAAACTGGTATAAGTCCATTTTTTCATATATCGATATTTTTAAGAGATTCTGATTAAATTAAACTGTACCACGTTGGAAACACCGACTCTCGTGCGATCACCGAAATGAATCTGCGTTGGTCGCGACCAGACTAAGATGGGTGACTGTTTCTTTTCAAATAAAATAAAATAACTACTTCGTAAATGTATACAGTTGTAATAAACAACTATTTGTTAAGAATAAATAAAAAAACATTTATAAGAATTCATCATTATAGTGTACGAATAAGTGTTTCAATAAATACGATGACTAATATCAAATTATGAATAATAATAAAATAGAGAAATACACGTAAGTCTCAGGGTATTTATAAATAATATTAACTAATGACTAATATTAAATTATGAATAATAATAAAATAGAGAAACTCACGTGAGTCTTAGGGTATAAAAAGAAATATCTGTTAGCACATTCGTTGGTTAATATATTTAACGGTTTCTTTGAAATATACAAAGTTATTAAAATGTGCAAAGAGAAAGAGAACTTGATTCTTCTTACAATCATCGCCTACTATTTACAGACACAGTAGTTTAAGTTTTCAAACTCGATTATTAAGGAATTGCTTTCCGATGTCTGTTTGTGTTCTTCGGACCGCGAGGAACTGGAAAAGTTAAAAAAAAAAAAAAAAGGAAGCCCCCCAGCGTGTTCCGATAAAATTGTTCGACGAGAAATCCTCGGAGATACGTGATTAGTTTTGATTCGAAACTTTGTTACATCGATCCGAGCGGGTGTTTTGCAGTCGTTTACAAGTTAAAGGATGCAACCTTGGCTGAACAATGCGTTTGAGCGTAGCAATTTATAGAGATTAGAGTGTACGGGATATGTTGCTTTCTATCTTCGCGTAAAATAACCGATGCGTGTCCCGAAGATATTTCTTTGCGTCACATTATGTTTAAATTATCGTGCATCGTCCGTATTGTAACGCGCATATTACACTGCCGAACGCGCACGCCGTCGCGCAATAAAAAGAGGATAAAAATGCAGGAAAGTAATTGCAAGGTATAAATTCACTCGTATAAGAAACACCAGAAGCGTGCTCCCAATTTTAAAAGGGGTTCAACGACCTGTTCCCAGTCTCCGTGCTTTGTAATATTATGACCGAAATCTGAGATCCGTTTCGAAGAGAATCGAGATTATACGGAAGCGCGGTATTGTCGATTAGAAATAGGCCAAGCCGGAAAATTAAATGCACCGCACCGCTTGGTGCTTTCCTTTCTGGTCGGAGCGGAGACCACGGTTCCACGATGTTAAATGTTTAGATGTTTTCGGATTGTTAGGAAAAAGCTGGAAACATCATTTATTTGATCAGCTGGCTTGGGTTTATACAATTCATTTGTTTCTTAGTTTGACGAATAGACTAATTAAAAAGAAAATACGGTATTTTGTTTCTAGTTTTATTTATTCATTTTTGATAGCGTTTTCACGTTGGTTGAACTTTTAAATGCCAGACATAATTCGGGTTGATGGAAAAATGCAATGTTTCACGAAAATCAGTTCTATTCACAGAATATAATTTCTTACTCGAGTACAGGATGCGAGAAGAATATCTATTGTGATGGTTAACACTAAATTTACAGACATTGTTTATATAAAATCAATCGTAAGTTGCTCCTTTTCTTTATCGTTTAATTATCCTCGGAATCATAAATCTTTGTATTTGCCTCAAAAAATTTTAGAATTTTAAGATTATTAGAAATATTTCATATTCTTTATTTGCAGTCTATAACAATTGAAATTCGGCACTGTTTAAATCAATGTATTTGTTACAACAGCTGTCAGAGCATACCCGTCGTGAGACAGAAATAAATATTATAGTATACTTCTAACAATGCAAATGGCGAGACAATCAGTATACATATGAGAATAATGGATGATTAAAGAAAATAATAGGTGTTCTTCGAATAGTTCTAAACCCGTTTTGTATCCATTCTCGCCGATCGTGCACATTTCTCACTCGTACTGAATACACAATAGATTTTAAATGGTCCCAAGTGTAAAAACCTAATGGGTCGAGGTCAGGAGATTGTGGCAGCTATGTGGCGAGTTTACCTTGCCATATCTATCGGTTTGTAAAGATGGTGTTAACACAATTTGACACTATAGAAAACTATAAAACGTAATTACTAAATTCCAACTTTTCATCTTCGCAGCAAAATGTCAATCTTATACTTGTCCTGATACATTATACTTTTTCAATTACGAAGTTTTAGCTCCTTATTATGATAATTTATTATCCCATTTCTGGTGAATCCTGGAACGTAAAAATGGATTCTCAGCACACTATCTCAAGAACCATTGTCAAAATTATCTCTAGGGTTGCAGCAACTTCAATAATTCTTTTCTCTTATTGTGGACACCATTTTTGATTGTATTCTTGCACCCTGAATCACTTTTGCTAACTCCATGAACGGAAGAAATCATTTTTACGATCCGGAATTCTGCATTGCGGAAAGTGTTCTCGGTAGAACCGGCGTGTTTCGCGTTCATTTCCGTTGGCATATCCATACATGTCGATAATTTCAGTTAGAACAGCCATTTTGCTGTTTCTAGAACGCTTTCAGAATTACGAGAATAACATACAATATTTGGGAGACAAACGTGAAATCCACACTCACGATAAATGTGAAAATTTGAGTCAAGCGATTGGCGCGACTCTAATAAGCAGTACTAATGCAACGATATAATTCTTTAGTTAGTTTCTAACCCCCAATTAATGCACCAAAAATGACGCAAGTACTTGTTTGGTACTTTTTCTTTGTCACTCAAAATCAAAGTTGATAAAAATTTCACATAGAAAATTTTAGGTATTTTCTCCATTACTATTTTAAGATTAACAAATTTCACTCGTTGCACGAGAATCGGTGAGATTCCGAGAAACGTTTTGGGATCATTGGTTTGTTAGACATCACGGTTCCCGATCTCGTCGTGCTAAATATATGCTTGCTCGGTTTACGTTCGACCATTCGTGTCTTACTGCACAGTTTCCCGTATTTTTTCGAACGTATCGATTGCGCAACGAAATAGCTGCCACCCAATAGCGTAAGCATTTCTGAACGGAAGTCGAAGCAAGATGGAAATAATCGCGGGCCGTTTACGGGAGGAACGTTATCACCTTGCAGCGTCGGAATCGCGGGATTCGAAATCAACTTCTGGATCGGTAATATCATTAGCGCCGATGCCAAAGTCGTTTATCACGAGCACCCGATATGATTAATCTCTTGCTCGACGTGACTATCGACGTGGTAGCAGATGGACTGGTATCTAATCAGTCACCGCGGTGAGTCATAGTGTCCTCGAAACGCATATAGACCCGATGTATGGCGGTCGATGTGCTTTTCGCGCTAGACCTATCGACGACGTCGTCCTAGGTGTAACTTTTACTTTTATAACATGACAGATCGAGAAATATAGTGGTAGAGATGAGATTTATATCATTTCGAATCGGTTCGAATTTACATACAGTAATGATTCTTAAAACGAACCCAACTGGGGGATCCTCCTTGGAGTCAGTGAAACGTGAAAGACGACGCTTTTCCTTTCCACCTAATAGTTACCTTCCTTAATTAATAAAAGATTATATATAAAATACATAAATCGCAAAAGAATTATTCTTTCCACAACTTGATAGTTCTAATAGTTAAAAATTGACATAAAGCGTGGATTTAGGTTTTCTTATGCACAGGTGTTTTAATTCGATACTTTAAAATTTACGGAAGTCCAAATCCGAGTTTTCAACGCAGAGTTTCCGGTACGAGCATCCGTAGTACGCGATTGCTCGTTTGGGATAAAAGAACGCGTCCCCGTGACGCGAGCAAAATGGTCGAAACGAAAAGTGCAGCTCCGATTGTTCGAACTTTTGAAAACAGCGTATCGTGCTGGCTATCTCGGAATCTCTTCAACCCCAGCTCGACTCCCGCTGAGTTTGACGTCGAGGGTCGTTTCGGACCCCCACGAACTTAGATCGTATCGGGTTCAAATTAAGTGGATTTGCAATGACCGCGAGCCAACTGGAAATAAAGATCCCTTTTGTGTTCTGTTCACATTATTGCATTTTGTAGTTGTCAATAATGATCAATGGGTCGCGATTATCGACGAATTGATGCTCCATCGGGAACGCGGGAAAGAAATTTTTTGAAACGGCTATCTGTTTCCTGGGATTGTTGTCTGCAAACGGTTCGGTATATAGCACACGATAGTGCTTGCATCTATTACGAGTAACATAATAATTAGAAAGTTAACGAGGCTCTTCGTAATTGAAGGAAACTGAGCAGCTTGTAATTTAACGCGCCGACCGTTAGACTAAACCTGTGAAATTTTCTGTGAGACTAGAGTTTCTTTGTATTATTTCATTCATATTTATTTTCATTGACGTCTTTGAAAATTAATTTCTTTATCTTCTTAGAAAAAAGTCTATAATTTTCTATAACTGAATTAGATTCCATACATTTATTTTCTTTCGTGTTACTCATAGTCATACTTCGACGTAAGTTTCCTCGACTCACGTTGTTTCTAGTAAACGTTCCTTCGGGCAATAAAATTCTTGTTCGCGTGCTTTGTTTTACATATTTTATAATTGTGAATATAAATATTGCCTCCCCGGTCGCTTTTACTGGAGTTTACCTCGACTTGCGTCAACTATTCTGGAACCAGTCATCACCCAAGTTCCGGGGCACGACTGTATTTCAATTAAATTCGATAAGCAGCCCGTCTATCGAAGGTTTCGATCGAGCCCAGCGATCCGGTCGACCGGTTCTTTTCCTCGTAATAAAATGTAGAAACGCGCAGTGTCAGTCAAGCGTTAAAGTAGTGACGCCCATAATTGATAACGCGAGTAGAAAAGCTGCAAAAAAAAGTATCAGTCGGGAGGAACCAGTGGTATATTTGCAACGGCCTGCTCGAACGGTCAATCAATGCTATCTACATCATCCGTCACGAGATTTTATGATAATTATCCACCGACGAAATGTGATTATTGGACAGGGGTGGTCGGTACGTGTCACTGACCAGCATGACCCGATGAGTATACGCGGAATGAATATACTGGGTGATCCGCACAACGAGTTACAAACTGTTTCTCCAGAAATTAATTTTAGTTTTAATTAAATAAAATTGAATGCTTATAATTATCGGAAATTAATTTCTGAGAGTCGACTGACAGGGGTGAGAAAGTCCTAGATATTTTTAAAGTTGTGTAAATTTTTTGTTATTTGGATAACCCTTACTGAACCGAGTAATGTTTAGTTTAGTTACATTTTTTTATCGTGCATGGTTAAAAAGTTATCGAGAAATTTGACAGGACTCGAAGAAAACGAAAAATATTGAAATGTTATTATTTTATTAAATTCGCGAAATTATGTATTGTCTGCCTGTAAGAAGTCTAACATCCCCACTCTGTGGATTGTCAATTCGGCCTTCTACTCTTGAACGGACAGTGTTTTAACTTTTAAACGTTAATTTAGATTTTTACAGATACTCTCTTCAAAATATAATAATATTAACCCTTCAGGTTCACAACTTTATATCTCAAGCGTTATGATAGAACTTGTCGTTTAAATTTCAGTGATTTATGGAGTTGTAGGAAAGATATTAGAAAAAACATAAAAATACACAGTTAAGTTTCGATAACTATTTGAAAAATGAATGGAGAAATTATTCTAGATGGAGAAACAATTGGCAAAGCTTCGTGTGGGTCACCCTGTAGAAGCATGGACGGAGTCCAGCTCTAAAACAATTCTGTTCGTACGCCAAATGTTCCGATGTATTTTATTGCATTTGCATGAACATAGCTGAAGTACGTGCGTGTACGTGTCGATCGTTAAAGAGTTGTGCTCGGCTTCCCACGCTAAGCTAGCTGACGACAACGATGTGGCGCCATGACGATCCACGACGCCGACGCCGGACGTCTACCGGCACGGTTTCTTTCGTTCCAAGCGAATACGTTTCGACTTTCAACCGCGATGACTTCATTAACCACCAAAACGAACGAGGAATTTCTTCGTAAAATAATTTGAAACATCGATTACCAATTTCTAAAAGTTTCCGTCAATACAAATGGAATTTTTTCAATATTTTTGAATAGTACGTCGAGTACAGTGATGATTCTTAAAATGAACCCCCGATGTAATTCGTAAGTTGAGCATTTCTATCTCTGCCAACGATATCGCTGTGTATAAATATCTACTGCGGTGGAATTTCGAATGCAGTTCACTTTAAGAATTATTACTGTATGCCTTATGGAAGAGGTCAAAAGAATCATGTTTTTTCTATTCCATTTACGTAACAAAAAATTATTCGACAACGCTTTCTATCGAATAAACAATTTAAAAATGTCAGTGTACTGAAAAAACAACGTCGAACTGAGTTTAAAAAAAAATATTGAGACAATTTTATAGCAACGATACGATAACTTTATCGTAAAATTGTATGATTGGAACATTGCTTTAATTTATAGTAAAAATCTCGCCACGAATCTATAGGGTGACCTAGCATAATACTTGGTCGATTTCTCTTTTCCGATCGAGCTGCCTTTTCGAGTTAATTTTCTGCTCCGTCTCTTGTCTCGTTCATTTCGCCTCGATCATGTTTCTCAACGTTGCCTAGAATACTAGTCGTCGTAAACGTCGTCTAACGATTATCGACTTCCCGATATCGGTGGCCCTGTTATCAGCAATTCGTACTTACGACGATCGTCCAGTTCGTTCTATTCTGCTTTTCATACGGAACGATGTAATTTCTTTCTCGAAAGCTGTACACCCTTTTAAATATCGCGCAACGGTGCCCATATTGCCCGGAACGCATTATTCCGAAGTTTTAACGATTCCGTGTTTCACGTTATATCGAATCGTTCGCGTGTTTATGGCCGCGTCATTGGCTGGTTCGTTGGGAGGTTGGGGGGAGATTCTTTTAGATGGATTTTATGTTGTGTTTCGCTTTAATGGTACAAATGAAAGTCTATGAGCAATATCGAAGTTTCTAGACTACTGTTCTCGCGTTGTAACGACTGTCTACTTTGGACGAGGGATTATACGGATTCAAGCGTGATTTTCCCTGAAAATAATTCGAATTTTGATCGTTTTCGGTGCAGTCTCCGTATAAGGCAATGAATTCTTGAGCTTTGCAGCCTTTTTAATCCTTTGAGTGCCTTGAAGTTTCTCTGTGTACCGTTTAGAAATATCTTGAAAATTTTTTGAAGATATTTACGGAAATATATTTTTTCTGAAAATAATGTTAATTTTGTGATTCCTTTGTTGGATTTTATTTTTAAGTGTGTTTATATGAACAAAAATGGTCTGGGCTAGATAGAATTAATATATTGATGAAAATGTAAGTATTTTGAAAAATATCGATTTTACAGCTATTTAAAAAATACTGCTTTCTTCGATAAATCATAACAGTTGAATTAACGATCGGATGAGAATGAACCTTTGTCTATGCTAAAGACTATGGCGTGCGAAATAAAAACAATTTCAGTATAATCTTTTTGGCCAGTTGTTTTTATGAAATATCAAATTTCATGACATTTCAAAATCTGAACAAATTGAGAATGCAGCCTTATTGGCCCATTTCACGCGTCAGCTTTCGGAAAAGGTGACACTTTAAAATTGATCGTATGAAAATTAATTGGACGCTGCGTCGAAGCGTAACGACTCGATATATAGGGTGATCGTCTATAAATGTCCAAGCAAATGTCTCGTGAACGGTCGTGGGTAATTTCATTTTTAAAATTTTTTAATTCAATTTTAAATAAAATTTTACCGTACTTAACTTTTCTACAGATAAACTTGCGTTTTAAAGAGAATATAGTTTTCATTTTATTATTAAACAATAATATCATAATTATAGTGCGTGAAAATTCGAATAAAATAAAAAATGAACAATTCTACCGACCGCAGTAATCAATCTCGATGAGATAAACCAGGTTACTGGTTGTTTTCAGGCGTTCCAGATATTTTCACTTTCTTCGTACTTTTCCATCTTCCATTAAAGTTCCAGCAGAGTATAGGACCCGCAACCCAACTTCGTAACTATCGTTAACCGACGTTAACGATTATCGACCCTCGATATCGGTGCCCACATAACTACCAGTTCATACGTACGTGTGTGCACTACGTATTACTTGCTTATGTTCGTACATATACATATATATAAGTTCCCAGAACTTTCCAACTCGGAGATTGCGTTACCATTGTACCAGCTAATCAGTCTCTTCAGTTCCGCTCGGAATTTGTTTAAAAAAAAGTTTGCACTCGTCGATGAAAATTCAAGCAACCGATACGGATCGTAACACAAAGCAAAATTAATTTCTATTCACGGCTCATTTAAATATCAATATGGCGACCGGGTCGCTGTTCAATTTCCAAATCGAGTCGTTCGAAGCTTAACAGTTAACGAAATTACATATACATACGTTTGGTAGGCAAGGGGTTAGTTTTTTAAACAGTAGATTTACATTCGTTACGTTGACAGTTACATTAAAATTCGGGGGTTTCTTTTAATTAGGATATACAAAGTGAAATAGTTTCGAAACTGCTGGTCGTATCGAGAACAGAATAGTTTCAAGGCGGTTGTTATTTGCTTTTTTAAAAAATGGAATCATATATTCTTTGATACACTAATTCAGCTAGTCATTCTCTATAAGGAAGTATAAAGCTAGTTGTATCGAAAATTCTTTACTTCAGAAGATATTTTAATTTATATATTGAGGAGTACTGGTATATGTGTTTTTTGTTTTAATTATCATGTGGTATTTTTCTCTACAAAGCGATAGAGACTGAGGAGTGGGATTTATCTGTAGTATTTGATATATTCTTATTTTACTACAGATAACCTTTTGTATATCAATTCGAGCGAAACTTAATACATAATCTAACAATGTTTGCATCGTCAATAAAATTCAACATAAATTGCTACCGAATAATATTTGCGGGTTCCATAACGTTAAGTTTGGGATCTGAAATCAAATGGACGCGATTCGTATACCCGGGTGTTAAAACAAAAACCCCCTTGGCTCGTGCCAGCGAGTAGAAATAAATTTTTTAACGAATTCCTCCAGCGTTCTCGCGACCGACACCGCGATTTCGTCGGGGTTAGTCAGCTGACAGACATCGCCGACGGTGTACGGGGAGGGTACGGCCAGAAGGGGTGAAGGGAGAAACAGGATTGTTAATGGAAAGCCATTGTTCTCTAATCAAATCATTTGCCCACCGGCAAGAAGGGTCCCGACGATGTATGAGAGGACGGAGAGAGCGAAAGAGTCGAAGGAAAATGGCGAGAGGGGTCAAAAGCAGGTGCTCGCACCGATCAGCCCTTCTCCCTTCTCTCTCTCTAATAGGTTTAGTGCATTGTTTCGCATTCGCTGGATACCAGTGACGCCGACCAATCCAATGATACAACCGTTAAAAAGTTGACTCCCACCGTCTGTCTAAAAAGATTTTTAATTCAACGAGACATTAAGAATTTTGGTATAGTCTTCGTATGAGGTCTTTAATTTCAAATTTATTTTTTTGGTGCCCATTCTTTGTACGAACAAATTTAAACAAAATTAAATAGTTTACGTTTGAAAAATAACATTAAATCGTATATAATGGGGTTAAAAATCCACCCTTCTGCGTGTCTGTAGTACTGGAGCGTGAAGGGAGCTTTCGTTCAAACCGTTTTGAAAGTCAATTTTGGCGGACAGATTTTCTCGAACGGAAGAAAAATCGATCCCCGGTGCCCCTGTGTTTTTTCCTTGATTCAAGCGTTCCTTGAAATGCCCCCCTTCCCCCCGGTGGGTGGTTAATCGGGAAGCCCCCCCGTCGAGGAAATGGGTTATCGATCCCGCGGACAGTGACTCGTTTTGACAATGCATCGAGAAGTGACGTCGCGATAACCGAGCGTGATAACAGAAACAAATTTCCTACGCCATTTGCAGCGGGGCTCCGTTCCGCGTGCGGTTTTCATCAGCATTCGGACTGACGTTTGAATTCCCCGGGCTTTCTTTCTCTCGTCGATGCCGTCCTCTCATGTCTCTCTGGCCAGTGTTTCACAAGCGTCGCGTTTAACCGGCCCTCGTCAAAGATCCGTGGGAAAGCTCAATTTCGGAGGCATCGAGCAACGCGCGCGCGAATCGTATTCGTCGATCGTTCGATTTTCGCGGGCAATTTTCGCGAGAAGGAACCCCGTGGAAACGAATCCCCCTTCCCCTCCAGCACGATGATAAAGGGGGGGATGCGGGGGCGCGATTTCCTTGTGTTTCTTCGGGACGAACGCTGGGAAAACCTGTTTCTCGTTCGCGATCAGACCGTCCCATCCTCCTTCGTTCGCCTCGAATCGTTCTGGAAAATGAGGTGTTCTATAGCCCCGGCGTCGTACGGCCGTTTCCTTTCCCGTTGTTTTCCCTCCCTCTCACCGCTTCCGATTTCCCTGGTGTGATTGTAGGGGTACCGTTGCATCGTTCATTTGCCTTCTATATCTCTTTATTCCGTCCAAAGCCCCGAAATATTGCTGGTACATTCCAGCTGCTTGGGGCAGGGGGGATTCGAACGAAACGCTCGAGATGAATATTCCTTGGCGCTAGACGGAAAATTCATTTTCCCCGTGTTCGGATGATCTCTCCTCTCCCGTATACAGGGCTGTCCCCGTTTCATCCAGACCCCTAAATATGTCCACGATTTTCACTTCTGTCTTCCAAGGAAAATCCCAGATGCGATCCTATGTTGATTGTAATGAAATTTCGTAGTGAGATTTGTTAAAAACGGAGCCATAATTATAGCAGTAGACTGTCAGGCCTAATACACGGTTGGTCGAACACTTGTGAGAGAGATAAGAGCGTGGCCCTCTAGCGACGAGCGCGAAAAGCATAAAAGTTGGGGAAAACCGAGTACTTTTGTGTAACTTTTACGAGCGAAATTTCATCGAATTTAAATTTGAAAACGGAGACACACGGGGCAATGGGTCCCCAACGTCCTATTTATCAATTTGAAAATCGTTTGTTTAAAAATTGTTCTGCCAAAACGACTATAATTAGCTCGGAGCGGCGCAATAGTTTCAAACCGGTATGTCTTTCCAATAATTCATTGAGCTCGTTTCTGGAAAGGTTGCCATAATATTCGTCGATTAATCTTCCGGTTATAAAAAATGGCAGCCAATTATTCCTGCCCATACGTTACCGGTAAATTGATGTTGGTGCGTTTATTGTGGAAGGGCGCATAAATTTTCTTCGACACACCGATGAATATTGTAAAAATTCTCTGGTGAATCGGGCTTCGTTGGCGATTAGCGTAGAAAATTCAGATCGGTGACACGAATCTGAAATAACCACGTGCGACGGGGTCAATTGTGAAAGAAACTTAGTAAAAGTCCTTGTACACATTGCATGTGCTACGGATACGTTCATTATGCAGTATTTCCTAAACAATCGCGTGTTCGCGTTCTGTCTTGCAAACATTTTAGTGCTGTGACTATCATTTTAGCCGATGCTGTTGAGAAATTCGTTTAAATAGATCGTAATAGAATCGTAAATAGAACTAACATAGTGTTAATCAATATTTGGTAAAAATAAATGGAAAAAATTAATAAGAGTAACGAGTTACTTTCCATTTATAGCGTACGAATACGGATGGGGAGTGTAACTGTATGTTAAATTCTGGTCTAAATGCACACGTTAATACAATAAAATGTTTGCTTTTAAGCGTTGCATGTTTCCTGTAATTTGTCAGAGATTGGGCGCGGTTTGTACGAATAATTGGTTAATAACTGTGAATGTAGGGAATGTGGAATCCAGTTTCTTCGTCGTATTAGGAAACGCGAGTCTGCATTTTGCTCGATGCGCCGTCTTAATCTTGATTTGCAACAGGATTGTCGAGTACATTATCGCGAGCTTATATTTCGCACTCCAAGTCAGATTAGCAGAGACGAAGTCATTTCTCGGCAAGTTGTTAAGTGAATCGCTAAGTAAACGGTGCTTGTTCAAGGACGTACGTAAACATTATATCCGTTCTCCAAATACATCAGCGTAATATCGTGTGAACGTTCAGCGTACGGTTTCTTGTTTTCAGCGACGAATCAATATGGTAATTCATCTTGCGTCTTGTGTTGCGCGAAGGAGCACTTTCCGCTTAAGTATGCACAAGTAGATGGTGTCTCTCGTGTTTGGAAAATATTAATATACAAAGTCTCGCTCTAAGTTCTATCAGTGCTTTGACCGTTTATAATAAAAAAAAAGAAGAATAAACGACGCAATTTAGTTTGATTAAAGTATACGTTGCAAATACTTATTGTGTCATCCGCTAAAAGAAAACACGAATATGGAAAAGGGTAATTACACACAACATCCTGTATACAAATTTACATTCACTTTCAATTAAATAAACTATTTATAATCCAGTTTTATCGTACACCAGTTGTATGATAAACAGGAATTGCTGAAACTGTTTTAGGTGTATCGTGTCAAAGCAAAGAACATAAATATAGAAAACAGTATAAATAATAACAGTTGATATATTTATCAGATAGAGGATGAAATGCCCTATAAAATGAGCGTTCATTGAAGTCGATAGTGTAATTAATTCCGAAGATATAAGGGTTTGAAGAGTATGTTTAATTTTCATTGTTTACGCCGCGAGGTCATTCACCTCACGTGCTCGTAGTAAATAGTAAATTCTTGGAAATACTACGTCACTCGGTCACGACTGTCACGATTCACGCGCGCGCGAGAGAGAGAGAGCTCCGACGCGTTAGACGGAGAGAGAGATTATTGAGAAAGAGGAAACATTAAGAAATAATAGATAAAGTTAATGTCGAAATCAAAAATTTAAAAAAATAGTTTAAAATGAATTTAAAAATGTTGCATGCTATCGATCATAGGATTACAAGAGCTGCAGTTGGTTAAGTTACGTGCAGTTTAGAAAAAGTGTGCAGCTGACAAAGTGTTAAGCTGACAGCTGGTTCGACTTGTTTTTTAACGATGCTGTGCGTGGGAGGAACAGATATTTTAAGACGCAAACGTGTGACACTTTTCATGTAATCGCATAGAATACATTAGCCACAGCTCCTCTTGTCGTCAATCTAATTTTATGATTAGCCTTTTCAAACAAACACGATGCAAAGTGCCTTAAAAATAGAAATAATATAAATCAAATGACGTTTCGACTTCTTCGCTCGATTTATCGAATGCACTACAAGAAAGAATGTTATCTTAATTTGTTTGGCGAGAGATTAAAAGAATTAGAAAGAAACAAAAGGTACTTGACTTCTATCTAATTTGAAATAAAGAAATATATTTTCTGAAAATTTGCAAGGAAGCTTAGATTAATATTAATTTTGAAATTTGATTTTTCGTCTTTTTTCTTTAAAACATAGTCCCATTACAATTTCTTTTTTTTTTTGTATTTAAAAAGTAACAATTTTTAATTTTCGAACGATGTTTTAATAATTAGACTGTAAAAGTAGTTGTTCAGATTCTATACTCTGGACCAGGCAATCGTATTTTAACGTTTCTTTCCTAAAATTCTCAGAAGAGGGATTTCTGCTTGCGCCCTACACGTTCAGTTCTCGTGTTATTTCGAAGTTTGAACTTCGCGTGTGGCCTAAAGTGGTCGCATTTGTTAGGCTGGGCTGAGCTATAGATGGTAGTCGTTTTCAAATATTACCCTTAGGGAGAAAGTCTACGTCTACAGCTGGAATTGCTTAACACGTTCACCGTAACAGCGGCAGACCCATTATGCGGGCAAGTAGTATATACAGGGTGAGTCATAGAGGCGGATAAAATTTTATTCAAACAGTGGACGATGAATAAAAATATCGCCCAGCAATTTGTTCATAACGTTTATTCGACTGAATTGTTACTGGAACAAGCTTTTATTCGTTTTTCATAACGTGAAATGTAAATTCAATTTGTAATTCAAATTAAAATTTTAATCGTGGAAATAACGGATCGGGCATCGTTTGTTATTAGTTATAAATTATTCAAAATTTCTTTCTAGGTATGTTTCCTATTCTTAGTTACTGTTGATCACCTTCAAAAAGATTCTTTAAGAGGAAAATTATATCGAGGGTTAAATAGAACAGTGTTTTCCAAAAAGTATTTTAAATGAAAAACACTTAAATTATTTTTATTAGCATTTATTTGAAACGAAGTCGTATTTTTATTTATTAATGAAGAGTGTTATATAAATTACTTGTATTAAATAACTCACTTCTTTTCTAATATATTTATATTACAGAATTTTTAGAATTTTTGTAAAACCAGTTCTATTCTATACTATGCAACAAGGTTTGGCATGTATTTCATTTGGTGGAATAACAAAATATATTTTATTATTTAAATTAATTTGCAATTTACTCCATTTGACCATCCATAGATATCGAGTTGACAACATGAAATATGTAATTATTTTGATTTGTTTTAAAGTTGAATCAGAGAATTCGTTCGTTTGATCTCGTTGAATTATAGGTTCCTGTTTGGGATAGCCGGAGGGTTGCACTTATTATCGAATGCAACGTTAATTTTGTAAAGGTCGAACGCAAAGTTTGAGAAACCCTGCCCTAGACAATTATCTGTTTTGTCTCTGCCATAATCCACCGGCTGGACTTGATGGGCGGGTGGCAGGGAGCGTGGTAATTAGTCAGAGCTGTTGTTTGGCGAACGAGTAGATCCCCGACTCGAATCACGATCGACCGATTCTATATCGCCGTGCAAGTTCCAATCGCGGATACAGCCGTTTGGCGCAATAAAAACGGCTGACAAAGGCCAGGGGGCATTTTGCTGCTTGGAATCCAGACAATGCCGTCGCCGTCGGTGCTGTTCGTAATATCGAATCGCGTTAAGTGTCAACCGATTTCGCGTTTACGCTGTGCTCGTCGGTTATTACCGAACAGAAGTATGACGCACCCGACAGTGTAAATAATTCAGGGCTCAATTACGCAAATTGCGAGCTAACGTGACCCCCGCCTGCTTCCTCTATCTTTCTCTCTCCCTCTATCTCCCGATCCCTATCCCCTTTCCATCAACCCCCTTCCGATCCACGTTCCGCACCACATCATTCCGGGCGTGTACTCTCTCTCTGCAACCCCTCGCCGCGTGACTAATAACAAGTTTCGCGAGTGTTGTCGGGCTAAAAAAATTTTTTCACCGGTCGTGAATCGCGTGCCCGGTCACTGAAGCTTTTCGTTATGTACAGTCTGGCGCAAAAATATCAATGGAAAAGATCCAGAAAAGATATCGTACTTTTTAAAATTATTTTATAAAGGTTTTTTCCTTATTTGTTCGGTGATAGATTTAACCCTTTGCACTCTTCGTTGCATAGAAACTCGATTCAAGTTTCATTTCTGGTAACACCGGATTGAATTCAGTAATGATTCGTAAATTGAACATTTTTATATGCCTCCCAACGTGGGGGTTCCTCTCTTAGGGTCAGTGAAGCCTGAAAGACGACATTTAAAAAGCGAAATAGCAATGATTCTTAAAATGAACCCAGGCGTGACTCGTAAATTGAACGTTATATATTCCCAACTTGGGGAATCTCTTTGGAGGTCCAGTGAAACGTGAAAGACAACGATATCGCCGTGTATAAACATCTGCTGTACGAAAAATGAATATGCCAAAACGGTGTTTATTTTAAGAATCATTGCTGTACACGAATAAAATTTAAAACATAGGTATATGTGCATTTTTGTGGCAAAAAGAATATTACTTTATTTTTAGAAGTCGCTCTATATAATTAATTACTTTCAAAAATATTTTTATATTTATAATGTATCATCTAGTCATCGTATGGTATCTTTTACACAATCTTTATCGTTTTCTTGCGACTGTGGAGTGATTATCGACCGAACAAGAATGGTTCTTACTTGAATCTTGCCTTAATTATATTACAAATACTGATGAAATAATTATCAGATGTTTGCATCGACTACCAACGTTACAAGAAGTGAAACGTAACAATAATCGAAACATTGAACCGATTGGAACAAAATAAGATGTCGAGCCAATACTTCGACCAAAGATTTTCACGAACGTTTTAATACAACGAGAGCTTCTAAATTATTTTTCGAATCTATTTAAGTTTATAAATATTTTATAATTTTATAAACATACGATATAATAGTCAATATATACATTTTTATCCTTTTTTACTATTAGCGTATGCATCAGTATCTCATTTATTGTTTATATAAACACACTAGAAAGTCTGCAATCCATGCTTATAACGAACAAATTTAAAAAAAGTGCTTCAATCTATTTTTTTTTTTAAATGAAAAAAAAATTGTCAAAGCGCAATTCCAGTGCCAAGAACGTAGGCAAAGTGTAATTAAACGGAGCTAATTCTAAAAAGACGAATTACAAATTATGCGCAGCGTCTTTAATTCGTTACGCGAGGCGCGTTCCCGCGTAATTAGAAAATACCGATCGTGCGAGCGTAATCACGGAGCCTCCTAATAAAGCACGAGCGCGATAATACAAACGCGTTTGCCGCGAAACAGGTTTCCGCGTTTCCGTGGATCATCTTATTACGGTCGATGACGGTTTCTGTCTCGCTTGGATCCGGGTGCGAACGGAAGCCCCGTAAACGGGGCAACAGCGAGGGCGTGGTGTCGCTTTTTGTCTTCCCTTGTTCCATCTTTTTCTTCTCTTTAAAGAAGAAAATGTCGGAGAAGGAAGAGATTCGCGAAACTTTGGAATTAACGAGTATAGAGCCCCGTGACGGTGAAACTTTTGTACAGACCATTCAACTTCCAGCCATATAACCTCTCGAGCTTGAAGACGCGTACCATAATCCGGGGTAACAACGTGCCAGAAAATATCTTCCATTTCGTATGCACGCCTGCGACTCCTCTTCGTTGAGTTTCCCTCGAATTTAGTCACCCTTGTCCATCATTAAATGTCTGCGCGATCATTTGGCCGTCGCGTCAATTATCATTCGTTGACGAGCAACCAAAATCATCGGGGAACGTTAACGAGGCATTTTTGTACTTTTCTATTCGTTTCTATTTTCGACCTCGATTATATTCCAAGTTTCGTATCGAAATATCGAACATTTCACTCATATAAAATCGTAGTATACGATACGTAAATGAATTTCGATCGGAAATATTATTTTTAATACCACGGATTATCATTTTTTTAAGCATCTAGGAACTTTTTTGGAAGGGGGGAAATTTTGTTAACAAAAGGGTCTAAAAATTATGACAGGATTTACCATTATGATACTAGAAAAATTAATTCTCAAGTTAAAATGTTGAGGGAAATAAATTTGGATAGAATTTGTGAATTTTAACGAGGTTACAGAAATAAGTACTGAAACAAATTTTAGGTTATGTAGCTTACAATGGTCGAAAATAAAAATTTTTACTTTTGCAAAATATTATATTGTTTTGATCTGGTAGCGAACGTGTTAAAATATGGTACTTCTTCGAGCAAATTATTACATTTAATATAAACTCGTGACAATTTCCATTTGTAAAATTTAATAATTTGATTTGGATAGAAAATGGCCGGCGATGCAAATATTCGCTTTCCTCGTTCAGAGGTGGCGTAAAGCGGCAAAATTAAAAGTGTTGCCAGACATACGTGACGAAAGTTCTCCAGAGCCGAGATCCGCGAAATAGAGCATTAATAATACGTTTCGTAACGAGGAAACTATTTATTCGTCGGAGCTTCTCCTTTCATTTATCGATGCTCGCACGCTAGAATGTCAGCGAGGTTCTAGCCAGGCAACTCCAAGCGTTTATACCGCGGTGCACGAGGTAGCGATTAAATTTTTTCGTTTTGTCCGTTTTGTACGTTTCCACATCGAGAGGGCCCCTCGATTATTACAAAACGAACGAGCTGCAGGCTAAACTTCTTTAACTGACATTGATTGTGGAGAATCGGGGAAGATTGATTCCGTGTAACGTATTATTGACTCATTAATTTCCAGACGTTGCATCATGCGTAGGCGCGATGCTCGCGGCGTTTCATTAGCTGCTAATGAGATCATCGGCATAGGAAACCGTCGAGGAAAGCGACTCGCGGCCCGATTGATTTCGCAATCGTAACATTTTCACAATTTACGCGGTTCGTTTTAACGATCGTAGATCGCGCGCGGCGAAAGTAGTTTGCTAATTTTGCTGCCACGGTGACGCAATTAAAAATTGTTCCGGTCAAACTGGATGGCCACTTCTGGTACTCGTAAATTAGTTTTTCCGTGTTTGATAACGATTCTTACGAGAATTATATACGTTTATCGGAATTTTATTAAGAATTCTAGTTTGTTCTGTTTCTATATTATATACTGTATATATTATTTATTTATGAGCACTATATCTCAACTGTAAAAATATTATATTTTCTCTTGTACACTAATGAGTTTTTACACGTATAATAAATGCATGAATAAATATCCAGATATATGGAGACTCGATGAAGGAATTTTTTATAATTTTTATTCAGAATTATTATTTATAATGATAAAAAATCAAAGTATAAAAATTCATTGCACCAATTTGTGTCATAAAATTGTTGACAAGCGTCAAAAAACTCAGTAATTTAATTTTTTATTTTATTACGTTTTGGAGTCTCTTATTCTATTATCGAGGGAGAATATATTCAAAATCCATAAACTTCTTGAAAGATCTGCGAGGATCATATAATAAATAATTTATATTATATTTATTTAATTAATAGAATAAATGAACGTTGTCAGTAACGTTCACAGTGTAGTGGAGAACCGTTTGAGCATGTTGTTCGATAAAGAAATTTTTTGAAGATACTATACCATTAAGTTGTTTTAGTTATTATAGGTTCCTCGATTATGTATGACTCGAATGTCCTGTAGGACACCTGTACTTATTACCTGAAATTTTCATCAGGTTTTCAATTGCTACTCGATTCTGGGAAGCACGTTCGCACGTTCGTAACCGTAAATATACGTTTTGCTCTTTTCTTCTGTCTGGCTTTTTCCCTTTCTACTCCCGCCCCTTAAAAGCACGTGCGCGTAATGCTGCTTCAACCCCCACCCCCCTTTTGTGTACAAATGACGCTATTCGTCGGTATCAGTCTTCTTCGACGACCCCCAACCTGCAGAGATACACGGCAAGGGACAAAAATTTAACAAAATACATTCTAATTTTGGTCATACACATTTACGAATACAATCCCTAGCAAATAATTTTCGACTGGATCCCTTAAAATGAAATTTACGGAGAATATTTATGTTTCTAGGTTGTGAAACATTATTATACATTGTAATTGTAACTGATGAGGGCTTGATTTAAAGAAAATAATAACAAAGATACTTTTATTTATTATCAAAAAAAAACAAGGAAAAATAGAAAATGTCACTTGGAAAATAGCTTTGAAAGAATCATTTTATATATTAACACTCTATAGTCTAAATTATATTTCGCTCCTGAAAAATATTATACGATATGATTATTGATAAATATTAATAATGAGATTCGTCACTCGTTTCATTTTTCCACCGTTCAATTTGCCGTCAGAAACATTTAGCGCCCACTGTTCGTTAATCTGCTTGATGTGGCCCTATATCTTTGAGGAAAAAGAAGGAACACTGTATTTATGCTTTTCATACAGACCAAATGATTCCTTTCTTTTTCTTCTTTTGGTGTTAATCTTTTGTCCGCTTACCTTGTAGTCGTTGGATGCGTACCATAAAGTGATTCCCTAGATAACCGAGACACCCTGCTCCTTTCTTCGTGCTCTCCTTTCTCGTCTTTGTCCTCTTGTCCTTTTCATTTTCTTTTCTTATACTTTTCACCATATTCGAGAATGAGACGAAGAGAAGAAAACCGAGGGTGAATCTCGCCTCGAAAGGGCCTACGCTCTTACGCGTGTTTTTATCCGTGATTTCATAAATGCCTTTCATTAGAATCCTCGACAAACGGTTCGGTTAATTAACCCTCCATCGGAATAATAATCGGTGAGACACGAATGTCCCGTTGATCGTAATTACAAGGTACGCGTTCGAAAGGTATCAAGAGTTTTTTTTTGTTCATAAATTTATTCGAAGGTTCAATATTATTTCTGCACAACAACATTTATCAAATCGTTCCTTCCAACTCGAGAACGCCTGCCTCTAAGCCGATTGCGGAATTCTCCCTGAGCTCCTCCTGCGATTTTGCAATTACATCCTCACGTCGACCTTTCGATGTTGGTTTGTAATTTTATAACTTTAATTAACTGCTAATACCGAACAAATACCAAGGATCTACATAATATAACATCTCTATCCTTTTTGTTTCGTATTTGCACTCTCATCTAGAATGTTAAATATTATGCTCAAAACAGAAATACTACATAAATTAAATTTATTTCTCTTAACATTTCAACTTCAGAATTGTTTTAATTCCAAAGTAAAAATATGGCCAGTAAAACTGTTAAGCTCTCGAAGCTCGTCGTTTTTTCAGAGATAGTTTCAGGACCGTAAATGAGACGAAATGGAATTTTTTTTGACGACGACAAAATAGAACCTCTTACGCTGTCGATATGTCGGTCGATCATCCCTGACGAGGTCGGATTCGTGGAGTTAGCAACAAGCATTTACCGTGTAAAGCTGATTCACGCGCGTTGAAGAAGAAACGCTCGCCAAGAGAGGACGGAAAAAGAATAGCGTGTGAAGCAGTCGCAATTAGTGCTCCTGTTTGGTCGGCGAACAAACGTTTCTCGTCGTTCGAACGAAATAACACCCACGCGATAAAAATCATGACGGCATCCACCTAACGCACTGGAAACACTGGAAACGTTATTAGGAAGAGCCGTATTTCCTACTTGCACTCTATTTCTGCGCGTTCCGTCAACCGATTCAGCGAAACGAACTCCTCTCATTTCTTCTTGCGCTTCCTTCTTCGATCCCTTCCTCCCGGATACTTGCATTTATTCCACCACCGACTCTCTAATAGTCTCTGTCGATCCCGGGGGACCTTCGTCACCGCTATTTTTTATTTTTCGTCTCGCTTTAAATCATTTCCAAACTTGTAAATTTTCACAAACAAGGCGAATGGTAGATTCAACCCCTTTGCGGTCTGGAAACTTGGTTTAATCCTGTTTATACTTATGTGTATTTCTCTGTTTCATTATTATTCGTAATTTAATATTCGTGTGGTATTTATTCAAACACTTTTCAACTTGCTTTTTTCTCGTATTCAACATATAGTTACTCCCCCCACTCGTATTCTTTTTATTTATTCTTAACGGATGTTTGTTTATTACAGTTCTGTACGTTTGAGAAGTAGTTTTTTGTCTTGTCTTGCCTTTTAATTTTATCTTAATTTATTTTATTTTAAATGTCTAGTAAATATTTATTTTAAATATCTTTAATCTTAGTACTGGTCGCGATCAACGCAGCTTAACTTCGGTAACAGTTTAACATATATGCAATGTTTCTAAATTATTGTTAAATATTATGATTGAAAATGTTTGACTTTAAGTAAATTTCCTATTGTAAGTTAATTTTAAAAATATATTCTGTTATTTAATTAAATAGAATATATTATTCTAAATTTTCTAAAAGCAATACAATTGAATTTAGAAGAAGACAACGACGATTAAACGAGTTTTATAACTTCCCATCGTCTCCAATAATATTATGTATTTCAGAATTCTTAAGATTCGAGGGGACACATTCAAATACTGTCCTTCGTTGCCGGACAAATCCAAAATTGGCCAATTTCTGTCATTGTCCTTTGGATTGTTCGTCGAGTAGCAGCTATCTGTTCGGTCGAGCGTATTCTCGCGGGATTAATGACACGGATTCTACTTGAAGCGGTTCTCTTTGGCTGTCATTTCGTTTCTCGAGTTCGCCCACGCTTCGCCTCCCGTTAACCCTTTCTATTATTTCCTAGCCCTTTTAATTAACGCAACCGCAACGGTGAAGTTTCCGACGGTCGCTCTTACTAGCGAGATCGTAACTTCCTCTCGGTGTATACTGGATGTTCATTCGAAAACATTAAATCTGAATATCTCGAAATCAACGCATTTCCTTTAATTCGTCAATATTCATCTTATTTCAAATGTTAAAGATTTTAAATCCTTCTATAAAAAAAAAATTTAGTGCTGTCAAATCAGGAGATCTAGACGATCGTGTTCGATAAGTCCTCTTCTACCAATCCATTGTCCTGAATTTGTCCATCATTCCGTCATAAAATAAACAAGTTTCATGAGTAAACATATTTTTATTTCATTAAGATAAAATTTGAGAAAAAAATGTTTCCTACAAAAGTTTGTTCTTTCAATGGGTAAAATAAGAATCTGTAAATAAAAATATAGGTTTCCACTTTGGAAAACAAAGTTACCCTTTGAATAACCTTGAAAACGTTCAACGAATAAAAAACAAATAAAATAGTCGTTTTTCCCTCTGGAAATCGAGTAACTTTTGTATTTAACGTTCTTCCTGAAAACGTGTCGTTTTCGAGATATCTGGATTTAAAGTTTTTGAACAAACACCTTGTATAGTTTGTTCGCGATAACTCCTGCTCCCTCGTTCCGCGCATAATGCAACGAACAAGCACGCGTACTTCCGCATCGCAGTCATAGACTCTTTCACGCAAAGCTTGGCTGCGATAAAGATCCTTTCTTCCTCAAGGTGGGCCTCTTCACAGACCACGAAAGACGAAGATAAGTAGAATAGCCCACTCGTGGTAATTACACGCCTCTACCTTGCTTACACATTTTATACCTTTTTTTCCCTCCCACTCCCTGCAAACAGTACTAATCCCGGAAGTGGTCGTAGAACCAAACTGGCACTAGTCGGTGCATTCGATTAACCTCGCGCTAGGTCCGGTTGTCTCAGGTCCTACGTATTTCGAAACGACGTAATAAAAGCGTTTTAAAAGTACCGTTAAACACGGAATTCGCTGTCATAATTTTTAAGAACGTCGACCCAATTTTTGTCAGAATGATCACCGATTTTAAAGGTGTCTCGTTTTACCTCTGTTTCATTAATGGTCGACTATAATATTGCTTTTAGACTCGTTTATTGAACTTGTTGGAAAGTGCAATCTTGGTAAACAGTCGTGAAATCAGGCTTTTGTTGAAGTTTTTCTTTGACAGGCTCCATCTTGTTAGAACCACTTATCGTCCACGTGCGAATCATCCAATTTGAACTGAAAAGAGTTGGTAATCCATTCGCACAATCTTGTCGCTGGAAATGATTTTTTTTCTAAAACTAGCATCGCCTCGCGACTCGTTCAAAGTCGAAACAGCGAAATCACAACGCACAAAATGGTCTTCAGGCTTCAATCCGTATAAATGTAATTTCTTTACAAAGTCTCTTCGTTTTAAAATATCTGTGGAGATCGTTTGATAGCGAAAGTCAATCTGCTAAACGTAGCAAATGAAAAAGGTATATTGGCGACTCGCAACGAGAGCTTTTACGAAACGCGCTAATTATTTACCCGACCTGTGTTAGCTCTACGAGGCGTTAGAGTATAAATTTCTTTCACAAAGCGCCTGTTGGAATACAGATCCTTGAAATGCCAGACACAAAAGCCACAATTGAACTCCGGACGGAGCAAATCGTTCGGTTGGCTTAACGCGAGTCAAGACCTTTCGCAGCAAAATGGCAGCGTTAATCTACACCTGGAGTCGAAACGGAAAGGTTGAGACGCAGTAACGGCCCGTTTTTTTTTTTCTTCCTCGGGAACGAGATCGACTAACCTTCGGTGCAATTATATCTTTTATCACGGCGCGGTATCATTTTGTCAGGGCGTGTTGGCACTTCAATAACAATGGAAATAGCAACGGCGGTGGTTAGAGCAACCTTGGCGGCAACGATGGCGTCTTGCGAACCAAGTCGCCAGTTTTCTGCTCCGCGCGACCGACGCTCGGAATTTAGACGTCGACGCGGAATACGACTCGCTAATTCGCGTTAATCTAATTTGTGTTGTCGAGGTAGCGAAAGGTAAGAACCGTGGATAAATGGCTGAACACGACGGAGTTGTTCGTTGGCGTTGAAAAATAGACGATGAAATATGCTTGGATCCAAGATGGTGTCGTTTAAGTTACTCGACGATAATTCTGAATCATAAGGCCTTGGATTTGAATTTGCTCGAATACAATTGTACACGATTAATATTATTTTTTGATACGATATGTTAAAATCTCGTGTTTCGTCTATAGAAGATCATATTTAATCGTCGCAGAAATTTTTTGCTACTAACTGAATAAATATTATAGATATCAAAATTCACGTATGTATATGTAATTTTCGTATTCGGCTGTATTTACAATTAGATAAAAGAGTCCTGTTTAGCAAATAAAGAAGTCTTTTTTCGGCGTGCAAGGATTCGAACGGCGTAGTTTCAATGGACAGAGTGGCGCAAGCACGCGAACACGAATTCCACTTAGCACCATTTAGCTGTTGGACGAATTTTTTTTTTTTTTTTTTGTCCCTATCATAGCCGGGTCCATAAAGTCTTCCAATGGAATCCCAATGTAATCACGTTCGTAGTTGTTCCTTTCTAGGAACTCAGGGGCGCTGCACGCCAGGAGCTCAAGCCATTTACCCGGGAAATGCAATAATTGCAAATTGTAATGGGACGGCACTCCAGTACCGTGCCATTGTCGCTATATCAAGCTCCCTCTACCCTTACTTTCCTCCTTTTTGCCCCTCAAAATTTCGTCGTTCTCCACACATTATATATTTCTCTGTTTGCGTCTGGGGACGCGTCGCGACAAAACTTCCGTTGGTTTACTTTGCGTTGTTCGTTCCGTAATATCACGTCCACTCAACATTTGGAACAATTTATACACAGGGTATCTGCACATCAAAACAATAAAAAAAAGTTCGTACAAATATGTCCTATTTGACTCTGTTCTCAAATTGAATTTTTTCTCTAACCCGTGTAAATTGTTTATTAATAATAGTATTAGCGAGTGATTTTTTAAAATTGAAGATAACATGTTACAAATACAGTAACGCATAAATTCATTTTAGAATCCTTGTACTGGAGGACGAAATAATGTCCGCCATTTTATATCTATTTACCTTTGAAAGATGAATGTAAAATGGCTTTGTATCATCGACTCAATTTAATACTATCGTACTGGACATACTGCAATTTCTGAATGAAAAGAATTTCCCAAATTCTAAATTGTTGGAAACCTCGTTTTCACACGTGACATATTTCAATGAATTTTGATAGAAGAATTCTGTCATAAAGAATTTATCGCGACAGATATTTTCGTCCACTTCGACGCCGCGCCATAACTTTCTGACCCGCTTTTACGATTCTACGGAAAATCATAAATTCCCAGCGTATTAAGGGGACGTTCCCATTCAGGGGGGTCAACAAATCGATTTCTTTTTAATTGTATTTTATTATACTACACGTTGAGTGTTTAATCCCAACGTTTTATACCCGTGCACGATAAAATGACGAAGTTATGAACGATTTCAAAAAAATGATGCACGGGAGTCGCGGTACGTTCGTAAACAGGGTTCCTAAACTTTTTATTCTACGTAAAATCAGTTTAGAGTATATGTTTACGATTAAAAATCATCTCTTAATTTTGACAGTAACAATAACAATGGATGGTTGGTCGAGCCCTTGTGAGAAAGAGAAAGGTTAAGCCTAGCCCTCTGTAATTTAATGGCGGTAAAATAAAAGAGTAACGATTTTTCTTTGATACGTTGTTCTATTTATGCTATGAGTCTATCGAATTTGTATAAATGTATAATTAAAGACTCGTCGTTCTCGAAAAGCTTTGAGAAATGTAATTTAATTGCTAGTTTCACGGAAATTCTGAACATGGAATTAACCGCTACTTATTTCGACGCGATACGCGCAGACTCTTGGTAGTTGGAGCATTTATCGCTTTCAGTACACTCGTTTTCGGCATAGACCATCAATCTGGCGAACCGACTAATTAACGCGATCCTCGTTTACGGTCGTGTGCACGAACGACTATCCGTTTCATGCGAGACTGAACCGGATGGTGACAGCAGATAAAATATCAGTATGGTCGAATGTGATGTAAGTGGGCCGGTAATGTGTTTGTCTTGGCCGCAGTTTCCGTAACGACGATTCGAGTATTTATGGTAACTGCACCGTCGTTAGAATATCGTGCACGATCCTTTGCGCAGTGGAAATAAAGATCAACGGTAACCGTAAGCATATAGACGTATAAACATCCCTCGCATTTGGAAGAAAATGTTTCAACTAAAACTAATCCGTCAAAATTAAATTAACTGCTTCTTTCTGTGATACATTTTAAACTGTACGATTTTTCTTGAAAAATCGTAGTCTTTGCACTGCCACCGATAACGTAAGATTCTTAATCATGGGAGGGTGTATGAATTTGTACATAGAAATGTTAAATATTTATTTTTCTTGCATACATCGTGTCTAAAAATGTTAATTTTACCTTTTCGATGCTTTGACATTATGAAAGATATTTAATATCTTGCGTGTGGTACAAATTACAGTAATGATTCTTAAAATGAACCCCAGACGTGATTCGTAAGTTGAATATTTTCATAGTTCTCAACTGTGGGGATCTCTATTGGAGTCAGTGAAGCATGAAAGACGGCATGTAAAAAGCGATACAGTAATGATTCGTAAGTTGAACATTTATATGAATGAAGCGTGAAAGGCATTTAATATCTCCTGGTGTCTAATGTTTCCTCTGCTGTACGAAAGATGAACGTGTCAGTTCCAGAGCAACGTTCATTTTAAGAATCATTACTGTACAAACTTCCTGACGTCTTCGAAAACTTACAAACGCCGATAGAAGTACTCAAATTCAAAATTCCGTAACTCCTGACCACGGTCCAGAATTCTTTTAACAATTATCTTTATTTCGATGACATTAAAATCGAAGTTGCGTGCCTAGTCAAACTCGTTGATCTTAGAATTAAATTAATACTTGTCCTAAGGTCGATGATTGATAAAATAGAACGGTGGCATATACTTTCCGTAAATCGGGGAACGATTTTCTGAAAAGACACTGTCGTTATTGAATAAAACCAGCGCGGTACATGACGTACATCGTTCCCACGCGCAATAAAATGTTTTAGGATTACGCAACGAAGCTCATGACGAAGTCTGCCGTGCACTGCGCAATTTCTCGTGACATAAAACTGCTCCCTAGCTCTGATAATATACGATACAACGAAACGTTATCACAGTCCACGTTACTTTCCTTCAGTCTTGAACGAGTCATTTTTATTCTATGTATTTCGAGTCATCCTCAGTCGTCACCGTGATAATATAAATATAAAACTAGGATTCTAATAATAAACGTCTGGGAGAAAATTGTCAGCGGGGTTCAAGATTCTTTCGTAATAAAAATAATTTTATCGATAACTTCCATAGAAGCTAAACTGAAAACTGAAAAATTAGGGTCGTCTTTCAATCGTTTGGAAGAAATTTACGCTGATTAAACAACGACTACCTTGAAACTGATCGAAGTGCAATTTTTCGAAACGACCCTCAGATTCGATGACAACGGAGCGGAAAGGATTAAAATAGGACACCGAGTATATTTCTCCGAGTACGTGGCAGCAATAAACGGAACGACAGGAATGCACGACCTCGTGTTTCGTACAGATTATTTTTATTCCCTTTAACAAGCGCCGGATCTTCGGTTTTGGACTCCTCGCGAAGGCATTTCAGGTCAGATCTTTCTCTCTTTCCATCGACGTTCCAAGATTAACGCATTAACTACCTGTGTTCTATTTAAAGAATGTTCAGAAAAATATTCTTTTTTACCGGTATTAAAATTTATTTGAATAAAAAACTAAATAAAATGCAGTACAATTGTTTCATAATCTGTTTTCAATAGATCGCGTATAAAAGAAATTTCTTCCAGTATATTTAATTACAAGTAATTTTTCAAATGTGTACTACTAAATTTTGTGTAAATTGAGGATTACGAAATATTGTTTCAAATTCTAGTATAATGGAAAAATTTTCAATTTATCTTATCGTCGATGTTTATCAATATCAATTGTTTGTCGGAGGCATAACTTGGGGTTACAGATAGACAAGTAAACCGATGAGAAAGAAAACACTGAAAAGTATCTACACGGCGATCGATGTAAGATTAAAACGACACTGGTCGTGAGACTATCATTTTTTAATAAATTTGATCGTCATTGTGCGTTCCATTAAATACACGCTGTTGGATTAGTAATTAACGACGTCGATAAAGTTGTCAGCTTCGTGGATTAAACGACATTTAACAAGCGAATGTACGATTGGTTCGCGATTATATTACACCGTTGCGCCATTCATTTTCGTGTATCGTGACAGGATTATCATTTTTCGCACGATCGCGTATTATCGTTATCGTACGATAAGATATCGCGAATCGAGGAACGTTCCACTTTTTATCCTGTCTACCTGAAACTTCGATAAGGAATGCCTACGTTGTCGTTGAACTGTTTTTTTCCCCCCTCCTCTCTCTTCGTACATTCTCGCGACTGAGTTAGGCGAACACGAAAGCGCAATCACTGAAACGTGTTACGCAACGTTGTACGATATTTTTCGACGATTTAGGTGCATGGAACCGATCCGGAAACAGCGTCGAAAGACGTGTAACAGAGTTCAGAAGAATATCACATTTACGAAAGATAATAATTTCGGCGTTTAATGTTAGATTTATGGAACCTGTCGAATTTTAGATTCCATATTTAAAATTACAGAACTCGTAAATATTATTTGTTAGCAATTTATTTTGAGCTTGATGCAAACGAAAAATTGCAGTTTAACGTAACAGTTTAAAGTGTGTACAATGTACAAAGCATAAAAATAAATTTTACTTTCATAAAATTTCGATTATAATCGTTGGTCTTTTCGGAGCTTACATTATTTTTGACGAGAAGCTGTCGTTTCGCCTGAAATCTGTTAATGAACTCGTCAGTGAAGCACACTTTATCGTTTGAACACTCATATTATCCTTTAATTATAATTTCTGTTGAAACGGTAAAGCTTGTCTAAAGCATCAGTAGAACGTTATTGATCAATTTTCTTGCCTGTAATAATTTATGCTCTGCAAAGAGCAAGAATTTTGTACAAGTTTTTATACAAAAAACATTGTACAATTTTTCAACATTTAATGTACAATGTACGATACAATACAAGAAATAGAAAAAATAAAATAAACTAAAAAAAAAAGAAAACGAACGCAACGTTAATATAATAATAGAAAGATTCATGGTGAAAATCGTGTAAGAATATCCACAGTATTAATAATAATTATTCTTGTTGTCTAATGAAAATTTTAATTTTCTGTTACAGGTGAGTCAATATCAGCAATAAGCAGCCATTCTATAAATGTAAGTGATGAATTCTATTCTTGATGCATAAAGTAGTAACATTTTATTTTTATAATTACTACTTGCTGAGTAGGTAAATATGGTTCGAAATATCTTTGGTTCATCTTTATAACAAAGTGCTCAACAATTTGAGAAATGTCGACAGACAAATTTCGTGTCTGGTGTGACGATCGACCCCTAGGTTTTTACATTTATCGAAAGTAGCTTGTTTCAAAGTTTCGGTAAACGTGGATGGAATCGTCTCGTTATTTGTGTTTTATTAAAACGCAACGAAACCGTAACGTCGAACACGATAATCGGACACGGTTAAACGGTCGATTCGTATTCAATGTCAGTCGACTTATTCTCCGTATTTAGCGTTTCATAACGTGGGTGGTTAATGTGAATTTTCGCCTACGGTCAATCGTCAGCATTTCTCGGTCGCTTAGATCACCGTGTCGGCCGATTAACGGACTTTAAATAGCCGAATAATTCGATTACAATTCGAAGAATAACTCGAAGTCGACGACTTGTAACGTCCCCTGCAGATAAGGTCAGTTATTCGATCGTAAATTGGGATGGCTTTCTTATCGTGCTGGTTACGTAAGAGCTTTCGTACGTAGACGAATCCATTGTCTCGGAGCCGCCCTAATTTACGAGCTCCGTTTAAGATCTATGAGAAATCATGGCCGGATGAAAGAAAAAAAAAGAAATGTACACTCGAGACTCGGGAACAGATATCATCTTTGGAGCAGGACGATCTTCCTCGTCGATGCATAACTGCTGAGACGTCCATTTTGTTAGAACGATTTCGAGGGACGATCTTATCGAATTAATTTATTGACCCTGCGTGTCGAAGGCATTACAAAATTAAATACGAGAAATGCGACTTTTGCTCCCTTGATATTCCCTTCAAATTTATTTTCTCAAGTGTGTGCTCGAAGTTCGAATTCGTTCGCTTTAATATAATTTGAGATGAGGAATTTATAATAATTCGTCTAATAGTGACTTCAAGACGTTGGCAGATTTATTACAGTCTTAATATTGTTTCAAAGCACTGTAAGCGTAAATCAATATTTTTGAAATGCTGTTATCCGTCTTAGGCTTGAAATAGACAGAAATGTTCAGCGTTTATTTATTCTACAGATTCTAAAATCGCTCAGAAATCAAGGTACATACGTAGCTTTTTACAAATTGCACGATTTTCGTATGGAACCACAACTTAAAAATAGCGTAGGTTGATTTTTTAATAACGTTACATTTTTTAATCTTTTTTCATTTTTAATTACATCCCATCTATTTATTACATTTCTTCCTTATTTTTAAATTGTGTTCCTCGCGTTTTCGAGGAAGTATGGTTAGTCTTATCAATGTTTAATGACTAGGCTCGCAATTGGTGGGGATGACTTTGCAAGCAATATCGCGGGAGTACTGTACGTAGCACGATAAAAGGCAATCGCTGTTTCAATAGCTGGCTCGTTATGCGTCCATAAGAATCGCGTTGTCGGTTTGTTTGACTGATCCTCCAGTCGTGCTAGATTTAATAGTTCCTCCGTTAGTCTTCGAAAACTCCTTCCGGAAGTTGAAGATGATGAAAGGAGAGTGCTCCTCGTCGCGCTGGAAGACAGAAGAGCCGGGGGTTTCGACGTGCGATAAAGGGCGAGGCGGGTGGAGCGAAGGGAGAAGAAGGGAAGGAGTTAGGGTTAGGGTCAGGTTAGGGGTTGGATGAGCAATAAGGAATTATTGCGGTACGATCGACAAACGGCGGCTACGTGGCTGCACTACGGAAGATTCTCTCCAATCCAGCGACTTTCTTCTCCGTTGCTTTTCTTTCCTCGCCATTCTTATTTCTTTCTACCTCGCCACGAAACCTTCCAGACTCGTCAATATGTAATGTTCGAAACTTCTGTTCCGCCGGATAACATGCTCGTCATACCATTCTACGTGGAATAGAAGATTCTATCCAATCTTGTATATTTCAGTGGTTGCTGCACGAGCCAGTCGTGACGCCGGATAAACGAAATCCTTAAATACGCTATTGTTTTATTTCGCGACCAAATTCCCCACAGGAACAGAATTAAACAAAATACGTACAAATATTTTTATTTAAATTTTACAATTTAAACGTCGATTCTACAGAGCAGATTTTTCATTTATTTTATTTCACGAGCAAATTCGCCGAAGAAACAGAATTAGGACACACACAGTGATTCCTTTATAACGTTCGCGTCGCAGAACAGAGCCAGCGAATGTTATCGAGGGAGGGACGTGAGAATTGTCGATCGTTGTTTAGTATCGTTTCCATTGGGGAAAGCTCAGCTATGCGATTAAAATAATTTCATAGTTGTAAATTGGAAATTATAAAAATGTTACTTTTGTTCTTTCAATTCAAAATTCAAAAATGTTACTTTTGATATTTTTTTATTTATTTTGCCAACTTTGCACGATAGAAAGAGCTTGAAAGACCCGATAAAGAATAAATACAACGATATAAAAATTTTAGATCTAGTCATAAACTAATTCTTGGTCGAAGCTTCAAAATATCTATTAATGAGTAATAATTTATGAACGAAAAGGATCGTTCGAATGTGGCGCTAAGAATTTCGCGAACATTTTGCATAGAGTGTTTCGTACTCGAAACGAACAAAACGATTAAACCGCGGGAAAAAACATCGGTCGAGTGGATCTTGAAAAAAATTATGAGATACAGGAGAGGTCGTCGGACACTTTTACGAGCGCCCGCAACGATGTATTCTTCGAAAACCATGAACGTTCTCGTATTTCTCTCACAGAGCGGCGATTTTTATTTTAATTTTTGCCGTTTCCTTTTTCGGATCCTGTTTCGCGGCGCGAGCTGAAGATAAAGCGCGAAAAGTTTTTCGAATAACCATTTTGTAACGAACGAAGTTCAAACGTGACTCTCAGTTTTCATTCGCTTGGTGGCTTAATTCGCCTTTTTTCCGCACGCATAGATGTCAGGAAGAGAGATGAAAAGAGATTTACGTGGAAGAAAGCAAATTAAACCGAGGAGTTCCTTGAAACGCTTCAATTGTGCCTACTAATTTAAAAGTGTTTAATTAGTTTGATTAGAGGCCAATTTTCATTAACGTTCTCGAGGCACGTTTTCAGTCCCCTTTCGAAGATGCATACTTCGAAATCTGGAGTAAAAAAGTATTTTAGACAAAAATTATTACACCGTTGACTTTGATGAAATTTTCCACGAGTGTTCATTATACTTCGAGAGGAATTTAACTATAATTTGTTCGTGTCTCTTTTTTTTACTGTAAAGAAGACGTTTATCACGAAAACAATTTTCTTCGATACAGACTATTGTTTAAAACATCTAGCTTTGATACCTTTTTATGTGGAACTCCGTAAAAAAAAATATGCACTATTGCACTTAAAGAAAAAATACGGTTCTACAAATGCAATACTGTTTCAACCATTCCTCTCCTTCCATTATGATTTTTCTCTAACCATAGGAACAGATAAGTGGGTAAAAGTTGGAAAACTAGAAAAATGATAAAAATACATCATTTATTTAAGAATAAAAGAAGAAGAGTAGAAGAGAATTCCAGTGCCAGCGTCTGCATTTAAATTGCAGAAATCTATAAATTAATGATATTATTTGTGAAATAAAAAAATAACCAATTTAACCTTTACAGACTAATTTGTTTATATAGATTTTGACAAATAAATCGTGACTCTCCATTTTTCGTGGCCCACAAAATGTATAGTATAGCCCAGATAGTTTCGGTCGAAAACCACTGGCGTAGGCGTTAGGCAAACAAGAGTGGTTGAATGTTGTTTCTAGACGCAAAGTCTAGTCTTCTTTCTCTCGGTGTGCTCGCTTTCGATAAAAACGCAAATAAACGCGGTTGAAAACTGCCTCTTGAGTCATCGATGATTGTAACGCGTTGTCGAAGGTCAGCCGGTTTCTATATCACGCGCATTATCTCTGTACGCCGAGCGTCCACGTTCGACGAGGACCAAACACATTTACGGGGAATGAGTATCGATTCCGGGGCGAATCAATCGTCGCTGTGTGCGTTCGTTATTCCAGTATTATTCGCGACCGACAGGGTTATTTAAAATAACGATGAATCATGGAGCAAAAATAAGAGAAACATAACCGTTTGATGGAGTTGCATTGATAGTTAGAACCACTTACTCATAACAGTCGTCGGCGTGGACAATGCTTCATCAACTTAACGCGTCTTCGGTCGCCGCTGTCATTTCCAAACTCTCCCTCGTGGCTGGCGAAATTTCGGACCAGTCGATATTACGAACCTACGGAAATTATGGTAGTTTTGAAATCACGAGTCGTGTAATTTTAAGGAATATTTATTTATAAATTTGTAAATGTAAATTTTTCGTGAACTACCCCCTCTATAAAAAATTCCTTTTAATACTTGCAAAATCATAGGATCTGTAGTTTCATTAAAAAAAAAAGACAAGCATAAGTGCATACTGCAAACAAAAATATTAAAAAAAAGTAATCTTCGTAAAAGAATTTAATTTTTTCCTCTGTGAATCTTTTGCATCTTTCTATAGAGAAGTGCTCACAACTGATCTTAGTTTCATATCGTTAATCCTAGAGTATTATATCTCTTTTGTAGATTACCTTTTTCGTATAACTCTATCGTTGTCTGAGCTTTTGATGCTGTTTACGATCGTTATTATTCCTCGAAAGTCATTAAAATCAAAATAGAGGGTTGTAAGGAAGACGCTCGTGTACGGGAATACTAATTCGAAGTTATAACTTTTATTTTAGCGTGTTCGAAGCAGAGTGCATGCCCCGAAAAATGGGGAGGGGGACAGTTTTATAGACTTGGGTAGGTTGGAACTCCCCGAAGTGAGTCTAGGGTCAATAGACAACTGCACTGCGGAGAAACTTTCCTCTTACATGTGGGTTAAACGGAAGACGTCAGCAATTAGGTTGGATGTTCGAGGGGGTTGTTTCAGGATAGATGAAAAATTGCAAGATGGAGCCTGATTGGAAAATTATTCAAAAATAAAAGTATCGAACCTACAGAAAATGCAAACCAAAGTTCCGCTTCACACGTTGACTGCCAGATTAATACTGTAAACTTTTTTACTAGACCGAAGCTTCGATTTTAGACAATTGTAAACCGTACAGCTTAAAATTTGTCGCAAGATTTACTTTCGTGATCGTGCTAAAATTTATCGATCCTATTCAAATTTATTTCCTTTAAAATTTTAACTTTAGTTTTGAGTATTATTGTTAGACCGAGGTTATTAAATTCAAATTTTCAAAAAATTACAAAATTCGAAATACAAATTACTATACTTAGTATCTGAGACAACTATAAATCTCCTATTTCATTAATTCTATTAATAAAAATATGAATTTGCACAATTATTATATACAATAAAATTCTATCTCGGAACGATAACTTCGCATCGAATTTTATTTTCGTTACAATGTTTTAGAAAAAACAAATTCGTGAATGAACTTAATTCGCGAAAGAGGTTAATTTGGAGATAATCTATCGTCGATCAACATAAGTTTTCAAACTCGACGGCGGTAAAATCCACGAAATTCGATAATTTTCCGGCCCAGTTAACGTCGCACGAAAGGGGTTGAAACGCGGAGGGACGAATCGACGCGTTTCAGGGGTGCGTTTGACGACACAGAGACACGCCGTCTCGTTCACCTGCGGAGTCTATCGGTCGGAGATAGGCGCGCGAGAGTGGTGGATCGACGATGATGCAAACTCGTAGACGAGGGCAGGATGGATCTACGACGTTGGTGACGCCAGCCAGGTTCTCGTATGGGTGAAGACCACGATGGAACAATATCCTATCGAGCAACATTGTCTGCGGGAGCAGCCTTGGGGACCTCGCGCGAGCTACGCGGCGAAGCGTGAAGACAGAAACGAGAGTAAGCGAATCAGGGTTGGGAATAGAGAAGAGGGAGCGAGTGAGGGGGTGGGGGTGTGCGGGGGAGGGGATAATCTCGTGCATAGTGTACACACATTGTCCGTTTCTATACAAGGTGGTCGTAGACGCTGCGGTCTTCCGATCAAATTGGATCTACTGAGAGTTCGGAGTATCCGGTCGACCGCAGCAGCGCAAATTCACGGGAACCACGAAATATCCAACGCCCACAATCCTGTCTCATTCCCACAAACCAACTGCTACTATATTTTCCAAGGGGGAAATGCCGTTCGACATTACGCTTGGATACTTTACATAATATCGGCTGGGTCCACGGAATCGAAATGCAATTTGGTTGACCGATCAGACGCTGGGGCTGCATAGCGAGCTAAAAGGGGAGAACGTTAGAAAGAAGGAGACTGTTCTCCCAGGGCGAACGCTCGGTTCACGTTCAGAAATTGGATTTTTCCAACTCGAAATCTCGAATCGGCCTTGTCACAGGTTTTGTGCACCCGACACGCTCGCGGCGTCCAGCAGTTGTGTAATTAAAAATGCATCGGCGTTTCTCTCACGCTGCTTACGAAACTAGAAAATTGAAATCAGAGACGACAGATACGTTTGCCAGCTTCCGTCAGAGTGTTTCTTAATTACCGGTGAATAAAAATATTTAGGGAAAACCCTACTCTTACCATTTTGCAGTCACTTTACATAGTAGTAGGATCTCCATATTCGTCGTTAATATTCTGCGCCTACGACTACGCCAATGTCGTTCGATATGGTTTCATCCTACTATGACTGACACAGCTAATCATAGGCGTCGCTATTACGCCATCAAGTTGTCTCTCTATCGAACAAGCGTTCTCGGCATCCAAAAAAGTCATCACCTAACCGACTCTCGAATGGTTGTCACTGTGGACCATTCTGGAGTTAATATTTCTATCGGCCAAACGTGCCTCGGCAAAGTGGTCAGCGTGGCGCGAAGGATGTCGCCGAAAATGGTCGCGACTAAGTGTTAAGACGCCAGTCGCATTATCGTGTTACCCAATTTCCTACACGTGGCGCCGAAACGAGACGCGTTGTGACAATTTCAACACGACAAGTGACAATTTCCTTCGAGGGAAGATTAAAGGGAGAAACAGACATAGGTGGAGGGTAGTAGAGAAAGAGAGAGAGAGAGAATCTGTAAGGCGCGTGACGCGGGGACAGTCTGGAGTAACGCCTCCAGAGGGTGTCTCTCGGCCCCTCGTACTCAAAGTGCTAATGAGTGTCGCCTCGTAAGCCAATTAATACGTCCCCCGCCCACACCTCCTGCCGGGTGCTAGCTTGTGAACGAGTAAAACAGGGTTGCTGAAGAGAGACGGAGGCATCTCCCTCGGAAAGCTAGGACCCCGTACCTGCTACATGACCAGAATACCCCGCGGATTTGGTATGCTGGCCACGCCTGACCGTCGCACACCACCTCCTCGTCAAGTGAACTCCGTCGTAAGGCGCTGCAGAACCCACCCCTCGACCTCCACCGACCTCTGGCAACCTCCGTCGATCCTCCCCAGGAACCCCTGGCGTCGTCGGTTCGGTCGACGTCGTCGGGACCGGCTTCTTGAGCGCCGCGTTAAAGCTTCCTCCTCGACCGTGTGGAGGCGGAACCGTGTTCCATCAAGCCTAGAGTACTTACGAAGTCGAGTACTCGTACGGCCGTACGTGAAGAGGCGCGGGCGTTACTTCTTACTTAAAGGCACGGAGGACTTATGACTCAGACGTGACAGAATTTTAGACCCAAAGTTCCGGGGAACCTCGGACGAATCAGGACCTGAGCCACGGGAAGGCCTCCCTGCCAGAATGGCGAGTCATTTTTCCTTCCTTAACACCTACTATATTAAAATTGACGCGTTTCCGCCCGCCTCTGCGAGCATTATACGAATATCATCAAAATTAGATAGTATACGTTCCAAGAATTACTTTTACGGTAATGATTCGTAAAAAGAACGTCGCTCTTGAAGTGGCATGGTCACTTCTCGTATAGCGGAGGCGAATTTCGACACGCTTCGCCGGACTCCAAGGGGGATCCGAATTGGGAGGGATAGAAATGTTCAATTTACGAATCACATCTGGAACTCGTTTTAAGAATCAACTCGTATTACAGTTGGAAGGGATCAGAATGTTCAGTTTACGAATCATTTCTGGGGTTTCTCTTAAAAATAATTATTGTAATTAAATCGTACGTTGAGGGGTTGAGGTGTTTCGATCTAGATATGCAATTTTTAGGCCGTCACTGATATTTTTTTAGAAAGAAAACCGTAGACTGTTTTTTATTGGAATTTCGCACGTATATTTGTTGATGCTTCGTCTGTGCACAGTATTTTTTTCAAGTAGAAACGATACAAATTGTACGAAGGAGTCCCTATGGCTATCACAGTTCCAATAATCTGAAAAAGTCATTTTGAATATCTTCAGAGTTTCGATAGTAGTTGCACGATTGAATACGATTTGTCCGAAGCGTCTGTCCATTGCTGACTGTTTCCACTCGCCCGAGTCGAACGTCGAAGTTTCGTACGAAGAAATTTTTTCATAAAGCCCCTCACGAATAATGGAACGTCCTGTATAAAATCGAGCCGATTCGAGGCGCTTGAAATCCCATCGCTGGTTGTAATTATTGTCCCAACGTGTTCCCGGATGTTCGTGTAGGCGTCGAACTGCCAACAGGCTCGTTCCACCGGTCGAGGAGCGGCTGCTAGGTTGTACATACGTAGTTATAGACCAAGTCCAAAGTACTTAAGGTCTCGGGGTAGCCTGGTATACGGTAAGAGTGACGCCACGGTGTTACTTCTTACTTAAAGGTGCGAAGGACTTATGACGCGTACGTGACAGAATTTTAGACTCGGTTTTGCCAGCCTCCGCCCCCGTACAACCGACTCTGGAACTGTGAGAGAACGAGCGACCACCTTTCCGTGGCGGTCTTTATTTTTGCTTCGTCTTCCCCCCTCCCCACCTCTCAACTTCGTCCTTTTGGCTTCCTTCTTCGCTCGTTTGCCTCTAGCCTTCCCCATTCGTCAGCACTCTCCGTCGACAATAAAGTTAGGGAGGGACGTCGAGTTTACGGGAAATTGAAGTTTTGCGCGTCAAATTGTCGCCGGACTGCCGTCCTCTCGGATGACGAACACTTTAATCGTGCTCGTGGTACGTCTGGATGGCACTTGAAACGTTTCTTCGTTAAACCCCGAGTAAAGGTTTGTAGGTAAGGGTCACCGAGGTCGGACGGTCAGGCACGAAATTGGAAATCGTTTTATTAGATGCCAAGGTTTGATCGAATCGTTGGAAACGGTTTGTTCGGGTCACGCCCAACGATTTCACCAGGATAGTTTCAGAATTCAACTTATTCGACTTTATGATTATTTTATTGGGCGTGTTTATTGTTCCGTTCTGTGATAATGGATTCCTTTAACCTCTCCAGACGTGATATTTCCTTCCATTTTTATGGAGCACTAGTGCAAACTTTCAACTAACAAGTATATATGAGAGATGTACTTTCTTTTTCGTTTTTACAATTTTTTTTTTTACCTAAATCGCGATAGCAATAAGCAAACTCATCTAGGTCGTCCGTTTTTTATTGTTTATTATTAAGCAACAACTGAAATGTAGGAATATGAAATTATCGACCACTTTCAGTATTTGATAATTCTAATTAATTACTCTGCATATTCCATGCATCGGAATAAAATTGACATCGGCCATTTTGGTTCCTTACAACGTGTCTTTAAAACGCCCACAAAAACTGAACCACAATATTCGTAAATTTTTTTAATAATCTCGTCGTCGTTAGGAATATTACAAAATATATGAAGTGCTCCATTAAACTATCGAATATATTTATTCACTGCAATTTGGAAAAGTGTCGAGTATATCCCTAAACGGAGACGACTAGTAGTAAATGTGTGAACTACCGTAGGATTTCGAAGGTTTATGGAAAACTGCTGCAGAAAGCAGTTAGACAGGATTTCCTAATCCAGGATCACGACGTTTCAGGTTGTTCCATTTCCACCGTGCGCACTTTTCCCGTCGATCACGAACCAACATTATAGCCTTGCAATTTAGCGAAATTAGATTCACAGCCTCAAGCACGTGTACAAATGACAAAGCCGTTGTAGCAGCTCCCGGTTTCTCGTCCTGACGGTTTACGAGCGGCATGTGCTGCCGGTCGAATTAGGCTCCTAGCATGCCACCTGCCGAATCGTCCGCATTGTCATGCGAGGAGCTCCCTATAAACCGAGATTGCCAAGGGATCGAAAGTTATGGCCGGCCGTCTTCTCCGCCACTTCTCTTCGCTACCCGTTTCATCTCTCGTTCCTCTATGATCGCGGCCTATGAGGAAGCTCGCGGCTGACGGTGTTGTACCCATCGTTCCACCTTTTCTTGCACTCTGTCAGACACCCAGGTCCGCCGCTTCTTCTTCTCGCGCAATTGCCTTCCTTCCTTTCCTTATATCGCGGTATATAAACTGCCCCTAGTACCTCTCCTCCTCCGTCGCTCGGCGTAATGGACGTTTAGGAAAAACGTATTCCAATTTTCTTCTGTGAGAACTCCGGGGTTTACACGTCTCGTCGTCGTTTAGGGCCAGACGTTACCGCGCGGACAGCGGTTGACCTGTTTCCCCAATGTTTCCTTCCTCTTCCGAGGACACGTTTCCGCGCGAGAATGGTTCCGCATCCGACACGAGACACGCATCAGTCACTGATCAGGATTCAATTAACCAAACTCGACCATCCAATATCTACTAGCCCGTGTCGGACTCGGACAGCGACGGGATACAGTAATGATTCGTAAAATGAACACCACTCTGGGGCTGGCATGTTGATTTCTCCTATAGTAGATGTTTATATAGCAATGATTCTTAAAATGAACTTGGGGTTGGCATGTTAATTTCTCGTACAGTGGAAGCTAGTTTCGAACCGGAAAATGTTCATACACGAAGTCACCTTTATCTTTTGTCGGCAACCACATCGTATACTATTATTTCATTAAATAATTTAATGTAGTAAATAGCATATTTTTAAGAATATCTTTCTAGAGTTAATAAGCTTGTGGTCTTTAAATGCCAGTTGGTGAGATGGACTTTAAGAGGTATTGTCCAAATTGGAAGGGATAAAGATGTTCAATTTACGAATCACGTTTGGAGTTCGTTTTAAGAATCATTACTGCATGCTTCTAAGAGCGATTACCACTTAATCTGACCGTACGTGTATCGTTAATTTTTAGGGCCTCTATTGAATTCATCGTAACTCTTACAATTTTCAAAACTTTTTAAATTTTAGTAGGTGCCTAAATTTTTCGGCAAGAAAAAAAAAATTACAAATCGTTTAAAAAAAATTATTTTTATTTAGTAGTGCCAATTACAATCATTTTTGGTCATTAGACATACCTCCGAATTCTTACGCAGTTTCGAGAAAAAAATTCCTCACCGAAAATATAATTTCTGGCCAGAAATGTTTGCCCGAAATTTCATGCAAATCTTTAAAACATCATAACTCCTGAACGGATTGACGGATTTTAATGTTTAAAAAAGCAAACTACGCGTATTTTGATGGAGAATATGTACAAATCGGAAAAATATTCGAAAACTTGGTCCTTGACCCCGCAAAATGAGAAAAACCTTATAAAAATGGTCCAATATTCAAACAGCCATAACTCCTACAATAGTGAATATATTTCACTGAAACTTTTCTTTCAAGTAGAGCTTATGGGTACCTACAAAAAAGTATTAGACAACTTTTCTATAGGGCGTCAAACAAAATTACTAAAAATGAAAAACGAATTTTTAAGAAAAATCGACAGGGGGTAGCTGCCTAAATTTTTCGACGAAAATGAAAAGTTTCAAATCGTTCTGAAAAAATTATTTTCGGGTGCGGGGGTCAATTACAATCATTTTTGGTGAATAGATATACCCTCGAAATCCTAACCAGTTTCGAGAAAAAAATTCAAAAATTGGATAAACTTTTCGACAAAATTAAGACATTTCAAATCGTTCTAAAAAAATTATTTTTAGTTGCAGACGTCATGTACAATCATTTTTGGTCAATAGACATACCCCCGAAATCTTAACCATTTTCGAGAAAAAAATTCCTTACCGAAAATATAATTTCTGGCCAGAAATGTTTGCCCGAAATTTCATGCAAATCTTTAAAACATCATAACTCCTGAACGGATTGACGGATTTTAATGTTTAAAAAAGCAAACTACGCGTATTTTGATGGAGAATATGTACAAATCGGAAAAATATTCGAAAAGTTGGTCCTTGACCCCGCAAAATGAGAAAAATCTTATAAAAATGGTCCAATATTCAAACAGCCATAACTCCTACAATAGTGAATATATTTCACTGAAACTTTTTTTTCAAGTAGAGCTCATGGGTACCTACAAAAAAGTATTAGACAACTTTTCTATGGGGCGTCAAACAAAATTACTAAAAATGAAAAACGAATTTTTAAGAAAAATCGACAGGGGGTAGCTGCCTAAATTTTTCGACGAAAATGAAAAGATTCAAATCGTTCTGAAAAAATTTTTTTCGGGTGTGGGGGTCAATTACAATCATTTTTGGTGAATAGACATACCCTCGAAATCCTAACCAGTTTCGAGAAAAAAATTCAAAAATTGGATAAACTTTTCGACAAAATTAAGACATTTCAAATCGTTCTAAAAAAATTATTTTCGGTTGCGGGGGTCAATTACAATCATTTTTGGTCATTACACATACCCCCGAAATCCTACGCACTTTCGAGAAAAAAATTCCTTACTGAAAATATAATTTCTGGCCAGAATGTCTGCCCGAATTTTCATGCAAATCTTTAAAACATCATAACTCCTGAACGGATTGACGGATTTTAATGTTTAAAAAAGCAAACTACGCGTATTTTGATGGAGAATATGTACAAATCGGAAAAATATTCGAAGAGTTAGTCCTTGACCCCGCAAAATGAGAAAAACCTTATAAAAATGGTCCAATATTCAAACAGCCATAACTCCTACAATAGTGAATATATTTCACTGAAACTTTTTTTTCAAGTAGAGCTCATGGGTACCTACAAAAAAGTATTAGACAACTTTTCTATGGGACGTCAAACAAAATTACTAAAAATGAAAAACGAATTTTTAAGAAAAATCGACAGGGGGTAGCTGCCTAAATATTTCGACAAAATTAAAAAATTTCAAATCGTTCTAAAAAAATTATTTTCGGATGTGGGGGTCAATTACAATCAACTTTGGTCAATAGACACACCCCCGAAATCCTACGAACTTTCGAGAAAAAAATTCCTTACCAAAAATGTAATCTGAGGCCAGAAATGTTTCTGTAATTTAATTTTCTATCTCACTTTCTCTTATGTTAATTTCTGTAACCTGTTGGTATTGTTACGAGTGACATGAAAATGGTAATGGGTCTCCAGAGATCCAGAAAAATGGGCTTAAAAATACATTAGATCTGTTCGTATATCTCGTCTGTGATTGTATTCTTCGTTTTTATCACTTTATACGTGGGTATAGTCCAATTATCCGGCATATTTGATTTTCCGACGTTGTACCAGCCCCAAGTATGCCGGATAATCGGAATTTTACTGTATTTATTTATTTACAAACAAGAGAAGATTCCGCGTCGCGGGAACGTAGGTACAGTGAATGGTGCCGTGCACAAGCGAGTCTAATCTCGGACGACTCGCTGCGGTCGCAACCGAGGCTGAATCGAAAGCAAATCGAAAGCAAATGCGGCAGAACAAACAGAGCTGCGTGCATCTGACGGTCCTGTAGGCGTCGTCAGCCGTCTCCTCGAGTTTTCGTTTAAGCGTCGAAGTCGGAGGCTCCGGAGATCGAAGTAGGCTTTAGAACTGGCCGCGACGGATTTTCCTCCGCTGACAGAAACACGAGACGGACAGCAGGAAAACGTCGCGGCTGCCTCTGACGGCGAGTGTAACCACGGTCTCAGAGTCGACTCGGACCAGTGAAATCGAAAGGGAAACGGGAATGGACGCTTGCGAAGGATTATCAGACAAGACGCAAGAAGAGTTAGTAGTTACCCAAATTCTGGGGAAACGACAGTTTCAAAACTCGATGAACCAAATTATGGGATTCTCTGGCAAACTTATCACCTACAGCTCTTGATATCAGAAGGCAAATTTTAACCTTCTAAGTCCGTGAGATGACTATAGTCATTGTTGCATGCACTCCTTGGAAAGTCAGAATGCCTTAAGTCATCACAAAGTTATGCAATCTTTTTTAGTTACAATTTTTTTTATTCAACTGTGCACATGAAGTCCAAATTCCGGTTCAGCTGCGTTTACAGTAGAGGATTTAAATCCGTACTTAAAAGGTTAACGATCAAAGAGGGAATTAACATTTTGACTGCCACGTCACCCATATGTGTGTGTGACAGAACTTTTAACAATGGAACTAAAACAATTAATTCTCAAGTTGAAGTGTTAAAGAAAATAAATTTGGATTCATAAATTTTAGTGAAGTTATGAAAGCAAGTATTACAAGTTTTAAATTATGCAGTTTACAATTGTCTAAAATCAAAGTTTTGGTCGCGCAAACAATTTTACGGTTTTAGACTAGCAGTAAACGTGTTAAAAGTCAAGTATTTACATCGAAGTAGATGAGAATTATTCCGATCGATGGAAATTCGTTTCCTAAATATAACTGTTCACGAAAATTTCGTATCGTGCGCGGCGAATATTTCCGAAGCGGAAACGGAGACGGACCGTAACGCGGAGATATAATTTTGTTCGACGAAAGGTGTCCGCTCTAATTGGCCGGGCAAGGAAAACCCATTGTACATTTATCCGTAGAACAGAGACGTCGTACGGAATTCTGGAAATGGATCAAAGGGGTGCACGAAGCGATACAACGATACGGAGAAGAGCGACGCTATGGATGAAGTACGAAGAATAGAAGACGAAAGGCGGCGCACGTGACGGGACAAAGGGACATCGTACGGAGGAGTTAGCGGGAAATTTTGCCGGCTGACAGTAACGCGGGAAGACAGAAGAGTGCGCGGGTAGAATGAAAAATTATCGGGAGCAAAGTCGAGGACGTCGGATAAGGTCACTCGGGTTAATCGTCAAAGGGAGATACAAGGGGAACGGTGAAATTCTCGCGATACGGCCGGGGGTTCAACGGGGGTTGGAAACAATGAAACCATAAGAGCAAAGGTAAAAACGAGGACGGAAAAAGGAAAGGAAACACGCGAGGGAAGATGAAGCGGGAAGCAAGGCGGAACGGAGACGGCTAGCAGACGCAGGATCGAGGAAAGGTATTTCGTCTAAGGAATCAACGGAGCGAGTCGTACTAACTGCTCTTTTCCCCAGGCCCCCTTTACCCGCGAGAATCCGTCAGCCGTACCTATCTTCTTGCTGGCGATGATTCCTCTGTTCCTCGTTCCCTCACCGTCGCTACCCTCTCGGTCTTCCGTCTCGTCTTTCGCCCACCGAAGATCGCTCCGATCTATCGTTCTCTCATTTGCATGAGTTGTTTCGCTGTGACGAGCTCTTTATACCGCTGCCATCCGTTTAACACCGTGCTGTACTCTGATACGCGCTTTCGTACGGAACTAATCCGTGGAGACGGTTAATACAGTAATGATTCGTAAAATGAACATCGTTCAGGAGTTGGCATGTACGTTTCTTTGACAGTACAAGTTATTTTTAACGCCAGGAGATGTTTATAAAACAGTGATTCTTAAAATGATCCTCCCCCCAGTTGGTATGTTCGTTTTTCGTACAATGGAAACGAGTTTCAACACCAGGAGATGTTAAAATGAATATAGCTTCGGAGTTGACATGTTCATTTTTCACATAGTGATATCGTTGAGCCTCGACTATATCTTTTGCCGAGAGCCGTATCATATACTATTATATTATTATATAATTTAACGTGGTAAATAACATATTTTTAAGAATATCTTTCTAGAGTTAATAACCTGTGGTTTTTAAATTCCAGTTGGTGAGATCTAAGATATCTAAGAGATATTCCCCAAGTTGGAAGGGATAGAAGTGTTCAATTTGCGAATCACTGTCCGAGGCTCGTTTTAAGAATCATTGCTGTAAATTCTAACGCCGTTAACTCGTCTCGTGACGTAAATCTACGCTGACCAGTTCACCCGGAGCATCGATTCTGTTTCTTGCTTTTTGCGAGTCCCGAGCAGCGAGACGTTCGAAAACGCTATTTATTACGGCAGGAATTCGGCACTGATTCACCGCCGTCCTATTCGACCGATGGTTGCGGTTCATTAATATCGGTGCACCACGTAACACGTTGGAATCCGTCGGAATGCTTGCCCCACGTCGAATTTTGCGGCCGGCAAGTAATTCGAATCGAATGGGAATTGCTCTTCCAAGACGACTTCATTTTCAAGACGACCCCGGACCCGCTTAACGCTGACCTCTTCTCTTCTTTGCCTCAGCGATATACCTCGTGTAACGGTAGAGAGAAGAAACTATCCTCGTCGACGACGTCGGATAGCAAAGGAACAAGAGTTCTATAGTTCTCTGTAGTTCTCTGGATTCCTCCGGATGACCTTCTTTTTCAAGCGATCGTTGCTTAACCCTTTCACTACCCACACGCAGGGGGCCAAACCGCGAATCTAGATGGGAGAAAGTCGATACTCGAAGCTCATAGAACACTGAGAAACTTCTGTTTCACCTAAAGGATTGACAACTTTTATAATATCAACTCTGTTTCAGAAAACACTATTCAGGGGAACCTTTGTTCCGAATAACTGTTACGAAGAACCGCCATTTTTAAGTGTATTCTAAAAGTCAGAATCAATGTTGTACTTATAACGGTCCTAAAATGAATACTTATTAGGATATTTCGTTTCCCGATAATCAAAACACTTGCTGAAACCTATCGTTTCCTTGTTATCGGACTATGGCCTGCTAGTGGACTCATCGATACGAAGGCAATCCTTACAAGCCGTATTTTAGATATCATTCTATGGTCGGTCGAATACTTGCGAGAAAGGTGTAGGTCGAGCGTAGCCCTCTGGTGACGAGCGCGAGAAGTATCGGTCACGAAACTACTAACGTCGCGAAATAAAAAGACTGTCGTATTCTGAATGCTGGTCTAACGACGAACGCTTTTAAAGGTTTTTTGGCGAAGTTGAGTAAAAGTCTTCCTCTAGAAATGGGTGACAGAATTTACCACTATGGAACTAGAAAGATTAGTTCTCAAGATGAGACGTCGAGGGGAATAAATTTGGATAGGATTCGTGAATTTTAGCAAGGTTACAAAAACGTGTACCGAAATACATTTTAGATTACGTAGTTTACGATGGTCTGAGATCAAAATTCTAGCCTTGCAGAATATTAGACAGTTTTGATCTTGTCCGGTAGCGTTTCGTTCGTCGCGACAATAGCGAAGCTGGTAGAAAAAGGCGGGAACAATGAGACTGGAGGAACCGTTTCGCGTTTAAATTTCCATTTCGCGAGTACGGCGGCATCTTTTGAAATCGATGGCGGTAAGAAAGGCAGAGGCGCCTCGTGAGTCGACGGTGTATATGTTCCAGGGAGAGACTGGCTGGTGAGGTTAAATATGCAGGGTGTTTGCAGAGTCCCCGGACGGACGACTTCATTGGGACTAATTGCGGTAATGCTCACAGCCCACGGGCACTTTACTTCGCCTAACTTTAAGCGACCGGGAAAAGCGTAATCGCGGTTCACCTGTGCTCGAATAATCCGACCCTCGATTTGATTCTGCGATTTTTCCACGGATTTGATCTATTTTTCGTACCCGCCTCCCCTCACAAAATCCCCCGTGTCGCCTTTTGAAACACCTGATTTTTAACACTAAATTTACGGACATTGATTGCACATATTATTATTAAATCTCGTCGCGTTGATGGCTACATTAAAATAAAGCTTTTTCGTTTAGATTACATAGATGAAATTCAATATAAATTGTTAACAAATGATATTTACAAGTTCTGTAACTTTTATCTGAAACCTGTAAAATGGAGTAGCGCTAAAATCTATCAAAAACAGAAGTTTTTTTTTTTTAACGAAATGAAAGCGAAGAGACGAGGAAACTAACAAAGAATCATATTATACCTCCTCAGGTACACTATTTTTGATCTCAGAGGAGTCACGTCACAGAAAATACATCGGAGAGTTTGATTCGCAAACAGAAATATACTGCAAACCATCGACCATGAACAAAGGCTCCCAGATCAGTTAAATAATTAAATATGAAAAACTTCAATTTATTTCAAGCCACGGTAAAGATAATAAAAGGAAAGATTGACAGTTTGAAACAAGTTTGTAACCGAACAAACTCTGTTTTTGCGAGGGAAACCGAATTTTTATTCGATTAGGAAAGAAAAGTCCGCCAGTTAATTCGTATAATCGAGATTCGACTATATTTAATAAACAGTGGAAGCATCGTTTCGTTTATACGTGAAACGCGAAGTTAGTTTCTGACGTTTTGGTTAGTTGCTCCAAGGATATAGAATTGAATTCCTTTGAGTCTGGGTACGTTCGTTCTCCATAACTTCTCTCTGTGTTGTCTTTCTCTCTCTTTTTCTCTCTGGTTCTCTCTTTGTCGACCGTGCAGAGCCCTGCGCGCTAGATGAAAAGACTCCTCTTTCCTTCGTCCTTTGTTCCTGATTTAAAGGCCGCGGTAATTAGATTTGAGTTTTGCAAAGTTGATTGGGCCGAGTGTCGCCCGGGGCAATAGGAAATTTTATTACCGACACACAAATGACGGACACCGTCGAAACAATCGGAAGAAATCTCTTTTGAGGTAGCGCGTGTAAGTTCTCGGGAGGAGAAAAGCCTTTCGCCGGGAATGTTTTGTTTCGAATTCGTGAACAGCGAATCGCTTCGTTTTGTTAACGATTCAAACTAGAAACGAACAAGATTTTTGGTTCAACAATCACCCGGAAAATTACCTCTGTAAATTGTACAGTCTCGTTATTCTTTCGACGCATTCAGGTTTTAAAATGAGACTTTCATGAGTGATATTATTGGAATTTAAATTCGACGTAATTTTGCTCCAACGAATCTACTAACAAATATATTTATTTCCAGCTAAAAATGGAACGAGTTTAACAAATATCGATAGTTACATTATATTCTATAAATATGACTAGAAAACTATAAAAACTATTTCTGACGCCTCTCTCAATCTGATATCGTCCAATTTGCTGGTTGTTTTGATGAAACAAATCTTTTAACTTTATTTTTACATTTTAAAATTTATTTTTCAACGTGTATGAAAACGTGTACATTGTTGATTAGATAGACATTTACGCTAGTGACTTAATTAATGATCTGTCATTGATAATTTTATATATAAAATTTATTAACAACTTCTTTCATTCTCTAATTTAAGATCTCCGGAGCCTCTCGTACCAGTAGATTACATATTTCTTTGTAAACGTTTCTGAAACAGTATACGTCAGGGAATATTATTTTTAAAACGATATTATTCGTTTTCATTCTTATCGACGGGTTGGTTACTCAGAAGCTATTATTCTACATAACTTTTATCGCAAGTTTTATAACCCCATATTTTATGTAACGACTACTTTATCTGCGTCGTCATTATTGCGTTCTTTGTTCCGTCAAGTTACCGATAGTCATTTTCGTCGTGCCTTTCTCCGATCGGTATTTAATGTAAAATATAATATTTTCTAAATATTAAAAGTAAATATTCAAATAAAACAAACAAAAAAATTACTAAGATTTTTGGCTGTTACTTAAAATTTGTTTAATATCGAGAATTTAATAGGAAACGGGCAATTTCGAACGTTGATCGAAGCGTTTGACGGTCAAAGAACTCTTGATTTATGATTTTATGATATTCATATTTAAAAATGTTAATTCTGTTCCGTGTTTGTCGCGATTGAATATTCATGCATGTATCGTCAATAAAATAACTACCTGTCTAATTATGTCTAGGTGGGATAAACTGAAATACAATTTTAAATACAAATAATCGAGGGAAAACGAAACACCTACCAAAATACACGTCACGATCGATTGGTTAAATCCGCGACGAAGGATTAATATTTTACACCAACGTTATACATACTGTACTATAACTTCGTCCCGAGTCGATTTCTCCATCCTGTATTTGAGAAGACAAATTAAACGTTCTGCTACAAAGAAAACAACTGATACCTTTATTGAGATATCGAAAACGTTCTCGTTGGAATTCGAATGCAAATACCCAATATTTAAAATTAAATAATACTAAAAAAGCATTTTTTATGGCCAGTTTAAATTTTACATTGTTCTTACGTTGCAATTTTTGTACACGATGAAATAGTATGAGACAAATTAATTTATCATCTATTTGTTTCTTTTAATTTCACAGATTTAAAGTAAATTGCAATACCATTATTCAAAATGACTCTAACAAAATCGTTATTTTATTTAATTAGACCAGAGTTCCAAATACTTTTTCTTTACCGCCATTACCGAGAGTTTGAATTACAAAAGTCGATTTCCCCATGGTATTATGCAGTCTTATTTATTTCTATCTCCCCGCTGCAATTTTTCATTCGCCTTAAACGAACCGGTATTTCAAATGTATTGCTCTAATATTAGAATGCCATCCTAATGAATAGAGTTCGAGTGGATGCTGCTTTCCCAGAATGGTTCGATAAAAGCATCGTCGGAATAATCGTTGCCGCGCCGTCTCAAACCTCGTCAAAGACGAAGATTGTACTCTTTCGTATATTAATAACTCCCCATCCTTGTATTTCCAACTTCCGTCCCCGTTGGTTTCCTTGAAATGCCAACGTAACGATCGTTAAAAATAATCACCGAACCGCGAAACAATTTTATTTTCGTGCAAGTATGCGCGTGACCAGCATCGCGGAAGAAATTGCGGGGAATTAAATTCGAACGTTAATAATTCCCATTTTCTGTTCCGCTCCCGCTACCAGTCTTGTCAGAGGGTGGGGGGATCGGCGGTGGCGGACAGATTTTCAGCAATTTCCTTGTGCAACTGAATTTCGCGGACGCCCGGTGACCGCTTGCCGTTAAAATTGCAAAAGTCTTTCGATGCAACGGGGTTTAGATCGGTGTGCAGCAGCCAGCAATCCGTTTTTATTCCTTTCGTGTCCCCTGCGCCTTCCCTCCTCTATCTTTTTTCATTTTTCTTCCGTTCTCCGGCGGTTCCGTTCGCGTCCACTGTTCTCCGGTTACTTTCAGTCCGCCATTGCCGCAAAACGCCGCCAGGTTCGATTTCACTCGTCCCGGGATTGCGAGGAGAAACATTCCGTCGGAGTCTCCTTGCCTTCCCCATTTTTTGATCTCCGGGCTCTTCTTCCTTTTCCAACTATTCCTAGGAGCGTCGAATAATTTTCTGGACCACAAATCGAGAGGGAGAGTAACCGTTTCCGAACGAAACCCCGATCTTTGTGGACTTTATCGAAAGGCGCGATGATTCCCGCCGATTTCGCCCAAACTTACGACTTCTCGACGATTCCTTTTCTCTTCTTTTCTATCAGCATTATTTTATATACTTGGACTGCTCCGAGGGGATCCAGAGATCGTTGGACACGATTGAGAATTACTGTCGTCGGTGTTTTTTAACGTGGTCTATTTTGGAACGGGTTATCGAATGGACAATCGAATAGTGTATATGTACCAATAGATGCCCGAGCGCTTGCGAGAGAGACGAGAAACGTAGTCCTCTGGTGGCGAGTGCGGAAAGTTCTTTGTATTTTATATTCTCAGAACTCAATCTTAACATGCACATTTTTATCGTTTAACATATCGACCGCACACGAGCTAAAAAAGTTAATTCTCGAGATTAGATATTAAAGAAAATAAATCTAGACACGACTCTTGAATTTAAAAAACCAAAGAATTCATATTAATAGCTTGAGATGTCAAGGAAAATAAATTTGAGTAGGATTTGTAAATTTTAATTTTACGTTATGTAGTTCCGTGGATTTGCTACGGAATTAAGCGCGTTAAAATTGCAATACTTTCGTGAACCACTGGTTATGTCGAGTCGAAACATCGATCGTCGTGTATTAAAATTTCATAATAAACAAAGTTGTCGCATCGAGCACGACGGAAAGTATTTTTAAAGTCGTAAAGATTTGCGTGTGTCGCAACGTTGAGGCGGGTACTGTTTGGTCATTTGTCTGCGCCATAAACTCGAGGACGTCTCTCGGCAAAGATACACTCTACGCGATCGCGTGTTCCAATCGGAGGAAACAGGTTTTCATCATTTCAGTTTCTGTTTTCTCAATTTAATGTTCTTTCCGTTTCCCATTCGCGCGGAGGAACGGGGATGCGCGACGCGAGGAGCGGCGACGTTTTGGGCGAAAGCGTCGTCGTTCCGTCTAGTTTATCGGGGAACGTCGATCGCTGCCGCGAGCAGAAGACTGCAATTTTGAAGCGAAGCTTTTCGCACGGCTTTTCGTCGACACTTTCGCCCCCGACACCCTCCATCCCCCTTTACTCTTTCATCCCTCTCCTCTTTGCCTCCGCACTTACCTCTTATCGCGTTTATCGTGCTTCTCGTCCGACACGTTTGCGCGAAAGTCATTCCCAATCGATAACCGACGTCTGGGCACCTCCGTTTCGGAGAATGTTTTTGCCGAACTGCGTCTATCCATATGTCGATTGCGTCTTCGTTCCTCCTCCATCGTTTTCCTATAACCGTCCGCGATACATCAGATACCAAACTGATGAATATTTAAATACGTCGACTCGCTGCCAGGCTTCGTAAACTGTTACAGGTTTACGTTCTTCAAACTGTCACGGGTAACCTAAATTTCCCCCCTGTATCGCTCAAACACGACGTGTGTACTGTGTACCGATCCGCAAACCTTCGTTAGTTGTCGACATCACTTTATTTTTAAATAAATGGTCGAAGAAAATATATCTTAGTTACTTATTTTTTTTATTTACGTTGTATACTTACCGATTTTATATGTCGTTAAACCATTAGAAAATTTTCATTACCGACATACATGTTACTTCACGTTGTATAAATAGAATTATGTTGGCTTTAACTGTTATTTAATGACGTTTGGGTGTGGTCTTGAAAGTAGTCGAGTTGGTTGTCTGGATACGAGAACGTTTGAAAAAAAGGAATGTACGAAAAGAAAAGAAAAGAACAAGGATTACCGGACGTGTGTTATAAAAGTTAAAATAATTCCTAGAAAGAATTCATCAATTTTCGTTGAATATTCTTTCTTTTTAATAAAGTTTGTTCTAGTTAATCGTTAAATTAGTTAAAAATTTTAAACAGTATGAAAAGAATTCGAGACAAAGGATTGGTCGCCCGAGAGGACCCGAAAGAAATAGCTGAAGAGTAATTTCTGATGAAGTTGTTTCGAATGGGTCATTTTGGCCATTTCGGTAGTTCTAGTGTTAAAGGATTAATAGATTGGAGATTTCGTTTGCTCTACGTCTGCAAAACGTATTCTTTCTCGTATTACTCCCACCACTGGTCCAGTAATGCCCCTCGATGGCTACGTTGGGGCCAGATGAGTCCTCAGGTTGCCCCACTCCTGGCGCCTGACAGTCTCTCTCGCTCGCCCCACTCTTCCGCCAATACCGTTCAAGGCCCAGGCAGAGATGCCAGATTCAGCACCCGGTGCCCTACTCACACATACCAGATCATGCGTACGTGAGCTCGTAGAGTTTCGGAAAGTCGACAAAGGCAAACTGACACATGCCCTCTTTCTCGATTATTCCGAAGCTGTCCGAAGTAATTTCGGACCGCCTCGTGGGAGTCGAGAGAGAAAGGCTCACATTTGCCTCCTCGCTCTTGAACAACTGAAATCTGACCTCACGTCAACGGCATACGATTCGGAATCTCGATTGCCCAGGTATTTTTACTTGCCTTTCCTAGAGTTCATTACTGAACTCTGCGAATTACTCCTGGTTTCTATTTGCCTCTGATGACCCCTGATGACCAATGCTGACAAAAGTACAGAACTCCCGACAACTTTTGACACCATACAGCGACTGTTACTGACTGCTCCTGATTACTTTTCAGAAGTAACAGGAGTGGTCAGTAGTGGTCAGCAGAGTCCAGCGGAGTCAGGCAGAAGTCAGTAGTAATCGTTATACGTTGTCAGAAGTAACAGGAGTGGTCAGTAGCGGTCAGTAGAGGCCAGTGGAGACCTGTTGACAGGAGGTCGGATATTAGTTGTTCAAGATACTGGCAAAGAGTGGACTCTCATTTTAATTTATTAATTTTCAATCTTAAAGAATTTTGATTTTGAAAAATCGTATTATTAATATACATATGTACGCTCATACATAGGAATAATAAAAAAAAATTTCTTTTTTTTCAATAATTAAAATATGATCAGGGGGTCTTAAAACGTGTATTTCCGTAAAATAAATTTTACAAAATTTTTTCCCATTATGGGTACTTTGCTTATGTGCGCCTACATAGGTCGGAAAGTAAAAATGCCTGGGCAGTCGAGAATCATGGCTCGAGATTCCAAATCGTATGCCGTAGACGGGAGGTCGGATTTCAGTTGTTAAGAGCGAGAAGGCAAATGTGAGCATTTCTCTCTCGACTCCCACGAGGCGGTCCGAAATTACTTCGGGCAACTTCGGAGAATCGAGAAAGAGGGCATGCGTCATTTTGCCTTTGTTGGGTTTCCGAAACTCCACGAGCTCACGTACGCGTGATCTGACATAGTGTGAGAGAGCACCTTCGGTGCCTTTCTGGCATCTCTGGGCCCAGGCACCGATAGCGCTCACTGAGGCTCGAGCAGCGTTGGGAAGAGTAGTGGGGCGAGAGGAGGACTCCTTCTGACGGTTAAAGCAAGAAGAGATGGTAACGCCATTTCCCCACCTGGACAATCCTGGTTCGACCTAGCGGCTGCGTGGGAGTAGATGGTGGGGGAACTGTAAGTTTCTTAACACTTTCATTGTCACGTCACCCATACATGGACGAGAGGTTTCTCCACCGTGTAATTAGAAAAATACTCAATTTGAGACGACAGGGAAAATAAATTTGGGTAGTATTTATGTTACGTAGTCTAGGACGGTTTAAAATAAAAGCTGTTTATTTATTCGCCATATGGAATTTAAAATTATTTGCGTTGCCAGTCTCGTATGGATTCTTCGAGTCTTTTTCGAACCGCAAATATTCGTGACATTCCCTATTTGCGTTTGAAGAAAACAGTTATCTGCAAAGTGGTTAATTGGGTCATATGTCAAAAGATAAATCTTCTCTAAACATAGACCCACTCTCGCGCTCGATAAAACTAATTTATCGTAAACAGTCACGAGGAGGTCGTTTTAAATTGTTTATCTTTCCATGGAATGCTTAAAGTTGTCCCTTGGACCACCAACCGAGCAGATTCGCGGTGCTAGGTCGAGTCTCCGAGTTTCACGAGACACCGATAAAACGATATCGAAGATATTTTCGTGGAATTAATCGTCGAAACTGTTGTGTCGAGATTGCATAATATTTTTCTACCGCGCTGATACTGCACAGCCCGAAGTAACTATGCCTCGCGGTAGCGTCCATGCGTCCGTAAACATCGGCTGACTCGACTGTACGGCCATAATTTGCGGTTAAATTAAACGCAATCCCGGGTTACATGGTTTTATTTTAACGCGAATCGTGAAATATGCGGCTCGACTTGAATGAAATTATCGTCCGGAGGTAAGAAAGTGTTTCCAAAGGAGAGTATTCATCGCCGGCAGGTATCCCTGCAGGAGGTAATGCGTTGCAGCGTTAAATAAATATCAGCGAAACTGGAAATAAATGTCAGGACACTTTAACAGCAACCACGAAATATTCGCCGCCTTATAAATGCTAATTTCGAGCTCCCACCGAGTTTTGCATCTCTTTGGGATTATCCTATCGAGAATGACTCGTACTTTGCTCGATGCTTCCAACGAGTCTGTTGTATTCTTCAAACGCCGTTGAAAAATATCGTCTTCGATACTCGTATCCACGGTAAAGTTGCAGTAAAAAGCATAAATGAATCGATAGCAAGCTCTGCGTAATTCATTATTTGTTCTCGAAGAATACCAAAGAATATGAATTATTCTCTCCTTGTTTACCAATGGCAAGAGATTGACTCAGTTTTGTAACATGTTCTATGCTTGAAAATATTTAATATCTCGTCCACGACCATCTTGTTTACGTTCTATTCAATTTCCACAGTGATCTGAAGATATTTTAGAATCCATAGAAAACATCGTCGATATTAAACGCACTTTACGGATACGATTATTACGAAGTTCCAACAGTCGAAAGATGGACATTTTGACGTTAATGAATACGAGTAGAGTGAAAAAATTACCACCGTGATTTTAATATCTCGAAAGGTTACTTTGACGAGGAATAATTTTATTTTTGTCCATCATCGACGACGGTTATTAAATGGTTTTTCAGCCTAAAGGAAGACGGGAATCGTTAAGACGTGGGTATCGCTTAATACGAGAAACGCGTTGTACATATTTATTTCGCCATCACCCTGGCGGACAGGGAACAATTAGAAAGATAATTACAATGAAAGTTGCATCTGCCGCACGGGAGACGGGGTCTATCTTTCCCTGTTTTTTCCCTTCGCGTCGGGTCCACCCCCTTTTAGCCGTCGTATTTTTGTAACTTTAATTATCACGTGTACCCTGCAGTTTCAGGCTACTGGGATTTTCTACCCGGCCCGTATATACGTTTACCCATTTACTAGCAAGCCCATTTACTGGCAGCGTACTAAACGTAGTTATTCACGATAGCAGAGGCGCAACGAGCCCGTTCAATCTCCATTGGGAATTCGGTACGGCCAGCTAATTTCGGAGTCTGTTATCGACGTCGTAGGATTTTCAGCTCCCATTTATTTCTACGCTCTACTTCGGTGCACCTCTGCCGTTGCCGGGGCTCGACCTGGCCACACAATAAAAGCCAAAATTCGCCGTGGATGGCGCGCGGTCCATACAACGCAGTCGAAAAAATCTCTTTTTTTCGCCGCTTCGAGTACGTACGAGAGAGACTTCAACCTGTCCCACTCACGGCACGCTAGAGTATGCATTCCTGTCGCTATGTGTGAAACATCGATTCAGAGGTTTAAAAAACTCAATTAAAGATACAAAATTCAATAATAATGTTGTTTTCCGAAACGGGAGACTCCTCACCGATTTCGATAATTTTCAAATATATTATACAACTCAGCGTTCCGAACAAGTTTTTGTTGTACATCTAACCCTCGATGGGTTTCAGTTTTCGATATATTTGTAAAATTCGAGAAGAAATACAACCCCATCTGATTCGTAAGAATTAATACTGTTTTGGTAGTACTTCGACCATCAAATGTCAGATCTAAACTTTTCATAATTCAATGTAGTAGTACCAACAGAATTTTGCAAATATCTCGAGAATTAAAGCAAAGCGGAGGGAGGTTGTACGTACAAGAAAAACTTTTTTTTTCAAGAGGCCTCTATTCCGAATATATAATTACCAATAATTTCTAAAAAATGATTATTTATTTTCATCGTTTAGATTTGACAGAAACGTTATTACATTGTAACGATTAAGATTATATCAACGTAAAAAATTTCACCTATATTCACATTTTGATGCTTCAATTTAATCATATCGAAAAGTTTGTGTAATTTTCATATTAATTTTGTTTCTTGTTGGTTCGATAATATTTTTACGCTTTGTTGTTTGTTCGTACGTTTAATAAGCGTTGATATTTGATACTAATTTTATATTTTCCCTTGCTTTTCGACTAACATTGAGCGGCTCTTGGTATAGTAGAATAGATAATTAGAGAGAAATCTCAACACAAGGACGAGAGGATATTCTTTCGCGCGCGTTGAAAATGATTTAGTTACTTTTACGGACAGCGACACCGGAGAAATTCATTGCGTTTTGAATATGCTGAACCGTCCTGGTCAGACTCTGGAAAACTTGTTACACGACGAAACTTACCAATTTGCTCGAGTTAAAGTGGCGGAAACGGGAAAGCTCGAGGACACGTGGATAATATTTTTGGTCGGTGCTTCAGCCTCGTGAAAAACTGCCCCCGTTCTTTGTCCGTCGCGTATTTAAATTATATTTTTACTTGTATACATTCCACCAATGTTTAAACTGTTCTTTACTGTAGAGTTTGGATCATCCCTTTTGCTTTCAACGACCCAATGCACTTTTTGTTTCGACGTTTCAAGAAACTCGAGGTACTTTAAAGTTGTATTTAAGTCTTTATAATTGATCGATCGATCAACAACATTTTTACAATATTGCAACAAATCGAATACGTAGAATGTCTTGAAACAACTATAATAATTTTGCTCAAGCAATATGCTACTTTATTATTTTGAGAAATATAATCTTAAAGAAAAATTAGAAACAGAATTTAATGCGAATAATAACACAGTTCTACGTTTTTGCTTGGAATTTTGGAATCCAGATGTATTTTTTCGACGTGCTTGTTGCTTTTCCAAAAAGTTGTAACTATTTCCAAGATCTCGGAGTTGTGAGAAGATGGAAAGCAAAAAATATCGATTTTTCCGAAGCGTCGTGCCAGAATATCCCCTCGAGCGAGGTATTTTTCTCGAAGCCTATATGCATTTTTTTCTCGTCCCTCGCGCATTGTGCTTCCTCTTTCGTGTTTTTTCCGTTCCATCCACGGTTTCCACTCTTTATCATTCTCTCTCGTATTATTTTTCTCGTCCGTTCCCTGGGCTCATCCTCTGGAGCCCCAGCGGTCTCACCTCTTGTCATTTCTCCGCACTGAAATTTTTATGGTGTGTCCAATTTCCGACGTAGCTAATAGGCATTAAAGCTGACGTCCCGGTTTCCATTTAAAGCGCTTGCGGAAAAAAGCTCGACCGACGGCAAACAAGATACGCGAAATTTATGGCCATTCACCGCGCGAGTGCTATTTCATTATAAAACTGATTGCCATTGTATTATGTATTCATACAGTTTAAAGTAACCTTATAAAGAGTCGCTCGGAAATATACGCTCCGTCTATACAGGCTGTTAACCTTCCACTACCGTCGTTTATTGTACGTTGCGTAACTACTATCGCTGGATCGTTTTCAATGAGAAATAATAAAAAATATTACTTCTCTGACGATTCGTCTTGATAGATAATATGAACAGGACGCATTAAGGGAACGAACAAAATTGCTAACCCAAGGAAGCAATAAAAAACGTTATAAACATTTAAATTTTTAACTGATATGTCTTTGCATCGCACGGACTTTGTTTTCAAACGAACAAAAAAAATGTATGAAATCGGAGCAAGCTTATTTTCTTCCATTTACAGATTTCATCTTTCGTACAATGGAGACGAAATTTAACACCAGTAGATATTAACCGACTCGTGACAAGTTCTTAATGTCAAGTGTAACAATTATGAGGCTACTCATTCGTCATTAAGTCTTAAATACTAAAATCAACACATTTTAACATTCACGAGGTATTCGTAAAACAAATCTATCCTTTTTCGTGGTCGTTCCTTATACGAACTAATTTAAAGAAAATTAAATAGTATAGGTTTGACAAATTAGTTTAAATTAAATCGTACGTTAAGGGGTTAAACGTCGCCTTTCATGCTTTACTGGCTCCAAGGGGGAACGTTCAACTTACGAATCATGTCTGGTTCATTTTAAAAATCATTACTGTATTGCTTCGTTTTATATGGTGCGTCTACTAATAGACTAGGGATACAGCGACGATTCTTAAAATGAACATCGCTTCGTCTGTTCATCTTTCGTACAGCAGAGGTGAAATTCGATATCTTCACGCGATGATAGAAATATTCGTTTTACGAGTCGCGTTTGGTGTTCATTTTAGGAATCGTATTATCACTGTATCATCGAACAACGAGAGGAACAGGCTCGAAGGAAACGCGGAGAATATTTTTCCCCATCGGTTGCGTTTCACTTTTGACGCGATCGCGGGCAGAGAGCCTCGCACAGGCTCCACGGAGCAAATGATTAATTAAAAGTCGACGCGACTAATGGGCTACAGATTAATGTTCTCTGTTGCGAGCACTGTTTACTTTGCCAGCCACGGTAATAAATCAGCGTCTTATCGACAAGGAAAAAGTTGTACTCGCCGTTAAGAATAGTCACTTTACGAGACGCGGATGCTTACGCGCGGCGGCGATCGTCGGTGATCGATCCTTACCGATCGTCTCGTCGTGGAAAATCTCGAGATAATTTACCCTTCAATCCAGTTAACCGACATTACTCTTTCCCCCTGCATAAATTTCGTGTCGCGTGTAACGGCAAAATAATCGTTCCGAGGCAGAACAGAGAAATTTACGCTTCTAGACATGGCAAAGAATTACTTCGTAAGTCTACACAATTGTAATAAACAAACATTTGTTAAAAATAAATGAAAAAATTTAATAAGAATTCTATAAGATCCTCGATCGACATTAAAATTGCAGATCGGTCATTTCGTGAACTGGAGGGGGAGAGGGATGACGTTAAGAATGGGGGGAAATTCTCTTTACAATTTATAAAATGAACATTTCGTGTAGTATAACCGAATAAACAGATCCCAGCGAAGACAAACATCGAAGCTGCGAACACTATAGGTTACCGAGCAAAGCGCGCGAAGTTCTCCCCGGAGTACCTTCGCCCAAAATTGGAGATGTTTAAATGTTTGTGCGTACACTGTTGATCGTTAATTTGTTGGATACACCCGACCCAGTTGAAATCCAAGCGAGCGTATCGTTACGGGAGGGCCTCTCGCGAACGACACACACACGTAACGGGAAGATTTTCGACTCGCCAAAGGAAAAGTTTCCGTCAAGACACCCTGTCCGATACGCGTTTGCGAATTTCCAAGCGGCTGCGTGTATTTCTCCCCGGCGCAGATTTACTTCGGGAACATAAATAAACAAACCGGTCGAAACAGTAAGTCAAACGTCCAAACGCGTCGGCGGAGTTACGCGCTAGTCGTCGCCGGCTCCCCCTAAACTTTTCGAGCATCGCTATCGAGGGTAAATCGAAGGAGAAAACTACCGGGACAGTTTAAAATTGGTCCGAAACTGACAGCGCGGAACAAGTTTCGCTCGTTGCTCTTCTACTCTCGCAGTTCTCGTATCGCGACGTTTCAAAATTCGTGGTCCCAATGATCAATCCGGTTTGCAGATCTAGGCCAAACTCGCGGTACGATCGTGTAAGTATACTTGTTTCACGGTATAGTATTTCACGAGTCGCGTCTTTTTCCCGGAGAACTTGTCGCAAAGTTATACTGGTTTCTTCCCTTAAAAATTTGTTGCAAAGTCGTAAGTTAACTGTATGTTACTAGGTTTTACTGTTCCTCGCCTTCGTTTCCAACGTATAAAAATTCTACCCACCATGAAAACATTCGTTTCGTATCTTTAATGGTAAATTTTGAATTCTTTTTTTTTTCTTCGACTGTAGGAGTTCGGGGTTCTTGGGTTAATTAGGACTTTCTCAGTTTCTCGTGAAAAGTGTTATTTATTATGTATCAGAATATGGTAGAAAATTTCACGGGTTGTTTCGCGTTTCCTGGAGCAACATTGTCCGTGAAAACTGAATTCGTGAACAGTCATCGGCTACCAGAAGCTTTACGAAGGATTCTAATCTTATTAATGTATCCATGCACCGAACAACAGCAAACAAACTTACTTTTCGACGAGAAACTCTCAGCGACCGGAAGTTTCCATGCACCGGAATTTCTTAAGTAACTTTAGGAGCTTGATACCCGCAACTATCTTCACTAGCCATTAAGTGGAAATATAATCATCGTTCCAGTTGTTAGTTGGACAATTACGAAATACTGCATTATAGATAGAGATCGATCAGTATAAAAAATATTGTTATTTGAGAATTGAACAGAATTTATTTGCTTCTAAATTCTCTATTTTCATCTATCGATACTGTGTAACAGTGAGATATCGTTTTTTCGAGTCACTATGATTGATTATATTGACGAGTCTGACTAATTTTCGAAGTTGATTTTTATTTTTAAGAAAATTTTTTCCCACATTTATTATCCCCTTACTGGTTTGTATTATATTCACTGACATCAACGATTAAATTTACCAATGATCGTACAGTTATTAAAATATTTCTTTGACAGCCCTTCACTCTTTTTAGGATTAAATTAAGTTGATCGTACCAATTGTCAATTGTAGATACCATCGTGTCACTTACGCAACAAGTATTTCAATTGAGAGATTAATGCGATATTTGCCTAATAGTGACGTCGTTTCTTAATTAGCTACGTCCTTGAAAGTCGCGCCAGTGCTAATAACGCCGCTCCGTTTAATAGAATAACAAGTTCGTGGAACAGTCTTTATAATTTCGCGCCAGAACGATGCACGCTCGGCTGGGCGGCAGCTTTGTACACTTTGCGGAGCAAAAATTTTAGTAGTTTTTAGATTTTACAGAGGGGCTAACAAACTATAATTTAAATAACAAAAGTAGTGGTTGGGAAAGATCACTGCCGCGAAAATTTATTCTTGCAAGAAGAGTTGGGGGGAAAATTGTAACATAGTAGTTTTAAAGTCATAGATTGCTTATTGTAAAAAATATTCTCGCGTTTGACATGGTTTTATATATTCTCAGTGAATAAAATAAAAAGAATTGCCCTAAATAATATCTTCGTAAATAAATTTTTCACTGTACTTGGGTGGCCATTTTATAGGTGGTAGCATAATAGTTTTAAAGTCGTAAACTGTTTGTGCAAATTCCCTCGGGTTTGGCATAGTTTGATATTCCCTGTGAACTGAATACAAAGAAATTGTCTAAAAGGATATCTTCGTAAATAAATTTTCCACAGATTCAGTGATTGCTCTCTGTATACTGTAGAGTCTTTTTTTAATGAATTCCCCGCATTTACAAAGCTGATAACATCTAATAAAATGTAGCTCGGTTATTTTTACGACTTCAACACATTAACTACCATATATGGGTGACATGAATTTTCATTATGGAGCTAAATTGTCAAGATTAGATGTTAAAGAAAATAAATCTAGACAGGGCTCTTGAATTTTAACGAGGCTATAAAAATAAGTTCTATGATCAGGCAGACATCGTATTAAATAAAATCTTTTAGGGCTTTCCAAGTTTCAAAAAAATGAATAACATTGACTTCCCGTAGATTTCAGGGTAAAAAATGTTTTCCGGATTCTCGAGCTGGATTTTTCTAGTTTCACAGTGGTGTCGTAAGATAATGCTCGCGCAATATGCCCGGTGATATGGAAATCTGTTGCGCGGGTGGCGTATTGTACAATTATGCGCGATATGCACGGCCGTTTATCGGGGTCAGCGGGTTTAACGGCATCGATTTCACCCTCTTGTACGTTCGAATTCATTTCTAAGGGTGTAGGGCCTCTCGTTCGCCATTCAGTTTCATATCGTAATAGAATATCTGCCATTGTGATCCTATCCGTGGGTTTGCGGCTTCATATTGCTTTCGAGGCAAGCTGGCGATCAAGAATTCGCGCTGCAACTATGCACGCCGTCGGTCATCGTTTTGCTGTCTGAGATGCAATCAATTATTTCTTAATTACCGCGGGGATTTATTTCGCGTTCGGTTGCACGGCCGGTTATTTTATTTTTTTACGGATTAATACGCGAGAACCGTGCACGTTAAATACACGGTCTTCGAATTCGAATGCCTGTTAACTAGCGTAATTGCTTTGCACTTGGTTGACCGCGACGATATTCCACGCGGAATCGACAGAAACAGGTGTTTCACGAAAAAGAAACGACGATGACCGAATCTTCTGTTAGACAAGAATTCTTCGAAGACTAATTCGTGCAAGGTGCACTTTCAGAGTTAAAAACTATATTTAAAGGTTGTCGTCTTTTCGAATAGATAAAAATTGAATTTTCTATCAGACTTGCAAAAATTCTTCAACTTCTTCGAAGACTAATTGGTGCAGTGTCTATTTTCAGAGTTAAAAAATATATTTTAAAGAACATCCTCGTCTTTTTGAACAGAGAAATCAGAGACGAATCGTGTAATTTGTACAGTCGCTGTATTTTCTTTGTTACAAGTATGAATATGTTTGCTTTGTTTATTCCTTGATCGTGGGGACCAGAGTAACATTTTCCAGGGGCTAGTTGTTGCGCTGATAAACTCTGAAACTCCATCCACTAGGAAAACAATGAGGGTTCTGTCTCGCTATCCTCTCCAGGGAAATCGCACTCAGGGTGTAATGAAAGGGAGGCGGCGAGGTCCTCAGAAACCTTTGACTTCGGTCAGGAGGTCAGGCAGAATTAAGAACTCATTCGTTATAGTTGGTTCATACGCCAATCGGAACACACCTTGCAATTCTGCATTACATTAGAAACCATCAAGTGTCAATCAGAACGCTCGAAACCAATCGAACTTCCATCTGTCCGAGGTTGAAATTTAAATACAATATTTCTCTTTTTTCTTCTGTAATATTATTTTCAACTTCCCTTCTCGTAATTAGAGTCACAATAGGGATTTAAATTAACTAGTATTTTACTCTTTGCTTTTTCAACTATGAATTTAAAATATATTTTCAAGTTGAAAATACGGAGTCGATTGTTCTGATATTAATCATATGTTTACTAATTGTTACCGAATAAGTATAGTTTAAATAAAATTTGCTATTATTTTGAGATTCTTCGAGCGTTGTATCCATAGTAGCTTTAATAAATTTTTTTTCTTCTTTTAACTATTAAAACTATCTACTAAAGATACAGAATTAAGAATTACCATCATTTCGAGCGTAACACAGTCGTCCAATCGAAACGAACGCCAGGTAGTCTCCGAAGGAGTTGAACAATTCTTACGACTCTAACAGCCAAGATGGAAAATGAGAAGATTTGATCTTCGCCAAGTTGTATTCTTTTTCATTCTTAAAACTTCGTTAAACTTATCGTTTCTCTTCAAAGTAATTAATGAACTGGCCGAATATCCACAAAGTTTAGCGTCAATTATCTCTGATATTCTCTCTGGTTCTTTTAGAATTTTAACACCTTGTCGCACAATTTACTTATCATTTTCCAGGAGTTTTTTAATTAATATATATATTTTGTTACTCTCTGTCCCGAGTGGACGATTCTAGAAAGAATATTCCGCCTGAAAATATTAGCGCGGCACGATTATGAAATGCATTTATGCAGAAGAATTGAAGACTAATTAAAAAGTACGAATATTGCATAATATCACGTGGCAATTAACTTAATTGTAAATCGTGCGCGTGCAATGAAACACAGTTTAAAATTATTTTTGTATTGTTACTGTCCGTATATTCATTTTGTGATTTTAAGCAATTTCAAATATAACCTGTGATATATTTAAAAAATAATCATGATTTGGAGAATGTATAATCGAAATTAGTATCTCGTTTTCATTCAGATTTTGTGTTTTAATAACAAAAGTTCATATAAACATGTGTCCTATTTGACCCTATTTTTAAATTATAGCGAGTTCTGTATTGGAATAATTCTAAGAATATAAATTAAGATGAAATAAAAAAAAACCAAGACACGACAAGACTATTTCATAAATGTACACAGTTGTAATAAACAAACATTTATGAATCCTGAGTATTGGCTTATTATTATAAATAATCTCTTGACAAGCAGAGTAAGACAGTTACAATGTTAGGACGTTTCCAGGTTTTCATTTTGAAGGTAAAATAATACTGTGATCATTTGTTATCATTAATGTGAACATTTGTTATTGTCTTGTACCATCTGGGAACTTTCCAACATAACTTAAATTTATAACAAGTAGTGACAAATTCCTGTACTATTACAATATTAATAGACTAAAAAATCACAATTTAAAGAACTCAAATGATAATAAAACGGGGGTAGGTTATCAGAGACTGAAATTTCCGACAAAGGCTTCATCTTCCATCGAGAATGTCGCGTGTTCCCGGAACAGGGGTGGGCGGTAGAGCCCGACGGGAAGTCGAAAAATCGAAGAAGCATCGAAGTTCTCTAGCCAGCATATGTATATCGATATCTTATCAGCATGGGGAGCAGGTAGAAACGAGTGTGACGAGGGTGGGCTACCCCCCTGGTCTTATCGTCCTTCCTCAAGGAACCGAGGCACGCGTTTTATCAATTTTTTCCTCCCTTTAACCGGCTCTGGCCTCGTCTCGGCTCAACCAGTGCCGCAAGTTTTCGTGACAAGAGGCGGTCTAGACATTGATTGAATGCATCGAACCGAGGTCTTGCTTCCCTTTCTCTTCGACCGAAGAGAGAAAGGAGTTTTCTCCTGTCCAAAGACGCTCTCGGCCGTTATCTTCGTTCTTGGCGCGCGTCAATCGCGGCTTGATTAAATTTATGGATGGTAAAAAGCGCGGCTGGGTAGAAGGCCATCGATGGCGGAGGAGATCTGATCGTTAAACACGCAAAGGCAAAGGTTTACTCTGGGTATTTTGCTCGTTTTACCTCGGTGTCCAGGGCAAGCGTTATACCCTACGTTCCTCAAATTAAGGACCGCGCGGAGTCTTAACTCGTCTATATACGACGTCCAAGATGGACGACGGGACCGTGTCTTTCGATTTTCCTCGTAACGTTCTGTCCTTCCGGAGCCGCGAGGATAAACCATATCCGCGGATACGAGGTCCCTCGTAAAAGTGGCTGTTGCTCGGTGAGCCATATTACTCCTACGCACGCTCTCACGCTCCTCCCGTCCTCTTTTCGAACCCTCTTATTCGTCCTCTCCTCGATACGTGCACCACGTGGCATTACTTTTTATTCTTCTTGCGGCCGTAAACGCAACTAATAGCCCGCTGGCTTTTCGAACGATAATAAAGCTAGATCCGCGTGGACGATCCTATCGTCACGGTTATCCGTGACTGTTCTATGGATCTGTGACGTTCTATTGAAACTTTACTCGACGCTCCTTTCAATTTCCTGGTTTGATGGCGTTCGCCAGAGTTTCCTTCCTATGCGGTGTTATACGCCGCGCCGACGTCCATTAATTTCCGCTTTCTAGCGACAATTTTTAACCGCGATCATACCAACGATATTGTCCCTTCCTTCCTGATTATGTTTATTCATAAGATTCGATTTAAATCCGGTATTGAAAATTGAAATTTCTGCATTTTCCATTCCATTTTTATTCGCGTTACAATAATCCCTCGTTTGATGACGAGAAATAGAACCCCATGAGATGTTTACTCACTTTCATGATAAGATTTCGAATTAAATCCATTATTGAAAATCAGAATTTGTGTATTTTTCGTTGCATTTTTATTCGCGTTGCAATAATCCCTCGTTTGATGACGAAAATCGGACCCCACGAGATGTTTACTGTTATTGAAAATTGAAATTTGTATATTTTTCGTCGCATCTTTGATAGCCTTACAATAGTATTAACCCTTTACACTCCAATGGCTCCACTACGACGACATAAATAATATTTACCAAAACTTTAAGGGTTATGTATAGTAACACAAATCTAATTAACCGAAACAAATGAACAAATTTTAAATTAAAAATATTTAAAAAATTCTCTGAGGAGAAAGGACAATTTTAATACTCTTTAAAATCACAAAATTGCATTTAAATATTCAATTACTTCTATTAAAATGAATTCTTGGAAAAAGGGTTACATTTAATTAAATTTAGTTAGATGGTAATAATAAATTAGCGTAAAAAGGTGGTCAATTTAAATTTTTCGAAGGTACACGGTTGATCTACAACCAGCCTCGTAGAATTTAAATTTGACGCATTGACTCCGTCGTTATCTAATATACCCAGCATGTGAAACAACCATACTTTTCTTGCTCGAGTAAGATGTAAATTCGAAAGCTAAAAAACGGTGGTGTTCTTCGCGAAAACGAACTGTTGTTACGATTGGCCAACGAAGCGCGCGTATTTTCATCCCCGTTCCGCGTTCCTCGGCCGGAAGTAATCGCGCGACTGTGGATGTACAGGTCTGTGTGTATCGACTGCATCTGCATTTACAATCAGGACTAGTCCTCGGATCCATTAGTCACCTGACGGGCGGAGGTGGATCGGTTTCCAAGCGTGCAGGGAAGAGGCGAGTCCAAAAGAAGGATATACCGGGCTGGCAGTATTAGAGCAAACCGATCGGGACACTAATGACTAGGATTACTTCTCGAAAGATATTGGCGCCTTCTTTCCTCCTTTATCCACCTTTCGTCTTCCTCTTTTTTCCCTCCGTTCTGTCTCTTTGGGCTCCGGCCTCCGTTTGGCTTCTCACGCGTCTACTGCGAATATCGATGAACCGACCCCGAGATCCGTTCGTTTATTCGTCTATCGGCTCATTGCGTTTGCTCAAGATTGAGAACGGGCTTCGTATCGTGCCAGATTGGACGGATTTAGATAAGCAAGCGATAGGGGGTCCGTGAGTTTTCATCGGGAATGTATCGGCTAGCCAACGCTATTGTTTTTGTTAGAAATTTTCCAGTACTATATTGCAATTTTTACGAACTGTTAAAAATAAACCGTTAGGGTATAATGCTGATTGATACTGGTTTTGAACTTTGTTTTTTCGAACGATAAGAATAAATGTAAAAATTATTGTAATGCGTTGACTACGAGGCATCATTACATTGAAAAAAGATATAATTTCGGTGAGAAAATTCACGATTTAATATGCTTTTTCGATTGCAGTTCTTTGCAACATTGAGTTTTGACAAATTTGATATAACACCTTAGGGGAGAAGCATAATCAAATCGTAAAATAACAAGGGAATTGTGTTCGAACCAAGTTGACTAAATTTCTAGAAAATTAGTCACATCAAATCAAATTAAATCAAATCAAACCAGATGAAACGCACGTTTTGAAGGTAATTAAATGGAAAACTGTCGTTTGTGTATTAGTTTTTGACATGGTCTCCAATAAAATATTAAAAATGTAGACTAAAATGTGGCACTAAATATCAAGAAAATTAGTCACATTAAATCAAGTTAAGTCAAATCAAACCAGATGAAGCACAGGTTTTAAAGGCAGTTAAATGAAAAAGTGTCGTTTGTGTATTAGCTTTTGACGTGGCTTCCAATAAAATATTAAAAATTTAAACTAAAATATAACACAGCGAAACAGTATTAAATAAAAAAAGAAACATTTTATTTTACTTTATTTTATCGCTGTTCATGGAGGAACGAAAATTTTGAATAAAAAAATATTGGAAACAGATATGGTGTGGAGATATGGATTATGGATTAAGTAATCGAACCGTGATAGTGTAGATAATACAAGTTCAAAGCTTACGTAGTAAAACCAGTAAAGCGCGAAATTATGTGATAAAAACAGGTTCCTTGCGGAAATATTGACGTGTTTATGGTCGCGTATGATTAGATATCGTTGATCTGAATTGGTTCTAGGTTAGGTGTTGTCGGACATATTGAATCGGTGCATCTTCGAAGACGAATTTAAACATAAATGGAAACGGAGTTAAAAGAAATTAGGCGAAATTTCAATACAGATGTTTTATTTGATTTTATAAATAATTGTCTAGAAATATTCTTTTCTTAAATTTTTTTTAGTCACAGGACATTTCTGTCGTATGACAAAATTAGATTCCATAATTGTAACTAATTTCCCTCGCAGAAAATTACTTCATTTTCTGTGTACGAATGTTACTCGAAAAAAGCTAAATTGTTACAAGCGATGATTACAGTATATGTATTGTCTCTTTGCTTCTTCGCCACTGCCCTCGATTTGCATGTTGTGCAAACATGCCCCTCGCTCATTTGAATTAATTAATTAACAAGGTCTTTATTATACCGCATTAAAGTGACACGACACGTGCCCACTCGAAGCTTAACCTAAAATCCTAGATTCTTTGCTAAGGCTATCCCGGAGCTTGTAAAGTTTTTTAATAGATACATTTGTGCGAATAAAACTAGAACGCGAAGTTTTGTAAATTTGTTTCGTCGATTAATATTTATCGGAGTCCCCGTGTTTGCTTTTGTAATATTTTCACGCACGTTTTCCGCCTTTGTCAACGATTCACGTTCAACTATTTTGCAGATATATTCGCGTACATTCAAATGCTACGGTCGCCCACGCATTACCAATCAACATACTAACTTTGAACTTAGCCATTCTCTTTACTCGTTACCTTTTCTCGGCTTGACAGTTATTGGTGGAGAGGCATTCCAGCAGTGAAAGGTATTTTTAGATATGAAAACTACATCGTACGCGACAAAATTTTCAATTACGTAACACTGTAATTTTTATACGTAATGATATACAGGATGTTCGGCCACCCCCTGGGAAAAATTTAAATTCGAGATTCTAGAGGCAAAAATAAGACGAAAATCGAGAATATCAATTTATTGATTGAGGCTTCGTTAAAAAGTTATTAAAAAATTTCAAATCGTTCTGAAAAAATTATTTGTGGTTGCGGGGCCCAATTAGAATCATTTTCGGTGAACACACATACCCCAGAAATCCTGCGTACCCAACAACGCTATTATGCAAGTAACAAGGACATAAACAAACTCTAACCTCGAGTGTTTACTTTAAACGGTATCATTTATCGAGTTTTTAATATTAGCAGGTTGCATCGTCTGTAAAATTCTCATTGGACATCGTTAAACTTCCGGGCTGTTCCCACAGTTGGAGTATCGAAAACTCAACAATTTTCCAAGGAATAAAAAAGCCCACAAAATTGCTTCGAAACAACGCGTAAATGGATGGGGTATTTAGAGAAACGTGTTGCATTAAAAATAGAAATTTCTTTGAAAAAATAAACGTGTAAGCAGTAATAAGTTTCGTTAATTCCCGTAATTCGAAACATATATTTTGTGAGCTTCGAGAGCCCCCCATCGATCAAGCCTCGTACGGTTCTGGCGGTCGTGAAATTTGTTTCGCGGATAAGTCACGTAGCCCGGGAGGGCCGAAATCGACGACTTTATTGGATAAGTTTGGTCCGTGGCGTTTTCTAGCGCGGAAATGAAGAAAAACGCGATCATTGATTTTAACAAAAGTCGCGATTAGTGGGGCGGACGTGATCGAACGAGCGACGGTATTTCTTTGACAAAATCCAGCCCCGCTTCGCTTTGCATTTCTCATCACGCCGCGGCGTCGGCCTTTTTGCCTCTCTGCCCGCCTCACCCCCCCTCGCCTGTCCCTTTCCCACACGCTCATTCACGAGGAGATCCTGGATCCTGCTCTCCTTCGCGACGATCGCCTCTCCCTTCGTTCGTTCCTTCTCCCTGGGCTCCCACTCTTATCTTTCTTCGCCGTTCTTTCTTCCGCTTCTCTTCTTCCCCCACTCGCCGACCCCTCTATCAATTTATTTTTCTCTTTTCGGAGCAGCGGACCGCGTAACGAGCAACGTAAATCAATCGGTTGGCATTGTGGCTTCGTTCCTCCGCCAGTGGTTCTCCACCTTCGTCCCGTACGCCGCGTCGTATTAACTTCGACCGTCCAGACTACTTTTTCATCGAACGACTCTCCAGATAACGCGTTTTTATCGACCCGTCGACGGTCACCGGTGACCGGCGTTTGAAACTTACGACCCTAATTAACCCTTCGCGGACCGAGACGTTTTTAATACCCCGAGCATGTGCAGTTCTGCTCCATTCCTAGTAATATAACCGAAGATATAACTTTATTATGTTTATAATTTCTTTTTAATTTCACAATGAGAAGTCTCGTCACTTGTATATGGCTGCCATTTTTATTTTGGTACAATAATTTTCCATCTGTGCAACAAATTTCTAGAAACACTTGATTTCCAGAAATCTAATCTGCGAAAGGGTCAATTTCAGGTGCAAACGAATTAATACTTTAATATCAAATATTTTATATTAGTCATTTTTAAATTTCTAGACAAACTTGATTTGCAAGAATATATAAGAAAAAAAGGTCTGAACCGCAGAAGAGTTAATTTGGGGCGGAAATCATCGAATATTTCCATTTCTCGTGTTACAATTTGACCAAAACGCGGACATCGCTGGATGGAGAAGAATGGCGTAGCCGACGCGTTAAACCAGCGCTTTTCTCGATTCCTCGCGTATCGTTTCCCTCGTTTCTCCAACGTCGTATCTTTCCTTACCGTGGTCCGCTGACAAAAGAGCGTCGAAGCGGTATTGGCACACGGCTTGCCAGGTTTTTAACATTCAACAGCCTCGCTCGGCAAATTGTCCCGCAACTCGTGAACCGAGGCAAAACGAAAAAAACACGACGGAGACGAGAATGGCCGTCGGAATATGATGAGAATGAAGGTAGGCAGGGGTCGCCGGAGATTCTGGTAAGTTCGATCAGGGCCGTGCAAAGTTGAGGATCGTTCCGCCCCTCTTCTCGAGGCTCCACTACGTGCCGAACGCTTTAAGGGGCTGGCCTACTTGCAAAGAGAACGCTCGTCTCCTTCCTGCGGAAATCGAATATTTTCAACGGCATTTTCCTCCTTCCCTGTCGCGGTCAGGAGGACGAAAAAACTGTCGGTATCACCTCCGACTTTCCCGCTGATTCCACTGGACCAGGAAACTTTTCTGACCCCCCCTGTTTTAACCCACACCGAGCCAAATTAACATTCAGACGCTGCACAATTTCTACTTTGTCGCGACAAAATTTCGTTCGTGAAGCGTGGATTAAAAATAATACTTGTACACAATATGAAAGGAGAATGCGGGAAAATTGCAACGAGTATCACTGCTTAATATAACGAAGAAAATTATTAGGAAAATCAAAGAGTACCTTATTTTACGTGCGCCATAGTTGGTCACTGAACTTTTGAAAAAAAAAGTGGAAAGAAAGTGAACTATCACAAACGATATGAGAAGCATTAAAAGAAACTAGTTTTGAAAATCGAGGGAGGCTGTTTCTCAAAATTTAATCTTTTATTTCGAGGGACAAAATTTTATATATATTTATACAATTTATTTTATTAATAAATACTTACCAAGAATGTACTTTAATAAAAGAAACAATAGATGACATTTTTCTAGTTTGTTTTTACTTGAATTCTTGAGGGGAACAGTATACAATAAAATTTCACTAATCGATTGTGACAATCGTAGTGGAGTTTAAGTTAATATTCGCGAATACGAGTGACTAAAAGCTACACGTGACGACAAAGCGAAAGTATAATATAAACACGCACCTACCTCTGAAGTGTAAATAATGCAAAAGTTCGTGCAGTTTGTTTAAAACATATGAAAGCCGCTAATACAGAGGCTACGTAGGACCGGGAGGTCAAGAGAGAAGCATTGTAGTGTAAAAACTGTTAACTTTGGACAAAGCCCAGCGTTTTATAAACGTTTGCATAAAAGAAACATGTTGACACGTTGTTCCCCACATATTTAACTTTCTCGTGGAGGGGAGGGGAAAAAAACTTGTCGACTTCCGCAAGCTTTTCGAAGTCAACTTTTGATCAGTTTTACGAGACAACTATTGTTTGTCATTTGAAAATGTAAACGACGAGCAACAATTGAAGAGTTTACAACAAAAACCTTGTAAAATTTGTTGAATATTTTAAATAATACTGACAGTATTTCTTTCGACTTTATCAACGTTGAGTGGAAAGAACAGTTCGAGCATATTGTTAAAAAATCTGTAAACTCTTGCATCAAATTGAAGACAATTCGAATAGAGGTATTCGGTTTACTGATTTTTGTTCGCGACACATACCCAGGTCTTTGGAGGACCGTAGAACCTCGTGGTAAAACTAAAATACCATCTGAATTGACTTTTCATCTACTTTACAAGGCAGCTACGAACATCAACCCTTCAAAAATGAATGATCTAAGGAAGCTAGCTGTTCCTTTATTCGAAGCCAGAAAGCCAATCATTCTGCGATAAGCCGTCTGCTAGTGGAGAAGCCGACAGCCCGCAATATCGAGGCGATTTTAACAACAGTGGCTTATTGATATTTACGATTACTCGATTTTATTATTTTGCTATTCGATAAATAATTTTAAACGAGAATTCCTAGTCTAACTTGAGAATTTTTCGTTCGAAAAAGAATCTTAGTTTCTTATCTTTATATTTATTTATTTATTTACGGGCGAGAGACCCATTCGTTTATTAAAATTATTAGTTAATCCAGCGTAAATTACAAAATTACAGAAGATTGCTTATCTGACCCCGAAATTCTACAAAACGTATATTAAAAAAAAAATCGACAGCAATATAAATCTGGTTTCGAGAAAACATGGTCACTTGACAAGTTCAGTATAATTGGTTACTTCAGGTATAATGTCACTTCTAAACTTTTTTAATTATTTAAAATTCAGAAACGTGTACACCTTCGGATAGAATGTCCATGATTTTTTTCATAATTTTTATTCGAGACAGCGAGGAAGAAATGAAGATTAAATTAAGAATTACATTTTGCCTTGTAATTAATCTGATCGTAGGGGTAGCGGGTCAATATTCGGCAGAAAAAGATGAATTTAGTTTGGCATTTTTACCATGCTTAGTCGACTGTACTCTTTAGTTAGCAATACTCTAGAAAATTCTTGGCAATTTCCATTTATAAAATAGAAAAAGAAACAAAGCGAAACCTCGATCAAAAATTAAAGAAATTACATTTTTTCTTTCTGGAAAAAAGACTCCTGTCGATCGTTTTCGACATGATGGCGTGTCATCGATGGTATCGACTCTCGCGGATCGATTCCGCCGCGAACGAGCGAGAGATCACGCAGACGGATCGACTATCGATCGGTCAGAGGCTTCGCGAATCGGGGAGAGGCTTCTCGACGAATCAAGATCTCGCGCCTCCTTTGCGAGGCATCCGGCGAAAATCGTTGCGAAAGACTGAAATCGCATTAAGCGAGCAACGTAACGAAGGTGAATGCAAACTGGGCACGAAACGAGCGTGGACAGACGGGACGCGTAAAGGGAAAGGGAGCCAAAGAGGGGAAGAGAAAGGGGCCGAAAAATAAAGAAAAAGAAAAAGAAAGAAAGGAGAGTGGGGGCTGGTCGGTTGGGGGAGAAGAGTAAAAAAAGACGTTCGGGGCTTCGAACGTCGAGACCCGACGTCGTATACGAGAGTCAAGGCGAAACGAGGTCTGGTCTTGTAAACCTTACATAAACCTGGTCTCTGACGTTCGACCTGTCTCGTGTTATCCTTCTTCCTCCCTCTAGCGAAATATAGTATTAAACTGTGCCCGTATAAAACGCTTTTAATTTCGCGTTTCTTTCTTCGACGCGGTTTGCTCGCAAAGGCTCGCCGAAGCTTCTTGCGTTAACCAATTTATATCTACCTAAGGCAATGTTTGTTAGAAGCATTCCTCTCGAGAAAACGTCCGAGTATCGGCTTTTTGACGGTGCCAATTTTCTAAAACTTCATTTGTTACGATCGATGATTAAAGAATCTGTTTTGGAACGGAACTCGATCGAAAAGACAACGATTCTATATAAGAAATACTGTGTCACGCTACTGATACTGATTTTATTTGCTGAAGAAATACACTTTTTTATATTGGATTGTTAAAAATTCGGTAAACACAATTTCCAGTGAAATAACATGCCAAAAGTACAAGCTCACGTAGTTCGATATCATCGTATATTAGTAAACAGTTGTTAATTTTCAGTATTTGATATACTTGAGATAAAATAATGGGGGCATGTACTGCACATTCGCGAGAAGTTGGCAAGTGGGTTGGGACAAGGGATGCTCGCTGCGCCCATTTTCACTTTCTAGGCACCAATCAGACCCGCATTTCTTTCCCTGGACAACTTATCACCAATGCACAGTACTTTATGCTTAATAAAGTATATGCCATACTATAGATTTCATTTGCTTGAAAGTTGTAAATGTACGTCTGTTATTAGTTTGTTAAAAATACTTTAAATAAATTTATTAAAAATAGTCAAATATAACCCTTCAGAATTTAGTTACAAACCCCAGTGATTCCAATGTGTTCAATATCACATTCTTAGATATCATTGTACATTAGTAAGAAGTTGCTAATTTTGAGTATTCGATATTCTTAAGATCCAATAATGAGGGCATGTACTTTATGTTTAATAAAGTATACGTCGTATTAGAGATTTCATTTGCATGAAAGTTGTAAATGTACTTTTCTTATTAGGTTGTTAAAAATGCTTCAGATAAATTTATTAAAAATAGTCAAATATAACCCTTCAGAATTTAGTTACAAACCCCAGAGACTCCAATGTGTTCAATATCACATTCTTAGATATCATTGTACATTAGTAAGAAGTTGTTAATTTTGAGCATTCGATATTCTTAAGATCCAATAATGGGGACGCATACTTTCCACCAAAAATTGTGTCCTGGAAGCGTAATAATTCGGTCGGACGAGCACGCCTGAAGATAGCACGTTGGGTCTACGTGTAATGCACGTAAGGCAGACGCGGTTTGGCTCCTCGCTCGCTCCGACGATAAGAAAATATTAACGGGGATGCAGAGGTTATTTCGTGTGATAGGATAAGGTGAGGCGGAGGCGTTAAATAGGGCGCGTTACCCGCCATTACTTGCAATTCTCTGTCATTAAACATCCCTACCGTTCGCCACCCTAGCTTTCTCCACCTTTCCTGCAATTTGTTTCTTACACCTCGTGCTCAGTCTGCTTTTCTCTCTTTTCCGCCACCATTCTTCGGACGTTCTTCGTTCTTCTTCTCAGACCCTCTGCCGCCCTCCTCCCTGTTCTCTGCTTTTTCTCTTGTTAGCGCTATTTTCCCTCGCTGACCCCGCCCTTATTATTTCTCTTCTTCCCTCCGAGCCCGATGGCGCTTGATTCGCCCTTGAGACTCGATTTCCGCGGCGAGATCTCCCGAACAACGTCGGAACTGTCCAATAGGGACTATTCGCGTCTACTTCGAGGCGTTCCTTCTCGATGCACTCGTTCTTTCTATGCTCTATTCTGCATATATATTTCTTTTTCTTTTTTTTGTTCACCCTCCCTTCCCCCTCTGGCTCGCGTACATCCTTTCTTCTCTCGCCCCTCGTCGATTCGTTTCACGGCTCGACCCACCGTCCCTCGCCCTTTCCGTTTCTTATTTTTTTCTCCGTCCTCGTCGTTCGTTCCCCGAGCATTCTCTCCGTCTGCCGGAACAAATAGGAATTTCAGCGGGCGGTGACGTGCTCGTAAAGCGCAACAAGTTGAGCCTGAGCTTGAAGGGTGTGTCTAGAAAAAATATTGGGAATTAAGGAAGCAGGAACGGGTGGCTTCGAAAGGATATTTCGCGTCTCTGCAATTTTCTTTCTTGCCAGATGTCTCTTTATAAAGGAACAACCCCCTCCGCAGTCCTCTCGCGATGAGAGTAACGCGACACGCGCGAAATATTCACGTAATTCACGTAATTTTAAACCCCTTATAAAACAGGGAACGTCTCCTGTGTAGTGAAATTGCATCAACCCTTGCATCTTCTTTTGTCTATTTATCGGGAAGACAACCCATTGATTTGGAAAAATTATTAGCTCGTCGCGCGTAAATTACAAAATTATAAAAGATCATTTGATCTAGAAAAATGTCGATAGATACATTGAAAATTTGATTCATAAATTTCTTGTTACTACAGATAATATTAGTTTTTCAATGTTTCGTTCGTAAAAATCGATAATTACTGCGAGCATTCCAATAAATATTGAACAAACTTCAATTCATGAAGACATAACCTCAAGAAAACATATCAGGCACGATGATCTATGGTCTTCCTCCATCATTCTGGAAGCAATTGCATTCCTCGGCAATGCCATGCTGGTTCTTCGCATGCAAAAAACTTAGCACAGCCACGTTTGATGTCGTCATTATTGTCGAATCACGTTCCAATGAAAAAGTGCACCATCGGAGAGGTAATTTTCGGACGGAGCAAGGTCTGGACTTATACAGGGTGGTTCTGGAAACTGAAAGAACCAGTAACTCTTTTCAAAGCAAATATATGAGAAATTCGTGGAGAATAATGTCAGAAAAATATAATTCGTCAATTTAGGACAAAAATTTTGAAACAAGATTCTTCAGGGTTTATTTAATTTTGTTAATGAAACCAACCTTGATTTTGGTGGCAAATTATACGAATACGTTAACGATAAATATTTTATTTGATTAATTCTTTTATTTCGTGAATAAGATTACTTTTTTTTAAATGTATTAAATGACGAAAAATCGAATCAATTCTGTAGAAAATGTTTATGTATTGTCTCCATATTGTACTAATGTAAATTCTTCTCTTTCTGTTCCAGGTAAGCGTGGTCAAATTGTCGACTTTTAAATTCACGTAGAATGTGAGGAATCTGGAGTAGAAGATTCTTCGTGCAGGTAACTAAATCAATTCAAGCGAGCCATATTGAGCACCTCTTAAAGCGAGAAATTCTGGGTAAAAAAGGAAAGAAAATACTACTCACGCGTTTAAATCGTAGAATTTTTTTCTAATTTTTAATTTTCATATAATTGTAATATATGAAATAGTAGCTACTCCGTTTGATTGGTCGTTGTTTGTTACTGCAAATTATGTTATTTTTAATATCATATCGTTAAGGAAAAATGACTAAACTTGGAAAATGATTTCGAGTTAAAATTTTAAAAGCTGTGCCAGTAAACAGTAAAAATATATATTGTGGGTCACATGGTTTCGAATAAGATTAAATGACATGCAAAAAGATTATCTCGAAACACCATTCGACTTGTGTAACCATTCAGCAATTAATCTTGCTCAGGGAGTTTCGTCTTCTATTTGAGATTGTTGGGTGTATAACGTGTTCTACCGTAAGAATGTTTTGTCAGTACCGTAGATAGCTTCATCAAGGATCCACAGAAAACAAATATTAGTCGCGGATATTTGTCTTTATATAACTTATTACTGATGATCGTTCCAACATTTTAATTAGTTACCCGATCAGTTAAGAAATTGGAAACTGGCTCTCACGTTCCTTGATTATGTTTCGTATCCTCGACGATGAACAATGTGATATTCCGTGCCCTGTGGATCGTTCTCTACAGGGCGAAACATTTGAGACAGGTCACAAAAACAATTTACCATTGGTGTACAAAAATTCTTCAACGCGTTGACTGCCTGGTACCAGCGAAATAAAATTTGCTATAGTAATTCTGCAATCCATTCAAGATTCATCTCACTCAGATTTATTTAACATCGTGTCATTCATTTTTCTAGTTCCTAAGCAAATTGGGGCGACGTGAATTATATACTGTTCAATGCATCGATTGGAGCAACGCGTTGCACAAAATTGCTTGAACCAATTTATGGCGAATACTCGTTTGTTTAGAAGATATTTTAATAATACCGTTCGAGAAATTTCGAGGTCGATAGTCTTTTGTAATTTTGTAATTTACGCAGGATGAACTAATCATTTTTGTAAATGGATTTCTTACTAGTAAATAAATATATATATATTTACAATGCTACTAGTGATATTACGATGAAAATATCTTCTAAACTACTGCTTTTTCACTATGAGTGGTTTTTTTGTGTAACAAATGAAGAGTTGCATAAAATGATTTGAAATTATACATTGCCAGAAACCATTCGATTTTGATTCGAAACAATTTTTAGTATCGTCAGTTTCGAAGATATTCGATTGAATTAGGTACAACACAGAAAGGGATGTTTCACCAATTGGTTAGCAACGTACTAAGTGTGTCAAACTTCCATATACTCCAGATTACGTTTTGCAAAGTTCGTTTGTAACACGGTATTGTAACTGCTATTCTAGATACGCGAAGTAACGCGATTCGAAATTACGATTAACAAACAAAGCACGCCCGTAGTTTCGTAGCAATTTCGTGCGCGCGCGCTCGATCGAATTATCAACGCAAATGTCTCTCTATTAGGTCGCACTACATATCTGATCGGCCATTGGGAGGCCGAGAGGGTGCAAATTTTAGTGCGAATGCCTGAAGCTGCCCAGCTCAGGAACGTGACTAAGAGACCATGAAAAAGTCATAAACCCTTTTTTCCAACCAGTATTTCGTCTTTTTACGCCTCCGTGGGATTACCCCAGGCCCTTCCGATCCCCTACACGTTGCCATACGAACGACGACAAAACTACCCCCGCGCGCGACTTACGAGGACAACGAGCGGTTTTAGAAGCCACGAAAAAACTCGCTTTCGGCCTCCGTACGCTCGAATATTCTAGTTTACTTGATGTTTCACAATAGACGTCTGTGTTGACTGTTGAACCTGCAGGCTAGAATTCAACACTACTACAGTCTATATACATCGATTGCTCTAAAATAACATTTGTGGCTTGCCAATAAACAAAGGAACGTCAGCAGACGTGCGCGTAATTGCGATTGCAGCGGTTATACAGTAATGATTCTTAAAATGAACCATCGTTGGCATGTTCATCTTTGGTACAGCGAAGGCGATCGTGTTTTAAATGTCATCTTTCACGCTTTGCTGGTTTTAAAATATCCCTCCAGTTGGTAGGAATAGAAACGATCAACTTACGAATCACGGCGGGTTCATTTTAAGAATCATCGGTGTATCGATTTTTAAATATCATCCTTCACGTTTCACTGGTTTAAAGGGAGATCTCTTCAGTTTGGGAGGGATAGAAATGTTCAATTTACGAATCACGTTTGAGGTTCACGTGGAAGCATCATTTCCCAGATCGATTCTGTCTGTGACACTTTTCCTTTGATAGTTCATTTTGTAATTCACACAGAACGTAAATATATTTATTAAATTTATAATCGAACGTCGCGGTTTTCCATCCCCGGAATACAACCGAAACTACTTTCTTGATAAATTCTTAGGTCCAGCGAACGTTTCTGCAAAGTTTCTTAAAAATTGAGGGTGGTCCTCTCCGAGGATTATTCGGACTAAAGTTTGAGGAACACTGGCACGGACTCGCCCTGGCCGTGTATCGTTCCGCAAATTCCGACAGGGCATTTTGTCATCGGTGTCTAGAAGTTGAAGCACCCCCGGACACGGTACGGCGGCGTCGAGTTTTCGAAGTGGATAATTACGCGGTGTACGGGCCGAGCGAGAATGTGCCACTTCGTTTCGTTCTAGTAAGCTCGACTTTCTTCTTATTATCGGTACTGGGGGAAGTTCGTGTCCCCGCGGTTCGACTCGTCGCGCCAAATACCCCCGCGCTTCTGTACCAAACCCACCAAGGGAAATGAATTATGCTGCACGACCAGCATCGCCGGCTCGTCTCCGCCTCCGCGACCTCGAACCCGTTCGATAATCGCATTTATGAAAATGCCCGCGTGCCGGCACGGAATTTATTCGACATTGGTACGTCCTGCGGCGGCTGATTATTCGACGTTTATAACAGCCATCGAAAATCGTATTTATGGCCGGTCCCGTCAATATTTGATCGCGCGTACTCGCTTTTGCACCGGTTTATTTCGCAGCCGATTTTTAGGATTTTCGCGCACCCCGACGCGCGCTGGCCAATCCCATAATTTGATTTGATTCTTTTCTTTTCCTTTCCCCTACTCAGTGCATTGTATTCTGAGGGCAATATCAACTATTTTCCAAATTTGTATTCTCTTTTACGAATCTTTCATTTTTGAAAATTCTGCCCCCTATTAAGTGCATTGTGTTCAGGGGGAAACATCGACTATTTTCCAAATTTTTATTTTGTTTTCCATATCTTTCATGTTAAAAATTCTGTTTTTATCAATGATAGGCAATTGATTTTCGTGTCCTGAAGGTTTCTGTAAATGAACCTTGTTCATTTCAGGCTTTAACGTGATTTTTCGTTGAGCTTTAAGACCTCCATTTTCAGATTAAATGCTTAATGTTACAGAATTCATGAATATTATTTGTTAGCAATTTGTGTTGAATTTGATTAATATAGCAACATGAATGCATGCCATAATTAAAAGAAAACCCATCAATGTAACGAGTTTTAATAGAAATATGTACAAATATGTCCATTGATGTTTTTATCGAAATTCGCCCTTTTGATGGTTACATTATAAATGCGTGTTTTCTTTTAATTAAAGTATATATTAACGTCATTCCATCAGTAAAATTCAACGTAAATTCAAATAATAGTTGATTTCTGTAATGTCAAACATAGAATCCGATGAATAACGTTAACCAATATATTTTGGTTACGTATGACCGCAAGATGGAAACAGAATATTATGATCCATCGTTGTTCGGATTCACGAATGGGTTCGAGCTAACCCTTGGTCGACCGGGACTCAGCCCTTCGATTATTTTATAACACATAATAGACGTGTTCGTGGATCATGTATCGAAGCTACAACGTTCAATTACTCTGCGAACCCGGGGCTCGATCACCGTGAAATTCTGGACATCGCAGGCCACGTCACTGTGAGAACTAAAACCTGTTCGCCCTACAGGAATCGCGAACCGGAGGCTTTCCAAGTTTACTATGCTACAAACACGACGGTTCCCATTGTTCTCAGTCGTCTTGTTTTAACAACGATCGAACCATTTTTTGACGTATCGTTTTAATTATTACCCCTGTTACCGATTCCATTCCCCTCCTACAACGTTCCTCTACGTTTCCGTGATCGACGACCTTCTCTACGTTTCGTTCCTGTTGAACGCGAATTAACCCTCCGGTAGAGACGTCGAATGTTTTACTCAGCAAATGAAAAAATTCTTTGCAAACGTAATATAATTTATTTGATGACGATATGATGCAAACGTAAAGAACTAATGAAAATTGTCACCAGTTGCAATACTAGCAGAAGCATATCTACTAGTATTGTATTTTTGATCTTTCAAGTTGAAGCAATCTTAATAAAAATTAAATAATCTTAACTAGGCGTGCAAGGTACTCGAATAAAATCGAAATTTCCTAGTAACGATTCCTAAAGTTCTGTCTTTAAGAATGACGATGCAAGCTACAGTAATGATTCGTTAAATGAACATCCGGAGTTGGCATGTTTATCTTTCGTATAACGGAGGAGAAACTCAACGCGAGCAGACATTTATACACAACTATATCGAGGGGGGATAGCAGTGTTCAACTTACGAGCCACGTACCGGGGTTCATTTTAAGAATCATTACTCTGTCTCTTTTCAAATGACTTTCACGCTTCGCTGGCTCCATAGGGAGGGGGATCGCCCTAGTCAGAAGGGGTTGCTCAATTTACGAATCATATTTGGAGTTCATTTTACGAATCATTACTGTAGTCGAGCCCCACATGCGAATCCTGTGCCCGGAATTGGGGATATCGCGAGGAAGTAAAAGCGTATGTCGGGGAGACACGAACAGAAGAGATACGCGCACACATATCCGGGGTGAATCGCTCACTTTCGCGGGCGCGCACATCGAATCGAGCACATTCGACACAGTCGTGGCACGCGGAGGCCGGGTGGCTGTGCCACGGCGGAACACAATATTGCGGATCAATAAACCTCAATAAAGTCAATTTCTGTCGCAAAGCATCTGAATACGGGAATTTTGTATTCCGCCGGCTAGGCAGCCGGCTGGGCAGGGATCGTGTCCCGAATACAGATTAAGTATATTTTATACCGTATCTCGCCGAACTCGCGCGTACGCCATCTCGCTCGCTCTCAGACTTTCATCTACCTACGCTCCACCTTCAACCTCCCCCCCCCAGTCTACTTTTTCGCCTTTCGCGTGCGTGGGCTTCTTCCTCCCTCTCTTACACGCGCGGCGGAAAATAACAAAAGAGGGTCTGCGCGAAAAGAAGTATTCGCGGCTTCTCTGGAAACGTACGACGCACACACGCGCGCCACCCGACGTTCCGCTCGTCTTCGTCTCCTCGTATAATTTGTTTCCAGCGACTTCGCGACTTTAAAGGTTCCACCCGCCGGAATTTCGTTGGCTCGACATATTTTCGCAGGGAATACCAATATCTTCCGCTCCTTCGCGCGTCGCGCACCGGGGAAAGACGGATTAGAGGACGCTCCTTCCCCGAGAAAGCGTAATGAGCTCGGCGATCCGACCGTATTACTAAACAGCCTGTTTATTTGTCTCTTTGGCCGATCGCCGCGTAATGATTCTTAAGATGAACGTCGTAAGATGGATTATAATCGTTCCACTGTCGCGAGAAAACCATCGAGATCGCGCAAAAGATACGCTACGATCACTAGATGCAATTTCATGGAGCGACTTCTGAAAGTAAAGCAATATTCTTTTTACCATAAGAATGTACAAATTCCTATAATGATTCTTAAATTGAACATCGTTCTGGCGTGTTCATTTTGCGTAACAGCAGAGGCGAAATTCCACAGCAGATATTTACACGCCCCCAGTTCGAGAGGGATAGAAATGTTCAACTTACGAATCGTGTCTGTTCATTTTAAGAATCATTAGTATAGTGATGGTGAGAATGCAGGTTCAACGTCATTATAGGCTAAAATCCCCAGCACTTGGTTATTAAATTTGCTTTTGTACCCAAAATGTAATTAATAGATAATTTTAATACAATAATGAAGTACTTTGAAGAAGAGCTAATCTGCTAAAACCCTATTTCAAGATATTTAAACTTGAAACGTTTTTGTAGTTATTAACATTTATGTAAAACAAAATGGTGCACGTAAAGAATGATCATAAGCAGCTCGAGTCGATAGTTTGCATACTATTTTTGGTATTATATAACAGTTCAGGGTAAAGGTATGTAAAAAAATAATTTACGCTGGTATAAGCAGATCTGTTTTCCCTGATTAGAAATTAACAAATTAATCATACGTGAATTTCTTAGGCAATCAATCGCACGGGTTATTTGAAGAGGTTCCATTAGATGTACGTTGCAAGTGGTTTATGCATGACGGCACACCGCCATATTTCAGTCGTGTAGTCAGACAGTTCTTGAACGAACGGTTTTCTAACAGATGGGTAGATCGTGCAGGACCTATTCCCTGGCTGGCTCGTTCCATAGATTTCAATCCGCTGGAGTTTTATTTTTAAGGTCATTCGAAGACATTTGTTTATTCGACACACATTGCCAATGGTGAAATACTTCTGTATTTCTGCCTCAGAACATATTATACGACATTGCCTCCTGTTATAATTGAACCATTTAATCATATAATACGTATCATTAAATTATTAATACACTATTCAGATGCTCGTTTTCTATTGATTATGAAAATATATCTTGCATACGTTTTTGTAGTTTCTGTTGGTTTTGTCTATTTTCAGAAACCGATAAACATGATAAAATTATAATTTTCCCAATGATGTAATGCATTGTAAGATTGTAGATGGTTCCATTGATATCAGTTTCAATTTTTGTTTATTTTTAGTTAGAATAAAATTCTAGCAGTCCTTTTCAGCTTCCAACAAGTAACATCGTGCCATTATTAATAGTGGAATAGTATAAAACATAATAAAGAGAATGAATATTGATAGAGCGCAGTTACAGGATAAATCGCGTAAAATAAAAAGCCTCGAATCGTGTGAACTGTTCGCGGAGACGTAAAATTTCAGCAATAAAAACCAGAAACCGCACGTATTATCATACCATTACTTTCGTGTTCGCGTCTATTTGATCTGAAATCACATTCGTTCGCGCGAAGGTACTGAAATATGGAATATTCTGGAACACTCGCGGAGACGAAAATGGATATCCGATAAACGAGCAAAGTCGTAGAACGTCGGATCGATTCATTTAGAATCGTTTTGTGTTTTATAATGATCGATCCTAAGAATATCCTCCAACGTTCGTAGCTGGTTTGATAAGATTTCTGTCTGATAGAGTTTTACTAGGGAGTTCTAAGTCAAACAGCTGTTTAAACTGCCCGTTGTATCTAATTACAAGGCAGCGTTTGCTGAATAAAACCTTTAATGACGAATTTAATTAGTAAATCCCCAGTTTAGAGACGCGTGCATGTGTTTAAAGTTCTATAAACCAGCGTTTCTCAATCATTTTCGAGTCGAGTTCTCTTATAACGGCTAAATGATAGCACTTTAGTGTAAAAAAAACACATTGAAAATAGCCATTCCAGAATATAATTTTAATTTAATTCTATGCTTGTTTTTGCACGTCAAACCAGTTCCAACATTCGCAAAGACAACGTCATTTAACATCGTTTTTAATATTGTTGAAACATTTACTTCCTTTTACGTAAAAGTCAGCGTCACGTTGAGATTAATAGGAGTTGAAAATTTTCGCGATGAAATTTTTTTTATTAAAATAATCGCAACTGGAAATAACTTTCCTAGAAAAATAACTTTATTATTGTATCATTCGTCTAAACATTTTTTTAACCAATTCTTTATAATTTCCTACGCGACTTAGAATAATTAATCCAGAGCTTAAAACAGAAATCGATCGCAAGATTTATATTCAATATGTTCGAACGTTGTACAGAGAGTATTGCGAGATTTCCCTTCACCTGAAAGTTTGAAGTTGGAGTCCAAGCACTATGTCATCGTCCGAGATCATGCCAGGCTTCGTCACGGTGATTCATGAGCTTAGAAAGGGCAGTTGGTCATCCTATAATTACTGTTATCCTACAAGTACTATCGTTCTCCTTACTTAACCATTCTAATTACTATTCTATATAACTGCAAGTTCCCAACCACAACTAGTTTGTTTAAAAAAGTACCAGAAACTGAAATTTCTGCTCGTCTTCTTGCAGAATAGTCGCAAGTCTGGACATTTTAGAATAATTTTGTCAAACTACCATTAATAATTTGATACAAAGAACTTTAGAAAACGTAAATCTAATGTATTAAACTCTCGGTATAGTTCAACAAACGTGTCGTTATTATATTTTAATTTATGTTTCAAGAGGATGTGGTTTCCTCAAAATCAATTTTCCATTTTACTTTGACTTCCAATTAGTAGAATCCAGTTTAATTTAATCTTGGTACAAGTCAAGCATTCCTGAACCCAATTCACGTTCCCGTTTCTTTGACATTTTTGTCCACGTTTTAACGACGATCTCGATGTTTAATTTTGTGTTGATTCGGTTCGTTTGCTCGGTCAGGCAAATATCTAATTATACTCGGGCGGTATCGTTAGCAGTCATCCCGAAGTTTGCGTAGCGAGACGGTAGAAAGTAACTCTACGTCAACACCGCCATTCGTCAGTCGCAGAAGGAACGCCGTGGAAACGTGTTTCTTTCTTCGGCGATATTTATTCCGCTCGCCGTGTCGAGTAACACATTTTCTCGATCGCTTCGATCGCGATGTCTTTCACATCGTCGAAACGCCCTCGTCGTTTCACCGTATTCCAGGTGCGAGCATCGCGTACTTGCACATGTTCTTCCGTATTTAAATTTAATTTTCCTCCTGAGAGTACAGCGAAGGTGCCACCTTTTCCCCCCGGGGGTGAGAAACCTTTTCGCCCTCTTTCCTTCGTTCGGGTTTGAATCTTGCAAATTTTCGGTCGAGTGCATATCGAGCTTTACACGCGCATTCGTACATCCAGAGAAAATCGTCGAAGTAGAGACGATACACTTCGTTCTACCGCGAACGATGTCGCTGGGCATTCAGGTCGTGGGGAATTGTGTCTAATGAAAAGGTTGTCGGCTTTTGACGTTCATCCCAGCATCCGAGCTTCCGTGAGTGGGCGGCCCTGTGTTTGGTTATTGGAGTCTATTAAGGGGGAACGACGACTTTCGCCTTTAAAAAATCGACTCTGCATTTTTCTTCGACTCCAACCTTTCGAGAATATAAAGTATATTTCTATTATAGGAATTACCAAAGTGGGACTACTCCGTTAAATAAAGTTTATAACGTTTAACGACGACTTTAGGATAGTTTGAACGTATCTGGGAAGAAATTTAATATTATTTCTACCGTCAATGTTATGCATATTTAAAGGTGTCCTTTGGATGCAAATAACTGTGGAAAAATTGTAAATCAAAATTGTAAAAAGTAGATCCTTTGACACCTTTGGCAAACATGGTATTGAATAAAGCACTCCATTAAAATTAAAAGAACTGCCAACTATCTGTTATCTACTTCCCAAAAATTCGAATTTTATTTGATTCTGGCCAATAAAACCAGAGAAAGGAATTCCATCAACATGAAAATTCTGTAATACAAGGACGATCATATTTTCTATGTAGACGGACATTTTTAATTAAAATTTGTAGAAACGTTGGTCAAAGTATGTCCTTTTAATACATGCACAAGAAATGAATATTGAATGTTCCGGGTCGTCAGAAAAAAATCTCAAATATTAGTGTTTTTGTCGGCCCGAAAGTCGATGTTTTCCCTTGACGGGGGAATCGCTCGAAGGCTCACCACGGGTCACGCTTATGGTTGTGTGGTAAGAAACGGTGTAACCTATACTCGAGGAAGTATCTCGCAGCACGGATCAGGGCTGTTCACACTTTCACTTTGAAAAATTCGACCTGTGTCCTGGTTTCGCGAACGGCCTGCTAACGACAGGCACGCGAGGTCTTCGAACCGCGTCAAATTTCGAATAAAACGACAATTTCGACTCGTTTCGCATTATACTTGATGATACAAAGCGTTGGGACTGTTAGAAAATTTAGAAAATTCTTTCGGTTTGAGCAAGTTTGCCTTTAATCAATGAGAATTCCAAATTACTTTATTTAATAGCAATTACCAATTCATTACATATGGAATTCATAATTATATACGAGTATAGTATGAAAACTGTGCAAATGGTGATAATTTCATGTATTTATTTATATTATATAATAACTGTGACAGTTGCAGCAGTGTTATTAATTACATATACCAAATGTTTATAATTTGGAAAATCAGCTAGCATATGTTTGGTACGTATTTCATATATTTGGTATGACATTTCTTTCCATCTCTTTTTAATGTTTGGAGGCTTAAGAATGTCTGTTTAAAATATTAAAGTAAAATTCGACAAGATAACAAAGTCACAGAAGTTTTGGTACACAGAAGGATCGTAATACATAAGATACGCCGCTAGAGGGCTACTTGTCTTTCTCGCAAGCGCTCGACTGACCATCTATTTTTCTCGATTAACCATTGAATACCTGCTGCAATTATCTTACTAATGATCACGTGGTTCAGAATTGAAGGATACATTTGATTTACGGAATATGTTCAAGTGTAAAATTCTGTATACACTTTTTTACACTGTATACACATTAGTACGTAAATTTCAGTGTTACGACCACATATTTTCACGTTCAATACTCAAATATTAAATGAAATATTCGTGTGTATTCAGATTTGTTTTACTAGTTTGAATATTACTTAAAATTCGCAACGAATTTTCCGGAACAGAACCCACACTATATTCATCGTGCGTCGCGCCACTGGGTTGCTTTGGAGAATCTAATGTGTAGACCGAAAAACTGCGCCAGCAAATGGCCCGGAAAACAGGGAGGAAGAGAAGAAACCTCGAGAAATTCTTTCTGGAGGAAGTCGAAGGAGAAAAAAGACTAGGAATAGCACGGCGATAGAAATAGAAAAGAAACGGGCTTAGAATGAATTTCTATCGAGCCGGAGAGGATATTCTCCGGAATATTACGCACCCACGCGTGCCGTTTCCGAGCGTTTTTTAGGGGAGACTCGAAATACACGTAGCCCCGGTCGTAAAACTGCAACGGTAAAACAGTTAGAAACTATTGGTCGGCGCGGCATTAAATGCGGTTCACGTACGACATAACCGTCGCGTATACGAGCCCTAGTAAATAACTATTCGCGTGTATTTTCATGCGAACCGAGCCGAAAATGCGGCAACGCGTCGCGCGTTACTCCCGTTCGGATCGTGTGCGAAAGATTCCACGTTTTACTCGCGCTCGTTTCCCCGTAATTCTTGGAAAAGTGTTTTCGTAGCCGCGTCGAATGCAGATACGCTTCTTTAGCGAGGGATTTCGCCACGGGAGATTCGTTCAGGAGACACCGTTGTGCCCCCAGGTTTCGTAATTGTCCGCCCACGCGTTTACAACATGACTACGACAACGAATTTTCATTTATTTATTCGTCCAGTCGACCTTTTAACGCTTAGATGCACGTTTTGTGTCGAGAGCTTCCTGTTTTTTGATTCGAAATTTTTGCACTCGTTTTATAAATAATCAAATATTAACTTTAAGAGGGAAGACTCATGTAAAATGATAAAACGAGAAGTGATGTTTGACAATTTTTTTACAGCATAAGGGTTTGATGAAACTTTTCGCCACCTTCCACATATATTCTTTAACATTTCAAGATACAAATATTTTTGTTTCGTTACGTTTTATCGACATTGGATGAAATAATAAATGTTATTCCTTATTTCGATGGCGTTGACCGGCGTGCAGTCTAGCATTTTTTTCCTTTGATCTAGAATGAAAAATCGACCGACATTTTATTCATAATAGTACTACGTGTCGTATGAACTAAAATCTTCCTTAAAAAATGTAAAATTGTCGAAGATATACGGCTCTGAACACAAAAAAATGATTCTTGCAGAATATATATGGAAAGTGGCGAAGTTTCATCATTATGCTATAAAAAAATTATGAAATATTCCCCTTAATCAGAGTCCTTGCATCGAGATATGGAAACCGATCATATACTCGATGAATCCAGCGCGTTTGCTGTCAACGCGAGCAAAATAACGCCCCTTAGGGAATATACGCGCCCGATCGGCCAAAGTAAAAATTAAATTCCTGGCATAAGTCATGAGACAAAGGGTTAAGTATCACCCATAGAGAAGCGTTCAAGCGCGACACTTCCAACTTAATATCGAGATCTCCCGGCACGATTTATCAGCCGCCGCGCCGGCGGAGTGCGCGCAACGTTGTATTTTACTCGAGTTTTCATTCTAGGACGCGCTCATACATTAGCCCGCTCGTAATTCACACGCGTACGTACAGCAACACGCTCTCGCGTCGCAATATCGCGCAGGACACCGGGATAACAGGATACCGGGCATTCGAGTAAATATACCGGAAGTTATTCCCACGCGACGACGCGCTCAAAGGAAACGATAGATCCGGCGCGAGCGTTCTCTCCTACGCGTACACTAGTCCCTCGCTTAATGATCTAAAACGGGGTCCGTACGTAGGCTTCAAGCCTTTCGTTCTGGCGCACAGCGACGAGCAAAAGTTTAAATTCTTAAGGTGGTCTTCTATTGGTATTTTTTTATAAAGAAACTAAGCAAGTTCTTGCATCGACGTTTCGCATATATATTTATCACTTTTTCAGTGATATTCACAAATTTTTACAACGAGAAATAGCCAAAATTAGTTGCAGTACAGAACCTCGCAGGCAATCGCGTACCGAAAAAGTGTTCTAATGGCTTCCATGATTTCAACCGTTCTGTTTGTAAGTCAAAGTCAAAAAAATGAAAAAGATTCTTAATTAGGATACATTTTTCTATAGTTGGTACTAAAAGAAGAAAACAAAATTGATAATTAAAGAATGGCAGCATTTGGAAGTTGAAATGTCGATTTTTTCTTGTTTTTAACTCTAGCAGGCTAAAAAAAAATAGAAAGAATAATGATTTTGACATCATTCTAGTACGGGTTATAGTGGCACATGTACTTCAAGGTACACGCCAAATTTGAACGAAATCGGTCAAGTAGATCTTGCGATATCATGGAAACCATTTTGAGAAAACGCATTTAAACAGAAGGATCAGACCGTTTAAACAGGTATAGTTTGACCGAACAATACGCACGCGTTAATTTTAGGAGATCAATGATATGTCGTTGAATGAATTTTTAGTATTTTAACCATGTTGTTCTACGTTACTATGGTACTGACGAACGTTTCCCTTCTTTTTTCTTCGTTTTCGTGCCCCGAGTATCCGTGTATCGGCTGCACTTGTGGGCGTATGGCTTAAATGGACGTTGAAAACCGTAAGCCCTAATAAACGGTGTTGGGGTTGATCGAGTTTCTTCAATCCGGGGTGCTGTAATTCGAGCTTTAAGCGAGGAATTGCTGCTGCGCGAACTTTTCTCTTCGTTTTTCCCTCCCGGGTTTCCGGGCCGACGAGCTGTCTTCTTCCCCGAGAACCGGGTGGAAAGTGCTTTCAGTTACGCGCTCGCGCGCGCGCCTAACTCGCTCGCATAGCTGTTTCCACGTAACCGTCCATAGAAAGAGCAGAAGGTAGAACAAGAGGAAGGAAGCCAGCGTAACGGAAGCACAACAGGCGAGGCAGGAACACGCGGACGGGAAAGAGCGAGAGAGAAAGACCGAAGGAGTGATCGATGGGGTGGCGTCCAAGCGTGTCTAAATAATTAGCTGTCTCTGTTCCGACCCCACACCGTTTGTAGCGGTCGCCCTATAGATAATACACCGTACACGATGCGTGTATTCACTGACTGTGCCCTCGTTGAAGAAGGATGGGACAGGGAACGGGGGTGTAAGGGAGCGAGAGAGAGACTCGTTTATAACGGGGGAAGAGAAAAAGGGACGGGAAAGGGAGACACTGCGTGATTTGCTGTGCCGGCCGAAATCATGAATCATCCGTGTCGCGTATGTAAAATTCACGGAGATTCACGACGCGATACAATTTCGTGCAGTTTTCGCAGCTTTATGGGTAAATTCGACGCTCGTATTTCACGCGTCGCTCGCGCGTAAAGTAGAAAGAGGGAAGAAGAAAATTCGTTCTTCGCGCGACGACCATGCAATTCGACGTTCGCGCAATTTCGCTGGATGACGATTTTTCGACGGGTCGAAGAACCGTCAGTTTCGAGAAACATCTGCTACCAATAACGATAAAAACATTTTTAAGTTTCTTTTTTTGTTTTATTCAGCCGCATTGTATATGACGTACAACGAACGTTGTCCCGGGCCGTAAAGCCACCGGCCACTTTGCTCGTCCATCTTGGAAAATGCAATTTAAGGTTTTCTGCAGCGACCTTATTATCTTCCTTTGTTACATTTATTTGCTTTAAATTACTACTGGTATATCTTTTTTTCTTTCGTAAGGTAGCGTCGACTACAGGGGTTTTTTTAAAATGCATTTACTAATTTGGAGACTTCGTTTGTGTTGCTGAGTATTAATTCGTGGTTCTCGATTTTGTTATTATAGTTATTGTGTTAGGTTCGTGTGTCCAGATTCTTAGACTTCCGTAAAGTAGTTTGTAATTTTCTAGCTGATGAGACTGGAATAGTTTTGTAACTCATCTCTATAGCAGACCCTGCCTTAGACACTGGAACATTCAATGGCCGGGCACTTGTGAGAAAGACAGGTTGAGTGTAGCCTTGCGTTGGCGAGTTAGGGAAGTTTCACCCACAGTTTCTTTGGTTGATTTTCGAATTCGATGCAGTTACGTCGGTGTCCTATCGATTCATTGTTGCTCCCAGTTCTCCTCGACTGCTTCCTTAAGATAAAGTTGATCGGACGAGGACTGTAAATTTTATAACCATAGAATCAAAAATCAAAGATGCACTCAAATTAAAGTATTTAAATTCGTAGATAAATTAAGGGATGTCTCGCGAAAAATATTACAGAACGGTTGAAACGAAATCAATTTGTTTCAGTTATCAAAATAATCATCGTTTAACAAACATTTGAGCAACATCGAACGTAGTCAAAAGCTCGTATGCTCCGCTCCATTTTAAGCTTCGTTTCTTCCAACTATTTCAAGTATTTAGAACTTGAAATTTAACCCCTTAAATATTTCTCGAGTTAACCAAGAATGATCTGTTTTCTTCATTGGAGTTGTTTCTAAGCTATATAAAAATGCGATTTTTGTTAATTACAATGTTGTATCTAACGTACAATTTGAAGGAAAACAAATATTGTCATCCCTTAAATCGTTCGATTAAACAAATATCGTTTTTCAAATCAGTCAGACTCGGGCATGAGCGTTGAGGGGTTAACGAGGAGGAATCTTTTGACAGCACATCGATCGGTTACTTTTTCCCTTTACAGTATAAATGTCGTGAAAGTTTTCGCCGCGAGACGTTCCATTAAAACAAGGAAGAATTGACTTATCCCCGGTGGTCGTCGGTGCATTTCAAAAGGCAGCCACCGATATATTCCCTGGGTCGAAGTATTGCATCTGTGGGTTTGAATCTCGTGTCCGACGTGCCTCAGCGTTCAAAACATAGGCTGTTTGCTCGGAGTTGCCTCTCAATGCGTCAATCGTTGGCTCGATCGTTATTGCGAAAGAACAGTAAACGTAGAAAACGCCGTGCCAGATTTATATCAGTCGACGATATGTATGCAAATGACGCATGCGGCCGCGTATTGTTCCAAAATAGTGCTATTGTTATTGCTCGCCAAAAGCGTCGCGGAAAATTAAAAAAGAACACCGTCCGGTCCGGGAGGGTTAGAAACTTTGCAAAATAAAGTGCACGACCATTTATCCGAGTTCCAGAAAATCAGAAAATTCTTGAAACTGGATAATTCGCAGATATAAATTATATCTGGGTGGTGCACTCCTGGTAGGAAATAACTTTAAAATAATTTGCTTTGTAATTTAAAGGGACCAGAGAGTTCTGTCCAATTATTTTCTTTTATTTACTGTGTAAATATCATTTAATATAATATATTACTATTATCCACGTATAAATCCACGTTTTAAATTTACGAGATACCATGAATGAAAATTAATTTATTTACAGCAGCGTTGCCTTGTATTACCAATCCTGTCAGTGTCGTTCGATTAACAGCGAATAGAGGCGCTACTGAAAGTCAACTTAGTCCGTTAACAAAGACGCATTATGTCCGTCCGTGGACAGGATAATTTATAAATATCTACGAGGAGAGTTTACGCGTTGGGATAACTATTTACCAGGGTCCCGCGACACTTTCTCTTGCAGATTTTGTTTCGAGCATTGAAACGGTTAACCGCCAGAATTTATGGGCCTGGTGATCCTGGAAGTGTTCAGATTTAAGCAGTTTATCACTCCCTTGTCCTCTCTCTGTCTCTCTGTCTCTCGCTTTTAGCAGTATGCTGATTAACGCCGTTCCAAAAAGAAGACATACGCGGTGACCCAATAAGATAACCAAAGAAATCAAGCAAAATTACTTCGTACGTGCGCAGGGTACGCGAATACAAACTCTAAATTTGTACGAAATTCTTGCGACAAATCTCACTGTAGAAAACGATAGTGCAAAGTATCCTTCGAAATATTGTGCTAAATATACGCGTATTCAGGGAATATTTAACCCATTAGCATGTGGCTGTTAATTTGCTTTACTAGTATCGTAAAAAAAAATCCTTTTTCGAATCTTTCCACAGCGAATAATTCTAGACACTGACGAAAATAGAATAACCTCAAGATGTTTGGACATACTAAACAAATACACGATGTAGCTTTACCAGTATACCTGAAAATTAGATTACAATGTCGATGGACTAATATTTCTATTCTTAGAGTCATTTTAGAATGGTAAATTATTTTATAATACTTTTGCTAATTACATAACATCTATTATAATTTTGACACTATCTATATTTATAAACACCGTGTTCTATGAGCCTTGACGTCGTCTTAGCATCCTCCTCTTTCATCGAAACCTTCCTAAACTTTACCCTGCGCCATTACTCCCACTCCGATTTCAAAACCATTAAAACCGTATTCAATATTGCAGTTGCAGCTGATTCCAGATCTGCACCAATTTCACTGCTAGTCGAAACTCTGGTACAATTTCAAATTCAAACACTAGTCACGCGTTGAATATCCAAGTTGACGAGTTCAACAAACTCTGTTACCGAACTAGTGGTTCATTTATTTTCTTGCGTGCATAACAAAAAAAAATGTGGAATACATTAAAGGAACGAAGGAAGAGTCGATCGAGAGTTTTAAATTTTCTACGACACGGTCTTCGAATTTGGAAGAGTTCCATTAACGAAGACTATTTTTAAGGTCGTAAACCGAACCTTATAACGCAATCGTTAATAGGGAGCGAATAGACTTAAATTTAGGAAGTTACATCACCGTTGTTTCGAGGAAGAACTATCGGAAAGAATTTAAACTTTTATGAAATAATCCAATTTTTTCTACTTACACGACTAAATACATCAGCGAATCTTTGGAAACATTAAATAATTAACGCTAGAAATTTTCGATCAACATTTTTTAGTATACTCTCTGACATTTTCCATTTTACCTCAAATTCCCGCGGAAACGAATAAAAATGGTTCTATTTTTCTAGAAGAAAGCAAAATATTCTTTCGAATCGAATAAAATTAACAGAATTCGATAAATCACTCCGTCGAATCGAGTCTTACCACTGCTCGCTGTTTCTACTTTCGACAACGTCCGAGCTCTACGCCATTGCACGTGTGCTCCAAGAAATTTCAAACTCGATTCTCTCGAGAACGAAGCCTCGTACAAAAAAATTGTATTCGACATTTTCAACTTAGCTTCTCCCATAGAATCAGCAACTTCCCAATCCGACCATTACTCGCTGTTTCTACTCCCGACGAGGTCCGAGTTCTACACCATTGCAAGCATTCTCCAAGAAATTTCAAACTCGATTCTTTCGAAAACGAAGCCTCGTACGAAAAAATTGTATTCCACGTTTTCGATTTAGTTTTTCCCACAGAATCGACAATCTCTGGATCCGTACCATAATCATTGATACGCCTCAATATATTAGGATTTAAAAATTCGGAGAACACCAGAAGTACGCGTTCCTTCGATATTTCTCTACGAAAATGCATTCTGCCCTTAATAATTTCTTTTCTTTGGGCTCGTGAAACGCATAGGCGTGTCGAGAATCGTTTCCAGGGGGCAGTGCGTCGAGGAATCCTTAAGCGCGTGTATCGTGTAACATGTTGTTCGACTTTTTCACTGTTCGATCAGCCGGTCTGGAGGCTCGATACAATCGTTGCCGGGCTAGAATCGGTAATGCTCCGACGTTCGCGGCTTATACGTCGCGCGAGTCGTCGGGTAATGTGCAAATCAGGCAACATAATGGGCCATTATGCAGGATCGATGCCATGGAAGGGCTGTTGTGCGCCGCGCGGGCGACGCTTCACGGACCGTACACACTCTTGCATATGCAGATGGTCGCGTGGGTGTGCCCGTGCCACACATATTGTCTGTGTACACACACGGTACAGGCGGGCTTACCTCGCACACTCTCCCGTCTACCATATAACGTAGCACGAAGCCAGACGCTTAGATGGTCGTGTTCGCAGCCGTAACCGAAGACTCGCGCCCCGTGAAATTAAAATCAACCACCTTTAACGGTGCAATCTCCGTCTCCCACCTACGGCGGGATCCTCTTTCGTCTGGCTCTTCTTTTCGACGTTACTGACACGTTGCCCCGCGGAAAGTGGAAGATTAATGGAAGATTCCTAGACCTCGACTACGCAACAGCGGTTGCGCGAACGTAAATGTATTTTTTCCTGACGGCTTTCTCGCAAATGAATCCGCGGAGATCAAATATGCTCGACGATTATGAAACCGTACAACGCTGGCAGAGCCTGTCCGACGCCACTGGGCAAAGCTAAAAGCGACGTTACGGATACAACAAACATTTCTCCAGGCAAAAATTGAGGGTAATTTCATTTTTATGCATCGGTGCATCTATAAAGCGGAAGAAAATCCTTTTCTCGGAACACGGAATTCTATAAAGATTGTAGTATTGCAGGTTTTTAATCTCTATGAATGCTGGGTACTTTTCTACTTAGTATTTGTATAAGTTTATGGTATCCACTTTGAGTCACTATACCTTCATGAAAACTGCAAAATTGCGTTTTAGTTCCATGTTCGACGAACCTTGACTCCTACCACTCTTAGCTTTACTAAGGGGTGAAACCCTCTACTAAACACTTGAATACTCTAGCATGTAGCAACTCAAAATTCGCGTTGATCTGACTTCTTTGTGTCTCAATAATTATGGCTCTGTAGCAAGGAATAATGTCATGTAGTAGGTCATTGAATTTGTCTCAACAAACGCTATCATATTATTAACAAAAAAATATATGGTCCTATGTAAAAAAAATTGCTTGGCTTTAAAATCTTCCCCATCACTCTACCTATACAAAAATTACACCACATAATTTGCCCCTTTAAATAAAACAACTTTTGTAAGAGCACTTTTTTGATACCTTCAATACCTCATGAGATATTTCACCATTCGCACTTAAACGTAACGCCCTGTACATGTGAGTAATTCGCAAGCCAAATCGATTGATTTCAGTTGTTGAATTTTGTTTAATTTTAGTATCAGAACCCTCAATTGAGCCACAACTTTTTATATAGCATATAACCGGACAAAAATGCTATTAAATAGTTCGAGTGAGAACTAGACTAGAATTTTTAGAAATAAATTTTTCGAAAAATTTTCAATTTTAGCGTACAACCGCCAGATTAAAAATTGCATGGTTAATATTCATTCTATTTTTCCTGCGTTTTATGACACGTTAGTTTTAATTTGAACGAAAAATCGTTTGTTCTTCTATCGAGTGTTCGATTTTGACGCTTGGTGAATTTGTCCCGGTGCGAGATCCGGGCACCTAGCAAACAGAATCAAACAACGATTTATGTGGCGAGCGAGCATCGGTAGGATATAAAAATATAGCCGTGGCCGTACGCCAGGGTCACGATAAGTCGGACCCACGCAGAAACGTCAAAGATTACCTCGATGTCGTCGTACATAACGTGGTAGGCGTTCCTTGTTATAGGTGGGTAGGTACGATCAGCGTTAAAGTAACGACGTCTTAAGATGTATGTAAACGTCTCTTATCGAGTAAAGCAGGCAGGCGTCGTCGGACTCGCACCCGCGGCAGTTTACCCGTTGGATTACCACAACGAACTATCCACCATTCTCACTTACTCTCTATCTCTCTCTCACTCTCTCTCTCGGTCTCGTGATTGTCGTATCGACAAGCTCCATTTATTTTGTATGCGTATCGGTGCACACGATGTTGATTGTACGTGAGGCACAGGCTCTCCTACGGATTACACCGGTTTCCACGTACGGGTGGAAAAATTCTAGCGCGAGCGCGTCTACTTACGTACCTGATTACAGCCAGATTACGTAAACACTCTTTTCTCCCGCATCGATTGGAATCCGTGCTCCCCCGTTTGCCCGAAGAATCGTAATTTCGTTCCACTTTCTTTGTCGAAGGTTGCTCGCTGGCCCGCGCGCCACGCGGAGACCAACGTCGAAGCGAGCGTGTTGCTACGTTGGACGATAAATCAGCCGGAATTTTTCGCTAGAATATTTATCGGTGCTCCGAGAGAGCTGCTGGTTGTTTGAAATATCCTCCTCGGGGGGGCACGCGTCGTAAATAATGGTGCGACCGATTACGAAATTATCGATTTCCATCGGTGTCCGTGGCAGTGCACGGTTAGATCTTATCTCCGAATCCTGTACATGGTCCCTGTCCGGGGTGAATTGATACCGTAGCAGCGATTCGAGAACGTGTCATGGTGGCTGGGGGCCGACTTTCGACTAACCAGATTCGCCTATTTACGCGTGGCAAACTTCCCAGCCGCGTTACAGTAATGATTCGTAAAATGAACTCCTGACGTGATACGTAAGTTCAACATTTTTATCCTTTTCAACCTGGGGGAATCACCCTTAGAGCCGTTGCAGCGTGAAAAACGACATTTGAAAAACGATATAGTAATGATTCTTAAAATGAACCAGTCGTGATTTATAAGTTGAACGTTTCCATACCAACTGGAGGTATACTTCGAAACCAGTGAAGCGTGAAAAACGACATTTAAAACACGATACATATCTGCTGGTATCGAATTTCGTCTCTGTTGTACGAAAGATGAACATGTTGACCCTGAGCAGTGTTCATCTTAAGAATCATTACTGTATCTGTGATTTGCGACGTCCATGTTTATGATTTCTCGTGCAAACCTTTATACGCAATAGTAAGCAAGTAATTGAAAGAAAACGATTGCTTATCCATAAAAATAATAAAATAACTTGATAAACAGAAAATAGTTCAGAAATGCCAAAGTGAATAACAGAGAAAAACGAAGAAAAAGAAGCCTAACAGGAATGAAAGAATAACAACAATTAATAATATTCAAAGTCTGAAAATTTTTGCTATTCTTGTCCCAAATGTACATTTACAAAGTAAAGGAATGTAAATTGATCGTCTTTGTTGCAAAATTTACATAGAAAAATGTGTTGCTGTCTCTTGGAAATACATTTCTCAAAATGGTGTGTTTTTGGAACGCATCGGGTAGATCCAAACTCTCGGGCATGATCGAATTCTAATCGAGAGATAATTAAAACAAGCGTAATTCGGTTCAGCTCGGATACAATAATTTATCCTTCTCCACAATTTCAGTTTGCTGGATGTTTCATCTATAACGTAGTTGCGCAATAAGATACTTAGGGTTGCGTGGCGTGTAAGCCGATTTGGTAGTCGCATCATGGTGCGTTCCGAAACGCTAGCGAAAGGGGATTAGCGATCATCGTATCGAACATTCATATATACGAACCGATCACTTTCCTACGCGAATGCAGTTACGTTAGTTTCGTTTATAACTGTTTGCAAATCGAAGACGTTGGATTATTTTGAGCAGCCGTAGTAACAACTGAGGAGCCTTTGTGCTAGACGAAGGCTTCTCTACTTTGTTTATTCTGTCAGCGTGAATTGCGAATAGCAAGGTTCAACAAAGATTATGTTAACAAATTTTATAATTAACTCAAACGGATCGTTTTGAAAATGGCGATTTGAAATTTTTGGGAAAGATAACGTCTAATAAAGGGGCAAATAGAAATCTGAGAAAAAAGAATTTTTTAAAAATGCATCCCTATCGAGAAATCTTTCGTGCGGTTCGATTACTTATTTTATCGCGGTTGCTAGGTTTGCGAGTTTTTGGTGCAATAATAATATTTTCCGCGGAACGAGGAATTAAAACGGAAGGTACGGAAAGTAACGAGAATGTAACGCGAGGTTACGCGGACTTCCCGGACCGAACAAAAAATTAAAACGAGAAGCCCGGAAATAATGAGAAAATAACATACGGTTACGGGGAAGTTCCCGGGCGTTTTTCGAGTCACGGAGAAGATCCAATAGTCGTTGGAATTGGCACCAGGAAACTGTAACGTTTAGCCGTGAAAAAGTCGTGCTCCGAAAGCGTAAGGACTTTTGCTCGTTCGCCTCCTGTCGTGGTTGTCGTCTTGGTCGTCGTCTTCCCTCCTCGCGCTTTTTTCCTTTTTTTCGGCGCACCAGCAAATTCTCCGTCTCCGACGTTACCTCTACAATTCACCGGACGTACTGGCAGCACCATTGCTTCCCCGGCGTTCTCATAAATAACCTCAGAACGTGCATTATTTCACTTCAACCGCGTCGTGAGTTTTGACTTGCGACAGTGAAATACGGGCTGGCTGGTAGACTCTCAGGTGCTACCACGATCGAGTGACGAAAGAAGTGTTTACGACTGTAGCGCTCGTTTTTAAAAGAAACACGGTGTGGGACGTCCCTCCGGCAGGATCGTCGATTTACTTTCACCGGGGCGCGACATTTCGTACTCGATTCGAATCCTGGTTCAAAACGTGCTGTTGAAACCGACGATACGACCAGGGGTTAGATCTTCTTAACCCTTTCACTTAGAAACTTGTATACACTGTTCATATGTCACCGGACATTTTGCTCGTCCTCCTTGGAAAATGCAAATTAAGGTAGAATTTTCTGAAGTGACTTCATTGACTCCCTTCGCTATATTTCTCGTACAATCTTACTTATTGCATATTTACTTGATTTTATCTTACATTAAAGTAGTAACTTGTCTTAATCAGTTATTTATTAACAATTTACGTTAAATTCTACTAATGTAACGATACGTATACGCTCCCTAATTAAAAGAAAAGTCGTAAAGAGTTTAAATACAAACATATACAATCAGCATCCGTATATCTATCATTAAACGGTAATCAAGTTTCCGTTAACGACATTCCCCCATCCGAATTTTTGGAACTGTTAGTTTAGTCCCCGAAATCGGTTAAAATCGACGAGTGTCGACGTGAACGTTCAAGTTGTAACAAATCCTTCGCTCGCGACGTCGTCGAGGAGAATCGTTCGCAATATTTCCTAGGTGGCAGACGATAGCTCGGGAAAAATATGAAAGTTGGAGTCACGGACTTTGGAATTCAGTTATCTGCGAGGCATCGTCCCATGGGCGCCCGCCACGCTCAGGGGCAGTCGTTTCCTACGTGCTAACGTGGCTTACGGAGTCGCGCGCGTGATGTGTTTCGGTCGACGTCTAAATCAAAAAGAATATTTGCATCGATAAAACTTGGCTGGAATTCGGTCTTCTTTGATGCGGACTCTCCGGAGAGTTGCCTTCGGTTGATTTCGTAGCGAAAGTTCGCCGTTGCCGGGGCGCGCCAGGAATACCACGGTCACCGCGATCTCCCCATGTACCTGGACAGGCGTGAAATTCTCCTCCGGAAGGAAACATGTTCCTCGTCAAAAATCGGCTCGCGCGACGAAGAGTAACACACTTTTCCACGGCTTTGTTCTACTCGACGTCTCTTCGATTATCTGTCATCCTTGTTGCGCGGGAACGAGATACATATTGGCAAATCCATCCGAGCGCTCGAAACAAGTACCCGTAAGTTCACCCAAAGGCTACTTTAGATGCTAATAATTAGGCTGCGGATGTTTGTGCATTCATGGGAAATTTTAACTCTCAACAATATAAGAAATACTTAAAGTAAGATATGAATTTTTATATTTAAGGGTCGAGACAACCCTTTACAGAATTCCCACTTCGTTCATTCTTGTTGAATATTTATTTCCTAATACGACAGAGTTTCGACCAAAGTATGTACTTAATTAATGTAGTTTTACAAAACGAAAATGCTGTTCTTAGCTTGACGGTTTTCTGCTAACTGAGCTTGAGGGGTGCAATAGTCCTCCTCAGGTAGTAGTGATCTTTGCAAGGGAGGGAACTGCACCGATGGATGCAAATTTTCATTAAAAATACATGCGTGGAATGCTTATTTCCAACAATTCTATTAATAAAAATACGAATTTGCATTAAGATCCGCAGTCTACTACTTATTTAGCGAATCGATTTAGTAACGAGTACGTCCGGTCTTAATTTTGATCTTACATAAAATTAATATAAAAATGTTGTAACGCGGGAAGATTTTTCCGTGTTGTTTCCGTGCGTTCGTTTTGTCGAAAGTTTCAGCCTTTGGAGGTATCCCATCCGAGGCGGTATTTAAACAGGATGCCGATTGTGTTTGTAATTGAAAATCAAGGGGGATACTAACTTTGTCGGTGTTTGAACAGCACGGCCAGAGAACGGAACAAGCATTCGTCTAATTGTAAGTAGGCGGAGACGTGGATTTTGACTTTCGTTGCGATTCATAATCTGTTTCGCGCGAGATCCAATGGAAACTCGCCACTGTTAGCGACGAAAGAGGCGGGAGTTAGGAAGGGAACTTTCTTAATCTCGGCGAAAACATTTCGCAACGGACCGGTTGATACCTGTGGGTATACTTCGGAAGAGATCTGTCTTTTATTCTGTTACTCGAAAGTTACGAGAATCGAGTGCAGTTTGAAACAGAAACGAGCTCTCTGTGGGTCGCAAACCGCAAACGGACGCCAAGTTTTTAAGGGTGTTTTCTAGCGGCCATTTTTTATTTTCGTTCCGTTATCGTTGTAAACGGTTACACCTTTTATCTTAAGAGCGAAAAAGAGATAAGGAGGAACGCCACGGAGAAGAAATTTAAGGGAGGAAATCGCTGTGACGGCTAAAAATAAAGGCAATTTTGAAGAATTTTTTGGACGAAACTGTGAAACTTTTTCTGATAAATGTTTAATGTTTTCGAAAGTACATTTCTTGAACTACTTCTGGGAAAAATTTTGTATTAAAATATTAGTTATTATAACCATAATAGGAACCACCGTGAGATCCAAAAATTTGTTAAAAACGGGTGGACGTGTAATTTTTCACTGCAAGTTGTGAAACAAGAAGTCATGCAATTTTCTTAAACTATAAGACAGTAGCTTCAATTGCACGTACGGGAATATCTCAAAAAATCATACAAAATGTTAAGTAAATTGTAGTAACAGTAACACTGTCTGAATTATATGTCATTAAACAAGTATCCTTTACGTACAACATGTACGTTTCAATTTGACTGGGGCATAAGTGCTCCAACAGTCTCGAAAGGTTTAATATTAAAAATTCTATGAAAAACAGGATGTATAAGTTTCTAAAATAATCAACACTGACTGAATTGTATATTATTGACCAAGGTTCCTTTACATACAGCATACACATTTAAATTTAACTGGGATATACGAGTCTTAACAGTCTCGAAAGGATTAACATTAGAAATTCTATGAAAAAAATATTTTAGGGGTCATTCTCAAAACCCTAAGCATTGAAAAGAGATAAAAAACAATTTCGATTCTTTCAAATTCGTCATAGTGGTTTCCCTCCTTGATATAAAATCCAGAAAACAACGAATGGTGTAGATTATTTGAAGAAATTAGATTTCTAGCGAAACGAGTCGAAACAAATCCTGTGCACGTACTCCAACACACTATGGGGGAACAATTTTTTCAAACCTCTAGAATACCTCTTTATTCCTTATGCAGACCACCATAACCTTTTCCAGGAGCCTTGCCAATAAGTTTGACCACTGGTTGGGAAGCTCTCCGCTGTTGTTACGAATCCATTGCTAGTCAGAAGTAACTATTCGTCCCAAGAAAGATTCTATGTCGCTTCTGTTCTACAATGAAGTCCTTCAGTTCGCGCTGCACCCACTTGTTCAGTTTCTTCACGTACTCCATTGTCTTCGAGCGTCAAGAGACAGTCGCAATTCATACTTCTGCGCCCATTGCCAGTGCCCGAACAGTGGTCTACGGATTAGCTTTTAGCACTCGGATGCTCTTCGTTAACAACGCAACGAGTATTCCTCGAGGCCCGTTTTTAAGATTAAAGCTTCTCACAGTGGAACAATTCGTATATTTATCCTCCCCGAACGCGGCATCGATGGTTTTGGCAGCCAGAATTGCGTGCTCCGGTCATAACTTAAATTTATACCAGAAGGTTATGCGTAACGCGAGTCGAGCTTCGTACAACCAGTCGAGAAGATAATTTTGCAGTAAAATTTCATCGTCTATTAAGCCCAGTAAGCTTGACTATTCTAAGCAAAACAAGATGACGGCGCAGATAGCTCCCCAGATATCATAGGCGACGTTCAACCGACCGAAAACGCGATATTTCGTGCGACTAATACTTGGGTTAAACGTGGAATCGTTCAACGTATTTATAAATAATTAATAGTATGGCTATAGATAGTAATTTTGACCTATTACAGAATTTAAGTGAATTTTTTATTTCATTCGCTTTAAATACTTTTCTTAAAAAGTGGATATATTTCAGAATTCGTTCAACTTATTTATAAATAATTAATAGTATGGCTATGGATATCAGTAATTTTGACTTGTCACGGAATTTAGAAAAATTTTTGATTTCATTTAATTGAAATACTTTTCTTAAAAAGTGAATATATTTCAGAGCTTGTGTGTTGTATAAGAGGAGTAATAACTTATATTGCATGGAAGTCTAGTAATTTATAATAAACAGTAATAACTAGACTGCGGATGTTTATGCATTTATGGGGAAGTTTAATTCTCAGAAAGCTACAGAATGCATTTAATATACAAAAATATAAGAAATACTCAAGTTTAGGGGTTGTGAGAACCCTTTGCAAAGCTCTCATTTCGTTAATTTTATTAATATAAATATGTATTTGAAAAATTGAAATATACCAATGGGAAAGCATTCGACTGGGGTTAGGTCTGGTAACGTCGAAACTTGCGATGATTAAAACCAACACAGGGGGGAGAAATAAGTTAGAGTCCGAAAACGGCGTTCCCCCAAAAATGGAAGTTTCGCGAGCGTCACGGATCTCTTAAAAGTTTCCCCTGTCGGTTTATGGGGGCCGTTTCGCCGGATACGTTACTGGATGGTCTCTATCAAGCACGCCCGGAGAGAAGTTCTTACTCACGAGGAATAACTAAAGGGTGCAAGGGCGACATCAGAGGGACGAGTCTATGCGGAGGACAGAAGGTGTCGGTGGGCCAGGCTAACGACTTCCTGATGAGGCAATGTAAACCACAACTTCTTCGTAATGGACTCCCCTGTCCTCCGATATCGTCCTTAAAGTGGCTTTGCAAAGCTGCGCACCCATCGTACGGTGGCTGAAACGTTGCACGAAGCTTGTCACGGCTATCAGAGATATCGGTACAATTTGTAGCTTTCTCTCTCGCTCTCTCTCTTGTGCTCTCGTCCTTTTCGACTTACCAACACGTTCAGAGTTTATCCTACGTACGCCTTCGTTATTCCATAAACGATAAGAAATCTTAGAGGGGGAAAAATCTGTGTCAGAGGCTGCGACGTGCCTCGAACTCCAGCAAAGAGGCGTGCAACCATAGATTAACAAATACATTGTATTACTTTCCCACGTTTTCCAAAGTTTATTTAATATTAATTCCAGCTTTCGCTTCTTATCACTTTTACTTTCCAATTTCACTGTTAAGCATTTAAAATTATTTTTAAATATTTCTTTTCCATTATCGAAGAACTAGTTTTGTTTAAACGACTGAACTTTGAACGGTTGCATCGAAAACTGAATGTTTCTATTAGACTTGAAGAAATGTAAATATACAGTGTGTTTGGCCACACCTGGGAAAAATTTTAATGGAAGATTCTAGAGACCAAAATAAGACGAAAATCAAGGATACTAATTTGTTAATTGAGGCCTCGTTAAAAAGTTACAGAAACATTTCCAGCCATACAGTATATTTTCGGTACAGAATTTTTTTTCTCGAAAGTGCGTAGGATTTTGGGAGTATGTCTGTTCACCAAAAATGATTGTAATTGACCCCCACAACAGAAAATAATTTTTTTAGAATGATTTGAAATTTTTTAATTTTGTCGAAAAATTTGTCCACCTTCCTGAATTTTTTTCTCGAAAATAGGTAGAAATTCTATTCCCCAAAAATGATCGTAATTTATTGAAATCGATTGTAGATCGAGAGCGCCACGTAGTTGATCGATGAGGGCGCCACCAAATGTAAGCGGATGCGCCATTTTTATTCGTTAGTTCGTCTCGTGACACGTGCGGGAGATGTATTGAAATATAGTTCTGCTTATAAAAGGTTAACCACGGGTAAACTCTTACCCTGTTCAACTCGTGCCATATATCTCGTCAACAGGTTATGGGCCCAGGTAATCGTGATTAACGGTGAACAGAAAATCGGTAAAGTAGTGAATTGCTGTGTCGTGAACGTGTGGAATAAAACGACAGAAACATGGTGAACTTGTGCAAAATCGAAACCCTTAATAGAGATAATTGTGATACTTGGAAAGTGCAAGTGGAAGCATTATTAATCAAGAATGATTCGTGGGATTATGTGAACGATACGTGTATGAAGCCTGAATTAGTCGCCGGAAACCTAACCTCTGAAGCGGCGGTAAGCACGTGGTTAAGAAACGACAGCAAAGCGAGATCGGATTTGATATAATCGATTGATTCATCTGAGCTTAAACAGGTAAGCGGTTGTAAAACTTCACGTGTATTCTGGTTAAAGCTAGCGGGAATATATCAATCGACAGGCAGGAAAAGAAACGCTATTAAAAAAACTAACCTTGCCCGTATGCAAGAAGATGGCGACGTTCGCGAATACGTTCGCGAGATGTATCGAAATATAGTTTCGCTTATAAAAGATTAAACACGTGAAAACTGTTTCTTTCATACCATGCTCGACTCCTGTCACGTACCTCATTAACATAATTGACCCCGGAAACTAAAAATAATTTTTTCAGAACGATTTAAAATTTTTTAATTTTGTCGACAAATTTGGCTACCTACTCGAATTTTTTTCTCGAAACTGGTTAGAATTTCGGGGGTATGTCTATTCACCAAAAATTATTGTAATTGACCCCCACAACCGTAAATAATTTTTTTAGAACGATTTGAAAATTTTTTTTATCGTCAAAAAATTTAAGCACCTACCCCCTGTCGATTTTTCTTAAAAATTCGTTTTTCATTTTTAGTAATTTTGTTTGACGCCCTACAGAAAAGTTGTTTAATACTTTTTTGTAAGTACTCATGGGCTCTACCTCAGAAAAAAGTTTCATTGAAATATATTCACTATTATAGGAGTTATGGCTGTTTGAAAATTGGACCATTTTTATGAGGTTTTCCCCATTTTACGGTGTCAAGGAACAACTTTTCGAATATTTTTGGAATTTCTACACATTCTCCATCAAAATACGCGTAGTTTGCTTTTTTAAACGTCAAAATCGTCCAATCCGTTCAGGAGTTATGATGTTTTAAAGATTTGCATGAAATCTCGGACGAACATTTCTGGCCTTACATTAGATTTTCGGTAAGGAATTTTTTTCTCGAAAGTGCGTAGGAATTCGTGGGTATGTCTAATGACCAAAAATGATTGTAATTGACCCCTGCAACTGAAAATAATTTTTTTAGAACGATTTGAAATTTTTTCATTTTGTCGAAAAATTTCACATCTCCTCGAATTTTTTTTCTCGAAATTGGATAAGATTTCGGGGGTATGTCTATTGACCAAAAATGATTGTAATTGACCCCCACACCAGCAAATAATTTTTTTAGAACAATTTGAAAATTTTTTTTTTTGTCAAAAAATTTAGGCACCTACCCCCGGTCGATTTTTATTAAAAATTCGTTTTTCATTTTTAGTATTTTTGTTTGACATCCTACAGAAAAGTTGTCTAATACTTTTTTGTAGGTACGCACGAGCTCTGCTTCAGAAAAAAGTTTCATTGAAATATATTCATTATTGTAGAAGTTATGACTGTTTGAAAATTGGACCATTTTTATGGGGTTTTCCCCATTTTACGGGGTCAAGGAACAACTTTTCGAATATTTTTGCAATTTCTACACATTCTCCATCAAAATACGCGTAGTTTGCTTTTTTAAACATCAAAATCGTCCAATCCGTTCAGGAGTTATGATGTTTTAAAGATTTGCATGAAATCTCGGACGAACATTTCTGGCCTTACATTAGATTTTCGGTAAGGAATTTTTTTCTCGAAAGTGCGTAGGAATTCGTGGGTATGTCTAATGACCAAAAATGATTGTAATTGACCCCTGCAACTGAAAATAATTTTTTTAGAACGATTTGAAATTTTTTCATTTTGTCGAAAAATTTCACATCTCCTCGAATTTTTTTTCTCGAAATTGGATAAGATTTCGGGGGTATGTCTATTGACCAAAAATGATTGTAATTGACCCCCACACCCGCAAATAATTTTTTCAGAACGATTTGAAATTTTTTAATTAAATGTTATGAATAACTTTTTAACGAAGTCTCAATCAACAAATTAGTATTCTTGATTTTCGTCTTATTTTGGCCTCTAGAATCTCCTATTAAACTTTTTCTCAGGGGTGGTAGTCACGTTTGCCACGCAAGTAAAATAGTCTTGACGGAGAACGTGTTAATTTAGTCTTATGGCGTTCGAATAACGACAGAGGCAAAGATTTATGACTCTGAAATGCTTGAAGCGCTGACTGCTCGAATAATCTGGAGGATCGAACATCTGGTAGAAAAAATGATTCACGCTATGCAATAATTATATTTATCTGACTCTCGTAGTGATGCAATTATCGCTCGTATTTATTTATTTAAAAGCATATTCTTCGAACAAGAGTAAGCCTTGGGAGAATGATGCTTCTGTATTTCACGAGTCTCGATTAAGTTTAATTTCAAATACTGTTGAGAATAAAAGCAAGTTTAAATTTTCGTTGCTGGAATACAGTCGTGGCCGATCGTGTCACGACCTTCCTTGCAACTTTAATTCGTCCCGCGATCCGTTCAATGGCGGAAATTCGTCGCGACTGCCTACGGAGCGTGCACGACTTTATAGAAAATTCTTAATTGGATAAATATTTCCGATCACGAGCGCAAAGTGCTGCGCGAATAATGAACGCCGTCCTTGGTAAATTAATAAACTCCAAGGGGTTAGCCGGAGTAAGTTTGAACGGTATCAGGAAATCACCGGCAGTCCCGCGAATCACGATCGAAAACGAGGATGATTATACATTCGCAAGAAGTCCGGCAAAGCAGCCGCAACTTCTCGCGAGTGCACGTTTCGTCCAGTACTTGGACAGGCACTTAACGAGATAAGGTCGTAAAATATTCAATTGGACGAACGACTGGGTAAGCAGATACAGAGCTTTAAGAGTGGTTTCTTACGTGCCGAAACTTCGAATGTACTCGATCTTGTTTCTGCTTGTCAATGAAATGAAATTAATTTCTCTGTGTGCGGAGCTAACTTCCCGGCCGATTGATTCCGCCGTGGACTCTATACGAAATCAAATTTCCACCCGATAACCGAGCGGTCGTCTCATCGATCGTCGATTTTTCTCATTTTCTTACTCGACGGGGTCCAATTTTGTCTCGAAGATTCAGAAAACTGCAGCGATTCGTAAAATGAACATCGCTACGAGGTTAATATGTTTATAGTTTCTCACATTTCATTGGACTCCAAGAGGGATAGAAAGGTTCAACTAACGAATCACGTGTTCATTTTACGAATCATTACGGAATATCAAAATTTTCAGTAGTTCGACGGGTATTTCTTTTTTATTTATTCAGTGACGCGCATTGTCGATCTTATATAGTCTTCTTCGAGTACAAACATCATTCCTGGCTATACTTGAATAAGAGAACGCGAAATTAATTGAATCGCAAAAAGTACGAGACCTTGATTCACGAGTAACGAAAGAAAAAGATGGTTGTCCCACGAAAATAAACGTTTAATAATTTGCTAAATTATTATATAACGAAGATTGCAATCATCCACTGGTAGTAAGATTCCGGAACTCTGTTTATATATATATTTTTTTTTTAAGCCAGATCATGGACTCCACGGTTGCAGCTTCATAATAGGTGCAGCTTGGGTTTGAGCCCCGCCGGGACAAGCTTTCCATTTTCTTATTTTACGCTCCTCTTGAATTTATACAGAAAATGAGATTTCATAATCCACCCATCGTTCTGCCCATAAAAATTCGATGAGTAGAATAAAGAATCGCGTAGCAGAATATTTCAGTATTCCTTTCTTCTCGCAAAGTCGAAGTAATCAGTGTCAAATTGCTCTGTTCATTAAAACGTCATTCAAATCATTAATTTTCACTTGGCCCTCTAAGGAAGTTGCAAACAAATTGTAAATATAGAAAGACATGGATAATTTAGACGTTTTTATAGAGTATATTGTTTTTGTATCATTTTAAACCCAAATTTAATTTAAAAAGAAAGCTTTGAATGTGCATTCACAAGTTCCCAGCACACGTTTCAGTGGTTGTTATTAGCAAATGGCCATTTTATTAAACAGTTGCTATTTGATTAATTTCTGATCCTTTATTTTTGTCAACTTCATAAATCCTTCACGGAATTAGCCAGTTATAGAAGCGACGTGAGCTCAAGATTCTGTCAGGCGTCGGAAATTGCATCTCTAAACATTGTTTATTATTTGCATAAATCCGACATGCCGATATACCTCACTGGTTCTTCGTTGGGTTATGGTCGGCTGAGCGAGAAGGCCATGCCAATAATTCGATATGGCGACTATTAAACCGTGCTTTGGTGGTGTTACTTCTCTGTATGGCTGCCGACTGTTGTCAACAGTAGTGAACGTCAATTCCAGTGTACAGAAAGCAGTCGACACGCCAAAACCATTCAAATACCGCCGTTGAAGTTCTCCTTTGAAGACAGAATCTGTTTCTGTACTTCTTTCGGGCGAAGAATAAACCTTGATTTCACTTCTACGAGTGAGATTTTAAATAAAATAATCTTGTACTCGTCGCAGTCTCTAGTTTTATAACTAAATTAATTCTGAAGTGTTATTTGAATATTTAGAGGAAAATTGTAGTGATAATTGTATTTGATTTAACGTCTCCTTTATCGACCCTCTACTGTACGTGGAACAAATTTTTGATAAATTTTTATTTAATAATAGAAAGAGTACCTACTTTAATAATGGATGAAAATTGTACATTCTATTTTATAATTCTTAACAACATTTTCTACTGTATATGGAACAAATTTTTGATAAATTTGTATTTAATTATACAAAAAGCAGTCACTATTAATAATAGATCAAAATTGTACATTTTACAATTTTAATTATACATAATATTTTACGATACTTTCTACATTTCTAGTTAGTTTGATAATCTGACGAAACCTAGTCTCAACTTAAATGTTGATTAACTTAGAAATAAATGCACCAGCAAGAGAAGCAATAAATAATATACCTATAAGTATAATATTCGCAGCTTTCGTGGGACGTACTCTTTCTGCTATTGCTTTAAACAAAACATAATAAGAGATCGCTGGGTTAGGTTCCGGTCACAGTAATGGGGACACTTAGTAACCGGAAGTAACGCTACCAAAGCCCGGTTTAATCGTCGCCATATCGAATTATTGGCATGACTTGCTCGCTCATCCGACTATGTCCCAATGGATAACGTACATATAAGCTTCACTAGTGCGTCGTGTTTACGCAAACAACAAGCTATATGGATCTGTTGACGGATTGAAAAATGCAATTTCCGTCGTCTGGCGAAATCTTCAGCCGACGTTGCTCTTGAAATTGACAAATTCCGCGAAAGATCGCATTTGCGAAATTATTAAGAACAAGGAATCGGAAATTAATCATCGAAATAACATTTTTACTTAATTGTTTGATAAAATTGTCATTTGCTGAATAGCTCATGTATAATAATATTGTTACTGCATGAAAATCCACTTGTGCTAATGTAAATCATTCGGAAGTGAGTTGTGAAAGCTGTAAATACATATACAGAGATTGTTTAGTACATTGTATTAGTACGAAAAGGTTACACTGGATTTACGGGGTCTGCCATTTTAAGTTTTAATGTGATTATTTTTCAAACAAACTGCTTTTTGTTCATAATTACATCAAGCTCAGTTTGAAACTGTTTGGATGCTAGGAATATCTTTTCTATTGTCTATGTTTTCTTTTGCTATCTTTCGTTACTTCTAAATACTAGAACGAAAAATATGGATGCAAAGTTGACTGTTCTTATAATAGAGTATAAATTTAAGAAAGATGCGAAAAAATACTATTTGGAATAATTGGTGCCCATCACTATATTTCTAAATCTTAACATATATAATAAATTAAATGTTGTCTCATGTAATGCTAGGTTTACTGGGCCTATCAATTTTACATATTTCAGATTCCATACTCGAGATTATAAAACTCAGAAAAATTATTTGTCAGTATTTGACGTAGTCATACAAATCTATATTCTAATTGAAAGATGAACCTGTCAGCACAGTGGGTTTCAATAAAAATACGTGCAATCGATGTCCCCGTAAATCTAGCGTTATAAATACAAATAAAAAAATAATTCCATCGAATAAACAAAGGTGATATTTCGCCGATAAAGTCGAGAAGGTTCGAGAGCGTTAAGGGGTTAATAAAACCGAGGCCCAATGTATAATAAAGGGAGTCTTTCCGGTCCGAAACGTCGATGGAATCGATGGAAACGAGAGCTTGGTTGCAGAAAAAGGTCTCGGTGTACGTAGAAAGATAATTTTGTCCCGGAGAGATCAATCGATGAATTTTTCCGGCGGTCCCGGCGAACGTTGCAAGCCCCGAGGCCTCTGGGAAATTCGGTAAGAACCGAAGAAGAACGAGACAGACGAGCGAAAATCGCGTGGAGGGTAGAGAGAGAGAGAGAAAAAAAAAGAAGCGGAGGATCGACGAGCGAGGGTGCGGAGCACACGCGGATATATCGTAGCATGAATTATGAAACAACGTGTTTAATGACGCGCCGGATCCAGCCCACTGTAAATTTTCCACGAGGGGTTGAAGTTTTAAACCCTACTCCATGGCTCGCGTACCATTGTCATTCCTCTCGTACGACTTTCATTCCTGCGCCGTCTCGTCGTTCGCGAGAGAGCCCCTCATTGACTTTCCGCACACGTTCTTCTCCGACCGCCGCTTCCCGGGATACCAGGACACATTTTTCAGTTATTAGATACTCATTCCTAATTTTCCACGGTCCCTCCTCTTCTCCCTTACCCCGTTTATTTTCCCGTTTCCTCATTTTCTATTGTTCGCCACGACAGAAAGGACTCTCCTTCCCCGCCACGTCGAACCGACGCTTTCCTCCTGGAAATCCACGCTGATTCCACGGGATAGTAATTGGGCCCGTAATTCTCTTCTCGGATTCGGAATTTTTTATTTAACCCCTCTGTCGTACAATGACGAGGCTGAGCTTTGGTTTTTTTTTACTACGAAGGAAAGAGACGCGGTGACCGCCATTTTCTTACGGCGCGAGTCGTATTTTAAATTCTACATTGTTTATTATTGCCTCTAGGAAAGCTTGTGAAAATATTTCAAACATCATTCTACAAAGTTTCGTTTTCTATTACCTAACAAAGAAAGCCTTTCCTTGTTTCAAGACGAAAGAGATGATAGTTGGGGTAGTAGCCACCTAAGAAGCCTTTCTTTTATTTCAAGAATGAAATTCATATTTTTTTATATTTTATGGCGGCTTTCTATTATAGAAGAAAGCGAGAGAAAAGAATAGGTGGTAGGTGGAGCGCTTGCGAGAAAGACAAGAGCGTAACCTCCTAGTGGCGAACGCAGCAACTGTCGCCACACTGTCATGTTACGAATTTTATCTTCGTTAATCCAAAACTGTCGAATCAATTTAAACAATGATGGTTGTTTGCAAAAAGGAACGTAAAAAGGTTGATAGAAAAAAATCTATCATTGAATAAATAAGAAGAATTAGACTTTTTACTTTCGCGTTGAACATATATTTCAGTTATAAGAATCGTCTTGCATAATCTCTTTTCATTACCCCTTATGGTTCCGGAGTTTCCTCGATCTCGATTGTTTACGAATTTATTAACCGTCCAAGAGCACACGCCCGCGGAATAGAATCTTTTCACCTGTGATTCCGTGGCCCCTCTTCATTCTTCCCTTTTTTTCGTCCATGGAAAGTTCGATTCGTTTCGTTGAGCGATAATTAAAATCGTATTAAAATCGCCACAAAGCGCGGACCCGTGGACCAAGCTTCATCCGCGGTAAGGAGTTTTATATTAATCGAATCAATTTAAAGAGTATTGAGGATTTAATTAATAGGATCAGCCACGAGTGGGGTTCCGAGACAAAGCTATTCATCGAGGGATTTTACTTCATCCACGATGTATTAGCGGAACTTCTGATCGTTCCGGCCACACGGTGGTTTATTGGTATATAAAATTTCCTATTCTATGGTCGGATTCATCGCAATATGTTCGGTAATGCGAGGCTGTATTATGCAACGAACAATCGAATAATCTACCAGTGGAATCTTTCATCGTTATTCAAGCCGCATTAAAGCCTTTAATATTCTTCTCGATGCTGAAGAACTTGCAGTCCTTTGTTAGAAAATCCTTCCCGATGCCGGCAGAGTGGTATAAGTTGTTATCGATACAACTTTAACAAATACCGTTTGGTTAATAGTCGTCGATGCCACTTTATTGGCTCCGCGTATCGGCTAAGCGTAGGTTCAAAATCGAACCGACGCTTTGTCATAATGTCTGCAAACAGGGGACAAATTGAACCGATGCTGTGTAACGCGGACCATTAAGCTGCTTATAAAACGTAGCATGGAATTCTGACGTCTAGGTAAGAGCTAGGGGAGAAACTGCTTTCAGTGCGAAATGAAGTACCTATTATGTTGTCGCGACTTGAACTTAGAGACACGTTGACGTGTCTTAAAGCGCTACGTGTTGCCTGCTTTATTCTGTAACATAGCAGAAGCTTCTACTATGCTCGAATGAAAAGACACACGATACGCGACCGTATCCCACGGTTTCTTGCATTCTGTTATTCATCATTGTTTTCTTTCATTTTCTTATCTACGTATTCCTTTCTTATCTTTAAACAGTGGTGTAAAAAATACGAGTATTGTAAATCAATGACATACTTTCTATTTTCTAACATTCCTAATGATGGAAGTGTTATTTAATATTATTTTATTTTTAAACGCGTTGTAAGCTTCAAGTGTTGGTCACTAGTAACCACCAGTCAATGTTTTAATAGTAAACCTGTATATAATAAACAATTTATAATTAAGTTTTATTGCAAACCAGTCGTATGATCAATAGGAATTGCTAAAACTTCTTTGGGTATTTAGCGTCAAAGTAAACTTCAAAATAAACATAGAAGACAGCATAAATTATAGTAGGTGATATGATCATTAGATAGAGAGTGAAATGCCCTTTAAAATGAGCGTTTGTACGAGTCGATAGCTCAATTAGTTCCGGAGATATAGCGATTTTAGTTTCAAGTCGATGCGGTGGCTAGTTTCGGAGATACGATGGTTCGAAGCGTTTGTTTACGTTTCATTGAGATGAATGATCTCGCGCGCGCGACAATAGTAAACAGTCCGTAGTAATTTCTTGGAAATACTACGCCTCGAAACTAGGTCACGCACGACAGTCACGAGTCACGTACGAGAAAGAGAGGTCCGGCGCGACGCGTCAGACGGAGACAGCGATAGTCGAATTAAGAAAAATACCCTTTTACATAAATTACGATATCTCGAAAACGGAAAGTCGGATTGACAAAAACCAAAAACCATTTTAAAGGAGAGGCTTTGCCGCTTCCAACGATGCTTCATTTATAAATAAAACACTAGTAGTTTCGAAACTGCACGCGTCTAAAGTTTTAGTATTTTTAATACGCGGTAATAGGCTATTATACGTAAGCCGGACTGTGAGATAGTCGAATTAAGAAAAATTACCTTTTACATAAATTACGATATCTCGAAAACGGAAAGTCGGATCGACAAAAACCAAACACCATTTTAAAGGGGAAGCATTGCCGCTTCTAACAATGGCTCAATTGTTTAGAAAATACTAGTACTTTCGAAACTGCATACGTGTAAAATTTAAGAACACTTTCTCCTTTCATCTTTGCTATATATTTCCTGTTTACATCTGAAGATAACTAAATTTTTATCAAAACAGATAACATATTTTTCTAAGAAAATTAACAATAAGAATAGAAGCGAATATTGACAAATTCATTGTGCGTATACTACAAAATGGTCATAAAGTTAAATGGAGCTAAAATATCATTGTATGTTAAAAATTCTAAACGAAATTTTTAAAACTGACATTTAACCGATTGTTAATATATTCAGAACATTGATCTACCAAAAGTTGAATTTGAGGCATAAAATAAAAATTGTAGGCCTAACCATTTCGAGACTGTTTGAGACTCAAGTAAAAACATTATTTTTCCTATTTTTATATTACATATTTTTGTTGTTATTGCATATAATACACTGCATGTGTATCAAGCCTGAATAAACTTTATAAAACTATAACTTTACACTGAAGTAAAAAAGAATCGGTCTTTTTTTTATTTGATCTTATAACAAATAAATTCATCACCTAAGGTATTAAAGACGTGTACTGCCTCTGTTATTTTCTTTAAAAAAGTGAAAAGGGTTGAGAGACCCGTGGGAAACATTAAAAGGCGGAATAAATGAAACAGGAATACTATAAAAGCGAGCTTTAACGCGAATATCGCAGGCCATTTAGCGGGAAAGTCAGTAAAGCGTTGATCAAGTGGTAGTTCAGTGCTATGAATTTCGACGACAGTCGAACCGGCCTTAAGCCGCACAGAGTAATGTTGGCATTAAGCGTCTGTGTGTGGTTGGCCGTGTCAGAACGTATTCCACGTGGACGCATATGGGATATTCAACCAGCATGATGAGGCACCTGCACGCCACATCATTTCGTAGCTGGTGCTTAAGGATACGTCTGGTGTATCCTCAAACCGATGGCTCGCTCGTGAGGATTTTCTGGCGTGGCTCGGTGTCGTGGGTTCACCTGATCCCTACCCCGACGGATTTGTACTTTGGGGAAGCGACGGTTCAGAATAAAAAAATAAAAGATACGGCAGTAGAAACGACGGGGGAAAGAAAACGACAGCCTGGAAGAGGTCTGTCGCAATATTTCGCCCGTTCTTGAGATTGCGAACAGAATCGAATTTGTGGAGTTTGTACGCATCGGTCTGGAAAGATTCCTTGCATTGTCGTCGAAGCAACTTTTAAAGATTGGTTCGCTTCTCTTCTATGAATATTCAAGCTGGGTAATATATCTAGTTTTTTCTCGTTACTTTCGAACTTAATGCATCCACAATACACAAATTACAGGAAAATTGGTCATTCGAAAAATCGTGGTCTTATAATTTCCACAATTTTGGCTCATAGCAGGTCGATTGTTTGAAGGAATGGTAACACTCGAAAGTGTAATTATATTTTCTATCGTTTCTGTGGATTAAGAAAATAAGGAAGAAACAATATTCTTCAAGAAAGTATAGAAGAGACTTGATTTTAGTTTTTCAGTTTTATTTTCAGTTTATTTAAATGTCTAAAACAAAGTGTAAAATACTTCGTAATTGGAAACGGTAGTATATATGTTGTCTGTTGAAATGTGACGGGTTTTTGATTTTATTTATTTATCTTTGAACGATCATTTTTCGATATAGCTGTACCAAATTCCATCAACCATTCAATGGATCTCAAAGTCGGTCTTTTAGACTGCGAGAACTTTGGCAACTGAAATGTTCTTCTTATTGTAATTTGTCCGACGTCTAGAATTCTTCGAAATCCACGTAATCCAAAGTGGTTTAGTAAACTTCTACGGATTTCGCTGCTGCGGACTTTAATACAGATTATGTCTATTCAAAGTAACTAGCAAAGTGAACAAAGTATCCGGTACCGTTTCAGACGAGATTACTTTAAAGCAGTCGGTTTCTTTGTACTTGTTATGTATTATATATATCCAACAGATGGAAATCTAACACAGACTAATGTTTCGTGTTATTTTATTCTAGATTAGCCTTAGTTCTAATTTAACCCTGTAATTTTAGTTGAAAGCAAATCTAGACCCAACACAGAGCTTATGACAAAACTCAGTCTAAATTAAATCCTATAACTTAAATCTGATTTAGTTCTTTCTATTTAATTTGAAATTGATTTCTCGTCGAATAATATGTTTTAAATGTAACTTGTTTCCCTGATGAGGAACCAGAACCAGGTTCGATACGTCGGTTAATATTCAATTAAACTTGATTCAGTCCTAGCATTGAGCCGATGGAGATCTAATCCAAATTACATTCAACCTAATCTAGATGTTACCCAGCTTTGTACTGCATAATAAGTACAGCAAGATACTTGCGATTGTGTAGATAAATAGGAAGCTACTAGATTCTGTCTCCTAAAAACAAAACTGAAAATTCACATTTGAAAGTATTTTATAATCTTTCGTCACTTTCTTCAAGAATATTCTTTCAAAGATTATTAAAGATATTTAAAATATAATTAAACTTTTAAGCGTTATCATTGTCGACTTTTTACATCAGATATGTAAAATGGCTCAAATCTTGGAAACCATAAGACCACGATTTTTTGAATGGCCAATCTTTTTATAATGCGTGACTTCTATAGTTGCTATCCTCATACAATATAACAATGGAGTCGTAGCTACTTTTATCTCAGACATTTGCATTCGGTTCTACTATTTTAGCAAACACTTTGCATGTCTTTCCTCATCGATACTCGATTCGTTTTCCCCGCAAAAGTCCTCCAATTATTTCGAGCACCGGAACCTTCGTCTCCACACTCCGTAAACATTTACAGAACCGGCCCTCGAGAAGTTATAGGATTTGTATCCGACGAGAAATCGATAGGACTTACACAGGGGAACCTAACGCACGCGACATCGAAGAAATAGCTTTCGGCGTATCGGTTAGTAATTTTAAAGTCCCCGTTGTGCCTCTCGAATCTGAATTTTCGAGTAGCTCATTACTCTATTCGGTTAATGGCTCTCGCGACAAACTCTAATTGATTATTTTCGGCGCGCTGTACTACAAACGTCTCTTCGCCGTTCGTCGCTGGCCAATACGTTTGATCGAACGGAACTTCGATTCTCGAGAATCTCGTGGAAACTCGCGTAGCAATTATAGGGATCGTCGAGGATATTTTCTTCGAAAACTTTTATCGATACGCGTACCCGCCAATTACTGTTAAGCTCCCCCACCCCTTTCCCCCTTCCCGAACAGCGTCGATACGTCTTAGCGCATCGCGATTCCCGTGCATTCGAAAGGCGCCTCGAATGCTCCTACGGTGCTCTCCAACTACCGCAACCAGCGTCTTGAAAATTTGTGGTAATGTGCCGCGGCGTAGTCGCTTTAATGGAATCACGCCGCGTTCCGTATGTTCCGCGCACATCGTCGGGGAATTGCAGTTTGACTTTACCGGATTCGAGATGTTTTGCTGACGTTAACTTCGCGATACACTTCTCGAACTCTACGCTCTGCAATCGGATTTTCGACCGTTGACCAACGCGGCGAAACGTGCGGAATTTTTAAACTCCGTCGACTGCAAAAAGAAAAGCAACCCGCAAAATTTTTCATCATTGATTAAATCTCAAATTTCTTCTTTACGAACAACCAAACTTATAAAAGTATAGGTAGCGTATAATTCGAATTTCTATCTGTACTCGATGCAATTATAACAATGATTCTTAAAATGAACGTTCCATGGTTGGCACGTTCACTTTACGTTCAGTCCTTCTTGAAAGGATTAAAATGATATTTCTCTTCCGGGGAAATCCATATATACGTATTGGTAAAAATTTATGAATTATATAACATGGAAACAATTTTATTATAATTATTTATTTTAATTTAGTCGGAATTTAATTCATCCGATGATACACGTTCCATCATATGCTATTGTATTATATTTTCAAGGACCCCTAGTGACGAAACAAACTTCTATTTAGATTTCACTCTTTCATCTATTTCCTACAAACATATGTTTTTGCATAAACATCCGCAGTCTAAGCATTACAGTAACCAGTTTTATTCCACGGGTCGATGCATCGAACGAAGTTGGTTTAAAAATGGCCGTCGTGCAATTAAGAGGAACGAAGAAAGGTGCTCGCGATGGAACTTCGAAAGGAATCCAAGAAACAGGAGTCTCGTTTTTGCGCCGTAGAGAAATTCTATCCTGAAAAACATTAAATCCGGGATACACAACTGTAGTCGGATATAAATTCGGTACGGGATCGTGGAAACGCATGTGCAGAGCGTGTGTTCGACCATTTTCAACCGGCGACGGTCTGTCGGTGCATACAGTTGCAGTTCACCATATAGCTAATTAGGTTAATGGAGCGATACCGTGCTGTATGTTTGCCGAACGCTAGGTGTTAACTATCAGGCACAATGTTATTCCGAAGCAAGCATTTTTTAAGCTATCGACGGCATCTGTTTTAATAAAGCGATCAGAATTTTTTCGCGACCATAACGGAATCGTGTCGTCGCGAGCAGGGTACGCGTAAGTAAACTGGCAAACGTTAAATAATTAACATCGATTCGACGCATGTCGGGACTTAATTGAAACGAATAAATTGCGCGTTACGTTATAATCTGAATATTTCATTTCATTCCATTGTCGGGATCGTTGCATTCCGTTTTCAGCGCCCGGAATACATCGTTGCATTGTTGAAATACAAAAAGAGAAATTAAGGGGATAACCTAATTTGCTTTGAATCTTTTATTTCGAAACGTGTATTCCTTTTTCCCGACGCAAATGCGCTTTTCGTAATCCCTGTTGCGAAACGTACTTTTATTTCTAACGTTCTTTGAATATTTTTATTATTACGATTCATATCAGTTCGCACAATTCAGAAATTGAAGATAAAATTGCCCTTTGGTCAGAAATGGCAATATAATATATGATATTTACAGAATTAAGTATGCGATGTATAGACTTTTTCTCTTATTATTTTAATATTCTTATATTATTACAAAATAAAATAAAGTTCTATAAAAGTACTCTATAGAAAGATAACATGTAAGAATGTCAAAAAGAATTTTTCTATTATTTTTCAACAAATTTTCACGTTTATAGGGAGGATTTCAGACGAAGAATGTTTGCTTTTATTGCACCTATGAAATTCCGGATTAGTTTTTTCGTGCCCCGTTGATTAACGATGACCTTCCTCTCAGATATCGTGTATATTAGCAAATTTCCGATTTCGTTTTAGGTATCTTTAGGGTGGAACGCGCATACGTCGAAGTGCACAACTATGCCGCCTCGCTGACTTCCTCTTCGCCCCTGTTCCTCGCGTTTCCGCCATCCGGGCGGCCATCCTTGGCCTCCGAAATTAGAAAACTTTTTATGTATGCCAATTTTTAACCTCCGCGCCCTCTTCAGTGGTAATTACTTTTTAAGCTTCTCTTTTGCATATTATCCGCGCGGTTCCTGGCCGGCGGGCACTAATTTCGAATTTGTATTGCTCGTGAAATTACTACCACGCAATTTATCTCATTCCTCGCGCCGATCTGTCAGCGCCGTTACGTCGTTTTCACGCTCTGACTTTGTAGAAAAATCTTATACAAACGATAGACGACGTTCGTTCGATTGAATTCCATTCCAAAATTCAAAATATATTTCTTCATCGACGAATGGAGAATGAAAAGTTACTTTTCATACCTCGTTCGTGGAGTGCACATTTTTATCTGGAGCCCTAATTTATTAAGTAAAATTAGTGAAAGCCCTAATTTATTAAGCAAACCAAGTAAGAATTTCGCCTGCATTGTGCAACTATAGTGCAAGTTACAGCAAGAGAATGAAGTCTCGGTGTTAAAAAAGTTGAAGTCGAATTTTAAAAAATAACTACCGTTCACTTATCTGATCGAAAATGTCTCGCAGTTATCCAAGCATTGCAATACAGTGGAGTTTCGATTTCCAAACAAAGAAGTATTAAAACAAAGAAGTATTCCAAACAAAGAAGTTACAGACGCATGCATCCAGCAGAGACGTCGGTACTAAACAGTTGACGAATAAAGCGTAGGAATTTCATATATTTTATTTTTACATTAGCTATGGTTATATTGCATTACTACATTAGTTATGGTTGTGTTTATTAAAAATCAAACACAAATTTTTAAGAAAAATCGACAGGGAGTAGGCACAGAAATTTTTCGTCGAAAAAAAAAATTTCAAATCGTTCTGGAAAAATTATTTTCGGTTGCGGGTCTTGATTACAATAATTTTTGGTGAATAGACATACACTCGAAATCCTATCCACTTTCGAGAAAAAAATTCAAGTAGGTGTGAAATTTATCGACAAAAAAAAAAAATTTTAAATAACTCTAAAAAAATTATTTTCAGTTGCAAGGGTTAATTACAATCATTTTTGGTCATTAGACATACCCCCGAATTCCTACGCATTTTCGAAAAAAAAATTCCTCATCGAAAATATAATTTCTGGTCAGAAATGTTTGCCCGAAATTTCATGCAAATCTTTAAAACATCATAACTCCCTAACGGATTGGACGATTTTGATGTTTAAAAAAGCAAACTACGCGTATTTTGATGGAGAATGTGTAGAAATCCCAAAAATATTCGAAAAGTTGGTCCTTGACCCCGTAAAATGGGGAAAACCCCATAAAAATGGTCCAATTTTCAAACAGTCATAACTTCTACAATAATGAATATATTTCAATGAAACTTTTTTCTGAGGTAGAGCCCATGAGTACCTACAAAAAAGTATTAGACAACTTTTCTGTAGGGCGTCAAACAAAATTACGAAAAATGAAAAACGAATTTTTAAGAAAAATCGACAGGGGGTAGGTGCCTAAATTTTTTGACGAAAAAAAAAATTTTCAAATCGTTCTAAAAAAATTATTTGTGGTTGTGGGGGTCAATTACAATCATTTTTGGTGAATAAACATACCCCCGAAATCCTACCCAGTTTCGAGAAAAAAATTCGAGTAGGTGTGAAATTTTTCGACAAGATTAAAAAATTTTAAATCGTTCTAAAAAAATTATTTTCAGTTGCAAGGGTCAATTTCAATCATTTTTGGTGAATAAACATACCCTCGAAATCCTACGCACTTTCGAGGAAAAAATTCATAACCGATAATGTGTGGTCATAATTGTTTCTGTAATTTCATTTTCTGTCTCACTTCCTCTTGTGTTTGTTTCTGTAATCTGTTGGTAGTGATGCAAATGACACAAAAATGGTAATGGGGCGTTAGGGTACCAGAAAAATGGGCGCAAAACGTACATTGGATGTAAGATTTACTCGTATATCTCGTTTGTGATTATATTTCTTGTTTTTATCATCTCATATATTGGTGTAGTCCAATTATAGAATTTTACTGTATATAGAATTCGCAAATACACAGATTTGGAATATCACGTTAACAGCTGCGTTCGGGTCTGTTTGGTCCCCACTCTAGACGTAAGCGCTCGCTTCTTCGGAACCTGACACGCCTTGTCTTGTATTTACATTAGAGCAATAACGAAACGAACAGGGCTCAGAGGACACATTCCTCAACAGTATTCTGCGAGATCTTCAAATGTCGAGTCGTATTCTGGGCTCTGTTCAGATTGGGATCATCGTTATTTGAGCGTGTTGTAAAATTTTGCAATTATTCCATAACATTACAGTGTCTATGACGAAAGAACAATCGTCGGCAAATAAAAAAGATTTTCGCGAGCTGATAGAGAGTGAAATTTCATCCGATGAAAAATGTAACCAAGAACCAGAAGATTATCAAAGTGATTAATATCCATATATGAAGAATCCAACGAAACTCGGACAATAGAAATCAATAAAAATAATCATTTACATATAATTTTACGTGAGCTTACGTTGGGGTCAGATCGGACCCCGTGCCGTCCGAGTGTTAATAACGAATATTCTCGGTTGAAGCCTTGGCCATATTTGTTTTCCTTCTCCGTTGACACGTCCCATTCTCTGTTTTCATTCCTCTTACAAAAACATTTGGATTAAAGTCCAGCGTGCCTCCGTCTCGCGACTATTTTTTGCCTCGGTCCCGCGGGAGGCGCGTTTCACTCGTGATTACGTAATTTTTCTTCGCGAGGCGGACGGTGTTCCGTTCGTACCGCGAAAACGCGTGGGTTTTTTTTTCGTCGCGATCTTTCGTCGGTATTTTCTACCAGCAGAAATACAATCTTCTAATTTGCATAGTAAATTAGCCCGCTACAGCGTAAAGTTTCGAGGACTTCGGACCGCGTCCTAAGGACGTCGTTTGCAAGCTGTTTGCGCTCGCGGTTGCATCCGTAGTCTACGACAGTGGTCACTGAAGAGAGTATCGTTCCTTTTTCCTCGAGGAAAACTCGAAAGTAGACGGTCGTTGAGACGTACCTTTTCCACGACAAAATTTTCCACCGTACGTTCTCCCATTAACCCTCGCGTCGGTGGTCTCGAACTTTCAAAAAGTTTTTACGGTCTTAAAATATCGCAGAACCGCCTTTAGCATTCTACGGACAATTCTACAGTAATTCACAAAATAAAAACATGTAGCAGTGCTACCAGTACCGATGCTTCAAATTTATTTTATGGTAAGAACGAAATGATAACATACGAAGCATTAAAAATATATTTGATTCAATAGTAACTTTTACACATTGTACTTAATTAATAATGAGGCGAACATTTATTTTTTTTTATCTGAATTATTCCGTTCAGCGATGATTTAACTACAGAGATCGTTAATACTAAATTTTTCTGATCGTCAATTTTTCAAATTCCATATTTAAAGCTACAGAACTCGTGAATATTATTTGCTTGCAATTTATATTGAATTTCATTGATGTAGTGATATGAATCTATATACTAATCAAAAATATAAAAGTAAAATAGAGATATATGCAATAAATGTCTTCTTCATATTATTCCTCACATTTTATTATTATTATTCTACGAAATATAAGATACTCAGTGAAGTTCTTGTCAATTTTTGTCGTTCACAGTTTTAAGGATTTTCAATTTACATTGTTATATAGTTACGCTCGGGGAACCTCAAGCGAGACTCGATATTATAAAGGTTTTAACTCGTTCTAGTTATCTCAGGAATTTTCCGCTTTATTTGTGAACGGAAAAACGATAATCGAAGAGGAACTGTTCGCTGGTCCGATCGGCAGGACCTGTTGGAAAGAACTTTCGCTCCCTTTGAAATTGTTGCCGGCATCGAATCGCTGAGCTATCGAACTATAGGCGAATGGCGGCGTTTCGTGTTCGCGAACACAACTGCTTCCGTGTCATTTCGCGTCAGCAACCGCGGACCGACTATTACGAAACCGGAAATGGCTAGTTGCGGACGCGACTTCTACACTGTCCGTGATTTTTCATCGACCCGTCAGTTGCATCTTGGAACGGAAACGTTTCGATACGTCGACCGAAGCTTGAAAGTCCGTTTACAAGATCAGTATCCGCTGTGCTCGCGTTGTCTGCACTATGTCTTATAATGGTGAAAAGGCGTCAACATGTCCCCTTAGCAAAGACGCTGCTAACGATTATCGACAAGTTATCGATACTTTGTTGTTTGTTACCGATATATTGATGGGACGTAGAGAACCGGAGAATGCAACACATAGTAAATTCATCGGATCTGATCGTTCCTATTAGAATTTATTACAGGAAAATCTGTCCTGTTTTAAACAACAATTTTTCATTTGAAACGGATGTTACTAAAATATTTTATTTTACTTGCTTTTGATGTCTTGTCTTGGGTATTTATTGTGCCAAACATTTAAAAATTATTTTATATACTAAATGGATCTGATCATTTCTATTAGAATTTATTACAGGGAAATCTGTCCTGTTTCAAACAATAATCTTTCACTGGAAACGGATGTTACTAATACATTTTATTTTATTTGCTTTTGATATTTCGCCGTGAGTATTGATCGTGACGAAAATTTAAAAATTATTTTGTATACTAAATGCTGCCCAGAACTGGGCTAAATGTATATGGCAAATGCGTTGTAACGATTTATTCACAGAAAGTAGAAATGAAACATTTTACAGTAAAATAAGGTAATGCTTTAAAAACCTATATCCCCATCTTAATTTGCATTTTTCTAGCCTGATAAGCAAATGTTCAGTCACTTATGAACAAGCAGTGTACTTCAAACATTTTTAATTAACCGTTCAACGTTTGACTTTGAGATCCTACTGAGTGTTATTCAACTGGAAGGAAAACATGAAAAAGAAAAAACAAACGTAAACAGAATTTGTACTCAACAGTAAAGCTCATTTCAATTTAGAAACGGTTACATAAGAAAAACTATTCAGCGTTTATAGCACGCATGACACATTCGTTGAAAGTGTTCGACGCGAAAAGGGTTAATTAGGAATATATTGAAACCACTTCGATCCTTTTTACTTGGCATTTCAAAGCTACAAGTCGTCATTTATGCTTTCGAATCTGTTCTCTTTTATATATCAAAACTTTAATGCGATCTTTAAACTTGTATTTGAAATTTAATTCAGGTTTCAATAAACGTAATTAAATTAACAAACCATAATATATATGTGAATTGTAATAATTACAATGTGCAGTATTTTTTTTATTTATTTCATCTTCTCAGCTAATTAATCGAAATTTTGAGCAAAAAATATTTTTATATGAAAATTTCTCGATTTTTCATGTTGCAGTAGTGCTAAATTATTTGTAATTAAATAGTATACTTTTCAGTGATTTCAATGTTTAAATCATTGACGTATAGTTATTATTACAATTTCTTTTTTATTTTTAGAAGACGATAGAAATATCGAATTCGTTCGACTTTTCGCCTAGTCTTTGGCTCTTTTCTGCTCCACTTGGATTCCTAATAAACGTCTTCGGGACACGATACTGTAGTTTTTCGACTCCCATTTTTCTGGAATCATTGAAATGGTAGCCGGTTCGCAATTAGTCGATCGAGCTCGAGGCGAACATAACCCGAGCAATTACGGTTTTGTGTTTTACGTTTTCTTCTTTCCCATTTCGCTGTCGACTTGGATGCTTCGAATGGCAATTCATCTAGAGTGCCCTGTTACTCTCTTGCCTCTTCTCTCGTTCTACCCGTTGAAATTAGAACGCGCAGTGACATTAATAACCCCGATTTCATCACGTGAATTCGAAACGGAAAGATATTCTCAGCGTTGACCGACTTCTGGACCGTGAACTTTCTGGGGAAAATAGAAATGCAAAAGCAAGTGTACTCATGACGATGCCGTGCAAGATATAAAGGGTAACTAGAATGGGGCACAACAAAGCGGAAAACTTGATAAGTAAAAGTAACTGGGTGTCTGTATCTCGATCGTTTACTGTGCGTTTGCTTTTCAAGAAAGCGGTCCCTCGCTAATGTTCGCTAGTTCGCCACTCTTTCCCTCGATATCGTTCGCGGAGTCGTCTGTAACAATGACGCAACAACGAATCGTCGGTAGAACAAAAGTAAAATTTTTATATTTTCCAATTTGTAACTGTGAAATTATTTCAATCGAATTACTGAGCTTTTTTTAATCGAAACGACACCAAACAAGGCCATCTTTGCTTTTTGCGGGGGTAAGAATTAGAAAAGGAATGCAAAATTAGTGACAAATCTGTGAGACTGATTTTATTTATGAGTCGAATTACATACGATCGAAATTTGATCGTTAAAAATCTTGTGATATTTTTTATCAACAGCCATCTAACGTAATTTCATTTTTTTTGTTTCAGGTAAGTCCAGCACATGTAAAACGCAAGATATTATCGTGAAAGTGGACTGGAAAAAGTCATTGATTGTGTAAGTTTTTGTTATAAGCAATGATCGTTTCTATGGCCCTCTTGACTAATCATGCAACCAAATTGATAAGAGAAATTCTAGCCATTTATAAATTTGGTGGTTGAGTGTGCCTGACTTTCGACCGGTTATTAATCGCACAAATACTAATGCAACAAAAAAATGCATACAATCTTTTTTGTAGAAAATTTAATTGTCTTCAATTTTGCATATAACTATTTTTGTCGTAAAATTGAAGGAAGGCCGATGAATTAGCGAAAAACTGATGTTTCGTGCCTTCATCCCACCTCTTCTAGAGACGTCGATCCCATTTGAACGAAAAATTAAAAAATTTTTTAAAAATGGTGAAAAATTTCAACAAATTTCACAAGATGGCGTCTGTTGTGACATTTTTAATTCATTTTGACATTGGGTTCGCAATCATCGGCCGCAAAAATCTAAAAATATTATTCGCTGTAAGCAATCGTGCAAATTTTTACTTTTGGCCACTTGCTCCTGTATCTTGGCCTACTGTGCAGCGGTACAACAGGTCCGGCGGCACAGTAAGGCAGTAATTAACGCGATGGAGTCGGTAAAGATCCAACCAAATCGCGGCAGTTTCCGACGAGCCGCATAAACAGGTATAAAGAAGGGTGAAAAAACTGAGACAAAAGTCGGTTACGAGCGAGCAAAGGCACTTGCGGGGGTGGTTCGTGTAACAACGTAACGCGTGAAGTGCGCGAAACGTCGTTAACGACAGTTTAAGCTCGGCGCGGAATAATGGATCGTACCGGTTGTTCTGTTTAACGATATCCAGCTAATATCTTGGCAACCGTGTCGTTCCATAGCCTTTGGTATAAATAAAAAAATCCAATTTTCCTCCACTTTGCCTCTTAAGAACCATCTGGTGTACAGTCTGCGAAAGCAGTAATAGATTTCTTTGCTTCTGCTTCGTCACGCGTGTAAGGCGCCGGATGAAATATAGTGTGAAAGTAAAACGGAATAGGCGCGCGAACAACCAAAGGGAAGTCGATCGAAGGAATGTGAAATTGCTTTGCCGCGAGTCGATCGATTTTTCTTTACGATCAACAAACCCATCTTCAGAAAGTTAATTGTTTTTTTTTAAGCGCGGTTGTAATTTAAAACACGAAAGAAAGAATGGCTGCTGATGTAATAGAAAATTTTTTAACAGAATAGAAATTCTGCTCTCGATATGCATTTATTTCATAAGATTATTTACAGTTTTAGTTTTTTATCGACGTTTTTATAATAAAGGAAACTCACCCTTTTTTTATTTTGTTAAATAGTGGAGAAAATTATTTTGATAGATAATTCTATGGTATTTTAAAATGTTATTTTTTAAAATCAGGACAGTTGTGTAAGAAAGACTAATTGGGGGCTCTGATTTCGATCACGTTCCTTTATAACTTCAAAAAGGATAACGATCTTTAGGTTAAAGATGTAGTGAGAATTTTTGAGTAGCTACGGAGGAAATCGAATTGTAGAAGGTTCAATAATCAAAGCTAATTTATTACCATTTTGCAATCCAGAGGTTTCGTTTTTTGAATACGGATCGTTATTCAAATTGTCCTCCATCTTGTCGCGACTTTGACGTGTCTCTAATTACAATATTTTGACGACGCCACGTTTCCCGAGAAAATTCGTCGCACAATTACAGTTGCTTATGATTTTCGATTCTAGTAACGAGGCAGCACGAGGAGTCGACGATGACTGGTGGGGCGGGGGGCGGAGGGGGGGGGGGATGGATTTTAATGCCGAAATTTCGTGAGTTCGTAATAAACGTTTGAAAGGGCCCTCGTACAAACGGGAACACGTTCTCCTCTACTTGATGAGTGTGTTCCACGCGCGATCGTTATCTCTTGCAAAGTGGTAACGTTTTGTTTTTAAATTTTTCCCAATTACAACGGGCGCGCTTTTCGAGCGTGCTCGACAGTTTGTCGAGTTTTAACGATCCAGCATGGGAAATTAACTTCGTTATTATTAGTGCGAACTTCGCTTGGACGTCACGCGTTACTTACTTCACGGTTTGAAGACCACGCGGATGGAAATTGTTTACGAATCGTTCGATCGTTTCTAAATTACCTCGCCACTCGACGGTTCCTTTTTTAATCCTTAAATGTTTCGAACCACTGATTCGTAAGTGGAACGTTTATATTCCTTCCAAAGACACTTGAAAACGAATCGTTACTGTATGAGCCATGTAACTCCTGCAACAAGAAACTTGAATTAAATTTTAATGGAATTCTTGTAAGAAATTTAGTTATCAACGAACAGAAAATTGGAGAAGTATTTAATCGATTGTTCATTTTAAGAATCATCACTGTGCAAATCTGCACAGGCTGGCGAAATCTGTGATATATGAAAATCGATAAATATTGGATAGTTTCGGAATGTTATGAACGTTTAGTTCGATGACTATAATTTGATTTTTGATAAAACTTTTAAAAGGATTTGAGTAAAGTTGAATTTGAAGCGCGATACCTGTGCAAGAATTAGTACCGTCGTCCCATGAATATAAAAGATGAAACTAGACCGTTTAGTAAATTTGATTTCGGGGTCGTAGCCGAGAAATGGATAATTTTTTGTTTACGGCGGCTGTAAGTCGCGAATTGGAGAACACAACAAATAGCTTTCAATAAGAAAGTTTCCTTGTAAGGGTGCAGGTGCGCGGAACTTCTGCGGCAGGAGTTTAAGACACCGAGGAAATAAAACTTCTCTCGAGTTTTTAAAACAGTTCCGCGCTTTGTAGCGCTTAAAGGCCGCGCAGCTCGAATTCCTTTTCCCACCCCCCGCCGCCCTTATTTTCATCCACGGAGTCGGCCGTCGGGCGCGATCGACGTAATCCCTTATAATTTTAGACGCTCCGTCCGAGCCACGTTTTCGCGAAATCGGACAGACGCGCGATTATTCGCGAAAGAAAAGAAGAAACGATCTTATTTAAGGATATTTCGGTAAATAACGAAATAGTTTTCATAAACGATGATGATTGTACCTCGAGAGGTCAGTTTTTTAACGTAGAAATTGTTTAACTAGCTAAATTTACGAAATTTGACGTCTGTCAAATGTTATTGGAAATTTAAAAAAATAGAGCACGACTGTACATTATAATGTATCCTAGACAAGACAAATTGTTTGTTCTAAAAATCTACATACTCGTGTAGATCAGTTAGATAAATATAACAAATTGTTTTGCTGTTCCAATGTTCCAATGCATCGTGTGGATATTGTTCAGAAATATTTGTAAATGAAAAACGATCCTTTTCATTTTATAAATTATTGCAGAATATTTCAAAATCATTTCATTTTAACTGTTACGTTTTTAATGTTCAACGTATGATATTTTTTAAATTGCTAATAATAAATTGCCTTCACAAGGTTACGTACAAAGTGTTGAAGTATTAGGGTGAAACAAATCTGCGATTCGCGAATTTTTTATTTCCACTCGCAATTTGATGATTTAAAACATCCCCTCGGAAATTGAAAATTATTATTTCACAAATAACGGGTTTTATCTTCATAAACTTCAAACGTTTTGCATATATTTTCGGGTAAATCAATTTTATAAAGCGAATCAATTAATGATAATTTAAATAATGGAGAATAGGGTAGAGTGGCGGAGGAATGACTGGAAAACGCGAAAACGATTATTCCTTTGAAGCATTGTTATTTACAAACGCAGTCAAACAAATTTGAAAATATTTTGTCATATTCATTACGTACTGGTTAAAGAAAGTTCCAGTTACGTTCTGCTTCTGATAACATAATAAAAACATTCGATACGAATATACATAGCTGGAAATTATAAATTTAACACTTTCTATACTCTGGAAAGTAAATTTTAGCCGTACCAAATCTTAAATTATTTTTACAGTCTCATTAAAATTCCAGAGTTCCATTTACATTTATTTTTTTTAACGCCAAAACTCGAGTGAAAAATCGTGTAACCCGGATTATAGTCGACGCGTTAAATTAGAGTATTGCTCGTCTGAGGGTTTTTTAAAAAAATAACAAACGAATTTAGTTTACCGAATAAATCGGAAATTTTAATTCTTTATTCGCGAATAAAATTTGCCCCTAAGTCTGATAGAAGTTAATTTGGATTCCCCGTCGGGAGCCTGGTGAAATTAAGGTTAATAACGGTCGAAGGGCGGGTAAAAAGTGCGGCTATTTGTCCCCGAGGTCAATAGGAGCGAGAGCTTTGGCGCGTTTCGATGCCATCTAGATATTCCAATACCGTCGACCGAAATAAAATAATGACGAAATCGCATTCAGCACTTTCTTGCTCCGCTCTCTACGTGCTGGCAATATCTGCCCGGCTGGCTGGTCTAACTTATGTTGTTTGAAAATTCCGTGGGATAGTGCTTTCGCTGGTACCTACATTCCTATTATGTCTCCCACGTGATTTTCCCTTTGAGGGTGCACCGTAATGCGCGCGATTTTACCACTTTGCCTCGTTTCACCGTCGAACGTGAGATTGTATCCACGGGTATAAGGGGATCGAAGGCTGGCGCGCTCGGTTACGAGTGATTTTAATTCAATGGAAAACTTATTTCGTCCGATTTCCACCGGTCGTTCCTGAAGAACACACACACACACACACACACAGATACACAAGATACGTACGCGGCCGTTATTTGCGAAATTGCTCCCGCGAAACTGTTTGCAAATTCGATGCGAGTTTTTGCTACCGGGGAAAGAAACAGCGCGCGAAACGACGCTTCTGATTAAACTTTAACACGGATTTCATCGATCCGCCGCAACCATTTATTGACATCAAAGGAAAACCTGGACACGCTGGAAAATAGTGATTTTCAAACTTTTTTACCAAATTTCGTGGCAACTCCCTATCCCCTATTTTAATTAATCCGGAGTTAAATTATTGCAACATTTGGACTTCCGTAGTACGTTATAAAGTTTTTTATTTTGAGACCTCCGACGGTCTGTTTAAAACGAATTTATAAAATACCGAATAATATATACAGAAAGCTTTTTAACGCCGCCACGTTTCTAATTACATGTATTTTGTAAAATACACGTTTCAAGAGAAATATTTCTCGTGGACATAGTTTATAAACGGGAATAAAATTTTAATTACGATTTGTACAATATATTTTCTATTTAACATAATTTTTTTCAAATAGCAGGATACTAGATCCATTTATTTTAATTAATTCAATTTAGAGACGTTGCAGAAACAGAATCAAAAAGATACAAAATTCTAGATTTAATTAATTTTATAGGCAGAACAATTACCCTACATATCAAAAATTACGTATGAAAAGAAAGCAGAAAATCTTCTATTAAAGTGATACAGTGCACGGTTGGAATATTCATGGCGTTTGGATCGATGAAATTGGATAAATAAATGCATTCCGGAACCAAATGCAGTCTTTAATCGTAGTGCACAAAATTCGAGAGAATTTTATATTATTGGCTAAACAAGGTTCCTCTCTTTAACGTGTGGCCCGATTCGATAATTAAGAATTTTCGACGTTGATTGAAGCAAATCGAGTAGCTCTGCAATTTTCATCGCAACGCTGTCAACGGATTTCACGAATAATAGGAATACTTTTCGCGTTAATTCTTCGCGCACCGAACGAAATGGAATAATTCGCGCGTGATCTCGCACAGCCTCCACTCAATAATGACGAACAAATAAAATTATACGTCCGCTTATACATCCAGCGCTCAGATTTATTATTTATTTGCATATTAATAATCGCGGCCGGGGTCGCAGTTCGTCTACTTTTATTAAACAATTTTAATATCTGTGTAAACACGCGCCGCGATATATCATTCGGGTAATACTCTTATCGCGAGCCGTGAAATAGGGAGAATTGGATAGAAGAAGAACATTTTTCACTTCGCGAAATGATATACCGTTTCTGGCGCTAGGAGATCCATCGTCGGGCCTCTTATGCGGGGACAGTCTTCGAATTTCTTCAAATTATTAAATCTGATTTCTCACGACCATTAAAATCATTTTTAACTCTCGATACGCGTCGATCGCCAAACTGGTTGAGTCATTCGTGACCCGCTGATGTTTCGCAGGAAACAAGTAAAAAGTAGATGTATCTTCTTAATGACAGAAAATGCAGAAATTAAATTTTCTGTTTCTTTTTAACATTATATTTTTCTACTATTTCCTATCCTAGTATACACTTACTCATATTAGTACATTATGATGGTGATTCGTTATAAATTGAAATAAAAGGTTGTTTCTGAATTGAAATATTTAAGGACGGTCTATATTATATCTCTCTATCAATTTTGTAATCCATCATTGCTATTCTCGTTAATATTTAGGAAAACAACAAAAATAATTGGAAAAAATTCGTAAGATAACAAGTTTCTTTTCATTTATAGCGAATCATCCTAATAGTGTTACTGGGAGAATAAACTATGTAGAGACAAATAAATTCGTAAAGAATTTGCAAACTATTGTTTACAATTGTTAACCAGTGTTATTAACCAGAGTTCCAAGCAAGGGAAAATATTCGTCCGATACAAATTGTGTATTTAAATTAGTTTCTGTGAATCGATCGAGCTGGTTTGTGTTGTATCTTGTTTCCGCGACATCATCGACGTCCAACGTCTCGACACTCTCGTTCCATACGAGGAAAACAATGTCACCTCGGAACTTTATGGCGTCTTCCAGCGTTACAAACTTCGTGTGCATAAAACGTAACTGCGGTTCGGGAGGAACGGTCGTCGAGCAAACCGAAAAAGCATCAGTTGTAAACAGAAGCAAACATGGTGGGAAACTTGCTTGGGTCAACTGTGATTCGGATTTGGGTATGCCGTCTTGTCAGCAGGAATTCTAAATTGTAGAACTTCGCGGACCGACTTCGTAGCTTTCCAAGAATGCTCGAGTTTCTGATGTAGCCATTAAGAAACTTGAAGCAAACCGAAGCGTCGCTTCGTTTTATTCGAAAATGTTCATTCTAATTTTTCGCCGGTCAACGTCTCGTTTCGATCGCACGACTCAAAGTCTGACGCGAGCTTTCTGTTCAAATCGTGCACAGGTCATTCTGAAAAAATTACAGCAGAAACAATGCATCAAATTTTTTAGTAGCTACAACTACTATCTTTTAAAAAATAATTTTCCGTTCCATCTTTTTCTCGTAATTTTAATTTCGTTCTAACATGTTCGAAAATATTTCTTTTGCTTTTGGATTCTTAAAAGAATTCGTCGATGAGCGTCTAGTTCGTTAAATCGTGTACTCCGTTCGCTATTTATAGCGAGTAATTTTCTTCTTTACGGTTCGAATAGAAATCCTCTTAGAGGGATAAACGAAGTTCCGTTTGTGTTATTTATTCTTTTCAAGTTGGCGCGAAACGTTCGCGAACAGTGACAGCGATAAAGGAGAAATAATTACTTCTGGTATTGTTAAATAACAGCTTTTTTTTTGCTTAACGCTACTCGTGTTCACGTACTATCACTTTATATTCTGTACACAATGCCACTCGGTAATAACAGATCGTTGAGATAACAACGTCTGACAATCGCCTGTACTCGTGACATAGTAATTCCTGACGACAAGCACGAACTGACTATCACGGGATAATAAGTGCATCTGAAATGCTTGCAAGACTAATGTTGGTCGCATGAGTCATAGAAACGTGTAACGAAACGTGTACGAGACGCGTGTATGCGTCTCACTTAGCATCAAGATTATGACCGTTTCCAGAAAATTGCTTAGCCGTTCAACCGGTTCAATTGCAACCTTGGAGTAATATTCGTATTACCGTTTACTGTTATAAAACTGAACGATGGTTGGTAAACAGGAAACGATCGAGCTTCAAAAATAAGTTCGAGTCATCGGGTAATTGGCTGAGTTTTACTTAATATGAAGAAAAGAAGATGCATTTTATTTTATTTGAATGGAGAATAGTCCCACTGGTTACTCAATGTATCATAATAATAGTTTCAAAATTAAAAAATAAGTTACTGTATTGAATTTTATTGCGTTCAAGGAAATATTAAAAAAAATTTTTTTTTTTTAGTTTTAATAGTAACTTATGGCAAGGTAAAAATAACAATGTACAGTGTAACTCTAAAAAATTATAAATCGATCTCACTTAATATAAAGTGAAAAATTTAATCTCTTTTTAATTTTTCCCTGTAACAAAAAATTCTCTACCTTCTTCCTCCCAAGTTAATTAATTTTTATCGTCTACAGCGAATAGATATTTATATTATTAATTTCATTACGATCTTCGTTAACATTTTCTTATACTTTAGATTAAAACTAATTTCTTCGTCTTCGTAGTAATTTTGTAGCAATTAAACGTTTAAATTGATATTGGAAATATTTTTGTTTTTATTGTACACGGAGTGTTTCTTATATCGAGAGTGTATTGCGAAATATGAGAGACACTGTCCGTCCAGACGAATGAATCACGGCATCGCGTAATATTTACGTTCATTCCCGTTGATGATGCGTTCTCCATCATCGTCCGTCGTTTCGTAACGGGATATAACTGCAATTCGTCCGTCCATCTCGGTTAATAAAACTTAAGCGTACGAGCGAATCGTTCTCCAAAGCGAGTCGCAATATTTTTCGCGGGGCGATTGCTTTTGTTCGCTCGACCGGGCTCTCGTCTCGTTTTCGCTTCTGGCATTCGAAACGATCGAGATATCCCGTGGCTTTCGGTCATGTCAACCTTCCGAGGGCGCCCCATTGTCCTGCACCTTTCAGTCTTGGAAATGAAGTAATGGAAGCGCGCCTTGAACTCCCTTTCCATCCCAGCACGACGCTCGTTTTAATCTTTTTTTCTTCCCTCCCCCTCCTCCCTCCTCCTACTTCCTCCCCTTTTCTTTGCTCGTTCTCCGTGTGCCTTCCTTCTCGCCAGCCCCTTTTCTTTTCCCTCGGCAATTACATCGGTTCGAGCAACCGCATTAGAACCCGCCATTACTTCAGCCTCATAACTTCGTATCGCGAACGGTGTAACGTTCCCCGTTTCATATGTTCCGTCTCTATGTGAAAAGTCTCCGGGACGAGCGGGAATTTTTAAAACCCATTACGCCGTCGTTGAAACATTTTCCGCGTCGTCGTCGCCCCGCCGCGGCGTGCAGACATTCTCAAAGAGACAATCTCTCCGAGGTAATAATTATTTAAGACAAAGGGAGAACAGCGTTTTTTCGTATACGTATAAATTTGTGGCACGCTAACCTTTTAATGCACCCTTGTGACATTTATGGTTTATGCGTACACAAACCCAATTAACGAGACAAACGAAGAAATTTCAAATTGCAAACGTTTATGAATTCCTCCGGAGGAAAAGGACAATTTTAATATTCTTTAAAATGACGTCACGAAATTGCAAACGGTTAATACGTGATTTAAGTTTCAACTCTCAATTGATATCGTCTATTTACACCGGTCATTTCTGTACCTTAAAATATACTAGTTGAAAATAAAGAGCACTCTAAAATAAAATAAATGAAATTAAGCTTCAGACCCATCTCCAGTTTTTGCAACATTTTCTATATAATTACCGTTGTCCGTCGATTACGTTTTTTCGCCGGTATTTTCTTTTCCACCGTCGTCATTGGCTACTCGAACCGGAAGAATCGTATTAGAACCGTCTTTCCGGCGGCGTCGTGGGTTTATATCGCGCGCCACTCGAGGTTCGCCCACCTCCTCGTCCCATGGCGGACACTTTTCGGTTCATCTGGTAACATGTTTCCCCGAGCGTGGGCTTAGATATACAATAAAATTGTTCCTCGCGACTTCTTGATCTCTGGACGTACGAGACGCCGGGGCGGGGGTAAAAGGCTTTCTCGGAGATTTCGAGTGGTAATTTATTTCCGGTCGCGAAGACCGTCTGAAGTGTGTGGCGAAGCGCTACAAAAGAAAACTATCTCCCAGAGTTTCGTCGATGTGTGTCGTTTTCTTGGCCCTACCCTCGTCCCGTTTCGTCCCTATGCACCCATCGATCGCCTTATTCGCTCCTCTTCTCGATATACTTTCCCATTTTCGTTTTCTCCTCGAGGATTCTGCGGGGACTTTGTCATCGCAAATTAGGATGAAAAACCTGTCGACTTCCGTACTGGATTATTTGGAATCCTACAAAATTAGACGGATTTCTAGCGCATTCAAAAACGTCTCTATCAACCATTTCTTTACGGTTAACGTGGCCGCCATTTTGCAGCAGATAGGGTCTCACGCGCCTAGTCTTATACTTCTTATTTTTCTATTACTGTTTATATCTCTGTAGTGTTGAATATTTATTTGCTAAATAAATACGACAGAGTTTCGACCTAAGTATGTATTTAATTAATGTAGTTTTAGTTTTAGAAAAAAAAAAAACGAGACGCTCAGAGGGTGCAATAAACGAGTATCCTCAGGTAGTACTGACCATTGCAAGGGAGGGGACTGCATCGATGGATACAAATTTTCATTAAAAGTACATGCATGCAATGCTTATTCTCAACACTTAGTAATTTTGAATTTATTTTAAACGTTAATATACAGTTTGATCGTCGAGTTGTTTAAACACACCAAAGAACGTTTCAATCGTTCGGCCATTGTTTTGTCGGAACAAAAGTTACCAGGACCTTTCGAACGGTATTAAAGTTAGCAATTATGCAACATTAACACGTTTATATATTAACAAAAATCTATAATACTATTTCGGTAAATGTCGTGCTCGATGCGGGCTGATTTTGAGAATTTCGAGAAGATGCGTTAATATTGTTAATAAATAAAGCTTGTTTTTTGATTTATCAATGAACCTAATAAGCGAGGCGAGCGTTAATGATGCCCGCGAGATCTCTTCATTGTTACGTTCATTAATTATTAACATACGAAACGCACCTGTCGACCGGCGAACGGTTTATCGAAACAATGAATTAATTACTTTCTGTCGTGCAATGACAATAGCAATCCCCCCCCCATTCGTTGTGCATTAGGCGACGTATCTGAACTATTATACAAGAGCATAATAGATATTATGTCACCTGGGATATGTCTTTGCATCGTTTGTCGGGCTTCGACGATCGTTTCCCAGTAAATGCGAATATCTTCTGATCTTTTTGTCAAGGGTGATTATTATAGCTCGCTGAATTTCCGTTTCTAGAGGTCACGAAGTCGTACGACGAACAAAGGGAAAACTGCTGGATATTTATTTTATCGTTCAAATATAAATTTAAAATTTTGTGGGTCGAGAATGATTCAGGCACCCGAAACTTCTGTTTTCAATTTTCTGGTGTATGTAAAGAAGCAGAAAAACATAGAAACACGTTATTATATCTTTTTAAATACTTCCTTATAATTTTACTCCCACAAGACACGTAATAATTAATTTATCATCATCATTAACTTTATGATTAAGCATTTTCTGTCCATTTTTCATTCTTGTTTCAAATAAATTGAAACTTGTAAATAAATAAATACAAAATAGTTCTTTAAAAGTAGAACTTTACTTCCATTCGCCTAAACTGATCAAACGCAGGAATTAAATGCATAAAAATGAGCAACAAAAACTCTCGCTGCAATTAATTTCTACACCCAAAATTCCATTCTTTCTCGAACAACTAACTCCGTATCAAATTTTCTCCGTTCGCTATAATGAAAAAAAATTCATCAATTAAGGGCGTTTCTCTTTACACGGATGAGACTTTTGCCTACATAAATCCCTCTCAGCCTTTGTTCCGCTCGTAGACCCAACAAGTACAAGTCTCCGCGTCGTAAATGGCCGTCTAATCGTAAAATAGAGGCGGAAGTCTAATTTTTCTGCCGCCTCCGCCGAGAAGGAACTCGTCGTCCGAGCGGCTATGTCTGCCCGGGAAATACACTTACTCCGCGAAAGTGCTTTTAAAAAGGAATTCATCGGCGAGACATCCTTCTGGAGCCGTCATCTTCCGCGCGACACCCGAGCCGTGTTCGTTTTCGACCTCCGCCATCGTGCTCTTCCTCCCTTTTTCACGAACACGGCCATAAAGAGCGACGCACGCGAATACCAGTGCCAGAATTGACTCTGTAACGAGCGCTGTAATAACAAACGGACAACGACGTAAGTCAAAGGAATGGCTGTTTTACGAGTTTCCGGGACCCAGGTAGGGGCGCGGCGTCGAAGGGCGAGAAAGAAAGGGAAACGACACACGGAAAATTGCGTCGAACTGGAGGGGGAGACTCGGTCACTTACAGTGATCCCTTTCGTCGGTCGAGGGTCTCGAACCATTAAAAGGATATTTCGTATGAATTTTTCGTGCATTAAGAAACCTCGCGAATTCGATAAGACCTGCAAAGGATGGTTATGGGGAATAAATGGTTACTGAAAGTGGGCGGTATTTCTCTTCTTTCCTGTTTCTCTCGACTTTTTCCCTTCGATTAGGTGACGAGGAATCCTCGAATAATACTGGCAAAGTGTCGAATATTTGAACATTTTATAACACGACATTTGAAAATAATAATTTTCTGAAAACTTTTGAAGGATAGAGAGTAAATTTTGCTCTGAGGTTCTTTTAACCCTCTATAGACCCACGTAACTTTCAGGTCACATGATAATATATCGACATTTTACCAAATAATTTTAATGTTTTCACCAGACGAGGTATACGTCTTAATTATACAGGGTGTTCGGCCACCCCTGGGAAAAATTTTAATGGGAGATTCTAGAGGCCAAAATAAAACGAAAATCAAGGATATCAATTTGTTGATTGAGGCTTCATTAAAAAGTTATTAAAAAATAAAATTAAAAAATTTCAAATCATTCACGAAAAAATTATTTTCAATTGCAGGGGTCAAGTACAATCATTTTTAGTCGTTAGACATACCCCCGAAATCCTAACCATTTTCGAGAAAAAAATTCCTTACCGAAAATATAATTTCTGGCCAGAATTGTCTGCCCGAATTTTCATGCGAATATTTAAAACGTCATAACTTCTGAACGGATTGGACGATTTTAATGTTTAAAAAAGCAAACTACGCGTATTTTGATGGAGAATATGTACAAATCGCAAAAATATTCGAAAAGTTGATTCTTAACCCCGCAAAATGAGAAAAACCTCATAAAAATGGTCCAATTTCCAAACAACCATAACTCTTACAATAGCGAATATATTTCAATGAAACTTTTTTCTGAAGTAAAGCTCATGTGTACCTACAAAAAAGTATTAGACAACTTTTCTATAGGACGTCAAACAAAATTACTAAAAATGAAAAACGAATTTTTAAGAAAAATCGACAGGGAGTAGCTGCCTAAATTTTTCGATTAAAGAAAAATATTTCAAATCGTTCTGAAAAAATTATTTTTGGTTGCGGGGGTCAATTACAATCATTTTTGCTTATTACACATATACCCGAAATCCTACCCAGTTTCGAGAAAAAAATTCCTTACCGAAAATATAATGTCTGACCATACCATTGACATGTTTCACTGAAATTTCATGCGAATCTTTAAAATATCATAACTCCTGAACGGATTGGACGATTTTGATATTTAAAAAAGCAAATTACGCGTATTTTGATGGAGAATGTGTAGAAATTGCAAAAATATTCGAAAAGTTGATCCTTGATATCGCAAAATGAGAAAAACCCCATAAAAATGGTCCAATTTTCAAACAGCCATAACTCTTACAATAGCGAATGTATTCCAATGAAACTTTTTTCTGAAGTAGAGCTCATGGGTACCTACAAAAAAGTATTAGGCAACTTTTCTATAGGGCGTTAAGCAAAATTATTAAAAATCAAAAACAAATTTTTAAGAAAAATCGACAGGGGGTAGCTGCCTAAATTTTTCGATGAAATTAAAACATTTCAAATTGTTCTGAAAAAATTATTTTCGGGTGTGGGGGTCAATTACAATCATTTTTGGTCAATAGATATACCCCCGAATTCCTACCTACTTTCGAGAAAAAAATTCAGTACGAGCGGATCTTCTAACGTTAATAACAAAGCCTCCATCGACAAATCATTATCCTTGATTTTCGTCTTATTTTGGCCTCTAGAATCTCCTATTAAATTTTCCCCCAGGGGTGGCTGAACACCCTGTATAACGTCTCTGAGATAACCAATATATCGATGATAGTTAGCAGCATCATCAACCTAATATATCAAAGTAAATGCCTTGCAAGTTTATGATACTTAAAAGAAAAATTCAGCCCATGTAGGGTTAAGCAAATATTAGACGCACAAATAAATCCATAAGTACTGCTCTAGAGAATGTTATTATATTTCATGTTTGGTTGAATAGATACAGGAAAAATCGTAGAGAAATTTCTGTTGTTTCTCTAATTTTTTGAGAGGCGGCAAATCTTTGCAGCGTGTAAATTTTTCAGCAAAGATGAATCATTTTCGAAGCTTCGTTAAAAGATGTTAGACTAATAAAATGATCCGGTCGGTTGAATAAATAATTTCTAATTAAGTCCACGTAAGAGTTTCAGAAAATCGATGTCGAGAAAAGTGGCTTGTAAGGCAGTCTAATGAAACTTGCACGGCGAGTGCAGTTTCTTCGTTAGCAATTATCTCCCGCCTTCGTAATAATCTAGTCTTATGTGTCGACCCACGCGCTTTGAAGTAGGCTCCTGTGATGTGGTACAGATCTTTCACGCAGTATCCCGCAGCGGGTTCAATTTTAATGCTTAATATTTGCATAATAGATAGCTAAGACCTTGTTCCGTCGTGAAATATACAAGTAACGAGGCAAGCTGTGGCTTTCGCGACGAGAACACCACCTCAAACTTCCATTGTTGCTTTCCGTCAAACTCTGTAAATAATGCTCTAGTGTTCCGTGTTCGAATCTGCTTTAAATTATAATCAACCCTTTGTCGGGGATAATATTCTCTCGCTTTTGGTACATCTTCTAAATCTAAATCTCTCTGGTCGGAATTTTTTTAATGATTTTTAACACGTGAGAGTCTTTGCACGTAAAACGAATGTTTTTTTCTACGACTGTAGTTTCCCTCGTAATCAGTTTTAGTGAATTTTTGTCAACGAGAAACGAATTAAATAACTCGTTGGCAAAAATGTAAAATTGAAACTAAAAATATAAAATTAAATTTCTGAAGTGACACCACGAAACTGCACCGAAGCGATTAGCTACCGTCAAAATAAATTCTTTGAGCGCAAACGCTTCAAATATACTCGCTAAAGAGTAATTAACGTTATTTTTGGTGAATTTTTAACAGCGAGAAAATATCAAACGCTCGATACATAATAACAAAACTTGATTTAAGACTTACGTATGGTAACTTAATCAACAAATAAAAAAAGTTATAATTGCAAGCATTTGTAAGATTTTCTAGAAAAAAAGACAATTTTAAGTTCCCAAAATGGCGTCACAAAATCGCCTCCAAGTGACTAGTTTTCATCAAAATAAATACTAAATAATTATCGTTAGAAAAACAGGAGAAAAATTAAAACGTTTAATATTTCGTGAAACAAGATAGACGAGACGGAGGGTTAAATCCGCGTAATCTGAGGGGCGGTGCCGTCGTTTTACGAACGACTTGAAGTCCTCCGCGTCGAACGGGAGGGGGAGGGGGCGATTTTACGAGACGCGGGACCGTTTACCGGGTGGAAACGGCGGGTGAAAATAACCGAAACGCGGCGTTGAGACGTAACATCGCGAGGAAAAACAAGATTTCGCTCGACCTTATCCCGACAAATATCTCCGGCGTATGCAAAGCGCGAGAAAGAAAATAACGGTAGGGCGTATCGACTGCAGGTTAACCCGGTCGAGTATAGGGCAGGAGGTGGAGTCACGTAAGGGCGTTATTAAAAACGTGCTAGTAGGGTGGTAGTTTTCGAGGGCAATATGCGGCTGTTTGCTTCCGTGAGCCAACCACCCAGTCCGGAGGTCTCGTTCCACGTGGAACCGAGACTTCCATGGCGTCTAGGAAGGGGTTATTTCAACCTAGGTGGGGTAAGGGGTTAGAGAGGAGGACTAATACACCCCCTCTCAAACCGCGGGTCTTCCTTCTGGCTGCTGGTTGCCTCTCGAGAAGGCCCTTCGGTCACCTTCCCCCTCTAATTCAACCCTCAACCGCCAACCCCCAATCTCCAGCCGCCACTCGGTTATTACTGGTCGGTCTCCTGGGAAGACGTTATTATCCGTGCGGCTCCTTCGCGATGAGTTTCTCCGGCGAGCTGATTGACGGCGCAGAAAACGCCACCCGAAGAACGTCTTACGTATTGACTTCCCTCTCGCCGCGACGGTGTTATCTTATTACCCTATTGGAATGGAGTCTCCGTTGTTTTTCCAAAATTGCGTTTCCCGCAACGTTGATTCTTTTCGTGGTTGTACCTCGCACCTTGTCGAATAAGCTTCTCCGCGAAGATATTTAAGGGAGTGTTCTAGAGATTCATTTTTTTTCGTACTCTTTTTAGGAATTCTTTTTAATTTCGACATTTTGCATACATGTTTATTTATGTTTTACGAGTGTTCACAATTTTTTTCAAGTGAAAATGATCAATACTGACTGAATTATATTTCATTAAACAAGGTTCCTTCACATACAGGGTGTTCGGCCACCCCTGGGGAAAATTTTAATGGGGGATTCTAGAGGCCAAAATAAGACGAAAATCAAGACTACCAATTTGTTGATGAAGGCTTCGTTAAACAGTTATTAACGTTTAAAGTTCCGACCGTACTGAATTTTTTTCTCGAAAATGCGCAAGAATTCGGGGATATGTCTATTGACCAAAAGCGATTGTAATTGACCCCCGCAACCGAAAATAATTTTTTCAGACCGATTTGAAATGTTTTAATTTCATCGAAAAATTTAGGCAGCTACCCTCTGTCGATTTTTCTTAAAAATTTGTTTTTGATTCTTAATAATTTTGCTTAACGCCCTATAGAAAAGTTGCCTAATACTTTTTTGTAGGTACCCATGAGCTCTACTTCAGAAAAAAGTTTCATTGAAATATATTCACTATTGTAGGAGTTATGGCTGTTTGAAAATTGTACCATTTTTATGTGGTTTTTCTCATTTTGCGGAGTGAAGGAACAACTTTTTGAATATTTTTATAATTTCTACATATTCTCCATTAAAATACGCGTAGTTTGCTTTTTTAAACATCAAAATCGTCCAATCCGTTCAGGAGTTATGACGTTTTAAAGATTCGCATGAAAATTCGGGCATACATTTCTGGCCAGAAATTATATTTTCGGTAAGGAATTTTTTTCTCGAAACTGAGTAGAATTGTGAGGGTATATCTGTTGACCAAAAATGCTTGCAATTGACCCCTGCAACTAAAAATAATTTTTCCAAAACGATTCGAAAATCTTTTTTTTCACCCAAAACTTTCAGCACTTACACGAATTTTTTTCTCGAAGGTGGATAGGATTTCGAGGGTATGTGTAATGACCAAAAACGATTGTAATTGACCCCCGCAACCGAAAATAATTTTTTCAGAACGATTTGAAATTTTTGAATTTAATTGTTAATAACTTTTTATCGAATCCTCCATCAACGAATTGGTATTCTTGATTTTCGTCTTATTTTGGCCTCTAGAATCCTCTATTAAAATTTTTCCCAGAGGTGGCCGAACACCCTGTATATACAATGCGTGCCCCAACAGTCTCGAAAGGATTAACATCAAAAATTCTATGAAAAAAATGATGTATAAATTTTTTGAGAAGCCTTTAATCTACCCTTTTTATTCTCTTTTAGTCAACCATTCATTTTTCAACGCAATTAACGTATTCTTTCTTGTATTATTTATATTTTCCTTGTGTGACGTCGAATCAGTAACGCCAAACAGATTCAAACGGTTCTATAAAAAAGCAGAAGATCAAGAAGAATTTGCTACTTGAAATCCTTGCAATAAAATTTTAAAGTTTACATGTTTGAAAACACGATATAAACGATTTGAATATAAAAATTATAGACAGTACGGATATACAGATATTTAAATAATAATATTGTGGGAGATAGGGGATATAATATATGTAATTACATCGGTAGAAAGATTGGGAAAAATAGAAGAACGTTGTCTACGGTTGAAAATAGTTCTGGGACGGCGGAAAAAGGACACATCCGGTTCTATCCGAGTTCTCTCTGTGACCCCAAAACTGGCGACGCTGCACGCGCGGAGGGGATACGTTAAAAAGTTTTACTTGAAAAATCGATGCCAAGTTTCAGTGTGTTCGATCATGGCCGCGATAATTTAGCTCGACACGAAAGCCGCTGCCGTTTCTATGATAAAATTTTCCTGGGAACGGACCGACGGTGTGGAAAACTGACGGAAGACATATCGTATCGACTTTCTCGTCGAGTCAATGCATTAGCCTGTTTTCTACTTGCGGTTTTACTTCGTGATTTTACTTTTTTTCGTCGCGTGACGGAATATCGCTTTCTCGTTAGTAATCATCTTAAAGGATGTTCCAGGCAACGTTAACGTTGCTGAAACTCGGCCACTCGGAGCTAAATAATACACCGAAAGCATATTTTTCGAGACCGAAGCTTTTTATACGCTCTGCTCAATGTGATTAGGGAGACGTTTATAGAAACCATTTTGTCGATAGCTTACTCTTCGCTTCAAATGTCCTGAAAAATTATACAAAATAGTATAACCAAAAAAAAGAAATTCTCTCCTTGAAAAATACCTCGAGAATGCATTACAGAATAAAATTGTTTTTTCTACGAAACCTCATACTTGGAAAACCAGGTTTCAAAGAGTCCAGAAGTGAATTGAATACGAGAATACGATTGCTTATAAGAAAGAGGAGTTTTAAATGTTCTTTGGAAAAATGAGGTCAGTTGGAATCGTATTCTCAAAACCGATCTTTTTAAAAACAAGAAGAAATATTACTGTATTAATGCGTTCTTTGGCATAAAATGATGGTTGAAGACAAGTCAACAAATTACACCGATCGTTATAGATTCTATTTCCTTTCAATGTTGCTTCTTTATCGAACTAAATTTTACAATTGTTCGTTTGATGAAACGCTTTTAGTGAATATCGTATATCATGATCTACGATGTAATGATCCACCCGATATGAAATGTTTTAAATACACGATACTCTGTACTAGCCACGATATAAACTGTGAATCATATAAATGGAATGAACCTTGGATGAAAGTAGAAAGAAAATAATTTATTTACTATCTGAAACTTTTTAAATACACATACAAATTTTGTATAATACGGTCAAATCTATTTAGGAGGTGTATTTTTAATAGCATACATTTCAAGAAAATCGATTTGGTCCGAATATTTCGCGTATCAAGAAATTTATCGAGGTTTCGTATCATACGAAGTATTTATAATTCTTGAGAAGTTATAAGAAGAGATGATTCACGCCATTCACATTTGAACAGGTTATTCTAATTCGTTCTCTTGAAACTCCAATGCCATCGAGCGGCCATGATTACGCGTCATCCACAAGATGGTCCTCTCGTTCAGAAATTTTTAAATTTCACTTCGAGTATTTACCGAATAAGTACCATCTCATATTACTCTAACGCGTGGAACATTAAGAGAAAATTACTTAAAAGTATGCAGGCTCGCTTTAAAGGAAAGAAAGTGGTTAGGTTTAAGTAATAGCATTTTTATACATACGTCTCGTCTCTCATTTTATTTTCTCGTATACAACGTAAACATGAGAAATAGAACATCCGAAGTGGCCAGAATTATTTATTATATTTGTAAATTCGTTGGACGCATCGAACCGTCAAATTCTTAATATTCGTAGCCATTAAATTATGTTATCGTTGATTGTTCTGCGGACACGAACGACATCTTTTCAAAGGCCGCGGCGTTTTGTTGTTATTTTATCTGCGGCGAGTAATCGTTTGAAGTGGTTTTCTTTCGCGTTCGTTTTCACGGGGGTTTTCAAAAAGCGACGTAAAAGCCTCGGAAAAATGACGAACACCTGCAACCGGCCGGCATGATAAATACCTACAATAGCGCTCCGCCATTCCACCGTTGACATTTGTTATTGAATGACAAGCCCCGTCGAAACATTTACCTTTCGGTACAGCGATGCGCCAGTTAATTTTCACCCGTTTGTCAAATATCTAATATCGTCAAACACCGAACGATCTTTCCTCTCGTCGCTTCGAAGACGCTCCGGCTGTCGATTCTGCGCCCTCGACGACGTTATTTTACGCGAAAGACGTCGTCAAGTTAATTAAATTACCCTTCGGATCTGAAAAGCCATCGACTATTGGACGGTCAGTCAAGCAAATGGTTCTTTTTTTCATTTTCTACTAGATTATTCATTCCTTACCCATTTATTCTATCATACATATTACGTCTGCGTCCTCCAGAACAAGCTTTCTATACTTCAATTAACACTTTGACTGCCACGCCATTCATATATGAGTGACAGGATTTACCACTTAGATGCTAGAAAAATTAATTCTCAAGTTAAGACGTTGAGGGAAATAAATTTACAAAAATAAGTACCGAAACAAATTTTAGGTTATGTAGCTTACAATGGTCTAAAATAAAAATATTATACTGTTTTGACCTGGCAGTGAACGTGTTAATCAGTATTTACACGACATTTTACATACAATTTCCTTTTATGGTAATGATTCAACAGCAGAGGTGAATTTCTATCCAACTTGGGAGGAATAGAAATGTTCAATTTACGAATCATACGTGGAGGATCATTTTAAGAATCATTAGTAGTATTTAGTACACCTTCGTCTCTGTAAAAGGAGGATGAATAAGAAGACGGAGGATCAGCTAAAACCTAGAATTTGTCGTCCGGTTAAGATTTCGTAACTTGGAGGGGGTGGTTTCTCCCAGGATGCGCCATTGTCCTCTACGGGGTGGGGCAGTGTTCATGAATTTCGGTGCAGTCGTGGCAAAAAGCGGTAACACGTCCGTTGCACCCTGGCACGGATCAATTCAAATATCAATTTCGAATCGGAACAGCGTGTACGGACGCACGAAAGACAGAGAGAAGGGGGGTGGTTGGACAGGGTGCATTAGAGCCAGGTGTGGGAACGAAGAGGAGAACGCAGGTGGAGGAATGCGACTGCGAGGGCAAAGGGATCGACTATCAACAGATGGCGTTTTAATCGTGACACTCTGCGTCCTGGCAGTGGAAAAAAGAGGGCAAGAGGGCGGATAGATGGAGAAACATCGAATGAAGGGAGGAATCACGAATGGCGGTGGGGCGCTCCGGAGGGGGAGGGGAATGGGTGGAAAAGAGACGGCGCAGGGAAAAGTGAGAAAAAGAGGAAGCGACCCGGTGGGACACTGGTGCGCAGCCGGATAGTAAATGATTGTCGATTAAAGTGTCCCCCGTTCAAGAGCGGGCAGGGCCAGCGGCTCGATTGACAAATGGTTTGCGAAATCTGCATTCGCTGCGAAGTATTCGCTTGCCAATTCGGCTGGAAGTCGCGCGCGTACACGTACCTAGCCATTTGTTCGTTGTCCGCTCTACCGTGAACGAACGGAAGAAATAAAAATACACAGTCTTGCTGGCATCGAGGTTCGTTTGTCTGCCACCGTGCCTGATCTCCGTCGATTCTTGCTTGACGACGATCGATCGGCTTGCTCGCCTCTCTCGATTACCAATAAAATGCTCTCGAGACGATTGGATACCGTTGCGGTGGAAATTTCGACGAAGACGTTCGCGAGACCGCAATGAAACGTAACGTGGACGCGACGAGGGTGGGAAATATCGAGATACCCTCTAACTTCAACTTGAACGGGTTGTATATCCTGAAAGAGGATACGGATTTTGCACAATTAACCTCTTTGCAGATTATATGAACCTTATTGGAAATTTATCCCTTTGCAGATTATATGATTCATCTCTTGGGAGGGTTGAAAATAGTGTAATGCAATATCATTTTGTCGTTCTTTTATACATCCAAGTCTTTCATGTTAATTTTAATTTTATTTTTAGCACAGTGGCTCAAGAAAACAAATTTGATTTCCAATAAAATAAACATGGTTTATTTTAAGGGGTTAGAAAATAAACGATCAATGTTGTCTTATGTGAAAGAAGAATCAATATTAATTTCACGTATATCCGATCAAAGTATAAATACGTAAATATTTAAAATTCAATTCCAATTAAATAATTGATAAATTTGTAGATATTTGTATTAACTTTGAAATGATAGGAACATGATTTTTAATTTGAAAGAATCAAATAACCATTTTTCCGTGTCAGTCGGATCTTTAAACATACAGAATATTGCAATTTTTGATTGAAGGGTAGTTTACGAAAAATTTTTTATATTTCTTTGGCTCAATCACTGCTATACTTTCAATCATTTTTATTTTCCAACTAATAAGGAAGCGAAGTTCTGTAATGAAAAATGCGTTTCAAGATCCTTTTATTGCATTTCAATTATTAAAAACAAATTTTGATTGCAGCTAAACGAATAGAGATTCTATCAATAAAAATCGAGACTCCGTCTTGATATTCTTCTCCATGTATCATTATTTCTACTTTTATTTGTAACAATTAACTACGGAATTGCGAAAAATCAAATTTTCGTAGTTAATTTATTCATTTGAAAGGTTAATTCGTAATTTGCATTTTTATTATTATACAGAAAACTGGACGGCTGAATTTATATTCTGCTAGATTCTAAATTTTAAAGTGTACAAATTTCGATCGAAAATAATGCCTCGTCATGAAAATTAAATTAATTAAAATCGTGAAATAGCTCCATGGAGAATTTGTATAAAATTAACAGACACTGTGTTGATTCGAATATTTATAGGATAATTTCGTTCAGTCCTATTTTGATTATCTTTTGCATAAACTTTTCTGTATTAATTAGTGCTCTTTATGCTGTTAATGTGGGTATCAATAATTGAAATCTCTACAATATTCATTTGTATAATACCGTCCTAATTACTCGACATAAACGTTGAATTGTGCACAACCGATATTAATTATTATAACACAGCATTAAACTTACAATATTGATATTATAATAGAAAGCTAGGTAAATTAAACAAACACAAAACGGATAATAATATTTTATTTAGCTAACAGAATGTTCATAATCTATTTTCAGAAAAATCTATATAATAAAATTCTAATAATAAAATCACTTTCCTCCAGATAAAACGAAGGTAGTCATTTAATTTCATTCTGTCGTTTCGTTTTCCACATCAGATTTAGACATTTTTAAAAATATTATTTTAAAATAAGCTTTTAGAAACAATATTAATTTAGTTTTTGATTGAAAAAAATTTAATTCTTGAAATCTTTAAAAAAAAGTACTAGTGTATTCGGATTAATATTAAGAATTTTCAGAGTTAATACAAATTTTCAAATCCTTTACAATTTTTAAATAAATTATAAACTGTTCATGTTATTATTTCTGGGTAGCTCGTAGATAACTATATTCTATTGTTAAATTTAAAAATTTTGCGGCTATAAACAAAACTATGTGCTTGTATCGAATTCATAGCGACTTTAAAAGAGAATTTTTTCCCCTAAATAGATAGAATTTATATTCTTTTAAAAAGAATTTTTGTAACTCTTTTTTTAGCAAAACGATCTCTGTCATGAACCTACAATACACCATTGGTCACATTGTGTTGAACAGTAGAAAAAAGGAATTCGAATTCACGCGTCGATGTGTTCACATACGTTTTGTATACACGTTGCATAGTTAAATAAACTGGTTCCACTACTGAACATCACAACCGATACCAAGTAAATGGTACAATACATCTCGAAATAATAAAACGAAAATTTCATCGAAGCGACAGTCACCGAAAGCAAAAATGTATTTAATTCGTTTCGTGCTCGATGAGCGTCCAAAATGTGTTTAACCTAATTGATACTCGTCGAGGCATCGTTTAGGTGATTATTATTCGTTGCGTCGCGCGTGCAATGCAATTTTGTTTTTCAATATTTCAAATCCAACGTTTCTCGTGCATTACAAATGCGTTCGAAGTATTTTCCCAGAATAATTTCAGCTGCAAAGTATTCGAGGCACGTCTGAGTCACGCGAAGTATTCGAACCGTTCGAACTACTTGAACTCGGTGTGACTTTTTTGAACCGCCAGCGTTCATTTTGTCGCGTGCCAAGAGTCGAAGTCGTTCGTGTTGGAGGTCGAAATTTTTCGCCTAAGACTTCCTTCTATCTTTGAATATTCCGAAATGCAAGAAGAGCTGAAGTTGAAGGCTTAGAAAATTGCGAAACTTTTGATAGTTTTAGCACGATATTTTCTCTTCTATTTTATATATTTTTATATATTATTTTGTATACTTCCGGAAACGATTTCGTATCTGTAAAATGGCGGTTAAATGTTTGCATTTTATCCACTCGTTCCCGAGTTATAATTTCATAATGTTTGCTGTTCTTAATTTTGTAATTCCTTGGGAACTTATAAAATAGCATTTTATCGAAATTTCAGGCGTTTAAATTATTTAAAATTTGACTATTTTCTGTATTTTGCTAGATTGCATTAAAATGCAGGATTTTATTTAGGAAAATATCCAAAGAAATTTGGAATTAAACACTTCCATCCTGAACCTTCAGCTTTGCTAAATACACAGTGGCCAACAAATCTTAAACAGTAATCTGTATTCTATATTCAAAAATATAATTTATTTAATTCGAGTATAGTAATTTAAGCAAATTTTTTAAAATTTGTTATGCGCAGTTGTCCTAACATTGATACTAAAATTATTTGAATTTTGATATTTGCATCAATCAGGTAAAAAGATATGAGCTATAAAAGTCAGCAGAAATGCTCTTTTCGCGTGTTAAAAAATTTTAACTTCCATTTCATGTATCAGAAAAATTGCGAGCAATATTTTTATTTCATTTTCATTTCCGTAATTGCAATAGGGACTGAAATTAATTATTTAGATGAAGTTTACTGTTGATGAGTGTTATTTAGGAGTTTGTAGATCCCTCGAAACCTATTACGGAATGATTATAATTATCACAAATGCACCAGCAATCTGTAAATTGCTCGTTATAGATGGAAGCGTCCGTAGAGAAGGAGATACGAGCGGAAATTGTATTTATGAAATTGTATCGTCCCATGCATCATCGAGAAAGCTTAGGATGAAACTTTCTCGAGGCTTATAAAAAATCGTACGACTCGTCTATCACGCCGAGGCAAGTTTCCTTCCGGCAACGGGCGCATAATATCGGTGAAAGTTCAACGTTTTACCATTTGCGCGGAGCACAATTTAGAACGTTCACCTTTCTGACTCATTGCTCTTCGGAGAAAAGTAGAAAGCCTCTTCTCGTCGATCGATCTCTGACGCGCGTTGCAGCGGGCCCCAAAAAAGATACTCTGTCGTGGAGAAATAATAATAAAAAAAAAAAATTTTCGATCATTTATAGACGACACGTATATGGAAACGCGAGACCAGAGCAATTTTTATAAGGTACGTCGGTCCCAGGGTTCGAACGTGGATTTTTCTAGCTATTATTCAACGTTCATGGCGGTAAACCGAGATTCGTGCGCCAGGGGATGGTTTCATAAAGAAATCATTGGCTGGGGTAGACTGGCCATTCAACGTTTCCGATTTCCAATCAGAAGTATTAAAGTTTATTCGCTATATTACTCTGTCTGTTTCGATCCACTGGCGGTATATTCATTACCAAATATTTGACGTTGAAATAGAGAATGTATCTCAAAACTTTTTACATCGCTCGAAGGTTTTTGTGTAGAACCGTTCTTCCGATTTATATCTTTTTCCCCCGAGTATTTGATGTTTTCATTGTACGGTAGACCTCGGTTTTGCGCGACAATTTATTGGTAACAAATAGATTCATATAAGAAAATAATTCTCTACGCCACACGCTGGACCAGAATTAAATTTTAATAATTTCATTAATAATTCTTCGACTAATATATTTTATTGTTCTAAAATTTGACTAAAAACGAAAATATATAATTATTTTTCTATTCGAGTCGGTCAGGATAAACACAACACCCGTGGAAGTTTAAAATCAATTTAATATTTATTTATTTAATTTGACGTCTTTATTACAAGTAATAAAGACGGAAATATTTTTTTAACTTGACCCCCGACTATATCGGGGTTAATTTTGTTGCGACCACCGACAAGGGTAGAAGATGGCGGCAGAAATCGGATCGTACGACAAGGTATTGGAATCGCATCAGGCGCTGGTTTATTGGTTTTGTAAATCAGCGCGTAACTTAGAATCGAGTGGCAGTTTGCTTGACGGGGCAGTAATAAACAAAAACGGGGAAAAAGGAAAACGAAAAGAGGCACACCTTGCAACGAAAACCGTTCTGCAAAGCGTCGAGGTGATAAATCCACGAGGCCGCGTACCCCGGCGTTCGCTGCTTTCAAGTTTTTAACTTCCGCAACTTTCTTATTTATGTGCGGCACGTACAGGAATAGATTTTGCCCGTTAAAGTTCTTGCACTGTTGAAATAAACGAAAATTCGACGGGATCGATCGACGGGGTCGAAGCAACGATACCTTTTTTTTCTTCTTCTCGAAACTTCTTGGACCGTCGCCTGGAAGGAACGAGCAACGCCCACTTCTAATTTTTGAATTTGTACCACCATTGGAAACTTGGGGAAATTTGTCCGAATAATTACTTAACACGTTTAACATTAATTATTCTTCCACGAGCGTATTTTAAACCTTGGAATTAATTCTTTCACGTTGTTAAAAATTCACCAAAGATAACATTGACTATTCTTCCACAAGTGCATTGTAAATAAGTGTATGCACACATAAGTTCTATGATAAATTATGGGTGTGCTAATTCACAATTGTCAGTGGCAATATTGACAATTTGAGGGATTTGATATTCATTTGATAGCCTCCAATTAAATATTATTCAAGTATTTTCATAGTGAGGATCTCGTGCATTCTATTAAAGCAGTTTCCCGATGATAAAGTAAACAATAACGAAAGATTACTTTTCGATTAGTGTAACTCATTAGTAACCTGTGTCATCGTCGACCGCGTAACGTAGATAACGCCATGGCTCGTTCCATGCGAGCAGTTCTGGGATATGTTGAAGGATAACTTTGTAACAACCCGATGGGCAAAGTTTATAACAACCTGATGGACAAAATTCGTGATAACCTGATGGACATTACTGCAACGCTGCTCGCTGATTCGCATAACTCAGATTCGACAAACGCGTCGATGATCTCGCTGTACATAACAGAGGTATTAATCGATCAGTTCTTCTGAATTGATCGATTACGCGATGAGATTATAAATTTAATCTTCGGAATTAATCGTGACTAACGATAATCGATGATTGGAATTAATTGGTCATGACGATTGAGGATTAAAATTACCGCTGGTCGCGATCATTGTCGGTTTAATTGATGGTTAGTTTCAGTGTCTACATATACTAGACGCTATACTTTTGTTGTTTTGGAATTACTTAGAAACGTCATCAATTAACAAAAATTTACTTTCTTAATATATATATATTCGTCAAAATAAAAGAAGATTTGTACTATAGATGTAATCATTTTTAAGTAGATGTCAACTTTTTACGTTTCTATAATCGCCCAAGAAGAGATCATTTTCTTCTACAATTTTCTTTAATCGTAAAATTAATTTACACATATTTTTTTTGGTAGAAATTACTCAATTTAAAAGAAGATTTGTACTATAAGTGCAGTCATTTTTAAATAGATGTCAATTCTTTACGTTTCTATAATCCCCCAAGAAGAGGTCATCTTCTTGTACAATTTTCTTTGATCGTAGAATTAATTTATCCATATTTTTTCTGGTAGAAATCACTTAATTTGTTTTGAAAGCTTATTTAATCCTCTTTCAAAATGACTGCCTCGTTTCTGTTGAAAATGGAATTCTTCTTTCTGGAAGAGTCTGAAGATTCCAATAACAATTCTCTCTAATTCCTTGGCCATATTTTTCAATTCCAACTATAATACTTGCAAATTTTGTTTACGTTCTAATCACACTCGATGGAAATTTAGTTTACGACCCAATATCAAGGAGGAGAAAATTCGCGATTAATTGAATAGCGAATGGTCGTTTTCATTAAAATTTGCTAAACAGTGGTACATGCTCGGTTGTTTCTGGCTATAGTTCGTAGGCGCGCATGCCTTCGGAAACCGCTCACGTACGTAAGTACGTGATATATCTCCGCGTTGGTACAAGCGTTTAGAACGCGACGCGACGGGAGACAAAATTCTCACCATGCAATTAAGCGCGCGTTACCCGGTGGAAATTACTTCGGGAGGATTTTAACCAAAGTGACGCGCGCGTAATCACGTGCGAATTGTCGTGCGTCTCGTGACAACGCACGTTACTTCGGTTACCGAAAATATTTTATGACGCGTGCAACGGCTTCAATTCCGAATCGGCACCAGTGTCATTTTATTGGGTCAAAAACCCTCTCAACAACCCCACTGCTGGACGAATTCGTGAAATTTTCCACGAGGCGAACATTCTGTTTGCGTATGATTAACCGTTTTATCTAAAACTTGTCGCAAGAGTTATTTTTGGAACATCGTCGAAATTCATAATTCACGGGTCATATCTAGATTCGAATATTATTTTTAACTCCTGAGTGAGAACCCTGCCGCGTTAAAAGAGTTATAAATCAATTTAATCCGACACGTGTTCTTCGTTACTGACACTTTGAAGGCCGCTGTCATGCATGCGTGACTCTATCGTTCCTGTCGCGTTTTGTTCAGGCTCGAGTTTATTATTTTCAGTTTTATCACTTCATCGTTCGTTTGAAATTATTAGACACATCTTCAAAAACAACTCGTTTAAGTTCGCACAAATTTAAATGAAAAATAAATTCGTAATTAAAATGTAATTTGTAAAACTATGCGGGGGTAATATCTGGATTCGAATCTGTTCGAAAGGCTAGAAGCTTACGATCGTTTCGATTCGATCGTCGGCGTTACATTATTCTTCGATACGGCGCGCGATGGTCGCTGATAGAAGAGAATCGGCGAGCAAAAGGCATTTTTTTCTTCTTTCCGCGCGATATATTATGCATACGCGTATCGGTTGTATCGCGGGGTCATTCGTACACACTCGTAGTCGCACGTGACCGATAAGAAAGCCGAGAGGCTAGACAGGACGGAGGGAGTCAGGAGATCGGGAACGAGACAAGAGGCGAGAACTCTCATCTGGAAGATCTACTATCGCTGCTGAATTATTGAACAGTGCACTCTGCCTTAGCTTGTTCGCATATTCCAACATCTATACCGACTCAATTCTGCCCCGGTATTATTGTCTCGGAGCAGACTAGCAGGGCACCGAGAAACGGTTCTGCGTGCGACGTATCCCGGAGATCCCCATTGTAAATTATTTCACGATTCTTTCGGAAGAAATTCGCGCGCAGAATTTGCGTAATGAAATTCCGCGCCGCCTCGGCACGAGTTAATGTTTTATCGACGGAACATCCATGACAATACCTCGTCTTACGCGATCCTGGAATTTGAAATCGGAAATGTCCGTAAACACGGAACGCTGTTCCGTCCGTAGTCTACTTTCCGCCGTTGGGAACCGTCGAAACGATTGAAGACGTTCTCGCTAATAATTAATCGAATTTCTTTATGAAAAGAAACAGGAAATATTCTGTGGTAGAAGTTTCAGCAGTAAATACAATCTTTTTTCGCACTGACTATAAATAAAAACTAATATGTTTTAAATACTTTTGTTAGAATTAATACGTTACGATCTATCACGATTGATTTTATTCGACTTATCGATATGTCGACACAGACGAGGTATGCAGAAATTTTTCGACGGAATTAAAAAATTTCAAATCGTTTTATAAAAATTATTTTTAGCTAGAGGGGTAAATTACAATTAGTTTTTGTCATTACACATACCCCTGAATTCGTACGTACTTTTAAGAAAAAAATTCGGGAGTTCCCTAAATTTTTCGGCGAAAATAAAAATTATCAAATCGTTCTAAAAAAATTATTTTCAGTTGTGGTGGTCCATTATAATCATTTTTGGTGAATAGACATACCTTCGAAATCCTACGCATTTTCGAGAAAAAAATTCTTTACCGAAAATTCAATGTCTGACCATACATTGACATGTTTCCCTGAAATTTCATGTGAATCTTTAAAATGTCATAACTCCTGAACGGATTGGACGATTTTAATGTTTAAAAAAGCAAACTACGCGTATTTTGATGGAGAACATGTAGAAATTCCAAAAATATTCGAAAACTTGATCCTTGATCCCGCAAAATGAGAAAAACCCCATAAAAATGGTCCAATTTTCAAACAGCCATAACTCCTATAATACTGAATATATTTCAGTGAAACTTTTTTCTGAAGTAGAGCTCATGAGTACCTACAAAAAAGTATTAGACAACTTTTCTGTAGAGCGTCAAACAAAAATACTAAAAATCAAAAATGAATTTTTAAGAAAAATCGACAGGGGGTAGGTGCTTAAATTTTTCGACGAAAAAAAAAATTTTCAAATCGTTCTAAAAAAATTATTTGCGGTTGTGGGGGTTAATTACAATCATTTTTGGTGAATACACATACTCCCGAAATCCTACGCACTTTCGAAAAAAAAATTCTTTACCGAAAATATAATAGACATTCCGGATAATCGACACAATAAGGTATACATAACATAATTTAAGATTATACTTACCACTAGATACTGAATTCATGCTTATTCTAATACTATTAAGCATCTTTTTATAATCGTATAGAGGACCAAGAAATTCATCAAAACAGTACTACTACTAGAATGGTAGTTGACAGAAACTGTAATGAATATAATTCTCTACCATACAGCTCTCATTCCGTTAAGAAACAATAAAATAGCTGTAATTTCCTGTTTCACCTCCTCTTATCTTAATTACTATAACCTCTTGGTAATGTTGCAAGTTACATGAAAATGATAATAGTGCTCTAGAACCCCAGAGAAATGGGCCGGAAAAATACATTGGATGTAACGTCTACTCGTATATCTCGTTTGTGCTATCGAATTCTATCGATAACTTGATCTGTTCCTAACCTATCGACTCTTAATGAAATTCAGGCTGACATTTCCGGTGGAAACTTTGAAAGAATCCAGCTATGATAGTTGTTAGCGGAGATCTTGGGGGTCGCACAATTTGAAGGAGCTGGCCAAACAAGAGGCTCCGTGGGCGTCGTTGTTGCAGGGGCATAAATTGCAAGGCACGACTGCCGGAAAGCCTCAAGATTCAGCGGTGTCATTACTTTACGCCCGGCACGATCTACCCGATGGAGTTCGAGAGAGGGTGGAACCGAACAGAGAGGTAATTCGGGTTACACGCTCGGGTGTAATAGGTGGTTTGACCGGGTTCTTGGGTTCTTCCCGGTAGCTGGCGGCAGGAGAATGTTGGCGGTTGCCGGCGGTGGGAAAATGGTCGACGCCAGGAGGAAAAGGGCGGAGTGGTCGAGACAGCGGAGGCAAGAGATCGCGGGAAGAAAAGGAGACGGGGTGGGGGAGAAGAAAGGGAAGGGGGGATGGATGCATGGGGGTTCGGTTTGGGTGCCGGCGGGATTCCTCCGGATCCGTAGGAACTTGCTGCTTGCTCATAAAATGCAAACGGGCAGCAAGTTTAAGTTTAGACAGCCCTCCGGCCCTCTCCGTCGCCTTCTCCTGCCCGGTTCCCCTGTCAGTCCTCTCACCACTTCGCGAAGCGGCCCTAGTCACCCGGTGTAACCAACCACGGCCGACAATAATGAAATCCATAAATCCGTAAGAGAGCGTGGAACAACCTGCGCCGTCCAGGGATCACCTTCGTTCCTCTTCTATCCGTTTGCGGCGGTCCTCTAGGCGGTTGCTCTCTCCCGTTTACGGTTTCGGTTTGCTTCTATCGTTACCCGGTTGCCTTTTTACCTTCGTTTTCTGTCAGAGAAGGGGTTGTATACCCAGCTTGTTCCCGTTCCTTTCACCGTTTCCTCGGGTTGCGCGCTGGTTTTGCCTTCGGCTCGAAATCTTATTGCGCTAGAAGTATCTTTACGACTTCCCGGCGTGCCTCCAGACGGGATTACATACGTGCAGGACGGTGTATCGGGCGGGTACCTCTCGCGTCCCTGTAGGCCGGATAGCTATAGACCCGCGACGTCGACGGAGTGAAATATCGATTGTCACCGTGGTTTCGCGGCTGGGTTCTCCGACAACGTCGAAACCTGGCTCTGATTGATTCGATGCCGTCCGGCGCGCGGCAAGGGCATCCAGGGAAGAGAGAATTGTGTCGAGGAGAGTATTGTTATGCTAACTGAATCTCGATGACTTCCCATCGATCGAGGTTACCGATATGGAACACTTGGGAATCACGAATTTTTCCATTCCGCGGGCCTTTTCCGGGCTCCGTAGTATCGACGACTCTCTTTGCCGTTTTCCTTATCCCCGGTTCCACGGCACGCGAATAAAGGAATCGTTTCGTTTTAGAGACCCCGACCCCGGATCCTGACTTTTTCGTTATTAGTTTCCCTTGTATTATATTCCGATAATACCAGCGGGAGGGGGATTCTATGTATTCTCGATCGACGCTAAAGTCTTTGAATGCTGATGAGATGCCAAGAAATCTGTTCCAGATTTTACTATTTCGCTCCGGAGTCGAAGATAAAATCCACGTTACCTGTGAACGGCGTATGTATGGTATTCAAACAAACGTTTCTGACGATAGATTGCAAATTTCGGTCGTACAAACACCGTCTTTCTATTCAATTTATTGTTTCGGGATAGTATAAATGTTCAACATTGGCCTTGTAGTTTCGATCGTGACGCGTTAAACAATGTAGAACTGTGTGGCAGCTGTTGTAGAAAGAAGCGAGAGTAACAGGAGAAAAGAAAAGGAAAGAGGACATTGAATGGTCGGTCGACGACTTGTGAGAAAAGTGTTAAGCATAGCCCTCTGGTGATGAATGCGAGAAGTGCGCCACAGAACTTTTAATTGTTCTTCCCCTCTAAGCGTTTATGAACAGCGGACATTTGTTTAATATTTTTACTGCCGGGCCATGACGAGGATTTTCACTTTGGAACTAAAACAATTAATTCTCAAGCTGAAATTTTAGAGGGAATAAATTTAAATAGGATTCATGAATTTCAGTGTGAGTTCGACAGTAAATACTGAGACAAATTGTAATATAATTTTCAATTGTCTAAATGAATGTTTCGATCTAATAAACAAATTTTACAATTTTGATCTGTAATATGTGTATTATGTAACATAAATGTGTTAAAATCAACACATTCTAACATTCGCAGAACGAACCTGTTCTTTTTTATGAGCAGCGCGCGTATGAACAAATTTAACATTAGATCTACCAAACCAGTCAAAATGACCCATTCGTAATTTCTAACGAAACTTGTAAAAAATTTACTCGACTGAATTTTTGAAAATTTATCGTAATAAAAGAATATATAAACACTTATTTCCATTGCGTTATATATTTCTTCGCGTATCTATGGTTTCAATTTCTTTGGTACAAATGAACACACTATAATTGTCGGTAGTTCTAGTGTTAAACAAAACTAAATAGTATACGTGTGAAAGATTGTTTAATAGCGTAGTGTCGATAGGTTGCAAATAAAATGAGTAAAATCCTCTTCCTCCGGAATAAGTTGGGGGCGGAAGTCGAACCTTCAATTTTGGTTTTCGGTATAATTTATCCTGGCCACGGTTCCGGAAACTTCTTCGACCTAAGTTTCCCGGCCGACAAAAATTAGTAGGTGTCTCTCCGGCTTTATTCGCGACCGTCCGTTGACATTCTCCCCACGAAGGACAACGTTTTAGAAGCGTTCTGCATCCGTGTCACGAAGCGAGGACGAACAGCGAAGAAAGTGGCAAACTCGCCGATCTTGCCTCTTTCGGGATTAACGTTCCACTCCCTGGCAACAATTACACCCACTGTGTACCTCGCCCACGCGCACCAACACTCCCGGACGTCTACATAGACGATCTCTTCGAGCATCCAGATTACCTTCGCGCCGCTTGATCCTCGCAAACACTCGTCCGAGGGAGCCGGATTCTCCTAACTTTCGAAATTCCGACAAAGTTTCGCGCTGTTTCTGACGAATCTTCAACTGTACCCTCCCCCACCCTCCCCCTCCCCTCCTTCAGGAAATCTCGTGACTTTCGCGGTCCTCGTGATCACATTACGATCGTCGTAATTTTGCGAAACGATTGATAATTGAGGCCCTATAAAATATGCTCGGGATAAGAGAAATTAAGCGAACTCTACACAATCACTATCCAGTAACGCATTTTCTAAACTTTCATTTCGTCCTGGGTTACTCATGATCTGCACACAGTAAGATAAATTTTTATATTCGATGAAAATTATTGACCTTTCGATGTCTCCAACTTTGGGAACAACCAAAAGTTTGATACTGTTAGGTATAGGAAAAGATACGTCATGGTCGTTACAGAGAGATTCTACGCATTTGAATCGATGGAGAACTGGCGAGGAAAAAATTTAACTTTGATCAGATTTTTTCAACGATTGCATCGTATTCTACTGATTGAACGGAATCAAGTTCCATCAGTATATCATAGATCGACAGAATACGATACAATCGTTAAAAAAAAAAATTGACCTTGAAAGAACTGGTCAAGGTTAACTATGCTGTAACTTTTTTTATAATAGTTCTCCACTTATTTCTCTGTATCGATTGCAACACCCCGTACACAGGATGTAATCTTCTAAACGTTAAAAAACGTATCGTTGGAGAAAGATCAACTTCACAGTGTGTCTACCGAGTTCCGGAGCCTACCCTACATAACTTAACGACAGCACACGCTCTTTATCCAGGAGCCCACATACATTACTCGATCCGTATTCGTCGTTGGGGGCGTGTTCCGTTCAGCCAAGGCAATCGACTGGGGACGAAAAGAGATTCGGAGGAACGTTTCGTCGGGAAGGAGAGGATACGTTCGTCGCCGCGTTTCGCGTTATCCGCGTTATTCGCGTTTCGAAGGGAACATGCACGATTTTGTGTGTTTCTGCCCGGTGTACGTGTGTAGGTTGCGGCTCGGTACAAGTATGGTTCCACGTAAGAACGAACGAAAGGAGGAGAGCCGGAGAATAGAATGTATATTTGGGAACAAATACAATTTGAATGAATTAGCAGTAAACTGGAAATGGGCAATCCAGGGTTACCTGACCCGAGGGTTGCCTATTCACCCTTCACCCGCCGCCCCCTCTTGCTCACTTTCACTGGGGGGTCTGACTCAACCGTCTACCGTCTTCTTCGTTCGTATTTAGCCGACGTGTTCTCTCTTACGCGCGCCGCAGTGTCGCTCCGAAAGTCTCGTCGTTTCGCCCCCACCATCGCCACGGTCGCCGATCTAAACGATATTTTCGGGAAGGGAAATTCCACCCGCGACAGAGGGAAACATTGTACTTGGAGTGGTTTTCTCCCGGTTACTTTTCCACCTTCCCCCTCCACCGATCCGCGACAGCCTCTCGTCCCTTTGTCCTTTCGGGTTCAGCTACTCCGTGGATTCTTCCGTAAACAGAATTCGACCTCTCGAAACATCGTCAATACCTACTTTGCCAGGCACCCTTTTGGCTTGCGCTACTCCGTGGCCCCCCGAAGCCGCGGTGCAGGCTCTTACTCAGCCTTACAGGGGCTGTTCTCTCCCGCGTTGCGCGTATATTGATCAGCTTCGGAAGTGTAATCATGTTTGCGCGCCGCCCCCGTGGTCTGTCACGTTCTCCTCGTCGATAAAAACCGATCGCCGTACAATGGGAACGAAGAGGCATAAAAACGCGTCGAAACAGTCGCCGAGTGGTGTAACAGGCTCGCTGGAAATTAATTCGAGTATCCCAGCGACAATTTTTGAGACGAAAACGAGACGTCGAATTTTCGGAAGTTGCACGAGTTCACTCAAGGGGTTAATCGATTTCTTCGTTTCATTTTTTTCGAGTGAGAGGCTTCGAAAATATGTATGCAGAGTTTCTTGCTTAGGAGTTATGCGAGGTTTGAATACGTTTGATATGCACAGTCATGCCTTAACAAGTTTTTCTCGAAATCTTATGTTTTTTATCATACATATGTGAAGACCGAATTGATTTTAAATTTGGATAGAATCTTCAAGAGCGTCAAACGAAGTTACGAAGGTTGGAATATGTTTGTTAGACACAGTCTTAGCGCAAACTCTAAACGTGTTTTTATCTAGACCTTATTTTTTGTGGCTAACATGTGTCGAAATCTAGTAGGCGAATCAACTTTAAATTTAGATTGAATCCTCAACAAACATGTTAGATGAAGTTATGAAGGTTTTAATATGTTTGTTACACACAGCTGTGCCTTAGAATAAACTTTAAACATATCTCAAGGTCTAGTAAGCGGATTGATTTAAAATTTGAATAGAATCTTCAACAAACTTATTTCTATCGCCTGAGAAATTTAACAAATTGTTAGTATATTTTTCAATATGCTAGAGATGTAAAGAATGGACTAGATAGATTGTATACATGAAAAATTGTATGTTTATGGAGATTGTAATATCACATAGAAGTGGAATAAATAGAAGCGATAGTGGAATACCAGATAAACGAATAATCAAATTGGTGAAGCTAGTATTGCAATTTACCTAAAATGATCTGTCGAATTGATAGCTGGAAATCCACGAGACCGCGCAGCATCGAATGTCCATAGTTCGGAGTTCGTTGATGAGATTTGCATGATTGACAGTATCGGGAGCCTTTTAGAGATCGATGTAGATAACGTCCATTTGTTTTCTGTACCCGTTGCTCGTCTTTTGTCCAATTGCAGTAGTTAAGTTACAAGTAGGCGATTTTAACATGTCTTTCATACAATTCGCGTGTGAATCGAATTGTTCCTCATATTTCAAATAAATGCACAATCTAATTTGTATTTTTACGAAAGCATTATTTTGTTTAGAAAATTCTTGAATTTCTCGAATCCCCAAGCTACAAAATAACACTAATTATACAATTGTCGAATTTCTGATTAAAAAAAAACAAATTCCAGAGACAACACAATCACTAGTTGCGAATTGTTCGAGCGTGTAATGTAACACTCGGTCGCTGGTTTTATCTCGTTCGCTCCGAGGGCTTCAGATTTAGGCGAAAATAGCTTATTACTCCATTTTCAAGTGAACTGGCTGTTTCGATTTTGTCCGTTGAAAACAGTAATTACCGTAAATACAGAGATCAACACAAGTGTCCCAATTACTAATCCTTGATCACATCGAGCAGCGTAAATTATTTGTACTTCAACCCTTTCGTATTCATGGACGAGATGACGTTCTATGGACGAATTACTTCGAATATTTCGCGATTCGATTCTATCCTCGAACCGGAGATAATTAAACTACTGTATTTATCCATACAGAATTTTACGAATACTTTAAATCTTCATATTTCAGACTCTTGAGCATTTAAAATCCGATTTAAGACATTAATATTACGTATCAACAAACTTTTAACTGTCTTGTATCTGCTTCTGGCATTCGATAATTATATTCCATTAATAGATTCGACTTGCAGTGTGAAGGTAATAATGACAGGTAAAGTTACACTGAAAAGCTTCTACTTTTAACATGTGTCATATTTTTGTGGAAACGATCAAGCGACTAAATATTTATGGACCGGTAGTAGATTTCGTTTCAAGCGTGAAAAATGATATTCTCGTTTGTTATTTCGTTGCGAAGATTGTTTTATCAATGTCAGTTTCTCAAGTAAATCCAGCCAGAACACTGTCGGTTTTCGTGCTTACGTAACTTCGTTATTTTTCAATCGAGTGCACCTCCTTTCGACGGTACGCGCGAATTGGAAACGAGCATTCGGATATCCATCGGTATTAATTACAATAATGGAATGCATTGTTCCGTACAACATTAATCCGTTAAAAATGTTTTTTAGCCTGGAGCTTGGTGATGGTCGGAATCGTATCACGTTCAATCGTCCGCTTTTTTTCCCTCTCGGGAAAACGGGTATTCAAAGGGAGGACAATTGTTGTAATTTATCGGGCACGAACGAAATTCATGGGAAATCGAGTGAACAACTATGTTCTTGCCTCGATGCAATTATTGGGTCCAAAAATGGCTACATATTTTCTCTAATAACTATAAACGCGAATAATTATTTCATACATTATTTGTCAACCTTTTTTCGTTTACTAAATACCAGACAGAAAAGAAAATAGCTTGGATCAAAGAAATTATTCTTTCAGAGAAATCCTATTTAATGCACTATTTAAAATCACATATATTTATGATTGTAGAAGATGTTTACCGTCTAATTGAATTTTATGTGCAGAGGAAAACATTCCAGAAACGGAAAAATAGCTTTCAGTTTTGTTGATGTTGGCTTCATGCAAAACATTGCATTTTGTAACCTTTTCTACATTTAAAGTTATTTTCCTCGTTGCTTCATAAATATTTATTTTCTTACTCAGTGATCAAAAATCATTCCCAGGAGGTATTTCATTTGCTAAAAACCGTGTTTGGTGTCTGATTTATATACATACGCGTATAACATATAATTCTTAAGATTGCAAAAACTTTTCTTTCCTCGAATATTCGAAAATTGTTTTTTCGAGAAACGGGAATGGTAATTCGCTGAGAAATGTCGAGAATCGTCGAATACTTAACGAAAATAATCGTTATGCAAGATTTTAGCGCCACAGATTTATAGTCGAGGTTATTGGAAGGTTACGCTATTATTATTCGATTGGTCCTGACCTTCGCTATTATGCCAAGGGAATAAAAATATATAATTTCAGTTTAAAAAGCATCGAAAAATTCGAGTAGTATTTTCCTCTTCGAATCAAGCATATGTATTTTTTTTATTGCCAAATATCTGTTTTAAAAAAAGACACGACGAGTAATTCTATATTCTAAATAATAGTGAAACATGTTTTGTAACTTACTCGTTGGCTTCTATTAAATATAGTGCTTTAAATTGGAACGAAATATAAAAGAAACAAAATCTTCCCCGGATAATCGAAGCGTCGAGGAGACTCGACTTTTTTCAGTTACCCGGAAATTATCGTGGCATTTAAATCCGTAGTTATTTTCGGTAGATCGTGGAACTTTTTTGTAACGTTTTCGCTTCGTTTTCCTCGTATAGAGTCCGTTATTAATAACGAGCACACTCTTACGTCACGCATCGATTCCGTACACGGAAAGTCTCTCGGGCGAGGCCATGATAACCCGGGGAAGTGGATAATGCGGAGATTGAGTTCAACTTGACTTACGTCCGCCAGAACTATTTGAAAACTACTTCGAACTGTCAGATTAACCGAAAGTATATGACGGTGGGGGATTTTACCACGGGGAACCGGTGCATTATTCATGGAGTAAGCATTACGAATCTTTCCTGAGAATAATGCAAAGACGTCCGCGTAGCTCTTTCCATGCTGCTACCAGATTAACGGGAAACTTATTGCGACCGGCGAAAATGAACATTTTGGCGCGGGAGTGTCCCTTTTCGCGCGACCTTTTCGTGTTTTGTCGCCGCCATTTCGATGCAAATCCCCTGGAAAAGCATTTGTGAGATTACTTCATGCAAAGCAAAGTTCTTTTGTTGAAAAGTAAACGATCGGGCCCCTGGCCCGTCGTTACGTGTCATCGATTAAACGAAAACCCGCGATACGATTCTAAACTGCACGAAAATAAATTTACAATTTCCCACGTTTCGAAGATCGGAAGATTTTTACCTTATTAGAAATTTTTACTGCATATCTGGGTAAATTAAAAGTCTTACTTATAATAAATCAGACAAATACAAACTAAATGGTAATTAGATTTTATTTTAATAAATAAAATCTAATGCAAAGAGGAGTATTTTGCTGGTTTCGATAACATCGGAAAATAAGCTGATGCTTACCGCGCTTGCCACCAGAGGGCTACGCTTTTGTCTCTCTCACAAGTGCTCGACCAGCCTTCGAATGTCGCAGCGTCTTTGAAACGCTCTCCTCTTCCTTCTTCCTGTTATATTGCTCGTTTCTTCCTACAACAGCAAGCTTATCACAATATTATTTATTCTAATAAACTAATAGCAAGTGTTAGTATGCTTCTACTCATCTACAAGATGTATATATCGCTAGTAAAATCGAACTCGTTCGATCGAACATACATTTCTTTATTACGTGTCGATGATTCTTCAAAAAGGGGATTGTCCTCCTCATTTTAGGCGTAAATGTCCTTACGGTCCCTCAGAAAAATAAACAATGTGGATAGATTTTGTTACTTGAATCCGGGGGTAAAAATTGTCGCTTGCATTTACCGTGTTTCTTTCGTCTCGCCTCTGTCCCCGTAATTTGTATCGAATCGCGCAATCAGTGTCCACGCTGACGGCTTTGACCCCTTTTCGGGGTGTTCATAAACCGTTAACGATCGTGTATCTGACGATAATTACGCGCGACTGTGAAACGTCATAAATTTCCCAGATGAAATTTGCCATTTGCGCCTGACCTTATCTCGCCGTGCTCTCGTATGTTCGTTCACCTCTCCATCCCCCTCCGCACGCACACCCACTCCTTCCCTCCTCCGCGGCTTCCATTTACATACACACTCACGGGGAACACACCCACATGTGTACCACGATGTTTAAACCATGCGGTAAGCCTCGAGGGTAATTAGACTGCGCCGTGAATGAGACAGTACGGAAAATTGAGGTATCGAACAATACGATGATCACGCCCGGACTTGTCAGTATGTCCGTCTATTTGCCTGTTCATCCGTCTGCTTTCTCCGTGCAATTTCTCTATTATCACTCGCGCGGCTTGCCATCTAGCTATCCCGAAGACAGCCTTGTTCGGGCGTCGAAACATCGCACCTAATACGTCTGCATTTTCCACGAATCGATACACAGAACATCGCCTGTTCGAGGCTCCGTTGAGAATAAGGAATGCATTCAGGCGCGTACCGAATAACCATGGAATATTGTTAAGTTATTAGTCCGTATTGTACATCGCTGAAACTTCACAGGATAAAACTCGTATCTGTCGAATCGGTTATCGAAGAGGATATCTCAGAATTCCGATTCGATATTTATTGAATGCATCTGCCACAAAATATTTTTATATTATTATCAATTACAGTGACTGAAAATAATTTTTCCAGAATGATTTGAAATTTTTCAATTTCGTCGAAAAATTTAGACACCTACCCTCGGTCGATTTTTCTTAACAATTCGTTTTTCATTTTTAATAAATTTGTTTGACGCTGTACGGAAATTTTGTTTAATACTTTTTTGTAGCTGTCCATGAACTCTACTTCACCACTAAATTTCAATTCAATCCATTGACTATTGTAGGAGTTATGGCCATTTGAAAATTAGAATATTTTTATGGGAGTTTTCTAACTTTACGGTGTTAGGAAATAACTTTTCGAACATTCTTAGAATTTCTAAATATTCTTGACTAAAATACGCGTTGTTTGCGTCTTCAAACAGTAAAATCGTCCAATTCGTCCAGGAGTTATGACTTTTTAAACATACACATAAAATTTCATGAGAATCATAAATTCATGGGCAGACATTGCATTTTCGGTGAAGGATTTTTTTCTCGAAAGTGCGTAGGATATTGTGGATATGTCTGTTCACCAAAAATGATTATAATGGACGCCCGCAACTGAAAATAATTTTTTTAGAACGATTTACAGCGGTATATACAATGCAGAAATTAAAATGACTCGTGCCGTAAAAAAATGGCATCCATCGTCTTTTCTCCTGCTATAACAGGAATCCGCTACAAGGTATAACAAAATTGATTACAGTCTATAAATAAAGAAAAAGACTTCTTTACTAGATAATAGAAAAGAAGCTGTAGAATGTTTAAATATTAATTGTAAAATATTATGATGTTTCTATTATTAGATTATATTAATCACAAGCTTCCCAAATATCCACGATGTAGAAATTAAAATATGACTCTATACGTAAGAAAATGGCGGCCACCGTACGCGACAGTCACGATCGAAAGGCTAAAGTGAAATTGCTCGAAGGAAAATACAATATGTTTAGGGTGGATATCGTTTCGTCCATTAAGCCTTGTAATCGAGCACTTAGGTTTAGTCCCGGAACAATGTTGTTTTCTTGCAGTGCCGTGTACCCCATGCGGGTAATCACGACGACTTTGGTATTTCTCTCCCGCCCCCGCGAGTAGCCATTAAAGCGTCGGAGGAGTTTGCGATCGCCAGCTTCGATCAGAAACGGCATCGAGAATATACGGGTGGAAACTTACGGTTTGTAGTGGGGAATACACAGAGTTTCCTGTTTATCGGGAGGACACTCTGGCAGTAAACCGTCTCTGGTGGTTCGGGTTCTCTACACGAACGATAATTATTGCGATCTTTCCCGGTAAACTTAATCTTACGCTCCACAAGTTCTCGGTGTACATCCATCTTTTCCAATCGAGTATTTCGTTGCAATCTTGCAGTTCACCATCGAAGCGAAGAGTTCTGATTTCTAACTTTCCTAACTTTCCTTCCGAGTTTCGATCGAATGAATCAGCGAAATATTTAACGAACCTTTAGCTAAGCAATTAACGTTTCGCGATACCCTGTACGAACACTGTTGCTGGAACGCACGAGATCATCTGGCTCGAATCGAACAAATGACAATTAGGTCTGCGAATGCAATTATTTTAGTGATTGTTCATCAAAGAATTAATTGCAAATTCCTGGATCACTTTCCATTAATCGCAAGATCATGTTATACCAAATTTATTTACGAGCCCACGAATCAACTTCTATATACAGAAATTTTTCTTAAAAATGATTAAACTTAGAATATAATTGCAATTTTAAATTTTCAAAGCTAACTTTTGATATTGGTAGAAATACTAGATATTTATTTGTTATTAACTTCGATAAGAGTTATCCGAACACAAAAATTTAATACACTATTCCAAAAAAAAAACTGAAACCTCATACAGGTTTGTTGCTCAACGAATGATTAATTCCTTTGTCTCATTTGATCAAAGAAAACATCGAAGCCGATATCTGCGGTGGTTTCGTGGAATTGCTACACTTTCTGTGGCTTCACACCGGTAGATACGCGATATCTAATTCACTAGTCGACGATCCGATTTCGCGTAAGTATTTCAAGCACCGTTGAGCATAATACCACGCGTTTCCGGTTAACAGACACAGCGTTGTGGGAGAAACGTATATGTACGTCATGGTGAATTCATTGGATCGAACTATACAGATCGTGGGACTATATGCCCTGGCTCTAATGCCAGCTGTAATGCAGAGAACTTGAGGAGCAGCCAGAGCACAAACGCGCGTGTCCCAGAACTCGCACCTGGGATTTCTACGTGCCCGCAATACGAAATACAATAACGTTAGGGCAGTTCTTTAAGGACGCAATACTTTCGAGCGGCGAATCCGCGGAATTCGCAGGAACGTGGTGTACTTATGCGGATATCGAATCTCGTGAGAAATTTTCGTAGGTTAAATCAAAATTGGACCCGTATATTTAACTTACTTTTTACCTTTAGTTAAATATACAAACACGACGTATCAATTAATCGTTTAAAATTGTGAGTTGCATCCTGAGAGGGAGGTCATTATCAACGGTGCACGTCGTTTCAAGTGTTTTATAAAAATAGAACTTATATTATTAATATATTTTCGACATTTGATCAAACACGCAAGCATGACGTACCAATTAATACTTTTAAATTGTAAGCTGGAGATGATCATTATCGAAGAACCTACTTTAGAAGCTCGCAAACAGGAGGTTTTCCAAATTCGAGGAGCCAAATGAGAGGGCTAGAGATCCACAGGGTGACGAATTTCGCAGCATTTCGCAGATTCATCGGTTCGTTCGTGTTGCTTCTGAGAAGCGTGTGCATTTCCTCGGTCGCGTGAAGTTTCGAGCGTACGAACGGACGGGCGCGTGACCGTGGTAGCTGTGTCATCAAGCGCGTGCCGCAGCGATGCATCACGGAATGACGGGAATCGTGGCGAAACGCTTCAGCCGCTCACAAATCACATCATACGCCTCCCGTTACAGCGAGCGGTCGCGCGTACATGCACGCCCCTCTTTACCTGGCCGCTGGCTCTGACGCCTCTGACCGTCGTGTCGATAAAAATACCGTCCACAATGCTCTCCGTTGTCGCGTCGCTCGTTCGAATTTCGCGCCGCCGCTGGAAACAATGGCCGCCCTGGCCGGCCGCGATCCGCGCGATAAAGATTAACTTCTGGCGCGTCTCGCTCGTGCGCGTCGTCCCAACGCCTTTCGCCTCGCTGTTGAGACTTCTTTTCGATTTTAATCTACCCTTGCTGAATCCCACATCACCTGGAATCCCTGTTTTTACGTGTAAAATATCAGATACGATCACTCGATAGTTTTAGACACGTGTAGCTTCGCGACTGGGCCTTCTGGTGTACCTAAATCCCAAGTATAGAGACCATATCACCTTCAATAATAAACCCTCTCAATGATTCTTACATATTACTGGGTATTTGGGTGACTTAGCTTAATTGCATGTACATTAAGGATGTTTTTGTTGTTTTAGTTGGGTCTCTGATTCAATTTTAGACACGAACGAACGATTAGGTATACCTTGAAGTATTTCGATCGAGGTTTTCTACCGTCTTTTTATAACGAAGGAGAGGAGAGACGTCTGCCTTGGACGTTTGGGGCATTGAGTGGTCGGTCGAGGAGTTATATACATATTCTAGTAGGTGATCTGTCGAGCGCTTGTGAGAGAGACAAGAGCGTGATCCTCTGGTGGCGAGCGCGGGAAGTGCCGCCACCTCAACACCGTAACCCCACGTTCGTCGTCAATATTTCTCGTTAAAAACAGTTAATGGCCCATAGGAAAGTGTCTTTTCTAAATTTAAGGTTGATCATTTAATAACAAAAAGAAGAAATAGAGTCAGTCTAAAATTCAGGCTCATCTATGTGTTTAATGCATTTCCTGGGCTAAAGGCTCGGTCTTTAAGGTTCGAGATTATTTAAATCATCGATTTCATTTCGTCGGTTGGAGTCTGAGAGGAACGGACGTAAGTTTATCAGAGTAAGACGTGTCGAGCAAACGTATGGTTATCCCGCGTCAAGTCGAATGATATTTTCCTGGTTTTCGCCCGGGAAACGGAACGTACAGCCGGCGTTTCGCGATAAACTTATTTCGTTCTTTGTTTGCTTCTTTCCGCGTGGCCTTCGTGATTTCTCGAGCGAACACGGACGAGCGTGCTGGGACTGCCGAGTCACCTGGCGATACACGAAGATCGTTTTTCGCGCGATGCCGCGCCCTGACTTTCAATGTTCCCTTCGTTTCTGCTTCCTATCTCGGTGCCTCGGCGAAATACAGCACGACGTCGTCCCGAAACGAGCGTAAATTACTTTCGACGATGAGTTACTGCGTTCCCCGAATAATCGCGCGTTTAATCGCAAGACGACGCTACACGATGACGATATACGAACAAGTTTCGCGTGATTTGTAAATAAACGCGATACAATTTCGTATTTAATAAGACCGAAGATCGTTCGTCGATACCGGGCGTTTTAACTCACGCGATCGTCGTTTAAATTTCGCGGATTTATTCCGCTGGGATGGACACCATGTTTTTACTACAAAATGGCCGGTGACGCGTACAACTTTGGAAATACTGTCGTTACGCGTTGCTTGTATGCAAAATATTGTCATTCTTTACTGTTTCTGAATGCAATTTCGAAATGTGAAAGATTTTGTAACGCAGAGATTATATTATTTAGTAATTTGTCTCCTTCTGTATAGTAATGATTTTTCATTTCAATTTCATTCAGTAATCTTAATTTTATCCTTTTTTTATTCTATATAGTTTATTGTAGGTTTACCATTTATTTTTCACGACTCGATCGTGAATTCTAATGATCTTTTTTTATCATATGTTTATACATATGTGTTTTGTTTATCGCCATTTTATAAAGGTTTCTATCATATCGACGATCTTTGTACCGATTTCAGTTTGATCGCTGACCAAGAAGTTACTTAAAAAGATAATTAGTAAAGTAACTCTTGCACCTGTTTGTGTTTATGTATCTTTTGTTTATTATATCTATCTTGTACTTATTTGAATACCGTTTTCTGTTTCAGGTAAGAATCTTCAAAGTATCGTACGTTTTAAGCAGATAATCTAAGGAACTCGAAGATTGATTCGTGGTACAGGCGAACGAGAACATCCAGGTCAGATATATTTACTCGCCTCTTTGAATAATTAAAGAACACTGAACGAAGAGTATTTTACAATAGGATATAATTACCAGCTTTCATCACATATTCTACACAGTCGTGCATACGTCTACGTATACTGTAAAAATATTATTTCGAGATTCCAAGAAATGAACTTTCTTTGGAATCGTCCGACGTACAATTTAGACCACTTTGCGTTGCATTGTATTTTGCAAACGGTGTTCAGATTCTGTTTGACACTGTTTAATTCCGATCAAGCTTTAAGAATATAAATAAAAAATAAACGCGAAGACGGGAGATTCGGTCTTCACCGGTTTTTTCGGTTTGTTCGGTTCGAGAGAAGTATGGCGAACGGACAAGGCGTGGGAAGCGTAGGTGATCTCGGGCAACGTCTCTCGATTTCTGCGGACGATAACGGGCCGTTGACTCCTCTCCGCGGGTACGGGAGCAGAAAGGGCAACCGAGGTGCCGGACGGGTGAGAATTCGGCGCCTAATTTGGGAAGGTTCGTTTTAAGGGTCTCGCTCGAAGGTCCCTGCTCACCGATAGAACGAGATAACACGAATCGTGAACGCTTGCTCGTTCTTCTTCCCACGACCTTCTTAAAAATCGCGGAGTCATTATCTCTGAACGAGGAGGGGGGATTTTGTATGTACTTGGAACAGCAAAACTCTGTTTTTCTCGACTTTCGTAGGAGTAAACTGTTGACTCGGAGCCTGGCGAATTCACCTGGTGAATTCGAATCAATATTTGAGTGAAAAGTGCAAGTAATGGAACTCTAATCGAACGTTGATGGCGGAAAATTAGACTGGATAATCGGTTCGTTCAATTTTCTGACGTAGAAGTTTCACTTAAGGGGAGAAAGCACTGTGACGGCTGGAAATAACGGCAATTTTCTCTGATAAATGCTTTTGAAAGTACATTTCATAAACTATTTCCTGTAAAAATTTCGTATAAAAATATTAATTATTATAGCCATAATAGGAACCAGTGTGAGAAGCCTCCAAAAATTTGTTAGGAACTACACTTGTTTCACTACACGTTGTGAAACAAAAAATCATGCAATTATCTTAAACTATAAGATAGTAGCTTCAGTTGCACGTACGGATTTCTAAAACTAATAATTTATTATAAAATAGTGGAACCTTGAAGGAGAAATCTCAAAAACCTGTGACAAAATCTATATTTCTTTTAACACCATGTTGAAACTAATTATCCTTAAAACCCCAAGCATTGAAAAGAGATTAAAAAAACATTTCGATTTCTTCAATCTGTCACAGTGGTTTCCCCCTTAAATGTCCAAGTCGCAAAAATTTTAGACCTCTCGTCGATATTCTATTAATTATTGCACGAATTTTACCTGTAGATTTGGAGTTGGATAATCGAAAAATAATTTCGGCCTTGTTTTGGATTTGATATTTCTTCAAAGACATGTTTTAATGTTTCTGATCGTGGTTACTATTGTCACCGAGATTGAATGTTCTGTGGCGTCTATGGCGCGTACAATCGCAAATTATACGCAAGGGGTTAAACGCGCTCATGGTAATGTGATTTCATCGAGAGATTTCCAAGACGATGCGCTTAAAACGACGATACTCATTACCAGGTTCAATAGTTCGTTAGCAATGACGAATGGTGCAGTTATGAGAGCACGGTTTTAATTGTTTTAAGATAAAAATATCGATTCCGCTGTACTTCCGTTCCAAACAAACGGTTCGTTAAAAGTTATTTACCTGGTTATTCGTTTGTTTTTCATTCGTAGCCGTAGCTACGCCCCTTCTTTATTTAGTTAGGCTCCGATTAGCTGCGCAGCTTTCAGCAAATACCTCTTCAGGAGCGCGTTGAAAATGCTCATTAAGGAGCAGCTATCGAGTTACCGCTCTGGTAACGAGCCCTGATTGTTTACGATCTTGAAACATTCCGTCGTCTGTCGTGTGACGATAATCTGGACACCGTTGTCGGTAAACTCTAGTCCAAGCCAGGGTCTGACAAACTTTTCCTAAGAAAGGCCGCTTAATAGCAATTCGAGAACCAAGAATCTGTATCGATGCATTTATTTATCGAACGAACGACACAATTTGTACAATTTTTCAAAATTTTTGACGAATCTGATGTTCTTTAATAAATACCTCAAAAATTAAAAGCAATGGTTCGTGGGAGCATGAGAAAACACGATTGCGTCGCCAGAATTTTCGCTCTGAAAGCACAATTATGTGCTCCGATAAATTTAAAGATGCTAGCTTTGGAACTTGGATATATATTGCTACGAAAGGTAAATAGTGTTTCGTTCAATCTTGGCCATGCAATGTCACTTTTTTAGGTCAATTGGTTCGTTTTAGAGTTTCGTATCTTCCAATCAAACTTGCTCAAACGTGGTTGTTTGCTGACTGCATCAGTGTCTCTCAGAGTATTTGTGGCATCGATCGATTAAAATTCTATAGTGGGAAAGGTGCGATTGTTCGAAATTCGTATCACAAATTCGTTTTCTAGTGCTTTAAGTCAATCAGTTCGTATCTTTTAATCAAGTTCGTAGTACAAATTCTTTTTTTACTGCTTTAGATCAATCAGTTCGTACCTTCTAATCAAACTTGTTCAAACCAGCGTTGTTTACTGACTGCATCACTGTCTCTCAGAGTATTTGTAACATCGATCGGCTAAAATTCTATAGTAGGAAAGGTGCGATTCGAACTCGGAGTACAAATTCTTTTCTATATTACAAATAGAAAATCCAAGATTGATGATCGTTTTAGAGAAAAATTGCCGCGGCGATGCTCGTATTTTTCAAAGTTCACGCAGTCGTTCGCGATAACGCGTGAATTATGTACTTAAAACCTATCAAGCCCCTCTTTAGACACATATCATTTTTGGAAGGGTACGTTTCCATATTTTATCCGACCAAGCTGCAATTTCGCTACCCGTTGGCTCGGAACCCCATCCAGTTTCTAAGCAAAGTCTTGGATACCGTTGATAAAGTATTATGTTTCGCAAAAAGGGGGTGAATAAAACGTGAACTGCGAGTAAAAACGGCTCGCGAACGAGCGGAGTCGAGTCGAAAGTAAAAGATTAAAAATCTAAAATGAATTTTTCCTGCAAAATTAGCAGCCGCGCAGAGCTTGAATTTGCTGTCCAGATTAAATGGCCACCCTCGTTTAATTCAAAATCTTGGCCAGCGTCTGATTAAATTGCCAGTCATTCACTTCGCTTGATTATTTACTCTTCTTAACTGAGATTAGTCGCTGTCTTATTACTATCCACTTTACCACTTCCCCTCCCTCCCCCTCCTTCTTCCTTGCTTCCCCTTCCTTTCCTCGCACTGTCTTCGGCTTACAAGTTGCAAATTGTACGTTACAGCGTAAAGACGGGGGAAACTTCCGACCAAGTATCGCGTTCCCCAGCACGAATGTGTCGGTTTCACCTCGATGAACCTCGATTTAAATACGAAACGAACCTAATCGTCGATCACTCACGAAGCGTTTTTACCAGCATAACCTATTATTCCTCATATATTATTTATTTCTTATACGGATAAAAACCCATTAGTGTGCAAGAGAAAATATAATATTTTTATAGCTGAGGCAGAGAACAGAAGCGATATACAGGCTGTTCGGCCACCTCTGGGAAAAATTTTAATGGGAGATTCTAGATGCCAAAATAAGACGAAAATCAAGGATATCAATTTGTTGATTGAGGCTTTGTTATAAAGTTATTCAAAAATAAAATTTAAAAATTTCAAATCATTCACGAAAAAATTACTTTCAGTTGCAGGGGTCAAGTACAATCATTTTTGGTCGTTAGACATACCCACAAAATCCTAACCATTTTCGAGAAAAAAATTCCTTACCGAAAATATAATTTCTGGCCAGAAATGTTACCCCGAAATTTCACGCGAATCTTTAAAATGTCATAACTCCTGAATGAATTGGACGATTTTAATGTTTAAAAAAGCAAACTACGCGTATTTTGATACAGAATATGTAGAAATTCCAAAAATATTCGAAAAGTTGATCTTTGACCCCGTAAAATGAGAAAAACCCCATAAAAATGGTCCAATTTTCAAACAGCCATAACTCTTACAATAGTGAATATATTTTAATGAAACTTTTTTCTGAAGTAGAGCCCATGGATACCTACAAAAAAGTATTAGACAACTTTTCCGTACAGCGTCAAACAAATTTATTAAAAATGAAAAACGAAATTTAAAGAAAAATCGACAGGGGGTAGGTGCCTAAATTTTTCGGCGAAAAAAAAAATTTTTAATTCATCCTAAAAAAATTATTTTCGGTTGCAGGAGTCAATTATAATCATTTTTGGTCAATAGACATATCCCCGAAATCCTACCCAGTTTCGAGAAAAAAATTCCTTACCGAAAATATAATGTCTGACTATACCATTGACATGCTTCCCTGAAATTTCATGCGAATCTTTAAAATATCATAACTCCCGAACGGATTGGACGATTTTGATGTTTAAAAAAGCAAACTACGCGTATTTTGATGGAGAATATGTAGAAATTGCAAAAATATTCGAAAACTTGATCCTTGACCCCGCAAAATGAGAAAAACCCCTTAAAAATGGTCCAATTTTCAAACAGCCATGATTCTTACAATAGCGAATATATTTCAATAAAACTTTTTTCTGAAGTAGAGCTCATGGGTACCTACAAAAAAGTATTAAACAACTTTTCTGTAGGATGTCAAACAAAATTACTAAAAATCAAAAATAAATTTTTAAGGAAAATCGACAGGGGGTAGGTACCTAAATTTTTCGATGAAAAAAAAAAATTTTCAAATCATTCTGTAAAAAGTATTTTCAGTTCGGGGGTCAATTACAACCATGTTTGGTGAATAGACATACCCCCGAAATCCTACATACTTTCGAGAAAAAAATTCTTTACTAAAAATATACTGTGCGACCCAAAAGGTTTCTATAACTTTTTAACGAAGCCTCAATCAACAAATTAGTATTCTTAATTGTCGTCTTATTTTGCCCTCAGAATCTCCCATTGCGGGGGAAAGATAAATTGGAAGTGATATTCAGACTTACAATTTAATCATAGATTGTAAACCTGATTTTTGAATAAGGAAATTTTAGTGACAAAAATTCAAGTGTTGTATAGTCATTGTAAAAAAAAGTGCAGCATCTGTGGTTGCATTCACCCCTAAAATTGACAATATTTACAATACGGACAGATTATTGATTTTATTCTGCTTGTTCGTCGTAGTAAAAATTTAAAAAAATGTTCTAACGCTAGATTAACGAACATTTATTACACTGCTTTTAAATAAAACCCACCGTGTTGACAGTTACGTCAATACGCGATTTTTCTTTTAATTAGTGCATATATTCGAATCGTCACAATAATCTCGACATAAATTGTTAAATAGTAATATTAACGAGTTCTATAGCCGTTGTGCATGATCGTATCGACGAATTCTGCAAATCTAGCGTTGAATAAATCTCGAGAGAGAATTAAATTTTGCACAGAAAAAAGTGAAATAAGCCTTTTCTATACGTACTTGGTCGGCTATTACGACGCCATTTGCGTTACTGGGTGCGGAATGGAGGAGGCAAAAAATTGTAAATACGGCAAAAACTCGTGACGAAGGAATCCTTATCGGTACCGTGATTATGCGAACTGTCGTTACGAATTTGTATGCACCCTTGTACTTAATGATATAGTTTAATATAATGGCATACGTGTTTCATACGGGTAGCGATGATTACAGCGCACGCAGCCCATACTCGTCGTCTGCACACGAAGACCAACGGCGTACACACACAGATCTACCTATATCCTTCAAAGCGTTTGAGAATATTCGTGAAATTGGATTCCGGAACAAAAGAATATTGTACACAAAAATGTAGCATAGCCAGTTTTCGAAAAAGTTGCCCACACCTATGGTCCTCGTAATGGGAATCCCTGATAAAATATAAACACCTGAAATCGGAGGTTGTCGATAGGAAAATCAGCAAACTTTGAAAAATATTTCAAGACATTTAAATTAAATTTACTAGTATTTTGAAATGACCTATTTATTATTTAGCCACTGGTAAATTTCAGGCATCTATTTATTTCACACTCCTACCTTCTATTCTTTATTTTTCAAAGTAAACTGAACTTACTGTGTTCAGACACGTTACGAAAATACGCTCCTCCAATAAAAATGTAAAATATATTCAAGCACGAAATTTTACGCTTCTCGATTTTTTAACGACTCTGGAGGACCTTTTTTCGACTGCAGACTAAACCTTCAAACGCGTTCCCAGAATCCATTCACAGTCTCGTAAACCGATATCACACTGTAAACCATAAACATCCGCTCGATAGCGTTCGTTCTGTCCCAAACACTCTTCGTTCATACGCAATCTTATCGATAGTCATCTGATATCTACAACGTCCATTAAAATGTAACGCTTGAGCTGAACTACACAAAAAGGATTTGATTTTTATAGAGGTATTCAGAATATGGCTTTGTTAGCGCATGGGTTTAGAAACAGAGTACGTTGAACCAAGTATTCAAATTTCTTAGACGCGCCGTGTATTATTATCATGTATTAAGTTTTGTTCGTCGATGTATATTTTAGGTAAAACAATTTTTTAACACTTGGCCTAACCCATATATGGTTGACAGGACTTACCACTATAATACTAGAAAAATTCATTATGGAAGTAAGTACTGAACAAAATTTTAGGTTATGTAGCTTACAGTGGTCTAAACGTATTTATTTGCCAGAGGTTTGCACGAGAAGTCATAGGAGCAGTCAAAACGCATATATCTCATACCTACATTATCATTTCGCATTTGATATGGTCGAACAGGATGCTTGGGGTACTCAAGGTGCTCCAGTTATCAAAAAACCAAGTATTTTAATTATTAACGTAAAACTTAAAGGGTTAAAGTCGAGATGGTTTTTAGAGTGAGATGCAAGTCGAACGGTTTTAAGATTCGCAAACTATAGAATCGAACAGCCATCGTTGCACGCACTTGCTCGATCGGTAATGAAATATAGGAGCCTTCCGGTTTAGTCTCGAAATGGGATTACAAGTTGGAAAGTCGCGTAACGAGAGGATGTACGCGACAAAGTGATACTCGCGACTGCAGATTCCAGAGAACGTGTCTTGCTCTTTACCTCTTTCTCTCTATCCCTCTCCTCTCTTTCTCTTTCTCTTTACTCTTTCGCTCGCTCGTAACCGTGTCGTGAAATCTCGACTCGCAAACTCTCGCGGTTGAGCTTTATAGGTTCCGAAGGAGGGTCGAGAGATCGAGACGCGATACAAAAGTCGGTCGAGCGTGGCGCGCTTTATTCTTCCCCGCCGCGAGGCAGCGGTTACACGGCAGATATTAACTTTGCTTTTGCAATTTTACGTTGATAAAGAGCAAGAAAAGCGAGGAGAGGGGTCTGGGAAACGCGAGGTCGCACGCACGCGAAAGGGGACCTCGCTCTCCCACGACAATGGCCACTGTTTGTCGCGCGAAACAGCGACGCAATTACGCCCCCGATCGAAGGCGACGAACATCGACCATTTTTCGTTATTAATATTTTACAACATCCGTGTTTCTTCCGTGTTGTTCGATTCTTTTCTTTTCTGTCAAACAGTTCGGGATATTTCGCGGTGATGTTTATATTTTTGTAACTGTGTTTCTAAATCGTTTTTTATTTATTGAGGACTTCAAACTCTCAATAAAGTTACAATTATGAAATAAAAAATACAATTGTACAAGTAAACAACTAGGATATTAATTTTTAAAGTAGCATATGCCATTCCAAAATATACACTTTCGTACAAGCTTATTCAGCAATATTCGATAAATTTTATATTAGGAGAATGCTTAATTTTTTGTACAATTTGCATTCTGATGAAGTAATATTTTTTAATATGATCAAACGTTTAAGTATCTCGACACGGGAATGACTTAAGCCACTTTCATAATAACACTCAGTATTTCAAGCTTGATAATCACATAATTGATACGACATCCATCCCAGTTAAAAAAAAAAATCTTGTACTCAAATGTATACAGGAGTATAATAAATTGTTAGATTTCCAATGTACAATTTTCTAAAAAGGAAAAAGTAGAAAACCATCCCTTAATATTTGTATATAAATGTATCAACATTTAGCTGTTGATCACTTTGAAAATACAATTTCTCCCGATTACGCGATTCTATGATTGACGAATCATGCGAGAAGACTACCATCGAACGCCCTCGAAAGGTGAAAAGTTCACCCTCGTCATCGTGTGAGGAAGTGATTCTTTCGCGGAAACCGATTCACGGGGCGAGGACGATTAGGCGCGCGGATTTAATATGCAATAACGAATCTGTTGTCGGGGGCAGGAAGAATCGGTTGACAAATTTCTCGACGGCCAACCCAGGAAATCGAACGGATGTAGCTCCGACTCGCTGTAAATTCGCGTTTGATGTCACTCCGCGTCACTTCGCATGATTAATGTCCCCTGGTCCCGCTTAGGGGGACGACGACGCCGACTTCTGGTACCAGAATTTCGTTCACGACCACCATCGTTCTCAGTCCAGGAATTTTAATCACTAGATATGTAAGTGATCGGAAACAGAACGATCATCCTTCACTGTTTAGATTCCTTCGACCCGTCGATCTTTCACGTCGTTCGAAAGGTCCAAATAAATGGTAAATGCTCCAGGCAAAATCTTTGTATTTATGAAAGCTAAAACGGGTTCTTATAGAAAGGGTTAAAAAGTAGAGTGTTTTGGGACTTGCAGGACAGATAATGTTGGCTAAATGGAGGAATTCCTAAGAAACAAGGGTTGAAAAATGAATGTTCTGTTTCGAAACGCTCAAATTCGAGACCTAATAACGATATGATTTTTCACTAAATGTGAAAGCAAATAAATCTAAATTGGATTCTTGAATTTTAATTGTAAAAATAAGTTTGTCAAACACGCGACTGCTTTTCTTTCGTTTCTTTCGTTTTCAACCAACAGTAACCCCATTTTTATTTAATATATCTCAATGATATCCATTTGAGTAGTGTAAACGTACCTTTTGACATTATTTTGCAAAGTATTATTTTACAAAAGTTCAGTTTGGAAACCCAGCGTTAAGGCACACCCTGTGCAGACGTAGGCGACGACACCGATTCCTGGTTTCGGAGTTCCGCCCACGATCGCCGTCGTTCTTCATCGTTCGACCGCTTTTCCCCTCCACGAATTTTAATCACCACTGAGCCAACACACAAGAGAGCAGAAAGAGGACGAGTGGATTTCGCGGGGACTGATGCGCGCCGCTTTATTTCGTTAACGTTTCAATCGATCATCGCACACCCCCGGGATTTCGCTTCCCGCTCGATGCGTTCTTCCCTTTCTCGCTCCCTCTGCGTCGGTTTCTCTCGACAAATCGCGCTGCTGCACCGATGACATAATCTTTGCGAGTTTTGCGCGCGCGAAAGTGAAAATGTTTTAGCCGTCGGGTATAAGCGAGACAATTAATAATTCGTTGTTACCGCGTTAATAAAATCAACAGTGTTTCGATAAACAAGAAAGAAGAAACAGATTTCGATAGTGTGATGTATTTTTTCTTCTTTTTTTTTTTAAATTCGATCGTTTGAGAAATATTTTTAAAATTATTTCTTGTGAAATATGGATCCGGGCAGAAGAAATGTATGAAAATTATGTATTATTATTTGTATCATACAAAAACAGATGAACAATTTTGTATAATAATATGTCTTTATCACTACAGGCAAATGCAAAGTATTATTTCTCATTTTTCTGTTCCGCTTAAATAGTGCGTTGCAGTTTGATTAGTATACAGTGCGGGATGGAAATTTAACCGTGCAAATTTTGAAGAGACTACGACTACAAAAATTAGGTACAAGATTAAACTAAACTAGACTAAATAGGTTAATAAAAGTACAGTCTTTATAAATGAAAAAGAATAGTAATATAGTAATAGTAATAAAAATAAATTCCACGTTATCGAAATATATATTTACAATTCGTGCAAGCACATTTTACACGAAATTTCCAGCAAATTGCTCGTCTTATTTTTTAATTTACAACAGTTCTTTAATACCCTAGATACGAAAACAAAACATCTCATATTCCTACCTCCTCCATGGAATATTTGAAATAAATTTTACATCGCGTTCGCTGGAAATATATATTCTTTTATCCCGGTTTTCGTAGGAAAGTTGGCCCGCAGCAAACGTTACTTTATAGTTTATTTAGCCAAAAAGAGTTCCGCATCGCGATTACAAGCCATCGGATACGTTTGGATGCGGTCTCGTCCCTTTTGTGAGAAATATCTTCCCAAACCACGCTGTCCCTCTAATTTTCGAACCGAACCGGTCCCGGAAGAAATTAAATATTCCTACATTAATACTGCCGAAATACCACCGTCGACGTTCCGTAGACGATTTACTGGGCGCGGCAACCTTTGGGAACAATGGAGTGTACGACAAAGACTCGGTCCGTTTAAAAGTTCATATTCCCCGGCCTAGCGGCTATGGAAATCGGGCTTCTCGTATCGATTGAATTCAATTTACGGCCGTCAACGAGGAACGTGAATTTGACAGTCATCTCCCCTTTGGCGGGAAAGGGGAGCTGGTAAAGTTGGTGCGCGACGATCGACGATGACCTGCGTAGCCAGCGTCCAATCGGTCTCTTCGCTGCTCCCGGTCTCTTTGCGCGCCTCCGACAACCGCTGAAATTAATGACGCCCTCTCGAACCGATGATATCGAGGCCGGAAGAACGCTCAATTGGCCAACGAAATGTAGATTACCGAGAAGCATCAAAGAGGTCGAAGGAATATGAATCTCACCGACTCGTTGCGCCAGAGCAGCCACCAATCTCAACAAGCCAGCCAAAAGCTGATCCCACCATTTTAATTCATCTCCAGTGTTTTGATTCTCCAGATATAGCTTATTTCATATTCGGAAAATAGTATAGAAATGCGACGAAGAAACAAGGAATTTAAACGTATTTTTAACGCGTGTTTTTTCATTTCTATTAAAGTGTACAGTAATGATTCAGAACTACCTCTGGTTCAATAAAAAAAAACAGTGGTGGATGTTTTATTGAAACGCTTGTGATATTTACACGAGTAGAAAGATCTCACAGAAGATGAGATTTTACAGCAATAGTATGGTGAAGCAAAATTTTGCAGTTTGGAAGAAATGTGTACCAAGTGGCTCTGTGTTTACTTCGTGTCCACAAATAAGTATTTGTGAAATGACGATTTCCCAAGGCTATTATCGATAAATTTTTTGTATTTCGAACATCTTAATTTAAATAAGAGACAGGAGAATTTTTGCTGATTTTGAAAATTTATGTGCTTGTGGTTTTCATTGAATTTTTTAGTATAAAGTCTTATTGTAATGCCCTACCTCGAATTACCAGAAGAGGAGTTTTGTGAATTTATTTTACATCAACAAGCGTTAATCGAAATTGGAAATGAAATAAAAAAGGCACTTTCAAGCCAGTTTTTTGGGTTTTCACTCTGTAACGTTGGTTAGACTAGCACGCGAATGTCTCGTGCCTGCACGCATCAGCGAGCAGGAGGAAGTTTGCAATCTGCAGAATTTTCTCTGTCCCCGTTGTTGATGAAATAAGTGACGACTGCCTGCCCACTGGTTCGACCTTTAGCTGAAATAAGTACCTAGGGTTCTTACTTGAATATAATGTGTTTAATAGATGACGATTAATCGAGTCGACCTTCGAACAGTTCTCGTAACTATTTATCTACTGTGGGGGAAATGGCGTCGCTATAAAAGAAATAGGATTAATCTATTTTTGCTGGATTTTTCGTGGAAAACTGAATCGAAGGTATTGCTATTAGTTAATAAAGAAATGATTAATGTTTGTCTGAGTCTTCGATTATCAGAATGTTCGGCAAGAAACGTTTCGAAAATATCTTGCCAGCGGCGTACATAGAGTTGCTCGTTAGCGTTCGAAAATTTTCAGCGAAACACCGACGTCAATTATATCAGGCTACGCAAGCACGTGGCTCCCAGAGATTTCCTTAGAGATTACGCACTGAATCTATACAGCCAGGATTGCAATCCTATATCATTTGATAACGTCAGCTTATAGAGGCTGGATAATCCTTAACGGAAACACAGAGACCAATAACGAGCACTGTCATTACACGAGTCCGAGATGCCTGTAATTTTACGAAACAAGGTATTCGAATCGAGAATTAAATCCTTTTGCGATCAAAGACAAACAAAACAAAACGAGGTTGTTGGTGTTTTAAAAAGCCACTTTTAAATTTGTCGTTATGACGGTAAAATGTAATAGAGACATCGAAGAATGGTTTTCTTACGCTTATTTCCCGAATTTTTTGTTTGTTCTTTCATTCTATTTTTGTTCTCTTTCTCCTTGGTCAATAATTTATTTATTTACTTTCACATCTTGCTCTTGTTTCAATGTTCTCTTTCTTGGCATTAGGTAAGGGAGATACTTTCAGAATTATTTTGTAAATATTATCAGCAAAACTAGTAGTTGACTGCACGTCTAATGTCTTCTCAGCTTCTTCTCTGGATAGAAATCAAATTTTGCTGATTCCTTATTTCTTCATGTGGAATATTTATCATTTCACGACCTGCATAATCAATGTCTGAGAATATATTTCTATCCAGAGGATAAATTCCAATACATTTGAAGCCATTAGTACGAATATGAATAAACAAAATTTAGATTTGTAGTATCTGGTAATAGGGAGTGATGATCTGTCCGAAACCAGGGGACAGCAAAGCCATAAAAAAAAGTTTATTTTATAAAAACAAATTCACTATATGTACAACATACAAAGCTGATTAAGAAAGTACTTATCAAACGATATAATAATACCATTCACGCATTTTTTCCATTACAAAAATTGAGGGGTATAGTAGTTCATAATTTGTACGAGCTTCTAATTAGACGCAACAGTGAACCAATTTTTTAAAATCATTTTAAAGATATCGCTACTCTACTAAGTACCGTCCGGTTTTAGAGGCACTCCTCCCATACACTATGTAAAAATAAAAACAAAGTGAATCACAGAATCAATTGCAAAGTGTTTTAAGGGGGCAATCTCATGTGTACGTTTCAAAATTTAACATCTTTATTAATTTTTTAAAATTAAATGTTACATCTAATGCTATAATTTATTTTCGCAATTTACTTAACTATCCTTCGGGAATACAAAATGAATTTTCCAATAATTTTTATCGACTTTTCGTGCTTTTATTACGCCCACAGTGAACATATGTCTAAACACTGGCGTAGGTGATTGCAGCTCTCAAGGTTGACTAAATAAAAAAAATCAAACAATTTTTTATTTGGTCTCACGCGAGACTGCCCCCCTTAATATACCATGTGGGTGCAAGTTTATGGCAAGTTTATTCGTAACGCTTCGAGTCATCCGTTGTCCGTCGAAACGGTTCCAGCTGCGTATGGCATCGGTAAATTACGAGTTCGAATCGCTAATCTCGTATGACGCGCGCAATTACAAATCGCTAATCTGATTCGCCGTAATTATATGCCATTTTCCCTCGACACGGCGGAGGACAAGTCGCATGCCTCGCGGGGACCGTGCACGACACGGTGCGAGGAGTTAAATGGACTGTCACAGAGCGAGACGGTGGTTGCGTGGGCGGGAAAGAGACGGTCGTTTAAGCGGGAAAGAGAGAAAGAGATTGCGGAAAGCCGCGAGTGGTGCCGGCGAGGCGGGTCCGAGAAGCGAGAGAGGGCAGCGTTATCGAAAGTACCCGGTATTGGCAGACCGTTTCCCAGCAAATAATTGGAAATGCAAACGGGACGAGCCTCCCTGTGATAGTTCGATAATTGAGTCCCTTATCAGTGTTTGAATGCTCTCTCTCTTGCTCTTTCTTCCACCGTCTCGCTCCGTTCCTCGTCTTCTCGGTTCCCGTTCTCTCTGTCCCACTTTCTACCACCCCCGCGGTCCTTTATTTCTCGGTGTACACGTCCCTCTCTGCCTCCGATCTTTGCCCTCTTTCACCGTCGGCTCTCTGATTTTACAATCGTTTACACCTGGCGGCTCGTCGAGAAAGAGGCACCGGAACTTGTCGATGGAAACTCGCGCATCGACGCGGCCGCGGTTTGTGTCGCTGCACACGTGTTGCTCGCTGGCCGCGTGCACATTTTCCACCGTGATTATGGTCGCTCAGACCATTCGTGAAACGAGGATTCTTACTCGAGAGATGGACAGCATGTTTGAAAACAATGTCTGGAGACGTTGGGGACTTGTACTCGGCGAGAGGAGTGAACAATGTCGAATGAAAATAGATCTGAAAACGACGAGCGTGTGTTTCTCTAACTTTTATTGCAATAAATGTCGACCATGTTAATTATTGGAAAAAGGAGGCACCAACGCTATCCTTCGTACGTAATTAGTATACCGTGGCAGGTCACATCTAAATACAGAGCAGTATTCGTTATACATTGTATTCATAACCAACTATTCGCATCTCCAGAAATAAAGTAATAGCCAAAATTAATGAATCGTAAAGTCATAAATCTCTATTTGAGGAAAGAAAATCTTTTATTGAGTCGTTGTCAAGCGGATGTACTGTACAGTTTATTGATTGCAGAATAAATAGTATGTGGTATCTAGATGGATCGAGATCATAAAAATAAGAGTTAATTTGCTCAGTTTACCAAACTTTATATTTTTAATTTTCTGCAGAAAGAAATCGAAGAGTACCGAGCAACTTTACAGCCCCGGTTCAAGATGGCCTCTTTATAGTGTCCGCTTCAAAGTTTTCTCCAAAGTGCATACTTTAAAGTTTACGACTGGGGAAACAAACATTCCCAGATATCTTCTTATCGTTACAACTGGTAAAATATATTCCTTCGGGTTAATCGTTAATTTGTTCGCGTCAAGCGTTCTGCATCATGGGTTCGGTATTGAGCAACCTGCATTAATGATTATTATTTTACTACCGTATTTACTCAGTGATTTATTATCCTATTCGCGGCGATAGGTTGAAAAAGCTGTGGAAATTATATGGCTTCCAAACATGGCGAAAGATAATTTATATCTAAAAATATTTTATTAGTTGCAGACTTCATTTCCAACTCAGAATTTTCAAAATACCTGGAAGAAAAATAGGAAGCAATATGTGTCCGTTGTATAGAAAATTACCGTGTACATATAGAAAATATTCTATATGTCTGAATCAAATTTTTCAAACAAACAACGTGACAAAAAATACCACTTTCTATACTTACGCAATAATCGTTATTTATGGACGAGGAAAATATTTTCCCGGTTGCATTCGACCGAATAAATTTTTTGTTTTACGATACCGTTGACGTAAAACGAGTCGTAGTAGGAAAAAGTAGAATAAAATGAATAACATTTGCGTGTATAACTGTTACTAGCGATCGAAATAAATTTCCCTCGTCGATAACTGTTGTGAGAGATCGAAATGTTTTTTTTTTCTCGTTGGTAATGGTTACTGGTAACGACATAAAATTTCGATCATTGTTGTCTGCAACTAAAAACATTTTAATCGGGGAAATAATTGTTCTTTGTTCTGATTATAAAATAAATCCTGGTAATATTTATATTGTGTTGTTTTCATTTGCAAGTGCGGGGATGTCTACGTGCAAAAATAAGTCGAGAAAATAGAATAACATTTTTGTGCCCCATTTACGGCTAATTACGATTGTTCTGGTACTTCTGACTCCACTGAATTTTATACGCGAGGCTACACAAAATAATACACGTTGAAAATAATGAAAACTCTTTTCAAATATACAACATAATTGTACATGTTCTTGAACATATAAAAGTTCAGAATACGTTAATAAATATAATAGATTTATAAATTTAATTGTTATGATTGCTAAAATGTGTTTATAAATTAGTATAATATACAAGACTGTTAACGTAGTTTTGTTTAGTGAAATAAGAGCTCGAGAGCTCGACTAATTTTCAAATTCGATTATTTTGTAAACGAAGAATCGAAACGTACGAAATCCATCTTGAATCGATTCTTATTCCCAACATGAATGGGACAGTATTCAATCTCAACGTAACAATTGAATATTTTGTTAGCTTTATATTTTTACAGTTTTTATTACTATTATCAGAAATCCATGATTTTTCGATAAAGTTAGCTGGACCTACGAAACAATGCGTGACCCAAAATCCACAACAAAGAAGCGATTCTGCGTAAAAGAGCGAATTGAAAATACAGATTGAAGCTTTCCGAACGAATTTCAATTTTTGGGGAAATTGTTTCTGAAAATTTGTGGGCCACGCCGTGTACTTGATTAAAAGTCGCTTTATTGCACACCGTTACTGGCTTTCATCTCGTTTGTATACAACGTGGTAATTTCACAGGAAATCGGACACTTTTTTGGGACAACGTTTCGAATTCCCCTGAAATTCGGATATGTTGTCTTTCGTAATTCTCATCTCGAAAGATGTGAAAATTATTTCACTGTTCGAAAAACAGTGTCAACGTTCAGTACATGATTGTTGAACTGTGAATAAAATTTGCACGACTCTGAGACACTTCAAGAAATACAAACGATTTCTCGAGTTTGGGTACAAGTCAACGCGTCTCGCGCGCTGGAAGGTTTCCCCGCCCGACGAGTTAACTCGTCCCCGGTCGCGGCGGATTAACGCGTCGAGAAAAGAGAAAAATGGGGTTTCTGAAGGCCCGGTGCGGAGGTGACTCCTTCACTTACGTTTTCGCGTGCTGTTATTCGAGACGCGAGCGACGCATCGGTTCGCCGCAGTCGCGGGGGTGGGAGTTTCGGTTTCTCGGTGTCGCGTAGCTCGCGATATTTGCATGAACTGCGTGAACAGCCGCGTTGCGTTCGCGTGTTTGTCCCATCAGGCGTGCAGAAACGTCTGCACGCGCGTAAATACACGGATGGAGCGGAAAACGACGGTATATCAGCGACTGAGCCCCCGCGCGCGCATACTTGTGTATTAATTCGAGTCCGCACACGGAAACGCGCACGCGTGTGGAACGTAATGCAGGCCGGACGTTTCGTTGTGGCGCCATAAACACCAGTGTGACGCCAATTACGCAAAGGGTCGACCGCGATGTTTTGTTGCGTAAGAACCGAAATTATCCACTGCCTCTCTCACTCTAACTTGCTCCCTCTCGCTACCCCCGACCGTGGCCCGCCCTTCACCCGACGCTTCTGCACCAAATTGCACCGAAATTTCGGATAATTTCAGCTACTGTTGTCCTCATCGCGCGCGTAGCCCCTCACGTGTTATTAACACAACTTTCGTGCGCCCCCTTCAGAGGAAAAACGCTGTCGAGATCGCACTCGAGAAACCGTTTGAATTCTGCTACCGTATAGAAGAAACCTTGTTTAAGAACAAGCAACGAAAGTTAATTGAATCATTAAAAAATATAAATCTTTACATAGTAGGGAATGCATTTGTTTTTAAGTTTCTTTGAGAGTTTTTTACAAAGATTGTTGCAACATCTTTTGCAGTTAAATATACAGGGTGTTCGGCTACCCCTGGGAAAAATTTTAATACAGGATTCTAGAGGCCAAACTAAGACGAAAATCAAGAATACCAATTTGTTGATTCAGGTTTCGTTAAACAGTTATCAACGTTTAAAGCTCCAACCGTATCGAATTTTTTTCTCGAAAATGCGCAGGATTTCGGGGGTAGGTCTATTCACCAAAACTGATTGTAATTGACCCCTGCAACCGAAAATAATTTTTTCAAAACGATTTGAAATTTTTCTTTTTCGTCGAAAAATTTAGGCACTTTCTTGAATTTTTTTCCTGAAAATGCATAGGATTTTGGGGGTATGTGTAATGACCAAAAATGATTGTAATCAACTCCTGCAACCGAAAATAATTTTTTCAGAATTAATTAAAAATTTTTTTTTTCGTCGAAAAATTTAGGCACCTACCCCCTATCGATTTTTCGTAAAAATTCCTTTTTCATTTTTAGTAATTTTGTTTGACGCCCTACAAAAAAGTTGTCTAATACTTTTTTGTAGGTACCCATGAGCTCTACTTCAGAAAAAAGTTTCATTGAAATATTTTCAGAATTGTAGGAGTTATGGCTGTTTGAAAATTGGACCATTTTTATGGGGTTTTTCTCATTTTGCGGGCTCAAGGACCAACTTTTCGAATATTTTTACGATTTGTACATATTCTCCATCAAAATACGCGTAGTTTGCTTTTTTAAACATTAAAATCGTCCAATCCGTTCAGAAGTTATGACGTTTTAAAGACTCGCATGAAAATTCGGGCAGACATTTCTGGCCAGAAATTAGATTTTCACTAAGGAATTTTTTTCTCGAAACTGAGTAGGATTTCGGGGTTATGTCTGTTGACCAAAAATGCTTGCAATTGATCCTTGCAACTAAAAATAATTTTTCCAAGACGATTCGAAAGTCTTTTTTTTTAATCAAAACTCTCAGCACTTACTCGAATTTTTTTCTCGAAAATGGGTAGGATTTCGGGGGTATATCTATTCACCAAAACTGATTGTAATTGACCCCTGCAACCGAATATAATTTTTCCAAAACGATTTGAAATTTTTGAATTTAATTGTTAATATCTTTTTAACGAAGCCTTCATCAACAAATTGGTATTCTTGATTTTCGTCTTATTTTGGCCTGTAGAATCCCCCATTAAAATTTTTCCCAGGCGTGGCCGAACACCCTGTATAAGGTCTATCTATTTGTGTTTGAATAATACTCTAAAATTTTTTGGGCTAAAAAAGGTTAAAATTCGTGGTACTGTATCCTCTCAAATATAGTCCCTTTTAGAAAAAGTTATTTCATGGTGTCTACGGTTGTATCCATTTTGTTTGTTTTTTTTTAACGCTAGATTTACGGATATTGATTCCACATATTCGTATTAAAATTCTTTACGTTGACGATTATATTGAAATGTAATTTTTCTTTTAATTAGGAACTATATTCATATTGTTACGATCATCAAAATCAAGTTAAATATGGATTCTGACCCTCGTCAAATTGACTATAACAGTGGATAATAAACTATTTACGGTTATTTAAAATAGACACTGTTGAAGCATATGTAATTATTTTAAACAACCTTTTGGTCGCAGGTTCGCAGAAATAACTATTTCACGTTTCGTTATCGGTCGCTTAGCCGATATTACTTTACGCTGCAGCGGGATCAATTCAAACTACTCCTACTCGCGTTACAGATATTATTAGGCGCACCGCAAACTTCTATCGCTTTCAAGCGACCGCAAAACTTGTCGCAACAACAAGATTTATTAAATAAAACGGATTTTTCCACGGTATCGTTTCTCTTATTAGCCGCGATTTCTATCCTGCACGCAACTTGTCCGTTCGCTTTTATGTCACTCGCACGCTCGGTCTGTATTTGCTTTACCGATATTGTCAGGCTTTTAGCGAGGAACGAGGTTAGATCGAGTTAATTATCAATACACAATTGTAAATATTAAACGATATGTATTAAACAGATAACAAAATAAAAACGAATGAAAACATGTGTTCACGTAACCGCGGCCATCTTGGCATCGATACGCGCATGCGCAGACCATCAGGGCCCGAGGATATCGATCGAGTATCGATCATATGAAATCACTATATTTCTCACGGATATAAAACACTAAACTTCGCTAAATGAACAATATTCTGTAAGAAAATAATTATTCCTGTCGAAAGGAGCTCAGTATTACGTAAGAATCGTTTCAAAAATCTACGAAGGATACCGTTTGGCGTGTCGTTTTGAAAAAGTTGCCTCGTTGTTTAGAAAGTTAATTTTATATCGGTCACTCGTTACGACTGTAAACTAGAGGGCTAGACTTCGCCTTATTACGAAACAATGTCGAGCACGGTCAGTTAATTCTGAAACGTTGGAGCCTATGCGGGCTGCAGCGTTCTTCGGGAGCGGGAATGCGCACCGAGCTTAATCAAATTCAAGATTAAACTTCGGAGTTTCGTAAGTCGTTCCGCGCCAATATTTGTTGGGGAGTGGTTTTAATTTCCATAAGTACCGTAATTTCCGAGTTTTCCCTTCCATCTACTCTCGACCGTGCCGTGCATCTACGCGTATTTATTAATATCGTTAATAACATGTGTATACGGACAAACGGGTTCGCAGCTTTCCGCCAGTAAATATTAAAATTCCCGCACGAAAGTCACGGTGTGGAACGATTTCCGTTCCAACTCTCAAAACACTCGATTTAAATCTTTCGAATTAAACAAATTAAAATTGATCCAATATCAAGCAGACAATAAAAGCATTGAAAAATGTAAAAATAATTTCCATAGTAAAACAAATTAAAGTTATTCTATCGCGACGTTAAAATATTATTTGTCTCTCACAATATTAAGGTAATACTGACAAAGTACTCAATGAGTCAAGTTAAATAAAAGAGTGCAATCGTTGATTATTTAAGTAGTACGAGCGAACGTAATATTTTTAATTTTTTCGAGCCCTCCTTCCTCTAGTTTTTCTAGGGTTAACGATTTACAGAGACCGTTGCTCGGTCGCTCGGTGAATTCTTTTGGCCGTTGGGAAAAAATTTCATGCATCTTGGGCTTGATTAAATTTCTTCGTGATGGCGCGCATCTGCTTTCCCGGTTAAAGTGGCCTCGTAAACATTTCGTCCTAATACTTTTTCGATAGTCCTATCCGAGTCCTGTGTCTGCTCGTGGTTCGTGTAAAAATACGCCGCGGAACTGGTTGTTCGAAAACGACGGTCTGGTTGCAGGACAGGATGCGTTACGTTTGCAAATCGTTTCGTGCATCTAATTAAATTCCTCGAGCCACGTGATCGAAGATCGTAAAAATCAAATCTGTTAGCAACGAGGAAATTCTTGAACACACAATGTATGGCCTCGTGCGATTAAATCATATATGGTTCACCGAGCACCTCTGTTTTGCGATACGGGCATCCGTATGGCAAATTTAAAGCTTGAACAGAATAGGAAAGAAAAGAATTTTGACTTTTCTTTCAAATATGGTGTAATTAAAATATTGAGAAAGACGAATACGTCACAAAATTTTCTGATACATTGCTTTAATACTGTTTTAGAAAATAATTACTTGAATAAATACATTTACTTCTTCGTTTAAATTATTAATCTTTTTAATAGAAATGCACACGATTATTGAGTGAATGTTTATTAGCACGTAATTGAATATTGCACAAAGCTTGCTGGACCTGGGAGTCGTTTTATTTGAAAAAGTAAAAAGGTAAATAGTTTTACGACCGAGACAGATCTTCCTTATGCAAGACGTTTCGCTACTTTATCTTAAGTAGAATTGCTGGCGAACTTTCGCAGGTCTTTTCGAAGTTTTTATTTGCTTCTCGGCAACTTTTGCCCGAAACAGTATAAAATTATACATTCATTAAAAGTTCCAAGACGTATAGGCAAGCACGATTGATTTGGACGATTACAGGGAAGATACAGTTGCAGTTTTGCCATCTACTTTACGTTAACAAGAGACAGGGTAGACACTTGGAACAGTTAAAATGAGAAACAGCCGCGCCGGTGCTTGGGCGCGCTTTGTTTTCCACCAGCCACGGAAAACATAGCAAATGTCAGACCGTGGATTTATGTAAATGAAACTGGCTAATTCCGAGGAATTTTAGGCACTATTTTCTATGCTAATTTTTCCTAAAAATTTCGTTCCAAATATGAAATACATCACATGATTTGATTCACGAAATATTCTTCAATTAAATAACTAATTTACAGGGAATCGAATCAATTAAAAAGGAACTGAAATATATCTACCAATCAAGAATATACAATAAAAAAATATAGAAGGGTTGTAACTAATTAAAGAGGAGATGTTAAGTTCTCCGATCCGCAAAATATTCTCCGATTAACCCTTTGCCATACAATGACGAGTCTGACTCGTTACAAGTTCTTGATGTCAAGTTTTACAATCACTAGACTACTCACTTTTCATGAAGTTTTATATATTTACATTCACAAGGTATTCGTAAAACAAATGTATTCTTTTTCGTGACCATTCTTTGTACGGACAAATTTAAACAAAATTAAATAGTATACATTTGAAAGATTGTTTGGAATTAAATCGTACGTCAAGGGGTTAAATAACAAATTTACAGTTAATCGAATCGATAATATACAACATTTTTTCGTAACTTTGATCACACAAAAAAAAAAACAAAGAAACGAATAGACTACAGTGATTTATGAATATACAGGGTAATTAAAAAGGAACTGAAAAATATCTAGCAATCAAGAATATACAATAAAAAAAATGTAGAAGGGTTGTAATTAATTAAAGAGAAGATGTTAAATTCTCTGACATTTTTTGATAGGTTATTTTCATCTCCGGCGGTGAAAAAGCCAGCCACCTTCGCGGCCATTTTAGATTCTGGATGGCCGCGATGAAGAGACGTTCTCGAAGAACGTTTCGTAATACGCTAATGGAAAAAGAGGCGGCCGCCGTGAGGAGATAGCAGCAATTAAACGGTCCCGTGGACATTATAATACGCGCAATTTGCTTGAGAAACGTTCGTGCCGAATTACGCGCAGTTCATGGTCGTCGTGCCGTTAGCCACGTGATACGAAGGGAGAATTAACGAAATTTCATTTACTCGAATTCGCGCGATACAAGTCGCCGATGAAGCCAGGGGCGCGCGCGAGGCGACTTCTATTTGCCGTTGAAGGCAGTTATTACATCGTTATTTCATCCCCGGCCAGCAACGCGGTATTAAATTCTCATATTGTCATGCTACGCGAGCTCGTGGAACTGTAGTTCCCAATGGTGAACGCAGTCATTGCCGTCCAGATACTGGTAATTTTTATTGATGGACCGACGCGTGCGATTTAACGCGCCGGAAACATGGCCGTTTCGAAGTCTATTTTAGCTTTCTCGTCTCTCGTAACGCGCACTGAAACTAGTAAAATCCTACCGTAAGTTCGAATCTGTCGTTTTGTAATAGACACTCTAACTCGAAGAAAGATTCTTATTATTCCTTTTAGCGTATCTCTAAAGCATGATATCTAGAAATCTACATTTTTAACGTATTATAAAGTAACCTATAAACAGTCAGTATAAACCAACTATTTTACAATATCTCACACTAGGATTCATACAGTTGAAAATTTGTGTTTACTGAAATTTTCAATTTACATCTCGTTACTAGTATCTATCATCGTATCGTCTAATTTTTTTCTGGGGTCAAATGTAACTTTGAAGTTTAATTATCGATTTTTTAATGTTTTTTATCGTCTTTGTGAACTGGAAAAAATACGAAAGAAATAAAGAATTTGACTGAACAACTGTTCTTCGAGAAAATGTATAAATAGAAACTGAGTTTTTTAAAGGTTTACAGTAGAATACCACTGTTAGAGAAATGTAGATGTAAGTCGTTAACTGACCTGGGTTTATTGCGTGGACAAAATTTACGTTCGACCAGCCACGCGTAAATTGTAAACTAATTTAAGTAATCATCGTGGTGTTTAGCTTGAAGGAATTTTACATGAATCTTCGACAGCCGCTGTTCGATCTATTTTCGACACCCAGTAAACCATGTTCCATTTGAATGGAAATAAAAACTAGAAATTCGAGTCCGACCGTACTAACAAGGGTCGTCGACCAGCCGTTGGGTAGTCATAAAATCTATTACAGAATTTGAGGACTGTTTACAAGCATGTCCTTCTTACCTGAGGTTTCGAGATAACACGAATCACTTTCTGAGGGTCGAACGGAAGTTCTAGCTGCCAGTATTATTTCGACAGCGAACGCGAAACGAACTGTACGCGATTTCTATGCGATAAAAGACTTTTTAAAAATTTATATTAGCAAAATGTGCAGACGATTAATTTCGAGCGAAGTTTCGCGATGAGTGTCAAAAATTCCAAAAAGTAGCTATTAAATAAATTGTAGAAATTACCGTACAGTATTTGACAAACACAAACATTCGTGTCAATGTGGGAAAAAGTGTATTTCATATTGTACAAATTTCAGAATATCAATATTTGTCCTATAATCGAAAAATCAGAATCTGATCGTATAATAAATATGTTTACAATTATAAAATACAAAACAATATATATAATACGCGTGTGATCGTGCATCCATGTGTGACCACGTGCTGGGGTTCCTGCAACGCAAACCGGAAGTCACACCTGACAATTTCAAGCTCTTATATCTCCGTAACGAAGCATTGCATCCGAAAATGGTAAAGTACTTTTCGATTTATTACGAATCGATCCTGAAAAATGGTTCCACATTTTCGATAACACTCTGTAGAACATTTAAATCTTGCACCGTTGAATTTAAACTTAAAAAAAATATTACAAAATTGTATTTATGTATATGTATCTACTATACAGGGTGTTCGGCCATCCCCGGAGAAAAATTTTATTGACAGATTCTAGAGACCAAAGCAAGACGAAAATCAAGAATACCAATTTGTTGATGGAGGCTTCGTTAAAAAGTTATTAACGTTTAAATTTCCGCCAGTACTGAATTTTTTTCTCGAAAGTGCGTAGGATTTCGTGGGTATGTGTATTCACAAAAAATGGTTGTATTTGACCCCAGAACCTAGATATAATTTTTTTAGAACGATTCGAAATTTTTTTTTTCGCTGAAAAATTTAGGCACCCCCCTTCGGTTTTTCCTAAAAATTCGTTTTTCATTTTTAATAAATTTGGTTGAAGCTGTACGAAAAAGTTGTTTAATACTTTTTTGTAGCTATCCATGAGCTCTACTTCCAGACTAAATTTCAATGAGATCCCTTCACTATTGTTGAAGTTATGGTCGTTTAATAATTGGACCATTTTTGTGATGTTTTCCTCATTTTGCGGGGTCAAGGATAAACTTTTTGAATATTTTTGCAATTTCTACATATTCTTCACTAAAATACGCGTAGTTTGCTTTTTTAAACATCAAAATCGTCCAATCCGTTCAGGAGTTATGACATTTTAAAGATTCGCATGAAATTTCAGGGAAGCATTTCTGGGCCTCACATTAGATTTTCGATAAAGAATTTTTTTCTCGTAAGTGCGTAGGAATTCGGGGGTATGTCTAATGACCAAAAATGATTGTAATTGACCCTCGCAACCGAAAATAATTTTTTCAGAACGATTTGAAATTTTTAATTAAATGTTTTAATAACTTATTAATGAAGCCTCAGTCAAGAAATTGATATTCTTGATTTTCGTTTTATTTTGGCCTTTAGAACCTCCCATTAAAATTTTTCACAGGGGTGGCCGAACACCCTGTATTCTGCGTCCAAAAATATTGATAAACTTCGTACATTTTCGAAGAATCTTTATTTCTCTTGGAAACTCACGCGAGTTTAAAGTTCACGAGACGTTCGGTGGAAAATGCAAGGAGCACCGTGGAAAATAATAAGACGAAAAAACAATTACCTTTACGATAACGTTAAGAGCGGCAGCGAGTTTCGAAGTTGGAGTTTCGTTTAGACGTTTCGGAATACAAACGGTACGCGAAACAGCATTTATGAAAACGTAGAAACGGCTACGGCGAATTCGACGTCGTACGAAAACTGGGTTATGTAATTTATGTCGTCCATTTCGTTAGATATCCATGGTGTATCTTACGCGACGCGGAGTCCCGTTAAAGCTCTCGAATCGATATTACTTTGGATGGTCTCGTTTTTATTTTCGCGTCGATGCTCGATGTTATCGTGCCGAGTGTCTCGCGGAACGACAAACTTAATGGAACATTTCCATTTCTTTATTTATTCCACGGCCCATAATATGCAGCACTTAACAAAAAACTACTGTAACGGACATTTATCGAGAGTCCATCAAAACTTTTGCACATACTCGATATGATAAGAAATAAAATTTGCTTCTAGTTTATTTCGACTTGCCAAAGTAATATCGTTTCTTATTTCAACTCTCATCAGGACTATCCAATATACTCTCTATTCGATAATTTTTTAACGAACCAAAGCAGAAATTAAACCGATCAAAAATAACAGTTTGGCTATTCATCTTTAACGAGCGATAAAATTTGACGAAAATTTCAATCTTGGCGATCGTCGACCTCGTTAAAAGCAGCTAGAACGAATCATGCGATTAAAGCGTATTTGTGCCGTGAATCGATTGGCTATAAAAGCGCGACCATGTTCCCAGCCCGATTAATGCAATTTCTTCGAACGGCGTTACTCGAGACCGTAATTTATCGTCTCGTAAAGCTTGCGCTAAATAAGCAAGGATATCAGGCGCCGGCAACACGCGATTTTCTTGTAACACTTTGATATTCTTAAAGTCTCCAAGTTGCCCTGGTAGTTTCGCGAGAAACGGGGCGTAACTTGGAACGATGTTCGTAACCCTTGTTTGGCCGAGCCCTTCCGTGATCAGGTTTATCCTACGAAATCGATGCAGACGCTGTGCCAGAAAAGAGGAAGCCGCGCGCCAGTGTGAGGGGAGGAACGGTTCGTTCGAATTAATTGCATCGCAACGAGAAGTTTCGTAAATGAATGCGTGGCACGCACGGTACTGCTCGTGACGAACAATTTGTCCAATTATCGTTGGTCGTGCAATTCCGGCTTTAACGCGGGATCATATGAAAATCGCAAGTCTTCGTCAAAGTGTCCTCTGTTTTTCTTGTTGTTTCAGCGCGTCACGTAATTAGAAAGTTCCTGGAATTAAAATACAACTCGCAGGCGAAAGGAATTTACGTAAAGTAATCTCTGCTTTCAAGTGACATTTTTTTACACTGAAATAGTCCATTCGAGAGCGACGAGATACGTGTTTTAGCTGAAATCATTGCATTGTGATTGAATTCGTTCTGCCATCTTTGTTATTCTGTTCATCTAATATTATTGTGTGAAGTGTTTTTGAAAAATATTTCATCGTGGATAATTAAATATGGTATGGTGGACATATTTTTAATAGGAGAAATGCGCCAATCTATGTATAGTATTCTCACGAATATATAATGAATTATGTCCACTAATGAAAATCGAAATTTGGACATTTGTTTCTTTTCGAAGCCTGATCCAAACACGACTTTATTCGGACGATATTTAATTATATTCTTTCTTTGAATCTGAAGTTCATTACTTCGGATTTTAGTACAAGGTTTCTGATTGAATTTTGTCGTTATCCAATTTATAAATTCTTCGTTTATTAATGTCGTTAATTGTACAGACTCATTGTAAAATTATTTCACGACTCTCAAACAAATAGAATGGCACGTGTAATCCTTACTCAGTAGCGATTCGATGAATTTGCAATTAAAAATAGCATAAGTAAGGCTGTGTTCGGACCCATTGCCAACAAGAAAGCCGTACTAATCCGTTTATAATACTCTCACAAAGACACAATGAATCCTCATTCATTATTGGAAATTAAAAGATCTACGTATGGCCTGATGTCTTTGTGAATGTATTATTAATGGATTAACGAGATTTCCTCCGTGAGAATGAGTTCGAACGTGACGTTATTCGGATTGTTTTTAATTGGACGTAATTGAAAACTTCTCAAAAGTTATTTTAATCCACTATCATCAGTATCAGATTGTATCCAATAGTGAAGAATGAAAAATGTAGTATTAATATATTTACGTAGTTATTATACAGTAAACGTTATCTCCTTCGAACGATTTATGACTACACATAATAGGAAATTTTTCAGAAATATTAAAAATTGCGAATGTGAAAAAATAATTCAGACAACACGTGATTAAGAATATTCCGAACATGGTCGTGATTAGACTTGCTTTTATCAGAAAAATTTTTCCAAATAAGCTGTAGCATTCTGATAAAGAAACAATGAAACATTTTTAATATTTTATTTTATTCGTTTGCTGATACGTCTCGTTTATTTGACATATTCGGATAAAAATCGCTGCTTACTCCTTTATCGAGCCAGCCTATATTGTTACTCGAAAACGTAAATTATTGTAGTCGACTCGAAGCTGTTCCTCCTTATGCAAAGTTAGTAAATCTTTAGATAAACTTCCTTGGGCGCAGTGGTCCGATGCTCCCCGTGAATCGACAACTTCTTATCGGTCGGATTTATCTTTTACTTATCAAGAACTTTTAGTTTCTTTCTCTTAAGTTTTATGCACGAAAACGTAACTACTCTCTCACAGTGCAAGTCGATTAACCAAACTAATTGCTGGTTCGGTTGATCGATTTTGGATATAATTGAACGATTACGAACGACGTTCAGTTTTTTACTAATAAACCGTAGCCAGAATTAATTAGGTCCGCAGAGGTTTAAACCGCACCCACATAATTTAATATCTGTTATTAAAAATTGTTTTATGAACGCCTCTACGGACTTTGCTCTTGTTATCTTCTATATTCCAATTTTTATTTATTTTAGTAAATTAAAAAAAATTACAAATAACACTGGTGGATCTATTTATTTTTTTGGTGGAACAGAGAAACCCCAGGCTATCGACGTGTAAATAATCAGTAAAAATTTATGCAAATTGTTTTATGAACGCCTCTACGGACTTTGCTCTTGTTATCTTCAATATTCCAGTTTTTATTTGTTTTAGTAAATTTAACAAACTTACAAATATCATTGGTGGATCTATTTATTTTTTTAACGACAAGAGACGTTGAAACAACTATGAAATACTGTACGAATACGAGTTGGACAGAGAAACCCCAAGCTATCGACGTGTGAATAATCAGCAAAAATTTATGCAACGAATCAATTTATTTGGAGAAACCACGGTGTGTCTGTATAGAAATTTCATTCATATATTATTCCTTGGTTTGATTTCGGATTGCGGAGACGGATGTCGAGGACTGTTGCTGCATCGAATAAAGAACACGGTTAAATCCCAGATCCACCGAGCGACCAGTTACACTCTCACAGTTAGCCGTGTTGATTATGTGGTTTTAACCCTTCCGTGCTTTATTCAACATCAAACCACTTGACCCCTTCCCGCTAGCCACTCCAACTCCACCCTTTTTCTCCCTTTGCATAGCTTCTGTCACATTCGTTTGCTCTTTCCGTCTTCGTCACTGTTTATCGTGTGTACCTAGCGAGCTCACGTAGGTAATCGCGTACGTTTACATGCGTCCTGCGGATCACAGGTCCTGATTCGTGATCACGCTGCCTCGTGATTACGGCGTTTAACCGAGCAATTCATTTGCTTCGTGCACACCGCGCGACCCGACACTTTCTGCTCGATTCCGTCTGGCATCGATCGCCATTCACCATCGATTTCTCTCGATGCAACAACGACGATCCGAAACGCCACTCGATTCGCGTCGAAATATTTTTCTTCCTCGCAGAAACATCGCTTTTTTTAACACGTTCGACACTGTTGGGAACTCTGGTTACCAGTATTTAACGAATTTTATCTACCTTCCATCCAGTGGTTTTTAATCCTTGTATCTCAAAGTAAATCAATACTGCGCGTTAGAGTCTGAGAACCTCTTTATTCGTTTCTTTCATTGACACTAAAAATGAAATAAATTTTGTTTTACAGAAACTCTTTCAATCGGAATGTGTGTCATAACAATTTCCACACATAGTTTTTATAAACAATTTACATGTAAATTGCACCAATTGTCAGCTGACAGGATATGAATGGTGTTGGACATTTTTAGAAAGATGCTTTGTCAAAATGGACTTAAGGGTTTTTAACTTTCTTAAGCTTGAAGCTTAAAATACTGTCATAAAACTATCAGATTCAATCGATCTGATTCTACATTCTATTCAGGTCAATTAAAATCGTAAAGTATGATTATCAAATGTCAAATAGTTCGAAAGCTCACTTCCATCAAAACGTTGTGTCAATCTACGATGTTCGATTGAAGCGGTAGATGTTTGCGCGAAAGAAAATTCAGTATCGACGGACCGAGCAAATATCGATATGACGTGTAAATATGTTTACCGAAACACTTGAATGCAATCCATCACGAATCAACGTGACTCCGCTAATTAATTAGAGCAATATCGTTGGCAATAATCAAACAATGTAATTGCAGTCATGATTAGCGCAAAACGGTATCGCGTAACAACCACGAACATATTCATACTATCTGGTTAGAAGGCAAACACGCTCAAACGATTAAAAGTACCAGAAACCGAGACGGGAGATACCGCTTGCAATAGGAAATTAAATTTTTCGCTAAACAATTTCGATATTCCTAAATATCATGTTACGAGTATCTTGAAATTCGAGACTCGGTGTATTCGATTAACGCTTTCGTTATCGAAAATGGAATATTATATTTTTTAACCAGCAAATGTTGCCAATCGATGACGCGATACTGTATCGATTCGATTCTAGCGTTATTTTGCACGAAATTACCGAAATCCAGAGAATTTGGTACGATTTGTTTATTCAATTTAAACGTTTCTAGAAATGGCAATAAGCAACAACAAATAATACATATTTGTTAATGTTAGAATTAATACAAATCTCTGTTTTAACTCGGAAAATAAAATATTTACTTTCAAATTGTTGATAGAGTAATATTCTAACAGAATTAATAAATGTCAGGAGTATTAGTTTGAAGTTTTTTGTACTATAAACAAAGTAATTCGTTGCTGAAATGGTTGAGGGTGTAAAAAATAATTTTTATTTACTATTTACTATTTTTGTTTAATCCATAAATTTTTTGACTTGACGGATGTCTAACATCATTGTTTTTTATTTCAGGTACGTAAAACAAACGGATTTCCAGTAACTTGTGTGTGAATCGATACGTGAGTAAATTGAAATTACTAATTACATAAAAGTTTACTTGTTTAGAGTTAAACAATAAAGGAAATCTCGTACGAAATGTAACACTAAACCTACCGACACTTCATGTATATTCATTCTTACCAAGGCTGGTAAATGACCAGTATTGTTCTTTCTCTTCTACTAATTTTTGCATTATATGTATAGATAGTTGTGTTTTAACGTTTATTCATAAGATGTCTTTCTCTTTTATGTCGCACATTTTTCCTTAAAGCATGTATTTTAAAAATCTAAACAAAAATATTCAATACTTTTGCTTTAAATGTGCGTACTTATTACTTTTACTCCATACAGAAAATTTACAAACTACGTCAAAATTTTTAAATTTTCATCGGATAATAAAAATAAATTACCTTTGAAAACGAATTTTGTTTCAAGTCGATACCATAGCTAATTTCGAAGAAAACAATTGTTTACGAAGAAATGCTGGCATAGTAATTACGTAAACATCTTGTATACAAATTTAAATTCATTTTTTATTAAATAAACAATTTATAATCCAGTTTTATCGAATATCAGTCGTATAATCAATAGGAATTACTGAAACTTCTTAGTAGCGTCAAAGTAAATGTGAAAATAAACATAGAAGAAAGCATGAATTATAGTAGGTGATATGATCATTAGATGGAGAATGAAATGACCTTTAAAATGAGCGTTTGTACGAGTCGATAGCTTTATTAGTTCCGGAGATATGACGATTTTAGTTTCAAGTCGATGCGGTGGCTAGTTTCGGAGATATGAGCGTCCGAAGCTTTGTTTACGTTTTTGTTGCGCTCGCGCGAGTTCATTCATCCCCCGCGCGCGTAGATAGTAGACAGTGCGTAGTAAATTCTTGGAAATACTATGACTTCCTGGTCTCGTGACTGTCTCGACTCACGCGCGACAAGGAGGCCCGACGCGACGCGTCAGACGAAGACAGCGATAGTCGAATTAAGAAAAATACCCTTTTACATAAATTACGATATCTCGAAAACGGAAAGTCGGATCGACAAAAACCAAAAACCATTTTAAAGAGGAAGCTTTGCCGCCGCTAACAGTGGCTCAATAATTAATAAAACCCTAATAGTTTCGGAACTGCATGTAATTAAAGTTTTAGTAATTTCAATACGCGTTGGTAGTCTGTTTTAACATGGGTAGAGCCGTAGCAGAATTTTAAAGAAATTACCCCTTTACATAAATAACGATATCTCGAAAACGGGAAGTCGGATCGGCAAAATCCAAAAACCATTTTGAAGGGGAGGCTTTGCCGCTTCCAACAGTGGCTTAATTATTAATAAAACCCTAGTAGTTTCGGAACTGCACGCGTCTAAAGTTTAACTATTTTTAATACCCGTTGTTATACTGTTTTAAGTGAAAACTGTGAAGATTCTCTCTTTTCATCTTTGCTATATCAAATGACTGGTCGTGGTAGGCAAGACTGACTACATAAACAAACAATAACAATAGAAGTGAATATTCAAAAATTCATTGTACGTATACTAAAAAAAATTCATGAAGTTAAATGTCGCGAAAATATCAGTGTATGTTAAAAATTCTAAACGAAATTTTAAAAACAGTCGTGGTAGGTTTAGTGTTAAATTAAAAGTCTATAGAATTAATATAAAATTCTTATTCTTTTGTCTACTAAGGAATAAGAGTGTAATTATATTTAATATCGAAGGGCCAAAATGTATTCATTATTTTAAAGCGTTTCCAATGGCAGTAACCATATTTAAAAATTTATAACTTGCATTCTTTCTTTGGAAACAATTTTGAAACACCTAAGTTCGAAATACCGGTCATCGGTGACTATCGTGGCAGTTAATACGTTAACCACATGTCTCCACAGCTAAAGAACCACGCCTAATTTTTTAGCATCCTTGCAAATGAGTGAAATTTTTTCGTAATTGCCTCCATTTTTTAGGTGCATTACGAATTACGTACCCATCATTATTATCGTATATTCATAGTAACTTAGGAGCGCATGTCGGCCAAGTGACAAGAGGCGCGATGTAATTTCAATTAAACACATTCCGGAGGATACCCTTCACCGTGAACCAAATTCTGGACCGCGGAATATCGACGTCGCCATCCTGAGTGGTTTCACTTGCTCTCCGGATCCACCGCGATCGATAGATTCAGTATGTTAATCAAACTAAAATAACTTGACGTTTCGAATGGGATCAGGGATTAAATCACGACCAGCGTTCATTGTTACGATATTAACATCTAAGATTTTTCAGAGAATCGTTGGAGCACATAAAATTGTATCAAACTTATCATTGTTTTCTGTGGGTCTTGTTTGAACAATTGTAAAATTATTTCAAGATCTGCTCGATATCTCCGGTATTTCCAAATAATTACTTAATTCTATTCACAGACGGTTTTATAATTGTTCGAAAAGAACTTCTACAAGATTCATTAGAAATTCTAGATTATTCTCGGCAAGTATGATGTTGCATGAAGGGAACCCCTATAAAACTGATTGAGAAACTTTTGATTATTCCCAACAAGTATGAGAACTTGAAGTTTCTTGAATTATCACATTATAATAGTAGCTTGTGATACTTATCAAAATATTCAGTAATATTTCCTTAAATATAGTCTGGAGCTGTTAAACAAGAGCCCTAATATTTGTAAAGTTATAAATTAGTTTAATTAGGAATGCTGTCAAATAATTACGCCATTCAATATTTTTGCTACACACGATAATTTGAACAAACTTCGAGGACATATTCAGGGCATGAACGTGTTAAAAAAATTCTAATCACGTATATCGTTTGGACTTATTTTTAAATATATTTAATCCGTTGATAGCATTCTCATAAATAAACAATATAAGTAAAAATATACGAACGTCAGAGTTTCCATTGCTGGATGAAACGTGAACAGTGGTGGAGATGGTTCCGTTTCATCTGTCCGAGGAAACTTCCTTTCGTTTAACTGGACTTTACTGCACATCGGTCGTGTCTTGAATGTATTTTCGAGACATATATAACAATGATTCGTAATTTCTGATAAAATAGAACTACAACAGTCGTGGGAATTTGTTTCTATCCGATAGTCGTGTCCATGCACCGACGTTCCGACTTCCCGTGAAACCGTAGTAGACTCATAATAGTGCTTCCTATATGAGAAAATGTTAGTTCAGCACCGTGGAACTTATTTAAAGATTGTTCTCCGTTGAATTACTATACTTTCGAGCCACGAATTACCTTCTCGTTGCTCGAGTTCTCGTTCTGTTCTGACTCCGTGGAATTATTACCGTCAATTATATCAAATTTACTCGACAGAGAGAATTCTTCCGTCGAAAACTACCCCTCGAACCTGTGTAATTTATTTGGAGTTAGGGCAACGAGGTCATGGGAAAATCCCGAGGAAACGTTCGTCGGGTTTCCGAACTTTTTAACAAAAACTCGACTCGAACGAGGGCGACGTCAGTCTAACGATTCGATATAATTACGATGGATCTAATTCTGCAGTACACGAACAGATACTGCCATTGTCATTCTAATTTCGCGCTTCGTTGCACAGGTTTGGCGGATACCCAACGTATCCCGAGTTTTGATCGATGATGTGCGTACCTGGAACTCCCGATGGAGTCGCCGATCTTACTCCTATATCACATTTCCACGCAATTTTATTCTCGAATAATGAATAAAAATTTTAGATTCGTTAAACCAACTTCCGTTTTTGTTTCATTTATATTTGTAAATTGGAATCCATTAACGTGTCAAATAATATTATTTTTGCGATACTTGAAAAAATTTTAACTATACTATACAAATTTTAATTATAATTAAAATACTATATACAAATTTTAATTATATACACGGGTTGTTGAATTATTGTAGAGGAAACTCTGTACTAAAAATGTTACAATTAAATTAATTGTTTTGAAGTGCAGTTGTTTAACCAGCGACTGTTTTCCTTGCTAATGAAAATTTCGTAAAAGATACTTTTGGTATAAGGTATACACATCTAATTGCAACGTACAAAGAATAAGTATTTTAAAGTTAACAATATTGGCGAAAGCGTATTTTCGAAGCAGCGAATTCCGTTAGCCAAATCCGAATTGTTTCGAACTTTTAGGGTATTCTACACGCGTTTGTTACTCGTAGACTGAAACGTTGTATGGGTTTCTGATGCTCTCAATCCACGCTACCATCAGCAATAAGCTAATAAATTCCCGTTCGAAGAAGATAATACAGAGCGTAATCTAACGTGTGCTGACTCGTCGTTCCGTGGATATTGAGAATTTCAGTTCGCGAGTCGAAGCAGTGTGTATATTCAGAGATAGCGTATTGTTATTTCAACCGAAAGTATCGAGCAAAATAAAGACGTTAGACAACGTATCGGAAAATACCAACGTTAAGCCATCAAACTAATTTAAACTATCGAAGCTTAGAGAAACTTCATCAGTCATCTCAAATAACCTCAAATAAGATAAAAGTATAAAATAATAAATGTTTTATTCGATATTTATTGCATGAAAGTACTCGAATAAACATTCATCTTTCAGTAATAATATTATGACGTGGCGACACTTCCTGTACTTGCCACTAGAGGGCTACGCTCAACTTGTCTCTCTCACAAGTACTCGATCAGTCATCTATTTTTATAGATACGCTCCTCGATCGATCGTGTAATATCCCAGCATTGGATCTGACTCGAAACGTGTATTATAAATTTTCAATTCTTCACCTTTAATCTATGTGGTTTACATTTCTAACATTTACAACCTACAAGTTACTTTACATTTACAATTCATAGTGTAACAAATAGCTACTGTGGTTCAGTCCAGATCCTAATACTGGAATAAATTCACGAGATCTTCGATTATAATATCTTTTCAACGAAATAATTTCGTGAGAGGGAATGAGGTGGAGACAGAAATAATATCTTGCGAAATAGAAAAACGAGGGTGGACGTTCTGGCGAAAAATCTAATCTGCAGGAAAGTTAACCGTTGCCGCCTTATGCCTAACACGACCTGGCCCTCCATTGTGAGTCGGGTGCTAGGTTTCTCACTTAAAGATAGCCACCCAAGGCTGTATATAGCGTGTAATATGGTACGAAGGAGATAAGGACGACATGTATGTCGACGAGTCACCCAAGATAAGCCGAAGAACCGGGACGGTTACCGAGGGGGAACTTCCTCATTTCTCAACCCCTTCCGCACTTATCGTCCGGGTTATGCGCCATTTCCATACACCTAATGGTGCACCGCGAATAGCGAAACAGCATTTCGTTTTAATGGGGAACGGTGTACATAGCCCTCTTACAAGAGGGTTTTGGCAAGTTCCTGTCGTCGTCGTCGTCGTCTTTGTCGTCGTACCAAAGTTCCTCTTCGTTAAGTACTTTGGCAACACGTCCTTGAGCGTTTTTGCCGTCAATGAAGTCGAATTTTCTCGCGTTCGCCTTTAAAAGTTCACCTTTCGGCGGCGGGGGCTCCGAGAGACTTTCGTCGTTCCGTCGCTGATTAGCGAGAAGGGGATTCCACCCTTGCGGGTAGAAACTTTCCAGCGCCGAGCTTTTCTCGTTCTCCCGCGAGGAAATTAAAAAACCTCAAAGACTCCTGTTTAGAAATTTTACCTCGACGTTGTTGCTCGATAGATTCGACTTAGCAAAACTCGCCTACCGTTCAGCTAACTACATCGCGAATTTAGTCCACGGTCCAATGACAACGAACGTCGTCCAATTACCTCAAAGACCACAGAAGAAGATAAATAAAAATACGTAGTTTTATTTTGTTCTCTCACAACGAACAAATAAAAACTTAAAACTTTAAATTCCTTCCTCTATATCCTCTTCCTTAAACCCTTGACGTACGATTTAATGTAATTTTTCAAACGTATGTTATTTGATTTTGTTTAAATTTGCTCGTACAAGGAGTGGCCACGAAAAAATATAGATTTATTTCGCAGAATACTTCATGAATGTAAAAATGTGTTGATTTTAATATATAAGACTTGACTCATGAATGTGAAACTTGACATTAAGAATTTGTCAAGGGGTGAAGTAGTAGTCTCACCTAACCCTACTAAAAATAATCGAAAACAGTGTAATATTGTTTTCCCCAGCTCGCCAATCGCTTCTAAATTATTGACATAAATTTTCTTTTATGACTCACTGTATAAAGTCGAAACTTCAATATGTTATAGCTGTTGAACTATTAGGTTTAGGGCAAAAGTATCTGAATACTTTCTTGTAGAGACTAAAAAACTGCACCCGATGGTGCAATCAAAATTGTAGAGTTGTCCATTTCTGTCACGTTAGGTGTCGCGTTTGGTAACTTGGCGCAGGTGAAACACGTGGAACGGATGCAGCCTTGATCCGCTGTGCTCCAAACGGTCCGTTATTTCGGCCGAAAAGTTGGACCGATCCCGCGACCGAAGGGGAGGGAAGCCTCAATTTACGAAGAGTCACCGAGCTAAATTCGTGCTCCGGCGTTTATCAACGCAATTGTGGTAATCTCGAAAGACGTAATAATAACGGGAGCGTGTGCGGCCCGTAACCCAGACCGCAGACATTCGCGATTATACACACTAGGCGCGCGTAGGAGTGGCTGGTGCGCTGTGCCCACGGATGCACGCTTCGTTGACTGGCTTAACTCAATGACTGCAGACCCTGTACACCAATTTTACATCCCAAGGCAAAATTTGTAAATTTACTAAGTTTAACCCGTTTCACGTTCTGTCTAAAACGTACGTAATTAATAACGCGACCGTAAAACGCTACGTATCGACAAAGAGGAAGGGTTTACTTTGGGGGGAAAAGGTGTGTCAAGTTTTCCCACATAATTTCACTTCATATTTTTCTCGTACATATAGAATTAAATATTAACTAATATTCAGAATTCCCCATGCTTTGTGTTTAGACATTTCTCATTTCTTCACGATTCGTAAGTCAAGCACTTCTATTCCACCTAAACTCAGATGACGTTCATTTTAAGAATCATTTACTGTACAAATTAAATATTGCATAGTATTCAGAATTTTCCCTGCATTGTTTCTAAACGTTCCTTATCTTTTCGTTGTATAGTAACGATTCTTAAAATGAACCATACGATTCGTAAATTGAACACCTCGATCTCTCCCAAATTCAGGTGGTGTTCATTTTAAAAATCTTTACTGCACAAAGGTTTGCTGGTATCGAAGTTCGTGCCACACCCCGAGGCGACTGTTCATTTTACGAATCATTACTGTACGTCTGAATTTTTTGTAATCGCTAAGCTTAGAAGGATGTTTAAGCCGCAGAGAGGTGATTTTGAATTGTTTTCCCGCGAGTACGAGGGTTCGATTGAACGCGAAAAGATTAAAATTGCTATTTTTCAAAGTTTCCAGACGCGTAAGCCTACTTAAATCGCCACCGCAGAATACCCCCGCTAATCCCATCGCCGTATCCTTCGGTTTTGATGCGATCGACGAGCCGCGATATCGTTGTCGGCTAATTACCATACTTCCGCTAATTGCGCGTACAACGAATCGCCGTCCTTCAGCAGCCTTTAAAACGTTCCAGCAAGGTAACGAAATGGGAGATCGGAAACGGCCGGAAATTGCACGGTCTGAATCCCGACCGGAGGATTTATCGTTTATAGAATTAGAGACGCGCGGCTCGTATAGCGTCGATCGTACTTATTTAATAGTCGTTTAATTCGTTGGTCGATGTCTGTTTTACGGAGTCGCGGAAAAGCTGCCACCGCGACGAGTTTTGGTACTTTTTTTTTAGGAACGACCGTAATTTCAAAGCTTCTTTTCATAGTTGAGTTTACAGTTTGTTTCGTTTAATGGCCGCTCGCTCCAGAATTAACTATGTAATTGCTACTCCATCGAGGCAGTGGCGCAGAGTGCAATTCGTTTCCGTTACATTGTATGCCAGCTGAATTACTCGATGTTATCTGAAAAGGAAGTATCGTCTGAATGCAAAAGTTATTTTAGTGCTTCCCGGTGCACGATGTTTCTCGATTTATATAACGAGCCAGAAACGGACACAATTTTTATCTAGATGCAAATTTCGAACGAGCAAAAATGTAATTCTACAAGTTAGGATTACAATTTTGTTGCATCGCCTTTTACTCGACCCGTCCGTAAACTCGTTTTGTGGGAATTGCAGATAAATTGGCGACAGAATGGGGGGAACGTGACACGTAAATATTCCAGGATTAACTTTCCAAGATAACGTTCTTTATTACTAAGCATTTTCTGTATTTAGATTTGAATAAAAAAATTCCGTTTATAAATCACTACATTTATAAATCTATCGAACTGTTTTTATTTCCAAAATCGAACGTCTGGAAACGAAAACCTTTTGTTCTGCGGTTTCGATTTACTTTTTAACAAAAAATCATCTCGTTTTCGGTTATTGAATCAGGGAACCTTATACGCCAATACTAGAATACTGGTTTCAATTTTATATTATTTGCCCCCTCTGTCTTTTTTTTAACGTAACAAAATACCAAAACTATTGCTTTCGACATTGGACTTTGTTTCTTATTAGGATTTTAAACATAAAAGTGTATCGGAGATATTTTAACCTACCTAGTTTTGGAACTTCGTGCACCTTGGTATTTGAATACGTTGAAAATGAAAACATTTTGTCAAAAGAGGCTTTGCAATTAGTAAAGCACCGGTTTTATCAAATTGGGGGCAAATGGTTTCTTCGGGAAGATATTGATCCGGAAAGCTGCATTTGTACCGAACGGAGGACGAAAAATGACATCACTGTGTTGCACTGGCAACAGACATTCAATGCAAATGCAGTAGAAAATGTATGATCTCTTATTGTAAGATCGGGGCACTCGCATGCCCACAGAAAAGGAATCTATAATAAGCGGAATATTGGTACGGTTATGCCGGACCAATAATCCGAAGATCGCAGGTTCGAATTTCCCTCTTTTTCCTCGATGCTTATGTCACGAAGCATCAATTTCGAGGAAAATTTATTTTGACGTTAAAATATCTCCAACACGATCCAGTCTAAAACATTTTGACGATGCAAATAGTACAAAATTTGAAGAAAGAAAAATTGATTTTCGATTACTTGTTCAAAAAATCTAATCGATCTCTCATTATTTTTTTCATATGATAAATACGTCTGACGTAGCTTCCATCGTTTGAAAATTGGTTTAAAAAAACAAATAATCAAGGTTACTGCACATTGAAATTTTAATTACAATGTAAATAGAATACACAATTAAATGAGATTTGTTTTTTTACTTTTTAGATCAATCTCAAACTTTTTAGATTAGTTTCCAAACTAAATGTATTTTTTTCGTACGAGTTATGTTTGTTATTTCGTGCAATTTAACTTAAAATGTGGAACGTTCGGTTGAAAGAAGCGGAAGGATCGCTAACCGAAAATTCTGTTATCCGTACGGTATTGTCTCCCTATTATGGACCAACGCGACCACTTTACTCGCATAATTGAATGCAGTAAACTCATCCTGTGTTTCGACTCCCTTTTCTCTCTCGCTGTGTCTGTGCGCGTCGTCCTTGTACTGATCCCTTTCCCCCTCCTCGGCTCGTCTCGTTTGACGTCAATTTCAATCGAGCGCGGTTAATTGACGTCTACCGTCGAAAGAAATGTATTCGATGGCGGCTAAACGCATTCCGCCCCGCCCTATCCCTCCGCGAAGCGCATCGCAAGAACAAACCTTGGTGCGACAAAGAGACAGGCACAAATGGCGAGAGGGTATCAGCAGGACCGTCACAAGTCAGGGATGAAAGGGGCACGTGCCCCTGTACTCCACGTTAACAATTAAAACAAATGAAATCAATTGCTTTACAGGTTTCTCGCTTCAAGCTAACCCTTGATCGTATTAATTGTAACTAAAAAAAAAACACGATCTTCACTCTTTCCTGCTTGCTTTTTAAAATTATTTATTTTCCTTCGTCATACAATTGATGAGAATATGTATGACAAAATTAATTCGTCACGTTTTCCACAAATTACCAACGGGGTCGTGGATAACGATACGTTTTCTTTTTCAATATAGTAAAATTGGAAATAAGTTGTAAATAAGCGTCTTTGGTTATCCGTGCATGACTTTACTATAGCATAAGTTATCTTACAATTAAACAAACAAATTTTCCCTCAAGAGATATTTATTTCTAAAATTATAGGCATGTAGTTCGGCGACGTTTCCCACGCTCGCCACCAGATGGCTATTGTCAACCTGCTTTTCTCACAAGTACTCGACCAACCATCTCGTTTCTTCCTACAAGTGAAATCGGGAATAATCCAAGTTTTTCGTACATTTAACCGGGAAACACCTTTTGTTGTACAGCGTGTGGCGCAAAGAATTTTCACCGTTTAGCAGGATATGTACTCGATTACGCGATCGGTGGCGTCGATCGACGAGTCGCGAAGGGACGGTTTTCTTGGCCGCGGGGCGAAATAAATTTGGTACGGCGACCGCAATGAAATCGAAACGACGGAAGGAACGGAGAATGAGAAGGACAGAGACAATCAGATTATTTTATGCCGCATCGTGAGACACTCGAGCCCGGCGAAGGGTGTAGCGGGTATGCATATAGACGAAGGCTGGTTCGGCGGTTGAATACGCTTTGTTTTCCGTCGAAAGACAATTCAGACGTATATTCGAGTGTAGAAGAGGCCCGGAACGATGAATTTAAACGGACGCTCGGAGGAAAAGGGTGTGGAAGGAGGGGGTTGGAAAGAGTGTCATAGACCAAAACGAGAGCACGGAAAGGTGGAAGAGAAGGGAGAGAATTTTCTGTACGATAGGGATGAGATTCAAGACGAAACGAGGGGAAGGGGGAGCATAAGAACACGTTGGTTTTGGGTAGGACGATGTTCTTACGCGCATCCTCGAAGGGCGCCGCTACTGGATGGAATCCGGGTTTCCTTAATTACAACGACCCTCTTCTCTCCCATTAATAAGCGCCCTAAACAAACTGCCGTCATATAAATACTTGGATTTCTACCTCGTCCACTCTTTCGCGCAAGCGGCAACGGCTTCGTTCCCGTTGTCTTTCCCCCACCTCCGTCCTTTTCCCTATAATTAAATTTACACTGCGCTTCGCGAGTTTGGTTCCTCCGTTCATTTAATCGGACACCGGGCGTTAGTATAATTAAAAGCACATCTCTTTCGGAATTCGCCCGGGCTCTGTCTTTGGAACATACGCGCGTTTTTCTCGTCCCGGTTTCGTGCTCTGCATCTGTGTGTGTATTTCTCTGTCCCGCGGTCCCTTCTCTCTGCAACCCCTCTCTTCTCGTGCCCTCTCTCCTTTCTGGAACGAGTATTCTCTTGTTCCCTAATTGCGAGCCACTCCGTTGTCTGTACGTGTTTTTGGCGTTTCTGTGCGCCGCGAAACGCTCTCTCCCGGCCTTCTCCTCTGTAAAACGATGCGTGAGCAAAGGTAAACGCACGCGGACCACCGACGTTTCCGGTCGCGAACCAGCCAGTTTAGCTTGGATATTCGGAGAAACACCCCCCCTCTTTATAGACGAAAGGACAGAGCCATGCTCACGGTATTTTGTAATTCTTCTTACCCCCTTTGAAGCCTCGAACCATTCTCAATCTGACCCGCTGTGTGTATTTAATATTTTTGTAATATTTTCTGTGGGCCCTAGAATGGTTTAATTAGAGCAAGAATTCAATTTAACAACTCATGATTAGGTTGAAGACAGTCTGAAGTTCGACATACAGTTACTCCTCCACTCGTATTCGTACACTATAATGGCGATCCACTATAATTCTTTCCTTTTTTTTTTTTTGTAAATGTTGTTTATAACAACTGAGTTACTTCTATTTACAAAATAGTGTTTTTTTATTTTCTTGTTTCAATAGTGACGGCGAAGTAATGTACAATTACAAAACTAGTAGAGAAATATAATATAAACAATATACAATAATAATAATGCCAACAATACGCGATTTTATTTTCGCGAATTTTTCAACAAAATTAAAAAATTTGAAATCGTCCTGGAAAAATTATTTTCAGTTGTAGGAGTCAATTACAGTTATTTTTGGTCATTAGACATACCCCCGAATTCCTAGCCACTTTCGAGAAAAAAATTCCTTACCGATAATATAATTTCAGGCCAGAAATATCACTCCAAAATTTCGTGCGTATCTTTAAAACGTCATAACTTCTAAACGGATTGGACGATTTTGATGTTTAAAAAAGCAAACTACGCGTATTTTGATGGAGAATGCGTAGAAATTCCAAAAATATTCGAAAAGTTGTCCCTTGACACCGTAAAATGGGGAAAACCCCATAAAAATGGTCCAATTTTCAAACAGCCATAACTCCTACAATAATGAATATATTTCAGTGAAACTTTTTTCTGAAGTAGAGCTCATGAGTACCTACAAAAAAGTATTAGACAACTTTTTTGTAGGGCGTCAAACAAAATTACTAAAAATGAAAAACGAATTTTTAAGAAAAATTGACAGGGGGTAGGTGCCTAAATTTTTCGATGAAAAAAAAAATTTCAAATGCTTCTGTAAAAATTATTTTTAGTTGCAGGGGTTAATTACAAGCATTTTTGGTCATTAGACATACCCTCGAATTCCTACGCACTTCCGAGAAAAAAACTCCTAACCGAAAATCTAATGTGAGGCCAGAAATGCTTGCCTGAAATTTCATACAAATCTTTAAAATGTCATAACTCCTGAACGGATTGGACGATTTTAATATTTAAAAAAGCAAACGACGCGTATTTTAGTGTAGAATATGTAGAAATTATAAAAATATTCGAAAAGGTGATCCTTGATACCGCAAAATGAGAAAAACCCCATAAAAATGGTCCAATATTCAAACAGCCATAACTCTTACAATAGTGAATATATTTCAATGAAACTTTTTTCTGAAGTAGAGCTTGTGGGGTCCTACAGAAAAGTATTAGACAACTTTTCTGTAGAGCGTCAAACAAATTTACTAAAAATGAAAAACGAATTTTTCAGAAAAATCGACAGGGGGTAGATGCCTAAATTTTTCGGCGAAAAAAAAAATTTCAAATCGTTCTGAAAAAATTATTTTCGTTTGCGGAGGTCAATTACAATCATTTTTGGTGAATAGACACACTCCCGAAATCCTATGCACTTTCGAGAAAAAAATTCGATTAGCTGGAAAAATTTGTCGAAAAAGTTAAAAAATTTCAAATCATTTTGAAAAAATTATATTTAGTTGCAAGGGCCAATTACAATCATTTTTGGTGAACACATATACCTCCGCAATCTTACGTACTTTCGAGATAAAAATTCGAATAGGTACTGAAATTTTTAGACGAAATTAAAAAATTTCAAATCATATTAAAAAAATTATATTTAGTTACAGGGGTTAATTTCAAGCATTTTTGGTGAATACACACGCCTCCAAAATCCTACATACTTTCGAGAAAAAAATTCTTTACCGAAAATATACTGTATGACCGGAACTGTTTCTGTAACTTTTTAGTGATGCCTCAATCAATAAATTAGTATCCTTGATTTTCGTCTTATGTTAGCCTCTAGAATCTCCCATTAAAATTTTTCGCAAGGGTGACCGAACACTCTGTATGTAAGGCACTTATTTTAAAATCTTTGGATTGGTATTAGGTTGCTAATTGCTGTGCTTCTCCATTCTGGTGCCACATATAACAATATGAGTCTAATCAACATTTTATATACCAGTTTTCTGTTATTACAGCTAAACTGTAAATTTTGTACTAAAATTGAGCATAGATTTTTCCAGACCGCATACCATTTTGTAATTATCACCTTTATATGTAGCCTATATGTTAGTTTTGAGTCCATTTCAATTTATTGAAATAAAATCTCTTACATATCTCGATGTATTTATAGTGAATTGTTACTCCAGTGTAGGAATACGAATGGAAACTGTACGTAGCATATAAAAATGTTTTAAAATCGATTCCCAAAGACGATACGTTTTCGCCGGTGTCAGCAGCGACTGGAACTGCAAAAGGATAAAGTATGGCGCGTCTTGCACGCTCCGGAGGAACGTCCCTGATCCTGATGCTCCTCACGACCGCTTTGTTTTATCTAGCGCAGGGTTTAGCAGAGGAACTACGTGACACGTGTGTTACTTGTTACGAGTGTCTACTTAATCTTCGGCCCTCTTTTTATCGCGATAAACTCCTTCCAACAGCAAGTTTTGTCAGAAAGTTTCGTCCCCGGCTTTTCCGGGGACGCTTCTTCTTTCGTTCCCTTTGAGAAATCAACGGTTTCGCGGCGCATTTTCGCCACGCAGCAGCACTTGGTCTCGGAGTCGCGTCGAACTGGATACTTCGACACCGGAAGATAGCGTGTCTCAATATTTAATAGCGTCTGGATACGAGTGCTGTCTCGACACTTCTGAAATTGCAAGGCGAGAGGGACCTCTCGAGTGCATAGGTACGGCAAATAGACGAGGGAAGGGAATCCCGTCGTTGTCTGGGGCTAAGCTCGCTAGAGTCGCAGCAGTTAAGCAGCCTTAAGAGGATAAAGGATTTAAAGATCAAAAGGATGGTTCGATGAAATATTCAGACGGAAACATCGTCTTTCCGTGATGATTAAGGCTCGCTGCGCGCCGTTATATCCATGGGTTGAATTTAGGAGAAGTATTAAGAGTCGGGACGAGTGAAAAGGTCGGCTGGAAACGTAAACGAGCATGATTGATGGAACGCCTACGGGATATCTCGGTATCGATGGCGTTTGAAGATGCATTAGATCCTTAAATCAATTTACTCTGTTGCGACGAATAAAATTTTAAGAAATGGTTTCAAAGATGGTGCGATTTGGAGTTTCTTTTGGGAAGAAAATTTCTCTCGGATACGAGAGTAACGTGCCGAAAAGCTTGGAGCAAGGCAAGGATTTCTTATACAAAATTCGTTACAATAATTTATGAGATAAATGTAGAGTAATACTTGATGTAGTCTTAGTTTTTGTCAAGAGTACCAAGCGAGTATTCAATAGTTGCGATAGTCTGAGCTTCCCGCCATTCGCTCGTCGACGCTGAGGCCACTCCCTGAGGGATCTTATTAAACTTGTTGAGCTATACATGGCCGCCAGTGTACGTAGGAATTTGCACTTTGTACACTTTGCACGGGTACTTGGTTAAGAGGCCTCGCTCGAGAGTTTCGCACGGGCGGCTTCCAATGTATTCGCTGGGACGTACGGAGATTAGATTACGTTTTCGTGTACGCGTTGTAGAAATTAATTGGTTCGACCTCGGTATCGAAAGATTTCAATCTTGTTCCGTTTCCGTCGGACGGGAAGCAGCTTATTCGAACTGATGGATCGGTACGGGTTGGTGATGGTTCGGCTTTCGGACGTGGAAACAATCGGCTGGTGAAAAAACGAAGATGTCGGGCACAGATTTAAAGAGAAGGAGGACGTCGTAGAGTATCGTCGGAGACTTGGCAGCAGAAGGACGTGGAAAAAAGAAGAGGCGTGGCGGGGAAGCCAAGGGGGACGGGAACATAGGGAGATTGGAATACCTATCTACGAAGAAGCCAGAGAGACAGAAAGGGAGGTAGGATAACGATCCGAGAAAGAACAGACAGAGCAAAGAAGAAAATGGGAGACCTAGGACCACGGTAGAGACACTTTCATGAGATTGAGCTCGAATTCAATAAGGGATGAATAAAATATAAACCAACCGGCATTGCGATCCCATGTTGGGGCTAAGGGTACCCGACCCTTGTGTAAATAAATAAAAACTATATCCGAGCCGAATCGCAGACAACTGGACGGCGATCCTTTCTCTAGATATTTTCCAGGTAGACGATTCACCGACCAAGCTAAACATCGTGCGATTAAATCCACTCTCTTTCTGTGATTTTTGAAAATAAAATACATAGAATAATTGAGAACCGTTAGTGGAAGACGAGTGAGGAAGTTCCAACACTTTTTCTTCTTAAAGAATTTGATCCGTCGATTGAGATACAGTTGCCTCCTACAGAAAAGTATTACCCGACATTTCCGTAGAGCGTGAAACAAATTTATTAAAAACAAATTTTAAAGAAAAATCGATAGCGTGCTGAACTTTTTGGGCAAAAAAAAATATTTCAAATCGTTCTAAAAAATTTATTTTTGGTTGCGAGAGTCAATTACAATCATTTTTGGTCAATACACATACCCCCCAAATCCTAACCATTTCTGAGAAAAATTCCTTACCGATAATATAGTTCCAGGCCAGAAATATCACTTCAAAATTTCGTGCGTATCTTTTAAACGTCATAACTTCTGAACGGATTGGACGATTTTAATGTTTAAAAAAGCAAACTACGCGTATTTTAATGGAGAATATGTAGAAATTATAAAAATATTCAAAAAGTTGTTCCTTCACTCCGCAAAATGAGAAAAACCACATAAAAATGGTCCAATTTTCAAACAGCCATAACTTCTACAATAGTGAATATATTTCAATGAAACTTTTTTCTGAAGCAGAGCTCATGGGTACCTACAAAAAAGTATTAGACAACTTTTCTGTAGGGCGTCAAACAAAATTACTAAAAATGAAAAATGAAATTTTAAGAAAAATCGACAGGGGGAGGTGCCTAAATTTTTCGACGAAAAAAAAAAATTTCAAATCGTTCTGAAAAAATTATTTTCGGTTGCAGGAGTCAATTGTAATCATTTTTGGTCAATAGACATATCCCCGAAATCCTACCCAGTTTCGAGAAAAAAATTCCTTACCGAAAATATTATGTCTGACCATACAGTTGATATGCTTCCCTGAAATTTCATGCGAATCTTTAAAATGTCGTAACTCCTGAACGGATTGGACGATTTTAATGTTTAGAAAAGCAAACTACGCGTATTTTAATGGAGAATATGTAGAAATTATAAAAATATTCAAAAAGTTGTTCCTTCACTCCGCAAAATGAGAAAAACCACATAAAAATGGTCCAATTTTCAAACAGCCATAACTTCTACAATAGTGAATATATTTCGGTGAAACTTTTTTCTGAAGTAGAGCTCATGGGTACCTACAAAAAAGTATTAGACAACTTTTCTGTAGAGCGTCAAACAAAGTTATTAAAAATGAAAAACGAATTTTTAAGAAAAATCGACAGGTGGTAGGTGCCTAAATTTTTCGACGAAAAAAAAAATTTCCAATTGTTCTGAAAAAATTATTTTCGTTTGCGGGGATCAATTACAATTATTTTCGGTGAATTGATAGACCCCCGAAATCCTAGGCACTTTCGAGAAAAAAATTCCTTACTCAAAACATAATGTGTAACCAGAAATGGTTCGTCGAAATTTGATGCATATGTTTAAAAAATCATAACTCCTGAACGGATTGGAGGATTTTGATGTTTTAAAATGCAAACAAGTTTAGTTTGGGTTATTATAACTTAAAGAAATCAAGTTCTGAATTTTCTACGAGGCCATCATTTTAATTTTAGTAATTAGTTTCGTTTGTTTCTCAATCTTTGAGATAGGTAGAGAATATTTTAAGAAATTATAATAATAAATGGAATGTTTAAAATTTAGAAGTTACCAAAGGCAGTCATTTTGGTAAGGCAAAATATAAATTCGTGTCTTTCCATTACCTTCAAGCTAGTTTTTTTCACATCTAATGCCTGCACAATATAAACTGTTACAGTATATAATACTAATTGTACTAAAACACCTGTTACATGATTTTCCAAAATTTTGAACGCTCGTAACGAAAAATATTCCGACCAAGATCGTGTTTGCACTCATTCTCGCCGGAAAAACTTCAACAAAATATGAATTTTTAATCGGCGGATGAAATTCGATTCCGTTCACGGAACGCGTCGACGAGTCGCGGTTACTCTGAATAAACATGGACGATGATTGAGATAATTTCGTTTCGGTTGCTCGTTGAAAAATCGTTTCAGTTATCCCGAAAATTAATGTCGATTGATGACACAGTCTGATGGAAAGGATAAACGAAGGTGAAAAGGGAGAATCGGAGAACCGGTTGGGTTCGAAAGATCCAAGTAAACGGCCCGGAGACAGATAAGTTTTCGTACTCGAATTTGTCGGACCGATTACAACGAGCGTCGGGAATAATTGGATCGCGAAGTCAAAGGGTGTGTATCACTTGAATTTAATCGAATCAGTCGTGGAAGTTTCTCAAAGAAATTGTATTTTGCGCGAAAACTCTCGATGCTCCTTGTCGTTTCCCTTTGATCTTGGTCTCCCTGCGTCAAACATTATCCTCTCGGTGAATTATTTCTTAATTAAGACCGAAGGACAACGTTGTCCCCGAGAGCGGGTCAAGATTGAGAGTAGAAAGTTCCCGGGTAGAAAACATTCGAATAAAACGAAGTTTTCCCTCCCCGGGCAGACGCTGCGCGACTCGACGGGACGTTTAATATTTATTTAATCTCCGTCGCTGGAATACGAACCGAAATGTTGTCTCGACGCGATGATGAATTTTCTATGAGATGTAATCTCGAACTCCCCGCGGACAGGGAAAAATTGTTGAAAAGTATCGCGACGGGGCGGAAAAAAGTTATCTGGGACAAATTAAGCGTGTCGTTCCTTTTTACCCTAAAGATGCATTCAACGGATTTTATACGGACATTTTCCGCTGAAAATTGAACGTTTCTAAAAGTTCAGTCTCTTCATGTTCGAAAAACAGAGCGAGACGTCGTTTCCAACATGGCATAATTTTTTCTTACTTTATATTTAAATGAATAGTTTAATTCAGTCGTTTGGGAAATGTTTTTCTACTTTTACCAAAGACCGAATCGCATTCTGATGCAAGAGTTATTTGCGATGTAACTACGTGAATATTATAAAATTTCTGTATTTCAATACTGAGTGTTTTAATTTCTCTGTTTCTAAATTTAAAAACATGTACATGCACATTAAAATCGTGTACACGTGTTTAGTGTTTTGCAGTAATGATACCGCAAATGTTCGAGAAAGTTTTATAGAAAGAATGGGTAAATTTTAGCGATCGTGGTTTTTTTTTTTATAGAAATTTGATCCGTTTGCGTGGGCGATTCGTTTACATGGTACACAGAGCGGAGAAATCAATTATCGAAATGTCGAAGTTGCGGGGCATCGTGTAGCAATATTTCGATATTAAGCGTTCGCGGAAGACAGACAACTACAGGTTGCAAGAGAGGATTCAGGCCAGGAGATTGGAGGTGAGCAGCGAAGGCAGCCAGAGGAGCGCGCCGGCTAGCAATATTTCGCGTTCATAGCGTTGCTAAGCCGCAACTAACCGCCTTGTTAGGAAGTTACTCCTCCTCTCAACCTCTCTCTCATCCTCTACCTGCTCTTCCTCTTCCGGTTTCTGTACTCGTTCCCTCCCACCGATCCCCTCTGTCGTGTCGTCTCTAGCCGCTCTATCTATTTCTCTCTTCGTTGCTGCGTCCAGCGTCGCGTTGTACGCGTGCATACAATCCGACGCTCCTTTTCCTATCACATATTACATTTTTTCATTACCTTTGTCCTCTTATTCGTATACCTGTTTCCCCAACTGCCTCTATCCCCCCGTCTTTGTATTCTCGAACGTTTAATATTTTTCTCTGTTCATTTCCTTTGTCGTCTTGTTGTTTCCGCGCGTCGTCGTTGCATTTTCAACGCGCGTTTTCCTTCCTGCCCCGCTTTTTCCTTCAACCGGATCTCTTTCGTTCAGGTTTTTGTCGACCATCGGATATTGTGCCGATGATCTGTTGCTTCTATGTTTCTATATTTTTTGCCCCTCTCTATTCAGTTTCTTTCGCGTCCTCTCCTGTAATCTGTCCGATTTACCTCCGAATCTCTAACCTTAGCCATCGTCCATCTTGTTTCGCGTTGAAAGCTTCTCTCGGGTTCGCGTTTTCGAAGCTTATCGCTCGGATAAAAATCACCCGACACTGAAAAGTTCGCGAACGAATCGCGTATGGTTGGTTCTCTTTAGTATAGTTACTCCGTGTTCCATTATAGTGATGATTTACTAGAAATGAAGGGAAACTTTCTTATGAATTCTTCACCCATTTGTTTTTAAACAAATTTAGAATTTAATTTTCTGTTGAAAATAAGTACAAATAAACGTACATAAATGAACTAGTTTAAAAGTAATAAAAAGACTCGGATCGGTTGCTTGTATCTAATCCAAAGATCGAAGAATGCAAATATGGATACTATAGATATTATAATTTGAAAAAAGTGTTTTTGAATGAGAATCGAAGCAACGAATAATGGAGATTCCACCGTGAGTCTTTCAAGGCTGTTTATTACGGATAGCTCGCGAAAATAAACAGTATTTTCTCAATACTTTTCTTCTCCGTTTCTATTCTATCGTTCGTTCTCTTATCACCTGTCTGATTTACTTTCAGTCTGTATTTCACCTCCGCCCTCGTCCATCTTCCTCTCCATTACCAGCTTCTCCTTTCATGTTTCGACGTTAGAGTACCACTCCGTCGTGCCTCCGTTCCCTCTTTCACCTCGAACCACCCACCGGATACTAAATCATAACTTGAGAAATTCACGTGCCACGTGCGGAACACCTTTAAGGTCTCTAAGGAAGCTCGGTACAAGTATACTGCTAGCTTTGCAAACCTTTGATAACTAAGTACGTGCTGCTTCTAGCTCCGACTCTCTGACCTTCGTGATACGTGTTAGATTCTCTGCAACGGATGCTTCCGCGAAATATCTATCGTCGTGCGAGAAACTTGACTGTACACTCCGCTGAACATCCCCTATCCCTTCGAAAGAGTTCGATTTTCGAGTCGGTAGACAGATTTTTCCAATCACAAATATCGAAAATATATTTTTATCGGTCTCTGAAGGTTGCAAACAACTCCACGGAAAATGAGATATAGAAAGTTGCAAAATTGTACTGTTTCCATTTATATTTATTTATTTACTTTACAATTTACTGTAGAAATCATTTGTTACATCGAGCGTTAACTCTTTAATATAGAGAAACTAATAATATATAAAAACTCCTTTCTATAGGATTGTTTAAAATACAGAAATTTTATTATTTCCTCGGTGGCATAGCGCGTATTGAGACTTTCGTAAATTATTTAATCTAGAACGCAATGTTTGCGATTGAAATCCCATTCCCAGGTTCGATACGTAACTCGTAATAGAGATTGATAGATTTTTTTTTTAAATTGTTTGCCTCTCAGCGTGGGTACTGCGAGTCGCAAAGGATTATCAGACTAAACAAAATACGAACGGAAGTTGTATGTACCGGCGAATACATGCAAACTAGTGCAATTGCTCTAACGCGTTTCAACGCGTTGCGCAGCACGAACCAGCTGCGGTTGAACTGCTTGGTTTCATAATAAGATTACAGTGCAACGCAAGCTACCCCGTCTAATATCGTTTTACGTCAGGCGTCGCTTTAAATGTCACGGATTGACGTCGAATGTTAAAAGAAACTAACGTAGGAGAACAATAATGTGCATATCGATTTGAATTACAAGTAGAGTGGAGCGTTGTTCGAAAGTATCAGCCACCTACAGTACTTTGAAATACAGGTGGACCTCTTGAAATATTCGTTCGTTTCTCTTTGCAAACCCTTGATGTCTGAACAAACAAACTTTGCGACTCTATAACGACTTTATATAAATTCATTACTATAATTTGATACGATTTGCAGAGTCATGATGGGTATATTATAGTATTTTGTTTTTATTTTTCCTTTTATCAGTATATTTATGAACAAATTAGAAGCCTTAATATCAATTCTATTTTGCATCTATTCTATCTATAAGCATTGTACTTCCACTGTAAAAATATTATTATATTTTCTCCTCTGCACTGTAATAAATAAACAAAATAAAATAGAAATCAAAATATTGGACGGAGATAGAATCTGAATTACAAATTCATTTTTAAATTTCTTTTACTGTGCAGAAATGTAATGGTAAATTCTACTTACTTTAGGAGAACAATGTTAAATATAAAAAGTAAGATAGTCAAAGATAACAAAGTTCGTAATATTTAAGAGACTACGAACCGCCAGTTTCATATGCAATGTGACGTTCAATTTTTTTACTATGAAGATATGTAAATAACGAAAAGTTTGTTTAGCTGTGGATACGGTTTTGATCAGCTTTTATTCCGCTAGTTTATTCATTCCTATAGATTCAATTCGATCTATTACATTTTCAAAGGGATCTATACAGAGGTCGAAACGTTAATTAAAAAAATGTTTCGTGATTCTCTATGGAAAAAATAAATCCAAAGTGTAAATAAAAGCTTGTAAAGTCGCAGGTTGCGTAAGTAGAGACTGTGAGTAATGGACAGACGCGTAATAATCGATTAATTTTTAAATTCATTTATTTATTGTACGAGTAGAAACTTGTTATAGATAAAGTGTTTAATATATAACGTAGAAATACGCATAGAACAAAATGGAATTTATATTGAGATTTCTAATTTAATTATAATTATATATTTACTTATACATTGCAAGCCTGATTTTTCGATGGAATTTTATTCTACGTTTTTAACTTATTTTTTCGCGTAATATTGGGACATAATATATGGTGTTTGGTAAGTTTCGAGCACGTCTGTATCGCCGAGAACTCCGATTGAGTTTCGAGCGTAACTCGACCGCCGCGATAGAAGTTCTTTTTAACAAAAGGGAACGCGTTGTTTCGTCGTGGATCAACATTCGAGTCTATGTGGTAGTCTCGGCTAAGCGCATAAATCTTGATACGTGTCTTATCCAATTTATCTCGACCGATACATACATATAATATATATATATATGTGTATGGCGTTATTAAATACGTGACCTTGCTGGTTGCGCTGCGTGCTACGTTACGACGCGCCATTGTAATTCTGCTACATTTTCTCACCGCCGGCGATAAGTTCCCCCGAAAATGTAACCGCCCGTGGATACAAAAAGAAAACTGGCCGTTAAACGCACGCTGGATGATTATTCTTTCAGCATATAGAACTTGGTCATAATAATTCCAACTTTATTCCGGTCGTATACTCGCGCTTTAGGTTCTCGACATTTTTATTCTCGAAAGCTGAACGCGTCTATGCATATATTTCAATATTAAAGCGTTTTAAGACAAATTACGCACCCGAGGAACCTTAATTTTTTCTTTTTTTCTTTGTTGATTCTTAACAAATTTACTCGCATTCAACAGTGCACGTGTGACTCGGTTATTTAAAAATAAGATTCTTATCGAAACTATATTCTTTACTACTTATTTACTTCAAATATTTTTCACTGTTTATTTGTTGACTCGTCACACATTTTCTCATACTCAACAGTGTACGCTCTACTCGATGGTTATTTAAAATGAAACTCCTATTCAAACTATATTTTCCTGTACAATAATAATAATAAAAATAATTATTCTTTACTATTTCTGTACTTTAAATATTATTTAGTTATTTGTTGATTCGTCACAAATTTGTTCGCATTCAACACTGCAAGCGTGACTCGATTATTTAAAAATAAAATTCTGATCGGAACTATATTTTCTCGTACAATAATAATAAAAATAATTATTCTTTGCTATTACTTCATTACGCATATTATTTGCAGTTTAAATACGCTGCCTGCGAACAACATAATCCATAGTCGCGTAATCTTCGTGACAATTATTATCATTCGTCGTGCGACCGTGCATTTTTAATCGACGCGTGATTAACCCCGTCGCTTTACGTTCCAGGTACGTAATTTAAATGGAGTTTCAGTGTCCTTGCTGTTCCATCGATCGGCCACTGAGTAAATGGATGTTATTCATTAATTAAAACGTCGGATAGTTCGCAACAGGGTGAAAAGAAACCGACGAGACACATTGGCTTTTCGATTTCACGTCGAACGCTCGCGAATTGTTGGTTCCCTTGTTTGGCAACCGTTCGAGCCTGCCCCCCTCCCCCTCCCCCACCTACCTCTGGCATTGTCCTGCGCCGTGAAACGTGCAAACATCACGATCGATTAGTTTCAATTACAAAAATATCTATCCGCGGGTACTTTGTACGCCATGGAAAAGGTCGCGTGCATCGGAGCCACTAGACACGACGTCGCCGCGTATTTCTAAATTTGCATCTCCGAGTCGATAAGACATGCAACTGTGGAACCTGGGGGGTGGGGGCGGGTTTGAATTCGCTGGCTAGGGGCAGACTAATAGGCGACACATCGACACAGAGAATTTTTCCACGCGATACGCGCGAAACCACCCCCTGTCATTAACGGTACTTCTTTTCCTGGGTCGACTTTCGTTCCGTGTGGATTTCCAGGTAATTTCGCCGGTGACCAAACAAGCTAATTAAAACGAACGCGATAAACGTGGCGTGTCTCTCGATCGGCCGAAAAAAGCTCACGAATTTCAATATTTCAGTCACGACAGACACCCCCTTATGTGCCTACGAGGGTGGAATTACCGTTTTTCCTCTTCCGTTCCATCGACGATAAAAATATTAGTCCGTTCGAACAAGGCAGTTTTGTACGAGTAGCTCAAACGGGGGCTCTCGTCTTATAATAGTTCAATGAATTTATTTATTTAAATGTCACTCTTTTGTGTAGTTTAGGTAGATAAAGGTAGAAAATTTATACTGACTCATTTGAAAACTCTGAATCTAAATATCTTTCAAGGGGACACGTAAATTATTTTATTTATTTTTGTAGTTGTTGATTGCTTTCAAAGTTATTTGAAGGGTACCCTTGTTGTTTTAAATCGATGTTCTACTTTGCAGGAATATTTAATAGAATAAACAATTTGTTTACTTATTATCAAAATGCTCTCCGTGGAAAAAGTATAATTATTATTCATTTGTTATCATTCAATCATAAAAAGAGATAAAGAAATTTCATAAGTAACCAAATTTTTTATTTTATTAAATATCTTTCTAAGATAAAATTTGATAGGAAAGTTTGTTAAAAGAATCTGTAAATAAAAATATACCCAACGAATAAAAAATAAATAAAATATTTATGTTTGCCCCCTTGAAGCTAATTTTTGTATTTAACATTTTTTCCAAAACTGTGTTATTTTCGAGATATTTAAATTTATATTGTAATAGATTGTAATATTTTACATTTTGTACAAGAATGACTACTGTTGTCTCGCATTAATTAAAATCGTCAGTAGGAAACATCTATATTAATTCCGAAACAGAATGGTCGATATAAATCACCCCGTGTTTAGCTAGCAATTCCTTATCGCGCTAACCGCTGGGCCGATTTTATCAATTGTTCCTCGAAGCCACTGCTCTAGATTTTTCATAATTTATGCCTCTAACCTGGTACCCTTGTTTCGAACGACCGAACCACACGTTTCGGTCGAAACTCTCTTCGAAAAACTAAAATAGCAACAGACTCCTACAGTGAACGGTGCTCGTAATAAAATATTTATTTTCCAGAAATATACTGGCAATTTTTCCCGACATTTTTGATCGATCCACATTATTAAAATTTCCTTCGTTCGGAATATTAACGTTCTCCTGTTTCATTCTTAGCCAGCTAATTGTAAGCTCGGTTCGAACACGGCCGAAGCTTGGACAGTGAAATTTGATAGTCGGTGGAATGCAAACCGTAGTCTCTCTAACCTTTTTCCTCTGGCCTCCTTTGCACGGGCTGCGTTCTCCTCGGGCAAACAAAAGAACGTCTATACGCCAGCGTTATACACGCCCTTGGCAAGCAAAGGGCTGCCCGGCCTCGTAAGTACCCTCGACGTGTATAATCCAACCTGGTGGGGTTAGGTCCTCGTCACGGTTTGTTACACGAATGCAAGAACTCGATGCGCCACGCGCTCGCGCGCGCGCACGTGTATGGTCGCGCGTGTGTCTGTGTCGCGCTGTACATATGATTATTAATCGGGAGCATACAAAGGAGTGGCCACCGATGACGTCACAGGCGAACAATGACGATGGTTACCTGCCTGGCAACACGAGTCTCCACGATGTTATCGTTTCTGGTGCTTAATGATCACGTATATCGAGTGCACGTGCACACACACGGCTCGTTGTCACACGCGTCGGTAAATTACTCCCTTATCGCGCGACTCGTCCGTCCTACTAATCACTTTTTCTTGCCGGTTACTCGATTTTTCATGCACACGACCGTTTTCTTGAAACCGTTACTCGCCGTCTCGCGGGCAGCCATTTTGGGGGAATTAATTAAAAGAACACTAGCGAACCTACGGAAGCTTTTATTTTGCATATTTGTGCGTATCTGGGACACTGTCACAAATTTTTATGAAGAGTTTTATACAAAATCGAACGAATGCCCAGGTCACGTTACCAACAATATTTTATTGGTTACGAATGCGGTCGTCGTTCGACCACAATGAATGATCGCGGATAAACAATTCTCAAAATGACATCGCTTCGGGTAAAATACAGTGGTCTCTCGCTAACGTTCGCTGGTTCGTTCATCAATTCTTTACTATACGAGTGTTAAAATTAGTGTTTACACAGTCGTTGATTGCTTTGGAATCATTTTCTTTTAAACGTTTCGACTGTTTTTTGGATCACAAAAATCGAAAAAATTCTATACTGAATACTACTAAAATCGAAAATTCACCTAAACTCTATGAGGTGTATAGACATACTAGGGATGGATTTTATACGCAAAACAGGATAAAAATTGTCGATAATAGTCATGAAATTATAGAAAATAAGATGTGTTACAAAAGGAGAGACTATATTACGGTGGTCCCTCGCTAATGTTCGCTATTTTCGCGTAAACACTAGTATGGAGTAGAATCTCACCTGGTAATCGTTCTCGAAAATGTGTCGAAAGTCGTAACGTTATAACAAATCAGCCTTTCTATTTTAAAGTTGTAAATAAAACTACTTACTTTGACTTATGAATAATTTTAGAACCTGTAGTATAAACAATCGTTGAATATTTTTCTCTGTTTGCAATATAATCGAGTCTAACAGAGATAACAGTTAGCTTGGAAAAATACTAATTGAAGTAAATTTTCATCAACACTTTGACTGCCATGTCACCCATATATGGATGTCAAGATTATAATACTAACAAAATTAATTCTCAAGTTAAGACGTTGAGGGAAATAAGTTTGAATAGAGTTTGTGAATTTTAACAAAGCTACGAAATTAAGTAGCGAAACAAATTTAAAGTTATGTAGCTTTTACAATGGTCTAAAATCAAAATTTTACTTTTGCAGAGTATTATACGGTTTTGATCAGTGAACGTGTTAAATGGAATCGAAAAATATTTTAATTCCAGTTACGTAACAGCATTGTTGAATGGCGGCGTTTGTAGGGCACTGAAAGATGGCAAATAAGTAAATAAATACGGGCTGTCAAAAGAACGGGGAAATGTAGGGTAGAAAAATGAGTAAAGTTTGCTAGCGTTGGTGTAGCTGGTGAAAAAAATTGACGCGTTTGGTCGCGATAGAGCCGTGCAAAAAGTGTGTCTCGATTACACTGGGTAATATCGTGCCTCCCTGTTTGATATCGAGTTTCACTTGCCGGGGAATTGTGGCCGGGTATTTTAATATATCCTTTACCTACTCGTGCCGGCGGAATGGTGATCGTCTGTTCATGATAAAGTACTCCGCAAATGTCCCCTGTACGCCAGCGGTTCCACGAGCCGTTCAGTCGGCACGGAAAACCGAGGAAACGTCTACCCCGTGCAAATATGACACACCAATATCAATATCTGTTTACGACATTGGGCGACGCCAATGCTCGGGGTTAACGTTCGTTCATACACCGCCATTATTTTATATGGATACTACTGTATGTACGTTCTGCGGCCGCGTCTTTTTCCGCGTATCAAGCACGTTTGTCAAGAACAGTCCTCCAGTTGTATTTTTATGGAAAACAACCCTCTCCTTCCATTTCAATGTCGCTCGAAATATCAACGACAACCACTGTGGTATTTTCATCGCCCGCGCGACTAATATATTATTATCATCCAGCAACGGGAGTATGTATTCCCATAGGGACGATTCTACGATGACGATTATTCGGAGAAATTTTACAACTAAAAATAACCTTGTCGTTGCAAGAAGCTAAGGCATATCGTTCGATCGGGTTGCCGATTATAATGTTTCGTATCGTATTCGGTCCTAGCGTTCCCTCCATGTGCCGTTTCGCTCTTTCGACATATTTCTAGCTTTCGTCCTGAAATTAGAGAATCGTTAACTCGAATTATCGCGTCGATAGCCCAAGTAATTCGAGATTCATCTTAAGATTTCTTATTTTTGCTTTTGATCTCAGTTTTGGTACGCGAAAGCTGGCATTAAAATTTCAAACTGATCGAAATTCAGGTATAACCGCTTAATTGTGTTAAAATATATAGGTCTGTCTTGTTAAGAATAAAAATTTAATTTGATAGAAGTCATAAATTAATTAAAAGTACGTAGAACGAATGGAAAACCGATATCTGAATATTATGAAAGGGGAATTAAACGTTCGGTGAGAATAATTTAATACTTTTATGTTGACTCTCGTTCACTGTGTATACTCGAGCTTAATTTTTATTTCAACGTCTTCCATCGATTAAAATTTTCAATCTCGCTGTTCTTCGAGTATATTACATTTTAATTTTTAATATCAATTAAATTCTGTTAACGTTTTCAAAATATTGCATACAATTTTCTGATTTTGCTCTTTATATTAGTACGACGAACAGAAAATGTCCGATTTTCTCGAGATATCTTATCAGAGATAGAAGATTTGTTAAAGATTTCTATGACCAGAAAAGAAAAATCGAGGATACGAAAATGAAGGACAGGCAGAGCAACGAGATGGAGAAGAAGCTGACGAGTCGGACGAGCTTCGGATGGTCGAAGGGGTGGTAGGCTGGATTCAATTACTTGGAGAACAATACTCGCCTCGCCGTCATTGTTTGCTCGAACACTCGGCCGAGTTTTCCTGGTTTGGGACCCTGAGCACCGTATCCCATGTCCCGTTACGCTACGATATTTTGTTTGCCTGCCATAATACCGACGACGTCCACTATTATAGCGGCCACCTTCCGTCGCGTCGACCTTGGTACCGTCATTGAGACGTCCTTTACGCTCTGGCTGACTTTCTTGTGCCTCCAGTCTGCACGTCATCCGGTACTTTAACGCTAATGGATGCAAACTTTCGGTTTTAGAATTGACAGGCTTGAGGTTAACGGTCTAACGACCGCCATTATTAAACTCTCGAAGCAGAACCGAACTAATCACGGAAAATGGACAATACTTTCTAGCCACTAAATAATACTAACAGAGAAAAGAATCAATTGATAAGTCAGGATGCTTCGAAACGCAATGATTTTTGTATACGTACGTAGTGAGTTTTATGATATTATTAATTCCATATATATATGATCTCCGTTTGCTCTTCGATGTCATTTATTTTGTAGACTAAAATGCAAGAACAAACAAAAACAAATGATCTTACTATTTTATAATTAAAATAAATCGTTTAAATAGAAATATTAGTTCCCATTCGTTTTAACTAGTCGAATATAGCAATCTAAAAAGATCAAACTTAAGATTTCGATACAAAGTATGCAAAGGCGAACGTAATCGAGCCAGTGTGATAATTAAGTGCATTTATCTATCGCGTGTACATCTCAGATTCCGACGCTTCTCGTTAAGTCGTCCGTGATCTGTTTTAAAAAGCTGCGAAGCCCGATGTAAACCCACCTCCTCTTCCCCTCCTTTCGTAGTTCCGCAAACTCCGCAGCGGATTTTTAATGAATTTTTAACTATTCAATTTTTGCCACGGACTCGTCTCTTTCCGCCTGCTGATGTAACTTTCAGTAGCAGTGTGAGTTTAGAGATGAAGTTGAAAAGTGAGCGTCGCGAAACGGGCGAAAGGGGGAAGCTGCGGGGGATGAAAAGTGCCGCGAATGAAACGACCATCCGCGGGGGAGGGCAGAAGGGGCGTAATGAATAATTCCGAAAGAGGCTCGTCTTATAGTCAGCTACTTTGCCGATACAGAAACCGAATCTCCCGAGCCCCCGTTCGCTGAAGAGGCTGAAAGCGAATCTGGATTCGCGTCTCCTCGCGAGGCAATGTCAGTTTCAATTTTTCGTGCAGGAAATTGCGGCGTTTCTCCGTCGATGATTACGATTCGCCTGCTTTTCAATTAGACCCGTAGGAAGAACTTTTATTCTCGTCGAAGGGATTTTTCTCGACGGTTCCCGGCACAGTTTCGATCACGAGTATTTTTTTTACAGAATGTTTCGGGAGGTTACTATGCGGAATAGGCGAGGGTGAGTGGGCACGATGGTTCCTTATTAAAAAATGAATAAAAAATGTCCTATACAGTTTTCTCGTGTGAGGTTTCGTTTTCGAGAAACTCGATTTTGAAAGTTCGCGGGGCACGTGTCCGATCATCGGTAGATATTTCTACTTGCATCGGTGATTTTGAACGTTGACGGCGTTATTATCTGCTTTGATTTGTTGTAACTTGAGAATTTTAATTGTATGTGACGAATAGAAACAGTGCAGAGCGATTTATTAAAATTTGTTCGTTCATCAGGATGAATGATTTCACACTATATCTCAAACTATAAATTTGGTTCGTTGTTAGACGTTTATATATAAACGAGTGTCTTTGTTTTTAACCAGTTAAGAAATAATGAATTTGATTGGAGAAGGTGATACTATACCAACATTTAATAATTACAGATAATGGTTTAAGTAGAAGTAACGAGTAATCAGACATGTCACGCGTACCTTTATAATTTACGAAATCGATTTTTTTAGGAATGGAGTTCGTATATAAATGTTTCGTTTTAGTTAGAAGATAGTGAATTTGATTAGTAAAGGTAACACTATGCGAACCTTTAACGTTTAAACACCGATGCAAGTAGAAATAACGAGTCAAGGCCAGCCATGTCGAGCGTAGCTTAAGAATATTTGAAATCGATTTTCTTCGAAACGAAGGGTCGTATCAAAAAATTCTATTTCACATTTGTGATTCATTTTTTGACAAGGAGTCTCTAAGTATCTGGAAACTTTTGGATACTAGGCTTCGTTTTCAAGAAAATCGATTTCGAAAATTCCCGAAGTACGCGTGACTTGGTTGAACAATATTCGTTGTTTCTACTTGTACAAATAAATTATATTATATCGAATAGCATTGCCAATTTTACGAATAGTGAAACAAGTATTTTTCTATTGTACTTGTTCAGTTTCTAAGTACATACGAACATTTTAAATCTTCCTTTTCCCTTTAACTACTGTAGTTCTTAGTACAGAATTTTTCTAACAAATAAAATTTATCTATTCTACAATATATACTAATACAATTTGTCTATACAATCTCCAGAACAAGTACGTTTTTAATTAATTTGCAAAACCAGTACTATAGAACAATTTTTGGTTCTCTCCAACGTTATAGTAAGTTTGACACATGATAATATTCTCAATAATTTTAAATAATCTGTTAATTTTAGTAAATAAAATCTGTGACACCACGTCATATAAATATCATCTTAAGATTGTTTTATAAATTAAATAGGTACCAGTTGCGAAGGTGAAAATGCAGGGTTGAAGAAGTACCCGTTTCATGACGTAACACTAACCCAATTATGGACTAATTAATTCCGTGGAAAGTAGCCCGGCAGCTAATTAAATAACTACAGTTATAAATTGATGAGAAAATTTGGTCGGTTCGCGAGAAGCGCGTGAAAAACAAGTAGGCAGCGCGAAATTAAATTCTCGCGATATAGAATACGAGGCTCTCTTCGTACCTGTGCAAACATATCGGTTATTTTAATTGGGAAATCTGATCGATTCAACTTTCTACGCAGGATTCGATACGAAACCATTTATCACCGTAATCGGGAATTCCACGGAATCCGTAACATTCGGTAAGAGCGTACGATATCATCGTCGCCGTATAGTGTCGTTGGTGAACCGCGAAACTTATTCCGGACGCGTCACATAAAATATTCAAGATGAACAGTATCAATCGCGAGCCCTTGCATAAAATACCCCCCCGTCCACCTCCCAATACCACGACGCTGCACCGTTCTTACGACCGTGCAATCACGATCTCTCTCTTTCTCTCTGTCGCCGTGCTCCAGCCGTGAAAGATGATAGCGGTGAGAACGGAATGCCATTAGCATTTCTCATTTCTGCTTTTTGCCACTCCTTATCTACCCGTCAGCCAGCATTGCCTTCGTCGGGCGACCGGCACGGCACGTTCAGGATGGAAAATTTGCCGAAAAGGGAACGCTGTTTTTACAGTTCGCGGTCCCGGCGCAACCTAATTACGTGTCACGCGACAGGAATTAACGATCAAATGAAATACTCCGGGTCCGTTGGTTGCTCCCTTGCACCAACTACACGAATTTCTTCCTACTCTTTCGAATAATAGCACCACGGCAGGAGCACAGTCACCGACGTTACGATCAAATCGTAACGCACTTTGCGTATTTACAGTTTTCAGAAATTCTGTTCAAATAATCGACTTACGAGACATCTTTACTTTTGCAAATAAAGAACACTGTAGTTTTCACAAATATCAAATATATTTTCCGTATACAAGATCTAATTAATATGAACAAGGACTATTAACCCCTTGACGTACAATTTTATTTAAATTTGTTCGTACAAGAAATGGCCACGAAAAAGAATAGACTTGTTTTATGAATACCTCGTGAATGTAAATATGTGTCGATTTTAATATATAAAACTTAACATCTTGTAACGAGTCAGACTCGTCATTGTACGGAGTTAAAACGGATACCTCGAGAAATGATGATCGTTCGATCCTGTGACGTAAATTTTCGTAAACAGGACGACGAAATCTGCCAGTGTACCGAGTTTCAAAAAGATCGGTGACTTCGAGGGTTTCGTCAATACAGCGGGGCTTCCAGCGTGCATATAAGCGGGCACTACAGCATGCAGCGACGTCGATTATGATTTCTTTTCTCGCCACGGATCACAGTCGATAATTTTGGTCATTTGTCGGTTCTCGCGAGCGTCGAGTATCCGAGGGAGTCCGTTGGAACGAAAAAGCGGGAACGTATAAACGGAAGAGAGGACGCTGGCAACAATAGGGAGCTACCTGATAATTAAGTACAGTTAGAAGAACATTATCTGCCTTCTGCGTTACATACAGTTACGAGATTTTGACTGGACGAGCCTGTATGAAGTATTAGAAGGGATGAGAGCGGGCGGAAAGACAATGCAGTGGATACGAACTAATTGCCGGATTCTCCTGCCGTCTAGTGGACCGGGAAGATTAACTGCGCGTCCCCACCCTCTTCTACGCCCACGCTCCTATTTTCTCTGTTGCTCCGCGCTCGCTGGAAGCGCCTCTCGGCCCCGAATAGGACGGTATATATAAATTAGTCGAGTTTACCCGCTTTAACGCGCGTTACTTTCTCGTGATGTTCTCGATGGATTTGTTGCTTGAACGCTTTTGAACTGGTTTCCTGCGTACCCGAATACGTGTAAAAGTAAAACCGCGGTTGAATTCGAATAACGAGCGCCGCATAATGCGGGATCACGGCTGTAATGAGCGAAAGGCCATAATGATCGCGATGTACCACGTATCCTCAAACAATTGTTCGCGCTCGTAATGAGCACGTGGCAGTCGGATCGAGCATTTGAAAATATGTCGTCGATACTCCCGCGAGTGTTGACTGTGGGACGAGTGATAAATAATAATCTAAAACATTTTTCATATTATGTCCTATTCGTGATTTAAAGGTCTAAACATTTCCCTTGCAAGTCTGTTTTTTTGGTGCAATGCAGGGAATTGCGTTATACGGAGTAATTTATACATTTGTCATACTTGGCGATCAAAAGTTTTTAAATAGGTTGATTGATTTGTAAATTTATCCTCGAGATTTTTTCAAATAAATTGAAAAGTAGAAGGGTTGGATAAATAGAATTTTTGCTCAGTAAACTCTAAGACTCATCACTCTTTCTCCTTGCAATACTTTGCTATCGAATTCTTCGAACATCGTCGATTCCTACGCCACTGTTTTCCGCTTAAATTCATCCTCGACAGTTTCCCAAACTATAAATTAACGTGGAATAAGTAGAGTTTTTGCTCAGTAAATTCTAAGACTCAGCTCTTTATCTCCCTGGAATACTTTGTTATCGAATTTTTCGAACATCGTCGATTGCTACGCCACTTTTCTCTGTTCAGATTCATCCTCGACACTTTCCCAAACTATAAATTGACGTGGAATAAGTAGAATTGTTGCTCAATAAACTCTAAAACTCAGCTCTCTTTCTTCCTGCAATACTTTGCTATCGAATTCTTCGTACGTCGTTGGTTGCTACGCCACTGTTCTCTGTGTAGATTCGTCCTCGACATTTGTCCAAACTATAAATTGACAAATGGAGGAATTACTATGGAATAAGTAGAGTTTTTACTGAGTAAACTTGTGGTAAACAGTAAATTGGTCGAACATCGTTGGTTCCTACGCCACTGTTCTCTGTTTAAATTCATCTTAGCCAGTTTTCTAAACTATAAATTGACAAATAGAGGAAATACTATGGACTAAGTAGACTTTTTGCTGGGAAAACTTGTAGTAAACAGAAAATTGGTCGAACATTGTTGGTTCCTACGCCACTGTTCTCTGTTTAAATTCATCCTCGACAGTTTTCCAAACTATAAATTGACGTGGAATAAGTGGAGTTTTTGCTCAGTAAATTCTAACAATAAGACTCAGCTCTCTAACTCCTTGAAATACTTTGTTATCGAATTCTTCGAACATTGTCGATTGCTACGCCACTGTTCTCTGTTTAGATTCATCCTCGACAGTTTCCCAAACTATAAATTGACAAAATAGTAGTTTTCTCTAGTTTAATATCTGTTATTCCACAGTGTTTTCAACGCCAGTAACGTTATTAAAATTTATTTATTATAATCATATCAAAGACACGTTTCAAAATCGAAACACATGTCTCTAGCAAATCTCCATGGCAGCCAACCTGACGATCGCTGACTCTAGTTATAGAATCTAGTTCAGATTCTTCAGTAGAAGTTTGTTTGACGTCTCATCCCTATCCAAGACCGCTCGCGATGAACCGAAAAGAATAATCGCGGTCGGTGTTCGCAACGCCTTAGACTGGGGTTACTGCAGTCCAACACCGCAAAGGGCTACCTTGTTAAATGCTCCAGGCTAAAACGACTTACGCCCGTTTAATCTTGAGCGCGAATTCTGCGGTATCTCGCAAGGGGTTGTAATTCAGAGCTTCGCTCGTTCTCCATTCCCCGACCAGCCCTGTTTCTCCCGGCATAAAGGATGAAATGAAGCCGAAATACCGCACCTCGCCCCTCGCCTATCCTCTCAAGCATCGTCACCGACCAGTCAGACCACCCACACCTGCGGGATCGCTCGACTTTAAGCTCCAAAATATAGAAAATACCTAAACTGTGCTTTTCACACGACGACATTTTTATTTCAAATTAATCGGTCCGTTCGTTTTTTTGGATGGCATCTTCCTTGACGCTTTTGCATTTGAATTCCAAATCCCTCAGATTGTCCACAAAAGCGAAACTTTGCCTTTAGACAATTGGAAACTAGCATAACAATTTCTCACGTAACTTATTTGTGTAGTCTCGTTAACATTTAAGATTCTTTGTAACATCTGATCTTGAAAATTAATTTTTCAATCCTTGTTTCTTAGGATTTTATTCCTCCAACTAGCCAAAACAATGTGCTCTGTAAGTCGAGAACACCTAATTTTTTTACTTTCCTGTACATTTGCCAGTTTCAACGTCTATTTCGGTGCCACGTAAACACCGTAAAGTCAACCCTCTCTTTTCGCCATAGCGGGCGCCGATCCTCGAGCACGCAGACCATCCGTAAACTAGCAAAGAATTCACCCGTTATTGAATCAATATTGCGCAAACCTATCAACGGCACGCTCCTCTCTTTCGCCCGTCATACTCGCGTGTTTTCTCTCTCTTTCTGTTCCTTGTTTTTTTTTTCCATTCCTCTTTTTTTCTCCCTGTCCCCTTTTCACTCTTTTCCTCGTGCGTTCGTGCTCCTGTCGGCGTCTATGGAGTCCGATATGACGCTAGTGAAAAGTATTGTCTGCTCATCGAGCCATCGATCCGCGTGTAAATATTGAACGCGGAGGAAGATTCGCGGCCAAGTGGGAGAAAACGCGATAGACGATTGGACGCGGAAGAAAGGACGGGATTGTCCTCGTTACGGGGAAGCTCGTCGTGTAGTCTTTCGAATGCAGATGGATTTAATGCGGCGGCGTTCGGCCTGGCTCCGGCGAGAGGGCACTTAAGATCAATTAAAGGAAATCTCTTTGGCGTCGCGGGGACGTTTGTATCGATTTTCTTTGTTTTTTCCTCGCTTTTTCATTTTTATCCCGTTAAGAATCGTACAGAAACACCGCGTCGTTACTCCTTTTGAAGAGGTTCTTTTTCTTTTTCCTTGATCCCTTTGCGCGATGACGAATCGCGAGACGGTCGGGCAGAGTCATTTTTAACTGTCATCCAAAGTCGGACGGCGAAACGCCGAGGTCGAGGCGATTAATCATCCTTGTTTCCGCGGGAATCTATTTGCATCGATAAAATCTCGTCCCGGAAGCGATTACGCGTTTTTGGGGGGGCTTTGTCCCGCGATTTTGTAACGAAGTCGAAAGATTTGCATATTATTGTTTTTATTAAACGTCTTTATTACGCATATGCGCGAGTATATGCATGAATACGCGGACCGGGGGTTGCGAGGGTGGCACGACCGGGGGCGATTCGACATGGAAAAGTAAGACGGATAGAAGGAATTACATTTCTGTCGTTCGAGGCGTTGGGGTTTTGTTAACAACGGTTTCGAACGAAGAAATTTTGTTTTTGTTTTCCTACTAATTTTGACCAGAATTGTACGCGTGTAAAAAAGGTTAATACATTATACATAGCTGTTAAGTTATTTTGAATATTGCAACACAAAAATCACTTAGAATTCACGAATAATTCATAATTGAATATTCTGATAAAATGTAAAAGTGATTATAGAAAGGATCAAAAACAATATTTCCTTTTTGTTACATGCCATTGTAATATGCAGGGTATTTGGCCACCCCTGGGAAAAATTTTAATAGGAGATTCTAGAGGCCAAAATAAGGCGACAATCAAGAATATCAATTTTTTGATTGACGCTTTATTAAAAAGTTATTAAAAAAATAAATTAAAAAATATCAAATCGTTTTAAAAAAATTATTTTTGGTTGCAGGGGTCAATTACAATCATTTTTGGTCAATACACATAACCTCGAAATCCTACGCGCTTTCGAGAAAAAAATTCATTACTGAAAATTTCATGTCTGACCAGTCGTTTAGACGTTCTACTGAAATTTCATACATATCTTTAAAACATCATAACTTCTGAATGGATTGGAGGATTTTAATGTTTCAAAATTCAAACTACGCGTATTTTAATGGAGAATATGTATAAATTCTAAGAATATTGGAAAAGTTGTTCCTTAACCCCGCGAAGTTAGAAAAACCCCATAAAAATGGTCCAATTTTCAAACGACCATGACTCCTACAATAGTCAATGGATTTCATTGAAATTTAGTATGGAAGTAGAGCTCATGGATACCTACAAAAAAGTATTAGACAACATTTCCATACAGCTTCAAACAAAGTTATTAAAAATGAAAAATGGATTTTTAAGAAAAATCGGCAGGGGGTAGGTGCCTAAATAAAAAAAAAATTCAAATAGTCCTGGAAAAATTATTTTCGGCTGCAGGAGTCAATCACAATCATTTTTGGTGAATACACATACCCCCGAAATCCTACGTACTTTCGAGAAAAAAATTCATTACTAAAAGTATACTGTGTGACTGGAAATATTTCTATAACTTTTTAACGAAGCCTCAATCAACGAATTAGTATTGTTGATTTTCGTCTTATTTTGGCCTCTAGAATCTCCCATTAAAATTTTCCCAGGGGTGACCGAACACCCTCTATATGAAAGCATCATGGAGTGATATTGTGACAATATTAATAAATGACAGGAGTATTAGTTTGAATTTTTCTGTACTACGAACAAAATAATTCGTTGCTAAAATGGTTGAGTGTGTAAAAAACTGATCGATGATATAATATTAAATGCATTTTATACTAATAATGTAATCCATAAATTTTTACTTGACGGATGACTAACATCATTGTTTTTTATTTCAGGTACGTGAAACAAACGAATTCCCAGTATCTTGTGTGTGAATCGATGCGTGAGTAAATTTAAATTACTAATTACATAAAAAATTTACGTGTTCAGAGTTAAACAATAAAGGAAATCTCGTACGAATTTTAACACTAAACCTACCGACGCTTCATGTATACTCATTCCTACCATGATTCGACAAATGACTAATCTTTCTTTCTCTCTTTTATGAGGCAACGTACTTCTAATTTTTGCATTATATCTATAGAAAGTTGTGTTTTTAAGTTTATTCGTAAGATATCTTCCTCTTTTATGTTGCATATTTTTCCCCGAAGAATGTATTTTAAAAATCTGTACAAAAATATTCAATACATTTTATTCTAAATGTGCATATTTAGTACTTTAACTTCACACAGAAAATTTACGTCGTAAGTTTAATGTTAAAATTATTGTACCAACGAACGCGCACATTTTTCATTAGAATCGGTTATTAATAAAATTTCTCTACCGTCAAATTTTAACATTTTTACGAAAATTTGAACGTCGTGATTTTCGGTTTGCTTTAAATTAATGAATCAGAGGAACACGTTTACGCTCGTGTCGCCTCCGATGCAATCCCCGAGAGATGTCGAAGACACGGTGCAACGCGTTAAATTCGTCTGCATTGTACAACCATTGTATATTGACAGTGAATAGTAAACTATAATACTGCGTTTAAATTGCAGTACAATAGTTTGCTTTGAACTCTCATTGGGACGCTATCTACATCTTACTCGATCGTCTCGTGCAGTTCGGACGAACGAATATTCGCGAAGCGTCAAGTTATTTCGCTTTTTATAATGTTTAATAATTCAATGATAAATTGGTGCTTCGTAAGTACTTTGTAAATAAAAGTAACGCAAAGAACAATAGCAGAATAGAAGTAAACAGACAGTAAACAAAGAAAACTACTTCGTAAATAAAAGTAAAACAAGATTTTGTAAAAATAAATGGAAAGAATTCATAAGAAAGAAGTTTCTTTACATTTACAGCAAATCACCATTATAGGGTATGCATACATACAGTGTGGTATGGGGGTTATGACTAAAAATGATTGTAATTGACCCCCGCAATCGAAAATAATTTTCCCGTGAATGATTTGAAATATTTTAATTTAATTTTTTAATAACTTTTTGATAAAGCCTCAATCGATTAATTGATTTTCTTGATTTTCGTCTTACTTTGGCCTCTAGAACCTCCCATTAAAATTCTTCTCAACGGTGGCCGGACACCCTGTATAGTTAATTTTTTGCAATTCACAAATCCGAAACATTAACACTAGATTTACGGAAGCCGTCAATTTGACGGATGTCAGATTCCATATTTAAAATTGCAGAACACGTAAATATTATTTTTTAACAACTTATGTTGAATTTGATTGATGCAATGGCATGAACACATATTCTAATTAAAAGAAAAATCGTCAACATGAAAGGTATCAATAAATATACGTGTTAAAGAAATTGAATGGTGGTATAGTTATGAACCGCAACTTTTAAATTCATTGTGGAGGATCGTACCAAGCGAAGAAGCCTAAATTCGAGTGAGATCGATAGAGTAACGTCGTCTGGCCACGGAGACGCGTTCACTTCCAAAAATTACGGGGGTGCAGCTTTACAAACGAATGTGGTCCGCGGCGTGTTACGTGTTTGCGTAGCGAAGAGGGCCGAAGAGCAGCGGTCGATTGGAAAAAATCGTGCGCGAACGATTCGTGCGGCTCATTCGGCACTGGAAAAGTTGATTTTTCGCTCGACCCCGCGAACGTTCGACCCTTCCCTATCTACCCGTTTTCGCTGTTGATTTTTTTCAACCGATACAATTTGCCAACGTTTCACCGCACGCGCGCACACCAGCCGCCGCGCGTCATTATAAAACGCGGCTCTGTTTATCTTTCGCGCACTTCCCCGCGGTAGTTTTCATAGTTCCACTTTTATTTACCGCCTCTTGATTACGAATTACATCCTCCACCGTGTTTATATTCGACACTTTCCGATACAAACATCCGCTTCGTTGCTTTCCTGTTTTTCTTTCGCTCGCGTTTTCGCCTGTCGCTGTTTGTTTACCACCTCTTCGATCGATTTCTTAGACGTAACAATTACGATGAAATTATTCCTAACGGTTGTGAACAATTTGTGTTTCGAGCAATTTTTTAAATTTAACACATTGATTAAAAAGTTTCGTTTTTCTAAATCAAAGTGTTACGGTTGTTTCAGTTACGACGATTTGATTTATTTTTATTGTAGCTTTTTCTAACTGTACTGAAATAATAAACATTAATTTATATACCGACGTGACTGGTTGTATCGTTTAATTTTGTGTTCCTTAATTATGCAGTTGCTATACAATATAAGACAGACTACTTGGAATTCCGAAACATTATGCACTGTTTGTGTAGAAAGGAGACAATAACGCCAACGAACAATTTAGATCGCTCATATCAAAGACACGACAAATATACACAAACCTATTGTAAAGTTCAGTCGTTAGCAAACTAGCACAGAAGCCACGCGTAGAAAATAAAATGAATTACGCTGTAAAATAATCATGAATGCAAACACTTCTAGCCATCCACCTGCTCTTTGCATCTAACAATTTGCAACAGTGTATTCGTTTTATCGTTCGAATTATATGGAATTCGAAGACAATCCAAAGACAACTCCGTAGGCTGGTGAAAACGTTACGTTGGGCGACGCGTCTATTGATCTACCTGGCGTTTCAATGCGGAAAAAGCACTTTTTTCCATGGGCATTGTTCGCGGCTCGCGTTTTGTTTCGTGCTTTTCCATTAGGCTCGCTGTTGCGACCGCATCCGCGAACGATATCTCCGCGAACGATGATCTCTATTCTCCGCTTGGGTCCTCTCTTTCTTTCCTTCTCTCTGTTTCTCGTACACCGTATCACGCCTGATCGGCCACTGTTCGATCAATTGGTCATGTTATTTCTATTAAAAGTAAGCGCGAGCGACAGGAAGCCGGATGGTACATCGATTCGAGAGCGCCGTGTGAGCCGTCATCGTCGCATTGAAATCACTTTTTTTTTTCCACCTCCCTCCTCTTTTGTTCGCGCATCCACGCATCACGGTTCGCGCGATACGGATGAATTTGTATTTTCCATTCAGTCGATCGTATTACACGCTGAAACATAGAGCGTAGCGTCGCCGTTTATAGAAGGGGAATTACTGTAATGGCGCTTTGTTCGGCGATCCATTACAATTATCGAGGGAAAAATAATCGCCACAGTCTCGCAGGAGACATCGATATCGTGTGTATGCCTAAAAATCTCCGTTACGTTTTATTCGGCTGGGTACACGTTAAATTATTTATTTCATGAATATTCGAACGGTTTCTCTGCATTCTTTCTACGTACAGTGATGATTCGTAAGATGAACACAATTGACACGTTCATCTTTCGTTCACCGGTAGATATTAAATGTCCTCTTTCAAGATTCACTGTTAGGAGAGATAAAAATATCCAATTTACGAATCATGTCAATCTCTGCATTCTTTCTACGTACAGTGATGATTCGTAAGATGAACACAATTGACACGTTCATCTTTCGTTCACCAGTAGATATTAAATGTCCTCTTTCAAGCTTCATTTAGTTAGGAGAGATAGAAATGTCCAATTTACGAATCATGTCTGGGGTTCATTTTAAGAATCATTACTCTATTGCCCCGTTTTTGAGGCATTTTAAAGGAAACTAAATAAAGATACACGCAAAGTTTTAAAACGTTACAGTTTCATCGAGTAAACATCGTTAGTAAAGATGTTTAAATTTATTTATTTTTACGCCCAATATTGCTTACGAGTATATTAGCACTTTAGGGATGGGAAACGTAGTTCTACGCCATTTGAAAATTGAAACCAGTCGGACATGATGCTTAACAAATATCACACTAAAGAAAAACATTAAACGATATTGTTATAATGTTTCTATTTACCAATGTATTTTATATTTCGAGTTTTTAATAAATACGACACAAACTTTTATGGAAAATAAATATCTAAAAGTGTTACTGTAAGTTCTTGTATATCTTTCTATATCTATAAATTCATCGTATTTGTGACGTTTAATTTTTTTAAAATTTGAATACTATTGATACTAATACCGAGATGTGATATTTCTTATATTCACATACCTATAAATAGCAGAAAGTGTTAATAAGAAAACTAGGAAATCCGAGTCAGAAACGTCAGAATTCATCCCTAAATATAATTAAAAGTTCGCTCCTGCCATTTTTACCGTTGCAAATCAAGATTCGCTAGTTTGTTAGAAACAATATTTGAAATGTGTTTGACTTTAAACGTTACAAAAGGCTTTTCGTGACCATTCGAAGGGTAGCTATTTCGCCCAGGTATTTCCAGGATCAGATACGAATCGTAGCCGGGTATTAAGAAGGTTAAACTCCACATTCCACGCGTCGGGAAGGTAGAGAAGAGCTTCTTAATGCAGTTGGGGAGGACAAGGAGGTCCGAAATGAAGTTTAAAAGAGGACGGGAATTTTCTGCCCCTTTGTTCCGTCGAAAACTGAAGCACGCGTGCTCTACGTGACTCTTGACGTCTCCTTGGGGGAAGGAAATTCGTCTTTCTGGGGTACGAGATGTTCGTCTTCGTCGCGGACGAGTCAAGCGGGTAATTAAATTCATGCAATTTAAATTCGCGCGTCGACGACGGTGCGTTTCATCGGGCGGCGTCCTTTCGGCCGTTTTAATGGCTCCGGAAATTACTCGTTATAATTTCGACGCGAGAGTGTTAATCAGTGGCGGAAGTTACGGACCGCGGACTCGTTTCTACGTTCTTATTTCTTCCGCAAACTTCGTCGAAGACGGTCGTTAAAATTCTCTGGGAACTTCGAACGGAGGATCGGTTGGCGCGTTGCACGCCAATGCTTCACTTCTGTCGAAGATTGAACCACGTTCCGGCTGCAATAGTACGTGACTTTGTCCGTCTATATACTCGCGCCACGTTTTATTTCTATCTGTATCAAACGAAAATCTTCCTGGCGTGCGGCAACGAAAAATAACCGTCGAACAAAAGTTAATCTATTCAACGCTAGATTCACGGATGTTAATTCGTACATTTTTATTGACACGTCCACGAAAACGACACTTTGTTTTCAGACAATCGGAACTTATCTTTACTGGTTAAAATTCTATAGTCCCATCTAAATTTACTTTCTTTTAATATCAAAAATGAACAACCGTGTCATCCATATCATTGCATCGATAAAATTCAACATAAATTGCTAACAAATAATATTTACAAGTTCTGTCGCTTTAATTGTGGAACCTAGAACCCGTTAAATTCCTCAAATCTAGTATTAATGCAAAAGAACTATTCAGTATCACCGTGATTTCGTTGAATTGAAATTTAAAATTACAAACTAGGTTAATAAAGTAGCGAAACGTGATAAATAAAGTAGAAGAGACGTTGGAATATCATAACCGCGGAAGAAAGAGGTAAGAAACCCGTAATCCTGGGGGGGAGGGGCTGGTCTTCGCGTTTTCACGCGTAAAAAAAGAATTGTAATATAAGGTGTATAAGGAACACATATACACGTGTGGTAATATAAGGAATTTTACACGCTGGTTTATTAGATTCGCGCTGTGAAAAGCGGAAAAAGTTGGTTCGAAGGGATACGAAGGAACGAACTCCTTGGGAGGCCTCCCCCTCCCCCCCGACACGCGTGAAATATGAATACGTTTCGGTTGATTTGTACCTCGCGTCTCCTATTTCGTCGTGTGCTCGAGCAAAGGCAGCCACCGCTCGTCACGTAGCGTTGCAGCCGAAACGTGCTTCAATTCTCGCTCGCGAACAACGCGTCGCGCGAACAACATCGTCGACGCCCGGCTCACGGCCACGTTTCTTCGTCGAAACTTGGGGAATGTTAACGCAACCGCCCCCACGTCCCCCCTCCTCCATCGTCCGCCCTTGGAAATGAAAACGCTTCAACGCGTGCTTTACATTTTTCCGTTCCCGCCCCTTTCACGTTGCGACGGGCTAAATTTTGCACCCTTAAATCGATAGCCTATGGTCGTTTCGTTGCCCCTCGTACCACGCTCGACAACTTCAAGAACCACCCCCTCGCAAAGTACAAGCGAGACAAGTAAAGTTTCTGTTCGATTATTAAATTTTATTTTTTAATTTAACAGGCTTTTGTGGGCTTTTCACTGGAAAATGTCATTTTTTGTGATTTTGTTCGAGATGGTCCCATAAGCGTTCGCCCAAATGTGGCATAATTTCGTTACGAACTTTGGATTATTTATATTAATACAAAAGTAATAACTCAATTTTTACGAAAGACTGGTAAAATTAATTTTTTCAACGTTTGCGCGGTGAAAAAATCGAATATGGGAAAAGCTGTATATAATATTGGAGTTTCTATTTCATCTGTTAACTGTTATAATATTTGAACCCCCAAGTTACACATTTTAAAAATTGTAGATTTTTTTAGAAACTGAATTAAATGTCTTTTGTCTACCTTAAGAATTATCTAAATTTCTACTGTATGACTTACGAACCAGTAACGTGTCTAAATTAATTTCGTAATAAAAAAAAATAAATATACACCATAGGGTATTTTAAATAAATATTGATTATTTTATCCATGTACAGCAAACATTTCTTATTCAGAAAATGTCTGAACTTTGTTTAAATTCATAAGAATGTTCCCTTTCGTTTATAGCGAATCATCATTATAGTGCACGAATACGCGAATAACTGCATATATTCAATGTGTATTATAACATACGCACTATAAAGCAGACAAAGAATTCCCAAAACGAATATACACACAATTTTCACATCAAATTATGCATAATAAGACAAACAATGCGTTTTCTGAATTTCGTGGCAGATGTTTTGAGTTTTTTTAGACCCACCGTGCCCGGATAAATGGTTCCCCCAGCGCCGTAACGCGTTCTTTTCTATTATTCCCCGGTATTAAACAACTGCCAGAGCCGCTCTGAAGTTCATTTGTAAGGAAGGATACAGACTCGAAATAATTGGAATTCACTCCGGTCCCCGTGCTCTCAGTTTATTTCCTCTCAAAGAATTTTATTTCGCGCCACCTCGACTGCGAATTTAATAAACTAACTCGATGTACCGCCGCTTGCATTCTTCGAGTCACTCTTTGCAGAAACTTTTTATGCGTCGAAGCGGAACACGCGAAATTACCGTCGTTTTTGCGTTATTGCGATTCGCGATATAATGAGATCGCTTCCGATTGCGAAAAGAACAAGACGGACTTCGAAATTCGTGGCACGATCGCGGAAAAAAGTCGATCAGAGATAGTAACAGAGATAGTTCATTCGTTTTTGTGCAATTAAATAGTTTCAGTTTCACGCGTGTGCGTTTGGCTCGAACGGTGCGTTTTTTGCTTGCCGAGTTAATGTTGATCCGAGAACCGTAAACATTAGTGCTGACCGTTGCGTCAAAATGATAGCGCGCATTCGAAGTTCTGCTTCCGCAGTTAACGCAAAGTCGTCGTAAACTGTTCGCGCGAGCAAATATTTAACGTTGCCGCGAGTTTCAGTTCCAGAATTTTGTGGAATTAATAACTATGGGCCGCGCGGCGTTGAGCCCCAGCAACATTATTGGACGACTTCTTTTCGCGAAGTTGCGATTATTATTATCGAAAGATCGACGAGAAACATGCAGTATCGTAGTTGATATCTACAAATACCGCGTGACGATGTTTCAGAATTTTTAAAAGCAATTTTCTCCGATATAAAGCATCGTATCGAAAAAATTGCGCCGTATATTTTCGATTTGGTTTCGCACCAAGTGTTCCGACCGGCTACGATTTGCATCTAAACCGCATCAAACCGGCGCGTTCGAACAAATTTTATATTCAGTGCGTGCGATATCGAGGCTCTTCGGGTCCCGGAATATAATGTCGGCCACAAAATCGGTACAAACGATCGAAATAAGCTGTTGGATGGAAAACAAGGGAACGAATTTTGTCATATGATTCTGACTTATTTTTGGTTACGAAGGTTCGCGAAGTTTATTTTGGCTTAGGAAAGATTCGTGAAAAGGATCTGTCAAAATCGAAGATCGAATTCTTTTGTCTCGACGATGGGATAAAACGTTCGTAAAGGGAAACCATACGTCGCGAACGAATCGTTTTCTCACGGAAGATTGTTAAAGTTTCGGCCAATTGAACCGTGCGAAATGGGGCAAGGTGGAGGAATCGCCCAGCCCCTGGAACTCCGTGCCATCTAATTGGCTAAAACTTTAACAATCTTTAGCAAGAAAATGATTCGTTCGCGACAGATGGTCCCTCGACAACTTTTTACCCTCTTGTCGGCCGGAATATGTGATAAATAATTCAAAAAATTTCACCCCGAGTTCCCTGATCGATGCGAATTCGACTTTCAACGCGTCGTTTTCGTGCTTTTTTGTCCCTTCATTTTGTTAAATTACATCATGATAATTGTATTATTTAGTATCAGCTTCGAGACAAGATTTGTTAAATTTTCTTTCAGAGTTTCTGAAACGCGAACATGCAATCCTTTGAAATGTTTTTTACGCTAAAACGTCGCATGTAAATTTATTTGATTATTTTTCAGAGCTTATTTCAAATAATTGATACACTCAAGTATAGATAAGTCCATCAAGAAACCTTTAGTTTTGCTCTGAAAAGAGGAGTTTAATTGTTCCTAACCGTGCCAATTAATTGTATACTAGTTTGTACTTAATATAAATTTTAAAAATGTTTACAACGCGACTGATAATAATTTGCTTACTTTATTTATTCAAAATTGTTCTCGATAAAATAAATTGTCCTAATCTGTGTTTCTGAATGAAACTCGATGCAATCATGATCCGTCGAATTCATGGAATCAACCATGAATTTCGTTTTTGCACCTTGCATCTTGTTCGATGGAATCGATGGCCAGATGATCTACTTGGCAGACACGGGAAAGAAAGTTTTGAAACACAAACGTTCATTTTTTTTTATCAGTCTTCGAACTTCGCGGTCCTTAAGGAAACGTGGATAAAGATGGGGGTGCCCAAAGACGACACCGAGTAGACTTACAAACTGCTCTCGGGTCACTTAATCTTCTTTAGTTGCTGATCGACGGCTTCATAATCCTCCCTTAGCTCTGAGTTTTTTGGACTTAGCACCGGCAGAATGACTGCTCGATTTATCGCGTAACCGATAGAAAGGTGATCGAGGAGAGACGAAACGAACGGAGAGGAACAGGCGACGACGAGTAAGTCTACGCTCGATCGTTGGGAATTTACTTTTTAAAAAATGAACCGGTACCTCTCGATGAAAGGACGTCGCTGTAACGACGACGATAATGTCGATGATGAATCGCCGATAAAGAGTCTGTAGACGTACGATTTATCGTACGATAGTTGTACAGCGTCGCATTCCTATCAAATAATCGCTATAACACAGTATACGATGCGGGGGTTGCAAGAAACATTAAGTGTATCGACAATTTTAATATTTTTTATACTTTAGAGTGCTATAATTCTTAAACTGTTACATATAGGTCATATGTGTCCTCATACTCTTCCGTAGAGATTAAAAAAGTGCACTGAATAGCGTACTCAAAATTATAAAATTCCATTTTTGGTAAAAGTGCAATTGCATTTTTTAGATGCACCGATGGAACTGCATCATTTTTAAAAATAAAACTCCATGACTGCGATAGCACTATTCGATCTAGTTTTTTAAACGCTACAAAATATTATTAAGGCACTTATACCATAAATTTAATAGTTCAAGAGTTATGGCACTTTAAAGTGAAATAATTTAGTATACTTTGAAGTGCTATAACTCGCAAAATGTTAGATATAGTGCATAAGTGTCCTCATACTCTTCCGTAGAGATTAAAAAAGTGCACTGAATAGCGTACTCAAAATTATAGAATTCCATTTTTGGTAAAAGTGCAATTGCATTTGTAGATGCACCGATACAACTGCATCATTTTTAAAAATAAAACTCCATGACTGCGATAGCACTATTCGATCTAGTTTTTTAAACGCTACAAAATATTATTAAGGTACTTATGCCATAAATTTAATAGTTCAAGAGTTATGGCACTTTAAAGTGAAATAATTTAGTATACTTTGAAGTGCTATAACTCGCAAACTGTTAGATATAGGTCATAAGTGTCCTCATACTCTTTCGTAGAGATTAAAGAAGTGCACTGAATAGCGTACTCAAAATTATAAAATTCCATTTTTTGTAAAAGTGCAATTGCATTTTTTAGATGCACCGATGCAACTGCATCATTTTTAAAAATAAAACTCCATGACCGCGATAGCACTATTCGATCTAGTTTTTTAAGCTCTACAAAATATTATTAAGGTACTTATGCCATAAACCTAATAGCTCAAGAGTTTTGGCAATTTAAAGTGAAATAATTTAGTATACCTCAAAGTGTTATAACTCTTAAACTGTTAGACTGTTATATAAATAATTCTATTTAAAATGTTCCTTTGCAACTTCTACACACATTTACTAGACTACTACACACATTTACTACAATTTCTTTCTCTGTGTTCTATTTCAATGCTTAAAATTGGTATCAAGGCACACGAAAAAATTGCGAAATATTATTCTACGGTAGATCGTTGTATCCGTGACGGTTATAATATTTCATGACCGAACGCGTGACACGATGTTTTACGTGTTTAAAGGCAACCGTGGTGGCTACCGATAATTATAAAATTTCATCGTCCCGCGCCGGTGTTTATATGCAAATAATTTCATCGTATCAACCGATCCTGCGAGTCAATATTTATTCAAAAATATTTTCATCACCTGGTGTACGTTTTTTCTTCTTTGCCTCGGCGGATAAACTGGCCGTGTTTCGCTGTACATTTAGTTTGCGGTGTTTTTCTTTAATTTTTCAATAGTTTCGTTATCGAGATTAATCCGATGTATCAAGTTCTGTCAATAATAGCATCTTTTTACGATGCTTCTTGTTAATTCTTAACTTGTACGATGGGCCCTAAACAGTGTAATAGATATTAATAATAATCGTCGAGTTACAAGATTGGATTTATAATAAAACGACACACTCTTTTCAAGGTATATCGGTACTACTGATTCGATATATTGTATCCATCAACCGTTCAAACAATTTCCACCGAATCACGCGAAAGTTAGTCAACTGTAATTTAAAGTTGTCGTTTAGGGAACACGTTCCCCGGTTGGACGCAAAAACTTATCGAGAACTTTATCAATTCTATCGGGCGTCTGTATTAGTTTTTCTCGATACTTGGATCTCCCAACGGTAATGACGCGTCTTCTTGGTGCCATATGGTGTCTGCACTGCAACCAAGGGCTAAGAAAATATAACCATCCTCTAAGATTTCAATATAAGCTCGATCGGGATGTCCATTTATCAGTCTTCCCAGAGACTGTCTATGCTACGTGTTTTTCGAAGCACCTAAAGGCCTCCCATAATCGTTTTTCCCCCATCCGTTATGAACGATCGTGTGTAGAATTTTGGCACTGGCTCTGGAAAACAAAGTATCACGCCCTGGGACGTTCGAGAACCAAGAAAAGATTCCAACTGCAACTTTGTTATTCTAAAACGATTCAGTGTACTTTATTCACTTTAAATATTGTAATTTGATTACTGTTATCGTGTGAGTCTTCGTACATTCCTTTAACCTAATACAATCAATGCAACTTATATTTTAAATTGAAATATATTAGTTCACTTATCTCAAACTTGGATAGTAGAACAAATTTTATTCATGGCTGACCAAAAACGTTTCCTATTTTTTAAATAACGCATGAGCTATATTTTTTGTGTCACAATTAAGAATAGTACCTCATACATACATTTGATGTCATTTAAATAAAATCTGTTGTAAAACAGTAGATGCTACTGTCGAATATAATATATAAAATCGTGAAATTTTCATTGTTTATTGTAGAGATAATGGTATTAATATTTTAATTTAACCTCGATTCTCACACTGAAAGTTGTAGCGAGAACCAAGAATACGTATCGTGGCTTCCTTGCATTCGCCACTAGAGGGACACGCCCAACCAGTCTCTCTCACAAGTGCTCGACCCAGACCACCTACATATTCTTATCCGTTTCTCGTGGAAAAAAATTCTGATTGCGGTCTTTAAAAGAAATAAAAGCTTCTTCGTTAGGTAATAATAGAAATGCATCTATAGAATGACGTTTACATATTTTCACGAGTTTTCGTAGAAATTAAAATATGACTCGCGCGTAAGACAATGGCGGCCAGCGTTGACCGGGCGATCGTCGGGGGAGCGCAAAGTCCGCGAGAAAAAGGAGGACGGAAGAGAGGTTCGATTTGTCGAATCTCAAAATTCCACCGACAAACCGAACTCCGATTCCTCTTCGTTCGGTTCCCCGTGTTCCTTCTGCTCGCAATTTCCATGAACGTCTGCAGGGATATTCGCGGTGAATTACGTCGCAGCCCGTTGAAAAGTCTCCCAGAGCTCCCCGGCGCTCGCCCAACGCCGCGAAGTTTCGCAAGTGCGATAGGAAAAGCGAGGAAGGGAAAAAAAGGCAGCGACGATGGCGGAGAGGAGAGAAGAGCACGGACGAGAGATAGAAGAGAGAGAGAGAATCGGTACGCCGGCTATTAGACGGCACTAGCTGCCGCAAAACTTGAGAAAACTTATGAAAGTGGGATTGGGTTCGAGTACCATGGCGGACGAACCACCCCCTACGTCTTTGCCTCCCTCCTCCTCCTCTCTACGTTCTTCCCTTCCGTACGTTCTCTTTCCGTCTCGCCCTCGACCGGAGAGGGAGGGGGAAAAAGGAACACGAGGACGGTTAAAATGGGATACACGAAACATATTAGTCTACAGTACGGGTCCGTGAATCACTGGGAATTTTTTTTTTCTCTCCCGATCCGGTGACATTAACCCGAATCCTGCGGTCTTTCCCGCGGGGACAGGGTGCCGTTGGAAAAATAGAAAAGCGAACGAAGGGTCCGTGGAAGGAGCCGTCGAGGCAAGGGGAGTTTCCAAGTTTCCCCGCTGACGAAATTGAGCCATCAAAAAAGTTTCGAAATCGTGCGTCGAATTCAGCGCGGGGGCCGGCCTCATCGAAGATACTGTCCGCGTGGCATTAATTTACGGGGACCTGAGAGAATTATTCGAGTGGTCGTTACGTACTCTCGAAGTTTGTCTCGATCTTTACGGGCCGTGGATCGACCTTTTCCAGCCCGGCTCGCGACGTTACGCGACGAACATTTCTCACTGAAACGTTATCCGCCCGTCGTATTTTTCTTTCGCCCGATCGAACGCGTGTTCTTCCGTGCACTTTTACGCGACCCCTAAATGAATCTGACTCCCGGTGAATATTTACGCCGCTTAAGGGAAGATATACCTTTGGACGTCCTTTAAACAAAATTTTCTATTTTAAAAAATGAAAAAAATGATCTATTTTACAGTTTTATAAGCGTATTCTCATTTTGCGTAATTTCCTTAATTTCTGATTAGAAATTTCGGATCTGATCAGAAAAGCAAAGTATTTTTCGATTAATAATATAATTACGCTGTGGATATACCAATAAAAACATGAAAAATTAAAAAATTATAATTTTGAAAAAAACTTCAATTTATGACACAATTTTTGTGTAAGAAAAAGTACTTTGTAAAAGTCGATCGTAACTCCATTTTTTTAATTTCAATGTTGTTCAGTATCTATATGGCCTGCGAATAGTAATTTATTTCAGAAATTTGATTAACTATCGTATACACTTTATATATCATTAGATATAAAAAGAAAAGAAGCTGTGTATACTTTGTGGCATCTTGCTGTTATATAATGCAATAAGACATTCGATAATCAGTCAAGGGGTGTATATACAGCAGTAGTTCAAGCACTTGTGAGAGAGCTAAAATCGTAGCCCTCTACTGGCGAGTACGGGAAGCGTCGTCTTCGCCTTTAGAAAACCTTACCGTCGAATAAACGTTAATAATCATTCGTATTTGCCCTGGAGCAATCAACAAGCAATTCCAAGCCCAGTTACATTGTTAGAAAATGGAAAACGGCGACAGTAGTATTACAGTGATAACGAAATTAATGAAACACGTTACCCGTAGGAATACCCGTAACGATCGTGCATAGTTGTGCAAGTAAGATTGCGAGAAACTTTCCAACGAATTACCGAATTACGGAGGACAGGTAAATGAATTCGAGTTTGCACATCGACGGGGGAAAATATTTCCCTTACCGGGGCGGGGAACGTAGCTTTTTAAGGATACGAGTTATGCAAACCGCGTTACGTTCGCATCGGTTCTCCATCGGATCGGAGGAAATTTTATTTTCCCCTTCCTCGCCTATCTTCTCCCTGTTCAACGTCCCATCTTTTATTTTCACACGTCTAGGAGGGAGAGGCGTGGCAGGGGTAACGAGGTACGAACGCGGCACGAACCGGGAATATCTTCGACCAACGTTACCGATACCAAGAATTGGAACTATCCCGTCCTTGGCCTGGCAAAAGGCACGCGAGTGACAATCCTATTAGCGAGTAGGCAGCCGGCGAAATAGCTTTCGAGATAATAAAGCGATGCAGAAGGGGTTGGTTGGCTGCTACGGAACTTCGGGTACTGCATTGCTGCTACGAGCGGCCTCTGCTCTCCTAGAGAAATGGAAATGAATTTACTTTATTACTCGTTGCACCGTCGTCGTGTCGCGTTTCCGCGAAATTAATGTTAACGAAAATTTAATGCTGCCCTTCCGATCGATTCCCGCCATCTTGGCTGCTCATCGAACGCATACGCGAAAATTACAGACGAGGATCGAACGATATTCGAATACCATTTTTGGTACACGCGTCTCTACGTCGTATTATATTTTTCTTATCAATGGATCCAGAGGTATAATTGTTGATCTCGCTTTTATATACTTTGTAATAGCAATCTTCTGTTCGAAAAAATTGTATTTATAATTTTCTATATAAATTTACAATCTGCCAACGAGCAACAAGTAAATTAATTAATTGGCGTTTAATAATATTATGTCGGTTCAGTGATTCGTACCAATTACAATAATTAACGATTGAATCTATTTAAAGTTTGATGGCTCGTTGCGTTTCTTGATAAATAAGAGCAACAGACTGATAAAACGGTCTCTGATCATTCGCGATACAAGCTCCGCATTTATCGTTTTAGTGGAGAGGGTGAGTAAATATGTCCCTTTGAAACTATTAACGCGAAAGCAGTTCCTACGATCGACTAGGAGCCCCGCGCCGGGACGACGAACAATTCCTTTAAATTTCCAGCTGCCGGAGGAAGAGCACAAATGACCACGTTTAGCCCCCCGGAACATCTTGATCATAAATGTGAAACATTGGTGAGACTTTTAATAAATCCTCCCTGCGGAGTGCCGCGCACGGTTGGTATTTCGGGCACACCCGCTCGACGCAGCATAGCGCGGGACGAGCAATAAAATCTAAAGATATATATCTTTCGAAATAAAATAAAATATAAAATGGTAAACGTAGCGTGAAACGGGCTACCCTCCTCCGTATATATCCGCGCCCGCCACCACCCCTGCTCGGTATATAGCCGCCTGCAGTGCAACGGCAGCAGTACGGAGACGCTCCTTTCTCTTTCGCGAAATACATCCCCCGTCTCGCTTCCTTCGTCGTTTCGTCCTCGTACGTGGTCGAATTTACCCTCCCCCTCCCCGCTTCCGCGTCTCCTCTTCTTGCTCCATCGTCTCACGTGCTCCTTTCATATATTCGATCCAGCCTGTATCTATCATTCCTCGTCGTCCTTTGTCTTCTATTTGATTTTGCTACCGTCGCAGTGGCTGTGCTTTCCGTGCGTTCATCCGTTCCTCCGAAGTTGCGCGCCTCCAGCGTCTCTTCTTCTCCTTTCCCTTCCATTTCGCCTTCGTTGAACGCATTACGATTCATCCCTTTAACTGCCCCACTTCCCATTCGGGCGCTCCGTTATAGCAGTTTACGTCTCATTTTCAATTCCGATACAATGTACTTCTTGCCTCGCTTCTCGACTTTGCTCTGCTCTTCAGTTTCCACGAGTATCTTTGTCCGGGCGATGGAACTTTCGTTGCGTAAGAACTTTGGTCTCGCTGCGGACTTGTCTTTTCGTTGGCGATGCGCGCGTAATGTAATCGCGTTTATTATTACTTCTCGACGCCGTTTTTACCACGGGTCTTCCTTAACGCGTCACCCATACACGGATGGCGGGATTTTAAGATCATTTTGTATGCTGCACAATGAATCCACTTTCATTTCTTATCGAATAGAACCTGTTGCAATAACAATGGGTTTTTTTGTTATAAAAGATACTAATTCTCAGAGTATTAACATTGATTTCTTTATTTTATATTTGCTGTTTAGTTATCAAATATTAATTTTCAATCGCCTGTAGTTCATAAATCGAAAACAATAAATAATGATTACAAAATCAGGAAACAAGAGTCCACCCTTTGTGTGAATAATTATATAACAGTTATTTTTCCAAGTAAATTACATTTCTTGATATCTGTTAGTTCCAAATTGTCTCTGAATATTTGCTATATAATGAATTCATTTTCATTTCTCATTGATTATATTCAATTCTTTCCTATTACAATAATAAAGGGGTACTTTGTTATTATAGATACAAATTTGTTCAATTCTCAGGGTGCTATCCTAATATTAATTTCTTCATTTTATATTTGCTGTTTAATTACCAAATATTAATTTAACAATCGCCTGTGGTCCATAAATTGAAGACAGTAAATAATAATGAGTAAAAATTGCAAACAAGAGTCCACCCTTTGTGTGAATAATTATATAGCAGTTATTTTTCCAAGTAAATTACATTTCTTGATATCTGTTAGTTCCAAATTGTCTCTGAATATTTGCTATATAATGAATTCATTTTCATTTCTCATTGATTATATTCAATTCTTTCCTATTACAATAATAAAGGGGTACTTTGTTATTATAGATACAAATTTGTTCAATTCTCAGGGTGCTATCTTAATATTAATTTCTTCATTTTATATTCGCAGTTTAGTTACCAAATATTAATTTAACAATCGCTTGTAGTTCATAAATTGAAAACAGTAAATAATAATGAGTAAAAATTGCAAACAAGAGTCCACTCTTTGTGTGAATAATTATATAACAGTAATTCTTCCAAGTAAATTACATTTCTTGATATCTGTTAGTTCCAAATTGTCTCTGAGTATTTGGTGCACAGATTTTTCGTCGGAAAATGTGATGTCTGAGTGCTGTCGGATATCAGGAAGGGAAGGCGCTCGGGGTCGCTCGGAGGCAACAAACAATATTCAAATTATTTTGAAATTTATGTTCCCGCTCGGAGCCATAGATTTTTCAGTAACGAAGAGAAAAGGAAGCAAAACGAGAAAACGGCTGGGAGGGTCGGAGAAAGAAAGCTGAGTTTGCTACGCCGTTAACGGACCGGGAAACAAGTCGAGGGCCCTAACTTTCGTTACCGCGCCGCTGAGAATTTATTATTCCGCGTACGAAAAGGGTGGCCCTTATGTAACCCACGTCCACTTTAACGCAATTACTGCCTCCGTGCTGCCTGGGCTCGCGAAGGGCGGAAAAACCAGAAGGAAAAAGACAGGAAACGAAATTCTTTCAGCGTTTCTAACAGTTTTGTCTGAGGACTCCTTTTTCCCTATCGTACGTCTGCTCCGATACCGGTCGGAGGAACCATCTTCCGAAACCCATCCTTTATACACATTTTCTTCCGACAAAATTCGCGTCGAATTCCTCCAAATAAAACCGACGTTTCTACTCGATTTTCTTCCCGCAAATTTTCATGCAATTCTCACTAATTAATTTTTTGAAACGAAGAAACTACATTTTCGTCAAATTCTACTAAATAAAGTTACGCATTTACGTACAATTTTTCTCGATAAAACATATTGTATTCCTACAATACGGAATACTTATTTTTATAAAACTACGCATTCAATTTCCTAATTTTGTGAAATTGGTTGACAAAATTATTGGCTCCATAATAAATTTGCATCGTTTCCACTCCACAAATGAGTATTGAGGTACTTTTACTTTGAAGCTGACAGTTCCATGTAACAGTTCAAGAATTATATAACACATCGCAGTGAAATAATTTAATTAACTTTGAAGTGCTATAACTCTTAAACTGTTAGATATAGGTCATAATGGTCCTCATACTCTTTCGTAAAGATTAAAAAAGTGCACTAAATAGCGTTTTCAAAATTATAAAATTCTATTTTTTCCAAAAGTGCAATTGCACTTTTTAGATGCACCGATGTAACTGCATCCTGTTTTAAAATGAAACTCCATGACTGTGATAGCACTATTCGATCTAGTTTTTTAAGCTCTACAAAATATTATTAAGGTACTTATGCCATAAATCTAATAGTTCAAGAGTTATGGTAAATTAAAATTAAAATAAAGTAATAAACTTTAAAGTGCCATAACTCTTGAACTATTTCCTATAGGGCATAAGTGTTTAGATACTCCTTTGTAGAGATTAAAAAGGAGCACCAAATAGCCTAATTAAAATTATAAAATTCGATTTTTTCTAAAAGTGCAATTGCACTTTTTAGATGCACCGATGCAACTGCATCATTTTTAAAAATGAAATTCTATGACTGTGATAGCACTATTCGATCTAGTTTTTTAAGCTCTACAAAATATTATTAAGGTACTTATGCCATAAATCTAATAGTTCAAGAGCTATGGCAATTTAAAGTGAAGTAATTTAGTATACTTTGAGATGCTATAACTCTTAAACTGTCAGATATACGGCATAAGTGTACTCATACTCTTTCGTAGAGATTAAAAAAGTGCATTAAATAGCGTTCTCAAAATTATAAAATTCTATTTTTTCTAAAAATGCAATTGCACTTTTTAGATGCACCGATGCAACTGCATCATTTTTAAAAATGAAACTCCATGACTGTGATACCACTATTCGCTCTAGTTTTTTAAGCTCTACAAAATATTATTCAGGTACTTATGCCATAAATCTAATAGTTCAAGAGCTATGGCAATTTAAAGTGAAGTAATTTAGTATACTTTGAGATGCTATAACTCTTAAACTGTCAGATATACGGCATAAGTGTCCTCATACTCTTTCGTAGAGATTAGAAAAGTGCATTAAATAGCGTACTCAAAATTATAAAATTCTATTTTTTCTAAAAGTGCAATTGCACTTTCTAGATGCACCGATGCAACTGCATCATTTTTAAGAATGAATGTCCATGATTGCGATAGCACTATTCTATCTAGTTTTTTAAGCTCTTTAAAATTATATTACGGTACTTATGCCGTAAACCTAATAGTTCAAGAGTTATGGCAATTTAAAGTATATTAAATTATTTCACTTTATGTTGTTATAAGTTATAACTCTTAAAGTATCAGATTTATCAGATAGACAGACATCAGACAGACTTCTCTTTACATTTCGATCAATTGCTACCATATTTTTGGAAATGAAGTTTTTGAATATCGTCAGGATTGGAACGGGAAAAGCAGCGACGATGTAAATGTTTATCGGAGCTCGTTCAAAACAAGATAACAAATCTACGCGCGTTAGATGAAAGGACACCGTTAATGGATTCCATTGTAGACTTTTTACTGTCGCAACTTTAAATTATCCGAGCCGGATGAAAGGTGAGAGGCGCCCGGATAAGGTCGATTCGTGCACGCAGGGGATAACAAAGGCTCCGGGGACAGAAATCGATTCTCCACTCTGTCGTGTAATTCGAATATAATAACTGGTAGACCGACTATACGTCATCTTACTTTCAAGTTCCACTTGAAGAAAACATTTTACGTCATTGTATTACCAAAACGTCTTTATCCTTATTACGGTCTAAGCAGAGGCGAAACGTCATCTTTGTTCTCCAGAGGTGGTGGGTCGAAAATCTCGTTGGATTGCCAGTCAGGCGTGTCAGAACGAAAAAGAAGGACCTAACCCAGGCCGTAAAAGGAGAGGCAAACTGAATTCGACGGGGAAAAGAAGCAGAGAAAGGAACGTGGCGACCGGCGTCCGGCGTCCGGGCATCGTTGGTCAGCCAGAAAGAAAATTCAAATAAGATTTTATAAGAGAGGGAGGGAGGACGTCTTAAGGAAATAAGGTTAAAAAAAGGTGGGACATCGCGAAGGAATCCAAAGATAGGATCGGTCTGTGGAGTGAAATTGGAATGGCGGTGTATGACGAGAGCAAAAAGTCAAGCGACATCCACTGGCGTCGTCGTCGTCGTCGTCGTCGTAGTCTCAGCCGGCTGTCTGCCGGGGCGACTGCATTGCGCCGTCACGTCTCACGGGACTTCAGGGGTCCGTTCCAAGATGGTTCATTAGTTGTCGCAATGCAGGACCTTTACTGTGCCCTCCCTTCTTTCTCGGTCGTCGTCCTTCTTCGTTCGCCGGGCCGCCCTCTTCACCCTTCGATTCTCGCGAGCGACGGCTTCCTTCCCCGACGGCGAGGCCTCGTCTGTCGAGTTCTCGAAACCCCGGGTAACGCCGGCAACGAACGAAGGATATTTTACTCAGTGAACCGTGTCCGTGGATTTCCTCGAAATCCCTGTTTTGGATGCGTTCGTCGCGTCCCTCTCCGCCCCCGCGACTTGTGCGTCCCGTGCCCGGGTTCCCTTGGCTTTTCCCACTTTCTCTGTTTCTCTCTTTGTGTCTCCGGGTCCCCTTCCAAATTTCGATTCGACTCTTCGTTCCACCTGGTCGAACATAGAGTCTCTCGCGCGTTCCTCCGGATTCTCGTCTCTCGTCCGCGCGTATATTCCCGGGAGTGAGAGATTCTTCGTGGCGCGGGTTCCCCTTATCCGAGCTGCAGAGAGAGAGAGAGAGAGAGAGGCTACGCCGAACACACGACGTATTCTTGCAACCACCTCCCCCGTTCCTCCTCCCTCGGCTTGCGGGGATTACGAATTGCCGCAACGAGACGCAGCGACTCCGTGAGCTTTTGTAGACGCGATACCGAAACAATGGCGCCGTGGCAAGTCGCGCGGAAGGACGCTCAAAGGACTCTATGATCGAGGGGTAAACCGACCGGAGGAAGAGAAGTTTTCTAGCTCGCGTCCGCCTGTCTGCGCGGGTACCGGCCCCGGCGACCGATGCGCGACGAGAATATGCCCTGCGGCACCTTTTGCCCTGCCATACCTTGCAATACCGACTCTCATAAAAGACACGCGAACCGTGAAACGATCGGTGCTTTGACGATGACTTCTTGGATTCGAATCTAGGGAAAATCGGGGGGACAAGTGGATCCACCGACCAGTTTTCACTGAGCCATTTGCGTGGGTTCGATTTCTCATTACGTTACGTTATCGTAGGCCTTTTCGTTCGTCTACCCGTAGGAGGAGATACTGTTTGAAAGGAAAGAGGAAAAGGAACGAAAGAAATTGTGTAAATCCTTAAGGGGGGATCCTTTTTTATTTTTTTCGTAGAAAATTAAAAAGTCTATTGCGCTAGACTTTTAGGGACACGAATAGAAACCCTTAAACTGCACGAAAATATTTTTTTAGACCATTTTTTATTATCCTTTATTAAATTGTAGTTAAGTCTGATAGATCAGAGATATAGAGATATCTCTATAGAAATTAGAACGTGACGAACGAAAAATTTTAAATTTTAAATAGTTACGTCTTGACCAAATTAACATTCTTTCATTCACAATCTACCATGTTTGTTCAAATTTGTACTGGGATCTACTTCAGAGATGAATTCTACGCACGAAAACAATAAAATACTGTCCCATTTAATCCTATCTTCAAATCATAACAAATTCTGTATTGGATTGCACTTATAGATAGTATCTTTCCATTTACACCAATAAGCAATACACTGTTATTATTAGAATATAGACCTTTATGCATATCATATTTTTTTTAATAAAATGGGAGTTTTGTATAGGGTTGTCTCAACCCCTAAATATAATAATGCGTATCTTACTTTAAGTATTTCTTATATTTTTGCATATTAAGAGGGTATTCTAATATAAAATGCGCATTGTTTATTTTCTCGAGGAATTTTTAGCAAATAAACTATAATACCTTTCGCAGTAAAATTTACAACATTTATTTGTATTTGCATTAGTGATATTTTAAAATTTTTTACACGAAGGAAAGTTAAAATTGGTGGCATTGCATACTCTCAAACATAGTCGTTTTTAAAAACGGTCTTCTCACGCTGTCCATGATTTCGGCTATTCTTTTTGTTTGAAATGAAAAAACCTGAAAGGTTCTTAATTACTATGAGTTTGGCTATTGTTGGTACTAGAACAAAAGAAAATCGTCGATAATTAAAAAAATGGCAACACTTTGAAGTTTGATCATCAATTTCCTCATATTCTTTTTTTTAATTTCGAGGGCCAGAGACAGATAAAGTAAAAATTTTGGCTTGATTGTAGTACGGGCTATAGTCACACATATTACTAAATGTTCCCCTAAAATTTTAAGCCGATTGGCCAAGTAGATTTTGAGTTATCATGGGCGCCGTTCTGATAAACATAGCTTCAAGTGAAACGCTTTTCTAGTTCCGCATCCCTATAACAAATTATATTCTTTAAGAAAATGCAAAAAAAAGGAAACCGATTTTTTCGAAGGTTTACACTAGAATACTATCTTAAATCCATTCTGTAGTCTGTTAAGAATTAAAATTTCCTATAAATGCATAAACATCCACAGTCTGTTTATAAGTAACAAGAATTTCGAATAAATAAAACTGACTATAAATCGATTAATGGGACCAAACGAGTCACGAAGCCGTGAAAGATGACCCGGAGAACTCGTAGCTCAGATTTAGGATTCTTTCATAAACTTCGAAACACGATCCAAACAAATGTTCTTTTCCCGCCCTGAGTCGAGTGGTACGGTCAGCGAATTCGCCTCAAATTCTTTTCCGTTGGACCCTTAACGTCCTCCCGCATCTAGGCAATATGTCACTGAAGTTTAAGAGGGACTCGCGTCTTTTATTGCCCGCCGACTACTTTTAAGAGTCTTCGAATCGAAAGGGGTAAAACCGGAGCACGTGCATTGTTACATTCTACCTGTGAATGCAACACGACCCGACGACGGTATATTCGCGACGGCGATGGCGGTTTACGCGTCGCAGTATCAGCTCGTAAACTTTCCAGAAGGGGTTTCGCGCGTTTATTGTCATGCATGCTGTTCGATTTTTCAGACACTTTAGGGGACCCCTGTTTCGCTGACCTATCTTTCAGTTTACTGCCTTGGATCCGCTGCCGGTGCATGGCGGAGAATGGCGACAGTTGATTTGTGGACAAACATATTCGAACAGCTCGTTGCCTCGCGTATAGTCGCTCGAATATTCCATTCGAGAGGCGTCATTTCCGTTTAATGGCGGAGTTGGTCCATCCGGGAGCAATTTTGTTTTAGATACATATTTTACCAATTTTCTATAGTTTGCAATTTGATGATATAGTTTATTTCGTTCTCAATGTATTGTATAATATTCCTTGAAATAATGAGCTTTTTCTGCCCAAGTTTCAAATGTCAAATGTTCGAGGATTCGTAGTAGAAACGAGGAAGAAAATGATGTATAGACTCGCTTAATAATTTGATTTGTATAAAATACAATAAACATACTATAAAACAATTCGTCACTAATTTTCCCTGTCTAGGAATATTCTCGACATTTTTTTAATATTCACAATGGAGTACTTATTGTTTTATAATATTCCTAGTGCCAATGATTATTAAACAAATTTTGAAGTATTATGGTTTATGTGTTATAAGTATTTCAGGGAAATATTTTTGATTTCGAAGCGCCGGTCATCAGTGACCTCCATGACAGTCAACGTGTTAAAACCGTCGATATATAGATAATTATATTTGTAATAACACATAATAATATCATACACGATCATATCATAGATGCTAGAAATACTATTATATTATAAGGAATTATTAGTGTGAGGTATATTAAATATACAAGAATATAATCTGTATTGAAAAAAGAAATTCTATTTACATGAAATTACTTAACGAAAACGAGAATACAGTTGAAATTCAATAACAGAAATGTACTTTTTATCGACTTCTAAATGGATTTTTTTTCATATCAAAGATAATTACAGTAACAGCTATTTTCTGATGCAATAGAAATCCCCGACCATTAACGAAGTATCCTTTAATAGACGTTGCTAATAGTACCAGCGATTATTTTGTTCATAATACTAATGTATTATTCGTTACCGACCTATGTGTTCTTTTTATAAAAGAAAATCGTTTGGGATTTTACAAAAAGTAAAACAATCCTTCTATTGAATTTACAGTTCGATACCGAAATGTTTCGCCCAAGTAATCGAATGTAAAAATAGTGTCCGTGTTCTGTATTTTAATACGAAGATAAACTTTTATCGATAATGACATTATGTCGCTGGAAAGTTAATCATTTTCCTAAAATAAAGAAATAAAGGATCTTATTTTAAATGTTTTACAAATCGGCTGATATCTCGTCTTTGTTTACTGGTTTAAAATGGATCTAAATCTAAATTTACTAAATACGACCATCCCCATTTTCAGTATTGTGCTTTTAATTGCATCGAATTTAGCAATCACTGATGGCTATTTCGAAGTCATCGTTCTTCATTTTGTGTCTAGTTAATTGCTGCATTTTGCAACAGTAAAAATCCAATCGAAATCCTCCCGTAAAAGTGTCGAGATCGCGTCGAAAGGCCATCCTTGTCACGTATCGCTTCGAATAGGTAATTACCCTCTCGTTCGATCTCGGTATAGCTCGCGTTTTCCCTAATAATAATATCGAGCGGGAGTCAACGAGGGTCGAGAGTCTCTGCAAACGCGTAACTACCTATCACGTCACTGTATCCAAATCAAGCAGACTACGAAACGTGATAAGTCTCTCTCTCGTCTCTTTCCGCTCCCCTGGTACGCTTTCCACCCTCTCCGATTTTCGCGTCTCCGAACACGTCGACTGTCACGGCGAGTTTTCAGCGAAACTCGATCTCGAATTCAAGTCGACCTTCGAGTTAATCAAAACTCAAACCCGACGAGAGACTCTCGTCTCCTCTCTCGCGCGACCGGGGTAACGCTGCCCCGGAGAGATAGAAACCCGGGGAACTGATTTTTCCGTGCGTCGTTTTCCGGGGCGTCTTTGTCGAGACTTTTTCTCGCGTTCTCTCCCTTTGTCCTTCGCCCGTCGAACGAATTCCATCCCTCTGCCCCCTCCCTCCCCCTCCCTATTCAGTCCACCATTCATCCCCCTCTTTCGCTGCTACGCCTACGTTTCTCTCCCTTTCGCAGAGTGAATTCCATGTCCATTTGTTTCACCCCGTTTCTTTGCTACTTTCTCAGTCCTCGATCGCGCCCTCTCTTTCTCCCCCTCCGCCCCTACCTCGCCACCTCTGAGTGGATTTTCCGTGTTTCCCCCGTGCTTTCCTTTCCTCTGTCGGTGTTTCCTTATTTCTTTCTCCGGCTGTGAATCGTAGTCAAGTTAAACCGAGCGCAACAACCGGCGCTGCAGACGAAAAAGGGATTTGGTCGTTGTTCCTTTCCCCGGTTTCTCCCCCGTCCCCGCTGTTCCCTTCGGTTCTTTGCTTCGCGGACGACGATTGCGCGTGCTTGTTCGCGAAGGAGAGGAAACGCCTGCGTGGCGCCCGGCCCCCGCCAGCTGAGAAGAGGACTCCTTTCTTAATCTTTCCTGAGACAATCGTCTCGGCGTGATAATTTAATCTGGGAGTTACGGAATTAAAAGTTTCCTGCTGAACGGCGCACGACCAACGACGCTCCTGTCCCGTTCGTCCTTTTCTTTGTCTCTCCCTCTTCCCGTCTCCCGCGCCCTTGTCTTTCGTCCTTACCCCCCTACTCGTTCCTCTTAAGTTTAACTATCTATTTTTCGGACGCCAGGACGTTTTTCTTCGCGTCTCTCATTACGTTCTGTCGCGATCGTATCTTTCTGAAGATCAACACTTCGTAACAAGTGTACAGGATGTTCGGTCATCCCTGGGAAAAATTGTAATGGGAGATTCTAAAGGCCAAAATAAGACGAAAATCAAGAATATCAATTTCTAGACTGAGGCTTCATTAAAAAGTTATTAACAACATTTAATTAAAAAATTTCAAATTACTCACGGAAAAATTATTTTCGGTTGCGGGGTTCAATTACAATTATTTTTGGCGAATAGACATACCCCCGAAATCCTATCTACTTTCGAGAAAAAAATTCGAGTAGGTGTGAAATTTATCGACAAAAAAAAAATTTTAAATGACTAAAAAAATTATTTTCAGTTGCAAGGGTCAATTACAATCATTTTTGGTCATTAGACATACCCCCGAAATCCTATCTACTTTCAAGAAAAAAATTCGAGTAGGTGTGAAATTTATCGACAAAAAAAAAATTTTAAATGACTCTAAAAAAATTATTTTTAGTTGCAAGGGTCAATTACAATCATTTTTGGTCATGAGGCATACCCCCGAAATCCTACCCAGTTTCGAGAAAAAAATTCCTCACCGAAAATATAATTTCTGGCCAGAAATGTTTGCCCGAAATTTCATGCAAATGTTTAAAACATCATAACTCCTGAACGGATTGGACGATTTTGATGTTTAAAAAAGCAAACTACGCGTATTTTGATGGAGAATATGTACAAATCGCAAAAATATTCGAAAAGTTGGTCCTTAACCCCGCAAAATGAGAAAAACCCCATAAAAATGGTCCAATTTTCAAACAGCCATAACTCCTACAATAGTAAATATATTTCTGCGAAACTTTTTTTCCAAGTAGAGCTCATGGGTACCTACAAAAAAGTATTAGACAATTTTTCTGTAGGGCGTCAAACAAAATTACGAAAAGTCAAAAACGAATTTTTAAGAAAAATCGATAGGGGGTAGGTGCCTAAATTTGTCGACAAAATTAAAAATTGTCAAATCGTTCTAAAAAAATTATTTGCGGGTGTGGGGATCAATTACAATCATTTTTGGTCAATAGACATACCCCCGAAATTCTAACCAGTTTCGAGAAAAAAATTCCAGTAGGTGTGAAATTTTTCGACAAAATTAAAAAATTTCAAATCGTTATAAAAAAATTATTGTCAGTTGCAGGGGTCAATTCCAATCATTTTTGGTGAATAAACATACCCATGAAATCCTACGCACTTTCGAGAAAAAAATTCCTTACCGAAAATATAATGTCTGACCATACATTGACATGTTTCCCTGAAATTTCATGTGTTTCAAATTGTTCTGAAAAAATTATTTTCGGTTGCAGGGGCCAATTACAATAATTTTTGGTGAATAGACCTACCCCCGAAATCCTACCCACTTTCGACAAAAAAATTCGAGAAAGTGTGAAATTTTAAACGTTGATAACTTCTTAACAAAGCCTCCATCAACAAATTGGTATTCTTGGTTTTCGTCTTATTTTGGCCTCTAGAATCTCCCATTAAAATTTTTCCCAGGGATGGCCGAACAAAATGTATAGAGCAATTATCGAGATAAATTTCAATTCATGTTTTGGTCTGGCAGTTAACACGTTAAGACCAAATAGAAAACCGAGAGAAACGATTTATTTTCTACGAAAAACATTTCTTTATATTGTGTGTCCCACCAACTCTGTCCATTAAAATATCTTCGAATCTGTCGGCAATATTGAAAAATGTTTCGTACAAAAATAAACGGCTTAGAGGGATGCATAATTTGCTCATTTTAGAGAATTCTTTCTTTTTAACTTGATTTTTATTATGGTCGTTTCAACTAGAAAAATTATTAGCAATCACGGTTACTATTTACATTTACATAAATGACAAACTTGTTAAATGTAATCTACTAGATCAATATACCTAAAAAAGTTAGCTACATTAGAACATGATTGTTCATCCTTGAGGGCTTCTTTCGCGCATCCATTTATTAATTAATTTCTTTTCTCATTGATATTTCCAGCTTATTGATATTACAATTGATACACACTGGTTTATCTTCTTTCTTGAACAAGAATGAACGAGATAAGTTCGACTAGTCTTTTCGTTCTATTTTTTTTAGACATAGCGCTACGCGATTGAGTGATCGATTAGACGATAGTCGCCTGCTAGTACCTGCCTGATTATATACTGAAAATTCAATGCGTGTATTCAATAAAGTTAATTACTCTACCTGCGATTACATGGTCAAAGGGAGCCTCTTCCATAACATGATCCTAATTAAAAGGGTCAGCCATTAATTATATGAGAAACAGATTCCCAGTTAATTTAGTTGGCCTTCGTGCATGTTGTGGCTTATGGCCTATTGAACAAAAGATTCAATAGGCCCAAAAACACGGGCGATGAATAGTTATTGAGCCACACTCGGTTAAACGTTCGAACCTCACAGCGAGTATATCCGACAGAGAACGCTCTCGCGTCCGTGTGGATGTTTCTAAAGCCTGTTGTTTCATTTTTAACATGCTACTCTTAACCCCTTGACGTACGATTTAATGTAATTTTTCAAACGTATACTATTTAATTTTTTTTAAATTTGTTCGTATAAGAAAGGGTCACGAGAAAGGATAGATTTATTTTACGAATACCTCGTGAATGTAAAAATGTGTTGATTTTAATATACAGGGTGTTCAGCCACTCCTGGGAAAAATTTGAATGGGATTCTACAGGCCAAAATAAGGCGAAAATCAAAAATACTAATTTGTTGATGGTGGCTTCGTTAAAACGTTATTAACGTTTAAAGTTCCGCCCGTATTGAATTTTTTTCTAGAAAATGGGTAGGATTTCGAGGGTAGGTCTATTCACCAAAAATTATTGTATTTGACTCCCGCAACCGAAAATAATTTTTCCAAAACATTTTGAAACACATAAAATTTCAGGGGAATTATTCATTCATGATCAGACATTATATTTTCGGTAACGAATTTTTTTCTCGAAAGTGGATAGGATTTCAGGGGTATGTGTATTTAACAAAAATGATTGTAATTGGCCCCCACAACCAACAATAATTTTTTTAGATTGATTTGAAATTCTTTAATTTAATTTTTTAATAACTTTTTAATGAAGCCTCAGTCAAGAAATTGATATTCTTGATTTTCGTATTATTTTGGCCTCTAGAATTTCCCATTAAAATTTTTCTGTATAGGGCTGTATAGGGCTTGATGATTAGTGTGTAGCCTCATAATTGTGAAACTTGACATCAAGACCTTGTGACGGGTCAAACTGGTCATTGTATGGCAAGAGGTTAACAGTAAAATTTCTTTTTACAAATTTCGTAGAGCTTCAGTCATTTCTTTTGAATAGAAAACAGTTTCTCCGCATAGGAATCTTGTATCTACATTTCGAAGAATTCAAAATCATATTTTCAGTCTTTTAGAATATTTTAAAAAATTAATGGAGTGCTTGAGATTTCGAAATTATTCGAGAAAAATTAAATTTGAAACAAAAACCGTCGACAGAGATCGCCAGTAAATGAACGAATGATTTTTTCGACCGTTTCGTTCGACGGGGGAGAAAAAATTAAAATTAATTTTTACTCGTAGCGCGTTTCTCTTCGGAAGCGTTGTTTGGATTAGCTTCGATCTTCGAGTTTCATCCGCTCGAACGACCATTCCCAATCTCGCGCAGAAACCGGGGCAATTAATCAACAGATAGGAAATCTCTACGGAGATCGTTCGTCGTCGTAACATTTTTCCGTATAGTGGGAGGCAGCTGATGATTGAACCGTGATGCTCTCAACGAAAATAATCTCCCACGACTGTTTCGCTCGCTTATGTAAAAGAATAACGTAGAAAGTAACCGAACGAACTTGTAATCAGACTAATCGTGCATTCACTTTATTATAATTAAAAGATACAGTAGTTCTTTGCAAATTTGTTTCCTGAAATTGGTCCTCCCGTTGATTAAGGGGGGAAACCACTGTGACGGCTGAAAATAAAGGCAATTTTCAAGAATTTTTTGGGCGTAGCCATGAAACTTTTTCTGATAAATGTTTAATGTGTCCGAAAATACATTTCTCGAACTACTTCTTGTAAAAATCACGTATAAAAATATTAATTATTATAGCCATATCAAAAGATCTCGGTCAAAACACTTCCCATTCCTATGAAACTTTTACCACAGCAGAAATAATAAGAGCTTCAAATGAATGTCCCGCAATAAAGAGCAGTTAGTTTCAAGCGTTACGCATATTACATTTCCTACGTCTACTAAATCTTCTGTAACTTTGTCACTTTTGCGAATTTTACTTTAATATTTTAGGGGATCGTTCTTAAAACCCTCAAGCTTTGAAAAGAGATAAAAAAATTTCGATTTTTTCAATCCGTCACAGTGGTTTACCCCCTTAAATGGCGACGAATCGAAAGGCTCGAAATTTTAACGGAGTTCGGAACACGTTGTTCTTGTAATTTCTTTTCGCGACCGGTGCTAAGACCCCGGACAGCATAAACATTTTCATAACGAATTCACGAAAAGACGGCCGCCCGAAGTCCGCCCACGCCGTCGACTCGGATTATTAATATTTACGGCAGTTCGCGGTGTTCTGGCCGGGCACCTAACTGCGCGATACACCAGAAACTCGACGACTCTCATTTCACCTGTGTATTTACTGCCGGCCGTTGGCTCGTTTTCGACCCTGGCGCACTTGTTAAAATACAGAAAGAAAAAACAACGAGGAAAATGGAAAAAAGAGAGAAGGAATAAAAACAACGCGATAAATAAGAATGAAGCGCGGTTATTAAAATAACAAATGCGTTCGCGTATGCGGGGGAGGTTGAAAAAAAAGGCTCACCGCCGTTTGTACGCCTTTTGCACGGTTCTACGCACACACGATAACCCCTTAAGCGTCGTCCATGTGCGAAAAATTGCATTTTGGGGGCGAAACGAAACTTTCGCGCGGCCAATTGTCGGCACGAAGGAACCAGCGAAGTAATTCTTTGTTCAGAAATTTATAAAATCCATCAAACGCGTTTTATTCGACGCCTCGGGTCACGGTGAAAGTTTTATCGAAGAGCTTCTCGACGAAAACACGACGCAAATAATTATTAATGTGACTGGAGTTTGTTTTCGAGAGTAAATCGTAGAAGATTGTTGTTTGCAGTAACTTACATGAATGAATTCGCCTTGACATATATTTTCATATGACATACAGAAACTGTATATAGTATTCCATTTAAAAATCGAAGGTCACCCTCATTTCTCGCAAAGTGATGAAAATATGTAAAATTGATATACACAGTGCTACTGATCATACGAAACTATAAAACTTTTTCCTCCCTCACCTTTCTCTGGTCCCAATAGTTTTCGAAAAAATCGCTGGCTAGTAATAACGTGAACACCTTATATATGATTTTGCAATGAGAAACTTATATATAATTATACTGTTAGCAGTAACTTGCTCTAAAATATGTCTTTCAAACGCTTTCGTGACGTTAATGTACTATTTAATGCGATTTTTCTAACCTGTCCGACCATTATTAACTGTTTCTACTTGATTTGGTATTCAAATCGTTTCCTATCGCACGCATACTCGATAAATGTTCCAATTAACTTTAAAAACGTAGAATACGTCTGTATTCCAGAAAATCGACTTTGAAAATTCGTATGGTATGCATGTAATTTCAGAACTAATTACCAACGCAAGTAGAAATATCGAATAATTGTCAGCCGCGATGCGGTAAATCGACTCCACTTAATTGTGCTTCACTCTTTTCACGAACAAAGGAGTCCTAGTATTTATGAAATATATGAACCAGAAAAAAATAATAAATATAAAAATATAAAATATATTGTATAATAATTATTTTACTTTTATAAAGTTTTTTCTTGTAGAATTTTTATTTTGTTTCTCCTTACATACTAACTTCTTTTTGTGGTAAAGAATTTTCCCCGTGAACAAATAAATAAATAAATAAATAAATATTTTTAAGGTAGATAGCTTGATTTATGTACACAATTTTTATAGTATTACAATTGTCAGGTTGCGTAGGATATGTCTAGTCAATTAGGAACGAACAAACCGTTGTAGTTGCAAGTAGAGTAGTTTAGGGAAGAAGAGTTAAGGGATTTAGGGGTAGGATAAAGGATAAACTGTTTTCGAGTTGTACAGAAAGTAGAAAAGGTGGAAGATTGAAACGAACAAGTCAAGATAAAAGGGTCAACGGTATAAAACCAGAATTATGGCGAGAATTAGAAGAAATAAGTTTAATGTTTCTGAAGCCATCGAGAAGGTTGCCAAGAGAAAACGGGGTTCACAAATAAAAGTAATCGAGCAAAAGGGTCAGCAGAGAGACCTATAGATATCAACGAATTTGGAAATAGTACGTAGAAAAGAATCGATGAAATAACCATTAATGATAGATAGATCAGAAATTATTTTCCAGCACAGTGATCGAGGGACGATCGAAGCTAGCGAAAGGAAATTTCAAAACTGTGTTTAGAAGAAAGTCTAAATTTCCAAACTTACGAATCCATGAAATATCTCGTACCATCGAAACGAAATATCAGTTCGTTTCATTGAGTTTTTCTCGAAAATGAACGGCGGTGTCGGGGGGTCGAAAGAATTTTACTCCGCACGTTCGGTTCATTTCATCGCGAATAATCCTTCTCTTTTCGTTTGCGTCACGAATTACATCAGCATTCGTGTTCGAAACGATGTGGAATTGGGGAGGGAAAGGAGGGGAGGGGAGGGGGAGGACAGTCGCGTCGAAGCGGCACGGCTTTAGACGACGTTTCGAAATTGAAATTATCGACAGTCTCTCGGTATTGCTGAACGTTAATTGAAGATAATTTTCATTTACATGCTCGCGGACAGAAAGTTTTCGGTAAAGGACCTCTCCCCGCCTACGTAAGATCAACTCGGAGCGATGCTATGTTAATGAGCTCTGCGAGCCTCTAATCAGACGTACCTTCTGATTGGTTGTGACGCGGAACCTCCGCGTTGCGAGGTCGTGTAAACACGAATCTAATTTGAACGTGTCGAGGGTGGCTCATACAACGTGCTAATTATTACGGAAACAGAGTAGCTTTGCCAGTCGAAATGCATAGACTGGTCGGTTTTGGGTAATCATTTTCAAAATAATTAACGTAATTACACGCCCCTTCGACGGTATACTGTTTTCCGCGCGCGTAACTGGAATTTAGCGAAATAAAACAGTGCCGATCCTGTATTTTTCAGAATTATCTCCCTAACCGTGGGTACTCTGAAACCAACTTGGAAATTGCAATTAAATCGTCTTACGATCTGTCACGGTAAAATCACTAATTTAACACTACGTTAAGGGGCTCGAAATAACTTGTTTCCTCGCCTATTTTTTTGCAACTTTTCATGTGTCTTTTTTACCTGTAAAATTTATATCTAGAATAGCTAGAGTGGTAATTTTGACAATTTTACAGAGTCTAACACGTTCACTGTCAGATCAAAATTGTATAATATTCTACAAAAGTAAAATTTTGATTTTAGACCATTGTAAGGTACATAACTTAAAATTTATTTCGGTACTTATATTTGTAGCCTTGTTAAAATTCACAAATTCTATCCAAATTTAATTCCCTCAACGTCTAAACTTGAGAATTAATTTTTCTAGTATCATAGTTATAAATCCTGTCACCCATGTATGGATGACGTGACAGTCAAAGTGTTAAGTAAACTTTCTTAAATTTCTATAGAGTTCACTTTGTTTTTTTTTTTTTTTAAATATACATTGTAACTCGACATATTTTTACAGAATTTTTATTCAAGCTTTTTCCAACGAACGACTCGTATTATCGTGTTGCGTTTGATATTGTTTCGTTAAACAACGTGTCGATTCGTTTTCGAATAGAAACGAAGATGTGGTGACTGGTTTACGCGGTTGACTCCGCGCTAGAAAAGAATTTGTCGCTGGCGATAATCCTACCGAGAGAAAAGAAAGAAAAATGTCGACGAATAAACGTTCATTTGGATTAATATTGTTACACGTGGCTGTTTGTTCTGCCGGGCGTAAAACTCACTCCGTCGTGTTTACCGGCGCGAAATAAAATACGATTCTCTTCGCGCAATTTGTTTCTCGCGTGGCGAGAGCTACGAATGCCGTTGCAAAGATTCGTTGGACCACTTCGAAAACGTTGTTTCGCCGAACGTTTAACGTACCGTGTGCCCGCGTCGATTTCCTTTGCCGATTCAAATAAAACAACAAAAATTATTTCACGATACGTCGATATTAAAGCCTCTATAATATCGTATGGATTTGTTCCATTTCGCGCGAAAAAATACAAATTGACCGGCTCTCGTATTTATAGTCGGGGGCTACTTTTATTATAAATCTGACCTCGAAGTTGTCACGCGAAATAAATTTATCCCTTTAACGAGAGAATAATATTTTCCGTAATATATTAAATGGAATATTTATGCTGCACAAATACTCAGAAGTATGCAATATACGAGATTTTATATAATTGCAAAACATTTTAAAACATATTTTTTAGGGGCTTTCTAATATTTTTGTTTATCTCCTACATTTAAACTTACAAATAAATGATTATTTGGAATATTTAAATTTGCGTATCATATTTGAGAACATATTGAGAAATTTAAATAGAAGCATAACAATTTTATTCATTTTAATTAATTAATAATACACATTACATGTCGCAGAAACGAGTGTAGAATTACAAATAAAAGCGATCGTTTTAATTAATTTTCGTACGATATACAATAATTTATTTTCTCTTAATTAGTCTAAAGTTTGTACAGCGAATGTTAATAGATTCTGTAGTAATGAAGAACGAGTAACAGAGGGATCGAAAGAGTACGAAAACTGGATGCTCGCGAAATAGGCGCGCGCAGATATTTCGCGAAGCAGATTATAATGAACGCGTTCAACGTGTCCCGAATCTGAAGGAATTTCAATAGCTCGCGGAAATAATGGCGTAATTATCTACGCTGCTTGCTCTTACCCTGGTTATTTCACATGGCATATTAAATCTCGTTCAAACTTTCATTCGTTTCATAACGACGGCGATTTAATTTCGAAAATTACAGACCACGCGCTGCTTGGCTTTTACACTACGCTTTGTTTTCAAGATACTTGACTCGAAGTCGTTAAACATTTCTCTACGTGAGCGACAAATCATTTTTATTATTCGCCAAAAGTGTTCAATATTACATTCGTAACTAATTGGAAGCTATACAAATCTACTTTGGGAGAGAATCAGGTTTGTGCTTACTGATCTTTCTCCTAGAAAAATAAGAATCACTATGGCTAGTCTCGCTCTTTCGTAAAGTGATATAATAGATATTTCTGATGATACGTGTGAAAATATTAGTCATAATTCCAAAGATTACATTAACATTCCACACGTACCACTAAAAGCAGTTTATCGTCCTGCAAAAAATTAAGATCAAATAAAATAAAACTTAAGATCAAATTGAAACAGGGAGATTAAGACAAATTTGGTCTCTCATCAACACCTAAGGGTCAAACGTTCGTATTTGCCCAGATTCCAGTGAAGTATCAAATCGTACGAGTCTCTACTCTTAAAGATCCTATCTCTTCGTCAAAGCAAATTTCAAAAGCTGTTTCGTCAACTTCCCCCGCGCACGGATACTCGATTCCCAACAATATGACACGCGTTCCACAGATTTCGCTTACAACGTGCAGGGGGATCGACGAATGGCAACGAAGAGACAGAGATCGCGAAAAGTTCGACGTTGCTAGCAACTGCAGCCCGGAGGATGCATCGTGCTTTCCTAGGTACTCCTGAATGCACCACGCGCGTAATAATCGGCGTTGGATTCGCGTGCAACCATAAAGGGAGTGTTACCAAGTGAGTCACCAAACCTACCGGCGTGTGACTCATGCTTGCAATTTGTCAATTAGCAAACTCGAGCTAATCAGATAGAGTCACCCCGGCACCAACCGTGCTTCGCCTAACTGCACAATTGTCACAGGGTCAGCGTTATTGCTACCTGGTTGCCTTGAATTCGCGTGCTTCCTGTTGTTCCACGCGTTTTCCAAAACTCCCTTTGATGAACTTTCATCGCGATTTCAGTCGTTTTTTTCCTCGTTATTAATTATTAGACTGCGGATGTTCATACATTTATGGGAAATTTTAATTTTTAAAAAACTACATAATACACTTAATACACAAATATGTAAGAAAAGATACGAATTATTATATTTAGGGGTTTAGGCAACCCTCTCACAAAGCTCCCCTTTCATTAATTCTATTAACAAAAATATGAGTTTAACTTCAAGAAAAGAGTCACCCTACAAAAGATACTTAGAATCAAACTGGAACGATTAGTGTTCTCCACTCGACAAAATAAATTTAGTCTACAACAAAAACATTTAACGGTCAAACATTCGTATTCGTCAGAATCCAGCAAAGTATCAAACTTTGTCAGAATAAACTCACGTTAGATCCAGGGATCCTTTCTGCTCGCCAAGGTTATTTTTGAATTTGGAATCTTTTTGTGACCTGAGACGAAAAACACACCATGCGCGCGAGATCACTGTTCTTTGGTTTGTTTCGTTCATTCTTGCTGTCCCTTCTTATTATCGCGAGAGGGGGATTTGCGAGAATATTACAAGACGAAAACAGTTGAATAGAAAAAAAGCTATTCGCACCTGCGCAAATATTCGCAGAGTAATTGCCGGATGAAAAAGTTCCGGATAAGGAATTCTGCAGAGCGCCCCCGGAATATCGCATTAGCATCGTGAAACCGAGAAACGTGAATAACGAGATGATAGAATGAGAATGCAATGGAATGAAATATTTAAACAAGGCAAAAAATAGAGTAAATAAGTAAATATGGTAAAAAGATTTCAAGATGATCCACGGGTCTTCTGCCATAATTTTAAACGTATTAAACAAAGTTATATCTCCAACTGAATTTTAAAATTGCACGAAACGATCGTACGCAAAGAAATTCGTATTTTTTAAATTAGCCACAAAAACAACTTTCTGACTTTACATCGATACTTTAAACTAACACGTGCACTTAGCTTCGTTAGTCTAATAACGGCAGGAAGTAAACAGATTAAAATTAGGGAGTATTTCCTGGCACACGTAATAGTTCTAAACGTGGTGAAATTTCATACGTTGGTATAAAATTCCGCAAGGCGAGGCGTTTAGTTAAAATGATTGGTGTTGGGAATTAAGGGATAAATTATTTGGTTGCTTACACGAAGAAGATAACAATGATGGAATGCAACGAGACGAATATAGTTTAATGGAACCATCCATTATCTCGCGTTGTTTCTACGCTGAGTTGCCATTATTATATCCTCATGATTTAGTTATTAGGTCGGACTACTATATATTCTCTCTCCTCGAAGCACACAGGAGAGCACTTCAGCTGGTCTGGGATACAGTTTCTGGTTGGAAGGTCGAAAGTTTGGATGGTTGGGAATTGATCGGAGGGGTTCACGTATGTTCCAAAACGTGTTCCCGCAGTTTCTGTCGAGGTTTATGTAAGACATAAATTGACCCAATTATATTGCAACAGAAAAAATCACACTGGGATGTTCATGTTTTCAGTATTCGTTCATTTTTCTGTTGGACAGAAAATCACCAAAAGAAAATTCCGATGTTCAGTGTGGTTTAAATCGAATCTCAAATTTGTTGATAGGCGTTCGAATATGAAGAATAATATTATTTATTCGAATTACAAATTAATGATGGTCGTCGAGGAATAATTGAAGAAAGTAGAACACGTGAATGTGTAATTATTATTAATACAATAGTTGGAAAAGGGCAAAATAACCATTCTCAGTAAGGTACGTAAATACAGTGTTTCGAAAGTAGGTAGAATTTGAAAGAAATTTTTTATACGTATTATTTGAGCAACGCATAAAAATTCTGTTTATAATTTTTAAAATTTCTTCCTTGGCTCATAATTCATGGATTTTCGAAAACGTAGTTTTGGAGTAGAGGGTTGCATCAAAAGGATACAATTCAGTGAAATTAGAGACGTATTTTCAAGGGAACGTTGCTTAGAGTATTCTGCAGATGACTGATGAGGCATACGCGAAAAGCAGAAATTAAAGTTTTTTGCGCCGTGATTAAAAATGTGCATGTAAACGCACTATTAAAAAAAATTGGTTGAAATTCACTCCGTTTCGACGAAATTCAGTGACTTTTGGCCCTTTGAGTTTGTTCTCGTAAAACTATTGATTTATAGCTTTCATTTTTCGTACTTTCGTACATCGTCGAAATTAAATTTAATATTGGTTCATTAATATTGTCACCTCTTGATTTATCTTTGAACAAATTCTTCTCTCGATTGTCCAATTCTAAAAAGCGAATTTTTATAATTACGTCTTCATTTTTATTTCGCGAGTAACAGATGAATATTTATCTTTTATTTGCATCTAGATAAGAATTTTGTCCATCTCTGCAGCCAAGGAGTTGAGACACTAAAATAAATTTAAGATTGCAGTTAATGGAAACACTTTTTCATTTTCTATTTGAAGCTTGAAGCTTTAAATAATCCTCCATTTAAAATGAACAGCAACCGTACGAAAATGAAAATGCTAACTCCATTGTTGTTTTAATAAGAATCATTACTGTAAGTTGTAAAATTATTTGTCAGGCTTGTTAATTTTCACAGAACCTTGTTTTCGCCAAGTTCCAACGATCTTAAACGTTTAATCGTTGTCGTGTAATTATTTAGAATCATGTTCAAAGCGGAATCGAGTCGCGGTGGAACCGTAATGGCGACGATTCGCTCTCGTATCATTTTTCATCGTTGATTAATGCCCGGTACAAAAAGGTAATTATGGTCGAGCGAAATAAGGTCGTATTGTTATTAGAATACGGTTCTCATAATCCCACGATAAATGCCTATTTCGCGTAATCTGCCCGCTGTATTTCTGCGCCAGTTTGAATACAAAGAACCCGTGATAACTGGCTCCGGTTCCATTGTTGAGGAAATATGTAACGACTGACTCAACGGCATGGCAAATGCGCCTGAATCTGTTACATGCGGCGGTCGGATGCCTGCACGAAACATTTCAGCAAGACTTCCGGAAGTTTGATTGGTTTTCCTGTTTTCCACGACGCTGTAAACTACGTTCTCTTAACATCGAACACGGCGTCTCAACGTTTGGTCGTGTCTCGGATCATAATTAATAAATTCCACCGTCGAATATTAGATAAAAATATTGTTAAAGTAATTCCTAGGTCGAAACTGCGACCCTTGCACATAATTAAGTAAAAAGTATTTTCCAAGACCGAGCGTACTCCAATTTAATTTCGAGGAGCACGGCTGTAGAGATGTTTTCTTCACTTTGAATTTTTAATATACATTCAAGCTCTCTTAACGTTATCCAGCGTGTTCGAATGCTTTTTAGCTATCCAAACGCAGACGTTACTTTCACATTCTGTCCTATTTGAAAGAGTCTCGGCTGACGCGCTGAAGAGAAATTTCTAATTTTGCTAAAACGAAGATAAACGTTGCGCATATTGACACTTTAATGATAATCTGGCATTCCAGCAGAGCTGCATTATTAATAGAACGTGCAAACAGCTTGCTGAGAACGGATTATTTGCAAGTCGCGCAAGGCACTAAGCGTTTCGAGCCTTTTGACACGAATTTTCATGCATTTCGTTAGACGTTGGACGACGATATCTACATTGATATCCTTTAAAAAACTTACGTCATTATATTTTCAATCGAATAAAGAATTTTTTGCTCAAAAGTATGTAGGACTGTGGAGGTATATGTATTCACCAAAAATGATTGTAATTGGCCCTTGCAATCAAAAATAATTTTTTCAGAATGATTTGAAATTTTTTAATTTTATCGACAAATTTCACACCTACTCGAATTTTTTTCTCGAAAGTGCGAAGGATTTCGGAGGTATGTGTATTGACCAAAAATAGTTGCAATTGACTCCCCTAGCTAAAAATAATTTTTTTCAAACGATTTGAAATTTTTTTTTTCGCCGAAAAATTTCAGCAGCTACCCCCTGTCGATTTTTCTTAAAAATTCGTTTTTCATTTTTAGTCATTTTGTTTGACGCCCCACAGAAAAGTTATCTAATACTTTTTTGTAGGTACCCACAAGCTCTACTCCAGAAAAAAGTTTCACTGAAATATATTCACTATTGTAAGAGTTATGGCAATTTGAAAATTGGACCTATTTTATGGTGTTTTTCTCATTTTGCGGGCTCAAGGGTCAACTTTTCGAATATTTTTGCAATTTCTACATATTCTTCATCAAAATACGCGTTATTTGCTTTTTTAAACATTAAAATCGTCCAATCCGTTCAGGAGTTATGACATTTTAAAGATTTGTATGAAATTTCAGGCAAGCATTTCTGGCCTCACATTAGATTTTCGGTTAGGAGTTTTTTTCTCGGAAGTGCGTAGGAATTCGGAGGTATGTCTAATGACCAAAAATGCTTATAATTGACCCCTGCAACTGAAAATAATTTTTTTAGAATGATTTGAAATTTTTTAATTTCGTCTAAAAATTTCAGTACCTACTCGAATTTTTTTCTTGAAACTGGGTAGGATTTCGAGGGTATGTGTATTGACCAAAAATGATTGTAATTGACCCTCTTAACCGAAAATAATTTTTCCAGAACAATTTGAAATTTTTTAATTTAATTTTTTAATAACTTTTTAACGAAGCGTCAATCAAGAAATTGATATTCTTGACTTTCGTCTTATTTTGGCCTCTAGAATCTTCCATTACAATTTTTCCCAGGGATGGCCAAACAGCCTACATACAGCAATAGATTGAGCACTTGTGAGAGAGTTACAATCGAGCGTAGCCCTCTACTGGCGAGTACTAACTTTTTATGCCGAAATCGAACATTCGATTTTTTGAAAGTTGTAAAGGTGTTTCCCCCTTTGAGTGAATTCAGCATTAACCGTACTCTCGAAGATGAGAGACGCGACAGTTAAACGATAGACGGTGGGCGAAAACTGACGCCCGTTTCACGCACGGCGCGAACGACCGTCAAGTTGTAATGGAGTTGAGCGCGGTTTGTTAAGCGTTGGATAGACAGGAGATTTTCCTGGCTGGGGCCGGCCGCGTGGGCGGACAAAGTTACGCCGGCAGGTAACTCTTGATCTGAAAAGCGGTGGCAGGTTGGCAGGAGATAGCCGTAGACTCTGATGGCGAAGTGCCTCGAGGACCGTCAGATGCATTTTTCATGTCTCGACTAAGATATATACACAAAGGGGGAGGGAAGGGGCGAAAGAATCCCGCGGATGTGGTTGTGCAGTCCCTTCCAAGAAGTCTTTCCCTCTCTTATTGCCGCGTCGTTTCGATTCTTCCCTTTTCTCTCGCGGATTCGATTCTCTCGGTTCGCGAAAGTGGACTACACCGGTCCGTCGAGTCTCGCGAAAACTCCTTTGCCGTGATAGACCCGCCCGTACATTTCCAATGGCATAATTTCATCCCTTCAGTTCTCCCAGATGCTTCTTTATCGCGCATTATTCCGATTCCTGGCGGCCGTTTCCGCCAACGGGAACCGTCGTTCGCGCGGTCCAAGTTTGGCGACCGACGGATCGCGCGCGTACTTTTGTCTCGATCGCGGAATTTATTATTCCCCGATAACTTTTCCTCTGCACGGATTGGTCGGGGGATCCCGGGACTTTTTACCTCGTTCCTTATTCGACGGGTTATAGACGCGCGCGTTTGGCCCGCGTAGCGCGGCTGATCGATCGCCGTGCTTATCTTAAATTCAATGGGGCATCGGGCGATTGAATAAAATCGAGACTCTTCGGCAAATCGACGTTAATAATGTTTAAAGTTCCCAGACCGAGATAAGGGAATTTACTATTGGTAACTTTTTTTTTTATTGCGTTCCGATTCGTTCGATATTTTCTCGTTAGCCCACTCGCGATAAATGTACCAGTTACTGGCGGATTAATATATTGGTATTAAATACAGCTTCGTTTTCATTCACGTTTATCGTGATGCAGTAACGAATTTCATTAACTCGTGAAGCGAGGATCTTGTTTTGGTTCATATTTATCGTAACGCAGAAACAAATTTCGCAATCGATCTTACGACAGTATCGCTTCTCTCCCGAACGATTCAGGGAAAAGAAGAAAGATACTTGGGAACGTTCGAAACGGCTACTGTTTTTCGTTAATCTTTGGATGTCGCTTTAGGTAAATGATACTTTGCGACTCGAGGGCGTAGGTCATCGGTAAGTGTCAGCTTTATGGCTGTGAAGGATGGAAGAAGAGAAAAATGTAGGAGTTCGTAGAAAATATATGTACATAATAAAGTAAATAAATTCCTGAATAAAATATTATAATATATACGTAGACCGTGTAATATTATTTTGAAATTTTATTAAGAGCTTGTATTTGTGATTTATCACCAGAAATTGTGAAGTATAATATTTTGAATTTATCACGCACGTAAGTATCGTTCGTATTATGTCGAGTTTAGTGTCATTTTAATCAAAGTAGCGTCGCGAATATGTCAAAAAAATTTGTATGGGGAAGAAACGAAAAATGAAGAAGTTTTGCTTTTTCCTTAGCATTGTTTAGTAGTGGGGATAAAATTTGTACATTTAGCGCTGGAGTACTCTATCGAGAAAAGACCATTTTTGCCGGCTGTTATATTTTATATTCGACAGCGGGCAAATTTTATTCGTGGAATGGCGAGTAAAAATTTTAGTTTCGTTGGTAAAATTGGCTTCCACTAGTTTCTAAAATGTTGTACTGCTGCTATAGAGAGACGAATAAACACGTTGTTCCAGACAGTAGCGATACCACGACGATTGGATAATCCACGAGTTACAGCGTTTACAATATAAAACTGCGCCATTCGTTTATCACGCGAACATTCGTCGATAAGCAGAGAGCATTTAATCCGGCGATATATTTTCCCGGTGTAACGTGGACCTCGCGCGACCAACAAACGCTGGAACGATGCTGACCGCATCGCGTGCTCGTCGAATAGGAAATTACATTGTAGAATAATGTTTCTTAAAATGATCCACATATGTGATTCGTAAGTTGAACAGATCTACCCCAACTTGGGAAATCCCCCTTAAAGTCCAGTGTATAAACATCTGTTGATATCGAATACAAAGGCGCGTTGTACAGTAATGATTCTTAAAGTGATACACATACGTGATTCGTAAGTTGAACATTTCTATCTCAACTTGAGATCCCCTTTAGAGCTTAATGTATAAACATTTATCCTGAATCGTCTCCACTGTATTATAAATGAACATGTCAACTCCGGAGCGATGTTCATTTTACGAATCATTGCTGTATCGAGTCTAATATGATCGAATTAACGTAAAGTTGAACATTTTTATCTCAGCTTGGGAGTCCCCTTAGAGCTCAATGTATAAACATTCATCCTGAATCGTCTCCACTGTATTATAAATGAGCATGCCAACCCCGGAGCGATGTTCATTTTACGAATCATTGTTGTATCGCGTCTAATATAATCGAATTAACGTAAAAATCGATGGAACGTAAAAGTTCGAAACGAGAGCGGACTAAAGGGACCGAAAGATTGGGCAGACAGGAAGAAAAAGGACGAAAGTAGCTAAAAGAAAGCAGCTACGGACGACGATGGAGGCTGCTTAAAATTTCGGACGCGTGCTGGCGCATCTTAACCTCTGCTCGTCCGTATTTTCTTAACACGGAATCTCTTCCTCTCTTTCGCGCGGTCCCCCCAACCATATAGGAGGTCCTTCCAAGTCTTTTCAAGTTCTCTCTCGGGTAGCATCGAGCTACATCGTGGAGTCGTTGGTTGCAAATCCAATTGGACCCGAGGTCGTCTCGCGCTACGGTGTGATTTTTGGACTTTTCATCGCCGCTTGACCCTTCGACTGTCGTTCCCTCGGTGGCTCTTCGACGGAAACGAGCTTCCGTCCACCGATTCCGCCCGTTAGAGCTTCTTTTTCATATTATCTGTCCAATTTTTAGGGAATTATTATATGTTTCTTCTGATAAAGTAAACCAGAAAAATAAGTATTCTTTGTAAATTTTTTACGAAAGAATCATGAGTTTATTCTTCACTTTATTATTCACCTTTTGAGAATAGAGACAAATTTTTTTAATGCAAAATAGTAAAAAATGTTGGGAGTTCGATAATGATGTGTACAGGCTGTTTCGAAAAACAGAACAAGATGGTTAACATCAAAGCGACTGTTCTGCTCATCTTAAACGAAGGAATCGAAATGTATTCTACTTAGTAAGGGTGCAGTTGTAGCCACAATTAAACAAAAATTCAATATCTCAATTTATTTTAAATTTGTAACACTTCAACTTTGAAGTATCGATTTTCTCTCGTTTGTTTTTTGTCTTTGAGACTAAAAACAAGTAGTGCTCGACTTAGATTTACTAGTATTTACATAATGTTCTTTTGAAAAGTAATTACACGGAATTAAACTACGATTCTTAGTCCCTGAAACATCGTAGGAGTAAGTAAAAATAAATCTTTTATCTTACCAAATAATAATTCAAATTTAATTTCGAAGATCGATGCCTTTTCGTTCCAATAACCATCCCAAAAGTTAGCCACGATTGATACGCACGTTCGTAAAAGGTGATCGATTTCTCTACACCCCTTATCTCTCGTTCGCCTCCGTCGAGCTTTTGATCTCTTTCTTAAAAAATGAAACCAACGAATCGAGCGAGGATCCAGCGACTTCTTATCGACGCCCGAACAAGCAAGTTCCAGGTCGACCCTGACCGGAGGTAGCCATGGAATCGGCAAAGACGAAGTGCTCGAACATCGGCATTAAGAATCCAACTTCTTTTCGAACGTTCTCTCGGACACGTAGCATAAGACCCACCCCATTCGGCTCGTCGTTTTTCTCCCACGAAAGTTTCCAACCCCTCCCGGTTCCTCGAGGACGCGTATGCAGATACCGCCAGGGCGCCAACCTTCGGACGATGAACACCGATCGACGTCGAGCAATGAAAGTTTTACCCAATGTTCGTGGATCGATCGTTCTCATATGTGAACAGCCACGTGAAAAATGGGGAAAGGAATTTTAAATTCGTCATTCTTTATGTCGTATTCTGTGATTATTAATATTGTCGCTGAGGCTGTTTCGAATTTAAGTGGTCAGACGTACGAAAAAGGGATTGCAAAGCTACTTGATAGAAATAGTTTTTATAGGGGACGAGCTATCATATATTTATATTTACGTTGTTATTATTACGCGTAGCGAAAAATGTTTCGAGATGAAATTCAATGGTTTCGAGAGAAGCACATTTTGACGATACTAGATTTTGTCTAGGTAGCTTAGGAGATATTTTAATTTTAATTTTGTTAGGAAATCGTGACTTCCTGGTCAATATTATGAATTAAATATACATTGCATCATACTTTCTACATGGATAACACTTTTGCCCTCTGACTCAATGCTAGCTTTAGTTTCATTTTCCTTATAACCCATAAAAACGTTTCCGTTTTCCAGCCAAGTCTAAAATTGGTCAATTTCAGCAATCGTATCCCATTAATTCGAACGATCGACGTTACACTGTATCCGACAGTCCGAAAAAAAGCATTTCGAAATGGTTGCTTCGTGTAACGTCAAGTCGATTTTCGTGTCCCGTTCATTTGGGTTAAACGTTCTTCTAGAAGCAGTTTTGAAAAATTGAAAAGCCTTTTGGTAAACAACGCGATAAATATCGCGGCTCTTTCGGAGGCAAAGCGATCCTCCGGGCCGCGGAGTTTGTTATTCGGTACGGAATTGGGTCAGAAAAAGAGCGAAAACAGGTCAGCGATTTTCTTTCCCGATTCTGTTTTTCCACCTGGGGTCGCTGTTGATTGCGAGGCACAACGAATATTTGGAACACTTTCGCGAATGGGATCCGTCGTACGTTCGAACGAGGCTCGCGTGACGTTGTAGCAAACTTAACTACATGTTGTTTTATTACGATGCTACCGGTAATGACGCTATTATCGTCGCGATGTTAGCACGCGCGAACATTCACGCATATTGCTTCGTAATTCTATTACGCGAGGTATGTGTGCCAGGATAAATTGCGTCTGTGTACCTTCTGTTTCTGGAAAGTAAACAATTTCTTGGACGCTGAATTTTATCGAAATAAGACGCAAGACCGTTTAATCGAACAAGCATTTATATCTTCACGGTGAAATTGAGTGGAATTTTTATTCGAGAATCTTTATCTGAATAAGAACGTTAGCTCTGAATAACAAACCTTCCAAATATTCACAGTCATTAAAATTTATTCGACTGTCGAACTCAGTTTCAGATATTTTTCAAATATTTTAATTATTTATTATCTGATCGATGTATACGTAAAACTCTGTTCATTCGTTCACTTTGATGTTTACCTAATTATATCGTAATTAATTTAAATTATATTTATTTAGTGCAACCGAGATCGAATCCTCATGAATGTACTATTAGTAGACGAAAAGATGGCACGTTATCAACAAACTAAACCGCGCAAGGGGGAAGGGGAATCGTCCTCTCCGCTTCTTAGGTTCTTGGTTATCATTGTGCAAGTCGATCACATCTCGCGTCTTCCAACAGTACATAAGGTACACAAGCAATTAATAGAAAATTCAGACGCGTTACGATTAATAGTATTAATTTGTAAAAATTGGTTGCTTAGAAATATCGAATTTTCGAAAGTTGTGCGTCGTTCTGAAAAGAGGTTCAACACATTCCCCAGCCACGATAATATTCCTACATCCTTTCGAGTTAGCGAGCGCGGATTTATACGTTGCCATTCCGAGGAAAGACTTCCCAGAATTACCTCTGGTCCGTTCGAAGAAGTCGGGTGGCGCGATCTCGGGGTTTAGATGTCGCGGTTCACGATAAGAAAGTCGCCGCGGAGGTCGGGGCGAGGGTGCGCGCAGCGGAGGCGGAAGAGCGTGCTGAGACCGGGGTCGTTGGGACGGGGCACCAGTTTCTATCTATGTTAATTACCGAGTCGTACGTAAATCACGATCGCCCAGGTGCTCGGTCGGCAAAGTCGGTACCTTACCTCGATCTTCCACGAAACGACGTGAACCGCGGGATAAAAGCTGTAATTAATTACGCAATTATCCCAGCTCTCCTACCCCCCTTTCCCCCATCTCGAAAGATAAAAACCGTATTTTTCGCTTCGATGCTTCCTTTTTTCCTCCCCCCTCTTTCGTTCTTTTTACCGTTTCGTCTTTGTTCCTCCGTTTCTTCTTCGCACCGTTTCTCGAAACTGTCTCTTGGCCTCTCGAAACCCGTGTGGCTTCCACCGGATTTCGCCGGTTCCAGAAGCCACCCATCGTATCCACCCACGCTCCGTCCTCCCAGCTTCTTTTTCCCCTCGACTCACCCTACTCTCCCGCTTCCACCGATACTTCTTCCTGTTCGCTTCTACTATCAGCTCCGTACGTCCCCCGTTGCTCTTTTTGTTACACCCGTTTTCTCAGGCATCCCTGATTTAGAGCTCATTTTCGTCGGCCCAAAGCTGTGCCGTTCTCACCCCTGAATCAACTTTGCACCCTCCACAAATCACCGTCGAGCCATTACGCTGCTCCCTTTCTTCCGCGGAGGCTCCTCGTCGACGGTGGCGCCGCCCAACTCGAGTAATTTGGCGACAATCCGTCAAAAAAAAAAAAATCAAATTTTTCATACCTTCGTCGAATTCGTTTTCGAAATATACGTCGACTTCGATAGTTAAGAATTTCATAAAGTTCGCTGAAAGCAACTTCCGTCAGAAAAAAAACTCTCTTTTTGGTATACCCACGCGACGATAATATTAAATAATAAAGTGGCTGAATTTTTTATATTACTTGTTCGAAACTGTATATTCAATGAAATATAAAGGCCACCTGAATTGCGTCGAGCTATATATGGGTGATAGGATATATGGGACTAGAAAAATTAATTCTCAAATTAAAATGTCGAGGGCAATAAATTTAGATAGGATTCGTGAATTTTAGGTTACAAAAATAAGTACTTAAACAAATGTTAGATTATGTAGTTGTGGTCTAAAATCAAAATTTTATTCTTTATATTATGCAATTTTTATCTGGCAATAAACTTCACTGTTAGATCTATCAAGGGGTTAAGAATTGGTCATTTGTAATACAGTGATCCCTCGCTAACGTTCACTGATGGAACATTATAGAGGGAGGATCTATTATTTTATCGAAAACATCGTAGAAAATCGAGTACGAAATTTTGTCGGGTCTAAGAAGACCCCGGAAGGCCCGTTCGATGGTCGAAGGAGAACCGGTGTCGCGTTTACATTGATGTTAAGTCGATTCGAAGGAATTACGACTAGCTGTTGGTTATTGCTTCTCGTGTCTGGTTCCCTATCCGGGCTTCGCGTTACGAACGTAATATATCGTCGTCTTGGGATCACCGTCGTAATTATCCTCTAATACCAATTCATAAGAGCGTCGGCCATTTTCGAACCCCCTCACGTAATTCTAGGAGAAGCACGAGGATGTACGATCCAACACACGGAGACTCCAGCACGCGCGCACACAAACCTCGCCTCTTCCTCTCGGGAGACCGATATACGTGTATCGTTTTCCACGATAAGAGGCCACCAGGCACAGAGAAAAGACGTCTCGATTCTTCTCACCAAATTTCCCCTCTCCCTTACTCTTTTTTCTCCTTCTAGTTTTCTCGGTCACCTCCAATCCCGCTTATTTATTCTATCTCTCTCTCTCTCTCTCTCTCTTTGATCCCAGCGTATTGTTTCGCGTCTTCTTATTTATCGTTCTTTTTCGTCCAGCTTTTTCTCGTCCGTCCATCTTGGCGATTTTCCGTTCGGAACGGCTAATCAGCGAGGAAGAACGCGTCGCGATTACTAAAACGGACTTAACCGACCCGAAACGTTTAACCGGGGGACAGCAACAGCGCCGCCGTAAGCTGAAGCAGCAAGCCCCGACAGACAGTAACGGTAATTCGGTATACCTTTCGGAACTCGGAGAAAAGGAGAATCGAGTCGGAGGAGACTCGCCCTACGGCATTTCTGATGTGGCCATCGGTGCAAGCCATGAATCTTTCATGCGTCAATCGCTTTCTTCCCTCTTCGTTCTCGTTCGTTCCGTGCTCTCCTTTCCGATTCCTCCTCCGACGCGCTCCATCTTTTCTCTCTCTTCGTCCCCGTCCCGGTGGTGTCCCTTTTGAGAAATCCCAGCGAGTCGACGCTTCGGAGTTATCAGTCAGCAGAATCTGTCAATCGCTCGGATAACGTATTCCGGTCGGCTGTTCTACCGCCCACCCATTGCTGTTACTGCGCCACCGGGCAACGCAGATATCGCCCGTCTCCTCCATCGGGATGATCCTCGTGATCCATTTCTTATTCTTTCCAACCTCGATCGCCAGATATATCCTACCGAACGACGGATTTCGCCGCGAACTCTCGTCAGAGGTCGGTTATTAAGGCGAGTGCTTTCGAACGTTTCATAGATTGGAACGAGAACTTTCGAAACCACGGATCCCTGGATCGTTTCGAAGATCGACAGACCGATCGACGACGTTCTGTCTGAGAAATTTTAACGCTGTCACAATTTAAACACTGAGAGAAAAATGTTCAACGTTTGTTTGCGCTACAGGTTCTAAAATCATTCAGAAGTCAAAGTATGTAGTCCCTTTTCATAAATTTGTTAGAACGCAACGGTCAGCCTCATCCATTTTTACCAGCCAATGCCTGGGAAATCCAACTTAATTCGGACGAAACGCTCCGTAACGTTCGATGCAATTAAACGAAGTGCAATGATTAAAATATTTTAACTTTTACTGCGTTTCAAACGGCGAACAAAAGGTACGTCGAATATTTTGGGATACAGCGTCGTTTACAAAATTCAAACGCTTTGTCCTCGACGCGAGATAAATTCTCGGGTACAAGTTGGTTATACAAGCGAATCCTTTTTTTGGGTCCTCAGAGACACGGGGACTGCTTCGAAGTTTGAAAGATTTATCTCGTTTCTGCAATTGCTTCTTTCCTTCTTCTATTCTCTCGCTTTAAGAGATTGGAAGATGAATTCAACATTCCATCGAAGTACGAAGTTCACTTTTAGAGAGTTTTAGTATACATATTAAAAGTCCAGCCTTTGTAAGGATAGATGAATAAAATAACATTTATTTGATCAAATAGTTAAATCTTCTGATATAGGAAAGAGGGGGCGAAATTTGTGTTTTGTACTTAGGTATAAAGGACGAAACAAAGAGTTGGTTCGCGTAAATTAGTTTTTAAATATATTTTCGTAATTGTTTTCAGGTATTAAAAAATTGAAATAAGGAAACATTGCGTCTTGTGGATCGAGCAGTGGCAAAAACTCGCTGCTGAAATGATTAATACTCGATTAATTTCGCACGCGAGTCCGTTCGCATCCGAGTACAAAACTACATTAAACCGCATTGATTTTCGACAAAACGGAACATTCAATTAGGCGGGGTAACCGTGTTCATTATCAACTGCATTCAGCGATACACGCATTAAATAGGCAGGCAGACGTTACAAAGAGGAAAGCAATTATGCGTCGATTTAATATAACGCCGGTCAAAACAACACAAAAGACGTTAATAAACCCAATTAATCAGTCTTCACGGGACAATAATAAGATATTAAATTGTCGTGTTTCCGGCGTACAGTCGAATAATTGATTAAAGACTATTCGCTGTTACGAGTCTCGATTATCGGAACACGATTTATCAGGTTTTTTTTATACATTTTGTAATCCGTAGAATTTTTGATTTGTCAATGTAGTTTCCATTGCGTTTAACAATCGTTTTCTCTGTTTAATTCAGGTTTTGAGCCATTCTCAGTAGTATAAAATTTATTGTACACATAGTTATGTTTAATATGGAGATCAACATTTATATAATTTGTTTTCTATCCATTGGGGATATAATTATCTTCTACTTAAAAATTTTTTTTTAGAGCTACTGTTAAATGGGATTGAACTTTTTCTAAGGTCATAGGAAAATATCATTAAATTACATAAAATAATATTTTTTATTAACTAACGCAGAATCCAGTCTGTGTCTTTTTTATATTTGTAATCTACATTTCGTAAAATTTGAACGTTGTCGAGGGAGGGTATATTTCTTGGTTTATACAGATTTTAAAATCAATCAGAAATCAAAATATCTAGTTTTCTTTCTACGAATTTCATGATTTTCATCTTCTAGTTCAAATTTAACCCTTAAGTGGACTCTGAATCTCAACTGAATTATTTTACTCAATGTTGATCTTTACCAAATTGGTAAATAGAAATCCACTTTAAAGCATTTAAAAAATAATGATTATATAAATTTTCAAGTAATTAAATCGACACATATTAAACAATTATTAGTTTAAACTAGCAGAGCAGTGGCCTCAATAATCCACTTAAGGGTTAAACTGGGAAGGCTAATTTTCGAATAGCATTAACTTCGCTAGTGATCAATCATTTAAAGCTCGATAAAAATTCCGACCAAAAGTGTTTCTATTCTCGATGGATTGTTTTCCGTTTGAATTTCTACTTTGGAAATATGTTGTAGTTGTTTCAACGATATAATCCGCCCTTAAATGGTCCGTATAGCGACGTTCGTTAGAAAATAACTCTCGAGGCAATGGTTTGGTTCGAGTTACTGATAATTCGAGGTTGTTTGGGCTCGCTTTATCACGGATTACCCGGTTGACCCTTCCCGTATGAATATGTACCACGTTTCCCTCGTAGGGGTACGCGCGTCGGAATAGCCCTGTCCGTCCGTTCTTGCCGGCGGGGTAATCTTTCCACCCGGTGGTTGTTTTCGTTTCGTCGCGGCGTGCGTTCTCACGTAGACGGGTGTCGTTTCTGCGAGAGAACGTAATATGGATCTGGACTAAGGAGTCTAATCGCAATTCCGCGGAGGCCACGAGACGGAGGCCGAGTTGAAATCCGATTCGAATTCGCAGGGAGGGCTGAAACCAACCGGGGGCGGCTGGCCCGACAGAAACGAAGGGGGGGAGGCGACGGTGGAGGATTGTCGGCCCCGAGGCTCATCGTTCATTCATGGGGCATTTACTCGGTATCCCCGTAAAGCCAACCTTCTCCTCAGACTCTCCTTTCCTCCTTCAGGCCGGGACGCTGGCAGCCCCTTGTGCCTCCTTACATCATTCTCTTGTCCTCCGGAATAGATCGGGATCAGGCGGATATAATATCTTCCTCAAGGATTCATTTTCGAGCGCGGCTGACCACGCTTCGCGCTCCTCCTCAGAATTTTCGAGCTGTGCAATTCGTCTTGGGTGAAACATCGTGCCCGGGTCGCGTCTACGTACTTCGAAACTATTCGTTCCGAGGGTTGTAATTGCTTTGTCACTTGACCCCGCCGGGGCACGACGAGAATGTCACGCTCTGAAGGCCCGGTGGTCGCTTATTTTTCTTTTTTTTTTTGCTATTAATCACCCTTAAAACGAACCAACTTGGGGTTTTATCTTCCGCGGGACGCTTCAGAGATTTTTAATCGTCCACGCTCTTGTTTTCGAAGAAGCCCTTAATAGTTTAGGTGGATAAATACTCCAGGAAAAATGGGATAGAACAGACACTCGAGGATCAGCCACGTACATTTGCTATAAGAATTAGACTCACCGATTTGCAATTCCTCCAATCACTATCCCAATTACTCCACAAGTGCGAAAGATTTACTCTGCAGCGATTCTATCGAAAAACATTTCTGACTTCTGGAGAAGGAAACTCAAATATACCGAAACAGTGTAACAATAATTGTCGATAATCACACCTCTACTTTGCAGTCGACACCCAAAAGGAGAAAAATAACGAGACACCAGTCAATTTGTGAGAGAGAATGAGAGTTTTCAACGATTGCATTTATATTTACTACGCGAGAAATAAAATTCTGTAATAACGGTGTTGTTTACGGACATGGAATTATTTCTCGCATCACGCGGAAGACGTTGACTGCATCGTTCTCCGCAATTTTGTTAAGCTCGTTAGGTTGAGTACTCGGCGAATGGATTGTTCTCAGGAATTGTAACGATTTTAAGATTTCGCAAGAAAAATTAAATTACCATTGGAGCCAAGCGTGCGGTGGCTTCGTGAGACTGTTCTTGGCATCAACTCCAAAGTTACCAGCGACGCAATCAAGAAATGTCCTGGATTTCCTGTTCCTGAGGACCATTTCGCACAGTTTTCTTCGCTGTAATTAACGCGGGACTATCGTCGCATTTCCAAGTAGTCAGCGACGTCAACATTCTACTCGAAAACGTTTGTTTACGAGGTTTTACCATTTTTTAACAGTGCACTTAATTGCTAGGCAAGACCAGTTTGATAAACTGTGTTATATATACAGGGTGTTCGGCCACCTTTAGGAAAAATTTTAATGGAAGATTCTAGAGGCCAAAATAAGACGAAAATTAAGAATACCAATTTGTTCATGAAGGCTTCGTTAAGAAGTTATTAACGTTTAAACTTCCGCCCGTACTGAATTTTTTTCTCGAAAATGCGCAGGATTTCTGGTCTACGTCTATTCACCAAAAATGATTGTAATTGACTCCTACAATCGAAAATAATTTTTCCAAAACGATTTAAAATTTTCTTTTTCGCCAAAAAATTTGTCTACCTTCTTGAATTTTTTTCTCGAAAGTGCGTAGGATTTTGGGGGTATGTGTATTCACCAAAAATTGTTGTATTTGACTTCAGAATCTAGAAATAATTTTTTTAGAACGATTCGAAATTTTTTTTTTTCGCGGAGTTTAGTCACCTACCCAAATTTGTTTCTCGAAAGTGGGTACGATTTCGGGGGTATGTGTATTAACCAGAAATGATTGTAATTGACCCTCTTAACCGAGAATAATTTTTCCAGAACGATTTGAAATTTTTTAATTTAATTTTTTAATAATTTTTTAATGTAGCCTCAGTCAAGAAATTGATATTCTTGATTTTGGTCTTATTTTAGCCTCTAGAATCTCCCATTTAAATTTTTACCCTGTATATATTATATATAATAACAAAAAAAATATGTTTTTAACCCCGTTCCGTACTTTAACGAGTCTGACTCGTGATGAAGATTTCGGCCCAAACATGAATGTCACGAGCCAGGCTCGCGGACAGCAAATGACGATCGTAATTGAGTTTTAGTTCCTATCGGTATGCCACAAGAGTTTGTCGCGATTCTTATAATCTCTGTTACAAAGCAGTTTAGCATCAGTCTTGGGCCCGGATTTCGTCGAGTTAAATGCCCTGGAGATATGTTAAAAAAGAAAAAGAATTTTTAGTGGATCAACAGCATCTGCGTTTAAACTTGACTGTAACATACGTGTCCCAACAATCTCGAAAGGGTTAAAATTATAGTGCGTCGTCGATTTCAAAATTGTTGAAGCAACGTAAGAACTATTAAAGGACGAAGTTTAATCGAAGTAATGGGGGACGAAGTTTATCCGAAGTTTCGCGACGGAATCGAATAATCTTGAAATTAAACAATTCCACGCTGGCGAATAATATTCTCGCGAACTAAACTAATCATACATAAATTTCACGGTTCGTTCACCCGATGGTAAGTAATTCGTTACTACTTACGGAAAATACACGTTCCCAACGTCGAAATGAACTTTCGCCCCGTAATAAACCATCGAATTGCCCCAGGATGCACCCTTAATTGCTTCGCGAGACCGAAACCATCCGGAAAAGTATTTTATTTCGGGGTCACGGGGTCGCGTATTAAAATATTTTACCATCGACCGCAGTTTTCGAGCAGGGGTTTGTATAATGCGATATTTATAACCGGCACGCGAGAGTGGCTGGATCGTACACGGCCATGATTACAAAGGGTAAGTCCACCTGGGTATTAGGGCAATAATCGTATAACAAAGGGCGGTCACCTGATGGTCCTTTCGGGTGGAATATGGATGCGCTTTGTTAGGAGAAAATTTGTTGAATCTGCTCCGTTGGCTTTTGGTGAATCCACGAAAATGTCACAGGGTTCGCGTCGTAAATTATTGCACGCTCGGATCTTCTCGTAAAAGAAACGACAAATGAAAATTTTAAACAACGAATTAACTCGTTAGAGGATTGGAAATTGTTCGAACATTTGTCGTATCTATTCGCGTTTATTTTATTGACATATTTCTCGATAATTAATTTCTGTAGCCAATACAGTAATCATTCTTAAATTGAACATCGTTCAGGGGCTGACGTGTTCATCTTTCGTATAGCGGAGGTGAAATTCGACACCAGTGGGAGAAATAGAAATGTTCAACTTACGAGTCACGTCTGTGTTTCATTTTAAGAATGATTACTGTATCGCTTTTTAAATGTCGTCTTTCACGCTTTACTGACTCCAAGGGAGATCGTCTTAGTCAGGAGAGGTTGTTCAATTTACGAATCACGTGTTCATTCTAAGTATCATTACAGATGCACAAAATGAATGCAACTTAGCGTCTGAAAGATACAACTACGTCCTATTTACAGACGAGACTCTACGCTAAACATATTCCAAAATTAGTTTCTCGTTTAGAAAAATGTGAAAACTATGTACGAATCACGAGACAATGGAGATGCGCGGGGGTCTCGTAAATCGGGTGAAAAGTTTCCATCGTTCTGCGATCGCTTGCACGTGCTCTGCCGCAATGCCGCTAAATATAAACCCGATTTATTATTGGTATAGGGTATTATTAAATTCGTTTACCTCGTTCTCCCGTTCAAACTAAGTTTAAATCTCTTTTCCCGGGGTTGCCTCTTCGTCGCTGATAAATAAAAGAAAAACGAGAGGGAAAAGAGGAGCGATCAAGAGAGAAAAACGAAGGGAATAAAAGAGGAGGCGAACAGAGACAGTAGAGTAGACGGAAGGGAAAACCGTTGGAAGAGTAAAGCAAGCCGACGAATTTATTAACTTTAAAAGCTGCCTGCAATGCCGCCTTGTTGGAGGCGCTTTCATGGCTTTACGACCTGGCTAACCCACCCCTCCCCTCGCCCACGACCCCTCGCCGTCACTCTCGCCCAACCTTCGTCGACCGACTCGTTGCTACCTCGTTCGCCCGGCACCCCTATCCCGCGGATCCATGATACTCAACTTATAATTTTCTTTGAAGCTTCGTGGCTTATCGATTGGGCTTTATGATTGGAATTTGTAATAACTTTCGACCCGGGTGCCGTTTCACCGCACGACCGTCTCGCTTGCACTGCGAACGAGGCTGCACTTTCCGGATTTCATATCGGGCCAGTGCTACCCCGACGGAGGTATGGGGATCCAATAATGGAGTCACAAAGATTTAGTTCCTACTTCGCCAGTCTTTGTGCGTTTCAGTTGATACCGGCCCGGAAGAAAGAGTGGCAATTACCGTTCGTGTCTTTTCGACCGGAGACTCCGAGACGTTTGCGATAAACGTCGTCTACGAGCTAAGTAGCACGGCGAAATCAACGAGCAACCGGTACTAATTATCCCGATACGCCATTAAAGGGATTTTCAAGTAGAGTACAGTAATTATTCTTTAAATGAACACTAGACGTGATTCGTAAATTGAACATTTCTATCCCTTTCAACACTCGCTATACCTTGCTTCGGTTGTCGACTACGGTTCTACATTTGTATAAGCAGTTACTGAACCGAATACAGTAACGATTCTTTAAATGAACACTAGACGTGATTCGTAAATTGAACATTTCTATCCCTTTCAACACTCGCTATACCTTGCTTCGGTTGTCGATTACGGTTCTACATTTGTATTAGCAATTACTGAACCGAATACAGTAATGATTCTTAAAATGAACATCAACGAATGAAAAAAAAACAGTCTAAATGTCTTTCATGCTTCACTGGCACCAAAGGGGATCTCCTCTATAATTGGGAGTGATTTTATTATTCATTTTGTTCAAATCGTTCATTTTAAGAATCATCACTGTATTCGGTTCAGTAACTACCGATGCAAATATAGGGTCAAAGTCGAGAAGCGATGAAAAGGATACCGAGTGTTGTACAGAAATGTTCAACTTACGAATCACGTCTGAGGTTCATTTTAAGAATCATTACTATACTCCGCATCGGTGGAAATTTCATTCAGCGTACGACATACCACTTATTTTACTTCGTAGTCGCTAACGACCTTTCCGACTGATGAGACTTTAAACACTGTTTAAACAGAGAAGAAATATACTCGTACGGCGTAGTTTATAGCGGAAGTTTGTCGATAAATAAATGCTCGAAGAATCCCACGGAAACGCGGACGCGCGAAATAATCCACGCAGAATGATCGAGGAGAGAACTTGCCGCATAGTTAACAGTTTGTAATATTAAATGAGAAGCAACGAGAGCTTTTCCCTCGCCGAGAATGAAATGGAAACGCTGGAACACTTCTACGCTCGAGCCATAAATGATAGATAAAGACGTACATATTTACAGATAGCATCAGGCATCGTGTGCACAGTGAATTTGGAAAAGCCATTGCTCAAAACACTGCAACGTTCGCCTAGATCCCGCGCGTCTGCTCCCTTCGTAACATAATTCAACTGCACTTTCGGAAATTACTCGTCGTTCGAGATCGTGTACAGTACTCCGGGCCGTGTTGAAGCTTGGAAAAGATCGCACGTATCAAAGCGAAACATTCGAAACGTCTTGCAAGGGAAAACCGGTTCCAACAAAGTTTCGAAGTTTTATTAAAAGATAAGTCTACACAGAATTCGGCGAACGATGCAAACAAGCGCGGGATGTTCTTGACACTCTTTACGTTCCAAGAATTTTCTTGAGAAACTTCGGGCCACTCGTTGTCCACAAAAATGTACAAACTCGTATAAAGCTTGATTTTGTTATCTTACAATTTGTGATCTCTAAATTGTATTAAATCAGGCATTTAAAAGCACAAAAAACAAAAAAGAAATTGCAGTATTGTACATTTTTGTGGCTTCAAACCGTCAATTTAGAGAGTCGTGGAAAGGTTGAACCCCAGTTAAGCAGAAAAAGAAGGAAAAAATGTCACGGGGATGGTCGTTATTGGGCCACAAGGTACGATCGATGCAAATAAAAGAGTATCGTATTCGGTGGACGTCGAACGGTTGCAAGCTCGTAAGACAGTGAAGAAGGCGAAACGTGAGATAGATACACGCCAAGGGGTCAGAAGCCACCCACTAAGGGCTCCGAAACCCCTTAGTTTCACATGCCCGGCGCATTTCAGAAAACTCGAGTTCAGCCGGGCTTATAGTTGAAGTTTGATACGACGCTGACGGTATGCGCGTTTAGTGAAACGGGTGGGACTCTGTACGCGACATGAATAAAACATTTTCAGGCTCGTAAAACCGTTTCCTTCTTCTTTCTCGTTTTTTCGCCCCCTCTTATCCTTTTTTCTTTCGAAGGGTTGCGGGATCGCGTTCTGTTCGCGTAGTCGCGGAACCATTAGTATGACAGCGCGGACCGACATCCCGTATAGACTAACAGTTTTAGCAAAGAGTTACAATGGAAATTGCGGGGAAAGTAGTACTGCAGTAGAGGAAGAAGAGGATAATCGAGAGCTCAGAGCCGTGGGAGCACCTGTTTTCCGTCCGAATTTCATTCGTTCTTGTATAATAAACTCTCTTCCCCCTCCCCTGCAAATATTCCCGGTGCAATTATCTTATCTTATTAACCGGAGACATTGGTATTGCGTTGCACAAAGTATATCTAAAATAGGCGATCAACATTTGCAAGAGTAATATTCCCGGTGGACAAATTTTTCGGCGAAATTAAAAAATTTCAAATCATTCTAAAAAAATTATTTTTAGTTGCAGGGGTCAATTACAATCATTTTTGGTGAATAGACATACCCTCGAATTCCTACACATTTTCGAGAAAAAAATTCTTTACCGAAAATCTAATGTGAGGCCAGAAATGCTTGCCTGAAATTTTCTGCAGATCTTTAAAATGCCGTAACTCCTGAACGGATTGGACGATTTTAATGTTTAAAAAAGCAAACGACGCGTATTTTAGTATAGAATATGTAGAAATTGCAAAAATATTCGAAAATGTGATCCTTGATACCGCAAAATGAGAAAAACACCATAAAAATGGTCCAATTTTCAAACTGCCATAACTCTTACAATAGTGAATATATTTCAGTGTAACTTTTTTCTGAAGTAGAGCTCATGGGTACCTACAAAAAAGTATTAGACAACTTTTCTGTAGGGCATCAAACAAAATTACTAAAAATGAAAAACGAATTTTTAAGAAAAATCGACAGGGGGTAGGTGCTTAAATTTTTTGACGAAAAAAAAAAAGTTTCAAATCGTTCTGAAAAAATTATTTTTGTTTGCGGGAGTCAATTACAATCATTTTTGGTGAATAGACATACCCCTGAAATCCTACCCACTTTCGAGAAAAAAATTCGAGTAGGTGTAAAATTTATCGACGAAAAAAAAAAATTTCAAATCGTTCTAAAAAAATTATTTTTAGTTGCAGGGGTCAATTACAATCATTTTTGGTGAATAGACATACCCTCGAATTCCTACACACTTTCGAGAAAAAAATTCTTTACCGAAAATCCAATGTGAGGCCAGAAATGCTTGCCTGAAATTTCATGCGAATCTTTAAAATGTCATAACTCCCGAACGGATTGGACGATTTTAATGTTTAAAAAAGCAAATAACGCGTATTTTGATGAAGAATATGTAGAAATTGCAAAAATATTCGAAAAGTTGACCCTTGAGCCCGCAAAATGAGAAAAACACCATAAAATAGGTCCAATTTTCAAATTGCCATAACTCTTACAATAGTGAATATATTTCAGTGAAACTTTTTTCTGAAGTAGAGCTCATGGGTACCTACAAAAAAGTATTAGACAACTTTTCTATGGGGCGTCAAACAAAATTACTAAAAATGAAAAACGAATTTTGAAGAAAAATCGACAGGGGGTAGGTGCCTAAATTTTTTGGCGAAAAAAAAAAATTTCAAATCGTTCTGGAAAAATTATTTTCATTTGCAGAGATCAATTACAATCATTTTTTATTAATAAACATACAATCGAAATCCTACGCACTTTCGAGAAAAAAATTCGAGTATGTACTGAAATTTTTAGACGAAATTAAAAAATTTCAAATCATATTAAAAAAATTATATTTGGTTGCAGGAGTTAATTATAAGCATTTTTGGTGAATACACATACCCCCGAATTCCTACACACTTTCGAGAAAAAAATTCTTTATCGAAAATCTAATGTCTGATCATACATTGACATGTTTCCCTGAAATTTCATGCGTATATTTAAAACATCATAACTCCTGAACGGATTGGAGGATTTTAATGTTTCCAAACGCAAACGACGCATATTTTGGTGAAGAATATGTAGAAAGTCCAAGAATATTCGAAAAGTTGTTCCTTAACTCCGTAAAGTGATAAGAACTCCATAAAAATTGGTCCAATTTTCAAGCGACTATATCTCCTATAATAGTGATTGTATTTGATTGAAATTTAAAAAGGGGAAAATTGTTGGAAAAACGCATTGTTCAGGACAGGATAAGTAGTGTTGACAAAATGGAGTAACGGAGGATTAGCCGTAAAATGTCGAATTGTATCTGCAGCAACGAATTAAGTGGCATTCGCACAGATAACGGTTCAGTTCAATCGTTCGTGTAATATTCCGTAATATCGTTTCGTAAATCTGATTCAAAGTTTTCGTGGAAACTCGAAACGAGAAGTTACAATGGAAATTATGGCCACTGCACGCCTCACCGCCACAGCTGCGAGGGAAACACGGTGAATCAAACTTAATAATGCCGCCGAAACACCTGTTTGCCCGGTCTACGCTTCCCTGGACTTTCGTTCAGCTTGACGTAACAAAATTGCTCGTAAAACATTATTAAATGACTTGATGTTATTAAAATCCGTCGTTTTCTGTTTACCAACAGTAAGAAGATACCTTTCCTTCGATCATGTTGAAAGACAATTCTGCCATTTAATCGCGAATTCCACGCGCGGCTTTGCAATATGTCGCGTTTATTTTTTTTTAATTTTTCGATCAAGGATAATAACTCGAATTAATACTGTAATTCTACGATCATTGCAAGAACTGTCGAGTGCACAGTCTGTCGTTAATGCATTTAAATAAATTTTCATTGGAGACAATACATTTAGAATTAACCACTGAATACATAAAATTTGTAAATAATTAAATATAAAGTATTTATCCTGCATTAAACATAGATTTCAAATTGAACTTTCGTAATCGTTCGATACGATTTATGAGTAACGTTAATTATTAAGGTACGTTAATTGATATTAAAATCTATATTTCAGTATAAATACGTTCGTTTTCGCTTCATCTCGGCGCATTTGGCGTTCTATTTTTGGCGAATTCGTGAATCACGACCCGCAATTGCCTCGTAAACAGTCTTAACAGTTTTCACAAGCATGGTCGCGGACTCCAGGGTAAAAGGGGTCAAGTAGTGTCAATTCGACGTATTGACTAACCAGGCGGTTAATCAAGTTTCTTTTAAGCGACTCATGAGAACCAAGAAATCGATTCCATTGCGAAACAAAGTTTAACATGATCCTTTCGAGCAATTTAAACGTTCCAACTTCGCATTTGATGAGATCTTGGAAGAAAGGTAAACGTGTCTATTTGGAAAATAACAAAATACAAGTTTTGTTAACTACCAGACCAAAATTTTTAGACAATAATAAATTATATACAACTTAAAATTTGCTTGCATTGAAACTCGTAATTTAACTCGAGAATTAATCGTTTTAACACCACAGTGAAAAATTGTGTCACCTTTATATGTTGTGGCAGTCAAAGTGTTAAAAAGTACTTCATACTTTATATTAACCCTTTGCACTCCGAATTATATTTCAATTTTGTTGCCAGCAGCTCCCAACGTTTTTAAGCGTTTTATTTGAAATTTACGTCAACTAAAATATGGGGCAATTTAAACACATTCAATTAAATATCTGTTTTATTTACACTATTGTTATATTCCGTAATTTTCAAATGTATGATATCTCTTTAATTTGGACTTGAAAAAGGAGCTCCTGATATAAAAACTGATGTCGAGTCACGCTTAACGTAGGAGTGCAAACGGTTAAGATCTGAATTGAGAAAATAATATCGATGCACGCAGAGAATGACTAAAATTGTACGTTCCGTTTATTGGGGGAATATCGTGCATCACAAACGTGTCCCTCAATTAGTCTATAATATCAAGACTCGACCCTATCAGTGCCGCGAGCAGTTATTACGATATCGTTTCGCAAATCTTCGGGGTGTTTGCTTTGTGCAAGGCCATCGGGTATCGCGGGAACAGATTCAATTACGCCCGGCCAGACTATTGAAATATCACGTAATCTCGCCCACCGAATCGGTTCGGGAAGTTTTCAAGGGTTGTCGAGGCTGGCAACGAGTTAGCCGGAAAATTATAGCGACCGAACGATTCTCGCTGGTACAGCTGCTAGTAAAGAAGCAGAATCAAACTTAATTTCGCTCAGACACCTGACTGCCGTAGGCACCGCGAGTATCTCCTCCTGCGTTCCCATCGGCTGCCCTCAACCTTAGGTCCCGCCCTACCCACGTAACTGGCCGTGAAATATCATTCCGCAATTTCGTTTAATTAAAATCTGATTCAAAGTTCGCGAACGACCGCACGTCCTGGATAATACTCGTTACGCCGGCTGCGGTTAATGCATCAGCGGAAGAGTTCAAAACTTCTCATTCTTGTCTTTCCCTTCTTTTTACCCTTTTCATTCTTTCTCTCCGATTCTTCTTACGTTTCTACCTTCGTCCTCCTTTCCAGTTTCATCAATTTTCTTCCTCCGTTCAACTTTTTATACAATTTGTATGCTACGGTTTTTTCTTTTTATTTTCGTTTTTTTTTTTTTATGTAACCGTCGACTCAAATATGTGCAATTAATTTTTGGTAAATATAGCGTTGAACAGAGATCGTTTCTAAAGGAATATTTGCCGCTATAAGGATCCAGTTTAACACATTGACTGCCATATATAGGTGGCATGAATTTACAAAAAATTATTTCTCGAGATTAGATGTTAAAGAAAATAAATCTTGATAGGACACTTAAATTTTAAAGAATTTTAAGGCTGTAAAAGTAAGTTCTACGACTAATTGTGAATATGCTAGTTTTCGTAGACAATTTGAGGGGTTTTGTCTGGCAGTCAACAAATAGCGCTAGATACCAGTGATCTCTCGTTCGAGGTATCGAGTGAGGTATTTTGAGAATTGTTAAATGCTAGGCTTGATACACGCTTTTTAGTTTTTTCATTTTTTACGAACAAAACGACACCGGAATCACCTTTCTCGGAAAGTTCTGGACATTCTTCGAACATAGATTTAAATATGGATGCCCAAGCTTGATACAAAAATAGTTTATCGTTTCCCTTCAAAAAAAATTCAAAGAATCGCCAACAATTGCTAATAAATTCTAAAGTGTAATAAACTCGAGAGTTTCGCCAGACACTTGGAAATAATTTTAAATAATAAGCAACACGACGTGATTACATTTTCGACGCCGAGGGCAAATTTAACGCGCCGTTTCGCTCGTTTCCACTGAATTTTTCAACGTATCGAGTGCAGCCGATACGACGAAGCATCCTGGGTAGAAGCGTCGGGACACGATCGAGATACATCGCATTACTGTAAACTGGACTCCCTTAAGAGATGTCCTAAAAGTCCCGCGCAATAAAAGCCGGGGACCCATAAAATATTGTCACCAGCGTTTCTCCTCCCTATCAGTTATCCATCCGTAGTCCCTCGACGGATAGGACGCAAGTACATAAAGCGGGTACTACGACGGATTGAAATATAACTTCGAATATTTCTTTACACCGATGTCTGATACCTATACATATTATACGACACGGTACTTTCTTACGATTAAACTTTGACATCCGTACGGCCTCGTACGCCGTTTGATATAGTACGGTCGGGGCACCCCGTAGATCCTTTAGAGTTATTAAAATACGTATATATGCCGTAATACACCCGACGACGTTATCCTTCAAAATAGCTAGGAAATAAAGTTTACGCACCGAAGGGTCGTACTTTACTTTGGAAATTAAACGCGCGTCTTCCTGCACAGGCAGCTCCAAATCCAGCTACGTGGCCTGTTGAACGGAGACACGCGCTAAATAAATCGGAAGCCAAGCGATAAATTCAGCCTCCCGGTTCTTTTCACCTTCCTGAATAATGTTACAATATGGATCTTTCGTTCTATCAAATTGGAATCTACGACCACGTCTGAGACACCTCTTGTAATTGTGAATATTCTCTTTCGAGTATTTTGTGTTACATAGTAGTTGTTCACAGTTTAAGAAAATAACATCAAAATTGTTACCTGCGTAAAATAGACTTCTACGTCGAGGTAAAATTAACGAAACTAAAAATAGAAATATTCAATACTTATTATTTCCCAACGACGGTAACCTACATGTGGGCGATTGTTCAGTACGGAGCTAAAAAGATTCTTTTAATTCTCAAGATTAAATATTAAAGAAAATAATTGTCTGAAAAGAAAGTTTCGTTTTCGTGGACAATTTGAAGAGTTTGATTTACCGGTGAATGCGTTAATGGTCTGTAAATAGGGAAGTTTATTCGCCGTGAGCGTTTTAAAGGAACATTGTAGCGTCACGAGCAATCGTCGAACAGCGTGTTAATTATTCTGTATTAAAAGATAATGTTCAATTCCACGTGTAGTGGGAGGTCCAAGAGGCCTGAAGATGTTAAGAACGTATCGTGGCCGTGTATCAGCACGACTTTCCTTACTTCCTTAACGAGCGACACGACGTAACGATGATTTATACCTGCCGGACGTTACCAAGTGCGCCGGGGCTTAATATAATGTGCCGTTGGGGGATTTAAATAATTAGTATAATGAGGTGAACGAGGATACCTAACCGACGACACCTCGCGTGTCTCATACCGAAGACGTATACAGCGAATGAGAGGGCGTGGAAGATGCATGGAAGGGGCGAGGACGAAGGTTACTCCAATTTCAAACCGTGATATCAAGGCACGGAGAACGTCTGGCCGCCAGCGAACCTTTCTCGTATTACTAATTAATTATTTGCGGCTTTACACCGAGCCGTAAAGAGATTTACATCGTCGTATCCGAGATTTCCATTTCACGGCTCTTGAAATCCATTTTAGATTCAAGACGTACAACTACCGTGACCACCCCAGGAAACGAGCCATCCTTCGAGAATTTACTACATAAAAACTATGCATTGCAAACGATCCAAGTGTAAATACCTTCAAGTACAAGCTGAGGAGTACGTTTGTTAAAATTTGTGTTAGAAAATATTCGAAAACGGCGTCAGTCCTGTAATTACTAGGCCTCCTTGTAATTCGTGTTCGTGAAATCGACAATATTTGGGATTTTTTTGGAAGAAAAGTGTACGACTTATCGAAGTAAAACTTTTTGTGGTAGTTCGTGTATGCGTGGAAATGTAACCTGATTTTTTTTGTGTATTTTACTGTGAGAATGAATTTATTATTGATTATATCTCGATGCTGTACCGAAAACGGTAATCAGAATCAGTAATTCGGAAAATAGAGATTATTATTTTATGGAAGTGCATCATTATACGAAAATTTCGAGTGCAATAATTGAATAATTTTTCATTTGTAACGTTCACCAGTTTAAGAAATATTAATCCGAGAAAAATTAATTTAAAGTTTTTTGAAGTTCTCTGAATGTTGATTTTCTATGTTGAAGGTGCACTTTCGATATCCTAAACTTTGATTATAATCGAAATATCACGTAGACATAGTTCTAAGTCAAGAACAATAACTTTGAAACTTTATTGCTTTATAAATTCTCATTTTTCCTCTAAAGGGAATCAAACTGGACATTTGAAGTAATAACCGATATAAAATCTGTCAAAAATAAATGAAGAAACAACTGAAAACTAAGTACTATATTTCTACTGTGTTTTCAAATTTATTTAAGAGTTTCGTGACTGATTCGACACCTGTATTTACACGTATTTCTCCTTTCTGTTGCAGGTAAGACCATGTCAATTTTCAATGGAAACTTACGACTAGGCGAAAAAGGTAACAGGTATCAGTAATATAGATCAGGATGCCGCAATAAAAACACACATTTCACGTATGGCTCGAAAGAGTCGTAAAAATATAATTTAAAAATAGACACAGTGAAATAGTTTACGACGTTGTCCTCAAATCAAAATACTATTTTAATCAAATTTAAAAACGAGCTGTCTTATAAAATTAAACCGGTTCTTTTAAAATTTCTATGTTTGTGTTCCAATTAATAGAGACATCAGATAATTAAATTAAATACAAAAATAATGGACAAACACAATCGTTGCGAAGAGTAAACAAACGCAAATGCAAGAAATTGTTTAACGAGTAGGAAAGAGAAAATCTACGCGATCCCGTATCCAATTGAATAATACTCGAGCCGGCGAGAGTCGTGTAAATGAAAGAAGTTAGAAAATTAAATTACTTTAATTTTCCTGCTCCTTCCACCGCGGTATTCCGCGCGTCGAGCATTAATTTCTCGAGATGAGGTAAAATTCGTTTCGCGCCACTTTCATATTCAGTGGCTCGCATATCACACGTGCTATAGCGCGTCAGCCTACTAAATTAGGGTACGTTTAGCGGTAGCAGTCGAAGCAAAGAACCCTGGACGGCGTCGTCCCATCCCCCCTTTTACTGTCAAATATTCGGACTGTGTTCGTTAATTATCGCAAAGTAACGGGTGGCGTGAGTAATAATAGTTTAGCGACTACGCGGATAGAGGGCAACAATGGCCGAGTTAATTAGCCGGGCTATCATTCTCGGGGGTGGAATAACTAAAAACTTGCCGGCGATATATCATTTCGAGCGACACGGTCGGAAGGAGGGGGGGAAAAAAAGTTACCAATTCGTGCGTTTCTCTGGCTGACAAGCGACCCCGTTTTATTGACTGACCATTATTTTTCGCATGTCTTGCGTTACACGATCCTAGAAAAATTTCGAAAAGGCGGTAGAACCTATTTACCGCGGACAAACGTACCATTAAACGATGATTAGCTTTCGTTCGCGTGATTGTTTAAGGATTAACGAGTCGTTTTGCAAATATTTGACTCCCACAAGTTTCTCAAAATGTATATTCGTGGCGTACGAACTTGATGGTTTCTTCTAATTTAATAGTTTTCTATGTTATTGACTGAAGCAATGCAAAGAATATAGTAAAATTCGAATTATAATTATTTTTCTGCATTGTTTACATTTTTATGACATTTTTCATTGACTTGTTCCAGGAATAATATTTTGATTTGAACTGTATAGAAGTAAAAAAGACTAGGAGTATTTATTTACATTTTATATGTGTCATCATCATTGAATTTCCTTAATTGTCGCGTCGTTGAATTTTGCATAATCAGCCGTTGAATTAATATCTGCTGCGTCGATCGTTGAATTATATTCTGCTTAATCCTTGATCTATGTTTGAATTTTCTTAAAATTGCCATGTAGAATTAGGTATCTTCGGAGGCGTAGTTTTTTCTGCTGTTCGAGTCGTTGTTTGCGAGGGTTTCTTCGTAAAGTTGTCCACCACACGGCCAATGCGTGACTGGCGCCTATTTAATCGTACCCAGGACTTAGCTTACCGTAAATTAGATAAAATTGCCCGTAAAGTTTTGCCTATCTACCTATTTACGTTCGAGACACTCCTACATATAGTTAGTTTCGTGGCGGTTTCCGTAAAATGTAGAATTGAACGAAAATATATCATTTTACGACGAAGCGATATATCGTTTACTTCCGTACAGACGTCGTAAAATTATCCAAATAATTTACTTACACGGTGTAATATCTTAATAAACAGTCCAATAACGCGTATTAATAGTACTAAAACTACCAGTGTTTTCTCCATAATTGAGCCACTGTTAGAAGTGACAAGGTCTGGGTTAGTACTCTCCTTCAAAATAATTTTTGGTTTACATCGATTTAACTTTCCGTTTTGGAAATATCCTGATTTAAATGTAGGGGTAATTTTTCAAATTTCACTATCTCTGTCTCGGAATAAAAGTTGACGAGGACCTCGAAACGAACGATAATAAAAATTTCAAAAAATTGCAACTGTGATTATGTTATGTTATATTATATTTATTATGTGGCGATGCTTCCTGCGCTCGCCAGCAGAGGGCTACGCTTAAACTGTAGCTCTCTCGCAAGTGCTCGATTTATACACACTTCTCACTTCTTCTTACAACAGAAAACTCTGCCACAAAGCAATTACGAAAATATGGTCCACGTTAAAAGTTTGTGAACATATAAACACTGGAAATTTCAAGTTGCATCGCATGTAATAGTAAAGTAAACTATTTCTGAAATTACGTCAAAGGCGTTTGTTCCCGTTCCCCATTAATTCGACGCATAGCGAGAAGTCAATCTCGCCTAGAGTCTTTTCAGATTCTTGTTGTAGAAAAGATACGCGGGACGCAGCGAGTAAACCGAGTTACATTAGTAACGCAGCATTTGGCAGCGTGTAACGTTATTAAATTCCTTGCCCACGCTGGTAGTCTAATTTTACAGATGTAGTTTTGAAGATCCTGAGCATCCGTTAACGATGTTTCGGTGCACGGTGGAAATTCAGGTCCGGAAAATTCTTTAATCACGTCGTGTTATCGAACTTGAAATTAAATTGCTGATAATATCGCGAACAAACTGAATCGATACTCCCAAGATGGAGAGTCTGGGAAAACTTGGACCGTTAGTAACCCAGGGCAGCCAGTATACAGATATAAACATACCTAGCTCGCGGGTTAACAACGTTCTCGCCTTTAGGAAGATTTTACTTTCAACGTTCTCTGGCGCTTCGCGGTACAAAAGAGAACACGTTGTTGGGGAAAATTCGGTCTGGGCTTCTTTGTACTGCACTTAGGGAATACCTAATAGTCGTTGTGGGGGAGGGGGGCGCGTTTCACAGGTGCTCCGATCAAAAGTTTGCGAGTCGACCTCGTTTAACTCGCGTCTTTGTCGTTCGTCTTCCACCGTCAAATTTTATTCCGCGGGATCATCGTTGCTGACGTTGCTGCCTTTTACGTTTGCAAACTTCCTGAGTCGGGATAGCACGACGCGGAATGATCGTTTCAACCAGTTAGCTGTTTTTGACGAGTATACTCGTCGCGAAGAAATGACAACATTTCGTGGTAAATGTAGCTTCGTAAAAAGTAATTTCAATTTGCTGTTTATATTTGCTCAAATATATTTCAAGGTTTTTTGAATATTTGGAAGCCGAAACGAAGTAAAATGTAAACTGTGTAATCGCTTTTCCAAGTAATTGGTTTTTCGTGAATTTTTTTCATTCGTATGCAAAGTGTACACGTTTAAGTTAAGTAAACAAACAAATGTTAGTGATAAAATTAAAAAATAAAACAGTCATTCCGTTGCAATTTAATTCTATATTATAACAAACGTACTCTGTGTCTGACGAGTATACTTGTCGTAACGTTCTTTGGACTAATCACGGATTCATTATATATAGTATATTGTCGTTCGGTGGATTTTTTTATGTTGAAGGTTCTGTGAAACCAACAATAAGTCTATTACAGTTTTTTTTTTTAAACTGAAATTATTACTATCTAACGGGTGTCGCGATTGGTGTGTGCATATTTCAAGAAAATTCTGTCTCTTTTCTGTGTTTAAAATGCAAGTTCTTTTATTAAAAATAGCCATGTACCTTGCTTGTTTTTTTACAATAGTCGACGATACAGAGCCCGGGTACTTACAGTACGACCGTGTAATCGCACTCTTATGCGGATTAATAAGTTCCCAGCAACAGCAACAAACCGACCCGGTTCCCAAAGCCGAAAGTTCCGTTAGCACGACCCGCGCGCAAACGTTATTATCGCACGGTCGTGGCTAGAGACTGCAAATGAACCCGTTTGCCTCCAAAAGTGGTCCATTCTCGGATTAACAACGTTTGCATATTAGGCGATCTTAATGCCTAACGTCCACGTCGAGAGTTTTGTTCTCCAAAGTCTCCATCAAGAGTTAGACCGTGTACTGGACACGGCATTCGGAGTTACGGCCTCTCCAGATTATCACATAACTATTGCAATCTCACTAAAATTCACAATAGAATACCAAACATTCGTAACAAAATCCAACAATCGAAAATAATCGTTCAAAATAAAAGACTCGATCCTCATCCAGCACTTAGTCTAACAACTGTAGCACATTTCTAGTGTAAACTCTGCCTAGGAACGGTCCCGTGAAACGCATAAATGACTAATAGTAACCATAATCTGTACAAATGCAATAGAATGTAAAATACTTCCCATAACAATCGTTCAAAATAAAAGACTCGATCCTCATCTAGCACTTAGTCTAACAACTGTAGCACATTTCTAGTATAAACTCTGCCTAGGAACGGTCCCGTGAAACGCATAAATGACTAATAGTAACCATAATCTGTACAAAATACAGTAGAATGTAAAATATTTCTCACAACAATCCGAAAATACTGACGAAAAATGAAATGAGTAAAAATGAAAGACTCGATCCTCATCTAGCACTTAGTCTAACAACTGTAGCACATTTCTAGTGTAAACTCTGCCTAGGAACGGTCCCGTGAAACGCATAAATGACTAATAGTAACCATAATCTGTACAAAATACAGTAGAATGTAAAATATTTCTCACAACAATCCGAAAATACTGACGAAAAATGAAATGAGTAAAAATGAAAGACTCGATCCTCATCTAGCACTTAGTCTAACAACTGTAGCACATTTCTAGTGTAAACTCTGCCTAGGAACGGTCCCGTGAAACGCATAAATGACTAATAGTAACCATAATCTGTACAAAATACAGTAGAATGTAAAATATTTCCCACAACAGTTCGAAAATACTGACGAAAAATGAAATCGTTAAAAATGAAAGACTGGATCATCACCTAGTGCTTAGCCCCAACAACCGTACTCGAGCTTAAATACAGTCGAGCAACGCGGTTGCAACGGTCCTGTGAAACGCGTAAATGGCTAATAGTGGCCATAATCGGTACAAACATCACCTGGCTCCGGAAACAGGCGTGCTCCAGCGTTCATGTTCCGCGGGTAAAGTCGAAAGCCCTCGAGTTTAATAACGTTGCTCTGCCTCTTTCTTTCGCAGGCTTTTTTTCCGTCGCGTTGGCACCACTGGAGTGTGCGTGCTAGCATACGCAAGGATAAAAGCGAGGCTCGTAGGCGCGAAAGAGGGTCGATCGAAACGATCGGCCGAGAAACAGAGACGAAGAAAGAGGAATGGAGATAGCTCGGAAGGAAGGTGGCTGTCTAGGGCGGAGCGGCAAGTACAAGGGCGAGGTGTAAATGTTAGGGTACACCCTTCCAGAGGTGGTGAACGCGTGTTATGCGCCTGACATTTAAATATCGTGCTCGAGAACTTCTGGCCGGCCGTCCTATCGATTGCAATTGCAGATAGGGTCGGCTCGATCCACCCCGTCTTCGTTCTTTCGATCGTTGCACCCTCCGACATCTACCCTTTTCGATCTTGATTTCTTTCTGCGCGACTACGTAGGCCAAGTACGCACGAAACAATTAGGGAAACACGAGTCTTGAGAACAGCAATCGTCGAGACTGAATTCGAAAAATTTATTATATATTTATTTAATACGTTAGGTCCTTTGTTTTATTACTTTTCGTTTCGTTAACAATATACATACATGTCCTCGAAAACCATAGTTTTCCATATAACATGAAACTAAATACGATTGTATTTTACAGAGAGTTTAGGAAGGAGAACAATACGTTTTGTTTATTTTATGAGAAAGATCATATTACACGTGTTCGTTCGAGGAAAATTAATTCCACGTGTTTTTAAGTGCAATCATTTTTCCTCGGTAGAATATAATTGTAGGAGGTCTGTGAATTTGTACGGCGTTAATAATAAAAATAACAGCGACAATCATCGCGTGTGTTTGAGATTGACAAAGAACGACGACGACGATAATTTTGTTGAATCGAAGCAGGTGAAATTCGTTGAGCCTCGCGGCTCGTAACGAGGAAAAATAACGTTAATTAGAGTAGCCCGTGGACTCATGTGCTACGATGGAAATCAATCGCGATGGTGGAAGTAACACGCGACTGGTACGGTGCCAGCTGCATTGATATTGAGAGGAGGGAACTTTTGGATAGGCATTGGTTTCGTAAAACTGTGAAAGGGTTGAACCGGTGCAGGTATCGAACTACCCCTCGGTCGTTCATATAGCGAAGCGAACGGTAATTTCGTTAGCTGACGAATTTTCTAACTGAATCCGAACTCGCTCAACTTCTCGCCGGTATCAATCACTTCGTTCCGCTTTTTCTACCCATCGCCGCTGGACGATTCGCAAGTTTGCACCTCGGGAAAGTTTCAATTCCCACGGCGTGAATCGAGTGATTAACAGCCAACGATTAAGATCGTGTTCAGCTTCGATTTAATTCCCATCCAGCCTAAACTTCTTGCTGCTAAATTATGTCCGATCCTCCCTTGTAACACTTCCTAGAAGAAACGCATTTCTTTCCGTAGGCTTTTCGTTCGATTTTACGGTTAACTTCTTGGGAAATAAATAATATTTTCGGAATTGAATGATGGTAAATTTTATTCGATTTTAAAATTCACAAATTCGCGTGCAAATATTGCAATTTGTAATTTAAATGTTGAATGTTTCTATAGAACACATTTTATCGAATGGATTTCGTTTGAAACGTATCCCAGTAATTCTGTAGCTTTGTTTAATTATTTTTCACCAATGGTTTGAACATGTTTGAATATTTCAAAAATTATAATCAATTGCAGAAGATTAGAAAAAAGTATATATTTATCTGTGTCATTTTCTTTTACAAATTGTATTTAACATTAATACGCCATTTCATATATACCCATTCCTACCATGACCTATCAAATGACCAGTCTTTTACGAGGCAATGTACTTCTAATTTTTGCATTATATGTATAGAAAGTTGTGTTTTGAAGTTTATTCGTAAGGTATTTTTCTCTTTTGTGTTGCATATATTTTATTAAAGCGTGGATTTTAAGAATCTGAACAAAAATATTCAATACTTCTGTACTTCGTACAAAAAATTTACAAACTACGTCGAAACTTTTCAATTCTTATCGAATAGAAGATAAAATTCGAAAACGAATTTTGTTTCAAGTCGATAACGTAGTTAGTTCCAGAGAAAACCATTATTTACGAAAGAATGCTGATTAATAATTACGCGAACATCTCGCATACAAATTTAAGTTCATTTTCAATTAAATAAACAATTTATGATTGATAGAAATTACTGGAACTTCTTTGAATGGATAGAGACAAAATAAATTTCAAAATAAACATAGAAGATGGCATAAATTATAGTAGTTGGTATAGTCATCGGATAGAGGATGAAATGCCCTTTAAAATGAGCGTTTGTACGAGTCGATAGCTCTATTAGTTCCGGAGATATAGCGATTTTAGTTTCAAGTCGATGCGGTGGCTAGTTTCGGAGATATGAGCGTCCGAAGCTTTGTTTACATTTTTGTTGCGCTCGCGCGAGTTCATTCATCCCCCGTGCGCGTAGATAGTAGACAGTGCGTAGTAAATTCTTGGAAATACTACGACTTCCTGGCTCGTGACTGTCTCGACTCACGCGCGACAAGGAGGCCCGACGCGACGCGTCAGACGAAGACAGCGATAGTCGAATTAAGAAAAATACCCTTTTACATAAATTACGATATCTCGAAAACGGAAAGTCGGATCGACAAAAACCAAAAACCATTTTAAAGGGGAAGCTTTGCCGCCGCTAACAGTGGCTCAATAATGGATAAAACACTAATACTTTCGGAACTGCATGTAATTAAAGTTTTAGTAATTTCAATACGCGTTGGTAGTCTGTTTTAACATGGGAAGAGCCGTAGCAGAATTTTAAAGAAATTACCCCTTTATATAAATTACGATATCTCGAAAACGGAAAGTCGGATCGACAAAATCCAAAAACCAGTTTGAAGGGGAGGCTTTGCCGCTTCTAACAGTGGCTTAATTATTCATAAAACACTAGTAGTTTCGGAACTGCACGCGTCTAAAGTTTTAGTATTTTTAATTCGCGAGCCGGATAGTGAGTGAGTCGAATTAAGAAAAATTACCTTTTACATAAATTACGATATCTCGAAAACGAAAAGTCCGATCGACAAAAACCAAAAGCCATTTCAAAGAGGAAGCTTTGCCGCCGCTAACAGTGGCTCAATAATGGATAAAACACTAATAATTTCGAAACTGCAGGTAATTAAAGTTTTAGTAATTTCAATGCGCATTACTAGTCTGATTTAACACGGGACGAACCACAGCAGAATTTTTAAAAAATTACCCCTTCATTTAAATTACGATATCTCGAAAACGGAAAATCGAATCGACAAAATCCAAAAACCAGTTTGAAGGGGAGGCTTTGCCGCTTCTAACAGTGGCTCAATTATTACTAAAACCCTAGTAGTTTCGGAACTGCACGCGTCTAAAGTTTAATTACTTTTAATGCGCGTTGTTAGACTGTTTTAGGCGAAAACTGAAGATTCTCTCCTTTCATCTTTGCTATATCAGATAACCGGTCGTGCTAGGCAAGACAGACTACATAAACAAGCAATAAGAATAGAAATGAATATTGAAAACTTCATTATACGTGTACTGTAAACAAAGTTGTGAAGTTAAAATAGCATTAATTAAGTGGCGTTAAAATAATATTGTATGTTAGAAATTTTAAACATAATTTTAAAAACGGCCATTTGACCGGTCGTAGTAGGTTTAGTTCCAAACTTCTGTTACAGTTGTTAGGATCTTTTCAAGACGATTTTATAATTTTATAGTTATTTTCAATTTTTGATGCGAATCCAGTCACTCAAGAAGTTAGGAAGAGGAATGGGATTTAAACGGAGACAAGGTTTTATATTTTAAAGTTTGCATTCCTTTGACTGTTCACGGTAAAAATAAATAAAGTTTACTCTGTCAGAAAGAATTGGTGACAAGGGGCAACGTTACTTCTCTTATAAAATTGCCAAGAGCGGTTTTGCCACAACCATCCAATTATTTCTACCTTTATCGTGTTCTCCTAACATCGGTAGAACATCGAACATGTCTGCAACGCGAATCTGATTATTGTTGAACAGTATCAGAAACAGGAATCGAAATAAAATGCAACCCAGAATATTTATAGAACTCTCGATAAACATTTTATATTTTAAACTTTGCTTTGTATAAAATTAACTCAACTCTCGTTTGGTACGTCGCAACACAACATAAATTACATGTATCACATTAAGTGTTTTATAGTTTTATAGTTATACTTTTATAGTATCTATCATAATGAAAACCTAAAATCAAAGTGGAACAAGTTAAATTTTTTTTATAAAATCCCTGATATATAATTTTATATTTTTTGCTAGTTCTTGATGGCGAGTAAAACTGAACCAGAAACTAGAATCAAGTAAATAAATAAATTTGAAAATTCCTGCGGGTATTTTCGATCTTGCTGGACAGAGGAACCTCACGCGTTGCAGCGTGGACATAATGGACACCGGCCCATGGCGGTGGCGTCACTTCCGTTATTAACCGCCGTATTACGTGAATTTCGGTAATAGACCAGTTAATCATAGCAATTATTGCTACTTTTACCGTTAATTGCGCATAGGGCAATCTTGGATGCGGCTTCTCGCTAGAAACAATATACCGTCACTAATGGGGTTTCTATTACGCGAGGGGATAATCCAAAATCCTGGTGGATAATACTCGGCCTACAATTTCATTTTCCATTAGCGCCGGGGCCGGTTCGAGATCGATTACTTTGCGATCATTGGTACTATTATTGCCTTCGGCGGGAATGGAGCTATGTACCTTTGCGATTAAACGCGTCACGCTCAACTAGATCAATTATACCCTCCATAGATCCCACGGAACGTCTTTTTCTCCTTTTTATTCCTCCACCGTCGCGGCACTCGCGAATATTTATACCGATTCCTATGCTCCGTACCGATCCCGCGACTGCCATATCGTGGTACCCCTGGATGCTTGAAAGCAACGTTAATTAAAAAATTTTAATCAAGTAATACCCATTCGCGTCTCACAGGGAAATTACGACCCTCTGGGTATCGCAAAGGTAGTATAATCGGTCGTATCGAAATTCATCCGGGAATGGACGTTTATGTCGGGTTTCGTGGCGCGGGGCTGAATTTTTTAATCAAACTTATTAGGGATCAAGCTTGTAGTATTAAACTCCATGGCATTGGACGCAGTACGTCCTAGCCATTCGCCGTTCGCGTTTCACGTTTTCGACCATCGTGCGCGGCCATCTTCGAAACTCTTAAGGGGTAGTGAATTAGATTGACTTGAGACCAGAGGTGCTTTAATTGATATTTCATTTGCTAGAGAATATGTTTAATATTATATTTCAAATTAAACCATTTGTAATGTTCTTAATTATATGTGTAAAAAATATCAGACTTATAAACCACAATTTAATTGGACACGTGGATGATCTCACCTAATCTAGATTCAAGAGGAACTATATAGGGTGTTCGACCACCCTTGGGAAAAATTTTAATGGGAGATTCTAGAGGCCGAAATAAGACGAAAATCAAGAATATCAATTTATTGACTGAGGCTTCGTTAAAAAGTTATTAAAAAATTTCAAATCGTTCTGGAAAAATTATTTTCGGTTGCGGGAGTCAATTACAATCATTTTTGGTGAATAGACACACCTTCAAAATCCTATCCACTTTCGAGAAAAAAATTCGAGTAAGTGTGAAATTTATCGACGAAAAAAAAAAATTTCAAATCGTTCTAAAAAAATTATTTTCAGTTGAAAGGGTCAATTACAATCATTTTTGGTCATTAGACATACCCCAGAATTCCTACGCAGTTTCGAGAAAAAAATTCCTTAGCGAAAATATAATTTCTGACCAGAAATGTTACCCCGAAATTTCATGCAAATCTTTAAAATGTCATAACTCCTAAACGGATTGGACGATTTTGATGTTTAAAAAAGCAAACTATGCGTACTTTGACGGAGAATATGTTGAAATTGCAAAAATATTCGAAAAGTTAGTCCTCGACCCCGCAAAATGAAAAAAACCCCATAAAAATGGTCCAATTTTCAAACGTCCATAACTCTTACAATTGTGAATATATTTCAATGAAACTTTTTCCTGAAGTAGAGCTTATGGGTACCTACAAAAAAGTATTACACAACTTTTTTGTAGGGCGTTAAACAAAATTACTAAAAATGAAAAACGAATTTTTAAGAAAAATCGACATAGGGTAGGTGCCTAAATTTTTCGGCGAAAAAAAAAAGTTTCAAATCGTTCTGAAAAAATTATTTTCGTTTGCGGGAGTCAATTACAATCATTTTTGGTTAATAGACATACCCTTGAAATCCTACCCACTTTCGAGAAAAAAATTCGAGTATGTTTGAAATTTTTAGTCGAAATTAAAAAATTTCAAATCATATTAAAAAAATTATATTTAGTTGCAGGGGTTAATTACAATCATTTTTGGTTAATAGACATACCCCTGAAATCCTACCCACTTTCGAGAAAAAAATTACAGTAGGTACTGAAATTTTTAGACGAAATTAAAAAATTTCAAATCATATTAAAAAAATTATATTTAGTTGCAGGAGTTAATTACAAGCATTTTTGGTGAATAGACATACCCCCGAAATCCTATCCACTTTCGATAAAAAAATTCGAGAATGTGTGAAATTTTAAACGTTGATAACTTCTTAACGAAGCCTCCATCAACAAATTGGTATTCCTGATTTTCGTCCTACTTTAACCTCTAGAATCTCCCATTACAATTTTTCCCCAGGGGTTGCTGAACACCCTGTATATTAAGCTTGCTTAAGAGATGTCAGCACGTTTGTTTTCTTTGCATTTGATTTTTTCATCAAAAACTGCCCACATAGAAAACTGGTATTAATCCCATTTCTTGTTCCAAACTGAATATTTTAACTATGTTCCGATACACTTTATAGGTACGTTTGGTGGTCTGTAGAAGTTTGATTTCGTTGAAGTTAAAGGAATGTGATAAAGGGAAAAGTAACCAAAACTTTTTATTTTGTCACATAACACCACGTATAAAATAATTTAATTCGTGTCTATTATTCATCGTATCTTTTGTCCAAACTCTTTCGTCTCTTCGAGATTTCTGCTTTCATAAACAATTGAAAATTCATCGAATTTCGCGAATGTAATATTATTTACCGAATCCGACAGTCGCGAAGAGGATTTTTCTTCAACGAGCAAGAAGGTCCATAGATCCCCGCGTGTTCGTTGCGGCGTTTCGACGCGGAACCACCGCGAGATAGCTAGTTTCTGATGTTAATAAATCATGCTCGTAATTACCAGTAATTTCGCTACTTCCCGCTACGTATCACTTTCCGGGGCGAAACTTTTCGTATAACTAGCGCCAACTTCCTGCGAGATCGTCGGCGGTGGTTTCATTCTTACGGTCGCGGAGGAAGTGCCGCAGATGTGGCGAACGAGAGAAAAAACGGGGAGAACTCTAATAAGCCACGCAACGGATTAGTCTATATTGTCTTTGGTAGCTTGTTTCCTCTTCCTCGTGTCTCTTTTCCACGGTTCCAGCGCGCGATGAAACGAATACGGGACTGCAACCGACCGTCGAATTTAAGGAACTCTGGTATGATCAATAAAATATTACGCAGAAACGTGATTAGTAAAATATACGCATATTATGAAGAAACAATGCAAACAACTAAAGTATTTTGCTTTTAACCGTCAACAACCCCAACACGATAGAAAATTTCCTATCAAATAAAATTAAATGTTTTTAAACAAAGAATTAATCGCAGACGTCGAGATAAATGTTATGACTTTCTACATTTGTTCCAACAAATAGTACCGAATCTCGGAAAGGAGATCGATTTAGTCAGCTACGATTCACGCGTACAATAGAAGCTCGAAAATTGCAACCAACACGAGCAATTCAATTTTACTTTTTATTTAAATTAATTTACGATAGAACGATTTTCACCCCTATTTGTTACTTTAAAAATAGTACCGGGAGATAAAGTCCGTAGCAAATCAGTGGCGGTGGTTGGCGTAAAAATGGCGAACGGAAGACAAAAGCGATCCGTTTGTCCGGATTAGGGACGAATGCATTCCTTCCATAAACATCGACGGAGATCAAAGAGACCCAGATGTTAAATAGTTCGATTCCCTTTTGTCTCCGTCCTTTTTCGTCGGACGGATAAAGCCCTCCCGGTGATGGCGTGCCGCGGAGAGGCCATTGCACACATACCATTCCAGAGTCTCAAGAAATTTTCAATCAAACGTTCGGAATGCCTGGGGCCATCTACATCGAATGCCACGACAGGAAATAATGCGTGGTCGCGAGGAACCCCTTATACCCCATCCCCCTCTGGCCTGCCTCTTCCCAAAGACGACTGCCGATGGCGTTGGTAATGGCGACGAAGAAAGCACCCTCTTATTCGCGACGTACCAATAATGGATGTGGGATTAAAGGGGTGCAAGGTTCACGGATTCGACTCTCGTATACGGAGCGCAGACACATTTGATTTACGAGCTTGTTCGTGTTTCTGGATTCCTTTCCGCGTCAGCCATACGCCGCCGGACATAAAGCGAGCGGGGGCGTAGCGAGCGGATGGGGGATCCATTTTTGTTTATTCTGGAATTTCAGCAAGACGGTTCTCAGCCCCCGCAGAAACGACTTTCGACCCGCGAAAAGACGTCTCATCCCCCCCTCACCGGCGTGTATCCCAATGCTCTTTTCCTTTCCCTCTTTTTTTCTTCGTCGCGGCTTCTTTGTTTAACCCTCCCTCTCGCCGCTCTTATTTCCTTACGGCCGTCATGAAACGGCGCTGTCGGACGAATAAAGTATGGTGACAGGTGAGAAAAGTTTCCCGAACTGAAATCCGCGGGCTTTCGCCTGTCTCCTTCGTATTTTCCCGCGCAGAAGGAGACAGGATGATGAACTGGGTCCCTGCAGTCGATGATATCCTCGAATATAGTAATACGATCGTTTCGATAACTTGGTAATTAACCATTTCAATGCTGGAACAGTTTTATATAACTCAAAAATTCATAGGAGTTTCAGTGTCTTCTATTTAACCCTTAAGTGGACTCTCAATCTCAACTGAATTATTTTATTTAATGTTGATTTTTCCCAAATTGATAAATGGAAATCAACTTTACTTTAAAGCATTTAAAAAATAATGAATTAATAGAGAATTACATGAATTTTCAAATAATTACATTGATACATATTATACAATATTAGTTTAAGCTTGTGAAGGGTCCCAATAATCCACTTAAGGTTTAAGTTTGTAAATCCTTGGGAATCTTCATTCGAAACATTATTTATCCCTAGCAATTGTTTAAATAGGTTAATTTTTACCCAGAAACTCGATTGTTTCTATTTTCCTTGGAAATCTGTTTTTGCAGTTCATATTTCTCCTTCTAGGAAATATTGCAATGATTCTATTTAGTACAATATGAATCTTGCACAGGAAGGTACACATTTTATTTTAGAACAGAAACAATTGATCAAAATTTATTATCGTAAGTTTTTGGAATAAAAGTTATCAGATTGGTACCTATTGGTCGAAATTCCATCACGGGCTTGTAATTTATGTTCATTTCTTTGGTTTTTCTGGAAATCAGCTTTCTTAATAATATAACATTAAAGTTAACAAATCTTATTTTCTTCATTATTTACATACATTATATAATTCAAAACGTTACGCACCAGTGAAACTTTCATAATAAATATATTTCGTTATTTTTCTTTAATTAAATAATTCAATTTTCATTTGACACAAAATAATATATAAATAAATATATAAAAATTTACATATTACTTGTAACGTCGATAGGGAAAAAAATGAATTCTCAAGATTAGACGTCGAAGAAAATAAATCTACGAGTCTTGAATTTTCTGTAAAGAAAGTTTCGTTCTTCGTGGACGATCTGAAGTGGCGTGTATCGATAATAAATAACGCGTGAATATTTTGTAAATTTCTCTCGCTCGTCCAGCGAAATATCGTTGTAGACGTCGCGCGACGAGCGAACGTAGGTTTTCGGGATTTCGTCGAGTTCGTAAAAAAAGAATCGAATTACGCGCCAGTCGTTCTGCGGCGAAATTAAGCGGGAAAATTCATGCGGGTAAGCGGCGTTCAATTTTCAAACGGAATAATTAAATTCTGAAGGAAATTCGGAATATTTCGGCGAATTCGCTGCGGAATGTAATAGGCAATCTACACTCGAAATTAGAATTCAGCTTCGTAATTGTAGACTCCTAATAGACGTAATTTTCGAGTAACCCAACCGGCCGTGTGTACATTAACTTCCATCGCGCTATTATAATGTTTTTACCGAAATATTTGATACGGAGTTTGTAACAACTCGCGGTGTTCCGTTCTTTTGGGTTGAATTGTTATTATCGATACAACGTCTGTATCGAGAAAATCAGGAGCGCGTGTATCGTAATTAAATTGTAAATTTTACATATTTATAACACGAATTGAAAATAATTATTGTATTCCAATACAATTATTCCAAAGTTTTCTGATATTAAAACGGTGCTAATAGTCGATTAAGCAGATTTTAAATCTTTTAGTCTTGAAAATAGAAATTATTCCGATGGTGCATTATTGGATGAAAATGGAGATTTATATTATATTTCTCTATCGGTTTCGCAATTGTGTATTACCAGTCCTTAAATATTTAAACAAAATAAAACGAAAAAACTACTTTCTAAATAGAAGAAACACAGTATAATAAAAACACTTGGTAAAAATAAATGGGAAAAATTGATAAAAAAACAAGTTTCTGTCTATTTGCATTGAATCGCCATTATAGTGTACAATTACGAGTGGGAATAACTGTATATCGAGCGATACGAAAATGTCACCGTACTTCCGGTTATCGCGAAGGTTCGAGATCGGTTTCAAAGAGTCTGTCAATTTGTTCAATTTGTACAAAACGGAAAATCAATATATTTATATGCAGATCGGAAACGATATTTAAGAACATTAATTTAGACTTCCGTCATTTATCTATCGCGTCCTCTAAATTTGTTTAATTCCACGATGGCGATGGCCGACTTTCGAACCGACTCCGGTGGATTACGAGTTCATGGCGATCCAGGAAGTAGTTTTATCGGTCCCGCGGAATAAAGTACGAGAATCCCGACGAAACTGATAGCACTTTAATTGTTGAGTATATTTATCGATCTCTTCGTTTAACGCGTATCTTACTTGCAACGATTTATCAACGCGGAGCAATTAATTCTGTTACGAATTCGCGCATCGCGTCTCGCCGCGGACGTGCAAAAAAAAAGTTAATGACTACGTCGGAATCGCAAAATATAATTATTTGATTGTACAGTAAAATGTCCCAATTATCAACACAAATTTCCAGCATTAATTTTATTTAACGTTTTCATTGCACGTGATTGCAATAATAAAATACAGAAAATACAAAGATACGGGGAAAGCAATATACAGCGAAATATTCTTAAAACTGAATAATACATAGAATATTATTTTGTAAATTGAATTAAAATTCTGACTATCCAAAAACAAAATACTTTTCGGAATAAATATTGAAATAAAAATACCTTTGCGGTTACTAACAATTATAAAATGACTCAAAAATAATTAAATAAATAAAACATCACCGACGAAACAACAATTTCACCGAAATGTTCTTTTATTGTAATAATTTTCTCTGTAATAGAATGTAAATATATTCATCGCGTTCTAAAAATGAATTCTCATTATTGCATTCAACGTGCGCATCCGAAGAAAGTATGTAAATCATTCCCCGTTTGCACGGAAAATATGGATTTTTCGACGCCCAAAAAAAAGCTGGTGTTCCCCCCCTCCCGCGAGGGAATTTACAGCCACCCCGGAATCCATCGCGAGATTTGACTTCAGCTTCACAGTTTCGGCATCGTTAACGAGTCGCGGGCAACGAGATCTCGTCGTCGGGGATTCCCTAACCCCTGGCGTCGTCGTAAAAGTTTGATCGAGAGTGGCCCGGGTGTAATTCGTAGCCGTGAAATTCGTCGAACAACAGCGACGACCGAGTTTCGGGATCGACGGGGTCAAGAGTTTGCGATTCATCGACTAACGACCGTCTCCCGTTTCGAACGAGTAAGAAAAACGACGGACGGTCAGAAATAAAAGACAAACGGGTCTCGATTCGACGTTTTCTGGAGGGCGGTACGGGGGTTGGAAACGCGAGAGAAAGAAGAGGATCGGGCCGCGTTCGATGAGGACGACGCTGGAGGGGCGAAACGCGATGAAAGCGAAGCAGTAACCCGGTTGGACGAAGTCCAGGCACTTTGGAGTCCTGACGTTTTCGACCAGCTGATCGACCAACGCGAACGGATGAACAGACGAAGAGAAGGAACGGAACGAGTGCTGTAGACCGCATGGGAATGGGGCTCCAGCCCGAGCGGCGCCGCGACGCTTTCCGGCTGCTTGTCGCTTTACACCGCCACCGGGTGGGGGAGGGAACCACTTGGCGCGCCCGCTCGTAAAATCGAATTATTAGTTACCACCGCACGAATGCAATTCGCGAAAACATCTCGTTAAATCACACCCTCTTCTCTCTGCTCCTTCGCTATTGTCGCTGTTATACGCGTCCCTTCTAATGAGAAAAATTTAGAATTTCCCGGCATTGTGTGCGCGCATCGATCCTTTCACGCAAAGGGTTGCAATCTTGAATTAATCGAGACGCTGGAAAACAAGCGTAGAAATTCGCCCGGGAAAAATTATCTGGAAATTTGATGCCCAGTCGTGATTACTTTTAGTAAATATATTTGTGAAAAGCGAGTTTTGGGAAATATAATTGCCTTCGTGAAATTTCGTATCGAATTGTAATTATTTTAACTGGATCGGTGGATCGAGTCAAGTGGAAAGTAAGCTTTAGGAAAAATAATTACCTCGGGAAATTTTGTACGAATTGTAATTATTTTGACTGGTCGTTGAAGTTCGATGGAAAAGAGGTGTGTAAATATATTAATGAAAAGCGAGTTTTGGAAAATATAATTGCCTTCGTGAAATTTCGTATCGAATTGTAATTATTTTAACTGGATCCATTGGATAGACTCCAGTGGAAAATAAGCTTTAGGAAAAATAATTACTCCGGTGGAAAACAAGCATGTAAATAAAATTTCAGGAAGCTAGTTTTGGGAAAAATAATTTACTCGGGAATTTAGCGCCGAAATGAAATTATTATAGCTCCAAAGTTTTTTTTTTTTTTTTTTGTACATTTACTGTACTTCACGTTTACACTTTTTCTACATTATTTTGAACTTTTACGGGTCTTCCTTATACTAAGTATGGGAGAAGATGGTATTATGGAATCTCAGGTTGTTTTTACACGAGTTTTAAAATTTAATAAATTAATTCATTTAAATATTCTAGTTCCTTTTTATGTTATATTAAAGTAAAAAAGACACACAAGTGTTAGTTTAGCTCTAAAATAGAAAATTCGATTTATGTGAACATATTAATTGTAATATCTAGTAAATACAGCATTACTATTATTTTTTTCTACCAAAAATAGTTAAATTGAGACGAATGTTTAATCCTATACAATAAAGTTGAAAGTATTTCTGCTATACTTAAATAAATAGTTTACGTTGTCAGTGCTGACAAGACTTCGCTTAATTAAGGATCTATTTATAGAAACTCGTGTTACAAAAATGAATACTTATGTACTATATAAAAGGAATTAATTTATCGAGTAGGCTGTTCAGAACCTAATCCAGCTATTCTGCATTTCGAACGTTGGTGATAGAGAAATGGAACAGAAAGAGCACGGAGACATCTTACAAATGTGTTTTGGAAGGAAAGCGGAATATCTGCATTTGGTTAAGAAGGTCTAAGTGTGTTATCAATGATTCCCTCTTCGTTTCCATAACGCGAATAAATCTGGGCGATAACGCATCCACAAGTCGAAACGTATTTAAATCAAATTCTGGGGAAAAATATGTCGTAACAGAACTGGTGATTTAATATTATCGATCGTGGTGGTATCTTCTTTAAAATAAATAAATCTTTTCTACACAGATACACTTATTTCATATTAAATTTTTTAGGTACGATGTAAGATTAAAATAACTTATCTTTAATATTCTTTAGAGAAACATGAAAAGTTTACGAACTGCTTTCACAAACTTGTAAATTCTTTCTGGAGGAAACGCGGAGTATCAAGTTTGACCGTTTTGCCACCAGCCTTCCGTTATTAAGCAACGGTTTATATCAACAAATTTTCACTTAATTGAAGAAGTTCACGGAAAGGGGATTGTTAAGAATTCATAGGGACAAGAACTAATCCTAAACCATCTTCGGTAATTATTTCTAAATTAGCTTCTGAATCCAAATAAAATTACAATCTTCTATATATCTAGTTAATATGTAAAAATAATGTTTCCTGTAAAACGAGCGTAGAAAGAAAATTTTAAAGCTACTGTCCATGGATTTCGACGTTTTTTCGATTTAGCTTTAATTGTATCGCGATAATTACATTGTTATTAATTGTACCATATTTGTATTTATCGTGGGTCAAATATCATTAAATGAATTGCAATTTACTGTTATGCCACGGGCCACCGATCTGATAGTAATTATTCGCGTGGAAAGAACCGATTCAGCATAATTGACGAAATATGTTTTCAGGAATGTTCAACACGTACCTAAAAGAAACGTTTCAAAGCGCTAAAATTAAACAATATACCAATAGAATGGCATTTAAATTAATAAAAATAAGCTTAACAACATCGTGGCTCGTTCGCCCAAATTGGTGATTTCGAAAATTTGAATTTTGGCCAACTTTTCGACGTTTTGGGGCATTCGAAGCTTCAAAGAGACGACACCCAAGTCGACGTCGATTCGTTTCACGTCACGAAACGCAGCAACAAGAGAGGTATTGACGAAGATCCGGAAGAGGACCATCGGCACATCGGGGCAAAAGGGCGACGGTTAGGTGGGGGGCACGTCTAGTGAACTTTTCCCCGGGTAAACGCAATTAAACGATAAAGCAGCGCCCGCAATTTGCCCGGAACAGCAAGCGGAGAAACTCTCCTTATGCACAAGTGAAATAATCTCGAGGGGAAAATCGAGGGCTCGAGCACGGGATCGATTAGTGGAGGTACTCCAGCTCGAGGCGGTTCGTTATTTGCGGAAAGAACTACTTAAGGCTGCATTCCGAGCGAATGAAATATATAGAGCGGCCCCGGTGTTTGCCCGACCGGACTGATCCGCAACAATTGCTGACTCCGACGGACGTTCGACGGGAACGTACACAGTCTGTCCGATAAATAACCAGGCTGACGCTGTGAAAAATGAAACAATAGTTGTGTTAGTGTAAATCCCCCACCGCTTCTATTTTATTTTTTTTTTTTTTTTTTGTTTTTTATTATTCGAAATATGTTCCTTCGGCGTTGATACAGCGTTACGAGCTATCGAGTAACGAGCGGGACGATTTTTGGGGCTCCGATTTCGGAATTGCCGCCGGATATCCTTGTCACGGACACTTTGATTGCTCCCGTGTCATCGTATTACATCCGTTTTAAATTTCCAAGAACGGTGTATAATCCCGTCGTAAATCAGTGTTTATTTGTTTATTCGTTATAGATACAGTGGAAAGAACGCGTGAAATTATGGATTTAATAATTTTTCTTTTTAAATGTTTAATTCTAGTTATTCGATTAATTGTATTAATAGGATTTTGTTCGAAAGATTTAATTATTGAGATATTTTGTATACATATAGAAGCGAAAGAATAAACGTCCATTGATAAATAGATGGATAGAGGAAAGAATATTATTTAAAAATTATCGAATCCAGTATGTGAATCAGTTTTGAGAGTTTCGAAAAGATGACTGTGGCAGTATGTCTTACAAGAAAATATCTGTTACGTTTCGTAGAATAAATAAATATTCTAACAAAATTAATTAACTCGTGACCATTACTTGTACGAGTAAATTCACACAAAATTATACACTATACGTTCGACAAATTATTTGAAATTACATCGTACGTCAAGGGGTTAAATTGCACCCTGATCGGGCACATTACGCAGTAGAAGATTAAATATAACTATGTTCGGGATGTTTTGACCACATATTAGTTAGGTTTCATAAAGTAACTCATATTAATATTCCAATACCGTAGTGCTCCGTACTTCGTATGTAATCGTAGTACGAACTTACTTCAAATTTCTTCAATCAATTAATGCACTTAACATAAACGACAGGAATGTAAGATTAAATAATTTAACGATCAACGAAGCGAATAATAACGTCTGATTTCGATATCGCAAGGATATCGAGAGTCTCGAGATATTATAATATTTTTACATAAATCAAACAAAATTACTTTCAGTATTTTACTATGATTGTATTGCTTCGTTGTATTGAATTGCGAAGCTGTTATCGCTGCAATAAAAAAAAAAGACACCGTGAGCCGTAAGAAATAAGCAGAAATAGCTGAGTTGCCGATGGACCAGCTGTACGGAAATATAAAAAATATCTCGGACCGCGAAGGGTTGATCTTCGTCCCTCCGGTGGTCGTTGAGCGTCTCGCAAAGTTGGCGGCCGTTTGTGGGAGAAATTCAGTTCGTTCGTTTCGAATAGACCGTGTCTACCGGTTGAGGGGGATGATGGGAAGGGGGCTGTGAAAGTCGCACGGCGCGAGGCTCGTCTAAAAGTGAAACAAAAAGCGAGCGTACAGGACGCCTCGTCGCCTAACGACTTCGAGCGGGGCGTCTGATTGGGTGTCACTTCGTCGCTCGACGCTTGGACAAGCCGTGCCAAGCGAGGAACGCCGGGATATCGGGTGAATGCAAAATTGCTACAAACCGTCGGTAGCCCCTGACGTTAGAGTTCGTTTAAAAGGGGTGATACTCGAAGGGTACCTTCGAAGTGGTTGCGAGGGTAGTCGAACGGAGACGGACGTGAACGGAAGAGAAAGCGACGGGCGAAGATAAAGGATGAGAACGGGACGAAAAGAGAGAGGGAGGGGGGGCAAGGACGAATGGTGTGCGAGTAACGGAGAAAGAGCGAGAGAGAATGAGTAGGGGGTGAAGGAGCGGAGGAGAAAGAAGGGGGTGGACAGAGAAAAAGAAGGCTCTCGCACAGGGCGAAAGGTAGACGGTGGAAGCGACCGAACCCAAAGGAGGGTAGCGCGTGGACGGGCGAGTGGGTTGAAAGGAATCTTTCCGATAGAGGCTGCTGCGTGCCCCTCGCCCCGCGTCAGTTTTCGTCCGTGGCATCGGTGGAAGGAAGTACCGAGTGCCCGAAAGGCGGCGTGCTTGTGCGGTACGGTGTGTGTCCGATGTTATCTGTGGTTGCCATGGGGATGCTATTGATTGGCCAACGCGCCGACAGACGTCACGGGAGTCGCGGCGCCACTCCGACTATTGCCTCCCGCCTCCACCCCCCGACCGCGCGGATCGTCCACACTCTCCCACACCATCGCCAACCACCACCCACCCTCCTCTCCTCTCGACCCCCTTCGTCCCGACGATTCACCCTCTTTCGTCCACCGACAGCTTGCCGTCCTCTGATCTACGAATCACCCGCGCGTTTGCCAGTCCACTCGCGCGCCGTCGGACCCTGTTCCGCGCGTTAGAACACGCACAAACGCATCCAAACACACGGGAACGCACTATGCGCGCGGCCCGTCTCTCACCTCCGCGTCCACGTTCCTCCTCCACACCACGCTTTTCCACCGGTAATCCGAACTATGACTTACATGAGGATCACGCGACGGGTTGCGCGCCAATTTTTATCCGAATCGCAGACAGAGAACGGACAAACGCGTTTGTAAATATTTCCACCCTCCATTCTATGCGTACCTGGATTATTCTATTTAAAATATAACGATCGACGCGCTGTTTCGCATGAGATGCCCTCGATATTCGTTCAAATTACTAGCATTCTCGATATTCGTTCTTTATGGCTTTTAAATATTAATAGTACGAGGGTTTAAGACCCTCCAAATTACTTAATAGCACAGAATATACCGAAATTATTTAAATTTAAGCAATTTGCAACATTACCATCTTACTGCCTCACTCGACAATAGGAAATTTATACTAAAGTTTGGTTTCATTAGATCCTAAGAAAAGTATCTATTTTCTTCAAATTTCTATAATTGTTAATATTGGTATGTTTAACTGTGTTCTCTATTTATTACAAATCTTATCCTTGTCAATTTGAGAATATCGAACAGCACGAACTTATGGAACAATGTATTATTAAGTACCTCTCACTGTAAACGGTTTTGCAACACGTTGTGAGTTTGAAATGCCGGTCACCAGTGACCCCCATGGCAACCCGTGTACTGTTTGACCCTTGGACAGTTTAATACAAACGCAAATCAACCAAGTCTTACCTCAATCGTATTAGATTTCAAGTAGTAATTGAATAATTATGAAAATCGAATGTTATTAGATGATAGATATAACAGTAGTAAAAAAATTCAATGTTGAACAGAGAGGATAAAGAGAAACTGGCGGCGAGGTTCAACAGTTTTTTGGTGAATCGAAGAAGCGTAAGGTCGAAGACCCTTCCCGTTTGCCAATTCTGGACCTTCCTCTTCGACTGCTGCTTTCAGTCAATTTAATTTGGAACGTGTCCGAATTAATTGCTTCGTGTTGTAGCAACAGCTTATAATACATGACGCTATTCCAATCCACCTTGAATGCGTAACATGATCTTCTGATGAACACCGACTTCCGGAGTGCTTAACGGTGGCTCGTTCCATTTGCTCTGGATCATTTGAATTTTCTTCGATCCAATGATGAGTACTCTGTCTTTGATGAATTCAGTTTTGTGGATAAACACTGATAGACAACATATCAATTAGCTAAACTTTTCACGCTGCAATGTGCTCGAAATTCTCCTTTAGACGTGGTGATCGTTTTCATTCGCTGTTCCAGATTAACAATTTCACTATTGTCCACTGTTCCTTTACCTTGGACAATCGTATTTTAAACGAATCTGTATCTGAGAGGCGTTCGAGCAATCTTTGAAACGTTTCCTTATTCAGCAGACGTCTATTGGAAAAACGATCTACATGCATATAGACGTTTTGCTTCGACCGATTTACATTCTGCGAGCCCTTACTTTAAATGCATGTCTGCCATTCTATAGTTTCATTACCTATTTACTGTTGGACGCAAAGGGTAGCTAGAAGGAAGGAGGCTAGCTAGAAGTGTTTCCATTTACGATTATTTTACGCGTGGCTTCTGTGCTGGCTCACTAACGGCCAAACTTTCCAATACGATTATGCGTGTTTCTACGCATGCGAGTATTCTAGCCCAAATTGTTATTACCATTTATCATCACGACAGAGAAATTAATAAGACACACAGAAAGTAGAGAAATTGCATCGATTAAATCTAATTACATCTGTTTGAGAAAAGGACTGAAACTTTGGTTACGCCCGATACTAAACGAGCGATTTGCGCGTGCTCGTTCGCTCCATTGACGAAAATTGCGCGTTCCTGAGAACTCGCGTGCCAGGTCGAGCACGGTGAGACGGTCTGCCGTGTTTTATACGACTCTGTTAGGCGCCAGGATGGCTGGTCCGGGTCGCGGAAACCGTCGTGCCCGGTGATTTTCTCCGCAACACCGTTCACCACCACTGGCGTGCGCTTCCGTTGTACGGTTACGGGTGTGCATCGAGCGTCAGCGACCCAATACAAAGAAAACCCGGTCGAGGTCAGGCTCGCAAGACGACCGGGGCGCGCTATAACGTGCAAATTATTTCCTAAGGGAGGCGTAATCGCCGGGATGTCGCCCGCAACGCGGCCGAGATAATCGAAACCGCGTCATAGCGTCGCCGCTCAGCTGATGCCCGTCTGTCGCACGGAAACGGACACAGAACGTCTACCCCTATTCGCATGCAAACACGCAGCGATTACTCCCCCACCGTCGAGCTCCGTTTGGCGCAAGAGTCTCCGACACGGGGTTAGCGGTCGAAAAGGGGGTGTCGGTTGCACCAGAGAACCGGCTAACTAGTTTACACCGTGTATTCGAGACACGTACCCGGTGTACCCGTTTCCTAACAAAATTGTGACGCAAATGACGGCGTACCGACTTCCAAAGACAGGTTCGAAGAAGCGTCGAACCAAAATACAGTACTCTAGGATTGAGAAAACTATTCCTTTGTACAGCGTGTTTTACACATTGCTACAGTAATGATTCGTAAGATGATCGCTCCGAAGTTGGCGTGTTCATCTTTCGTGCAGCGTAAGCGAATTTCGACACCAAATGTTCAACTTACGAATCATATGTTCATTTTAAGAATCATTACTACAGTGATAGTAAACAATGTGAACGAAGTGAATCGTGTCTGGAGTTCATTTTAAGAATCATTATTGTAGTCATGGGATAGTCAACAATAAAGTGACTTTTTCTCAGTATAGCGTTAATGAGGTTATTCATAATATTGCAAGGAAATGCCCAATCATTAAATGTAACTATATTCCCCTCATTCTGATTAAAATTTACCTGTCTTTCAGGTTGAGATATGTTGGAATATGAAAATTCGAGCATGGGGCTAATCGCGACATTGTATTGATGCCATCTAGGCTTTATAAAAGTGCTGTGCACGTTGTCGACTTCTCTGTACAGTCTTGTGTCGGCAGTTAAAGCGAAAACGTCTTTCTTTGTACATAAAGTGTTGTGAATATACAAAAGTGTGATCTTGTCAATTATTTCACCAACCAATAAGATGTTCGGTCCCGCCAGAGTCTCAACCTGAAAGACCCGTAGTGCAATTATTGACTAATCAAAATGTATTTCGTGTGTTTAATAATGGGGGGGGGGGGGTGCTTGGATCGATAAAACGAATATTACCATATGGTGAAAACTACAGAATAAGTAACAGACTCGACTGTAGGCCTCCTAGGGGTATATTTTTTTGTTCACTAGATCTCGGAAGGACTCGACCGACTCAAGACGAGCAAATATTGGGCATAGCAAGGTGTAAGTGCAAGCCTGTAGTCAACAGACCGCTACCCCGCTAGAGGAAACCTATTTAGCGGCTAGTACCCAATGCCCCGACAAGGTCATCGCTTTACAGACCTTTCCAAACTGACTTGAGAAGATCGCTATATTTGTTCCATCGATCATACCCCAAGTATCCTGTTTAGATAAATAGGATACGCTTCTTATACTTTAGCTAGACCCTTTCCTAACCTTTCTGCGATACATTGTCCTTGGAGGTTTTAGCAAAAGAAACGTTTGCAACCACAAAGTGGATCATCGGTGTTATTCTATCGCTGGTCGTAAGTATTAGAATACTTAACCAAAACGTTTGTTCCTTGAAAACATTTTAATGGGGCCACTGCAAGGGTTGAAGTTCAGAGTAAATAGGTGGTTCGATTTCCTCAATTGTATGTGGAATATATACCCCCAGTTGTTTCACAATTGAGCGTATTGTCGATTTTTTCAAACATTTTCACACGTTTATTATTTGTTGAATCGAGGCATCGAGGATGACGTTTAAAAATAGCATTGTTGTCGGGAAACATTATGTGAACCGTGATATCGGCGTCTAGTATATCTAAGTATTCAATGTAGTAATTCAATATTGAAGTTAATGATGGGTTCGGTTAAATTTCGAGATAGTATACCAAACACTCCAAATTGTAGGCTTCCTTTATGGACTTCCCTATATAAACCTGATCTTCTATTGGTAACAATGCAAATAATTGCTTGTTGGATCATATTATTGTATCCAATCATTGGTTATCCTAATTATACGATTTTTACATCATCCTTTTAGCATTTTGGTTTCAATGATTGTAGGTTTTAGAAAGTGTACTTGGTCTACCTGGTTTTTTGAATTTTTGGATTCGACGTGTATAAAAAAACACACAGAGAAATGTAACAAACTAGGGGTGGGTAGAATTTCAAGCGATAGCAGTGCTTCCCCTCTGTAGCATTCAACAGTCGGGAAATTAAAGTGCACTATTAATATACGACGTTCTTGTGTATGTAAATTATGTGGAGCGGAAAACTTGTTAAGCAAAACAGACGAAGTATTTTCGTTAATATCATTTCGATGTCTCATAATAATATAAAGTGCTTTGGTAATTTTATGGCAATTCAGACGAATGAAATTACCAATACGCCACACGTACATCACGGAAATTGGTGGCTAAAACTCTTCTTTAATTACTCGATAATAATATAAAGCTCAACTTGTTCAGGTTGGAATACAGAATGATTGATACAAAGCCATCGATCGAGCTATTTCGGAACGGACTTCTATGTATTTTGCAATCGAAAATTGCTTATCCGTGTTTCGATACGCAGAATAAAAAAACGTATTTTTAAAGACAATTTTCACGGACGAGCAACGATTGGTTTAGTTTCTTTCATTTAAAAAATTGATTCGATCGATCCAACGCGAAGTAAACTCTGACAGAACTTTTCAAACATTTAAAAGAAAAATATTAAAGCATAAAATATTTCGAACTGCGCTGTTTGCGGTATATCATCTTCATTTCCAGATAAAATATTTTTAAATTGACATTCCTCTTTTTCCGATGGACACTTTGATCGACTATATTTGAAATTAGATAGTTCTTAACGCCTTTTGTCTAGTTTTACCAAAATGTTATTTTTTATTCGTGTACTTTTCTTAATTCTCCCTCTTCTTAAAAATTTCATAATCGTATATTTATAACGCGTTCAAGAGATAAAATTCGCGCGGAAGTGGAAAAATAATCGTCTCGATGAATGGCATTTTATATCCAGGTTTTTAAAATATCGGAAAATGCCACTCGACTATTGCAAAATAATACGGAAAAAATTGTAATAATACCTGCCATGGAATTTCTCGTCGCTGTTGAAGAGTCAAGGACTGGAATGCCTATCGATTTGTATTTGCCTAATGGATCGTAATCGATCGCGGTCGCGAAAGGACTGACCGGCAGGATTGATAAGCTCGATCTATGTTTTTGGTAGAAATTGGAAGCGAACTTTTATTCGTGCACACGATCGTGGATCGTTGCGAGCGGACATAAAACCCGCATCGGAAAGCGTCGGGGAAATAAAAAGCCGAAACCCGAGAGAGAGTCTATGACCGAAATCAATTTAATCGGGCGGCAGCTCTTCGCCGCTGGCAGAAATAATAAATCATTTCAGGATTTCAAGCTGCCCCGCGTTTGTCGCAGAAAATTACCACCGGTTACGCCGATTTTCTCCCCAGACCCGCACCATTTTTCATTTCTGTTTCGTTTTACCGACCGTCGTGGTCTTTGTTCTCACCTTTGCACGATTTCCTGGGTCCCCTGTGACCCATAGCAATTATTACAGTAATGATTCGTAAAATGAACTTCGCTTCGGGGTTGGCACGTTCATTTTTCGTACAGCGGAGGCAAAATAGATTCATTCAAAGTAGATTCACAAGCTCTACCGGAGGTCTCCTCAGTTGGGGAGGTACAGAAACGATCAATTTACGAATCACGTTCATTTAAAGAATCATTGCTGTAGTCATTTTATAAAATTCGTTCGATTTCCGTAGTCGAGGATTCTTTCGAATAAGAAATTCAAGATTTCAATATTCAAATTCAGAATATTGAAACAATTATATTTCTTTTTTGTTCCTTGTCAATTAATTTTCCAAATCAATACAATTTTTCGTTTCTTTACAAGAAACACAGTTATTAATGCTACTGGAACTTATTTTCTCCATTCTGAATTTTTCGAATCATTTTTGTGCTGTTTCGGGGTAGTTTCGACCGAATTTGAACTCGCAGAGTAAACATGCACGAATAACAGAGAAGAGTTTTACAATTGCTTCGATTATTTCGTCGAGTGTAGGCTGAATAGACGAGAGCATTCATCGACAAACATCGAGAGTGTGGATGGGATGCTCGGCGCTTGCCATGGTTTCAGCATAACCCCGTGCCTTATTGGTAATCGACTCCGCATGAAAGCTCAAGAGGGTTGAACAAACATTGCTTGTCCATACATTCGGCAAGTGCCACGCTGATACTTGGCAAGTAGGTTTTGTCCAATATGCGGATTGGGGTTTCTCAGCTGCTTGCCAAACATCGAGGACCTCCCGTCCATTGTCGGCAAATGACTCTGCACGAAAGCACACGAATATTCGACAAACAGCAAATATAGCACCTTTAGTCCATAAATTTCGAAATTCGAACAACGTGTCGTGTTATTTTAAAACGATAATCACCTAAAAGTATGTGTATAAAATTTTACTGTGATATTTTTCTTAGAATTCTGTTTGAAAAATTTTTTTTTAGATAGTTGAAAGCACCATTTTGAAGATAATCGAGGGTAAAAGTACATGAAGTCGCGTGTAACAGAGTTGGACATACTCTAAGTAGAGACAGTGATTAATAGTCGGACGCGTCAGACTACTAGTACTCGATCGATTGTGTATACGACAAATTTTCACTTATCTCTAAAACAGACCACGGTAGAACAAATTTTACTTCACATTTTCGACTTGTTTTTGACCATAAAATTATTCCCCCCCCACTCTTTCGATAAAAAACATATGCATTCAGAATAATAATGTCTATAAGATTATTCAAATAATCAGAGAGCGTATAAAAAATTCACCACGTCCAAAATAAAAAAATTTTTGTAACATAATTTCTATCGAAATGTAGAATTTTAATTGAATGACCAAAATCTCCAATTAGGATCGTAAAAATCAAATAATTTTCGTAAATTGAAGTAAATACGTACGTAGCACGCAAATACTTTTATAATTAACGAACGCGAAAGAGATTAATAATTAAAGTTTGAAAACCCTGTGACGTAATTGCGAGTGTAAAATTAGTAGCATTAAACCATAAAGTGAATTGCGAACGTTGTTTGTCCAACGAACGCGAGTACCTAAATTTCAATCGTCTTGCTACAATAAGAGTTTGGTCCCGAATGCTCCACGCGACGCTTCGCATCGGTGTTTCTGAATTATGATTCAGCAGACAGGGAATAGAATTTCATTATTAGACTTGCAATTAAATTGTCCTCTCGGCCGTCTTCCTTTGATACGATCCGGTTTGCACAACCATTCGTTGCAATGTGTGCGCCCCGCGACGTTCGTGTTCTATTAATGACAAGTGTGTCAATAGGTGTTGAATTACTGTCGCCGTCTCGTAAATCCAGATGCAATTTCAAAGGCACCACGGGGAATAAATCCAACATATTATGTAAGCTCGCCGCAGGAATATCCGATTCTAAACATTGATACGCGATCGATCGAAAAATCAACGAATCCGACGGTGCTCCTCTCTTTTTCATACGAAAGAAAAAACGAGAATCGCGTCGACAAACAAACGAGCACAAACGACTCAATACCTTCGTTCCAGCGGAAAATTGTAAGGGCAATATTTTAACGTTTCGCGTTCGTTTGCGTTCGTTTATCTCTGACTCGTTGCTACGGCACCTTTCATATTAATCGATTAGTTTATTTACTCTGTGCACGAACGGGAATATCTTCCATTGTCAAAGATAACATTGTAAGTGAGTTTCGGTTGAAATCGTTACCATTCACGGTTCATTCGTAACTGTACTAATGGCATAAATTAATATTTTGTTTGTATCCTCGTAACACGTGGAATAATATTATCTTCACTGTTGAAGCAAATTGTATTTAACGAGTACGGGCGATCGATTTTCAAGAGAGAAAATTTAACAAACGTGTTACAAACAGCATGTAAATAATTAGTATTATAAATTAATATCTACTGGCCAAAATTCCCAACTTCCAAGCGTCGTTCTATCAGTTTTTGATTACGTTTGATATTTTCGAAAACAGATAATGATTCTTAAATTGAACATCCTTTTGGGGTTGGCACGTTCATTTTTCTTACAGTGGAGGTGAAATTCAACATCAGCATTTCTACACAACGATATTGTCGAGCCTTGGAGTCGTCTTTATCCGTTGCAAGGGATAGAAACGTTCAACTTACGAATCACGTATGGGTTCATTTTAAGAATTGTCAGTGTAACGCTTTTTAAATGTCGTCTTTTCTGCTTCACTAACTTCAAGGAGATAGAAATGTTCGATTTACGAATCGAGTGTTCATTTAACGAATCATTACTATACACTTCCACGCAAAGCAAATAAATTGCGTTTCCCACGAATGGGCGTCGACTTTTGGAGCACCCTGTATAGGAAGATTTCTTTGCATAAAATATCGCGGTGCTTCGATAATATTTCGCGTTAAATCCTGCATCGGTTTTAGAATATTCGCGCGGAAACGCGTAATTTTCGCGGAATTAGAAGTAACGTCCTTCTGTTCCCGGGCCCCCACGAGAATCGTAAACAGATAGATTTTATGGAAAGGGCGGAGAACGGAACTTGAATATGCGCAAGGGCCGTTCGCCTAATGTAATGATTATTAATCGCTTCGCTGACAATATTCACTGCACGCAAACGGGGCGGTTGCAGCTGCACCAGTTTTATTAGCACCGGCCCGACAGTTTGGAAGGTCTCCCAACAAATATACGTCTTGGTATGTGAATAGTAATTGTTGTTTCGAAGTTGCCGCGGCGTCGACAAGCAGGACATAAGCTTCACGGCTTATGCGGTCTGCCTTAGTTTATCCGTGCTAACTGCGAATGTCGCCGGGGCTAACGTCATCGCTTTTAATGTCATGCGAGTTTTGGGTACTGCTGTCTGCCGTGTCTACGTCGACAGGGCACATCCATCGGAACGTCAGCAATTTTTTTAACGAACAACAATGCACGCTAATATCATTATTCAAACTTGACGACCATCGAAAACTAGATTTCCATAAAAAAGTAATAATTCTTTACGCGTTCGAAAAATACCTCTCTGATGAAACTCGAGTGGCTTTGCAAAAATTCTTGAAAAGTTCGTAACATGAAGTAAATCGTTTTAATATTCTTCAATAAAATCTTCAAGCATTGTTTCAAAATATCCTAGAGACTATTATTCAAACTTGGGGACCATGGAAAACTAGATTTCCATAAAAAAATAATAATTTTTGACGCGCTCGAGAAATACCTCTCCGATGAAACTCGTGTGTCTTTGCAAAAATTCTTGGAAGGTTCGTAACATAAAGAAAATCGTTGTAATATTCTTAAATAAAATCTTCAAGCATCGTGTCAGAATATCCTAGAGACTATTATTCAAATTTGGGGACCATCGAAAACCAGATTTCCATAAAAAAGTAATAATTTTTGACGCGTTCGAAAAATACCTCTCCGATGAAATTCGAGTGTCTTTGCAAAAATTCTTGGAAGGTTCGTAACATAAAGAAAATCGTTTTAATATCCCTAAATAAAATCTTCAAATTGTTTCAAACTATCCTCGATACTTGATAGTTAAACGAATATTTCTGGATTAGGTAACGTAGATACGCTTGACCGAAAAAAATTCAGATTTTAATCAAAATACGAGAAAGAGGGCCGGTGACGTTGATCGTATATTTGTTGGAAATCGGCCTTAAGTGAGATAAGTAGAAAAACGTGCGAGGATTTTCGAGCGCAACGTGACGATTCTTCAATTTTTCTCGTTAGATCTCTCTCGTTTCCCGCATCCGTGTTTCCCTCTTCGTCCTCGAGCGAAGATGGCGGTCGAAGTGGACGCAAAAGAATGAAACTAATTGCAACGCTGTCTACGAATAACTCTGTAATGACGATTCCTATCCGTTCGAGCTACGACGCGTCGTGACGTATTTTCGATGCTACGGAACTTTTTGTCCGTGAGATTATAACGACGGCACAGCGATCATCGCGTATCTCGTTCGGTAGACATCTTCATTGTTAAGTCGCGCCAGTGTGGTACGAACTGATTTTTAGATATTATAGGAGAAACGTTCGTCTAACGATTTCGTCGACTTGCTGTTTCCACCAAACATTCTACGACGCTTCGAAGTCTGCGATTTTATTCGCTTGAAACGGTATCGATTTTTCCCCCGGGGACGACACGATTTTATTCATTCAATGCAATTTTATTAAATATTTAATATCGAATGAATTTTTTATTGTAAACGAATTTAAACCCCGGTTTTCCCCGAACGCGTAGGATTTGGGTTGGATTAACTATGCAATTTATTTATACAGTTATATTCATTGCATATTCAGAGAAAGAACGTGTAACGAAAAATCGGGCAACATTGTTCCGGAACTTTTTCGGTATTATAATTGAACGTTCCAAATTTTCTAGATTTTAGTGGACGAAACTTCTAACTAGCAAAATTTTCGAGACTAGGCAAAAACTTCTAACGGAAAGTTTTAACGTTTAAAAAACCGTTAACCTCTTTTTTGTGAAATTTTAATATCACCGTGCGCTCGATTTTTTAGAAGTCGTATCAGACTTCACGACTTTCTCAAAAATCATTTCCGAGATGCAGAGCGAAGCAGATGCCAAGACAATTTCATGCATACAGGATGCGTCAGTGTTTCCAACGCTTTTAAATTTTTTCGAAAATTGCATAGCATCGACCGACGTTCCACGTGACTCTCCAGAAATGCCACTCCTTGGATACAAAGCCGGCGCATGTAGACAATTTCGTGTCCGTGGATTCTGAGAATATAACTGGGTAACTCAAAAAATCGCAATACTTGTCCTCTGTTATATTCCGTAGTAAAACGCTAAAAATATTTAAGAAGCAAAGAGATACGTAGCATGGGAATTTTTGGAGGAACGACTATTATAAAAGAAGAAGACTTGAAGTCTTTTATATAGGGTGTATCTCCTCATATTGCCATCCAAATTTTCATTAATTAACAGAAACATTTCTGACCAAACGGTATATTTTCGGTAAAGAATTTTTTTCTCGAAAGTACGTAGGATTTCGGAGGTATGTGTATTCACCAAACATAATTGTAATTGAGCCCCGCAACTAAAAATAATTTTTTTAGAACGATTTGAAATTTTTTAATTTTGTCGAAAAATTTGTCCACCTACTCGAATTTTTTTCTCGAAAATAGGTAGAAATTCTATTCCCCAAAAATGATTGTAATTTATTGAAATCGATTGTAGATCGAGAGCGCTACGTAGTTGATCGGTGAGGGCGCCACCAAATATAAGCGGATGCGCCATCTTTATTCGTTAGTTCGTCTTGTGACACGTGCGGGAGATGTATCGAAATATAGTTTTGCTTATAAAAGATTAACCACGGTTAATTTATTTCTTTTTTACCGTGTTCAACTCGTGCCATGTACCTCATCAACAGGTTATGGGCCCAGGTAATCGTGATTAACGGTGAACAGAAAATCGGTAAAGTAGTGAATTGCTGTGTCGTGCACGTGTGGAATAAAACGACAAAAACATGGTGAACTTGTGCAAAATAGAAACCCGTAATAAAGATAATTGTGATACTTGAAAAGTACAAGTGAAAGTATTAGTAATCAGGAATGATTCGTGGGATTATGTGAACAGTACATGTGTGAAGCCTGAATTAGTCGCCGGAAACCTAACCTCTGAAACGGCGGTAAGCACGTGGTTAAGAAACGACAGCAAAGCGAGATCGGACTTGATATTATCGATTGATTCATCTGAGCTTAAACAGGTAAGCGATTGTAAAACTTTACGTATAGTCTGGTTAAAGCTAGCGGGAATATATCAGTCGACGGGCCGGCACGAAAAGCGATGCTATTAAAAAAACTAACCTTGCGTCGCATTCAAGAAGATAGCGACGTTCGCGAGATGTATCGATATATAGAGTGTTCGGCCACCCCTGGGAAAAATTTAATGGAGGATTCTAGAGACCAAAATAAGACGAAAATCAAGAATACCAATTTGTTGATTAAGGCTTCGTTAAACAGTTATTAACGTTTAAAGTTCTGACCGTACTGAATTTTTTTCTCGAAAATGCGCAAGATTTCGGGGGTATGTCTATTCACCAAAAATGATCGTAATTGATCCCTGCAACCGAAAATAGTTTTTTCAAAACGATTTGAAATTTTTTTTTTCCGTCGAAAAATTTCACACCTTCCTGAATTTTTTTCTAGAAAGTAAGTAGGATTTCGGGGGTATGTCTAATGACCAAAAATGATTACAATTAACCCCTACAACTAAAAATAATTTTTCCAGAATGATTTGAAACTTTTCATTTTCGCCGAAACATTTAGGCACCTACCCCCTGTCGATTTTTCTTAAAAATTCGTTTTTCATTTTTAGTAATTTTGTTTGACGCCCTACAGAAAAGTTGTATAATACTTTTTTGTAGGTACCCATGAGCACTAGTTCAGAAAAAAGTTTCATTGAAATATATTCACTATTGTAAGGGTTATGGCAGTTTGAAAGTTGGACCATTTTTATGTAGTTTTTCTCATTTTTCGGGGTCATGGATCAACTTTTCAGGTATTTTTGCGATTTCTACATATTCTCCATCAAAATACGCGTTGTTTGCTTTTTTAAACATTAAAATCGTCCAATCCGTTCAGGAGTTATGACATTTTAAAGATTCGCATGAAATTTCAGGGGAACATATCAATGGTATGGTCAGACATTATATTTTCGGTAAGGAATTTTTTTCTCGAAACTGGGTAGGATTTTGGGGGTATGTCTATTCACCAAAAATGATTGTATTTGATCCTCGCAACCGAAAATAATTTTTTTAGAACGATTTGAAATTTTTTTTTCGCCGAAAAATTTTACACTTACTCGAATTTTTTTCTCAAAAATGAGTAGGATTTTGGGAGTATGTCTATTCACCAAAAATGATTGTAATTGCCCTCTACAACTAAAAATAATTTTTCCAGAACAATTTGAAATTTTTGAATTTCATTTTGTTAATAACTTTTTAACGAAGCCTCAATCAAGAAATTAATATTTTTTATTTTCTTCTTATTTTGGTCTTTAGAATCTCCCATTAAAATTTTTCCGAGATGTGGCTGAACACCCTGTATAATAGTTCTCGTTTTTCATAGTTTAATGTGTGATAGAGGCTGTTTCGGATTTAAATAATCAGAAGCTAGTTGATAGATAACGAAAAGTGATTGATAAAAATGGTCTTTATACAGGACGGTTTACTATATATTATGATCTAGATTTTAAATAATTATTATTACTCTTAACGAAAAATGTTTCGAGATGAAGTTGCAGGGTTTCGAGAGTGTCACAGTCTGACGAAACAAATTTTCTTGTAGATGGACGTGTAAAAGTCATTAACACTTTCTTAAATAGAATCATATATGTTTTATTGCATCAGTTGATGCATCTTTACAAAAAGCTACTAACTTATTTGTGTTAACAATTCATTAATTTTTTAGATTTTTTAATTGTAATTTTGTTAAGAAATCATCGACCCTGATGTTTTTATAGGAACAAAATTTCGTTAGTTTGGATTAGCTAAGTAGCACGCGTTATGAAAGACCCTGCAAAGGATCGACATACGATATTTGAGGAGGAACGTTTTCTAAAACCGCGTCACCGAGTGAATCGAGCCGTAGTGAATTTAATCGTGACATCGTCTTGGGCCGTATCGACGACTCGATATCGAATTCGTGCAATTTCACTTTAAACATACACGCGCGGTCTCGAGGGGGATTTCAATAAAATTCGCGAAGAAGCGAATAAGCGAGCGTCGCGAGACCGAATAGGCGTCCTTTGAAGAGGACTGTGTACTCCGTTATGGAGTTCCTTCATCTTTTGATATCATATTGCATTCATCTTGTCACGATAAACCTCGAATAAGGGTTTAGGATAAAAACTGGCTTAACGTAAGCCGGATAGGAGTGACAGAACTCGGGCCTAGAAACACGGCTTTTCTCTCTCGCGGGGGTGGAAGAAGAAATTTCCGTGGGCTGCTTACCCGGGATAGCGATACAGTGGAGGCTCGGTAAGAAGCAAAAATATATCGATAGACACCAGGGAGGGGGGTGCCAATTGAAACCGAGCCGCAACTTCAGCGGCGAAATAACGTGTTCGTTCCTCGAGCGTGGTGTCTCGTGGAAAAAGAAGAAAAAACTACGCGCCCCTCCCCAGAAACGAGTTACCACAGCCGCTTCCAATTGCGTCGGGTCGCGTCGTCGTTCTTTTAATTTTTTCTGTGTAATATACACCCGTTTCCGGGTCCACTCGTCGAACGCGCGACCCGAATTTATCGCGAGGGGGTTGAAACGACGAGCATCTAACCCCAGAAATTCGGTCCTCCCCCGACGAGACACGGGCTGTTTCGCGGTACGAACGCGTCGTGTCTTCTCTCTTTTCTTTTTTTCTATTTGTTTTCTCGGTGCTTCTTCCATTTTTTTTTTCTTTTTTTTTTTTTATTCTTTTTTCGACTTTTTCCCTCCGAGCGTTGCCCACGAGGACCTCACAATATTCAATTCCGACGGGAGCACTTGGTCGCAGCGAAAATTGTTTCAAAACGACCGGGACGAACCTTGTTTCGAATGCTGTCGGTCGGAGGTATCGTAATGATGGCGGCCGTTGAATGTTCCTGGTAGGAAGTCGCTATTGACGGGCCCCGTACGGAAAAAGCGAACGAGAAACGGGAACGAGCGGACGAGTGTATACGCGGACAAAGATCCGACGGAGAGAGGAGAGGTTAAGGGAGAAAATATATGACGGCGGAGGGCCAAAGGGTAGACGAAGATACGAGACGGAGGAGCGGCGGATAACGGTCGAGAGAGAGAGAGAGAGAGGGAGGAAGAGAGATTTCGAAGGGCGTGGAAGTGGCATAAAAGCGGGTAGTGGAAATCCGGACTGGTTGAAAGGAGTGATGCGGAATTACGAAAGGATTTATTTGAGATTTTCTGTTGTCGCCGACGACGCTGCTGCCTGCAACATCTCGGCTTGGATCAGTGTACAAATAGCAAAAAACGAAGGGGTGGGGGGGAAACGTGAAGGAAAATAGAAGAGAGATAGAAGCACGGAGATATACTTGGCAGTCACGGGTTACACGACGAGGATCGAACTTGTCGTCTTCTCTGCACGCGAATCGGCTGGCTTCTTGCAACGGGTCAGCCCGCTGCCAGGTCTCCGGCTGGTTATAAATTAACCGAGATCGGGCGAAGAATGTTGCAAAGCTCCGTTTCTTGCGCGCGCGTAGTTTGGAACTGGTGTTCTGCATCGTGGCAGTCTCGAATACGTTTTTGAGGACAGTTTGGGAAAGTTAGGCGACGTCGAAATTAATTCTAGAACCAGGTTTTCAGTTTCACAGCATTGATTCTTAAAATGAACATTATTCCGGTGTTAGAGTGTTCATTTTTCGTACAGCCTTTATCTTTTCGATTAAGTATCGTATTGTTTTTCTAAATGTCGTCTTTCACGCTTCACTAGCTCCAAGGGAGATCTCAGTTGGGATGGATAGAAATGTTCAACTTACGAATCACATCAGAGATTTATTTTAAGAATCATTACTTTATACGTATATATTGATACATGTCCTTGAAAACATGGATTTCAAATTAGAATTTTCAATATAAAATGGGACCAAATATAATTGTTAAATAATTTAACAATACGTTTTGTTTATTTTATGTGCAAGATTATAGAATGTTCGTTCGAGGAAAATTAATTCCGACCACATGTTTCTAAGTTTAATCATTTTACCCGATTAGAAATGAAAAGAGATAGAAAAGAATAGAAATGTTCAACCTACGAATCACGGCTGGGGTTGATTTTAAGAATCATTACTATATATCAACGCGAAAGACAATTCAAACGTGACATTTGCAATGTACCACTATTTATCGATCATTTTAAAGATTATCATACTAATTAAAAAACTGTAGTATGCATTTTAAGTTTACTTACCGTACAACTACGTAAAAAAATAAATATTTGTGTTATAAGATTATATAAAATGATTCTTTTTTGAAGTATATATAATTTTTGGATTAAATGTAAACAACAGTTTGTTTGAAAGCTTGAAAGACTTTGCAGTTAAGCATCTCTGATTTATAAAGCATTTAGAGCGAAGATGCAAATGGGTTAACCTACAAACTTTATTGTTAGTAACGCCTAACGATAATAATTCTGACGCAGAAAAATAAAAAAGTGCAATTTGTGATATTCCAATTCGTTAAATTAATAAGTGATAGATAAATTGTCTAAATAGATTTAATAAATTTTAACGAAAGACGGAACGAAAATTTTATCAAATATATTCGTCCAATTTTGAAGGTCGTGTTCATAGCAAACGATTACGTACTAGGATTATTATACTCATTGCAAGTTTCCTTAGTAATTTCAGTAAAATTCGAAGGATTATTGGAAATATGGAGACCCTCGAACGGACATCGACATACCCATTGGCTCCGAATCGTTTTCTGGAGCTGATCAATTAAGAAATATGGTTGGTGATCGACGAGTCATGCCACGACTATCATACTAATATCTCTGCGTCCTAATGAAACTGACTTTTCACGGAATCGTCCAAGAATCCATATTGTTAACGCGGTGCTCACTGGTGACCGGCACTTCAAACTTATTACGCGTTTCAAAATTTTAAACGAAAGAACCCTAGTACTCCTAAAATTTCAAATAACGTCATCGGGAATATAGAATATTGGTGCACTGTTCAATTATCGAATATTTCTATTCTTCATATCGTAAATCGACTGAAACATGCTTGAAAATAATTTAAACATTTTTTACACTATAAATTCTCCTCGTGAATCGATACCTTTAGTATAGAATTCTTATTTCAAAATAATTCACATCGGATTTTATTCTTGTTATTTGAGAAAACAAAATAGAAAATCTACAAAAAGGTCAATTTAAAAAGGCAAACCCATAAGTTCAACAACAGTCGAAGAATAATTGTTCCGTATTGCTTAATTTGAGCAGAAATTTTCTTCGGTTGGAAACCAGTAAATTAGAACGCTCGCAAAATGCAAAGTTGAATACAAAATTAAACGTAGCGATAAGCGACATACTCGCGCGGGATTTGAATTATTAGTAGCAATCGTGGATATATCGTCTCGAAACAGCAGGGGCGTAAGGGATTAATAATTAACTTACGTCAATTAGCTTACGTGGAAGCACCATCGGCCCACCCATCGTAGAATCAACGACGATCAGAGTAATAATAGGTGCCACGGTGAAATGACCTAATCGTCCGTGAAACTATATCAGAAATTTTCTCGTGTTCGACGACTCTTACGAGGCAAAGAACCTCGTCGTCTACCCTTGGTACACCCGTTGCTTTCTTTCGTCGATCGATGCCTCCTAGTCGTTCAAACATGACGTGACCATTGTGTTCAAAGGTTATAGGCCAGTCATTTCCAGTCTCTTAATTAAGTTGCTGTCTCGGATAATTTGAAAGTATGGCTGGCTACGTCCGATGGGATTACAGTTCATTAGGGCGACGTTTATCAAACATTCAGGGAAACGAGTCAGGGTCAGTCCTCTTTCCATCGACGTAAGTTTAAGCAATTGATAATCAAAACATTCCTTCGCGTTGTCACAACTGTCGTGTAAATTCTTGTAATTGCACAGCTCCGCTAGGATTCACGATATTATCTCCTTAACAGTGTTGATCCTGAGACTTTCTAAAAACAAATCTACAGAATTAATTCGTTGCAAATATCTGCCTCGAAATTTCTCTTGATATCGAAGTTCAAAGTAAATTGCTTTTAAGAACAGAAAACGTGGAAATAAAAAAGCAGTAGAATTTCTCCAGCGTCATTTACTCTTCCACACTCTTTCTATCGACGTAAGTTTAAGCAATTGATAATCAAAACATTCCTTCGCGTTGTCACAACTGTCGTGTAAATTTTTGTAATTGCACAGCTCCGCTAGAATTCACGATATTATCTCCTTAACAATGTTGATCCTGAGACTTTCTAAGAACAAATCTACAGAATTAATTCGTTGGAAATATCTGCCTCGAAATTCCTCTTAGCATCGAAGTTCAAAGTAAATTTTTTAAAAGAACAGAAAACGTGGAAATAAAAAAGCAGTAGAATTTCTCCAGTGACATATACTTTTCCACGCGCTTCGTCGATCGTGCGATAGTAATTATTCCGAAGGGAACGAAACGCTCGTAATTGTTTGAGACTTCTCCCAAGCGCTTCTTCCCGCGTTCCCGCAGTTCGATTCGAAGGTACAGCGTTCAGGAAAAATTCAAGAGCCATCGTGGACTGAAAAATTGAGCAAAGTACGGACAAACCGGCCGATCTAAAATTTATTCCTTCGCACGAGCGCGCGGAAAGGTCAATGAGAGCCATCCGCCGGCGGGGGAAATAACAAATTCATTCCGAAAGCACCATAAACGATTCCCGGTTCAGCCATTCGCGGAAGGAAGGGAGAAAGGGTGGCTGCTTAATTTATTAAAACGTCGCAGACGCGAAATTCGAACGAAGCTACCCGGAGAACGTTTCGCCTCCTTCGAAACGATCTTGCCGCTCCTGTTCCGTGTCTCGAAATTCTTCCCCCCTCTCCCTGCCCTGTCTCCGTCGGGCACAGTGTAAAATTTTCAAGAGCTCTTGCACGAACGAAAAGCGTACCTGGGTGGCTCGCGCAGACCTCACGTACACCATTTATACGCGTTTCTCCGTGTGTAAACGTGTACCCGGCGCGTAAAACGATCCTGGTGGTCGAGTGGCGGGCATACGAGAGAGGACGAGTGGCAGGGGATACGTGGAATAAGAATCTAAAAAGACCGTGGCGAAGACTCGACGACGAAACGACTCCCGTGGGCTTTCTCCAATCAGCCAGACTCGGTCCGCCGCGGCGATATCCGGCTAAAATGCACTCCGACTCCGTGTGTTTCTGACGTAGCTGGTTGCCAACCCTCTCCCCCCTCGTGGCTATACGTGCAAACTCGCTAATGTACACCGCCACCAAAACACCCCCGCCGTCGCGTTTCCGGGAACGACGGGCCAGGCCAGCCGGCGGCGAACAACTTTTATACGCTCGTATGGATTCCATTAGTAATCTTTATGCGATCTGTTAACGCGCCCGTGAAAAAGAGGAAAAGTCCCTGGAGAGTCTTTCCGTTTGGCACGTTTCGCCGTTCACCCGCTTTTATACAATTTTCCAGCGGCCGTAAGTTCCCCGCCGAGCAGACACCGCCGAATGGACTATCGTTCCACGAGACCATTCGCTAAGAACGAACAGGTTTATCGACGCGACATGCTGTAATCCCCGCTTTCAAGACCGTGTTTTTAGTACGGATTCAAGAACCGGACTCGCTGCCTACCATTGTTCGCGTTCACGTTCGCGATACCCTTTCTGGCTTTAGCGGACTCCATTTTTGTTGCCTTCGAGTATTACTGGGCGCGCAAGATTTCCAAGATTGCGTTATTTGTTTCTTGAATTTTTAGAAATTGTTTTTTACTTGTTTTGCAGTCTTTCTACTTGTACACTTTTGCAACTTGAGAGGCTTGGTCGATGGTACCCTTCGTTATTCGCAAGATTTGCCATTCGTTCTTATTATTGAATCTTTGCAAGATTTGTTTTCTGCAGGCATGGAAGTTTATACAATTAACTACAGCTTGAAATAAAAATTGATTTTCTAACCCTATTATCAAGCTAATTACTGGTCACAATATTGAGATTTAAAAGTGAGAATTACTGCAATTAATAATATTTGCATTTTGTACTTTTACAAATTTTTGTTTCATTTATAAGATTACACTTCGCTGACTCTGTACCTACACACTCTTGTCCTTGCTACGTTTGTAACTTGAAAGGCTTGGTCGCTGGTACCATTCTTGTTACTGAATCTTTGCAAGATTTGTTTTCTACAGTCCTTTATATCGAACTTTATAAGACTTGAGCTTGAAATGAAATCCGATATCCTAACTCTGTTTTCAAGCTAATTATTGGTCACAGATTGGTAGAATTAATGGTCACAATATTGTAATTTAAATGCAAGAATTACTGCAATTGTGAAATTGGTCACTTTTACGTTGTTAATATTTGCCCCTTGTACTTTTACAAATTTTCATTCCATTTATAAGATTTACGCTGGTACCGTTCTTATTGCCAAATAAAATATCAAACAACACCAAAGTTTGTGAATGCAGTACATAGTTTTATAACAGTATAAAACAAAAGAAAAAGGCTAAAATAAAAGAAACATTAATACTCGAGCAAATGAAATTTTCTGCAAATGTGAAATGTTGAAATCTCCGAAACCTGAATACGTAAAATAAATATTACGCACATGTTGGATTTAGGATCTAATAGAGTCCTAAATGTGTTTTCCTGATACGTGTTACCTTTCTTTGCGCAAAATTCGAATATTTAATTTGAATATAAAAGGTAAATATCGCGTACTCATATCTGTATTTATTTTTCTGTTACAGGTGAGTGTTCGAAATTAACATTATTTGAAGAACGTCTTTCTCGCGCAACGTGAGACGAAAACGATCGAAACGAGGTAAAGGGGAAGTTTATACAAATTCGAACCTAAAATATCATAATCAATGGATTAGCGGTCGTTTCACGTGCAGTCGCGGACGTTTCACTTAAATAGAAATATCCGGTCGATCCATAATTCATCTCGTATAGTATCTCTGCGAGTAATTACTAATAACACACTAGACTATTCGCCAGGTAAATACATAATTGATCGCGCTGTATTCGGGCGTATTGTAATAACCATTTCAAATCCAGCGTGTTTAAATTACTACTCGGATTGCATTCCTACGCCCCTACGAAGCAACGATCATTATACGTACGTACGATCGAGCGCAAATGAAACGAAACGATAATCAGCAGCTGTTATTTTTCAACAACATCGACAATATGGTGCAAATCTTTTGAAAATCGTTGTCGTTGGATCATTGTAATTCCTACGACTGATTAATATTTATTAAACGTTTCGAAGCATTATTTCTTTTATCGAACGAACAGAATTTCAAATCGTCATTGATCCATGACGTCATTGGCTTTTATTGTTATTCATTCGCGGTTTCAATATCTCTGTGTTTCAATATTTGAAACAACTTGAAAAGGAAACGTACGCGTCAGGATCCTTGGACAGGTTGCTAGAGAAAAGAACCAGTTTAAGCGATGCTAATTTTAAATGTTTTGTGCGAAGAACGAGGTGGTATTTAGCAGAAGAGGCAGAAGAGTAGATCTCGAGTTTAATAAAAATGTGTTGTGTTATGTAAAATGGAAAGAAACAAATTATAATGGAAAAAGGACTCGAATAGAAGATAGAAAAGAACTCAAATTTGAGGTCTTTCAATTAATGATAAACCTTGTAAAGTCAAATTTAGTACCTTTAAGTTATAATATTTCCTGAGAGAAATACATATGCACAAACTTTCGAAAATCATCACGGTTTAGTATAAAAATTAGCCGGGTAATTTGTGCGGCAGAAAATCACCATAGACGATGAATAATTTGTTTTCGTCCTGCGCGTAGGGAATATTGCAGTCCTGCAAAGATTAATCGTACTGAATACGGGAAACGCAAACGGGGTCGTGGAATAATTGACAAATATTTAAACACGTCAGTGAGTATATGTTTCAATAGAGTAGTAGTAAATTACGTAAAGTGCCCGACCACGATCGCACGATTTATACTCATCTACCGTTTCCTAAATTACATACTCTCGCGATTCATTCACAATGAAAATGCACTCTTACAATTATTACGTTGAAAATACCAGACACGATTATTCGAAATCATACGTGAAAAGCTCGGAGGGATTTTTCCAACGCGAACCGTCGGCCAAAAGTTTCGAGCGCCCTTCGACCTTTAAAGAAATGACCCACTTTCGTGCATTACGTAAAAGTTTCGTTGAAAATACTATACTAATCGATCGCTGCTCGCGTATACACCGAGACAACATTCTATTATAAGTGCATTTTAGAAAAATAATAAATATTTATGAAAGCGTCCTTTATCAGAAATTTCTTTTTATTTCTGCTTTTTGGAAACCCATTCATTGAATTTTAAATCCCATTAATTATTACGGGGACCGTGGCATATTTGTTATATATTTCCTTGTTTTTCCAGTTTCCAAATATACTTCGAGCATCTTGAAAACGTGTTTTGGTTGTCCCGTTGCATAATGAATTATTTGCCCATTAATCGTGCTCCTAATGGGATTGCATGTTCGCATGAGATCCGTTTATATTCCTCTTTCTTCATAATACCATCGATTCCGAACGAGTCTCCTATCCCTTGTGCACCGGAACATCCCCACGCCATTATCGAACTGTCTGCTTGCCTCATTGTCGGTACGAAGCAATCTGGAAGCATCTTTTCTTCGGCGGACCGTCGAACATAAATCCGACGGTTACTTTCAAAACCATGAAATTTAGACTCATCGGTTCAAAGAACTCTACTCGATTCGTCTAACGATCGCTGTTCGTGCAGTCTGGCTCGATATAAAACTTCCCATTGATTTCCTTTTCACTTGGAACGGTTGTTTCTTGGTAATTCGACCACCAAGATCAGCTTCTATCAAACGTTATCACTAACCGAATTTTTATAAATTCGTAACACTTTATCCTTTTAAAAACACAGTCTATTTATTTCCAGTATATAAATACAGCATTTTATTTTATGAGTTCAGTCGTTTTTATCGTTGTGAATTCTGTACATTGCTCTGCGAATTTCTTTAAAGAAATGAAAATCGGTTGATTCGAACTGTTGCTTAATAATTAAGGGTTGGTTCTTTTACAATTGATCGCCAGAAGTGACGTATTCTATTTTAATCTTAATAAAATAATTACTGTGTAAAATAAAACAATTGTGTTTACTTCTATTAAATAGGATTTATTGCTTTAGAAAAACGAATTGTATTTATTTGACGACGAGTAGAAAATAATATAGGGAGACGGTTTGTACGAGTAAAATTTTTAATAGCTTCGTTTCTCTATTAGGGGCTGTTCGATATTCTCAGTGGAAATATATGTAGTATTTTAGCCTTGAGTTTAATTAACCCAGTTTACTGCTATTTTTAATAGTAGTCAGTTTAACTTGTTTTAGTAGTATTTTTCGAAAGTGTAGCCCCTACCTAATTCTACCATTCATTCCACCGTTTAAAGTACACCATATATTATCGTTTATCGTATGTTGCATCGCAGCGACGACTTAAATTTACATATCCTGTTTACTGCAGTTTTAAACCCCAACTTTTAACTAGTTCTAGTAATATATTTCAAAGGTCGAATGCTTACTTAATGCCACTCATTCCACCATTTAAAATGCTCTCTATATTTTGCCGTAAAACGTATCACCTTGGCACCGCGTTCGCATACATACGTCAGCTTTCCAGTCGACGCCCAGAGATCGATTTTACAAATCTAGGTGGGCGTAATTCAATTCCTACTTTCTTCGAGTATTCGTCTTTTTCAAATTTAAAAAATAATCGTGACTCTTATTGGCCAGTTGCAAATCATTTATCGAATAACAGTAATTTTTCACCGATTACTCGAGAAAATAATGCGTTCTATTTTTAAATTATAGCCCAGGTTTCGTACAAAATATTCCACACAATAAAAAATTGTTCGACCAATCATGAGGAACAGAGAGGTTAGATATTAAACGTTCGCGAGACAACCGAAGGAACACGATACAGATCTTATGCAATTTTTCCAGTTTCGTCCTAGATTTATGAAATCGATCACCGCGCGACGGTTCTTAAGTTTCTAACGCGTAATCTCCGTAGACTGTACTAAGCCCGGTAATAATCTCTACTTACATCCTAATCTCGTAAGATTACGAACGCTCGACAAAGGTCAGCGTTCGAGTCTTTTCTCATACGAGAGCCCCTAGAAAATGTCACGATCGTCTTACCAAACGGTTACTTCGATAAGAGGCGCTTTTCAATATCCATCGTTTTTGGTAGGCATTTTATAGGATATCACGTTCGACAATGTTTCTCGCGAGCAATGCGATTCGCGCACGGCTGTGTGATTACGACAGGATTGAATTTAAAGGGGGATCCAACGAGTCGAATGCATTCCCGATCCAGGGAACAGCGTAAATCGACCGGTTGTGGTTGGCTCGAGGGACGAGACAAAAGCTTCGAGGTAGTCGAGTAGATTGTCTCCAAACTGCACGCTCTAAGACGTTCCAGAACGATCCCGAGGCACGGACAATTAGGCGATCCGATCGATCGAGGGATGCTGAAGGCGATGGATCCGACGGATGTTGGCAAACTTTGTGTTGACGGTCTGGTGTGTTCCCAGTCGTCGTTATTGGCAATGCACGCGAACGGATCTCTCCTTCTATTCGCGTCGTACCCGGCTCTCGCATTACTTACGGATCCGCAAACACGAGAAGGTTGACAAACTCTGTATACTCGACGACGAAAGGTATTGCCGAGCAATTGACCTCATATCCACTCGGTATTAAACGGCCCACGCGCGTTACAAATTCACGCTGAATAATTTCTCTTCTTTCGACCAGCCTTATACGCGCGAAACATTTAAGAAAGTCTATAATTTAATATTAAAAATATTTAAATTGTACATCGAATACTTTCTGGGGACAGTTCGAGGCAGTTGCAGTTTTACAGTGATGATTCGTAAAATGAACATCGCTTCGGGGTTGGCGTGTACTTTTTTCGTACAGCGAAATGAATAATACGTTTTGTTTATTTTATGCTCAAGACCATATGTTTCTAATCATTTTACATGAGTAAAATATAATTGCCTCAGCTTGCATTGTTTTTGGTTTCTAAGGGAGATCTTCCATGTTGGAGTTCATTTTAAGAATCATTACTGTATCTTCGTCTGTATGGTCCAGCGTTTCTATGCATACATTCCTGAAATCAGTATCTCTAGTACCATCTGGAAGTTGTACAATTAGAAGAGGTGTTGAGATTACTTATTTGTATGCCTAATATACAAGTAATGATTCTTAAAATGACCCTCGAGACGTAATTCATAACTTGAGCATCTCTATCCTTTTCAACTTAAGTTCCCTTCGGAGAAAAGCGATGTTCATTTTACGAATCATTACTAAAATTTTAAATTGAACAAATATTGTTCGTGTCTGATCAAAGGCACGCGAATGACTGAAAGGGTTAAAAATAGAGTAGCGTGCAGCGGTCGAGGACGAAGGGGATACCGGGAGAAAATTGGAATCGCGTTCGTTCCCCAGCGGGGGCGCAGAGAAATTCCTCGGACCTGGTGAACGACGTCGTCCTCGAGTGGTTCTCGACGGATCGGTTTCCGTTTCGAGGCTGAATTCGAATCCAAAGCGCCAAGGGAGAACGGTGTAACTTCCTAATAAAGTATTTAGCCGACGGATGGAAGCGCGATGTGCTCCGGCTACGGAGGGGCGGCGGAAGCCGAAGGAAGGCGGGAGTTTCAGTTTCCGGGTGATCTGTGGCTCCCTCGTCGTGAGAATCGATGCCGCCAGCCGCCCAATAACCATACATCGTACGACTATCATACCCCTGGGGTATATACCCGTGCTCCGTGCTCGATTCTCTCTTTCCACCGCAGATAAGTCCCGACCAACGCACCCTCGATTTCTCTGGCCCCCACCCGCCCCTCCCCCGTGGCCGCCTTAACCCTTAGACGGCGGCGATTTTTCCTCCGCGAGAAGTATGCAACGAGATCTCTAACGAACCTTCGCAGGGAAACGGGAAATTCCCCCAAAAAGGAATTAAAACCATTTTATAAAAATATCTCGCTAATGACAAAGTTATTTCAATGGTTAATTGAACGTGTGGGCCATGCTATAGTTTTCGTCATATTTAGGGCACAACGGTTTTAAAGCGATCAATTGAGAAATGTCTGTCTATTATATAATCTGTCTGGAGTTTATAGAATCATGTGTGGCTATTTAAATTATCTTTGAAAAATGTAATTCGAAATGTTGCTACTTTGAGCCAGTGTACAGGGTGAACTTGACTTAATTTTTTCTAGTTACCAGTGGTCCGTTAAAGTCGATTTATCGAGAATTAATTCTCTAAAGGTCGCAATATAATTGTTTAACTATCAGGATATACTCTTGTCTGAACCCTTAGATAGGGTGGACCGTGTAATTTGATCAACTTAATTTATTCTGGTTACTAGTGGTTTTGAAAATGTTTTTTGTCTAGTATAACATGATTTAGGAAGAGCTTTGAAATGAGTATACTAGTATACATTTTTAATGGCATAATTTATATGGCATCGAAGGAAGAATACCATAGAAGAAAAATTCATCGTTATTTTTTATCAAGAAAGCTTATATTTGAATATAATATTGAATGTGCTTGAGTCGTGACCTTCAGGTGACCTTTAATACCAAAAATATAATAAAATTATAGCATAATATTTACATTTGAACTGTTTATTCACTTAAGTATTCGAAGTATACACCTAGGAGGATAAAAAATCAATCAACGCTTGTAATATTCCACTTTAACAATTAAAGTGATCCAAACTCATCGAAATCTCCGCCCGATGTTTTACCCTTATTCTTCATAAGCCGTTTTTAAAACTAAAAATAAGCCTCCATCCTCCGTCAGTCGAAAATAGAAGTTATTCAAAACGAAGAGGGGCAAAGATGTAATTTTATTACGAAGATTAATAAAAAACCGGTGTCTGGCTACCGTTAAATCGAAAACGGAAGAAAAATGACAGTCGCACGAAAATAACTTACTTCGGATGGCTTCTGCGCACGATTATCGCGATATCGTACGTTTCCACGGAGCGGTGCAATTTTGCAAATATGTTACATACGACGGAAAGTGATTGGTGGATGGCTCTCACGACGGGACAAAGATTGATAACCGGGGCGAGTAACGGGTCTCTTCTTTCCCTTTCTCTGATTCGACAGTCAACATGAATGGCGAACGCCACTCATCTTCGCCGCATCCAATTTGCTCCGAGTGACTTCCCATTATGCAGTATCGAGGAATGAAATTCAGCCGAAGATTGAGATCGTTTGTCATGCGCAGTTCTATTCACTCGGGCGTCTATGAATATTCACGGCAAACTGTTGTACGAGCGCCGGTTCGTCATTGCACCGATGTTTTAAATAGAGAAATAAAAAAGTATGACGAATGCTCGAATCCACCGAGAGAAGAAACACACTTTGAACGGAGCGATAAAACGTAAACGTTGAGATACTCGTCTTACGAAGAAAACATAGCGACGATATTTTGTCGAGCACAAACACACAGATACCCATATAAGCATAATTTCACTTTATTCTACGGTTCTTCGGTAACCAGCGAATATCATTGGTCCAAATAATCTTGAAAATAAGAAAGGACGCGAAGGAAGTACTGGGTTAAATAATTCAAGGAAAGAATTGTGGAATTCATGTAAAGTTTTCATTTTGATTACCTTGTGATTTTACGAGAAAACTTCCCGGAAGTCTAAGAGGCAGTAAAACGAACGTAAAAATGGAATTTATTTTACGGAATGAATCAACCAGAAATACAAGAATTAATATTCTCTAAGTTGATTAACGTTCTGCTCTTTTCCGCATTAGATATCGGAAGAAAATAAAACTTTATTATTTTTCAAATTCACCTAAAAACGATAGATATTCAATTTTCGTTTCATATTATAAAACAATTACTTCTAAATATATTCGTTTGTTGATAAAAAAAAAAAATAATTCTTCTCTTATTTTTCAGTCAAACATTACACGCTACTTTCGTTATTAATTTCTTCGATTCGAATTTGATTTTCTATTCTGTTTATCGAAGACTTGCTTTTGGTCATCGTTGTTCGTTCTAAATTTTATTTTATATTATCCGATTGCAAGTTTCGATCGCGTCAAACCTAAAACTGATTCGAGTAGCCTATAAATCGATGGTCGGATTCCCTCCCCCTCCCCATTTATATTATGCATCGTGTCGTGCTCGAGCGTATTCCGCGCGAACGTGTCAGCTGTTCTCTTCGCGTGATTAAAAAACGAAGCACGGAAACGATCGTCCGTCAAGAACAGAAGGAAATCGAGTTTTCATTGCAACGGGCGCGATTATAGAAGGCAAGAGAAGTGGCCTTTGTTTCGCGATGAACTTATCTCGTTGGCGAAATCAAAATTAAAGCCAGACCCGTGTTCGTTTCCGAATAATACGAGTACTTCTATGGGAAGACCTATGAGATTTCGAAACTTCGAAAGCACCTGCCGTTACAGAAGCGCTATAAATTGTTGCAGCTTCGCCGGGAACTGTTTCAAAATTACCAACTCCGTGCCCTCGGCGAAGATACCCGCTTGTTTATGTATCTGTTTCGGTAAAAGTGTAAGCCACGGAAAATCTACGCGAACGCTTGCTGCTAAATTTATGCACGCCTTAAATATTTTTTCACGTTTATGGTTCACCGAGGTCCATTTTGTTCAAACGCGCGTTGTTATCGGGCCTCTGTCAGCTTCTGTCGTAACTCTTTAAACTGCAGAAAATAAAACGCGCGTTCGAGAACTGCCTCTTGGAGACTATTTTCTGAAAATATAAATGCAAAATTCTTTCTGGAAAGATCAGAAATTTGTTGGCGAAGAATTCGTTAAGTATTCGTAAAAGAGTTACTAAACAATAGAACAAAATTTACATTTGATTATATACTGTGCTTGGAAATATTTAATTACGTTTAGTATAGCGTTTTATTCTTTAGTTAGAAGTTCAGTTTATACCGTGACTTTTATATGGATTTCTATAGTGTTGTACAATATTTTTTATTCCACTTGTATGTGTACTTGGTAAATTTAATTATTCAATATCAAAATATTAGTTTGGCAACTGAGTAACAAAACTACACAATCAATCGATACAGTGTTTTTTTCTAAATGACGATTAAAATACTATCAGACAACAATATGGGTTTGACGTTTCGAATACATACATATACCTAACAATAAAGTGAAATCTGCAATTACATAGTTGCCAAATCAATATTTTGTAACTTGTGTCGTAAGAAGATAAATGATTTTTCAACTTTCACTCCGAATTTCGCTCGGATGCGTGGTGCATGAGTGGAGTTCTCGGGACAATCGTCGCGCAAGAAAACAGAAATGGCTTCGATTCCGCGATTAATTTCCTCGTCTCGGGCGGGCTGTCGTCGCGCAATTAGCTCTCGAGATGAAATTACCGGAATAAAGGGGGCGAGCGTACAGAAACGGTCCCGCGAAGGAATATAATACGGTTCGAAAGTGGCAACTGAAACAAACTCGGAAGAGTATACGCGCATTACGGCGGAACGCGATATTACGGGCTCTGATTTACCGCGAGCGAAGGCCCCGCGGTTCGAGATCCTCGAGAAACGGGAGAAAGAAGAACGGTCGCCCGAGAGGAGACGAGAGGAGAGGAATATGAAGAGCGCGGAGGAGTCGAGACGGAACGCGATAATTGCGGGGAAGGATAATTTAACGGGCGGCTCTTTTCCGCCTTGACTTCTGCTCGCGTCCATTTCTCTTCCGCCCTCTCGTTTCTCTCTCTATTTCTCCTCTATCTCATCCCCGCGGCCGCTGTTTCTCGTTTAAGTGAACGATAAAGTCCGCCCGCGCTACGGTTTTTAGAACGAGTGTAGAATCCCGCGGAATAAGATTCTCAATTTCGGTACGATTCCCTTGGCGCGCCAATAATTGGCAAAATATTTAACCCTTGAGTGTTCTGTTCTGTCGGCGATGTCGGATTTTTCTTTATTCGACTTGTTATTAGACTACGGAACAATTCATTTTTTAATGTAATTTTTTACGAAGTGTTTATTATTCATTTAGAAAACTATAGTAGTATCTACCTTTTTTCATAAGTGCAACGATGCACCAGAAAAAGGCAGATTTTTTTTTTAATGGAATTGCATATTTTTGTTTGATTCCCCAGGTCATTCTGAAAGAAAAATCGTTAGGTCACCGTGTTGAAAAAATCAATATTTCGCGAGATATTTCACATTTTTACTGAGTCGTTCATTCATCCTTACCAGATCATGCATCGTTTCTTAATGTTTATCGTAACAGACTTAAACTACCCACTGTTTATATTGAAACGTTGTAGTTACATACGTTCTTTCACAGAAACAATCGCGAATGTACTTCAACTTTGAAGTAATCCCATAAAAAAGAGTCCAAAGGATTCAGATCTGAAGACAGCGCTAGCCATATCTCACGAAATATTAATTTTTTTACCATGTTACTCTAACAATCTTTTACACAGAATGACCTGGGGAATCGATACGAGCAACTAAAAAACATGCAATACTATTAAAAAAAGAATTTGTATTTTTCTGGTGCATCGTTGCACTCGCTCAAAAAATGATCACTATTATACAACTTTTCTCGAAACCATAAATATTTTGTACTACTCGATAAAAATACATTAAAATTAATATCGCCTATTATTGTTTATTGTGTTCGTGATAACAGGACCCCAGGTGAACCAAGGTTTCCGAAAAGTTCTATCGTGCCAATTTCGTCATCTTTGTCGAACGTCGAGGGTTCCTGAATGGTTGATAATGCTCGAATTATTTATGTCGCGAATATATTCCCGGGCAGCGTTGGCGGAAAAAGAACGCGCGAGGACGAGCTACCGGGGGAGGGTTGGCTCGAGAGAAGAAACCTTTCCACCCCCTTTCTCCGTCGACCTAAATTATGGTATAAGAATAAAAGTAACGGAGCCGCCGGCACGCGTGCTGCCCCGTAACTTATGAATTCCGCGTAATTAGGTGGGCAAACAGCGACGGCAGCTGGGCTTGGATTTTCTTCAGCGAAACAGGGACACGGACCCGCGGCTGAGAGAAGTTAGAAGGCAGCGGGGGAGAAAAAGGGAACAAAATGATAGGAGAATACCAGGGAGGGTGGAACGTCGCGCGAGGTTAGGGGAAGAAACGGCGGACTGAGATAGGGGATGAACGGTTCGAGTTTCGGGGGGTAGGGGAAGGTATACGCGGGATAGCACGAAACGCTGGACGAAAAGAGGGTTCAAACTACCTCGGTTCATTTCCATAAATACTGCCGTACTGTCGTACCGGCGTACGGACTGTCTACCCCCGTCGCTGGGGGGATGAAACCATCCCTTCGAAGTGCTTCGTGTCGCCCGACGAGCAACCGGAAACCGCTAGAAATACTGCGAGAGGCCCCGTCGTGGACTCGCGGAATTTACCTATCAGGTACTTGCAGACGTTTTTCGTGGCCGTTGAGAACTTCGAATCGATCACCATCGAAAAACAACCCTTCGATAATATTCAGTTCCTCCTTTTAACTCTTTCACGATTATATCAAAGTCAGACTTAGCGTCGAATACAGTGGAGGCCGTACGCTGCTTAAGAACGCTTAATTAAATTCGAGTAAGGTTTTTTTTTTTGTTTATACCTTAAAGAGGGTGGAATATAGAGGGTGAATCACGCAGTAGGATTGTATCTCGAAAAAACTGTAAAGTTTTTGAGTGCAACTTTTTTTAATATAATTGCATGTTTTTAGTTGGAGGCCATATGATACAGATAGAAAAATCAGTTTTATTTATCGATTTTATTCTATCTTTTTGAATTTCTGAATGGCTCTCGCCTGATTATCGACGTTAAGCTGCGTTGGACGCGGTCAAATACAGTACTTTGGGATGGGTGACTGGTTGGGTATTATCATTATATAACGTTTATATAATAATATCTCTCTATCGATTTTGTAACTGTACATTACTTATCCGGTAATGTTAAACAAAAAAAAAAATACTACTTCATAAATAAAAGCAAACACAGTAATAAACAACATTTGGTCAAAATAAATGGGAAAGAATATTCACAAGTTTCTTCGTAGAATTTCTATAATCGCGGGGAAGTAACTGTACATAAAATGTAACTAGAATAAAATAAAATTTGTACCTAAAATTACATTACACTAAAAATATGAAACTTAGCTGTCACGAAAAGTGGATATTGTGGAAAGAATTGGCGAAAAATCTTTCAAACGTCGTTTCAAAATATTAACATATCCAATCCTGGAGATACCACCGCGCGAGTTGGAAATTTCTGACAAGAGATTGGTCGCATTGCGTCCAACGTTGGATCCCGAAACTTTTGGCATGTAGTATACATCGATAGAACCCCGCAACGCGATCGTTTATACGAGCGAATTAATTTGTTTAAACGAGTAGTAGGAAGAGACCCGTGGAGGGAGAGAGAAGGAGAGACCAGTTAATAAAACGGATGAGTTGCCGCGTCGAAATTGCATCGCGATTTCCACGATTTGTCACAAACAACGACCCGTTCGCCAGAGAGGTTAATTACGTAAACAGTGTTCCTCGGTATTTTTAAAACGTCGAATTAACGAACTTCCCGACGGAAACGGCCGAAAGTAGCAAGCAGAAAAATCCACCACTCATTTGCACCGTTGGCCACGATCACGCGGTCCGTATAATAATTCGATTCAATTATATTGTACCGCGTGGCGGCGGCGGCGGCTCGGACTCATTTGTAAAATCAGGCGAATTTATTTGACCGAAGGTCATTAAACGAAACTGCTGGCGTGCTCGCGTTTCCATTAAAACTCCCGGCGATTTTGCGGATTTATCGCGAAGGTAAACTCGTGGAACTTGAGGCTCAATTAATTCGGAATTCCCGGCGAATTCAAGAGTAACGCTATCGGTGGATAAAGTACCCCCGTGATAACGAGTCGTTGCGAGCATCAAAAGGATAGTCTTCCCCTGTGGGTGGTAGGGGAGGGGGAGACGAGGTTACCCAGAGAAAATGCAGTCGGACGCCTAGAATTCGTTCGCGTAGCGTCAGAAGTAAGTTATTCATTCCATTCTTTTGAGCGTTATTTAATTTTCTATCTCGATTCGGATTTAACTCAACGATGTACAAAAATTAGAGGAAACTGGGAAATCTTGGCTGGAATAACGATAGTGATTTATCGAACGGGTAACTATATTAGAGTATTCAGATAATACAGTGTAGACAACTGATTCAATAACAATTACAATTAGTATAGTTTATGAAAAACCTATGCCCATTTTTCTAATAAATTCAAATTAAATATTAGAGCTGATTCCTTTTTGCACCAAAGTGGAAAAAAAGGTAGTAAACACTCTTTAAAAAGATTTAAAGAGAGAACAAATTTAATGCACTACATGTGATCGAATATAAGTTCAAGGCGTGAAATTGTACATTCTTGCAAGATCTTTGTACTCGTGTGTTTCATTTTGTGTTCCGATGATGATCATTCGTAATAATCAACATTCAGATAAACGGAGTTCCGATAACCAATGTTCTGCTGTACAAAATAATTGCACTGCAATTACGTTGTAATTATACGGTAGTTATCGCGTAATTGCCGTTATCATAATCGTAGATCGTTGCACCATGTAACTACCGCGCAATTATCCATGCAATTACTATCCAGTTTATGGAAGTAATCGTGGCAAGCATAATCGGATCATATTTTGCTCAACGCGACAGTTGGATACCAAATTTTTATTGAAAATTGAAATTACGATCTAAATTTTACGATCACACTCGATTGAATGTTCGATTAAATAAAGGTAACGAATAAATTCCTGTAGCGAGTTATATGTTCGAATAAAATTCTGCTCGTCTTTGATCGATAACCCGTGAAAAATGTAGAAAGATATTTCAGTAGAGTTTATTTAGGTCGCGTTGAAACGTATGAAATCGACGAAACGACTTTTTTAATAAATTACTTTGTAGGAAAATGTACAAATTGCTTTATCCGTGTTTCTGAAATGTATACGAAACGCTGACTAATTCAGCGATTTTGGGAAAGTAGCTAACCTAGGGGAGCGGATTGCGGCACGTTCTCACGTGCAAAGGATTAAAGATACGTTTACATTTCGAATCGGGTAAAAGTAAATTACGCTCTAGCTGGCTTGGGGGTTCGCACAAAGACTCGGGGTAATACTCGTATCCTGTGAAATCGTGCGCGAATGCACTTAGAAAGATGAATCGGTGGTACCGGGGAAATGATGTTCCGCAATTTGAATTTACAGAACCGTCGAATATGTATTCGTGTTCGGAAATATTACGGGAATAATAGTTATGAGCAATTTCCAGCTGTTATCAGTACTATATTGTGCGTGTACTGACGTATACAATTAATCCCACTTGTATTCGTGTGCTATAATAATGGTACACTATAGATGAACAAAACTTGTCAACGATCGTAGCACGTTAAGCTGCGTTGGCCGCGATCGGGACAAGATGGGTGACCGCTTGGGGAACGTTGCATATTGTTGGCATTATTATTATTTTATACTGTTTATATTATATTTATCGGTTTTATAATCGTGTGTTACTAGTCCACTAATATGTAACAAAAATAAAACAAAAGGAACTACGTTGTGAATAGAAGCAAGTGTAATAAAAATAAAATTTAAAATAAATGGAAATAATTGATGGAAAATAAGTTTCTGTCCAATTACAGTGAATCACCGTGTATGAATATGAGTGAGAGTAAGAAAAAAAAAAAAACTATTTCGTAGATGGAAGTAACATTTAGTAAAAATGAGTGAAACTCGATTTTGTAATTGGGCATTATTTGCTCATTAATATTATACAAAAAGAAAGACAAAGAAAAGCTACTTCGTAAATAGAAGTAACAAAATTATAATAAAGAATATTTGGTAAAAATAAATGAAACGAATTCATAAGAATTATAGTGAATCGCTATTATAGTATACGTGTACGAGTAATTGCATACTATAAAGTATAAAACAAGTATAAAATCAGGATAATTGAATGTAAAAATTGTAATAATATGACGATAACCATTATTCTATAATTGAAGTACATCTTATTTCATGAAGGTGGATACACAATTAATACTGTTGTATATTGCACGTAGTCAAACAACGCAATTGTATTTCAGTAACTAAATAGTCGTGAACTAAAGTAACACGTTAAAGTAGATAAAATATAGAAATACTTTAAATACGTATTTAGTGAATTCAATTACAAATATAAATAATATGAGGATACTGGGAACATCATGTATAATATTTATAACTTCTGTGTAATTTCAAGCATTCTAGCATTAATATTAAACTTCTTCAAAATCATTAACGATTTGGATATATCAAGATCGACACAGAACGAGTTTTCTCTCAAATAAACTGATCAATTTCCATCGGAACAGGCGTCGTCGAACAAATTTGGTCACAGACAGCCACTCTGTGAGTTACTTTCGGATCGATAATACGCAGATTTACGAAATCGTTCGATAATTTCAGCGGACCCCGGTCGTTTCTCAGATTTCATCTGAAAATGAAATGCTAACAGCAAAAGCGTGTCTCGAGTTAATTTCAATTTGACGGCTGTCTATTCTTCGCGAGGGAGAAGGGAGAGGGGAGGATAGTGCACAAGAGAAAATCGAATGGATACGTTTCTAATTTAAATGCTTATAAGAAGATCGATACAGATCGTCTTGAGCCACCTGTCTTCCCTCGGATGACATTCGCGAATTCCACTTGCAACCTGTTGCTTTCTGTCTCGTTCACCCTTCCTCCGGTGCCGGGTTACACCCCCTTCGCACACCCTCCCGACGCAGCTTCATCTCCGACCTGGTCGTGGTCCAGAGACGTAAGTGTATCCTGCACTTTAAAGTCTTGGCCGTGGCGTTCCTGCGCCTTTTATAATCGCCCCGAGGTATTCGCGTACTCGAGCGTGCTACGCGAAACTCCGCGAAGTGCACTTTTAAATCTGCTTTCGGAACCGCATGGAAACGTGCACGGAAGACGACGACAAATTCGCGAAGGTGTTCCACGGACCAAAGAGAAAGCCACGGCAACGCGTTTGTCGCCACGACGCGGCCCATTTCTCTTTCGTTCGCTGGACTTTCCATTTTTATTTAAAATATATTCCACCGTATTGTGTTTACGAAATATGATTGTCAATATTCAAATTTTTGAAAAGCTTCAAGCAAAAAATTGTAATAAAAATAATCGCAGCACACGAATCACTAACGAAAATGTGGTTTTAATAGAATCAGTAATTTCGTTTCATTTAGGGATGATGATAAAATCAATATTTTTCAAATTCATTGGTATCAGAAATTAAGTTAAAATATATAGGTATATCCTACTATTATTTAGGTATAGGTATATAATAGTATTTATCATATAGAAATACTGCTTATTAATTTTGTTTGCAAATTAAATTGTATGATCCTTTCTAGAACTTTTGTTCAAGGAATTCTTGTTATAACACCTTCTCTATTTGTTTTTATAGTGGTGATATATGCTATTACAGTATAATATCTGTCTGTGTTTGCATATGACACCTTTTTGCTGTGGGTACAATAATGATTCGTAAAATGAACATCCATGGTTGACATATTCATCTTTCGACACCAGCAGGTATTTATTAAAGCCGCCTTTATTTTTTTGGAAGAGACAAAAGTGATTAACTTACGAATCACGTCTGGAGTTCATTTTAAGAATCATTCCTATATTCGGTTCAGCAATTGCTGATACAAATATAGCGCGATTTTTCTTCTAACCATTAAATTTAGCCTCGAAAGGTGCCATACGTATATCCTGTTTCCGAATCTATCATAATGTACACAAATATTTTCCCGAATTTTTAATTTCTATATCCCAAAAAATTACTTTCTCGTCTAACACGAGTTCCAATATTCTACGATCTGATAATTTTTGTCAATTCGTCATATCGTTCAAACGATATTCGTTGTTTGAATAGTAACCCTATAAAGGATCAGTGAAAACTTGAAGGGTCAGCGTCATGTAAACATTGAAAAACTTAATCATCTTTATTAATTTTTTTAAAGTAAATGTTACATCTTTATAATTCTTTAGAATCTCCTGTAACGCTTTGGAAATACAAAATAAATTTTTTAATCATTTTTATTGACTTCTCATGTTTTCAAACTCGATTTTCTCGTAAACGAAACTTCAAACGAAAGAATGTTATTCTTTTTTCTCGACTTATTTTTGTACGTAGAATCACCCTCTATCCGATAGTACCACCTGTCCGGTAACAACCTGTATATACTTTCAAAGAATGAAATAAAAAAAAAAATTAATTTTTTTGAGGTTTCACACGAGATTGATCTCTTAAATCGCCTGTGGTTGGCAAACAAAACAGTCGGTTGCTATTTTTAAATTCGAAGTTTCTTCCACCGATGGGCAAGAACCACTCGAGACGAGTAGGGTGGTCTCTCCGTGTTATTCGAATTCGATCGCGCCATAAACTCGCATCTATCCTTGGTGTCTTGGAGTCCCCGGCAGTTAAAGTTACGCGTACGTCGTTCGTGGAAAATTTACATGTTGCGGAGACGCCCGGCAGGTTGCATGCGACGGCGCTATATGTTAACCGGCCGCCGACAGCCGGGTTGACATCTGTGTGTACCGGTAAAGTCCTGGACTGGACTGGGCTGGTAGCTCGAAATGGAAATGGCTCTGCAGCGGATAGTGCAATTTAACATTCATTGAAAGAAGCGTTCGGCCGGACAGGCGACGTCTACCTTCCGTGAAACGACCCGCCGCGGAAACTAACCGGCTCTCGTGGCTTCTCTATTTGCTGCGGGGAAGCTCGTTATTCTTCTTGACAATCGCCGGTCTGACCGCGCGCGATAATAAGCGACCGCCCCGAGAAATTATTGCCGCTGTTTAATACTGATTACGCGATCGTTGCGCCCCCCTCCCCCTCCCCCGGACCCATTTCTAACGTACACGCGCCACCGTTGACGTTTCTAACGTGCCATCGGTACCATTAATCCCTAACGCAGGCGAAGAATTCTCGCTACATCTCCATTAAACCCTCAGCCATCACCCAGACTTTCTTTCTCGAACGATACCACGAAGCTTGTTATTTAAATTTGAACGATCCTTAAAGGAATTCACACGTGTTGAGAAACTAGATACGATATCTATTATGCTGTAAGGTTTCTACCTGATAAAATTTAATTGGTAAAAGCAAAAATACACACTTCGAAGGTTTGTGGATTGGAACAATAGACAATACAAGGGGTGCTTTATAGCAAAGTAGAAAATAAGCATTTTTTGTAAATTTTTTATGGAAAACCCATGAGACTTTTCGATACGAGAATTTAGCCCACTTTGTTGTTTATCTTTTGGAGACACACACAGAATTTTTTTAATACATAATAGTAGAAAATGTGGGAGTTGAATAATGATATGTATAGGCTATTTCGAAAAATAGGCCCAGAAGATGAGTTACGCTCATCTGAAACTAAAGAATCGAAATTTATTTTATTTAGTAAGCATTGAGTTATAGCCCGAACTAAAATAAATTCAATATCTTAATTTTGAAAAAATTGGTTGCACTTTAAATCTGAAGTATTAATTTTTCCTTATTTTTTCGACTTTGAGATAAAAAAAAATAGAATAGCACTTCCAATTTTAATATTTCCTGGTTCCAATCGATTAGAAATTTCAAGTTTATTAGAATTTGTGATTTCGAGAATTACCATTATTAGACACTGGGTACCATTTTCCTAAATTCCGTCAAACGGGTTTGTAAACATATTTTGAAGGTTCCAAACTTTAAAAAGATGCCCCAAAAAAGTCAATTCTTTTATTGAGATTAAATGCAATCAATATCGAACAATTTTTCTTGAAAATTTGCAATCTCTTTCCTAAAAACTGTATATTTCTTAACCTACTTATCATAAAAATTTCAAATAAAAATATTTATTATCATACACATAGTAGACCCCAGAGAGGCCTCCAAAACTCGACTACCTCTCGAATAAAAAAAAGTTTTATCAAAATATATATGCATATTAATTTCAAAAATCCTTATACGAGTAACGTGGACCCACGGAAAATTTTATTAAAAATAAGAAATGTCCTGAAGACCCTCCGGGAAAATGTTTCGGTGGTATCCCAGAGGACGCAGGCCGGCAACAGGAAAGACATCAACCATCTATTCCGAGAAAATAGCACCAGGTGTCCTACTGGCCCGGGTGCAATCTACTTCGAATGCGTCGCCACGAATTCACATGCGGACGTGCTTCATGCAAATGTCTTTCTTATCCGTGGCTGCCGCGAAAGAAGAGGCCGGAGCCGCAGCGTTCATTAAAGTTATTAGTTTTGCAAGACCCGACGGTCGTTCCGTTATTCTCAAAGGGTTGCGGCATGCGCGTTTCGTGAATATTTCATGCAGACAGCGGTCTAGAAAAACCGATTTAACCGCATATCAAAGGAGGGACTGGCCTGGGGAGTCGGAATGTCTTCGTGTTCGGTTTGCGCCGCGACCTACGTTCATTTTTCCGAGGCTCGAACGGTAAATCGAAATTTACGTCTTTCCCTCTCTGTGAGCGCGATTCTAAAAGTTGCATGCGGGTTAACCCTTAACCCTGCTCTTAAAATCACACGAAATTTCAATTTACTCGTTAAACAGTCCCAAAAAGGCTTGTTCGAGCGACAAATGCTGTCGAGACTCTTCAAAAAATTAAATTTCACATAGAAAGTGTCTTGGAAAATACAAATTTAGGTACAGATACAATTTTCCATTTTATTTATATAGCTAAATTATTATTAAATGATTTCATAATCCTAAAATAGAAAAAATTTATTTTTAATTAAATATCGTGGTTGAATATATTTCATTTCGAATAAATTTTCTGTTGTACATTAATTTAAAATTAATTTTTCTCGACGCGTAGGATTTGAGATGGATTAAATATCCATTTTATTTATATAGTTAAATTATTATTAAATGGGTTTATACGTGGAAAAAATCTTATTATCTTCCTTTGTTAATTAATTTTTTCCCCCGTGACATTTTGCCATCTCTTAGCTAACTGAAATGTTTCTTCATCATAGAATTGTTATTTCTCCAACTGCTCGAAAATTGAACTGCATGGCATAGTGCGACAGTGTTCCACAGAGGTCGGGATTTTCGTAGCAATAAATATTCTGCCGTCTCTTCTCCTGGTGACCTGGTTGCAGTTGTTCGAAAATAATCTTTTAAATTACTGAGTTCTCTTGAATCGTTCCGTCCTGGTTCTCGTATGTTTCGAGAGCGCGAAAAATTCTCCATTTTTAATTTTGAGACGCGCGTGCATACCACCGAAATCCCGCGGTCCTAATTATAAAGGCTTAAAGTTGCCTGAAACAGCGCGAGGACTTCAACCCGCCGTCGCGATAACTTTATTTGCAAACCGCTATCGTCCCCCGCCCGCGTTCCAGTAATTAGACATTATTCATTTCGACCGGCTCGGTTCGTATGATAATGTAATCCACCGGCGGTAGAGGCGCGGAATAAAGGCGCAGTTTGCGTCGAATCCGGAGTCTTTATTCAAATTCCGCGTCACTCGATTAAGCAGTCGATTTGCTCTGGATTTGCTCTCGCAAGAACTTCAGCGCCTGTGACTTCGACCACGTGCAAATTCGCAGGGATCCGGTCTAATAGCTCGCGCTTAGGCGCGAAGAGGGTAGAAAGAGGACAGGGCGCAAGTCGAGGTGGGAGTAGGTACGGTATACTCATGGGAGGTAGCCTTTCCACTTGGGTCTCATCCCGGTTTCAGAAGAGCTCTCCGGGCTCCATAGCGACCGAATGTCTTTCTCACCTTGACGCAATCTACTTCGAGTACTTACGCGTCCCCACGAATTTCGTATCAGACGAAACTTCCTCGTCCGCGCGGATGGCATTGTCGCATCGGCATCCATTAATATTATTAGCTCGAACCGATCCCGAGTTTCAACCGAGAGTCCTTCTCGGCCATCGTTGCGCACAGATTCCCCCAAAAAACCAGATCCACCTTCGAACATTATCAATATTTCAGATAGGAATGCTATTTGGGGCAAATACAGTGATGATTCGTAAAATGAACGTCTCTTCGGAGCTTGTTTTGCTGAATTTCGACAGCAGATGTTCATACACAGCGATAGCGTTGAGTCTCGAAGTCGCCTATAAAATTTATATATTATATAACATTGAAACAACAGAATTTAATGCATGTGGCGGTACACGTTCATCGTATTTTTAAGAATAACTTTGTAAAGTTAATAAGCTGTGGTTTTTAGTTCACGCTCCCCCAAGTTCAATTTACGAATCACGTGTTCATTACTGTACGTACCTCTTCTAGTACCGATCTGCGTAAGAAGGATCCATAAGGGAGGCAAGATGGGGACGTTGAGGTTCAATTAACGTGATTTCATTTGCAAATAATTATCGATATAGTATGTTCGTTTCATTAGTAAATAATATCTTCTTCAGTACCTGTGTGAATCCAGTCGACATTCTCAACATTGAACCTCCGTCTTTCTGTGAATTAATGCTCCTCGTTGAGAACATATTTCTCTAGAAAATTCAAGAAATTATTTGCTTGTAGCTAATTAACCCTAAAGTAACATAACATGTTATTGGAAAAGTATTGAGTTACTTTCAAGAATTGCAAAACATATTCTCTGAAAATATAAAATATGGTACAGCATTTACATGGTTTCGAATCTCGTGATATTTAGTTTCTCGGGCTGCTTATATATTTTTACCTAAGTTGCGGCGTCAAAAGGGTAGAATTGTGCCGAAAATGGTCCGTGGGCTAATGCGGAGGTACTCGAAGAAAGTCTCGCGTGGCAGATAATCGAGTTTGGAAACATTCGTTGATGCTCAGTTGATGAGCACGCGTCCCCTCTGCGAGCGATTGTTTTAATAAGCAATAACGTTTGCCGCGGCCTGGGGAAAAAAAGAAGCGAATAATAGTGGGCACGAAGTGGTAAAGCGGGCGAGACAATGGCGGGAGCTCGACCGTCGCAGCCCTTTTCACTTTAAAATTGTCGGCAAAAGGGCACGACGACGGGCGCGCTCCTCCGCGTGGAAGGTCAACGGCGGTTACCCGCGTGTGTCGTTAGCAATTTAGGCTCCCTTTCTCTGATTTTTCCCCTCTGTCTGTTCACCCCTTTGCGTGGTTAGCGAGACCGAAAAAAATTTAAGTGAATTGCCGGTCTCCGTCGGCCGAAAGATATGACCGATATACATTTCGTCAATCGTGCGGCAAATGAAATGGCAAACGATGCAATTTCGTTGAAATGTTTGGCTGAAACGAACCCTCCCCCCTCTACCCCTCCCTTCGTGCGTGGGTTTTCACTTCCTCCATCGACATTTTCGTTCACGCTTTAACGACCGTGCTGGGAAAAACTTCCTCCCGTCGACGACTTTCGCGACACGATCGGCTGCAAATAATACGCGAGTTATTCGCTGCTCGAAAAAACGTGTCGAGCAAGGAATTGTGAAGCCTCTTAGGGGACAGTATACGCGAGTAAAAATGTTAGATCCGTTCGTGAATGAAATTTTATGTTTCGTAGTGGTATATGTGGCGATACTTCCAGCGCTTGCCACCAGAGGGCCACGCTCAATCTTTATCTCTCTCGCAAGCACTCGACTGGTCAACAATTTTTATATATACACGCCTCGATTGACTACTGAAATAGTCGATTTTCTCATTTAAACTCGTTTCTACAACATTAATTAAAATAAATGGAACTAATAATATTATATCTCAAAGATGACAAAGTTCTCTTGTCTCTCTCACAAGCACTCGACTGATCTTACATACGCTCTTCGATCAACTATCGAATGTTTTTTCTTTCCTCCTACAATACACATCCCTAAATTAGAATTTGAAGAAACATTAATTTTACAGAACGAACGTAAAATTTTGATTGGTTAATCGCGAATAAAATTTGCTAGACTCCGGGTCTCACCGAGCTTTCCCACGTTGGAATAGAATCCATCAGATCGTTCAATGGTTAATATCAAAAGCTTCGGTTTTTCGTCGACGGTTTTTTTTCGATCGAATCTGTTTGCTTGTTCTTAAGTGGATCGTCCCAGCCGGGCGAACGAGATTAAAACAGCCATGCTACGTGGCAGGAAATGGCGGTATTGTGTCTAGCAACCCCCCTATTCGTCAGCTTCCGGCCAGCAATGTTTCGTCTGTCTTGCAAATTGCGCTGCGAATTTCGAGGGTACCTGGCGTCAGCAGCAGGTGGCCACGCACCTGGAAACGTGGCTGTTTTGCACGATTGTCTCGTGTTCCATCGAGAACGGTATCAAGGGATTCGTGTACGAAATATACGACGCGTACACTCCCCGCGAGATCCTGTTTGCTTCGTATCGCTTACGTTGAACAACCCCCGGTGCACTGCTTCAAACCCACCTAAATATCGCGTGTACGTCTTCTGTGTATAGTGAATTATGCTTCGTGAACCCCGATCGAAGGACTATTTCGCGTCCTTGCCTTCGAAATCGAGTAGCTCCGTAGTTGGGTATTTATCGTGTACACAGAGAGTCAGTTTAGCGAATATATTACCGAGACTGAACCCTCGTTTTATCGCTTCGGATTTTATTGTGACAATCGAAATAGAATTGATCGATAACCATTGCGCGACCAATCGGGATACGAAGAAATTCTAACTTGAATTTTAATCTCAAGTGTTTACTGCAAATATATAATAATAATAATTATATATAATAGTGTCATTTACTCGTTATAGACTGAATTATAAAAGCTAAAATTCCAGTCATTGCTTTTACGATTCTCGAAATTTTCACATTGTAATCCGTTAATGATAAGCCAGAATAAATGACTAAAATATTTGTATTGAAATTTAATAAAAGAAGGGTACATTTTTACTATGGAATATTTCATTTTATATTTTGCTATTATATTGAATTCGTTTCGAGACTATGATTTGTCTTCCGTTAGTCGAGACTCCGTTTCCGACGGTTTATAAATAATCTTCGATGACGCTGACCGAATCTTATCATCGCTCACGAATTTCGGGATGGACACGGCCCTGGCATTCCGCGAACTTCGGGAAACTCGGTTGGCTATTTGCGATTCGCATTTGCTCGACCGACGCGTCGTTGACAACAGCTGGCAATGAACAGGTGATGAACTTTGCCGTAGCATTAGCTTATTACCGAGAAATATTCGCGTCGTAACGACCGACTTCGTGGAAATTGTCCACCCGTCGTTTTAATAAATGATCGACCGCGTTACGGTCGAATCTGGGATTCGTGGAATTTCCATCTTCGAGAAACACGGCTCCCAGGAACTCCAATCCAATTATCAACGGTGTACGAGCCTTGCGTGTTTTTATTTTCAACGAAGATCCTCGAAGAACGAAACTTGCTATAGAATTATGAATTAATTGAATAGAAAACTCGATACAGTTTTATGCTTGACAATCGTTAGACTGGGATACAGTAATCTCCATTTTCAAGCGTCAGTTATTACCCCGAGTTCAAGCAACGAAATTATCCCCTACCGAACACACGCAATTTTTATTTCTTTAGCACGAGCGATTGATGAGATTTTACAAATAAATGTACAATAATATCAGGTTCTGATGTTTATCTTTATTTATGCATCACGAATTTTTGAAGCTCATCGATTAATTTGACAATTATCGCGGAGTAAAAACAGAATTCTTTTTTATAACTTCTAATCATCCTTTTTTAGATAAATTAAATTCGAATAAAATTTGTTTAATTATACATTTTTTTGCTTCTCTTTATTCCAAAGAATTATTACCAAAAAGTGACTATACCCACTTAAGATCATTGGCAACACTTTTCCAATTGCTTTTATATCCTGAATTCTTCCACAAAAAATTCTGACTTTATAATTAAAAATTTCAAAATACATTTGTAACGTGAACGAAATACCTATGTATTCCCAAAAGTGTTGTTATTAGTGTCGTTTATACGATTTCTTTGTTTCTCGAATATACCGTTGTCCCATTTGTCAGCCACGTCGCATAAAGTTTCCCTTTTCATCGGATGCAGTGCGTCCACTAACCCAATTACCGAGGTTTCAGCTCTGTTCTGGCTAATAAAACTGGAGATGACATTGGATAACAAGGTGACCCTTAGTGTGTTAGCCGAAGATGGACCTCATAAAGCATCACTCACTCTCATGGGGTTCTCTTATGGAGTCCATCAGAGAAACTCATCGAGTCAGGACAATCTTATATTCGTCTGTTCGGCAAGGGAAAGTTCGCGTCCTTGTTTGATAGACATATTCTCGCCACCAGGGACTGTTCTGATTTTCTTAAAACTGCCACAGCTTGCAAATTTTTGCAGTTTACATATATATGTCGTCTAGGAAAATTGGTTGCCTCTTTCAAACAATATTTTCCTCTAAACTTTCTCCTTCTTAACATTAAAAACAACGTTTAAGGTGCTCGAGTACTGGATTTTTTGTACTGAAGGTAATTTCAAGGTTACATCATTAATAAAAGTATATGTAGTTTTCTAAACAAAGTTTGCCCATATAGAGTATCTTTTTTATATTGTCAAAACAACTTATGGAACTTGCAGTTTACGTATTTCCACGCAGTATCGAGCAAATAATAATGCGGAGGTTGAATAAACTTCTCAAACGTTGAACCTAAATGATCTTCCGGCGCACTAGATGCAAATGACAAATGTTTCAATTAGCACGAAATGAAACTGTTTGGGACTGTGGTTTTGTGTAAAGTATACATCTGATAAGTTGCCTCGATGAAAAACTGTTGCAATGACACATATTCTCTTTTTGTAGAATTTGTAGTTGTTCTGTTTAAAGATATGAGATTAATAATATTTCTAAGAAAAACATTTCTCAACAAATTATTCTTATTATTAATTACTATCATCTTGTGAAACTTCAGTTGATTTCAATCACTGCTGATTTATATGCATTCTAATTTGTATTCTCGATATTCACATTATTATTTCTGAAATATTGAACGATCCCTCCATTTTTTTTTTTTAAATCGACGTTCAAATTTAATTCGTTTCGATCATTGTGTCGTTTCATTATCGAAAGACTAAAATTTGTCTTCTGCTCTCGACCGAGGCTCCATTTTTAATAATTTGTATCGTCGCGGAAATAAAACATTCCACTGTTTAACTACGTAGTATTAATCTGACACCGCCGGATGGCTTTTCTGCGAACGCGATAAAATTAAAATTTATTAATTGCAATCCACCGCGACCGTACAATTTCACGTTTAAAACGAAACTTGATACGTCGGGACCGGCCGTTTTACTTCGAAGCTCAACCATGTCGGGATCGTGAAATTTTATACCGCCCCTAATTACAAAATAGTGACACGTCCCCGCTCAATATTATATGCACAGAAAGTCGTATCTCAACGAGTAAGTGGAATTTGTTAAAAAAAAAGTGTTCGATACTCATTTCTGATCGCGAAATGTCTCTCCGCGCTGTTCTTCCAATTTTACAAAAAGATCTAAAATAATAAAAATTGAAAGGCCAATAAAAAAACAAATTTAAGCTACATTGAAAAATACTAATTTTTTTACTTTACTGATTGTTACTGTCGAGAATTCATATATTTTGTTTCTCCATTAGTTTATGTATTATACAGGGTGTTCGGCCACCCTTGGGAAAAATTTTAATAGAGGATTCTAGAGGCCAAAATAAGAGGAAAATCAAGAATACCAATTTGTTGATGAAGGCTTCGTTAAAAAGTTATTAACAATTAAATTCAAAAATTTCAAATCGTTTTGGAAAAATTATTTTCGGTTGCGGGGGTCAATTACAATCATTTTTGGTGAATACACATACCTCCGAAATCCTATCCACTTTCTAGAAAAAAAATTCGAATAAGTGCTGAAAGTTTTGGGTGAAAAAAAAAACTTTCGAATCGTTTTAGAAAAATTATTTTTAATTACAGGGATCAATTGTAAGCATTTTTGGTCAACAGACATACCCCCGAAATCCTACTCAGTTTCGAGAAAAAAATTCCTTACCGAAAATATAATCTGAGGCCTGAAATGCTTGCCCGAATTTTCATGTGAATCTTTAAAACGTCATAACTTCTGAACGGATTGGACGATTTCAATGTTTAAAAAAGCAAACTACGCGTATTTTGATGGAGAATATGTACAAATCGGAAAAATATTCGAAAAGTTGGTCTTTAACCCCGCAAAATGAGAAAAACCCCATAAAAATGGTCCAATTTTCAAACAGCCATAACTCCTACAATAGCGAATATATTTCAATGAAACTTTTTTCTGAGGTAGAGCTCATAGGTACCTACAAAAAGTATTAGACAACTTTTCTGTAGGGCGTCAAACAAAATTACTAAAAATGAAAAAGGAATTTTTAAGAAAAATCGACAGGGGGTAGGTGCCTAAATTTTTCGATTAAAAAAAAAATTTCAAATCGTTCTGGAAAAATTATTTTCGTTTGCAGGGGTTAATTACAATCACTTTTGGTGAATAGACATACCCCCAAAATCCTGTGCATTTTCGAGAAAAAAATTCAATACGTTCGGAACTTTAAACGTTAATAACTGTTTAACGAAGCCTTCATCAACAAATTGGTATTCTTGATTTTCGTCTTATTTTGGTCTCTAGAATCTCCCATTAAAATTTTTCCCAGGGGTGGCCGAACACCCTGTATATACTACTGTCCATAAGTATTATCTTCGAATTATTATCGTGGAAAAAAAGTCGTACAATAATCATCTTGAGGTCACTACAGAGGTTGAACTCTCTACTTTCACGTGCTACGTGCTATTTTCTTGAAGTACCATCTACGCTAGAAAACGAGTAAGAAGACGATCGTAAATTCGAAGATTAAAGTTTCTTTCTTTACAGTGACTTCTTTAAAGTATAAATACGATTTCTCTTCGTTGTTTTATCGAACTTCAAGATTGAAATACCCATCGATCGAATCTGCTATGTGGGACCCACTTCAGGACTAAATTCTACACATGAAAACAATAAAAAAATTTCGTATACGTACTATTCGACCTTGTTTTTTAACCATGACGAGTTGTATAATTATTTTGAAAGATATTAATTAATAAACTGTGCTTATTTCTCTTTACAAATTGAACTCGAACAATTCCTGGACAAATGAAAAGGGTAAGACAGTCAATGATAAAATGTCTCCAGGCCTGTGTTCAAATGCAAAGAGCTCATTTCGAGCATTTGTTGTGACGATTAAATATAGTGTTAAAGAAGAAACTCGCCATAACTCGAAAACAAGCTGGAATAGGACATACGTTTATATGAACTTCTTTTTATCGTTTTCGTGCATAGAATCTAGTTCGAAATATCAAAACATTTAAAATTCGAGGCTTTCGGGGGTTGCAAGGTTGAAATAATGATCGAAACGATTGAAATGTCGGTGGTCTCGAAAACTCGGGGGCCATTTGAAAGCTGAAATTCGAATGGCCGATTAGTCGGACAGCTACCCTACGTACTAACGCGACGCGATTCGCTGCACATCCGGTTTTAGGAAGGGTAATCCAGATCGAAAGTAGATGACGAACAGCCGTCCCTTTGATTGCTTTTTTTAGGCGAAGTATTCACGTGTCCATGCGGCGATATAGAATCGAGGATTAAATCAATGTACCGTGCACGCGATATGAGTCCACCGGAACGTATGTAATGCGTTCATGAACGCCGGCAAACCAGCGGCGCGGATCCCGTAGATTTCAAAATTTGTTTTGTCGTGGATGCTGGCCAGAAATATGCTGGCCGCTGCCCGCGATAATAGAGAGGGAATTACGCGAGACGGTTATTTTAATTCCCGACTATGGAAAAGCCTGAAAGGTATTTATTATTATTTATCGTTCCGTCGGAGGTGAACTGTTGTTCCGAACGATCGAGAGAAATTTCCGTGCGCGGCAGGTAATTAAAAGTTGTTTAGTTGTTTCGCTGTTAGACGCGAAATTAAGAGCGCCGGGGGTTTGAAATTTATGCGGGGACTTTTTTTCGTTTTTTTTTTTTTTTTTTTGCTAATCTGTGAAAATTTGATAGCACCTCCGGAGGTCTCTGGACAATTCGCCATTTTTGGTCCACTTTTTGGCAACTCGGAGGCAAAAGTTTCGCTCGAAAATAGTATACTAGATTCAACGAAAATATTTCGAAACCATGTACAATTTCCCAAAAAAATAATTAAGAATGTTTCAGATTCTTGTAACGTTGATAAAAAACCTAAATTTGTGACTACTGAGGTCCGAAAAATACTACTCGGATTATTTAACGCGATGACATTTCGAATTTTAAGTATCCTTATAAACGAATATAATATTATGTAAAATTTGTTTTAGCCTGTCTCTTCAACTTTGCTTTCTGTGCGTGTTTGATGAATCCGTAATTATTGTAAAATAAAACAATAATTCGTACAAATTTCACCGTTGTTAATAAATATGTTGAAATTAATTGGCGTTGAACAATATTTGAAATTCAGTCGCGAAGTTTGCGGTTATTCTACTGGCCTGTTGCATTATGATTTACATAAATGTTAAACATCGCAGCTTCCGTTGTCGACCGCATATTTATAAATCTCCGTCGGTTGAAAAGTTATCGAGCGTATCGGAAACCGCACTTTGTTACGTGTAAATGGAATTAATATTATTCAATTAATAACGCGCTACAATATTATTCAATTAGTTTATTATTCAGCGATTGTATAATTAAGGTAAAACGACCGCGAGAGCGTTTAGTATCCTGTTCTCCAAGAATCTAGATCACTTAGATCCATTCGGGAGGCAGAAAATTTTTAATTTCCAAAAAAATAAATACATTTTCCAATAACTCCATATCCCAGAGACATAAAACAAATGTGAGTTCGATCAATTAATTCTCTAATAGCTAAATTTCCAATTGGCAACATTAAACACTTTCTTTACAAACCCAACGGGAAAGCTTGTAAAGTTAATATCTCCTTTCTTAAAAAATGTAAATTACAAAACTTCGTTGTAGCTATTTTTCCTCGCTCTTGTACATAGACCTGTATACATACATGGGAAACATTTTAATGGGAGATTCTAGAGGCCAAAATAAGACGAAAATCAAAGATACTAATTTGTTGATTAGGGCTTCGTTAAAAAGTTATAGAAACATTTCCGGCCACACAGTGTATTTTCGGTAAAGAATTTTTTTCTCGAAAGTACGTAAGATTTCGGGGGTATGTGTATTCACCAAAAATGATTGTAATTGAACCCAGCAACTGAAAATAATTTTTTTAAAACGATTCGACACTTTTCATTTTCGCCGAAAAATTTAGGCACCTACCCCCTGTCGATTTTTCTTAAAAATTTGTTTTTGATTTTTAATAATTTTGTTTGACGCTCTACAGAAAAGTTGTCTAATACTTTTTTGTAGGTACCCATGAGCTCTACTTCAGAAAAAAGTTTCATTGAAATATATTCGCTATTGTAGGAGTTATGGCTGTTTGAAAATTGGACCATTTTTATGGGGTTTTTCTCATTTTGCGGGGTTAAAGACCAACTTTTCGAATATTTTTCCGATTTGTACATATTCTCCATCAAAATACGCGTAGTTTGCTTTTTTAAACATTGAAATCGTCCAATTCGTTCAGGAGTTATGCTGTTTTAAAGATTTGCATGAAATTTCGGGCAGACATTTCTGGCCAGAATTTATATTTTCGGTGAGGAATTTTTTTCTCGAAAGTGCGTAGGAATTCGGGGGTATGTCTAATGACCAAAAATGATTGTACTTAATCCCTGAAACTGAAAATAATTATTTTAGAACGATTTGAAATTTTTCAATTTCGCCGAAAAAGTCCACCTTCCTGAATTTTTTTTTCGAAAGTGGGTAGGATTTCAGGGGTAAATCTATTGACCAAAAATTATTGTAATTGATCCCTGCAACTAGAAATAATTTTTCCGTGAATGCTTTGAAATTTTTTAATTTAATTTTGTTACTAACTTTTTAACGAAGCCTCAGTCAAGAAATTGATATTCTTGATTTGCGTTTTATTTTTCCCAGAGGTGACCAAACACCTTGTATATAGTTTCAAACGCTTATTATTAGTAATTTGATTATGTCAGTGTCGATCAGTAAAAGTCGTCGACAGTAGTGAACTTCGTGTGGAAAATTACGAAAGTACGAAGGCACGCGATTCGAAACGAGGAGTGGAAAGGATAAAATCGTTCTGCCGGAAGGGGCCAAAGAGAGCAGAGTAATAATTATCGTGGCACATCGAGCCCGATTTAAATCAGAGCTCCTCGAGACCTGGCCAGAAGCGGGGGGGCTTGGTGGTTTACCTTTGGTACATCGTATCTATTTTATCACACACGTACAGAGAACCACCGAGGCTCTTTGATGTTCGGCAAGACTCTTAGCGCGAGGTTGATGGAGGGCTCGATGAAACGATGCACGGAAAGAGGGAGGAGGAAAGACCGAGACAAGAAGAGGATCGACGACGCCGCTGAGAAAAGATACGAGACGTACGAGAAAACAGCGAGCTACGATGTTCTAACGCTTCCTTTTTCGATCACTTAGGACTCGGAAAATTTTCATGCCTTTGAGCCACCTATCTCCGTCTACTTCCTTCTTTGCCACTGTCCTCTTTTCTTTTGTTCCTTTTTCTATATTCTTTCCTTTTTCTACCAGTCTGACCGACCCCACCTTTTCTTTCTTCTCGCGAGGATCATCGTGTAGCCGGTTTCCTTTGAACCTCCTAATTCGCTAAATTGTTATTCTATAAAAGACGAACTTCCGCCTTCCTTCGCGTCTAAATTCCCGCCGCATCGCCAGGATGAAAAAGAATTGTTGATGACGCCCTGGAGAGCTAAACTACGTCTTCGAGGCTTTCTCCGAGTTCTCTGGTGCTTTGATCTACCGAAAATTATATTCGCTGCGTCCGCCTTTTTGCACCCGAGAACCATCGACATTATTATTAATTTTGTTACCGCGCCGATTCGGAAAACTCGTTACGCGTCTTTCATCGGGCTGCCAAGTAGTGCGAGCCAAAAGCCCAATTTATCTCGAGGCGGTGGATTCCTAGACCAGATGATGACACGCAAAACTGTTCTCTGACTATTGTGAAATAAAATAATTTTACTAATGTAAAATTTATTTTTGTTAACGCCTCACGTTGAAATATCACGTCGATTGTTGTTTAAATATCGTGTATTAATTAATTTTCGTCCACTAAAATTAATTTGCCCCTTTCTAAACAAAATTCTGACCATGGAAAGTCGAAAAGTTTGAATAGAGCTGCAGCGTCACTTCGCGCGCTCGTCGCCAGAGGGCTACGCTGTTGTTTCTCTCGCAAGTGCTCGACCTATGAGTATATATACACTCCTTGACTAAGCACACAATGTCTCCGGGCGTCTAAGACAGTCTAGGCAATGTTCTCGAAACTTTTAATCGTAGAAAACAATCGACATCCTTTGGGTCCATCATCCACCCCGGGCATCGAAATATAATTCGCGGTGTGCTCGTCTTATTAAAACGACGACAGATTAAATTCCCAAGGGGGAGTTTCGTGGCACACAAGGAATCGTGCAAAATCCCATTTTCCCCAACGACGTGGGAGGGGGGAGAAGTGGAGGCGAATAATTATGCGGGAAAGCACGCGCGCACACCAACATGTTCGGGATCTCAATGACCCGTTCGAAATGGGACAGAATTCACCGCGTGCCGCGCGTCTTTGAGCCGATCTTGAACTATATACACAACCAGTGCGCGTGATTGTCGGTGGATCGACGATTTAACAAGACATTTCTCCGAGTGTGAGTTATCGTTTAATGAACGCCTCTTCGACTTCGGGACGCTGAAGCACCCTAGAGTTCTAGTGCAGCATGCGGACCTGGCCTTGCCACTCGAGCTAAGGGCTGCCAACCCCCGATTCCCTCTATCTCTCTTCATCCAGCTTCGGCTGTCTCCGCGTTACTGCCCCTTTCCGCAAGCTCCGCACCCGGAGCCTTGCCCGTTAACCGTTAGCTCGAGGAGAGGAGTCCGTGATAATTTGTACAGGAGCGAGAAAGAACCCCCGGGCACCCCCAGGCCCCGGTTAGACAGAGACGGAAAGAGAGAGAAAGAGAAATTTGAGTTCTTAGCGTTTGATTCGTCAGCACAATTAAACGAATTAATAGGCGTTGCTTGGCTCGTTCAACTCCCTTTCCACGGACGCTCTCCTTAATCTCTCCCTCTTTCTCTCCCCCCTCCCTCCTATTCCTTCTCGTCCTACACCGACATTGCTGATTTCAATCCCCCGCCACTTCACCTCCTTCCACTACAAGTCCGATAACAATCAAAGTTTGCTTGGAAATGTACCGATTCCCGCCGCCACAAATGGCCATCCCGGCTAACCGAAAAACTTGACGCGCCTCCGCTTCCACCGATACAGCCGGAGGAGGGGAACATTCTCGCGTAACAGGTTCGAAAAATCGATTTCTAGTCGCGGTGTTTCAAAAACCCGATTCGCGAGAATAATCCATCGAGCTGTTTTGCGAAACGTCGAACAGTAGACGCGTCTTGAAACTTTGTCGGGAAAACTTTGAACAGAAACCTCTTTCTCGAAACCGCGGTCTCCAAATTCACGTTTAGGATGACTCCGCAAAGTAATCGATCGATTCTTCAAGCACAGCTTTTTATTCGTTATTTCTCCACGGATTGAACTTAAAGTTTTAATTCTAGTTTTTATTTATAAAAGAAACAACTGTCCTTCGAATGCTATAAACTTTTGATTTTTCAGTTTTACGTGCAAACGCAAATAGGGGTTGTATCTTCGAAGAGATTAACAAGATTCTACGTTAATTAATAAATAGAAAAAGTCGATATAAAAGAATTATTTTCAGTAATTTAAATATCGCTTCTTATATCTTCCAAGAAGGTAAATTTAAATTAACGATAGTTTTTCTAAAAGAAATTCTCAAATATTAGATACTTTTGAATCTGTGAAAAATAATTTTTAAAACATAAATTTCTTCGAAGAACATTTTGTAATCCTTACAGAAATGTCCCCAAAAAATTTTTGTTTTTGCACGCGAAGAGAATTCGCAAATTATTTTACTATTATGAAAGATGTAGCCGCTCAAAAAAAAGGAAAACACTGTTTTTATTCGTCATCTGTTGATAATTGAGAATCCATGGCGTTGAAAACATTGTGTTTTCGAGCGCGAATGTGTGACAGTCGCTTGGCGCAACCCATGCACGTTGCACCGGTTGTTCGATGACGTTCCCGATGCAATTACGCCGCGCTCCGAGCTGTCCATCAAAGTCACCATACGCACTTAATTATAATAATATTTATAATCGTACGTTATTACTGACGTGTTTAGTATATCTCGTTGAACGCCATGAAATACGCCACTCGAAATATTATCCGCGAATATATTCCGGCAGTTCTGCATTGATCTGTCATATCCTTTCGCTATAAGGATTCACGCCATTCTGTGAATTGTCGTTACTCGAAAACGTTTCATCCGTCGTGTTGCATTTTTCGACGATATATCGCCGCGCATAACCACCGAAATCTGTCACGTTGATTTTTATTATTTTTCCCCGAAATCGACCGTTTCGGTGTTTTCGCGCCGTTTGTTTGTTCCTTTCTTTCCCCATTGACTTCGATGTTTGTAATGCCACATAGTTTTCCTATCTCTGTGAAATACGACCTGATATCCCACATGAATATCTCCCGCTCGATCGTATTTCAGAAACAAGTATTATCGCGCGTCGTCATCAAGGAAACACAAGGTTTATACTCGTAGATCTACGCACTACCCGCAATACCAGTTCTTTAACATGATATTATTCTTCAAACAAAATTATACGTATCTATTTAGAAAAACTAAATCGACCTTCGTAACTCGGAAAGCTCGCAAATAAAAAACAATAATTTACGTGCACCTCGTAGCTAACTAAAAGTTGTGTAAATTTCTGTTATTAAACTTTTTAGTGCCTTCAATTATTTACGAGATATTTCCCTGGACATTTATGGACGGACGTATATTCGCATTAAATGTGCACTGGGAGAATTATCCAGTAAATATTCCAGTGGAAAAATAGGGTAAAAATTATCCTCGAGTTGATCAAGTTTGGAACGTTAAGTTGTTACCGTATGCAAATTTTTACATTAATAAAACCTAAAGATTCCCAATAACAACAGATAAATTTCATTTAAAAAGTCAGGTTGTTCCTTCCTTTGCTACAAGATAATTCCTATCTAGCGTTAACAAACATCTTTATCGAGACCACGTATTAGTTTTTCGGTTGATTTAACGAATTATAGAACGCATCTGTTATCGATTGGCCGGGGCTACGTGTTTGCAGAGAGTTTCCCGGACCCGCGCACAAAATGGTAAATGTATTTATGTTGTCCGGTCTACCCAGACGCCGTCCGCAAAGGATTAAGTACTTCAATATGGAGTCGATGAGTGGCGTCGATACCTAATCGCGCCAATCCCATCAGCAGCTGGGTATCGATTCGGTATTGTTTAGCCGTCACCGACGAAACGCCGTGTTCCGCGGTGACAATTTTTACCCTGTCGAAAAAGCTCTCGACGTAGCACGTTTCCGGTCGCGTTGTTAAGGGGTGGGTGTAGAGACGGATGACGGTTAGAATAATTCGATGTTTTGAACGCGATAAACTCCGGGCGAGAAGAACCGGGGGTAAGGGTAAAACGTGGTTAAGAATTTCACAGGCGTGGTCGTCGTTCTCCGATGTAGACGCCGAGAAGACACCCCGGAACTAATATAGGCGAAGGCGACTCCATGTAGACACAATCTAATAGAGTTCGTGATCTACATAACGGATCGCCGGCATCGGAATTAACTTTTACGCATTAATATGTACCGTGCGGAGCCACCCCGGAGCCTTCACGGACGACGGCCCGGGAGAGGACGCGACGAAATTTGTCAGGATAATGAGGGACGCGAGCAACTTGTTCTCTAATTTAGTTGGAAAGTGTTACGGTCCTTGCAAGAGTGTCGTTAATAATTCCGGGCGTCGTTATCCGTGACGCCTACGCGTCCGCCGAAATAGAACTTCCAAGACACACCGGGAATGCTTTTGCATATTGCGCGCACGTAACGGGGCGACGCCCCCGCATGACTGCGGGAATATGATACCACTCAAAATTCCGTCGCGACCAAGATTTCATTCCGCGATCTTTCCGCGACGTTCGCTGATATTCCTCCGGGGATTCTGCGAGCGTCGAAGCCCGGGGATATTGCGACCGCCCGGCTGGGTGGATTGGGGGTGGCTTCGTTCCGACGACGAATAATCATCGTCAAGAATATGGCCGGCGTATTTCGAGTCGATGTCCAACTAAACGTCTTTTATTCTGTACGAAGAAAAGTCTCGTCCTGGGCCTGCTAGTAGACCAGTGGTAGTGAACGCTTGCGAGAGACACGAGAGCGTAGCCCTCTGGCGGCGAGCGCGGGAAACTCGTCAATTCGTTGTTAACACTTTGACTACCGCGTCGCCTATATTTGGGTGATAGGATTCACTATTATGAAACTAGAGAACTTAATTTTCAAATTGAGAAAGAAACTTTAGGTTATATTATACAGTTTTGATGTGGCAATCGCCGAAGTTTCTGTGAATAATTGTATTGCTCGTTGCGCGTTGAACGTTCAGACAGTACTATTTACGATCTTAAAAGCTTGGAGTTATTTCGAGGTGATCGAAATCCTCGAAGTAGGAGTGGTGATTTCAGTTAATCAGAGAAACAACTGAAAAGGGAACGCGACGAGCGGTACGTAAGATGAGAGAACGTTCTGCGGCCCCGATAAATATCTGCGGAGAAGAGAAAGGAGCCAAGAGGGAAAAAGGACGAAGGGAAAAACGGAATTCCCTTTACGCCGAGGGTAGCCACTGACTCAGCTGGGCTTTCACGTTCTGGACATAATGAAACGGGACCCCTGATGTCATTTGGCCTGGCTTTCTCTCGGCGTCAGGGTGGTTTTCTAAGACGACGAGGATCTGTACACGTGGAGGAACGCACGTAGCGCGGCACTTTTCGAATTAACTAGCCGACTCGTCTTAGTTAAAACTCCAGCGTCCGTGAGAGGGCCGAGAGAGGTCGTGGGAGGAGGGTGGGAAGAGGCTGGCCAGGAAGAACGAGATCCCGGAGACCGTTGTGTGGGTAGTTGAAGGAGAGGCTTGTCCGTGGTTGTAGCCGCAATTCTAGGACCAGAGCGTGACAAACTCGCCCGGAAACGCATGAAACTCGGCCCGTGCTGCCTCCCTCTCGCGACCACTTTATCCCCCCGTTCCGGTGCTCTTTGCAAAACCGTATAGGCATCCAGCTGTTGCCCGTCCGACGTCCCTGTTGCGAAATCCAGCAAAAAGTTTCTCCCCGTGTCGGTTGTTTTTTCTTCGTCGTCCGAATTTCGAAGTTCTTACTTCCGCGGCGTGAGACCGTCTACTCGCGACGCACGGTGTTTCAAAACCGACCTCCGACTGCAAAAAAAAACTACAAATTAAACAAGAAAGGTCGTATTATCGTTTATTATGACCTTGCAATACTATTCACTTTATAAATTTCAAACGTTCGTAACGACAAAAATGAATTATCGTATTCATTTAGCAATTTTAAACGTCTTGTTCGACTTGAAAGTTACAATCTTTGGGCTTTGAAGGTTTCATTTATTTAATAAATATATCTTCAATGTCAACCAACGAACACCAATAATTTGAAAAATTGCTTTCTGAAATCTCATTTTCCTTTGCAACGTCTCGAGCGGTAATATCCAACTTTTTCTCGAATCGAATAGCCATTTGGATAGAAAATGGCTGCCAGAATTGATTCCATCGTACAAAATGAACGGTCCCCGTCTAATACGTGGATCATCGAGAGGCACGTGCTTCGCGTTTATAAGACGCGATCTCGTTAAAGAATTTCAGTGACCCGCAGCGTGCTTGCAAACAGAATCCGAGCAAGCTTGTTAGGAACGTCTGCGGCAACGCGAGCACACGGGATAGAGGGAAACCGTATTAGCTAATACGAGACGAGATTTGAAAATACATGGGTTCGTGCAATGCGGGAGGATCAAAACAAAGTTTTCTCGTTTATCCTAAAATTTCTACCGATCGTAAGTTTGCATGCTCGCTCCTCTGTACGTGTATATTGTCGAGCAGGGAACGACACCGTGTTTTTCTACTCCCCCAAGTAATCCAGATAACAAAGTTCCTCTTAATCTAGCCTATCATCGCGCCAATATCCGCTGACTGCGTCCCGTACCGCCGTTTCGATATTTCCTTCGACGAGGAGGCTCTGTTGTTGATCGTATTACTCGCTCCCAAGAAAAGATATTGCGGAATAGAAAGTCTTATCGGAACTTCTTACCTATTAGTTCCTAGACACGTGCACGCGATTACCGCTGCTCGATGTATTTTCTTCTCGTCCTTTGCAATCTTTCTCCAGTCCATCGTGTACTAAATTATATCGTGACACGCTTCTCGAAATTTCTATTAGTCGTTTAGTTTAAATTCTTAACGTAAATCACAAAATTACAATAGACTGTTTATCTGTAAAAGTGTATTCTGTTTGATGGGATAATGTTTCATTGTTTATTGAATTCTTTGAAATAGAATGTACTGTGCTAACGCGGGAAGAAGGCTAGTCTATGTTTACATCCTTGCTGTGGTATCTACTGTCTTCGACCAATAATGGCGAACGAAGACAGTGAGGAGTAGTAGACAGGTACTAGAGTGAGGATGTCAATACAGCGTAGCCTTCTTTTCGCCTACGCACAGTACATATGTCTGTAAATGCTTCTCATCCTTCTGACCGACATAGAAAAGAAAATATGGTGAATTATGTTATTCATTTTCATCACCTTTACGACGGTTCTCGAATATAATGAAGTCAAATAAGGAAGAATTTAGCTAATGCCTCGGGATCTAAAATTGATGAGCAATTTTCCCGAAGGAAAATGTTGTTGAAAAGGAGCTTTTCTAGATCTTTGATAACAGAAGTGAAAGAAATTAATTCCCAAGTTAAGACGTTGAAGAATATAAACTTAGATAGTTTACGATGGTCTAAAATCAAAATTTTAGTCTTGCAGAATATTATACGGTTTTTATCTAGCAGCGAACCTGTTAACGAAATATGGAAAAGGGTTATTGACGCAAGGGTTAAAGAACCACGGAGACGCGAGGAGAGAAGCGGAGCTAAGAAGGAGGAGAGAGTCTACTCGCTTCATGGCGGCAAGAGGTCGATGTCGAGCAACCTTTTTCACCTCGATAAAGCCCTGTCGTCGAAGGTGGCCGACGAACACGATCCTTCAGACCCGGGCTAAACCCCCTTTATAACCTCTCCGCCTCTATTCTCGTCTCGCTCTTTTGCGTTTCGCGTTCCCTGTCCGCGATGGAGGAGGCGCGCACCGCCGAAAACGGAAGCTCGCGCGTCGTGGAAATAGCAAAAGCGTAGGAGACAGGATGATAGAGAGAAAGTGGAGGATGTGAGAGAGGATCGGGTAGAAGCGGGCGAGGAACAGACGAAACGGTGAACGACAGAGAAGGCGGGGAGCAAACCGGGGTCAGGAGGGGGCACGGGAAATGGGAGACGTAGGAAAGCACATACAGCCGTTGCAAGGGCTGCAGACCGGGGTGAGCAAGATTACTAGGATTTGCGCGTAGATTTGCATATCGATTTTCCCATGGAACGGTGTCGTATGGCGCCAAGCGGCACACGATGTCCCTTAATTTCGTTCACCGGGGGGAGGGGGTGGAAGTACCTACGACATTAGCCTCGTGGCTACGTTTAAACACGCTTGTTTCGCAGCGATATCCCCAGCCGTCTCTCTGCTCGTGGCGCCGAATTAGCCGTGTTAACTCGCGTAAGAATCAGCCAGATTGTGTACCAGGAGAGAGAGAGAGAGAGACAGGAGCGTCGACGATTTTAATCGAATCGGGTCAACCGGAGGTTGTAGCTTACCGGGATCCGTTTAAGGTCTACGCGCGGCAGCCATTTCGGATATCAGCTTCGGGAAGGAAAGTATTCGTCGATGGGTTTGATAGCTTACGCTCCATTTAGCACGTTTATCGATGATCTCGTTAATTCCTCGAAGAAAAGTAATTTATAGACCGGTTCGAATAATAGGAGAGACATTCGATGGTCTGTCGAGCGCTTGTGAGAGAGACTGGTTGAGCGTTGCCCTCTGGCGGCGAGCGCGGAAAGTGTCGTCACGCGTTTAACGCTATCTCGACCAAGAGATAGCATTGCAAATAATTAAAGATTATTGTTAACATCATGTTATCGAGGAAATTTCATTTAACCGCAGGATTAAAATTATAAGATTCAATATCATTTGTAATTTGTTAAAAAGAACGCAGGTGTTTTTGATCCTTCGAGACTCGTTTAAATCTTGTTAAAGACATTCAGGTGTCAGACAAACCCGAAATAGAGACACTCGTACCTCGAAGAATAGATTTCTCGCGACGTCAAGGAAATTAAAGTCTCACAATTTCGCAGAACGTCCACTCGATGATCGGGAGTGAGGGGACGGTGTAATTTTCGATCCTTTGAACTTTCGACTGGAAATTACCGTTGTCGAGACAAACGAGTTTCTTAAGAATCGCCAGAAGAATGCACGGGGAACACCGCGTCGTTTCGACGGGAAACTTGGGGAGGAAAGTACACAGTTCGGTTTAATTTTTCAGAAGGGAAGAAAAATGGCCAGACGTCGAACGAAATCTGCGGCATTAGTTCCGTAGCTACGTAAAACGCGATCGTTACGTGCCGCTACTATTTCATCTTGTCTCTCTAAATTACCATAGTGAAGTTACCAAAGGGGTAGAAGGGGTTAGGTGGATAACAGATACATTATTTTCTTCCTTACGTAAGAAACCGTATGTCTGCGTACGTCGCTTGAATTCGTCTCGATTCTGTGGTAAAATATTGAAATTGCCTTTGGACTAATACAAAATGGAGCATTTATATCTCATTTCGATCGAAAAGTGTCTCCTAACGCCTATTGCAGTTGAATACAAATAACTGTGAAAATAATAAAAAATAATTTCTCTTTTCATAAGTCGTAAATCGCGATTGGAATTTTCGTTACACAACCATGTTTCTTTTTAAAGAATCTGTTGGGTATATAACAGAAATATTTTTAGAAATGATTTCTTAATGATCGTTAATCTTCGACGTCTTCGTAACTTAGTTATTTCCGTTCGAAAGATATACTTGGTCTCCATCGTGCGTTCGAGGAACGGTAGTTAAATGCCTATATACTTTTCCCGCGCTTGAATGAAGGCAACGGTCGTAAAGCGGGTTTAGGAGCTTAGAGCCGGACATCTTAAAATGATTCATATTCGGAAAATACCGTAGACTACTGGCAATAACACCAACACGGTGCACGTTGCCGTACACTGCAAGTGGAACGCTGCAACTCCACTTATAACATATCGCGCGCAATCGTCGGACACACCTGCGACATTCTCCTTTTCGCGAGGTTGGAAGTCGCCGTTTTCTTGACTTCGGCTTCCGTAGTGGTATGAAATTTTATCAGTATGTCGTAACTCTTCCTTGCGTGCCAGCAAATTGCTGCATCCAGGACCGCAAAGAACACCGGGGCTTTCTATTCTGTTCCACGACTCGCGTTTCATACTTTGTACAACAATTTTATACATCCGGACATTTAACTACCGCGTATATAAATAACGCTTTGAAAGTAAACGGAGAAATAATACAAGATTGTACAGATATTACACGAGTGTAACATTTCGATGTTTCAACGAAATTATAATTACTAGATTACTTTCTGCGAAGATGCCTCGATTAATGATTATGGTTATTATAATTACATTCGGTAATGAATTACAGTAATCGTCTGAGGGTTGAACGCAATTTGTTCGAGATCGTTCGCACATTGCCCAGGTAGGCCAACCGAACGGAGAAAAGAAAAGCAGTCCTTTTCGGCCGCGAAAGGTCAGAACAGCAGGAAGGGAGACAATCAATCTTGATCCCAATTATCGCGTCGTTCAGCAACTGTAATTGAGTCGGTCGCTGGCCCCACACTCTCTCCACCCTCTTCGTTGTTCCTGGTAATGCCGGAAAGTCGAAACAATGAAGGTGGGAGTTCCTTGGCCCACGTTCGTGAGAGTGGAAACATTTTTTACCCTTGGCACACCTGCTCGCCTCGGACCAATGATTTATCAACGAACGAACGGCCACCGGTTAAAGGTTATTTGTCGGTACCCCTCGATTTAGGCTGTTCCCCTTTCTATTTTACCTCTTCGAGTTTCCATTAAACTGGCCAGGTTTGTCTTAAAACAGAATTAGTCTTCTTCGCTATTCACATTTACGTGGGAATACAAATTATTATTAACGCTAAACCTACCGGCACTTGGTGTGTACTCTCTTTTTTTTTGCGTTTTACGAAGCAACATAAACCTTCATCTGTGTCATTTTTTCTGCAAACTGTATTTACCAATCTTTCTTTTTCTCTTCTACGAGGTAATGTACTTCTCAGTATTAATAAAATTCAAATAATATTCAAATAATACTCAAATAAAAATCAAATTCACAGGAATCGATATTGGCAAAAATAACTGGCGAAAAATCTTCGATTGTTCGAAGACATTAACATCCACGATATTTTCCGAAGATATCAATGCAAGAATTTTAAAATTGGTAGTTAAATTCGGGCAAGAGAACGGCAATAACACGAATGTCCTACGAGAAAGGATAAATTTCGACTCGCAAATAACGCCACCCAGATTCTAATCTTCGATTCTCGTGTAGAAATTACTTTCCGCTATGGGAACGGGGAGACCGAACTTAATAATAAACAGAGGAACTCATTATCGTCGAGATGCAAATAACCGTAGTTCCATGGAATTTAAGGCAACGTATATTTTAGGCGACGCTAACTGGCGAGCGTAGTATTAAAGTTGATTTAAAGGGACTACTGATAAGAAGCAGCATTCTCTGGGGAGCCATGCGAAATGTTCCCCTCTAATTTTAATGAAACTTTAATGATATTTAGAGGACCTCCGGAGAGAGGGGATGCAGCGTTATAAATCTCGCTTCTAACAACACGATATCTCGTATATCCTTTTCGGGTAATCATTCGCTCCTTCGGACGACAGTCGAGCTAGTTTCGCCATCTTAATTAAATCGTTCACGGTCGTGGTACTCCTATCGCGGTTCTTTTAACTCGACGATAGCAAAAATTCGATCCGAACTATTTTCATAAATTGGATTATTTCTAACTCTCTGAATCTCTAACTCACAGTAAAATTTCTTTTACATGGCTGCTAACGAAAGTTTAAAAAAATATTCTTCGTCTACTGGAATACCTAAGAACTAAAACTTGTATATGAGTTCTGGTATTTCGTATGGCTTCGGAGATTCGAGGAAGAAGTAGTTGATTCTAATGGTCTTCTACAATAGTGAATGTATTTCATTAAAATTTATTTATGTAGTAGAGCTCATGGATATCTATAAAAAAGTACTAAACAACTTTTCCGTACAGTGTCAAACAAATTAATTAAAAATGAAAAACAAATTTTTAAGAAAAATCGACGGGGGTAGGTGCTTAAATTTTTTGTCGAAAAAAGAAATTTCGAATCGTTCTGAAAAAATTATTTTTAGCTGCGGAGATCACTTACAATCATTTTTGGTGAATAGACGTACCCCCGAAAACCTACGCTGTTTCGAGAAAAAAATTCCTAACCGAAAATACAATGTCTGACCATACCATTGATTGATTCCCCTGAAATTTCATGCGTATGTTTAAAACATCATAACTCCTGAACGGATTAAAGGATTTCAATGTTTCAAAATGCAAACAACGCGTATTTTGATGAAGAATATTTAGAAATTCCAAGACTATTTGAAAAGTTATTCCTTTTTGAAACGACTATAACTCCTATAGTAGTGAATGTATTTCATTGGTCCTATCTCTTAGCATTTCCTTGGTCTGCACTGAATCCTTGACCTTAATGTCAACCTCATTGTTGACCATCTATGACCATAATCCAACCATTGTTGACCATCAAATAATCAATACTACCTCACACTATTACTCCTCCACCACATGTTTATCGATAACTTAAATTCTGTGGTTCTTTCATCAAACTTAAATTCATTTTCGTTGTTAAAAACTATTTTTTGCTGATTGTCCAACGATCCGTAGTATCTACGTCGTCTGGATTACGAAACAATACAAGAATTTTTCCACCTCGAACGAATTGGTGGATTTGACAAAATCAAGACACTAGAAAGCAATATATTGTGGCTGAGCGAAAACTGAGCCGTTCCGACATTTGAATTCCGTTCGTTACAAAATTCTACTAATTAAAGTTGTAATAAACCGTCCGAACGGTTCCAGCTGGTACTTCGTCCAGGTCCCGCGGTGTCCTACTTCACCGTTTATGAAAAAAACTCCCGGCCGCAGTGGCGTAGCACGCGTTCTCCCGGCGTTCGCGGTAACTCGACGCCGGGCGCCGTTGAACCCGTTATTTGCCTTCTGTTCGGTTATATTGCTCCGCAATTATCCGGAACGCGGATATATTTCATAAACGCGCCTAATGTAGCAGCCTAGTCGCGGGACGAATCCCTTTAACGTAGGCGCGCATCCATTGCCTGGCGCGCGCAAATTTCAACCGGAAATCTCGTCTCCGGAGCAATTAACCAAGCTTTCGCATCTCGTGCACGGCCCCGACGAGGAGCGACACGCCGCCTCCTAGGTGTAACGAGCGTGGCGAGGACAGTGACGCAAACAGAGGAAGCGGGACAGAGAACGAGAACCTCGGCGGATAAAGAGAGAAGGACGGAAATGGCGGGCGGAAAAGACGGAGGGGCGCGCAATTGTGCTCTCTCAGTGGGTCGAAAGTTTCTAGCAGGTACACATTATTCCTCGAAACTCTCGAATGTGCTTAATTAGGCGATATTTGAGGAGTCGTCCCTTCGCCGCAGCTCCTCCCTCGGAGGTCGGGTTTACGCTCGCAAGCTACTATTACGGAAAGCCACTGGATTTCCGTAAGAAAGCACGGGATGCCCACCGGCTGTCGCTATCAACCTCCGCCCTCTACATCGTAGACGTCTTACCTGAACTAATATTGTTAGGGTCTAATGAGTACCATCCTGACACAGTCTGACCTTCTTCTATCCTATTCCTACGCTCCTATCCTTCTCATCTGCGTGACTCCCTATCCTAACCTGCCCCCCAGATCATCTACATCCTCCCTCTATGTTTACGCGTGTTGTACCCCGTTCCTTTCCTTCCTTCCGTCTTCTTCTCGAGGTGCATACACCGCAACCGGGGATATTTCTTGCGCTCTACCCTTTCTTGCAACTTAAAGCTCGCACACCCTCTTCCAGCTCGGTCCTTGAATCCCGGTACCCCTTGTTTCAACAGCCGCGAGAGGCGCATAAGTGCCAGGCGGTGTCTGAGGATAGGAGCGTCATCGGACGCTGGCTGCAGCCATTAAGGGGCCACGTGGCCGCGCTTAGGTTATGGACAAATTTGCTCAAACGTTTATCCCGGCTAAGTATAACGCGATATTCTAAGTTTCACGGGGTGTGTAGTGCAGCTTGATAACTGTCGCTAGATTTAGGTTCTTCAAACACCTACTAAAAATTTTGATTCTGAATAATTGTTAACATGACTGTTGCGCATCCTTTTAAAATTTTAAATCCGACCCATACTTTGTATTAAAATGGCGTATAATATTTCTTACTGAAGAATCTAACACTTCTTATTGAAGAATGTTACAGCGTGTGCACGATACTGGCAAATATCAAGTTTTCGACTCTATACAGGTTTAAAATGGCTTCGAATTCATATTGTTCTCAATGGTCAAGTCAGATGTTAATTATCTTTTCAAGATATTCGCAAATTGAAGAGAAGAAATTGTTCCAAATATTCGTCTTGATACTATACTAAAAAGCTTTCAATTTTGTGTTCCAAGCTTGCTGATATCAATGAGTACGTAATACATGTATTAATCGACCTTTTCAATTTATTTTCGTTTTATTTCTAAAACGTTCCTAGAAAATACGATAATAGACGTAAAAGTATTAAAAAAGTAGTAGACTGGGACAAAACAACCTAGTAGGTCCAAATAATACATTTATTGATGGATCCTCCTGTTTCACTTCCGCAGAAATTATTATTTTTATTTGTGAGTTCTAAAACGTTCCCACTTAGAAAGTGTAATAATAAAAGTAACGAAAGTTCGAAAATTGCGTGAGGCATTGCAAAAACTTTCGTTGCGTTATTAAACCTGCGGACCAGAGTTAAAGGGGGGAATATTCGTGAAAAAGCTTTTCCCAGTTTTACATAGACCGGTGTCAAACTCTTCAACAAGTTGTCAGCATCAATCCTCGCATATTCAAAACGACACGGTTAGTTTTAAACTCGTACAGTTCCAACATACAAGCTTAAGAGAAACAAAACTGGCGAACATTGATTACCGGTGAAGCTCATCTTTGCGTTGCACTCGTCGTGTACGGTGCAAATAATCTACTTTTCTGCCGCGTTACATTTCGACAGCCGTGACACGAGTACCTGGAAGCCGGAGATAGATAAGTAGGTCGATAGAACTCGATCCTTGTTCGTTGCATCGCAAAACATGTTTTGCAGGAACGTGGCGAACGAATGTGCCCGGGTAATTAAAAACGCGTCTGAATTTTTTTCACCGTCCCGTTGGAAAATCTTGAAATCTCCGAGAACGTCACCCCTGAGGGAAATTGTTTCGTCGATCGAAACATTTTCCTCTTCCGACGTTTCTTCGTTTCGTCGAAAACGACGGATATTGTTCCAAACGTATCTTGGTGTAACTTAAAAAAATAATATAAAAATCAGGTATTGATTCGAACATCAACCAAGTTGTAAAGTCAGTTTTGACGTGTTCGATTCTTTTAATGTTAAAGGTTTACGAATTCTGAAGATTTACATTTTGGAAAGTACCCAAGAAGTTTTTAAAATATTATTCTGCTACTGCAGTTCTTTACGGCGACATCTTTTTGTTCGCTTTTTGGACGTTGCATGCGGAAAAAAATGTTCCTGTTGTTTTCCTCCGCGTTCTCTATTCAAGATTGCGTGGGCGGCAGTCACGCGAACCTAACAACGCGCAGAACGCTTAAATCGCGTTAAAGCTAGCTGCTGCAAAGCCCGAGTTACGAGGAGGCGGGAAGGCCTTCTGATATTAGCTGTATTATGTATAAACCACTTGTGCCATACGCGCGTCAGAAGAAAGAATATACGCTGCCTCTCTCGAAATATCAAACCACGTGCGTAGAAGCACCACGGCGACTGACATAATTACGCAGGCTGTCCCACATTTCTCCCTTCGTACTCAGACGGTGCGTTCTACGAGAATAAAGTGGAATAAAATGTCGAAATATAACAAAAAGTTCACAGATGTTAATTTGAGGTGGAAACTGTATAATTGGCAAATATAGGATGTTCGGCTACCCCTGGGAAAAATTTTAATGAGAGATTCTGGAGGCCAGAATAAGACGAAAATCAAGAATATCAATTTCTTGATTGAGGGTTCGTTTAAAAGTTATTAAAAAAATAAATTAAAAAATTTCAAAGCATTCACGGAAAAATTATTTTTGGTTGCAGGGGTCAATTACAATAATTTTTGGTTAATAGATGTACCCCCGAAATCCTACCCACTTTCGAGAAAAAAATTCAGGAAAGTAAACTTTTTCGGCGAAATTGAAAAATTTCAAATAGTTCTAAAAAAATTATTTTCAGTTGCAGGGGTCAAATACAATCATTTTTGGTCATTAGACATACCCCCGAATTCCTACGCACTTTCGAGAAAAAAATTCCTCACTGAAAATATAAATTCTGGCCAGAAATGTCTGTCAGAAATTTCATGCAAATCTTTAAAACATCATAACTCCTGAACGGATTGGACGATTTCAATATTTAAAAAAGCAAACTACGCGTATTTTCATGGGGAATATGTAGAAATTCCAAAAATATTCGAAAAGTTGATCTTTGACACCGTAAAATGAGAAAACCCCCATAAAAATGGCCCAATAATCAAATAGCCATAACTCTTACAATAGTGAATATATTTCAATGAAACTTTTTTCTGAAGTAGGGCTTATGGGTACCTACAAAAAAGTATTTGACAACTTTTCTGTAGGGTGTCAAACAAAATTACTAAAAATAAAAAACGAATTTTTAGTAAAAATCGACAGGGGGTAGCTGCCTAAATTTTTCTACGAAAAAAAAAATTTCAAATCGTTCTGAAAAAATTATTTTCAATTGCACGGGTCAAATACAATCTTTTTTGGTCATTAGATATACCCTCGAAATCCTAACTACTCTCGAGGAAAAAATTCGGGAAGGTGTGAAATTTTTCGGCAAAATTAAAAAATTTCAAATTGTTCTAAAAAAATTATTTTTAGTTGTAGAGGGCAATTACAATCATTTTTGGTGAATAGACATACTCCCAAAATCCTACTCATTTTCGAGAAAAAAATTCGAGTAAGTGTAAAATTTTTCGGCAAAAAAAAAAATTTCAAATCGTTCTAAAAAAATTATTTTCGGTTGCGAGGATCAAATACAATCATTTTTGGTGAATAGACATACCCCCGAATTCCTACACACTTTCGAGAAAAAAATTCCTTACCGAAAATATAATGTCTGACCATACCATTGATATGTTCCCCTGAAATTTCATGCGAATCTTTAAAATGTCATAACTCCTGAACGGATTGGACGATTTTAATGTTTAAAAAAGCAAACGACGCATATTTTGATGGAGAATATGTAGAAATCGGAAAAATATTCGAAAAGTTGGTCTTTAACCCCGCAAAATGAGAAAAACCCCATAAAAATGGTCCAATTTTCAAACAGCCATAACTCCTACAATAGCGAATATATTTCAATGAAACTTTTTTCTGAAGTAGAGTTCATGGGTACCTACAAAAAAGTATTATACAACTTTTCTGTAGGGCGTCAAACAAAATTATTAAAAATGAAAAACGAATTTTTAAGAAAAATCGACAGGGGGTAGGTGGCTAAATTTTTCGGCGAAAAATAAAAGTTTCAAATCGTTCTGAAAAAATTATTTTCGTTTGCGAGGGTCAATTACAATCATTTTTGGTCAATACATATACCCCCGAAATCCCACGCACTTTCAAGAAAAAAATTCAGGAATGGGGGCAAATTTTTCGGCAAAATTAAAAAATTTCAAATCGTTCTAAAAAAATTATTTTCAGTTGCGGTGCACAATTACAATTATTTTTAGTGAATACACATACCCCTGAAATCTTACCCACTTTCGAGAAAAAAATTCGAGTAGATACTCAAATTTTTAGACGAAATTAAAAAATTTCAAATCGTTGTGGGAAAATTATTTTCGATTGAGGGAATCAATTATTCGATTCAATGAATAAAGTGACTCAAATTCAGTGTAATAGATTTTTTTTATCAATGGTTGGAGCTTTTGACTCTTGTAGCCTTCCCCTTCCCTGGTACAGTAATGATTTTTAAAATAAACGTCAAACGTGATTCGTAAATTGAATCTTTCTATCCCTCTCAACTGCCCAGTAAAGCGTGAAAGACGGCATTTAATAACTACTGTACGAAAAATGAACATGCCAATCCTGGAACGATATTCATTTTACGAATCATTATCGTATCCTCCGCTTTGTCTCACAGACACACGACGAATAAAGAAGTCTACCTTCTTACAAGACGTACACAGCCACCATTGATCGGTCTCAGCCAGTGGTTTGTGTGTTTTAAATATCGTTGTGGCACGATCCCGGAGGCGGCGCATATATTCGTTCTCCTGGCGCGCTAATAATACCTGAGTGAGTTTCACTCGCGACTAAATTGCAGATAGGTTTCGCGTACACATGACTTTGCCCGAGTATATCCCGAACGCTTATAACGGCGAGGTTGTGCACACCTAAACGGTTCGCGAGAATATTGTTAACGTAGAAGGTCCTGTAATTAAAGATACGTTTAATCGTACTTCCGTACCACTTACGCAAGTTTGAAGTCCCAATAAGCTCGAGTAGAAATTACCTGCTTCGCGCGTTCCTCGTATACTGCACATAATAGTGATTTACGGGTACGTGAATGAATTAAGAAACGCGCCGGTACGCGTAATAAATTTATCAAGAAAAATTTGTAGAAATATTCTTGGAGCATTTCTGAGTCTCTAAAGTGGTTGTGTCGCTTTCTTTTATTTGTGCGATATTAATTTCGCCGAATAACGTTGCAGCTTGGATCGATCGTAATGGAATCGTTGGTATTTTTGTTTCAGGGTCGATGTAATCGGGATAAACCGCCCTGCAAGTATTTCCATCCACCACAGCACCTGAAGGACCAGCTTTTGATAAACGGGCGTAATCACTTAGCCTTGAAGAATGCACTGATGCAGCAGATGGGTCTCACACCGGCCCAGCCGCTTGTGCCTGGCCAGGTACCAACAGTGGTACGTCCAACCTTTAACGCGTATCGTTGCACCACGTCTTCTGCTGTTCACACATTCACACATTTTCTTTTACCACGATCGAGAGATGTTGATTTTGTCTGTGTTAGTCGACGATTACTACTAGATTACCCTTTTTGGTAGGCAACGCTGAACAAACGGACGACGGTGCAGCGAGCTTCGTCGATTATTTCGATGAGAACCGAAGATTCGAGATCGTAAATTAACGTGGAAAAATATAGATTAAAATTTCGACGGGGGCGAGAATTTACAATTTTTTCTTTTTTAATTTTGTTTAAAGTTTTTCAAAGTCGCTTCGCCGTCTCCGTTTGTCAGCGTTCTTTTTTATTCGCGGGCATTGCACCGAGAGATAAACCCTCAGAGAGTAAAATTTAGCACGCCGCATGTTTCTGGTCAGTGTCATTCCCTTCTCCTTAACCCTTTCGAGACGGACGAGAACCATAGTTAACGACCGCCTATAATAAATACGGTCAACTATTGTCTTCCAGTCTCAATCTTTCGAGTCAAAGAAGTTTGCCAAATATTAACTTCGTATTTGTTCGATGATCGTCGAAGAAAGTCTCGAGTTCTCGAAAGGGTTAATTATATCCATGATTCTCGATAGACAGTCAATATTAAATAATGAAATTGCCGAATAGAAGAAATCGTAGTTTTTATTAGCTCTCCTAGATTGTCTGCCATTCATTACCACGGAATCGTCGATCGAATCATCGTGTTTTGTTGGTTCGTTAAAAGAATCGGTTCATCGGTGTATCATTTCGTTCGAGTTAGTTTGACGAATCTACAAAATCTCTCCTTCTCTCTCACTCTCTCTATCTGTCTCTCTCTGTCCCTCTCTCTCTCTCTTGCATGATCGACGATCGAATTTGCAATACAGAGAAGGAAAAGAACTTAGTGAAACAAAATCAGAACATCAATATGCCCACCCGCCTTTTTTTTTATTCATGACATATATATATCATAGTCGTTGCTACGTGACATCGAACCCTATACTACTTGTATGACTGCCTGTCTGTCCCCTATGTTTGCCGCTGTGGCTCTCGTGGTTGTGGTTGATTGTTGGTGTGTTCTCCAATTACGTCATTGGTGAACAGGAGGCACCGGCACCTCCGGCACCACACCATCACCTTCAACAGCAAATCCAGCAGCAACTTCTCGCTACCCACGCCTTTATGGTAACTCCTGGTTTTGGTTGGCTTCCACTAATTTTTTAGTTAATTAAACGCCACGCGACGGCGGCGACGACGGTTCCGAACGAGACTGCGAAACTCGTGTTTTTCCAATCGTACAGAAGCCTACCATCGCGATGCAATATCTATCGAACGCGGGTCAGAGAAGTTCACGGGCCGTCTTGAGCAGATCTTTTTGTTTCGAAACTCTCGTCGCCGCCGGCGCGTGTAGTGTGCCTGTAAGATTAGTAAGCGTTTGTATGAAAGCTTCGACTTGTTTTAAGAGTGCCGCACTGTAAATTAAAGAAACTTGATCTGCATGCATCACGAGATGTTTCGTTTCTTTGTTAAAAGGAGAAAAACATTTCTAGACGTTTTGAAGTTTTCCTATAGATGAGAAAAGCATGGAATATTTCGGCCATGTAAGATCAAAGCGTTTCCCTCCCTCTCGAACGCCTCGACATTCCACGGATCACCGTCGCGAAAGTAGCTTGTTACTTCGTGCAACTAATTTCTTCCGTTTGAAGGATTACGCGACGACCTCTTTCTTGCCGAGCTTTTATGCAGCGGAGACGCTAAACGACGGTTACGAGATCAACTCTGTCGTCATTTTGATGATAGAGCGACGTAAACCTACCGCGACGGCTAATCTCGACCCACGCGTCACACAAAACTTATGTTTGTACAGGCCTTGCCTTCCAAATTCGCTGCTGTTGCGAATTAAATTTTCTATAAATTATTCCAAAGTAACAGTCTTGCTATAAAAATATTGTTTATACACTGAAAATATCAATCGGTTGTGTTTTCGAGTTGTTTGTAATACAAAATGGTGAATGTGGTCTGCAAAATTTGGAGTGCAAAACTTGTAAACTTATTTTTAAAAGATACAATGCTTCTCATTAGTATTCTGCTCGTATAAGGACTCTTCGTCCGCTTTAGAATCCATCTTTTAATATTAAAAATAACGTTTCATGCCTGACAAGTAAAAATATGACCACTGTTCGTTTGCTTTACATTTTTATCGTCTACTATTCGACTATTGCTCGTCGCTGCAGGAGAATGCTACTGCGCACCGCGTTGCGCAGCCGCAGCAGCGCCATCTAGGGTCCCACTCGCGCGAACCGAACCACATAACCTATCGAACGCAATGTAAATTAATTATTGGATTCCATAACGTCGAATTGATCCGTGACAACGGTTCGAGAGCGAAGGAAACGACCGAGCACGAGGCACGGTAGCTTCAACGGAGGAAAATGATTGTTTCGATCGTGGCGAGAGGCGATTTTCCAGATCAGTGACCGTTATTGCTCGGATGGCGGTAAAGTTTTTTGGCTAGCGTGCCTCGTATCCCGGGAAGCTTCTGTACATCGGCGAAAGTTTGAAGAATATAAGCACAGATCCTTGAGAAGAAGAAGGAACGGGCGTTCAGCTCATTCGGCTGCGCTTCAAATTACCTGCCTTCGCTTCTGGGAACCCCGTTCCCTGCAAAACCATGTACGCTTCTTGCGGGGACGCGCGCTTGTCGTTCAAACCGGGGTTACAGAGAAAGAAAGAACGATTAAGGCTTCGCGAGTAAACGCGCCGCTTCTTTCCCTAGTAAAATTCGTTTTTCCCGCGTTTTCGTGTTAAAAGTCTCTTTGTCTTATCGATTAACGCTCCAGACATTTGTTTATTTTGGTTAAATCGTTCGATACACCGCGAGAAAACAATTGTTGCCAACCGGTTCGTCGTTGGAAATCGGACCTACGCGATATAAGCTCGTAGACGATTCTATTTCGTGAGTCAACCTTTTAAACTCGTTATGTTGTATCTTAAAACTTGTATTGTTTTTATTATATCTTCATTGTTGATGGATCGTCGTTGGAAATCGGACCTACACGATATAAGCTCGTAGACGATTTTATTTCGGGGAGTCAACTTTTTAAACTCGTTATATTATATCTTAAAACTTGTATTACTTTTATTATATCTTCATTGTTGATGGATTGTTGAGTTTCACGAGTCTCCTACGCGATATAAGCTCCCGAGTCAATGTAGAACGCGTGGTAAACGATAAATTCGAACAAAAATCTCCGGTTTAAATAACCCGCGTAAACTCGCGAAGCCTCGACGCGTTCGTATCGCGCGCGGGAAATTTAAACAGCGAAATTGAAAAAGCAAAGAGGGTGGGAGGGGGCTTTTGGGGCGGCTCAGGTTCGAAGTTTAGCGTATCGAAGGGGGCATAATCGGAGACGATCCGCGTGGAGCGAAGGTGGGGGATAGGTTTGTTCTAATCCGTGTTACCTGGATACTTTCCGGGTGTGTTTTCGCAGGCGACGAACCCGTACCTGACCGGCATGCCGCAGGTTGGCAACACGTACAGTCCGTATTTCGCGCCCAGTCCCATCATGCCGGCGATAATGGGCCCGGCGGATCCGACCGGAGTGGGAAGCCCTCTCGGCGTGGTGCCGCAGACGGTAGCGATGCCGCAGAAGATGCCGCGTACCGACCGCCTCGAGGTATGTCTACCACCAAACTACATTCAACAACAACAACAGCAACAACAACAACAACAACAACAGCATGGGGCCCAACACGGCGCAGCCGGGGCCTCAAGGTGCCCGATGGCCGCGCCCAATACCGTGTACCAAGTGCCGGCCGGTCCCCCCAATCAGGTGTCGCCCGTTTCCACGATGCAATCTGTCAATCATCCTCCGTCCCCCACCACCATCACCACCACCTCCTTCTGCACTCCGTTGCACAATCCACACGGCCACCATCAACCGATCCACAACCTTATCTACGTCCACGCGTACTATTGAAGTCGATCGTCGACGGGGTTTCTCTTCTTTCTGTTCTTCTTCGTTTATTCTTCTTTCGCGAGTTTCGTTCCTACGACGATCGGAGCCGGTTTAACGCAGTCTCGGACGATCTTTTCGCTTGCACGCGGCGACGTTTCGGACTAGCGTCCGTTCGGGAACATTTCGAAGGGGATTCGGGGGAACGGTCGACGAGCATCGACGAAGACGGGAACCTGGGCTGGAAGTCAGAGATCAAGTCGCCGACACTCGTCGCGTTCTCGCGTGATTTTTAAAAAAGAAAATTACGGGCTCACAGATACGCCATATATTTCTATACATTTATTCGCAACAATGAGTAAATATCGCGTCGCGTGGGCGGATATTTTTAGCTTTGTACTGAGCGCGAGTCGCGCGAATATTTCCAAGCTTCGTTGTCGTTCGCAGCTGTGGGATCGCAGTTTCGACGCTGACCCGTTTTTTCAGCGAATTATGTTTGTCGATTTCTTTTCCCGATCTGTGAGGTGCATTTCGGTTTTTGATATTCAACCGCGACGGATATCGCACGGGATGATCCGCGTGAAACTGGTGATTTCACGGATCACTTGTAACCGAGCGAACTAGAGCGAAACGAAGCTCATTAAACGAACAGAAACAAAATGGCGAGTCACGTCCTCAGACGGGAAATGGCTCGCTTGGGCGTGAACGCGGGCAATTCAGGCCGCGGGCAGAGAAAAAAAAAAATACTGTGGCTACGATTTATATGTACTCTTAGTAATTACTTATGATTATCATAACACTACACCTATGGCGTACGTAAATTTCGATTAAGAGGAAGCACTACACGATAATAGGAATAGAGTTCCGACGGTCGCGAACGGGAAAATTGTCCCGAGGAAATTGTAAATTGATAAGGATAATTCAAGCAAATATAATGGCAACGACAAAAACCGTGATGATAATTACGATTATATATTACAGGAATATACAAAAAGAAACACGAGACTATGGCGAAATAAATGAAGGGGGAAAAGAAAAATGTAGGCGAATCGAAAAGTGTGCAACGATCTTCGAGATGAGTTCCTGGCTATATATGAAAACGTAGAGTAGTTTCTTTTGTTTCGTCTTTCGTTGACAACAATTTTTTTTATCTTCTATATAGTATATTATTCAACCGTGTATTAAATTTCAAGTAACGGAATGGAGTAAAGATATTTGAAAAATGAGAGAACGTTTAGAGTAGTGTAAAACTGTTGTGAAACTTGATTTGATCGTTTCGAGGATGATAGGTAAATGGGAAATTATAATAACGTTGCACTGATTTGTAATACTCGAAATATATCCAAAGTATTTATACGGATAAGGATCGATAAAATTGAAAATCAATTTGCATTCCTTCCTTAGCACTCGTCATGGTAACGATTGTGATTTTACAACGCACTTAGAACAACGAAACAGAGATCGTTCAAAGTTTTGTAGCGCAAAGACATATTTTCTACATTTTTTAACTAGTCACTTGCAATTTAGCGCCAAACGAATCTTGGTGTCGTATAATCCTATTTTTATGAATAATTTTACATTAGATTCAAGAATGCTGAAAGTTGACAAGCATAATGAGTCACACATGTATATCTCAAAAAGTACTGTTCACGTATTAGCAAAAATGGCCTAACAACCGCTTGTACGGTAATAATTTAGTCGTAAAACGAGTATTAAATTATTACTTTCGGCGTAGTCTGACAGCGACAAATTCATTTTGTCAATGTAGGATCAAAGTGAGGTTTAAAAATAAATTTCAAAAATAACAAAATAAATATTAGGTGATCACCTTCGATCGAAAAATAGTTTGTGAACCAGAGTTTCATTTTATTCTAAAATCGATAAAACAAAATGAATTTGAAAACAAGATTCACATCGTTAGGCTAGTTGCTCTAAGATTCAGGTTAGGTCTAAAACCGATTGAGATTAAATTTCGAGAAAGCATGAAATACCCATTAAGTAATCATTTTCATTCGAAAGCTAGTCCCGATCGTTAGATATTCATTTTATTGCGCTATAGCTACTGCAAGATTAAGGATAGATTTAATATCGTTGGAACTTAAATTTCAGAAAACAAAATTAATATTAAGTGGTCGTTTTTGACCGAAAATTAATACTATCGGAGATTAATTTTATTAAGCTATCGATGTTAGGATTAAAAACGATCGGAGTTAAAGAATAAATATAAAAGAAGAGTAGTTCGACCGTTAGAAACTCATTTTATTATGCTTCTCGACTGTGAGATTGAGGTTGCATTTCAAGATGGCCGTCATGTTAGATTTAAAAAAGTTATAAAACGTGTAGTGAAAGGTGATTTTCAGCTCGAGTTTAATTGTCGCTGATTCGTTTTATTACGCTTGTCCCATGTAATGATTGGTGTTTAGGTTAACAAAGAAAGCAAGTATCAAATAAATAAACTTTTCAAGTCGAGCATAATCCGTCACAGCTTCGTTTCATTACGTTTGTCGAGTTTAAAATCGTTGCTAGCTGCACCTTGCTTTTCGTGCATTTTTACGTATCGTAGTTTAAACAGTACTCTCACGTATTATGCAATAAAAAATGTTGTTATTATTATTGTTAAGGGATAGGAATAAGCACTTAAAAATTCATGATCGGTAGCGAACGGAATGTTGAATCGTATCTTTGAGGCAGCGACAAATGTGTTTGGCACTCGGTTTGCACGCAACGGGCGCGATTAATTAAGTGCCACGAATTCTCGCGAGCTTTTTGTCGCCGACATAACGAGGAACGTGTCAACGAGCCCGCGCAAGAAAACGTTTTAGAAGCAACAATAATGTTTCTTGCCGCGCCAGCAGCTACGTAGCGTTGAATTTCGCTGAAACTTTCGTCTGTTTCGCGTAGAACCCTGTAAGTTTTATAATGTTCGAGTTTACAGATTTCCCTCGAGTCTGTATCGTTTCTTTCGCCCGGCGGCTTTCGCGAAATTAACAAGTTTCGCGCGGTACTTCCGCGAGAAAATGAATAAAATCAGACGGAGGAAGCGTATCGGCGCAGAAACTCTCGCGAATCGTTTGTGAAATGGAACTCCCTTTTTCAAGAACAAGAAACGGCTCTTCGTAGAAAGCGAATTTAATACGTTTTCCGTGTATTCGACGGTAACGAACCCGACGCTCGTGTGAACAGAGCTACAGAGAGTCCGCGAGTATTTGCCATCGACGTGTCGTTCCTCGTACTCGACCGATACGAGAGAAAACTTCTCAACGATTACATTTTTAACGCGATATATCCTTATTACATCAGAAAGAACTTTGGTAATTTCGTTCAATGTAATCCACGAAATAATAATTCGAGATTAGTAAGCGTAGTGAACTAGTAAACAACGGGAACGTATTTGTTGCATTTACAAATGGGTGAACCCGTGCAAACTATTTCTTTCAGAATCTTTTCGTTTTAAATAATATTAGTATTAAGCTTGTGAAATTGACGGCATCGATAAATAAAGAATTCGACTCGAAACACGTGGACAAATCCACGAGTGTGTATTCAGGGGAACAAAATGAACTCGTAATTAACAAGTCTTAGAAACGTTCGAGTTTCGAAGGTAAAGAAGCTATAGATTGAGGGAGAAATGATTTCACGTTGATTACATGCTCGCGTGTTTCTGATAATAAATTAATTAAACGAAATTGCAACCCGTTATTAACTTTACTTTGAGCGTAACAAAGATTCGGAATAATTAATTACGAACGACACAATAATCGATGATTCAATTTTTTCTTTTTTTATTTTTTAATAAAATCTCGCGATTCTCAAATATATAGTTTATCGATGGTTCCTGTAGTTCGGTTTCGCGGATCGTTGCACATTTTTAATCGAACTCAGAATTTTAACATTTTAAAGAATCTATACATTTATGTACGTATGCAGAATACGTTTCTACGCGCCGATCCAGTCATGCATACGCACATAGTAACATGTGTAAATAGTAGGTAGGTTAACAAATTAATTGATTCTGTTTCGTACTGCGAAGAACGAGAGCTCAGAATAAAGGAGTGTCCGATCGAATATGCCCAATCCTATCGGGGCATATTCGATTATTCTTCGTTGAGTTTCGAGTACATATTCTACTCGCATTATACGTATATCGATAAAATTTAATTCAATATCGATCGGTTAATTATTCCAAGTTTCTAACGTACTTTCCAGCCTGGGATTAAAAAGAAATATATCTTTAATTACACGCGTCGGTGTTTTTCTTGATGAACATTTATTTATTTTTTTTTTCTGGTTCTTCTTTCTTTTATACGGGATACGGGACTTCAACGTGATTTCGACTTTTCCTTGTACCATCCATATTATTACTCCTCGTCGAACAACATGTTCAAAGTTTTCGTATATCCTTTGTCTCCCTCGTCTAAAAACTAACTACCGATGTTAGGAATTTACGATTAAGTAAATGAGAAAAAAAAAAAAAGAATACGAAAAGAATAAGAAATATATGCAATGTAATGTCGTTAATTAAACTATTGCAAATAGAATTCGGAAATATATCGATCGATTTATCCACTAACTACAATTGGTCTTACGGTATTATATTATTATAATATTTGGTAACATACAATAATGATGATAATTAGTAATCGTAACGATACCTATTTGTGATGTAATACTTGATGACTTGCACTAAGTTCGGGTCACATGAAATTTATTGAGCGATGAATTCAAATAAAAGAAATATAATTGAAATTGAAAACAATGCACAGACTATGTTTATTGAATCTTTTTTAAGTTCACTCAACGACCAAAAAAAAAAAAGAAATGTTGTGTGCTTTTTATGTCATACCTATTTAGTCTTCTCGTACATTGCCTTATTACTAAAGTTTATTTTTTTGTTTCCTTTTTTTTTCATTTTTTTTCCTTTTGATATCTTAATGTAATGTGCCTTTGCTCTTTTAGTTGATCGAACTTGTGCGAAGTATGCTCAAACTGTATTACTTATTTTATTTTTTTTTTTTTTTACATCTCTCCTCTTCGAGAATACGAACGTTTCCGTAGTGCATATTCTGCTTGCAAGAACAAATAGTCTCTGCGTACGTAAAAGTGATTTCTTCGTTCGTTTATTTTATTTGTTTTTTTTTTGTCTCTTCTGTTTCTTTTCGATCGCAATCGTGCCAAAACTGACGCCACAGGCTACCAGTCGAATAATTTGCACAGCGGTCACCGCTGAAAAATGTTTTCAATAACTCTTTATTAACGATATTTCTGCGTCAACGACGAACAAACCGAATCACGCCCATCTCACTCTTTCAATTCAATCCCGTCTGGATATCTCGATGCTCCTTAATCTCCAACACCCCTTTCATCCATCAGGAAAAAAGGAGAAAATATATACATACTCCCCCGGACGTTACATCATTGATGGTCTTAAAATTAATTGCCTGCTGCCTGTTTATACATATATACATATATATTTATATGTATGTATATATATATACATACACATAAAAATGTTATTAATATTCAATATAAACATGTTTGGATTTCGCTACTTAGAACATTAATAATCTCTAAACCTTGATTGGCCGAGATTGTTTCTCGGTGAAAAAAAAAAAAATGTATCGCGCGCGAAGTAAATCGGATTCGCGACGAAAATTCATTAAATTCAGTTCGAGCCAAAATATGGTGGCGCCAGCTGGACGAAAGCTTGACCAATCAGGGAACAAAAGCCGTAGAAAGCCAAACGATGACACATTTATAACCTATAATCGTCCGTAGTGTCATGACCATAGTGAATGAAGCGTAGTGATGTCCATTAATTTTTTGTCTTTTCAAACTAATTGCATCGATGTTAACGAACTCTTACGCCACGCACACTAGTAAACGATTACGATAAAATTATTTGTTGTACGCGCGGCCGACGCGGATTCATGCCGGCCGAGGAGATAAATGGCCAACTTTCGCGCCAAAGTCTCTCAAAGATCGTCTTAATCTCTCGAAACCCATTTCATAAATAAGAGTTTTACCTTTGATTCGATTATAGAGGGTCTTCGACCATTTAATGAAGAAAGTTTTCAACAAAAATTTATTGCTATTGGGTTTACAAAAGTCGACAATAATATGAATCTCGAGAACAGGTCACCTTGGGGTTTTCAAGTGGAACTATTTTTTTTTTTTTTTTTTTTTTAATTTTATTCTAGGGAATGTTTATTCAAAACACATATTACACGATTGTCCTATATTAGCAATAATTTCTTCAATACGTTATATTGTCTAAAAGTGAAATATACTGAAAAGCTAAGTGTTCCCAGTTCCACTACCCTAAACTTGGTAATGTATTAATAAAAATATAGTATGATATGTGTTTTGAATTCATATTATCGGTCCCTCTACAATATGGAACGAAGGAAACTATCCCATCCGAAAAATCCAAGATGGCGTCTGGAAAACTGTCCTCGAGATTTATATTGTTACAGTGTCAAGTTTTGTTCGAAACTTTCCTCCGCCAAATAGTTTTAAAAATCATGTTATTTAACAAAATGACCGTTATTTTATTTCCTTGGGCGAAGTTGGCCGTTGGTCCCTCGTTTGACAACGATTCGCGCGACCGAGTACACATGTACATATTACGTAAGATTTCTTTTTCACAGGCCGGCACTTAACTAGAGGTCCCTCTGTTCTATTTCTCTTCTCTTAATCTCGACCGGTGCATTACTTTTGTTCCGTCGTTTTCCTTTCTATTTTCCGTTGATATCTTTTTTCTTCGTTTACTCGTCAGTTTGATTTGCCGTCGATCTATCGTTTCCGTAACAATTTTTTTTTTTTCATTTTCGTCTTCTTTCTGTAGCGGTACATGCATATTATCTTTAATTCTGTTGGCTATCCTCGCTTCTGGCGCGTCGATGCTCTTCCAGAGATCGCGTTACGTTCGGAAGGGAACGGACTTTCTTTCTGGGAACATTTTCGATTCTACGACGTGATTTTGTCGCCTGGAAAAGCATCCTCGCGCGCAGACCGTAACTCGGCAACGTAATTGCACAAAGCTAATGCTCTTTACAGCTTTCGTAATTTTCCTCGTGTTTTATATATCTGTATACATCTTCGGCAGTACGTATAATTTTTTGGCGACTATATGAAAATATATATATATATATATTTAATACATATATATACGTATACCTGTGTCTAATTTTTTCAGCGCCAGATTTATATTTATAATTCGTTGTCTCCTTTTTTTTTCTTTTTTGCAAAAAAAAAAACACTCGTTTACTAATTCTATTAATTGTTGGACGTGAATTGCGACTTATGTGTTTACTTTTACAGCTAGGAGGAGGTGCTTTTACATTATGTATACGATCGCATGCGAGTTTTTTGACATTTTATATGCATTCATTCGCAAACAAACAAACACACACACACACACACACATGCACACGTACAAATTTATACGAACAATTACACGCTACACGTTCACGCTTACACGTTGCGAAAATTGACACGCGTACGGGACAAACCTAATCGTCCACACGCACGACATCGATACACGAACACAAACGGATACACGTAACCGTTGACAGACATGATTTTCTTCCAATTTTCTTCTTCTTTCCACATCGTTATTTTCAATTTTTATGTGTGTGCTTCAGCGGACAGTATGTACTTTTTAACTTATTTTAGTTTTTCGTATCTTGTCTTTGCTAATACGAGGTCGGGTGACGGCAATATTAAAACCGATTCTCGAGAAGAACGACGCCGAAGCTTCCGGGAGTCCTCGCGTCGAACGCGGACGGGCACTGTGACCTTTGTACTTGTTCCGATCGCGAGTGCACCGAACGGTCAATAACTTGAGCACACACGAGCACACACAGCAGCGATAACGCGTCGGTTAAACGCGAGGGGGGGTCGACGCGTTTCGTTGTTCTCCGCGCGATTGACGACGAGAAAAGGATAGATCTCGGGAATCCGGACAGTATAAAAGTGTTTTTTAGGCGTTACGAAGACTAACAGACCCACGACGACTCGCAGTTCCTTCCAGGACCGATCTTTCGTTCTCCCGACTATACACGCCCCACGTATGTATCGTAGGGAGAAATGAAAATTTGTCCCGGATCGAAGGGTGCCATCGGTAAGTAGAACTTGGACCGAACAAGATTCACAGTTCCATTCGTGAAATTTCTGACCGACGACGTCCGACGCCAATGGGACTCGAGATTCCGGCCAGGACTCGTCTTTCTTTCTCCCAGCTATACATTCGAGTAAGTATTATGGGGAGAAAGAAATATCGATCCTCGGTTAAACGAGTAGAAGACAGACTAAAACCTCCGACCAGATTCGTCGCGAATATCAATTAATTTAGATGCTAGAACAGAGTGAAAAAAATAAAGCTGGAATTATCTGTGCCCGAAGTGGCGATACTCGGTGACCTCGAACCGGGAGCTATTTCTCGCTGCGAGTATAGTAAGTCAAAAGGGACCATTCAACGTATCTGTTCTCTTCTCCGTCACTTTCTCTGTCTGTCTGATCTACATTATCGTTCTTCTCCCTATTTTCTCAGCTTCTTTCTCTTACAAGTACTTCTCTGTCTCTTTATCCGTGTATGGTATATGTACACACCTGTGTATGTTTCTTTTTTTTTTTTTTTCTTTTCTTCGTACTTGATATCTGTATACGATTCGTGTATCGCCTGTGTACGTGTGTGTGTGTGCCTCGTTAATTGTTTAATTCCCGTTGCGTTCCTAACGTGCTTTCAGGCCTTCGTCGATAGCTCGCGCTCTCTGGGACGGGGCGAAAAATTATGCAGGCAGATAGAGAGAGAGCGCGCGCTCTCGAGCGTTCCATGCATCCGTACAGCAAAAATCCCGCGGAAGAACGAACGAAAGAACAGAATTTTGTGCACTGTCGCATGCTCTGGTACTCGCTCGCTTAGCTGTCTCACTTCCTAACACACGAACGTCGACGCCTATGCGTTCGCTCGGCGATACAGGTGACGAATAGCGCGTTTGATCGCTGCATTAATCCACGCTTAGTTTTCTGTGTACGCCTAGGCCTGAATGAAACACACGAAGCTTGCATGGTTCTACGGAATGCTAGATAAGCTCGCGGTGCACCAAGAAAAATCTATAGTCGTACGAAACCTCCATCGATTTACGTCACGTTATAACAGACGTTTCGATTCTCCATATTTGATACGTCAGACCACTGGTTAATATAAAGGAATTCGAAAATTTGTATTCGTATGAAAATGGAAATTTAATTTTTTTTAATTGCAGTCGAACCACGAATATAATTGTAGGCGCTTTGATTTTTTATGAGAAGTTTCGTTTAGCAATTTGATTTGTTTAATTGTAAACACGAAAGAATACTGTTCCGTAAATAAAACTAAGAATTTGTACTTTCAAAGTGTAGACATTGATTTGGATTTTCAAAGTTAGAATTGCTGAATTGAATTTTAAGGAAATTTCAACATCTGCGGAAGTTATATTTTAAATTTTACTTGCGTAAGTAATTATCAGTCGTTTTTAATTGCGTCGAATGTGTTTAAAATTCGATGAACCTAATTATATTGGTCGAGACTAACCATTTCATTAGATTTTGTTGCTACGGCGTCGTATTTACGGACGCAGACAGACGAGTCGATTTTCGTCGGCTGAGCGTCTGATTAGTTATGCGCCTATTCTACTGAAAATTTCAATACCAGTTTGTAAGCTGTTTAAAGTGTTTCTAAAATCTGTTGTCAAACTTTGGATGCTTGTTTTATTTATTCTAACGCTAAAAGAAGTTATTTAAATGTAGTTGTATAAATTTTCGAGTTTGACAAAAATTCAAAGCAGATGTTAAGCACATGAAGATTTGAATTCGTGCATATCGTTAGACGATGAAAAATACTGTATTTGTAATAGTTTTTATAACATGATACTTCAAGCGAGTACAAGTATCGGAAAATTATCAAAAATAAAAAATACAGCAAATAATTATTTGCATTCTTGCGTTTGATTTAGACCTGATCGAAACATTAAGATCGGAAATGTTCTGAATATAATAAATTTACGAAAATTAAGTTTTCAAAGAAATTTAATTAAACATCTCTGCAAAATTAAATATTACCGGGAACTGGAACAGAACGTCTCAGTTATCGCCAAACGAAGGTACATGTTACGGAATTATGAATAATTAAAAATTGTCGAGAAAAAAGCCCCCACAACGTATTAAACGTTTTTTTTTTTTCTCTTTTTTCCATTTTCATTGCTTCGTCACTGCCACTTTCCGGTTCACGCGAGCCGCGCGGCTGGCGTATAAATCGCCAATGAAATACCGTCGAGGAGATTCGTCGGACTATATATTTTTCTGAATGCCTGTGCATCGCGACGGAAGACAAACGGCCGGAAATAGTACGTGATGCATGCGCAAGGAATCCTTTAACACATGTGCGAATTAACCCGATTGATAGAACACCAAAAGGATGCTCGTGGAGGCAGCCGTCAAAACTACCTCCCTTTTTTACCTTCAAATAGTCGTCCGTTTTTCCGTGTCCTCTGACCTTATTGGGCGGGGCGAGGGTACACCGAAACCAGCAACGACGTCTATTTGACAGAATCGAACACGGTATTTAGTTCCACGTAGAGTAGTGATTAGATGTTTCCTTTTTTCTGGGCGTTGATAAGCCCCCGCTCTCTGACGTAGCGTCGATAATATTTATCGATGCACAACGAACGTGTTCCCCGTCGATTAATCGCAATAGACTCGAAACGAGTCGTTCGAGAACGCATCGACGTTTCGAGGATAACCGATCGACCGGAAGAAAATTAAATACACCCTCTCGGACGAAGTCAGTAGATCGGGATACCGTACTAACGGCCAGAAAGAAAAGATGAAGACCGAAAGAAAGTCAAGTTGGCTCTTCTTAAGCCTCCGAAAATAGACCCGACTTCCAGAAATGGGGCGCTCTTTCGTATCATTCGATCCTCCTGCCATACTACTGTATACATTCGGTCTCTCTTACTGTTTTACTTTCTCCGCCTGTGTCTCTCATACTCTTTATTTCTCTTTGTCTGCCTCTACTTCGTCTATCAGACGCTCCCGACATTCCCTAAATACTTCCTTCAATCGCCATTCTTTACGGAGCAGTCTTAATCTCGCCCCTAATTTCGATTCGAATTCTCAAATTATTAGTAACCTTTCGATTATATTGATCGAGGATGCACACGATCAATCGTCTGTTTACTTTGGTTATTTATTCATTTTATTCAGACTTTTTCTGGTCATTTTAGAGCAAAACTAAACTGACAGATCTCTTGGTCAATTCTTATTATTTACATGGATATTTAACACATGAGTTTTGGATTTTTGAAATAAAAATTTCAGAAACAGTTTGTTTGATATCGAAACCAAAACGAGGTTTTCACGTGGGAGATTTTTCTTACTATATTTGAGATACCTTAGACCATCTTGCCTTTGCTATGAAAACTGTTATTATCAATTCTCGTCAGATTTCTTTATATACAAGAAATGCAAAAACTAAATGTTAAATATCTTAATGAATAATGAGAATTGGTAAAGTATTGTGTGTATTTATTTTTGCTAATAGCCAGAGAAAGTTCGAATAAAAATCGCGACTCAAAGATGGAACCCTTTCTCGTGAATTTCAACGAAAGATTTGTTAAGGGTATCTTTTGAATCTATTCGCGTATTCACAGTCAATGCTTATTTAGAAAAATTCATATGTTTTCCAAAACAAAATTATTTTAAAAGTTATATTATTACTAGAAAATCAATGGTCGACACGAACATAATTAAAAATCGAATAATTAAAACAAGGAATTTCTATTGGGTGAAAATAGTACTCTACGGTATTAAGCAAAAAGAGAATAAAAGAACCAGATGTTACGTATTACACAAAAAATGGAAAATTGTGTAATTTTCGTATACACATTTCGATTATTGAACTTTCTTAGAAGTATAAGTCGATCGTTATTATCTTGAGCTGTTTCTTCCAGCTGCTGCTCCTGTTTCACATTTCAGACATAAAACTATCAAAATCATAGTCGATCACTGGTTTTCCAAATATCCTTCCTCGAATTTAAAAAATAGGCAAATTCTAGTTACCGAAACAAATTTCCCCCGCTCCTACGAGAGTCCCAATTTTCAGACTATTTTCACCCGGATCTTTGGTCGCCTCGTTCACCGATCAAAAACCGCATGCAGTTCATCCCCCTCCCCATCCTGTCACAGCTTCGGAACAGAAAGAAGATCGAAATGGATCCGGTCCCCCCCTCCTCGTGCAAATTTAGATTCCCCTTTCCCAGTAGTCTCGAAGACCCATAAAAAAAATCCTTTGTAAAAAAAAGAAGAAGAAAAGAATGGGTCCTCCCCTACCCTACCCTAGCCGCCTCCACCTAAACAACGATTCCCAGAGCTGCCCCCCCTGGTTTTGCGCCCCAAAGCCCAGCCCCCCAGACCCCATTGGCCACATAGATAGAGTGCCATGCCATGCGTGTTCGCTCTTGCTGTAGGTATGTCGCGAGTTTCAACGCGGGGCGTGCAAACGCGGCGAGACGGAGTGCCGGTTTGCGCACCCCCTCGAGACGGTGCAGGCGAACGAGGACGGCTCTGTGACGGTCTGCATGGACGCTGTCAAGGGCCGATGCAATCGGGACCCCTGCCGCTATTTCCACCCCCCTCTGCACCTTCAAGCCCACATTAAGGCCGCACAATCTCGGGCTAGCATTGCGGTAATGCATTCTCTCTCTCTCTCTCTCTCTCTCTCTCTCTCTCTCTCTCTTTTTCTTTCTTCTCTCTTCTCTTCTCTTCTCTCTGCCTATCTCTATCAGTTTCTAATTCTTCCTTCTTCATTTTTTGTTTCTAACTGTCTCTTTACTTTTCACTAACTGGTCCCCCTCTGACTCTTCCTCGTGCGTTTTCTGCTCTGAGGGAGCTGGAGACATCAGTCCAGGAAACGCAAGGACTATCGTACGAATTTTATTGTTGATAAATCCAATAGAACCGTTCCTACCAAGGACTGATCTCTCGAGCTGGCACACCTTGACCCGTTTTCCCTCGTCTCTCGAACCCTGGAGTTTGAATCTCGTAGAGTGTTACCGATACCAAGATTTCTATCCGTTTCTTCCCCCGTACAAAGGAATCCTTTTCACCCTAATATCCGATAATTCTTCTGCACACCTATCCTTTGAGCCTTTGTGCCCCTCTGGCCTCTGTTTCCCTCGTCGTTCCTGGACGATGACCGCGCGACAAAAGCCCACGGTTCGTCATTAAAGGGACGAGCTTCCCGGATATATATCCGGAGCAGACGGGATGACGAAGGCACCGACCCCCGAAGGATACCGTGGAAGCGACCTGCTACCGTCTTTCGGGGGGGAAGAAACCCGATCTCTTTGTCGCGACTCCGCGTCTGTTTGTCGTCGCGGTCGCGTCCGTTTCGCTCGACCCAGCAATGGGGATCAATCAAATCACGACTTCAAATTTTAGCATCTTTGCTAGGAATTAAGACATCTACTCTACGGTCCCTAGGTGATTAAATTTAATTTGTAAACGAGCGTAAATTATGTTTCATCAATCTCTCACTTTGAAACAAAAATAATTAATTCTCGAGCTGAAACGTTCAAGGAAATGTATTTGAATTGGATTCATGAATTTTAGTTAGGAAAATAAGTATTGAAACAAATTTTAATGTATATAGCTTAAAATCGCTTAAAATCAAAATTTTGACAGTTTTGGTTTGACAGTCGACGTGTTGAGAATATTGATCATCTACGATAAAAGTTCGAATATTCATAATTTCTGTGTGGGAACTATTCGATTAGACATTGGTATCGGTAAAGAAAAATGAACTTAAAATTTTGACTTAGGTTTCTCAGACAGGACTAATTTTTTGTCTCTATAGATGTAAAAATTAATCGCTCGATGGGTCGAGCGACGACTGATCCCACGCTCCTCCCAACGTTTCTTCGACTACTTTCTCACTTACTCTCTTTTTACGCCTCTCTCTGTCTCTCTCGTTCCATGTAGCGTGTGCTTCATGTGCGGATGTTTTGTAAGTTGTTTTTATTTAATTTTTTTTTTCCATCTACGCTGGAAATTGGGTATTAGCCGACGCTCTGTCTGTTTGATCGCTGAGCTTGGCGAAAAGGTGCGGTGGTGGTAAAAATCTGTAATTTCGAGCACACCGCGTACCGCAGCTTCGGTTGGACGAGTCCCGAGTATACAGGAAGAACGAAATGCATGGAAAGGAAACGCTGAAATGCGAGAACGGGTAAATGTATTTGTTACGAAGGGCTCCGTAGCCAGCAAATGGTCGATTTCTGAACTCGTCGGAAATATAACGTTAGCGTTGGAACTTCTGGGCATCGTAAAAAATAACGCCGTGTCTTCTAATTAGCGGTACGAGTGAAAATTAATGGAGGGGAGCATAGACAACGCAGCTTTTTTCGTTTGGGGCTTCGTCATCCAGAAAATCTACTTTTATTATTTGTTGGTCCGACCACTAATCGCTGTTTCTACTTGTTTTAATGTTTCACTTTGTTGGATCTAATTAAAACCGAGAGCTGTAAAAACAGATATTGTTTTTATAATTTGAAGTATTACTTTCACATCCAGTAACATGGTAAATCACCGAAGAGTGTTCAACAATTTATTGTAAACTAGGATCAAATTGTACTATCGACTCAGAATAATATTCGTACGAACGAACAAAATACCTGTCTCGATTGCGAGAATTTTTATTTTATAAAGTCCATTCAAACTACAGTTTTTATTTAGCTTCTTTGTGATTTATAATTAGAGAAATTTTTTTAACAAACTTCCAATTACACTATCTAAATGGAATCTATTGAGAGAGTTTTATTTGCACCATAAAAAAATATAGAAAAAGTTCCTTTAGTTATTTTCAAACCTGGTTACGTACATGAATTTAAGTGAAAATATCGAGCAATGGTCAGACATGCTAATAAAATTTAATTTAATCGTGGCCTTAGAATTTAAAAGATTGATTTTCTTAAAAATAAAGCATAGTGAGTACTGCAAAATATATGCACAATGTTGTATCATCATCGATGTGATACAAACATCAATTCAAGTGAAAATATCGAGAAATGGTCAGACGTGCCAATAAAATTTAATTCAATCATGGCCTCAGAATTTTAAAAATTAATTTTCTTCAAAACACAGCCTGTTGTACTATATTTTCAATTCATTCTCGCATACAGAATAATTATACAAAATTACAAAATTCTAAATAGCATAATATATTGAGATTATACTTCACCTATTACGTTTCTCGTTTTCCTCAGACAACGATGCATCTCTGAAATAATCAACTAAGAATTTTGCAGGTATATTGTTGAAAAGTCGATATCGAGTTGAACCAAAAAGCCGTGTTATTTTCATTATTACTACTACGTCTTTATTCTATATATTGTTACTCATATTTTATTTTCAACCCTTTCCTTTCAAAATTACTTAAGGACCACAAGGAAAAATATTGCCTTATATTTACATGCATATTGCACGATAAATAATCAATTTATAAGATTCAAGCTCTCTCAAATCGACTCTTGCAACAACCTACGAATTTCGTCTGATTATCTCGTAGCCGAATTATCGCTCCAGGAAAACGAGAATAAAAATAATCTCGATTATTTTCCAGAACCGACAAACATTTTCCAACAAATTTCGACTAAATAACCACGCATTAGATCTGCCTATTTTCGCAATAATTATAGATTCCCATCAAGTTTCAAAAATTGACCATTTTCGCGGAATCTCAGCGGCCAAAGTCCAACCGTTACGACGATCGATTCGTGAAATTTCTTCCACCGTGCTCTTTGCTCGACAGTCAAAAAGGAAGTTCGTCAGAGTGAATGCAAAACTGCTCGAGAATAAGCGAAGGTAACGTCGTACTCGACGATCAAACGACTCGAAGTGCACGCATATCATCCCTGACCGCATATCGTGTCCTTATTTTCCAACCCTCCCCGTTTTCACGGCCTTTCTCCCACTTTCGCTCCGACCATCTGTCTTGTTCTCTGTCTTCGAAATTTCACGTGTACTGTCACCAATCTTTCAGTTTCCTGGGTTTGCGTGAAAAGGAGCTTTCGTTGCTGCGCTGCTTTTCGCCAATCTACGTCGAGTGTATACGTCGGGCTTCCCCCCTTCGAAACGCAGTAGTTCCTCATACGTACTCTATATACGCCATTACACACGTATCGAGCTCTCTGTATACATATGTACAGCGATACATATACGTATATGTATATATATTCATGTATGTATAGCACTGTCGCACGTGAGACAGGTTACCGAACCACAAGTAAAATTGGCCAATAGTTGCGCAGTGCTCGAATTACGCGATAGCCGTAACCGGTGTGCCGTCGAATACGAATTAACTCGTCCGCGGGACTAGCATCCAGAGCACGATAAACAGCCATTGTCATCGAATGCGACGACAAGCTTAATTAAACGTCAATTGTACGTAATTCGTTAACGTCGAACGGCCGTTAACGGTCGCACGAAAAAAAAACGAGACGTCAAACTCGATACGGTTATCGCTGATTTTGTACATTTATAATAGTTTTCACGTTGTATTTCCGTTCAACACACCCACACCGATCCCCTCGAATCCCGATTACGAATTCTCTGTTTTTGTGTTCCGTTCGAAACCACCCCCTCCACGTTCTCGTGATCCCGTATTTATTTTCTTTCATTACGTTCCCACCGATCGTACATGGTCCCTCTCTCATGTTTGTCGCTTTTGTGTTCGTCCGTTTTTACATTCTCCTGTATGATGTTCAGCCGTTTTTGTAGCGTGTAGTGAGTAGTACACGAGGCAGAATTCTTGTTAACATCACCAAAAACACCACTGTTCTATTTCTCTCTTTCTAGCAGCCTATCGCAGCTATCCAGGTGCAAAGAACTAGTTGCAATACACCAAATCACCTGTTCGGTACCTAGGTCAATAACGAGTACAAGATATTTCCGCAGTTACGCGTGACCGGCTCCATTTCCAGTTCGCGATCGAGAACGTTAAACGGGCATGCAAACAAATCGTCGGGACACTGTGTAATGATTCGTAAAATGAACATCACCACCGGATCATTTGTACGGTCTTTTGTACGTCCCAGCTCGTATCGTTGTTTAAACGTCGTCTTTCGCGCTTCTCTCCAAGGAATACGGAAATGTTCAATTAACGAATCCTGTGTTCATTTTAAGAATCATTATCGCTTTTCAAATGTCTTTCATGCTTTATTGGCTCCAAAGGTGATCTCCAAAAGCTGGCAGGGATAAAAATGTTCAACTTACGAATCACGTGTTCGTTTTACGAATCATTACGGTAACGTCGAAAGCCACGATCCCCCGAATAATCGTCCGATACGAAACGTTTCCAAACTGGGAGCTCGAAGTGGAGCGCGATCACGGTCTTGTAAATAAGAAGTAGTTAAAGTGACATGTATTTTACGAATGACACGTACACCACTCTGCTGACAAGCTGTGCTGCACGAACCCCGGCTATCAACCCCCGCTGCTGTTTTGCTGCCCCACACAAAAAATAAAATATATATATATATAAATAATAAAACGCTACACTGAGAGTTATCGAACCTAGAAAAGGAGAATCACAGACGCATACGTACGTCCGAAAGTCAGATCCGATGGGTTTGTTGGGAATGGTGGGCCAGGGACCAGTGAACTGCGTTCCGAAATCTGTCTTCGTTCACGTTGCACGCGTCCTCGCGGCGAACGACGTTGAACGACGTCGAAATCAGCAGCGGCCTCGCGACAGAGACGGGCGGAATCATATTGCGATGACTCGTGCACGGACAGGCTGTGATTTTCATTAAGATTTACGCGAGTTTTGCCCGTCTCTGCCTCGCGATCGTCCCTCGATCGTCGCTCGGTGCCTCCGGAGAACGTTGAATCCGCGGCTAGTGGGCGTCCTACCGTCGTCGCCACCGATTGCACGGCTTTTTTGCTAGAAGGAGACACGCGAGTTTGTGTTTTGCCAGAATCGAGGAGTCGAGGGACGATCGGCGGGCCGACGCGCGTTCCTGTCTCGCACGACGACGAGAATCGGCTTCGAAAGACGAGAGACGAGCGATCGTTTTTGGGGAGAGAGCACGCAAGCCGACGACAGCCGATGGGAACAAAAATATAGTCGTCGTTCCTCGAACGAGGGGCGAAACGATATTCCGATTCCGACACTCCGTCTCGGCTCGGTGAACTTGTCTTCGGGGGGACAGAATCGTCCATTGTCCGGGGGATAGAGAACCGAAAAAAAATAAATACTAAAAAAAAAAACTAGTAGAAATAAAAAAAATGAAAGAAACGATAAGAGAAAGAATAAAGAGAAACACGAGAGAACGCGAGAAAAGACATTTTCAGCAACGTCGCGCAGAAGACCTGCAGCCACACCCGGACACAATGGAAGAAAAGTCTCACATGGATGATTGCGGCAGACCAGCTTGTTGGCAGGGAAGTCTCATTCTCTAAAAGTGGTTTTCAATTTCCCAAGGGTGCATAGCGCGCGTACCGACGACAGTAACCTTCGTTCGAATTTACCACGAGGTCTACCGCCATTTTGAAAACGAAATTTCACCCTGGTTCGCGTACTTTCGCTTTCCAAGCATTTCTAACCCGTTGATATCGACGATCTCTAGGGAACTGTACGTTTATCGAGAGTCGATTCTCGAGCGGTTGAGGTATAATTATTTAACTGGCACGATTTACTCCTGCCTGAACCCTTAGACGGAGTGAACCGTGTAATTTGATCGGTTTAATTTATCCTATCAGCGGTGGTCCTCAAAATGTTTCTTTTTCTAGTATAACATGGTTTTACGAGTATTATAAATTGTTTGATAATTGTTTTCTTTCAAATGTTTCAGGCTATAGTTTTCTTTTTTAAACCTATTTTTGTTATACTTAACGTTCAGTAGATATTAAAACGAATTCGACAAGATACTAGAATTTTCCATTCTTGTTAATAACTTTCTAATAATGTTTATATAACATTTTCTTCTACTGATAAAGTTTTGTGCCTTACACGTGGGATACCTTGAATTTCATTCTATGTATGTTCAAAAATTGTACGGATTTTGCACTTCAAATTAAACTTTCTGCAAATCGAGGAACGCGTTGGTCAGGCAATACTTTATTTCCTCTACCATCATATTTTCGAACGTCAAATTTCGTCGAAAAAGTTTTTACAAACTCATAATTACTTGGTAGATAGAAATATCGATACTCGTTCATAATTACAAATTCCATATATAATTAATTTATAATTCCTATTAAATCATTCGTGTACATCTGTGTATTGCATATACTAAAACTGGGAATATTGTAACAATTTTTCATTATAAAATCTTAAGAAAACGAATTTTTTGGTAACGTTGAACTTGAAAAATAAAATAATATAAATTAATTAAAACTATAAAAAATAAATAAATTTAATTTGATCGAACAGCAAAACTATATTTTTGTTAATGTCTAACCAAAAAAAAAAAAAGTAAATTCTAAAATAACTGTGGAAAAAGAGTGTGCGATGTCATCGGGTTAAAATCAATTCCATTGGCGTATTCAGCGATCGACGCGAATACGAATCAATTTTGTAATACTTGAATGCAGCGTGTGTACGGTTTACGGTCGGCGCGAAGTATTCAACGAGAGCGATACTAATTGACGCGTCTAAAAGGAGAAAAGAATCGGCGACGGGAGCAGGAAATTTACCAAATAAACCGATTTAATCACGCGCGGCACCCTTTGATCTACCCCCGAGCATGGATATTCGTTTGCTCTCTCGTGATGTTCCATTAGATCGATTAACCTCGACCTCGCTGTCCCGGTATCGAGAACACCCATCATCGACGATCGCGCCGTCTAATCGCATTAATGCAACAAAATGCACTCTTCGGAATTGCTACGCCATAACTGAATGTTTGTCAAATGTACGACACGAAATCTCCCCTATTACTACCTACAGAGAAGGTACGGATCAGTCGCGAGGCTATGTAAACGCATGGACCGACCGATTAGACTCTGTCCACTATCGATTTGTACAAAAAAAGATACACGATTGCACGCACATCTACACGCACGTACATGCATCGTACACGTACACGTTCGACACCCGGTACGTACATTCCGTGAATCGACGCCTGATGGAGAGGACGACGCCAACGCTGAAACGATCAGGAACGGATCCTCGCGGGGGCGGACGCTTGAAAATAATGTGCAACTTGAAATAAAATTTTTTTCGTCAACTTTTTCAGGAGTTCACGCGATATCCAAAGAGAACCGGGGCTCTACTACCTGCGAACGTCCGTTCTTCTCTCTCGTTTTATCGAAATCAATTCGCGCGTTGGCTTTCCGTATCCGATGTATTTCTTTTTCTCGCGTTCTCGCGGAGAAACGAGGGAGGAAAATGGAACGATAGAAACGAAAGATATCCCCGGCGAAACTAATAAATTTCGACAGATAGCCCCCGATTATTGCAGATGTTGCCGGAGTCAGAAATGCCAGCCGGATATCCCGATGGACGACGAAATGGGATTCTCCGTTTTCTTTCGTGCGCCCCGCCTCTTCGCCACTTTTTCAGTTTCCCACCCTCGGTTACTTTATTTTCAATTACCAGGGCGCTGCTATTAGCGTCGTCCGGCCACGTGGACGTTCGCACCATACTGGTACCATTAGTTTGCAGGTCGATGCTGACAACCGGACTACCATTGCCAATTATCTCCGAATAACTGTTCGCCATTACTGTTTCTACCGCTGTTGTACTTGTTAATCTTGTCACGGTTTGCAAATTATTGTTGAAACTGATCAGAATGTTTCTTTTAGGAGTACCGGACTTAACGGTTCAACGACGTTTCCGGTTTCTGTTTTTTTTTTTTCTTTTTTCTTTCAAATATTTCAGGAATAAACGCGCTCACGAACGGCCATCTTGTTTTCCTCGTTCTTCCGTTCTCTCCTCGAAACCGCGAAATTTGACTGACAACGAAATTGAAGCGTTTCTCCTTCGTTTGCTTACTTTGCCTTCGACGGTGTCGACGCGCGTTTTATCGTTCGCGGTTTTGTTGTCAGCTGCGTTTCGCCGGATAAAAGAGCCGCTGTTCGACGCGAACGCGCCTCTCCGGTTCTCTCTCGATGAAAAACGAGATCGCGGGGACGAACGGTCGACCGATCGAATCGCAAGATAGATACGAGCGATTACGTCAGACTTGATACCGGCACTCGTGAGAGCAACTCGAGAAGCGCTTTTGCGTCCCATAAAACGCGCGTGCATATTAATCTACGTACGTGTCGTTTTACGCGACGGAAACGTTCGCCATGAAAATTCTGCGCGCGCGTGTACAACGACGCGCATGCGTACGAACGAAACGCTCTCGCGACGCCGTCCGGCTTTACATATGTCTATATATATATACAACACATATATATATATATATATATATATGTATGTATAACATAGTGTACTATTATATTTATGATCATCTACGTAAATTATCGCGACTGTCGTTTCTTGCCTTTAGCCTCAACTGGTCTGTTTTTCTTTTTTTGATTTTTATCTTGCCCTCTTCCGCCTGACGATGCTTCTTCATGCTTGCTGACAAAAACCTTCGTGCGCTTCGCTATCTGCCAATTAACGCCTGCGAAAACTGAAAAATTATGCCGACCGACAAAAAAACTCATGCGCCCCCCTCCCCCCGGATTATCGAATGCAACGACGACGAATATCGAAAATTGACTGCATCGACGCCTGAATGCAAATATAAAAAAAAATAAATGAAAAAACGACGTACGCCGATATAATTTGAACCGGCTGACCACGAAAACGACGACGATCGTGATAAATACGTACACGTGGGATGTCTCGGGGACACCGAACGATTAATCTGGCGATGCATCGATGCACCGACTACGGAAACGGAATGAAAAACGCCCACGTGCGAAACCGGGGGAAAAAAAACAAATCATGGATTAACTGGGAAATATTCCGGAACGATACGCAAAATATTTTACGAAATAAAATATATATATATAAAAAAGCAGACGGCGACGATGCCGACAAACGTGGCGGGAATGGGCGCGTTGGCTGGCGGAGTATCAGGAGTGCCAGCAACTGCGGTTCCCGGAGGACTTCAGAGCGCCAGTATGGCGGGCATCGAACTCGGCAAGAAGCGGATGCGCGACTCCAATGATGATCTGCTAATGGTACCACGGCTTATGCATGGAGTACACTTTCCTTTTTCATAGCTGGATCTCGCGAAAATGGCTCCAACCTATCGGTCGCGTCACAACTGTTTTGGCTATCGTTTCCGTAACTTGTTCTTTACTAATTTTCCAACGACGACGGTTGGCTTCTTCGACGGAGTGAGTAACCATAAACTAGCACCCTACATATACATATAGTTCCTTCATTGTTCGTCGAGAAACTGTTCGAATAGATTTGTTGCCAGTAGTCTTTCAAAATCACTTTTTCGATCTCGGAACATTGACAATCATCTCGTAGAATTTTTTTGAAGGGATCGAATCGTATTTATTTTTTTTCTTCATTCGTTAATATGCATGGATCCAAATTATTAGTTTGTAATCTTAGCGTATTCTTTTAGATATAGTTCTCTGGTCGCTGCGAAATGAAATTTAATAGTCAAAGTGGAAATTAATTAATCGTATATAAACCGAAATATAAATAAGTATTATTGTTATATAAATCATTTAGATATGTTTAAGCGTAGTATCTTTTTACCGTTTTCGTTAGAATCCTCTTAGTCGTATTTCTTCCAGAATTACAGGCGTGGTTCTGATTCAGGAAGCAATTTCAGTTTTATGAACTGGTTTGACTCTAAATGGCTTTATTAAGTATATTATTTTCCGATTATTCTTTCGAGCATGAAGTTCTCTGTTATTTTTGTAGAATTTGTTCTTTTAATTTCGATGCATCTATTTATTAAAATACTGAAGAAGATTGTATATCAAATTTATGTATCCCTTTTAGCAATTATCGTTCGACTATAAATTATTTAAGGCACGATTAAATAATTAAAATAGATCCACTCGCGCGCATAAAATAGTAATGCAAACATGAATTCAGGTATTCTAGAGGCTAAAATAAGACGAAAATCAAGAATACCAATTTGTTGATGAAGGCTTCGTTGAAAAGTTATTAACATTTAAAGTTCCATCCATACTGAATTTTTTTCTCGAAAATGCGCAAGATTTCGGAGGTATGTCTATTCACCAAAAATTATTGTAATTGACCCCCGCAACTGAAAATAATTTTTCCAAAACGATTTGAAATTTTTTTTTCCCCGTCAAAAAATTTCACACCTCGAATTTTTTTCTAGAAAGTGGGTAGGATTTCGGGGGTATGTCTATTCACCAAAAATGATTGTAATTGACCCCCGCAACCGAAAATAATTTTTTTAGAATTAATTAAAAATTTTTTTTTTCGTCGAAAAATTTAAGCACCTACCCCCTGTCGATTTTTCTTAAAAATTCCTTTTTCATTTTTAGTAATTTTGTTTGACGCCCTACAGAAAAGTTGTCTAATACTTTTTTGTAGGTACCCATGAGCTCTACTTCAGAAAAAAGTTTCATTGAAATATATTCACAATTGTAGGAGTTATGGCTGTTTGAAAATTGGACCATTTTTATGGGGTTTTTCTCATTTTGCGGGGTCAAGGACCAACTTTTCGAATATTTTTGCGATTTGTACATATTCTCCATCAAAATACGCGTAGTTTGCTTTTTTAAACATTAAAATCGTCCAATCCGTTCAGAAGTTATGACGTTTTAAAGATTCGCATGAAAATTCGGGCAGTCATTTCTGGCCAGAAATCATATTTTCGGTAAGGAATTTTTTTCTCGAAACTGAGTAGGATTTCGGAGTTATGTCTGTTGACCAAAAATGCTTGCAATTGACCCCTGCAACTAAAAATAATTTTTCCAAGACGATTCGAAAGTATTTTTTTTTACCCAAAACTTTCAGTAGTTACTCGAATTTTTTTCTCGAAAATGGATAGGATTTCGGAGGTATGTGTATTCACCAAAAATGATTGTAATTGACCCCCGCAATCGAAAATAATTTTTCCAGAACGATTTGAAATTTTTTAATTTAATTGTTAATAACTTTTTAACGAAACCTCCATCAAAAAATTGGTATTCTTGATTTTCGTCTTATTTTGGCCCCTAGAATCCCCCATTAAAATTTTTACCAGGGGTGGCCGAACACCCTGTATATAATTAAAACAATTTCACTTTATGGTTTTGTCCTCAGAATGCACTCTTTGGTCTCAGAGTTATTCGAAAGCTTTAACGAATTGCTATTTTACCGAAAAAATATCTTCCTTCGATAGTGCAAAAATTGAATTTTGACCTCAACATATCGCTTTCCAGACCACTGTGCAGCGGAACTCTGATTACACGACGATCCATTGTTTACGTTCGTTTCGTTTTCAAATTGACCGCATCGTACGCCTGAATATTTGCACCGAAAATTAACAGTCTGACGAATATCCCAATTCTATCGTAGACTCTAATAACAATGTTTACAAACTGATACCAACAATAAGTATCTGTGCATCGTATTACGCTACAGCATTAAAAATAAATTTTTCTCAACCACTTAGCGATAGAACCAAGGAACTATTGAGTTATTCAAGGGTGCTAATTTATAACAACACACCGATTATTGCAAACAGGAATTAGAAGATCGCATGTTTCATCGAATCATGAAAGGAAACCCAGTCTCAAGAATAGAAATAACATTTTACGTATCCAGTAGCGATTATTTATGAAAATATATAAGCAATAACGAGTGTTTCATTTGGATTATAGTCTTACAGATGTAAATGATCGGATATTTTATGAATCAGTTGACCTCTTGCGCTGGGATTTATTCACCAATTCATAATTCGAGACGTATACAATAAATTTCGAAATATAGATAGAAATATTACTAACAGTCAATGAATATTGATATCCTCTTGTACACTAATTGGTTTTTATCCGCATAATAAGTAAATAAATAATCGTAACAAGGGATTGTGCAGAAAATTAGACAAATTTTTAGATTCATCGATCAAAAATCATACTAATATAACTGAGTAACTAAATATAATTTTCTCTTTCGAAATAAATAATCATCGACGATTAACACGTCGTTCCAACGCAAGGGGTTAAAATCTACAGTAATTCTCATAATAAGCACAGGAAAAATCCTCGAGACAGTGGTCTTCTAATTGCTTTGCTTAATATTTTCAGATTCTATGCAAAATTATCTTCAAGAGAACGCGCATAAAGAACGTATGCGTTCGTTCGATTCTGTAATTAGTCGCCAGAGGTATAATTCAGTTTCTGACATTAATTTCTAGCCGATTTTCAGATCCCCGGCGAGTGCTGCGTAAAACGCCAGCGTTTGTCCGAGGGTTGGGAACGAAAAAGTCGAGGATACAGAAATCGAGAAGTTTTTGGAGCCATTTTCCGGAAATTCCTCGTAGTCGTATCTTTAAGTTACGAATATAGTCATTGCGATTGTGAATACACTGCCGAGCGCGCTTAGAGCTCTAGCTCCTGTCTCTCGTTATATATTTTTCTTTTTTTATTTCGAACAAGAGCCCCGCTGTGTTCCGTTCAGCCTCGGGAGAAACTGTTATAATAATCGCCGTACAATTTGTTTGTTTCTCCCGATTCTACACTCATTGCTCGCGGCAAACGCATACGACACATGTATGTTTATTGGCTTTCTTTCGAAACCGCTCACAAAACGAAATTCGAGAATCTGTCTCTGGTTTTTTTTTCTATTTTTTTATTTTCCCTTAATGTTTACTTTCCTCATTGATTTTCGCTTCGTACTGTCGTTCGTTGCAATGTTGTTCGTACCAGAGCTTACGCCTCGTAATGTATTTATAGATCGCTTACTATTTATTTCTCGGTCATCAGCCACGAATTAGCCGCGAGAAAAAATTTATGAGAAAACAACAGACGAAACTGTCGAATCGATTCGTGGTTGTTGACGACCGTACACGATCGAATTAATGTAAATTTATCCCTTGGCGAATCCTTTGCCAACGCCCGGATGGGTTACGCGATCGAAACGCTACCGATTCTCGATCGCGATCCGATCGACGGCCATGCTTTCTGTCGCGAGTCACGCGCGCATTTTGCCCCGTTTCAGGATTTCAAATTGACCATTTCTCGACGATATTCCGTCAAAGCTGACGGAACCGATGCGCGCGTGCTTCGCAGCGAACTCCGTGACGAAATTCTCGACTCTAATCTCCGTACGTTGGGACCGCCTCGCGCGATTAGAGCGAACAGAAAGAAAGAAAAAAACGAACATGAAAAGAAGAAACGAAACATTGAGAGGCGGGACCGATACCAGACGGTACTGTGCGTCCTCGAGAAGTTGGCTAGCGAAAGGAACGCGGTTCCGATTGGTAGTCGAGAGTGGGAATGGGCGGAGCGAACTAAGCGCCGCCCCTGGTAGCCAACTTCTCGCGGTACGTGCTGTACCTCGTTTACGGAGCGTTAGATCTGTGTAAATTCCGAGCTTGCGCCGATGATGCATGTTGTGCTTAAGCGACTATACCGAGGTGATGGTGTAAAATGTCATCCCCTCGACGCTCTGGACGATGACCCAAAAGTTTTGTCTTTTTTCTCTAGAGCCAGCAACAACGGTACCGCGTTTATTTTGTTCCCCGTTCACGTTTTTTTTTTCGGAATCCTTCTGTTTACTCTTTTTTTCTCTCTGTTTTCTTTTCTTTTTCCTTCTTCTTTCTGTTGGCTCCTTCGCCGTGACCGATCTCTATCTTGGTTCTCAGAGTCACGTCGAAAACTGCTAAGAGCACCGTAGACCGCTTACATACACTCGCTACCTTCTTACGCTACTTCTGACTTCGTTTTCCTTTTTACTCTCTGGCAAAATCTCTTTTTTCTTTCTTTCGCTCCAGTTTCTCGCTGCCTTTTTGTCTCTCTCTCTCTCTCTCTGTTTTCCCCCCGAACGGTTTCGTCGCCACGAACACCGTCCTCCTGTCGATCGACAGTCGTTTCTCCGCGACTGAGTCTCTGCCTCGATTTTCTTTACCTTTTTCTCGACAATTGTTAACACGTCGAAGATGTTTTTCGTCTCGTTGTATCCTTGTTTTGCTATCGAAGGGACGTCGAAACGACCGACAGAGAGATGTTATATGTATCTGTTTCGCGTATCGCATTTTTAAAGCTTGCGTCATGCCCCCCTTTTTTTCCTTCTCTGCGACTGGCAATTACGTTTCGAACATCGTTGTATTCGTGTCTGGTTAACGACAACGTGCGTTTCCGCACGGTTACCTTTTGTCAGCTTCTGAGCTTTTTGCATCCGTTACTACGCAGCTTCCGAAAACTTAACTCTCACACGTCGGTAGAACACTCTTTTCGTTTCGCTTCTTTTCCACCCACCGTTTTCCGTCGCCGAGAATGGTTCGTTAACTGCGTCTGGTTCTGTCGTCTGCTGCTCGCAGCTTTCGTGCGTCCGTTTCGTTTCCTCTCTGTTCTCCAAGCCGCGACCTATCGATCTTCTTCCGATCCTTCTTTTTTTCGAAGAGCTGCTTTCCCGCGATTATTCGACAATTTTTTTTTTTTTCTTTTCTCTTTTTATTCGAACGTTCTCCGGGACCAGCGACGCACGACGAATCGCCGTGGAAAGCTTTCGTGAGACTCGTGTTCGACGTGTTCGAGGCGCCTACGTAGGAAACAGTGTTACGTCCAAAGTTTGCGTTCGCCGTTATACTTTTTAATGGATTGTTTGATTCCCAATTTGAAACAGGACCAACGATTCTCGCTTTAATTGGCCCCATGACGGTCCTCCGTGATAAGTAACGGCTGGTATTTCTGACACGCTCCAAGTAGTAGAAACAGGGGAAAAATAGAACAGCCGAGATAAAAAGAACAAAAAAAAAAAAAAAAAGAACGACAAAGATGAACATTTTACAGTTATCCAACAACAGAACGTCGTCATTTGGGAACGTCGCCGCAAGCTGCGTCATCGGCACAACTTTTACACATTACTACCACTACTATATTTACTACTACTATTAACTGCTAACTGTTAATAACCGCTACCCCCCACCCCCAACCCCTTACTTTTTCTCTGATACATCCCGACTTTCACCACCTGATTCTGTTTCTCTGACAAAGCGACCTTCTCTATCGTCATCCTATGAACGTCCAATTTATACAGAACTCAACGCACCCAATCCTCGAAATTAGTTGAAACCGATCCTGTCTTTGTTGCAGATGGACATGAAGTCTGTCGGATCGTTCTACTACGAGAACTTTGTAAGTGCAGAATCCAACCACTGAATCATAAAAACTGACGCGCGGCATCTTCATCCGATCCCTGTCGCCTAGAGTCAATGCGATCGATCATTAACAACGATGTTCACGCGCTGGAAAACCGATTTTTAAGTCCAATTCAGTCATCGGTTTTGTCGTTTTACATCCACTCGTGTTCGTACACGTGCTTCGCTATAAATGAAAAGAAATTTGTTTCGTTATTTTTTTTATTTGTTGATTTTTTTTAATATTAATGGGCAAATAATGCTCAATTACAAAACTGATCAAGGGATAATATAAACAGTGTACAAATCAAAAATTTATAGCGAGTCACCATTATAGTGTACGTATATGACTGGAAGTAACTGTATATTTTTTTTTATTTTTATTCATTTGTTCAAAACACTTCGAAAAAACAAGATCATTGCTAACCAATCGTTGTTAGAAATCTGTCCACGAAGGCAGCTCTGCAATCTTATTGTCCATTTGCGAACATTTTTTTTACATTCTTGTCGATCGAAATGTGCACTGATCTTTGCTTTAAAAAAGTTCAACCGATTCGAACGCTCAGATTACCGCGAGAGTCGCGATAAAAATGCTCCCCCGTTGCCCGTGAGTCGAATTACGATACATTAACTGTTTCATTCAAGAATTTCTTGCAGCGAAACGTAGAAAAGAACTGGCGGTTGCGTTTTAAACGGTTGTCGAGTCCACGGTTTTGCCTAGCACGAGTCACTTTGCGCTCGAACCGCGTCCACGTTAAGCCGCCGTGCCATACAAAAAACAAACTTCCGGTGAAACATCCAGCCAGGCTTCCCCGGCTCCGCTGGATCAGGAGAAAGTTTCTACACGGAGAAGCGAAACGAGAGAAAGAAAGAAAGAAAAATAAAAAAAAAAAAAAATAAATGATATTCCCCCGCAAGACAAGAGTCGAGGCTTCGGCGTACCGAAGCTTCCGCTCGACGTGCACACACGCCCCCGCGCGGAACCATTGTTCCTACTAATCGCAAACGTTCCGGCGCTTCTCTATTTTCCAGGCCTTCCCAGGAATGGTTCCGTATAAACGACCGGCGGGCGACAAGTCCGGCATGCCGGTCTATCAGCCAACCGGCGCGACGACCTATCAACAGTTAATGCAGCTGCAGCAGCCCTTCGTGCCTGTGTCATGTGAGTACACTGGAACACCACCCCTACCCACCCAAACCTCTAACCAATCGGTCGTGCAACCCCCGAACGTGCAAATCAACCACCACGCGGTGGTGGTTCAGTCCTCCTCCTCCTCCCAGGGAACCAGCGGCGCCACAGTCAATAACTGCGCCGACGCCAACAATGGCGTGCTGATGGATCCCTGCAACAACCCACCGCCACCACCTCCGACTGCCGACAATAACAGTAACAATAGTAACGGCAGTAACAAGCAGCCGAATGCCACGCAGAATCACGATGCCGAAAATGCGCATAACTCCCCCGAATTGAATCACTCGAGTCCCTCGACGATTTCCCAGCAGCACCAGCAAGCGCAACAGCAACAGCAGCAGCAGCAGCAGCAACAACAACAACAACAACAACAGCAGCAGCAGCAGCAGCAACAACAGCAACAACAACAACATCAACAACAACAACATCAGCACCAACAGCATCAGTTGCAACAGCAACACCAGCAACAACAGTTGCAAAACCAACTGGCGTTGTCCGCCGCCAGCGTGCAACCCGCGATGATGAGTCCGTTGACCTCGGTAGCTGGCCTAACCTCGATGCCGGGTGTGGTTAACATGGCCTCTATGGCCTCTATGAGCAATGTACCGTCGGTGACGAACATGGCGTCGATGTCTAACTACAATGTATCCAGCATGGCCAGTCTGAACATGCTCAGCAGCCTCGGGATGATGTCCGGACTGCCCACTCACCTCGATCCAGCCGCTCTCGCGAAAGAGGTCGCCCAGAAGAACTACGCGAAGGCCATTAAGCTATCCCAGGCGTCCCAGTCCTATCCCATCAGCCAGCTCACGGCGTTGAGCTACACCGGCGTCGCCCTGAACAAACAGGCCCTGGTGAATCCAGCCGCGGCCGGGAATCCCGCGGTCGCCGGATTGCAGGCCACCGCCGCGACGCCCAGGCAAGTCATCCCGAATCTAGCCGGCATTCCCGGGGCCCTGACCTCCCCGCTCTCCGCTGGAATCCTAGCCTACTCGAGACCCCCGGCAGGAACCCATCACATCAATCCTTACTCCCTGATGAGGCAACAGATCCTACCGAATCCATACGTCCAGGCCTCGATACCCAACACCGCTGTCCAAGGTAACCCGTACGTCCAGAATCCGTACACTGTCCTACCGGGTGTCACCAGCGTGCCTGGAGTCGGGGCCGCCGGTGTACCAGGCGTCCCCCAGATACCTCAGATGCCGAATCCAGCCACCATAGCGGCCCAGCCGCAGGTCGCCATTCCCGTCAGCTCGGGCGTCATCATGCAACCGTACAAAAAGATGAAGACCTCGTAAACGTACTTGCTCGTCGGCTCGAGGGACGACGCGTCCTCCCTCCTGTCACTGAGCGTTCTGGTTCCTTCTTCTGGGCCCTCTGCGTTCTCTCTTACGTTCGCCAACGCGGCGCACCGTGTTCCTTCGTGCCTTCGAGACCCCATCGAAACCGTTTTCCAGCCTCTAGTGGCGTGGAGACGTTTCGAGTTTTTCCTCAGGCCAACGGTGATCCTGTGAACTTTGTTCGGTCTCGAGCGGAGCTGGGGATGATGGGAGAAAGGGTTGCTTCAGGGACAGCTAACATTCGCCAAACGGAAGTGGACGTGGGTTGAGAAGTAAATATTCTCGAGAGCAGGGAGGAAGTACCTGGTAGGGTGTACATTTTTTCTGTTTCTTTTTTTTTCTAAAAAATTGTCTTCTTAAATAGAAATATGATCTAGCCTAGCAAAAATTAAATCACTGTCGATCGAAATATAATTCATATTATTTGAGTTTTGTACAGGTTTTGCACCCCGAGCTTTTCTAAAAATTCTCTTAAACTTTTGAAATAAAAGTAGAATTAGTTTACATATATTTATTAATTCAATTTAATTAATTGTCATTGAGGATTCCTTAAAAATATGGTGCAAACAACGAATTACACTAGCCAATAGAAAATGGCTGTCAAGCTGCGCGAACAGAGCCAGGTGATTCTGGAAGAGTTTAACATTTCAAACGTGTGTGGAAATTCCAGAAATATTATTTTGTCGATCCACGTTCATTAGGACTTTAATCTTCCGGTTTGGCGAATACTGTTTGCTCTGAACATCATAAACCCTTTTTTTAAATACCCTGTATACAGCGGTGTCCGAATATACGACAACGAATTTGTCCGCTTACGCGACCGCGATCCAAAGTTGGACGAAATGTAATCTGATAATATTTGCCACGATACGATTACATGTACTCTCACGGTAATTACTATCAAATTGCGGTATAATCTTAATCGTAAATCTTCAAAGAGTGTAATAATTGTCAAATTACCGCGCGGTTACGTGCAATCCTATCGTGGCAAATATAATCTAATTACTTTTGCGCAACTTTGCCATGATTTACATTTTCGATGTGTTTCTGCGGGAGATACCACCGCATTACACTGCGACTACTTGGACACCCTGTATACGTTACAACATGAATTTTGATATCATAGACGATATGATTCTGAAGGTCATTAAAAGTTATGACACTATACCCTTTAAGTTGATGCTCTTATCTAGCAGTTTTTAATTTCTATAGATCGTTTAAATAGAAATGTTATTAGAGCTCATGGATTTGATATACATAGTCATCTATAAAAAAACGTTACATTACAAACTGATTAAAAAAATTTATATAAGATTCCATGAAGGACCTTTCGAACCATGTGATCCATGATTCAAAAGTTTCGATCGGCCTATCGACGAAGACAGTAAGAACGAACAAGTTACACGATTCACCCTGTATATATTCTTATTTATTCGGCACGAAGGGACAGAAAATTGAATGAAAATACCACGTCCCGCGCAGAGTGAGACAATCAACGAGAAATCGATTATACAAGTATAAAATAAATCGAAAGCTTGGAATGAAAGTTTTTCGTACAGGGCTTTTATTTTCGAAAGAATCAATTTCAAAAAAACTGTACACATCTGTGTCGGTACGAGATAAAAGTTAATTAGAATAACGAATAAAATCAATTTATTTCTGATTCGTGATCACGAATAAATCAAAATCAGTCATTGTTTCTTTCTCATTCGAGATTTGAAAATAAAAGTGAAATTAACACAAAGTAGTGATTATAGAAATTTCGAAAAATAATAAATAAACAAATAACGATTAATCGTTCGTTATTTTTATTTAAATACAATTTTATTCGAACATTGCCCAACACTAAGAGAATCTAAATAGTAATTGTTCGACGTGTTAGGTACGCGACGAGTTTCAATATCGAAAATCATGAAATTGGATTTCAATAAAAGGCACGCGTGCTCCGAATAACTTCGACATTGATTTTCTCGAAAACAAAGCCCCGTACGAAACAATTTCACTCCTCGTTCTCGGTTCGTTTTTACGCGTAGAATCGTCTTGTGCTCGATTGTATCATTACGGGACACCCGGTATACAATACTATAACGAGGAATTGAAACGCGCCGTGTAAACTGTACAATCGCTGGTACGTGAGAACCGGCCTGAACCCGCGTTGCCGCCCACGAAAGAGAGAACATCAACCGAGCGGATGCGAAACGAGAAATGAAACGTTGAAATAAGACAAAAGAAAAAAAACAAAAAAAAAACCAAAAAAAAAAATGAAACAAACAAGAGTTCCGAAAATAGATTCATTTTCTAGTCAGACATTGTCGGTGAACAGTGCCTTATTGACCCGATTCCACTTGAAGTGTTTCGAACGTAAAGCTGTAAAAAAAAAAAGAAACGACGCAAAGACTTAAATCCTCCCGATTTTTTCCTTTTCGTCAACGTAACAAATATTGTCAATATATCCTGAAACGTCCACCAAATGGCGTATTTATCGTTTCACGTTCTTTTCCTTTCCACACTTTTTCTTGTCTGTTAAAGTGAATCTATGAAGACTTGCCAGAGTAAACCGTCGCATTTTGCACGATCGATCCGGATTTTCAGCGCGATTGTTATTCATTTTTTCACGCCCTGTGACGCAGCACCTTTTTTCTAAAAAAAAAAAAAAACAAAAAAAAAGATGGTAGCTTAACACGTATACGCGTACACGTGTACGCGAATAATGGTTTTAGTTGTAGCTTAAAATGTTTTTTAAATTGTAACGAGTTACGTATGATTTTAATTTGTTGAAATTTTCTATTGCGACGCGTCGTCGTCCCGTTTTGTTTTGAATATTATTTCGGTTGTTGCGACGTATTCGATGAAAAACATCGTTCCTTGTAAATTTTATTGGACGAACTCCTTTTTTTATATACGCCGGAATGGACGGAAACGATGCTTGGCCTAAGTCACGTTACGTGCGTAAACTTGCCTTTAAGTCGTAGAATTAAAACATTTATCCCAGTCAGCCGTTGATGTCCATTTCTTTATTCACAGTCGATTTGCTCGTTATACGAAACTCGATTGATTTTATCCATTATATTGTTTCTCAGATTTTAATTTTATCGTAGGTTAGTTTTAAAAGTGGAGGAGAGGGGGAGGAACAGAGAGGAGAAAAGACGAAGGAAACGAAAGATATATATTTTACTTTTTACGGATTCGATACGTACTAGATCGTCGATCGTACTTTTAAACGATTAATTGTTTTTATTATTACGAGCGCTGCACGTTCTCCTGAAAATTTCTGCCGATCCGACCTCAGCCCCTTTCCATTTAGTTTAAGGATTAATTCAACTATAGTAACGTATGTTTCCTAGAAACACCTTGCACATCGATGAGATTGAAACGGAAAGCGCCGTCGTGTTCGGGCGATCCTTTTAATTCGTACATAATTACCAGTACTCATAGATTTAGCAGAGAACTCGTCCTATCTTATTTTATCTAGCGCTATGCGATATATATTTATCTAGAGTATGTAATAGCGTGTGAAACACGAGGCATCCTTCTGTCTTTTACGGATTCAATTCGGGGGAGTTTGTTGCACACAGTGAACCTCGTCAATTGCAACTCACGAGCTTATGCATTTAGCCGAGAAGAGACGAAACGAACGAGCCGATTACAAGCGGAGTGAACGAAAAAGAAAAAAAAAAGAAAAAATATAACAAAAATGAAAAGATAAAACGAACGACAGATATTACATGTATTTACACGAATTAGCGAAATGAGAAGGCTGATTTCGAGAGTGTGGAGACAGAGGGAGACGGGACTAACCAGGTTGCGAAAAAAAATGTCGGGAGAACATCTACCCGAGAGACAGAGAGAAACAAAATATAAAAGTGAGAAAGAAAATTATAGAAAATGAAACGAGTTCACATGCGCATTAATGATACATGACCGCACAAAACGTTCAACAGACACACGAACACTCCTCAGAGGGCAAATACACGCATACGCGTCGAAGTAATTAATATATTGTGCATTTCTTATGGATTACGTACACGTTAGAATGAAAAAAAAACGTCCGAGCGCATTATGTAACAAACAATCGCTCGCCAGACGAATACGAAAAGGGTTTTCTCTGTTCCGTGTACTCGTACACGTGTTTGCCAGTGATTTGAAAGTTCGTTTAGTCGAGATAATATAACTGACGAGAGAGAAGAAATATACGTGTATTATATTTAAATATATTGTAGATCTATATACGTGTAAATACTAATTTTCTTTACACATAAAAAAGGAAAAGTATCGGAGATGATATATTGTATGTATAGATATGTATACACACTGAACATTCACTGGCATATACAGTGGAGAGGAGAAATAACTGAACGAAAGAAGCCATAGAGTGCTTACAATTAGTACCACGCGATTATACTTCCAACAATCTGGTATACTGCGTCGAATACGTATCTTTTTTGCAACGTGAATTGTACACTCGCTACGAGAAAAGCTTGTCCACGCTGCACAGGCGCGCCAGAGCCACGCGATGCGCAAGGTAGCTGCGCATGGAATCACTACGTCGTCGACTGCTCTTCAAATTATTGTTAAAGTTTCAAGACTTTAGATGCTCCCTATGCACGAGTGTCAGTACGTTAATTAATCATTTAACCTCTGAACATTTACATATGTAAATATTTATTTCATTTTCAGACAAAGAAACGTATTCATTTCACCATCATTACTTTTTTAACTTCTTTTGGCTATGAAGACACAAACTACATGTAATATAGAAGAGAAAGAGTAGCAAGAAAATATAATTATAGTTCACAAATTTCTTCAGAGTCGAGAAACGAAATAACCATAATAAACTGTATGAAAAGCGAACATGTTAAAAAAGGTCGTTTATACTTTGCTTTAGAATGATGTTTAATAGTTCTCGAATAGACGAACAATACGAACGTTCCAAGAGTCGACGATGTAATAATTTTCTGCGCATCTACCTTGCGCATCGCGTCTTTAATAGAGGTGGCTTCTCCATCCGCGACAGAGACGGACAATATCTAATCTAAATACAAATTTTCACTACCGAACACGAAACAAACAGCATTCTTACGATACATTGATTGAAAAAAATTGCAATCCAGATCATAAAATGCAAATATATTTCCAATAAAATTTGCTTACGCGTCTCTGATCCGAAGCGGCGCGAACAAGTTTTTCAGAAACGCGAACGCGTGCCTGCAATAAGTTTTCGAAACGTTTAACCGTGTCGACGACCATATCGTAACGAAATGGTAACTCGACCGTCTCATTGGCTCCTTTGGTTCGCGCGCGAGATTCGAAGGCAGCTTCTCCGACGCCATCCCGAGATCACGGACACACAATGCACAGGGCGCGCTTACACACGCACAAAAAAGAAAAAAAAAACGATAGATTCTGGTGGTTAATCTACAGGCGTAACGTTGTTCAGGAAACACGGTCTTCCATAGCGACAGAGAGAAAGAGAGAGAGAGAGAGAGTGTACGCGATTATTTTGTATCGATGCGTTGAAACGAAAAACGCAGAACGGAGAGGCTGTCTTTGATCCGCGCGAGCGTCAGCACCTATACGGGCGATTCCGTTGTGATAGTATGGTCCTTTTCTTTTTTTCTGCGATGTATAACGCTGGTCGTGTCCCGCAGAGGGCACGGACGTTTTGTACACACGTTGTCGCGCGCACACGAAACACGCATATACACACAACAGAGACACGCGATATTCACGGTGATCGATACACGCGCGGATCGTGAAATTAATTTCTGAACGGCCTCCTACGGAATAGTCCCGCTCGGCGAGAGATATAAGCCATAGGGTTGTACCGTGGTTATTTCGGTTTTCTAAAAAAGAAAGGCTCGCGCACGCAAAACCGATCGCTCGACGGTTCCTTAACTTGCTGTTCACACACTTGTACGTACACTATCGAGAGGGTGGCTGGTCTTGTCAGATCCGCGCCGAGAATCCTGCCGGCCGCTCGCCACCCCTCCCCCGGCGAAATAGTATCGTGTTTGGGAGTTTCCGCGTCGTACGGCCTTTGGATTCGATCTTAAAACCGGACAATCAAACATAGGCGAGCAGAGGGACGCGCGCGGTACGCGGGATTTTCCGCGCGGCTTTCGATCGAAAAACAGCGGAAGTGCCTTCCCCTTGCACTCGTACACCGTTGCACACGAAAGAGAACACACGCGTACTAGAGTATTACAAGTAACTCGAAAGAACACACGTGAAAGCACTACGTCTAATATACCTTATAATATAGTACGTATAATTAAATCCTAAGCATTATTAACGGTTGCATATAGATATCGTGCAACGAACAGGAAGGAATACGATTATAAAAAATATATAAAGTGTCGAGTTTAAGGATTATAAACGATTCGAGGAAAAGTAACACACAGGACACGCACGCAAACAAACACGAACATACATTGAACACAAACATATACAGACACGTTATACGGCGTACCTATATTACATGCATACAGGTAGTATTTACTATTGTGTAACGTTTTGTCTCTAATTTTCTCGTTAGACTTACCTTATTACACGCGGGCATGTATTTGCCGCGCGTGTGTGTACGCGCACATATATGCACGCGTGTGCCCCGCAGTCGCAGTCGTATTGCGTAATCGTTCGTAACGATAATATTATTCGAGAGAGGAGGACCACGGGAACGCGTTGGTTCTCGCGTGAAAAGAAAGAAAAGAAAAGAAAACGGAACGACAAAGTGAAATTCACGATTGTACATGCGTACCCGTGTGTCCGACGTGATTTGTGCATTTTGGCCGCTTGTATGCGTGTATGACGCGCGCGGTGCGCACACATTGCACGAATATTGCGCACGTCCGCCACACGCAGAACAGTGTGTAAAATACGCCGCGTGGCGAGGAAGACGTCCTACGAGATAGAATAAACGCGTCGTCCATTTAATCGAGGAAACGAATTAAATTAGTAATCGTTGGTTAATTAAAGAAAAAACAAAAGAGAAAACACCGTAGCCGCGTGTAGTCTGCGTCTCGTCGACTCAAAAGCAAAAAAAGAAAACAAAAAAAAAAATATGAAAACACGGAAACAGTTCTGGGAGAAAAGTTGAATAAGAACGAATGAAACGATACAAATGAGTCTTCGAAGGTCCCGAATGCGTTTTTGCGCGTGCACGCTCACGGGGTTTGTCAAGGAGTCAGCCAGTATTTGTAATAATAATGCTTGAGAAATGCATGAATATTTGTTTTATTAATGCTTCTTCTTATTTCATCTCTTTCTATCGAAACAGAACTTCCCGAGAACTCGCTAATCCCTTGTAATTTATATTTATATATATATATACATATTATATATACTATATATATACTCGTGTATTACTCGATATTGCGCCCATTATTGCTCACAGTCTTAGCCTCGCTTCCTGCTTCCCTTGTTTTTAATATCCCCTCGTTAATATGTTCGACTTGGTGCTTGTATTATTTTACTTGCGATTTCGCGCGTTTCTTTTTTTCTTTTTCCAAACGTTTCTTTTTTTGTTTCTTTTTTATTATTATTTTTCGTCTTCGACGTGTTTCGCACTCGGAACAAGATCTCTCGCGCGTCTTTCCGTTTTTGTACGCTAACGTTTCGGGCACGTTTGATTCTGCCTTTGGCGAAAGAGAGAAAAAGAAAGTAACAATCACTGACGCGATTTCAGTTCTCGCGGGGAACATTGCCTTTTAGTTGTCGAACACACCTAGACGATGCCAAGCACACGGTCGTTTCTAAAACCTTGTAGATGTTAGCCGCTTTTATTATGACGAACGCCATAAGATGAGCGTACGAGCTCTCTTTGTATCTTTTTCTTCCACTTCTTTCTCGTCTCTCTGACCGTTAAATTAAGTTATATACGTTCCCGATCTTTCCGCCATCTTACCACAGCTTCTCCTGCGCTTTAGTTGCGAAATTCAGAGGCACGAAGGAGCGATATCTAGGTATACTTGTATCTTTATCACGTCGACATCCCAGTCTGCTACCTACAGTTTTATCAACAATCGCCACATTAGACATCCTTTGCGTCCATTAACCCTTTTACTAATTACCGTCGTGAAAGAGGTCGATCAGGACGCGCGAAAAATTTATTTAAACATCGTACCTACGCTCGATTATCTTTTACGCTTCTCCTCCGGACACGAAAACGGTCGCTTTTAAGTTACTTCCTTTAGTCGCGGGGTTTCAAGGTCATCTTCCATTGTTTAACGTGCAATTTTATTATTATACTTATTTAATCTTTTATTCACTCAAAACAAGAACAGCGAGTTCAATAATAATGGCAAGTACGACTTTGACTTCTACAAGATACTCGTAATAATTTTCTAACAGTAGACGTTAACTATTCTGTGATACAAGTACTCTTTCCTGAGTAAATAATTTTAAGAAACTGTCCTGAATTAAAATACTTTGACTTTTCCTTAACACTTTCATCGTTGCTGGCATTTATAAACAAAGATCCGTCCATTTTGTACGGGCGAACGTCTGAGAGCGTTCGTCAAAGAAGAGTCTTCCGCGCAACTATTTTTCAACTACTGCTATAAATAAAATAACGATATTAAGATGATCTCGAGATCTCTGCAATAACACTCCCACAGGCTCGAAGGCCAGAAAATTTCACGAACAACGTATATTAAAATGAGAATCGACGAATCAACGAATGGAACTTAAAATTTGTCTTTAACGCGTAAGAAATAATCGAGCCGCGTACGTTTAATCGTGATGCATCGCGGGATCGATCTTTTTCAAAGTAACCTATCCAGTCCTCTAACAGTCCTGCGTTCGGTCGGCTTCTTATCCAGCTTCGATTATATTATTTCGCCGCTATCGCCTGCGTAAGAAAGTCGCGCGTGTGCCTACTAAATTGTTTTGTAATGCTTGGCACACGGAGAGAGACCTTTGCAACACGTCGAGTCTCGGTAACCGGAGGAGCACACTTCGTTACCGGATAGACCGTGATTCCAAAGGGAGTGTCACCGACAACAGGCTGTACCGTCGGGAGCTGTTAAGAACGGTCCTGGGGGGCGTGGCTTGTACCACGAGACACGTGGAACGGTTCGCGCCTGGCTCGACGAACGGGCGGGAAACAGTCGAGATTCAAACGTCGACGGTCTCGACGAAACAACGCTCGAAATTCTGACCAATGGTGGAGCCGCGTTCCAGGGCCGTCGAGCCAGTCCCGGCGGTGCTTGCATTTCTATTTACAAATATTAATAATCCACGCTTCTGATCGCATCAAGTATCGCGCCGAGGCCTCACTTGTTTCGATCGCTTTCAAACTGCCTTGCGATTCAAAGGCGAGAAGAGTGCTACGCAATTGTTCGACGACCGTTTTTTTCTTTTTGTTGTGTCAAAAACAAAAAAAAAAGTAATGGAGAACGTATAAGAGTGGTGACCAAAAAAAAAAAAAAAAAGACACGACGAGCGTCGAGATGTCGTTCCAAACCGACGGAACGAGTACCAACGCGCGAATTCGTATACCGCATGAACGTGGAGATATCACGAAAAAAAAGTGACACGAAACGTGCACGCGTGTGCTGTTCTACGCGGTACCTGGACACGACTCCGTCGATGCCATTACGTTTCGCAAACACGTAAATAAATGTTCACGGCACCGCACGAACAGGGAGCAAATTAAGCCGGAGCTGCACTCGAATGGCCAGGACTATTTGACCGATGGTTTATCGCCGCACTCTAACGTCCAACGTGTGACGGCCGAATCGGTGGATACGAATGGACAGAACCGCGTTTGGCTATCCAACGCAAATTTCCAGCTCGTTATTTAAGACGAGACGACTCGAACCGGGTAGAAACGGACACAAAACTATCTTGGATACGCCTGGCGGTTCCGTCTCGTCCGTATACACCTGTGTCATTATAGAAAACCGATGTGAAGCACTCTTTCCGATGTAAGTATCGCAGTAGCACTTTATTTTGTCGCATATGCAAGCTTCAAGCACTCGAGCTTCACGAATTAATTAATTGGTAATCGTTCTCCGCTGTCAGACTCTTTAGACGCGATTATATAGACCGCTTTGTATAGAGTACGCGTAGAATATTTATAATTCACGGCTTACCAGAGAGAGAAAAAAAAAAAAGAAGAAACTAAAAAAAAAAGTATTGAACAAAAACGCGTCCGTAGAAAATATTTATGGCTTGTGCTCGTAATTTCTTTGTATCTCTCACGCTATCATGTATGGACGAAATAAACTCTTTGCTACTTCTGTCTCTATATCTGTCTTTTTCTCGCAATCTCTTACGATTTCATATAGAATTCAATTTTTTAACACGCGACCGTTCTCGATACCTTCACACCGCATGCGTCGACGATTACGAACTACGACACACACACACACACACACACACGCGACACACGCACACGCACACGGACACGTACAAACACCAAACGACGAAAAGCTTAAGCGCATGCGAACACGATTTTTTTATTATGTCGACATTGTATATATATATATATTATATATATCTACGTCATAGTGCCGTAGAAGGAAAAAGAAAAAGCACGACTGCATTTGGTTGAAACGAACGGTGTAACCGTTCGCTCCCGTTTTCGCTGGTTACATTTTATATATATGGAATGAAAACTTGTTTAGCCCGCCGTAGCCGAAAAGACAAAAAAAAAAAAAACAACGTTTTGATGCGTGCTGCGCGCGCCACGCGGATACAGAGAATGATTTACAAGTTACACACGATCCACTACCACCAACCAGTGCACGATTAATCGCGATCGTTCATAACCTCTCTTTAAACTTTCTGTTTCATGCTTGCCCTTCGCCTGGATATCCAACGCACGTCTTACGACCGAAAATTACCACGCATACTGTTTGATCTCGTCCCGTCAACGCTTTCATCCCCCGGTTCGTCCGTGATACGATCCGATGCAACATCCACGCTACCACACGGCCCTCCACGCACGTGCCTGAATCCACCCTCCGATCCTGAAATTGATCCCGAAACGCCGCACGTGCCTGAATTATCCCCTGATTCCCGGAATCTGCGACAACTGCTGCGAAATCCAATCCCTGCCTCCTTCTCCGATTAATTACATTCATGTGGCGATTGTGACCGTTCTCCCATCCTACGCGCTGGGAATGTACGTACGTCAACACTTCACCGCCCGTTGCTCCCTTATTTTCTTTCCATTTTCTCTATTTTTCTTCTTTTTTTTTTCTCTCTCCTTCTACGTGTCTCTTCTTCTCTCTTCGCTCTTTCCCACATCCTGTGTCGTTCGTTCGCGACCACCCCCCACACGCGCGGATACCGCGATCTCTTCTGCGTCGTCGTCACACTTCACGCGCTCGCTTAATCTCACCGTCGAAACGATAAATAAAAACAAACGCAAACCACACACGAAACCCATCCGGTGACGAACGAATTCTTTCCTCGCCTGAATGTTCGTACTCACCGTTCACTTAACTCACTGCGATAACACACGATCGTCATACGTACGCAAACACGTACACACACACACGCGCGTACACACACGTACATCTGAATATTTAAATGCTGGCTTGGTATGTGTGCACCGCCGCCGCATTATCGCCGTCATGTTCGCCCGTCACCCGGACACAACGACAAACACACGTAAACATATGTGTTCGTACACCCTGGTACATGCATTCTGGTCATATTGGGGGGGGCGAAAAAACGAAAAAAAAAATTACATACACACATACACACACACCCACGCGCGCGCGTGCATACACGAAAACAACACGAACGCGCGCGAATTTACACTCTCATTCCATTACGGACTATCCACCTTGGCCGTTTCCCGCCCACGCCGATCACTTTTGTTTCGTTCCACGAATCGAATACAACGGAAACGACGCGTCGTGCGACTGTCCGTCGACAAAAAAAAAAAAAATAATCATAACAATGATAAAATTTTCTCCGCACTCCTTTTCTGCGGACATCTTCCAACGAACGATGCGATGACCATGCAACAACGAAAAAAAAAAAATTACCTCCGAACCCGGATTAAAAAAAAAAAAAAAACAACATACTCAAATTCTTTTTTTCGTACATGTACCTGGGTGCTCCGAGGGCACGTTCGGCGTGCTTCACTTTGATTTTGGTGCCTTCTCCACCGAATTCGACCGACTATGGTAACAATATGAACGACCAAAAAAAAAAAATGAAAAAAAAATAATGAAAAAAAATAAATAAAACGATACTTCAAAAAAAAAAATGAAAAAAAAAATACCGTACCGAACACTGCCTCGTTTGCTGCATGTGGATCGCCTTAGCAGCCTTAGCCACTGTCGGGGCCCAAGTGGTCCCCCAAAACGCTCACTGTGTCGTCTACACAGACAGCTGCGGACAGGTAGACTCATTATTGTAACCAGTTTTTTACCCAGTCTCGGGTCTGCATTAGAAGCGCCAGACGTTGTCGACCGGGCGAAACGGGTTTCGAATTGCATGCGTGGTAATGCGCCTATGTATGTACAATCCTCGCTCTTCTCGATCGTACGGAAACGGATCGAATCCCAAAACGTTTCGATGATCCACAGTAGACTCGCACAAGATTGTTTACTCGCGCAAAATACCGTCATGGTGCTTTGATGCAAGCCCGAACTTTTAATGCTGCTAACCTTCAAGGTCAACGAAAGGGAGGGACGTGCTAGGACCGCATTCGCAAACTCTTTGTTTTTAAAAAATAAATTCTACGCGAATTTCGAGACGAGCAACGAGCCAGCACGATCCCGATCTTTCGGTAACTTTGGCTAACACGTAGCTTTTGGGGGCATCTCCCTCACGACTGCTCACCGCAACTATAACTGCGAATAACCACTGCCTTATCTGGTGTTTGTCTATTATTATTACATCAATAATTATTATTATTATTATGCTACATCGAAAGCGTTGTCGTCATCCCCTACAAACAAACCTATTCACGAAGAAAGAGATGCACGCTTCTTTATACAGTAATTAGTACGACCTTGCTATTGAACCAGTTTTTCGCCATCTGTATATGTATATCTGTGTACACTGACGCTCGAAAATCTCGAACAACCTTCGATCTATGGAGGAACGAATCTTTTTCGCGAGCATATACAATGTTTCGTTTTTTCAACAAGATTTTTTATTTTAACTTCACATACTTTACAGATGCGTGACAGTTTGTTACTTCCATCGAGAAGTTTTCTCGTAAAATGTATTAAATATTCCCGGATGGAATTGAGAATAAAAATATTTTAGTTTGATTTTTAGTAAATCGTTTTTACATCTATGAAAAAAGGTTCGTTTCTATTAAAGATCGAGGTTAACCGAAACTTCGAGCGAAAGTGTACGTATACATAGATTACATAGATACGTATTTTATTATATACATTATTTATTATTATATCTATCATGCCATTGTCTTGATTACGCTTGTATCATTAACGTTGCGCGTTAACTGTCGGGATGTCTAATGCCGCCGCATTTGAAGAGCAACAATGTTTTTTTTTTCTCTACCCTCGGACGCTTCAGTACTTAAATTAATTTGTCTTTCTACCCCCCCCCCCCTTTTCTGTGCATCTATTTTTATCGCACTAGTGATTTCTCACAGTATGGACCGTCTGTTACATATAATGTCCGACGTGAACTGCATGTATATTTATATTAATAGTCCCTGTATTAGCGTCGGTTGCGTGTCAATCACCGTTCGAATTCGAATATTTCGGGACAAATTCACTTTAACGCGTTCGCTACCACTTGGGTTCGATCGAAAAATTTTATTCGATACAATGCATGCTTTCAACTGTGATTGAATACTTTTAAATATTGTGAATATACTGGTATAAAATTTATTTGTGTTTGGTAGAATGGATTTGAGTAAAAATTACCAAAGTTAAAATATTACTTTATTATTATTCGCAGCTCGTAGTTTGGAATCAGGAATCGTTAATACTAGAAAGATCGACACAAACTGTCGAAGACCAAGGGGAGTCGAAACCACCCACGTTTTCCATATTGTTTTTATCGAAAAACGATTCTGTAGCTACGTATGTTTCAAAAGTAATGGCAGTTTCGTGCGGTGGGAATCAAATAATACAGTAAAGAACGTAGTACAGTAATAATTCGTAAAATGAACACGTGATTCGTAAGTTGAACATTTATGTCCAGCAAAGCGCGAAAGACAACATTTAATATCTACTGGTGTTGAATTTCCGTTGTACGAAAGATGAACGTGCCAACTCCGATGTTCATTTTAAGAATCATTACTGTAATAGTTAAATTTTGCATTATTATGCAGGTTATCCTAGAAATCTTCGAAACACAAATTTATAATAATACTTACTACTCGTGTTAGACAAATTTTCTTAGTAGATAATTTTTTATTTTAAACCTGTTTCTCGTTAAACTAAATTATTGGAGATGCCTTATGCGTGATAAATAGGATATTTTTAAGAAGTTCTGTCCCCTTAGAAACCCCGTCTACCAAACATTAATAATTTCTCATGTCTATTGTGAAAATTCACACGCGTTTGTCGCGTGGTAACGAACGTGTAACAAGTTAATTGCGACAATGACAATGGCGTGATTCGATAAAACGCGATCTCCGGTTTGAAGAGACCGGTTAACACCGCGAGTAGCCTTGCAAACTTCTCAGCCTGTTCCACACGTGACGTGCAACACTTTTTTCTCACTCTCTGGGCTCGCTCGAGATCATTATTATTTATCGCTGTCGCCAATGAACACGGAACTCCTGTCGCTTGCATAGAGAGCTTCTGACGCATACATAACCAGGATAGAAAGCTAAACGGGGACCCGTACGATCCTTTGTTTAGCGTGTCTTTTATCGAATAACAAAAACGCCTGGTACCTGTTGACAAAGCTTTCCCGCGCGCGCATCACGATCTCGAATCCGATTCCAGTCCACGATCTCTCTCTTCGAGTCGGATATATATTACATAGACTATTTGTTTTTTCTTGCGAGCATAATCAGCTCTGTTTGTTATGGTTGCGGAGTCGCAGTTGACATAGTGTTGAACTTATTTGCAGTAGAATATTATTAATTTGACAGCTTACGACATATCCCACATCCACATTATACGAATGCCAATAACCGCTGACTTTGTCCAGCCACCTACGGCAGTTTGGTTCGCTGGCGTGGATCACCGCCCCCCCCCCCACCCGCCCCCGCCAAAAATACCCCTCGTCTCGCCCACCCCCACCCCCGAATATATCTACCTCTATCTTCTATTTTTTTCGTAGCTTTAGTAGTGAGTGAATGTGTGTGTTTCAAAAGTCTTGTTATTCACGCACGCGAACCAAAACCCCCGGCGGTCCTTTCAAGTCGGCTTTTGGCACAACACGAATGCTTGGGTGACGAGGAGAGAAGCTTCGTTGTGCCTCGGACGATCCTACTCCGCGAAACGATCGAACAAACTATACAAACTGTACTTTGAGGTTCTACGAGATGCTCGTTAATTATATCCACGATTTTTCAACCACTTACAGAGAAACGTTAACTGTCTCCTCTGGTTGTAGCGATACGAAGGATGATTAATATTCCACTGTTATTTATGGTCATTTTACGTGAGAGTACGAAGCGAAAATGTAGAATAAAATTTTTTTATAGGATGGTTCGTTTTGGAGAAAATTGCCTTTGAAAATTCTTGAGTAAGATTGGACTAGAGTGTCTGACCATTGTTGGTTGTTTCTACTTGATTTTGGTTCTAACGTTGATCATGGCGTATAGTATTGTTTTTTTTCGTCAATTTTGTTATTTTTTAATTAGTCAAAGTTAGTTTGAGTAAATAATCCCAAATCGATGTTTACCAGTACAAGTAGAATTAACAAGTTATATGTCAGATACTTTAGAATACTCGCACTCGTTTCGATGAATTTTTAACGCCGATTTTTCAACCATTTACAGAGAATTAATATTTAACGATCATTCATGGTTATTCTATGGGAGAGTGTGGATCGAAAATGTAGAATAAAATTTTTTCATTGGATGGTTCGTTTTAGAGAAAATTGCCTTTGAAAATTCTTGAGTAAGATTGGACTAGAGTGTCTGACCATTATTGGCTATTTCTACTTGTTTTTGGTCCTATCGTTGATCATGGCATATAGTATTAGTATAGTATTGTTTTTTTCATCAATTTTGTTGTTTTTTTTAATTAGTTGAAGTTAGTTGGAATAAATAATGCCAAATTCAAGTAGAATCAACGAGTTATTTGTCAGACACTTTAGAACACTCGTAATCTCTGTGATGAATTTTCAACGTCAATTATCAAGAGAACGAAAGCTTGCATGGAAATACTTCATTCTAAGTTTTCGATCCGTTTTTTCGCCCAGAAACCGGACACTTTGTATAATTTAAACGGTTTCGCAAAACAAGTATAAACAGGAAACACTAAGGAAGCTGTGTAACAAAAATTAAATGTTTGCATAATAGGGATTAACGTAGAACACTATCGATGATTCTGAAAACAGACAATATGACAGCAGCTAAACACGAAATATTTAACATTGTAAAAAGTAGAATGGTCTTATCTAATATCTATAGTAAAAAAAATATCAATGAAAACTTTAGGTGAGAGTTTATCAGTTACGACTAAAAGTGCCAAGATGTTCATTTTTTGTTCGATTTTGTTAAACGATAGCTATTTTCTCCTTTTAGTATTGTTGAGGGGATGGAAACGAATGCAACGATAACGCGTAATGTCACTTTCATTGACATTTTGCAGCGAAAAAGGGTGTCAGACGCGTGACATTATACCTAGATGTCAGGTATTTAAAAATGGTTTGAAATGCAGTCCATTTTAAAATATCCATTCCTTTTAAGTCTTCAAAATTTGAAAATTCAAGGATATTGAAATATTCTCTAAATGTACAAGTACTTAAGTTTTCTTAAAAACCGAATGTTTCAAAATAGTGGACCAAACATCTATATTTATTCGAGTTCGAAATTGTTGCTTGAGATTCGTTGGTCCTCATGATTTTATTTAAATTCCCATACTGTTTCTCGTAAACAGTAATTAATCACATGAATGTGTACGCTCGGTTCGAGCAGTTCTATCCGCGTCACTGCAGAAAGAAACGAAGAACTGTCGGGGACGAAGGCGATTGTGGCATTACGAATAAGTAGAATGTGGACAGCGTCGATTACTCTTGCCTTATGAACGCGTACTATAACGTCTGACCCAGTACGAGGGGCACGGAATGTTTTTTTTCACCGCAGAATAATATGCACAGAATCGTTTGAACCAAGCGTACACGTTGGGAATTCATCCATAATCCATAACTCTTGCATTAACGTCATGAATGACTGATGATCGTGACTTTTTTTATAATTTCAAGTACGCTTACAAGTGACGTGCTCAATTAGGGATATTGCGAATGAACGTTCGAAATTGCTCGATACTAATGCGACGTTACACTCGTTTCTAATATTTTTAACACGATCGAGGAGTTTTCTAAAAGTTTACCACGTTCACACAAATTTCGATCTGTTCTTTTTACACACTCTCAAATTCAAATTTCATTCAATATCATCGATACGTATCAATTTGAATTGCAACAATTATTATTAGTTAGAAGTTAGAAGATTCGTTAAAATTTATCTTTCAATTTCCAATTCGCCATCAGCGTTTATCTTGTATATAATTATATTAGGATTAAATTGAAACTGGATCGATACAATGCATTGTATTGTTTACATTTATATTACAGGCATCATTATTTCACAGTTGAAAAGACAGATTTTTAACGCACATTTTACACACCTTTTGTTGCTATAAAATTTCAGTGAAACATTATGCGTTATCGATTTCTGCGACAGTGAAAGAAAATTAAAGACTTCTCGAAGTTGAATTATCGGTGATTGAGAACCGATTAATTTTGTAGGAAACAAACGTAAGTGGTTAAAAAATCGTGGATTTCTTTAGGCTGAACACCCTGTGTATAGTCGATCGTTTCTACTAGCGATCGTCAGTGTATAACGGGTACACGAACACAAAAAGGGACACGATCTTCGTTATCACGTGCGATCACCCAAGCAGAAAAACCAACCCCCTTCTCCCGGGCCATTATTTGCATGACCAGACTCTGTGTTTGTAGCGAATTATCTTTTATATGCAGTTGCAAGAATTATTTACTTATTATCACGATTATTCTCACTCCTATTTATCATCTGTAATTATTATCGTTGTTACTTTTATCTCCGTCTCGGTTGTGCGTAACTTTGTTGCTGTTTTTTAATTCGTTGTCGCCGTATAATACGAAGGAACATCGATCAGCAATTGCTTGACAGAAAGAAGACAATCTGATTCCAGTAACACGTTCTCGGTTATCCGTTTTTTATTTTTGTATCTTTGTTTTTGTCTACACATACATACATATATATATTTTGCACGCTTCTATGGTGAGCCTATGGTATACTTTTTGCCAGACGATACGTTCGGTTCTCTATTATTATCGTATTTTCTATATATATATATATTTTATAATTAAAATATTTTATATTATATTATATATATATATACATTTTTTTTTTCTTTTTGTTTAATTTAATATTCTATCTGGTAGGTTGTTAACGCTTCTTTGACCTAACGTTTTTTGCTAACACGAAACCAGTTCTCTGGAATTTTTGATGTTTAATCTATTTGCTGCATTTGTCTATCATATTTCGGATATATAAATAATCTTCCTAGATACGAGTGTACGTGTGTGTTTCTGTGTGTGTGTGTGTACATATAATATGCATACATCTTTCGCTCGGGGTGCAATTATAAAGGAACGGACAAGTAGAGCGTAGCTGTGGTGGAGTTTTCGCTTCACTTCCAAATTATATTATTTCACTTTCGAACGCAATCTGTTTGTTCGCATTTACGCATATCTGTTTTTCATTCTAAACCCATCCTTAATTAGTTTTCTCGTTGTTCAACTTTCTTCTTCTCGATACCTCGGTTACGCGCGTTCGTCGCAAAAGCGATAAAAAAAAAAAAGAAAAAAAAAAGAACTCGAAGACTTATCCAGGGTTCGAGTGAAAGATCTGTCGTATGTATGCGCCCTCACCCGCGGCCATATTATATATATACATGCACACGAGTTACATATGTAATATTATTGTTTCTCCATCTTGCAAGCTAGGTTTTACGTTAAGTCACTGTTTAGCAAACCGTTTTTCTAATCGAGAGTGATACAGCGAAACGCTTAGACAAACCGCGAATCGTTGCTTTCCTGTATTCCACGATTTTGTTAACACTAAAATTTCAGTCTAGTCATTGTGCTGAATGGCCCGCTGAGAAGAGGGCTTCCACGACCTGATTCGCAAATTATACGACAAAAAAGAACGGAATCGCGAACGTGGCGTCAAAAAAGAATTCCTTAAGTTTTGTTCTGTTCAATTTTCGACGATTCTCGGATCGAATTATCTCGAACAACTGTCCGCGACCTTACAGAAATGACAATCACTAAGCTGAACATTTTAGTCGCTTCGAGAAATTTGCGAATCAAACGATCCTCGTTTATGTAGGCACGCTCCTTGCACACAAAAGTGTTGGGAATGCTGACGGAAATACGAAACGAAAACTATTACGATAAAAAAAAATGAAAATCACAGACTCACGCGTAAACTGTCCCGCGTAGCAAAACTGAGACACGGAGTTCCTTTGTTGTCGAACACATTCGAGAAAATTCTTTTTACGGGAGAATACGTTGTCGCGTCGTTGTATCGTAAGAACGATCACGGTGGAAGCAAGCAGCGACTTGCATTTAAGTGAAACCGAGTGAAAACGATTTCTAGCATAATCAGTATTATTAAAAAAAAAAAAAAAACGAAAAAAAAATTACGAGATTAGGGAATGCCCAGTTTGAAAATGAAAAGTTCTACTGCAAATTTTCCTCTTAATTCGAGCTGCGCGAACAATCGACGCTGATCCCTCCCCAGCCCCTCACACTAGCGCAGGAAGTTCAAAGTTCGCGAAAAATAGAGGGGTCACCCGTAACTGGGGATTCCAGTCGATTGTTCGCGCACCAGTAGCAATTAATTAATATTCGTATTACGATCCGATTTTTTTAGAGCATGTAATGTACCGTGAATATGCTCTAACACTGAAAAGTTTGAATGTGCGTGTACGATGATTCTGCGAAGCGAGAAAGATCGTGTTGTACGCGTCTGTGCTGAAAGTGACAGAGCGAACGGTACAGTACGAAAGGTAGAGCGAAAGGGTCGTGAATCTGAGCGTGTTTGTGGACGTGGAGTGAGATACTGTAAGAGTTTGTTCCTTTTCTTGTAACTATTGTCCGTAAGCACTTCGAAAGTACCTGTTATAAAAGTACCTGGCACATTTTCTTTCAGTTACTGGACACCCTCCCGGTGTGCCAAGATTTTAATCGACAAGTGTGCAACCGTCCCGCCTGCAAGTTTATCCATCTCAGTGACGGTAAGTTTCCTACGGCGACGTCGCCTGGGCATATAAGTTAAGAATGTTTACACTCCTGCATCCCTAACCTTAAACGGAAATCGAAACTTTTCGCCTTGCGTTCCCACTTTGAGCGTTACGTTATTTTTCTACTGTATTTTTGTTTTCGTTATCGAACATTGTTATCTTATTCCAGCTGTTTTTCTTTAATGAACATGGAACGATGTTTGAAATGAAAAATGAAAAAAGATTTCTAAGATACTAAAATAGAAAACAGAATATTTTTAAGTGTAATTATCGATTGTTAAATATTTCATTGTTATCTTATTGCAGCTGTTTTTCTTTAATGAACATGGGACGATGTTTGAAATGAAAAATGAAAAAAGATTTCTGAGATACTGAAATAGAAAACAGAATATTTTGAATCGTAATTATCGATTTTTAAATATTTCTTGTCGTTTCCACGGACAAAAGAAATATAAACATGGAAAGAAAAATTTACTTTCCGGTGGGAAACTAGAAAACAGTTCGAGTAGTATCTTGTTTCTCGTTGCTTATTGTATTTCCCTGTATTTGTATCCCTCTTAAGTATCGAACTCAACTTTCGGTAAAACGACATTTGTAATGTGCAGCTGTTCTGTAGTTCGCGACCATGCATTTACCGCAAAACAATCATCTGTTCGGAATATGTGGCAAGTAACAAATCTATTGGTCACCGTTGTTTCGAAATGCACGCAATTTCGTCGAAATTATTCATTACTATAGTAGTCGACCAATGAAAGCGATTATTAGCTGTTACGAGACTCGTTAACGACTGAATGAAACTCAAAGAACTATCACTACGAAGTTTAAAAATTATTATATATATTATTAATTATAATATATAAAATTATTATTACATATATTATAAATTAATTCTATTCTAATTCAAGCATTCGGATTTACTTAACACTGAATCTACCGTGACCTACAATGACCGTTTTTTAAATTTCGTTTAGAATTTTCAACATACAATTTTATTTTAACGCCGTTTAGCTTCACGTACAATGAATTTTTCAACATTCAGTTCTATTTTTATTGTTTGTTTTCTGTAAAAAGTATATACCAGTTGAACGATTTATATTGTTTTTGTAAAAAACCGAACAAAATTTGATATCAAATTCTGGTTAGCTTCCAATGTAAATAACAAAATATATAGCAAAGATAAAAGAGAGTATCTTCAGTTTCCACTATCTTGGAATAGTCTAACAACGCGCATTAAAAGTAGTTAAACTTTAGACGCGTACAGTTCCGAAACTACTAGGGTTTTACTAATAATTGAGTCACTGTTGGAAGCGGCAATGCCTCCCCTTTAAAATGGTTTTTGGATTTTGTCGATCCGACTTTCCGTTTTCGAGATATCGTAATTTATGTAAACGCATAATTTCTTTAAAATTCTGCTATGGCTCTTCCCGTGTTAAATCAGACTAGAAACGCGCATTGAAATTACTAAAACTTTAATTACCTGCAGTTTCGAAATTATTAGTATTTTCTCCATGATCGAGCCGCCGTTAGCAGCGGCAAAGCTTCCTCTTTGAAATGGCTTTTGGTTTTTGTCGATCCGACTTTCCGTTTTCGAGATATCGTAATTTATGTAAAAGGTAATTTTTCTTAATTCGACTAACTCTGTCTTCGTCTGACGCGTCGCGCAGGACCTCTCTTTCTCGTACGTGACTCGTGACCGTCGTGCGTGACCTAGTTTCCGGGCGTAGTATTTCCAAGAAATTACTACGCACTGTTTACTATTTTCACGCGCGCGAGTTCATTGATAAAGTAAACAAACTTCGAAGCCTTATATCTCCGTAACTAGCCACCGCATCGACTTGAAACTAAAATCGCTATATCTCCGGAACTAATAGAGCTATCGACTCGTACAAACGCTCATTTTAAAGGGCATTTCATCCTCTATCTAATGATCGTATCACCTACTATAATTTATGCTGTCTTCCATGTTTATTTTGAAGTTTACTTTGACGCTAAATACCCAAAGAAGTTTTAGCAATTCCTATTGATTATACGACTGGTGTACGGTAAAACTGGACCATAAATTGTTTATTTAATTGACAATGAATATAAATTTGTATACAGGATGTTTGCATAATTACTATACCATTTTTTCGTAAATAATTGTTTTCTCTGGAACTAAGTACGATATCGACTTGAAACAAAAGTCATTTTCAAGGGTGTTTTATCCTCTATCAAATGGAAATTAATTAATTATATTATCAATTATGAATTATATTATCAATTTTTATGTTTACATAATCTAGAACGTGGAAAAAATTCGACAAAAGTCTTAGGTTACAAAATATTTTAATTTCTTTTCACAAGTTGAAAATAAAAATTGTTAGTTATTTATACAGCACTAAGCTTGTAGAAAAAAAGGCACACAATATATTCAGGTTACTTAAAATAGAAATAAAAACGGTTGATTAAATTTGTTTTCCAAGTTAAATCCAAACGATCGGATCGAAACGAGGCAACGATTGCATTCGAAAAATTTGCTTGCTCGCTTCCTGGTCAATAAGAACGTCTTTCCGTCGCAAGAGCTTATTAGAATTTTTGAATGCGACGATTTCTCAAACTTCGGTTCACTCGTTAGCGGGACCGAATAAAAGTCACCGTTTAAGTTTTATTAGTCGGGGCTGTCCGAGTAATTTTCAATCCCGACCAAGTTTCCTTGTTAGTCGGTCAACTCGTTAATTTTTAACGACGTCGTACAGAAATTCCTGCAAGACTCGACTCGTAAAGCAAACGCAGATTTCCAAGATACTCTCGCCTCGTCGAATCAGTACTCGAGAAGTGTAAGAACTTTATCAAATCGAGATCTCTTTGATAATTCGGCCGTTGAAATTCCTGTCGACGAAGATATAGACTGACAATCGAACAAATATACACCTAGGATTATTGGATTGTCTTTTATCCGTTCATCGATTCCACGTGTTCTATGTACTCGCGCTCTAAAAACTATTCCTTGTTTGGACGTCGATATTTCACACTCTTGACATTTCTCTATTCGTCCTTTATTTATTTAGCGTTCTACAAAACAATGGCATTATACAGGGTGTTCCCTGGGAAAAATTTGAATGGAAGATTCTGGAGGCCAAAATAAGACGAAAATCAAGAATAGCAAATTGTTGATTGAGGCTTCGTTAAAAAGTTATTAAAAAATTAAATTAAAAAATTTCAAATCGTTCTAAAAAAATTATTTTCAGTTGAGGGAGACAATTACAATCATTTTTGGTGAATAGACATACCCTCGAAATTCTACCCACTTTCGAGAAAAAAATTCAGTACGAGCGGAACTTAAAACGTTAATAACTTTTTAACAAAGCCTCCATCAATAAATTTGTATTCTTGATTTTCATCTTATTTTGGCCTCTAGAATCTCCCATTAAAATTTTTCCCAAGGGTGGCCGAACACCCCGTACATTTAAAATATAAACATTCATTTATTGCAAGAGTTTGCATAGTATTATAATTAAAGTAAAATTTTTAATATGTTGACTACCACATTTTTATGTCTCTTAAAATCTGTTCAAATTACTCTAACGTAATGAACATTTCTATCCCTCCCTACCTCCCAAAATACATTTGATGGTCATTTTAAGAATCTTTACTGTATAGTGTAATGAATACAAATATTTAATGATTCGGTTTATTTGGTATTTCATGACATTCTTCTGGCAGTGGAATTGTGTCGAAAGTGGAACGTTCGAAACTAATCAGATGCGATTAATATTTGATTCCTGGTAACTCATTAGTAACCAAAAACACACTCGGTGGTCACGTGATGGAAATATCGCTCGCTCGAAATGAGCAGGTTCTGGGATGCCGGCGAGAATAACTTCGTGACCCAATGAAAGAAGAAAATTGTGACACGATGAAAGGATTTACTGTAATCCGTTTACCGGACGGACAATCCCGCCATTCGCTACAAAGGGTTTCTTTGCGAACGTTTCTTGCACGTATCGCGATACATCGTGTCGGAAAACCAATTCTACAAAACCAATAACCGATAGGCAGATGCACGATCATTTTACAACGCTAACAAATATATCAGACGCCATTTTCTCGGTCGTGTCGCCTACGATCATTCTATTTTATTATTTGCAGACAAACTAACGCGGTAGTCAGTATATTAAGATTTCAACTTTAATTATGCTTGAAATCGAATTGTAATTTTATTCTTGTCTATGAGCTTCTGTAGACCACTATATATTAAACAAAATTTTCTTTCGTCGTAAAATACGTACAGTAAAATAAATACCTATTTATTTACAACCTGTATAATTATCAAAATGCCAGATTTTTCCAGCGAGTGTATTAATTAAATTTGTATTGTTCGAGATGTAAGAAATTCTAAGTTTGCTTCAAACACGCCAAAGTTAGACACCGTAGAACAATTATTCCCGTGCAGCCACAATCGCAGAGAAAGTTCTACGCGCGTTTCGACTTCCAACTCGTACAATGTGCATCGTAAACTTCGTTTTAGCAAGTGGAGTCGGATCATGGTAGAACGAGAAGCTGACGATGCTCATTCTACCAGTCGGAAGTCAGAATGCACGTTTTACCACCTTCCTTGTGTGCGTGTTAGTACGAATCGTTTGAGTCGAGGGAACGATAACGAACATTAAAAGCTGACGTGTTTGACGAAGGAAACGTTTGTAGGATCTGCTGCAATTAGCGTCGCGGAAATCAGTGTTTTATGAAATGTTTGAACGAAGCTGATAGAGAAGAATACGTCGTCCCGACGAAGTCGGGGAAAATTATGTGCTCGAAACGAATAGAACTCGTTACCAGTCCAATAAAGTTCGACGAAAATTTACTCCGTTTTCGTACTTTCGGGGGGAAACGGCTCTATAAATAACAGAACGGGGCATTTAAGAGCGGATTACTGAATAACTATTTTTAAAGACTGAATGGAATGAATAAAGAAATTCCGTTTGAAAGGAATGGAAAGATCGGAGAAAAGCAATCGAACGTTCCTCTTTTGTCTTTGAAAATGAACCATTTTGAATGACCCGGTTCGATGTATTATCTAGATTAACATTTATTCGTGCTAGAATTGTACTTTGATTATATACTGGTGATTATACATTTGGTGAGATTTTTCGCGAGAACATTTTAAAAGTAGCGTGCTTATGGAGTTCGATGGTGTTAGTAGACCAAGTTATATTATTCTCTTTTTTGTTTTTTAAATGTTTTTATCAATGATTCTTGATAAATTTAAATTGTATCGATGCCACAGGAAATGCCAGCAAGTAGATGTTACTAGTGTCATTGACTACTCGTTTCAGTATATGTATGATACCTCGACGCAATGCTCGGGAACTGATATGTGTCGGTATTAACCACTTGTGCTGGAATAACGTGATAGCCTCTCCGTGTCAAACCTGGAAACAACGTGCCACACACGTCGCGTGTGATTTGTCTTCAATTCACAATAAATTCCTACGTCCACCACAGCGCCGACATATCAATTTTGTTCACACATTTGAGCGATTTACTACCGCTATGCAATCTTTTTTTACGTGCGGCGAAGCTTGAAATTTCGATATTCATTAATTTTTCGAGAGATTTTTGATGCTGCGTACGGGATAAAGAGAAAAAATATCGAAAAATATAATAGTACTCTGGATCCACGCAGTACGAACTATTTAATTTACGCGTCCTATCAACTGAAATTAACTATATGTATAAACAAGAATGAAATTATAAACAGTGAACCAAAACTCAATCGATCAATCTTTCAGCATCGTTAACACACGTTGTCTGTCATGCGAGTTTTTCACGTCTAAAGATATCTTCGACATTTTTTAAACATAAAAATATTTGATAATTCAAGAAGGTGCTTGTTATTTGATAGCATTTCTGATTAAAGTAGAATTATTTACAATTATACGAGCATTAGAGTTGCAAATTGTAAATTCAAATGGCCGATTATCAGTAACTACTGTGGTATTTAATGTATTAATATAATGCGTATTATCTTTATTTCAAAATTACACCCCGTATTTTGATATTTCGATTTCTATAAAGGTTATACAGGGGCAATAGAACCGATATTTACCGGTACAAGTCCTTCAAATACAGGAGGGTGAACCGTGTACAGTGGTGTCCGCTTAAGTGACTACGAATCCGTCCGCTTAAATGTCCACGAATTATCCCTACCACTTCTTAGAGTTGCTCGAGTCAAACCTCTGCGGTATCTACGATCTTGCACGCATGACACAGCTGGAATAAGCGTTTCTGCTTGAACCTACCACGTTTTATTTAAATGGTCGTTTTTTAAATTTCAGGGCCATTATTAATTATTTATTTCTAAACAAAAGAAACTATAATATAATATAATATAAACTATAATATTTACTATAAAATATTACCCACATTCTATATTATGAAACATGAGTTTTTCTAAAAAGTCCACGAAGTATTGGTAGGTTTGACGTTGAATGATACCGTTTGATCCCGATCGTTGGCCATTTAAGCGGACACCAACGCGTATCGTTGTACCGATCGGATCAGAAATCGTCGCGTGTCTAAACGATGTTCCTTCTGAATGTTTCAGGAAACGTGGAGGTGATCGAGAATCGCGTAACCGTGTGCAGGGACGCAGTGAAGGGCGCGTGCATGCGACCCCAGTGTAAATATTATCACATACCGGTCGCGTTGCCGCCAGCGCCCCTGATGGCGATCACATCACCTGGGACGCCCTAGTTACTCCTTCTCGTTTAGCGGATATCACGATGAGGCGAGCGGAGAGGAGCCAAAAAAAACAGAGAAAACATCGCGCGCGCGCGTCCGCGCGACAGAAAGAAAGGGTGAACGTGTGTGTGTGAACGAGAGAAAGAGAACAAGAGAGAGAGAAAGAAAGAAAGAGAAAAAGAGAGAAAGCGAGAGAGCGCGAGAGAGCTACATCAACGAACAAGAGCTTCTCGAAGCAATTATCGAGCAAGATCGACGGAAAGAAAAAACGACGTATCATTGTTCCTCGTCGTCGTCGACATCAAAAGGACCGACTCGATTCTATTTCATCTGCCTCTGCGACTCTCCTCCGATCCGTACGTTTTCATTCATCCGCGAAGTGAGAGACGCACGTATCGGGAAATACAGCTCCGGAAAAGAGGGGTGGAAAAAGGAAGAAAAAGCGAGCAGTGGATAAGACGATCGTCCCTCCGGGCTTCGGTTTCACTTTTCCTTCCTTTTCCGTTGCGTCGCGAACAGGGAAGAGTTGATACCTCCGCTCGACGAGGCCCGCCGCTAACGGCTTCGATTAGATCCCCAATTCGCTCGATGCCACTTTTAATTCGGGCTTCTTTTCGAATCTGGTCGCGAGAACGCGATGGTCGGGTCGTCGTACGTCCAGCATCCGCGAGAACGTCTTCCTTGATTCTGCCTTCATTTTGTTCTTCTTCGTTCGCTGTCGACGTCCCGGAAAGAGCCGCGTCCTAAAAGTCGCACGATCCACAAACCCGTTTCACGTGGTTCGACGTTGCTTGACGAGTCTTAACCAACGATGCTCTCTTTGCGCCATTTTGCACTTCGTTGTCCGACTCCGTCGCTTCTTCGCGACCAGTCGCGTCCTTTTACTCGTCGAGACGATCCGCAACGTACGACTGATTTCGTTTATCGCTTCCGTTAACTTCGAACCGAACATTCTTTTATTCTTCCGCGCGATTACTGTTTTGTGTTCCCGTTCATCGCGACGCGCGGGGAACCGAAAGAACGCCTGTCGTTTCGAGATCGTTCGTTGTTTGTAAACGTATTATACAGCAAGAGAGAGTGGTGAGAGTGAGAGAGAGAAACGCAGTTGGGTGTTCCACACTCGGGAACGGAGAACGTTTCGAACAGGAATACTCCCACACGTCGACGATGATCGAATTTGTATCGCGTAAACGGGGCTAACTAGGGCCCACGGTTCAAACCGCGTCAAACCTTTCAACCCCTTTGGTACCAACGTTGATCGGAGTAGTTTATAGAACTGGCTTATAAAGAACAGGTTTGTAATTACCGTGGAGCTTTATATATCTTCGAATTCGCAGAATTTATTGCACTTTCTTAACAAAAATATCGAAACATTTTCTCATTTCAAACTGGAATTATCATTAAAGGACGCGAGACCAAGTTTATTCTGGAAACGTAACAGCAATTGCAAGTATAAAACAATAATTATATTTATTTTTAACTGTTGATGTACTGACCAATTTAAACTTCATTTTCAAGAAATCTTACTATCCAGATCTATTTTCTTTAGCATCTAATCTTGAATTAAGAACAACTGGAAATTGATGTTCGCCATTTTGGATAAAACGATACTTATATTTATTTTTAACTGTTGATGTACTGACCAATTTAAACTTCATTTTCAAGAAATCTTACTATCCAGATCTATTTTCTTTCGCATCTAATTTTGAATTAAGAACAACTGGAAATTGACATTCAACATTTTGGAGAGCGCTAAATTCTTAAAACACTTAACGAAATATTTTACGAGTCGATGACGATTTAAAAGAAGCAAAGGGTGTCGATTTTCGCCGTTTCTCGAGGTTTGGAAACGTTTGGACGCGACAGGCTGTCGAACTTCCACGCGTACGATGGTACCGGAAGGGTTGAAGAATAGATTCCATCTGAACGAGTTGAAAAGGGAGTCCAGGCGACAACGTAACGAATAACGAAGTTTTTATACTCGTATATATTAAAGAAATTCCACTTATATTTTGTTTCTACGTCGATATGTATTGCATAAGTTTGGGCTGATCGATGAACGTACGAGGCGCCGATTTATCGAGCGAGCCAATCGAAACGATCGAAGGAGGGGAAACGAACGACGAGAGTGTTGAGAAACCAGGATCGATCGGGGATCAGACGACGAAACGATACACGCATACATACATATACAGAGTATTCGACTACCTCCGAGTGAAAATTTAAGGGACGATCCCAGCTGGCAAAATGAACAGTAAAGAAATTATGGTGCCTGTGTTTCATAAATATAAACGACTAGATTCGGTAAAATCCGCCTGACGTTTCGACGAAATGCAACTTTTCATAAATTGCCACAAATTTCGTCGAAGCTCTCCTCGGTTGAATTTTATCAAACCTTCGGACGACTATATTTAAAAAAATGTTTGCCTGCAATTTTGTTATTTTTAATTTTTCTATTCTCATTGACATCTACTTAAATTTTCTCACAGGGGTGGTCGAGCACGCTGCATGTACATATACGTCTATATATACATATATATATATAAATAAGTTCTTCCGTGGGAGGAACAAAGCCTTACGACAAGGTTTCTGGCGATTCTTCGATTTTCGATTAATTGTTTTTTTTCCACTGTATTCGCGAAAGGAAACGCCGAAAATCTACACACTCTAGGCGAGTAAATGCTATTTAATTATTAACACTGCGATATATATATATATGACAAATATATGTTCGCGTATGCACACTTATATCGTGTACATACGTGTACGTATATGTGTGCACATATACACATACATATAATAAGAAATTATATTTAATTAAAGTAATAGGATCATCGAGAGGAAGCAAGGTGCGCGAACGAAGGGAGGGAACGAATACGAACCGGAAAAGATAGGGAAAAACCTGTAGATTAATAGGGAAAGCTCGTCGAGAAGGAACTGCGGAGGGGAAAAGTCATAAATTCTACGATCGAAGGCTTTTTTTAATTTTTTACTAATCCCGATCGCAAATTTTTGCGTTTACTAGCGCCGATATATATGTTTCGCTGGTCCCCCGGGGTTCGTGAGCACGTAAAACGATCTATCGATCGGATCGCGACGCAATAGAATCATTTCGATCACGTTTCGGTGTCGCGCGAAGGACCCACCATCGAAGTCTTTCGTCATTCTCATATTTTTCTATTTTCTCGAGTTCCTTCGTCTCGTCTGTATTTTTCGATCCTAACGCGTTAATTTTACTCTCTATACCGTTATCCATGTATTCCTAGTATTTAATTTCATACATACATATAGATACATACGTGTATATAATATATATATTTTCTTTTTTTTTTTTTTTATTAGCGTAAAGAAAAGATGAAAGTAGTTAGTGCAATCGACGCCGTGAACTTAGCAGTAATAGTGTATACGTAATCCGCAAGTCGTATTTTTACTGACCGTAGAGAAAAACAGTTTCGTCGAAGCGAGCTCCGATAGGGATTCTCCTCGGTTCGCGCGGTGCACGATGACATTTGACTCTCCGCTTTCAGTTTGACGGTGTTCCGTCAAATCCCGAGGTATATACACGTTTAGACGAAGCATAGCGATTTAAAGTAAGAAAAAGAAAAACAAAATGAAACGAACCACGACCGTCCAGGAAAGGCTTTCATCTACTTTCCCGACCAAGCCGATATGAGCGAGTCTCTTCGTTCGCCAGCTCGAGCATTGCAAACGAGAAGACACACCCGTTGTTGTGCTAGTCATTTTAGCGATGGGGCATGGGTCCTTTGCGCGCTCTCTCGCATCTCGTACGCGCCGAATCGGGCCGCTGCACGCCAACGAGACAGTACCGCGTCGTTTGTTCCGGTTTGATTGATTGAATTGACAAAACACCGATTGTTTCATCGATTAACTCCGACGACAGCGTTAATTATTTAAACGAAATAGGTATAAACGAAGTACTCTAACGACAAACTAAGTATAGGCTAAACGGATATTGAAATATTGAATAAATACAAAAAACAAATATTAAACGAGTGATTAAACGATTAAGCAAGTAAATGTTCCTGTACAGCATTTAAGAATCAAAGGATACACTTATATCAACGATGCATACAAAAATGAAATATGAAATGGACAAAAAAAAAAAAAAATAATAAGTAATACGGAATGTACACCGTTCTCGTTATTCCTCGGTTGTCTTTTCTTTTTCTTGGTATTAGAGGGGAAAGATTCGAAACGTTCGATAACTGTAAATTATTCGTGTACATAGGGTTATAGACTACCGCGAGACTCGCGGCTCGAGATAGCATGGATCGGCGGAGAAGGGAGGGGGGAGTCTTGGATCGTCGTAGAGATTCGAGAACGTGGCGCGAAGAACGTTTTTCTCCTTTATTTTTTTTTTTCACCTTTTTTCATTATCCACCAAAAATTTTCGATCGCTCTTCGACGTTCGAGAGTCTAGTCACGAATCTATTTTCTGTTTGAAGGATCCGCTCGCGACACACACGTTTTTTTTTTTTTTGTATAGTCTTCTTCGTCGTTTCGCGCAGGGAATAATAGCTACGAAAATAAACAAAACCGAAAAAAAGTAACAGTAGACGGAAACGGAAAAATACGGACGAGTTCCTCGTGCTCGCATCTAGCATGTACATATACATAGCGTTAGGGTTTAAAAAGAAAATGAAAAAAAACGAGACGTATATATATGGTATATGTATAAAAATAAGTACAATAATTAACGAATGTCCATTTAAACGATTCAGCATAGCACCGAGGCGAACAAAATGACGACGAAACGTTTTCGATCGCGAATATTTTTTCGAACGTTTTCTCGTTTGCAGATTAGTATCCGACTTCGTTTCTTTCGCACGATACGATACGTACCCGGAAACGCGCGAGTGTGATATATTCGAATTCGTCCCGATCGCTGCCAGTCTTCTAGCAAGCCGTTCTGTTTCCGTTTGTCGCGTGAATCGGTGAAGCCGTTAGAGGAAAACGAAAAATGAAAAAAAGAGAATAATAATAAAAAGAGTTCTTAGAACGTCTCGTTTACGAATAAATTTCCGATTTAGTGACGAGGACAAGGGATCGCGTTCGGTCGTGCATAGAATTTCGAACGAACGGGATCGCGTAGGAAGCAGAGCTCGTCTTTCCCTTCAATACCAAACGTTCTAGTAAATACAGCAAGTATTGTAACTAAGTAATAATAATTACGCCGGTACGAAAGGAGAGAAAGAGAACAATGACAGGAAAACGGAGACAGACGCAGAGACTTGCTCCGTTGTCGCGTACATTAAACGAAAGCCGTTCTAAAATATGTCAAAAAACAAAAAAATACATATGTGTATATATACATATACATATAGGGATAAGAAAATACATGAGGGGAAGAAAAGGATAGAAAACAAAATACATGAAACGAAAGAGATTAACGAGAACACGATGAAAAATAATACGACGAATCCACTGGAGTTTGAGCTTCCCCAACTTGAGTCAAGGGTTTTAGCTGCTGCAGCAAGCAATCACAAAGCGGTAAAAATTATTTGTAAACAAGCAAAGAGTTCGCTCGCTTGGATTCCGCGTCGCCGTGCCCAGGGACACGATCGAAAAAATTTGGATTGGAACACCTGCCTTCGGCGACGACGGGTTTATATACGCTATCGCTTTAAAAGAGAGAAAAAATGCTGCTTCGCGTGGCCAGCGAACCTCGTTCGCACGATGAACGTGGATCTCGAATGGCCGAGCATCCGTTTCCTATTGTCGAACCTCGCTTTTCGTTCAACCTGAAATCGAAGACTCAAAGTGGAGGGCAAGTTTTTATTCGAGAACAAACAATAGAAATTACATATTCGTTCGCCTGGATATTTAAAAAATTAATAGACTGTAACTGAAATCGATGCCTAACGAGTTCAGAGTTAAGTTGACGCTTACGAGCTCGCCAGAGTACATTTATAAATTTACCATTTCTACGAAATCGTAGATACAAATTAATTATACTATTTATCGTATATTACCGCGACCGCAAAGTATTTGGCAGGTTGAATGCATATATTCTGTTTATCGCTATTAGATGTGCGTGCATAGAGTAATTAAATTGCTTTAGCAACCGATTAGAGTCCTCCGTCCACGTTTCTCGCGTAGTAAGAAATGTTAAGATTCCCCAAACACGACGATCCATCGATATCGACTGAATCGAAAGCGTTATCGAGCCGATCTTGTCCACGTTCTCGTGCGTACCGTGGTTCGTGCGGCCGACAATATATGCTCGCGTACCTAACCTAGCTTTTTGTGCGTCATGCATTTTTGACTCTGCTGAAAGAACGAGAAGAGCGAAACGTTCGCTCGAAACGAGACAGGAAAACGTGAAAGAGAGGGAAAAGTGTCGTAGAAGAGAGGGTAACGAGGTGAACGAAACTCCGGAGGCGCGCTCGCTGCGCAAGAGGGGGCGGCCATCGTTCGAACGAAAGCGGATGTTTGGGATATTTTGGTACGTTTAATCGGATTGTCTACCGTCGACTGGAACCGAGCCCATCCGAAATTGCCGACACGAACGTCCGATCGGATTTGTTCGGATAACCCGTCCACGGCTCGCGATAGAACGCGAATTTGTCATCGTCGCCATTACCCCGCGCCTGGTAAGCGTCGAATCGAAAGGAATCGAGGGGAACAAAATGGCGGGTGGAAAGAGGCCGCGGGAACGAGTCGGTGACGAAACGGGGGAGCTTACGGAGTAAACTGGAAAACGCGAAACCGAAGAAATCATACATTAAACAGACCGTCCACGCCAGGGACGCGCTTGTCCGTGACGAATAAAATTGCGACGAACCTAACGAGGAGGGGGACGAGGGGGGGAGGGGGCGGAAAATTTTGTTCAAGCTAAACGCGTTACACTGTGAGGAACCGGGAGAGTACCGACGGGCTTTAGTTTTAGATCAACACGTAACCCGGGTAAAAAAAAGGTGTCTAAATAGCGTCGTGAACGAAGAAACTCGAGCGTACACGCTTCTCAATACACTAGAATATAGTAGTTACAACAGAACGAATATATATGAATATATACATATAATATATTTTTGACTTTTATTCTACAGTATAACTCGTAAGTGGACCGCGTACCGGTGATATTGTAACTACAGGTCGGACAAGCCTCCTTGGTCGCATACAACACTAGGCTCGACGTATCCGAATAGTCGATAGAAATATTAAATATGACCGGAAGTGACACCGGAATATCGATGGCCGCGTTTCTCTGCGTAGCGAGTTTCGCTCGGTGTGTTTACCTCGGTTGGATAAGGATCGATGTGCACGAGATGCGTGTGAAGGAGTTTGAAACGCGTTTCACAGAGCACGACTAAAACTAATTGGAGTTTTCGTTATACGTACATGTACACGATACACGTAGACTAACACGAAAATAAAGCACGTGCCGTGCGTACACACATACATGCATACACACATGGATACACGATATGTATTATGCGTATATAAAAGGAAAATTATATGTAGACATATTGTTCGAGCCGACACTCCCTCAACACTACGCGCGATTCTTCAAGAGAGTTCCTTTTACTCAGAATACTATTGTATACACAGACACTTTTCCGGCTAAAGAAACGGACGATTTTCTCCCCCCCTGGACGGCATACGGAAAACACGACAGTGACAGAATGAAGAAAGAAAGAGATCGCGAAAACGATAGAAGAACAAAGGGCCCCCGTATGCGCGTATCTCTATTTCGAATCCCGTTTATTGAAAATCGTCTAGGTAAACGTTCCGAACGACTTGTCGCCAGGTCGAGCAAAGAAAAAGATAACTAAAAAACGTTCCACGTCGTCGGTAGCCCCGACGCCGTGGCATCGAATAATAAACATTTTCGAACTAAGCTAACGAAGACTAATAGTATTTTTCGAGTTTAGATTACGAAACATAGCGAAGTACATTGTAGCGAATGTAAACACGATAGCAGTTAGTAGACGAGAAAAACTTTTACCAATCGACTGATTGTGCATGTTAGTGTATCCAGCCTTACGCCTAGTAAGCTTCTCGTAGCTATAGTGAATTTTTAATCCGCCGTTTCTCCTTACGAAGACGCGAGTCCGCCGTCTGACAACGCTTCTCCGAAGACACGCCCTCCATTTTACAACGAACGACCCCTCCCCCCGATTACAGTTGTCTGCCAGTCGTTCAAGGTCTGCCAGTTTCTTCGTTCACGTGATTTCCGTTTTCATTCCCGATTATTCTTCCTCGTAACCCCCGCCACCCCTCACGCCTCCTACCCCCGAACCCCTCGGCTTCTCCTTCTTGTCCCTTTCAAAAGAGAACCGCGACGAGAAAACTAAAAACGAGACGATCGATCTCACGCCCAGAGCAAACGCTTAGTGTTTAAATATAAACTATTATTACAGAAACGTACTAACCGAACAAACGAGGGTAACAAGAGAGAAAGAAAAAAAAAAGTAAATAAATACGATTTAGACGACGTAGAGTATTTAACCGGAAATGGGAAGAGAAACAGTAGTAGTGTCGCCTTCGCCTTCAAATCCTCGCGATCGCCGCGAGGACGAGGGAGAAAGAAATAGAACCGATTCCATTTCCGTTCACCCGGTGAGAGCCTCTCAACGCCACGGACGCGTGCATACCTGTTAAACAAACAATGAAATCGATGAAAAGGAAAAAAAAAAAAGAAAAGTGAAGACAAAGACGACAGAGGAGACGTCCGTTGAGGAATTTCGTAGAGCGAAAGAGATGAAAAAAAAAGCAAACAAACATGGAGGAGACCCCCCTCCTCGCCCGCCCCGACCCCCGCTCCTTCATAAAAAAAAACCCCCACCCGTTATACGCTCCCGACACACCCGTAAACCCCTTCACCCGGATCTTCGTTACGATTGAATACACTCGTTCGTCCGATCGACGCGGCTAAATGTTCAAAACCTACCAAGCTTGTTGTTGTCTGTCCTGTGCGACACTTAGAGAAACTAGCAACGCGAACGATCGTTGATCGCGCGCGAATCACGCGAGTTTTTTGAAATTCTATAACACTATTTAGAAAGTAGAAGCGTTTCCCGTACGTAACGACGGATACAGTTAAAAACCCCTATAATCCCCTAATCCTTAATCCGCCGCGGCATCGTTTCCAAAAAACTCGACGCGCTCGTGGTTCCCCCCACCACCCGTTGATACGCGAGCTGTGACGCGCCTCTCGCGAAAAACGCTTTTATAGACCCTCTGTAATCCACGTACACAAACATACATACATACACCCATACAGACACGTACATATATATCGCACACAAATTAAAACTACGTGCTCTTGGTCATTCATACGTACACAAACGCGCACGCCTGAGCTACGCTAAGAATAGAATGTTATTACTATACGTATATTTATCTCCACGTGTTTATACTCTTAGAGATGTAGTCGAAACCCGCTTAGGATGTTAACGACGTGCCACTTTTATCGAACCGTTCATTTCGAAGCTCTACATTTTTTTTGTTCGCGCTCCGCTTGTTACTATTGCGTTCGACGCGTTCTTTGGATTTTATTGCGACGCATTTTGAATGACTTTTCCGATCTTTCGTTTTGGGAAGTTTTTTTTGTTTCGATCCTACGAAACGAGAGTCTGAATTTCGATTTATGAGCATAAGTTTCTCCGACGCGTTGGCTACTGGGACGATCGGATTGGGATACGATAGAATTAATACGATAGATCAATTTTGAGAATTCTATATTCGCGAATAGTCTGGCACGTGACAATTTATTTGTTTACTTTTATTTTAAACAGACTACAGTCTTGGTAAATGTCTGCCCAACTTATTGAATAAGTCTAAACAGCTTGATGGGAATTTATATTCTAACAGATACGAGGAAATCGTGAGAATATTCAGTATTACTTTTCTATAAATGTCATTATGTTTGAAATATCGGAAGTAGGTCTATTAAAACTAAGGATATTAAGTTTCAAAGCCACCATTTTGTAGAAAATGAGAAATTTGAAATTTGAGGCATTGGATAGAGAAAAAGTACTATTCATTTTCATTCATTAATTAATGAAAAGCGATACGATAATGAACAATTTAATTTCGAGAGAGACGTGTTAAAGTTTTTGGATTATATACACGACATGAGTTCTTTCAGATACATTTCCTAAATCATATTCAGAATTTGAATTGTGGAATTACCCAGGTAGAATGGAATCACATAATCCAAATTATTCTATATCTCCTTGGAATTTATATGTAACGTATATCTAAGTCACGTGCCTTTTTCCATGCAATGCCTAATAAATAATTATAATATCGTTATGGAAAGGAAGAGTTCGCGACGAATGGCAGCCAACGCGTTGTGAAACAGTTCGAATTTCCTTTTCTTCAAAGATTCAACGGTGCAAAATTTTAACGATGATTTAACAAAGTGACACACTTTCGTCTAAAAAATATGAATATACGGTACGATCTAAAAGCCTATTAAAATACTATTGTCCACTAAATGTTAGAGTAGTCTTTTTTCCGCGGTATTTAGCGACCGATGCCTGTAGCCTCGTAAAGAAACAATTCGGTGTAATCACCTTACGTCGTTGTGTAGTTTAAAGATGGCTTGATCTCCTCTGTCCTAACTTCGCCCCTGTCATGTCCTTCCGATTTAATAACACGGTCGCCCCCCTTGACTACAAGTTTACTAAAGAGAAAAATTATTGAACGATAAGAAAAAAAAAAAGAAACTAGGAAAGAGCAAGACGGAAACAATCGACAGAAAGAACGCGTAAAAATTCGACACCGACCTATTGGGCATCCGCGAGATTCATTAAACGACGCGAAAGAAAATAAAAATGAAAAAAAAAGGAAACAAAAAAACGAAAACAAACAAACTAAAGAAAAAAGTAAAAGAAAAAATTACGTAATACTTTAAGATCATGGATTTATAAAGGTATTTACAGTTTTACGACTAAAGTGAATCTTCTGTGGCAGCATAATAAACGGAAAATTACTAGTTCGACAAAACTTAAACTAACCGTACGTTGAGGACGAGACCGAAGGGTTCCCGGTGAGCGCTTCTCAAGCAAGACTGTACACCCGAAAACCCTCCGGAACCTTGCGTCTTCCGACAGTGATGTAACTATTAACATGTAACCCCTTTAACGTTATATTTTTCCGGTGGTAGCCCGACCGGTTCACGCCAAACGTTTCCGTTGTGGCGTAAATTCGTACGACGTGAAAACGTGATAAACATCGACGCGCGTCGGACGACGTTCGACGTGAACTCGAGGGCTGCACTAGCCACCGGCAGTTTGTGATATATTTAGTAAAACAAATTTAAAGGATGAAAAATGGTTGTTATTCAAATTAAACGATGAGAATGAGACGAGGAGCGCCTAGCGGTTTTACATTCACACAAAACACACCAAATGGATTTGGTAAAAACGTGACGCCGCGTACTACTGAGAGAAGCACCACGTTTCACGCTGAATATAAATCTTATAGGGCATTCCGTGGTGGAGAACGTGAGATTCGTCGTCGCGGCGAGACGAATTTTGTAACCGACAGTGGGCGCCGTTTCTATCGAGACTTACTACCCGCGGGATAGAGTAATTTTATACAATCGTTCGAGGGAACCGGGGAACGCAGACTTCGAGCCCGTCGCTTCGTACCGTGTAAGTCTTCTCATCCGTAGGTTTACCAGCGCTCTCAGTAGCATCGGGTCGTCGATTATAAACTAATTGTAAATTTTAGGTACTACCGCGCGTAAAAATAGGGGACAAAAAAGATACACAATGCGAAACAAAAAAAAAAAAAAACGAGAAAGAGCGAGCGAACGAGCGAGAGAGAGAGAGAAAGAGAGAGAGAGAGAGAGAGCGAGAGAGAGAGAGAGAGAGAAAGAGAGAAAGAGAGAGAATAAAAAAAATGAAAGCGATAGGTAAGAGGCGTACGCTATCGCGGAAGAGAGGAGGAATAAGAATAATAACAAACAAAAAAAAAATGAAATAAAAAAATGATAATACACATAACAACACACACTATATATTGTAATATTATTTTTCGAACATAGTAATGTAATGTAGAATATAATATATGTATTATATATATATTATGTATATATATATAAATATATATATATATATATAATATGGATACTGTAACGATCATTTCGTATAGCGCCAAGGCTGGACGAAGTGTTTTCGGAGGTTTAAGAGAATTAATTAAGGTGGGCCAGAAGCGTCGGTGAGCCGAGTGGCGCGGGGTCGCAAGCACATATTTTTACCAAGGTTTTTTCGAATATTGAGTCCCCCTCGATTCCTAATTCTAACGAGAATTTCATGAACAAAAAGGACGTACCCGCGCGCCACCGTCCGCTTCCGCGCCGATTTTCTTAGCGTGCGGCCGCGCGATCGGTCGTCGAGCGAACCACCGTTCGACCAATCGATCGTGAACGTTCGATTCGTCCGCCTCGATACTCGCTATTCGAGTTTCCACGGATCCCAAACGCGATAGCTGGACGCGAAACGCGAAGGAAACGTTAACAAGAGAGGGAAGAGAGAACAGGGGAAGAGGTGAATCTTCCCGTTCGACGACCGAGCGGCGGTGAATTTTTCAATTCGTCGAGTCGAAGATCGAAACGGGACGGTCGAAGAGCGCAACGAAACGATAGATCGACGATGAAGAACGATCGACGCCCGCGTTTCCCTACGCGTGGCCACTCTCAGCCTTCCTTTCGCGTTTCGATCTTGGACGCGCGACACGTGCGTATCCTAATTTTTCAATGTCCACGAAAAAGGACGAAGAGTCGAGCAGAAGCGTGTACAGTGGGGGTGGTTGGTTACTATAATACGAATAAAATGAGAAAAGGAAAGTCAGTCCCCTTTCCCGATTCCCTGCCCTCTTGCTCCTACCCTGGTTGCTCCCCTGATCCTTTCTGTCCTATTTTTATGCCCGTCACTTTTAGAAGCTCCTCGAATGTCGGCCCGATATGGAAATAAGAGTAAAATTGAAACGGAAGAGGGATAAAGAAATAGAGTGTGAGAGAGAGAGAGAGAGAGAGAGAGAGAGAGAGAAAAAAAAGAATACTAATAACGATGCGTTTTTTCTAATTGTCAAAGATAACCGAGTTCAAATTCGACGACGACTTTTGTAATATGCGAGGTTACTAATACTAAGTTGCGTTCTGACGAACCACATTTCACACTCGGATACGTATATAGAATATATATATGTATATTATTGGCCATCGAACGCGCAGACCGAAAATTCATCAACTCGAACAGTTGGCGACTAAGATAGATCGTTTCTTTTCGTTTTGTTTTTTCTATGCAGTTGTTATATTCGATGTTTTGTTATACGAATATGCTGGCATGTTGAGTTATGGGTGGAGAAACCAAGAACCGTGAAGCTGGATAATTACTATTTTTCGCGAGGCACAATCTGCTCGTGACGGATCAGTGAAATTAATTTTCTTTTCTCGGCGTTTATTCTTTCGTCGAATCGCAAAGAATGTCCGTTTCGATAGAAGAGAGGGGGAAATAAAACGACGAGGAAAAATGTTTCCTCGATTCGACTCCGTTGGCCGGTTCTACGCGAAATCAACGTCAAACAAAAAAAAAAAAAAAGAAAATAAAGAAACGAAAAATAAAAAAAATAAATGGGACACGCGTCCACGCGTGGCGTTCAAATCAAAACGCGTAGGTCTCGATGTCACGGTTCACGAAACAATACGAGCAGCTTGCGCGTCACTTTTAATAGAGAGAAGAAATAAAAAAAAAAAAAAACTGTACGGACTAGAGGAAAATTAACATTGTGATGTTTACTGATCAAATATGTCAAAAGAAAAAAAAAAAGAAGAGGCCCACTGGTTGAGGCCCGACATTTCTGAGTACACTATAAATAATAAACATGTAAAATTTATGCGTCCATGTTTCTGTTCGCTGACCTCTTCGTTTTCTTGTCCTTTATTTTATTCAGGTGGAGACGAGCAGATTGCAATTCTAAAACTGTCGACGGACCATGCAGCCAACGATACTAGTGATGGGTTTAAACAAGTAACTCGTTTGATGTTGAATCGTAACTCTATTTTCCAACATAATGAGAGATGTAGATTTAAACCTGCTAAAACAACAATCGTTTCGACTTCATTGAAATTTCGGGATTACAATTACAATTTTACTTGCAAAATTCGATCACAAATTTTGAAATTACAATTACAATTTTATTTGCAAAATTCGATCAGGACTATTGTACAAGAGAAAATATAATGATATTTTTACAATCAAGGTGGAAAACAGTGCCTATATATAAACAATACCTATAGTGTATAAAGTAGAAATACTCCTCATTTAATCATAAATTGTAAACCTGATTATCTTTTTATACTATAGAATTTTTCCCTCGTGAATAAATAAATTTTTGATGCTAATGTCTGTTATTCTCTGTATTAAAGGGTTCATTTTGTAAGCAAATAAAATTTGAAAAATTGTCTTTTGGCCTCCGGAATGACGTTTCTCGGAGCCTCTGTTCCGTGGTCGCGAGCCACGCTCGCGAATCGCGACTGTCGCCGAGCGCCAGGCGACAGAGACCAGTGTCTAGAAACTGCATACCACGATTGGTGCAACGTTCTAAATAGTGCAACGTACACTGGCCAATCAGCTGTAGCTATGATCGTGTGCCTTGGCCGCTCACCTCGACTTGCATACGAGGTTCCGTGATGGCAGCGTAACGACAGTCGCGACTGCGCACTATCGGAAAATGCGTCCATGATCCGTCCATGAAAATTGCACTTGAAGTTGGCAGCAGTTTCACTGTTCCATCGACGCGTCCAGCCACCTCAGCGTAATGCCACGGAACGAAAGCAAACCGTACAATAAAATATCGATCACATTCGAACCATTTCTCTCGACTCCAAATAGCTCTATCGGTAGTAAACAATATTACGATATCTCAAATCGAACGTCTTTCGTTTCTGTAAACAAATTATTCAATAACCATCGAGTTAAGCGTTTGAAACCATGGTGTTTTGCAATTACAAAAAAATATAGAGCAGTAAAACGAAATTGTTAAATTAGTAATTCACGTCTCGCGAGGTAGGTGAAAATTTTGCAAGAGTTTAAGCCGAGCTTGCGAGTTGACGGATGCTTGGTGGCAATATGGAATTCCTAGCTTCGAATTCGAGCATGCGTTCTTCCGCTCCCGGAGTCGATGCAACTTCAGACGGCGCAACCTTCCATTGCAAAGTCGCACGCAAGCGTCGCAACGTATGCACGTAGGCTGATCCGACCGATCGTTAGAGTCGGAAACGATCGGTACGCGCGCGTGATCGGGCTTGAAAACGCGGTGAAAAATGTGTCGATGTTGCTCGAGGAAGTGTCACCCCGAACAAGTGAATTATTCGACGCGGCCTACGTGCAGCCAGGAGGGAAAGTCCCGAGGGAGCGAGGATCGGGCGATCTGAACCGCGTGACAACATACGTGGATCGAGTCACATGGCGAGTTATTCGCGAGGACGCACGTCCAGGCAATCCGAGTGAGTGTCACGCGATAATAACCGTCCATTAAACGTTACTCGATCTTGGACTGTTCGACATACTTCGTTCGGCGCTCCTCCAATCTCGATGCTCTCGACTCTCGCCTCGAATGTTCGATTGCTCGAGCCGTCTCGATACATCTCACACGCTCGTTTCGACGGCGATTTTTTATTTCAATTTATCGCAAATCGATCGTTAGAAGATATTTATAGTTTGTTCGTTACTGGCGCGTCCAGAGTCGATTTTTAATATTTTGGTTTGACAGTGTGTGTGTGTTTTTTTTAATTTATCGCGAGCAGCTTGTTTCGACAATATTTTGATTTTTAATTTATCGTTAATCGATGGTCAATGATATTTATAGTTTATTCTTACTGTTAATGGTTCGTTTGGAATCGATTTTTATTGTTTTGTTTCGACAATGTTTTGATTTTTAATTTATCGTAAATCGATTTTCAAAGATATTTATAGTTCATGCTTACTGTTAATAGTTCGTTCAACAGTGTTTTGTTTTTTAAATTAATCCCAAGTAATTGTTAGTTTATACAAAATTGAGCATCAGAGATATTCATAGTTGGTCTTCGATTTTCGGCGCGTTGCGGTGGTTTCGAGCGTAAACGCATGCACCAAGATCCTCGATCGATAAACGTTTCATTTATGCTCCTGACACCCAATTACTATCGATTACTCTGATTTATATAATCGACAATATTTTAGAGCGCTTAGCGACACTCGGGACACGATTTACTGCAATCGAATTATACTTTGTATCGCGTTACATCGCTCTAAATTACCTATATTGTATTATTGTATTTGTTTTTTTGTTTACTTTCATTGTTGCATTAATCGATGATAGCAACAATCACCGTGCTTGAATTAATATCAGGTTTTATTTCTCAATTATTATGATTACAAATGTATATGTAAAAATAAAATAAAGTAGTAAAAAAATCGTCCACGAAAATTAAAAACTTTTTATGCCTGCTATTTTGACCATTTAAAGGGTTAGAAGTTAAGTTAATTTTTCTCCCTTATTTAACGAACAAGTTCTAGGAAAGGTCAAAAGGGGTAGCTAACAAAAAATCGTGAAAATCCCACCCCTAGGAATTATAAATAGAAATATTAATGTTTTGATGACTGTTCATTTGTCAAGGAATAAAGAAATTGTTTTTTGGACAATGAAAGGGGGATTTAAACCCCAATAACCCCCTACCCTTTGTATCCATCATTGTAATGGTTAATTTATTAAATTATCTCTTAAATTCTTCCATAATTAGTATTTTTTTTTAACAAAATTTGATTGCAAAATATTGCTTTCGACAATCGCTCGAGGCACCCTTGTCCTTACCAGTATTGATTGCCAAACATGTTACACAATACACGAACCGTGATATTGATTCGATAGCAACGCACATGTTTCTCTATGTCAATGGTTCAGAATCATTCCAAACACGTGGCTCGGTTTGAAAGAAAATTCACAATCTTGCTACACGATTCGACGAAGAAAAATTTTAACACAATTCATAATTTCGAATAAAAATAGTAGCAATTTAAAAATACTATAAAACATACAAATTCGTTAGATCTGTTGTTGAACATTCATGCAACACGATGTAACCATTTTCAAACCAAGACTATTATGACAATGGTGAATAAAATTTCTAAATTGTAATATGCAAATCTATTAGATTAAAATTATATTATGAATTGAATTCAAACAGTTTGATAGAAAACAGGTATCCAATATTAAATAAAAGAAACTATCTTAGAAAGTAATATTAAAAATAGTATTCGTGCCAATAGTTTCCTCTATTATTTTTTTTTATAATTACTAATTTTTTTAAAAGCGATTATCACCAGAAAAATAAATTAATACGACTTTCATGTTCAGTGACACAATGGACGATGACATTGACGATAAGGATGACACAAAACGGTGAGCAATTAATAAGTTTCACTGTAAGTTACGAGCCTCCTAATGTGTCATTAATTGTCCATTTTGAAACGTTAGAAAATCCCGGAATTTAAGCGAGAAGAAGCGCCGAGATCAATTCAACATGCTCGTGAACGAGCTTGGAAGCATGGTCGGTTCGAACGCGCGAAAAATGGACAAATCTACCGTATTAAAATCCACAATACTATTCCTGAGAAACCATAATGGTCCGTATATTTCGAACAATATAAATATTGTGGAGGCATTAACTTCTACATTACATTTATCTTAAATGTACAAATATTTGCAGAAATAGCTGTACGATCGAGGGTGCACGAAATCCAAGAAGATTGGAAACCATCATTTTTATCCAACGAAGAATTCACGCATCTCATATTAGAGGTATAATTGCCATCATAGAGCAAACAATACTAATTACACTGCCCAACTGTCCAATTTGTTGGACAGTGTAACTAATTGAAATGTTTGACCGCTCAAAACGTTTAATAAATTTCTCAAATTAATCCGAACTTCCGACGTTGTAATTTATAAATTTGCAGCCGACGAGAAAGATAAATTTGTTATAAAAATCGGGATTTAAAGCGAGGAAAAAAACGCTTCCTTTATTATGTGAAGCTAATCTGTTTCTGCTGAAGTAATATTAATTACGAAAATATTTTTAATAGAAATTGAAGTATAAATATCATGAGAGTGTGAAAATCCTTATGGAAATGATTTTCTGGTTGCCGTGTGGACCTGTAACGTTTTGCCATCGGTTTGAGAGCAACGTACACTAGCGACCATAAGTGTAAAACATTATTACGAGTGACCAGTATAATCACAATTCCTTCGCATTTATGAATTATAAATGATTTACTTATTTCCTATTGTCTTCGTTTAATTCGAGGACAATGATGCTTCATTATACAAAGAATAGAAAACAGCGACACTATTGCAATGGTACAAGAAAGAAATCAAAATTGTGAAATGAAAGTAATTTTTTTTAGAAATGAATAGAACGTTTGAACGATATCGAAGGCTTTACGAGTTGCTGAATTTCCGTGAAGCAAAACTGATGGTCGATAGTGTACCGTGCTGATAAGGGAACAAAATTACAGTTCAATTTTCAACTACGCGTTGACTAAAGTTTTTAGTAATGAAAACACAAGCGACATTTCTTTAATGTAGGCTCTGGACGGTTTTATAATGGTATTTTCTTCAAGCGGGCACATTTATTACGTGTCTGAAAGTGTTACATCTCTACTTGGGTATCTCCCAAACGAACTGGAAAACACGACCATCTATGATATTACTTATCAAGATGACCAGTCTCCCCTTTACAACGTCCTACTGAATCCTGCCAACACAAGAGATCGACGAAATATTGAAAAGGGTACGTCCTCGTATGTGCCAGTAATTATCAAAGTGACTTGAGTCAAGAATCTGAGAAAATTCCTTTTACTAAATCTGAATGTAATCCACTATTTTTTCTAGTTCTGCAAAACTTCGTAGAATTTGGGAATGTATTGACAGAAATTCGAATTCTGTCCTTCAAATCGAAACAATAAATTAAGAAACACTGATTTAGGTCACTTTCAGGAATTTTTAGTACTGTGGTATTCTGTAAAAATATTTTAACAGATTAACAAACAATATATTATGCATGTCACAGACTTCTACGCCTCCCCTGAAACAAAACATAAATATGAGAGAAATAATTACAAAGAAAATTTTTATTTTTGGAATGAAACTTATTTGACGAAATATTTTAAAATATATTTTGTTACAAAACAGATTATTACACAAAGTTATTTTATATTCTAATCAAAATGATCTTTTGCAACAGACTGTAAATAGAATATTAATCATTCGCATTTACAGGGGATCAAATATCTTTCTCGTGTCACATTAAAAGGGGTGGATTGAACGTTCAGGAGAACCCAGTATACGAACTCGTACAATTCGTCGGATATTTTCGTACGTAATTAACAAAATGTCTTACAGTGTCGAATTTCACACAGTAAGACAAAGATTTGTCTTCCATTAATTACAGGGTCGGACGTTGATGCAGAGGTAGATACTTTGCTCCCAAACACCAAGTATGGCAACACCGGTGGACTAGATATGAAGTAATTTCCTTGCACGTTAACGAAATACAGTAGAACGTCAATTATACGAACTAATAAGGAGAGAAATTCGTTCTGGCGATCAGTTTTTCGGACAATTCACTTAAATGAGCCCGACGGGGGACAAGCAGTTCATATAACCGGGTAGGTTCTTATAATAGGAGTCCACTAATTATCTCCACTACTCGTAATTTTTTTATTCAAATAAGTCCTTGTTTTAGCTCGTTCTTCGAATTATAGCAACCCTATTTAAACTTGAAAAAGACTTGCTGGAACAATAATTCGACGAACCTTGGTAAATAAATTCTTCATTCGATTAAAGAGTAGAAACGACTACAATAAATATTTTTGTATTATTCGATAAACGTGGAAACGTCCAATAATATTTTCCTTGCTCGTAAGATAAATAAACAGTGTAATTTTGAATTTGTAGTACAGGAAAAATTGGTCGTCCAAATAATCGGCGTTCTACTGTACTCGAAATTAAATCGACGGTGTCTCCCGATAAGATCCACGATAAAGGAGGGTGGTAAAAGTGGGCCGATTTTGGACCATGCTGACAACAAAACATTTGATCAGGGTATGATTCTATATCTCCTAAAGAATATTAAATGCACAATTATTTATCCGGGAAGCGATGGGAAAGTTATTAAACATAAACATTAACTTTCAAATATTGTTTGCAAGGTAACTTGTCAATAAAATAATCACTTTAAATAATAGAAGAAAAATTCTTCATGATTTAGTGCCAAGTATATTAAAAAAATTATAAAATTATGGTTACGTAAGAGTAAGAATCGTCTACCTATGCACCAACATTATGTTCGCAATAAGTAGCATTGTTTCAATGTTTGACTAAAAGGTAATATCATTTGAATTTAAAATATTTAAACATATACATATTTCGATATATTGATATATCCAATATATCCAAAATTAGAAAATTTCAAATCGTTCTGTATTTTTGGTCAATAAACATATCTCCGAAATCTTACTCAGTTTCGAGAAAAAAATTCGAGTACGTGCCTACATTTTTCGGCGAAATTGAAAAGTTCCAAATCTTTCTAAAAAAATTATTTTCAGTTGCAGGAGTTAATAGCAATCATTTTTTATCATTAGACATACCCTCGAAATCCTAACCATTTTCGAGAAAAAAATTCCTCACCGAAAATATAATTTCTGGCCAGAAATGCTTCCCCGAAATTTCACGCGAATCTTTAAAACGTCATAACTCCTGAACGGATTGGACGATTTTAATGTTTAAAAAAGCAAACGACGCGTATTTTGATGGAGAATATGTAGAAATTCCAAAAATATTCGAAAAGTTGATCCTAGACCCTGCAAAATGAGAAAAACCCCATAAAAATGGTCTAATTTTGAAACAGCCATACCTCTTGCAATAGTGAATATATTTCAATGAAACTTTTTTCTGAAGTAAAGCTCATGGGTACCTACAAAAAAGTATTAAACAACTTTTCTATAGAGCGTCAAACAAAATTATTAAAAATCAAAAACGAATTTTTAAGAAAAATCGACAAGGGGGTAGGTGCGTAAATTTTTCGGTGAAAAATAAAAATTTCCAATCGTTCCAAAAAAATTATTTTCAGTTGTGGGGGTCAATTACGATCATTTTTGGTCAAGAGACATACCCCCCAAATTCTACCCAGTTTCGAGAAAAAAATTCGAGTAGGTGTGAAATTTTTCGACAAAATTAAAAAATTTCAAATCGTTCTAAAAAAATTATTTTCAGTTACAAGAGTTAATAGCAATCATTTTTTATCATTAGACATACCCTCGAAATCCTAACCATTTTCGAGAAAAAAATTCCTCACCGAAAATATAATTTCTGGCCAGAAATGCTTCCCCGAAATTTCACGCGAATCTTTAAAATGTCATAACTCCTGAACGGATTAGACGATTTTAATGTTTAAAAAAGCAAACGACGCGTATTTTAATGGAGAATATGTAGAAATTCCAAAAATATTCGAAAAGTTGATCCTAGACCCCACAAAATGAGAAAAACCCCATAAAAATGGTCCAATTTTCAAACGTCCATAACTCTTACAATTGTGAATATATTTCAATGAAACTTTTTCCTGAAGTAGAGCTCATGGGTACCTACAAAAAAGTATTACACAACTTTTCTGTAGGGCGTTAAACAAAATTACTAAAAATCGAAAACGAATTTTTAAGAAAAATCGACAGGGGGTAGGTGCCTAAATTTTTCGGCAAAAATGAAAAGTTTCAAATCGTTCTGAAAAAATTATTTTCTGTTGCGGGGGCCAATTACAATCATACATGTGGCTCTCACGCAACAATAATCTTATTTGCCTGCTGAATTTCTAAATAACTATTTTGATGATGGATCATCATCAGAAAAATAAATTATCGAAATACATTAACTAGGTAAGTATTACGGACGCTTTACGCTTATTTTTAATAACTTTCCTTATCATTCCCCGGATAAATAATTATATAATTCATACTCTAAAAAGAAGATATGGAGATAGAATTATACCCTGATAAAATTTTTCGTTGATAGCATGGTCCAAAATCGGCCTAATTTTACCACCCCTCTTTGTGTCCCCTCAGATTGGTTTTCGTGGGCACAGGACGGCTCCACACGCCACAATTGATCCGGGAATTGTCCGTGATGGACAACACCAAGTCAGAGTTCACGTCCCGCCATAGTCTCGAGTGGAAATTTCTGTTTCTGGATCATCGAGCGCCTCCCATCATCGGCTACCTGCCGTTCGAAGTGCTGGGCACATCCGGTTACGATTATTACCACGTGGACGACTTGGACAAGGTTGTTACCTGCCACGAGTCACGTAAGTGTCCATGTTAATAGAGGATAACTTGGATTTCAAATCAAAGAATACCCGTTTACAGTGATGCAGAAAGGCGAAGGAACCTCCTGCTATTACAGGTTCCTCACGAAAGGCCAGCAGTGGATTTGGTTGCAGACTAGATTCTACATCACGTACAATCAGTGGAACTCAAAGCCGGAGTTCATCGTATGCACTCATTATGTCGTTAATTACATCGACGTGATTAAAGAACTGCGCAAGGAGTCGGCGAGCTTCAACAAGAACCAAAACCAGGACGTTCTGATCCCGGTGAAGCAACAACAGGTGAATCTAGTCGATTAAGCGAATGACGCGTAACGAATTTTTATATTTTTTTTATTAATTTTCGGTGACTTTCCGTCGTGTGGGTCTTATCTGTCCCACGTTGTCCAGAACACGATATTCGTAATGCACAAATTTTTACCATAATTGTGCAATTCGAGTTCGAAAAAAGAAAGAATTTTTAGTCAGACCATTATACTTTTATTTCTGCTTCGAAAGTATTTATAGTTGAAAACACGGATTGCGTTGTCTACAATCTCATAATTGCATTACAATTTCTTAATGTGCCAAAAATCTTTAAGTATGAAGTTTGAAATGTAAGAAAATATTACATTTAGTAACGAAAATATGAAATGGGTTTAAACTTGCAGGTGACGACGTCCTGTCCTGTTCCGTCGACCCAATGGCCGGCGAAATCGCCCAGCGCGTCGAAATCGGTGGCGTCGAACACACGATCGCGACATCAAGTCGGAAGCTCTGATAGCTCATCGATATCCACTTCCATACAAAGCTCTTCGCACTCGCAGATAACGCGAGTCTCGCGATCGAAGGTCCCCCCGTCGAATAATTTGGTCGCGTCGAAGACTCAGATCGGCCCGATCGACAACAGACAACAACAACCGCAGCAACAATCTCAGTTCGAGGTTGATCAGAATTGCATAGGCTTTATGGAACAGGCGCCGTACGCGACGATTAATTTGCAACCGGTGGTCAGTACGAGCTTCACGACCCCAACCGCGCCGATTATTTCGACCATTCCGACCCACGAGGTAATAAAACACACTGATCGGTTCTTTTTCAATCGATAATAATACATTTATGTATGTCGATTGCGTGTACGCTTCTCAACAAAAATTAAAACTAGCTAAAACCAGCGTAAAGTTGACTAGTTGTTGAGAAAATATATTTGAAGACTTTTCATTTCGTGATTAAACACTGTACTATTTGTGAATAATTGCAGATGTTGCATCAGCAAGGTATCGTGATGACACCGGTGCAGAATCAAATCCAAGACGAGCTGCAACGCAAACACGAGGAACTGCAGCAGCTGATAGTGCACCAGCAGGAGGAGCTCAGGAAAGTGTCGGAACAACTGTTTATCGCTAGATACGGAATCTTATCGCCATTGCTCAATGCAAGTATCTTACAAACACGCATTACGTCCTACGAAATCGTTGATATTCGTTCAAACTTCGCGCAAATCTCGATGAAGATTTTTTAAACGGACAAACCGACGTTCGAAGTAGCCAAAAATAAGTCGAGTTTCCCAGCGAAAGGGTTGACAATTATCACGAAGAAAATTACGACGTGGCGTGGTACTGATGTACCATTAATCTGTTGGAAGGATATCGATAAAGTGTTTGATTTAATGTTTCAGGCGGGAATACCGTACAATGCTACAAACACGTGCCAGCAAATGAATAGATGCAACACGAATAATTCGAACGTGCAGTTGCCCATGTCGAGCAACATACAGGGTGTAAACATTCTTTCGTTGCCGATCACGGTTCCGGTGCCTATAGTATCCACGGAATTGTTTTCCCAACCGTTACCAGTCAGTCCAGTGCCAATAGTGTCGACCACGGCCCAAGGGAACGTCGGTACGATGATCCAATCCCAGCAACCGGAACCGACGCAGCAGAACGGAAACCCTCCAGATCTCGTGCCTTTCCAAATCTGTCCACCCCAAACGGACATGCTGTACAACGACATCGAGCCAGCCGCGAGACAGCAACAGGGACCTTCTCAGAATTGAATCGCATTCCGTCACACATTCCATCGAGATCTAGAAACAAAATACTCGCCCAGTACACGATTCGCGAGACTAATCGTTAAACACGCGAGACGGCCATTTTTCCACGACTCTGTCCGCGTCTGTTACCGTAGAATGAATTGCCGAGCTTGATTTTATATTTTCCGAGGAACGAGATCTCCCAATCGTGACGCAAATTGGACGGATTGTGAACAATCTCCTAATACATATCTTTGTTCGATTAACAAACGAATCGTTCGATGGAATTCGGTTAAACTTTCATTCGTTCCGCGCAGGGCTGTGACAAGTGGTAAGCGAAATCGAAAGCCATGTTACGGAAGAGCGTCTGTCAACATGCTTGAAATCAAACGATTAAATTGATACTTCACCGTCCGCATAGTTCGCGTAAAAACATCCCATACGTTCGCGAAAGTAGTTGCATTTCTTCTGGAAAAAGATTCGTTATCGAAATTCAGTGAAAAGCAATATTTCTTAACTTTCACACATGCATGGAAAATATTCTTAAAAATTTGTAGCTAACAAAATTCTTTTTAATTTATGTTCAGTGTATCTTGAAAGTAGCAGTTTTTTAAATTGCCCTGGAATGCTTTCATTAGATTTTTTTTTATGGATGTATTTAAATTCCAATATTTAAGTCAATGCCAGGAATAAATGAGAACTTAAGGAATCGAATATTAAGAAAATGCAAAAGTATAAAAAAAAATTTGTTTAAACGTGAAAAGTGAATTTTAGAACAAACTGTATTATTGTTTAGCACCAACAACGATTTAATTTTTGTTTAAGTTTCAGTTCGATCTGTATGCGAAGTTTTTTATGGATTCCATAGAGCAGTGGTTCTCAATTCATGGACTACGGATCCCAGGAGGGCTCCGCGAATTTCTATGCTAAATATTTATTTTTTGTTTCAAACGTTACATTCAAAAATATTAATTTTACCCTTTCGGTACTTTGAAACGATATCTACTGGAGTATAATGAATCTTTCCATGCGTTGAAGTCACCGTTGTGTCTTGTACCGAGGGATTATAAACTCTCCTAGGTAACTGTGAATTTCTTTAGAAAATGAAATTTGCGACATCCAAAAATATTACAGGCCCCTATTTAATTCAACTAATATTTTGACACGCAATTTTGAGAAAGGGTTCGTAGGAAGAAGAGGTTGAGAACCTACTGCCATAGAGGGTAGTTTAATTCACTTACGAGAGTACAAAGCGCTTCTGGAATTACTTGAACTGATCTCCGATGAAAAATGTTACGTTCCAGGTAGCCTAATTATTTTTGTTATGACGTTCACGACATGACTAGAGGAAACGAGGACCCGCGTTTTCGGAAACAGGGTATATTTACAAATATTCGTGCGTGTATGTACACGACGAGAAAGGAAAAAAGTAATATATTTTGTTGTAAATGTATATTGATAGACTTTTCATATGTATTGGTACTGTAGAGAACGATGTGTATTATAACCGTGAATGTGGTATCGAAATCGTTATATTTTGTAATTGTTATTAGATTATGCATACAACGCGAAGACTAATCGCAAGGGACGTGTCTGATCTGGGACTATGTATATTAAGACAATTTTCCTCTCATGATTGTACAAGACACGAAAATTGGAAGATATACAATACATACATATCCAATGTGCAAATAACTAAATAAAAGTTCCTAGTAACAGCGAAATTCCAAACGTCGCGCCATTTGTTGATTAAAATCCGCGAAACGAGAACGACGACACTATTCTTATTAAATTCTGAAACACACTAATTTCTATTTAGTTTTCGAAACATTAAAACCATTGAAAGTAGTGCAGCAAATTTTTATAATCTACTCCAATAAATCGCGACTTTACTATTGTAAAAATTGTTAAAAATGTTGCTACGATATCAAAATTGATGTTAACATTATCGCCATAGTGCATGTTTCGACACAAACTTACGATCCTAAACTGAACAATTTTTATCGTGATCTACCATTGCACTAACGATAAATAAATATCGTGTTTAAATAGCTGAAATAACACGTGTCAGATCTGGGCAAATTTTACTTTCAACGATAATAAAAAATAATTATTTTATGGTGTTTTATTTCGAGCAACGTTATTTAAAAGTAATTGAAATATCGATCTTTTAAAATTATTGAAAGGTGCTCAGGTCTGATATCTGATTGATGTTTTATACGTGAGTTCTAACGAACTGAATATATTAAAGACACAACAAATAGGGAAAGGGTGATACAAAAAAGGGATCCACGAATTTGGAACATAAATACTCACACAAATAAATAAATTAATATTAATAATAATATAATATATAATTGTTTAAAATCAAGTGTCGTGAATTATAAATAACCAAAGACTGTTTCGAATTCTGTAGAACATCCATAAATAACTATTAAAAAAAAACAGAACTATCAAAGGAATTTTTCCCCAGTTATGTTCAAAACAAAAATGTACTTAATTTCATACTATATTTTCAAATGTTAAAACAAATAGTAAACATATAAAACACGTTAATTAGATTTCTTGCAAGTATTGTATGCTTCTGAATTCCTCGATTCCCTTTTTAAATCTCCCTGTATACGTATGTGGTATAAGAGTATAAATGTGCTCTAAACATGTTTCGTAGTTGACTGTTTAATGTGTTACGTTCAGTGTCTGATTATATACTCGCGTATGTCTTGCTGTATCCTGCTGTGAAATGTAAGATCGACATTATTATTAATGTTAGCATTCAGAACTTGCTGTTAGTAAGTTTTACATGGTAAAGGTGGGTGACTTGTACAATAAATAATTTAAATTCTGCATTCTTGCAGACGCGACAAATGGACCAGTGGGGTTTGTGGAAGGGGAAGGATTTTTAAATTTCCCTCCTACATATATACAGTGTTCCTAAATTCTTTGAGCTAAATTTTATCAACGTATTAATGAAAAATTTGATATTACAAAAATGTTTAAACTTATATTTTTACTCGAGAAGCCTAACTTCCTGTATTTAATGTACTGTAGCTTGGAAAGAAAGAATTTCGAAGCCTATGTTTGTAACACTTTTACTCCAGTTTGTTTAATAAAACACATGTTGGTGAAATTTATTCAAAAATTTTGTGAACACCTTGTTTTGTTCTATAATTTTTAGGAATCAGCCTGCAACGATTAATGTTTGGAATCACCAATGATCTGGCTCAGGCTCATCGAGTCTTATGGTTGTCAATGAATTCCAGTTTATAATGTCGCCGGCAATAAAATGTTTTCTAAAGTGCGAATGATTTTATAATTTTTTCATTTATTTACATAGTATTTTTCATAGTTTCTTCGTCGATTGTACCAAAAATCAGGACCTACCGTGTATATTTCAAATTTTTGTATTCAATATCGTAAGAAGCATGGTTTTGATATAACTTCGTACAAATCAGTTTAGTTTTAAATAAGTTTTTAATCGCTTTATTCCGCCTAATAAACGATCCCACGCGTTGTCATAATTCAACGCATAGTACCTGTTAATTTCACATAGATAATCGACGAAACGCGCGACTCTATTACTTCAATTTCCGTAAAGCGTCCATCAAAATTTGTACTTCTTGGTTCACGTTGTATACGAGATCTTCGATTTGATGTTTGCTGTCGATTATGTTGATACTTTGAGTGTACGGGTCGTATCTGACCCCAAACTTCTTCGGAATACTTTCGGCAAATTTGCTGGAACGGAAAGTACAAATAAATAGAATATTCATCGATTGCAAAACGTGGGACTTTAAGTGGTCACACGATAAATAAACCAAAAATCGTAGTCATTTTGTCCAAAGGACATTCAGCTAAGAAGTTTTTCGAATGTCCAGGTTATTTTTTATACTGTATAAAACAAACGATTCGGCATGTTTCGCGAAGATAAGATACACGTGACTCGGATTTAGATTTGCTTACATCATCTTCTGTTTTGCATCTTCGAAGTTTTCTGCGACGAAATACACGGGTTGATATTCCGTTATCGGATATTTTTGTAACGCAGTCTTCGTCGGTTCAAAAGGTCGAAGTTCTGGTTTACCACTCAAGCAATACTCTAGTTCGCCAAAAGACGAGAGCAATCCTGCACCGTACGCCTTTAATTCGTTACCTTGTCGACAGATACCGTATTCGACCGTAAACCAGAAACACTGAAACACAATTCATAATAATTGTACCAATTTCAGCGAACGGTACCTTGAAACGTTGTAATAAAAAAGGAGAGTGTTCGAATCCGGTGACTAATATATTAAATACACAAAAATATTCATACAGTTTCTATAACTCTATTTATTATTAAATTTCTGTTGCAAAAATGTTTAGATGTTTACGTAAATTTTTATTGTAAATTATATTACGATTTTAACTTGAAATTAATTTAGTCAGACTTTCCAAAAATATTTTCACGGTTATCGAAATGCAATAGGGTTATTTTTATAATATTTGCAAAACAAGAATGGGATCATTACCGTGGCAAGTTTCTCGATGTAGTCGTCGGGAGCCCCAAGGGATGCCAAACCGACAACTTGACAAAATTGGGCGAACGAGGGATCGGCGAACAGTGGCACGTGACCCAATACTTCATGACAGATATCGGGTTCCGGTGTGTATAATGGTTTGCTGCCATGTCTGATGTATTGTGTGCAGTGAAACACTCTGAAAGCTAAGCCGGCCAGAAAGTCGCGCGAAGAGAGTAATCCGGCCACAGGGCGAAGCGTGAAACCAGTGCAATCTATAAACGAGAATTTTGGAAAATTACGAAACACGAATGTCGGTGAAATTAAACACGAAACACGTTTGTTATTTAAATTTACGCGATTTACACCGGCACTGTCCCCTTTAAAATACGACAAAACGATTATGAATCCTGACGATTTATCCTTTATTAAATTATACTAAATACTCGAAATTTAAAGCAAATAGAATATTTTCATTAAACTTGACAAAACTGAACCTGTTGAATGTTTGAACAGCTTAGATGCATTTATGCTACATTATTCATTTGAAGCAAATAACTTGAATTTTTTAGATTTGGTCAAATTCGACATAACTCAATCTGTTGAAATGTTTTAAAAAAATGATTTTAAGAAAATGACCACGTTCAATTATAATGTCGTCGAGATAAAGAGTTGTGTAACTTTCCCAGGTGTTTGTAATACCTTCGTCAACGTTTGAAAGCTTTCAAAAAATACTTCAAAAAGGGGACCGTATCGATTTGTTTATCTACTGTATATTTCGTATTACGAAGCGTTAGTTTCCCAAATATATAGCAGCCTTCGAGCAATAATCGCTGTATGCATAAGTTTGTAGGTCGGTTGGAACCTTTTAAGAAGTTCGATATGTCCTGCAGTTGAGGAATGTTGTCTTCTCTGTAGCTGCAGTTTTCGATGAGTAACGGGAACACGTGGTTATGCTCCTTGCAGGCATACTTTGGATAAAGTTTCGTCAAATTTCTAAAAACTACGCCCCACGTATCCGTTTCCTCTTTGGTGTACTCTACTCTCGGAATGGATTGGCCGCTGAAACCGCGAACAAGTTATCATTATTCTTCCTTCATTTTTTAGCATTCGTGAAACCTATCAATGAACACTTTAAGAAGACAGTAAAATGACAATTATAATAGCAGTAAAATATACAGTACGTTTCACGAACTCTGTCGTTTCAAACATTGGAAAACGTTTGTAATTTTTTCTTTCGTAAATAAACATGGTAAACGTAATTCACATTCGATGTAACTAGTAATTTCCTGTGGAAAACTATTAATCCATTTGTCAACAGTTTCGAAGATATTTTTGTGGACAGAATTCTTGAGATAGACTGTAAAATACAGTACAATAGTATTTGTAATTTGAGAACATCCAATAGTAATTCGAATCGTAAGAGAAATGTGTTTCAATAAAAAAGAACTTCAATTCCATTTTTAAAGTGTGATTTTTCACTCACTGCTTGTAATTGTAAGCTAGATCGGCGAAGTATTTGCGCCTCTCTCTGTAAACGGAGTCCGTGAATCCCGGATGATCGCTGTCCAGCTCGGATCCATAGGACAGAATTTGATTGGCGAACTTATCGAGATCCCTGATGCGTCTCGGGAACCATGGCACTGTTCCCGTATTATCCTTATAATTTCTACAAGTGAGAGAAACGATTGAAATCGCGAAATGTCACCTCGATGACGATGTTTGTTTTTTTTATCTTACAGATATCCACCTAGAAATGATCGAAAAATAACCACATTGCTCGTGTAAATGATCGATCACGGAGTCGAGCTTTCCGCCCGGTGCACACTCCACCATGAATTCATAGGCATTTGATTGACGTAGAGAACTTCTGGATTCAATATGTAACAGATTAACTTCATTTTGCTGGAAACGAAATCGTTCTAATGAAACTCTCGTATGGAGGCCAGACTGACAAATTGAAATTATAAGCATTTATAAATTTCTGTAGAGAAAAGAACACTTTCGATTCAAAAAAGCAATAATTTATTTTTGATTCTATCGCTCGTTTCGAGACACCCTGTATATAAAGAATTTTACAATTCGGTTCTCTCATATTATATTTAACACTCCTCTTGTGTTCGTACAAAAATTCGCCAATTATTTACATACACGATTAACATTGTTACATAATTATGCTGTTTTGTTCATTTACGAGAATTTTATATTACACCGCAGTTTGTTATATTGTCTTGTGCTCCCTCCTGTTCATGAAATTAGACTTTTATGATACGTGAACAATTTGTTCTGAAGATTATTATTATCGTATTGTTCCGATGGAAAACGTTGAATGAAAATTAAATACTTGTTACAATTACAGTTTTTGTTTTATCATCACGAATGACATGGTTTAAAAGATTGTGTGTTGCTTGCCACATTTAAAAACATCAAATAATAAAATACATTGCTTTAACAACCTTTTTTTTTCTTTATGAACGTTCGAACTATATTGAATATAATAAAATTATATTTATCCTTGGCTGAACAATGACCTAAACATGAGCGTAAAAGATACGATGATGCACCTTTTCAATAAATAAAATAAAAGATGACTCTACTGTTAGAAGGTATACACTAAACTAGATAGAGTTGATACGTATGATTAGAATAAAATTATAAATAAAAAAAGCCACGTTGACGTGAAAAGAACACAATAGAAGGGTTAAATCATCGACTGTTCGTTTCGTTTGAATGAAAATACAGACTCTATACCTTTACTGGTCAAGATAATTTATTTAATAGAGTAAAAATTCTTTTTTATTAAGTGTATTGTATTATACTTACAGCGAAAAGTTGTAGATATTTGCCTAGCGCACCAATGGAGTCACTTTCTTTCGGAGAGAAGATTAGGCAAGTGCTCTTAGTAGAGTCTTTACCTTCCTTGATGTAGTTCCCCCCATGCACGAGTTTAGGCTTCATAAAACAACAACATTTCCTTAATCACATTTTTATACAATCGCTGTATTAAATTTTATTAATTTAATTTGAATCAAGAACGATCACATGGACGACTGGACGGTTCAAAATCGGTGTTCACTGCTTCCGTTTAAAATAAAGTGTTAAGAAAATGGCGGAGTTTGTCGAGGTATATTGCAAAATTTGTGGGGAAACAGACCGTTGAAACAATTAATTACTGTCCAGTGACTTGTTCATAATAGACTTACAAAATTGTTTCTGAAAGTAAAAGTTCAATTTCATGTTTAATTTATAAACTCTACAATATATTAACAATTAAACAAAGCACAACGTTTATCCACTTCGTTTCGAATATCTTTAACGTTCTTAAACTTGCGTTACGAACTGCTTCGTGTACTAAAATAATTTAAGGGTAGAAGGTAAACGCAATATTTATTTTATAAATTAAATATTAAGAAAAAAATTGTCTATTGAAAACTCAATATTTACGAGATATTTCATATTATATTTGAAATTGTTTTTATCACGTAATACCGATGACCGTTCCTATAGGCGTTCGATAAACAATGTGATTTATCAACATATTTATAAAATTTTGTTTAATTCGCGATAGGCTCTCGCCTTAAGTAATCTTACTTCTCAGCTTTGATTATTAATCGCGTTGGATTGAGACAATTCATTTATTCATTGAAAATTCACATTAACGAATGATCTAATATTTTGTATTTTGTAAAGATCAAATATCGTCATTCGTTTGCATTTTCTATTCAATTATGCAGTCAAGTTTTTAATGATCCTATCATTTATACAGTACACCACAACTGTGGAAAAATTCTCGGAGCTCCATAAAAAGAAAAACAAGCTCTGTTCTATACGAATATTTCTTTTCTGATTTTGATATAAAAAATAAAATGCATTTGAGCGTGAACGATACGTTTTTTATTTTCGAAGGTAAACAATCGCGAAAGAGTACATAAATGTTTCGTAAATATATTGTACGATATGAAGTATAGGAGAAGTTGTTGTACAAATTCGAGAAATTCGAACGAAAAGATGGAAACGTTTAATGGAAATAAACAGTGCTACGTATCTTTTATATTTGTGTTCGAGATAAGCAACTTATCGCTAATGCAACGGTAAACAAATGGTATTTTGCTTATTTTGCAATAACAATGCGCGAAGTTTTCCGAACGTTACTGTTTGTAAATAGAAAAAGCTAGCGATTGCACAGTATTCGAAGTTATCGATTGTTTATTTAATTTTCATTCGAGATTCTTACATCCAGCATCCTTAAGTCCCGATGATCTATAAAGGTGAACACGCGAAATACGTCCGTCTTATTCCTAGCGAGACAGGTTTATAGAAACTGCGCTCCATTAAACCGTCACACGTCTATTTTATATGCTCAGGGTAAATCCCCCCATCCTAGATTTATGTTCGCTGTTTGCCACATTTTTCGCAGTTTGATCGGAAAACCGAGATTTTAGAAAGTTTCCAACGCTCGAATTTTCCATTTTTTGCGCGTGATCGGCGCCCGAAAAACGCGACACGCCCGAAAAAAATTCGACCAACAGTCAAATGTTCGACAAAATCGTGAAAAATCTCCGGAACGCGAAATGTAACTTTGCTCGGGTTTGCATCATGCTAATTACGAGACGGATACTTTGGATGCCAAGGACGATTTCACTGGACAAAGTGATTTTGACCAGCGGTGAATGTGAAATCCGTTGCGTTTGATGGACATAAATCGCACGTAATGAAACACGAGAGCTACTCTATAAGCAACAAGACGCACGACTGTTATTTTAATCAACAAACTCCATAATTTATCCATTTTTTATTATACATTTCTCCCTATGGTTGTACTAGTTTGTAACCAACAGCAAAGAATTTTTTGTCTGTACGTTTAAAATTGTTTTCGACTGTTTCCTTTCACTTCTTTGTTGTCGTCGAACTTGCCTAAATATGACAAAACCTCTCAGTGAAATTTTCTACTGGCTTTTAAACTTCGTTTTATTTCTAAGCACCACTATGAAGAAGCGACGAAGAAGAAGACTTTCTAAATTCAAAGACTTAAATACAATTAAATGATATTCAGAAATGGTTGTAGAATGTAGTTCGTTGAAGACTAAAGTTCCATTGATTTACACAATAAAAGAATTTTGGGAAAATAGAATGCCAATCTTACGTTGAACGTGATCAACGTTCGACATTAGAAGCATGATTGTGTTCTCGAAATTTTGTAACAGAATTCTTAGGACATAGTCATGTTCACAGCATTAATATTACTCTTACTTTTACAAAACAGTGACTACGAAACATCTAGTAAATATGTCTCGATAGTTCAATTTCAAGTACTGCCAAGTATTATTTCCTTGATCTCCATTGAGAATATGGAAAATTCGATAAAATTAATAAACATTACAGAATAACTGCTTCCAAAGCTAAAGTATTAGCTTATTTGCACAAGCTTGACTCGTCGAGAAATCGTTGAGTTCGTTGCTTTTTTTCAAAACTGGAAATTCACCAGCTTGACTCGTCGACAAGTTGTCAAGTTCGTTGTTTTTTTCAAAACTGGAAATTCGAATAATGCCTAAATATTCGAGGTGTGTTTATAGCATTCAGGCACATATAAAATATTTGAATATTAAATCGTTCAAAATTCCTGGGCTTAATTTCGATTCAAATCCGTCAGGTTGGCTCGTTGACAAGCTTTTATTAATTAAGACGCATCGATCATTTATTTTTTTTTCTAACAGTGTAATAAGATACACGTTGCACATTGAATGGCGTAACGAGCGAGAAAATATACCCGCATCCCATTTTGATGTTTATGGAGCAACGTTAACACGTCCCTTCTCTTATTGCTCCGCGAAAACAGGTTTCCTGAATTGGCTGAAACACGCTTATGTCATTAAAACATAACGTAAAATCGTGCTTGCCGCGACACACGTATGCATATCACGAACGCATACTTCAATAAATCACTATCTGTTTCACGGTTTCAGCGAATATTAATTAGTTGTTAGCAAAATTTATCAAATTCGTTCGATGTAATTTGCGACTAATTTCTAGGTGATAGATCAATATTAGTATTGAATTAAGATCTATCGCTGATTTATGATCTGCGTATCAATGAAGCTCATTGAGAAAGACATTCAAGGGCACGAAACACGTTTTAAAAATCGCGATATCTAGTACAACTAGTGCTGTATTTATCGTACAGTAGCGTTCATAATTGTTCGATCGGAGGCTTTGCGACGCTGAGATACGCGATGATTTCACTTTCACGTTTTACTTTCATCGAACGTGTAAAATAATATTTTACTGTATTTCCTATAATACGTACAAACATATTATCGACCGGTCGTTTGCATCGTACGAAATAAATAAAAACGCCCTGATCGCCAAATTTCTGTTCTTTGAAATTCGATATAAATATGTCAAATAATTATTACAAGTATTACTCTAGTTTAAATAATATTTATGTAATATTATAATCGAAGGTATTATATGCAAATATTTAGAACCACGTCTGACAAGTGTGCTCGCCGTGACGAAACGAAACATAATCGCATACGTTAATCAGTAATAGTTACGAAATGCGTTACGATAGCGTTAATCGACACGTGCATTCAGTAAATAAATCTCGAACAGGTTTTCCTCGATTATGGGTTTTTCTAACGCCGGTGGTAGAAGCATTCGACTTTCAAGAATTCGTCGATTAAAAAAGTCACCGCGCGATCGAAGCAAAATTATGATTTACCGTCGGAATAATTCCTAGAACCGCCGTACCGCTCTAGTTTTCACGCTAATTGCAAGCGTTACGTCTCTGGAGTTCCCCGGATATTCGTTCTAATTCTTTCGTACCTTATCAGGGGGTGATCCGTTGACGGCACTCGCCTCCGTCGTCGGCTTCGTCGGTGAAGTTTTCGCATACATTTCACCAGATCGACGTAAGCGTGAAAAAGGGGTGTTCCGGTGCTCTGTCACGATTTTCACAAGTCGAGCGTCTTGATATGACTGGTTCTTGCGGCGTCGTGCTGGTCAGTTTTAATGAGATACCGCTACAGGTTTCCAGAAAACGTCCCTGCCAGTCTGCAAAAGAAAACAAGCACGGATATCGCAAAATGTCAGCGACGCTCGAACAAATTTTTAGAAATCGAACCTTGGACACTGTGGGTCTCTGAGACGACAATGAACCCTTCTTATGATTACGCGAGATAATGGTGTACGTGGCGGGGGTCGAAACGGTTGCAGAACTTTTTCGAAACAAGTCACGTTTCAGCATTTTGTGCGAAACTTTCCAAAATGAAATTTCATGCATCCTCTGGGGAGTCATCGAGAATAGAATTTAAATAAAAATAAATAAACGGTTACTTTGCTAACTGATATCGATTCTCAATGAGAAGCTTTTTACTTATTCTGTTTCAGAATTTGGAAATAATTTTTCCGGTACAATGTAAATATTGTTATGTGCGCCATATTGTATTTTTAATTCTTTTCGTGCAACTTTTGTTATACAAAGTCTAATATATCTAATCTAGAAGAACAGCTTCAGAACAATCTTTTACCACAAAAAGTACCAGCAGAAACAGGTGTTGTTTAAACAAAAAAAGAAAAGAAACTCTTTTCAGGATATTCATACGAAAAAGCATAATGAATTTGAAAGATTTAAATGTAATTGATATTTTCTTGAGTGGTGAAGGTAAGTATTAAATCAAAATAATACCAAACGACTCACCATAAGTCTATTCATGTATCTCTTCAAGACATAAGTAAAAAAAGCTTCACAAATACATTACAAAGTCAATTAATTAGACGAGAAGACACCATCGTACAGAAATATTACAACTTTGTAAAATGAGTAGCGAATTTTATCAGTGCTTATACCTAGCCTTGTGCTACTATGCTACATTTGCTGTAACGGATAGAAATAAAACCAGTAATAAAGTGCATTTATTCCCTTGATACAGATATGTGTGTGAATCGCTTGATATTTCGTAAGATCTAATATCGTTTTAATAATAAAGCAGCTAAGAACTTTTAACTCCTGTCTTTTCAATGAAGTGTCAATCGATCGGAATTTATCGAGTAATCGCAAAAAATATAAAAACTGACAACGGAATAGTAATTTACAAATATTTAATACTTTAATAGTGGCTTTCCCAACGGACTGTCCTAACCTCTGCTTTAACATTTTTCCATATTATCCCTCTTTAATAATTTCAATTCCCCGTTTTATTTTAAGCTTATTGCTTTTTAATAAGTGAATAATTATATAATATAACACGTTCTACTCGCGCCACTGATATCCACTACGTCCGTACAGTCGAGCTCTACGCGGCCAGTTCAACCGTAACGAAAGTCTTAAACATACCGATAAATATTAGCATAAAAACATGACAAGAAATGTATATGCTTTCAACGAAGAAACAATAATTGTACGAGTCCGAAACACGTCGGGATAAAATCGAACGATAGATAAATTAATGCCTCCATTTACATATTCTTTTGCAAAAGAAAGTTTCCTTTTAAATTTATTTGACGTATTCCTTGGCTGATTTTAAATAATTAGTATGGCTCGGAATAATTATATTCGTTGGTCTTCGAAACAAAATCTGCGAGAAATTATATCGTTCGTACGACTTCTTTACGAGCAATTAATTAGCCGTTACCGTACACAGATAATTATTGAATCGTACGTAAAAAATTAATTTATTAACATTGCCGCCATTTAGCGTTAAACGAATAATTTCAATACAATACGTATTTGGCTTAAAAAAAAACTGAATTTTTAGTACCTTGGACGTTTAGAGGACCGAGTGGCATTGATACGGCCTTGCATTTACCACAAAACAAATTCCAAGTGAACGAAATCGTCGAAAGGTTTCTATTTATACGCATTAGAAACAAAAACAAATAGAATGTTTCCATTTGGGGGCGAGAAAAGTGTCCAATGCAATGTTATTTACAAGTCTAGCCTTTCGATATCGAGCGACGTCACATTTTTCAATTATTAATAAAATTGTAAAGACGCAATCGAAGAAGAACAGCTGTTTATCAAGCATTAACGCCAACGAACGGCCAAATAATTTGATTGGATGCCATAAACGGTCTCTTATCAGCGTTTGACCCTCATACTGTTTCTTCGACGCGATAGGTCGAACGGAGATGCTCGAATATCGTTAATATTATTGCCGTAATAAGTTAAAAACGCCAGTGACGGTACACCAATAACAAGTTGATAATACGAGCATCGTCGTTTTCAACCGCGGAACGGTCAGTTTCACTGGGAAATTCTATTCGTCGACAGGAGCATGGAGGAGGCTTTATTTCGCGCGAGTCACGAGATTTCCAAACAGAAGAGATCCAAAAAACTGAAAGGCTGAGGGAGGGATGAAAGAGGGATGAAATTGTTCACTGACGCGCCCCTGATGATGCAGCGATGACTTATCATTCGGCAAGTGTTCCACTAACGAACGACCTTTATAAAAAACCTGACCATCATAATTTTTTTTTCATACACATTATTTATTTTTATTTCGCGTCACTATTGTCTAATTTCTTCGTGAGACTCTCTAAAGCATCGCAATGTATTAAAAAGAATATAACGTAATTTTTAGATCTATTGATAATCTCATCTGTTAATCTATTTTTACGTATTTCTTAAACGTTTTAGTAGATCTGAATATTCTGTTTATCCGTAATTCTCTGAACGGTTATAAACCAGTGATAATTTCTTCTTTGAATTCATACTACAGACACGAGTACGACAAAGCAGCGATCAATCTTACATGGATTCCACTTCTCTTTTTGTGGAAACGAAACGATCCACCATTCGCGTTTACATCGACTCATCCTTGGCGAGCGCGACAGAAAGATTTTACGAAAGTGACAACTTTCGAGACGTGCAACCTGTTTACGGGTGGAAGAAACGCGTAGGAGTTGCTGGCAGACGAAAATGGCCCTCGACTTTTTCGCCGGATGCGTGGGAGGTAGATAATCAAAGTTTTACGCGACTATTATTATCGAAACTTCGTTCGCTGACTATACAATATTTTTTCGTTGAAAGAAGTTAACGACAATTGACAAGATTCCTGGAGAAAATGGAAATCTTTGTTAGTTATCAAGCAAATGAATATCTTTACACTTCGAAACCCTAGTTTCCAGTCTTTGTTAAAAATTTTGCGCTATGAATCGCACATTGTGTCTTGCTTGCAACGCAAACATGTTATTCGAATGCAGTATTCTACATCATAAGTTACAACTAGTGAGTGAACTCGATATCAACATCAACATTTTTAGAAGTATCGAATGATCGAATAAAAGTGCATTTTACTTACTACGTTAAGTAAGCCTTGAATAAAAATAATCAAAATTAATGACTCTGTCAAAAAATAAATTACCTGGCATTGAAGTCTCCACGAATTATTTTGCTATACTAATTTATACGATTGACAGAACTAATATTCTGCCTAGGGCCAAAAATTAAATATCAAAATGTAAAAATGCTATTTCAATTTTGCCACGACTATACTTTTTCTACGATTTGGTAATGTTTAAACAGCTAATCGTAATATATCGTCTTATCGCGTGACCACTATCGTATACTAACTTTTTTTATAACATATTCATTGATAATTAAAACGATCTCTCTTGTAGTTTACGCACACGAAAATATATTGAATTAATGTCATAACTAGTCGTGGAACGGAAAAATTATTCCCACTCTGCTTTATAAACAACGTTTTTTTATTTTCTTTCTGAAGCACAATTTATTACTATTAAGCTTAATCTCAGTAAACAAAATGGAGAAGGCACAGCTGTTACTCGCCATCGTAGGATATTAAAAATTAAATTATTAATAGTACTCCTAAAAAACGCTTTCGTGTCATACAAGAGCCTACTCTATATCGAGTAGTATTACATGTATACTCCCGTCCATAAGTCATCGAACACTTAGTAAATGCAGAATAAGAACGAACTGTCATTACATAACGATACATATCATGAAATGAATTCATTATTATTAATTCTTTTCATTAGTGTACTTATTCTGCTTGGAAATCATTCCTGGAATTAACTTATGACGTTCTGTATATTAAATTTTTTTATTATTTTACAGCACCTTCCTTCAGTTATTACGAATATATTTTATACAATAAAACATTAACTTAAAATAAATATAACAAAATAAGGCGATAAGATTACTTTGGAAAATTATACTTCGACCTTAATTTGTATTTCACAAAAAGTTTCTAACGATTTATGGGCAACGTGAACTTTATTTTCCAGCAACAAACACATTTGCATAATTAATTTCAGGGTGTGCCGGTGTTGTGGTGGGATATCCTCTGGACACGATCAAGGTCCACATGCAAACACAGGATTATCGAAACCCGATATACAAAGGCAATTGGCACTGCTTCCGCACGATACTCGCCAAAGAATCGGTAATTAATCAAAACGAGGGAACATACAAACATTTTAACAATTTACAATATAATATGTGCTTTCTCGACCTCGAAAAATTATCGACACGCTCAATAAATTTAGTTTATTTTCATTGAATGCTCGTCATACGCGTTATGTAAATACAAAAGATTGCGAAACATTCGTTATCAATTTTCTCTCGTGACGAGCAAGCGAGTAAGCAAGCATTAGATCTATTAATCCTGTTTGCTATTTCCTGATTGCTAAGAGAAATTATTTGTAATATCATACTACGAGTATTGCACAATTTTGTATTTCAATTTCAATACTCTCTCTTGAACCTGAAGAAAACGTACTGTAACTTATAGAATAAATGAATTTTCAAATCATGGTGCTCCTATAAAAATTTCCATCGTAAATTCGACATCGGTAAATATTAAACGTCTTTCATGTTTCACTGCCTCCAAGGGAGATACATCTAGTTTGGAGAGGTAGGAATGTTCAACTTACGAATCATTACTGTAACATTATCTCTCTATGCACAGACTCGTATTCTCGTATGACTAGCTCTAGTAACTTAATAATCCATATTATCAGGTAGCAGGTTTCTACCGAGGCATGTCGTCGCCAATGGCGGGCGTGGCGGTGGTGAACGCCATAGTGTTCGGCGTCTACGGTCAAACACAGAGGCAGATACCGAACCCTGACTCCTTAACGGCGCACTTTATCGCCGGCACCGTGGCAGGGATCGCTCAAACGCCGATCTGTAGCCCGATCGAGCTGACGAAAACGCGAATGCAGCTGCAGGTGTCGAACACTCGGTTCTCCGGGCCGTTCGAGTGCCTGAAACACATATACAAGTACGAGGGTAGCCGCGGCGTGTTCAGAGGCTTGAGCATCACGTTCCTCAGAGAAGCACCAAGCTTCGGGGTTTACTTCCTGACGTACGAGAGCTTGACGAGAACTCGGGACAACGAACCGATCTCGACGACCTGCATGCTGATGGCCGGTGGCCTCGCGGGCACCGCTTCCTGGACGCTCACCTATCCCCTGGACGTGTTGAAGTCGCGGATCCAAGCGTACAGCGATCGCTACGCGGGGATGCTCGATTGTTTCAGACAAACAGTGAAGGCGGAGGGTTACTCTTGCTTGTACAAAGGACTGAGCTCGACGATTCTTAGGGCGTTTCCGACGAACGCGGTGACGTTCGCGGTGGTCGCGTGGACGATCAGGATACTCGGGCAAGAGGACGTGGAGTCGAAGCCCGAGAACAACCCTAGAATAGTAGTCGAGCCTGTTAAGAAAATTCCGGAGACCCATGAACCGTTTCTCGGTAATTGGAACGTCTTTTTAACGAATGCTTCCGAAAATATGGTGATCCCGACGCTGTCGATGATGTCCACCAACAATTTGACGCTAGGGAATTCTGTCCTGTACGAGGTCAACGGATGGACGGATACGGCGATCATGTACAGCGTGGCTGACCAACCACGGGACGACAAACACCACGAAGAGGAGGGCGAGAAATCGAGGAAAGGAAAGGGGGATGCTGTTGACGATTGTGGTGGTGAGAAGAAAGTGAAATCGACGGTCGTTGAACAGACTAGTGCCGAATTCGAGGTTCCTCGGGTAAATAGTGACTCGAACGTGAGTGTGAATTGTTCTTGAAAACATAGACGTCATCGAATGCCGATGCATACTTTTTGTAATTTATATTCTAAGGTAATTGTACTATACAAAGTTGACTTGTTGGCTAGGGACGCTTTAGCGTAATACCTCGTGACTTTTGCTACAGTTAATTGTATTATGCAGATATATTTTACAACATCGTATTACGAAAATACATACTGTTGTACGAAACATTTGCATCTTGTTCGTTTAAAGTAACTTTTAAATTGTTTTAATACGAGAATAAACAGAAGTAATTCGTTGGAGAACTAACTGCGGCTGTAATTACAGGCCACCTTGTATCGTACTATCCTGAATCTTGCCAGAAACGTTCTCTTTTGTCGGAAGACAGTCCTAGACTGAACGGCGGACATGTAAGACCTATGTCACAGCCAGAGGCGATATTTACTCTCTTTTAAAATCACACAACATAGTTTTGCATCTTTCTGCCACCCATCGCCACCCGTCCGTACACGTGACAGAAAATTTGACACATACCGAAATTGCAACGCGTTTAAATTTAAATCGCAAACGTTCCGCTTCGACGGACACGAGAGTTCGCTGCGATCACATGTTCGAAGATAAAAATCGTGACAAAAAAAAAAGAAAAAAAATTACCGGCTACGAAATTTATCGAAACCGTTGACGAACGCGTGAAATTCTAACCTACTGGACTAAACGAAAATTGTCAAAGTCGGAAATACACTTCGTTTCGCGGGTAAGGTTACGAACGTGCTCGGCCTCAGCGATTCGCAATATGTAGAAAACTTAACCACGCCACGAGGACGGGATGTATTTAGCGAAACCGAAAAGTAAGATTGCTCTTTACTCTGTTAAGAAGAAAAAAAAAAAATAAATATGCGTTGTAACAAGATTGATAATCGATTCATAAAATTCACGACAATTAGCGACAAGCTCACGTACCTGCGTACGTTGGGAATCGGTACGTCGATACGATTAAAGATATCGTTAGAAAATTTTCAAGTGACGAGCCAGTTATTCGCAATTTGTCGCCGCGGAGAGGTTTCTGCACGGATTAGAACGAATCTGATATGGATGTAGACTCAAACGACAGCAGCAGGGATACAGACATATGCGAGACGAACGCCCAGCGTTTGATTGCCGAAAGCGGCGGCCGATGCATGAGCACGCAAGCTATGCAATCTTTGTATGACTTTCGACAGAACAATCTTCTATGCGATGCTGTTTTGAGACTCGAAGATGGAGGCGTCTTTCCGATTCACCGAGCTATCTTGTCGGCCTGCAGCCCGTACTTCAGGTCTATTGCACGCTATTTGTCATCCACAAATAGTCGAAATCACAAACATTTTTAATTAGTCCCGACAGTGCAGCCATTTTTCTCACTGCTAGCTTTTCCACCCTAAGGAAACAGTTATAAGACTAATCGAAACGCAACAATATTTATAAACGCGATCTTTCTGCTTTCTTTCTTCAATATTTTTAAGAAACAACTTATAACTTGATTATTACAGTTTTCTAATTTCTTTATATTCACAAATTTGGCACAATTATTATTTCTATGTTCCAAATATCATTTTCTTACCTACTCTTTATCACTAAAATTAAATTGTACAGATTCTAACTATATCTGTTCGATTCTTTCTTGTGTAATATAAAAATTAATCGTTTGTAGAACTTTATTCACAACCTCGTTGCATTCCCGCGAAAAAACTGACGTCCTTTTACCGGGTGTCAGCAGCAACATGATGAATCTTCTTCTGGAATACGCCTATTTGCGATCGATCAACGTGAACAACGAGAATGTGTGCCAATTGCTGGTCACCGCGGATTATTTAAACATTCTGGGCGTTCTCGATCTCTGCTGCGAGTTCCTCAAGCAAAATCTAGCCCCGGAAAATTGCATCACCGTCATGAGATTTGCCCGAGAACATTTTTGCAAAGGATTGGAGAACAGCGCGTATCATTACGTTATGAGACACTTTGTGCAGGTCATGACTCCTTATCTCATCGTTGCCATATAATATCCGATAATATTCATAAACGATCCGTCGATTATTCACAATACGAACAATGAAATTTTTATATTTTTCACTGTATTTTAATCAACGTAAAAAATGAGTCCAAACACGACTTCGTTTCGACTATCGTGAATTATACAAAATTAGAAATTTTTTAGGAATCATTCATTCTAGAATATAGTCGTGTTTGTACTCATTTTCATCGGGCAAACTTGGACGATCCATTGATCATGTTCAGACATAGAAAATCAAGGATAGATTTGGACAAACAATTTCAACGGCGGTTTCATTGCGCGTAGGTAGCCCATCGAAGCGATGAAATTCTAGATTTGCCGATAGAAGAGTTAACGACGCTGATCGGGGCCGACGAGCTGAACGTTAAGAGCGAGGACACGGTTTGGGAGCTGGTGCTGAAATGGATCGATTACGATCCGGAATCTCGAAAGAATTACATAGTCGATTTAATGAAAAACATTCGCCTCGGTCTATTGGACACGCAGTTCTTTCTGGAGAATGTAAAGGATCACCCATACGTTACCGGAAACGACGCGTGCCGACCCATTATCATTGAGACTTTAAAATTTTTGTACGACCTCGAAATCATCACTCAAAAAGACGGAGAAATACCGACGCCGAAAATTGCACGGCCCAGAGTACCTCACGAGATACTGTTCGCTATAGGTGGATGGAGTGGTAGAAGCCCTACAAATTTCATAGAGACCTACGACACCAGGGCGGATCGATGGGTCAAGGTACGCGTTGTAACACTTAATATCCATTAAAGGGTCATTCCGATCTAGACATGCAATATTAAGGCTAGCTTTCTTATTTAAAAAAAAAAAACCGTACACTGCTTCCTATTGAAATTTCCCACGTATATTTACTGATGTTTAGAGCACACACGGTATTTTTTTCAATTAAAATTAATAAAAATTGTACGAGCTGCAGCTCATGGAAGAAAGTTCTTTTAAAAAAAATGGTTATCACGATTCTCATTACACATGTAATTCTCACGTCTTCTTCATTATTTTTTCAAAAGAAAACCGTAGACTATTTCGTATTAAGATTCGCTACATATATTTACTGATGTTTAGAGCATACACGGTATTTTTTTCAAGTAAAAATAATAAAAATTGTACGAGCTGCAGCTCATGGAAGAAAGTTCTTTTAAAAAAAATGGTTATCACGATTCTCACTACACATGTAATTCTCGCGTCTTCTTCATTATTTTTTCAAAAGAAAACCGTACACTATTTCGTATTGAAATTTCCCACGTATATTTACTGATGTTTAAAGCACACACGGTATTTTTTTCAATTAAAATTAATAAAAATTGTGCGAGCTACAGCTCATGGAAGAAAGTTCTTTTAAAAAAGAATGACTGTTACGATTCTCACTACAAATGTAATTCTCACGTCTTCTTCATTATTTTTTCAAAAGAAAACTGTAAACTATTTCGTATTGAGATTCTCTACATATATTTACTGATGTTTAGAGCATACACGGTATTTTTTTCAAATGAAACTAATAAAAACTGTACGAGATTTTCTTTTAAGAAAAAATGGCTGACACAATTCTGATTAGACATGTAACTCTCACGCCTTCTTCGTTATTTTTTAAAAAGAAAATCGTAGACTACTGCGTGATATTGTTTTTGTTTTTCGTAGGTGGAAGAAGTAGATCCGGTCGGTCCTCGATCGTATCACGGAACTGCGGTGGTCGGTTTTAATATTTACGTAATTGGTGGCTTCGATGGAGCAGATTATTTTAATAGCTGTCGTTGCTTCAACGCTGTCACTAAAGTCTGGAGAGAAGTTGCTCCGATGAATGCCAGAAGGTTAAACGTTTAAACTTTTACGAAATGCCGAACATTTCGACACTCGCTCGACAGACAACTCTGTAAATTTTTCGCTTAATTATTTTAACGACAACCGCTCGAGTGTTGAATACGTGTCTTGCCATTTATACTAACAAGGTGACCACACGAATATCAGGTGTTACGTTAGCGTAGCTGTACTGAATGACCTGATTTATGCGATGGGAGGTTACGATGGGTACTATCGACAGAGTACAGCAGAACGTTACAATTACAAGACGAATCAATGGTCCCTAATAGCACCCATGATTTGCCAAAGATCGGACGCCAGTGCAACTACTTTGAATGGTACGTCTCAATACATTAAAATAAACTACGTGAACCAAACACAAATTGAGAGTTAAACAAGTGTTTACAAACGCTTAACGAAAAGATTGTGTCCGATTTGATAATGTTTTAACCCCTTAACGTTCATGCCCGAGTCTGACTGCTTTGAAAAACGATATTTGTTTAATCTAATGATTTAAGGGATGATAATATTTGTTTTCTTTCAATTTATACAAATTATATTTTTAGAAACAAATCCAATAAAGAAAACTGATCATTATTGGTTAACCCGAAAAATATAAGCGTTAAGGGGTTAACGAAAATCAATTCTCCTGTACAGTTTTTACGAAACGAGATCAATTCACGAAACCAATATGATTCGATAGTTTATTATAAATAAACCTACGCCTTCGGAGTAATAACAATCTAACAGCGTATATTAGCGTGTCGAACGTCTAGGAAACTTTATCCTCTTTAAAATAAATATAGTTTTAATGCGCATAGTACTAGAACGCGATTTTATTTATCGTTCCACGATAACAAATTTCTCCGCGCAATCTTAATAATCGTTACCCTATTTGTTGATAATAAAATAGGCAAAATTTACATCACGGGCGGCTTCAACGGTCACGAATGCTTAAATTCTGTGGAAGTGTACGATCCAGAAAGCAATCAATGGACGCTGATAGCTCCAATGAGATCGCGAAGGAGCGGCGTATCTTGCATATCTTACCACAACCACGTATACGTGATCGGTAATTATTCTAATTTCTACATCGAACCGCTGTACATTTTTAGTTTCCAAAGTTTCACGAGAACAAATACTTGCAGGAGGTTTCAACGGAATATCCAGAATGTGCAGCGGGGAAAAATACAATCCTACGACGGATATATGGAGTCCGATTCCGGACATGTACAATTCGCGCAGTAATTTCGCGATCGAAGTAATCGACGACATGATATTCGCGATCGGTGGATTCAACGGTGTTACTACGATTTACCACGTCGAATGTTACGACGAAAAGACAAACGAATGGTAAAATTGTAGCCTATTTGGAATACCAGTTCGTTTGAGACGAATTAACCAGCTAACTGTGTCGCTCCGTGTTGAAAGTGCGAATTTCTGTGTGTCACGAAAATCGATCGATGACGAGTATAGTCGTCAAGCACAGAGTAAGTGTCGCTGTTAAAATATTGCATCAAAAAGATAGGTTTATTTTATAAAACTCGTTATGACAACAAGTCCTGGCACTTCTCCATGACGAGTATACTTGTCAAACACAGTTAACTGGTTAAAAATTAAAATCGATAAACTTTTATATTTAAAGCTCTCGGTAATAACGAAAGACATAAAGTATCTGATACAAAATGGTGTCAAATTACCGAATTCGACGTTTAAGCATAAATTAACGCCAACCTCTGTGTACGTTAACTTCCAGAATAACAGAGGTATCCATCAATTTTACATTTTGCATAGGTACGAAGCAACAGACATGAACGTGTACCGCTCAGCAGTGTCAGCCTGCGTGATAATGGGATTACCAAACGTGAACGATTATATTCACAAGCACCGCGAGCGTCTAATGGAGGAGAAACGACAGAAGCTGTTGGCACTGGAGGTGCACCGAAGTCAACACCAACATCAAGAACAAACACAACCAAACCGTGAAAATTTGATAAACGAGATTATACCCGCGCCGCCTCCGTTGCCACGGAGTAACAATTCTAGCAACGAAAGTCGACAAAATTGACGATGGCAAAAATACAAACATTATGGCGAAATAACATTGAGAAAGTAGGTTCATGGTCAGTTGGTCAGACGGTAGGTGAAACGAAAGAACGACTGGTGTCCGAAGCGATTAATCTACAGTCACATTGAAAGAAAATATTAGTACAGTTGGATTTTTCATCGAACAAGATACGTATATTGTATAGTCTCGTAAATTCGTACGAAACCAAGAATTTAACGCGTCTAAATGACCAACGTGGCAAGACGATGTGAAAATTACGCTTTAATATCACTTGCCAATTTGACAAGAAAGTTATTTCTTTGCTCCAAGTAATTCAGAATAAAATAATCCTTAATTATTTTTTTTTTTTAGTTCAAGTAATCGAGAAACGAAATGATATTGTCAATGCGGCTAGAAATGCTTTTACATCGTCTTCGCCATCTTCTTTGAGCGTGATTGTAGTTTTCTCACGTTTCGAGCACCGAGACGATAAATTATAAGAATGCGGGCATACGACGACAATGAAAGATTGTAGAATTGGAAAATATTGCTTTGCTTACTGTCAATTAAAAAGCAGCGGATGCGAACACTTTTTCAAATACCAGGACTGTATTTCGTGCGTAACTTGAACAAGATAATATTTTCGGATTCATATTTACCTAAGTTTGTTAAACGGAATATGTTTTACTTTTTTATACAAGGCACGTTTCTACTCGTTGTTTTTGTGATACGATTTTATACGACGTTTATTGGACGACTTTACATATACGAAAGCAATTTTAAACGGTAATTATGCCCAACGAAAACAGAAACGAAACTATTTTCTACACGTATACGCGTTAGTAACTCCGACGAAGATAATGTGGGTCATGATCTACTAAAATGTTTATAAAACTGGCTGAAGTGGAACCTTACAACTACCAATAAAAAAGAATAATGACGAACTAGTTTTGAACTTGTACAAATACTCTTTCGCAATTTATATTGCGTAGAAATGTTCGAAAACGAAGAATATATCGTCGTTCATCCAGAAATTCTTGTTTGAAATTAAGAAATCAAATGTTAACACTAAGCACAAACAACTATTATATAGGATACATTATCAAGTTACATTAGAACATTTCTTCGTAGTTGAAACAAATATTTTCATAATTTAAAAACAGATGTTTTCAATTTATGTTTCACGTTACAAACAAGTTTCTTCATATCAGTTTGAGTATTTTTAAATTGTGTCAGTTAAAAGTAGGTCGTAAACTGCAAATAAGATTATGTATTAATGTTTATGCTTGCAAGTCTTTTGTTTTTAAATTATAGTTTTACTTAACAATCCCTAGATTGTATCTATTACACTCTTTTTTACCGATATAAATAATTATAATGAAAACGACGATCATCAGTTAATGCGTAAGAATCGCTTATTATCGGTGCATAAGTACCACAAATGTTTCCACATACATGTCGTAAATCAAATGTGGCTTAGTTATATGCCACGTAAAACTGAAACAATTGCTACTATATCTGGGAACTTTTTTATGGAAACCGTGGCTTATCGTGACGTTGTACTTCTTTGTTGGTCAGCATGGATCGAATCGTGAAACAGAGATGCCAGATAGAGCACCGGGTGCACTACTCACACTATGCCAGATCACGCGTACGCGAGCTCGTAGAGTTTCGTAAAGTCGACAAAGGCAAACTGACACGTGATCTCTTTCTCGATTCTCCGAAGCTACCCGAAGTAATTTCGAACTTCCTCGTGGAAGTCGAAAGAGCCGCCCAAGTTTGTCGTGGAATAGTTCTTTATCTTCTACGCTAGATGGCGCTCATTTTTCGACCTCAAACCCCCTGGTGTTAAAACGCCCAAGTTTGTCGTGGAATAGTTCGTTACCTTCAACGCTAGATGGAGCTTATTTATCGGCCTCAAACCCTCTGGTGCTAAAACGCCCAAGCTTGTCGAGAAATCCATCTAGCGAGGACGATACGAACTATTCCACGACAAACTTGGGCGTTTTGCCATCCGGATTTCCAAAGTGCCCGGAACATTTTCAAAATGCTGGCGGTCTTGCAAAGAGGTGGCATATATTTTATAGCTAAGGGAATAATGGGAAGAGAAAAAGAAAGGTAAAAATGATGAGAACACATAGAATTCTTTGAAATTATATCATTTATTGCCATAGATTTACATTATATAAAGTTTTAATACATATAAATATATCGTCCACGCTAGATGAACTTCTCGACAAGCTTGGGCTCTTTAGCACCAGAGGGTTTGAGGTCGGTAATTAAGCGCCATCTAGCGTTGAAGATAACGAACTATTCCACGACAAACTTGGGCGTTTTAGCACCAGAGGGTTTGAGGTCGATAAATAAGCGCCATCTAGCGTTGAAGGTAACGAATTATTCCACGACAAACTTGGACGTTTTAGCACCAGGGGGTTTGAGGTCGAAAAATGAGCGCCATCTAGCGTAGAAGATAAAGAACTATTCGAGAATTAACTATTTTAGAAAGAGAGCATGTGTCAGTTTGCCTTTGTCAACTTTACGAAACTCTACGAGCTCGCGTACGCGTGATCTAGCATAGTGTGAGTAGTGCACCGGGTGCACAATCGGGCATCTCTGTCGTGAAACGTGTATTCGTTAAGTAGTGAGAATATGCCTGACATTGGGCGATAGCGAGTAAGTGATATTGCTAAGTAGTCGTCGTAAGTGTAGCTATCTTTGATAGACTTCAATGAACTATAAATTAAACAAAACGGCGACAGAATGCCGAAGTAACGCTGCCAATGGAAAATGGCGAAAATCGTGAAAGGATCCGAAACATTGCCTACGATTCTAATTTGTGAATATTGCGCTAACCTTACGTTCAAGCAAATAGAAGATTTTGTAAGGTAGGTCCACTTGTCCAGTGTCTATTTTCAATCATAATTATCGTATAAAGTTATTTTTATTTCGACCGATTTCCGGATATTGTACATATTACAAATTGAACGATTCCATATTACTCATATTTCTTTAAAACGAGCAGCTGGAATAACAAAAAATGATCAGTACATAAAACCTACATTTCCCAAGAAACATATTATTAATTTGACGAGCATGATATAACGTTATTGTTCTTTGACACTGTATAATTTTATTTCAGACATTTAAGAGATCAACATTGTTCTAGAGAAGGTGGATCATTCGTGTGCCTTTACGGTTATAATGGAGTATGCACCAGTCTTCCCGTGGAGGGTGTTTCTGATAAAGATTATGTAGCACATGCTACCAAACACGCAACAATGCAGCAACAACGTAAAAGCAATGGTCAGTTGTCGGAGCCCTCTTCGTCATGGACCATGTATTCCGCAGCACAAAACTTACCAGCAGTTTTAAATGACCCGTTTAAAGGGAAACAAAGTAACTTCTTAACCCGTACTTGGGGCGACGGATTTGTAGAGAAAGTCGATATCCCTAAGAGCCCGTACCTTCCTGAAGTTACAATGCAGCATTTTGAATCATATTTAAAGAAGATCGCAAGGGTAAATCATGTACAGGGTGGGGCATTTATACCAAAATATCTCAATATTACTATTATTTATGGTTAGAGAAAATTCCTTATGACAATATTATTTTAATCTATTAACCAGAGACCACATACTGTGCAATAGTTCCTTCGACATATTCAGTCGAAAAGAATATTCTATGCAACTTTCCACTGTACTGTTGATATATTAGGTCATTTTCTCATGCTGATTATGCGAGCAAGAAATTAATACTTATATTTATTACCAGTTATCGATATATTGACCATCGATTTTTATAACCTATCCCCATCTCTACCTATTCTTTCTGCTATTTCTTCCATAATAAGACAAGGTTCCACCTTGAGTGAAATTGAAGTAGATTCGAGTGTGTTATATGAAGACACATACTGTGCAATAGTTCCTTCTATATAGTCAGTTAGAAAGAATATTCTATGCAACTTTCCACTGTACTGTTGATATATTTGGTCGTTTTCTCATGCTGATTATGCGAGCAAGAAATTAATACTCATGCTTATTATCAGTTATCGATATATTGACCATCGTTTTTTATGACCTTTTCCCATCTCTACCTATTATTTCTGCTATTTCTTCCATACTAAGACAAGGTTACACTTTGATTAAAGTCTTCTAACTCTCTTCATCAAACGTTGTTGGAACATTCGAAGATATCGAATTATCGTGGCGATAACAAAAAATAAACATTCCTTCGCATTGTCTTCAAATATTCGTGACGAGTTAATTCGTCATTCGCGATTAACGGGTTAAGGGGCACCATGTAACGATAGAAATAATTTCTTCTCGAGATCAATTGTTTATCCGATTATGAGGTCATCGATGTTTTTTTAAATGTCCATGTTCTTATACAGGATAAAATAACAAAATCAAACGCCTTCAACAATATACTATTCCATTCGTCCGATCTCAAAATATTTATATTATCATTTTCTAATGTCATCAAATAGTTATTGATTCATGAATTTATATTTCACTAAACATTTATTATATTATCACAGGATGTTTGGTCACTCCTAGGAAAAATTTTAATGGGAGATTCTAGAGGCCAAAATAAGACGAAAATCAAGGATACTAATTTGTTGATTGAGGCTTCGTTAAAAATTTATAGAAACATTTCTGGCCTCACATTAAAATTTTTGTTAACGAATTTTTTTCTCGAAAATGCGAAGGATTTCGGGGGTATGTTTATTCACCAAAAATGCTTGTAATTAACCCCTGCAACTAAAAATAATTTTTTCAGAATGATTTGAAACTTTTCATTTTTGCCGAAAAATTTAGGCACCTACCCCCTGTCGATTTTTCTTAAAAATTCGTTTTTGATTTTTAATAATTTTGTTTGACACCCTATAGAAAAGTTGTCTAATACTTTTTTGTAGGTACCCATGAGCTCTACTTCAGGGAAAAGTTTCATTGAAATATATTCACTATTGTAGGAGTTATGGCTTTTTGAAAATTGGACCATTTTTATGGGGTTTTTCTCATTTTGCGAGGTCAAGGATCAACTTTTCGAATATTTTTGGAATTTCTACATATTCTCCATCAAAATACGCGTAGTTTGCTTTTTTAAACATTAAAATCGTCCAATCCATTCAGGAGTTATGACATTTTAAAGATTTGCATGAAATTTCGGGGAAGCATTTCTGGGCAGAAATTATATTTTCGGTGAGGAATTTTTTTCTCAAAAGTGGTTAGGATTTCGAGGGTATGTGTAATGATCAAAAATACTTGTAATTGACTCATGAAACTGAAAATAATTTTTTTAGAACGATTTGAAATTTTTTTTTTTGCTCCGAAAATTTTCACACCTATTCGAATTTTTTTCTGGAAAGTGGGTAGGATTTCGGGAATATGTCTGTTGACCAAAAATGATTGTAATTGAGCCCCGCAACCAAAAATAATTTTTCCAGAAGCATTTGAAATATTTTAATTTAATTTTTTAATAACTTTTTAACGAAGCCTCAATCAAGAAATTGATATTCTTGATTTTCGTCTTATTTTGGTCTATAGAATCTCCCATTGAAATTTTTCCCAGTGGTGGCTAAACACCCTGTATATCATTGAGGATAAATAACCGAAGACATTTCGAGAAGGGCAATTATTTCTTCGGTACTTCTAATTTAAACTTTAAAAGCATTTCAATGCATGATTATGCTAGGTAAGAAAAAATTAATATGATTTTCATTTATTGCAAAAGTTAAAAATGTCCAAGACAAATCATTTATACAGTGAAAGATGTTCGACTCTTATGTGTCCCTCGCTCCACGCATTCTCCGTTATTATAAATAGTTTAATCAACTGATAGCACATGATCAGGTACGTAACTTCAATTGTTTATATTTTTAAAATTCAATAAATTACGCCAAATATTTCACGCACTAGATTAGGCACCTATATAATATCATCTTACAAAAATTTGATGAAATCGAATTTTCTTATTAGATATAACTTTGGAACGCGTAAGTAAAATGTAAGTATCTTGAGATTAGATGTGGAGAACGGTACATTGGTTGAATTTGTCATTTTACCCTCTATGAGAATGTGGAGAAAAAAAATATGTTTCCATATATTAAATAAAGCAGAACAAATTTTTCTACCTTATTACATGTATGCACTCTTTGAAATAGTATAACTTCATTCCTAGTAGATTCCTCGTACGACCATAAGTAATGGAGGTATTTAGATGTTCCGATTTTGATACTCCATCTTGTATTTGTGAAAATAAATTAAACGTTCCGCTTTAAAGAAACAATCGTTTCAATAAATTGTTTATTTACAGAGATATCGAAAACATTCTCGTATGAATTCAAATGCCAATAGACCGACCACGCCTAATGAATTGTTACAGAACTTTCCAAATTTAAGAAAAGTTAAGTCTTTAGGTAAGAATAACTTTCGTACGATTGAAAGTTAAATAATAATGTTGGTTTTAGCGTATCATACAAAATTGTTACATTCAACAAATAATGGTTGCAGATCGAATGCAATATGATTTGGCCAATGTACCAAAAGTGTTTTTAACGCCCAATTTAGATCTTTCGCAAAAAGATAACTTTTACGCTGTATTTCCGTTTGTAAAAGGTGGCTTGTTAAATGAGGAATCTAACATTGTTATTTATGTCAAGCAAATGCAAGAAAAGGTATACTAATAATTAAGCATGTACCATTAATTTAAAAAAAAAAAACAGGTAAATAATACCTAATCTATTACTTATTTTTGCAATAGCTAAGTCATTATTTAGATGTTGTGGAAGTTAGAATAGCAGAACAAGTTGCTTCAAAGTCCCAAGCATTTTTTCATGCTATGACTTCCCATGATGCCCTGATGGAGCAACTTACGCAAACTATTACAGTGCTGAAAGCGCTTAGGAAAAATATACATCAAGTTGATAAACACCTAGTCAATGATTCTTTAGAAATTTTACGGTAAATTATGCTAACGGCGTTAGAAGATCAAATTATGTTTTGACGAGCATGAATTTAAATAATTATATAACGAAAATTTAGTTGCAAGTAGAGTCCACACCGTTAATTAAGCCTATCGCGGCAATAAGTCGGTACTTTTTTCTACGTAGAATGGCAGCTGATTGTTTCTTTTTAGATTGGAACAAGCAAGGTCTAATCGGTTATTAGTTCAGGAAAAATTAAAGCTTATGGCGACGGTACATCAAAGTCAACCAATGATACAATTACTGTTATCGACGCCAGATTATGTTGCAGCATTGGATCTTATTGCTACAACGCAAGAAATACTGTTACAGGAATTGAACGGGGTGCATAGTTTTAGGTACGTTTATATACGGGATGGACCACCTAACTTGACCAACTCGATTATTTTCATAACTAATGACGAACAATAAGTTAAAAGACCTGCGCCTCCCTTTGCTCTCTGTTTAGACATCTGAGTTCTCAATTAACGGAAATGGAGAAACTTGTAGACAAAATGTTGTCTACCGAGTTCCAAAGATACGCGACCGCAGATTTAAACAGACCATTAGGAGGGGAAAACAATGTTCTGGATGGTGTAAGTAGATCTATAGCTTTTGAGAATATACACTTAGGTCGTAGCAAACAAAACGTCGTCCATCTCTTCCCAGTGAGATCATTTGTACATCCTCAACGAACAGGACAAACTTATTTCCATCATTTCTGGTCTTTTGCGGCAAAAACATTTTCAATTCGTGGATACTTACAAAGAAGAAGCTGTAACAACCGTCCGCGCCGTGACGAAACAAAGAATCATAGAAGCTTTAGCAGCGAGCGATTGTTGTAGCGATCAACAAGCAGCAGCTCTCGAAGTTTGCGGACTTTCGCTCGCAGAGAGATTAACGTTACTCCATAATACCATACAATCGTTGACGTTTCTTCTGATGCGAGTAAAAGTACGTACTAAATTTTACATAAATGATTAGAAATATTTTGTATAAACGTACAACTTTTAGGCTGTTCACGACGTTATGCGAGACACCGTAGATCTTGCAGCTGGTCGCGCGAGCGACGGTACGTTCGACGATACGATACCCGATCGTTTATTAACTCGAGTAGAACATTCGCGAGTGACGACTAAACTTAACGATATGATAACATCCATTTGCGATTATTGCCACGAGCGAATGGGAAATCTGCTTTCCGCTGGTGCGAACGATAAAGATAAATTACAAAACGAAAAAGAAAAGGCAAATAGTGAAAACGCGAATAATAAACAGGAGGAGAAAGACAGTCAGAATTGGAACGATAAATTGTCTTGGTTGAGCAAAAGGGCAACGACGGCTCAAGTGTGCCAACTGGCGAATTTGGTCGAAGGATTCACAGAAACGTGCGAGAAACTCTGTGGCAAACAATGTACGGCATTGCGATCCGCGTTCAAGGTATGCATATTATTTCGCGTATGTACATCGTATTAAAACGAATAACGTTTAATTCATATTTTATCGTGTCGCAGGCACAAGCTAGTAAATTCATTCAAAGATTTCACGCCGAATTTAAAACGAAGCTCACGCTTTTGTTGGAATCTGAAAGATGGAAACAGGCTGACGTACCGCCGGAATTTCAGTCATTAGTAACGTACGTGTACGAAAACAAATGTTTCCCATCGAATCTGCTTAAGGTTGAAGATAGAGTAAAAGAAGATGATATTCAGAGCTTTATTATGGTTGGAGATGAAAAATACGCGGTCGTTGGTACAGCTTTAATGCTCATACAAATGATTCATGAATATTGCAGGTAATGTTTTGATTTAACCCTTTCACTACGAACGTACAGAGCGTACAGAGTACTGTAACGTTTGCAATATGCATTTCTTGATCGTACAATGTACGCAACTAAGTTTCCCGAAACGAAATGTTTCGAGATAGTCCAAAATGGTCGTAAAATTTTTGAACACGTATATACGTTCTTTGGGACGAACAATTGGACAATTAGAATTTATAATTCTAGAACCGGTAGCGAGTTGATCGCCCTGTCTGGAACGATTGGAAGACATTTAGCCGAATTATTGCGACATTATAATTGTCGTTGTTGTCAACTTGTACTTGGCGCAGGCGCGATGCAAGTTGCTGGCTTAAAAACTATTACCAGTACGATACTCGTATTAGCTGCGCGTAGTTTGAAATTAATTTTGTGGCTTATGCCGTTCGTAAAGACGCACTTTCAAAGTAAGTTACGTTTCGCGTGGCATTTAATTATTATCAATATTTCGCGACCAATACGAGTAATTTGCAGCGCTTGCTGAACAAAATCCTAGCCGTGGATTTGGTACATCTAGTATAAGTGGCGGTGTCGCGTTATTGGATAGCGTCGAAAGGGACATTCGGGCGCACGTAAAAGAAATTGAAGGGAAAATTCTTACTATCGTCGACAATTTGCTAGGCGGTCAAATATCAAACTGGGCTGCGAGACCGCCAGTACCGTCGAAATCGTTTAGAAACATTTCTAGGTGAGTATTACGATGATCGTTCGATTTATACGAGACGTTGCATTATCGTTTGCGACTAAAATTAATGATTAATTACAGCTATTTAATTAAGCTGCACGAAGCAGTTTCTGGAATTCTCCCGGCAGTCGAAGTACAAATATTATATCGTACAGTAAATACATCTTTCAAAGAAAAACTTAGAGAACAATTAGTCAAAATGAATATAGTGAATAATGGTGGCCCACAACATGGTGTCGTTACGTCTGAACTTACGTTTTATCTCGAAGCATTACGAAAATTAAAAGTATTACCGACTAATGAATTAGATGATAGTTGGATGAGTGATATATGGACCAGATAACATGCAGAGCGTGTGATATATTGCATAATTGAAGCGATGAAGTATTACAGAAAGAGGTGACTAATCTTTATTATCGTCTTCCCTCGCACGCATTGTGTATCGGTAACTATTAACATTTCGATGGATTTTTAAAGATGTGGCTTGTATCAGAATATCCATATAAGTATTTATATTATCCATGAGGTTGTATGGAATGCAAAGTCGATTTAATAATAGTAACGTAATAATAAATTTCGAAATAGCATTTTTATAAAATGCTCTCATGCGATATTCTAAAAATATGTGTAAATAAAAAAAAAAACAGTTTTATTTAAACTTAATTACATTTTTACAAATTATAAGTTAATTTGATCGTTAAATTTGATTACATATATTTTACGTCTCCCAAATAATCTTATATGCCATAGTGTTCAAATACAAAATTTCATATATAAAGTGCGAACAATTATGCATAAATCTGTATACATCACCGAAAGTTATTTTCTTTTATTCTTATAATATCACTCGGCATGTGAGATATTGCTTACTATGTCTTGCGAAATATTACTAATCGATTGAATTTAGGTTAACCTATGCAAAACTAGGCACAGTAGAAGGACCAAGATTTAGGTACTAAATTATGTTTCTTCGTATAAGTATCCGCGTATTTTAAGCGTATCGTCTACTTTTTAAAATTACAATCTTTTTCGAAACAATCAAAAATCGAAAATCATAAATGTTCACACTCGGTCTAACGAATACATGGTAAAGATCTAAACATGTATAAGACATTAAAAGTGTGATACGACTGGTTTTACTGTTGTGTTCATGCTTAGATTAGACTGATTATGAAAAATATATTCTCAGAGTAAATCTGAAAACGATCGTTCGAAAAGTTTTATATACATATATCGTCTATTGCTTGCGCTAATCTGTTTTTATTAACAGATATTAGACTAATTTTTTCAATAGTAAAAATAACTTCCTATTGAACATGGTTCACTAGAGTACGTTAATAAGGAAGTTTTTATCGAAAGCCCTGTTTTTTGTGCATTTTTACGCATATACATATGTACAAAACAATAGACTATCAGAAGATACTATCCCGTATACAACTCGCCAGAAAGGTATAAAAGACGTAGCAACCTCAGCGGTAATCGATATCGTGACGCCACAAATGTCTCTTTCTATTTAAAACGAAAAATTACAAATTCCAGTGATGATATAGTCGATTGTAAATATTTCTTTCACCCTTGTGACCAAAGATAAAGTGATCGGTTCTTACTACTTTACATCACACTGCAATATGGCGCACCTGACTGCATAATAACCTTTGAAATTGCGTTCACTCGTACGATATTTATAATTTAATATAAACTGCTAATTATACAATGCATTCCATTATCGATTTCGTCTAGTCCAATTTGTATAGAAACGAAGACTTTACAGTAATCGGTTGTATTCATAAACAATTTGTTAATAAAAGGTACTGTGTATTATGGTCCAGCAGAGACACATTACTGCGTTTGAAACTTTATCAATTTTTACGCGCTACTTAAAATTACGTAAAAATATACGCAGTTGATTATTATAAACAATATTCTTTTAAATTTTTTTGCCAAGACTGAAAACGTCTTACTGAATCATTGCGCCCTCGGCGTTCATTTAGGAATATAGGAGTATAATGATTTAGATGTAACATACCTCATTTCACTGCATAATGTATTATAAAAATTACATAAAAATGAATAACAATTCAGTATGGAGCTTTGTTATACTTTACACTCATTTCCTATTTATGTATTTTTATGTTTGGTATAAATCGATTCTTGTTAATTCGATACAAATCAAATACGGGTCGAGTAGTTACATGTATATAGATATTTAGTATCTTTAAAAATGAGAATAGATGAATTTAATGAATTCTTACAAAGTATTATCTACGTATATATTTATACATACAGACTATGCGAATGAACTTTCGTATCACTATAGCAACGAATACGAAAACACTCTCATAACCTGTACGTAGAAGTGAACGCGTAACTATTGCGCAGTTTGTACTTGTTAGGAATAGTAGACTCAAGATCAATGACAAAGCAAAATTCGTACGTATTTAATTTGTGTATAGTTAATATTTTATTATGAAAAAGGTATTAATATACTCTAAATTTAGAAACTATAAAACATTTTCACTAGATAGCTCATACGCTTTTAGTCACACAATACATATGTATTTTCTTACGAGAGGTCGCACTGGTGAAATTACCGGTTTTATTCATTTTTTCTGGCGATTCTAGGGAAAAAATAAACGCGTACATATCCGAGCTTTTTACCAATACTCATTATTTATAATGTTATTTAACATTGAATTTTTTGATTACTATTTATATATAGTTTTTCGAGTTACAATCTCCTTTTCTAATACCTTGCAAAAATTAATAAAAAAGCATTTCTTAGTAAAATAAAAAGAAACACATTAAAAATAAGTATTTCGGAATATAATTTTGACCTAACAATTAATTAATTTAATGCACCGGTTATACTTGCACTTGGGCAACAAACCCAAAATTCGAGGCTGAGTGTTTGTTAAAACCAATCTCATTACTGTATTTTACTGGGAGTGAGTTCATCGCGGCGGAAATTTGAAAAAGATATTAAAGCCTCTTCGTAACAAATAATTAAAATAATGAACACGTGTTAAACACGAACCGCGCAAAGAAAAGCGTATGCGTTTTGATAATTAAAACGTGTTTAAAAAAATTATGTAAAACAAAGGTTCGAGCATATTTTTTAAATATCTCCCTTCATTTAATAAAAATCAGTATTATGTCGAAATAATAATAAATGCTGAACATTTTCTGTAATATTTTCTATAAAAGTAATCGCAATTAAAAAATAACTTTTGCGACTCACGGTTTGGAAACCATTGTCTGTAGTAATAAATGAAATGCTTTTTTTTTGTGAGGACATTGGTGTGATTATGTTTCAGCGAAGAAAACGTAAGAGATGCAGGGTCGAGTCTTTTTTGGGAAGAAGAAAAAGAAGAACAGCGTACAACCGATCCAAACAGAACGCACGAACGATCTATTATCACTGTTGGCAGTAAAGGTGTTGTACGTAATAATTTAACTAGAGACACTCAATAACAATGTAATAAATTATTCTATCCATTAATACGAGAGAAAAAATATGAATTCTTAGGGTAAAACAACGATGTTATATCGGTTTCTCGAGAAAGATGAAGCACCGAAACCAACCATTACGATGAATTATTCATTTGGGCGCAAAGCCGGGAAGAGTTTAGTAAGTTTCGTTTCTTACAATAATTTTACTGCATTATACGAATTAAGCATTTACGCTGCTTCAAGTTTATTTAAAATAAAATTCCCATTTCTCAGAAATTATTTTATAGTTTTTCTTCGATAACGAATTATAAGCAAATGTTTAAAAATGATTGTATTATATTTATCGGTATGTAATTTTTTCTCCTATTTCGTCCCAACAGGTAAAAAATACCGTACACGTTTGGGACACAGGAGACATAACTTCTTCGGTAATAGCAGCTGCAATGGTAGGTGCATCTTTGACTCATTCTCCTATTCACGAGACTGTATTGATGATGCTCGATTTGACGCAACCGGAAATTTTATGGTCGTCTATCGAAGAAACACTTTCGGTACTTCGGAATGCTATAAAAATGAGTTACGACGATAAAACGATTCAGATGCTTAAAGAATGTCGAATTAAGGAACTAAAGAAATCGCTGGAAAAGGAAGTCGACCCGTTTCCGGTAAAACTTTGTATTATAGGAGGAAAATATGACCAATTCAAGGTATGGTCGTGATTTATCCGGGATTATCACTTTTTCGTCAATAAAAAGAAATAACTCTCTGGCGATTTTACGATAGGATTTAAACATGGATAAAAAAGAACTAATCGGGAAAACCCTAAGAGCCGTAGCTCACGTCTTAGGGGCAGGTCTCTATTATCATTCGTCGAAGGACAAAGTCCTACTACGAAGAACTAAAGATTTACTATCGCATTATGGATTCGGCACACAACTCCCGTGAGCTTTTATTAAATACTAAATGAATTTAAATTTCTTCACGTGTAACATGCTTCGATGAAAAATTATAAAATCACAAGTTTTCGTTGTTCTTCAATTACGAATATTAACTGGTCATCTTCTGAATTAATAAACGAAAGTTATTTCTTTAAACTTAAAAGAAACATACAAGTTAAACGATTTAAAAAAGCACTGTTGATCGAGAGATTAACTTGTATTGTTTGAATAACTGCGGATACTTATGATTTTGATTTGTTATTTTGTTTAAACGATGATTTAAAAAACTGCCAGTACGTTCTGTATTTATCGGAAATCTCAGCGACGGGAAGTGCACAGATTTCGAGAAGCCATTAGCGATACCGGCTGGATCGGATTCATTTTCGTCGATTGATTTGCAATTTCCTCGAACGAGACCTTTGGCAATTTTAGATACCATCAAACAGATTTATGTTTCTCGTATACCGCAAGTGTCGAGGAGCAACGATATTATCTTGGAGGATCTAAGCAACGATCCCAACTTTAACGAGCCAATTATCGACAGATTACGCGCTCAGAGGGAAGAGGTACATCGCTTCGCAACATTATTTATATTTTCCAACGAGAAGAGCGGACGGTCGTTCAGATTTTACAGACCTGACTTTTGTTGGATGACCGCTCTACCCGTTAAATTATTTAGGCCACCTTCGGATCCCTTTTCCTTGAACTTAACACTCTGACTGTCTCGATGATCACTGGTGACCGGCATTTCGAACCTACCATAGTATTTGTAAATTTTTAAATAATGCCATTGACGTTAGAAATACCACAATATAACAAGTACTCCATTGAACTATTGAATATTTCTATTTATTGAGCTATAAATTGAAAAACTGCCAGTCAACGTACCAATACGCGAAAATGACTACCCACAATTTTTTATTAGATGTTTACTAATTTATCATTTTCCTATTGCATGTATTGTTAAAGGAGTTGAATATACTTTTAGGAAATTAGTATTCCTCTTCACGATATGCTGGAAGGTCGAACACCTCAAATTCTTATACCGGATCCATCATAAATTACGATTAGGTACAAAAAAGGTAAAAAGCTATTCTCCATGTTAACCACGTGTTTGATTCTACGAATTAATTCACGAAATTTAAATTGATTGCCCATGGCATTTATCAAATGACGCATATTTTTTTTTATAATTTTAGTGATCACGTTTATGTTACAATATTTAAACTAACTGAAGAACGAAAGATACTTTTATATCAGTATCCCTGAAGAGGTTGACGCGTTGTAAACTGTAAAGATCGTGGCAGTATGTATGTACAATTTAGTTATACGTTAATAAAAATATTTTCTACGACGAATAAACTTTTTAATGGTGATTAAATTTAAGTTGGACCAGATATTAGCATTTCTATAAATTATGAAAGAACGGTGCACTTTAATGTATGTATATCATTTATAGCATTGATCCGAAGCTTCTACACGAGTGAGTCGATTAGAAACTTTTCAGTCGAACTCACTTATACAATGACGATGTTAGTTATGCTGTTTGAAGCATTCACATTTATCATTCGGTATTTTCAACTGATACTAAAGATAACCACACAACCACTGTGTACATAGTGACATAATCCGATATCGACCAAACGTAACGTGCCACAGTACTTTCTGACATATTACTTTCATACTATTTTAATGGAAAAATTACTTGCACTTGTTTTTTAGATCGAACTATGCACTTTTTTTTACATAAATCGATTTATCGAAATGATAATGAATATGTGTTTCAAAGATCATATAAGTTTTATGCTGTTTTAGCAAAAAATTCCCGAGGGCTTAAAAATTGTCCTTTCAGACCAGATACTTAATTCAGCAGTGGGGTCGATAAACGAAACTAAATACAACATAAACACTTGGGAACGTCGTAACACGATGTAGTGTTCTTAGTATCTACTAGATATCTATCTATCCCCTTGGGGTCCACGGACGATTTAAGTTTCGGCAAAATGTTCGAACAGGTTAGAAAACGTAACTTAGGAATTCGTCGAGTCACCGGATAAATAAGTAATATCGGTCGCGTTCTGGAACCTCGTTCCTTCGTCGATACGTATCGCCGTTACCTTCGTCGAAGCGTGACGGTATAGAAAAAAGGAAAGAAAGCGTCTAACGATGTAATAATTTTTTTTTCTTTCAAAATCCGAACGTACCGGAATGAAATTATTCGCCTGCCCGTGTGTCATCGCGCAGGCGTCTTTTTTTCTCGCCCTTTTCTACGCCGCACGGTAAGGATTGAAGGGCCTGGTGGGGGCGGCGAGGAGCCAGGGAGGTGTACGCGAGTGGCATCGTCATCGCACGGCTCCCTAGTTTCCAATGGCAGTAGAGCGGTACGCTGATAAGAGCAGCGGCAGCGAACGGTGACGCGTGCGCGTTACGGTGCGATGCGCATGCGCGGTCGTAACACGAGTCGCTCCCGATACGCGGATAGTCAGAGTAGAGCGTTTACGAAAACGGGATCCGGCTGGGGGGTTTTTGCTGCTCCGCGAGCCTCTCGCTTTCTGGCCACCGTTTCCTTAGTGAAAATGCCGCTGTGACAGAGAATCGGGCGTCCCGTGTGCTCTCTACGGGGCTTGTCGCGGCCCACCAAAGAGCGTCAACCGTCCTCGCGGATTGTTCGACACACAGTACTGTACCAACGATCGCGCGGCTATCTGTTATCTTTCCAGCGCTTCTGATCTCTCCCTCCCTCGTCCCGCGCTTACCGTTCTTTCTCTCTCTCTCTCTCTCTTTTCCTCTCTTTCTTTCTCTTGACTTCTGCCCTTCGCTATTCGCGCGTTTTTCACTCTACACGGCCACCGTCGTCTGCACCTTACCTCCTACCTTCCTCGGTGCAACGTCGAAACCTACCGGAAGATTCGACACGTTCGACGTTCGTGTCGCTCTGCAAGTGTCGCGGGAGTTTCGTAATCGGCTCTGCCACCGTAGCCCCACCGGCGGATTCGAACAGGTGAGTCGAAAACAGTTGACAGTGCCAGTAATGCTCTTGTACGGTCAGTGTCTGTCTTATCGGCTAGCTGTCATCGCGAATCGAGGCACGCCGTTCGATCGTGCCGAATCGATACACCGAGGATTAACTCGTTTTCATCGCGCGACCCGTTCCAAACGTTGTATATCGTGATGATCGTAGACCGCCCCCTCCTGCGACTGCTTCTCGCGGTTATCGATTCCGGTGTGAACGCGCCCTCCCTGGACAGTTATCCGTTCGTCCTTCTTGCGCGCATCTTTTCTGCGGGATCGAGTTCTTTGAATGATCAATATCGGGCCGCGTAAATATCGCTTAAACGCGAGTACGCGTTTCGTTGTTTCCCGTGCGTGCGCGGAGAAAACGGTCGGGGGCTCGGACGTCACTCCTGAACGCGTGTCCACGATTCGTATTGCGCCCAACGAGAAACAGGTAACGAGCTTGTAACGACGATAAATTACAACGAATTACGACCGATAGATTCGACCACCAGCAGAATCGAAGAAGGAACGGTTCGGTTTTACTTGGTTGACACGTCGATCGAGCGGGCCGATGAAACAAAGTACACAGTGTTGGGCCTGTGTTTGCTCCTTCGAATACGATTACGAGATTGATTGGGCACGTTTTGGTGCCAGTTACCGATTCGTGTGTCGTTTAATATCAAATGCAGATTAAGCAGTTCTTTGATCTACGTTGTTTTTGGTTCATGGTGGTAAAATGTATAGTATCGTGTGACTAAGTTCTTTTATAGATTCTAATGCAGTGGTGAACTCAATTACCAATGCGACATTTCGATTTGTTTGAGGGTAGATTAAACGGTTCTTCGATGAAAATCGTGTTTACCTAATGGCGATAAAATATATTATCGCGTGATTAAGCTTTTGGATAATTAAGGGGAATGAGGTTCATGAGGTTTTTCGATTTAACAGTCGAATGTTTATTTGCTCGTAGTGAATTTCGTTCTACCAGTCGTTCATCCTTTATTCGTTGTTAAAAATTTGCTCGTTTAAATACTATTATGAGATTGTTAGAGCAAATTTTGTTGACTAATGGAGTTGTGGACACAATTACGGCCACGACGTACCATTTAATTCGATGATTTATTAGGAGATAGATCGTGCAATTCGCTGATCTAAATTGTCTTCGGTAAAATAGATTGAGAGTTTAATAATTGGTCCGTATTATAACTCTGTCTCTATTGAAGTTGAACAAAATTGTAGAGGAAAATTTTGCATTGTTTAATATGGTCTATTATCGTGTAATGCAATTTTCCGCTGCAAGTTTCTTCTATCTTTAATAAGAACGAAATTATAGTTCATCCCAGTTGCTAGACTCGCCCCATATATTACGTTCAATATAATTATGTAATTAAATCGGTGGATAATTTAGAAAAATTAACCGAATATCAGTGATTAAGGAAATACTAAGTAGTTTTAAGGCTCATGAGCGATGAAGTCATTTGAGCAAAGCACACTTTAGTTTAATCAGTGTTCTCTATTGGCAATTTCTTTTTATAATTATTACAGTGTTATTACACTTTATTGCTGTCTTGATACATCTAAAATCACATAAACTTCGTTGTTCATAAATAACAGTTTGATGAGTCAAATTCTGTTTACCGGTGATAAGATCAAGTACTTATGAATCAGTGACATAATATAATCGTTCGAACGATGGTGGTAAAAATTTAATATCAAAATATAGGTCTTTTTATAACGAGTATAACCATAACTATTGTTTTTCTCATTAAGTAATATTGATGCTTATTCACCTTTTGACAATAACTAATAACATAAATACATACTACAAATAATAATATTGTTGATGTGTCGTTTCAATGAAACGTCAGTTTGGACATCGTAGAAAATACAAATGTTATGACCATTTAGATACCATACAACTATTTATACATAGAAATACATTTATAGAACAATTTTAATAATCACAATATAATCAATAGAATTAAAATATAAGATTGTAATAATTTATGTAGCACATACTTTGTTATGCATTTCTTTTTTACATTCTAATAAATTCGACAAATTAGGTATAATTTCTTAAATGTTGCATAGTAGAAGATTCTCACCCTTAAACAAGTAATATTCATACTCCTTGTTATTGGACACAGATTTCGTTTAAAAAATAGTAATTGAATCTTGGGATAAATTTTCACTTTAAAACTTTATGCTTTGTTGAGGTAGTTAACAGAAGTTTCGTCACCATTAATGGAACATAATGTTCCTTTCTTAGTTGAAAGTTTGAAGCACTTTCCTATGTATACCTACTTACCTATTAATGAATAAAATTCGAAAATGTATTTTCTTCGCTTCTACTTTTTCTATTTTACTTTCAACAGAATAATTATCTAAGTTCTTGCCACTTTGCTGCTCTTTGTCTATAATTAAGTACAACGCACTTCAGTAGAAAAGTTCATCCATCTGGATGCTTTTTAATTACGTTTCCACTGTCGCAAAATTAGTTATATTATTTAGCATTGTGTTATCAGCTTACAAAATTGTTTTTCGTCCAATGGTTCAAAAAGAGCTTTAAAATCATACTAAATTTTCGTCGACTCTTTCTTCAGAACTATCGATGTCTTCAAAATATTACAAATCGCGAATCTACAATTTTTCATTCATTATTCGTAAATAGTATTTACTCGATTTTGTTCGTGGCTTCAGTGAAAATTTTATATTTCCAACGCACGTTGTTACATTTTCTTCAAATTTCGACATTATACTCAGCCTCGTTGCAACAATGTTCCGTACTTTCCAGTTTGATTTACATATCTTTTGCATCGAAGCTTTTCATTCCAAGCGTTCGAACACTTCCATGACCCACTGTATGGCTAATGGAATCACGATCTTGTTTCTACGATCAGAATATTCATGAATCCTTTTTCTGCTTTGATCCTTCTCCCGTTTCCTTTTAATTGGCGACTGTCTTCGAGACTCCGTTAACCTTGATCTCGCAGAAAGGATTACTCTGTCTTGTGCACCTACGCATACATCAGCCTTTCAGAATTCGTTTCGTCATCGTTCGGCGCTATAAACATTATCCCCTTTAAATCCTTCGAAAAGATTGTGACAGAGTTTCGTGTTAAACTTGGAAAAACTTCCACGAATCCACGAAAAAAGCTTATGGCGATGAACGTTTATCACGTTCAAAAATATTTGAGCGGATCACGCGATTCAAAGATGGCCTACATTCTCCTCTAGTTCAATCGATGTAAACATACAGAATATACGAGATCTCCAACGAACCGACGGTCATCTGACATGCAAAATGATTGCAGACGAGATTCATGTTTGCAAACGTGCCGTTTACAACATTATTCAAAACAGTTCAAAGAAAAGAACTGTAGTATACGCGATGTTTATCTTCCGAACAGAAAGAACTTTTGATTTCTGAAAACTATTATCACAGACGATTTGTCACGTCGTTTCTTTATTTTCTAAACTAAAGTTACGCATGAAAGGTGAACGATGATTCGAAAAGAAACGTTTCCAAACAGCTTCAAACGGCTATACAAGGATTTTAAACGTTCAAGTCGAGGGGGATAAATCGTTTGGATTGGACGAACGATAGAAATCGTTTTTTATTTTTAAACTATAAATTCGACGATTTCAAAATCGTTTGTGTGACCGGGTCTTGTGAAATGCTGATGATGCGTGATGGTTACGTACCTGGCGGAGCCAGGGCGTCGGGACGCCAATGCAGTATTCGTTCAGGCGTTGCCCCGGTTCACGATATTTCAAGTACATAATCGAAATTCGATCATGCATGGGCGTTTCCAAAGGTCAGCGATACCTTAAAATTGATGATGCAGCGGCGTCAATACATTTACGATAAACGCTCGTTTTACTTTTCACGTGGCTCCGATGCAACACGGTCCAGGAAAAGAGAACTTTCTTACTCTAACTCGTAAAACTCGATTTTGGTAATTATTTAGAAAACGTGAAAATTTCGGTTAATTCGAAAAATCAGATAATTTAACGAGTCGTTTGAAACGATCGTGTTCCACCCTGTATACGAGCAGCGAAAGATTGACTACGTTGCAGATACAGCTGCGAACCAAAGAAATAAAAGACAATAACCACAGTACTTTGGACTGCATTTGTTACGTTCAGTTCGCAGATAAAACTGACAGAAACGGTTTATTCTGTTTCTATTATAAATCATGCAGTAAAACGTTCGATTTTAATTAGTCGGTATAGCTTTTAGCGTGAACGAAAATTTAAAGTGAACTTTCTATGCTAAAATGGAAGACAATAAACACTACAGCAATCGATCTATGCGAGATTGATTTATTTATTAAAGTCGCGTCTCTGATGTTTGCACTGTTCGGAAAGAATAGCGATACGTCGGATGGCGCAAACATTTCGTACGGAAAAAAGAAGAGCTTGCAAACGAGAATTTGTCGTCGAAGGAAAATGAAGATCTCGGGTAACGGTTGGGCGATAAAACAATATTTTCGCTGCTTAAGCTTGTCGAAGGAACGAAGCGGCGGTGCCCCTTTAATCACCGATTTATTTATTTTAACCCGTCGTGCGCTGCATTTGGAACGCTTCGATTTATTTCGTCGTAGAATTTATTACGATATTGTTATTATTATAACGCCGTCATCGACCAAATTAGAAGCGAGTGTAAATACGATAATAAAATTGGTCTGGATGTTTCTCGTCTCGTGATAGCTATTAATAAAGTTTAAAGGTAAATTTTACATTCTATAATAAGTTCACTCGAATAAATTAAAAGCAACCGTACAGAAGGAAATTGCCGTCGTTCATATTTGGAAAAGGGGTTGTTTTCCATCAGAATAACTCACAACCCCATGTTAATTATGAAACGTATGACAATAAATTTGAATATCACCCTTAGTATTATCTTTAATTTTAGATCGCGTACAAGCATATTGTTTATACATGTTTGTAAACGCAGAACGCGGCGTGGCACGAAGAGGGATGTTTCCCCGATTGGTTCGAAATGTGTCAAGAGACGAATCACCACGAATCTGTAGAAAATCTTATCGGGGTGAAAACTGTAAATACATTTCATCCGTAATACTTTCGCGAGGAGTTTGAATTAAAGTTGGATTTTTCGTCGTCGACACCAGACTTTATTACTGAATCGAGCGACGCGCTCACCTACGCGAAAAGGAAAGGTGTATATTAATTCGCGAGTGGTCGTGGTAAGGGAAAGGAACTGGCAATAGAATTACGAAAGGAAGGCTCTCGGAACCTGACCGAAGATGGTAGCGAGGAAGGGCGGTATCCGTCGTTATCATTACGTATTCAAAGACGTTAATCAACTGTATCGAAGAATATTGAGTTCCCGTTTCATCCTCCTGCATCATGCTACTTTCTATCTTATTTTACTTTCAGTGTCTTCAGGAAAAGTTCTACTCGGTTTTAAAAAGGTCAAAACCCAGATTTTATATATTTTTTTTTAAAGTCCCACGAAAGCAAACTTGTCCTAGATCCCCTTAAAGTCGGTTTATGTTTTAAAAGTAAAATTATGCCAAAAGAAACTTAAAGATCTACCTCTTTACAAGAGGATCACTTTCATGCTTCCTATTTATACATTTGTTCAAAAAAGCTTGTTCGCCAAGTCAGATTGGACAAAGTTTCGAGCAGTTTAAACGTTGACGTTTTTATTTATCAGACACTCTTCGAAGTAGAACATTGGATCGTCAAGGTAAAACGTAGGACAGAAACTAGTGGAACTAGGACAGGTGGCGAGCTTAGATTAATAGGATATTCAGGTATCTGATAAAACCGGTTATTAATTCTAATATGATATCGATCAAAGTGTTGCGATCGACTTACTGTTTTGAAGGAACTTTCACTTTAGAAGCCCGAATGCGGGGAATTCTTTAATATGTTTTTGTCATAAAACATTTAAAACCGATTTGAAAAAATGGCAGTATAAAATAAATGATTTTCAGCGTTCAAGTATTTCCAAAATTGATCCGTGTCTCGATGTAAAACGTCCACTGAATATTTTCGAGGCTAGAGAAAGCGTAAAAATAAAAAAGGGATAAGCGATCTTTTTAACGTTCTTGGAAGGTGAAAGACCCTTTAAGAAACAGGATGGCTTAGGCAATTTCGTGCAATCTCGACGTTTTACGTTCCCAGAAAAACTCATCCCCGAAGTGTCAGACCCACGCTTCGTGCTTTTGAAGCGTTTCCTGGGACAATAGTCGAATTGTTCCAAGGATAACGAGCGTTTGCTTCGTTATGGAATACAATTGACCCGGTTGCCACGTGGCACACGCGCGTATGTTCCGTGCCTTCCAGTTTGTCGGAGATATCTGTTCAATTTGTTCGAGCGTACCCAGCGTGATCATTATCGGGGTCCTTCGTTAATTCTTTATCGAACGAACGCGAGAAAATTTTGCTCCTGGCATGAAACTATTCGTAATCTCGTGTCAGTATAGTCTTCGTTGGTGTTTTCGTCGAGAAAATAAAGTTCAACAATTTCTTATTATTAGTTAGTATCAGCTCTTTCTTGACATTCGTTGCACAGAGACACCTCGTATACAGGGTGTTCGGCCAATACCTGGGAAACATTTTAAAGGGAGATTCTAGAGGCCAAATTAAGACGAAAATCAAGAATATCAATTTCTTGATTGAGGCTTTGTTAAAAAATTATTAAAAAATTAAATTAAAAAATTTCAAATCATTCTGAAAAAATTATTTTTGGTTGCGGGGGTCAATTATAATCATTTTTGGTGAATAAACATACCGCCGAAATTCTACTCATTTTCGAGAAAAAAATTCAGGAAGAACAAATTTTTCGACAAAATTAAAAAATTTCAAATCGTTCTAAAAAAATTATTTTTAGTTTCAAGGGTCAATTACAATCATTTTTGATCATTAAACATATCCTCGAAATCCTAACCATTTTCGAGAAAAAAATTTCTCACCGAAAATATAATTTCTGCCCAGAAATGCTTCCCCGAAATTTCATCCAAATCTTTAAAACGTCATAACTTCTGAACGGATTGGACGATTTTAATGTTTAAAAAAGCAAACTACGCGTATTTTGATGGAGAATATGTAGAAATTCCAAAAATATTCGAAAAGTTGATCCTTGACCTCGCAAAATGAGAAAAACCCCATAAAAATGGTCCAATTTTCAAACAGCCATAACTCCTACAATAGTGAATATATTTCAATGAAACTTTTCCCTGAAGTAGAGCTCATGGGTACCTACAAAAAAGTATTAGACAACTTTTCTATAGGGTGTCAAACAAAATTATTAAAAATCAAAAACGAATTTTTAAGAAAAATCGACAGGGGGTAGCTGCCTAAATTTTTCGGCGAAAAAAAAAAATTTTAAAACGTTCTAAAAAAATTATTTTCAATTGCAGGGGTCAATTACAATTATTTTTGGTTAATAGACATACCCCCGAAATCTTAACCATTTTCAAGAAAAAAATTCCTTACTGAAAATATAATTTCTGCCCAGAAATGCTTCCCCGAAATTTCATCCAAATCTTTAAAACGTCATAACTTCTGAACGGATTGGACGATTTTAATGTTTAAAAAAGCAAACTACGCGTATTTTGATGGAGAATATGTAGAAATTCCAAAAATATTCGAAAAGTTGATCCTTGACCTCGCAAAATGAGAAAAACCCCATAAAAATGGTCCAATTTTCAAACAGCCATAACTCCTACAATAGTGAATATATTTCAATGAAACTTTTTCCTGAAGTAGAGCTCATGGGTACCTACAAAAAAGTATTAAACAACTTTTCTATAGGGTGCCAAACAAAATTATTAAAAATCAAAAACGAATTTTTAAGAAAAATCGACAGGGGGTAGGTGCCTAAATTTTTCGGCGAAAATGAAAAGTTTCAAATCATTCTGAAAAAATTATTTTTAGTTGCAGGGGTTAATTACAAGCATTTTTCGTGAATAAACATACCCCCGAAATCCTTTGCACTTTCAAGAGAAAAATTCAGGAAGAATTTTTCGATAAAATTAATAAATTTCAAATCGTTCTGGAAAAATTAATTTCAGTTTCAGGGGTCAATTACAATCATTTTTTATGAATACACATATCCCCGAATTCCTATATAATAACGTATTTAAATAACTTTTTAACGAAGCCTTAATCAACAAAGTAGTATCCTTGATTTTCGTCTTATTTTGGTCTCTAGAATCTCCCATTAAAATTTTCCCAGGGGTGGCCGGACACCCTGTATATTTAATACGAAATTGTACAATAATGACCGCTTACTCGTAACGGTGATGATTTACGGTTCGTTGGAGCCCATCCTCGATATCTGGAAGTTGCCTTTGTTTCGACGCTCCCTTCCCTTGCGGTGGAATTATGGATCTTTCCATTGCCCTTCGTTAGCCAAGGAACTTCCACGTTGATAGCAAATCGTGTCAAGTTCGTTATATAGTTGAACACTAAATTATGCATTCTATAAATATGCAGAAAATGTGCTTCATCAAGGATGCTCCCTGTTTCCCTGCTCTCGTATTATAACGTTTCTGTAGGAATCCAGGCATGTCCTAATTTCTATCAGAAATATCAAATAATATTCCCTCATTAAAAGCCGGTCGTCACAGTCGAATTTCTAAGAAAAAGCTTCTACGTTTCTATGGATAGAAAATCGATCGAAACGTCTCCAGTGGTCTAAATTATGTGTCGTTGAACGAACAAAATTATATCCTTTCGCTCAATCGTCATTCGTACAGACTACATTTTTCATAAGTAAAAATGTGGTTTGACGCTAGAAGTGTCAATAAACTTGACGCAGAAAATTTTATTGCGGTGTCAGTTTTATTTGTTTAGAAGGAAGATTCGCCAAAAGCGGCCATTTTCGGTTAAATTCGAACGGCGCTCTTTAAATAAGAAGCATCGCGAACGCGGAAAGTAAAATATTTGCCAACGAGCTGAAACCGTCTCTAGTAGTAAACTGTTCGAGGTCGTAAAAAACGAGTTTGAACGTTCTCCACGGGAATTTTTCGCTCGCTAATGTTTCAGACCGATCGTACTCGAAAGTGCCATTGGCTCGTGCCTTTGCATATTCGTCGTGTTCACTTGCAAATTAAAGAAGGATGCGTGGCACCGTCTATCCCCACCGCGGCACAGCCGCGATAGGTGAATTCGAGTGTGTTTGCACGATAATTTCAGAGGCACGTTGCTCGCGACTCCGTCCTTAGCGTACACGTGACATTTATTATGCCACCGTATTTCCTCCGTTAGTGTGTCACACCGGCGTTCGTGGCAAACTGCAATGCAGACGACTGCGGTATCAACCGTGCTTTCAGACGTTGAAACTCTGCGAACCTGGTCTCTGTGCAGCCCTTAGTAATTAAGCCTTTAACTCTTGGGTATAAAATTGTTAATACGATTGCCCCGGTGGGGATCTACTCGTCCCCAAGCTCTCTTTCTACACGTTGGAATTTTTTGTTCGACTCGTTTACTGTCAAATATTTTTTCCTGACAGTTGGATACTAGTTAATTTTAAATTTCACGTGGCACTTGTTCTTGTAATCACGTCGAAGTTCTTCATTTTCTTTAATATCTATAATAATTCATTTTTTTTAGCTTCATCCTAACAGGTGCCACGATTTTTAATGCATTTGCGCTAGTTGGATAAAAAAATGTTTCGATACTTTGATGGTAATAAAGTGCAATAACAAATATTTCATAAAATTCTTTTATTCGATAAAAAACTGAGGCCACTTTGACTTTTTATAGCTGATGAAACAATCGAATTCAGCGACCTGCCATACAATGGCCTTTGGATGATCTTTAGCTCAGAAATTCACACTAATTAAAAAAATAAGTTTCCTATGCGTTAATAAAACGTAAACGTAATTCATAGTCAACGATACTTTCCAACTAAATCTAAACTCGGAATAATTTGACTACCAGGACAGATCGACCAGTATTGATACTTCAAAACCAAAGCAATTTTCATTGTGATGCAGAAATCTATGATATCATTGGGTCTCCAATTTGATATTACACGAAGAAAATTTTCAAGAAATAATGTGAAATTACTCATTAGTTATTAGGTTTAGGGCTAATACAGATCGGCATCTTTTTACTCAGAATTTGATATTCTTCCATATTCTGGTATAAAAAGTATTTCGTTTAAAAAACCAGAGTTGACCTTCAAATCTGAAATGCCTTCACCTATAAAAAAGACGAATGCCTCTTCAAACAATGCAATTATTTTATACAACATTTCTTTTAGCAATGCATACTTTGGAAGTTATAGAGGTGCACAAATTGCACAGACCACCCTGTATGAATGACCACCCTATTTGAGGAAAGAAAGGTTGTGTGTGTTGGTTGTTGTGGTGTAGGTCATGATATAATTTTTGATTCACTATAAATGAAAAAAACTTGTTTCTTACGTATGTGATTATGGATAAAATAAACAGTAAATTTAATCTGCGGTGGCCGGGTCCAGTACCGGATGTGTGATCACTTTTTTCAAATAAAATAAAATTAAATTACATTTAAATTTAAAATAAGAACCGAGACAAAACTATTTCGTAAATAAAGAAGTAAAGACACAGTTGTAATAAACACATTTGATAAAAATGAATAGAAGGAATTCCATGAGAAACTTTCTTTCCATCTATATTACCATTATAATGTACGAATGTGGAGTAACCGTATGAAATGTATAAATAAAGTGTTATATCACGTTATCGCGTACTATGGATATATTTGGAAATAGTGGTCGTTGACAATTACGTGTTATTCAAGATGAACGTTTTTCGTAACTGTGTCAACCAGAATTGATATGCTGTAACAGTTTGGAGTAGTTTTTATCCGGAACCATCCGAACCACCGCGCGTGAGAAAGGAAGAGAGGATCGAAAGGAAACGTAATACGTTGGAGGTTCGATTATTGCCGTAATTTTCAATGGCTTCGTTCTCTTCCGGACAAGGTATAGGATAGCCGTAGCTGCTCAAATTCGACGTACTAACGGGCTTCTCCAAGGAGCATCGCTCCGGATACGGTGTATAACCGTCCAGCTACGTGTTTACGTTACGAAACGCGTTCTCGCATTGCCGCGTAACCGTAAGAGCGTGACAAAAACTGAGCTACGTGGGTGACGGTCTGGTCTGTCGTCTTCTCGGTGCTGAGCAACCTACGAGTAACGATACACGCTGCCTTTCACATTAAACCGACGCGAATAACGTGACTTCTGGGCAGGCTACCTAGCCCCGTGTTAACGATATCAGTGAAATTGCAATTGCAATGTTTCGGAGTACGAATTTGGACCAGCAATTTTCGACGTCTCGAGTTAAAACAGGGACCATAAAAATTAATAAGACAGGAAATACACAAGTGCAGCTGTAATGCTATTATTAAAACCTAGCCTCGTTATGCAACATTCTCAGAGTTATTAAAACTGAGAATATGTTGAATTTTTTATCGATTAGTGACAACTTTATTTTTAAGAGAAGAAACAAATTTTGTTAGAAACTTCGTGCTTCTATAAAAGTTTGCATATTGATATAATTTTCGAAACCATGAAGTTGCTCCGTCCCGTTTTAATTAAATATGCTGTCACATTATTCTGCTATTATTCTTGTCGATGCAGTCCTCAATTCTCGATAAACTTAATTGGAGAAAGCTTTCAGCGCTAAATTGGCGCAATAGAAAACGTTTTCTTTGAGTTTGAATTTTATAGGCATGGTAACGAATTGAATCATATTTAATCGTTTATCGTGATGCACGGTATTAAGAAGGAAAATATTCCTTGCGCAATTTGTCACGATGCACTCAACGAATTAAATTTAATTAATCGCCTTTAAAGTACACGATACCTGTGACGAAAAATTATTGTAAATTATACTGAGTATCTAAAGGTAAAAGATCGATGGAACTCGTACTCTGAAAATTTAATTTCCGTTCGCGAATTCGTGAACGTAAGATTTCGCAAATATGATGTTCGATCGGTTTGTGGGCATACTAAATTTTGCGAGAAAGAGAAACAGGTCATGTAGCATGTACCCGCCCTGTCGAAAAAAAAGTAGGTGAATCGCATAAAAATACTCTGCGAAGTAGTGACCTCCTTGGCTCCAAACGTACTATTACGCAAATTTCTCCTCAACAGGTTCTAGAACCTCACCGCACGAAGAAAAATTCGAGGCACGATACTATGCTTCGCTCGCGAACGAAAGAATTTAAATTTAAATTCGACGATTTCAAGGTTCACGCCAGTGTTAAATGAGGACCGCGATTCCCAGAGGGGGGAGAAGCAGAGGGCTTGAAAAAGAATTACAACGTAGCAAAATGTGGATAACTTAAAGATCCAAATCTTATAATACACCAACCATCAGAATTTAATAACTTCAAGAATATATCCTTTTGGTATCATTTCTAATATACCACTTTAACAATCACCTCCATCTCTAAATATGTTCAAGAAATGTGTTACTTAGATTCTTGTAATTTTTTTATTTTCTATCGCATTATTTGCAACATAATATATAATAAATGTAATTTATTTATTAGTGTCAGAGTGTTGCAATTTTATTTCATTGATTGAATGGATAAATATTTACAATTATTTTATTTTAAATAGCTTTAAATATTATATTTGTCTGGGTATCTAGTAGCCAATTCGAATAAAAAATTGTGAATGAATTTGTTCAGTTTTATCAGAAGGTTACATTAGTTTTTCCATGATATTCTTGCATTGAGAAGCGATTCGGATTTATTAGGAGAAATATTATTTTTTTAAATTTCATGTTTGGAGTAGTTTCTACGTCAAGATTTTCATTTCTGACTTTTTCTTAACGACGAACTGCGCGTGAAAGCTCCCAGTCAAGGCAGCTACATTGATCGGAGGTTGTCGGTGGTTCTTTTTTAAACAGTGAACCTTGCACGGCTACATGTCCTTGGTGTCTTCGTGTTACAGAAGGTACACAAATAAGCACTCGACTCTGTATAAGATGCTGTTGGACCCATAAATATTAGGCGACGCATCCAACGTGCCCTGTATTTTGCTTTCTCCTCGTTTTCCTCGTGTAGCCGCGACCGCGTATCTCGTCGAGGGAGGCCATTTATTTATTTATCGACGGTAATTACAGCGCGCATGATATACGCGCGTGGACGCAATACTGATTTTCGGACGCTTTTAATAGCTACGACCGACGCAAGCCAAAAGAAGGGAAAGGAAATTAATCGGAAATTAGATTACGAAACTCGTGCGCGTGGTGAAATTATAGATAACGAATGTTATTAATCTCTATCTCTTGTTCGTGACGTAAAAACAAACGCACAACAAACTTTCGTATCTCACTTCTAACTCGTACGGACATGCCCATTATTTCTATGTATATTTTTTCTTCTCCAGTATTTGGAAATAAGCTACTCGAAATCTAAAATTAGGGAAGTATTCAACGTAACGATAAATCACATTAACGTTAATTTGTATATACTCGCACGTGTATTCGTACGCTATAATTATTCTAGAGCTGCTCATTACAATTTTTTTTATCATTAACTAACTGGCCTTTCGTTCCCTATCTGTATTAGTTATCAGAACGTTGATACTTCATCATTTTCTTTGGTTACTTTGTTCACGTGGTGTATAGTTTAGCAATTACTAATCGTTGCTACCTCATTTATACTTTTCTATTTTTTATACGATGTACTAAACTTTTACTTCCTATGATTTTAAACGATAACATATACTGGTTACTCCCCACTCGTATTTATACAGTATAATGGTGATATAAATGGAAAGAAACTTTCTTATGGAATTCCTTCTATTCATTTTTATCAAATATGTTCATTACAACTGCGACCATTAACAAATTTTCTATTAAATTTATCTGTAATCACATTCGTAAGAAACAAGGTTCTTTTCATTTGTAGTGAATGACCATTAAAGTGTATGAATACGATTGGCAGTAACTGTATATGTTTTCTTACCCTAACTATACAATTCTAAATTCATTATTAATTAATCATAATGTCGTGGACTTCAACAACGAGGGGTCGTTTTATCTTTGGTCATCGAGTTCGGACCACATAGTTAGTAAAATTATTACAAAATATGTATTTGATTATTTACATATACAAATAAATCTACTAATATTCTAGTGATAGAATTCACATGTATGACCAATGATTGATCGGAGCTTAGACTTTAGCAATCAACGAAGGAACTATATAAACACACAAATAGTTGATTACATAATTTTCGAAGGCTCAATCTATGATAGAATTATAGCTATAATTCATGAATTGAATTATAGATTTATACTTCATATAGTATACGAATACAAGTGAGAGTAACTGTACCTGATTTGTAGAAAACAAGCACGATGTCTCATTATTATTTTTCTGACTAAGTTCGCGTCGTTCTTGAGCAACGTACATTTCCACATCATTCACGTTTCCGCCTTTCGTTCTCCAAGGAACTCTTTTACACACTTTGTACCAATGCGGTGTATTATCTGCAGACTGCCATTCGCGTAAAAGAAAACTTCCCCGATACTATAGTACCATTATCTTGGTGAAATATGAAGTGTTCTCCGAGAATTTACCTAGCACACTTTTGTATTTACCCATTGCATAATTTTATCTAATCAACGTTGTTCGTTCCGACATACATTAGTCAATATGCTCAATTATGGAGATAGTGGAACGTTATAACGAAGAACATTTCGACGAGAATGGCGGAACGTTGACCACAAAAATTTAAATATTACACAAAATCACAAATGAAATAAATACTTTATGCAATATGATCAACGTAATGTGTTACTATTTTATCGTGCCTGGTACATTCACTCGAATATAATTGCATAGATATATATTTGTTTTCGCAAAAAATACAACTGTACGATATAATTCATGCTGTTGTGGGAAGCAATATTTATCTATCAATTAATTATATAATATATATTATATACGTTTCTAAAGAGGAATATTTTTACGTTTCTAGATAATTGGATACTGCTTAATTTAAAATTTTTTAAGCTTCGTGTAAATTCACGTGTCCTTTTCATTTTCCTCGATATTCCACGGTAAGATCCTTTAATTTCCGGAATTAATAATCGTTTAAGAAAACTATCGCGTAAAAGAAAGAGTCTGGGTTAGAACGCAAATAACAACTTATATAAATTCTGTCGTTTATTTATTTTTGGGCACCGTTCCTCGTCGTTTCGGTCCTGTCGTCGCTTGATTTTGTTTGTTTCCAATGGCCACCCCGCTGAATGAAATATAATGTTGGCTATGAATATACAAACACAGACGACGCTCCGTGAGCGAAAAGAAAATCAATGGGCACGTGGAACAGAGATTCGTGCGCGTCGAACGATTAGTTTGTAATCGGTTTGTATCCGCCAGATGACATTCGTTGTCGACGGAATTTCTCGCGAGAGGAAACCGATGGCGGAACCAATAAAATATATTGACCGAGTAATTGAATTATAACTTACTTGGCGCGGAGGATACCGTGATCACGAAGGCGGTTCCTTCTGGGCGAGGCCCTTCCATTGCACTTCGGTAGGGCTGAACCTTGCGAATACTCCTATTGTGGGTATGTCGAGCGCACAATTTTTGATAGTCGGGACCTGCGTTCGCGCTGTCCCGGATTACGACATTGAAAAATAAACGGTTTTTGTTTCTCCATGCCGGACGGGAAAACTAGAACAAAACGATAAGACAAATCCTATTAATGAATTTAATTGTTATTTCTATATAGGTTCAATAATTATATTCTTATATTTTACGATTAATAATTTTTTTTAAAACCATTTAACACGTTGACTATCAGTCTAAAATCCTAAAATTGTTTGCAAGACCAAAACCTTGATTTTAGTCAATCGTAAACTATACAACTTAAAAGTTGTCCTAGTAGTTACGTTCGTAACCTCATTAAAGTTGATGAGGCCTATTAAAATTTATTTTCTTTAACATTTCAACTTGAGAATTAATTGTTTTAGTTCCACTGTTAAAAGTTCTGTCACCCATATACGGGTGACGTGGCAGTTAAAGTGTTAATAATGATTTAACTATACAAAAATACATATTAACAAATTCGAATACAAAAATATTATACCTCTCGGTCCATAGTTTGTAGTATACTTTTATATTCGAATCAATCTTTAACCTTTAATGTCCGATGTTATTAGTTATTCGGTAATTTGAGCATATTTTAAGGAAATATGATAACGAACTTTAAAAATTGTTCATTGCCCGGTCCTTTTACATATTTCGAGGCAATTATATTCTTTTGTATCAAATATTTCCCAGGGTTTGTTCAAACATGAAATACTATTAACTCGAAGAAACAAACTCGTCACTGTTTTATTGCTACGTAGAAAGCAATGATTCTTCTCGCGTATCTTGTGGTTTTGTGGATTTGTGGTTTTGTCATTGTGTGCGTCCGTATCGTTTGCTAATATTATTTAAAAGTGTTGGGAATCAGAAACTGATAAACAAAACGATCATTAGAAATAAACGTCAAACAAAATATTATATAGTTAACGTGTATCTCGGTTTGTAAAACAGTTTGCATTTGACGTCTTTGAATTATTGTCATGTAAGTAGATTTTATAATTCTTATTTTATAATAAAACAATTAACTTTTGCAAGTAGTAAATATTAGACACTCACGATTGAACTCTTTTTAAATATTTTTCGTGACGATTGCAAGTATCCAAAAGCGTTTAAAATACTTTTCTTATGAAAAATCATATTTGTCCTTTACATGTAACTTTCATTCATAATTTGAAATATTCTGACATTACATTTCGATGAAATTTTACACTAGAAATAACATTGTAATTATTGAAATTTACGCTGAAATAATTTTAAACAAAATTCGGGGACCGAGTATGTTAATTTGCGTGAAATTATTAATTTTGTGAATAGATCGAGAATATTTGAATTTTTTGAAGCCATGGCGATAAAGTGAAAAATCTATATGCGAACATAAATAAATTTGTGGGAAGAAATGGTTTTACTCTTTTTGTATAAATTTATACAAAATGTAAATGCATTTCGGAGACACTTATACCAACGTCGTTCCATGATTTACATCAGCTTGAATATTTAATACCAAATAGATATTAGTCGATTTACTGATGAGAAAATTGATCGTATTTCAATTATCGGTCTTTGAACCCTCCCTGTTACTATGGCTGAGGAAGATGCGCAATTTGCATAGAAATTGTCTGATCCCTTTATCGATTCTCTTGTTTGCTCTGGTACTTCAATGTTGTCAAGGATACTGCGTTCTATATTTTATAAATGCGCAGATTATATTTATTGTGGTAATAAATTCGGCCGATTAAATGTTCTTGATTAATAGAAGTTATGGTTCCATTGTTTCAATATTGTCGTCTGCGTATGTGCTCCGTATAATACGATGTTACACAAACGCATTAAAAAATAACTTCTTGAAATCCCACGTTACAAATCAATTTCTCGTCTTCACTTTCCTCTTCTTTAATTCCCAAACGAGTTCATTATTTTCTTATTTTATTTACTTACTGATGAAATAATTGATATCAAAATGTATCTATTTAACAGAACATTGAAATTCAATATTTTTAATTGAAAAGTTTCAGCGAAAACGCGAAATAGCACCTAGTCACGAATCACACATTTCATGTCTCTTGAGAAATGTCATATGGGAATGACTATTTCTGACGCTTTATGCTTTAGCAAAATTATTTGCAAACGGGTTTCTCATTTATCCTTGATTTTCGTCACGCAACCCTGGTAAATGACTATAACGATGCAAGAAAGGCACGGCGCATAGCCTACAATACCTCAGACAGAAATATCTTTTTCTTCTACAGAAACAACCTCTTTTCATTTCCATCATGATTGTTTCTTTTACCTATTTCTCCAGTCTGTAAAAACTTATTTCCGGTGCGTTAACCGCGAGTTTTATACCATCTACCGTACAACCATGTAACGGAGAGGATTTAAAAAAATAAAACATAAGCTAAGATAGTTCGTTAACGTTGTTTAATGAAAGAAACAAAGTATTTTCGATAGAAATAAAGCCCTGGTAGTGTAGAGGACTGGGTAGAACATCCTAATCGAATTGTAACAACTTGTTTGGACCTAGGGTTATCGCGGTGGAAACAACGCCCCGCCTGTTTGCCAATTATGAGCGTTTTATGGGCGAGTGGTGGCTTATGTTCGTCCAGCTGAGAACGGTACTTCGCAAAGTTAATCGTTTTGCAATGTGGAAGTAGCTCGTAATGTTAGGTTGTTGCACGTGGAACGACAGTGTCCCAAAATTGGCTGACACCATCTTGTTTTCACGAACGAAAATCATCGGATGCTGATTGTCATACGTCAAAGTATTATCTTCGTAGATATATTTTTGTCATGAATTTTATTAGTACAGTTACATAAATTCCTATGGTCAATATTTTCTGGATTTTTAAATTTATTATTATATAAATAAAAACCAGACGAATACAGGGTCATATCAAACCATAATAGAAATTCCGTTTTATGCAAGAAAATACAAAATCGTTATTCTTTTGTTTGCAGAGTATCTGCGAAGGGTGTGTCTAGGATTTTCAGCAATCTTAATGTGGTCCTGAGTGATGCAAGTGACTTCCTTCCATTTATCCTTCAGATACTGTGCGTAAGTAAAGATCAAATATTAATATTGTACTTGTGTCGTTATTCTGAGATCGTCTGATAGCAACGTGTTATATGTATAAAAGCGAAAACACGAAAGATAATATGACAATATAACGTAATCATTAATAATCTTTCTTCTCTCGATGAAATATGCGTTTTGGAAAGATAACTGATATCTATCATATTTTCGTGATTAGATTAATAACAGCTGTATTTCGTATTATACGAAATTCTAGTGTAACAAAGACGTAATAGTTTTATTATTCTCAAATTAATTTTATTTTTTAGTATTATTTATACAAACAATTTATACCCATTTTGTTAATACGTGCTTAAAAATGTAACATTTGCACGAGTTCTGCAACTGTTTACGAACAGTTCTGGCTAGTGTTGACCCATCAATAATAAATATAAGGCTTCCAATAACCGAAGGCTTTTATAACCATATAACCATAACTTTTACCATATTTAAATAAAACGAAAAGGAGAGAATAAATTTTCTACTAAACAACGAAATAAAACAATATGCATTATATTTAGTTATATGTATAATAGAATAAAACATAAAATGAAATCAATTTTATTTTATACATTTACTGTATGAATAATCTTCATTAAAAATTTCTCTAACGCAACATGTATACATAAAACACGTATATATAAAAACATAGGAATATACAAATAAGTATTATACTAACTATTTTATCTGTAACAATTGAAATACGTAATCGAAGTCTTGATTGTGATAACATATATGCTTTATACAAAAGCAACTGTTTCTATGTAATCTTACACAATTATTAATTTACTTAACACAAACAGAGATCAAATGTTCTGGAGAACCATTTTAAATCGTAAAAATATTCAAAAATAAAATACATTTCACTACATATATCGATCATAATCTTTCACACATGACATTCTGCTATTTCGGAACTCATTTGAATGATACAATATAAATCACAATATCATTACTTACAAAGAAAAGATATGTACAACGAGTACAGCATTATTTTTAGATTCAACATCCTTATTGTAACTATAATAATGATTAACGTCAGACATTATTCCATTGACGACGTAAAAGTAAAGATAGGGCAACCTGACACATACCCATAGGTATTGCATTTTATGAATACAACATTAATCATTTTCCAAGATTTTCAATTTTCCATTTCCTAGATTTCTTAGATTTTTGTTCAACTTCCTCGCGGGCTTTCGCTGCGGCTTCAAGTTCTTTGTCAATCGCCAGACCCCAATCATCATCGCATTCTTCCTCAGAGGATCCCGACATTGATTTTTTAGTCGTGGGTTTCACAGTCTGTTTGGTAGTTCGTGTAACAGGTTGTTTGGTGGTACTTGTCGCAGCCCGTTTCGTAGTTGTTGTCGCCGTCTGCTCGGTACTATTTGTTGTTGCCTGAGCGGTAGATTGTGTAGTCGCCTGTCTGGTAGTTTCTGTTTCAGTCTGTTCGGTAGTTGCTCTAGTAGTCTCCTCTGAGGATGCTGTACTAGCCCGCGTGGAGGATGCAGTTGACGCGCTTGCGGTAGATGCTGTACTAGGTGCCTCTGAGGATGTTGTACTAGGTTCCTCTGACGATGTTGTACTAGGTTCCTCTGAGGATGTTGTACTAGATTCCTCTGAGGACGCTGTACTAGCCTGCGTGGAGGATGCAGTTGATGCACTTGCGGTAGATGCTGTACTAGATTCTTCTGAGGATGTTGTACTAGTTTGCTCTGAGGATGCTGTACTAGCCTGCGTGGAGGATGCAGTTGATGCACTTGCGGTAGATTCTGTACTAGGTTCCTGTGAAGATGCTGTACTAGCTTGCTCTGAGGATGTTGTACTAGGTTCCTCTGACGATGTTGTACTAGGTTCCTCTGAGGATGTTGTACTAGGTTCCTCTGAGGCCGCTGTACTAGCCTGCGTAGAGGATGCAGTTGATGCACTCGCGGTAGATGCTGTACTAGATTCCTCTGAGGATGCTGTACTAGCTTGCTCTGAGGATGTTGTACTAGTTTGCTCTGAGGATGTTGTACTAGTTTGCTCTGAGGATGCAGTTGATGCACTTGCGGTATATGCTGTACTAGGTTCCTCTGAGGATGTTGTACTAGCTTGCTCCGAGGAAGTTGTACTAGTTTGCTCTGAGGATGCTGTACTAGCTTCAGTGGAGGATGCAGTTGACGCCCTTGCGGTAGATGGTGTACTAGCCTGTTCGGATGATGCTGTACTAGCTGGCGCAGGAGATGTTGTGCATACACATACTGTAGTCTGTCCAGTACTTGACCGCGTGGTGGATACTGTGGTAGTTGTCCGCGAAGACGCTGTGGACGTTACCTCAGAACTTGCAGGGCTCGTTTCTTCGGATGATTCTGTAGTAGCCTGTTCAGATGATGCAGTAGACGCCCTCGAAGTACTTGCTGCAATAGTCTGCTCTGAGGATGCAGTACTAGCTCGTTCGGAGGATGCTGTGGACGCTGCTGCAGAACTTGCAGTGCTCGTTTCTTCGGATGATGCTGTGGTAGCCTGTTCAGATGATGCAGTGGACGCCCTCGAAGTACTTGCTGTACTAGCTTGTTCTGAAGATGCAGTACTAGCCTGTTCGGAGGATGCTGTGGATGCTGCTGCAGAACTTGCAGTGCTCATTTCTTCAGATGATGGTGTGGTAGCCTGTTCAGATGATGCAGTGGACGCCCTCGAAGAACTGGCTGTACTAGCTTGTTCTGAAGATGCTGTACTAGCCCGTTCAGAGGATGCTGTGGATGCTGCTGCAGAACTTGCAGTGCTCGTTTCTTCGGATGATGCTGTGGTAGCCTGTTCAGATGATGCAGTAGACGCCCTCGAAGTACTTGCTGTACTAGCTTGTTCTGAAGATGCAGTACTAGCCCGTTCGGAGGATGCTGTGGACGCTGCTGCAGAACTTGCAGTGCTCGTTTCTTCGGATGATGCTGTGGTAGCCTGTTCAGATGATGCAGTGGACGCCCTCGAAGTACTTGCTGTACTAGCTTGTTCTGAAGATGCAGTACTAGCCTGTTCGGAGGATGCTGTGGATGCTGCTGCAGAACTTGCAGTGCTCATTTCTTCAGATGATGGTGTGGTAGCCTGTTCAGATGATGCAGTGGACGCCCTCGAAGAACTGGCTGTACTAGCTTGTTCTGAAGATGCTGTACTAGCCCGTTCAGAGGATGCTGTGGATGCTGCTGCAGAACTTGCAGTGCTCGTTTCTTCGGATGATGCTGTGGTAGCCTGTTCAGATGATGCAGTAGACGCCCTCGAAGTACTTGCTGTACTAGCTTGTTCTGAAGATGCAGTACTAGCCCGTTCAGAGGATGCTGTGGATGCTGCTGCAGAACTTGCAGTGCTCGTTTCTTCGGATGATGGTGTGGTAGCCTGTTCAGATGATGCAGTGGACGCCCTCGAAGAACTGGCTGTACTAGCTTGTTCGGAGGATGCTGTGGACGCTGCTGCAGAACTTGCAGTGCTCGTTTCTTCGGATGATGCTGTGGTAGCCTGTTCAGATGATGCAGTAGACGCCCTCGAAGTACTTGCTGTACTAGCTTGTTCTGAAGATGCAGTACTAGCCCGTTCGGAGGATGCTGTGGATGCTGCTGCAGAACTTGCAGTGCTCGTTTCTTCGGATGATGCTGTGGTAGCCTGTTCAGATGATGCAGTAGACGCCCTCGAAGTACTTGCTGTACTAGCTTGTTCTGAAGATGCAGTACTAGCCCGTTCAGAGGATGCTGTGGATGCTGCTGCAGAACTTGCAGTGCTCGTTTCTTCAGATGATGGTGTGGTAGCCTGTTCAGATGATGCAGTAGACGCCCTCGAAGTACTTGCTGTACTAGCTTGTTCTGAAGATGCAGTACTAGCCCGTTCAGAGGATGCTGTGGATGCTGCTGTAGAACTTGCAGTGCTTGTTTCTTCGGATGATGGTGTGGTAGACTGTTCAGATGATGCAGTGGACGCCCTCGAAGAACTGGCTGTACTAGCTTGTTCCGAAGATGCTGTACTAGCTTGTTCGGAGGATGCTGTGGACGCTGCTGCAGAACTTGCAGTGCTCGTTTCTTCGGATGATGCTGTGGTAGCCTGTTCAGATGATGCAGTGGACGCCCTCGAAGTACTTGCTGTACTAGCTTGTTCTGAAGATGCCGTACTAGCTCGTTCGGAGGATGCTGTGGACGCTGCTGCAGAACTTGCAGTGCTCGTTTCTTCGGATGATGCTGTGGTAGCCTGTTCAGATGATGCAGTAGACGCCCTCGAAGTACTTGCTGTACTAGCTTGTTCTGAAGATGCAGTACTAGCCCGTTCAGAGGATGCTGTGGATGCTGCTGCAGAACTTGCAGTGCTCGTTTCTTCGGATGATGCTGTGGTAGCCTGTTCAGATGATGCAGTGGATGCCCTCGAAGAACTGGCTGTACTAGCTTGTTCTGAAGATGCCGTACTAGCTCGTTCGGAGGATGCTGTGGACGCTGCTGCAGAACTTGCAGTGCTCGTTTCTTCGGATGATGGTGTGGTAGCCTGTTCAGATGATGCAGTGGACGCCCTCGAAGTACTTGCTGTACTAGCTTGTTCTGAAGATGCCGTACTAGCTCGTTCGGAGGATGCTGTGGACGCTGCTGCAGAACTTGCAGTGCTCGTTTCTTCGGATGATGGTGTGGTAGCCTGTTCAGATGATGCAGTGGACGCCCTCGAAGTACTTGCTGTACTAGCTTGTTCTGAAGATGCCGTACTAGCTCGTTCGGAGGATGCTGTGGATGCTGCTACAGAACTTGCAGTGCTCGTTTCTTCGGATGATGGTGTGGTAGCCTGTTCAGATGATGCAGTGGACGCCCTCGAAGAACTGGCTGTACTAGCTTGTTCTGAAGATGCTGTACTAGCTTGTTCGGAGGATGCTGTGGACGCTGCTGCAGAACTTGCAGTGCTCGTTTCTTCAGATGATGGTGTGGTAGCCTGTTCGGATGATGCAGTGGACGCCCTCGAAGTACTTGCTGTACTAGCTTGTTCTGAAGATGCAGTACTGGCCTGTTCGGAGGATGCTGTGGATGCTGCTGCAGAACTTGCAGTGCTCGTTTCTTCGGATGATGCTGTGGTAGCCTGTTCAGATGATGCAGTAGGCGCCCTCGAAGTACTTGCTGTACTAGTTTGTTCTGAAGATGCAGTACTAGCCCGTTCAGAGGATGCTGTGGATGCTGCTGCAGAACTTGCAGTGCTCGTTTCTTCGGATGATGCTGTGGTAGCCTGTTCAGATGATGCAGTAGACGCCCTCGAAGTACTTGCTGTACTAGCTTGTTCTGAAGATGCAGTACTAGCCCGTTCAGAGGATGCTGTGGATGCTGCTGCAGAACTTGCAGTGCTCGTTTCTTCGGATGATGCTGTGGTAGCCTGTTCAGATGATGCAGTAGACGCCCTCGAAGTACTTGCTGTACTAGCTTGTTCTGAGGATGCAGTACTAGCTTGCGCCGATGATGCAGTACTAGTTTGTTGTGATGATGCTGTACTAGCCTGTTGTGAGGATGCTGTACTTGCTTGCTCGGATGATGATGTTGCTGGCGTTGTAGTTGCTCGTTGAGTACTTGTAGTTGTTGCCCGCTCGGTAGTTCTTGTAGAAGTCTTTGCGGTGGTTTGTGTGGCCGCCTGTGTTGTCCCTAGAATAATTTTTATTTTAGTTTGTGTTATCCTTTTTTCAGTAGGTTATGTGATATTAACGTTTTACCTCCATTCTTAATTGTTTCTGCGATGCACTCGTTCAGACTGCGTAGTATTCTTGTTGTGTTTTTTAGAAATTCGGGCATGTATCTTGCTACCGAACATTCAAGCATGCCATACTTGAGTTGCTTCTTTTCGTTGTTTAATTTCGTTATTTCATTTTGTAGTTTTTGAACATCCTTGACAAGGTCCTTCACGTTATCCGTAGTCTAGTGAATTTTGTATTTGAATAATTATTTTATTATTATTTGTATGTAGTATGTGTTTGTTCTTTAGTATTTTTAATATGTTTTGTTTTGTTTAGTTACTGTTTTATTTTTTATTATTTTTATGGTTTGTGCTTGTATGAATTTGTGCTGTGTCTTTTGAATACATTTTGTACATGATTTAAATGTGTATTGGGTTTTAAATGTCTGTGAAGTTTATTTTGTTAAATAATTCGATGTAGTGGTTACTTTTTTATAAAATGCATTTATGTTGTATATCGGTGTGTGCGATGAAACCGTTAATTAAATATTTAGTGTAGGTGGTTTTCTACCATATTGTTAATTTGTTTTTTATTTATGTTTCATACGGTAAATGTTTTTTATACTTACCGCGTTTAAGCATGTACTGATTTCGGGGAAGTTGGAGCTCTGTTTTACACATTGATCGGCAGTGTTTTTAGTCTTCTTGAGTTCTTTAGTAAGTTTTTCCGCAGTTTCTTTTACTGATTGCAATGTTTCGATTCCTTTAGATATTTTTCCTTCTAGGCAGTTTTCAACTTTTTTAACGGTAGCAATTGCTGTTTCGTTTAGTTCAGCTATTTGAGTGCTACAAATAGTACTGCCAACTAAGTTTGCTTTTGCTATCCATATTAGGATTTTCTTGTTTATCTAGACATATACGGTATACAAATTGTTAATTGTAATGGAAAGTATTATTTTTATATATATTATGTAACTTGTAGCAGATTTAAAATCGTGTGAATTTGTATTATTGAATTTTTTTGTATCTTGACTGATTTTTTCCCTTTTATCATTCTTTATGAAATGATATCATAATGAATTGTTAGAATCCGTGGTACACCTCATTTCATATTATTGAATTGCTGGAGCAAATTGTAGTTACGATACACTAGGAACAAATGTACTCATGTACAAATTAGATAATAAGTAAGATAAGCACAGTGGTTGCAAATCGAATTATTTGCCCTGATAATTCAAATTTAAATTTAAATTTTACGTAAACTACATTATATTTTAATTTTTTCAAAATCTGGTATCGAACACACAAAGTGATCGATCATTTTCAATACAATTTTCCATATATATATTGCAGTTTTGTTCTCAACTCAATATTTCGCAGTTGAAAACCATATACATACACCTTTCACTTCTACATACAAGGTGTTTCTTTTAATTGGAAAAGGTGGAATATATCATAAGGGGTTAAAGCGATGAAAAGAATATTTTCACCAAAAATTATTTGGTATAAAATGAAGCATTATACAGTATAAATATTTTTCTTTGTAAGTGACGTAACGAGTGAGATTTCAAAGTCCAATTAATTTTTTTTAAATGGGACTAAATAAATATTTATTTATTATATTTCGTTTTCTTACCAATTCCAGTATAGTTTTGATTCTTAATGTTGCCTCACTATCGACTTCAAGAGCGAAGGCTTTAATTTCAACAACGCAAAGATTAGCGAGTTTCTCGACTGCTTGTAGAGCTTCGCAATTATCATCAACGATGACATCAATATTGCTGATGGACACATTTATGGTTATTGATTCTTCTATACTGATTGATCCTTTGCTGCCCCATTCTATTTTCTGTTTCGGAATTACGCTGGCCTATAATACGAAAGTATTAGAATATCTTCTTCGCTGTAGCACTAGTGTAAAAATAATAATGAAACACTCCAAACACAACCATTTTCGTGTGCAATTAAGTAAACAGAAATTTCGTTTCAAATTATTGAAATCAAATCGAGACGAAATAATAAAAAGAAATTTCAAAACGAACAAAATACTATGATTTATTACAATTTTTGCTCCTTTGGCTTGTTTCTATTTTCTTAAAGACTGTGTGAATTCGCTGTGTTTGTACAAAGGACATGCATTCTATATTGATGAAACAATATAATTCTATTAAAAGTTTAATTACATTTTAAAAATAATTATTAATGAAATATTAAAAAAATAACTCTTGTGAAAAGTAAACAAATTGTAGACACATCTTAAATGATAGAAAATAATAATGTATATGCAAAAATATCACTAGAAAATATAAAACTTAAGCAAATTGTACACAGCCGTAGAATTGGATGCAATTATGTAAACTTTCAGGTTCTATTAATCATTATAGATCGCTTCTTAGAATAATTCTCAAACTTTCTTCCAGCTAGATAACTATAATATCATATTATATGGCGATTACTTATTTCAAATACCATAATCTTGGTCGAGATTTTAGTAAAATTAACACGTATGTCTGCTCGTTGTTTGCTGATAATATATTTTATCTGTTTGCCACTTGGAAACTGTACCTTCCGCCACAATTTAATTCTTTTACAAAAACACTCGCGTTGAACGCGGAAGCACGTTATTACTCGTCACACGCCATTAATCTTCCGCAAGTTTAAAATACCGGTCACCGGTGACCACCATGACAGTGTTAACAACATATACGATAAATGTCACAATTAATATATTCACGAAAACATTGTTTCGATTATATAATCTTCGATTAAATCTTCGTCTCGGTTAATTTCTTTTTTAATAGGTCTCGATTCGACTTTTTATAACCGTAACTATACTTTTAAATTATTAATCATCGTTAGACCGAATGTAAACCATTTTTATAATATTTCTATGCGATATAAATTTGTTTTTCCTCGAACACTTTGACTCTTGTTAATTTGAAAGCAGAAGGATTTGAAAAATGTTGATAAAGTATCTACAAAGAGACTTAATTCTAATACAGATCGCATTGCAGTGACGTTACAAATTATTTTAGATTCTAAACTCGTTCACAGTAAGTTTCCAAAGTTGAGGAAACTTATATTTGAGTACACTTTCTTCTACTTGGAAATATAAAATTAACAAAAAATTGCTTCGAAGAGGATCGAGAGTTAGAGCGATATTTTGAGCGCGATAATTTAATTTGATACTTGAGTCTTAGCTGTCTAAGAAAATTTAAATATATATTAAGACGAAATGTGAGAAGTTGACGATTAATTGAGTGTCTCTTAAAAGGTACAATGTTCACTTACGCGTGCAGCGACAACCAAAAAACAAAGGACGATAATGGCCTTCGCCATCTTTAATTCGTCCGTACTCGTTGCTCCGTGGAATACACACTGTCTCGAAAAAACCGTTTCCAGATTTATATACGCCAAGAAATTCCGGAAAATTGTTTGGATGCTTCGACACGGATTTTGGTTTACCAAATAGACACGTAGTTTTTTTACACCTGTGTCAATGTACAACAACGGTTTCTTAATGTTACACTACCACCATCGAGTCGCTCGTCATTAACGCGTTATCAGTAGATTAAGTTTCCTCAGAAGTGGGATGACGATCCCACTTATCTACACATAGACAGAAACGATTTCGCGTGCATATCCTTTCATTTGATTTCTCGAGCCAAACAAAATTATATTTGTCTCTCCTTGGGGCTTTACTTTCATTTACCACCTATTCTCGTCTCGCAATATCAAACGAAGCAGTTACATATTCAGTTTTGCATACACGTTTCACCGCTTGGAATAATTACTCGCGCGACTAGTTGAGCAAACTGTTTCCTCCAATTTTCGTTATGTGCTAAACGATTAATTTGAGCTCGTTGGACGAATTCGTACGGTCCGACGAAAAGAAATAACGAAAGTCACGCATTTTCATATTATACATATAATAGCATCGAAAATAAATAAGTTTTGTAATTTTTTTTTTGTAATTAGGTGTTTACTCGCTGTCATTAATAATTTTGATGGAATTCTTTATCGATTGTTATACTTTTGTCTGTATCTAGTTGCTTGCCCACCAAGAATTGCGCAGAACACACACAAATACTAATGAAAAAAGAAAATACCAGTATACTTTCGAGAAAATTTGCCCGTACTACCACGAACGCGTAGACGCTCTCGATTTCCGATTGGTGGAACGAGTCTCGACGAACGATCCCATTGGCTGTGACGTCAGTGGTTGTATTGTACCAACGTGTATCGTGGTGAAAAATGTTACAGGGTGTCACGAGAGGAGAGGGATTAGTGTTCGTCTCCGTTTGTAAATTGCACCATACCATCAATATAAACACAGTCGAGTTTGTTCGATTTAATAATTGTGTGCGCAAGTTTTTGACAGGATAAATTATTAAGTTAATTAAACTGTTGATACCGGTTGAGACTTCCGGGTTCTGTCGCTGTGCAGGACCGAACGACGCCCCACTTAACATTTTTATTTATATTTAGATTAATTCGACTTTTTGCTGATCCAGTGAAATATTACAATTTTACGAATTTCTGTAAAAAAAATTCGGATGAAAAACTACAACCATTCGTTATACAGGATGTTCGGCCACCCCTGGGAAAAATTTTAATGGGACATTCTAGAAGCCAAAATAAGACGAAGAAAATCAAGAATATCAATTTGTTGATTGAGGCTTCGTTAAAAAATTATTAAAAAATTAAATTAAAAAATTTCAAATCATTCACGGAAAAATTATTTTCGGCTACAGGAGTCAATTACAATCATTTTTTATGAATAGTCATATCCCCGAAATCCTACTCACTTTCGAGAAAAAAATTCAGGAAGGGGAACAAATTTTTCGTTAAAATTAAAAATTTTCAAAACGTTCTAAAAAAATTATTTTTAGTTGCAGGGGTCAATTACAATCATTTTTGGTCATTAGACATATCCTTGTAATCCTAACCATTTTCGAGAAAAAAATTCCTTACCGAAAATATAATTTCTGCCCAGAAATGCTTCCCCGAAATTTCATCCAAATCTTTAAAACGTCATAACTTCTGAACGGATTGGACGATTTTAATGTTTAAAAAAGCAAACTACGCGTATTTTAGTGTAGAATATGTAGAAATTCTAAAAATATTCGAAAAGTTGATCCTTGACCTCGCAAAATGAGAAAAACCCCATAAAAATGGTCCAATTTTCAAACAGCCATAACTCCTACAATAGTGAATATATTTCAATGAAACTTTTCCCTGAAGTAGAGCTCATGGGTACCTACAAAAAAGTATTAGACAACTTTTCTATAGGGTATCAAACAAAATAATTAAAAATCAAAAACGAATTTTTAAGAAAAATCGACAGGGGGTAGCTGCCTAAATTTTTCGGTAAAAAAGAAAAATTTTATATCGTTCTAAAAAAATTATTTTCAGTTGCGGGGGCTAATTACAATCATTTTTGGTGGATAGACATATCCCCGAAATTCTACCCACTTTCTAGAAAAAAATTCGAGAAGTTGGACACATTTTTCGACAAAATTAAAAAATTTCAAATCGTTCTAAAAAAATTATTTTCATTTGCAAGGGCCAATTACAATCATTTTTTATCAATAGACGTACCTCCGAAAACCTTCGCACTTTCGAGAAAAAAATTCACAAAGGTGGGCAAATTGTTCGACGAAATAAAAAAATTTCAAATCGTTCTTGAAAAATTATTTTTGGCTGCGGGGGTCAATTACAATAATTTTACGTTCTGCGATCTAATATTTTATTATAACGCCATTGAATCGTAGTCAAAGTTCGACACCCGATGTTTTTATTTTTCGTAACTTTTACTAAGACTTCGACTTGACTCTGTCGAAATGAATAATCCGGGTTAGAATCGACCCACCTTCGTCGATGAACCGTTAACGAACGAAGAACTGGATTAGTTTCGAAGCGCCTTGTCGTGAACAGTCCGATATCGGTTCGCGTCTAACAATTAACATCGCGTTAAATATTCAGCGCGGCGGTCGAGGACTTGTTGCGAGTATACGTGGATGTGTAAGGGTCGTTAAACGGGTGTCGTCGCGACAGCTACGAGGGACAATGCGTCTGTGAGCGTGCAAGAGTACGGACACGTACAATTTCACCCCAATAAAACTTTCCCATAGGAGCGACGCACGGGGTGTCGTGGGAACCGTTTCGTCCGATATAAAGCACCATGCGCATTTTTATGGGGCGCGTTGACGTCCAAGTAGTTTGGGGATTCCTTTGTAATGAATCGACGATTTTTCTTGCCGAACTTCGGTCCCGATCGAGACCACCAGAATCTCATTTTCCACGACTCGCGACCAACGCGAATTTTTACGAGGCCCATCAAGCCCTTGACGCTATTTCTATCAAAGATGTGTCTTTTAAAATTTCAAATTGATATTATTCTCATAGGTCCAGAGAGTCCCTAACACTGTTCCTAACTAAGGTGCCCTTTAAAATTTCTTTAAGTTGAAATCGTATTCCAAGGTTGATCAAAGAGTAATTGTTTTACTAAGCTCAAAAATTCCTGTTTTAAAAAAAAGCAATTAAGCTGTTTAGTGGCTTCTTAGGAAGTTCTGTCCATTGAAGGAATTTTACGGATAGATTTAAACAAAGTAAAATGGCAAGGTTTAGAGGAATAATTAAAAACTTTTCCAAAACAAAAGTACCTTACTAGTAAGTAAGTCGGATGTTTTAATGAAAACGCCTGCGATGCGCCAATAAATTCATCAATGATTACAGAAAATGCGTCTGTGTACAAGTAAAAAGGCAACGAACATTCTGAAAGTATTTATACAATGTGTACTTAAAAAGAAAACTATCTAGTTCTCAGCAAATAAAACGATCCGTCACGTTAGTTGACAAAATTATACGTTTCACGAATTGCAAACAGTAATGTGTGCATAAGCTGAGTGTTTGATGTTTCCAGCACGAAGTTGAGCCAAGTATTGCGCCCGTTATCCGAGCATTGGGCAAATATTAATCAAAGTCGCGATGGACGATTACAATTAAAATTAATAATCATTTATCGTTAATACAAATGGAATTACTTGTTAGCCACTTACGATCGTCGTTATCGTATTTGTGACTCATAGATAAAGGTTTATCTAGTCGAAATTTCATTCGATAATTGCATGAAAACGTGCTAACCCAGACCTAAACGTACTCGAATTACACGATAAGCAATGGAGTTTCCTTATCGTTTCCTTATTCTTTCAAATGTCCATAGTTATAGTCGTGATTAGATTCTTGAAAAGTTAAATGTTCTAATTACGTAAAAAAAAATTTTCCACTTGAAATTTTTAATATTTCTACAATGATCGTATTTTCTATAGTATTGTTTGATCGATTGATTTAATAAAATTAGTCGAGGGGTAGTTAAAAAGAATTTTTTAAAATTGCACAATTAAGATTTATTCAAAAGGTCTATTATTGCATCATTATTCTCGATAAAATTTTTATTTCCCGCTAACTGCAGCTTTTAAATATTAATAAAATCAGTATAATTGTATAATTTCGAGATCAAATGCAACTTTTATGAAACAGAGCTGGGCAAATTTGATTTACGACTAACGAACATAAATTTTAGATTCGTTCGTAAATTAGAATCCATTGATAGATTTTTCAAAACGACATTTGCGTTCGTTAATTACAGTCACTGTTTTATCCAACATTTATGAACTAAGTACTAGGAATTATTATGTATTTTTATTCTTGCATCATTAGTTTATCAATAATATTAATCTTATTTCAAAACTTCGCTATTTCATAAGATCAAAAATGTTTTAATTTATTCTTACTATTATCGACATTATTATTAATTGATTACTTATGTTATGTTTCAGATATATCCTCTCCGGAGTGCGTTATCTACACCTATTTTTCGGTGAGTACTTAATTATAAAATTCACTTTTCTTCAAATCCGTACGAATCGCTTGTGAAAATTTCTTGTAAAATTCCATATTTGTCATCGAGATAAAAACAATTTAAAATTAATTAAAAATTATCTGTAGTTTTCTCTAAAACTATGTTCCGCCTTCTGTTTATAATGCCACCCGTGGAATCGAAGTACACAAACATAAAGTCCATGTGTATTCAAATAGAAATCTCTGTTCGAATAAACATGAGTTCTATTTGCACGTCCGTCTAAGTTATATAATTTTATCCGTATGAATGTCGAGTCTAGCGCCGACGTCGCGTTTCTAAAATCGTTTTCTCTGTTTTGAGGAAACACGTCGGGGAATTAGAGTTTCAACATCTGTTCTCGTATTCGTTTCCTGTACATCCGAATATCGATACCACGTGTTTTCCTATGCGTCGTATGCGTTTCCGGTACGATCAAAGACGAATTAAAATTTATCAGACTAAAACTAGACAATAGTAAATTCGACAAATGGTCTAAAACAAATCATAACCGGAATTCATTGTTTATCTTACAAACAAATAGATTTAATTTTAAACATTTCGTTTAAAAAAAAATGATAGAGGAACAGTTGATGTGTTTGTGATAGGCAAATTTTAATCAGTCAGTATTAATAATTACGATTAAAATTAATCGTTAGTTTATCTAAATCAAATAGTATTTCTTGTTTCGATAAAATTGTGTTTAATTAATTTCTTAGATATGCGAAGAAGGACGTTTCATTTTTATCAGTTTGACGCCACCGAATATTCATTATTGTAATCGTTAATGATAGTGAGCAATCACTTTCAGTAATCGTTGGTCGCTATTAAATCTAACAACTGAATCTTTTATCGCATCGTTTAATCGATTGATTAATAAAGAAGTATTGATCGAACAATATTTAACTACGTGATAGATTAATAATTCGAAAACCATCGAAGCTTTTATTTCCTAATTAGTATGCCGTATTGCATAATTCCGTGTCGCGATTAAACTGTCGAACGACTAAGAAAGAAGGAAAAGAAAAGAGCATTATTAAAAAATTACATTATTATAAAATTAGTTTATATTTTCTGCAGACTCGTTATGTATTTTGTTCTTTTCTATTTTTTGGAGAATGCGGAAATATTTGCGTACAAAAGAGAATTTACCATCGTCATGTTACTTGATGTCATAATTTGATTTTCTTTTTTTAAACTCGACTGTAACGCAAAAGTCGCAAACTCGTTTTACGTTTGTCTCAATTTTTATTGCCCTCTCATTAAACGCGTGGTACTTGTTATCGAGGTTGTTGCAAGATAAATAGCAGGAATATAAATATTTGAGTTGAAAACAGGTAGCAATATCGAAAACATGGAAGTGCAGTTATTTTATCGAAATCGTAAGAAAATATTTTAAATAAATTTCAATTTCAATTTTCAATTGATACTTACACTATGATCATATCAATAACGTGTATCGTAAATGTTGTGAGAAATATATTTACGAGAGTATCGTTTTGCTTAAATGATTGTTAATTTAAAGTAATTTCTAATTTGAAAACTCATATTATTTCGAGTAATTCGTCCTCGTCGTTCAGAAATATTTAAATATTTAAACGTAACGCACGGTCTATAATGTAATAACTGTTGCAAAAGTTGAGGAGATTTTAAAGCTCAGTTCGCGTCGTAGTACATGTTTGGGTTTCTACCTGTCGGCTCGATGATCATGGGAATATATCGGCATGTGGTTTTACCTGCGACCATATGGCGTATCAGGAAATGCACGTGCGAACAAATCGAGACGAAACCCATTCACGCTCTTCCGTAATAAAAATGACACAACGAAGCATTTTTCGAGCGCAGACCGTTGGCAAATTTCTCGCGAATGTGCAACCTGTGTCCATTGTTCGAACTCGATCGCGTTAAAGTTCTTTTAAATCGTAAAAAATAACGCGTATCGATTTTCAACAATAAAATAATAATTGGTTTACTTAAACGTATATATAATTATCTGTTAAGGGAGCGAAGCAACGTGAAAGTCGAAAAAGATTTTTAATAAAAAAGTTAGTCATGAGATTAATAAATTAAAATTTAATATTTAATATAATACACATTTTTCACGCGATATTTAAATATTCGTGGTAAACAGGACAAATATTATTTTGAGAAGAAAAATATATAAGAACATTGTCGCATAAATATTTAAACCCAAATGGTATTTGTTTACAAGACGTTAAGGAGGAATTACTAGGGTTAATGATAATATTTATTTCTTCGAATTAAATAAAAAACAGTAACAGGCGAATAAAGGAAAACGAAGAATATTGTAACGAAAAGTGAATCACGATTCCGGTATAAAAACGAAACACGGAAAAAACGACAAGCAGATAATTTCTGACACACTTACTTAGTTCTATTTTAGAAAGGCGAAATCTCATTTAGATTCTTCGGGATCAGAATAGGATGAAGAATGGCAGAACGCGATTAAGGAACATTATTTTTGTTTGTAAAGATATTCTTGTTTATAAAACGGATTTCTTAATATTTATACCACGAATCTCATCGGTGAAATACGATGTGGGAAGTATTATTATTTGAGTAACGATTGCACTTTAGCATTAGCTTCGTATTTATTGTCACGTGCTGAAAGCAGAGACACGTAAAATTAGCTATATCGGGAAGATAGCGAACTAAAATATCGCAAGAAGCTGTTCCAAGCGTGATTATCTTTAAAAAATTATGTCAATTTTAGATAGCATAAATTTCTTACTCGAGCTAAAGCGTTCGACTAAACTAATAATTTTAATACACAAGAAAGATTGGAATTAGCGTCGAAGTGTCGGAGAAACGAGTATTCTAAACATTTTTTAATAATTTGTATATTGAATGTTAAACACAGTGTTTATTTTAATCGTTCCGTTACAATGCCGCTTGGTTGATCAAACCAGACGACTATGTTGTAACATGGAGCAAGAACAAACATAAACTTCGCGTATGTTTTCGGTTCATCCTTGCACAAGATAACGATCCTAAACATAGATCAAGGATAGTACAAGACTGGAGTTTGTATAACTGCTAGAAAATTATACATACATCTCCACAGATCATCAATCTTAAACCTGATTGAAACGGTGTGGAAGACACTGCGTGATATAATACACAAACACTCTATTACAAACAAAACTGATCTACATAATAGATTGAGAGCAGAGTGGTACTCTTTAAAATAGAAGCGTGAAATTCGATGATCGAAGAGTTTGCTCTAACAAGGAGCACCACTTTCTACATATCTTTTATGTTATTAACAAAAATGTGTTGTTTCACGTGGTATGAACAACAAAATAATTTCACGCTTACGATTACGACAGAATTTCTTCAAATCTTTTTGACGAACATTCATTACCTTCTCTCCTAAATTGCATTTATTAGAAAAATAAAAATCGTACTGGTTTCGAACTCGGTGTCAAAGTTTCTATTCGCTTTTTGATTGGTTTTCCTTGATTTACGTAAATTGTCCAAAAGTGATGTCTCCTTGTTACAGCTGACCTTTCAATTGTTTACTTCAAGTTTGTGGGGGGGGGGGGGGAAAAGGGTTAAGAATCGCCAGATTATAGTAATTTGAACGATTACGAAATATAGCGAGGTTATCTTGATCGATATACGCGATTCGCGAATAAGTTCTGTGTAACTTTATCGCGAACCATCGGTCACGTACAAGCGGAAAAGTTTCCGCGACGACAAAATGCTCAGATCGTTGACAATGTAATGCACAACAAATCCTGGTGTTAGCAGCAGTGGCGACGATGGCAAATAACGAGAGACAGGAATCCACAGACGCACAGCACATAACATGTTGCAATCGATTCTGTCCTTATCAATACGAGTTTGGTGCATGCACGGTGAAGATTTTCGCGAGTAGTATTCAATTCCGTGGATGGGCTCGCGAGAACATTCTGGAGGATCTCCTTTCAGCAGGGTTTGTATCAAACTACGAAGTGACTTCCCACTAATTGCTAATAGACTGCAAAGTAGGACACTGTTCTGTAATTTTGGTACTGTCGTTAATTGAAACAACATTAATTTTACTTATTTTTATGCATACTCTGGTATACCCTGGTAAGTGAAGATCTAGAAAGACTTCTGCGTCGATTTAGACGGTTTTTAAATATTTTGTAGAGGACGTTATTTATATAACAGATTTTACTACAGTTTTTGAGACGCTAGAAAAATTCTTTTGTGGTTACGCGTGTGTATAAAAAAAAAACATTCTGAAAATATTTTAAATACTGTAGTTGATTCTTTTATGTGCAGTTCCGTCGATTTAGATAATTTTTAAATATTTTATAAAGGACATTATTTTGTAAACGTTCGATTTTATTATAATTTTTTTCTTAGTTTATATTGATTCGCGGCTACGCGTGAGTGTCAAAAGAGGAACATTCTGAAAGTATTGCAAGCACTGCAGTTGATTCCTTTAGGTACAGTTGAATTAACTTAAGCGTGGATTCGTAGTTTTTTTTTTCACGACGCTAATCAACGGTTTCGAGAACCTTGAATTAATTGGAATTTAGCGTGACATCTGTTTCCACACAGTAGCCATCGCCGTACGTCGATCACTGCTTCTTCGCGGCTCCTTTCGCGGCAGAAACGACACCCATTAACGCGCGGACGAAAGAAAAAATCCAGCGAAAATGAACCGACATTAAACCCGCCATTTTCATCTGTGGAAATTCACTTTCGGATCCATACCGTATAACGAGCATTATTGAATAGAAACGCGGCACCTTTGTGCTACGGTAATTAGTTTTCAAAGCTCGTACGTATTGTGCAACGCTTAAAAGCCCCGCGTTGAACTCACGTTCTACGAAACACTCATGAAATTACGTCGCACTCGAGGCCCGTACTTAGTGCTCCTGTGGAGAAAAATATATATCAAACTTTAAGTAATATCTGAAAATGTACAACCAACCAAGAGTGAAATTTCCAATATACTTAGAGAGAAATTACCGAACCAAAATTGATTTTAACCCTGGCAGGCCACGTTTCTAAAATCGTCCAAAAATTCTTTAGACGTATTAAATATTTTATTTATCGATTTTTGTGGCAAACTGTTGGACCACTTTTTATTGACTCAAGTAGAAAATTTTAAGTGTTAAATGGTATAGTAAATTTGAGGCTACATTTAATAATAACTATTGATATTAATCAGTAATTATTATTCTTCAGAATTCAGCTTATATTTTGTTATCACATTTATTTAAATTGTATGCAATATAAAAGTAATTTTTCTATTTATAAGAAAAATTTTGGAAACATAAAGTCACATTTAATGATTATTAAAATAACATATGTTATTCATCGATTTTTGTAGCAAATTGTTGAACCACATTTTATTGACTCATAAAGACAATTTTCAGAATTAAATAGTATACTAAATAGGAGGCTACATTTAGTAATAATTATTAGTAATTATTATTGTTCAAAATGCAGCTCATATTTCGTTATCACATTTGCCTAAGAGTAACTTAATTTTTTTACAGAACTATGGTAAACTTATAAAATGAATCTTTCTTATTTAAAAACAAAATTTTGCACGGGGTCATAAGAGACCCTAGTCAGTAATTCGAAGGTTAAATAGTATAGGAAGCACAGAGTGACGTTTAATAATGCTTAAAACAAGAATAAAAACTAAAGGATCGTATTTATAGGGGGAATCAAAATGTCGTCGTTGAGAGGGGTTTACGACCGTGGAGTTAGGTGAATCAGCCTGTATATTTCTGGAAGGATGTTGGAAGCCACCCTTCCTCGATAGCTAGGCACAAGTGCACTTCCTTTCTTCTCCCTTTCGACGAACGTCTTCGTGTTTCTTTCGCGTTCACGCGTTTAGGTTCGTTTTCTCCTTACACCTGTGCTCACGCACGTCGCGCGAGACGGGAGCGCATTGTGAAATGCATGTGCAGGCTCCGGCGTTACGAAAAAAGGTCGACGAAAATAGTCGTGTACCGACGCCGTTCGCGTTCCCTTTGCGTTGACGAATTTGCATGGGAGAATCAAGGCCGACGATCGTTATTTTCGTCGCTGTTACATTTTTATCTAAGCCCCGTCCAAACAAACGCGAACCCGTACCATTAGATCCCGCGTCGGTTGATGTTTACGTTGGCAAAGACACAACGCGGATCAATGGAACGCATTCGGATGAATTTTTATTTTTAATTAGACGCGCACGACCCACGGTGTTCGCGGTTGATTGGCTCCCGCAAAGAGTTCCGTGTAAATCGAGGATGACATTTATAGAGAAAATGGGGAGACAAGTTCCAAGGCTCCATTATTTATTTCCCGATATATAACCGACGATTTACTTTTATGTCGCGTAGGTTTTTAGCGCGTGAAACGCTTTTTAAAAATTTTATAACATATGTAATATATAACATTCATCTGTTACGCCTGAATTTATTTGTAAACTATTTGTTACGTAAAAAAATGTGTCAAGAAGTAATTTTTGACGAGTTTTAATTACACACTCTGTATATGTATAGATGTGCTGTAAAAATGTTCGATTAATTCAGCGAATACTATTACAATGTACATAAATATTAAATGTTTAAATATGTTTATAATATAACAGTATTGTAAGTTAAATTGTACTTCTAAAAAAATCGATAAAATGCTTAAGAGATTTTTTAAGCTACGTAATAGGTTTAATAAAGTCGTTATTTTTATGAATTTACAGGGCTTTATTTCGTAATTATAAGCGTTTAAAAATTCGATATAATGCGCCTGGCGCGCGGCAGCTCACCTAACGCCAGTGCATGCTGAGAAAATCAGGTAGAGTGGACAGTAATGAGGTGGCCAAAGTTGCACGGAGACACTCACTTTAGAGATACTATGACGAAAATAATAGTTAGACTTTTGAGAACCGTTAAATATTTATTTTCATGAATTTTTTTTTACCTGTAATTAGAAAAGAAATACGAGTTGCCCAAATTTCGAATTTTTCTTGCGTCAGTGTCTTATCCAACAAAATTAACGAAGCGATAAGCATAATTTTCCGGACGAAGCTCTTCAGTGACCGTCGATTTTTTGTAAGTACTCTAATCTCATTTTCGAAAAAGAATTCATGCAAATTTCTGTCGCTTACTCGACTGCCTTATCGCGATACATAACTTTGATTTTACATTTTAAGTGGTTTGTAGCAAATAATCATGCCGAAATATTATCTTTACTGTTCACGACGTGACAGATTTTTCAATACAAACGTTGCATAATATTCTCAAATAGTTAGTGTCCTTTTTTTTGGGCAATCAAAATCGTGAATGTTTTGCGATTCTATTTATGCGAATCAGATGTTTTATGACACAAGTTTATGTATTGATTTTATTTTCCGATGAAATAAAAATGCAACTCACGAGATTCTCAACTCCAAAATTTAGAAAATTATAATACGTAATTTTTTTTTGTCGTGCACTTTGCTCTAAAGGTTTAACATTAACCACTGACAGTTTGGTTATTTTTTAATTTTATTTAAACTTTATTTTTTTTTAGTTTTTAGGAAATTTATTTTTTAATTTAGACTTTTTTTTGTATTTTTAAATTTATTTCCGAATGAACGCTGAAAAAATATTGTTCGTCGCGTGGCTTACATAATATACAATAATTAGTACAAAATAATTACAAAATTCGTAACGATACGATATGTGAAGTCACGTATTTATTTAACTGAGAAAACGTTAGAAAATGCAGCTAAATTAATGATAAAAGTCGAAAAAACCTGTTCCACCAATTTTACCATTTTACTAACTCACTTTATTGTTACTCGTGAAACTATGTTAGCCGTGTGTCTACATATAGAAACAGTCTGCGTAGCGTCGAGCGCTTTGCATAATTGATGTGCTGAATTCGTAAAATGCGATGAATTTTGATCGCCAAGGTGTCGCCATTTCCTGTATCTGGCGCATTCTACTCGAACAACGCCAGAATCGTTGTATTAGGTCATCTTATAAATTTATGTCGTGTTTTGTACTACAACTTTAACAATATCTCGAACATACCATAGAATTTTATGAAAAATAATAAATCCCTTCTCGTTTGACAAACTTTCGTTTCTCTGATAAAAGCATTTTGTGGTCGCTATAAAACTTGTTCGATTTTTCATTAAAATGTTGTTAAATTACTGTTTCATAATAATATTTTTCAATTTTTGTTTTCGTTTGAAACATCATTTTGTTTTTATCAAATGATTTTAGACGATTTACAAGCTTATTCACTCTGGTAGTTAATTCAAAATATAAACACAAAACAACTTTGTTGCTTTTAGCAAACGCATGAAAGGGTTTAATGAGGATGTAAAACTGTCATGGCGGCTATTTCTTCGCTGAAGATTTTATAAAAATGTTCGTGCAATTTTTCGAAGAAAATTTTGTTCCGTGAGCTAATGCAGGAACATACCTACATTTTTCTTAAAATTTCGAAAATATCTAGAACCGAGAGATTTTGTTTTTTAATCCTAACACGAACACATGGTCGTAGGAATGATCTTGCGTCGTCTCGTGCTTCATAGATTTTTATTACAGGACACAGTCGATGTGTCGACGGTGAGTTTCCTGTGTTTAGATGTCGTGTCGGGAAGTAGCAAGAAAGCACGAAACTGTGAGCAGCTGCTAACTTTCTTTCTTCTTCTACGATCCGTGGTCTTTGGTACGAAAAGTAAATCAAGGCAACGCAGCTGCCAGGAAAAATGCGGCCATTCAGAACTTCTGGCCACCCTATTCTCGCTTTCGAGCATAATTAAGACGCGAGTAATTATTTAACATCACGTTGGAATCATAGATCCGTTCCAAATTTCCGAAGAATAAATTTTTCTAAGAAACACGCGACACCCATGAATCGTTAGATTTACTAGAAAATTTATTTTGATCCAATTAAACAATTGATTTTGTCTTTCTTTAAAAATATTATCTGGTTCGAAATACTGAGTAGCTAATTTACGTTTAATATTATTTGATATTTTGTTTTTATTATATGAAGATTTGCAAAATAAATGTAATTGTAATTCTGGGTTTTGAACGAATCTGAAACGCTCGAAAGACGCTCGAGTAACTGTTGTAGAAAGTGAATACACAATTCCTAATCCGTGGTAATAATACTTCCAGGTTAAATGTCAGGTACCGTTATTGGTAAACAGAATTAGTATGCGGGAACTGTGGAAGGTTCCTTTAATTTTCTCGTGCCTTCGAAGCAAGTTTAGTAAATTGTAGTAAACAGTGACGGATGTGGAAGAACCCAAAGAGGGGGGTACTTACAAAAAATAGCAACAAAATTGGAGATTTTGATAAATATAAATCATTAAGTACAATTTCTATATTTTATATTTTGCAAGATAGTTACGAATGTGTATAAAATACGCCAAATCTGGAAAGCCCTAATGTTCCACGATTGGAATATTTTGATTAATATTTAACAACCATTGGACATTTATTGCAGTATTGTTATAAATGGAACTACATTCTACACGGTATCAACGATTTTTTTCTTTATATTCAGCTAATAGAAATGTATAAAATTACGGTCATTCGAGAAGAAACGAACTACGTGCGATTTGAAAGCGGTCATTGTAACAAATCGACGTATCTCAACTTTGACCGTACGAAATTTAAATTTCTGAATCCAGTTATTCCAATACCTTATTTGCATTTTACGTAGCTCTTGGAACCTGATTCCCGTTTTATCGGTCGAGAATATTAAGTAAGAGAACATTTCCCGTTTTTCAAACCGACTACAGTAAATACGAATTTATGAATACGTTTACCAGTTCATGATCGATAATAAGAAACCTATCTTGCATCGAATATAAAGTAACTGAGAAATTAACGAATTTATAAAACTTGCCATTCTTTTACATTCAAGTTTTTATTTAGCGCATATAAAAACTTAACTACCCCCTTCCATCCTCTTGGAATAAAACAAAAATTTCCCTGTGTTTTTCCTTTATAGAAACAGATTCAAAAACTTTTAAAATTGTCAAAAAGTATGATTCACCTTTGTGAAGTCACCGAGAAATTTGGTTTTTCTTTCAGTCATAATCTTCATCTAAATTTTGGAACAGATCATAAAGACGTATACTTCCCTTCTTTCATATCGATTGATATATTTACTGAATATATAAAAAGTGTTTGTCAGAAGACATTTACCCAGCACCATGTATATTCTCGTTTAAAGCGTCTAACTCTTAAAAAAAAACAATTGTATCGCATTATTAATTGAAACCCCACCTCAAATTCATTCAATTAAACTTTGTCTAACGTAAGGCCAACATTTATTTCGACTCTTAGGAAGTGTATATTTTAATTTTTCAACTTCCAATTGTTTGAAGAACGTCCTTTGTTCCCGGGACAAAGTATCAAATCGTTCGACCCCCTTTCGGTTATCGTCTCCGTCGTCCCGCGAAGAGATGATGAATCCTTGGACGAACGATCGAAAAGCGTAGGAAACCCTCTGTCGGGTTTCGCGGCTCGTTTCTCTCTCTCGTTCTCTCTCTCAGTCGTGTCTCAGCAGATGTACGACCATTTGCCGTAGCAGCTGCACACCTCACCGCCGTAAACTTCGAGCAACAGACCCCGACCTGACCCCTGGAGCCTACGCGGGTCGGCCATCGCCGCTCCCGAATGAGCCACGGATCGACGCCGAGAAAATCGAATAGATTCCACGACCGCCCGATCATATTAATTTGCTCGTGGTTCGTCGAAGCACGCCAGACTTCCCTGCGGATCGCATAATCGCGGCGCAAACCGGTTTTACGCGGCGCGAAGCGGAGTTTGTCGGACGAGGAGAGGCACAGAGGCGCTGAGAAAACTTGACATGGCCCTGGCTCCGGGGTCCGGAGTAGGGAAAAAGTACCTGGGCGGCTGGGCCCTGAGTCCCCGGCTACAACATTCACGGTTTCACGAAGAAGAGGGGGCTTGACTCGTGCTCGTACCCAAATGGACTGAAAACAAGGACCGTAGACGCGTCTTCGGGCGTATTGGAAGGGGGATGGACCCAGGGGGGGGACTTCTTATCGAGATAAATAACATAGGAAAACTGTTAACTATTCGATTTATTAATTGTTCAAGCTCTTTTTTATGAAACATTCTGATCTCCAAACATTTTTATGTTTCTTGTAGCTCTTTAAACATTTCTATGTGTTTTCACGGTTTAGTTTATTGTCTCTAAATCAGAGTGACGACGTTGAGAATTATAATATAAATTAGAAAACAAGAAAGCAATATTCGAATATATAAAAATATCGAAAGCATTGGAAACTTGAGTAGTAAATACTTATAGATGCAAGTATTAATATTAACATTATTTTTAATACCATGTTATCGAGGAAATATTATTAAACTTAAAAAATAGTTTTATGTTTCTTGGAAGGTATCTTTTTACACCTTTGGTAGAGATTCTGTTAAATTCCATAATAAAGTATTTTATTCGTCGTATGGTTCTACTCGAAATTTTTATAGAATTCTATGGATTTTACTTGTTCTTCGATGGATTCTATCAAAATAATAATATATAGTACGTTTAAAGGCATGTCATAAGAATTGTGAGTAATGATAATACAGAACGGGTAACGGGGTTGAATATGCGTGGTCCTCAATTGGGAACCTACGACCCAGTTTAAGAGATGAAATTACCCTTCAGATTTTCAATCAACGATTATTCTTATTTAACACTGATACCAATACGAAAAAGACTAACTACTTTGCAGAAAGAATAGTTAATTTCTACATAAAATTATTAGAATGTTAGATCAATATTGTTCAACAAAGTATTAGTTCTTTAAAATGAGATAAAATTAACTTACATCGATAGAACTAATGTAACTATTTATTTGAACGACTCGATAACTACAAAAATGTTACTATTACCATGTTACCATTTTGGAACATGTCAAATTTAAACCATAGACATACGCATCCCCAATTAAGAATCTATTTTCATTTTCAATTGTATACGCTGAAACTTCTGGAGCACGCAGAACGGGCAATTGTCAACGTTTTATCTTACAAAAATTTAAGCGTATGTGGGAAATATCACTAAAAACGTACGAGGAGTTCTCCAACCAAAGAAAGTTGTGTAGTCTCTGTAAAAAAAAAAAAAAATGAAGAAACAGAATATCCCTCGACGCTCGTATTTGTTAATCGCGACTCCAACCGTTTTGGCGAGCGAAACTTTTAAGGGACAGGGGCTTCCACGAAACGAAATACGTCCCTGGCGCGTCGTAGGACCCGGGTAGAGAGACCTGTGCCCGTTTGAACTACGGCATTCGCGTCCCGAGTGTTTCAGGGGGGGGTTCTCGCATGTCGGTTTGTCGGTGTACCGGAAGATCGAGCGCTTATATTATCCTCGTCTCGTCAGGCTTTTCCGTTGCTTCGCGTTGTTCAGTGAAAGTGAACACGGTGGTGTTTTCCGATCAACGATGTTTCCTGTGCTTCCCAACGATTTTTCTTCGCCGAGAAACGATGCTGGAACGACGATAGGGTCTTCGTAACGTTGCTCCAACCGTTGAAACCTACGCACGAATAATACTTTCCACCAGGTGGCGCGGGAGTGTCTCCTACGAGAGTCGTTTTGTTTAAACATGTTATAATTCTACGACTGGCAAGTACTCGTAGACTCGTGGCTGTCTGATTTTATTTAACATTTCTCGTGGGATTTATTTAAAAGTTTATGGAGGAACTTGGTTGACAAAATCACCGGATCCCGGACGACGAAAGTAAATTAAGAAAAAAGATGCATTTTTACGGATGATGGTCAGCCTGCTGCGAGAGATCAAACGTACATTGCAGTTCCGGTGGGGTCGCCGGAAGTAGCTGAGCGTGACGGCGGCAGTTCTAACGGAAAAACGTGGGAACTCGTGGCCCCGTGGCTCTTCTCCGCCGCATCATTAACTGCCACACGCTGGACTGGCTCGAATAAAAACTATCCGTATCGTTGAATCGATCCGAATAATCCCCGGAATGTCTGCTCGTTTGTCGAAACGAAGAAAAGAGCCGAACAGTTCTTCCCGTTAATTGATACGCTCGGCGTAAACGTGCCTTGCGTATACTCGATACGTCGCAGAAGTAACGGAATTGCATTTCATTGACTTGCAAAATCGTTCGAAAACGTTTTTCTAACGCTCTCCGCAGACCATTCACTTTACCTCGCCACGATAGTCTTCCACGGAGAACTCGGAACGAACGATTCCTTCGTAAAGGACTAATAACTTCAGTCGAATCCATGGAAAGCTACAATTAAAGGGATTCGGAGGTGGTTGCATCCAAATATTTTTCGAACAGGGATGATTCTTAACGACAAACGTTACGAGACAAAGTTTCATCGACGATCCGTCATCGATTAAAAATAAAACGTTGACAAATCGACGGGTCGTTGGAAAGGAAAAGCGTCAGGACGAAGACGCTCCCCACCGTGGCGCGTAACTGGGGCCACTGCGAGGACAGAGAGCACACGAAACCGAGAGAGTTCTCCGGGGATCCCACTCTTGGCAGAGCCCATGACGTCAACCTTTGGGGCAAGTCGACCAGTTTGAACTGCCTGCCAAGGGGCCAGGCGGGAAGAAGAAGAAGAATCTGTTAGTAGTCGCTTCGCCCCGTTCGTCGATCCGTCTCGATACGCGTACGGTTTTACCGGCCGGTTGTGCGTTGGACGTAGGCGCCGCCACCAAGTTTCTTCAAACTCGAGGCGACGAGGACGGTTGTTAATTAGCCGCGGCGGATTCGATCGGGAATCGACCGCTCGTAGCTACGCACGGATACGTAAAAAGGAAGAGAAACAGAGGGAGGGATAGGAGAAGAGTTCCTAGCGCGGATGGATCGGTCGTGTCGCACACCTGGTTGTCAGTGATAGGTGCACGAAGCGCGAGCAAGTCGCGTAGGCTCGCGATGGAACTTGGTCGATCGGGAAGCCCGCGCAGTTATCCGCGTTCCCAGTGCTGCACCTCGTTTCGGACTGCACGGTGGCTCTTGGTGAACGAAACGAGGCTCTCGCGGTCCTCGTAACCGTAAATGTGCTCCGCCGGATAATATTTGCGGGCCCGAGTGTCGCGGAGTCCGTTCACCGTTCGTCGGGAACAGAGAGTCGGTGTGCTCGTACGTAAAGTGTTTCGTCTTTCCCCCCCAAAAGGTGCGGGGAGAAGTTGAAGGGTGGTCGGTGAGAGGTGGACGCGTAAAATTGAAGTGCATTGGACGTTCGATGGTATCGTCACCGTGCATCGTGAACCTAGGGAAACAACGAACGACGTGTTTGGATACTTGACGCGCCCGGTACTGCGCGTCGCGAAAACATCGGCCGCTAGAGAGAAATGGGAAACCACCCGTCCGCCCACCAACCGCTCGAGAGAGCTACCAGCCATGCTGGAAATGGTCTTCGCCTCTCGGTAGGTTGCGATCTTGTTTTACGTCAACGATAACTCCCGCAGATGCCCACGTGTGACGCACGCCTCTTGATGCAATGTCGTTAAATAGAATCGTTGTTTCGTTGGTTGCACGCCGCAATGGGGAATCCTCGATACTACCGGGGATGTTGAACCGTCAGAGAACAGAATTTTGTTTCTTCTTAACCTTTCAACGTTACTCCGTTTGCGTATGCAATAGAGTGGTTCTTAGTTAAGGGGGGACAACGTTTTTATTTTATTTGTGCTTTCCGACTGAACTGTTACGTTTAGCGAGTAAATGATGCGTGCAAAATGTCAAACTGATTGCATAACGGGAATGCCCAACTTTAACCCTTAAGTGGACTCTCAATCTCAATTATTTTACTTAATGTTGATTTTTACCAAATTGGTAAATGGAGATCAATTTTCCTTTGAAGCATTTAAAAAATAATGAACTAATAGATACATAAATTTTTAAATAATTACATTGACATATATTAAATATTTATATTAAATAAAATTTTTATACATTTGTTACTCTTCGCCAATTTATTAAGATAGATTTACTTGCATCATGGTAACATCGTCGGTATTTTTCTAATATTTGTAATATATACTGTTTATTTTCTTTATCTTTTGTTAATAAATTTCGTCAATAAATTTCTTTATCAGCTTTACACCACGCTTTTCGACATCGTTCACTATTTCTAATGCTGCTTTATGTGTTATGTCGGTTTCCCAAGTTGATGGATCATTTTATAAAGAATTGTCTACACCTATATTAATATAGTTTCTTAGATCTTTTAATACAGGTCTTTTATCGAAGATTTCTACTTGCTTGTCATTTAAATTTTTAATCATACGCATTCTTGTATCGAGAGAAATATCTGAAATCTAAAATATCGAAGTACAATTATGTCTTAGATTAACCTGAAATTACTATAATTTTAAAACTTTAATTGAAATGTGGTTCCCGTTATCCAATTATTATGAAATTTTGCATATATCATTTTCTCACCTGATGTCACAATTTAGAAGGGTAGTACGACAAAAAATGAGAAGTTGGAAAATATGAAGCCTAGTATACAACCAGTATCTTACAAATTCCTCTGCAAAAATCAATTTTTGAATCAGAATGTCCCTTCGAGCGAAGTTTTAAATCAAGAAATAGGAAAAAGTCTGCAAGTGCCAAATTTGATGAATAAGAGAGGGTGGTTTAAGTAGCAAGGCTTTGTTTTGTGTGAAATTCCTTAACGATAATCGTGTTACGAGAAAAAGAAAATAAAAATGGCGAATCTTTTCAAGGTCCCCATGAATGACCGCTTCTTTCGTTTTCATCAATGTCTTCTCGTCCATTTTGGAACTGTTTATGCAAGCAAAAAAAGCTTTCAAATGCTCAATGTAACCTTCCAATCGTTTCTGTCGATGTTTTAGCCGCCTCAAGATAGAATTTCATGGTCAATTGTTGTTCGAATCCGTGACTATACGGTATAACAAGGTCATGTTCAGCAAACACTCATAATTACATTCATAAAATTTGTACGAAATCGAGACCAGACGTGTTATTAATCAGTGGTAATAACAGTTAGGTCTCTTAAGCAAAATCAGCTCCAATACTTATTCTTAGTAGACGCCATACGATGAAAATGATTCAAAGCTTAACATTCTTCAAGACCTCGATGGATTTGGTGTTGTTCGTTTCGATTAGAATGCGTTGAAACTCAATATTGTTAAATATTTATCCAATTTGAAGTCAATAACGTATACTCAATTGGAGCAACATGAAAATGAAACAACGTATGTACAGTTACTCCCATTCGTTTTCATACACTATAATGTTTGCTATGAAAGAAAAAAGACTTGTTTCTTATGAATTGAATTATTTTTGAAACTAGTATAAGTTCATTTTTTTCAAAAAATTAAATACAAAACACGGTGTAATAAAAACAATATTTGGTAAAAATAAATGGAAAGAATTCGTAAGAAACAAGTTTCTTTTCGTGTATAGTAAATCATCATTATGTGAATACGCGTGGGAGTAACTGTATGTAAAAATGTCTGCGAAAAAATAAATTTATGACTGTAACGTTATTATTTATCGCACGAAAGCAGAGTTTCAGGCTCTTTAACGGATTAATTCGGTCTCGTCTTCGTCGTGGGCGGATCGGTATTTTCGTGGTCTGGATGAAACTGGTCCTGCAGAGGTCACGACGAAGGTCGCATACTTACTTTCCACTTTGTCCGCCATGTTTAAAGACTCCCGAGTTTTCATACGATGGCTACTAATTTGTATTCGCGTTGTTTTTTTTTCGCGATAACGAACACGTACGAACGAATTATACGTCGTCGCCATATTTATCCAGTATACGTACATAATCGTGTAACAGATGTTTGTTACGAAGCGACGATAGTTTGAGTCTTTCAAAAATAATCGCAAAGATCGTTCGAAGGTTTGTCAACAGTTGTTCAACGTTTTGTTTCTGGGTCCCTATTTGCATTCCTACCGTTTATGTTGCATACGAATGTCGCTGTTTTGTTTACTATTCTTTTCTGATACGCTTGTTGTCTTTGTTCTTGCTACGTTGTTAGAGATTTGAACGACTTTGATCCTGGCAATTTGTATATTTTAACATTTATAAGTTTTCGTATCGTCGAGAACCGTTCACTGATATTTTGTTTGCGTTGTTATTATTCGTGTCTAAATTATACTGATTTTAAGTAAACGATATTTTTAGTTTTGTTCTTTTTAAGATTATTTCAAGGCGAACTTGATATTTGTTAAGAAAAACACGAGTTCGATTATGTACAACATAATAAAATTCGAGGTCCAACGGGATCATGAATAAAACAAGTATTTACATTCTTTTTATACTGAAAACGACGGTTGAAATCCCACAGGTATTTTGTAGAAAATACTGATTACAATTTAGTTTCTTCTAATTTACAAAATATCAATAGTAAAGTATAGTCATTCGATGAGATCTTATTTATTGCATACACAAGTCACTTCCTCATTATCAACGTGCACTACATTTTAATTAATATACTTATGAAGATTTGTTTCCTTTAAATATTTATTACATTCGATTAAAGCAGCATTAAAGCGACGCGTTGATTTTCATTGGTGTCATGTATTATGTATGCCCCATCGAGGGCATTAGGTAGAAAATAATCGAACGATCGTCCAAGATTTAGTATACTGTTCAGCGTTCACGATAACGTCCGATCAACTCGACAGATTGACGCGAGTCGCAATTTCAAATTGCAATTACGCAGATTCATGAATACCTATGGGCGGTCGCCATTCGTTGTTTGTAATCAGGACGCCCCGCTCCGCGAATTGTATGAGCACTTTCAATGAATCCACGACTGCATCGGCCAGTTTGCAACGATGCACAAAGTATTTGCATAACTAACCGACAGATCTTTGTTCCGAAGGTGAAATCTGACGCACGGAACGCCTTCGACTGTGAAACCGTCGGCGAGGAAAGCATGTAAAGTGCAACTTTCGATACCTACTGTCTCAGCAATTACCCACGTTATGTGCTATACATATAATATTTCTAACAAGCGTTCTTTTATTTAACGATCCTCGTTCAAGGCCAGCGAATTTGCACCATTACTTCCTATTTGCATAATAGATATTACGATTGGGGGGATTATTGTGTAACAGACTAAAAAAATCGACTTGTAAAAGAAAGAAATAATAAAATAAAGATAAATATATTGATTTTAGACTTCTTAACGTAATTTTAAAAAAATATGTTCATGCCCTTCCAACGAATTAAAGGAAAAATATCCTAGCGGGTCATGTAGGTATTAAGAATACAATCACAGAAATCTTGAAAAATTATGCATGAAAAGGACTCTATCAAGACGTAGCAAACTTTATTAAACAATACTCGAATCGTTAACAGGGCAAGATAGAGAGATAACAGACGCACCGCGATGTTTTTAATGATAAAATAGCGATAGACACAGTAGGGCCTTTTAATGAAAGTTCGATGGAGCATAGATATGTATTAACTATCCAAGACCAAGGCTATATCATAAAACTTGGACAATCGTTTTTACCATTGACCTAGAAGAAATCATTCTGTACGAGTAACTCATCCTTGACAGTCTACAGTTAATAACATAGAATATTGGAGGATCCTAAGAGGATCTCTTGCAGCATATTAAAGATAAGTTAATTAGATTAAAACAAGGATGATTAGATTTATTAGCTATGATGGGATATCAAGAAACGGATAGACAACTAGGTACGAATCATTTTGGAGTAGTTTACAAATAAATTGGAGCATCAGTAGTAAATCAAATTAAAAGCTTTCCGTTTGCTTAAATACTTATTTACCAGACCCTGTTATTACATTAATTGTTTCAATGTCGGAGGACGACAGCAAGCTTTTAATACCGTGAATCAACACGTAATACCTGTTGTCAAATACTCTCCAGAAAACTTGTAAAAAATTTACTCGACTGAATTTTTGAAAATGTACTGTAATTTTCTGCAAGAGAATGAATAAACACTTATTTCCATTGCATTATACATTCCTTCGCGTATATCTATCGTTTTAATTTCTTTGGTACAAATAAATAGACTATAATTGTTGGTAGTTCTAGCGTTAAAGAAAATGTTTCATTAAATTCGTTGGAGGGGCACGAACATATTTGTTAAAAGCTATGTTAAGAAGTCTAATAATAATTTTCATAGTTAACTAACCTTCTATGAATGTGTTGCAATGTATGGATACTTTCTTCCGGTAACTGTAGCTTAGCGTAACGTGTTAACGATTTTTTTAAATAGAAATGTTTGGGGTAACTGTTACGTTTGGGCTCTGCTTCCAATCCTAACGGAATGTTTCGGAGGAGAAGGCCAGAAACGAACGGTGAAACGGACGAATGGAGATTCTGTCTGGTCCCGTTACAAGGACCCGAAGTTGGGGGTTATTTTGATGGCCGCGACCTCTCTCATTACAACGCGACCGAATGGCTTCCGGTTGCGTCAAAGTGCCCCCGACACTTGGCCTCTCGAGCTGCGTCTCGAGAGCCCAGTTGCTTTCTCTCGATCACTGCATCGCTTTCCATCGCGACGACCGCGATACACGCGTAATCATTCAGGAAGCGAGGCTAAAATGTTGCCCGAAGCGAACTCGAAATAACCTCCCCTAACTTCCACAGCTGCGTTTTTTTCGTCGGAAGTGTCGAGCTCCATACAACGCGTCTAAAGAGATCCAAAAGAGATCTAAAAAGAGACCCAAAAGATTTACTCTTTAAATTAACCCCTTCGCGGATCAAATTCACAATGTCGTTTTCTCTTATTTTATTCGTAATTTGCTAGCATTTAATAAAACCTGTATCTCCCAGATATCACATAATTCGTTTATATTCGAGAAAGATTGTAAGATTATTTTGTTTCAAGATCGACAAAACCCTAATTTAGCATAGACAACAGTAGATTTTCAATTTTCAATTTTCCTTTACTATATTTTGCTTTTGGTGAAATATTGCCTCCAAAAAATCGATTTACAAGTGGGAAGGATATGCAATTCTCGTTGGTGCATATCGGTTTAGTTGAGTAGGAAACGAGGTCATAGGAAGTTAAACCACTCTGAGAAGCATTCAACTTTTTCCTCTTCCATTTCCTTCTATATATATTCAAAAACGATGGCTTGACCCGGTTTCTGGAATCACCCTGTTTAGCTTTCAATTGTTCGACGCCACGAGGATCCTTTCAATCGTATTTAGAAAACACAAACATGAATAAAACAGTATTGAACTTTAACTCGACTCGGTATTATTATTGCAATTGGACAGGATGGAGATACGGAGCATCGCGTAAAGAGACATAAATTTACCGACGATGATCAATATCTAACTCTATTCTGTCGGAACCTAGCGGCCTTTTTGTTATTTTTGCTGACGTTTGTTGTGAAAGATTTTCTATCTTTTATGTTATTTCGCAACGTCTCGCATGTATACAGGGTGTTCGGCCACCCCTGGGAAAAATTTTAATGGGAGATTCTATAGGTCAAAATAAGATGAAAATCAAGAATACTAATTTGTTGATGGAGGCTTCGTTAAAAATTTATTAACGTTTAAAGTTTCGGTCGTACTTAATTTTTTTCCAGAAAGTGAGTAGGATTTCGGGGGTAGGTCTATTCACCAAAAATTATTGTAATTGACCCCCGCAACCGAAAATAATTTTTCCAAAACGATTTGAAATTTTTTTTTTCCGTCGAAAAATTTCACACCTCGAATTTTTTTTTCGAAAGTAGGTAGGATTTCGACGGTATGTCTAATGAACAAAAGTGTTTCTAATTGACCCCTGCAACCGAAAATAATTTTTTTAGAATGATTTGAAATTTTTTTTTTTGCCGAAAAATTTAGGCACCTACCCCCTGTCGATTTTTCATAAAAATTCGTTTTTCATTTTTAGTAATTTTGTTTGACGCTCTATAGAAAAGTTGTCTAATACTTTTTTGTAGGTACCTATGAGCTCTACTTCAGGAAAAAGTTTCATTCAAATATATTCACTACTGTAGGAGTTATGGCTGTTTGAAAATTGGACCATTTTTATGGGGGTTTTCTCATTTTGTGGTGTCAAGGATCAACTTTTCCAATATTTTCGCAATTTCCACATATTCTCCATCAAAATACGCGTAGTTTGCTTTTTTAAATATCAAAATCGTCCAATCCGTTCAGAAGTTATGACATTTTAAAGATTTGCATGAAATTTCGGGGAAGCATTTCCGGCCAGAAATTATATTTTCGGTGAGGAATTTTTTTCTCGAAAATGCGTAGAATTTCGGGGGTATGTATAATGACCAAAAATGATTGTAATTTCCCACTGTAACTAAATATAATTTTTTTTAGTATGATTTGAAATTTTTTAATTTTGTCTAAAAGTTTCAGTACCTACTCGAATTTTTTTCTCGAAAGTGGGTAGGATTTCAGGGGTATGTGTATTCATAAAAAATGATTGTAATTCAGCCCCACAACTGAAAGTAATTTTTCCAGAACGATTTGAAATTTTTGAATTTAATTTTTAATAACTTTTTAACGAAGCCTCCGTCAATAAATTGGTATTCTTGATTTTCGTTTTATTTTGGCCTCTAAGATCCCCCATTCAAATTTTTTCCAGGGGTGGCCGAACACCCTGTATATTAAAATTGCTCCGAAGAGGATTTAAATCAGAATCATGGTTTAGTTTATATTAAAAAATGGATGTCTACTCTTTAATTAATTTATTTTCTATGCAAGGAGCAATTGCATTCGCTTCGTTTAAATTATAACTGCATTTAATTGCTATATCATTATATTCAATAATTGATTTTGTCGTCGGTAAAACATTTGTTAGAATTCCAGTGGCCGACAAAATAGGAGAAAATAAGAATTCTGGGTTTCGAGACCTCGCAAAGTTTCGCGAAAAGGGGATGTAAGTTTACAACGACGGGGGTGAGAGGGAATGACCTCTTCGCGAAGGAATTTTTTCATTTCGATTATGAAGAAAGACTTGATAGACGGTCTCACAGAAGTCTGGCGATACTTTCCAACGAGTTTGAAGTTACGCGAATGTCGCATGGTAAGGATACAAACAGGTTTTTCACGACAGGAGAAACTGCTCCTCGTCGGCGTCGATGTCTCCCATCCCACGATTCTATTATCCGTTTACATTCCACAATAAAACTATAATATTCTGTAATATGATACGAGTAGATGTGTTGTTAAATAAATAAACTATTAAGTGGGAAACATTAGTGATCGTTGAAACTCGTTTAGGAAGAAAGTAACACTGTTTACAATTTAATGCTCAGAAAATAATAGTATTTAATACCGTTAAATACTGATTCAATATAGAATATCTCGAAATCTCTAAAAGAAAATGGTTTATTTGTAAATAAGTCTTTCATTAATGAGAGTTTTTTAACTATTCTTTATTTATATATAAAATTGACCAACTCTGACAGTATATCACCACTATCCCCTCCTTTCGTCACAGTGGTGCAATCAACGAGGCTCCTGTGCAACAATCGGGGTTCCCACCTTCCCCGCGCGAGCAGCCTTACTCAGCGCTCCGATTCGTCACAATGAAGTCACAAATAAGAAGACCGACACTGTAAAAAGTGACTATGCTAATCGTTTCGCGATAAGACGACGAGTCATCTCAACTTCTGAGAAACGAACGAACGCGAGAATCCCAAGGAACGCTTGGCGAACTATTCGTCCTCGGAGCCAGCGAATCCGCGATCGAGATATAAAATACTTTCGTTAACGAACCGAAATACGAAAATATCGAGTAATTTTTTTAAACAGAGCCATAAGAATCCAACTCCCAAAATAAAACATCACCTTGCCTCGTTTTCTACATATTTAAATTTAAATATGAAATCGATCTTTGATTTGTACGAAAATTAGTACATTTAATATCAAATTGATGTTTGAATTAACCGTTCATCAATAAAAAATATTTTCAACATGAAATAATGAATTTTTTAGGAAAATTGTCAATATTTTTGCAACTGACAAGGAATATCTTTTGAGTCTCAAGTCGTCCCACGTTCGAACATATCTCAATGTTTTCAGGATACTTTCTTTTAGATAATATATAAAAATCATAACCACCTTCGTCCACATTTTTGAATTATTAAAGTTGTCGTTTTTTAATAGTTTTCTGCGCAAACCGCACTTTGATATCTTCAATGGTTAAAAAGTTATACCAAAATGTCACTAAAATTTTTGATCCGGCTGTGATAGCGCGTCGGTTACGGAGAGAGGGATTCGAGAGTCGATGAAAATCGGTAGTCGATCGATCGTCGTTTCGCGATTACGTTTGAATCGTATTACGCGAGCGACACGCATAAATCCATTGGAAACGACGTGCGTGTAGAGCGTGTACGTTACGGCCTCGCACGCTCCTGGAAAGCAACGGGGGGATCGAACTCCAAGGATAACCGGTGCTACGCGTCGATGTCCGTCCGCTTGATAGCGACCGAGAGAAAGAGATCCGGATTTCTATAGGGTGTCTTGGAATCCTGGACGTGAATTAACTCTTTTTCTCCGGCTGTTTCCCTACGCGAAGCTCTCACGAGATAACTGCACGAGTCGTGCGTTGAATGGAACTGACAAGGGGAGGTCAGGAACCGGACGAGAGCATTTTGAACCGGGATGGTAATCGTAGGGACTGATCGGTATAAACAAACTGTGCGTGCTATATGGACGCTGCACCCCTTTTACGAAGAAACGCTCGCGTATACCGTGGTGGATGCACTCCGAAGAAAAGAATCATGCGAATCTGGGACGCTCCGTATCTCGGCTAACGTCCGCAGTTACAACTAGGACCGAGACTACCCGTCGAGTTTTGCTTTCTCGGCTTGCCGTTGAATAGAACAAATGGAAATCGCTATGGAGTTTGACCAAAAATGCTGAAAGACCGGTTGCAACGTTTTATACACCGGTGGACATGATTGTGGGACACCCCATTGTCAGGATAAAGGGTTGTTGTGTCTGTACAGTGGAATTATCAGTTACACGAACATCGATTGCACTTGGCAAATTTTAAACGATTAAGCTTCCTATTTATTTATGTGTAGAAAATAACAGTAATTAATTTTTCTCTTCTTAATTTGTTACGAGAAAACATTACTTGGCTCTGGTTTGAAAAATACGAGGCACGATTTATTTAATTCGAGCGCAGTAGATTGAAATGAAACTAACTTTTTTAATTTGTTACGTTTTCATGATGTTAAAAGTAATGTTATGTGGATTGGGATAAAGGGTTGTTGTGTCTGTACAGTGGAATTATCAGTTACACGAACATCGATTGCACTTGGCAAATTTTAAACGATTAAGCTTCCTATTTATTTATGTGTAGAAAATAACAGTAATTAATTTTTCTCTTCTTAATTTGTTACGAGAAAACATTACTTGGCTCTGGTTTGAAAAATACGAGGCACGATTTATTTAATTCGAGCGCAGTAGATTGAAATGAAACTAACTTTTTTAATTTGTTACGTTTTCATGATGTTAAAAGTAATGTTATGTGGATTGGGATAAAGAGTTATTGTTGTCTGTACAGTGGAATTATCAGTTACACGAACATCGATTGCACTTGGCAAATTTTAAACGATTAAGCTTCCTATTTATTTATGTGTAGAAAATAACAGTAATTAATTTTTCTCTTCTTAATTTGTTACGAGAAAAAATTACTTGACTCTGGTTTGAAAAATACGAGGCACGATTTATTTAATTCGAGCGCAGTAGATTGAAATGAAACTAACTTTTTTAATTTGTTACGTTTTCATGATGTTAAAAGTAATGTTATGTGGATTGGGATAAAGAGTTATTGTTGTCTGTACAGTGGAATTATCAGTTACACGAACATCGATTGCACTTGGCAAATTTTAAACGATTAAGCTTCCTATTTATTTATGTGTAGAAAATAACAGTAATTAATTTTTCTCTTCTTAATTTGTTACGAGAAAACATTACTTGGCTCTGGTTTGAAAAATATGAGGCACGATTTATTTAATTCGAGCGCAGTAGATTGAAATGAAACTAACTTTTTTAATTTGTTACGTTTTCATGATGTTAAAAGTAATGTTATGTGGATTGGGATAAAGGGTTATTGTTGTCTGTACAGTGGAATTATCAGTTACACGAACATCGATTGCACTTGGCAAATTTTAAACGATTAAGCTTCCTATTTATTTATGTGTAGAAAATAACAGTAATTAATTTTTCTCTTCTTAATTTGTTACGAGAAAACATTACTTGGCTCTGGTTTGAAAAATACGAGGCACGATTTATTTAATTCGAGCGTAGTAGATTGAAGTAAAACTAACTTTTTTAATTTATTACGTTTTCATGATGTTAAAAGTAATGAAATTATGTGGATTTTTCTGTCTTTGTTAATCCGTCGCAGATTATAAATCCATAAATTTAGTAAAACTCGTATGTAACACGTTCTAAGACACGTGTAATCGTTTCTTGTCCCGGTTGCATTGCATAATTATTTCATTAATCGTTCGTTAATCCGTTGAAGATTGCATATCATTCCGTTTTTTTACCTATTTCCTTTCGTTGATAACTGTTTCTAATTTTTCCTGAACATGTCAATACGAATTTGATTATATAACGTTAGAGTGATTAATGAATTATGGACGATGCTTGTGTAACGCTAAACAAGAGTATGAAAATTACATTCACTGTATTCAAAAGAATTCGAAGTTTAACGTTAAATAATTGGATTGAACGTAATTTGTTGAAAAAATACTTCAAAATTTTAAATATCATGCTGTATCACTCAAAGGGATTTGCACAAAATATTTTTTGTACAAAATGTAGTGAGTATTGTAAGATTACTTAAAAACCAATTAATTTCTAGTAACAAATATTAGATACTAGATACATTTCATTGCAAACTTCTTCAAAATTGACCAAACATTACCAGTATACTATGCTAATTGAAATAACGAAACAAATGTTGTGTAAACGCAGGTATACGAGTGCTTTATTTCTGTATCACAGCTTTCTAAAAGTTGTATATTTAGAAAAGCGAGATCAGAGTAAGTTTGAACACGAAGATATCATTCCATTGTTTTTTGAAGACGTTTGAATACTTCTGTTGCTATTTTCATTCACTTCAAATAGATAAAACAACAGTACAAAAATACTGTTATTAGTCACTATCACAGGAAGATCTGGGGAGGAGGTATTATTCTAATCATTTGATTAAAGCTTAACACTCAGGAGGACCTCCACAGTTTATGGAAAAATCTCTTCATCATATAGTAAAATGCGGTATAAAATTCAAAATTTGTGTATTTGTGTTTTGTATATGAGAAATTTGTATTAGAATAAGTACAGACTGCTTAATTTGCAGAAATATTAGCTATGAAACAGGCTACAAGGCTTTAAACGAGCCGAAGGTCGATAATTGTACAGGTGCACTTTATATGGTATAAAGCTCTAATCCAATATATAAAATTTAACATCTGAGTAACGCGTAAAATTTTAAAAAGCCTCAATTCATCCAAGAAAAAGCAATACAATAGACCTTCGCTAATGTTCGTTACTTTTTCCTTCGATATTGCGTCACTCCCACCAATTTCTGGAATTAAATGTTCCTACAGAAGACTAACCATAGCTCCTTGAAAAACGAAGTTTTTAACAGACAAATAACAGTAAAACAATTCCCTAATACCTCCCTTGAGAACGTACATGGCAATAAATGAATACAAGAAATACGAAATAAATTATTTGTTTAACAGAAGGTTAAAGTATGTTTATTTGTGTTCGAGATAGTGGTAAAATCCAATAAAAAAAATATTATTACAGCCCCAAATTTTTGTTCGATCCGTACGAAATAAACGAAAAGCTAAGGAAAGCAGAAATAGATCGACGAGTTCCAAATCTTTTTCGTCAGTTTTGACTGGAAATTTGGTTATGGAAAATTCGTTTCACCGTGTATAAACCGCGGAGTACTTTCCAGCGAGAGGCGAAGTTGAATCGCGAATGCGACGAGGCGTTCGCATTATTGTCCTGCAAATAACATCGCGCATTGTACCTGCTCCTATGTTGCCACGTGCAACACCTGTCTCGGTGAAAGGATTGAGTACTCGTTGGCAGATATTTGCCACTGTCATACTCGCTGCCATTTCAGACAACGCCGAATATCCCCTTGTCTTCCGCCTTGGAGTGAGATGATGATTTTGCAAAACCATTCTGGCCACCTATCTTCACCGATTCTCGTAATATTCAAGCTTCCGTGGTCCCCATTCTCATAAACTTAAAATTAGAATATAGATAGTACAAGAATCCATGGCAAAAATAAAGAACGTCAATTTTAACAAATTTTTAGTTTAAAATTCATTAAAAAGTGGAGAATAATGAAGAAAAACTGTTTAAAAAAAGGGAGTATTTTGAGCCTCGACAAATCGATCAATCTGTCAATGTTTGTTATGATATGTTGTACTACGAAATATTTATTTCAATTCTGTACAATCCACAAATATTGTTTAACACGAGGAACTAGCAACTTCAGAGCAATTTTGTGGCCAATTTGTCTGTTTGTTTTGGTATGTTGTACTATGAAATATTTACTTCAATCCTATACAATTCATGAATATTGTTTAACACGAGGAACTAGCAACTTTGGAGCAATTTTGTGGTCATTTTGCCTATGTTTGTTTTGGTATGTTGTACTATGAAATATTTACTTCAATCCTATACAATTCATGAATATTGTTTAACACGAGGAACTAGCAACTTTGGAGCAATTTTGTGGTCATTTTGCCTATGTTTGTTTTGGTATGTTGTACTATGAAATATTTACTTCAATCCTGTACAATCCATGAATATTGTTTAACACGAGAAACTAGCAACTTTGAAATAATTTTGTGGTCAATTTGCCTATGTTTTTTTTGGTACATTGTACTATGAAATATTTACTTCAATCCTGTACAATCCATAAATATTGTTTAACCCTAGCAACTAGCAACTTCGAAGCAATTTTTCGGTACCATTTATGACAATCTGGTATTAATTCAGTTTGCATTGAATTCATATCGTTAAAATATGTTGTTTGATGTAATTATAAACATGCTTAGGAGATTGTAATGATACTTCCAAACCATCTTCCATGAGTTTCTGTTAGATCCTCAGATTTAGTACACAACATTAGTAATTTGCAGTTGATGATCCAGAATGTAGGCATTGGTACTTTAAAGAAACGAGGACTATAGACGCCAGTATTTATGTGTCATTTGACCTACTGGTGAAGCTAGCAAAACGTCGGAATGTCATTTCTAAAGGGTACGTCATACTAATAGTGACAAACATTATCCGTTTCTCCTCGTATCTGCACTTTCTAATAATTGTGAAATGGAATTGATGCGAAGATTGTCTTTGCTTAAGTTGCGTATAATGTATACGATAATAACTAATGCAGCAACATTTAGCGGTGCAAGTAGATATTCTAGGAATTCGTTATGTTTGTTCAAGACAATGTTCGATCCAATATGGTCGCGTTACAAGCACTAGTGGGCTTAAGGCATCTTCAAATCCAGACGGTCTTGGAAATCTTGATGGATCTCGAAGTTTTGATTGGTCTTGAAAGTCTTGGTTCGTCTCGGAACTCTTCGTCGAACTTGAATTTCTTATGGGTTTCGAAACTTTTTAATAAGATTGGAACACTTTGCTAAATAAATAAATGCATTTATGAGTCGACGAAGCATTTCATAAATTTTTATTTCGAGAAATGCAGTTGAAAGTTCAGATAGCTGTTTCAATTTTAACGAATTGTTAGATTTATTAAACATTAATTTCAAACACAGTGTTCGTGAAGTCTTTAGACACTTTTCACGAGTAAAGAATTGAACAAGTAATAAAGTAATTTATGAAATACTTAAAAATCTGTGTTCTAATTTTTCTACTATTTATAATTTAAAAAGGATAATATTAAAATATTATTTCTCTTTTTTTTTTATTTTTAAAGAATTTGAGTCAGCAAACAATAATATAATTTATTCCTAAGTTTGTAAATGAATTACTAATGATTTGCTCGTGTTTCTTAAAAAGTATTGTTGAACAATTCAGCTGTTTGTGCTATTTTTCTGTCCTAGTTGTGTACAATTTTTATTTCTCTATTCGTGACTTTCCTTCTTATAATCGAATTTAAATCCATACAGGAAGTTTACTTTATAGACGAAGTTTCCACGACGAGCCATTTTAAACTTGTTACTCCATTACGACGTAAATTTAATTTAATGTCACTGTTACGTCGAAGTTGGGTTGCGTTACGCGCCATTAGAGTTTCTATTGGTAATTCTCCAGGAACATCGTGTATTGTAAATCCTTAACACATATGGGTATATTGATTGATGCTAGTTCACGTACAGAGACAATTCACAAAAATATTCTATTATCGTGAACGAGCTACAAAATCTCAGTCCTAAGAATTCAAATAAAACAAGAAAAATTAGTAGAAAAAATGAACAGAGACATGGCTTTTTTTATCAGTCAAAACGTGTATCAGAAGGTTTTAAATCGCGTTTTATCGTACAAACATATGTGTCTAAATTGCTTTCGATTACAGTATTTTCCTCTGTCATAGATGAGAAAGCAAAGAGGGCAATCAGAATTAATATAAATTTGAATTAATGAATTTTTTACATGAAACATCACCAGTACCTTTTGCAGCGAATAGAACGAGGTAACGTTCAGTATCTCGTCTGCACCATAACCGGGGAAGTAATTGTGCTAATTACGCTATTGAATGTATCCTTTAAGCCAAGACGAACAATAGTCGATTACAAGAAAACATTGTTACTCTACGTCGCAGTAATTAGCGTAATTAGTGCCGTATTGTGCGAAATCTTCTTCTGGAAAGTCTGGGAAATGGAAGACCTATGTATTTTTAATATAAAAAGTAGTAAAAACTTTGAGGAAACATATATCTTTAAACAATTTTGTCCTATATAATCACCTTAAGACGCTATTCTAAAGATTCATTTTATTGATTTTTTAGGGACTTTTTTTACAAAAAAATGTATGAGTTTCTTAAAGTTGACATTTTGCCTACATATTTATTTATGTATTACGAATGTTCGCAATTTTTTTCAGCTAAAAATAATCAAAACTGACTGAATTTTGAATATCGATTTCCTTCACTTTTTTTGACACATGTTTTTAAAGGAACCTTGTTCAATGACATATAAATCAGTCAATTTTGATAATTTTCACTCGAAAAAAATCGTGAACAATCGTAAAACATAAATAAATATGTACGGAAAATGACGAAATTTAATAACTTGTACTTTCCTCGTAAAAAAATCCTTAAAAGGACCAAAACAACGAACTTCTGTATTTGCGTTTTCTCAGACACGCGAATAGTTTGTTTAAGATACACTCTCTGAAGAGGCAACCGAGTGCAAAGGGTTGAAAAGGGTCCACGAGTTCTTATTAGACTGCCAAGAGAAAGAAAAGTTTAAGAACTACTGGTCTAGAGTCTCCATTCGAAACGAATTGGCAGAATCCAGTGTCTGGAGCCACGGTCAACGAACCGATAGGGCTGCCATGAATGTATACCGGCTTTCACTACTGCCTTTCTAGGTCACGACACCTTGTTAGGGGCCAGAAGATCCATGTCTTCGATTGGCACGTAGCCCCAAAGTAAGAAATGCCAGCTACGGAGAGCGCTGCCAAAGCGTCATTCAGATTCTTTTAGAGCGTCTCGTTTTTACTACGGCTTCCACTTGTATGCCAGGGACACTTTATCAATCATTTGAATAGCCCGAGTATCTTTTGGCCGCGAAATAATACGATTTAAGTGATTACTGGATGCGTCATCCTGTCTAGGAAGGATAATGGAACATTTCACTGCAAGGAACCGAGACATCGAGCTAAAAGGAACAGCTCTCTTTCAGTTCTTATCGCCAACTATAAATTTGGTTCAGTGTCAGTGGAAATTACACAGAAATTCGATTTTGTATAGTTTGCATCATTTACTTGATTCATATATTTCTGTCGATCAGAGTTTGCATTACCTTTTGTACACTCTATGCTTTCAATATTAAACGCTGCATTTATTAGTTTTCAAATTCATTGAAAAATTTGATTATTGTATTTATTTAATTTTATTTTGAAAATTTTTTCTTCGTATTTATTCGATTTTGTAAATTTATTAGGCCTGCAAATTAATTCTTAAGCTGAACTGTTTCAGTACGTTGAATGCATGCTTTTTAATTGAAAAATAGACACCATTGAGGCAGAGGAATTTGTTTGGTACTTAAATAAGTCCTTTGCATTTTATTCGTCTTTGAATCTGTCGAAACTTTTAATCCTTTGGACGAACATCCTGGAAGCTCGAAATAGGTCGAGCAACAAACTGTCGTCGAATGTGACGGTGAAAATTTGACTTCGCGTCTCTGTGACGGTTCATCAGAGAATAATCATCTGACTGAATCTCGTGCTCGTCCTAACATTCGCGGCATTTTATCCACCATCGTATATTGTAATCACTGGGGTCGACCTTGATGCGTGAAAGGAAATATGGCGTCGGAGAATGCATCTGTGGTTATTGTGCGCGTATGCAGACAGCTCGTGCATGTCAAAACGTAGGCAGGTCGATCTAGACCCGTAGTTTCCTGCTGTTAGCGAACCATGGAGTTTATGGCACTCCCCGAGTCGAACGAACGGTATAAAAAGTGCCCTGCAAAACAGTCGAAATTCGCAATTACTAAGAAAAATTGTAAAACATTTACTCGACTGGATTTTTGAGAATTTATCGTGGTTTTCCATAAAGAGAATAAAATAATACGTTTCCTCGAGTACCCGTCCTTTTAATGTCTTTGGTAGAAATAATAATTGGAACAAGGACGTGTCGAAGAATGTTTTCGAATGAATTTTCTAGAAAAGCACTACTGTGAGCAATTTATACAGAATCGAAGGGAATTGCAAAGTAAAAATAACTTTTTAAAAGTGGAGCACTGTTTACCGTTTCCTCCTCCGAGCAAGAGGTCTTCTGACCTTTATGCTCTCCCTTTGGGACAGAGGAGCACCATAATCTGTGACGAAATAAGGAAAGGATCTGTTGGTTGGTGAAATAATTTAGAAGATCGCAAGATCACAATTGGAATTTCCATATTCCAACAAAATCGAATAGGGTAGCGTGAAATTAACATTACTTTGCTCTTCCCTTTGAGACGTGGAGAGCCTCGTTTTCGAATGAAACTTGCTTCTGTATTCTGGAGGATCCATAGATCTCTCGGCCACGACGAGACAGAAAAGAGAAAATCAACTTCAAAATATATTTTATATAGAATCTCGATCATTAAAGTTTTTTAAACTAGTCGATTAGAAACTCGTTTGAAGTACGAAAATTTTTCATTTATGATTATAATAAATACGTCTTACAAAATTTAATTCGAGTCGTTAAATTTTATTTCACGCAATTTCTCGCGAAATTCTGATTCTCAATTTGCAGAATAATTATAGGAGTACGGTGTAAGTAGAGTCGCCTGGTCATATTATTGGAGACCAATACGGACAAATGTAATAAAATCATAAATTATGGTTCATCAGTATCGGGTATATTGCGTGACCATCGTTAATATCATCGATCGTGTAATCTGTTTCTGAGATCAAATTACGTTCAATATTACTTCGTTGATCATGTTGTACTACTGTCTTGTAGTACACGTTTACCCTAATTTCGTCCTTCTTCATGGGAACGCACCAACAATGGAAACACGCGTTTCATTAACGTACGGGGTAATGATACTCGACCTACAATCAAACCACACGATAAACATGGCCATCTACTCGAACACAATTGAATAACTACTTTAAACAAATTACGTTTACAAGGTTTTCCTTCGTTTCCTTGAAACAGAATTTTATTCGTTTAAAATGGATGGACGTTCAGTTTCTTCTATTTTATACAAATTAATTTACAACTCTGTAGAGTCCAAATATGCAATATATATTGAGAGTCAAATTATTTGTGTTATGTACATATACGCCAGTAAATCATATTGTTATATTTTATTTCCTGAATATTGTTTTCTCATTTATGGTCATTTGCTTCTACTTCTCTATTTATTTTTCACCGTAAATCGAAACGTGGACTAACAATTCGTTCTGACTTGTTCTCGTCAGTTATTTTAAATTTAATTTTAGATTTTAATTAAATTTTAAATTTAAATTTAATTTTGTGGTCGACTCATTCTTAGTCTACGTTTTAATAATTCTGAAGACTAGTTCTCTCATTAGCTGTAATTTTGCTTTCGTTGATCGTAGAAACGTACACAGTTTTGATCCAAAGTGTCGCAATCAAAATGAGACGTCGAAGAATAATAGCATCTATAATTTATAATCGATTACTGTTTCTTTTTTCAAATTTTCTTATTTTTCGTGAGACATTTCTCGTAAAGCTTCGAGACCTGCCAGATGGTTGTAAACTTACTCATCGATCGATTCACGGACCAAGTTCCAGCAAAAGAAAGTTGTAAGTGGGAGACATCGAACAGAGCGTGCTGTACGAGCCGACTCAATGATTCATATCGGTTCTTCATATCATGCTCGTCTTTCTTCTCTCGATCTGCTCACTCGTAGTTATTGGAATCTTCTTTTATTTTTTTCTTGATGTTTAAGTAGCTATTTTTTATTTCGACTATTTTTTAATCTACTTCGACGTTTACGATAGCTCTTAGATCGATGGGGAAGGCTCTGAGGAAAGGGTTAATTCCTCTCTTCGAGCGAAAAAGTATCACGAATCGATTATGGTTAAATTTTATATTTATTTTTGTACATAGTTTAATATCTAAAAGGAGAATGTCATGGCGATGCATTCCTGTCGAATCACCCGGTATAAGCTGAAATCTGTAACGCAAACTGGGGTCACCGAGAATTGAATAGCGTCTGAGCGTAATTTAATTGACGAAATCAGTCTGTATAGTCGGCGGAGCAAATATAGCGACGTGCTCGAGACACAATCGAGAGAGGTATCCGATACAAAGATACGATTCATTATTACGTTTTGCATTCTCGGTTTACGAAACAAAAATTATCTTCAACGAATCCACGAGGAATTACGTGTAATTAACCAACTAATTACATACAATTTTCACTATCGATTTGTAAAAACGAAACGAATCAACAGTAAAATAACATTTTGATTCTCTTCAGATATTTTACTATGATATACATAAATAAATAAACCAATTGCTCATAAAATAAACTAATAAACTTGAACTAACTTAAAGTGAATATAGTTCAAAATTTTTTTTTGTTTGGTTCGAGAAAAACGCGTTCAAAGTTTTCAATGATTTTAATAAAAACGAAGAAAGAATAGATTTTCTCAAGTTACTGTTTCAAGGTACCGCCTTGGAAGCAATAAATTATTACGCCTAGCATTTTTCTCGGTCCATTAAATAATTCTTTTTTTTCTTTCGAGAGCTTGAAAATTCCCATCGACACGTGTTTGGGGGTCCTACTTTGAGGAACGCTGCTCGAACGTATTGCTAAGCCTATTACTACGCTAAGCAAATAGTTGAGTAATCCGATTGCGTCGAGAGTGCTTACTTTCGCACGTTTTAACCATTAACGGGTCCTCCTACGATGACAATCGAATAAAAAAAGAAGCGTCCTGTTATTATTGTAGCACGGGTATCGTTTCATAAGCGTTAGCCAGAAGTGGTGGATACAGCTGCATAATCTATTGTTGTTCCACGAACGTGGACCTATCGTCGCAAAAGCGGATCGACGCGATAATATATTTGCTTGTTCTTCGAATGCGTTTCTGCGAACCGCGCTCGAGATAGGATCAAATATCGTCGAGTAATCTTGGGAACATTTGCGCGCGGTTAGATGCTGTTTACAGTCGTTGATTTTATTGGCGAACGCAGCCATACTTCTGTGTACCGGTCCGATCGAACCGGAAGCCGCCATTGTTGGTCGTTAACGGTTCCACAAAGTTAAATCGTTTTATGGCACTTTTGAAAATTGCGTTCGATAAATAGTGTCGGTAAACGTGCACGGATCAATGGAGACGATAACAATTATTTGTCGATGTAGAACGAATGAAAATGTTGGATTTATTCGTAAACAAGCTTTTCTTCGCTCGGTAAAATTTGTTCCAAACTGTTTATAGATTCTTTATGGGGGTTGAAACGTTTGAAAGTCTTGAACATTTTATATAAATTCGTGAAGGTTATTAATCTTGAACTTCAAAGCATAGGAACTTCAAAGCAAAATACGAGAATTTTAAGCAAACAAATAGTTGAATCGAGTTACAAAAATGGACTACCACTGTATAGTGTTTATATATTTCTCATAAATGACTAACGATAAGCTCTGAAAATTTAAAAGGAATATAACGCAAGTTTACTGATATATAAGTGGCACAACAATTATTATAAATTATATTTAATGTTTGATTATTTATACAAAAATAATTTAGAAACTTTCCCCAAGATTTAATCCACAGAGCTGTTTCCCTGATTTGAAAATAATAAGAATCTAGTATAAGGTTAACCTCGAATTTCTATTGCAGTTAATAACAATTTTATTTATTCGCGCATCATGCGCGATTCCAGGAGAATTTTAATCGTTCTAATTTTATTTATTCATCGTGGGAATTCCAATTATTTCTGTATTAATTTGACTTACGGACCTTTTGAAATTAATAGCAGCTCATAAAATGCTCCAAAGTGTGTTTCGATCAGCAGAAGCGTGACTTTCAGGACGATTCGACTCAAGATTTATTTCACAAATAAGTTTCCTTGATACGATATCGTAGAAACAATAATTCTAACGTCAGGTTGAAAGTAGAATTTCTATTTTAATTAATAACATCCCCATAGCCACGATTCCACGATTTTAATTATTTAAAATTCTATTTCCGATACTTCGATTGTTTCTGCGATTCGATTTGCAGATTCGTCGGAATCAGCAATTCGTGAAACGCTTGAAACGCGTGTGCAGGTTTCGAAGCACGGCTGTGGATGGCCCAAACTCGGTGCTCCGCTCAAGTACGAACCCTCAGGGGTGCCGATTTAGGAGGGTAGACGTCCCGTACTAGGGGAGAATTCGAAGAGGGTTCTGATATAAAAGATTCTTTGGGAACCGAGGCCAAGATTCGATCACAGGTTCTTTGTAAAACCACGCAACGCGCCGAGGCCGTTGCCAGACACTGGCTTCCACCATTTTTCTCAAAGTCTCATCGGAGAAATCTGTAACAGAGTCCTCTGGGAATAATCGGAGATTTAACGAACAAATCTACGCACACTACGAAAAGACACAATATTCGCAGCGAGGAAATGTAATCGAAGAAAATCAACCCTTCGAGCAGAAATGACGAGTTGTTTAATGTTTACGTCGATCTGGAAGTTGACTATTGCAGAGAAAATTAGAGTAAAGGCTGGAAAAGCTATTACAAAGTTGTTTTCTTGACAGTCTAATTTAGTTTATTCATTTATTATACGGGTAAACATTCATTGGTGTATCGAGAGAAAATATAATGATATTTTTACAGTCGAGGAAGAGAACAATTGCGTAGTATATAATATTGAAATATGCAGTTTTGTTGAAACTTAGTCGTAAAAATTCGTAGACCTATTTTTCGACGAGAGTAATGCAACTGCAATTGTTTATTTCGTTTCGTTGTTCGATGCTTTATGCACTTCTTGAGAATTCACCATTGGCAGGCGATACGTCGCGATCGATCGGTAACGATCCAAGAACCAAGAACCCTTTAAGTAGCACTGCCCTAGAATACTAGATTTACTCTCTCACGCTACGATCCAGGGGCGAATCTACCCTGAAACTAACGAGGCTTCAGCTTTGGGAAAAATAGGTATCATTTTTTATAACTCTTATCAAACTTACTCGAATCATCTTTCTTTTCATTCTGCATACTTACAGAGTCGAGGTGACAAAATTAAAATCGTTTCTACGAATTTGTTTATTTGTACAATAACAGAAAATAATCATTGAACTAAATGCTATTCAGTTTAATACGAGCCATTCAAATAGCACTAAAATAATACCATCTTCCATTTGAAAAAATTCTATTTAAATTTTAAAACATTACTTGGTTGATTTAAATAAAAAATTGCTTCTTAGCAATGGCACTTGTATCATTTTAGTCTGTTTACATACTTTATACTGAAAAATTAAAATCCTTTTTACAAATTTGTTTAGGGAAAATTTTGAATGAGTATGTGTAATAAAAAGAAAAGATTGAAGTAAATGTTATTCAGTTTAATACAATCTGTCCAAATAGCATTATAATAATGCCATCTTCCATTTGAAAAAATCCTATTTAATATTAACTACCTGGTTCAGTAAAAATATAAAAATTAAAATCGTTTCTGTGAATTTATTTAGGAAAAATCTTGAGTGAGTATGTGTAATAAAAAAAAAAAATGATTGAAGTAAATGTTATTCAGGTTAATACGAGCTATCCAAATAGCATTAAAATAATACCATCTTCCATTTGAAAAAATCTGGAAACCCTCTTTTGCCTTCCAACGATCGCCTCAAAAGAATTTGTTACAAGGACCACCTGGTCCATTTAATTAAAAAATTGTTTTCCCACGTAATAGCTTGCAACACCTTATTTCAACGCTTTTTATTAAAAGTGCTTGCATCGGTTTAATCTGTTCAGAAACATTGCACTGTTAACATTGTACGTATCCACGTCCATAAATGCGATTATACTTATGGACGATAGTACATACGTTTTTGCGTTCGATTTTCCAAGCTTGAACGTCTAAATTGTTAAACGTGCCATGCACTCTACGATTCTCAGAATGGAATGCCTTAACTGGTTTAATACTTTAGTCGTATTACGTAATCGTCGAATCGAGAAGAGAACTGGTAAAGAGTAATAATATATTAACAATACGTTTTATTTGCAGGTTCCCCTTGTATGCAAATAATGTAATGTATAAACAGAGGGAATTACATGTAATTAATAAACAAAATAGCAAAAATCTACAAAAAGTAAGTTGCAATAATCTTACTCTTTTATTCAAACTACACAAAATGGCATAAAAGGGAGTAACGAAGCATAAACATGTTTTTATAATTTAATTTAAACATTTGCTCGTTACAAAATATTTCAGACAGGGAATACGTCTCTTAAACTAATTAGTTTCAGCACCCAATAAGTTTAGATCAGCCGTTGCAGTGATTATTTATCTTTCAACATGTTTTCCATCATCCACTCGTTTCTCGATTATCAACGAACCTGTCATTGTTACGATAAATTTATTTTAGTCGATCCTATTACATTTCAAAGATTCATTTATTCGTGGATACCAAACGTTCTCCATTTTTATATCGTTTAAATTTTAGTTCTCGAGATTTAAAAAAAGAAAAACAGTTTACTCCATCAAACGATCAAACTTTGATCCACCAGTGAAATATTTCATTTTTTCAGTTTTTATTCGGATAAGAGTTTAAACGACTTGATTTCGTTTCGTGTGGAAGCAATTACTTCTTTTCTTTTTTTCTTATTTTTTCAGAAGCGTGAGAGGTCACCGGGGAAAAGAATGGACCGACTCCGGCGGAGTTTTCGAGATAGCTTTCGACGGCGTAAAGATTCCCACGTACCAGAATCGAGTAAACCCCATCAATGGCAAGCAGACGAGACAGCAGTCCGTTCGGCTACATGCGCTTTTCACGTAAAGGTACAGAATTCAATACTTCGCGCGCTTATCGTATAAACGCAATGGAATGTCGATTATCTGGGCTAGGAAATGTCTCAAACAGAAAATAAAATTACAAATATTATTCCATAAAGGGAGTATTGCTGTCTAGGCTGTCATTTCTTCGGCCTTTTTTTGTAATTTTTTTTTTTAACGACAGGTAGGTTGTTTTGTAGTGACATTTTGCAGATATATTTATTCGTCTTATAGGTATGTACAGTATTTTTTTCATCAAAAAATATTAAAAATTGCGAGAGTTATAGCTTCTTGTTTAAAAAAACGCATTTAAACTGGCTTACATGATATTTCAAGATCTAGCAGACCGATTGACTTCAAATTTGGAGAGAATATCCAGCAGACACGCCTTTATCGCTGGAACTAGAGATTTAAAAAAATATTGAGTTTTACTATTTTTTTTGATACGCTAAAGACAAAAGAACGATTAACAAATAGAAATTCGAAACTTAAAGCGTCGCCATTTTTTTATTTATCAGGATTTTTGCTTCTCCCTAGTTCTTACTATAACTACAACCTCCCTCATGAAGATACTTTAACCCCCTCCGTTTCAAATTATCTGGAATCCTGGAAGCCATTGGAGCACCTTTTTCAAAAGAGCCATTAAATAAGAAGTTATAATTCCCACGATTTTTAATATTTTTCCATGAAAATAATATTGTACATACTTATGAGATGAATAAATATATCTACGAAGTCTCAGTACAAAACAGCCTACCTATCATTAAAAAAAAAATCACAAAAAGGGCCGTGAAACTGATAGTCTAGACAGCAATACCTCCTTAACATTGTACAGGTCACTGACTCCGATCTGGAGTCAAATATATAAATTAAGCGTCAAAACATTTAGATTTGGTTCGACTTGTCGATTTCTTTGTTAATTGTACTTTTTTAAATTATATTTCGATGTTCGAAGACTTGAAAATTAGAATATAAGTCAAAGAGTACAAACATATTAATTAATCATCAAGGTATTTTGCCTTCCTTCGATAAAATATCAACTTGTCTATTAATTATATTTTTTAAAATCGATATTAGACGATTTAAAAAAATTGTAGCCTCTTAAAGAATATAAATTGAATATTTTCGCTGGACCACCGTTTCATACGAACGAGAGGGGCTGTAATCGGTTAATTTCGACCGATAAATTTTTAATCGTATTGGGTTAATTGGAAAAACTGTCTCCACGCCTCGTGCAAGAATTTCTGTACCCGCGTCCGACTAATTAAGAGTCGGATGATTAACGTCCCGTAAATTTGGACGTTGGAATAATTGGCACGCGGGTAGTCCAGCACCGGATAATTGGCGTTCAGGGCTAGTGTATCAATTTTCCACTAATAATCTTTCCAAATTGAAACAGACCACGTATATATTTTCGAAGCACCTCCGTACGTTCTCGATTTCACTCGCCACGTGACAAGATTCAAACTGTTTAATAAAGAAATTTTATTGGTGTAGTTGAAGACACACTGGAAATTAAGCTTCCAAGACTTATATTTATCAAGCTTCACACACTATTGATCGTCTAACACAATCAATCTGACCTGTGCAGTACCTGGGATGTGTTGAGGTGTTCGAGTCGAGGGGCATGCAAGTATGCGAGGAAGCCTTGAAAGTACTTAGAGTAAGTGGCAAACAACGTTTCGTTATATTTTTTCACCGTGCAGTACAATTGTTAATGGAAGGCAGATATTTAATTTGTTTGTCCCGCGACGAATTAATAGAACTCGAGACGGCGACCGGTTCGCGCGGTGTTACACGTATCCGGGGACGGTTTGCGGGTCGTCGAAGACGAGACGAAAGGACTGATCGTCGATCAAACGATCGAGAAAGTTTCGTTCTGCGCCCCGGATAGAAATCACGAGAAAGGATTCAGTTACATCTGCAGGGACGGGACGACCAGGCGGTGGATGTGCCACGGATTTTTAGCGGCGAAAGAATCGGTAAGGAAAAATTCGAAAACTCTAATATTAGTTCTACGCAGTTTCATCATTAACCGAACGTACAAATATCTATTTAAATATAAAAATATTTCTGCATTTATGGGAGTCAAATTTATTGACATTAAACAAAATATTAAACAGGTTAAATAATATCCTCACCATGCATAAAAAGCTAAGCAAAAGGACGGTTTTGAACTCACCTAACCGCAAAGAGTCAATTCGTTTGAATTTAAGTCGAGGGACTATTTATTCAAGACGATTTGATGATCGATTTCCTTCAAACAGTTCTGTACGCTGGCTTTGTAGACCAAAGTGAGGCACAGAAAGGTGTTAGGAATATTATTGTAAGGGATTATATAACAACTTAAATGAATTGTGAACAGAAGTCTTTAAGTTCCAAAAAATATTTAACTCTAGTCTTTCTCAGAGAAAACAAATACGTCGATGTCCAGATGGTTTTAAATGATTTTCAAACTTTCTGGAAGTCCATAAAAAAGGAGAAAATTAATTTAAATGATAAAATGTTTCCAGTTATCCCTATTTATCCATATTTTACCCCTCGGTTTACGCTTCTGAAATCGCGAGGCTCGCGGTTTGGAAAACATTGGTCTAAACATAGATTAAAATGCGAATAAACGAAGGGAATGTTTTCTTTTACTCTTTCCAGGGTGAACGTTTGAGTCACGCAGTGGGCTGTGCTTTTGCTGCGTGTCTGGAAAGGAAACAGCGAAGGGACAAGGAATGCGGCGTGACGATGACATTTGACTCGAAGACCTCGACGTTCACGAGGAGCGGCAGTTTTAGGCAACCGAGTCTCACCGAACGATTGCAGGATTCGCGAGAACGTGCTGTTGGTCAGCCATTTTTCTTTCACGCGAATTATTAAATTCTTAACAAATTAATAACATCGTCTGTGATCGGTTTTTGATTTGTGTTTCGAACTTATAATGCTTCTTTCAAATATTTACAACGAACCCTAATGTACCACGTTGAAACCGAAAAAGTTTTCCGTTTAATATCTTTCGTGAAAGTTTTCAAATCGAAGCTGTTATGTTTTTTAATTGTAGATGAAATTGTCTTCTGGTAAGTGTGTATCCTCTTCTTGCAGATGTGCCCCCGGTGAAGCAGGTGTACAACCCCTTTGCGATTGAGAGACCACACGCTACCCCCTCGATGTTAGAACGGCAAGGTTCCTTCCGCGGTTTTACGCAACTGAATCAAGCATCTCCGTTCAAGAGACAGCTCAGTTTACGGATCAATGATCTTCCTAGCAACCTCGAACGCACACGTAGCCACAGTCTTGAGCCGACGGACTTGTCGCGATTGCCATCTGCTATGTCTCACAACGTACCTTTGAAACCGCCAGGTAAATGTTATAATTATCCGTCGCGACGCAGGAGCAATTTCGTTGGGCACAGTCTCCAATCTATACTTTTGAACGCGCATTTCATAGTGTGTCGTGTAACGAAAATATTGAGACACTCGACAATCGCAACAGGCTTTGTAAGTTGCGTTCGAAGACTACCGTACTGCCCAAGGTTACGTTAGAAAAATTATATACGAAACAAACCTTATGAAAAATCCTGAAACGTACGATTGTTTAAATCTCGAGACATCAGACTTCAGTTTTCGTTTAAGATATGTAACAATATTTCTACTTTGATAAAGAGAATCATAGCTACAGAGCAAGTATAATTTCCTTCTTATTTCGATAATAACATACGAATTCTCGAATAGTCGAAGGTTATTCTCGATATCGAAAGCAATCGAGGAGCTCAAATTGAACGAATACCAAATTTTGATTATGTTCTGAGCCGGTTTGGACATCGAATAATGTGCTTCTTCGTTTTTGCAACAGAATTCGAAGGATATGACGAAGGTCATTATTCCCCCACTCTCTTAATTGTCCATATTGCCTGCCCCTCCTTCGATGTTCTTGGATTATGCTAGTTTCACGCACATGTTCAACTGTACATGTACATACTTACATTGAGAAAGTAACGAGACTGAATTCTCTCTAACTTTGCAAATATTTTCTACCTTTTCTCGAAACTAAAATTAAAAGACCTAACGTAAACAAAGAGAAAATGTAAAACTTGTCCGAGTAAGAAATCGTTTCCTATACAGGATGTGGGGCCACCCCTGGGAAAAATTTTAATGGGAGATTCCAGAGATCAAAATAAAACGAAAATCAAGTATAGTAATTTGTTGATGGAGGCTTCGTTAAAAAGTTATTAACGTTTAAAGTTCCGCTCGTACTGAATTTTTTTCTCGAAAATGCGTAGGATTTTGGGGGTATATCTATTCACCAAAAATGATTGCAATCGACCCCTGCAACTGAAAATAATTTTTTTTGAACGATTCGAAATGTTTTAATTTTGTCGCAAAATTTCACATATTCTCGAATTTTTTTCTCGAAAGTACGAAGGATTTCGGAAGTATGTGTATTGACCAAAAATAGTTACAATTGACTCCCCTAGCTAAAAATATTTTTTTTAGAACGATTCGAAATTTTTTTATTTCGCCAAAAAATTTAGGCAGCTACCCCCTGTCGATTTTTCTTAAAAATTGGTTTCTGATTTTTAGTAATTTTGTTTGACGTCCTATAGAAAAGTTGTCTAATACTTTTTTGTAGGTACCCATGAGTACTAGTTGAGAAAAAAGTTTCATTGGAATATGTTCACTATTGTAGGAGTTATGGGTGTTTGAAAATTGGACCATTTTTATTTGGTTTTTCTCATTTTGCGGGGTCAAGGATCAACTTTTCGAATATTTTTGCAATTTCTACATATTCTCCATCAAAATACGCGTAGTTTGCTTTTTTAAACATCAAAATCGTCCAATCCGTTCAGGAGTTATGACGTTTTAAAGATACGCATGAAATTTCGAGGAAACATTTCTGGCTAGAAATTATATTTTCGATAAGGAATTTTTTTCTCGAAAATGGTTAAGATTTCGGGGGTATGTCTATTTACCAAAAATGCTTATAATTAACCCCTGCAACTAAATATAATTTTTTTAATATGATTTGAAATTTTTTAATTTCGTCTAAAAATTTCAGTACCTACTCGAATTTTTTTCTCGAAAGTGGGTAGGATTTCAGGGGTATGTGTATTCACCAAAAATTATTGTAATTGAGCCCCGCAACTGAAAATAATTTTTTCAGAATGATTTGAAATTTTTTAATTTAATTTTTTAATAATTTTTTAATGAAGCCTCAGTTAAGAAATTGATATTCTTGATTTTCGTCTTACTTTCTAGAATCTCCCATTTAAATTTTTCCCAGGGGTGGTTGAACAGCCTGTATATCGTTCTCAGTCTTATTACATTTCTTGTCAGAGTACATACACTCGCACAGAATCGGTCAAATAAAAATTTTAGATTCACTCTAAAATTAAATTCGGATCTTTAACTGAATGTTTTAAAAAATTATGAATTCTAATTTACGTACGTCTACGCAAACGAAAGTTAGTTTAGGAATGAATCTAAAATTTGTATTAATAGCGAATAAATTTTGCCCGATTCTGCATCAACACAGTTAAATGGGTCAAAGGAGTTGCAGAAAGGACAGAAATAGAAGGACGATGTTATCCATGATAGTGGTGGCGTAGTTGGATGTTTCATGTAGTTGTATTTCGATGTTCTCGATTTAGGGGGTTCGTTTCTGCGCTTCAGATTTTCTGTTCATCGAATTCTTCACTTATACATACTCATTCGATATAAACACGTGCCCACGTATCGTGCAGCATGAGTTTTATAGTTTCTAGCACCAGTTCGAAGCATCAGATTTAGTGTGTTAATTGTCATTTATCATCATTATTGATATTAAAGTTTTCTTCTTGCTTTACAGTTAGCCCAATACCCGAGATATCGCCCGGGGGTCAAGACAGCGTTTCGGCGATGTGTCAACAGCTTTCCAGAGGTCTTTCCCTTCTTTCGAGCTGCGACGATTTTGGGCCTATGCCTATCCACAGCAGCGCGAGCTCGGTCGCTAAACAACTCTTCACGAACACCAACAATACTTCACCAGGTAGGGTCATTCTTCAATAGATCGGAATCTCCATTGTCGAAACCAATAGAAATAACGAATAAAAATGTTAAATCCGTTCGTAAACTAGCTTTCGTCTATCCCATTGCTAGTTTGAAAAGGATAGTTTGTATATTATACGTAAGAAAGGATATAAATGTATCGTGCTTTGTTACAGTGAGAAGCAGCAATTCGTCGGAGGAGATGAAGTTACAGAACGGGCCGAGTCTCAACAATAACAACAACAATAATAACAATAACGACAAGAACAATGATCTCAGCAATTTGAACCACATTGCACCGATTTGGAAAGAGTCTCCGTCGCCCGTGTTGGCTTCGAATCATAGACTTACGCCGATCCTAAATAGAACTACTAACCTAAGCCCTATCCTTTCAAGAACAAGTGCTACCACTCCGATCGTAATGAGTACCCCGGCACATACCACTGCCGTTGGTGTATTTGGAACTCCACCGTCGGCCAGTCCTGCCTTTAGTACAGCATCCACATCCTCCTTGGGGAACACGTCTACGTCGGCTGTGAACAGGTCGCCGGCTCCAGTGAATTCTGTGGCGACTCCGAAAACAACGTCCCCAACCACCAGCGTAGCATCCTCTTCTCCCACTTTGTCCAGTAGCGTAGCTACTAACCAAATCAATCAAACTCCAGCTGCAAACGCGATTTCCAACACAGAGGTAAACCTTTTCTACACTTATCGCATCTGACTTCTGAAACACTGCAGAGATGGATTCTAAACAAGAAAACAAAATTTCTTCTTGAACACATTGTACCTATTTACTTTCGTAACTTAGTAAAATATTTATGTAAATGGTAATACTAAACGTGCATGAGTACTTTAATAATATTAGTGAATTAGTAATTGTCATCAGGTAGAAGATAAAACGCTCTTGAAAACAAATTTTCTTTCATATCGATACCGTAGTTAATTCCAGAGAAAACAGTTATTTACGAAAAAATGACATGGTAATTATGCAAACATACTCTATACAAATTAAATTCATTTTCAATTAAATAAACAATTTATGGTCCAGTTTTATCGTACACCAGTCGTGTAATCAATAGGAATAGCTGAAACTTGTTTGGGTATGTAGAGTCAAAGTAAATTGCAAAATAAACATAGAAGATGGAATAAATTATAGTAGTTGGCATAGTCATTAAATAGAGGATGAAATGCCCTTTAAAATGAGCGTTTGTACGAGTCGATAGCTCTATTAGTTCCAAAGATATAGCGATTTTAGTTTCGCGTCGATGCGGTGGCTAGTTACGGAGATACGAGAGATCGAAGCGTTTGTTTACGTTTCATTAAGATGAATGAGCTCGCGCGCTTGAAAATAGTAAACAGTGCGTAGTAAATTCTTGGAAATACTACGCCGAAGCTAGGTCACACGATCGCGAGTCACGTACGAAAAAGAGAGGTCCGGCGCGACGCGTCAGACGAAGACAGAGATAGTCGAATTAAGAAAAATTACCTTTTACATAAATTACGATATCTCGAAAACGAAAAGTCCGATCGACAAAAACCAAAAGCCATTTTAAAGGGGAGGCTTTGCCGCTGCTAACAGTGGCTTAATAATTAATAAAACACTAGTAGTTTCGGAACTGCACGCGTCTAAAGTTTTAGTATTTTTAATACGCGTGAATAGGCTATTATACGCGAGCCGGACAGTGAGACAGTCGAGTCAAATAAAATTACCTTTTACATAAATTACGATATCTCGAAAATGGAAAGTCGGATCGACAAAAACCAAAAGCCATTTTAAAGGGGAGGCCTTGCCGCTTCTAACAGTGGTTCAATTATAAATAAAACACTAGTAGTTTCGGAACTGCGCGCGTCTGAAGTTTAACTATTTTTAATACGCGTTGTTAGACTGTTCCAAGACAGTGGAAACTGAAGATACTCTCCTTTTATCTTTGCTATATATTTGTTATTTATATTGGAAGCTAACCAGAATTTGATACCGAATTTTGTCCAGTTTTTTTACAAAAAAATATAAATCATTCAACCGGTCAGATGATCGGTCAAGACAGACTACATATTTTTCTCAGAAAACAAACAATAGGAATAGATGTGAATATTGTAAAATGTATTGCACGTATACTATAAGAAATGTCGTGAAGTTAAATGGCGCTAAAATAATATTGTATGTTAGAAATTGTAAACGAAATTTTAAAAACTGTCATTTGACCGATCGCGGTAGGTTTAGTGTCAAGAACTTGTAACGAATCAGACTCGTCGTTGTACAGTAACGAGTTAAAATACAAGATTGAACATCAAATACTGTGCTACTTCAACTATTCTCAAAGCTTCTCTTTGAAAAAAATTATTCCGCCACAGAACTCGCTAACGCGCGTTTATATAAACTTTCGTTATTGTTTTTTTGCATAGAATCCATCTCGATAAACAACAGAATACCATATTTTGTGAATTCCTCCCTCAACGAGGTTGTTTGGTGTGTAGTCTTTGAGCAAATTATACAATATAATGTGTCTCTCGATAAAGAAATGGTTTAATCAGAAGCGTGGCACGTAGCACCACGTTCGTTACAGCAACCAATCATTTAGTTCTACATAGGATATTTGTGTGAAGCTTTTGAATCAAACCAGTCGTTGTTGTTTCAGGTACAGCCAGTTGCGACGACAGCAGCGTTGCCGAAACCAGAGCAATGGCTGGGCAGTATAACCGGAGCGGTACCGTCATCAGTGCAATCTCCTTCACAGGGTCAGACCAGTCCTCGACGAGCGCCCCCGCTTCACGCAAGGGCCCTTTCTCTCGGTTCGGCGGCGATGGGCCAAGCGAGCAGGACTGGTCCATCCGATCCCTTCGACGCCGAGTGGGCGGAAATCGCGGCGAGGAACCTACGACAGTCCAGCACCACGAATCCTTTCATAATGCCAAACGCGACGCAAGCGTTTCAGGTGCAATTGTAGCGCCAGGAGATGATAAACAGCGTCGCCAAGTACTTCCGTTCGAACACATAGTGACGGTTACGCGTCCATTTCCATTTCGACGTCTCGCGTGACCGGAACCGTTGAGCGCGCGGAGTCTTCGGGCGGATCGCGAGAGGATTCGTCCCCGAGAGTGATCTACGTTCTCGTTCCGGTCGGGTGACACGGTAGATCGCTGAGCAAGAAGCCTCGCGAGGAGGAACGAGGATGAGCATCGATCTCGACGAGATGTCTAGTAGCAATGACGATGGGGAGCGAATCAGCACAAAACACGTACCCGCAACGTTCTTTAGATGAGTAGTTTACGCACACAGCCTCTCGATGACCTCAAATTAAATGTAAACGCGAATTATTAGAAACGCAAGAAGGGACCACGCGTTGGTCACCGATCGATGTTCGGTGGATCCGTTTGTCGCGTATAGAAAGCGATAGGCGGTTGTCGCCGGGTTAAAAATGTACGCGACGATGTTCGTCGATCGGTCGGGGATAATGTTTCAACTGTCGACGCACTTAATTGCGGACGAAACTAGACGTCGCTGGTATCGATAACATATCTAAATGTCTATCACAAGGTGTACAATAATCTTGAATAGTTTAGGCTCAAAACGATTAACGTCTTTCTGCATGATGCAAAATTACACGCACCGCAAGATTATGCTGCACCAAACATGTTTCGAGATAACGTGAAAAAGTAAAAAAATTGAAAAAAAGTTGTAAAGTAGCTTAGTCCCGGCTATGTGGCGAGAAATATTTTTGTTTAGAGCGGCGACGGCCGAGACGGGGGTATGAATGATAATTCTTGTTTGTCTTGCTCGCCCTCGAGTACAAGGAATTGACGAGTTCCGTTGACGAAGATGGAGAGGATAGACGAACCGGGCGGGGTTAGCTAGAGAAAGAGAGATCGATCAGCGCACGTGAATGGCTCAAAATATCATGGAAGACTGTGATATATGTACATCGAAGTGGCCAGTACTTAATGCGGGAGCGGAATCGAACGGCTGTTGTGAATGTTTCTACGGATGGCGCCATTTAACGGCTGGTAGGTTGCGTTTCGTGAGCTTGGGTAACGCAACGTCTATCATTCCCTAGCCGACAGAATACATAAAAATCTACACGACAACTAGTTACTTAAGTAAATATTAGATGTTGAAGTTTCTAGAACCAGTACGTTCCACGCTATCGTTGTCTAATATCGTGTGTACTAACGAATCGCATTTATCATAACTTGGGATACGATGACGCGCAGGCAGACAGTCAAGTGCTCGTTGAACGATTTGATTCGCGCGACTACGATACAAAAGGTGCTTCCGTTTAAGGACAAAACGATATTCCCTAGCTAAAACGAGATCAACGATATAACGGCGTCGAGTTACGACAGAAACTATGCATGTTATTGATTGTTATATCGCTCGTTGAATCCTAAAAGTGAGAGCGGTGCAAGTCGATTTTGTCTCGCTCTGAGAAATTAGCGTTCGCCATTTGATACAAGAATTGCTCGTCTTATGTCACTCTCATTCTCAGAAGCTCGAACGAGTACGAAGATCACAGCGGAGACTCGTGAACGCTCCCCATGTCCTATGTAGCGACTAGAGATTAATATCGCGTTTGAAAGCTTCTCTCTTTCGGTTAGCTGTACTTTCAGTTTTCGCGAATTAGCTAAAGAATTAACACAGATCACGGGGCAGATTTCCAATCGCGGAGTTCCTTAATCGACGCAAATTCAAAATTTCTAATTTGCGTCTGAAACTAATGGGATTTTCGTTAAGAAACAGTAGTCACTTTTATTAAAAAAATAAATTTGATCGAACATTATATTAAACCATTTTGATCCACAACTTTATAATCCCATTAGAACTTGTATTTTTTTACATGTCAGAGATATACGTTTTGCAGGCCTCCAGGAAACCAAAGTTTCTAGAGATCGAAACAATTGGCAATTTTAAGTTTATCAAGTCGGAGTAGTGAAATTGGTTAGCGAAAGGAACTCTCTAAACGGGTCCTGGAATAGTGTTTACGCGATGCAAGAACCTGCTACAGTTTTCTAGACAACTTCTTATCCACTGCTAGCGTGTAGAAAAGGGAGTATCGAGCTCGCAAAAGGAACCAGCGTTATAGATTGGTTCATTGATCGAATGTTCTCCTCGTCTTTGTTCTTTGTTCCTTCGGTGGGGGAAGTGATAACTCGTAATTCGAGCAGAATGTTCTTGTTAACTTTGGGAAGTCCACCCTCTTGTTCCAATTGTTTTGTCCGTGTACACAGACTATCCTTGCTTACAGGCTTCGATCCACGGTTGACCATTATTGTTCCATCCGTCGAACGTTTATTGTTAACAACAAATGCCAGACCTCGACGGTGATAGCAGTGGAGTAGAACGATTTCGTCAAAGACAAAAAGAGGGTACGTGTTCGATCGTTATATCGACGACTCGTGTGTGTGCGTTGTACATAAATTAGTTATTTAAATTGATGATGCGAGAAATGGAGAACGAGAGAGAAAGAGTATGCGTGCAAAGTAATTGTTCAGTGAGCCGACGATACCGCGATGCAACAGAATAAAAAGCGTTCTTCGTTGTCGAGGTTTTTAATAAGTTGTAATAGTAAGTTACCTTGTAAATAGTTCGGTAGCGTTTATCAGCACAAAAAATATTGTTGCTTCCACGTTCGGTGATAGCTACTTTCTGAGGATGATTCTACGTCAGCCGATGATGGAAACGCGCGAACGGACGCTCGTTACACCGGAAATTCACCGATATCGTTCACGATCGTTTGGCGAGGTTCGGACTCTCGGATCGTTCGAGTCGTCTTCTGTCCGTCCTGTAAATTAAAAAAAGCAACCGAAGCGAGAAACGAATCACCGACAGGCAAAATGAACGAACGCAGGGGGGAAACGAAACGCTTATCGAGGTAGCGCAACCGCGATCGTCGTGTACTTATTGCGAGAAATTGTAAGAAGAAAAACAGTTGGTTGATCGATGTACTTAAAATATTAACGTGACGCGGCTTGGTTTCTTTCTTTTATTTTTCATTGGCGACGAACGCGAAATCGATGGCGTGGACGTCGACGGATTCTTCGAGCTCTCTCGAACAGAGAAACTGGAAACTGAAAGTGCGTATACAGTGCAGTACAGTGATTCGTTGTGTAACATTATCACCATAAGTACTTATTTTTTTTCCTTCCTTTTACATCATTTTTTTTTCTTTTTTTTTTTGTCTATCGACGTACGCTAATTATTCGTTTGGGTTCGTTTGGCTGGGGTTGAAATCGGAGACTCGGTTTCTGATCCTGCGCGTTTCCTTTCTCGGAGATCGGAATTGTCAAAAGTAACGTATTTGCGTTGTTTTCGAGAATGAACATTTTTTTTTTTTAGTTGTATCGTAGAAAGGACAGACGTCAGTCAAGATACGTATTCCGAGTGTCTCGTTCGATCGGAGGAGATTAGTGCATTTACGATCGGTTAACTGTTAAGTACGCACAGGGATACTGGTATGACTAGGCGAGTAGGTGCACAGCGTGCCAAATTGTAATCGTGCAAACCGCGTCCTCAGCGGGTCTCAACATCGTGCACGCTTCCGTGGTTGTGTTGTACATAGTGTCGCCGATCGATTCCTGGATCAATGTACGACTGCGTGTATGTTACGTGAAAAAATACCCTTGTTCGTTTTACAATGTATCTGCCTCTGTAAAGATACGGTTTATTATAATATCTGTTGTGATTACCAAATTGTTTCTCTTATTGTTTCTATCTTCACCTATATATTTATGATATTTCTGTATGTTTTTATTTATAAACGAATAACTCAGAACTTGAAGCCTGGCGAATTGATTCGTACGCCATCCAAATTAATTTTTTGCTCCAACCTTTTCTTTGTCGTGCAATATTTCCTTCCATCTGCTACTAGACAAATATGAACAGACGGGTATTTCTTATTTACAGCACTCGTAAATCTTTCGTAAATTCTTCATATCGGTATACCAGGAAACAAGAAAGCTGAGAAACCCACAATAATTTAATGGAAGATCTGATCACCTTATCCTAACATGCCCAAAATGTAATGCGATACGCGAAAAACGTAAACTAGAGAATATACTAAAGATTAATCTTAAAAACAATAAAATACAGGACCTACTCAAATTTATCAAGAAAACTAAAATTACGAGCCAATTATTATAACGTAACGATTACGTCGTTAATAACCGTGTAATTGATACGATGCTAAAACTAGAGAAAAAAAAAGCAATTGGTGGCGGTATTTCAAGTTCAAAGGGCGAAAACTACCCTTTTAGATTTATATCTCTCAATAATATAGAGTTGGTCAATAAGTAATACCGGAGCTTTCAGTAAGAAGTATAAGTAATTTATTAACCATTTTGGTACACAATGTTTGAGCATCCTAAATTTCCATTTTTTTAGGAATCGAAAGAAATTATGTATATTCCATTGTTACTAAGATGTTCACTCGATTACGAAGATCGTTCAATTGCATAATACGTTTTCTCTTGTGAATTGTACCGCTAAATTCAAGTTGATTCAACTAACCTAAAATTCTTTAACATCGTTTCACTGTTTTCAAGCAAATTGCATCTTATTAGTAAATTTCCGTTGTCCGTTAGGTAGAAAGTGGAAGTTAAACTCGTATAATACAAAAGATCGACTGAAAATGACAACTGTGGAAGAAGCGTTAATTAGATATCCACCAAGCGTTCCTACTCGTTGTTCTACACGATCTACTATAGGTACAGGATGCCCACCTTGTCCAAATGTTTGGCCACGCGCTATTGGCACGTCTGCAGTTCGTTTCCAGCTTACGTACACTTGCGATAGGTACGAATAAAATTAATATCAGGGATCAAAATTATCAATCAAGAACCATTAAAGTGGAAAGAAATATAACTTTTCTTTATTTTGGTTGTAACAGTTTATCGAGGGAGAATATCGATATAAATTTTGTTTTAACAGTGCCACGTATTCAGCTTGCTACTACCCGCGTCCAGTAAAATGTCTGCCTCCTGAGGAACCGCCAATGAAAATAGTTAACTGTGGTTTGAAGTGGTTCGATTGTTATGGAAAACCTGTTCACGAATGCTGCCGTTAAATTCTATTCATGCATGACTATCAATAATAATATTTCTTTGTTGTGTCAGTACGTATAATTATTTATTAAAATACTTTGGACTGCAAAGATTGATAAATTGTTCGAAATACTAAGAATTAAATTACTTATGCAGTTGGAGAACTGCTTTTTAATTTAAATGATGTTATTAATAAATGTCAGAATTCAAGTTAAAATCATTTTTATAATAGTAGTTTAAACAGAAAAAATGGTGTTTAAAATGAATTTTTTTCTCGAAAGTGTGTACGATTTCGGGGGTATGTCTATTCACCAAAAATGATTGTAATTCACCCCTGCAACCGAAAATAATTTTTTCAGAACGATTTGATATTTTGTTTTTCGCTGAAAAATTTAGGCACCCCCTGTCGATTTTTCTTAAAAATTTGTAAGATCTGCTGGTATACCTCGTTTGTAATTGCATTATACTTGAATATTTATAAATGATAAACACATGAACTGTATATTTTATTCGTATAAATGACACAACTTAAAATATTTCAGTTTTAAATTGAAGTGATACATAGAGTTGTCGTATGAATCATGTTAACAATTCAAATTGTGTCATTCTTTTAGATGGTGATATCACAGACAAGGTATACGAGTAGACCTTTCACCTAATGTATTTTTTCGGCCCATTTTTATGGGGCTCTAGAGCCCCATTGCCATTTTTGTGTCACTTGCAACATTACCAACAGATTTAGAAATGAATTTTAATCCCTTCATCATAGTTAACTCGCATGTATTTACACATAAACGAGGTAAAGAATAGACCTATCGTTAGTGGGATGAACGCTATCGCTGTACCACGAGTGTTTTATAACATGAGATACACTCTTCCAAAGTGGAACAAAATGTTAAAAAGATCATGCATCAAATTGTAAGGGGATCCTCGTAAGGAGGCTTTAATCTTCGTAATGGTTTTAATGGGTCGATGATCAACAATGACTAACTTATGGTCACTGGTGGTCAACTGTGAGGTTGACATCAAGGTCCAGTGAAGATTCAGAAACGGTCAAGAGTTGGGATCAATCGAAATAGCGTTGTTCTCTAGACCAAGCGGTTCTTAACTCTTCACGTTGACACTGTCTCCCCCCGCTTCGACTTCCCCACTCGAAGACTACCGCTGGACAAATTCTTCAGTACCCCTGGAGCATCCAGGGGAATCGGGTCTCGCGGGCCGAAGCCAGGCCATTCGTGGAGCGCTGACCACTGGGGACCAGGAGTGACCAGGACTGACCAGAACTGACCAGAACTGACCAGAACTGACCAGAACTGACCAGAACTGACCACTACTGACCAGTGCTGACCAGTGCAGATACGACTACTGACCACTACTGACCACTACTGACCAGTGCCGGACCGTGATGACCACTGGTAAGAACTATTTAAAATTGCTCCCCTCACTTCTATTTTTGAACGTTATGGAACTGTCCATCGGTTTTGCTAAATTACGAATCGTTTCTTATGTTACAGCTGGACCTTTGGTGCTTCCTTGGTATAATGGTAACTAATGCTCAACAAGTAGTAAGCCCACTTTACTTATTTATATTATTATCACAAAATTGACCAGTTTATTTTATTTGTTTGGTGATAATTCAATGTTGTTTGACTGTCCGGTTTTATCTGGTTATTATGTTTTCTTCCTCTATTTTTATTTCTGCCTTATTTTTTGAATTCGCATAATTGTGTTGAATCATGTACCATTTTTGTTTGCATATTATTTTATGAATTTTGTTAATCCATGTATAATTTTTGTTTGTACACTATTTTATGGATTTTGATGTCACTAATTACAATAAGATTTTTATTCTTGTTCCATTTCGCTAAGATATTTTGTTTAATTCTTGGATACTTTCATTCTTTGATTTCATCGTTGGAATTAGAATAGGATTTTTATTCTTGTGCCATTTCGCTCAGACATTTTGTTTAATTCTTGGATACTTTCATTCTTTGATTTCATCGTTGGAATTAGAATAGGATTTTTATTCTTGTGCCATTTCGCTCAGACATTTTGTTTAATTCTTGGATATTTTCACTCTTCGATTTCATCGTTGGATTTTCAATTCTGCTCCATCTTTATTTCTGTTTGTTTTCGTTTGTATGGTTCTTCAGATAATTCTTGTAATCGTTTGCTATTTTACTTCGACATTATACCGTGAATTTTGATCTCTCGTTACGCAAGTATAGGTAGAATATTTTGTTTGTATCATGTGTAAATGTTGTACGTTTCCTTAGGTAGGTCTAGTATCGAGAATCTTATAGATTCTCACTCTTAGGTACATCAGCACGACAAATTATTCCATCGCTTTGTCTAGTTTGCATGGTGTTTATTAAATTTCCTTTCGTATGTCACTAATATGGATATCAATTTTAGTTTCAGATTACTCGCAGGGACATCGAAGGAAAACACCACAACCGCCGAGGGACATTTAATTCTAAGTCGATTAGATTTAAGCTTCGTCGCGAATCTTAAAATTAACGTCGAAGATTTCTTTATTATACGTATCACCGCGCTCTACCAAGCAATTATTAAACAAGTAGCTTCTTCTCTCGTTATCTCGTTTCCTGCTTCGGTCACCACTGTTTCATCGATTGAAACATGTGATCGGCCGTGTATCTGGTCCAAAAGATCCAATCGCCTTCCCTTGGTAAGCTTGATTGAGGGAAAACGGCACTTCGCTGGAAGGTGTGGAGTTTCCGTATTCTGCGGAAACGCATACCTTCCAGCGGAAGTCGACCCTGTTTCAGGTACTCTCTCTTTGTCAGACAGCCTAAGTCGGGTCCTTCGGGCTCCCGGCGGGTTGCGTTGGAGAAATGGAGACCTCGACTCGGGGTTGCAGTTCTCTGTTTTCTTGTTGAGATCGAGTTAGCAAGGGCAGTAGGTTCGATCCTCGGATCAGCTGCACGGTACAGCATCGGGTCGCGTCGTGTCGCGTATCCCACGATTTAGCTTCATCCCTCTTTTTAACCACATAATTGCTTGGTACAACTAACATCCAAGGAACTTTGTTTCCTTCTATCGTCCGAATTTTAGATTCAATTTAACTAGACTTGAGCTTCGACGTTAATTTTAAGTCTCTAGTGTATCTGCGTATGCCAAGTAATTATTTAACAAGTAGCTTCTCTCGACTCGTTCTCTCGTTTCTTGCTTCGGTCACCACTGTTTCGTCGAACGAAACATGTGATCGGCCGTCCAGTTTGTCCGAAAGATCTAGTCGCCTGCCAATGATAGATCGATTTCTAGAAATAGAAATCAATCTACCAAGGGCAGTGTCGATTCGATCCGAAGATCTGCTGCACGGTTCAGCATCGCGTCGCGTCGCGTCTCCCATAATTTAGCTTCAACCCTTTTTAAACGAAATAATTACTTGGTACAACTAAACTAGAAGATCGAAGAAATACTGCTTCCTTCTATCTCTCTAGTTTAGTAATCTAGCTTGTAAGAATGTAAAAGGGAGATCGATGGAACTTTGATTCCATCTATCTCCCTTCGGGTCTCCACTCGCAGCAACCTCCTCGTGGTGAGACCTGGTAATCGGTGTCACCCACGATAGAAAAGTTATTCTTCGTGGGTAACACCGAGCTAATGGCTGCGAATTTAGAATTGTTTCTTGATATAATAAACGAATTTAGATTTATAGTTAGGCAGGTGTTTGGTTAACCATTATGTTAGACAGGTTATTTTTATTTGAAGACAAATTCTTTCAACTCTCTTTGTTGATTGTGCATCTTTCATTGGTTGCACTTTCGTTTGTTTCTTCTTCGACCAAAGATCGTTGGTCATAGAAGCTCTTTATTAATGGAGGGTGGATGGGATTCGGTTAGGGTGGGTCTCCATACACAGTAACGTCCTCGTGGTGAGACCTGGATAATATTATTTACCGTTTAATTAATAATCGTATCACTCTTAGCTGGATAATGCAATTATTAATTAAAAACTAAATAATATTAGCAAATTGGCTGCGATCCGCCTTGCATAGGTCATTATGAATATAGAGCTTCTTCGCTAGGTTAGTTTTGATTCTCATTGATTCATTAAAGATTCTAGAGTATTATCAGAGACGAGATATACGAATAGATCTTTCACCCAATGTATTTTTTCGGCCCATTTTTATGGGGTCTCGAAACTCCATTACCATTTTTGTGCCATTTGCAACATTATCAACAGATTTAGAAATGAATTTCAGTCCCTTCCATAGTCAATTTACATGTATTTACGCACACACTACAGCTGTCTGCTCAGCAATACTAATTCAGTGAATAGTTTCTCAACTAACCGCGATCCATGAGAAGAGGACGCTGAAATCACCTCCGAATTTTCAGGTCGGTATGGCAGTCAGATTCGACCACAAATGTCCATAAGGTGTAGGGTCTATTCGTATACCTCGTCTGTGGTGATATATTCTTTCCAGAGTGACGTAAACGCCATCCAGTGGATTAATTTTGAAATTAAAGTCATACAATTTTTACGAGTATAGATGTCTATGTCCTACTGTTTTTCGGTCGTGATCGATTCAAAATAAATTTGAAGGTATGTTCATGGCGTGAATTCTATCGAAATTTTCCGGTGTAATAAAATCAGTACATTCTTAAATTATTATGGATTAACCTGAAATAATTATCTCAGCATAATGATTCCTCCCATCGTGTACATAAATTTCATATGAAGTCTGCTTTGAGAACTTCTTTTCTGGCGTACTCCCTTTGGTTTCTATGTAAATAAAATTGCAAAAGAAGAATGCTATGTTATCCGCGTAAAGAAAAATCAAGAAGAAACAGCACCTTACCGCCACCGTGTTGTCATGGCCCTAAACCACCACCATACGTTTGCCCGAAATATGGTTGCCCTCCTCCGCAAGAATATCCACCCCTAATTTGTTGTCCTCCTCCTGTGTGTTCGCCATTGGTACGTGACCATTTATTAAAATCACTTAAATTACTCAACGTTATTTCAAATACAGAAAAGATATTCGAATACAAAAATTAGATTAATATTTATTTTACTGATTTTAATGATATTAAAATATCTTCTTTGATAAATATTCTAACTAAATTTAACTAACGGCAAACAGTAAAAGTATACAACGAAGAGCAAAACTGAACTCTATAAATTTTTGTAAACACAATAATACATTTTGAAACTGTAACATTGTAATACAAATAATTAAATAATTAATGAAAACTAGCAGTATGCAAGGTTCATTGAGACCTTTTGCTTTTAAAACTACATGTATTCTTTAAATCTTTTAATACAATTCATTTACTAATTGACTTACTCGTAACAGTGATGGTGAAAAAGATTTTGAAAATACAATTACTTGTACAGTGGCGTTGTTGGAGACCTCAGTTGGAGTCAACGCGTTAAAATATTTTTTGTAGGTGTGCAGACCACGACCGGAAGTACCGCCTCGACCACCAACCGTGTGCGTCGCTGGACCGTGTCCATCGCCTCCTGGACCGGTTCCTCATCAATGTCCGCCACCCCCAAAAATAAAAACAGCTTCCTGCGTGCGATACTGCATTCGCTGCGTTTGTGGAGAATCCACCTACTCTCCCTGCTACTTTTCCGATATACCAAAATGTCCTCGTACAGATTGCTGTTGATTTGTAAACGCGACAATCATATTTTGTTTCGTTAACTCGCATAGAACAATTTCGTCATACATTATAACGAGTCGTATGTACATATTTATCTAAAACTGTACAACATTTCAGAAAATTCAGCGTTGAACTTCTTTAAGCGTAAGTAAAGTAAATATTACGATTCTCACAAATAAAAACGGTAGTGGCGAAGCATAAGAATTGCATTAAAATTATGTTTTATATTGGGTTTTTGTTTACAGTAATATGAAACATTCAGAAGTTCCACAGATCATAAAGAAGCCAGCTATAATATTTTTCTAGATCCTTTGGGCAAGTAAAGATCTTTGTTTTAATATAAATGTACTGTATTTCTCTTGTTTGCTTTTATACGCGTACCTAAATGTTTTCAAACCAAATATCACGTTCGTGTTCTTGAATTCTTTAAATGAACTTATTATAATTCAGATGCAGTTCAATGTAAAATAACCAGGAAGAGTAACAGTGAAAAGTATATATTTAAAAACTGGTTTCTAAAAATATTCTCATCCTGAAATAGTTTGTTTCGCATGGACAGCAAGTCGTCATGGGAATCTTCAGTTTAAAAAATGTTGAATATTGCAAATGTAAGTTAAGAGTAGGAATCAATTATTTGATCCTTTGTAAGATTTCTAGCAGAGGGAAGAGAACGGTGCAACATTTTTCGAATTTGGCAGAGTTTCAAAGTGGCGAGTTTACGGTTTAATTTGGCACGAGGAAATAACTTGGAACAACGCAGAGTATTTAAATTCTTACAGGCTCTTAGGCCTTTCTGAAGATCGACCTTGGCCTTGGGTTGACCTACTTCATTTTTATCGAAAATTTCTTTGGCATTATGCTTGGAAACAAACAGTCCGCTGCGGCTCAAAGCCTTTGCTGGCACAATTCCGTATATAATTCATTCCTTTGGCGAATAAAGTTCATAAACGATCCTTATTTTTAGCAACTACAATGCACCGGTATAAAAGTTTATTGTCGTATTTGAAGTTTACGTTTCTCGTGACTTGTTTTAAAAATAGGTGCAGCATGTGTACTCTTGGAACTTGTATCGTTTACTATCTGTTATTTGCGACGATCGTTTCGAAATGTACGAACGAGTATAGAATGAAAACTTTTATTCGAATAACAATTCATTTGTGACGTTTGGAACAGTTAGCTTTATAGCTTTATAATTTATTTTTATTCGACGAGTCGTTTATATGTTGTTTAAAGTTTTCGTTTCGTTAAGAATATTTGTCATTTTTGTGCGACGAGGAGCGTTTATGCGAACAATCCATGGCCCGGCAATAATTTACGATTGATAATAAATCATCCCCCGTGGAGCTATATCATTCGAAGGATTAAAACTCTTGTTGCATAAATCATGTCGACCATTAAAAGGTGTCCGCGAACACGTGCTAACTATGTGTTAACTTAGCACGAATGACAACCCCCATATCTCACCCTGCCCCTTGGGGCTTTTATCTATAGTTAGGGGTTGTTTGAGGCGGTCGCGACCCCCGTTATCCAATCTTATGGAGGAACTTGCTTGCTACTTGTATCGAGCCCAGTCAAGAGATGAAAACATTCACATTCCCCTCTCGTGTTCATCCATTCAGAACTGATGGCTCTTTCGTATCTACTTAAAAGAACGTTGATAAAACAAGACTGGGATGAAATACTGCCTGGCAAAATATTTGGTGGCCATAATAATCTTCATTTTGTAAAAATTCATTGCTGGAGACAATCTGATATATAGAAGATGCAATTCAATTTTCATTTACGAGTTTTTGGGGTGCATGAGAAAATGGACGTTCAACTGTAACGTTTACATCGTAAGTTGACGTTGAAAAAAGAACGAAGAATTCTCGCCGGCTTCGTCGATCGTGTTTCGTATCGTTTTCAGTGGGATTAATTTTCACGGGAGAAAAATTCAGGCGCAGCGGCGAAGTTTACTGGGCGGCTTATCTTAATTGTAAACTCGGTATTAACTGTCCGGAACATTACGGCCAGCAGTTGCAAGAAAGGGAACGACGCGAAACGGCAACTCCCTATCTGCAGCGAGTCATTATCGTGGGAAATATTCATGGGCTGTAAAATAAAGAGAGGAAAAGAGCGGGGGAGGACAATCGATCGAGGATTACAAGCGACGGAATACTTTACACGACAATATTTATCGATCGAAACAAATTTGGGCCATCAAGAATTTTATAAAACGAAACATAGACGTTATTTTCCTAATACGGTAATGATTCGTAAAATGAACTTCGTCCCAGAGTCGTCCATTTTCCGTACAGCGTAGGCGAAATTCGACACCGACAAATACAGGGAGGGATAGAAATGTTCAATTTACGAATCACGTATGGAGTTCATTTTAAGAATCACGACCGTAGCAGCGACAGTTGTTTATTACACGGTTTCTAGTAAATTTATTACCGATTGTAGGAACACGAAATGAAAGATTTTTTTTTTAAATAAAAGAGATAGAATTTTATAAACTTTGGTTTCGGTTTCGAGTTGGTCGCTAAACGATTGTTTTTGCGCTTTCCAAACGAGATCTGGTTATTTGTGGCGTCCCACGGGGGTTTCTTTTCTTCGATATATGATTCTTTTTCACCGTTCGCCACGAGTTTGCCCTTTGTCCTCGGTGACCCTCGTTCAGCAATGCATTCCGACTCGTGTTTTACGAGGTGTTCCACGGCGTGCAGAATGAATGACGTTTCAGGGCCCGCCCGGGGCGAACAGGAGGCAAAAGGGGTTGGTTAACGACGGTTTCGAAAGCCACCGGCGTGTCGGTGTCGAGAACATCCTTCTAATTGAAGACGTCGGCTATCTCGAGGATAACGATTTAAGCGCCGCTTCCTACGCTCTTTCGTTGACAGATTTGTTTCCCGATGAAACGTATCGGGGACCCTTTGTCGCCGTAACAAACAATATCACATCTTGGACAATTCGTGTGGTCCACGATAATTGTCAAACACGATATTCCTAGACCAATATTCTCGATTGAGAATTCATCAAAGTATTGGGTGTTAGGAAAAATATTTGACCTTGATCAGTTTTTTCAAGATTTATGATTGCGCATTTACAAAATTGTAAAAGGAAACATGGATCGCAGCTCGAGCTTGAATGCAAATTAAAATGTAAATCGGAAGCAGAAAACGAATCGTACAGAAATATAGTAAAGGTTTTCCATTTTGTATATTTGTTTTTTCCTGGCAGAGCAAATATTTTCAATTTACTTGGCGGTAGATGATCGGCAGTTGATCTTTGGTTGAGAATTACAGAGAATCGTTGTAAGAGATCCCCGTTCGAAATTCAAGAGATCGAGGAATACGACGCAAGAACGGTGCATCGAAACGTGATTCCGTTCGTTTGTATAAATGCCGGGACCAGAGGTATAAAATTGATGCAAGTTTAATAAAACTGTTTCGTTTAGTCTACCGTGCGATCTGTACACAAAGTGAAACGACCCCCCGGTGTCTACAGGCTGCGAATTGGGTAGCTGGAGTTGGAGGCACGGAATTAAAGTAGAATAAAATAGGGGCAAAACGGGGAGGATGAACAATGTCGTTAAAAGTCTATTTCAGCGGTTTTGCGCCCCGGCGTGGAACAAGCGGGGATGATAAATAATCAGAAAGGTGTTGCAATCAGCAAAAGTCGCGTAGAAGGTAGCGTCGATAGGTTAAATGAAATCAATATTTGTTACAAGCAGGTGGAAAGAGAAACGAGAAATGAGAGTATATTGTCGCGAACGCTGACACAGCAGGTGGACCTTTCTTCGTTGAAAATCGTTGCAATTTCTTTTTAACATTATCGTTTTTCTTCTATCAAACTTGTCATATCGAGAAATTAAAATTGTGTGAACAGGAGACATTATAAAGGTAGATATCGATTGGGTACAGTGTTATTAATCTTGAGAATAGAGAGGGAAAAAGATAATAATAAATATATAGAACAGGGAATACAGAGATAGCAAAATAATATATCGAAATCTGGAATAAAAGTTTTCCAATCGAGGCTTTATTTTTGAGAAAATCAATATTGGAAGTTCAGTCCATGTCTGACCATCATTCGTTTATTCTACTTGCATTTGGGGTCTGTATTAATTGGCTCTAATTATTTAGAATTTTTTAGCCAGTAGCATAGGCTAAAAACTAGTAATACCGTACCAAGATTCATACAATCAATCTCAAATAAAAGTAACAAAATAAAGAGGGAATACGAATTTTTTCAAACAATTTTTATTTTTATTTAATTGAATGCAACGCTTTTAATTACGAAAATAGAAATATTGTGATACATTCTGGCACCGTAAATTTTCACTATCTTTATAGTTGGAAACTTATTAGAATAAATCAAAGATAACAATGACAAATTACGCTCCCCTGGTAACGAGGCTAGAGTTTCCATTAGATGTTTTGATATAGCAAACTTCCGTTTTATTAATTATCAAACTTAATTTATGAGAAATTTGACGTCGTAAATAAGAGGTACAATTCATTATCCACCATTCTTAGAAGAGTAAATTCATCTGTTAAACAATGACGCCACTTTCTATGCAGTTTCAATAATGCTATTGTTTCAACACTAGAATTCAAAGGGATGCTCCTTCATTCTTAATAATTACAATGTGAACTATTCATTACATTGTTGTTGCATATTCCCGTATTATTTAAACGATTTTATTCTATTTCTGCTAATGATGTATAAATTCAGAACGATACTTCCTATTTGCATATTCAATTTTATGAACAGTTCTCAACGAATTAATTTTCTGATTATTTCTGTGGATTATAATTTTATTTATGTAAAGCTTCACAGACGAAAATTTAATAAATATTTTTCTAAATTCTTAGTATTCGTAATATCGTTTATAATAATTTATCAAGTATTCTTATATGAACTTGAGTGAACTTGAATAGTTTTATGTAGTGAAATATAATTGCTTTTAGCTTATTAAATAAATGAAATCTCTTATGATAATGTATATATTCGAACCCAGTGAAATTTTATATTTGAGTTTTATCAGTACATGGATAATATTAGGTTTTTGTTTTCTTATATACATAATTTTATGTATAAAATTTTTATATCTTATATAGAATTGTGCGAAAAGTGATTCTATAGATTTCAAGACGAAATGTACAATAAAATTTTCTCATACGGAACTTCGTTTTCAAGAAAATCGAGTTTGAAACAGAGTGCCGACACAAGTAGAAATAGCGTGTAATGGTCAGACGCGTCGGACACAACGTATTATATTCCATGTATGCCCGTTAATTTTATAAATTCCATCATTTCGAAAACGGAAGCATTGCACGAAACAATTTTACTCTACATTTTCGATATATTTTTGCATGTAAAATGACCTCTTTCCCCGTTACACCTCCCTCCATGCATGTTATTCGAGAACATTTAAATACGTTCCGAAAGGAATTAAATTTTGTATAAAAGAGTAAAATAATATTTTTCTTTATCATTTTCGATAAAGAAATTTTAATTTCTCCACGTAGCTACAGAAATCATAGTACAAACACGATGTTGTTTTAAGTTAACGCCCCCAGTTAAATATCTCCTATATTTATGAATCACTGAAAGTTATTTATAGACTCTTTCATTCCCCAAAAATGAACGCCTCATGTTACCAATTTTCCAAACAATCTGGAATTCGTGATCGAGTGAAATAATTCTCCAGTTTAATCGGAGGGTTCCTAAAACGTTGTGATATCTCTTATGTATGTGTTTTGATAAACAACGTCTCGTAAACGTCTACCGAACGTAACAATTACGCCTTGCCATGTTGACGTAAAGTAGATTAATGTATTCGCTAATGTTACATCAACACAGAGTCTTCTAGGAACTTCCGCCATTCGAGGCGACAGTCACGTCGTTGTATCAGGAAGAAACAATTACTTTTCCTCGGGAAAATGTTTTCCTCGTTACACATCCTGGACGTTTCCCAGGAAAACCAATCCCCTTCGCGAACCTCATATTCTGCCACATTTTGATACTCATTGTTTTCAACCGACTATGTTTCAAGTGTGCTTTCACGCGCGTAGTTTCCATTCTTTTTTTTTTTAGAAATTCTATCGTAGGAAAAATTCCGTAAATTCATTCGAAGCTTGTGCTATTGTTGCGTAACTAAACTTATTCAAGCATTGTGTAATTTTGTACCATGAATCATTCAAAATCTGTTTTCAAAAGCAACGGTTTGAATCGTGGGGAAAATTCTGTTCGATTTTTAATTACCAACTCTGACTAGAAATTAATAACGCAAAGCTATGTTGAGAATGTATATTGAATTTATACAGTTGAGTATGGTGAACAGGAGAAAATAATAGGGTGAAGGATTTATTGTTAAATAGTTTTACATAAAATACCAAATAAAATTTAGAAAGTTATATATAAAAAATCTTTGCAAAAAAGAATGTAAGTGGTATTAAAATGACAATAAAAGAGAGTTTAATGTTTTACGAGATCGTGACGGAGACCATGCGAAACCCAGTGTTAATACGGAAAGTAACGCGTGTCTGTTTCCCACGATCCGCAAATTCACACGAACCCACGCTGAAAGTAGATCACTACACATCGCGGACGCGGGGGTGGCGTAAAAACCATTCTTTCCCGCCGTCACGGCGATATTAATCACACGATCGATTGTAGATTTGCGTCGAATCGCTGTCTAAAACGGATTTACTTTTAATATCGTGAAACGCGTCCGCGAACGACGCGGCACGGTTCACTGGTTCAATTTTATTCCGTTGTATATCGATGCCCGATCAAAAATCAGGCCGAATAGGATCAGCGCATTCGCTAACGACCTTTCTACGACGATCACATCTCGCTCAAGCTTCGCTTCATTCGATGTCAACTCGATATTAAGTCGAACCGAGGGGATGCCCGTTTTGCTAATGTCGCAGAACCACCCCCGTCGTCTCTCGGAACTTCATCCCTTACAGCCGTCATTTACGCTGAATCTTACGAAATTATAGACTCTAAATTATATCCACATATGAACTAATAAAAACGAGGAATATAATCACAGATCTCTGGCCATACATTACATTTGTAGCAAAGAATTTTCTTTCAAAATTGCGTAGGATTTCGGTGGTATGTCTATTGACAAAAATGATTATAATTGACCCCTGCAACCGAAAATAATTTTTTAAGAACGATTTGAAACTTTTTGTTTTCGTCGAAAAATTTAGGCACCTACCCACTGTCGATTTTTCTTAAAAATTCCTTTTTCATTTTTAGTAATTTTGTTTGACGTCCTACAGAAAAATTGCCTAAGACCTTTTTGTAGGTACCTATGAGCTCTAGTTCAGAAAAAAGTTTCATTGAAATATATTCACTATTGTAAGGGTTCTAGCAGTTTGAAAATTGGACCATTTTTATGTGGTTTTTCTCATTTTGCGGGGTCAAGGATCAACTTTTCCAATATTCTTGGAATTTCCACATATTCTCCATCAAAATACGCATAGTTTGCTTTTTTAAACATTAAAATCGTCCAATCCGTTCAGGAGTTATGACATTTTAAACATACGTATGAAATTTCAGGGAAACATATCAATGGTATGGTCAGACATTATATTTTCGGTAAGGAATTTTTTTTCTCGAAACTGGGTAGGATTTCGGGGGTATATCTATTCATCAAAAATGATTGTATTTGACCCCCGCAACTGAAAATAATTTTTCCAGAACGATTTAAAATTTTTTAATTTTGTCGAAAAATTTCTCACATTCCCGAATTTTTTTTTCGAAAATGCGCAGGATTTCGAGGTTATGTCTATTCACCAAAAATTATTGTATTTGACCCCCGCAACTGAAAATAATATTTTTAGAACAATTCGAAAATTTTTTTTTTCGCCGAAAAATTTAGGCACCTACCCCCTGTCGATTTTTCTTAAAAATTCGTTTTACATTTTTAATAATTTTGTTTGACGTCCTACAGAAAAGTTGTTTAATACTTTTTTGTAGGTACCCATAAGCTCTACTTCAGAAAAAAGTTTCATTGAAATATATTCACTATTGTAGGAGTTATGGTCGTTTGAAAATTGGACCATTTTTATGGGGGTCTTCTTATTTTGCGGGGTCAAGGATCAAATTTTCCAATATTTTTGCAATTTCTACATATTCTCCATCAAAATACGCATAGTTTGCTTTTTTAAACATCAAAATCGTCCAATCCGTTCAGAAGTTATGACATTTTAAAGATTTGCATGAAATTTCGGGGAAGCATTTCTGGCCAGAAATTATATTTTCGGCGAGGAATTTTTTTCTCGGAAATGGTTAGGATTTCGAGGGTATGCCTAATGATAAAAAATGATTGTAATTGACCCCTGAAACTGAAAATAATTTTTTTAGAATGATTTTTTAATTTTATCGAAAAATTTCACACCTACTCGAATTTTTTTCTCGAAACTGGGTTGGATTTCGGGGGTATGTCTATTCACCAAAAATGATTGTAATTGATCCCCGCAACTGGAAATAATTTTTCTAGAATGATTTGAAATTTTTGTTTTTCGTCGAAACATTTTAACGAAGCCTCAACCAACAAATTGGTATTCTTGATTTTCGTCTTACTTTGACCTCTAGAATTCCATTAAAATTTTCCCTAGGGGTGGAAACTCACTTCTTCCACTACCAGCAAACCGCCACAGAACTAATATCCTTCTATTTAAAAGAATTCTGTTAATTAAGAAGTACCAAGTCCAAATCAAAGTCGACCTCGTCTTCTCAGACACAGTAATTAAACGAGAAAAGATTCACAATTGTTTAGAATATTGCTACAGTTTCAGCGTGGATACCTGACGCAAAATATTCTAGAATTCTCGCACTAATTGCGACAGCTAAATGTCAAGGGACCACATGTAACCCAGAACCGACATTGTTTTCTACCTCTAACACTACTCGGGATTCTTCCTGATCTCCATACCAGTACCTTTAACGATAGTTAACCCTAACGTTCCCAGTGTTGCGACCAGGTCGCGTCCTAATAGAGTCGTTAAGCGGTTTTCCCGTCGCGTTAGCTTCCCCCGGTGCCGGGGTTTGAGTTTCCCCGTGTTTCCAAGAAGAAAGAGGCCAGCTCGTAAAGCGGCTTTCTGCACCGACCAGATCTTGGACGGTTGTGTGCGCGCGTGTATGTTGGCCGCCAGCGAGGGGAGGTTGTCGCCCCGGGAACCAGGAGCCGAGGAGACATTAATTACTCTTATCTGTGCAAACAGTAGGTCCGTTACAGGCAACCGAGGTCGGGTCCGGAGACTCGGCAACTCGTCCGGTTAGTTGCGGTCTGCCCTCGTTCCGCAAGCTCTAAAACCGCGTCGCTTTCAATCGCGCCACCTCATACGCCCTCCGTCCTCTTCCACCTAGTAGCCTCCAAGATACCAGCCTTTCGACCCCCTCGGCCCTATCCCCCCGCTCGTCCACCATTCACCGGCACACCAAGCTTTCGTGCCACGAAATACGACGCTGGCCGCGGTTAAACGAGCCGTGCCCACGAGGCAAGCCGAGCCACGGGCGAATCTAGCGCGACGGAGAGGAGAGGAGAGGGTCGTGTGTCAGTACGCGAAAGGATTAGTCTGCCCTCCGCGCCGCCCTTGAATCGTTCTGGCAGCGATCGGACTGTTCATCAGGGTGGCGTCAAATCGATGGAAATCCTCCTCGTCGTTTAACACTAAACCTACCGACACTTCGTGTTTACCCATTCCTACCATGACCGGTCAAATGACCAATCTTTCCTTTTTCTTTTTCACGAGGCAAGGTTCTTCTAATTTTTGCATTATATGTATAGAAAGTTGCGCCTAGAGGTTTGTTCGTAAGATGTCTCTCTTTTATGTCGCATATTTTTTCTTAAGAGGGTGTGCTACTGTAAACTGCCAATACATTCGATTTTTTGTTTGCATTTTTAAAAAGAATATAGTGTTAGAAATATATGTGCAAAAGCATATCACCGAAATCCTAAAATTCGAGCTATAGTTTAGCTTAGTTGCGGAAAAAACAATTATTTACGTAAACATGCTGACTAGTAATTACGCAAACATCCTGTATACAAATTTAAATCTAATTTCAATTAAATAAAGAATTTATAATCCAGTTTTATCGCACACCAGTGGATAAAACTGATATGATAAATAGAAATTGCTGAAACTTCTTTGAGCTTTAAGTGAAGTTCAATGACGCTAAAATAATATTGTTTGTTAGAAATTCTATTATAAAAATTTCAGACCGATTGCAAAATAGTAATTTTTATTTTTTTCACAGTTTCGTCGCGATTCATTTGGTGTCGTAGCGTTAATTTTCAAACCGTATACAATTACGCGGTTCTCGCAAAATCGTCCGCCGCGTTCGTTGAATGGCGGGGCTAAATAAATTAGTCGAACTTACCATTCTTCCAGCGCTGTCGCGCGACGCGCGTGTAAATAAATCCCGAGGCAATGTTTCGCGCGCGGAAATTACATTCGCGTATTAAATACGCAGGCTAATTACACTCACAAATTTTCCGGGAACAAGATGCGTCAGGAACACGTGTACTGTACCTCGGATCGACGCATTCTTCCGCGATGCTAAATTCCTAACCATACTCGTACAACAGATTGAAAATGTTGCAAAACGTTTGGAAGTTTTTGCAGGCGATTAAAAGATTAAAAGATTAAAATTCTACGTTTAGTCTACCTTTCATAGACTTTTCTTTGTAAAAATTTTCTAAATAAATCGTAGAGGGGCAGAAATTTGAAATATGAAAAAAATCTCTATCTTTCGTAATAAAGAATATATTACATAAAGTTTTGTATCCTTCAAGTGTCTGTTTATTTATAGTAACTGGTAACGGAGAACTGGCCAAAATTTTCGAGGGTTCCTTAAATCTTTGATAGTATATACGATGAAGTTTCCGCATGATCGCCTGATCATTTGTCCGGGCACGGATCCTACTAAATGCAGCGTAACTTTGGCGATTAAATAACGATTGGCGCAGAGTAAAACCACAAACTCTCCAAAAGTGTAAACGGTTCCAAGATCCCGTGTACGAAGAAAGTTTTATCGCTCGTAAGGAACTTATGGTCTCCGATCCGTGGGCGTGAATATCTTAATCCAATGATTCCCTGCGGACGGATTTCTGTCCACGATATCGTTTTTATCGCGACAGATATGTGGCGTGCCGTGAATATGTTCGAAAACTTAATATCGTTGACCAAAGCGAGGCATAAAGATTAGCAAGGGCATTAAAAATATTAATATAAGGAATCATAAATGTAGAGACGCCATAATGAACATATTGGATAAAACTTGGATCTATAAAAGTGTTAAGAGTGTTCGTTCGAACATCGTTAAAAGAAATAAGAAAAATTGACGAGGATCGCCTGTTTTTAGAGTCGTTTAATCCCCTCTTTAGTCGGTGAAATATTAAACTGTACACGGAACGCGTTGAGATATCGAAACGATGATGTAGCAAAGTAAAGAACGCAGACCGCGATTCGGAAGATATATTAGGGTCGAAAGTAACAAAGAAGAGAAGGTTACGGGTACGGAGGAAACGGATGAAAATAAAGAAGCAAGATAGCGGTCTGTAGTCGAGGAAACGCAGTACATCGTCCGGATAGGGAAAACAATCACAGAAAAAGATTTACAAATGCGACCGGCTAAAAGGCTAAGACCGGAACGGAGGAAAACAAAAATAATGACAGAACGGGGTAAATGAAACACGACGGGAACGGAGGACGTCTGAGAACGAGGAGGATCTTAGGAACGACGTCGATGTAGCGTGTCGTCCGACACGAGAGCTCTCGGATCTTAAGTCCTATCCCATTATGATGCCAGGAACGTTAACTGAATATTTTAGGATACTTTCCGATGTCCCAGACGCCTAGTGTCAATCCCTGTCCGGCGTGAGGCACGTACACGGGCTACGTGCGCCACGTAGCCTCGCGTGCCTTCGGCGGCACTTTCCTTTCGACGAAAGCTCTCTTCTCTAAAAAAACCGACCAGCCTCCTTTTTACCACGTTCCCCCGCGCGAACGATGCACTATTTACGTCGCGGAGGAAGAACTAGGACTATGAGACAGGCTAGATGTATGGGACATCAAGGTGTAAACAGAGTTTAAGGTTTAAGGATGAGGGAACTCTTCATATTGGTTTTGAGTTTGCTCGAGTCGTGTGGCATTTGTATCAATTCCTTATAAATACTTATGATACAGACTAGAAATATGGAACATCAAGATTTTCAATTATGTATTACAAAGTTTGAGATTTAAGGATGATGGAACTCTTCATTGTCATAGACAAATTAAATGTTCGAATAGCATTTCACCTTCTGCAGCGCAAAGTTCCAGTCTTTGTAATAAAGTCTCATGTATAGCTTCAATTAGTATGCTTCTTTGTATATTTTTACATATTTTAATCCTTTTTGTACTATATTTTAATCATTTCAAATATTGTGGTAATCGATTCATGACAATTTTTCTTTCAAAGCCATCTGAAGGACATAGTGTACATACTATGAAATTAAAAATGCCTAGTTTCATATAAAATTATAAGAGTGACCTTAATTTTTTATCGAGAATCAATTTGCTTTCAAGCAACTGCAATTTCTTGTTGGCTAAATACTGATTAACTTCGATAGGAAAGATTTTTTTGTGAGACCTAGGACGAGCTTTCGTAATTCAATTCCTATACTTAAATTTGTGAAATAGTGGGTCGCGTACATTAAAAAATAAGGTTAGTAGTATTACAAAATTCTTGTTAAATCAAAATGAACTCTATGCAACATGGAGTACCATAAAAGGCAACCACGACGAGCCTTCATAATTCAATTTGTCATAACAAAATAACACATTTCATATATAATTCTTGTCTTTGAAATGTCAAATTGCTCGTCCACGGTGTTCCAAGTTCTTGCTCCGGGCCTTGTCTCGCATCTCGGCTCGTTTCAACGCCAACGACGTTTGTGACGAGCCCGTGTATCCGTCCCTGTTTCTCGTGAAAGCTTGGTGAATTTATGAGACGTCCTTGTGATTCGGAAAAATCCCTTGGCCTCCCACGAGTGCCACTTACCGGGTTTACTACTCGAGACCGCACGAATTGAGCCATTTCGTAAAAGGGAGCGTCTCGTGCCGCGTATCCGAATGTCTTTGAACACGAACGGCGTTTTTACGTACTTCGGGGGCTCGGGACCGTCGTCCCGTGACAGCCAACAGGAAAGAAAGGGCATGCGGGGGAATATTGAAAAGGCGAGAGGTTTATCGCGAACGATTCCGATAGTGTATCTATTTAAATGAAAAGAGAGTTAGGCGCTGAATAAGAATGAGAAAACGAGCCGAACGTGTTTTTGTCTCGCGTACAAATATTGCCAAGCAGTGAGTCAATAGACGGGCTGGAATTTACATTCTCCTTCCGTGGATCTTGCCTGTATTTTCGGAAATTTTAGAAGCATTCCCTTTCGTTAATCCCCATTGAATTATTCATAGATCGCGCGAGAATCGCAACTGGTTTATTCCACGAGATCTATTTACTCCGATTCGATCTCTTTAACGAACGATATCTGCAATGCTGCTGTTTCACAGGGAATATTATTATTATTGGCGATAATTTACAGTGAATTCATAATTCGAACGCGATCGCTTTTGTTACGCCCTCGAAAAGATATTCTCGATTTTCAAGCTGAGGTCAGTAGTAGGATTTTGTCTCCGGATCAAAATGTTATACGATTATCTGGCATTATTAGGTCACAGCTATTTTTCTACACGTTATGCAATATGTAAGTTGTTAATAAGATAGCGGTGGAAATGTGTGTTCAATTAAAAATGTGTCTCCTGAATTATATACAACGGAATTCCAATCCGTTAAATAGACATAGAGTTAAAATATAAATGTCTACAATTTATGTTGAACCGTTTTACGCTACCGGTTCACGCGATAATTAAAAAGTATGCATTTCGTGGATTTACAGATACTTTCGATGACTGATTTTCTTAACCGTGGCGAGGAATCTTTTTTCTGGAACAAAGACTTCGGGGACTCGAGTTCCTAACATCCGGTTTCCAGTTTCCTGTCACAGTATGCGAAGCGCACTACGGAATAGAAAGGCGGATATATAGCGAGTCTGCGAACTTGAATAATGTATAAAGTCTTTGCAAAAGTATTGGAAATTCCATCAAAATATAAAATAATTATTAAAGATGAACTCGTACGAGACACAGGAATAGCTTCGTGATATCGTTCGTAAAGGATCGAAAGATAAATTCATAAAATTTCCGTTCGAGCTTATAATTCTTACTCCAAAAAATTATAAAAATAGTTCTTGCAGAATTTGTATACAAGAAATTGGATGTTTTTGCTATTTGAGGAACATATAACTTATAATTTCTGTGATAAAAGTTCCATGGATAAAGTTGTTTCACTGATTAATATTGAATAATTATACTTATAAATTCTCTTGAAATTAGAAAATTCTTATTTACAAAGTTCCATCGAAACTGTTTAGACTCAACCCACCGAAGAAGTTCCGTAACTGTTTCAATTCCAGTTTCAAAGCGTCGGTGCTTTTATTCTTTCTACAAAGACGTTTGTTTCTAGCATTATTAAATTCTTCTTTATCCGGAGATTAACTTTAATTTGAGAAGTTACTAACTCTGGAAACTTCGCGTGGTCACTTAATGGGAGGGATTCTCGATTGGACACCTTCGAGCAAGTTTCTTCCGGAATTAATAAAGAAGAAACTACTCGAATGAATTATTTTCACGCTTCCCTTGCACATTTACCGATGAAACACGATTTTATTGTACTATATTAATGAAATTATTATTTTTTTTTTAAATAGAATAAAATGGTTTTTACGAAAATTTATTATCGAAGAATCAGAAAAATTTTGCTATGCGTAAATAAATAATTTCTTACGATTTTTATCAAAATAGTCTAATCAATCGGATCAAGGAGTCTAGGTTTTCGTGTATCTAGATATGTCAGAAAACGGTGGCTAAATACTTGTCGTACTTGGTAATTAATTCCCGTCGACGACCATTGCTCATTTAACGCGTTTCTATTAACGATTTTGACAGAGTCGTCGTTAATTAGCGGTGGTCATAACTTTGCGCGGAATTGACAGCTAGCTTGAAACAAGATTCACGTTTACGAATGCGTACTTCGTCGCAAAATCAATGAGACGGCGTCTAATTAAATCTCTCACGCGTCTGTCGGTACGTTAGACGGCGGGCTCGGTGTCGCTGAAATATTCAGTCGCTCGGAATATTCCAAACGTCAGGAACCTCTGTTGCCGTAAGACGTAAATTCTTACCGAGCCGATACATAAATTTACTATCGACACGTTTCGCGCCTTCACGAAACCTCGGTCGCTCGTTCTTTCCTAGTTTTTACGCAGCTCACGTATCACCTTGCAAGGGAAATGAGATCGTTCAATGCGAACCCTTTCGATGTAACTCTGCGGCCGAAGCGTTCAAACATTCCGCCATCTTGTAGCGACATCTGTTTCGCCCTCGAGAGGAATATTAATCGTTCGAATTATACGAAGAAATTTATTCGTGGTCTCTATCGATATTATTAAGGGTGGCTACAGAAAATATCACGCGATTTTAGTCTCTACTATTTTTCAACAACCAAATGAAGTGCTATTTGAATATTAACTATGAAGGATTGCAGTAGAATTTCGTTCCTTTGTATATTATACCAATAAAGTTTATTTCTAGAATTTATCAACCTCGAATGTGATCTACTATATTTCCACTTCATTTTTATTTTGAAGGCATTAAATGCGTTTCAAATTTTACAGTTATCTAAATGTCTTCAAAAATACCCTAATAAATAAGAATGCATATTAAAATAAAAATAAACGTAGAAAACAGTTTTGCAACAAATGAAAATTATTTCTTCTGATCAAGTATATCGAATGTAAATATTTGTCAGTTATTTGAACGGTTGGAAAATCTTGGAAGCAAGAAGAGAAATAATTCTGTTTGGAACCTGTCGTTTTATATTCTTTGGGGGCTCTGTGGAAGATGGAGGCGCTCGTTGTTCGACCTACGCGCCATTTTCTCCGCGAGAAATCGGAATACGAGATGAACGAGGCCGCGTGTCCCCGTCGAGGGCAACGTTAATCGTTTCTGCAAACTGCTCGACGCCGTTGTTACAAACTGGACGGCCGTGCATCGGCGAAGACAGCGATAATCTCGCTCAAAATTCGCCAACGTCGACGGCCATTAAGTATGTCGAGTTTGCGCGCGGCCTCTTTTCCACGGAATTCCCGTAACGGGCAGGCCAACGATGTTGAACGGAAGAGACGGAGGATAAGGGAGGATAAAATAGTGGGTAAAGGTGACAGGAGCTGAGCTACACTGGCCGCTTGCCAAACAACTCTCCAGAGAGAGCCGCGAAACCGAAAAAACTGATCTGTCACGACCTTCGGCCTCCTCCCTGAAAATCATCTCTAAGTTTTTGCCTTCGGCCGACATCGCTTCAAGTTTAACTCGAAAATTATGCACCCTTTGCGCCATCGTAGCCGGTGGTCGTTGAATCGTCCGAATTGAAATTTAAATTTTTAGCGGAATTTGATGTTTCGACAACGTGGAAACAACCATGGACTTTTGGAACGTGGAAGATCCCTATAATTAAAATCTTCTCGAGTTAAACTCTTCGTATATTCTGTGGAGAGTTTTGGACAAGACTATCGTCTGGCTCGAAATTTAAATCGTTAACAAAATTGTTTGGTCGCTTCAATATTAACAGAGTATAATGATATCGATGAACAACAATTGCGTAGGATTGGATTTCGAGGATAGTTATTGTCGCGGCTTATGCAATGGTAGGACGAATTCAACAAGATCGTATCCTTTCTGGACGGGTTTATAAGATCTAGCGAGTGACCGGGTTGAACTGCAGCCATTTTGCTTCTCACGCTAAATATTCATGATGCAAGACCGCGTATCTTGGCCATTGTTCTAAGTTGGAGAGTAGAAATACCGTGAAGCCACAGGGGATCGTGCATCGTCTTAATTCCCCTTCTTCGTTATTACAATGTGTTACATTTCTATGGCAATATTATCCCCAGTATCTTGTTTATACGCAGGATATTTGTTAAGATTCAACCCGGTCAGGATCTACACTATTGGGGAAAAGCAATAACAGTGGTATTATAATTATAATTGTTTCAGTGGCAAGTGAAAAAACTAGACAAAATTATTTCTAAAATAAAAAGTCCTAAAATACACGAGCCTGAATCGAAAGCAATAAAATATTTAATTTTAAATATATTTCCATTCATTCCTACTGTACATATTAACGAATAAAAAATCCAGTAATCGCTTTAATTTTAAGTGTTTTGGATGTTATTCAAAGTCCTCCGTGACAAGTATAGTTACCAGTTGCAATCATCGTTGACACTGTTTTGTAATCCAGACCGTGTTAAGCTGACAAGCTTTCATAATCGATTACGCGACCGCATAGATGTTTACATTTCCGCGCGCTCGGTGTATAGAGACGAGTATGCAAGCTACACCACGAGCGCACATTCGTTGTACGATGCGAAGCAATTAATTTCGCAAAATCACCCTAACACTTTCGCCGACCGGTTAATTTTAACTGCGTTCTTTCACAATAATTGCAAGCTTAATAAACGTCGATTCCAATTGTTATTCGATAGCGTGCGAGTGAGAATTGAAGGTGGGAATTTAATTGGCAGATTTCAAACGTGGCCGACGGCGTTCCCAACTTCCGACAGCTTATATGCTATTATCCTAGTATTTTATACTCTGCAGAGTACATTTAAAGCTGCCTCATTGTTCATTACTTATATTTATATTTACATAACATTCACCTATTCACTGATATCTTTATTTTATAATAACAATTTTCAAAAAAAAGGAAAGCCCTGGTAAATATTTTATAACAGTACAACGAAGATTATTACTATTTGCTCAACAGTTTTTTAATCTCGCGACCCCGTGAAGCAAAACGTTTTCAAGCTCCCCGCGCGAAGGGAAGTTAATTTTAACGTATTTATCTTAAACGCAAGTATACGACTTAAGTACGCGTAGGATACTGTTCAGCTATGCTTTCAAAATTACGAAGCGAGTGTTCTATTACCTCGTTTGAATTAATTTGCATAACTTTTTGCAACTTCAAAACACTGACAATCCCGTTAAACTTCGACCATATACGGTAGCTAATTTGCATTGTGATAACAAAAAAAAAAAAATTTGGCCTGTTGTATATTATCCTAAGAATTTACACGGTATAAAAAAAACCATAGTCAATTATAAACCCTAGTCTAATGATTAAATTTTTAAAATTAATACCATACCGGAGAGCAAACGCGACTAATACGAAATAAAATTAAGTTTTATGTTTAATATCGATTATACTAATCACGTAGCATCGGTGATAAACGCGACATTCCATGCCCAACGTCGGCACTTTTGATCCTCGAGTCGGAACTTGAGCTTCAAGTCGCGAGAGAATTATTTCTCTCGAGTCCCAAAGCTCGCGAACAGTTCCTGAAAGAAAAGTGTTTCTGGTAAACACTTTGGACGCGCTTCAAAGGCACAAATACTGTCTGAAACTCAAAGTAGAGTTCTCCCTATCGCGCGCCTTTTGAAGTCTCGCCCCGGTGTCGCGTTCAAGCTTTTACTTTTAACCGGAGAAAGAGGTCACGGGGGCGCGATTTAACGAGAGAGTGAGAGAGAAACGTGTTAAGTTAATCTTTGCGGCTTTACGATCAATCATATAAGCTGTTTACGTTTCAATTCGCACAGCAGTCGGGTTTACGACGGGAACCGGAAGACCTCGACTTCTCGGTTACAGCTCGTTGTAAACCTGAAACGCTCGCATCCGGGTCTTTGGGGTGTAAAACTTCTGTCCCCACGTTCAATATATTCCTTCTTTCCGTCTTTTTTTCGATTCGTGTCGCCGCGTGTTTCTCGATGTCTTGTAAAAAGGCAAATACGGTTAGAATAAAAATTAACGCAAAACGATGTTTATAATTTGTGGTATTTGACAAACGTTACCGAAACATTTAACATGGTTATGTTTGAGGGTGGGTTTCACCTCATGGACACTCATTTCGGTGAAAATGATTAGGACGTTGAAAAGTGGAAAGTTGTATCTAATAAACCAATACAATGGGTATTGGTTTATCAACATTGGATAAGTTATAGCAGTTTGAAGTTTGAGCAAACAAAGACACACGTATGGAAGAATTATGTTAGGTTCAGGATGTAAAAAGAGTTCTTGCGAGTGTAGTTTGGTTTAAATTTGTTCCTATTTACAATGCTCGTATGACGACACTTCCTGCGCTCGCCGCTAGAGGGCTATGCTCAACTTGCTTCTCTCACAAGCACTCGACGTATTCGTATATATACACTTAATTAAATTCTTACAAAGTTTGACAAATATAACGTTTTATATTCAGAGTATTATTCTAGTATATTATAATAGTTCCTAAATCTTACTAAGTCCTAATTAGCTGAATTATAGCTGATACAATGTTGAAGAACTACCAATGACATAAATGAAACTAGTTTTAAATAACAGTCGACACGACAGTTTCATAACCTGATCGTCATTAAATTTTGTCATTGGATACAAAACAGTCGTACAAAGGGTTCAGAACAAAATGGCCGGGTGCCCAAGAGTGTAATCGCGATTCAGTTGGAATTTCTGGCGAATTTTCGGGTGCCCAGAACTCGGTGGAAGAGCATACAATTTTGTTAATCTTTCCTTTTCGAGGCGACAGGGTTGTCCGTGAAGAACGAAGCCATTTAGAGGCGAGGACGGTGGCCGAAAAAGAGCAAGCGGAATGCCAGGGAGAACGGAGAGAAGGTACACGGGGATCTTATCGCGAGCAGAAGAGCGCTAAGTACATATGCTTGAATCGAACTTAATTCCGCGATACGATCTTAAACGAGTGCACCGGGTATCGGGGAGCCAAGCGGGCGCAATAAAGGCCGCGGGCAGATACGACGAGCAGTGGTGCAGTTTAAAGTGACGTTGCGCAAAGAGAACATAAAGGAGACCCGACGAAAATGAAGCAAGAGGGCGCAAAGAGCGCGGTAAAAATGGAGGCGGAGAAAAAGGCCGAGTAATGGAAAGGGGGTGTAAATGAAGAGAGGAATTCTTAGATTGAAGCAGAGGTGAACAGGAAAAAAAATACACACAGAGAGGGAGTGGACGAAAGAGTGTGTGTATTCGAGTCTCTATGAATTCGTGACCTTATGACACGAATACCTGGTCCGTTACCTTTGTGGCAATATTCGCGCGTTTTAATTCGCGTAGAGCTTGTTACTAAAATGACGACGCCAAAAATTTTGGAAATCGCTTTCAACATCGACAATTACATTGAAATATCATTTTTCTTTTTAATTAGGATATATGAGAAATAATATTTACGCGTTCTGTAATTATAAATTGACGATTTTTGTTGCATTGGCTTGTTGTAACTTTTTCTTTAACGCGAAATCATTACGTTTGTTCGAATCAAAATTCCGGGTCATTCGAAGGGAAGTTTGAAGACTATAATGAACTCCCCCTGTTAGGTTCATATAAATGGAGTTTCACGTGGATATTAGGAAAAAGGAAAAACGATAATCGTTTTGGTCGACTCGTCGCTTGAATTCGACCACGATTTTTCCAAGTCACTAGCTTCGAGTCGGGGGTCGTCGATATTCCGACCATGTCCGAAAGAGTACGATTCGCGTGTTTGTATATCACGGCAACGTGCCACGACTTAATATTTATGGTGAACGTAATGCGTTTCTTGCTTTATTTATAAACGCGCCCTCGCGGCTTCCACGCGTTCGCTCGTAATTTCAATGGACGAAGGAACTAAAACAATGGCTGGTATTTCGAAGCATAACCTTCGGAGATAAGCTAAAATTATATGGTGCGAAGGTCGAAGAATTATTAGCTTCCACGTTTTAAAACGGCGATCGCGAAAACTTTCAAAATGAAGTTTTAATACTCGATAATAACATTTCTTCCTTTTAGTATTTACTAGAATGCAGTACAAAATTCAGACCTGGACATCCAATTATAGGTATGTTATAAACGTTGAAAACAATTTAACACAAGACGAGTCTATTAGTTCTTCACGGTTGGTTTCCAAACACTATGCAACATCGTAAAGCTTTGATAAAACTCTCAGGGAATAATCGTTTTATCGAACTTTCGGGTACTCTGAATTTAAAGACGAGCGCTATTTTTCACAACGATAATATCGTCGAGAAACGTTTTTCAGGAAGTGCCTTCGACGCCGCACCTTTCTTCCTTCTAGTATTCTTGCAGCTTGGATAAATCTTGTTTAAAACTTCTCGACGCCATCCATCTTTGAAATTCAATATCTTCGAAAGGGAACGGAATGAAAGTACAGCTCGTGTAATACAGTAATTCCTTCGACAAAGTTATTTCCACCGTTCCCTCGTCGGCGTATCTGGTTTACTAATGAGCCATCCGCTCGTACTTGTTTACGAAATTGAACTATAAATCGATTCTTTCTGCATATAAAAGTGTTGCGCCGTGATTTGTTGAAAACGCAATACTGCGTAGGAGATGTTTCATATTTTATTTTACGACGACGCTTTCTCTCAACAGCTGTTCACGGTGGGAACGTTTTTCTCTCAAATTCGAGTGTCCTATTTAGATTTATTTTCTTTGATATCTAATCTCGAGATTTAATACCAACCTTCGTGCCATCGAGATTACCAAAACGGAGAAACGCATGAATTAGTTGGCGGAATCATCTTTTGTTTCTGGTAATTCCGCGTTCTTGAAATTTGAATTCTGCTTTGACAGTCGCCCTATATAATTAACCGCGTAACTCAGCCACACAGACGTCTAAGATAGAAACAAGTTGCCTCCACTGGACGACAAAACGAAGTTTCCTTTGTGTTCGCGTGGAACGAGGTCTCTTTCTTGTCCCAAGTAAGCACCGTCGCTCTGAAACTTGCACGTATTCCGGCAGTTAAAGTTCTTCTTTAAGGAGACGTCCATGTGTGTCAATACTTCAGCCACGACCTCTAACCCTACGCCAGAGAGATTCTGGACCGTCGTGAAACGAAAGGCGGAGCCGTCATTTTTTGAATTAGGATCGTGCGTCGCTTGGTCCGCGAACTAAAAGCGAAATAAAAGGAGGAAAGTTTTTTTAGCTTTACGAGCAACGACAAAAATTATTGCGTTTCGTCCTGGATTTACTAGGGATTCTTGGATGCACCTCTTGGTCGAAAAGCTCGTCCTATACAAGGAAGAAACGCCATAATTTTTGGCATTGCCTCTAAAATGAAAAAAACTACATTAACTCAAGGAATATCAAGGAGGAAATAAAAGGGACTGTCGAGACCATCAGAAATTTATTTAGAAACTCGTCTTGCAAAATATTTTTAACGCTTATAGTATAACTATAATTGGGTGTGAATTTTGTACTGTATTCTAGTAAATATTGAAAGAAAAAAGAATAATAGATATTGTTCTTACAGGTACTTAAGGTGGAATTTTTATTCCAACTTTTGGGAAGTCGTTCTTTCATTTGAAGAAAGAAATGTGTTTTAATTATGGCCCATTCATTATTTTAATACAGAAGAAGGGAACGGCGTAGTGTGTTGATAAATCTTCAGTATTCTTTTACCGATTTTATTAACAATACACGTACTCAAGCGATAGCGTAAGAATAATACAAACGTCCAGAGTTCCACATTTCTACCGTTGTGAATTCAATTAGAGTTGAGTTCGTGCCAGAATTTGAATTGCGCAGACCTGTTTTAAACCATATTCTGGACACTGCTTTCACAGCGAGATATTATGTTCTGTGATACGGGTTATCCCAGTTATTTATTACCTGCGAAACGGAATATAATTTTCAGTCGGAATGTATGACTGTAATGTACTTTTATTGCTAAAATACGCATATTAACCCGACGCTTTCATATTTTAAATTCGAGGTGAAAGGAGTCGCTGAACTGTGGAAATCAAATTTTTTTAGGAACCTCATAGTATTGGTAGTATTTGGGGAGACCTACATTTATTTCAAAATAAAAAATTGTTTGCAGTAAAATTTCATAACCATTTTCTATAAAATGAAAAAGATATTAAAAAGAGCTGATTTATGAATATACAACAAGGATTGAATTCTTTGCTATTAAAATTTTCTCATTCAAAAATCAGATTTACAATTTTTAATTAAACTATAAATCTCAGTATAAATTTGTTTTATTCTCTGATTCTATTAATTCTGTTTTTACTTGTATCATAAATAAATTAAATGTTTAATATAACAATGAAGCTCAGCTCAGAACAAAACTAATTATTAATTAATGTATTGTGAGTGGGGTTTTCGTATATGTTTCTCCTAATATATTACAAATATTATGCAAAACGGTAGAGTGAAAGGATTTCTGTGCATTTAGGAGTCGAAGGCGTGATCTAAAAGTGCCGAAAATCTCTCGTAACCGTTACATCGTGCATTACTTTCGCGAGGTCGTGCCTTTTAAACATTCCGAACCTTTTTCGAAGTGGTACCGCAAAGTTTCGTTCGCGAAGATTAGCAGAGAAATTAAGAGGATAAAGGTTTCGCAGTTTCCCCGCGAATTTCAAGCCGCCGTGAACTCCATCCTTAATACGCGAGCAAGTTCGAGAATTTTATTTTTATCTTGTTGCTCATTGCAACGTACTTACCGCGAAACCTTCTTATTGTAATGGAATCCACGCAGCCATTCCATGCGATGTAACAGAAACAACCCTGCATTTCCATCCGTTGCTTCGAGTTTCTCCGCACGGCGAAATAATCGCGCGCCAAACGCGGGAAACGGTCATTTTAGAACAGTACATCCGCTCACCGAAAAAATTTATTATTAACACTGAACCTACTAATTAAGATTAATTTCCGCCACATCCATTGAAAACTAAAATTATTATTTGCTACTTGATTATTAAATATTTTAATCTTCGAATTCCCATTTTTATTTTTTCTTACTCTTGCTGGAAATATTAATATCTCAACACATTACCGACGGGAAAGGAGTATTCTCGTTTTACGACAAATGTGTGTTTTTCTAGTAATTCCTCCGACAACATAAGAAAAAAATTCTATTATCCACGTATAATTTCTGAAAATTTTAATAAACTATATTAATTACAAAAACACTTATCACATTTTTAGTATACACATGTTGAAGGAATTCTATGTTATTAAAATCATCCTATAGTAAAGTTTTAATAAAAATGCCCCGTCGTTAATGCGTTAACATTGTTTTATGAAAAGAATTGTCTGCTACCTGATAAAGTTACTAAGAATGGGAACGTGACATGACTTTGTGGGATACTTAATGAATTCCAAAGCTTTGTTAATAGTTGACAAAACCAAATGTTTCTGTATCTTTCTTTTTTGAGTTTAAACACAGTTCGAATGCAAAAACAGCTTCGTCCGAGGTCCAAACGATCCTCCATCGACTAGGCGACGGCGTAATTAATTAATTAGCGTTTTCAAGGATTGGAACCACCGTGTGACGGTAGTTTCCTTCCACTAATTCGTTCCAGCCTCTAGTGTTTCGCATATCGAGCTGCTTTCCGAATCACTGCTCGACCGCATGTTTCGCCGTCGGGCAGAAACGGAGCCAAATATCCTTTTCCGTTGGGAACCACTCAACTACCTAGGTACACGTTGGAATCTTATGGAACGCCTATGGTGCATGGTCCACGGTATTCGACGTCCCATGCCCGTTATTTCCGCGGGGAGCGACGAAACGTTCCTTTCCGCGTGAATTGGCGGAAAATGTTTCTCGGAATCTTCGAATCGCGGAGTATGCCCGTTTCGAGTTCATAAAAACAGACCACCGTGTATAAAAATTCGTTAAAGTCTTCATCTCTTTTTAATGTTTGGGGTCTTAATTACGAATCTCTAAAATATTAAAGTAAAACTTGCAAGAATGACAAAGTTATGGAAGTTTTGATACACAGAAAACTCGTAATATATGTGATGATACTTTTCACACTCGCCACTAGAGGGCTACGTTCGACCTGTACCTCTCTCACAAGTGTTCGACCGACTACCTATTCCTACATATACCTCGACTAACGACTGAATGTGAAACTAGTACAAAATCAAAAAGGAAAGTAACTTTTATTAATTTCTGATAACGAGCCATCCATTTCGAAATTTCTAGCTCGTTCGACGTTCGAATTTCAACGAAATGTTCCAATTTATCAGTCACTATCGTAATCATTATCGTTTATTGTTTTGATCAGGATCGTTATCTTCCTCGTCAGTTACACATGCAGTTGAGAATAGTTCAATAAAACAAATCGTGCAAATGGAGATCCACAGGTGTAGTTGATTTTCAATCGAAGTGCAGTGTTTATCCAGTAGCAGCTCGAAAGGCATGTTTCTCCGGTTCGAAAGCATGTAATCTCGTAAGCTAACTGCATGACACTTACATACTATAATTTCCTGCAATTCAATCCATTACAAGTCAAACCAATTCGCGACATTTATCGAGTCATCTGCAAATGTCGCGGGCTGACGTAGACTGCGTGACACATACAGAACAATCCAATCTATTCGAATTCAGACCGACTCGCGACATTTATCGACGATTCACCGTAGTATATGAACATCCTTGGATCTTGGTAAAGGAAATTCTCCTAATTTCTACAGTATTGCAACGTCAATGAACTCCTGCTGGGTACATATGTTGGCTCCCATAAAGCTCGTGAAACCAATTATTTAGCAAATAGAAAAAACAACACTTATTTGCCAATACAACAGTTTATTAATAATTCGAATATACAGGATGTTACCGGAAGAATGGTCCCATCGGGCAGAGGGGTGATTCTTCGTACGAAAATAAGTCAAAAAAGAGGAATAACATTTTTCCTTTTGAAATTCCGTTTACGAGAAAATTGAGTTTGAAAATTATTTCAAGCCCTCACGTAGCATTGATCGTTTTCGTTTACACTTTCTTATTCGTTGTCCTCAGTAGTGTTTACATTCCGTCTTCGGTAGTACGACTACCGGCTACTTTTATCGTTAATCTGTTTGTATCGGTCGAATCGTAACCATGTCTCGCTACAGCAATCGTGAATACGTTTATATGGTAAAAGTGTTAAGTGTTTGTAATGTGAGTGCAAGAGTAACAATTAAATACTACAAAGTGACATCCAAACAAAAGGGTGATACAGAAAACAGAGCAGTGATTAATTGAGTGCGGTGCACTTCGTAATTACCATAAATCTGGCGGTCGTAAAAGATCTGTAAATTTTGATACATCAGTTCTTAATACCGAATAATAATTAAACGTATTATCAACACATTATCAAATTCAATTTTCTTGAAAACGAAGCTTCAAATGAACAAATTTTATTTCTTTTTCTCGACTTGGTTTTGTACGTAGAATCATCCACCACTCGATAGTACTATCCGTCCAGTAACACCCTGTATAAATATAAAACAAGCTAATAAAAAGTGCCCAGTGCGTTTAAGTTCTTGAAAATTTGAACCTAATCCTGAGTTCAATCTTGAAACTTGAAATCTGAGTCCTGCTCGGTGTTGTTTAAATACAAAACGATAACCATGTTTGGAATTCCAAACAACATAACATTGAGTTAATATTAAATACGATGGGGTTATACAAAACTTATAATTGTCTCATTTTAATAACTCGTATCTCAAAAATTACTCAGTATCTACATCTAATGTTTCACACACACCGAATCTCTCTGCTATGGTTCTGGGAAAGCGCATTAAAATCGAAGTTGTACAGTTGGTGTACTTTCCGTGGAAGGAACAGATTGGGGGCGACTTTCTCTTCCTTCGTTCGGGCAGTAACGAGTTTTTCGTTCGTCCCGTTGGCTTCGATCCATCGTTGGCTCGTTGACGAGACTTCCTATCCACCCATGATCGTAAATTTCGATATCGCAGCTGCCCGCTACCTTAATTATAAGGTACATCGCGCCGGGGTTGTGGTGAAATTACGTAGGCTCCCAGGAGGACTGTGGCTTATTGCCGCGACGTTCGCCGTCAGCCGCCCCCGTGACTGCGGCTATTCCGTCGCGGAATGAATTCTGGTTCTCTTTTTCTTCGTTGTCCGCCCTGTTTGTCGACGGACTAAAATTCTGCGGCCACTCGGAGCGCATCGACGTCTTCGCGTTGGTCCTTACGGACAGCCAATTTGCAGGGAAATGAGTCGGAACGAATGTGTCCTCTTGCTGCGTTCTCCATCCGCGGGGGGATGATGTCGTTTCCTTTTCTTCCCGACGAAGAAGTATATATGGCGGACGATAACTTATCCCCCTTTAATACTCCACTTCACTCTGCTCTCGTTACAATGGAGAACACAAGAAGACACTTCATTCGAAATTTATTTAGTTTTGAGAGCAAGGCAATTTTATTGTCGATTCAACAAAATAAAAGGTTATACATAATCTTATTCAAAATTTTAAACGATTCAATCCCTGGTTCGGTTTTACCGTTAATTTCTCTGCAGAGTCCGTTAATATGTATATATTTAGCAATTAATAATTATCGTATCTCGATTTTTCTGTGTCATTAATCTCGTTTGGGAGTCTTCATTGCACACTAATGGGGTTCGCACCCAATAATAAATAAGTAAATAGGAAATTAGGGTAGACAAAGCGTGAGAGTAGTTTAGAATTTTGCATGATTGCACGATCGATATTTTGCGCTTTAGAAGGGGATCCAACAAACTAGAAAATGAACTTCTGATCCACGGCTTTGCACCTGACCTCAACACTTGGCTCGTAACAATACACACAAACCACAAATGACTAGTATGGTTGCAATACCCCCATTATTCTCTCAGCATCTATTCATCGACGTATCCGCGGAGCAGTTAGTCTAACTATTGTAATTATTCCAACGTTCCAATTTCACGACGTCAATTTTACCCTGACCGTAAACTAAACATTTAACCGCCCTCGAACCTAGTTAATATGCTATTTCGAACAAAGATCTCGATACTTCGACCCTTTCGAATGGAACTTCGATCGATTGTTCGGACGATCCAGGAAAACTAACGTTGCAACTATGTAATAAAGTAATTTAAGGAAGATTCGCTGCACGAAAGAACGCACAGTAAACGAAATGTAACAAATGAGTTAATAATTCTTGGATTTAGTTACGCTTCATTTATTTCTATTTGAATTTTCGCTTATGGAATTTACATTTATGGGTCGTCTGCTAATTTTACAATCCTCCAAGCCTGATTATCGTCTACAAGCTTCAAGTTTGGCGTCTTAGTCGCGGAGTTACTATTCGTTCTCCTTGCGCAGGGATTTCTGCAGTCGACCATAAATTGGCAATTCGTAAAATCCGGTACGACGGACGAGTCGAAGCGACGGGACTTCTTGTAAAATATTGGATCACGGTGGAACAGATCGCTTTACCGAGGATAATCGCGACTAACTATGGATTGGCGTGGCCGAATTATCGGCTTGTGAGTCGTGTCGAGTCCAGACGAACGGACATTAGAACGATCGATAAGCTTCTACACGCGTTATATAGCTATCGGATTTTCCTCAGTCTAGAGCTGGCTAAATTAGCCATCATGCGAAACCCGGTCCGTCGGTGATCGACGACAGGTGCCAGGTTTGCTCGAAGGGCGAGGGATGACAGACAAGCGAAGAGAAAAGGGATGAACCGAAAAATGCGAGGTTGAGAGAATATTCTGATGTAAACATCTTTTAGACCTTCTTTGGTATTTTTAAAAAAGAAAACCGTAGATTGCTTGGCATTGGGATTCTGCACATATATTTGTGGATCACTTCAGCATACACAGTATTTTTTTTAAAGAAAAATAATAAAAATTGTACGAGCTACGAATCAACGAAGAAAATGTCTTCGAATCTCACACGATTCTGTTATAAACGTGCAATTTTTAGAGGCGTTTTTCGCTATTTTTTAAAATGAAAATCTTAGACTGTTTTGTATTAGAATTCTGCACATATATTTGTGGATCACTTAAGCATATACAGTATTTTTTTTAAAGAAAAATAATAAAAATTGTACGAGCTACGAATTAACGAGAAAATACTTCCAAGAAAAAATGTCTCTAAATAAAGTATATTATAAACTGAATTCACAGCAAATTTAAATTATTTGCGGTAGACTCTTCGAAAAAGTGATTAGAATAGGCATAATATATAGGATATGGTAGCGAATAGAAACGTACAGATGTTCGTTAAGCGTAGCATGAAGTATTAATAACGTCTGGCAGAGGCAGAAGTATTAATAACAAATAAAAATTTCATATTCGTCTGTGAATTTTTTGGTGAAATATATCCGGCTATACGGAACCTCAGACAAAAGCCAATTTATGAATGCATCTAAAATTTTTGTACGTTATTCAAGAATAAAATTGGCTAGACTTTTGTGTTTAATTAATAACGAGATGAATTTTTTGCGAGGCTCGGCGAAAAATGGAAAAATTATTTTATTTTTAATTAAATCTAGTTTGGATTACACTTTTGCGTTGCAGCATGGAAAACGTGTTTGAACAAAAACGAAGGAATTATTTTCTAGAGTTTAGTTAGTCTTATATTAATTTTTATTTAGACGTCGAAGATTTAGTCGAAAAGTATCCAAAAGTTTGGCAAAATTTAGTTTGCATTTTCTAAACAGTAATTGTAAACTATAGGTAAGCACATTATTTGCCACCCTTCCTTACAGCTGCGTCGTAGGATAAGGTACTGCCTAAAAGGGTTGCTTCGGTTAAATTTGCATTAAGGAGCCCCGAACGTTTTGCTGAGAAAGACAAAGAAGCGCTTAGTTGGCACTTTGGCGCCTAAAATATTCTAATAACCAAGATAGGGATAATGTTAAAGTTAAATGTGTACAAATTGTTAAGATCGTGACGATGAAAGGAAATGTCTGCATTTCTCGTTGCTAGAACACGTTCTGTTAATAACATTATTGCTTTTCATAACACTATAAAATACGATTTAATCAAAAATACAAAATCAGAAAATAAAGATACAAATTTCCTATTTTGTAAAGATATAAGTTCCAATATTCTTCGTTGAAAGTGAATTAAAGTGACGACAAAATAGCACATCAATTTTTAAAGGTCTTTCATGGTGGTTTCAAATTTTTTAAGGTATTGGAGACCGTTCGAGCGTGAAATGTTTTTCAGATTAAAACCATCTTCGGCTAGAGACGTGATAAAATTTTTCTTTTTCTTTTCGCGGGGCGAAAATGATCGAAATATTGACAGAGTTTCTTACGAGTGTCGAAATACTTACGGTCGGTGTAAATCGAAAGAATGTCGAGTACAACGGTTCGAATATTTTCGACAATCGCACGGCACAGTATGAAGTTAATGAAAATTCTTGGCAGATTGTGAAGCTAAGCGAATGCGATAGTAAAATATCGCCTGTTCCTCGATCCCATTTAATCGCACGCTCGAAATAACTTTCTATCGGAGCGTTTCTCTTTGACGGCAGGGCGACAACGAATTCGATAAACTTCAGAAAGGAAGGAAAGCTCGTTAAAGCGATAAAAAGGTTTATCCTTGGTACATAGCTGGCTGATCGTGGCAAACGGTACTCGTCTTCTCGGAAGAGCTTCCGCATCGACGATGTTCCGTCGAGACAGGGCTGTGTGTATCACAGGGTAAAATTCGTCTCGTGAACAGGGTCGATCGGAAGTTTAATTAGATGCTTCGCGCAGACAGTGGCGCGACATATGCGGTAATGAAATGGTAGAGATAGGAACGATAGAGATGGGCAAATAGAGGACTCAATTAGACATCACCGGGGGAGATAAAACATTTCCAATAAAGGTATCGTTCGATAATACGAATGATACCTTCGAGGATACAAACTTCCGAACCACTGGAAACGACGAACGAAACGATTCCCACACTTTCGTTTGCTTTAGAAATAACTAGTTTAAAAAAGTAAATAAAAAATATCTTCGATACTATTGAATTTTGTGTATAATCGTTACAGACTTCTAACTCTGAAATTACAAACCCATAATCTGCATTTTTTAAGTCCTGTTAAATACTGCTACTCTAATGATTCGTAAGTTGAACGTTTCTATCCTTTCGAATCGAGGGGATCCTTCTTGAAACCAATAGAGCTTGAAAAACTACATTTAAAAAGCGACGAATAATGATTCTTAAAATGAACATGATTCGTAAGTTGAGCGATGATCATTCTACGAATCATTATACTGTATCAGTACGTATCGATCGCGACTCCAAACCATTGCAAAATATAATTTCCGTTACGGGAGGGTTTAACTTGTTACAGTTTCACGTTCATATTAGCTTCCAAAGCGACGTCCGGAACAATGTATCTTCGACGTAATTAAATTCGTACTCGATTTTGAAGGACAATCGGTACGTTGGATATTGTTTCCCTTTGTGGACCTGTCGGAAGTTAACAAAGCGTGTCTTCATTTGTGATGGACGCTTCCGATCGCTCGATACAATTAATGTTCTCATTTGATTAAGCAGTCTTTCTAGCCACGGTGTTTGATCCCCCGCGACGAATTATGTGTTAAACGATATCCAGTGCCTCTCAAATGCTTCGCGATATTTCATTTTTTATTCCTAGTCTTCAATAGCGTAGATTCGATCCTGTTTCATCGTTCGTATATTTTAGAATTAAATTTAATTTACGAGATGTCAGTTCGTATAAATATTTTATTAAATATAATCGTTAGCATAATTTATTGGAACGTCAGCATTTTCGAGTCGCGTTCATCGTTTCCGAGTGGAAGATCCGTGACAAATATCCAGATGAACGGACCCGGTCACTCAATAAATATTACTCCACAGATTCACGCAGAGGAGGATCGTTTCAGCGCTTTTAGTAATCAATGTTATCGCCCGGATTACGCAACAGTGCTTCACCGGTATTATACATTACGCTAAAGAGAGTTTCCACAATAGAAATAGGATGTTTCGCGGACGTGCTTAATAAACGTAGCCATAAATTACACGTTGAACCATTATTCCGCGGTCCGTTGCAGAATATGGCGCGATCAACGCTGCAATCACCACTTTAAACCTTCATAAAGGAACCGGTCCCGTTTATTCGAATCGTCTTTATACTTTGTTGTTCATCATGCTTTATGAAATATTAACATTTTTCTAATATTACTAATTTACAGTAGGAGATTGCAAACGTAGTGAAATTATTTGTCTAGTCAAATTCCATTTCTAACGAAAAAGTATTTCCAAATTTTGATTTTAAACCCATTTTTAGAAATTATTTTTAAAAAAGGATATTTTAAAGAAAAGTTGTAAAAGCATGGTTCTTGAAATATTTCACGAAAGAAAAACTCGACTGGGGAAACTAACTGTTTCGACGACTCATTTTTCAAACGAAACTTTTAATATTTTTTGAGTATAATTTTTTGAATGCAACGCGATTTCGAAACGAAAGAGCTGGAATTCTAGATATTCGTCAATACTTAATTACAAATAATAACGTTATAATCAGTGTATGACGTCGACGTACGATGAAAATTAAATTGGAAGTTTATTTCCAGGTCAATCGCTTGAATTTATCGGTAATGAACGTCCCGTGCTCAGACTGTTGTGATTTCGATTACTGACATTCCACCGTGGGCCCGTAGGGAATTTCCCACAGTAGTAACGGAATACACTGCGTACACATTTAATAATCACACTGGCAAATTGAACTTCGAATGCTCGTTCGACCTCCGCAGTTATCTACGTAATTACCGTTCTAATTACGCCGCAACGAACTAAACGTGTATCAATACGTCGAAAATCCTTAATAAGGTATTCGAGATTTAACTAATATCGCCTCGATGATCTAACACTATCATTACAGTGACAATATCGACAGCAATTCACCAGTATTCGAATCGTGACATTTACAACGCTTAATATTGTAAGCGCTTTCACGTTTAATAATTGATTAACTACGTTTGAGAATTCTTTTGCTTCTTTTCGAGTAGCTCTAAGCTCTCATCGAATTGGTTTAGCAAAAAAATACTTTGTTTTTATTATAAATAAATGTTATTGTACAGAAATTCATTTTGTACAATTCACTTCTTGCGTCTTCTTAAAAACTCAACCTGAATTCTTTCTGCGTTGGATGAATTGCATCTTCAACAACTCGCGGAAGAGGAGTTTTATAAACATTGTGTTTCAAAGCATTATTCCGAGTCTGTAACGCGACGCGTCTCCCTCTCCGTCGATGTAACTTCGACGAATGTTTGAATTTCTACACGCCGCTTTGATACAATATTCCGTGCACTTGAAACTATAAAGAAAATGCGAAAACAAATCGTCGCGGGCAAGATTTGTTAAATGCTCTTTTCTCTAACGTCAAAAATGGTCGAGTATTTTTATAATTAAAAATACAGTATTTGATATAAACGTTTGAATCATTTTCAGTATGCAAAAATTTACTGTAATATACATGTAAATAAATTGTACCAGAAGAACAAAGTTACGTAAATATTAAAATCAGGGTGCTTACAATCGAACAGATAAAACGTGTGAAATTTTTAAGTGTAATAAGAAAATTTTTATACAATAAAATAAGCTTTGTGAACATACAGGTCGTACGTGTAATTAACAGGTGAGACGTTATTTTTTGTGAAACACGTTCGAAGGAACGATCAATAATGTACCGAATGAAAGATCGACGCCACTGATTGACGCCGTTCGCGTCGACGTCGTCGATTCCACAGATTATTCGCGAGACGGTGTAATTAGTTCGGGTATATACAACAAAATATCAGTTCCGCCATCTTTGTACGAGCCGATCGGTCGAACTAATTAATGTCATTGTATAGCCTACGTTGCGCCGATATCCTCGTCTCACCATGGTTCGGCGAGCAGAATTTCCGCAATGCAAATTACCGCCCTGAAAACGAAACATTCGACGCTCCGGAGGGAAGCGACGAGGATGTGCTCGTCACCGAGGGTGATTTATCAAATTACCATAAATGAAGATATAAGAGAATAGACGAAAGGGAACCACGCAAGGAATTGTTTCCTAATTTCCTTTGAAACTGATAGATCAGTGCTTAATCGAATATAGGCAATGTCCTTCCAATACGCCTGGATGTCCTTTTTAATACTTTTACTCGATTCTTTCGATATTAGCAACGTTTAAGTGCTTCCCCGATGATCGAATAATTCTATTAAAATCAGTTATTAATTATCGCTGATGGAAACTACTGACAAAAGACCGATTTCAGGATTTTTCTTGCGTTTCTCTATGTGTTCGATGCTCTAAATTCACAAATCGTTTTGTGCAAAAGCCAATAAACATTTTTGTAAATATATCACCAGCAATTTCTAAAGTGAGAAATTTTAAAAATTCGTCATTACAGCGAAATTACTATAAGAAATTCTAGTTTTCGCTGGATCGTTTGTACCATGATAGAAAAAATTGAGCAACACATCTGGCTTTGGTTAACCGGAAATCGAGTTCCTCTAAAAATTGGTTCGACGAGCGTAAAAGAAAATATTAGGATTTTCTCGAATTAAAACCACATGCAAGAATGACACGAATGCAGATGCCGCAGGCGAGTTTGTGCGCGCGTAAAACTGGCTGCACATCGGATCTGTGATGCAACATGTGTTCGTGACATTGTATTCGGAGAATTTCACCCAGTTTCGTCCGTGTTTCCTTTCGTTCGTGCTCACGAGCGTACCAGCGCTACCAATTTCGGCGAACAATTTAATGACGAGCACGCGTTGTGCATGTTACCTGCACAGAATGATTCTAGTATCAATCTTTTTTACCCGTATCGTTTTCGACGTAGGGGCACAGACGAGGTATACGAGTAGACCTTTACCTAATGTATTTTTTCGACCCGTTTCTCTGGGGCTCTAGAGCCCCATTACCATTTTCGTATCATTCGCAATATTACCAACAGATTCAGAAATGAATTTTAATCCCTTCCATAGTCAACTCTTATGCATTTACGCACATACTACAGCTGCTGCCCATCAATACTAATTCAGTGAATAGTTTCTCAACTGATTTTTTTCTCGAAAGTGCGTAGGATTTTGGGGATATAAATTTTTACCAAAAATAATTGTAATTGATTCTCGTAACCAAAAATAATTTTTTTTTTTAATTTCTGCACCTACCTCCTGCCCATTTTCCTTAAAAATTCGATTTCGATTTTTAATTAATTTGTTTGACATCCTACGGAAATTTTGACTAATACTTTTTTTTAGGTACCCATGAGCTCTACTTCAGAAAAAAGTTTCATTGAAATATATTCACTATTGTAGGAGTTATGATCGTTTGAAGTTTGGACCATTTTTATGAGGGTTTTCTCATTTTGCGGGGTCAAGGATCAACTTTTCCAATATTCTTGGAATTTCTACATATTCTTCATCAAAATACGCGTAGTTTGCTTTTTTAAACATTAAAATCCTCCAATCCGTTCAGAAGTTATGATTTTTTAAACATACGTATGAAATTTCAGGGAAACATATCAATGGTATGGTCAGACATTATATTTTCGGTAAGGAATTTTTTTCTCGAAACTGGGTAGGATTTCAGGGGTATCTCTAATCACCAAAAATAATTATAATTGACCCCCACACCCGAAAATAATTTTTTCAGAACGATTTGAAATGTTTTATTTTCATCGAAAAATTTAGGCACCTACCCCCTGTCGATTTTTCTTAAAAATTCATTTTTGATTTTTAATAATTTTGTTTGACAACCTACAGAAAAGTTGTCTAATACTTTTTTGTAAGTACCCATGAGCTCTACTTCAGAAAAAAGTTTCATTGAAATATATTCACAATTGTAGGAGTTATGGCTGTTTGAAAATTGGACCATTTTTATGGGGTTTTTCTCATTTTCCGGGGTCAAGGATCAACTTTTCCAATATTTTTGCAATTTCCACCTATTCTCCATCAAAATACGCGTAGTTTGCTTTTTTAAACATTAAAATCGTCCAATCCGTTCAGAAGTTATGACATTTTAAAGATTTGCATGAAATTTCGGGGAAGCATTTCTGGCCAGAAATTGTATTTTCGGTGAGGAATTTTTTTCTCGGAAATGGTTAGGATTTCGAGGGTATGTCTAATGATAAAACATGATTGTAATTGACCCCTGAAACTGAAAATAATTTTTTTAGAATGATTTGAAATTTTTTAATTTTATCGAAAAAGTTTACACCTACTCAAATTTTTTTCTCGAAACTGGGTAGGATTTCGGGGGTATGTCTATTCGCCAAAAATGATTGTAATTGATCCCTGCAACTGAAAATAATTTTTTTAGAATGATTTGAAATTTTAGTCAACTCATATGTATTTACGCACACAGTACAACTGCCTGCCCATTAATACTAATTCAGTGCATCGTTTTCTAACTGACCGCCATTCATGAGAAGAGGCCGCTAAAATTACCTTTGAATTTTCAGGTCGGTATGACAGTCAAATTGTGCCGCGAAAGTCCACAAGGTGGAAGGTCTACTCGTATACCTCGTCTGTGATAGAAGAACGCTACCCAGACTGAACTACTTACGATATTTTTCCAAATTGTTCTACTTGCAAAAAAATGAATCGACCATCGTTCTGTATTCTGTGTTTCTTTTCAACAAATTTTCATGTCGACTTAAAAAAATATTTGAGAAACTGATTGCTCAATTGCGACTGGTAACATGACATGAGAAACAAGTGCCGAATTTAAGTAAATATATACTATATAATATATATATAATATGAAAAATATTGACGAAGAAAGAATATATTGCAAGGTATGGACTCGTGGGTATAGCTTGCAATATATTCTTTCTTCGTCAATATTTTTCTTCCATATTGCGCGCAATCTATTATTTGAAAATAAATCAATAAGCTTTGTTTAAGCAATAAGAATAAAACTATATTATAGACGAAGAGGTCGTTCGAAAAGCACTGATTTCTTACGAGTACAGTGACGAAGTAACGATCGAAGCTAATAACTGAAATTAGTTTAAGGTGAACGACACTCGAGTTCGTTTCGCGAGGTTTTTAAATTATTGTCATCGGTAAAGGGTTATTACAGTCACACGCGAGTTTACTTATGGGGTCCAATCACGATGGGCAATCAGCGAGTCTCGTCCATTCGCGAAACACCTTCTTTTACATAGATACACCGTTAATTAGTATGTCGTAAAAGCGTGGCCGGGATATGAATAGCCGTGGAAAGGAAGAGAGGCCACAAATTGCGTTAGTTTAAAGGAAGATTGAGCGTACGCGGTGATCGACGCGTGCGTGTCGATCGCTGGCACAATCGATCAGTGACGTACGATCGATCGGCGACGTTAATCAACGCCAGTCTGCAATTACGTTGCCCGGTGACGTCGCAAATGTTACATGCTTTGTCGAAGATAATTCACACAGTGGAGATTACAAGGCGGAAATTTGCGTCCGCGCACGCGTACAGAAAATCCCCTATACGCGACATTTTTTCCCCCCTAGGAAGCGGAAATAATGAGGCGATTAAAATTTCTCCAACGCCGATGGGAAATTTCAATAGCCTATTTTAAAGTATCTGTTTTGCGTAAAATCAAAATTATCAAACAAAAATGGAAATGGTATCGCGACAAATCGTAATCAGATTTTGCCCAACTCTGTGTCACGCTACCTTTCGTGGGATTGCTTACGTTCATTGTTGAAGGTGTTTCCAGTCTCAATTTTCTGTAATAATCAAGGTTCTACTATATTCGACTATAATAAATTCTATTTAAAAAAGGAAACTAAAATATTTGGGTTGAAAAACAGAATACAAAATGGGTAAAAGTATATAAAAGATTCTACGTCTCTAAACCTAATAAAATTTTGTTATTTAACAAGATTCATACCACGAAGACTACGATTGCTATTATAATTTGAGATACGTTCTTTATTTGGTCAATACAATACGTTTAGCTCGCAGACTAGCCTCGTTGTTTTTGATGGACGCGTGTTATGCGTTAGAAGAAGACTGTTTCTTACAATGTATCAACTAAAACAAGCTAAGACCCACAACGTGGCCTTAAAGCAAGTCGTTGATGTACGTGACCACGCAATAAAGAACATCGGCCGACCGTAAAATCGTGTTCGCCAACTTTATCCGTTGGATCGTTCTCGTGAAAACTCTGCGGGGAACAAGGTATAAAAATGTCTTTGCGACGTTCCCGGTGTCGTGGATAAATTATCTTGTCCCGTTCGGAAATTTAAGGAAAACCACTCTGTTTTCTTGACTAAATTTCACTTCGGATAATAGTTTTATCTTTTCACCGTGACTCGTCGTTTTTCCTTCTTTTTTTTTTGTTTAACGTGGCGTTTATTCTTTCAGAACGTCGTTAAGCTTTAAACGTCTGTTAATTTATTATTAAACGTTAAGCATTAAACATTATCGTATCCTGTACTCTCGAACGAAAATTCTAGCTAGAAACGTAAAATTCTTAAGTAGTTTAATAGTTAGAATTTTTAAAAATAAAAAAAATAAATCATGGTACGGTTAAAACGATGATTCCATATGAAAAAATAAGTCGAAAACGTGAGATGAAATTTTTCCGTACGATGCTTCGTTTTCAAGATAATTGAATTTGACGTTGGACAGTAGTGAAATACGATACGATATGTCCAACGCGTCTGACCAATATCTACTATTTCTACTGGTTTCAAAATTTTTCGCTGGATAGTGACAAATTTTTTTTTTCAATCGTTTGACAGGTTAGAAAGTACACCGTGTAGATACAAATTTCGAACTTTCGTTGGCTGTTAAATAAAAATAAAAATTACGTAAATAGAATGTACGAAACGTACGGATAAAAATTGAACAGTTCGATCGTATAAAATAAATAAATTGCTGTGCATGGATTTATTGCGATAAAATTTGCATCGACTGTGCTATAAATGGTAGACGCAGGGTATTTGCGTAACGAACACTGTAACTTTCCGGAATAAACGAAGGCTAACAAAGTAGTCGCCTGTGTTCCGTAACTCGAAAGTAAAATTAATTTATCAAAGAGTGCATAATGGTGGCACTGATACTCCGGAGCGCGGCTCGAAAATTGAGTCGGGCATGTAACGAAGTGTTACAAGCTCCTCTTTCCGCGGTACTAGTTTTTAATTAATACAATTCCACTCGTCGTTTTGACGAGCGTCTCGCGTTTGTCATACGAAGTTTTAATTACGATTCTTTCGTATTTACGTGCACGCTCGAGTTAACGCCGCCATTGGGAAAGTGTATTATACCGTTCGAAAGCCACTGGAAAGTTGTCCAACTCCAAAATTCGATAACATTCGAAAAACTTTTCCGAAACTTTGAGACAATGTTGCCCCGGGAATTTTTTCCCTTAAAAATCCAATTTTAATTTAATAAAATTAAATAATCCAGTTTTCGAATTTTAATGCGTTGCAAATTAGTTTATTGTTGATAGTAAGTTTTACGTAACCTTTTCAGGATGAATGTAAACGATCTTGACGTTGTAATAGTTTAGAGGCAAATACGGTTAAACTAAAATGCGGTGCAAAATTGAGTTGCAAGCACAAGTTATATATTCGAACTAGAAAATCAAGTAGATAAAATGAAATTGTTTCACGTAAATTATAGTGCAAAAACCAGTTTTATTGGTTCAATTTTGCTCTGACGTTTAATTAGATCTCTGCGTTGCTTGCAAATAAATATTTATTACAGGGAAACTCGGTTACTCAATTAATTGCTGTGAAATCGTAACGTGCAATTACAGGCATTGTTTGATCTAAATTCAATAATTCGATGAACTCGAGCCTGTAATGGAAGGATCCAGTGTTTCCTGTATTTTGCTCGGTTCATTTCGTTTAACGTGACATTCATAATTTGATCGAAGAAACGATTAATAAAGCGCTTATTGTACCATGATGGAGCAATTTATATCTCATTATTAATGTTCATCAGTCATATCGCATCATTTTCTTCGGAAGCAATATATAATTTGAGCGATGCATGAGTAACGATGTATGAGAATGATAAAATTTTAGCTCCATGATAAAATTATAATTCATCCATTATTTCCAATTTCTGTACGTCGCTTTTTAAATTATTTTTTGAATTATCGAGACTCTTCCTATTTATCAGACATTTTGCAAATTTAAAATCCCTTCTCTAACGAGAAAATTTACGATGAATGCTTTATAATTTGACTTTATTCTTTACAACACTTTAACCAAAACTCTTACCAATATGTTACTAGGTTTCTTCACAATCATTATAATAGTACAAGAGATTTCTAAAATTTTTATACAATTCTCGAATGGACTTAAATAAAATAAATTTTTAAAATAACAATAAGTCACGATTGACAAGATATAGGTAAAATATATGCGATTCCTGTGTGAGGGACCATCGGTTGCAATAAATGTTCATCGACTAATGCTCGATTTATATTAATTAACTAATATGTGGTTTAATATGGCGGAAATGGAGCGCGACCTGCGCCAAACGATGGCGATTTTTAGCAGGCAAATCAAGAGACGAGAATGTCCGAGTGCCCGACAATCTCTTCTTTGCTCCCTGGAGCGTAAACTGTTCCTTTCAACGGGTCTCGCGTGCGCGTAATGGCTATTTACACCGATAACGAGGACACGCGAGCACGGTTCCCTTTTGCGCGCCGCTGGAAACAAAGCGGCCCTTTGACGGTCGCGTTACAAAGCGTGAGTGTTCTTGGGAAACGTTCAGAGGAAGGTGTTTTCGGATACGAGCCGCGTTATTAAAGTGGATGACTGAAAAATGACTGCTCGCAAGGCCTTTTTCAGATGCGAGCGCGAGACGAATCGCTGGGGAAGAATTTACGTTGAAATCCGGAACAGACTCCGAAAATAATAGGCTGCGTCGTCGGGCACGCCCTCCCAGTGAATTTCCGTCACTCTTCGACGTTAGATTCGCGGTTTTTTTTTTTAATTACAGCTTGTATACTCGTATCGTCGTATTAATCAAATATAATATAAATAATATATACGAGTTCTGTAACTGTGAGCATAGAATCTGAAATTCAGTAAAATTAAAGACGTTGTAGACAACGAAGGTTCACTAAAAATTATTAGGTTTATAGATTATTTTATAAGATTGAATTTTCAGATTGAGTTTCCATTTGTTTCGAATTTATATGTATGTACTCTTCTCATGGTATTTCGTGTCCAGTTGCTTATTTAAGGTATAATATCACGCTAATTTCAGAATACTTAGGCAAATGAAAACATAAACAATAGAATTAGTAATGCAATGTTTTGTAACGTGAGACATTTATTAAACTGCTTTTCAAGCAAATTAAGGAATCTCAAACGGAGTGGATGGAATTAAAATGTTTGGAAAAAGCTGACCGATAAATAAATTAAGGATTTCTGTCGATGAACTGGAATAAGGTTGACTAGATCGACCGTAAAGGTCGATATTAGAATTGGATAACAGTTTCCAACTTCTTAGAATTGGAAATTACGATCGACGCACTACGTAAACCTGGCGCTATTGCGACCTCTAGGTTGATTTAAATACAGGATGGATTAAAGGACAAGATAATATAGGAACAGCTTAAGCAAACTTTTTCAATTCACTATCGAGAGATAGATAACACAACTTGATCGGTGTTCTACTTTTCGCGAATTTTGTTTCAAGTCGATACCGTAGTTTATTCCAGAAAAAACTATTATTTACGAAAAAATGCCGACTAGTAATTATGCAAACATTCTGTACACAAATTTAAATTCATTTTCAATTAAATGAACAATTCAGTTTTATCGCACACCAGTCGTATATACTCAATAGGAATAGCTGAAACTTGTTTGGGTATATAGAGTCAAAGTAAATTGCAAAATAAACATAGAAGACGGAATAAATTATAGTAGTTGGCATAGTCATTGGATAGGGGATGAAATGCCCTTTAAAATGAGCGTTTGTACGAGTCGATAGCTTTATTAGTTCCGGAGATATAGCGATTTTAGTTTTAAGTCGAGCGCGTGGCGTTACGGAAGCGCGAAGTCAATGACAGCGCCCGCGCGCGTTAATAGTAAACAGTGCGTAGTAAATTCTTGGAAATACTACGCTCGAAACTAGGTCACGACAGTCACGTACGTGGGGTAGGTCAGCACGATGCACGCGCGACAAAGAGGTCCGACGCGTCAGACGGAGACAGAGATAGTCCAATTAAAAAAATCACCTTTTACATAACTTACGATATCTCGAAAACGGAAAGTCCGATCGACAAAATTCAAAAACCACTTTAAAGAGGAAGCTTCACCGCCGCCAACAGTGGTCCAATAATTAATAAAACACTAATAGTTTTGGAATTGCACGCGTCTAAAGTTTTAGTATTTTTAATACGCGTGGATAGGCTATTGTACATGCGACGGACGGAGAGATGGTGGAAATTGAAAAATTACCTTTTACATAACTTACGATATCTCGAAAACGGAAAGTCGGATCGCCAAAAACCAAAAGCCATTTTAAAGAGGAAGGTTTGCCGCTTCCAACGATGGCTTAATAATGCATAAAGCACTAATAGTTTCGGAACTGCACGCGTTTAAAGTTTTAGTATTTTTAATACGCGTTGTTAGATTGATCTAAGACAATCCTTGTCTCAATGTATGAAAAAATGGATTTCCACCAATTCAAAAAGTAACTAAATTCATAAGAAACAAGTTTATTTCCATTTATAGTGAATCACCATTATACAGTGTACAAGTACAAGTGAGAGTAACTGTATATTCCCATACTTTTTCACGCGAAACGTTCATCTCAAGATCCTTGAAAAATAATATAATTCAAACAAGCTCTGAAACTTTTACAAAGTTAAAATTTAAATACAAAATCAATTTATCGTTTAATTACCAAAATCCACTTTCAAGAACGATACCAAAATTTTATAATATTGTAAATATATTTTATAATCTTCGAATAACTAATTGCAAAACATCCCTATTACTGTCACCTTCATATCCCTTATATTAAATATATTACTTTGAATTAGATTTTCGTTGTTTCAATGAGGGAATACACATAGTTTTTGCATGTTTCGATAATTTGAAATCCTTTCAAGTTCTACAATACTTCGAAAACCAGTGAAGCGTTAATTGCCGGAAGAACAAAACGATCAATTTGAAAGAAATCAAGCCATGGATGGTGGATAACTCGAACGACGGACAATTGATTTCAGAGATCGGACGTGTGCGCGTGGGAGGAGCTCGAATGATGATCAGCCGAGGGGCTAACGATAATAGATAGATTTTACCGAAGCGCATCACCAATCGCGATAATATCTCGGCTAATTGCCGGTTACCCGCACACCACCGGCTGCTCATCCCTCTTGTAACCTGCAGCGGTTTCCCTCCAACCCCTTCGTACACTTTCTACCCTCACAGCTTGTCTACGCGACTTCCCTACCACTTTCTCGATAACATCATTAGGTCAGTCGCATATGTCGGACGAATGGCGTTGAATCGTGCAAAGATTTCATCGTCAACATTTGTTTCAAGCAGTAACCATTTGGCTACAAAAGGTCGCAAGGCTCAGATTAATTTAAGAAAACTAATTAAATCAAGGGTCAAAGCAAATGTTTGTAAACCAGGAATATTTTTGAAACATCAAACTGTGAAATTAAATTGAACCGTACGGAGATTTCGTTAATATTTGTTTTAAGTAATAACCATTTGGCTACAAAAAGTCGCAAGGCTCAGATTAATTTAACAAAATTGATCGCGTCAAAGGTCGAAGCAAATATTTGTAAACCAGAAATATTTTTGAAACATCAAATTGTGAAATTAAATTGAACCGTACAGAGATTTCGTTAATATTTGTTTTAAGTAATAACCATTTGGCTACAAAAGGTCGCAGGCTCAGATTAATTTAAAAAAACCAATCGGGACACAGGGCTGAAGCAGATATTTGTGAACCGGCGATATTAGGTTAACCATTCGACTGTTTTCTGCGGTTTTGGAAACAGGAAATTGTGAAATTTAAAAAATGGGTTCGAATCATCCTTATTGCAACGAAAAAATTGTAGATATGTTCGAAACTGAAGCGTTTACTTTGAAGATACAGTTGAAAGTTCGTGATAGTGGTGCAAGAAAGCCAAGAAATTGGAAGCGTAGAATATCTATATTTTTCTCGAGGTAGATTGCGTGTTAAGAAAACGTAAAATGTACAAAAAGGGGAAACGAAGATAGAAGACGTAGATTATAATGGAGAGATCGCTTAATCTTGCCACTTAATTTCAATTTTCTTTTTAATTGCTCGCTGTAATGTATCTCAGTTATTGCAATTTATTTTCTACACGATATTTCCCGAGTAGACTAGAGATGTGTTTATCAAAGTTAATGGAAAACCTTATCTAATTGTACCGATATTTTCAGGCTAATTGTATTTTGTGTTACAGCAATAGATAGGACTCAAAACTAATATAACTCTGCGAGGAAGTTAGTTTGATATATTTAGTCTGTAATAATATAGTTCCCCAGTTAATAACGAACACATCTACGAAATTATTACCGCTGTATGTTTTGTTTTCATTGTAAATTATAACGTATTCTTAACACAAATTAAAGTACGATAAAATATTTTTAGCGACACACAGGATAAATTTGAGAAATATTTTATTAATTCTATCCATTCTCGATTTAATCAGTATTGAAGCTGTAATCAGTATAGAAACGTACGTCGATTGTAAGCCGAATGTCGATCGGGGATTTGATCGTGCAAAGTAGATTCGTGGATTTACTTTACTTTGCTCGAAGTTTCGCGTATCGAGGATTGAAGATGTCCTTCAGAATCGAATGCAAAACGCGCAAGGGCCAAGTTGCCGGCGGTTTGACTGGGAATTCGAGATTGGAAGCGTCGCAGGCCGCTTTCATCGGTGACACACGCGCCCTGCCTTTAGCCGCGTAGATACACGTACATATGGAAATTGGAAAATTTGAATATTGTAATCAGCGGCACGAATCGGTCATGTTTCTAACATATTATCTCGTACACAGTCGACTGTGCGTTGGTTTACGTTCCACAGATCTGGATTAGTGGGAGATGAAGTGTGAACGACCTAGAAGCCTCTCAATGCGACGTTTATCACTGTATCTACAGACTTTTTTAACCACCTAATTAAAAAAAGTTTGTAATGAATTTTTTGGTGGAAAAGGTAAAATATTTTTGTATCATGTTCGAACGCATATATTTAGATCTGTATTTGAAGAGTATCCACACAGTTTTTCGTGTAAAAATGTTCAGTATTTTGGAAGTTACAGCAACCTTAACAAAGACCCTTCAAAAGAGATGTCTCAAATGTCTGCCAATATCCCAGTATTGGTTAATAAATAAAAAATAAAATAGTATTTCTATTTTTGTTCGAAATAAAGCATCGAAATGTGCGTCACGAGCTTTAAATCACTAAATTTATAGAAGTGTCAGTCGCAGGCCGGTATTATCCTCTGTTCACTTGTCCATTCCATGCTCCCACTGCCTTTTGTAACCGAATGGAATACAAACACTTTGGAATTATTTGCATACTTGGACCCGAAGTATAGGGACTACGTGACAAAACAAACTAGCCAAATATTTTGTCGCCTCTTCTCCAGCCTTCCATAAATTCACTTCGCGCGTCTACTTCAGCCAGCTTTTATTTCGAGTACATTTTCCAAAAAGAAACTCGTACCTTCGCAGCTACGGTAATGTGAACCAGAAGAAATCATTATAGAGATAATTAGTCGTCATTTAACGATATTTAACAATGACTGTACCAAAATATTTAGATAATTGAATTAAAATTGGACGTTACAACGATTGTGCGTACAATGCTGCGACTAAAAATTCAAAAGAAAATTGATGTACAGTATCTAAATCGAATCACATATTTCTAGAATTTTTTTAAAAATATAAATCTCAATTTGATTGACGACTATCGAGTCACATTTTTCGAACCCATAAATTACCTTCAATAATTTTTAAATGTATAAAATTTCATAAAGATGAATTATTCTGAAACTGATTGTGCTGTTCATTTCGCGTCCTAAATTTAATTTAATATTGTGCATCCGATTGCAAAATGGTTTGGAAGCAGACCGAGCTAAACAAGCCGCACGTAATTCACATTTCTCTGTACGTGACTTCTAATTTGCAGCGTTAAAGCGTATGTCGAGAAATATGTTTTTAAACGTCGTTCACTGTAGCCGACGTGTTTCATAAAAATTAATTTGAACGTGAAAGCCTCCTTTCTCGCAGATTTATATTTTATTTGCGTTTCCATTGTTGCTTAACAAAACGGTTGATACGTACAAAACGCAAACTGCCATATTTCGTTTAATTAACCAACAAGCGAATTGGGCCAATTATAATCCATAGTATCGTTTACGTTTGCAACTAACAATTACCCGCAGTTTCGACCGCGTTGTAGTCGATTCAGTCGACAAATATTTTTAATCTGATTTAGTTGTGTCTGCGTTTCGAAGACTTTTACAAAGGATAAAATGATTCCGTTTTTTCAGTTTTTCGAGGGCTTCGGATAAAATAACCCTAAAAATCTTAAGATTCTCTGCAAAGATACACCACTTTAAAATCTGTCAAAGATATCGTTAATAATATCGAGAATTCTTTCGTTCCTCGATTTCGATACCTCTCGAAGTTACGACAGATTCGCCGTCATTGTGTTTCCTTCTTCTATTACTAGAAAGCAAAGGACTCAAAACGAAAGGGATACATCATTAGAAGTTTCTCCGCCGTGCGGGAAAGATCCCTCGAAGTTTAACCGATAAAAAGGCGAACTCGACGCAAGAGAGTTTCCCGTCCGAGGAAGAAATCGTGATTCCGTTATGCCGCGCGACGAACTCCTATTACGGCTCGTAACTTTTTAGCCTGGATTTATGCTGATGATCGTGCTTTTAAGGTACCGTCTGTGAGTCGCAATTCGTCGCCAACGCAACAATACAGAAACAAAAAACGCATCTGCGAGCGAAACGACTGTTTAACACCATTTATACTATCGGATCTTGAAATCGTTCGTAGAACAATTCAGCAGCCTTTTGTTCGTACGTTTTGCCTTGTTACGTACTTGCCTTGGGATCTACAAATAAATCCATAACGAAAATTTGTGGATCCCAGGTTTAGAAACGATTCAATATAAAGATGGAATTTAAAAGATGGATATTAAAATGAATCGAAGTACCAATATTTTGACCATCAGTTTCATAAAACAATGTTTAATAAGAATACTTGAATAACGACAATGGTAAAAAGTTTTCTGATAATTTGTTCAAATGCTTCTGACGGGAAAGGAACGCTTTTTACTTACGTTTTCGATAAATATAACGCCAGTAGTGAAGTTTGCTCTTCGCGAGGATTATTTATCAAACGAGGAAAAAGCAAGGATTACCGGTAAGCTACGTTCGAATCGTGTTGCAGTAACCACGAACTCTGAATCATAATAAGCCCGGATTACATACTACATTGACGCAGAAAATCTCGTCGTTTATAAAATCCCGTTACTTTTCCATCGATGTGCGCGAGTTACGCGGGAAAATCGATTCCCGAAACGTGACGCTTGTTTAATCCCTTCGTGAAAATTAGTGAATCTACTCGAGTAAATGTGGGTCAAGTTGATCCGTCGTTAAGCACGGAATTAACGCGCGAAAACAAAATTAAATGCAAATTATTGAATACTTCACCCTTTCTACTTGATTTTTATTTTTATTCAACAACGATATCATCAAAGCACGTGTATCACGACGATAATTATACCGAGCGGGTAAATCTGCGTTTGCTTTCCCGGACATGTTGAACGTGTCTTTGTACCTGATCTTAATCCCGATAAATTAATAGCCATAGAGACATTCAGAGTCTGACGGTTTAAATTATATTATTTCAAATTTAGATCTGTTTAATAATCTCAGCATGACTCAACGTAAAATTGGAATTCAATTTCTTTAAATATTTCAAATTGAATGGTACATTTGATAGTATAAAAATAAAAATACCACGTTTATTATGCGTAGTTATTTCCAGATTCCTTAAGAAATGTAGAAGCATGTTGGATGGATCTTTTTTAAACATTGTTTTTTTTTTAAATTCGAAAAAACTGAATTGACAAAGAATAAAATTGTTATCATGATATTTATAATCGAGCTTTTATTTTCTATTCGAATTGGTGTTATGAAAATTTCGATTCCAAACCTCGCGTAGTAATCAAATATACCAGAAGTGTATATTCGGATATTCCTTATTTACCGTACCGTGGATCTCCATCTAATTATGAATAATATGGTTAGTTAATAAGGAAACTTGGCGTATTTTGACACGTATACAATATGCATCTTGCATTAGATTAAACCTGAGACGCAGCTTTTCCTCGTTATCCAGCATCAGCGACGCACCAAAATAAACCACGAAACCCATAACATCGATAAATTTAATTCTCATGTCAGAGAAAAAAAGAAACAATATCAGCGTACAATATTTAAAAAATTGTCTATAATTCCAAAAATAGCGTTTCCATTGAAAGCCCGGTACGCAAGGACTAAGAATCGTTTTGAGCGCGTCGTTTTCGAACGATCGCGGGACAAATTGGGAAATAAAAAACGTCACTTCGATCGGGGCAAAGTCGAGAACCATAATCTCCCTATTTCACGAAGTATTTGCATGTATTTACCGTCGACGTCGTAAAAGCTAAACTTTATTTGAAAGTTCCGTGTAGTTGCACACACGCGCGCGGACGCATTACGGCTTCAAAATTCCCTAAGTGCATCGAATGGATTCAGGGAGCATACTTTAAGGGACTTACTTTTTCCCGTGAAAAGAAGTGGGAGCCAGAAGTTTCGGGAGCATCGGTATTGCATAATTAATCAGCAAAAGTCGCAGCACAACTTTGTCGTGCAATGATGATGGAATCATCCCCTTCTTGTGCATGGCATTTTTTATGCCCTACTCCCTCCCCCTCGATACAGAGAATTCGCCATGCTTCTCTGTAATTTTCGTGAAAACGACTTAACACGTTCGACGCCATTGGTGGGTCCTTAACTTTTGTCTTTCAATATTAAAAATAGAAATATTCCACAGTTCTGTGACATTTCATCGTGTAGCGTTTTTAATAACGTTTGAAATTTTTTTGTAAATTTGACATTAATTTGAACACCAACTCGAGAGAAATTCGAAGCCGGAATGTGTTCTACGGAGAATCGTATAAATGGATATTCCGAGTAAAGCGGAAACACTTGAGCGACTTCTCTCTGTTCGCGTTTAGTACGCGAAACTTTCCAAACAGCCTGCCGAATAAACAACTGGTTTTCGTGAAAGCTCGTTGATCCATCGACTCCACCACTAATTACTGTGATTAACAATACTATAAATCGAAACACAAATAAAAATCTGTTTTAATTAAGCGAACCCACGTGGCTAATGTTTGAAAAAAAGATATTATAATTATTTGAACGACAGATGGTATTGGTTTTTTATTATTCGTATAAGATTTAAAAATTCACCGAAGAACGTCCAAAATGGATAATAGTTTGGAACTTAAAAAATTATTTACATTTCCTGTAAATCTGGTCATACAGTATTTATTCAAACATGTACGATCATAGTTATTATTGTAGTCGATTATCAAATGCTTTGACGTCTGATTCGCGCATTCTCGTAACAGAGTCGCGTGTTTCAATTTACCTTTGTTAAATTTTTAATGCAGCAAAGTGAATTCAGTTTTTCATTTCTCCCGAAACGCTTCACGGCCGAGAAACAAAGGTCAAAAGTTGTAGTACAGGCTTGTTAACTATCAGATAATGTACAACGTTGGCCGCGCGTGGTGTCGGAAGCTTCTCCTCGCGTGCGACGCGCTATATTTTTTCCCAATTTGCATTTTAGTCGCATTATCCGAGGCTGTTCGCTGTATTTCCTATCTCACCGAGAACTCGTCGCGGTTGGTTCGTTAACCCGCTTGTCGTCCTTTATTTTAGGTTGTCAGTTATTATGAACTGAGAGCAACGTCCGTCTGAGAAATTGCAATACGAACCAGGACTCGAAAGAAATAATTAGCTTTCGTTTCTTTTAATTCTACCGGAATTCGCATTTTGTAAAAAGAATATTTCAACGTGCTTTTACAAAAAGTGTTTTTATAAAGGTAGAATGGAGAACTGTTCTTATGGAACAGATATTTTAGAATTGACACAAAATTCATGGACACAGTTTTAGAATTTTGATTATAAACCGATCGGTTATTGAATTCGAATTTATTTCAAATTTTTTTTCTCCTCGTATCCTTGTGAGAATAATAACGATACATCGACGAAAATAAGTTTAAACGCTATTTGTCTTTAATCTGCAAATCTGAACGATACAAAGGAATCTGATGATTGTATAAAATAAGAAAATAAGATTCGAATGTACGATTTGATAGCTCGCCGTGAACACATAAATTTACCAAAGCTGACTGTACTTAAACAGCACCGAACAATCTTTTATTTTTTTTCCATCGTTTTCGTTTATATGATATTGTTTCGAGAAACAGCCAATACCCGAGGCTGAATTATCCTTCGCGTCGTAAGAGTTATGGGAGAGCATCGGAAAGTATACGATCTATCGTACGTTATTAGTATCGTGAAGCTTCTGGCGCCGGTCCACTGAACGATGGAACTGGAAATTGTATCACCGTTGCTGTATCATGCCCCTGTTACACTTTCATGACGCTTGTCTCAGGTCTTTGTTGCTTACGATCATCGAATTGACGATGCGTCCAATTTTCCTCGAATCTTTTCGATTTTGCGACGTCGAGACAAGTTTTTCCCGTCGAATCGTTGATTGTATCTTCATCTTTCTCCATTTTACCGTTATCGTAAGAATTTTACAGTTCTCTGTCTCACAGGTTCTTGTTCTATTATTATCCTCCTCGACACATTGTTTCAAAACAGTGTACGATTGTCAAAATATTTATAGTGTAGTTTGAACATACGGTAAATAAGATTTAAGACTCTCTCTACAATATTAAAGTGAAATTCGCAAAGATGACAAAATTACAGAAGTTTTGGTACACAGAGGAGTCGTAATATATTGACACTTCACGCGCTCGCCAGTAGAAGGCTACGCTCAACTTGTCTCTCTCACAAGTGCTTTATCTATTTATATATATACACTCCTTGATCGATCATTGAATGTCCCGGTGTCTAAGGGAGTTTAATTACCATAAAGATAACAAAAATAGAGCCCTCGATACGTGTTGAGAATCCTTCTTATATTTATTACTAAGATATACAAAATTATTCTAGCCTACTATAATAGTACCCAACCTTGATAAGCATTAATTATCCGAACTATAACCTAGCTAACACAATGTTGGAAAACGACGTACATAAATGAAACGAATTTTAAATAACAGACAATACACAACAGTGTTTCATAAGCTGATCGTCAAGCAATATGGCGGCCGCCCACAATACGAAATATTGCAAAATTGTTATCACGTTTCCCTTGAGGCCTATATGTGCTCGGAAATAACGTGTTGGGGGAAGTAGCTTTGCTATAAAAGCACCTGCTCTAACGTAAACTCCCATCCGCTTATAGACCCGTGGATGTTTGCATTTAAGCACCCATAGGGTGAAACAATGTAAATCAAATAAGGAGCTCCAGTCGAACCTTATAGCGCAACCTTTGTCAGATCAATATTTCTCATTTCATCGAATACGCGAAGCAAATTCACGGAACGGTGAGGCGTTCTTGGAGCTTTGGGCTCAATCCCCCGAGGGTTATGGCGCGAATCTTCATATATTTCTCTTTGCAGTCACCGTTACCTTTGAAACGTCCGTGGAATACAAATGTTTCCTGCGCCGATTTCTACCAAACATTCTTCGCGCCTACGCCGCGCGCCGCGAACGTTTACCACCTGCTCGAAAAAATTGCAAGAATTTAAATGGACACGTTCTCGACGCCTACAATGTTGAATGAAAAGGAAACTTCGAGTCTGTATTTGAATCACTTTATTGGTATTATTTATTGGAATTCTAATTTTATTATTATCAATACCAATTTAGGGAAAACTATAATTACTCGAGATTCGTGGTTAAATTAACAGAGACAAAATAAATATTTTCTATAGCTCTTCATATTTCGTTTTATTTTGTTTCATTTTAATTTAATACGAATAAGAGAAATTTAATCGAATTGAGGTACTTAATTAGAGAAATAAATAAAGTCCCAAGTTTTCATTTGTATTATATGATTATAAAAATATCAAATCAATAGTATTAATATAGAAGCATGAAATTTAATTTGTATTAAATATCACAAAGCGTGAATTTAATTAATTATATAAAACTTTGAGGCGTCAGATAAAATAAAATTTTATCTACAATCCACCCTGTCTAAGGATCAGTTTAAAATTAGCGTTTCTAGTATTTTCAATGATATTCAAATTAAATGCGAGCATATGTATTCGAAAGTTCGTACGTTCGTAAGTATGTTGTCGAAGTTTCCTTTATTTCCGCGATCCACGAACTAGTTGCCTGTAATATTCGAACAAAGGCCCGTGAAAGCACACAATGTCCAGTATACTGTACAACCATTATGACACAAGGGCAGCTCTCGAACACCCCAGCCTGTTGGATGGCTTCTGTAAAGGATTAAACTTTGACTTTGTCCAACCATCCAACACTTGTTCGAGTGGCCAGCAATTTCACGCGCCGCTGCCACCGATAAAATACCCAGTCAAGGCTACGTAATAATGCAAACAAACACAGTCATGCAAAGTTTTACGCTTTTAGTATTCACCTGACTGCAGGTTGTTCCACTAATCAAGTAAACTTCTTTTTTATTAGAGATTCTCTATTCGAAGATCTCAGTTTAGCCAGTGCACCTAATTGACTTTAAACGTATAATCTCTTTTCGATAATAGAAAACCATTAGTTGATTGCAAGTGATGTACAGAGATTGAACTTGTATGTGAAAGAAGATTCAACTGCAAATGATACGTTCGAACGGTTTTAAATGATAAAATCTATATTGAATATAAGGAACTTTATAATTATACAATTTTTTCGGTGCAAATATATACCTATTTTGTCTAAGAAAATATTAAAAATGATTATTTTTAAATTGGAAGTTCTGTAATTCTGTCGGAAATAATTGATCTTTAAGCTGAAATAAATCGCTTCGGTGAGCTATTGTACAAACACTGATAAACAGAATTTTGTTTCAGCGATCTCCGAGTACGTCGATCGTTATCGAAAAGCAGGCGGATAACTCAATTCCCCCAATTAAACGTAGTTTCCCCGAAATTCGGAATCCTATGTTGCTAATAGAAACGAATGTTCATTTAGTTCTGCTGCACCTTAAAATCGGACTCCCAACTCCACTGGTAGGAGTTCTAATCGAAATTAAGATTTATCTCCGATCAAGGAGAAGTTTCGAAGGGCCTAAGTCGAATCCTAATTCGCGTAGAAAGCTTTCCCGTGAAACTGAAGATTTATCGTTGGATAGGGAGGCGTTCCTGAAACTTTAAACCCCCCCCCCCCCCCCCCCCATTTTACGCATAAGATTTTCCGTACGAGCCAGAAATTCACGATGAAAACGACGAGCATGACTTTAGGATAATAAAATCGTACGTTGACGGAATGTTTAATGGATTAAATATCGGGGCTCTGCAAATTGAACGTGCTCCGTACTATTTTAGGTATCGATTAATAATTTAAGGACTTTGAAAGTAGTGCAATTAAAATTTGTAAATATCCGATCGTGACTTAATTAACAAATCGTTCGAGGGCGGAACGAAAGTTGCTGAGTAGCGATTTAACATTGGAAAATAAAAATCACTGGCTAAAGTGTACGCGAGCTTTCGACGTAGAAGAAATCGATCGAGAGTTTTTATGCATATACGTGTACGTGCTTCGTTACATTCTGATTTTTATATTGGTATTTAATAAATTACTTATATCATTGCAGTCATGAGATTGTAAGAAGTACCAATAAATTATAATTTATTATTAAGGAGTATTAAATAACTTTTCTTCAATGGTATTTTTCTTTCAAGTTAAGTAAAAGATAATATACAGGGTGAATCATGCAATTAGGACGGCTTGTATCTCAAATTGGATAATAGATGGAGAAAAACTGGAGAGAAAAAGTTAAATGGTACAATAGTGTCTATTTTTCCTGTGATTCTATTTTTTTTCACAAATTGCATTCTGCGTAAAAAATGATTAATGAGATGTGGTTTGGAACTCATAGTACAAGACCATCGTTGCACTCATGAAAAAAATAAGTCACAGAATGATAGACACTATTATACCATTCAACTTTTCCCTCTACAGTTTTTCTCTATCTGTTATATAATTCTAGATAAACGTTTTCATTTTAATGGAATTCATATATCCTACAGATTCTCTAATTTCTAAATTGCAAAGTATCCACCACTGAAAAGGAACGGCAACTTCTCTGCTACACTTGTTTCAATTTCCAAAGGTGCTCCAAAGTTTGGAAAATTATCCTAAAATCCAATAGCGTAACGTTCCATCCCAAAACGAACCGATCGTGGAAAGTCCAAAGAAAGTTAGTCTCTAGGAATTATCAAGCTGTACTCTTAATCCTCCGAAGAAACTCTCTCGTATTTATGCGAGCCCGTTTGCTCGATTCGGCGGTATTCTACGCGTGAACAACTTAATTCCCACAAATCACGACATCGTGTACTCGCTTATCGCCGGAAACAGTCTGTTAATCCGGTAGAAATTACGGAACAAAGACGTATACCGATGATAGAAAGTTTTCGACTACCTTTTCCTTTCTCAAACATTATTAATGCAAAAGAAAGTTATATAAATGATTCCATATTCGTCTCGTGTGATGGTTTCTCGAAATTTCGTCTGTTTGTGCTACCGGAAATTCCACAAATTTAATCAGAGTTATTTTAAGAACTCCCTTTGACTGTACAATCGTGGAAGGGGCGATTCTACAAATCGAAAACGAAAAATAACGTTTTTTCATTCGAGGCTTTGTTGTCGAGAAAATCGACTTTGAATACGTACGCCATTCAATACGACTTGTTTGGGGCGTCCGACCATTAATCATTGTTTCTACTTGTACCATTCAAAGTCGATTTTCCCGACAACAAAGCCTCCAATGAAAAAATTTCATTCTTCATTTTCGATTTGCTTTTTCATATAGAATCACCCCCGAAACTTGGTTGTAACGCCAAAGTAGAGACACACTGTATAATCGGGATTGGAGGGTTTTGAATTTTCAAAACTAGTAGCAAATAAGTGTTTTGGTACTTAATCGCGTGGATAAAATTTTGTTTGGATAAATGTATTATAAAAATCGAAAATTGTGTGGGCTGACGTTGCTATCCAGGATAGAGAGAGTACAAACTGTCGTTTGCAATTTGTCGATCAGTACAATTAATGGGCGAAAATAATGCGATGAGACCTAATATAACTTTACACTTTTCAATTTTAAGTTCCAAAGGGCACAAAAAAATTGCAGTTCGAACCAAAACAACCCTCTTAACTGACGTTTTTCGTAAGAGATTGTGAATTGACTTTGCGATATTTGTGCGAGGAGGGTAGATGCAGGAGGAACGGCGTCGAAACGAAACGCGTCCTCGTCGTCATCGCCAGCTCGTGGGTGACATAACGGCGTGTGAGTAACTGCGGAAGAGGAACTGTGTGTACACACTGGCTTCATAAAGCAGCTTTATCTAGATCGCCTCGGAGTTACGGACTGAAAGTACGGGCTATTAACTCGCGAAGCGGCGCGAGAGAACCGTGTCTGCGGGGGTGAGTCTGGCATCCCTCTGAGAAATGTTTATGCTCTTACCAGTCTATTAGCCAAGTCGTGTTCACAGTTAACAATCATTCCGTCACCCTGTTCGTCTAATACGCAGTTAATCGTCAAATGTGGAAATCACCAATTGGGGTGCCCATCGAGTCTAATAAAATATTAATTTTTATCGAAATCTGTCGCGTTGTCGATTATATTTAAATGTAGTTTTTCTTTTAATTAGGATGTAGGTTCGTATCATTGGAACGATAAAATTCGACGTAAATTGTTAATAATATTTACGAGTTCTGTAATTTTAAGTATGGAATCTAAAACCTGTCAATGTTAGGTGAAATGTTACCAGGAAATTATTTATCGTTGCTTTTATAATTGGGAGAGAAATTAGAAGAAATAGAGTGTCGTTACTTTTGCTATGCTTATGGTATAATTAATTGTTTCTGATCCAATATTGCGACGAGCCACTTGGAGAGAATTGGATGGGTTCTAGACTTCCAGAAACATTTCTACATGCTCATAATTATAATTTTGTTTGTTAGTTTAGTTCCTGTTGCCATAAACGAAGATTGAATCGTGTATATAATGTATGTGGCATTAATATAGATTGGACTTTTTTATACCTCGTCGTAACTCAAAAAATAAATTATTCCACGCTGACGTTGTATTTCTTTTCATTTCGCCCTTCGGGTTTATTCTTTCGAATATCCATTGGCGTAGGATGATTTTATCGTATAACAGGCAAAGTTACCGGTGTCTGAGTCGTAGTAAGTGCCATTAGTCTTTACATAAGCAAACAGTTGTGCTTCTATAATCTATAGTACTAATAAGTAGTGTCAGCTATTGTTCGGTGAGGTTAGTCCAGGCGAATTATACACCAGAGTGCTACAGAGCACAATAACTACTTCTCCCCGTAGTCGGTAGAATCGTACAATACGCTCTCAGACCTCGATTGTATAGCTCGCTATACAACAAATAATGTTACTCCAATATTTAAGTGGAAATCTGACAGTTTGCTCGTCGCTCATGCTACTTAAACGTCAATATTAAATTGTCTAATGGAAATATCGATTATGGGTTCACCGAAATTCGAACTGAATATTTAACCCCTTCGAGCGTATCTCGAATTTGTCAAGGGATGGAAAGGAAACTGTACAATCGAGTAGTTTTTATTCAGAAACAATTGAAAATATTAATTATTGAAATTCACGTAAATGCTGTAATTTTTTAGCTCGATCATATTTATAGAAACTAAAATAATTTTATGTGACAAATTTTAATTTATTACCTAGGAGATTAAAAAAGAATATTGATTTTGGTACTGCGTTAATTTAGTCCTTACTAAAAGGTCGAAGTTCGATGAATTGGCTAGTTTGGAGCTCTTTGAACCTACTTTAAACCAGTACAGAGAAGTCACGCTAATATTGACCACAATCGTCTTCCAGGGAATCGATGATGTACCAGAGGTGTCCACTTTCAGCCCACCATTATTTCGAGTAGTTAATACTAGACTTACTAAAGTTACAGAACTCATAAATATTGTTAGCAACGACGTGAATTTGATTAATATAATGATAATTGAGAGAATGGCTGCATTGTAATATAAAGTGTAATCGATATTTTAGCGATATTATTTATACATCGAATTATCGATAAGGTTTCAATGCTATCGACATTTATCGACAACATTATTGATAGCACTGCCTTTAGGCTGAAAATAAATTCGCATTTATTGTACCACTGACGCTATTGGAATGTCGATGGCACAATTCGAACGTTAATAAAATCTTCAAACATCCATGAATACGAAATACATCGTCATCTGCGTGATCGATTTTGACCTGATTCAAAATCGGGACGTTCCTACTCAATGAATAATCAGTGTGCGGTAAAAAACGAATATAATTAACAGAGAAACGTCAAAGCGTTATTAATACCATCCTGTCGATGCAATTTTAAAATGTTTATTTTATAACATCTATTTAAAGAATTATTCCTAGTCAGAAATTTCAAAATCTAGAAACAATCTTTGCATCAACAATCTTGATGCATTTTTTATTCTTTTATTGTACAATTTGTATTACTTCCATAATTTATAAATTCTGGTTTTCTGAAAACGATTTTACTCGTCCGTTCTTAAAGTCCAATTAAATGTTTAAAGGCCAAGTAGCTTTGTCTTTGTTTGAAAGAATTTGACGGAGTTCTAACTAACAAGATGCCTCCACAGCGTAACCAGAAATAATTTAATTTCGAAAACGTGAACTGTCACGGAACAAAAGCGGTTGTAATAGAAAAGGGGTTCAACATAAATCTGTCGTTTTCATGCGATACAATATTTCGCGAGCCAGTGTTACGTCTAAAGGTTTGCACAAACATTTGCAAACCACGCCCTGCGTTATCTGCGTTAGTGGACACGGTTACTCCGTAATACTGGCCGCAAACGACACCATTTTTTACCTTACCTCGTACTTTTTAAATGGTATGCGAGTGCTTGAACCCGTTTTCATATTTGCGAAAGTACAATTTTCTAGGCAAGGCGGTCGAAATATTCTGCCGCTTCCTCTTTCCGGGACTGACCGCCATATTTCACCGCGGCGGCGATAAATGTGACTTTTTCAGGCACCGACGCAAACGTGGCCAAGCTTTTATAATTTCCCGATCCAGTAATAACCCGGCTAACGTTGCAATTGTGTTCATATCGGCCGTCGAACTTCGGACATCGATCTCCACGAATCGATGATTCTCGTAATCCACATTTTATTTTCTTATTAAAAATATAGTAATCTAGAGTACAAATTAAATATTGCAACTTTTGAGAAAAGAGAAGTTGGAAAAGGGGACGCAACACCTCGTACAAAGAATTAGTATAATAGAAAACATGGCTGTTTTCTTTCGATTTCTTTCACTATGTGCAATCTTGTGATTTTTTATCTTGATGAAAATACGATCTATCAATGTTTTGAATTCAAATTGTTCGCTAAGGAAATGGTTGCACTTTTCTTTCACCGTATAAAGCACAATAAAGGTGTGCCAATAACACTAACATCTCAATAATCACTACCACGATTAGTTTCACCTCCTTTCGAGTCAATGGAGTTTGTTTCGTTTTCTTCGTCTGCCGTTCTTTCAGACTGATTAATGATACCTTTGACTCTTTGGGGAGCAACATGATCTCCGAGGAAAAGCTATTTTTCATACTGCGTGAAGGGATCTTACTTACGATAGGGTCTGGCGAAATAAGACGCACGTGTAACGTTTCGTTTCTAACTGCTTTTGAAATGTTCCGAGCGGAATTTCACCGAAACCTTTTGAGGTCTTTATTACATTTCATTATCATTTTCATTCAATGTTATATAAAACAGAACATTCATAATAATCAAATAAAACCGGGTAGACGGATAAACTTTAGTTAACACCAAATGATTGAATGAAATGAGCACGTAAATTTTGTGCTAATAATATAAATAAGTGGAGTGGACTTACTACTTGTTGACAAACAGTTACATGTGGTCAGTAGTGGTCAGCTGCGGCCAGCAATAGTCTGCAGTGGTTTACAGTGGGCAGTAGTGGTCAACAATCCACTAATGGCCAGGGGTAGGCCTCCAGAGATAACCATTGTTGTCCACCGAATAACCAATGGTCAACTAAAATCATCACGAAGTCGAAGATTAAAGCCTTGTCACAAAAATATAGTTATCTAATAATATTTATTATCATTGCGAACATTAAACTGATTTAATTAGACATTATTAGGTGTCGAATAAAATTATTTCATTCGTAACACAATCTAAACATCAATCCCACATGCTGTTCTTGATAATATTTTATCAGTATCTGATTTAACTAGGTGGTGTTTCATAAGTCTGGATATTATTTTTCGTGAAATAGCATTCAATTGCGATGCATAGAATTTAATAATAAGAAAAAGTTAAATGAACTTGAGAAGGAAGGAAATTCTCCTGAGTTGGATGAAAGCTAATGTATTAAATCATAGTCACCGTCTGTGTCATGAATTTTACAGCATCATAAAACTTACTTTATGCAATCTGTCTAAGCCTGGTCGTTTAATTTCAAGTTACGAACGTATTCTGAGTGGGTACGACACTAATACCGGAATGAGTATCAATTTCTTCCACGAATAAAGTGTAAATGTGTTATTAATTTGTAATAGTACTCCTCTCTCGTTTGAAATCTCTTATATTTAAAAGAAAATCTTGAAATACAGTTGCTCTTTCCACGTATTTAATTACTTTAATAATTTTCAGACTAGTGAAAGAATTAAAGACAATTTTATAATACTCTTTTTCTACTGTAATGTATTTTTCTACAAGAATATGTACACCGATAAGCCGAAGTTATTTTTCTAAATGTTATCGCACTTTTCCTCGGTCATGAAAGAAATTGGTTGTCCTCAAGTTACGAAATACGCTTTACATCACGTAGAATGCACTTTGTCGTTAGGTTCTCGAAGTCGCGCTATCATTTGATGTATAATATATTTCACGTAAACACAGTGAAAGATTTATTATCCAACATTTTATTTTTAGAATGATCGATAACGAGACAACCGAGAAACATGAATCGCAAAGCAATATTTTCTTTAGTAGCCTACAGTTTTATGAAATAGTAAAATGTTTTCATACGGAGTTATATTATATACTAAATTCGATATAAGTTTCCAAATAACTGTCAGATTTATTTTTGATCAATATTTTATATTATTCCTTTATTGTCCGTGAAGCAAACTTATAATTTAAAATCGTAAAATTTTTTAGCTGCCTTAAAATGAAACCAATTATTATTATATTTGTTGAAAATAAATATATTATTTCTACAATTTCGTTGTTCGTTGATGTTAAGGATTTCCAAGAATTTTAGTTGGTGAAAAAATGATAAATTGATAGGTGTGCCTGGAGACGTTTGGATTCATATACATTTTGCGATTATGGCAAATGGTAATGCATTAGAAGCTCGTCGTTCAGTAGAAGCAGAGCACTTTGAGTTTATGCAATGATGTGATCCATTACTTCTTGTGATGTATGAGATGTAGCGCACTTAGTATACAAAATTGCCTTATTTTCTTCTTTCCACCCTTTAAAATATTTCAGACATTCTGTCATTACTCAAATAACGATCTTTTTCTGTTATTAAGTGGATGAAGTTTAGTTTTTAAATACGTTATTAAGCAACGTTGAATCCTCAATCGACAATATTGAAGTTTAATTACGTTCTGAACATTAATATGCACGATCAATTAGTCTGTGATAGAAAAATTTTATCGAAATTAGCTACAAATGTATGAGGTGCCCTTGTTACTCTTACCATAAAATACTTAAACACCCTGCATATATAAAACTCATTGAAACTTGTATTGTATTTAATAAATTTAATGTTTAGTCAGTACGAGTTTTATTTTAACGTTGTTACCTGCAAATATTTTTTTATTAGGTCAGACATTACTATTTTTCTTCGTTTTGAATATACTAGTTGGATTCTTCGTTATAATAACACCATTTATTACGCGCGCAGTAATAAATTTAACGAGTCAGATAAAATAAGAGATATCAATATTTGTTGAAATTGTATATAAATAAAGTATTGTGGCATGCGTATAATTGGAAGAAAGAAGATGGACCGAATGATCTAGAAACGTTTGGTTTCGTCGTAGCCCCAGGAATTTTCTCTGATTGAACCACCGTTTCAGCATTAATCGAAATAAAACTGAAAAACAAGTACCAACTAATTGTTTGTCCTTTCTTTGACCCGCATCTCGTACAATTCTCGGCCAAACTACATTCAACTGTTTGAATTGTAATTTACATATATGTGGAGTCGCCGGAACAAAGCTTTATTTGTGTTCGCGTGGCAAGCCGTGCTGTTTGCTAAAACGCTCGATTAGAATATTCCGAATGCAAGGCCACAAATAGTCGGCGAATGTGCGTGGCAGGAAGACAAAATCCTTTCGAGAACAATTCGACAGCGCCCCAGCTCAACTTTCTATTATCATTCAAAGCTGCTTTGGGAGCAGTTTCCAAGCTCCGATTAGGCTAATCCGAAGATAAGGCTTCCAATCGCTAACTGAGTATTATCGAAAATCAGGAGACGGGAAATTAATGAAAAAAAGACAAGAATATTTTTACCATGTAGATCGATGTCCTCCAAAATGGACTCTGTTCAATTTTAATTATGGAATTAAATATTTCGTGCAAATAGAAATTTAAATATCGAATAAATTGTCCTATAAAGTATGAAAAAAGTTATTAACAAATCAGGTTTTCACTCAGATCGAGGATAATAATCGTGAACCATTTAACTTTTCTCTGAATCATTTATTAAAATCTTTAGTTTCAAAGTTATTAGACTAGGTCGATTTAAAGGAAATTAAATTAAATTAAATTTTAATTACGAACATGAAGTATGCTTTAAGTGATCAATTGAAGAGTGCATTTGCACCAATTGAAAAAATTATGTTGTTAAAAAAAAATAAAAATTCATTCGTTTAGAAAACAAGCTACAGCTTGTTCCAGTTTCCAGAGCTATCCTGTACATTATATTTATTTTCATATCGTGTCCGTGCGATGTGAAAGGCACCAACAAGTCTAGTGGTGTCATACTTCCGGTCGATATCGTGCGCAGAAAAGTTGAGGAGGATGATTAATGTTTCCGGGAGGGAAAGTAATAGGGACCGAAGTAATTTCAATCTCTCACAAATTAAACTTCTCTACTTTACTAGTTTGAATTAAAAATATCGTAATAACTCGTTGGAAGCGTTCCGGAAGTTCTGTTTCTTTCTTATTTGTCGTTCGGGGAATGCGATTAGAGTTTAATTAACGATTCTTTTAATTTGAAACAATACGGGCGCCCGAGCGACCAACGGAACGATTTCTTCCGTGAGATTATTGAGATTTAAACGAGCAAATGAAAACGGCTTTGCGTATCGCGTTAATGTTCAAATAGCCTTACTTTCCTTGGCAATATTACTACTTCAATTAGGAACAATTATCGCGACATCTCCGTAAGCATTTCTACGATTAAACTACCATGGCAATGAGACGATGGCCATTTTCGATTCCATCTCTGTAAACAGTTGTGTATTCCCCTAATAATTCTTTCTTAGGAAATACAAGATTGTACAAGCTTCGTTCAAGATTTAACCGGAAATATGCGAATGCCCGCCTCTACTCTTATATTATTGTTCAAGAAAGAAAATATTATCGTACGATATAAGATGAATTTTAAAAAATATTCTATCAAACAAAAGAGGGAAAAGAATTATCGTTTATTTTTGTTTACAGTGAAACGTACTTTCCGTTGGAATTTTTTGTTGAAATGTACTTTGTTTTCTATATACTGACTGCTGGTGAATAATGTGTAGTGAAGAATGAAAAGTTCATAATTAAAAACGCGAAGCACAGCTTTAATAAAAACGTTTATAATACAAATCCGCTGCAGATAATATTTATAATGATATTTTATACCTCGAGAATAATTTAACGAAACATTATTTCAGTTGCAGTGTAGTTCTCTTTTCAGTTACTTTAAAATTTAAGATGCTTGATTTAATATGATAGATTGATTTAATACGATAAATACAAATTAATTTTTAACGCGCTGTCGAAACAAAGTAAAAGAATGAATATATCAATTCGTATCTGCACCTAGTAATTAAGGGGTATTATTATTATAAATGCTCTCGACGACCCGTATAAGTCGGAGAAGGCAAAATTCTGGCCAGTCGTGCGATAATCCGTATGCGGTTGCGGCATCGTGTCATATTACGGTGAAACCATAGTCCTTTGCTTCATTAACTTGCACGCGCGTACACTACTATTCGTTACTAATGAGCCTCGTTTTTCCAAGTATCTAGCTGTTTCGGTTTCAGTCGTCTGAACGAAATAAATTTTTTAGAATGTTATGCTTAGCGAATCCACGATCAAGTTACTACTGCAGACATTATTTTCGGTAACGATTCTACAAATGTGCGCGAACAAGGTTAATTAACAGCTAAGTTGGACGTCTTGAACAACCGAAACAATATTTATCTCGCAAATTGATGGAAAGTCTCTGAAAATAATTTCAAACTGGAAATAAAAGGGGAAAAGAATTTTTGTTCGCTCGAGTAAGGAAATTAAAAATAACGAGAAAGAAACTTCTAAATGGAAAGTTGGAAAAATAAATATTTATTTATTTCCTCTTATTTCAAACATGTTAATCATAGCTTTGTTTAGCATTAGCTCTTTAGGAGGATTACATTTGAATGAATATTATTTAGCAAGAAAATTAATTCTATCTCAAAATATGATAGTTTTAGTCTTGTCTATAAGATTAATTATTTACTTTGTACTAATACAATTCTTGGTTCATTGAATTGGACTAAGACACATTCAAGACTCTGCGAAGAAGCAATGGCCGCCATATTGAAATAGTTCTTTCTGTGGCGCAATTTGGGTCAAAGGAAGCGTTGCGGCAATCTGACGTCGTAACATGCAGATATTCGTAGCTCTTAGTGCATTACCCCTGCACGCAGTGCATACGCCATTGAACAGGTCGATTGTTCCTTTGTGGATAGTGCACGGTAATTATGGCTTTCCCCTGCCCTAACTACGAACGCGAAGCAACCGTTATAGGCTCCATATCCATGAAAAACGCAATTATTTCTCCGTTTTCATAGCACGCACGACCGGAACGTGCTATTTTTGGAGAACATCTGCTAAGAATACTTAAAGGGCATTCGACTAATTTACCAAGGGATTATAGCTCGAAAAGTTGCATCGTTACGGGGGAATGTAAAGCTACAAATTCTGTACTTGTCCGACGACTGTTTTTAACCCCAGAATTTTTTTTCCGTATCGTTTTATTGCGCAACCGTGCAAAGAGGCACGGTTAAATGCTGTTTCAACCTAACTCCATGCTTGCTGACAAAGCTTACGTGGAAACTTGTTGGATAATCCTCCGTATTCGAAATTTATTATTCGAGACTATTTACAAATTACTATTTACGATTCCCAAAACGTCTTGGTGTTTTATAACCAAACTGTTTTGAAGAAAAATTCTGTTTATCTAATAAAATTCAAGAAACGAATCAAACGATTACTACGCTATGATGACTGATGGAGATTTAACAACAGAAAAAGTTTCACGAATTCCAAGAGATTAGAGAAAAATCGCAATGCAAAGGATCAAGCGTTGCTAAATTTTACTACGCAGCATAGAACGTGTACGGCGAGTCTTGAAATAGTTTGAAGGGAAACTGACTCACGGAATCTGTTAAGTTAGAAGCTGTTGCTCGTTTAGAGGTAGTTCACAGCATTCCAGCTGGTTGCCAGAACAAATAGAACTGTCCGGATGATACGATAGCATAGCTAGATTCAAAATTATTTATGCCGGTGGATCCCCTGTTCGCGTTGCATTCGTGGACCACTCTAAACGGAATGGTAAGGTCAATTACTCCCCCGAGGGACGGTGTATACTAATTGCTGGTTTACTTCGTTACAAGTAAATGCACCCTCTTGTACCAGTTGATACAGCTACCGTGTAAGACGCGATAATGCTCGTCCTACAAAATGTTTGCGTGTAGAACATTACAATCGAGGGTCTTTCCAGGCGGGAAACGTGGTGTTTATGGTGGTGCATGTGACGATATGTGCGTCGTGTAGGGTCGTTGGCCTGTTGAAAGCAACAATTTTCCTGTAGATTTAATTTATTTACTTTTAAACTTTCATTCAGACTCGCGCCGTTTCACTGTGGGAATTTTCAATATTTTCAATCAGCTTCGATCAGAAAACAATATTCTGCATCGGTAAAAATTATTCGAATAAAATTGTCACGCTTTACGTATGCAACAATGCTTGTATTACATTTACGCATTGCGTATCGAAATAAACGGTGCTGGCCATTCGATTGCACCCCCGAGACTGGAGTATCGTAATAGCAATGCCTCTTCACCGAAGTGTTATATATGTATAACGATTACGCGATCAGAGACAGAACACCTAATTATCCTTCGTTTCTAATTATATGGAAAAATGTTTGTGGGAATACGAATGGTTTCAAAGGGCGAACACGAGTTCGATTTATTCTTGAATCACCGTGCTAGGAAATTTGATCACGTAAAAATTCGATAATTAATCTCGCTCCTGTATTAATTACGAAAGATTACTGTGTTTTCATAGGAATCTCGCGATTCAACGTGAACAGCGAAATTCGCGAATATTTGTTTAAGTCGTGGAGAACAGTATTCGGCACCGTACCCATTATTAGTCAATGTTAGAGAATATCAACAGTAATTCCAGTTGTCTGTTCATTCCAAGGATTAATTCGACGAACATGAATTTTCACCTCCTTCTCCGTGTTAATTTCGATGCAATTTTGAACCTCGGTGAACGTTCGAAAGCGCTTTTTACAGTAAAAGTTAGTTAATACGGATTTTCTCGGACAAATTCTGTCGAATTAATAACGAGAGCGAAGATACTTTCGAAATCCTTGAAACGCTCGATATTGACAAAATTAAATATTAAAAATTGAAGTCTCGGGTTTTCTTAAAACGTTAGGAAAATCGAAACATGTTCAATTAATATGTACATTTATTCTATATAGAAATTAAAATGATTTAATAATAACCCTTTAAGAAGATTTATAAAACCCAATGAAAAACAGTAATTCAATTCGTCGAGTATCTTTTCAGAAATTGCTATGAATGTTCGGATTTTAATTAAATTTCTACTTTGTTATCGCACATCTTTTTATGCAGAGATCACGAGTATTTTAGTCGAGTCCCTTTTAATTCATTCTCCACGGGCACCACTTCACGGATTCCTAATTTCGTTTCGTTTCCCATTTTGCCCTGCCGTTCCCGTCTTTTCTACCGATTGAGACGTTCTAACGCCCTGATAGACGATTGAAATTCAATTATCGGCTGCGCATTTACGATGCAAATGGCTTCGATCGAAAGTTTTATGTCAAGCTGTTTATTCTAATTCCATCAATTGCGGGCGACTCTTTTCTTTCATTGGCACCAATACGCCCCAACATGCCTCAAACGCTCTCCAACTCAATCCAATCTTCTGCAATCTCAATAGATACGCTCCAACCCTTCGTCAATATACGTGCAAACAGTTTTAAACAAATTCTTTGTTTGACAGATCTCATCGACAGCCTATAAAGAATTAGTAATGAATTGAATTTAAATTAAAAAATTACATTTTACTCGTATGCATTTGTGTATTTCGTTGTAATAATTACTTCGATTATTCATATAAAGTTGTCAGTGAGAAGTACACGTTTAAAATACTTCACGTTCGTATAATTAGTATACAAGAAAATATTCGAATTTTTTCCAATGCAACACTCTTCCAAAGAATAAATAAAAAATTAAAGAGAGTTTTGTCGTATTTTGATTTTCCATTTCGAATGCAGTTTCGCCACATTTACGATGTTTTGTGGAGGTCGACACGAAGCTAAGAACAAAATGGGATCATAGAACGACGTAGTGAACGATTAACACTTCTGGTAAAATTAGGTCGAGCTCGTGCGGTAATTAGAAACTGCAATCAGCCAATTTTCATTTCTACTATTTTCAGAGCGCGAGATTACCTACAAGCTTTTACGGCCAGCGATTATGTCATTTGCGTTCAGGCGCGAAGGAAGTAGAAAGGAGAATGGCGGAGATTACGAAAAAATTCAGCTATCGACGGACTTGCCAACATTTGAATGCAAACGGTACGTGTTTCTAAGGTTCGTCGTCGTTTCGTAAATGTCCTTCGACGAAACACTCGAAAGCGTTCGAACGTTTACCAAACCACTCCCCGGAGGAACAGAATGGTTCTATACAAGTTCGAACGTTCTTTGATTGAAAAAGTATCAGCTGCAATTACAAACTTCGAAAATGGTAAACTTTGGAAAATGGTGACCCACGTGTACGATCGTTTGATTGTCAATAACAGAAACGTGTTTAACATAAAAATTGTAGAAACTTTTTAGAAGAGACCAGAAAGAAATTGCTATCGCTTCAGAACAATGAAACATGGGAATACTATAAGAGTAATCTGTTGGTTTTAATTGTAATATTTTGCAATTTTCTATCAACCTTAATACTCTTCTTCAGAAATAAATCTAAAATATATTTTTCTATATTTATAATTTCTCTTTTCGTATAAATGTAATCAAATTTGTAGATACTCTTGGATAACCAGTAAACATTTCTTTATAAATTGTAAAACATGGCTCTCGAAGAATCATCCCTTATCGGTGACATTTGAAAAATATCTCCTTTTTGGTATTTTATAATTGTTGGTGGTCCGTGCGATCACATTTTTTTCTTTTAAATAGATCCTCTCTGAGGAGACACTGTTCCATGACGTCCAACTAATGATCGTACTTTTCTACTTCTTCCGTTTCCCTCGAGAGATCTCTTAATGGGTTATAAAAATCATTCTCGGACGATTCATTTGTCCATTAGTATCAAATGCTACTTACTGGCATCCATAAAAACACATTTTTTTAATCAACACGGTTGTAAAGAGAATCTATTAACAAAGAATAAATAAAAAATTCACTTTAACTGAAACAAAACGACACCAACGAATTAGGGTTTTTATTTTCTGCGTTTCACCACTCGACTGTATTTTCTAATCATAGAAGCGCGAATGAAAATTACATTTCGCCGTGATTCTCGATGAATTTCTTTCGAAATGAAAGTCAATTTGTCGGGCGCAATAAGGGACCGGCATCGTTGTAAATCCTGTCCCGGAGAAGCTGTGAAATTTCACAATGTTCACTCCTCACGTTCTTACTAATATGCAGTAAATTATGTCTTCGTCCCGTGACTCGATAATACATCGAATAAAATATCCAAGCGCAGTTTGAAGCGAATTCTCTCTGACAAAAACGTCGAATTATGCGGATACTCGCTTAACCCTGTTTCAAGATTAATTTCGGACGTTGAGTTGTTTTGTTTCAGCCAATTCTATACCAGAAAGCACGCGTTGTCGAAATAATCGAATGTTTCACTCGTCGAACAGCTTTCAGCGTGTTCCTTCCTGGAAGTTTTATTCTTCTCGTATAACTTCGAATTTTATTTTGACGCTGTTGGTGTTATTTCTCTTATTTTTATTGTTATCGATTTTTTCAGAAGGTACTCGTAGTACCACGGTACGAAAAATAAAATACCTCGTCGTTTACGACCATGCGGTACACAATTTAGTAGAAAACTATTTTGTTGACTCTTTTTAGCATAAATACACATCTCCTTGCAGAATTTGCGTTGTACTTTGTATTTTCGATAAATATTAATGTAGGAAAATGGAAATCGTTACGAGTACCGTAAACAGTGGTTTAATGCGAAAGAATCGACGAGTTTTAGGTCGCTGTGCGGAGAAACTCGAGCGTCGTGGGGCGTTAATTGATTTTAATCGCGACCTGTAAATCTTTGCTTAACGACGAAACTTCGGGAACGACTGTGAATCGCGGCGGTACAAAAGACAGAGCGGGAAATACCGGAAAAAGGGGAGCATTTGTTACGTGTCATCGAACAATGTCCCTTAAGAGCCACCGTTTCGCGCCGTTGTCGGAGGGAGTGGAAGAAAATTGTTACAGCGACGCCCGTTAAACCTCACGGTTCATCTCTTCCGATTGAATAATGATTCTCGAGAGCCGATAATAGCCTTCAGTGAAATTAATTAATTTCTTCGTGGCCAATTTGGATGCATTTATTTCCCGATTACGATCTATCCCCGCTTTCTTATCCCACTCGCAGTTGTTGCTAATATTTTCGTGTATCGAGCGATTGGCATTCATATTCTACCGATGCAAATTATTATGTTATGTACAATACTGCCTCTCTTCCTCCAATTAAATAGAGAACCAGATCTCGCCACTTTCTCGGAAATGGTTAAACACAAACTGCTTAAATGAGTCTCAAATTTCACGGTCGATTGATGCGAATATATACGTGTTCTTATCCGAGTTAAATTATATGTGAGTAGATGCCAAAATTGACGATAGAAGACAGTACATTACATGCAAGCACCATATCAGTATATTATTTTCAAAGATCAGATGCAATTATGTAGGATCTTACGCGATCGTAAAACAATTAGATTTATGGAAATTCATATTCCCCCATTGTGATAATATTCCGAAACGAATACTGCGTTTACAACGGTGTAATAATGATTAAAATTTCCTTTTTTGCTTATTGTATCGAATGCAGAGATTTCAATATTTCAATTTAATTAATAACAAGCTCGGTGTATTGATTTCAAGAGAGTTTGAATAAAGTATCAATTTTAATACAATGTTGACACAGAAACGTAATCATTGCTTCGATTCTATATGAAAACTGATCCATTTGTGTCTAAAAAAATTAACGAAATCCATTTAGCTTCATTTTTCCATTATTATACGAATTGCCCTTATCAGAAGTTTGATACCATACAACAGAAACATGAAGTATTTAATTATAAAAAAAAGCAGCAGATATTTTAAATATTATAATAGAAAAGTAAATTTCAGAGCAAGAATGTAAAGGTTTAAGGGATTTATTTTCCCACTATTGGGACGATGAAGTAAACGTATTTGAAGCAATGGAATAGACGATTAATAATGTTTTATATCTACTGCAACGCTTTACAACATATCACAGACGAATCTTTATTTTTCTTTGCGTCTAAGACGTCTAATATCTACCAAAGAGCAACTTCCCTCGTTCGACGCTGTTTTATCGTGGCGATCGCCGAAGCGCATGTCGATAAGAGAAGGAAAGCTTGAATTCTCAGTGGACTATTCACCTTACATCTTTCGTCCATAAGCTTTTTCCTGGCTGCCATACTCGACCCAATTTTCACATCACTTAAACGTGACTTTGAGCCCTGGACAGCTTTCTGTACGTGAATGCAACATTCGTGTGTAGAATGCTTTTACCGCCGACAATGTGATTTAGCAAGAGCATTTCGAAAATATTTTCGAAAAATTCGAGGCAAGGGACCGAGACAATTTTTTAAACAACTTGGAAATAGCTTCCGTGTCCCTAGTCCAGTATTAAACATTAAATTACTGCGTCTAACCACTTATCATTAGCAAAAGGAAAGATTAAAATAATAGATCCAAAGATAATTCACACGATCAAAACCTTAAAGTTTGTGTTTTCTATATAGTTAAACTTTAAAATTGAAAATGATCGAAAACTGTAGAAATCAAAGTTCTAGATGTTCAACTATTTATTTTACATTCACTTAAAGTCGTTTCTAGTACAAGAAACCAGACGTATAAGTAAATACAACAACGAAAAGTATATATAATAAATTAAAATGACGATGAAAATTTTGGAAAACGACATCATCGTTTAAATTCCTCCACACGTGCTATAAAGCTTATTCCGCGAAGAGGGTGGTTAAACGTGTGAATTATCATTTAATCTAAAAGGCGATATCGTCCTGGATATGGAATTTAATTTCCATTCTCGTTTCATCGTGCAAAAGGTTACATTTTAATCTGCGGAAGAAGTCAATTTTTCGTGGTCCAATAATAGTCTACCTGTTTCTTTCGTTATCCACCAACGTCTACGTTCGTAGATCCGTAGACGTAGGCACACAAAGCGACAGATACGGTTATATCGAGAACACTAGTCGTGTCGTGGAACGTACTCACTGAACCTATATACCTGTTACCTCCAATATCCGCACAGGAACGAGATTAAGGTAGGTGCAATGTCGGAAATTTGAGGCGAACCGACCGGCTCCTCTCGACCGCACCTAGTCCCAGCCACCTACACACACACAAAGTTGAATAATTCTCGTCACAGGCTTGAGAAAATCTAACGAATAGTTTACGAAACGAAGAATCATGTTTTGTTCTACGGATAAAATTAAAGTATTAAAGAGGATTAACGGAGACTGTGATTGTGAATCGTAATCGTAAGAAAAATTAAATTTTTTTTAGGTTATGTTTGATACAGAGTTCACGCATACAGACTTTGAATTAATGAATGTAATTACAGAGTGTTATCATGGAACATCGAAGAAGTTGTAAGTGGAAAAATAAATCTCAATTATAAGGCATTCTACTTATTACTTTATGAGCCATTCTATCTACGTAGCAAAGAGTACTTTTTGCTGTTCGGTAAATCAAAGACCTATCGTCCTAAATGATAAATGACCGTTTCATTCTAGCTGATTTAACTTCAGCTCTTAAATTATTAATGATCTTATGAATAGCTATACTACCTTGGGATTAATAGATTTTAATGTTTGTCCTAGATCTTCAAGTGACATCGTTGCCTCATCGACCGTAGTTAACTAATTCGCGAAACTGTGGCCAGATCGTCGTAATTTCCACGGAAGCACAACGATTTATAAATTGTTATTCAGTCAGGGACACACACAACACATTAAAGAAACATTATATCTTCAATATTGTTAGAAATAAATATATTTTTCGTCAAATCAACGCACGATCGACGTTATTACACACGCGACTTTTTCCGTCCTTTACGTACACTGCGCATGCGTGAGCGCGAGAGTGGGACTACTGTGCTGCGCATGCGCAGCGTCACGTGGTATAGTCTTATTTTAATGGCCGCGCGTGGTGCACGTGTTGTTTATATTCGTAATAAAATAAGTGTTTAATTGTTAGTGGTTAAATAAAGTGTAACAGTTTTCTATCGTTCTAGTCCATGTGACGTGAAAAACACCTTTACTCTGCATAATCGTGAAAACTTAGGCTCAGGATTGATTGCAGTTTGCGTTTACTCGGGGCGAGCAGATTTTATCGCTGCGTAACAGGTGATAGGTGCAATAAACGACGAAACTTGCCAGCAAATCTAATAATCTGCATCCGAATGTCAATAATAGGGTTAGTTTGCAAAACTTCTAGCTTCGATAACGTGTAAGTTACGTAGTTTAAGTTTGAATGTACATATGTATGCAGGTACCATGAATGCACACGCCGGACCACGTCTCGTTTGGCGACAGGAATATCTGTCTATCGACAACCTGTCCAAACTACGAAGGCCCTTATATCACGTCACATTCCGAAAGCTTAAATATTTTCTGTCGTCTGCAGTTGAATCGATGAGTTCAAAGGGGCACTGTCAGCATTTTAAAGAAGAACCGAAAATATCAGGTATGTTAAGTGACTCGATGACAATATTAAACTAGTATTAAGATTGTTCCAAAACTTTCGACCTCCTAATTGAGGTTATGTGCAGAAATGCGAAAATATATAGTCTAAAGACCGTTATTCCATATTTATTATGTATATCTGTTTTTACACGATTTCTCGTTCAAATATTCATCAGGAAAATTAGATAAAATTTATTTATAAAATGACATTTGACAATTATAAATCAGGATTTAACAAATTTCAATATAGGATGAAGTTAGAGTGCCTTCGTAAATAATTGTGACAGTATAATTTTTCGAAATTTGTATTAAACAAACGAATAAACGTATTATAGTAAAAATCATTAAAATTGTTTTTCGGAATGACAAAAGGTTGTAGAATTAAATTCAAGGTTTTTTATTTCTTCTTTCTTAACATCATTCCGTTAGTTGTATTACTATTAATACGTAACATAATTGCATAAATATATAAAAAGACAAAATTATACATTTATTAAATTATTAAAGTAATCGTGGAAAATTTCAAATTAAATTATACGTACACGACAAGCTATCGGAAATATATTCGTTCGTATAAAATCGGAAATCACGTCATACGTAGGAAACAGCAATTCACGAAAATTCTTTTAGCCTGTTGAACATAGGATATTTTTAAAATACCCGATGAAATAAAGTGTTGAAAAATAACGAGCATGACGGGACCCGGAAATGTTACTACATATTTGTTCTGATGCAATACACTTTATTATTTTCTTAATGACGATTGTGCTTTTGATATAAAATACGAAAATTTCGTACGCCAGGAATGAAAATTTATGATATTCCTTTCCGAACGCACGATTTACCTTTCAAATCCTTCGATGCACGCCGCATAAAAGTTCACCGAGTGAATATTTTCGGTAGAACGAAATTTCAAAGAAACGCCTGGAAGGTTGACCCTTTGGCGTGGTCTCGTATCGAAGGGAAGGAAAAATTCGAATTTCCTGCCCGATCATTAGCTCGATCACGATACTAAAATGTTCTGATTGTTAACCGTCGATTCGATTATTTCCAATGTATTGTACCTTCCGTCGTGGTAGCGTCGTATCCGCCAGCGCACCCCTTCCGCCCGTTCGATGAAAAGGGATGACACAGAAATATGAAATTTATGAGGCAAATCCTCGATGGTGCGCGCACCGATCTCCCTTGTCGTTCGACCGCATAAAATATTTATATAGGCGTACCTATTGCGGCGCGACGAAATTTGAAATTTTACTAAACTCACGGTGGCTTCCGCCTGTCGCGGGTTTCAGGTATTTGCTTCGAGACAGACGTCGTAGACTCTGCTTGTCCTCCGATAACAAAACAATCGGACTCGCTGCTGATATTTCCATCCATTTTCAAAAACAAAGTCGTCCATTAATACGTTTGATCAAGGTTTTCAATCAATAATGTAACACACAGGGCATGTTTTACACAACAGTTTATTAACTTCAATATCATCCCTTATTTTGAATAGTGATTACTGACTATAATATACAGGGTGTTCGGCCACCCCTGGGGGAAATTTTAATGGGAGATTCTGGAGGCCAAAATAAGACGAAAATCAAGAATATCAATTTGTCGATTGAGGCTCCGTTAAAAAGTTATTAAAAAATTAAAATAAAAAAATTACAAATCATTCATAGAAAAATTATTTTCAGTTGTGGGGGACAATTACAATCATTTTTGGTCAATAGACATACCCCCGAAATCCTAATTATTTTCGAGAAAAAAATTCAAGAAGGTGGACTTTTTCGATAAAATTAAAAAATTTCAAATCATTCTAAAAAAATTATTTTCAGTTTCAGGGGTCAATTACAATCATTTTTTATCATTAGGCATACCCCCGAAATCCTAACCATTTTCGAGAAAAAAATTCCTTAACAAAAATATAATGTGAGGCCAGAAACGCATCCTCGAAATTTCATGCAAATCTTAAAAATGTCATAACTCCTGAACGGATTGGACGATTTTAATGATTAAAAAAGCAAACTACGCGTATTTTGATGGAGAATAGGTGGAAATTGCAAAAATATTCGAAAAGTTGATCCTTGACCCCACAAAATGAGAAAAACTCCATAAAAATGGTCCGATATTCAAACAGCCGTAAATCTTACAATAGTGAATATATTTCAATAAAACTTTTTTCTGAAGTAGAGCTTATGGGTACCTACAAAAAAGTATTAGACAACTTCCCTGTAAGGCGTTAAACAAAATTACTAAAAAACAGAAACGAATTTTTAATAAAAATCGAGAGGGGGTAGGTGCCTAAATTTTTCGACGAAAAGAAAAAATTTGTAATCGTTCTGAAAAAATTATTTTCAGTTGCAGGGGTCAATTATAATCATTTTTGGTCAATAGACATACCCCCGAAATCCTACCCAGTTTTGAGAAAAAAATTCGAGTAGGTGTAAAATTTTTCGATAAAATTAAAAAATTTCAAATCATTCTAAAAAAATTATTTTCAGTTTCAGGGGTCAATTACAATCATTTTTTATCATTAGGCATACCCCCGAAATCCTAACCATTTTCGAGAAAAAAATTCCTTAACAAAAATATAATGTGAGGCCAGAAACGCATCCTCGAAATTTCATGCAAATCTTAAAAATGTCATAACTCCTGAACGGATTGGACGATTTTAATGTTTAAAAAAGCAAACAACGCGTATTTTGATGGAGAATAGGTAGAAATTGCAAAAATATTCGAAAAGTTGATTCTTGACCTCACAAAATGAGAAAAATCCCATAAAAATGGTCCAATATTCAAACAGCCGTAACTCTTACAATAGTGAATATATTTCAATAAAACTTTTTTCTGAAGTAGAGCTCATGGGTACCTACAAAAAAGTATTAGACAACTTCTCTGTAAGGCGTTAAACAAAATTACTAAAAATCAGAAACGAATTTTTAATAAAAATCGAGAGGGGGTAGGTGCCTAAATTTTTCGACGAAAAAAAAAAATTTCATGTCGTTCTGAAAAAATTATTTTCAGTTGCAGAGGTCAATTACAATCATTTTTGGTCAATTGACATACCCCCGAAATCCTACGTACTTTCGAGAAAAAAATTCTTTACCGAAAATATAGTTTGTGGCCGGAAATGTTTCTATAATTTTTTAACGAAGCCTCAATCAACAAATTAGTATCCTTGATTTTCGTCTTATTTTGGCCTCTAGAATCTCCCATTAAAATTTTTCCCAGTGGGGAGGTCGAACACCCTACATATTATACCTCATATTGAGATTACACAGTGAATCTCAGTGAAAAGGTTTGTTCGATACAGTGAAGAAATAAATAATAGGAAAAATTTAGTTTAAATTAAATATCGTGTTTGAAAATATTTTACTATAATATAGATACATACTTTCCAAATTTTGTATTTGTTCAACGCTTTGATAACAGTACACGATATACAGGCGTTTAAACAAAATTGGCGAAGGTAGCCCCGATTTTTTCGCAATCGAGATAAAGTAACACTTTCGTAATCTGTCCTAATTGTTTGGAATGGCAGTGGCGGGTATTGGAAAAGGAAGGATACCTCTGCCAATCTCGCTCGTTAATCCACCATGACCGAACGCAAACGCCGATACACATTAATTGGTTTGAAGAGCGTCGAATAATATCTGAACGGATTGTGAACGCGACGAAAATGGAACGTGATTGAACCTTTAACGTAAATCAAGCACCGCCATTATACTCTGTCGAACGTATAATCGTTGTCTAATGCGTTGTGCCACGTTATAATCATTACAGGAGAACCATCGCGGAAAATATAATCGGCGGTGATTTAAACGGTGCTTGATCATCGAATGGTAAAAGCAAGTAGAAGCTGAGTGGGTGGTTCCCAGTGGTAACTAATATGCTTCTCGTAAAATTAATTTCGAATCCCGGCAGACGGCATGACAGATTAAGTTTTTTTTTGGTTTCATCGGCAATATGCGCCGATCGAACCGTTGCCGTTCAAACGAAATCATATCCCTTTGATCGTCCGATGGCCGAGGCTCGAATACAATAACACGGGAACGGATGGCCAGATTTTATTAAAATCGTCGCGAGTTCCGTCATAGAAGAGCGGCCATTTTAGAAATCCCTAAAACCCTTGACGGGGAGAGCTTTAAATTTTGCGAGAGTCCAATGTTTCTCGTTTAATTGACTTTTATTTAATACGTCGACTGGAATTCGCGACAGCTTTTCGAGAATTCAATTGTCAGGTAAACGGAATTAAAACGAGGAATGCAGAATTTTCGACACAGTTTGTCAGAAACTATTCGCAAAGTGTTCTTCTCGGTAGCTCGTTACGTAGTTGATTCAAATCCTCCTATTCGCTGCTGATGATAAGGATACAGCAGCTGCCTAAGCAAGATATGTGCACGGTGACTTTCGGGATCCCACGTCAGGTTGGATATTCTCTTACTGCTTTTCGTGGGATTTGTGCCAGCTTCGTTAAAAATTGCTTTCCTTAACTGATCCCAAGTCGAATTCTTTTTAATTCACGAATCATTTAAGACCAAATTTACAGAACTCGTCGATTCGGTAAATATTATGAATATTATTTGTTATAGAGGGCCCACGCAATTGTTTCAGGCCATATCTCCGTTATTAATGCATTCAAGAAAAAGTGCCAGAGGAGAACGATAAATGATAGGCCCTTGGATTTTTTTTGAGTGCAGTAGTGCAGTAACAATCACCGCTGCATAGAATATTTGTTTACATCCATATTTACGCTGGAATTCGTTGTGGTAGAAATTTTATTTTAAAATCACCGGAATATATGGGATGGAAAAATGTCAGAGAATATAAAAACATCTCGAGCGAAATATTTCTGTACAAAATAGTTTCAACATCCATTACAATGCTGGAAATCACAAGATTGATATATCAGGTAGTAATAAATATTCTGGCGTCGTAGCCTGTCGGTAATTCTTCAAATTATTCAAATTTCAAAACTTCATTATAAATTAGCAAATTCCTGTAGAGGTGAAGTTTTCCCATGCAGAATGTAATCTAATTTATCTTACAAGCATTATCTGTAAACAAAGAGTAAAAATTACGCGTTTCTTCGTGATTACATGGTCTAGAAATTAGGATACTTTAAAAAGATTTTATTCTTTGGCACGTAGTCAATCACTTCGTTGATGATCGTCATATTATTGTTTACGAAAAGAAACGTTCCACACGTTGATACTCGATTCTGTATTAACATAACTCATTCTTTCAGTAGTTATTTTATAACAGATCCGACTCGTTTTACATTCAGTGCTTGAAATATTAATGTGCGTGTACAAATCTCGATGCATTATTATTTTAAGGAAAGAAGTGTTCCAACCGTTGGTTCTCGATTATTCATTAATAGGAGTTGTACTGTTCGCTGTTTATTTAAATATAGATACGACAAAACAAACGTATAATCGACTGAATACCTATAAATTCACCGTGCCCGCACTTCAATTTAGCCGGTGGTTTTTAAAAGAGGAAGTCTTTATGAGAAAGGCTTACTCGTGGCAATTTTATTTTACGTTCGAGGATTTTTTCGAAGGCTTCTATTTCCGATGGTTCTGTACTGTAACAAAGCATCGTTCAGTTTCCTCGCGGCATTATTGATTTTCGTACATATGACATTGTATAATATTATCGGGAACGAGATCCATACAAATAAATAATAAAGAGTTTTTAACGAACTTTTTACACCTGGGCTGGATAGCTCGAAAATTTTAATTCCGAAACGAACGTATGAGAACAAATGATTATTTAAATATAAAGACCTGATATCCATTTTACAGATTAAATCTGTAATTAATGCTCCATAAAAGACTTTATTCGAATTTCAATGACATTAATATAAATACTCGGCACTGTTTAATAAACAACAGGAAACCATCTGTATTTTTCTGGTATCTGCCATTTTGCAGGCGATTACCATAAAATGTGTAAATTTCTTTAAAAAAATAAAGCGTGGGCGGCGGAACAACTTCACTCTCTGTATCCCCAATGCGAAAATACGACCCTCTAACCTATTTCTGATTTTTCAACGAACGTAATGCCCGAACGACGCTTAATAGAAAGAATCATAAAAGAGTAACAGAAAACTTCGTCGACAATTCTGACGTACAAAACTATGATTTCTTTGTAACGAACGAAATTCTCGCGACAGCTACACGGGGGTGCAGTATTCCTGTGTATAAAATGAAATTTTAAACGTCGCCGGTGCTCGATCACAACAAAAGCTGCGAATTAAAGCAGCCGCGAAGACTTCGAGGGGATCGGAGAAGAAAATTAAATAACACACGAAAATACATTGACGCGTTACTGACGAAAGTAAGACTCGAGGGCAGCTCTGAAAGAAAGAACAAAAGCGACACGGATGAACAGGGATCCATTCCATTTATTCAAAAGCACAGTCTCCTCGACGTCCACCTACCGTCAAACGTAAAAAAAGCGAACAAAATAAACGAATTATGCGACACGCGAAAACCACACCACTGCGAGACGAAAGCCTCAAAACGTGACCAAAATGTATAATTATGAAATTCTTCAAATACACCCGATTATGGCTGACGATGAAATTAGATATTCGGGTCAGGGTTGCCAGATTTACAAACTTTCCACTGGGAACATGTTGAGCGAGGAAGAGGGTTGGGGGTAATCTATGCGAGAGATATTATAATCAATTGTTTAGACGTTAACAAATTGTATTTCAGAAGTCACGACTATCCAATAAGGGCGGTGGAACATTGTTTCGAATTGAAGGAGGATCTTTAGGACTACAAATATGTAAATGCACACAAATATAATCGATAATTAAGTACAAATTGTCGGTGATCCGAACGTTCGTATACAAAATCTCTGTACGCGTGCATGGTCTTTAAAGAACACTAGGAATTCAGGGGTGTTTTACAATTTCATTATAATTTAATCGATCTCCGGAAAGTTTAAGTTGGTCGAACCGCTGGAAAACACGAGTTTCGTTCGATTACGAATTTCGTAAATTAGACGTAATCCGGGTCTCCGGTTGGCAAGATCCTAGATTTGACTCGAACAGTAATCCAGCAAAAGCTCGGTAACGAGTACGTCGTTGGATTGGTTCCATCTCGAGGTCATCGGACGAGGAGGACAGGGCAGCAGGGTAAGATCGAGAATCGCGTTGGTCGACGTTATCATAAACAGAGGTACGGAATGGCGGTGGTCGCGGGGAGTGGGCGAGAATGACACACGGAAGAAGGGCAGGAAGTGGAAACCGGCGAGGACGAAGAAGAGAGACAGTATTGGTTGAGGGATCAGGTGAGAAGGGGTTGGTATGGGGGTCACGGAGAAATATGCTCGCGCACTGGGTTGCCTCTGCACGGGCTATGCGGTTGGGGGAAGTGAGGATTGAGACGCGTTTAGCGGGTAAAAGAAAGGCGAGATGGACGGGAGCGAGAAAACGAAAGGGCTGAAAAAGAGGGGCAAGAAAGAGAGGACCGTCCGAAACGGAGAAAGGTGAACCGTGGCGAAAGGAGACGGTCGTCGAACGTCTAACGAGAGAAAGAGAGAGCGAGAGCCAGTTCTGGGGATAAAAGTTGGAGCATAGCGGCCGCGTGGGGGCGAGGGGGAACGAAAATGTGGTCGAGAAAGAGAGAGAGAGAGAAAGAGTAAGCGTGACGGAGACGGCGCGAAGCAGCGAGCGAGAGAGTCAGAAGGGACGGGGTTGGCTCGTCGGGCTCAGTTTCGCCGCGCCCCTTGCGAAGAGCGCTGCGCCTCACGAGCGAGATTACGGTGTCTTCGCGGCTCGAAAACATTTTTTTGCCACCACGTTTCCGGTGCGTTTAGCGAAACGTAGGTACGTGTGCTGTGCGCGTTTACCTTTCGCGTCGTCCCGCGAGTTTCCACGAGTTTTTTCCCCGGTTAAAAAACGAAAGCGTGGGATCGGGTGGTACCGCGGAACCTTCCGGGGATGTGCAGTGAGACGCGAAGGGACGAATTAGACTCGAGAATTTTTCCGCGGGACCGCGGTGTCCAAGTGCGTCGGAGTGTTTGCGGTTTCACGAGCTCTGGAAACGACGTTGACGCTTACTCGAGGTAATCGTTGACTGCGATAAAAGGGAACGGTGTCTCGTGTCTCGTCCACGGAGTGCAGAGATTAACGTACTGATAAACAAACGTGCTTCCGTATGGAGTAAATGGTTTCGAAATGATTAATTCGTGTTGTTCGGTTCTTAATGGCACGTAGGAAATGTTTCAAGTAGCGGGGAACGATAATGGATGTTAGTGAACGTTTTGCTTCGGTGTTCTGTTAAGGTTTCCGACCACACGGCGAGATCCATGACCGGAAGAAAGCGGTTTGCGATGGACGACGCGAAACGAGGCGCTTGGTCGACTGTCTTCGTTGCTTGAAGCCATCGAAGGTGAGTCGCTCTCATTTACAGAAGTCTTTCGAGCCACGGAACGTTTATTGACAAACATAACCGTTACTCGTGTGTCTTCGAGTATTTAGTTTCTTTTAAGAATTCTTTCTCACTACAGGTTTGTTTATAAATATTTATAACCGAGGAAGTGTGCTTTCTAGTACGATGGTTGGGTTAAACGACTGCATAAACATGGCGACAATTTTCGAGTAGAGCGATCTTCGACACTTGGCGATAACACTACGCTAGAAAGCGTTCGTTAAACATAATTTTAAAATTTAAATCAAGGCTCGCGAGACCCGAGGTTCCGGCTTATTTACATTTCCAATTATTGCGAAGTCCGTGTGACTTCCACGGGCCCACGAGATTGTTATTTATTCTAATTGTATCCCGAGCCCGAGAAGTCTCGAGCAAGCTTTAATAACATGAAAACACTATCGAATCTTCGAGTTCGTTTTTATCGCTTTGATAATTTATTATTAAAGCACGAAAGAAGATCTCTGCAGAGTTTGTCTTATAGATAAAATTTCGTCCTGGGACACAACTTGTTTTAAAACTTTTTTTTTGTATTTTTCTTGTTCGCACGCTTTCGTATTGTTTTAACAATTTTTTAATAAGCACGTTGCGAAAAATTTCATAAGATTATATCATTACCATAACGTTTTCGCCTGTTAAAAAATGTAATATTTGCTCTTCCCAACACACATAGTCGTTGGAATAATTATGAGCGGCACAATAGGTGGATAAATAATTGGGCGATGCATCTAGTCTCACTATATCTGTACAAATTAATTATTACACGTCCCATTAGCATATCAAATACATATTTGTCACCGTGTTACACGTAAACAATTAATATTGTCTTTCATCGCGTTACGTGGTCGATAGTCGTTAGTCAAACGTTTATAAAAATCCCCTTCAGCTCCAAGTTGAATCGTTACATTTTAACCAGACAAGTATTTTTTAAAACTGTTCTCACAGGTAGATTTGTTACTCGAAATAATATTAAATTAAATATTTCGTGGTAGTAGCTGACAACATAGAAAACGTTTGTATCTTACAAAGCTTCATCGAATTTCGACGTCCGTCGGGTAATATGTTGTCCGTTGAGGTCGTAGGTCAAATTCGAGGTTAGTGGCGACCCTGTTACTGCAATGGGTCGCTCTGAAATCTCGAATTCGATATCAGTGGCAAACTTGTTACACAGTTCCAACTAAGATCTCGAATTGAATGTCAATAGCAAGCTAGCAATAGATCAGTTCGAAGGATTGAATTCGATGTCAACAGTGCCCCTGTCGCGGGCTCGACCCGAAGAACAAAGCTGTTCGGTTATTCGAGGAACGGGTTACTCCGTCCTATCGGAAGCGCCGTGCTCGTAGGGCGGATATGAGAGAAACCAGGAAGGAAATAAGAGGAAGGCTTTAACTGTCCAGGCGGAAACGTTAAGTGAGCCCAGTAGGTCGAACGGTTTCGTCGAAAGGACGACAAACTCACCTCGATGTCGACGTTCCAACGTCAAACTTTTAAAAGTTGTGCTTAACTCAAGTTTCCCCAGGGCGAACTCTGTAAGAGAATCGGCGTGGTAGCGTTACGACAAACACGTGGATGTGTTCGCGCTAGTGGAATTGACGCATGCGTGTGTAGGTAATCGCGACTGTTGAATCGTCTGGGTCAAACCACCGATGAAGGAACTTGAACCTGTCCGTCGACTTTGTCCCCGATTGTCGATTTCCGAGAATTTAACGTCCCTTTCATCGTCCGTTTTAGCCAGGGCGTGCAGAAAACTGACGGTGAAAGTGTCTGGGAACGATATGAACGCTTAATCGTAGAGATGTAACGAAAGATCATCTTTACTTGCTCTTTGGTCAAGCGTAAAGTTGTCATAGTGTCGAATCTTTAAATTGATATAAAACTGAAACTATATGAGATATTTCGGATTTCTTCGCTTTTATATAAAGTCCGTTTCATCGAATTGATTGTGGAAACAAGTATGATCTTACATCCTAAATCGTCCGCCAAATTAAACCAATGGTTCCAATGGTATATATACTTGTTATTTTGTTGCATTCCCAGTGACGTTATTTGAAAGTTTATAATTATTGGAGTCAATGTGAGAGTTTGAAAGAGACTTTGTAAGTTTGAAGTTATACAAATCAGAAATTGACAAACAGAATAAGTAAATATTAGAGAATCGCTTAACTTTAAGTAGATAAATTATTTACGGTAAATAGATACAAGCTTCTCTACTTTTATTAACGATTGAAATAGATTTTTGATAAAGTTTGAACTTGTAGACGACGGATATTACTTGGAAAAGCATATTTTTGTCAAATTGCTAGAAATTTAGATTGTTCGTACTGAATGAACGATGGCGAACGAAGAAGAACAAATGACAACTTTGAACAACATGCACGGTACAAGGCGAGAGAACGCATTCGTTTGCAATGGTGAGATTCCAAGTTGTATAGTAGTTACATCAAAGAAAATTCTTTCGTTTGACCAATATTTTGTTATTTGTTTCTAGTATTGGGAATGCTTTTAACGTATTTTTATAGAAAGGACTTTATTCAAAATCAAGGAAATCCCTCTCCTTTCACATGGATTTGTTCCAATCGTTGCACATTTGTAAATGTATTCATTAAGGGGAGATTCTCGTGTAACAGTATCAAGAAATCAGCTTTCCGGTGCTCCTCGTGAAAAGTACAATATTTCAAAAATAAGTCTTCAGAAGTTTAAAACCGAATTTGCAAAAATAACGGAGTTAGAAACAGAAAATTAATTTAATATAATATAAATAAAAACTAGCTGAATCGTTTGGAAATTTTGACTAGTGCCCACCATGACACCTCACGCGTTAACTTTGATAGACCTAATTGAAAGGAACAAGAAAATTTCTATAAATATGCGTTAGAAAGATCGGTTTTTTAATTTGTAGAGTATAGTTTTTTATGTAAAAGGGGTACACAAATGTAGGTCACAAATACTTTTTTCTAACATTTTTAACAATTTTTAACATTCAAACCGAAGACATATTGTTACATAATATTATATGGTGGAAAATTTTATAATCTCCAAATTATTAATCTGAATTTAGAAACGAGTAATATACTTTTCAAACGAGGAAGTATAATAGAAACATAATACTAATATATCAGATTCATTTAAGTGATATGTAGAATTGATATTTTGTTGATTTATATATTTTTTTTAATAACTTTGACTAATCTCTATAGTTTGGAGTTTATAAGCCGAATGCACCGATTGATACCAATATCATTTATCCTTTTTGAATGATATCGAGTACATCATTCAGATTCGACAGGTCTTGCAACATCGATTCACAGCATTTCTACTGGATTTAAATTCGGTCATTGAGCCGGTCACTGCAACATTGTAACGTTGTTATCACGTTAAAATGATTCCCGCCTGTAGAAAGTGTGCTTTGGACGATTGTTCATAGAGCAGAAATACACGTAAAATGCCTACGTACACACGTTGATTTATCATGCTTTGCATACGATGTATGTAACCAAAGGCATTTAAGGTAATTTTGCACGTCAAATTATAACCTATCTACTATACCTCTTTTAACCGTGAGTTTGATGCACTTCGAACGAAAATCTTCAGCTATTCGACGAATTAAATTTTCCATGCAAAACGATGAAACTTGAATTCATCGGTAGAAACTTCTTCAACTCTCGAATATACTGTTCAGTCTAAATTCCCTTCTGCGAACGCTCATTTTGGTTTTTTTTCGAATATACGTGACTTTTTGCGAGAGACTCGACCCATTAAACCGAATTCATTTAGACGACGATGCTCTGCGCGCGCCCCGAGTTTCGCATTTTGATGAAATTTTCGAACGGTTGTCCATATTTGATCCGCTGTCTATTTTTTTTTTTTCAAAACGAGATATGAACCGTTTCTGGACCAGTTTTCCGGGAATTATTAAGCCGAATTTTATGTTTCAAGCTGCCTGGACCTTTTAGGAGCTTTATAAATCCATAGCAAGCAGTAAACGACACGCTCGTAGTCTCGCCCATTCGATAAAATGCCATTTTTAAAATATACCATATGTTTCATGTTATTTTTACCAAAAGTGTCAAAATACACCTAAAATTTCAGTTAATTAAAATTGTTTGCTCTCGAAAGTCTCACAATTCTAGAACATCTCACGAAATATTCATTTTTTAATCCCGTCTTCGACTAACCCCAAGATTAAAAAATATATTTCTTTCGATATACGTTTGAAAACTGCTTTTCCAAGGAGTTGAAACGAAAAAAATATACCGAAAACTCTCGATAAACCCACGGTTGCGGGAAATTCTAAAACGTCGTCTTTATTTCGGCATCAGGGGAAAGGAACGACGCGGATAATTTGGTCGAAATCGCGGAGGCAGTCGGCGGAAGCGAGCCCCGGCGTAAACGAGTTGGTTTATAAACGTATTAAGGCCTCTGAGTTTTTGCTTTCTTTGATTCCACTCTCGCCGACAGCTGGCAGAAGGAAACACCTTCGTTGTGAAAATCCGCCAGGCTTTCCGGCCATTGTCAAAGGATTGGATGATTAATCGCTCCCGCCGTGTTTCCATCGGAGAGATGCGCGAGCGCGAGCCCACAGCTATCGCCCACGCATACGTCACCGCAGACGGGAATTCGTCAATGTCGAAAATTGGAGTAAAAGCCCTGCGAGTGATTGAGTTGCTCGAACTTTGTCGCTCGGCGTTGCTCGCTGTACGAGATTCTTTCCACGACCTTCCACCATTTTCCTATTTTCACTGGATATTTTGTCGCATTTTGATACTACGCTGATAGATTAAATCATAAAACTCGGCTGTCACGACGTATAACGATACCTGACAAAGAAAAATTAATTAGTGCGTTTAGAGACCAAACAAGATGTATAAAAACATTTCCCAATCATAAGATATCGACTCATAAATTTTTCGTTGGTTACGTTCTTGTTAATCGCAAGAAGAATAAAACTGAAAGTAAGAACCAGATTTCGCTCAAAATAAAAATTATAGAGAAAGGAGTGATCGTCAAAACGAGCTTTTTTTAAAGAAACGAGAGTTTAAAAAACACCAACAGAGAAATAGAAAATTATTTACGATTCCAAGAATAGTAATTTTCCACGTTTGCTAGAACTTTTTTCTTCCTTCTTTTTAATGCTCTATGTATTCATTCTTTGTAGATGGTTAAATAAAAAGTAATTGCGTTTAATGTCAGAGTAGTACGACAACATGATTAATCGTGAATGAACAAATGGAAAGGTTTGTTAATGAAACGATTAGTTAGTGAAATTGGTACGCGATTATTATTCGTGTTGATGTATATTTACGATAAATTGAACGCCATTGTCTACGATTGATTAATAAATTAATTCTGATACATGCAACGAAATGTTCGTTGCGTCCCCGATTCAGGACATCGCTAATTAATTGTTCCTTGCTAGTCGAATAATAAAATGGGCGTTCGAATAATAATTTAATTATCCGTTCTTACGAGCAAAAGTATAGGACAACATCTTATTTTGGAAATGTTATTTTACATTAAGGAACACGACACGCAATGAACATTACATGCAACAAGATTTACTCATCGAAGTCGAAAGATTACTGTAATTTCTTTCCAACGATCCACTTGTTTACTTATCCATAGAAGACGGAAAGTAAAGCATTCGTTTAACAAATTTTATTTCCATACAAAAACGATTAATTCACATACTTAAATGTATTGAACGCATTGTGGATTTTGAATGTATATACATTGAAGGATACGATATAGTTTAAATAAATACCACAAGTATAGGGCGATTGTTCATATAAAATAAAATAAATGCGAAACAGCATTATTTCGAGGTGTCCTTTTTCCAGTGTCTGACCATATCTCGTTACTTCTACTTGCAGTTGGTGTTTGTAGGCATTCACAATAATACGGTATCAATTTTCATTATTTTCGACTAATTAGAATGTATAATAATTATACATACGAGATATAGAAAGCATTGTAAGGTCGTCAACATTAAAAAAAAAACACCAACGTAAGTAGAAATAACGAATATTGGTCAGACGCAGTAGTAAGTGAAATCTAGTCTAGTGAGTGAAGTCTTCGTTCTATTTCAATTTTCATGATTTTTTTTATTAGACTACCGGACGCGATCGTCTGTTTTGCTCATTCTGCGCGTGTCTCTCTGGATTTTTACACTTATTTTTCTCGTTTCAATGCGCGATACAAGCTGCCGTGCGGCGAGAGAAAATTGCATACAACTTACGACAGGCTTCCGAAATGTCGCGTTCTTAGATCGCGCTATTCGCGTGCACCGCAATGAATGCAAAAATAGTTTGAACGTTTCGTCGGAGCGTCGTTTTCAATTGAACGGGGTTGGGGGCGTCGATCGAAGTAATCGAACCGTGAAGAATTCATAGAATGACGTTTCGTTGTTCATTTCTGCGGCGGATAACGCGAAGCAGCTGTACAATATTTTTTATTACCGATTGGATAATTTGTTTTCTATCCGCGCCGATATTGAATCGAGTTTGAATCACGATTCGATCGATGGATGTCTCATTGAAGCATTCACGGTTGACGACAAATTGGAAATATTGTTGAAGAACTTTGATGAGACGTACAGCGTATAAAAAATTGCTTTTTGTGCCAAATTTTAGACAGGACAGGAAAAATAAATTTAATTTAATCGATAGGAGAGAATGTCAAAAAATTATTATCTATGAGATTTTTTAATATCGTAATTAGGTGGTATTCGTTAACACGAGACGAGTGAAATTAATTTACATTTAAGTAGAGTGTGTCAGAAATTGTAAGTATAAACTTGTTAACAGAACATGTATGGAAAATCAAACAAACTTTTACCAAAACTGTTTATATAGAATTTAATCAAAACAAATAGGGTGTCAGAGAATAATTTGCTACAGAGTTAGGAAATATTAGATTCTTATTCACGAAATAACTTAAAAAGAATAAATAAGAACATTTCGTACTCGCAGAATTGTGCCGTAGTATCTGAATTGGAAAGAAAATATGGAAAAGTAGGAAAATTGTTGCAAAAACGTGGCCAGTCTCATTCAGAAGACTGATTAAATTACTGACGAACTTTCTATCTTTTTCCTCATTTTCACATTGCTGCAATATAGTTCTTAAGTCATAGGTTGAGTCGAAAATTTATTAACTGTGATAGCGATTTGGTGTGCAAAAATTTACAAGCTCGCGAAATAGACTCACGGTACGGTGCGATATAAATCACGCGCCGCCGTCACCGCCCAAAAAACGATCCAGGAGAATAACGGGACGCGACTTGTGCACTATAATAAAAAGGCGTCGTAAACTCGAGCAGCATAAGTTCGGAAAAACGACAGAAAATGGTGTAGCGCCGCGACAGTCGGCCACCTAACCGCACGCTACTTTGGCAAAAAGCGCTGGCAAGTTGCGTCCCATCGAGGGCTAAATCGGCTGTCAAGTTGCCTATTCGTATGTCTTTAGAATCGCAACGAACTTTCGCAGCGTTTGCCAAGTGGGATGCGCCCCTTCATTCGACTCTCACTATTTCTTTCTTTTACGCGAGATTGCGTCTAATTATTTCGATTCGAATCAGAAGCGTTCTAAAAGCTGTCTTTGAACGAAATCCAAAATTAAAAATTGCAAAATTGGAAGAAGAAACAAAATTGCTAGCTACTGGGATTGGAATTCACACACTGACTTGACACATATGGGTTCAAGATTAAATGTTAAAGAAAATACATCTAGACAGGACTCTTGAATTTTTATGCAGAAATTGTTATGCTAGTTTTCAATTGCCCGAAAACAAAGTTTCGTTTTCGTGGACAATTTGAGTGAACGTGTTAAATTTAATAATATAGCTGTTTAACAACAGAGACTCTGATGAATGTGTTTCTACTATATTAAAGAAGCTGATGCATAACTTCTGTGCATAAAATTATTGCAGTAAGAACGAGCGTGCACGAAATTTTAAATTCTGTCAGAATGTGTGCTTTACGGTCGCAAAGAGGATTCGATGCAATAAACTTAGGGATCGGAGCGATATTTCTATAGAGCGTACAAAGAATGATTCGAAACTGCAGGATAATTATCGGCTGAGCCAAAAAGTCGTACGTTTGAAAGAAATCCTATTGGATGCGGGCTGTATCGGATCCGAAATTCGAAAAAAATCGGCCCGGGGGTACGGTGGACGCGATTACGGCCGCGTACTGCGGAATGATGACGCAATTTATGGCTTCGAGAACATAGGCGTGCTCGACGCTCTGACCCCGTTCGATCGTTTAATCCGTCCCAGATAGGTACGTACGATTAGACGATTCGACGGAAGCGAAGAACCATTCAGTACCCCATCCCTCCTGGCCCCCTAACCGGCCATCCCTTCGCCCTATGCAGTCCTCTCGAGCCCCTCGCGTCCCCTGGATTCGACAGAGTCGGTAGCGTTCATGCTGTTCGGATGCGATTCGGGATACTCTGTCCCGCTCCCTTTCGAATCGTCATCTTTCTTTCTCCGTTCGAGCTTATGAGCTTTTCGGCCCGCGGATCAACGAGACCGCAGCTCTACCGAGCACACGACGGTGTATACACCAAGTGCTCCACTGCCAGAGGACTAGCAGACAATTGATGATTTGGTGGGAATGTAGTGAACCGAATTCGAGTACCAACTGCCGGGGAATAATGAAAAAATCCGCTGGAAAATTTGGTGAACCGAAATATAATTTGAAACAGAAATTAAAATCAACGAGTCGTGATCAATTGCTTGCTCGAGTCTCTAGAATCTTCATATTCCATGCGTGCAGTGTTCGTTCTGATGGCAACAAGTGAAATTGCACACTGTATAAATGAAGTTGCTTTCTATCGGAAATAATTAAAAGCAGCTACAGATGTACTGCAATTTAAGAACGATTGTCGTACCGTGTAAGCAACAGAAGAAAATCTGTCGATTTTATTTAATATTCATTTATAATGGAGTATTTGTCAGGTTGGACGAGGAAACGGAATTTTCGAACGGTTTGATATTCCCCGTAGACCGTTTTGTTGGGAATTTTTCTCCACCCACCAAATGAAATTGAAAACAAATGTGCTTTGTCAATCTACGACACAAAATCTTCCATAGATGTATTTTTAAATGGGACTTACTGATTTCTTATATTCAAATTGCACGAGGTTAAATTCCAACTACAGAAATTTCCTTGTAACTATGTACGAAAGATAAATAAGAATCATTTTCTTGACCTTGATGTTTCCATCAAACTAAAATTATTTTTCGACTCCAATTTGGGTAGATCTCGATGAACTTGTATAATGCATAGAAATAGTGTCTCGTGTATCATCGGATCACAAGACGATAATTTTGTGGTTTTGAATAGTTTCCAGAAAAATATCCTGGAATACCCGTGCATTATTCACCTCGTGTATTAAAATCACGCGAGAGCAAACTCGACTGAGAAGTGTTCTAATGGTAAATATTAGATTTCCTGTACGGAGTATCAGCGACCCAGTTGCGATACAGTGGAATCGTTCGAAATATTAGCCAGTAAACAGAACACAAAAGCTATTTACATTTAGTATAAAAAGAACTGCTTCTAAAATACGTATGTATCGCAGAGGGGTTTTAAGTTACGTAAATCACGTATTTCCAATACCTCAACGTGCAGCCCTAGTCCTAGAGAAAATTCTTGCCTCGTACGACTGTCTGGATGCAGTCAATCTTTCTCGCGGGCTCAAAAGCGTCGCACGTACGACGTGAACATCTCAAGTCGGTTAACTCTGCGAAACATCTTTTTATTCAAGTTGATATGTACACTTACGGTCCTGTCGTTCGTGATACGCGCAAACATATACGCATACGATACGGGAATATTTCATGTAACGTGGAAGCGTTATAGCGATACTAGAGATAAACGAGAATTTGCAAACTCAAGATATTCTTCCGAACGACAACATTAATTTAATTATTAAATCGAGTACGAACGTTTCGAGCTCGTTATTAGATGGGCGTAGTTAAAACTTGCGGGATCGGAGAAAAGCCACGAGGACACGGAGAACTGAATTCCAACTCGAGATCTCCGGAGTTATGCGACATCGCTAACTGCGTCATAGTCCTTCATAGGTCTTCTGAACTCCTTCGATACGAGGCTTGTGACCCAGATAAACGCGTGTTTAAGCTCGCATTATCGTTAGACGGAGTTTTAAACAAATAAACACTTCTCGAGCTCTGGCTACACAATGACTTTTTACATCGTAGCTATATTTTTAGATTCGTGTTTGTGCTTTGAAAAAAATTAATCTTCTTATCAGTGGAACGCACTGTCGAAATATGGAAAAATGTGAGGCAGTCTGTGTATTAAAAATCCATTGGCGTTAAGTCAAGAGATTTGGATGGTCGTTTTGCAAAGCCTCCACGAGGCCAATCCAACGATGTGGATAACGTGCGTTTAAAAAGTTTCGAACACGACGATCATAATGCGGCGGGGGACCATCATGTTGATATCAGCGTCTGCAGAGTGTTATTAAATCGAGATCTTCCAGCAAAGTTGGCCCTCGATTTTCAAAAAAGTCGAGATAAATTGTACCTGCCAAGGTCCCTTCGAAGTAACGTGATTCCATGAAATTACCATTAACAATATCAGCCCAAACGTTTACCAACCAACGACGTTGATCGTTGTTTGATCCATGCTAACGAAGATTTTTTTAGTACAAATGTAACATCGTCAGTGAATCGACTTTCTGGAGAACGAAGTATTTCATTTTCGATTTATCTTTCCACGTGGAGTCATTTTTTATCGGTTTGTGCCATTTTTGGGCACCCTGCGCGTGAAATTGTTGATAGAACGACGAAGTTGCTTTCTCTCGACCTGCTTTGGCGTGCCTTTAAACAGAAACAATGTCAAGATATAAAATATAAGTCATTGTCTAGATGCAAATTGCGTATCTTCGGAACGAGATCGTAAATTCGTCGATTCGCGGTTTGTTCGAGAAAAATTGATCGTTCGTGTTCGCCTGGATTTATATTACCGCGAAAAATTTATAGTAAAACCGTTCTTCTGGATTATGAATCTTTATTACTTTGCATTCTAAATTTTTGAGACTAAATTTTAAATTTATTGATGATACCTCGAGAGTAGGTTTCCAACAACCTTTGAGTTCAGAAATATGCATAGTGAAAATATTGAAATAATAATTAGAACAGTAATATATACTATTTTGCATCACCTCTGGGTATCAGAAATAAAAAATGATAGAAATGTATATTTTTGCTGAAAAATAAATTTGTTTCGTGCGTAAATGGAGAGACACATTTTCTGCATTTAATTACAAATATTTTTCTTGGAATGGTTTTAATGTCATGGGGATTTTAATTACTTCCTTTTGGGAAAAGAAGAAAGTATAAATAACAGTTACTGAAAAGCCCTTTTTGCTTGGATGTTGAAAGTATGACATATTTTATGTTACAACATTTCATTTCGCATCTCTTGGCATCGCATTACACACAAAATGTTTCATTTTTGTATTACTCTGGCGCAGATAGAAAATAATAACGTCTGTCAAATTTGCTGTGCCTTTAATAATAACGGTTATGAATCAAGAGAGTGGAATATTTGTAACGGCTCTTTTTCCCGACGCTGATTTCAATAAATTATACATTATGGTCCTGGCTCGTAGTGATTATGAATAAATTATTGATTTAGTAATTGAGAGATGCTGCAGAGAAACTTGGCACTCTTATATGTATAGTCAGAATCCACCACAGATGCACGAAAATCGTAAATTCTTTTTACAAGTTTATTTTGGCAAATAAAAGTACACAGTGTACAATGAAAAAAGACTGATCTAGAAGCAATAAGAATTTTTTAACATTATTCTATTAAAGAATTAATTTATTCTCAGATGCCATTAGAAAGGTTCAAGAAGATCTGAACACGTTAATTTTATTCATATTTATTTTTATATATTTATCAATCGACGTACGCAAAGTTCAAATTAAAAAATATGGAATAAAGAGTCATATACAAATTTATTCCCTTTATCTGTCATAGTTTCTTAAGTAACATTTGTTCAGATTTTTTAAAAATATTCGCTAATAAGAGAATGCCATCGAACAAGATGGTCACCGTATTATTTAATCAAATACAGTCTGAGTAGCGCGAAATAGCTAAAAATTGAATTTTTGTACAGACTTTTAGTTCAACTGTACAATTTCATGCGCATAGAAATGGGTCGTTTTTCCGCTGGCAGCTTTCGTGCATCTGTGATCGTATGGACATGTATTCTTTTTTCGCCGGATGTATTACGGTAAACGAAGAAATTCGGTGAAAACACAAGGAAGGACAGGCAAATAGCGACAATGCATGCAAAATTTATCCCCTGGATGTATAGTTATGGATCTAGTTTAGTTATATGCATGTAGAAAGGAAGATGAACAGCAGGAGAGGAAAGGATCTACGTTCCATAACTCCCTGGAACGAGTGATCTACCAACAGACAGTGGATCGAGTACATGCATGACGTTTTCTTCGCATGAAGGTAATGCATTGTGCATACAAATAAGGCACAAAAATGGCACGAAAGGACGTAGTTGCATGAATTGCGTCCATTCGAAACTGGCAAGGATCTGAGAATGGAACTCGAGTAAATAGAAAGGATATAGAACAATATATCTGTTCCTCAGATTTGGTCAAAATGATATACTCCATTCTCATTTTGGAGATCCTAAATAGTTACGAAATCACTCTAATAACATAATATATTCAATTAAAGGCTATATCGTTAATTGTTACATTTATAGTACTTCGTGTTCTTCGAGTTTAAATAGAAAGAATTATTTTTAGTCAAGATGAGTAACTTTAGAACACGTTATCTCTCAGGTTTCTCGTTTTTTACTTTGCAATGATAATTTATCATCGACCGATACTGTATTTTGTATTATTCCCCTGTTAACATCGGGAAGTTTCCCATAAATCAAATCAAATTACTGTTTTGTAACGTTTCGAAAATTTACGAGCCGCTACTTTCAAACCGTGTTCCATTAATATTCTGTTTTAATATTCATTTGTCATATAAGATAACTATTTTTATCCAAAATGTTGTATGTAAATGTACGGATTAAAATTTATGAGGGAAGAAGGATGCAATTGCGCACAAACAGGAATGCTGAACAAAGTTCGACTCGTGAAATGCAGGATTTATGCTGCGTAACGAAGATAGTCCATTAATTCGCGGTCGATCATTTTTTTAATCCCACAAATCTCTACCGATGGATTTAATAACAATCGTCGACCTTTGGTTACGAATTTTCGCACGCTACGAACGGGTCAATCTTCTTCTCGGAATATTCGATCTCTTTTTTTTTCGCGAGGTAACACATCACTGCACGCAGCACGGAAGAAAATCCGGCAAAGAGGTTTATAATTTCATTTGGAGCGTAGCGAATGATCTACGGAGTAGCTCGTGTAAAGGAAACAGCTCGTATGAAAGGAACGAAATTACTTAATGCATGCAGTTTCCATCACGAGTACGATGTACCGTAAAGAACATTTTGAAATTGATTTAAAGCCACGGCGAACCACAATTTATTTACCATCAAACACGCTACTTCTATATTTACACATATTTTTAGCTCCTAATTAGTGTTCGCGAAAATTAAAAAATACTTAATATCGTTCGTAATATAAAATTGAAAAAATTCAAAAATATTTAGTATCAATTGTAAATAATTTAAGAATCTCACGTATTCTCGATCCTAATGTAAAAATAATTAGGGGTGAAAAAGAGGTCCGTTTCTTAAATATAAATGTGTTTTCATTTATTCTGACATTTTTCACGAATAAAACGCAAGATTAAGAGGACTACCGACATTTTATTTCTGCTACAATGTTATCATTCTTTTGCATTACGGCAGTAATCGTATTACAACGGGCTCGAATTAATAGCGGGGGTATATGCTAGGGATTTCTACGAATCCTGTGGATAGATTGACGACTGACTGACTGACAACTCTCCGGTTGGTATTTATGTAATCAACCTTTCCTCGTCATTTCGCTGTCAGTCAGTGTCGGGCATTTATATCGTTCGCTTCCGTGCAAAATTTTGCCTGTTGTTTCGAGATTAATCGCGAAACGTGCCCGAAATTTCTCTCGTCGTAGAATACATAAACGTGCACGTAACAAAATACTTGCAGGCGATAGTTGTAATTTACATTTTGAAAAATTTCACTTGTTTCGAATGTTAAGTTGTGCCGGAACGCGTATTAACTTCGTAATAAATGATAATGTAATTGAACCTGCTGCAGCAGCAACGAATAAAATAGGAAACAAAGTAAAGTTTACACGTTCGTTGGACGCGTAATTATTACTTTGTAAATATATTGTGCCGGCCGTGACAAATAATGATATTTTATGAAACTTTGATCGCTGATGGAATTGTTGAAAGTCTATTGGGAAAAAGAGTTCGCGGGAATGTATTTCGTTACGAAGCTCTCAGTAAAGTTACGAAACAACGATTCAGCGTTCAATTATAAAATTGTGTTACGCTGAATAATCTGTTCGCCATTACACAATACGTTAAGCAGGTAATAATTAATGCATGGATAAACACATAAATGCAATTACCGGAGGAAGTACATATTTATACGTTGCAAATAAACCTCTTTTCGTATACAGGGTAATGATGACCAGTCATAATTTCGCTGTTAATAATGTTTTCTATATCGAATTAGAAAGAATTAAACATTTAAGTCTGTTAGATGACTTGTTAGTTGAAATATTCCGAAAGATAAAAACTAAATGTTATGATAATTAATTAATGTTCGTGTATGTTTATGCAGGATGCTTTCGGGTTAAATACGATAATTAATTAATATTCATGTTTGTTTATACAGGATGATTCTGGGTTAAATAGTCTTTGAACAATGAATTTAGGAGTTAAAGATTTAATGAAATCGAAGAAACCATAATTATATCGTGATTTAACTTTTTTTTCGAGGCATTTTTTTCTTGTCTTCAATCGTTTTAGAGGTCAATTTTCCCTGTTGCACTGTGCACCCTGTATACCATATAAAGTCCGTCTTGAATTGCTCTAGAAATAAAGAGAATTATTCAGAGAGAGATCTTCAGAGAGAGAAAAGATCTTCATCTTATGCATGTACTCCCATAAATATTCGGAATCAGGTTTGCATATGAATAATATTATTTGTTTATGATTAGATTTCAAGACACCTGCACTATTTCTCCAACAGAAATGCCCACTACTTTACGATGCTTTTTTACTTCGAAATCATTTCCAAAGGAAATGGTAGTCCAAGTGTTGAAAATATGTAATTCTCAGCACATTTGTCGTATGAAATAATAATATTAGTATTAGTTCTTTGTTGCAGTAGTGGTTTTTATTTGTAATACATAAGCTTCTGAATTATAGGTAGGCGCCATGTCGCGTTTGTATTAGACAAGGATTACTCACGGGACGCACCGTATGACGACTGCTTTTATTTGTATGGTCCACTTGCTCTCTCTAGCAATTATGTGGATATAACACGGCTGGCAAGAGTAACGAACCGTGTTCGTAGAACGCTCGACTCTCGCGCGAATTAGCGATACACGCGATTGGGTTGAAGAGAGAGAGAGAGAATCGAGCTGGTAATATTCAAATTTTGTGGTGTAAATGATTTCGCGTCGAAAACCCATAGATATGATTACCACAGTCGTGGTAGTCGGCGGTCGAAATTCGAAATAGTGCGGTTTCAGCCAGATATATGCATCCATTAATTTTGAATACACAACAGGTTGTGTTTCCGCACTTCCCAACGATTTAGGACTCCGTGAGTTTTGCGAAGCATCGACTTTTTCCTGTTCGCATTAGCCAGACGAGTTACTCGCGACAGGAAACATCGAAACGGGACAGATACACGTTTGTCGAACTAAAGTTTTGAATATTACAACTACTGTTGGCTACTATTATCAGAATAGTAAATAAAAAATTTCGAGTCGATCGAATAATCCATGTAAAGATTACGAATTTATTATTTTTACGACACTTTATCTTCTATCAATAGTCGACTCGTTTCACAAGCGTGGTTAGTACAAACAATTCGGAACGTTTCGCAATGTGTACGCGCGATAGAAAAACATACAGTATCGCGTATTAAAATTAATTTACACGAGTTTCGGCGGAGTATTTTAGGTATCGAAATCGGTGAATCAAGAAAATATTATCCAACGTCGCGCGTTAAAACACAGCTTCGCGTCATTAAATTCCCTTGTAGGTAAACAATTATTAAAGCTATCGGGGTATGCGAGATCACGTAACACCGATCGTTCCAACGGTAAAATTCACCGTTAATGCCTCTACGATTGATAGACCCTCTCTTTGGAACGTGTTTTCCGTATTTTAAATTTGGATTGCAAAATAGAAACTAATTTCGAGCATTCGTCGGGGCTGCATTTTATGGCCGGAGAGTGGTGTATATTTTCATATTCCTAATGCATCGCGACGAACATCTCCCATCCTCCCTCAAAAACAGGTTATAAGCAGAACACGGAACATTCCGCACACATGCGTGCACGTAGAATGTTAAAAGTGGGTTTCAAAACATAGGAAGACCATAATACTCGTTAAACTGAGTTAGTGTTTACTTACCGCAGCCTCGGAGAACAACACTTTTAGATCAGAATGCTTTTCATCGATTTAAGGACTCGAGAGACTTCGTTAATAAGTTTAGTTTTAGTGCAAAGTCTAATATTACTACTTGTTCTGGATTTTGATTCGTATCTTCGAGTTTGAAGAAGCTTGGTATACGAATAGAATATTGAGAAATATTATACGTTCTTTATACTGGTTGATATTTATGTTGGGAGGGTGAAAACTACTCCTCTTTCACGCTAGGAATAGACTGGGAACGTGAAGATGATTTTAGTTTACAACAAATTTAATCAAATTTATACACTGAGTACTTTTATATTTGAACAAAGTGTGTCATTTATTATAGACGAAATATTGCTGTCTTTATTTTTTTATGGCACATAATACTTAATAAAGTGAAACTGATTTGTAATCCAGAATATAGCAACGTTTTTCATTATTATTTCTTGTGGAGTACAGTGAAATAAAACGTCAATTTTTAAACCTTAAAGGCTCTTCAAATTTGAAATATTTTTTAGCCCAGAACCATCTTCAGGTTTTTCGAGGGGTAAATTCGTCTTAGGGGCGTGGAAGTGGATCGTTGGACGACTTTTTCCTCCACAAAGTTAGGATAGTTTGAAGATTGACAACGCGCGAACGTACATTTTCACGCGTTCCGCGTCTTTTCATCCGTTCGTACGCCTTTGTTCTCGTGGACCTCTGTGGCTGCTTGTGGACCGGCTAGTTACGCACACATTGTCGGGAATGTCTCGTCGATTGAAACCTTCGGTGAGTGGAAATGCGAACGAACACATAGCGTTTACATTCCAAATAGCCACGAATACATTCGACGAGCGTGAAGTGTCCGCTTCTGTGGACGGTCCAGAAGGTAATTGAATCTTTGTTTGTTCGCCAGAAGCGGACGAATTCATTTAATATTATTATTACGCGTCTCTATCACACATATTCGAAGACACACAAATATTCGTGAAAAATCCAAAAAGTTTCATGGACTAACATTATCGTTCATCGAATTTTTAAAGAATCGGATAAAATTGATCGAATGCCATTTCTTGGTGCACTGACTGTGATTTATCCAAGTAAATAACGACGCGTTTAATTAAAATACCGTCGGATGATACACGGACAAGGTAATTTTGTTTCATCGAGGGAAACGCTGGGACGCGAGACGAGAGGCGCGCAGTTTCGTTTGATAATTACTTCCACGATCGATTAATCCACGTAGCCGATAAGAAGGTGCCATAATCTCGGTGATTTAAGTCCTCAATTTTGCAGCGTGGGTCGGGGACGTGGCATGAAAAACGCAAAACAATGATCACGAATTTACGCCTTGTTTCGCGGAACTTGGCGAACACGGCACGTACTTCGAACCACGGAAAGAGTTACGAGTTGAACGCGAAGGGGAGGACCTCGTTTGAAATCGTTTCGAGGAAAAGGCGAAAAGTCGTTACGGGAAACGATTTCGCGAGAATTTCGAGACATCTCCGAGACATAGGCGTGTAACGAAATCACGCGACCGTTAAAAACTGTTAAGATGATCGCTCGACGAAGGATTTCTATTCCTCTTTTTCATCAAGAACGTCGATTATTATCGATAGTTTGTCGCAGAGTAGGCGCAACGGTTGAAACAAACGATATTGTTTATAAAATTGCAGCTTTTACGATCGCGCAAATGCCTTGCACTTCACGTGTAAGACGGTAAATTTATCGTTCCGTCAGGTCTTCGAAAGTAAATACTTATTTAAATAATACCGTTTACGCGGCTGAGAACGAGATTCTCTTGGGTATTGCAAACGCGCTATAAATTTGTTTGATTTATCACCTGCTTCTCTACTTAAGTGCGTCGTGTCTGCACCGCGACTTCTTTTTTACAGTTCTTTTACCGCTAACGGCTGATCAAATTAGCCAGCACGCTCTTCTTTGACCTAATTTCTTTCTTCCCGTTTCGTGTTGGGCGTATCGTGCAAATAAAGAAAGACATTATACACGTTACAGGTGTACACGGTGCAACGCGTTAACCTACATTTATTCGTTAAATTTATTTCTGTCGTTATACTGCCTTCACGATCGATGGAGGATGTGTACAGTGATGAAAGGGAGTGATGAAAGGATATTATCACAGACGAGGTATACGAGTAGACCTTACACCTTATGGACTTTCGTGGCCCAATCTGACTGCCATACCGACCTGAAAATTCGGAGAGAGACAGTTGAGAATCTATTCACTGAATTGGTATTGATGGGCAGACAGCTGTAGTGTGTGCGTAAATACATGTGAGTTGACTATGGAAGAAATTAAAAAACACAATTTTCAAAAGACCATAATTCCTACAATAGTGAATGTATTTCATTGAATTTTATTTCTGAACTAGAGCTCATGGATACCTATTAAAAAATATTAGACAACATTTTCGTACAATGTCAAACAAATTTATTAAAAATGAAACACGGATTTTTAAGAAAAATCGTCAGAGAGTAGGTGTCTAAATTTTTCGGCGAAAAAAAAATTTCAAATCGTTCTAAAAAAATTATTTTCTGTTGCGGGAGCCAATTACAATCATTTTTGGTGGATAAACATATCCCAGAAATCCTACGCTTTTTCGAGAAAAAAATTCCTAACCGAAAATATAATCTGTGGCCAGAAATGTTTCCCCGAAAATTTTAATGTTTCAAAATGGAAAAAATAAATTGGATGTAAGGTCTGCTCGTATACCTCGTCTGTGATACTATAACAGGAACTGTCGAATCTTATCCCTGTTAGGCTTGTTTATTCTACAGATTGTATAATCGTTCAGCAATTAAAGTAAATATACAGTTTCTTTGACAAATTCTTGTACGGTAACTCAACTTTAAAATAGTGAAGGCTAATTTGTGGATAACTTTACGTCGTACAACACATTCGCCAGCAATCAATCTATTCTTCTGTATCGCACCTTTGTATACGTTCAACATTAGGAATATTGTGTATTTCTTCTTCTTTATTTTTGAACTTCGTTTTTAATGTTTTCAAGGAAGTTTGGTTAGGTCTATGTATGAACATTTAATGACCAAGCTTGTACAGTTCCAGAAATTAATGGAGAAGAATCCACGATCAATATCGAGGGGGAAAATAGGGTCAATTTACGAGCGCCTACTGTAATATCTTAAAAACACTAGAATATGAGGAATCCTTTATTGTATTGATGTATGTTTTTTAATTTTCCAAGGGGGATTCGTGAGGTAAAGGATTAAGAATCACTGAGATTAGTAAATATGAATAGCAGTTAAGAGTTTTTCGGAACTTTAACGAGCAGTCGCCTCCGAAAAGCACGGCCTCCAATTCCGCGAAGTCGAGGCATTATCTTGAAACCAGGTCGGAATGATAAATATGTCGATCGAGAGGTCATTATCGGTTGGTATGCTAATCACGGAAGTCGGAGCTGCCACGAACATCCCCGACTCGAGTTTGCATCCGACCGTCCGAGAACATCCACTGAATTGCTAACCGTACTGGCTATCGTTGAGAGTCCAGGGAACTTTCGTGACGAATCCCGTTTCGGTCCCTCCTCGCATAATTTTACCATTGAACATCAGCAAATTCGCCGTGTCCCGCATTCTGCTTCCACCCTTGAACATACCGTGTAATTCCTTCCTCTCGTTTCGGCCCGTCACACCCCTATGTACGAATCTCCGCGTCCTTTCCACGGCGTGTTTGAAAGCTCTTCACCCGTTTTCTGTTTCCGGTTCCATCGATTCTCTTTATTTTCCACTTTCGGTTCCTTGTTCGTACCATTCGTTCTTCGCCGATGCTAGCTGACGTTTTCATTGGTACTTCCACTGTCTACTCTCATACTATCCTATCTAATATTTTCGCCCTCTGTGTATTTCATTCTTCCATTCTCCACTGGCAATTCTATTTACGACGGAACGGGGATCGCGAGGGGAATATTGGTCAATTTTGTGGCGACTTGCTGTTGTAAGAAGAATCGAGGGGAGTCCTGGGTCTGCTAGTGAACTCATCGCATTCAATGGTACTTGTGAGAGAGGTACAAGTTGAATCTCTCTGCTGGCGAGTACAGGAATTGTTACCGCATAATAAATGTATTTTATAAGTGATTATAGTTCCCTACTGAACTTGGTAATACATTTACGTTTTACAATTGCAATTTTGAAATTTTTATTATTACAGTTTGTTCTTCTCAAGGTACTCGTTAACTTTTATTGCAAACATTTTTTTACCAGATTAGTGTAAGTGAAACACCTTGCAAAGTATCAAAGTAAACAATAAAAAAAGTATAGAAGGCAGCATAAATAATAATAATAGTTGATAAGGGATGAAAAATTCTTTAAAATGAAACTTGTTTCAAGTCGATCGCCTGGTTAGTTCCGGTGATATAAGGGTTCGAAGCGTTTGTTTACTTTTCATTGATTATGTCACAAGGTCATTGACCGCACGTCCTCGTAGTATAATACTACTACATCACTCGGTCACGATGTTGAGGTAGGTCAGCACGATGCACGTGCGAGAGAGAGGTCCGACGCGTAAGACGAAGACAGAGATAATAGAATTCGAAAAATTACACTTTCATGTAAATTACAAAAACCATTTCAAAGAGGAAGCTTTGCCGTTTCTAACGGTGAGATAGTTATTAATAAAACGTGAGTAACTTCGAAATTGCACGCGTTAAAAATTTTAGTACTTTCAAGACGCATTACTGGACTGTTTATTAAAATATTACGACCTGTAAGTAAATTATTCGGATAATTTTGTGACGGCTTGTTTTTAGTAATATAATATAAATACGTTCTCAAATGAGAAGTCGATTTGACACTTTGTCGATTCATCTGTAATTATTTTTATTTATTTTACACTGGTTTCATCCAGATATTTGCTAGATCCAGACGCGTTCTAGCTTAGAATCTGCGAAGGGCACGCGATTTTCTCCGTCGGACGGTTCTCGTTAGCGTGATCGTTTTGCTTTAAATCGACGGCATGTATTTAACCAATGAAACGTGTAGTTGCTCTCTTCAAACTTTTTAAACTAATCGATCCGTGTATTCCACACCAGCAGTGTTCCCTCCAAATATCTAAAACTTAGTTACGACCGATTCGTCGGCAAACACAGTTGCGTTCAAACCGCCAATCAAATACGTTAGTAATTGATCCGACAAATTTGCATTCGAGACCTAAACTGATGTTTCAAGTTGCACAACGCTTCGATTGTAAAATTCGAACGATTAGATTATATATTTTCGTACTAATAATAAGAATTCCATTTTTAGATCATCGTAATTTCAGTTTAAATAGAAGAGTCTGTTTTCAGATTTTATGTTCGTTTCCGTTTAAAATCTGCAAGTTAAATTATTAAATGGTTTTATATTCGTAAAAAAAATGACTGAATAATAGGAATACATTTATTTTTAGTAAAATATTATGGCTGACAATATTTTCTATTGTAAGTTGGTTTCTCCAACGTGTAAATGTTCAAATTATATTTATTATAATTCACGATTAGTAACATTTGAGACATTTACCGTACTGAAGGTGTCCTGTGACTCGATTCACGCAACTATACTGTTTCTCTGGTTGTTCGTAACATTTGTTTTATTTTAATTCCCATTTGTCTGTGTGATCCTCTCTCCTTGACACTGTTTCCCACGCTCTCCTTAAATGTTATCTTTCGCAATGGATGGAACCACGCGACCTCTTCTCGCGCCCAGTCCGTGGCTCTGTTCGCAGTTCAGAATACAAATTGGCTGGTAGCGTGTCGCCTCGCGAGAGAAGTAGATAACGGCAATTAGAACATCATCCCGAGTAGTGTGCTTGGAGTGCGCCCGATTAGTCTTCTCCCTCTTGGTCTGTCGAATGAGTAATTCGATGATACGCAACGGCGAAGTTTCGATGGAACTTGGTTGCGTCCAGGAAATACTGGGTGCTTGCCATAACAGACGCCGACAAACAAGGACCAAGTCGTCCCATAAACACGGTTCGTTCATGTAAAGTACATCGAGTGTCGTTTAACGTATTTTAACTTTGCTTGGAGCCGGGTCAGAAAACTTTATCTAAGGAAGGGGCAATAATTCTGTACCTTCTGGAGCGAAAAGGTTGTATCCAATATTTATTTACATTTTCCTAGAACGTTGTAAGTCTTCTTAGACGACAAAATTACTTCTGGAGATTTCTTTTGCGCGAAATTTGTTCTAATTTGGACTTTAATATACATCATATTACATGGAATATTGTATATCTGGCAATGAGTCGTGGGGAGGTTTTGTAATCATGTTCGAATAGAGTCCTCGAAAACGAAACTTGATTATTTCGGTTTCGCGTACACCTGTAATAAAATACCTGCACCGTAATGAAATTTTAATGGAACAGCAGTATTTGTAAATATCTAATTTCAAATTATTAATTAACCACGGAATAATGGACTAATAAAACGGAACATAGCGCAGCCGTAATTAAATTTCACGCAATTCCGTCTGCCGTGAATTCCTGTAACGTGGATTGCATATTTTCTGGCATATTAAGGGGTTAAAACTGGGCTAAAATTCACATCGTAATTAATAACAAAGCATAACGTATACGAAACGTATTACCCCGGAATGTATAACGGGGAAATTTTATTAACGCTTAAACGATGTGTGTGTAATCGTAGGAAGCTTTTGTTTCGCTGGAATTATGGCGATGTTATCACTAGACGAATGTCGCTATTTTTCTTCTCTCCGGTGCTGTTTATTTAAACAACGTATCCGTTTCGTGTGACCAAATTGGGGTGATTGCAACGAAAACAAATAAATTCGTCATATTTCCAAAATAATAACATTGTAGAGCTATCGATGTATTATGTTTATAAGGACAGTGTGAAATAACTGGTGTGAATAATTAATTCATGCAATAATTATAATACATATGTGTGGGGTTCCAAAGTGTTAATAATATTTATCTTCTCACATATAAACATTCAGTCGGTGAACAAGAATACTTAGGTATAGAGTTTCAGAGTCTAAACTTAGTTTCATTATCTCGTCCAAAAAAGGAAAGTATTGAGAGAAAGTTCCCTGAACTACTCGAAGTCTCAGAATTCTTTAAACTTCTCCGAATCTCTTCTCTGAACTTGTCTGGACTTCATAGTACTCTGGTCTCAATCAGCTTTGAACCGACGAATAGCAATTATAATCGGAAACAGGATAAATTCAAGGTATACAATATCATTTTTTGTAGTTTCGAAAAGACGTACAGCGTGTGTACCTTGTTTTAAAATACTAAATAAGTATCTAGATTTTGTACGAGGTACGCGCGCAATAAAATACGTGTTAAATATTAACGTAAGTGGAAACAGCAGATAATGGTCAGACGCGCCCGATAAATCGTATTACTTTCCACTAGCATTGAACAAATGTACAAATTCCATTATCTCCGAAAACGATACATTGTACGAAACAATTTCAGTTCACATTTACGTCTTATTTTTTCCCACGTAGAATCATACCTTTTTTAATTGTTCCATACGTAAGTTTATTCGTTTAATTTACATTTTCGACTAATTTATTTTCATATAAAATTCCCATTCCCGACTATCAGGGCACTTTTCATAATTTTCTATAATATTAGATGTTAAATCAAACAATTTGATAAACCTGTACCGAAAATAAACAGGGAAACGATATTCTCGCAAAAAGCTGAACGCTTCGGCGCAGCATTTGGTATTTGAAGCGTGTTTAAATGCTGGTCTCATGGTGTCGTTTACTAGACGTGGGTAATTAGTAACGCTGTCGTTCGTCCCGACACTCTGTCGTTGACATAGTTTTTCCTCTGAAACGATCCGGCGCAGCGGCGGTTAGTTGTTCGTGGACGTTTAATTGCGATGCGTTTAGTTGCTCGCGAATGATGGACAGGCGTGCAACCAACAAAAGAGCAAACAGAGGTCATCCACTCTCTCGTTGTTGTTTAATATCACTGTGTCAAAGAAAGGACCTTTACAAAATAAAAAAAAATACAAAGATAAAAAACCATAAGTAAATATAAAAAGAATTTTTCCAAAGACGACTCAGTTTCAAAGTCTCCTTTTTTTGTTATCAGCTAACGATGAAATTGCTATTAGAAAGGTTAAATAAAAGATTGAAAACTTCTAAAGGAATTCTGATCTTTTGTATGTTTATATAATTTTTATGCTATTTACCAATTATACCACAAGAAATTTCCCTCACCACACTTAATATTGACATATTCAGTAATAGGTTTTCTCAAATTCTTTAACCGTTATAATTCTGTCAAAAAGTAAAATAAATATTTAAGCTTCCAATGGAAGATAAGTAAGAGAAAAACTGTGGTTTAAGTTCCAACGTTATTCTGTGAATTTAAGAGAGTTGCAACACTCGTGGTAGTTGAATCTAGTCCACCTTACGAATGGAGAATGATCGAGACGTGGGAATAATGTTCCTAAATCATCCTGTCCAAGACATATCGGGTAGCATCGTCCCCGGTCCAACTTTGCCAGGTCATTTCGAGCGCTGACAAGATAGTCCTTCACGGGGAGATTGGAACAGCAAAAACCACGTCGTTTCGTAGCACAATATGGAGCAGATAGAACGTTCTCTGTGCTCTTGAGACACGACTATCAGCGAGACGTATGGAACACGATCGAGTTCTCGATGGACACCGATCGAAAGGTAGTTTGATGCTCGTGACACACGGAGTTAAGATACCCGACAAGTTTCGCGCTTTGGTACGTAAACTCCGACTCGAGAGAGCTCGCGGTTCCCTCGAGTTTCATCGATAGCTTTGATTTCGCAATGGCGGTGGTAACTAGCTGGCAAACGTGCGCCAAAACTTTCCGCCACCAACCCTGTCGGGTCCGCGATCTTTCATTCGGGACGAGCAACCCTTTCGTTTAAGAGGGGGTGGACTGGTTTCAGAAAGTCAAACAACAGGCACGCGTTCGTCGACGAAGTTTCTTGCGACGTTTGATTCGATAATGGATGACATTTTCCCCCTTCTGTAAGCTCCGACTGTTCTATCAGAAGAATAAAAAATGGCGTTTGTCTGTTTGGTTTCAAGAATCCAGTGCTCGTTCCAAAGAATTTATAACGATTTCAAAATATATGGTTTGTTCTCCAAATTAACCCCTTTTTGTAAGAATTTGTTTCCTTTGGGGGATTCTAGAGGACAAAATAAGACGAAAATCAAGAATACCAATTTGTCGATGGAGGCTTCGTTAAAAAGTTATTAACAATTAAATTCAAAAATTTCAAATCGTTCTGGAAAAATTATTTTCGATTGCGGGGGTCAATTATAATCATTTTTGGTGAACACACATACCTCCGAAATCCTATCCACTTTCGAGAAAAAAAATCGGGTGGGTGCTGAAATTTTTCGGCAAAAAAAAAATTTTTCAAATCATTCTAAAAAAATTATTTTCGATTGCAGGGGTCAATTACAATAATTTTTTATCATTACACATACCCCTGAAATCCTACGCACTTTCGAGAAAAAAATTCCTTACCGAAAATCTCATGTCTGACCATACCATTGATATGTTCCCCTGAAATTTTTCAGTGAAAAAAAATTTTTTCCAGATCGTTCTAAAAAAAATATTTTCGGTTGCAGGGGTCAATTACAATTATTTTTGGTGAATAGACATACCCCCGAAATTTTACGCATTTTCGAGAAAAAAATTCTTTACCAAAAATATACTGTGTGGCCGGAAATGTTTCTATAACTTTTTAACGAAGCCTCCATCAACAAATTGGTATTCTTGATTTTCGTCTTATTTTGGCCTCTAGAGTCCCCCATTAAAATTTTTCCCAGGGGTGGCCGAACACCCTGTATACACAATAGGAAATAACTTTCGTGACGCTCGAGTGTGTGCAATTCGGCAATTTAATTATACAATAACAAACAGCATTTATATTTGCTCCGTATATGGGACGGAGGTGGGGGAGATCTGTATATCAAAATTTAAAATTCATTTATGCACTGACAACTCCATTTTCGCGGAATTCATATTAAATGCACGAAATTAAATATTACTCGGCCAATACATTTTAAAACGTGTCGCATATTTTAGAAATTCCGGTTCGTCCCGTGCTCGCGTTAAATGTAACTGGGTTAAAAAAAAAGGCACGGTATACGAATTTTCATTTGGTCGCTGGCGAATTTTCGTTAAATTTTCGATGGAATGCACGGAGTCCGATTGTTCCACGTAGATTGCATTAATTACGCACACCACTGCAAACGATGCATATCGTACGGGCGTAGGAATACTTTTGCTCTCGGACCACACGTCGAACGAAATTTTCGTCGAACATTAACGAAGTGTCTTTATTGCCCGTTCTTTTGTTTTGGCTAATGGGATTCGCAATGCCCGTAAGTATTTGCATTGTTGAATTTATTTTTGTCAGCGGCAGTGTTCTGACGTTTTGAAAAGTGGACCAATAAAAGATACTTGTCGCGTTGACGCAAAAACGTTGGATTGTGTAAACGCGATAGAAAATACGATATACTAGGCGTTCAAAAATTGAACGTCCCCGTGAAATTCACACCTAAATCTTTTGTGACAGAATCGCCCGGAAATATTGTTTGACGCGTTATTCGCAGCGAAATGAATTTCTACGCGATCGTAACCAACAAGAAAATGAAACTGATGGGTAACGAAACCCACGATCTCCGTGTTTTGATTTAATAATTGCTCGGGACAGAATACGAGAGAAACTGTGGAAAGTGAATGAAATTGTTTGAAATAACGTTAAAAAAAAGAAGCCATAGTTGCAAGAATTCAATCACTATTAAATTAGAAACGCTTTCTGATGTTTTTAGTTTTTTTAAAAATAGTGAAACATTTATATCTTTATTCTGATCGGTTGCTTTCATTTGCGTCAACGGAGAAAATTATTGGCGACAGTTTGATTACATTGTGTGTACAGGATTTATAACAGAAAATTTGTAATGAAATATGCGTATGGGCGATCAGGAAAATTTAATTGAAAAGAAAGTACAGCAACTATAGTTGAGTGAAATACAGTTCGATAATGAAACAATATTTGAAATAGGACATCAAATACGTTGCTAGTTTCTTTTACAAAGGTATTGAATACATCTTAAAATACAATCAAATTAAAAATGGCGAATCTAAAATAACATTTTAAACATTCCACTGGAAGAAATAAAATTATGAAAGCTAGAATTAAAGACGATTAAAGATTGAAAACAAAGTAATCGCGTAGAAATTAGTTGCGTGCGTCAAAATGGCGGCGAGTTTTTAACATTTTGCCAGGTTTCGTTTGAGAAATCTCGGCAGGGAAATATTTTCTGGCGAAACACCTCGACAGGAAACGATGTGCCATCGAAATCCGTAGGTGTTCCAGACACTAACACATTCTCGGGATGGGGTTACAAATTCCCTGGGTATCAGGGAGCCGATAACTCGAAGACGACACTAGGATGGCGCAGCACACAGGTGCTCTTATCGTTAACTTGATCCACGTTTCACGAAGCCGAAAAGAGAGGAACACGTCAGATAGCATGATCCGAACGAGTGGCAAGGAGTCAGCTGTGTGAATTTCATTGAACGCGATTCAATGGGTACACGGACTCGTTGCATGCACCGGTGTGCAGTTCGGCTTCTGATCCCAGTGCCGACGTGGCTGTTTGCCGCGAGTAAATCGCTGAGAAAAGCGATACTCGAACCGCTGAATTGCGAACCCGGTGAGAATGCATCGAGAGCTGCCTACAGCAATAGATAAGTGGTGCGTATAGATACATAGGATCTGGTCGCGTCTAGGGATAGATCCGTTACGCATGCAAACCCCCTACGATATGAAACAAAGATTATAGCCGACTTATAACAGTCGACAAATTGTATGGTTCGAATATTACGTCGAACTTCAAATTCCAGAATTTTCGCTTAAAATTTTGGTCGTAATCATTACAAGTATCTTACAATACTGGACAAAATCAAATTTATTCCATTGCTTGAATAGTACTGAAAAGTCGTCGAACTTCAAATTCAAGAATTTTTATAAAGTTTATTTCGTAATCATTGAAAGCTCGACTGATACGAAAGAAAAATCATAAGCATGTTGCAATACTGGACAAATTTATTGTATTGCTCAAATAGTAGTAAAAAGACGTCGAACTTAAAATTCCACAACTTTTTAAAAATATAGTTCATAATTATTGGAAGCTCCAACGATACAAGAAAAAAGATTATCAGCGTCTTATAATACTGGACCTTATTTTTATCGCATGAACACTACTAAAGATTAATCAGACTTCAAATTCCACAACTTTCTTAACAAGTTGATCAGCCATGTCTGGATAACAGATATTTTCACGTAGAACGGTAAGATGTTAACACAATTAAATCTGGCTAGGACCCACAAACATCGACTAAATTAAAAAATACTACAAAAAAATTTTAAATCAAGTAGTATTCGATTTTATCGCGACCTGTTTCGAAAAATAGAAGACTCTGGACAAGACGTAACGTAACGTACGAAAGAATTTGAAATTATAAGATCGAAAATCAGAGTAGGACTATCTCCTCCTGCAGTTTTTTTCTCCTTATCACAGCCAGGAGAACAATTCCTTGAAGTTGTTGGAAGATCGGTTCGTCGATCGGAACCATAGGAGTGCTCTCGAGGATCCAAGTGCATTTTGAGCGAGCAGGAATAGTTCGTTCGGTAAACGTTGCCCCGTCTCGAGTGCCGAGACTCCATTTCGAGTTGGCAATCGAATGAATGTTCGATGTGAGCCCGGCGCGTTTAGCTTGCTTGTGAATTCGCGCGATGTCTCGTCCAAAGAACGACAACCTCACTGTTTGGTTTTAACAGAGCGGTACTATCGCAACATTCGAACCGCCAGGAATGATAGAAGGTCGCATAAACATGGGTCTTGGAACTCTTCTTTCCGATGGCACAAACAAGCTCTGCTCGCGAGATGTTGTTTAGACTGCACAGTATTTTACTCGTACGGGTTTACGTTATTTTTTACAAATTTTTTTACATCAAATTAGATCGTCTAATCATCGTATTTAAGGTTTCCTTATGTATCTAACAACGATGTTTACATTCCATGCTCGTCTTTAGCTTATATAGCGACAAACTTGTCGGACTTAGCTGCCGGGGATGTCAGCCATTGGTTTTTCTTAGAAAACTCCTTAAGTTCTTTTACGTTTATTTCAAACTATTCAAATCCGGATCCAAAGAAGATTCTATAGTACATTGAGCGCGGTAGGAAACTTATCAAGGGAAAAAGTCTTTCGAGAAAAAGGAAAAAGGATGATGTGGAAGTGTAGGAAAGAAGCTCGCTGGAGAGGAAGTTGAGCGCCGTAAGATGGCAAAGAAGCAGCTGTTCGAAGATTCGGACGTATTCTTTCCTCGTGTCAGCGACAGAGATCATACTTACGTGCAATCTAACTTCCCTAAAGATGAATCGCCCAATTTGCTCGAGTCTAGCGATCGTGCTATCGTAGAAGTCGTTAGAAACAGAAAAGATACTTTCGATAATTAAAAAATGTATTTGGAGTCTCTGTTTTAAAAATGAACTGCTTATTTTACTGTATTTTCGGGACTTTCTTTGTTTCTGCCTTTTCGCTTTGCCATAAAAATATAGGTATTGATTAAAAGAAACAGTTCTAAGTAGAATTTCTTTCTGGCATCAAAACTTTGTTCTTTCTCGATTCTTTTTAATATCTTCCAAGAGAAACACTGGGGAACTAACAACGCGAACAACTCTGTAAATACATGGATCTGACGCCAGAATTGGAGCTGGCAAGGCTTTTGTTGGTTCAACATAGGTTTGAAAGTCGTCCCCGAACGTCTCTCGATGCGATTTAAAAATTCAGAGCACTTGTTTGTTCTCGTACGTCCGCGCACGGTTGGGTTTCCACGTCGCATGACAGATTTTGTTGCGCCGTACACCGGGTAGATATAAAGGTATTACAGTGATTGCAGCGAGAAACAAGGCGAACTCGCACGGCGGATGCTGAATCGACTCTGGGGCTCGGGTGTGTTGAATTGCATGTGACGAGGGTTGATTGTAAGAGCACTTTAGAGTGTCCTTGGCGTGTGTTTATCAAGGAACTTGGTTTCGAACGAGCACTGAGGCTGTTTGTAAATGAACTTAAGAGCGAGGGGAATTAATTCTGTTGTATTTGCTAGACAATTGTGTGTTTGTACGGACGCTGGTTGCGACTACAATGGCACTTGCACCGTTTTATGAAACTTTCTTGAGACATACGGACAGAGAGACTTAGTGTTTCTTGACACCGTGTGTTATAGTAACAACCTGAAAGGCAAAGCCAACATTATTGACCCATATTCTTTCAGACTTTGGCCTGCCAGTGGGGACTCATCAGTCAGACAACCATAGCACACCCTGCTTTGACATTAGATTTAGTAACATTGATTGTCGTGTCGATAGTTTCATTAATATGCAATTTTTCTTTTAATTAGGGCATATATTCATATTGTTACAGTATTTAAATTCAAGATAATTTGTTTATAAATAATATTTCCGAGTTGTATAATATTATACACAAAATCTGAAATCCGTAAATCTAGTGTTAAACGCAGGGAGATTCGATGGACGATTAAGGAGCGTACATGTAATATAGGAATAGGTGGACGATCGAGCACTTGTGAGAGAGAAAAGAGCGTAGCCCTCTGGTGGTCCTCGCGAAAAGCGCCATCACTCGGAGTTCAATATAGAACTTTTCACTATAAAATTGAAATAATTAACTCTCAAATTGTAATATTAAAGAAAATAAATCTGAATAGGATTTATGAATTTTAGCGAGGTTAAAAAGAATTAAATCTTCTAAATAATTTTAGGTTGCGAGGACCACGAGCAATTATTTTTTTTTTTGTAATATTGTATTCTAATATTTAAGATTCGAGTCCCCTGCACCTCTAAGCTTCCCGTTTCTTTGACTGTTTGAGGACAGTTCGGGAAATTAATTACGCGGTGCAAAGTTTGCAACGACGATACGGAAAGATTCTCGACTTTTTTGAAACAGGATCGAAGGAAAGCATTCAGAGGTCCTGTTAATTCAAGCTGCTTCGAGGCACGGTTTCGTCGTCGGTGTCATGGCGCTTTGAATATTTTTACGAGAATTGGATCCGGTCGACGGGTTTCTTTGCCTCGAAACTGCGACGTCGCTTCCTTCCGTTCTCAGGTTCGTGCAAATCAGTTCGAGGATTTTCGCTTCTTCGTCGGTCAGGCTACGATCTCCACGGTTCCTCTTCTCCTTTGCCGTGCCATTTTCATTCGAATTAAAGTCCATCCGGGGATCGCGATAACAGATGAAATACGCCAATGCGACCTTCCGACCGGCTATCTTGTCCGTTTCTGTTCTCCTTCGCGCGACTACGAAATAAAATTCAGCACAAAAATAGCAGGAAACCAGCCGTAACGCCGCGGTCGTTATCGGTATGCCCCTGTCGCGTTACCGGAACAACCGGTTTATCTATGAAATTTAAAAAATAGTGACACGGACTGCTTAGCATGGGAATTGTTTGGTGAATTCCGATTGGAGTTTAAACCGATGCCGGATTTTATCTTCGATTCGCGACGGTCGCCCGTGCTTCGGTAAACTGGTTATCGTGTTTGCGCGGTTAAAACTTAAATTCCGCTCTTTAAATGGTTATCGGTAATCAATGGTGGTGGATAAAATCCAGACGCAACAATGCACAGGAAATCTACGGAAAAATGTAATAACGTACTAAAATTTGTCAAATTAAGCCTTTGTTGTGCATTCAAATCGATTCGAAACGCATTTAATGGTTGCAATATTTGCTGAACGAGTTTCGTAACATTTTTTTAGGAATATTGCAAGGATACCTCGAGTCGTGATTGTATAAATATCGAAACCAGAAGTTTTCTTGTTTACATATTTATTGTAAATAGAGGTATTGATTTTTTCTCATATTTATTATAACAGAAGTGTAAATTATGCTGCGCGAGGGCGGAAAACGCTGTGAAATGAAACTTCAGCCTTCCGTGCGCTGTTCAAATAATTGCTACAACGCTGCTGCGTTAATCAAATTGACCCGAATCGTGGACTTTTATAATATTTAAATACGTTTTATCATCATTCGTAACGAGCGATTTATTACAAATATAAGGCAAGTATTTGCACAAAATTTACGTATTGTGCTTGCAGAAAGGAAGCAGTTTTATTATATTTCTACTTGTTTCGTATTAAATTAAAAATATTAAATAACTCAAACAGAATCAGAGTATTAATCCGAAAGTTCAAGTTGGTTTAAGAACATTCTGCACATTTATATTCTTTCGAATTTAATTTAGAAATCAGCAAAAGTTACTTACAGAATTTGGGACAATGGAAAATGGGTACACGTAGTGACAAAAGTAGGATGCAATTACTCGGAAAGAAACTGCAAGTTACTGTGTGAGCCACGCCGATAATTGAAACGAATAAACTCGACTTTGAAGCGACCATTTTTCGTCGCGACAAACGTGGGAGGATACGCTTAGGGGGGAAAGAAATAGGCTGTTGTAATTACGTGCAGGGTAATGAATATACAAGAGCTTTTGCGATGACTGAGTTTACACAGAACGCGTGCTGTGCGAACGAGCCACGGTGTTTAATTTGATACCGTTTCGTTCTATTTCGTTTGACGATGGCAACCGTCCAGACAATAAAATTAAACACAGTCTTTGTAGTACTGTTTGTGCGGTAAAGCTCCGTCATTACAGTAAATACCGTTATATCGTTTGAATACGAAATATCGTCTCCCAGGTGGATTTAATATATGCAATACTCTGTTGTTGTTTGTCAATGAGTAATAATAGTACGCATAACCTCGTTTCTTTCATTTTGTTTACTCGAGGATAAGTTTCTACACGCTTCAGAGATTTACAATTATGATTAAACCGCAAATGGTTGTTAAACAAGCAAATAATCGATCAACATCTATAAACATGCACAAATGAAACGTGTAACTGTTACAGAGCGCTCGCCAACAGAGGGTTACGCTCTTGTCTCTCTCACAAGTGCTCGACTAATCACCTATTAGTATATATGTACTTCTTGAGTGGTCATTGAATAGTCTTCCTACAGCAGCCAAGCTGGCTACAACCACTATATTTAAGTTAATGAATTTATTTACAAATCACCACGTGACTATCCTGATTTAGGTAAATACGTGTGACATAATTGATGGGTTAGTAGTCGAACGTTAATGTTAAGGGCCGTGAAAAAATCCGGTAAAGTTCCGTAATTGGTTTCTTACACGTTCGCTCGATGGGGGAAAATTGTTTATTGTGCATCGAGTATCGGGGCAGGATGTAATTTGCGTTGAGAGATTCAGTCGTGGCGAAGTTCGATCCTCCCGTTATCGCCTGTTTGCGGTGTCATTAGTGTTCCTGGATCGACGTCTTACTTCCGAGGCTCAGGGTAATAGGGAAACGTGACGCAAGATGATGGATCTTAAGTACTGCAATAAGTTAATTAAGCATTTGTCATTAACAGTTCCTTCCAGGGTCTAATAGTACAAGAAGCGTGAGATCGCAGTAATGTTAATTAAGGATGGCACGAGAGGTTACGTGAGTCGAATGGAAAAGTAATGTCTTTGTTCGTGGCAATACGTTAGGTTCGCGATGACCTTTCGTTTCGGTACGAATAAATGTTCCGTTTCACGCGAGACACTGGTCACAATTTATACAGGGTGTTCGGCCACCCCTGGGAAAAATTTTAATGGGGGATTTTAGAGGCCAAAATAAGACGAAAATCAAGAATACCAATTTGTTGATGAAGGCTTTATTAAACAGTTATTAACGTTTAAAGTTCCGACCGTACTGAATTTTTTTCTCGAAAATGCGCAAGATTTCGAAGGCATGTGTATTCACCAAAAGTGATTGTAATTGACACTCGTAACCGAAAATAATTTTTCCAAAACGATTTGAAATTTTTTTTTCCGCCGAAAAATTTCACACATTCTCGAATTTTTTTCTCGAAACTGTGTACGATTTCGGGGGTATGTCTATTCACCAAAAATGATTGTAATTGACCCCCGCAACCGAAAATAATTTTTTCAGAACGATTTGAAATTTTTTTTTCCTTGAAAAATTTAGGCACCTACCCCCTGACGATTTTTCTTAAAAATTGCTTTTTCATTTTTAGCAATTTTGTTTGACGCCCTACAGAAAAGTTGTCTAACACTTTTCTGTAGGAACCCATGAGCTCTACTTCAGAAAAAAGTTTTATTGAAATATATTCACTATTGTAAGAGTTATGGCTGTTTGAATATTGGACCATTTTTATGGGGTTTTTCTCATTTTGTGGGGTCAAGGATCAACTTTTCAAATATTTTTGCAATTTCTACCTATTCTCCATCAAAATACGCGTAGTTTGCTTTTTTAAACATTAAAATCGTCCAATCCGTTCAGAAGTTATGACGTTTTAAAGATTCGCATGAAAATTCGGGCAGACATTTCTAGCCAGAAATTATATTTTCGGTAAGGAATTTTTTTCTCGAAAATGGTTAGGATTTCGAGGGTATGCCTAATGATAAAAAATGATTGTAATTAACCCCTGAAACTGAAAATAATTTTTTTAGAATGATTTGAAATTTTTTAATTTTATCGAAAAATTTTACACCTACTCGAATTTTTTTCTCAAAACTGGGTAGGATTTCGGGGCTATGTCTATTCACCAAAAATGATTGTAATTGACCCCCGCAACCGAAAATAATTTTTTCAGAACGATTTGAAATTTTTTTTTCCTTGAAAAATTTAGGCACCTACCCCCTGACGATTTTTCTTAAAAATTGCTTTTTCATTTTTAGCAATTTTGTTTGACGCCCTACAGAAAAGTTGTCTCACACTTTTCTGTAGGTACCCATGAGCTCTACTTCAGAAAAAAGTTTTATTGAAATATATTCACTATTGTAAGAGTTATGGCTGTTTGAATATTGGACCATTTTTATGGGGTTTTTCTCATTTTGTGGGGTCAAGGATCAACTTTTCGAATATTTTTGCAATTTCTACCTATTCTCCATCAAAATACGCGTAGTTTGCTTTTTTAAACATCAAAATCATCCAATCCGTTCAGAAGTTATGACGTTTTAAAGATTCGCATGAAAATTCGGGCAGACATTTCTAGCCAGAAATTATATTTTCGGTAAGGAATTTTTTTCTCGAAACTGAGTAGGATTTTGGGGGTATGTCTGTTGACCAAAAATGCTTGCAATTGACCCCTGCAACTAAAAATAAATTTTCCAAGACGATTCGAGAGTCTTTTTTTTCACCCAAATCTTTCAGCACTTACTCGAATTTTTTTCTCGAAAGTGGGTAGGATTTCGGAAGTATGTATATTCACCAAAAATGATTGCAATTGACCCCCGCAACTGAAAATAATTTTTCCAGAACGATTTGAAATTTTTGAATTTAATTGTTAATAACTTTTTAACGAAGCCTCCATCAACAAATTGGTATTCTTGATTTTCGTCTTATTTTGGCCTCTAGAATCCTCTATTAAAATTTTTCCCAGGGGTGGCCGAACACCCTGTATATCATATTCGCAAAATGGTTAGTGATTAATCAGAACTCGATTAGCGGAGCTCCCGATATTAGGAATTTTAATTTCACACTGGATTTGATGTTGATAATTTTTGAATTGAAACTTCTAACAATTATTCAGTCACCCAGCTTTTATCGAACAAAAAGTTCCTCACCGACCGTTTCATAAAATTCCTCGCGGGAGTTCCAAGGCGTGCAACCGCGTCGTTTCTCAAACGCGAAAAATATTAAATTTATTTCTCTGAACGGACCGGTGGTAAATTGCTGGGCGTCGAAAGCGACACGTTTCCATCCCGTCGTGACAAAAATGTTAATAATTCCGAAGACAGTGAAACGCTGGCGTCACGCGAAACTCCCCCGATTCCGTCGTCAAATATTAAAAGTTTCCGTCCGTTCGTGCACGCATCGGGTTGAATACGTGGTTTACGGATACGTGTTTCGAACTCATTGTTGGATCGCGCCCCCGCCGTGAACGGGAATAGAAACACGGGTGTGGTTTGGAAGAGCGACGATACCGGTGTTCGAAGCACTGGCATCCGTCCAGAACTTAATATTTTTGTTTAACGAGTCTCGCTTTATGGGGGAGCCGTTCCAGTTTTGCTAATTGGATCGCGAGGGTCTGTCTTTGCCCTTTAGTTCAAGGGTGGTCGCAAACTTTCAGCCATCCTCCGACTACAACTTGCTTCGTTGCTCTCTATGGACGAAGCCAGTCGATACCAATTCGACACGCAGCATCCATCGTATACGTTAACCTCCCACCGAATACTGCATGAACTCTGAACTTTCAGCGACGAGACGATTCTCATATACTCTGACCCATCGAATGTTTAATGCATTAAACACTAAACACCGCGATGCAGACATAATCTTCAAGGGAGGTTTTGTGGATAAATAATTCCATCTTTTTAACGCAATTTCATCGACAATTTTATATTTACGTCTTACAGATTCGGAGTAAAATACATTTTTGTAATGTAATGGGTGTTCGACCACTCTTGGGAAAAATTTTAATGGCAAATTCTAGAAGACAAAATAAGACGAAAATCAAGAATATCAATTTGTTGATTGAGACTTCGTTAAAAAGTTATTAAAAAATTAAATTAAAAGATTTCAAATCATTCACGGAAAAATTATTTTCAATTGCGGGGGTCAATTACAATCATTTTTGGTCAATACACATGACCCCAAATTCTTACTCACTTTCAAGAAAAAAATTCATTACTGAAAATATAATGTCTGACCATAACTGTCCGGTTACCCTGAAGAAAAAAAATTTCAAATCGTTCTAAAAAAATTATTTTCAGTTGCTGGGGTCAATTACAATCATTTCTTATCATTAGGCATACCCCCGAAATCTTAACCATTTTCGAGAAAAAAATTCCTCACCGAAAATATAATTTCTGGTCAGAAATGCTTCCCCAAAATTTCATGTAAATCTTTAAAATGTCATAACTCCTGAACGGATTGGACGATTTTAATGTTTAAAAAAGCAAACGACGCGTATTTTAGTGTAGAATATGTAGAAATTGCAAAAATATTCGAAAAGTTGATCCTTGACCCTGCAAAATAAGAAAAACCACATAAAAATGGTCCAATTTTCAAACTGCCATAACCCTTATAATAGTGAATATATTTCAATGAAACTTTTTTCTGAAGTAGAGCCCATGGGTACCTACAAAAAAGTATTAGACAACTTTTCTATAGGGTGTCAAACAAAATTATTAAAAATCAAAAACGAATTTTTAAGAAAAATCGACAGGGGGTAGGTGCCTAAATTTTTCGACGAAAAAAAAAAATTTCAAATCATTATAAAAAAATTATTTTCATTTGCGGGAGTCAATTGCAATCATTTTTGGTGAATAGACATACCCCCTAAATCCTACGCATTTTCGAGAAAAAAGTTCGAGTAAGTGGTCAAATTTTTCGGTGGAAAAAAAGAATTTCAAATCATTCTAAAAAAATATTTTTGATTGCGGGGATCAATTATAAACATTTTTGGTGAATAGACATACCGTCGAATTCCTACGTACTTTCGAGAAAAAAATTCGGATAGGTACCTAAATTTTTCGGCGAAAAAAAAATTTTTCAAATCGTTCTAAAAAAATTATTTTCGGTTGTGAGGGTCAATTATATTTATTTTTGGTGAATAGACATACCCCCGAAATCCTACCCAGTTTCGAGAAAAAAATTCCTTACCGAAAATATAATGTCTGACCATACCATTGATATGTTCCCCTGAAATTTCATGCAAATCTTTAAAATGTCATAACTCCTGAACGGATTGGACGATTTTAATGTTTAAAAAAGCAAACTACGCGTATTTTGATGGAGAATAGGTAGAAATTGCAAAAATATTCGAAAAGTTGATTTTTGACCCCGCAAAATGAGAAAACCCCATAAAAATGGTCCAATTTTCAAACAGCCATAACTCCTACAATAGTGAATATATTTCAATAAAACTTTTTTCTGAAGTAGTGCTCATGGATACCTACAAAAAAGTATTAGACAAATTTTCTGTAGGGGGGCAAACAAAATTATTAAAAATCAAAAACGAATTTTTAAGAAAAATCGACAGGGGGTAGGTGCCTAAATTTTTCAACGAAAAAAAAAATTTCAAATCGTTCTGAAAAAATTATTTTCAGTTTCAGGGGTCAATTACAATCATTTTTGGTAAATACACATATCCCCGAAATCCTACATGCTTTCGACAACAAAATTCTTTACCAAAAATATACTGTGTGGTCGGAAATATTTCTATAACTTTTTAACGAAGCCTCAGTCAACAAATTAGTATCCTTGATTTTCGTCTTATTTTGGTCTCGAGAATCTCTCTTTCAAATTTTTCTCAGGGGTGGCCAAACATCCCGTATATTGGTAATACGTAAATTTTGTTGGAATGATTTTAAATAAATCTCAGAGAAAATTAAGAAAGATGTACCTGTATATAAAAGCAATATTGAGTGAACTAAACGGTTTATAATTTTGTAATACTTTAATATGAAAATTTAATATTTATCGTAGAATTTTATCATTTTTCTGTTACTCTCGCGGCAGTGCACTTTAGAATTGACGTTCTCTCGAGAATGTTTAAATCCCAGAGCACCCCGTCTCAGGCAAATAGACTGTCCAGTACACTGTTGAATTTCTGCTGCTGCTTGTTTACTTTTTGTAGGGTACATTTCTCGAACAGATTCATCGACTGTCGGTGATGTTATCAATATTGGGACATTTGGATTTTTACTGCATCGTAGCAAGAAAAAGAAGGATTTTCACCTTTTAAATATGTAAGAGAATATAATCCCTTGCGAATAAAATGGGTAGTGTGTAGATAACGGTGATAAATAATTTTCTATCGTTAAATATGGCAGAGAATAATGTGCTTTTTCCCCCAATTAATAATAAAAATAGTTTGGAAGTATCAGTTACCATAAATATCCAACACTTTGTTGCAAGTGTAAGATGAGATTAACCAGTTTAAAAGTGAAATTCCAACTGATCAGTTCTATAGACTGTTTGGGTATAGACTAGGATCCACTGTTGTTTCTCAGGTTGTCATATGTTTGGGATAATTTAAATGACAATTTTCTGCATCAGAAATTGAGTAGTAACAGGAGGGACCTGTGAGTGGAATTCTAAATAGTATCGAAGACTTAAGTCAACCAATTCCAATTAACAATTGCATTCGTAGAAATTCTAGGTATTCCTCGATTATGGACTTACTGACTAGTAGGATCAGAGTGATAAACCTTTATCTGTCTTTACGTTCACACAACTCATGGTACTTAGTATTACATAGTCCCTGCTTGCCATCTGTTTCAGAAACAGAGATCGTGCAGGTTTAGGCTTTCTATCAATCACAACGGATGAAGGGAAGGATTACCACGAATGGTATACTGGAATCAGTTGCACGATTAGAACGGGCAATCAAAATCCCCCGTATATAATTTATTATCGGTCTGTTCCTCGAAGAATTGTCCGTGTAAAATAATTATTTCATGCTCTTAGTTTCTAATACATCAAAACCGTTTCAGAGTCGACGATAATCGTCTAAGTCTTGATTGCTTATTTTAACAAAATTTTTCAAGTTACCAACAGTCTTTAACTACACTCTGCAATCTATTCGAGTCGATTATTCATTGTTTTATACCATAGTGTGAAAGTATTATTATTTCACAAATTTTAAAGGAGAAAATAATTTTAGATAGCAATAATTTTCTATAAAATGAATCTGATAAACGCACGAAATCGCATTTAACGAGTTACAACTGAGTTTATAAATATTGTTTTCTTTTTATTTATTTTATTTTATGTCGTATGCTATCTTTTAGGGTATCAGTGAATTTATCTATACTAGTGCTTTAAGATTTCTATTGAATCTATTTCTTGTTAAAATTGTAATGTTTTTTTGCACGATTCAACGTCGTTCAATTGACGTTTGCTAGTTTTCGACAGATCCAGTGTTTGTCGTATTTTCTTATTTTTTTCGTAATTTTGGCATTCTGTTAAGATGTCCGCGAATACGAATGTGTTAATTTGGAGTGTCCAATTCTAAGATTAGATAGTTCGTACATACAAATGAAAACAAAAACTTGTTTACACACAAAACTACTTGTTATCCAATCATAAACATATCTATGATGATTCTTATAAACACAGAAGTAAAGAAGTAAAATTAACGCTGGTGGGTTTATAAATATTCATAACCTAGTCGTTCTGTAACATCGATAAATTAGTTTGTACATCCAAATGAAAATGAAAAGCATTGTACGTATAAGATTTCTAATTATTTGATAAACGTATTTAGTTTCTTGGAATTATCGAAGGAAGCAGAATTGTTCGAATTGATAATTATCCACAGTAAAATCGTCAAGTAAAAGCTGTCTCTTTCGCGGTAAACACGCGACGGATATCAAATTCCCAAAGAGCAGGCTAAGATGGCGGCTCATGTATTATTTACCCGACGATACTTAGCGTCGTATCCACTCGACGGCAGCGATGAACATCGACGTCAGGTCGAAGACTCGAATCGATTCATCGACTGGGCGGAAGTGGTATATCGTAGCCCGAAGTTCGCTCGTCGTTCCGTCGAAATCGTAGCTAAGAACGGAGCAGAGATCGCGAATGGAAGAAAGCAGACCCTCTTTTCGGCGCGACGCCGTCTCCCGTCGATTTCCATGACAATGAAATACCAGAACGTCTGGAGTGGAATCTCGATGAAATATCTCTGGTGGCGTTCGCGGCAGGACTCGAATGACAATGGCGGAATGAGGTTATCCGGCACTTCGATGTCGTCACCGGTTCTCGCGCGAGGAAGAAGGAGACGAATCTAGTCATCGATGGAAATCGAGACGTTCGTGCGAGAACCGGCGTAAAGTTTTCGCTGTAAGTTCCGGGCTTTCGTGTACTATCAATTTTCACTCTTCGTTCACGCCACTTCCGTCGTTTCTACTTTCCGAATTAGAAGAAATTAGTGTCGCGGTCGAGGAAAAACATTTAACGATTTATTTTTATTTGTAAATTGGAAAAGAAGCATCTGTAAAGAGATGTCGGTGTTGCAGGATCTGAAGAACGAACCTTTTATTGGTCACAGATTTAAATCAATTTCTTATTAATATATGTTCACGGTTGAATGAATATAGAATTTATTATGTAACGAATTTATGTAATTTCAAATTATTAGAATTCTCGAAATTGATAATTATTAAATATATAAAATTATTTTGTGAACAAAGTTTTAAGGGATGGTCGTTGCAAAGTTTCAGTTTTTAAATTTTGCAAACCTTCTTGGCAGGCACTTGAATTTATAACACTTTTGTTCGTGGTTCTTTAGTGCTCGAGCTGTGTGGTTGGAAATAAATTCGAAATAGTGTTTCTTTTGCCAGCGTTTAGGAGTTTCCAATCACGGTGCGCCGCAGGACGAACGCGAAAGTTTAGTACCTGGGTAGGGGTTGATGGATGGAAGGGTTGAGAACGAGATTGAGGCGGGTGACAGAGACAGGTGGAAGAAGGTGGAAAGTGGCGAGAAGGGGTGTTACGATGGGTAGCATTGTGCTGGATGCGCGCCAACGAGTTTATCGAGGATCTTTTTACTTTCGTGGTTGCGGCAAAGTAATGCTGTTTCAAGTATTTAGATTTCTTTTTAGATCAACGTTACGCAGATGACTTTGGCTTTGAGAAATATCGGGTTGCAACGTATAGAAATGTCCCTTTCGGCTGAAACGAACACATTTCGATACTGTATCGTAGCTGCTCAACTTACGGAACGCAATCGATTCTCCAGTTTCTGAAATTGAATTATTGTATCAAATGTATCGCTTTTTTAACATTTTTGTCGAGTATCTGAAGTTCTATTAAATACGTTAAATTGTTTTGAAAATTCTCTGACAGTGTTGCGTGCATCAATTACTTGAATGCATCTTATTTTACGGTTTTTGTACTTGTTAAAGGCGGATACAATGAATAAAAAACATCATAATATTCTTGGTTCGTAAACTTTACCCATTTGGCGGGCTTCTTTTAATATTAAATTGCCTTATGTTGCTTCTTTCGGTTGAAAGTTGCGTTTCACACGAGTGCTTTCGAACGCACGCGGCTTTATGAATTTATTGTATCCGAGTAAAGTTTCATTAAAAGCTTCTCTCGTAAGAAACGAAAGTTCTCTGATGTTAATCGAAACTTTATGATCGTCTCGAGAGCGACGTTGATTAAAGAGGCAGTAACTATTGTGAAAATATTGCAAAGTTATATTGTTCCTCTCTGCCATACGAGTTAATAACATTTACGCGGGACGGATGGATCGAACACGGATAGAAGATCGCAAAGTAGGTTCGGGACACGTAGACTTCAGTCGAAACTACTAACCTGACAAAAGCAGTTCCATTATTGCAATATGCGTCTATCGATTCTGTATGCTGTTAGCTGATTATGGACGAGAGCGGTTCTGTCTCAGCTAAATACATTGCCTATGATATTGAAGTAAAGTGCGAGCTTACTGAAAGCACTTACCAGTTATGTTATTGGAGTCGAGTAACATCAATTTTTCTCACAGAACGTTTCTACTAGAAAAATTGATGACGACGAAGCAAGGAAAGCGGAACTATACGCGAAGAATTCAATTGTTTTTTAATTAAATATATGTACGTATATTATTTAGATGCTTGCATAGAACACAATTTTTTCTAAGGTACAAATTATTCCTAGAAAGCTGCACACTATGAAATTTCTATCGTTCAATCGTTGGAAATTTATTCGCAGAAGTATTCTTCATAATTCGACTCGAAACTAATTTTCTTGATCGATTAAAATGTATTTATAATAAGAATCGTGTAGAAGTTTGAAATGTAAGGCAGCTTTTGTAAATATGTAAATTCGCACACTAGATTGATGATTCGCTACAAATGGGGCGTATAAAAGGATTTATGTTTGAATAAATGAAAAAAGTAAATAGAATAAAATGTTAACGTTAGAAACAACGCTTCTAAGTTCAAACACCGACGTTAAGCATCAAGTACAGCGACCACTTGGGCATTTATTATTATTGTATATTGTTTATATTATATTTCTCTATCGGGCGTGTTATTGAACATTAGTACAGCTCGTTAATATTAAAAAAAGGAATAAAAAAAACCTACTTCGTAAATAGAGGTTAACACAGTGTAACAAAAACAACATTTGATGAAAATAATTGGAAAGAATTCAATAAAGAAAAAAGAATAAAACTTTCCTTTTCATTTATAGTGAATGATTAATTATAGTGTACGAATATGAGTTAACTGGTAATTATATCAATACACACGATAATATTGATCGTTTTTTGCAGCTGCAATTACACGTATATATTACATAGAACGAAATACGCGCGGAAAATCAGGGAAAACTGTGTACGTTTGGTTTTTTCCAACGCTATAGTTACGGAATGCAAACGTACAAATTACTACCGTATCTCGATACCCCTACCGTGAAACTGATGTTCGTTCGCGTGACGTGCCACACAACCCTTCTCTGTAAAATTACACGCCACCCCTCAGAGACCAATTGCACGATATAATATTGTATCACGAACGGTGTACAGAGAGTTACTAGGCAAATATTTTCAATAACAGGACACAATCGTAAATGAAAATGTTGTTAACAAATCGTTAGTATCCTATGGTCGAGCAACGATAAATCGTGAAATAAATATGTCTATTCAATAACGTAAAGAATCTGTTAAGAATCGATCGTTTTATATTTGTTTATTAACGTGCTTGGAGTTACATTCGACCGATCTATAAACGTCGATTCTATCGACAAAGTTATCCACGGAGCCTGTACTCGTAAGTTGACGGTAAATTCGTGCGTCGCGTTGGAAACAAACGGTAGAGTTACGAGCGTCGCGTAGGAAGAAGAATCGACAAAAGGGAACGGGTATCGATAAATAGAGTGCACTAGAGGATACAGTTGCACTCGAAGCTACTGCATCGTCGAGTGATTGCAGTCCCCGGAGGATGTGTCACGCCTATCGCCTACGTATCGCGGAAGCTGATCGGAAATTAACGCATCCGAGTTTCACGGATGAGAGATTCCTTGCTTCCTCCTGTGGGAAAAAGTGGATCAGAGGGAACTTTTTATAACGGCACTGGCGCGTGAAGTGCTTCGAGCACACTATTCGGATTGTGCAACGACGCACACTGTCGATCAAAAATCTTGGGACGACTGTTTTCGATAAAACTTTGCTTGCCGCAGACTGTCGAGTGTGTGACCTACTTCACGCGCGTAAATCGAGTTTTAACTGAAATAATGTTACAACGATCGAATAATTTAGTCGATGACCTTATATAAAATCATATTTGATTCAAATTAAAACGAAAATCTTGAGGCGTGTTATGAAATACAGAACCATGTGTCTTGATCAGCTTAATTTGTTCTGGTTACTAGTGGTCCGTTGAAAATGTTTTTTTGCATTATATGTATAGAAAGTTGTGTTTTGATGTTCATACGTAAGATATCCTTCTCTTTTTAAAACGCCTTTGAAAACGAATTCTGTTCCAAGTCGATGCCGTAGTTAGTTCTAGGGAAAACAGTTATTTAAGAAAAAGTACTGGCTAGTAATTACACAAACATCCTATATTTAAATTTAAATTAATTTTCAATTAAATAAACAATTTATGATTCAGTTTTATCGTACACTAGTCGTACGATCAGTAGGAATTGCTGAAACTTCTTTGGGTATTTAGCGTCAAAGTAAACTTCAAAATAAACATGGAAGACAGCATAAATTATAGTAGGTGATATGATCATTAGATAGAGGATGAAATTCCCTTTAAAATGAGCGTTTGTACGAGTCGATAGCTTTATTAGTTCCGGAGATATAACGATTTTAGTTTCACGTCGATGCGGTGGCTAGTTCCGGAGATACAAGGGCCCGAAGCGTTTGTTTACAACGGCCTTGTCAAGGTCGTTGACCGACACGTGACTCGTAGTAACTAGGTCACTCGGCCACTCGGTCACGAGTCACGTACGAGAAAGAGAGATCCGGCGCGACGCGTCAGACGAAGACAGAGATAGTCGAATTAGAAAAATTACCTTTTACATAAATTACGATATCTCGAAAACGGAAAGTCCGATCGACAAAAACCAAAAACCATTTTAAAGGGGAGGCTTTGCCACTTCCAACGATGGCGCAGTTATGCGGAAACCATGAGTAGTTTCGGAACTGCACGCGTCTAAAGTTTTACTATTTTTAATACGCGTTGTTGGACTGTTTCAAGACAATGGAAACTGAAGATTCTCTCCTTTCGTCTTTGCTATACATATATTTCCTATTTACACCGGAAGCTAACCAGAATTTGATACCAAATTTTGTCCAGTTCAAATATAAATCGTGGTAGGTAAGACAGACTAGATATTTTTCTCAGAAAACAAACAATAAGAATAGATGTGAATATTGTAAAATTCATTGTACGTATACTATAAGAAAAGTCGTGAAGTTAAATGGTGCTAAAATATCATTTTATGTTAAAAATTCTAAACGAAATTTAAAAAACAGTCATTTGACCGGTTGCGATAGGTTTAGTGTTACGATCGATCTTTTGAAATCGTATTTAAATACAGTTATCAAGCTTTTCGATGATATTATTATTTATTTTTAAGTTGAGACTTTGTGAAACGAGTACCGAGATCAATTTTAAGTTTTATAGCGTACTAATCGTCTGAAATAAAAATTTCAGTCTCGTGGATGATTTTAGAGTTTTGGTGAACGCGTTTAATACGAACGTTGCTTATTTTTTAAAGTAATACACGGTAGAGAAACGTTAAGATAGGCGAAAGAAAATCGCCGGCGGGATTACAGCGGAAAGAATATCGTTGAAATGGAAGTAACGTTTCACTTTCGTCTTTCATTTAAAATGAATTCACTCCTTCGCGAGCGTCACTTAGCTCTCTAATTAGCAACTGCATTTTCCATGCTGTCGAGCAAACAGTGGCGGAGCAGCGAATACGTTCCAAAAGCAGATACCGCGACAATTTTCAACTACGCTTGTTACGAAGCTGAAAATACGCGGTTTTGTACTTCGACGGAACGGAATCGCGCGTTGGTTTGGAAACACGTTACGGATGCAATTCCGTCTCTTCCAGGATCATTACTAGACCGTTGTTAGAAAATTTCTACCCGCGCACGCTCGTCATTTTCCGTGGAATCTGCCTACGAATCGGTCGCCATTCTTCCGATAAACGTATCCAACAAATATTAATTCTTGTTATTAAAATTGTTTAGAATCGTTTAGAATTGAAATTGTGTCTAGCGCTAATGTTAATCGAGTAACCTGGATCTTTTTGCATCAGAAAGGAAAGTTAATAATAGTTTTCTGAGATGCGTTCGAGTCGATAAAATACTTTGCGAACGGAGGAAATCTCTGACGGATCGAAACAAACGATTACCCTCGGATAAAACGTCCACGACATAAGAGGTCGATCGAAGATTTCCAATTTCCGCTTGCTTTAATTTTCGTCAAACGTTGATTGCAGTGTCAGTCGCCAAGATCGACTCGAACTTCTATCTGGAAGTCGAAATGCTTTCATCGGAATTAAATTTTTTAAACCGCCAGCGAGCGCTGAAACGAAAATCTCGTAAATGAAGCCTTAATAATCGTGGAACTGCCTTGTCGTAATTCAAACGACTGCGATAGAATTACGTACTTTTATAGCAGAATCGTACGAATATTACCTAGGATCCGAGTACGTAACTTTCTCGTTAGGTTTTACCTGTCGTTATAGTTGGAAATTAAATTTCGCGCGTACCTGATCGACGTAAACGACCGGAAATTGATTCTTTCAAGCGGCGTAAACGTAAATGATGTTCCAGCCCTTTTATTAGCGCGCGTAAAACGATAGGATTACAAAATTATTAGCTGATGTAAAGGAATAAGGCAGAACGATAGTGAAATATTAAAGTATACGCTATAACGTTCCGTTTAAGTTTGTTTAAATTTTGATTTGAAGGATCTGAAGGAATGGAAATTTTAAAACGTTCAGAAGTGTTATTTTTATATTCAGCTCGTCTATTATGATAATCTTTCAATTTATTATTTTCATTTTCCACTAAAAATTTTAAGGTATCTTGAGCGTTAAACGGTGCTGCAATTAGTTTTTCCAAATTACAAGTTTCGTAGATCTACGTTTTCGAACGGTTTTCGTTTTCTGTTCGCCGTAGAAGACTTTTCAAACGACTATTAGTGGAGTTTACTTTTGCCTTCTTCGAGATGGCAAACGAATTATCTCTGATATTGCAGCGGTTAAGAGAAACAGAAAAACTTGGCGATGAAATAATGTCCAAAATTGATTGCACACTGTGTCTATCTATATGTGTATATATATATATTTGTTCCCGATCTTTAGAAGTTTCCTAGCGTTGCAAAGGGTACTTATAAAACGGTCGACCTGCAGATAATCGATCTTCGATAGACCACCGCGTATGAACGTGACCTAACGAAACGAGAAAATCCAACATCGGTTTAGCGGTCACGTGGCTTAAAAAATTGTGGCGATGCTTGCTGAATATTTTCTTCCGAAGTTTAAGCTTTCAGGTAACAGGTGAAATATTTTAAGCAAATACAAAACGAAAATAAATCACCATACTCCCTTTTTTTTATCCACAGTATGCGAATGTGAGCTAAATTTAACGCGAAATCGCAAAGTTCATATTTACTAAATCTTAGAATATTAATTGGAAAACGAATGATAGAGAAAGGGAAACGATGACACTGATTTTTCCGAATCTAGTTTTAGAAATAATATTTTCCATAGTTTTTTCATAACAGGTATTGAACATTTTTCAATTAGCGAGACACAAAGAACGTTCGCGTTCATAGAACTGTGAGTCGGCGCGTGTATAAAATTTGGCAAAAACGTATGACAAAAGCAATTGTTGCGTTTTTTTTCGTTTTCGAACTTTGAAATGGTTTTCAAAGACATATATAAACGATTTCAATAGCGTGACGTCATGTTTTTAAATGACTCCGAAGTTTCGAGTCATGGAATTTCATTTTTGAGGGATGTAACTCCGAGAAAATAATTGGAAAATTTCGTGAAACGCCCGGCTCTGATTTAAATGTGACAGGAATAGGTTAATTGACTCGTGGCTGTGACTTGTCAACGGCTCGTAAACTGAAACCACAAACCAGAAATAGCGAAACAGTTGCCTATCACGGGTCTGCTTAAACTTTCTGCACCCATCCACTCCGACCAAAACCTGCCCTCAGAACTCACCCACGCTTGGTCAAACTATACACAGTGAGTGTATATGTACCGTGCAGAGATCGTAAGTTGTCGAGCACCCACAAACTTTTAGGCACGAGGGCAAGGGTATGCTCGTTTCACCTAATCCCCTCTAGAAATCCTTGTTCGAGTACAGCTAATTTGATTCGTCGACAACTTGCGATCTCTGCACTGTACATACGTTGCAGCGTGCTTCTGGCAACACTATTGCGTCTAAACAGCCGAATAATTCAATGGCTCTTCACTTTTAAATTCCATTCCTTTGAGTTTTCCAGTATCGTAGAAATTGTAAAAAAATATTTCAAATAAATCTTATCGAGAACTAAGATTTACATAAAGATTTCATACATTTTCCTTATTTGCTATTATCAGTTTCTGCTTATTCACTCTCTCTTTTTTCAACATTTGCGACAAGAATGATACATAAAAATTTTCTATATTTTATTCCCTCGATTTTAAATTCACAAGTCACAAATATTGTAGCTGAAACAATATAAAAACACTATTTTACCCGAGTAATCGTTTAAAATAACAAAGTATTCCGACGTATCGTACACTGTTAATTTGAAATAGAAACTCTGTTATCTTAAGACACGGGTTAAAATATTTCCAGTCGCGTGTCGAGAAAGGAGAAATTGCATTGACCGTAGAATCTTAATAAAAGCCAAACAGCACTCGCGATAATATCAGATGTTGCCGAAGCCGTAAATCCGACCGGTCTGCTTTGAAATTCTATTCCAGCGAATGCAAAATTGCCTCCCCCCGTGAAAATTACCGTTCGCCTCGGTGACAGAGAAAAAAAATTAGCGCGCCGCCGCGATACATATTTCATTCCGGTGGAAAGACCACGGGGCTTGTTTTACATCAACGATACAATTCATCTTGAGGCGGGCGAGGCTCTCTGCGAGCGTCGCGGAAAATGCAACGGCGAGCAGCATCGGAATAATTTACAATTTCAAGCGGTCTCTCACTGCCAGGGATCCAGCGAACGGGAAGATCGCGAACACGGATAATAACGTTCGACACGATAACACGAAACTCTGTTTAGAAATACATATGCTCGTGTACTACCGCGCGTTAAAGTCTCCACATACGTTAGAAATACAACTTGGTCCCCTATAGCGTCTTCGTAACGCCTAAAACATCCGATCTTTACTTCCACCATACTATAATCGTCGTACGATCAACTTACAAGAGCCTCCTTCGATAATATTCGCGAGGAATTATTGTAATTATATTAGCGTTTTCATAACCTCAAGAAAACAATGGTTCTTTACTTCTGTCATATTATAATTGTACGATCAATTTGCAAGACTACCGCCATATTACTATTACTATATTATAATCGTTGTACGATCAATTTACAAGACCCTCCTACGATAATATTCGCAGGGAATTGTTGTAATTATGTTAGCGTTTTCATAACGTCTAAAACAATGGTTCTTTACTTCTGTCATATTATAATCGTACTATCAATTCGCAAGAATACCGCCATATTACTATTACTATATTATAATTGTCATACGATCAATTTACAAGACCCTCCTTCGATAATATTCGCGAAGAATTATTGTAATTATATTAGCGTTTTCATAACGTCTAAAACAATGGTTCTTTACTTCTGTCATATTATAATCGTACGATCAATTTGCAAGACCTTCCCTCAATAACGTTTGGTTCATAGAACTGAGCCAGCGAGCATTAACGAGGGATTACTGTGTTATTAGGAACCATTGCTTCAAGAGAATGTCCTTTCTTGAGAATTACTATCTCTTTTTCTTCTTTGGTGAGATATTTCCGGAGGAAGGTTCATGATTTCAAAAACTAGCAACATTCCGTTTTGCTATCCTTCACTGTCTTTGCTTTTCGACCCAATCATTACTCGACACCAAGAGCTACGTGACTTCGATTTACTGGCTGCCCGATCATTCAGCTACGTGCCGTACGCCGTGGTCTTGTTCGATCCCCAATCGATCACTAACGTCTTTAAAACGACGCTGAACTATTCATGCTTGGAATAAATAAAACAAAAATTAGAATGCAAAAGATTTTGATGGAGGTAGAATTTTTACTCGCTGAAATGGATGTCGAGCATCAATTTAAAGTTTGTTAATGTTTCCTTTAATATCGTCTGGATCCTTGCAAGCTCTCTTTGCAAGAAGAAGAAACGGAAAGAAATCCAATATTTCGCGCAATATGTCCCGACAAAGTTTAATAGCAAATATCTTCGTCACTTTCTTTAATGTCACTCGCGATAGACTTTGTTATCGAACTGCGTTGCCAGTATTCGCTGAATTCTTATTTTGCTCTGCAACACGTATCGAGAGTATACCAAGGAATTGATAAAACTTTGCAACATGGAAAAAGAACGTTTTCTTTGTCCACGGGCAACGCGAAATAAATTGTATCGTCTCACGATATCGAAAATCGAGCTTCGTACATATGGAACGAAGCTATTAAATTACGATAAGTGCAAAGTTTGTAGATACAGTCGGGCAAAATGTAATTTACTTATTTATTTGTGCGATTCAATCGAGGGTTTCGAACAATATTTATAAAAACAGGCTTCTGGATGCGCTGCTGAAATTGTATTACAGTATCCCGTGTTACGGAATCCTCTTGAAATGCTCTGCAAGCAGCGCGAAAGGAGTAATTACTCCGACACCCGTTCTTCTGGTCTCTAAATATACACAGAGATCCACCCTAGTTCCTCGTCGCTTGCATGTTCAAAGCGAATCTTTGACGTATCACGCATATTGCAATCGCGACTGTAATAAAGCTTCCACGAACTTCCATCACCGTTGACAGCGGTACAAAAACAGAATCAATCTGAAAATGTTTCAGCATGTGATATTGTAACGCCGAGCACGAGTAACGTTCACTTTGAAGCGAGTTCCGGCGTGTGATGTGTACGTGTAAGCTTTATAGTTGGCAGCCGTGGAGGTCAACATCGTCCTCGATGTCCACTTACCGTGGTCCTGCTCTACCGTGTTCGGAGCCACCCACGCAAAAACACGATAGGGGCTTGGTAGGTCCTAAGTCCTTCAATCTAAGCTCCACATATTTACATTTTTTTCACGCAAGGTACGCGTGCAAGACACTCTAAACTTCGTTATAGTTGTTAACTGTCACGTTCAGTCAAACTCGTGCTCGAAAGTATTCGAAATTTTGACAAATATAAAGATAAGGACGTGGGATCGATTCAGATATTATTTGTTCGGAAAAACGTGTAAAGATTCTGTATAAAAACACAAAATATAAAGTTAAACTTCTACTAAGAAGATAGGTACATATGTATTTGTTGATTTTCTGAAAGCAACGTCTATTTATACATGCAGTAGTCCCTCGTTAATTGACACTATTTCTTCCCTCGATGTCGTTTGCAAAGTCATCTCCATCAATTTCTGGAATTGCATCGACTGTATAGCTTACGTTGTAAGCTTGGTTATTAAATGTTTATACATAGGACTAACCAAATTTCATCGAAACCGTAAAAAAAGAAGTTCATGGAATCTATAAAAAAAATTACGTACTTCAATTTCTGAACGATTTCACTCAGCTTCAGTGTTTCTCATTTTGCAATGCGATCAAGCCTGACAGAGATAAGAGTACTATAGATAAGATCACTGAATATCGTGAAAAATGAACACGCAAATAAATTATAACAGGAAAAGATGAAATTATATATTTACGTTTTACATTTATTGTTTACAAGATTTGTTTCCTTTCTCGTGAAAATGGTTTCAGGCCTTTATTAACTTCTGTCTTCTGTAATTGAAAAATTTAAATGATATTCAATTGTATTATCCGGTAGTAATACATTTCACTCTCTAGATAATCTTCCTACGAATTTACTTTGAGTCTCTGTTGCTTGCTCGCTTAATTGTCTAATTGGTGCAATGGAGTGTTGAATTACCAACGGTCGTGTATCAATATCTTATGAACCGTTGGGATCATCTGGTGCCATAAATACAGCTCAATGTACAATTTAGCTGAACATAAGTCTTTGTTTTGACGTGTTTCCGGATAAACGAAGCGTAATCTGATAGCCATCGTAGTCTAGAGTCGCTAGAGGGTAATCTAATACCCATCACCGAAACAAGTTTCCCTGGATAACATCTTGAATAACAGCCAGTAGTCAATGTTTCTCTTTTCCTTTCACAGATAGTCCATTTTCAATCCAAGCGGACCAAAATGAACAAACAAGAACAGATCATACTAAATCGTGACTCATATATTTAATTAACTAGTGAATCTTTCTATAATAGATATTTGAATACAATCTTTAAATTTAAATAGAAGGTAGTTGTACAAGAAGATCCAAATTGTGAAATTAATTTCTAGTCGCCTCAAATTTGTGAATCCTGAATTATTTCGTAATAGACAAGCTCTCATTATGCATTTAAGAATAATTTAAAAATACAAAGCAATCGAAGATTAATTTTTTATTTAAATAGTCCGGAATAACTGGAGTTCATTTTTCTCCGCTTCTATTGGGGTAACTGTGAGTTTCGTGGTAGCGTCGCGTTGGTTTATAATAGTAATGGCGCATTCGTGTCACACTCACACACAATATGATACAACGTTGGATGAATTTACGGCTCGTCGCTCTAGCGACAAGCTCGACAGAGGTCGTTTAAAAAATGCGACAACATTGTTCAGGAAACGAGCCACGCCACACATCCATTTAGCGACAGAAAGGGAGGGTCGCAATAATAACAAGAGCAATCCGTTTCAAACGGAAGCTGTATCTTCCGCGTGGCAGGATCCTTGAAATTTCACAAACCGCAGGGAACACTTATTCGGTCGGTGATGCCTCCATAAATAATGGCGGACTTTGATTAGTGTGTAAAATCTTGCGAATTAGGTCCTCAGTAGCTCGTCTCTGCTATCAGTAAATTGGCTCTAGACGTCCCGTAAAGAGTCTCGAGAAACGTGTGCACACTGAATAATTGCGATGCTTGGCTGAGGGAATCTCATTAGAGGAGAGAAATGTTTAGCCTTTGTTCTTTAAAGGTGTATGTTACGTTCGTTGAATTCATTATAACTTTTAAATTAGAATCGGTGGTCGGACTTATAACCACGTTTCTTATTTTTGCATGTTTCTGGGGAATTGTAACGCGGTAGAAAGTGGAACATACGGATATAGTACTACAAGCATTTATCTCATTAATTATTAAAGTTCCATTTACGTTATGAGTAATATAGAGAGTTCCAGTTCAGCCACGGAATAATAATTTTGGAAGATACGCGATTGTTAAAATTATAAATGGTAAATCGTAATTATTAGAACTTGAATGCCTCTAGAAGATTAGACTAGACAATGGGATGGTAGATTAAAGTCAATGAAAATTAAGAAAGAAATAGTTATCTCAAGTTATTTCAAGAGTTATTATTATACATTTTATACAATTATTTAAACATAGATTAGTTTATATACCGAGCTATTTTCCTCAAGCTGACACTATTTTGGAATTTGCAATCTAGTTAATAAGAGGAATGCAACATGGTCGTTATATTGTAATACTAAACGCTAAAGACATTGAATTAGTCAAGTTGGAACCACAATATGTACTACGATCGAAACCAAGACTGCAGCCGCAGGAAGCTTTGTCCATTTGATAGGGTATAACTAGAATTATCCATTATAAACTCTTGAACCGCAATTAAACAGTCACCAAGGAGTTCTGTTCTAAGTAATTAAACTGTGCTAAGTTGGCGTTGAAAGGAAGTCGATGAGCTTTGATGGTGTAGCGGGCGGTGTTGTTTCGTTAGGGTAACACGAGAATTCTATTAGAAAATGATGGATTATTCGCCAAATTTGCAATGCCCCGGCAGTATTCAAAATCTATCGAATTAAAAGTAATACAAAGTGAAAAGAATTGTAAAAACTGATGTACGAACTATTTCTACCAATCTCTTCAGACTTAATTTATTTTCAAGTTACAAAGAACGAAATTGTGTACTCCAAACGGCGCAAAGATAATATCCAGCAATGATTCGTAAATTGAACTCTTTTATTTCCAAACCTCCATTACTGTACTAGTATATATTTTTGTATAGATTCGTCCAATGATTCAGACTCATACACAAAGGAAATTTTTTTGAAACTTATATCACTTGCTATGGTAAGTTGAGCAAAATTAGAAGAAATGGAAATTTTACTTTGAAAGTGACAAGTGATAGTAGGCTGACGTGTTTGAAAGGGTGCTTCTGCCTCGTTGAAATTTAGTAATTTATTTATTTGAACTGTCTTGAAATCACGTTTATCCAAACATCGAGTCTCACAGGATTAACTCCTATTTGTAAAGAAAATTTGTCAGGAGTCGTGGAAGACCTCTGGTAGCTAGTTTGAGGGTTGATACTTCAATTTGCGATCCTCGACCGTCGACTGATGATATTTAGCCAATTCGAGAATGTAGGCTGAAACGTCGGGCTGAGAATTTCGACGGAGGGAAGTGCCATGTAAATCGACGACGCGTTAGCAAGGATAACACTTATGGCCGTGCAATAGCCATTCCCAGGATTCTGGTAACGACGCTGCGCGCGTTTCTGGTTTGGGTTAGGTCTCTCCCGTTTGGAAACAGTTCCGGTCCCTTTCGAGATCTAGTTTCACGGGCCGGTGACTTGTCGTTGCCGTAACGATCTGATACGCTTGGAAACAACGGCCGGAACAAACGAAACGGCCCGCTGGAATTGGAATTAAAAGTCCGCAGGGAAGAAGTAACGGGTTCAAACTGAAATTTTAACGATCACTTCCGCGCGTGGTCTGCTACGTTCGGACCGCTGTTGCTTTACCAAAGGAGTTTGCGTTGTTTGTTCTTTCGGTCGTCTTTGTGCGACGAGATTGCGGGCGTGTAGTAAGATCCAGAGGAATTGAAACTACTGTTGGTACTACGTATTGCTCTTGGATACACTGCAGCTTTCTAATTCTATTATTCAGGGCGAGGATTCTGATCGAGTTTAGGTTCGTTGGACGATTACAGAACCATCAAGAAAATATGAATCTTTAGTTCGAATCGATCGCTGTATTAGTTTTAGAGATCAAAGTCGAGGAAATTTTATTCACGATCGACGAATCAAATTTTTCGATTCGTTTTTAAACTAACTTCTCTTACGTTTTATTTATAAATTGGAATAGAAGATAGCTTCAAAACGAATGTAAATTTTTGTATTCGTTAATCACGAATAAAGTTTGCCGTAAATGTAATATCGAAAAAGTCAACTTTAATTTTAAACGTACGATGCAGAAGCTCAAAGTTCAAAGCACCGAATTGCCGATCGAAATATCGTTTAAACTTCGCTTCCAATCATTTCAGAGCAATATTTTTACGCTGAATATGTACTAAGTTTGCGCATGAATTTCACAGGAAATTAACGACGGAGGAGCAGTTTGCAATTCAAATTAATGGTGTATTAACGATAGAATGTAACAGATTCGATTGTTATGCAACGGAGCAGCTAGATTAGCAAAAAGATTAATATAGGTATAACGTTAGCTACGATAACAGTATAGTAATGAAACCGTGATAACAGGTAACAGCTATTTAATAATTTATTTTTATTTATTTATTTCTTCTATCTATCTGCACTTAGAAAGTAAGAACGTACTAATAAAACAGATTACTAGCTGTTGTCGTATTCTTTGTTCGACGACGAGAGTTTCAAAGTAACTTTGCACAATTATCGACAAATTTATGGAATTGTGTTCGAGTATTCGACGATGTCAGAAAATTCCGAGGTTTAAACAATAACGTGTACGTTGGAAGGGCTAATAGAAGCTCCGCAAGAAGCAGACGCGACGAGGTTCCAGGCGACCTTAAAACGTCGTGCACATCCTTTGGCGTTCGGATCACGCGCGGAAAATTAAGTCAGCAATATTAATTCAGGAAGTAGCTGGCGACAGCGTAGCGACAACGTCGACAATATTTTTACCTTCCGTCCCCGTTCGCTACAACAACGATCGGTCTACCTTACTCTCGTTTTTCTTCTCTTTTCTAACCATTAGCTCCTTCTCGGTACGTAGTCTGTCTCGATAACAGCGTCCTTCTTCGAGGTAACGAATAAATTTCAAAATACAAGCGTAAAGTCCCTTGGATTTATGCTGCTCTTCGTCCGCCGTTCGCATTGTCGCGGGGGATATAAATTATCGGGATCAAATTCCATCGTGTCGCCTCTTTCCTCGATTTATTCCACGTCTTTTTTTCTCTCTTTGGTATCTCGATGCAAAATCTGCCTTTTAATGGATCATATCTACGACCTATCGCATAAATTACCAGCGTCAAGAATTTTTCAAACCGAAGAATAAACTCGTTTCTGAAATCGTTATGAGCTCATTTCTTCGTACATTGGGATATTTAAGAGTTTACGTTTGAATAATTATTACTCTTCTCGTACACGAACCTGCGAGAACTTAATATTGATTCAACTCTTTTGTAAAGATAATGCTTGTGGCAGATTTTTTCAGAAAATAGAAGGGATAAAATATATTAGAGAACGAACATTAAGTCGTTGCGTTTATATTTTGCAACGATCGCGTTCTGTTTCTCGTAGATCAATTTTTCATTAAAAACGAAAATAAATATTCGAAGCATCGCGAACTATTGACCTTTAATTTGAAAGAGAAAACAGCGACAGAAACGAAATTGAAACGATTTATTGAAAATGCTTGTGACCGGAGTATTATATCCGCAGATACACGCGAAAGGTAGTTCGAGCGTTTCGGGAGAAATTTTAAATTAAGCGACAAAAAAACACCAGTGGAGGGCCAGCAGAAATGAAAACAGATGATTTGTTATTGTTGTTGAAAGAAGACCTGAGCATTTTGTCCAAAAGTAGAATTTTGAATCGGTACAATATTTGCGTTACTTTGTTTTGTCTTATGTTGAACGAAACTCCGCCGGAGTGATTTTTAAATTAAGATCTGGGTTTGCAAACATTTATCTTGCAGTTTTAATCTACAGAAATCATATCATAGAAAAATGAAGATCTACGTAATTCCAGACTAGAAACATAAAATTCTCGTCATCTATTTCGTTCTTTTCGTTTGTATACAGCTCTCTGTTATCCATCAATTACAGCTTTGGGTAGATTTTAAGTTATAATTTACAAATTTTTTAAATCTATATCAATGAAACCACTCCAACGAAACACACAAATATAGTATAATTTTTAAAATATTACACTTCCTGAAAGTGCTTCGACGTCCTGTGTTTGTTTGTTGTTGAAATATATTTATTTGTTTCTAAAGAATAAACCAGAGTCTCATAATTTTGTCCACTAGTTTACGAACAAATGTGAAATATTTATCGAAATTTTCTCCACTCTGATCGTACGTATATTGTAGTTATTAGGAGCAAACATTACGATGATAAAGGAATTGCAACGATTCGTTCACGGACCGCAAACAGCGGGAACAGGAATGCATAATGCAGTCCTCTACGTAGACAGGTTATGTTACCGTGAGCGGGCCGCTGTGTCCTTGTATATTAATATTTGCATAATAGCTCCGACCTCGTCTCTTTCCTCCTAACCTAACCCAACTAACGGCCAAAACTAATAACGATCGTTATCAGGATTGGTGGTGGTCAGTATCCCTGCGAGATTGGTGAACTGCAATTTTTGCACCGTGGTTCCTTCACGGAACGTCCTTTATTGCAGCTTACGGAGTGACACGTTGAGGGGCAAAATATTGCTCGACGGTCTTCGCCGGATCATTTTGCTCGCTCATCAAATACACACGTGTCAGACGCAATATTAAAACCGTTGCCATCTTCGTATCATCTTGACGCCGCATTTTCATCGCGTTTGCGTCACTTTTATTTCTCGTGGAGCCTTTATATCGAGAAACAATTTCGTCTTCGGTTATCTTCCATTCCCAATAACTCACAATAATTCATGTGAAAATTTTACAAAAGATTCTTTCGTAGATTCCTCAAAATTTTAACCACCGTTGGATTCCAGTTATAAACCCGAGACTCTTTCGCAAAATCTTTGCAAAACGAAGTTACCAAAAGTTTTAGAAAGTGCAGGGAATCGTTAAATTTTTGTTCCCCCTCATTTCATGAATTTGTAAGTATTTACATTTTTCGAGCATCGTTAACGTACGCGACAGGGAAAATTTTAAGCGACCAAAATGGAGAATTCATTACGAAGTGCGCGCGTGGAAATCGTGCGATATTTCCGCGTATCGTTTCGAATGGTAGCCATTAATTATTCGCATCGATGATCAATGTCGATATATAATTACTAAACGTGGTTTCGGGATCGATAATTAGTTACGATACATTTCACGTTTATTAATTGTAAGCGTGTGGCAATTCGTACGAGCCTTAGTGTGATGTATGCCTTGTATCGAGTTTGGATAAATTTGAAATCCAGCAACAGCGAAACGGAACAAATTCGCAACGAAAAGAACTTCGTTAACTCTAAAACTGCAATATAAATAACGATAAATAACATCCAGAACAAATTTAAAACTGTTGTAACTTTTTTAAAACACCTCAGATTTATCTCACGCAATAAAGATTAATGTAATTTCAGAGGAAAAAAATTGTCTTTTACAGATTTTATATTTCAATGAAAAGAGAGATAGGAAAAATGTTACGCAAATGTAAAGTTATGAATTTTTCGAAGAAATTTTTCAAACGAGAATTAGTCTACACAAAATTGCAATAGTAAAAATTAGCAAAAAATTTGTAATTAAGAAACAATGAAAGAAAAGTATCAGGGGTTCGGAAATTAATTTAGGTGTTGCGATTATCGATTATCAACAAGTTATCAAATCTTATTGATATATTGAGTATCGATTAAATATCGATAACGTTTCGATATTATCGATTTTAATCGATGGTCACACCTCTATATAGGCATTGTGCTGTGGCAGAAAAATTGTACAAAGAAAGATTCAGCTGTAAATGGGGAAGCGTAAAGATTAACCAGTCTGTCGACGCGTTGTCTGCTTCGAGGTAGCAAGGTTTTCGTAGTTGTAATTTCCTTTTTGTTCGTTCGAGCGCGCACTAATTCCGATGGCGTTCGAAACGTCGTTGCATTCAATCCAAAATGGACGAAATAAATACACAAACGGTCGTCGACGGGAACAAGTCGAAGCGCGTTAAACCGCGCCAAGTGCTCGCGTCTTCGAAGCGGAACCGCGACACGGCGGAAAATACGGTTTGCAATTTGCTCGTTGAAACCGCGCCCCTTATTCAGCGTGATTGTAAATTCAACGCGGTTGAGTGGCAATCGATCGATTTCGGATTAATTAAAAATAAGCGGCCAAGGGTGGAACGAGCGTGAAGGACACAGTGAAAACCGCTTAAAAGAGCTCTTTATCGCGGTGTCTCTATTATCATGCAAATCATAGGGACGTGTGCGCACTGAATACGTAATGGCACCTATATCACAGCTGTTCCAAGTATCCGGTATCCGGTATTCCGTGTTCATCCGTTGCTGAAACCGCGGCTTTTAATTAAACCTGCGGGGGTTGCACACGGTGCTCTAATAACGGTCAACCGTGTTGAACAAACCGAAGAAAGAAGGTGAGGAGATCACTTGGGAACGAGTAAACAGTGACGAATACTAGACAATAGTCTAGACAATAATTCTGAAAAGTTATTATTATTATTAATATTTATTTGCTCGCGAGAATTCCCTAGTACAGGAAGAAGTTAATATGCAATGGAAAGGAAAATAAAAATTACACAAGAGAAAATGTTATTCCTTATAAACTTTAGTAAACTAATTATTGTAAGTTGCAAGGATAGTTTTAGACTTCGTAAAAATTGCTCAATCGCATATGTTTTTCAATAGAATTTACGGGATGAAATAAAACGTGACGAATAATTAAATAATTGCTGGACATTGAAATACGAAGTTGGGCAAAATATAATTCAATCAACGAAAAATAGCAATAGCAGAAAAATGTCAGGCGAAGCAGAAAGAATTGGATACTGAATTCATTAGAATTGGAAATTTCTGATGCAAAGCTGGACGAAAGCAATTTTATATAAAGTCATGGATTTTTAAGTTAATATTTAGGATCGATATGAATTGATTCCGTTGATTCTATTACGTGGAGGAATATTTTTATTTTTAAAATTACTTGTGGTCTACGATAGTATGTAAATTCTAATGGAGGGGTGGGGGGAGAATTCCAACCAGTTATAGGATGATTTATCTATGCAACATTTGCAATTTTGTTGTAGTTGATGCTTCCAAAGAGAAAAATAATAAACTCGTTATTAATTTAACGATTTTTTTATTCCTTTTGTGAAAAATAATGATTAGATGAGTTAGCCATGTAGGTGATTCCATTAGTCAGAAATTAATGCATGAATTGAGATTGGTAGCAATCTCTTAATAGGCATACATAGTTTGCCACGTCGGCTAATGAGCAGCAACTATAGACATTTGATAAATGATTCGTCAATATTATTAGAAGACGGCCAGGGGAAGCATGATTCATGCATAACGATGATCTAGCAGATTTTAGCCGTATTGTGTGAGATCTGCTGAATAATACTTGTCAATAGTGATGGATAAATAGAGGCGTGGTCATTGTATGAGCCTTCATACTCGACGAATTTCATTTCTTCGGATTTCTACTTCCCAATAGAAAGAGACTATAGTATTTGACCATCCTGTCGCGGAGGCCTGTTGCAATAATCGCGGATTCTCCGAATAGATTCAACAATCCATATCTATATTAACATTCAGTGACGTTCCTATGCATTCCATATACAATGTTCAGAGATGAAACGATTGAAACAATTGTAGATCCAACAGAAGGTCAAATAGAAACGTCTGCTAACTGTGCAATCTAGATTCGATAGAACATAATAAAGACCATGAATTTAAGAAGGATCTACACGTTATAAATTCAAAACGTTTAAAACATATACAGAATGTTCGGACAACTCTGAGAAAAAATTTGAATGGGAGATTCTAGAGGCCAAAATAAGACGAAAAACAAGAATATCAATTTGTTGATTAAAGCTTCGTTAAAAAGTTATTAATGTTTAAAGTTCCATACCGACTAGAAAATTCTTTGATGAAAAAAAATTTCAAATCGTTCTGAAAAAATTATTTTCGATTGCAGGGGTCAATTACAATCATTTTTGGTCATTAGACATACCCCCGAATTCCTACGCACTTTCGAGAAAAAAATTCCTCACCGAGAACATAATTTTTGGTCAGAAATGTTTGCCCGAAATTTCATGCAAATCTTTAAAATGTCATAACTCCTGAACGGATTGGACGATTTTAATGTTTAAAAAAGCAAACTACGCGTATTTTGATAGAGAATATGTAGAAATTGCAAAAATATTTGAAAAGTTGATCCTTAACACCGCAAAATGTGAAAAACCCCATAAAAATGGTCCAATATTCAAACAGCCATAACTCTTACAATAGTGAATATATTTCAATGAAACTTTTTTGTGAAGTAGAGCTCATGGATACCTACAAAAAAGTATTAGACAACTTTTCCGTACAGCGTCAAACAAATTTATTAAAAATCAAAAACGAATTTTGAAGAAAAATCGACAGGGGGTAGGTGCCTAAATTTTTCGACGAAAAAAAAAAAATTTTTAATCGTTCTGAAAAAATTATTTTCAGTTGCAGGGGTCAATTACAATCATTTTTGGTCAATAGACATATCCCCGAAATCCTACCCAGTTTCGAGAAAAAAATTCCTTACCGAAAATATAATGTCTGACCATACCGTTGATATGCTTCCCTGAAATTTCATGCGAATCTTTAAAATGTCATAACTCCTGAACGGATTGGACGATTTTAATGTTTAAAAAAGCAAACTACGCGTATTTTGATGGAGAATATGTGGAAATTCCAAAGATATCCGAAAAGTTGGTCTTTGACCCCGCAAAATGAGAAAAACCCCATAAACATGGTCCAAACTTCAAACGATCATGATTCCTACAATAGTGAATATATTCCAATGAAATTTTTTTCTGAACTAGTGCTCATAGGTACCTACAAAAAAGTATTACGCAACTTTTCTCTAGGGCGTCAAACAAAATTACTAAAAATGGAAATCAAATTTTTAAGAAAAATGGACAGGGGGTAGATACTGAAATTTTTAGACGAAATTAAAAAATTTCAAATCATACTAAAAAAATTATATTTAATTACTGGGGTCAATTACAAGCATTTTTGGTGAATAGACATACCTCCGAAATCCTACGAACTTTCGAGAAAAAAATTCGTGTAGGTGGACAAATTTTATTAATAATTTTCAACAATAATTTTGTGAGTAACTTTTTAACGAAGCCTCAATCAACAAATTGGTATACTTGATTTTCGTTTTATTTTGGCCTCTAGAATGTCTCACTAAAATTTTTCTCAGGGGGTGGCTGAACACCCTGTATACTCGATAATGAAAATTCCACGTTCGACCTTTGATTCCTTCGTTCGAGTAATCTTGATTTGAAATATGAAATAAGCTTTCAGGTGTTCTTCAGTGCATTCCCAAAAACTATAAAAGAAATCCTGTTGCTAAACGAATGGTCGTTCTAATGCTGCGAGCCACGACTGTGTTTTGCGTTAATTGTTAAAGCCCTCTTGCTTCGTTTGCATCCAAAGCATTTGGTTCATTCTATTAATGTAATCGAGTACTTCGTGTCCCAAACATTCGGCGCGTTTGAAATTCCGGAGTCGTTCGTCGTTTCGACGACAGCCCCTCATCAACGTAATACCGAATTTACGGACTTGAATAGCAGCCAATTGCATCGCTGTACAAATTAAACATTCGAATCAGGACGACCCATTGAACTAACTTGGCGAAAGGGTCAGCAGGAAGGATGCGGTAATATCACAGTCGCTGCCCTTTGCCGCTGCGGATTAATGCGATTTAAACGCGGGGATAATCAGCGAGTTTCGCGCAATTAACGCGCCCGCACGCTCGGAATTAAGTTGACCCGCGACTGGAATCGCAACGATGCACTATCGACTTTCTTTTTGTCCCTCGATCCGTTCTATTCGCCCCTTTTCTACCTTTAACTTGTTTAATCCCTCGGTCACGTGAATACTATACAATCTCTCCAGAAAGAAAAGAAATATCTATTAAATTAACATTAAATGACTTTAAAATTTCGTAAAAATCTGGAGAAGAAAAATTGTTCCTTTTTTAAAACGTTAAAACAAGGAAATAAAAGTCTGTTTGACATCCCATTTGTGTCTTCGCTTTGTAGAGTCTCCTTCAGACAAAATTTTATTTCTATTAAATACAATCTAAAATTAACGAAACTAAACTACCCAAGTATTTTTATATTCGTTAAAATTGAATAAAAAATATGTGATTTAATATGGAATCGGATGAAAAGGGGAGAATTTCCATTCGTAAGGTGCGCCATCAAAACTTGTAATTGGATTCATTTAACATCGGACTTCGCCGAAAGTCGGAACGTGGTCATATGTGACAATGAAAATATAGTTTGGCGTGAAGCCGCTTAAATGAAGTACGTATTTACGAGCAGACGCGACCGCGGTCGTCTTTCCGGATTTCCGGGAGCTTATAATCGTCGAAACTTTCCTGAAAACTTTCTAAGCCCCGCGAATCGTCGAAATCTCGAAGTCAATGTCCCACTTCTTGGCCGCGTTTCACGGAATTCGCGTCGCGAGACTGCGAGCACAATATCGAAGTTGCTCGGTGAAAATTTCACCGACGCGATTCAATGGGAAAGCGGCCTTCTTGGATCGTCAACTTGACACCCCTTTATCGCGACATTCCACCCCCGACGAGGAAGGTTAAAACGTTTAAAGACTGTTCCAAAACTTCGACAAACTGCCTTCTACGAAAGTCACTTCCTACAAATGGAATTCTCATTTGCAAGTATTAGCGCGTCAGATGTTGCGGTTTGTCGACGAATGTTTGAGCTGGGAAATACTGTACTTGTTTACTTTGCAATTCAACTTATCGTGACACCTTCGTCTTGGGAAATTTTCCAGCAGTTCTAGGACGGTTCTTAATCTTGTACAAAGCCTAAACTAAAGATAAATACAACTGGATATAGACTAAATCTAACAAACTATCAAACAAAGTTTCACAAAAATCGGTTTGCAAGCTACGTTTGCGTTAGTTTGAAGAAAAATAGGAAAATCAAGCTTGTTTCATCATTTTCTCGTGGTTCTCGTGTGTTACAAATTGTGGACGAATGTTTGAGCTAGGAAATATTGCGTTTGTTTACTCTGCAATTCAAGTTACCATTACACCTTCGTTTCGGGAAATTTTTCAGTAATTCTAGCACTCTTGTTACTTTTGTACAAAGTCCAAACTAAAGATGAATATAACTCAATACAGTCTAAACTTGGCGATCAAACAATGTTTCATAAAAATCGGTTTGCAACCTCCTGGCTTTGCAAAGTCGTCCCACGTTTGCTTTAGTTTGAAGAACAATAAGAAATCCACGCTTGTTTCATCATTTTCTCGCGGTTCTCATGTGTTGCAAATTATGAACGAATGTTTGAGCTAGGAAATATTGCGTTTGTTTACTCTCTACTTGAACTTACCATTACACCTTTGTTTTGGGAAATTTTTCAGTAATTCTAGCACTCTTGTTAATCTCGTACAAGGTCTAAACTGAAGATAAGAACAACTAGACCCAATTTAGACCTAGCAAAATTTAGGTCCAGTAAAGTTTCATAAAAATCGATTTGCAAGCTCCTGCCTGTGCAAAGTCGACTCTCGTTTGCGTTAGTTTGAAGAAGAATGTAGGATTGTTTTATCATTTTACCGCACGGATACAGTTAACTATTTAAAATGTACAAGGTGGCCAATATAGAGGGCGGGAACGCGTCTCGGTTGTCACTATAAAAAGACCCGCGACGAGTGTGCGTCTTCGCGGCGCTGAAACATTCAGATATCCGGGCTTGGTTGTCCCGCGGGTGCGGGATCACCGTTGCAACGCGTCCGGCCATAAAACTCCGAGATTACGCGATTCGTTTTAAAGGAAGCCAAGCCCCGGCAGGAACGTGACGCAATGGCTTTTTTTTGGCGAGAGATAGGACGGGGCTATATCGAACGGTATCGACTGCAGCGGATCTCGAGACTGGGTCGGCTGTGATGTGCCGGTGGTTGGCAGTCGGCCAAAGCCGTTTCCGTAGACAAATGTCCATTCAACCGCGAGGAAGTAAGCCTGTTTACGCTTTGCTTTCTTTGCTACGTTTCCCTTTATATCACGGTCCCGGTGTGCGCCTCGATCCGGGAACTGGAAATCGGTCACGTACACACACAGATGGCCACGTGTGTCAGCCCTGATCGATAACCATGAGTAAGGTCAGACTCTCACCGCATATAAAACCGTCGACGTGCTTGTGCCGCTTAAAATTTGTATCTACCCCATCCCAAGGGTAGTTAGACCACCGTTAAACCGAACAGAAAATCGTTGGAAATCCTTTCCGCGAACGTTGACGCGTACCTTTTGTGCAATTAATCAAGACACCCCTTTTTCTCTCCCCAAGGAAAGTACCACTTATTTGTACGCTTTGAATATTATTGATTACGAAACCTATCGATGAATCAGATATTTAAACTTTCGTAGATTAGGTTTCTTTATATTTGTTAAAAATTAAATGTTTTCAAAGGCAATATTTAATTGGAAATAAATTGTCACCAGTATAACTATGATTTCGATGTGTTGGACAGAATCATTCCCATATTTGAAGCGTTGACTGAATCTACCGAAAATGAAATATATTCAACGATAATATTTCATTTGAAATATATTGTCATTACTGTAACTACGAATTCGATCTGTTGGACAAAATCATTCCCAAATTTGAAGCGATGAGTAAATCTACTTTTAAATATTTCCAACGATAATATTTCGTGGCGTTATGTTTTTGATGTTACTGGTTTTAAGTGTATCACTTTCGAACTTCGCGTTATTCGCATATTTATTAGAATTTAGAGAATTCGAGCCTCGAGGAAATTGACTAAAAACAATTTTGAACACAGTATACGTGAACTCGTCGAATTTCCAAAACCTTGAGGCGTTATAGTACGTCCTCGACAGTTACGAAAGTAATTGCATTCGCGAGGTATTATTAGAATAATAATGTCGAACACGTTTGCATAGTTGGACTTGACTGTCGACCGTCAAGTGGAACCGTTTAATCGTTGTCGATAGTAATTCACGTCGGTTAATTAAGCGTTTAATTGCATTATTGCGGCCAAAGGATGAAACATGAAACGCGAACGTCACAGCGGAGGAAGCACAGCTTTCACGATGAATTTATGATATCAGTCCCTAAAGATTGTTCCTTTGAAACTTGGATCTAAATTGTTTTATTGGCTTGGATTGAAATTTTATCTTATTAACATTCAAAGGTAATCTTCGTCAGATTACGTGCTTTTCAATTTTTATTTTTACTGTCTCGTAAAACGTGGTCAAAATACTTGTTTGTTATTTTAAAGTCGTGTTTTATAAATATAGTCGAGCGTTTAATTTACATTTATCATTTTCTGAATTTTGCACTGTGTTATCATTTCCGTATATATTTTAATTACTGAATTTATCTAGCTCCAGATACTTATTATAATTGTTGCGAATGGAGAAACATCAACATGACATTATTAACCATAGATACATTATAAATTTATATGGGAAAATGAAAAAAAAGAATAATTTGAGCTCACAGAACAGATTCTGCAGAAACTTCTGGAACGCCCTGTACATTTTACGCGCTTTCAATGGTACTGAGGAAACTACTTTCAAAAGGTGCTTCGAAACTTTTGAGAAATAGCCGTTGAAAGAATTCTTCGCGGCCGGAAATCGAAACTATCAAACAGACATAAACAGGGTCGTAGTATTCGTTAAAACTAAGCTTTCGATAAAATTTTCCCAAGAGAAACCGAAACTTTCGCATTTAAAGCAATTTCATGCGCAAACGTTCACCAGCGACCATAAGTCGAACGTTTTACTTACTCTTCTCGGAATAAAAAACGAAAGGCAAACCGTATTCCCAGCATTTTATTTCGACTATTTATTTATTTAGAGTACAGATATACGGGATTCTCGTTAGAAAAATTCAGATGAAAACTAATTGCTCTTCATTTGAATACGTTGAAAATTAAAACGAATTTTCGGAATCGATTTTCTGGAAAATTTTACTCCACACATTCGACTTATTTTATATCGTAATATAATTTAAAAATTTATGGAATTCAACAATTATTGTGACGCGAGTATTTGATTACAAATAAAATAATGTATTTACTTTACGAAAAATGAAATACAAAATATTGTTTGAAATACACTGCTTGAACGGACGGAACCATCGTATATTTATAAAATATTTATCATCGAGTTTCTCCGTGGCTCGAAAAATAAAACCGGGCATTAATTCAAACCCGGCCGGGCACTTAGCGTTTAATGGGAAAAAGGTTACCGCCGGCTACGTTTTTTCATTAACCTCGTGCGCAATTCTCCCAGGTATCGGTCGTAATTACACTGTTTTACTTTCATCATCAACACGTTTCCCGGACATGATTATTTCAGGCATCGACGAGCGCGTTCAATCGAGCGCGGAAAGGAAAATTTGTCTTTCGGTTCCGGGGGCTTCGAGAATTCGTTAGGAAATCGGTCTGCCGTTGTCGGGAAAAGTTTTCGACGCGGTGAAACGTTTCCAGGTCGATCGCGAGCCACGCGGAATAAAATCGAATCGGCAGCGCGAGTCCCGATAATGAAAATGAACGAGTGTACGCGATTGAATCTGCGCGGCGAAAAAGGCGGAGGAATCGGCTCCGCGACACGAAAGAGCTGTTGAACGCAGAGAACGGTGAAACATGACGGCCCGGGGAGAAAGAACGGGCGAAAATAACGCGATAAAAAGGGTGGAAATGAACGATCGAAGAACGAAAGCGACGGTGGAAAAAAGCGAACAGGTGATGTGAAGGAGCAAGTTGCGCGAGACGAACAAGCTATTGAACGACGACGAGGAAAATGTAGGTTGTTGGGGAAAAGGATCCAACCCTGTTAACTATACGTCGAATATAATTCGTTTTTTGATAAGATGTTCAATGTTTTTCGGTATTTTTTTAATAACATTCAAACGAAAGATTTACGCGACGGTTCGCCACAAAATTCATAAATATATTTAATAGAGCGTATATTTCACGTAAAAATTAAATGACTTGGAGGGTAGCAGAATTTGATGGAATTTTTCAATAGAATCGTGGATTTCTTAATTCGTTATTGAATGCTCGTCATTTCTTGTAATAAAGTATTTGTGACGAGAACCATTAGTTTCAAAAAATATTTAAATACAAATATTCATTAAAATATTATTATTGTAATAATAATGTTCTCCTTTGTATAGCGTTGAGTATTTTTTTGCATTATTTACGATAAAAAGCCATTAGTTTAAGAAACATTTCAACTTAATAATTCAGAAACTGAAATATTTGAAATATGTAAATAAATTATTTTACATCGTAAATGGGGTAATAGTTTTCCACAGGAAATGATTAGTCACATTGAACGATTTATTCCACGTGTACTTTAAAATATCTGCATACTCTCCACACCTTGAAGAAGTGTAGAACCTTGTAGGGGAACTAAAATACCCAGAATTGACTTTTCAACCGTATTCTAAGGAAGCTACCGGCATCGACCCTTCAAAAATGAATGATCCGGGGAAGCTGTTCCCTTGTGCGAAACCAGGGAGCCAATCATTCTACGATAAGCTGTCTGCCGGCGGAGAAATCGACGGCTCGTATATCGAGGCGATTCAATCTGACAACAGCGTCGGGGGGGAAAAAAGAGTATCGATATTTATAGGTATCCCGTAGTACGTTATTTTGTTTTTCGATGAATAATATTTCACACCTGGGTGTTCGTCGAGCCAACCTAACGGAATATTATAAACATTTTACGAGAAGAAAAGAAACAAACTTAAATTGAAATCTCCAAAGGTGGAGAAACCCCCCGGCAAAGATCGTTTAAGATAAGAGCCCTTTCATAAAAGTATTAACCCTATTTCACGAAAGTTTGAAAGAAAAGTCCGACGCGTCGTCGGTGGTGTTAATACGAATAAAACAAAATGAATGTAAGAGGATTATTGGGAGGGATTTTCCAGAGAAATAAGGGAACAATCTGCGACGAAAGACCGATAATGGGGGGTATTAATGGCGACGATAAAAATGAAGGGAAGCGAAAGACAGCGGGGGATGAAAAGAACGAACCGAGGGTGGGTGTTTGAAAATGGAGATAAAAATCGAGGGACGAGGGTGGGGGGACTCGACGAAACGGGAAGACGGGGGAGGACGGGGGTAGACGAAAAGGATAAACAAAAACAAAAGGAAAACAGAGAGTTAGGCGGGATAGGAAGCGCCGGTGAAACGGGGGTTGAAACAGTAGGAGGGGGTGGAACACCGCAGGAAGATCACGGCGTGGTTGCCTGCGGCCACACAGAAGGGATTGGTAAAGAGGAAAGTGTAGGGTAGACTTTATCGGGAGCCCGGATTTATGGTTTCGCAAGAACGAACGAGATAGGATAGATGCTAGCGCTGTTGGACGAACGAGGAAAACGAATCGTGTCTTTCTTTTGTTCTCCCGCACTCGAGATAGGGTATGATATGTCGCGCCATGACACACCTTGTACGTTTTTGTTCAATATACAATAGACAGGGCGTGCGCGATCCTGGCTGATAAAAATCATTCGAGGCTCGTAGCTGCGGACATCTTATAGCTGCGTTCGACTCTATAATGTGCACTCGATATTTACCGAAAATTGCTCGTAACTCGAGTCAACTGTTTCCTAAACGACGCTGGGTCTTTGTAGATACAGTTACTTTCACTTGTATTCGTACACCAAATAATGGTGATTCGCTATAAATGGGAAGAACAACTTGTTTTTAAAATTGGTATAAGTCTTCGTGCATTGAGATATGTAAGGGTTTATATTTGAATAAATTGAAAATAGAATTTGTCAGTAAATATAGTTCGATTATCGACGTTAAGCATCATTGGAATTCGCTTGGGAACACCGAATATTGATTGACATTTTCGATTTTGTAATTATGTATTACTGGCCCATTAATATTAACGAAAAAATACTACCTTGCAAATAAAAGTAAGAAAGTGGTAATAAACCACATTCGGTAGAAATAAATGGAAAGAATTATAAGAAACAAGTTTCTCTCTATTTAGAGTAAATCATACGTATTATTGACTTGTATTACTTTATAACATTATTTATATTATTATACCTTCATATCGGTTTCGTAATTGAGCATTACTTGCCCATTAATATTAAAAAACAAAACAAGGCAAGATAAAAACCTCCTTTCGTAAATAGAGAATTATAACACAGTGTAATAATAATAATAAAATTATTCAATATACGGGGGAAGAAACCCTTTACTTTACAGATAGTATGTTTAGTCATTATTAGACAATATCAATTGTCTTAGAAAGATTATACGATGAAGAAACGGTTCATACAGTTCTGTTGAAGAACTGTAGACAAATGTTGTTTATTACAATAGTTAATACGTAATAAAGAAAATTTGATAAACATAAGTGGAATGAATTCCACAGAGAAACTGCTTTCCATTTATAAGTGAATTACCATTACACTGTAGTAATACAAGTGGGGTAACTGTATATATTTCCGGTTGGAAAGGATGCCTGATGCTTGAACACGGATTGGCTGTTTGTAAAGTGACTATACATACAATAACGCGAACTGGAAATTGTATGTGCTCTTCGTTAAATGCATTCATTTCGAACGTAGTAAAATTTGTTGAACACTCAAACAGAAATTTGAGTACGTTGCTGATGTAGTTTTTATTTACACGGTAGTATTAACGCGTGTTTTTAGAACGTTTTTATTTGAGGGGTACACAGTTTGTTTCGTTCGTTTTAAATGTACAAGCTGGGTGAAACGACAGTCTGAAATAATTTGGTGAACCATTACGCGCGAGATGAAAGCCAAGGGTGTGGATTGTTTGACCAATCAAGTTCCCCTTTCAGTTTCTGTCCAATGATCGCGGGCAGGCTCTCCAAACGTCTCGTGGGACACTCACTGTTCTTTCGCCTTTGCTTCGTATAGAAAACAGTTCTCCATACGGACGTGTTCAAAAGTACGAGACACATGCATTATGCATCCTCGCTGAACACCCTCTTAGCTTCTTTTGAACCACGACAAGGAGCATTATTCCGTTGAAAAGCATAATCCACGTATTTCGATTCAAACAAACTACGTATCGGTAGCTCCGGAACTTCGTGCACCATGTATACATTTCTCTATTCAATTTACTATCGCGAACGAACCTCTGATTTTGATGCATAGAATTCTTTACGAATGTTCGTTTGTCGTTCGGTTCATTTGCTGAGAATCTGTCGATCTCGTACACGTTAATTACCAAACATAGTAAAATTAATACGTTGGGAATCCAATTTGATTTCACTGTGTTTTGCTCCCCAGAAACTCTCTAACTGGAATTTTTGTCGATTGTGCGACTAAGAGCGCATATATTCGGGGCTTAAAAGTTTCGTTGGAACGATGATAAGTGAGCAGAGATTTCGCCATTTATATTCCAGGACGATTTGACAAATGTGGGTCGTGTTCGAAGATTTCGCGGCTGACCAACGCGAACCGATTCCACTATCAGCGATCGAACCAGCCAGTCGGTGTAACTGAAAACGAGGTATGGGAAAAACCGATCGCACACGACCATCGACCATGATACGATCAATCACGAGAGAACAGATTTTAATACCGTCCGGTTCGAGAATTAACTACTGAAATGTTAACCCGCTCGAATCGAATGTTGCAATCTTCAAAGTGAATTTTATGCCAGCGAAGAGATTCGTCGAAGCAGCATTTAGTCCATATCTCTCTTAACTTTAAAAACCTGGTTTCAAATATTTTACGAATTATCATACGACGTGCAAATTTAAATAATCGAGGTATTTCATATTCCTAAATTAATACGTTCATCAAAGGGCTCAAAATAACTCATTCATCTAATTTTTTGTGGTTTTTATCAAAGCGTGTAATCGATAAATTTATACGTAGGATACCCAAAGGGATCATTTTGGCATTACAACAGAGTTTAGGCAAGCATTTAATTCAATTAAGATTTAAATATTTTTAAACGTGTAAATGTCTAAGAGTCCCCAAGATAAAATTGCATTTGTAGACGAAGATAAAATTAAGGAACATTGTGCCTCTATCTGATGGATCGGTGAGAAAATTTATCACCTAATTTTCTGTGGCTTTTATCGGAACATGTAATCGTAAAATTTATACGTAGAATACCTAGAGGGTTCATTTTGGCACTAGAACAGAGTTTAGGCAAGCATTTAATTTAATTAAGATTTAAACATTTTTAAACGTGTAAATGTCTAAGAGTCCCCAAGATAAAATTGCATTTGTAGACGAAGATAAAATTAACGAATATTGTGCATCTGATGGATCAGCGAGAAAATTTATTAACCGGAAGACTCCATGAAAAAGATCGTAGATTCGGGGAATGACTGCGAAATGAAGCGTCGTCCATCGCGAAGGTTTAGTTCCAGCTACGGGACATTTATCCCAAGATACTCTAACTAAATCCGACATTGTCCTGGAAACTGCAGAGTTCTGGTGCACGCGACCAGTCCATGGACCGAGAGAGTAACCAAAGATGCAATTTCACGAGGAAATGACTATCGTGTCGTTTCTCCGTCTCTCGCGCAACCCTTGTTCTCTGTCTCACCGACACAGCCCCACGTCGACCACGCGAAACCCCTCAACCCCTTTATTTTCGAGGGACAGAGATCGTGTACGATTTATACGCAGGTCCTTCGAGGGATGTACAAACGACGTCATTTATTTAAACGCTCCGAAACGATTACTTGGCTCGAGTCCTTGGAACCTGGTTGCTTCCAAGGCATCAGTCTTCGTCCTACTCTATGGAAATACGTACTCGCGCGCAAGATAATGTAGTTACTCGCATTATGTACATTACAACTGACCTCTCCATCCGTTTTCCTGAGGATGCTTTACGTAAATCGTCGGTGGGATATTTATAGAAACTATCAAGATTTATCGAGACACAAATATTAAATATCTAAATGATAGATTTAGGGATGGTCACTGATTTAATTTAACGAATTTTGTTGGAAATTACATATTTAAATTATTTAGGATTTAGGAGTCGATGATTTTATTTAAATTTGAGGAATCCTGGGGGAAATCAGGGGATCGGTTTAATTGACGAGAAATAAATAAAAATACTCGAACAATTATATAGATAAATAACTAATTGCGTCGGTTGCATTGAAATGGAATAAGGGACGAAATATTTGGATAAAAAAATTGGTCGAATTCAATTTCGCGCGGTGCAAGATTGTGAAACTTCTTCATTGTCGAAATCCTATTTCAAATATTACTTATTCCGCAGAACTCGAGGCGTTCTCCGTGAATGTGCGCGAAAGTTTCCGAAAGTGCTAAAAGCGTACGATTTCCGTCGATATTAAATTTGGTGTCAGAGAAAAATTTGCCCCGGCCGAATCCGTGCCAAATTTCACACGGTTCCCGTGAATCTCGCGGAAGTCGGCTGCTTCGTGAAGCCGAATTTTAAAATCCGTTCACCTAAATACAATACGGAATAATTAATATTTTCGATAACTTGACAAATGTAACGTTATTTCTCTTGGAAAGAAATCTCCTAGCTTTTAACTTTTAATCTAACTTAACACTAAAATTTACGGAAATTTATTGCACATGTTTTCATTGAAATCTATCATGTTGACGACTAAATTAAAATATGGATTTTTAAAGATCTAGATATACATTGATATTATCAAATTAAATTTAATATAAATTGCTAACAAACAATATTTACGAGTTCTGTAACTTCGAGAATGTAATCTGAAGCACATCTATTAATAAGTTAAATTAATCAATGTTTAAAATTTAGTTCGTTCGTTGTAAAAAAATATATCACAGAATATTTCAATGATCCAAATTTTTATTCGAATAAGAAGTGTTTACCTCTCCATAGAACTTGCAGAACAACGAGTATTTTGTCTCGAAGATTAACTATATCTGCTTTAACTCTGCTGAAGAAAATAGTATTTTTATCGTTTGCGTAGCGATACGTAAAATTTATTGTCCACGTTTTACATTATCCAAGAAATGTCTTTTCTCGTTTTCCCCTCTGTGTTGACGCGTTTTCTCTCGGACAAGCTGATCCAGCGTAACGGATGAATCTTCCATCTGTCTTCTGCATTTTCGCAAAAAACACAACTGCCTACCACTCTGCTGTAGATTGGAGCCGGTTGACGTATCATCCGCAGGGACGTAGCCACGTCGGCTTAACACAAATTACCCCGAACGAACAACACGAAATTACAATCCGGAAGTCACTCTCGCGAGACGAAATCAATTGTAGCTTGCTTCGGTTGTGACCATAAATTCAAAGAGTCGCTCCGCCCTACTCGTTCATTAGCCAAGAAATTGTCATGGGTCGACGTAAATAACAATCCGTGCGGCTAGGGGCGCAAACTTTATTAACAAACTTCTGTCCATTAGCCAACATCCTTCAATCAAGAATTAAACCCGTATTCATAGTCACAAATTTGTCAAATCGTTTATTTTAGTGATAAATTCAATTAAGCTGTTCGTCACAATATTAATTTTTCTCAAAAATTGCTGTTCCATGTTTACATGAATTTGTCAAATTATAGAATGATATATTAGATACGTATATCGCTGGATCTATTTTCACATAATCAATGTGCACAAAAGAAAAAAAATTATAAAAATTATAATAGTTTTAGGAGAAATTCAATTACGTAAGCAGTTCAATAAATATTAAATTCTCTGAAAGATCGTTGTTCCACGTTTGCGTGAATTTGTCAAATTACAAAATGATGTAAAAGGTACGTATATTTTTGGATCTATTTTCATACAATTAATGTGTTGTATGAAAATTATAAAAGTTTCAGGAAAAAGAAAGCCGTACTGTACGGTATATTGTTGAGAATATACAATTACCATATAATGTTCTGCTAACTAATTGGCATACGTTTTTGCAACCGTGTTAAAGCAAGTGGAACTCGTTGAAATAAGTAAAACTTGTCAAAAAGCGTGTGCACCAGTGAATCGTGTAAAACGAAAGCCAGGTGTACTTTGAAATTTTTTATTTCGTCCTGCTATAATAAAGTTAGACTGGTCGCATTCGTCAGATTTGTAAAAACGTTTGCACTGGATGAGAGCTTTAACGACGAGGCAAAGAATTGCAAAACTGTGTATGACGTTCCGAAATGAAAATTGCCTCGACCATCGAAAATCGTTTCGCGCTTGATTGTCAACGTTCGTGTTGTATCGATGAATTTTCCATGCTCTAAAGAATATTTTATGGGTGTTTCCTGTCGTGGAAATGATTTTGGAAATAAATTTTATTAGAAAAGATTGCATGCAATCGATATTTGGTCGGAGTATAACAATTCTGGTCGAGTAACGTCGCGCATCGCAACGATTGGCACAGCCCTGAAACTTTCCTACTCAATTAAAAGTTATAAATGAGAGTGTTTCACCGTAAGTCCGCTTCCTCGGTCAGCGGACCATACAGATTGCGATCGAATGACTGAGGCAGCGGCCCGTGAAAGAGGCTAAAACTAGGCTAATTTAGCTCGTACACCGGCCACTCATTATTTCTTGTTCGCTCGGCAAAGTGCTTATTTAGAAGTCATCCTGATAGTTGCATGAAATAATGTTCCTGAATCTAATTACAACGAGACCATGCATTATACGAATTTACGGGCAACCATTTAACCCTTATCGCACATTTTTCACATCACGACCACTATAGTCCTGGATTATACACAAAATCATTCGAGATTCTGTGACTTTACACATTATATATTAATATTCTTTCTGCACTATTTGGAAAATAATATCATCGATGGATGATTCTCAGAAAAATGCAATTGGAATTTTAAAGAAATGTAAACAAACTTAAGAGACAGCCAGGTTTTCAAATAATAAAACGCAATTAAAACATCAATTATCAATTTTAATAGCACTAGATCATTCGTACACAAATTTGTTCGAGATTTCGTGACTTCTATTTATTTAACACGAAGAATATTCTTTATGCATTATTTAAAAAACGATATTATCGATGGATGATTCTCAGAAAAAAGGGAATTGGAATTTTAAATAAATGTAAACAAACTCAAGAGACAGTCAGGTATTCAAACAATAAAGCACAATTGAAACGTCAATTATCGATAGTAATAGTACTCGGTCATTCATACAGAAATTTATTCGAGATTCTATGACCTTCATTTATTTAACACGAAGAATATTCTTTATGCATTATTTAAAAAACGATATTATCGATGGATGATTCTCAGAAAAAAGGGAATTGGAATTTTAAAGAAATGTAAACAAACTCAAGAGACAGTCAGATATTCAAACTATAAAGCCAAATTGAAACGTCGATTATCAATAACGATAAACACTATAGTTTACTTCTTAAGAGATGTCCTCGACAAATGAAATATTTCAGTTATGTAGAAAATAACGGAATCTCTTATTCTGTTGGTCGAAATGAAAATTTCTGAAAAATTCGAAGCACCGTTCGCGCTGTGAATGATTTTAGAAAACATGGAAACAGGCAGAGGCGACGGTGTCGTAAAAGCACAGTAATTGTAACGCAATTTCACATTCTATTGCACGAAGAAAATTACAGAAAAATTCGAAACGCCATGAATCATCGAACGTGATCGAAGAATTAAGTGAAAAGCACAATTAACGAACGCATACTGTGCTTTAAGCTTTCATTACGTGTCCAATAATACCTTGCACGAAAGTAGAGTCGCGGAACGTAGTAAACTTCGAGCGAAACATGACTGTTTACGCGTGGTTACGCGCTCGTATTACTTGCACGGCTATCGTTCTATAAAGAGTCATTATCGACATTGTAAAAGTGGTTTAAGCACGGTCATACTTGTCGTTTAAATCACGCGAAATGATCTGATAACGCCTAAGTAATCGTGTTATTTCGCTCATTGCGGCACGAGCATTTAAGGAAAGATAACTTCAATTTAGAATATATTACAGCAACCTCTCGAGACTCGTTAATAAGATAAGCATTCACGCGAGGGAAACGTAGCAGACTAGTTCGTGCATTATTTTCACGTGTTTGCACCGGTTGTAATTTAACTATTGTTTTAATTAAATTTTCTCTAATATTTATTTACAGTGTACACACTACATATAATTATTAGAGGGGTTGTGTAAGCTAGAAATTAATAATTATGTAACTGAATCGTTGACTGTTATACATTCGACGTATTGTTCAAACTGTAAATATTGCTAACTAAGTCTCATTCATTTTTCAGTTTGTAAATTAAATGTAATATAATATTTGTAAGGTTCAGAATTTTAATAAAATATAACACCAAAAAAATAAGAATTTATATAAAACTGTAAACGCTTTTTAAGTTAGTATTCGTAAAATGTATATTAAAATTTAAATCAAGCTTCTTTTCCTACCAGTGTTCTGCGAATGTCTGACTGAGTTTTGGTTTGTACTACTGAAAATTCTAACTCTTCTAAAATAATACTGTGATTCACAAATGATTTAATCTGGAAAATGTTTTTTTTTTATATTTACGAATTATCTATACAAATTTATTTGAAATTCAAACCAAGATGTTTTTCCTACTAGTCTTGTGCGATCGTCTGACTATGTTTTGGTTCATACTACTGAAAATTCCAACTCTTCGAGGATAACGCCGTGACAGACAACTTTGTCCCGTCGTACTATTATTACTAGCGACGAAATTGGAAAAAATTAAAATACAATCAACGACGAGCTTAAAGGCCAAGGCTCTACTAAAATTGCTTGATAATTATTCCTCTTCATTACCATAGCAAAGGGACCCTGCGCGAAAGATAAAACTTTCTTGCGCAGTTTCTCGAAATAATCCAATCCGAAAGGGAAATGAATCGTTATTAACGCTTTGCGACACGCCATTACGAATTTTCAATTGGATAAAGAATGGAAACTTTGTAAGTAGAGAACTTGGAACATGTCGGAGAAAGTTGTAATAAAAGAAACGAATTACTCGAAGCAACGAAACGTCCAATCTCTTTTGACGAGGAGCGCGAAAGGAATTCGACGCTTTTTAAAAATAGTTCCATCCTTTTTATTACTTAATTATTTGGATATTTACGACACGGTAAAATATTCGTAGATCATAAAAAAGTGAAGAGTACATTATGGTTGCACAGTACATGTTTCGGTTCGCTGTCCCTCCATTGTTGCTCCAGTAGAATTTCATTATAAACATAATAGGATAAAAGCCTTTATTTAAATAATTCTCCAGGAAACGCTATAATGGAGCGTGTTCATACGTATGCAAATATGTTCTTGCCCTTTATAATCCAAGTTTAATAATGGACCGTTGGGTCTAACTAAAATAGAATAGAGGTTCTGTCTATTTCCTTCGGTTATCTTCTGTCTCCTACGAAGTTGTTGATTTCCGTGAAATATCATTTCGAAATTAATCGCGTTTTGTTTCATCAATATTCTTGTCGGTGATAGCATCTGATACCGAGGACACGGAAAATGGAAATGATACGTTTGTCGTACAAAGAGGTCTACTTTGCTACGAGTAAGTCTGGCTTAGTAAAATGCCTGACATTCCGAAGATGGATCCACGAAGAAACGTAATAAATTGGTCCAAGACGATCTAGACGCATTCGAACGAATTCGATCTCTTAGGGAAAAATGGCCTTGGTTTTGTCTCTGACGATATGCGATTTCACTCCAAATTGTCCGCCGAACTTTCCTTATCCTAATATTTTCGGTTCAAACTAAAGTACTTGCAGGTACATAAAGTTTGTACGTAGAAAAATAACTTTCAAAACAACACAATTATTATTTATTTATTATACGGTTAAAGTTCCAGTAGTGTACAAAAGAAAATAGAATAATATTGTTACAGTTGAGGGTAGAGAACAATGTATAATGTATAATATAGAAATACGTATAGAACAAAATAGAATTGATATCGAGAAGTATAATTTAATGGGAAATTTTAATGGGAATTATTTTAAAAATAATCTGTATATGGGCTGTTTCTTTAAAATGATGAACAGAAAAAATATTTATAAGAAGGTATATTGATCTTGAAATATTATAAATATAATTTCGTGTTTAAATTATAAAAAGAATTGAAGAATTATAATTTTACGAGAGTTCTTAATTCTCTGTTGAGATTTTCGTTCTATTGTTCTTTCGACATCGACTGCTTCTTTGGTCCAGCAGTTTGCTGTGACCAACACAGTATCGATCTCGTGGAAACAGAGAACTATTAGTATATATGTATATCTCGAACCACACTCCAGACGTGTTACTTGGATCCACTGGAGATAGCGAATGTGGGCGAAAGCCACAATCGTTGCCAAGTCCATTTCGTCGTGGATCGATCGCGGAAACCAGTGCCAGGATTCGCATCTCGTATGGCTGGACTGATTAACAAACAGTGCAAGCTAAATGCAGCAATCGAGTTGCGAGGTGATATCGTTAACACCGATCCATCGGATTTGTTCGCCACGATTGCGGTTTTAGTGACACGAAAAATGTCAAGGGCCGTTTAAGTGAAAATATCTACGAAACGTGGCTACTCAATGGCACGCGATCCAACAACCTTATTCTCGATCCTTGGAAATACTAGATCCACGAATTTTAGTAAAAAAAATATAATTTTTACTGTATGGCGATCCACACTTTCTATTTCCCGATTATTCAAACACAAATATTACTCTTCGACGTGAAGTCCATTACTGTAAGAAGTAAAATCTAAATTAAGTAGCCATTTATTTAGAAAGTAAATATATTTATTCCATTTTTGAAAATTAAATGGTTTAGAAGGGTTGATTTTTCAAAGTGAAACAGATTTTTTTAAGACAAGTGTTGAGAGGATTATTCTTTTATTGTTTGGATAGTTTGTATCCAAGTGCCAATTTGTTTATTTGTTCGACACATAGACTAGTGAAGTGTCTAAACAATATAGCGGAGACAATTTTTCAGTGATTACGAGTCCAATTCGACAATTGATTTTGTTCTTGCTACTCTTACTTGAGCGTCTGACTATGTTTTGGTTCACACTACTGAAAATTCTAACTCTTGCAAGAAAATTTTATTTCTTTATTTTTACGAACTATTTATAAAAACTTACGTTATTATTCTTAAAATATGTATTAAAATTTAAACCAAGATTTTTTTCCTACTAACCTTCCCCAAGCGTTTGACTATGTTTCGGTTTGTACTACTGAAAATTCCAACTTTTCTGGGATAATACTATGAGTGACGAACGCTACGGTCTGGAAAATGTTATTTCTTTAAACCAACTTTCTCTGTTCCCATTCTATTGCCACTAGTAGAAAAGTTGTCTTCTCGAAGCAAACTCTCAAGTTTACTAAGATATACTTTCTTCTCAATTTTTATACGCGATGCCCCTGATTTTAACTTACAATATCCCCTAAAATAATTAGTTAAACGCAGTCGGACCTCATATATCGTACACTTCAAAAACTGTTTCGTATCGAAGTTTTATCATTTATTCCAAAGACTAGAAGCTGTCGCGGTAGTTGGCGCGGGACACTACACGGCGAGGGAACTTAATTTCCAAGTTTTTAGGAAAAGTACTGTTCAACTTTTGCTCGTAAGCCGTTCTCATCAAGGTCTTCTTTGTCTTCGTCCCCGAAGAGTGTCGCAGCAGCGTTCATTCCGTCGCTTGTTTAACAGCTGAAAGCCGCTTCTGCTGGGTAATCAGGAATCACCATCGAGTCAAACGTCGGATGAGAGTTAAAACCTGCGAACGGGCAATGGCGAATCTTGAAAGTCAAATAATCAATTAATTAAGCTAGTTTGCGACGTTCTCTTGCCCGGCGCAAATAAGGGAAAACGTTGGGGATATTTAGCCAACGGGAACGTAACAACGGCGATATCGTTGGGAAATTTAACGTAAGAAAATGAGGAAATCCTGCTCCATGATTCTCGTTACGGAGAATACAAGCTTTCCTCCTTTTTCCCCCATTTTCTGTTCGTTCGTTTCATTCGTAACTGTGACTCCGTTGTTAGGGATCCTCGTTTCCTTTGATGCGAAAGTTAGACGTCTTTGCAGCGATACAAACTGTTCGTTGGTGAACACGGTTTTACCGTCGTTTCTTTTCGTTGCCTCTACTAAACGAACCACTCAGAAGTAAAAACCACGGTTCTGCGAGGAATTGAAAATGTGTATCTTTAATATACGGATCATTTGGATCCGGTTGTAGAACTTCTCTCCACCTTGGTATACTTCCTCGATATATTGTTTATTCCTTGCCTTTATTCAACGAATAAAGCTAAATAAATTGAGAAAGTGATCTGTGTATTTTTTAAATCATGGGATCTTGCAACCATCTATTTATTAATTGTATTTCAGTATTCCAGTACGTAGCAATAATTATAATAATAGCTATGGAATTATCAGTCGATACGGCTTATACCTTAAACTCAAAATTAAATCTACAAGGATAAAGATTATATGCTGATTAATTTTGTGTTCGATGTGTAAGCCGCGTAATAATAATTATTGTCATCCTTTTTACCGGAGCATCGGAATAATTCCTTCGTTATTGTATATCGATTGTAAGTAACGTTATTATGAGGATATTATTAATTTTCCTTCCATGCAATTATTGCAAGTGAAAACACAGTTTGTTTTTCATTAAATTTGAGAGTAAATAATTGTCAAGCTATTTGCAGTTGCAAATATTTCTGTAGACAATTAAAAAATACTTTCCCAGGTGTAAAACCACTGAGATACCAATGTCTATAGATTATTCAAAGTGACTGGGAGGTGTACATGTTTTGTTTGTGTTAATTATCGAGGAATAGTATGAGATACGTAACTACGCCTATGGATGTTTATATAGCGACCGTACTCAGGAAATTTGCAAATGCCGGAATATTTACGGGTATCTCTGTTAGTCCCGAAGCCAGATAAGACGCGTACAGGAGATATACGATGACAGGTCATAGTTATTTTACGTGCGCCCACAAGTGAAACGACCTGTTGGGTCCCCTAGATTGAGCCATTTTGTTTGCGTGACCGCAAGAGGTACTAATTTTAGCTGAAACCGCGAGTACTATGACCACGATTGATGATATTCCTTTCGCAATACGAATGGACACCGACTAACAAGTATTTAACCGTCGAATTATTTAGTCGTTACGTTCACTATAATTTTGTCCAACGAAGACGCGTTGGAAATTGGAAATTTTAGTTAAAAAATATGAAAAAGTAAAAAAGAAGCATGCGACGAACCGATGAAATAAAATAAATAATCAGAGTTATAGAATTTTCTCACCCTTCCCCCATAAATAAAAGAGTCCAATTTTCAGTAGAAATTTAAAAAAAATTTAAATAGTGATATAGTGTAACTATAATATGTCGGTGAAGTTAATAAACCAGTGAAAAGGGTTAGATGAAAATATGTGAACGTGATCTACGAATACAGATAGTGAAAGTGTTCCAATCGATACTAGTTTCTCTTACAGTGTAAACTAAATCGCTGTTAAATGGTTCGCGTACAGTCAATATTATTATTAATACCGACAAATATTGACTGTGTGCTAAAATCAATATTGAAGGAGGCATTATTATTAAATTTGGAGATTGACGGGATTTTTAAATATTTTGAAATCGGAGCTCTGGTACTGGGAAGTAGTTCAATACTGTAAATCGATACTTTGTTTCGAAAAACATAATAGTATCCTGTTCCCTTAAAAATGATGTCGCTATTGGTGATATCGTTTTTTCGTCTTTTTTACTATGGCAAACCTTTTAAATAAATCTAAACAAATTGTACATTACTGATTATAACAATTTGCTGAAACTGTAAGTAATATAAACATAGTGAACCGAATATTTAAAAGAATAATCCAAAGAAATGAGGGTTTTAATTTTTTTAACTATGTTCCATAACTTCGAAAAATCTGAAAAAATTACACATTAATAACCTAAACGAGACTCAGAAACAGTAAAAATATGAACGTGATCGCTTGATAACTTTAACATAAAATTGGCATTTTAGTATAAGTAATTTAGAAATTTATAAGTAGCACGTAAGTTCATAAATTCGTTACAAAGCAATACAGTAATGATTCTTAAAATGAGCATGTTCAACTTTCGAATAGCTTCTAGGGTTCATTTTAAGAATCATTACTGTATTTATAAAATTTATTTATATATAAATTTAATTCGAATCATTCGAATTAAATCGAAAACTTTGAAATTATTCCAAGCTATCTTACATCAAAACATAAGGGTAGTTAAAGTGTTAGTGTTAAATCTTGTTTTGCGTTGAGCAAATCCAAATTAAACAATCTAAAGGTCCGTTTCCTTCCATCGAACGAGCCCAGCGTTCATTGGCAGTTTATTAGCCGCAGAGGAAGCACGTTTTCGGTCGAACGTCGGTTCTCCCGTTATAATTTACGGCTAGAATTATCGAAATATAGGGTTATGGTAGCGGGTTGCAGGCGCGCGGGGCCACCTGTGGAAATATATTGCCACAGCAATTCTCGAGCGCATGTGTGACGACGAACGCGAGACTCGTTATTAACTCCTGGCTACGCGGTTTGGAAAAAGGCGAGTTTCCCTAATGAAATATTAACGACATGGAAGATACGGGTTTCCACGGGAGTTTAAGTTCGCGCAATAAACGATCCTTTTCTCCTCCAACTCCCGTCATCTTCCTTTATCGCGACCCATTTTGGCCGCTGGGTCGTTTCAGCGTTGATTTCAACAGCAATACACACACTGCCACACCGAAAAAAGTATAATAAATAAGTCATACAAAGTAGACAGAAGACATTGAAATTTATTTATGACGTAGAGCTCATGAATGCCTACAGAAATGTATTAAACAACATTTTCGTTCACCGCTAACCAAATTTATTAAAAATCAAAAACGAATTTTTAAGAAAAAAACGACAGGGTGTGCCTAAATTTTTCGACAAACAAAAAATTTCAAATCGTTCTGGAAAAATTATTTTCAGTTTCAGGGGTCAATTACAATCATTTTTAGTCAATAGACATATCCCCGAAATCCTACCCAGTTTCGAGAAAAAAATTCCTTACCGAAAATATAATGTCTGACCATACCGTTGACATGCTTCCCTGAAATTTCATGCAAATCTTTAAAGTGTCATAACTCCTGAACGGATTGGACGATTTTAATGTTTAAAAAAGCAAACTACGCGTATTTTGATGGAGAATATGTAGAAGTTGCGAAAATATTGGAAAAGTTGATCCTTGACACCACAAAATGAGAAAACCCCCATAAAAATGGTCCAATTTTCAAACGACCATAACTCCTACAATAGTGAATATATTTCAATGAAACTTTTTTCTGAAGTAGAGCTCATGGGTACCTACAAAAAAGTATTACACAACTTTTCTATAGGGCGTCAAACAAAATTACTAAAAATCAAAAACGAATTCTTAAGAAAAATCGACAGGGGGTAGATGCCTAAATTTTTCGACAAAATTAAAAATTTTCAAATCGTTCTAAAAAAATTATTTTCAGCTGCAGGGGTCAATTACAATCACTTTTGGTCATTAGAAATACCCCTGAATTCCTACGCACTTTCGAGAAAAAAATTCCTCACCGAGAACATAATTTCTGGTCAGAAATGTTTGCCCGAAATTTCATGCAAATCTTTAAAACATCATAACTCCTGAACGGATTGGACGATTTTAATGTTTAAAAAAGCAATCAACGCGTATTTTGATGGAGAATATGTAGAAATTGCAAAAATATTCGAAAAGTTGATCCTTGACACCACAAAATGATAAAAACCCCATAAAAATGGTCCAATTTTCAAACAGTCATAACTCTTACAATAGTGAATATATTTCAATAAAACTTTTTTCTGAAGTAGAGTTCATGGGTACCTACAAAAAAGTATTACACAACTTTTCTATAGGGCGCCAAACAAAATTTCTAAAAATCAAAAATGAATTTTTAATAAAAATCGACAGGGGGTAGGTGCCTAAATTTTTCGGCGAAAAAAAAAATTTTTAATTAATTCTAAAAAAATTATTTTCAGTTTTAGGGGTCAATTACAAGCATTTTTGGTCGTTAGACATACCACCGAATTCCTACGCATTTTCGAGAAAAAAATTCGAGTAGGTGGACAAATTTTGGGACGAAATTAAAAAGTTTAAAATCTTTCTAAAAAAATTATTTTTGGTTGTAGGAGTCAATTACGATCATTTTTTTCGGAACTGCATTTTGATCTAACCGTCAACGTGTGATGGGTTTCTATATAAATATGAAGAATTACTGCCCGTAAAGTTAGTGTTAAGATCAGTTTTATTAATTTTTCTTCTAAAGAAAAATTTAAAGTCTGACAGAAAACTGATACATGTACTTGTGAATCGCCTTGTTTATGTTTTCGTGGCCGTTTTTCCACGCGCAACGATGATTTTGCGATAAAATTGCCGTGGGAAAACATATCGGGAAATTGTTTTTGCGGGGTTTCTGCGCGACTCTGAGACGCCGCGACGTTCGCGAATGAAAAAGTGGTCCTGACATCGTCTGTTTGTCTGTTCCTACGGTTAACAGGTAGTCACAGATGTCGCGGGCACAATGGAACACGAACAGCTAGCAGTCCGTGCGCTCGTTTTGTTTATTTGTTTCGTTCGACCGCGTGCGTCAACTTATTTGTCTTCTTAGACGCCGGTCGAGGATGGTTTCGATCGAGAACACGCTTTGAAGGGTCGGTGACGTATCATAATAGAGAGAAACTTTTCTATTTTTCTCCGAGAACGACATTCGACGACCAAAGAGTAGAAAAATTAAATGGAAAAATGGAGAGAGGCAATTGCAAAGAAAAATACGTGACGTTAACTTCTCGTTTCACAGTATACGATTAATAATATCGTTGATAAACAAGGAATTTGCGAAAAATAATTGTATGCTCGAACACTTGTTTTTTTAGTTTATTAAAAAGTTTCATTATTTTATCGTCGTTTATTGTATCGTGGTACTGGGTCATTTTGTATCTATTTTTGGCACAATATAGGCATAAAGTTATCCTACGTGCTCCAAACCAGAAAATATCCAATACTGCTTTATATTTAGTCTCCCGCCAGTAGTTGAAACGAGTTCTGGGCAAGATGGTCGATATTTTCCAGTCAAAAACGAAGAAGAAAATTCACGATGGCGTACATCTGGTTTTCAAATTTCATAAAGTGGAACACGCTGCACGGTCTGTTGTGTATATCGATCGAAATCCACGACAGCATTTATTCACGAGCTGAGACAACCTTCTGGAAGCCATAACCATTAACGATTTAGAAATATTAAGTTTCAGAGCGAGTTTTTAAAAATAATCTAAATTATTTCTACGAACGAATTGATTGTAATTGATCGCCACTCTGGTCAAATATCGCTATTTTCTTTGTACGTGTATATGTCTTCGTCATTCTTTTTGTTTTTAAAATAAAATGAATTATTCTGTTTAAAAAATCTTCGTATCTTGATGAGAAAGCAAAGTAATATAAGATCAGTTACAGTACTGCATGTCCAGCTTGATGCCATCTAACTTTAGTTTAAAACATTTTTTTCGTACAGAAAATAACTTCTGAGTTATTTGAAATCGCCACGCTACGAGATTTACGGCTGCATATAATTTGGAATTACCATAAATTACAATTAACAACATCAAAACGAGGAAAATATATTTCGTAAATATTATACTCCCATACATGGTTATCTGTCTATACTTGTTTATTTTAATTTCTTCAATTTTAATTGTGTTTTTCCCCAAACTACTTAAAATTGTTTCTTGTTTCCCAAGTAATATTAACAAAAGAATTTTTGTTACAGGTGTAAGAAGAGGAACGATCAATTTACGAATCGGATTACTACCCAAAGCCAGCATGTAAATAATTGTGATCATCGTTAACGTGAGTACTTAAATATTAAATTTTCTATTAATCTCGAAATAGCCAACGTTTGGAATGTTATTTGAGGCCACTCAAATTTTAACTTGATCAATCAATTAAAATTTTCTTCAAATATGTTTTGCACACTCAATTTGCAAGAAAAGTTAATTTTCACCCCTCTAACGTAGAAACACAGTAGTAAAAAAAATACCTATTGAATATTTTTGGTTATTCTGCGATCCTATAATTTTTTTCAGTGGCTACTATTAATTTGTCAATTTTTGTACCTATCTCTAATTCCTCGATGATGTTTTGAATTTTTTGGTTAGATTTTGGCTAAGATCCGAACCTAGCAGCCCTTTTACAACAGTTGCAAGTAGTAAATTTGTATAACGAGTCTGCAACGATTGCCAAATGGGTTTCAATATAAATCTTTCAAGACTTATCTACGAGTTTTCCTCACTGAAATGTGTCGGTGCATCGTTGCAACAACGACATAGACGTTTAATAAATGCGATTTTTGATTCTCGTCGAAAGACAGTTTAAATTATCCATCGTCTCAGAAATTTTCTTTCGAAATCATTCTAAATTTTTAGATGTTACAATTAATTAATTTCCTAATTATAACGAAAGAAAATTTCTAAGACGACGAACAATTCGCAGCTACTGTATAATGACGTAACAAGGAATAATTCCAAATGGAAGTATATTCGTAGAATGTGCAAGCATTTCTGTGAAAAATATGCTTCAAAACTCGAGCAATTCGCGTCTGCAAAATACTGTTATAATTTGTTCATATCGAAAATTCAATTAGTCGTTGGTTCATAATGGGAATGAAAAATAACTAGTTCGGTGCGTACGCAATTTACGAAACTGTTTTCAGCAAAATTCCCCGAATGAGCTTCACGCGGATAATAGAATTCGACAACTAAATAACAATGACAAAAGATGCAAAAATTTCTCGAAATTATAACTAAAATCAGCTTAACGACGCGACCTTGAGTTTATTAAGCGTTCTTTGAATGTGGCTTTGGACATTTTCTGTTTAATTTATTGGCACGCTTTCGATAAATTATTCGGTCTCTAAATAAAGTTGTTTCGACTGTAAATATATCTGTAAAAAAAAATGATTAGTTTCTTACATATACAAACGATTTGTCGAGCATACTATTCTTACGTATTAATTAGACAGTAATTAAGTATTTCCGACTAAATTTCTACAGAGTATAAACCTCGTTTATTGTTTGAGAGCCTCGTTCGTTGCACTGTGTCGACAAATGAGGGGATGTTCGCTAAACAAGTATGGTTGGAGGTAGTAAATGGCATAGGCTGTGTAGAACTACATTGGATTGGTTATCTCTATCCAATAATCGAGGTTCTATTGTACTTTGGTTTCATTCGTCATCTATTATTCGAATAATATTGTGGCCCCCTCTGATTCGAAGCAACCGTGTTATCCACCGGGTGTTTCGTAACACGTGGAGCTTCAATGGTCAATTGATTTATTCATTTATTTACTTATTATAAATAGATATAAAATTCATTAGTACAGAATGAAGAATAATACCTAGCAATACAGAAAACACAACTGTAACACGAAATATACAAATTACAATATATTATAAACAAGATTCCCAAACGAGATTAATGACATAGAAAAATCAAGTTCCATACAATATTTATTAGTCGATAAACTTAAGAAAATTCAAAAACCTTTATTCTGTATATAATATTAATACCTTCCAAGTTTAATTAAGAGGGGCACATAATAACTTTCTTATCCGAATAAAATCACGTTTGTCAAATTATTACGATTCTGATCGTTCACTTTTAACGTAATGGTTACTCCGAAATGTTGAGAGGCCAGCAGAAAAGGTTTTATAAACAAATGCACAACGTTCGAAAGAACCATAGAAAATTCATGTAAATAGGGTTTCAGCTTAGCGTTCTGAACCGGAAGGCTTTAAGACGTTGCTAGTCGTTCCCGGAAGTCGCGGGACTAAGTTTGCGTGAACCTGACGGTGAGGAATCGCGACAGTGTGACGGATAGTACTGTAAATACTAACCAGAACTAACGAAGACACGGAAACGCAGAGCAGTTTCCATCTTCGAGCGTTCCATTCGACGGGAAAGTTTCCTCCTCGGTGCATTTTATTTCGCAGAACTCGCGATAAATTGACGCACCACGGGGTTCCTAGAGGGGGGCGTGGGGTGGGAGGAGGTGGACGAAATCACAGTCGAGTCGTAATTCACGCACTGGCTTTCGTGGCGATGCGATAACGAGAGCGCATTTTACAATTACATCGTCGCTCGTTTCTCTCCGCGTTGCGGCGCGATCGATCCGGACGTTCCTGTTCCACTTCAAGCGATTCGAATTAATGGAAATGACGCGACCTATATGTAAGCACTCGGAAAAATAATCGCGTGACTGCCAGATCGATGTTTTCGAGTGCAAATTTATAGAATCACGCGACTTTGATCAAGAAAACACAAATACTCGGTTACAGTGATGATTCGTAAAATGAACGACGCTCCGGGGCTTGGCGCGTTTATTTTTCGTACAACGGAGGCGATCGTGTTTCAAATATACCGCCAGTTGGAAAGTATAGACATGTTCAACTTACGAATCACCCGTTCATTTTACGAATCATTACTGCACGCGACTTGGAATAGTTCTGAAAATGTTCTGAATTTGAAATCGAGTAGAAGAAAGCAGTCTCTTTCTAAATTTCAAATTTTAGGCATACATCGAGCTGTTTCGAGATATATGGATGCTTGTATTTAAGACCGAGTTTGATTATTTTACAAAAGAAACGACTCAAAGAAAATTTACCTAAAGATTGCCTAAAATTGGTAGCTTCGAGACACTGTTTCGTTCGAGAATTCTAACAATCGTAAACATTGAAATCATTAAATAAGAGGATGAAGACCACTCTATAAAGACACACGAAGACCCTCGAATGCCAATTTCATGCATAGACATGCCAAAGTCTCAAATGCACCAAAGTATCATGCAGAAGTCGTAAGTTTTACTGCTCCCGCGATTGGTTTGCATATTGCTGGCCCGAAGCTAGACGACGGATGCAACAAAAACAGCTCCGCCTCGAGTCGCGCACGGTTATGCGTGTGTACAGTTTTTCCATGATTGAGAAAAAGCCCACGGGACTCGACACGGACGACATCGGACTCGTCGACTTCGATATCGACAACCTCGAACGTGTGAAATCCAATATCGTCGACCCCAAAATCATGGGATGCTCTGTGGACGTCTTGCAATCCTGGTGCACGACGCACACCTGCAAAGGACACCTGAAAGACGATGCTGACAAGATTGAAATTGCAGAATAGGATACAGGCCTGGAACCTGGAACCTGCACACATGACCAAGAAATAGTGGGATTCCCAGGGATTGAAAGCGTACTTGGGATTCTGGTGTTTCAAGAGTTTGGAAGCGTTTAGTAAGGTTTGTACAGTTCTAGATTTCTTGGGTGGCTTGGATCTACGGGTTCCATGGAATCCTTGGAATTTTATGAATGTCTGAAGATCCCTAGGACACGTTAAACCCTATGTGAATCGAGATTTAGTGCACAGAAATCTTACAATTGTCTGTCGACGTTGAAAGATATAACAGAATTTCGAGCTACTCGAATAATTTGGTATATCAAGTGATTCTAAACTGGAACTCGACTGATATAATTCAAATTTAGTGGGTTGGAATACTTTATAGATGTCGTTAATATACAGGGTGTATTGTCTAACCATTTTCATCCTCATTGTGTATTAATGCATCAGAAACTTCAAGGAAATGATTTTATAAGAATTATCTTCTACAGTGTTTTGTTAGGCTTAAATAGAAAAAAAATGTATTCAATATACTGTTTCCCAAATACGTCTTAATATCCACTGAACGATGAGTGTTTTCTTATAAAAAAAAATTGATATCACCTTGAAAACTATGAAAAGAAAAACAATTACAAAAAATTTAGTGTAGACATCTCAAAGCTCTTCTTGAACCATGTTATACTAAATGAAAAACATTTCTGATGGACCACTGATAACCGGAAAAAATTAAATTGATCAAATTACGTGGTCCACCCTGTCTATGAATGCAGGCAGGAGTAAATTTTGCTAGTTAAATAATTCTATCCTGTCAGTTAGAGAAAAATCGTTTTGAAAAAATTATTGTTGGTTGCGGGGGTCAATTACAATCATTTTTGGTGAATAGACATACCCCCGAAATCCTACGCACTTTCGAGAAAAAAATTCTTTACCGAAAATATATTGCCTGACTAGAAAGGAATGTTCTACTGAAATTTCATCCGTATCTTCAAAACATCATAACTCCTCAACGGATTGAAGGATTTTACTGTTTAAAAATGCAAACAACGCGTATTTTGGTGAAGAATATGTAGAAATTATAACAATATTGAAGAAGTGGTTCTTAGTCAAATAATTCTATCGTTTTAGAGAATCAATTCTCGATAAATGGACTTTAATGGCCCACTGATAACAAGAAAAAATTAACCTGATCAAATTACGCGGTCCACCCAATATAATATAAATAGGGAACTCGTGACAGTAAGAAACATGGCGACCATGACAATTGGAAAGTTCCATCACCGTTATTGGAAAACTTTGTATTTCACGGTGCTCTTGGTCCCAGTTTTCCACGCGTTCGTAATTCGAAATAGGTCCAGTCTCTTAACGCGTTCCTGGAATAAGAATCCTCCACCGTGAAGCCACCTCAATTTTCCAGCCGACCAACGGAGTTCCATCTTTGGAAATAAGATAACGCCCGGGGAACGCGACAGGCGAGGTAACACGGTATTCCTGCAATGTAATAATTCACCGGGCCGGTGGATATTGCATCTCAATCCGGCGACAATAAGTCGTCGAATTCGCCATGTGTAAGCGCGAGAAATTCCGCGCGGACGCGAGCATGCAGTACCGAAGTTCCGCGATCTTCCGATCAGTGATCACTCGCTATTCAAGCCTGTCCCCGTTCCCTGCGAACTCTACTTTTTTCTTATAATATCCAATTTCACTTCGCCTTCGAGGTCCATCCTTTTTTTTTCCACCCTTCGCTGGACACAATGAAAGTCCAGCTTCGAAGTTTCCCTCGGTTCGTTGAATTCCGTTTTCATAACTTTTACGCAGTCACGTCCAAAGAGACTGGATCCAACCGATGGTGCATTCCTTGAACGACGGTAGATCACGCCGAGGGCGTCGATGCAAAGACTTCTATCACAGATCGACAGATTCTAAATATTTAAAGCAACAAGTTTTCAGGGAAAAATATTCAGTAGAAAAGGTTTCGGTCTTAAGAGGGACAATTTCTTTTATTCGCGTTTTATTTGTCGAGAAAAATAAATTAAGAAAATAATTTTATTAACAGATTTAGAGGATTCCGACCTGTAAACAACGGCGATACAAAGCCTATACGTCGCTTCTTTATTAAAGAATATTTATTTATTTCGTACATGCTTCGTAGCAGAGATTATTAAAAAGCCAATCTGAGGATCGATAACTGCCAGTAACCGATCCAACCAATAAACTTCTATGAAACTCCGATACTCGATAGCTCTAATTTCATGCGCGGGAGTACATTGGCTCTGCATCGTATATTAAACGAAATTTACCACAGTTTTTTTACATTATTGCTTTTCGATTCTGTAATATCGCGTACAATATAAAATATTTCTTTTTTAAATTCATCTGATATAAAAAGAAACCGTTATTTATTTCGTGCAAGAAATGAATTATTCATTGCGTAATACCTGGATTAAATTCAAATTGGGAAATGTGTCGTTAAAATGATTTTATTTTCCTCCTCGAAGAATAATATCTCAAACTACTGTAAAAGGTTTGATTTTTAGAGATCGAACATTCGTACAATTCGCACAACTTTATCTAGTTCAAAAGTGAAAATTATTTTAACAAACGAATGAAAAAGGGGGGAACAGTGTGTAATTTACCGATTTCTAGTCTCGAAATCAAAGTCGAGGACAGAATCGCGGGGGGTATCTTTTTAATTTGGCGTTCAGCTATCGCGAAGTGTTCTTCTATCGCCGCGAGATCGAAGAACCACTCGATTTTTTTCACTTAATTCGACTATCTCGATCAACTCGAACGAACTGCAGATATTCTCGGCGCCTCTTCGTTCTCAGCCGGTTTAGACTCTTCTTTCTTATCTCCGATGGAATGCGACGACGGAAATCGAGCTTCGAACAAAGTTCACGTTATCGATCAGAATTTAATTTACAGCTCGCGCGAATTTGACGCTCGAAAAGCAGTAAATAACGAGACCAGTGCAAAGTTAGACCGATTCCAGACGAATTAATTATTGGGTCGTTCGTTAAACTCCGCTGATAAATCTCTTTCAAGCATTGCGTACAATTAATGGGATCATAACTTTAAAAAAGTCATTCTTATTTAATATTTAATTCTCGATACAACAGAGGAAAATTCTCTAATAGAAATGTAGCACAGATGATGCACTGGGACAACCTAATCTTTTACATGTAATTTATCTGTTATCTGAATTTTTTGATTTTGCTCTAACAAGGTTAAATTTTACATTGCATACATGATAATGTCTTTCACCTTTCGATAATTCTCTAAAAAAAAATCCAATGTATCTTGTTTCGTTCCTCAAGAGTGTCTTTTTGCGTTTTCCATAATAACCAAGACTGGTAAGAACTTAAATACGAGACCATCGAATGTAATAAGTAGACTGCAGATCTTTATGCAAATTCATGTTTTTATTAATAGAATTACTGAAATGTGTAAATATAATAATTCGTATCTTACGTATTTCTTATATTTTTGCATATTAAGTGCATTCTTTAGCTTCTTGAGGTTTAATAACGAGGATAAGGTAATTCTAGATTCCCGGAGATCCCAAAGTCCGTCCTCGAGAGCAATTGCTTCTGTCTGGGACGAAGATTAGGAAAATGTTCGTGGGCCAAGAGCAATGGATGGGATCAATCGAACGTCGAGTGAGATTTCCGGGCAGAGCTGACAAACGCCATTGTGACCGAGCAATAAATAACACTTCGAGTCAGAGACTGTATTCACGCCACTCAGGCTTGCTAATCAGTTGTTCATTGAATCGACGATACTTGATCGATCCTCTCCAAGTAACAATAGCACTTTGAAGGGATTCCGCATATGTAATGGATACTCCTCTGGAAACTCGTGTATACGAAACTCTGTGACCCGGTGTATCCAGACACATTGATTCCTCTCCATTCGTTTCGCCGATACCTTCCCTCCAACGAAATCGAGGTGTTTCGCTCGTAAACGCATCCCTCGCCTTTTCACTCTTCCGTCCCCCAATCGAGGCTCGCGCCGTTTGCTCGAGAATCCCAGCAGCCCCGATTTTCCTTTCTGTTCCCCGGCTCGTGCGATCACCGTACTCCATTAAACTTCCGGCGAACGTCTTTCCTTAGGATTCGTGCCCCATTGATTCTCCACGTACCGCGTGAACCTCGTGCGTACGAGATACCGGGGAGAACTTTCGATCGAAACGTCGTATATTTTTATTAAAGGTCGATGAAGAGTTCGCGTTAGTAACGGCGCGTGGCTCGAAACGTAATGGAGATACGTGGGAACGGAAGGAAATTGATAGTCGTCCCTGGTCGTTCTCCCGGAGACGCGAGTGTAACGAGTTCCAGGTCGAGGAGAAGAAATGTGATACAGGAATTTTTCAAATAATTTTAACGGGGAACTATGTTAAGGGGACGAGAGAACATTATTAGTATTATTCCTTGAATCAAATTTTCTGGATACTTTTAACGAAACAAATTTATTATGTCAATATTTGATATTCATAAGCCTCTGCGGTGGCTTGTTTCTTGGTAGAAGAAGCGACATTTAATGATTGATCGAGGAATGTATGTATCGATCGAACACTTGTGAGAAAGATAAAGAGCGTAGCCCTCTGGTGGCAAGCGCGAGAGATTAACATCGTAATAGATAGTCGAAAGTGGGATTTCACGCGACGAAAATTAAAAATTTCGAAAGTTCATGGCATCTCGAACATTGAAATACTCTTCTCTTCTATTTACGTGTATTATTATTAAACTAAATTGAATTGAAATTTTATTTCGTAGGTTGTATTTTTTATTGAACGTTGAGTTAGAGTTTTATGACATTTTTTGCTAACAAATATTACAATTTTTCTCTCTAGAATAATGCATAATATAAAATGCTCGAGAGACATACGAGTCTTACCAATTCACAAATACTAATCACTTCACCCATCCTACGATATCTTCCAACAATCGTCTATCCACAAGTTAATTTTAAAGCATTCCGACGATATTAGATCATCGAAGGAACCACCAACAAGTCGTGTAGAGTCCAATAGGCCGCAATAACGGCCCCCGACACCTGTAACAACGCTTATTGGCTGCCATTAGCGTGATAATAAATTTTACGGGCCGCAGGATCTATAATGTGCACGCGCGTAAACACCAGAACGCGGCGCCAAGCGATTTTCTAGAGGCGGAAAGTTTAAACGGGCGCTAGAAAGATTCATCGAACGGGTTCGAAGAAAACGACCGAGCACGCGTAACGACGCACTAAAGATGATTCCATGATAAATCGGGTATAAAACGTACCGATGGAATAAACCGAATTTATTTGGACGGGTTCGTCGCAACCACGGCCGAGGCGCAATCGTTCCTAGTATCCTATAAACCCGGTGGAAACAAGGTAATCCTAACGCAAATAACGTTACCGTAAAATATCAAATAAAACTGGCACCGACAGTGTTTAAGCGACGCGACAAAACCGGCGAAACATGTCGGGGAGTGGAAGATTGAGCAAGGTGGGTGGAAGTGTCGCTCTATAAGCGAAAATGAGCGTCATTCGATTACGGAAATTGCGAAACAACGGGAAACTAAGAGGGTTCGTGATCGATGGAACATGGTTACTCCATAGAAACTGCAGTCGAAGAATTGAAAACGTAGATTGCTTCGGTGCTGAAAATTTTATAAATAAACTGCGGATTTTTGTTAATAGAATTAATGAAATGGGAGCTTTTTAGAGGGTTGTCTCAACACCTAAATATAATACATCGTATCCTACTTTAAGTATCTCTTATATTTTTGTATATTAAGTGTATTCTACAGTTTTTTGAGAATTAAAATATTCCATAAATGCATAAACATATGCAGTTTAGTTATAACTTTGGATAGATACTCTTAAAAGAATTTTGAAGAACACTTTATGACTGATTCAACTCCCTGAATCATATCGTTGTCAACGTTAATAATTTTAAAGGATTATTTGATTTTTCTATTTTATTTGCATGTTCTAGACATAACCTTGGCTTCGTTAAAAAGTTAATAACAAAATTAAATTAAAATATTTCATATCCTTCAAGGAAAAATTATTTTCAGTTGCGGAGGTCAATTACAACCATTTTTGGTCAATAGACATATCCCCGAAATCGTACCCACTTTCGAGAAAAAAATTCTAGTAGGTGTGAAATTTTTCGGCGAAAAAAAAATTTAAAATCGTTCTAAAAAAATTATTTTCGGTTGCGAGGGTCAAATACAACCATTTTTGGTGAATAGACATACCCCCGAAATCCTACCCAGTTTCGAGAAAAAAATTCCTTACCGAAAATATAATGTCTGACCATACTATTGATATGTTCTCCTGAAATTTCATGCAAATCTTTAAAATGTCATAACTCCTGAACGGATTGGACGATTTCAATGTTTAAAAAAGCAATCAACGCGTCTTTTAGTGAAGAATATGTAGACATTGCAAAAATATTCGAAAAGTTGATCCTTGACACCACAAAATGAAAAAAACCTCATAAAAATACTCCAATTTTCAAACAGTCATAACTCCTACAATTGTGATTATATTTCAGTGGGACTTTTTTCTGAAGTAGAGCTCATAGGTACCTACAAAAAAGTATTAGACAACTTTTCTGTAGAGCGTCAAATAAAATTACTAAAAATCAAAAACGATTTCTTAAGAAAAATCGACAGGGGGTAGATGCCTAAATTTTTCGACGAAAACGAAAATTTTTGAATCGTTCTAAAAAAATTATTTTCAGTTGCAGGGGTCAATTACAATCATTTTTGGTCATTAGACATACCCCCGAATTCCTACGCACTTTCGAGAAAAAAATTCCTCACCGAGAACATAATTTTTGGTCAGAAATGTTTGCCCGAAATTTCATGCAAATCTTTAAAATGTCATAACTCCTGAACGGATTGGACGATTTTAATGTTTAAAAAAGCAAACTACGCGTATTTTGATGGAGAATATGTAGAAATTGCAAAAATATTCGAAAAGTTGATCCTTAACACTGCAAAATGTGAAAAACCCCATAAAAATGCTCCAATTTTCAAACAGCCATAACTTCTACAATAATGAATATATTCCAATGAAACTTTTTTCTGAAATAGAGCTCATGAGTACATACAAAAAAGTATTACACAACTTTTCTATTGGGCGTCAAACAAAATTACTAAAAATGAAAAACGAATTTTTAAGAAAAATCGACAGGGGGTAGGTGCCTAAATTTTTCGACGAACATGAAAAGTTTCGAATCGTTCTAAAAAAATTATTTTCGGTTGCAGGAGTCAATTACAATCATTTTTGGTCAATATACATACCCCAGAAATCCTACGCACTTTCGAGAAAAAAATTCAATACTGAAAGTATAATGTCTAACCGTAACTGTCTGGTTACCCTGAAAAAAAAGATTTCAAATCGTTCTGGAAAAAATATTTTTGTTTGCGTAGGTCAATTACGATCATTTTTGGTAAATACACATACCCTCGAAATCCTATGTATTTTCGAGAAAAAAATTCTTTATTGTGTGACCGGAAATATTTCTACTACTTTTTAACGAAGCCCCAGTCAACAAATTAGTATCCTTAATTTTCGTCTTATTTTGTCCTCAAGAATCTTCCATTAAAATTTTTTCCAGGGATAGCCGAACACCCTGTGTATATCTTATCGAGTTACGCAAATTTTTCCATAGAAGAATACATGGTAGGTTTGAAGATCTAGAAAAGAATATAATCTTGGTGTTGACACGATTTCGACACTCCCTGAATCGATCAAATGCAGAAAAACGAAACGAATTATTAAATTAAACTAGAAGAAATTTAAAAACTCAAAAATTTACGAAACGTATCGCTGGTATTGTAAAAAATTCCCCAATTTTTTGAACATCGTAACAATTAAAATCGAAGATCTCGCAAAACTTGTGAATCTATAATATCTTTTGATGAAACGAGACAAATTGAGGGAACTGGAGGGAAGTCGAAGCATTTTATTTATCTGGATTTTGCTAATTGCAGTGACCGGTTCGCGCTTCCGCCTTTTTAGGTCCTCGAAATTCACACGCGCTGGTAAATATTGACGGATACAAAGATTTCGGTGTGTGCGGTTTTGGATAACCAATGGACACACGAGGGCCGATAGTCGTCGACGATAATCACGGTAATGGGATTGCAAGCGCCGTTCCTGCAGCCGAAAGGCAGTCGCAGTGAAAATTTATTATGCACACGAACCGACGTACGTGCGAACCAGAAACGCGTATGTATACGTCAGTCGCCAGCGACGCCGGACTCAATTAATGCCACGCTAATTGGTGCGGTGGTCATTGCAGTCCACCTGGTAATTTCATTTTCCCGATGGTCCGCTCCCCCGGATCATTTTTGTGACAAGCAAGATCCGATCAGCCACAAAAGAATACCCTTTGATTGAGGCGGACGAGAGTTATTCGATCCGATTAGAATCGTCTAGACGAAACAAGTACACCTCTCAAAATTTATAAAAGTCTCAAAATTTATCAACCATAACATTCTGCTATATCGTTTTGGTAGTACCAAATATAATATTGTAGACAAAAATATATCTTAATACTTATAAAGTTAACAATTTTTATGAAAACAAATACACCATGGCACACAAAAGTCTACAATCTATCAATTCTAATATTTTACTATATCATTTTGGTAGCACGAAATATAATATTGCAGGTACAAATATTTCAACTTTAATTCAAAATAATAAGTATGTAAAGTTTGGGTTAGTTAATTTTTGTATCAGTTAACAATTTTGGATACATTTTGTATAAGACGTAAGATTATTGAACGATTCATTTCATGAGCAAATTGAATTTTCATTATTAATATACAAAGATTAAATATTGTAAATTGGAATAAATGTAATTCTATTCTTGAAACTTAATATTATTATACTTCTTAACTAAAATATTTGTAAATTATAATATTCAATATTTGTAATGTTATAATATTTGTAAATATAATTGGAAAATTATATTACCTCATTTAAACGCAACAGTGAGCTGCTGAATATTTAAAATTGATATTTTCAGGGAAAACCGAGATAACGTCTGAGTACCACGGTACGTTTTCCATTTTATCAACTATTTTGTGGATAAAGGGACAAAACTGTGCGGAATTTCAAACCGAAAAATGTAAAACGCGCGATAAATCAACCATATTTCAAGGTTTCTGACTTCTCGGTTTCCCTCGTGCGACGATAAATATTTTATTTTCTCGAGTTTCTGCAGTTTATGCGAAACTGTCTTTTCGCCAGCGATCTCTGCCTACTTACGCGATAACGCATCATTGGTTCAGAATCGCAGTATCGAGGTTGTAAGCTTTCCCCTGCTGAATATCTGGAACGTAAAAACCAGAACGGTGAAGAGTCTTTCTGAAAAATTCGAAAAATAATTCCGACTTCGTCGATTTAATCATTTACCTTGAAAATCTATTCTACGTATTTCTTTTCCGCGTACAGCGATATGAAATTTAGAAAAGCTTTATATCGAATTTGACGCTAATTTTTATCACATTTTTATTGACAAATAAACGACGAGAGAGCCAATAATTGATGAAACAAGCACGTTTCGTCAGAATGTATATTGCACAAAAAGAGTCTCTACGTGCAACGAGCCTTTTATCGTCCAATATTTTTGTCGGTTCAAAGCAGATCGTACAAACAGAGGGGAAGCGACTGGAACGGTGTACTTGTTGCGCGAGTTTCGCCCGGTAAAATAATCGGGCGAAGAGTTTATGAATTAATTCCGCGTTACTTGAATCCTGTTTTGTATCGCGGACGTAGCGGGCTTGAAAACGTCTGCGGGGGAACGATGAAAAACAAGATGGAGCCACGAATCAAGGTATTATCTGGCTTAGAACCAAACGGAAAGCAAGGATACAAGAATCGAAAAGATGGAGAGCACGGCCGAGAGGGCTTTCGTGGCTTTAGAAAAAGATAATGTCGAGCTTTTCACATAATCCTGGAGACGATACTTCGCGATATCTAAGACGTGATCTGTTCGAACGAGTTCGACGAAATTAGTGGGGCTTCGCTGATCCGTAACAATCTCGCTTGATCCGATTTCTCGATCGGCGGACTCGATAAGACGAAAGCGGAAAAATAAAATTGATAAACAAATAGAATAGCGATCGGAAATTGCGTTTGGCAGCAGAACGGCCCCGGATATTGTATAAAAAGTAGAAAGAATAAACGTTATAATGGAAATCGATTTTTCGCCACAGAGATGGAACGTTGGATGATCTTGGTAACCATTGAGGGTTACTCCTATGCTCGATGCACGCAAAATGGCTGTCGTTTCGGGCACTATTCTGAAGAAAATACTCACAGTTCTCTGTGGAAAATTATTCACGTAATGTTTTTAAAATTGCAGTGAACCCTGGAAATCGAAAATGTTGTCAGGCTTGATTTTAGTTTCAATATCCAAGCTGAAAACAAACAAGACATTGTCTTTGAGTGATCAGAGTTGACTCTAAATTTCAATAAATAACATAGTGTCTTCTTAGGATTCATAGTTTTCTCTGAAAAATTATTCATACAATGTGAAATATTTCTAAAATTGCAGTTAATCCTGAAAATCGAAACTGTTGTAAAGCTTGATTTTAGTTTCAATATCCAAGTTAAAAACAAACAAGACATTGTCTTTGAGTGATTATAGTTGACTCTAAATTTCAATAAATAACATAGTGTCTTCTTAGAGCTCATAATTTTCCCTGAAAAATTTTTCATACAATGTGAAATAATTTTAAAATTGCAGTTAATCCTGAAAATCGAAACTGTTGTAAAGCTTGATTTTAGTTTCAATATCTAAGTTAAAAACAAACAAGACATTGTCTTTGAGTGATTATAGTCGATTCTAAATTTCAATAAATAACATAGTGTCTTCTTAAAGCTCATAATTTTCCCTGAAAAATTTTTCATACAATGTGAAATAATTTTAAAATTGCAGTTAATCCTGAAAATCGAAACTGTTGTAAAGCTTGATTTTAGTTTCAATATCCAAGTTAAAAACAAACAAGACATTGTCTTTGAGTGATTATAGTCGATTCTAAATTTCAATAAATAACATAGTGTCTTCTTAGAGCTCATAGTTTTCTCTGAAAAATTATTCGCACAATGTGAAATATTTTTAAAATTGCAGTTAATCCTGAAAATCGAAACTGTTGTGAAGCTTGATTTTAGTTTCAATATCCAAACTGAAAACAAACAAGACATTGTCTTTGAGTGATCAGAGTTGATTCTAAATTTCAATAAATAACATAGTGTCTTCTTAGGGTTCATAGTTTTCTCTGAAAAATTATTCGCACAATGTGAAATATTTTTAAAATTGCAGTTAATCCTGAAAATCGAAACTGTTGTGAAGCTTGATGTTAGTTTCAATATCCAAGTTAAAAACAAACAAGATATCGTCTTTCAATTTCTATTTTTTAATAAATAAGACTAAGTAGTTTTTTATTGCTCGAGTTGTTTATTTTTCAATCGTTTGAATTTCGTTACAGCTGTCCACGCTCTTTTAATTCCAGCAAATCTGTTTACAGCACCGAGTTTGCAATTTTAGCCGCGTGTATTTCCAACGATGGAAGCACAATTTCGCGTGTCTTGTCCGAATTGTTATACGAGCAATTGAATTTTACAATTGCCAATGCGAAAATAAACATAACGAGTTCGCGCGTAGCCCGTCGAATTAGCGAAAACGAGAACGATTAAAATACTAACAGGGGAACGGGGGAGGAAAGAGTTTTTTTTTAAATTGACGCTCGGTTAAAGTATTTCTCGATCGGTCGGCGATTATTTTTCATTTCAAAGTGTGTCGTGGAAATAAAAAAAAAAAGGAGAATCGAACGGAAATCCTGCGGCGGTATTATGGAAGCCGCGAAGAGTTTTATCGGAAGAAGAAAACTTCTATAAAATGGGATCTGAAAAGCCGGCGGGTGAAAAAGTGTGATCAGCTGAACAGAGAGCGTACAATAAAAAAAACATTTTAATCTCTAAATGGATGCCGCAAACTTTTCCTGATAATCGAAAATTAAACTTTTGGAGTGGTTCAATTATAAGAATTAAATACGCGAGCATACTATAACGGGATTTAAATTGAATCATTTTATAGTTAAATCGAATCACCAGATTTGATTAAACTGTGTTACGTGAAGGTTTTCGTTATTTACGTATTCTTAAAATTGTAATTACGCGTCCAGTCTAAATGATGATCATTAAACTATTTGCATATATAGGAAACTTGCATAAATTCTAACTTCCTAAATTTTAATAATTTTGTTTTATTATTAAACATTTGAAACCATACATACAGATTTATTGTAATTTACATTCTTTGAGGAAGAAGAAGATAATTTTACAAGCCTTTATGTTGGATTTGTAAATAAACAGATTAATCTTCTCCGATTGTATTTATATTTCATATTAATTATTCGTAATTTATAAGAAAAATTGTTTTAGGTAATTAAAAGGGTTATAATAGTCTTAAGTGTGTGAAACACTTATTTCGATAGATTTTAATGATTTATGTGATTAATGTGCCTAACATACTCTTGTACTTCAAGCGATAAATTGTGATAATTTTCTATTAATTAAATTGAAAGTTAACAAAAGATCTTCATGGGCCAAAGTGTTCCAGGGTTTAAAATACTCCGCCATCTTAGATTTGAAACATATTTTTAATTAAATATCGTCTATTACCGACATTCCCTTTAATTATACAAATGGTTTCCAACTAACACGGTACAGTAGAATAAATTGTGAAAACTATTCTACCAATGTCTATCGATCCTATTAAAATTCATTTCCTACGACGTTTCGACTTGGAAATTAATTTTTCTAAACCATATTCGTATCGTTAATAGAGACGAAGATATTCCGTCCGAACGAGGACAAAATTCTAGAGTCGTAATATTTAAAATTATTCGACATTTTAGTTGCAATTAATCGCGCCGAAATTAAAGTTGTGCATCGATAGAATTCTTGAGTTAGAAACTGAGGTGTTATTAATAAAGTGGGTCGTTCGGGGGCATTTTATGCGAACGATAGGATAAGATTATGGGTGGAAGAGTTCTGTCAGGTGCTGAAATGTCGTGGACGATTTGATAAAACGCTCAAAGACGTTCATAACCGCTGAAATCCTTCTCCCTCGTTACGCATGGTTCTTGGGAAATCGACTCAAAGCTTGATCCGGTTGGCCGTATCTACGCAAGGTTACTTGCACTTGGATGTAATCGGGAAAGTCGGAGCCTGGCAGGCTGCCAAATCGTTTCGACGTTGCCTTCTTCCACCCTGGTGATATTTCAATTCCCAGTATACTTATCCCGCAGAACGGAGGCAGCAAAGAAGATAGAGACCGGAAGAGCGCATAGAAGCGTCGTTGATTCTTCGTTCCAGACTCTGGCGGGCTTGTACTTTCGACTTCTCGAGGCATTCGTAAAAGCTGCCAGAGGGAGCGGGAGAAAAGGGTTCCTGGACGAGGGGGCGTGGGAGGAATAGGAGAGGAGAAGCTCTGGCAACGACGAAGCTTGCCACTAAAGTTTCAAAGACCCAGAAACTGTTCTTATTTATCTCCTTATTCTATTTATCGCGTCTTGCGTTATAATTCGTCGTGTTAGTAAATAGTCGCTGGGGATCCGGTCGAATACAGTGGGCGTCAGTTTATAGATCGCGACGTCGAGCGATCGATAGAAATTTCGAACCGAATTTAAAAAAAAATTTATTTCGATCGTCTTACGACGAAGCAGAAAGTCAATTTGTCGATCTCTTTTCCACTTCCAACTGCTATTATCGCGTTTAGTATGTGTGTAGTTAGGAATGGACATGCAGTACGTGTCCTAGAAAGCCATAAGCCCTTTTGAGGCGAAGCTGTCTTGACTTATACATGAACTAGAAATTCCCCAGAGAGAGAACTGTCTTGACCCAGATATAGGTTAACGGATAGCGGACATGTTGATTCTGATAACTCCTTTAGAGAAATTCTTGACTACACGAACGGGAGCGTTTGGGAAATATTAGGCTCGGGATGTTATCTAAGCTTCGTTGAAACTCTTCGAAAAAAGTTCTGGAGGGAAATAAAAATCATTTTAACATTTTATCTATTGAATTAGAAAGAATTTTCATATTTTTATTTTATTTTAGCGAAACGTTGTACAAATCATACGGTATCTAAAATAGCCACTCCATGTAAGAATAAAATTGAATGTTTTTAAATCTGACTGTTAAGAAACAATTCTAAGTTGGCGCCATTGATTCGATTATCAGGTCGCACCACGAGGAGATTGCTACCAGCGGGGATCCAAAGAGAGATAGATGGAACCAAAGATCTATCGGCCTTCCTTTCTTATAAACTAAAGAGATCGAAGGAATTCAAATTATAGCAATATGTTATGAGACTTTGAGATATAACATGGAAATAAAAATCTAATTCCAACCAGTATCGTCAAAGTTCAAGAAATATAGAAACAAGAATGGTACATGAGTCAAGACAATATTTCAATATCTATCAAGACAGTCGTATCAACTAAACGCCAGCAGTGGTCATCAGTGGTCAGCAAGGACCAGTAGTGGTCACCAGTAGTAGTCACCAGTACTCACCAGTGGTCAGTAGTCCACTAGTCCACTCATGGCTTCGTGCCACACTGTCGACCATCGAAGGCCATAAACTGACCACTGTCATGACCACAAATGACCATTTAACCCCATGCACAAAGTGGCAGGTTAAAATCTTTCTACAAGGATCCTCTTCAAATTTGATACATGATTTTTGTCAAAACTGACGCATTTTATATTATAGAACACATATGATTTGGATGTTAAACATGTTTTTTAATGAACACAATAAGAAATTTATTATATTCTATTACAGCTTTGATCGACCTGTATGTTTAACTTTCGTATCATGCGTATCACGCAACGTAAGATTGGCGATGAACATTCTACATAGACGTTAACATTCCAGTCGATTCTAAATACGCAGTCGTGCAACTGCGAAACGAAGGGATTAACATCCTAAAGCAGTGGTCAAAGTTAAACGAATGCTTTCTATTATATTATTCAAGCCCCGACGCTCGAACGTGGGGCCTTTAACGGCGACGAAGGGCTTCGCGGATGAAATAGTTGGTTTCGCAAGCTGCATTCCTGCTCCGAAACCACCAACAGCACGAACGTCGGAAACTGTACGAAACGAAGAATAATTTCGTTCCCCCGTCGTTCATCCTTTAACCCAAAAATTAGTCCGTTAAACAGCGTCAAAAGCCGCGGTTCCGCGGAAGGGCGTGCCTGCGGCCCTCCGCTTCGAACTCGTGATATAATTCTCACGTAAAATTGCTCGCAATTTGCGTGGTCGTTGCGCCCCGTGCTCGATACATAATTTGAAGTTCTGACCGTGGTGGACGTTCCCGCGAAAATGCGCCGCGGTCAGCGCGCCCCGAAGAGCGAAATTTGCGTTTTACCTACATACACGACAGACCGAAACGCGCTGAATTCGAACGCTCATATCTTGACCGCTCACGTAGACACCGGGATAGCCCATTAAGGAGAAGCTGTCTCCCTCTATGGACGCAAATTGCCGACCTGATGATTACAGGCCGTCTACCGGTGGAAACCCTACGTCCCTTAGAACCGGTGAATCGGTTTCGCGGGATCTGGTTTGGACGTGGCGTGTAAAGACGTGCTTCTGGAGTGAACGACGTGTGCCACGTTGCCCCTAGTTATCCGAAATCAATGGTAATTAGTAGCCCCTGGAACTGTGCGGCGCCAGGACGCGCGGCTGTTCGAAATGGCGTCGATTCCATAGCTACTTCCGCTGAAAATTCTCAAGTCACGATCGATGCATTACATTTTGGACTCGATGGGGTTGTGGAAAAAGGAAAGGGACGATCGGTTAGGTTCAAGTCAAAGTGGTAAGAATAAATAATTTGGCAAATTGCGAACATTTCTAGATACTTGGATCAAATTTTGTTTATTTTTAATAGATAAATTTCTATTTTCACGCTTGAGGATGTATTCTAGTCTAGAGTTGCGTTTTTTGGGGGATTTTAACAGAATTTTTTATGAAAAAAGTATATGTTTCTTAATTTCTACATTTTGCATATGAATTTATTTATGTTTTAGAAATGTTTACAATTTTTTTCGAGTGGAAATAATCAAGATCGACGGAACTATATGTCACTAAACGTGGTTCGTTTGATAAAAGTGTCCTGCTGGCTGACACGATTTAGATCATTCTACTTATTTGAAATGGGAAAAATTAAAAGAATTCTAGACTGATAGATACACTTTTTTAAATAAATAACAAAAGGGTTCCGTATTGCTTGGTCTAGGAGATGCATGAATATTCTTTTCCTCGTTTTTTTATTACGGGGTGACTTGTTAGATGTTGATTGACTCTGTTAACACCACCCATAGAGTTATTGTAATCATTGACCACTTCTGGAATGTTTCTTGCTTCAATTCTATCAACCCCATCGATAGAGTTCTTATCATCTTTAACCACTATTGACATTTTTTTCGTTTCAACTCTATCAACACTATCCATAGAGTTCTTATAATCTTTGACCACTTTTGGAATGTTTCTTGCTTTAACTCTATCAACACCATCGATAGAGTTCTTGTCATCTTTGACCACTATTGACATTTTTTTCGTTTCAACTCTATCAACACTATCCATAGAGTTCTTATAATCTTTGACCACTTTTGGAATGTTTCTTGCTTCAACTCTATCAACACCATCGATAGAGTTCTTGTCATCTTTGACCACTATTGACATTTTTTTCGTTTCAACTCTATCAACACTCTCCATAGAGTTCTTATAATCTCTGACCACTATTGAAATTTTATTCGTTTCAACTCTATCAACACTCTCCATAGAGTTCTTATAATCTCTGACCACTATTGAAATTTTATTCGCTTCAACTTTGTCAACACCATGGATAGAGTTTCTTGCTTCGTTCCTTCTATATCGAGCCTTATTATTTCCATCACATTTTAATAGAAATTAACAATAGACGAATAAATGGAATTAGGAAACTAAGAAAAATGTATCCCATACGACTTCGAAGGGGGAATCTAACGACACGCGAGGCCATAAATTGACGCGTACGTGGAATATCCATCTTCCTTTCCTGGATGCTAGTGCACTTTCATCAGACGTAACAGTCGTCTGTTAGCAACGTTTCACGTTTCGCGTAAGACTCGGCGGGGAAACGTGCACGTCGGGAATGATTCTTCAGGCACGAATTCTCTGCGGTGTGCTCGAGTTCTCGAGTTGACGTCCGCAAATAGAGGGAGACCCTTGAAGGAAGATAAACGGTTGAAGGCGAGTGGCAAAGAGAAAAGTAAGGATTGCCAAGCTGTTCGGACAGCCTTCGTCGAATTGTTCCGCGACAAAGAGGCCACGGTGTAAGTTAACACCGTGAAAGGACCGGACGTGGTTTCGATAAAAATTTTAACGACAGCCGTTTCTCCTCTGGACCGGTGTAATTCACCGGGACAAACGGTCGAGGAGCGTAAAATTTTACGTACGTAGCTGTGCAATCAATTTTATAGCGCGACGTGGACGGATGTGTTGGACAATTGTAAGAAACGCTGGATGGACGTTACGTATGAATTTAATAATGACCGAGCGAGGAACGCAAAATCGGATTACGATTTAATCTTATCGGGCCTGGAATTTCCGACGCGGTTTTCGACCGGGTTCGCCGATTAATTGTGTTTTCAAACGAAGTTTCGATAATTATCGTAGCATCAGAGGAATAAACAGTCGATTATTCGAATTTAATCACACGTAGAAAATATAATACCTCGAAGTCGTGAAAACGTGATAGATTATATCTCGAATTTGGTTAGACGAATAATAACGAAAGCAAAAAATAATTTCATACAACTAATCGATGAAAATTATTTTACACATGATAGGTAAATTCTTCTTCTTTCTTTTTCAACACTCAAATTATTATTTACTAGCAACTTGAATTTGATTAATGTAACGATACGAATATACTTCTTGATTAAAATAAGATTTTAATGGTTTGGATAAAAATATGTGGATTAATCTGGCGTTAAAAACGCGAAGAAGAGCTTCATTTCTCGAAAACTGAACAAATGAATCCGAAAATCAATCGAGGACGCACACATCTGACCGATGCCTGGCATAACGGATTTTTTTCAGGGACCGTTTCCGTCTGGCTATAGAAATTTATACAATTCACAGCATTTGTGTATACAATTCTGTTTCGTGTACAGAATCAGTCGCTGCAGCGATCTGTAGTGAAATTCGGTACACTAGGCATCCGTTGGGTGCACGCGTACTCGATTGACTTTCAAATTCACTTTTCTGGAAAATGAAGCTTCGAACGCGAACAAAAAAAAATGTTATTCTATCGTTTCCACTTATTTTGAACCACAGAACCTCGTTTACTTGACGGAGAACAAATATATATATATTTTTCAACGCGTGTATTATTTAATTTCGAATCTGGGGGGTCCGCGAATCCTATTTTTCCTTCGTTCAAATAATCTGTAGGTAGATGAAACCTACATAAACATAAACTCTGAATGAGGTCGTTCTGGGTGCCCATAAAATATTAGGACTCACAGTTAACGCATCGTGGACGCGTTCGTGCGAGCATTATGACGCTTGAACTGGTGGCAATTCTGTCGATCTTACGAGAGCTTTCTGGATCTCCTCGGGGAGTCCTCGAATCTAGGAAAAGTTTTATTATTGTCCCTAGAGCAAACAATTTTCCGGGCTCCAATACGGAAACGCGAACGTCACCTTTCGAATGGCGCAATATGTTGCAGCAAGATGCAATCAACGGCGGCGTTTGACATAGTTTCATGCGCCTAACGAGACTGAATTCCGTCTGTCGTAAGCAACGATCGCTGACGAGCTTTATTGCGGAATCGTTCGGCACGAATTACGGAACTTTGAGCCAAATCACGGGTCACAGACAATACTACCGAACGCGTCATTCGCAATTTTAACACAGTGTTTTATCCAAGCTATCATTTTCGTACAAATTTATGCAGTCTTTAATATTTAATCATCCTTCGTATTGTTACATGTTTATGAAACGAAATACAGCAATGATTCGTTAAATGAACCCTAGGTGTGATTCTTAAGTTAAAATTGAGGCACTGTATACCAAAATTGTAGACAAATTTAATATTTAATCGTCCTTCGTATTGTTATACGATGATAAAATAAAGTGTGTACAACAATGATTCGTAAAATTAACCTTAGGTATGATTCGTAAATTAAAATCGAGGTACTGTATATCAAAACTGTAGACAAATTTAATATTTAATTGCCCTTCATGTTGTTACACGTTCATAAAACGAAGTGTGCACAGCAATGATTCGTAAAATGAACCTTAGGCGTGATTCTTAAGTTAAAATCGAGGCACTGTATACCAAAACTGTAGACAAATTTAATATTTAATCGTCCTTCGTGTTGTTACACGTTCATAAAACGAAGTGTGCACAGCAATGATTCGTAAAATGAACCTTAGGTGTGATTCTTACGTTGAAATCGATGCATCGTATATCAAAACTGTAGATAAATTAATGAATCGTTTTACGTTACACGTAATAATAATGATTGTAAATCTAGATGGGAATATACAGTAACCCGCTCTGTCTAAAGACCACCTTCGACAAGTTTTCTTTCTATTTGATCAGGGACGCAACGGTTTCTATTTCAATCCTTCTAGAGTTAATCATATTACGTCCAAACATGCTCCGGGCAGCTTTTCGTGAATGAAAATCGGAAGGTCGATGCAAGAACCGTAAAAGAAATTGGACGAGGCGTGGGCGGGGGCGAACAGAGGGAAACATCATGAAATGGACTTGTAAAATTCGCACCAAGTTCGAATGATTCTGTAAACATCGGATTCGGCACGTCGATAAGAACTTCCACTCCCAGTGACACAAATTGGGACGCATTTTCTTCCTTTAGAGTCTATCCTTCGCGAAAAATGATGGCGGTTCTTGCATACCTCTATCTCCGCTTCTCAGTCCTCCCTGTTCTATGGCCACGGTCGTTGCCTTCCAACTTTTTCCACGGACAATCAAATAGAGCTTAAGAGATAAAACGAAGGATAAGTGGGAAGACAGAGGAGCTTCTTTCTATGAAAGGATCCATTGAAATATCTCACCGTTGGTACCGTCTACCCGGCGGAAAAGGAAATGTCTTTGCGGAAGTGTCGTCGCGAACGTTAGAAACGAACCTTCTACAGGATTACCGAACGAGTTTGACAAATCTAAATCGATCGGTAACACACATTTCCCTTTTCTTAATCGCTTTAATTATTTACTTAATTTAAATTTAACTCCTTGCACGATTTATGCCACTGTCAGACACGATTAGTGTCAAAAATTAAGTCTTCGGTGGGACATGATATATTGAAAAGACTGCTTTTAGTACTCAGAAAGGACACCAAAAAATTGTGTGAAAGTTGCTAGTTGCTCGTAGCAATTAATTTTTATCGTTGGTATACGTTAGTTCATAAATTGGTCTTCGTCAGAGAAACTACACAGTGTAATGGAAAAAACTCATAAGAAGCAAGTTCCCCTTCATTTATAGCGTACAATGATGTACAATCACCATTGCAGTGTACGAATACGAATGGAAGTAATTGTATACATTAAAAATTCTCAACTATACCCAGGAGTTAATGACTATAGTCGTCTCGATGTAATTTCAAGCAGCCTTTCGACCCGCTAAAGAAACAGTAAGTCAAAGAAAGAATACCCAATGCAGGCATTCAAAGTTTCAGACACTTTGTGCTACGTTTTGTCAAGTAGAGAAACGTTTCATCTCGCTTTTTACTTTCGCCAGTTGTCGTACGTTCCCTTTGATCCTCGTAGTTTCCCGGAACGTATATAGTCTCCGTTGCTAGACATTCAACGACGAGAACGGTGGAAAAAGGCGATGTTGAGACGATCCTTAGGTGAAAACCGTCGACTTTTAACTTCCTCGAGCTTCCTCTGCGTCTCATTGCGAAACCCGGCGATACTTTCAACTTTCGCGCCGTACTTTCGCAATTGCGAGGCTTCGCAGCGAATGAAAAGTCGGATGAAACGTCGGCAACGGATGAACAAAGGGAGGATCGCGACGCAATTGCCAGTCGCAGTCTGATATCCATGCAAATTCCCACGGTCCGGTACGCTTACGAGCAATACACTTTGCTTTATCGTTCCTTCCTGTTTCGCCCCCTCCACTTTAATTTGTTCTTCCATATCTTATCGTTGCCTTTCGAGTTTCGGGGTATTCTTTACAAACATTATCTTAGATTGCAGCAAATACTACGAATGGTGATCTCTTTTTTCCCCCACGACCTTCGCTCGAGCTCCTCCCCGAGAATTCCAAAAAGTTGAAGCTCGTGGAACGGTTGAAAAATAGAAATTAAAAGGCTCAACAGAGATTATAAAATTCAAAACGATTCAAATATTTTCAAACTTTCATGATACAATATAAAATATATAAACTATATGATTTACACGATTGCCTCAAATATAAGGGTAGCATTTACGTACTCAGGAAACACGAACTAGAATTGGACAAAATCGAGGGTTTTTAACGATTCAAAAAAGTAGGAGCAACAATGATTATAAAATGCAAAACAATTCAAATATTTCCAAACCTCAGTTTAATAATACAATATAAGATATAGAAGCTATATAATTTATACAATTGCCTCAAATATAAGGGTAGCATTTGTGTACTTAGAAAACACGAACTAGAATTGGACAAAATCGAGGGTTTTTAACGATTCGAAAAAGTAGGAGCGACAATGATTATAAAATTCAATACAATTCAAATATTTCCAAACCTCAGTTTAATAATACAATATAAGATATAGAAGCTATATAATTTATACAATTGCCTCAAATATAAGGGTAGCATTTACGTACTCAGGAAACACGAACTAGAATTGGACAAAATCGAGGGTTTTTAACGATTCCAAAAAGTAGAAGTAACAATGATTATAAAATTTAATAGAATTCAAATATTTCCAAACCTCAGTTTAATAATACAATATAAGATATAGAAGCTATATAATTTATACAATTGCCTCAAATATAAGGGTAGCATTTGCGTACTCAGGAAACACGAACTAGAATTGGACAAAATCGAGGGTTTTTAACGATTCCAAAAAGTAGGAGCGACAATGATTATAAAATTTAATAGAATTCAAATATTTCCAAACCTCAGTTTAATAATACAATATAAGATATAGAAGCTATATAATTTATACAATTGCCTCAAATATAAGGGTAGCATTTGCGTACTTAGAAAACACGAACTAGAATTGGACAAAATCGAGGGTTTTTAACGATTCCAAAAAGTAGAAGTAACAATGATTATAAAATTTAATAGAATTCAAATATTTCCAAACCTCAGTTTAATAATACAATATAAGATATAGAAGCTATATAATTTATACAATTGCCTCAAATATAAGGGTAGCATTTGCGTACTTAGAAAACACGAACTAGAATTGGACAAAATCGTGGGTTTTTAACGATTCCAAAAAGTAGAAGTAACAATGATTATAAAATTTAATAGAATTCAAATATTTCCAAACCTCAGTTTAATAATACAATATAAGATATAGAAGCTATATAATTTATACAATTGCCTCAAATATAAGGGTAGCATTTGCGTACTTAGAAAACACGAACTAGAATTGGACAAAATCGAGGGTTTTTAACGATTCGAAAAAGTAGGAGCGACAATGATTATAAAATTTAATAGAATTCAAATATTTCCAAACCTCAGTTTAATAATACAATATAAGATATAGAAGCTATATAATTTATACAATTGCCTCAAATATAAGGGTAGCGTTTGTGTACTCAAGAAACACGAAAGAAAATTTGACAAAACTGGGGGTTTTTGGACGTGTGATATTTTGCAATACTTCACCTATGATATATTTTTTTAATTTCCGTGAACGTAAAGTGCCCGAGGAAACCGGGACACCAAATCTCCACCGACGGCGATGCTTTGTCGTGTTCCGTAACTTTCGGAAAAGTAAAAATTCTTTTGTTTCGTCGAAATATAAAGCATTGTACACGTTCCTGCGCATTGAAAGAGTTCTTTTTTTTTGCATTCGTGCGACGGTTTCTGTTCAGCTAGTTTCAGTTAAAGCCGTATCCCGGGTTCGACATCGTCGCTTCGTGTATTTGGGTTTACAATTCGACAGATTCGTTTCAAAGTGGCGATGTTGCGGCGAACGGTGCCATTCCCCGCGTAAATTGCAGTCGTTTGAAACCCGGGGCGGTTATTATTCCGCGAATCCAGTTTCATTCGCGGGCAGGGTTGAATTATTTCCAGACCCCGAAAACTCTTCCGGAACCGTTGCGCATTATCTGCTTCGGATTTGAATTTAAGATCGAGTTAAAGACACGCGAACGCGTTGCGTATACTTTGACCCACTTTTAATAAACCCCCGGAGGAACCGAAATCGTGGCAGAGACCTCCTCGATAAACCGGAAATAATATGTAAACGGAGAAACGAAACGCTCGTGGCACGAAGGAACCGCAGTTTTTAGAAATAATGGCAATTCGAGTCTCGTGTGGCCATCGATCTTCGATAATGAGTAGTTTATGCAGCGTGAAGTCACGCAAACGTGACTGTGGCGGTTTGATGCTGTAGGAAGAAGTGATCGGTATTACCATAAAGATGATAAATTTTGTCTTGGTCGAATTGTCTCGCGTGGAAAGTAATCCTGAATTTTACTGAAAGTATTTTATAGCTCTGTCTCTGTATTTTAGATTCGTTGTCTGTTGTAGGTTAATAAATCGTCTGTGCAAATACTATTGCTGATTTCACATTGTCGCTATTCAGAAGCCGTACATTTGTATGTAGGTCTCTTACGAATATGTTGAATAAAACTGGTGGGAGTTGACGAATTGGTTGCTCTTGTTGAAGACAGTTTGTAATATAATTCTAATGACATTTCTTATGGTGTAATTTAGCAGGCCCTGCATTGGACGCCGCAAAATTCAATGATGGGTCAAGGAACGTATTTAAATATATGGTCGGTCGAGTGCTTGTGAGCACAATTTCTTCCAACAAAAAATTAACATCGTCGTAGATGGTCGAAAGTGGGATTCTACGCGACGAAAATTGAAAATTTTCAAAATTCATGACATTCCAAACATCGAAATACTCGTCTCTTTTATTTACAAGTGTTATTATTAAACTAAATTGAATCGAAATTTTATTTTATAGAATTTAAATTGTATCTATGTGGAATTTGAACTCTTTTTAAATGTAACACTGCTTTCTACGAGTATCAATTCCTGAAAACGTTCTGAGTGAAACAGTATCAGGTAAAAATAAATAATATTACATTAGAAGAATGAATTTTGAAACATACACGTGAATAATCTACATACATTTCTGGCAACGAAAACATGGAGAATCTATCGCAACAGGTCCTTGGTATTCAGCACTTATCGTCAGGAATTATTCGGAAACGATCGAAGGTTCTCCGTAGACACGCAAAGCCCTCTTCCGAACGCAGTCAATGCCTCGGCTGAAAGGAGTTCGTTAAAGCTCCTTAAAGCGTCATCAAGGCACACTTCCGGCGTTCGAGTTCATCCATCGGAATCGATTAAAGGACTTTGTGCCTGAAATTATTCCTAGAGCGCGATTTACATGAAAGTAAAAAGGCGAAATCAGAGTACCGTAGTACCTGACCTGGAAACGCTCGCTTCTTTTGCGCGCATAGACAATCGTGCATTCCTCTTTTCCCAGTCTGCTAAAATAAGAAACACCAGCCAGTTGTCGTTCCAGTCATTGTTGCCCTGGTTCCAACTCACCGTTATAAAAGTGCAACTAAGTGAAAACTGCGCCTCGCAAGAAGAACTGGAAAATTCAGAAAGAAATTTCATTTCGTACTTTACATCTTGCGGGAAGCCTTAACGAGATTCACAAAAGGAATATAGCTGGAATCAAAGTAATCCTAGAAAGAGTTTGTAGCTGTTTTGCACTTCGTTACGCGCGATTCGACGATTACATATTTATAAACGTATTTATTTAGGTGAAATACAAGTGAAATACAGTTTGACATTGTGCACTAATTGGTTCTAAAGTATGATATTATATTTATGAAAGTTTTCTTGTGTTACACTTTTAGAGATCATTTTTCAAGATAGTTTTCTTTGGAAACTACAGTCTAATGGAGACTTCTCAAATGTTTTCAAACGACGTTTAAGATGATATTTTTATTTTGAGGAATATAAGGAAGTCACGTTCCATGTAAGTATATCAAAAAATAGGTTTCCATCGACTCTGTATTCGTTTGTAAAGGGGGGATCGATTGTAAGTAGATTAGTTTCGTTCCCTTTAGGTGTATCGGTGGAGCATTTCCGCCAGGAAAATTATCGAACACTTTGACACGAGATTTCGTAGCCGCGAGCCAAGGAGGAGCGTCGTCGTCAAAGTTGACCGTGTTCCCCCTATCTTGACACGAATTTCTGTCATCGTGTGTACGTCCGCCCCGGCGTTAGCGACACGAGAGTGTGTCAAATGCCAGCACTGATTGTATCTCGACGCAATACGTTACGTCAGAATGTAGCGCGGATACCGTGGCGTGCGGTGAACCTGGCTCGAACGTTGCTTCCTGCTGGCGTTGCCAATGCGGTGGCAGTTGTTCCGCAGCCTGCTGCAATATCGCGACTCGAAATCTAAATCAGCGCTCATCACCGTGATCAACGCTGCCCTAACCACGCGGCGACCTAAACGCCTTTTCTAATTGAATCGGCAACCGTGCGGGAAATAATGTTGCCCCGGGGCTCTCGGTCGCCCCCGCTTCTGACCATGGTTTCGCAAAACCCGGGAAAACAGGCAAAACCCATTTCTTTTCTCGTATCAAGCCCGTATACAATTACTCAAACTCGTAATCGTTCGCTATACTATATTAATCGTTGTTGAAGTTAGGTTGCCCTGGTATCTCGACTTTTCATCGTTTCGTTTCTTCAATTATTATATTTACTCCAACTCGTATTCTACACAATAATATTCAATAATTTTAATCTAAATGTGCATACTTGATACTTTAACTTCACGCAGAAAACTTACAAACTACGTCGCAATTTTTTAATATTCATTGGATAGGAGATAAAACGCCTTTGAAAATGAATTTTGTTTCAAATCGATAGTTAGTTCCAGAGAAAACTATTATTTACGAAGAAATGTCGGCTAGTAATTATGCAAACATCTTGTGTACTAATTTCAATTCATATTTAATTAAGTAAACAATTTATGATCCAGTTTTATCGCACACCAGTCGTATGATTAATAGGAAGTGCTGAAACTACTTTGGGTATGTAGCGTCAAAGTAAACTTCAAAATAAACATGAAAGGCAGCATAAATTATAGTAGATGATGAAATGAGCGTTTGTAAGTAATTAGTTCCGGGGACAATAATTATTTACGAAAGAGTGCTGGCTAATAATTACACAAACATCCTGTATACAAATTTACATTCACTGTCAATTCAATAAACTATTTATAATGCAGTTTTATCGTACTCCAGTCGTATGATAAACAGGAATTGCTGAAAATGCTTTGGGTGTATAGAGTCAAAGTAAATTTCAAAATAAACATAGAAGACAGCATAAATTATAGTAGGTGATATGATCATTAGATAGAGGATGAAATGTCCTTTAAAATGAACGTTTGTGAGAGTCGATAGCTTTATTAGTTCCGGAGATATAGCGATTTTAGTTTCACGTCGATGCGGTGACTAGTTCCGGAGATATAAGAGTCCGAAGCGTTTGTTTACTACGGCCTTGTCAAGGTCGTTGACCGGCACGTGACTCGTAGTAACTAGGTCACTCAGCCACTCGGTCACGAGACACGTACGAGAAAGAGAGGTCCGGCGCGACGCGTCAGACGGAGACAGAGATAGTCGAATTAAGAAAAATTACCATTTACATAAATTGCAATATCTCGAAAACGGAAAGTCCAATCGGCAAAAACCAAAAGCCATTTTAAAAGGGAGGTTTTGCCGCTTCTAACAATTGCTCAATAATTAATAAAACACTAATAGTTTCGGAACTGCACGCGTCTAAAGTTTTAGTATTTTTAATACGCGTGAATAGGCTATTATACGCGAGCCGGACAGTGAGACAGTCGAATTAAAAAAAATTACCTTTTACATAAATTACGAAATCTCGAAAACGAAAAGTCGAATCGACATAAACCAAAAACTATTTCAAAGAGAAAGCTTCACCACTTCTAACAATGTCGCAATTATTGTTAAACAACTAACAGCTTCGGAACTGCGTGCATCTAAAGTAACTATTTGTAATACGCGATATTAGACTGTTCTAAGAGAGTAGATACTAAAGATTCTCTCTTTTCATCTTTGCTATACAGGGTGTTCGGCCACCCCTGGGAAGAATTTTAATAGGAGATTCTAGAGGCCAAAATAAGACGAAAATCAAGAATACCAATTTGTTGATGGAGGCTTCGTTAAAAAGTTATTAACAATTAAATTCAAAAATTTCAAATCGTTCTGGAAAAATTATTTTCGGTTGCTAGGGTCAATTACAATCATTTTTTAAGAATACACATGTCTTCGAAATCTTATCCACTTCCGAGAAAAAAAATCGGATAGGTGCTGAAATTTTTCGACGAAAAAAAATTTTTCAAATCGTTCTAAAAAAATTATTTATGGTTGCAGGGGTCAATTACAATCATTTTTGGTCATTACACATACCCTCGAAATCCTACGCACTTTCGAGAAAAAAATTCCTTACCAAAAATCTAATTAGGTGCCTAAATTATTCCATGAAAAAAAAAATTTCAAATCGTTCTGGAAAAATTATTTTCGGTTGCAGGGGTCAATTACAATCATTTTTGGTGAATAGACATACCCCCGAAATCTTGTGCATTTTCGAGAAAAAAATTCAGTGCGAGCGGAACTTTAAACGTTAATAACTTTTTAACGAAGCCTCCATCAACAAATTGGTATCCTTGATTTTCGTCTTATTTTGGCCTCTAGAATCCCCCATTAAAATTTTTCCCAGGGGTGGCTGAACACCCTGTATATTACCTATTTACATAGAAAGTCAAACTAAAGGTGCCAAAGAAATTCGTTCAATTCGTCTCTTTATCTTAAGAATTCTCCAGAAAGTTTGATGATTGAATTTTTGCATACGATTGAAACTTCTTCTAACTTACAACGTTTACAATTTAAATGTTTACCATTTGAAACGTTAATATCGTGCTGTTTGAACGTTCCAGGCGATTCTGCCTAGAATCTTACTCCAATTACAGTTCTCATTTCGTTCGGAATACATTTCTGAATATTTCATACAATTTATGTTAGCGCGGCGGAATTGCGGTTTTAAGGATTGTAGTAATAACGCCGTGAAGTGTTGTTTCGGCCAACTTGCCCTTTAATATGTAATTCCTCTTGTCACCTGTTCCCTGTTTTCGTTGCAAATAATTTTCGCTGCGATAACGAAACAATTACTTGGCTCCACTCGCTACGAAACACACTTCATAGCCTAAATTTGCTGGCAATTAGACAGATAAAAGCTTCGACAGCGCTAATCCTGGAATCGAAATAAAACACAAAATTCTCATTGTGAAGGACTGCTATTTTAATTCCACGATTTAACGTTTTAGTTATATGAACAGAAAACTATATAATAAAAACGAAGCCTGTGAATTGTTTAAGCATAAATAAACTTGATAATCTGGAAAAATACAAATTTGAGTGCTCTTTAAATTAAAATCGTAATAAATTAAAAAGGATCGAATTTTCCGGACAAATTCATCTGTTTTTAAATTTTATGCAATTTAACGTATAATATCAAAGAATTTAGTATGGATTAAATTTTGTTTCGCGGGACATAAGAAAATTGATTAAATAGATGTTAACGTGCAGAATTGATAGCATCATCGATGTAACGATTTTAGCTTCTGGAATAAGAAACTATCGATAAACAACGTCCAGTTGCAAACAATTGGTGTCTGCGAAACAATGGATTTGAACGTGCATGAAAATCAACCCGCTCTCGTAGCATAATTTTAAACTAGCCTTTGTGATACGGCTTTATTCTCGTGGGTATCGATGCAGAAAAATTTGTAAAAAAATCTTTTAATACATTATTACCATGTTATATTTACTATATAACATAGCCTGATTTTAACAATGGAAGGATACGAACGAGATTTTTGGATGAAACATAGCTCCAAATTTTATACAAAATAACATTGGCCTTTAAAACGAGGAAAATGTTATAATTTCTTATTCCAAATTGTAGATCGTAACGAAAGGATCTTTAATTGTATTCAAATTTTTTATTCTGACGCCTGAACGAGTTCCACATACAAACATTTTTTAATTTTAAATTGAAAAACAACCAAGTTCGTAGCAATTTCCTTCATTAAGATATTAACAAATACGTTTCCAATTATCAATAAAAACAAATAACGCTCTCTGACCTAATTCGATCATAATTTATCACGCGTAAACAATACTTTTATTCGTTATTGAACGAAGATATTCCAGGGGTGGGAATTAAAGCAACCGGAAATGAAAAAGTTCGATCATTCGCCGTATCGTTTTTTGATCCTGAAAATAACGTTGGGAAATTAAATTTGTTAAGGTGGAACGATCAAACGTGTAAAGAATGAAAAGTATCGTTTGAAACTAACCTCTACAACGCGACAATCGAATCGAAGTAGCGATTTCTCGAATAAAATCAACGCAACGCGCGTTATCGCCACCGCAATCCTCTATCCTTGCGCAAATAACATTCTTTCTGCGGTACGCAATCGTTGCTGAAAATATTCCGAAAAATTCGACTGGAAATTCCGCGCCACCGCGAGCCGGTTCGAACGTAAAAGCGGAAAATCCACAGCAACGATTAAGCTGAAAGCACATATTCCCAAATAAATTTACAGCGCAGCCGTCTGCTGGCATTAAAGGGTGAATTAAGTTAAACGCTGCAGAATTAATTGCTCGAACCGGTCTTTCCAGCGAGAGCAGTTTCGCGGTCTCAGTGTTCTTTCGTGCGGCTGGAAGGTATTTTCGTCGCAACGGAGGAGCACAGAACCCGACACGTTATCGTCGACCATGCTCGATAATGCCACTAACGTATGTATTTTGGCGGGAAAAGTACACCCCCGCACGCAATCCCTACGCCGTCGCGAAACCTCCGTCGCGATAACGCGACCCCTTTTTTCGACGATAAATCTAGTCAAAAATTCAATTGTCAACGTAAATTTTTATTGTTATATTTTCTATACATATACAATATTTATACATTAACTATTAACACTGGGGGAAAAAAATATTCATTAACCCCTTGCATTACGATTTATTTTTAAGCAAACGTGCTTACTCAGACTTCTAAATTATTGTAAACAAAGCTAATATAGTTCAGTTTTTATTAAATTCCCCAATCTATTACCAAATGTGGTATCTAAATATTTTACATTTTTGTTGTACAGTGTATCCTGTTGAAGTTAAGTTTGCAGTAACAAATTGCGTGAGAATTAATAAATAATAATGTTTAACTTCGTTTGCAGACATTTGGAAACAAGTATACCCATAATTTGACACAGAATTTGTTTTTCCCAAGGGTCCTATCTAGATTTATTTTCCTTAACATCCAATGTTGAGAATTTTTTTCAGCTACTCGGTGAAGAGGAAGTTTAATCTCTTTTATTCAATTCGTCTTCGGCTTCTGCTTTCAATGAAATAACCTTAATGCGAGCAGTCAGGCTGGAAGAACATTTGTAACAGATTCGTCAGATAAGAACTGAGTTATCTGAACCTATACGTTATCGTCGTGGCGTCGGCCGTCCTCCTAGGGTCATTATCATTAGCTCTGCTGACAGAAGGCTCCAAAGATTAATCATTTCCCTTGAGAATCTCCAGCACAGCGTGAGCCTATACTCGCACAATATTAGTTTGCAGTTATGCCGTAATCCAGGCAACACTTGCTCCCTATCTCTTTTCCCTATCGAAAGCTCAACGACTTGCACGCCTTCGTACCTAAATCGCCAAGCACGGGCAAAAATTACGTGCAAAGACCGTCGCGGCGGGATTCCACGCCTTTGGATCCGGCAGCCATTTAGGTAGAAATTGGAGATCAAATCATTTTAAAATTATTGTCAAAGGGAGGCAATTTCTTTTTCCATTCAACTTCAAAATATACTTTTATATTTTAAGTGCATCCACGATTTTTTTGATACAGAAATATTAAAAATTATAGAAGTTACAAAGAATTCAGCTAAGCGTGTCCACGATGAAACGATACCTTTTGAATCCTTAATTTGAAATTGTATTTCTAAATCGAAAATAACATAATACGCATTAACAACTATTTCCAAATTTATCTTAATATTTTTAAGAGCGTTATCATATTCGTAAGCAACAAGGGAATGGAAAATAAAATCGTTTCAAAGTGTAAAAATCTTCTGACGATCGATTGTAGAAACGAGGTACACTCGTCTTATTTAAAATAACATAATATGCATTAACAACTATCTCCAAATTTATTTTAATATTTTTAAGAACGTTATCATATTCGTAAGCAACAAGGGAATGGAAAATAAAATCGTTCCAAAGTGTCGAAATCCTCTGACGATCGATTGTAGAAACGAGGTACACTCGTCTTACTTAAAATAACATAATACGCATTAACAACTATTTCCAAATTTATTTTAACATTTTTAAGAGCGTTATCATATTCGTAAGCAACAAGGGAATGGAAAATGAAATCGTTCCAAAGTGTAAAAATCTTCTGACGATCGATTGTAGAAACGAGGTACACTCGTCTTATTTAAAATAACATAATACGCATTAACAACTATCTCCAAATTTATTTTAATATTTTTAAATCATATTCGTAAGCAACAAGGGAATGGAAAATGAAATCGTTCGAAAGTGTAAAAATCCTCTGTGCCATAATTCGAAAGCGTCGACGATCGATTGTAGAAACGAGTGTACACTCGTCTTATTCGTTTCTACCGATATTACAATCCAGAAATTACTCGCTCCAATTGCTCGTTCTAATAGAGACGAAGCGCGTGGCACGTTTCCCCGCATAAATCGCGAAACGTACGGTTTCCCGGGCGTCCTCGGGCAGAATTTCACGTCCAGCGTCGGATCGTCAATTATTTTCAGCGTCGGATTAATAAAATGTACGCGAATCGAGCGTCGGGTGCCGGGTCGTCGTGAAATTGAAATTACCAACCAAAGGAGACCAGAGACGACAGCCATCTTTCCCGTTCCACTTGAACGTACCTGACAAGAGATTAATTATACGGTTCGCGAGGCGAGTTTTCCTATTCGTGAAATTATAATGACCCAATTCTTTGCGCGTTGCACGCGCCGAGACCCCCGTATTCCAATTTTTCAGGGAAAGCTTGACGTTAACTACGTTACACGCGTTCATACGTGCGCGCGGATAGGTGGATGTGCAAGTACCGGGCGCCACGGACTTTCAAGAGAAATGATTAATCCTCGCAACCTTCTGTCAGCTAAGCCAGCGAGCGAGAGGTAGGCACAAAGAGACTACCACCCGATACGCTAGACGAATTTTTCAAGCATCCGCTCGTTTGTTCCGGATCCTCTTTAGCCCTTTGATTCGTACAAAATCACTTCGTTTGCAACCCTTTCGCGCCAAGTGCGTGTGTTGGTCGCTCCCTCGCGTGTTACTCTTCATCCCCCTTTGAACTGGTCCCATTCACCTGGCCATAAACATCTGTTTTACCCCGCAAGGCGTCTGCAAAGTCCATTTCTAAACAGAATAATTAAACGTACCGGCAGAATTGGTAATGTGAAAATATATTTAATTGTAGAACTCGCGTGACACTCACTTTCGTCTTTTTCTCTGGACTTTTACTGGTTCTATCTTAAACCGAAAATTAAAAAAGATATTTATCGCTTAATTTGTTATTTAGGTTAGGTCACCTTTCGATTAGCTTTTCACTTCTTTAAAAAAATTTACTTTTTTATATTGAGAAACATCCTGTGCAAATTTTTTTTCTTCTTTTAGAATCGCGTGCCCTAAAATTTAATTCATCAAGACCTTCGAACTCTATCTTTTTAATACTAAAAGCTACCTGTATTTTTTTTTTTAATTAAAATCTGGTTTCGGAATGTTTTTTTCTGTAATAAAAATTTCCTTGAAAAGATTATTTTTTCTTTTTCGCGGATCGAAGTGTAAAAAAGTTATTCGGCCGTAGAACGAAATTCTGTGAACGTCACGCGGATCGACAACACGCTAGTTTTTGAAATAATGTCCTCGGGGAAATTATTAATTTCGTTAGAGACGGGTGAACTCCGAGGCTTACTTGTCGCAAACACTGCGTGAAATTTGAATTCGGTCGCGATGCAATGGGACGGAGCGACACGACGGCGCGTTGGTCGTTCTAGAAGTATTGTACAGTTCCCCACGAAAGTTTCAGACCAGTTCCCACGATAAAGATATTTGGAACCTATTTTACATAACGTAATATACAGATTCGTTCTCTCGGCGCCTTTTCTTATTTTCTATTTCCATTTAAAGGAGAACGCTATTCTGAAATTGAGAAAACCTTTGATTTTGCAATTAATTCGAAAATAAAGTTATCCCAAGAAATGTACGCCAAAATAACTATACTGACTCATATATAGGTTTGGATACACATTCTTTTCAATTACAATTAAAAATCTGTAAATTCCCTCAATTTTAACTTATTCCATACGAAACTGGAATAAGTTCCCGTCACTTTGAGCAAAACGAAACGCAAAAGTGTGAATTACTTTTCGATCGAGAGCGATTTAACTTTTGCCAGACTGTATTTATTTACTTATTTATTGACGGAATTAAATACCCATTAATACAAAAAGAAACACAAGTATAGAAGACAGTTACATAACAAAAATAAACAGAAATAAAAAATTGAATGATATGAAGTATGAGACTGACAATGAATAATTACAACGAGATGCCAAGCAAAGAACGTTTAAATGAGAAAATTGAATGGTTAAAAACATCGATCAAACCATGTGCAGTATTCGCGTGAACAAACGATTGTAAAGGTTATAGAAGCCATAAAGAGTACGATGGTGTTCTATATGAAATATTTCAGAACGACGTAATACTCTGGAAAGAACATTAAATCTAAATACTTCAACGATATTCGGACAATAAGATCAGACCATTAAGTACCCCATTGAAAAAGAGTAAGTCAAGTGAGGTAAAATTTAATTTGGTTAGAACGTAATCGTAATTATGAGAATATCTAGGTGTGACAGTGTCTTTTAAGTTTCGAGAATAAATTCGCATAGTTGAGGTGGTTCTTGGATTTTGAGCGATACTGTAGACAAACTGGTAACGTAAACTGAGTCACGTGAAAGCGTCCCTTTGTAAGAGGGCGAAGGATAATTATATCTGAGCCCCGCGACTCCACTTTGCTCTATAGATAAATAAACGCGTGACATCGGGGCGCTTGTCTGGAGGAACACAGTCGCGTCTGCCAGTTCTCAGGTGGGAAAACTGCGACTGGTTGCATCGTGAGACTGCGGAATGCGGAGTACGTCATGCCGCGCGGAAACAATAGATAGATTAACCCGAGACAACGGTACGTTTGAACGAGGTTTCCGTAGGTAGCTAAACATGGCCAGCCACTCCGAGCGAGAACTCGGAGTCGTTACGCGAAATGGAAATGCATAACGAGGAAAACTCCACGACCCTCGGTAAAGGAAATGAATCTACCGCAGGGGCAAGAAAGGAACGAAATTTCGCCATTTTCAATACGGTTGTGACCGGACCTTGTTCAACGTTCCCTCGTTAAACGAATGAGCTTTGCACTGAGTAAATGCAATCTAGTCGTTTCTCTGCGTTTCTACGTATTATAATATACACTCGAACATAAAAAGAAAATTAGAGAAGTTCTACGATCGATTCTTGATTGAAATGGTGTGAAACAACCGTGAGCTGAAAGAAATTATTTTATTTAGCAATGAGCCTAGTGTAAAAATAGTTTTCAAATTTCGTGTCGAGAAGAGCTCACGTCATTTTCAATACAGTCGTTGCAATCTATCTTTGTACAGTATTCCCTCGTTAATTGAATGAATTTGGCCCGAGTAAATGAAATCTAGTCGTTTCTCTGCGTCCGTACATATTATAATATACACTCGAACCTAAAAATAAAATTAGAGAAGTTCTACGATCGATTCTTGATTGAAATGGTGTGAAACAACCGTGAGCTGAAAGAAATTATTTTATTTAGCAATGAGCCTAGTGTAAAAATAGTTTTCAAATTTCGTGTCGAGAAGAGCTCACGCCATTTTCAAAACAGTCGTTGCAATCTATCTTTGTACAGTATCCCCTCGTTAAACGAATGAGCTTTGCCCCGAGTAAATGCAATCTAGTCGTTTCTCTGGGTTTCTACGTATTATAATATACACTCGAACATAAAAAGAAAATTAGAGAAGTTCTACGATCGATTCTTGATTGAAATGGTGTGAAACAACCATGAGCTGAAAGAAATTATTTTATTTAGCAATGAGCCTAGTGTAAAAATAGTTTTCAAATTTCGTGTCGAGAAGAGCTCACGTCATTTTTAAAACAGTCGTTGCAATCTATCTTTGTACAGTATTCCCTCGTTAATTGAATGAGCTTTGCCCCGAGTAAATGCAATCTAGTCGTTTCTCTGGGTTTCTACGTATTATAATATACACTCGAACCTAAAAATAAAATTAGAGAAGTTCTACGATCGATTCTTGATTGAAATGGTGTGAAACAACCGTGAGCTGAAAGAAATTATTTTATTTAGCAATGAGCCTAGTGTAAAAATAGTTTTCAAATTTCGTGTCGAGAAGAGCTCACGCTATTTTTAAAACAGTCGTTGCAATCTATCTTTGTACAGTATTCCCTCGTTAATCGAATGAGCTTTGCACTGAGTAAATGCAATCTAGTCGTTTCTCTACGTTTCTACGTATTATAACATACACTCGAATATAAAAAGAAAATTAGAGAAGTTCTACGATCGATTCTTGATTGAAATGGTGTGAAACAACCGTGAGCTGAAAGAAATTATTTTATTTAGCAATGAGCCTAGTGTAAAAATAGTTTTCAAATTTCGTGTCGAGAAGAGCTCACATCATTTTCAATACAGTCGTTGCAATCTATCTTTGTACAGTATTCCCTCGTTAATTGAATGAATTTTGCCCCGAGTAAATGAAATCTAGTCGTTTCTCTGTGTTTCTACGTATTATAATATACACTCGAACCTAAAAATAAAATTAGAGAAGTTCTACGATCGATTCCTCATTGATAGGGTGTGAAACAACCGAGAGTTGAAGGAAATTATTTTATTTAGCAGCGAGCCAAGGGTCGAAATACTTTTCAAGTTTCGCGTCGAGAAGAGCCCTGCGGTATCTGAAGTAGGTCGTAACGTTCGAAAGTAGATCAGACGCAAATTGGAGTATTTCAGGTCGATCGAGATCGATCGAGGCAGCTTGAGGCAAATCGAAATGAGTCGGAGCGTGGCTGTAGCAAATCCAAGGGAGTCTAGACGTGGTCGGGGCACTTCGGAACTGATCGAAGCACTTCAGTGTAGGTTAGAGCGTGCCAAGCTGCGTTCGAGTATATTAAACTGAATCTAGATCGATGTAACCGGTACGCGATTTACACAGCGGGCGAAACGACGTGCTGCATTTCAGTCTTGGATCTTCATATCTGACTATTTCCTAAACAACCAAACGCATTCTTAATTTCTCTAAATTCCGTACAAGATTTTAACAACTGGTTCGACTAACGTAGTTCTTTTCACGCATAAAGTTTAAAAGGATCTAAATAAAAATTGGTAATACAAGATTTTAAAGGTACAAATAGAAAAAATTTGCAATTATGATAAATGGAAGGTAACGTATAATATTCGAGTGAAATAACAAGAATATATTTCGTGCAAATTGTTACAAATTGAACGACACAGAAATAGCCTGACAGGTCGATGCGACCTTAAGTTTCAAGAAACAATTTAACGAAAGTGTTGCCTCGTGAAAAGGTCAACGAAAACCGACGCCAAACTCGACGCACAAGAAACCTGCTATTCCCACGATCTTAATGCACGTTTGGTATTTACCTGGAATTCCTACGAGGGTGCTTCTCCGCTTGAAGTTTTCATTAAACCGTGGAACTTTGGATTCTTTTACTGCTGCGTGCAAGCTTCCCCGGCTGCAAACGGTAGACCTAGGAATTAAGTAACTCGAGGTCGCTTAATTAGGCCGGCGTAATTGTTTCTTTCTTCTTCTGGTTCCGACGTGATCGTACGAAAATTGTCTATATTCGTAAAATTGTTATTATCGGATCGAACGTGGACGAGATTAAATGGAAAAGGACAAAGTAATCGAAAGTTGGACGAGCGAATTTAGAGTTCTTCGATTGAGAACATTCTCCGAAATTTCTTACGAAACGTTTGAATTTTAGACCTTCAGCGCGAAGAGATTATTTAATATGCAACGTGTCAATTTCAATTTCTAACTAATTCGAGCTAAATTTGTTTCCAGGGGTGATTTGCGCCCCGGTTAAAAGAATCTCTGAACTGTTTAAGCTCTAAGCGGATTATGGTTGGAAGGTTCATTTTCTATTTTTGTCCCCCTCGAATTAAATCGCGGTCGAATAAAAACTGCAGTCTTTGTTAGCTTCGTCGATAGAGCCTCATCGTTCGTAACTCTCTGAACGTGGGTTTAGTCTCTTCTAACGCAATACTGGACATATTATTTACCGGAAATTTCTAATAATAGTTTCCCAGTTAGACGTAGATGATGCTTGCAGTTCACGATTTCGATCAACAATGGCAGCGTTCGTTATCTTTTACGTTTCTTTCTCGCTGCGCCGCGAAACGTTGGAACTTTGCACAGGATCAGAAGGATCAGTCGTAACTTCGATCAATTTCAAAAGCACACAGCTTATGTTTTCAAGCGAAACTGATGGCAGGGACAGTTGCTGCAACGCCAGGGAAAATGCAAATTTATCTTTAAATTTTCTGTCTCCATCTCGCTACGAGCCTGCAACGTTTGTTCAATTTTAAAAGAATACAGTTTGTGTTTTCCAAAGATTTTGCAGTGCATTATCTTGGAATTCAATTACTTGCCAGTTTTTTCCTCAGCGAAAATCGCTTGAGCTCTTCGAAGACCAGTTATTTGTTACTTGATTCGTGATATTTACTACTCGTATTATTATATTTAGAGATGAAAATAATAACTGTGTTTGGATTTGGATGTTCTTCGAATGCATGAAAATTTGTTGGTAAAAATTATTTCTTAATAAATAGTAGCTGTTCTAGCTATTCGTCACGTAACAAAACCTAGGGGAAGATTTATTCTTAAAACGACTGTCACGTTTCATCATGCTGGCTCCAACGCTTTCAAACCCGAGTACTTCAGTAATATTGTAGAACTACGAGTCGGACACATGTCGATACAATGACGTGCAAATGCTTTCAAAACAACTGCTTTTTAGCTCCACTATGAATGGAGAAATATTCTTTATAAACGGAACAAATGTTTCTTGTTCTACGCGTAATTGAAACGAGTACTTCAATTATTTATTACCTAGAGAATATTTGTCGAAATTTATAAAATTCGTGTATTTGGTATTCTCCACCATATTCATCGAGGAAAATTAATTCTATTCGACCTTCCTCTCGTTTTAAATGTTCCTTTTGGTGAAAATTTGTCAGAGCGAGGTCAGAGTAAAATCAGAAGAAACTAGAGACTCGGACACGTTGCAATAGCTTTAAAAACGAAATGGCCTATCTGACGGATAGAGTAATTTCTCAAGAAGGTAAAAATGAAATTACTGGTTCCTATTCTACTTCCCTTTTGCTGCAATTAAGACGAGCCAGTCATCCGAGCTTGATTCTGTCCCGCAAAAAGATCGTGGTATTTGCTGACGACAGTGTAATTAACTGTAGTCATAATCGTTAAGAAGGACGACGACGTCCAAAGAAGGAGAGAGAGGGGGGAGGTAGTTAAAATTGGAATTCCACATGAAATCGTCTTCGACGCTCGATTCGTGATGGTACTTCAATAAACCATCGCTGGATGCTGATGGATTTCATGGGAAACGATGCACGCTTTCAATTTAATGTCGAATGTCCTTAACCTGAGACTATTTCCAGTTTCTACGAGCAGGTGGTAGGACTTTTTCACGAAAAAATTGATTAGTTTAACACTTTGACTGCCACGTCAGTCATATATGTGTGACAAGATTTACCACTATGGAACTAGAAAAATGAATTGTCAAGTTAAGATGTCGAGGGAAATAAATTTGTATAAGATTTATGAATTTTAGCAAGGTTAAAGAAATAAGTACTGAAACAAATTTTAGGTTATGCAGGTTACAATGGTCTAAAATCGAAATTTTAGTCTTGCAGAATATTGTATGGTTTTTGATCTGGCAGTGAATGTGTTAATGCTTGGACTATATTGAAATCTATCCAAAACAGTAAAGAAGGTATTCAAAAAATAAGATACAATCTGGGAGTAGTTTTTTTTAACAATGACGCTGTAAAAATTGTACAAATTTTCCTGAGAAGCGTTAGATTATCCTTGGTCACAGTTTACTTCTGTGATGCAGAAGTTTTACAAAGAAAACGATCTAAGAGAATTTTTTTACGAGTATTCGAAAGACTATAATTTTAATTGCCATTTCATATCTTCCCACGATTTCGTAAAACGACATTTGCCCTAGGAACGTTGATATTCTGATGAATGGAGGCAATGAATTCCAGATTTTCATGTTCGAACGGAAAATTATCGACGTCGAGCATTCTCCCAGGTGGCAATTTCTTCCCGGAGGTATACTTTCTCGTTAAGGTGCTTTAACCATCCAGCGTTCGATGCTTTCCACGGTATGCTAATTTCAACGATACCCTGACCAAGTAATCAAAGTTTCACTCAACGTGGATCTATTGCTTTTAAAGCGCCACGACAAAATCGATCGATGAGATATATTTTCTGCAATTCCGTTTCTGGGTTCTATGGGGCATTTCGAAAACGCCATTGGATCGTGTAACGTGTAGACTTGGCTCGAAAATATTGCACGCTTCAGAAACTTGATTCGTTAAGTGACAATTAAATGATTCAAGCACGATAGTCCACTATTTTCTTCAATTCTTCTGTATTATCGTGTGTTTATTTTGTAGATGTAATACGTGCAACGTGCATTTCTGCGTTTAATATTGAATTTCAGTTGCCGAATAAAATAAGAAAGCAGGAAAAATATTCAAATTACTTTTTATTCAATCCCTACGGTTTAAATGCAATATATCGAGCTAGTTTCCAAAGATTTACAGATAGAAATTACAAATAAGATAAGAAGGCAGCAAAACTTAACTAAAATATTGAAACTATTTTTGATGGAGTTCAATTCTACGGTTACAATTTCATTGCATTTAGAATGAATATCAGATTTCCAAAGATTTATAAGAGAAGAACCAGTCAAGGACCAAAGTGACTGTGAGTCCAATATTTTTGAAGGCATCGTAATATTTCCGGGGAAACAGGCGTTTTATGGGGCCGTGTGGAAGCCTTCTTATAAATTCATACGTCATTGTCAGCACGGGAAATTCCACGAGAGGGAGAAGAATGATTCCCGGAAGCGCGGAGTGTCGAGCGCATCGAAAGAGGTCGAACGAAAGGTGGTCCGACCTCTCTTCGAACATACGCGCTTATATCGAACCTCTTCCCTCTATGCGCCATAAAACATTGGTAGGTGGCTCCTCGTATGCATACAAGTAGCGACAAGGAGATCCATAGTGCTCTTACCTGAAGCCGTTATCGAGCGATAAAGCCAGCCTCATCCAGAGCGGCACCTTTCAGATACACTGTTTGTGATCGAACTAGCCGGGATATCACGGAATACTGGATATTGTATCGCGCATCTTTCGCAATAAAACTTAATGTCCTACTATCTTTACCTTCGCGCACCTGATCGAAAAACCTTCTCCTCTCAGTGAAATAATTCACTCGATTATACCAGTAAATATCTAACAACATATGCACGACACGAAAACATAAACTATCATTTTGAGTTTCAAACTCCGTTCATTTTTCAACACAAACCCCATTAAACATCGATACACATCATCCAACCACGCTCTAAACCAGCCATACTCAAGCATTAAAAGTAAAACTCAAAATCTTAGTGTATTCTATTGTTCGTTTAAAAATTATTGTGATTCTTTTCCATCGTGAAAAAATAAAACAGTCATAAGAGAAATATTTGTTAACCCCTTGACGTACGATTTAATTTCGAACTCCTTTCATTTTTCAACACAAACCCCATCAAACATCGATACACATCATGCAACTACACTCCGAAGCAACCATACTCAAGCATTAAAAGTAAAACTCAAAATCTTAGTGTATTCGATTGTTCATTTAAAAATTATTGTGATTCTTTTCCATCGTGAAAAAATAAAACAACAATCATGAGAGAAATATTTGTTAACCCCTTGACGTACGATTTAATTTCGAACTCCTTTCATTTTTCAACACAAACCCCATCAAACATCGATACACATCATGCAACTACACTCCGAAGCAACCATACTCAAGCATTAAAAGTAAAACTCAAAATCTTAGTGTATTCTATTGTTCGTTTAAAAATTATTGTGATTCTTTTCCATCGTGAAAAAATAAAACAACAGTCATGAGAGAAATATTTGTTAACCCCTTGACGTACGATTTAATTTCAAACTCCTTTCATTTTTCAACACAAACCCCATCAAACATCGATACACATCATGCAACCATGCTCCGAAGCAACCATACTCAAGCATTAAAAGTAAAACTCAAAATCTTAGTGTATTCGATTGTTCGTTTAAAAATTATTGTGATTCTTTTCCATCGTGAAAAAATAAAACAACAATCATGAGAGAAATATTTGTTAACCCCTTGACGTACGATTTAATTTCGAACTCCTTTCATTTTTCAACACAAACCCCATCAAACATCGATACACATCATGCAACTACACTCCGAAGCAACCATACTCAAGCATTAAAAGTAAAACTCAAAATCTTAGTGTATTCTATTGTTCGTTTAAAAATTATTGTGATTCTTTTCCATCGTGAAAAAATAAAACAACAGTCATGAGAGAAATATTTGTTAACCCCTTGACGTACGATTTAATTTCGAACTCCTTTCATTTTTCAACACAAACCCCATCAAACATCGATACACATCATGCAACTACACTCCGAAGCAACCATACTCAAGCATTAAAAGTAAAACTCAAAATCTTAGTGTATTCGATTGTTCATTTAAAAATTATTGTGATTCTTTTCCATCGTGAAAAAATAAAACAACAGTCATGAGAGAAATATTTGTTAACCCCTTGACGTACGATTTAATTTCAAACTCCTTTCATTTTTCAACACAAACCCCATCAAACATCGATACACATCATGCAACCATGCTCCGAAGCAACCATACTCAAGCATTAAAAGTAAAACTCAAAATCTTAGTGTATTCGATTGTTCGTTTAAAAATTATTGTGATTCTTTTCCATCGTGAAAAAATAAAACAACAATCATGAGAGAAATATTTGTTAACCCCTTGACGTACGATTTAATTTCGAACTCCTTTCATTTTTCAACACAAACCCCATCAAACATCGATACACATCATGCAACTACACTCCGAAGCAACCATACTCAAGCATTAAAAGTAAAACTCAAAATCTTAGTGTATTCGATTGTTCGTTTAAAAATTATTGTGATTCTTTTCCATCGTGAAAAAATAAAACAACAGTCATGAGAGAAATATTTGTTAACCCCTTGACGTACGATTTAATTTCGAACTCCTTTCATTTTTCAACACAAATCCCATCAAACATCGATACACATCATCCAACCACACTCCGAAGCAACCATACTCAAGCATTAAAAGTAAAACTCAAAATCTTAGTGTATTCTATTGCTCGTTTAAAAATTATTGTGATTCTTTTTCATCGTGAAAAAATAAAACAGTCATAAGAGAAATATCTGTTAACCCCTTTGACGTACGATTTAATTTCAAATAATTCTTCAAAAGTATACTATTTAATTTTGTTTAAATTTGTTTGTACAAGGAATGACTTCGAAAAGGAGTAGATTTGTTTTACGAATACCTTGTGAATGTAAAAATACGTTGATTTTAATATATAAAACTTGATGAATAGTGAGTAGCCACATGTAACGAGTCAGAATCGTCATTCTAAGGCAAGGGTTTAATGTATCTCTGTAATAATTTGGAAACAATAGAAACCATCTTAGACTTCCAAAAATTCGTTTTTCAAATTCTCTATTTCCTCGCAGTCTATGAAAGAACACCCTTCCAATATTCCATCATTTCCAAGACATCCAAACCGATCACGTTTACAGAATTTTTGAATTTTATAAACGACCCTGGCAAACGAGTGAAAATTACTTTCTCGCGGGAAATAAAACATGATAAAAGTTAATGGAAACCCCCTTCCACTTAACTGGTGCAAAAGTTTCGGGTCGCGCGAATTTTCTTGAAATATTCGTCGGGTAAGAACTTTGATATTTTTACGATTAACAAATACGTGTTATTTTGCGAACATACTCTGGTAATCCGCAGAAGATTTGGCATTTGTCGATTCTGTCACAGAAATGGAACCTTTAACGTTTTGTCTTCGACCAGGACGAAATCGAATGCGGATATTTGAGTATTATGGGCCAACCACTTCAAACGAGATCCCGTTCAATGACAGAACTATTCTGTTTCCGAGAGTTTACAGACTCGTTGTTTGCATGAGCTTTAGAGGATTCTTGTTTTCAGGTACAGGTTTCAAGAAATTCTATAACGTTGAGCCCAGTTCTAGAGAGCCATTTACCATTTTCGATTATCGTTTTCGACCGACGTTTTGTCCATTAGATTCAGAACCATCCAAAAAAGGAATAATTTATTTACTGTTAGGGTGGTAATAATAGGGTGGTGTGATCCGGTGTCAGAGACTAACTTACTTACTATTACAGTGATTTATAACTTTTTACACTTTGCATCATACATATTTTACTTCCTCGATGATGAATAGAAGTTTGACACACTAGTTTCTATATGATATTCATTCAAGTTGGGTTTGTTGTCGAATTTCTTCGCTATTTTTAAAAGTTTTCGAATTCTGTCCTTTGGACCTCGACAGAGGCAAAAATCATTTAACAAAAACCCTATAGATTGTACATAGAACGTTCCAAATGCTTCTCAGCCCCATTTTTTCTAGGTTTGATCTGGTGTCAGAGTCTAATCTTTTTCTATAGACACTGTTAATTCAAACGTTGAGTATCATTAATATTCATTGCAGCTATTTCAGTCTTCGCAGCTTTTAATTGGCGAATGAAAAAAGAAACTGCATTTAAATTTAGTTTGCAACCAAATAAATCACGCGTCGAGGGGTTGAAGTTAAGCGTTCGCCCCCGTGCAATAACAATTACCGACGGCGTCACGCTGCGTGCATCCATTTTCCTCGTATCCGCGAGTATTCGCGTGACTATGTTCCATGTTCGATCGCCACCGGTGAGGGGGCATCAAAGGCTCGGAAGCGGAGAAAGCAATGCCTCGATACGAGTTCAGAAATAACCAGAAATGAGAGAGGATTACGATCGGAAAGGAAGAAGGGCTCCGTCTAGATATACAGGCACGTTCTCGTGTTACGAGATACGATGGTTCGACGAGCAAGAAAGGAGAACTCGCTATGCCCCCGCATTACGGTTTAACGGTGCACGTATAACGTTGGTGGTTACCGCCGGTTATAAAAGGAGGACACTTTAAAAGCTTCTCGAAAGTCAGCGCACACATGGCGCCTTTTTTCCATGCCCCGTTTGCGAGGCTGCGTCTTCTAAATGCATCCGCCTTCTAAAGGCTCTCAAACTTGCTCGACGCCCGAATATCGCGCCTGTTCAAACGTCTGCAAACACGGCTACACCATAGAGAATCGTTCAGGTTTGACATTTCTAATCTTCTGCGAAGCAGAGCTGTTCGAGCACTCGACATTCAAACCGAAACAAACTTGATCAAACTCGAGGAAATTCAATTTGTTCATATGTTTCATGACCTTAACTGCATTCAAGTTCCATGATATTCTTACGTTACCCAGATAAACTTGATCAAACTCGAGGAAATTCAATTTGTTCAAATGCTTCATAACCTTAACTGCATTCAAGTTCCATCGTTTGAAATAATAAGTGTTGGTATGCTTACGTTACCAAGGCAAACTTGATCAAACTCGAGAAAATTCAATTTATTCAAATGCTTCATAACCTTAACTGCATTCAAGTTCCATCGTTTGAAATAATAAGTGTTGGTATGCTTACGTTACCAAGGCAAACTTGATCAAACTCAAGAAAATACAATGTGTTGAAATGTTTGAATAACTTGATTGCATTCAATTTTTGAAATCTATTTTTAAAATAATAAATATGTTGATATACTTATATTACGTAAGATTTATCATTCTGAACTCGAGGAAGTTTAATTGTTTGCTATAGAGAAATACGTTAGCATACAATTTAACCATTTCTCCAGAATTATTGCATATATACAAAATTAACGTGTAACTTTACGTTGATTATAAAAGACGGCAAAACTTTTCCCTCTTTTTTTTATTCAAGTCTCCCATCTTTTTGTCCACAATTGCGATCGATATCCAATACGGTCGAACGGGTTTCGATCGAGTTCCGTCACAATATCCACAACGCGGCCATCGTCTTGCACGATTATGTTCGTCGTGAATGCAGGGACCAATTTCGCGGCGTTGCCTCGTGCGACTATCGAAGCTGTAGACACACGTAACGTCGCCTAGGTCTTCGTGTTATCGTTTGTCGTCTCTTGTCTGCACAAACGCGAACAGAACTACTTTCGCGGATGGCCAGCCTCGGATTGCGGCCACTTGCTTTCACTGTCTTGTAATTTTCTCGCGATGTACCCGGTATACGAGAGCATACTTTCTTTATGACGTACCTTAGGAATATAAAATCTGTGAGGCAAGTCGAAGTCATGTCTCTTTCGACGCGGGAATTTGTTGTCTTTGTATTTGTGTACGTCGTTGACGTATCTGTAGACGAATATGCGATAGCAATGGTAACTTTGACTTTTAAAAATTCAGAAAAGACTCGTTAACTATATTACAAACCATACTATTTGCAATTTTTATTGATTTTACAAAAAAAACCTTAAAGTTAAATAATTTACTTTGTTCGTTAGAAACTCTGAATCTCGTGGAAATGTAACACTGTGTACGTTTAAATGTAAAAGTTGGTGAAATCGAATAGAATTAATTGTAAAAATAAATTGTTACATTTCATATAGCGACGGTTTGGATAGAGGGTCAGAAGGCTATCAGTGGTTTTTAATCTTGCAGCCTTGTTTCGTGTAATCAAGCCAAATTCTGCGCACAAAGGACACGGGATGATGAAAATTTTCGACCCAACGATTCTTTCATCAAATCTCTCTGAAGATCGTCTGTACCGTCTATTTGTTTCATTCCCGCGTCATTTACAGTCCAAAATGAAAAAACAAGCAATTAGACCACCGACGAGAACGTACCACCGAAGCGTGGGTGTAATTTTACGCCAATGACTCTCTAATACATTGGTATAACTTCTCGTTCTTCTTAATTAACCGAGTCATAAAGTATAGCTTCATTTTTCGGAACGAACATCGAATTTTCGGCGGAACGGGATGTAGCAAAGAGGTCGTAAAATTTAAGCTGAAATTAAACGAGAGTACGAGCAATAGGCGTTTCTCATTCGACGGTAAATTGAACTTTAAGTTCCACTTAAACAGTAAATGGAAACGATGGAACAGGGTCTTAGAATTTCAACCTTCCTATTACCCTATCACGATGAATTAGTTGGACAGGTCTGTTTAAAGAAAGTATTCGAGAGGGCTCATTAAGTGTTCGGTACATCGTGGCTGGTATAATTGCAACTTCATTCGCACGCTTCCAGTGGTATAAATTTCAATCAACGCGGCCAAGAACATTGATCGAATACAATCGTGTACGATGGAACCAGCATCAACCGTTTCACTGCTGAATTAATCAGTGACGAGTTGAACTTCTGCGATTAACCATCCTCGCGATTGTATTTTTCAATAATTCTACTTATAAACAGGCGTGAAAATTAAAAAAATAACGCAAATCTTGCTGGAATTCATCATTCGGAGACTTTATAGTTATCTGCGAATTTTATGGATGATTACGGTATTGATTCGTTAAATGAACATTGCTCCAAGGTCAATACGTTCATTTTTCGTACAGTAGAGACGAAATTTGACGCTTCACTGGCTTCAAGGGGGATCCTTCTTAGTTGGGAGAGTTTGGATGTGTTCAATTTACGAATCATTACTGTATATCCAGCTCGAAAGTTCAATTTCTTGTTCTACATATGTTTGAGAAGGACGGTGGATGGAGAAGGTGGTTGTATTTTTCAATAATTCTACTTATAAACAGGCGTGAAAATTAAAGTAACGCAAATCTTGCAGGAATTCATCATTCGGAGACTATATAGTTTTCTGTGAATTTTATGGATGATTACGGTAATGATTCGTAAAATGAACATCGCTCCAAGATTGATGCGTTCATTTTTCGTACACTAGAGACGAAATTTGACGCTTCACTGGCTTCAAGGGGGATCCACCTTAGTTGGGAGAGTTTGGAAGTGTTCAATTTACGAATCATTACTGTATATCCAGCTCGAAAGTTCAATTTCTTGTTCTACATATGTTTGAGAAGGACGGTGGATGGAGAAGGTGGTTGTATTTTTCAATAATTCTACTTATAAACAGGCGTGAAAATTAAAGTAACGCAAATCTTGCAGGAATTCATCATTCGGAGACTATATAGTTTTCTGTGAATTTTATGGATGATTACGGTAATGATTCGTAAAATGAACATCGCTCCAAGATTGATGGGTTCATTTTTCGCACAGTAGAGACGAAATTTGACGCTTCACTGGCTTCAAGGGGGATCCTCCTTAGTTGGGAGAGTTTGGAAGTGTTCAATTTACGAATCATTACTGTATATCCAGCTCGAAAGTTCAATTTCTTGTTCTACATATGTTTGAGGAGGTCGGTGGATGGAGAAGGTGGTTATATTTATAAACAGGCGTAAAAATTAAAGTAACGCAAATCTTGCAGGAATTCATCATTCGGAGACTTTATAGTTATCTGCGAATTTTATGGATGATTACGGTATTGATTCGTTAAATGAACATTGCTCCAAGATTGATGCGTTCATTTTTCGCACAGTAGAGACGAAATTTGACGCTTCACTGGCTTCAAGGGGGATCCTCCTTAGTTGGGAGAGTTTGGAAGTGTTCAATTTACGAATCATTACTGTATATCCAGCTCGAAAGTTCAATTTCTTGTTCTACATATGTTTGAGGAGGTCGGTGGATGGAGAAGGTGGTTATATTTATAAACAGGCGTAAAAATTAAAGTAACGCAAATCTTGCAGGAATTCATCATTCGGAGACTTTATAGTTATCTGTGAATTTTATGGATGATTACGGTATTGATTCGTAAAATGAACATCGCTCCAAGATGGATGCGTTCATTTTTCGCACAGTAGAGACGAAATTTGGCGCTTCACTGGCTTCAAGGGGGATCCTCCTTAGTTGGGAGAGTTTGGAAGTGTTCAATTTACGAATCATTACTGTATATCCAGCTCGAAAGTTCAATTTCTTGTTCTACATATGTTTGAGGAGGTCGGTGGATGGAGAAGGTGGTGAAAACGAGGTAATGAAAGGAAGATGGTGGTGAATATCCTCCTGGGGCGTGCTACCGAAGTCGGTAAGTCTTCTTAGCCGATTCTACCTCGGCAGATCAGTAGATGTACGAGGGCGGACGAAGTAGAAGCACGGAATTCGTTTATGGCCTGCTTCCAAACGATTCGTGGCGCAGCTGAAAATTTATGCCTCGACCGTGCCAATGACAAACCGTCGCTCGATTAATATAGAATTAAAAGAATCGGATTAACGTCATCTCGGGGCCATCAAACTTTTATATGAACGTTTCAATGCGGACAAAAGTAGAAACAATCAAAAGGAAATATAATAATAGTAGGAATAAAGATAATTCAGTTATATTTTTACCCCTTATTTTACTGACGATGCCAGCCATTTACGTCTAAAATTGTCCTCGCAGCGTTCCGTGAATAAAGATTTCCACCCAGTAAAATTTTATTGAAATCGGTATGAAACCTTCTTTTCCGTCAAAACGATATTGAACGAGAAAGTTCTTCAGAGGAACCGTTTCTTTATATTACTTTCTTCGTTTCTGGTCCTGAGTTATGTCGTTTTGCCCGAACAATGTCAGAAACAGAAGCGTCTCGTTCGATTTCTCCGTCCGATTTGGATATCCGGCATCTCCACGCTGGCTCGAATAATGGAGGCTCTCCTGTATTACTAATAACGTACTCGCGCAAATACATCAGTATTCATAGTTGGGAATGACATAATTTCATAGAATAACGAAGTGCACTGAAACGGGCGTGGCTGTAAACACAAACGTCCCCGTGGCTCGTCTAATTCGAACCAACGGGAACGCGAGGGTAAGTGAAGTGAATAACACCAACGAAAGAGAGGCTGAACAGTTCTCTCGCAGGGCATGCCACTCAACGGTGTTGAATGTGTCAGAAGTCGCTGAAGGACGACAGACAACCGTAAAAGAGACAGAACGATGTAGCGTAAATTAGCGCCAACATTAATAAAGCTGAAAGCTCCTTTAAAACAACCCTCCACGGCTCGAGGGATCTCCGAGTAGTCTACGTAAGCTATTACTCTCTTTTGTGCGCTGTCGTATTTCGTACATCGGTCCTCTTCTTTCGACAAAAGCAAACCGTACTCTCTCTTGCACGAAAAAAGAAGATTTATGACCTATAAGTTAATGGAAACCTCGCGGTAGCTAACGTACGCACGTTAAATCGCTGATTATAATTTTTATCAGCTGTGATTACTTTCCATGTTTCAAGCATGTACATTGTACAGTTACTTCCATTCGTATTCGTACGGTATAATGGTGACACTATAAATGAAAAAAAGATTGTTTCTTAAGAATTGAGTTGTTTTTGAAACCGATACGAGTCCATTTTTGCATGCATTGGGATATTTAAAGGGTTATGTTTGAATAAATTAGAAATAAAACTTGCCAACGATTGTGCCACGTTGGAAACACGAGTTCTCGCGTGATAACCGACCGCTTGGGGGGAACAACCCTCTATCGATGGCATTATTGTTATCGTATATTGTTTATATTATACCACTCTATCGGTCTTGTAATAGGGAATTACGTACTGGTTGATATTAAAACAATAAAATAAAGAAAGAAACTACTTTGTGAGCAGAAAAAATACAGTTGTAATAAATATCATTTATGTCAAAAAAATATTATAAGAAACAAGGTACGAATACCAGTGGGAGAAACTGCAATAATTCAGGAAAAACAAAATGAAAAATCAAAGTACTGGCAATATAGTAACCTAAGTTCCATAACGATTATACAGGGTGTTCGGCCAACCCTGGGAAAAATTTTAATGGGAGATTCTAGAGGCCAAAATAAGACAAAAGTCAAGAATTTGTTGATTGAGGATTCGTTAAAAAGTTATTAAAAAATTAAATTTAAAAAAAATCGAGTAGGTGTGAAATTTTTCGGCGAAAAAAAAATTTTCAAATCGTTCTGAAAAAATTATTTTTGGTTGCAGGGGTCAATTACAATCATTTTTGGTCAATAGACATACCCTCGAATTCCTAACCATTTTCGAGAAAAAAATTCCTTACCGAAAATGTAATTTCAGGCCAGAAATATCATACCAAAATTTCTTGCGTATCTTTAAAACGTCATAACTTCTGAACGGATTGAGGGATTTTAATGTTTAAAAAAGCAAATTACGCGTATTTTAATGGAGAATATGTGCAAATCGCAAAAATATTCGAAAAGTTGGCCCTTGACCTCGCAAAATGAGAAAAACCCCATAAAAATGGTCCAAACTTCAAACGATCATAACTCCTACAATAGTGAATATATTTCAATAAAACTGTTTTCTGAAGTAGAGCTCTTGGGTACCTACAAAAAAGTATTAGACAACTTTTCTATAGGGCGCCAAACAAAATTACTAAAAATCAAAAACGAATTTTTAAGAAAAATCGACAGGGGGTAGGTGCCTAAATTTATTGGCGAAAAAAAAATTTCAATTCGTTTTAAAAAAATTATTTTTAGTTGTAGGAATCAATTATAATCATTTTCGGTGAAGGAACACACCCCCGAAATCCTACGGACTTTCGAGAAAAAAATTCTGTACCGAAAATATACTGTGTGGTCAGAAATGTTTCTATAACTTTTTAACGAAGCCTCAATCAACAAATTAGAATCCTTGATTTTCGTCTTATTTTGGCCTCTAAAATCTCCCATTAAAATTTTTCTCAGGGATGGCCGAACACCTTGTATAATATAGTGAATCACCATCATGGTTGGAGTTTCTCTAGTAATAATTGAGCAAAAGCAAACTGAAAAATCGAGATACCTTGGGCAACCTAACTTTAATAACGATTAATATAATATAGTGAATCACCAATTATAGTGTACGAAAAAATATAAGTAAATACCATAAAGATTGAATAGTAATTTCTCCGTGGAATCGATCGCACGGTGGAAAAAGTGTAACCGATACTAACATTTACGAGTGTGGATACAGTGTTCAGTCAGAATGGCGGAGATTTACAGCCGTCGAAAGAATGAACTTGATTGGTGGGAGGAGTCTCCGGCTCTAGGGTCCCCAGACATTTCGAGCGTATCATTAGGAACATTGTACAGTTTTCATCCCCTCCTAGTTGTCATGAATTGCAGGTTATTCGTACCGCCACTGATTTTTATTTCTATTTCGAATCGTTTTACATCCAACTCAAGAACTAACAGTTAGTTAACAAAGATATATTTTCTCACCAGCGATTTAGGAGATTCGTAGACTTATTAAGAAAGCTATCCATACGCGATTCGAACGTCGAGAACGAAACTACATACGTCGAAACTACTCCACTTGTCTGGGCTTTTAAACCCTGGCGCTCGTTGTATTCGTTTCCCCTTCATTCTTCGCGACCTACCCTTCGCAGCACCCTTCTATTCACGCGTTCCACCTATCTTTCTTCACTCTTTCGACAGCCTCTATCTCTCTATCAACGCGAAAGCTCTTAATCCCAGAATTTGCCGCGAAACAACGCCCGGGCCAAAGGTTTCCTAGCGCGTTTACGCGCCGGAGAATCGAGCGACGCATAGAACGCGGATATCGGGCTTTGTTCCGAGGTGCACAGCGACAAGACCGTCCAAAGAGGAGGGGGGGAGGGGGCGTAAGGTGAAAGGAATAAAAATGTCGCTTCGAGAGAAGAAGAATTTGTACCGGGATTTTCGTTCCCGGCTCGTCACTCGATTGGCTTAGACAAAGAATGGGGGAGCCGCGGCCAACGGAGAGAATAAAATCACTTTAGGACGAGTCATTTGTGTCTTTGGATTTATGTGCTTCCTTTGAACCGTTGGTAACCTCCCGGTGACCCCGAACGCGGGAGAACGTTGAACTTTCTCACGTTTGTTTGCCTGTTCTCCGTTTCTAGCGTTCTTCACTTCTTTCGAAGCTGAAATTTATCGAAAACTTTGCTCGAAGGAGCGCTAATTTGAGTTAGAATTATTGTTTCTCGATACGGCTCAGGGTCGACGACGGCCACGACAGAGACTACCGGCATTCGAAATAGCGGGAATAATGGAAATATCGATTTCGAATTGAACAATGGAAATGTCGATAGCAGGAAGAAGTAAATAATATACTGAGACGACTTTGTTCGGACGTTGTCGTGTCTCGTATTTCCTCGATTGTCAAATTGTACTTGATAATTAGCATATACATTGATTTTTTCTGTTACCAGTGATCCGTTTTTAACACTAGGTTTACGGTACGCGTCAATTTGACGCATTCAGATTCTAAACTTAACGTTATAGGACTCATAAATATTATTTGTTAGCAATTTATGTTGAATTGAATTGATGTAATGATATGGATGTATACTCTAATTAAAAGAAAAAACTGCATTTTAATGCAACTGTCAACGTAGCGAATTATAATAAAAATATGCGCAACGAGTGTCCGTAAACCTAGTGTTAAGATGAAACAACGTGTCAAATTTTTTCGACTAAGAATTCTTCTTAATGTTTTTCTCTTTTGTTTAAATAGACAAAAATGTATTCATTATGCTGCTTGCTGAATTCGTCCTAATATCCGCTGAACAATAATCGAAAAAATAGGTTTGCTTGTTGCAATAAAAAACAATTATCAACAAATTTAGTACATACGTTTCAAAGTATCTCTTTAAGTAAACTCATCTGTATAACACTAGGTAAAATTGGTATTGTACGCTTCCAAAATAATTTACAAGATTTTTCAGGTCAAAATTAATCGACGGACTCAACTACAGAAATTGTCGAAGAGTAGATGATGACTGAAAGAACGTTAGTTTAGGTTCGTGGTAGAGTATATTCGTTATCGTTCCACGGAGGTGTTTCAAAATCATACTAACAAACACCATCGATCCTTTAAGCCAGCCAAGTTAGTTTCGCGCGTAAACTTGCACGTACATAGACATATCAGCGATTCCTACTGGGCTACGTATCGTATTTACGACACTTTCCCTAATAATAGTAAACTAGAACCGTTACGTAATTGAAGATCTACCGTTGGATAGGTGTTAGAATGGATCGTGTTGTTCGAGAACTTCGCAGAATCCCCGTGGCTCGAAACATGGACCAATATCGTATTTACATGCTTAAATTAGTTGCGCCAACGATCGAGGGTAACTATCAAATTGAAACAGGTGCGCGGCGTACAAGTTTAACCAAATCAAATTCCGATCGTGACAACAAGCGTAATTGATCCATTTTCGGAGAGGAAATCTGATAAATCTCGTGTTTCCTAACCAAACAGGATAATATTAATCATATTGATCGTCTTCGCCACTGAGAAATTTCGCTGAATGTTCGTCGTACATAACAGTATACCTACCGACAGAAAAAAAACAATTATTTACGAAAAAATACCGGCTAATAATTACACAAACATCCTGCATACAAATTTAAATTCATTTTCAATAAAATAAACAATTTATAATCCAGTTTTATCGTGCACCAGTCGTATGATCAATAGAAATTGCTGAAACTTCTTTGGGTTCATAGAGTCAAGGCAAACTTCAAAATAAACTTGGAAGACAACATAAATAATAATAGTTGATACATTTGTCGGATAGAGGATGAAATGCTCTTTAAAACGAGTGTTCATTTAAGTCGATAGCGTAATTAGTTCCGGAGATATAAGTGTTCGAAGCGTTTGTTTACTTTTCATTGTTTACGTCACGAGGCCATTGACCTCACGTGATCGTAGTAACCTCATGTAAAATTTAACTATTTTTAATACGAATTATTAGACTGTTCTATGACAGTAGAAACTGAAAATTCTCTCTTCTTATCTGTGCTACATATATCTCCTATTTACATCGGAAGCTAACCACAATTTGATATCAAATTTTGTCCGGTTTCTTGGAAAATTTATTTAAAGTAATTCACATTGTAATAAAACGTACTTTGAAATTTGTCTAAATAATAATTATAGGTGACAAAACTTGACAAATAAAATGTGCAAACGTCAGGATACCTGACGATATTCTATCACAGAATTTATTTAAAGTAATTCACATTGCAATGAAAGGTACTTAAAAGACACGGTCGATTTGTTAGATGTATTCAAACGCTGGAACGGTAGGATATTTTGTTGATATTCTGTGTTTGGGGCAAGAAGGCACAGGCAACGAAAGTCACAGACAATACGAAATCGCACGCCTATAAACAAAGAGAGTACGAAACGACTGGGTAAGACCCTAGTATTCTCAGTCAATGTCGGGCCGTTCAGCAGTCAACATTCGTTTCGAGACACGATTCCTGTTCCGCGTAACGTCACGATGTATAACTTCCTTTGCCATGGAGGGCTCAACGTTCTTCCCTGCGGCGTCAAAACTTTCTTCGTTTAATCGTGTACAGCAGCTTTACAAGGTTAGTGATTATTCAGGTTATGTTTAAAAGCAGCCTTCGGCTGTTTCTCGTCGGTACACAATTACTCTATTGTGTGTGCCACAAATGATAATAATAGTAATAATTTTCTATAGTAACTTAATTTAATCTTGTCGATCGTCTATTTTAAAATTTACATCAATAAAATATTATACATCACTTTGCTGGCTAGTTGCAAAATTCCAAACTAAATACATATTCATCAGAGAACAGCAAAGACATAAATTTATGTAAATCTAATTTTCAATAAATTATTGCTGAACTCTGTCGTTTTGATGCGATATAAATTGTATATTTTGTTTCACAACGACGAGCTATATTCGGAAAGTCTAACAAAAATTCACATTATTTTTCTGATTGTTATATGCACGAATATATTTAAAAGAAAGAATTGAATAATGTTGATTTGAAATATTAGTTACAGTTAAGTGGTACAACAAGGGGTTAAGGTATGAAGAGACAGATATAGACAATTGTAAATAGTCGTTTAAGTAGGTATATTTCGTAATTGCTCTGATAGCTGAAATAATTGAGATACAATATTCAGAAATGCATGAATGCGATCACAGAAAGCAAATTTAGTTTTGAAGGTAAATTCAGCAATTGAGGCACGTAATGCTTTTGACGTGTGTGCCAAATCGAGAAATATTATTTCGTGTATCTCGTCATGCTCGTTGAATATGTTGCGAGCATTAATATCGAAATCCACGAAATTATATCTCTGGTTTACAATTTTATGTAAATATCCCTCGTCAATGAACAATTGTATGATTTCCAATAATGAAGTGTCATTATTTTGTCTGATTTAATACGTTTATTGATAATACATATCAATATTTCACCAGAGTAGTTACAAAAATATATAATGAATATTTTACTGTCAAATTTTTACTGCAAAACTAAATAAATTAAATTAGAGCTGATTATTATAACCTAGCTGTTTATATAAGTCATTTTGTCAGTTCTTATCTCTTCTTCCTAGGAAAAAAAACTTCTGAGCATGGAGAAAAGAAACTAGGAAGTAAACAAATGTAATTTACATATGATACACGTCAATACACGTAGGATCAAGTCACTTTCAAAAAAGAAATATTTATTTTTTTTAAAGTGAAATTGTTTGAAATTATTTGTAAACAGCGCGAGAATAAGACTATTGAAGGTGTCAGAAAATTAATACCAAGGACGTTTGCAGAGTTCTCAGAACTAACTCGGAGTGGCTCTGTCATTTCCAATTTTCACGAGTAATCGTTTCGACTGTCAGATGTCAACCTAACTCAAAAAAGTCCAAGAACAATAGACCCACTACAAGTAAATCTTGAACACTCTGCAACATATCTTGACATACATTTTCTGCCAGGCTGTTGACCCGACATCTAGACATTATCATCAAGTGACCTACAGACTTGACGCTTTGACAATTTACAAATTTAATGGTGCAAATATTACGTAGAAACAGAATAAAATTCGTTCCCGAAAGAATCGAATGTTTTTATATATAATTTCGATACTCGTTAAATAAGTATTTATTTTATTTTTCAAATCATATTCGTTACTCGATAGTTTTTCGTCCCACACAACCTCCTTCTTTTAACCGATTCTCTTTCGACTCCTTTGTAAGCTCTAATCGTATTAAGGTGCCAGAAATATTTTTTCAAATATTCTCAGTATTTCTTGTAGTCTTTCGAATTTTATTTAAAAACGACCAAAATACGACCCGTGATCGTTAGGAAATGAGAATGCACAAATTGATCTGCGAATTACGACGAAGCAAAGTTGTTGCTTTTCTTCGGATTCAAATGGTATCACGTTCCGATAACGACATTGTTCGATGCAATATTATCGGCGTATCGGGTGGAAAGGATCGGCCGTGTTCGCTCGAAGACAAGGGCTGGAAAATGGGTCGACTCGTGTAATGGTTGGTTCGAATCCCGGGGGCCGAGGCGACGAGCCAATATTGTATTTACATGGCCGAATTAGTTGAGCCAACGAGCGGCCGTCGTGGCCTGTATCTCTCTCGAAGCTCATCGGGCTGAAATTTCGTTCCAGCGACGTGGGCCACACGTTTCCCGAGGCTCCGTCGATACGTGGGAAAACCGTAAAAGTGTCAACGTAACGGCGGCTTAATTCTGCTAATAAAATCCCGTGTCAAAGTTAGGAGAACCTGTCAGGGGGATACCACGTTCCATCCGGGGATTTTCACCATGTTAGAAGAGACGAATCTCGAAGATCGAACGACCACAGTCTGGTAGAATATAATATACAGACTATCCCAAAAGCAATTTGAAAATATAAAATAAAATTATATTGTATACTCACTCTACAGTACAGCATAACACAGATGACGTTTACTTCTTTGGTATTTGTCAAAATTCTATACAATGTTTTAAGTAAATCTCAGATGAAATTATATTTTACTGTAGAATAAAATTATATTGTACGTTCACCTAACAGTACAGCAAAAATAGAGGTTTTAAATAAATCTTAGATGTAACTAAATTTTCTATACAAAAAAGTTACACGAAAATTTTCTTTGTCTCCTCTAGTAAAGAAAATTTAAATTACCAACGTACACAATAGATACTGTAATTAATATATTTATGAAAGTCTTCTTTTTATGTTGAAATAGTATCAAAGTGATGATTTCTATCGATGATTATTTTATGGAAATTTTTAAAGAGCCGCGTGGAGAAATACACGAAATGGATAGCTTTCGAGTCATAAATTTCCAAAGCTGCTGTAGTTTTTTTGAAGACTAGAATACCACGTTAATTCCGCTAATAAAATTCCTCGGCGAAGTTAGGTAAATCAGAGTCGAAAATACGGCCACCTGGCGAGTTAGAGCGTTTTAACATTCGCTCCGATTTCATTTGTACGCGTGGATGCGATAAGAAGCAGCATTTCGAACACTTGAGCCCGTTCTCGCGTGGCTTTCCTTGGAAATAGGGTTACTCGTAAAAGCAGGGATATTTAAGCTCGTAGAAAATGCACGATGCACGTAACGAAACTAGTTTGATTATTAACCGCTTCAGGTGCGCTTTATGCCCGTACGTCTTGAAATTGTTTTCGAAAATTTGCTACGAAAAAACCAGACTTCGAGAACTTCTATGGCTCGTTGCAAGAAATTATTCACTTTCTACCAGAAACGATGAAAATGATTTTCTCCAGTAATGCAAAAATTGATTCATCGTGTATCATTCTTTATTGTATTTTTTTTTGTTAATTAAATAGTTTCGAGTAATATTTTCACATACAACAAATTCTTTTTAATCCTTTACAGTTCCCGATGTTCAGGGGATGTAAAAGAACATTTATGATTTATCTTATCAAATATGAATTTTGTATACGATGTGTACGAAGTACGCGAACAGCGCCAAAATACGAAGTTACGAAATATGAAAGATAAATATTAAGTAACACAATACCCATGAAAATTTCATTTCGGATCGTATAAACTTGACGGTAGCAGTTTTCGAGGAAACTTCGATAATAGATTTTTCTGAAAATACGAACGTTAACAAATACGCCCATTTCGTGAAAAAATAATTTGATATTTATTTTTCTAAACGCCCATTTTTACGAGGATTTTATTAGCTTTTATTTGCACGTTTTTTTAGCTACGACCGGAGATAGCGTATTTTTAGGGAATTGTTCCATTTACGTTACTTTTTGCACGAGTACAGAAGAATCACTTCCATTAGTGGACGAGCGAACGTAATGGCGGACCCCAGAGTATAATACTACTTAGGATTGTAACTTGAGCTTGCAATCATAGGGATTTTCTTTGCACTTTTCTTGTGCTTGCTGACTGCGGAGACGTCGTCGAAAAAACTGATTTGTAATCGACCGACAGAATCATCGAAGTTTCAGTGAAACAATCGAATCAGTACAGAGATTCAAACCTCATTCGAACAAATTTTATTTTATCAGAAATACATCTTTAAATAAAAATATTCTCGTACATTTGCAATTTTACTGGAAGGAAGGTATTTCAATTATAAATTTCGAACAATTGTTATTGGAATTAAACTGATTTTTAAAAAATGCGACGAATGTTGAATTAGAATTACGTACGGTGATCGAAAGAAAGTTTAATTTCTAGAAATTCAATTATAACTTACATTTCTTGTTTAAAAGAATCAGTCGTGGGAAAGAATATTTTCCATTGGGAACTTGTTAAACAAACTTTACGTCCGTTTTATCAGCGTGTGAATTAATATTCGATTCGAAATATCACCCAAGTAATTTCAATATTCGAGTATTTTAACGATTCGTTAAAACTTTAATGGGTTTAATGGCTCGGGCGATTAATTCGCCACCAATAATAAGATCGCGCAGCTGTAGCAAACGCGACGATTGGAACTTCGATAAAGAACGACCGAAACGTGCCGAAACGTGAAAATGCGAAGAATTCCTCGAACAACGCGAGATGAAGATTCGAAACGTGACGCGTATTGAAAACGATTCGAAGGAAAAAACGAACCTATCGGCGCGGCGGGACAAAGCTGTTCCGTAGGAAAGGGAGCCATAACTTTCGTCGACAACGTAGAAGTTGCTTCGAGCAGAAATGTGTTGGGTTCCTTGGGAAATAAATGACCGATTGAAACACGTCCGAATTTACCCACGTTGTTGCGGTAGCAGTAATCACACTTCTTGAATTGTTTTCGCGTGACGATAAAGTCTGATCTTCGCGAAACAGAATATCTTCGGAAGCATAAGTATACAAGCAAACAATTCAGAATGTAAACAATTACGATATAGTAACGCTTCACGAGTTGATTCAGAATTTTCCCCATTATTTTCACTAATTAACGTTCTTCGAATATCTGAAAAGAGATACTACGATGTAGTAAAATAATTCTTAACAAAGAATATCTTTACGAGAAGAAATGATTAAACTTGGAGAATTTTTAATTTTTAATTTTAAATTGTACAATTTTAAAGTTACCACTTATCTTAAGCATGGAAATACTTTTGAGATTGTTTGGAAGTGTCCACTGCTCCGAGCCATGGTTCTCGAGTTGATTCTGCTAAGTTGACCTCACGGAATTTTATCGTGTTTGCAGTAGTAATGGTCTGTGGGAACAGTGATCGTTCTGTATCCCTGGTTAGGGTTGAGGTCGCGACTTCCACTGACCGTAACTTGTAAATTAGCTGGAGCATTCTACTAGGGGACAGCGGAGGTTTAGGGCCCTAATTAAGATGTTAAAACTTGCATTGGACCGGACCTGATACTAAATCGCGTCCTCGTCCAAGAAAAAGTCCTTTCTGTTATGGTAATGCGGGACACTCGCATTTGCAGCTTTTTTTCATTACACCAACGAAGATGAAGAGACCGGTGGGAGAACGTTGGCAAACTTGAAATGACACAGAAACTTTGAGCCCCGAGACCGTGACATTTAAATCCTCCAAGAATAATATAAACGAGTTGTGAATTATCCGATGGGGGCACGGATATTAATATTGCCTCACCCTTGAAGATTCCCCCCAGGATTAAGGAAATGATATTACATTCAACAGGAGAGCTAAACAGATTATTTGAGATCTTATTTCACCGAAGCAAGGCATTCCATGGCGAATAAACGCGACGAAATGAAAGAAATGCTCTTTTGATTTCTGTATTTATTTCGTTTCCTTGTGCCTGGATCGATAAAGAATCACTGAATGTACACAAAGCTTTGGTTTTAGCGCGTGTCGTTATTTTGTGCATTTTTTAATTTTAATCCCTTGTTTATAAATTTCGTCGGTCTCGAGCAAAGGGAACGAATTCAGCTCGAACATCCCCGAATGGAATAGTTTCCCACGAATATGGTTTTGCGGGAGAGGCGGAGTAAGTCACTTGGCGCCAAGTCGAGAGAGTATGGAGGATGTGGTATAATTTCACATCCAAACTGCCTTAGTTTTTGCGGCGTTTCTCGCGCAGTACAAGATCCGGGCATTGTCACGAGGGAAAATTACCCCCCACCCCCACACTCTTCTGTTAACAAGAGTCGGGGCTTTTTCCTTCGATGGCTTCCTTCTAGACAGTCTATAGTTGTTCCACTGCACTTTCTTCAAGATCCATAGGTTGTATAGTTGTGCAGTTCTTAATGAAAAATCCCGTGCGTGTCCCACTATACAGTCAGTTCCTCCATTTGTATATTTTCATCTTTCGAGAAATTTTCTGGATCATTTTCTTCAACCGACAAATGTAATAATTTTGATTATTCTACTGTTCTTGGAGATTCTGATGGGTGCTTTAGAACGATTTTCTATTTTTGAGTAATTATAAGAAATATTTGTAAGCAGTTGTTTATAATGAACTCTTTCGGTTTTGAGGTACTCAAATATGGCAGGAGGAAAGAATTGATTTAAAGGCAATCGTAGTAATTAATAATCGTTTTAATGGGAGATTTTACAAGCCAAAATAAGACGAAAATCAAAAATACCAATTTGTTGATTGAGACTTCGTTACTCACTCACAAATCTGTAAGGTTGTCGATACGTCACTAAATAGAGTTTTTCATGCATTTAGTGGAGAAGCAGAGCTCATGGATACTTAGAAAAAAGTATTAGACAACATTTCCGTACAGTGTCAAACAAATTTATGAAAAATCAAGAACGAATTTCTAAGGAAAATCGACAGGGAGTAGGTGCCTAAATTTTCCGGTGAAAAAAAAAATTTCCAATCGCTCTGAAAAAATTATTTTCAGTTGCAGGAGTTAATTACAATCACTTTTTATGAATAGACATATCCCCAAAATTTTACGCACTTTCGAGAAAAAAATTCCTTACCAAAAAATACAATGTCTGACCAGACGTTGATTCACTCCCCTGAAATTTCATGCGAAACTTTAAAACGTCATAACTTCTGAACGGATTGGACGATTTTAATGTTTAAAAAAGCAAACTACGCGTATTTTGATGGAGAATATGTGCAAATCGTAAAAATATTGGAAAAGTTGGTTCTTGACTCCGCAAAATGAGAAAAACCCCATAAAAATGGTCCAATTTTCAAACGACCATAACTCCTACAATTGTGAATATATTTCAATGAAACTTTTTTTTGAAGTAGATCCCATAGGTACCTACAAGAAAGTATTAGACAACTTTTCGGTAAGGCGTCAAATAAAATTACTAAAAATCAAAAACGAATTTTTAAGTAAAATCGACAGGGTGTAGCTGCTTAAATTTTTCGACGAAAAAAAAAATTTGAAATCATTTTGGAAAAATTATTTTCGGTTGCGGGGGTCAATTACAATCATTTTTGGTGAACAGACATACCCTCGAAATCCTACGCACTTTCGTGAAAAAAATTCTTTACCGCAAATACGCGTGACCATCTGTGATTATATTTTGCGTTTTTATCACTTCATATGTAAATATAGTCCAATTATCTGGCATATAAGATTTTAATGGGAGATTTTAGAGGCCAAAATGAAACGAAAATCAAGAATAGCAATTTGTTGATGGAGGCTCCGTTAAAAAGTTATTAACGTTTAAAATTCCATCTGTAGTAGTGGTTTTCACTTGACATGAGAAACTCTACTTACTGGCGTATCGTCAGCCTTACTGTTTTTTACTAATAACGTGGAACATATTCTCGACACTTGAAACTTTAAAATTGAAGAATGCATAACGAAAAATACTTACATTAATTCTCACAGCGAGACGTAAAGAAAATTGAATCTGGCGAGGTTACAAAAATAAGTAGAAATGTTCGTTTAAAATTAAAAATTTCAAAATTACTAATAACATTTAAAACTTTAAAATGAAAGAATGCATAACGAAAAATACTTAAATTAATTCTAACAGCGAGACGTAAAGAAAAATGAATCTGACGAGGTTTCGTGAATTTCGAGGTTGCAAACATAAGTACAAATGTTCGCTTTATTATCGAAACGATGTGCCCTCCGTGTGTTTGAAAGGAAAGGGGAACGAAGTGGATATTTCGGGGCGATCTAGAGAAATCCACTCTACGAATCGCGCGCGTGAACTCGATACGCGGTGTTCGGTGCACCGAGTAAAAGGACGAAGTTATTTTCCTTCTTCGAAGCAGAAGGAAACCTGTGTAAGTTATCCGCGAGCACACGGAGCCTCGAAGAAATCTATCGATTCGACGGGAAAAATGGTAGGCGTAAAGAGCGTTCCGCTCGAGGGATTTCACGGGTGGGTGGGACGCGTCGTCGCTAGTGCATGGACATGATCGCCCCGTTCGGTTGGCGTAAAACCAACCCGATGCTTTCCGCGTTCTCCTATTTCTCATCTAAGCTCCGGAGTATTCTTGACGGGAACACCGGATTCGGAACAATCCCTATACCGCGGGTATTGATTCGAATAAATGCGACGGAAATTTCAGTAGGCACGTTCGACAAGGCAGATTTTCACGGATGCACGCGGAACCGAGACCTCTTTTCCCCTGTATCTCTTTCTTCCTTCTGGTTTCCCCGCCAGCCGGGGGAACCTAGAAACCTTTTGCATTATGTATGCTCGTTCGTTTAAAGCGTCGTGGACGATGTTTTTCATTTAGAAAGCGCGATGAGAGTACGGAAATAACCGCGACGAGGAGAAGAAAATATTTCGGTGGATAAAACGGGCCGGAAAACACGGTACGATAAAAAAAAAATTACCTCGAACGATTAGTGTCTCGGTCGGTTTCCGGAACGCTTCGTTCCTAAATATAATACATTAACGTTAATTTGCCAAAACACGGACAAAATGTGAAATCGATCTTTCATTTGTACGACAATTAGTAGATCAAGGTTTTGATAACAAATTAATGTTTGAATTAACTGTTCATCGATCAAAAATATTTTCAATATGAGATAATGAATTTTTTAATTTGTTATTAATAGTTTAAGATATTATTGAACAGACAGTATATTAGAAAACTAAAACTACAATATTCATAATTTATTTGCTTAAACCATAAGTATGTAGAACAGGTATTGTTTAATGTATAAATTATATGTAAAAGTCACATTTACATGTATAAATATTTTTTAATATATACTAATAGTATAACAGTGAAATATGTTAATATTAATGGTAACAGTAAATAACAATTCACCATCTGATTTATTTTCTGACAGTATTGCTCAAGCATCAGATAATATGTTATTTTTTATTTTTTTTCAAGTTTATATCAGAAAGAGAAATATAAGGATCGAAATAAAGCAGCTAATAACATTAAAATTTATTTATTTATTCATTCCGTACTTGAAAATGGAACGATTGTGATTCTAAAGTATAACAGACCGAATTTTCCAATATTTGCGTGGCATAAAGAACCCAGTCATGTTCGTTGCGTATAAAATCTCAAATTCCATAAAACGCGCGTACAGTAAGCCCATCGATATTTACGCGTATCGTTTATTCGATCGAACATTGAAATTTCTATTTATTCGTTGTGAAATACTTCACTGTACAATTGAAATCTTAATTTCTATGTAACGAGTATCGAATGAATTTTTTGTTAACTTTCATTTTTATACAGATCTATTCGTTCCAATTATAAAAAAAACTACACCGTTCGAACGTGGAAATATAGTGGTTGGAGAACAATTTTATTCCGGGGATAAATTTTTTCAACATTTCGAAGCGATTGATATATTTTTTATCGCGAGAGTGGTAGAGCCAGAAAAATTAGAAACTCGGATAGATTAAACACGAAGGAATAGAAGAAACGTGCTAGTGTGGGAGCATGATTGCAGATAGAGTCAGTACAATGCCTCTTGCGTGTACAGTTTGTATCCAGAAGATACAATACTCTTGCACTTGCACGTTATTCTTTTCCTTCACGGTTTAATCCACCTTCATTCGTGAGTTTTCTAGTCTAAATATATCAGTTTTTAAACATAATGTACAAGGCAACAATATTTATGATTCCTTCGTCGCAAAACAATTTGTCACCCCTTCTGTCACGCATGTAATATTTTATTACCACAATACAATATTAAAATAATATTCCCCACGCGTTGTCTCGATCTGTCTGAAACGATCGTTTTAATCGACTCGAATTGAAATAAATTAAATTCCCATAGAATTTACACTTTAAATATTCTTGTAAACACCGTTCGTGATATACGTATTTATGTTGCCATTGTTTTCGTGCCTCGAACTATATTTGTTTGCTTTCGTCAGTTTCCTGTTAGCAATTAAACGAAAATATCATATTATATAAAAAGTTTTCTACTCTAAATGTATCAGTTTTTAAACATAATGTACAAGGCAACAATATTTATAATTCCTTCGTCGCAAAACAATTTGCCACCTCTTCTGTCACGCGTGTAAAATTTTATTAACACAATACAATATTAAAATAATATTCCCCACGCGTTGTCTCGATCTGTCTGAAACGATCGTTTTAATCGACTCGAATTGAAATAAATTAAATTCCCATAGAATTTACACTTTAAATATTCTTGTAAACACCGTTCGTGATATACGTATTTATGTTGCCATTGTTTTCGTGCCTCGAACTATATTTGTTTGCTTTCGTCAGTTTCCTGTTAGCAATTAAACGAAAATATCATATTATATAAAAAGTTTTCTACTCTAAATGTATCAGTTTTTAAACATAATGTACAAGGCAACAATATTTATAATTCCTTCGTCGCAAAACAATTTGTCACCCCTTCTGTCACGCGTGTAATATTTTATTACCACAATACAATATTAAAATAATATTCCCCACGCGTTGTCTCGATCTGTCTGAAACGATCGTTTTAATCGACTCGAATTGAAATAAATTAAATTCCCATAGAATTTACACTTTAAATATTCTTGTAAACACCGTTCGTGATATACGTATTTATGTTGCCATTGTTTTCGTGCCTCGAACTATATTTGTTTGCTTTCGTCAGTTTCCTGTTAGCAATTAAACGAAAATATCATATTATATAAAAAGTTTTCTACTCTAAATGTATCAGTTTTTAAACATAATGTACAAGGTAACAATATTTATAATTCCTTCGTCGCAAAACAATTTGCCACCTCTTCTGTCACGCGTGTAAAATTTTATTAACACAATACAATATTAAAATAATATTCCCCACGCGTTGTCTCGATTTGTCTGAAACGATCGTTTTAATCGACTCGAATTGAAATAAATTAAATTCCCACAGAATTTATACTTTAAATATTCTTGTAAACACCGTTCGTGATATACGTATTTATGTTGCCATTGTTTTCGTGCTTCGAACTATATTTGTTTGCTTTCGTCAGTTTCCTGTTAGCAAGTAAACAAAAATATCATATTATAAAAAAAGTTTTCTACTCTAAATGTATCAGTTTTTAAACATAATGTACAAGGCAACAATATTTATAATTCCTTCGTCGCAAAACAATTTGCCACCTCTTCTGTCACGCGTGTAAAATTTTATTAACACAATACAATATTAAAATAATATTCCCCACGCGTTGTCTCGATCTGTCTGAAACGATCGTTTTAATCGACTCGAATTGAAATAAATTAAATTCCCACAGAATTTATACTTTAAATATTCTTGTAAACACCGTTCGTGATATACGTATTTATGTTGCCATTGTTTTCGTGCTTCGAACTATATTTGTTTGCTCTCGTCAGTTTCCTGTTAATAATTGAACAAAAATAAAGCGGTAAAACGCTACGTAACGAAACTTAGCAGCGCCGGTTTTAACGAGAAAAGCCCAGAACCGGAGAGGAAAATATTTTCTCCCCTGTGCATTCGCTTCTTTAAATGGCATTGCACGAAGGATCCTCCTCGCGGCGGTCGTAAGCGTGCGAAATTTAGCGAGTCCGTGGCTCGAAGTTGCGTGCACGGACAATGAGAAACGACCGCTCGACCTGCAACGTGGTAGAAAATTCGTTGAGTAAAGTGGCTGGCCCTTTCGTTGCCTCTCTTCCTCGTTCGCGGTCTTCCTCCTCCAGCGTCGAAGATCCCACGTGAGAACTAGTTCTCTCCGATCCGGGGGCAAAGTAAAGCTCGGAAGTGTATTTGCTAAACGACTCTGAAAGAATCGAACGATTCCTTTCGTCCATCTCCGCCTCGTCGTCTCCTTTTATCTCTGGCTTTTCCCGTTTTTACCTCCCGCGACTTTACGCGACGCTGTTGTAAAGGAAAAAAAGAAAAAAAATGGGGCAAAAAGAAGCGCGAGCTTTTATTGCGGGCGCTTCGTAACTGTCTCCGACCCGCGCTTTATGCATGAGATTCAAATATTTCGTGGAAGGTTGCATTACGGACGACGGGAAAGCGCGTCTCGATGGAGACGCTACGAATTGCACGAACTTATGTGATCGGACAAATCTTGAAACGACCTTCTTTCCTACGGATAATCCCACAATATTATTATTGGGTCGTCCACTGAGTTTGCACAGAGCGATATTCTTAAATTGAAGAGGATAGAAATTGTAATTTAGCAGAAAGTTAATGAAATTTGTCGGTTCAGGGGATTTTCAAAATTTTAAACATGCGTCGATAATTCATAGATATTGGAACACATATGGTTTATGCAACGAAATTTTCTTGTTATAGTTATGTGAATTTTGTTAGCATATAATAAAACCAGACCGTCTCTAGACCACTTGATAACTCGAGATAAGAAATGGAGGGTACACATAAATCTTCAGGCTTATAATAATAATAATAATGGAGATGCCAGGAATTACACAGAGTTACATAGTTGGACAGATCTTGAAACGACCTTCTTTCCTATAGATAATCCCACAATATTATTATCTATGGATTTCAATGCCTCCAAAAGTTATGATTTTTTGAACATACACATGGTATGGTCAGAGAGTATATTTTCGGTAAAGAATTTTTTTCTCGAAAGTGCGTAGGAATTTGGGGGTGTGTTTCTTCACCAAAAATGATTATAATTGACTCCTGCAACTAAAAATAATTTTTTTTAAACAATTTGAAATTTTTTTTTTCGCCAAAAAATTTCACATCTACTTGAATTTTTTTCTCGAAAGTGGGCAGAATTTCGGGGGTATGTCTATTCACCAAACATGATTGTAATTGACCCTCGCAACCGAAAATAATTTTTTTAGGACGATTCAAAATTTTTTTTTTTCGCCGAAAAATTTCAGCAGCTACCCCCTGTCGATTTTTGTCAAAAATTCGTTTCTGATTTTTAATAGTTTTGTTTGACGCCCTACAGAAAAGTTGTCTAATACTTTTTTGTAGGTACCCATGAGCTCTACTTCAGAAAAAAGTTTCATTGAAATATATTCACAATTGTAGGAGTTATGGTCGTTTGAAAATTGGACCATTTTTATGGGGTTTTTCTCATTTTGCGGAGTCAAGAACCAACTTTTCCAATATTTTTACGATTTGTACATATTCTCCATCAAATTACGCGTAGTTTGCTTTTTTAAACATTAAAATCGTCCAATCCGTTCAGAAGTTATGACGTTTTAAAGTTTCGCATGAAATTTCAGGGGAGTAAATCAACGTCTGGTCAGACATTGTATTTTTTGGTAAGGAATTTTTTTCTCAAAAGTGCGTAAAATTTTGGGGATATGTCTATTCATAAAAAGTGATTGTAATTAACCCCTGCAACTGAAAATAATTTTTTCAGAGCGATTGGAAATTTTTTTTTTCATCGGAAAATTTAGGCACCTACTCCCTGTCGATTTTTCTTAAAAATTCGTTTTTCATTTTTAGTAACTTTGTTTGACGCCCCACAGAAAAGTTGTCTAATACTTTTTTGTAGGTACCCATGAGCACTACTTTAGAAAAAAGTTTCATTGAAATATATTTACTATTGTAGGAGTTATGGTTGTTTGAAAATTTTACCATTTTTATGGGGTTTTTCTCATTTTGCGGGGTCAAGGGACAACTTTTCGGATATTTTTGGAATTTCCACATATTCTCCATCAAAATACGCGTAGTTTGCTTTTTTAAACATCAAAATCGTACAATCCGTTCAGGAGTTATGAGATTTTAAAGATTCGCATGAAATTTTGAGGTAACATTTCTGGCCAGAAATTATATTTTCGGTAAGGAATTTTTTTCTCGAAAATGCGTAGGAATTCGGGGGTATGTTTCTTCACCAAAAATGGTTGTAATTGACCCCTGCAACTGAAAATAATTTTTTTAGTATGTGTTAAAATAGGTGCGAGTCGGTCTGGTGGGGGGTTTTCTCCCCTGACCCGATCTCTCACCCTTTAACGGGGTGTCCGAATTTCGAGGGATTGGAATCGTGTGGGAAAGTGAATTGTACATTTAAAAATTTCCTTCGCCTGGTCCACCGGACACAGGCCGTTTATTTAAACAAAAATAACATTGAAAATAAACAAAAAAAATGAAGGAAATAAAATTGAAATTGAATTTATTTATTATTTAAAAAAGTTGCAGGAAAAAACCCCGAGCTGATGGCTCGGGAAAAAAAAACCTGCGCCGCCGTGGGCCCCTACGGCTCTCGTCTCGGTCTTCTGTAATCAAAAGAAATACCGAAATCCGGCGGTTAATACCTGACAACGCTCGGTGCGTTGTCTGACTCGCTCTAATCCACACGCTCCTTCTTCCGTTTACGGTAAACAGGAGCGGGATTCTTACACAGCGATACACAACTGTGTTAGTGGACTGTATTATTATTTCAACGTTTCAGATTTTGGAAACGTTGAATTGCAGATGGGGAAGACGAGATTCTAATCTCGATCTTCCCACTGCTGCAAGCTTGGTTTTTGCAGGAGAGGACAACAAGTGGAGGTTGTAAGGCTCCAAAGGTTGTCAACTCCGCGGTCCCTCGCCGTTCCCTGGTCCGTACGGGACCGGTGTGATGCAGAGCCTTAACTGCGCAGAAGCGACTGATTATTAAGGTTCTAACACCACGGTGCCCTTTGAACGTAGTTCTACGTCGAGTGTCCGTACCCACTGACGATCTGGAACCCACGTTCGAGCAGGTCGAAACCAGCCGAGATATTTACCCAGGGAATGCCAAATAAGGCCCCTATCGGGTGTTATCCCAAACTTTTGTTTCGACCCTGGAAAACGACGAATCCAACCCAGGGAGAATGCAACAAAGTTGCCCTATAGATTGGGTTTCTGAACCGTGCAATAGCCAAGCAGAGAATCAAGAAATTCTCTCGGTTCTCGAACACGACCACTGGTTACAGCAATCCGTGTTCTTCGTCGCAACGGTGGCGATAATCAAGCACTATTTTAGTGTAAATTTGATTATGCTCAGCCACCGATTGCGGGTTAAATCTTTGGAAAGATAATCACGCTGATTTTGTTTCATTTCCACTTCTACACGACCACTGATTACAGCAATACGTGTTTATTCAGCACCGATGGCGGTAACCGATCACTATAAAAGTGTAAATTTGGTACCTTTTAGCCATCGGTTGCTTTTTGAACGAAGTGGAAAGAAAATCAGTTGGATTTTGTTTCTTTCCAAAATGGTTCGTTCGTCGCGGTGACCGATTTCTGCATGTAAACGTATGGCCGGAATATTTTGACTCAAGGGCAGGATTATTTAAATCCGCTGCAGTCTCAATTCCGAGCAACTTTGTTCACATGATTCTACGACAGGTTAGACAAAACTAACTTGTCGAGAATCGGTCTCCGACTTCAGACGAGGTCGACGATGAGGTCCGCTCTCGTCGAGAACCAAATAGCGAGTCCACCTGAGACATACCTGCTTAACCGTGGCCACGAGGGAGGGGAAATTTTCATCTCGTGGCGCTGTCTGGTCTAAGCTGTCTGTCTCTTATTAATTTTGAATCCTCTCTTCGTTTCGGCGTAGTAACACCTGTTCTCTTGGAACCGTTACTGGGCCGATCGCGGAACTGTTATCGAATGTAAATACGGAGTTTTTCTATGCGGTATTGTTCCCGTAACGTATTACGCCTCAGAGAAGCCTCTGGAATGTCGCGTAAACAAGGAACAACACCGTACAAGAAATGGTCCGTTTTTCTCTCGATCACGCGATGATTTAACCGACGTTTTTCGATTGTCGAATTAACGCGATATTTAAACATACCGCCCCCCTTGCACGGTCCGTGCAATAAACAATAGGAGCGGTAATTCGCGGTCACTTTGCGATTAATAAACCGAGAGGAAATTTTGTTCACTTAATTAATAAAAATTAAGTTACTTACTTTGGCGGCGTCTGGACAATCTGTTGTCCCTGCAAAATCCGCAGGGTGGCAAGGACCGCCTGCACGGTTGCGTCCGGGTCTGCCGAACTGGTCTGCCGCTGCGGCTGCGGCTGCGGCTGGGTCCTAACCCGGGAGACTCTGGCCTCCGCAGCCGCCCTTCGTCGCTGTTCGTTGCGGCGGTGGGTGCGCTCGCTGCCCCGGTCCCCTGTCCACTTCCTCGCCGCCTTCGTCGGCGGATGTGCGGGCGGTGTTGGCCGTGCGGGCGGCGTTGGCCGTGCGGGCGGCGTTGGGCGAGGCTCCTCGGCAGGCCTGGTCGGCTTTGGGCCCTTTGATGGCCGAAAGTTGCACGCGACCAACCTGCTGTCCGGTGCCCATTTTAGGTGGAAGTTACCTCCCTTAACCGGATATTTGTACTTCCGGGATGTTCGGGGAATTTCAGCCGGTATAAGGAGGACCTCCGGTCCCAGCCGCACCTCGTACGGCGGCAGTAGCCCAGCTGAGGTGGAGGCTGTTGGAGGCGGTTCAGCAGGGGCGGCGGTCGGTACGGGCGGAATGGCTGGCGTCGCCTCCCCTTTCGTCTCCTGCTGGGCCTCCATCGGCTTCGGGGAAAACACCTCCCCGAGCTGGAGAAGGCGCCCGAACTGGGCCTCCATTATCGGGTCTAAGCCCGTGGCACGTGTCACGTTATCCGCGCTATCGTCACTAGACATTTTGGTGATTGATTAGGAACTGAACCGATTCTGCCTGCGAATCCTGCTTTTAAAGCTAAGGATCTCGCGAATTTCGCGAATCGCTCCCTTCCTTGATCTTTCACGGGATGGTAGGGTATGGTTCCCCTCTGTCCGTATCCCTCTGCTGAGACATGTAGAACGTGTGAGACAACACCATGTTTGTATCAATGGTCTTTCTCACTCTACTGTGTCTCTTTGTCTAGCGGAATTCGGGATTTCTTATGTCCCGATAGCGTCGTCGACGTGTGTTGTCGTTACCGACTCTTCCCCGGGCAATTTACACAGACGTGTGATAGGTCATGTGTAAGTAAACTTGGCCGTGTATAGTTTTAACTACATGTACGCGCCTGTCTTTATCCGGGAATTTTACCTCGATTCTTCCCATTTTCCACTAATTTAGGGGGGTAGAAGAGGATTTTGATTTCGAAGCAAATTGCGGAATGTCGAGTCAAGGTTAGGTCATGGACTCGGTTCGAGTCACCCTTTCCTATGAACTCATCTTCCGTGAGAAACTGAAATTTTTTTTCCTCTCCCGAATTTACGGTTTGCGTCCAGCTTCCTCCGCAGCCTTATGAGATCGGGAAATGCTACATGGAAAATTTTTCCAGCGCTTCCTCCCGTCTCGGGTAATTAAGAGTTAGCCAGACTTTCAAAACCATCCCGTCGCATATTACGCGACGGTTTTTCTTCGGAAAGATTGGAACATCCTCCACCTTTGTTTCGCACAGAGGTCGAGGGAATCTCTTTCGTTTCTCCGCGCTTCGTAGTCGCTTTAAACAGCGATTTGAGAACGGTACAATTTTCTCGGGGTTTTCGCCCGCTGTTATTATCGGTTGGAAATTACCCATCCGAAGAAACAGACTTTTGGACGTTCGTACCCTCGTGTTTTATTCGACGGAATCTCAATCGAATAATTTAGGCGTATAGAACCGCGACGATCAAAATTTCAATATTTCGATCGTTAAGCGGTTCGTGTCGCACTGCTTGTACCGAACTCGCACTCGAACTCTGGCTAATAGCACTGGCCTCGGTACACCTGTACTGAATATCGTACAGCATTACATCGAGGCGTGTGTCGTATCAGCTTTCGAATTCGAGTTTTTGCCATTCTTCACGATAGCCGTACGCGTTTTCCGGTAACGGCTTCGCTTCGTGAACTTCCGAGGTTAGCTCGTAGTGTAACAGGGAATGATGCCTCCCATTGCACTTTGCACGACCTCGGAGCTTTGACACTGCAACGCCGTGTGGGTGGTGCGTAGGCATTGTGAGCACCACCGGCGCATCTTCACGTATTTGCAGCGCATTTTGCAGGCAATATCGTGAAATTGTCGCAGTGTGATAAACCGTGCGGTCCGTTGCAGAATCCGCACGCTTCCTCCAGCACGGGGGTGACCTCTACGTTGTCGTTGGGACTCCGTACTCGTGGCTCTGTAGCCGAGTCGGTGTCCTTAACGACATTGTGGGTGCGCACGCGTTTCGAGGCCTAGCTCGTTTCTCGAGCGGCGTTACGATTACGTGCGCTTTTTGTCTGAATCCCCAATGCTGCAGATTCGAGCTTTTCCTCAGGGCTTTCACCGAGTAATTCGCTCTTCAAATCTTTATGAGGTTAATGCCCAACTTGTTTAGTCAATGGGACGGTGATTTCATCCAGGGAATACGCCAGAAGGCCCCTATGTGGCTGTAATACCGTCCGCGACTTCTGACCACTGGACTTCTTTAGTCTCGGCCATAGTTGGGTTTTCGAGGATTAATCTGCTCGAAATGACCTCTCACGTGGATAGTCTACACGTGTCAGAAAGTGTACCTTTCCCTTTCCAATCAACCTCGTTGAAATCCGGCTCGAAGGACCTTTGTTAAAATAGGTGCGAGTCGGTCTGGTGGGGGGTTTTCTCCCCTGACCCGATCTCTCACCCTTTAACGGGGTGTCCGAATTTCGAGGGATTGGAATCGTGTGGGAAAGTGAATTGTACATTTAAAAATTTCCTTCGCCTGGTCCACCGGACACAGGCCGTTTATTTAAACAAAAATAACATTGAAAATAAACAAAAAAAATGAAGGAAATAAAATTGAAATTGAATTTATTTATTATTTAAAAAAGTTGCAGGAAAAAACCCCGAGCTGATGGCTCGGGAAAAAAAAACCTGCGCCGCCGTGGGCCCCTACGGCTCTCGTCTCGGTCTTCTGTAATCAAAAGAAATACCGAAATCCGGCGGTTAATACCTGACAACGCTCGGTGCGTTGTCTGACTCGCTCTAATCCACACGCTCCTTCTTCCGTTTACGGTAAACAGGAGCGGGATTCTTACACAGCGATACACAACTGTGTTAGTGGACTGTATTATTATTTCAACGTTTCAGATTTTGGAAACGTTGAATTGCAGATGGGGAAGACGAGATTCTAATCTCGATCTTCCCACTGCTGCAAGCTTGGTTTTTGCAGGAGAGGACAACAAGTGGAGGTTGTAAGGCTCCAAAGGTTGTCAACTCCGCGGTCCCTCGCCGTTCCCTGGTCCGTACGGGACCGGTGTGATGCAGAGCCTTAACTGCGCAGAAGCGACTGATTATTAAGGTTCTAACACCACGGTGCCCTTTGAACGTAGTTCTACGTCGAGTGTCCGTACCCACTGACGATCTGGAACCCACGTTCGAGCAGGTCGAAACCAGCCGAGATATTTACCCAGGGAATGCCAAATAAGGCCCCTATCGGGTGTTATCCCAAACTTTTGTTTCGACCCTGGAAAACGACGAATCCAACCCAGGGAGAATGCAACAAAGTTGCCCTATAGATTGGGTTTCTGAACCGTGCAATAGCCAAGCAGAGAATCAAGAAATTCTCTCGGTTCTCGAACACGACCACTGGTTACAGCAATCCGTGTTCTTCGTCGCAACGGTGGCGATAATCAAGCACTATTTTAGTGTAAATTTGATTATGCTCAGCCACCGATTGCGGGTTAAATCTTTGGAAAGATAATCACGCTGATTTTGTTTCATTTCCACTTCTACACGACCACTGATTACAGCAATACGTGTTTATTCAGCACCGATGGCGGTAACCGATCACTATAAAAGTGTAAATTTGGTACCTTTTAGCCATCGGTTGCTTTTTGAACGAAGTGGAAAGAAAATCAGTTGGATTTTGTTTCTTTCCAAAATGGTTCGTTCGTCGCGGTGACCGATTTCTGCATGTAAACGTATGGCCGGAATATTTTGACTCAAGGGCAGGATTATTTAAATCCGCTGCAGTCTCAATTCCGAGCAACTTTGTTCACATGATTCTACGACAGGTTAGACAAAACTAACTTGTCGAGAATCGGTCTCCGACTTCAGACGAGGTCGACGATGAGGTCCGCTCTCGTCGAGAACCAAATAGCGAGTCCACCTGAGACATACCTGCTTAACCGTGGCCACGAGGGAGGGGAAATTTTCATCTCGTGGCGCTGTCTGGTCTAAGCTGTCTGTCTCTTATTAATTTTGAATCCTCTCTTCGTTTCGGCGTAGTAACACCTGTTCTCTTGGAACCGTTACTGGGCCGATCGCGGAACTGTTATCGAATGTAAATACGGAGTTTTTCTATGCGGTATTGTTCCCGTAACGTATTACGCCTCAGAGAAGCCTCTGGAATGTCGCGTAAACAAGGAACAACACCGTACAAGAAATGGTCCGTTTTTCTCTCGATCACGCGATGATTTAACCGACGTTTTTCGATTGTCGAATTAACGCGATATTTAAACAGTATGATTTGAAATTTTTTAATTTAATTTTGTTAATAACTTTTTAACGAAACCTCAATCAAGAAATTGATATTCTTGATTTTCGTTTTATTTTGGCCTCTAGAATCTCTCATTAAAATTTTTCCCAGGGGTGATCGAACACCCTGTGTACGAGAAACGCCAACGAGAACATAAAAAACGCACCCGACAGTAGAAGACCTCATTAGGGGGGGAAACCATCAAAATTTTCAAGAATTTTTTGAGCGTAACTATGAAATTTTTTCTGTTAAGTGTTTAATGTTTTCGAGAGTATTAAATGTAATATTGAATCTTCTGTAACTTTGTCATTTTTGCGAATTTTAGTTTAATATTTTAGGTAATTCTTAAAACCCCAAGTATTGGAAAAAGATAAACAAAGAATTTCTACTTTTTCAATCCGTCACAATGGTTTCCCCTCTTTATTCCTACACGGGTTGGTTTGTTGGGAACGATACTTGGATTTAACAGAGTTCAGAAGAGACAAAGTTTGGCTTCTTACATTATACAGAGTGTATAATATAGATTGTGTAAGTACAGTAGGATATCTCAGTACATCATGTAATACTAATTGCTTTCTCTTGGATGAAAGATCTGAAGATATGAAGGTCAATCTAATTTTCTTAAATGGAATGCTACGTTTCATTCTTCAGAAAGTAATATTTCGTTATTCTTAAAACCCCCAAGCATTGAAAAGAGGTAAAAAAAAATTCGATTTTTTCAATCCGTCAGTGGTTTTCCACCTTAAGAGAGGAACAGTTTTCCCAGCGTCATTAGTCACTTTTCAGAGGGGTACATAAAAAATGTGTCGCGATAAACGTGGCCAGCGTCTAGAAGAGAGGTTCCCAGCCCGAGAATATTTTGCATTCGTGTACCAGCACGTGGGTTCATCCTGCCATTCCCGTATCTAGACAGCGCTCCGCTAGGCAGATAGCCCGACTTTCGCGCGTTCAGAAAGGCGGAAAGAATGGGACAAATGTATCCTGTTTTCCCGTCGTTTCTTTTCCACGACCCTTCCGCGAGATAATAACGATCTACGAGAGGTGGGAAGGGGTTAGGTAGTTTTTTCCAGGTCGACGTTATCCCGGGTGCGTTCTGTAGCCAGGAACGCGTACACGCATGCTAGGGAACCACCCCCGTAACTGTTTGCCCGGAAGTGACGCCAAGTCCGGCATAACGGATCTGTAGAATCCCAGTGTTGCTTTAGATGAGAAAATAGCGCGCGGTTACACGCGGCGTATCGCGTATCCGGCTCGTAAATTCGGCCACGTCGCGATCCCTCCTTTGTTGTTCTTTTCGGAAACCAGCTTTTCGCGAATTTTTTCCCGACCACGCGACAGCGAGGAAATTTTTATTCGCGGACGAGGAATGAGAATTTTTAGATTTGTTCGTAATTTTCCCCGGATTCGCGTTTCGATGGAAAATTCATTCGTGAAAAGTGGAATCCCCCTGCATGGTCCGCGTTGGGGATCCGCTGTTTTTAATAACAGAACTATCGAAGTGGCCTGTACGAACCGTTCGTAATTTCTAATAAAAATTGTGGAAAATTTATTTATAAATAAACATTTATTTTCATTAAAGTGTGCATTTATTCGAGCATTTATCGTTTCAATTTCTTTGGTACAAATAAATCAGCATAATTGTAGTTCTGGTGTTAACGATTATTCGAGACGAATTTAGGTTTAGGTTTCTGGCGGTTTTGAAGTATTATTTATTATAGCATGTAATCCTTCGATAACGTTCCCTGGAGGTACTTGGAAATTGTCGATTGTTATTTTGTTAAACACTGTGAACGAGTGAAACAGAAAAGAGTGTTCGACGTTTGTTTATACCGCAGATTTAAAAATCGTTCAGAAGTCAAAGTATACAGGGTGTTCGACCACCCCTGGGAAAAATTTTAATGGGGGATTCTAGAGGCCAAAATAAGACGAAAATCAAGAATATCAATTTCTCGACTGAGGCTTCGTTAAAAAGTTATTAACAATTAAATTAGAAAATTTCAAATCGTTCTGGAGAAATTATTTTCGGTTGCGGGGATCAATTACAATCATTTTTGGTTATTAGACATAACCTCAAAATTCTACCTACTTTCGAGAAAAAAATTCGAGAAGGTGTGAAATTTTTCGACATAATTAAAAAATTTTAAATCGCTCTGGAAAAATTATTTTCAGTTGCGGGGGACAATTATAATCATTTTTGGTGAATAGACATACTCCCGAAATCCTACCCACTATTGAGAAAAAAATTCGAGAATGTGTGAAATTTTTCGACAGAATTAAACAATTTTAAATCGTTCTGGAAAAATTATTTTCGATTGTAGGGACCAATTATAATCATTTTTGGTCAATAGACATACCCTCGAAATCTTAACCATTATCGAGAAAAAAATTTCTTACCGAAAATATAATTTCAAGCCGGAAATGTCACTGCAAAATTTCGTGCGTATCTTTAAAACGTCATAACTTCCGAACGGATTGGACGATTTTAATGTTCAAAAAGCCAAACGCCGCGTATTTTAGTGTAGAATATGTAGCAATTATAAAAATATTCGAAAAGTTGTTCCTTGACTCTGCAAAATGAGAAAAACCACATAAAAATGGTCCAATTTTCAAAGAGCCATAACTCCTATAATAGTGAATATATTTCAATGCAACTTTTTTCTGAAGTAGGGCTCATGGGTACCTACAAAAAAGTATTAGACAACTTTTCTGTAGGACATCAAACGAAATTATTAAAAATCAAAAACCAATTTTTAAGAAAAATCGACAGGGGGTAGGTGCCTAAATTTTTCGACGAAATTGAAAAGTTTCAAATCGTTCTGGAAAAATTATTTTCGGTTGCGGGGGTCAATTATAATCATTTTGGGTGAATAGACATACTCCCGAAATCTTACCCACTTTCGAGAAAAAAATTCAATATTGGCGGAACTTTAAACGTTAATAACTTCTTAACAAAGCTACCATCAACAAATTGGTATTCTTGATTTTCGTCTTATTTTGGCGTCTAGAATCTCCCATTAAAGTTTTTCCCAGGGGTGGCCGAACACCCTGTATAGTTTCTTTTTTAACAAAATAACATGATTTTCATATCGTAGCTCAAGTTTAAGATAAGAAGGCTGATTTCTTAGTAACGTTACACTTTTTAACAGATTCATTTTTAATCTTTTCAGTGCGTTCGACGTTCTTATGCATAAGAACAACATAATAAATCTTACAAACGAACTTATTAATAATTAAATGAGACTAAATTATATTTAATTGTCTGTTAAAGGAGCAAAACGTAGTATGATGCAAAATGATCATTAAAGAGGTTACTTTATCATTTCAAATACACTATTCTAGTCGATCAATAGCCTTTTGTTCGGTCTATTATTTATATTTGTCACGTATTTCGCATTTATTCGTGAAACGTTAAATGCAAAACGTCAAGTATGTAATATGAGAATTTATATAGAGAAAAATATTGCCATGACGCATCGGTATAACCGTGTAACTGCGTTAAATGTTTGTCAGGCAATTTCAAATGAATTTCAATCTCGATTTCAATCACAAAACGCAACACAAAATGGGAAATTACAGGAAAAATGGAAGAAAAAACGTCGAGGCGAGTATGAATATTTCATTCGACGGTCTTTCTCGCCTTTGTTACTTTCATATTTATGTTTGAAAAAGGCGAACCGAATGAATTTTTAAAAGCAATTAACTTTCAAATCAGCATCAGGCGACAGAAACACGAATGCGTGTATTAATTACAGCACGCGGAACACGATCGAAATTATTTTATTGAAAACGCGACATGTAAATGCGTTTAAAAAATGTTGAAACTTCAGCTCGATTCTCATTCTTCAAACTACATTAAAACACAAAGTAATAATTGTAATCGAAGTATTTCTGTTTGTTACATTATCACTGAGTTTCGAAAAATGTTAAATATTCGAAAAAATCTTACTTCCTATTTTAACTTTAATATTACATTCACTCGTGCATTTATTTTTACAGATATGTTTTTCTAATACATACATCGATTGAACTCGCAATACGCTGACTTTTACAAACATTAAACACAAAACTCTCAACGAGGGGGCGGAAACTGTTCTATTTACCATACGTTTGTTTCGCAAGGTTGAATTTTACTTTTCAAATAGAAATCTATGTTTATCAATTCTTTTTGTACACAGAATATACGTACCAATGTGGCCTTTTTCCAGTAACGTCCCGAACTATTAACAGTCCCAGGCGAAGCGTTTCGAACGATTCGTATTAATTCGTTCGGTAATCGAAGGCCCAATGTTTCAGAAATTGATCGTTTGACCAGTTAGCGTGTGCAGTAATAAAGGATGATTAGTAATTACGAAAGGGGATGGTAAACGGGCAAGTTTTATCAGGCGCGCGTACCCGCGACCCATTGATGCAATTCTCTCGTTATCCTTGTTCATCCGTTTCTCGTATTTCGTTGAACACAGCACGAAATACGGAGCGCCCTTTGCTCGTAAAGGGACACAGGGATATACGGGTTGCGGCACGGACGCGGAAAAACAAATCGCGTTACGCTGATTATCCGAGACGAGGTTTAATACCGAACAGAAATACTAACTACGCGACACACACACGGCGAACAGTTAAACGAAACGCATTTTACGAGACAAACGGGAGGTGGATCGAGTAATGAGAGAAACCATTTCGAACCATTTTTGAACAGTGGTGGACGTCGTAGAAAAATACAATTTTAGTTTCGACTGGACTCACAAGAGACGAAACTACTTTAAGATGCAGAAAAATTGGAAATATTTAGGAATTTTTTTTATACGGGGAAAATAATTAGTAATATTTTTTAAATTTTTACGTTGTTTTAGTACATATCGAAGGAACTAATACGAATTTTTTTACTGTAAAATATTAATATTTAGATCATAATATCGGAGATCTTCAACATGTGAAAAAGTTCTTTTTTTGTGTACACTGTAGCATCCACAGTTTTTACCTGAGAGAAAGGAAAAATAATATTATTAAATTTTAATAAGTCTTTTCTTGAATGAACCTGAGAAAATGGAGAAGAGTAAGTAATTGGATATTCTACAGGACTTTGAACCAAAAAGTACAATTTTCACGAAACTGATTTTGTTTATGTAAAACTAATATTGTTAGAGTCGATTTAGAATTAACTGTTCAGGTTAAATCAGGGTGAAATTATCTTATTTAGTAAATAAAATGTCTTCGTAGTCGATAGGTTAATTACTGTCGTGCATAGAAAATTGATAAAAATTTTGAAAATTTCGAGAAAATCGCTTTTAAAATATTGAAGTCGATTGTAGATCGAGAGTCCTGATCTGAAATACGACCTCGCGATAATCGGCATACGATTCCAAGTCTCGACTGCCCAGCATTTTTACTTTCCGACCTATACCACGTCCAATATTTAATATATTATTTATTTTTAATATTTCGTCCACAACCCTTTTGCTTGCAAAACTGCACTAATTCTCTTTAGCATACTTTCTATTACATTTTTTACAATAATCTGGAGATATTTGTTCCCACTGTTCTTGAACTTCTGTTATGCAAATTCGTGATTGAAGTTGGTTGGGAGTCATATAAATCCCGAAGTCGTTTTTTCAGTAATCCCCATAGATTTTCTATGGGGTTAAGATCGGGGCTCTGTGCAGGCCAATCCAAAACAGAAAATTGAACGACAAACGCTTGGAACGATATTGTAATACTTCCCAAACTGCTTATTTAGTTTATATTCAACCACAATAAAAAACTTTGTCGATAGATTCCAGGGGCGCAGACAAGAACGAAATGTTATATAAATGTTGGTGGTTTAAACGCTTCCTTAGAAAATTGTAAACAAAAGTGCGTAATTCTAATATTCCATTTACAAATGACGACCATCGTTGATAATGCAAGATTCATAACGATTGAAAATGGAATTTTTCAGTGTAGGAAGTTTATTCGTATTTGTTTTAAGGCACCATCAATTTTCTGTATTATTTGATTAACTGTAATTAAACGATAAATGGAATTGGATGTAATTAAACAATAAATGGACTAGAGTTCCTCAAAATAAATATTTAGTACGCTGGAAACATTAGTTTTCTATGTGTAGAAATGTCTCAGTCGCTTAAATTTTACTGCGAAAGACAGATATATTCTATAGTTCAGTGGCGTAGTTAATTTTAATCGTTCCCGATGCCACAGTAAGTATTCAAAGATCCATATTAGGATTTCCTTGTCACCAATGACCACCGTGGGACAGTCAACTTGTTACTTTCATCCCTGATCTACCTTACTCTAATGCTTCCCACTCGAAGAAAGGAGGCGACGCTTGTCGTCAGAAGTCTAATCCTTAAAAAGAACATTTCTGTGACCGAGATAAATCCGTAGGTTTAGTACTTTCGAAGTATAATAATCAATTGAAACATAACTAAAAGAGGGTGTATTCAAATGATTCTATTTACAAAAGCAAGTCAAAAGAGTAGAGTAACATTTCTTCGTTGAAGGTTTTCTTTCAAAAAAATGTTATTCTTTCCTTTCCCTTCAAAAAAATGTTATTCTTTCCTTTCAAAAAAAGAAAAATGTTATTCTTTCTTTTCTACTTAGTTTTCCACGTAAAGCCACCCCTTCCGGTGCACCCTTTATGTTAGCGACTCTTACAATGAAAAATTCGAACAATTTTAATGTATTGAGTTAAATATTTACGCAGGAATTGAAATATTCACGAGATTAAACGATTATAGAACGTATTAAAAGAATACAAGCATGTACGTGATTTCCATCGTTAGCAATACAGACATAGTAATAGGCTTTCGGAGAGTCGGGAAAATCACTACAACTACTACTGTTCGATTTTAATTCAAACTTGGATTCGTCACTCCAAATGATCGATTTCCAGAATGAAATTGGTTTCTTATAATACTCTTGTGCAAATTTTAACCGCTTCAATGCGTTGACTTTAGAAATGTAAGGACGTTTTCTTGAAATTCGACCGTATAGTCAATGAGAATCCAAACTAACCTAGCGAAAAAACTCTATATTTACGATGACCTATGCAAGGCGGATCGCAGCCAATTTGCTAATATTATTTAGTTTTTAATTAATAATTGCATTATCCAGCTAAGAATAATACGATTATTGATTAAACGCTAAATAATATTACCCAGATCTCACCACGTGGAGGTTGCTGCGAATGGAGACCCACCCTAACCGAATCCCATCCACCCTCCATTAATAAAGAGCTTCTGTGACCAACGATCGTTGGTCGAGGAAGCAACAAACGAAAGTGCAACCAATGAAAGGTGCACAACCAACGAAGAGAGTATTTGAACCAAAACGAGAGTTTCTATTCAAATAGAACCCTGTCTGACATAATAGTTAATATAGATACCGTTGGTCGAAGAAGCAATAAACGGAAACGCAACCAACGAATGAAACAACCAACAAAAGAGTTTTCTGAGAAAGAATTTGCCTGTAAATGCCCATCAACAAAATAACAAAATATAGCCTGCCTGATAGAATAGTTAATACAGCCAACTAAACTCCTGCCTAACTATAAATCTAAATTAATTTACATCCTACCTATCTGATTATTTAACAAAATACATTAAAATATGTACTTGTTTGATGTTCTGTTGTATCTTCTGTTTATCCCACGATGATTTCCTGAAACACAAACAAAACAATATAAAACAAAATTGTAACAATTCTTAATTCTTACTTCTGTAAACCTAGAACTTCCATAGGAGTATGCTCTGTAACAGAAATTTATTTAATAGATTAGAAATAGAACAAACAAAAATTTGACATTCGTAAACCTACAGATACTACAACTACAGGCAAGTGCAGTGACAAAGTGAAAATAGTACATAATATATGTTACTTTGATTCTACAATGTATTCGTCGCGAAATATCTTCTTGCACGTAAATCTAATGATATATTTTAATAAGTAAAGAAAGACTATGGTTATTTTCGATATCGAAGATACCCAAAGTCGTAAAATCAATTATGAAAGTGAATTTAATTATTGAAAAATATAAAGAACAACCGGAAACTACAAATTTGACACTAATTTCAAGATGAATATAATTACAAGTAAAAGATATTAGAATCCTGACTCTACTTTCGATCGACGGTACGATATTTGTCATACTAAAAATCGCGGCGTGCAAAAACATCGCACGCTTAAATAAAACGCGACGCGACCCGACGCGTGCTCATAGTGTGCAGTGAGTGTGGGTATCAAATTGATCCCCCCCGGCCTTGATTATCAGAAAAGCAAGTCACGGTTGAAACTGGTCACTCTACTTCTCTACGTACACCGCCGGGTCCCAGAGAACACACGATTACAAAGGGACCCAACTTAGTACTGAGAAAGGACCTGAATCAAGACCTCTCGACGTCGGTTATGCTCTTTTCCGGATAAAGAGGAGAATAATCCCTCCGCCAAGGCCCCACTTAAGCTGAACCAAGCTGCACCGGGGTTGAAGCGGTTAGAGTTATCAGACCTACTACACAGGTGATCACATGTTTCATTCCATTAAACAGAGGTGATCGAGCAAAACTCTCTGGTCCTTTCAGTCGAGACATAATCTCGGAAAGCGAGAACCAGAGAACGAGCGGACGAGAGAAACTGATGTATGTACTCGTTATATATTCATTTTAAAATGAGTGTCAAATTCAAAATAATTGAATCTACTATGACATTTGTCATCTTAAAAATCGCGGTATGCAAGAAGATTCTAATTTTAAGCAAAAGATCCGAAGATAAAACAATATACATGTGTTACTATTCACGCGGTCATTACACTTGCCAAAGAGAACACGTATACAACCAGTCACCCATGTCGGTTAGGACGTTTTGTCCTAACCGACATGGGAGCCGGAGAAATAAAAATCATATTCAACTCACTGATTCTGGCTGTTACTCACCACGGCCCGGCATTGGTCAGCATTGGTCAGCATTGGTCAGCATTGGTCAGTCCTGGTCAGTCCTGGTCAGTCCTGGTCAGTCCTAGTCAGCTCAGTTCACTAATGGCCAGAGGTAGGCCCCCGAATTCGCGAGACCCGTACTGAGAGAGTACGCTAGCAGTGACTCTTTATATACCTCTTCCTAAGGTGGATGAGTGGGGAGACGCAGACCACGTTGACAGTTAAAGACAGTTTGGTCTACCGAAGAACTATTTCGGTTAGCCCTACTTTTTGGCCATTCCTGGACCTTTGATCGTGATGTCAGCCTCACTGTTGACCATCGATGACCATTACCTAATCGTTGTTGACCAGGGAATAACCAACGACCCATTAAAACCACGACAAAATCGAAGATTAAAGCCTTCTTACAAGGATCCTCTTAAAATTTAATGCATGATCTTTTTACCATTTTGTTCCATTTTGAAGGAGTGTATCTCAAGACTAGGAAATAAAAAAATAAATGTTAATCGGACATCGCGGATAATCGGTACAATAAGACATACAGTAAGGAGCATAAGTGACTACAAGTTTTGCATAAATCATTATTTATTACTAGGAATATAAAAGAATAACAAAAAATAAACATTATAATTATTTTTATCACAGTTAGAAGTAATATAAGAAAGTCTTTCAGTAATTAACATCTTATTGTTTATGAATAATACGAACAATAGATTGACTCAGTTTTGCACCACGTCCAGTATTTGACAATATTTAATATATTATTCAGTTTTAATATTTCGTCCATAACCCTTTTGCTTGCAAAACTGCACTGATTCTCTTTGGCATATTTTCTATTAACTTTTTACAATAATCTGGAGATATTTGTTCTTGGATTCTGTTATGCAAATTTGTAATTGAAGTTGGTTGGGAATCATGTGAATCCCGAAGTCGTATTTTCAGTAACTCCCATAGATTCTCTATAGGGTTGAGATCGGGGCTCTGTGCAGGCCAATCCAAAATAGAAAATTTTTTAGTATTGAGCCAATTTTTCACACTTTTAGCAGTCTGCTTAGGGTCTCGATCATGCATGAAAATTACATTTTCTTCTTCGAATGGCATATTTTCAACAGCATCTGTGAGATGATCTTATAAAATATCTTTGTACATATAATGATTCATGATGCCATTAATTTGGTGCAGTGATCCAACATCAAATGCTGTTAGGCACCCCCAAAACATTAGGGATCCGTCGCCATGCTTTACCGTTTGCTTTACATGTCGTGGTTTAAGCCTTTCATTTTTACGAATCCAGCACCAAGACATGCCATCTGAACAAATTCTGATAATTTTGGTCTCGTATGGCCAAATAACCCGTTCCCATTCAGTAGTTGTCCAGTTTTGATACTTTTTGGCAAATTCCAAACGAAGTTTAATATTTTTCTTTGATAACATTGGCTTCTTTTTCTTCTTAATGCTTCTAAAGTCAACTTGTTTAAGGGTCCTTCGTGCTGTCCACTTATTTGTATATTCGTATCTTCTTTTAATAATTGTGCAGCCATGCAGCCATTGAAGCTTCACCAGATGTGACTGAATCATTATTATCCAGAAGCTGATCATGCTCAAAATCTAATCAGACCTTAAAACGAGAGCATAAAATTTAAATGTAAAGTTTCATTGAAATTCATTCAACCGTTTAGAAACAAAAAAAAATGTTTTTTTTATTAATAGTCATAATATGATCAGGGGGTCTTAAAACGTGTATTTCCGCTAAAACAAATTTCGAAATTTTTTTTTTAATATGGCATCTTATACCTTAGATAGGTCGGAAAGTAAAAATACTGGGCAGTCGAGACTTGAAATCGTATGCCGGTTATCGCGAGGTCGTATTTCAGCGGTTTCTCTTTTACAAGAGCAAGAAGGAAAGGCTCACACTAGCGTTCTTTATCGTTTTCCCGAAATTGTGCGAAATGCCGAGCTCACGTATAGGTGACTCGTGCGGTAGGATATGCCTGTTATCCCCACCACTCTGTTAGACACTAAGAAAGTTCGTCGTCACTATTGTCGATTTCGATGCACTCAATTATGTCCGATCTAGCCACACTGCACGTAGTTGATCGGAGAGGGCGCCACCATGGTGTTAGCGGATGCGCCACCTTTATTCGTTAGTTCGTCTTGTGACACGTGCGGAAGATGTATCGATATATAGTTTTTCTTATAAAAGGTTAACCACGGGTAAACTATTTCTTTCTTACCGTGTTCAACTCCTGCCACATACCTCATCAACAGGTTATGGGCCCAGGTAATCGTGATTAACGGTGAACAGAAAATCGGTAAAGTAGTGAATTGCTGTGTCGTGAACGTGTGGAATAAAAAGATAGAAACATTATGAACTTGTGCAAAATAGAAACCCGTAATAAAGATAATTGTGATATTTGCAAAGTGCAAGTGGAAGCATTAGTAATCAAGAATGATTCGTGGGATTATGTGAACGGTACGTGTGTGGAGCCTGAATTAGTCGCCGGAAACCTAACCTCTGAAGCGGCGGTAAGCACGTGGTTAAGAAACGACTGCAATGCGAGATCGGACTGGATACCGTCGATTGATTCGTCTGAGCTTAAACAGGTAAAAGGTTGTAAAACTTCACGTGAAGTCTGGTTAAAGCTAGCGGGAATATATCAATCGACAAGGCCGGCACGATAAGCGATGCTATTAAAAAACTAACCTTGCACCGCATGCAAGAAGATGATAACGTTCGCGAACACGTTCGGAAAATGTATCGAAATATATGTAGTTTTGCTTATAAAAGGTTAACCACGGATAAATGATTTGCAACATATCTCATCAATATAATTGACTAAAAATAATTTTTCCAGAACGATTTGAAATTTTTTAATTTTTTCGAAAAATTTGTTCACCTTCCTGAATTTTTTTTTCTCAAAAGTTCGAAGGATTTCGGGGGTATGTCTATTCGCCAAAAATGATTGTAATTTATTGAAGTCGATTGTAGATCGAGAGCGCCACGTGGTCGATCGATGAGGGCGCCACCATAATGTACGCGGATCCGCCATCTTTATTCGTTAGTTCGTCTTGTGACACGTGCGGGAGATGTATCGGGATATAGTTTTTCTTATAAAAGGTTAACCACGGGTAAATTATTTCTTTCTTAGCGTGTTCAATTCCTGCTACATACCTCATCGACAGGTTATGGGCCCAGGTAAACGTAATTAACGGTGAACAGAAATACGGTAAAAGAAATTGTGAATTGCTGTGTCGTGAACGTGTGGAATAAAAAGACAGAAACATTATGAACTTGTGCAAAATAGAAACCCTTAATAATGATAATTGTGATATTTGGAAAGTGCAAGTGGAAGCATTATTAATCAAGAATGATTCGTGGGATTATGTGAACGGTACGTGTGTGGAGCCTGAATTAGTCGCTGGCAACCTAACCTCTGAAGCGGCGGTAAGTACGTGGTTAAGAAACGACAGCAGTGCGAGATCGGACTTGATACTATCGATTGATTCGTCTGAGCTTAAACAGTTAAAAGGTTGTAGAACTTCACGTGACCGGCACGAAAAGCGATGCTATTAAAAAACTAACCTTGCACCGCATGCAAGAAGATGGCGACGTTCGGGAGATGTATCGAAATATATGTAGTTTTGCTTATATCATGCTAACCACTGGTAAACTATTTGCAACGTACCTCATCAACATAATTGACCCACGCAACTAAAAATAATTTTTCCAGAACGATTTGAAATTTTTTAATTTTGTCGAAAAATTTGTCCACCTTCCTGAATTTTTTTCTCGCAAGTGCGAAGGATTTCATGGGTATGTCTATTCACCAAAAATGATTGCTATTAACCTCCACAACCAAAAATAATTTTTCCGTGAATTATCTGAAATTTTTTAATTTAATTTTTTAATAACTTTTTGACGAAGCCTCAATCAACAAATTGATATTCTTGATTTTACCTCATCAACATATAGTTTCCATTCATACTTATAAAGTCGACATACAATTCTATTGTGCACGTTTATTGCGCGTCTATCTTTGGAATCCAGATTTCGTAATAATAAAATAAAATAATTAACTTTAATGCATTCAAAGCAAAAATAAAATTTACATTTAAAATCAATAAAAAATGAAAAGCAATAAGGCAAGTGCAAAGAAATTTATTTGTTTATTCAATGAAACTGTTCAAACTTTATTTGTTCGAATAAAAACGAATAAAAGCGTATTTATCTTTCGTTTGTTTTCTGATATTTTTATCCTGATAAGAATGTTTCCCCCGATATCTGTTGGACGTTTCAAAACATCGAGAAATAAAAAAAAAACCGATGAAGGGTTTAAATTTAGGCCAATCGATTTTTTCGTAAACATTGGCGATGCTTGACGGCTATTCCACGAGCAATTTTGAGGAATTTAGCATTTGGTGGAGTTTGATAGTCCTTAGGATAATCGTCGTCTAATTAGATGCAATTAATTTCCGGTGATTATTGCTGCTCGAGACGGTCATTCTAGTGATTACAAATTTCAGGCTAATCGTACCACGGTATAATGGGCGATTATTGGTGGTTTCGATTGTACGCTCTTGCATGCGTTGAACCGCATAATTTTGATAGTATTGATTTTCAATCTCGTCACGTAAATACCGTGGTAATCTTAGGAATAATTAACACGTCGGCATTGAAACAATTTAGCCACCTATCTAGTCGAAATACAAGTTTCAATTTATACGTTTCGATGGGGCGATCTAATATAACGTTTGAGGTTCGGATGCTGAAATCATGCTGATTGCTATACGACATCGCTGCTAAATTAACACACGATATCCCGTGTAACAGCGATCACGATCCTTCAATGTGAAAAATAATTATTTAATCAAGATACCTTGACTTTTTATTTTTAACGAAACTATTTCTGACTTAATCGCATTGTAATCATTTAAAATAATTGTAGGACAATATCTATGTAATGTAACATACGATAGATTAATATTTATTATATTTTTTTAGTTATATACGTAATAGATACAGACTGTAGTTCTGTTGAAGTGGAGATAGGAAAAACGACACAGGAAATTTTATATGGATTTTTTTCCACATTTTGTTCGAAGTGTATCGATGCGCTAGCAACGTGAAGTTGAACTTGTTTTTTTTTTTTTTTTTTATTTTAAATGGAACTACATTTTTTTATATAGAAATCCATTTCTGGAAACTCGATATCTTGGGAGATATTCCATTTCACGTTTAATGCTATAAAAAGTACAGAAACTTTCTCTATTACATTCCAAACATTTTTATACTCGTCTCTTATATATTTCTTATTAAATTGTTTAGTTTTTCGGTGCCAAAGTTTGAACAGTCGATCCGAATTTTTCTTTTCTCTGCATTACTAGAAATTTCTTCCTCCTTTTCCACCAATAAAACCAGATCGTTTGTATGAGCAAGTGGCGATATCTTTTCACCCTCATTCTGTGTTTTTTATAGTGACACCTGTATGACCAACGATTAAATATTAAGTATGTGTGAGTTTAACCGGCACCCGTGAATCACACCTCTGTTCAAAATGCCAAGCTATTCTCCTCTTTTACCCTAACCTTGCACCTCGTCTCCTCGTAAAGGTCTTCTATTCTTCCTTGCAATACTTCCTTTTCAATGGCCTCCTATGTACTTCTCCACCATGTCGATACAAAGAGCGTAATTGTTTTCCCCTTCTTTTTTCCTATTTTCTTTTCTATTCCCAACACATAAACATTATCCATTGTACCCCTTCTATTTCTGAAACTTTGCCTGGTATTTCTTCTCTTTTGTCTCTTCTCAACAACACCATTGTGTACATTTAAATAAATAACAAACAAACATAAGAAGAACCGCAATTCCTACGAAAATAATTTTATTTCAATTTAAATAATCACATGTTATTAGTAACGAATATTCGCGAACAAAAATTAATCACAGTTCCGTAGACAGTTTTTAAAACAAAGAAGTAAATTAAATAGGTACAATTAAAAATATGATAAGGCATTATTATGAAAACTTTCGCTTCATTTACATGCGTGGAAATAATGTATTCGTCAATATTTTTATAAACAGCTTGTCAATTGTATATTTATCTTTAGACATTGAGTACTCCCGGAAGTGAATTTCAACTGTTCAAACACGAAAGAAAAACACTTCCTTTACCTTCTTTACTCGTAATTCGTCCCGTTGAGGCTTTTACAATATTACCTCTGTCTTTGCTTTTTTAGCTTTTCTCTTTTTAGACCTCCTCCTTTGCCTTTTCAACTATCCTTCTTTTTTCAGTCTTTCAATTTCATCCTTCTTAACTTGTCCTGAAAATATTTTTCATAAAGTTTACCCGAGACGATAGTCGACATCCCCCCTCCCTTCGCTCGTCTTTTCTTTACCTCTCTAATACTTGGACGTAAAAGTGTCCTTTGAAGGAACATAATACCAAGTGTTTATCTCCAAAATCTGTGAATGAATTATTTTGAATATAAAGACCTGCTCTGCTCGCACGCAGTTTCATAATTTTTTTAACTTTCTAATTTTCCTTGTTAGAAAACGATTGATTTTATTATTGTTCACTTTGTTAATTAAATTCTAGTATCGTTTATGTGCGTATATAACTAATTACAATTATGATATAATCAACAACATATTTTGAGCAATAGAAACAACTATTAACAATCTAATAAAGATGGTTTACTTTACACTACTTCAGTGGGGCAAATTTTGCATTAATTCAGTAAATATTTTTTAATTTATATTGTATCTATTTTCCTACATTGTCTCTTATAATAAAGGTTCAAACTATATTTTAGTATCTTTTTCATCATATACTCAACTCAAATAAATACTATAAAAACAACTCTTAACAATACAATAAAGATATTTTATTTTATACTACTTCAGTGGGGCAAATTTTGCATTAATTTAGTAAATATTGTTTAATTTATATTGTATTCATTTTCCTACATTGTCTCTTACGACAAAGGGTCAAACTATATTTTAGTATCTTTTTTATCGAATAGTCAGCTCAAATGAACACTGTAAAAACAACTCTTAACAATCTAATAAAGATGGTTTACTTTACGTTACTTCAGTGGGGCAAATTGTGCATTAATTCAGTAAATATTTCTTAATTTATATTGTATCCATTTACCTGCATTGTCTCTTACAGCACGTAAAATGTAAGGATCAAAGTATATTTTAATATTTCTTTTTATCGAGTAGTTGACTCAAATAAACATCGTAAAAAATGTTTCGACTCGGTTCCAGGTTTCCCCTGTTCGAAATGTCAAAGGTTGGCTCGAGTTTCGCAATAATTTTCGCGCTGGATAACGTTCTGGAATTCATGACAACGAGTAACGTCGATGGAAACGAGAAAAACGAACGAATTGTCGGACCTGCGCGAATCGAATTAAGGTCGGAACGTTGAAATAGCCGCGCTCGTAAAGATTTCGGGGTATCACGTGTACAGATTGAGCCGAAAGCTGTTTGAAAAATTGTCGAGTCGGTGGAAAACGGATTACCGTTGACGGATAATTTTTCACGAACTTAAAGATCGCGAACGGTGGAGGGGTTAAAAGGTTATCGAAAATGCAAAACTTCGAACCGAATTTTTTGGAGGAAAGGGCGATTGGGGCAAAGAAATATAACGAATGAGTGAGCGTCAGCAAATATTTTTATTGAACAGAGACGACAGCTAAGCTATATAAACGGTGTTATCTCTCATCCAGTAATATTGATCCTTTTTGGCCAGCCAACGTTTTTATTTCTTTGTTCGACGCGTCGTGTTTTTTTATTTCTTTGTCCAATGTAGTGTCTATAAAATATATCTTACTTTTTATGAGCTGGACTGTAAAATATCGATGGGATCGGCAGTTGACACGTACTATTTCAATGCGAACGTTTTATGTCAGTAAGAGGCACATAAATTCTGGAATTTTATAAAATGTGGTTTACTTAACAAAAGTGCAGCATAACAAATCGACATTTTCGTGAGCATGACGAATGATACGAGTTTCAAATATTGTGCTTTGAGCAATAATTTTTTTTTTATTTACATACCCACGAAATCCTTTGGAACAAACGAAATGACTTGTTTACAAAACGAAATTAGGTAAGGTCTAAAAGTACTGCAAAATACCACGATCCTTGTCTGTATAATGTAAACTTTAATTTGGTGGAGAATTTTTGGAGAAATCACGCCAAGTGATTTACTTGTAAATTACTTAGATACGCAGAAAAATATATTATTACTAAATCCAATTGAAAACTCTCTAGAATAACTAATTTCAATGAAGCGTGCAGCTGAACGACCGGACGAGGTTAACGAACGTGAGGTCTTGATAAGATACGAATACATTAAGATCTGAAAATAGTTTTCCCTTAAGTAGCTCAGATACGTCTAGTTTCAGGTCTCGCCATTAAGAGTCAGGATATCTCATTCGAATCGTGATTTTCACAAATCTTTCCACGTTTTCACCGAAACTTTACGACTTTTGTTTGACGTAATTGCTACGTTTTATTTCGCTCTCGGCCTCGCCACGCTAATTGAGATTATTTCAACTGCTTATTGCATTAAAACTTTGCGTCGCGAGGGGATACAAGTACCAGTCCAATCTCGAACTTTCCGCGAGATTTGTAAGTCTATCATTTTTAAGTAAATTCCCGTGAAATTAATGCAATACCGTAGACATATAAAAATGGTAAAACACAAGCCAACGGATGTTTTATATTTTACATTTTTTGACCCATTTACGATCCTTGGGAACAGAATATTCTTGTACGCGAATATTGAAATTAACAACATAATTATCCTTGACGATAGCAATATCTAATAGTAATACACTTTAATATTAAATCGTTAATTGTAATTGTTGAATAATAAATGAAAATATTACGGTGGTATCGGAACGCCAAATTAATCAACCGTATTACCGACGAGGATATCAAAATATAAATGTGGAAATGTTTGAAAGTAATAAATTACCTGATTTTACCAACCTAACGGAATTTTATTGGCATAAAGCTTGATGGATCATACAAATGAAAAAGAACGGAACAGAGAATATGCAAAAATTGCTGGAATGTATTCGTATAAAAGTACCGGTTCGTTGGAGTGTACAAATTGCAATTACGTTTTCATACAAAAAGTAGAGCAGCACGATCGATTGTAATACATTTAAAAGCCGCGAATAATTCGTGTATTGTCGTTTTATAGACATCGTTAATTCTCGAGGTTTCACGGAAACGTTTCGACGCGTTAATAACAATGCGCCGTACGAGCGGATAATTGTACCTCGAATTAACGGCTTTTATAAATTCTCGTTTCCGGTCACTTTCAAATGTTAATTACGATTACTTCTGATGCTTTTAACGCGTATGTTAACGTTCGTTATTCGGACCAGAATATTCTCGTTAGCGAATTCGCGTGACTAGCACTCGCAACAAACCAAATTCTCTAATTAATACGAAAAATTCAAGTATCGCACATGTTTTCGATACAAGCAATTTCTGCACGCTATAAATTTCCTTAAAAGTTGACAGTACGCTTTCTCAGAAATTTATACGTAAATAATATTTTCAAACTGTATTTCAATCGCATCGAGATTTACTTTGATCGTTGAGAAGCTTTAAAATCAAAGGTGATATACAGGGTGTTCGGCCACCCCTGGGAAAAATTTTAATGGGAGATACTAGAGGTTTCTAGAGGATTCTAGAGCGAAAATCAAGAATATCAATTTCTTGATTGTGGCTTCGTTAAAAAGTTATTAAAAAATTAAATTAAAAAATTTCAAATTATTCTGGAAAAATTATTTTCGGTTGCGGGGGTCAATTACAATCATTTTTGGTGAATAGACATACGTTCGAATTCCTACGCAGTTTCGAGAAAAAAAATTCCTTACCGAAAATATAATTTCTGGCCAGAAATGTTACCTCAAAATTTCATGCGAATCTTTAAAATGTCATAACTCCTGAACGGATTGGACGATTTTAATGTTTAAAAAAGCAAACTACGCGTATTTTGATGGAGAATATGTAGAAATTCCAAAAATATTCGAAAAGTTGATCCTTGACCCCGCAAAATGAGAAAAACCCCATAAAAATAATAAAATTTTCAAACAAGCATAACTCCTACAATAGTAAATATATTTCAATAAAACTTTTTTCTGAAGTAGAGCTCATGGGTACCTACAAAAAAGTATTACACAACTTTTCTATAGGACAAAAATAAAAATGAAAAACGAATTTTTAAGAAAAATCGACAGGAGGTAGGTGCCTAAATTTTACGACGAAAAAAAACAATTTCAAATCGTTCTAAAGAAAATACTTTTGGCTGCAGGGGTCAATTACAATCATTTTTGGTGAATAGACATACCTCAAAAATCCTATTCACTTTCGAGAAAAAAATTCGAATAAATGTGAAATTTTTCGGCGAAATAAAAAAATTTCAAATCATTCTAAAAAAATTATTTTTGGTTGCAGGGATCAATTACAATCATTTTTGGTTAATACACATACCCTCGAAATCCTACACAGTTTCGAGAAAAAAATTCCTTACCGAAAATATGATGCCTGACCATACCGTTGATATGTTTCCCTGAAATTTCATGCGAATCTTTAAAATATCATAACTCCTGACCGGACTGGACGATTTTAATATTTAAAAAAGCAAACTACGCGTATTTTTATGGAGAATAAGTGGAAATTCCAAAAATGTCCGAAAAGTTGTTCCTTGACCCCGCAAAATGAGAAAAACCCCATAAAAATGGTCAAAACTTCAAACAGTCATAATTCCTAGAATAGTGAATATATTTCAATGAAACTTTTTTCTGAAGTAGAGCTTATGGGTACCTACAAAAAAGTATTAGACAACTTTTCTGTAGGGCGTCAAACAAAATTACTAAAAATGAAAAAGTAATTTTTAAGAAAAATCGACAGGGGGTAGGTGCCTAAATTTATTGGCGAAAAAAAAAAATTTCAAATCGTTCTAAAAAAATTATTTTCAGTTGCAGAGGTCAATTACAATCATTTTTGGTGAATAGACATACCCTCGAAATCTTACGTACTTTCGAGAAAAAAATTCTTTACCGAAAATATACTGTGTGACCGCAAATGTTTTTATAACTTTTTAACGAAGCCTGAATCGACAAATTAGTATCCTTGATTTTCGTCTTATTTTGGCCTCTGGAATCTCCCATTAAAATTTTTCCCAGGGGTGGCCAAACACCCTGTATGGAGAATGGATGAATAAGGGTCGAACAATAAAATTTAGGGTGATTCTTTATGCAAACACGAATCAAAAGTGAAGAACAAATTTTTTTAATATCGGTCTTCTTTATGGAGAAAATTAATTTTTAAATTTTTGGAGTACGAGTGAACGTGTCCGACCATTATTCGTTATTACTACTTAAGTTCGTGTTTGGAAGTAGTTACAGGGACACTGTATCACCTGTTTCCGGTTAATCTTACTATTTTCTAACTAGTTAGAATAAAGAAAGCGAAACAAATAGCGGAGTAACATTGTAAACGTTTCTAAACAAAGTTTCAAGTAGAAATGCCCAGTAATGGTCAGACGCGTTTCACTGATAAGTAAATATTAATTTTTTCCTAAATGAAGGCTCGTATCAGAAAATGTTACTCTTGATCATCGATGCATCTTTGCACGACTATTCATGCTATTTTTAATTAAAACACATACTTCCATCCACTTCTTTAAAAGTAATGTTTTTAAACATTTTAGTCGACCACTTTGTCCAAGAAAGGAAAATCGATACGTTGAACTCTTTCTATGATCTGTCTCAGTACTAAAAATGTTCATTTACTTGATACATCATATTTTATTTCTATAACAATTGTTCTTTAAATGATACGTCGGTGTTACAAATTGGGACGAACGTACAGCGAAGTTCATTTGTGAATATTTATTCAACCGCAATGAGAGTCTGATACGAGTTGACATTACACCTCGAGTTAAGGACTTTTGATGTTACACGATGACACCATTTCGACTAATTAGCGCGGAAACCGACACGGATCGCGGAGTTAAATAATACCGCGACATTTAAATAGCTCTGTCGCCAAAGCAACGTTTTTAAATTAAATGCTCCACGCTGTTGTTTGAAACTTTATGCAAGACTCTCCCCGACAAAAATAACATTTGTTATTGATATCGAATACATCGAATGTAGGTCGCGTACCTTCGCATTTCGACTCGAAGGATGAAATAATTTAATCGGGAAGAGGTTGAGGAACTATTTGAATCAATAATAGCGAGCTAGTTCGCCTTGGACAAATATTGGTATTGTTTGGTTTTCTTTGAACCGGCATAATTAATCTTTTAAGTTTAAGACATTGGAAAAAAAGAGGTGATTGCAATTTTGGAACGAGTTCAAATCCAACAAATATTTATTTTATTTAATTGAAACAAGCATCACGTTTCCTGGAAATACGGGTGAATAATTACGGAATGAACGTGGTTGCAAATTTCAGGGCAAGTTTAGCCGGCGCGAGTCATTACTTAATCATTATTATCTTTGTATATTGGATTCATCTTCAAATTTACGTCAACATTTTACGAAGTTCGTACGTATTTGGGTAACCAGGAGTTTGCCAAGCAATATATTCTAATAAGGGAACTTCGATGGCCCGAAAATTGAGATTTCTTGTAAACATTGTCTATAGAGTTCGATATTGATTACTCAATACCGCGTAAAATATTGAATCTTCGAGTTCGAGGCTATTTTCGCGTCTAGTTTGTTTCCCAGTTTCAAGGAGCAATCATGCTATTGCAATAAAATAAATATAAAAACTAGTTTTCATCGTGAATCGTAAAAATATATTCCTTTATAAAACTCCAAACGATTCTGTCACTAAATCTTATACGATATATTAAAATGAACACATTTTTACATTTACGAGGAATTCGAAAAACAAATTTAAACAAAATTAAATAGTACACGTTTGAAAAATTGTTTTATGCTATTGCAATAAAATGAATATAAAAACTAGTTTTCATCGTGAATCGTAAAAATATATTCCTTTATAAAACTCCAAACGATTCTGTCATTAAATTTTATACGATATATTAAAATGAACACATTTTTATATTCACGAGGAATTCGAAAAACAAATTTAAACAAAATTAAATAGTACACGTTTGAAAAATTGTTTTATGCTATTGTAATAAAATGAATATAAAAACTAGTTTTCATCGTGAATCGTAAAAATATATTCCTTCATAAAACTCCAAACGATTTCACGAAGGAATTCGAAAAACAAATTTAGAATTAAATCGTACGTCAAGAGATTAACAATTTGAGAAAGAAAGGGTCGAGAATACCGAGTGCCAATTTGTATAATTCAATGATTATCTCGCGCGTGAGACAAAAACCGTAACGCGAGGACGCTTTAGCAGAACGATTAATTGGAATATCGTGAAAAGTAGCTTCCTGAGGGGGGAAGTAGGTCGAAGGGAGATCAGCGCGTGAACTGTGAGGAAGGAAACCGAACCGGTTCGAAGGACCGTGCACTTTTAATGGTATACGAGCCGTTATTTCCGAACCAGTGATCCAAAGATTGCACGACCGAAAAGTAAGCAGCACAATTTTGACCAGAAAAAGTGCAGCGAAAGCCATCGGAATCGTCTCGTTTCTGGGACACTTCGGATCATAGGCTCCTTGAAATCGATCGTCCTTTTACATTTCGCTCTTTATTTATCCGGATTCTCTATTCGTATCCACGGTTCGACCAGCGCGGTGAAAAACAATGCGTGATCGCGTCCACGAGCGACAGGTACTTTCCAATTTATTCGCCAACGCGTCGTTAGACCTGCCATTCGATTTAGATCGCAAGAGATCGATTCTACTTCAACAAATACCTCGAGCAAATGTTTCGTCGACGAATGAAATTTTTAGACGAAACGACGATTAATCCGTTGGAGGAAACGGATCGTTCCGGACGAGGTAATATTTTGGTCGGACGAGCAACAGTAGTTTTGAAAGTTTTTATCCGCGTGTCCTTTCCTCGCTGTTAAAACGCGGAAACTTGGGAAACACCTCGTTAAAACTTGAGAGTTTTTAACTCCGTAATGCTCGCGGAATCGTTCCTACCACTGTTTTATATTTCTGCAAAGCTTCACGGTGATCGTGTTTATCGTCACAATTTGACGAGAGTGTCGTCGAACGGTTAGACTCCGTCTCGTTGGGACTGGTTTAAATTATACGTACTGTAGCTCATGATTCACGCGAGAAAATACACGCGTTTAAATTTTCACAATAGGTTAAACACTTATCGAATATATTAAGTTAATATTAAGTGATAGTAAATCTAGATTCAGCCAGTAGTTCTATTCTTTAAATACTAACTTATTGAACAAATTTTCAAAATAGGTTAAACACCATCTTATCGAATACATTAAGTTTGATAGTAAATCTAGATTCAGCCACTAGTTTTATTGTTTAAATACTAACTTATTGAACAAATTTTCAAAATAGATTGAACACCAACTTATCGAGTAAATTAAGTTTGATAGTATTATTGTTTAAATACTAATTTATTGAACAAATTAAGTTTGAAAAATGCATAAGTAAACATACATAACTTGTGTATTTTACTTTTATGAGCTACTGTGCTCTGAAATTACTCTGAAACGATTCGAGGTACGATTGAAAACTCTTTTACAATTGTTCCAACTTAACGTTCGATGGATATAAAAATGGAGAACGGACAATTTACTTTGAGTACGCGTACTCGCAACGGCTGAGAACGTATTCGGTGCAATATCGTTCCCGTGAATGCCAATAGTTTATTTGTAATGCAGACGATTGATGTTGAGAAACCACAGACGCATCACAGGTTTAGCATTGGCTACTTTGCGTTGAACAATCGATAGTAAAATAACTTACGAGCGTTACAGTAAAACAGAAGGGAACTTTGTTGATGGGAAATAATAATATTCCACGCGATTGAAAATTAATGTTCGTGAAATGAAAATGTACACCTTCTTGAATCCTAATGGGCCCTTTGTCCTGTTGATAGTCGGATGCAATGAAACGATACTAGAAAAAAAGTAACGTAAAAGGGGAAAAAACAGAATAAAGGGATATTCGTTCTGGAAAGCGATGTGGGTTACGGTCCTAGATAAACCGGCGAGATAGAATTTGTTCAACCGACGACACACATGGTTTTAATTAAACCTTTGTCTATATGTCAGCAGAAAAAAAAACGTGAATCGCGATGAACCGGGTTTGGAATATTTCTGTACAGACGATCGTTTCACAGGGGGTATATCGCTGCTGAAATTTTGACGCCTTCAGCGACTATCCGCCAGGGTTTGTAATTATTAATCAACACTCGAGTATCCTATTATAGAAAATAATCCAGTGTCAGTTATTAATGATATTAGTACTGTATTAGTATACAACTAACGATATTGCTTATTCAAGTGAATTTGATAATGCAAAAGTACAGAAAATATTATTTTATTGTTTAAAATGTAGAATTTTCCAGATTCTTAGAATCAGTGCAATTGCACGCTAGACGTTTGAAAAACAGTGGTCTATTAAAATAGAAGGGAAACATGCAAGACGAGTTTTAGAGAAATAAAATTCAACAGGTAATGGGGGAACTTCATTACGTTAATGCAATCCGTTGTTTTTTTCTGCGTACGATAAAAAAAAGCAACCACGTCATTTGCAGTATCTGAGAGCATATTTTGTTAGGACAGTGTTCCTTTAGAGATTTACGTCTGCATTTACATAAAATTGCTCGCGCGTTTCGCGGTGAAAATTTGATGCTCCTCCACACCTGACTTATTTAAGATAATGTTAGTTGTTGTAATATTTTACGCCATTTCAGAGCACCGTTGGGCCCATCGTTATCCGATAATACATTTTTATTTCGACAAAATTGTATTCAGACGAAGGTTTACACGCTAATAAGTTGCCAAGCGAAATAACTAATAATATTCACTCGTTTCTCGTTAAATATTTCAATTTTATTCGTTACCTGAAACAAGTTCAAATAAAAATTGAGAGAAATAAACTTCCATTCTATAGAAGCACTTTACCATATTCACGTAGAATATTCTGCTGTGTAAATTTGAAATTAACGTGAACGAATAAATTTTGTTCGAAACAAATTTTACCTAACTCTGCCTGGAATCAATTTGGGGCGTGCATCGTCTCGTATTAAAACCCAAATTTCGAAAAGAACAAAGGGTTTGAAATTTGACTCGTAGCGATATATCTTCTGGTAATTAGAGCGAGGAAAATTTACTTTTTTTCACGCTTTTCTTTGTATCGGGTTTCCCCAGGATATTACATCTCAAGCCAGTATTTACCAGCACGAAAAAGCAGCACACTCATTATCAGGAGTTTTTTGTCGTCGCTGTAAATAATTCGCAATCAACCACTTTATTGTTTTATCGCACGATTACCTCGCGAGCCTGTAAAAAACTGCTTGTCAAGGTTTTGCGGTTCATAGCTACGAAATAGGTAGCAATTAGCGTTCTTGCGCCACTACCGATAAATTCCACGCGATGGTTACGATGTTCTGAGATTTACAATTTAACACCAGCTTGGCGCAGGACGTCAGGGTCATTATTTATACAGTTTCGAGATACAACGCCGTCCAAACGTCTGAGATCAACCATTTTGCTTGTACTTTTTAATGCAATATTGAATAAAACATGAATAGCTTCCAATTATATGGTCTGGATCTTAAGTTCAAGCCACCCTCGTGCAATTTATTACATATTCGAATTCTCAGTCTGTTTCTTTGTGAGAAAAAATTATTTACAGAACAATTGTACCTGGAAACGTTTCATGAGTTGATGTATAACACACCAAAATACAAAGGCTTTTCTTATTCAACTGTTTCTTACAAATTCAGACAGTTACACAAATGTACGTTCAAATTGTTTGCCATTTTAGTCGTTGGACTTTGGGTGCCAGAATTATTCAATGCAATCTTCCACGTTCCGTGCCAAAAAATTTGTATGCCATTTTTAATCCGTCGAGCTCGGCTTTGTTCGCGCGTTTATTCAATTTTCGTCGAATGTCTCTGGGATAATGTTGTAAAAATCGCATAACAAGTTTCCTGGACGATTCGGGTGCAACATTCGTCTTTTCTATCTAAACTGTTAACCCTTGGCGCTTCGAGAATTTTAACATAATATCGATGCAATTTTTAATAATAATAAAATATTTTTTTCTACAAAAACGTGTAAACGCCTACGATTTGAATGTTATTCGCGTGTTTGGTAAATTTCGTTTAGATTACACCGTGTTGGTACGTTATCGATCGTTCGCGTCGTTGGAGCGTGGAAATTGCTGAAAATTCGGGAAAGTCGAATCGTCCGGCGCAGATGCACGCTTGCTCGATAAAATCCTTCCCGCGGTAATTAACTGCGACACTGGCGGTCCACCTATTACCAAAATTTGCGACGTTACTAACGTATGCACCGAGTCGCGAACGTGCATGCAGATGGAAACGGTTACGTGACCGAAATTCCTCCCATCTGTTTATGTGACGGTAATCATTGGCCAGCCGACTGATCGATTATTTCGCGCGATGTACAAATTACCGTTATCGAGGATCCGAACGAGCATCGGGAAACGAATTTTTCGTCGTGTCGTTCGGGAAAGCGGGGTACGGCCGGTGGGAGGCGGGAGGAAGGGTGACAAAGTGATTACAACGGACGATAATACGAAATTAAAAAGTCCCAATTGCGTTACGTTCGACCGCGTTCGACGGTACGAAAGCGTGTAATTGAAATTAAAATTGTCACTGTGCTCCGATTTTCACGTATGCTTCGTACACTGTTGGCCAAAAGTTTTTTAAAAATGGGTATTTGATGTCGTTCTAGAGAGTTTTATTTGTCAAAAGACTAACGTAAACGAACAACGTATTTTATTTGAAAGGTTTCTCACGAATTTTTCATTTTCAGGTGGAGTCAAAAATGGTCGCTTTTAACAACTTTCTTCGGGCATACATTCAAGGGTAAGGTTTGAAAATAATTACTTCGATCGGTACAATTTTTTAGAATTAAGAAACGTGGACGCAAAACGGTACAGGAGGTGGTGAACTTCTCTACTTTTGAATTTGATCGTTTAAATTCTACGCGTACTTTGGCGCTCAAAATATGTTCTTCGCGTATCGCGAGATCTCCCGTACGGCTAGAATTCGCGATCCAATTAAATTGCAACGTTACAACGCGATACCACAAACGGATAGCGGCGCTTACAAATCTCACGTAACGCATAAATCGCGCGGAATCACCGGTTGGGTGGCGTAACGTGTAATTAACATTAAAAATTCCACGAGTATTCAACATCAGGTACCAACAGGGGGTCTCATTACCATAATTGTTAGACCAATTAACACACGCGCCCCATTAGCATAATTTCGATAGTTTAACGGCCGTTTAAATTATCTAAGCCCGCCCGCCACTTGAGTATTCCATTAAATACTAAAGCACGTTGCAAACGATAACGCACGATGGAGAGGAAAGGAGTAATTATTCGACATCCGGCGGAAGTTGTAGTTGCGTAGCCGCGCGAGCGAGGAAAACGTTAATGCGGGGGCGGTTCGAGTATAAACAAGACTTTTCGCTCTTTGGCGGTAAATATTGGTCCCTGTTCCCAAATCAGCGACAACTGTTTGTTCAATATATTTAATATTGGTATTCCGCGATCATTGATCATGCATCGCCTGTGACAGTCATCAAATCAAGCTTAGGTTGATCTGCAATAATTTGTAATTCGTTATCGTTGTGTTTACGAACGAGGGACACGTTCGACTTTAACTTTAACGTGCTTTTGCAGAATGATAGTGATCCCTTTTGGTGTACGTAAAGTATTAAGTGTAGATATTCAACACATTTTAAAGTATGAAATGGGAGCTTTGTAGAGGGTTGTCTCAAACCCTAAATATAATAATTTGTATCTTACTTTAAGTATTTCTTATATTTTTGCATATTAACACTAAACCTACTGGCACTTCATGTATACCCATTCCTACCATGACCGGTCAAACGACGAGACTTTCTTTTTCTCTTTTACAAGGCAACGTACTTCTAATTTTTGCATTATATGTGTAGAAAGTTGTGTTTTGATGTTTATTCGTAAGATATCCTTCTCTTTCATGCCAAAAGATATTTTAATTTTCATCAGATAGAAGATAAAACGCCCTTGAAAACGAATTTTATTCCAAGTCGATACTGTAGTTAGTTCTAGAGAAAACAATTATTAAAGAAAAAGTACTGGCTAGTAATTACACAAACATCCTGTATTTAAATTTAAATTAATTTTCAATTAAATAAACAATTTATGATTCAGTTTTGTCGTATACCAGTCGTATAATCAATAAGAATTGCTAAAACTTCTTTGGGTATTTAGCGTGAAAGTAAACTTCAAAATAAACATAAAAGGCAGCATAAATTATAGTAGATGATATGATCATTAGAGGATTACATGCCCTTTAAAATGAGCGTTTGTAAGTAATTAGTTCCGGGGACAATAATTATTTACGAAAGAGTGCTGGCTAATAATTACACAAACATCCTGTATACAAATTTACATTCACTGTCAATTCAATAAACTATTTATAATGCAGTTTTATCGTACTCCAGTCGTATGATAAACAGGAATTGCTGAAAATGCTTTGGGTGTATAGAGTCAAAGTAAATTTCAAAATAAACATAGAAGACAGCATAAATTATAGTAGGCGATATGATAATTAGATAGAGGATAAAATGCCCTTTAAAATGAGCGTTTGTACGAGTCGATAGCTCAATTAGTTCCGGAGATATAGCGATTTTAGTTTCAAGTCGATGCGGTGACTAGTTCCGGAGATACAAGGGCCCGAAGCGTTTGTTTACAACGGCCTTGTCAAGGTCGTTGACCGGCACGTGACTCGTAGTAACTAGGTCACTCGGCCACTCGGTCACGAGACACTTACGAGAAAGAGAGGTCCGGCGCGACGCGTCAGACAAAGACAGCGATAGTCGAATTAAGAAAAATTACCATTTACATAAATTGCGATATCTCGAAAACGGAAAGTCCAATCGACAAAAACCAAAAGCCATTTTAAAGAGGAGGCTTTGCCGCTTCCAACGATGCCTCATTTATAAATAAAACACTAGTAGTTTCGAAACTGCATGCGTCTAAAGTTTTAGTATTTTTAATACGCGTTAATAGACTATTGTACATGCAATGGACAGAGAGATAGTGGAAATTGAAAAATTACCTTCTATATAAATTACGATATCTCAAAAACGGGAAGTCGGATCGCTAAAAACCAAAAACCATTTTGAAGGGAACGGTTTACCGCTTCCAACGATGACTCAATAATGCATGAAACATTAACAGTTTCGAAACTGCACGCGTCTAAAATTTTAGTATTTTTAATACGCGTTGTTAGACTGTTTCAACACAGTGGAAACTGAATATTCTCTCCTTTTATCTTTGCTATACATATATTTCCTATTTACATCGGAAACTAACCAGAATTTGGTATCGAATTTTGTCCACTGTTTTACAAAAAAATATAAATCATTTAACCGGTCGTGGTAGGCAAGACAGATTACATATTTTTCTCAGAAAACAAACAATAAGAATAGATGTGAATATTGTAAAATTCATTCTACGTGTACTATAAGAAAAGTCGTGAAGTTAAATGGCGCTAAAATAATATTGTTTATTAGAAACTCAAAACGAAATTTTAAAAACGGTCATTTGCCAAGCCGTGGTAGGTTTAATGTTAAGTGCATACTGTAGCTTTTTGAGAATTAAAATTTCCCATAAATGCATAAACATCCGCAGTCTAATTATAAGTTCTGTGTAACCCCATCGACTATTCATAGGATGTCTCAGGAAAGATTAATATTAATTCAGTTCATAAGTTTCTGTGAACTTTTCTATTTATACCGAGTACTGCTCGATACTTATAAGGTAATTCAATGTATTGCAATACTAAATGAATACTCAACACTTTTTAAGACATTAATAATTAAAGTGCAATAGTTGTAAGTTAGGCTTGTATAACCCTAATGTTTTTCTACCATCTTTGTTGTTATTCAACTAACACCATGGTCCAATTGGGAAAATTTTGACGCTGGTATAGTAATTTCGGGGAACGTTTAGACCCTGTGGTGGTCATCGAATGATTACAGCGCGATCGTCGAAGCGATCCTCGATTCTCCAGACACCTTATCGGAAAGTCATGGGATACTTAACAGATACGGAAGGATCCATTACTATAATTGCTGATTCACGGGCGTGTTCGATTGTTCAGTTGGGCGAATACCTTCGTGGCCAATATTGCAACCGCGTGTCCATAGCTAGTTACGGTCTCACGGCTATATGCTCGAGGTACGCGGCGGTTTGGTTTACTGCCTCCGGGGAAACGTGTGTATATCTGTCCCTTGTCGCGTGGAAACGTCTATGGTCATAGGATTGGCCTCGATGCATACGCGTACCGTACGTACGCGTAGCATTCACCTCTTTTTTTTCTCTGCATAGCTCGTCCATCCACGCAAAGAGATTTTCCTTTCTCTTCGAAGCCTTTTGATCCGTCCTGCCGTGTTTCAACCAAAATTCGAGTTTGCAGTCGACGTGCATGTCGAAAAGCTTCTCTTCGCCGGGTTTCCCATGCGTCGACGCTCGAAGAAAAGATCGCAAACGTCGGCTGTAAATATTTTCTGGCTTTTGGCGAGCGGCGGCCGAGGCATCGGGAAATTATGCAAATGTTATTCGCGCACGTGGTCGGTTGAGTTATTTGTGGCCGTTTAATGCCACCGTTGGAAGTTCCTAATGAATTTACGGCCGTATATTATACGGCTAGAAGGTAACGAGAGATAGTTTTTATATAAAGGAGTGTATATGCATTTTAAGCAGGAACAGAGAAAAAAAGAGAGTACAAATGGTAATTTCACCACCCTACCCGTGAAATTTAAATACTTAATTCGTGGACGATATTCGCTGGCTCGTCAGTTAGAGAGAAACCTCGCTTTGTTAACGCGAATTGTTTGTAGTTGTTTTCCGTCGAATCGACCGGACTACCTTGTTTTGGCTATCTTTAGTAAGTCTCAGCGAATCCGCGGTTCCTTCGCTCGAGAAGAAAAATACAAAGACTGAATATGAAAGGTGGTGGAACCGTAAACCACGGAATAATAATCAAACAAGAAAACCACTGAAGGTTCGTGGAACTATAAGTTTGGAGTAGGTCGATAAAACGTGACGAGAAAGGCGTAAAAAGCGCGAGCGTAAAAACGTAGAACGTCGCGGGAGCACGAAACGCAAAGACGGACGAAACGTCTAACCTGGGATGCTCGAAGAAAATCGTTGTAAAGACAGTTAAATCATGTGAGATTGCAAAGGCAGATAAGGTTTGCAGTTGGCTGGGAACACCCAACATCAACACGGAGGATTTCGAGGGATTAAATGTAAACCGTGTAAATTTCACCAACGCGGGAGCAGGCAGGAGGTCATTATTTTCTACCTCATACTCGGCCAGAATCGGGGCAACGAGGATCAAAAAACTTAAACGGTAGAGTGCCATTAGTATACAAGGCTCCATCACAGGACGAACAGATAAGGATCGCAAACTTTGTGTAATTTAGAAGTCAACCTAAATTATTATTGGTATTTGCATAGCAATCAAAAGCTGGGATCAAATGAAACTCCAAGTTTTTGTACATAGAAGTTTTTTATTTTATTGTGACACATTAAATCTGTTACAAAATTTCTAGAGAGCTTCATTAGAGTGGAAACAAATAAGAATCGTAAACTTTGTGTAATTTAAAAGTCAACCTAAATTATTATTGCTATTTTTATAGCAGTCAAAACTAGGACTTAATGAAACTCTGAACATTTCCAAATAGAACTTATTTATTTTATTAAATCTAAATAAATTTCTATAAATTATTGGTGATAGTATGTTCAAAGTTTCAGAAATCCCCTGAACTGACTTTAATTTAATTTTTACTAAATTACAAATTTTATCCTCGTCAATTCGAGAATATCTTATGAACTTATTGGGCGACCTAATATTTTAACACGTTAAATCTGCTGCAAAAGTTTTGGAAATTTTCCAGTCCCATTCTGAACGTTCAATGCGCCTTGCATCTCGCGAACTGATAAAGAATGATCATCTTCATTAACAGTATCTCTTTATTCACTGAATAAACCCACAAAGTCATGGCCAACAATAATAGTAAAATTCGCGGACGAACGATACTGCGACACTTATAGTAATTGCAACAATAGACAGGAGCCCGCCGTGAGAGGATTGTCGCTGTGATGAGAGGTTCAATTAGAAATTCCAAAAGGTTATCTCTGGGGCATTGCTGGGTCCGTGGGAAGGCATCTCTCCGAATATTATCGTGGCCCGCGCATAAATTACGCAGGATGATAGCATAGTATGCGAAACGATGCCAATGTCGGCGACCTGCTCGTCCATTATCGGCACGGCGACAACGACGCATACGATGATGCCAATCGTCGCTGGAGAAGGAGGTCGAGGCGCCGCGACGCCCAATAATGCCGACGATAATCCATCCTGGTGACATCGTTGCCTCGTTTTCTCCACGGTGCCGTTATTGTTTCGCGCCGGAGAAAGACGCCCTGGCATTCGGCGAAAGAAACGTCGACTATGGCAGACATTTCGCTTGACGATCCTTCCATCAGACGTCCTTAACGACCAACATTGAACGAACGACGTAGGACGACGGTGACAAAAAGGATTCCCAAGGAATCCGGAAGGGTCTCTAAATAATTATGACGAATCTATTTTAAATTGATATCTCGGTAATTTTGGAAGGTTTGTGTGAAAATAATAAGACAAATATTTCTATTCAACCCTCGAACTGGCGATTAAATAGTGGACTCTGGGGTCTATTTTGACCCAAATATGAAATTCAGTAATTCTTGTATAAGAATACTCATTGTATTTCTGTATTTGAATATTTGTAAATTTCCTATTAATTAATATCGTTTACTTTGACAAGTTCATGTGGTCCTATTATTCAGTGAAAACTAAAACATTAAAATTCTAAAATATACAGTTTCTATGGGTCAAAATGGACCCAGAATAAAAGGGTCAAAGAAAACTTTCTTTTCTCGAAGAAGAAAGAATCTTCTTCATTTCTCGAAGAAGAAAGAACTGTTAAATTCTTTATTTTTGTTAAATTTTTATGTTTGGCTTGTGTTCGACATCGATAAATTTACAATGACCACACGTTCTACGTAAAAGAATTCTAGAATAGATCTATCAGTTGTTTCATTAGATATTATCAGTTATATCAATATTCAAATCAGTGTAAACGTCTTCCAATACCACTATAGTTAGTCCAATCTTTGAATTTAAAGTTACAAGCTTATCTGGGCTAAGCTGATGACTTTGAAAAGAAGGTTAGAGGTTGACATCTTTGCGAACTTTCAAACGCTGCTGTAAGAAGTTAGGCTAAGACGAAGTTGGGATCCAAAATTCTCTGACAATGTCTTAAAGAAACGAGATTTGCGAACACCTGGAAACACTAGAGAACTTTTCTATATAATATAAATTCTATCGAAGATGCAAGGACGAACTTGTTTGTCTTAAAACCAAAAATTTACTAGAATCGGAGTTTAAAGTCGAAGGGTTCTGGTGTTCCGTGCAAAAGAAGCTTATCCTAATTTTGTAGAACGATCTATGTAAGCTCTCATCCTATTTGGGGCTTGGCGTCAGAGCCAATCAGAATTTTTAAGACTGAAAAACATCGATCTTACTGGTATTTCACGTTGTTATTTTTGGAAAGGGGGGAAAGAAATAATTTAAGTCGTTTACAGTGAACTAATTTTAATACTTGTAAAATTCTAAATAACGTTACAGTCATTAAGAATGATATAAAATTATGAATACACACCGATGAACCTGTTTCCTATATTACAATTTGAAAAAATATCGAGAGAGGGGCTTTTCTTCCAATTATTTATAATAAATAGACTCTTGTGCTTACGAACTTTTAAACGATGTCAGAGAAGTTAAACTTCATTACTTTTTTTCTCGTGATCGATGACGCGAAACTTAAAATGTCAGTGAAGTACGTCTGTAACAAATGACGAGAACGTGGCCAGTTATCAGCGACAATAATAATTGACAAGGACAAGTTGTACAATATAAACGACGACCCCATTGTGTCATACTTAATTTATAATGTCAGGATGCCGTTGTCAGTATGTAAATGTAATGATCATTATAGAGAGTAATGGGACAGAAGCGTTAAAAAAGGGAATAATAGGCGATGTACGAAGATAAAAGTAACAACCTACACGGAAGGAAATTCAACGTGCATAAATTATACTCGTAAATAAAATACTCGTAAAATATTATAAAATTGTGCCTGCACTTACCAAAAAAAAACGAAAAGAAAAAATATTTCAAAAACTTTTAACATTTTTATAAAGTGTTTCTTTTTATTCTGATCAAATATAGAATATTTAAGATAATTTCGATCCGTAATAATTTTAAAACTACTTGTCAAACTTAAAGTTAATAATAGTAAAAAAAATTGGTTTCCAAAGTAATTCATTTTTAATCTCAAGTAAAATTGTTTATTGCAAATCAAATTCAATGGATGAACCTGGCAGGAGTATTAAAAATTTGTTACAATATTTTAGTTAAATTTTATACAACAAATTTTCATCCTCGAATGGTCAGGCAACAACCTAGATTTTTATTCAATAGAAATTGTTAGGAGATAATTGGAAAAGCTGTTTGCCAAAATAGTTAACGAATCCAATTTGACGTTTCTATGTTCTCTTTGTCTGACCTGGGCGCAAAAAACGTTAGTCGAAATTGTATTGGCATCCATATTTTTCATATTCTGGATACTCTAACGAGTGTCGTATTTTCACCGATGCACAGAACTGGAAACATTTATATTTATAATTTTATTTTTTAATGTTTAATTTGATTCGGTCACATTCTTGACATACTCTGCAGTGGATCATTTTGCTTCCGTGACGTTAATTTGCTATTTGAATGTAAATACATTTACGGATATTATGAGTCTCGGCCTCATCGAATGTCCGAACGGGTCATCGATATATCTGGTAACGACGTTGCCAGGCGTCGCGACGCATTGCATCGCGCCGGATTACCAGAATGCGCGTCGATGCGGAAAGCCAACGATGAGAGAGAGAAAAAAAGACTGTACGAAAAGGAAATCCCGGTGAAAGAGATTGCCATTCGAGTTTTTTCGAGAGAATTTATAATGAAACACGAATTTTTGTCAACGCATTGGGATGTATTTAGTTTGTTTCAAGCAACGTACAAAAACAGCTCGATGAAACAACGTGAAAATTACTTCTCTTTTGCACGAGCAAGTTATATTATTCGCAAGGAACACGATGCATTTTCAGTTCGCGAAGTTTCAATGACGAAAAAATGTAGTAGAAAGTACAATTTAATCTGTACATTGTACTTTCCATCGGCGGCGATAATTAAATATTTAAATGCACAAAGAGACTCGGCATGCTGGCTCTATGTCGACGCGCCAGCGATTTTCACAGCAATTAAAACTCATTTCAGATTGAAAACGTACAACTGAACGATAGCTAGGGGTGCCCTCGTTTCCCAGTTGCTTGTTTACAATCAATTCGCAACTCGTTCCAATTTGTCACTCACTTAAAACATTTTTCTTCATTTGCAATACAATTTTTCGACTGCTTCATTCTTTTGATGCGTGTCAAATTTTTGCCGATAATCGAGAAATTATCAGCTTTACATAAAGTTCCAGCTGGGAAAATTTAGATTAAAATATTGGTATAACAAATTTTTTAATACTCCCATTAAGTACTGTTTTTCTTGGACACGTACGAATCGGCTTTCAGCATAACAAAATACAAAGAATATAATAACGATCGAAGTAGTATATATCCAAAATTTGCGTTACAATCTATTTTGTGGCACACTTTCCGCACTCGTCATCAGAGAGCTACGCGAAACTTTTGTCTCTCTCACAAGTGCTCGGCCTATTAGTATACACTTCTCGAGTGGCCATTGAATGTCACAGCATCTCCTTTTCATTTCTTTCCTCCTGCTATTTCGCTCACTTCTTCCACCAACAATAAGTCCCCACAATTTCATCCCTTAAAATCAAATGTTTATTATTATAAATTCAGCGTCATATTACTCTGACAATATATTACTTAATTATCACTAAAAACTAAATATCTTTCATTCTATACTTGCTATAAAAATATTTGTAATTACAAGCCTATATTGATTAAATTTCATTGATATCCTTTTTCATCACACTTACTTCTGAGACTGTTTAAATCTTGAATCATCAGTTTCCCCTGTGCAAAGTGACACAAATAGTCCAAAGCTGTCTATTTGCAATAACATACGTTGTACGAAAAGAAAATTTCTCGAAATTAGCGTGTTGTTGAACTCTTTAGCAAAAGTCGTACGCCTCAAAACAAGGGGATAACGGCGGAAACTCGTTGACGTTGGCTTAGAGAAAAGCGTCGTATTAACGACGGTTAATAGATGGTTAAACCTAACGTGGGTGGGGAGCTAATTATAACGACGCACCGCAGTTATATTTTCCCCGTCGTTCAGCCGCCGGTTACATCGGGTACGCGTCGTAAATTCGAAACGTAATGGCGTTCCGGGCGTTGGATAAACGTCGCAGTACGACACACCTGTGGGCTCTCTCGACCGACACATTTTACTCTTTTATTTATTTATCCGTAACGAACGCGGCCGATTCCGAAGCGGCCATTTCCTCTGATGCGGGCCACCCTGCCCTGCTACCCTCGATCCTCTCGTCCGTGGTATCACGATCGAGGGACGCGAACGGCGTCGAATTCGTTTAATAAAATCCGACCGAGAGAGGGGGGGAGGGGCTGATGGTGTGATTCTTTGATTTCGAGAACAGAGAGACGGGTTTATCGGGGCCGCCTCTCCGCCAGTGTCTCTCATATTTGCTTCCCGCGGTTCTTTTTGTTCAATCTTGTTCACCGGGGATACAGCGAAACTACGATCGCACGGATTTTAGAAAGCGTTACGAAACACGGGCTCGAACGAGAAAAGAACGTTACGTAAACGGAAGTCGTCGTATTCCCCGCGTTTGTAATAAAAGACGATACCGGTCTAATAAGGAGGAAACGAAAGAAAGAAAAAAAACGCGCGGTGGAATGTAATCCAGTTGGCAGAACGCGAGACGGAAGTCGACCGTATGAATTTTTAACTCCGTTTGCTGGAAACTACACAGGATGTTGACACTACGAATTTTTAATTTCAGAGACGAAAGAACGCTTCCTACGCGACGGGTACATATTTCATTTCGAGTTCAGTGTTTTTTTTTTTTCGATTTTTCCTTTTCTTTTTCTCCGTTAAGGGTTTTCGAAGCTGAAGTGACTTAGCGCTTGGCAGAGAGCGCAGTTGAGATTAACTCGTTTAATAAATTGTTTAATGGAATTAAGTGGAGGCCCTAAGAGTCCGCGTCGCCGAGGATGGAGAAATTATCCGTACGTTGAGTTCGAGCTCGCATAATTCGTTAAGTAAGTTGCACACTCTGGCAAGAAAGTGAATATCGTAAGCTTGTTACACGTAACGTTAACAAGTACTTCTAAACAGGTTTCTGAAGACGTAAACTGTAAATTCGCATATTTTATAGTACCGATCGTCGATTGGAAGGTTTGATACCTGCTTTTGAGTGACCTACAGTGGAATTGCAATTCATAACTCATCGTTGTGAAACATTTCTTCGACGGCGGTTTAATTGCCCCGGCGATTAATTGCGATCTGTCGAATGCCGATCGAGATTCGGAAAACTGCGGATATTCTATTATCGGACGAAAACTCTTGACACGTTCGATGATTTACGATCCGTGAGACTTTTTTTACCACCTCGACGGGATCAAGAGGATATGTCTGAATCCGACAGCCTCGATTCACAGAAATATATTCACACATAATATCAAGTACAGTCCATGAACATCAATTAACGGAGCAATCGATCACCGAAATCTCTTTGTTCTACGGTTTGATCCGTGGCCACCGTAGCACTTCTTTCCATTTTCGACAACTGGAAGCTACAGAAAATTTTGTCACGATACTTTACATTTTAACTCGCTTCTCGGCGATAGTTAACGTTGATTGCACAAATCTGACTCGACTGGTGATAAATTTCCAACGAAAAGCGAAGTCCAATTAAATGTTTTCGGCGCGTCGACGATCGGAAATCGCATAAAATTTTGTCACGGTACTTTGCATCGAAGTTTCTTTCGCTTCTCAACGACAGATAACGCTGATTGCGCAAATCTGATCACGATCGGTAATAAATTTCCAACGGGGAAGCAAGATCGAATCAAACGGTTTAAGTGTCTGCAAATCTTCCGTGGCTATCGGAATTTTATTCTCTTTCGGAGCTCTTGCCTCGAGAATGTTAACGCGAAATCCGACGCGGATACAGGGCAGAAAATATTTGTTTTCGTTCCGGCTGTGTGGAGGATCGCGTGAAATTCTAAGGAACGGGGCAAAGAAAGATACGGGGTTAATACTCGCGAAGCGTTTCTTTGCTCCGCTACCGATCTTAACGACCGCGATTCTTCCGAAGCTGAGTACAAATTGCCGGGGAAACAGAACCTAACCGGCCGTTCGTTCCACGGACCATTAATGCTCCCTCCGTTTCAGGTTCAACGTATCTCCTCGTTCGTTGAAAATCTTCTTGCTGCATCAGTCGTGATTGCTGTACTCTGAGTTTCCTTTAATTCGACGGAACGTCGAAACGCCGGGACTGAACTCGTCTGCGAGAAATTGCTTCGCCTCTTTCGTTTTTCAAGCTGCTGAAGGCCGAAGCTTAGGAAGGGTCTCGGTAAACCTGTCTGCTCGTTTTATTTCGCGAAAGAATATACCGTGAAACGCGTCTTTTCCGAAATCGTACTCGATCGAATCGTTCACCGTCGAAGATAGCAATTGTTTACGCAACGCGAATTAATCGAAACGTATATTCGAACGATCCACAGCGAAAGAAAGTCCTCTAACGATATTCCTGGAGTGACTTCGGGAGAAGAACGTTAGATCCTGACCGATTTTAATTTTAATATTTTGCAGGCTTATAGATTTGCGTGCATAACAATCGTAACAGGAGTCATAGCCGCAGAAGCCAGTCAGTTGTGAATAAAATAAGTATACAGTTTGAAAAACTTGCTCAGTTGGATATACAGGGTGTTTAGCCACCCCTGGAAAAAATTTTAATGGGAGATTTTAGAGGCTAACATAAGACGAAAATTAAGAATACTAATTTGTTGATTGAGGGTTCGTTAAAAAGTTATTAACGTTTAAAGCTCCGCCTGTAAAACGACAATTTCCAAGTAAAATATTTTCGGTAAAGAATTTTTTTCTCGAAAGTACGTAAGATTTCGAGGGTATGTCTATTCACCAAAAATGATTGTAATTGATCCCCGCAACTGAAAATAATTTTTTTAGAACGATTTGAAATTTTTTTTTTCGCCAATAAATTTAGGCACCCTACCCCCTGTTGATTTTTCTTAAAAATTCGTTTTTTATTTTTAGTAATTTTGTTTGACGTCCTATAGAAAAGTTGTTTAATACTTTTTTGTAGGGACCCATGAGCTCTACTTCAGAAAAAAGTTTCATTGAAATATATTCACAATTGTAGGAGTTATGGCTGTTTGAAAATTGGACCCATTTTTATGGGGTTTTTCTCATTTTGCGGGGTCAAGGATCAACTTTTCGGATATTTTTGGAATTTCTACGTATTCTCCATCAAAATACACGTAGTTTGCTTTTTTAAACATTAAAATCGACCAATCCGTTCAGGAGTTATGAAGTTTTAAAGATTCGCATGAAATTTCAGGGAAACATATCAATGGTATGGTCAGACATTATATTTTCGGTAAGGAATTTTTTTCTCGAATGTGCGTAGGAATTCGGGGGTATGTTTATTCACCAAAAATGATTGTATTTGACCCCCGCAACCAAAAATAATTTTTCCAGAACGATTTTAAATTTTTTACTTTTGTCGAAAAATTTCACACCTCTTCGAATTTTTTTCTCCAAAATGGGTAGGATTTCGGGGGTATCTCTATTCACCAAAAATGATTGTAATTGACCCCTGAAGTCAAAAGTATTTCCTTTAGAACGATTTGAAAATTTTTTTTTTCGTCGAAAAATTTAGGCAGCTACCCCCTGTCGATTTTTCTTAAAAATTCGTTTTTCATTTTTAGTAATTTTGTTTGACGCCCCACAGAAAAGTTGTCTAATACTTTTTTGTAGGTACCCATAAGCTTCACTTCAGGAAAAAGTTTCATTGAAATATATTCACTATTGTAGGATTTATGATCGTTTGAAGTTTGGAGCATTTTTATGGGGTTTTTCTCATTTTGCGGGGTCAAGGATCAACTTTTCGAATATTTTTGCAATTTCTACATATTCTCCATCAAAATACGCGTAGTTTGCTTTTTTAAACATTAAAATCGTCCAATCCGTTCAGGAGTTATGACATTTTAAAGATTCGCATTAAATTTCAGGGTAACATTTCTGGCCAGAAATTATATTTTCGGTGAGGAATTTTTTTCTCGAAAGTGCGTAGGAATTCTGGGGTATGTCTAATGACCAAAAATGATTATAATTGACCCCCGCAACTGAATATAATTTTTTTAGAACGATTTGAAATTTTTTTTTCGCCAATAAATTTCATACCTGCTCGAATTTTTTTCTCGAAAATGGATAGGTTTTTGAGGGTATATGTATTCACCAAAAATAATTGTAATTGACTTCCGCAACCGAAAATAATTTTTCTAGAATGATTAGAAATTTTGTAATTTAATTTTTTAATAACTTTGTAACGAAGCCTCAATCAAGAAATTGATATTCTTGATTTTCGTCTCATTTTAGCCTCTAGAATCTCCCATTAAAATTTTTCCCAGGGGTGGTCGAACACCCTGTATTTTAATAATAGATCATACGAGAAAAAAATGATCGTGGTGTAGTGGTCAGCGTAAGGAACTATTAATATTTTGTCTCAGCTTCGAATCCCACAACGCGTAGAATTTTTTTGTTCTTTTTTCTTTCATTAATCGTAAAAATTTAATAATTTTTACAGCTTTTATTATTTTTTGAAACGGATAACAGAGGTGTAAAAATTTGTTGTCAATGCTGAAACTGTCGTAGTCTGATACCGATTAGGTCATTTTCGAATCATGAAAGAGGGGTTATTCGTGTACAGTTCTGGACACCGGTTATATTCAACGTCGAGGACGTATTCTCTTGGGCCTTTCTTTCTGAATAGAGTCTATATTATATACACGACTCGTCCCGGGGACGAGAGGAAGGGGATTCGCGGCAACGAAGCGAGCTGCTGGCAGTTGGAACGTTACGTTTTAACAAAAGCAAGGGGGGAAATAGGAACGGATGCGCGTCCCGGGCAGCCGAATATACGAAACACGAAGAACGCCCGAAGAACAAGAAGAACAGTGGCGTCTGCGGGGAAGGGCAGAGGCGTGGAAGTTGCGTCTCACCGATGATAATAATACGCGTCCCGGAAAATTACATTCTCGTTATTTCTGAGCGGCAGTGCTCTTTGAGGGGAGAGAGCAGCCGTATAATACGTCCGTTTTCAGGCGCGAAACGCTATGAAAAACCGAAGCAACGAGAGATGATGGGAAATGAGGTGAATGCTCGTCCCTTCTCCCTACTAGCGATGGAAAGAATGAGAAAGTCGTTCCCTTTCATAATGGTTAAGCAATTTCGCCGTGCCTCCCGGAGGTCCCGGTGCATTATTATTTTCCCTATTACGCGAATTCGCCCATTCGAACCAGCCTTTCTCCCTCGTTTCATTTGCAGACGTGCCCGTCCACTAATAAACGTTCGCGCGTTTCACGACTGAGTATCGCGTCCTAGAATGCGCGAAGAAAGTATTGTGCGTCCGCGAGAAATTGACCAGTGAAAGGAACGCGAGTCTATTGGTCCCTAGATCCCCACTCTAGAGTCTGCCCCGCCCCCCACGGTCCCATCGCGCCTATTGGCGTTCGACGAAAATGGGGGATGGGCGGAGCAAGCGATGCACGATGCTTGACAACTTCTCACGGACGCACAGTAGCGATTGGAAGCGGAAAGAAAACGGCCTGCTATCGGGGACTCATTAATAAAGCGACCTTAGTATTTAATACGAGCAACAGCTCGAGAAAATACGCTTTATCCTTATTTGTAAGTTGAAATTAGTTACCGTGTATTTTTTAAATGGACTCGATTGTCTTCGAAACTGTTCGAATCTTTCCTTCCGTCTCACTTGATGCTACAAATTTTCAAACGTTGCATAATAGAAGAAAAATTACAGATAGCATGTTTATAAGTAAATTAATGGGTGAATATAGGAACAGTCGGTCGAGCACTTGCGAGAGAGACAGGTTGAGTGTGGCCCTCTGGTGGTGAGTTTGGAAACTATCACCACTATTGTTTCGTAAACTTGAAAAGATAAGTTTTCTGTTAAATTCTTAATCGTTTGTATATAATAGGCGCGTATTTTAACGGTTCGTTTCTAACAAAAGTTTTGTAATCGTATCTCGGTGGATCGGGATCACAAGAAACGGACAGTGTCTCGATCGAACGGGATTCTCGTTTCTGCTAATACCGCGATCGCTCGCAGACACGCTCCTGACTGGCACAGTTAGCGAATCTTTAGCAAAGATTAATACTCCGTCGTCTTAAATGCTGAAAAACGAATAGCTCGCCATCCATAAGCGTCATTCCCCCGACAGCAGATAATGCTACTTAAATCGGCCGTAATTTATCTGGCTGTGCACCATTGCTAAGAAGATGCTCGGTTGCATCTGGCGATCTAGTGACTCTAATTTTCCTGTATTACTCACGGAGTCATACCATTACTTCGACGAGAATTCCTCTGTTTTGCTTACTTTCTGATACCAACGTATCCTCCATCAAAAAAAAAGAAAAAAAAATAGAATCAAGTCGTATTTTTCGTAATGCATTTATTTTTGGGGTAATTACTTATTTAGTACAGACACTTAAATAAATGCATAGCAGATAAAACAAAAAAAAAAGCAATATTTTAATCACGAATATGCAGTATTATAACTTTGTACGACCACCGTTTTTATTTATTACTCGAAAAATATGATCAGACATTGATTTATACAGTACATCAAGATAGGTGCAAGAAAATTGTCGAATGTTTATACATATCTCCAAACATTTTGAAAGATATGTACCAAGTTTATTGATGTTGCAATAGTGTAGCAATTAGGAGAATTACCTTCTCCAGGATCTAATGACGTTCACGTACTACAATCCCCTGTACGTGTCGCGGCCTGGTGTAGATTGCGGGACACTTGCACGAACAATTCAATTTATTGCAATTCAGATCGACTTGCGACACTTACCGACGATCGCAGTAGTATGTGAGTGTCGTCAGACCCTGGTAAAGGTAATTCTCTTAATTGCTTCAGTATTGTAACATCTATAAACTCCTACTTGATGCATATTGTCTTCCAATACAAAAATACACAAAAACTCATGAACTGAATCAATATTAAATTTTACGAAACATTGAAACGTCGATAGGGTTACACAAAGCCAACTTATAACGGTTGCATTTTAATTATTTGTATTTTAAAAAGTGTTGAGTATCTACACGTAACATTTTACGTACACCAAAAGGGAACACGCTAAATTTCCGTGCTTTGTAGGTAATCAATTAACGAGAGAATCCGCATAATGGGACAAAAACAGTGATAAAATGAGATGCGATTATCCGAGTGTCACAATCACGTTCACGTCTCCTATAAAACATGAATATATCTATATTAAATAAATAATTGTGCTTCTCTTAAGCAGGGCCTAGAGAAATAGAATATTGAGGTTCAGGGTGATATTGACAAAAATATTGCGTTTAATCGAGTGAATTTATTTAGTAGAAAAACATCGTGGAACCAAAAGTAGGGACTTCTGGTGACCCTAGTTAATATTCCATCGGTCTACGTGTTGCATGAGCGAAACGACGCGTCCTCCAAATGTTTTCAACGCGTGAACCGTACCGCAGAAACGCATAATTCGATAGACGAAAACGACGAAACAAATTCGCGACTTTCGCGTCGTTGCTTAGCCGCTAACTGCGCGATCAAAATTCCGTTCCCAACGCAGCGTGTAATCTGCTGAGCGCAAACCCCGTCTCCTCGATCCTGACGCCGTTGCCTCGGAACCAAAACCACCGTACAATTAACAACCGCAAATTGGTAAGCTAACGGAATCAGCGACGTCGTAATCATCGACCGCCCCTGGCATCGCCGGAGAAAGCGCTGATACCAATGCGGAGTGTTCCGCGATCGTCCCCTCAACAAGATTATGAGAAACTTGAAGCTGATTCTGTATTATTGAAGTCGGTGGGCGTCTGTCAGACCAGGAGCAAGCTTGCACTCGCGGCAGCGTATGGTCTTACAAATTACGACCGATACAGAGAGACATTGTTCTACAACTGCGCGAAACGATATATACACGGTCGGTGGGATCCACCAGACTGTCGCCAGTCAAGGAAGATATTAATCTCCTACTGTTCCGTACAGAGGAAAACGCATTTATACATCTAGACAAACGTAGGAAATATTGGTTAACGACGAAACTAGAATTTCAGATACGGTAATGATTCTTAAAATGAGCCACGAGAAGTGATTCGTAAATTGAAACATTTCTATCCATCCTAACTTGGAGGATCCCCCAGTATATACATCTCCCGGTGTAGAAATTCGCTTCCACTGTACTGAAAAATTAACATTCTAGGCCCGGAACGATGTTCATTTTAAGAATCATTACTGCATAAACATCCTTTGATATCGAAATTGACTGCCTGGAGGATCCCCCAGTGTATATACATCTTTTGATATCGAAATTTGCTTCCAATATAATAATATCGAAATATGAACGTATTAACCTCGGAACAATGTTCATTTTAAGAATCATTACTGGTATAAATACCTTTTGGTATTGAAATTGACTGACTGGGGAATCCCTCTGTGTATATACATCTTCTGATGTCGAAATTCGCTTCTAATATAATAATATCGAAATATGAACGTATTAACCCCGGAACAATGTTCATTTTAAGAATCATTACTGGTATAAACATCCTTTGATATCGAAATTGACTGACTGGGGAATCCCTCAGTGTATATACATCTTCTGATATCGAAATTTGCTTCCAATATAATAATATCGAAATATGAACGTATTAACCCCGGAACAATGTTCATTTTAAGAATCATTACTGGTATAAATATCTTTTGGTATTGAAATTGACTGACTGGGGAATCCCTCTGTGTATATACATCTTCTGATGTCGAAATTCGCTTCCAATATAATAATATCGAAATATGAACGTATTAACCCTGGAACAATGTTCATTTTAAGAATCATTACTGGTATAAATATATTTTGGTATCGAAATTGACTGACTGGGGAATCCCCCTGTGTGTATACATTTCCTTATGTCGAAATTCGCTTCCACTATACCGAAAAATGAACGTTCCAACCCCGGGGCAACGTTTATTTTAAGAATCATTACTACGACGAGTCGAAATTGTGAAAATTGAAATCGTTGGAATTGGAGTAGGCAGTTTGTTTAGTCTATGGCCCTCTTTTGGTGAATCTTTCGTCCCTGTCCTCCGGTGTTAACACCCAGTCTGCTCGAGTTTGCCGATAGGATTTCGACGATTTAATATTCGGCCTTGTCGCCTTGATATTCGGTGGACAGATATCAGCATGTAGAGAACCGTGCAAAGTCAAGTTTCAAGACGTATTTGCTTCCGTCTGTTGCTGCGAGGTGCGGGTAAAACCGGCCAATAAATTTCCCGTGGCCTGGAATTCCCTCCGTCTCGCGGATTCTCGTGGCCAACTTCCGAAATTCCGCTCTGCTCGAAAGACTCCACCATGTTTACGTGTTAATTGATGACAGTTCGCCAGCTGGCATAGTTCGCGTTGCGAAACTCGAGCAAGTATGTACCGATGCTTTTTAATAAACCGTGTTGACTACGAAGACTTGGTCGGTTGTTGGATCATGTTCGACCACTTGCCACTTAACTCCTAACTTCATCTTCGAGGAAAACTTTTGGCGAATTCTCTGATTTAGAATTTAATTCTTATACTTGTAACTTCATACTTTTTAAAGTAATGCTTTAAGTAATTTTTATGGAATTTAAATAACTTCATATTTTTTTTCACTTTAATTTTACCATGAATTAATTAGCATTTTTATCATTTATTGCAAATACAAGTACGAAAGAAATTGGTGAAATAATTTACTGTGTTTCGTTGCCTTTCGAAGAAGCAAATGTACTGTCGATACGGTTGTAAAAGTTCGATATTTTCAATGCGGTGCAGCGTAAATAAATGTGTACTTCAGTTCGATTGGGAGCCATTAAATAAAAATATATTTCTCCGAACGTATAAATGAAAATGTGCTTTGATTGCATAAATCAACAATTTAAAAAATTTATTTCCACGAATCGCGTCGTGCTAATTAATTTCATTAAAGAATCTCGAATATTGCATATCCGAGCGGTAGAATAATCGCTAGGAAATGTGCATTGTTTATGTAAATTCATATATCTGTTTATAAAAATCAGCAAACGCATAAAATCTAATATTATTCATTATGCAAGTATTTCATAAACGAAACTGAACGATACACATTAAATTGAAATATTGAAAACAGCTATCAAATTATCGAAACGCGATATCGATAATTCGATATAAATCTTCGCATTCACGCGTCTATTGTATCAAACAGAATGAAATTTATACCCGTTCGAAACGCTTTCAAAATCCTCCCAGGTAGTTTATCGTACATTTTATTGTATCCGATAAAATCGATACGTACACTCGTTTCATTCTGAACAGAACTTTCGGTTCTAAACATAAATTCAGGCACAAATAATGAAGCAAAAGTATCGATCCTTTAATCGTATCAAGTATCAAACGTCAACTCGATAATTATTGCTACTCATATTGATAACTGAACATTATTACATTATGCAATAAATTCGTTCGGATTTTCAAAACATTTCTACGATTAATTCATTATTAGTCATTGTTTCTTTTGGTTAACAATCCGGACGAACTCGTTATTCACGCTATTATGCGATGATCCGTGTTTACAATCAGAGTTTTCGAACTCGTGAAAAATTCTAGCAGCGAACTGGCTTGTCAAATCGAAGCTCCAATTTCGACCAGTGGTTCGAAATCACGCAATTGGCGATACCAAATTATATCCGTCCATTTTCCTCGTAAGTTCTGAAGCAGACTACAGTTTATGCCAGATTATATGACATAGATTTATTTTCTTTTCATTCAAGGGCCCGCGCGACCCCGCTTTGTGTCACAGTCAAATCACTGCGTGTGAATTTTCCACGGGATCGAAACTCATTCGGAGCGGCGGGCGAATTCACGGTGAACCGATCAAATTTACGGTATCCATGGATTGGTTCCTGTAATCGCCAAAACGTCAATTTCGAGCCACGATGCTTGGTTGTTGACGATTGTTCCCGTCGTTGTTCGCAATATTCACCCCTGTCTGTTTGATCGAATGACAAAATATCACCAAACAGCAATATCATGTGTAGAAATATCACAGAAAATATCACGCGACAGAAACTTGTTGGTACAAATGCAAAACGATTAAATATCGAGAAAATATCTCTCGTGAATACATTAAAAAGCTGAGGGAACGGTAGTCATCAACTTTTTCACATGAAATAATTGCTGGTCTTTTATGTTTTGTTTTAGATGTTATTGGATGTAGTTAACATTATTTCTACCAAAGGTGATTTAATCATTTTCCTTCAATAACATAATTCACAATAACAATTATTTCCATAGTTGTTTGCATCCAAGTGCAGAGGTGTCAAGAGAAGAACCATGGTAAAAATAGTCTTAATATATTATTGATAATCAAAATTATTAAATGATTATGGCTCGAACTAAAAAAAATTGAAAAACTTCTGAATTGATAAAATAGTAGCCTTTAAATTCAATGTATTTTTTCGTTAAAATTTGCCACGTAACTTAATTTTAGATATCGCATTTCCCTTTGTTCCAATAATGTTATAAAAGGATGTTTATTTTGTGTGGATATCATGTTTTATACTCAAAGATACACCATTTTGTGTATGTCGAAGTAAAGTAGAAAACAATAGAGAGAACATATAGCTTGTAAATTTTGCTTTATGAATCACTTGTAATTAAATAGAAGTAATTCTATAAAATAATACCACATAAAAAATTCAACGACTTTGTTTTAACCATTTATGGTTATATATATTCTGAATCTAACATATTTGATGCCAAAAAGTTACATTTTATACTCTGGAATATGATTCTTACCGCGTCCTTATCCAAACCAGTAGAGTAGATACACTATATGTCGGACGAGTGGAATATATCTGTATCTGATGAGACAAGTAGAGTAAATACACTATAAGTCAGACAAGTGTTTCCTCTAAAATAATATCTTACATATCGTTTCTTACCTTACAAAAAAAAAAATGTGAACAAAAGATAATCGAAAATTCAGAGAAAAATTAATAGAAAACTTCACAATCGAACAGAACAGCTCCTGAGCAATATGATTGCGCGAAATAAATTTTCGTATTCGAAAAAAAAGGTACAATTCGTTACGATGGACTGCCAAACGGACTCTCTTGATATCTCTGTTAGCAATTGAATACTTCCTAATAACTTGAAGAACTATTTCCCGCGCAAGTTGATATCAATGTGAATAATTCATCATTGCCTCTGTTAGTGATGCTAGTATAACTCGCGAACCCTAGAGGCAGTAACTTCAGACAATTATTCTACGTACTCTGGTACCAGAGTGGCTCGCGTCAAATTATCTATGATTTTTGCATAATATGCTATTAATCTTATAATATCACAATTGAAAACACGCAATTCACCAATAAGGCCATCAGATATTTGAATCATCTTTAGAGAATTACGGAGAATTAATTTATAATTTGAGCACTGTCTGGTCACAGATAGTTTTATTCTTTCTTTCTAAACGAAATGGAATTTATTTGCTCGACAAACCTACAGTAAATTTTTAACGGATATAAAACCATTTAATAATAATTTGACTATATAAATAAATTGAATATTCATGCCAATCCAGATTCTACATGTTGGAAAAAACTCGTTCTAAATTCATTTTCAACAGAAAAGATTTATTCAGAATTAAATGTATGATTTTTCAATTGCTGTGTTGATTTTTCAAGTTAAGTTAAATATTGAAGTCATAATTTTACTACTGGAAGGTATCCAGTTTTGCTCATTTTATATTGATACTAGGGGAAATTCTAACTCACTCCGGCGAGGAAGTTGTTAAGCTATTTCAACTTTGTGTAAACGCGTACTCGCTTAAGGACTAGTTAAAACCTCGACTAACAAGTTGAAGTTAGAAGCCGTGAAAATGAAGAAATTCGTGTATCCGTCCTCCGCCACCACAACCTAATCGACACGAGTACATCGCTCGTCAAATTACTGAATATCATTCAACATTATTTAACCTTTTGCACTCCGAGAATATCTACAAATACGAACGATTAGCAATGCCAAATTAAATTTTGTAATGTGATTTCTAAAACTAAAAAAATACTCTCCTTTCCACAAACATATATTTTCTAAATTCAATTTGTGTCATCATAAATGGAACTTCAATCGAGCTATAGTACGTATTATGTTTGTCGCCATAGCGGCGCCAGCGAAGTGCAAAGGGTTAAAATTATTATATTTAAGTTTTTCCATCGTTAAGATCTTCTCATTAAGTTTTTTTAGAAATTATTATGTGGGATCCAAGAACTTTCCAAATCTTGGCGACCACGACAAAACGAAGATTCGTAATTGACAGTCCGTGGGCCGGTTATTCAAGGTTTATAGCATCCGTGTGTAATTAATTATTGCTCGCGTTAAGTGAGATAATGCGCACGTTGTATTTATGGATTAGGATTTACATTATTGCGTGCGTCGAAATTAATTACGTTAGAGCTGTAGGGCAATTAAACGCTACGCTTAATTAGGTATAGTTTAATCGGAGCGGGGTAGTATTGCGCCCGAAATCCGAAGTTTCTCGTTGGGTGGTTTGGGGAACTTTTCGGTGCGTTCGGAGATTGAATTTCTACTTGGCCCGGCAGTTTTGGCTACCGGGCCCTTTGTGGAGCACCGACGCGTTGTCGTAGAAAATTCGTTACGGTGGAATTCTATAGAGTACGCTTAAACCGAGCGTCGTCTTGTTCGTCGGCGTTTTACGCCCGCCGCATCGAGCAATTTCGAATATTTCGGGAAGATCAGCAAAATTGTAACGTTTTATCTTGGGAAGAAGATAAATATTCACTTACCCCTATGAATTGGATTTTGATTTAACGAACTTTCAGAGAGCAAACGTATATGATAGCCAAGAATATGCGTGGGCGCGGTAAAAATATACAAAGAACATATGAAATTTCTGGTTGTAAAATATGCATGAAAAATATGTACGCACGCGTGCAATAAATATGCTAAATAGGCGAAGGAATGCTCGCGGAGTCGTTTCGCTGTAATTAAAAATCAATTCCGGCCGATCCTTTTTCTGAACAATGGCCGCCCTTTCTAATCTATTTTGCGTCACGTGCGGCCGCAACAACGACGCCTCCGACGGGGAGGAAAAAGCATCGGGTAGAAGCGGGACGACGTTTCCCTTTCCAATTTCAAACTATTTCATATTCAGAGGTTGCCCGTATGATATTCAACCGCGAGACATTAGCATGTAAAGGGTGTACCAAGGAAGGAAAATCGGAGAAGGGTGGCTCGGTTGGCGGGTAGGCGGCATACCAGCGGCAACCATCCTGGGCTGCACTGAAATAATCCCATTACACAAAGGAGGATGAGGCTTGTTGGTTACTCTCGTACATTTGTCTGGCCAGACCGTATCGCTGGACCGCGTCACTCGAGAGTTTTCACGCGACGAACAACTTCGACAACACACGTGTTAGCCTACAATTAAATGCAGAGAGTTCATTGATAACAATAACGTCACCATAATTCTGGAAGCATTAAACGCGAGTTGGAAGTTCGGTTGGTTAAATCAGTACAAACTGTAACTATAATACAGGAGCTTGAGAAATATATTTATAAAAAAGAAAATAAAGATTCGGTTCGTTTTCAGAAAGTAATGGAAAATTCTTAACAATCGATGAGAAATTTATTTATTAAATTCAACCAATAATTGTACGCAATGAATATCGCGTACGTCGGAAGATCCAAAGCTCTTTGAGAGCTCTTTGAAACGCAGAAAAACAAAGTCAAAAGCCTTTGCCTAGTACTATAAAACGACGCAAAAACATACAATTATTTCATATACCCAGAGGTATTATACGAACAAGTTCTCCTCTCCCGGTGTGCTCTTAGGAGGAAACTTGATCTTGCAGAGATATTTAATAAAATAGAAACTTTTTTCATATCCTGCGTTCCCAGATGGAAAAATAAATCGTGGGAGCGAAACTTCTCGAGATGATTTCTCGAAACCGAGAGAGTCTTGTATTTAACATGTTTACACATGTATATAGGCGTAAAATTTCGAAACGTGCATCCTGCATGACCGTATAACACGCGAAAAATCTCTCGACGGCACTCGTACGTCAATGATCGAATCAGACAATATCCACTACAAAGCTCTAGCATCGAAACACGAGCACGCCACGTTCGATATAATTCATTTAGCGACCGATTATCCTGCCATAGAACGTTGTTTTATCGAGTCCTATCAAATCTGCGGATAATTCGATTAAGCATAATCGCATTATTGAACAGTACTCCATGATATTTCGGGAGCGCCAGGTGTCCCGCGCGTGTTCAAACCTGGGATATTTTCCTCGTTAGGGGTCGATAGGAATTCGATACTCGGGAGTTTTCCGTCGTTAGGTACTCCGGAATCGCGTATAAAATCCCAGGGACGAGAAAGAACCGAGAGAATTCGTGGATCGTAGATCCGCAGGACGCGTGCTGGTCTCGTGAAACGGGCTGAATTTTTGGGGAACGACTGATCCGATTTTGACGAAGCCGCCAGCCGCCGGTTGCAGTCGGGAATGGAGATTCCGGAATTTATGGTTTTCATTTCTTGGCCGGCGTCGGACGTGTTACTCTCTTCGTACGTGACGGAAATATTTAAGAAGACCGCCGGAGAGAACCAGTTACGCCCGTGTTTTAAGAGAAGCACGCTTTTGGCTCTGTTCAGCCCGTGTAATCTGCACCGGCTCAGTTGTTCTAAGCGCCTCGTCGTAACACGTACTATCGTGGACGGGGATTTCATATATCGCTAGGAACGCCCTTTCCAACATGTATCCTCGACGACACCGTCTTGTTTCCTTCGGTCTCGGTGAATGCAAAGCATTTCAGAACCATCGTTCGACCGATTCTCAGTCGCGTTTTACAACGACGTGGGTCCAACAACGATTATCGTTGCAATTCTCGTTCGGAGTCGTTGAACTCTCGTGGGACTCGTCCAGTAAGGCAAACCTAATATTTAATACAAGCAATAAACTCGGAGATATATGTTTCTTTATTTGTAACTTGAAATTAGTCATCGTGCGTCTGTTAAATCGACTCGAATATCTTGATAATACAAACTTTTAAACGTTGCATAATAGAAGTGAAACCCTGCTTTAAACGTTGGGTTACTCAGTGATTAGTCGAGTACTTGCGAGAAAGACAAGAACGTAGCCCTCTGGTGGCGAGCGTGGGAAGTGTCGCTACAATATTGTCGACGTTGAGTCCCCCGCCGCGCGATAAAACTGTCAGCGAGTGAAATGTATTAAACAGAACAGGCAATCGATTCTCTCCCTTCTAAAAAAAAAAAAAAAAAAAAAAAAAACAGGAATGTTTCGCTGAAACGAACCTTGATAATTGGTCCGCTCCCAGCAGTTGTTCCATTAATTTAATCAAAATCTCAGCGCGCCTCGACTCCGCGAAACCGTGTCACAAAAATCACGGAAAAAGGTAATTCCATTTGTCGTAGCCAAGACCCCGATGCACGTAATCACCGACGATTAATTGAAAGTCGCGCCGATAGCGGTCTCGAGGGCCGCCGGGGCTAAAGTTCGTTCGTCGTTTCACCATCTTTCGAGACGATCATTGATTTCGACACTCAGCTATCTCCCGTTGATTGTCTGCAAGGCCGTTCTCGGCCGTTCCGAAGGCTTTCTTTGGCGTTCAGTCACGTTGGAATCGATCCTGCAAAGTGTGGCGACCCGATTCGATTCGTCCACGATGAAAGGAAGCCCGATCCATGGCTCTGGGGAAGAGACAACCCCGAGATATCCTCGCATTGGCAATTCTAATCCGGCACGTTCCGTTCGTTACGGCCCCTCTGAAAGAAACCTCGTCGAAAAATCCAAGCCATAATTATGATTATTAGTTAAGAGTCGTAGCCGCGAGCCCGTCTCCCGAGAGATAATTAGTAGAATGCTTGTTATCCAAACTCTTCCCGAGAGAATGCTCGAGAAATCAGCTATAATCGAGAAGCTTGCAACGGGATTACGATAGCATTGATTTTCATTCTAATTGCGGCGAACGAAGGGGCTCAGACAATCGTTCGTTCGATGACAAATTTAGGAGAATCGACTTCTTTTTAATGGCAGAGTCGAATCATTGTGTCAAATTTTCCAGTTTGCGTGTAAACAGGTTTTTCGTGGAAAACGGGAATTGATTGGGAACTGTTTGCTCTGTTAAGTATTTTTCTTCCCCGAAAACAATTCCCAATGTGTATACAAGTACTGTGTTTCGATTATATTGACCATCGTATCGTTTCTATCGCGTTTAATGGCTCGAACGAAAGAATCGTTATCTGTCGGTAAATTTCAGATATCTTAGCTTTCGGTTAATCTAACGCGTTCAGTTTTGATTTTTAAAACACGCGTTGCATTCGTGTCTGAACGGATAACCTAGTTGCGAAGTTTCGGTATCCGAAAACGCGTGATCAGAATATTCCCGATACAGCGATTCTCTGTTTGTTTATTGTTAGTAGAAATTTCAATTTGTACCTGGAAGACTAATTATTATTGTTGAACGATCACAGTTGCAACTTCGTTACCGGAACAAATTGGTTTAGCAGTGCTTGTTCGACAGTTTGTTCGCAAGGAGATTGTCTCGGGAAGTATAATTGTATCAGCGACGTCGTATAATTCGCGCAAGTATTGTCAATTTATGTGCGAGACGAGTAATTTCCATCGACGATACGTGGATGAATAATTTTTTAAATAATTCTTGCCTCAATTTGGGAAATTTCAGCGTTGATTAACGCAGTTTACGTACTTGAAAACTTTAATCAGTATGTAAATCTAGCCGAAGCAGAGGATTAAACGTAATAACAAATTTTGATAATTACATCCTTCAGGTGGCGTTCAACCCTTCTACAGGGTAGGGCATTAAAATTTTATACCAAATACCGTCGTTAAGCCTAACCAATCCTTGGGTTTCCAGATAAACGAACCTCCAGTGTAACTTATCTTTCCGCAAAACCGCTTATAATCCGTTAAACGGTTCGCGCAAATTCATATAACAGGATTAAATTTGTTTTTGCTGAATCGCTGGTTCCTCTTAACCAAATTTCGAGGGTAAAACTCCATCGTATGGTTTGAATTATTTCGATCCATGTCTCCATTGAGAACACAACGTTCGTGCGCTGTTTAAATAATCACTGAAGCTATTCGGGTCAAATTCGTCCGCGAAAATATAATATTTACTGATTCATTACGAATGTATAACAAGTAATAATATAAAATTAAATGTTATATTTATGCGAGGAAAACAAATCTATTATATTATGGTTTTTCCTGTTTTATTTTTCAATCGAATTAATTGTCTCGTACGGTTTCCCTACTTTTTCCCTATAATTTCGATTCAACTTGGCGGTCCATATCGCGACGGTTACTTGCAATAGTTGAGACTCATACCATAATTCGATAGTGAACAGTACCGAGCTTTAGAACTCCAAGCTTATTAATGCCAACATTCAACGATTAATCATGACGCGTTCCACGACATGCGAGTCATCGATATCGCGTTCTAAAACTCGAAAGTCGTTGGTATTAGTATTTCACTGCTCGCGAATCATCGCGAGGATGGTGCTTCAAATATTGGTACAACGTCATTCAGTCATCAGACGTGTCATCGTATTCCACTTATGCATCGAAGACAAATTCTAAGTTATGAATAATAAAAATGGATCTAATTTGAATTATTTTAGCAGTACAAACGAGGCTTCGTAATTATGCATGTAGCTTTTTAGTAAAATTTTAACTAAAACAGATGAAGATCGGAGACTCCCGCAATAACTTTCTACGAGCGATGCTGAAATGTGCTTACACGCATGTGTATTAATGTTACAAAGAAGTATTAAAAATCAAAAACGAATTTTTAAGAAAAATCGACAGAGGGTAGGTGCTGAAATTTTTCGCCGAAAAAAAAATTTTAAAATCGTTTTGAAAAAATTATTCTTAGTTGGGGGGGTCGATTACAATCATTTTTGGTCATTAGACATACCCCTGAATTCCTACGCACTTTCGAGAAAAAAATTCCTCACCGAAAACACAATTTCTAGCCAAAAATGTTTGCTCGAAATTTCATGCAAATCTTTAAAATGTCATAACTTCTGAACGGATTGGACGATTTTAATGTTTAAAAAAGCAAACTACACGTAATTTGCTGGAGAATATATATAAATCGCAAAAATATTCGAAAAGTTGATCCTTGACCCCGCAAAATGAGAAAACCCCCATAAAAATGGTCCAATTTTCAAACAGCCATAATTCTTACAATAGCGAATACATTTCAATGAAACTTTTTTCTCAACTAGTACTCATGGGTACCTACAAAAAAGTATTAGACAACTTTTCTATAGGACGTCAAACAAAATTACTAAAAATCGAAAACGAATTTTAAGAAAATTGGACAGGGGGTAGCTGCTGAAATTTTTCGGCAAAATTAAAAAATTTCAAATCGTTCTAAAAAACTTATATTTAGTTGCGGGAGTCAATTACAATCATTTTTGGTCATTAGACATACCCTCAAATTCCTACGCACTTTCGAGAAAAAAATTCTTCACCGAAAATATAATTTCTGGACAGAAATGTTTGCCCGCATTTTCATGCAAATCTTTAAAACATCATAACTTCTGAACGGATTGGACGATTTTAATGTTTAAAAAAGCAAACTACGCGTATTTTGATGGAGATTATGTATAAATTCCAAAAATATTCAGAAAGTTGGTCCTTGACCCCGCAAAATGAGAAAAACCCCATAAAAATGGTCCAATTTTCAAACAGCCATAACTCCCACAATTGTGAATATATTTCAATGAATCTGTTTTCTGGAATAGAGCTCATGGGTACCTATAATAATGTATTACACAACTTTTTTCTAGGGCGTCAAACAAAATTACTAAAAATGAAAATTAAATTTTTAAGAAAAATTGGCAGAGTGTAGCTGCCTAAATTTTTCGGCGAAAAAAAAAATTTCAAATCGTTCTAAAAAAATTATTTTTAGTTGCTGGGGTCAATTACAATCATTTTTGAAGAATAAACATACCCTCGAAATCTTACCCAGTTTCGAGAAAAAAATTCAGATATTGGACAAATTTTTCAGCAAAATTGAAAAATTTCAAATTGTTCTAAAAAAATTATTTTTGACTGCAGGGATCAGTTACAATCATTTTTGATGAATACACATACTCCCGAAATCCTATGCACTTTCGAGAAAAAAATTCCTTACCGAAAATATAATGTCTGACCATACATTGACATGTTTCCCTGAAATTTCATGCGTATATTTAAAACATCATAAGTTCTAAACGGATTGAAGGATTTTAATGTTTCAAAATGCAAATAACGCGTATTTTAGTGAAGAATATGTAGACATTCTAAGAACATTTGAAAAGTTGTTCCTTAATTCCATAATAATAATAACAATAAAACTAACCCAATTGTTAAACGTCCATAACTCCTACTATAGCGAATGTATGTCATTGGTCCTGCCTCTTGACATTTCCTTGGTCTTTACTGAATCGCTGACCTTGATATCGATCGCATTGTTAACCATGTATGACCACCCAACCATTGTTAGTCATTGAATAAATTTTTAATTTACCAACCATTGTTAGTCATTGAAATCAGGTGGCTCGAGTACATTCGAAAACATCTTTTGAGTTTGTTGATCTTGTTATATTTACAGTGTCGCTACGACGATAGAAGAAGACTTTGAAAGAGCACGTTTTGTCGACAGTATTTAAAAAGACAACGAAGAAGCAGGACTGCGTTCCTCGCTAATGTAGAGACTGTTTAGATTTTAGATAGTCTGTTTACCGTTTCTTGCGATAGAATTTGCATACTTTGACGATCATAAATAACAGTGCGTCGCTAGATGAAGACTAGGCGGAAGCTTGCTTGTGACAACACTTTCAGAGAGCTACGCTCTTGTCTCTCTCACAAGCACTCAACCGACCATCTATTAGTATACATACGCTCCTCGATCGACCATTGAATGCTCCAGCGTCGAAGGCAGAGCTAGTACTGCCTCACTGATTAATTCCCTTACAAACATAATATCAGGAAGTGTTCTTCCGTTATACAACGTTTGAAAATTTCTATTATCAAGCATTTCAAAACGGGGAAACTTTGAACAGTTTCGTAAGATACACACGATGACTAATTTCAACTTATAAATAAAGATGATAGTTTTCTGAATCATCGCTCGTGTCAAATAAATTGGGTCTTCGGTTATTGCCTGGAAGGGAATCATCGAAACGAAACATCAAAAATGTCTCGAACCGTGGAAGCTTAATGGGCTGAGACGTCCCCATCGACGAGAAGCCGGGGAATTCCGGGCGCTGGTAGAAGCGTTTTCGAGCGATTCGGCAAATGAAGCAATCCTCCAGAAACATCTCCGGGCAACATCCACGCCGCCTTCAAATCCAACTTCGAGACTCGTCTCTCGACTTCCCGTTTCTGTCCTTGTGTCTGCGTCCACGTAACGGGGACTCTCCTAAGTACGTCCCGCGGAAAGTTGCACCGGGAGCACAGGGGAACCGAGAGGAGAAACGCTCCCTTGAGAGGGAGAGGGCTGTGTGGAAGTAAAAGCAATTGCTCTCCGCGCGAAGGACTCGCGTTTCATTTCAGCTGCAGCCGCCGAAGAGAAACTCGGACGAACCCAGAAGAGGGGTTGTTATCCGTTACGAGGCCTCGCGAACGTTGGGGGAGGCGACACAGCGGCGAAAAGGAAAGAAAGAAATGGAACAGCGAGAAGAATGGGGAGGACGCGCGGGGGTGGACGAAGAGACACGTTCGTGCCGTTGTCGGGTGTCCTTGATGTTGTAAAACAACCCATTCGGGGTCTGGCTTTCCCCGGGTTCCGCGGGATCGCGAAAATTACGAGGACGAGCTCCCGCGAAAGTGGATGGAGAGAAGTCGCGACGGTAGTATTAAGCCCGGCTGAAAAGAAAATGGAGCGTTCTCGAGGAATCCGTGGACGATCGTGGAGCACGCCAATATGGTTCGAAGAGTTTAGGTACGGTGGGAGGAGAGACCTTGCAAAATTATGAAGATTTTTTTTCGGAACAATCAAATCGGTGACGCGATTTAAGTATGGAGCGAGATGGAATTTTTCGAGAAAATTGCTGGAATTTAACGGTGGAAACGGAAAGCTATTATAGCCCGCGGCACCGGGTTTCTAGAGTTTCTAGGATCGCGAAAATTACGGGGTAAACTGGCGCGAGCCGAGATAAAAAGAACGGACCTGATGCAATATTAGAACCGGGGAGAAAAGAAACGAGCGAAAATGGAACGTTGTTGGGGAATGTAGCATCCGTGAGGCTTGTAATATTTTTTTTAAATAACATGCTCCACGGAAGAAATGCGAAATTACTGTAATATACTCGGGGAAGTTAACCGTCACAGTAGTGAGCGTCCGTAATATGGTCCGCCCGGTAATGGCGGGTATGATTTATTGTTAAAGAGGCGGGTAGTAAGTTTGGGAAACACTGGGAATTGTGGTGACCTGGAATTTTCGAACGACGTTTGCGAGGAGATTTAATCAAACCAATTGCTTAAATAATTAATCTGTAAATGAGAAATGGGAACATCAATTAATGATTTATTCGCGATTCTTTTATACTCATTTTTGGTTGAACTTGAAATACAATTGCATTACATAATTAAAATTTTAATTTTTATTCGATAAAATATAAATAATTATTCACAGGGTGTTCGATCACCTGTGGGAAAAATTTTAATGGGAGATCTTAGAGACCAAAATAAGACGAAAATCAAGAATACCAATTTGTTAATGGAGGCTTCGTTAAAAAGTTATTAACATTTAAAGTTCCGCCCATGTTGAATTTTTTTTTTCTCGAAAATGCGTAGGATTTCGGAGGTATGTGTATTCACTAAAAATGATTGTAATTGACCCTCTCAGCCCAAAATAATTTTTTTAGAACGATTTAAAATTTTTTTTTTTCGCCGAAAAATTTAGACACCTAGTCCCTGTCCAATTTTCTTAAAAATTTAATTTTCAATTTTAGTTATTTTGTTTGACGCCCTACAGAAAAGTTGTGTAATACTTTTTTGTAGGTACCCATGAGCTTTATTCCAGAAAAAAGTTTCATTGAAATATATTTGCTATTGTAGGAATTATGATCGTTTGAAGTTTGTACCATTTTGATGGGGTTTTTCTCATTTTGCGGGGTCAAGGATCAACTTTTCGAATATTTTTGCAATTTGTACATATTCTCCATCAAAATACGCGTAGTTTGCTTTTTTAAACATTAAAATCGTCCAATCCGTTCAGGAGTTATGACATTTTGAAGATTCGCATGAAATTTCAGGGAAACATGTCAATGGTATGGTCAGACATTATATTTTCGGTAAGGAATTTTTTTCTCGAAACTGGATAGGATTTCGGAGGTATGTCTATTCACCAAAAATGATTGTATTTGACCCTCGCAACCAAAAATAATTTTTTCAGAAAGATTTGAAATTTTTTTTTTTCGTTGAAAAATTTAGGCACCTACCCCCTTGTCGACTTTTCTTAAAAATTCGTTTTCGATTTTTAATAATTTTGTTTGACGCCCCACAGAAAAGTTGTCTAATACTTTTTTGTAGGTACCCATAAGCTTCACTTCAGGAAAAAGTTTCATTGAAATATATTCACTATTGTAGGATTTATGATCGTTTGAAGTTTGGAGCATTTTTATGGGGTTTTTCTCATTTTGCGGGGTCAAGGATCATCTTTTCGAATATTTTTGCAATTTATACATATTCTCCATCAAAATACGCGTAGTTTGCTTTTTTAAACATTAAAATCGTCCAATCCGTTCAGGAGTTATGACATTTTAAAGATTCGCATGAAATTTCAGGGAAGCATTTCTGGCCTCACATTAGATTTTCGGTAAAGAATTTTTTTCTCGAAAGTGCGTAGGAATTCGGGGGTATGTCTAATGACCAAAAATGATTATGATTGACCCCCACAACTGAATATAATTTTTTTAGAACGATTTGAAATTTTTTTTTTCGTCAATAAATTTCACACCTGCTCGAATTTTTTTCTCGAAAATGGACAGGATTTTGAGGGTATATGTATTCACCAAAAATAATTGTAATTGCCTTCCACAACCGAAAATAATTTTTCTAGAATGATTTGAAATTTTTTAATTTAATTTTTTAATAACTTTTTAACGATGCCTCAGTCAAGAAATTGATATTCCTGATTGTCGTTTTATTTTCGCCTCTGGAATCTTCTATTAAAATTTTCCCCTGGAATGGCCGAATACCCCTGTATATTTATTATTATATATTTCTTTACTATTTTTTATTATAATTCGTCACATTTTTAATATAAGAAATATTACAAACTTTCATATTTTCCAGCCCTGTCCCTTTCTCCTTTTTTTCCTCATATTTTCTTCTATACCTACAACTCTCCTTCATACCTCAGCAGCTTAATCATTTATTCTTCTTCTTTCTTCATATTTGAACATTGTCTCTTACATTCCCGTATTTAATGCCCTCTTCTACAATGCTCACGCCATTAGCAGGAATTCAATATTCATCTTCGTTCCTTTAATATTCCTCGAATTAATACAAATAACAGATGTTTTCATTTAATTATAATTAGTTCTGTATACCGTCTAATTTTAAACGAACATTCATTCATGTTATCAGTTTGTGCTGAAAAAATATTAATTACTTTCATTTCTCATTTTTCTTTTTAAAAATAATTTAATATTTATTGTAGGTTCGAATCTATTGAAAACGAAGCACGCATTTTTTGCTCTCATTTTAAAATTTCCTTTCTTCTTGTACAATTTATTCATTCATATATTTCTAGGTATTAACAATCAAATGCTATAATATTTGATAATTCAGTATTATACAGAATTGAATATATAAAATATGATACTTTTATTAAACATCTTATTTATTTAGTTATATTATTTATTATTTCTACACGTTTGATCATTTTAGATCCCAATATTTCACTAATTATATTAAGTTATAAGAAACTAAGATTAATCTGTTATCGTTTAATTATTTTTTATCAAAATATAAATTCTTCTAATTCAAAATTCTTAACTATTATATGTAATCGTGTAAGTGATACTGGATTATTAATAATTTATATATATATATAAATATAGGTACATTGAATGTACATGTTATATATTTATACTAGTATTATCTGCAATAACAAAAATCGTGTTTGGAAAGTTACTCTGTGGTTCCTATATTTTTCTGGAGCCTAACTAAGGGTCACCTGTGTCTGAAAAAATGGAACGTTCGAGCAATTCGCAGAAGTCCCAATCGATTGTCTCCCCGGATGCAAGCACTTAATTGCATCGCTGATAAAGCTCGCGCCAGGGCCGCAGAATACCTTTGCAAAAAAGAAGATTAATCACGATCCGTCCACGCAATTTATCATTCGCCTGTATTCGACTACATGCACGATTCCCGCCAACAAAACGACCAAACTCCCGGGACGTCGTTTCTTACCGTACTCCGTGAAATCGTTGCGTTATCGAACGTGTCGCCTATCTCCAGTCAGTCTGGAACACGGACGAAAAAATCAGCAACGTCCCCAGAATGGAAGCACGGATCGTTCCATCTTTTAAAACGCAGTCCTGCAAGGTAGATCGTCGACAAAATTGCAGATACGAAAAAGTTTCGGTTACGGAAAGTGGAAGATCCATTAAAGGTAACTGGAAATACAACCGACCGATAGCGAGATTTATCGAATGTTTGCGCCCGGGGATCGATCAACGTTCGACTCGGTACATTTTCACTGAGAATGTCACAGTAATGGCACGATACAGGAATTAATGTTCCATCGATCATAAAGCGAAGTCTAAATAGAATGACGATTACAAAACAATTTATTAACATTGAACGTTATCGTAAAGTAAAATAATAGCATCGATTTAAAATGATTCAACCTTATTGGTGAATTTCACACCCCTCGTAGTCCGATTTGATTAAATTTTCTTTGTTGATACGGTATGGATTTTAATATATTTTACTTGTGTTCGTTGTTTATGAATTTCTGAAATTTTTGCTCGCATTTATTTCTATCGAGAGACTCGAGACGAGTGGAAAACGTTACGCGTCGCAAAATAAGAAATATTTGAAACTATAAAACATACAATTATTTTAATATTTATCTCGTGAAATATAAACTGCATTTACCTCTCGCGTCGTCATGCAAATGGGGCTGTTAGATCAAATTACGCCTCGGTGCAATTTCCCATATACTCGTGTTACGCGTTAAAGATGAAGCCTGAATGTCTGAAGGTTAAAGTAATACATATCGAAGATGATACACTTACGAATTATCGTCAAACTTGGATCATATTCGTTAAAAATTTATTTTCCTCGCCTCTGAACATGATAGCCCCGTTAATAATTTTCTCAAATGTCTACTTTCGCCGTTCTGTGTGGGAAACTGCGCTCGGATAAAGTAATCGTGTCATTTTTAAAAATTAACAAAACTTCGTTTCCTCTCTTATTAAAACTCTCAGACGCTGTACATCGCCACCCACGGTGAAACCGGTCCTGCATGCAGAGCATAGTAGAATACTTTTCTTGTTCCCTTGTTCTTCTTCTAGCAAAACTAGATTACAAACTTGTAAGCCATTTTAGTGCAACACGTGAGTAGAATCGGTTGAGAAATACTGTAGTGCCGGGGTCATATTTCTTACATTCTTTTGTGACCCAGCAATATCGCGCTCGGACTCTGAATTTCTTTGAAATATTCATGTTCCGATACAACGGTTCCCATAAATGGATGCAATAGATATTCTTTCATTACTTCCTCGCGACGACGACGTACGATCTTATTGCGGTGATAAATTTAAATCGAATCACGGGATCGAACACAAAATAATAAACGATATTTTTCAACGGACAGCCGCGATTGTTTCGCGTTCGAGTCCCAAAAAGACAGGGCTCGAGCGTCTCGAAATAAACCCGCGGCGGTAAAGCACACGGCTCAACGGGATATTTTAATAATTAAAATGCCGCGCCTGGCAATTCCGCGCGAATGTAACGAGTTCTCTCGGTTCTTGAAACTTCAACCGCGCGACAAACTTAAATTTTTGCGCCCGTAAATAACGCTGACTCTCTCAATTTCCGCGACTCCATTGCCAAAACAATGTTTCTTCGAGCAATTTACAATCGGATATCGGCTTATAAAATATAAAGAAATGTATTTTAAACCATTGAAAAGAAGTTACAAAACGCGAAGGTCCATTTTCTGATAGATTTACAAACTTGTTTGGGTACTCAATACAGTAATGATTCTTAAAATGAACATCAAATATGGTTCGTAAGTTGTTTCTATCCATTTGTTTGTGTTTATACAGTAATGATTCCTAAAATGAATCTTCTGCACGGAAAATGAGAATGTTAACCACGGGATCGATGTTCAGTTTACGAATCATCACTGTATAAACATCTCCTGTTATCGAATTTCTTCACTGTACTTTGGATGAGAACATATTGTGGCTTGAGGATCTCACATAGACCCCATTTCGACACCACAGAGACGTTTATACAGTAATGATTCTTAAAATGAATCTTCTGTACGGAAAATGAGCACGTTAACCCTCGGATTAATGTTCATTTTACGAATCATCACTGTATAAGCGTCTCCTAGTGTCGAATTTCGCTTCCATTCGTACGAGAAACGAAGATTCCAACCCCGGAGCGATGATCATTTTACGAATCGTCACTGTATTTCGTATAAAAACACATCGTGGCCGAAATTCTTTCTGTTATACGCGTCAGTGGTTAGCGGTGAAGCATTTCTCGCTTGGATCCGAGAATAACTTGCGTAAAAAAGCGAAAAATAGAAAGGTTTTTTACGGTGCTCGTTTGGTCACCGTGGGACGCATCGATAAACCCAGCGAAGTAGCAGCGACGCGAACACGTTTTCTCGTTTATTTTCGGCAAAGTCACGCGAATCCTGAGCGGGATTGAGACGCGGCGGAGGCCAGGGCGTCTAGAAGCAACGACGTACGATAAGCAGGGATCGTTTTTCTCCGGAACAGCTATCGGTATCTGTGTAGCTATTCCAGAGCGGCGCGTGAGCGGAATCAATTGAAAGGTTCGTGGGTGGCAAAGCCGCGCCCCGTCCAACTAGAAGTTCCATTAAGCTCGGAGAGACGCGCAGCCCTCGTCGTTCACTCGGTTAACCCTGCATCCGAGGAGAGCACGTGCACGTGCTCCTAGTTGTAAGACGATCGACTAAGTTTCGCCGGAAACTCCGGAAGGTAGGCTCGGGACAATGACTGGTAATTAAGGGCGAGAGATGGACTGGCCGATACCGCGGCTTGCACCGAATCGATTCGATTCACGAGCAACTTTTGCGAGCGAAAGTAAGAATCTTCCGTGGAGGAGGAGGAGGAGGAGGGGGGATAAAAAGTTTTCTCGTGGATTGTTTGAATTGGTGGCTGTTCGTCGAAGCGTTTCGAATTTGGACGAACTAGAATTTTTTCTCGTTTCTACGAACGTTGTTTGACTTCAAACTCGTGCTCGACGAGAGTTTACGGAATTCGGAGCATCGTTAGGGGTTGGACGGCTTAAAGTTGATTTGGATTCTTCACGATTTGGCCAAAGTTATTTAGAGAATCGAAATATGTGGATATCCTTTCTAGCTCTCGAATGAAATGCTCGTAACGATATCAAAGTATATTGCTTTTTTTCAGCCATTCTCGAAACATAAGAAAAGATATCGTGTCGGGTTTTATATGCAATCGTTCGTTTGACCAGTAAAACTTACAGCCCCTTCGTTACCTTTACGATCAAATTCTTTTAACTGGCTTGGGAGATTAAACCTACAAAGTACAGTAATGATTCGTAAAATGAACATCTCTCCGGAGGCGAAATTGGATACTAGCAGATATTAAATGTCGTCTTTCACGCTTGACTGGCTCCAAGGAGGAGATGATCAAATTACGAATCATGTTAGGAGTTCATTTAAAGAATCATCACTGTAATTTGACACAGTAATATTTTTTTTAAACATAGAATTGTAAGGACGAAATAAAAAACGATCAAACTAGAACAAGTGAACGATGATTAACAGTCGATTTGAGTGAGAATTACACCGTATTTCTGTATCCTGACGGAGCAAGGAATCATGGGACTCGCAGGAGGACATTGTCCGCCATGCTCGTTTATTTCCAGCACTCAAGCAAACCGATAGAGCAAGAGAAGGAAAAAGAATAGCTCTACGGGTGATCTCCGTAATAACTATCTTCTTCTGGACAACAATGGACCAGCATCGCGAAACGAGGTTGGGTAGGCAAAAATTTCAAAGGCAACCCATTTACGGCGAATTGCTGAACGCGACGCCGGTTTCGGACAATGCAAACGACTTTGCCCGAGCCATTTAGCGAGCGTGAGAGGTTCTCATCGTGCACCGCGCGAAGAAAAATCAAAGAAGACCGTGCGAGCAAAACGGGAAGAAAGAGAAACAAAATACAGTTGATAAGTAAATGAAATCCCACGAAAGCTGGCCGCGAGGACCGTCGACGCCACTTCTCGGTTAAATCGCGTGCAAAATAGGTAATTTTATAGCGCGAGATGAGAAAAGCTTCCGAGACCTGTTCTAAACGTAGTGCAAAACTAACCGGAAATATGTAACAGAAAGGGAGAAAGCGTTCGCAGGGTAAATTAACAGAGTGATAAAAGCGAAGCACACAAGGAAATTAGTGAAGAGCATGGATGAGAGATAAGCGAAATTAAAAAGTACGCGTAACGTAAATCTCTGATAGAGAATGAATAAGTATCCGTAAAGAGCGAACAATAGCAAGGTACGAAGGGAACAAAACATCAGCTAATTAGTTGGGGACCAAGAAAAAGGATACAAATATTTTATAATAAAGGGACTTGAAGGACAAGTGAAAAGGCGCGAAGAAGCACGAATAGATTAATCAGGGTAGAGGAAACCGTGGGAATGAAAGATGAAAGGAACTTCTCGTGGAAAGTTCGATGAAAATTGAGAACAGAATTAAGAAAATATGGTGGACGAAACAAAATGAAAGAAAGAAAAGGGAAAAGGGGATAGACAAAGGGTGGACGGACCAAGGAAATTGTGGGAGCAAAAGCTTGGAGAACTGGATGAAGAGACACACGGCATTGGTTGGTCGACGCGTGACTGGCATATTTTGGCCAGGTTGGGTGTAGCTCGCATTTCTGGTTTCGCTGTCGGTCCATGCTCGTTCAGTCGACGCCCACAGGCTTCGATGTTCACACGCGTCACGAACCTGGGGTCGGAATCAAAGCATGTAGTTGTTACCTACCTGCCAATAGAAACGCTAAACTAAACCGAAGACCACGCTGGAATACTGCGAGACATGTAATGGAGACGTTCGATTCTTCCACGCCGATGGTGATTACCCAGGATGCTCGTTGAAAGCAATTCCGTTCCAACGAACATGTCGGAAAACGTTACGAGCATCGGGGACTATTTACGCGAATCGTGTGGAAGTTGTATTGGGTTTGACACTATAGAATCGAAGTATTTTTGGTGGATTTAAGAGCACAATTTATTTATATTTATGGCTCACTTGCTTTTTCTGGGTTTAAAGCATTTTAAAAGAGGGCTGATGATTTTTAACGAGAATTTTATGCAAGTTGTATTGGGTTTGACAATATAGTATCAAAGTATTTTTGGTTGTTTCAAGAGCACAATTTGTATTTATCTATGGATTATTTACTTTTTCTATGTTTGGAGAATCTTAAATGAGTACTGGTAATTTTTAATGAGAATTTTGTGAGAATTGTATTGGGTTTGACAGTGTAGAATCAAAGTATTTTTGGTGGATTTAAGAGCACAATTTATTTATATTTATGGCTTACTTGCTTTTACTGGGTTTAGAGCATTTTAAAAGAGGGCTGATGATTTTTAACGAGAATTTTATGCAAGTTGTATTGGGTTTGACAATATAGTATCAAAGTATTTTTGGTTGTTTCAAGAGCACAATTTGTATTTATCTATGGATTATTTACTTTTTCTATGTTTGGAGAATCTTAAATGAGTACTGGTAATTTTTAACGAGAATTTTGTGAGAATTGTATTGGGTTTGACAGTGTAGAATCAAAGTATTTTTGGTGGATTTAAGAGCACAATTTATTTATATTTATGGCTCACTTGCTTTTTCTGGGTTTAGAGCATTTTAAAAGAGGGCTGATGATTTTTAACGAGAATTTTATGCAAGTTGTATTGGGTTTGACAATATAGTATCAAAGTATTTTTGGTTGTTTCAAGAGCACAATTTGTATTTATCTATGGATTATTTACTTTTTCTATGTTTGGAGAATCTTAAATGAGTACTGGTAATTTTTAACGAGAATTTTGTGAGAATTGTATTGGGTTTGACAGTGTAGAATCAAAGTATTTTTGGTGGATTTAAGAGCACAATTTATTTATATTTATGGCTTACTTGCTTTTTCTGGGGTTAGAGCATTTTAAAAGAGGGCTGATGATTTTTAACGAGAATTTTATGCAAGTTATATTGGGTTTGATAATATAGAATCAAAGTATTTTTGGTTGTTTCAAGAGCACAATTTATACTTATGGCTTACTTAGTTTTTCCACATTTAGAACATTTTAAACGGTTATTGATGATTCTTAACGAGAATTTTCTGGAAGTCATATCATGTTTAACAACATTGAATCAAACTATTTTTGTATTAAAACGTCAATCAGCTTCTTCATAAAAATCTCAAATAAACTTGTGTTGGCTTCATAGACATCGAATATTAAACACACAATATATATAATTAAAGACTATAAAAGACAATTTCTGCTGGTCAGCGATATTGATAAAATTAAAGTTGTCAAATGTCATTTAATGCAGTAATTATTGAAGGAGAGCATGTAGAATATATCGTCCACCTTATACGAGAACTATGTGCGATTCGATGAATTCTGGACTTCGAAATTCCCCAGCATTGTTAAACTGGTCAATAATTCAGAAGTTAAACTTACGGTATAATCACCATTGTTATCTAGCACATATACATAGTTATATAGTATATATAGTATATATAGTTTTGATAAACTTAGGAAGAGAAATAGCCATTCAACAGTTCAAAGTGCATCTTCCCTGCAAAATGCGATAGTTTTTAAGTTTGTATTTCTGATACAAACTTATACTTTTTATTCCCCAATCATATCCATATTTCGTTAGAATTATGACTGTCCAGTGGTGTAAAGGCCATATTGGCAAACGAAATTACGCAGATTAAAAAATGTATCGCTTCGTTATCTCCCTTTAAAGAACGAGAGAATTTTCTGGGCAAAGCTGATAACAATGTTCGGGAACCGGAGTTCCCAAGAACGTAAAGTAAGCGTTTTCGGTTTAGTTAACTTAAAAATTCTACGTAGTTTACGACGTCATTTCCCCCAAAGGAACAGAAACTCGGATGAATTTTTATTAAAAAGTAATCCGGAAAGTATAGGGGTCAAAGTGTAAAGTAAACTTTATCGTTCCAAAAGTAAATCTGACTTTTACACGCAGTTTCGGTGTATCTGGCGGGATACGAAATTTTATCATCCCCGCGCCATACTCTTGGGAGAATACGCTACATCGTACGAGATGAAAACTTCGCCACGGAGCGGAAACGGCGATTCCCGACTTTAAACGCTTCGTATTTGAAATAATCAAATAGTTAACGCTTCGAACGTAAACTCTGATAAGCTTTCAAACGGTATAATAATTTTACCAGCAAGAACGGGAGAAGTAGATTAGGGTACGGAAGCCATGAGTAAAAATTTCCGCTGTTCTATTTTCATTTTGTTAAAACTAACCGAACGATTTACTCGAACTATAAATAAAATCAGAGAAAGGAAAATTACAAATTCGTTCCCGACGTCGAGTAACTTCGATCGTGTTCTTGTGTATTTATTTCAAACTAATTCGTGCTTTTTATGAACTTGAATTAAATTTAAAAAATTCTCCCTGGTATCACGTTTATCGGAATTTCAGTCGTTATTATAATTGTATTTAAAACAATTAATTTTTAATATCTGTCATTGCACCGCTTGCGAACAAAATATTTTTTCTTAAGAAACATCCCGTATATGAAACTCGAAATATACTGGAAACGGTTTCGTTTCTGAAGAGGGGAGGAGAGTTTCGGACAAGAAACGTTTCTGATCGAGCAAAAGAAGGAGTTACCGACGCAAGAAGCTTTTGTAGGAAGTATGGTGAACGTTTTGTTCGCCGAAACCAAGCAACGCGCATTGTCTGTGTAATTTTAACTTTGGAAAAGCAATTGTCGGAACGCAGATCGAGTTTCCGTAATCATTACCGAGTACAGGTATTAAAGGCAGTTCTATCTCGCGGTAGCTGTTAACTGACTTTCCGTGAAATTCTAACAATTGACTTCTTCGGTGCTTTCGAACAGTTGTTGCTTATTTATTGCTCCAACTATCGTCGAAGATATTTTTTAAAATAGCTTTACTCGGTTCATAATCGAACGTTACAACTGTGGACCTATTTTTCTGTTGCAAATAAATGATTTCAATTATTCATACGGAAAGAAAAATTAAATAATAACAGTATGAACACTAGAAGCCTTCAATTTTTGTCATTCGAACGTTGATCAAAGTTTTATACTATTCAAAAAAGTATTATAATTATTAACTGTCGACTTATTTTTTTGTTGCAAATGATTTCGATGAGTCATACGGGAACAAAAATTAAATAATAACAGTATAAACACTAGAAGTCTTCAATTTTTGTTATTAGAACATTGATCAAAGTTTTGTACTATTCAGAAAAGTATTATAATTATTAACTGTCGACTTATTTTTCTGTTGCAAATGATTTCGATGTGTCATACGGGAACAAAAATTAAATAATAACAGTATGAACACTAGAAGTCTTCAATTTTTGTTATTAGAACATTGATCAAAGTTTTGTACTATTCAGAAAAGTATTATAATTATTGACTGTCAACCTATTTTTCTGTTGCAAATAAATGATTTCGATGAGTTATACGAAAACAAAAATTAAATAATAACAGTATGAACACTAGAAGTCTTCAATTTTTGTTATTAAAACATTGATTAAAGTTTTGTACTATTCAGAAAAGTATTATAATTATTGACTGTCAACCTATTTTTCTGTTGCAAATAAATGATTTCGATGAGTTATACGGGAACAAAAATTAAATAATAACAGTGTGAACACTAGAAGCCTTCAATTTTTGTTATTAGAACATTGATCAAAGTTTTGTACTATTCAGAAAAGTATTATAATTATTGACTGTCAACCTATTTTTCTGTTGCAAATAAATGATTTCGATGAGTTATACGGGAACAAAAATCAAATAATAACAGTGTGAACACTAGAAGCCTTCAATTTTTGTTATTAGAACATTGATCAAAGTTTTGTACTATTCAGAAAAGTATTATAATTATTGACTGTCAACTTATTTTTCTGTTGCAAATAAATGATTTCGATGAGTCATACGGGAACAAAAATTAAATAATAACAGTGTGAACACTAGAAGCCTTCAATTTTTGTTATTAGAACATTGATCAAAGTTTTATATTATTCGAGAAAGTATAATTATTAAATATTCATGCAGACTGTGAGTATATAATTTATAATATTTATTTTAATATCGTCTCGAACACGTTGAATAAATAAATATTACTTCGTATTAAACGGGATAATATTGCCAATGCGAAGGTGGATAATGTGAAAATTGCACGCTGGATAGCAAACAATGGACGACGATTTACGAAGAGCCCGTATTATCAAAATTAATAGATCCTCGCGTTTTCTCTTTCAATAAAGAATAATTAAGAGTGGAAACGGTGTCGTAACAGGAGGAACAATGCTGCGAACGTAGCGGGCACGGAATAATCTCGTGAACAATTTCCTGCAAGAAGTTTTGCAGTATCTCTTTCGCGGTATTGTAAGCCGCGGCTGCGAAACCACGGGACCACCGAATGTAGGACAATTAAAAGTAAGTTTAATTATTTGGAGTTCGACTTCGCTATCCGATAATTCGCAACGCGGGTATTCCTCTCGAGTAGACTTTCCCGGACACTTCGCGGTAATAAACGCGAACAACGGAAGGAATGCGTAACACGATTCCGCGAGTTTCTTGCTGGTTGATTCGAAAAGTTCAGTCGGCGCCGGAATGTTAAATAATAAAAATTCGTTGCTCGTCTTGTTCGCCTGCAGAAAATTTCTTGCACGACGAAACGTAACGTAGAGAAATCCAATTAAAAAGAACACTAAACCTCTCTGGAGTATAATGCGAATTTTAATAAATTAATAATTGACCGCTTTTAAAATTTCGTTTAGAATTTCTAACACGCAATATTATTTTAGCGCCATTTAACTTCACGACTTTCCTTATAGTATACGTGCAATGAATTTTTCACTTCTATTCTTATTCTTTGTTTTCTGAAAAAAATATCTAGTCTGTTTTGCCTACCATGACCGAATTTATATTTCTTTGTAAAAAACTGGATAAAATTCGGTACCAAATTCTGGTTAGCTTCCGTTGTAAATAGGAAATTTCAACTATCTTAAAACAATCTAACAACGCATATTAAAAATACTAAAAGTTTAGACGCATGCAATTCCAAAACTATTAATGTTTTATTAATTATTGGACCACTGTTGGCGGCGATGAAGCTTCCCCTTCAAAGTGGTTTTTGAATTTTGTCGATCGGACTTTCCGTTTTCGAGATATCGTAAGTTATGTAAAAAGTAATTTTTCAATTTCCACTATCTCTCCGTCCGTCGCATGTACAATAGCCTATTCACGCGTATTAAACTTACTAAAACTTTAGACACGTGCAATTCCAAAACTATTAGTGTTTTATTAATTATTGGACCACTGTTGGTGGCGGTGAAGCTTCCCCTTTAAAGTGGTTTTTGAATTTTGTCGATCGGACTTTCCGTTTTCGAGATATCGTAAGTTATGTAAAAGGTAATTTTTCAATTTCCACTATCTCTCCGTCCGTCGCATGTACAATAGCCTATTCACGCGTATTAAACTTACTAAAACTTTAGACACGTGCAATTCCAAAACTATTAGTGTTTTATTAATTATTGGACCACTGTTGGTGGCGGTGAAGCTTCCCCTTTAAAGTGGTTTTTGAATTTTGTCGATCGGACTTTCCGTTTTCGAGATATCGTAAGTTATGTAAAAGGTAATTTTTCAATTTCCACTATCTCTCCGTCCGTCGCATGTACAATAGCCTATTCACGCGTATTAAACTTACTAAAACTTTAGACACGTGCAATTCCAAAACTATTAGTGTTTTATTAATTATTGGACCACTGTTGGTGGCGGTGAAGCTTCCCCTTTAAAGTGGTTTTTGAATTTTGTCGATCGGACTTTCCGTTTTCGAGATATCGTAAGTTATGTAAAAGGTAATTTTTTTTAATTGGACTATCTCTGTCTCCGTCTGACGCGTCTGACCTCTTTGCCGCACGTGCATCGTGCTGACCTACCCCACGTACGTGACTGTCGTGACCTAGTTTCGAGCGTAGTATTTCCAAGAATTTACTACGCATTGTTTACTATTTACGCGTGCTGGTGTTGTCAATGACTTCGCGTTCCCGTAACTGGCCACCGCATCGACTTGAAACTAAAATCGCTATATCTCCGGAACTAATAAAGCTATCGACTTGTACAAACGCTCATTTTAAAGGGCATTTCATCCTCTATCTAATGATCATATCAACTACTATAATTTATGCTGTCTTCCATGTTTATTTTGAAGTTTACTTTGACGCTACATACCTAAAAAAGTTTCAACAATTCCTATTGATTATACGACTAGTGTGCGATAAAACTGGATCATAAATTGTTTATTTAACTGAAAATGAATTTAAATTTGTATACAGGGTGTTTGCATAATTACTATACCATTTTTTTCGCAAATAACTGTTTTCTCTGGAATTAACTATGGTATCAACTGGAAAGAAAATTTGTTTTCCAGAGCGTTTTATCTTCTATGCGATGAAAATGACTAATTTATTAATACTATTAAAGTACTAATGCACCTTTAGAGTAAAAGTATTGAATATTTTTGTGCAGGTTCTTAAAATTCAATGCTTTAAGAAAAAATATGCGACATAAAAGAGGATATCTTACGAATAAACATCAAAACACAAGTTTCCTTCCTAAACCTCTCTGAAATATAATGCAAATTATAGTAAATTAATAGTGATGAAGTATATGATAGAAAAATAGAAAAGTAGCAAACGTGCAGAAATTTTGTTAACTATTTAGAGAGGCTGTTGAAACGACAAAAATTGTAAATCGAGAATTATAACTCAGTGAGGATGAGAGTTTTATAACGATATTCGATCAATGCAAATAATTTTAAATTATATTTAATTAAACTACTACTTAATTTTATTCGAGTCTGAAGAGTGTTTCAGAGCATCGAAGGAAGTAAAACGTTCGTTTGACAGGTTTTCTTTGCGTCGAAATTTGAATCGTGCAACTCCTTGAATCTGTAATTCTGAAAAATTTATGTTCGTGAATTTGTAATTCCTCAGCCACAGCTGCATCCGTACTAAACTTTTACCATTAAGCTCATCAACGATAAATAACACGATAACTGTGGGGCGTACAAAAAATAGTTTGATAAAAGTAAATGCGAAATTTTTGAATAAAGTTTTAGAGAGAGTGAATTATTACTTGATGGTGGTAATTTTGTTTGCAAGGAAGAAGATGTTGCAGCACTTTATCGCAAGAAAACGCGAAACGAACTTCGTATTCGAATTCTTATTTCGTTCTAGCTTTCTGGAGGCAGGAGTAGTTTGTACTAAAGCATGGTCGATATAGAAAGCTACTGAAACGCACGATGTAAAACACTTTTAAGCTTCCTCCCGGGTCAGTTTCACTACGCCATTCGAATTGACGATCAATTTCGCGTATTTATGGGATTGCTAGCTTCGCGGATGTATTCTCAGTTTATGACGAGATCTACCGTTTCAGTTCTTACGCTAAATCCCTCGCTTCGACGTGTCAGCGTATCAAAACACACGTAAAATCTTATTCTCACGATTAAAAAATTATCATGTGTGTCGAGTATCGATGAAACACTCGTAAATAAGTAGACAAATTCTTATTTTAAGACATTTGCGAAATACAGAACAGATATTCTTGGCCACTGTAATTTCGCAAAGTCCATTTCACCATATTAAATATTATATTATAATATTTTTACAAAATGTTGTGACAGTTTCTATCAAAAGTCGCGAACGCCGTAAAAGTTCTCGAGTACTTTCGAAGTACTAATTTCGTAATTATTCGTAGTCCAGTCTTATTTTACCGCGTTAAATCGCGACGAGATATCGATTTCGCGTTTCATAAAGGACGCTCGATTGTTTTATAGCGACGAAATTGAGATAGAGAGGGTGGGGGGCGAGTGCACGACAGAAACTTAACAGAAGAGGGTAAAAAAGTGCGAACAGTGGAAGCAAAGGCGCGCGAGAAGTAAAGGGGGAAATGTACAGAGCAGCGGGGAGAGGGATACGAACGGTAAAAGATAAAAACGAGAGCTAAGAGAGTGGGGACAGCTAAATGGCTATGAGAGGGTAGAATGGTGCAGCCCGGAGGAACAGAAATACGATTAAAATGAAAAGGGTGCGAGCAGCGGACGAACGAAGGGGGTAGGAAGCAACGATGGGCTGTGAAAATGAATAACAGAAAGAATGGAGACGCTGAAATAAATATGAATTAGGCAAGACAATGGTCGAAGGGTCCTACAAGAAAATTATGAAACGGTACCGATTTGCAGCGATGATTTAAAAGTATAATAAAAGTATCGATGAACAGTGGAAACGTCGATGAAAAATTCAATCTCAACAATAGGCCATCACGACCGGTCAAATGATCGTTTTTTATTTTTAGAATTTCTAACATACAATATTTTAGCGTCATATTGTCATACTGTCTTCCATGTTTATTTTGAAATTTGCTTTGACTCTATGCACCCAAAGAATACGACTGGTGTGCGATAAAACTGGATTATAAATTGTACAAAACTAGCCTGCATTTTTTCGTAAATAATAATTTTCTCTTGAACTAACTACGATATCGACTTGAAACAAAATTCGTTTTCAAGAACGTTTTATTTCCTATCCGATGAACATTGAAATCTGGTCGATAGGTTTAGTGTTAAACTGTAAACGATGGAGACAAAATTTGAAGACCCAACAAACTCAACAGGAATGATCAAACGATAGTTAATAATAATCAACCGTCTTTGGACTTTGCAAACTAACTCGTGTCTGACGTCGAAAGAAGAGGAACCAATTTGAGAAGAATAATAAAAATTTAACCTGCTAAAAATTAGCAAAAACAACTGAGCGTTGTTAAATCGAGTGATGTGTAGAATTTTTGAAAGAAATAGGAATTATAAATACGAAATAATATAATTGAATGAAAGTGTGTGGACATCCAGAAATGAATGGTGACAGACGCGAAAAAAGAATGAAGGGAATACGAAGGGGCGAATGAGTCGAGGGTTGGAAGGAGCAAAGAAGAGAGGAGAATTGAAAGGCAGCGAGAGAGAGATGAGGCCATAGGGTTGATTAGCTGCCACGCTAAACTCTTCTGGACTGCTGGGCCGTGTACTTTTTCTGAAGTGTCTAATTCTACGCTCGACGTGTCCCGCAGGAATGGAAAACCTTACACCCACGTCGAACTTTCCGCGTCCAGTCGTGTTCTCCACCCCCTTCTTGCTTTTTTGCCAAAAAGGCTGTCCCCCAGGCGTTGACCAACCATTTTAGGCACGTCGTGAATATGATCCTACCCTTTTCATCCCTCGGAATCGTTTATCGCCAGCAGATAGAAAAGATTTTTTTTCACTCCGTTTAAAGACCGGGACGATGATGGACTCAGAGCTTATCGTTCGAATCGTGAAGCTTCTTATTGTCCATCCACTCGGAATTATCGATGAATATCGGTAAATTGACGTTTAGGAATTCGATCGTTGACTTTTCGATCGCAAAATTGAATGTTTTGTAAAATAAGGGCTCGATTTCTAGGATGAATTCAGTATACCAAAATAATAGAGATAATTCAAGATAATATTAACTGTTCGATAATAATTTTTTAATATTAAAATTTCTTCATTGAAAAATCAGGTTTACAATTTGTAATTAAATTATAAATCTCGATGTAAATTCTATTTTCTGTTACGTGTATTTCTATGCTATACAGAGTGTTCGGCCACCTCTGGGAAAAATTTTAATGGGAGATTCTAGAGGCCAAAATAAGACGAAAAACAAGAATATCAATTTTTCGATTGAGGGTTCGTTAAGAAGTTATTAAAACGTTAAATTAAAAAATTTCAAACCATTCTAAAAAAATTAATTTGTTTCGGAGGTCAATTACAATCATTTTTTGTCAATAGACATACCCTCGAAATCCTAACCATTTTCGAGAAAAAAATTCAGTAGATGGACAAATTTTTCGGCGAAAAAAAAAATTTCAAATCGTTTTGAAAAAATTATTCATAGTTGCGGGGGTCGATTACAATTATTTTTGGTGAATAGATATACCCTCAAAATCCTAACCATTTTCGAGAAAAAAATTTCTTACCGAAAATATAATGTCTGACCATACCATTGACATGTTTCCCTGAAATTTCATGCGTATCTTTAAAACGTCATAACTTCTGAACTGAGTGAAGGATTTTAATGTTTAAAAAAGCAAACTACGCGTATTTTGATGGAGAAAATATAGAAATTCCAAAAATTTTGGAAAAGTTGTTCTTTAACCCCGTGAAGTTAGAAAACACCCATAAAAGTAGTCCAAGTTTCAAACATCCATAACTCTTACAATAGTGAATATATTTTAACCAAACTTTTTTTTGAAGTAGAGCTCATTGGTACCTATAAAAAAGTATTAAACAACTTTTCTATGGGGCGTCGAACAAAATTACTAAAAATCAAAAACGAATTTTTAAGAAAAGTCGACAGAATGCCTAATTTTTTCGACGAAAAAAAAATTGCAAATCGTTCTGGAAAAATTATTTTTGGTTGCAGGGGTCAATTAGAATCAGTTTTGGTGAATATACATACCCCCGAAATCCTGCACATTTTCGAAAAAAAAATTCATAATAACGTTAATAACTTTTTAATGAAGCCTCAATCAACAAATTTGTATTTTTGATTTTCATCTTATTTTGCCTTCTAGAATCTTCCATTAAAATTTTTCCCAGGGGTGGCCGAACATCCTGTATATTATTTATCTAAGGAGTTCTTACTCCTACAGTAAATAAGTAAATACATAAATAATAGACGTACCTTTCATAACGTTTAAAAATGAAAATATCTTTAAAAATAATGCATGCATTCACTAGTGAATAAACACTGAATATCAAGTATTTATCTCACAGTATCAGCGTCAAATATCGCGAATAAAATTCAGAAATAATTTTCTAATCTTTCTGAGACGTTTAATTGCATTCCTTCCCGACTGTCGTCTCAAGACTTTTTATACCGCCTCTATCCCGACTGAACTTTGAGCGTTTCCACCCTCTTTGTTTTATTAAGCAAGTAAAGTTTAACAAGTAGCCTTTACCGTCTTCTTCTAAACTTTACCATGCCACGAATAAAACGTATCGTAGCGAATCTAAGAATTTCTCGAACTTTGACTTTCCCTTATCACAGCCTTCGGTTCTTTATTCCGCGCGATTCTTACTTTTATAGCTCTTCTAAGTATACTTTTTAAGCCCTGTCGTCACCGAATTTCGCAAGATTTTAATCAGTCGATAAAGCTCAACGAAATTATGCACAGTTACCTCGTAAAACATGCACGCCTCCCTTTACAGCCCCGGAAAGTAATGAAACATGCAAAATCTTTCTGAAACTGCATCGCTTTATTATTCCACTCCTTTTAGTGATGTTCGTTTCAAGTCGATGACATTCGATCGAAGTGTCAAAGGTTATTCCCGCGAATCGTAACCTCTGTCCCCGCGTAGACGTCCTTTAAATCGTCTAATAAAATATTAAAAACTTCCCAAACAGCATGGTTGATTTTCTCTTCCCGTTGGAGAGAAAATATGTCGCCCCCTATAATTCTTTTACGCTTTTATCGAATGTTGTGAACCAAAGAACGCAAAAGGGTAAATATAGAAACGCAATTCTTAACATTACTCGCTCACGGTTAATTTTGAAAGTAAATTTCTCTATTTTTTCGTATTAATTCTTCTTTCGTAAATTAATTAAATTACTCGTGAATGAAAACACCTGACAAAAAGGTTGATGCATCGAGAAACCATTGCTGAACTAACAAATAGATTAATTTAATTTTATTTCAAATACTTGAATTCAATCACTTTTTGCAATCGAGAGTCACTGGGCAGCTATGCTTTCTCTACGCATTAAATATACCAGTAAACGGAGATAGTTGAAGTGTTGTACAGGGTTGATGGAGTATTATTTACAATTACGACGTCTCCAGTGTTCCATATTGATAGAGTCTTAGGGACATTGTAAGTTATGAACCATCGAGGCTCTTGGGATCAATATGGTTCTTGAGTGTCGCAGGAGAATTGGGCAACCAAAGTGTCTCTCGTAAACACTTGTCTTCCGTTTCAGAACACCGTCAAATGGGGTAATTTGCAAGTCCTTCCAGCTTGGAAAGTATTTTGAAAATAATAAGAAAACGCTCCGTACAGTATGCAACGAAAATGAACAGTTTACGTTCTGACAAGGAATCGAATGGAGGCGAATTAAAACTATTTGGAAAAGTGATTAAACCTCGAGCTAGAGTTTAAAAAAGTGTGTTTCGATACCTTTGACAGAAACAAGAAGTGATAAATTCCTCTCAAAATGGAAAGTATTTCGAAAACAGATTTTTTTAAATAAAGACAAATGATTAAACTTTGAGTCAGAATTTAAAAATTGTGTTTCGATACCTTCGATGGAAACAGTGTTAAAGAAGGCAACAGACGAGTCTTTAATTTCGGATAGTCTGAAAATTTAACTGCTGGTGTATTTATTTTTCATCCGCCTGTTCTAAATTTTACGTGTCAAAGCTTCGAGGCGGAAAAGTGTTGCAAGTTATCCCATTCGAAGATATTAGGTTTCTTTTTCCCGTTCCTTTGAACCGCGTCTTTTAAATCCATACATTTCTCGTCTTTTGTCGATACTGCGACCGTTTCCGTGTTCCATCGAACTCAATTTCCTTTCCTCCCTCGTAGCTCGGTGCTCGTCGAATTCCAACGGCCAATCATGTCGATCATTTGAACGAACAAAACTGCAGCTAGACAACTCGGAAAAGGACACTGAGTGAGTCGTCCTGGTGGGGTGAGTAGCAAGGATGACAATGACATATAATATATCGTCTCATCGAGACGATTAGTTTATTTCAACATTTAATATTTCGAGAAGTAGATTTCAAGTTTGATATACCTAAGTGTATCCTCGTCTCGTGTTAAAACCTACTTTTGACTTGGCCATCGATCTAATCCCAGTTCAATCACCTCTCTTGTTCGCTCAGCCGTCAGTCAGCTGTTCGATAGCAACGCAGACGCGATACACCGCCAGTAAATTTTGTTTTTCCCTTTTCTTTCTTTTTTTATTTTGCAAGTAAACTAAAAAAAGAAAAGAATCTCTTTCAAAGACTCACACTTTCAGGAATATTTTTATTTATGCAATAGACTAGACAGCTCTACCAGATAACTCACTATCTGTGACACAGTTTTAATTCTGGATTTTTTTAAAACGATGACTTCTTGAAGCCGAGAAATGTCAAAGTTTATTTAAAATATATTTTGAGAAAATATTTTTTCGTCCATCAGACATTGTATGCTTACATTCAAAAACTTACATTTCACAAACATTACGTGTCATTTGTTTCCATTTTTATTTATGCAATAAATTAAACAAGTTTACTGACTAATATCTGTGCCACATGGTCTTATCTTTCGACTAGATTTCTTTAAATGATAACATCTTGGAACTGAGGAATATCAAGATATAAAATATATTTTAAGAAAATATTTCTTCGTCCATCAGACATTGTATGCTTACATTTCACGAGCATTACTTATCATTTGTTTCCATTTTTATTTATGCACTAAATTAAACAACTTTACTGACTAATATCTGTGTCACATAGTCTTAACTCTGGACTAGATTTTGGACTAGACATCTTGAAATTGAATAGATTTAAAATATATTTTAAACAAATATCTCTCCATTCGTCAAACCTGTCTATTACACAATAAACAGTATAATTACAAATATAAAATTCAATACCATTCAAGAAGAATAAATTAAATTTTCAATTTATAATTTTAACCCAGCTACATATATTCTGAGTTTAACGAGTACGTTCCCCTGAAAAAAAATATGGCAACGAAGCTAACAGGTTAATAACAAACTCTCTTCTACGTTGTAAACATTTTCCATTGCTACCCAAAGTATCCATCTGTTCCTTCGTTTCCCTTTTATTTCCCCGTAAGCTTGCCACTCCACGAATTTTACAGCCCTCTCCGAGCCCTCTCAAAGTTTACTATGCGCCTTCGTAATTTTATTTATCATTCACGGAACGCTTGCACATCGATACAACCATCCACGTTTCGTTTCTCGGTTTCTTTTTGCTTTCGTTCCGAGTCTTGGCGGCCGCTACCCCTACGAAGCAGCCTCGACACCCCGTGATTTTCGCGAACAGGTGCCGTTTAGGGAATCACAATGCCCCGGGTTCACGGAGCGTTAAATTGACGGTTTTATCAAACGGTGGTCTCCATTCCCCCTAATTTCGAAGTCGTACCACCCCTCTCGAGAACCAAGGTCGATTTATCGCGTTAACTATTTAAATGTCCTCGCGGTTTTTCCACCCCTCTGGTTTCTTTTATGCCTTCCTTGCCCCCGCAACAGGTACGAAATTATTTAAATGCTCGTGGCGTCTTTCGAACCATCGACAAATGCAAAACTATTAACCATACGAATTTTAATAATTTTTTATTCGTACGTTCCTGTCATCTGGATTTTCAGAATATCAGTTTGAAGATTTATATCGAGGCATTCAAATTTTCCATAATCGTAAATAATTACGTTGGAAATGCCTAGTAAATAAAATATAACAAGAATAAACTCAGTTACGACTGATTTGACAAATATTTTATTCTTCTATTTTTATAGTGAATATATTAGCTAACGTTCTTTTGGAAGACAAACTCATGTTGCTGTGACTAAACCTTGTTTCCCTTGAATATGTTACGCCTAAACTGTTCGAAATAAAATAATATTTATAAAGAGTAGGAAAAATAAATTCAGCCTCGTTTGGGTCAACGATAACCCAGATTACTGTGAATTTATCCTGTCGACAAATGCAAAACAATTAACCCTTCGGCCACACTGTAACCGTACGAATTTTAATAATTTTTTATTCAAACGTTTCTATCACCTTTTTCAGAATATGAGTTTGGAGATTTCATAATCGTAAATAATTACGTTGAAAATGCCTTGTAAATAGAATATAACAAGAATTAATCAGTTACGACTGAGGTCTTTCTAGAGAGATTTGACAAACATTTTATTCTTCTAATTTTATAGTAAATACATTAGCTAACGTTCTCATGTTACTGTTATTAAACCTTGTTTCCCTTAAATGTGTTACGCCTAAACTATTCGAAATAAAATAATATTTATAAAGAGTAAATATAAATTAAAAATAAATTCAGCCTCGTTTGGGTCAACGATAACCCAGATTTCTGTGAATTTATCCTGTCGATTATCAAAGGATCCGAAATAAAAATGTGTAACTGCGATTAAAAAGTGAGAAATGAAAAAAAAACCAAAATGTCACGCGCTGGAAAGGTTGCAACCTGAACGAGTGCTTTCAACACTTTTTATCTACGAAGGTCTGTCACCTCATTTCGCGGCAAATTCCTATTCAAAGCTGCCATAAAGTACGCGCGAACTTATATGCAAAAGCGCGTTCGCCCCCCGCCAAATTCATGCCAGCCCGGGTTATCTAAAGTCGTGCTCTTTTTCAACCATTCGTGGTTTTATATCGCGCCGCGTCCGACATCGTCCTTCGCAGTGTTCGTTTTTATTTTACAGCGAATAAAACTCGAAACCTAAAAGTTACCAGTACGCGATAAAAACGTTTCCCAGCGACACGGATTTATCGCGATGCTTCGAAATATGCTTGTTAGCAAACAGAGGGAATACTTCGAGTTTTATACGAGTCAAAGTCCACTCCACATTCAATTTCCATTTTCAACTTCTTAGCAGCGAATAATTTATTATATCGATCGTGATACGAAATATGAGACATTTTAAACAGAAGCGTCGAATTTATAAATTTGAAATATTAACACTATTAAAATTATTAAGGGGGGTAGACTCGTGTAAAATGGTAAAACGAAGAGTAATATTTGACAATTTTTTTACAGCATAAGGGTTTGATGAAACTTTTCGTCGCTTTCCACATATATTCTTTAACATTTCAAGATGTAAATATTTTTTTTTTCGTTACATTTTATCGACTTTGGATAAAATAATAAATTATTCAATATGTTGATGGTGTTGGCGAGTAAAAGCCGATTAAAGGAGGAGACTCGTGTAAAATGGTAAAATGAAGAGTGATATTTGACAATTTTTTTACAGCATAAGGGTTTGATGAAACTTTTCGTCGCTTTCCACATATATTCTTTAACATTTCAAGATGTAAATATTTTTTTTTTTGTTACGAATTTGAATGAAATAATAAATGTTATTCCTTATGTACAGTCTAACATTTTTTTCCTTCGATCTAGAATAAATAATTGAACGACGTTTTATTCATAATAGTACTACGCATCGTATGAACTAAAATCCTTCTTAAAAAATGCAAAATTGTTAAAGATACACTGCTCTGTACACAAAAAGATGATTCTTGCAATAAATTTCTAAATTAATTAATTAGTTAATTGCAATAAACATAGTTTAAATAATTATTATTATTAGTAGTACTATTATGAACACAGTGTCGTTTGATTTTTTATTCTAGGTCGAAGGAAGAAAATGCTAGACTGTACATAAGGAATGACATTTATTATTTCCTCTAAAATGGATAAAACATAACGAAAAAAAAATATTTGTATCTCGAAATGTTAAAGAATATATGTGGAAAGTGGCAAAAAGTTTCATCAAACCTTTATTCGGTAGAAAAATTATCAAATATCACTTCTCGTTTTACCATTTTACATGAGTCTCATAATGAATGTTATTAGATTTAATTACCTTTAATTAACTGTAATACAGTAAGCACTTTCGCAAAGATTGATTTAACACTCCTATAAATACAAGAAAACGCGCATACATCAGAATCTTCAACAGTTAGCGGTCAGTAAAGTGTTAATTTGAATGTTAAGCAGGGAATGCCTCGACCCAGTTTTTGGATCGCGAAATTATCACGTTAAACATTCTTGATCATATTTAACGTCGAATAATCAACTTAACTTCGCCGCGCGATAGCGAGAGTGTCGAGAAATGGAATTCGCTAGTCGAAGGCGTTCGTCGAGTAAATTCGAACAAGTGGCCGCGATGAGTGCTCGTACAAAGAGTTTCACGATAAACAGAAACCCCTTAGAGCTCGCAGGAGGGGTGGGGGCAAAGAATTCTATCGGAAACGAACTTCAAAGTACAACGACGTTGAGCTTAAAACCCCCTTGAGAAGATTTGCTGGATTTTACGGGAGCCATTTTCTCGGACATTTGCAAGCCCGTAGACCAAAGAGGAGCACCGGTGCGGTTCCGTGCAGATAAAGAACAATCGCATAAAAATGGAGCTCGCTCCTCGGACTCCATAAAGTAAGATAACAGCGTCGTTTCTCGCGTGGCCATTTTCCGCGATGGCGAAATTAGCCAACACACCTGCGGCCAGGGAATACTAATTGCCGCTTTCCAGCCGCGTCATTGGCCTCGTTTACGCTCGTCAATCGCGATTACGCGTTTTCTCATAGGCGAGGTAACGCCTCGCGCTGGGAAGAGGAGGTGAGGGTGGGGTGGCGGGATCGGCTGCTTAAAATCCGGCTACGCGATCTGGATAACCGGTCTGCCCAACGGGCGTAATTAGAACGGACCGTTCGAGTTTATTATGCTCCTTTGAGAATCGTAACGAGCGCCCTAAAGCTACCTAGAAAACTCTAAACCGTCGATCTATCTTCGTTCCAGCCGTTTCGCTGATTTTCCAACGCGATACCGTTCGTTTTCCCGGCTCAATTTTTACTTGCACGGTAACAGAGGGAAACTGTTTTTCTTCGTTGCCGAGAAATACGAATTCTTTAAATTACTTTTTCGTGGGGAAAAAAAGAAACTTGGATCGCTGGAAATTGAGATACAATTTCTGAAGACGCCTTCCATGATCTTATACTTTATTGGAAATAAACGAAGGGATCAGTCGGTTTTAGTGACTTACGAGAGAACACATTATTTAATTCTCAATATCGTGGAACGAAATCTAAGTTGACAGGCTATAATTGTTAATTGGTATACGTAATTTATTAAAAATATGGATGTACGAAAGATTTTACGTTACATTTTAAACATTTCTGCATTAAAAAAGTATAAAAATTATGTAATTTCTATAATTGTATATTTTAAAACATCGTTTAAAAATGCATTGCAAGAAGCTTGGTTACAAATAAACAGTGATATCATAATTTAATTAATTCTACTCTGTAAAGACTTACTAGCTGTTATGTTTTTTCGATTTTAAGATTATTACTATATTTTAATGAATCGAATGATAAATTCAAATCATCCTTTTCATTTAGTTACTTTAAGTCCTTGACCATTAATAACTTCTTTATCTTCAATAAATTAATTTATAAGAATTTTAAATTCATTTACATTAAATAATTTAAATTTTTTATCATTTATATTTCAATGATGACGAAATATTGTTCGTGAAAAAACATTCCAAGTGTATCATACATTAATAGTACTAAATATAATAAAATTTAGAATAATTTTATTTATTATTTCTGAATTATTTGTTTTTATTTTTTTATTTTGAACTTAATTCCTAGTTGTTATTCGTAGCAAAGGATACCAAACTTTCCACTAAAAATTTCTATTTTATGTACCATTTTATATACGATTTATGTTGTCAACTTTTCAATCAGTGTTAAAAGTAAAACTATTTTCAGTATTTGTTTGCTTCTATATGTCACGATACGCTTCCACATTAATTATATAAAGAATATCAATTAGTTTATTTTAAACGTGTTAACCTACTTTCCAAGTGTATATTTGCCCCATTACGAGAATACAGTGTTTGGTTTTCTGTTCTAAAACCCAAGTACAAAAATTAATTTCATTTACTGGTCTCCTATTCTGATGGAGAGAGATGCTATATCTTGGTGCGTATATTCCCTCGTAAGATTCTGTTTCCTGTTTATACATAGATGTGATAGAACCTCGCATAAACACAAGAGATATTAGCCCCCAACGCCACGGTTCGTTAGCTCTCAGTTTTTCTGTTCGATTGCAGTTTAGTTCTCTTGTAAAAGTCATAGTGAAAGTGTGTCTCTTCCAAGGTGTAGAAAATAAAGTGTAACGATTGTTCGAAAGCTGAATCTGAGTATTTGATTCAATGAACCGATCTCTAATATACAGAAGCGTTTTATCGATGGAAAAAGGATGGGAAACGCGGTTGCAAAATATTCTTTGAAGTTTGTAAAAAAAAATTGAAATCTGTCGCGGAATGTTTAGGCAAACGTTGTCGGTTGTTTGCTAACTCTGATAAAATTCGATGGAAAACAGTGACATAGACGTCACGCGGTTTCTATAGAAAATCCATCTCCGGCGGTTCGACATTGTCGATTGTGGGAAGACTCGTTCGCACAAAGAGATTTGTCTCCTGTCAGTTTCACGCGACCCTGTCAGTTTCGTCGTCCACCGGCCGTAACGACGCGAAACAAAGATCCAAGCGAACCCGAAACATTCTTTTTAACGATACCATCCACGGTGACTCGTGATTGATGTTCCAACGAGACTCGAGCTTCCTGTTGCTTCAACTTTCCCCCGTGCAGATCGAGGGGGACGAACTTTGGCCCCGATACGAACGAAAGAACCAGGCTGCCGCGGCCCCTTCGAGCCAGACCGGAAACGAGTGCAATTTACCGTGATGTTGGGCGCGCCGGAAGATTAAAGTATAAAAAAAAAGGAGGATAACTCGCAGTTTAATCATAATAATTTCAATTGCGCGGAAACGAAACGGAATGGGCGGTAGAAAGTGAAACGAGACATCGGGGTAAACGAAGATGAAAAAAGGAAGGGCAAGAACCGTCGTCGCTTTCCGCGTTTGGCCTCCTCGCGGAGATTATGGCGAAGGGGAAGTCACATTTACGAAGTCGAGCCCCGCGCGTTATCCGAGTTACGTCTTATTTAAACTCATAAATTCTGGCTGAAGAGATGCTTGCATTATGAAAAGCTTGTTCTACGTTTTAGCAATTGCTCTTCCGCGATAGCCAACAATTCCTCACGACGAAATGTTTCCGTAACAAACGCGGATTCCCCGCGTCTTCGCAACTTTATGTCGCGTAAAGCATCGCGCGAAACGCGTGCTGGGAAATTGAGACGTTACTCGGTTTAAAAAGAAAATCGGATAATGTTGAACCAATGTTCTCGAAATGGATGTTAAATGTTTAAAATCTGGTCGAAATTTCACGGTTGGTTTCATTCTCGTAAAAATCTTTTACTCGTCTTTTAGTATATTTTTACCACCGCGCTTTAAATTCTGGCGTTAGCAGACAAGAGTCGATTGTATGTGCAAAAATAGATTAACAGCACATCGACAAATGCAAACTAATTGACTCTTCGACCACACTCTAACCATACGAGTTTTAATAATTTTTCATTCAAACGTTTCTGTCGTCTGGATTTTCAGAATATCAGTTTGAAGATTTATATACAGTGTTTTACACGTATTAAGAATAATCCATAATCGTGAATAAAATATAACAAGAATTTAACTCAGTTACGACTGATTTGACAAATATTTTATTCTTCTATTTTTATAGTGAATTAGCTACCGTTCTTTTGGAAGACAAACTCATGTTACTGTGACTAACATAGATGTTAAACGTTTAAAATCTGGTTGAAATTTCACGATTAGTTTCATTCTCGTAAAAATCTTTTATTCGTCTTCTAGTACGTTTCTACCACCGCGCTTTAAATTGTGATGTTAACAGACAAAAATCGAGTGTACGTGTAAAAATAGAATAACAACACGGTATGACATTTTTCCGAACAAGGCTTCGTTTTCGGGAAAATTGATTTAAAAAAAAAAAGTTTTACGAGTGGAATTCAGTACACCTGGATTGACGTGTCTGACCATTGTTCGATATTTCTACTTAAAATAGCATTCCCAGACATTGACGGCGCTATGTTTGTTTTAACTGGTTCCAACTGGTTAGAAATTAGTGTAATCGATGGAAAACATATCACACTATATTATCCTTAGTATAAGCAAGTAGAAATAACAGGTAATTGTTAGACAAACTTATCGAAACTTAGATTTGTACAAGATAGAGTTTCGAAATCTATTTTCTTGAGAAAGAAATCTCCTGTTAAATGTATGTATGTAGTAATTGGTTCCAACTGGTTAGAAATTAGTGTAATCGATGGAAAACACATCACGCTATATTATCCTTAGTATAAGCAAGTAGAAATAACAGATAATTGTCAGACAAATTTATCGTAACTGAGATTTGTACAAGATGTAATTTCGAAATCTATTTTCTTGAGAAACAAATCTGTTAAATGTATGTACATAGTAATATGTATACTAATCAGATTATAATCATTTTATAAAAACTGATATAATGTAAAATTAATTATACGTATATGGAAATGTATTTTTTAGAGGTTGCATTATATTATTAGTATCAGTTTCTGTACGTCTTTCAACGGATTTAAAATTGTCAAACAGGATAGTACGAAGTAAATTTCACGAAAGAAGCTGAAATTAGGGTAACCTCTCGCTCGTGAAGCGCTCATCGCACTTGCCCAAAACACTTAACTCTTTGCAACACGGTGGGCAACTCGAGAGCCTAGAAAATGTATATTCAAGCACAGTTAGCATCTGTAACCACTTGCTTCAATAATTTACCCCACACATTTGCACCACCTTGCAAGTGCCATACATTTTCACGTTGATTACCCTCCCTAACCTTTCTATTGAAAATTCTAAGGATACGAACCCTCAAATAATATATCTTAAACGAATACAAGTATCTTTTACATTCGGAAACATAAGAAATAATAACGTGTAGGTTTGAGGGATCAATGCCCACAAATTCTTTTTAATTACACCCTTTCTAACGTACATAAATATTTTAATTCTACTCATTTTCCACAATTGATGTATAATCTATTAATATTGTTTAATTATATTTTCTCTTAAAATAAAGGAACATAAAATTGTAGACCCAATTCCACTCATTTTCCACGATATCCTTTAATTTCTTTACACTCTATTAACCTACCTGTAATTATATTTTCTCTTGAAACTTCACCGCCCTCTAAAACTAAATTTCACACATACCTGACGATACTAAACGTGTAATGCCATAAAGGAGCGAGACCTTTTGTTGCAACAGCATTCGTACGTTTGCGTTACGCAAAGCAAATACTATTTCCATTTAAATTCAACAGCGTTAACTTTCGTTTGGAATCACGAACGAATTAGACGGCAGGAAACTTCGCTAAGAAAATTTGCGCTCCCCCATTTTGGTTACGACATTCGTTCTTGGTCATGAAGATATTTACATCGTTACACTGGCAATTCTCTTTATCTCTAATGACCGGATCGCGTAGTTCTCGTGGACATTAGGGAACCCATTCGAATAATTTCAATAATTACCAACGCGGAATTATCCAAACGTTATCCAGCCCGGCGAGACGAAACACGCGTGACGGTGGCGGAAGACGCGGATAGAGGGACAGGGGGTGGTTTAATTTCGTTAAGATACCTCGACCGTTTGCGGTCTCTTGTTTCGTGGCGAACAGCGGGAGTACGCGTTTCGCGTAGGCGATATTTAAATGCTAAGCAGACTCGCGAACAACCGTTTCGCCGGCTCCTTGACTTCTCCCGCGAACCGGGTAACCCTTGAATATATTTGGTGGTGTGTGCCACCCCTGCCCCCACTGTCATCCCGTCACTCCAAAATATCATGCATTCGAGATTCAGTTTGTAACAAGCCACTGCTGGCTGAAGTTTCCTTCAACTGTTCTTAATCGCTGTCGGGTCTCCCGTAGAACTTGTCGTTCTTGTTACATCCCACGTATTACGCCCGAAACAAGGATAATTTAGTAAACCGCTATATAATGTCTCGAATTAACAAACCTTTAGAAACTTCCTTTCAAAGCATTTCGTATTCGTTGCTATTAAAATCTGCACGAAAGCGTATTTGTGCAACGTCGGTGCACCAGGTCGTTACACCTCGCATGTAATATTTTCGCTCGTTTTAATAACGTGCAATTAAGAATCGCTCTCGATTTGCTCTCAGGGAATATCTTAAGTACGGTATATAATTTTCTAGAAATTTCAAAAGCAATCTGAGACAGTTATAAAGCGCTGGCCGCGCAGCTTTGATCATCGTTTTACGACACGAGCTTCCTTTATGCCACTTCAGATCCTTATGACCTGATACACAAGCAATTTTACAGTGTACGTCGTAAAGGCTACAGTTACCATATTTAACCGTGGCTGTTTGCACAAAAACCGATACTCAACACTTTGTCTTTGAAAGCCTCCACGACTACTTATTGATCGAAACCAATATAAAACGATAGATTCAAGTTTGGAAGGACTAGAGTTTCTCAAATCAACATTGAGTACATTTTGAATATCCAGTGTATACTTTTTCCAGATTTGAAAGCCAAGGGATCTGTTCTACTAATTTTCATATATTGCACGTTATTATGTATATCATTGTATGGGTTTCGACGAAGGTCTCGAAGGTGCAACGAAATGCAAAAGAAACAAAAGGAATGTTCGTTATGAAAAAGTGCCCGGGACGTCTTGAATAAAATTAAACGCGAAATCGTGCACCGTAAAACTTACTTGTACGTCGTCGGGGGCGTTTAATTTAAATAATTGTACGAGTTGGAATGAAAAAGCGGTACGGAATAACTGTCCCATGAAAACGTATGGGTTTCGTGTACTCCACTTTATGGAGGCAAACAGAAAAATACGTTATCCAATTATACAGGACTCGAGTAACGCATAAATAATTCAGGTATTTTTCTAAAGAGTAAAAAATAACGAAACGCGTAAATGCGATTTTACGGGAAAAAGTTTCTAGAAGGAAGCACGAAGGTCGACGGACCCATGGTAATGGATTTGAAGGATCGCATGATGTTTTCATGAATTCCAAACTACAACCCTCGAGGGTGATAAGAGAATCATGAGCCCATGCTTTCCCAAAGGTGGTATCCCTTCGAGTGGAAGTTCAAACCTATGATAAGGGGATCGTCGAAAAGCCAAGTATCCCAGAAAGATAACCGTCAAGCATTTTGTTCTTGCGATTTCTTCTCGAAATTTTCAGACGTTCTTGTATACATTTTAATTTTGAATTAAAAATAGGGAATTCGAACTACCAAATTGAATTTGTTACGTCTAACGAGTGTATCTGACGATCGTTTACTTTTATTTTTCGATATAACTTTGCTCGTCGATTTCTAAAAATTTTTAAACAGATGACTGAACGTTTCCTCTGTGTTGTCTGATAGAAAGAAATTAAATTAAATCATATTCTATGGACACTGAAATTCATTAGTACCATCATGAATCGTTTCAATCGGTATGTCTATAAAAATCTTCTTTTAATTGTTATCGAGAGACACCCGTTGCATTTTCACCGATAAATTAGTCTCGAAGGTAAATGTTAGGGTAACTTTGGCGCCCTTAGGCAATACGACGTAGGTAACAGGCTGCGTCGGCGAAATTTTCAAATGCTTGTGGCCCGCTTAGAGTAGCAAACTGTAAATCGCGTCGTGCCTGAGGTGTTAAGCTATCCCGGTGTTCAACGAATTGTTTCTCCGTAAACCTAATAGTCGAGATAGCTGCCGCCTCCGCCTTATGGTCAAATTTCCCTCGAAGATACCATCTACAAAGCCCCGAATCCCTGACACGTCACAGCTACCGCTGTCCGAATAAATTTCAACGAACGTAAACATCTCGCTGAAAGCAAATCTTATCGACGTATTTGAACTATTTCGATTCGTTCGATCAGCGATTTATAGTTAAACGGAGAACGATGCAGGACAGAAATTTCGCCAAAATGGCCGCCACGTGGGACAAATAATCAGGGCAGCCAAGAAATACGCGCCCGCGACAGGAAGATCGCCCTAATACGAACAATTTTCTGAGCGAGCTTATTGCTCGGAATGAATATCGCGCGAGAATTTATTCATTGAACTCGCTCGTACATGGCGACCAAGTAATTTTTATCCCTCGAGAAGATACGGCCGGGAGTCGCTAAACGAAACGCAACGAGCCTTTTCCCGCGAAACTGCTGCAGCTCCGCGAGATTATGTTGAAATCGACCTTATTATCTCGCCTCGCGCCCTCGACTGCGTTACAACAGCTACATTACGCCATATTGGATAACATTGTAGCATTAAACACATTAGACTTATTATATAATTCGAATTGTACTTAATTACAAAGCCGTGGATCGATCGTCATTATTATTTGATAAGGTTCTCATCATGAATTCAAAGTGCAGACCTGGGCCTCATATTTTCAGATACTGAAATTAATTTTTGATTCCCTTTCTGTGCTTTAAAAATACATGGTGCTATTATTATTTTGATAAGGTTCTCATCATGAATTAAAAGTGCAGACCTGGGCCTCCTATTTTCAGATACTGAAATCAATTTTTGATTCTCTTCCTGTGTTTTAAAAATACATGGTGCTATTTTAAAATAAACAGGATGACCAGTTTTTTTTCTATCGAAGAGGGATACTTTCACAACAGTAAACTTTCGTTTAAAACAATTTTTTGTTAAACTATCTACGCCTGAATGCGATATTTTATGACACGAATTGCATACCGATGGCTATCGAAAGGTTAAACGAAATTAATTGTCTGTTGGTTGCGACACTGGTTGCAACGTAATTGGTCATAATGTATCCACGATGGCAGGTGACTCGTTCTATTCTTTTCTGGTCCATTGTTGGTTCTGATTTGTGATTCGAGAGTGTATGGAATCGGGGTAGCGACGATTCCGCTCGAATTATCGGTTTGTTACAAAATTTCGCGCCGTGTTTGCCCCTCTGATTTAAATCCGCGGTTTTACAGCCAAATTAATTTCGAGAACAACGGTGACCTAAGCAATCAGCAAATCCGGTTCATTGTCGTCGAACTGGACAGCTGTGGTTCTTGAACGATTTCTGGATCGTATTCAATCTTTAGACGACGAAAGTCAACTTTGAGATGAATCTCGATACGTTCGAAATGATAAAAGTTGATTGGAAAATTTTTGTTCAAATAGTTCGTCTACGAAAACACGATTTAACAAATTACTCCGCACGATACTGAATGTTAAGAGCGTATTCAAACTCTGCGAGCAGAACATGACCAATTATCGAAATGAAACGTATGTACCAACACATCGAGACGCGAGCAAACATACTCGTTCGATACCGTTGCGTGTTCAGCAAAACGAATTTCTTGCTTTGGTTTATCACGGCAAAGAGTCGAACATTCGGTACACAGCGAGGAATTTGTACCAAATTAGTGTACATTAAGTTTCACATTAAGATCTAAGTTCACATCCGAGAGACCTTCGTTCCTACCAGCTGAAGCTGCCTAATTTTCAGGTAACTTAATCAGAGATGTATACTTAGGTTCCCTCCCTCGATACACTACAAAGTAGGTGGATGCAGGGAGACAGAAATTTCGAGGTTTGCTTCTAAATATTGACCCTTTTAATAGATGGTACTTCGAAACTAATGTCACCACCAAAAAGGTAGTAACGAACATAAAACGCGCCTAGCGTAGCATTTCATGCTTTGTTTCGAACGAATATATATACAGGATGTTCGACCAGCGCTGAGAAAAATTTTAATGGGAGATTCTAGAGGCCAAAATAAGACGAAAATCAAGGATATTAATTTGTTGATTGAGGCTTCGTTAAAAAGTTATAGAAACTTTTCCGACCACACACTATATTTTCGGTAAAGAATTTTTTTCTCGAAAGTACGTAGGATTTCGGGGGTATATGTATTGACCAAAAATTATTGTAATTGACCCCCTCAACCGAAAATAATTTTTTTAGAGCGATTTAAAATTTATTTTTTTCGCCGAAAAATTTCAACAGCTACTCCCTGTCCAATTTTCTTAAAATTCGTTTTCGATTTTTAATAATTTTATTTGACGTCCTAGAGAAAAGTTGTCTAATACTTTTTTGTAGGTACCCATTAGCTCTACTTCAGAAAAAAGTTTCATTGAAATATATTCACTATTGCAGGAGTTGTGGCTGTTTGAATATTGGACCATTTTTATGTGGTTTTTCTCATTTTATGGGGTCAAGGATCAACTTTTCGAACATTTTTCGAATTTCTACATATTCTTCACTAAAATACGCGTAGTTTGCTTTTTTAAACATTAAAATCGTCCAATCCGTTCAGGAGTTATGATGTTTTAAAGATTTGCATGAAAATTTCAGGGAAACATATCAATGTATGGTCAGACATATTTTCGGTGAGGAATTTTTTTCTCGAAAATGGTTAAGATTTCGGTGATATGTGTATTCACCAAAAATGATTATAATCAACACCTGCAACTAAAAATAATTTTTTTTACAACGATTTGAAATTTTTTTTTTTCGCCGAAAAATTTCTACCACCATCGATTTTTCTTAAAAATTCGTTTTTAATTTGTAATAATTAATATCTACGCATTAAACGTTAAGAATTCTGACATTTTTACCAAGATATCCGTATCTTGTTAAAAAATTCTTTCGACTTTCAGAAAGCGATATTATTTAATACGATACGTGAAAGAAAATATGATTTTATTAGAATTCCTCCAACAAAAAAATTCTTTCATATAAGTATTCTTTACGAAGAATCTGTCGTTGAAATTGTTATTTAAATTTTGATTATAGCATTAAAATGGCAATTATTTCGGTAATTCGTGGCTTTGGTGTAATCAGGAAAATAACGAGAAAAATAATTCGTAACCCGATAACTTAAATTACGGAACAAAATACAGAATAAGGACCAGGTTTGAGAATTGCTAGCATGGCGGGAATACAAGATACTCGATTCTAGATCGCGATAACATTAATTTTAACAACGAAACACAGATCGGCGGCGTTTATGTGTCCGCCGGGTACTTCTCTCGATTTTGTGATCAAATCCGACTCGAAATCGTACCCCAACGTGAACTCTGGACGATTCCATGAAATTGCTAGAGATTACAAGCCTGTCTGATGCTCAATCGATAGAAAACACCTTCGAGCAATGCACACCTACATTCCAACGATCTCAGCGTAACCATATTCCTATTGCATTAACGTTATTCAGCAGCAAAACTAATATTTCGTAACTACGACTCCGTTCAACCCCGAATAATAATGATCAGGGAAACAATTTTTTATCGATTTTAACATGGAATTTCCTCGCGTTTTCGCGACTCGACCATTTAGCTGTTTACGACGTTCTTCGCCGAAGTTCAGCCCCTTTTGCAAATAAAATTCATAAGCACCTTTCACGTTAATGATTCGGTAATAATTCCAACCGTAAAGCCTGTGGAAAGCCTCGAACGTCGGTTAAAAATTGCAAAGCACCTTCCATTAGGTATTATCTTACAATTATATAATGGCTTTCGCCGTGGTTGCGTGTCTTAATCCATTGTCGTGCATCATCTTTCGCGTATTACGTAGCTTTTAGCGATACAGGGAACGCCAATAACGCTGATTAAAAATTCAAGCGTAAAACGCGCGCCAGGAATAAATTCAAGCTCGTCTCGCGTCCGTTTCATAATCGCTCGATAAATACTGGTAATCGTTAAGAGACGTGGGATGGTTTGTATCCAGGAGGGCAACGTTCCAATTTTCTTGTTGAATCCTATTAGAAATCAGGAACAGACGACTCGCGTGGCATAAGCGTTGGCAAAATACTATCGGGACGATGCTAATAATTCATGGACGCCGGAGGGACAAAAACGGATCCATGATTGATTAATATCTGGACTGCGTTAGTATGTTTTGCGTCGATTCGTGTTCCGTTTGCATAACTAACACGAGTTTGACGTTTTTCGGCAGATCGTTGTCGAAATTGTAAACATCTGGGTAATATATTAGTAACCATTAGCTGTTACCTTCGCGTCGTGGCTGTATATACTTATCAAAGTTCCCAGAAATTATTGCACAGAATTGGTCGGTTACGAACTTCAGAGTCCCATAAATCATTGTGACGTTTAATCGGCTGCTCTGGCAATTTAATCGCATTTTATCTATCCATAGAAAATTGTAAATGGGGAATATAAATACGGAAATCGACACCTATCGATGGTTTTCCCTGATTACGAAATTTATCAACTGTATTTTATACTTTCGAAACAGATGCAGAATATCGCGTGACGTGATGTACAAGTGTCGGATTATGTTCTTTTATCGTGCAAAAATATTACGTGCTTTGCTTGATCGTGTTCCATTTGGGATTGGCACTTTGTTTCTGCAAATCGATAAAAGATTTTTCCTCGATACATAAATCATACGACCCTCTTGAATACACTCGAAATCGTATAATCGAGGAAACGATTGGCGTTGAACCTCTGCCGGACGCAAATCTATTTTGGACGAGTACTTTGCATCTATCTCTCTTTGAATTATGGCCGTTCGAAATTCACTCATCGTGCATATTCATGGCGTAACGTTGTAAAAGTCACGTATTGGCATTGCAGCTTTATTGCAGCTAAACTGGATAATTGTTATTAAAGTTAGAAACAAGAATGAAAGTTCAACGACTCAAAATAGCAGTTTCACGTTCATGGTTTCGACTAAAAAGGAAGACAACGTGGGAAGTACGGTTTCTAACATTTTCGGTCTATTTTTTCTCGTATCTTCGTTGCTTGCTTAAAGTATAGACTGTAATTTATGATATATCTAACCCACCGTAGGCGAGTACGTGACTTTATTCACGGCGTTATCGATGAAGAACGTTTTATCGACGTCTATAAATTGTATCTATTCTTCGGTCTCATCTTCAATATAAATGTCGAGGAGAAAGATATGGTCGATGAGATTTTGGTTAAGAAGAACTTAAATCGAACCGAAATATTCGCATATTTTTACATATGTACCTATACTATTCCTAAGACATTTATGTTTCTTATTTCTCAAGTATCATTTTATCCCCTGCTATATTCTCCATCGAAGCGTATATTTATCTTCATTTATTCGTCGCGTCAATTTATTATTCTCGAAACATTATACATCTATTATATTCTCGATCGTTGTGTATATTTATTGTTTACTTGCTCGCTATTATTCATTCATCGCGCCAATTTATCATTCTTGAAATATGTATTATATGCTCGTTGAACATTCGATAAACAATATTCCGAATATTTCTACGCCTTCTGGCATTTCATCGTACGATAACTAATGAGAAAGAAATAAAAATTATTTGATTGGGCAACTGTCAATATTAAAAATATACATTTTGAATTAAGCTCAAAAAAAGAATATAAGGAGAATTCGGAATTCTTGCTCGAAAGACGTGGACTGGCTATAACAATCTGTGGAACATTTCTTTTTTAATTAAAATAATTTTTATTCGGTACTACCATGGATCTACTACGAGTACCTAAAGGCACATTTTTATCACCTTCTTACTTTAGCAGCTATTATTTATTGAAAAAAGTGAGCTCTATACTTCAAACAAATGTAAAACCAACAATTTTTAAAATTTTAAAAAATCCTTCGAGATACGTTTGTCCAGGGTGTTCGGCCACCCCTGGGAAAAATTTTAATAGGGGATTCTAGAGGCCAAAATAAGACGAAAATCAAGAATACCAATTTGTTAATGGTAGCTTTGTTAAGAAGTTATTAACGTTTAAAGTTCCGCCAATACTGAATTTTTTTCTCGAAAGTGGGTAAGATTTCGGGAGTATGTCTATTCACCAAAAATGATTATAATTGACCCCCGCAACCGAAAATAATTTTTCCAGAACAATTTGAAACTTTTCAATTTCGCCGAAAAATTTAGGCACCTACCCCCTGTCGATTTTTCTTAAAAATTGGTTTTTGATTTTTAATAATTTCGTTTGATGTCCTACAGAAAAGTTGTCTAATACTTTTTTGTAGGTACCCATGAGCCCTACTTCAGAAAAAAGTTTCATTGAAATATATTCACAATTGTAGGAGTTCTGACTGTTTGAAAATTGGACCATTTTTATGGGGTTTTTCTCATTTTGCGGAGTCAAGGAACAAATTTTCGAATATTTTTATAATTGCTACATATTCTACACTAAAATATGCGGCGTTTGGCTTTTTGAACATTAAAATTGTCCAATCCGTTCGGAAGTTATGACGTTTTAAAGATACGCACGAAATTTTGCAGTGACATTTCCGGCCTGGAATTATATTTTCGGTAAGGATTTTTTTTCTCGAAAATGGTTAGGATTTCGAAGGTATGTCTATTGACCAAAAATGATTATAATTGGTCCCTACAATCAAAAATAATTTTTTTAGAACGATTTAAAATTTTTTAATTTTGTCGAAAAATTTCACACCTTCTCGAATTTTTTTCTCGAAAGTAGGTAGAATTTCGAGGTTATGTCTAATAACCAAAAATGATTGTAATTAACCCCAGCAACCGAAAATAATTTTTCCAGAACGATTTAAAATTGTTTAATTCTGTCGAAAAATTTCACACATTCTCGAATTTTTTTCTCAATAGTTGGTAGAATTTCGAGGTTATGTCTAATAACCAAAAATGATTGTAATTGATCCCCGCAACCGAAAATAATTTCTCCAGAACGATTTGAAATTTTCTAATTTAATTGTTAATAACTTTTTAACGAAGCCTCAGTCGAGAAATTGATATTCTTGATTTTCGTCTTATTTTGGCCTCTAGAATCCCCCATTAAAATTTTTCCCAGGGGTGGTCGAACACCCTGTATATCACTAAAGACTACGACATATTCAAATTAGAGCAAAATCCGACATGGTACTCCAAAAGTTGTCCGACTTCGTACGGAATGATCCATTCGTCTGATATTAGGTTTCGCGAATTAATAGTGATCGCAGCCGTCGTCGATCTTTCTCCAGTCCCGTGTCCCATTAATTAATACTGGGAACAGAAATGGGACCGAATGTTCCGATGCTACCAACTTCATCAAATAATTACACGCCTTCCAGCTGAAAGGGACAAGCAACTGTAGCAAGTTTCAATGAACCCACGGTTAACTGGCACGGAATGCGGGTGAACTGCGCATTTATCGGTCCAGAAACGGTATTTTCTATTGCGCCGCGTTAAACATTCCCGAATATCTGGTCGCGTCTGGCGCGTTATTTAATGCGGCGAAGAGAATTTATTCTGCGCCGTAATGCGGGCTTGTGGCGAGCGCTTGGAACGGTTGCTCCCTTGGGAACGCGATACAGAGAAACATTTCTCGCCGAATTGGCGAAAGCAAAGTAATACCGAGACGCTGGGAAGCTGCGACCAGAGGCAATTCGCGCGAACCAACAACAACTTCAACAATCGTGCAAACAACAGCAACGTGACTCGAATCATTTGGCATGAAAATTTCAGGTTTACGATTAAATTCCAAGTCTCGATATCGATTCTTCTTCTTCTTCTTCTGGTTTTCATTAGCGACGATTAACCCCTGAACGCTCATGCCCGAGTCTGACTGCTTTGAAAAACGATATTTGTTTAAACTAACGATTTAAGGAATGACAATATTTGTTTTCTTTCAAATTATATGTTAGATACAACATTGTAATTAACAAAAATCGCATTTTTATGTAGCTTAGAAATAAGTCCAATAAAGAAAACTGATCATTCTTGGTCAACCCGAAAAATATGAGCGTTAAGGGGTTAACAGTGCTGCTTCTCACATTTGTATCGTTAAATGTTGTGCCATAGATTTGAGTCGCTCACGAATTTCAAGGTGTCCCTTATATGATCCTTGGATCCTAGAGCCGTATCTGGCATGATGCCATAAACCTGTCTTTACAAGTCGAGTTCTCTGCATTCGTACAGAATGTGGTTTGGTGTGTAAACACTGTTCTCTTAACTGCAAAAATATCGTTATGTTTTCTCTTGTACGCTAATAGTCAATTTTAGTTTTAACGATAGTCCACGATTTTCAATATTGTATCGTGAATGATCATATTTTTAAACTAGACGATTTTTAAATTTTTAAGTTATAGTTTCTTATTTTTTCGTCAGCCTCGAGTTGGGGTTAGGTTCGTTCCTACCTTGAATGAAATATATGATTTTACCTCGCCAGTCCATTAATATTAAGAGAAACGTTTGTTACAAATATTATTATTATTCTCCATTATAGCATACCCATACGAGAAGTAGTATACACAGCTATAAAAATCGATATATCGTTGCACCGTTTCCCAGAGCCAACGTTTCCTTTATTAATAACCCAATGAATCGATAATACCAAGATCTATCTCCGTCCACCGGCGATAGAATTATCCTTTTTCCGTGTCATCGACCGATAAACTACTCGGTTCGAATCCATTGAAACTATGCTTAGAAGCTACTAAAAATATGTCGAGACTCCTGAAGGAATCCCAAAGACCACTAATCAATGCTTCTCATCTCGTAACCTTAATTGAACGTTCCCCGGGTTCACCCTTGGACCGGGGGTTGGATGCTCGTCGATGAGATTGGTTAAATCGCTCGCCAACGGGAGTCGTTGAACAAAGAAAAAAGAGCGTGGGGGGGCGTAGGGAAGGAGTTGGTCGAAGAAGAAGGAAAAAAATGGGAAGATGGAAGTAAGGTAGGAAAATTGGACGTACGTGGGAAGAAAAATGAGGCGAAGGAGAAGCAAAACAGAAGAGCATGAAGCGAGGAAGTGGAACTAGAGGTCGGATAGATAAAGCTGCTGGGGAACTTTTTAACTCTGAAGGCGGGGGAGGGACCAAGAGGCCGGCGGAAGAAACGACGGCAATACGGCAGGGGATGAAGTTGGATAAGTTTAATACCGTGGTTAGAAGGTTACTTCTGCGGTGGAATCGATGGGGGGACCGGTTCACCGTGGAATCCAGGCGGAATAGGGAATTGCTTTTAATGAACTTTGCATAATGACGTTCAACTTTGTGCGCTCGCTGCTGTTCCGTTTCGCTTGTTTATCTGCCAGGGCAACATCTAGCATCAAAGATGGAAATCTCGACGAAACGGGGGATGCGTATCTTATCCCCCAGCGAACACTTTGGAGACCTCGTGTGTCGAATCGATGTCACATTAGGTGTTTGCACAAGTTTCGTTGTGAAACTTCAGATGTTAAGGGAGGTTTTAAGAATGACCAATCTAAAATATTAAAGTAAAGTTCGCAAAAATTACAAAGTTGCAGAAGTTTTAGTAGGTGTAAAAAGTATAATACGAGTAACGCTTGAAACTAACTGCTCTTTACTTCGAGATATCCATTTAAAACTCTTTTATTATTTCTTATAAATTCTTATAAATTATTATTTTTATAAATCCAAAGAGTATTGTTAGCGACTGTATTTATTGTCAACCTTTCTGATAAAAAATTCATTCGTTCTTTTGTGCCCCTGTCATCGACCCATCTAACGCAATCTTTCAAGTATAAAATCTCGCTGTCCCTGTTTTCCATTAAAGTAACTTATGTACTTCAAGTATCCGTAATAACTTCGTTTCTTTTAAAGACACAGGAAGTCAAAAAAAGACTGCGACTCAGTTTCTTTCGAATAAACACTTCGTTTCCCTTCGACGTTCCTTCGACGTGCATATCCTCCACATTTGTCACCTAAAAGCTTTCCATCATTAACGTCGGGTGCTCTAATGTAATTGCATCGACTTGGAAATCACGCGAAGACGCGAAATTTCGCTTATTAAACCGAAGTAGAAAATCTTGTAACATTGGCAAGTACAACGTAAACAACAGAGATCCGTGTCTTCCGCTAATCTCTGGAAACTGAGCTGCGGAATTGTGTTGGGTTTCACAGGGCTTTGCTCGAAGTTGAGACGGACCAGCGGAAGATTATTTCGCTCATGGCGAACAACGATCTATCAAAATGTGTCTAAACGCTTGAAATAAAAAATTCACAAACATTAAAAAGAAAAATATTGTCAAAACGCAACAATTGTGGGAGCTTAATTAGCTATTAACGTACCTTTGCAGTCGACCATCGCTGTCGGGATCTCGAGACTAAGAACACTGTTTAAAATTACTCTGAAAGTGACGTTTCTATTTTCGACAATGCTCAGCAATGAAATTCCGGGATCGTTAAGAGCACGCGTAACAAGCAGTAAAGTTTCGTTTGGATTCGATGCTCGTCGCTCCGGGAACGGTTTCGAGCGTTCCTCGCGTGTATTCAAGTATTGAAGAGGCAAGACGAGCCCCATTGCGAGTGTGTACACGGCTTAAGGTACGCACGCATCGTGCTCAAAGAACCTCTCTCTGCGTTTGAATTATTCCTTACCCGGCCAAAGCTGTTAAGATTACAGTCCGTAGAAACGCTCAACTACGTGTAGAAACACTCAACGTGTCTTTGAACGTCTCGACGAGCGGGTCTATTTTGTTTCCTGTATGGGCGTTCCGAGAGTCAGCTATTACCAAGTCTTAAACGAGGACTTCTGGAAGCCTTATCCCCTCAATATCTACGATTCTTGCCCCGTGGCGACGCCTCCGTGCTTCCCTCTATTTGAGTGGCAGGTTTACCTCGGCTAGGCGCGCAAGGTCTCGACCTTAATTTATCAAAGGCTGATACGCGACCGTGTGCAGCCTCCATTCATCTTCGTGCTGGTTTCGAGCTGCTATTAGAAATTCCGAATTGGAATTCCGAACGTGTGCCAGACCGACGGGGAAAAGTCTTTCGAAAACCGTGAGAAACGGTACTGAACTCGATGGGAGACGAAATTAACCCATGTACAAGTGGCGAACACATGAATAATAACGTTCTCTTTGTTTAGTAGGTTCATTTATAGGAGGTTGTTGCAATGGAAATGATCGTATTTTAAGTTTTAAGATGAACTTTTATTTTGCTAACTTACTGTACATTTTATTGATTGAGATAAACTTACGGATATACAGGGTGTTCACCCCTGGGAAAAATTTTAATGGGGGATTTTAGAGGCCAAAATAAGACGAAAATCAAGAATACCAATTTGTTGATGGAGGCTTCCTTAAAAAGTTATTAGCAATTAAATTCAAAAATTTCAAATCGTTCTGGAAAAATTATTTTCGGTTGCGAGGGTCAATTACAATCATTTTTGGTGAATACACATACTTCCAAAATCCTACCCACTTTCGAGAAAAAAATTCGAGTAAGTGCTGAAAGTTTTGGGTGAAAAAAAAAGACTTTCGAATCGTCTTGGAAAAATTATTTTTAGTTGCAGGGGTCAATTGTAAGCATTTTTGGTCAACAGACATACCCCCGAAATCCTACTCAGTTACGAGCAAAAAATTCCTTACCAAAATATAATTTCTGGCCAGAAATGTCTGCCCGAATTTTCATGCGAATCTTTAAAACGTCATAACTTCTGAACGGATTGGATGATTTTAATGTTTAAAAAAGCAAACTACGCGTATTTTGGTGGAGAATATGTAGAAATCGCAAAAATATTCGAAAAGTTGGTCCTTGACCCCGCAAAATAAGTAAAACCCCATAAAAATGGTCGAATTTTCAAACAGTCATAACTCCTACAATTGTGAATATATTTCAATGAAACTTTTTTCTGAAGTAGAGCTCATTGATACCTACAAAAAAGTATTAAACAACTTTTCTGTAGGGCGTCAAACAAAATTACTAAAAATGAAAAAGGAATTTTTAAGAAAAATCGACAGAGGGTAGGTGCTGAAATTTTTCGGCGAAAAAAAAAATTTCAAATCGTTCTAAAAAAATTATTTTCAGTTGCGGGGGTCAATTACAATCATTTTTGGTGAATACACATACCCTCGAAATCCTACCCATTTTCGAGAAAAAAATTCAGAAATTGGACAAATTTTTCGTCGAAATTAAAAAATTTCAAATCGTTCTGGAAAAATTATTCTTAGTTACGGGGGTCTATTACAACCATTTTTGGTGAATAGACATACCCTCGAAATCTTGCGCATTTTCGAGAAAAAAATTCAGTACGGTCGGAACTTTAAACGTTAATAACTGTTTAACAAAGCCTTCATCAACAAATTGGTATTCTTGATTTTCGTCTTATTTTGGCCTCTAAAATCCCCAATTAAAATTTTTCCCAGGGGTGGCCGAACACCTCGTATAAGAATACGCTATTTAAAAAAAAATCGGGAAACGATAAATTCATTAAATAGAATTTGTATAATTGTTCTTGAATTATTTAACTTTTAAGGTGAACTCTTACTTTATAAGCTTATTATATATTTTATTGATTGAAATAACCTCATGGCTATACAAGAATACGCCATTGTGAAAAAAGTCAGGAAACGATAAATTCATTAAATAAAATTTGTATAATTTTTCTTGAATTATTTAACTTTGAAGGTGAACTCCTATTTTATAAACTTATCATATATTTTATTCGTTAAATTTTGTAATTCTTGAATTATAAAAGATCTGAAATTTTAGTCGTAGAACCTTCTTCGACGAAACTCGCCATTCGACGACGATTTATTAATATTTAATATTTATCTACCATACGACCGGCCCGCGCTTACTAGGTCATATGGGTAAATGGCTGATAAGGGACGTTCAAGAATCGTGTAATCTAGAGAATTTTGAAATATTGTGCGTAAGTGGAGTGGTCCATCCGTTACACGGAGCAATTTCTCCTCGGTGCCATAATACGGTTTAAGGGGCGAAATGATCCCTTGACAAAAATGCAGATTTCTCATGTCTCTGGAGAAAAATATCCAAAATAAATTTAAACACATTTGCATTCTCTTTATAAATAGTGGAAAGAGAGACTATTATTTAACTCTGAAAGAAGCATATAATCTTAAGTTTATTAAAAATTTAATAAAAAGAACGACACGTTTTTATTTTACTTTGAAACCAGAAACTCTTCAACGGAAGATGATAAAAGTATGTTTCGCGAATTAAAGTATTTTTTTCCGCTTTACTGGTGATAACTGTGTCCACGAAAAACTTTGCCATTAAGTTGTCACTTTTCTAACCGTCTAAACATTCTCGAACTGAGGTAAGAATTAGTGAAACGTCGCGAAGGGAGGGTAAAGAGGTACCGCAGGACGCGAATAAATTTCAAACGTACGTCGACTTTATTTTCCACGCTCATATCCTTTACACGGGAAACAGAAATATCTTTCCCCGGAATTAATAGAGCGACGTGACGCTGCAACGCCGCGGAGCCATTTTAAGTCGAAGAATATCTTGCGCCCAGGTTGGCGAGGATTCTCATGTAACCTCCTATTTTAAGAAACGCTCGAAGTGGCTCGAAATCGAGCGCGATATAGGCTATCTTATTCATTTCGAAAGAGTATTCGAATTTGGAACGCGTTGTGAACGACAATACTCGACTTCCTACGTTACGTTTAGTAATTTAAATCTTTTGATATCAAGTTGCCTTAAATTGATTAAATTACCGATAAAAACACTCTCGTTTTGGTGGCTGTTGGCAATTAAATGCATCAAGCGTTCGTTCGGCTCTGGCTTTACGCCACATCGTGCAACTGTTGGGTCCAGAAAGGCAAAACACTGCTGTAATATTTCATTTTATGAACCTTTATGAAAATACGTTACTCGTGCGTCGTACCTTGTGTAGCGTGGAATGTTTTTAATATTATACAGAATTTGAAGTCCCTTTAATTAATATCTAATTTACGCGATGTTACTATGTTTAAGCGATCGTAGATAAAAATATAGTTTTTAATATCGTGAAATGTAACAGAATAAGGGAATTGTTACGTTGATAAAACACGATACCGAGTCGAAAGCTCTTGCATCGGGGTTGCTAACGCATTACGCGAAAGCACCGCGTCAGAGTGCAAAATGCAAACGACCATTTTCGTATGTTCCTCTCTCAGTGTGATAAGGATGAAGTCTTACGTGATTAAAGCCATATTACCGTGGGTATCGGGTTATGATAACTGCATTTCCTTATCACCGATGGACGCCAGATTGCACTTAGCGAAATAGGACACCCGTGCACTTTAGGCACGAACAGTTAAATGCTATCGATTTTAAAGGGAACGTACTAACAAGTATTTAAATTATCAAAACTTTACAAAAGTGGGGACCAAACGTGTCAAAATAAACATATTCGCGATTCTCTTGAATTGGTACTTCTTTAAATTTGCTCGTACAAGGAATAGCCACGAAAAAGATTTGTTTCACGAATGCCTCGTGAATGAAAAAATGTGTTGATTTTAATATACAGGGTGTTCGACACCCCTGGGAAAAATTTCAATGGGAGATTCTAGGGGCCAAAATAAGACGAAACTCAAGAATAGCAATTTGTTGATTGAGGCTTCGTTAAAAAGTTATTAACGTTTAAAGTTCCGTCTGTAGAACAGCTGCGTGCGCGTGATAGTGGTTCTCATTCAGCATGAGAAACTCTAGTTACTGACGTATCGACAGTCTTACAGTCTTATGAGGATCACTATCGCGCGCACGCAGCTGTTCTATAGACAGAACGTTCCTACGCATTTTCGAGAAAAAAAATTCATTACTGAAAATATAATGACCATAACTGTCTGTTAACCTGAAAACTGAAAAGTTTCAAATCATTCTGGAAAAATTATTCATAGTTGCGGGGGTCGATTACAATTATTTTTGGTGAATAGACATACCCCCGAAATCCTAACCATTTTTAAGAAAAATCGACAGAGGGTAGGTGCAGAAATTTTTCGGTGAAAAAAAAAATTTCAAATCGTTTTGAAAAAATTATTCATAGTTGCAGGGGTCGATTACAATTATTTTTGGTGAATAGACATACCCTCAAAATCCTAACCATTTTCGAGAAAAAAATTCCTTACCGAAAATATAATGTCTGACCATACCATCGACATGTTTCCCTGAAATTTCATGCGTATGTTTAAAACATCATAACTCCTGAACGGATTGGACGATCTTCATGTTTCAAAAAGCAAACAACGTGTATTTTAGTGAGGAATATGTAGAAATTCTAAAAATTTAGGAAAAGTTGTTCTTTAACCCCGTAAAGTTAAAAAAACCCCATAAAAGTAGTCCAAGTTTCAAACATCCATAACTCCTACAATAGTGAATATATTTCAATGAAATTTTGGGGGAAAGCAGAGCTCATGGGTACCTATAAAAAAGTATTAAACAACTTTTCTATGGGGCGGCAAACAAAATTACTAAAAATCAAAAATGAATTTTTAAGAAAAATCGACAGGATGCCTAATAAAAAAAATTTCAAATCCGTTCTGGAAAAATTATTTTCGGTTACAGGGGTCAATTACAATCGTCTTTGGTGAATAGACATGCCCCCGAAATCCTGCACATTTTCGAAAAAAAATTCATGTTAACGTCAATAACTTTTTAACGAAGCCTCAATCAACAAATTGCTATTCTTGATTTTCGTCTTATTTTGGCCCCTAGAATCTCCCATTGAAATTTTTCCCAGGGATGGCCGAACACCCTGTGTAAGACTCGATGATGAATAACCTCATGACTCATCGTTGTCGGGCAAGGGGTTAAACAAAACGATGAATAAACGAATTTTATGATTTACCAGTACCGGAAATAGAAAAGAATCGTTTTGAAAGGAAGGAGAATCGGTTATTTCTGGGGACGATGGTGTCTTGGATGATCTGGTGGCGTTGTCCCGACAAGTTTCGCGCCAAGTTCTCGCGGTAAGATCGTCCTCCACGCGTTGTTGCGGTTGGTGACTCAACAAACGGCGGAAACACTTTTGGCATTCCGTATCGCAAAATTGCGAGTGCGCGGGTATTCGGTTGGTTGAGCCGCGGAGAGGCGGCGTCGCGGCGCAGCGCGGCACGTCGGAGCCATAATGTAATTAACTCGTTTTATTTTAGCGGCCGCGGAACGGTCGGGAGCCTCGCTAATATGAAAGTATCGCCGACTCTGCAGGGGATTAACTTCTGAAACTTTCCCACGGGCGGTGTGCACGGATTTTAATTAAACTATAATTAAGCACCGTAAGATGGCGAATACGTTCAACGAAACAAAGAATCGCCGGACCCTTCCCGTTTTTCGCTGTCCCCTTTAATATCGACGCCAGTTTCGAAAACTTTTCAACTTTACGCGGCCCCGGTCCTCGAGACAAAAAGAGGAAATTGCGACCCACATTTCAGGAAACCTGGTCACGATTAGCGTACACGCCCGTTGACGCTGCGGCAGCAAACTATTTCGCGAGCCGCGGATTGTCTTGGCGCCCATACCTATCCGATGAAAACAGAAATACTCGTTTTAAACACGATTTTACACCTCTCTTTTTATTCTTGTTCTCGAATCGTTATGAATATTTCGAATCCATCTTTTGCTTGACACTTTGATTTTGCAAGCTAGCAGATGTTGGTCACTGTCACGTGTGCGTGATCTATTGTATCAGTCACCATTTCATCATACATTCAACTTATTACGTTTGTTGAGGTTACATTTATAATTCCCTATGATAATATTCCTAGCATCTTCGTGTATCTCACTTTGGTCTACAATATCAGTGATGACGAGTTGGAGGCTGTTTAAAGACCCTGATATATGTAGACGTTAGCTGTGTCCAATCTTATAGATCGGAATCAGATCATCCGCATCGTGGTCAGCAGCTCGAAGTTCGTGACCAGCATGATCTGTATCGTGTCATCGGATGATATCTATGCCGCGTGGGAAGTGTTCGCTGCTAATACGAGGTTTCCATAGGATGTGTTGTGACACGTATCAGATATTACTGGATTATCGTATATCAAATCTTACGAATACTATGTCATTAATTCGAATTCCACAAACTCGTGGCCATCTGCATCCGGTTTCACGGTCTCAATCAGCCTTAACTAAGGATCCACGTCCGCGTTACGCTTTGAGAATTTGCAAGCATTTGAATTTGCAACTAGACTATAGGAAACGATGAATAGATATACCAGGATAATTTTCTGTTAAAGATTATCAGGAATTTTTTGAATGGGAGCTTCACGAGTGGGCATGGAAACCTATAATATTTTTAACGCCATATATATAGGTGGCTTTCCACTGTAAAACTAGAAAAATTCATTCTCAAGTTGAGACGTCGGGGAAAATAAATTTCGATAGTAAAACAAATTTGAATTTACGCAGTTTACAATGCTCTGAAATCAAAATTATAATCTTGCGGAATATACAACAATAGGAAAAAAGAAAAAATCACAACTCCCCCGTACGTGGTCGTCGGAAATCCTCTCCATTCTTTCGCCATCAATAGACACTAACTCCGTCCGTTGAAAGAAGGAATTCGCAGGCTGTCGCGTTGTAGCCATTATCCGTTCAGGATTTTAGCGACGCAGCGGAATCAATGGCCGTCTAAATCGAGAATGCGGCGGAGCGTCACGTATCTCGCGTCTGCAACCAACTACGTGTTCTTTCGTCTTTCGCGTTACATTTCGTCCCCGCGAAGCTTTTCGCCCGGTGTAGTTACAGGAGGTACCTGTTTGGAATCGGTTACGCGAATCACGAACGGGCTTCTTACGTTCCTGAGCCGCGTGCTATTTCAATAAAAGCCCCGCGGTTCACTTAACGCGTATTTGCGCCGCTGGTTTCGATCGCGTGCGCGTTGCATTATTTCTGAATACCCGCGCGAACACCACCGTTCGATCCTGGTTTCTGTTTTCGCGAAATCCTCGTTCCTCCTTTGATATACAGCAATGATTCTCAAAATGAACGCCAAACGTGATTCGTAAGTTGAATGTTTCTATTCCTCTCAACACGAGGAATACCCCTTGGAGTACATTTCGACACTAGGAGATGTTTATTCAGTAATGATTCTTAAAATGAACACACTGATCACGGAGCAATGTTCATTTGAAGAATTATTATTGTATAAACGTCTTCGTTTCTATCCTTTCCAACTTGAGGATCCTCCTTGGAGTACATTTCGACACTAGGAGATGTTTATTCAGTAATGATTCTTAAAATGAACACACTGATCACGGAGCAATGTTCATTCGAAGAATTATTATTGTATAAACATCTTCGTTTCTATCCCTTCCAACTTTAGGATAGTCCATTTCGATAATGGAAGATGTGTTATACAGTAATAATTCTTAAAATGAACACATTCAACCCGGAACAATATTCATTTTAAGAATTATTACTGTATAACACATCTGCTATTATCGAAATGGACTATCCTCAAGTTGGAAGGGATAGAAACGAAGATGTTTATACAATAATAATTCTTCAAATGAACATTGCTCCGTGATCAGTGTGTTCATTTTTAGAATCACTATTGTATAACACATCTCCTGGTGCCGAATTTCGCTTCTACCGTACGAGAGATGAGCATGGCAACCTCCGGAGCAATGTTCATTTTACGAATCATTACTGTAGGATGTAAAGATAGGTTCCAGCTGCAATTTTAGCTTGAATAAATTGATTCTATTGGTAATATCCGTTCATGTGTTTCAGATGACAGCAATGTCGAGACAGCGGTACGAGAACCGCAGCAGGGGGAACAGATAAGGAAGGGAGGAGCCACGCGTCGGGCAATCATGTGTAGTGTCATGTGGCTCCTTCGGCTCCTAACGACTTGCTGCCTCGTTTACCTATCGGCGTCCGACTCTCAAACAGGTATGTGCAAACCTCGTTCAACGAAAACAAAATGATTCGACGCCTTCAACCCCCCAGAATTTTAATTATTAATACAGTATAAAAATAACATTTGCTAGACTTTGTAGAACACTGGACCCCAAACCTGTGTTGCAATTAATTAAATAGAAAATTTCGTCGCGAAGATATACGACATTTGGGACATTTTTTAATCTCAAGAAGTTGATATATATTTTATTTTTGCTCCAATTTTTTTATATTAAAAAACATTTCGCGCAACTCGAGTGTTTTCTTCCTTTAAAATCGTCTGCCTCAAACAATTAAATACTGAGAAGCTATTATAAAACCGCTGTGTTTATTATAACGATACTTGACAGTTGATCGATTACCAAGGTCCAATATTATTTCACCCACGTTATCGAACCACAAACCTTCGGGGGGACAAAACAATCGCCAGCGTCATTGTTTTACGAACGTCATGGTCGAGAACCATCACTCAAAAACGCACAAACGGGTGACGGGAGGCTGGAATAAGCGATATCAATACAATCGAGAAGATCAAGGGTCATGCGTTGCTTTTCATTCCGATTGACATTGGAGTAACGCGCGAACACGATCATTCTCTCATTAATCAAGGTTGAACGACGCGAACGACCATAGAGGGTCGTATCGAGAGTATCAAATCGGTCGAACAGTCATGGTTGGTGCTGTTCAAGCGCCTAGAAACGCAGATACCGTAGAATCGCCCATAATGGCGTCACCTATACTCTGCATCTTGATGAATGTTCTTGTTCCTCGCTTGTGTCTGCTCCATAGCGGGCTTAGCTCGATCGTTCGTAAATCTGCCAACTACGAGACCAACTATTTTATTACCGTCTAAACGATGAAGCGTGGCATGCCTCAAAATCCAGGAAATACGGTGCTCGTTACTCTAAATTCAAGTTTTAAACCAAAGTTTAAGGAAGATTAAGCGAGAACATTTAGAAAGAGTATGATCTTTTTCTTCGTTCCCACGACGAGCAAAACAACCATCCAAACTTCGGCCATTTATTTCTGAGACGCACCGTAATTAATATCCCCGTGTTTTTCGAACCATAATGTTGGGAATACCTTACGCCGCAACATAGTAGATCAAACTTGATCAAAACTTATGTTTCCTTCCAAATTTTTCAATTCCTGACCAAATCTCTGGCGTCTCCGATATTTTTCACAAGCAACACACCATCGTATCGAATCAGAATTGTGATCGAAAGCATTCCAATAGTTTTGCAGTAATAATTCTGAGCACTCGATCGGAAACAACACTTTGGGATACTTTTCGTAACGGATTTTGCCCAGTTTTGCTCGCGTGACGTTTTCGATTTGCCAATGAATTGCGTGAAAACGACACGGTTTAAGACGCGAGATTGGAGCCGCTCCAATCGACTCGTCGATCTGCAACCGGGACGCAACGCCACGCGAGGAAGACTCCATTAAACGAACCGCAGAATTAGTTTCCATGAAATTCTGGTTGCGGAGGGTTATATATCCAAGACATCGAGTTATGTAAATTCGTAGACGCACACGGTAAATGTGACCGTTTCCCTTCTTATTGCCCGTGTAATTAGGATGCGACGGTTTCGCTTGAAATTGATTTACACTCGCTGATCTAAAATTTAACGTTTCTGGCTGCCTGAGCTTTCCCCGGGACTCCGAGCGACTTTTAATGTTTGATCAAGAACGTTCTTAGGCTACTTTAGCGAACCTAGTCGGTCTGATGCAACTCCGAGTTGACTCTGTATTTCTAACGGGATGTCTAGAAGCCTTGCGTGGGAGGGGGGTATTTAAAAGTATCTTTACGAGTCTTCTTTTGCACGATTTAAAAGTTTACTTTTTTATCCGACAGTAGTCTGAATAATTTACATTTATTATTTGTTTGTACTCGAGCTACTCGGAAAAGTTTATTATATCTAACGTAAAATGAAATATAGATATAATTTCGTAAGAAGTTCCTGTATGGACTTTCTTATTTAGAAATGAACCAACAGAGAAACTTATTTCTCGAGTAATTATCACAATTGAATAAAATTGATTTGTAAATATATAATTATGCAAACGCTGGGCACGGAAGCTCATTATTCCAGAGCCGGGCATTGAATAACACGCTCATTTGAATAATAATAACAACCATAGTAATTAATTTAACGAATGAGATGTTAAATTATTTAGAAATAAGACAAAATACGGAAGATTCTTGAAAGGTGTAAAACACATTTGCTTTCTTATTCGATTTTATTTTTAAATAATTTTAAACCTTGTTCGACAAATTACATCGTTACTCGATTTCGTTATTCGAATTTGTATTTTAATTTCCATGCAAATTATCTTTGTACATTTTATTTAATGATCGTCGCTTAATGAGGAACGCTCGTTCTCTTGTTTATTTGCTAATTTATTTATCCAATTCTAGTGGTTATTTGAGAAATAAACTTCCATAAATGTAGGTATTTTAATTCTGAAGTATTCTATTCCTTTCAAAAAAATTTGAAACTTTTAAATTCGAGTAAATCAATATGTAACATTAGAGTGTTTAAAAATTTCTTGACACCAATATAACAACAAATAAAATTACTCTTTAACGAATACAGGAGAAACGAATATTTGATAATTAAAATAAGTTTATAATAATATCAAAAATATTCTGTAAAACAAATTAATTTCCACAAGTATTTATTTTGAACGAAAGAAAGAAAACCCATGCAAAAGGAACTGTGAACAAACCAAAGGAAAGCAAAATAAATTAATTGATGGAAATTCTAATATAATACCAGCGTGTAACTCTTGTTATAACATCTGGGTTAAATGGAGGTGACAATTTACAGCCAAATTCGAAACAAGTTCCATAACTCGCGGATTAAATTGGAGTTCTGTTCGTACGTTTACATGCTTCGATATAAGTGTCAGAAATATTGATTTCTCATGATTGCACTGGTCAGATTTATGTTTTCGAGGTTCACCGGGAAACTTTGTTGATAACTCATTCTACCAAGTTTCGTAGAAAAGCGGGGCATGAATCAAAGAATTACAATGAAAATAATTGCAGAACCAGAATATTACGATGTACGAGTTTGAGAAGCAATTGGTGGGTATTATATAACTGATATTGGTAAAGCAATTCTAGGAAGAAGTAAAATGTTAAATAACTTGTGGTTGCTAATATTTTTCTCAAATTTAGCAACGTGAACAATAACCAAAGTAAAAACTTTACCTCGGTAATTGAAATAACTTTTTTTGGAATAATATACAAAGTTTTTTAATATTCGAAAAGAAAACTGAGACATTTTCATTTCACTGAATGAAATAGAAAACGTGGAATGTTTTATTTGGAAAAATAACAGTGAAAATCGCTTTTCTAGCGGCAATCTATAATTGATGATACGTCAACGAGTAGAAACTGTGGTAAAAATCCCACTGTGCATGGGTCCAGAATGTGATACATAGATCTCCATAACTCACCCGGGTCGATTTGATTTACGAAACACGGTGGGTTTCGCGTAAAAAAACAATTTATTGGCTGAGCTGCGGGATTAGTTGTCACGAAATTCAGATCACTGTGCACTGGCAAGAAGTATAAAACCAACCGACGAACCATTATTTTGCACAGGGTGTTTCATTTATCCCGACTATATTTTCTTTTAAAAATGTGAAAAAATACGTAAGCATTTCGTCTTATTATTACGACTAGAATCGATTCTTTTTGGCAATTGACATTTATAAACTATAATTTCACATCCTGTAGATTCTGGAAAAATTTATTTTTAATTAAATATCGTGATTGGAAGATTTATAAAAATATTTTTATTGGTATTCGAAATCGATTCGCGTGATTTCTGTAAATAATAAGCATCGACTTTGAAAAAGAAAAATAATTGCGATACGTTTGCTTCGGTGAGGCCTGCGTGACCCTAAACGTAACATAAGTATAAATAACCTGAGTTCCTTTTTTATATTTTGCAATTTTCTGATTAATATGTGGCTCTCACGAATTCATATTATCAACGAAAAAAACATATCACGCACATATTCTAGATTTTGAAACTTAATTTTTCTGGTTGAAGTATATTCTTTGTTAAAAAATGACGCTGTAATAAAGTAGAAGAAACAAGGTGTTTTAAAAAACTTTTAAAAAATTAAAAGTGAAACAGAATAAAAAGCTTGTAACACGAAAACTAGCTTCCATAGCGTTCCAGCATTTTCGTTATTTCTTTATCGTTATTGCTTTGTAACACTTTTTGCGCGCGTAATTTACATACTTTTATGACACGCTTATCGCAGACAGCTATTTTACATTTATGACAATGTTACATTTTACTTGCATGGGCAATAACGTACAGTGAATTACCAAAAAGGTATATGAAAGCTTGTGCATCGAGTGTTGTGGATTTTCCAGTTTTAATACAATATTTAATGACCTGGATGCGCTGGGCTCTAGATTTAATGTGTCACCAGGAACTGACCACTTAATATTTCTTTTACAATGGTAATTCACTTTCTCGTTAGCTGTGCTCAAAGTTTAAGCGACGATCCTTTTTCTCAAAAATTACAGAATGTCCGACATATAATGTGGACGTTCTACCTGAAAAAATGAGTAGAAAATATAACATAAATTGTCTTCGTGCATGTTTTTGTCTACAAGGTAACGTTGAAAATTCACGAGGAAAAAGAACGATTAAGTGTCATTTCAAAGATGCGAACAATTCTCGTTATTACGACAAAAACAAAACGCAAGTAGAAATAGCGATCAATGGTCAGACGAGTCGTACCATACCTGATGAATTTATAAATTCAATTTCCTCGAAAAAAAGCAGTATGCGAACAAATTTCCCAGTATATTTTCAATCCATTTTCCCTCGTGAGTAACTATATAATTACTTGCACCACCAATTATCAAGCATCCTATAAGATCAAATATCTTCTGGCCAAAAGTGTAAGGAATAAAATCAACGAAGAAAAACATGAAATTAAAAAATTTCAAATCGTTCTGAAAAAATTATTTTTGGTTGCAGGGGTCAATTACAATCATTTTTGGTAAATAGACATACCCCCGAAATCCTGCACATTTTCGAGAAAAAAATTCATTACGGACGGAACTTCAAACGTTAATAACTTTTTAATGAAGCCTCCATCAACAAGTTGGTATTCATGATTTTCGTCTTATTTTGGCCTCTAGAATCCTCCATTAAAATTTTTCGCAGGGGTGGTCGATCATCCCATATAATTTAGAATAATTCGAAGACACCTAACGTTTAGTTCTCATTGTGACACTTGAACGAATAGATGGTCCGGTTTATACAAGACTCGTAATTAATTTCAATCGTGTAGCGGTACGTTGGCGTTAAGCAGTGCAGTACGGAACTTCAACTGGAATGTTTCCACTTGTAGATTATCTGGTCGTCGTAAATCATCTCGCTGACTCATCCATCTTCCAACGTGTCTTCTTCGTGTACGCTTCGATCCATTCCTATTTTTCACAATGCATATTCCCCGTATTTCGTTGCCACGAACTTTGCACCTAAGTGGCCGGAGAAATTGCGCGCGTTCGTCCGTTTCAGTTCACCCGAACGCGCTATCCCGTGCTCGATCGTTCGCGAAAAGTCGCTTAAAAATTTGTCCGCGTATTAGTTTCATACTACGTTTTACTCTTCTTTTTAATTTTCAATTGGCAGGCGATTTTTACGTTCAATCAGCATCAACAAGTTGTGATTTTAGACGATCGTAAATCATCACACATAATCTAACATTTGCCTCAGTATTTATTTGTTCAATTTCACCAATGATTTCTGGATACTATCAATATTTATTTTCTTAATTAATTTTATGTAGCTTCGTAGTTGGAGATCCTGTCGGTCGTATGCGTGAAAGTGTTAAAACGTCGCTTAATTTGTTTCGAATTTACCAAGCAACTTTCACCGTGGAAAGAGAGCTTTATTCGAAACAGACCCTGGAAGTTTCGATAGCTACGGAGAAAATTCGAAGTCTGTTATACTGGCCCGTTTGTGCTATGCAAACTAGTTCGCGGGAGTCAATTTTTGTTAAAATCAATATTTATGGATTCATCGTATGAAATCCAGGCGTATGCGTCACTCTATATTCACGAGATCATCAAAACTAATTGGTCGTAACCGAGCTTGCACGCGTCAAGCTTAAACCTCGCCAATTGCTTCGCTTGTTTCGCTGGTTTTTTTATTATCGATAGTGATCTTTCGCTTCGTTCTATCGGTACAAGGTGTTCATGGTTTAATAAAACGTGACGTTTGCGAAGACTACTGAAATCACAAATGTACGTTACGTTTAGCCGAATTTTTCCATCGTTGTTTATATTAAAATTTTATTTATAAAACTTATAGACTACTTTCTTGCGCAACGACTCAGCTGTCTTTTAAAAAGTTTCTGTTTGCCCGGAGTAATAGAAATCCTAATATTGTTTCAGTTTCTTGGACCGGATAAGGCAACCGTGGAAAAATACTCGGAAAACCTCATACGCGATCGTATTTCTATCTCTAATATTTATTAATAGTACCAGATGGAATAATAGAAAACTGGCGACGTTCTCATACGAATGTTTCACACATAATTTTATGTTTCAATAGACAGTACCGCTTCGATTATAAAGCTTCCTCGAAATCGGTTGTTATAACTTTCCTCGTAATGATACTGCTGAATGTTTCAGAATAAAAGTTAAACGAAAGTTCTATTCAAGGATAAAAGAAAATTCAGCGCCAATATTTTTGCAACACGAACGTTCGACAACAGAATAATTATTCGAATAGAAGTAAAATTAATATGAAAAATAAACTTTCGTAAGGTTTAATTGTCACCGTTGATTACGTCTCATATTATTTGAATATATAAACTACCTTCTATAAAACATGCTTCATGTAAGCTGAAATAAATAAATCTATCTATCTATAAACTATCATGAATATAAAATTTTAATTTCAATTCCAAAGCTTAAATTTAATTTCCTATTTATATTATATATTAATGACATTCCTAAAGTATTCCAACACGGCAAATTTGTTTTATACAGTGTATTCCGCCACTTTTAGTAAAAATTTTAATGGAAGATTCTAGAGTCCAAAATAAGACGAAAATCAAGAATACCAATTTGTTGTTGGCGGCCTCGTTAAGAAGTTATTAACGTTTAAAGTTCCGTCTGTACTGAATTTTTTTTCTCCAAAGTGCGTAGGATTTCGGAGGTATGTCTATTGACCAAAAATTATTATAATTGACCCCTGAAACTGAAAATAATTTTTTTAGAATGATTTGAAATTTTTTAATTTTGTCGAAAAATGTGTCCACCTTCTCGAATTTTTTTCTAGAAAGTGGGTAGGATTTCGGGGATATGTCTATTCACCAAAAATAATTGTAATTAGCCCCTGCAACTGAAAATAATTTTTTTTTAACGATATAAAATTTTTCTTTTTCGTCGAAATTTTTCTTAAAAATTCGTTTTCAATTTTTAATAAATTTGTTTGACGCCCTACAGAAAAGTTGTCTAATACTTTTTTGTAGCTACCCATGAGCTCTACTTCGGAAAAAAGTTTCATTGAAATATATTCGCTATTGTAGGAGTTATGACTATTTGAAAATTGTACCATTTTTATAAGGTTTTTCTCATTTTGCGGTGTCAAGGATCAACTTTTCGAATATTTTTGCAATTTGTACATATTCTCCATCAAAATGCGCGTAGTTTGCTTTTTTAAACATTAAAATCCTTCAATCCGTTCAGAAGTTATGACGTTTTAAAGATACGCACGAAATTTTGGAGTGACATTTCTGGCCTGAAATTATATTTTCGGTAAGGAATTTTTTTCTCGAAAATGGTTAGAATTTCGAGGGTATGTCTATTGACCAAAAATGAATATGATCGACTCTTGCAACCAAAAATAATTTCTTCAGAATGATTTGAAATTTTTGAGTTTAACTTTTTCCTAACTTTTTAACGAAGCCTCAGTCAAGAAATTGATATTCTTGATATTTCGTCTCATTTTGACCTCTAAAATCTCCGACTAAAATTTTTCCCAGGGGTTGGCCGAACACCCTGTATATTCGTTGAATAAATAATCTCTCAGTCTAGATATAAGTGTCATATTGTTAGATTTAGATATTATTAAAATCAATATGACAAATAAAACATCGAATGGTTTAATCGCCACCGTTTATTATGTTCCATATTATTTATACTATTTATCGCTGAAATAAATTATCAGTAGTGAAATTATCTCCTGGACAATAATGGCGTCGTTATTACCTTAATATCGCACGTTATTTGGAAGATCGTCGTTTCTCAAAGGCCTCCTGGGCCATTTTTATTTACATACTCTTGATTTTTCAATATCTGCGATCCCCAACGGTCGCGTAATAACTCGTCGACACGCGATATGCCATCGCGAATGATTTTGAAAAATTACTCGAATTTGAATTTCACGCGGTCCTCCAACTTCCTGCATCTTGAACTTCCGGTATTCTTTCTGCGAGCTCACCGTAGCCGTGCTCGGTTGCTCGTAATAATTTCTCGTTTACCCAACTTCCGTCCGCGTCATTCTTTTTTTGCGTGGAGTCTGGTTACGTTTGCGTAGAACCGGGCGTCGAAAGAAACGAAAATTTAAAGTTGGACAGACTCGGCGCACCGCGGCGGCCTAAGTGCTCCGCGAATAGCTGAACCAGCGTCCGATTATTCAAAATGGAGACCGAAAGGGGCGAACTAACGACGCATTTCGAGAAGCGACGGTCGAACCTCAATTTTCGAATGTTCGTTCGACTTATGATGCAGGTTAACGCGATGTTATTTATATGCAAATCGTGTACTCGCGCTCGAAACAAACTCTCACGTGTAATACATTTCCAATTTGCTAAATAGTAACGCCGGCGTTTTCGATAAATCGTCTGAAATACAAATGGGCGCTTACCAGTTATTATTAAATCCAATACATTTCGTTTCGTATCAAAAAATCATCTGGAACGTCGGAAATTTACGAGGATGTTTTAGTTTTGATTTAAATGGCGATCGTTGCTATACATTTTTCGTAAATAGAGGCTCGTTATTTTAAGGCGAGATTGGAACGTCGATTGTTTCTGTACGCCCCGTATTTCTTATGGTAAAAATTGAAGGAATCCGAAGGGGTAAAACTGCTTTTTCTTCCCACTTAAATTTCAAGATTCCGGCATTCGGGCGTCAGAAGGTGTGAAAATTTCTACTTTCGAGGCGAGTCGGTGCTTTAAACACGGTTCGGCTGCTTCGAATGGAACGACGATTCGTGCGCCGCAAAATGGGAAATATTATAAATTCCCGGGGTATTCGGTATTTCGGAAGAGATTCGCGATTTGCTTGGCCGGAAAGCTGCAAATTTTTGAAATTCTATCCCGTTGCTGCGTGCATCGCTGAAATACGCGGCTGACGAGCATCGTTCAGCCAACCGCATTGCGGGAGCTGGCGGGAAAAGTCTCGTAAAAGTAATTCTCTAACTAATTTATTCAAAGGGTCGGGTTAACGTTTGAACACTTATTTCCGACACGCTTTAACAACGTGTTGAGTTCAACGATTTCAGAACTTTTCACCAATGTTCCTATTTTTTTAATCCACCGTCGATACATAGTAAATACAACATAGAGTAGAGTTCATATTTACCCCGACTATTATTCGATAAATGTTACGGATTATATTTCACACAAACAGAGAAGTCACAGCCGCATGCATCCAGCAGTGACGTCGATACTAAAACGAATACAGCATAGGAATTTTATATATTTTATTTTTTATTAATAAATTGTATTACTACATTACCCATGGTTGTGTTTATTAAAAGTAAAAAACAAATTTTTAAGAAAAATAATAAGAGGGTAGGTGGACAAATTTTTCGGTGAAAATAAAAAATTTCAAATCATTCTGAAAAAATTATTGTTGGTTGCGTGGGTCAATTACGATCATTTTTCGTCAGTAGACATATCCCCGAAATCCTACACACTTTCGAGAAAAAAATTCCCTACCGAAAATATGATGTCTGACCATACCGTTGACATGTTTCCCTGAAAATTCATACGTATGTTTAAAAAATCATAACTCCTGAATGGATTGGACGATCTTCATGTTTCGAAAAGCAAACAACGCGCATTTTGATGGGGAATATACAGAAATTCTAAAAATTTTGGAAAAGTTGTTCCTTAACCCCGGAAAGTTAAAAAACCCCCATAAAAGTAGTACAAGTTTCAAACATCCATAACTCCTACAATAGTGAATATATTTCAATGAAACTTTTTTCTGAAGTAGAACTTATAGGTGCCTACAAAAAAGTATTAGATCACTTTTCTGTAGAGTGTCAAATTAATTTATTAAAAATGAAAAACGAGTTTTTAAGAAAGATCGACAGGGGGTAGGTGCCCGAAAAAAAAAATTTGACGTCGTTCTGAAAAAATTATTTTCGATTGCAGGGGTCAATTACAAGCATTTTTGGTGAATAGACACACCCCCGAAATCCCACGCATTTTCGAGAAAAAAATTCTTTACCGAAAATATGATGTGTGGCTAAAAATGTTTCTGTAATTTTCTCTCTCACTTCCTCTTATGTTCATTTCTGTAACATGTTACATAAGACTATTTTAATATGAATACTGCAGATCGATCCATTTTTCAATTTTTTAAAATGATTCTTTGTTCTCTTTTGCTTTGATCCCTCGATATCGTTCGTTTTGGACGCAAACCGCGACAGTCACGAGAATCAACGGGATTCAAATTCTGTCCGGCAAACCTATTCAAGCCTCGATCGTTGATAAATCTTACTCAACGGCTACCAGGGAACAATATTCATCGTGCTTTGCGGGCTTTTTCGGAAGAAACGGAGAGCGTGCTAGGAAATAATGGCCGTTGCGTGGAGTCACGCAGCCGCGATGGTGCACGAAACGCGTGTTAATTACTTCGAACCTGCCATAACTTCCGTTGCAAATATTTAGGGCCACTGAAAGAAGAGGAATCGGTTTCGACGCTTACGGGACGGCCTGGATCTTTGAACAATTTCTCTTTATATTAACGAAATATAAACTATCTTCCATAAAACACAATAAATAAATCTACCTATTTATAAACTATCATGAATGTGAAATTTTAATTTTAATTCCAACGCTTAAATTTAATTTTCTATTCATATTATATATTAATGACATTTCTAAAGTATTATATGTTCATTGAATAAATAGTCTCTCAGTCTAGATAAGTGTCATATCGTTAGATTTAGTACTAAGAAAAATAATTTATAATTATACATTCTAAATTCCACTAACAACGCTTAATCATGTTAAAGACCTCGATAAAATAATTATTTTAGTAACTTCCGCGAACGAAAAAATTTTTTCTGTTATAAATTTTTATTTTGTCTTTCCTTGCGTGTTATTTCATTTTGTACTATAAGATTTTTCCTGCGAGTAAACAAACAAATAAATAAATGAAAAGACACGAGACGACCCTATAGATTTTATCGAGAGGATGTCGATACAATAATTATTTTACTCACTTTTATAAGCAAACAAATTTTCTCGCGTAATTTTTATTTTTGGTTTTACTTCTTTTCGTACTAAAGGGTTCCCCCCATATATCACAAGTATAATGCCAACAATTAGGGTGTAATCGAATGTCTCGAACGACTGATATGATTTGTTCGAAGGTATGAATGGATCGACAATCGTTATTCCCCGATCGCATCGGTTCGAAGCATCGTCGAATTAACCCTGTCACGACATCGCGCTTCGAAACTGCCATTTTGCGCCGATGTTTCCTACACGCGAACTCCGTCATAATCTGTCTACCGTATTCCACACCGTCGAAATATCGGAGATATCGATTCCGTCTAATTACGGACTGTAGCGTGTTTCCAAAAATAAGTCGACCGTTAAATCGCCGTGCTCGCGCGCACAGATTCCCGTTCTATATTTCGTTCCCCTCGCGCAAAAGGAATCACCGTTTCGTCGTCTCGAAATATGGCCGTGCAATTTCGACTAATTGTAACAACCCGGGCGCTCGTACAACACGGTTCGAAAGTTGACTCGGTTCTGTTTTTTAAGGGAAAAATCGACGATTTTAAATAACAGTTCGAAACACGATTAAAAGGTACGAGACGGAAGTTTCGTTGGAAAATGTTATTTTTATTTTCAGAGGGGGGAGGGGGGCGATTTTGTGTCAAAAAAGAATGAGAGTGCATGACAGCTAAAAAACTTTTGCGCGACGCTGTATTCGCGTGATTGATGTCAGTCCGCGTGTCCAGCGCATCCGTCGAAAGTGGATACTATCGATAGTATCGACACATGATCAATAGGTAATATCTCTGAGTGACAATCGTCGATTTTGATGAAACTTTAGTATCGAGTATACGCGTTTCGTTTCATCTTTCGGGCGCGATTCTCCGAAACTGTGTCCCAAAAATTGCTACCGAACTCTCGAGAAGAACATTTCGTGATGATCACAAATCTTCTCTGGGCGATCGAGATTTATAGATCTTCTTTTCTCTAAAGTGAAATTATTCATTAATTATGGAGGACTTCTATAACACTTTGACCTACATTTTGATAGTAGAAAATACCATTTTCTCCGACCGTGACCTTGAATGACCTCGAATGATTATAGCCACTGAATTCCTAATGAAAGGGACTATCATTGTAGGTGTTTCAAAAAGGGTGATTCTATATTTAAAAAAAAATGACATAGAAATAAAAATATTTTAATTTACAATTCAATTTTATCTTCGAGACATTTGACGTATCTTCAAAAATAACAAAGATATTTCAGGTGCAAACGTTAGGTGACTCACCCTGTATATGAAATAAATTTATAGGATTTGGGGCTGTTTCGATAACATTGATATTTTCATTTTGTTCACCTGGATCTATGAAATTAGCCATTGTGAGTCGCGTGTATGCATTTGGCGGGAGAATTCTCGAGGAAAAAACGCGACGCCATCGTTGCACGGATCGTAAAATGCACGTGTGGTTCTTGACGCGGCAAGGAGGTCACGTTCCTGGCTCCAAAAGGCGAGCTTATTTCCCTCAGCCGATTTCACGTCGTCGAATCGGAAACGCATCCCGAATTCGCAGTCGAAAGTGGATCTTTACTCCCCCCCCTTCTCGAGCCGCTGAGAAAAGGGCGACGAACGTCTACACGTGTCCTCCTCTCGTCCCTCCGTACGGACAGATAGAAAAGATCCTAACGCGTTCTGACAGTCACGTTTCCGGCTCTGTTAAGGCTGGCAAGTATCCCTCCCCGTTTACCTGATTTCGCGTCGTCCGGAGCGGAAACGCGATCTGAATCCGATGAGCCGGGAAAAGGGCGGGCGTTCATGCTCCACGGGATATTTTTCAAACAATTGTACTCTATTTAGACCGCCTGCCATGTATTTTAACCCTCGAAACTGCGCGTCAAATTTTATGCATATTTTCGAATCATTGCGTTTATTTGTAACGTAGACGGAGCCTGTGACCTGGAACGATCGAACAGCGAATAGGAAAATAAATCCTAATGGTCGTGAAGATCGAAGGGTTTAAAATGCTTTAATATTATTAAGACGCTATAGAAAAATACTGAATAAAAAATTCACAATCATAAAATAATTAATGCTAAAGAATAATAAATGTTTGTCTCGTGGAACGATGATGGAATTTCATTTTTCTACAAAGCTATTCAGGACAAAATATATTTGCATCGAAGTTTATTTTTAAATATCTTCCCAATGAAGTCTATAGTCTTCTCGTGTCTTTTCATTTATTTATTTGTTCGTTTATTCACGGGGGAAAATACTCTTTAGTGTAAAATGATATGACATTTAAGGAAAGATAAAATAAAAATTTATGTAAGAGAAAATTTTGTGGTTTATAAAATTTAGTAAAATAATTATTGTAGGTTTTTTCCGTGGTTAGAGTAAAATTGCAATTGGTTTTCTTGTTACTAAATACTAATATGACGCTTATCAAGATCGAGAGGTAATTTGTTTGACGAGCACCATTCCTGAAACCTATCAAGATCAGCATTAGTTGAGTGTTTTACTGATTATAGATACAGCGACAAATCTTAAGGTCGTCCACATATAATAAAAATGTATAGTGTTGAAATACTTTAAAGACGTCATTAATATATAGTATAAATAGAAAATTAAATTTAAAAAATTTTACTTCAAATTAAAATTCAAATTTTATATTGAAGACAGTTTATATTAGAAATGAGAACTTTCTAGGCTTCATTTCTCTCGACTAATTATTATTTAATTTAACCATTTTCCCAAAAATATTTCGATTTTATCCGTCAGAAACGATGTTTACGTTTACAGTAACATACTGTCCATATAATCGTTGAAATAATAAGACGTTCAGAGGTTCTACTCTATATGGCTGGCTATTATTCATGGTTTGGGGGTACAGATGAATTCTGCTGTAAATTCCCGCTCGAGGATCATTTCCTGCCGTGTGAACGCCAACGTGTCGCCTCCGCGAGGATACTTAGATGAATGTCAATCCCATGGGTATCGCGTTCGCAAGACGAATTCGTCAAATTGATCTCGTTGAGAGCCGTATTCCATCTAAGTTTCAGGCCTGTTCCCCCTTACGATTCCGTCAGACGATCCTTTTGACCGTGCTTCGTGCGTATGTTTCCCCCGAATGCCATGGGATTCGAAGTTTCGGGCGAATTACCTGTTTGGTAGTTCGCGCACCGAGTCTGGAAACGAATGCCTTCTTGGTGGTAAACTGGATAGTAAACTGAACGTCGACCAAGTTCGGAAACTGGACCCACTGTAATGAATAGGGGTTACAAAACGTTAAATACACTCGAAATTCTCGGTAAACCTTCGAACCTTCGAAGAAACCTCCAAAGTGGTCTTTGCCAACCGCACGCTCTTCGCAAATTGCACCGGATAACCGAGTAGGTACTGAAATTTTTAGACGAAATTAAAAAATTTCAAATCATTCTGAAAAAATTATTATTGGTTGCATGGGTCAATTACAATTATTTTTCGTCAGTAGACATACCCCCGAAATCCTACGCACTTTCGAGAAAAAAATTCCTTACCGAAAATATAATGTCTGACCATACCATTGATATGTTTCCCTGAAATTTCATGCGTATGTTTAAAACATCATAACTTCTGAACGGATTAGACGATTTCAATGTTTAAAAAAGCAAACTACGCGTATTTTGATGGGGAATATTGAGAAATTCCAAAAATATTGAAAAAGTTGTTCCTTGACCCCGTAAAGTTAGAAAACCCCCATAAAAATGGTCCAATTTTCAAACAGCCATAACTCCTGCAATAGTGAATATATTTCAATGAAATTTTGGGAGGAACTAGAGTTCATGGATACCTACAAAAAAGTATTAAACAACTTTTCTGTACAGCGCCAAACAAATGTATTAAAAATGAAAAACGAATTTTTAAGAAAAATCGACAGGGGGTTGGTGCTGAAATTTTTCGGCGAAAAAAAAAATATCAAATCGTTCTAAAAAAATTATTTCTAGGTTCTGAAGTCAAATACAACCATTTTTGGTGAATAGACACACCCCCGAAATCCTGCGCATTTTCGAGAAAAAAATTCAGTACCTGCGGATATTTAAACGTTAAAAGCTTTTTAACGAAGCCTCCATCAACAAATTGGTATTCTTGATTTTCGTCCTATTTTGGCCTCTAGAATTTCCCATTACAATTTTTCCCAGGGGTGGCCGAGCACCCTGCACATCATAAATTCTCTTGGAATACTTTTTTTCAAATTAAATACTTTACAGATTACGAACAAAAATTTTTAATATGTATTATTATATTGTATGTATTACGAATTCTTTTGCGAAATCTGTATAGTATTTAATTAGAAAAAAAGTGTTTAAAGAGAATATATTTTAAAGTTAAATATACATTAAAGTTTCAAACGATTGTTGACGAATACGCTTTTTATGCTACGTCCTAAAAAAACCGTTTTAAACTTTATTAAAAATTGCATTCGTACCGGTTGATTGTCGAAGCAAATAGAAAATCCTTCCACGATCGTATAACGTTTTACGGCGCGAACGACGTCGAGAAATAAAATACACGATCAGCGTAGAAACAATCGTCCGTTCCGAGCAACGCCAGAGCCAATCAATTCTCTCTTAACTGCAGGCTCAATGAACGGTGCGCAAAAACACTATGTTCAGTCACGTATTCCATTCGAAAGAGTCGAATGGCCGGAAACCGAACACGCCGCGAGTCGATTGACCGTTAAATGGTCTCGAATTAATTCGCGTCGGTTTTACTTTCGTCGTCGAAATTGAAAGGCGCAACGGTGGCCGGGGCACGGTGGCTGTAAATTCGCGAGTTTCGCGTCGTAAATATCGTTATGGCCGCGTTGGATAGTCGACCGCGTATCGGGGACGCGCACGCGACGTCGTCTTCGTTCCGAGGACAACGATGTGGCACGTTTCCTCGATTCCATCGTCGAACGCGGTTACGCTGTAATTCCGGCGAGTCCGGCTAACCGCGGTAAATAATTCAAATTCGAGGCACAGTACGCCGACACTCTCATGCTTTATGCATGCGTTCGAATTCGCAGAGCGGCGCGCGTTACGCGTCCTCCCGCAGTAGTGTCTCGCTTAAAGACCGAAAATGGGGTCCGCCAGTTGTCGGCGCGTAGCTCTTTCCCTTTCGCTGGAATTAACGACTGGGTGGGATCGATCTTAGCATTAACTTGGTAATCCTTGATTTTGATTAAAATATCATTTTCCTAGTTTCGAATTTGTTTATACAATATATAACGTTTAGCTCGAAAGCTGTCGAATGTGTTGCTGTTTATTTCTTTTCGAGATTGGCCTTCAAGATTTCATTTTATTTTAACGCTAGAACTAGCAAATTCGTAATTTTTAATTGTAAAAAATTTGCACGATTGAATTTTTACAAATTTACTGTGGTTTTCTGGATAAGTATCAATTTCGAGTATCTGTCGTGTTAATTTCTTCGGTAGAAATAAATACACCATAATTGTCACAAGTTCTGAGAGAAATTTATTCGAAATAATTTAGATTTCGATACCTTTCTGACAAGTATTTTAACGTTCAATTTTTTTAATCTCAACCGTTTATAATTGTTCGATCTCGTCACTGGTGGAAACTGTTGTGATTTTAGAAAAGCAGGAAACTGTACGCACGGGCAATATTTTCATTCGATTCCGGTGTTGTCGGAGGCAATATGCGAATAATGATAACAGGACGATCATAGATGCAGGTAACTGATTGTCTGTGACCTGACACCGATGACCCTATGGTTCCGGAAATCGATATCAATGACTACCGTAGGAACGGGTACCTATTAATGTCCATTATCTTGGAAACCGATGGAAATTCTAGACAGTCAACCTAAACTTGTACATCACGATACATAACAATATTGGACAGTATTGGGCAAAACGTAATTGCTAGTGATAATTAACAATCGACAATTGATCATCGTTAGGTAGAAAGAGACAATTAAATTCTATAATTACGAAAATCAACGGTTAGCCTACCTATCATTGTAATTGCAATTAACCATTCATCAATTGCTTAGAAGTTACAATTAACAAATATTAAACTTATACAACGAACAAATTTCCAAACGTTCTTATGTACGTGTTACTAACATATACAATGCACGAATTGATGGAAAATTAAATAAAAATATTTATAAGAAAGTTTTTAAATATAATTTGACTTACTGTCTTTCGATAGCTTATCAAAAAATCTTTGATCATTTTTATAGAAATCAGAATTATGTGCACGGTTGATGTTATCGATCAGAGTGGTAGGCCATGCTAGTGTGCGATTAGGCTGTCGCATTTAATGCAGTAGGAGCGCGGGAATAAAGTAAATTTTCGTTTCTGGGCCACGGGGACTACCATTACGATTGATTCGAGGCTCTCGACTAATATCTGGCTTTCATCAACCGCTGCTAGCATTTATATCTGTCCGTCCACAATTCCACTGTTTTTCACCACTAGCGTGACTACCGGTCGTTCGTCATAAGAATGATCCATGATCGACGCCTCGGCATAAATTTTCACTAACCGTTTCCACGAGAATTCAAGGGTTCTACTTGGAATATATATTACGTTTCGGTTCAACTATACATTCGACACACTCGGTATTTTCAAGTGTCCATTTAGCAGTACTATCCAGAACTTATTTCGTCAATTGTGTCAAACGTTTTAAAATTAAATGACTCATCTTGTAAACTTTGTGTAGCGTTCGTTGACTCTTTACAGTTCTTCAAATGTAAAAAGCATTAATAAAACCGGATTTTTTTATTAAAAATTTCATATCTGTATCCCAAGGACTGCTCTGTAATTTCTATTAAAATTATTCGCACATTACTTTCTCTTACACTTCACTGAAATATTTTTTTTCCTGATTAAATACTTTATAGATTTCGAAAAAGAATTTGTAATATATGACATATAGTAAACAGGGTGTTCGGCCAACACTGGAAAAATTTTAATGGGGGATTTTAGAGGCCAAAATAAGACGAAAATCAAGAATACCAATTTGTTGATGAAGGCTTTGTTAAACAGTTATTAACGTTTAAAGTTCCGACCGTACTGAAATTTTTTCTCGAAAATGCGCAAGATTTCGGGGGTATATCTATTCACCAAAAATGATTGTAATTGACCCCCGCAACCGAAAATAATTTTCCCAAATCCATTTGGAATTTTTTTTCCCCGTCGAAAAATTTCACACCTTCTCGAATTTTTTTCTAGAAAATGGGTAGAATTTCGGGGGTATGTCTATTCACCAAAAATGATTGTAATTGACCCCTGCAACCAAATATAATTTTTTTAGAATTCATTAAAAAATTTTTTTTTCGTCGAAAAATTTAGGCACCTATCCCCTGTCGATTTTTCTTAAAAATTCGTTTTTCATTTTTAGTAATTTCCTTTGACGTCCCACAGAAAAGTTGTTTAATACTTTTTTGTAGGTACCTATGGGCTCTACTTCAGAAAAAAGTTTCATTGAAATATATTCACAATTGTAGGAGTTACGGCTGTTTGAAAATTGGACCATTTTTATGGGGTTTGTCTCATTTTGCTGGGTCAAGGACCAACTTTTCCATTATTTTTACGATTTGTACATATTCTCCATCAAAATACGCGTAGTTTGCTTTTTTAAACATTAAAATCGTCCAATCCGTTCAGAAGTTATGACGTTTTAAAGATTCGCATGAAAATTCGGGCAGACATTTCTGGCCAGAAATTATATTTTGGTAAGGAATTTTTTGCTCGTAACTGAGTAGGATTTCGGGGGTATGCCTGTTGACCAAAAATGCTTACAATTGACCCCTGCAACTAAAAATAATTTTTCCAAGACGATTCGAAAGTCTTTTTTTTTACCCAAAACTTTCAGCACTTACTCGAATTTTTTTCTCCAAAGTGGGTAGGATTTCGGAAGTATTGTATTCACCAAAAATGATTGTAATTAACCCCTGCAACTGAAAATAATTTTTCCAGAACGATTTGAAATTTTTGAATTTAATTGTCAATAAACTTTTTAACGAAGCCTCCATCAACAAATTGATATTCTTGATTTTCGTCTTACTTTGGCCTCTAGAATCCTCTATTAAAATTTTTCCCAGGGGTGGCCGAACACCTTGTATAGCATCGTGTTAAAATCGTTTTATCCAATGTATAATTTTATTTTAATTCAAAACATATAACGTTAATTCTTGTTTAAAAATTTTTTAGAGTCCTCAGCGTAGTTTCTTGTGTCTCTTCAAAAACAGTAATCGTTTCGCTGTATCTTTTCCACGTACGAATAATTTATATATACAGTAATGATTCGTAAAATGAACATCGCTACGAAGTCGGCATGTTCAACTTACGAATTATATCTGGTTCATTTTAAGAATCATTCGTGACGTATATTGGAATATTTAGAAATAATTAAGAAATTAAAAAATAGGGAAGCATGTAACAGATATTGTTGAATAGTTTGTCGAAATAAAACGTGAGAAAATCGTAAGGCTAATCATTTGGAGTATCGGTGATTTATTATCATCTTGACTCGACGATATTTTCGAGTACATAAACGGTATCGAATATTTCTGTTACGGTATAAGATAAACGAGAACGTTGTCGATACCAATCGTTGAGAAGAAATCCGACCTCCTCCGTGGTGAATGCTCGTTTCGCGATCGTAATCGGCTTATAAAATTACATCCGCGAACTTGGAGGCCGACGATCGAGCAGGGACGTTGATTTACAGGAAACTGTCGTCCTCCGTAGCTCCTTAGGCTTCGAAATCGGATTAATGGCGTCTGCGTTTCGCTTTCTCTGTCCTTTATCCTTTTCGAACTTCGTTTTCCCCGCGATGAAATGGAATAATGCACACGGTGCAACGCCACCCGGAAAAGCGCCAAGTCAGAAGTCTCGAGTGTTTGCAAGACTCGAAAAATGGGTCGATTGAAGCTTGCGAGATCTACGCGTCTAACGAGAGTGGCAGCGTGATTGTGTTCTTACTCGCGAATAGGAAAAAAAATATTTGAGTTTCTCGGATCGATTGCCCCGGATAAATTCCCCAGATTTCAGCGACGGTCTCAAAGGAAGCTAACCTGGTGAATTTTCGAAAAAATAAGACGATTCTTTGTCGTAACAAGGAACAACAGTTATTAGTGCAACGAAAGATCAAGCACTTTTCAAAGTTATTCGAGTTAGAAATGCGATCTATAACTTCTACCTTTGAAATTGCAACGGTATAAACGCGAAAGACACATTTAAAAACTCATTTTCAAGTTGGATATCTTTTCAAAAGACTCTCGAGTAGATTTCGAAGCGCTTTAAACATCATGCTGAAAAAATTATGAGGTTCCGGGATTACGGGATGCACGTGAAAATGAAAAGTTTGCTCGTTATTTTATGCCGGCGAACAAAAAATTAATGTCTGACAAAAATTCGCCAGAGTTACTCGTTAGTATTCCTTTTCAAAATAATTTTCTGTAATTTTTTGTATATAGAATGTTATAATAAAAATTGTACTTTTTCCATCGATCTACGTTCCTTTTAAAAGTATCTACCGTTAAAGTTTCTATTTTGTTTATTGAACAGATCGTAATCAATCGGTCCGACCAGTAACGGTACTGTTCCACTTGTCGGGCTAGTAGCTTGTCTACTCTACTTGCATGGCTAAGGAATGGAGTTGTTCTACTTGTGTTTTTCAATCAAGACGGACGTGCTCCGACTGTTTGATCAGGGAGACTCCTTTCCCAAGGAATGAAACGTAATTCATCGAATGCAAAGTAATTTTACGTTCGCTGGAAAAAATATTTATGAAGCATTCGAATGGCGCAGTATTAAATTCTGATTAAAATGAAGTTGTTTCTTTTATACGGTATCATTTTACGGAATATATTCTATACAATCACAAGGTTATTCTCGAGCTAAAATTCAGATAAAAAATTATAAACCATCCGTGCACTTTCGAACGTTGTTTTCAACGTCGAGGTAATTTTCTAAAAATTTTTAATTCTTTACAAATTGGACTTTCTACTCGAACTTATTTTATTCACGAAGAGGACTCTTTTGGCTTTCACGTTGCTGCCTAACAGCAAACTATTCATATAGAGTACTAGAACTTCCTGTGGGTAAAGGAAAGAATCTTAAAAATTATTTAGAACATGTTTGGGTAAAAAAATTAGTCTAGACAGGACTCTTAAATTTTAACGAGATCGAGCAAAAATTTTGTACGACAAATTGTTCAAAAATAAAGTCGAGTGGTTTGGTCTGTCATTCGCCTCGTTAATGATGTAATTTGCCATTTTCTCATAAATGTTGTACTCAAAATTAGATAAGTTCTGATATATGACGGTATGAAAGAGTGATTTTTGGAGTATTTTCAATTCCTGTGGGCGACTGTGGACCGTATCAATCCACAGATTCGCGGAAAATCGTACGTCTGAAAGGAACGTTTCACCGAGCCGTTCCTCGCAGACAATGCCAACAATCACGGTCATGTTTGAACGAAAGATTTAAAACGAGAGCCCGGAGCGCGAAAGTCGGTACATCGGGATCGGGGGATTTTTCGGAAATCGATTCGACCAGTCGTTTAAATATTCGCACACGCGAGTCACGCGTACAGGTACATCACGCGAGAGAAAGACACGTAGAAATCGCGGGGCTGGAAGCCCGATCACGGCCCGGTACCAGTGTCAATACGACGTATAACGATTTTCATATTCGACGGGAAAGGCGAACCGAGTACCCAGGACGCCTCCTCTTGGGTATCCAGGACACGCTTTCGACAGTTCCACCGGAATTCCCGATCAGTTTTCCAACACTCCGCCCACCCCCGCGCCACCTACGAGGCTGCAGAAAATTTTCTACGACGGAAGCAAAGGGAGAAGATCGGACGTAGGGCGATGGATGAGAACATAGTCGGAACGATGAGGAACAACGAAGAAAAAGATGGATGGACACGTTTCCGCCCCATCCTTCGATCTTTCGTGGCGTAATGGGTGTCTTCCCAGAGGCGTAATTAGAATAAGAATTTTAAACTTAAGCTAGTTTTAGCAAAAGCGTTAATATTGGCTAGGAGCAATTAACGAAGGCGTTCGTGATAAATGGCATTCGCGGAGCTTCGATTTTTCTTCGTTATCGTTAGAAATTATCGATGAATTATTACAAAAAGGCGCAGCTGCCCCGAGGAGGTATTTTCGAGTCCAGAACTTCTAAAAATCGATTCTGTTTATTCTGAAATGTTCAATTTACGAATCACCGGGGATCATTTTAAGAATCGTTCGGTACCTCCCTTGAAACAGAATCTTTCTGATACCATTTTTCACAGTGAACCACGGGCCACAATGTGTATAAAAAGGAGAAGACATCGATGGACACCGGTGTTTGTTGCTTCGCAATTAGATCGAGCAAGAATGATTCCATTAGTTTCAAATAACAAATGTTCCGCAATAATATCCGACATCCATACGTTCGGTAAAATAACAGAACCTGACGTGTGCAGGCTCAACAATTTCAAAAAAACAGAAAAAAGAAACACCGGGAGTCTGAAACCAAAATACGGGAACGGTTGAAAACACAAACAAAACGCGAGGTACGTCGAGCTGCAATCGGAACGTAAATAGAGGGGGAGGGAAAAGGGATGGAACGGGAGCAGAGGCTCAATGGAGCATCGTGCAGCGAAAAAAGGGAAGCAATAGGATCCCGCGATTCACACCGATCCATTTCGACGCGTTACTTTCTTGCAAGATTGTCTTTTTTTGTCGCTCCTTCGACTCCAGTTCTTCTTAATTAGGACTATCATTTTTAAACAATGATTTCTTCTATGTATCGAATATCTCAGAATCAAAAAGAAAATCGTAAAGTTGTGGTAAAACTTCTTCGAGTAATTTATTCAAATATCGATGAACGAATTATAAAAGTATAACACATTTATTGTGTGAAATCGAATGCCTAAAAGATACGTTAATAATTTTAGTAAAAATGTACCAAGAATTTGACTTGCTTGCGTATAAATTCATATGTTGGGAAATGAAATATATAGATCTTGTGTTTACCATGGAAAACGTCTTCATTAACGTTATAATTCTTTTGTCTCCCTGCGTGGGAGAGAAATATCTAAGTGTTTACTGTAATTCGTCTTTTTTTTTGCGTCTTCTCCCTCCATCAGTCGCGGGAAGCAATAAATTCGATAACATACATTCCAGGATAACTTTCCGAGACTAGTTCCACGCAATCATAAAATATGAGAGTCACTTATGGCATGCTCGAACTGTCTGTGGAATTTCTTTATTGAAAATATGGGAGGGTTAGAACCTCTTTATGATAATGACAATGATGGGAATCGGGAACATTTACTGACCCCTCGTGGAGGTATTCAAATGCTTAAGTTTTTATAGTACCAATAAATAACAAATAAGCGTTTTAGTCACTTTGTAATTTGTACAGTAACAATTGTGGATTTGTATTTTTACCATCAAATACTTCATCCAACAATTGAAACGAAGGCACAATTTCCGTTTTTAAAGTCAATTATATTAAACGGACGTTACGATAAATTTAAAGATACAGAATTAAATAGCGTATTAATTATCCTAGTCCTTCGTCACTTTATTTTATCAATCAGTCAGCAAAATGTACCGATATAATACTAGCACACTGTTATTGCGAACACGGTTGCAACAAATGCTGTCACGACTGGACACGCGCAGACAACGTGCACTGGCAGCTGTCAATTTTCTGCCCAATAGTTGTAAACCACAGGAAATGCGAATCTCCAGAGATAGTAAATATCACGACAGGATGTTCGACGTACGCGGTCCGCAACATGTTTACTTGCAATAATAGATCGCGTTAAAGTACAATAAACAACGCTTAAAAAAGCAATACGATGATTATTTTAAAAAATATCAGTACAAGTTCTACTAATATCTAAAAATATCATTGTAACGAATCAATCATTCTAACGTTATATGAGCATATTTTAAAAAGTAAATTTTATTAGAATAAATATTTTCACGAGCGTGATCATACTTGCTATTAATGTTTTCAATTTATCAAGTCACCGTGACATGCGTATATAGGATGTTCGGCCACCCCTGGAAAAAATTTTAATGGGGGATTCTAGAGGCCAAAATAACACAAAAATAAAGAATATCAATTTCTTGACTGAGGCTTCGTTAGTAAGTTAGTAAATTATTAAAAAATTTCAAATCGTTCTGGAAAAATTATTTTCAATCGCAGGGGTCAATTACAATCATTTTTGGTCATTATACATACCCCCGAAATCCTACGCACTTTCGAGAAAAAAATTCCTTACCGAAAAATATAATAATGTCTGACCATACATTGATATGTTTCCCTGAAATTTTTCGACGAAAAAAAAATAATTTCAAATCGTTCTGGAAAAATTATTTTCGGTTTCGGGGGTTAATTACAATCATTTTTGGTGAATAGACATACCCCCGAATTCCTACCCACTTTCTAGAAAAAAATTCGAGAATGTGTAAAATTTTTCGACGGAAAAAAAAAAATTTCGAATCGTTTTGGAAAAATTATTTTCGGTTGTGGGGGTCAATTACAATCATTTTTGGTGAATAGACATACCCCCGAAATCTTGGGCATTTTCGAGAAAAAAATTCAGTACGGGCGGAACTTTAAACGTTAATAACTTTGTAACGAAGCCTCGATCAACAAATTGATATTCTTGATTTTCATCTTATTTTGGCCTCTAGAATCCTTTATTAAAATTTTTCCCAGGGGTGGCTGAACACCCTGTAGAAAGGTATACTAAAGAAACTTTTATTAGAAAAATATTCTCACGTACGTGATCATATTTGCTATTGTTTTAAATTTATCGAGTCACCATGGACGCGTATATTTTAAATAACTTGTCTATTTTAGAAGAAACGTGAATGTTGGTGATAAAACTGGTTTCTGGGATTAATAGGTATTGTCGTTTGTTGCAGATCTGCCACTGATAACGGATCCAGTATCAACAAAATCGACGACGGCGGCAAAGCGATCGGTACCGACGGACGCGCCGATGCTGTATTATATCTTCGATGCACATAGCACACTGAACAAGCACCAGCATCATCACGATCATCGGTGGGGTCCTCATTTCGAGGGCGAGGGCAAGAATATGACCGTGCAGGCTGGTGGCAGCGCCATGCTTGACTGCAGAATATCCCTGCTCCAAGACAAAACCGTGAGTCTCTCTTTCCATATTCGTACATTTTACACGCCCTATATATTAGGTACGTTCTCCGGATCGAGCATACAAAATTTCAAATTTCCACCTGACACGCGAAGGGATTTCGAGAAACGAATGTTAACACGATCTTGCTCGAGCATAGTGACAGATATATTTTCCACTTTAGCATCCTTTGTGATCTTTGGGCAACGATTACAAACAGATTTGGATTAAATATTACTAAAATTAATTGTTACTGAAAATATAAAACATTTCCCACAATTTCATCCTCGACAAATCAAAATCACTTTAACTGTGAATCCATTCCTCGTACGAACGTAGACAATTTGAGCAAGTAAGATAAATTCAAATACAATATTTTTTCGTCCAATACATAGGATTTATTTAATTAAGTTATCGTTATTATAATTTACTTTTTATTATATATAGTGGTTAAAAATATTTAATAAAAAATAAGTTTTCACACTTCGATGTAACGTATACCATAAAGCAACCAAGAAGAAGAAAATGGGTCGAAAATAACAATCGACTAACGATAGAAAATAAGGAATTACCAAGGAATAAGCAAAATTAAGTTTTTCGAGCACCGAAAATAATTACCCACTTAGTACCATGAAAACAGTCGTCGATGATTGCCTCGATCGTCGTTTATTGGGACTTCCACTTGTTGTTGCGTGACCCAACCAGTACATTAAACTTATATGGCGTCTTTTATGAATGACCTCGGAGAATGGCCACGCGTGTGCAGTTGCCCCCAGCGAATAAACTGTGACCGATAAATTCGTGTGCTCGAAAAGCTTGATATTATGATCTTTTCAGGGAAATATTACTCGGACGGTCACGGAGCAACGAAAACGTCGACCGAACTGCGCGGAAACTCGTCCAGCAGGAGTAGCTATATTCTGAAAGCGTTGCACTTCGCTGAATCCCGGTCGCGCTAGCCTCAGCGTAATGTTAAGCTATTAATGTCGTTACTGTTGCTATTACTACTAACGACGGTGTCGACTAACCCGATTATCCATGCACGATTATCTTGAAAACGCATAACTAGGCTAAAGACAACATTTATTGCACTGATATTGTTTACGCGCGTGGGTGAGGAAACATCTGATAACGTGTTTACGATCCGTGAACGGGTCCGTAATTGGCGGACAATGAGCCCTCAACGTCCACGAACGAGACCCCGTGCACGCGCCAATCTTGCAAAGCGTTTCAATAATTTCGCTAATTTATTATTCCCGTGTCGCTATGCGCGCGGGAAATTTTTTTAAATTTCGTCGAAAATTCATTACGACGGTAATCGCGATCGATAGCGATCGCGCGGTACAACAATAACCGTCCATACGCGCCAATCTCTGTTGGCTAGATAATAGTGGGTTAGATATCTGTATCGAAGATGTACGATATCGTGTACATTTAATGGGAATCCTGGGAAACGCCATCCAATTCCAGTTACGTGGATAAACTGCGGATTTCAGAATCCTGTTTATCCTTGTACCGATCGATCGTTCGATTCACCGTGAATTTGGACATAACGAGCAAACAGACTACACGCTCTGGCGTGCAACGGCGTATTAGAATCTCTGCCATTTTCGGTGCATGATAACGCGGTTTAACGGCGCTTCGAAAAAAATCCCTGCATTGTGCAACCTTCCGTGCCGACGATTACGTTAAAATACGATTTTTCCTTTAAATGGAACACATATTTATATCTTTGAATCGATCAAAGACAGGAATTGCTAACAAATAATATTTACGAGTTCTGTAACTTTAAGTATGGTACCCGTAAAATTGATACTGGGTGATCTGTAGATGAGAACCTTTTGCAAAAGTTACAAACAGATACCTAAAAGTAAATTAATAAACGAATTTTTGGTCTACGAATGGATAGAACGATGACGAAAAGCGTTTAAACTTAAGAAAACTTGAATTACTTATTTGTACACCTAATATACAGTACTGATTCTTAAAATGAACACGTGATTCGATAGTTGAACCTTTCTATCCCTCCCAACTTGAGGGATCCCCTTTAGACCCGAGTGAAGCGTACAATACAATACTTCGTGACAATGTTCATTTTAAGAATCGTTAATTTCGTTTGTACGGTCCTTGGTCTAGCGTTTCTTGCGCCATCAGAAAGTTGTCCAGTTGGAAGTGGTGTTGAAATCACTTATTTGTACACCTAATATACAAGTAATGATCCCCGAGACGTGATTCATAAACTGAACACCTCAAATTCCCCTCAGAACCCAACAAAGCGTGAAAAACTTTAAAAGGAGCGATGTTCACTTTAAGAATCATTACCTTCGTTCGTACGGCCCTTGGTCTAGCGTTTCTTGCGCCATCAGAAAGTTGTCCAGTTGGAAGTGGTGTTGAAATCACTTATTTGTACACCTAGTATACAAGTAATGATCCCCGAGACGTGATTCGTAAATTGAACACCTTAAATCCGTCCCAAATTGAGGAATTCCCCTCGGAGCTCGACGAAGCGTGAAAAACTTTGTGAGAAGCGATGTTCATTTTAAGAATCATTACCTTCGTTTATGTGATCCCAGGTCTAGCGTTACCTCGTGTGCATCGTTTGGAGTCCTTGGTGTTTCCAGCTGAGAAAATTGCCCGTTTAAAAGCGGTGTTGAGTACATGGAGTAAGTGTGGAACAAACAAAAATGACGCGATCCGTTTGTTGACAGGTGTCCTGGGTACGAAGACAGGATAATGGAGAGAAGGTAAACCTGCTGACGGTGGGCCAACTAACATATATAGGGGATCCACGGTATACAGTACAGTTCCAGTACCCGGACAACTGGCGTCTACAAATTAAACCGGTGAACAGCAGCGACGAGGGCCAGTACGAGTGCCAGGTCAGCACTCATCCGCCCAAACATATTCACGTAAATCTCCACATCAACGGTGAGTACCACAGCACTCCGAGCAAGTTACTTTTATGGGATTGTCCGTATCATAAAAGGTAAATGTTGTATCACGAACACCTGAACGAGAGAATTGCGCTGGTGGCGTGGTGTATGTTGACGTTTGACGCTACGTTACGTTAATTTTTTCTCCCTCTTTCCCCCCCCCCCCCCCCCCCCCCAACCATATTGCTCTTTCGACCATCGTTTGTCTCTTTTACGTTCAATGCGTGCACCGTCGTAACGATCCATGGAGGCATACAGGGTGTCTAGGCTAAATTGGATCGCCCAAATGTCTGCCGTATTTGTTCATACGCGAAGAAACGAAATTACGAGGCCAACGTTAATTTTTTAAATCATTCTGTTTTTTACGAGATTTCAAGTCGGTATTTCTTTTATGAAAACCTACATTACGCTGCTCCTAAAATTTACGAGACATATACGCCCTTTTTTAGAGAATTATTTATACAGGGTGTTCGGCCACCCCTAGGAAAAATTTTAATGAGGGATTCTAGAGGCCAAAATAAGACGAAAATCAAGAATACTAATTTGTTGATGAAGGCTTCATTAAACAGTTATTAACGTTTAAAGTTCCGATCGTACTGAATTTTTTTCTCGAAAATGCGCAAGATTTCGGGAGTATGTCTATTCATCAAAAATGATTGTAATTGACCTCCGCAACCGACAGTAATTTTTCCAAAACGATTTGAAATTTTTTATCCCGTCGAAAAATTTCACACATTCTCGAATTTTTTTCTAGAAAGTGGGTAGGATTTCGGGGGTATGTGTATTCACCAAAAATGATTGTAATTGAACCCAGCAACTGAAAATAATTTTTTTAAAACGATTTGAAATTTTTTAATTTCGCCGAAAAATTTATGCACCTACCCCCTGTCGATTTTTCTTAAAAATTCGTTTTCGATTTTTAATAATTTTGTTTGACGCCCTACAGAAAAGTTGTCTAATACTTTTTTGTAGGTACCCATGAGCTCTACTTTAGAAAAAAGTTTCATTGAAATATATTCACAATTGTAGGAGTTATGGCTGCTTGAAAATTGAACCATTTTTATGGGGTTTTTCCCATTTTACGGAGTCAAGGACCAACTTTTCGAATATTTTTGCGATTTGTACATATTCTTCGTCAAAATACGCGTAGTTTGCTTTTTTAAACATTAAAATCGTCCAATCCGTTCAAAAGTTATGACGTTTTAAAGATTCGCATGAAAATTCGGGCAGACATTTCTGGCCAGAAATTATATTGTCGGTAAGGAATTTTTTTCTCGAAACTGAGTAGGATTTCGGGGGTATGTGTATTCACCAAAAATGATTGTAATTGAACCCAGCAACTGAAAATAATTTTTTTAAAACGATTCGACACTTTTCATTTTCACCGAAAAATTTAGGCACCTACCCCCTGTCGATTTTTCTTAAAAATTCCTTTTTCATTTTTAGTAATTCTGTTTGACGCCCTACAGAAAAGTTGTCTAATACTTTTTTGTAGGTACCCATGAGCTCTACTTCAGAAAAAAGTTTCATTGAAATATATTCACAATTGTAGGAGTTACGGCTGTTTGAAAATTGGACCATTTTTATGGGGTTTTTCTCATTTTGCAAGGTCAAGGACCAACTTTTCGAATATTTTTACGATTTGCACATATTCTTCGTCAAAATACGCGTAGTTTGCTTTTTTAAACATTAAAATCGTCCAATCCGTACAGAAGTTATGACGTTTTAAAGATTCGCATGAAAATTCGGGCAGACATTTCTGGCGAGAAATTATATTTTCGGTAAGGAATTTTTTTCTCGAAACTGAGTAAGATTTCGGAGATATGTCTGTTGACCAAAAATGCTTGCAATTGACCCCTGCAACTAAAAATAATTTTTCCAAAACGATTCGAAAGTCTTTTTTTTCACCCAAAATTTTCAGCACTTACTCGAATTTTTTTCTCGAAAGTGGATAGGATTTCGGGGGTATGTCTATTCACCAAAAATGATTGTAATGGACCCCCGCAACCGAAAATAATTTTTCCAGAACGATTTGAAATTTTTGAATTTAATTGTTAATAACTTTTTAACAAAGCCTTCATCAACAAATTGGTATTCTTGATTTTCGTCTTATTTTGGCCTCTAGAATCCTCTATTAAAATTTTTCCCAAGGGTGGCGGAACACCCTGTATATATTTTTGTTTACTTTTATAGTGCAAGAAAAAACAAATACAATAATTTTAATAATTACACCAAACGGGAGGATTAAATTAGACGTGTGAAAATATTTCACTGAGTTTTTACCAGAATTGTCTACATATTCATAAGACCTACAAAGTCGATTGTGGATATTTATAGTCACAAGTGTCTCGAAATTCAAAATAAATAATATACATAAACTAAATTGTTGTACCCAAATTAGTTTACAATGATATATTTCGAATGAAAAAATAATCTATTTAAATTCATTTCCAATGCACGTGAAATATCTTCGAATGGATCCAAAATAGATTAATCCAAATAAAAAATATTTTTATGAGATTCTTCGTGTGTTCCGCGTAATCGAACGACTCAAGCTTCCAATACATATCGTTACACGTAAACGTAATATATGCGGTCGAAGGTATACGTCAAATTTTATGCACAGTTCCTTTTGGAAGCCCGCATAAAATGGAAATTTTATTATGGGTCAATATGACCCTGCGTTCGAGGGTGAACATAATTCTAACGAACCCATTAGCCTGAAACAGAAACACCCTGAACGGAAGTTTATACGCGCAGTTCGCCCATAGTCATCTTTATGCCTCACATCCATTTTCATCCACGCTCCCTCCCCCTCTCCCACCATCCCTCTATCCTCTATCTCGCGCCATATTTGCTCGGAATCACTCATTTATTCTGTCAACTTCGTTAACCGTGTTTGCAAGTCTGCTCACGCAGCCACCGATGCGACTCAATTTATTTTCGTTCGCATATTAACGACCGATCGCCGTCGACAATTTTCCTGGAGGTCCCAGGCCGACGAAAATACCCGATCGGGAGTTTCCATCCCCTTTTTTGCGCGAAAGTACGCGAGCTGTGTTCCCGATGAGACGCGTTCCGCGAAACCTAGCAGAAAAGGGGGAGAACGGTTTCGCTGGTCCCTGGTAAACCATAACACGATGCAGAGTAAATTGAGGCGGAATAAACGGTCGCGACGGAATTACTTAGAACGGAGGGCAAAGGGAAACTACGAAACAATTTCGGTAGTCGGAGTCGAGCCAACAAAGCGATCAACTTCGTTCCCGGAATGTGTCTTATTCCTTAACGTGGTATTTTGATTTAGATGGTTGAAACATTCACTTTTTTTCTGTTCCCATTCTCACGAAGCATATTTTACAGTATCCTTTTAACGTTGTTTAAATAAGAAACTGACGTTTGTGGATCCAACAATACGGGCAGCCATCTTGTTTCGCAGTTAAGACTGGGAAATCCTTGACCAGTACTACTGCAAAGTTGTATTATATTCTCTGAAGGAAAACACGTATTCCTAGTTCTACCATATACAAGCACGCGAGATTGTTTATATTGTATTACTGGTACAGGAAATCCTGAATAAGCTTCTGGAAGTTGTAAACCTGTTTCAACTTCGATGCACCTGACCGTGTAAACGCGTACTATAAGCAGAAGTTACACGTAGAAGTTGCGTAAACATAATCAGCGTGCACTGTAGAAAATCTGTGATCCCTTGAAAAAATTGTTATCGCCAGGAACGAACGAGAAAGGAAGAATTTGAGACCTTGGTAGCTAAGATTATTATAAAACGAATTGTATAAAGATTTATTAAACGTGGGTAGTTCACCAGTTATGAATTCTAATAAATTACAATTCTTGCGAACTCTAGAATGGAAAACGAAAGACTGGAAGTTCAAAGTCGTTTAAGGTAATGGACTTATTAACCAAAGTTCCAACCAAGTGATTAAACCATAATGTATACCCCACGAAAATAATGGCCGACTTCCTTCGTTGTTTATTTGCGTCGAATTTCGCGCGTCCCTAAGGGCCAGTTACGAGTAATTTAAACAATTAAAATAGCCGAAGATACTACACGAATAGCCGTGACGGGAAACATTGTATTTCATTGCCGCAGCCAGCGGAGGAATTCCAAATCCCAGGAGTTGATTCTGAGAAACTTGCGAGAACATCTTGGCTGCACTCAAGTTTCCGAATGGAACTAATCGCTGAATTAAGAATTTTCCTAATATACGTTTCTAAAAATAAATAATATTTCGTGGTGCACCGTCTCATCGGTCGATTGAACGCTAGAACTACCGAGAACTATAGTGTGTTTATTTTTACCAAAGAAATTGAAAGGATAGATGCGCGAAAGAACGTACAATGCAATGGAAATAAGTGTTTATTAATTCTCTTATAGAAAATTATGGAAAACTTTCATAAATTCAGTCGGGTAAATTTTCTAGAATTTTTATTAGAAATTACGAATGGGTCATTTTGACTGCTTTGGTAGTTCTTGTGTTAAAAAACTGTTGGAAGCCTATTTTCGAAACTAAGTGCTTTTGATTTACGGAGAGAAAATTTTTAGGTTTGAATCTATAAGGAAGAAAAGTATCGTAATCGAGAACAATTACGGTAAAAGATGTTTTAAAATCTATTTATAATGTACGATGAAAACTGCAGATCCAAGTATAACGATAGATCCATGTATAACGATGTTATCTCTTGTAATTTCTTTAATAGATATTCGTTATTGATAAAAGTTCTAAGAATTATATTCTTAGATAGAATTTAATCTTATGTGGAAACGTCAAATAAACAATTTCTTTATAGCTCCAATTTAAATTAATTGAAGTCTCATGCGCACTCGTTCGAATTAATAACGTGCATCACAAATGTTTTAATTAATATGTTTCATAAAGTCAGTCGAGTAAACAAGTTTTATTAGATATCATGAATGGTTCGTTTCGACTGCTTTTGGTAGTTCTAGCGTGAAAAAACTATTGGAAGCCTATTTTCGAGACTAAGTGCTTTTGATTTACAGAGAGATCGAATTCTCTACGGTCGACAACGACCGTAAATCTTGAAGCGAAAGAAATCGCAATCCGTTTTGGCGCGAACGAAGCACGCAAGCTTCTGTCCCGATGCAAATTACAGGGAAACGCAGCGTAAGGCTCCACGGGCTAAGATTTTCTCTCGATGACGCCGAGGGAATCGTTTAAATTGGACAACGAGAGGGATGGGATAAAGGGCGAATGCGAACGTTGCAACGCCAGAACAGGAAAACAAGGAGAAACTGGGGAAAGTAGCACTCAGGTATTCAGCGTGAGATCGAGGAAATTGGCTACGTTCCTGGGTACTTTTGTGAACTACGGTGACGCGAGTCTCGCATTGGGAATCCGTCTGGGCGTAACGGCGAAATGAAGCTACCACGGCAGAAACTGTAGAAACAAGTTGATTTCGTCCTTCATAACGCGCGATTTATCAAAAATTTTCAACCCTTTCTAATAGGACAACTCAGATGATTAGGCAGAGTGATCGTCCATAAATGTCTCTCCTTTTTCTCTAACGCGAGGGAAATATTTAAGTCATCTAGAAGGTGCAAATTGTTTCTTTTATATTCCGTGATCGCTCCGAGTTACGATGGTCAACTTAGTTTTTTTAAATGTATACATTTCTTTTAGATATTTGGTTGATAAAGGTCATTTGCAATCAAAGTGGTATAATCTGTAGAATAATTAAATACTCCAAAATGTAACTAATAAAACGATGGATCAAAATCTCTCTCAGATGAATTTTTATCCATGGAACCCATTAAAGATACCTATTCGGGGAAGTGAAAACTGTAAACTTAAAATAGGAAATACCCAAGACATTTTTAAGTAGATAAATATTGTCTAGTTAAATTTTGTGCATCGTGTTTCGTTGGTTAGTTCGGTCCTTAATATTTTCTGAAGCCTATAAATTAAATGATAAATCAGAATTTGCTAATATATTTTAATGGACGATCAATGAATAGTCAGATATCCATGTCTAAATTATATTCGACATTTGAACGTTGAAATATTCAAACATATAAACATTGTCTAATTAAATTTTGTGCATCGTGTTTCGTTGATTAGTTTGGTCCTTAATATTTTCTGAAACCTATAAATTAAATGATAAATCAGAATTTGCTAATATATTTTAATGAACGATCAATGAATAGTCAGATATCCATGTCTAAATTATATTCGACATTTGAACGTTGAAATATTCAAACATATAAACATTGTCTAATTAAATTTTGTGCATCGTGTTTCGTTGTTTAGTTTGGTCCTTAATATTTTCTGAAACCTATAAATTAAATGATAAATCAGAATTTGCTAATATATTTTAATGGACGATCAATGAATAGTCAGATATCAATATTTAAATTATATTCGACATTTGAACGTTGAAATCTTCAAACATATAAACATTGTCTAATTAAATTTTGTGCATCGTGTTTCGTTGTTTAGTTTGGTCCTTAATATTTTCTGAAGCCTATAAATTAAATGATAAATCAGAATTTGCTAATATATTTTAATGGACGATCAATGAATAGTCAGATATCCATGTCTAAATTATATTCGACATTTGAACGTTGAAATATTCAAACATATAAACATTGTTTAATTAAATTTTGTGCATCGTGTTTCGTTGGTTAGTTCGGTCCTTAATATTTTCTGAAACCTATAAATTAAATGAAAAATCTGAAGTTGCTAATATATCTTAATGGACGATCAACGAATAGTCAGATATCCATGTCTAAATTATATTCGACATTTGAACGTTGAAATATTCAAACATGTAAACATTGTCTAATTAAATTTTGTGCATCGTGTTTTGTTGGTTAGTTCTGTCCTTAATATTTTCTGAAGTCTATAAATTAAATGAAAAATCTGAAGTTGCTAATATATCTTAATGGACGATTAACGAATATTCAAATATCCATGTCTAAATTATATTCGAGAAATATTTGATTGTTGGGAATATCCAAGAAACGATTCTACGCGAAGTCCTGGTAACTGGGTAAAGCATCTATCTTTAGCGAGGAAACAATAATTGCGCTGCTACAATGTTCGCTAGCAGATCGTCCTATATATCGTTTCCTGTTTCGCTGGGTTAACACCTTAGTTAGAAAATATCGGAAACCCGGCGCTGTGATAAAACACAAAAGTATCGATGGTGGAAAGCGGGCAACGAAAATAGATGGGAGGAAAAAGGGGTCCGTGGGAAATGGGAAAAACGGAGTCGAAGCGTTTCCGTTAGCGATCGGATAAATTGGGTACGTTGGGCGATTTTTTTGCGGGTAAGAATCGCTTAGAAGGATAATTGAAGGCGAAATGACATAGTCGGAATGGACGGAGAGTGGTGTGGCCTCTCGAGAAGAAGACCCAGGAAAAGCGGAAGATTTCATTTTGCTGGCTCGTGAAAGACGGTGGAATCGAGATACGTTGAGCCGCTCGCTGGAACAAAGGGGGATAGTGGGACAGTGGGCGGTTTGTGGGGGAGGGAGAGAGAGATATATAGCGAGGCAAAAGTGGTACTTAGAGGTAGACAAGAAAATGGACAGCGCGCTCGGAAAATGTAAAACTACGGGAGGAACTTCATAAATGAAAAAAAGGAGGGACGAAGTATAAGGAGCTCCGGGAAGGTAATAAAGGTGAAAAAAGGAAAACCGCGGAAGGAGGTCTCTCCTTGTTGACGTAACTTACGAAAATAAAGACGCGAAATATGACGAGAGGGGACCAGGCCGTAGCGATCCAAGCCCCAGCGGTGAAAGTTTCGACGACGACCGTGGAAGACAACTTCCGTGGACGAATGGAATCGCGTTTACGTTAATTTGCCGCACGCTATGCTCGCGTCGACTGGAGGATGGCTCCTCGAATTAGCGACTCCCGCTACTTAACGTAGTAACCTCTTTGTCCGTCGCTCGGCAAGTATACTTCACAGTCTGTCACGCGAGTCTTGACACATTTCAGAGTGCAGAAAAAACTTATTGCACAAGCAGAAGGGTGATTTCTGATTCGAAACTACACAAACACTCGGCGTAATTGTAGTACCTACAGTAGAGCCTTATTTTTCGATCGTTTTTTTGGAACGTCTTAAACGTGCTTATCGGCAATAATGAAATTCATAGACTTGTAGTTAAATAGTATTAGGATGAGAATATGTGTTAGTAAAACGAATGAGTCGTCAATTCTTTTATTTTAGGAGAGGAAATTTCGTGACTGACTGAGACTTTACGCATATCGTATAAATGAGGTAAAGATTCTGATAAGAAGATGAATTAAGCAATATACAAAATTGCAAGAATAATATACTGGTATATACCATTTTTAAAATAGTATAACTAAGATCCATCCTAACCTACAGTGGTCTCTCTCTAGTAGAGAGGGAGTAGAATATAGTTTGAAATCATAGACACAATTTCTGTAGAGATAATTCTTCCTCCCAAGGTGTCCCCCAAACTTTCGAAGCATAAACTTCGTTTAAACAAGCGATATCAAACAATTTCACTGATTTATTTTTGTAACTTTAGCTTCTAATAATAACAAGAACGTATTATTCCTCTATGTATCCAAAGTTTAAATCCCCCAATTTGATCACAGCCATTATTCTCCAATCCTTCCACACTAATCCATCGTTTGACAGGAAACTGACATCGACTTCGCCGGCGAAATTGTCAAGCTTGCGGATTTAAGAGATAAGAATAGAGTCTTTTTTCGCGATGATCCATACCTGACCAGTGACGGAGGATTACGATCTAATCTTACACTCTTTTCCAGATAAGTCCGTGTTAATTCTTCCGGTAACTTAACGATGATAATCGTACGCGATGTTAAAATAAAGTCTAATCGAAACGTTTTAAGGAAATAACCCGTCCACAGAGATTCTGATTGTTGTAACAAAGAAGTTCACGATCGATAAATGCATCGTGTGTTCTGAAAAAATTCATGCAACAGAGGAAACGTCGAGGAGGTCAAGAATTACGGAGAAAAGAGAACCGATAAGCATTGCAGCGGCCATGAATCAATGTCGTCGTGTTTAGACCGGATACGGGATTTGGCATAGAATATCGCAGGGTAATCTGGACTGAACCACAACGGGATATCGACGCTGGCGTAGAAAGAAGCGATCAGAGATGGACATTCTTTCCAGCAGACGTCGCGGGCAGAGACTAAAGAAACGAGGTGCAAACCAGAGGAAAGAATGGAAGTAAAAGATCGCTCGAGCGAATCCCGGGTACCGAAAAGACGCATTTCCAAGCGAGATAAAGTCGTTGCGACTTAAGTATGCAGCGCTCTCTGTCCTCGACTTCCACTTGTCGCCCGTCTTCTCGAGTCCCTTTTTCTTCCTCGAATTCTCCCACGTTCTTTATACCGCAGTTATCTCGTAGGTGAACTTACGAAACTGTCCGCCTCCGGAATGATATATTCGGTGCACGTCAAAATCGCTGGTGAAATATCGTTTCAGATTAGGTAAAGAGGGATCACGGAGTTTCTGCATCAAGGAAATTTCTCAACAAGAAACTCGTAATCCCTGCCTTTTGTTTAAACTGAACGTTTCGTGACTGTTTACAAGAGATTCTTCGCGAACGAGGATTGTTTCGAAAGCGCGGCGGAAGGAAATAACTTACGCCTCCCTTTTCTGCTCGATGTACTCCGGTGAATTGCATCCACGAATCTGGCTGGACGTTAAAATTTGTTAAATTTGTTTTTATTTTGGGAAAGAAGAGGTCCAACGAGCAATTATTAAATCATCGAAAGAGTAGAATATTTTTGGTAAAAAGTTTCATTTCGAAAATTTATCGGACCGTTTAAGCGTAACGCGACTAACGAATCTGTCGATTACTCATTATTCCCATCGAGTAGCATCGAATAAAATTCGTCGATATCAATTCTCTCGAACGGCGAAGTCTCGTATGAAAATATTTCGTTCCACATTTCTTTTTTATGTATATATCCGCATAGATTGCTAATTGGCAGTGTAAATTTACATCGTTACTCGCGTTTGAATACAACTTTCAAGTACTGGTTATCCGCTACCGAAACGTATATACGCAATGCAGAAAATCCTTGCACACAAGAGATGACGTCGCAAAGTTAAAAGCTGTAGTTCGCCAGAGGAAGTTTAATTAATTTCAACGTTCTACAAAGTCCTGTAAAGTGGAACGCCTTGCTTACCGCGACTGCAAAACTTATGCACTTTTATGTTTCGCCATAATCCATCAGAACTCGCGTTCGTCCATAATTTCGAGTAACGTTCCACGCGCGTTATTATTATTTCTCGCCATTTAATTCGTATCTACCAGCGTTTCTCAACTTACGATATTTTAAATCAATGTGTCAAAATAGTAAACCAGGTTCGAAAGGGTGTAATAAACGACTGTGTGTATATTTAATATTAAGGCAACGATTTCAGTCCATCAGCTTTTTAACATTGTTGTACCTTGCCTCTTTTCGTCGTTATGGTTATAATTTCTTTTTCTTCTCGAAGTCTGCATAAAATGGAAATTCTATCATTCGAGGGTTAGGTCTGAGTTATAATTTCTTTAATTTAGGTCTGAGTTATAATTTCTTCTCCAAGCCTTCATAAAATAGAAATTCTATCATTGCTCATTCGAGGGTTAGGTCCGAATTATAATTTCTTTAATTTAGGTCTAAGTTATAATTTCTTATAATTTCTTCTCAAAGTCTACATAAAATAGAAATTCGATCATTGCTCATTCGAGGGTTAGGTTTGAATTATAATTTCTGTTCCTTCTCAAAGGCTGCATAAAATGGAAATTCTGTCGTTGCTCATTCAAGGGTTAAATCACAAAATGCATATTCTGTAATCAGATTAAAATGCATTGTGCCCTAAAAGTCGTCCCAAGAGACTAATCCAAACATCGTGGTTCGACTGCCCCAAGGCACTCTGTCTCTCGTCCCTCGAAAAAGTCCCCAGGAAAGCAAGCTAACACGGTATAAAAGTAGTAGTCGTGTTCGACGTGATTCACAGTTACGAAAAAGACTTTGTACCGAGGTAATCCGACTGTAGCCAGTACTGGAGAACGAGGGTGGTGAGTTGACCTAAGCAGGAACGCGAAAGGCGTGGAACGAAAACTAAGAAGCGACACCGAGGAGGTATCCAACGATGCTTCGAAATTTCCCTGTTAAAGGGACAATTCTCTCGCAAAAACCGATTTCTCGATGACAGTATGTACACGCGCGTTTCTCCTGATTCCGAGAGGGATTAAAACGATAAAAAGTCGCGGAAGAACGCTCGGCGGAACGGAATGTGGAGAATCCTGTGTATTATCCAACGGGCGAAGTGAAAAGTTGCAGCAGAAGAACATTTTCCGGCGGGTATTCATGAGGTCGAATGCCACTGCAACGGGGCTTGCTCAGGCTGCTTCAAAAACTGGCGTCAGTTTTTGCGAACGGGCAAACATGCAGGTGTAATCGGTAGAAGAAACCGGTAATAAATTGAACCGAATTTGTTAAACTTATTTTTTTCTCCGTATATAAAATGAAATAAAATAAATATTGCGTACGAGACTATAAACGTGGTTTTGTGAGTGATAGAATTTACCACTATGGAACTAAAAAGATTAATTTTCAAATTGAGACTCGAGGAAAACAGAAAAATTGTCTTACGATGATCTGAAATCAAAATTTCAGTCTTGCGGAATATTATGCAGTTTTGATCTGACAGTGAACGCGTCAAAAAGGAAAATTGTATCGACGAGTGGTGTGTTCACGTAAATTTTAATGAATTAAAATAATTTTCAATTCGCCCTGCATTTTAATGGAACGCGTACACTTTTGGAGCAGCCTGTACACTCGAATATTTTTCTTCTTCATGGTTCTTTACAGCCAGCGAGCATGCATTTCTCTAAGGTAACCCGCTTCCAGAACTGGAATCGGTCCAAAGACTGAAGAAGGAAATTTTGAATCGAACCTCGGTTGTTAGACACACGTACGCACCACCGGAGATGCATCATCCATATTTATTGCCTCTACGAAGTGAAATGTTCGAAAACCAGTCGTAGATAGCGCTGCTAGGAAATTTCTCAGACGAGAATAGATATTTGATTCCTGTCCCGTTGTAATATTGTTCCGGCTTCGAATATACTTGCAGTCTGTTCAGAATTGCTTCGTACGTTTTATTCTAATAAACCTTAGTTTTAATGGCGAATCGACTCCATGCTTCTATCTATTACACTAAAACTCGACATCGAGTGTGATCGGTTTGGGATATAACTCCAGCGTATCGAGGCCTGTTGCCCATTTCTGCATATGGATTCCCGTGGGTCTCAAAATTGGGATACATATAATTAGCGCGAACCACCAGTGCAATACTAAAGTGGACGCTGGTTGCTGCAAAGCCTTTCTAAACCTGCACTGTCGCCGCCAGGATTAATTAACCGCAATTCACACGACAAACCGAAACTCCACTACGCGATATGGAGCGACCACTGTCGCTACGATGATCCAACCTCATCGGCCGGACCAGGAAACTAGAGACTAAACACCCTGTCACTCTAACAGTGGTCGACAAACTGTGACTCCCGAGCCACATGCATCTATTTAGCCCAATTATCGAGACCCGTGATCCGACGAAAACTCGAAAAGACCCAATAAAAACCCCGAAATTTATCACGGTATTAAATTACCTTTATCCGGCGTGTTCAGCATGCTTGGGATTTAATCGAAACTGTTTAGTTTAAGGATTACTTAATTTTAGACAGAACATAACATCGTACAACACGGTAGTTACATTCATAAAAAATAATATGTCGTGTGGAATTAAAAATTAGTAAGAAGTTTCTCTGAAAAGCAAAAGTAGATTTCAATGAGCAACAAAATTAATTCAATAATTATAGTGGATATGTTTATTCGAGGTATTAGAACGAGATCGTGTTGCAAAAGTTCCGTGTTATGAGGAAGTTGACAGTATAAACAAATTTCATTAGATTTATATATTTATATTTATACGTTAGGTTTCGTTTTAGTTTCTTTGAACTCGCGTAGTTTTGAAGCTAGTACTGTTTTATCAATAATTTAGCCATCGTTAGAAGCGGTAAAGCCTCCCCTTTAAAATGGCTTTTGGTTTTTGGCGATCCGACTTTCCGTTTTCGAGATATCGTAATTTATGTAAAAGATAATTTTTCTTAATTCGACTGTCTCACTGTCCGGCTCGTGTATAATAGCCTATTCACGCGTATTAAAAATACTAAAACTTTAGACGCGTACAGTTCCGAAACTACTAGTGCTTTATTAATTATTAAGCCGCTGTTAGCAGCGGCAAAGCCTCCCCTTTAAAATGGCTTTTGGTTTTTGGCGATCCGACTTTCCGTTTTCGAGATATCGTAATTTATGTAAAAGGGTATTTCTCTTAATTCGACTATCGCTGTCTTTGTCTGACGCGTCGCGCCGGACCTCTCTTTCTCGTACGTGACTCGTGACCGAGTGACCTAGTTATTACGAGTCACGTGCCGGTCAACGACCTTGACAAGGCCGTTGTAAACAAACGCTTCGGCCTCTTTATCTCCGAAACTAGCCACCGCATCGACGTGAAACTAAAATCGCTATATCTCCGGAACTAATAAAGCTATCGACTCGTACAAACGCTCATTTTAAAGGGCATTTCATCCTCTATCTAATGATCATATCAACTACTATAATTTATGCTGTCTTCCATGTTTATTTTGAAGTTTACATTGACGCTACATATCCAAAGAAGTTTCAGCAATTCCTATTGACTATACGACTGATATTCGATGTAGCTGATAGGTTTAGTGTTAAGTACGCACAAGTTTCATAAGTACTTATTCTTTGACAATAATATGTACACTCTAGAAGTTGTGCAACATAAATTTTATATTATTAAAACTATGAGTACTCATAGAATACCAATAGTCTTTGAATAAATATATAAAATTGTTTACTTTCCCCTATAAATGATAATTATATTGGAAAAGTGAGTGGGAGAAAAGTTTTGTCGTTTTGTATAACCAACGCAATAGTGTATGTGAATTTTGCAATAATTTTCGAGAAACGGAGCCAATTTTAAATTGTTTATTTCGTTCGTCACGTGTTTCTTTAAGTACGAAAGAGTGTATCGAAACAAATTCAATTACATGATAAGAATTACGAAAGAAACAGATCGAATTATTGGAACCCATCTATGTTTCACGTTTTCTTCGCCACGTTCTCACCTAGAAATCTAACATTTCATCCGCAGATCCCAGTGAGCTATTCATAAATATGTGATTCGCTGGTCGGCGATAAAACCAATAAGACCGTGAAACGCCGTGATTTATCGCATTATTCGGCATTATTAAACGGCGTCATTTGTATTCGTTTCGCAATCCCATAGTTCGTACGCGCGGAAAATCGTGAAACCCTCGGAAAATGTACTGAACTCGAACGACCGTTCCAGGCCCGCCACTTGGGATTTCATTCCGGTATTTCTGCATTCTTGAACCGCAAAGGTTGCATGATAAACTTGGCTCTGGAAATAGTCCAGAAGATGCCGGATAAAAGATCGCGTCTGGATTGCGCCTCAGTCTTTAGATGCACTTACGCGTAAACAACGACGTATTGTCAATATTTATTGCCTCTGTGAACTATTAGTCGTGGAGCTCGTCGCGATCTCATTCTGCCCCATATTTAGGTCGAATTGATCCTTGATAAAAGGATTACTCTTGTTTTCTATTCATTAATTTCTCCATTCTTCCGTACACCTTTGACTGCGTATTACATTGCATTATACTTACATTTGCCCTATTTTTACAGATATTGTGCGAGGTTAATAAAGTAGGTAATTAAACAATTTTAAGGTAAAAACAATGTATGTATTTTATACGGCGTACGAACTTCAAAAAAAATTGTTAAGGGGGTCAAAAACTAGCGTCGAACTTGCACCTATTACCTCTTTCGAAAACTTTTAAGAAAATTTAAAATTAAAGGAGCAGTGGCTCTACGAGCATTTTACATTGGAAACATGATTACGCTTCCGAAACTCTTATTAAAAATTCTGAGAGCACAACCGTGTCTTAAATACATTCAATAGGGTTCCACGAACTTCGGAGAAAAAGGCTATGGAAATAAAAATTTCGTCCACGCTGACCGTATCAAGAATTTTTATTAAGAAATTCGGTAACGTAACCATCCTCCCTCTACTTTAATTTATCGTCTTTTTATTTCTATTATTCCTTGTCGTTTTGCCGTAAAAATAAAACGATCGATTTTCGATAAAATTCCTTCTCGGTAAGTTATACTGTAAATTCTCTTTTAGTCTCTCGAGAGTCGTTGCAAAGAGTATCTTGACGATTGTAAAATTTTTTTGAAATATCAGGAAGGGACTTGTTTGAAATCTATCGTATTTGAACAAAATGTGACGGTGATTTCGGGACGTCCTGCGTAAGAAAGCGGACTTCCCAATCCCGCCAATTTAACTTTCGACGGAATTTACGGTCCACCTGATGTCTCGTAATCAAATTTCAGCGCCGTCCGTCCAAATAGTGGACGCCCTGGGTGAGCCCCTGAGGGACAAGTATTATGAGGCAGACAGCACCATCGAGCTATTATGCGTTGTGCGTCACATAGCGATGCAAGTGCAGTACAGCGTCGTCCAGTGGCTCCACGGCAACCGAGTTCTGAACTATGACACGACGAGAGGCGGTATCAGGTGACCTAAACGCTAAAATGTTACTAAACTTTCGTGCATTAACGCTTTGATGGACGCCAAGACTTTAGGTGCAATCTAAACAAAATTGTCATCCTACTTTCGATCCGAAATTTTCACATTCTATATTTTATAAATATTCAAGTATTGTGTCATTTTAATCGCTAACCAAATTTAACTCGAAAGCGAAAAAGAAAGAAAGAAATCGTTTAGTTTCATGGTTCTTTCAATTTTTCTGTACCATCAAAAATTGTTGATATGCTTGAAAATAAAGTTTATTTTCACGAGCAACGAAATATTATTATTTATATTAAATGTTGGTATCGCGATAAACTAATTTAAGCGACCGTCAGAGTGTTAATTATGACCTAACTTATTGTTCGACCAGCCTGTTCGATGAATATTTAAATTCTTAAAAACTGGATAATAATTGTTTATGGTTCTGGCACAAAGTTAGGTAGAACAAAAGCCAGTATAAGCTTAATGATCTTGGTAGGTGTTTTATTGCAAATAAGGGTAAGAGAAAATTAATTTTATCGTGAGTAGACCATTTCAAAATGGTGTCTTTAACGAACCAGGGTTCCTTTCATACTCTTTAATATCTCCAAGTGCGACAAAGAATATCAAATTAAGCGAACGTACAAGTAATTTCGATGTAAATTCAACCGGGCTCCGACGAATATTAAATAAGACCAAAGTTTCTCAATCGTTCGACATTCAAGATCGCGCGGTTACGAAATCTCGAACGTATTCTCTTCGATTAAGGAATCGAACTTCAAATTTGCTCTTCCTTGTGCATCGTTGAGTAAATCTGAACCATTCGAGAATTCGTTACCCCGAATTTCGCGTAATTTAAAATGCTCGCCATTCGTTCCTAGCACAAATTTTCAAGGCGGATATCTCTACAGTATACTTAATTAAGATGCTATCTCGATGCTACGAATATCAGAGCTATATTTGTTGAAATTTCTTAGAGAATTATTTGATAACAACATACAGGGTGTCGACCACAACTATATCAATTTCTTGATTGAGACTTCGTTAAAAAGTTATTAAAAAATTTCAAATCATTCTGAAAAAATTATTTTTGGTTGCAGCGGTCATTTACAATCATTTTTGGTGAATAGACATACCTCCGAAATCCTACCCACTTTCGAGAAAAAATTCGTGTAGGTGATGAAATTTTTCGACGAAAAAAACATTTTTCAAATCGTTCTAAAAAAAATATTTTCGGTTGCAGAGGACGATTACAATCATTTTTGGTCATTACACATATCCCCGAAATCCTACGCATTTACGAGAAAAAAATTCCTTATCGAAAATCTAATGTGAGGCCAGAAATGCTACCCTGAATTTTCAAGAGTATCTTAAAAATGTCATAACTCCTGAACGGATTGGACGATTTCAACGTTTAAAAAAGCATACTACGCGTATTTTGACGGAGAATATGTAGAAATTGCAAAAATATTGGAAAATTTGATCCTTGACCCCGCAAAATGAGAAAAACCCCATAAAAATGGTCCAATTTTCAAACAGCCACAACTCCCGCAATAGTGAATATATTTCAATGAAACTTTTTTCTGAAGTAGAGCTCATAGGTACCTATAAAAAAGTATTTAACAACTTTTCTATAGGACGTCAAACAAAATTACTAAAAATGAAAACCGAATTTTTCAGAATATTCGACAGGGGGTAGGTGCCTAAATTTCTCGGCGAAAAAAAAACATTTCGAATCGTTCTAAAAAAATTATTTCTATGTTTTGGGATCAAATACAATCACTTTTGGTGAATACACATACCCCCGAATTCCAACGCACTTTCGAGAAAAAAATTCAGGAAGGTTGAGAAATTTTTCAACAAAATTAAAAATTTCCAAATCGTTCTAAAAAAATTGTTTCTGGTTGCAGGGGTCAGTTACAATCATTTTTGGTGAATAGACATACCCCCGAAATTCTACGCACTTTCGAGAAAAAAATTCCTTATCGAAAATACAATGTCTGACCATACCATTGACATGTTTCCCTGAAATTTCAAGCGTATCTTTAAAACGTCGTAACTTCTGACCGGAATGGACGATTTTAATGTTTAAAAAAGCAAACTACGCGTATTTTAGTATAGAATATGTAGAAATTCTAAAAATATTCGAAAAGTTGGTCCTTAGCCTTGTAAAGTGAGAAAAACCGCATAAAAGTGGTCTAATTTTCAAAGGACCATAACTCCTACAATAATAGGTCTATTTCATTGAAATTTTTTTCTGGAGTAGAACTTATGAGTACCTACAAAAAAGTATTAGACAACTTTTCTGTAGGACGTCAAACAAATTTATTAAAAATCAAAGACGAATGTTTAAGAAAAATCCACAGGGGGTAGGTGCTGAAATTTTTCGGCGAAAAAAGAAATTTCAAATCATTTTGGAAAAATTGATTTTGGTTGCGTGGTTCAATTACAATCATTTTTGGTGAATACACATACCCCCCAAATCCTACACAATTTCGAGATTATATTCCTCGTTTTTTACTACACTCATACTGCGGTATAATAATATACATTTTGTGAAGAAGGTTAATTTTGATATCATGACTAATTTCAAATTCACAAATACTTATTTTTTGAGTGTTAATTATTAATTTAAAACAAAAACCCCAAAAAATGTTTGGAAATACAATATGAAATAGTCAAAAAATTGAAGTTCAATTTTCAAACGTGACTCACTGTCAGTGTCACATCGTGGTACGATTAAGGTTAAATTTTGATTTCGTTCATTTACTCCGATCGCTCGATAAATAATATTTAAAAAGTGCATACAATAAAACTAAACGAGATATACAATTTAAAAAATATGCAAATATGCATTTTAAATATGCTTATCACAAAACAAATTTCTGTCTAGGTCCCACAATGTAATCCAATTCCCATAAAAATACGTAACTGCACAAAGATCCGCGGTCTAGCCACAATACATGGTTTCCATATTGATTTTTAATCCCCCAAGTAGAACTAGAACCAATCTACTCCATTAATTTTGGCAACCGCCATTGGTTCCTCCGGCGATGTTCGGTCTGATCGACTCGTTTGTTCGTGGATACGACTGGTCGTAAATCATGCACGATACACCGAATGCAAAACGTCCGATCCCGGGCGCGTGTATAAGGCGGAAACGGGATCCGGTTACCCTCGGTACGCCCGGAAGTTATAATCCAATGTCAACAATTTGAGGTCTGCCTTTCCACGGGTTGATCTGCGTCGTGTAAACCGCTCGAGCAGCCTTGAAAACGCGAGGGTCGGTTTCGGAGTACGCCCACACACGGGATACCGACGGACCCGATCGACGTCGTCGTCGCGAGACACTCGGTCGCGTTGTCGGTGCCAGTGCACAAAGTTGGGCGACGGTAAATGGAATTAGTTTGCGTTGTGCACCGTCGTACATACCCGGCGCGTGTACACAAAGGCTTGGTCTACTCGTTTCCGGGCGCATTCTCGCCCCCGCGACCGCTTCGATGGCTCACGTGGCCCGTGGAAACCACAGACCCGTAAACACGACGCCGCAGGAAGCGTCGTTTTGCCGCTCGTTATTTTTCTCTCGCGATGTTACCAGTCCGAGGACGACTGAAATGTAAAGCGACGAGTTATTGTCGCCGCTCGGTGGGTTTTAATTAACCCTGTTGGAACGATGCTTCGTAACACGAGATATTGAGCGATCGTACTTCGAACAGGGGTGATTTTCGTTGTTAGACGACACAAAGGGGGTTGTTGACGCTTGGACGACAGGGATGCGTAAGAATACCTCTACTCGTCGGAAGATATTAATTTATTCGGTGTGTACACTCCACGACAGAAAGCACGCTAAGTGATTGTGATACTTTACGTAAATGTGGTTAAAAAATAGCGGTTTTTATATTGTACAGGGTGGTTCACTATGTATTTTACGTTTGTGTCGTTATTCCTACACGTGGCAAATAATATTTGAGATGAAGTTGAATGAATAGAATCAATTGCATCAAATAAATTACATTTTCGAATTTTTTTCTCGAAAATGGTTAGGATTTCGGGGGTATGTTTACTCACCAAAAATGATTGTATTTGACCACCACAGCTACAAATAGTTTTTAACATTTTTTTAATACTAAAATTAATACACGTTTCATTGGGATCGACCAATTAGTGCATTTAATACGCTACGAATGGGTATAGAGTTTACGTAAAAATTGAACAAACTGCTTTGTTCGGTTTTATTTGTTGTAATAAACTCATACAGAATTAACAAAGCTTTCGGAATCGGCGGGCTGGAGAATTTGATAATGGCGCATTAACGAATTCGACCTCGATTCATTGCTCGAAACGTGTTTCAAAAACGATATTGCTCTTTGCAAACATATTTCCTTCTTTTGTACCTTGCGCGCGAAATAACGTATCGAATCACTGAGAATTTAACGAGGCGCGATGCTCGTGAAACCGAAATTAATGGCAACCGCGTAAAACGCATACAGAAATCCGGAATAAACTAAATTAATTACGTTTTACAACGCGCTCGTTCCCCCTCTGAAACTACACGATGCAGGCTAATAAAACTGGCTTAAAATATAACATTTTTCGTCGCCACGATTTATCACATTTTCAATATTACGCTATGCAAAGAATCGATCTCAATTCATCAGCACGCTAGACTTAATTTGACGCAATCTTCGTGTAACAGAGAACATACTACTCGCGTAGATATAATAATTAATTTCTCGTTCGTTCCTTGCGTTCGGTTAAGAAATGTAATCCATCAACTGACCGCGGGTGTTCTACGACTGTTATTCACGACGCAAATGGAAAAATGGAGACATAGTAATCGCGTGTGCACTTCGAATCGTCGTATTCTGTGTTCGAGAAAAACTTCAGAAGTTGTAAACGCTGGAACTATCGATAATTATGGTGTGTTTAGTTTTACCAAAGAAATTGAAACGATAAATGAAGAAATTTATAGTGCAATGGGAAATGAATATTTTTTAAAATTCATTCCCTTTATATAAAACGAAATTTGCAAAGATCCAGTCGAGTAAATGTTTTACAATAAATATTGTAAATTACGAATAGGTCAGACCACTTCAATAGTTAGCTAGAACTATGGATAATTATGGTGTGTTTATTTGTACCAGTGAAGTTAAAACGATAAATATTTTAAGAAATCTATAATGCAATGGGAAATAAATATCTCTTAAAATAAAAATTTGCAAAAATACAGTCGAGTGAATTTTTTACAATATTTATTATAAACTAGAAATGACAACTTCGGTAGTTAATATTGCTACGCGATTCTGTATCGCAGATATCAAAATATTTCACGATTCGTAGCGTATTGATAAAGAAGTTTGCTTTAAAAGCGAAACTTTCGCTGATTCCTAATGACTATTGATTTTAAAGAGAAACAGGGAACGAAAGGGGACGCAACGAACGATGCACTTGGGTCGAAAGAAGGAAACCAGCGACCCTTCTGGCGATCAAATCTCGGGACGGTCGAATGAACTAATCGCTTAAACACGCTCGACGAATTACGGAGCGAAACAATGGCCGTCGTGATTAAATCATTCGTGTACGCCAGTTACGCGTTAACAGGGCAGCAATTCAATCCCGTTTATTATACATTCGCCTGGTACGCTCGCGAAGGCCATTTTTCACGGCATTAAAATTACAGAGTCTGCGTCGTGGACAAATTTACAGTCCCGTGGAATGTTAATCTCATTACCTGAGCAGTATGCATTCCGTTCCACGGGCTCGCGATGCAATTAGCAAGGTGGGGAAAGAACGTTCGAACGAAGGGAAAATGGCAACCGGCGAGAAAAAGCACCGTCTGCCGGTTCATTAACGCGATTCTGAAAGAAACCAGGCAAAGATCGAGGTTGCTTAACGCCGTGGATCAACGAGCAATCGTCCCAGAGCTGCAGCCAGGCGGAGATAACGAACGGACAAATTGCAGCCGTGGAAACTTTTTCAATTAAACGCCATCCCTCGCTCGTGCTCGCGCCGCGCGAAATAAACTGAAATAGGAGCTACGACGTTTCCCGTCAAATTTGAATAAAACACACGGTATGCCATTTTCTTTTTACACACCGTGTATTTGTTCCTCGTAAGTAATTCTTTCCAAGGACCGTCGAAGCCACGCGAGTATCGCAGTCACAACAACTTTTTACATTTTCGCAATTCACTCTCTTTTACGAGTCGGGGTTTACTAGAAATTTATTTTCTTCAGGGATATATTCTCCGTTGCGAGAGCGCCTGGAAGATGTATAGAAATAGGTGGTCGATCGAGTACTTGTGAGATAGATACAAGTCGGGCGTAGCCCTCTGGTGGCGAGCGAAGGAAGTCGCTACTTGTAAAACGAGTAGACTTTGATTATTTTTTGATAAAGAACTATGCAATCTTTTTTCTTCGAATTTTTCACACATGTTTATCGATATTTATAGAATATCTGCAAATTTTTATAGAGTAAAATAATTATAACTGACCGTTCTACATACCATATGAAATTTATGGTAAACGTAATTGTGGGAAGTCAATTTTGATAATTTTTTGACAACAAACTATGCAACTTTATTCGTTCGTATTTCTCACACATATTTACCGATATTTATACAATATCTACAAATTTTTTTATAGTAAAATAGTTGTAACTAGTCGTTCAACGTGCCATCTGAAATTTGTTATAAACGTAGCGATCGATGTTCTCCAACGATTCTTTTTACCGTTTCCTCCGTAACCAAAAACAGAAACCGAATGTCCGTTATAAATATCTGAAGAGCTCTCCCGATACGCGAAGATTTATAAACGCCTGGGTGCAATCGAGGGTGAAACGAGGATCAAAGGGCGGAGCGCTGTGAGTCGCGGAACGGAACCAGCAAAGAGAATAACTTCGTTGGCGAGATGTAATCCCGGCAATTAATAACAATAATGAATGGGAGACGAAAAAGCGGACGCGATCGTAGAGCAGTCGTTATTCCCGGATGAGCTCCCTTCATCTCTCGCCTTTTGCCTCCCGACGCCATGGAGCGCGATTCGAAAATGTTTCATAATTCCCCGCCGCTTTTTAAAACGGGTCGCGAACCGAATCGTCGGGGAAAAAACGAAAAAGGAATTGAAACGCTCGTCTCCGTCGCGCGTGTCCTCCGAATCAGCGCCGAATACTAAGGGAATATACGGTTAAAACCTCGATTTAACGGATTTCGAATTTCACCGACAGAATTCTACGGTCGTATGTCGGATTTATTCCCAAGTTATGCTTCGTTCTCTCGTCCCCCGTATTGCTTTAACAATGGATAATGCCCCAAAGACTGTGCTAACTCGATCCGTACTGAAAAGAATTTTGAAATTATGGTACAGAAGTTTTAACAAAATTCTCGCTAGTCGTTTACAGGATTTCGTATCGTTTTACGAATCAAATTCACCAATTTGCAAATCAAGCTTCTCTAGAAATTTATTCCCTCGTGTTATTGCAACGAAGATAAATACTCCATTTTTGAGTCATCCAGAAGATAAATTTTATTTGCAATAAACTAATGATCAATTCTTTATTAATAAATTAAATTTACTTTACAAAGTCGTCGATATTTTGTAAGAAAACTTGGTACTGATACGTATAATTTAAATAAATACAAGCTAAATTCTGAACAGTAGGAAATAAAAGGAAATGTAGGATCCAGTGTAGAAAAACGAGAAGTCTTACGTTTATATTAATACGACAGAAATTGAACGCGAGGGTAAGAGGATTTTTTTATTTTTAAACTTTAACGGTGGTACATCCTCTTAAGAGTTTAAGGGGACGAGGATAAAGCGACACGAGAATAAAAATCTGTTAGGCAATCTCGCAAAAAATGGCGTGCACTCTGTGCGTGTGCTTCCGGGGGAAAAAGGTCTATTCGAGAGTCCTGTTGGAAATTGAAGTTTCAACATCGCCGTACCGTGTGTTTCAGCGTGAAAACGGACCTAATGGAAGAGGGGGCCAATTCGACTCTCAGCATAGCGAGGGTGGGACCAGCTGACAGCGGAAACTACACGTGCCATCTCACCACCATGCCTGGTCAACCTGCCACAGTTCACGTGCATGTCCTGAACGGTGAGATTACTGAATATTTACTTCTAAATCTAAACAAATCTTCCAAAATTCTGCTTGTTTAGAAAAGGATAAAAATAGAACGAAAGCTCTTTGCGACCGTACTCTAAATGTAGAGCACGATTAATTGAAACACATTCCTGGAATATTCATTTAAAATCTTTATTATATCCAAATAAATCTAAACAAAACAAAATTCTGCTAGTTAAGGAAAGGATAGAAATAGGACGAAAGCTCTTTGTGACCGTACTCTAAATGTAGAGCACGATTAATTGAAACACAACCCTGGAATATTCATTTAAAATCTTTATTATATCCAAATAAATCTAAACAAAACAAAATTCTGCTAGTTAAGGAAAGAATAGAAATAGAACGAAAGCTCTTTGTGACCGTACTTTAAATGTAGAGCACGATTAATTGAAACACAACGCTGGAATATTCATTTATAATCTTTATTATATCCAAACAAATCTAAACAAACCAAAATTCTGTTTGTTGAGGAAAGAATAAAAGTAAAAATAGAACGAAGCTCTTTGGATGTGACCGTACTTAAAATGTAGAACACGATTAATTGAAACGTAACCCTAGAATATTAATTTAGAATCTTTATTATATCCAAACAAATCTAAACAAACCAAAATTCTCCTTGTTAAGGAAACAATAAAAGTAGAACGAAAGTTCTTTGTGACCGTACTCAAAATATAGAGCACAATTAATTGAAACGCCTAGAATATTAATTTATAATCTTTATTATATCTGTCAACGCCAGAATTTAATTTCGTTCCTATCAGAACATATCGGGCAAAAATTGAAAATCCAATTTCACGTGACGCTAAGAAAAATATGACTGATTCTCTCATCGATGTTAAAGCTTGTCGCCTAATTGGAGGCCATTTTTACCATTTTTGGACAAAACTGTAAAATAATTACATTTTCATTCCTGTAAAGCAACGAATAAAGATTATTTCGATGTTCGCTCTTATAGTCCCGTAACTTTCGAACAAAGTTTTTGCGAGCACACTTCGGGAGGAAAGTTTTCTTCGTTTCGAGATCCTTCGGTCATATTTCAAGGGCATTCGAGCCCAGGAGCATTCTAGACCTGTATAATGATCAAACTCGTCGAACTACAGCAAATAACGAAGAATGCAGACGGGAAACGTTGCATATTTCCGTTATTGAACGTATGCATTTATTTAAGCCGCGTCAGATTTAAATAATTTGACTCGGATCAAGAGCAGCAATAATTTAACTAACGAGCCACGGGTTGCCAACCCTTGCTCTAGATGCATCACGAGCGAAGCAGATTTAACCGAGTGCACTCTGTAACTCATATTTCAACAACGTTTACGGCATTGCGTCAGGTCAGTTGAGAATTTCGTTCCCGACTGCTTGATACACGTTATACTGTTTAACGATTTACCAGACGTCAGATATGCTCGCGAACTTTTCCAAACGTGGAATGTCCAATTATTGTCGTACATAAATTTTTTAACTCCAAACTGTACTTAAATAAACTGGTGACTCGTATCTTCTCAATTTCAAAAAATTTTCTTTTAACAATAACCAAATATATTGGATCCCACAATCGTGAAAATACATTTTTTTAGCTTCATAAATGCATGAATACAGTCGAACTAAATAATAATTTCATTATTATTGGAATAGGATCTAATGGAAGGTTATTTTTGAAAATGCATTAGATGCAACCAGTTCACATTGTTATTCGTTATTACTTCGTGTTTGCCTCTGGTATACATCTTTCTGCACTTTTATACGTTCTTTGCTTCATCGTTTCGTGCTGGAATTACCTCATTTTCCCCACATTTCTTCGTGAAATAGAGGATCTTGCTCTTCGTGCAACAAAGCTCTGCTATTTTGTTATATAAAATGTTTGTTGTAACGGTACGTATAATTTTTCAGACATTTCTAATTACGTGAAAGAATTGTTCCCAACGAAAATTAATTAGTACCCAGACGACTACAAGTTGGAATTTTAAAAAATTCACAAAAGAGTTTTTTTAGAGATGAAAACTGTTGGGATAGACGACCTTAATATAATATTAAGTATTTTATCTACCAATGTTTCTCTGTTTACGAATAAAATAATTTCCCATTTATTGGCCACAGATTTCTAAATCCGATGGGTATTTGGACAACTCGGTTTCAACCAGCTAAAACGCTATAAAAAATCACAGAGTACTACTAGTACATACTTGAGGAATAGGAAAGTTTATTTAGGACGTGATTTGATTTTCCTTAAGTACGATAATAGTCATCACGTATCGTTAGTTTCGACATCCTTTATGGCTTCCTTTATGCAGAGACTCACGATGTAGCGGCAACAGGACAAATTAAACTTAGGTCCTATTGACGTGTATGTTGCATCGCGAGGATGGTTAATAAGTCCCCTAGCTGCGCTCCGCAGCATCTCAAGTGCCAGTGCAACAACGTTTTAATTAAAAGTTTCGAATTCTTTTGTTTACCTCTGTTTAATCTAAAGTTTCACGCTAGACACAGTTTCGCCAAATTGGCGAAATGATTTTAAAAACTCGTTCGAGCGTAAAATAATAAGCGAATAGCTAGCGCGTACACCGTCGTCTGGCTGTTTCACTGAAAATGGCGTAATTCCGGACGAACAACTTTTTCAATACTTTTGATACTTCGTTCAAAAAGCCAACGAAGTTATGGACACGCCAAATTTGCTTGATGAATGATCGCGGGGAAGTTAATTAACTCTCGAGTGCCAGTATTTCGTAATTATCGAGGAAAGATTTTTAGTGGAAACAAGTTCCCTTTCATCGTTTATTCATTCATCTTCAATTATGTTTTAATATTTGTCGATTATAACTGTTACTCCGTAAGATTATTTTCGACAAAATAATTTTTATAATTATGACCTGTTAACAAATAAAAAAATGAATCGACTTTACTCGTTGAACGTTCGAAGTCTTGAACATTGAAATTTGAAGAAAGGATATGTTTTACTTTGCCACGAAAGTAGTAAACTTCTATAATTTCTTTCGAAATTATCTAATTTCAAGTCGATCGACCAAGTAATTTTAAAGGGAATAAATTTCTATGTCGGTCGAAACTTTTTGGCAATTATTTGATGAAATCTGTACAGAATTTTTGGTCAGAGTAATGTTAAACGGTCACGAGTAGCATGCGCTCGCAATCTTTATAACGCTGTCAGAATGAAAGTCACGTGGTTTCATTAAATATCGTGTAATATTTATGCATATTACGCTTAATTACAAGTGTGCGTGACGAAAGAAGTAAGCGTGGTATCAGGGAGCCTTTTATGACGTTGCTCTAAAATTATAATGATCTAAGGTGCAATGCACAACAAAACTGATAAAATAAATAAAACTTATCGCGACGAATAAAAACCGACTACGTGGATGCAAGATCTCGACAGACATTTCGGTGAAATGTTTATTGGTAACTTAATAAACCAAAAGTTAAATTCACCATCCCCAAAGACGCTCGTTTAATTTTCTAGGAACTCAACATTTAAATAAGAAAATAATTCTAATAAAGTAAATTTTGATCTTCTCACGAAAACGTAGTATTTTATCGATAAATCTTGAATATTCAATTAGCACGGGCGAACGAATTCCAACGTCGTCCTTTTCATTTTCCTCGCCTCATTTTACACTATTTCCTAACTATTATTTCCCACAAAAGAAGTCGGTTATAGCGGCGTCTCGAAATTCCGGATTCCATTCAATCCTACAATTCACATTTTTCATTGAACGAGAAAACGAACATGCTTCCATCGTTCCGTATTTGAGCTAAACACGAGCAAGGATTGAACGGCGAAAAAAAGTTTCCACGAACGCGTAGCTTGTTCCGTCTATTCTATTCGGTTCGAGTTCATTTCATAATGGCACTTCTAATGGCCAAAGCTTTCCTTTCAGAACGGAACTCCTCGAATTTTCATTTTATCATTCTCGAACGCGCGCCGATAATTCTCTTCGAAAGTTACGGAACGGAAAACGCTTAATTGATAGGACTTCGTGGAACCCGATACCGTCTAATTCCTGACAATAAAGCTAAATTGCGCGGCTGTGCAACAGTCTGGGACGCAGAAACAAATACAGAAAGTGTATACGTTCACACCCGCTCGTATTCGTTCACTATAATGGTGATTCACTTCACTGAATGGAAAAGAAAATTGTTTCCATTTCAAATAAGTTTCCATAATAGATCCACGTTTTTATGTATTGCGATATTTAAAGATTTGTGTTTGAATAAATTAAAAATAAAGACTAAGAAAGTTGTCAGTTGTTAGTTGTCGTGGCACGTTGGAAACTCTGGTTTTTGTCCCCAAAAACAGCTTTTTACTTTTCCTGAAAGCAAAAATACTCCTTCAATGGAAAATATACAGAGTGTTCGGCCACCGCTGGGAAAAATTTTAATGGGGGATTCTAGAGACCAAAATAAGAAGAAAATAAAGAATATCAATTTCTTGACTGAGGCTTCGTTAGTAAGTTAGTAAGTTATTAAAAAATTAAATTAAAAAATTTCAAATCGTTCTGAAAAAATTATTTTCAATTGCAGGGGTCAATTACAATCATTTTTGGTCATTATACATACCCCCGAAATCCTACGCACTTTCGAGAAAAGAATTCCTTACCGAAAAATATAATAATGTCTGACCATACATTGATATATTTCCCTGAAATTTTTCGACGAAAAAAAAATAATTTCAAATCGTTCTAGAAAAATTATTTTTGGTTACAGGGGTCTATTACAATCATTTTTGGTGAATAGACATACCCCCGAAATCTTGCGCATTTGCGAGAAAAAAATTCAGTACGGGCGGAAATTTAAACGTTAATAACTTTTTAACGAAGCCTCCATCAACAAATTAGTATTCTTGATTTTCGTCTTATTTTGGCCTCTACAATCTCTCATCAAAATTTTTCTCGGGGGTAGCCGAACAACCTGTATATTTTTAGACATCACAGTGTGATAACTTTAAAAGAAAAATAGATACTCTGTCTAAACTGTTCCAAAGTGAAAGGTAGAGAGAGGCAGGGATTTTCAAACATCAGATATGCGAAAAGACTGTATAAATATATTGTTAATAAATGTTGTTGAAAAAGAATAGGTTCTTGTACGATCACCGACGTTAAGCTACGTTGGTCGCAACCAGGCTGAGATGGGTGATCGCTTGGGGGACACCGCGTATTGTTGACAATTATTATTATTGTATGTTATTTATATTATACTTTTCTGTCGATTTTCTAATTGGGAATTATGACCCCTTAATATTTAAAAAAAAACTAGTTTGTAAATGAAACTTAAGATAGTGGTAATGAACAACATTTGGTGAAAATAAATAGAAAATAAAAATTTCTGTACACTTATAGTGAATCACCATTGTAGTGTACGAATACCAGCTACCATTCGTTTCCAAGGGTGCTAATAAACCAATGGTAATAAATAATGTTCGGTGAAAGTAAATGGAAAGAGAATTTATAAGAAACAAGTTTCTATCCATTTATAGTGAATCACCATTGTAGTGCACGAATACCAGTGTGTGTTTAACTATACTTGTAAACATTTGTTCGTAAATATAGTAGAGAATAGGAGAACACTTGGTCCCCATAGTACACAGGAGGGTTGATAAAATGAAAATATGATGGATGTAGCTAAACGAATAATAGGTGTATTTATCCATCGATGGCCCACCATACGTCTAAGGGTGGTAATAAACAACATTTGGTGAAAATAAATGGAAAGAGAATTCATGAGAAACAAGTTTCTATCCATTTATAGTGAATCACCATTGTAGTGTACGAATACCAGTGGATGTTTAACACTAGGTTTACGGACACTCGTTGCGCATATTTTTATTATAATTCGCTACGTTGACAGTTGCATTGAAATGCAGTTTTTTCTTTTAATTAGAGTATATATCCATATCGTTACATCAATTCAATTCAACATAAATTGCTAACAAATAATATTTATGAGTCCTATAACATTAAGTTTAGAATCTGAATGCGTCAAATTGACGCGTACCGTAAACCTAGTGTTAACTATACTTGTAAACATTTGTTCGTAAATATAGTAGAGAATAGGAGAACACTTGGTCCCCATAGTACACAGGAGGGTTGATAAAATGAAAATATGGTGGGTGTATCGACACTTCTGATAGTTGTGTATCCATCCAATGATTCCAAGAGCGTATAGTCGATGGTTTGCGGTGTTTGAGTGTACGTACCCGGTGTTTCAGGAGAAAGCTTAGCCGAGTTGCATCACGGAAGCGCGGAGACCGTCGTCGGGACGAGCGGCGGCGCCGTCGTCGGATCGTTGCTTCTCCTTCTGTCCGTTCTCCTCGGCTGGATACAACAACAGGTGCTCAGATGAAGGCCCGACGTCGTTCGTCGCGTCCCGGAAAGGCGCGAAACGAGCACGACGCCGGACACCGTCGTGACACGGACGCCGCGACACAATACGGACTTTTATATTATCGCTGAAGAATGGACGTGGCGGAGTGTGTGCGCGAACAAGGGAGCGAAAAAAGTAATGGACGAACGAGAAAAGGAGTCGAAAGGTTGGGGGATGTGTGTGGGAGAGTGGTGAAAGTGGAGGGAGGTTCGAAGCGTTGATGGAGAATGGGCTGCAAGCGGGACGGGGGAAGAGAGGTTGGCAGCATTGTTCACGGGCCGATTGAAGGTGACTCTTTCCACGTCGCTGCGCGGCAGTGTTTTCCTATTTCACCGGCAATTCTTCCTGTTCGAGTTCGGGCTGGCAAAGTGCGTCAACTTCGCATCTTTGTCCTTTCGGGTGTTTCCCTGGCACCGGGCGCCTCCCACGAAAGACGAGAACGTTTCTCGGAACACGAGCACGGAATCGACCCGCGTAACTGAAACGATTCCGGAGCGGTGTCTAGGTTCGAAGGGGTTGGTCGCGTTCTCGTTTCGTTCTAGGACGTTTCGTGGCACGGATCCGGGAATCCAGTTATGCGTGAACCAACGAGAAATCGCATAATTTCTGCCATCTATGGATTTTTAATATTTACGTGAGTATCTTTATTTGCAATGTTTAACTTGACTATGTACGAAAGTGGAACGAAATTAACAGTTTAATGGCTGAAGGTTTCGCGACAGTTTCAACTCTAATTGTTCCTCGATCAAATATTTTTAAATTTAACATTTTGGAAATATTCAAGTAGCTCTAATTTCGTCAGTTTTACTAAAGTATCTTAATACAGGGTGCTTGGCCACCTCTGTGAAAAATTTTGATAGGAGATTCTAGAAGCCAAAATAAGACGAAAATCAAGAACACCAATTTGTTGATTGACAAATTCTAAATCTTGCGCATTTTTGAGAAAAAATTCGAGTAGATGGACAATTGAAAAATTTCAAATCGTTCTGAAAAAATTATTTCTGACTGCAGGGATCAATTACAATCATTTTTGGTCATTACACATACCCCCGAAATCCTACGCATTTTCGAGAAAAATATTCTTTACCGAAAATGCAATGTCTGACCATACCATTGACATGTTTCCCTAGAATTTCATGCGTATCTTTAAAACGTCGTAACTTGTGAACGGATTGGACGATTTTAATTTTTCAAAGCGCAAACAACGCGTATTTTGATGAGGAATATGTAAAAATTCTAAAAATATTTGAAAAGTTGGTCCTTAACCCCGTAAAGTGAGAAAAACCCCATAAAAGTGGTCTAATTTTCAAACGACCATAATTCCTACAATAGTAGATGTATTTCATTGAAATTTTTTTCTGGAGTAGAACTCATGAGTACCTACAAAAAAGTATTAGACAACTTTTCTGTAGGACGTCAAACAAATTTATTAAAAATCAAAGACGAATGTTTAAGAAAAATCGACGGGGGTAAGTGCTTAAACTTTTCGGCGAAAATGAAAAGTTTCACATAATTCTGGAAAAATTATTTTTGGTTGCGTGGTTCAATTACAATCATTTTTGATGAGTACACATGCCCCCGAAATCCCACACAATTTCGAGAAAAAAATTCTTTACCGAAAATATAAAATTGAAAATATTCAAGTAGCTCTAATTTCGTCAATTTAATGGCTGAAAGTTAAGACCCCATATTTTTAAATTGAACATATTGGCACTATTCAAATAGCTCTAGTTTCGTCAGTTTTACTAAATTATCTTTATATATTATTTCTGAATTTATGAAACTCGAAGAACTACATCAGTTGCTTTCGAAGAATGTTCCAGGGAGCGACAGTTAGTGTTTGTAAGACAAAATTGCTCGACGTTGGCCACATTTTCCTCGCTGGTAGCAGCGTACAATATAAATAGCCGGGGGGCGAAGGATGCGAAGTCCACGTGCAGATTTCCCGCACGTCGCGTACATGTAAACACCTTCGAATCGCGTGTTCGGAGACTGCAGTACGCCTCGTATATTTCCTTGACGCATTCACTGCCGCTCCGACATTTTAACACCCGCCCTCTGGGAGCCCATTATCGGATACAAAACAACCTCCGTGTGAAAATAATATATCTCCGCGAGCCTCTGTTTGACGACGTCGCGACGAGAACGCGTCAAACACGCTCGTTTCGACTTTAGTTCCAGGCTGATGACTCGGTGGAACCCGGGTCGCGACTTTTCTTCGGAGACGAGCAGAATTTCCCTCAAAAAGATAATCAACTCGACACGATTTATTACGTTTCCACTTGCTCGTTTCGTAATTCTAATTTTTATCGAACAATGCAAAGTTGTTCGTCTTGTGTTCGGTGTTCGAAATTATAACGTGGATGGAAATTTTGCCCGTCTCTGCTTTCTCGCGAGGGCTGTTCAAATTTCAGGGCTGAACCACGTGGATCCATTGGAGCATGTACGACGAAACGGTGATTTTATCAATTCGAAATTTTACACAGGTACGAAATAGTAATTACAGGGTGTTTGAAAGAGGATTCCGGGGCATACGAGTCACTGAATTTGAATTTTTTCATTTAACTTAATGATTATTACTCTGCGAGTCTTGAACCCCCTTTTTAACATCCTGTACAGCATGGTGCAATAACTATTACCACCTTAATTATTTACAAAATTATAACAGCTGGAGTAATTATTGTATGGTGATAATATTCTTTTTAGCTCGTTTGCCCTTAACTCTGTACAGCTGCTATAATTTTTTTTAATAGAATTCAGGTGTTAATAGCTGTTTGGACCATCTTGTATATTAGTGCATAATTATACGGTGGTTTGATAGTAATAAATATTAGAAACGTATGAAGTGCCGTCGAGCCATTGCGTTTGAAAAGAATTCTACTAATCGAAATGTTATATTTAAATGCAAATTCTATTACCTGGATCATTATAATATGTACTTAACGTTCGAAATGGCTGTGTTGAAAATGATGAGTGACTGTACAAAACACATCAGGAATTCGAAAATTCCCTGACTGGCGTCTTCCTCTGTGATTAAATAATCTCATTTGCGGTCGGTTGTTTTTCCCAAGAAAAAAACTGATCTCTGAGAAAATTGTGAAAAGAACTTTTACATTCACGCGTCCCAGGAATATTGCTTGTCCTCGATTAATTCTATTTTATTAGCCGCGTTATATTATTGCAAACACCGTGTATTAATTTAATCCACCTACGATACCAGGCAAAATGGCCGTTAATGCGATTAATTTCATCCACAACTGCAAATGGAATAGTCGCTAGCAATACTAATTTCACCTACACACTAATTGCATTAATTTTATCCACAGTTACAAATTAAACGACCGCGAATAATTTGATTTGCAACAGCAAGCGAAACGAATCGTAAACAGAATTAATACTGGCCATTGTTTCTGATCTATCCGCTAGAAAATTACAATCTTTTTTTATGGAAAAAGAAAATCATCGAATTCGTTGAATTTTTTGCGACCGCAGGTGTAGAATAATTATATTCGAATTTCAAATTCTTTAGTCCTCGAATATCATGCAGTATCTTACTTTTCGAATAATCAAAATTAACGTGGTTCGAAATTGAATGAGAGTCGAACTTGAATCAGCCTCGCGAAAAAAAAAACAGCTGCAGATGAATATTCGATACGGACCACACGAGCGAGGCTCGAATTATCAGTATTATCTAGGTTTGTAAAGAGCCCACGTTAAAACGACGCGCGAGGGAAACCGGAAGTCATCGCCGAGCGCCTGAAGTCGATGACACCGACCGTTCGACCAAACGATATCACTCCATCGTCCAAACGCACGATTAGCGATGGCAGGTTAATTGTTATAAAGTTGTATTCTCGTAAAAACGGTAAAACAGTTGTATAAAGCAAACTCGACTCGATTGTCGGCGAATGTGGAGAAAGAAGCGTGTGGTATGTGCGTGGGTGTCGCCAGTCTTGTACTCGATGTTGTTCACTGAAACGGCGCTGTCTGCTTAAACCGTGACATCGACTACTTGGTTCGCGAATAATTGAATAAAAGATAAAAATTCAATTTTTCAATGAAAATTATTACGAAAATGGTTTAAGGACGAAGATTGTACACACTTTAGACTTAACACTAGAACTACAATTATGGTGTATTTATTTGTACCAAAGAGATTAAAACGAAATATATTTGAAGAAATATATGTTTATTCATTCTCTTATAAAAAACTAAATGTTCGAAACTGCAGTTGAGTAACTTTCTTACAATTTTTCTTAGAAATTACGAATCATTTTGGTAGTTCTAGTGTCAATTCGAACCTCTTTAATTTGAGTATATAAATACCAGAGGGGAGGAAAATTTTAAATTAAAATTTCTTCTTTTCGATTTAACTTCGTTGTTTAAATTCTTGTAATAGAAAAATCGAGGGAACCATGGACATTGTCGATGCTCGAAACGAATGATTGATTTAAGTACGAAGACGTCGCCCAACGAGGAAAGATATTCGCGAATCAAGGGGGAACTTGTAAATTAGTGAAAGTTGCGAATGAAATAATTAAGAGTTGCTGTTACGAAGGACTATGTATCAAGGAACGCGCAAGGATGTTAATGCGAAATGAGTTATCAACTGCCAACCTGATCCCGTGCTCATCGATTAAGTGACTCGCGGCCATGTTTTAAAGCGAAGTGACACGAATGCCACGCGTTTTACATAAAGTAACTTTTTCCGCCGACGTTCGTTAATCTAACAACTACTGAAACGTCTCTGTGTCGAGGCAGATCGCACAGTAATACGTGAATTCGACATAAACTCAAAGTTTTCTCCGATGACGAGATTATGAAATATACGATATTCGTTTTACAAGATTTTGTTTCTTCCTTTCGTGTCATTCTCTTTCCTTGTTCCTCCTTTAAGTCATTGCCACACATACAGTCAATTCGAATGATTTTTATACGAATTCCTTAAAATGGTCCACACTGCTAAAAAGATAAATCGTTTACAGGTTTTTGAAAATTTATCCTTTCACAGATTATATTCGTCTGTTTGCAAATAAAATTCACCCTTAAGGGTATTTTAACGCGAAGCGCGTTTTTCACACTTTCTCGAGGAACTTTTTGCAAATAAACTATAACACCTTTTGCAGTCAAGTTTACAAGGTTCAATGACATTTGAAAATTTTTGAAATTTTTTGAAACCTTAAAGCATAGAAAATCGATATAACGATCTGTAAAAACACTTGAAAGTATAGTTTGATATCCTCGTTTACCAAAACTTTTTTTATAATTGTTACCGCTATTTCTAATTTCAGTTTTAGATATTAACTGCGACGTGTAACTTATGGAGTTGACTCCGGGAAAACCATAACACAGGTAAGTGATATTTATTGAATCGCTGGTGAAAAGTGGCGAATTCATTTCGCGAACAGAAGCGCGATACTCGAAATTGAACGATAAAACAGTTTTTCGCGTGCTCTCGCCACCGTAAATGTTTGATTTTTTAAATACCCACGGATAACCAGCATTTTTCAAATATTCAAGGATACACGGAAACCACGGTGAATACCTCGACCACATTTCAAAATAAATTTCTCGTATATGAAACGTAAATAAATTGGACATAAATTTGCGACCGTAGATTGCACTTTGAAAATTCTAGCAAAATGTTTTATCTCTGAAAACCGTACAATTTGTTGATATTTTTCACACGTTTTTCGAAAATCCCGTGCAACCGCGAAAGAGAAGCGGACTAGAATTTCTATTAACTTTTTATAAATGCCCGCGAAAACGTGGCGTAAACATTATTTACTTATTAGACTAAAACGAATACTAGAGTGTGAACTTATTTTCAATCGCAATTTCTGGGGAACATTTTCTATTTATCTTTTGTGGCACGTCTTAAGAAGACGAATGTTTATTTATTAGACTGAAACGGATAACGGAGCGTAAACTTATTTTCAATCACAATTTCTGGGTTGTTCTATTTATTTTTCGACCGAGTGACGGGCGAATTACTTCGAATTTTGTTTCGCGCGGCACGAAATGAAATTTCCTGGGACGGAAACCACCGAATCGTTACTATTCCTTTTCCGGGCAAGTATCATGGAAGAAATCTTCGAGCCCGAATCCTTCTTCCGCAATCTGTACGGTCGTCGGTGCGCTCTCGGAATCGAAAGAAAAATATTTCGCGTTCCACGAACCGCCGGTACGTAGTCGCAGAGATACGTCGTCCTAAAGTTACTCGCACTCCAGACAAGATTGCCTCTTTCCCATCGGAAACGTCCACTTCTCCTGGTCGCCTGGACAAACTGACCGCGCGGCAACGAACGAGTACCACCGAAATCTAGGTGGCCGGAGATTGAAGTTCCACGAAGACACAATTCGCGTACAAACTACCTACGTGCCGTATTCACGGCTCCACTGTACATAAGGTAGTCCGAGGGTATGCACCGGGGAAGTTTCCCCAAGCTCCGACAGATTGGACGTGGGTTTCATCGATCTCCGTTCATTTTCCAGGATCTCTATTTATCCCACGACCGGACAAAGAACGTTACACAAACTGGATTCCAATCCTGACCACGCGGACTCTCGATTTTCGAACCTGCTGACTAACAGAGATATCAGCCAACGAGCTTGTAATATTTTACATTTTCGTTGGGAATTGTTATTTAAAGATGAGCAGGCAAGGGTTGATAAACTGACAGTTACTAACCGAAGTATAATTGATGGGAATGTTTATAAAGGAGTTGAGGATGTCTTAGGAGAAGATGTTATGGGAAACACATTTGTGATAGAAAAGCTTGGGTAATATTTTAAATTGCCCATTGTTTCAATAGAAATTGTGATCTAGGTATGAGGGATGAAGTTAGAAGATATCACTAACCAACCATGTATAGTTTATACATAGAACTGTTTGTAAAGGAACTAAGAATAGTTATTCTCAGAGGAAGGTGTTATACAACACAAATTTGTGATAGAAAAGCTTGAATAATATTTTAAATTGCCTATTATTTCAGTAGGAACTGTGATCTAGTGATGAGGGATAAACTTAGGGATGAACAGGTGAGGGTTAATAGACTGACTGTCACTAACCAACCATATATAGATCATAGAACTGTTTATAAAGAAAAAGGATAGTTATTTTCAGAGGAAGATGTTATAGAAAACAAATTTGTGATGGAACAGCTTAGATAATATTTTAAATTATCTATTATTATATTATATACAGGGTGTTCGGCCACCCCTGGGAAAAATTTTAATGAGAGATTCTAGAGGCCAAAATAAGACGAAAATCAAGAATACCAATTTGTTGATGAAGGCTTCGTTAAACAGTTATTAACGTTTAAAGTTCCGACCGTACTGAATTTTTTTCTCGAAAATGTGCAAGATTTCGGGGGTATGTCTATTGACCAAAAATGATTGTAATTGACGTCCCTAGCTAAACATAATTTTTTTAGAACGATTTGAAATATTTTAATTTCGTCGATAAATTTCACATTTTCTCGAATTTTTTTCTCAGAAGTAGGTAGGATTTCGAGGGTATGTCTATTCACCAAAAATTATTGTAATTGACCCCTGCAACCGAAAATAATTTTTCCAGAACGATTCAAAATTTTTTCTTTTCTCCGAAAAATTTCAGCAGCTACCCCCTGTCGATTTTTCTTAAAAATTCCTTTTTCATTTTTAGTAATTTTGTTTGACGTCCTATAGAAAAGTTGTTAAATACTTTTTTATAGGTACCTATGAGCTCTACTTCAGAAAAAAGTTTCATTGAAATATATTCACTATTGCGGGAGTTGTGGCTATTTGAAAATTAGACTATTTTTATGGGGTTTTTCACATTTTGCAGTGTCAAGGACCAACTTTTCGAATATTTTTGCAATTTATACATATTCTCCGTCAAAATACGCGTAGTTTGCTTTTTTAAACATTAAAATCGTCCAATCCGTTCAGAAGTTATGACGTTTTTAAGATACGCTTGAAAATTCAGGGTAGCATTTCTGGCCTCACATTAGATTTTCGATAAGGAATTTTTTTCTCGAAAATGCGTAGGATTTCGGGGGTATGTGTAATGACCAAAAATGCTTGCAATTGACCCCTGCAACTAAAAATTATTTTTCCAAGACGATTCGAAAGTCCTTTTTTTTCACTCAAAACTTTCAGCACTTACTCGAATTTTTTTCTCGAAAGTGGGTAGGATTTCGAAAGTATGTATATTCACCAAAAATGATTGTAATTGGCCCCCGCAACCGAAAATAATTTTTCCAAAACGATTTGAAATTTTTGAATTTAATTGTTAATAACTTTTTAACGAAGCCTCCATCAACAAATTGGTATTCTTGATTTTCGTCTCATTTTGGCCTCTAGAATCGTCTATTAAAATTTTTCCTAGGAGTGACCGAACACCCTGTATATTCAGTAGGAATTGTGTTTTAGCTATGAACATGACAAGTAATAAACTGACAGTCACTAACTAACTAAATATAGTTGATGGAGCTGTTTATAAATTGACTGAGAATATTTATTCTCAAAGGAAGATGTTAAGGGAAACTCATAGTAGACAAGCTTGAATAACATTTTAAATTGTCTATTGTTTCGTTAGAAATTGTAATCTAGCTATGAATATAATGAGAACCAATAAATTGACAGTTTCTAACCACCCAAGTATAGTTGATATAGCTGTTTATAAAGTGACTGAGAACATTTATTCCCAAAGCAAGATGTTAAGGGAAACTCCTAGTAGACAAATTGGGATAGTATTTTAAATTGTGATCTAACTATGAATATATTGAGAATTAATAAATTAGCAGTTACTAACCACCCAAATATAGTTGATATAACTCTTTAAAAAGTATCTAAGAATATTTATTCCCAGAAGGATACGTTGAGAGAAACAAATTTCTGATGACAAAAATTTCATGTAATAAATTGCTTGTTTCGTTAAAACTTGTATATAAATACCAGAACTGTTCGCAAAAAGTCTAAGAACATTTGTGAAAGAAAAACGTGGGTACGCGAATTTATTATTTAAGCTTTCGAGTAGTCGAACGTTAAAGAATGAAATGGAAAAGGTGATCTTGAACAATACGAACGAGGTGTTTAGATTATCGCTTAAAGTATCGGTGAATTTATCGTTGAGGAGGTACGTGGATCGATCGAGAGACATTTAAGCGATTTCAATTGGAGAATAGCCGCAGGCTATCACGGATCTAACTTTAGTCTTCGAATGATCGCGTGCCTGTCGATCTTTTCTGCCCGTTCGTCGAGTTCCACACAACGTAAAATCGATTGTGGACTGCTACCGCATGAATAGACAGGAGGGCTGATTAGACGGCCTCTTAAAGTAATTCCACGAAGAAGCTTGCCCTATCTGGGTCAGCTTCTTAAATCTTTCATCGAGGTAACGCTTCGGCGATGTCCATTTTTAATCACTCGATACTACCCATGGAAATGATATCGTAGAGTCTAAAATAGCCAGGATCGAATTAACCTATTCTTGAAAATTTTTGTCGATCCCGTTTCCGGTTTCGCGCTCTTCCAAATTTGACAATCTCGTGACATTCGCGTTTAACATGCAATCTGAACAGAGTGTCGTCTAGAAACCCTCGAATCTGCGCCTCGAAGATACGAAAATATAAATTCTCCAGCACTCGAGCATCGAATAGAAATTCAATTATTGTTGAGAATACTTTTCTATTAGATTACGTCGAGACCCAGAACTCTTGATTAAATATTTATTTAAATTATAACCGGAAGCTTCGCGAAATACACTGTATTTTTGAACATATTTAAATAGTTCTCCGCTTCTGCTGAAAAATTTATCTCGAAAATACATTTAGAAATGTTTTTTATCTCGATGAAAGTTTGCTGATCCCGCTTCGTCTCGCGATTACCTTGACATTTTCGTTATCGAAATTCTGCAATGAGAGTATCGAGACTTTCTTCGATATTAAATTTGAGGACCTATGATATGTTTGGGTAGATTTCGTCCCGACTGTTTCAAAGTTGCATAAAAGACCTCCCCGGTGAACTGTATCGTGAACGCATAGAATGCAGAAAACGACGAGGAAAACGACAACAGTCCTTGCGCAAAATGCTCGTTCGTTGCTAGACGCACGGAAGGAGAACGACACGAAACATTCTTCCCTCTATTCAGCTATGCTTTCAACGGATGCAACTCTTATCTCTATCCCGGGTTTATCTTCACGAGCAATATAACTGGATCGGTTCTCCCTCGCGGGTGAAATTTTAAGCGAGTCAGGTCTGGTAAAATTGAAACGGAACTCGGACAGGACGCAATTTATAAAAGCCCAGCAATTGCTAAGGAGCTAATAAGAGAGTTACGATTTATCTAGGGACCTGAAACTTCCCTTTCCTATTCCCTCTAATAAGAATTTTATTAAATTCGCTTATGTACAGATTTGAACCTAACAACGATCGCAATTACTTTTATTAAGATTTGCATTTCCTTTCCTAAAACGTGGCGCGTTTATTTTTGTCTCGAAACCGAATTATTCATTTAAAACAAAGATACCAAAGTATGTAGAAAATGGACGAATTACTTATTTGATTTTTTAGAGCCCAGAATAAATCTACAAAATTTTAATCAAATCAGAAGAAGCATAGTGAAAGATTGAATACAAGTATTTTTAATTTTGCAACGATCCAGTGTTTGAATCTGTTTTAAACAAACAGGAATTTCTCATAATTTCACTCCAGAACGGTTTTCAATCGACGGTGTTCGATTTTAAAAAAATTGGAAAGTGGAATCGAAAGTTATTTGTGTATCCTCTTAGCGCGAGAATCGTCAACGAAAAACTGTATTTTTAGGATCTTTCCTATTCTCATCGATAAATCATATTTATACGATTCGACTTACGCGTGAGTTTTGAGAACGAAGCGACTGCGTAAGTCGAGAACTCGCCGCGAATAAAAAGGGAACCGAGTACGGGGAGTCGTTTGAATATTTAGAGAGTAAAGTTTCGAAGAGACGGCGTGAAGGAAACTCGCGGAACTCGCGGTTCTCTCGCGAGCATCTCGACAGAGCTCCGCTATAATCTAATAAACAAACGCTAAGAATCTTCCACCGACGTGTTTTTCTATTCTTATTTCGTAACACTTAATTAAAAAAAAAAGAGAAAAACAGGAAATTTATGATCAAACTTTAAAGCGTCGTTATATTTCTAAACATTGAGAAATTCATAACTAGTTACATCCTCGCTGAACAAAATTCTATTTTTTTTTTGTAACGCTTAATAGAAGAGGAGAAAAGAAAATCTGTGAACTTTAAAGCGTTCTCGTACTTTTAAACGTTGCGAAATTTAATTGTTTTTATAATGGTTCGAGCCGTAACTGCACCTTTCATTCTTTTGAAAGCAGTCTGGACGTATTATTAAATAACTTGGACAATTTTTATCCTTTCGTATTTAAAAAATTTCTGTGTATTCTCGACAGAGGATTAAAAAAGTTAGCAGGATGCCCACCAGGAAAGGACGTATGGTTCTTTTGGTAAAAATTGTACAAAAATTTGTGTTTCAATTAGTATTTAAAATATGTATAGACTTAGTTTCACAGTGAACGTAGTTTCATTTCTCGTTTCAAAAAAAGTTGGAATAATTCGTTCTTAGGTCTCTTTGAAAAGAAGTCGCTTCGCGCGTTTGTCGAAAGTCTACCAGTACATGAAGGATATGCACGCGTGCATTCGCGAATATGCGATATGATGAAACCGTTTCCACGCGGATGTGGCCCACATGCAGAAAGCCAGACATTATATCGTGTCCGAGCCAATTTCGCTCGAACTCAGCGCGAAAACGTAGAGGGAATCGCCGTTATAAATCGTCGCGATTCCATTCAATGGTAGAAGATTCGCGCGTTTATTTTCATGAAACTTTATACAATTTTTATAGTTGTCGCAAGTAAGGGACTCGATGAACTCATGCAAAAACAAACCATTAAATACCAACTTTTTAGATACCAATGCAATTAAAATAGCCCAACAATTCTAAAACTTTTCTATAATACCTATGCTGACTATGTTTGCAATATTTACATGAAATAAGATCCTTTTAAAATTTATTGAAGCTCGCTAGAAGTGAGCGTTCAAAAACTATACAAATTAAAACTCGTTATATTTCTTCTATATGTAAAATTGAGAACAAATATTTTATTGATTTCCAATCACTGAAGTACATATTGGAAATAATTTTTCCTTCTCTTGTATAATTTTTACTCCTTTCTGTACTAAAGGGTTTCCCGTGAATAAACGAATAATAAAAATATATTTTCAAAACACTCTACCCGATACGTAATATAATTAATTGAAACATAATTGCAAACACGTTAACAGAAACAAAATTTTCTTAAATATTTATAATCAAACTGTATTTCTATATTATATATTATATATTGTTTATAATCACTGTTCTCTACCTCAAGCGTACAAATATCAGAATATTTTCTCTTTTACAGTAACGGATTTTTGCCCGTATTGTAAATAAATAAATAAATATTTACCTTCGTCGAGGTTCCGTTATGATTGTGTTTTAATGAATTTCATGCTAATGGTAAAATATTGATGAAGATGTAAATTCTAACCTTCCAAGCTTTTCAGTCACTACGTTCATGTAACCTGTGATATTTTCTGTTGTACTATTATAATATCGAGGGGAATACTCCAAACAAGCCCAGTGGAACGCGACCCGTAAACACAACAAAAGCACTTCCATTTTCCCCCGATCTGATGTTAAATTTGAATTTCGTAGTTAGAGGGTATCACGTGCACCGACTGTGATGAACTTCAACGAACTGCACACACCGAAGAGTTAAAGTGAAGTTTCTTAACGAGGGTAAAGCGTTCATGACTGCGCTTTCTGACACGAAGTTCATCGTATGTTACGTACGATTCCGCAATGCTTGTACGTCGTACATATAGATACGACGCAAACAGTGAATACGACCCAGGTCGTATCAAACTGCAAAAGTCATAATATAAAGTAGCTGTCGTAATTTCCAGAACTCTGAGATACCATAGTGATAAAATTGTCGGTTAATCCTCTAAGTATCCTCTCTCATCTTAGCTCGTTGCTTGCCTTGCAATGTCATTCTAATACTTAACAGTTTCATTAAATCCAGAAATTTAAAATTCATTTAAGTTGGTATTCGAAATGAATAATGTTTTTATATTGAAACACAAACGTTCGAATGTTGGTTTCGTGATGTTAAATTATTACATTTGAATCCAACAATTTTCATTATAACAAAGAAAAACAAAAAAATTAAATTAGAAGGTAATAAATCAATTTTTTAAAGAACATTAATGATATATAACACGATCTGAAATAAGAATCAGCTGTCCAATTCTTAGCAGTTTAATTAAATCCAGAAATTTAAAATGGATTTAAGTTGATAATCGAAATAAGTAATATTATTATACTGAAAAACAAACGTCAAACGTTGATTTTGTGGTGTTAAATCGTACGTAAATTTCAATATGAAACACATTAATATAGCGCGATCTGAAATAAGAAATAGCTTAAATAAAATAAAAAATAAATCCATGACTCGCGATAACGAAAACGATTTTATATATCTACCGTAGGTTCACGCCCCGGTAGCAGTCGATACGATTATGGCACCTTTAAAGAATAGCCCGAAAATCGTAACTTTTTAATTACTCGATTGGACACTTGGCGGCGATAGATAGCAATCGATTCTCGCGGCCGTGGACACATACGTTGAGACTTTTCGCACGGCAGTAATTGGATTGCGGTCGAACGTGAAACTGGCCAAATTTTTGCGCCCGATTTTCATCCGGCTTTTTCCCGTTGACGTCATAATTCAAAGCCCCCTACGCCCCTTCTCGAAGGCTCGGCTTTCGAAACAATCGCGATCCGCGGAGCCCCGGCGCGAAACGTAATACTCCGCGGTAAATAATGATCGCGACACGACTGTCCGTGCATCCCAGTTATTATTTACGATGGCGCTGGGTCTCGATATATCGAGGGTAATTAATAATCGGACAATAAACGAACCGCAATTGCAACCAGGAGAAAAGTGGCCGTTTTCTCTCGCCGTTGTTCCCGCGATTTTCGATATTCCGTTCCGCTTCGCTGTTCGTGTCAGCTCTTATTCGCGTAATTCTTCTATTTTTGGGGCGAGTTTAGTCCGGTGGCAGATACAGGTATTTTTGGCTCCCTGCACCTCATTGTCAAGAAGAAAAAAAATTATAGCACAATCCGTTGGCTGGAATTTCAGTTATAACTCACAATAACAAACAGATAAGTGTCAACCGCCGTACTGAGAGGATGCAAAATACTGGTACGAATTACGAGGGAAGACACAACGCGGCAAAAATCATGGTTGGAATGAGACATAAATTAATAACGGACCAACGGTGGTGTAACGACGAAACAATAGGACGTGGAATGGAAACGAACAGCATCTACCCAATTAGAATAAAATGGAACTCATTCTACAAAAAATATATACAGTTACACACACTCGTATTCGTACACTATAATGGTGATTCCCTGTAAATAAAAAAAAGAAGTAATTATCAATTGAGTTATTTTTTATATTGGTATAAGTAGTTAGTTCCGAGGACAATAATTATTTACGAAAGAGTGCTGGCTAATAATTACACAAACGTCCTGTATACAAATTTACATTCACTGTCAATTCAATAAACTATTTATAATGCAGTTTTATCGTACTCCAGTCGTATAATAAACAGGAATTGCTGAAACTTCTTTGGATATGTAGCGTCAATGTAAACTTCAAAATAAACATGGAAGATAGCATAAATTATAGTAGGTGATGTGATCATTAAATAGAGGATGAAATGCCCTTTAAAATGAGCGTTTGTGAGAGCCGATAGCTTTATTAGTTCCGGAGATATAGTGATTTTAGTTTCAAGTCGATGCGGTGGCTAGTTCCGGAAATATAAGGGTCCGAAGCATTTGTTTACAACGGCCTTGTCAAGGTCGTTGACCGGCACGTGACTCGTAGTAGCTAGGTCACTCGGTCACTCGGTCACGAGTCACGTACGAGAAAGAGAGGTCCGGCGCGACGCGTCAGACAAAGACAGCGATAGTCGAATTAAGAAAAATTACCATTTACATAAATTACGTTATCTCGAAAACGGAAAGTCGGATCGACAAAATTCAAAAACCATTTTAAAGAGGAGGCCTTACCGCTTCTAACAACGGCTGAATTATTGATAAAACGCTAATAGTTTCGGAACTGCACGCGTCTAAAGTTTTAGTATTTTTAATACGCGTTAATAGCACGTTAGAAATTGTAAACGAAATTACGTCTTAGTATTTCCTGCATCCCACCGTGTCCAAATTCTTAGAATCTGAATATCTCGCCACTCGTAGCAACTTCGTCAAAGTCTCGAGGATCATGAAACGCATGCACGGAATATCGAAACGCTTCCTATCTAAACTTCGGTTGTGAAACATACTTTCTGTCCGTTATCGAACAGATCCTGATCTCTGATGCCTCGAATGTAAACCGTGCGCGTGGATATGTGTGCGTACAAAGGTGCAGCGGAAGAGGCAGAATGAAACGAGCCTCGCAGGACGTTTTTACGAGACGGATAACATTTTACGGGGGGTCGAACGGGCATAGATATTTTATCCGGAAGCCTGTTATCGATGAAGCAAAAGCACCAACAAAGCTCCGCGACGCCATGCACGACGTGCCCGAAGATTTAGACGGCCAAGGATACCTGGATTTACTTTACTTTCCCTCCGGATCATCCACGCGTACTCGCAGATTCGCGAAATCCTCTACGCGCGGGCTACGACCATAATGTTTTATCGGAGGGACTTGGAGATCGTACGGTACAACTTGTTTTACACCTCGGGTTACTCCTCGTCATACGTCCTCGTAAATTCCTTTGTAAATTAGAATACGTTAACGAATTTTTTAAATCGATTTTTAAAGGGTAAAATACCATATGATATTTAAGAAACAAATATTACCGTAGTTGACAAATACGGTGTTGGTTTGTCATTCTCTTTGAGAAAGTTTTCTTTCATTTTTCGAGACACAAGTCAAGAGGGTGCAGGCGTGTCCCTTCCTTGGCTTATTTAGACAATGAATAGGATTGGGTCTGTGGGTACGTGACGAATTTTTCCTCACTGACCTTTCTTCGTTCTGGCAGTTTCAGACGTGCCCTTCCAAGTGTTTCAAATAAAGACAAAGGTTAGTTTAAAAAGTATTTCAACTGTATGTTTTATTTTTATTCTACGGGAGAACCGTGGTATGAGAAAATTTCGAGAATGGAAGATTGAGATTTACAAACACCGTGTTTGAACGTAATTAATTATAAAATATGTGTATCGAAGTATGTTGCAAATTTGTTGAATCAATATCGCGTTATATTTGATTTTAAATTAAATCAGAGCAACTCGCAAATGGCTTCCGCGGAACAAGTTATTTGCTTCCATGTTATTCGAAACAGATTCCTCGCGAAGGTGAAGCAACCGCCAGCGTTTAGTATAGCGTGAGCTCTCTCAGACAACGCAATGAATAATGGAAGAAACAAAGTTAAGTGATCCATTCGGTTCAATCTACTCTCGCATCTCCGGCGCTGGCCGAGAAAGCTTCGAACAAATGGACGTACAAAGTACCTGAAATTTGTAATCCTTGTATCCTATTTTCATTATTTTCTCTTTTTACCTGGATAATAAATACCAAACGCAGTAACGATCCTAATATTTTTTACTAAAAATCCTTTTGACTGCACAGGGGCAAGAAAAATTGTGAAAGCTGTCGTTAAGACTAATTTCATGCAAGATTAGTTTTAATTGAGACGAATCTTTCGGAAGATTTGTTTCGGAGCAATGAGAGTCGAGGACGTACGAAGCTCGTGTAATTAACTCTGGCGAGGCTGTCGAACGCAATTATGAGCGTTCATAACTAACAACGGTTGGATTGACATTATACTAGAGATGAAGTCGTCGTCTTGAAACGAAACGATAATGGCCAGAATCGAAGGAGACGGTGTCCCGGGTACGCGGGGGCCGGTAAATCCCGGCATAAGTTCTTAGATAGTTTTATGTGGCTCGTTAGAAAGTTTTGCCTGTTACTCTCGGTAATGCCGCCCGGCACTACTAATTGTGACAGTGGAATTTATCGCGGGATTCAGTACATAAAGCACGCGCTAAATGTTATTGCTTCGAGAGGGGGGGACAACGTTTTCGCGAACGGTGTTTCCGCCCATTCAAATTCGAGACGCGGAGGATATTTCTGCTGGCTGGGATCGTACAAGATCCCAGATTCGTAAATTGGTATGTTCTAATGTTTTAATTTTTCTAAAAAATTCGAGACACGGAGGATATTTCTGCAAGCTGGGATCGTACAAGATCCCAGATTCGTAAGTTGGTATGTTTTAATTTTTTAATTTTTCTAAAAAAAAATTCTCAAGATCAAATGTTAAAGAAAATAAATGTAGACAGTAATTCAATATTAACGATGCTACAAAAATAAATTCCATGACAAATTGTGGGTACGTTGGTTTTTAATTGTTTGAAAACAAAGTATCGTTTTCGTGGACAATTTGAGGAGTTTGTGAATATTAGTTGTTCAATTTTAATCTTTGTACTGGTGATATGAGCCTACAAGGCCAATTTTTGAGTTTTTTTTTGTAGACAAACTTTCACATAAGACTTTCTTATGTTAGTTTTAGAACATTCGTATATTTAAGTATGTAAAAAAATTTTATGTTTGTATAATAATCTTGATTCACGTGGCGATTTTCGTACTTCGAGATCGACTGTGCACGATAGAAATCTTCGTTGTCGTACTTGGAAACTATTTATCCAATTCTACTATTTCATGCCTGCATAGTAAGTAGTACAGACCTTGCTCCATAATTACATATGTAAGTAGCAAGGTAAGTCGCGATTTCCACAATGAGAGCACCGTTTGACATCATTTTCAAAACGGATTTATATCTTGCAATGTTATTTTGCACGTAGCAAAACCAAAAGAGGCGAAGAATAAATAAACATTTCTTTTTAGCATCTAAATGCAATGTTATTTTTTCCAGACAATTAAAAATTATATGAAAATGAAAATAATTAAATTTTACCACAGATACTAAGAAGAAACGACTATTTAGCTATTTTAACTAAATTATTCTTATTCGAGCCTTGGTTTGAAAAATGAATCAACTGTTCCTTTTCTGCAATTTATTAAAGCTACTTATAAAACTAAAAATGATCGAATTCGACTTTAGATACTAGGAAGAAATAGTTACTTATTTTCGTCCTATTTTAACTTTGATAATTTCCAGTAAAGTATACATATTGAATAAGATATATATAAATTACAATACACAGCATTAAAATTGAAAAAACTTCTTATAGAAATAGTGATGACTAAATTCGACTTTAAATGCTAGGAAGAAGTGATTAGTTATTCTCATCCTATTTTAACTTTGATAATTTCCAGGAAAATATACATCTTAAATGACATATATAAATTACAATACACAGCATTAAAATTGAAACTACTCTTTATAGAAATTAAGATGGTTAAATTCGACTTTAAATACTAGGATGAAATAATTACTTATTTTCGTCCTATTTTAACTTTGATAATTTCCAGTAAAATATACATACAAAATGGCATATATAAATTACAATATACAGCATTAGAATTGAAACCACTCTTTATAGAAATAATGATGGCTAAATTAGACTTTAAATACTAGAAAGAAATAATTACTTATTCTCGTCCTATTTTAACTTTGATAATTTCCAGTAAAATATACATATTGAATGAGATATATATAAATTACAATACACAGCATTAAAATTGAAAAAACTTCTTATAGAAATAATGATGACTAAATTCGACTTTAAATGCTAGGAAGAAGTGATTAGTTATTCTCATCCTATTTTAACTTTGATAATTTCCAGGAAAATATACATATTAAATGACATATATAAATTACAATACACGTCACTAAAATTGAAACTACTCTTTATAGAAATTAAGATGGTTAAATTCGACTTTAAATACTAGGATGAAATAATTACTTATTTTCGTCCTATTTTAACTTTGATAATTTCCAGTAAAATATACATACAAAATGGCATATATAAATTACAATATACAGCATTAGAATTGAAACCACTTCTTACAGAAATAGTGATGACTAAATTCGACTTTAAATGCTAGGAAGAAGTGATTAGTTATTCTCATCCTATTTTAACTTTGATAATTTCCAGGAAAATATACATCTTAAATGACATATATAAATTACAATACACAGCATTAAAATTGAAACTACTCTTTATAGAAATTAAGATGGTTAAATTCGACTTTAAATACTGGGATGAAATAATTACTTATTTTCGTCCTATTTTAACTTTGATAATTTCCAGTAAAATATACATACAAAATGGCATATATAAATTACAATATACAGCATTAGAATTGAAACCACTCTTTATAGAAATTATGATGGCTAAATTAGACTTTAAATACTAGAAAGAAATAATTACTTATTCTCGTCCTATTTTAACTTTGATAATTTCCAGTAAAATATACATATTGAATGAGATATATATAAATTACAATACACAGCATTAAAATTGAAACTACTTTTTATAGAAATTAAGATGGTTAAATTCGACTTTAAATACTAGGATGTAATAATTACTTATTTTCGTCCTATTTTAACTTTGATAATTTCCAGTAAAATATACATACAAAATGGCATATATAAATTACAATATACAGCATTAGAATTGAAACCACTCTTTATAGAAATTATGATGGCTAAATTAGACTTTAAATACTAGAAAGAAATAATTACTTATTCTCGTCCTATTTTAACTTTGATAATTTCCAGTAAAATATACATATTGAATGAGATATATATAAATTACAATACACAGCATTAAAATTGAAAAAACTTCTTATAGAAATAATGATGGCTAAATTTGACTTCAAATACTAGAAAGAAATAATTACTTATTCTCGTCTTATTTTAATTTTGATAATTTCCAGTAAAATATACATATTAAATGCCATATATAAATTACAATACACGGCATTAAAATTGAAGGAACTCCTTATAGAAATAACGATGGCTAAATTCGACATTCGATTCATCCTTGGTCCCTGTTAATTTTCGAGCTTTGTCGCCAACCGCTGGGAACCGCAATTTCATTCTATTTTCTTTTCCCATCGGGATGGAACGACTTTCCGGACGTGGTGTGAAAAATTAGATCGCCAGAACGGAAATCGCGAGATGGGAGTGGTGGTACGGAGGATACCGGGAGTCCAGAGTGATGTTCCATGGCGTGTGAAGGAATGACAAGGATTCTCAACTCGACATTGAGAAACGAGTATGGTGGCCAACTCGGAACAAAGTCTATAGACACGGTGTACCGATGGAACGTCGAACGACGCCGGGAATCAGCTGGAAGGACTCATGGTTTAAACATCGACCAGGCTTAATATGAACCGGGAGCATAAAAGGCCTGGGGAAACCAGGGTGAGAAAGGAACTCTTTCGACCGACCGTCGGAGAATGAACCGGCTGGTTTAAAGAAGAGAAGAGAAAAGGGGAGGAAAAGCTGTTGGTTGATGAGCTCGCTGCCTGATTGGCCCGGATTTCTCAGATGAAGTCGAACTCGTGCACGAGGTATAAGCTACGGTGGAGCGATTTGTTTGAAACTGTCGAACCAGTGCACGTGGTTTATTCCTTAAGTCCATGCTAGCTCGTTTGGAACTGCCGCTATCAATCGCCATCGCGGTGTCTGGAACTAGAAACCAACCGAGATTCCGAGGTATGGACCGTGGATCGTTTGTTTCGCTTTCCCGAATACACCAACCACTGGCTGTTTCGAATCCTACAGTTTTCGACAACGTCATCTTCGCATTAACCTACATTTCTCAACCATTCTTACACGAGATACGCGTTAACCATTTATGCTTCGAAACACGAGTAAGCTTGCGCGTTCATTTTTTTTTTCTCTTGGTCCACTCTGCTAATGCAGATTTTTGGGAAATATTGATTTAAATATTGCTTGAAACGTCAGTGAGGGTTCGTAGGGAGAAAAAGTTAAGAACCACTGGCCCAAACGTCACCGACGATAAACGTGAAACGTAAACGAATCGTTTCAAAGCAATATGGAGAATTTCATTTCGTCATAAATCCATCAACGATTCCTTCAATGTCCGAGGCACGTAACTGAAACTGAATATGATAAATCGGATATTGCGTTCGGCTCGGGACTACTTTGAAATGTCAATTTCATTTAGCGCTATTGAACGAACACGTACATATATTAAAATCTTAAAGATTTAGCTTTCTGTGCAATCATTTTGCCTGATTTTTGCAAGTTGCGAAATAAATATTCTATTTCGACTTAATAAACGTGACCTCGCCACACTGTTTTCCGTTACACGATGTTCTGAGAAACATCGCGTTTATATTTCAACGAAATTTTTCCTCGTCTTCAAACGACCAAACATACTGCTTTAGAACACTGTCGCTGGAAATTGAACGCAATCGGCATTAATACTTCACTATGGAACTGAAACAATTAATTCTCAAGTTTAAATGTTAAAGGAAACGAATTTAAATTTTAACAAAATTATACAAGTAAGTAGTAAGACAAATTTTTAAGTTACGTAGTTTAGAAATGTCTAAAATCAAAGTTTTCGTCTCATAAAAAGTTTGATGGTGCTTCAAACGGACTCAAACATATGCAAGCGTAGTATTTTAATTTTCGGTTCCATTATTTTAACAAATGCATAGTTTTCTATAATCCACTGTATGAATTTATCGCGACATAGTAGTCGTAGTTGGAAAATTACAATATCGTGCACGAACATTAATGATGTTTCATTAGAATACAAAATTGAATAGGAAAACACAACGTTGAACGAACCGGATATCGACGGAGGAAATACCTGAAGGGCACAGTGCGTGCGTGGCAATTTTCATCGGAAATTGTTCGATAAACGCGTCATTTAAGTATAAACATTCGAACGAACGCGGGGAAGCGAGAGAGCAACAACAAGGTTCTCGTGAAAACTGAAAAAAACTGGTAAACACTCTCGGTGTTGTCTTTCGTTCGACTCGTCGTCAGTCGATTTCCGTCCCGCGAACGTGTTTGTCGTATCGAAACAACGGAAGATCGCAGATTCCATCAACCTCGTAAACTGTTATAACACGTTACGAAATTATTGTGCATCGATTGTACCGTATTTAACATATAGTTTTCGAGTTATCTGAAAACCAAGTGGTTATAAAAGTGATCAAACGAAACACGGAAATCACGCGTTCCTCTGCTTCGCTTTTATCGTAAACTATTTACTCGATGTTTCGAAAAACTTCGGAAACTGAAAATGTGGATCGATGTGATAAAACAAGACTCCTGCTAGGATAAAGAAAAAAACTCGATAAACGACGCCAAATGTCCACGAACGTAAGCAGTTTTATTTTGGTGATTAGTTGCCGTACGATAAAGAGTTGTTATGAAAACTAACGTATGATATAAGTGTAATTATCTGTAGCTGATAGTTCAAAAGACCAGGAAGAAGTAAAGTTACATGCATTTAAATTAGGTGTTGTCGTATGATTAAAATCGCTCGTACAAGTATGATTATAAGTACAAAATGTGTACGGCAGATAAATTAAATGGTTGCTTAAAAAAATTGTTACCTTATCGTACATGTATGATGTTTTGAGCTTCTGTACTATCTTTATCTATGTTAGGGACAGAGTAAATATATAAAAATATAAAGTAAATATTAGGTAACTTTTACTCGGATATTTAATTTATATGGAAAAGCATATTCTTACTGCATATCATTGCGTATTAAAAAGTAATCGATTTTCATTTCAATTGCTTCTAAATTTATGAAAGTGAAAGGTGTAAAAAATCGGCTATATTCAAACAATTTCGAAGTAAACGGAAAATGATTGATGTAATAAAGTGATCCAAAGTACGTGAAATTGTATTTTTATTCGAGTATTTTGGTGAAATTTGCAAACAATTGTTTACAAACATAGATATACGAACCCAAAGCAAATCGTGTGATCGAGTGATAACAAAAAGTCGTTTCGGTGTTTTTGTCGGCATCGATATCTTGCCAACTCATTCGCGCCAAACAAATGACACTGTCATCTCAGTTCACCAGATACAAAATGACACGAACGCGACCTTCGAGCAACAATCCATAAACATTTCGCTTTTAAAACACTTGCAGACGCTAAAGCAATGTTACGTTTTAATCTTCAGGTTTGTCTTGATCTATAGTCCTGTTTTTAAACCGATAGATGGTGTGAAACAGTGAAAAGTTTAATATTTAGAAAACATATAAGTGTGAAATTGTTTTCATTTCAACAAGTGGTTAGAAGCACGATATTATAAAGCTGTTTTTTTCAATTTCGTCCTCATTCTAACACCGGAAGCCTACAGCGACGATAGAGGTTTGTAAATTGCACGCGACACCAAGTTAATAACTCCATAAATTGAATTTTTGAGCAACCCAACGAGTTTGATAGCAAAATCACTGATAAAAGCCATTAACTCTTCGCGCAGATACAAGGAGAAAAGAAAGTAAATGGCGTACGATAAAAAATTAATCTGAATAAGCACGAATTTACAAACTGTAATCTTCGATGTCACCGTCCATTTTTGTTTTATTATTTCTACTTCGTTGGCAACTTTACACCTCGTAACGTGGTCGCGCGAAACGAATATTTCTTGAACAGAAGTACAGAATATTACGATGCTCCATTTTCTTTTTTTTTCACCCAAATGAGAATATTGCATTTCGATCGTCCGTGAAGTCTGTCACTTTTTGCACGATCAAGCTCGAATCGTATGAAAAAAAATGGATTACGAGCCGTGTCGTTTACGGTGAATTGGTACGTCGGTCGTATTTAATGTGATAATGAGTTTCTTCGCCACGTATTTGACGCAGCGTCTGATTAATTAATATACCGATGATTATTCGACGTCTAAAAAACTTGTCCGTGTTAATTAGTGCACTAGCAAAGACAGTGGACCTTAGTATCGCTTATTCACACGCAGATCTTGGTTTCTGTTTCATTTTTTGTTCTCGACGTTGCTCAATGCGTGTCCTGAAGAACCGAAGAGAATGGATGAAATTTAGTTGCCGATCGGAATTGTTAAAAGAAATTATTTTATAATAGTTGGGATTCTGTATTGGATAAATTGGAAACTAACGATATCGTGAAAACGCAATTTATGGGGAAAATAGTAAGTACGAGAAACTCATTTTTTACCACGAATCAATTATTATACTATAGATCGGACATAAAAATTTATAGTAATTTAACCCAATGTTTTTGCTTTTCTTCGAAGCAAGTTCACTAGCATCGAATTTCCCTAGAGCTTTACTTCCTCCTTAACGAACATTGATTTTATTTTGAATAATGGAAAAATTACTCATAAAATACGAATTATAAATCCAAATTTAGTGCACTCGACGCGTTGATGTATTAACGTATCAGTGACACGAGCTTTGGCACCACAATTATGGCAAACATTGTAAATAGATTCGAGCGATAAGAGTTTGAAGTATCGAGTATCGTGTACATTTACTTTGTACACTTGTCGTTTAAACGAACGTTTTTTACCGAAATTGGAACTTTATTTCAATATAGATAAAACTAGTTGCGCAGTGATTAACTGTCACGACCGTTCGAATGCTGGTATTAAAATGAAAAAGTGGTGTCCTATGGTGCAAAAAATTATTTGAAATGCAAAACAGAGCGGACTCGTAGGTATACGTAATTGATGTACGACTGTGCATAATGTTACTTCGCTTAAAGCCTTAATAAAACTTTGTATACGCAAAAAAGTTAAATCTGAATTGTACGTTTCGTTCTTTTTCTACGATTTACGAGCAAATTGTTGGATGCTAATACTATTTACAGCTCGTGCACTGTAGTGAAGATAATACGAAGTGCACGCACGGAACACACTTTTAAACGCGAACGTGAAACTACTTAGAATTATTTATTCGCTCTTTCAAGAATGCGAAAGGAAGTTGTTTAATGCCGGGGTTGACCTAACTTCCGCTTAATGATTTATTCGCTCGAGACAAACGAAACTGGCCGCGATAACAAAAAAAGAGTACGTCGAGTAATACCTGGTGATTAAGAGAATCGCTCTATCGAACGGTCATCTATAACGGAAGTGAATTATGCTTAACACGTAACGAACGTGTCATTAAAATATCTGACGATACAGTTTTTAGTGTTTTACATTTTTACAGAGAATTGTTAAAGCACCGCGTCTAATTTATTATATCCTGTTGCGTTTTCGACAGTGCTCGAATCGGTTGAAAACAATAAAAATGTCGCTGATACTTCTTGTTGAAATGAAAAGGTAGTGCCGCCTGGAAGAACAAAAACATATTTGAAATGCAAAATTCGATGACTTGTTGAGTGTACGTAATTGATGGGTAATTATGCATAAATTTACTGCGCTTTAATCTTTTGAACCCCGACTTTGCGTTGAGATTTTCATTTTCATTTCAATTTTTGGTGCTTAAATTTCAAATTGTGGTCGTTACAATAACGTTTTCAAAGCTGCAGAAGAATTAGAAGTCCTGGGCATTCGTGAAATTATTCTAGTTTATTGCAGCTCTATATATTTTATGAAGAAGTAAATGACATTTTTTACTAGAAAAAGACATTTAGGTATTACGAGAACAGAAATAACCAAAATACTTTATATGTTTAATAGTAAATTTGAAAACTTTCATCTATTATGAAAATGATTGTGATCGTTCGTAAGTTAATTTCCTTCTCTGCTCCTTTTCTTCCTGCTTCTGTGACTCTTCGACTCGCATTAAGACCGTTAAAACCACAGAACACTGAAATAATAGCATTTTATACTACTTCGAAGTGAAAAATTCCCAAGAGTATTGTGATGAAAATTTCATGCGTCGTATTATACCATTAAGGGTCAAAGAGCTAAACTTCATGCAGAAGGAAAATTAAATCCGAACCGACATTCAACGATACAACATTCAATCGACCAACTGAAAGCACAGAAAGCACTCTACTCGTAGTCTTTTATTTACATATAAACGCCCTTTCTATGCCCTTTCTATTTTTCAGACAAAAAATTCTCAAATCCGTGCCCCGTTCGCTAGAATATTTCAAACATTTCTTAAATCTTGCGTTTGATGGAACAAACAACCCCTAGCGTAACAGTCCATCAAGTTCTCAAAAAGTACAATATACAGGGTGTTCAGCCACCTATGGGAAAAATTTTAATGGGAGATTCTACAGGCCATAATAAGAAAATCAAAAATATCAATTTATTGGTTGAGACTTCAGTAAAAAGTTATTAAAACATTAAATTAAAGAATTTCAAATCATTCACGAAAAAATTATTTTCGATTGCGGGGGTCAATTATAATCATTTTTGGTGAATAGACATACCCCCAAAATCCTACACACTTTCGAGAAAAAAATTTAGGAAGGTTGACTTTTTCGACAAAATTAAAAAATTTCAAATCATTCTGAAAAAATTGTTTTTGGTTGCAGGGGTCAGTTACAATCATTTTTGGTGAATACACATACCCCCAAATTCCTACGTACTTTTCAGAAAAAAATTCTTTACCGAAAATATATTGTGTGATCGGAAATGTTTCTATAACTTTTTAACGAAGCCTCAATCAACAAATTAATATCCTTGATTTTCATCCTATTTTGGCCTCTAGAATCTCCCATTAAAATTTTTCTCTATGCTGGCTGAATATCCTGTATAACCAAGTACCTTAAAGAAAACTTTTGTGCTACGATCCCTTGATCTAAAACCTGAACCAGCTCTTTGGTGTTCTCAATCTCCATTTTAAAATTTGTTAAGTACATCTGAGACAACGCTTGCTCGAACAAACAATCATCGAACGACGGTGTTTGCACTTAAAAATTAATTATGCCGAACAGCGACTAGCTGAGCGAAGGGGACCGTCCAGGAGGACGATGAGCGGGAACACCGAACCGGAAGTGCACAGAAGATGACCGCTTTGATGGCCTGCGACAACCTGACCGACTTCGTCGGTCATTCCCGCGGCCTTGACCTGGCGTTCAACGCTCGACCATGGCAAAACCTGAGCGATCCTGACCGGTTGCTCCGCTTTGAATCGATGAGCAACGTCACGTGCCTGGAACACGCGCCGCGTTTAACGCCTGGTATCTTCTTCAAAGTCATCATCCTGACCATCTTAGCGATCCTCAGCTTCGTGGGGAACGTGGCCACCATCTATTCGATCGCGAAGAACCGTCGGAAGCAGCACAGATGGTCCACAGTCTACGCTCTGATTCTGCACCTGGCGGTAGCCGACCTGCTGGTCACCGTGTTCTGCATAGGCGGGGAAGCGATCTGGAGTTACACGGTGACGTGGATGTGGGGAAACGCCATGTGCAAGCTGTTCAAGTTCCTCCAGGTGTTCAGCCTCTACCTAAGCACGTTCATACTCGTGCTGATCGGCGCTGATCGATTCATCGCCGTTAGGTATCCCATGAAAGGATTGAACACTGGTCACAAGTGTCTGAGACTGGTCATCCCCGCGTGGATACTGTCCTTCGTCCTGGCGATCCCTCAGGTAAGACTAGATTCTAAACTTGACACTTTCAGGACTATGTTTTATGTTTCTTAAAAAATAGTACACATGACTGCCTGTTAAAAAATAATCAAATTTTTGTTAAATTGCTTCCAAATTTAGGAAGCTGAAAGGTGTCAAAAATTGATCCAAAGTATATGAAATTGAAATTATGATGAATACAGATTCTGACTGGTTGCACAAAGTATTTTTATTCGAGTATTTTGGTGAAATTTGCAAACAATTGTTTACTCAGATAAGATTAGATTTTAAACTTGACACTTTCAGGACTATGTTTTATGTTTCTTAAAAAATAGTACACATCACTGCCTGTTAAAAAATAATCAAATTTCAGTTAAATTGCTTCTAAATTTAGGAAGCTGAAAGGTGTCAAAAATTGATCCAAAGTATGTGAAATTGAAATTATGACGAATACAGATTTTGACTGGTTGCAGAAAGTATTTTTATTCGAGTATTTTGGTGAAATTTGCAAACAATTGTTTACTCAGATAAGATTAGATTTTAAACTTGACACTTTCAGGACTATGTTTCATGTTTCTTAAAAAATAGTACACATGACTGCCTGTTAAAAAATAATCAAATTTTTGTTAAATTGCTTCCAAATTTAGGAAGCTGAAAGGTGTCAAAAATTGATCCAAAGTATGTGAAATTGAAATTATAACGAATACAGATTCTGACAGGTTGCACAAAGCATTTTTATTCGAGTAGTTTGGTGAAATTTGCAAACAATTGTTTACTCAGATAAGATTAGATTTTAAACTTGACACTTTCAGGACTCTGTTTTATGTTGCTTAAAAAATAGTACACATGACTGCCTGTTAAAAAATAATCAAATTTTTGTTAAATTGCTTCCAAATTTTGGAAGCTGAAAGATGTCAAAAATTGATCCAAAGTGTATGAAATTGAAATTATGACGAATACAGATTCTGACTGGTTGAACAAAGCATTTTTATTCGAGTATTTTGGTGAAATTTGCAAACAATTGTTTACTCAGATAAGATTAGATTTTAAACTTGACACTTTCAGGACTCTGTTTTATGTTGCTTAAAAAATAGTACACATCACTGCCTGTTAAAAAGTAATCAAACTTCAGTTAAATTGTTTCTAAATTTAGGAAGCTGAAAGGTGTCAAAAATTGATCCAAAGTATGTGAAATTGAAATTATGACGAATACAGATTCTGACTGGTTGCACAAAGTATTTTTATTCGAGTATTTTGGTGAAATTTGCAAATAATTGTTTACTCAGATAAGATTATATTCCAAAGTTAACACTTTCAGGACTATGTTTTATGTTTCTTAAAAAATAGTACACATGACTGCCTGTTAAAAAATAATCAAATTTTTGTTAAATTGCTTCCAAATTTAGGAAGCTGAAAGGTGTCAAAAATTGATCCAAAGTATGTGAAATTGAAATTATAACGAATACAGATTCTGACAGGTTGCACAAAGCATTTTTATTCGAGTATTTTGGTGAAATTTGCAAACAATTGTTTACTCAGATAAGATTAGATTTTAAACTTGACACTTTCAGGACTATGTTTTATGTTTCTTAAAAAATAGTACACATGACTGCCTGTTAAAAAATAATCAAATTTTTGTTAAATTGCTTCCAAATTTAGGAAGCTGAAAGGTGTCAAAAATTGATCCAAAGTATGTGAAATTGAAATTATAACGAATACAGATTCTGACAGGTTGCACAAAGCATTTTTATTCGAGTATTTTGGTGAAATTTGCAAATAATTGTTTACTCAGATAAGATTATATTCCAAAGTTAACACTTTCAGGACTATGTTTTATATTTCTTAAAAAATAGTACACATGACTGCCTGTTAAAAAGTAATCAAACTTCAGTTAAATTGCTTCTAAATTTAGGAAGCTGAAAGGTGTCAAAAATTGATCCAAAGTATGTGAAATTGAAATTATGACGAATACAGATTCTGACTGGTTGCACAAAGTATTTTTATTCGAGTATTTTGGTGAAATTTGCAAATAATTGTTTACTCAGATAAGATTATATTCCAAAGTTAACACTTTCATGACTTTATTTTAAGTTTAACGATATTGTGGCGCTGGTGGAGGTGGCTTTAGTTGGTATTTAATAAAACATCTTTCTACGCATATAACATCTGGTGTTATATGTAAGCATTATGACTGAGTGGTGCCAATTTTCAAACGTTAAAATATTTAAAATGGCGCAAGACTACGTTTCCCTTCTGCTGGATTACAGAGTCATTTTCTCTGCCTTCTTTAGGAATTGTTTTCTTCGAATCAGTAGACTGTATCGTTCTAGGATTTTATGCATATATTTGGTAATGCTTCACGAGTACAAGGTCGTTTGTTTCATACAAAAGTGATGATTATTATAGGAGTTACGTGTTCTTGATTTTGTTCATTTGAAACGAATGAATCTAAGAATCTATTAATGCTTCTACAAGATTTCATCAGGTTTGGATTCTTCGCGATCTATCTTTTGGCTTCTAATCTCCAATAAGGTAGCCACTATGCTCGGAACGAGTTTAATGCTAATAAAATTGGTTTGTGAAATTTGTCAAACTTTTTGCCTCGAGTCTGCTCCAGCCAAATTAAAAGTTCGATCGTTACATCCGTGAAACCTATTGAATGGCACTTTTGCAATTAAAAAGTAATTCAAAATGGCTGACATTCGGCTGCCACTTAAGCTCCGTTGGAAACGTACCTTCGAGAAGTGCTCTCGAGCAAATCGATATTCTATGAAATTACAAATAATTTCCATATAACAAGCTGTCTCGTAAATAGCAGGTAGTTATGTTGCATCGATAAGCGCGGAAAACTTATCTAGTAATTCAATCATACCGTGATCTGTAGCAAAAAATGATCGGGGAAACCAGTTCTCAGATTTGTTCGTTCTTCCGAGGAAGTCTCGTATTTATCGAGCTTAATTAAGACCCCATTCGATAGAAATATTTTAGAAGATAAAATATATATAAATATTTGAAGATTAATTAAATTATAATTAAAAGTACAATTTTAATAAATTATAATTAAAAGTACACTTTGTGGTAGTAAAACCAGTTAATAATTAAATAAATATTATTTATTAATTTTAATATTACGCCATTTAATCAAAGAGTTCCTGCAAAAATTAATATAAATTCGTTCTTAATAACATTTTGTGCAATCATTTCCCGATGAGCCGGATTTTACTAATTATTATCGAATACGAGTTATTATTAATCGTTTCGTGAGATAAACAGAAACAGTAATAACTGAAAGCTATCCATGAACGGTTAAAATTTAGTAAAACGCCATTACTAGGGGTTGTAATTCGACCAATCGAGTACTTTCTCGAGAAGTAGACGATTCAATCCTCGATGTGTCTCTTTTTTGCAATACTCGAGAACTCGTATTCATTGCCAGAACGACAGTTTTTCGTTTCCTTAATTAATGGCCGTAATTAATACGGTTATTCAGGATCTCTGATTAATATATAAGAGGATTACAGAAGAGGCTCCCGTTCAACGACGTCAATTAGGATCCCATTTTCTCGAGCAGTCTGTTAGCTGTTTAATCGCTTGTTTTTCCTACCCCGATTCGATTCCATTTACTTCGAAACGTAGGACTAGTCATAGCCGAACGCAGAGTACAGAAAACAGCGGATAGACTAGTTATGAAGCATAGAAAAAAAGAAAACTGAAAATTGGTGACTGAAACGATGACAGAACATAACGTGTTGGGCATTTTTTTTTGTTAAAAAAAGAGGAAACGAAAATTCATCGAGGTGCAAAATAATTCTATTCCCGGTGAGAGAAATTCAAATATTCATGTAAATTTTAAATGAAATAAAAGGGAAATGGAATTAAATTGCTTCGTTCACCGGGGTATCAATGTCTGTAATATTGGGGAGAAATGAAAGAAAAAAGTGTTTAAAACGTTGCATCGATTTCAAATTTAAATAGAATCAGCACCGAACTTTACGCAAATTTCATAAATTTTCTCGCTCCACCAGAAAGTTATTTAACTGCTCCAGGTCTGTAAATTGATTATACACACGTGTTTCACGAATATAGTTTTTTGAGAAAATATAATGAAATATAATCGTTGAAAGATGAAGAAATAAATTATTCGTAAATTTTCAAAATTAAATACACTAAAAGAAAATTGAGAAAAGCATAAAAACATAGCAAAGCAAGAAAATAAAATGCTTAAAAATGAAAATGATTAAAATTTACATGTTAATACAAATATAATTCTAATAATTATATCAGTCAACACGCAAAATTGGTTCGTGGTTAATGAAACTAGAACGAAGTTAAACAATGTAATTTGTCTATTTTTGCTCGAAAAATACTCTTACAAAATTTCTCTTATTTAATATGCAAACAAGACACGGGTATTATAACTGTGATTCTCTATATGATGACCAAACATATACAATAAAGAAAATACTCTGAAGTGAGAAGGATAGAAAATTCCCATATAAATAGATTAATAATGTAAATTTTTATAAAAACGTCGATCCTCGAGGATGTTCTTCTAGATCTTCTACGTGGACGCAACTGATGATTTAACAAATGGTTCTCGAAACAATCCTGTGATACTTCTTGCGCGACTGAAAAAATATTAATTCGTTATTCTCAATTATCAAAAACTACTCTTTCAAAAAGCAGAACAGCGATTTGTAAAGACAAATGTTCATTGAGCAAGTCCTGAGAAGTCCTAATAAATAAATCCAGTATCAATGTGGATTCAGACTCTAATTAAATATTCTTAATAAAGAAATTACGGTGTAAGATTTCACCTAATGTACCTGAATGATAGTGTCCCTAGCCTCGGGTTGACATTATTAATTTTCACCCACAGTGAAGTGTCTCCATTGCCCCAGTTGCTAAATAAATTAATTACCTCTCGTAGATCAGTATTGCCTGAAGATGTGAAGTTTATAATAACAGGGACTGCCTGAGAACAATCACACGTCCCGAACTTCCCAGAAAAAGACGATCCAGAGGGCGCCAGCGTATCGACAGCCATGTTTGATCTGTCATGGCGGAGACTTTAGACTCCAAAACTGTCTTGGCTACTAGATGTTCGTTCTAGCGAAGGGTTTCGTTCCTTTTCGTTGGATTTCGACCGTCGCCTCCGCACTGTCTCGTCCTTTGTCTTCCTCTGCAGCTTCCTCTTCGAATCCTTCTGCATCCACTGTTCTCCCGGCGTGTCCTGGAAGTCATAGTCCTGCGTCTTCTCCTCCAACCCAAACTCCCTTCTTCTACCGGACCGTCTTCTCTTGCAACCCCTGCTCCTCCTCCTCCTACTGGACCTTCGTCTTCTCTTGCAACCCCTGCTCCTCCTCCTACTGGACCTTCGTCTTCTCTTGCAACCCCTGCTCCTCCTCCTACTGGACCTTCGTCTCCTCTTGGAACCCCTGCTCCTCCTCCTGCTGGACCTCCGTCTTCTCTTGCAACCTCTGCTCCTCCGTCTCCTGCTCCTCCGTCTCCTGCTCCTCCGACTCCTGGACCTCCGCCTTTTCGAACTTCTCCTCCCGCTCTTGCACCTGCATTTTTTTCTACGTCTCGTTCGTCTGCGTCGCTTCTTCTTGCACTTGCAACCCAGTTTCTGCTGTCCGCGGCTTCTGCGGCAGAAATCTAGCAGATTCACTTCCTGCGCGGCGATCTCCTGGCACTTCATCTCGCTGCTGGTCGGCAGAACGTACTTAACTCCGGTTTTCTTCAAAATACCGTACGACACGCCGCGTTTCAGGGCCGTCAGCATCTGTTTTTTCGAGAAACGGTTACGTTTTGGGACGAATCGCGAAACGGTTCGACGAAACACACCTGACGTCGCGCCACTTGCGACGGGATGTTGTACATCGACGATAGATAATGCAAAATCTCACGGGACGAGGAACCCTTCGCCTCGCGAAGATTCCTGATCGCGGAGATCACCATCGCTAGAGCCTTCGCTGATTCGTTCACCATGGTTGCAGCGTCTCACAACTGTAGAAGGATTAGTTTTTGAAATTAACACTTTTAACGTTACAGAACTCATAAATATTATTTGTTAAGAAATAAAAAACTGCATTTCAATGCGAATGTCGACGCGACGTATTGGAATAAAAATATGTGCAATAAATGTTAGTAAATATAGCGTGAAGGATAACTCTTTGAATAGAAAATTCTTGCTTCAAAAGCAAGTTTGTTTCACTGGATGACATAATTCTTACGTTTCAAACGCTAATATCGATGCATCGAGTCAACAGTATGCTTGGATCTAGTAATGGCGTCGATGCGACATACTTTTTCGCGCCGATTATAATTTAATGCAACGATTAAACGTTCGAAGCGTCACTCTGTATACGGACGTCAATTAATTTGGACATGATTTCATTCATTTGCATAGATAAAGTATATACGAGCAATCATCGGGCAATAAAAGATGAGTATAAAACCAATAAAAAATTTTAAATGGTATCCAATAACGCGAGACAAAATTTTAATACATTTTAATCAGTTCTCGGGTGAATAATGCAATATTAAACTCGCGTCAATGTTTGAAAATTATTTAAGAGATATTGTTACGAAGTTAGAGGTGAAAAATAATATTATAAAATCGAAGAATGCGTACCTCGACCACGAAGATAATAAAATGGCGCACGGATAGTCTGCGAGCACGATACTTCTAAGAATCTTATTCATGGAGACTCTCAATGTTCAATCCATACTTTCGTTAATTTTTAATTGTTCAAAAGGGGAAATACGGCGAATTTTCTATTGAAACGACGAGCCAAAAATTCCTTGCGTCACATTTCTGACGAACAATCGACGAACGGACATCGATATTTACAAATGAACGATGACACACGACGACCAATCTCGATACTGATTTCTCGAAACGCTTGTCAGCAAGTATAACATTTTTCGAGCACGCTGGAACACTCAAGGAACGTTAAATTAATTTAAACGATCTTAAAATTCAATTAAATCATCGAGTTATTAACGAAATAACGAAGCTTTTAAGTATGCAGCGTCAGCAAAATGGCGCTGTGCAAGCACTAGACTTTCACTCGTAGTTCTTTGTATGGCCATACATGCTCACTGTTGAGAATTATTAGACGGAAAGTTGAATAAAATAACTACAAAAGTAGCGTGATTAGTTACGAAATAACGAAGCTTTTAAGTATGCAGCGTCAGCAAAATGGCGCTGTGCAAGCACTAGACTTTCACTCGTGGTTCTTTGTATAGCCATATATGCTCACTGTTGAGAATTATTAGATGAAAAGTTGAATAAAATAATTGCAAATGTAGCGTGATTTACGGCAATCTGGTTCTCAGTTGAATAACGTAACGATCGGGAAGTTGCATATCGATAGCCAGAGGTACTGATTGAATCAGATCGTTCTGATAAAAAACTTTACCGACATGGAACTTGTAATTGTTAATTGCCGCCATTAATCTTGGTAACGATGCTCTTCTAATGAATCCATTGTTTTCCACGTATTCGATACCGCGATACGAAAGTTGAGTTTCATAGGATTCTAGGACTCGTTTGTTCCTCAGTCACATCGAATTACGAAACATTTCGCTGTGAAAACGATTACAGTTCGTTGGAAAAACTAGAATCTCCAATTCATATGTTACTGTCAATTCGTGTCTGAGACGTAAACAAATCAACGAACAAGTGCCGCGGAGCATACATAAAACACGTAACGAATTCTAGAAACTAGAATAAATTATTTAATCAGTGAACTGTAACAGCGATTATTAACGACTCTAGCGGATCGTAAAGCTGAATTAAAAAAGTTTAATCATTTCTCTCGTCGTAAATGATTTTAAAATACGTACCTTTAACGTGGAATCTATACTTTATACAATTACAGTATTCTCTTCAGGACCTTTCGCCTTAACATCGAGGATTTATATTAAAACGTACTGAAATAAAAATATACGTCTGCTTCGATTTGCAGGTCATCATATTCCACGTGGCCAAAGGTCCATTCCTCGAAGAATTTGACCAATGCGTAACACATGGATTTTACACAGAACCTTGGCAGGAGCAACTTTACGTGTCTCTCAGTTTGATTTTCATGTTCCTGTTACCTTTAGTCATCCTTATCACCACTTACGTTTCTACGATAATTACGATCTCTCGTAAGTATATTTTGAGGATTTCTGTGTGTTCAGATCATCCTGCAACAAATGTTTCTTAATAATATTTCTAATACTTCTTCTATTGGAAACCAAATTTTTCAGGGAGCGAGAGAATGTTCAAACTGGAATTGAGTAATAAGAACGTGTGCAGAATGAACGGGGACCTAAACAGAAGGAAATTGATGCATCGAGCAAAAATGAAGTCGTTGAGAATTAGCGTCGTCATCGTAGCCGCATTTATACTTTGGTGGACGCCATATTACGCGATGATGATCATCTTAATGTTCCTTCATCCTGATAAACGCGTAAGTATTTTTACTCTGCGATTATATCAAAGTCACGCTGTTTAATACGGCAAGTAGAGGGTTATTTATACTTTTTTTTCGATATTCTTATTTAGAATAACATACAAATCGAACGTAAAATAAACCGGGGCTACGATTTTGGTAGAGATTTGTCACCAAGATCCGCCATAGTGTATACACGTCAATTTACAATATGTTTCTAACAAGCCTGTGATATTTTCAGGTTAGCGATGAATTACAAAATGGAATCTTCTTCTTCGGGATGAGCAACAGTTTAGTAAATCCTTTGATATACGGTGCGTTTCACCTATGGCCACGGAAAAAGCATCGGAATTCTTATCATAGGTAAATGGATTCTTCGTACTTGTTATAAGATTAATTAGATACGAGTAATATTTAAAAGTACTTAAAATACTATAACTTTCAATTAAAAAAATTTTTTAATTGAAAAGAATTTTTTAAATTTCAATCTGAAAAAATTATTTTTGGTTGCGGGGGTTAAATACAATCAGTTTTTGTGAATACACGTACCCCCGAAATCCTACGCACTTTCGAGAAAAAAAATTCTTTAGCGAAAATATAATGCGTGAAATGTTTCCCCGAATTTTCATACCTATACAGGGTGTTCGACCACCCCTGAGAAAAATTTTTATAGGAGATTGTAGAGGCCAAAATAAGACTAAAATCAAGAATATCAATTTGTTGATGGATGCTTCGTTAAAACGTTATTAACGTTTGAAGTTCCGCCCGTTCTGAATTTTTTTCTCAAAAGTGCGTAGGAATTCGGGGGTATGTCTATCGACCAAAACTGATTGTAATTGATCCCTTTAACTGATAATAATTTTTCCAAAACGATTTGAAATTTTTTTTTCCGTCGAAAAATTTGTCCACCTACTCGAATTTTTTTCTCGAAAATGCGTAGGAATTCGAGGGTGTGTCTATTCACCAAAAATGATTGTAATTGACTCCTGCAACCGAAAATAATTTTTACAGAATGATTTTAAATTTTTGAATTTAATTGTTAATAACAAATTGGTATTCTTGATTTTCGTCTTATTTTGGCATCTAGAATCCTCCATAAAAATTTTTCCCAGGGGTGGCCGAACACCCTGTATATAAAAAATCATAAATTCTGGACGGATCGAAAGATTTTAATGTTTCAAAATGCAAACAACACGTATTTTGGTGGAGAATATTTAGATATTCTAAGAATGTTGAAACAGTTGTTCTTTAACTTTCGATTTTTGTGATTTTCAGAGAGTTGTCCACGCTACAACGGCGACTTACGCCGACTAACCACGATAGCAGCTTCAAACGAGATCCGCGAGAGATGCGAGAACCATTTTTATCGAAAAATAATTCAAATACTACTATTTGAATATTAAATGCGAAGTTTCAGATCGAAACATTTTCATCAAACTTCAACACTGTCGAGAAAAACAATAGGCATATAACACATCATTATTATAGTATGAGTCCTCATTATTTTATTAAATTTTGATGTAGAAATTAAAAAGTTGCATTACTTTATGCAGTATGCTGACTGCCAACGTGTTTAAAATACTTTACGTTACGTTTATAAATTATAAAAGATTCTTTTTCTTACAGATGAAATTATTCATTTTTCTTCGTATAAATATACACAGCGGAAACGGAATACATGATATATAATATTCGGTTCAAATAATCACTGATTTAATAATAGTCGATTCGATAAAGATTAAACAAATGTTGGATAATAGTAGTTAAATACAAATTTTAAACATTCCGTAATAAAACTTTTCAATTTCAAAACCAATAAGTAGTCTATAAATATTTATTCTGTTAAATATTAGCAATAATTAAATAAGACCAAACTATAAGAATATCAGAATTAAACAATTATATATTAATTATATTTTATCAACGAATAATGTATTATAATACACTATGTAAAATACCTTTTTATACATAAATTTCAGTAAAATAAATATTGCACTCTTAATAATAAAATTTATATTGTTATATTTATATATTTTAGTGTCATATATTACGCCTATACATTTTCTTCACATTTCAAGTCCATCGTTTAAAACCTACGACAAATATAAGTTTATTATAAAATTACTATTTCAATATTTCCTCCCGCGTCTTTAAAGGCTGATATATCGTGGTATACGTAAAAATTATCTAAAACTAAATAACACTATGCCAGATCACGCGTACGTGAGCTCGTGGAGTTTCGGAAAGTCGACAAAGTAATAAAGTACCCAAAGTAATTTCGGACCGCCTCGTGGGAATCGAAAGAGCCGCCCAAGTTTGCGTGGAATAGTTCATTACCTTCAACGCTAGATGGCGCTTATTTTCCGACCTCAAACCCTCTGGTGCTAAAACGCCCAAGTTTGTCGTGGAATAGTTCCTTACTCTCAACGCTAGATAGCGCTTATTTATCGACCTCAAACCCCCTGGTGCTAAAACGCCCAAGTTTGTCGTGGAATAATTCATTACCCTCAAAGCTAGATGGCGCTTATTTATCGACCTCAAACCCTTTGATGCTAAAACGCCCAAGTTTGCCGAGAAATTCATCCAGCGTGGACAATACAAATTATTAATTATATTCACACCATCGTCGAGTAGGTACTCTGTATGGAGTTCACATGCAGCGATTGGTATTCTCGTAAAAAATTATTTTAATATTTGTCAAGATTTCGTATCGTACGAATTAATGATTAATAGCATTACAAACGCGAAATCGCGTTTTACGAGCAAAAGGACAGACTTCTCTTGCATCGCGAACATTACTCAGAGGTCAATCTTTATATTTTATCTGTATTTTAATAATCTTGAAATCTTTAAATAATCTTACTCGATTGATTACTCCAATGAAATTAATCGTTGATGCTCAATTCTAGATCGTAGAGCTTCCATTCCGTTAAAAAATACCAAAATTAATGGAATTTCATTATCTGTCTCACTTCCTCTTGTGATTATTACTAAATCTGTTGGTAACATTACGTGTGAGACGGAAATGGTAATGGGGCTCTAGAGCACCATAAAAATGAGCCGAGAAAATACATTGACATGATATATATGTATTAAAGCTTTGTTTAATGTAAATCTATAGCAATAAAGGATATAATTTAAAGAATTCTATGTGTTCTCATCATTTTCACCTTTCTTTTCCTTTCCCCATTATTCCCTTAGCTATAAGATAATTCCAAGTTTTTCGGGGAATAGTTCGCTGTTTTCAACGCTAGATGGCGCTTATTTCCGACCTCAAACCCTCTGGTGCTAAAACGCCCAAGTTTGTCGAAGAATAGTTCGTGTTATCCACGCTAGATGGATTTCTCGACAAACTTGGGCGTTTTAGCACCAGAGGGTTTGAGGTCGATAAATAAGCACCATCTATCGTTGAAAATAACGAACTATTCCACGACAAACTTGGGCGGTTTAACACCAGGGGGTTTGAGGTCGATAAATAAGCGCCATCTAGCGTTGAAAGCAAGGAACTATTCCACGCAGCTTCGAGAAAGAGAGCATGTGTCAGTTTGCCTTTGTCAACTTTACAAAGTTCTACGGCTCACGTACGCGTGATCTGGCATAGTGTGAGTAGTACACCCGGTGCTCAATCTGGCACCTGTTTCCAAACGAAACTTTTTCGTCAAATTGGACCGAATATACGGTTACACAAACAATGCATTCTCCACGCTGCAAATGACAATTTTTACATCCGGTTTCAAGAAATGGAATTTCCCCCATCTGTATTCGTTCTTTTAGAGTAAAATTTGGACAAGTCTGCTCTTATAAAGATATAATGAAAACTAGAAGGTTTTATTTTATGTAGTGTTTATATACCGATGCGCGCACAATGTCGCCTTGAAGCAACGATTACCGAATGCACATGCATAATGTGATGGTCGATCGTGTTTCTTTATCCTGCTTACTAAAAGTATATCCTATTTACTTTCCTTGTGGGCAGTTTATGGGTGGGCAAATCTCAGCACAAAATAAACAGTCTATTCTACCCAACATTCAAGTAAACTGACCGGACCTGTTCTCGTTCTTCGAAAGCGAAAATTACTCTATACAAAATAGTTTGTTCGAGTATTCAACTCTATTCGAGACGTTCTTCGAGATTAATTAATAAGATCTGTTCTGAGTAACTACTTCATAAATTGTGTCCAAATTCAACAAGTAGCAGTTGAATTGTATCAGTATACAAATTAACAGGTTAGTTTCAACATGGTGTAGACGTTTGTTGTACTCAATGTGATCATTGTAACAAGCATATCGACAATTAAATAATAAAAGTAATGTTATGTTTGAAATATTTAAACGTCATTTGTTAGCTGATTACATCAGAAGATACGTACAATTCAAATCTATCTTATTATGCCACTATTAACAAACATAACCTCGTCTGAATTCGTTGTTGCGACAAATACATTAATAGTATGATAATAAAAACGAAATATCTGAACATCGTTTATTATATGATTCGAAATAAGAATAGCAGTCGATGAGTATCCTTTTTATTCATACAAAACAATCTTAAGTAACTGTATTTAACACAAATAATTCAATTGTTATGTGTTTAAAAGTTTAATGCAGTCGTAAATAGTTGTAAAATCTCCACAGAAGTTAAATGTCAAAATTACTAATAATTTAAGAAAAAAGACATTATATTAGCAATTAAATATTACGTCATTAGCATCCGTTCTTTGTTAAACACTTTTTGGTGCTTTCATAGTAGCATCTTAAATAAAAACCAGTTGTTCTATAATTTCTACCTTTAATTTATAATTTTATATCTAGTACTTAATATTCGATAAATTTAAAAATAATTTCTTTAAAATATACCAAATAAGGTTATATTTCTGATAAGGTAATTAAAACTTCGTTTATTTCAATAGTATATAAAAATGACTGCTGATGTATTAAGTCCTAATACAAAAAGTTTACAACCTTTAAAAAAAAGAAAAATACAAAGAAGCGATACAATGAATAATGATTTGGAAAATAATGTTCAAACAATTCAAGAAACACAGAATAATACAGAGTGCACAAGTAAAGAAAATAAAGATACATTGATGCCAAATGTTATCTTAAAAAATTCACCTATTACAAAACACAGTAGTAATGAAAGTATTAAAATTGAGAATATGGATACATCACAAATTAACATGGAAAATGCAAATATAATAGGAACTTACAATAATAATAGTGTTATTGAAAATGACAACCAAAATTCAAGAATTAGTATTTGTAAACTAGAGGATTTACGATGTACTCCCACAAAAAAAACGGAATTAAACGAATTCATAGATGTACAAGACATTAAAACAGAGAATGTAAATAGTCCTGACATATTTAGTCCTAGTTCTTCAAATATAAATACAATGGAATGTTATCCTAGATATATTAAAATGTTACAAGAAACACCAACGTCGTGTGAGAAAGAAAATTATTATGCCAATGAATATAATACACCTTCTAAGCGAAAAAAAAGAAAACTTAGCGACGTCAGTGATTGCGATCAAATATCTGATATGCTTAAATCAGAATTATATGATACAAATTTTGCTGATATGGAACCCATTGATATGCTGCACGACTTGAGTTCTGTAATAGACTTTGAAGAAACTAAAATATCCTCTGAATTTTTATCTTCAGTGGCCAATGATGAACAGAATGAACACAATATGGAAATGTCCAAAGATCCGCAAATGGATCCTCTTTTTATTGCCAACAGTGATGTGCATAATACAAACAATGAAGATATTGATAATAAATATATAAAGAAAACAACAATGGATATACATCATTCAGGAGAAGATTTAACGACAGAATACAGTGATGAAACTGAAAATGAAGATGAAGATGAAAGTAGAGTTGTTAATGATGAAATTTATGATACTTTAAAAATAGTGCTTGGAGAATTAAATATTCAATCAGACTCAGAAAATGAGCAAAAGCTTGAAGATGCTAAGAAAGTGAATATTCAGTTCAAAATATTTTCTAATTATTCCATATTTTTAATTTTATATATTGTTTCATGGGGTTTTTTATTATTTTAGAGGTTGTATGAATTAAAAGTACAATTGATACACAATATACCACCACAACATAAGATCGAAACTACAGCAGGCTCAAGAGCATTATCAAGAACAGAGAGGCAATTATTTTTAAGTTATGGACCAATAAAAAATGGCGTATTTTCACCTGCTGAAGATAAAATTATCAAGAATAATTGGAAAAAATTCTGTGAAGTATGTATGACAAGCATTATAATATGATTCCTTTAATTCATAAAATATTTGTATATGCAGATTCATAATTGGGACCTTAAATACACAGAACCATTTCTTTGTATGAGAAAAGGTAAACGATATTGTATCAGAAATATAAAAGAGAGACAAAAGTTTGTTCAATTCATAGCAAATGGATTACCATGGAGGACACTGTATAGTGTGTATAACAGATTTAAAAATATACATGATAAATATGAAAAGACTTTCAAAAGGTATAGTATTAATATAATATTCATATACTGCTATAACTTCAATTTCAGTTACATAAGTATATTACAATTATACACGTTGGTAGATACACCGTAAATGAAGATGAACAAATTTTATTATTCATGAAAAATAAACGAACAAAGAGAAAATATCGAAAGCATAAATTTTGTGATCTAGCCAAATCGTTAGGGCGTACAAGTCATTCAGTTTGGTTACGTTACCAGCTTCTTAAAAAAATGCAGGAAAGCCATACAGAGAAACGTGAGTTCTTAAATTCGCGTTTAATATTTTACGTCGTTCTAACCTTGAAAACACATCGAATTTCATTGTAGCATTATCAGAAGTTAAATGGACTTTACCTTTAATTGGTAAATTCATAAAAACTATTATGAATGTAACATTGTCTGAGAAACTAGAAGATTTAAAAGATGCTACTTTGCCAAAACCAATTTGGTTAAAGTTAGAAGAAAAATTAAACATAGACCACAATGTACTGAAAGTGCTTTGGATGCATCAATTGCATATGCAATTGTTTTGTCTCGAACCGATTTATTTGAATGATATGAAAATAAAATTAATCGAATAGTAAGTTATTATAAAAATATGTAACTCTCGTCATTATACTAGAAAGGAATGCCATCACCGTAGCGATAATCCCGTATGTGTTTGCAATCGTAACTTTATGAAAAGGTTGATATCGATCGATCGATCGATCGATCGATCGATGGTGACAACTACTGCAATGGAGACCATTCTAATTGTAAGAAACAGAATAAACCGAACCTCTTCATCGAGCCACGACTATAAACTTGTCGGAATTATCGCCGCAGTGGCATTGCTTTTGTCTACTGATGGGAGAATCATCCTGTATAAAATATAATACCTTTGTTCTACATAATAAGATTCTGTTACAGCATTTATGAGAAAGGAATCGCACATACTCGAGAAATAATATGGCCGAATGTTGCAAAATATTTCGAGGGTGTAACTACTGTCTTTTTGTGTAAAGTATTTTTTTATCTTGTAAAAGAAGCTACTATGAAAATAGGCAAGCAAGACTTTCTTTGTAAGTTTACGAACAGTAGCAAAAGTTATAGTTAATACAATATGATTTTTTTTTTTTTTTTTTTTTAGAAAATAATCATACTTTTTACTTTCAGGTATTGTGGATTATTTGTATAACCATAAAATACCTGACATAAAAAATGAATTAACCGATAAATTTCTTCCTAGACTATCGTATAACGACGGGACAGTAGAAATTATAGATCAAAATGCTGACGACAATAATGATACATAAGAGATGTTAATGCAGAAGTTTGTTAAAAATAAAGAATATCTTATTACATCATTTATTAAAATGCAGAATCTTCCAATATGACATCGTTATTTAAGAATAATACATTTCTTGACATTATAAAAAAAAATTTTTTTTTATATTTACATTTATTTTTAAAAAGAGAACAGTACAATTTATTTATCGATGTCTATACATTATACATACAATCCACCGATATTTTCATCCAATCACAAAATTTAAGTTCAAACTGTGTTCTTCTTAGATTGTTTTTCCAATGCCTTTTCCTTTGCTCTTTGATACAAAGGTACAAGCTTACCTTCTTTGGCAAGTATCTTAAGCAATTCCATTATCAATGGCAGATAGTTATGTTTTCTTCTGATATTTTCGATCTGATATCTTTTGGATTTTCGTATTTCTTTTTCTATTAATGTCTGTAAACGCTCCAACTCGGCCGGATCACAAACATTAGCTTTTTGTCGTTCGTATAGCGTTTTTCTATCCGTTACGATTGCCATTAAATTAAAATGTATTTCTCCTTCATTATATCTATAAATATTTTGTAGTTAGCATACGAAATCAGCGAAAGAAAATTTTAAATGTTTAAATTGCTTACTTATTTATTCTTTTTTGAATTATGGGTTTTGCTGCTTGAACCCATTGTTCTCCAAGCGGACATGGACCTAGGTCCATTGGTCCATCTTTCAATCCATCTAACTCATATAATCGACCATCAATTGGTATATAACTTACAAAATGAAAAACATCATCATCTTTAGATGCTTTTTTCGAGTCATATTCAAATAGTGTTTGCCTGTAAAAACATTTGTTATTTGTAGTAAAATAAAAATAATCATTTCATATTTTATATACATGGTTACTGCATGAAAATACCTTGAAAAAGAATTATGTACTTCTCTTATTATATCGCAATTACTAAGAGCAAGCCCTCTCATATTGGCATCAAAGCTTTGGCAAAAATTTTTAAATTCCTCCAAATTTGGCCCCAACGATATATCGGAATGCTTACAATTTAATAATACACTTAATATTGCTTGTGTTGCGCATGCGTTATTAATCACCTGAACAAGCAAAAATACTTCGTTAAATTTTAGTTATTTTACAAATATCGAATTGATGATATCATAATGGTTAAAAACCTATCATCATAATGCTTACCTGTTTTGCAAAAAATATTTTATCCAATCTGTTATCTTGAACAACATTTCCAGACGGTTCATCATCCTGAACCCATTTGAATAGAAATATTAAACCATGTATAGGCCTAACAGAAAAATCACAATGAACTAATCAGGGATTCTATTATTCATTTATCAATCTTTAATTATTAAGCTTATATTATTACGAATTCATAAACTGCGAAGACCTGGTAAGTTTACAAGCGGGACGAAAGAAGGGGAAGAGAGGTTTCTCATTCGCTCTACCTGTCCCCCACCACTGTTCATCCGTCTCATTTAGGGTCTCGGTGACATGCCGAAAATACGTGTAGTAAACGGACGGAGACCTTAGGCCATAAACAATCGAGCTCCGCATTCTTGTGCCTCGTAAACTTACCAGCTCCCTACAGTATCTTATGTTCGTAATAAACATTATATTAGGAAAGCTATCGTAAACGACATTACAAATTTTGATAATGAAGTTTTCAAAAATTACAGGCAATTTTATTCAATTTTTCAGGAGAGCACATGCCGATACAATTACCGCTACCCTGCAAAGTATAATACAACATCGTAGCAACTTTCGAGGATTTGACCAGTGCTGTTAGGTAATTGAAAATTATAAAACTGTAGTTGATTTTAAAGATAAATTTGATAGTAATTTATTATTCATTTTTTAGAACGTATCAGATTGTTCTCTGACTTAAAGCTATCTCGTATGTACCTTAAATGTCCTTTTACCAAGTTTTTTACCTATTACCATTTACCCTAATACCTTCCAATCTATGATTCATAACTCAAAAGTGAACCACGGAATTGTAAGATTTTATAAAAATGTAAATTCAATTTTAATTTTTTGACTTCCTCATATCAAGTACGTATACATCGAATATCATATCGATATATCGAAAAGTAACCTTTCTTTTCTAAAAGAACGTAAGTAGCATCAGTTTTTAATTTCTTTGCATTTATACAAAATTATAACATGGATCGCAAGAATTATTCATTACACAATTTAAATCATACTTCGAAAAGATTCGGAAGCGATTGTTTACGCGAAGTTTATAAAAAATACGAATAAGATATAAATGAAGTACACAACGTGTTTATTTAATACATTATTTAATCTCACGAAAGTTCATCTAAATTATTAAAAAAAAGTAATAACAAGAAGTCTTTTTCGTGTCAATTATTACAAATATTTGTTTATCGATTCGATGTCATAAACAAATGAGTATGCCCTTTGTTTTTTAATTTTGTCCTCTTCTACATGACATCATTTTATATATATATTTTACTCAATTTAATAAATCATATAGTTACACAAGTATATTACTGTCATTAAGAATGGGCGAACAATCCTAACCTTAATTCGACTGTTTTTATAGTACACAATTGTTTACAGTGTTTCAAAAGCGTTTAACACGTGTATTATTTTCATTCTGTACGCTTTTTACAAATATATCATACTAATTTGATACGACCTTATTTACACTGAAAGTTCGATACAAATCAAGTACTTCGTACGTTTATCAAATATTCAGTGTAAACTACTTCGCCAATAAATAGGTTATGTCACCTAAATTTAATACTCACTTCAAATTATCGAACTGGTCATCATCCAAACTCCATAATTCTTCCACTTGAGCTCCTTTAACACCTATAGACAAACGTATTAAATGTTTTAAAGATATGTGCTCAAAAGTGAAACGTTTCAAAATGTAAATGCAGAAAACAGTTGTCATCAAAAGTAATTATTTTTAAACGTAAGTTTACACAGATTATTTTTGTGACAATAGAAGAGGCATACAATAATTTTATATAAAACGGGTGAAAATTTACCAAATTCTTTGATTAATTCCGTAAAAACGCCAGGATCACTTTCAATGAGACACCAATTGCCCGCTGAGTCCGCCATCTTTCATTTATAATTCACCATAACCCAAAAGATAATGTCATAGGTTTTTCGACCCATTACTTTAAATTATTCTTTTGCTTACAAAATACAATAAATAAAATAAATGTATAATCATACTTTATTATAATTAAGGTAAAGAAATATATTAAAGAAAGGCTGAACGTTTAGAAAAGGTAATAAAACGCAATACATTAAATAATTATAAAATATTTTAAATTGCTCCTTAATAATAACGTGCATTTCAACAATCAGAAAATTGATTTTCTAGAATCTCATTATTATTAAATCCAATTTAAAATAAGAACAATGTCGATCGAATTATTAAAATTATATTTCGTAACAATACCCATAAAAATTTATTAAAAATGTAGTAACATAAAATTATTTAAATATTCTTATTTTATTTTATACTAGTTAACGTGGTTGATAAGAAAGTCGGAATTAAAACCTGCACATAACATTTCACGCGAAAGATTTTATTTAAATTGCCAGCACGGATTCATTTATTCCATGATCGGGTAAATAAAACTCAAGAAAGTTATATATTTCTTTTATGCTCATCAATTAATGTTACAACGCTAAAGCACAATTTACACTATGTACAAGCAATAAATTAATTAAAGTTTTAACATATATTAACTAACCATCGTTGACATTGCTCATTAACATTATATTAATAAATTATTTCAACAAACAGCATACATTAGACTTACATCAGATTTTAGTATATAGCTTATACGAGTAGAAGTTACACGGTAATAGTAGACAAATAAATAATTTAAAGCAGTTTGAAACGAAAAATTATCGATTATCGATTATTGAATCGATAGTCCGTAACAAGTAAACACGATTATTAGTACATCGATACATAAAGCCAAATGCACGTACATATCATTGAAGATTGTTTATTTTTCTATTTTATAGATAAATCTTGATTTAATTGTATAAATTTAATTTGTTTATAAGCGGTTGCATGCGTTAGAAGCATTTGACGGAAAATTTCATTGAAATGCTCTTGTTGAAATGTTGTAATATTGTGTATTGAAAGTCGCATAAATCTATAAGATACTATATGTAATTTGTGTATAATTACACTTTTTCTCGAAGTATCTAGTATTGCATCGCTCGATTTTAACATCAGTTATTATTTTCTGTATGACATAATGATGACAAAATATCTTCATACCAACGTCCCTTTGTTTCGAACGTTTCTAACTGTTTGGTTAGATCTTCTATTTGTTCTCCAAGTGTTTCTTCTTTTACGAAAGCTTGAAGTTGTGGAGCACTTTGACATTCACGATAAAATGCTCCCAGATCGCTATTAGTATTAGTCACGGCAAAAGGTGTTTTCTGAAATTACGATATATTCAAGTTTAAACACCATGATAGAAGCAAACGATATACGTAGGAACGTTAATTACCAAATCTACCATAATAAAATCGTCGTTGGCACTGGTCATTGAGCAGCTGCTCCTTCTAGATCCGTTCTGAGAGTTGCACTTTGACGTTGTGTTATCGTTTGTAAGTCTTTCGTTATTTCCATTGCTGCTATCCGTTGCAGTAGTTACTGTTGCAGTCTTTGTGTTTGTAGTCTCGGCTACCGAGACTGGAAGAGGTGAAGTTTGTCTGGGAGTTAATAAAGAACTGAAAGGTACATCTGGTATAACAAAATCTTCTTCGTTAACAGTAACTGGCTTATTAACTACGAACGCTCCAACTTTTATAGTATCACTGAGGGATTTTGATGTTTCTTCGCTAAAATTTAAATACAAAAAATCGTTTAATACATGTCTGATTTGAAGTCGAAATGGAAAACTAAAATCGTATTAATTATAACGTACCTCTGTTGGTATCTTGCATTACGGGGACTTAAGTCAGAATGAAAGTGATCGCTCTTTAACATAATCGAATCACGACCAGTATGAGTAGGAGATATAGTCATTTTTGTCCTATAGGATACAGATAAGTGGATTGTACCCACAGGTGTATACAATTGACCCACTCTGACATGTTTATAATTGTCACCTGTAAAGAGCAATTAATTTTAAGCTCTGTTTAAAATTATGAAACTGAAATATTCCAAAAGAGACATATATTTACAGGTATCCCTCGAATTACGCGGTTTCGGAGCAATTTTATTTAAAAAGAAAATATATATGTATTTATAGATGAATGTTTTTAAATAAAAAAGATAATATGTGTTTCACAATATGTATTTCACAATAGTTTGTATATATTTCAAAGACTAATTCTGAGTTTCGACTTACGCGGAACCAATTTACCGCGTAACTCGAGAGATACCTGTAATAAGAATTCAATCCAAAATAAAATAATTGTATACCTAATGTATGTAGCTGTGGTTCTCCCATATAAATTCTATAACAAATAACATAGGAATCTGGACCTTGTCTTCTGCTCAATTTGTAAGCTGGAGTAATTCTTGATACAGACAGCAATGATTTTAATAAAATACTCATTCTGTTGTATACAGTATATGTTACTCTTATAGTAGGATCACTATGTTCTGGCAAAATACCAAGGCTCCATGTTTCTAAAACCATTGTGTCACCTTCAACGGTTCTCAAAGAGATTTCAATGCAAAGAGGTATAGTTGAATTTATTATTTCCCCACATAGTGCCCTTTTAGCTTCAGCTAAAACTTCTGGTACATCGTGAATAGCTAAGTTGAACTATACAACGAAAGGTTACATATGTAGAAAACTGTAAACATGTTGATTAAACCATCATACTTTGTATAAATATCAATTGTGGATTTTAGAATAAATATTATACATTGATAATAATTTATAAGAAGCTTTTTAAGAAACAGTTCTGTCTTTACGAACAAAAGTCAAAACTTTTACGTTTAAGTAATACAAAAATTACTTTGATGCTAATACTTTATTTTCCATTTTGACACAGATCAAAGTCAACATGTGATATTTGCAATTACAATTAATAAAATGAAGAAGATACTGATCGACTAGAGCTTTTGGAAAGTTTAGTAACAACTTCATCGGTTATCGATAACATATATATTTAAAACATTGATAAACCAAAGCTTACCCAGTCTGTTCCAGATGAATTTGGCTTGCACTTTGTGCTGACCTTTTCACCTAACCTCGACTGCACTATAATTTGAGTTGCTTTCAATGCTAAGAATTTGGTGAACTTGTCCAAATCCTTTTTATCTTGCATACTCAATTTTAACGTGGACATTTTAATACTGTTTCCTTCGTACAATTATTTTCAAAAATACACTAATGTGTCATTGAGAGATTGAATTTCTCTAAACTGAATAGAATTTTGTATGCGCCAAAACATTTCCACGAGGAATCTGTAAAACTACATGATGAAATCGTTTTTGACACTTGTACTTGTGAACCATTGCACTCGAGACAATAAACGACTTTTTTTTTCTAGGACTTATTAATGCAGGAACTCCGGCCGAAAAACAATACTTTGACAACAGCATGGACATCATATCGCAGCATTGTGTTGCATGCAGTTGCGTGGCAGGTAAAGTACCGAATTGATTTTATTTTATTTTAAATGAACTTTGAACCACTATCGATGAAGTGTTGAAACGAACTCGAAAATATTAATCGATACTATTGATCAACGCGAATGTCGTTTTTCTCGAATAATATGTGCAAGTATCGAATGTATTTCTTATTTCACTATTCTAATGGCACGCTGTGAATCGATCGTGTTTCATATTGCAATTAAGTACCTTAGGGTAAGAAGCGTTCGCATGAAGAACATGTGATCGTCAATCCAGTGATTCAAAAGTAAGAAAACCTCTTTATGTGCGTGTACGTTTACGGTGAAACTAGGAAGGCGGAAAAGACGACAAATACTTCCTCATTAACAGTTCAAAGTTTAGAAATGTTGAATCGTGGAATCAAGCCGCGTTCAAAAAACAACTGCCAGCAGTGACGGTATGACACGCCACAGTATATTTTAAGAACGATAATTAGATGCAATAACGTTATTGAAACATGCGTATGATTGTATAAAATCATAGTGACATATCAGGTGCTCGAGGGATTGTTTTGATTGTTTATACGATACTCTGATCGCAGATAACTTTTCTACGGCAACTCCTGGTAAATTATCGGAAAATGCCAACGTCCTATCAGATAATTCGTCGTTACTTGATGCAAGTCAGTTAATCAAACTTAAATATTATATTTAAAGTGTGGTACTACTTGTATTTCTTTCTTATACTGTATATCGGATAGTTTTAATTCTTGCTACTTAAGGGGAAAGTTACTAGTGCAGACTAACCCTTTTCTTCACAGAACAAAAGAGCAGTCATGTTAGATACAACAAATTTTCGCGCGTAAATTCACTTTCCAAAATGGCTTCGTAAAGTGCCTTAATGGAATAAAAATGGATATTGCGTGGATTTAAGAGAAGGAAAAATGTTGAAATAATTGTGAAATAAAACGTCAGTTTCATGGAACTCAAAATGTAAGTTTTATTAACAGAAATTACACATAATATTTAACAAAATTTTTTGCAAGTGTAACAAAAATTGTTAAGTTGCAAACTATATCGAATTATACTGGCATTGGTTATGTTTACCAGATTAAACTTTCACACTTGCTACCAGGTTTACCTTCAGCACCTAAAGATGGCTCTAGTGTATACTAAAGCGCAATAGGTAGTCTGCGTTGGTTGAGTTTCTCCTTAAACTGCATGTTCTCCGGTGTAGTGCTTCTGCTAGGGATATTTCTTTGTTTTCCTATATTCTTCGAACATTTTCAACAATTTTGTTTGATAAAATCTAAAACAAATTTTGTCGTAATTCAGTCCTGTTACTAAGTTTCTTTACACTGTCAGGAAACATTATTTCTTTATTTTTTCTATTAAGAAAGTTACAAATCCAGACTTATTAAATAAGTTAGACAATTATTAAGTTTCTCGATATAAAAGTCGGATATAAAATATCGAGAATGATGAACCAAATAAAAAAATTTGTATTTAATTGGAAATATTATTGTAAATTATGAATTACCACAACGAAAGCATACACGATTATATAACATAGTATAATTAAAATTTGCTACTTGTAATTTTTTCGAAACGGAGCAATACAAACAAATTTGATAAACATATTCAATTTTATAATTTTAAATATGCACTTTCTCTTATTATTAAAGATCAAATTTGCCAATAAATTACGTATTTACATATTCTTATAAAAATAGTAGATAATAACATTAGTTCATAGAGACAAAACAAATCTGCAAATAATGCAAAAGAAAGTTTATTTTCTGTAACATGGATCAATGAAAATAAGTAGTAAATAATCATAATTTATTCTTTTCTTCTATCTTCTAACAAGATAAAGGAAAACATATTTACTGAATTCATTAATGATTCTGAAGTGAATTTTTTTAATTCTGTTATAATTTGGGATCTATATTACTTTCACAAATTTAGTTTCTGTATGCAACATATTTAGTAATGTCACAAATACATGATAGACTTTCGTAGAAATATTACCTACGATTGGACTATGGAATTTCGTCAATGTATGTATACGTACATATATTGTATATGTTGGTACAGAATTGCCCTTGCCTACGACAACATGAAATTCTCAAGGAAGGCGAAGAAACGATAGTGAAAAAAGGAATGAGAGTACATACATTAGTTTATACGTATTATAAATTACCTATATGATTAAACGTAAGTGCGATTATGAAATAATCGAGGTCGATATAGCAGAGTAAGAGTAGTTATTGAACATTCGTACGAATTTTCTGTGATGTAAGGCTACCACGTGATTTATCACGTGGCATTTACGTCCTGCCATTTCTCCCGATCATTCTGCTCTTTCCAATTAATGATACAATTAAACGTATAAAGTTAATCTTTCAAACAATTTTTTGTTGCATTTCATGCTTTCAAATTGTATAGCTAAACAAAAGTATAATTTCAACTTTAACCAAAGTACAAAATATAATCAGAAGTGAAATTTAATGTTAACTGAATAATATATAATATTACAGCAACATCCTCGTCAATATATTAGATTATTTGTGATTATTAATAGTATACATTTTTTATAGTACTTGTTATATCGAGGTATTGACACGAATATGTTGAAGATGGTTTTGAATTATTGCCGCTAATAGAAAAACGATTATGCATTTTAATTTATATGTTTTTTTGATTCCGTTATAGTGTCACGTATTGATTTTTATAGAAAAATATGAGGAATAGTTTCGTTTAAGGAGCGTACTGATTAAAATAAGAAAGCTGCTACTTTTATGGTGGACTGTACAGTCACACCACACGGCATGCCAACTGCAATGGAAATTTCCACTGAAGCAGTCGGTTGCCACCGTCTTGTAGACGCTTCGTAGCCGCGCCTAAAAACCAGATTGCGTCCGCCAGGAGGCTAAACCGAAGGGTGTTCTTACCTTTTTAATCAATTAGTTTCGATTGGTCAGTCTTGCGGTTTTCCGGGTCACACAGTAATTTAGGTACATCCTTCTTAAAGCAAGTCGTAATTACGGACTCCATCATCATTCGTACGTAATGAATGACAGAACGTTACAGGCGCGTATTAAAATTGATTGCCAATTTCATAAATTTGTATTCCACCGATCATTTATACGAATTGTATATACTTTTTTTTTTAATTCGCGTTACGGTCTATTTTATTTCCCATAATCTAATTTTATGCAGACTTTTAATAATTGTGTTGAACGTTAATTGCAATTCGACGCACGACATATACGACCGATAAATTGTTATTTGTGGTTGTAGAAATGACCAATCGGAATAATCGATGCTTATCAGCGGAATGAAATTACGTTATAAATTACTTAAATGCAAAAAAAAGCCGGCATGCAACGAAATAAAATGAACACATTTATTTAATTTGAGTGACATTCAATGAAGTCGTTGAAACATGTTGTCACTGTCCATTGCCATACTTTTCTTAATAAAGCCTGAACTACGAGCAAGGTTTTCTTACGGCTGAGTCAGGAGTGCCATGATCAGAGTGCAATGTTTCCATTCGTGGAACTTTTGACGATAATCGGTACGAAGTAAAATTTCCGTTGGAATAAAAAGTTTTTTCGTCGATGGCACGTTATATTTATAGTGTTCCAATATCATCGATATTGTTTCACATGTTTGGTACGCAAAAATGCAATTAAGCAGTTCTATAAATATAGGCTCCTTGCATCGTAAACCGACTGAGATTATAGACGGGAAAATGCAAGTACACCTGCGAAGGCAAATTGACTTTATTATTAGTACAGGAGTATGCATTTGGATTGGTAATTAATACACGAGAACTTATTTAGTCTTCTTAAATATTTCATCGCGGCGTGTAATACGAATATTTATTCCCGAAGAAAAGTTACCAAAACAATGAATATAAAACATTTGCATAGGTATTCAATGTTCTAAACAACGGTGCGTTGTCTTCTATTCAAAAGTGCGTTAAAATTAAAAGACGCTTCGCGTGACACAGATTCCCGGAGGTAAAACGCTGCGTAACGTCTTTGCAAAGCGACCGTGAAATAATTGCCATTGATAGGAAGAACGCTATTTCGGTTTTTCTCTTGCACAGAAATTTTCATTTCGAGAAGAAACACGCTAGGAATTTTAAGCCTGCAACGTCGTCGCGACGTCTGGAGGATGGATTTCTGCACGAGTCGCGTCGGTGCTCGAATACTTTTGAACGGAAATGTACAACGGGGGTCGAGGGGCCTCGCGTGGCCTGGTCCCCTCCCAAGATAAGAAGGCTTGTGGGGCCTTGTTGGACGTTTGCCATAGCATTTGCAGGACTTATGCGCCTTCGTATTAGATATGTACGCCGTTCGGTCAACTGCAGACACGCACTTGTATTCGGTACGATTAACCACGTGTAACAGCGACAAGAAGGGTTAACCCTTTATGGTTCGATCCTTTCTGCGCGGCGCAGCGGCGCTATAGTAGCAAAGTAACTCTGCTTTAGAGGTTATGTTTCGATTCGATAACTCCACGATATTTATACAACTGAGTACCTCTTACCCTTTAGCAAGCTATCTACTGTAAGAAATTCAAAGCTGACGAGGAACTACAATTTTCTTGAGATACCATTAATACATTTTTCTCATTTATTTGCTATACACGCGGTACATTTCACTGATATATTTTATTACAAAACAGAAAAGGGAAAAGACGCGTTTGCGTCACGTTGATTCAGGAAAAGTATTCAGTGTCGAGCGGAATAGAAACACAAGTAGAAAAAGCATACTGTCAGCGAGCGTTCTCGTGTTAAAGAATGTGTATTTAGATACCATTTCCTGACAGAAAAAGTACCGTGAATCGCAAACTTCGTCATTTACGGAGCATCTGTTTACTGCGTATGCAGTTTTATCGCGTAAGGGTTCGATGTAAAAATATTGTGTATTCTTATGGACAATTATGCGGCACATATATTGCCAATTTTGAAAACCACCATTCAAATTAATTAAAAACGTTGTTCTGATAATTTCTTTCGGCATACGTGTTTATAGATAATAAATTATACGGTATTGCGTTACTAACAAAATAATTATTCATAATTTTCTTGAAATAGATAACTTTTCATACACTTACACTTGGGCTATACAAATTAACATAGGCACGTCTATAAACCAGGCATATCTTTTGTTGCGCATATCGTGGATATAATGTACATCGAAGGAAACGTCATCTGTTTCCTCAGTCAATACGTAAAGAGGTATCCACGATGAGTGATTTATACCTATATAGAGTGCAAAACGCATAATTTATAGTATGTCGAATGCGCTGAGAATGCGTGTTTTAAGTAGTGCATTTTATTCAAGTGGAAAAATTTACGGATCTGAAGAAAAGGAAGATTTCAAGATTAACACTATAAATAAAAGAGACTACTATTACAATACTCTAAACGTTTCAGTGAAATATCCATGTATATTAAAGATAAAAGAAATACGTATTTAATATTCTTGTATACTTCTGGTGAAAATAATAGAAAAGTCTTTCAAATACGTAATCCTTAGACTGTTTGGAGAAGTGTAGAAAGCGCCTTATTAGCATGCAACTGCGAAAAAAGCGTGTGGGCTCTATGGCTGGCTCATGTATGAAGCGGAATTGCAAATTACAAGGCCGAATTTCGTACAACGTAATAATCTATGGAGCAAAGTCACGTTTATAACTGCAATATAAGCACGTGTTGCATCGTGCGTGACGAAGATTACGAACATAACGCGTAAACGACGAACCAGTTAACAGTTTTAATTACGAATCGATGTTTTACCCGTGCAGTTTGGTAGATTCAACGAATCAAACGGATAAATAAAAATGGCGGAGAATCAAACGAAACATCGATGGATATTTAATCCTAAAATAATTGTTACTTTGCTCCCCATTTACCGACCGTCTGACTATACTACTTTTTATCTTGGACGAGCATAGTCGGTGACGCTTTCGTCGACTCGGATTCCTAGTATCATCAGGACACTGGATACGATAACAAAAAACTACAGGAGAAAATATAAGACGCGTCAAGGACATTTCACATATAATTTTCACATTCACGGATGCCATCGGTGCATAAATCTCGCAAACTCATCATGAGTTTACGTTACATGCACCATTATTTCATCTACATTTAACTTTATCGTTACAACAGGATGATGATAGTTGATCGAAGCGTAATAAACGTTCTCAAAGATGCAACATCATCGATCGTTCTGTTGTTTACCGTAAACAACATTGTTCCCAATCACGTTGATCACGACGAATGTTTATGTCAACGGTTGGAAAGTTTGTAAAATAAGTCGTTAATTAAGTACAAGTATCAGAGATCAAAACTTGTTACTTAAGTTAAAGATTTATTTATTATTATTTCACTGTTTGGCAACAGGAATATAATTTGTGAAAACGCATTATCATGTAGCGTGGGCTTAAAAATTTGTACATAATACGATACAACGATATGAACAGCGGTGATTCCAAAAACATTTCATATTGTTGTGTCGTATTATAAAACTCTATATCGTAATAAGTCCTAATCGTCGCGTCTCCAAGGACTCCGTCGAGCAAACGGAATAATTGTACGGCTTCAGAGTAATGTTCGTACATTCATCGTTGGAAGAGCACTTGAAAAGAACTCTACAGATTCTTGGCTGAACTCGGGAAAATATTTCCGGCGGGTCGACGCAAACAACGGCACCGACCAACGACTCAATGGCGTACTTAATCAGGACAATCCGTGAAAACAGGGTTCATGGCTCAAGGACAAACGCTCTGGCGAGGATAATTTTAGAGCAAAGCCGCGTTATCCTGAGATAACGATTTAAGCGAATCTGGGCCAAAGGATACACACATACCAGCATCCTGTCAACCGGGTGGCGTGGGCGAAGGACCAATACAATTGTAATACTTTCGCGGACTTTTTGCATGAATCTGCGTCATCGTCGTCCGTCTATCTTACCGCGACCTATATACACACGTGCCGCAAACATTGATTGCGACAGTACGGCGCCCTGAACGATCCAAACAGAATCCTGTCTGATTTTCGTGTGTGCGCGCAATATCGTCGACGTTGATCGTCGGCGATTCATCATTCGACGATAAAGGAGGGCAACGTGTCCTTTCGATGGGTGGTTACATCACGCCACAAGACACTGCACCGATTACAACAGACATTTTGGGAACACCACGGAGAGAAAGAACACGATCACAAGACAAAGAGTCTCGATTTTTGCACGCAAACTTTGCTGATTCTTGGTATACGCTGACTCTGAATCTTTTTATTTCAGATTCTGTGGGGCAGGGAAGACATATTAAAGTCAAAGTCATCTCCCGAATTACTCTATTAAGAGGAACGTGTATCTTAAGCTCGCTGTGGAGGAAAAACACGATTGCAGGAGAAGAAGCCTCGATTTTTGTACGCAAACTTTGCTAATCCTCGGTGTACACTCAGAATCTTTTTATTTCAGATTCTACGGAACAAGGAGGGCATACTCCTCGTCAAAGTCATCCCCTGAACCACTCTATTCGAAGGAACGTAATCTCTTCATTGTCGCTAACGAGCTCGCTACGTCTAAATATAGTTTTTTCCCCGTCTAAACGGAAAGTTTAGCGTCCTCGACGCAGCGTTTAACGCGTTAAGGATTGATTCCGAGTCTCTGTCGACGATCACGTGACTGGTACGAGGGTGAAAATAAATGGGATCGAGCAATCGGGGAGCACGGCGAAGTCCTTCTGGACGCTCGATACGTTGCGAAAAGGAGCTGAACGAGTTTCGTGTTACCTACGATATCACTCGTCACAAAGTTCAAATCTTAAACGCGATATCGCGTTGCCCTGACAAAGCTTCGCTGCGCCACCGGTCGGATGTTTCGTATCTGGTGGCCACACACGGCTTTTGCGCAGCGTGGCGCGAAAATATGCACCGTCGGATTCATCGTTTTTAGCGATAAGCGACGACTGAACGTGCGTCGATCGGATTCGGCACCCGTATCACGCGTTGGATCGATACGATAACGAGCGTCGCTGTTTGAAACGCGAGCATGATTTAATCGATCCGATGGCGCAATAGGAGTTGCCACCTTTAGCAAAGAATGCAAATTATTCTTAAGATTTTTCTCTCATTTACCTGTGTACACTGGAATAGTTCAGTTTCTACAAGATACGATTTATTTAATATTTATACACTTAAGATTCCCCGTTGAATTTGTTTTTGCAAAATTTTTAATATGTAGAAAATTTGTACATGAGCTTTTAACCGTTGGGAATTGCTTTTATCAAGTCCATATTACCCTGAGTTCTTTTTAACTCTGATCCTAACAATTTTAGATACTGTTATCTCTTTGACAACGCGTTAATCTTAATACAATATTCAAGGAGTAATTCCGGCGAGGACGACATTGGTGGAATTCGCGCTCGGTTTTGCACATGAATAAAACGGTACTATACATCGACAAAGCGCGCCGTCGAGGTACGAAGAACATAATAAACCGTTAATGCGTCGCAATCTTGAATGTGAAACGTCATACCCGGTAACATCAATAGTATACAATTGTTGCGCGTAAAAGGACGGTTACAACTTTTGCATATGAAGGGACACGATGGCACGTCAAAGAGTCACATTTTCTGAATACGATCTAAATAACGCGCGTTCCCTATTTCGGTCACGAGAAAGAAGGATCCGTGAATGAGTGAACCGAAGGACGACCACTCGAATTGCTACCCTAAGGTACTTCCGGTACAGACAAATATACATAGTGGATACTTAAAAGAATTCTCGTAGCTTGGAAACACTGTAAGTCAGTCAAGTAGTCGCCATTTTGCTCGATGATCCTTCCCCAACGCTACACGACCTTGTGTATTTCGTTTTGTACGGTAGCTTTATTTTGAGACCAGTTAAAAACATATTTTATTAGGATTGGAGACCTTAATTATCAATAGAATAATGTACGGATGAGCTGGGAGAAGGATGAGAATGGGAGAAAGAGTAATGAATGGGCAATGGAAAAATCTGAAATAGAGTGGGTTAGGTCTGACCCGTGCCCAGAATACAACATAGACAAAGGGTTAACCTTCGTGCGCAGTTAAAATATTCCACGTCGTCGCAGATGGCAGTTACAGCTGTTACGAGCTTCCGAACCCCTCTGTCCATTTCACCCTAACAATTTCTGCCCTCCATTATCTTGGTAGAGGTCCATTCTTCTTCTTCTCGACGCACTTCCTTCGTTGCCCCTTATCGCGCGCATCGAGGAACGCTAAATTTTCGTCGATGTAAAAGCACTTAGATCCCGTAACTAATCGTCGAACAATTTTTCAGTCAGATTACCGTTATCTCCAAGGGTCTTAAGGGTCTGAAAATGGAAAGAAAAACGTTTAAGTAGAAGCAGGAAAAATCCAGTGTACAATCTTCCCTCGTTCGACTTCTCAAATCAAAAGATATTTGTTCCATAGAGACGGTCCTACGATAAAATTAGTTATACTTTAATAATGACAAGAATGTATGTGTTAACTAAATGACTGAGGACATATTTCTGAAAAGAACTCACAAATTAGGGTTCTGATAAAAATATTTTTATAATCGGTGGAAAAGTTTGACGAGTTTGCGGGGTTACATTACAAATATAGTCCGCTTTAACTGTTGTCGATGAACCTATCCACTGCGAGCAATTAAAATCAATCAAACTATCGGGTTTAAGAAAGTCGAGCGAACGGATCGTGGCACTAACCCTGATATAATTGATTTAAAAAAATTCCAGTCTCGAGAAGCAGCGTGTAAAAAGATACAAAGCGACAAATTACAATTTCATGGTAGAAACTCCATGTGAGAACGGTATTTACCATACACCGTTGTGTCTTTTCGCATACAGAAACCAAATACCTGGTCAAGGCTTTGTTCTCGAAGTACGTCGTTTCTTTAGAAATTAGAATAGCCAATCGCGTTAATGGCATCCAGGTAGCTGTCATCGAAACCAGACTTGGGCAAAATGTAATCTGGTTGTGTTTATTACATGTAATCACACGGTAATTACCGCTCGACTGCGTTATAGTTATAATCATAAATTCGTAAAGCATGGGAAAATTACGTAATTATCGTGCGATTTAAACGATACCCGATAAAATAATAAAATACCATATTACTTAGAAGTTGCAGAAAGCCAAAATTAGCCAAACACTATAAATTCAACAAACAAACTTTGTATCCTCTTTAACTAGACTCGATGCTCTAATATTATTTTATCCTTCGCTAAAAAGCGATAAAGCAAGAATTGTAATGAAAAAGAAAGAGAAGACTCGAAACACTCCCTGTGTGCGGAGTCACCGTAAGGATATACGTTAAGTATATTAGTCGAACGCCCATTGGTGTCCGCCGCACGCGACGCATGCATCAACCGTTAAACGTATACAGGGACCTAAGGATCGATGGATCGATGGGTCTGTGGAACGTAGATGGCTATTTCCGCAATTAATAGTAGGAGAAGAAACGTCTGCGGCGAATTGTACGAATCGAGGAGTCAACGATGTCGTTAACCTCGATCCCGGATAAATAAATCGGCACCGATTCGGAGTGAACGGCGATGACAATGTCGTACGATCCGCCGTCCATTCTGTTCTAATCACGGCGCAGGCTGCGCGTCGTGTTTATTATTAGACGATGCGCGAGGAACGATTACGCGAACATTAACCGGCGGCCAACTAACGAACCGATCGAATGGGAGCAATTAAGGATCGCGTCGTCGAACTGGTTTCGATCTTAATTTTTTATTTCACGTAAACGGAGTTGGGTCTTGATGTTTCTCCGGGATTCCATCGCTAGAAACGCGACCGACGCGCAAAGAAACGGAAAATCGATCGAGGTTATTACACGGGGAACACGGTCGCATGCGTGCGACCACCTAATGGAGGATCTGTTTATTATTTTCGTGACTTCGAAGAAAGAGGCACGTGGAAAGCGTTTTGTGGCAGCACGCAAGGCGCGAAAGCAGCAGGGAATCCTGTAATTTGGGGTAAAACCGAAAGGGGATGATTTGTACAATAGACGTCTAATTCAAGAACGTAAAATGTGGAGGAAAGGAAATTCTAAATTATAGATCAAGAGAAAATGCTGAATCGAGCGTGATAGTAGGTGAATAATAATATGTAGTGAAGACCATATAAACATGAAAGTCTAATAAGATTTATTGACGTTTCAGAATAAATAAAATTTACGTTTTGTAAGGTTGATAGGTTTTACGAGCACTTGGTATTCTATCTATTATGCCTGGTATACAGGGTATTCGGCCACACCTGGGAAAAATTTTAATGGGAGATTCTAGAGGTCAAAATAAGACCAAAATCAAGGATACTAATTTGTTGATTGAGGCTTCGTTGAAAAGTTATAGAAACATTTTCGGTCACACAGTATATTTTTGGTAAAGAATTTTTTTCTCGAAAGTACGTAGGAATTCGGGGGTATATGTATTCACCAAAAATGATTGTAATTACCTCTTGCAACCGAAAATAATTTTTCCAAAACGATTTGAAATTTTTTAATTTTGTCGAAAAATTTCACATCCTATCGAATTTTTTTCTAGAAAGTGGGTAGGATTTCGAGGGTATGTCTATTGACCAAAAATGATTGTAATTGACCCCCGCAACTGAAAATAATTTTTCTAGAACGATTTAAAATTTTTGGTTTTCGTTGAAAAATTTAAGCAGCTACCCCTGTCGATTTTTCTTAAAAATTCGTTTTTTATTTTTAGTAATTTTGCTTGACGCCCTATAGAAAAGTTGTTTAATACTTTTTTGTAGGTACCCATGAGCTCTACTTCAAAAGAAAGTTTCATTGAAATATATTCACTACTGTAGGAGTTATAGTCGTTTGAAAATTGGACCAGTTTTAGGGGGTTTTTCCCATTTTGCAGGGTCAAGGATCAACTTTTCCAATATTTTTAGAATTTCTACATATTCTCCATCAAAATACGTGTAGTTTGCTTTTTTAAACATTAAAATCGTCCAATCCATTCAGAAGTTATGACATTTTAAAGATTCGAATGAAATTTCTGGGTAACATTTCTGGGCAGAAATTATATTTTCGGTAAGGAATTTTTTTCTCGAAAGTGCGTAGGAATTCGGGGGTATGTCTCATGACCAAAAATGATTGTACTTGACTCCTGCAACTGAAAATAATTTTTTTAGAACGATTTGAAATTTTTTAATTTTGTCGAAAAATTTCACACCTACTCGAATTTTTTTTCTCGAAAGTGGGTAGGTTTTCGGGGGTATGTCTATTGACCAAAAATGATTGTAATTGACCCCTGCAACTGAAAATAATTTTTTTAGAACGATTCAAAACTTTTAATTTTCGTCGAAAAATTTCACATCTTATCGAATTTTTTTCTAGAAAGTGGGGTAGGATTTCGAGGGTATGTCTATTCACCAAAAATGATTGTAATTGAGCCCTGCAACTGAAAATAATTTTTTTAGAACGATTCAAAACTTTTAATTTTCGTCGAAAAATTTCGGCACCTACCCCCTGTCGATTTTTCTTAAAAATTCGTTTTCGATTTTTAATAATTTTGTTTGACGCCCTACAGAAAAGTTGTTTAATACTTTTTTGTAGGTAACCATGAGCTCTATTTCAAAAAAAAGTTTCATTGAAATATATTCACTATTGCAGGAGTTGTGGCTGTTTGAAAATTGGACCATTTTTATGGGGTTTTTCTCATTTTGCGGTGTCAAGGATCAACTTTTCGAATATTTTTGCAATTTCTGCATATTCTCCATCAAAATACGCGTAGTTTGCTTTTTTAAACATTAAAATCCTTCAATCCGTTCAGAAGTTATGACATTTTAAAGATTCGCATGAAAATTCGGGCAGACATTTCTGCCCAGAAATTACATTTTCGGTAAGGAATTTTTTTCTCGAAAATGGTTAGGATTTCGAGGGTATGTCTATTGACCAAATATGATTGTAATTGACTCCTGCAACCAAAAATAATTTTTTTTAGAACGATTTGAAACTTTTCATTTCCGCCGAAAAATTTAGGCACCTGTTCGAATTTTTTTCTTGAAAATGGTTAGGATTTCGAGGGTATGTCTATTGACCAAAAATGATTGTAATTGACTCCTGCAAAGATGTGAATGATTTGAAATAATGCTTTAATTTATTTTTTTAATAACTTGTTAATGAAGCCTCAATCAACAAATTAGTATCTTTGATTTTCGTCTTATTTTGGCCTCTAGAATTTCCCAGGGGTGGCCGGACAGCCTGTATAATACCTGTTTCGCGGAATTGACGAAGAGGAATATATTAGCATTTGTTCAAGCGTGTCGTTTCGTTCAATCGGGCCAAACTTTTTATGTTTCAGGAGCAAGGACAAACTATTGTAAATAATTGGGGGATCTGCCATTTATATGACCTTAGTTGTTTCTATAAATGGAAAGCAAAGGGAAAGATAGTCTACGATACTAAGACAGTCTAAGGTTTGGGTTCTAAATTTATTTTTGTGTAAGATACTTAGTCGTTTGTATGCACCTAGAAAATATGGGACATTTTGTTATTAATTAACAAAGACTGTTGGATTCGAAAATTAGAGAAATTCCATTAGTTCTGGACGCAATTCTTTAGTGAAAAGATGCAGCTCCGTTTTTGCAATGGTAAAAAAGGAGGAAGCATGACATTCGTAGTAGTTGGATGTTTTAATTGAAATGTCTTGTTGCTTCACGGGATATTTCGTGATAGAATGTTAACGCATTGTTTAGTGTACTAGACGAATGAAGATGTAGAAAATTTTTGTTAGAAGCCATAAGTGGTGCAAAGAGCCAAGCAATATTTAGAAAATGTAAGTAAGCTGGAATTCTTTTAAATAAACATCAAAATTGAATCACTAATATTATATTATAAAAGAGATTCTAAGATCAGAATAAATAAGATAAACAACAACAAAGAATCGAAAATATTTTCATAATTCATAAATGATCTGTTAATAAAATTTGAACACATGTTTTAATGTTTAATTTCATTTAACATTTTGATCGATTGGACAGGAAGATATAAATTATAATTGACAATTTACAAATCAGAACAAATAAGTAGCGATAAAAAGTTAAAAATAATGTTTCCATACTGCGTTACTAACGCCTTAATAAAATTTCTGTCAATACTTCATTTGTTCGACTTTGATTGATACTTTTATCGTAAACAAAACTAAATAAATCTGAAACAATGCTTCCATATTATTAATTTTTCGATCGATTACAATTCACGATTCGTTTCAAACGATAAAGTGTCATTCATTATGACATGTTTATCGATATCGTTAACAAAAGCTGCTTGTTAAGCGTAAAACGATATCGCGTGCATACTCGGAAGAAAGAAAACACGAACCGTCGACTCTGAAACGTCGGATAAAAAAAAAAGAAAATTAAGGAAAGGAGTTAATGCGAGTCACTTTAATTTTTCGCATACTACAACAAGGCGCCAATGATGTTATTAACCCTGATCCCGAACAAATTGGAATGGCCTGGAAATAAATAACGATGATATCATGAAATCGTTTAATCTCGCCTGATGACACGTGCACCTATAATCGTCACTGTGATGTCAACGAAACGGGAAGCGAATAATATGCATTATCATGTGAATCACTGGTTCCAGGCAAAATTCGCGTTCGTTGAACTAAGTTTAAAGAACAAAGCAAGAGTTCGTAAAAAGGAAGCATCGATCAGAATTTGTCGAAACTTTTTCTTACAAATATTTTAACGTTTAATAAATAGAGGATTAGAGTTTTAAATTTTAAGGGGTTGAAATATACTGTTCAAGACAGATGGCGAACCCCTATCTGAAAAATAAATCAAGTGGTAGACTAAAATGCAAAACACGAACACGTATGGCAAAACAATGGTCACGTGCCAATTTTGGCACACCACAGGATAGTTACTGGCGTTCGTGCCAATTTTATAGTAAATTTTTATTTTATCAGATTGATCCTTTATTTGCTTTAAACTTGAGTGTTATCAGACCCATTCATTCATATTTCTTTCCGACTACTCGTTTTCTTTCTTAATTTTAGTATGCAAAAGATCTTCGATTTCTTATCGATAATATAGAGGTTTGTTTGATTTCGAAAGATAATGTATGAATCTCCTACTAGACCTTTAGAATTGTCTCTAATTTACCTCAACTAGAAAATGTATCACAGTAAAAAAAGAAAAGATTTGTTACTTTGAAATGTAAAAACTTATTTCGAGACAATTTTCATCTCGTATTACTTGCCGTAAAAATATCTATCGATTTCGATTTTACGTGCAATAGTTCAAAGTTGTCGCTCAATTGAACACTATCGTAGAGTGACGCATTAACGAGCGATAACACCATGAAGTATACATACACCTGTACGAAAAAATTTTCCGTTTCGACATAATGAATAGACATTTTTCACAACAGGCGTTATCAAATATTGTGTAACGTATCTGATTCCGTATTAATCGAAGAATCTTGAAGATTTCTCGCATCCCGCATCCCTCATCCACATAATCTTCTTTTTACAAACGCGGAAACTATTTTTGAAACGATTTCTATTTACTTTTTTAATAAAATAACGTTACGAAAACCTTAAAGGAATACAACAAATTATGTATTATTATGTAATCGACGTTAGAAAATTCTTTGTTAAAAAATAATGCAATTCGTAGTTAGATCTTTGCGTTACGCGAGAAATCGTGTCTATCCGTGAAAAAGAACGCGAATCGTGTGTATGTTTTGCAATCGTCGATTTGGATCGCGGTATCATTTGGAAACGATCTTTTTCCATTTTCGCTGAGTACGAAAAGAATCTGAGAAATCTAAAAAATTATGTTTGGTCGGCATTTCTGGAATCAATATTCCTCGATTCTGCGCCTCGATTCGTCCCCTCGCGACTCCCAAGTTTTCTTTTGTGTATCGCGTAATTTATTCCGTGAGTGGAAGATTTCAGCAGCGCCTAAGCAAACAATGGAACCGACAGCGTCGTCGCAAAAAATACGAGTCTAAACTTTATTCTATTAATAGCGTAATTTTTAGTAAAACAAAATTGCAACAATAACCGTTATCGTTTTATCTATTGATAAAATATGATTAATACTTGTATTGGCGGGACTTTTCTATGGAATTACATGTAATTTCATTTTTTCTTTTTTTTCAACGCTAGATGTTGTAACTATTGCAGTGAAACTAAATTTTTGAAAAGTTCTAAAAACAAAGTACGTAGGATTTAATATTTTGCACGCGACTCGGACATTTTACTGTCCTGCGTGGAAAAATACTACTTATCTTCCGGAATTTTTACAGCTATTTAAAGATCTTGCAATCACTGGACGAACGTTATGTCTTTGAAATGATCTAAAAATAAAATTTAGTCGAATATTTTATCCTCAGAATTATAGTGAGAATATCTTATTCAAATTTTAATATAAACATAACGTTCCAATTATCGTCACGCTTTTTAACAATTGTTACTTTGAATAAGTTCATATGAATAGGTAGTGTATTTAATAAAGTAGAAACTACATCTTTTACTTTGTATAATATAGAACTTTTCCTTTCTAAACCGTCGATGATCGGATCACTGTCAAAACGAACTACTTACCTTATATAAATAAGATTTTGTATCAGACTTTTCAGAGTTGGATAGCAATTAGTTATCGGAAATTGCGATAGCGTAGATAAAAACACAAAGATAGCATGGTAATGTTTGCTTTTAATTATTATCTTTATTGTATGTAAACAAATCTATCGCGTCCACGTACTGCGACATTTTTCTATAAAGTTACAAGCAATTAGGTCTCTTGTTCCTGGTAGTCGGTATAATAGTTTTAGAAACATAAAAATAGAAAACAACAACGAGCATTTCGCAATCCTTGATTCAGGACATCGTGCAATGAAACGAGTCGAGAAAGAATTCCAGTCGCTTCCTAAATTTTCCATTCAGCTAGACAACTCCAGAATTGGTAATCCTCGATTCATCAGGCTAGTTGTGGATTTCTTGCTACGAATTACTTCAAATCTATGACGTCAAATACCAATTGTTTCAAACGTTAAATTGTTTTATTCGAGCTCAGACAATTTGGAGTATTTTTACGGATCGTAACTTTGTTTGAATACGTTTGCTACACACTTTGAAAACTTTAAACGTGATTTTGAAAAATATTGACTTTTACTTACGATTCAAATGCCGCCATTTTCCCTCCTTTAGATCGTGCTATAACTGCGGACTTTCTAACGAAGATACTTTTCTTCTTTTTCAGATTAACAGAACGGCCGAAATGGGACACTTTCTTTAAAGGGATATGTGGTTGGTGCAATTTAAAAAAAATACTGTGTCTACTCAAAGCATCGGTGAGTATATGTGCATAGTCCCAATACGGAGTAGTTTATGGTTTTCTTAAAAAAGAAATAACAAGTAGGAATTGTGCATCTGAATGCTCTTAACGATCTTCTAGGGTTCGTAAGTTTGGGTTTTGGGCGTTTCGGAGCAAAGTGCGATGCCGGGGATGCGCGCGTTCCCGCAACATCAACAATACAATGCGTTAACCTTGATCCTGGCGGCGGCCGAGCATCGTCGACGCAAGACTATTATAAACCTGATAGGCGGATAATGATGCAGAAACGCGTTCGACGTAAATGGATTTGGCATGTGCGATGGGAGTGGCGAATGGTTTCGCGGGCGAAAAAGGAGACGGGTGAAAGAAAAAGGAGAAAAAAAATAAGCGACAGGGTGAGAGAGGCGCCGTGATAGAGAGAGATCTATATAGCGGTAGCAAGAGTTCGCATGTCTTGTAGAGAGCGGTGGGAGGAAAAAGCGAGAAACTAGAAAGGAGAAGAAGACGACAACGTCGCGCACCGTCGATGGTAATGGTGGTGGTGATGGTTGTTGCCGGTGGAAGTGGCGAACATCGCCCGAGAACCCGGAGAAGTGAGCGTTGGCCGTGATCGGGGAGGGTGCAGTGGGGGTTCGAGGTTGTTTGACGACGATGGTGGGGGAATAGCATAGTCACCGAGAAGCTTAGCCGTTCACACAGTGGGTTCAGGATGGTGTGTGTGTGCGTGTGTCGGTGAGGAGGAATGGGACGAAGGAGGTACACTCGCGAAGAAGTGGTGGGGAGAAGAGGAGACCGAACAGCGCGCTCCGTGGCCTCCCACATGGATCGTCATTCCTAGTCGAGTCTCTTCGACGCTCGCGACGTTTCTCCAGCCCCGATCGAGAGGGACCGATCTCTGTTTTTCCATGCACGTTTCATCCGTGTGACGACACACGGTCCACGCGTCTCAGTCGCGTGTCCGATTCCTTTCGAACAACAATCGAACGCGAAACCCGTTTCCCCCTAGTTGTTTACCCTCTCCCCTCGGAAGCTCCGTCTATTCATTCCTCCCCCACTCTCGGTTGTATCCTTTGGCTCGTGCAATACATCCCCCGAGCGGTCGAGTGACAGAGGCAGGGGAGAAAGCGCGAACGAAAGTCGGAGCAAGGAAAGGAGAAGGATCAGTGCGAGCTAGTACGTCGAGAGGGCCGGTTCGTTGAAGGAGAAAAGTATATACGGGCACGTTTGTAACGTTTTTGGGGTACAAAGGCCCGGGCTGTGGTACACGCGGTATCCCTCTGGGGGTATATATATATATATATATTCGTTAGCACGGCACCGTGTTTGGGTTGGTGCTCGCGCGTGTGGATGTACCACGACGTTCCGTTCAGATCGCCAAAAGTGAATCGGACGAACCGGCGTAGCGGGAGAGGAGACTTCGACAGCCGACCGTTTACGATCGACCAGAGAAACTCGCTCGTTTAGAGCGCGAATAAACGCGCAGTTTGCCAGAAGGCTCCTTCTCACGAGCGATTTCACGCGCGGCACGAAACCGAGCTTTTTAAACGACGATGTCGCACAAGATGCAGAGCCAAGGAGCGCCGGTTCACGGGGGCAAATTTCAGGTGAGCCTTGCAACTTGTTATCCCTAGTTTTTTCAACCCTTCGATATCTCGCGTCTTTTTATTCGTCGACGATACATTCTCGCCGCGATCGAGAACCGCGTTGCGTAATCGGACGCTACGAGAATATTTTTCATCGCTGGATCCGCTTGGATATATTTTTATCGTTACGCTGACAGTTACGTTAAAAGGTTTTTCTTTTAATTAGAACATATATTTATGTTACATCGATCAAATTTAACGTGAATTAATATTATTGGTCGTCGACGCTTAAAGGAACGTTCTGATCTAGACGATAATTTTTCACGTGTTCTTTCGAATTTAAAGACGAATTAATTATTACACATTTCTATCGAGTTTCGTCGTATGGATTTGGTCTGTATCGAAAAGGTATACGCAGTTTTTTCGTGCAATACGTAAAATTGTTGAAGATACAGTTGTTCCCGTTTTGTTGAACATGCCTTCACGACTCTGACCGTTCTGCTTATCTAAAACGAATAAACAATAAATCATTTTGTTCGGTATAAACGTGGGTCGGCACTAAAATTATGCAAGAAATATTGATAAGTTTCCTCCGTAAATAATAATAACTTTGTTCATTTTCGAGAGCATATATATTTGCAAAAAAATTTAAAGTAGACTTATCGAAGGTTCTAGACTAGAATGGAGATCGTTAATATACAATAGGGAAGTAAATATGATTAAATAAAGTAGATAATTATTAAATGTTTACGTGTTGGGACTGACGTATCGATTGTTTATGGTGGCTGTTTATTTATTTCCGGCAATTCTATTAGTGTTGTGGTAAATAAAAGTTGCATCGAGTAGTAGAATTAATTTCTGTGTAGCGGCGTTAGCGAAGAGAAAGGTTTTAATTAAAAATTCACAACGAAACGCCGACGGAACGAACTTATCGCGGATTAACGGTTACGTTGACAGAGGCGATCATCTGATCGCGTGAGAATTAATTAAATCCCAGCGGAAGTATTCCTGACCGTCGTGTGTATAAATAGGAACATGACATCGGGAAAGAAATAGAAATCGGTAGCGTCGAGATGGAAAGCTTATTCAAAATCCTGAAATCGACATTTTCATATCTGGTCCGTGCTGTTACCGTACACTTAAATAACCGTGCGTGATTTTATACAAAATTATACGTACAAAACGTAAATATTGACCCAGAACAATTTACAAAAAATAATTGTAAACGTGAAAATTTGAATGAAAACATTTAATTTTCGTTTGCAATATAAATTTATTATTTCGTATTGTATAATCTGTAAAATCTGTTATTATTTACCCTGAATAACGTATTTCTTTCCGAAGTTATTTAAATGACTATATTCCAATTATACAAGTAACGAATTCGTTTCGGGCTCGCAGACTAATTTGCAATTGAAATAGTTGGTTCGAAGAACTAATTCAAATGGATATTTAATATCGACGCCATGAAAGATACAACGCGAACACGTGGAACCTAAACAAACCAACACGATTCTAAACGCAATTAAACAAATATTTACCACGTTAGGCATCGATACCAATGCGCACATTTTGCTTATGCAACACACTAGACGAGTCACACGAAACTTAACGAGAATCGTCCATACGAAAATTAATAACAATAGCAAGAAATCTCTGGAAAATTGGAATCCAAGTCCAACGTGTCAGAATTTAGTTCAAATAGTAGATTAATATTACAAGCTCACCGAGCATTAATCCTTCAATGGCGGACTGTGGGTCCATTTTGGCCCGAATCTAAATTTTGTTATTTCGACTTCTCGTACAAAGTTTTTTTAAAATTAAATCTTCGTATTATCGTATTTACAATTTTCTTAATTATCAATGCCATTAGTTTTATAAATTCACCGAGTATTAATCATTCAATGGCGGAGTTCGGGTCCATTTTGACCCGAATCTAAATTTCATTATTCCGATTTCTTGTTAAATCTTCGTATTATTGTATTTGCAATTTTTTTTTTAATTATCAATGCCATTAGTTTTACAAGCTCATCGAATAATAATATTATTATTGTTATTCGTTAAAAACCAAAACTCAAGGACTTCGAATTTGCATCGATTCGATTCTACCTTAAGTCTTGTTAGGACTAGAAATTCGACGAAATCGTTCCAAAAACTCTCCGTTATTATGTTATAACATATTGCAGAATATTTTTACATTTACCTTGAATGTGTTTTATTTATAAACGCGGTACGATTCGTGGAAGTAACTGGAAGTCCCCTTTATTCGAGCACGCGGTTGTGGACGAGTTTCCTTCTATGTTGCAGTGTTTCCCACAGTTTCGCGCATCAGGTATCGTTATCGCGAAGCATATTAACGTTGAGTAAGCATGGAGTAATTTTCACCTGAATTATAAGTGTCACGTGGAATTGATAAAAGGAGGTCGCGACGCAAATGCAACCGCGGAAAGTACGGTACGGCTGTGTCGACAAACGTCGTTATTGCTATTTAATGCTAGTTTTCGTTTTTTGACGTACGTTCCAACTAGTTGCGTTTCATTTGTTGCTCGATCGCAATAACGATCGATTTGCAATCGTAAAGACGCTAGCTTCTGACACCGATTCTATTCCATCGTGTCACCCTGAAAGTTCCCGTGATTTTTGCTACACCTGACTCTAATGCCAGATATCTAAAGTATCGCACAAATATGATTGGGCGTATTGTATATCATGTTCGTCCGTGACTTGCATTTTTACTATTTAAAATTGCCACTGATCGATTTTGTTGATACATTTGATGGTTTCCTTGGAGAAAAACGATTTAGAAATCTGAGAGGATTCTTTCTCTCGAAGAAAAACGTGAGAAAAGTCAATAGGAAACGATGGAATTTATTATTAGTAAAAATATTGAACTTCTATGGAGTTTTTTTAAAATGAACGTTTATCTGTCGCTTATCTGCTATCGCGTTTTATATCGATATCGGTTAGTATGGTATGCTCCCGGTTGCATGATACGCGATGAGTGTTCCAGGAACAATCGCTTCAAAGATTCGCATAGATTTTCTTAGATAATACCGATCGATATGTATCGATGACGTTCAGAGAAATTGTCGTGAAAAATTTCCGTTGCACTGATTCAGGCTTGAAAATTCTCAAGAGTGAAGATAAATCATACGTCGATTGTTCTTTTTTTAAATCATAACGCGATATACGTTGTCGAGAAACTTTTGTTCTGCGTCACATTCAGATAAATTCATTATTTCAATTTAGATAGTTTTACTGCTTTCGAAACATGGTGACGCTTTATTTATCGCAGGAACCTTCTTTTTTATATCAAAGTTTATTTTTATATAATTGAAAATTAAATTTAAATTTATTATTTATTTCAAAGAGGTTCAGGGAATTTTAGAATTAACGTAAAACATTGAAAAATTGTCGGAGAGTAGTAATTTTGAATAATAAGCTGTATTTATGTAGTGATAACAATACAAATGATAGCTTAATTTTTCTTTCTAACGATATAGAAATTTATTTCTGGATATTCGTGAATAATTGTTCGTCGAACGAAATGGACACAATTTGGCCGTTTCTTTGAGCGTTTAAAAACAGGCCACTTTATCGAACCATTTCCGAAATAGCATTTTACGAACGAAATTCACGATACTCTAAACACATAAATCCGATACCATTGAACGTAGCCTCCGCGAAGACGTAGATTGTTTACAAAGAAACAAATCTCCTTCGATCCGGGTTCGTACTAGATTTTACTTCTTCCTGCCCCGAGGATCCAGTTGGAGCTGCTCCAAAATCACCGCGCCAGATGCAATCCTGTAATCCGTGTCGAATAGGACTCGTCATTATTGTAAATTACACAAATCTGAATACGAATTTTTTTATATCCACGTTATTACTGTATCTTAGTTACGTTGTTCCCTTCTATGTTATTAATGCTCGTGTTTATAGAAGTTTAGGCAAAGCTTCTGCGTACAGTTTAGAAAAGTGTTAACATTGCTGATAACTTCGTGGGGGGGTTCGATAGCATAACAAAAATATCTCTGTTATATTGTTCCGTCCCAAAATTCACTGTTACCGTGAAAAACGATAAAATCAACGTTAATAGAATCATATTTTAACAAACAACCGCTACAATATCAAACAAATCTTGCTCCTCAAACCGTGGTTCACAGAAAGTATGATTTTGGGGGTTCTCAAAAGGCAAAAAGAAAATACTATATCAAGAAAGGAAAAAGTGCTTCCCATAGTAAGGTCTTGAAATCTATAATAACAAGTCTTGATTAACTTCATTAATTCGCCTTGATGAAAAGCAATAAGTCCCAAACACTTGGTTTCTGAGACACGAGACTTTAATGGGAATTGAACTTTGGCAATTATCGTGTCGATTAAAATGTTTCTAGCTAGAAATGTCGATTAGAAATTTGATTGCTCGTGTTCCGGAACACCTCGAGTTGCTCTTGGTATCTACCGTTGACCTCGATCGATTATCGACTAGCTCGTAGATCGTTTTACGACTCGGTTACCGAGCGTTGACTTTATCTATCGAACGGATGATCGAACTATTCCATCGATGGATCGCGTTGGGTTCAAGTGCGAGCTAATTTTTCTCCGTAGAGAAGGACGTTTGATTAGAGTCATTAGTGGCTGTTAGAGGCGGTCGATGCTTGGGAAAAGGCTTCTGGGCTCAATTAGAGCTATTGATGTCTTTGACACCGGGTTGTTCGTGAGATACTCGAAAAGAAAAAAGAAACGAAAATTATCTGGGCATGCTACTCGAGACGCTTGGATACTCGAGAAGCTGGTATCGATACGTGATATCGGATATGACTCGAGTTAGATCGGGGAAAGGCGAATTTGCAATATCCGTCGAGAGATTCTTCAAAAAGACCGCCACACAGGGGACTAAAAGGAGAATCCGGCTTGGAAACAAATTCATATAACAACTTCACATGAGATAGTTGCAAAGGGGTTGTTTTTCGAAATCATGGCGGTGTGAATCGTTTGAAAGTATTTTTTTGAGCTTGTTATAGTCATATCAATTATGTGTAATTATTTCAAAACTTGATAGTGTGACGTAAAAGATAATACATGACTTTTTCAACGTGAAATTTGTGTTTATTGTTGTATAAACTATAAATACATCTGTATTTAAACACGTGTTAAGTCTAATCCGTATCTGAGTCATGTAAAATGGAAGTGATGTCGTTAGAGTCATCATCAAACTCGTCATTAGTCTTCATTCGTTTGATGAAGGCTTGTGGAAAGCTACAGCTTCTGTATCCGCCAATAAATTAATAATGCCTGTACGCAGTATATCCTTTTTCTTGCAATTGGTACGTTTCTTGATAAAGTGGATAAACTGGATCCGAGGAAGATAATAGAGCATGAAATAAACCTTCCACTGTGTTTTTCCTTGACATCTTCCGTGTATATAATTCTGTATATTTTTTTGTATCCTTATTTTCAGTATTCTTATTTTATCATTTCTGCATCAAAGAATTATTAGAATCCCCTTTTCACAACGTATTTCAATAATCACCTACCACTCTAACGACTCATACGTGTGATACTAATATGTTGTCAGAATTCGGATACAAGGTCCAATGTATGGATATGGTCAGATTAATTTACGGATCAATTGACCAATGAGACACTGGTTTCTGTACGAACATATCTAGGAATATATATTTTAAAATATATGTTTCTTGCCTTTCGCTCGATAGAAATCTTATGTCCTAGTTATAAATAATAACACTGTCATTATCAATAATACTTTTTATTTCTCTTCAGATTTGTCTAAATGAACTTTTTAAAACTGAAGTAACTTTCATTTGGTAGAAATTATTTACAAAGGGTCAAGGTGTTACACTATAAGAGTCATAGAAAAAGATAAATAATAAATTCTACTGAAATTAGGTAAACAAAGACTAGTAACTATTTAGAAAATCTTTAACCTCGTGGATTATTATGATTTTGGAGTATGTTCTATAATTAAGTTCAGGTTCACTATCTATAAATTAGGGTGGACTCGTGACATAGTTTCAAAATTTCACTAAGTAAATATTACTAATAATAACCGGGGGGAAAAAGCATTGTAGTTGCTGTTTTCCTGTAATCTCGATGAACTTTCGTAACATCGAATAATGCAGTAAACAAACACGTAACATATTTTCCACGTCAATGTGTTCTCGAGAAAATGTCAAGTATACAACAGTTTTTATAAACTCGATGCATCTGGCGTGAAGCAGAAACGGGCCAAATTTTTTTTAAACGATCGATAACAATTGGTAATATGCGGACTTGACAACAGCATATTTTCAACGTTTATCGAGAATAAGCTGTTATTCGTTCATCGTGATATATAATTTTATTTTACGATTTAGATTGTGATTTTCATTGCACAAATGACACACGAGCATCGGTCATACATTTTTTTAATCGTTTCAAGGAACGATCGACATTTGCAGATTGTTTAATAACATTTTCACACGTTTAATTTTCATACACAACCAGATTGTCGTTGAACTCTCTCGGTTGCGAAGGTCCTCCGTGCAAGGACGTTAAGTTTGCGGCCGCCCTCCCCCCTTTCGCGCAGGAGAAAACGGAAATGTGCGGCTTCGCGTGTAGGTTTTACCGCGTTCGTGTCGGCAATTAAGTTCGCGGAAGGCAGACGCGGAAAACGCGCGGTGACCGAACCGTCGACGCGTTCGAAACGCCATGGAGCGCACGGAACCAGGACGAAAAGAGCTCCGCGGGGGCTGGGAAGGGGAAACGTAGCAGAAACCGAGAGGTTAGGATGACAGAATAGCGAAGAAGGGGTCGAAGTAATAGGAAGGGAGGGGAGGAAGGAAGGAAGGAAGAAGGGGAAAAGGCAAGGAAGAACACGAAACAGCAAAAGTAGGTAGGAGAGAGGAAAGGTGTTGGACGTGGAAATTTCCATGACGTAGCCCCGTACACTATACTACGGAGTCGCCATGACTTACCAGGCACGCGTCATTCTCGGCCACCAATTGACCGAAACTCGCACAACAGTTTCGACGGTCGAGTTCCCGCACCGCCTCCGAGAAACTAGTTTCGGTTACGAAACAAAAGGGTCGAAGGCCCGACGAGTCCGTTCAGGGATCCGTCGTGGGTCTTTTTAAGTTTCTGCGAGAGGGGGCGAGCCAGGGGGCCCCGCGTGAATAACGAGGGAACGCGGAGAGGGGGACCCCCCGTTGTAAGACTCTTTTGCGAACGCAGGTTTCTCCGAAATCCTGTTGCCAGAGAAATCTTCCTTCCCACCAGCCCCTTTGTTCCCGTCCTCCCCAGCTCCACGGTCCGCTATTACCTACATGGGAAATGCTAACCGTGGAATCTTTTCGGCCTAATGGCGAATACCTCCTTCGCCCTCCTCCCCTCAGGAATCGTTTACGCGTCTAAAAATCTTTCTGCGCGTCGACGTTCGTGAACTGAGGGGATTCACGATTTGGACATTGTTTCGAACAGTAGACGAATTGTATGTGGGTGTTTGCTTGATTGAATAATTCTATTCTTATTTGTTCATCGTGAAATAGTTAATTTCACAATTTAGAGTCGAAGAGGTCGAGTCGAGTCAAGTTCCGAAGGTCCCCGAGTCAAGTCGAGTCAAGTCGAGTTATGGTTTTGCTTCACTCCGACAAGGTTGAAAAAACCTGGAAAAGAAAGATAATGCTAAGTTACTTTAACAATCGTTTTATAAAAAATGATCAAACTTTAAGCGCTGTCTTTAGCCACCTTTGATAGAAACAATATTAAATATTAGTTGAATATTGTTATAACATTTAAAACTACACGAAATTTTCTATCTACCAACCTAATATAGCTGTTAACGAGAAATCTTTGGCCAACCACTGTACCGTCTCATGGTTAACATAAAGCCGATCACCCAAATCGGATGATCCAAATCTGTTAAATCAAATTGGATCATCGAAAACCAAAGCTGTTTCGATTCTGAGATCAGAGTAAAAGGATTCGTGCGTAAAATAGATAGATTTAATTGATGAATACCAGTTCTATAAGTTGGCCAGTTCGTGATACCAAACACAATTAGAAATTTATTTAAAACATAATCTATGATGCACTTAAAGGGGTTTTCTAATTTAAAACTAGAATTTGTCTCAGTAGTTTGAATGATTACCACGAGTTACGATTCTGTTTAAAAATTTTATTATTCGAAGAAAACAATTTTATGATAAAACAAGAATTAAATTTAATTTTTGCGAAGTTCTAGCCTTATTCGAATAAAATTTTTAGAACGATATGCTACGTGTCGTGCGTGTTGGTATCGCGAATAACGTCATACACCGGAAGTGGACCCGTTCGTATGCATATAGCAGTTGATTCAGAACTAAACTTGTCAACCAAAGTGTGTCGTTCTGGAATAAGAATTATACTAGAAAAAACGTGGAAAATGGAAACACTGACATTGACCATTATTGGCGATTAAGTCAAACGGAAATTATCTAATTCTCACGTAAACAAACTTGGCAATATAATCTGTAGAAGCATAGTTCGTATAAAATTCTATAAAACGAAAATACTTATTGCCAATTTGTGAAAAGTGATTTGCAAAAGATTGGTTTATTAATCTAGAACTTATTCTGTAACATTGAAATTCTCGACTGCAATTCTATTCGTCCAATTCAAAGATTCTTTGTTCCGCATATTTTAATCGCGAGATCGAACTACTTGATTGCGTCAATTTAGCGACTAAGTCCGCATGAATAATCGTCTATGAATAATTATTTTTCCGCGGATAAAATAAGACGCGAACGTCGAGCGTCGGAGCGCCAAGCTTAAAGATTATTCACGACGAACTTGAAAATGACGATCGACGACGCGCGATAAAACGTGTTGCGTGCAAGCCGGAAGTCGGTATCTCGAGTAATCTATAATAGTAAATCAAAAACTGAGCACAGGCTGGATACATGCCCAAATAGTATTTGCTAGCAGTAGAATAGTAGTTTTATGCAAAGAATGGCGTGCGAAGTCGGTGAAACATGGCATCCTGTACACCAGGGGCTCTCAAACAAATGTTTCCTCTTTCCCATGTTTAGCCGTCTTGAACGCTTCTTCAACGTTATTTGCATTTTAACGAGAATATTCAAAATAAGAAACGATACTCGAGATATCGAGATCTCTCAAAATATTATAATTAGTAATTCAGTTTCTCTATATAAAAAACATGCCATTTATTATGTTTCATAATGTTTCAAGAGTTTAACATCGAAAAACAGTTTAGATAAATCTCAGAAAATTTCTATTTTTAATGGTCTTTGCGCGAAAGGTGCAGCCGTTTTTAACACCTCAATGATCAATTCAAACACCTCAGTGATCAACGTTTTTCGATCGAAAGTCGTTTAAAGAAACGCGTTTTTCGTTTTGGAAACCACTGAGGTATGTCGACCTAACTGTACCGGTACACCCACGCGTCCCACGTATTCATAGAGGGTTGAATATTGCACGATCGGCGCGGGGGAGCAAGGGAGATAGGCTACGGTTCGATTGTCGACCGGGGAGAGTTCAGCGGTTTCGAAGTAGCCTAAGTCACGCGAGCATGTCTGGAGTTCGTAAAGCTGGCGCTCCAATGACGCGTCGCGCGTGAATATAGTGGATAAGTTTAACATTCGACCGGCGTCGTGTGCCTGAACGAGTATTTTGATACGTTAACCCTGCGCCGTGGTAGCCATTTAAATGCCTACGATTGAGTATTTCAGAGCACAGGAAATTAGGAATTGATTTTGTTCGAAGCACAATGGCGATCACATACCTTATAGAATTTCTCAAACGCGTTAACACTGATTTAGGTACACGGTATGTTAGATATATTAGATGCTATTGATATTTATACGAATTTTTTTAGAATTTTGGTCCACCAAAGTTCGCGTCTATTAAAAATGAGAAAGAACGGCTATCGGTAAGGTCTTCGACCGCAGAGGATTAAAAGGTAATTTAATAAGAAGCGCAAATGAGATGATTCTTGAGGCACTGAAACCTTAAGATGACGACTCGAAGCTCGAAGGTTCAATAAACGCAACATAGGGAAGAATTCTGAAAAAAGAAATAAGTGAAAATTATGGAACGATATTTTGTCCATCCGAGGATTAAGTTTTGAGGAAAATCACTTAAGGAATCTGTGAAATACAATCGATGGCCACTTCTGTTGCGCAGAATTCAAGAGATTTAATAAGTAAGAAGATCAGACGCTAGAAAATACAAAGTTTGAACGTTATTTTTCAAGCAGGAAGTTAGTAGTGTAACGTTTGAACGAGAAACGTGAGATTTATGGTTGTTAAAAGCCCGCGACACCGTCTATTTTCGCACCGAGTCACGTTTCTTCGAGCGTCCTTTACAGAAATTAGGAAGTCTGGCGTTTAAGACGTAGAGTATTCCAACAACGATGGTCTATGGTTTATTAACGACCCACGCGATAATTGAAAGTTTGTGCAGCACGAACCAACCCAACGAGAAAGATTCTCGCGCTATATGATCGGTGAATCTGCTCCGATTAGAAGTCGAAGCGTCTGCTTTTCACGATCAACGTTCCCATCGAGTATGGAACATGGACTTCAGAGTAGATCAGTGATCCACAGGTTACGTAAACTTTATCCGTGAATCATCGTCGATCCATTCAACGAAGAACAAAGGAAGCTCTGTGGGTGACCAGTGAACCTACGCGACAGGAAGCGAAAAATCTATCGTGAACGATTGCGGTGGATCATTGGTGGCCCACGCGACATGTAACGGAAATTTTGTACTGAGTCATCGCGAATCAATATAAATCAAACATTCGCGAACCGCCAAGATGAATCGAAAAAAATTTCACCGCCATTTCGCCAAATAAATGGTCGAAAAGAGATTCGTGATTATTGTTTGTACATTGTATATTATATTAGAAAATAATTAGGATTTTTTTGTGTTTAACAATTCTGAACGTAGCAGAGTCTCCTCTGGTCGTTAAAGAAACCATAAGTAGATTCAGACGATCCTGTACAGACAGACAGACTGACACTTTTTAAAACTTTTTAAATTTTAATGTCGAAGTACTTGATCAATACATAATTCTTTGCTTCTCGTTTTTAGACACATTTAATAAAATATCGAGCAATTTAAATTTACCAAACGTAACACGATTTGAGTTTCCCAGGAATATGACTCGTGTTTGCAGAATGTAACAACCAGTATTGTTGTATTATTTTATATAAAAGAGAGAAATTGTTGACGCATTTTTCTCCACTTGAAAAGAGAAAGTATGACAAAAATACGAATCATTTTATTTGTATTTTGATATGATATCATATATCGAATCATTGCTTGTGCAACTCCAAACAAATACAAACGATAGCTAGATAAGTTCGTCGTTAGAAGAAGAATTAACGAAGGTGTAAGCGTTGTGTTTTTGATCTCTTGGAACCCCCTACGGTTCATTTTCTATCTATGCTGCACGGAATTCCAGCAAATCGGCTTCTTCAAACAACTTATCTATTCGATAGTATAGAATCGTACGATTCTATCGGACTGATACGTATCGATATTAATAGAGTTAAACGATGTATCTTATCGTTGAATAATAAAATGCCGCGGGTCACCGTTAGCCCGCACAATAAGAGAGAAAATGCTACTGAACCGATGATTACTTGCTTCCAATACCTGTTTCACACCGTAACATGATTCCAGGCATTCGATACGTATCAGTATTAATAGACAAGCGAATGGATTGGGTCCTATCGCTACTGTATATCAACGAAGGAAAAGTCTAACATCGGTCGAGCCACACGACGCGAAACAGAACGATACAAAACCAACGACAATTTCGATGTGTGTTCCGTGTCAAGAAACGATTCTAGGAATTCGATACGTGTCGGTATTAATCGGACAATTTAATTTTTGGGCCCCGTCGCTACCGCGCGACGAAAAAGAAAAATCTACCGTTGAATCTCGCGATACGATATTAGAATGCTAATGAGTAAACGGTAACTTACCGCGATAGTTGTTTAACTTCATCTCATGATTCTAGGAAATCGATGCGTATCAGTGTTAATAGACAAGTTAATGGATGGGGCCTCACGTACGTCGAGCTACCGTCTGTCAAGTAGAAAAGTTTGCAGTCATCGTCGAGCCACGCGATGGGATACAGAATACTAATGAATCAACGATAATTTATCGCGATGCTTCGTAATGAGAAATTAAATTTTCTTTTTTAGTAGCGACGTCGACACATTGACGACCGATTAGGGAGATTTTTCTTTAGCGTACAGGTTTATCTAACATTAAGTAGAAAAGTAAGGGACGCTGGGAGCCAATTTTAATTTGTGATCTTTTCAAATAGTCTAAGTATATTCTTTGACAAAATTTATAAATATGAAAATATGTCACAAAATATCGAGAGCAAAGGTTTCTAGATCGGTACATTGTAGGAGTATCTGGACTCGAAGGGTTGAAACACTATTGTGAGAAACTGATATCGGTATTAACCCCTTACTTGAGATAACTTATGTTATAATTAAGTCTAGTATACGTATTTAAACAGAAAACGCTTGTTTATGCTTTGTTTCCATTTTTGTAATATCGAAATAACTTATCCAAGTAATCCGTAAAAAAGAAAACGCTGACAATTTTCAGGTTAATTTTACATTAGTCCATTGAACTATTTCAGATTCTATATTTGAAGTTGCAGAAGTAATAAATATTATTTTCTAGCAATTCATACGAATATTCCAATTTCAAAAAACATCTAATTTACCCGGTCAATGTCCGTGAATCTAGCGTGACTAGATACGGTTGGTCTCATTCTAGGAAGAAACGGCGCGCGATTGGTCAGCGTGTAACCGCGCGCGATTCGAAACGGAAAGTCCTGTTCGTGGGTCATTGGTAACCCAACCATCGCGGAACACGATATCGTTATGCGTGCGCTGGTTTGCGAACGCATACACGCACACGCACGATGCATCGCTGCATCCCGGGGCCATGATGCAATCGTAGAAACGGCTCTGACGGATTTATCTCGCGGTGAAATCAAATTAAAAAGGTCAATGCTAACCAGTTTACTGATGCGATCGCGACTCTGTGTGCGCACACGAGCGGTGCACGCGTACGCAACGGATTCAGGGGCAAAAGCACGCTGACAGCGGAGCGATTCATGCGCGTTAGCGTGTCTCGGTTGCACGCGACATGTGTACCTACGCCAGGGGCTGAACGTCGCCTGCGTAATCAACGACAACGTTCGATCCTCTCCGCGAGTTCACTGGTCTCCTAGAAGCTGAAGTCACGCGAACGTGTCGCGAGACCGTTCTGATATCCCTCTAGCCGCGCGGTCACTTTACCTCTATATAGGGTGACTCCGTAAATATCGTTGATTTCACTCTGCCAAGCGAATTGATACGACGCCGCATCGATCTTATCGTTCCCTTCTTCGTTGCCCTCTTATCGGGATTGCGTTCCTACGTCAGAGCTTCTCGAACCTTACAAGCGTTTCACCCTCGTTTCTTCGGATCTTACTTCAATTTTTAACCCTTTAAGTCCTTTATTCAAAAACGAATGCAATTATGGACAAAAGTATAACGTTTATTTAATTTTGTTTGGTTTCCTTTCCTTGACAATTTTTATTTATATATTTTGATCATTTTTGTCCCGAAGACTGACGGTCAGTGTATAGTGAAATAGAAAGATGTCAAAGAAAATCTATATAAAAATAAGTTCTATAACAAATTATTAGTTTCCAATAGTCTAAAGACGAAGCATCGTTCTCGTGGGCAATTTGAGTTTGACAATCAACAATATATAAAAAAATTCCAGAATATTAGGTGTTCATGGTCGCCTTTAATGATAAATATGACAAGACAGAAAAATTTGCAAGAAAATAACATTTCGATTCGATTCTTATTAAATTCTTTCCCTTTTTAGTACAGAATGTTAATCGAATGAATCAAGGTGCAATATTGTAAGAAAATATCACGCACGCTTGTTTATCGTGAAAAAAGTGGCATATTCGTTAAGGAATAATTAAACCATTTTTAAGCAACAAAAACCCAACGTCTTATCGCATAGCGTTTGTTACGACATTCTATGCAAAGATTGATCTTTGTATTCACGAATGGAAATTGCACGCAATACCATTGCTGGCGAACGCCTACCTATGCATATCATTTTCTCGATAAACTCCGTACATTTTGTACAAGCCGCTCGTCACTGCATATACAGGGTGTGTCGTGCACTTTGAACGGTTTGTACGGTCGACCCTCGCTTCATGCAACCTTGTATGCGTGCGAACCTCGTTTATATGCAACCTCGATATCTGTTCGCGAACCTTCGTTCGCTATATTGCATCGACAAGCGGCTAATTACTCTAATCTCGATACTTGGGCGAATGTGGAGGCTCTACTGTATTTACACGGTTCGTTAAAAATAGAAAATATCAATGAATGGAATCTAAAAAAAAACAAACGCGAAGGAAAAATAAATAGAAACAGAAAGGTTCAATTTTTGTGACTTTTTATGATGTATTTATTTCCACCAAAGAAATTAAAACACTACTTGAAGAAATGCATAATGCAATGAAAATAAATTCTTATTCGTTCTCTTATAGAAAACTATACATTTTCAAAAATCCGGTCGAATAAATATTTTATTAAAAATTACGAATGAATCATTTTGATCACTTCGATAGTTCTAGTGTTGATCAAGCGAGATTTAATTAAACCATCTGGTCACAGAATGACAAATATTTTTATGAAATCATCAAAGTAATTTTCATAGAAAATAGTAGGAAGTATTTAATAGACCGCAAGGTGAATTTTCCAGGAGAATGCGTAACCCAGATCGTCGAGAAGCTTTGCATTGATTACGCGGGGAAGTTAATTATTTAACGTAGAATTACATTAGATTATCTGAAAGTGTGGAGACGTTCTGTGAGAACTGCCAGACGAGAAAATAACGGCACTTACACTATGCCCGCGCAATATTACACGTCTAAACTCACTCTCTCGTTGGCTACTAGACATAAATTTTGTAGAAAGCGTAATAAAAATGTCGCTTCCACTCGTTCTTACTGATTTCACGTCTACTTTCAACACTCATCGCGAGATCATTAGGAGAGTAGAATAAGTTTTCGTGTAAACAGTAGCCATTAGTAGCGAAATGTTTCACCAAATAATTCCAAATAATTCTCTCCAGAATTCGAAAAGTTTCCCTTTTCTGCTCTACGAGTAATTTTTCTTCTGAATTTACAAGTGTCTCCAATAACAAAAAATTTATATTTCGAAATTTTCTTGCGGTTCTCATTCGTTAAACCAGTATTCCCCGTTCGAACGAACTTTTTTTTTTCGCCGCATTTGTTACGAATGTTTCGCTGTTGCAAATTATGATGACACGCGACTAGATACGGCGAAAGATTTATAGAAGTTTGCCGCACACATACGCAGTTTACTTGAGATTAGATAAGTACGTTTCACTATGAAAGATAAAATTTGATAGGAGTATCTTCATTCATTTTAACACTTAAACGTGTGTCGCAATAACGCCGACAACGTTCTCTCCAAAATTTTCGTTAGTAATTTGATATTCGTAACATTCGTTCGACCGAATAAAATATCGTTCCATTTTTCGGGGAGAATATTATACATAAGTTTTCTGCGAACAAGTTGCAGAAATTTACTCTTGAAACATATGCAAGTTTACAAGGAAATGCTGCGGAAGCGTACAACTTCTTCTGCGAACTTTTTATAAGAAAACACTGTAGGGGTACGTGGTTTTAGCTGGAATCATTTTATCTCTCGATTTGTATAAGTGCATTCATTAACGCGTCACATAGCGAGAAATGTTATATAAACGATTCTACGTATTATATATACGCTTGCACTTGTACAGCAGATGTACAGGAATTGCATAATCATGCTAGCGAGTACATGCATACATATTCGAGGTCGCATTGCTGATGCAACGAACGACACATACATATGTCGATTATTGAACAAAAATTAGTTCATTATATATTGTATAGGAAATGTACGTCTTTTATTAGAGAAACATATTATACTCCCAATTCTTTCTCTCGTCTTATATGCACCCGATCGAGCAAAAATTGTTCTCGCGTTACACAAATAAATTAAGTATAAAATTAAAAAGAAGCATTTATTTTAGATCTACGAGCAAAAACAAACCATCGTTCAGGCTTGAAAATGTTCCGAAAAATGGAGCAGTTATATTAGAAATTCCAAATCTGCAGAGGCAATAATAAATAAGAAAAATGGTGCACGATTATTAATAATTACATACGAAATTATTGATAATGTGTAGTCGTTGTTAGAAAAAGATCCATCGATTTTCACTACTGTTTAATTCATCTATTATCATTTCGATCTTAAAAAACATATAAGTTCTTGGTATCTTTAGGATGAAGTTTAAATTTATAGAAAGAGAAGACGGTTGTTGATTTGTTGCTTATCGCTACATAAATTATTCAACGTTTATGGCTCCAAACATTAGTCGACTTTTCGTTTCGTAATCAGTAGTTTCTATTAATAGTCGCTTATTTATATTCAATTTAATAATGGTTGTACACAAGCTGTAGCGTAGTAACAATGAACCGATATTTAAAATTTCAATGTTCCTTCGACAAAAAAATACCTCTGTACCTCTCATTTTTAAATCACTTTAGCCGGTTTCTTCAGTCTCAGAGTTCTTTTTACTTTTTTTTTACGACGCCATTATTACGTCTTACGGCGTTGGTCGCGGTATCGACAATAATTATACGTTTCTTCGCCGATTGTGGTGCCCATGGTCATCGTTACAAAATTGATCGATGCTGCAGGAAGTTAAAATGTTACGATTGCAATTGCAATTATTCTATCACCACAATATTTATGTTTACAGTGAATTGTCAAATCATCGTGTTTAAACTCTCATAGTTATTTTTAGAAAATCCTTCGAAATATCTTTCTAGCAAATCTCATCCATCTTCGTAACTGTATTTAATTACTTTTTGCACTTTCGAGTCCGGTGGAGTCGTTATGGATATATCAACGGTTCTTAGTGGGAGACTCGACACTAGCTATGATAATAACCACTTTTTTATGAAGGAAACTGTGTATGAATAGGAATACTATCCTGCTGGAAAATATTTCTTTCTTTCCTTATATCGTACCAAAAATAATTTGAGCCATTGGACCCATTAAGTCTCTGATGGAGTATTCGTGTTGCTAAAAATTATAGGTTTCCATGTGCTTTCCTTTGTAACATTGAAATGTTACAACTAACTATAGACTAAGAAGTTTCTACAAAAATATTTTACTAATGCTCTCAGAAAATTTGAAGAAAGAAAGCAGAAGGAGCGTTGGAGTCAATGATTATTGGGAGCGCTGTAGGTCGAAAAACGCAGGGAAATTAAGAAGGTCAATGCTGTTACGGGTCGGTGGGCAATCCGCGTGTAACGTGGTCTGTAATTCAGGGGCAAAACTAGCGACAGTTTATGCACATTGACACAGTCATTCGTCCCACGCACGAGCCGCGTGCGGGATGTGTTGGTATGTCACCGTGGCTCGGGCTTCGAGATGAGGATGTGACGTTACCCTCAGATTTGTTAATTTGTTATTAAAGGGCCGCACGTGTGGTCGACCATAGACGGATCACGAATTCTATTCAACCAGCGTAATTCAGGGTCCGCGAATCGCCGGGAGAACACGAGCGACAAAAGAATATATGGCGAAAAGGCAGCCAAGTTTTGCCCGCGCGCGCAATTTCGTCCAATAAAGCGGTGATAGGACGGAGAGACCAAGGAGTGTTCATTGCGTTTATTTGATCGTCCGAGATTCGTCGGGCAGGTTATATTTGGACGCGTTCCTCCGGAACAACTCGCTAGTTGACTCCTCGAAAAAGCTTCGTCTCGATCGCCCCGTAAAATGCATCGATCGTTTTATATTCCTCGTCCATCGCCGAATTTTAAACTCGGCGCGCAACCAACCCCTTCAAAATGGCGCTCGTATATTTATACGGAGAAACTTGCTCACCGAAACTTATTCTTTTTATTTAATTCTTATTAATTTGTTGATTTAAATTTAATTTAAAGCCCTTTTTAGCTATAGTCGTTTATAATGTTATTTTCTTAATGCAAAATGTCCTCTCCAGAGTTTTAAATGCATCGTCCATCGTCGAATTATAGCCCCTTCAAAATGGTGTCCAAACATTTATACGGAGAAACTTGTACACCGAAACTTATTCTTTTTATTTAATTCTTATTAATTTGTTGTTTTAGCTATAGCCGTTTACAATGTTACTTATACATTAATGCAAAATGTCTTCTCGAGAGTTTTAAATGCATCGTCCATCGTCGAATTATAGGTACGATGCGCGCAACCAACCCTGTTAAAATGGCGCCGCGTTCAAAATTTATTCTTTTAATTGAAGTTATTTATTGATTTTTATGATTGATTAATGATAAATAATTGAATCAGTTATTTTTAATTCTTCCAACGAAGGGTAGCTGTGACTTTCAGTAACCTATTTAGATCTTTTATTATCAACTTGGTGATTAATAATTGCTAGATTAATCGTGTCTGGGTGTTATTCGTCAATGTTGATTACTGATTAGTATCGTAATTATCAATTACTAGCTTGGGGTTAGTCAACGGTCACATTACATTTTGCCCAACACTGAAACGTGACTAGAAAATGATCGTCGTGTAGAAAGACTATTCAATTGATGACGAAACCGCGCAGATTTTTATGCGTGGCTCGAAAGAGTGTCGTAAGAGCCACGAAAATATAATTTTAAAATGCTACTGAAAACTAGTTCGACCTTAAGCGGGTCAATGAACAAGCGCATTGCGAAATAAAAGGAAAGAAAGTAGAAAGTTTGTATTATTTAAAAGTCTTTTAATAGTACAAATTATCTGACTATTTAACTGTCAATATAATTTGTAATATGTATATTCCTGTACCTTATCGTGTACTCTAATTTCACATCAAAAATTTATCGTTTTGTCATCGATCGAATAGATTTGTTAGCCAATTTTAAGTCACGGTTTAAGAAACTTCGGTATTTCGCTTCGAACGATTATATTAACGATTGCAGAGTTGTGATTCATGACGCTCTGATTGCTATCTGATTACAGTTTAGTTAAAATTCTTGCTAAATATTGCTCGATACTTTGTAAGAGTGTCCACGATCCAGACTAGCGAATAAATTTCAAACATTATAATGATTGGATCGTGACTGTGCCGTTGCCGCTGGATCGTTAAGGTAAATCAGCTCACAGAATTGTATCTCTTTCACCGCGTACACTTTAAGTACATCATAAAAAACGCCTTACACGTTTAATTGAAGATTTATTTAACGCCTATCGATTAGCGTAGAAATGTCGTCAGACCTGATAGAAAGCATCGATGAAGTAAGTTCCACGTATCGTGTTCGATTTCTGGGCCGACAATAGCTTCTTGGTAAAACATTCAACGATCGAATTCGTTGTTTACATTACTCGGTGCAATTTAAAAATTGTTTCACACTCTTCTAAAGTAATCTCGTTTCGACTCACTTCCAACTATCAATGTTTTCTGAACAAATAGTGAGCTGTATGTAATTTAAATAAAACAGAATTGCTACAGTTAAATATAAATACTTAAGTGAATCGATATTACGTGTCGCGCAGATTAGAAATATATATTTCCTTTCCTTACTCGATTTTGTTCAAATTTGATACGAGTAATCTCCGTATGTGTCCATTTACGATAAAAGATTGATTGCAAAATCTCAAACGCATCGCACGATTTAATCATCCTTTATAAATAGACCGATTGTAATTTCAAACGATGAAAACTATCACCGATAATAAGGACGATCGAGACGAAGGCTTGAGAAGCGGATTCGCGAGGAGTGAGCGTAAAACGGAGAAGAACAAATAATTTAATCGTCAACTGGTCGTCTCGTTATCAGAAATAACCGCAAACACTTCCGAGTTCGACCGATGTCACGTATGTAACGCGGAAGCCCGTAATCGTTTGCTGTCCGTAATTTGTACAATTGCGTGACACCAGCGTATAGTTAATGCGACGATCGCGCGCCTCGCCATTATCTCGATTTGTATGGCCGTATTTGTACGTGAGTATTCTAATATTAACGACGGAATGACCGTGGCTGATTAGCCTTCAAGGCCTCGATCAGCGACGGGGACCCCTGTTTTGCATATCTGTCGGTCGATGCAGCAGCCCCTTCTTCACCGTGGACGCTCATTAAGCCAACACCCTACTGGACGGATCAACATTTCGTTGCTTCCCGTCGAAACGGAGCTCGAACCGATCTCCCAGCTTCCTGCCTCGTAACACGCTCAACGATCCAGCGTGCGTCTTTATCAAATCATTTGAATTACATGATCTTGGCCCAACGACTTCCGTCAACTTGACGCGTACGATGTACTTAACGAGCCCTCGGTTTCGAATCTTTCGATCAACCCCTAATAAAAATCACCTGGTCGAAGTTTTTTCTAAACTATAATCTTTTTGGTGGTACTTTTCAAATGTTAAAGGAGGATATTTGCACCCATATTCTTACAAGAGAACCTTACAGTTGTGGGCATTGCTTTTGAAAAGATAACAGGTGCAAGTTATAGTATATACCTAGCATCAAAAAACCCTGATGGGTTCCTTCATCATTCAAACACGACTTTAGATCAGAAACAATAAAGCTTTCTGTTTAATTCCCAGTTATTAGAGGAGCCATAGAAAAAATGCAAAAGAATATACATGATATAACAACTATTATATTGATATTAAAGTTAATATTTGACAAAGAAAAATATAAATTGTGGGGGCATTCGAAGGGTTAGTTTGTGGTTTGTTGAGATGGGGTCTTTCCAAATAGTCGAAGTGCGTGTCCGCGACAAAATGTCACAGCTGTGGAAGTCAGGTATAATAAGAACAATCGTCTCGCGAGTCGTGGGCGTCTTAAGTGTCGCGACAGCCGCGTAGAATGCAGCCAGAATATAATTTCTGGCTCCCGAGAGAACCCCGTGTCGCTAAAATGACGAATGCGTTCGCCAGCAGCGTCGCTTTCGCCGAGGCGCCGCGACGGAAATAGCCCGCGAGATGCGTGCCAACGATCCACGGGGCATGCGCGTCGCGATCGTGGATCACGAAGGCGCGAGAGCCACTGACACCGATCCCCGTGGCATCGGTAAATATTTACAAAATGCACTCCCGATAGTAACAGAGTTCGCGAAATAATGAGACGCTTCGACGACGTAGATGGCGCTGCAAGTTAATTCGAGACGCGCGCCATTATGGTGGCGTTAAAGTCTCGTACAGGGGCAAACTTTTCACTCGAAAAATAAGAATATTCGTTCTCCGGTTGTGATATTGATATAAACAAGCCTGGGTAGGATTTAAAATAAGTACTATGACACATTTTATTTTAAAACGTCGAGCTCGTAGAGAATTTCACGAGTTTTATATTTAAATCTATTTCCCATAAAAAGTTTTTGTTGTTTGGTTTTAAAATTGAAATAATTTTTTTTAGCAGTACCAGCGTTTGTTTCTGTATTATTTCAATTATTTTTCTGCTATGATAGAAAGTGAGAATTTTTTTTGCAAAGCCAGGAAAATTTATAGACCATGAGCAACAGTTAAATTTAAACATTTCCGTAAAGAAATACGTAAGTTCGTTATGAATAATAAATTATCGGTAGGCGATGAAAATTCGCTGAAAATCTATTAACAGGTTCTCCGTCGAGCGACAACTTCTGCCTGTTTTTAACACCACGCTACTAAAATAATCCGCTCTAACCGCGTTTAAAAATACGGTTAAACAGGTTGAATATTCAATTAGGTGAAACGAACGAGTCCATTGAATACACATTACTCGTTTTAATATTAAACAAGAGAGTGCAAAAGCTATTGTAGAACGATATAGTTCTGAAAATAGCGCGTTAATTCTTGGATTTAGTTACGCTTTATATTTCTTTTAAAATGAATATTTGAGATTATTAATATTTACATTCGATCTATCGTCTTTTATCCATTGCCATTATAATTATACACGAATTTTCGGTAAAAAAAAATTCTGAAAACTTCTGAATCACCCTGCTATATATAAGTTTCACGCCAGGGGATGAAAAATAGTGAATAGTCGATCTTTGTGACAGGGGATAGCGTTGCGTTGAGTTTCGTTTGAAGCATAGGCTCCGATAATGTTGCACGTATGAACACAGCGGAGTCGTTAGGGTCTTTTACAAGTGTGGAATCATCCTAAGAGAGTCGTCACGGTATGTAACGACGGTGAAAATTCTATTTTCGTTTCACCCCGACGAGAAGCTTCTTGGAATAACTCGGACCTGCGGCGTTCTTCGCGACCGATGAAAATAATTCCATAGGTTCTCGAAGAGCGATCATTCTCAATCGTTTACCACGCTCAGCCAACAATACACAAATTTTTCGAGTTTCAATTCGACGTAGTTAGCAAGAAAAGCGCTACAACACGTTTGTCAATTTTCATTCTAAGGTTCGATTTATGCGCTTTTCAACAGAGCGAACGCTACCAATTTTAAGCGGAGCAAATGTGGTTTTTCTAGAATTTAACATTTTTTGTTCGCTGCTCGGCTGATAATATAGCGTGACGAAACACATTTTAAAACGCTCCAGAGACCCCGAGAAATCCGGTAATTTAAAGTTCCATACAAATCGGTTCGATGCTTTTTGAGTTCATCAAACGCTCGCGATCTTTGCTACATCGTAATATTATAGATCATCAACGTTTGGACTATTTAGTTCTTAAAATTTTGTTGAAAAAATATCGATTTCTAAACCGTTTGGTTACGCAATAATTATTCTCTGTAATTAAATAATTTTTAAACATTCTCCTCTGGAGCAATTGTACTGTTCCGAGCTGCCCCATTGTCATCGCGACCGAGCAATCTTGATTCGTACACGAGAGTATCCTTTTTGGGATGCAGCCATTCATTGTCGTTTATTGGCACCATTTTCATTTAAACGATTGAGAGGGCAGACTTTATGAAGCATCGCTACGTGCGGTCGTTGATAATACCGCGATCATTTACAATGTCCCAGTTGCAATTGTTCCATTTGCGGTGGTAAAAAGCTCGCTACCATTTACAATTATGCAAACTAAGTGGCGGATACTCTGCGCGGAGACGATTTTTCCTATCGATTTATTCGCGGTGACATTCAAAATGAATTATATTATAATCGATGCGATTTAATTAATCGTAGAGCTCCGTTTAGTGCTTCGCGATTTGAATTTAAGGGAAACAGGTCGCTCGAATCGGAACAAACGGACACGTTATCTTCCAGATTTTATTTTACGAAAATCTGACGAACCAAACGAGCTGAGATTTAACACACATCTTATCGATAGAATAAAGAAATTACATGTATTTTCGAAACTCAACATAACGCATGGATATAAAAATATTGGCAACTGGACAGAAACAAAAATAGAAAATTTAATTGTTTTAATAAAGAATAAGTTTAGAAGTAAATTCGTTGAACTGTTTGTCCTCTTCATTTTCGACTTTAAGGCTAAGGAATTCTCGAATCGAAATAAAACACACAAATATACACAGTCCATCGAAAATTTGAAACTTTGTTAAAATGCTTTCAGTCTTGTGTAAATCTTCATTGATAAAAACATATATTATTCTTTGCTTTAGAGTGTCTGTTGCCCTGTGTAAATTAGAATTACGTTACTAAGTTCTTTAAAGATTCATGGACAAAGCAATTGCCACGTATCCTGCTAATTTCCTTTTTCCTTCCTGCAACAGCGTTACGTAACTGTCCACGTCCTTCGCAGTCTAATATAGTTTTTGTCTATCGTATCAGGTGATTGGAATTCGAACAGGCAGTGTGTATAGGAGGCCACGCGTGTTTCGTCAGATTTGTAAGGGTTATCGAGTATCGTTTACTATATCAGTTATATTTAGGGAGCTTTTCGGTTCGAAATAGACTCTGTATAATAGAGTTCTCGAGGATCAAACGCTTCAAGATTACCGTCCGACGTCTTCGTCAACTTCCAATTCAAACAAACCTCGAAAGGGACTATTATCGCGAATTGGAAATCAGTTTAATCTATTGTACCATCGACTATCATCGACACCAATTCCGCATATGACTAACTGCAGACAGAACTGTCTCTCTCGCGATCAGCTGTTACCGCTATCATCGTCCCGCCTCGAACGTTGAGCAAACACACGCCCACGAACGGTTCAAACGGAACTACAGTTACTCTCGACAAATTGCCTTTTTGAACGAGCAAATCAAACAGAAAGAAAGAGCTGCAATGGGCAGTGGGAAACCAAACGCAAAACAACGGGGAGTAGAAGTTTGGAAAATGCAAAATAATACCTTCCTACCTAAATATTTGATGGAATGATCGTGTGACAAACTGTTAACTATGGATTTTAGGATTAGAAAAAGAACGTATATTAATCTCCACACCAAGTAGAGATCGTATAGATCAAAAGAGATCGCAACATTCAAGCATTCAGTAGTCTTACATGCGATATAAGTGTCAAATGTCTAAACTTTGGCAAAAGCACGGTGAAGCTTGGCCAAACGGCGTCAAACATCCAATAGTTTGAAAGAAACATTAAACACAAACAATATATAATATAACTGTTTGAAGATACTGGTAAATATATCTAAGTTTTTAAACATACGCATGAAATTTCGGGGAAACATTTCTGGCCACACAGTATATTTTCGGTAAAGAATTTTTTTCTCGAAAGCACGTAGGAATTCAGGGGTATGTCTGTTCACCAAAAATGATTGTAAGTGACAACTGCAAACAAAAATAATTTTTTTAGAACTATTTGAAATTTTTTAATTTCGTCGAAAAATGTGTCCACCTTTCTGAATTTTTTTCTCGAAAATGCGAAGGATTTCATAGGTATGCGTATTCACCAAAAATGATTGTAATTGATCCCTGCAATCGAAAATAATTTTTCCAGAACGATTTAAAATTTTTTTTTTTCTCCGAAAAATTTCAGCAGCTACCCCCTGTCGATTTTCCTTAAAAATTCGTTTTTGATTTTTAGTAATTTTGTTTGACGCCCTACGGAAAAGTTGTCTAATACTTTTTTGTAGGTGCCCATGAGCCCTACTTCAGAAAAAAGTTTCATTGAAATATATTCACTATTGTAGGAGTTATGGTCGTTTGAAAATTAGACCATTTTTATGGGGTTTTTTTCATTTTGCGGTGTCAAGGATCAACTTTTCGAATATTTTTGAAATTTCTCCACATTCTCCATCAAAATACGCGTAGTTTGCTTTTTTAAACATTAAAATTGTCCAATCCGTTCAGAAGTTATGACATTTTAAAGATTTGCATGAAATTTCAGGGAAGCATTTCTGGCCTCACATTAGATTTTCGGTAAGGAATTTTTTTCTCGAAAATGTGTAAGATTTCGGGGGTATGTCCATTGACCAAAAATGATTGTAATTAACCCCCCTAGCTAAACATAATTTTTTTAGAACGATTTGAAATTTTTTAATTTCGTCTAAAAATTTCAGTACCTACTCGAATTTTTTTTTTGAAAGTGGGTAGGATTTCGAGGGTATGTCTATTCACCAAAAATTATTGTAATTGACCCCTGCAACCGAAAATAATTTTTCCAGAACGATTTAAAATTTTTTTTTTTCTCCGAAAAATTTCAGCAGCTACCCCCTGTCGAGTTTCCTTAAAAATTCGTTTTTGATTTTTAGTAATTTTGTTTGACGGCCTACGGAAAAGTTGTCTAATACTTTTTTGTAGGTACCCATGAGCCCTACTTCAGAAAAAAGTTTCATTGAAATATATTCATTATTGTAGGAGTTATGGTCGTTTGAAAATTAGACCATTTTTATGGGGTTTTTCTCATTTTGGAGGGTCAAGGATCAACTTTTTGAATATTTTTGCAATTTCTACATATTCCTCACTAAAATACGCGTTTTTTGGTTTTTTAAACATTAAAATTGTCCAATCCGTTCAGAAGTTATGGCGTTTTAAAGATACGCACGAAATTTTGGAGTAACATTTCTGGCCTGAAATTACATTTTCGGTAAAGAATTTTTTTCTCGAAAATGGTTAGGATTTCGAGGGTATGTCTGTCGACCAAAAATGATTGTAATTAACTTCTTTAGCTAAAAATAATTTTTCCAGGACGATTTGAAAATTTTTTTTTCGCTAAAAAATTTAGGCACCTTACTATCGACCAAAAATGATTGTAATTCATCTTTGCAACCAAAAATTATTTCAAATTTTGTAATTTAATTTTTTAATAACTCTTTAACGATGCCTCAACCAAGAAATCGATATTCTTGATTTTCGTCTTATATTGGCCTCTAGAATCTCTCATTAAAATTTTTCCCAGCTGGTGGCCGAACACCCTGTAAATACAACTGTTCGAAGATACTGGTAGAACTACCTAAGAACAATTTAAGGAAATAAATTCAACCGATCATAGTTAAAATATCTTGAAACTAGCACTTAACTATCAGATGGAACTTAAAGATCCGAAACAAAGGAATAGCTTGACCAAACGGCGTCAAACATCCAACAGTTTGAAAGAAACATTTGGCACAAACAACATGTAATACAACTCCTCGAATATACTCATAAAAATATCTACGGCCAACCTAAGGAGACAAACTGGACGACTGCAAACCAGCTCAAACATACCAATCCAATCGATCGTAGTAAAAATATCTAGAAACCAGCACTTAACTATCAAATAGAACTTGAGATTCGAAGGAACAGGTATTCCGTTCTCAGGATCCTTAGACGCGTTTTTATTAGAGATCTCTAATTCCGTGGTCAAACTAGACGCAGCTGACGCAAGTCGTCCATCTGTCGCACGGTTCAAACAGATTCTATTAAGCTTGGTTAGCGTTCGCCGGATAGTCAGCAGAGACAGGACGCGCTCACGTGAGACGACCGCGTCTATTTGCTCTTCCTATTTTCGTAGCCGTTTGGTATATAAAGAGCTCGTCCTCGGGACATTGCCGAAAGATTTGGCAGCCATCCGCGGTTTTCTGCGCCGCGGCACTCGGCGCCGTAGATAGAGCCGCTAGAGACGACGACCAGGAGCATAGTTTACCCGGTGGTGTGCGAACGCGAACGGCGAAAGCGTCGCCTGGTTACTGTTGGTTCACCGTACCGCTCGTGGATCCGTTCGAGTTTCGTGTCCGCGTTCGCGTTCGCTTTCACGGGGAGCTGGCGGTACGAAAATAGACCCGGTTCGTGATCTTCCTTTTGCCCCCAGGGTCCCGGTGGAAACGCCGGAATCGATCCCTTCGATGTTCGCGCGACGCGATCGCCGCTTAGCAACCTCTCTCGATGGACACCGGAGGATCGTGCGTGTACCGGTGATCCTCGTGTCGTGAATCCGATCCACGTGCTCGAAAGGTGTGTTCGTTCGTTACGTCTTGACCCCTGGTGATCCCATTTGGACGAGCAACGTCGCCTGTTGACGGCGAACTGGGACAAAAATTCGTCTTCGACGCGCGGTGAACACCAAGTTGGCGCCAATGGATGATAAATGAAGCACGTGGCGCGCAACTGACACAGAGAAGAGATCGTAAGGATAAGGAACATGGGGAACGCCGACAGCATCCACGAAGTGGAGATGAGCTCGCTGTCGACGGTCGAGAACGATCGTCCTCACATCATGGTGAATACGGTGATAAAGATTCGAATTTTGGATCCCCCTGAGCCCTCGACGGACCTGGTTGCTCGTGGCGAAACGCGATATTTGCAGTTGGTAGCCGTGGAGTAAAAATTTGTGGATAAGTTACTCCCACATGTAGAGTCGTACGCCATGTGATTTTCTATGAACGAAGAAAAAACTTGTTTCTTGTTCTTAAAAGGAAAGACTCATTTTAAATTAGTTTACAATAGAGAATTTATTCGAGATCAAATATTTCCAATCACAATGTTTAATCGGAAATAAATCTTTTCTATTATTTAGTAATTCTTTATTTTTTTGTACATTGAGATGTAATATTTTTATTATGTTTATATGGTATTATTCCTCTGTATCGGTTTTGGTAATTGAGCATTACTTGTCCCTTGATATTAAAAAAAAACTATTTTGTAAATAGAAGTGTAATAAACAACATTTGATAAAAAGAAATAAAATAAATAAGAAATAAGTTTCTTCATAAGAAAATAGAAAATTAAATAAGGAATAAGTTTCTTTTCGTTTATAGTGAATCGCCACTATAGTGTACGAATAGGGGAAGTAATTGTACGAGAAGAAAATAGTAACATTCCGTAGATTAGTGTTTGGTATAATTATGGTATTAAAATAATAGGTCCGAGGATTCGAGCGAAGGATAGAAAAAAGGAACAACAAAAATGTGGTTCGATCGCGAAACGGTTGCGAAAGACCACCATTGACAAGTCGAACAGGTTGTAAAAGCAGATCGTGTCGTATAGGTGTCTGGCCGAGAACAGGCGCCAGTACACATATATTCGCTGCTCTAAAGCGTGTATATGCATTGGTATCGCAACTGCTCGACACGTAAGACGGTACATTGCACGGTTTATGTAAAATCAGACTTGTTTTAAACCGTGCAGTCGATACCGCGGGTCGTTGGCTCGTCGTATGTCCCGAAATGTCAACGAATCGTGACGCGCTACAACGCTCCGAAATATACGTCGGTTTCGTTATATGCTAACATTCTTGGAACAACAGAATCTCGTTATGAAACCGAATATTTGTGAATGAATAAATTGTTAAATAGATTTACTCGAAAGTATGAAGTGTAAAATATAGTTTCTCGTTAACTGCCCTACCAGTTGTATTTTTGTTTGCTCGTGTATTTGTCATTATTTCGTACATCGAGGATGATCTACAAAGATTCTAAAAAATATTTGGGAATGGATAAATTGTTAAATAGATTTACTCGGAAGTATGAAGTATAAAATATAGTTTCTCGTTAATGTCGCCCTGCGAATCGTATTTTCGTTTGCTCGTGTGTTTGTCATTATTTCGTACATAGAGGATGATCTACGAAGATTCTGAAAAAATTTGTGTATATAGTTATCTGCAATTTTTTGTTTTTTAATTTCCAGAGAACACCAATGCGCCCAATGATAGCGGAATACGACCCAAAGAAGCACGGTGTGAAAACAGAACTCACAGACATGGTTCTCGTCAAGTAAGTGTCAAACTTGGTTTACGAAACCGACGCGAACGAACGGTTCAACGATAGTCGAGCAATTCACTATCTGCTACCACGACCAATCATCACCATTGCTTTCTTGCCAAACTCAAATGCTCCGTGCTCAAGCAAACGTGAGTGACAAACCCGAGGATCATATATTGTGCATTGTAATCGTATATTTGTGTATTCTCTCATTCTCTATGCTCAATTACTATTTGTTACATACATACGTACATACATACACACATACATAGATATATATATATATATAATTTTACGTATATATATTTTGAAAAGATATTCTTCTGTAATTGTTAGCATCATAACTAATACATCATGCATACCGCCTGATCGCTGAACCCGTAGCGTAGCTGGCACCAGGGATGCTTGACGATTGATCGCTGAATCGTGACGATTCTATTGCTGGTTTGTGCAGAAACGTGCTTCCATTTTATTTATTGTGTGTCGTGCGCTCACATTGTATTGTTTTGAAAACCTTTCCTCCCTATTTTTGTTTCTTCTTTTTAACCCGTTAGTGGTATCACTTCACCGTCGACCGGGTAATTCGAACGTCACTTTTTCTCTGCTATAGCATAGTCTTCGTATCATCCAAAACGTTCGCAAAAGAGTAGAAAATTTTAGAAGCTTGTAGTATTAAATAAGAGAAGTAAACAACATGGAATCGATCAATTAACGTAGATTTTACCGACTAACTCTGTTTAACAAAATTGCAATTTTTCTTTTTATTGTTAGTCGCAAAATTATCGTATTTATTTTGTCTGGTTTTATTTGTTTAGAAGAATTTCTCGATTATTCTCGTTTTATTGCTTGCGATCTTGGAGCACAAAAATGTAATTGATAATAGAAAATTTATGGACCTTTTACTCCTCTTAACGAATCTTATGTGCTTTTGGAATTTTTAAGCGTCTTTTCTAACACTTTTTCAATATTTCAAACGTTGGAATTATATTCGGTATTATTCAAAATAATATTATTCCTTTGGATTATTATTATAGCATTAGTTTTACAGATTCCTACCGTTGAGGTATCACAAACGTCGCGGTATTTTAAAGACCTATTTAGAACCGTAGTTGTTTATGTTTTAACGAGTGAACAAATCTTTTGTTGCAATGAGTAAAAAGAAGGGGGAAAAATAGTGGTAAATGGAATGTGTTTTCGTAACGTTGAGAACAAATGGGTACTTTGAAAGTTGAAACTAATACATGCAAGTCTCAATAAAGAGACGTTCCCTTGTTGAGACCATAGTTTTCAAATATTATCGATGATAGAAAAACTGGAATGCGCAAAGTGTGGTAATAAAACGTAGCCGTTTTGCCATCAGAACTCGTTTTCTCATTATTTCTCGACTTTAATTTATCGAACGTTAACGCGCAAGATTTCGTTATTAATAAATCCGATAAAATAATTATACAAAATTAGTAGTCGGAGTTTTGATGGCACAACGAAGATATAGTCTCGTACACGGTCTTGCAATCACATATTATCCTTTTTAAATCAATTCTAAATCAGAACCAGAAGAACAACGAATTCTGTATCGATTGTGAAGTTTTTCATTTTCCATGCAAAGGGGTCGAGTAAGCTATCGTTGAATAACACTGTTCGTAATTTACTTCTCTAATTCGCGGAAGATATGCAGAATCAAACAGTTATCAATTTTCTGCACGAATAGTCATTAATGCAGGTAAAAAATGTTCAAATAACTAGGAAATGCTGGTTTCATTGATAGTAAAGAGACGTTATGAGTGTATAGCATGAACTTGTTAATAACGTAATGGTCTCGTTAATTGCACGCAAGTTATCCCCTCTCCTTCTTACAATCAGTTGAGAAACTATTTGTCATCGATACTTCGACTTTTTCTATTTTAATCAAACGATTATAAAGGAATTTACTAATTTCATCAAAATGAGAATTAAATAACAGATGTTTTATTGGAATTTATTTTTGAGAACAATATTTACGAATAGCGTAAGAAATACATAGACCTCTCGAACATTGTACGAGCATTTAGAAATCGAAGCAAAATCAATTGGGCGCTCGAGGCCACCATTTTATTCCGGCGTATACTTAACTGCCATATCTCTCGTTTTTGCACGCTGACCCCACAGGCGCATGCTATCTATCATAGAGACAAGCGTGATTCATAGTTGAGGATTTTCAGCCACCCAGTCGAGCTTGGAAAAAAACACTTAAGACTCGAGCCACAAATACCTGGAAAATTCCAGAACGAGTATCGTATAATTCCAATTTTTATTGCAAATATAACGAGTCCTTCAGGAAAAAAAAAGAGGAAGATACGAGAAATTGAAGGTCTGAGGCGTAAAAGAGCTAGAAATAGTAGGTTTAATTAGTTCTATAGTCGTCGACGAAAGTTTTGCTCGACCCCCTTGACACCCAGGGAAGGATTTACACTCTGCACCGTCGAACAGTAGAGTAGTAGAGCGATGGAGAAACGAAACGTAAAATGAGAGGATACAATATACGTAAACCATGCACGCAGGAGCCGATTTTCCGCACAAACGAGCGATTTCCCCGATCGTCGATTTAGCGGCAACACGACGAAATCTTTGGATCCTTTGCGCACAACACGGAGACCCTCCTTGCTGCACCTTTCGATCGCGAGACCCGTACACATTCGATCGATCGATCTCGTTCGCCTACCTTCGATAATCGACGCTCCCCTGTTCTATATCGCGGTATTTTTTGTTTTATTTTTTTTTATTTTCGTTGGGCAAAATTTTATTCAAACGATACACAAGTTACAACATCGATAACAATTTATTTATACAGTCAAATTGTTCTTCAAACATTTTTATTCGTACGAGAATTTTGCCCATCTTTCGTTGCGTAAGTTCCTTTGTTTGTCGGCGAATAATCGATCGTGAAATCGTCCGTAGAAAACCTCCGATAATGACGGGACCTTCGACGCAAGGATGCCCCCCGGCGGTAGATTTTAATTCTTTTAACGCTCCATTGAGCGATAATTCCCGCGAGTTAATTGGAAACGAGACATTTAATTTCTCTCTCGTTGCACGATCGCCTGGCACGAAACGCCTGTTGAATAACGTTTAATCGTCGCACGCGTAATCGACCGACAATTTCGTGCTAGAAACACAGTAGTGCCCCGTTATATGCGTGGCTAGCGCCCCGGATACATGCGAAAGAGTCGTCCCCACCGCCATTTATGCTCCCTCGACCGTCGACCGCGAGCGATCGGGACAAAACTCGGTCGATGGACGATCCACGTTGGTTCCTGGATCGAGTTCGTGTCCAATTTAGCGGTGGATTATTATTTAAATTATTGGAATTTATTTAGATTAATTGCGTTCAGGAAAATAGAAAATAGTTACGAGCATCGATCGAATGGGAATTTTAATGCGAATAAAATTAAATTATTATTCGCGATTACTTTTACAGTGGTGCTTTCCTACTTTTTCAAGTAGAATATTTATTGATAGTAAAGTACTTAATCTATTGCTTTGTGAATCAGAAGTATTGCCCACTTTATTTGTTAATTGTTCGAAACTCGTCGTTGTTATTTTGTCAATAGTATTTCCATAATCTGATTAGCGATGTCTTTTCAATAAACATTATTTTACTATTCAAACGACTGATCGAGGTTAGTGTATGATAATCCGCCACTTATTCAAGCCCGGACATATACGAATCTTCGGTTTTTCGCATATAGCGAGGCACTACTGTCCATCGTTACAGCATTATAGATTTCATACTCCAAATTCAATCTAACCTTTCTGCAAATAAAACTTTTCTAAGAAATTTTCTTAAACTTCTGTAACAAAAATGCTGGTGATACACGAATTATTTATTTAATTACCAATTATATATGGAATTTATAATTATATACGAGTATAGTATAAAAACTCTACAGCTAATTTCATACATTTATTCGTATAGTAATTGTGATAATTTCGTGGGGGATAACAGTTGCAAGGTTATTAATTACATCTATTAAATGTTTATGATTCTTCGGAGAATACGATGGTAGAAAAAGCAGAGTATGCATTGCCAAAACAAAAGGGTGAATTAGATTTGCAAAGGAGCGAATTTAGTTTACAAGAAGTTGAATTTGGAGTGGAAAATCTGTAGTCAGGCCCCGTTGGATGGGTCCCATCGGGCCCCAGTGATTCGCGCGACGATCGACTCGACCGTAATTGCCCTTTATCGTGGAGCACGCGTTTAATGGAATATATTAAAGGTCGCGTTCGAGAAAGTAGGGATGAAAGGTACAAGGGGCAGGAAGGAGGGAATCCTCGCGACGGTTTCTTCGTCATTGGCTGAAGATGCTTCGTGATTGAGGCCATGCGGTGTGCAAGCAAACTATGTTCCTCTGAAGGATATAAAGATGACATCTGTCTTTACTATATAATATGTGCATTTATATGATTCCAGACTTGCGTATAAACTGCGGGCATAGATTCGGGCTCTATGAGAGTGCTCTGCGAATAACGTGAAAGTGACAAAAAAAAAAAATAAATAAATAAAATAAAATAAAATAAAATAAAATAAAAAGTAAAACAAAAAAACAAATACGGTTATCGTTTAGAAAGAGAACGACACGGTCTCTGATGGACAATCGCGGGTTCGATAACAGTTTTGTGACGGTTCTTTACTTGACCGACGTGTAACCGAGACGCCAGTCGACGAGCAACGAGCAAAAATTAAAAAAAAAAAAAAAAAAATAAAAATCATTACACCGTGAACGCAAAGTCTCATGACTCGGACGAACCGCGACGCAACAGGACTGACGCTCTAAACGATCAGCAAAAAAAAAAAAAAAAAAACAAAAAAAATAAAGAAATCGAACGAAAAAAGAAATACCATATGTATACATAGAGAGAGAGAAACGAGTTTCGAACTTTTTTTTTGCCCGAGTAAACGAAAATATCTAAACGAACACAATACGTATATATATGTATATATCACGTATATATATATGCGGAAACGAAAAACAATTGGCATCGAATAAATAAAGATCGTTCGACGTGCGTATTAAAAAATAAAAAAAGCAAAAAGCAAAAATTAAAAAAAAAAAAAAAACAAATGCTCGGCGAGAAGTGCAAAATGTCAGAAAGCAAAGAAGGCTTGTTAGTCGTCGTACTGCGTCGTGGCGCTGGGCGTCGCGGTGATGCAGTGCGGTGGTTGCAGCTGCCTTTATGCCCGATCGCGGCGCGTGAACTCTTGTCACGTGTCACGTGACACACACAGACTCTATTCCGGAGCTTTCTCGACAGAAAGCTTCGCACGACTAAGGAGAGAAACTACCGCACCTCAATGGGTACCTATAATGCCTACACACCTAACTTTTTAACGATTTTATTACACTCTTTGTCGCGCCTTGACGACCCCACACCACAAACACGCAAACACACACGTATACATTCCTCTCGATACGCCACGGTCGAAAACGATCGAGACACGAAACCGAAACCCTTGAAACGTCCCCGACTCTCCATCCACCGATACGGTCTGCTCGGTTTCCCGGGATAAATCATGCTCAGCGCGACACGCCGTGAGTTAGAATACCGTTTCCTTGCCGTCGATTTTCATCTCTTCGCGTTTCAACGGGCCAGAAGTCGGGGAAATAGGTGCATGGTCGCGGGGAATCATCGAAATCGGGTGAAAAAACGGCGTCGAAGAACAGGAGGCGTGGCTTACGATCGATATTTGTTGGCAATTTTTCGATAGTTTCGACTGTTTGTCTCAGAAAAGTTCGTAGAAATTAAAATAATCGTAGAGCTCTTCCGTAAAAAATGATGATTCGTAAAATGAACTCCAGACATGATTCGTAAGTCGAACATCTCTATCCCTCACAACGTGGAGGATCCCTCTTGGATGCATCGAAGCACGAAAGACATTTAAAAGACGATGCAGTAATGATTCTTAAAATAAACCCCAGACGTGATTCATAAGTTGAACCTCTCTATCCCTTCCAACGTGGAGGATTCCTCTTGGATGCATCGAAGCACGAAAGACATTTAAAAGACGATGCAGTAATGATTCTTAAAACGAACCCTCGGACGTGATTCCTAAGTTGAACATTTTTATCCGTTCAAAAAGATAAATGTAATTCCAGGGCTCAGCGATATCGCTGCGTATAAATATTCGCTGGTCGTCGAATTTTGTCTCCGCTGTACGAAAGATGTTCATCTTAAGAATCATTATTGTACCTCTCGTATTGTTTAACGTTGGAGACCAGGGCGGGACAGGGTATGAAATTCGATTCGTCTTTCACTGCTCTCCGAGGCTCCCTCGAGACGAACAATTCCAAGAAGAGGCAGGGATAACTTGCGGACAGAATGAGGGGGCGAAATCTGAATAGAACGAGGGTCACAGAAGGTTTTATAGAGGGATCCTCGACTAAACTCTCGAACAGGGAAAAATCGAAACTGGGATTGAACCCTAATTTGGTGCTGTCCAACGTAAGCTTCGTTACTGCAATACTTCTTTTCCTGTGATTTAAAAATGTCTTCCGTGTCATATATAATACGGGGTAGAATTGTTAATTGCATAGCATCAAAGCAATGGTTATAGTAATAACGTCGATACGACATTTTTAAACATTTTCGACCACATTATTCTAAATAAGGTCGTTTCTATTCATCCAATTTCGTTACTATATTATAATTACATATCGAATCTTTTGTTCACCCTGATGATTGTTCTAATTTGGTCCAACATACTCGATCTTTGCTACTATAGTACTGTAAAATTTTATTAATAGTTGCACATATTAATATTTCCATACACGTAGATGACTGATATTGCTGCATGGTAAAGTTACAATCCAGAATAATGCTTATTGTACTACGTTCAACTCGAAACTTTTTAATTTTAACTTCACTTAGATACAATTTATTCATTCGTCGAATCTTTACGAACCTATTACATCCAATGCTTTTGTTTACACGAAGTCTTAAGTTGCACGTAGTATTCTACCTGTAAATAATATGTTGACGAATATGCTCGACGCGCATTGCACCGTTTTAGTATTGAAAGTCTCTCTTTAGTATTAGCTACCCGCTGACAGTCGTTGTTACAAGCGAAAGGAATTGAATCTCGTGCAACGAATCGATTTGGTTATGCTTTTTCTAATTATACGAAAAAGTATTTCGAGGCATTTCAAGAAACATTGGCGAAACAAAATTCTTGTTAAGCATCTAAGGGCAGTAAAAATGTCAAGCTGCAGACCCTGGAAACTTTATCGATGATGCAAGTTTCGCTGGCACGGATTTGCGCTTCCTGAAATTCGAAATACGTGATCTATTATCTCGAGATGAGTTTTCGTGCGTGGTATTTTCGCGTTGGTGTGCGATTCGCGCGCCAACGATCGCAAAGGAAAGTTTTTCGCAATTACAATTTCTTGATTCACATCCCTGACATTCGTGACAGAGTATGGGAATATTCTTTGGAGCTAGAAACGATTATTTTAAACGAGTTACTGTATCTTTTTTTATCTGCCTTTTCCAAGTATCGGGGCATAAGCGTTTCTCATTATTTTTTCTCATTTCGGTCGAGCAGTTTCTTTACTATTAATTTACAGAAACGTGCTTAACCGTGGTTTCTTCGTCTCTCGTTTATCTTCCTCATCAACCTAACTACTCTACGTCGTTGGTCGTAAATTAAAATAATTACTGGACACAGAAAATCTCGTGACTATTAGTTTAACGTTCGTGTTAGATAATATCGAATATTCTTCCACTATTATTCGATGTCGTTTAGTAGAATATTAAGGATCGATTATCTGCTATTTGTAATGCAGACGTTTGGGACAGTCGCAGAAAGTGTAATTATAGGCCAAATGCGTAGCAATTCTTGGAATTATTATCATTCCAATCTCCTCTCTACTAGTAGATCAAAATTTTATCTTGATTTATCGTGTATTGCTCATAACGACCACAATGATCTCAACGTTTAGGTAAATATTTAGGCAGAGATTCAGTTTTTCCACGGCTGATTACTGTAATTTATAATTGTAATTCGCGTTTTTCTCCTTCAAGGTTGTCGACGAAACAATCGCCGCGCAATGTGTTGAAATTATTACTGTCCGTGGAGAATATTTGCCAGAAATTGTGTTGCCGGAAGTTCTAATTCTGCTCCTGTCTAAACAGACCTTTTGCCAAACGCGAGTGCGCGTCGTATTCGCTAAACACGTTGCGCCATGCACTTTTTCCATCGACGATCCCGACGAAACCGGAAACGAAAATCGCCGCGCGACACGATCGTCGAATCGGAAACAACGAGAGTAAAGAAACGAAAAAAATAATAACAAGAAAAGCTGCGAGAGCGAAAGACTGATCGATCCTTTGCGATTCTTCGATCGATTTCCTCTTAGGACTCGGCGAACGGGGAACGTTGGGCAGCAGGGAGGAAATCGAAGGAACTTGAAAAATGCATGAAAATATCAGTAAACGATCCAGTGACGAAGTTTTGGCCAATGCGACTATTCAGATAATTAACGACGTCGATAAATCGGGAAAATACAGCACACGAATTGCGCTCCGGTGGTCCAAGTTGGAGAAACCAAAGAGTAATCGTCTTCTACGTAATAAAATTTTACATTTGTTTTATTACAATTAAAAAGAAGAACTTTTAGAAGCAGTTTCTCCGAGCATCGACACCGAAATTTATTTAATCCTTGTCGCGTTTACTTTCTTCTAACGATCTATAATTTGAATATAGCAACGATCGAGCAAGCAAGAAGTAATTTTAAGCGAACGGGATGTCTTTTTGGTTTCGAGAACGAAACATTGCTTACCCGGTGTCCTCGAAGCTCTGCAAATAAATCACGCCTACAGCAACGTTCGAACGCATGGCGTGAAGAAAGATGGTCGAGGCCGCGTCGCTAAATCCATTTCATTCGCGAGATCTCGCATCGTAGTCAAGTGTCATCGAGCAGTTCATTCACTGTCAGTTCCATTTCCTCTACTCTAGAATTAATGCTTGTTACGAGTGTCCAGCTTTCTCGCCTGATCGAAACGCGTGGTTCGCGTTTGCGAGTCATGTCCTTATCGCGCATCGAGCTCGTTCGGTGCAACGTTTCATTCACAAGCGCGCGTACAGCGGCGTAGTCGGAACGTTTCTATTTCTCGCTGAATCATTTTTCTCTGGATCACCTTTTGGAGAAATTACGAACGGTATCATAGATGTACGGATAACACGAAAGATTATTAATTCTGAAATATCGTAATTTTGAGACCATATAAAGATCGACTAAGTTAATATTAATCCTTTCTGGATTTTCTTTCGATAATATCGCGAAACAAAGCGATGATAAAAGAATATATAAAAACATTTTAAGAATCGTTTAGGTCTGTTTGAGTCACATTGTATTTCGGTTCAGATAACGTTGCATAATTTTGGCTCAGAAGTTTATTACGCAAACTTTCTGTGTGAAATTTCGACACTTTGTGCCATACATTTTCTGTTGTTTCCGGATTACATATGTATTTGAGAAACACATTATTCTTACTTAATGGAAGAGCTTCGATAAATAAATGACTTCTGTATATTCAAATTGGAGAAAGAAAATTGAATTTTTAAAATAGCTTAACGAAACAAACGCGAGTTTATTTAGAATGAATTGCAGATTTTCGATTCGAACTTAACTAAAATATTTCAATGTTCCAAAGATTTTTGTTTTAAATACAGTAAATCCTTGGCGATTAAATGTTTATAGATTCTGTAGCCTTGATTATACGGATTAATTCATTCAATATATGTAAATAATTACAATTTGAAGCGAGTCGTGGATCTCCGATACGTAGAAAATTATGCAAACTAGTTTAAACAGAGTAACAATAGCAATGATGGGCAAAATTCTTATCTAGATATAAATTTTGAATAATGAATGAAAGATAAGCAAGTTTTATCCATGTCTCGTTGAATAAAAATAAAAGTTTCAATTTAACTGTTCGATGAAAAAACGTCACGAATAAAATATTATTGGTTTTATTGATTATTTATTATCGAAGTCCTTGAGAGTAAGCACAGTGTAAGCAAATGAAATTAAAAAATTACAAGAGCTGTAAATTCGTGTTCCTCCATTTTGGTAGCATACTTTAACTCTTAGACGACCACGCAAAGTCCATCAGGGACTCACTAATTATATTAACATCTCATGTTTGCAATTTTAGATAATCTTCTCTAACATTATGGCGTGATCACATGTTTGTAAGTTATCTTAAAACTACTGAAATTAAATAATTTATGCTTGGAATCTGTTAAAGATTCCACTTGATGCTTCTCTTATTTAAAATATCTTGACACGAACAAGCAAAAATATAAATTATTAATTTAGAAGACAAATTAAGTAGATACGTGTGTTTCCAGTTATTTGTAAAACACAGAAGAATTTGTGTATTTTCTACTTTTATTAGTTAATGTTGATTAACTAGTAGAAGTATTAGCATCGATATTTGCCAAGTCTTAGTCTCCATTGAGTATTTTGTGTAGAAAAGAATCGTGTGATCGCCTAAAAGTTAAAAACCAATTTCTGAAAACGATTATATTGAACAAAAGTATAATCATACAGAGAAGTAAGAATATAAAATAGTCGACTCAACGTCCGACCACGCTGCTTCGCAAGCTTTAACGTGCCTCTTTACTTTAAATCGACCGTGTTGGGATTTGAAGCGCCTCGAATCAGCTCGAAAAAATTCGTATCGATTCAAATATGACTCGAAGTTTAGAAGTATTGAAAGTTCTGAGTCTCGAAGGTCTGATCTGCGACTCCATTGCGAAAGAATCTTCTCGAAAGCAGGAAATATTGTCAGTAACAAAAGAAATAGATTGAAAAATACTAAAATATATACGATATATTAAATTGAAGTACAAAGTTCTGTTTTTCACAAACTTCGTTCCCATTTAATTTTCCCATAAATTAATTTGTCTATGAACCGATTCCATAATACGGGAACTATCCAAACATATCGATACCTTCAAGATTCAAGATACTCAAAACTTACCGAGACTTCCAAGGATTCCAAAGCTTCCACGCTCGAATCGACTCGAATCCTCGTAGTCACGGAAGCTTCGAACCGTTCGAAACCCAATATACGAACAGCCTATCGCCAGCTACGACACTTCGATCCTCCCTGTTCTCCGCTTCCCCTCGCGTGGCGTGCATGCGTTGCGATAAAGAAAGCTAAATCTCCTACGAACCCCGGTCACTCTCTTCTTTCCCTCACGAACGTAATTCGAGGGTGTTTACAATACAAGACGACGCGTCGTGTACCGTGTCGTACGGAGCCAGAGATCCCCACGCAAAACACTATATACTCACGTGCTCACTATACCGCGCGCTCTCAGAATTATTATATATAATATTTATAAATATATATATCCCTCTCGAAGATCACCGAAGGGACAACGCATTAACGACGTCGGTTTTGCAGATACAAGTGCGAGAAAAATGACGTACCGATTACCGTCACGAACGGCTCGACGTTGCCGCTCGTGGAACGACCCAACGACGAGGAGGCGGCCCTCTACAATCCGTTCGAGCACAGGAAGCTCGCCCATCCGACCTCTGACCTCGACACCCTGATCCATCTGCTCAAGGGCAGCCTGGGAACCGGCATTCTGGCGATGCCGATGGCCTTCCGCAACGCTGGTCTGCTATTCGGTCTGTTCGCCACCTTCTTCATCGGGGCTGTTTGCACCTACTGCGTCCACATACTGGTCAAATGCGCCCACGAACTCTGCAGGCGGATGCAGACGCCTAGTCTGGGGTTCGCGGACGTCGCCGAGGCGGCCTTCCTCGTCGGCCCCGAGCCGGTGCAGAAATACGCTCGGCTAGCAAAGTGAGTTACCTTCTAACTGAAATTTTTCTTATGTAAATTGAATGTTTGTTTATCCTTGCCAATTTGAGAGATACCCCTTGGGGGAATCAGCGAAGTGACCGAAAGACGTTTTAAGATCGATACAGTAATGATTTTTTAAATGAATCTAGGTGTGATTCGTAAATTGAACATTTGTTATCCTGCTCAACTTAAGGGATTCTTGTTGGAGCCAGTGAAGCGTGAAAGATGATATTTAAGAATTGAAATAGTAATGATTCTTGAAATGAACCCAGGTGTGATTCGTAAATTGAACATTTGTTATCCTTCTCAACTTGAGGATCTCGCTTTAAGGAACTGTTAATCCAGGAACCTACTTCACGACCAGTTAACTAAGATATCTACGACCAAAATATAAAAATCAACTGAGATAGAATCCGTGCGAAGCTCGAGAGTGAAATCACTTCAGAGATAGTATACAATCGACTTTCGAACAGAGACATAAAACACTTGAGCTACTAAACGCCTTCGCGCAACATACACCTGCCAATTTATTAATACCAGTTGTCATTATGTTATATTTTATCTGCTAAACCACCCATTTGAATCGGTAGCGCGTTGTCAGTCTGACGCAAGACAATCCATTAAGTTTCGCAGCCGCACGTAAGCGAGATTTACGATCGCTTAAAGCTACTTTGAATCACGGTGTAAAGTACATCCTCGATTTAACAAATTTTCAATCGAATGGAAAATATTCAACGATACTATATCGATACATCCCCAAGTTACATTCTTTCCCTGGTATTACTAAATTGTCCTCTCGAACGCACCTGCTTAAAGTTCAGATTCAATGTTTTATATACCATAAATTAATTTATTAGCATTATTACTCTATATTATTCTCTACACACAGATATTTTCAAGGTACCTCTCATCTTGGACAAAGGTCTTTTAAATATCAAATTGCAATCAGCTCCTGATGGATGGTGAAACTGGAGCAAAGAGTAATCAATTTTTTTGTAACGTTTCAGGGCAACCATCAACTCGTTCCTCGTGATCGACTTGATAGGTTGTTGCTGCGTGTACATAGTCTTCATCTCGAGCAACGTGAAGGAGGTGGTCGATTATTACTCAGAGTCTAATCACGATGTACGGATTTATATGGCGGCTTTGTTGCCATTGTTGGTCGCTTTCTCCCTGGTGAGGAACCTGAAGTATCTGGCGCCATTTTCCATGGTCGCGAACGTCCTGATCGCCACCGGAATGGGCATCACCTTTTACTACATCTTCAGTGATCTACCGAGCATCAGCGACCTGCCAAACTTCTCGAGCTGGTCTCAGTTGCCTCTGTTCTTCGGTACCGCCATCTTTGCTCTGGAAGGCATCGGTGTTGTAAGTACACGTTACGTGTCTTAGCGCTCGGTTCGTTCGTCTCTCTGCTTTTTTCGGACCGTTTCGTTCGTATTTCAGTCGACGATCGTGGACGTAAGTGCGTTGGATCGTGTTTAGTATTTCGATCGTGCGATCTAGCGAGAGAACATTAGACGCTGAATCGAAAATTCCGACCCACGACCCTGGCGAAATCGACTCTTCGGCGTTTTTTGCGTTCCTCGTACCTCGAAACACGTTTAGTTCTGTTTAAAACTAGCGGATATAAATTTTAAGCTTTTCGTCTTCAACTTGAAAATTAATTGTTTTACTTTCAGAGTGAAAAGTCCTGTTGATCGTATATGAATGACAGTCAGTCAAAATATGTACTAAATATGCAATATATTTTGTAACGTATAAAACAAAAATTAAATAATTGATTGCTAGAGGAGACATTTTGCAAGTTGATCGAACGCAGTACTTCGTATTTTCTCGAAAAGAAGAGGTTGACTTCGCGAATTGAATCGATTATTTATTAATAGTTTTCTTCCCTCTAAAATTGGTTAGTTTGCAAGATGTATCGCACATTATCGTGTTTCGAAATTAATCAATACATAAAGTCGAAAATGTGTAATTATTCTTTTTATGAAGTTCACGTTATTTTTAAATCGATAAAACGTACAACAGCGACGACCGTGCTCCGTGTATCGGTTGTCATGCTAACCGTGATAACCGTGTAGAAAAGTTTAATGTCATAGACGCGGGGTATTACGTAACCGGATGAAGCAGGAAACGAAACGAACCACGGATAATCCTTTCCTCGAATTTATACACGACTAATGCGTTTTACAAGTATTATCAACAAACTATAAAATTAGAACCTGCGGTTTAAATATCGCAAAGTATGTAATACACGGAAGAAATACTTTGGAAATATTTTTGAGCAGCACGAACTTCGATCATCTTTTAATTGTGTCTTCCTGTTTCTGGCGCCAATTAGCCAATCTATTCTTATGTAAAATTCTCTTGCAATTGTATTAGTGCGGTTGAAATTGGCACTTTTGTACCGGTCCATTTTAAAACATGACATATTTGACACTCATTGTCAAACGTATCGTCAGTATTAATACCTATCAATTATTTCTAGCTTGATTACCTCATTTGAAAACTATTTCTTGTTAACCGTATTAGAGACCATACTGTTTGTCATTCTTATTGATTTATTTTTCTGTATTGTATTATATGTATACTCAAATTGGGTTACTCGTTCAATAAATTATCATTATCGTTGGCACTAGAATATACACGAGGTATGAATGAGAATAACACAATGTAAGACTTGTTTACTTTTCATTTTTTATTAATGGGGCCATTCCTAATATATTTGTGAGGTATTCCTGATTAAAATAATACCAAACACGATATAGTAGACTTCTGTCTATTCTTAGGTAAATGTTACGGATTATATTTCACACAAACAAAGAATTCACAGCCGCATCCATCCAGCGCTGACATCGATACTAAACAGATGACAAATAAAGCGTAGGAATTTTAAGCGGCGGACACCGGTGACCACCATACCATCCACTTCCTTGTGTCATCCAAGCTTCATTTAGCTTCAATCAGCATTCTTTAACGATCGAAATTCCTACGTTTCCAGGTGATGCCTCTGGAGAACAACATGAAGACGCCCACGCACTTCATCGGTTGCCCCGGGGTCCTGAACACCGGCATGTTCTTCGTGGTGCTGTTGTACAGCACCGTCGGTTTCTTCGGTTACTGGCGGTACGGTGAGAACACGCAGGCTTCGATCACCCTGAATCCAGAGCAAGACGAGATCCTGGCCCAGGCGGCGAAGCTCATGATCGCCGTCGCCATTTTCCTCACCTACGGTTTGCAATTCTACGTCCCCATGGAGATCATTTGGAAGAACGCGAAGCAATACTTCGGTTCCCGTAAGCTGGTCGCCGAGTACGCGATCCGTATATGCCTGGTGATCTTCACCGTGGGCGTGGCGATCGCCATTCCGAATCTGGGCCCGTTCATATCGTTGGTGGGGGCCGTTTGTCTGTCCACGTTGGGCCTGATGTTCCCGTCCGTGATCGAACTCGTCACCGTTTGGGATCAAGAGGACGGGCTCGGCGCTTTTTATTGGAGACTCTGGAAGAACCTGGCGATCATCGCGTTCGGCGTGTTGGGCTTCCTGACCGGCACCTACGTGAGCATCCAGGAGATCCTCGAGGAGAAGAAATGAAGCGCCGGGTTCGAAGGAGCTGCGGTGCGACGGAATAATCGCTCAGCGCGTACCACAGATGCCGGCGTGTTCGACACCTTCCGCGCTCCACGGGAGCGGGCTCGTCGAACGACCAGGACGACGACGACCAGGACGGTGGATATGCCGCCGCCGCCGCTGGAGCATCCAGGACGAGTTACGCGGCCACGCGAGCTCCGAACTACTAGCTTCGTCTCGCTGCTTCTCTTTCCACATCGGTAGTACGACGACCGTACCGACGACGAAGACGTCGCGTAGATGGGCCTTACCCCCCTATAAAACAGCCCACATTGAGTTTTTCATACTATCCTTTTCGTTCTTTTTCTTCTTTTATTTTTTTTTTTAAATCGTAGACAGAGAGTTAGTCGTTACGCGTGGAAAGGTGTTCGTGTATCCGAATTATTGTATCCGTGAACGTCCGCTTTCTTTCGTTCCGTAGCTCTAGATACACAACTCCCACTCGTACTCCGTACAATGTTGATTCACTATAAACGAGAAAAACTTGTTTCTTACGAATGAGTCCATTTCTTCGTGCATCGAAATGAATTAGAAACAAAACTATCGACGGTCATGCCACGTTGGAAACACCAGTGAAGCTGCTGTTGGGGAACCAATCACTTTACATCGGAATTATTATTATTGTACACAGTTTATATTATACTGCTCTAACGGTTAATATTAAAAAAAAGAACGAAAAAAAGCTAAAGTAAACACAGTGTAATAAAAAGAACATTTGATAAAAATAAATGGAGAACATTCATAAGAGGCAAGTTTCTTTTCATTTATAGCGAATCACCGCTACAGTGTACGAACACGAGTGGGAGCAACCGTACGTACGCGTAATAGATGATACACGAGTAGTACAGTTATCCGCTTTTCCTAGCGTTTGCATTAGTCATCCGTTGGGACATTTGCAAAACTGTCCACGGACGTCATTCCGTTTGTAATCCACTTGTACACGAACTCCTTTCGACGTAGTTTCGTTTTTCCCCGCAAACACGTGTAACCGAAATATGTATCGTATAGAAGAATTACGGGCTTGATGTATGCGTTTAGAGATGCATCGATCGATCTTCGCCGATCTGCGTCAGAGTCGTCGCTGCTGACGTCGCGCCGTACAACGCCGTACGCCATAACGCGCGGTAAGAATCATTAATGTCTGCGTTCCACTTTGATCCGGTGCTCCAAACGGTCGTTTACATTTAACGGAGCAAATAGATTCCGGAAGTCGATCGATTATCAGAGATCCAGTGAACCAGTTCGTACGCTGAATATTTTATCCGTCGGTTAATGTTGGTTTATATAGAGTCGATCGTGCAATTTATTCACCCATGTTATTTTTGTCGCAAAGAGGAAATTATATGGTTTAGAGACGAACCATTTCATCCTCGATAAATTCTGGCCCAATGAGAAGACTAATAGGGTGGACGACGAAAAAATTTAAAGAAATTGTCACATTTTTTTTTTTATTCAAAAGTAGAGTCCATGTTGATGATTCAGGCTACCGAAAATACTTCTTGGAACGTCTAATTTAAACTCGCCTCGCCTACTTAGAGACACGCGAACATCTTCGACAAACGGTTGTGCAACCAAGCGTGTGTATGGAACCTAATTTCTACGTGCGCGTCATTAATGAGTTTTATCGCGCGTCAGTGTACGTTCGAGCGATTAACCGAGCAAAAGTCAATGGCACAACGTGGCTCGGAGTATCCCGGATGTTCAGAGACGAGTATTAAGGACGTGGATAGAGGCGCGCTCTTTTCCTCCCCTCCTCTTTTATTATTTATTCGCGTTGAACGAAGTTTTTTTTTTCATCGATTTTTAACAAACTCTCACAACTGCGGGACGGTTTTTCTTTTCTAGTAGCTTACGTACGCGTCGTACGGGTATAGATATGTAAATTATACTTAAGCGTCGTTTTTACCTACGAACAGAAGACCGTTCGCGTATATATATATATATATATTTTTTTTTTTTGCCTTAAAGTGTGTTCGTTCAAATTTGCCGCGACGAGAGAACGATTTGTAAGATAAGAGGTTTCGTCGGGCGATCGTCGGATCGATCGCGTGTGTACGTCTATCGTCGAAGAGAGATCTAATACGAGTTTTTATCGATTGAAATTCAAGTCGAGATCGAGAGCCTTTTAAACTTGGGAATCGAATTGTCGGTGATATTCACGATTGGACATATTCTGAAAATAACTTTGTTCCCTATCGGACGAAGTGTTCTAGTTATTACGATACGCATTAACGCTTCGACCGCCATGTTGGTCACAATCGTCGGTGGCGCTGCGATTTTTTTAATTATAAGGCCCCGCGCGCTAAAGTTTTATCTTAGTAGTGTAATATTAGGACGAAACAAAGTGATATTTTTAGTTTTTAAAGGCAAGTCAAAACCACGAAGCATGTAAAGTAATATTTATTAGATTAAACAAAATTTTCGTATTAAATATTTCGGATTTGTACTCGGTATTTATTGCACAAGATACAACATACGTTCACGGAGAGAACGCGTGCAGTTAAACGAATAATTAAAAGTTGGGAAACGAAGGGCTACCGTGTGATATCATTTTTTTAAGAATGGCCGTTCAAAGTTCGCTAGGAATTAATCGAAATGGAAAAATCTGAATTATAAACGATGTTAGGATGGCGGCCATCGCGAAATTAGCTTGGTGGTCGGCGCGTTAACGGACAGTTCGATTCTATTGTACGATATTGGATAAGCGTAAACGTTTAGTCTCCGTCGACGTAATCGATCGACGTAACTCCGATGGAAACTGCCGATCTGTTCCTAGTGCCTTGTTGCACAAAACGAAAAAACGTACAAAAATGGTTACTAATTAAGAGTAAGAGGCAGAATGGTACGTAGGTGTGAGAATATCGTGATGCACGCTTGCTAGTCTGTAAGGAGTTTTAGCGAGAGACACCGACGCGTCGTTGGCGTCAACGCGCGAGATTAAGAAGCTAATTGCATCTTTAACCTGACACCGAGAAGGTCGATTCTGACGAGTCAAAGGACGGATTTGACGTCGAGGGACGATAAAAGTGGGAGGGTGTCATGGCCAATGTGCTCATCTAACGAAAATTTCTTATTTTTCTATCATCGAATCGCTTAGTTGGACGAACATTTCGCGGGACAATTACGGTAAACTGACGAAAAGATAACGAAAGGAGAGAATAAACGAAGAGTCCAAAAGTCACGGAATAGTACAAAAAAAAAAAAAAAAATAAATAAATAAATAAGACTCGTACAATTGCTTTCTTTTTGGTCGGACAAGACGCAAAATTTTTTAGCACAGCCTTCGTTCGGGCTTCGTTGTTCTTACAAAACTATTTCTATCATTCCGAGGACGCGTGTTTTATGATGTTAAAGCGCCGAGAGTAAGCGAGAAAGTGCCGACCATTCGTTCAGACTATTTTCGATCGTTGTTCTGACGTGTAACCGCGCGTCACTACTACTTGTACAATTCGTTCTCGCTTCGAAACACCGGAATTTTAGTGCCTTGGTTCTCTTTCGTCTCGCGAGGATCGTAAAGATTAAGACGGTGGCGTGTTGCATAGCGACGAACAGACGTACGATATCGTACGACCACGTTCGAAGGACAATAAACCGGATGCACGGTAGTTATTGCCATTCTCGTCGTCGCCGTTGCAGAGAAACGTTTTAGCAAATAACAGGTTAGAAAACGAAACTGTTCCTCGTCGTTCCCCAGGGAACTGCTGAATTTCTGCCAAGCTTCATCCATGTTTCACCATACTTCTATACTCGTCCATTCTTTATCCATCAATGGTTTTTCTTTTTCACGTATGTACACGTATACACAGACACACGGACAGCCCAGACGAATAGTCTCTACCATATTGTACGATGACTTATATTTTTCGAACAAGATCTTCAGAAACGTGAGCCTCAATTTTTTGAGGCGTCGCGATTTATGGAAATATACATGCCGTTTCGCTGCTTTTGTACTTCGGACTTCCATGATCGATCGCACATGCGCGTACTACGTGGCAATGGTTGCCGCGCAATGATATATCGTTTCACGTGCACGCTGTCAATTTGTCAGTCATTGTACCAAACAATGTTACGATATTTAATACACGATGAATCGATTTGCAAAATAACAACTTTGTCCTTTTCTGCCTGTTATCCTTCATCCTAGATCAAATTTTAAATAGTCGTCTCTTGGAACTTATAAACTGACAATAGTAATTTGTTATACTTTTTTCAACCTACGATAGAGTCTCTATTAATTTAAAACTCAGATAGATGGTTCAACTTATGAAATGGTTTCAGGAAGATTGATGTAAGACTTCATTCCACAAAGTTATAATAGTTTAAAGATTAAGAACGTTTCGGATAAGTTCTAATACTTATGACTGGCAGTGTATTACTTTTCTTCTACTATACAGGGTGTTCGGCCAACCCTGGGAAAAATATTAATGGGAGATTCCAGAGGCCAAAATACGATGAAAATCAAGAATATAAATTTGTTGATTGAGGCTTCGTTAAAAAGTTATTAACAAAATTAAATTAAAAAATTTCAAATCCTTCTAAAAAAATATTTTCAGTTGCAGGGATCAATTGCAAGCATTTTTGGTCAAAAGACATACCCCCGAATTCCTGCGCACTTTCGAGGAAAAAATTCCGGAAGGTGGACAAATATTTCGACGAAATTAAAAAATTTCAAATCATTCTGGAAAAAATATTTTCGGTTGCGGGGGTCAATTACATTCATTTTTGGTCAATAGACATACCCTTGAAATCCTAACCATTTTCGAGAAAAAAATTCCTTACCGAAAATATAATTTCAGGCCAGAAATGTTACTCCAAAATTTCGTGCATATCTTTAAAACGTCATAACTTCTGAACGGATTGAAGGATTTTAATGTTTAAAAAAGCAAACTACGCGTATTTTGATGGAGAATATGCAGAAATTGCAAAAATATTCGAAAAGTTGATCCTTGACACCGCAAAATGAGAAAAACCCCATAAAAATGGTCCAATTTTCAAACAGCCATAACTCTTACAATAGTGAATATATTTCAATGAAACTTTTTTTTGAAATAGAGCTCATGGTTACCTACAAAAAAGTATTAAACAACTTTTCTGTAGGGCGTCAAACAAAATTATTAAAAATCGAAAACGAATTTTTAAGAAAAATCGACAGGGGGTAGCTGCTGAAATTTTTCGGAGAAAAAAAAAAATTTTAAATCGTTCTGGAAAAATTATTTTCGGTTGCAGGGGTCAATTACAAGCATTTTTGATCAATAGACATACCCTCGAAATCCTACCCACTTTCAAGAAAAAAATTCGAGTAGGTACTGAAATTTTTAGACGAAATTAAAAAATTTCAAATCATGCTAAAAAAATTATATTTAATTACGAGGGTCAATTACAATCATTTTTGATCAATAGACATATCCTCGAAAGCCTACCCACTTTCAAGAAAAAAATTCGAGTAGGTACTGAAATTTTTAGACGAAATTAAAACATTTCGAATCGTTTTAAAAAAATTATTTCTAGGTTTTGGGGTCAAATACAATCACTTTTGGTGAATAAACATACCACCGAAATCCAACGCACTTTCGAGAAAAAAATTCAGGAAGGTTGATAAATTTTTCGATAAAATTAAAAAATTCCAAATCGTTCTAAAAAAATTATAGTTAATTCCGGGGGTCAATTTACAGCATTTTTGGTCAATAGACATACCCCTAAAATCCTACCCACTTTCAAGAAAAAAATTCAGTACGGGCGGAACTTTAAACGTTAATAACTTTTTAATGAAGTCTCGATCAACAAATTAGTATTCTTGATTTTCGTCTTATTTTGGCCTCTAGAATCTCCCATTAAAATTTTTTCCAGGGGTGGCCGAACACCCTGTATAGTATATCATTTTTAAAAATTCAAATATTTGTAAATCGCGGGTTTCGAGCCAGTCAAGCTCGAATTAAATTGAAATTCCTGCCGCGTGTAGCGTTAGTTTCGAGAAGTAGCAGATGGTACTCTTTCCTTTCTCATACCCTTTCACATTATACTTTTCATTAAATATATATGGAAAATGTTATATAGAACACCAATCAAATTAGGTAGAATAATAGAAATATTCTTCTAATTATTATTATTCATAAATATTCTGAAGACAATTACAATACAGTTAGTTATTACTAAATTATATCGTCTGAAATTGAATGAGCAATTAAGAAGCAAATATAATGCACCATATTTGTCCACGAAAAGACGGTAGAAAGATATTTTGAAAGTATAAAGTATTCCTTGTACGCGAAATTTAAGAAAAATGCATTATTGTAATAATATTTTAATAAATTAGGGTTATCGTTTCTAAATTATCTATGTATAAATAACAGCACTCTGCTGCCTATGAACAGTTTAACTCTAACTCTTTAAGAGCCAATGAAATTTAATTTTGGAAAGAGCCTCGCGCTTCGGAATACATAAAAAGTCACTTAGGTTTAAACGAACATAATCTACGCTATTTCCAGTTAAATGCCATTGCAAAAGTTTAAACGATCAAACAAATACATGGAAACGAATCTTAAGGTTCGACTGATGGGCGTAACGCGAGCAAAATGGCTGACACGACGGTGAGAATCGACAATGTCAAGTGACTGAGTCGGTAGCCAAATACTGTCAAGTAGACGAGTCGACAGCTCCTTTCGTATAGATCACACGAATATTATCTGTTGTGTTTTTTACATTCGGCGTGATACAACTATGTTAGACGACGCATCGATAAGAATATGGAATAGCTCGGAATATGTTGAGGTATGTTTACAGAATTAATCACATGATTTCACGAATCTGTAAAGTTCATCGTTAAAACCCCGATAATAAACATTGATATTCATTTATCTAAAATAAATAGAATGTTTACAATATGTCAATAATGGACCACGCGATGTACCGTTTCGATATTTTTCCAGTGCGCGTTCCGTGTTTCAACGTTCTTTATTTTCTGTTCTACGGTTCACATACTTTCGTTACAATTTACATTCGAATTTTTCCACGTATATGCTCGTAACTTATGTTTATACTATGGTTTTATTTATTATATTTATTCGTTGATGCACTTGTCACTCAAATAATATAACTTATACTATTTGCATCGGTCTGGAGTTTGTAGAGTATGCGATTCTTATTTCAAAACGTTCACGCCATCTGTCGCGCGTTTCTGGTACTAACAAGCGCGTATCGAACGAAGAGCGGGAAATATAAATAAAAATATATTGTAAATGTTTTTCAGGTTGATATACGCAAAGATGAGGAACAAGCGAAGAGATTTCACGACATTATCGATCTACTTCTGGCGGCAGGCTATTTTCGAGCCAGGATAAAAGATTTATCGTTTTTTGACAGGGTGTGTAAAGATATAAACCTTGTTGGAAGAATTAAAACATTGAACAAAACGTATTAAATTAATATAATATTTAGGTGATCGGTGGGATGACCTGGTGTATAGAATCTTGTAATTTCGACGTAGATGTCGATTTACTGTTTCAGGAAGATCTAACCATAGGTCAAAAAATGCAAGTACATGCGTGAAGTATTCAAAGCGTTCAAAGATTTATATACAATATTATTCTGTACGTATATTTGTAGATCTTTAACTGAGAAAATTTTGGCTGTGTTACCCAACATGAATTGTCCATACAGGATAGAACCTCATCAAATTCAGGGACTAGATTACATTCATATTTTTCCTATTATTCAGGTAAACAACCTACTCCCGCAATAGACAACGATTTATTACGATTAGTTAAATGATATAAATTTTAGTGGTTAGTCAAACGATTGATGGAAACGCGAGAAGAGACAGCCAATTTCGTGCGATCGTTTGCTCTGGATCAGTTCCATAAAAAACACTCTTTCACTGAAGATGCTGGTACTGCAAAGACTGTCAAAGACAATCTGGTACGGAACATTCAACTGGTCAAGGTAAGATCTACGTGGTATACAGAGTGTCCCAATAGAAACAGATACATTACAAATTTTTGAGTTTATCAAAATTACGATTATTTTGTAGAAATCTTATGAACCTCGGCGTCTTTTCAAGTACAAAGACGGTGCTACCAGAGACAAATCTATTAGATTTCTTGGCACGGTTCTAGAATACGAAGCACCTTTATACTTTTCTTCAAAATCTGTTGGATCTCCAACAGCAGCAACTTCGGATGCGGGTCAGAACAATGATAGAAAAGAGGAATTAAAAGAAAAAGTGAGAATATATTCAGTTAGACTTACGCGTTATCTATTCATATATGTAAATCGAATGTAGAGATATAAAAAATTAGAATTGAATTTATTATAAAATAAAATCCCCTTTTCACGCATTGCACAGGATCCCCCATTGCAGGTCAGTCTTATTAAAGTTACTGTTAGAAAAAATTAAATAGTTAGATTTGAGTGTCTTTTTAATCTAAATATAGTTATATATTTATAGTTCAGTTAAAATATGTTTCACGTTGCCATAGGAAAATACAGAACAACTGGCTGAAAACCTGGCAGCTATCGAAGAAAGTTCGGTAGGTTGTTACACGAATAAATATTAATTACTACTAATTACGTATTTATTATTCATTATCTACGCAGACTCGTTTAAGTATGACAGCGGTAGGAAACATTGTCGGGATCCAAGCCCAAGAAATCGCCAAGGTGGCTGAGGAATATACGATGTCGACTTCCGAGATTGAGGTAAATTTCATTTCAACAAAACAAATATCAGGTCAGTCAATAATACGTTCGTGCGCATTTGGGTCCTTATTTGCATCGTAGTCTTTAAAATGTTAGGATATTCTGTATTAGTACGTTCTGTAGCGTGACAAACAATTTAAACAGTGTTCATAACGAAATGATATATAAAAAAGAAAAAGAAATGAACGAAGTCCGAAACGTATTTTCTGATTCCTGCAACACATGTGTTGTAAAACGCGAATGAGCTTATGGACTGATCTGTTATATCGGTTAAATATTGTATAGGCTACAGCTATTTTTGAGTATTAGGCGCAGAGAGAAATAAATCCATCCATGGCTTGGATAGTTCAGTTGATAAAGCTATCGGATCCAGATTCGGCAGTTCGACCAGTCCGTCCTTTTCCTTCGTACAATTGCAAACTGCAGATTTAACTTTAATCGGTGCTTAATCGCAGGAAAGTGGCAGCATAAATACTTCAGCGTTGACCGCGTTGCAGAAGCAAAAGGCGGCGCTCCAAAATCGAACGCGAAAATTGACAAAAGAGAGAGACAGCTTGTCTGCCAAGGTTACAGAATTGATAGATAAAACGAACGAATCTCGTGCGAAACGGCAAACTATCGAGCGTTCGTTAAAAAAAGCGGAAGAAATGGGAATCACTGAAAACGATAGGTACTTATCCTTTAATTTGAGATTTGATTTTTAACAAAAATCATATGCCACTCTTGTGCAGATATTTGAAACGCAAATGATATCAAAAAATTGGCTCAGAAACTTTTTGCGTAAAATGTAAATAATAATCTTCGAGTAATATTATTAGAATTGGTGTCTCCACATGTTTTGATACTGTATTTAACTAGAAGTTAAAAAGAGTTCCACTTCTGTTGTTTCTTCAGCGTTTACAAGCGTTTGGAAGAACTGCTTTTGGTGCACGACGGTTTGAAGGAGCAAGAGCACAATTTTCGAGAACAATGTAACTCGGATTTGAATCGTTTGCGTGGCAAATTTCAAGAAATCAAGAGCGGCACCTCCGAGGAGGAAGAAGACCGTGCGAAGGAGTACGTGAAACAAGTAGAAGCAGTCAGGAAAGCGAGATTTGAATTGGCTGGGCGGTCTAGATCTATTGCTTATTGGTCCAGATTATTGGACGACATTCCAGGACGCTCTGAATTTGCGCAATATCAAAAACGATTTATGGAACTGTACAATCAAGGTTCGTCGATTTATTTTTAATCCCCGATACTCGCTGAATCATTCTGCTAATAATTTTTTTTATCGTTTATATTGCAGTTTCGGCTAAGCATAAAGAAACAAAACAATATTTCACGTTGTACAATACTCTCGCCGATACGAAGCTGTACTTGAGCAAGGAGTTATCGTTATTAGATTCTATCCAACATATTTATAACAGGTAAGCGTTTCATAAATCTCGTATTTTTCATCGTTTATTGATAATAACTATACTTTTATCAGAGCAATGGCCTCGACGAGCGGTAAGGAACAATTCATGAGACAATTCGAAATGATCGTTGCAGGCGTGAAAATCAACAAAGCGAAGGTAATGAATATTTAATCGATAATATACGAATAATATTACTGATATTCTTTTTATATAATTAATTGAGGAAAAAACGTCGAAACTGTTACGAAATATTGTTTCATTTTTGATTAATTAATTCGAACAACAACGAAGCACGCAAATTATTGCTGCGTTTCGATAAGAGGATCGTGTGTTCCCATAGGTGGACAAACGGTGCACCGATGAGAAAAACAAGAGGGATGCTCTTAGTCAACAACTCGCCACTTTGATAGAACAACAACGCAAATACGTTGCTGCGGTCAGGCAACTCACTATTGAATGTCGCAAAAATGAGGCATTGCTCGCGCAACTGCGTGGTCCGTAAATAACAGACTTCTCTTCGCTTATCTCGAGACACATGGAATCCATGTATTCTTGTTGCAATTACTCATTCCGTCAAAGAACTTGAATACTACGTTAACACTTAGCCGACGGGCGTTAAAGAGTGTTCCTACTTTCGTTGCAGCTAGGAAAAACTGATCGCACAAATAACGGAGCTTGCACCGAAATTTTTGTAATTGTTATATCATTGAATAAATTGACAAGTGTGCGTGTTAAAATAAAAGAAAAGGTATAATCTTAGAAGCAAATTATAAATTTGTGCTGCACATTATAATACTTTTTTTAAATTGTAGTTTGCGATTTCACTTAGACATGATTCTTCGTAAATTATTTATGGTGAGGAAAACATAGATCAAGACACTTTATGGTATTAAAACATTGGTGGGTATATTTTTTAGAATCTGTGTTGCTTTTTAGAAACAATTCTTCCATGCATATTAATAATGATGTCGATCTATATCCCCCCCCCCCCTCCCCTGTTCTAAAACCCTATTTTAACTTTCGTTACTATGCTCGTGTGAATTTACGTTATGCTACGCGCCCCATCTTTGTACAATATGGCGCGTGAAGTGCGACGAGTTGTCACCGTATGGAAACTTTAAGAATCTTTTTGTGTAAAAACGATTTATTTGCAACGCGTGATGTCATAATTTTTGACCTTGAAAAAAGTTAACCTTGAATTTCAAGGTATTTATCGATCTCAACGTACAGATCATTTGTCAAAATTACGTGAAAAAATAGTTTGTTTAAACATGCCCATGAAAATGTAATTTCTATGAGTCCCGTCGGCTGTGTTAACATATCGAAGAAATAGTATTTCAATTTCGATCAACGTTTAGGCCAAATTTGTAAGGAGCAAGCGACACAGCGGTAGCTTCTATTTATATTCTTATTGTATAAAGGGTGTCTAGCACAAAGTACCGCGAGCTATTTTCCTTGAGATTTCCGATTATAGCGATAAGATTCTTTTTTTGGTAATCTAAAAAACAATAGAGCTCTTATGTTGTATCACTGATTCATTAACATCAAAGTACAAAAACAGTAATTTCATATTTCGTAATGTTATAGAATATTACGAAAAACATCTTTCGTTACGAGATTTATAAGACGATTAACTTTTTTTATTTTATTCATATTTCTACAATTGCGTAAAATACTTTATCGCAAGCATTACAAAAATAAAGAATTTTATAATTATCTTGAACAATCTCAAAGAAACCTGTAGCAGTTGATGTATTGACACCCTGTATATCAGTAGTATATACATGTACACCAAACGTTCCTGTTTTTTTTCAGATTCATACTCGCGAGGGTAACTTAGATTGAAAAAATGAAAGAACGAAGCTTGAAAATGAGATTGTTCCTTGTTAAAATGTATATTTTGTAACAAAATTTCGCATAAACCCTCTAAGAATATGGCTTGTTCACTCACCTCCCTCCTTATCGAGTTTGTTTTCGTCCCCGTGCAAGTATTAATTTTGTGTGGTTCGGCAGATTAGTGAAAAGAATCAATTTGTCCAAGTTCGAAGTTCAAAGGATGCCAAAAAATAGTTTGACGCAATAATTGTAGCTATACCAATTTAAAATAGTCAACTGTAAGTCACATGACGCGATTCGTCTTTGCATAAAGTATAGATCAACGCATAATATATGCACACCTTGGGATAGCAATTTTAGCCCGATAATAGATTGCTACTTGTCGCTTGTCTGTTTTCCCTTTCATGCACTGCACAGTTGGTGTTTTCCTCGTTACTCCGTCAGTTGATCAGAGCCCTCTTTGTTAGTAACTTTATATTAGTTATCGCCATTGTTCCTCTTGCAGTGCTTATGTGTTCGCGTGATTTCTCCGTCTTTTCGAAGATCTATCGTAGCCATTCTCCGTGGTACTGTGATCAGTGATCCGTTTGTTAACGTTTCTTAGAATGTAGCGAAGATCCAACGCGACGCTCTGTAAAGATACGTAATATGATAATCGTAACGGGCGAAAGAACCATCTATTTGTGCTTGTTCCTTTCAAACTAAAGGAACATGTGCTATCTATACAGTGGCTATTAATGTGATACTCTTATGAAAAAATTATTGCGTGTAAGATGGCAAAAGACGAAGGGGACGATCTCCTACCAGACAAAGACGCGGCAAAAGGATTCTACGCGAAATATGAACCCAAAGAAATCCTTGGAAGGTTCGTCACGTGATATTTGAAAAAGATAATAACAACATAGCATACTATTTTTATTTGTTCAGCAAGCACGCGTAGTATGATAGATATGTTTCTGTTTATATTATTAGACTGGCGCGTTGCAATTACAATAAACGAGCTGTGGGATTTGCCGCCTCGAACGAACAAGTTAACCTGTTCAATTATATAATTCAATAAAGTTAAACGCATCGTATCCAACGACACTTTGTTTTGTAGTCTAATCAAAATTAGAAAACCCGTTCAAAACCATGGTTCAAGTTTTAGACGGACTATTTACAACATTGACGGAACGCTGTACGAAAACGAAAGGTTCATTGTGTCAAACAATTACGTTTCGATATATCATTTTACGAAATGTATTAAATTCTTTGTACAAATCGATTAAGGCGCAGCAAACGATATATTAGTATCGAAATTCTTGACAAAATAAAAAGAAACATACACAAATGCACCCGTATATGCCACTTACAGTTTCAAAGATGTTTATTTATACAGCATTGACGTTAATACGAGACAAAAAGATAATAATACTGTATATAAGTAAATATGAAATATATTCTGTTGTTCCGAAATTTTTTTTAAAAATATTCTTTATCCTTTTATAATCAATTTTAAAGTAATGTTTCTCAAGATAAATTAAATGTAATATTTACAGAGGAATATCTTCCACTGTTAGAAGATGTATAGAAAAAGAAACAGGTATAGAATATGCAGCTAAAATCATAGATATTAGTAATGAAACTAATGATGATGGAAACACTATGAAAGATGCTACATTACAAGAGGTGCATATTCTTCGTAGAGTAGCTGGTCATCCCTATATTAGTAAGTTTCCAATCATATAAATACAAAGAAAATAGTTTCCAAAGCATTTTTGCCGCTTACAATCAATAATTTTTATTTTTTCCAGTTGAATTGCACGATGTCTTTGAGTCTAGTACATTCATTTTTCTAATTTTTGAAATTTGTAAAAATGGAGAGTTATTTGACTACCTCACATCTGTTGTTACTCTTTCTGAGAAAAAAACACGTTACATCATGAGACAAGTGTTTGAAGGAGTCCTACATATACATAATCAAGGAATAGTACATAGAGATTTGAAACCAGAAAATATATTACTGGATGATAATTTAAATGTGAAAATAACAGATTTTGGTTTTGCCAGAGTATTAAAAGGAGAGGACAAATTATATGGTTTGTAATTATTTTATAAAACCTAGTACACAATGCATTTGCGTAATCAATAAGAATGTCTAATTTTGATTAGTAACTTTCTGTTGTAGATCTCTGTGGTACTCCTGGATACTTGGCACCGGAGGTGCTGAAGTGCAATATGTTTGAAAATGCAGAAGGCTATAGATACGAAGTTGACATGTAAGCCAATTTGATTTAGTATAGATCCATTGTTTAGAATACAATTAAACACAGTAATACAAGAATTTGTCTTTTTTTTCACATTTTTTAGATGGGCCTGTGGAGTAATTATGTTTACCTTGTTAGTTGGTTGTCCTCCATTTTGGCATAGAAAACAGATGGTCATGCTTAGAAATATTATGGAGGGGAAGTACTCGTTTACATCCCCAGAATGGGCAGACATAACAGGTAATTTTTATTTATTATTATTATATGTTCCTCGGGAGAATCTGATCGACGACAACGCGAAATTTTATATTTGACACAGATTTCCTCTCTCCTCCAAATCTTACGTCTATGGTTAAATATTAGTTTGAAAATATAGTAATTGTGTTACTTCGAGAAATTTTAACAAAGGAATAATATCGGTTCGAAAACTACAAATATACTTTACAAATGTTTACAACGCGCGGAGCGTATTTCTAGCGTTATAAGATTGCCTATTATAAATATTTTCGATATACGTTCGTAATTTTATGGCGTTTTAATATACTTTTAAATTGGTGTAATGATTTGACTTTGATTTGATTTTCAGAAGCCCCAAAAGATCTGATAAGAAAGTTACTAGTCATTGAGCCCAAGAAGAGAATTCCTATTAAGGAAGCATTAGATCATTCGTTTTTCCATACAGTGGTAAGTCTTTCCTTATTATACAATTTGTATCATAGTATGTAAAATAGAAAACAACAGTTCTCAAACATTTATCACTTCGTAGAAAATTATAGTTAATTAAGTTTACATTTTTTTTGTTTGCTTTATGTGTTCAACACTATATATATATTCATAGCAAAACGCACTTGCTTAACCACTCTCGTAAGAGGATTAACGAGTATCATTTTTCGAACTTACGTTTAGTCAGTTTTGTAAAGTGTATTAATTTGGAAGCGGTTTTTATAAAGGAACAAAATCGGTAATATCAATATAAATAGAAAATTACTGGAATTACAGCTGTGGGATCAAGACATCGCTCCACTAAAACGTTCACTATCATCTAATTCTCGGCGTCTGAGTAGGATATCTCAGTTAGCTTTGGTAAATTATTTTTGTTTTTATTTTGTTTGCTGTTAAGTGTGATTTCGCTTGATTATAGTTTTTACATAATATATAACAATTAACAGTTTAGTTTTGATTAATATTTGAAATTGATTAAAACTATACATAAAACGTATATATTTAATTGGTTTTGTAATTTCGTTCAGTGCTCTATAGTATACTGAAGTATATTATATCGGAACATTTACACACGAAAGTAAGGAGCAAAGCATAAAGACTTGCTAATATCGGTTATAATTATGGATAACTGATTTATAATAAATAATATATTTTTAATAAAAACATCACATTTTGCTTTAAAGCATGATAAAGGTTTATCAAAGCATGGACGTGAATCATTGGGAATGAATCGATAATATTAATGGGAATATTAATACTACTCTTGCATGATAAAATAAAGAATTTAAAGCATACAGTGTTTTGAAACTTTTATGTGTACATATATGTATATACACATTTCAACTTGTCTCTCATTGTCTATACTTTTCACATAATCGTTATCAAGATAATTTTTAAACAACAGTCGCATTACAAAAATCAAAATTAATCCACTGTTTTCTAAACTATTTTAGTATGCATATCATTACTAACATTACTCTTTTACTTTACACAACACATATTTGTTGTTGTTTAATGAGATTTTTATTACAGGAAACTACTTAATAAACATTGAAATCTCATATTATTTAAATATTTTCCCATTATTATCTTAGTTTATATTTTGTACAGGAATTAAAGGCAAAATCATTTAACGCACGAAAAAGATTCCAATTAGCTATCATTTGTGTTCGTGCGGTTGTCCGTATTAAACGGCTCCATACAACACCCGAGCCTCTTTCGACCCATGTGGCATGCACTGATCCTTACAGGATTAAAATTTTACGAAAGGTACTGTTTCGTATTTGTTTTAACAAATATATAAAAATATATATATATTATAAAATGAAATTAATTTTTATATTAATGACGTAAAAAGCTTTATTTAATATATAAATTAATTTATAAATTAAATAAAGTTAGTTAATTTAATCGTAAGTTATACAAAGTAATATCTTGTATAACTTTTATAGGTCGTTGATGGTTGTGCATTCAGAGTTTATGGTCATTGGGTAAAAAAGGGAGAAGGACAAAATCGAGCCGCGTTATTTGAAAACACACCAAAGACAGAACTGAAGCACCTTTATGTTAGTAATTTGAGCAGATAACCAATGTTTTAATAAAACATTGTTTAGTTAAAATTATTAATTCTTTAGTTAGTCGACATTTACAGTATCTAAACAAAATATTCAGTAAGAAAACAGTAAAAAAATAAGTAACTTGCCCAAAAGGTAGGTGTCAATACTTTCTCTTGATTCTGTTTAAATCTGTCGTAAAATTAGGTAAACGTCGTCACGTGTTAATTGTCTTTAGATATTGTAAAATAATGGAAGACATTAATTGGATTGTTGAATTTCCAAATTTATTATGTAAGAATGGATTTACATATTTATTGTTTCTATAGGCCTGTTATATGGTCTTACTCGTTATTTAAAAGTGTAGTGCTGCTCAATAAATAGAAATTATAAACTTCTCAAACAAAAAAAAGAAAATATTAAGAAATGTGAAAAATTATGTTAGTGATATGCTACAAACCTTTAGCATCACACTTTTGGAGTGTGTTTTGTGTTTAGATAAAGTATTATATTCAAAACAGTTTGTGAAACTATTTTTTGAATATTCTATCTTAAATTAATAATAATTTTTTCTTTACAGTATTTACTGCTCTTTTCATAGCACAATATAACATAAAACAACTTATTTTCAAATAAAAAAAATAAGTTTGAGAACAAATTTCCTCGTGTGCTAAAAAAGGAATTAAGACTTTTAAAATAATTAAAATATGTTGAATGTAGATAAAGGTGCTTATGCGTACAAACATAAAAATACAGTATATGCATAAAGAATTACCGTTTTGTTCCATGACTATATTTCTTATGTTTGTACATTTCTATAAAATATATCCAGTAGCCACATAAATAAGAGTTACATAATTTACTACAAATCAGCAACACATACAAAATTAAATTTTTACTAATACTTTTACTGTAATATATTGTTAAATTATATTTTGTACAACATTAATAATAATAAGTGAGCATTAAGTACAGCAATAATTATGATAATAATTCATATGAAATTCCATTTTAATACAAAACAAGTTTAAATTAAAAGTAAACAGTAAAAGGTTTAGAAAAGTTTATAGGAAAATTAAAAATACGAATTATGCGTAATTCCAAATTTATTCAAATTCCTAATGAAATAATGTATTCCATAGTAATATTATTTACTAAGATCTGCATGTAGATTATAGTATATAATATTTTGTGCAAATTCTAGTCATATTTTATACTGCTGAATTTGTTTTAGATTATAAATTATAAAAAAAATGTGTGAAGTTTAATTAATGTAAAAAAAAAAATTAGGAATTGTCGCCTAATTTTCAATAATTTTTAGCAAATTGCACTAAATTAAAATTGATATTATCGTTTAAAAGGTTACAAAGAACAAATCTGGAAAATCATATTAATACATGTACCTATAGCGATACATATTTTGTGTAAAATGTATATTTTGAAGTAAAATATTTTTGCAAATGTAATAAATTATATTTTTATTCCTCTCTTTAAAAAAGTGATTTTTACTCTTTACACATAGTTAAATTTTATTATCTATAGTAAAGGCGATTATATTTTGTATATTTGTAGTAGATTTGAATTCATACTAAGGGTATATAATGTGTATGTGCATAAATGTACTTGTGTAATTACACATTACAGCTTGTGTAATATGTTACTTATGGAATGTATCTACATAATAATAATATACTTTTTGAAAAAAGTGAAATCTGAATTCAGTCATTATAAAGAACGTATAAATCGTTTAACCCCGCCGTTACTTTAAGTTTTTAAGCACTATATACTTCAATTTCTTGTGACAAGTATGTCTTATTCCATACGATTTTTTTTTTTAAGTTATTTTATTATGCTTGGGCTATTTAAACCCCATGTATACAATTTAAAAATTAATAATAAATGCATGTCGTAATATTCAAAATATCTACGTCAATTTTATATATTTTCGTTTTCACTTGAACAAATTTAACAACCAAATCATTTAAAATACGTTACAGAAAAATTAATTTTATTGGAATTAAAAACGTTTAAATTCTGTAGTAATATTTTTATCGGTGTACCTTTTAAACAAACGAAATAATCTCAGTACGTATTCGATGACTCTTCAAGAATACTGAAACGCGTTAGTCCGAATGGCACTCGGTCGAAGAACACGATACGCACATTTTATTCTATAGGTAAAAGATGGAGGTTTACGGGAACGCGTATTTTATTAAAATCGAAACAAATTAATAAGAAGTTAACGCGATTAGCTTTCGAAAAAGTGACGGTACATAGTTTTGGCGCGCGCGCAAAGGTAAACAATGAACTGTATGCTCCGATACCGTAGAAGTGGCAACAGCGTACAGCTCCGATCCATGTGACAGAGAAGGAACGTGACAAAAGGTGGCAGAGGGTGACGCCGCCGAGATCGGAGTGAGTGTTTGCCCGGGCGAGCCGGGTGTCGGGTGTGCTGTGTACGATTGTCGCGATATTCGTCCGTTCTGGCGTCCACCGGAAGGTAAGCCTGCTCGTAAAGGATATCGGCTGGCTCCGAAATCTCGTTTCGACATGTTTTTCGCGATGATACCGAAGGAAATTTAAGAAAATTACGAAAAAAGTGCACCGACTAACGAGCAATATACAGCAGCTCGACACTTCTCTTACACGCCCAGCGGAGTGCTGCGTCACATGGGCTGCGTTCATTGGTCGATACAGCCAGGTGACGTCATGAGCCGTGCTTTGATTGGTCTATACCTCGGACCCCAGACACGTGAATCGTGGCCAAGCAAGCATGGCTGTTGATGCGCAGTGGTTAGCACTTGTAAAATGTTTCTGCCACGCGCTAGATCGATCAGGTTATAATCGTCGTGTGCTGTGAAACGTCGTGAGATCGTCTACTGTTCGAAAACTTACGAGTGCCTCGTGATTTTCCGCATGTGTCGCATGTTTGACAGCGGAAATACCGCAGAAATTCTCGCAAGAAATTGATTTCTACCGTGAAAGTGGGTTCCAGCGTGTTTCCATTGTGACCGAAATACAGTCGCAGAGTACCTGTAAGTTTCTGGTTATTTTCTATGCATTTCTGGTGTTACCACACCCGTTTAAAAGCCTTCGTGGAACATTATCTCGTCAGGACTATCGCCTATTTAATTAACATGTGTATAGGTGGTTGCGTGGCGTGTTTTCCGTGCCATAATAGACCCAGCCAATCGCACGGTACTTCAACTCATGACGTCACGTTATCGCAAGTTCCTATTGGTCAACGGTGCGTGTGTCGCCCGTCTAACGTGTGTGTCGCTTTGTCAGTCCGAGGAGCTCGTTTGGTGTGTGGCACGCTTCTTGACTTTTCGTACTCTTCTAAGCAGCCTCTCCTTTACCAACTCGTCGTAGTGCATCGTTTTTCTTTCCTATTTTTGCATGGTTGCGCGTACACGAAATGCAATTGTACCTCTGCGTGATCGTGGTACGCTTTCGCGATTACGCTGCCCGGGATATATCTACTTTTCAAATCAGCGGCGGAACCTCGTTTCTCTGCTTCGCCTTTCCCGCCTCTGTCCCGTGAACCTTGTTTCTTCGGTGACTGATTTCTCGGACTGCGCAGCTGATATTCTATACACTGTACGTGCTCGTATTCGCGAACACGCTCTTGCGCGTACGAACGCCACGTAACGACTCTCGTTCCTGCTTTCGATGCTACATCACGAGAACAGTTAAACTAATCTGACTCGCCTAAATGCGACGATGCCTTATAAAACGAGTACGTACATCATTTTCGTATCTTGGAATCACTTTTTCTTTTGTCAGTTGAAGCTCCTAAATTGACAAAATATAATTGTTTTGAATTTTGATTTTATAACTTTTTCGAATCTTTGTTAATTTTATGAAGTCAGATTTTATTTTGACACATGTAAATACGTTGATTCGTTTTGATAATCGTTTAGGGCATGGATGTTCAAAATCGATTCTAACTTTCGCATCGTATACAAAATTAGGAAAGCAGTTTTTGCCTTTTCCCTTCGCATAAACTTTATTATATTTCATACATTTTTCGATGAAAGTTAGCGATGCAATCTTAAATCGAATTGTTCGGAATAAAATAATTTTTGGAGGAGTGTATTCATGATTTAATTCTGTATTGCAAGTGCTAAACATGCTGCATAAACAATATTCGCACGTTCTGCGTCTTATTTTCTTTTTTGACTCTTAGATTGTTTCCAGCGAACGGAACTCAAGATGCGTGCTAATGCTCTGCGCTTTATGAAAGCGCACGTTGCGCTTGCGCATCTTCGCCGTGTGGTATTACGAAGACGGTACGTGGGAGGGGATAAAGCTTCCCGCGCGAGTGCGTTACGTCACGCGTACGTCACGTGACGTATCTCAGACACCGGTCGTGTCGTACCGTCTGCAACTCTGTTCAAACAAGCTAATAATATTGTCAATCAACAAAGTTTCGAACGTTAAAAGAACAATCATGTAGTCGGTACGTTATCGAACAATCCGTGTCTGTGCATCTAGGTGTAGAAGTAAAACGAACCGTGACATGCGTAAGTTTTTCACGGGCACAGCAGTTGTACCTTCCGTGACGTCGATCGAACCAAATTCGTCCTCCCCTCTTTTTGTGCATCGAGTGATTTTTGGTACGATGAGAGAAGCACAAGTGAGAAAATTAACGTGATTATTCTCATTATTACGGCCTTTCTTCGCGCGTTTGTCAAGGTCGACGGATCGCTAATTCTCCCTATTTCTTTGCTCGACAATGACATCGTGGTCTGGTGCACTTTCGGTCTAACGAGATCGTTCTTTTTATTTTTCGTGCGCAGATTGCCACCCGCGGCTGGCAGCAGCAGAAAAAGAGGAGGGTTGAGACACGAGAACGGGCTCTCGACTTCTTCGTCCTCGCGAGCCGGCGACGGGAATCGACGGTCCGATCGCAGAGTCTCAATCTCCCGAAGGATCTTAAAGAAGAACAGAGCTCGTCGTGGATCGAATCGGCAACGTCAGGATGAGCCTGGAAACGTTGCTGGAAGCAGCGCGGTTTGTCGAACAGCAGGAGAAGAAGAGGGAGCGTCTCGCAAGCAGCTCTTCCTCCTCCTCCGATCATCCGCTAGTCGTTGTTCCCCACTCCAACCATTACAACTCCAACGAGCCACGTGGTGAGTACCACGCGCCACTTTTCGGCGACCGTTCGCTTATACGTGTTGTTGATCATTCTACGCGAAATCAGATACTTTTCGGAATAATATTTCGAATTTTGCTGAAACGGGAATTTGGTATAGTTGATATTTGAAAGTGTCTCCAAGTATTTTAAACAATTTTGAAAATTACTTATTTTACCGGTGTGTAAAAACTGGCTTTATTTTTCACCCCTGTAATTATAGGCTTCTGTATATTTACAACGAAAATATAGAATGTTGCAAAACCCTTGCGATTTTTTAACAGCAGTTGAAAACTATTAGTTAAAAATTCGTACTTTATACTGTTTATTTATATATAAACTTGGTTTTTATTTATTTCCTCGATGGACAAGAAAACGGTTTTAACCGCGAATCATAATAAACTAATCATCAATAATATTCTTTAAAATATTATTTGTCCAAAGCAGTACAAACAGCAATGTTCAAAACGTTGACAAATTCTTCTAGTTGCATTTAAATATCGTTAAAAACTACAGTGTATCCCAGTTTCAGCAAAATCCAAAATGGTTCTCCATAAAGTATCCGATTTCGCGTGAAATCGCCTGTATGAATATGTAGAATGGCTTAACGCACAGGATTGCATTCTCGAAATCTTCCATAAGCTCGATACCTGTCAAGTATGGAGACAAACAACGTTACTAAATTTATGTTTCTTGTAACATTGTGTATATTTGCATAAAGTAATCGAATTTCGTGAAAAATTTCGTTGAATATTTCAACGAAAACACGTTTGTTTCTTGTAATGTATTTTATTATTCAAAAAGGTACACGCAATTTTTTATTTATTTTATGATCGTTAATGTCATTCTATGTTTGAAAGAGATTCGTTGAAACTACTGTAAAAACTCAATAATTCAAACCCAATAATGTTGCATTTTCGCATCAATGCCAGCTAATTAATGGGTTAACTTGGCTGCGATTGGAAAAATTTATCGCATAAAAGTTGAGAGTTCAATTCGTGCGCGTGAATTGCTTTTTTCACTTGGATGAAACCAATTTACCGGAGAATTTAGTTCTTTTCTTTTTTTTTTTTTTTAAAGATTCATTCATTTCGTTGATAGAAAGATCAATTGAATTGTTCCCTTTGTAACGCGAATCGATATCGAAACGTTTGCGTGGCGATAATTAACATTTTTATCGCGGTAGAAAATGATTTCATTATTCCGTACGAAATGAGAAACACTGCATCGTACATGCGAATAGCACGCGATGACCCACGCGTTCACCGCCTCCAAATTAGGTATGATTTCCCTCGCAACAGTGATTCTCAGACACCGCCGATAGTCTTCTATAAAACGAATGGTGGAAAGTTCCATAAAACATTATCTTTGACAACGTATGCACGAATTTTGTTTACGTTCTGTTTACTCTCGGCGGTCGATTAATTATTGCAACGTCAACAACGACGATCGTCTCGATAAAAATCGCGAAACTAACTGGTTGATCGGTCGAAGGAGAACTGATCGTCGTGTCCCTTCGATTCCCGCGTTTTCCCAGGTCAATGACTCTCAACCGGCCGATCTTGCAAAGCGAGTCTTAGCACACGCGAAAGAGTTCTCGAGCACGAAACGCGTCGACTGCACGCTACTATGCCATCGGTCTCTTTCTCTAAGCCTGCGTTGACTTCGCCCATCAAACGATCCACGCGATAACCTTCTCAAAAAACTCGCGGCACAACTTGGCGCGCTGGTGATTGCAAGCTATACCGATCATTGTCGAGGTGAACCGGTAATCACGCGGCTAACACGATTCCGCGGTAAAGGCTCCAACGGTAGCCTTTCACGGTTCGCGTCTCCACGCGCCGTTGTTTTCGGTGTCTCCGTACTCCTCCCCGTATCTCGAATGTTACAAACGTGAATGTACGCTCGACGATAGACAATCGAATTATCTCGCGTCGCGGCTTTCCCCCATCTCGAGAATCGATTAAACGTTATCTCTGGCGGTCGAGAAGTCGAAGGTTTTTCGTTCGTGGTCGCATCAGTGCGTGAAAGTGTATCGCGAATCGACGGGATGGGACGCGATGCGAAATGTTTACAAGTTTCAAGGAGATACAGGAGGTTGAGAAGTCAAGAGAAGGTAAAAGAAGAGGGGATGGGAAGGCAAGAGCGATTTAGTCGGCCGTATGCATCAGGTTCCCCTCTGGTCGTCGATCCAACGCGCACGAAGCTATCGGAAACGTGTGCACGTAGAGAGATCCACTAGGCACGTATAAAGGCAAAGAGGCAACGAAGGGTGGCGGAAGTTAGGACTTAGGTGGGAGCCGCGGAGAGACGGGTACGCGTGTTGGGTTAGCGAGCGAGCGAGAAGGTGGGTCGGAGGGGGTCAAGGGGAAATTGTGTGGCAGGGAAACCGGGCGAGGAGATCGCGAGGATTAGGGTGGTGGGGAGACGCGATCTCGCTTTTGGAGGGGTAACGATGGTGACCGTGGTGCTACGGTGACGATGGTAGGAACGAACCTGGATACTAAGGTGGAGTGGGGGTAGGGGGAAGTCAGAGGGACCCCCGGTCACTGACTCTAGAAACTACGGGCAGCTTTTGTGCTTCATTCACGAGCGCGCCACCTACTCGCGCACTGGCGTTATGTTTGCCGGCGCGCTCTCTTTTTCCCTCGCTTGTTGTCTCTTGCAGCGCGTCCCTTTCTCTCTTCCACCCGACGCGACGGTCGTTTATCTTTTTCTGTCGCTTTCTATCGGTATCGGCCCCCCCCCCCCCTCAGCGCGCGCGCGCGCGGCTTTTTCCATCATTATCGCGCACGCATCTGATTTATCGCGCGGTTCGTCACGATCGCCCAACAATTCCCCGTGCGGCGCGGGCACTGCACACGATACGTACACACTGGAGGTGTAGTGGACGACGGAGTCATTGGCTAAGGGTGGGGGGGGGGGGCAGGGCGAAGCGCGTAGGTAACCACACGAGGTGCATTGTACGTTCGCGGAAGGAAGGAAAGGCAGGCAAAAAAATGCACACGATACAGGTCAGATCGATCTTCCCGTTTCGTGGGTTCGTGCGCGTCGACGCGTGCCCGAGTGAATGTGTCAGGTGAGCTGGGAAACGCGTATCGAATATGCATTAAATTTTGTATGCCACTTTGGACAGAGAGTCCGTATGTCCTGCAAACGCGAAACAAATTGCGTTACAGAGTACCGATGTCTTCGTTCATCTTACGAAATTAACTTTGTTTATCGCACCGAGAACCGCGATTCGGGGAAATTAACAGCCAAATCTCGATTTAAAAGACCGAATTCGATGGTTCTACGACGGTGGTACGCTTTTTTGAACTTCCAGTGCCTTCGAACGGAACGTTTTGGTGTTTACAAAAGTGAAGTTACGTTAGTATTTTCAAAATGATTTTATTAAAAGAGAATTTTTTTTTGAGAAGATTGTCGAAGATTGAATTCTGTACGTCAATTTATTAATTTGCAAAGTTTATCAAATTTTACGTTTTATAGATTTCTAGAGTGTCAACATTGCTTAACGAATATCGTTTCCCCCCATTAGTCCTCTGAATCGAGGTTTTACTGTACTCTTTTTGCTCGGCTTACACAGGACTAGCAACGATCGTTAGGGATTGATGTTTGTTTTATAAATATTTATTTATGCTTTTTGGTAAAAGAGACGCACAAGGAAAAAGCACGCGTACAATGGCGGTATTCTCTTGCGTTGAACTATATTTCCCGTGGGTCGTGATGAAACCTTAAAGGAAGGTGATTATGCACGTATCGGGAGATCGATTCCTTGTTTTCACGGTCGCACGTCCACGCGCGCTTAGGTGGATCTTATTTTTCGAACATTAAATTTACTTCAGGCATGATTTGAATTGAAAACTTTTGCAATCATTACTTATTATATGTTGTTGTCGAAATATGACTTCTTGACGCATGGAAAATTTATGACGAGTACAAATTATCAAAAGTAACGCACATCTTTTTTCTGACGAATGAGAAATTGATTAAACCGCGAAACAGATATGTCAAAAAACATATGTCAAGAGCCATATCTGGTATATTGGGTCGTGTCAGAATTATTTGCAAATTTTTTTAATTAGTAAGATAAACTTTTTAAATGCGCGTTGTTAAGTGTATTATGTGTGATTGTTAAGTACACTCTCGGCAGCTCGTACGTCATTGCCACATCTTTGTATCATTTGTCTAATAAGAATGTTTACGCGAGCAGTTCGATTAAGAAGTAAAACAAAAAAAAAAGAATAAGTTCCAACGTTAGTTGATACCACGTGAGAATTGTTAAAAAAAGAAAATCTAAAGCGAAAGTTGAAATGTTTATTATAAATAATAACATGCTTGTACCGGCTGACTTTCTATTCATTTTGATCGACCAATCCATAAGCACTACTTTTGTCTTTTCATTCTTCCTAAATTTTAGAAATTATTTAACTTTGTTAAAAAATTGTTGTCCGAAACAAATTGAAAGACTGCAAATATTTATGGTAAGTATAGTCCAATATTATTATTTTTGACAAAACAGTTCATTGTCGAAGTATCAAATTGATGAGAAGATAATTTTAGTTTATTTTGAATACCATGTCTAAAAAAGAAATAAAAAAGAAATAAAGTGGGCGTGGCAAAGTTTTCCAAAACAGTTTCTAAAATTTTTGTATGATCAAATTTTTCAACATATTGTTTTTATAGCAGATTTTGATAAACTTCATGCTAACTATAATAAATTTCTGCGATGATCGATCATATAGCAATAATTTATAACATCTTCCATAGCCCAAGAAATGAATTTTTTTTTGGCGCAGACTGTTTTGCAATCTTGGATCAAAGTTCAACTTTTGACAGCTATTCACCAAACAGACGCACATTGTCGTATAATAATCACTTTTCATCGCAAGTTATCGAGCGATCGAAGAGTGATTCGATCGAAGGATTTACGAAACACAGGGACGGGCAAACTTTTATTTGAATAGATAATCAATAAGAATTTATGAAATATTTTATTATGCAGTTGCAGAATTACACAGTCAACATTTATTTTTAAGTGACTATAATCACTAGTAGGATTCAGCAAACGTGCTCAATGATGGGTAACTATAGTCACGGCTGCTATTGAAAAGGTTTAATAAAAAAAACATTGAAAATATCGCACGCACTGAATGTATAAGCGTTGAGAGGCCTTAAAACGAGTTAGAAACTTGGTAGATCAGTAGTGACTTGTGAAGTGGAAAACTTGAGTACCGGTCTCGCACACGGGCTCTGATCGTAATACGGATGATTTAAACGTTGTAATTCGCTCCCTATCTTCGCGCATCCGGTCTGTTACCGCGTTGCGCGTGCTCGTTGGCACGGCGGTGCGTGATATAACAGGCAATGTGCGTTAAACGATAATTTCAGTCTGTCTATCGTGTACTTAAATGATGCTTTACAATTCGCCGTATAACTTCATAACACGCGTAGCGTGCGCGCGTTTCGTACGATAGGCGCACGAGAATCATAAATCCATCGGGAAGGTTCGGAGATGTGCATTCGAGCAATTCAATTTACCTGCGTGGCGCGCTCGATATAATAACGTTTCTCAAATGTTCGTCCCTTTTTATTCGCGGCATGCATGTAATCTTTTAATGATATACACTTGGTTGTATCGCTGGAGAAAATATGCAAAATCATTTGGTCGTTGGTCGGGTGGTCTTTCTTGCGAAAGATGGTCGACATTGAAATCGGTGTCGCACCGGTTGCATATTCCAGGACTTCGAGTCTAATCACGCAGAGGTGCTCGTAAAGCCATTCGTCGTCACTGTCGAGACGTTCGTTACACCGGCCGGATACCTGCAGATTAGCTGCCTCTATGTAGGAGAGTGCCACGGGAGTGGGGAAAGCAGAGGACGAAAGTACGAGGGAACGGTCGCGTAGGAAAAGTAGGCGAGGAATACATGGTGAATTTTTAGAAACGACGACGAAGGCGTGCACTTGCCGGACGGAACGACGCGAGTAGGACAAAGTAGAGTCGGATTCGGGTCGAATAGATCGGGAGTAAACGAAACAGGCTAGAGCAGAGAATCGGGGGGGTAAATAAGAACGAAGTAAAACGGAGTAGAACGCCAGTGCACTGTATCGGCGGCCGAGCACGCGGGCAAATGAGCTGCTCGAGTGCGCATGCGCCTTGTCCCCGGCAAGTCCCCACCACGCGTGTCCGGCCGCGTGGCGTCCTGATCAATTGCGACGTTGCCGAGTCCGCCGCTGACCCGGAGAAGAAAGGAGCGAGAGAGACGAAACGAGACGAAGCTCCCCGGCGTTTTCATTTCTCCCCCACCGGCGGCCACCTATCCTTACCCGCTCACCCTGCTGACCTAGGGGAATACCCTTTCCTATCCCCACCACCGTAGCACGTGGAGACGCGCCTCTTTGAATTTTTCATACCTTATCGACCTGTGGATTCAACCGTCTGTACGCGGCGAGATGCGTCCAAGAAAACCTAAGTATCGAGGGAAGGGACCGATGGAAGTGCAACGAAACGGTGACGTGTTGCGCTTCGGTACCTCCGAGACTAGTTACTGCTTTCCTCGTTGTCGCACGCTGTCGCGTTTGTCGGTGACATTGCACGCAGGGAGAAAGGAGATACGAAAATGCTCTTCCAGGATAACGTGCGTTTCATTTTAACAGTTTGCCGACCGCATAGTTTTCGCCAACTACGCGCAGTAACATGTTTTAACTTTTTACCGTGACACGGTAGTTAGGCTCTGACAAAATGTCATGTTATACGAGACAGAGGACTAGTACAAAACGTAGTGTTAGGTTCTAAAAATTAACTAGTAGTTCTTTGAAGTTAAATGAGACAGTTACAAAAAAATTATTATTTCTCACACTTTGACGGCCGCTGTCACGTATACGTGACTTTGCCCAAGTTCTAATATAATTTTTATTTGCATTTTGTGTTTTAGGTGCCAAATTAAAGAGGGAACGTACGGAACAAGATGACTTGTTTTGCGAAGAAAAAATGCTCATTATCGACGGTAAGTGTCTCATTATTTAAAAGAAAAATATTTTTAAATTAGCACGTAAAGCGAAATTGGGAATTCGATAACTTAGTTGTTGATTCGTTTCTTGGCAAATTAGTAAAATATTCGTCGAGGACCTTAAAGTAATTATTATAGATTACAGAAATATAAACAATTCGTTTGCAATTGTAGTATTTCATGGTACAATACATTTTGAACGAATACGATGCCTAGTTTTCGAACGTTTAGTATATTTTTTAGGCCAGCATTTCAAGGAGCTCGTTTATTAGAAGCAGAGCTTTCAGATTTTCTATGCAAACAAGTCAGAAATAGATCGGTAAACATTTATTTTTCGAATATTAAATGCCCAACTGTCTCGTGTGTTTGCATTCGACAGATGCGCGCATACTTTCTGGTAGAATTTCAAAGAGATCGGAAACAGTGTCTTTTTCACAGTTTCGTCGCGGCACTCGTACGCTTGGTCGCCCGACGCGAATTCGCGCACGCTGTTTTGACTAACCAATCGATTGTCCTCCCCATTATCGCGATCATGTATAATTCACCGAGTTTGAGCAATTCCACGCGTCTGGCTTCGGTTCCTAACCTGTCGTCGATCGACGGGATCCAGTTTCTCTACGTGACACAACGTTGTATCGTTCTTAACACAAAGCCTGTGACGTACAAGTACATACTTAAGTCTTCCGTACACTGCCTCCGACGATCGGAGGCGTCGTTCGTTTGCTCGTCATAAAACTTGTAGTGCTGAAATCTTATAGTGCTTTACCGAAATATAAACGTCGCTAATCTTAATCTTCGTTTAGATTTATTCATCTTATCACTGTTGGATTTCTTTATCAACGACTGGTTGGAACATTGGTCTTCAAACATTAGGAAAAATCTTCAATCAAAATCAGATTTACGCCCATTGTTTATCTTGATTAACTAAACATCAAGTTGTCTCAAGTTTTAATTCGATTAAATTTTCGATCCGTCGAATGTAAATAAATTGTTCTGCGTCTGGACTCCCCTTTCTTGCCGATGCAAGGACTTTAACTTAAAACGATACAGTTCGATCGTTAAGTTCTCATACCAGTTTCGATCAGACCTTTTCGAAACCTTTGCAAGCCCTGGAAAGTAAAAATTCCAAGTTCGCATCGAAAATCGGCGATATCGATGCCTGGTGGTTTGCAAAGGGAGAGAAAGAGGGGGGGGGGGAAGCAATTGTAAAGTGAACAAAAATAAAGAGTAAAGAATCGAATTGGAAGGTCGTTTTTCTCGTCGATGTGTTTTATCGTTGCAGCGCGGTAGCGGGTGGACGATTCTCGTTTGTCCCGATTGCGTTTCGAAACGCGCGCGATTTCGCGTACGTCGTTCGGAATTTAAACGCGTCGCATATAAAGAAAGAGTGCGTTTCCTCGAGCGACAAGGACAGAGTGTCGCGGGTGACTGGAGGCAGCTCTTGCGAGAACGGAGATGTCACGGAAGGCGGCGGCGGCGGCGGGTTGAGAGGAGATTGGTCGCCGTCGCTGCCGCCGTCGCCACTGGCGGCGTGCTCGGGGCGAAGGGGTGGGGTAAGGGAGCAGGGGATCGTCATCCTCAGGTTGGAGGCGGTGGCACTTACGTTTAGACTTCAGTCGGCACCCGCGACTCACGCGGTACGAGTTTCCTTCGTTCGTCGAATTGTCCGCGCGCACGATCGGTACCGGAGTGACCGGCCACCGGGATTCGGCCCGACGGATCGTCGTTTATCGATCGATGATTGGTCGGACGACAACCGTCGCGACGCGACCGCTTACCGGCCGACGTAGTTTTCGCTTTCATCGTGCCGTTTCGCCAGCGGTTTCGCTTAAAAGGACACGTCGCGAACGATGTCCGCAGTATGCCTAGTTAGATAAGCATAAAAGGTCGCTGGTCGAGGTTGCATGTATCGGTGCAGACACTCCGATACCCAAGACGCCGCTTTATCAGCTTAACAATTACACAAGCCGTCAGTGAGATTTCGTCGAGTTAGGAAAGAATTGCGTAGCGATTTAAAGATCGTAACGGGCAACAGTCGACGGGCAATTTTTCGCACGCCAAGAACATGGGAATCGATCGACAGGAATTAATTTACGATCGGTTTATGGGGGTCCTCGGGGATCCGTAGGCCTCTCGGTGCCCCGCGAGTGTTTCGAAAGTTTTGATTTTTTTTTTTTTCTCTCCTTTCTGTCGTATAAATTGCGACCTCGTCGTATTCACTCGTCGTAACCGTTGCCCTCTCCCCCCCTCTGTGAAACTGTGACGCAGTCCTCTCTCTTTTTCACGCGCTTCGCATTCCCGGTCGTTTCCACTTCTTTTCGACTAGTCTGCCGTTCGACGCGTCCTGAACAACAGTTTTATCGGTCGTCGCGAGGCTGTCTGATCGACGACGCGCCTATTTCACTGCCGATTTCTTCGTGCCTCGAAAAACGCACCTGCTCGCCCCGGCGCGTAACTGTTGCATACCGATCGAAACTATCCTTTCGAAGGAAAGCTCACCCGGTGCATCGATTACGTTGTGTTCGTCTTCGACTCGGTTCTTGGTCTCGAGCAGGAGTGGGAGACGTCCCAGCTCCGTTTTGTCGCGATCGCGAAATTCTCGCGATGAAACCAGCGATTATGCGGTAGGAAATTGCCCCGGAGAGGATAGCAAATGGATATAGAAACTGTTTCTCGAACATACTAGGAGAGGAGGACCGTGGAGTAGCGTTCTCCAGTGCATCGGAGTGCGTGCGTGCGCGTGTGTGCGTGTATACACCTCCGACGCCTAGCAGCACCACTGTACAACGTCGGTATTTTTCGTCCGTGTGGTCGCGTATATGCCGGAACGTGCGTAGCAGCCCATCGAGAGTCCTCTCGGTAACATGGGAGTTCTTTTGGTCTCTGATGGCACAGCGGCGGTTCAACCTTGTATGAATTTGAACGCGGTTAAAGCTGCGGGTGCGCAGCGCGCGATCGACGCCGGCAACGAGACGAACAACAATGTAAACGGGCTCAGAGACGCGAATAGTCTGATGCCGACGCAGGTCGTCGGTATAATTGACGTGGTCGTCAACGACGAGCCGGTACGCAGCTGGATGCCGCCCCCGCCCAAGAAAAAATGGATACGGCATTATTTGCTCGGTGAGCTAATTTCTACTACGGCTCCTTTCGCGCATGGACTTGTAACGATACGAAAAGTACCGATATTTTGTCGGTTTCAACCCCTCGTAACCTTTATGGGAACCACGATTCAGGAATATTGGTAATTTTTAGATTTCACGATATTTTCAGAGATTCTTTCTAAGAGGAGATAAAAAAAAAAACTGGTATTATTTTCTGGCATCGTTACGATTCGCTTGATAGGTACGATTTTTTGAAACTTTCTAATAATCCTGCAGAGTCGAACATAATATGATTTAAATATTGTACTGTCGTGGTAGTCTCTGATTGAAAAAGCAAAATTCCACGTGCAGTCTTTTACATCCTAGAGTAAGATACTAGAAAGAAAATCGATCTTCTGGTTCGATGATGAGATCCTGAAGATTCTTCACTTTACTAATCATAGACAAGAACGCGGTTGGAAAGATTTTTGTACTCTTGTATTATACAGTATATTATATTATATACAGCCTCCCTTCTTTATAGCATACAATTTTCATAAATAAACTTATTTAATCAAGTACGATTTTTTGAAACTTTCTAATAATCCTGCAGAGTCGAACATAATATGATTTAAATATTGTGCTGTCGTGGCAGTCTCTGATTGACAAAGGAAATTCCACGCGTAGTCTTTTACATTCTAGAGTAAGATACTAAGAAAATCAATCCTCTGATTCGATGACGAGGACCTAAAGATTTATCACTTTACTGATCATAGATTGGGAAAGGACACTACGTGGTTAAAAAGATTTTTGTACTCTTGTATTGTACAGTGTATTATATTATATACAGCCTCCCTTCCTTGTATCATATAACTTTTATAAATAGACTTATTTATCCGAGGGTAGATTTTAGGTGCCAAACTTCGTCAGAATATTCTATTTTAAAAAGAAACATTATGGTAGGTCGTGTATGCTTTATTAAAAGTTACGACAAAAAGAACAGTTGCAATACAATGTGCAGATAGGTCAGGAATATTTGCATTTTGTCTGTTTGTACAAGCGGTGTTTACTGTTTGTGGTCGTCAACGGTAGCATAGATACTCCCTAGCACCGCTAAATGCAACCAATACTCGGCTACATCCATTCTAGTAACATTCGACGTGTGCCAAATATCGAGGCGATCGGAGGTCCCGAGATATTTTACAAACCAGTTTCAAAAATGTGATTTCGAGAAAAAGAACTTTAAAGTTTCTGGCAGTAATAAGAGATACAGACGTCAACAATTAATCTGCTATGCCAATTCCATAAAGTGGTCCTTCGTCTTCCTCCAAATAGTCGTTTGGAATTGCTTGTTTCTTATTTTGCTTTCTTAGATTTCTCGAACCTCTTGTAAATTACTCGTTGGTTTTTTTGTCTCGAGCGCGTTTTTATCTTCTATGCATTGCGATTCGCGCTATAAACGCGAATCAGATCCTTTGTTTTCGAGTAACTCCATCTTCCAACGGTTTTAATAAAGTCACTTATTAATCAGGGGTCGAAACAGTTATGGGACTTTTTCAATAGGTTCCGTTGAAACTGCTGAAACGAAACTTCTATAATAAAAGTTCTCACACAAGTTCCGACGAGAACAGATAAATAAGAGTTTGAACAAAATTTATAAGACTCGAAAATAAAAGTTTTTGCGTAACAGGAACAGGAACTTATAAATCGTATGCACTTCCGAAAAACGTTTGCTCGTGAAAAGGTCGACATAAAATTGGGAGAGTTGGAGGATAAAGTGGAAACAATGCACCAAATAAGTACAATGTTGTATTATGTTTATTACTTGGTTGGTATCTTATAATTTATTTTTTTAAGCGTATCTCTAATATTTAGCAATCTGATTCGTCGAAGCTTCATTGGAGATTCCGCAAGAATTATTACTTCCCCGAAGAAAAACAAAACCAATTTTCGATATATTGTACACGTACTATACCAGTCGATTTTATTAATACGATTGAATGATCTTCCGTCGAAAGAATATACACTGAAGTTCAGTTTTGTCGCGTTACGTCATGCAATGAAGGCCGAATGCATATTCGGTACACGTTACTTCAGCAACGAGTTCTAGCTTTCGTCTCCTAAAATGTGTCTTGTAAACTTCATCCTCAAAGGAGGTGAACGATCCTGTTTTTCCAATCACTCATTTAAATACGCCTCTTACGTGTATTACGTATTGAACTGTCTTTTAGAGTAGTGTAAAACGCGAGACAAGCTTAGCGTACAGTTTCTCTAGTTTGAACATTTAGTTTACAGGGCAATCTAAAAGAACGATCAAAGAATTTAGGATTATTATTCGTATCAAAAGATCTCTGCTATGCCAATCTAATATAAATTAGAATAAACACGTTTTGCCCCTAAGCTCTTCGGTAGGTTTCTTTTTTAGCGTCTTCGTAATGGTTCCATAAATTTGAAACTGTTCTCGAACATGTTCTCTGTTCAGCGCGACGACCAATCCAATAATTTTTGCATTTTCGACGCATCCTAAATTCGCAGTGCATCATTAATTCGCTGGTCCGCGTTTTGTCGAGCAGGCAATTTTTTCTACAGCTTTGATAGGCAATTCGTACGTTCGATTTGCAAAATTCTCTCGCGGTCCACCGACCGTTTCTAATTTTAAGCCTTGTCGTACGTTTGGCGCGACACCAAGACGATCGTGGCACGCGAGCATCGAAAAACCGTGTATTGATATGAGAGAGATCAGTCCTCAAAGCAGTCGTTTCTAAATTTTTTTAGAAATTCTACTTGTAAAAAAAATGATACAAGAAAAACTATCGTCAAACTTGGACGATTAATGTATTAATAAAAAGAGATGTTTATTCGTGTCTATCTTCATTAAAAATTGTCAAAGATTATAAGGCAATTACGAATTATACCGAGTTAGAATTTTTGATTTTTTTGATTGTATGTCGGAACCTTGATCTATCCCTTTTTTCTTCACATTCCTTTTACGTATACTGATGTCTTCGCCATATGGCTTTACTTTAAACAAAGTTAGAAACGTCCTACTGGCGTCGTCTCCAGTATACTTGACGCCTACGTGGCGAAACGCACATATTTTCGAATTTTTACATCTTTTAGAAACATATTTCCAAGGCTCAAAGTCGTACGAGAAGGAAATAGAAATCTCGATTTTTCCAAGTTGCTGCACTAGAGTGTCGCCAATGAAGCAGGCTCGAACAATACATGTACTCTTAGAAGCTTAAGAAAAAGGAATATTTTATTTAATAACGGTATTACGCGTGTCTGTTTCTTGAGTCTATAATGGACGAATAACCGATGCAACATAACGCGACAAAGAGTAACAAATATCTCGCGCTACGTAAACGGATCAATGTCCTACGCCCACGCAGTCAAAGCACCGTACCTCGACAACCAAGCACAGAAATTACCGACAATAGCTCCTAGAACGGATTGTCGTATCTTCATCAACAACATCATTAACCAACAACGGGATGAACAATCACGAGAGCGCTCTGGCTGGGATAATTGAGCTTAAAAATGATATAACACTTGCTCCAATCAGTTTAGAATTTCGGCTACTCACGTAAACATTAATAGTGACTTCAGAAAATAGATTTCATCCTGTCGTTTGGTGTTCCCAGAGACATAACAAAGAAAAACAGATGTGAAACCTCACTTTTGCAATAACTTTTTTAAATGTAGATGAATTACAGTAGAGTTTCGATTATTTGGCACCTGGTTATTCGAAATGTTGGGCATATTTACCCCGATTATTCTACTATAAAACATAGGGATTTTATATATTTTATTTTTTATTAATAAATTGTATTACTACATTACCAATGGTTGTGTTTATTAAAGATTAAAAACGAATTGTAAAGAAAAACCGACTGGGCAGGTGTCTATGTGTCTAGGCGAAAAAAAAAAATTTTAAATCGTTCTAAAAAAATTATTTTTAGCTAGGGGAGTCAATTACAATCATTTTTGGTGAATAGACATACCCTCGAAATCCTAACCATTTTCGAGAAAAAAATTCCTTACCGAAAGTATAATTTCTGGCCAGAAATGTTACTCCAAAATGTCGTGCGTATCTTTAAATCGTCATAACTTCTGAACGGATTGAAGGATTTTAATGTTTAAAAAACCAAACAACGCGTATTTTAGTGAGGAATATGTAGGAATTGCAAAAATATTCGAAAAGTTGATCCTTGACATCGCAAAATGAGAAAAACCCCATAAAAATGGTCCAATTTTCAAACAGCCATAACTCTTACAATAGAGAATATATTTCAATGAAACTTTTTTCTGAAGTAGAGCTCATGGGTACCTACAAAAAAGTATTAAACAACTTTTCTGTAGGGCGTCAAACAAAATTATTAAAAATCGAAAATTAATTTTTAAGAAAAATCGACAGGGGGTAGCTGCTGAAATTTTTCGGCGAAAAAAAAAAATTTTAAATTGTTCTGAAAAAATTATTTTCGGTTGCGGGGGTCAATTATAATCATTTTTGGTCAATAGACATACCCTCGAAATCCTACCCACTTCTGAGAAAAAAATTCGAGAAAATGTGAAATTTATCGACGAAATTAAAACTTCTCAAATCGTTCTAAAAAAATTATTTTTAGCTAGGGGGGTCAATTACAATCAGTTTTGGTCAATAGATATACCCACGAAATGCTACCCATTTTCGAGAAAAAAATTCAGTAGGTGCTGATATTTTTTGACGAAATTAAAAAATTTCAAATCGTTTTGAAAAAATTATTTTTTTTTGCAGGGGGCAATTACAATAATTTTTTGTGAATACACATACCCCTGAAATCCTACGCATTTCCGAAAAAAAAATTCTTTACCAAAAATACAATGTCTGATCCTGAAATTCCGATTCCCCTGAAATTTCATGCGTATGTTTAAAAAATCATAACTCCTGAACGGATTGAGGGATTTTAATGTTTCAAAATGCAAACAACACGTATTTTGGTAAACAATATTTAAAAATTCTAAGTCTATTCGAAAAGTTTTTCCTTAACTACGTAAAGTGAGACAATGTTAATCAGACGTGTTCAAATTTTAATGTTCGAAGTTATTTTTATAAAAATGGCCTAGGATCGTTATATTAACTGTACTCAAAATCAAAGATAACATCAGGAGGCCAACAGATTCGAGATAAGATTCAAAGGATACGCGTATTTAATGTTTAGCCTCTCGAGTAGAAACAGCGAGTATCCGATAAACGTTCAAATATAATTATCTAAAAATCGAAGGATTATACGAGCAAATTCTCAATATATATTTTCGCGAACTATTCCTTCGTATAATCAAATCGTGAAAAATCATCTGTTCGTCGGAGGATTTCAAACCGAAATCTTAGTTTTTTCCCCGTGTAATACTTGTTAGTAACGAACGAAAGATTCGAAGCAACCAGTAAGAATACTCCGCAATCTCGCGTATTTCCTGTTTCATTTTCCACTCGTCCGTCTGTTATCTCGCGGCACGTGGTCGCTAGACTTGGTATCTGCGACCATGACACTGCACTTAACCATCGATTGCTAGCAACCATACTCCGAGCAATGCAGTTTTCAACGGCAGCCAGCGATGCTCGGGGTCGATAGCGAATCTGTTCGTGGCGAAACATATTGCTCCTTTTTTTTTATCGATTACACCATCGTCGCTGAGAAACGATCGGCTCGTAACGCGTACGCGACATTGCGATGGCAACGTTTACCATCGACTCGCATAACAGCCGACGGTCGCTGATTAACCCCTTGACGTACGATTTAATCGCACGCAATTTCTCAAACGTACACTATTTAATTTTATATAAATTACTTCGTAGTCTCGTCTTTCGAACAGCCTGTATCTCTGCTGCTGCTCTCGATTCGTCCGCACGATTTTCTGATAGACATTGACCTTGAATCTGACCTTGCCCAGAAATCACATTATCACTTTGATTGCCACGTCAACTCACGTGTGGGTGACAGAATTTACCTCTATGATGCTAGAAAAATTAATTCTCAAGTTGAGACGTTGGGGGAAATAAACTTGGGTAGAATTTGTGAATTTTAATAGGGTTACAAAAATAAGTACTGAAACAAAGTTTAGGTTATGTAGCTTAGAATGGCCTGAAATAAAAATTTTACTTTTTAAATATAGCATAATGAATTCTTCAAACAATGTTCTCTGTATTCGTGTCTTTTTCGCTCGTTGAACCTTATCGTATGATAAGTCGTTGAATTCGTCTCGACGGCTATCGTGAAATATAAAAAGAAATACAAGTATCGTTTTAAAAAAGTGTCACGGCGTTATCGTTTCGCGTATAACAAATGGTAAAATTTTTTCCGTTTCCATTTGCTTTTCTTCCAAGAGCCATCCGCGAGAAAAACTGTGAAAAGTGGACACCTTTTGTATAGCGCTATCTTTAATCTGATACTCTTAATGAGCAAAAGTTCATAAGATACCAGTTTCTTCCAACTCTGTTGCTGATTTTGACTCGAATTAAAATTTTCGAAACACGTTTGCAACGTGTGCGTATACTTTGAGGAGCTGCAATTTAAAAAGAATCGATTCGTTGACCGCTTGATCCAAGACTATCTCCTCAATGAAACAGTTGCTTTTTATCCTTCCTTAGCGCCCCAACAAGTGTAAGACTTTGTTCTAATAGGTGCTTTGCAAGGGGGGTACTTGAAAACCAATTATCGACGGTTGCATTCCTTCCTGATCCCTCAATGGCCTACACTAATCGCATTACCGCATCCAAAGCAGTATTAGGAATCTTATAGGGGCCTCTGATCGAATACCTGCATATGCATTGAACACCCCCACCCTTGGAAGGATAACGCTAAAGCTCACGATTTAAGATCGAATCTTCCAATAGTGTCGAATGGAGAGAATAATACATATCAATAGGGGGATATTTAAATTAGATATATCTGATTTAATATCCACTAATTTTTAAATAAAAACTCACTTTATTCGTTTTGTGTATTACGAGCTATTATAACAAATTTCAACTATACAATCGAATTGCTTGTTTAGTAATTTCGCGAAACAGTTTAGGAATACGTACAGGCGAGAATCGTAATTTTCAAAGGGATGCCACGGGCAAAATGGCTCGTAAGAACGAGAATAATAAGAAGAAAGCTCGCGTAACAACTTAATAAAATCTTGTTTTCGCGAAACGAGCGAGCCCTCCGAATTAGTCGTTCGTTTTCGTTCTGCGGACGCTGTTGGGAATTTTTATGCGGCCCAAATGATCGTGTGGCTATCGATACCAGGTCGGATAATCGCAGGTGATTCCCGTGATTTTTATTGGCGTCGCAATTAAGGCTGCTCCCGTTAAAAGGAGATTCGTTTGAAGAGAGACGCCGTTAAAAGGAGCCGTGTCTTTTTTCTTTCTTGGGGATCGAGGATGCTTCGACTTAAAGTGGTTACGCACGCACAGCCTATAAATATTCTTTAGCTGGACGTTGGGTTCTCGCGTTACAGCAGGACCACTGATTGAGCTCTAGCGCCGCTAGATTGGCCAAAACTTTAAATACGAGCAAGATTAGGCTTGCCTACGTGCCATCGTTACACCGTTTCGCTTTGGGTATGTTGGGATTGGCTACTTTGATGCATGGGCCAACGCTCGGAGCACGTTTGCAGAAGAGGAATAGTCTCGTAGGGAGAATACAGGATCTGAAAATTATTTGCATCAAGCGACTCCTTATCAAAAACTGAAAAATAACTTCTTTTCCCCCCTTCTGCTTCGTACGTATACATCACGAGTAAATATCGTCGAACGAGATTCGTGTTTGTAAATACGACGATGCTTGGATAACTGTGACTCATTTTCGATCGGATAAGTGAACGGTATGCATCTCCACTACTGAAAGGGGACTCCACACACCACACGAAGCTCAACGTCGAGTAGTATAACCTGATCTGGGCTCGAACATCGACGAAACAATACATACACAGTACATAATGCAAAGATGAAACTTTTTTATTTTTATGTTTTTCTTAAACGAAACATTTTACTAATGTATTCGTGAGTGTTTTCTAATTAAAATAAGTCCAAACTCGATATAATTTGTTTTTAACCTGCTTCTAATACAGTATAAAGTCGCGTTAAATACGATTAAATACGCAAATATGTTAGAAAAGGTCTCATTAACAGAAAATAAAAAGTAAATATGTTTCTCATTGCGTTATTCTTATTTTCTTTCCTCCCTGGGGACTGAAAATTAACCGTACTTTCCCAACTACGAGACTTTGGTTCTGTGTTTCTCGCAATTATCCAAGATTTGCTATAACGTCTATGCAACATTTGCAAGCTATTGGTATTCTTGATACAGAAAAAATATTTTGGCAATTTCTCTTGTCGTATACCTTGGATTCTGTTAAATTAAATTCGTTGATCTTCCAAGTCGAGGTCTCCATCTTGAAATCTTTTGAACCACTCACGAATGGTACGTTTATTAATAGTTTTATCACCCTAAACACTACGAAAAAGCCTCGAGTACCGAAAATGAATATTCCGATCGTCTAAAAATCGTTCTTCCCTCGACTCAAATACAAGTCTGTATAGGTTCTCTGATAGAGTTTTTCAGTCTTCGAAATTTTCCGAGTATTTTCGCTGGCAGCTTGCTCCTCGTATACATGGCCCGAAGTATTTCAATACTGGTAATAGGTGTTGAATAAACAAATGTTTTTATGTGACTCCAAAAATAAAAGTTCAACGGGTTTAAATTTAGAGGACGACCAGACCCGACAATAAGTTCTGCGCGACCTATAGACAGAGGATATCCGTCTGTTGGAAAATCGTTCGTTTAAGAACTGTCTGGCTAGAATATGGCGGTGCAGCGTCATCATGCATAAACCACGTGCAACCCGTACGTGTATTGGAATTTCTTCCAATAACTCGTGCAATTGATTACCCGATAAATTGACACAAGATTGATCTGTTAGCTTCCCATTAAGGAAAACAAGGGGTCATCGGACATTGTACAAGAATAATATAATCGAATCGGTTATATCAGCTCTGTTTACGATCTGTTTTTCATGTCTAGGATGTCCTCGAGTTTCGTTTAAATGATAGCGTAAAAAATATAATCGGAGTTCTTCCATTGTCAGTCATAGTTTTAATTTGTTTTTTTATCACGACACGAGTAACTTCATCAATTTGTTTGGTACCCTCGTACAAAACGAGCCAATTCTGAAGGGGAGGCATTTACCGCGACAAAATCGTGACGCGTTTCTTTTATGATTTACTGCCTCAGATCACCCTGTTAGATATGGAATAATACGAATATAATTATTTTACGTCAGTTGTGCTTTTTCCCCCATTTTTTTTTTTTTCGTTTCGCTCGATCCGTTGAAATACGCATTAACGATAATATTCAGATTGGAATTTGTAATCGACGAGTGCGATACGTTCTTGTACGTACCAGTCGTTAGAGGAACTTTTTACAACTTAAACACGGAACCGTGTATTGGGTGACTGAATAATTCAACGCGCGGCTGACAACAACAATTTTCTTACTTCCACGCGATGAATAAATAATTGTTAATTTAATAAAACTTTTGCGGTCTAGCTGGGAAAAAGAGAGTCTTGCATTTTTATAACTCTATTTTTAAGTAAGCACAATCCTGTAATTCCTATTCTCTGCGTTTCACGGGAAAGTTACCAAGTGGATCCACTCCGCGAAATAAAAAGAAAAGAATTCATGTTAGAAACATTCTTTTCTTCGATTTTTTTAAAGTTTGGTTAACATTGAGAAATTTAGAGTGGAGTCGGTAATTTATGGTAGGAAATATCTTTATTCGATAATAAATTTTCCGTTCTAACTTACGACCTGTTTCTTTTAAGCAGCTTCATAATTTCTGTTACCAAAAGTTCTAAATTTTCTGGTCAATCCGATATTGACGATACTTTCGCCTGTCGTGTACTCTTCAAGCAGATTCGAGAACACCTTGAAAACGAAGAAAGACGTTTGCAAAATTCGCCTAACCGTAGCGTCGTGTCATTGAGCACCGATTTTGGACACCAGGAATTAGCGGAGGTCGCTATTTTTAGGTCAAGGATGTGCCATTCGATTCCTTTACCGTCCCCTCTTCTTTTCTGTCTACCATGCTCAGAACACTGTTCTTATTAATTTTCTAAGCTTTGTTGTAACATCTATTTGAAATAATAAATAAAATCTGTCGTTTAAGAAACGAAAAAAAGACATTGATCGAAACTCTATTAATACAATATCCGTTAGTATCGTTAAAAGTTATTATAAGAGTAAAAAATAATCGTTGTGGTGGGGACAATTATATTTGGTAAATCATTTCCTACGAGATCGTGTTTTTGCCACATTTGACAGTCATCGGCGTTCTTTTTAACGAGATCACGTATTCTTTTTTGCTTGATTTGCTAGCTATCGAAACGGAATCAACGGCTTGGAACAGTATAATCTACGGTTGACCTTGAGTATGTAAATTTGTATTGCCAGAACGTAACGTTCCGAAAAAACATTTTGCAAACTGCTGGTATCAGTCCTGGAGGTCGTACTAAAGGTCGTTTGAAGGTTACATTGCGAGTCGTTGAATTACAACACACGTACACAGTAATAGTTAATTCCATTAAACAAAAAATTAGCTTGAAAACTTCAAATTATATGATCTTGAAAAAATTTGAAACGTTACGAAACAATACTAAAAATTGCTAACTCGAAGATTAATCCTTAGTAATCGATAATTATATCACAATTAAAAACAATATTTTCTCGAGAAAAAATTTGTAAAATCTTATAGAATCAGCAGGCGTTAGCTTGAAATTTCGAGCGAAAAGGGTTAAGATGGAAGTTTCGATCGCTCCTCTTTACGGAACAAAAAGACGATAGTATCAAATAATTTGGTTTAGATATAAGGGTAAGATAAAATACGAAGATCGTCGAGGAGCTTTAACCTGTCGAATGCGGCAATCCCATTACGCAAAGCCTTACTTCCTGTCTCGGCGTCTACAAGAATTTATCGCGGGAAGTGGGTCATTCGATAGAAATTGATTCTCGATAGAAAATCGCGAGCGTTAATTCTCCGTTAATCCATCGTTAAAATTTAATTCTCTTTTTCAAATCAACCTCTCGTTAAACAAACAATTACTACTAACCCCTTGCCATACAATGACGCGTCCGACTCGTCACAAGTTCTTGATGTCAAGATTCACAATTATGAGAATTATGCCACTCACTCGTCATCGAGCCTTATAAATTAAAATCGACAGATTCTAACATTCACGAGGTGTTCGTAAATCTATTCTTCTTCTCTAAATAAAATATTATACATTTGAAAGATTACATTAAATCGTACGTCAAGGGGTTAATATTGCTTCGGTGAATTTTAGTAATCTCCTCTGTTTAAGAGCGCATCGGTAGTGCTTCCACTGTTTTAAATTCGCGAAAGTAGACGATGGAGGCGGAATCGAACATGTTTCGTTCGTCCAGGAGTCTCAGGCTGGAAAACCGCGTTCCTTACGCATCGCGTTATCGCGTTGCAAGGCACGTTTTAGTGTTACTCGTCGCAGTCACCGATGCAGCCGTGCACCGAGTGCAAGGTATATCGTCGTTGCTTTCTTACTTCTTGTTCTCATGGTACGTACACGCCGTCTTTAAGCCCGGAATAGATTTAGGAAGCGTCGAGCTATGCGACGGGGCTTTGCCAAGTCTCTTGGTACATGAATGAGTTAGTTGCATGTGCGTACACGTGCTGCGCTAATTTATAGCATCGCGACGAATGGAGCGGAGATCCGAGCGCGAAAATTGCAAATCCTACAGGATCGTCGCAGCGATACGTTTCGGTCGCTCGTGAACAACGATCACGATCATCGTCGAACTCCACTCCAAAACGAAACCCCAAAAACGTGTCGACGCATCAAATTTGATCTCGTGTCCTCATTCTGACAGGACAATATTTATTATTCCATTATAATTATGGGACATTTTTCAGCGTTGTTGTGTGATTGAAACAGTCTTTCTCCACCCTAAACAAATAACCAAAATGGCTATTATTTTGCTACAAAATGTCTGAATCGTCGATTTGAATAACTGTTACTTAATGCAATTATAAATTAATCGATTCATTTTCCGGATTTTAATTTCTTAGGGGTTTTTTTTTATTCACTACCAGATTAAAACCGTATAATATTCTGCAAAAGTAAAATTTTTATTTTAGACCATTGTAAGCTACATAACCTAAAATTTACTTCACTAGTGACCTTGTTAAAATTCACAAATTCTATCCAAATTCATTTCCCTGAACGTCTTAACTTGAGAATTAATTTTTCTAGTATCATAGTGGTAAATCCTGTCACCTACATATGGGTGACGTGGCAGTCGATGTGTTAATGTAGTCGAAAGAACTAGACGTACGCTTGTTCTTAATATGTTCATAAATTTTCTCTCGAGTACTTTTTCGTTGCAAAAACTCATGCAACAGCCCTCGACAGATTTATGTGCATAAAAAGGCTGTTTAATAATAATGTATCTACTGTAATGTATCCACAACGACGCTGAATTGGTTTCTGTGCCTTCTAACGGATCGAAAAAAAATTACAGTTTTATTTTTAGAAAGCCCCGGACGATAGATTATGGTAGTTCGAAAAACCAAACGGAAACGGTTTGCAAAAAATATATTGTAATTTTCCGGTGGACCTCCGCGTATCAAATTATGCGGGACAGAAAAACTTCGAATAGGTGCACTAACATCGGAAGTAATCGAGGTGATCGGGTTACGTGGTTCACCTTGTATATTCCTGTCCGGTGTTAAAAATAGCATTAACTGTGAAAACTGTTACATTGCGACTGAATCGTTCGTTGGATTTATTTCAATTTTTCACATTAGTATTGTCGACAACAGCTACTTCTACTCCGGGGGGTTGAAACTTATTTTTTAACAGAACAATTGTGCTTTCTTTTTGAGTGCGTTTCAAACTAAAGAAAAATAAATCTCTTAAATCGTTTATATATTTGAATAGAAGTCACGATAAATTGCAAGAAACAGGATATATCGGAAGAATTATAGATCGTTTATACACTTGGATAGAAGTCACGATAAATTGCAAGAAACAGGGTACACCGAAAGAATTACAAAACAAGTCATCTTGATGATGTTGCTCTAGTGTTTGGTCGAGATAGTAATAGTGGAGCATAGTATTTGATATTTGAAAGGTCGTACATTCTTTTTGGAGCAATTGCGTCGAATTCGTTAGGGATGTTAGGGGTGTAGGTATCGAACCCATCGCCACTCCAGAGAGGCATCCGCTAATCTTAGGCGAGAACGCAGTCATTCAGGTTCGGGCATAGAATAGAATGGGCAAGGGAAGCTTTGTCGTCTGCATCGTAGAACGCAAGGAATTGCGGTGCCTCCATGAATGCCATCCAGAATGAAACTTTCGAGATCGCCCAACTGCTCCGGGAATTACCGCTGTAAAATCTTGGGCTTTGTGAAGTGCCTGCTGCGGAAAAGCATTTACCTGAGAATTTCTCGATAGTAAATTTCGTAAATACATTCGCCTTTGAACAACATCCAAAGGGTGTTATCGGCGCAACGACGCAATTTACTATTAATCCTAGCAACCGTTTAATAGACGGAAAAATATCCACTTCGCACCGGCGATACTAGATCAATTTGTACACTATGATTCGACATCGCTATTTTTAGTAATGTGACTCACAGTTTGGTAAATTCTGAATCACATTACAAATGCGCGAAGAAAAATATAGTGAGAATAATATTTCTAGAGATAATTTTAAAGTTCGAACCCTCTGCTTTCGAATTTTCAATTTCCTCCATAGATCCTTTTACCCTAGAATAACTAAAGGATTCGGTCTTTAAAGTTTATCGTACTTATTTTCGCGAAGTTAGATCGAGTACGTCGACTTGATATTTTTGGGAATTTATATTTTTAACGTCGGGGGATAGGGAGAACGGGGAAAGTTTTAGTGGAAAGATTAGTTGTAAGGATGTTAGGTCTCGAAGGTGGATCGTATTAGCTCCGCCTTATCGGTTTTAAAGGAACATCTTGTAACCAGACTTTGGAAAAGGTTCATTTTATTTTTCAGAAGAGGAGCCGCTGGAAAATAATAGGACGAACGGGAATCACTCGGCAGGTTCACGAGGAAGTCCCGTGATCTCGAGCACGCGTGTAACGCCACCCTCGGCGAGCGCGAATCCAGGCCATCTGACCGCCCTCCACTCCACATCGCACCATCATCTCTCTATTCACCAGCAACAGCAGCAACAACAACCGCCGCAGCAACAACAGCCACATCACCACCACCACCATCATCACAACAATCACAACAGCACGCATAATCCTTACGTGGAAAATCACAATTCGAATCATTCGCAGCAGAACACCGGTAATCTCGTCGTCGACGTTGAACCGAGCCACGATAGTAAAAAGCATCGAAACGGGTAAGGAAACCTTTTAATTTTGATTAAATCCGGAAAATTAGAAACTCTCATTTTTCTTAATCGTCAATCATTCTATCGGGAAACATTAACTCGAATTCAGAGAAAAAAGATATCGTTGTTAGATTTGGAAAATGTCTTACTTTTACAAGTCTCACTGTGTTTAAAATTTATTATAGCCGAAGTAAGCGAAATAGGAATACATTTGGTTCTATGCTATGTTTTTAAATACAATTTATATTTATTGTGTTTTGAACAACGAGGCACATTTTTTGGAAGATGTTCGTTTATTTCACGAGGATCTTAGAAAGGTTTAAAGTACGTTAATTTAACCCTTTCGGCGTTAAAACGTAGTTACATTTTTTTTTTTATTAATTATATTCCCCAAACGCTTATGGGAGTTGATATAAATGGCTATAAAACCGAAAGGGTTAATACCCACACTGCCATTTTATACACCGTTGATTGGCTTTAATTATACTTTAACCGTAGCTTTTATAGCGCATAACACGTATATAAATCTTTTATATTGAAAAACGTATCTATCGAATAATATGGTAAGAAATATTTTGAATTGATTTGTATCATCATACTTCATTACGGAGTAAATCGTTTTTGGAGTAACTGTTTTCACCTTTCTGGAACTGAAATAACACAATACGAATAAAATACACCATGTAAACGATTTTAATAAATTTATACTCGGAAGATGCGATGAAATGTCAGTTTCCAAAATCTTCTAGATTACATATATACAATTCAGAATGAAGTCGGCGATTAAAATAGGTACTGTAAGATTCAATTATGGAAAAAACAAATAGAATGTAATTGTTTTTACACGCATCTAAAAAGAACAAAGACACAGGGCGTGTGTGTGCGAAAGCGTGAATTGCGTCTAACAGGATTTGTAGTGGGGAAAGTGACCCTGAACGGCCAAAACCTTTTGCCTCGACCGAAACGAGCATTAAATGGTAGTCATATTAGTTCAGTTTCAGTTTTGTCGTCGGCCATTAACATCTGTTAATTATGGTACCCACGTCACCCTTCCTTAAACAAATCCTGATATTTTACTTAACTTTTTTTTAAAAGTTTTCATTTATGTTTTGCGTTCTTTTAATATATCTATAACGATTAAAATAATAACGTACTATTCAAAGCAATTAATGGATCGCGATTATGCATAATTCGAAAGCTCCAGTCAAGAGATTAGGAATAATAAATTCGAACAGCCGATCCTCTAATTATTTTGAGTAGCGTATATCGGTGAAAAAAAACAATTGTGTAACGACGGTAGTGGACTCGTTGCAAGTTAGGCTTAACGATACGTATTAATCAGAGACTTGATACAAAAATTCGTATATCGCGGCTATGTATACTTTCCTAACGACCAACAAGAGTACCATATTAAGTAATCATAATTATAATATACGCAATTATAACAATTATACGATCGTAACCACGAGACGCTCGACAAGCAATAAACTTATAACGAATTCATTTTTATTAACTATCGTCGCACGTTTATTACTTCTTGAGAGACGGAATCGTCAACGGGAAGTTCCCGTTTTGCATTATCTTTTTCATTCTCTATCCCCCACAAATGCGTTTCAACGTTCGTTCGTTTCTATTCTGTGCTTTTCTACCGATCTCCTTCTATGTTTCTCTCCTTCGCCGTTCCTCCTTTTCCGTCCCTCCGGAGTCTCCGTCTTTCTCTCGCTGCCGATATGTCAGCCTGTTGCTTCGTACTCTCTTTTTCTCCCCCCCCCCTCTCTTTCTCTCTCTCTCTCTCTCTCTCTCCACCCGTCTTCTCTGTTCTTTCTTTTCTCGATGCACAGGCAGCAGCGTCGACGAGGCAAAGTCTGCTGCTACCCATTCACGCGGTGCACGTGTCCAGGGTGAATGGCACGTGCACGGTGCGTTGCTTACCGCGTCGCGTTACCGTGAGACCGAGACGCCTAGTGACGCGGTCGCATGATCGTCGCATAGGACTAAAGGTCCGTTTTCACGTCAAACTTACAGTCGATACAGATTTTTCGCTCCAAATTCAATTTTTTGCAAATTAACGCGCTGACTGCCACGTCTATTTCCCGTGTCTATGAATTTCCTCAACATTTGTTTAACCCTCGAATAACCGGGTCACTTTTGACCCATTGCTGAATTTTTACTACACATGCTTTGCACACAACTTTTTGGTACAGGGTGTTATCTAATAATTTATCTAATAATTTATAGTTTGTTTAAAAAATGTAAAATTCAACATGTACATACAACTTTGTTATGTTTTATTACATGTTCTTTACATATAAATCGTGACCATTTGGCACATTTGGTACCATATTTATTATCGTTGTCTATAGATATGCAGGGTGTTCGACCAAACCTGGGAAAAATTTTAATGGGAGATTCTAGAGGCCAAAATAAGATGAAAATCAGGGATACTAATTTGTTGATTGAGGCTTCGTTAAAAAGTTATAGAAACATTTCCGATCACACAATATATTTTCGGTAAAGAATTTTTTTCTCGAAAATGATTAGGATTTCGGGAGTATGTCTATTGACCAAAACTGACTGCAATTGACCCCCCTAGCTAAAAATAATTTTTTTAGAACAATTTTAAATGTTTTAATTTTGTCGATAAATTTCACATTTTCTCGAATTTTTTTCTCAGAAGTGGGTAGGATTTCGAGGGTATGTCTATTCACAAAAAATGATTGTAATTGACCCCCGCAACTGAAAATAATTTTTTTAGAATGATTTGAAATTTTTTCTTTTCACCGCAAAATTTAGGCACCTACCCCCTGTCGATTTTTCTTCAAAATTCGTTTTCGATTTTTAATAATTTTGTGTGACGCCCTACAGAAAAGTTGTTTAATACTTTTTTGTAGGTATCCATGAGCTCTACTTCAGAAAAAAGTTTCATTGAAATATATTCTCTATTGTAAGAGTTATGGCTGTTTGAAAATTGGACCATTTTTATGGGGTTTTTCTCATTTTGCAATGTCAAGGATCAACTTTTCGAATATTTTTGCAATTTCTACATATTCCTCACTAAAATACGCGTTTTTTGGTTTTTTAAACATTAAAATCCTTCAATCCGTTCAGAAGTTATGACGGTTTAAAGATACGCACAACATTTTGGAGTAACATTTCTGGCCAGAAATTATACTTTCGGTAAGGAATTTTTTTCTCGAAAATGGTTAGGATTTCGAGGGTATGTCTATTGACCAAAAATTAATGTAATTGACTCCCGCAACCGAAAATATTTTTTCCAGAATGATTTGAAATTTTTTAATTTCGTCGAAATATTTGTCCATCTTCCGGAATTTTTTTCTCGAAAGTGCGCAGGATTTCGGGGGTATGTCTTTTGACCAAAAATGCTTGTAATTGATCCCTGCAAATGAAAATATTTTTTTAGAAGGATTTGAAATTTTGTAATTTAATTTTGTTAATAACTTTTTAACGAAGCCTCAATCAACAAATTTATATTCTTGATTTTTGTTTTATTTTGGCCTCTAGAATCTGCCATTAAAATTTTTTGAATGTACAAAAAGTATTTTATTTAGCTCGAACTGGCTCGAAATGGTAAATTTATTATACAAATTCGTTCATATTTTCCTGTGAATTAAGTTTCGTTTCATCGTCGAGATAAATACCTACAGTTTTATTTTGAGGTTAAATATCGTTTGTGCGATCAAGTTCGAGTTGATAGAATTAGCTTCCTGTCACTCTAGATCCAAAGTGGAACCGCGAAGTGTCAAGTATCTACATATTTTCCTTTCTCTATTCTAGACCGTGCACAATTCGATCCGGTACTAGAGAAGTGCACAATAAATTGGAGAAAAATCGAAGGGCGCACTTGAAGGAATGCTTTGAGCTACTAAAGAGGCAGCTACCGTCGCAGGATGAGAAAAAGTCTTCGAACCTTTCCATTCTACACGCCGCGAACAGGCATATACAGGTATGCAAACTAACGTTATCATTCATGCTGTTTTAATCGATTAAACTACATTCTGTTCTCGAGATTATCATGTATCCAAAGTTATTTTCACTCTTCAAGCGAAACATTATTTATATTATTAGTATACAACATAAAAATTAGAGATATTTCATTATTATGAAAGACTACGAATACAACTTGTCTTTAAAAAGGTCTCGAAAGAAGGAAATAACTGGATTAGGTTAGGTATAAAAGTATGTTCGTTATGTACAATGTGTTTCAAACTTACTCAATCAATTTGAGCAAACATTAAATGAATTTTATAAATAATGTAAATATACTTTATATTTGATGCTGACATTTATAATGTTTCTTATCTTAGCTTAGAAAACAGCTTGTCCCAGTTTCTAAAATCGCCCTGTATAGCAAATTGAGTCATAGCTCGCTCCTCCAGACTTATCGTTGATTTCAACACGACTTCTGGAGCGCGAAATAACAGTCAACAGCGATTACAGTCTGCTTGGTTTGGATTTTTTCACCATCATCCTTGAACGTTCACGTGAATTTTTCTTTTTCTGATCGATATTTGTGCCTGCGGTTGCAATAGTTATGTCGTCTATATCTTATCAACGGCCTTCCAAGCTCGATTTCGTTCCACGCTACACGCATACTCTTCTTGCCTTTTTTTTTCCTTTTTCTTTTGCGTATCCCGTATCTCTGGCATGCGTGTATATGCATTTAACTACACTCGAAAGCGATTTATTATAATGCCCCTGCCTTCGCGTACCTGCTGCGCTCAACCGTAGCAATAACAAATTTTTCCTCGAAAGCAAGTAAAACGTTAATTAAGTATAAAGCAATTCAATGTTGTGGTATCGCGTGGCACTTGAATTTCGAATTCGAGTTGCATATTCGATTCAAGGTCGATGCACTCCAACGATTTGACGTTTATTGTGTCTCGCGATATCGGGGACTCGACCTTTGAAATGTAATCGAAATTAATAAACCGAAAGTGACGATGTTTGTACATGGTAATAACACTATATACGACAAATAAGTGCTGATCAATTAATCTTCGTTCTGTTAATCATACTACATATCGGCGCGTGATGTAACCAGACAACGGTTTCCAAACCGAGTACCGCGAGAAATCACAATTAAAACTTAAAGAAACGAAATAAATAAACTTCTAAATCGGTTAAATGTAGTAATTTTTAACATTATTTTTATTGATTTATTCGTGTGTCAGCTTGGTTATAAATTTTATGTTATAAACGTAAGATATAGTAATTGACAAAAAACACGTTGCTATGTAGTCTAGAAAACTAATCTGTTTTTTTTTAAACTTAATATTTAGCATACAGATGCCATAGTACCGTAGAATAGCGAATGTTTTTTCTATCTTCCATTGTATGAAAATACAAAAAAATCCGGTTTAATCTATTCCGGTTCGACCGTCATCCGTTTATTTCGGTCCAATTTTGGACGAGTTACGAAACGGACATTAACTTCACGTGGTACGACCAGAAGATTGCGCCTCCCCGCGAAGGTCGACCACACCTCCTCCTTTTCCTTCTTTCGTGATTCAACTTCAACCCTCCCACCAGTCTTTGGCCTCTTCCCCTCTTCCGTACCTTTACCCTTTCCCCCTTCACTCGGTCTCTTTCATCCCCTCCTCGGTTCGTTTACTTTCTCTATCTCTTTCTCCACCCTTTTGTTCGTTCTTCGCTTTCCGATTTGTTTCTTTCTAATACGCGCGCGGCATACGTTACGTCGGGTCCCAAACGTACCCACGGAAACCGAACCATCGCATTTCTTTTCCACCTTTCCTACTCATCATTGTTTCTCATTTCACCGCGTGTTCCATCGGTGTATGATTCAACCTTTTCTCCCCCCGAGGAAATTGTTTTTTCATGTTTCTTCTCTTTTCTACGCGGCGGCCACTTATCGCGTCTCTCCGTTATTCCGTCTGCTGCACTGGCTTATTTCTCGTCGCACGTTGTTTCCCCCTCTCCGCAATTCGTCCCTTCCTTGTTTATCGTTCGTGTCTCGTCCGGCTTATCTTCTATCGTTCCTCTCTTTTGTCATTCAACTTTCGCTCTTTGTCTATGCTTCGCACGATGCTACCCCTCACCTCCCCTCGTCTGTTGCGTATCACCGTATTTTCTGTCTGGATACGTTCCATCTCTGCAATTCCTCTCCTCTCCGATTCATTTACTTTCCCTTCCTTCGCCTCTTTTGCCTCCCTCCCTCTCTGTCTCTGGCCAGCGATTGTACACGTAAATTTCCCCTCTCTTTTCGCGATCGTCCGTCTCGCTCCGGGTCATCCTTTTCTTCCTCACCACGTCAAGACGTTCTCGTTGTCCTCGTTCGGCTATCGTTGGCTTTCGTATCTTCCGTCTCTGTTCGCGGTACGCGCGATGCGTGCACGCCGGTTCTCCGTATAGAATCTGTACAGTGGTCCGCTAAGTTGATGTCTCACGGGACGGCACAGGGGTAAAGGGTGCTGGGCCGCCCATTTATCTATCTCGCTCCCTTGCTCTCAGGCAGTCCACATGTGTGTGTAACTGCCACGACGAATAGTGAGCTAGAGATCAATGTGTGCGTGGGAATACGTGTATCCCTTCTACTTCTCCCGCATTCCTTCCGCGAGACTTCAAGTCAGCGGAGGACTGTACCTATATTGGTTCCACGTGACTGTGCGGCCATCGGTGTCACGCCGCATGGCACGTACAGCACACGCTGCTATCCGAACTTTTATCGTTCGGCGCCATTGTTGGCGACTTCGTAAGGTACGAGAAGCGACGCTGCTCTTCAAATATGTCGAAATTGCCAGACGATTTTCCGCACCGGTTGCGGTCAAACGCAATTACAACAACGATCGTAAGTTCTGGACGATTTTTCCGAATACATTGTGTCACAGGATAAATCGTTAACCGTAAATAATATTTCGTTCGACATACGAGATGGAACGCAAAAATGTAAAATAAAAATTATTCTATGAAACATATTACATATTATTATTTTGATTAATACAAATTTTCTTCGTCAAGTTCTTGCTGACTTAATATTTGATACTGAATTTTTGTAGTATTTTTACATAATATTATATTATCGATGTATGTTATATAAGGTTGGAGAAGCATTATACTCCTTTGCCAATTTAATTTTTCTACTACATTCAAGTCCTAAGTTTGAATGGGCTATATTAAGATTTAAATTTTTTATACGATTTATTCGACGAGGATCGATCTATTTTCCGTTTGATCAAATGTTTTTGAATTTTGGGATTGATTCGGAGTCGCCTTCGGGCTGTGGATAATCTAAAATTCTGCGTGGAACTCCGCGACATGCAAATATACCGCACGATTACCGACGCAATAATAACTTCGCGAATAGCTGCCAGACTTTCGAGATCGTTGAGTAAGCTACTGTATTATTTTGGAGATTAGTAGAACCTCCGTGGATATCAAATAGTATTATTTTACTTATTAAATTATATTTTTGTCGTTAAAGCTTGCTTGTTTCGTACCGCCTGCTAAAGAAATCAATAGACATAGATAAACGTATGTTTATATATGCATGGACAGAAATTGAAGTGCAATGTAATTATTAAAGCTTAAGTGCCATAATTACAGAATGTTCCATTAACAAAGTCGGAGCACGGTTAATAAATATCGTATAGTGGTGTATAAAAGGGTGTTTAAAAAAGTTAAGTTCAGCTTCGTGGAACATCCTCGTGCATCTGAAATTTTCTTTATCTTTTTATTAAATTTGCTCATCTATGAGTCGAAGCCAACGATCTCGATGACACGGGCAGATAAAAGGTAGAAAAAAATGAGCGTGTAAGCTATTTACGTATATTCGAACGCGATACTGTGTTACGAATCCTGTTGGAGGCAGTTTGACCACGTGCTTGTAGTCGCGCGTGCGCTTATTCATGCAACGATCTTCCTTCTCCTTCCGCTTCGACCCCCCCCTCCACAGTTTCCTTCTCTGTTTAACCTTCGTGGCCCTCGCGTGTCCATCTATTTCTGTTTCTGTATCTCCGTCCTTCTCCGCGGTACGTATTCCCCTCCTTTCGCTCGTCCCCTCCTTGTTCCTTGTGTTGTGTTACTGTAGCCGTCGCTATCCTCGTCTCTTCCCGTCCCGTTCCCTCCATTTTCTTTACACCGTGCTCTTTGTTCCTCCAAGGGAAGAAACACTGTCTCCTACTCGGCTCTGTTTATCTTTGTGTGCGCAAGTGGCTATCTCGGTCATCTCTTTTCCGTCCGCCTGGCGTTCTTCTTCGCGCGCGGTCGCGTTGCTCTCCTTTCTCCTTCGACTCTCCCTCCTCCCCCTCCTTCTCCTCCCACTCCCCACCCTCTATAGACAGCTCTACCACGTGCACTATATCAGCGCGCGCCGGTAGCACTAACATTCGCTGTCGCGTGCGTTCTTTCGCGAAATATTTTTGCTGATGTCATACGGGACCGCTTATCGCGTTTTGAAGAAAAGACAAGCTTTCTGACCGTCGTACGCGACACGTACGAGTTATTGTTTTCGCATACCCTCGTGTACAATGTATTCGGAGCAGGGCTGATTTGTTTGCCAGATATACGAACTAAAATGTAATTTAGCCATTCTTCTGTTGTTCTTTTAATTAGAATGTATATTCATGCCCATGCGTTACGATATTAATATTTATAAGTTCCAGAAGTTTAAATATCCAAATTTAATTATAGAATCTTCGATTTGCGTGTCTTTTCGAATACCTAGAACGGTCCGAGCGAACACGAACCGCGACGCGCGCTGGATCAGATTCGAACTGGACGCATTAAGAATTTCGTCCTTGCATATTTTTATCCTCTTCTCGTCGACTTCTTTGAAGGCGTGTGTATTGCTAACTGTTGGTGTTCGTTGTCACGTGCACGTTCCTTCGCGTATGTTCCACCACGTTGACGTCAAATACAAGGCTTATCGTATTTCGAGGCAGAGGTGTCCTGAATCTGCAGGAGTATCATGTGACGTTCGCGAGAAGGTATTCTCGAAAGTGAAGTGAAAACATTTCCATCGGCTTTCACTCACTTTTCTTACGTGTGCGACAGGATATTTCTAAAAAAAAGTACTCGACATATACACTGGTTAACAGTCACCGTACAGAAAAAATTCCTTATTAAGGTTTTATTATTATTCTACTATTTCTGTCTAAATAAAATTCAAACTTTGTAGTTGCAAAACTTTTTAGGTGATTTTGACTTAGACTATAATTTGTAGATATCTACACGGAATTATATATTTTTTAAATATTTTCTCTACCATTTCCTCGTTCAGGCGTTATTTCAAATGACTGAAATTGATGAAATACTAAAAGTAGAATTTAGTTTTGCATTTTGCACTCTTCGAATCGGAGTATAATTAATTTTTGTAGGTCAGCGAGTATGTCACGAGACCCGCGAACGTTCCCATCGAAAATTATCGACGTTAGGATAGTTTCGTATGGCATTTCTTCATCGTTGCGATAACTTTGTTGCAGACGTTGAGGAGAAAGGAACGAGACTACGAGCACGAAATGGAAAGGCTCGCGAGGGAAAAGATCGCTGCTCATCAAAAATTATTAGCTTTGAAAAAAGAGCTCGCGGCTACCTGGGATCACATTGATTTTAATACTCTTTTGCCGGAACAGAATTCTGCTGTCGACGCAATAGCTACGAAAAGTGGTAAGTTTCACAATTAAATGCAAACTTAGATAGTAAAAAAAAAACAACAGAAACTATGTCCCTTTCATTTGTTGCATGTTCTTAATTTGTGTTTAAAATATTTAATATTATCAAAGATATAGTTATTTTTAAATGGATCCCCTTTTGTTGAGCATGCCTTCATGATTGCCACGATTCCGACTGTTCTGCTTATCTAAAACGAACGAACCAGAAACCATTTTGTTCAGATGTGGCCATGCCACAAACATGGCAGATATAAAAATTGTGCAAAAATATTGAAAAATGAAACATCGACAGCATTTCAAATTCGGTTTATCGTTTGTAAAAAAAACATTGGATTTTGACAATTTTAGTACGAGCAATAAAGACTAGAATAGCCCCTTAAATGATAGTAAAGGTGCTGTTCGAACGGCGTGTTAACGAAATCGTTTGCATTTAAGTTTCAGAAAGTATGGAAGTCGATGTGACTGGGCTCGCTCGAGGAGGCACGAGGTACAGTAGTACCAGTAGCCTGAGCAGCGCGGCCACAGCCAGTTCACCACAAACACTTCAAACCACCAGCACGACTTCCAATATTCATAATCAAGTTGCGACCGCGGCTGTTGTTTGTCAAACGCAGGGTCTGAACCTCGCGCAAAGTTCTAGGGAAAGTCCACCTGCAAGTTCAAGCCCTGGAACGCCCACGCCTAGCATTCCTACTCCGGCACAGGTAAATCGAAACACGAAAGATATACGAGCGAGTCGACGGGCACAGTGTTTTCCGTATTAGTAGCAGATAAAGGGAATTTGCGGACGGTCGGATTAGCGCGGTCGGTTGGCCATCCTTCTCGTAATCCAAAGGTTCCGAGTTCGAATCTCGGTTCAGCTACGTTCGCGCATTGCCCTTTTTCTCGCTGAAAGGGGGACCTCGAAATCGTTAAAGCACCGAACAGCCCGTTGGGCACAACGCGAGTCTCTAGCGTTTGTGTGTGAAACGGTGCGAGAGAAAATACACACTTTAAAGTCACTGTTTATACATGAACTTGTATAAACAGTGTATGCGCGTGCGTACATATTTCTATCGTTATCTGACAACGAGTTTTTTTTTTATCGTAAATGGAACATGGAAAAAGATTTAATTCCTCCGACTCGACGTTTGCGCAATAGTATTTTTTTTTATAACGTTAATGGACTGCGGATTTTATGCATTTGTGTCGTATATTAATAGAGAAAACGTGTGCAAAATGTATGCAGAATATATTTTATGAGATAATTTAATTATATCAATTTTAAGTGCATTGTGTTCTGTGTATGTTTAGCATACGTTCCATTAGAGAATTTTGGGTTTTTATTTTTAATCCGATCGCGCGAACATCGAAGCTATAAGCGTTATCAGGTTATAATTTTTTCATAGATGAGTGCGTTTCAGACGCTTGGCGATCGCGATTATATTTGTGTATTTTGGTTTACGCGACCTCGTAGCGCCGATAAAGATAAAAACGAGTCAAGGTCGGGCAAGGTCATTTCATCAATTAATGCAATATACGAGGCGTTTCATAATCGACGAGCACAACTCTCGTGGCAAATAATTCAGTAGAGAAATTATTTATATTTTACCATAATTTTTTAAATTATTATAAATATACTTTACAAGAAATTAGCAGTCAGTATCTTTGGGAAATTTAATTCTGAATATTTATTCGGTACCTTTTAGTTACTTCCACGTTGCAATATTTAAAAACTAAGCGTACGTCGAGTTGGCAAATGTCACTGTACCTTTCTAAATTGTGCTCGCGTCCATAAATTGCATACTATTAAAGTAACGGTTACGGGGCGAGAGGATCAAAGTTCGCATTCGCGAAATGATAGATGTTGTTTTTTGTTGTAGGAGAAAGTTAACACGTCGCCGACCGGTATGGTGCAGCAGCAGCATCAACTGCACCTGCCCATAAGTGCTCAGATGTTGAACACGAATCAAGGTTTGGCGACGATCGTCCCCACCCTTCAGCACATTGGGCCAAGCTTGAGGGTGATACCTGGCGACACGAGGCAGCTTCTGGTCACTCACACCACCGGGAACAACGAGTCTAGACCGTTAACGTTAGCTGTGCAAAATTCTTCGGATCAATCGAGGCCGCTGATCGCTGTGCAATCGAACACTGGAAGTGAGCCAAGGCCCGTGGCGCTGGTCGTTCACTCGTCCACGGCCAACGACAACAGAGTAACGTTCGTGCATTCTAATCTGTCCAACAACGATAGGCCGTTGGCCCTAGCCGTGCAGTCGTCGGCCAGTGACGTCAGGCCAGTTACATTTGTGCACTCGGCGAACGAGGGAAGGCCGTTAGTTCTCGCAGCGCATTCTCCTGCACTGAACGTGTCGAGTGAGTAGCTTCCGATGTCGTGCGAAACGCAATTATGACTAGTTTCCCGTTAATCCTTTCAACATGAGCAATTCTTACCTCGAACGTACGGATAATCCTTAACTCGCTCGTGGGACCATCGCCGTTTTCACGAACGGCGTTCATTAGCGATGGGATCGACCGTTGCGCGAGTATCGAACCCTCATGGGTCATTCTAGAAACTGAAACGATCCCTAGCAAATGTTAAATATCGCAGTGAAGATTATTTGTTTGATGATGTAACTTCGCTTTTCGAGTATCTTGTTTACGTAAATCGATTTTTCTCATCTCGTACTTTATAAGATTCTAAATGGAAGTTTTCGTGAGTAAAATTTGCCCATGGGACATGGGTCATCTAGACAATTGCCTCGTAGTAATTCTATTTTAAAACGCGGTAACACTGTTGATATAGCGATTCTGAATTGTGTTACAGACGCTCAAACGAGGATAAGAGCGGGTGACACGCAGACCACGCATAAAATGGTCGGTGGTGTGACATTGGTCGGCGGAAATGGATCGGAGCTGACTAGACTTCCGGGAGGCGCTGAATTGAACATACTTCCGGCAAATGGTACGATTCACTTTCTTTGTTTTAGTGATCGTAAAGGCGTCTACCCTCTATACTACTTAAACTCTCGTCGCTTAAATACTTAAACGACTATAAGTTTTCTGACCGAGCATGAACTCTTAAAGTTTTAAAAATCGTGCTTGTTCGCACGGTATTCCCTTAGAGCGCATCAAATACCAAGGCCAGGTCGCACAATTGCGATTTTGTAATGAGTCGATGCCAAAGTAAACAATTCATTTGCAGAGCGGTTCGTGCAACTGTGCGCGGTGTCGCTTTGAAAATGACTGACAGATAGCATGTAATTATCGTGTTTATTCTGAGCGTACAAGGCGATTCGTGTAACCGTGCAATTAATTTGTTACAGGTTTGACGCTGAGCCACGCAGGTGTGTCGCTCCAGACTGCAACGGGCAAACCTGGCTCGACCGTGATGCAGAACGCTCCGTCCACAGAAGGTATAGCTCACATAGTCGGTCCACACACGCCTCTGTCCGGTTTGACGCCTATCGTCACGCCTATGACGGTCGTCTCGCAAGGGAATCAGGTGACCGCTCACATTCTGGCGCCCTCCAGCCTCGCGGGTAAGATGATCACGACCCCGATTCTGAAGTCCGTGGCGCAGATGCCAATCGTGAACGCTCAGTATATCAATACCACGACCCTGGTGAAGCCGGTGGTCGTCGTCAGTTCTCCGTCAACATCCGCGCCACAGTCGACGGCGGCTTCCAGCACGCAACCTTCCTCGACCACGCACTCGACCGTCTGACAGAATCAAAGGAAAGTGAAATTAGTTTGAGAAACGGCTAGGTCGTATCGGTGCATCGAAGCATGGAGCGACGAAGATCGCGGCAGACCGATGTTGGGATCCACGTTTCGCTGTTGTTCGACACCATTGACGCGCGTCGAGCCGACGACTGGGCACGATGACGTGAAGTCGAACGGTTGCGTCGATGGGGACACGATCGCAGAGGTTCCGGACGGAAGGACCACCGTGACCGTCACGATGTCGCCGACGTTGAAGGAAAGTTTTCTATTTTTGAACGTTGAGCTTGCGTTCCTTCGTGTTTAAATTCGATGTTTTTACGCTCTTCCAAAGAGTAAACCGACTGAGAGTCTGTTGGAAATGTCGTTGCTCAACTTGCGCGATTGCGCCTGGTACCTTGAATACTCCGAACAAGTACTTACCCGCGCGTAATCGAACACGGAAACAGTACGGACGCGATGCAACGAGGCAGCTCAAGCGAAAACGGTTTTAATAACAGACAATCAGACACTCGTACGTGATTAATTGTACAGTAAGTTCTTCGATTGCGTGGTTAGTTCCACAACTTCCCGCGTCCAATTTTATAAATACCATGTATTGCATATACAAATACGAATCGATGGAAGGCGGAATCGGGGGTGGCTGAGCAATATTTACAACGTCCTTTTATTCGGAACCGACCTTTCTTCCTCTAGAATAAATTTACCTGTGTAATTTTTCTTTCAGAAGTCAACTCGAATTAAACAAATGCGTACGGTGCCCCCTTTACGAAATGAAAAATCAAAATTCAAAAGTTCAAAGACTATAACAAAAATTATAATTGTGTCGATACTCACTGTCGTTTAACCGTTTGTGTGCCCAGAGATCGCTTCGAAAACCGCGTCGAAAAAATGCCCAACCTATAGCAATAACAGCATCAGGGGATCTAATTTGTGCAAAATCTATTCAGCACTTAAACGGTTAATAAAGAAAGACTGTCGATTGTCAGAGGAAACATAATCAGTAATGTTCTTTCGCGTAACTCGAGATCGCGTGACTGGAGGACTTACTGTATATTCAAAATTTCAATTGATATAAGCTTTTGAAAACTATTGGAGACCAAGAACACGACTCGTGGCATAATCTTGTTTGCACGATTTTTAAATTGCATGACAGCAGAGTATGAAGCTCATTTACTATTTCTTCGGTACCTCGTCGCAATTGGGGAAGTTTGGCAAAGGTTACAAAAAAAAAAAAAAAAAAAAAAAAAAAATAGAAACAAAACGACTGTTTTTAGAGTGATGTTAAATTAAAGAATTTGTACGATAAGATTGATTTATATGTTTTTGAAATTGATCGAAATCTTGAAATCGGGTGGATGATGATATATGCCTGTGCTTTTTAAATTATCATAATAGTGGCTGTGGAGAAACGATTATCGATGAACTTTATCATACGCCCATGTTTACTTTCAAAAAATTAGATCGTATAAAATTGAAGTTTCGTCGTGCCGAAAACACTCGCCAAGGAACACACACAGTGTATGTTTATTAACGTGCTCAAGTATTTATTCGCTTATATTTATTCTACAAACTTAATTGAGCATCATATACGTTCGTCTTGGCTTTCGAATACCTTTTGCCGGGTTAATTTCAGTAACGCTCACACACACGATTAACGTTACGGGTATGTTTTCGAGGTAGTAGTTCATTGTCCGAAAAACAAAAGAAAAAAATGAAAAAAAAAACATTGTGTACATAACACGCGGGCTCTCGTCGAGTCGACGGGCGCAACACGTTATTTCGCATAATAATCGCCAACGTTCGGACGAACGGAGAATGAGCAAAAACTTCTTATCGCGTTGCAATCGAAGGAAACCGGAAAGAAACTACTTGTACACGCGTAATCGTTTTTACCGTACTATTTTGAATTGCTTTCTATCGCGTAGGTGAAAATAAAATTTACGTTTCATTCTGCGACATGAAGTTTTTCGCGCTTTCGTCATTTGATATACTCGATGCGAGACCGTTAACGGTGGTTGTTCGGCTTAAATAGTTCAACGAGACAACTGGCGTAGAATGCAACTTGAGACATGATCGAAATTTACTTTTAAAATAGAAAAAGCTTATAACGCCTCTGCATCACGTCGTTTAGGATTCGCGTTCGCGTTCGTAGTTCTGCAAAGGAACAAGACTTAATACGGAAGTACGAGACCAAGCTCTCTCACGATTAAAAATTTGTAATATTTTTTTAGACACTGTACTTCTGTAACCTCTCAACGTTATTAATTTCTGATTGTGGTCCGTTTCGGGTACGGTAACTTTATTTACCCTGTTTTCCTATCTTATCGTAACTTCTGAACAAAATTAATTGTCCACTTTGAAAGCAGTTTGTCAGTCAACGTTGCAATTATCCGACAAAACGAAGTGGTGGGCGGGAGGGGACTTCGTATCGGTACGATTTTGATACCGGTATTACGTAGAGCCGAGTGTCAAAGCGCTAATCATTTTTGTTAGGCGTGAGTGCGTGCGTGCGAGTGTGGATGTGACTGTTAACGGTCTCTTTCAGATATCACAATTTGTACACTAGTATTATTATTAATTGTATCTGCGTATACAAACACACGTATATATATATGTATACATATATATATATATATCTTGTTTTTTTTATTTTTTAAATTATTTAATCAAAGGCTTGGTCAGTCAGTTCAGCTGATGTGTAAGCTTGTAATATGCGTGGGCGCTGTGTCTTTAGGTCGATCAACAAATTTGTTAAAAGGTTTTATTAAGTTATTGGTTAGCTGAGAGCAATACGGTTTTCAGGGACGATGCGTCTAAAAAATTTGTGAATTCTGTATCTTACGAGGCTGTTGAAAAAGTAATCTTGGTTTTAAAAGACCGACGAGCATCGACTATAACGCGTGAATCCGGTGAAGATTTAACACTATACTGCTCGGTGTAATTAGCGTGTCGCGTTTCTGGACAATTCTAGAGCCCGTTCCTCTGGAACTAAGAATATCAGAGATGAAAATATTCAGAAAGAAATACTATGTATTTAATATGGTAAATATTTTTCATCGAATTTGATGTAATTTGCAGCGTATCGAGCCCATAATTTGATTTCCTTTTCGGCAGGGAATGTATTCCAGTTAAATAGATATAACTTTCCTTGATGTAGCAATGACAATTGGAATTCATTCTTCGAGCACCGAAAAGTATAAAAACTATCTTCGACCCGGTTGTGCGTGTTTCGTTAAAAAAAAAACCGTTTCTATAGCTATAACTGTTATAGGTTTCGCGCGAAAAGATCGGTCAGGCACGATGAACGATCGAATTTGACGACGATAGTACTACTAAATTAGTAGAGATTTCGAATAATATCGCTACTGAATCAGTAGGATTTCACTGGACGCGAAAGCAGTGCTTTATTGCGACAATATTCGTGCGATCGAATGAAACAAGTGCAATATAATTCTTGGGAATAGTCGAACGGAAAGCAATTCCTCGTTCCGAAACGAGTCAAAAGAAAAAAAAAGAAAAAAGTATAGAGTATCTAAATAAAAATGTCCAACAACGAATAAAAGATAAAACTTCTTATTCGTTACTGGGTCGAATAAAAATTAGAACAAGTAAAGATATATGAACTGTTGGTTGTTCTCGTGTATCATTTGCCCGTCTCTGGTCGCGGGGAATCGTCGTCTCGTCGATTGTATTCACGAATTACGCTTGCACGCCGGGCCCAATCTCGCGGCGCCATTTTCTCAGCTGGTAAGCTCGTTGCACCAAGATGACTTTTTCGAAAGCTGTCGCCAGGCTTCGATCGTCGATTGATTGTTGCTTCTCAGCTTGCTCGTTCTTTGTATAACTCAATTATTGTCTGTTTCTTTTAGTTCGACAAGATCAGCATCGATATTCGTAAACATATCCGAGCGTATTTTTTATTTGGACGGGATCGGGGGGAGGGAAGAAGTCGGATAGAGAAAATTCGTCGTCCATATTTGCTGATCGCGTCCCGCGGCGAACGTCGGGATTTCTGTAAATTAAACGTGTCTTTCGAGGGAATGTATTTCCATAAGATCTCTAGATGGTGGAGAAATTCGTGAATTTCTCGGAGACGGTAGAAAAGCTGCTCGAGGAAAATTCAATTCTACGCGCGTGCGCGAACGGAAGTCGCATTTTGTTCCCTCCTAATAAGTTAACCATGTGACTGAATCAGATCGCACCGGGCTCTCGAACTGTGTAATTCGGTACCTTCGTTTAATCCGAAAGTCGTGCAATGGATGTAAATAGTCGTACTAGATGTTTTGGGGGCATTCTTAAGCTGCATAACCGGGACAAACAGGCAAAAGCGCAGAGGATGGGATCGTCAATTTTGCTCGTTGAACGCGGAGTGAGTAACTAGAGACTTCGATCGACTTCGAATGTTTCGAATCGAAACCACACTTTTCTACCTTCTGATGCCATTCGTTGCGAAGATTTTTCGATAATACTTTGTGCAGTATATTTCACAAGAGCGTCGACTCGATATCTAAAAAAGTAATTTTCGATAAGTTCACAAATAGGTTTAATTCTTTGCGGCACAAGATTTCGGATAATTAAATAGACCCATGTTTGCATAGAAATTTTATTGCGTTTTAAATTAAACAAAATTGGTATATAAAACATTGTCGCAATAAATCTTCCGCGTGCAACAATTGATGACCCTGTTGTATTGGCATGTTGAATGTTGCCAACACAAGTGAATACATTTGTAACATTTGTTGAAGACATTACCAACTGCTTTACGTAAATAAGACAAAATATAAACCTATGTGCATGCAGCTTTTGCAATATTTCAAGGTGGGACTAAAAATGTCCCATCATGCAATACAGTGCATCAAAAAAGGTGGGACACTTTTAATCCCAGCATGCCCCAAAGAGCTAAAGTACATGCAATTACCTAATATTCTGTGAAATCTCCTTTCTTCCCTTTATTTGACTGCATAATTGCTTCAATGAAATTGTATATACTTTCCATGTAGTTTTAACCTCATAATAACCCACATATTTTCTATAGGGTTTGCATCAGGTGATTGCAAAGGATAATCTAAGACATATTCTTTTTCCCATCTGGTACACAGACTCCAGTATTTTGGATCATTGTCTTCTTGCAGTGTCCAGGATATATTACTTTTACTGAACCACATTCTTGCAGAAATAAACAGTTTTGATATACTGTTAACATCCTTTGTGCATTCACAGTTTCATTGAAGTTCTAAAACCCAGGGAACAAAAGCATTCCCAAACATCAATGTCTTAGATTGGCTTTTAGAGTCAGCCAATGCTAACCCTATAGAAAATGTTGTAGGCTATTATGAAGTTAAAACTTCATAGAAAGCATATACTCCAGAATAAATGAGATTCCACACAATATTAGGCAATTGCATAGTTCTATTATATGGGTACTTTAAACCTATTTGTGAATGTTTCAAAAATACTTATTTCTTTGGACATCAAGCCTCTGCTCTTGCGAAACATAAAATCAATCTTAAATTAATTTTCTTACAAAAAGAAATCGTTGAAATAATAACGATGTTTCAAACAACAGATTCGAATTTCAATGTATATATATCTTGGTTTTTTTGTTGTATAAAAAGACCAAAAATCGTAATTATTCGTAAAGCTCATTTTGTAGAAATAAATCATACCTTTGTTGTGTTTAGAGTTTGCGGATCGTTCTTTAATATCCGATTTCTGTTGGTATTATAGTTTTATATGTTTTCTTTGTTTGCTTGTCAAAAATATTTGCATTGGTTTTTCCATCCCGTTACTAACGAGTTAATTTGCTGAAAGTCTGAAAATCAAAGCTGAAGGTCGATCAGATTTGCCAGATTTTTTTTTTTTTACTAAAACAATGTTCGGGTGTTGCTCACTGCGCGTACAGCGAATCGATCAATGAAAGGAAGCTGGCATCAGGACGAACGGAAACGTGGAAACGGGATCGTATTTGCCGTCGAATGGCAGGTACAAATAGCGACTACCGAGACGGGGAACAACGATAATAAACTATCGTTTTCTTCAATTGTATATAGAGCTCGTCGATCGACGGATGGCAGAAAGTATGGAGAACGTGCGGGGAATATTATGTGTACATGAACAATGTGATATAAGTAATTAATAAAATTACTTAGCACTATAGCGTTTAAGCAGAACTGTTAAACTGTTTACAGTGTAGACGTGTACGATGCTAACTATTATTTACTAACATCCTAAAAGAATCGTAAGGGAATCTAATTGTACATAAAAATTACGAAAGTGAGAGAGAATGTGAGAAGATTAGTGCGAAAGATAGAGAGAGAGAGAGAGAGAGAGAGGTGTGAAAGATAATCGCGAGATACAATTATATCGAATACGAGATATATGAAAAAAAGTAGAAAATGAAACGAAAAAAGTATCGAGCGGGAATGCGACGCGAGAAAGGAAAGAACCTGACGTCTTGTATATCCCTCGTGATAGAGCCTCTAGATTGTAATTCTCGTGTGTGAATGGGAACAACGCGAAGAATAAGTGCGATCGAGCGTTCTAGTAAGAGTGTTGTTGTTGTTGTAGTCTATGTCGAATTTTGTTATATGCCATCGCTGGTATATGAAACACACGGTATATCTCACGAACCTTCGAACAACTTGTTGTGCATTGAAAGAACGAAACAAACAAAAAAAAAAAAGAATAATAATAATAATAATGATAAAAACGAAAGAAAGAATGATAAACGCGAAAATGAAACGGAGCGCGTCGCGGGGACGCGAAGATCCCCGCGCAAACAACACTTTTTGTTTTCAAAAGAATGCGACAAATTTCAATACAATCTATTACAATAAAAACGTAAGCGTGAAGCGTTGCCCAGTCCTATTTTTTTTTTTTTTAATTGCCCTTCACACAACATGTCGAAAAATTTATTCTCGAGCGATAAATAGAAATCTAAAATTTGTATTAGTTCGCAAGTAAAATTTGCTACGTGATGCCTATTGGGTTGTTAAACGTTTCTTTAAATATTAATCAATCGTAGTCTCCGCTATGTGTAACTATCCTTCAGGTAGTTCATTTTATTAACATCGACAGTCGTAATCAATGAATTATAACACTTGTGTCAAATTGACTCGATTAGACTTACGAACGGTTACTAGTCCATCTTTATTCGCGAAAGCAAACAGCCTAAGTTTGATATGAAATAATTTCCATTCCTGTCGTTACAAGCATCGCCATTCTGTTTTCTAACACTAACACGTATCCGTGGTTTCTTCTCTTCGTGCTTGAACATAGTCTTGCATCGTGTTAAGCGTAAAATACATCAACTTGAGATTACATTGACCGGTTTATTTAATAAAAAATTAGCCCAAAGGTTATTTTTATAATAAAAAGAGGATGCACTACTGCACGACAGACTGTACATCCATCTACGACAGCACGCCGAAATTCGTCGAGAAATAGTTCGTAATTTTAGACACTAGACAGTGTCCAATTAATGTTCCGTAGGGCAGTAAATTCATTTTAATTAAATCGACGCGCAGAAATACTAGCAGAGAGGAGGTATACGAGTGAACCTTTTACCTTATGGACTTTCGTGGCTCAATCTGACTGGGATGCCGACCTGAAAATTCGGAGGTGATTTTAACGTCCTCTTCTCATGGATGGAGGTCAGTTGAAAAACTATTCACTGAATTAGTATATGGGCAGGCAGCTGTAATGCGTTCGTACAACAGGTGAGTTGACTATGGGAGGGATTCAAAAAGGCATTCAGTATTATCAGATGGCAGGCCGGTGCCCAAACGAATGATACACTCAATCGCATTAATAATATCTATATGTACGCTTGTACATAGGGATAATAAAAAACATTCTTTCTTTTTCAATAGTTAAAATATAATCAGGAAGTAAATTAGTAAGGAACTACCCGAAGTAATTTCGGACCGCCTCGTGAGAGTCGAGAGAGCAACCCGTTTGCGTGGCATAGTTCGTTATTTTCAACGCTAGATGGCGCCTATTTATCGACCTCAAAGCCTCTGGTGCTAAAACGCCCAAGTTTGTCGTGGAATAATTCATTACCTTCAGCGCTAGATGGCGCTAATTTATAGACCTCAAACCCCCTGGTGCTAAAACGCCCAAGTTTGTCGTGGAATAATTCATTATCTTCAGCGATAGATGGCGCTCATTTTCTGACCTGAAACCCCCTGGTGCTAAAACGTCCAAGTTTGTCGAGAAATCCATCTACCGTGGACAACACGAACTATTAATTATTTTCACGCCATCGTCGAGTAGGTACTCTGCATGGAGTTCATATGCGGCGATTGGTATTCTCGTAAAAAATTATTTCAATATTTGTCAAGATTTCGTATCGTACGAATTAATGATTAATAGCATTTCAATCGCGAAATCGCGTTTTACGAGCAAAAAGACAGACTTCTCTCGGATCGCGAACATCACTCAGAGGTCAATCTTTATATTTTATCTGCATTTTAATAATCCTGAAATCTTTAAATAATCTTAATCGATTGGTTACACCAAAGGAATTAATCGATTGATGCTCAATTTTAGATCGCAGAGCTTTCATTCTGTTAAAAAATACTAAAATTAATGTAATTTCATTAACTGTCTCACTTCCTCTTGTGTTTATTACTAAATCTGTTGATAATATTACGTGTGAGACGGAAATGGTAATGGTGCTCTAGAAAAAGTACATTGACATGATATATATATATTAAAGCTTTGTATAATGTAAATCTATAGCAATAAAGGATATCATTTAAAGAATTCTATATGTTCTTGTCATTTTCACCTTTCTTTTCCTCTCCTCCTTATTTCCTTAGCTATAAGATACATTCCAGCTCTTCACAAGGCCGCCAGCAATTTGAAAATATTTCGGGCACTTTGGAAATCCAGATGGTAAAATGTCCAAGTTTTTCGGGGAATAGTTCGTTATTTTCAACGCTAGATGGCGGTTATTTATGGACCTCAAACCCTCTGGCGCTAAAATGTCCAAGTTTGTCGAGGAGTAGTTCGTACCGTCCTCGCTAGATGGATTTCTCAACAAACTTAGGAGTTTTAACACCAGGGGGTTTGAGCTCTAGAAATATGGGCCATCTATCGCTGAAAACAGCGAACTATTCCACGACAAACTTGGGCGTTTTAGCACCAGGGGGTTTGAGGTCCATAAATGAGCGCCATCTAGCGTTGAAAATCGCGAACTATGCCATGCAAATGGGCTGCTCTCTCGACTCTCAGGAGGCAGTCCGAAATCACTTCGGGTAACTCCTTACTAGTTTACTTCCTGATTATATTTTAACTATTGAAAAAGAAGGAATGTTTTTTATTATCCCTATGTACAAGCGTACATATAGATATTATTAATGCGATTGAGTGTATCATTCGTTTGGGCACCGGCCTGCCGTCTGATAATACTGAATGCCTTTTTCAATCCCTCCCATAGTCAACTCACCTGTTTTACGAATGCATTACAGCTGCCTGCCCATATACTAATTCAGTGAGTAGTTTTTCAACTGACCTCCATCCATAAAAAGAGGACGTTAAAATCACCTCCGAATTTTCAGGTCGGCATGACAGTCAGATTGGGCCACAAAAGTCCATAAGGTAAAAGGTCTACTCGTATACCTCGTCTGTGATGCTAGATTAAAAATTTTGTTCCGCGTTGCCGAGCACAATTATGAAGAGGAACAAAAAACGACAAATTACAATAGCAGTTTCCTACTCGATAGGAATTTCTCAATTTTATGATCCATTTATTAAAAATATGCACTAATTCACATTGAGTGGTGTATGTGTGTATGATCGTGTATTTCATTACTTTCAATTAGAGTAGAGTATGACACAATTATTAATATTGTCCTCTATCTACGCGTTCAGACACCTCTATATAGCATAGTAATTCTCAAAATATACAATATTCTCGTGTTCATCGTTTACAAAAGACTAAATTCATTTTTCTCTAGACGCCTCGGTAAATTTTGAATTTCTAACTAGAATCTTGATCATCTCTCTCCCTCTCCCTTTTTCTTCGTCACACGATTCACGTTTTCCACAAAACATCTTTTCACTTTTTTTTTTTTTTATTTTTTGGTCAGGTTCGCAAGGTATATTCTTGTTTGCCGAAGATCGTCGCGTTTCCATCTCGCACGTGTACATATACACATAAATAGAGAGCGAGTATAGCTATGAAAATCGCAAAGATTTACAATTTTTTAATTAATTTCGAACGATGGAAACCGGTATTATGCCAGCAACGTTATACCGAAATCGATATAAATACAGGTATTGCCCCGGTATTTCTACTACAAATTAATGTTTCTTTCCCAATAATTAAGAACAGTAACAATGTATTCATCAACTTACAAATTCACATTTTTATCAGATCTATGGTACCATAATATCGTTAAAAATATCACGAGGACGAAAAGATTTATTTTTAAAAACTTAAACTTACTTTAAAGCCATTCCGAACAACGAATATAATAAACGAAATACACAAACAAAAATTTTCACGTAGTTTCCTTCAACAGGATAAAGCACATTCGTAATGTCTAAAGTATGGGTAGAATTATCGTGATTGCGTCTTTTATTGTCCAATTTCTGCAACATTTTCTCTCCATCGTTTGTTTCAACTTCATCTTAACACATTTTGTTTTTATATTACCAAGTACAATTTGTTGTTGATTTAAAACTATATTATCACGTTAAGAAACGTACATGCGAAGAGAATATTTGTTGAATAGATTAAAATGAGGGCTAAAACATTGTTATTAATTATTTTTCTTCGATACTACTGCGTTTTCGGTATGACTGCCAGTATAATACCAGCAAAGAAAGTAATACTCATGTTGTGTCTCTATTTAAAAATATCGTGAAAATTCTAATCAAATAGGAAAACGGAAAAAAATGATTGGTAAATATAGTTTGTTTCTGCATAAGTCCCTGCTCGAAATTTAAAGTCGTGGATACCGTTGTGGTCGTTGATGGTTTTTAACCCAAGAAAGGAAGTTCTCAAAGAACTTAGAAATTATCTAATTTATTCTGTACTTGTTATGCGTCGTTTTCAAATTTTGAAGTTAGATTAATATACAGGGTGTCCGGCTACCTTTGGGAAAAATTTTAATGGGGGATTATAGAGGCCAAAATAAGACTAAAATCAAGAATAATTTGTTGATGGAGGCTTCCTTAAAAAGTTATTAACGTTTAAAGTTCCGCCCGTACTGAATTCTTTTCTTGAAAGTGGGTAAGATTTCGAGGGTATGTCTATTGATCAAAAATGCTTGTAATTGACCCTCGTAATTAAATATAATTTTTTTAGCATGATTTGAAATTTTTTAATTTCGTCTAAAAATTTTAGTACCTACTCGAATTTTTTTCTTGAAAGTGGGTAGGATTTCGAGGGTATGTCTATTCACCAAAAATGATTGTAATTGACTCTTGCAATCGAAAATAATTTTTCCAGAACAATTAGAAATTTTTTTTTTTTTCGTCGAAAAATTTAGGCACCTGTCGATTTTTCTTAAAAATTCGTTTTACATTTTTAGTAATTTCGTTCGTCTTATAGAAAAGTTGTCTAATACTTTTTTGTAGGTACCCATGAACCCTATTTCAGAAAAAAGTTTCATTGAAATATATTCACTATTGCAGGAGTTGTGGCTATTTGAAAATTGGACCATTTTTATGTGGTTTTTCTCATTTTACGGGGTCAAGGAATAACTTTTTGATTATTGTTAGAATTCCTACATATTCTTCACTAAAATACGCGTTATTTGCCTTTTTAAATATTGAAATCCTTCAATCCGTTCAGAAGTTATGACGTTTTAAAGATTCGCACGAAATTTTGAAGTGACATTTCTGGCTTGAAATTATATTTTCGGTAAGGAATTTTTTTCTCGAAAATAGTTAGGAATTCGTAGGTATGTCTACTCACAAAAAGTGATTGTAATTGACTCCTCCAATCAAAAATAATTTTTTTAGAACGATTTGAAACTTTTCCATTTCGTCGAAAAATTTAGGCACCTACTCGAATTTTTTTCTCGAAACTGAGTAGGATTCGGGGATATGTGTATTGACCAAAAATGCTTGTAATTGACCTCTGCAACGGAAAATATTTTTTCCAGAACGATTTGAAATTTTTGAATTTCACCGAAAAATTTCAACACTTACTCGAATTTTTTTCTCGAAAATGCGTAAGATTTCGGGGATATGTCTATTCACCAAAAATGATTGTAATTAACCCCTGTAACTAGAAATAATTTTTTTAGCACGATTTGAAATTTTTTAATTTCGTCGAAATATTTGTCCACCTTCCGAAATTTTTTTCTCGAGAGTTCGTAGGATTTCGTGGGAGTGTCTATTGACCAAAAATGATTGTAATGGACTCCCGCAACTGAAAATAATTTTTCCAAAGCGATTTGAAATTTTTGAATTTAATTGTTAATAACTTTTTAACGAAGCCTCCATTAATAAATTGGTATTCTTAATTTTCGTCTTATTTTGGCCTCTGGAATCCCCCATTAAATTTTTCCCAGGCGTGGCCGAACACCCTGTATGTAGAAACTATTGGGTAATAGATTCGGATATAAAAATTTTATTGGTATTCTATTAAACTTGCCACAACGAAACCATGACTTTTCCGCGACGATTACAATTATTCGCGGTACAATATTATAGTATAATCGAACAGAATCTTACACAATCTTCGTTTGTACGAGTGCATGTATTTTACACGGTGATCACGATTACGAGGTAATTCTCGATCGATGATTAAAAACGATACGATGTCCGGTACAATCATTTTAATAGTAAAATATAGATAATAAAAATATACAGTAACATAGAATATAATAGAACGTAATATATTAGATATCTCTGCATCAAAAAGGTACTCTCGATTGTGTGTGTATGGCACACCATACTAATACCAAAGGTACACAAAAAGCTCGTAACCGAATTCTCGAATTCGCGATCACAGAATTCAATATTTCGGTAAGATAAGTGCGCCTAATTTCGAGACACTTTAAATTTTATTCGATTTAATACGGTTAATCAGCAGTTTGGTAAACGGTATTATGTGTATCATATTTTTGAAATATACATTTTCGATATTTCTTGATAACGTTAAGAACAATAGGCAAGAATTTTGCGTTGAAGCGACGATTGTTAAAAAATGTGTCGACAATCGGGAGGTTTACCTTACTGGTTTTCGCCTTAGATCGTAATAGGAAATTAAATATACGAGTACGATAAATCGAAATGGGAATTAATTTAGATCCCACGGTTTTACGTTAACATAGTCGAATTACAATTGTTAAATTATTTGGTAACGCAAGATGGAAGGGCGTGTTATTACATCAATGGTACCTGAGCCTTTAAATATTAGTGTTAAAATCATATCAACGTGGATATCCTACGATCCTACGTCTGTAAATACGTCGTTAAAGGAAACAAAAAAATACGCGCTTATTTAACGACGTATTTGTACGTCAGTGAACAACTTATCATTAGACTTCTTCATTTTTATGCCTATCCTAATAAAAGATAGTTTTAAAATATTGATTAGAAAAGAAACATTACCTAATTTAGGCAAATCCTTCAACTAGACATATCTTTACACAAATTCGAGAACTGGTTCCCTAGCGATAGTTTAAAAAAACATGCGAAGTAGAAATGAAATCTTGTATATCGAAGACAGCGAGTATAATATATCGTAATAACGAATCATGGAATGTGACGACGAAGTTAATTCTTCGTGATAAATTCGATTACTGGCAAAGGTTGAATATCGTATAACAGAATATGTACAATTATTTATAAGTATCGTTTGACAGTTAAGATTAACGTCTGGATATTTTACGTTTAGACAATTTTTTTTCGTAATTTTTGGTACTTTGTCCTTTATTCTCTGACGTTTATCCGATAAGCGGTTTAAGAATTAAATTAACTAAACTTTAGCATTTTCTAGAGTACTCTAGAAAATAATTGCCCGCAAATGAGTATTTATTCACTAAAAATACCATAATGTATGGGAACTTGACGCGTACGAAAAAGTTGCATCTTCGATATACAATGAGTTGCAATTATTCTCGATTGAAATTGCAAAGAAACTGGAAAGTACGGAAAATATACAGTCACAAAATGTCAGAATTTTGTTCAAATTACCAAGTCACCGAGCAAATTGTAATTCAAAATGCAAGATTGTTGACGAACTGGAGTCGTGTTAAAACTTTTAAAAGTTTAAGAAAATGCTGTGAAATATAAAATGAAAACATGACTCGAAACGTTAGACTTTTCACGCCAAACGGCGATACTAGAAACGTAGAATAATTTAAATAAACACCGAGTCAAACTTTAAATTTAGAATAGCGTTGGTAATTGAAACAAAAACGACATCCGTACAGTAATCACGTTACGATAAACGTCTAAGATCGGGAGATCTTTGGTCGCGAGAAGAGAATTCAATTATAATCGAACAACTAATCCTACGATTTTGTTAGTCTCGTAAGCTAAAATAGCGAGTATTAACATATTTGTTAACACGCAATTCTTTTATCGATACTCGAGGTATCTATCTAACGTAAAGTATCGACATTTTATTAGTAAAATATTATATTAAAACGTTCCGCCAGGAAGTACGCAAACATACGATAAAACAAACGCCTCACATCGATCGAAGAAAATGGCGACGTTACGCAAATTCACGCATAACAATAGGCTCGAACGATAAGGTGACATTCTTCTTTTTCATTCTTTCACGTTCGAATTATTATTATAGTAATGGAATTACGACAGGGCGGCGACCCTCTCGAGAACAGAGTGAGAAAGTGAGTCTCGCAAATTATTATTCAAGTTCACGCAATAATAGTTATCCAAGCCTGAAGAAAATCTTTCGTTACGCGAAACAAATGCTCGAAATTTCCATTGTAAAATCGCCTACACGAGATTATTTATTTCAATTCGAAACCTCCGTTAGAATCCATCGAATACGTAGCGTGGTACTCTTTACATTTTATTCGATTCCAATATTGCAGAGAAGAAAGTAGCCGTTGCTAAAAAACGCAAGCTGATAATTATTCCGTGAGTCGTAATTCTTTATTTGTTGTTTGGTTATCGGTACACGTAATATCTATCGATTAAAAAATAGTTCTCTCCTAATCTCTCGCGCGCTAGTATCCGTAATTCTTTAAGAATATATTCGATAGAAAAAGGAAAAAAAAAATATGGCGACGCTTTGGTTCCAATGACGCGGTTACGAGTCCCGATGGCGCCAGCGAATCACAATTTCTCTACGCGGATAAACTTACGCGTACAACGCTGAAGTATTTCAAGTAAAACTATTTATCGTTACGCAAGTGAAATATAAATATAGAAAATATGTAAAGGGTACGATCGTGTCGCGGTCAACGTTATCATTGTTTTAAAGGAAACGAAGAACGAATTTCCCAGCGTCCACTGTTTGTTAATAGTAGCGTAGAAAAAATGGAAAAACGTTCTAGGAACTCGTCGCGTAGACGGTTTTAAGAATTCACGAATTTCGATCGGTCCTCGAATAACCGAGGATCTACGATTTTACGTACGAGTCTATCTACGATTTTTTTTAAATTCTTCGCCCGATTGGTTCACCGCCGATCGCGAATAAAAATATAACTGAACACTTTTAGCGCGAAACGAACATCATCGACCGGCGTTAAAGAATTTTCATTTATTTCTCGTAAATGCGCGTGGACGTCATATACACTTTAACCTCGTAGCGAGTTATCTGAACTTTCTCGGTCAACGATATCGAAGGAAAGAACTTTCTCGAAGCTTTGTCGGACATCTTGAATGGCGCGTTCTCGCATTGACTACTCATCGGAAAGGGTGCACTAAACGTTACTAAAAATAGCTTATATAAAACATCTGCCTGAGAGCGATAGATCTTTTCTACTTTAATATAATCGGCATTTACAGCTTTTCCCATCGCTTATTATTAAAAATACTATATCGACGTGGACCTTACGACAACTCGTTCAACGACCTCATTGAATATAATTTCACCGTGAAATTAGTCTCGTTTGTACTGCTCTAAATGTACTATGCTTTCACTTTTTTCTATTCTTTTTTCTCTTTTTTTTCTTCTTTTCTTTTTTTTTTTTTTTTGAAGGGGGGGGGGGAAGACTTTTGTCTCAACGATCGACGATTTTACGTTCTTACGCTTCCCTTAGTTTAGGTACTCGTGACAGTTCATTTAGGAAAAATAATTCGCGCTCCTTGCATTGGTTCGAAGACTTTCTCGTCGCTAACATTGGCGTTAAAGTAACAAACAAAGAAATCGGTAGAATTCGTCCGAAACATGTTAGCCGATCGTTGCAGCATTTCCTTGCTGGTCGAATGAAAATAATTTTATTTCAATTTTATTCGAAACGACAGAAACAACAAAAGTCTCGACACCATTCTTGACAAAGATATTTTCCTTCCAACTGTGTTTCTCGAGCACCAAATATACATTGGCGCAGGACAATAATGGGATTTGTACTCTGCAATGTCCGATATTTGTTATTTCATCGTAACTGCGATATTGAGGCGGGGGTGATAGCTGTCTCGAATATTCATAGAATGAAAGAAAAGTCGTATGTAACTTGAGACCTGCTTCGACGCGAGCGCTATTGCAAAACAGAATAAAAAAGTGCAATGCAACGGAATGCTCGTTACGCAATATAAATATATTCTTTTACTACAGCGGCGAGGAGATACTGTATTTACAAATTGGCACTTTCTTCGGTTTCGAATATTACATAGTTTGTTGGTAAATGCGATTGATTCCGATGCGTGGTCAACCGAGAGAATTTTCGAGTTGCGAACACGACAAATGAGGAAACTTATGCTCATTTGCATTGTCTGTCCTTAAGGTTTAGGCTAGTTTGAAACAGTATCGCTCGGTACTGCAAGGTGTTGCACGATTTAGGATCACCAGCAATCTACGTACATTCGAACAAAGTCGTTTACACGCTAAATCTTCGTTTTTAATTCGTCGATTGCCACCAAAGAAGAAATATCAAAATTAATCCAAAAAAAAAAAAAAAAAAAAAACTGTTTGAAACTATATATTTAAGTTATACTCGAGTTACTTACTCGCACACTTTTTAATGCAAGTGGCTCTCTATAAACTATGAATAATAATAGGCTACGTATCAACATTGTGCAAGTTAAAAACGTGCAAATCTATTATCGGGACATATCGTCGAGAACACCTTAAACAACCTTAATTTCCCCTATGACAGTGCAACACGCCAAACTATTTCAAACTGCGTTCGATCGTTTCGATGCACAGATTCGATAGTTTACGTTACGTTAGGAAATCTTGTAATCGTGTCTCTTTATCGAGTACTGCGCGTCGATCGATCGAACGATTATAAACACTTGCAGCAAACACGAGCAGAACTCAAAGTTTATATCCCATAGAATAGGGACGGTTCGATTCTTGAAACGATTTTCTAGGATTCGTTTTTATATTTTGAAATTTTACTAGACGTGAGATTGAAAGGTGATCGTTTGCTATGAATTTTGCAAGAATCACTCAAAAAATCAACAATGAATTACCAGGCTTTCGCTGGACCCAAACATTAAATGGACTCTCAATCTCAACTGAATTATTTTACTTAATGTTCATTTTTACCAAATTAACTTTCCTTTAAAATATTAAAAAAATAATGAATTAATAGAGCATTACATAAATTTTCGCATTTTTTCGTACACACATCAGCAGTGTATTCTACAAGTAAAACTAAGACTAAATTGTTACATAACAAAAAAATCCATAAATGCTTTGTTAAGAAGTTGTAACAAAAATATGAACTGTGAAACTCGGTTGAGATTCAGGACATCAAAATGAGAAAAAAAATGTATAATAAAATAAAATCATTACAGTGGTCCCAATAATCCACTTAAGAAAATTACACAGTTACAAATGGCGCGTATAATACACAAAGAAATATTTATTTTTCGACGAATGTACCAAGTTCGAGTAACCCAAGGGATACCTTATCAAAATGGCGCGTATAATACAGAAAGAAATATCTATTTTCGACGAATGTACCAAGTTCGAATAACCCAAGGGGCACCTTATTAAAATGGCACGTATAATACAGAAAGAAATATCTATTTTCGACGAATGTACCAAGTTCGAGTAACCCAAGGGGTACCAGACATTTTTTAACGAATCGTTTCCTAGTTACTTCGTTTCAGAATCGAACGTTCCCGTTGAGGAACGATGCAAATGAGCATCGGGGGTCGTTCCTTGGTCGCGTCTCGTTCTAAGCAAGGCATAAACCTCAGTTGCTATTATACACACGTAACTATGAGTATGTACAACGACTACGGATAGTTGACTTCCACGTCGTCTACTCCGCACGAACATCTACTCTCTCTCTTCTCCCATTTTTTGTTAAGTTTACTTACGTTATGTTGAACACAATGATCGAATGTTTTCAATCACAATAGATTTACGCGAACGTAACGGCAAACATTCGCCTTAGTAACTCGATTCCCGGGTTGAATCGCGCTAGCCACGAGCCACCCTTAACACGTCGACTGCCCAGCGATCATCGAACGAAACGATTTCAGTTCACGTTCCTAACGCTCGTTATTTTCTAACCGTAGATGGCGGCCGATGGACGAATCGTCGCTTGCAATTTGGCTCTCGGAGCGATAATCGACGCGTTAATTTCCCTTCCAATCGCGATTTCAAGTTCGATTAGACACCCAGAGGTTACGATCCCGTCGTTCTTAATCGACTAATATTGGAATCTAGAGCGTCCAGCGGAGTTCAACGTCGCTGGATCCTCGACGAGAATCGTCGACGCCTCCGGGAAGCCTCCTTCGAGGATCGAATAATCGTACGATAACGAAGATTGACTTGGCAATGTGCGTTTTACGTGACCGCGTGGTACGAGCAATCGGCGGAGCCACGACCGGTTGTGTTCAGCGTCGCTTCGTCTACGTTTGAGGTAGAGTAATTCGGGAAAGAGAAAAAAGTTGTAGTGTCACCGATGGATTTATAGAATAGCAGAGAAAACCTTTGGTAGTGTAGAGTTTTTTTTTTTTTCTTTTGCTCCTTTCTTTCAGCTGTTCCGATCGCCTGGCCGTTCTGTCCGTTGCTCCGTTCGACATTACTTCGCCCCTGGTATTTTCCCTAACACCTGTAAATCACGATAATGTTGTGTCAAATATACGAAGTAATTCGAAAATGGCATTTTGATCGGTTCTCGATGTCGCTAGGATGTTTCGTTTGGCAGGAAACATTGCAGCTACATCGGAGAATCACTTTGCATATTGTTAATCTTTAAGTGGACTCTCAATCTCGACTGAATTACTTCATTTAATGTCGATTTTTACCAAATTGGTAAATCAACTTTGTTTTAAAGTATTTAAATAATAGTGAATTGATGGAGGATTACATAAATTTTCAAATAATTACATTGACGTTAAGTTGTTTTGAGATATTTCTACGAGTTCTTCAAGTAGTCGTATTATAGATCGTCTGTGCCAAACGTTTCTTTCAAACTATTGGATGTTTGACGCCGTTTGGCCAAGCTATTTCTTCCTTCGAATCTCAAATTCTATCTAATAGTTAAGTGCTAGTTTCCAGATAGTTTTACCATGTACGATTGAATTGAATAATCCACTTAAGGGTTGAAGCTGAAGAAGAGTCGTGGCAAGTCTACGATCGCGAGCGGTGCAAAATCTCTACGTTTGTAACGTGTAATTTACAAGCTCTTTTTATAAAAAAATAAACTTATGAACTTGATTTGAATTAATTGTCAGGCAATGATCTTCAAGATCTTCATCCATATATAAGCGACAGGACTTTTAGCTATCAAGATAAAGGAAATTAATTAATTATCGAATTTAGGTGTTAAATGAGGATACAAAAGTAGATTGCAAGACAAATTTAAGGCAGGTCTTACACAACGCGTTAATGTTGAAGTAGTTTGTAAATTTTCTGTATGAAGTTAAATTACTAATGCACATTTGGAGCAAAATTATTGAATATTTTTGTATAGATTTTTAAAATGCACGCTTTAAGAAAAGATATTCGACCTAATAGAGAAAGATATAAACTTCAAAATGCAACTTTCTATACATACAGGGTATTCGGCCACCCCTGGGAAAAATTTTAATGTGAGATTTTAGAGGCCAAAATAAGATGAAAATCAAGAATATCAATTTGTTGATCGAGGCTTCGTTAAGTAGTTACTAACGTTTAAAGTTCCGCCAGTACTGAATTTTTTTCTCGAAAATGCGCAGGATTTTTGGGGTATGTTTATTTACCAAAAATGATTACAATTGACTCCTGCAACTGAAAATAATTTTTCCAGAACGATTTGAAATTTCTTTTTTTCGTCGAAATATTTAGGCACCTACTCGAATTTTTTTCTGGAAACTGAGTGAGATTCTGGGGGTGTGTCTGTTCACTAAAAATGCTTGTAATTGACCTCCACAACCAAAAATAATTTTTCCAGAACGATTTGAAATTTTTTATTTTCGTCGAAAAATTTCAGCAGCTACCCCCTTGTCGATTTTTCTTAAAAATTCGTTTTCGATTTTTAATAATTTTGTGTGACGCCCTACAGAAAAGTTGTTTAATACTTTTTTATAGGTACCCATGAGTACTATTTTAGAAAAAAGTTTCATTGAAATATATTCGCTATTGTAAGAGTTATGGCTGTTTGAAAATTGGACCATTTTTGTGGGGTTTTTCTCATTTTGCGGGGTCAAGAAGCAACTTTTCGAATATTTTTGCAATTCCTACATATTCTCTACCAAAATACGCGTAGTTTGCTTTTTTAAACATTAAAATCGTCCAATCCGTTCAGAAGTTATGACGTTTTAAAGATTCGCATGAAAATTCAGATAGACTTTTCTGGCCAGAAATTAGATTTTCGGTGAGGAATTTTTTTCTCAAAAGTGCGTAGGAATTCGGGGGTATGTCTAATGACCAAAAATCATTGTAATTGACCCTTGCAACTGAAAATAATTTTTTTAGAACGATTTGAAATTTTTTAATTTCACCGAAAAATTTAGGTACCTACTCGAATTTTTTTCTCGAAACTGAGTAGGATTTCGGGGGTATGTCTGTTCACTAAATCTGCTTGTAATTGACCTCTGCAACCAAAAATAATTTTTCCAGAATGATTTAACAATTTTTTAACTTAATTTTTTAATGATAATTGATATTTTTAATTTTCGTCTTATTTTGGCCTCTAGAATTCCCCGTTTAAATTTTTCCCAGGGGTGGTCGAACATCCTGTATAATGCAAAAATTGGAAGTACGTTATCTCCTAAAAGAAAAAATGAAAGACTGGTCATTTGACCTTGGTAGGAATGGGTATACGCGATGTGTTGGTAGATTTAGTATTAGATAATAATTCTCCAGTACGAAAATCCACGATGGTGAATTAGTTATGTACAGTTTCTAGAGGGCCCAAGGGCCTTTCGAACCTACTTTTGAAATATCTACACCGGTCAGTGCTTGTACAGCTGGAGGTACTTGCCCCACAAGGCGGGTAATGTCCCCGCTGATCGTGTCGTTTCCACCGAGAATTACGATCTCCTCCGTTCTGGCCAACGGTGCTGCAACCTCCGCAGCGATCTGAAAGAGGAACGTCGACGTTAGAGCGTTTGTACGGTTGTCGAAGCGCGAAAATCGATGCCCACCTTTGGCAGTGCGTTCAAAGCGATCTGCAGAATGGCCGCCTCGCCGTATTTCTTGTACACAACGGCTTTCATCCGCATACGCTCCGCTTCCGATATACCTATCGACTCCAGAGTCTGAGCCTCCGCTTCTCCGATCAATCGAATTTTCTCGGCCTCGGCAGCAGCCGCGTTTATCGTTTGCGTCCTAAAAACGATGCAAAACCCGGTAAAAGCTTACGCTAGAAATAGCGAAGCCGGACGATTGATTTCCTCTCGTCGGTCATTAATTCTGCCCGACATTTTCCTGACTGATTAACGGCCTTGGAATCGTTCCGTATGTTACGATTCGATGATCTTTGATGGTATTCTCATCGAATAGGGATGTAAGCCTCTCAAAAGCCTAACTGATCGACCACATTTAACAATTTTAGCGATATTTTTACGGGGGTCTTCTACTGTAAATCGCCAAAAAAATCGATTTTTTTATTTTTTTGCATTTAAAATTAACAAAGTTATACGTATTGCTCGTGCTACATGTGTTTGAACGGTCTGACTTTTTCGATCTTTTTCGTTTTTTTCATTTAGACAAACAGAACGGCTGGGATCATGGAAGCCATTAGGACTCGAATCTGTATTGCCACTAATTTTGACTATTTCTCGTTGTAAAAATTTGTAAATATTACTGAGCGAGTAATAAATGCATGAGCAAAACACTGATGCAAGAAGTTGCATAATTTCTTTATAAGTATCATAATAAGTCATATATAATCGTTTTACTGTAGAAGACCTTAAGAAACGTCCAAAAAAAAACTAAACCAAAAACTGACTTAATTTTAAACGGAACGAAACGTCGACAGAATAAATGAGCTTTTTCAGCTTTGTAACGCTGAATTACATTTTTCCTTCGGCCACTCTGCCAATTTTATAGTGTTCGGCCTCGGCCGGCAGCCGCACGGTGCTCTGGAGCTCGTGTTCCTTTCGACGGACTTCCTGTTCCTCCACTTCGATCTGTTTGCGCCTCTCCACGACTTCTATCTGAATCTCCTCGTTTCGTATCCGTTGCCTTATCTTGGCTGCTTGGAGTTCGTAGGCCAGCTGAGCCTCGGCTTTCTGTGGAAAGTTCGAAAGATCAACGTTAACCGCGGCGGATCGCAGCAGAGAAGTGGCTACGTGGAGCTTAAAATTATCTTTGAACGTCGACGTACCGCGGTGTTGACTTCCTGATCGAAGTGTGCTTTTTGTAGCTGGAAGAGTCTCGCGTTGTCTTTGATCTTCGTGTCGGTGTTGTACTTTATGTCCATCGCCGCTTTCTCGCATTCTGCTTCCTGTTCGAAGGGAGGAAGATGTTAATTGTGGCTGGGAAGCAATCGAGTCGAATAAAAATCAATTGTCCAAACATTACTGTTATAGCTAGACTGCGGATGTATTTAATATGCAAAAATATAAGAAATACTTAAAATAAGATACGAATTGTTATATCTAGGGGTTGAGATAGCCCTCTGCAAAGCTCCCATATCATTAATTCTATTAATAAAAATGTGAATTTCCATAAAGATCCGCAGTCTAGTTATAGCATTAAATTTTTGATTGCTTTTGAAGAATAATAAACGAAAAATAACGATAGTTTTACGGAATAATTATTGAATGAAAAGTACGAACGAATGTACTAGTATTGCTATTGAATTTTTGTACCAAATGTCCTCGATCATCTTGAAACGAGACAGTCTGAATTAAGACTCCTAACTACTTAGAAGACCAGCTCATTTGCGGAAGACTGATACTTAGTTGCCAAGTTTCTTATTGTTGTCCTACTTTCCACAATAGTAATTCAACAGACTATTACTACATTATACTGACTAACAGACGTTACATTTCACGTTTAAGGAGAGCCAATTCCGTCTGCCAGTTCCCCGCTCAGCGGGCAGCCATATTTCTAATTCGCCACACAACGGGAAATAAATGGATCATACGGTTCATTACAAAAGAATTTTTTATGCAAGCGTAAATATGATAATACTACGTGCAATTAATGCTTATGACTGGCGGAGTTATTGACTAAGAATGGAAATATTAAGCAATCAATGCTGATTTGCTGTGAAACTCTTAAATGGAAAAGAAAAGATACTACGCAAGGCGCGTTGAGTATAATAGCCTTCCATTTTTATTCCGAGCAAATCTTTCTAATTGAGAGACACAAAACGTGTGCTTGCAAATACCATACCAATATATTAGTTTATTGAAAGTAAAATAAGATTGCAGTATTGAGATTTGAATCTGAAATATAGGTGGATAAATCTTTCTATTTTTTATGAATCACAATAAGAGAAATTTTAAAGATTGAAATATATATTCTTGATGTAGATTGAAAAATAATTAGACTTAAATAGAAAGCATCGTAATTATCAAACAGTAAAAAAAAATATTGCAGCATTGAGATTTGCATCTAGGACAATGGTGAATAGATCTTTGTATTTTTCATAAATCACAATAAGAGAAATTTTAGAGATTGAAATATATATTCCTGATATATACTCACGTTGGAAAATAATCGAAATTAAATAGAAAGCATCGTAATTATCAAAAAGTAAGAAAAATATTGCAGCATTGAGATTTGGATCTAGGACATTGATGGATAGATCCTTTGTATTTTTTATGAATCGCAGTATGAGAAATTTTAGAGATTGAAATATATATTCCTGATATATACTCACGTTGGAAAATAATCGAAATTAAATAGAAAGCATCGTAATTATCAAAAAGTAAGAAAAATATTGCAGCATTGAGATTTGGATCTAGGACATTGGTGAATAGATCTTTGTATTTTTCATAAATCACAATAAGAGAAATTTTAGAGATTGAAATATATATTCCTGATATATACTCACGTTGGAAAATAATCGAAATTAAATAGAAAGCATCGTAATTATCAAAAAATAAAAGAAATATTGGAGCATTGAGATTTGCATCTAGGACATTGGTGGATAGATCCTTTGTATTTTTTATGAATCGCAGTATGAGAAATTTAAAAGATTGAAATATATATGCACGTTGAAAAATGATCAGAATTAAATTGAAAGCACGGTAATTACCAATAATTTTCCAGGATCATGCGTTTGATATGAAAGGAAAAATAAATGAAAATTTCGTAACTGAAATTGTGTTGCGTTAACCTCGAGGTTGAGTTAATTACAGCCATGCGGTGGATTGTCTGGTTACAGCAATAAACTAGAACGAAGGGTAGGGAGTTCTCGTGCCATTCGCTGGGTATTCGTGCGTGAACGTACCCGAATGCCAGCGTCGCGGTTCGCCTCGGCGACGCCGATGTCGGCGTCCCGTTTAACTGCGGCGGTCTGAGCCTTGCCAAGCGACGCCAAGTATTGAACTTCGTCGTAGATATCCTTTATCGTGAAAGACAGGATCTCGATGCCCATGCGACCGACGTCCGGGGCAGCGACCTCCCTTACGAGCGTGGCGAACTGATCTCGATCCTTGTAAATCTCCTCCACCGAGAGCGTGCCTTTAAATTTAGGAATCCTCCGTTAAACAGAGCGTTTTCGATACAGTAACGCACGTTGGAATTTCAACTGGGTTTCCTTAATCGCGAAATTAATTTCAGACTCCCACGACGGCATTTATTTTAACGATGACTTTCGATGAGAATAAAATTGTACATAATTCGTAACGAATATTTAATTTTTGTTGATCTAATAGTAAAATAGGGATAACAAAAATTTAACATATTAGATATCTCTGCATCAAAAAGGTACGCTCGATTGTATGTGTATGGCACTCCATACTGGTACCAAAGGTAAACACAAAATTTGTAACCGAATTCTCGAATTCGCGATCACAGAATTCAATATTTCGGTAAGGTAAGTGCGCGTAATTTCGAGACACTTTCAATTTTATTTCATTTAATACGGTTAATCAGCAGTTTGGTAAGTGACATTATGTGAATAAAAACAGTTTGGATCGGTTTAAACCACTTTTGACGGTCTACGCCGATTTGAACTAGATTCGGACTAGTTTCAATCAGTTTTACATTTTTTGATACAAACTGGAAAGAATTTGCACACACTTGATTCTAGTTTGAAACGAACAGAACCAGCTGGAATCAATTTTTCTCTGTTCGATACAATTTCAATGAATTTAATTCGATTTAAACCGGTTTGAACTAGATTCGGACTAGTTTCAATCAGTTTTACATTGTTTGATACAAATTGGAAAAAATTTGCACACACTTGATTCTAGTTTGAAACGAATAGAACCAGCTGGAATCAATTTTTCTCTGTTCGATACAATTTCAATGAATTTGATTCGATTTAAATCGGTTTGAATTAAATTCGGACTAGTTTCAATCAGTTTTACATTGTTTGATACAAATTGAAAAAAATTTGCACATACTTGATTCTAGTTTGAAACGAATAGAACCAGCTGGAATCAATTTTTCTCTGTTCGACACAATTTCAATAAATTTGATTCGATTTAAACCGGTTTAAATTAGTTTTAATTTGTTTATTCCTGTCGAATGGAACTTGAAGAGGACAAAATAGAAACGGAGATAGGTAAAATGTGAGGAAATATTCTAAAGGAATATATATATGTGTATCTCTAGACATTTAACGATAAGAAAATAAGCCATACAACGAAACATGTACATAAGAATGAATTGGGGGTTCGATTTTGGTTCATTCTACGTATTTATGAAAACAGTCTTGTTAGTAGCCAATTCATCACGAAACTTCCAAAAAAAGACTCGTGTGTGTCGTAAGTAATGTGTAACACGCGATTATCGATGTTTACATTGAGATTAGAATTACTTGATTCGCTTTTATTTATACGTTTTCGTCGTGAATATTAATCCCTCTTTGTAAATCATTACCAAAGATTCAGATAAAATAATTTCGTTTTCAAACCACCTCCACGTCGAGGTCTCTGATCTTTATTTCGACTGTACAGCCAACAAATTTGGAAAACACAACGAAGAAATACGACGTTAAAAATATATCTCAAATACAAAATACCATCTATAAGGAACCCAAAATAAAACAGCTGCTGTTTTTCGTTATTCTATCAACCGAACGTTATTCATTAAACCGTAGAAAACATCACAGCCGCGAAAAATCAAAGGTTGGTCTACAGTAGGTAAATTAAATAGACTTTAAATGCAAATTGGAAGGAGTAAGGATGCAGGTGATTGGAATATTCAATAATCAATTTTATTTTCGTGAAATTGACCTAATATTGCACGAAGATGACCCTCCAGGGTAGAGAGGATCGTCGATTTGATTTCGTGCACGCTTTTCCCGAGAAATTGTTCGCTGGCAGTGTGCAATAATTCGTCAGCCTTCATGATCTTGCATTGTGCAACCCCGGTGACGGTTAAGGGCACCCCCAAGGCTGTCTCCACGTTCTCACAGACGGGATTCAGCGTCATCACCTCCAAAGACAATCGTTGAACGTCGGTTACGAACCACCACGTGAAGGTGTAGCCTCCGACGATGGTCCTCTTCTTCATAGGTCCGCAGCATCCCCCTAAAAACAAATTTCGAAGACCAATATTAAACGTAGTTTGAAGATATCTGAATTAAACGAAAAAGATTTTTTTTTTTGGAGATTTCTCGAACTAGATTTAGATATTATTTTCCGAAGAAACGTCAACGAAAACAGTATTTTTACTCGTTATCGAACTGTATTATATCACGACCGGTTTGATTGCAGAATACGTGTGTTTCCTCGAGTTTGAAGAAACAGGCCTACAATGTTCGTTCCTTCACGAAATGGAGCATGCATGATATTCATAACACGCGATTAATAAAATTCCAATTCGAAATCCTGCGTAAGTTTCGTCTGATTATTGAAAATTCGATAAACACGAAGAACTGGAAGCAACGTAAAATCGCGTTACTGCCAGTCTCGATGGAGCCAAAGCATGTAATTAGTATTCTCGTTAGATGTTTCGAGTTTGAACGTTATGTAGAAAATTATGCACGCAGTTGCAGAATTTTTTACGGTCGAGGTTGACGAATAAAAATACACGCTAAGAAGAATATTCGTTAAAGATTTGTATTTTTGGATCATTTACGTATAATTTCCGGTTCAATGAGTTTCACAAATACTGTACGAAACATTTGTTAAGAACGATTGCTGCGTTATTTTTATATCGCGGTCCATGTTCGACGCCAGATTCGTTATCGCGAGCGTAAATCATGATACGAACATTACGATTTCGTGAACCATAAATTACCCCAAAATCCCGCCTATGTTAACCAGATAGATCATCAAACGAAGTATAATTCAGGTAATTGTTCGCGAAAATTAGTTAACATGTAAGAGAATATTTACGTAATAGAGCGCTCTGTATTATACAATAATACTAAGAACAGAAATTAGGAAATTTCTAGACAAATTGTCAGAAAGAAATCAATATTAAATATAACATTGTTTACAACGTCTCCGTTTCATTTTTCCTATTTTCGATTCCATTTTACTTTCGTCTGAGGAAAAGGTTATTTTCGATATTAAAAATCGCATCCATCGAAAGTTTGTACGAGAAATTGGATCACGATACTTTCGTCGAAAGAATTCAATCAAAGCTTTTGTAATTTGACGAGTCGTTCGGTCGTTCGATTAACGTAAGAGACGTCCAAATTTTTCCCCGAGCGTTGTTTATAATAATTTCACGCATCGTCTTGTAATTCAACGATCGTTAAAGACAATACATAACCGCTTCTGTGTTGCAACGGTAAGTAGGCCGTTCTCGTACAGCAGTGGTGCACAAAGGTCAATTCGAGACTTTCATCGAGTTTGTTAAACGAATCGGACTCTCTAATTGCTACGAAATTTTTAAAAAAGCTATGAAATATCAATTATTCCTTCAACAAAAGTGTCTTTAATCACGAATAACAGTTATAAGCAAAGTTGTATTAAATAACGAGAATCTTATTTTTTCTAAGGGAACGCAATATTTATTGTAATGGAAGTTCAATATAATTTTTTTGAAGTAGCATAAATTCAAAAATCTACTCAAATTCATACCAATTAATCTTACACGGTTTCTCATTCAGAATAAATAATATGGCCGCAATCGTAGACACTGACACTGACTTTACTTAAAAGCGACAATTTTAAGATTTCTCGGGTCAAAAAATTTCAGAGTTTCGTTCGATCGTGTATAAGAGAATTTTCCAAATTTGACTGCAAACGGTGTTGTAGTTTCTTTGAAAAAAATTCCCAAAGAGATTAACAAAAATTGTATTTTACGCTAGACGACTCTTCTTAATTGGGAATTTGGTTCGTTGAAAATATAGTTTTGTTTGGCCCAGAAGCGGAAAAGGTTGAGCACCGCTGGCGTCTAGTGACCGACACCACTCTTTACCGCAAGTCGATGACGTCAAAAACTGACTCCTCGAATACCGTGTGTACCGTCAGTCGTAAACGTGATGCGTCTCACGTAACCATCGATTTTGAAATTGATGGTATTCTTCTTTCCTTTCGAATCGAATTCTTTTTTCCCCCATGGGAAAATTGCTATTAGAAATAATTACTGCAGGGCTTGAAAATTGAACACACTATTATCTGATTTTTTTTATTTAGTTTCAGGCATATCGATTTGAAACGAATAATTTTCTTATAAATATTGGACTTGGTAATCGTGGATCAGTAAATATTTATTTTATTTAATTAGAAGCACATTCTTAAGTGCAACGAATAGAGATAGTGATAATGAATGGATTCGTCGATCGCTAGAAATTCGAGATTATATTTCAACTAATAAGTATTAGAAATTATATGTTTTGAAGTATGAATCATACATTTGAAGGTTGAGGAAAGCTTCGTGTGTTCGTTGCGTGCTCGGAATAGGTAAAAAGTTCGAAGAAGTTCGATAATGATATTCAGGAATCCCCCTGTCCGTGCATTACGGTAATCCAAATCCCGTTCACGGCATTCTTCGATACTCTATTGGCCAAATTCATTCTAAATTTCAATTATTTATTATTTAAACTTCCATGCTTTGTGCGCACGAAACATTTAATTTCGTTTTTCAAAAGTAATTTCAGCGCTGTGGCAGAAATATAAATATCAATCGGAAATAATAATTGCAATAAAGATTGATTAGAAAATGTCTTTGTGTGTTTAAAATATGCGAATATTTTATACTTTTCATAAGATTCAACGCGATGTGGAAACACACATTTTCCTCGATATCTCAAAAATTAAGAGATATAGAAAAGAAATTATTTCAGTAAAAATTATATTTAATAATGAATTTTAATATTGAATATAACCGTGAAAAGAGTTTTATAAAATATCCTTGTATTGTACGGTCTATTGTGTTCCGATGAGAAGTTGGCAAGTAGGTCTGACTCGTTATCGCATAATCTCCTTCCTGCAAATTTAGAAGGAGACCTTACAGTCGTGAAAATTACCTTTGAAACGATAGCAGGTGCAAGTTATAGTATACCTAGTATCAAAAAACCTTAATAGGTTTCTTCGGGATGGACCTTCTTTTTCGAGATATTTTTATTTAAAGTTTGGTACGTATGTAGTAAAAGAATTACTTTTTACTTTACAGAACAAGATTTGGTTAAGTTAGCAGAATGATTGGCTACGAAGCTTCTTTTCTTTTATTATTTTGAAATGCAAAAATATATTTTATTTATCATGTACATATGACATAAATATCAAAGCAAACAATTCTTACATTTTTATCATAATCGATACGAATGACTAATATAAAATTTAATCGATAATGACTAATACGAACTATTAATTTAGAAAAATATATGCGACATATAATGTTATTTTACTATTGTATGCCATATATACATAATAAATAAAATATATTTTTGCATTTAAAAATAATGAAAGAAAAATAGTAACTTGGCCAGGATTTGAACCTAATATCAAAAGCTTCGTAGCTAATCGCTGTATTGATTTACCCACATTTATAAAGTAAATTTAAGTAATTCTTTTACTATATGTGTACCAAACTTTAAATCAAAATATCTGAAAAACGAAGGCCAATCCTAAAGAAACCTATTAGGTTTTTTTGATACTAGGTATATACTATAACTTGCACCTGTTATCGTTTCAAAAGTAATTTTCACGACTGTAAAGTCTCCTAAGTTTGCAGGAAGGAGATTATGCCATGACGAGTCAGACCTACTTGCCAACTTTTCATCGGAGCACAGTAGATCGTATAATACAAGTATAAGAAGTAGATTATATTGTAACGAATCAGACCAACTTCCCATCTCTGGGCAGTAATATTACAAAATAATAAATACAAGCGATAGAGTAGCCGACACAGACTATGATTAGTTGACAAGATAGATATATAATTAACACTTTTAAGGTCGCTAACGTGAAAACGTGACTTCGCTACTTAATAGATATCACTCACTATCGTGTTACGTGACTTCATCAGTTACCGATTTTTGGCCACTATCGCTTATACATAACTTGGCCAACCGGTTATCGGCCGCTGATACGTATGTGTGATACGATTATTTCGGTAACTACGTCATTATTCTAAAGTATTTTTTAAATTTAAATTGAAACAATATTTTTTCATGCAATAATAGTCACTGTTACTATTAACTATCAAACGTTCGTAGGAGCTTTAGAAACGTCTCTGATCCGTCTTCTTCGAGACAACATAAAATGAAACGAAGGTCCTCAGTAACACTTTCCCTAAGCATCAATATTCTCTTCTTCCACTACGTCCAATAAAAAAGTGTCTCGAATAAAACTTATTCAGTAATTACTCGTAAAGAAATTGCAATAGTTATAATCCTGACAAGAATTTTTTATTCAATAGAAAAGCTTGAGATCATCTCACTTTTTTTAGGAAATTGTCAATATATTTGTCGTAATCCATTGGAAAGCTTTTATTATCGAAATTCATGTTACTTCAATAAAATTATCTTGGCCCTAATCGATACCTAAATTTAATCGATGCGAAGAATGTCATCGAAAACGCAAACGTGCGTCTGGATGGCGTTGACGTTTGGATGTAGCCTTTGAAGGTAGTCGAGTTGGTTATCGGAAAGGATGTGCGTGGGAAAAGTTAAAAGCAATCCCTGCAAAGGACTCGTTCGTTTTTGTCGAGTATTCTTGCTTGTTAGTAAAGTGTGTGTTCCAGTTATTAGTTGGAAATTTCAAACAAAATGAAAAGAGTGACAAGACAAAAACTTGGTCGTCCGAAAGGACCTGATAGAAGTAGCTCAAGAGCAATGATTGATGAAGTTGTTTCTCAGCTCTTTATCATCCTTTCTAAAAAATTAATAGGGATCTTAGGTGGAAAATTAATTACTTCAGAAGCTACGATTTTCGTCTCGAATGGACATGTACACGAAACACCGTGCTAATTGAAAGTTTGCTCTTCTCTGGAAAATTCTATGAATTCTACCAGGGTATCTGTTTGTTAGAGAAACCGTTGTAGGTAAGTTCCATTTCAACGAGGGCCGCGTCGATGGGGCACCGTGCCGGAAGAACGGTCCCGCGAAGGAGGCGGAGATGAACGTCGATGGAACGGGCACGGGGCGTAGGAAGGAAGGGGAAACGGTCGACCGTTATGCGGCGTGTTCGAAAGGTTCGTAACCTGTTCGTTCGCCAGCCGCTGCTCCAATCTCGTGGATCCAGCATGCGGACGCCAGTGCCAGGAGCAAGGTCATGGTCAGTGTTACACCGTACACAGCGCGACTCTTGCCACGATCACGAGGAATTCGTCGATCTTCCGCCCGATAGAAGAGGCGTTAGGCCAACGGTGGCCTGGTTCGACGTCTTCAATTTTCTGGGACGTCGCCCGAGGAACCAGTCGATCACTTTGGTCAGCAGAGACTTTCGTTGACGTCAAAAGACATGTTTTTTTTTTTATTATCGCTGTGTCGAGTCTCGTCTTTCGCTGCTGACCGTTTAGTGCGGAAGGGGATCTCGGAAGAGGATCTTTAGGGCTCTCATAGATCGTCCAACGGTCGCGAAGTGTCCTTTTCAAAGTGAAATTAGAGGGAAGAGAGGAAGGAAATCGGGCTGAGAAAGTTGCTTCGAAAATTCGAGATGTCCAAGCAGACCAGAATCAGGATCAGGATCAGAGTGAGAAGCGACTAGAATTCTTGGAAAATGTTGGGGATTGTTCCGTGATAGAGAGGAACGAGTCATAGCTATGTGGACAACGAAAGAAGCTGAAAGCAAACGTGACCAAGCAACGTTGAACCTGTGAATCCTCTTTCCGAAGAATGGACAGGCGGTGTAACGTCTAAGTGCATCGATTACTTAGAGGAAAAGAAGCTTCTGGAGTGCAGGTTATCTGCAATCTCTCGGAAAGTAGGTGAGCGAGTACTGCTTTCCTTTTCGTATACACTGAATCCCTATCGAACGCGAAGCACATCTGTGTCTCTGGGATGATTTACTCTTTCATGGAAATGCTTTCAATCGTTTTCATCATTTTCACTCGGTTTCCTGGCCTTTTAACAAACCGTCGCCACCTTGCTTCGTTAAAGCCAAACGCGATTATTTATTTACTGTTGTGGACGCGATTAAGTGGACAGCTAAAGGAAATCAGTGTAAACTAAATTTAAGCAAAGTAGCATAACTATTGCGCATTTAAGTTTTATGTATTAACGTATTTCACTTGCTTGCAGAACTTTTATAGAAACTTAAATAATATGAATTTATAGGAAATGCTCTTTTGAAGTAACAGTGTAATAGTCAAATTTAAAATATATAATAACGGTTTAGGAAATGTTTACCTTTTTCACTGAGGCCACCATTTTCCATATTAGGCTCATAGTCGTTGTAATATGGATTACAATGATATATCAAATTTAGTAGAACTGGACCATTTTTTGAGGGCTTAATGTTCTACAAAATATTTAAACCAATTAATAAAGATATTCATCTGAATCGAATCAGAAGGGTGTGCTTCGAATATGGTTCCACGTGGAGCACCATTTTGCAATTTATTTTTCATGTTTTTACAAGAAAATATTATCATTTTTCGCGTTGTAATAACGTTGTATTTATTACGTTGTAATAATGGACAAGTGTCCACTTATTTTTGTCCCTCGACAATCAACCAACGTTGTCGTTAAGTGTGTATACTTTATTTCAACACCAATGTAAATATTAATTTCAATTATTCGTTAAATAATCTATGTACCATAAAGGTCTATAATATTCAAAACTTAAGTGCATAATAGTTATACTACTTTGATTAAATTCATACCTATTTCCCCTAACTGTTCACTTAATTTTGTCTGCAACTGTATTTATTATATAAAAATCTATCAGTGTACAGAATATAATATTTTTACAGTTGATGTGGAAAACAGTGCTTACAGATAAAGAATACTATTTTATTTATTTATCACTAGAACGATCCAACTGCTAAAAATTTATAGTGATTTTCTTTTAAGTATCTGTCATTTTAATTTCTTTGCTATAAATAAATGTACACCATAATTGTCAGTAGTTAAGGGATAAATCTTGAAGAGAGAGCGAGAAAGCAAACATGAACAGTAAGATAGAAGAAAGTTTGAATAAAATGTTAATGAAGGAAAAAAATATTTTAAATTGATGCGTCAAGTTAAATTACAAAACGGATGGATAAAATTAAAATAGAACTTATATAACAAAAATAAACATAAACTCGATTTTTATTAGTTTGAATAATCGAAGGAGAAAGTCTTTCAAACCGGTAACACATCTGGATTAATAGCGTTCTGCTCCATTTTTGGCCTAACTCGTCCCCATATCGAATTGCTAATTATATCGAAACCGAAATGCAGTCAAATTTCCAATCAGCAGACTGACAAAACAGGCATGCTTTACACGATTATAAATAAATATTATATAAAACCTGCGGAACTTAACACGATAAACAAAATAGAAATAACAAACACACTTTTATATTCACAAAAATATCGAAGAATAGACTATAATTTTAACCAAAATTAGTGTTAATTTGTTTGATGTAACTTCCCCCGCAGACCCTACTTTGTAAACCTCTTGACCCAAATGAAAAAGAAGGCACGACTTTTTAATTTGAAATTAACAAGCTACTCTCGTAATCGACGTTTGTCAAATCGTCGTGTTTCGTCGAAGTTTTCGAACAAGAGGCGATCCGTTGTCCCGTTTCACATTTTCTGCAAAATTCTGAGCACGATCTCTGTCCACGAAGTACGCAACTTTCGACCAGCGGATACGTGAGGATCGTCGCGGGCGCACTGCCCGCGTTAATAGAGAATTACTTAACAGCTGAAAGTTTCACGTGTCATTGATATTCCTCTCGGTTACGCGCATTCCCTCCACGGGACCACGTGTCCTCTGATTTTTCTTCGACCGATTTCTAGTTCGACAGTATCGAAGGACGCTCTAACGAAACCGGGCCCACCACGAAATTAATCCTAACGAGTCGTTAACAATTCGTTTAACGATTGTGGAAACTTCAACGTCGATTCGAAGAGGTTCGACTTATCAAAGGATCATTTTAATCGAGAATCATTCAAATTGAACTGTATGACAAAGATACAGAATACACAAAGAGATAGAAGAAGTGTGTAAATTTGTGTGAATGCAACATTTTATTTACGAACAACGTACAGAAATTTTAGATCGATTCGTAAATTAACCTCCGCGCAAGTTACATTCGTAAATTTATGGATAAATTAGAATCCATTAACGAACTTTTTTAAATCCATAAAAAAGCTACGGGTAAACGCTATTGTTCCGAGAACAAAATGTGCCTAACTCTGCGGGGAATCGAGTAACGCTCGGCGCAAGTAGAAACAGTGAGCGATGAACAGACGCGTCCGACGTTTTTCAAACTTTTTATTTGAAAGCGTTCACCGTATATCTTTCTGAATATTTAAGCCTGAGTTGCTCTGACAGTGAACGCCACATTTGCTTATTTACTCTTTCTATTTCTACTTAAGTTAAATGTTGCAACTGCATCCCTCCTTTTGATCCTTGTCAAAGCATACGTGGACTTGTTCGAGAGATTTTTAAATATCTAACGCTATAAATAAGTTACAATCCCAGAGAATTACTATTATACGTGTCTGAAGTGCGGTAAAAGTGGTATACAATCGCCGGTTTGCATATTGTCAGTCATTTTTAACTTTGAATTTCTAATAATTCAATCTCATGTTTTTCATTTTCCTACATTACATATTTCAAAACAATCAATTTTAATAATAGAATGCTGCGTTTTAATTAAATATTAATTTAAAAGTTTCTAGTGAACATTTTGCAACATATATGGCTGCAGAGTTGATTGCATCGTTAAATCTCGTCAGATACATTAACAAACAATTCATCTGCAGAACTTATAAACGAAATACTCGTGTTCGTTATATTCACCCCTGTAAACCACTTGGATTTATTATAATAACTATACTGCGGATGTTTATGCATTTATGGGAAATTTTAATTCTCTAAAAACTACAGTATGCATTTAATAATCATAAAAAATATGAGAAATATTTAAGGAAGATAGGGATTATTATATTTAGGGGCTGAGACAACCTTCTATAAAGCTCCCATTTCATTAAGGGTCATTTAGTTTCATTAAAGAATTTGTATAAAAGTCCTCGGTCTAATAATAACTGTCTTTAAAGCGTAACAATGTTTACTATCGTGAGAAACTTTTACAGCCTTATGTTGTTTGTAAAACGAACGTATTTATAGTGAAAAGTATTATTAGATTGCGAGTCTATTTACGACTCTCTATTGAATGACACAACCTCATGAATGAACGTATTAATAACTCTTTTCTTTACGTAACGTTACAGGTGATTGATAGAGACAATTAATTATAGAAATACAAAATGGGGATCGAGAGCGTTTTAACGAGTGGTCTGACTTCTGCATCGAGTGGACTTTCATGGTTTTTCCCGGTTCTTGCAGCAGCGCTCGTCTACTTCCAATATGAAGTCATGGACAGCGAAGCGCCACCGATTAATATACCATCCGAAGTTCTCCTGCCATCCTACGATTTCATCGTGATAGGAGCAGGTTCTGCAGGTAAATTTATTAAATATAATATCACGATATCAAATAAAATATTCGATCGCTTTGAAAGTTCCTGGTCACCTATGATTTTTCATACTTTGAGCTACCCGGAGGAACCATTTGAGATACGTGTTTCTTTCCACTTTCAACTGTTTGCTTTCTAGTTCACATTTTTACGAAAATTCCCTTACCCAAATGTACCTGTTCCGCCAGGAAACAGGTTCCTTCCGCTTCCTGTAAAATTTCGCGTTTCACGGACGACGGGTTTTATTTATAAACCAGTTCGCACAGATCGGATACTAAACTCTACTCTTATGAATTTTGATCAAGCCTGTCGCGATATTCCAGTTCTATTTTCTCGTTTGAGAAATCTCTGCTCGGGTCAGCGTCCCCATGATTATATTTATACTGTTTAATTTTTTATTATGCCGTATTTCACACGAGTTCTTTAAACTGACAGATAACTAACGATTACTAATTTATTCATCAAATAAAAGAAGATAAAATAAAATTCACGTAAACGTCTAAGAATTTTTAAAAAATACCAGAGTTACTTGCGTATTCTTCTGCTTATAAACTGTTAATAAAGTTTATTTTATGTGCTTTAATCTTGTTTTCCCTAATCATATTATCTGGCAATGCCCACAGTTTGATATTGACAGAAGTGAACTGATTGCTAAACTACGTTCATTAAACTTTTTTCCCCCTTACACGATTAACAGTTTTCTTTTTCAACTAAGTATCTCCTAGCTAATTTTCAAATTTCTAGAGAAGCATTGTGCATATATTTAATCTAAGCCAGTTGCTGTGCTCCTGTAATGTATGGTGTTTTTGTTATCGACAAGTGGGTACAGATAATCTAAATGTAGATACATATCCTAATTGTACTGTGTATCTATACGCGTTACTAATAATCCTGTAGAGGATTACACAGCATTCAATAAAAAAAACCCTGTTTTCAACTTTGTATGAAGTGCGTTATTCTAATTTTAACGTGTATTTACGAAACTCGTGCGCACTTTCGCTGCAGGAGCCGTTGTAGCGAGCCGCCTCTCCGAGATCGAAAACTGGAACGTGCTTCTTCTGGAAGCTGGAGGCGACGAAACTGAAATCTCGGACGTGCCTCTGCTCGCTGGTTATTTGCAACTCAGCAAGCTCGACTGGCAATATAAAACGGAACCGGAAGGAGGCTCCTGTCTAGGTAAATATTTCGTCATAAATGTCTCTTAATTTTTCCCAAAAATCAAATCAATCGTACCACAAATAAGATAAACGACGCCTTCGCTTCGGCGCCATCTTTGAATTCACCAGGTGTATTCGATCCGAAGGCTTAATTCAAAGCTCAAAACTTCTTCCTCCCTAATTCCAAATGTCTCCTGCCTGTTCCTCAGCAATGGAACACGGTCGCTGCAACTGGCCACGCGGCAAAGTGATCGGCGGCAGCAGCGTCCTGAACTACATGCTCTACCTGCGTGGCAACAAGCGCGATTACGACATCTGGGAGCAGCAAGGCAACCCAGGATGGGGCTCCAGAGACGTTCTCTACTACTTCAAGAAGTCCGAGGACAATCAGAATCCCTACCTAACGCGTACACCGTATCACTCGACAGGCGGATACCTGACGATCCAGGAGGCGCCTTGGCACACCCCGTTAGCTGCAGCATTCGTCCAAGCTGGCCAGGAGATGGGCTACGAGAATCGCGACATAAACGGCGAGCAGCACACGGGTTTCATGATCGCCCAAGGCACGATCAGACGTGGGAGTCGATGCTCTACGGCGAAGGCCTTCCTACGACCGGCCAGGCTTCGCAAAAATCTGCACATCGCCATGCACTCCCACGTCACCAAGATCCTCGTGGACCCCAAGTCCAAGAGAACCTACGGGGTGGAGTTCGTCAGAGACGAGAAGGTGTTTCGTATCCGCGCCAGGAAGGAGGTGATCGTATCTGGGGGCTCAGTGAACTCCCCCCAACTGTTGATGCTGTCCGGAATAGGACCCAGGGAGCACCTGGTGCAACACGGGATCCCCGTGATCCAGGACCTCCGTGTGGGTCAGAATCTCCAGGACCACGTGGGTCTGGGCGGGCTGACGTTCATGGTGAACCAACAGATCTCTATGGTGGAGAAGAGGCTGCACAGCGTCCAGGCGGTGATGCAGTACGCCATCCTGGGCGACGGTCCTCTGACCGTCCTGGGTGGCGTCGAGGGACTAGCCTTCGTCAACACAAAATACGTAAACGCTTCTGACGATTTTCCTGATATCGAGCTACACTTCATATCCGGATCGACGAACTCAGACGGTGGTAGACACATCAGGAAGGTCCACGGGCTCACCAAGCAGTTCTACGACTCCGTTTACGGGCCCATCAACGACAAAGACGTGTGGAGTGTGATACCCATGCTGCTCAGGCCTAAAAGTAAGGGAGAGATCAAGCTGCGCAGCAAGAATCCGTTCGATCATCCGTTGATCCATCCGAATTACTTCAAGGAGCCGGAGGACGTCGCCACTCTGGTCGAAGGAGTGAAGATTGGAGTTGCTCTGAGCAGAACAGCAGCGTTCAGACGCTTTGGAAGCGAGCTGAACTCGAAGAAGTTCCCTGGTTGCAAGCACATGCCGATGTACAGCGACCTTTATTGGGAATGCATGATCAGACACTATTCTGCGACGATCTATCATCCCGTAGGCACCTGCAAGATGGGCCCTTATTGGGATCCAGAGGCTGTCGTGGATCCTCAGCTTCGTGTCTACGGGGTCAGTGGCCTTCGCGTTATCGACGCTTCCATAATGCCCAATCTAGTAAGCGGGAATACTAATGCACCGGCCATTATGATCGGTGAGAAAGGTTCTGATATGATAAAGGAGTTCTGGTTGAAAAGAAGGGGTCGGGGGTGAATGGGTTTCTTTGGCGAATTCGGCGATAATTCGAAGAAGATTCAGATTTGAAGATCACACTCCTGAGAAACGGCGATTCTAGGACGACGAAAGTTAAATTCTCTTGGACTTTGAGGGATTGTGAATGTTGAAGTTGTTCATTCGAGGAAGAAACTTTGGAACACGGTTATCGTGCCAGTTCCACGATGGTACTGTGCCCACAGTCGATTGGGTACCATTTGAACGATGTAATTGCGCGTGGTTAATTGTTTCGGTGCTAAGATACTGATAAAAGCTTGTGTATAAAGGATAGATAATTGTCAAAACTAAAATAGTGTAATGAGTTTAGTTTGACTATGATTGTAACTGCAGTGAAAGGTATTATAAGATTACCATTTTTGGTATTCTTTCGTAAAGAAACATTTTTACGAAATCTACGATTGTTGTAATAAACACGTACGCAGGTCGGAATGTTACAACAAAAACAACTCGCTTATTTAATGTATTTTTAGCCTCGTTTTTCTCTGAGTACACATTTTCATTAGTGGGGCAGATAAAATAAAATAATATTCGATGTAACGTGTAAAAACGAGTGTAAAACGATATTTAATTTAATAGAGTATTAAATTTATTTAAAATAAGTATCCCTATCTTCTATTGTCTTCTTTAGATTAAAATGGAGTACAATGGCTGACATTTTGCTTCTGAGATACAAGGCTTCTTCCAGACCTACCCTTACAGGAAACTCTGATATAATCCCTTTGAATTATTCAAATGTAAGAATTTCTGCTAAAGGATATAAATGAACGTAAAGTTTATGTAATTTAATATTTAATTCATGGACGAGCAAGTTTGATTAATGGTACTCTAATGACGACAACTACCCTACTTATGATAAGCTATTAATGAGCAAAGACTTACGCCATTAAATACGTTGACCATGAAACATGTGTCATCCTAAAAAAATATATATATAATGTAATAAATTACACTTGTATAATAGAAAAAGGAGCAACAATAGGGAATCGCCATTTGCGTAAACATATCGAATACGCGTGTACCAGTTTTAATGCAGAAATTATGTGGATCGAACTCAGTTAAAGCGCTACCGGAAAGAATTTATCAAACTGTTTCTCTTTTATACAGAATAGCATATTATTCGAGTTTCGTAGGAGTTGGAAGCCTTGCGAAACGCACTGTTGAGATACTATCAGTTATATTAATTCAAAAACAACGCACCGTAACAAATATAGATTATAGACGAGTATCTAAAGTAGATATTTTGCAACATTTCGTGCAGCATATCCTTGGCAAACGGAATAATACTTAATATCGTAACGGATTTATGATTTCTCTGCTTCGCTGGACTTTCTACTAAAGACCCTGAACGATATCCTAAATAATTACTTCAGAAACGAATCAACACTCGAAGTTGAAACGTCTTAAATAGGTGAGTAGCAACGATCAATCTGTTAATCCATTAATTTTTTTTTTACACAAATCGTCCTTTTATCACGTGTCCACTATTTTGCTTTAATTTTAACGTAAACACAGCTTCGTTTCGAAAACATGACTCACGCATTCGACCGTTTCAGGAACGATGGATTTCTTTCGGGGATTCTCGGTGCTCCAGCCACCGTTGATATTCAGACCAGAAGTGACTTTTCTGCTCCTTCTAAGAATACTCATCAGCGTGCACAGGCCCGACATCGTCGACGTCGAGAACAGAGTGAAACCAATACGTCCAGTGTATATTCAGAGCAATTATGATTTTATTATAATCGGGGGTGGTGCGGCTGGTTCGGTGCTCGCCAATCGTTTGTCGGAGAATGGTACGTGGACGGTGCTCGTTTTGGAGGCTGGTCCAGACGAACCACTAGAAACCGATGTGCCCACCATGTATTCGGTTCTACAGTTATCATCGGTGGATTGGCAATTTAAAACGGAACCTACGAACGAGTACTGCCTGGCTTCGCCTAATCAAAAATGCGAGTGGCCACGAGGAAAGGTACTTGACATGAAAAAAATTGATATATTATTAACCTCTATACATGTACTATTTAATTAGAATTTATCAAACGCGTATTGTTTAATTTTGTTTGAATTTTTATTATTTTTATTAATCAGCAATGCGAGTGGCCACGAGGAAAGGTACTTGATATGAAAAAAATTGATATATTATTAACCTCTATACATGTACTATTTAATTAGAATTTATCAAACGCGTATTGTTTAATTTTGTTTGAATTTTTATTATTTTTATTAATCAACAATGCGAGTGGCCACGAGGAAAGGTACTTGACATGAAAAAAATTGATATATTATTAACCTCTATACATGTACTATTTAATTAGAATTTATCAAACGCGTATTGTTTAATTTTGTTTGAATTTTTATTATTTTTATTAATCAGCAATGCGAGTGGCCACGAGGAAAGGTTCTTGACGTGAAACAAATTGATATATTATTAACTTCTATTCATGTACTATTTAATTAGAATTTATCAAACGCGTATTGTTTAATTTTGTTTGAATTTTTATTCATCCATGCTTGCAAAATTATATTTTACCAATATTTTGGGGAACGTGTGGATTTTAATATATTAGACTTAAAAACGACTGTAGTCTCGTTCTAAATTCCTTGCATGAATATATAGATACGATAAAACACAAATATAAATAATGGTGAGAGACAATATAGGGTTCAAGCGGACAAAGTTTTGTGAATCGAACCGCGTGTTTGACGTGCATCAAGAGATTCAACGTGTCAAAATACGGCAAAAATTAAGAACGACGATAATATGTCTTTGAGACTTGTTTACTTTCCGAGATAGGTACAAGGAAAGCGTTGTTATTAAGAAGAAATTCCGAGAAATTTTCGGTTATGGAAAAACAGGCTTTAAAAAAAGCCCTGATTATGTATCGATTACCAGAAGAGGAAAAATATTTTTTCGATGCGCGCGTGTAGATAAAAATTTGGATTTTTCGAAGTAAATAGCCTTTTTTCCTCTTTTATTTTCTCGTAAAGAATTAAAATTTTTATTGTACTAAACTTCTAGTACTATTTATTTAATCTTTTCTTAAATAGTAGTTAAGAAGAAAAAATTTCAATACCAAAAAAATGTTGTTCTTCAAAATGCTATAGTTTTAAAAATTTTCCATACTTTTCGTTTAAAATAGATTCAGACCCAGTGGAAATTTTTGTACACTATGGTTAACATCGTCGGATAGGATTAATAGACTTAACTACTATACAGGGTGTTCGGCCACCCCTGGGAAAAATTTTAATGGGGGATTCTAAAGGCCAAAATAAGACGAAAATCAAGAATACCAAATTGTTGATGAAGGCTTCGTTAAACAGTTATTAACGTTTAAAGTTCCGACTGAGTAAGATTTCGGGGATATGTTTATTGACCAAAAATGCTTGTAATTGACCCCTGCAACGGAAAATATTTTTTCCAGAACGATTTGAAATTTTTTAATTTCACCGAAAAATTTCAAATCGTTCACCTACTCGAATTTTTTTCTGGAAACTGAGTGAGATTTTGGGGGTATGTCTGTCACTAAAAATGCTTATAAATGACCCCCGTAATCGAAAATAATATTTCCAGAACGATTTGAAATTTTTTATTTTCGCCGAAAAATTTAGGCACTACACCCCTGTCGATATTCCTTAAAAATTCGTTTTTGATTTTTAATAATTTCGCTTGTCGTCCTACAGAAAAGTTGTCTAATACTTTTTTATAGGTACCCATGAGCTCTACTTCAGAAAAAAGTTTCATTGAAATATATTCACTATTGTACGAGTTATGGCTGTTTGAAAATTGGACCATTTTTGTGGGGTTTTTCTCATTTTGCGGGGTCAAGAAGCAACTTTTCCAATATTTTTGCAATTCCTACATATTCTCTACCAAAATACGCGTAGTCTGCTTTTTTAAACATTAAAATCGTCCAATCCGTTCAGAAGTTATGACGTTTTAAAGATTCGCATGAAAATTTGAGCAGACATTTCTGGCCAGAAATTAGATTTTCGGTAAGGAATTTTTTTCTCGAAAATGCGTAGGATTTCGGGGGTATATGTAATGACCAAAAATGATTGTAATTAACCCCTGCAACCGAAAATAATTTTTTTAGAATGATTTGAAAAATTTTTTTTCGCCGAAAAATTTCAGCACCTACTCGATTTTTTTTCTCGAAAGTGGATAGAATTTTGGAGGTATGTGTATTCACCAAAAATGATTGTAATTGGCCCCCGCAACTGAAAATAATTTTTCCAGAACGAATTGAAATTTTTGAATTTAATTGTTAATAACTTTTTAACGAAGCCTCTATCAACAAATTGGTATTCTTGATTTTCGTCTTATTTTGACCTCTAGAATCCTCTATTAAAATTTTTCCCAGGGGTGGTCGAACACCCTGTATAATAAAAGATAATAAAAACTGGACTAAAAAAATATTTTCGTATAGTTTAAGGGTCTCCATTCAAGCCTCTAGAAGTCTCGCAGAACTTTTAACTCTTCACGAAAAAAATAGAAAAGGAATCTTTAAATTTTAACTCTGTAACACGAGAATCCCCCCCTTAAAAAAATGCAAATTAACTGAATAATTTCCACTGTAATTTCCTAGGCCCTAGGGGGGAGTACAGTGATGAATGGATTAATTTATATACGTGGAAACAAGGAGGATTACAATTACTGGGAGAGATTGGGCAATCCAGGATGGGGTTACAACGACGTGCTGCCCTATTTCAAAAAGTCCGAAGACATGAGGATCCCCGAATTGCAAAATTCCTTGTACCACCACACTGGTGGATACCTGAGCGTGGAATACTTCAAGTATCGTTCACCTATAACCGACCACTTGGTGCAAGCAGGCGTCGACTTGGGTTACAATGTTGTGGATCCGAACGGACCATCTCAAACCGGATTCGTGTATTCCCAGGCCACGGTGAGGAACGGTCTGCGTTGCAGCGCTGCAAAGGCTTTCCTTCGATCGGCTTCAAAAAGGCAAAATCTCCACGTTAGCATTTATTCCTACGTGGAGAAGATTTTGGTGCACACAGGCGAGTAACTATTACAATTTTAATCCATTAATTTTTTATCTCGTCGACTGCCACGCGAAACCTCTCAAATTGTCCACGAAAACGAAACTTTGTTTTTAGACAATTGTAAACTACCCATAATTTGGCATAGAATTTATTTTCTACTGTTTCATTCGTTGGTTCAGGAAATTTGAATATTTATCAGAGTTTCATAAAGTAAAACTTCTGGTAGAGTATATGGAAAGCGACTGCAATGTGAACTTGAACCCATTTCACCTGTTCTGCAATTTATTCTACTGTGGCGTCACCTCCTGCGCTCGCCACCAGAGGGCTGCGCTCTTGTCTCTCTCGCAAGTGCTCGACTGATTCTCGACCGACTATCCAATATCCTGGCGCCTTAGGCAGGACCTCTCCTGTCCTCTTCTACCTTCGTGCTATCTCACTTACAATTCCTCCATTTAGCAAAGCGCGCCACACTATAATTTATCTTACTTAGTCTCAGGTGGTGTTAAAGAACTGAATGTATGGTATCTACGCACCGAATAAAATGCTTCTGAAATCTAAAATCTACTTTTATTTTCTACTTTTAGAGGGAGATGTGAAGACTGCCTACGGAGTTCAATTCCTCGTAGGTGGGCAACGCCTCGAAGTGAGAGCCAATCGCGAGGTTATTCTATCCGCTGGCGCGTTGCAGTCGCCCCAATTGTTGATGCTGTCTGGAATCGGTCCTAAGGATCATCTGACAGAGATGGGGATCCCTGTAGTGCACAATTTGCCAGGCGTGGGTCAGAATCTTCAAGATCACGCGGGAGTGGCCGGTATAACTTTCGTAGTGGATCCACCGGCGAATTACAGGGGCTCGGAACCGTTCACGTTCGACGTATCGAAGACTGTTACACCGCACACGATCACGGAATTTGCCACGAATCGTACTGGACCTCTGTACTCTGTGTCGTTAACCGAATCTATGGCTTTCGTCAATACAAAGTATGTATTTGATGCAGCGAACATCGTGTGATCGCCGCTAGAGGGCTACGCTCTCGTCTTTCTCACAAGTGCTCGACCCATTCGTATATATACACTCCTCGACCAGCCTGTCCCGGCGGCTGAGGCGAAAGACCAATTCTTTCTTCATGCTATCTCGCTTACTTCTTTCTACAATTACAATAAATGACGTAAACATCAGGTGTTCAAACGTCGAAACGATTTCATATTTCAATTTACAGTTCCATGTAGAAAACCGTTATATGAAATGTATTCAAACAGATAGAGGAAAAATAGGTTCTCCATTAACCGAGCATATTCGTTGAAGATTCTTATCAACACATGGAATAAATTCTTTCAGATACGCTAACGCGTCGGCGGATTATCCTGATATACAGTTCTTAATGAGCTCTACAGCTGACCATTGGGACCGTTCTCCCATCATAAACACGCAAGTATACACGATCGTCCCGCTTCTTTTGAGGCCTCTAAGCAGAGGATACGTCAAGCTGCGTTCGCCGTATCACATCCATCCGGTCATCGTTGCCAATTACTTCAAGGAACCACACGATCTCGAAGTCCTGGTAAAATGACTCTAATTAAATACTCGTAAAAATTCAGGATAAATTCCATTAACGTGAATCATAAAGCCCCATTATTCCTGGCCACCGAAAAAAGCTAAGTAGAATGAAAATATCCCAAACTCAAGAATGTACAATTCCATAAATTCTGAAATTCGGAGTTCTGATATCGCTAAATCGAATCGATAAATTCTTAAACGAGACTTTAGAGTATTTTAACAATTATGAACGTTTAATTGACACAGATAGAAGGGGCCAAGATCGCTAACCAAATGGTCCAGACACCAACGATGAAGAAATTGAACGCTCGTCTGCTGTGCGATCCAAGATGCTCGTCGTACGTGTGTGAATCGGATGATTATTGGCGATGTATCGCTCGACAGTATACAATGACGATCTATCATCCAGCAGGGACGTGCAAAATGGGGCCAGTTAACGACCCTACGGCAGTGGTCGATCCCAAACTGAGGGTGTACGGAATCAATAAGTTACGAGTGATCGACACTTCGATCATGCCGACAGTCGTCTCTGGCAACACGAATGCACCGACGATCATGATCGCTGAGAAGGCTGCTGACATTATTCGGGAAGATTGGAGAATAAATAGAGGTTTTAATAGTTAGGGTTTTGCTGTTTGCTGAAATCGTGCAAACATGTTACGTGTTATTAACTGCAATAACAAAGACAATAACGATAACGAATATAAGAATGATGTTAATAAGGGAGTCACCGTCAATATTTATACAGACAAAAACGACGATAATTAAAGTGTCAAAATTGTTTAAATGTCATGGGAATAGTAACGTTAACGATTTATTTTTATTTAGACTATTGGAGCCACTGCTAGTCCAAGGTTTTATTATAATAAGGCAATGTTATGCAAAATTTATGAGCTTTGCGTGATAAATAACGGTATATAAATTTTGAGGATATTAAAAACCGTATTAAATTTTAATGCTATGCAATCGGTTACGTACACTCGGATAAATGTACGCTAGTTTTAAGGAGGTAATGTTAATGCAAGTGAATTCTCCATGACGTTTTGTACAAAAATGAAATATTGTAGGTTTACGCGCACCTCTTCCCCGAGTATACATGATATTGAAAATTTAAATACGCAGAATATGATGAGTTGTTATGAGATGTTTTATTAACGCAATTAATCTTTTATAATTTGCAACGTATGAACTGGCAGTATTCTTCTTATCGGGCAATCTGTGTTGTTGCAATTGACTTGTACCGGTACGAAATACGACGATTTAAATAATTTAAAGATATAAAAAAATAAAGATGGTTCTGTCGTAGAGGTGAATATGGAATTCGAATAACTATTATTGAACAGTCGATTAGAACCATTAATTCTTAATGAACGTCTTACGAAAGCATAAATAAAAACTATTTTATTTAATATACGAACATATGTGTAGATAAAATGAAATCTTTTTATATGTGTATGAATTTAGTCGTAATGAAACCGATGTATAAAATTTTATTTTCTAATTGAATAAAATCGTATATTCTCCCCTCCATCTGCGACCATTTCTTGTACTCTTTTGTCTTATTAATGGTTAAGGTATTAATAACAAAGCAATAAACGTCAAAAAAAAGTCGAAAATTTAAGGAACTAAAAGTTGGACCAAATGGAAAACAAGAATCTGACAGCGGAGGTTAAGAAAAGACAAAGCAAATCCGACGAAAGACTAAATTCAACAGAAGAGATTAAGAAAACAAAAATCTGACAGAAGGGATCATATTTGATCTGCAGCGACCGGGGAAACGAAAAGTAAATTTGACGGAAGCGATGGATCGTAACGAAAAATAAAATGAATAGTAATTATAGTTTAATAATATAAAAACAATATCACTACTTTGATTCAATTTTAAACAAGTATATCGTCGAAGTTTCTACCAAGATCAATAAAGAACCTACGTTGCGTCTTCAATGAAGTTAAATAATTTATGTCCCAATTAATCTAGAAGCTAATCCTAACTTTCAGGCACCATTGATATCTGGCTTAATTCAGATACGAAATTATCTTTCGTTGCTTCTAATAGCAGCAGATTTAGAAATGATAAATACGTTGTAAATAAGAAACCATATTTATGAAATTGCACATGTATTTTTCTAGTTCGAAGTTTTCTTTTTTATATTTTTATTACCGACAACAGGAAGCTTTCTCATAAAAATAGAGTTTTACAGAAAGCATTTTCTAATTCTCTATTTCCCTAATTGAAAGAAAAAAGAATGGACCTTTGAGAATACCGAACTATCGCAAAATATAGACACATAAAACGCGATGAATCATCCATAGAACATGATTAATCATATTTATAATTATAATGCGATAAATTACACTTGCATAATAGGGTAGAAATGGTTCCACGTGCAGCCACAATAGGGGTTCGCCATTTGCGTAAATACTTCGATAAGTATATGTACGATTCTTTGCAGAAGTTTTGTGAAATTTTTTTTTATATCGAACAACATATGTTTGAATTTTAGACGAGTTTTAGGAGTCTCGTAGAATGCAGTGCGTGGAGGTTTCGGTTTATTATTACTCCTAAACAACGTCTCAAGCATTTAATTTTTAACAGTTGCTCTCCAATTTTAATAGTTCAATAATTTCCCTGCTTCGTTAAACCTTTCACAGAATTTCTAAACGATCGTCGAAGTTGTTACTTTGGAAATAGATCACCGTTCGAAAAAAAGAGATCGAAGAATACAAAATGCGTGAGTTTTCGATTTCTCTATTAAAAAATATATAAAAAAATAGAATCGGAAAAATGTTGGCATAACTTTGGAATAGTATTACTTGTAAGTTATTTCAAAGGTTTCATTTTATTATCTGTAATAAATATTTTTAATAATAGCAATGTCAAAATGTAAAAAATACAATTAAATAATTTTTTAAATGATTAGATGTTCCTAATACTAATGACGCGTTTGACTAAAAAATTTACAAATTTGTATTTGCGTGATTAACAGATAATTCACCACTATAGTTTTCGATGTTATAAATTACAACGATGCGTTCGAATATTAAATTTCAATATTATGACGTTAAAATTTATGTTTGTGTTTATCCGTAACGAATAAAAGTTTATTTTGGCAAATATGCCATATCTCTGTCGCTTGTTTTATTTTTTGTATAAATTACGTTTATTGCAATACTTTTCTTCCTCATAGGATGCAAAGTAAATACATTAAATCTCGAAGCTTATCAAGGAATAATCATACCAAAATCATTGTTATCTCAATCGCGTACTCCCACCCTTTGCTTTTGTTCTTATTTAAGGATGCAGCACAGACCTGTTCATAGTAAATAATAACATTTTCTTGGGCAGACAGTGTGCATTCTTAATTTTTAATGTAAGTACAGATACGAAAATTCTCTAGAAATTATATATATCGATCAAGTTCTTCAGTATTTCTCGATCAATTTCATTTCGAACTTCCTGTAATATTACTTTGTAATTGCTTATAGGAAGTTCCTTGCTTTAACGACTCTCACATACTTTTTTTCATCAAGTACGAAAGGAAAATAAAAATATAAAATCTCGAAATTTATCAAGTAATATCCATATTAAATTGTAAGTTATGTTTTTGGTGTCTTTATCGTGTTACTGAACTTTCCATTGTTATTTAAAGATCGCGTACAACTTTAGCAACACTTTAGTGAGCAGACAGTACGAATTGTAATTTTAAACGTAAGTAATTGAAGTTGTTCCTTACGAAATTTAGGACTGATTGAATTTGTCAAATTGGCAGAAACGTACTTCCCGTAGACGATTTTCCTCAATTTGTTAGGATATGTCAAGGTTTTTAGCTAATTTCGTGTCTACTTTCCTGCAATATTCTTTTATCGGATAGGAGAAGTAGTTTGCACTTTTACGATTCATCCACAATCTGACCGAAATGGGAGTCTAAATTCTAGGGTCTAAAAGGGCTAAAAAGATGTTTCGGGGGTAAAAATTGTAGACGCGATGCTCTATTTCGATTCGTTTCTGTGACAACACAAGTGTTATCGAAATCTTACTAACGTTTGCTTTATTGAAACACCGATTACGTTATAAAATGTTGATCATTGTTGTGTCTTTGGTGATCGTAAATCACGAACAGTTTGCCCTGGTACTTGCATTTCACGATAATGGATGCACAGAAGCTTATTATGTGTTTGATAAAATGCTGTTTCACTGACTCATCAAGATTAACATGAGAATTTTTGTCGATTTGCCAACGGTTTTCAGAATTTCTTTCACGCTTTCATACACTCGCCGCGACGTAATTCTGAAATATTAGCATAATTCCAATTTCTATGGAAGTAGCTTCCATTTTCAGCCATAATTATCGTTACTTCATTAACTTGTCAACTCTAACATTCGTGCAAGTACAAGTGTGTATATAAGTCAACGACTTAAACGAAAATAAATTTCTTTGCTGTAATAAAATATTCCCGACTCGTTAAGCGATGTAATTTGTCTAAGATAACATCAGGAATCGTACGAAAGAAAATGAAAACTACGAAAGATAATCTGGTGCTTGTTCTATTTTTATAAATAAAAGATGAAATCGTTAACTGGTAATGATCACATACTTCATTATGATAAAAATAAGGATCGATACACCATTCATAATTTTTTAGAGTACAAGGGTTGATTGGGGATTAGCATTTAAAATTCGACAATTTTGTTTATTTGCAACGCCAATCCATCCTAAAGTGAGCTTGATTTTTTTGGAAATATCAGGGATCAGAGCCCAATTAGCACTGTATGTTTCAATTCTCGAGTCAACTGTGTCTTCTCAAGACGAAACCCTAAATCTTAAGTCCGAGTCTGGATGATTTTCAACAGTTCCCCCCCCCCCCCCCCACAGTACCAATATTTTCTGAGCACTGAATTTTTCCACTAAACGATGAATTGTGAGCTCCACGATGGTTTGCAAACCGAATACAAATGTCACGTGCAAATGAATAACAAATAGAGATCCTACATTAGCCCCGATTAATATACAAATTCTATATTAGTCCTGAAATTTAGATGAAAAATAACGATTGAAAGAGTTTCGTAGCGTTTCCAGGTGACGGTAAACTATAATTCGCGACTTTTTCTGTCAACAGCGACGCGCGAGGAGCTGGAAACGATGTCGTCCATTACGAGACTCGGCGACAGGCTGTCGGTGGCTATGACCACCGCGGCGGAAGTGGTTTTCGTGGTAGCCCTGAGCATGTACATCACCCTGTACAGACCCGACATCGCCGATATCGAGCATAGAGTGACGCCTGTGACACCATCGAACATTAACAGTAGCTACGATTTTGTCATAATCGGTGCTGGTTCGGCTGGCGCGGTGCTGGCCCATCGCTTATCGGAAGTTGGTTGCTGGTCGGTGCTTCTGTTGGAAGCTGGACCGGACGAGCCAGAAATATCGGACGTACCTGCCGTGTACCCGACTCTACAAGGCTCGATTTGGGACTGGAAATTTAAGACAGCACCTTCAGACAAATATTGCCAGGAGAGAGAGAACCAACAGTGCTCATGGCCACGTGGCAAGGTACGATAGGATTCTAATTAACTTAATTAGGTATTAAAAGTATAGTTGTGGTCCCTGAAGCAATAATATGAAACGCAATTTTGTTGTATTTAATTCTTAAGGGGGTTTTCTACTGTAAAACGCGTTCTTTTTTGTGTTCTCTTTGGTATTTTTTTATGAAGAAACTATGCAACTTCTTGCATCGACGTTTCAAAGACACGGTCCATCCTATTTTCTGTTTGCCTTTCGAAACGTACCTCGTAATATTAATTTAATGAAAAATCAAAACAAAACTATCCGTCACTTTTCCTGCAAAACACCAATCGTAAATAAACGATAGTAAGGGTTGATTTCACAAGATTTTCATCGAAATTTTCCAGGCTCTCGGTGGAAGTAGTACGATAAACGGAATGCTGTACATTCGTGGAAACAAGGAAGATTACAACAACTGGGAGAAATTGGGAAATCCAGGATGGAGTTACAAAGACGTGTTGCCCTATTTCAAAAAGGCCGAAGACATGAGGATCCCGGAATACGAATCGTCGGCGTACCACGGAACCGGTGGACACCTGACCGTAGAATTCTTCAGATATCGTTCGTCTATAACTACTTTGTGGATGAAAGCAGGCCAAGACATGGGTTACGAAATCTTGGATGTGAACGGAGCCAAGCAAACCGGATTTACGTTCTCGCATGCCACTGTGAGGGATGGTTTGCGTTGCAGCACCGCGAAGGGTTACCTTCGATCGGCTAGGAACAGAAAGAATCTGGACATCAGCACCAACACTTTCGTGGAAAAGATTTTGGTGCGCAAAGGCGAGTACACGGCGTAACAAAAACGTTAATTATTTCGTTAAAAAAGATTTTTTCCCTCTAAGTTGTCATCTGTTGTATGCACTATCGTCCATATGTCACGAGACATTTTGATCGTACGTCTCGATAAATGCAAATTACACATACAATTTTAAAAAAAAGGCCGAGAAAATTACAGTCTAGACAGCAATACCCTTATGGATGGGGTGTTAGTGAAACATTGAACAAGGAATTACTGTATCTTCTTATATTGGGTTTTCGTTTCGCAGATGGAGATGTGAAGACTGCGTATGGCGTACAGTTTACCGTAGGGGGTGAAAGCTACAAGGTGAATGCCACTCGCGAGGTTATTCTATCTGCTGGTGCGTTGCAATCGCCCCAATTGTTGATGCTGTCTGGAATCGGTCCCAAGAAACATTTGGAGGATATGAAGATCTCAGTGGTGCACAATTCCCCTGGCGTGGGTCAGAATCTTCAGGATCACGGAGCTATCGGCGGTGTAGCTTACTATGTGGATAAACCAAAAGACTACAATGGCTCAGAACCTTTCACATACCTTTTCCCGGAAATTCTCACTATTAAGACTATCATGGAATTCGCGAAAAATCACACCGGACCCATGTACACGGAACCCTTGGGCGAGGGTATGGCTTTCGTCCCTACCAAGTGAGTACTATCTTTAAAAATATTTTTTTCTATTATTTAGTAACGTTTCTACGAATGTAAACTATCGTAAACGTTGGAGAATCTCGATTAATTCAGAGGGAAAAGGAACAACGTATGTACTGTGCGTCTGCGAGAAGTTGACTGGTGAAAGGAACGCTAGATCCCCACTTCAGTTTAGAGTTTGGCGCTATTGGTCGTACCTAGAAAGTGGGGATAGGCGGAGCGAGCAAGTCCTCCCTGCTAGGTCAACTTTTTCGCGAACGCACAGTAGCAAGGACCGAATAAGCAAAGTAATTTTCACAGAATAACTGAAACCTAACTCGAGAATTGAACACTCCAAAATTTCCCATTCCCACTTATTATCGAAGGAACCCATCCCAATATGTGAACACTGCAACACAACAATTACAACAGATCACCTAATTCTTGACTGCTTCAAATGCAATACTCTTTGTCGTAAACACAAGCTGGAATCTCAACTTAAACAAAAATTAATTTAAAAAACTAAAACATATTGATAAAGATCGATAAATAGTTGGTGGCATGCTTGATCAACATTCGAAAATTATTCTTCTCGATTTTGGTGATACTTGAAGGGACGAATAGTTTAATAAAATTCTGTAAAATATTTACTTGAACTTAAATCTTTTCACAAGTTTTTAGATTGATAAATATGGATACAAATTGTAATGTACAAGAGTATTAAGTATCGTTAAATGAATGGAACAGTTTTCATTTACGATTCTACGCCAGTGTTTGCACCAAAATTTTGTACTAACGTGGCAAATAAATCTTAAATTTCAGATACGCCAACGCGTCGGCAGATTACCCTGATATACAGTTCATAATGACTTCTGCGGTGGACAATTCGAATGGTAATCCCAAGGTATACTCGGACGCGTTCACGACTATTCCACTCCTGCTGAGACCACGAAGCACAGGGTACATCAAACTGCGTTCACCGGACCCGAAAAACCACCCAATCATCGTACCCAATTACTTCAAGGAAAAACACGATATGGACGTCTTGGTAAGAATTGATTATTTATTGAAAGAATCTAAGAATACTCGATTCTCCTCAAAAAAATTAAATTGTAAAGTTTCGTAGCATTTTGTGATTAGGGGATTTTGTTACCGAAATATAACAGCTGGAAATTGACAAAAAATTAACACAGGACACACATTTTAGTTAACAATCTGTCTATTGAACGTTCATAAGTACACTGCGGATTTTTATGCAAAGGGGAGTTTCGTAGAGGGTTGTTTCAACCCCTAAATATAATAATTCGTACCTTACTTTAAGTATTTCCTATATTTTTGCATATTAACACATTATCGACGGGAAACGAGTATTCTCGTTTTACAAGTGAAAATTTCAATAAAATATATTAATTACAAAAATACTTATCACACTTTTAGTATACACATATACAAATTCTATATTAAAATCACCCATCGTATAGGAAAGTTTTAATAAAACTGCCCCGTCGTTAATGCGTTAAGTGAATTCTGTAGTTTCTTGAGAATTAAAAATTTCCCATAAATGCATAAACATCCGCAGTCTACTCGAAAGCATCGACTATTTCACTTTTTCCTATTGGTATAGAAAAAGCAAGGTTTCCAAAGATTTTTAAAAGATTCGTTCAGGGAATATAAAACACAAAAATATTTTAATTTAATTTTCTAATTAATAAAGGTCGAAGGAGCGAAGATCGCCCACGAGTTGACCAAGACCCCAACGATGAAGAAATTGAACGCAAGACCGAGATGCGATTTGAAATGCTCCCAATACGGATGTCTGTCGGATAAATATTGGGAATGTATGGCTAGATCTTACACGATGACGATTTATCATCAATGCGGAACGTGCAAAATGGGACCCAAGGATGACTCCATGGCTGTCGTCGATGCCAGATTGAAGCTTCACGGTGTTTCTAATCTAAGAGTGGTCGACGCTTCGATTATGCCAAAAATCACTTCCGGGAACACGAACGCACCGACGATCATGATCGCTGAAAAGACTTCCGACATGATCAAGGAAGATTGGAAAAAGGAATAAACGGTCGAAGTTTCTCTGGTTCTCGAAAGCATTCGAACGAGTTACGTTCTATTAAACCCTTATTAACCCCTTACCGTGCCATTTAGCTGGACGAAATCCAGACCCACATTTGTGACGACTTTCTGTTCGCGAGTCTGGTTCGTGACATTTGTGTTTGGGCTAAAATCTTCGTCACGAGTCAGACACGTTAAAGTACGGGAGGGGGTTAACTGAAATAACGAAAACGTTTACGATAACGAAGAACCATAGGAACGACGGTGCCGATAACCTCAAGAATTCCAATCAGTGTCGAAACTTTTTACACGAGAAATAACAATGTCTATGATTTTTTGTTATTCGAACTATTGGAGTTTGTCGTGAGTATATAGAACTTTATTGTAACGAAGTAATACGATGAAAAATTTATAAGCTTTGTGTGGTAAGTGACTATTGTGTAAGGGGATATAAAGTTTCATGGTAATAAATATGGATTAATTGAATGATATATATATATAGTTAATACGTACGTCCCGGAACAAAGTCAGATTATTGTTATACTATTTTTAAAGGACCAAAGTCGACGACTAAACTGGATCCTCGTACTTCTTTTTTAATAACAGTATGTTGTCTTTGTACTCAGCAATTATTTTTTTAAGATATCTATATTTGTTTACTTATCGTTGAAACAACATTTTCTAGTTCGAGAATGTATGTATAATTTTACGAAGTAGACAGTACATGCTCGATAACCGGAAATACATAGATTCGCTATGAAAATAATTGCCGATTATCAAAAGTAAAAATTAAAAAAATTAGCTTCGATTCACGAACTATTTAATAACATTTTATCTGGATTGCATGGTACATTGGTAAACCTAATTGTAAACCTGATATTGCAATGTTAACAAAAATTAAATACCTTTACCATGTACGAGACGAACAACGAAAGTTGTTTCTTATTGAATTTGTCGAATTGGCAAAAACAGAGAACAGCTGATGCAGCGGAATTTCATAGTATCGAACGAATTTAATTTACATTCTTTCGACCAGTCGAGTTTTATGGTTGGTGAACAAGAACGTTGCGCGAAGTGAAAGGTTTTTCAAATGTTCGATACATATTTATTATAAAGTATAAGTATATAAAACGTATTCGTTACTACGAATTGACAAGGAGGCAATTATTTTCAAGGGACGTTTAGAAGCTCGAAAAATTTTTCTATAAACCTGAACCATTGTTATCGTAATAATTTACCGTGTCTATCGAATATTATAAATATTTTGCAAACACCCAATCGGGTATGTAAATTTGCTATTCAGAAATTGACGATGCCTCGATCGTACTGTTTGCAATCGATCATGTTTATTGCAGAGTTCCATCACGTTCTGACAGAAACATGGACCAATATTGATATGGTAATCGACTAAATTCGACCTTACGCGCGTGTCGTTCGAATTACAGCGAAACAGTGAACGGTGTTAAATGGAAATAAATTTATTACACCTGCAATCGAATTTCGTCGACTCGTGCCAAATCACGCGACCCACTTGAGTTTCGTTCGCTCTCGTACTTCGAATAGAAAAGCGTCGTTAGAGTCGTTATTTTTTTAACGAAGATAACATAATCGCGCTATTAACGAACCATAATAATTATATCAATTATTCTGAAGGTTCGTAACGATGGCTACCATTGGCAGACTGTCCGCGCTACGAATAGCGATGTCTTACGGGCCGGAATTGAGCTTTTTCGTCCTTTTGAAGGTGCTTATCACTATGCACAGATCCGACATAGCCGATCGCGAGCATAGAATAAAACCAGTAACTCCGGCGGGCATTCGAAACGACTATGACTTCGTCGTAATCGGGGCTGGTTCGGCGGGCTCGGTGATGGCCAATCGTTTATCGGAAAACGGCAGTTGGTCCGTGCTTCTGTTAGAGGCTGGTCCAGACGAACCGGACATAGCGGACGTGCCTACCGTGTTTCCGGTTCTGCAACTCTCCCCGTTGGATTGGAAATTTAAAACAGAAGCTTCGGACGAGTATTGTCTAGCGATGAAGAAACACCAATGCAGCTGGCCACGCGGCAAGGTAAACTATTTGGTTCTTCGGAAAGTAATTTCGTTTTTTTTCTTCGTGAAAAGTAACAATGTTAAGGCGATGGTTTGTTCAGAAGGTTAAAGCAGTTTTTTCTCCAACAACTAAATTATTTTACCTAATGTTGATTTTTACTTTCCTTTAAAGCATTTAAAAACTAATGAACTAATAGAAGATTACATAAATTTTCAAATAATTACATTGACATATATATTAAACAATTAGTTTAAGGATTAATCTTGAATAGACGAAGTTACTAAACTGCAAAGTTGCGAAAACCAGTTTATTTGTTATTGGCGAATAAAATTTTCCCCACTCTTCTTTTATCGAAAATTTTGTAATCGTTTGTAAATGAACTTCATTGTCATCGATGTTTCTATGGTGAAATAAGATCGAAGGATAATTTTGAATAAACCACAAGCGACGAAACAAGTACCCGATTGTTGAAATTAAAATTAAAATTTCTTAGGTGCTCGGTGGAAGCAGCGTTTTGAACGCGATGCTCTATATTCGCGGCAACAAGGAAGACTACAACAATTGGGAGAGACTGGGAAATCCAGGATGGGATTACAAGAGCGTGTTACCCTATTTCAAAAAATCTGAGGACATAAGGATCGAGGAATTTCAACGTTCTCCTTACCACCGTACCGGTGGAGATCTGACGATAGAACGTTTTAGGCATCGAGAACCTATAACCGATTACTTGCTGAAAGCAGGCGTGGATTTAGGGTACAAAGTCCTGGACGTGAACGGACCCACTCAAACAGGATTCACGTACTCGCATGGCACACTGAGGGATGGACTGCGTTGCAGCACTGCAAAAGCTTTCCTTCGATCGGCTTCGAAGAGGACAAATCTTCACGTCAGCATTTACTCGGTCGCGGAGAAGATTTTGGTGCACGAAGGTGACTTGCAGTTTTGATTAATCGACTATCAAACGAAAATGCCTTCGAGAATGCTTTATCAAATAGGAATATTAATTTTTTTTTGCGAGAAATGTTATTTGTAAAGTTGCGACGGATCCTGTAAATAGAACACTGCCACTGAGAAATATTTAGCGCCGATATCTCCAGCGCTCGCCACTAGAGGGCTATGCTCAACTTGTCTCTCTCACGAGTGCTCGACTATAGTAATATAAAACCACCCTAGAATTTTTAATTTTATATATACTCTTATTGAAATTTGAAGAAATGGAATATACCACACTTGAGATTAGCAATCTATGTTTCTTTAGGAATTGTTGAATTATATTTATTTTGAAAAAAAACTGAACTACAGAACACTGGTTAGTGTTTCACAACTATAGAACCAAGCATTCAAATGTTGTTTCCTATCGATATTTCGTTAGTTTTGTTTTGTCTAGTGTGATAATATTAATTTGGTTACTCTTCGCAAAAGTAATGTGAAAATACGTGAAATTATATTCTGAATGCAATATTTATATAATTTGTTTAATGAGAATACTCCGTTATTCCAGTTTTATAGTTATGAAAGAAAAATAAATCAGTTTTCTGTAATCCTTCCCTCTTCTAGTGGATACAATTTATTCTTCTTTGGCAGAACATCGTTCCTTAATACAATTTCAAATATGTTACATTTTTCTTTGCATTGCTTGAGCAATAATATATAAAAATTGAAAATTTTAGAGTGGTTTTATCACACGCAGTGTATACGCTTCTCGACTGACCATTTAATGTCTGTACTAATTACTTGAACTTTTGTAAGAGATTCTTGAAAGTTTTTCCTCTGGTACTGACACTCGAAAACTACTATAACCCTACTGACTCAAAATAGACCTAAACACTAACTCTCATTCTAAATACAGGTCTCTCCTCCCTCTGTCCTTTCCTCTCACTTCATCTTCGCGACGACAAAGTCGCCATAAATAATATCGAAACTCTCGTACAACAAATAACAAGTCTTTTAACTAGAAAAATAGGCCAGAATCCTAAGAATATTTCGAAATAAAAGAAATGGATTCGCAGATGGAGCATCGAAAATTGCATACGGCGTGGAATTCCGCGTGGGAGGAGCGCTCCGGAAGGTGAGAGTCAATCGCGAGATCATTCTGTCAGCTGGGGCGATACAATCGCCACAATTGTTGATGCTGTCAGGGATCGGTCCCAAGGACCATTTGAACGAGACTAAGATACCTGTAGTGCACGATTTACCAGGCGTGGGCCAGAATCTCCAGGATCACGTGGCGATGGGAGGAATGACTTATTTGGTGGATCCACCGGCGGATTACGCGAAACCAGAACCTTTCACGTTCGTTTTATCGAGTTCGATTACTCCTGAAACGATCAAAGCGTTCGCCGTCAACTACACTGGACCTTTGTACTCGTTGCAAATGGCCGAGGCTATGGCATTCGTCAATACAAAGTAAGTACTTAGAGGAATACCTACTTTAGAAGTCCGAATTCCGGGAAATATCGAATAATTCGAAGGGAATAAATAATTAAATTATAAAATCATACGGAGATCCTAGAACAGTGGGGGAAGCATCCTCGATGGGGGAACATTAAATAGAAAAGTTTCAGAGTCGTGATCAAGCTATCAGACGGTCTAGATTTTAGGTCTAAATTTTGCCAAATAGAAACTACTATCTTTAAAACGTATCTACGTATATACAATAAATGACTAAATACTCATGTACTTTAATTTATGCATTGCAATTCTCACGAAATGGTAGACGTAATGTATATATAGAACTGGTTCAAAGTACAATGTGTCTCGTCCAATTAAATTTGCAAAAATTAAATTCTCACTGGAAAGTACTTAACATTTATTACATGCACGGTCGATAAAAGCGTCAGTTATTAACTTTGAGATAATAACGTACAAGGTGTTCCATAGTACATGAAAATGAAAACCATAAACTCGTCCATTTTCTCATTTAAATAATTGTACATGATTTTTTGCCGTCCATCAACGAAGTATCGTATATTAAAATCAACACGTTTTCGCATTAACGAGCTATTTGCAAAGCAAATCTTCTTCTTTTTTTGCGAGCATCGCGCGTACGAACAAATTTAAACGAAAGGAAATAGCAGTATGAAAAACGGATACATAACATTAAATATTATAACGAAACATATCTTGCTTTTAGATATGCGAACGTGTCGGCTGATTATCCCGACATACAGTTTCTTCTGTCCTCCGAAGCCGACAATACGGACGGTGGTCTGTTCGGGAAGAGGGTCTGCAACATCGAAGACGGATTCTACGCGCGTTTATGCGAGAATATCGTCTACCAATATTCGTACTGGGTCATTCCGCTTCTTCTCAGGCCTCGAAGCAGAGGATACATCAAGTTACGCTCAAAAGATCCACAGGATCATCCGATTATTGTTCCTAATTACTTCAAGGACCGCCACGATCTCGACGTCTTGGTAAAACAACCGATAATTAGAAGAAAATTTAAAGAACAAGCAATTAAACGACTACGAAAAAGGCTAAGATAACTTTCATACGATACTGTCAAATACTTAAATCGTACTTTTATTATTTAACAAGGGAAACATCTGATTTTATTTTTTTTTAAATTACTAACAGCGACTAAATAGTTCGAGGTACAAGAAAATCAATTTTATTTTGTACGCGATATTCAAAATTATCGAATCTTTCTGATCAGGCGTTAAAAAGCAATACGATACGATTAATGAAAGAAAAAATTTAACGACAATTTTACGATCGATTAAGAACGATCTATTATTAAAATATGTCGGTCTAAACGATTTATTCATACTTTACATTAACTTTTTTAACTTTTTTAAATCGTAACTCTGGTTACGATTGTTCTACAAGCGAATCTACGAGCTTGTAAAATATCGGTAAAATCGATGCATGCATAAAAAATTGTAATATACGAAGCTCGACTAAAATCCATGAATTTCTGATTCACGACAGATAGAAGGGGCGAAGATCATCCAGAAATTGAGCCAGACCCCAACGATGAAGAAACTGAACGCTCGCCTGAATCCGAACCGCGTCGCGGAATGCTCGTCGTACGAGTATCTGTCGGACAATTATTGGCGATGTCTCGCTCGTTATTACACGATGACGATTTATCACGCGTCAGGGACGTGCAAAATGGGGCCCAAAACCGACCCCACGGCCGTCGTCGATCCCAGACTAAGGGTTCACGGAATCGCTGGACTGAGAGTCGTGGACGCTTCGATCATGCCAAAACTTGTCTCCGGGAACACAAACGCACCGACGATCATGATCGCCGAGAAAGCTGCTGACATGATCAAGGAAGACCTGGGAACGTAAACGATTTGATTTTGCCGGGCTTTCGAAGAAATTCGAACGAGTTACGTGCGCTGCTGATTGCAATAACGATGACAATAACGATAAGGGAGACAACGATGATAGCTATGGAAACTGTACCAATATTGATACAGATAAGAACGATTATTAATGCTTATTGTATTATACATGGCACGCGTTACGAAAGAGATTTTGGCGAATGCAGAAGACTAATTTCATGGCTACTTCGTTTACTGGATTTTACACCATTTTCACCAACGACACTCGATGACACGAAAGACACTGTTATTATAATTTCAGAAACACTTGGATTGCTCCCACTGATCAACGCTGTGTGGATCGTTTGTATTAAATATCGTTCGAAGAAAATCTAGCCAATCACTGTTATTTGAACCCATGTGTCAAACGTCACACGTTTCACTAAAATAGGAAAACTAGCGTAACGTTATTATAGATAGTATAAATTCTCTTCGATACTCTACGACTCTTGTTCCAAAGTTTTTCCCTATTATTTACGAGCGATTGAAAGTGGTTCGATTAACTGAACTGACCTTGTACACGCCCCCAAGTCCTTTAACATTTTAAGATATGGTAAATTGGGTAATCAACTACAGAAACGTATTAAAATTTATGTGAGGTCTTTACGCGAAGGACTTTGTTATCTCCAATAAGTTTCCCCACTCTTTGCTCTTACTCTTATTTAAGAGACGCATACTGCTCGGTCGGGATTTGTATAAAAAAAGGTAACACATCACTGGGCTGACAGTGTGAAATCTGACTTTCACTGTAAGTACATCAGCCATACATAATATAATTGAAGTTACTCTTCGGAACATCGTGCATTAGAATTTACTCGACTCGTCAAATTGGCGAGAACATTTATTTGCATTTGTAACGAACGTAGTTTCTTAAGGATGCCTTCCTCAATCTATCTATATTTCAAATTTATTTTCCAAGGAGTTTATAGTAGAATAATGTGTGGAGTTGTTGGATCGAAATAACGAACTCAATTGAAATGAAAATTTTTAAAATATATACAACATGATTTAACGTAAGAATATGTATAGATGGTCGCTTGATTTGCAATTCCCAAAGAACACCTTTTCCTCGAACGCGATAAAGAAAGATACTTCAAAGCGCAAATACGTTTTCACCAGATGCCATAAATAAAGATATTTCGCTGAACACACATGTTCCTTACAAATACGATAAACTAAGTTGCACATATGTATCATAGTGTGTCTTAGACTACAAAATATAGTTGATTTATAATGCAGGCGATTACATAATTCTCGTAATAGTAAGTAACTCGTAATTGTCAATAGCGTTGAAGTCGTTTAAAAGCGAAAACCTGTAAATAATAAAACGTATTAATTTCTCTGTAATCTATCGCAAACATTAACAGCGAACAAAATATTATTTTAAATGCACGGAACGTAAATTTCTTTCTGAAACAATTTTATTTGCAACTCCGCTGTGAACGATAAGAATAAAAATATAATTTTTACCGTTCACAGTGACCGACTGACCGTTCCAAGAAATGACGAGTGCCTCTGGATACGTCAGGGTAGCTGTTGGTTACGTGGTCTTTCTGAACTCGTTGATCGACATATACAGACCCGACATCGTCGATATCGAGCACAGAGTAAAACCGATACCACCAGGATTGATTCAAAGCAACTATGATTTCGTTATACTCGGGTCTGGTTCGGCCGGCTCGGTGATGGCCAATCGTTTATCGGAAAATGGTAAATGGTCGGTGCTTGTTTTGGAGGCTGGTCAAGACGAACCAGACATATCCGACGTACCTGCCATGATGCCGGTTTTACAAGGCACCAAGTACGACTGGCAATTCAGGACCGAACCTGCGACGGACTACTGCCAGGCATTTCAGAATCACGAATGCGCGTGGCCGCGAGGCAAAGTACGATAGAACCCTTATCAACCCTCGATCTACCTTCACTCATGTCACAAAAGACCAACCGTGAGTCTATTGGGACCCACTTCAGAGATTCGACGCAAGAAAGCAATAAGAAAAAGTCAGATAAACGTGTGTCTTATTCGACATTGTTTTTGAGTTACAGCGAGTTGGAAGAATTGTTTCGAAAGACTAGGATAGTTTAATTAAGCCCAGTATCCGACGTTGGATCTTATATTTTAATTCTGTAAATATTTCCTGTGATTAGAGTACCTGGTGACAGATTATTAAAAGCCGTGTTTGAAAATGGGAAGTTTGTCTAGTCAACAAATGATAGATACGAAGATCGAGTATGGGATTATTATTATAAATAATACCTTGACAAATAGAGAGAGTAAGATACAGCCAATGGTAGGATCATTCTAGGTTTACTTTTAGTCGCAAGTAATGCCTATTATAAAGGTATACAGGGTGTCCCGTAAATAGTGTAAGAGCCGGAAATGTGGGGTAGCTGAGACGATTCTGAACAACAATTTCCTTTGCAAAAATGTCGGATGGAGCTTCGTTTTTGAATTATTAACGAAAAACACTGACGAATCACGGCGCGTGCCTGCCGCGCGCTCAGGGCCGTCCGAACAAAGAGAGCCACCGTGTCGGGTAGGTAGCAAGATGTGCATCGGAAATACGTCGAGGAACGAATACAAATAATTAAAAATACTACCACTGCAACTGTTACCTCTGCGGATTGGATAAATCAGTCAGCTAAATCGAATTTATTAATTATTTGTATTCGCTGTTTCCAAGGAAGAAGAAATAAAATATGGGAAGATGCTCTCGAAATTTTTAGGAAATTAATTCTTTGCACCTGAGTGACGCTTCTCGCCAGAGTGTGTTAAAATTAAAATAAGAATTATTTTCAGAAAATTAAAATAAATACGGTAAGAACCATTTGTAATCGTTTGTTATTAAAAATTGTACTGGAAAAGCAGACTGGATTTGTGCGTACCGAAACATTCTTCGCATGCAAGGGGTTAATAGAGAATTAATTGAAATTCGCCTTACCCATTTACTTGCAAGTTGCAATAGGGCCGGTTAGTGCACCCCTGTCGATCACGGAAAGGTCGAAGACCCCAATAAAAATCAGCTGATGGGACGGCCCGGTCACTGCACCCGCTTCTTACCCCGAAAACACTTCACAGCATGGTCACTAGCACTTTTCACTTTTACATTTTCGGGGTAAGAAGCGGGTGCAGTGACCGGGCCGTCCCATCAGCTGATTTTTATTGGGGTCTTCGACCTTTCCGTGATCGACAGGAGTGCACTAACCGGGCCTTATTGTCAGCGCAGCAGAGCAACTTGCTAGTAAATGGGTAAGTCGAATTTCAATTATTTCTCTATTAAAGCCTTTGCATTCGAGGAATGTTTCGGTACGCACAAATCCAGTCTGCTTTTCCAGTACAGTTTTTAATAACAAACGATTACAAATGGTTCTTACCGTATTTACTTTAATTTTCTGAAAATAATTCTTATTTTAATTTTAACACACTCTGGCGAGAAGCGTCACTCAGGTGCGAAGAATTAATTTCCTAAAAATTCCGAGAGCATCTTCCCACATTTTATTTCTTCTTCCTTAGAAACAGCGAATACAAATAATTAATAAATTCGATTTAGCTGACTGATTTATCCAATCCGCAGAGGTAACAGTTGCAGTGGTAGTATTTTTAATTATTTGTATTCGTTCCTCGACGTATTTCCGATGCACATCTTGCTACCTACCCGACACGGTGGCTCTCTTAGTTCGGACGGCCCTGAGCGCGCGGCAGGCGACTTATTAAAACTAGAACTACTTAGGTGTACCTATTTCTGCAGGAGCAATAAAAATGACTAATTTTTTAAAATAACAAGGGAACTCACTAACTACCAGTGACTTAGGTGTACCTATTTCTACAGGAGCAATAAAAATGACTAACCTAAAAAAATGATAAGTAAACCTCCTCCAGAGCGGGACAAGGTTTTCCAATAAGTACAAATAATTCGCTAAAAATTTCGTAGGTTCTCGGGGGAAGCAGCGTGTTGAACGCGATGCACTACGTTCGTGGCAACAAGGAAGACTACAACCACTGGGAGAGTTTGGGGAATCCAGGGTGGGATTACAAGAGCGTGTTACCCTATTTCAAGAAATCCGAAGACATAAGGGTCAACGAACTGCAAAATTCACCGTACCACCAAACCGGTGGAGACCTGACCGTGGAATTTTTTAGGTATCGTACACCTGTAACCGATTACATGGTAAAAGCAGGCACGGAAATCGGTTACGACATCGTGGATTACAACGGACCCGAACAGACCGGATTCTCGTTCTTATACGCAACAGTGAGGGATGGATTGCGTTGCAGCACTGCAAAGGGTTTCCTTCGATCGGCTTCGAAGAGAAAGAATCTGCACGTCAGTATTCACTCGTACGTGGAAAAGATTTTGGTGCGCACAGGCAAGCTACTTTCATTCGTTACTATCACTGTAATCCTTCGAGTAACAAATTATCTTCACAATTGACACTACGAAAAAGATAATCCTTTCGCGATGAAGTACAGTAGACCCTCGATAACGTTCCCTACTTTTTCCCTCGATATTGTTCACGGAGCCACCCCCACCAATTCCAGAAACTGCAACAACGGGGCGAACGTTATAAATCTGGTCGTTAAATGTTTATAAGATTAATCAAACTGACTCGAAAACGTGCAAAGTTTAAAAACGAGGAAAAAGAAGTACTTAAGAATCGAATGTTGAATGGGCTAAAAAGATGCGGAGCAATTAGAAATGTGATAGAAAATAATAGACCGATGACCGCTGGAAAATATGTTATAAGGTGTAATGTTATTGACAAATCAGCTCTCGCTATTTTAAAGACAGTCATGCAATTTGTAAAAAAAACTACGTATGTACTTTGATTTCTGAACGATCTTGGTATATGTGGAATAAACAAACGTTGAGCAGTTCTTTCTATTTCACTCGTTTTCATCTGCAATGTGATCAAGCCTAACAGAGATACGAGTCGATTATTCTTGGCGAACATTAACGAGGGATCACTGTAGTTAGATACATCGTACAATTTACTTTTTCTTGCAATTTTTTAACTATTCGATGTCTAGTGGATAAAAATTTGCAAAACAAAGACTGCAAAAAGACTACGACCGTGAACTTGGACCTTTACGTTTGCTTCTGTTCGATCGAACTGCAATAAAACTTTGGTCTATTATTTGTTCCATCTGTTCGATTCACAGATGGAAAGTCAAAGACCGCGTATGGTGTGCAATTCCGCGTGGGAGGACATCTCCACGAGGTGAAGGCTAATCGCGAGATCATTCTTTCGGCTGGCACGATACAATCGCCGCAACTGTTGATGCTGTCCGGGATCGGTCCTGCGGATCATTTGGAAGAAGTAGGGATTCCCGTGGTCCACGATTTACCAGGGGTGGGTCAAAATCTTCAGGACCACGCTGGGATAGGTGGTATGACTTACTACGTGGATCCACCTGTGGATTATACAGGCTCGAAAACATTCACATACATCCAATCGGAAAATGTAGATGTGAAATCGGCCTTTGAATTTGCCAAAAATCACACCGGGCCTCTGTATTCGCCAGCGTACACCGAGGGTACGGCTTTCGTCTATTCTAAGTAAGTATTTCGTGAAGTATTATGCCAGAAATGCGACGTAAACACTTTTATTCTAAACATATAAAGGTTTTATATTTCTCGTTATATCTTTCGTTACACCTGCAAAACACCAAAACGAAATATTGTGTGAATAGATCATGTTCACACTCAAATGCTTACTGCAAAAAATATGTATTTTTTCAATGAATCGTAAATCTGTTTTAAAATGAAATTTTCCCTTTCTTTTATTTTTGTTTCGGATATTTTACAATTAATCTTTACGTCATTCTGATCTTGTATTTTATATAAAATTCCATATTTATCTGATACAAAAGGCCATTATCGGTTAAATGAACAAATATTAAACATCTTCGGGTATTTTTAATAGGGTCAGTTGCCCTAATATAGGCACGTGTTCGTAAAAGAATGTGGAAGAAAATATTGCAAACTGAGTTTTTGCAAGGTGATCCTTGATTTAATATTATACGTAATAAGGTAAGTGTATCAGCTTTGTGTTAGCTCGATTATTTCTTCAAATATAAATATAGTATTCCATATTACAAGCACTATGAGTCTAATATAGAAAATGAGGAGCTCAGTAAAAAAAGTAAACATTTCTTAAACCGTTATTATATTTTAAATTTGACTGTTACCAGTCAAAAGAGCATAAAATTTCCTATAAATTCATAATATTTAAGTTTTTATAAAAATTCTGCAAGCAAGTGAAACATGTGTATAAAAAAAAATATTCCATATTAGGGCAACTGATCCTAGTGTAGAGGTTTTCCTGATGAAAATCCATATTGAGACATTGGAATATTATAGAATAAATTCAACTTTCAGATATGCAAGCAAGGTGGAGAATTATCCGGACCTTCAGATTTTCCTGGGGGCCCAAGGCGACGGTTCGCACGCTTGTATCCCTACCGATTGGAATTCGATCTACGTAAACAACGATCAAGTCAGTAAATATTGCGACAATGTCGTGAACAATAACGCGTATTTCATGATACCGGTGTTTGTGAGACCTCGAAGCAGAGGATACATCAAGCTGCGAACGAAGAATCTAATAGATCAACCGAGTATCGTTCCCAATTATTTCAAGGATCCCTTCGATCTCGAAGTCTTGGTAAATGAATCATACTATTCATAGAAAGATATAAAAAATGCTCAAATTATTATACTAGTACGAACGCCAAAAAATGCTCGAATATTCATTGAAAGTACACGTTTGTTAAGAACTTTTTATTCTTTCGATGACTTCGATCGACTCCTGAAATTTATATTTGCTAGAATCAACGTAAAATATAGAGCTGAAATATTTCGTTCCTTTTTCTGGCGTATAAAAATCAATCAAATTATACGAAAGAAGTTGCAATATACTTAAGACGCACGAAATTTTAATTAATACAGATAGAAGGTGCGAGAATCGTTCACGAATTGAGTAAAACACCATCGATGAAGAAACTGAACGCTCGACCGGCGTGTGATCCAAGATGTTCGTCGTACGAGTGCCCATCGGATGACTATTGGCGATGTCTAGCTAGGAATTACACGATGACGATTTATCATCCAGTCGGGACGTGCAAGATGGGACCCAAAATCGACCCACTGGCTGTGGTAGATCACAGATTGAAGGTTCATGGAATCGACAGACTACGAGTGATCGATGCTTCGATCATGCCGACAATTACTACTGGCAACACAAACGCACCGACGATCATGATCGCTGAAAAAGGTGCTGATATGATCAAGGAAGATTGGAAAAATATATGATTAATGCTTGTCTGGTTTTCGAATGAATTTAAATTGCGATGAAATTATTAATTTTATGATGTGAATATATTTGATAATATATGACTATGGCTGTAATACTACTGTTTTATTCACTAAGAGTACCTTCACACAAAATTGATGGAAAGTTACTGTGTTAATGTCTCATTTTTGAAATTGTTACGTGAAGTATCGTCTAATATGGAATTATGATTATATTATGCAGTTAATCATACTTGTAAAACGCGATGAATCATACTTCTATGACGTAATAAAGACAAATGAACGAGCAACAATAGTAGAACATTTGTGTAAACGTGAATTTATTATTTCGTTACGAACATTTGCCTTTTTAAATAGAAGTTTTATGGTCCGGGGTTCAGTTGTTTCTAGCTGCTTTTACTTGAGATCGCGTAGGTTTTCCGATTTTTCAGGATTTACAGATGCACGGTACGTAAAGATTTTTCTCTTACTTATTTCGAACTGAAATTATTAATGTGAATTACGAAAACGATACATTTTATAATTAACAGTCAAATTTTCTTATTGAACTCGTGTTTAATGAAACAAATTATGGTACTATTTTTTAAAATTTGTATACAAGTATATGATTGACATAAATAGTTCATGACATGTTCACGTGACGAATAAGTAATTCAAGTATGAAAGGTGACCTCACCTTTGTTTTGAGAAATAGCATTTTCACGAAATTTAAGAATATGGGAACACGTAGTTTACCAAATACTAAACAAATTTTGTTTGAAACATTTTTTAATTGCATTACAGAAAATGCCTAAAAAATGGTCACAAAATATAACGCGTACACCTTTTATATTCGTACAAATATCGAATCCATGGTTTCTAATTGTCTCCAGACGTTTCAACAATATAATACAAATATCTTTAATATATCAAGGTCTAATTCAATACCTTTGTTGCACATATGCACAACAAATAAAAAGACAAGACTCTCTAATCTATCAAGTTATATCTATAAAGAATGTTAATTATTCCTTATCTTTATTACGTAACAAACATAGTTCATATAAATACGTATACAACAGCTCAGTCGAGCTTCATGTACAAAGTAACAATACACTGAATTCAACAGGCAGTGTGGGTTCTGACTTTAAATGTAAGTATATCGTTCATAATAAAAGCAATTAAAATTGGTTTCTTAGGACAAAACATGTTGCATTAGTATTTATAACGAACTTCTCGTGGACCGTAGTGATTCTCTCAATTTATTTCGTGGTCATTTTTTATCAATTTTTTTTCTCGCTCCTTTCCACCGTTCCAAACTATTGAATACCCCAGAAAGTTCACATGGTTTTTTCCCAAATTACTTCGACGCTTAGTTTTATCACAAGTGAATAATTAAAATAAAAGTGTTACTTTCAATTTCATCGATTCGTTTTTGTAACGCCATATTTCCTCATAGAAGTCTGAAAGACCTAATATTTAGGATTTCGAGGGTTCGAAGGGTAAATTTACGAGGAAAATAAGTTCCTTCAAATATGACACGAAAAATTCATTGTTAATTTTCTTCAGAAATATAATTTACACCTTCGACTGTTCACAGCGATTCGTTGAACATTAGAAACAATGTCGGACAGCGCTGGACAGGCCATGCGTCGAGCAGGGTCGTCTTTCGCGCCTTCGATACTTTCCGTGGTCGCTCTGAGGTTGCTCTTCCAGATCTACAGGCCCGATATCGTCGATAGCGAGAACAGAGTCAAACCGATATCTCCATCTGATATTCAAAGCAGCTATGATTTTATTATAATCGGGGCTGGCTCGGCTGGATCGGTGTTAGCTAATCGTTTAACGGAAAACAATACTTGGTCGGTACTTCTGTTGGAGGCTGGCCCAGACGAACCGGAAATAACGGATGTGCCCGCCCTGAATCCGTTTCTGCAAGTCAGCCCGTTTAGTTGGAACTTCAAAACAGAACCCTCGGACAAGTATTGTTTAGGTTCGTCTGATCGCAGATGCATATGGCCACGTGGCAAGGTACAGTAAATCGGGCTCGAAAATAATTATAATTTTCTAAGTTTTTTTTTATCAATAGGTAATTATAATTTAAAAAATTTTTTTTATCGATCACACTGACACTCCAACAAAATAGACTAGCTTTCGACCGTTATACATACGAGCATTAAACTCATTTTCAATAGAAAATTTATTCAATATTAAGTATCTTCAATCAGGATAATATAAAATAAATTTTTTTTTATTACTTAGTCATTCCTTTTGCGAGAATATATTTAATAATTCAAATTTTTTTATCAATAGACAATCACACTGACGCTCCAATAAAATAGACTAGCTTTCGACCGTTATACATACGAGCATTAAACTCATTTTCAATAGAAAATTTATTCAATATTAAGTATCTTCAATCAGGATAATAGAAAATAAATTTTTTTATCAATAGACAATCAGAGTAACGCTCCAATAAAATAGACTAGCTTTCGACCGATATACATCCGAGCATTAAACTCATTTTCAATAGAAAATTTATTCAATATTAAGTATCTTCAATCAGGATAATATAAAATAAATTTTTTTTTATTACTTAGTCATTCCTTTTGCGAGAATATATTTAATAATTCAAATTTTTTTATCAATAGACAATCACACTGACGCTCCAATAAAATAGACTAGCTTTCGACCGTTATACATACGAGCATTAAACTCATTTTCAATAGAAAATTTATTCAATATTAAGTATCTTCAATCAGGATAATAGAAAATAAATTTTTTTATCAATAGACAATCAGAGTAACGCTCCAATAAAATAGACTAGCTTTCGACCGATATACATCCGAGCATTAAACTCATTTTCAATAGAAAATTTATTCAATATTAAGTATTTTCAACCACGATAATATAAAGTAAATTTTTTTCTGTTATTTAGTAATTTCATTTGCGAGTATATATTTAACAATTCAAATTGTTTCATGTTTAATAGTTTATTGTAAAAGCGGTGTAACTTTAACTTGTTAAAAACTGACTAAATAATAGAAAAAGCTGATCAAAAATTAAATATTTTCAACCAGAATACTAAATCTAACATAAATTTGTTCTATTATTTAATAATTTCGTTTACGAGTTTACATGTAATAACTTAAATTATTTCAGGTTTAATAGTTTGTAGTGAAAGCGGTGTAACTTGAATATAGATTTTAAAAAACTGGCCAAATACTAGAAAAAACTGATCAAGAATTAATATCCAACCACAATATTAAATCTAAAATAAATCTGTACTATTGTTTAGTAATTTTTTTTACGAGTTTACATGTAATAATTTAAATTATTTCAGGATTGATAGTTTATTGAAAAAGTGGTGTTATTGAAAAACTTTGCATTAAAAGTCTCATTATTTCTGTCAATTAAGAGATTAAAATTAATTAAAGACGAACCGAATCAACTATTATTATTGAAGTATTTTGATGCTTCCTAGGTTCTCGGGGGAAGCAGCGTGTTGAATGCGATAATGTACATTCGTGGAAACAAGGAAGACTACAACCACTGGGAGAGTTTGGGAAATCCTGGATGGAGTTACAAAGACGTGTTGCCCTATTTCAAAAAGTCTGAAGACATCAGGGCCCAGCCATTGCAATACCCTGCTTATCACAATATCGGCGGCTATCAGACCGTAGAATATCCTAGATACAAGTCACCTGTAAGCGACTACTTGATAAAAGCAGGTACGGAGATGGGTTACGAAGTCAACGATCCGAACGGACCCACTCAAACCGGAATTACAACCACGTTTGCCACGATGAGGGATGGACTGCGTTGCAGCACTGCAAAGGCTTTCCTTCGATCGGCTTCGAAGAGGAAGAATCTGCACGTCAGTATCCACTCGTACGTGGAAAAGATTTTGGTGCGCACAGGCAAGCTACTTTCATTCGTTATTATCACTATAATCCTTCGAGTAACAAATTATCTTCACAATTGACATTACGAAAAAAATAATCCTTTCGCGATGCAGTACAGTAGACCCTCGATAACGTTCCCTACTTTTTCCACCCCCACCAATTCCAGAAACTGCATCAACGGGGCGAACGTTGTAAATCTGGTCGTTAAATGTTTATAAGATTAATCAAACTGACTCGAAAACGTGCAAAGTTTAAAAACGAGGAAAAAGAAGTACTTAAGAATCGGATGTTGAATGGGCTAAAAAGATGCGGAGCAATTAGAAATGTGATAGAAAATAATAGACTGATGACCGCTGGAAAATATGTTATAAGGTGTAATGTTATTGACAAATCAGCTCTCGCTATTTTAAAGACAGTCATGCAATTTGTAAAAAAAACTAAATATGTAATTTGATTTCTGAACGATCTTGGTATATGTGGAATAAACAAACGTTGAGCAGTTCTTTCTATTTCACTCGTTTTCATCTGCAATGTGATCAAGCCTAACAGAGATACGAATCGATTATTCTTGGAGAACATTAACGAGGAATCACTGTAGTTAGATACACCCTACAATTTATTTTTTCTTGCAATTTTTTAACTATTCGATGTCTAGTGGATAAAAATTTGCAAAACAGGCTGCAAAGGGACTACGACCGTGAACTTGGACGTTTAAGCTTCGATCTATTATTTGTTTCACCTTTCCGATTTACAGATGGAAAGTCAAAAACCGCGTACGGTGTGCAATTCCGCGTAGAGGGACGTCTCTTCGAGGTGAAGGCCAATCGCGAGGTCATCCTATCGGCTGGCTCTTTACAATCGCCGCAACTGTTGATGTTGTCAGGAATCGGTCCTAGGGATCATTTGACAGAAATGGGGATCCCCGTGGTCCACGATTCACCAGGGGTGGGTAGAAATCTTCAGGACCACGCTGGAATAGGTGATATGACTTACTTCGTGGATGCTCCTGCGGATTATAGAGGCTCGAAACCTTTCACATATATTTTGGCGGAAACTCTAAACCTGCCATCGGTTGCTGAATTCTTTTTAAATCGCGATGGACCTCTGTACTCGATGATGATATCGGAAAACACGGGTTTTATAAATACCAAGTGAGTACTTTCCACGTAACATTTTTCGTTCGTCGTTAATACTGAAGATACCGATAATCATGGTGTATTTATTTGTACCAAAGAAACGAAATAATTTGTTTACTCGTTCCCTTACAGGAAACTAGGGTGAATTTTCAAAAATCCAGTCGAGCAAATTTTGTAGAATTTTTATCAGAAATTACGAGTCATTTTGATCGCTTCCGGTAGTTCTAGTGTTAATAAACGTTCACGCTGAGATTTCATACTGAATAAATATTGCTTTCAGGTACGCAAACAAGTCGGCGGATTTTCCTGACATACAGATTTTCCTCTCGCCCACTGCTGATTTTGCGCACGGTTGTACCGACGGGAATGGGATTATGAATAGCACTGATCCTTTATGTATAAAACTCCTGAATCACTATGCATATTGGATCATACCGCTCAATCTAAGACCTCGAAGCAGAGGATACATCAAGTTACGCTCGAAGGATCCGCAAGAATATCCGGCCATCGTTCCTAATTACTTCGACGATCCCCATGATCTCGATATCTTGGTAAAATAATCCGACTAATTAAATAGTTATAGAAAGATACGGAGAAGATATTCGAAAAAGTGCATACGTCACGTAAATTGATTAATAGCTAACATATTAATCACATTCACTTTTAAGATTGCATAGACTTATTTTAATCAAAAACTATCCTAATTACGACTAGCGATTGTTCGACTGAATTGAACAACTTTATTCAACGGCTATTCCAATATTGTCCAAATTAAAACATTTAGACTATCCGAATTACAGACATTGACAATTATTGACACACGTTTGCTGAAATATTTGCTGTTCTCCGAATAAATTCAATTTATCCGTTTAGTTAACTAGAATCTAATTCGAAAGTTGTTTCTATCTTTTTGTTGGCATAACGAATTAATTAAAACGCGTGAAAGATCTTGGAACTGATTCTTCAAAGAATTTCTAGGAAATTGTATGTTGAAGGATGTTTTAAAACGCAATGAAATTTTAATTAATACAGGTAGAAGGCGCGAAATTCGTTCACGAAATGAGGAACACCCCATCGTTGAAGAAACTGAACGCTCGACTAAGATGCGACCCACATTGTAGTTCGATGCACGAGTGTGCGTCGGATGGCTATTGGAGATGTCTAGCTAGGACGTACACGATGACGATTTATCATCCAGTTGGGACGTGCAAAATGGGACCCAAGAACGACACAATGGCTGTGGTCGATCCCAGGCTAAGGCTTTACGGAATCGACAAACTACGAGTGATCGACGCTTCCATCATGCCGAAGCTCGTTTCGGGGAACACGAACGCACCGGTGATCATGATCGCTGAAAAGGCTGCTGATATGATTAAGGAAGACTCCAAGAACGGGAAATAAGGCTTTTCCACCTTTTGAACGAGATAAAGCAACGGCAAAGTAGATAAGAATCGCAGTAATAACAATGACAATTCTGATAGTAGAATAACAATAATTTTGACGTTTTGTAAAACTTTAGAAAATATAAATAATCTTATAAATGCTCTGCAAAAAATTTCAACTGTGTAACTGAATTGTTCAAGATAATACAAAATTTGAATGTCGAAGAGATGTTTTGTCTTGTTTATTCGTTCCTGAACGCCTTTCAACTTGGCCTGCCATGCACGCATAGATAGCTGCTAGGTTGCCTGCATTCAGGCACTTCTGACCGAAATTTTGGAATGGTGGAGGAGATCTGAAGGTCAATCTAATTTCCTTAAATGGAATGCTATATTTTTTACTTGAGATATATTTATCTAGCGTACCTATTTTAGATACCCCGCGTTCAAAAATACGAAATATACGAATGCCGACCTCTATGTCGCTTTATATCCCCGGAATGGTTTATGGGGAAATCAAGAAAACTGGTAAAGTAGTGTTCGGATTGTCAGGCCCCGGTTATTCGAATAACTATAATAAAAGGTGACTTTTTTCGATGAAAAAAAAAATTTCAAATCGTTCTAAAAAAATTATTTTCGGTTACGAGGGTCAATTATAATCATTTTTAGTGAATAGACATACCCCAAAAATCCTACGCATTTTTGAGAAAAAAATTCGAGTAGGTACTGAAATTTTTAGACGAAATTAAAAAATTTCAAATCATACTAAAAAAATTATATTTAGTTACAGGGGTCAATTACAAGCATTTTTGGTGAATAAACATACCCCCGAAATCCTACGCACTTTCGAGAAAAAAATTCATTACTGAAAATCTAATGTGAGGCCAGAAATGCTTCCCTAAAATTTCATGCGAATCTTTAAAATGTCATAACTCCTGAACGGATTGGACGATTTTAATGTTTAAAAAGGCAAACAACGCGTATTTTAGTGAAGAATATGTAGGAATTGCAAAAATATTGGAAAAGTTGATCCTTGACCCCGCAAAATGAGAAAAACCCCATAAAAATGGTCCAATTTTCAAACAGCCATAACTCTTACAATAGCGAATGTATTTCAATGAAACTTTTTTCTGAAATAGTACTCATGGGTACCTACAAAAAAGTATTAGACAACTTTTCTATAGGGCGTCAAACAAAATTATTAAAAATCGAAAACGAATTTTTAATAAAAATCGACAAAGGGGGTAGGTGCTTAAATTTTTCGACGAAATTGAAAAGTTTCAAATCATTCTGAAAAAATTATTTTCGATTGCAGGGGTTAATTACAATCATTTTTGGTGAATTAGACATGCCCCCGAAATCCTACGCATTTTTGAGAAAAAAATTCTTTACCGCAAATATAATGTGTGGCCAGAGATCTGTGATTATATTCCTCGTTTTTATTACTTCATATGTAGATATAGTCTAATTATCCGACATATAAAATTTATTAGGAGATTTTGGAGGCCAAAATAAGACAAAAATCAAGAATACCAATTTATTGATTGAGGCTTCGTTAAAAAGTTATTGACGTTTAAATCTGTATGAACCCACAAATCTGTGAGGCCGTCGATACGTCACTAAGTAGAGTTTCTCATGCTGAGTGAGAACCACTGTCACGCTTACGCAGCTGTTCTACAGACGGAACTTTAGACGTTAATAACTTTTTAACGAAGCCTCGATCAACAAATTGGTATTCTTGATTTTCGTCTTATTTTGCCCCCTAGAATCTCCCATTAAAATGTTTTCCAGATGCGGCCGAGGTCTCCCAATATCCCAGCGTGACAGGCAAGGTCTGCTAGGATGCTTTACCGACGAATTCGCTAGCAAACCCATGACGAAACGCTCTCCCCTTTCCTTTCCTTTTTCATCTCTTCCACAGGACCCCAAAAAAGGAATGAAACCATAGACGAAACGAAAGGGTTAAAAGGGAGAACCTTCCTGGAGGATGGTGTCTAAGCTTCTGAGCTTCGTTTGGACATGATTGCCTTAATGCCAAGAGACTTTCTTCCACCAGGCGAGCGGTGCTCCGCTACATACATATATCCGAAATGTAAACCGCGATATGCTTCACTTCCCCGGTTAAACTAGCATAAGTTGCTGGTCGGGTAACCGTGTGGTGTCCGAGAGAAAGAGACCAGCGTTGTAATTATATAATAAGAGTGGATTGTTACAGTGGTGGAAGGTAAGACGCGAGGTAACGCCGAAACGAACGCGGGGCCCGCGGTTTCGTTCCTCGTTATCTTCCGTTTTCATTTGGGCCAGCCAGATATTTCGCGTTTCTGTTTCACACACTCGCCGCGCGGTTTCGTGACCGGTATTGTAAGCTAAAATGCAGTCTCCGCCGCGGCGTTGCTAATTTATGCTACGTCGAAGCCGTCGAGTATCGATACATATCGCGAGTAAAAGTCAGTTTCCGATATCGGCACCGCTGAGATCATCGATCTGGCCTAACGCAAAAGTAAAAGGAATTTCGCGATTTGTTTATTGTGTCAGTGCAAGATTCGATTAATTAACGAAGTAAATCGTTTCGAGGGTACGCGTTAAAAAAAAAAAAAAGAAAAATGGTGCTTACATAAGTGAAACTCGAGGTAACAGTTCGGGCGGTAATATGGATATTGTTATGCAGGATTTCTTAAGCGGTGGCTCGTGTATTCTAATCGCTGCAAAAAGATGTTCAGGTAATTGGACGCGATTTAATATGTTTCTTCTTTTTTGGTGAAACCCGCGTTAAAGTGGTAATTGTTTTACGATCGACGGCAATCGAGCGACTAATTTTCATATTTTCGTATTTTATAGTTCGCGCAATCCTGCGTGGAACATTTTATCGAACAAAGGCCGCGGAGTTCTAAAATATCAAATTTTACCGTTTGTAATTGTACGAATTTAAAAAGATCTATTTGCACCGGATGAAAATTATTCTGGAATCGTTGAAGAATTTTTATTTATTAAATGCCTAACTTGACACGCTAAAATAAATAAAATGCGTCGTACGAAAATGTGTCCTACATTCTGTAGTTTCAGAGTTACGATCGATCAAAGAAAATGTTCGATTTCAGCGCCCACGCACGCTATTACACGCTTTAGTACATCTCGTCGTTATCTGACATTTGCAAACAATATCGCTGATCGTAGAATTTGTTACTGGTTCAAATTATTGAGTTATTTCAATCTCGAAAGTTTAGAAACTAGAACAGAAGCATATAGATTGATACACAAACTTCGTGGCAAGTTTTGAAAAACACGTAAGTGTGTTAGATTTTTTAAATGGTAGTATAATACTGCAATAAATGCAGTACCATGATATTTATCGACAATGTTTTTGGTCTTAGGGTTTTAGAGAATGCAATTAACGCGGAAGTTAACTTTTTATTCAAATAAATCCAAACCCTGTCTCAAACGTTCAGTCAACCAATTGCCAGTGTGTTGTAATTCTATGTTTTGCAAGACACTGTAACCGAAATATATTATATTGTTACGTTATAACTCGGTTTACTTTCCTCTTGTCCGAATTCCAACGCTATTTAAGACTGTTTATTGAACAGTAAATAAAGCGAGCTTCAAAAGCATGTGGAACATTCGTTCTGGACTATTAGCTCCGAATAACATAATTCCTACGAATATCGAATCAGGCTTTTCGATATACACGTAGTTTAAAAGTGGAACGTAACGAGCAGTGAAATGAAAAGGAGAGGAAAATCCTGAATTTAGAAAGAGAAAAACCGTGTACATCGAAAATTTCTAAAATTGTGGCCGAAACGTAATTACGAAGTTAATATAATATTTTTGAAAGGTATTGGAAGAAGGGAGACCACGAGTTGTGTGTGTTCAATATTAATAATTGCTTCGATATTTATACCACAAGTAACGAAGAAATTAAGTTTCAAAAAATTCAAAATAAACACCACCACAAATTTATTTTTTGTATTGTTATTGAAATTGATCAAAATTTAATGAAAACACGTATCCAGCTGTCCAATTAATAGTAATGAAGCAAGTAACTATTGAAAATTGTTTTTAATTAATAAATAGATGGTTACTTATACTATTGTTCTGCCATTCGGCATCTAGCGAAAGAGAGTAGTGAATGGAATTAAAAACAATAGAAAAAATTCATCACAATGGATAGTTCATTAGCAGAGTATTTGCAACAACGACGAACGAGATGATTCATAGATGGATATTGCACAAACCACGTTTCAGACAGATAATTTTGTTGAAAAGATGGAGGCGAATAAGTCTTGCGTGGCTAAACCTGATCCGCGAGATCGCGATTCGGGGTCTTTCGCGTGAGGCATTATTTTTATAGTAATATCTGATTGTTAGTCGGCGCGGCGGAGTAGCAGATTTCTATTCCTTGTTTCAGATATATTTCATCCTCTTACGAGAGAGAGAGTAAATTATGTATCAATAGGATCTGACTTTGAAGTGTTGGCGAACTATTAGTCACTTTAGCCATTTTATCTTGTACGTCGTTTCGCGCAATTCCTTTTTTTTCCACAGTTGAATGTAGATCCCGTCGTTTCAAAATCATGTTGCGCGAATCGTTTCTAAAGGATTGCAATTCTGGGGGGAGCACAAAAGGTACCCATACTTGGTTCTCATATAACAATGTTTTTAAAAACACATCGATTACCGATAATCTATCAAGCCTTGTTCTATCATTTAATGTTTCATGAAATTTTATGGTCTTTTCACGTCATTTGCAACTGTTAGCAGTGCCCGGATGTACCAAACAATATACAACTGAAATTAAAGAAAATAATCTACCAAGCCACGTTTTATCATTTAATGTTTTACGAAATTTTATGAAATTTTCACGTCATTTGCAACTGTTAGGAGTGCCTGGATGTATCAAACGATATACATCTGAAATTAAAGAAAAATAATCTATCAAGCCTCGTTTTATTATTTAATGTTTCATGAAATTTTATGGTGTTTTCACGTCATTTGAAACTGTTAGGAGTACCTGGATTAAAGAAAATAATCTACCAAGCCACATTTTATCATTTAATATTTTACGAAAATTTATGGTGTTTTCAAGTCATTTGCAATTGTTAGGAGTGCCTGGATGTATCAAACGTAGAAAATAAAGTACCAGGTTGTCAAGGGTTAAAAAATTTAAAAAGTTAATCAAAATATTGACTTGAGTAGTAAATATGATTCTGGAGAACGTAAATTGATGAAAATATTTTAGTAAGCAAATTAACTTTGACGAAGAGGTAGGAAGTTCTTTCGATTTGGAAAGATGTATTTTGAGTTGAATGAAGTATAGGTGAATGAAAGGGGGGAAATAATTCGTAGAAGTGTTGTGAAATAATCTGATACGCATTTTCTATCGCAACGGCCGCGGCCCGGTCAATTAAGGTTCCACTTTCTGTGAGGTTGGCGCGAGTGAAACCATGGAGTACATCGGCGCAATTCAGTGATTCTCGTTGCTCGAGTCGCGTCGGCCGGAAACTCGCCTCTTTCCGGCGAATCGTCCGCCTCCGGTTCGTTCCCTGCGCGTCTTGCTCCTTTTTCCGCCCGTCCTCGTATTATCTTTATTTTTTTACTATCCGAATCAGCCGGAGTAGTCGAGAGGAGATTCCAAACAGCTCTTCGTCCGGTAAAAAATCTCCGCTCCCTCGGATCCTTTCTTCTTCGACGCGTTCATGGTTCGCCGCCGTCAGAGAACATTGTGCCCGCGAAACGTTCAGCAGATTCGAAAGGCGGAAGAAAGTATGTGGATCGGTGTAAACTTGAACGAGCGGACGATCGAAGCGCCGGCGATGAATTAAAAAAAAAGAAAAACAATCGCGAGAAAAATGTGGTGAAACAGGGTAAAAAGATAATCTGCGGGCCAGGTAAGAGCTAACCTTTGATCGTTTCAGACCATCGCGATGGGTAGCGATCAGGATCGATAATCGGGGGGCTGATTACGAAGAAAACAATAGAAATAAAAATTCACGAAATCACGGTTTGATGTTTAAAAAGGAGAGTGCAAAGTTCGAACGTATACATATTTGGTACGTGCTCGATTAATAAAAGTCGATTACGATTCTCGCGCATGGAACAGATAAACATTGTGCCTAATCTGATTATATGTTAGACAGAATGGACACTGGTATTGTCGTAATAAGAACACGACAAAAATTGAAATTGATCGATAATACAAAATATGCAACCCATTGAGTACCAATGTTTAGAAGACAATAAAATGAATATTGTTGTTGATATTGGAATTTATTTAAATATCACGCGACTTTTAAGATACGAGCTGAATAAACGTAATCTTTTGATAATAATATTTCGCTGAATAGATTACAGAAGTCTATTGTCGATGATAGTGTTTATAGGAGACGTCGTAATTCGCGCAAAAATATTTCATCTATTTTGTGGAATATTTTTTAATACGACTTATAGAAAATATCAATTTTGATAATAGTTTGATATTTAATGGCTTAAGTACGGATTTATTTTGTCAAAAATTATCTAGACAAGCCAGTGATTTATTAACGAATTAATCTTATCGAAGCATCCTTTTGGCTTAATAAGAAATCAACTCTCACTTTAACAGTAGATCCTTGAACACATTATACAGTTAGGAACGAAATGTTTTGCGAGCTATTTCCAAACATTTATCGCAAAACCGAACAAAGGAATTATCAATAACGATATTAAAGGATACCGAGAAAATAAAACATGAAGAATTAAGTTATCCCTAAATTCTAATTCTCGGTATCGATTCTATTATTGATTTCTATCGCGATACGCTGATAAAAATTAAGAATTTATAACCGCTTTAATCGTAAACAAATATTATTAACGGTACAAGACATTTCCCGTTTTGCTTATCGCGAAGTTCTTGTACTTATTATAAGTGTAGCGATTGTCATCCAGAACGATATGTACGACGTGTATCTTTGAAAGTAAAAAACTAATCAATAAAATATTCGATATTATCAAACTACATGAATCTACAAACGCGCGAAAACATACCGAGATAATCGTGAAGAAATATACTTAACGCATCAAGAGTTAATCATTAGTACTTCGAATACGGAAGGGTGACCATCTACGACTCATCGTTCGAGGTATGTTTCGATTTCGATGGTCTTTTACAACGTTCTACCCAGAAATTAGGAGCACTTTTCCTGGTAAAATCAATTGTCGTAAACAGCTTTTACGATCGTCGTTTCTCGTCGTTCCAAGTCTTTTATAGTCGCTTTCAAACAAAATTAAGGTTCCAAAATTAACTTCTGACCAGCTAGATTGCTTGTCACAGTGTGCGTCCGTGTCTTTAACGCTGCCCTGACTCCGCGGGATGACTAAGTTTACGTTTCCAACGCGGTCTGGCTTCAATTCGCATGACGTGTACCGCAGGCTCGTGTGGTTCACTGACTGGATGACGTCGGATCGCGGCTCTTTCTCCAAAAGAAAGCGAACGTTCTCACCACCACACGCCACGGGCTCTTTAATTAGCGTGGCTAGTATAACCGCGGCCACAGACGCGGCTCTTGACAAGACGAATCACACAGATAGAATAAACGAACGTTTGTATGGCGAGCATCGGGCAGCAGCTTTCACGCAGACCAGTGTCGCACAGCTGCCCCGGATGAGTTCTTTCTTTGTGTCGTGTTCCACCGAGAGGAGCCCGTATCTCGCTCCAGCCACCCAAATGTCTTCGAATTGTCTACCATCAGCCAGTGACACCGTCCACAATCGCGCGCTGTTCCATTTCGCACGGAATTTCAGGTGAAACTGGCCCACCGTTCGATCCAATCGACTCGGCTCCTAGGGAATTTGTCGCACGCGCGACTCTGTTTTCTCGGATAAACGGATCCCCCGGATTCTGCACGACGAGTGAAACTTATCCGAGCGCGGCGTGAAACTTAACCGAGCTATCAGTGAATCACCCAACGCGAGAATCGACGAAAGTGCAGTGTACGACGAACGGAGTGTTTTCTTTCCTCGTATTAAGATTTCCTCGAAGAGCTAGTTCATTTGTATAGAACCGGAGAATCGTTTACGCAACGGATAGAGCCAACAGAAGTTAGGACACCACGGATGGGGTTTAGAGAAGACGTTTTGTAATACGCGATGACTCGACGTGTAGTGATTGCGATGAAATGGAGCGACAGCCATTGGTGGCTAAACGATGCGTCGTTTCAAAATAAACCAGCTAGGATTCGGTGGATGAAACGACAGTAGAGAAAGGAACTGGTGAAGATGTAGAATGTCTAATGTAATAATGATTTACAGGGTTAGTCGGAACCTTTGAGGAGGCCATCTTCTTGCACGATGCCTTCCTAACTCTGAATTAACGCGTCGATATAGTTTTCCTTGAAATTAGTTACTACGTTCCAAATAACAAACAAAGCAACATGAATTTTCGTTAATTTTTAATCGGGAGTATCTTTAAGGTCGCCAGAAACAAAGAAGCGACGTATGTCGCGTGACTCGAATCGCGAGGATTACGTTTATCTAGATCCACTTTCCATCGTAAGTTTCAACAGCTAGCTGCATACGTAGGAAGTGATCTAACATTTAAAAGAATCGTAACGTTACGTTGTACCAAAGTCTCTCTGCGCTTGATGCCATTACAAGACGCGACAAATTTCACGAATGCTCTCGCGGAGATAAAACTTTCGCGTCGAAAGGATTCCACGGCGATTCGAAAGTGGAAAATTAACCATCGAACCGGTCGCGTCGACCATCGACGAGCGTTTAGCTCTTATCTGTCCGGAAGAAATCGTCGGCTTTTGACGGTGTAGATCATTAGAATAGCGATCCAGAGCAGCGGTATCTCGCGATCGGGACTTTCACGTGAAAGGGAGCCCTCGTTGTTTCGTTATTTCCAATAACAGTCGGGTTTGAGAGCGTGGCTTGGAAGCCTAAACGACCCGTACACGCTGCATTTACTTTCGGATTCAGCGCACGTGAGACGTTTTATCTCCGACGAGACGACTTTGATTCCGTTTTCGTTCGAGCCGCGAAGTGAAACTGCAATTTGATTTGGCTACGCGCGTGAACTTTCACGCTCGCGCGGATTTCACGTTTGCTTCGAGAGCACATTGTTGCATCCTCGTAAATTTCGCTCTCCTAACGTCAACCGGGCAACTTCTGCACGAGAGTATCTCGTTAAGAGATGCACGGTTCTATGTCTGAAAGTAATTTATCGCGTCCGGGACTACAGTAGCTCCAGAACTTACGGTGATCTTGCCTAGGATCTTTCGTATCGCACGGTTTCGAACGAAATTGGATCCGTGAGAGAACAGTGAAAAGACGCAGTAATTGGACTCCTTGTTACAAATAAAAATTTCTCTGAAATGTTTTCTTCGTTTATATCGTATGATTCAAATGCGGATACTCTCGGTTTAAATATTAATTCTGGTAGATCCGCGACAACGAAGAATTATTTAGAAGGTTAAGAACCGCTTATCTAGAGTTTAAGAGACGCGATAAAGTGATAAACATAGCGAATGATGAATGCAGTGTTTCTCGAAATCCTCGGGAGAATTGCAGGAAACTAGGATTGGATTAGTCAAGTTTTCCTTGTGCTCAAAATGGGAAAATTTATGCACGTTAATAACGTTGAAGATAATAGAAAATATATATATGAGGAATCGGTGGAAGCATTATGCAATTATCTCATTGAAGGAAACTGCAATTATTCTGATCTGTGGTCTTAGGAATTACCAATGAAGTGTAAAAGTCATTGTATACTCCCGAGAGTAGTTGACGCTCATGGATGGAACGTGTAGATCGATTTGCTCGCGTGAATCATTAGGAATTTTTAAAATTATCTTCGCAAGTATTTTGAGATTAAACGATCGAAACGATATGGTTATTATGGTCGAATTTTTTATACGAGCATATAACAAAATTTAATCTGATTATTGATTACATTTGCCACGATTTGATTAACGTAATCAGTGTGTTATTAAGTTATAATCACACGTTAGTTAACGTATCGATGCGGTATGATCATTATCGTAAATCTTTAAAGCGTGTTATAACTATCTAATTATAGTGTAATTAGAATGAAATTATAGTTGATTACGCGTGATTGTACAAATATATTGTTTCATTGCGGTGACCTTGAAATATCGTTGAAAAAAAATAAATAAAATGATCACGAGAAGGAAAATTCACTTCAATTCGTGACCCTTGAAATAGTGTAACTTTTTCATAACATATGGCAGATATTTACATAAGTATAATTGTTATTACTATTTTTCTTAAAATGTTATTCCACAGTTTGTGATTATTAATCGTAAAAATTAAATCGTAATAATTGTAATAAACGTTTCTAATCCCACTGTATTTCGACTTAAGTAATAACAAATTAATTCTTCAGATATTCGCCTCGAATTTATACTTTTTTCCTTAAACAGTATCTGCTCTTGAGCTACTTTTACGGGGAAAAACTTTTGATTATAGGACCTCGTTCTTGTGCAACAGACATTGAAAACATACTTCTTATCTGCTCACATATTACACAAGAACTTTATTTCTATTTCTAAACACCAATCGATTCAAACAATCCCTTGATTAATGATTAAAAATCAAACGTTGGAACGTGTGATATTTTCTAAACGAAATTTTTAAGAGATCCAAGTTTTCGATCGCGAATTCCGGATGTACTCGATATCCGGATTAAAGAGACTCACCGCAAACGACATGGTGATTCCCTGCTTTACGACACCAAATTGGAGATAATACCTAAAATGACGCAAGCTAAGAATACCTGGGTTTTCTGTTAGAGTGAGAAATGCATTTCCCGAACGAATAAAAACTGCGAACAATGAACACACGATTATCATTTGCGTTCACGCGTTTCGACGATAAGGTGCATCGAATTTGCCGGAGGTTTGTACCGTGTAGTAATTCACACCCGTCGCGAAAATTACGTTCAATTATACATTTAGTTGTAGCTGTTAGACACAAAAGAACCTTAATTAGACGCTCGTTTGCCGTGTCGATCGCAATTCTAATCTGTCTTTTTTGTTTGCAGGTGACACTGGCCTCTAATTGGATACAATGAAACTGTACATCCTGCTCTCCCTTCTGGCGCAATTGGCGTTCGCTTTTCAACATCCATTCCAGGTAAATAGACTCGATTTCCTAGCTTCAAAAAACTACGGTCACCTATCAACAATTGTCGGAAACTCTAAATCCTACCGGGATACGTCTTTGAAACCCAAAGTTAGTTATCAAAGATTCTAGACGATCGTTTAAGATTTTTGGAATTCTTTTTTTAGAGAGAAAATTATTTCACGCATCGATTTCAAACTTTCCAAATATACTTACTCGCGTTTCCACGCATCATCGGAATTTTCTGAAGTTCGTATCATCGATGTTCTTGAAGTTATATGAGACAGAAATCTCTTTTCACGAACAGAGGTAGGAAAAATTTGAAACATTTCGAGGTCTCGAGTATCTGAAATTCCCTTTTAGGAGTCTATAAATAGTATAAGGAAAACGTTTCGTCAGTTAGTACCCTAAATACGGGCGTTATCGCTCGTAGCAAGGTCGGCTGAAATTATTTAACGCAAGTGGAACACGGCTGCGTTTCTGCATTTTAGTCTGAACGATGTCTCGTCTCGCCTATCTCGCGATCGCCGTTTCTATGGTACTCTAAAGATTAATCTCCGTAGAATTTGATAGACCTTAGTCGACTAAATTTGCATTAATTTCGCAACCGGAAGATACAGCGTAGTGAAATCACGCTGCAATAAGAAGAAAACGACTTAATTAACGAGGTCGTTGACCAGTTTCAGCCAGACCATTTGGATACCACCAACGAAACCAAAGGATGTTGCAACTGCAACTTCAAAGACACGTCGTACATGGAGTCCAAGTGCGGCGTGACCAACTCCTTCATGAATCTGATACAAAAAGTAATAACCGCCAGGTGCGACATTTCTGATCCCTGCAGCAGGCTTGGCAGAGAGGATGTACCTACTGGAGAATGGTGAGAACTTTTCGACTTTTCGAAACCTCTGTTACTCATCGAGCGACGTTAGAGAAACCTCGGTTCCAAGTTTGTCTTCTTTTATTGCAACTTGCGTTGGGAATCGACAAAATTTCAATTATCGAAAAGGTGACTTTTAGTGTGAATTTTACTCGATAAAAGGGGCTTCTATCTATAATAATCATTTGTAGAAACGTGTCACCTGTCATCTGTTTTGGTACAGTTCACTATACAGGGTGTTCGGCCACCCCTGGGAAAAATTTTAATGGAAGATTCTAGAGACCAAGAATATTAATTTCTTGACTGAGGCTTCATTAAAAAGTTAAATAAAAAATTTAATTAAAAAATTTCAAATCGTTCTGAAAAAATTATTTTCAGTTACAGGGGTAGATTACAATCATTTTTGGTCATTACACATACCCCTGAAATCCTACCCACTTTCGAGAAAAAAATTCGAGTAGATACTGAAATTTTTAGACAAAATTAAAAAATTTCAAATCATACTAAAAAAATTATATTTAGTTACAAGGGTCAATTACAAGCATTTTTGGTGAATAGACATACCCTCGAAATCCTACGCACTTTCGAGAAAAAAATTCATTACTGAAAATTTAATGTGAGGCCAGAAATGCTTCCCTGAAATTTCATGCGAATCTTTAAAATGTCATAACTCCTGAACAGATTGGTCGATTTTAATGTTTAAAAAAGCAAACTACGCGTATTTTGATGGAGAATATGTACAAATCGCAAAAATATTCGAAAAGTTGGTCCTTGACCCCGCAAAATGAGAAAAACCCCATAAAAATGGTCCAATTTTCAAAAAGCCATAACTCCTACAATTGTGAATATATTTCAATGAAACTTTTTTCTGAACTAGTGTTCATGGGCACCTACAAAAAAGTATTAGACAACTTTTCTGTGGGGTGTCAAACAAAATTACTAAAAATGAAAAACGAATTTTTAAGAAAAATCGACAGGGGGTAGGTGCCTAAATTTTTCGGCGAAAATAAAAAATTTTAAATCGTTCTGAAAAAATTATTTTCGATTGCAGGGGTTAATTATAAGCATTTTTAGTGAATAGACATACCCCCGAAATCCTACTCAGTTTCGAGAAAAAAATTCGAGTAGGTGTTTTGAAATTTTTTGGTAAAAATTACAAAATTTCAAATCGTTCTGGAAAAATTATTTTCGATTGCAGGGGTCAATTACAAGCATTTTTAGTGAATAGACATACCCCCGAAATCCTACTCAGTTTCGAGAAAAAAATTCGAGTAGGTGTTGAAATTTTTCGGAGAAAAAAAAATTTCAAATCATTCTAGAAAAATTATTTTCGGTTGCAGAGGTCAATTACAATAATTTTTGGTGAATGGACCTACCCCCGAAATCCTTCCCGCTTTCTAGACAAAAATTCAGTACGGGCGGAACTTCAAACGTTAATAACTTTTTAACGCAGCCTCCATCAACAAATTAGTATTCTTGATGCTCGTCTTATTTTGGTCTCTAGAATCTCTCATTAAAATTTTTCCCAGGATTGGCCGAACACCCTGTATGTGCTATTATGTAGTGAAGCTCGAGTTTAATTTCAAAGTTGCTTTGTTTCGTGTTTGAACAAAAAAAGGTATATGAAACAAGACGAAAGAGATTGGAGGAATTTAGTTGTGGATGAACTAGTTTCTATTATTTCCGTGATTTTCTCTAGGTGGCTGTTTTAAGGGATACCTAGCGAATGCCTGGAAATTGACTTCCAGAATGCATCCACAGGTTTTCATGTTACGCATCGCGTACTAATGTAATGATTCATCGATAAATCATCAGAATGTGTCAATTATCGGTAATTACGATTAAACGAAATCGTGTAAACACAGGTTCGACTTCATCGTCGTCGGCGCCGGGGTGGCTGGTCCTATAGTCGCCAGGAGATTGAGCGACAATCAATGGTGGAAGGTTCTGTTGATCGAAGCAGGACCGGAAGAGCCATCCATGACTGCCATTCCAGGATTGGCGACTCATGCTGTCAACTCGAGTCTAGATTGGAAATTCAAAACGGAACCCACGGAGCCCCATCCCACCGCATGTTTAGGTACGCGATATTACCAATTTGATCCTCTACTCCTCATACAATTATTAGAAATAATAGTCCAAGCATAATCAGAACAGAGTCCCCTATATAAGTACAGAAATACAAAGTTAAGGTGATCTACGCGAGAGCGAGTTTAGCGAGCTGTAAGAGAGTTTTCGTGGGTATTTGTGGATTTTTGTCTAAGTAAGTAATTTTGTCTAAGATTTTTGTCACTAAGTACTAGCAAGATATAATTCCTCAAATAATTTCGTCAAACGTTAACATAGAATTTGAACATAGGATTTTTGTCAGTTGCGAGTCGTGAGTATTACCGTGAGTTAGATTTAAATTGTTTCTGTCATTTAATAAACGTCATTGTTTTGAAAAAGCCTCCAAGCCATTCGTTCGTACCTCGATTCCTATCTACGAGGAATTTACACTACGTTCTAATTTAATTTGTCATCGGCAGAGACCAACGGTGTGTGCACCTGGCCACGAGGAAAGATGGTATCCGGGACCAGCGGCATGCATGGGATGATGTACGTGCGTGGACACCCGGAAGTCTACAACAGCTGGGCCAGGTCCGGTGCCATCGGATGGTCCTACGACGAGATCGCCCACTACTTCGAACGCGCTGAGAATCCCACCGATCAATCTATGGTGTCCGACAAACCACGAGCCGTTCCTATACCGGGTCCAATGAAGATACAATATTACCCTCACAAACCCGCGTTCGCCGACGAGGTCCTGAAAGCTGCAGGCGAACTAGGCTATCAGATATCTAAACTGAGAGAGTACATGCAGACGGGATTCATGATCGCCCCGATGACGACGGCGGACGGTCTACGAGGCACGACTTCGAGAAATTATCTGAGACCCGTGTTCGGCAGAAGGAACCTCAAAGTCCTGATCAACGCCCAGGTGACGAGGGTTTTGATGAACCACTGGGAGGGCAAAGCGTACGGCGTGGAACTGATAGACAAGAACGGTTTCAAGAGGGTCTTGAAGGCTAAGAAAGAGGTGATCCTGACAGCCGGAGCGGTCGGATCGCCCCAGATTCTGCTGAACTCTGGAATAGGGCCCAAGGAACAGCTGACCAAGCTTGGAATGGCGGTGATCAAGGATCTGCCAGTAGGGAAGAATCTTCACAACCACGTGTCAGTCGCGGTTCATTACAGTATTAAGGACACGGCCTACGAGTCCATGACGATGGACAGCGTCAACGAGTATCTGGAGACCAGGTCTGGTCCTTTGACCAGCACCGGACTCACCCAGGTGACCGCGTTCTTTCAAAGCAATTTCGCGACTGCTGGCGTGCCTGACATTCAAATGTTCTTCGACGGTTTCTCGCCGAACTGTCCAAGAACCGGTCTGCAATTCGAGTGTCTGAGCGGTGCTCTCGCCCTCTGCTCGGACAGAAGACAAATCGTGATGAGACCGACAGCGGTCACCGTGGCCAGTCGCGGAGAACTGAGGCTACGTTCCGCGGATCCTCTCTCGCCGCCCCTCATTTACCCCAACTACTTCACCGACACGAAAGATATGCTCGTACTGATGGAGGGTATCAAGAAGTCCATCGAGCTCACGAACACGGAGACTATGAAGAACTGGGACCTCCGGCTGGAGCCGGTGATCCACCCCCTTTGCACCAAGTAAGTGTCGCGATCGTGAGTTTCTTCGTGCAGGAAGAATGGGAGTTTTTTTTTTATTGAATGCTATGTAACCCTCTGTAGGATTATTAGCAACGATTAAATCTACATTTAGATTATACTACACTTTTATCGATAAAAAATTACACGTTATAGGAAGACAGCAGTTGGCTTAGATTAAGTACATACACAATTCTTCTCTAGAAATTTGAAAATTAACGAGGAAATAGTTGGTTGAAAAAGAAAAGTGTTAATCGTGTAATTCTTCTAAAAGTCTCCTTTGCCAGTTTATCTACTTCCTTGTTAAAGCAAATACCAGAGTAAGCCGGTATCTAATAAAAGAAAATTTTTTTTTGTCGCGAAGAGAAAGATTATGCAGAATTAGTTTGATATGACTCCGAAGACTCCGAAGGCAAGAGGAAGTTACTCTTGGGTCTTTTCTATTTGGTTAGAGTCTATATTATTCCAACAACTTATCCAGAAACCCGGAACAATTTAAAACAGATGTTACATTCTATTAAGTCGAAAGCACGCATCGAATGAAATAACTATCAATGCATTGTGAGTACTTTGTCTCGTTTTAACGTCGTATTTTTCTGATTTAGCTACCACTTCGGCAGTGACGCTTACTGGGAATGCTATATAAGATCTGCAACGGGACCTGAGAATCACCAATCGGGAACGTGCAGAATGGGTAACTACAATGACGTAACAGCTGTCGTAGATCCGGAGCTACGAGTGCGCGGAGTGTCGAACATTCGAGTCGCCGACGCCTCCATATTCCCAATTGTGCCAAACGCTAACCCGATCGCTGCGATCATGATGACGGCCGAAAAAGCGGCAGACATGATCAGGCATACGTGGTCGAAGAAGTGAACTTCGATTATAAATTTTTACGTATATTTTTAGAACGTTTAAATAAAACTATTTTTTTATCAGAAATACCGATGTTACCTTTGTTCACTGTAATCTTTCCTATCGTTTGGTATGTTTATAGTGTTTTTGTTATGTCTGTTAACCTTCAGTCATTTCGCGGAATGCACATTCTCTTATTTATCGAATCACTTTCATAATCTTTAATACGGAGTAATCTAAGCTACGGGATTTTAGATCTTGGAGGAATTTATCAATTTAAAAAGAAGTTCAAATTCCATTCGGTATTATGGTTAAATTTGTAACTATTGCTCTGGTAAAATGGGCATTTTAAAAATCTGTACAAAAATAGTCAATACTTTTACTCTAATTGTGCATGCTTAGTACTTTAACTTCACACAGAAAATTTACTCTTTGAACTTTGAAAAAATACTGGCTAGTAATTACGCAAACATCCAAAGCATACAAATTTATATTCATTTTCAATTAAATAAACAATTTATGATCCAGTTTTATGGCACACCAGTCCTATTATCAATGGGAAGTGCTGAAACTACTTTGGGTATGTAGCGTCAAAGTAAATGTGAAAATAAACATAGAAGACAGCATAAGTTATAGTAGATGATATGATGATTCGATAGAGGATGAAATGCCCTTTAAAATGAACGTTTGTATAAGTCGATAGCGTAATTAGTTCCGGAGATATAGCAATTTTAGTTTCAAGTCGATACAATGGATAGTTCCGGAGATATAAGGGTCCGAAGCGTTTGTTTACGTTCTTACTACGGCCTTGTCAAGGTCGTTGACCGCACGTGCTCGTAGTAAAGACACTACGTCACTCGATCACTCACGTGCAAGAGAAAGAGGTCCGACGCGACGCGTCAGACGGAGACAGAGATAGTCGAATTAAAAAAATTACCTTTTACATAAATCACAATATCTCGAAAACGGAAAGACGGATCGTCAAAAACCAAAAACCATTTCAAAGAGGAAGCTTTACCGATTCTATCAATGGCTCAATTATTGATAAAGCACTAACAGTTTCGGAACTACACGCGTTTAAAGTTTTTAGTATTTTTAACACGCGTTAACGGACTTCTGTAAGACGGATAGCTGAATTTAAAAAATTACCTTTTCACATAAATTACGATATCTCCAAAACGGAAAGTCGGATCGACATAAACTAAAAACCATTTGAAAGGGGAGGCCTTGCTACTTCTAACAGTGGCTTAATTATTGATAAAACACTAGTAGCTTCGGAACTGTACAAGTGTAAAATTTAACTATTTCTAATATGCGTTGTTAGACTGCTCTAAGGCAGTGGAAACTGAAGATTCTCTCCTTTCTTCTTTGCTATATGTATATTTCTACTATTTATATCGGAAGCTAACCAGAATTTGATACCAAATTTTAACTAAAACAGATTACATTCTTTTCTCAGAAGACAAACAATAAGAATAGAAGTGAATATTGAAAAATTCATTGTACGTATACTACAAGAAAAATTGTAAAGTTCAATGGAGCTAAATTAACATTGTATGTTAGAAATTCTAAACGAAATTTTAAAAATGGAACCGGTCGTGGTAGGTTTAGAGTTAAAGACTTCGATTATTTCTGAAATAATATTAATTTATATACTGTAACTTAAAAAAATTTGGGTTATTACAGTTGCGATCTCTAATGTAAAATAATCTTAGAATCGAACAGATCGATGTACATACTCAAAAAATTTGTTAGCGTTAATATACAATTGGCTACAGCGTTATATTTATCTGACACATAAAATAATAGGCAATGTCTTCGACTTTTAATGAGTGCACAGAACTTAACGTATTGTAAAATATAAAAGTCTAACGTTTCTCGATAACGTGCATTAATCTACTGATAACGTGAACGTTGAATTCTCTTATCGACACGACGATAGTAAAAACCGTATTAAAATCAAAAAGAATATATTTCATATACATTATATGTATATGCTTCTGGCTAGCTGCTTGTGTCCTCGAACAAGTCAAACGAAAAGTAAATGATATTCGAGACTGATTTTCTCAGATAACATTTGCATCTATTGTTAGTATTAGGTTCACATTCTGACAAAAATAAGCTGGGTCGAGAGCTCGTGACCTTTATGCAATATTTACAATAAAGGTTACGCTCAATTTGGATATCAATCGCGGGGTATTTACGATGCCTCTTAGGAGATAAAACATACACATGTCTTATCAAAGTCATGAATATAAATTTTACAGAGATAAAGTATACATAACTAGATATTTTCGTGGTATCTCGTGTCCAGTAATTACATAGTGAACCATATATTTTTCTTTTCTTACTATGGGTTATTCACAGACTATTTCAAATAAAATATATTCTTGGTATATCCTATTCAAGTTTAGTTCCTTCAAGATTTCAACTTGAGAATTATATTAATCCTGTTAATTACGTATGGATGGCATGGCAGTTGCTAAACGATTTTTGCGCAAGGTGAAGTTCAAAGTACTTTACATAGAAATAGAAGACGATAATCCATTATCGAGTTGTGTTTTATGTATTACTTTTTAGTGAACAGAGAAGAAAAAAAAAATAGAAAAAATTCCTGATAAAAAGCAACTATATTATGATCATTTCAAGTTTAATTAATGTATAGTTGTCGAAAAAAAAATTCAATGCGAAAGAAAACTTTGAAAAGGCATCACCGGACTCTCTGCTTAGGTGATCTACATACAGGGTGTCTCGTTTAGAAAGTAACAGCAGGCACTGAGACAAATCCAAACAGGCGCTATACGATATCATTCTGAGTTCGATAAAGGTAAATATTTTTAGCTTTATCTTATATTTAGTAACGTTAAATTCGTCCGTATTAAATTATTTCTTTCATTAATTCTTTCATGTTCGACAAATCAGTTTAGCAATAATCCTCAATCTCTGTTTATAATATCACAAATGCAATAACTTTATACGAATGCAACCAACGCTGCTGGCTGTTGGTCGTTGACCGATGCAGGATGTAAATATAAGATAACGATTTACTTTTATCGAACTCAGAATAATACCGTATAGCACCTCTTTGAATTTGTCTCAGTGACTGTTGTTACTTTCTGAATAAAAAAATATAGCATTCCATTTAAGAAAATTAGATTGACCTTCAGATCTTCCCCACCACTCTACCTACAAGAAAACAATTAGTACTACATGATGTAGCCCCTTCTATCAAATAACTTTTGTACGAACATTTTTTTTTAATAACTACAATACCTTCAGAGATATCTTGCTGTTCTCACTTAAACAAGACACCATGTATGTATTCCTAATATTGAATGCAACATTTTAAAATATACTAAAAAGGAATTACGCGCGAAACGATAAAATCCAAGAAAAAAAGGCCTTGAAAAAATGCTAACATCATAGCAACGGTTGGAAAAGTGATAAGATTTCGAGCTGCTTGTAATTTCACTCGAGCGACGAATCTGACATAAATTTGAACAGGGATTGCAATAAATTTATATTATTGTCGATTGGGTGTCATTTTTGGAAAAAAATGCACTTGCATTCTATAATTTTTTTTCTTTTCTTTTCTCATTTTATGAAACTCCGAAAAACCACTTTTAAACGACACCAAACATTCGAATCCACAAATCTGTAGATCAGAGGTGTTATTTATTAGTTGTCGAATATTCGTGCGATTCGACGAGGAATTATTTATCGACAATGGACTGGAAATTTGGCCACATATTGAACAAAATCTGAGCAATGTCCAACATTCTATTAGAGACAACGAACGGGCTTAATTGTAATATTTTGACACGAAAGATACATACGTGAATTATTATTGCGAATTTCCGTCTGCCGTCTTCATGCAGAATTTGAGATGAGGCCATTATGTGTACAGCCCCCACTGTGTGTTCTGGTTATCCCACTCTAAGGAAGTATCACCCTACTCCGCGACTTGAAGATAACATTATAAAAGTCCGAACAACTCTAAAAACTGGTCTCTCACCGCTATATAAATTATTCTCTGTTCTGTTCTACTCTCCGACGCGTTAATAATCATTACTGTATCAATTATTGAGACAATCGTTATTCACAATCGTAGTTAAACCTCTCAGTGCAATTGTCGAATTTATCTTGGGGGATATAATTGATCAAGTAAGTAATAGAGCACTAAGTACTAGCAAGATATAATTCCTCAAATAATTTCGTCAAACGTTAACATAGAATTTGATAGAAATTCCGATTTTATCTACGAACTCTAATTTGCCAATTTCAGCTGTACAGCATCTGTTAAAGATAATTAGCGCGTTAGGTAAAGAAATTCGATCAGCTAAAATCATTTTTCTCACGAGCGATGGTGGATCAAAGTTTAATTAGTGTTTTATAAAGTTAGTAAAAATTCGAAAATGAACTACTGGAAGTACCGAAGCTGTTATTAATATTATAAAAGATTTTCGTAGAGTAGTCTGTCGACGCAAGTAATATTATCTCTATTACTATCTCTATATACTATCAAAGAGAACAAAGTTGTTTTATTTAAATCATCGTTCAACGTTCAACGTTCAACGTTCAACCTTGAAGAACAAGATTACCTTCTCGAGAAACGGAGAAAAAATATCTCGTTAATTTTCAAGTTTAAGATTTACTTTAAGTGATAAACATTAATACTATTTACTCAGAATACTCGATAAAGTTACAGCGATTAAATTTGGTGGAATTTTCAATATTTTGCAATTACCAAAAATCAGGAGTCAAAGTCGAAACGTTCGTTTTTAATTAAATTTTATTTCACGGATTGCTCGCCTCAAGTCTGATGATATTTGAACTTTTCCTTGTTCACCGCAAGCTTTATACAGGGTGTTCGACCAACCCTGGGAAAAATTTTAATGGGGGATTCTAGAAGCCAAAATAAGAAGAAAATCAAGAATACCAATTTGTTGATGGAGGCTTCGTTAAAAAGTTCTTAACAATTAAATTCAAAAATTTCAAATCGTTCTGGAAAAATTATTTTCGGTTGCGTGGGTCAATTACAATCATTTTTGGTGAATAGACGTACCCCCAAAATCCTACGAATTTTCGAGAAAAAAATTCGAGTAGCTGCTGAAATTTTTAGGCGAAAAAAAAAATTTCAAATAATTATAAAAAAATTATTTTCGTTTGCGTGGGTCAATTACAATCATTTTTGGTCATTATACATACCCTCGAAATCTTACGCACTTTCGAGAAAAAAATTCCTTACCGAAAATCTAATTAGGTGCCTGAATTTTTCGACGAAAAAAAAAAATTTCAAATCGTTCTGGAAAAATTATTTTTGATTGCAGGGGTCAATTACAATAAATTTTGGTGAATAGACATACCCCCGAAATCCTACCCATTTTCTAGAAAAAAATTCGAGAAGGTGTGAAATTTTTCGACGAAATTAAAATATTTCAAATCGTTCTGAAAGAAAATTGTTAGCTGTGGGGGTCAATTACAATCATTTTTGGTGAATAGACATACCCCCGAAATCCTGCGCATTTTCGAGAAAAAAATTCAGTACGAGCGGAACTTTAAACGTTAATAACTTTTTAACGAAGCCTCCATCAACAAATTGGTATTCTTGATTTTCGTCTTGTTTTGGCCTCTGGAATCTCCCATTAAAATTTTTCCCATGGGTAGCCGAACACCCTGTATAAAATTTAACGTTTGTTTTTTTTATAGATTTACACCGAATCTAGTTCGAAAATCTCGCGATGGAAGCGTGTATGACAGCAAGCTGTCATGCTGCGCTGTCGCCAAACCCAAGTACAATTTTCTCTGGCTTGGTGCAAGCGATTTTAGCGTCACAATGCGCCTTAGGGGACACTGTCTATCCAGCGGATCGTACAGACGAGATTTTAAAATCGAACGTAGAATTCGACTTCGTGATCGCGGGTGCTGGAACTGCGGGTTCCATTCTAGCTCACAGATTAACGGAAGTGCCAAACTGGAACGTCTTACTGATCGAGGCTGGCGAGGATCCTAGGCCTGAAACCAACGTTCCTGGTCTCATGCTGCATAATATCGATGGACCTCAGGACTACGCGTACAAGGTATTCGAATCGGTTGACATTTAAATAATTCAAAAACAAATATTTTCAACGATAGTTCGTTGGAATCGAGCGAGGAACCGATATAAAAAATATTTTCATAAGTACAGTAATGATTCTTAAAATGATCGTGATTCGTAAATTGAACGTTTCTGTCCCTTCGACTGAGGGTCTGTTGGTGTCGGATTTCACTTCCGCTGTACGCAAGATGAACGCGTCGACCTCCGAGCGATGATCATTTTACGAATCACTACTGTATTCTCTCTTCCCATTATTCTATTAATCGAAATATTCCAAAATAATTGGAGTACAAATTTTCTTTTTCCAAATATATTCATTGAACCATTTTTTCCGTGCAAGGCTGAACTACAAGAAGGCATGCACCTTGGCATGAAGGACAAACGATGCAAATGGCCGAGGGGCAAGGCGTTGGGCGGCAGTTCCGTCCTCAACGCCATGGTCCACGTCCATGGGAACGAGAAGGATTACAACGAATGGTCGAGCCTGGGCAACGAAGGATGGGCTTACGAGAAAGTGTTGCCTTACTTCAAAAAGTCTCTGAAATGTACGAACGAACAAACAGAGAAATTGGGCGAGAGGTACTGTGGAACCAAAGGGCCGATGACGTTGAGGAATTACAATAACACTTTCTGGAGCGTGGATGATAGCGTCTTGGACGCTGCACGGGAAATAGGACTAGATGTTTTGGAACCTATATTCGGTGATCGTTTTATTGGCTTTGGAAGATCTCTAGGTACGCTCGACAACGCGCGACGCGTAAACGCAGCGAAAGCTTTTCTGTCTCCTATCAAAGACAGGAAGAACTTGTACGTGTTGAAGTCCGCCAGAGTGGACAAGGTTCTGCTGTCCAATTCCCAAGCGACTGGCGTTCGAGTCACCCTGAGGGACGGTCAATCGATCAAAGTAAAAGCATCGAAAGAAGTGATCCTATCCGCGGGGAGTATCGGCAGTCCTCAATTGATGATGCTTTCGGGTATAGGGCCAAAGGAACACCTACAGCAGATGGGAATACCTACATTGGCTGATCTACCGGTTGGCAAGAACCTTCAGGATCATTTAGTCTGGTTTGGGTTGCACGCAAGTTACGTCAACGAAACGGCCACCCCTGTAACCCCCACGTTCCTATTGGACAGCGTTTACAACTATCTGGTACACAATAAAGGGCTTTTGGCAACGTTCCCGTTCGATCTTTTGGGTTTTGTCAACGTCCACGAACCGACATCGAAGTACCCTGACATACAGTTCCATATATCTTCCTTCTCACAGTTCGACTTCGTCATGGCGAGTACTCTTCTCAAATCGTTCAATTTTCAAGACGAAATTATACAATACGTAATGAAAACGATCACGGATACCAGCTTGCTAACGTTCTCTACGGTGTTACTGAATCCTGAGAGTCGAGGTTCGCTCGAATTGCGCAGCAGGAATCCAACGGATCCTGTGAAGATCTACGCGAATTATTTGACCGAAGAGAAAGACTTGCGGACGTTGATCAAGTCCGTCGATGTGGTTAAGTCTCTGTTGAAGACAGAGGCGCTCAAAAAGCACAAGGCGGAATTGCGACCTGTCGATATTTCTGGTTGTCGACACACGAAACCGGATTCCATGGAATATTGGGAATGCAACATTAGGCACATGTCTGCCACGTTGTTCCATCCCGTTGGAACGGCTAAAATGGGTCCAAACGGCGATCCTACGGCGGTTGTTGACTCTAGATTAAGAGTACACGGTGTTAAGGGACTGAGAGTGATCGATGCTTCGATCATGCCGACCATCGTCAGTGGGAACACCAACGCGGCGACTATGATGATCGCGGAGAAAGGAGCAGATATGGTTAAGGAGGACTGGTCGGTAAATATTCACGAGGAATTGTAAAAGTTAACGAAGAAGAATCTCTACTGGATTTTATTTTCTATTTTTTTTTTTTTTTTTTTTTTTTTTTGAATTAATAATTTACAAAATCTCAAATTCGAGTTCGTTATTCCTTATTTTACAATAAGAGTACGATTACTCTTTCAAGAATAATGTACAAAGGAGATCGATGAAACGACGAAGGATAATGTATATTATGTAATTATAATTGTTCATATTTTTAAATGTTTTTGGTTACTGTCGCGTTCCACTATGTCCCCCGCTTACTCCAAAATAAGATTTACTGCGGTGATTACCGATAGTCACGGTTATCGACATAGTAAATTACACCATAGATAAAGTACCGACCTGGTCAAATTGTCACTAGCCAATCTAGGAGAAAGTAACTAGCCACAGTGCCGAGCAAGATTCCCTCTCCATCAGGCAATTTCAAATGACTAAAACCTTTTATTTAAAAGTATGGGGCTTGAAAATCTAATCACCGTGGTCTGGGTTAAAGGAAAAAAATAAATAGACAGAGAATCTAAATTCTACTCGTAATGAGAGATACACATGTATGTTGCTATTACCACGTAAGAAAGGGACGGTGTTATTATGATATGTTGAAACTATACAGATCTAAATTTTTACCAATAGCCACTCTAATCTTCGAGGAAGTAGGTTTCCCTGTAATTGTTGCATATTCGATGAAGAATGTAAAACACTATGGAACAACGGAATGTTGGCGCTCGTTTCACAAGTCTGCAATTTTCGAAGAATTCCACGCCATTTCTGCGCATGAAATTCATTCGTAAAATTTAAGGAGCAATGCTAATGACAGCAAAAATTGAACAAGCAGCAAAAAGTAAAAGTATTACGGCGGCGAAACTTTGGAGAGTAGTTTGCAGATTTGTAAAAAAAGTCCAAAAATAAGACATACGTATCTTTTTAAATTAAATTAAAATCATCGCTAACAAAAATATTTGGGTGTTTCATTTTTTCGACTACTCTAGAAATTTGCAACTTTTCATCAAACTTCGTAAATATTTCTTGTAAATATTAGCACTCGTTCATGTTCTAAGAAAAGTCCTACTTATATTTTCAAAAATTTACTGCACCATATATCATGTAATAATTGAACGATGACTTTAAAACGTAATAAAAGTGTAGTTTCTTGTTTTTAAACGCCAATGTTTTATCTTTATAACATAATACAAAATACATAATTATAAAAGACCGTCCAAGTTATTCGTGATAACTGTAATGCAGAATAGAATCCGAGATGAATGTAATAAATAAATGCAATCTGGAATAATTGAATGTATCGCTGACGTAACTGTTTATATAATCGTTTATGCTAAATCAATAAACATAATCGTGTTCTTCGCCAGTAACTACAGAGACCACGGTGAAAGCGTGGAACGCTTTTTACCGTAACATTTAACTGTTTACCAATTCTGATAACAACTCGCGATTATTTTCAAAATTACAAGAAACAAATTACCTAAATTACGAAAGAAAATAAGCATACATTAGATAATTATATACTATGGAGTGGAAAAACATGTGTACATATAAGCCAAAATATCGTTATTCAAGTGACATGAAATCCTAGATGAGTAGTTTTTAAATTATTTGTCAGTCGTCTAAATGAACTCTCGGATTTTACTACGATTTTATTTTTAATAACTTTTACTGGTTACCGAATTGAAATAATTGAAATTGATTTTTTTTGACTCGTAGAATCGTAATTTCGCGAGATTTTAATTAATAAACGAGGAATTTCTATTCGACGAAAGCGTTTCTTTTCAGTCCACGCAAAAAGTGCGGGAATTTTTGCTCGAGATTTGGCGGGGAGGAGCCACGTTGCTTTCGTTCGTCAAATGGTCCACGAACTACGTGGATCTGCAATAGTTTCTGCAGTCGACACGATTCATTGTCAGTAGTGGATGCATTTCTGCATTCTTGCATCGGCGAATATCAAAATCGTTCGAAAGTTTCGTCGCGAGAAAATTAAAATCTTTATTTCGGTGATAGTCACGCTTTTATTTAATAATGTTCGTCCTCAGTGTGACGCGACGAAATTCATCGACAATTACGCAAAATGAATGACAAACGAAACCAACCGGCAATCAACGAGAAAACTAATTATTTCCAATAGAAGACAAGAGTTTCTCTTTTCATTTCTTCGCGTTGTTTTCACTTCCGAACATTTGGATCTGAAACGTTTAACTCGACTTAATTTTTCGAGATACTGTTATTATTATTTTTTAAAAATCAATCTAGTGTGTTTCGAAACTGTGAAATTAAGTTGTTGGAGACTGGTGAGTACATTTTCATATTTCCTAATGCAAAGAAAATTTTTTATTTAATTTTTTTCGTTCACAATCGTATAACTGAATAATTTTTACATCGGAAACCAACAAATACGCTACACTACGAACACATAGAATTCCGCGCTTTAACATAACAATCCAACGACTATTTGCAGCGCATAAAAGCGAAAATTAAAACAGAAATTGGACACCCACGCACTCTGAGCCACTAATATCAATTATATTAACAAGATTAAAAAGTTTCTACAGACTGATAATTTATTTTGAATTCCCATCATAGAATCCTTTTTCTATTATCTGTCGATTCAAGTTACATTCCCCACATAAAATTCGTACAACCAATCGATCTATCTTTTATCAACAGTATCCACCAACCAAGGCAAAGCTGAAAGATCTAAACGGAGATGATGTCGTGGGTCCCCCCGGATTTGATTAGTCTCTGTTCACCCGAATCCGTAGTTTCAACCTGCCAATCCTCCACGTTCGTGTTCCTGGCGTTCATCGCCCGTTTGTTCGGCCATTCGAAGGACTCTCGATTCGCGTTCGACGATTTCGACTCGTTTCGTTCGCCGTGGGAGACTGCATTTAACTTCCGACAACGTCAGAAAAACAGGATCGATCGTTACAACGCGGGAGACTTTCCGTCGGCGCTGAATGGTCCACCAGCGAAATCATCGTCGGACGTTTATTGTTCATGGTCCGAGTGCGTTCCGTTTTTCCCCTCGGATTTCAAGGATGAAAGCAAGGAAAGTACACCAGTTAACGTAGAAGTGACGACCGTGAATTTCGCCCGAGTTTACGACCCTCATCCACCAACGAACATCGCTGGCCAACCGATTACATCCACATCGAAGGCTTACGATGACTCCTTTGGCCCGAAAAGTAAACGAATCTCAATTTCTATTGCACGTACACTCGCTCAAAATAGTCTCTGTAGGTCTCTATGCTCGCTGATCTAACGAAAATCTTGAACTACCGCGTATACAGTAATGATTCTTAAAATGAACATCGTTCCAGGATTGACGTGTTCATCTTTCGTACAGCGGAGACGAAATTCGACACCGTGTTTTAAATGTCGTCTTTCACGCTTCGAGGGAGATCCTCACAATTGGGAGGGATAGAAATGTTCAACTTACGAATCACGTCTGGGATTCATTTTAAGAATCATCACTGTATCGCTTTTTCAAATATCGTCTTTCACGCTTCACTGGCTCCAAGGGGAATCCCCCAAGTTGGGAGGGTTGGGAATGTTCAACTTACGAGCCACGTTTGAGGTTCATTTTAAGAATCGTTACTTGTTATCATTCTTGGATCGATTCTATTACACGTTACAATGATTCTTTGCTTCACGTGTGAAATTTATAAAGTAAGAATCGTTTTAATTCTTTGAAGATCCTGACTCATTTAAACACTATTTTACTAGGATCGAACAAGTATAACGTGTCATTTGAACAAATAAAATTACTATTAGCATGTTTTGCGAGTAAATGTTGCTGTATCTCTGAAAATAGAGATATTTAAAGGAGTCAACGTTATTTGGTGAGCTCTTTACATGTATGAAAATCGACTTTCTTCCACGTTTGGAATGTAAACTCGTAACTTTGATGTAAATTTGGTAGAGACAAACATCATAATTACTGAGATGTAGCATCACAGATTTTATGAATACTCTTTGTATAATAAATCGATTCTCTGTTCACAGTTTGTACGTAATCACCAGTGTCAAGGTAAAAACGCTTTTTCATATGCAACGATCGTTTTGCAAAAAAGGACTAATTGCACTGCCTGATAAATAACCGGATTAGCGATCTAAAAGTTGAAACAGTCATCGTATTGCTATAAATCTTTTCTTCGTCAATAACAATCGATCGAACTTGTAGTTAAAAATAGGATTCAAAGGTCTTACTTTATTTATTAATAAAATACCTTTTTGCTCTGATTACTTTCTACTACTTTATTTACGGAACACGATCTGGAAAGAACAAGAAAAACCTCGTCAACTTTCCGTTTTAGGAAGATAAAAACCTTCATTAAATTTGTTCTCTTAATAATTTAAAATTTCCTAAAATTCGTTTCTCATGTATCTGTAATAAATACTATTTCAATATCCTTTTACAATCTATGGAAACGAGAATTTCAATAATTCCTAGAAGTACAATGTCTGCGTGAAAAATAAATTTTGAATATTGTCCTTTAATTTTGCCTAATTATTTATCTTCCTAGATAGAATCTACACCGGTTCGTATGGAAAACTGAAACTTCAAGATTACAATCTGCAAACAATGCAGAAGATAACTGACAATGAAGACAATCACTGGAAGCGAATTAATCGAATCAACGATTACGCCAATTTTAAAATAATGGACGACCCAAATCTAACATTCAACTATCCAAGAAAACCCGTCGAAATAGAAAGCACGAGTAATTTTCCGGATAGCACGAATTTTCTAACGAAAGAATACGATTTTATAATCGTGGGCGCTGGATCGGCTGGATGCGTTCTCGCTAACAGGTTGAGCGAAATTAAACATTGGAAGGTATTTGTTAATTATTTGCCATTCCTTTCTTTCGATACTACGATGAAGCACTTATCATATTAACTGCTGTATTGAATAATTATTTAAAATCTGAACTCAAATTTAAATGTGCACAATCTCGCCACTGCGTTGAATTTTAGATTCGAATCAACAACGAATGCAAAATTCCATTGCAACTATAGAAATACGAACCTGGGTTAGAAAGAATGCGTTTTTATGGCGCACTGCAATAAAATTAGCCTGACTTTTACTAAACGGCGCGACTGTGCATTGTGGATGACTAATATTCGACGATCTCGACCAGTTTGGGGCGAGTTTCTTTCGTGGAAGAACGAAACAAATTAGATATACAATCTTTCCTAATATCTCGAAAACCATTATATTCACAAAATTAAAATTTTATATCTGATAATCATTTTTTTAATTCTTCTAATGAATTATCTACTTTTTAAAATAACAAGTACATATGTTTGGCTTCTTGTAAAAGACTCGAGTAATTACTAATCTACGTTCGTTAGGTTTTATGAATTAATGGTCTTACTTTTAATCTGTTTACTAAGCAATGAAGGTAGGACACTAGATAATCCTTTCCGTGAAAAGTCGAGCAATAGACGGGGCTTCGTTGAAACGGGTCACAGAACACGAGATAGTCGGCGAGTATTTGCTACTATTCTGCGGCTTCGTAGCCATTAAACATGCCTCGAAAAGCAAAGTATTTATTGGATTACGCAGCACCAACGACAATAAAATCAGCATGCGTGTGTAGTGCACAGATCCCTTAATCGATTCGGCTAGTTTGAGGAGTTTCCACTATTGTATCATTTGTACCAGAAAAAAATTCTTTTCTCGCCGAAGAATATAGGTTTTATACTATTCGTTTAAATGGACAATACAAATATGTAATGTTCGTAGAAAGAGAAACGTATAAATTAACTCTTTTGTTATGATTCGAAAAGATAATCAAATTTGTACATGACACAAAAGAACTTAATAATATTAAAAAATAGTGCAAATTGAAATAAAAAATGTACAGTGTGAATTTGTATTCCAGTGGCTAGGATTTATATTTGTATGATACCAGAGGTATTTAATAATATTAAAAAATAGTGCAAATTGAAATTAAAAACTTGCAGTGTGAGTTTATATTTCAGTGGCTGACTTTAATCGACGAAACATTTTTCAAAAAGGTTTCTCGTTTTTCAGATACTGCTATTAGAGGCTGGCATAGAAGAACCAATAGTGGCCGATATTCCCGCATTTGCCACCATGTTACGAGCTAGTAATATCGATTGGATGTATCGAACGCAGCCGGAAGAACACTCTTGTCGATCGAGAAGGGGTAGAAGTTGTGGGTGGGCAAGAGGCAAAGTACGTATCTGAAAACCCTGAAGTAGACAATGTTCGATAGAACATCTATTTTTCTTTCGACTCAACCATATCTTTTACAAAGTTTTTAATCAATAATTTGTTTGTTGAGTTTCTATGAAAAGGATCTCAATGTTTCATTACTAAATATATATTTGTTATACTCTATTATACAATTTTTTATAGAGAGAATTTAAAAAAGAAACGAAGAATTTAGATATAATAATTTTGTTATTTACTCACTTATTTCACTCACAGGTGATGGGTGGGTCCAGTACAATTAATTACATGATGTATATTCGTGGTAATCCAAGGGATTACGACGAATGGGCCGACGAAGGGAACCATGGATGGAGCTACGGGGAAGTTCTACCATATTTCTTGAAATCCGAGAATAACGAGGATGCAGAGGTGAACCTTTATCAGAATTTTCTGTCGCGAATTGAATGACGAATTAACCATTTCTACAGGAAAAGTTTGACACAATTTGCAGTCGAAACATTAATCGTATCTAAGCGATAAAAATTATCGTATTCTATGATTATTATTCAATATCTCTAGCAATGTCTTTAAACACAATATAAGTATCAATTTTCATCTACAAAATAACATTTGATTTTTTGCATTCCTTGCATTCAATGGGGTCATAACAACACTTTCCGCGTTCGCCAGCAGAGGGTTACGCTCGACCTGTACCTTTCTCACAAGTGCTCGACCGACTACCTATTCCTATATATACGCTCCTCTACTGCCTCATTGAATGTTTGAAACTGTTTCCTCTAACTCTGAAATATTAAAACACTATTAACTCTAGCAATAGACCCTTGCAGACACTAACTACTTCATTTAAATGCAGGTTATAGGGCTCAGCTCAGAGTACCTGCAGCAACACAGGATAAAATCATAATAAAAGAAAAAGAAAACACTGAATATCCCGACGTCTAAGGCAGAACTTGCTAGGTCCCTCACCAGCAGGCCCAGAACTAAACGTTCCCCTATATAATAAGTAAATAAACACGATCACTAGTCGCCAAGCTATATAATATTCTATTCTTTCGCAGGTCGTGAAGGAGAATCCTCGCTATCACGGTCAAGGAGGCTACCAAAATGTCGAGCGATTTCCCTACACTGACCCAAACACGGACATCCTCGTGGACGCTTGGCAGGAACTCGGACACGAGCAGGTGGATGCCAACGCAGACAAGCAACTTGGCGTGACGAGATTGCAAATGACGTCCGTTCACGGAATGCGTCAGAGCACCAACGGCGCGTTCATCAGGCCCATCAGACGCAAACGAAGGAACCTGATCGTGAAGACTCAGGCCCACGTCACGCGAATTCTAATAGACGGCACGACGAAGCTCGCGATGGGGGTAGAATACGTTTCCACGGTTACGGGATCGACCAAAGTCGTCCTGGCTAGGAAGGAAGTGATCCTCTCGGCCGGTACAATCAATTCACCCAAAATTCTGATGCTCTCTGGAATAGGTCCCACCCAAGAACTGAAGAAGCACGGGATCGAAACAGTGAGCCATTTGGCGGTTGGCAGGAACCTCCAGGACCACGTGACGATGGACGGTCTGGTGGTCGCTCTAAATACTACCGTCATGAGCAAAGACGACGAGGCAAAGAAGAAAGACGTCTTCTTCTACAAAAAGACTCATTTTGGTCCTCTGTCAGCGACAGGGACCCTCTCTTGCGGAGTGTTCCTGCAAACTATATTCGAGCACAAGGCTGGAACACCGGATGTCCAGTTCACTTTCGACGCTAGCAATCGGATGGACTTTCTCCAGGATCCCGCAGAGTTTGCCGAAACCGCTGTCGAACCTCTGGCTTATTACGACGCCTTCAACATCAAACCGATTTTACTGTCGCCTAGGAGCCGTGGATTCCTGGTTTTGAACGATACTCATCCCTTGTGGGGCCCACCCTTGATTTATCCCCGATACTTCACCGTTCATCCCGATTCTGAGATCCTGCTGGAGGGAATAGAGGCTGCTCTGGAATTATTTCGAACCAAGTCATTTCACGAACACGGATTTCGTTTAATCGACGTGCCTTTGCCAGCTTGCAGACAGTTTCTGTTCGGTACAAGGGATTATTGGAAATGCGCCATGATGGAGTACACGTCCACGATCTATCACCCGGTGGGCACTTGCAAAATGGGACCAGCATGGGATCCATACGCTGTCGTGGATCCCAGACTGAGAGTTTACGGTGTTCACGGTTTGAGGGTGGTGGATGCGTCCGTGATGCCCAAGATTGTCAGGGGAAACACTAACGCGCCTACTATTATGATCGCGGAAAAGGCTGGAGACATGATTAAGGAAGAGTGGTTGTAATTTTACAATTTTTGGGAAAGTTTTCTGGGGCGAGAATTTTTCGACTTTGGTAGAAATTACAGGAGCTTCGAAAGACGAGACTTTTGCGTAGAATATGTCTCTTAACTTTTGATTTCGAATTTTTTTACTAATCTTGAATTATCGTACGTAATATTTTGGGACTGCAATGTTTGCATTCCGTTGACGATTAGATAGGATGTAATTTTATTTGATCGTATAACGCGATAAACGTGAGAATAAAAGTATGAGAAATTATTTCTGCTATATTGCTGTTCGATGTTAATCTTTAATTATTACACGTAATATTTTGAGACTGTAATGTTTGCATTCTGTTGACGATTAGATAGGATGTAATTTTATTTGATTGTGTAATACGATAAATGTGTATAAGAAATTGTTTCTTTTAAATATTTTTCTAAATAACGAATAAAAGATAGTGATAAAATTGTCTATTAAAGAATGAAATACTTTCTCATAGATTTTCGTCGTTTACACTATCGCGCAATGGCAGGCTTTGAACACGCGTCTTCCACTATAACCAATTAGGAACGAAAACTTTCACTGAGAAGGGTCTTTCCCAATTTTTCATATACACACAGTGCCCACGGCACGCGGACGCGATATTATGGAATTAGAGTGAAAAAGTAAGCCGACCGGTTTCAAAATCGACTGGACGAAAGTGAAATTTTTCTATCGGGTGTGTCATACGAATTCGACGTGCAGAAAAGGAACGAGGGACGTCTGAATGGAAAGAAACGGAGAAAGCAGTCGGATGAGTTTTGCAAGGTCCGAATTTTCAATTAAAATTTTTACGTAAATCTTGAACGACTAAACAAAGGTCAGGGTTACATGATCGTTGAGTTTAAAACGTACGTTCGACCGTGATATTTCAAACGAATGAAATTTTTATCACCAGAGAATATTAAACGTGTTAATATGAACTTCGATTGGTAAAGACGAACGTAGTTAAAAAAAAATATCTAATTCGGTGATCAGATTTTCAGCTTCTATGGGTGTACAGCCGCTTGAAATTTAATTCTGGATACTTGAGCAATGCGGTGCAAGTTGCGCAAATCGTGAAAATTTTTACAAGCGAGTTGATCGGTTAAAAAGTCGCTAGACGAGTTTTCGTCTAAACGATCGACTGAAGTTTCGACACTGGCTCCAAAATCCCCCGTTAATTTTTTATAAATTCTGTAGAAATTATTAATGTATAAACTTTGTACTATCGATGGTGAGTACTACAATAAAAAGTCTACAGAAATTTTTTTTTGCGCAGAAGGTTGCATTACTATTATAAAAGTCTAATATCAGTTATTACTATTAATATCACAATCCTATTACCTACTTGCATTAATTATAAAGGAATACATCGGAGATTTATCAGAATTTCCTAACTGTGATACTCAATTGAATCGTCCTGGTTGCATGCATTAGCTGATTTCCAAACAAACAAAAACCGATCTTTTAATTAATATAATGGCCCAGAGACAAAGTTCGCAATTATGCAGATCATATTACCACAGCCTCGTGACACTTACCATAATTCGTATTTCACCGCGATTATTCGTCTGGCGGCAGTCTCCCTGCCGGAGAAAGAGCTTCGTGTCGCAACAACAAGGATAACCATACTATTAAGTCTATAAATAAAAATCGAAAACGAGAGAGACCTCGCCGTCCCGCCCCCAGCGCGCGACTGTTCGCTATTACAACTATGCTTTGGGCCAAATTAGCACCGTCATTCCCGACCCACTTATTTCGTGGTATCTCTCCTTCTCGACTAATAAACAATGAATGTTTTCGTGACCGCGACCACGTACACCACGCCGACCGCAAGACTCGATTCCTCTGCGAGAGGGTAAATTAGGATCACCTTCGACATCCGAGCCCTGACGTTCGAGATCCCAACGAAACCACGCAAAACAATTACGACGCGATTCGTTGCTTCGAAATTGTTTTGAAAAGATGAATCGATTTTTTATGATTTTTAATTTAGGAACGAATGCAATTATTAGAAAATAAATTTCATTAAACTGTAATTAAATTTATATCTGTAGGGTTTTCCTTCATTGACAACTTTTGTTTATATATTTAGATCATTTTTGTTCCGAAGACTGACGATATAGTGAAATATTGGGTTATTCTGAAAGTAATTTCGTTTCTCTTTTTCGTGGAAAGGAAGTTTTCTTATAATATACAGGGTATTTGATCACCTCTGGAAAAAATTTTAATGGAAGATTCTGGAGACCAAAATAAGACGAAAATCAAGAATATCAATTTCTTGACTGAGGCTTCATTAAAAAGTTAAATAAAAAAATTAATTAAAAAATTTCAAATCATTCTGAAAAAATTTGTTTTGGTCGCGGGGCTCAATTACAATCGTTTTTGGTGAATACACATACCCTTGAAATTCTACCCACTTTCGAGAAAAAAATTCGAGTAGGTACTGAAATTTTTAGACGAAATTAAAAAATTTCAAATCATACTAAAAAAATTATATTTAGTTACAGGGGTCAATTACAAGCATTTTTGGTGAATAGACATACCCCCGAAATCCTACGCACTTTCGAGAAAAAAATTCTTTACCGAAAATCTAATGTGAGGCCAGAAATGCTTCCCTAAAATTTCATGCGAATCTTTAAAATGTCATAACTCCTAAACGGATTGGACGATTTTAATGTTTAAAAAAGCAAACAACGCGTATTTTGATGGAGAATATGTAGAAATTGCAAAAATATTCGAAAAGCTGATCCTTGACCTCGCAAAATGAGAAAAACCCCATAAAAATGGTCCAATTTTTAAACGACTATAACTCGTACAATAGTGAATATATTTCAATGAAATTTTTTTCTGAAGTAGAGCTCATGGGTACCTACAAAAAAGTATTAAACAACTTTTCTATAGGGCGTCAAACAAAATTACTAAAAGCAAAAACTAATTTTTAAGAAAAATCGACAGGGGGTAGGTGCCTAAATTTTTCGGCGAAATTAGAAAATTTCAAATCGTTCTGGAAAAATTATTTTCGATTGCAGGGGTCAATTACAAGCATTTTTGGTGAATACACATACCTCCGATATCCTAACCATTTTCGAGAAAAAAATTCGAGTAGGTGTGAAATTTTTCCACAAAATTAAAAAATTTCAAATCGTACTGGAAAAATTAGTTTCGGTTGTGAGGGTCAATTACAATAATTTTCGGCGAATAAACCTACCCCTGAAATTCTACCCACTTTCTAGAAAAAAATTGAATAGGGGCGGAATTTTAAACGTTAATAACTTTTTAACGAAGCCTCCATCAACAAATTGGTATTCTTAATTTTCGTCTTATTTTGGCCTTCAGAATCTTCCATTAAAATTTTTCCCAAGGGTGGCCAAACACTCTGTATAAATGTTTTATTGGATTATATACTGGGCCATTTTGGTCCAACATCTTTTGTCATCTTCTTGGTAGTAGCATCATTCCACGCTCACAAAATTTCTGATCTTTATTTGTAAAAAACTGATTCAAATGATTTTTGACATCGTCACTTTAAATGAATGTTTTACCGTTTAATACATTTTTTAAAGACCAGAACAAGTAATTAGACATTGACTGCTGATTGTTGAAGAAAATAAATCTAGACGGGAGTCTCGAATTTTAACGAGGCTATGAAAATAAGTTCGAATTGTCTGAAAACAAAGTTTTGTTCTCGTGGATAATTTGAGAGATTTAGTGTGGCAGTTAAACGGTGCCTTAAAAATTCTTCGAGTGCACATTTTTGGGAAATTTTCAACACATTCTTGTTGGTATAAGTTCGATAGAGAAACGAGCAGCATCTTCTGTACCGGATGTTTCGATGGTTACGTTAGAAATTAAGGACAACGGAAAGTGATCGGTGAGGATGAGCAACAGTTCGAGACACGGAAAGTGAGTTTGGAATCAATGGAAGGAGTGTGTTAGGAATTCTAACATGTCATACGTTCTATTCGTAAACGCGAGTCTCCTTCTTTTGGAATTACACAATAGTTCTTAGGAGTTAGAATTGCAAATCTACAACACGTTTGTGTTGAAACTGTGGTTATTATGCATGGAAGAAAGATTACACTAACTAAATTTAGTCTAAACCTTTATATTTAGAGTTAAGGCAGTCTTCTACCATGAACCTTCGAAAAAGTCGATTTTTCCTGTCTCCTTATATTCTAGTACCTGCTATAGTAAATTTCATACTAATCAAGAATCTTACACGTTTTCTCGTTTCAAATGAACAAAATGACCGCAATCATGGACTCTGCAACTTAACTGTGGACTTTACTTAAAAGTGACTATATTTGAGAGGATCCAGTACTATTAATTTCAACTTTGTTTTAACCCGAAAGGTGTTACTGCAGTTTTTGCAAGAAATTCCCAAAGAAACTTAGAAAAAGTGACCCCTTCGAGGTGTCTAAATATTTAAAAATCGTTGCTTCTAGCTACGAATGATGAAGCTACTGCAGATATCTTTCAGTAAGGGGTAAAGTAAATTAATATTTACGACACATTGTACGTTATCTATGGTGTAATCGTAATATCGAGGCAAGGGGACAAAAAATGGTGGACAGATGGAAAGGCGAGATGCGTCGAGACGTAAAAAATGATAATTAATCTGCAGGAACGATCGCATTCTGAGGGTCAAATATGCAACTACGACAGGGAGCTGTTTCAGCATGCCAAAGTGGTGGTACCAACGCAAGGTTTATACGAAGAACGTAATGTTCGAACACTCAGTCTTTCGCTTTCTCTGTGTCCGCGAGCTGCTCGATCGTGGTCTCGGTCCACGTGGTTACGAACGTGGTCCACGGGAACGCTGCCATTTTTGAAGCATCTACAATCATCCTGGTGGTACGGATCTCAGATGGAAAATTCATCCACTGCTGTATAATATCAAAGAAAGGGTGGTTCGAACCCATTGGGCGCCGTTGTTAATTTGGATCACAGTAAACATAGCTCAAACTAATTTGTGACCAAGTTTGCAGCATCTTCAAACAGAAGAAAGACTGTCACTGATATCCTCTTGGTTTTGATTCGCGTCAAATTTCTAGTCAATATTTATTAGCTATTAATTTGGCTAGTAAACATAGCATAAACTAGTTTGTGACCAAGTTTGCAGCATCTTCAAACAGAAGAAAGACTGTCGCTGATATCCTCTTGATTTCGATTCCAAGAGAAATAGCTATACAGATTCAACGTGCAATGTTAGAATATAGAAAAAATTTAATTTGAATTCCTATAAAATTCTTAATTTTTCAAATTTCAGCACAAGCTTCATAGGGCAGGATTTCTTTCAGGAAATGTATTAAAAAAGTCGATGTTTTAAATTTCCATAGTAGATACAGCAGTGGACAGAATTATTTGATAATTAATTCGAATTCGTTCAAATGCAAATAATAATTCTTAGTCATTTTAGAACCGTCAGAATCGTTGGAGATATAAATACTTTTTTAAGTAGAGAAGTTTAATAGTAAATTTTCTATCTTTCGAATTGATTACCAACCTTGTTCCAATCGATTCAGGTTTACATTATTTTCAGAAGGAAAAGAAAGTACGTGTGTCGTGATTTAGTTCGAAAAGGTGACGAGTGACGTATCTTGAACCGGACTGCATTGTCAAGAGAAAACAAATGAAAGTTATGCAAACACGTGATTACTTCGAATCGTTCCGCGTTGTACCTTTTGCCGGTATCTTCGCGTAAATAAAGAAACGAGGCTATCGACGTGTTGGTGAATGAGACCCGTCAACATGCAAGTGAAAAATAACGTTTCTGAGTTTCTGAACAGTATATAAAATAATAACAAAATAGACTATGTTTTCTTCAATTCCTTCGTACTCAAACTAATAACAAACTATAATATTTCGATTATTAATAAAACGAAAAAATGTAATGATCGAATTGTGAAAATAATTTGACACTTTGAAAACTTCTAAAAACACTATCCATTTGTTGAATTTTAATTACATGGTAGCCATTAATTTTATTAGAAATGTACGAGTAAATTGCGAACGTCAAGTATTCAAGAGTTAATGCAAATAAATGTATGTTTGTACCTCATGTAATACACCGATTTCACAAACATTTCAAACAGTTATTTATCACTGTGATTTACACAACACTCGTAAATATAATTCCCGCGCGAAGAGAAAATGTTTCGTTCAATAGTTACATAAAAAAAAAACATGAAACGTTTCGTTGTCTCGTTGCAGGTTCCCTCGAGAAGTCATTCAAGAAAGCGTTCGATGACTTGAATTGGTAACTTCGGCTCGTCGAGACTTACAAATTCAAACTGGTTCCTTCGCCTGAATGGCCTCGAAAAGAAATCATCGGGGACATTAAAATTCGTTCGCGTGTTTGTCGTTCGATAATGAACTCTACTCGACGTCATCGTGCACATTTCTCGGCATGAAACCACTGATTAGTGCGGATAACGTCGATTTCGTAATTAAAATCCTCGTCGTTGACACGATTACGATTAAACAGTACCTTAAATATTAAAGTGAGTTCTTCTCCAAAAAGAAATGTTAAATATTTACTTGAAAATGTGTTGAACCCTAGAACGCACAATTTATATCAATATCACACGAAAAATACATAAAAGACGAAAGGATTGTTTGGAATTTTGATAAGATTCATACAAAGGGACAAAATGGGAGTTGTGACAGCTGCCACGTTAGCTGTAAAGGGTGCCACGATTCTTTTAGGCAAAGTAGCCATAGTCCCTATTTTGATAGCGGCTCTAGCCTACTTCAATTACGATCTGATGGATCCCGAGAAGCAACCGAAAGTTACAATTGACCTCCGGAAAGAGTACGATTTTGTGGTGGTCGGGGGCGGTTCGGCCGGAAGCGTGATTGTGAACAGACTTACGGAAAATCCGGAGTGGAACGTATTGTTGTTGGAGGCTGGAGGCCATGAGACAGAGATAACGGACGTACCGATATTGTCCCTTTATTTGCATAAGAGCAAAGTAGACTGGAAATATAGAACTCAACCACAAAATTCAGCCTGTCAGGCGATGGTCGATCGACGATGCTGCTGGACCAGAGGAAAGGTTAAGTTTTCTCTAACATACACTTTTAACCCCCTTTAATCCTCCCACCCACATTGTACATATTTAGAATTATCGAATTAACTATTTCTGTGGCCTAGATTTTCAAATCTGTGAATATGTATTAATTCTTAAACAGAAAGAAAAGTTTTTTCATGAATTGAAAAGATTGCGCTGTAAGTTATGAAATGATGGGGATCTATAAAGGCCGTGAAAATAATTTATAAGCGTAGATTATCATTTTTGAAAGAAAAAGAAATATCGTTTGTGGACAACCTTGATTTATTCTATTTTTATTCGAGCGTTCGAAAATAAGAAATAGTTATTACTGAAGACGTAAATTGTTCGAATACATATTACATATACCAGAGAAATATTGTCATAGAAATGAGAAAACTTCCATTAAGAAATACTTATTTGTTTAATCGGATGTTAATTGAACGAACGCTTACACAATCGATCGAATAATTTGAGCTACCTTATAAATATCTAAAAAGAAATCTGTTATCTGATAAGACAAATTATTTTCTTGCTTATTTTAATTTTTAATATCGCAAAAGTTTGCGTTTTAAAAACTAATATTTTTAAGTAATCCAAAGATTAAGTTTTTGCAGAAAATAATAAACTCGTCAATTTAGTTAGCGACATTTATAGATATGTTGTATGCAAAATATTAAAAATTCATAGCTTCATTTACTAGGTAAATCTCGCCGTCTTTTATGGTACACATTAATAATTCACGTGTGCAGCAATGCAAGGAGAAATTGGAGCATGCATTTCATTGTTACCGTACTTTACCGTTGAATTAACAGAAGACAATAGAGTCTGGCACAATCCAAGCGCACGATTAACGCTATTACACGAGTTATTTACACGTTTTAATGCAACACAATTTTAAAATGGGTTAAAAATTGTTAAATTTAAAAATCGTTTTTCTAATACAATCGTTAAAATTCCAGGTCCTTGGAGGTTCGAGTGTGCTCAATACGATGCTCTACATTCGTGGAAATCGCCGTGATTTCGACCAATGGGAGAGTTTTGGGAATCCCGGTTGGGGATATAAGGATGTCTTGCCCTACTTTAAAAAATCTGAGGACCAACGGAACCCGTATTTAGCTCGTAATAAATATCATAGCACAGGTAATAAATTGTATTCCATAATTAGGAACATTCTTAAAAATAGAAGACTCGAAAACTGGTTACTTTCAATTAGATAGAACGATGATAGGAAAGTGTATTTAGTAGGATATTTTTTTTCAAAATTATAATGAGTTTGGATTCCTATAGAAACTGAGTAATTCGATAGGTAGAGGATCTCCAATGAAATATCCATCTCTATCTTCGTTAGTTACCTCTCTTTCAAAAATGTTTCATGCTCTGCATGTTGCTGTAGTCATAAACAATTGCAGGATGTTCTCAAAAAATTTCTTTAAAGAAAGATGAAAATCATACGTATCGATAAATGTGAAAGATTGCAAGGATCATAATTGTGTCTCCTCGCTTATCGTTCACTAGAATATCATCGATGATGATAAAATGGTCGAAAGAATGTTTAAATGATATTACGTAGCAAGAAGCCTTACGTTCACCTAGAAATGAGGTCAAGTTGTAGCGACACAACTGGATCAAACACCGACAAACCGGTTCACGATTAAATAAAAAACCGATTACGTTAAGAATAGTTCAAGTCTAATGCAATAAAGATTACACTAGAATAAAACATTACGAACAAACGAAATTTGGATCACATCGAAGTGTTTCTCTGCGCTGTTGAACGAACAAATTACTCGGATGAAAGTGGGACGTTGTTAACGGAAGGATAAAACTGCAACGAATGACGTACATGCGCGTGAAAGAATTCATGACCACGGACTAAACAATCCATTACGTTGCATAAATTACAATATTAACAAATACGAAACATATAACACGAAGAATCTATTATTTTCGATAAATCATATTTTTAATTTACTCAAACGTAAACCCTTGAATATCTCAATGTAGAACCAACCTTTTACTCATTTATCGTGAATCACTATTACAGTGTACGAATACAACTGGAAGTAACTGTATATGCATTGTACACTGTTCTTCTTTTCATGAATTGTGTTTGTCGGTTAATGAATCTGTTTGAACGAATAATATAAAGCTGGTTTTATACTTATCAATATTGGTAAATCGTAACCGCGAAAAGTAACCGAATCAAAAAAGTAGAACGCATGGTACAATAATGATTCTTAAAATGATCGTGTCTAAACCAATACAATAAAACTACCTTTGCTCTTATAAATATTGGTAAATCGTAAGCGCGAAAAGTAACCGAATCAAGAAAGTAGAACGCATGATACGGTAATGATTCTTAAAATAATCGTGATTCGTAAGTTGAACATTTATATCCCTCCTTTGCTGAAAGAATCGTCCTTGTAAAGTGTAAAAGACTGCGAAAGATGAACGTGCCGACCCCGGAGCGACGTTCATCTTAAGAATCATTAGCGCTGCACGTGTCACTAAAAACCATTTGTCGTACTTTTTGTCTCAAGGAGGGTACCTGACGATTCAAGATGCGCCGTACAACACGCCCCTAGGGGTAGCGTTTCTACAAGCAGGCGAGGAAATGGGTTACGATCTGGTGGACGTGAACGGCGAGCAGCAAACCGGCTTCGCGTTTTATCAATACACAATGAGAAGAGGAGCGAGATGCAGCGCCGCGAAGGCGTTCGTAAGACCCATCCAGCTAAGAAAGAACTTCCACTTGTCTTTGTGGAGTCACGTAACCCGGGTTCTGGTGGATCCGCGAACGAAAAGGGCTCACGGGGTGGAATTCATTAGGAACGGGCGCAAAGAAGTGGTCTACGCGAGGAAAGAGGTGATCCTTTCAGCCGGCGCTATAAACACGCCCCAGTTGATGATGCTCTCGGGCATCGGGCCTCGACAACACCTCGAGGAACTGGGTATCCCGGTGATACACGACTCGCCCGGGGTTGGACAGAACCTACAAGACCACATAGCGGTGGGCGGTCTCGCTTTTCTGATCGACTACGAGATCAGCGTGGTGATGAACCGTCTGGTGAACATCAACTCGGCTCTGCGTTACGCCGTCACTGAGGATGGACCTCTGACCTCTAACGTCGGTTTAGAGGCTGTCGGGTTCATCTCCACCAAGTACGCGAACCAGTCGGACGACTGGCCGGACATAGAATTCATGCTGACGTCCTCATCGACCAATTCAGACGGAGGCACGCACGTGAAGAACGCTCACGGGCTGACCGACGAGTTCTACAACGAGGTGTTCGGGAAAATCAACAACCGAGACGTGTTCGGGGTATTCCCCATGATGCTCAGGCCCAAGTCACGCGGGTTCATAAAGCTCAGATCGAAGAATCCCTTGGACTATCCGTTGATGTATCACAATTACCTGACTCATCCGGACGACGTTGGGGTGTTGCGCGAGGGCGTCAAGGCGGCCATTGCTTTCGGGGAGACTAGCAGCATGAAAAGGTTTGGAGCTAGATTCCATAGCAAACCACTGCCCAATTGTAAACACATACCGATGTTCACCGACGACTATTGGAACTGTGCTGTCCGACAGTACACCATGACGATTTATCATATGAGTTGCACCGCGAAAATGGGTCCATCGAGCGATCCAATGGCCGTGGTGGATCCGGAATTGAGGGTCTACGGGATTGACGGGTTGAGGGTGATCGACGCGTCCATCATGCCCACTATCACGAATGGGAATATAAATGCTCCCGTGATCATGATCGCAGAGAAAGGCGCGGATATGATTAAGAAACAGTGGCTGTCGCGTCGGAAGAGGGACAACGTTACGATCGCCGGCTCTTGAAACGTTGAATTCTTGTCGAGAAATCGGTCATGTACGAGTCGAACGAGCCGTCGTTCGTTGTTTTCTAAGCGATCAGTCCGGCGACGGAATAATTTGGCTGGAAGCAGACTCGATGAAAGGAGAATTTTAGTCGCGAGGACTGTCGTTAGTGTCTTCATGACTGTCAAAGTGTTATGTGTTACGCGTTTACGACGAAAAAAAACTTTTTAGTTCCTAATGATATCGTTAGAAAAACACCTGACAACAAGTTTTTATTTTGCCTATGAGTGTTGATCACAGATTGGAGAGAAAGATAATGATAGATGATTAGAGGTAACGTGGAATTATTCTAGTTCTTCTGTAAGGAATCGATGTTAATTTATACCGATTGTTTTGCAAATCGATCGTGAAAGATAATGATAATGGTAGTTGGTTAGAAGTAACGTGGAATTATTCTCGTTGCTCATGTGAATCGATCGTGAACTAATTCATCATTCGTTTTTATGAAAAGACATGGACGAACACGAGTAACAAAATGTAATTTTGGAAAGTTTTTTACCTTTAATAAGTTCACTGAGTCTGTAGATGAGGGGGAACATTGGAGATAAAGCACGTAACCACTTCGACGAACTTGTTCTGAACTCTTAGAATTTATACGTTACCACATAATCGATACGCATTGCTACACACTTGTTTCAACTGTTCCATATTCTGACCGACAAGAAAGCAAGGAATTAGTTTTACGGTCACCTTTTATATAGGGTGTGATGTGATTACTAATAAAGTAAATACATTGTTATCGATTGCGTCCTATGTTCGACCATTTATTTTTAATTCCTATCGAATGTGCCAAATAAATAAAAATATCGAGCGGAGTTGTTAGAAATAAAAATTTAAAAAATCGTACCTGCTGATTAATTTATCAAATTCTGTTTTTACATTTTAACGTTTAAAGTTTATTAGATTGTAAAGTCACGTATTAAAATTAATCAAAATTATCCTAGAATTGAAGTCTGTACATATTGTAATCTCGATATTTATGAAAACATAGATTTATATAAACTTTGTAAATAATTATATTGATTATTTAGATGCACTAATTATTGTCACGATCAACAATCGTCGAATTGATTTTGAATGAATTATATTTTACTATCGATTTTATGTATAGAAATGTGAACAATTTAAAATATGCCAAGTTAGTCAGTCAATTAGTTAGTTTTAGTAGCATTTCTTTAAAGCGTCCAATGTGATTATCACGACAAACGGTCAGTATATAGCCATATTAGTATGTCGTAAAAGTGGTTTTACTTTACGCAGGGAATAATTCTCGATTACGTTATCATTACTCAATCCTGGTGCGAACAATGTGTCTACGCTTTCTCAGGACGAACAGACTGCTTTTAATTCTGTTGTTTGAAAAGGGAAAATTTTGTAATTTATTTTACTTACAATGTATAAATAAAATGCACGTAAGAATCAAATGGAAATTTATTTGAGATATTCCTACCTACATCTTTTATTTATGAACGAAGTCTGAGTATTAATTCTTTTAAATTCTGAATTTTGAAAGTATGTAAATATTGATAAATATCTTTGCATTCTAAAAAAATTTTTATAAAATCGTCTTGACAATAAATGCTTTAAATATATAAATAAACAAGTTCTATCCAAAAATATCTATGCAATTTTTTTCGTAATAAAAATGGATATCAGGGAATTTTTGTGTCTAAGCAAGTTTATTGCTATTCGTTGAAATACCTACGTTCATTATTTGTCAATCTAGAATTATAGGGTGAGATCCGAATTTCATGATTACTCGTCTACCTTTTAAACGTCCTTGAACGAAACGAAAGTACATTTCACTCGTAACATGTTGCATAACTCGTTAGTAAGAAATCTCTGATCTTTCAACCTTTATGGATAAAATACGCGTTCCCTTGTAAAAACAAATATTAATCAATTTTGCGATTAATTGACTTTTACACGAAACATTCCGAAAAGTGAATGTGGAACAGAAATTTGAGAAAAGCTAATAATAATTGTAAAAATTTTAGAGACTAATAATAATAATAATTTTCAATTTTCTTGAACGTTTGGAAAGCGACCAGAAATTAAAAATTTTATTTAAAAAACTCTTAAATGTGATGAAAGTTCATGAGAATTGGAACATTCAATTTCGACACTTGAAAAATTTGGAATCTTCTTTTAATTTCAGAGAAGCTTTAATTTTCTGCAAATATTTCGTTTCAGAATTAGACTGTTTTGCTTTGGAATTTAATTTTAATTCGAGAAAGTAGAGCACATGAACGTACCTAGCGAACTCTAAGAACAGAATATTGCAAGTAAGAATTACTAGATTCTTCGGCATCATTCTTAACCGATAAAGAAGTTCTCTAATTAGAACTTCATCTCATTAGCAGGAAATTAAGATATACGATACGTTATAGAAATAAATAAGTAGTTATGCAATCAATGCTCACAGATAAAAGTAATTAAATAAAATTAGGAATAAACAATTATGTAAAAATGCCACTTAATTATAGATATGGTTATGGCGTACATATTTTATGAGTGCCCAATGAATCGTGAATTTTCGAAGGAAAAAACTTGGAAGTCAATCGAGAGAAATCTACGAGTCACTTCATTAATACTTCAAACTCGTACTAATTTTAAACTTCAGTCAAGCTTGAAAATGATCAATTTCCATAAACGAAACGTTGCATAAAAATCAACTGGCCATTGCAAATAAATGAAAATTATACGATAACAAGAAACTTAAATTAATGTACCACTACGCACATTTCTAAAAATGATAATTTTGTTTGTGGAATACTAAAATAGTCTCGAGAATTTTGAAAAGAAGAAATAATATTTATGGGGAAAATAATAGTCTAATTCTAAATTGAAAATTACTAATTTCAAAAGTAATTATTTCCAAAAGAATTCTTACAAAGATGACTAAAAAAAAGAAAGTGCAAAGACACGTAATTTGATATCGACATATTGCGTAGATATTGAAACGTAAATAATTATATTAACATATAGAAGATCTTTACTTTCTCGTGTCGTATGGTCTACGTGAGTTGTTCTTCGTATCGAAATACGTTTCGAATGTAAATGTCCAGGAGAAACTTCAATATTTACGATGAATGACTTGACAATCAGTAGCCGGAAGCAAGGACATCCCACGTACTTCCAACAGTGAGTTTTTGAAAAAGAATTCACGAGTGGTTATTAAATGAATTAATCAGAAATCAGATAAACAAAATAGTTGGAATTACTGGGGTTTTATTTTAGCAGTCTGTTATGCTATCGCACCGAACTATAATGAATATAGCAAATTTGAAAGTTAAAGTGAATGTTGCATACTTGAAACAGTGCATTGAACTTGTAAAACGCACGGTGAAAAAAAATTGTAAACTGTACAATCATTATTTAAACAGTATAATATGCAAGTTCATTTCTAAACACTTTGCCCTTAATCTGAAATCACAATTTTCTTCTCGATTTTCGTAATAAAGATTTATAAGCTTCCAACCATTTTCTAATCAAATACTTTAAAGGTAAAAAATTCCACGAAGCCAGTTGGAAGAAAATTAGGCACATCGTCGCCTCTTTCGTCACGAACCTAACAGCAAGGCCAAGGTTAACGGGGAAAACTAAGAGAGGCAAAGCACGATTATTTGAACAGAGTGTTTGAAGAAAGCATTTGTTAAACTTATTTTGGTTACGAAAGCAACTCGAAACGAAAATCTGTAGACATCTATTTGGCAAACTAAAATAAATAAATATCATCTCGCACGAAAGATTTCAATTTTTTCCCTATTCTTAATAATGAAAAAACAAAAAGGAATCATATTGATTGCATGCTCAACCTACATCAACAACATACGCCATAGATGTTTTACTAAATTTTTCAAAATGTGTCGTCCGAATAATTGTTTCCTTTATACGTTGGAAGGTATTACGTCGTATTTGTTAATTTCTTAATGGATTTGCACGACTCTCGTACGAACGGTTGCTATGTAATCGGTAAAATGGGGTCGACGCGAAAATTGACGGTGATTTGAATGCTGTTCGGTAAACACAAGCGGTGCAAACCTCCGAATTGGATGCACAAAAGCCACGAGAAGTTGAGGCCCTGAATGGCACGCGGACCATAGACGAGAGAAAGTACGCTGTCGAACATGTGGCTTCTTGGTTCACTCCATAAAAGCAAAGAGAAAGATTGCGACACGTTGTGTAAAGACTTTTAATTCGCACGCAGGAAGATAATATCCGGGGAACAAAGATGGGTAAAATTCTTATCTAGGCACAAATAACGAGCAATAACTGTACTCGAATGCACCCGGTCGACTTCACGAGCAACTGTAAAAATATTAGGTCAGAAGTAATGATTATTATGTAACCAAAAGGTTTAAAAATGTGTATTTTCCAATCTTATATTTTCATTTTGATCATTAGAACGATCTTCGAACGAAGTAACGAGTTTTTAGTTAACAAGACTATTTTCATAGAAATTTTTAGAATGTTATTTTTGGTTCTTGGATAACTATTATTCTTACTACAGATAAAATTCTTATCGAGGTACAAATTTCTAAAACGAACAAGAACTGTAGTCAACTGCAACTGGTTAACTTTACGAACGACTGTAAAAATATTCGGTCATAAGTAATTATTGTGTAATCATTAGAACGATCCTGGAGCGAAGTAACGAGTTTTTAATTAACAAGACTTTTCACAGAAATTTTTAAGATATTATTTTTGATCTCTGGACAATTACTGTCATTGCTATAGATAAAATTCTTATCTAGATACAAATTTCTAAAACGAACAAGAACTGTAGTCAACTGCAACTGGTCAACTTTACGAGCGACCGTAAAAATATTCGGTCATAAGTAATTATTGTGTAATCATTAGAACGATCCTGGAGCGAAGTAACGAGTTTTTAGTTAACAAGATTTCTTTCATAAAACTTTTTAGTATGTTATTTTTGGTTCTTGAATAACTGTTGTTGTTACTATCGCGTTCTGTCCTACTGTGCGATGGCGGCCACCAGCACTCAACCTGTTAAGCGTACGGATACCGAGAGACGAGTGGTACGGGGTCGCGACGTGGTTTCGTTTCGTGGTTTTCGAAGCCGTCATTGAAAGGAGTTACCTGGGTGTACCTCTCTCCGGGTTCTCTCACTCTCTGCACTCGCCACAACGCGGTCGGATTCAACCGGTGCGCAACTATTCACGAATCCTCTCGCGGGTGACTCGATTTGCGAGGAACCGTGCACTCGTCGGTGCTTAATGATTTTCGTCGATCGATGCACGTCCTGGACACAAGCTCCATCGCGGAAACGCGGTCGTGAAACGCGGGAAAGTTCGAGTGCCACGAGAAAGTGCAGTTAAGTAGGATAAAGTCTGAAGAAGAACGAGTGACCGTGAAAATTGCACGAGTGACTTCCGTGTGCTCGTCGTCGCCGAAAAAACGTGGGGAATTTAACGCTCGTGAGTTTTGGCCCTTCTATAAACATTGTATAGTTAATTAACGTTCTCGATTCTGATTGCTGGGCCTCTTTGAATACAGAAATTGTGCTAATCTAACGAGGAAACTCCACAATCGTGTCGCTGGAGATCTTGATGATATAATGTTTGAAGGGATGAAACTGTCTAAAGAAGTGTAGAATATTTCGTTTCAGTGAGCGTTTTTTAGAAACAATTAAGATTCGAAATATAGAATTTGAATTTTGTGATACGTGGGGGCGATAGAAAATTTTTAATGTAACAAATAATGCGTAATTTAAATAGTTTCTATTAATATATTAATCATCAAAACTTTTTTATTTTCCACCACTATTATATAGCAAAGAAATTTTAAATATTATTTAAGAAAAATATATGTATAGTAAAGATTCCCAAAATTATCACATATTATTATTTTTTCTAATTTGTACAGGGAATATAATCATTTTATTTTGAATATATCTCAAAACTCACGAGTTGAAAATCAACGTGCTATGATATTTAATCTTTGGGCCTTGCTCGAAATAAAATTTTCCCGGACCTGCTTACTGCGAAAGTCGTTTAACGTTCACAACCGTAGTTATGTTAATTGAACCTAATGTTTTTCGTGCGATCGGTCGGTACAAATATGGTATTAACAGTGATTCTATTATCATTCGTCCGTCTTTCGTCTCTTTGCTTTCCTATTTCGTAATATAGGATTGATCTGAAGAGAAAGTCGACAGTTTTGTATAATATTTACGAGTTGACATTTTCATTGCGAATTCGAATTTATGTCAACATAAAAATTACATTAGCATTAATTAATATTAAGCGACTCCATGTCGTAATCCTTAAAGAAATATATTCTTTAGTAAAGGACAAATTTAAAAACCGTGGGCATCTTTTTTATAGTATTTAGAAATCGTTTTGTCTTCCTCTAATCGAGATGTGAATTTAAGATTGAATCCCTACAGAAAGACACAAATTAATTGCAACGTATCTATTTGGAAACATTATAAGAACGAACGCTGTTACCGAATTTCAGATAATTTCAATCGACATATTTCACCTGTCGAATGGCACGCAATTGGAAGCAGTTGTCGCGGGATGGAATTGAATGGAAATGGCAATAGGTCTGACCACTTTGCTCAGTACTACATCGATCCTCGGATTCAGCTTGATCCCCCTACTAGCGATCAGCCTGACCGTGTTCCGATACAATCAAGCGGATCCAGAGTCTCATCCGACGAATGCACGCGAGGTTTGATTCAAATTTTAACGATTCCCAGTAATTAATTGTACAAATTGATTTCTATTTAATAGGAACAAAACATAATAACGTATCGGGAAATACAAGCTTTTAATACTCGTATAAAAAAGAATTAATAAGATTATAAAATAAAAAATTAGATATTTGTGACTAACTTGCTCTCAGAACAAGAATCAAATACACATTAACGAAAGGTATGATCTGATTCACTATCCTTCCAAGAATCCCAACTGTTACTCACAGTCGATACAACAGATTATAGATCGTTCGTAGTACCGAATTTTGTACAACTTACGCCACAGACGAGATATACGAGTAGACCTCTCACCCACTGTATTTTTTCGACCCATTTTTCTGGAGTCACGAGACCCATTACCATTCTCGTGTCACTCGCAACATTACCAACAGGTTACAGAAATGAATTCAAGAGGAAGTGAGACAGAGAATAAAATTACAGAAATTTCATTGTTTTTTAACGGAATAGAAGCTGTACATATGTGTTGTTTCCATTTTGGGGCATTAAAATCCTCCAATCTGTCCAGAAGTTATCAAATTTCGGAGAACCATTTCTGACCACAAATTATATTTTCGGTAAGGAATTTTTTTCTCGAAAATGTTTAGAATTTCGGGGGTATGTCTATTCACCAAAAATGATAGTATTTGATCCCTGCAGGCAAAAATAATTTTTTTTAAACGATTTGAAATTTTTTAATTTTGTGGAAAAATTTCACATATTCTCGAATTTTTTTCTCGAAAATGGTTAGAATTTCAAGGGTATGTATATTCACCAAAAACGATTGTAATTAAAACCTGCAACCGAAAATAATTTTTTCAGAATTAATTAAAAATTTTTTTTTTCGTCGAAAAATTTAGGCACCTACCCTCTGTCGATTTTTCTTAAAAATTCGTTTTTCATTTTTAGTAATTTTGTTTGACGCCCTATAGAAAAGTTGTTTAATACTTTTTTGTAGGTACCCATGAGCTCTACTTCAGAAAAAAGTTTCATTGAAATATATTCACTACTGTAGAAGTTATAGTCGTTTGAAAATTGGACCAGTTTTAGGGGGTTTTTCTCATTTTGCAAGGTCAAGGATCAACTTTTCCAATATTTTTAGAATTTCTACATATTCTCCATCAAAATACGCGTAATTTGCTTTTTTAAACATTAAAATCGTCCAATCCGTTCAGAAGTTATGACGTTTTAAAGATATGCACGAAATTTTGGAGTGACATTTCTGGGTCTGAAATTATATTTTCGGTAAGGAATTTTTTTCTCGCAAGTGGATAGGATTTCGGGGGTATGCCTATTCACCAAAAATGATTGTAATTAACCCCTGCAACCGAAAATAATTTTTTCAGAATTAATTAAAATTTTTTTTTTCCGTCGAAAAGTTTCACACCTTCCCGAATTTTTTTCTCGCAAGTGGATAGGATTTCGAGGGTATGTCTAATGACCAAAAATGATTGTAATTGACCCCCGCAACCAAAAATAATTTTTTCAGAATTAATTAAAAATTTTTTTTTTCGTTGAAAAATTTAGGCACCTACCCCCCTGTCAATTTTTCTTAAAAATTCGTTTTTCATTTTTAGTAATTTTGTTTGACGTCTTATAGAAAAGTTGTTTAATACTTTTTTGTAGGTACCCATGAGCTCTACTTCAGAAAAAAGTTTCATTGAAATATATTCACTACTGTAGGAGTTATAGTCGTTTGAAAATTGGACCAGTTTTAGGGGGTTTTTCTCATTTTGCAAGGTCAAGGATCAACTTTTCCAATATTTTTAGAATTTCTACATATTCTCCATCAAAATACGCGTAGTTTGCTTTTTTAAACATTAAAATCGTCCAATCCGTTCAGAAGTTATGGCGTTTTAAAGATTTGCATGAAATTTCAGGGAAACATTTCTGACCTCACATTAGATTTTCGGTAAGAAATTTTTTTCTCGAAAATGGTTAGGAATTCAAGGTTATGTCTATTGACCAAAAATGATTGTAATTGACTCTTGCAACCAAAAATAATTTTTTTATAATGATTTGAAACTTTTCAATTTCGCCGAAAAATTTCAGTACCTACTCGAATTTGTTGATGTTGTTTAATACTTTTAAAACGCTAAAACTCCGAATTTTCAGGTCGGTATGACAGTCAGAGTGGGTCACGAAAGTTCGTAAGGTGTAAGGTCTACTCGTAACATCTACACTTTATAATTTTTTCTGTTTTAAATATGCAACTATTTCGAAAAATGTTTGGTGGTTTTGTAGGATGAGTTATGAGAATATTGCTATATTCTATGTTGCAGCTGCTGCGAACGTACGATTTTATAGTAGTCGGAGGTGGTAGCGCGGGTGCAGTAATTGCATCGAGGCTGTCAGAAGTGTCAAATTGGACGGTGCTACTTTTAGAAGCAGGCAGCGACGAAAATGAAATCTCGGACGTACCTCTGTTGGCCGGATACACCCAACTTTCCGAATTCGACTGGAAATACCAAACTTCACCACCGACCGTGTCCGCTTATTGCCTTGCCATGATCGGCGACAGGTGCAACTGGCCGCGTGGAAAAGTTCTTGGTGGCAGCAGCGTGTTGAACGCTATGATTTATGTCCGGGGTAATCGGTAATTCGAGATCAATTTAAATCCTAATTTAATACCGTTATATAAGAGAAATCTTTCTGCAAGCAAACTAAATTATACATGGGACTCTCCAGAGCATTAAACGATTATAGTTTAATTTTAATCCTACCGAGGCATAACTTTGAGTCACCTACCAAGTAATTGTAGAGTCTATTAATAAATTTATAAATTAATAACCGTTTGTGTATTATTATGTTATAAAAACATATCATATTATTACTATATAAATTTATTTATAGACAACAGGTATGCGATCTAAAGTCACATCCTGGTACGATTAGAGTTAAATCAAATCGTTTTTTGATTCACAAGAATGTTTTCAAATGAAAAGTAATTGTCTTTCTTAGTTTCAAAGATATTATATATCTTGTTAGTCTTAAAACTAAATTCATTAATTTATACTCGTATAAACGAATGAACAATTCTAAGCTCAGAATATTTAAATTATTAAATTATTACATTCCTCTCTGTGCTTCCAATTGAAGCGTCCCTGGCAATAGGCAACCCGACGCTCTCGTAAGTGGCAATCTCGCGCCTACGAAGGCGTCAATCGTATTATAACTCGAACGTTCTAATAATTGCAATTTAAGTATTTGCTGTAGAACATTCAATAACTAATAAACTTTCAGGTCGTTGGAATCAACATGTTTAGTATCATTAGTAAATCACTCAACTATTTAATATATATAATATATAAGGACTAAGAATAAGATTAGATTATTACAACCGAACTATGTAAATCATATCTCTGATGTTCTCAACAATTTCAGCCACGATTACGACAACTGGGCGAGGCTAGGTAACGAAGGATGGAGCTACGAAGAGGTTCTCCCGTACTTCCTGAAATCCGAAGACAACCGTAATCCTTATTTAGCAAGGACGCCGTATCACGGAACAGGAGGCTATCTAACCGTACAAGAAGCGCCATGGAGGACGCCATTGTCGCTCGCGTTCCTGCAGGCTGGCCAGGAGCTGGGTTACGAGATTCGCGACATAAACGGGGAGAAACAGACGGGTTTCATGCTAACGCAGGCGACGATACGCCGAGGTAGTCGTTGCTCGACGGCGAAGGCCTTCTTGAGGCCGGTCAAGAACAGGGAGAACCTCCACATAGCGATGAACTCGCAAGTTCTGAGGGTGTTGTTCAACAACGACAAGAGAGCGATGGGGGTCGAGATACTTCGCGATGGCCGCCAGCAGATCGTGAGAGTCAGGCGGGAGGTCGTTTTATCGGCGGGGGCGATCAATTCGCCCCAGCTGCTGATGCTGTCGGGGATCGGGCCTAAAGAACACTTAGCAGAGTTCAATATACCGGTGATGTCGGACCTAAGGGTAGGCGACAATCTTCAGGACCATGTGGGCCTCGGTGGGCTGACGTTCATCGTCAACGAACCCATCAGCCTGAAGAAGGACCGTTTCCAGACCATGCCAGTGATGATCGAGTACGTGCTGAACGAGAGGGGCCCGATGACCAGTCCCGGAGTAGAGGGTTTGGCGTTCGTAAACTCGAAATACGCGGATGAATTCGAGGACTACCCCGACATTCAGTTTCATTTCGCACCCAGCTCGATAAATTCCGACGGCGGCGACCAGATCAAGAAAATTACCGGATTGAGGGACAGGGTGTACAACACTATGTATAAACCGTTGAATCACGCGGAGACCTGGTCAATTCTGCCGCTTCTGTTGAGACCCAGAAGCTCAGGATGGGTGAGACTGAAGAGCAGGAATCCTCTAGTTTATCCTGACATTAATCCTAATTATTTCACGCACAAAGAAGACATGGATATTTTGGTGGAGGGGATAAGGATAGCTTTGCAGTTGTCCAATACCACGGCTTTTCAAAGGTTCGGTTCCAGGCCTCACACTATTCGCATGCCTGGCTGCCATCGTTATCCGTTCGACACTTACGAGTACTGGGAGTGCGCGATTCGACATTTCACTTTCACGATCTACCATCCGACCGGAACCTGCAAAATGGGACCAAGGAACGATCCAACGGCGGTCGTAGATCCGAGATTGAGAGTTTACGGGGTGAAAGGACTGAGGGTGGCAGACGCATCGATCATGCCCGTGATCGTCAGCGGAAATCCGAACGCTCCTACGATCATGATCGGCGAAAAGGCGAGCGACATTATCAAGCAGGACTGGCAAATGAAGAGGAAACGATACGTGGGAGGTCGATGAGAGATCGTAACGCATTGTTAATGGATCAAGATGAAAGTATTCTCCCGATACGAGGCTGGTGAACCGTTTGGCGCGAGGTGTGTTAGCTTTCTAGATCCGTGGGTACGACACTGGTCGTACGAATTGGAAAATTATAATTTAGAATGGTGCGCGTGAATTTGTTCGAAGAAATTTCAATTTGCTTTTGGAAATAGGGAAAATGATAGATTTCACGCGTTTGCGGTGAATACTGTAACGTGGCTAAAATAGTAATTTAATAGTTCAGCGAACAAACATTATACCACGTGTCAAACTCCGAAGATCGACCTCAGTCGACTAAGAATAACTGCATTAATATTTATAATACCTTGAACCTTCTACAACTTTGTATCCTATATTTATTACTGCGTCTCTATTTAATTTCTTTAGCCGATATAACGACTTGTAAATACTTCTACATTCGTTGCAGCGATGATTGCCAACGTGGTCAACCAAAAATCGTACAATAATGTAACCGTGCCATCCGTCGCAAAAACATTTAGTTTTATGCCAGACTGTGTTTCAGGTATAAATAAAAATCTCTTCCAATTACCTGCTTTGTCGTTTTCGCCACCCTCTTCGTTAAATCGAATTAAAATAATTGAAAATTTAAAAGAAAAATGTTACGGAAAGTATTTTTCTATTACAGGACATATTGCATATATTTTATTGAATTTATCTATATAAATAAATTGCATATTTAATTCGATCCAAATCCTATGTGTTGGGAAAAAACTGTATTTAAATTCGTATATAATAGAAAAACTCAAAATTAAATATTTCGAATGACAATATTTAAAAATAAATTTTTTCGCAAATACAAAACCATTTGATAATAATTTAACAAATAAATTGTATATTTATATATTTCCTAAGAGCTCCCAGTGACTAAACGTATGGACAGCTATTGAAAGGTTAGAAAGTAGCGATCGAAAGGTTAATAAAAATAAAAAATGTCCGTTTTTCTCGGAAGAGATCGCAAACCCCAATTCGTGAAGTTGATTTACGGTCCTGATATTTGAGTAACCGCGAACGTAACCGAACGAAGAGTAGATTTTCTGGCAAACGCGTGTTCGTATCACGCGATGCACGACTTCCTGGGTGATTTCAATGCCCGCACTCGACCGACGCGAGTTCTTCCGGCGCTCGTTTCTACGGCCGTGCACGAGAACTTAAATTCGAGATCGGTCGGGAGATCGATGGATCGCGAGAGCGAGGCAGACGATCTCGGAAGCGGAGATTGCGACACGACTTTCGTTTCGCTGGCAAACAACCGCCGCTTTTACGTAAGAGGTTCCGTGCCAAAAGTCTCGTTACTGGATACCGATTCTCACGTGCAGTTTTTACGTAGCATTTCCGCTTCCTCGTCTCATCCATTACGGCCAATGAATACGCCGCGATCCCCGGTAATTTTCGCGAATTTTTCCGTCCACCAGGCCGGACATGCGTGTCTTTAATTAGGATAATTGCCGTACGTTGCGTGGAAGCTTTTAGCGAGACGCTTTGATTTACTGGCCGCGAAAGGGAAACCTTTCTTTAGATTGGAATGAAGCTGGACAGTTTTTGTTCTAGATCCAGCAACGCGTAAATAACGGATAAAATAACAATTATAATCGAAACGATTTATGGGAAAAATAAAATGTAATAAAGAGTAACTTAATAGGAAAATTTTTATAAATCTGTTCGACCGAGGTTTGCAACGAAAATATAATTTTTACACGCATTAAAATAAAGTAGATAAAACTCGTAAATTAATTGAATAAATCAATTTCAGTTATACAAGTGTTCTTTAAAATGTTTTATTTAAAAAACTAACTTCTTGTAGGAAATGGATTAAAAATTATATTATTCGGGATAGATCTAGATAAAGAAAGAATTTTAGTGAAAAGAATACAGTAATAACGAAATCTTGTAGGAGCGAAAATTTAACGAGATTGTACCATAGATACGGAAGAAATTTTGTATAGTAAAACATAAACTTGAAAGATACGTTCCTATGTAACCGGGCTTTTCACTTTCACTAGTCTTCTTGAAATTTGCGTGCATAAAAAAGTGCTTCATTCTAGATCTAACCGAATCTCGACAACAATGACATAGAATAGTATGATTCGTGGCACGCGGATTTCGCTATCTTTAGGATCGCCAAATTGTTGCTGTTTCCTTTATTCTTGGATTCCCTATTCGCTGTGTAATTTCACGGTTCATAAATCTTGGACGTTGTTACGTAGGAATTGTTTCGGAGAAATAGAATTTTCAGAGAATAGAATCCGAAACGAATGGGATAAAAAATGTTCCTAGTCTGACTTCGGAGAAAAATGGCGACACGTTTATTTCAAACTGTATTCTAAATGGAATTTGTGAAGCAGTCTTTAAAAGGTTTGGATTTATATTATGATAGTTGTCTCTAAGAGCGAAAATAAATTGAAAATATACAATTTTTTGTACAAAGCTTTGTTAACGAGAAGAACGAGTTTCAAGGAACGTGGGTTATGGCGTGGGCTTGACAGAGAAGTCTCAATGACACGCGTTTCTCTAAAGTACTCAATAGTATTTGTTCAGAAAATCGACAACCAACCTCTTTCGATTCTGGCACGCCTAGAATACAATAGACACTGTATTCTTAACTTAGAAATTACAGTGTTTACCCTTCCAAGACTCGATTATCTTGATACTAGTAACGGTTCAAAAGTGATAGTTTACTAAAGACTTGTAATTTCCTCGTTCAAAAACTTAGATTTATAATTAAATTATAAGTCTCGCGTATGTATGTGCACTTCTATAATATACAGGGTGTTCGGCCACCCCTGGGAAAAATTTTAATGGGGGATTCTAGAGGCTAAAATGAGACGAAAATCAAGAATACCAATTTGTTGATGAAGGCTTCGTTAAACAATTATTAACGTTTAAAGTTCCGACCTTACTGAATTTTTTTCTCGAAAATGCTCACGATTTCGGTGATATGTCTATTCACTAAAAATGATTGTAATTGACCCCCGCAACCGAAAATAATTTTTCCAAAACGATTTGAAATTTTTTTTTTGCCGTCGAAAAATTTCACACCTCGAATTTTTTTCTAGAAAGTAGGTAGGAATTCGAGGGTATGTCTATAGACCAAAAATGATTGGAATTGACCCCTGCAACCAAAAATAATTTTTCCAGAATGATTTGAAACTTTTCATTTTCCCCGAAAAATTTAGACACCTACCCCCTGTCGATTTTTCTTAAAAATTCGTTTTTCATTTTTAGTAATTTTGTTTGACGCCCTACAGAAAAGTTGTCTAATACTTTTTTGTAGGTACCCATGAGCTCTACTTCAGAAAAAAGTTTCATTGAAATATATTCACTATTGTAGGAGTTATGGCTGTTTGAAAATTGGACCATTTTTATGGGGTTTTTCTCATTTTGCGGGGTGAAGGACCAACTTTTCGAATATTTTTGCGATTTGTACATATTCTCCATCAAAATACGCGTAGTTTGCTTTTTTAAGCATTAAAATCGTCCAATCCGTTCAGGAGTTATGACGTTTTAAAGATTCGCATGAAAATTCGGGCAGACATTTCTGGCCAGAAATTATATTTTCGGTTAGGAATTTTTTTCTCGAAACTGAGTAGGATTTCGGGGGTACGTCTATTGACCGAAAATGCTTGCAATTGATCCCTGCAACTAAAAATAATTTTTCCAAGACGATTCGAAAGTCTTTTTTTTTTACCCAAAACTTTCAGCACTTACTCGAATTTTTTTCTCGAAAGTGAGTAGGATTTCGGAAGTATGTGTATTCACCAAAAATGATTGTAATTGACCCCCGCAACCGAAAATAATTTTTGCAGAACGATTTGAAATTTTTTAATCTAATTGTTAATAACTTTTTAACGAAGCCTCCATCAACAAATTGATATTCTTGATTTTCGTCTTATTTTGGCCTCTAAAATCCTCTATTAAAATTTTTCCCAGGGGTGGCCGAACACCCTGTATACTGTTTATCTGCAAGCACCTCTACTTGAACTCTTGAACTCTTCTACAATAATGAGTTTTTACCCGTGTGATAAATAAATAAATTTTGCTCTTAAAAGCGATACGTCATCTTTCTAGGACTGTGTAGGATACAGATAAAACTAAAGTCATCCTACGCAAACTACAATAATTAGTACCGGTAAGCCCAAAAATAAGAATAATTTTTCAAATCGTGAGGTCAAAAATAAATCTGCGGTAAATAAAAGAACTATTCGATGTTATTTGTATTTCACGCAACTAAACAGCGAGGAAAATTATTTAGTACAAAGTCGTAGTTTAACATCTCGTACGACACTATCAGAGTGTTATTGTTCGAATTTCACGTTACTAAATAACGAATTATTACTACAAAGTTGTAGTTTGATAGCGCTGGGCGACGAGAGCCGTGTTATTCGCAGAGAGTCGTTTACTTTCTTCCACGTTCGAATAAAACAACCCCGACCGCTGTATCCCCAGTAACAGGAGTCTAACGAACGAGCAAATTCTCCACGCGGAGGTGGAAAAACTCGGTCCGCGCGGGCGTGGAATGAAATTTCGCGAATTCTCAGGCACATCGTGCGAAGAAAAGTGGACAGTGAAAGTCAGACAGTGGCCGTGTTGCGTTTACGCGGGGTTCATTCGTATTTTCAATTCACGTCAACGCGAGGCATGAGAATATTTTACAGGGAATATAACTAATAAAAGAAAGCGTTACGGTCAAGAGCGGATCGTGGCGCATTCGTTCCTGTTAGAGGCACGCGGGCTTCGCCTAGACTTTCATGGGTTCCGGCTTTCTTGCCAGTATCGGACCGTGTAATTTGTAGTATCTGCTAGAAGTACACCGGGGGTCGGGAATATAGGTGCCAGCGTTAATTAGTTACGTGCGTTCACCTTGCTAGTAGACCACGGCGTTTCTGACTCCGTTTCCTCGTGTTGTTCCTTTAGAATCGCGTTCCGTCATCGGGCAAATGGCTTCATTACCGTGCACGAGGAATATAAACGTTTAAAAGTATTTTCTTTTTCGTCGTATTTACAGTACCAATAGCTGTCTGCGATCATTAGCGATCTGTTTGACATTTGCTACGGCTTATTTAACGATTTAGCGTTTGCAATGAATCCAACACGACTCCGCTTAACTGTCCAATGTGATTTTGAAATTAATTTTTTGTACGATTTTTACTGTTTTTCGAATGATAATAATACTCGAATAAATTCTTTGAATTTACAAATACAATTAACGTTTCAAAAATTTGTATACTTGTATGTTGTTGGTTCGTAAATTTCTTTGCGTTTAAAGTAATTTAAGACGCGCGAAAAATTTTTATTTACGAAGTGAACCGATCGAGTGGAGGAAGTTGAAATTCGTAGCACGTTTCTAAAACTTCCGATCAAAGTCTTCGGTGGAATTTATTGCTATTTCACTTTACGATGGAAAGTAATACGCTTATCGAATTTATTGCAATTGCAGATACCGCTATCGGTGCTGATCCGTATAAAAAACAATTTCTAATTTCATAAAGTTGTCGCTTGACGAATGTTGAAATATCACACCTTTCTCTTCGCGAGCGAAAGAGAATCGATTAATTCCGAAACGATTAATCTTGCACGATATTTATAAACGCGTATACGAGAGAATTTATATCGAGAAAATGGAAGAAAACGCGATTCCATTTCTCTCTCGCAAACCGCGTGAACTCTGAGGTGTGATCTTCGACAGAAAGTTACGCTAACCAGTTCTAGATATCTCACCTGTCTCCAGTGAGACAAAGCAACCACCAGGTACTAAATATGCGAACCAGCCTACGAGTAACATGCGCGTAACACGGTAATAATTGATAATTGATCATTTGCGCGTAATACTCGCGAACGATTAGAAAGCAGCACGCGCCACATCAACGCGCTTTTACGGAGCTTCTATAATATACTGCAACCTGAACAGATTTTCAGGTGTTTCCATTGGAGCAATATCATTTACAGACGGAAGTAGAACTATTTCGTAGTTTCGCTATTACAGTGTCTTATCTGGACGCACGGTCTGCATATACGGCTCGCATTACTCAGAATGGCATTTATTTCGAGCGAAATGGGACTGATGTTAAAATAAGAACATAATTAGAAGATAAATTCACCTATAAGCGACAGCAGAAACGATCAAATATAAATAGAAATTACTTTTATAACACAATCTTGCTTATTCTAGTCGCAAATTCTCGCGTTTCTATTCGCTTTCTCGACTCGCATTCTTTCCTGTTGCGTATAGTGACAAAATACAGTGATCCCTCGTTAACGTTCTTAAAATTAATTTTAGCCTGAGAAAAAACGACTAAAATTAATGTTATGGAACGATAAGGCTGGAAAAGTCGACTCGAGGATATTTTGGTACTAAAAGAATGTAGGTTGGGAAAGCTAATAAGAAGGCGAGAATTGCAATTCTCGGGTTCATGAGTAAATCTTCAACAAGTTAAGAGCTATACTAAACCCCTCAAATTGTCCACGAAAATGAAACTTTATTTGTAGAAAATTGGGAACTAGTATACCTACAATTTGTCATAGACCTTATTTTTACAGATTTAATTTCTTTAATATGTAATCTTGAGAATTAATTTTGTTTAACTCAGTGAAAATTCGTGTCGTATACAGAGTGTTCGACCACCCCTGGGAAAAATTTTAATGGAAGATTCTAGAGGGCAAAATAAGACGAAAATCAAGAATACCAATTTGTTGATTGAGCCTTCGTTAAAAAGTTATTAACGTTTAAAGTTCAGCCTGTAGAACAGCTGCGTGCGCGCGATAGTGATTCTCATTCACAAGACTGTAAAGCTGTCGATACGTCACTAAGTAGAGTTTCTGATGCTGAGTGAGAACCACTGTCACGCGTACGTAACTGTTCTACAGACGCAACTATAAACGTTAATAACTTTTTAACAAAGCCTCAATCAACAAATTGGTATTCTTGATTTTCGTCTTATTTTGCACTCTAGAATCCCCCATTAAAATTTTTCCCAGGGGTGACCGAACACACTGTATTCTACAATGATGCAAAATTTATACCTAGGATTGAAATATATAGTTCTTGGAGAATCTCTGTCATCAGGTAACTTTCTTTTCTATGTCTACATATTTGAACTACTGTTACCTTCGATATTGTTCTGAACGATTTTAGAATACAAGAGATAACGATTAGCAATTTCCTAGCACCTTCCTCGACAGATCAGTGTACATTGTAATCGACATCTGGTAGGTATTTTGTTCACAACAGTTTCAAAGGAACATATACTGCCCCAAGTTGAAGCTTATTTTTCTTTTTCACGCATCCGCGAATTCCGACGTTGAGATCAACATCTGGTATCGCTTTGTTTAGAACTGCTTCAAAGTAAAATTCCCTCGGTGGCCTAAGCACGTGTTTATTTTTTCCATTGGTCAATCCAACCCTAAATAAAATGTTTTCGTGTGCGTGGCTACTGGCGTGTCGTGCGTGAGCGTGGACGAATCGCTATCGCGGTAACCTGCCCGAGCAAACTGGATATAATCGAGGCTAGGAAACAGGATCAAATCGAAGAACAACGCGGACGACCAGCTGGTCGTTACTTCACCGCGTTTCCAGACCATTGACCCGATCCGTACTCGACAACAGATTTTCAACGCACGATTTAACTTTTCCGGTTAATTACATTTCACCGCGCGGTTGCTTGCTCTCTGTTTCACGGGCGCGTTACTTTCTGTCCCCCGGCGATCGGATGATATCGAAACGCCTAACCGGATAATCCAAGAACGTCATCGATTCACGAAATAACGTTTCGACAACTTTTCGACCATTCTTTAAGCCCCCGTAACGAACGATTGATAGTCCAAGCAAGCCATGGATTTCAGATCCCATTAAGGAAATATAATAAACGAAACTTCGATGCGAAACAGGAAGAAATTAAAGATTTAATAAATTTAAAATTCATTATCATCATGCAAAACTAACGTGTCTCGTGGCCTTCGATTCAAATAAATTACAATATCAGTCGGCTCTTTTGAATGCTTTGCATATGGATCTTGTAACGCTGAAATAAATTCTGCGGGGTCAGGAGATCGAGCTATGTATATTTTTAACGTTCGTGAATTCCTTTATACCTCATTTACGTTTTGTTATCATATAAATATTTTTTTTCTAAAGCTGAATCTCGAGAAGTTAAAATAAGCACGGTATTTATTGCGAAACGATTTTAGAAAATTAAGCGTGAACGATATATTAATGAAGTTTATGTTAAAATGCTTTGTTTGCGCAAACATCTAGAGAGTAGTTGTTTGACGCGACGAAACGTGTTTAAACATCGAATCGAGCTATCCGTAGGAACTTTCTTTTCCACTTCGTTTTAACGTATTTGACATTCGTACGTAACACACTGAAGCGAGCGCTATTTCTATTTTTCAACGTGATCACGGTCACGTAGCTCTGAAACGACGTTTCGTGGTGTATTGCAAACTGACTGTAACCTGTAGCTTCACTTGGTTTCACTATAGATTTTTCAGTAATTTTTTGGAATAAATTTGCATCACGATGAACTTATTATACGATATTTGTATACCACAGTGATCTGGAATTGTGTTTTTCGGGGTATAAAAATAACATTAATATATTTACCTCAATATCGATACCAAGAAAAGTAATTATGCATGTTCATCTTTTGACAAAGACTGTTTCCATGAATGCAACTCATAACGTAAATTCATTCAAGGCCAGCGACAATAAAAATTATTTTATAATAGGTTTGCACGATGATGTAAGAATCCTGAGCTATAATTACCGCAACGCGTTTTATTTTCTCGATTAGTTACTGGTTTTCGGCGTTCGCTTTTACCGAAAGGTCGAACGTCCGGTTTGTCTCGACTTATTGCACGAATTATGAAATGTTTAACGCGAAAGCTAAACATAGTTCGGATATCGGCTCGGCATTAAAACTCCTGGCTCTCTCTTAGTCGAACATCGAGGTTCTTCGAAAACGAATGTATTCATCGAGTCATCGATATTATTTCGCTTGACTGAATATATTTAGTATAGCAGCGATTGCGTCACAATTTGCTTCATTATATACATATCATTTTAAAAGTTTGTTAGTCCGTGAAGAATTGAAAGTTAAATGTTTTCGCGATATCTCTAGTAACTGGAGAAATACTAAAAATTATTTCCGTGAGAAACCAAGTGTTTTGGAGTACTTAACACGCGTCAGACTGTTCCCTAGCGAATAATGAGACGCCGTGCTTAGAATGTCTTGGCCATGCTACTCCGTTCCACTTCTTGCCCCGAGAAGTCGTTCAAAATTGTCCGTAAGAAAAAAGGCGTACGTGGAAATGTTCTACCCAGATTGTTTCGTATTTCCTGGTACAACGTTCTCTATAAACGCTAAATTTATTTCCGTATCGCGTCTAAGTACATAAATACTGCAACATGGGTCTAAAAAGACCCGACGACATATCATAACTACTATTTCAAAGATCACTTTCTTGTATCGCAAGAAAAATTTGTACAATTTCTCACGAGACCAAAACTTTGATTATAAACGATATTGAATTAGACTTAATACTTATTTTTGTAAGCTCGCTGAAACTCATGAAACATTCAAATTTATTTCCTTCAACGTTTTAACTTGAAAATTATTTTAGTTCCATAGTGAAACGTCCTGTCAAAGTGTAAACCCTTTACACTCCTATGTCGAGTGTGACTGACATCAGTTTTTATCTCAGTAACTCCTCTTTCAAGTCCAGACCAAAGAGATATACACTTGAAAATCGCAAAATACAACAATACTGTAAGTAAAATAGATATTTAATTGAATTTGTTTAAATTGCTCCATTTTTTAGTTAACGTAAATTTCAAATAAAACACTCAAAAGCGCTGTGAGCTACTGGTAACAAAATTGAAATATAATTCGGAGTGCAAAGGGTTAAGATTACGTGATCCAAAATATGATGTAATGACAAAGACCTCGACCTGTGCCTAGACCAAAATACTGAAACAAAGACGAGCACAACTGGAAAATCTATTTACCCCAGGGTTTACAGACCAGAGAAAATCGACAGAGCATAAAAGACGAAGTGACCACAGTGTCGGGGAACTTAGGCAGATGATCTCGAGAGAAATGATCAGTGTAACACACGACATGCACAAGCGATAATGACTGCGTTAGTGTAAGCACCGGTGGTTACCACATTGCGAGGAGAGGAGGGGGATAGGTGTGCGTAGGTAACCACAGGAAGAGAATACTTTCACTGCCAAAGTATGGTTGGGAGCCTACCAGAAGGACGAAGAAACCCAGTCACTGGCCAAGCCAACAAGGACGGTGAGAGTGAAATGAGTAGGGATTGTAGTATCGGTACAGTACCGTATCGTTCTTCCGAGTGTCATTACCGATTCCCTGGCGGTCACTCGGCGATCGTCTCGGTTACCAGTGTGCTCGGGAACCGCCAAAAAATTTTTTCTTTCGCGCGTATCCTTATCAGAGAGTTGAGCGCGATTCATCGCCACGAATCGAACGAGTTCTGCCCGACAGACTCTGGAGAAACGATCGATCGGTGAAGACCAGTGGATTTGATGGGAAACGTTCAGCGAAGGGAAGAAAATCGAAGGTAAGAGCGAGTAAAAATCGAGAGGAACCGTGGAACAGAAGATTCTCCCTTAGAGAAAGTTTGACGCGCCAATTAATCTGGCGACTAACCGATTGGACGAAAGGGCAAGTGCTTTCGCGAACACGAAATCCCGGCGTCAGTCGTTAGTGAAACGGTTCGCTAGCCGAACGAGGGGAAAACGCCATTAGTGACCAGACGGAGGCTTATTTTTATGCTGTCAGGAACCCTTGCGATCGAAACTGGCCTTTTAACCTTGCGTCGTCTGACTAGCGTACATTTATTATGAACGGGGTAATAACCACTCGTTTTACAATATTTACATTTATAAATAAACAGTGATCGACACAGCTATCGTTAAAATAGTTAACGGTGACCTCTGAGCCTTTTTAGACACGTGTCTTACGTTTTCTAATATTTATATATTTAGACTTCTAACCTATAATAATGTAGAATATTTATTTTACCCACTTGTTAGAAGACACGATGATCCTAATTTTGTCCTAAATATTTTTGAGTTTTATTAAAAGAATACATATTTTATTAGACCCTTAATGAATACCAGACACATTAACGTTTTAGAAAATAGAGGAAGAGAATTAAAGAAAAGTAAGTGTTATCTGGATCCAAAAATATTGAAAAGTAGACACTGAAGCAAAATTTCAAAACATTCAAACTACTTCATTTCATTGGTAGACAAATGAAAATATCATTTTTTAACATTTTTTTTAAAAGGGGCTGAAGTAAAGAAAAAAAGTTAAATTTTCACGAATTATTTTACGTTATCAAGGATAAAAAAGGACGAAGGTTTTATAAAAGGATTTTCTATACCAGGTTTAGAAAAGTCTCTTGCACTAGATATATAAAAGAGAAACTATTCAAATCTTTTAACGTTCGATAAAATTCAGGTTAAATCCATAACTAGAAAAATAGCTAAACAAACAAAAAAAACTTTCCATGGTTGCTAAAAGTTCTCACCAAACTTTTGCTTTCGTCCGATTGCTGTTCTAGCGATTCCTGTGTCCTAGTGATAAATCGAAAATACCTATTTTAATACCGGTCCCGATAGCATACATCGATTCGAAGCAGTTGATACTTATCGACGCTAATGGTCGCTAATGGCATGGTTCTATCAGTCGGTGCACGCGATTTGAATATGGAGGGAACGTCGTTGTGCAAATTATCCAACGAATGATTTATTCGTGATTGCTTAGAATCGTCTGGTGGTGGTTGCGGCGGTCGACATTATTGAGGTCGTGCATTCTTTGTAAAGTGGCGGGATAATTAGTGGGTACGACAGAGCGCGTCATTACGCGCGTGAACATTCAGAGAACGTAATTAATTGTGTAAGAACGACTCGCGCGTACGACAATGGTGGGTAGGAGAATCGAAATCGCGCTCGAGCGTGGATTAAATATCAAATATACGCGGCAGGACTCGAAATGCCAGGCTACGGAAGTTCAAAGTTCGAAACTGTTGACACGATCTTAACGTTTCGACTATTCTCGAATCGCATATTTTTAACTGGTATCTCTTTAATAGAATTAATCGACGCAATACGGGGAAAACGAACACGGTGGCTTTCAGTATTCGCACGTCTGCAGAAGTTGCTGCCTCTTATAATTTATGACCAGCCGTTAAGTATTACATCTGCCTTTTCACTCGAAGTATTTGGAACCGGTTTCACGATATTACGCAACTCTCGAATTCGTGTAAAAAGCACGCCTAGGACCACTTTCTACGTCACTTTTATCACTTCTAATCGCTGAAAACGATGATCAAGATCTAAGAAACAAAATAAATAAATAAACGATTATAAACCACTCGAATTTACTTTCGTTTGATCTACCTCGTTCGGAAGTTACGAGAAATTATTTTACTTCCCATCTATACTCGCAAGCAATTAATTGCATAATAGGGTGCTGGGTCCATACATGTACTTATACGCTAAATAAAAAGATTTAGAAAAAAAAACCAAAAAATAGAAAATAAAAACAGTTTATTTTAACAAGTTTTTGCGCGTGCCCTCGAATACATAACCTGCAAAAGATATAAATATTAAATTAAATACATACTTTGTCGAACGTCGCCACTTTGATATTACGTGCATATATTATTAAATCCTTGCAAACATAAAAAAAAAAATTTAATTTTCACTCAGAAACAGATACGTGGTAATAAAAATTCTCTCCTAAACAAAGGATATTTTCGAACCTAATTTCCTTTTCGCTTATTCTCTCTCGAGCAACTTTGTCACTGGCAAGGAGAGAGTATTACACTTATATTTAGAAACGAAACGTGCCTCTACGAATGAAAATACGTGGATATCACTCGACTAGTTCAAAGGAAACTAATTTACGCTCGAGGGAAAACTCACGTGGCCGAGGAAGCGTCGCATTTCAGTCGGCGAAATTCATACCTGAAACAAGAAAAACAGATTTTACAAATAAACCAACGCCCGAGAACATTACACGGATCATCGTTTTTATCGCGGAATGCGTTAACCTTCGCGGAGAGCGAATCGCGGAAAAAAAAAAGTTTATTATCACTGTATTCGTACAGAACATAACGCCCAAGTCCGTGTAATAGGCTAGAAAAATAGTGGAACCTCCTTCCGCGGTCGATCCAACGAGCAATTCTAGAAAAGAAAAGTTCCGCCAGCTTCCGCGTTGCTTTCTTACATGATACAGAAATGCCGCGACGACAGAAACGCTACAATCCTATCTCCCCTATAATCACTTTTCCTATTTGTTTAGCATTCGAGCGGAAATGTTGTTATTGATGAGACGCTAACCACGAGCTATTAAATTAACGTTTGATTCTTCTGTTATAAGCATTATCACAGGATGCAATATACTATTACTAACAAGTTTGGAAATATAATGTTTTAATAAAATTACAATTATATTTAATATCAGAAGAAAATTAAGAGACCACTTACACAAACCATATAAAATTTGTCTGCTATGTTTCTGAACAGTTTTGGACAAATTTTATTTCAAACGAAAATAAGAAATTACTATTCCAAGCGCGACAAAAATTTTCTTCTACACTTTTAATAAAAGCATCAATAAATAAGGCATTTTTTAACCCATGTATTGGTGACAGGATTTTTCACTGAAGAGCTAAAAGGATTCTCAAAGAAAATGAAACTGAACGAGTATCGTAGAAATAAAATTTTGAGCTCGTAGAAAATTTCATTGGTATTTATTTTCATAGTAGATCTGCCCTGACCACCTGAAAGATCAAGATTAAACGTTCGACGGCTTTCTTCGATCAACGAAGAATTGATAATTAATGGTTTTAATTATAAAATGATATATGTCATAATATAACTATTCGATCGAAATAAACTGTTGTTATACACGTTGGTTTTATTCTTCGTCTATTATTCGAATAAAATTTTGCCTATCTCTTCTATACGATCGAACGGTCCGTGGGTTTCTCTTTCGTTTTTTTCGTCCTGGAGATAACCATCGGTTCGACACACGCTTCGACAGCGTCTTTCATGATCTAAAACGATCCTCTGAAAACTTTCTCGGACGACGAGAATTCGGTTGTTTTTTGTTCGAACGAAAATGCATGGTCTTTCACGAGCGTGCAGTTGATGGCCATAAACGACGGGGAAGTGTAATTTCAAACAGTAGCTTGTCTCGTGTCCAATAAAACTATGATCTATATTTACACTTCCGGTCGAAAATGTATAGTTATGTTAGACGTTCGTTTGATAAATGAGAAAGAATTGATTACTGTTTTTAAAGAATTAATAATATATGGAAGTTCAAAAACATGTTTACGATCTATCAATAAATAAAAATAAATATTTATTGTACCAATCACAAAGTTGTTTAATGGCTGTAGTAAGTTACGTAAGGTTTAGTATAAATTGCTCTGATAATTTTTATGATCTTTTAACTGTTACATTCGGATAATCGAACGGCTTTTGTCGACGACAATAACACTAATATTTAATTGACTAAATTGAATTTACTATCTACTCTATTCTATTTCCAATGTTATTTGCATGATTCAAGACTCGATAAACTTACAAAATATTTCACCGCAGAGTTACCGAAAATTTCTCGAATTATTCTGTGTTGGAAATAGAATTTGTAGAGAAGACTTCCGAGAGGAAACTTTGGAGTTAAATTGTACATTACACGAAGATTGCATGATACAAGAAACGTAATTAAGAACTGAAAAAAACTCATCACTGTATCATTCCGTATCCCGAAGGAAAATATACTGTTTAACATAAATAGAGGCCTCCCGATCGAATGAAATTTGTATTCGATAAAAAGTCCAGTAGCTCGAAGTTATTTATGTTGCATAAATCAGTCGCTTAGTAACAATATTACTCTATTAATTGAGCTGCGTATAAAGGATCGTTACGAGTCACGATTAGAAATTAATTTCAATTATTAAAAAAAAAGAAATATTTGCACATGAGTAATCTTGAATGTCTAGTTGGATAAAATTCCTTCGTCAAATTGTTCGAAATATAATTATCAACTACAGACGGCAAAAATTACCACGTTTTAACTTAGAAAACCATCTCTCGCAAGGAAAAGACACGGTGAAATCTTCGATATTAATTTTCAACAAATTATCAACTCGAAGCGGTCACTTTTACCAGAAATTTTAACAGGTTATCTATCGTTTTAAACTAAAATTGATACAGACGTCTATCGAGAATTCGTGGAAATTTTAGCACGTACCCGATAGAATTCTACAGCCTTCTTTACGCGGTAGCCAGTGCACAGAACACGCAAGCCGCTGCACGCACGGTGTTATTCTATCGACAATGGCTTGATCGATAGCGACATGTCTGCTTCGTGATCGTCTATTAGTACCGTTTTCACGGTCAGGAAGGCTCGCAGTATCCGCAGACAGGTTCATAACGAAGCCCCGGGAACAAGACGGAGAGAGAGGCCACGTAACGTAACCACTAGAGTCTCGTAAAAGGAAACAAGCATGGCAGAGGTTTACATCGGTGAAACACTTTCTCCTTTCCCCGTTATGAGATCACCGTCGCCAGTTTTCCACCAGCGGCAACATAACTTCGTCAATTTGTTGCTTGGCTCGCGCGGGAATTAACGAACGCTACGAACCGCGGCACCCCTTTTAATTCAAACCTGGTCGATCGAGCGCTCTACAAGACGGCAATTAGAACGTTTGATATTTCCTGCAACTCTTCTTCTTCCTTCCGCGTCGTCCGATTTACATCCTAACGAACACCGTCAACAGACTTCTTTGGGAAAACGTTTAAGCGTCTAGGCGCGTACGTGAACCGTTCACGTTAAACGGCACCGGTGGCGATTGTATGCTAGTTCGATGAAAGTGCATTCTTTGCAAGAACAATCGTTCAATTGTGAAACGAGAGAAATTTATTTCTTGCCTGTCGCTTCTTCGCTTATTGTTCTCTTACGCGAGCAACAGAATCGAATGAACTGATAAATCGTGTCTACCCGTGAAATTTAAATTTGCCGCGTTCGCCACTAGAGGACTATGCTCGACTTGTCTCTCTCTCTCGCAAGTGCTCGACAAGAGATTTCTGAAGCTTCTTCCTATAACACCAAGATATCAAAACGCTACCAACTCGAGCAATAGACTCTGACAAGCGCTTATCATTCGATTTAAAAGGGTAAAGTCAGAGTAAAAAAGAAAACATCAAATCTAAGACAGGACCTGCTAAAGTTGTTGGTTAAAATTATACCTAATCCGCTGCTTATCCCATTCCAGAGCGACGACAGTTTCCATGAACGGGCTGGCGGACGCATCGCGAGCACAATGAAAAGCCTAAACTTCCACGCGGTACAAAGGATCGAGAAAATCGGTACGCGACCGCCCGACATCTTCTAGCGTCGAAACCCACAACTTGCGTGATGACATATACGCTGACCGGAACACCGAGAAGTCTACAAGCAGATTTGAGGGAGCCGAAGAGATTGCGAACGGATAAGAATAATGGTGTTCAGCGCGATAGTGGTCACGTCTGCCCTGAAAGGTGCCCTTGGACTGGTAGGCACGAGCCTGTGGCTGATCCCTCTGTTAATAGCAGGCCTGTCGTACTATCGTTACGACCAATTGGACCCGGAGAGTCGACCCATAGACAGGTACCCTTTGTTCCCTGAGTACGACTTCATCGTGATCGGTGGAGGATCGGCGGGTGCGGTGGTCGCGAACAGACTGTCGGAGATAGCAGCCTGGAACGTTCTGTTGCTCGAGGCTGGTCCGGACGAGAACGAGGTCACCGACGTGCCTTCGCTGGCGGCTTATTTACAACTGACGAAACTAGACTGGGAGTACAAGACCGAGCCTACGGGGAACGCGTGCCTGGCGATGAAGGGCGGTCGGTGCAATTGGCCGCGCGGCAAGGTCCTGGGAGGCTCGAGCGTCCTCAACTACATGCTCTACGTACGCGGGAACAGACACGATTACGATTACTGGGAGTCGCTGGGTAATCCGGGCTGGGGGTACGATCAGGCGCTCTACTACTTTAAGAAATCGGAGGACAACCGGAACCCTTATTTGCAGAAGAGTCCTTACCACTCCACGGGCGGTTACCTGACCGTGCAGGAGTCGCCGTGGAGGACTCCGTTGGTGGTGGCCTTCGTCCAAGCTGGGACCGAGCTGGGATACGAGAACAGGGACATAAACGGGGAACGGCAGACGGGTTTTATGATATCTCAGGGGACGATTCGCAGAGGCAGCAGATGCTCCACGGCGAAGGCGTTCCTGCGTCCGGTCAGGCTACGTCGGAACATTCACACAGCGATGAACTCGCACGTTACTAAGATCCTGATCGATTCGGTGACTATGAGAACAACCGGCGTGGAATTCGTCAGAGACGGTCGTCGACAGATCGTCAGAGCACGGAAGGAAGTGATTCTTTCGGCTGGCGCGATTAACAGCCCGCAGATCCTGATGCTCTCGGGGATTGGGCCCAGGGAACACCTACGCCACCTGGGGATCCCGGTGATCAAGGATCTACGAGTCGGTGACAATCTCCAAGACCACGTCGGTATGGGTGGTCTGACGTTTCTCATCGACAAACCGGTGGCTATCGTTCAGGATCGCTATCAAGCCGCTCCAGTGACGATGCACTATGTGGTCAACGGAAGAGGGCCGATGACCACCCTAGGCGGCGTCGAGGGTTACGCCTTCGTTAATACAAAATTCGCTAACCAATCTCTGGATCACCCAGACATTCAGTTCCACATGGCGCCAGCGTCCATAAACTCGGACGCTGGCGTGCAAGTGAGAAAGGTGCTAGGCATCACGGACGAGGTTTACGACACAGTCTACAGACCTATAGCCAACAAAGACGCTTGGACCATAATACCTCTTCTCCTGAGACCGAGATCGCGTGGCACGGTTAGGCTACGGAGCTCGAATCCCTTCCAAAGTCCCTTAATCGACGCCAACTACTTTTCCGATCCTCTGGACATTGCTACCCTAGTCGAAGGCGCCAAAATAGCAGTACGCGTCAGCGAGGCGAGGGTTTTCAAGCAATTCGGCTCGAGGATTCATCGCGTCAAGCTGCCAGGATGCAAGCATTTGAAATTTGCCTCGGACGCTTATTGGGAGTGCCACATTCGTCATATCTCGATGACGATTTATCATCCCGTTGGAACGACCAAAATGGGTCCCCCGAGCGATCCCGGTGCAGTCGTCGATTCCAGATTGAAAGTTTACGGGGTGGAAGGTCTGAGAGTGATCGATGCGTCCATCATGCCCACGATTTCCAGCGGCAACACTAACGCGCCGGTCATTATGATCGGCGAGAAAGGCGCGGATCTCGTTAAAAATGATTGGCTGACCGCAGAGACAGCGAGCAGTTGATAAATTAGACATTGTCGTGACAAAAGGCGGTGACCGTGAATACGTAGCGTCGATAGGAATTGTTTTAGTTGATGTTTGTTAATTTAGTTATACGGTAGAACGTTGATTGCACGAATTAACTTAATTTTTAACGACACGTTCTTGGATGTATTCGGAGTTTTGATAATCGACGTTCTACCGTACACATTTTGTTGACTTCGGAGTAAGATGCAAGTGTAACGTGAGTCAAATGAATGTTTAGGAGAGCCCTGAGCGTCCTACATTGTGATACGTTGAATATATTGTATACATAATGTATATAAAAACTAAGTTTTGTTAACCTAGTTGTAACGCTATAGTTAAGTAACGTCAGTCGTTTGAGTACATCGGATAAAATTTTTTGGAAGGTCAAGTAGGAAAATAGCTTCGTTTAATTGTCAGAATGATTTCCATTTAAACTCATGAATGTTGATAAAATGTCGTGCAAAGTATGCTGTTTACAAATGGTATCAAGGAGAAGCGTATGTTAAATAAGGAAATTACGAACGAATACTCGTATTATTATTTTACATTTTAAAAAACATAGAAGCTATTTGTAAGAAGGGGGCATTTATCTTATATGGAATATGTCTCGTCTACGTGCCATACTTCGTTACGTAACTTCCACATTGCAAAAGTGTAATTAAATAAAATATCATGTACGAACTATCGCATGCGTGTTTGTTTTATAATTGTTATAAACACTTTTAATCCGTTACCTCACTGTACGCTCGTAAAATAAATGATTTATGAAAGACCTAATTACCAATTTTTGTTCAATCGAACCTGTCGCAAAAAAGCTTCCGCTTGAAACACCAACCGTACGAGTAAGCTTCGCCATAATAATACAATACGAAGCATGAACAATGCGCGCATATCGGTTTCCAATTTTAGCTCGGTGCGTTTATACGACAGATGACGAAAGACTTTCGAAAAATTAATTTATACGAATAAATAATCGAAGATGAATCACAGCTGCTTCAGAATGCACCGTAAAAGTGTTTATGATCGAAGATTCTGGGAATTTGTTCATGAATTTTAAATAAAACGATGCGACTAAATATTGTTCCGTTGCTTCATTTAACAACTGATCTTAAACATCACGCGGCACCGTGTGGACTGTCGTTTCTTCTTTATTCTGTCCATGAAACAAGTACCGTTTACCAAATCATACGAGACGGAGGAGGAGTCGACACTAGGCTAGAATTAACCCACCGTTAGTCGTGCGGGTAACACGTGTCACCCACCTCTATATTTTTCTTTATAGTTCTAAAGCGGTTCGCGTTAGCGGACTAGCCTTTAGTACAATTCTAGCAGTGTACAGGAAAACATTTTCTATCGTTTTCCCCAACTAAACGTATCTGGTTTTCGAATGAATATTTTACCTGATGTAAATCCTACGTGTTGGAAAAAGCTTTATTCAAATTTGTTAATTTCCCTGGATAATAATTGTCTGTGCTGTCGGAGATCCCACTGCCACTTAAAGCTACTTAAAACAGGGACCGAGGAGGATCTTATGCGTATGGAAGGATTTGAGACAAAACCGTCGGAAAAATTCGGATGTGTCAAATTTTTAGAAAATCTGTGAGTCGATTTGAGGAATAAAGCTTTGAAGAGGTCGACGTAAGAGTGCCATTTTGTCCCTAATATTAAGTTGACTCGATCCTAAAAATTTGACTTGCAACGAGGAATTAAAAATACTTGTAATTTATAATCTTGAAACAAAGTTAGGTTATAATCGACTAACAAATCATTTTCACCAAAAATACGTACCAAACGCTTTAATTCGATCATCTTCGGATATACGTAAGTGACTCTACGACCACACAAGAAAATAATGAAAGGAGAATTATTGACAACGAACGAGTTGTTTAAATCAATAATGAACTTTGCAATTCTGTTTCGTGCAAGTCAGCGTCTATTACTCCTTGTGCCTCACTTACGACACGTTCACCTGTTAAACGTCCCATCATTAAGCATAAATAATAAATATGCGTGCGATGTTCACGAAAAAAGGACATTACCGCGTCACGTCTGCGGATATATATACCGAGCGTGAGCAACGAGACGCTATTCTTATTTTCCGGCTAAAAATCGTTCGAAATGAATCTGAGAGGTGGTCTCGTCCTCGCCATCTCACGGCTCGTTTTCTTCCTGGCGGTCGTGATTTTTCACGATCAGTCGCGCGTAAACGCCCAACAAAGACAATACGTGAACCTCTATGGCACCGAGGACTTCAACTCCTCCGCGGTGGAGAACGTGCTTGGCACGGGGATGGGACTGATAAATTTCTTGTACAACAACCAAAGGTTTCAACAGAGCGCCCAACCGGATGTGACGCCAGCGTCCAATTCCCAGTACGATTTCATCGTGGTGGGTGCTGGGACTGCTGGCGCGACGATTGCGTCCAGACTCAGCGAGATCGGGGATGCAAAAGTGCTGTTGATCGAGGCTGGTCCCGAAGAAACCCTAATCATGGACATTCCTATACTCGCGTCCTTCATGCAACCGGTGGACGAGATAAACTGGAAGTACGAAACAGAACCGTCCGACACGTATTGCACGGGGATGAAAGAGCACAGATGCAGATGGCCCAGAGGCAAAGTGATGGGTGGTAGCAGCGTTTTGAACTACATGATAGCCACCAGAGGCAACCCGGTGGACTACGATCGATGGGCCCAGATGGGCAACCCCGGATGGGCTTTCAAGGACGTTCTGAAATACTTCAAGAAGATGGAGAACATACAGATACCAGAGTTAAGGAACGATCGAGAGTACCACAGCACCGAGGGGCCAGTGTCCATAGACAACGCGCCTTTCCACACGCCATTGTTAACGGCGTTCTTGGAAGGCGGTCAGGAATTAGGGTACCCGTTATTGGACTACAACGGACGGAAGCAAATCGGTTTCGCGCAGGTACAATCGACCATGTACCGGGGATACCGAATGAGCAGCAACAAGGCGTATCTGGTAGGGAAGAGACGGCCGAACCTTCACGTGACAAAGATGAGCATGGTGCACAAGATTCTGATAGACAGGGGGTCCAAACGAGCGGTGGGTGTTCAGTTCATGAAAAACAATCGTCGTATCTCGGTGTACGCGACGAAAGAGGTGATAATGTGCGCCGGGGCTATCGGGACTCCTCAATTGTTGATGCTTTCCGGTATAGGGCCTGCTGAGCACTTGAAGGAAATGGGAATCGAGGTGGTGCAAGACTTGAGAGTCGGTGACAATCTTATGGACCATATTGTGTACGGTGGTTTGACGTTCACGATCAACCAACCGGTCAGTTTGTCGATGCTGACTATATCGGACATTTCGAAGCCTTATTTTAGGGACTTCTTGCAATCGAACAACGGCCCGGCCACGATCAGTGGCGGTTGCGAGGGAATCGCGTTCGCGGACGTGGACGATCCAACGAACCGCGACGGGCTACCAAACATAGAACTGCTCAGTCTGGTCAGTTCGATTTACACGTACAAAACCACCATGGACAATTTCGGTTTCAACGACGAGATCGTGCAGAAGTTCTCATCGTTCCAACACACCCCATCATGGGGAGTGTTCCCGTTGTTGCTGAGACCGAACAGCCGTGGCTGGATAAGGCTCAAGTCCAAGGACGCGAACGTCAAGCCGATGATCGTGGCTAATTATTTGGACGACCCGGAAGACAGACGGGTTTTGGTGAAAGGAATCAGACTGGCCTTGCAGGTCAGTCGAACGAAAGCCATGCAACAATTCGGCGTGACTTTTTACAACAAAACTACGTCCGAGTGCGAGAAGTACCCCTTCGATTCGGATGATTATTGGGTATGCAACGCCAGGACCCAGACGCTTACTATTTATCACTATAGCGGTACTTGCAAAATGGGCCCACCGGAAGATCCCACTGCTGTCGTCGATCCGACTCTAAAGGTACGTAACCGAGCTATTAGGTTTCTTTCGATCGAAATACGGACTCGTAGTCCAATTTCGTTTTAGTATAAGGATTGATAAAGATGGTAACAGAAAAAAACGAGACTTTTGCATGAAATTACGTCAAAAGTGTTAATATATTGAACAGTGCCTTTTGTTTGCAGTGTTCTTAAGTATTGTTATTAACAATGAAACGCTTAATTGTTGCAGGTGTACGGAGTCAAGGGATTGAGAGTGGCCGATGCTTCCATGATGCCGGAAATTCCATTGGGGCACACGAATATTCCGGCATACATGGTCGCTGAAAAAGCGGCGGATATGATTAAAGAAGAATGGGGATATCTGAATAGATAATTATCAGACTTGAACTAGAAAATATAAAAGTGAAATGCTAAAAAATACTCATTTATGATAAATATGATATACAACGATAATTGTAAAATTATTAACACCGTGTGATATTGCATCTTAAAAAATGCAATAATCGAGAGCGATAATATGAGCAAAATGTATTTAATTTTATGAAATATTTAGAGAGAAGCTAAAAAGTGCTTAAAAGAATTTACATTACTCATATGAATTTCAAAGATGGTAAATGTCAAGAACTTAATATTTTTTTATGCATAAAAAACGCTACATAAATTTTACGAATGAAAAACATGGAGTGTCGTAATTTTAATAATAGTCCCATAAATAAATCTCGAATATCTGCGCCGACCGCAAAGTGTTCGATTGAATAATAATTATGTTTGGTAATTAACAAATTTCCACTCTCGTTTCTCGAGAAAACATGAATTTGAGCATTAATACAGTTAGCACAATTGATGTTATCGCTTACATGTTAATCTACTAATTAGAGTATGTACATTTTCACGCAAATACGTTAGACTAATTTATTCAAATATGTGCCATATTAACTCCAGGCAGATGATAATGTCGATAGTAATGTCGAAGCTACGTGCTATCCTTTAATTGTTTATCATTAATATACATTCCCATTTCTGTATTCTGTATGTAATGAATACAGCAACGTTTCGTGTATAAATTTATATTTACATAACGGACTGTACATAGAGATCGTACATGTGTGTACATTGAACGAAAATATATGCAAGGCGTTTAATGGAATATAATGTTCTATTGAATTGCTAATTCATGTTTTATGGAATTACTACCATTTTTTTAAAATTAGCATGGAACTAATGTAAATTTTCTTTTTAATTGTAACTGCAATATAATAAACGTCTTATTTATATGAACATTTTTAAATGATGAACACTACCACAACAACAATACATAATAAATTAAAGGAAATATTAAGTGAAATTTATCGCGGAAGAATAAGTTCTATATTTAAACACAAATATTCTGGAAACAGGAAGATTCTTTTAGTATCGCGTGAACGTTGGTTTAATACAAAGTAACGTATCTTTCAACGCTTATAAATTGAAAACTATTTTACCTGTTGTTTAATCGATATTTTATTTATTATTTCCATAGTTAATGATCGAAGCTCAACAACTGATTTTTCATACACTTACATGTATTAATTTCCATAGACACACTATTTTTGTATACTCATATGTATTAATTTCCATACACGTGTTTTTTAAGATTCTCAAAATCGTAAATTTTGTTCTGAGAATAAAAACACCCGAAATAATTGGAAATTGCTTTTTTTCAAGAGACGGGAACAGAAATTTGTTAAAAAATTTCGAGACCGCGTGCATAATCACTAAAAAGGCCAATAACACTTAAAATAAGTAAAAAGTGAAGGAGATAAAGGTTAAAAAAAAGGGTGAATCCGTTTGAAACGATAAATCGTGAATCGATTCGCTTCATCATTGTCTAAAAAAAGTGGTAAATCGACATCTTCCAGACGACTAATCCAAAATGTAAAAATAAAAAATTGTCAGAAAATACATACATGTAGAACACTATTATGTGCATATTTAATTACACGTCCTATCCCCACCATTATTGATTACAAGCTATGGCGTACTTTCTACGAGATTTTTTACGTAAGAAATCGGAAGAGATTGCCACTCTATAATCGCCATATATGCAAATTTGACGTATTAATTATTCTATCGTAAAAACACGTTCTGCTCGAAACTTTTGCTTCGTAAAATTCCAATATATGTACATACATTTTCTATTAAACTGCCATCGAGCAACTGATACATTTCTGTTATTTCTAACAAAAGCTTGTTTTGAACAGTCTTCTGGAAATACCCGATTTCTACATCCACGGTTAAATCACTTTTCCATAGTAAATAACAGAGAATTCTTTGACAAATGCAATCATCGAACCTTCAATATTTCTATATTTAGACGATGATTTTATTTGATAAAGAAGCTGTTCCTTGACATTTAGCCAAACTTTGAATTCCACATTACGTGCCATTGCGTATGGGCGTGCATACGGTGTCCCAATGTTGCGAGTATAAAAGTGGAACGTGAGCGAGATAAAACAGATGCACGCCATAATAGAGAAAACACAAGGACGGGTCGACGGGGTACAAAATAACATTACCCAAGTCCTCTAAGTATTACGTGAACGCCAGCGAGAAAGCGCATTTCTCTAGTGGATCTCGAAGTGGAAAGTGGACACACGAGGACTTTGGAAAGAGTTTCGGCAGCCTCGCCACGCATCATTTGTTCCCCGACGACGCTGGAAGCCTGCCATTAACTCACCGCGATCGAAAACGAATGGTAACAACAATTTAATAACGGCCACCGTTGTCGCGACGGCATTCCAACGATAAAGTAACGAGTCGAAACCGAACGCGTTCGATCTTCGATTCGAGCAGCAGCGAGTCAACGAGTCTCGAACAAAGCTCGATAGGCTGACAATAATAAAATGTATCGCGATACTTGTTGCAGAGTGTTTCGTTTTCTAGTTGCGTAACGTGTTCGGTGTATGAATGAAAATGTACCCGATTGTGGCTGACTTCTACGTATGGTGCGACTAGCACATACCGCGATTAGGTGCAGTGGCGAAAGCGTGCGTGCGCGATTCGGTCATAATAAAGCTGTTATTACCAAGAAACCATTCTAAATTGCTCGTCGCGGAATTTATGGTGCGTTCGTATTTTTTCGCGCGATTATATGTGTAAAATGTCGAGGAGATACACTGTGATATCCACTGATAAAATTTTGTAGATTTGGAACCTACGGACACGCCCATCGTTATAAAGTCTCAAAAATTTGAATATCGAGCACGAAATTATTGTTGATAAATTTTGTGGAACCGATATAATACGAACTGTAGAGATTTTACGAATGAGATAAGGACGAGGTAGGTTTTGGCTGAAACGCGAACCCTTATTGCTCGAAGCGGTAATGAGAATTGTGAAATTGCCTTAACGGTTATCGTTTATGTCGCTTTATCTTCTCATTCCTAGGTAATTATAACAATAATGGTACATGAAAAACGTGTCTAACGAGGTTAAAGATTACGGTTACTCGGGTAGGAAATAACATTTAAATACTTAGTTCACGCTTAGACGCGTAATTTCTTCGGTGTAATTATATGATGATTAAACAATACTATAATTTACGTCGATAAATCGTTAGAAAAATCGTAATGATTTGCTCTTTGATATTGTATATTATAATTTTTAGAAGAATACCGTTTAATGATATCGAAAACGTTTTCATAAATTTAATGCTTGGACGTTAACTTTAAAGCAACCCTATTTTCGAAAATTTGTCACTGTTCTCTTTCAAATTTATATTCTAGCTACTAAGAGATCGTATTTATCCGAAACTGCAAAAAATGGTTAAAGAAATTTATTTTATGCTAAAGTGAAACAATTTTTATTTGATAGATCTATCTTCTCGTTTAAATATCCCAAACATTCAGGGTGTTCCGTCACCTCTGGGAAAAATTTTAATACAGGATTCTAGAGGCCAAAATAAGACGAAAATCAAGAATACCAATTTGTTGATGGAGGCTTCGTTAAAAAGTTATTAACAATTAAATTCAAAAATTTCAAATCGTTCTGGAAAAATTATTTTCGGTTGCGGGGGTCAATTACAGTCATTTTTGGTGAATACACATACTTTCGAAATCCTACCCACTTTCGAGAAAAAATTCGAGTAAGTGCTGAAAGTTTAGGGTGAAAAAAAAGACTTTCGAATCGTCTTGAAAAAATTATTTTTAGTTGCAGGGGTAAATTGCAAGCATTTTTGGTCAACAGACATAACCCCGAAATCCTACTCAGTTTCGAGAAAAAAATTCCTTACCGAAAATATAATTTCTGGCCAGAAATGTCTGCCCGAATTTTCATGCGAATCTTTAAAACATCATAACTTCTGAACGGATTGGACGATTTTAATGTTTAAAAAAGCAAACTACGCGTATTTTGGTGGAGAATATGTAGAAATTCTAAAAATATTGGAAAAGTTGATCCTTGACCTTGCAAAATGAGAAAAACCCCCTAAAACTGGTCCAATTTTCAAACAGCCATAACTCCTACAATAGTAAAGATATCTCATTAAAACTTTTTTCTGAAGTAGAGCTCATGGGTACCTACAAAAAAGTATTAGACAACTTTTCTGTAGGGCGTCAAATAAAATTACTAAAAATGAAAAACGAATTTTTAAGAAAAATCGACGGGGGGTAGCTGCCTAAATTTTTCGACGAAAAAAAAATTTCAAATCGTTCTAAAAAAAATACTTTTGGTTGCAGGGGTCAATTACAATCATTTTTGGTGAATAGTCATATCCCCGAAATCCTACTGATTTCTTAGAAAAAAATTCGAGAATATGTGAAATTTTTCGACAAAATTAAAAAATTTCAAATCGTTCTGGAAAAACTATTTTCGGTTGCGGGGGTCAATAATAATCATTTTTGGTGAATAGACATACCCCCGAAATCCTACCCACTTTCTAGAAAAAAATTCGAGAAGGTGTGAAATTTTTCGACGGAAAAAAAAGATTTTAAATCGTTTTGGAAAAATTATTTTCGGTTGCGGGAGTCAATTACAATCATTTTTGGTGAATAGACATACCCCCGAAATCTTGCGCATTTTCGAGAAAAAAATTCAATACGGTCGGAACTTTAAACGTTAATAACTATTTAACAAAGCCTTCATCAACAAATTGGTATATCTGTATATCTGAATATATTACTTCGAAATCGTTTGAAACTTTTTGACCACTAATTCTTCCAAAACGTTCGAATTAATTTTAAACCAAGCACCGATAAAAATTATTTTATAATTGAAAACTAATACTTTTGCAGCGTCATGGCTAACTACATTGGAATCTTCCTGTTAATGGCTTGCCTCATCCATTACGGAAAGTCTGAATCGTTCTTGGACGCCATGAGGAGTTACGGACCGTCGCCGGAAGTTTTAAATAGAATCGATCCCAATAACAAGAGATACGACTTCATTGTCGTAGGCGCCGGATCGGCTGGTTCCGTGCTAGCCAATCGTCTCTCGGAGAACAAAAAATGGAACGTCCTCCTTCTGGAAGCTGGTGGACCTGAGACTCTGCTCCACCAGATCCCAATCCTCGTGGGTTACTTTCAATTATCGAACTTCAACTGGGGCTACAAAGTGGAGCCTCAACGAAACGCCTGCCTGGGAATGGTGAATCGACAATGCTCTTGGCCGCGAGGCAAGGCTTTAGGTGGTACGAGTACTCTCAATTACATGATCCATACACGAGGTAACAAGTTGGATTACGATATCTGGGCCGCACTGGGCAACGAGGGCTGGTCTTACAACGACGTGTTGCATTATTACAAGAAGAGCGAAAAATTCGACGTACCAGGTTAGTCGATTATTTTCTGTACATCGATGTTTCGTGAAATGAACCCGGACGCGATTCGTAAGTTGAACGTTTCTATCCCTTCCAACTGGGGGGGGGGGGGGGGCCGCGTGGAATCGGTAAAACAATTTGTACAGTGCGTACTATAAATATACCCTTTTAAAATGTAAGAAATTTGATCTTTTGAAAATAAATTACGCTGTAATAGTACTTTCTATTCCTAGATAGTGCTATAAAAATAAATATTCAAAAACAGTCCTGTTAGTTTATTGTAACTAATAATTTAAATGACGGGAATACTGTTAAATCTGTGCTTCGTAAATGCGGGGTGTTCAACCACCCCTGGAAAAAATTTTAATGAAAGATTCTAGAGGCCAAAATATGACGAAAATCAAGGATACTAATTTGTTGATTGAGGCTTCATTAAAAAGTTATAGAAACATTTCCGGTCACATAGTATATTTTCGGTAAAGAATTTTTTTCTCGAAAGTGCGTAGGATTTCGGGGGTGTATCTATTCACCAAAAATGATTGTAATTGACTCCCACAACTAAAAATTATTTTTTTAGAACGATTTGAAATTTTTTAATTTTGTCGAAAAATTTCACACCTACTCGAATTTTTTTCTCGAAAGTGGGTAGGATTTCGGGGATATATCTATTCACCAAAAATGATTGTAATTGACCCCCTCAATCGAAAATAATTTTTTTAGACCGATATGAAATTTGTTTTTCGCCGAATTTCAGCACCCTGTTGATTTTTCTTAAAAACTCGTTTTTTTTAATAAATTTGTTTGACGTCCTATGGAAATTCTGTTTAGTACTTTTTTGTAAAAGCTTCTCTATTATATTTAGACACGATTGTGTTCAGGTACCAAGAACTCCTCGTACCACGGCGACAAAGGCTATCTAAACGTTCAGCACGTTCCGTACCACACGGAACTGGCTACAGCTTTTCTGAAAGCTGGTACGCAACTCGGTTACAAGATCGTGGATTACAACGGCGCGGACCAGATCGGATTTTCGTACATCCAAGCGACGATGGACAAAGGAACCAGGTGCAGCGCCTCGAAGGCTTATCTTCGAGTCAACAGACCGAACTTGAACATCGTCACCGGGGCAATAGTTACCAAAGTCCTGATCGACAAGAACAAGCACGCGTTCGGGGTCGAGTACATGTGGAACAATCGGACCAAGAAGGTCTTCTGCTCCAAGGAAGTGATTCTATCGGCCGGAACTATAGACTCCGCGAAATTGTTGATGTTGTCTGGAATAGGTCCCAAGGATCACCTGGAGGAGCTGGGAATCGAGGTGGTGCAAGACTCAAAGGTCGGATACAACATGTACGAGCACGTTGGTTTCCTCGGATTGACCTTCTTGGTAGACAAACCTGTGTCGTTGCTGCAAAACAGGCTAGCAAGACCAGGCGTGTTCGTGCAGTATATTCTGAATAGGAGCGGCTTGATGTCGCTTCCGGGAGGAGCGGAAGCTCTGGCGTTCATCAGAACGAAGTATGCGCCCGACAGCAGACCGGACGTGGAACTTTTGTTCGCGTCTGGATCGCTGCACTCCGACGGAGGCGTGCCGTTGAAGAAGGCACTCAGGATATCCGACGAGCTCTACAACACCGTTTACAAGCCGATCGAGAATCGGGACGCGTGGTCGATATGGCCAATCCTCCAGAATCCCAGGAGCATCGGTAGACTCACTCTGAGATCGGCGGATCCGTTCGAGCCGCCCAAGATGGACCCGAATTTCTTCGAGCATCCGGCGGACTTAGAGATCATTCTCGAGGGGATCAAACACGCGATCAACGTCTCGAAGACGGTTCATTTCCAGAAATACGGGACCAGATTGCACGATATAAAGATTCCTGGTTGCAGAGCTTTCGAATTCGCTAGCGACGACTATTGGCGATGCGCCATCAAGCACATACCCTCGATGATGAACCACGAAATAGGCACGGTTAAAATGGGGCCTAAGAGCGATCCTTACGCTGTCGTGGATCCACAACTGATCGTACACGGCGTGCAGAGACTGAGAGTGGCGGATGCTTCAATCATGCCAATGATGCCCACTGGTCACGTGAATGCGGGCATTTATATGATCGGAGAGAAGGCGGCTGATATGATCAAACGATTTTGGAAATGAAAACCTCGCTTTGTTGCGAATAAGATACCTAGACTATCCTGCTGCCACAAAGAATTGCTCAAGATTGTTCCTTATGGAAAACCTGATACTGATCACATTTGTGGAAATTATCGATCAACGCGTTGACTGCCATATCGAATCCCTCAAATTGTCCGCGAGAACGAAGCTTTGTTTTTAGACAATTGGAAACTTTTCTTTAACACCTAATCTTGAGAATTAATTTCTGTAGTTCCTTAGTGAAAAATCATGTCACCCGTGGGCGGCAGTCAATGTGTTAAGACACTTGGAACATAAGTCTGATTGTATATAGACGTTGCTTTTATCATGGACAACTATTAACATTTTTATTGCCTTTGATGGTAGAAGTTTTGGACGAAGATATTACTTGATTTAAAGAAACGATTGGTAGGATTTTTTCTTTAAATCTCCTTGGTCCAAACCAGCATTTTATTACACAAGGAAAAACAAATATAGTGACGAATAGAATCGTAATGTGAATTGTATGACCGTATTGAAAAACTAGCTGTATCATCTAGCGTTGTTAAGATAAATAAACTTCTTTTTTCTACTCATATACTTATATAAAATTATTATGGATAACTGTACCTGTAACCAACTATAATTAATAACACAAAAAAACTAATTATACAGAGCTAACTACAGGTTGTAGATGTACGAGATATCTTAGAAATTTTGTTACAAAATGACATCTCAGTCATATTCTTCAAGATTTCACGGTCATCGGTATTTCTTTAACTGTACGAATAAAAATTGTTTCGTTATTTATGTTCAAAATATGGAATTTTAAAAGCCTTCCGTAACTTTAAATTTTACCTCGTACAAAAAATTGTATGTTACTTAAAAATATTAAAAGTCAATAATTGAACTGTGCAGTTTATTATCTAAATAAAAGGAAATATTAGTCACACGACAAGACAAGATACCATTTATCTGTATGATAAGGACAAAACTTGAAATGTATAAATATATCATTTCCGTTATTTAGAAGTTTCCCTTTATTAAAATGAAAGTAATCTAGTTAAGCTAGTCGTTAAACTATTAATTCAGAAAAATAATTAATTGCGTCACTATTCTTTGCAAAGAGGCGACATGTTAACAACATACATCGATGTTTAGAATAGTTCCTTTTAAAAGTCGCGTAATTCAGTACTGTCATGGAGGACAGTATCTTTGCTCGATTAATTAGATGAGTGATAATAAAATTATTTGCGTGCACGACACGTTGCACAACAAACGAGTGACCCACATCGTTGTTCATTCTAATAAAAGGGAACTTCAAGGGTAGAAGCATGCAGCGAGTTCATCAATGATGACGTAAAACGAGGGATGAGTCATGCCTTTCCTTTCATACACTTCCGCGTAAAACTGAAGAAAAATATGAGCGATCGAAGGACTGCGTCGTTGGTATCTCTACTATTTTCGTAATAGTTGACGAATCACATTCGCGTTTCTAATATATCCAAAGAAATTTATGAAAAAAAAAATCAAAATGTATACGTTTGGAACTCCGAAATTCATAAACAGTTCTATTTATCATTTTTCCTGTGATCCTCAAAAATTTGACTTTAATAGGAGTAAATTAGGCTTTATTTCTACAATTATTAACTTCCTTTAACTAAACTTAATTGAAAACTGTTAAGGAATAAATTTTTGTATATAAGATTTTATACTTAAAATATTCACATTTATCACTATGAGTGTATCAAATGTCACGAATAATGGAAAACATGTTGAATATTTATCAGTAATGCATGCATACCTACACATATAAATAAATATAATTTCCATTAATGTATATGATTATAAATTGCATATGAACTAAATTAAATTTGTTTTGTCAACACCATTTATCTGATAAACGTATGCAAATGTAAATATACATGAAAGAAAATAATACAATTATACACATTGTCTACTCTTTCTTTATCAAAGTATTACATTAACGATCCTTGTTCTAACATGTACGTATATAGATTGTTAACCCTATGATCTTATTCCCAATTGCCTGAATTAGACTACACGAGTATACATATGTTTATTAATTTCACCTTGAGATTATTTAGCCCAAATTCATTGTTCCTTTAATATCTCTATCAATATGACGGATAAAACTAAAATCTTAGTACATTTTAAAAATAATACGGACAAAATGTTTCTAAAACCATTAAGTATTCTTATGACTAGTTTAATTCCCTCTAATCTACTTTGAAACATACTAGATTTGTTATTACCAAATTTAATTATAAAACATATACAGATAATGTATCACATTGTTCTTACTGTTTCTTTTCCCACTGCATGCAAAATAATAAATAAAACAATACTCAAGACACTATAATATGTATTTTAATATTTAACTATTTACTCTTCCTCTTTCAATAATAGTACTTTTGTTTGCACGATGTATTTTTTATATTTTTAACATACAAATATAAAGCTTTTAAATATTACAAAATAATCAGGAATAATTTCTGAGAATCTTGTGAGTATTACTCTGAATGAAAAACCTATTTACACATACATAAGTTGTGAAATGCAAACATATATGAAACTATAACCAAATACATTGAAGTGGTATTAACCAAGTAAATATTATTTGAGTTAGAGATATTTACAAATATAAAAATGAACCCTTCCAAAATGAAAAATGTTTAATTGTTAACGTTAACATTTCGGAGCCGGTAGTGTAAGTAAAAGCTACAAAAAAGAATCAAGCGTGGCAGCTCTAGGTTATTATATTGCACCGCTTGACCAAATTGTCAAAAAACATGTACTTCGTATTTATTTGCATACCTGATACAACGAGAGCTTCGTTTGGGCCACAGGTGTGAACGTTTCCCATTGTCAGATTAACTCCTGTTAACGTAGATGTAACAACAAACCGGTCAAAGCAAACACCAGCACAAGCACGATCACCACTAACACTAATCTGTACAATAAAATGGCAGTGATAAGATACGGATTAGTTCAAAACCCCCGGTAAATCATTAATAACATATAATAACCCGTATCTGTCGCGCGTCGTAAGGTTACGATGTTACTCAAAGCCACTACCCAAAATTATTTGTAGCTTTTGCAAAACCCTAGCTTGCGGCACTACCAACCTACGAGCTTTCGCGTATCGCGACTAGATTGCGACATCTGGGAATTATGCTTCTTTTCTATATTGGAGATTTGTTTTCAAACTTTAATTTCATTGATATTCTATACAGAATTTTAATATTTTTATTTTATAAAAATGATTCTATTTAATGGCACTTCGAAATGAACTCCACAACATTATATTGTGGCTCTATAATATTATATTAGTGACAATGATATAACATTGCCCTTTAATTTCAACCCTTGCGTAAATTTATTATCCGATAGCCGAAAGCTCATAAAATTGTATACTTCATGTATTTAAAACATTCATTTTATTATTCTTATGCTTTAATATTATATATTTTGATGATGTTTCCTATCAAAATATAAACATCTTTTAATTATTTCATGTATTTAAAAAATAAAATAAAGCTATCATGAAGTAATATTGCAATACTATGAACTTGCATTTAGTAGACTGAAGTTTGTTAGTATGGTAACACTGTAATCTGAAGTAAACCGCATAATAACATTTCTAACCTTCAATATTTGATAGTCAACCTATTGTTTTGATTTATTTGTACGTGTTGTTTACATCTTATTAAGTTCAATATAATAAATACTATTAGGAATTTATTTCATACACGGTATTAATAAATATTGTAAAGATGTCGGAAGACGAAGTAGAAAGTTTTGAAATTACGGATTACGATCTTGACAATGAATTTAATATCAATCGTCCTAGACGTAAATTAACAAAGAAACAACAAATGCTTGGTAAAAATTTTGTTTTAATCTACTTTACGTTATTCAAAAATTCTAATCCAGTGTTTTACACTTAATTAAGATAATGATTTTAAACGCTAATCAAACAAGTATTGTTTCAGGCATTTGGGCAGATGATAGCGATGAAGAAGAATTATCTGCTAGGCCATCATTTAAAACTTTTGACAAGGGACCTAAAAACTATACAGCCCCTGTAAATTTTGTAGCAGGTGGCATACAACAAGCTGGAAAACCAAAAGATGAGACAGAGGAAAAAGATGACGATGACAGTGATGAAAATACAAGTAAATTGCAAAGAGAATTTCCAAATAGTTCAAGGTAATGCATTTAATGCAAAGAAATTTAATTTAGTATTAATACTATGTACATGAATATTTTAATATTTTGTCTATTTTATGTTTGTAGCTCAGAAGATGAAAGACCAAGTATGGCACCGTTACGTTCATCTTTTTCATTAAACACAGATGGAGATATTGCTGGTTTACGTAAAAAGAAAAGTAAAGTAAATCCCTTACTAATACAAAGTGGAATGGGCAGTTGGGAGGTTCATACAAAAGGCATTGGAGCTAAGCTGTTATTACAGGTACATATAAATTGTTAAATCTTTTATTCAAACATTACAAATAGGGGTGTGCAAGAACTCGAAATCGGGTCGGGTCGGGAATACGAAATTTTTTCGGAATCGGGACGGGTACCTGAAAGTTTCGAGATTCTCGAATTTTTGGGGTTCCCGAAAAAGTCGGGATTCTCGCACACCCCTAATTACAAAAGTATATTTATTAATCTATTAATAATTTAGATGGGCTTTGAACCTGGCAAAGGGTTAGGTAAACAATTACAAGGTATAAGTGCACCAGTAGAAGCCCATTTGAGAAAAGGTAGAGGCGCAATTGGTGCTTATGGCCCAGAAAAAGGCCCAAAATTAGCAGATAAAAAGAAGGAAGAAGAAATAGAAGAAGGAAAAGATTCAAAAGCTAAATTATCTCAGTGGCGTAAAGGAGATAGTACTGTGGTTAAGAAGAAAGTGAAATATGTTTACCGAAGCGTTGATCAGGTTTTAGAGGATGGAAAACTAAAACCCAGCAAGAAAGTAAGGACATCTAACGAAATGAGCAGAGTTAAAGTTATAGATATGACTGGCCCTGAACAAAGAATTTTAAGTGGATACCATGCAATTGCTGGAGGTCAACAACGACCAGATGAAAGTGTCGTTGTTACTGATACAAAATCCAAACATAATTTTGCATTGCCAGAGCTCCAACATAATTTAAACATACTTGTCGACATGTGCGAGCAAGATATTATACAAAATGACAGACGAACGCGGCATTTGAATGATAGAGTAATTGCATTAGAAGCAGAGAAAAAAAATTTATCAAAAGTTATAGACCAACATGGTCAGCTCATTGACACGTTAGAAAACGTACTCGATATTGTGGACAGATTAATGGATGAAACAAATCAGATGTCATTACAAGAGACTGCAGAAGCTTTCAAAGATTTACAAGATAAATATTATGAGGAATATAAAATGTATGAACTTGGTGAATTGGCTAGCAGTTTTGTTGGTCCAAAAATAAAGGAATGTTTGACTAGTTGGAATCCAATAATGCAACCGAAACAACCCATTAAATTATTTGAACAATGGAAAAGTATTTTAGAAAGCGGCGCTACGACCCTTCAATCGCGAACTATGCAATCGTACGACCAACTTGTTTGGAATGCGTGGATGCCATCAATTAGAGGAGCCATACAGTATGTATCAAGTTACAATAAATAATTAAAACCATAAGTATAAAAACGAAGCAATCCTTTATAAAAACCTTTACTTATTACGATTTTAGACAGTGGACGTGTAGACAACCAGAGCCACTCATCGAATTAATCGAACATTGGATGCCATTGCTTCCAGGTTGGATATTAGAAAATATTCTAGATTTATTAATTCTTCCGAAACTTACTTTGGAAGTCGAAGAATGGAATCCCCTTACTGACACGGTACCGATTCACACGTGGATTCATCCGTGGCTGCCATTATTACGTGAGTATAACGTATTCTCAAAAGAAACTTGGAGTTCTTGACTAACAACAAACGACGGACACTGTTTAGGATTCCATACTGTTTGGATTCGATTTATCGATATTTTTTGTCTCGATCTAGGTCGAACTGCGCGCACATACAATTTGACACTTGAAATGTATCATCCACTAATAATAATAAAATTTTATATTTTTCATCATATTTTCATGGGAGTATTTATAATGGAGTAGCGAGATTTTTTCCGAAAAAATGAGTTCTATTTTAATCTTATTCGCGACAATATCTCAAATACTGTGCATCGGGTTGTACGTAATTAATCCCTTCCCGTGGCATTTAGCTCGACGAAATCCGGGCCCAAACGATAGACGTCAACGCGCAGTAAACAGACCAGACTGATGCTAAACTGCTTTGTAACAGAGATTATAAGAATCATGACCGACTTTTGTGGCGTACTGATAGGAACTAATGTTTGGGCCAAAATCTTCATCACAAATCAGACTTGTTAAAGTAGCGGAAAGGGTTAAAAGTAATCCTAATGGGATCATGTTTGTACTCATTCTCATTGGATACATATATTTTTTTTTTATAAAAATATAAATATAAAAGTTCAACTTTTTATTAGTGGTTGACGTACGTTTTTAAATATCGGAAGTCGACTGCGCGTAAATAAAAGATCATATGCTCTAAGTAGTTTCAAGAAATGAGATGGGGGGGGGGGGGTAGAAATATACCTGTTTTAAAGTCCAACAAACAACACTTTTATATTGCTACAGGTACTCGACTGGATACATTAATATATCCAATAATACGACGTAAATTAGGTTCTGCATTGGGTGGATGGCATCCATCTGACAGATCTGCTAGACTAATGTTACAACCATGGTCTAATGTCTTTGCAAAAGGAGATATGGAGGCCTTTTTAGTGAAAAATATAATACCAAAATTGCAAATAGCACTTTCGGAATTTGTTATTAATCCACATCAACAACATTTGGATCAGTGGAATTGGGTATATGAATGGAAGGAGTTAATTCCATCTCACATAATGGCAGGGTTGCTTGACAAATTTTTCTTCCCCAAATGGTTACAAGTCTTGGCTCTTTGGCTAAATCACTCCCCTAATTACGATCAAGTTACAAATTGGTATATGGGGTGGAAAGGCATGCTAAATGAAAAATTACTAGCCGAACCTTTAGTGAAAGGTGAGTGTTTGATCTAATACCAATTTCAATCTGCATTATACAAACTGCTTCATAAATGTATGGAATTTATTAATTTACAGAACACTTCAAGAAAGCATTGGATATGATGAATAGAGCAGTTACAGGACCACAAAGTCATCAACCAGGCGCAATGGAACAAGTTTCATATTTAACAAGCTTAGAAAGGACTCAACCTACCATATCACAGATGCCACCAACTGCACAACCAAGAATGGAGGTACAATTTAGGCTATTTATCATATTAGAACTTTTTTAATAACATTTTTTTTTTAACTTTCATAACATCATATTTGTACTTTACAGAGACTTGCTGAAGCAGTTCGAACGGCGTCGCAAATACCACAAGGTTTCAAAGACCTTGTTCAAAAGAAATGCGAAGAAAGAGGTATCCTGTTCATGCCTATACCAAATCGATATAGAGAAGCTAAACAAGTTTATAAGGTAGGCAATGTCCAAGCTTACATAGATAGAAATGTTTTATTTGTTTGCCATAATGGCATGAATTGGATGCCGACGCATTTAAATGCTTTATTAGACATGTCTGAACTTTAAAAGTAACTATACTCTAATTTAGAATGTAACTAACAATAAATAGTAAATTTAATTATTTATCTTGTACATATATTGTAAGATATTATGTATAATGTGACACTGAAAATGTACATTGCAAAATGTGCATAGTTTGCAAAAGTCAACTATCATTTTTGTACGATCTATGCCGTATAATAAATTATTATACCAGCATATTTACATATACGTGGTTCATTGAATAATCCGAAAATATTTACGTAACCTTTCATTCCAAATTCTACTTCATCTTCTCTTTTCACGTAAGTAACTAAATTTATAATTACCATAATGCAATAATAACAGGTATACACAGCTATAGAAGATATTGCCGTGGTCGAACAGTTACATACGAGTTTCTTGTTAAAACAATAAAATTAACTTCTATTCGTATCGCATAAATCCTGAGTTCCTTATAAGGAATGTCCGCGAAGCGTCGCCAAGCCCCCCCCCCCCCCCACTCATTTCTTTTAATGGCGGTAATTCAAATTGAAAGAGCGCAACTACCCTTTAACTCTGTTGCTATCTTCACAACTATTTGATATACAAGGAAGTCTTTTAAACAAATTCTGCATACTTTTTGATTAAAAATAACGTGATATACGTTTTAGTAGACAAAATTAATAGGAAAGAAAAGAAAAAACTGAACTTTACAATTAAAATAAAACTCGTTCTGTAGTTTTAAAAGTGATTTCCCGATTTTCTAGAGAAAAAAGAATTTGTTTAAGAAATGTTCTCGTATGTTCAAATTTTTAAGATAGCATTTGAATCTTTAGAGGGTATTTACACCTTTTAAACTTGAGTTATTACCGTTAAAGAAATATACGTATTTCTCTTTTTTAACCACTCTGCAAATCTCTGTAAAGTTTTATTAAAATCGTAATGACGTTTGTTAGGCTCTATATGTATAGCCTTGCTTTGGGCATTATACCTACGACGTGTATCGAGACGCTCCATCTGAAGTGTTTCTACGTGTTTCGTGCGAGAGGAGAACATCTCTTTTCTTCGATGGTACTCCTGGCATTCACGTTTCACGAATGCAGTCTCGCATTCGCGGATGTTTGTCTTATTGACCACTTCTGTTCGAAGCGGTCGAAGTCGAACGCGTGTAGGCGCCCCTGGTTATCCCACTACCGAGGCGCAGCTATAAACCTCCTCGATATGGAAAGTTGCACGTGATTCTGCAGAATCGTACGTATGTACCTACAGAGTCGTCCAATAGGCACCGTGTATCAACTACCACGATGTGTGCTGGCCCTGTGTACCAACCATGGGCGCCACCATAGACAAGGCAAATGTGTTCCCAGACTTACCCAATGGGTGCCCCGATTCAACCACCTTACTATACAATTTTTGGGCCATAGGCGTTCCTCGAAGCTCTATAAATAGCACTTTACAATCGTTCTATAAAATTCTATACCCCATAACGTATTTAAAAATAACTACACACAGTTGTATAAACCAATAAGTCTCTGTTTAAAGGAATATACTTAATAATGAGCTTACGGTTTGGAAGATGAAATAAATTACAAAAATTAAATACAGTTGTCAACGAGGCTGACCCAGCAAACTCTGCCTTTTAGACTCAATCAAAATTGGTCAAACTCTGTTTTTCAATGATTTCATTTTGTTCAAACTTCGGACAAGCGATCACAATAATTTGCCCACCCATTTTAATTGCAAAATTTTGGGAGTACGTAATAACTCCAATCTAGCAAGAAGCTATTTTTCCATTCCTCCCTTGGACGGGTAAGACTCTAGGTGACGCCTATGGCACCACTACCAACGACGCTCTGTCTCGTACGAGTGGAGGACTGGTCCTGTAAGAGGATGGACATCTCTCGCCTACACGCCTAGCAGATCCGTGCTCTCGGGTGTCGAGAAAATTTGCATTGGATCGGAGTGTGTCTGCCTAGTAACTGGCTGCCTTTACTGCAACGGTCGGATTCGAGACGGTCCCTTGCACTCCCTCACTGTGCAAGCAAAAGTATGCGTGCAGATTGCACACGCGTCGCAGAGCACTTGTCGAACCCAGCCAGATCTTAACGTCTATCGTATTCTGAAAGGAGTCTGGGGCACCCCACGGGAGGAAATATTGAGCCAACCGCGTCGCGTGAAAAATAAAATAACGCGCCACGGAAAAGGACAGAGTCGCGTGTCCGGGGATTCTTGGAAGTACTTGTAATACTTTTAACGACGCGTGCGAACGAGTAACGACCACTCGGATCCTTCCTTTGCAAGTTTTCGATCGGGCCCAGCCATTGCTCTGTTTCGAATTAAAATTAGTTTGGAATGATAACTTGAAAAGAAATTCATTATTTGTAATTCCGTTACTCATTGTATTTAAACAGCTTTTAATTGAATTGTGTAGATGATCAATTGTATATGCCGATGATATTTTAATAGTTATACTTGAGGTTAGAATCAGAAGGAAGAATTGGTACCGCCATTTTGCTGTTCGATGGAGATTAATTTCGAGTCAGTAATTAAGTTTACTAGATTATAGATTGTAAAGTAAATAATGGATAGGGTTAAGAAAGCATCTGTCTTCGTCGTTAAATAAGTTTTCGAGAACGCGTACACGTAGCCTGAGAATTAATGCGAATTCAATTTAAAGGAAGTGAAATTATTCGAACAAGTCGAGCGCTTAATGGCGCCGCCATTGAGATTGCGCCATCATATCTCGGTGAATGAAGTCTCCTTGATAACAGGTGAAAGAGCGGACCTGCATCCATCGTGCCTACGTGCGATTCGAGTGCAACGCTTTTATACACCTCAAGAATTGAAATTTCCTGGAACACAGTAATGGCGTTCCACTTACGATAAAGTAATTCCGTTTGGGTCACTGTTACGAGGAGATTTGCATGCAAAAAACCTGTTATTTTAGTCTCGTATAGTTCGAAATCTATACAGGATTTCTCTTCGTGAATAACGTATTATACGATTTTTATAGAAGCGATTGAAATATCCTACAGTCACTCTACTTCGATATTGGACTGTGTTCCCGAATTTATTTCTTTATACGCACGTCCACCATTGTAACGTCGAATTACTTATTGTTTACTGTGTTGAATTGTTTGTCCCAGTTTAAAATATTTCTTTAAGAGACGTTCAAATATTTTCCAAAACAACAATTACTGAATGAAATATTACAGTTACAAGTAAATTACGACAACATTGTTGGGAAGTAGTACACGCGTTACAAACATTTTACAAATATTTACATTTCAATTCTTGATGTGTTTGCGAAAAAGGAATTACGTTCGACGTTTTACGATCCCTGCGAGTAACGCTTGCTAACAGGTTTATCATTTTTTCCCTTTCAAACACTCTAAACGAAAGTTATGGATTTAATTACCTTGTAAGATAATTCTCGGCTTGATTTAAACGCTTCGTTTGTTTTCTGCTCTAATCGCGCACGTACCAATTACCACCTGTTGTATAATCCCTTGCAAGACTCGCCGGCAATTAAACTACGTCGGCATAAATTTCAATTCTAGGTATAAATTAAATCACAGAGATAGTCGCGCGTACAAAGTGTTACAGAAGAGGGTTCAAACTTACAGACGTTTGGTATTGCTGGGTAGCGTTTTAATAGTCCAGTATTTTATGGCAGCTAACTTGAATTAAATTTTTTGGTACATATAGCGTGTAATAGTTCGTTAGAGAGGTCGATGGCCTGGTATAGGTAGAACATTCATAGACATATGTTTTCAGCAAAACATGATCGCGCCCAAACATTCCAATCCCACACAAATCGCCGTCCCCAAGTCCCTCCATGAAATGCCAAGTACTCAAACGCAAGACAGCCAAACGCAGCAGCATTTTAGCGATCGATATTCGCTGGTTGCGTTCCCGATCCTAAATAGGTAGAAAGTTATTTACAACACCGGAACTGGTACTAGAAAGACGATAGTTTGCGGGAAAATTTATGACGAGAAGAGCGCGATAAAATACAAAATGATTTAAAGGATGTCATATAAATGTTGCGAAAGAAACCCGAGATGGATAAATTTCAGTTTTATAACTTGTATGAAAAAGAACGTGTCTTGAATAATCGGACACCGGTTTCCCCGTGTTTTAGAAGTTTCTTGTAAATGATTGGTCGTATTTCTCCTTTTTTATCGACGCGACTACTCAGTTTGAACACGTTGAGCAACGTCGTTCGTCAATGGATCCTCACACCGAAAGATTACTCATTTTCTGCGATCATAAGCACCGGGCTGAAAAGTTTTTGGATTAATATGGGAATATTTTAATATTATGTTCCGTTGCTCATATTTTATACCTGTTTATCCTCGTTATTGTTATATTTATAATACAACACCGAACTGTCATTGTTCTGTCGTATCCAGCGGAGTATCTAAGTTAGGCTTATACGAACCGCGGATAAATTTGGTGGATGATTTGCTCGATTAGGTATTTCAAGGAATTAACAGACGCGCGACTTATCTCAGCAGCGATCGTGGGCGTAGAGGAGAGATTCGAACAGAGAGAGGTTTACACGAGCTTTGCATTCTCGAAAGGCGCAGAAGAATCTTAATGTTGCAATACCATCGTACTGTTTTGGGATAATATCGTGCTTAGCAGCGAATATCTCCGCTTTCTCTAAAATTTATTACATTGCTACGCCGAGGCGGGGAACAAGATGAAAGAATAACGCGAAATGATACTCAAATATCAATTCTGCATACTGTCGAATCGTTTTCCGAAGATAGACGTAAGAGAAACTAAAGATACTGGTTACTTTCTAACAATATATTCTTTTTTATTTTCTCTTGTTCCTATTAGAGACTTTTCCACTTACTGCATAAAGTAGAAAAACAACACTTCGCGACAAAGGTAACGAACGTTAAGCAGAATCTTCTTCCATTCGTACGAATGGTCGATTTCCACAATTTCGATTTATTTTTTACCCAAGGAATCATCCTGTTCGCGGTTGCAACGCGTTTCTCGTCTCAGACGGTAAATCATAAGTCACGAACATTTGTAATCGCACACGAAACGAAGGAGCAAAACTGCATTAATATACGATATTGCTATGTTGTGATGGTAACAACCGAGCGTACGTTTATGTCCCGTCGCAAGAAGCTTAATGCGAACAACGCATAATGCATATCTGTACAAGATATAGTCGACAGGCTTCCTTTAGCCTCGATCGTTATTTTGCTCCTCTTTCCGCATTATCTGAAAGGCCTCCCAGGTCGTGGCTCTCGCTATAATACACCGAACTGTAGTGCAGCGTGGTACGAACGCACTTATACGCGCTGTTCCCGCAGAACTGTCATTTATATAAATTGCAAAACCACCAAGAGGTAACTATTATTGTCTACGAACCGATATCCGACTCGAAAATCGTTTTAAAGTAAAATGCTGCGTCGTTCTTTCACCAGCAAATCGTCATCCGCCATTGTTGTTCTTGCTTATCTTCCTCGTACACCGTCACGATATTACATCGCGTCCTAGTTTAGCGTTGCACCGTCACAAATTTAACCGTGCATTCTTAATCCGTAACTAAACATTACAGCTTTCACATCTGGTGGATAGTTCTTTGGTATTATAAAATCGTGTCATTTTTCTGCTCCACTATCTCTCTTTATGCACTTCCAAAATTCAGTAGCTTCCCCATTTTTCTTGCAAACCCTTCGATCAAGCAATATATAAAACAGTTTAATTAAACTTTTTCCCAATAGAGTCAGAGTTCAATATTGCATCGATCTGCATATCTACAAACCCAACGTGAAAGCTTGTAAAATTATTTTTTCTTTCCTCAGAGAATGTAAATTACATTATATGGTTTGAAATGTCTATTAAAACGGAAAACCAATATGGCGCAGGTTCAGTATTTGACGATATCTCTTTATGCACTTCCAAATATGATTATTCCGTTGTAATGTTTTCCAAAATTTAGTGGCTTCCCCATTTTTCTTGCAACCCCTTCGATCAAGCAATATATAAAACAGTTTAATTAAACTTTTTCCCAATAGAGTCAGAGTTCAATATTGCATCAATCTGCATATCTACAAACCCAACGTGAAAGCTTGTAAAATTATTTTCTCTTTCCTCAGAGAATGTAAATTACAAACTTCGTTGTAGCCATTTTTTCTCATTATCGTAGAGCACATAAACCTATATGGTTTGAAATGTCTACTAAAACAAAAAAACAATGTGGCGCGGGTTCTGTGTTTGACAGTTCGCGATGTTCCCTCGCGAGTATCAGAAGAACGGAATTCCGTGAAGTTAGTCACCATCGGGGGTCGACCAACCGACGTGTCGACTTTTTCCGAATGTTTTTTTGCGGTTGGATGAGTCAGAGGGGAAACGTGGTATGCCACGGATGAACGAACACGAAGAGAGCACCCGGTGTATCCGAACGAGCAACAGGTGTGACTCGAGTATCTCGGTTAGGTACTTACGCGAGTAATCCGGCTCGCCATTTTGTTGGCAACGTACGAACATGCAACCACGATCTGTCTATAGACGGTGAGTGTCCGCAGGAAATGACGCCAGTTGTCTCTCGCAATAGTATTTCGTTACGAGCCGCGTGAACTTTCATAGATTCCATAGCCACATATCATCTAGTTCGTGGACGAAAAACCTGATTAGTTCCACCTGCGAGACACCGTGCTGCTTTACTCGCTTTAACTTCGCGTGTTAGGTAGGGTAATAACCAACGTAATTCAAACGTAATTTCGTGCGTTTCTTATTAAATTTAAGCGCCATTTTTATCGCTATCGGTAACATTAAATAACTGTGTTCTGTGAAAAGCGACGGACAGTATGAATCCTTCAAAATGGTCTTCCTAGAAAGGTATGCGTCTTCAAAGTTCAGTCGAACTCGTTAATACCGTAATAGATCAAACTAATTATCGTATGACTAGGCTGTTATTATCGATCAGTTTGTTACTCATCCTGAGTCACCAAGATGTCATCCTGTTTCCACTACACCTCGTACCGTGTACACGTTCAAAAGCTGTACTTTTTACGTTTAGTTTAAATTCTGCGAGCACTCGAGTGATGTCATTTCTTTTATGAACTAGCGAATCTGATAGATCCGATACAAAGAGCGACATTTTGCCTTGCTTCTGCTAGATGAACTCATCGTTAAAGCTTCTCTGGCGGATCTCGTTTTAGACGCGACATTTTCAACCGCTTGAACAGTTCGTGAAGCTAATAGTAATAACCTGCCGTGTAACTGAGTCCGTGTATCCAAACGATCACTTATCAAACAAACTAGAGCTTTTAATACCGCAGGACGCTTAAAACGTAAGTGGCTCGTGCTTCTTCGATGGCCGAAAGGCTCGTCGAGGAAGCGGTGGCAATAACTTTATAATAACCTGCAGGGCATTACTATATTCATTGCCTGCCGTAAAAAATATTATATTTCTGTAAAGTAAACGGATCAGCGAGTTTCTTGCCCGGATTCTACCAATCTTGAACGCCCGACGAAAGCAACAAAACCGACGGGATGGCCATTGGTTCCAATCCCCCCAACGAGTTCTCACGAGATAAACGCAGATGTTGATGATTTCTTTCTGGCGATAAAGTACGCGAACTAATTAAAATTCCGAACAATAAGCCGAAGATCGCCGTCAATTTGTGTCGCGGCATGAACCTGCGGGCTGAGTGAAATACGCGCTAAGGCTCCAAGCAAAAAGAGGGACGTTGGTAGGGGGGTTGGGGTGGGGGGCGGTATTCAGCCAAACAGTTTTCTCTGGCCCTTTAATCAAGAAGGAGGAACCCGTAACGACACAGCGCGTAATGAGTAATGACATCTGGTCGGTGCAGGGCGGGGCTAACAGGTCCCACGCGGTCTCCAACGATATTGCGTGCACTGGTCTACGTGCACACACACTCAGCGATGGGAATAAGCATATCGCAAGTATCTGAGTCTTGAAGATGTAGGGGCTCGATTATCCGGGTGTTGTCCAACAGAACGTTTGAGATTAACCGAACGCCGTTTATGCCAACGTTTGATTACGCGCACTACTACCGGGTGCTCGATTATCTGGACAATGTCGTCTGGAATAGTCTCTCAAACTTTTACCATCGTAACTCGCTCGAACGATAGCACTCGGTGAATCCGTTTTTTAACGATTATATTTTGTAACAAGCTCGTAAACGTAGCCTTCTGTAAACTTCGATTAACGTGTTTAAGTTTTCTCTGAATCGAGAGTAATGGAAACAAAAGAATTACATAGATTGGAACCTATTGGAGTTCGTGAGATTTTGCACAACAGTGTTTTTGCTATCTTCTGACTGGTTAAAAGTAATTAAAACAGATAATACGATATCATGTAGTGTGCATTCGCGAGAAATTGGCTAGTGAAAGGAATGAGGGTCTGATTGGTGCCTAGATCCCTACTATAACTTACAAGCTTGGCGCTATTGGTCGTACCTAGAAAGTGCGCTAGCCAACTTCTCTCAAACGCACAATACAATCTTGAAACAAGAGCAATCTTCGATAGCTCGCTACCGGGGTACGATAGAATTTAAACAAATCGTTGGATCGATTGACATTCGTGCGTCCTGAACTTGATGCCACCACTACTCGCATCATCGTTCCCTTTCTGCTCGTTTAAACGTTTACCAACTCGAATTAAACGACCTCCGTCTGCATGGCTGTCTCTCGTCTGGCTGCTCACGTCGTTCGTGCAAAGATACGCACATATTTATGTGATTAAACTTATTTATGCGTTGCCCGCGCGCGAGGCAGTGTCTGTTACATTGTGAAAAATTGCAAATAATGTAATTTCAGGGACTACGCGCTCGGATTCCACCGCGTCGCTAAAGATTCACGCCTGGATCGTTTCGCGAAACGATTCGATATATTTTCAACGTACGCGAGAACCAAATTTATGATCGTAAACTCCTTCGTATCAACGATCTATTTCCACGTTGATTACATATGGCATAATCGTACTTAGTTTCAGCTTACGACTTGTATTTTAATCAAAGTTGCGATGGTTTCTTATCGTGTTATTGTTGAAGTTTGACTCCTTGGGTCTCAAAATTATTTTATGGAATGTTTTTTTTATATTATAAGTCGATGAACTTTCTTTGAACGCATAGAGTTCGTTTCAGTCGTGGAAACGAGAGGCTCGTGGGTTCTCGTAAACTTTGGTAAGCGGGTTTACGTAACGTTAGGAACGCACAAAGCGCGATTATAAATCCATTTCATAACGTAAACTGTTAATGCCGGATACAGAGGCGCGTACACACAACGAAAGTGCAATATGTTCGCGTTAACGCATCCGCGTGCTAAATACGGTATAATCGTATCTTACAATCGTACGAACGATACTGTTACGCGTTTGAGCTTTGTCGCTGACGTCTGAATCGTAATTGCACGCGAAATATTGTACTCCGCGATGGGATTTCCTAATGCGGGAATACCGTGTAAGGAAAGATAAACTACCCTACATTAGGATGTCTAACATCTTCCAGCATCTCGCGGAGGAATGAGCCAGTTGTGTAACGGTTTAATAGCAAGAACTATATTACCCGCGTAAAAGAGCGGGAATACAGCTTGCGCGATCCTCCTCGCGCAACACAACTCCACGTACGTGTCCGTGAATGTTTCACGGCGCATTTTATATGTTAATTGACGCCGCAGTATGTTGCCGAGAATATCTTCACCGCGGAAAGAAAAAAGAAAACGCTGTTTATCGACGGCGGATCGTAATTTGCGAGGGTGCGCCCTGGACGCGTTACGAGAATCTTCCTCAGTGTCTCTGGCGCGTTCTGAACTCTGCAAAGTAACTTATCTCGTTTAAGTACGTCGCGAAGTCGGGTATTCCCGGGCCCAAAAGCCACGGAAATTTAGTATCCAAGGCTGTTAAATGCGTTTGGTTGAAATTAAGAGATCTTCGTTTATTTTCGATTTCTGTGTTTGTAAACAGTCGCGTATATTTTTGCACTATGGAAGCTTTTCACAATAAATTTTTTTTTTGTGGTCGTGATTTTATAAAGAAAAATCTTTCAATTAAATTCGTTCATCAAAGTCAACGTATATTGTTAAAAAATAATATTTACGATTTCTGTAACCTCGAATATTAAATCGACGAGTCCCGGTAAATCTAGCGTCGAATAAAACTGAGAACCTTTTGGACAACTAGTTATGCAACAGAATAAAATGGAGTGGACTAGGAGATTACCAGGCGTCGATGTTGCGTGAACCGTGGTTCCTCGAGGCGCCATTACCGAGTGAAAATATTGCACCGTTTTCCGAGCATTAACGAACAAGTTTCGCGGGTAACATAAAGCGTCGCCTGCTCGTATATTAAGTCCGGGGTCTGAATGTTCTATGAACGGATACGACAAATCCATGCTTCGGTTCTGACCTTCTTTGGCGCGACAGCGTGGGCGCATTTACTTCAGACGGAATTACAGTCCGCACTTACTCCATCTTACCTCAGTCATTTCAGTATAAGTAACTGCAATCGTGAACCGTGACCGTCGTTCGTATCATCTGGTTTACGTAATTACACGCACACCGGCGCACCGGGGCCACTCGGAATCAAAGCAATATCGCCCCGGAAGTAATCCGTGTAATCGAAGGTCCCACAATTACGGAGTTTAGAATTCGTCGCGGACGCGGTAAGAAACTGGTTTTACCTGAATCGTTCCCTGTAAAAGAGATTGCACATTATCCGGGACAGCATCAGGGGGCTATGGAACATTATTTCAGAATGTTATGTCGCTAGCGCGGAAAGTAATAATTGTTGTTTCTCGCGTTATAATGAAACGGAATGCTTCTACGACGTTCGCGAGACGGAAGGCTGGAATTCAGAACGATTTCGAGCCTCCCGACTGTGTCTTACCACTCCGTTTGCCACGGAATGTCTCCTATAAATTTAATTTAAATTACCCAAAGTAAAGTGGTAATTTGAGTTTTTATTTCTACCTTGAAAGTAACGTTCAAATTTGTCCCGGATATCTGCAACGTTTATTTTTCTTTCTCTTCGTCGCGCGCGAAGAAATTGAGAACATCAAGATCCATACGATAGATCATCCGTGTAGTTTCGTATTTAGGTGAACGGATGAAATTTGATATAAGAGGCGTCTAAATAGCATACAATGTCGTACTAGGGAAACTTGGCCAAAAGCCAAAGAATGTAAATTACTTAGTCGGCTGGATGTTTCTCTATGTAGAATGGTAACGGATATGCAAAACTAGAGTAAAGTGCTGGTGGTGGCCGTTTGGCGACAGGAATAAGCATGATGTTCAATAATAATACCTTTGCAATCAATCATATAACTTTTACTGTAGTACAAAATAGTTTCTGTAGAAAGCTCGCATACGTAACTTATAATGAAACGACATAATTGTGAAAGAAATATGTTACGTAAATTTATTGCTTCTTGTTGATATTAAATCGTTGGTAGAATGGCACGAATGACAGTTTTTTAAGAAAAATATATTGTCCACTCTTGTGAGCACTCTTAAACAAAAATGTACAGTTTATGGAACATCTACATTATTAGAAATATTGTCAAGTTTACCAAAAACTTGTGCTCCGACTTCTCTATATTGGAATTCAAGTTATAATCATAATAATGGTTAAATGAATGAGCTTATACGGACAAGTGCTTGCTATAAAATTATATGATCCATTAAATTTTTATGAAATATTAATTAAAATCTGAATTTAATGCACGATGGGTGCTTCATCCTTAATTATTTCTAGACTATACATACCATTAAGTACATGAAATATTACGAACTGCAAATAAAGCAATGGTGTAATATAATATACACAACGGTAAACGTGATCGTATATTTGAGATTAAGTGTTAATATTGATCCCAAGAAAGATAAGGAATTTCTCCCCTTCTCTATGTGCAATATTTATGGTATATCCACTTTTGATCCGTTCACACGAGTATGCAATATTCCTAACAACTGTTACTTGTATCATTTTGTATTTTACTCACGCTTCAAAAATTTTCTAACCTACAGTTTTTCTAACATACTTTTTTGAAATTAATTTGCAGAAAATATCCATCATTTATTGTATATGTTTTCTTGTATCAATAAATCGTAATTGAAATTTTTATTTCTAGTCAATATCTGAATAAGAATTTCGTCCATCTACCAAAACTGTTATAACAATGGAGCTTTTCATAACTGTCGTTTAACCGTTTTCTCCTGCACCTTAACATTGAGATTTTCTAAAGCCATATCAACGCGCATGTGTTATAGATTACATCCAGAACATAAAGAAACAAAGAAATAAGTATAGTGTAGTATATTGCTGGTACAATCGGGCAATAGAATCGCAGTTTCGTTGGTTTTAACGGGCAACGCGTTACATGCGTGGATCGAGTAAAAGTGCAGATGCTTGAACCTTATCGTTTATCAACTGATTTAAACGACGTTGAAAGAACTGTGCAACGCGCTTGCTTCCGCATATAGAGCTAGTTTATCGCATATCGAAACCCTGACATAAACTACATCTCGTTCTCGAAACTTTAAACTTTCTGTTTGCATAGTTACGGACATTTTTATGGTGGCGTGTTAGCATTGATATCGACGCGGATAAATGATATCTACATTTCTCGACCTCAACGGTTTACTTCCTGTTTGCACGGGAATAGCGGTTGTCACGTTCCGCACCGCGAAATTTTATAAATATATTTTGTTTTCTCATCCAGCTGGCACTAAGCTCCAATCGAAATGGCGACACATTTTAACACACATTTTTGGCTACAATTTATTGCGTCCAGCCCCTGTGTTTGCCGGAACATATTTATGTTATGTTAATATAGCGATACTTGCATGTTTCCCCAAATTTCCTCTTTCGATCGCGTCGTTAACGTCGCACATGTGTCATAAGAATGCTTCCTTAAAATTATGTCTATCGTTTATTTTCTCGTGGACATTGAAATATGTTGGTAAACCTCTCGTAATCCTAAAACAGTTTCTCGTTGGTTCTTTTTATATCTTTGGAATAAGAAGTCTGTAGTTTCGATGTAACTTAAATTATAAATAAGTAACCGTTCCAATTATCGATACATGTTTGTCTAGAGGCCCTTTGCTTTTAATTCTACGCCTGATCTTTGAGGTATACTTTATGCCAATCTTTCACAATAATCAAAATCCTCTGATCTATCGATTATCAGTAACTTTTTCTCTTTAGATCGTGACCTGGCTGGAATATTAGCCTCTATCATCTCTAGCAGATGTGAATGCAAGTCCAAGTTGCAATTTTCAAGGATTTCAGAAATACAAATAAATATGATACCTTAAAGGACAGCGTATGATGGTTGCAATACAATATTGTGTACCTAACTTAGTCATAATTCATTAGAAATTCTATAAAGTGTAATACAATTTTCAAAGATTTAAGAAATGTAACTAAACATTACGGGGCCTCAAATCAGTCTAGTCTAGCAACGACTAAAGATAACTTATGTTATAATAAAGTTATGCATACTGGTATATGAATATTTTGAACAATAAATGCTTATTTACAATTTCTTTTCATTTTTATTACATTGAAATAACGTACTCGAGTAACCCATGAAGAAGAAAACGCTAACAATCTTTGGACCGATTTTGTCAAAATGGCGGGTCTGGCAAGGGGTTTACTAGATTAGTGTTAACATATTTATAAGTTCTATAAAGTGTGTTTGACTCGTAATTGTACCTCCGTTGACGTTGGATGGAAATACGAAATCGAGTCGCGTCCATTGACAGAGAAACCCGAATGAGCGTCAGAAATGTCTCCCCCCGATCGAAGCGGTGCCCCGTTCGCTCGACGGAGCCGCCCGCGCACTAGATCGGGAGTCCGACGGGGTCCGAGGTTGGCCGAAGCTGGACGAGCGCGGACGAATAGTTGGCTCGAATCGCGCTGCCGCGATGCATCGGTTCGAAGCGCGCTCGGGCTGGCTGTCTCACTTGTCTCCCTAGTGCGTCTCCCTAGTCGTTCGAGATTCGTCCTCTCTCGTTCGTCTCTTATCGCGACGGCGCGCCGGGTTTTTCGAAAATACGCGCGCTACCACGACCGGCCCGGTGTCGTCGTTCGACGCGACGCCCTCGACTATCGGCCGACGTCGCGACGCTTATCGTTACCCGTTGGCGCGGTTACGCGAGACGAGGCCGCGAGAAACGCGCCACGCCGCGAACAGTGGAGTGACTCGATGAACTCGTCGGCGGCGTGACACTTGAATACGACCGACGACGCGCGCGTGCCGTCCATCGAAGAGGAGATACGCGATTCCGATCGTACCCAGTGACAGGTTACCCGTTGCGTCTAACGCGACGCTTCGCACGTTCGTGGTTTCGAACGCGACGTCGAAGTCGTTCGGGGTGCGTCGCGCGAACGGACGTAAGACGAGGAGGTGTGAAACGTATGTGCCAATCCACGACTAACCTTTACGCGTGTGCGCGCGCCCGCCGCGTGGCTTTCCACGACGTGAAGTTTCCGCGGATCCACGGAGCACGCGCCGTTTTGCCACACGAGGAAGCTGCCTTTGCACCGAGAGGCCGGTTCGTTCACAAACTGGAAAACTCCTCGACCAGGCCCGTTATGGATTCCTATTCGATGGTGAGACATGTTCATATTGTTATTGTCACGCGTGGACACTTGACGCGATAGAATTTGGTCGATATATGTCGATATTACGATACGTTATTAGAATACTGACGTACATTGACAATATTACCGACCATGCGCGGTCGATATCGAGGGATGAATCGATGTTGACTCTAGACTCACGGACATTCATAGCTTATATTAAAATGCGCCAAATTGCTAAGTGATATTTACGAGTTCTGAAAGATTATGTTTGGAATCTGAAACCCGTCGAATTGATTGGAGGAAATGGTGGTGATATTGATATTAATTTGATCAAAATCAAAGGTAAATACTACAAGCTAATATTATAAGTGATTCAAGTGAGACAAAGGGTTGATGTTTTCATTAGATAATTTTGAATTTTTTTATTCATGATAGCCCATTGTCAGTGTCCCATTACAAAGTTTCTTCTGAGAAGCAAAAATTAGTTTGGGTTACAGAGGATCGAATTTGTCTAATAATAAGAATTCTCGATTAGCAATTGCGTAGATTATTCGCAACGAATGGAGACATTTCTTCTTATTTGTAGCAGACATTCGATCGGGTGCAACGAGCGCTATTATGTCATCAAACGTAATGCGTACAATGGGCGACTAAGTATCAGGACCGCGTCGAATATTTTCATAATCGTGAACGGAATGATGATGATGGCCGTCGTAATTTACGATTCCTGGAAACAGCTATTACCAACCCGTGCAAATGTAGCAATTCGCGCGTTGTCGCAAAAACGCGGCGTCGTTTGGGAAATCGTGGTATTCGTTGCGATCGACGACAATGATTTATTTAGTCATTAATTCTTGGAATGACTTCTTTATACTTACGAGTAAAACATATTTATTTAATTCTCATAGTGAATACGGGTGGTCTTCAGCGATTGATAATAAACATTAAAAACGGAAATATCAAAACTAGATACGAGTATTAATACACATTATTATGGTTCTTGTGAATTAACAGTTAAACACGTCTAAATAGTATTATACATTATTCTCTTCACTGTTTTAACAAATTTTTCTAACACATTTTATAAATCTAACAAAATTGCATCAAACAAAATTTTAATTTATTAGATGGGAATTTCGAGTCAAAATGTGTAATTTGTAATTTCCCCGAGCAAAGACACCGTTCGATATTATCGAAGCAACGTTTGAAAAACTAACAAGTAGAGCGTTAAATGTTTAAAGAATATTAGCGAGACAATGCTCGCCTTCTTCTCTTTTCCCCGAAGTGCGCGTTTCAAGTCGCGGGAAATGTTTTCCGCAAAAACATCTTCAAACGAGTTCTCGAATCGCGGAATGGCCAAGATCGAGATGATTAATTCCCGCGACGAAAACCAGGGGGAACGACGGGATTAATTGCAAAGTTATCACGATATCTTCTCCGCGTTGTTCGCGGTTAGGCAGATAAATTGGAGGAGCAGATCGCGAGGTAAAATCGTGTTGCTAACTGCTGCACCCGTTAAAGATGAGGTCTACGGGATGAGCGCGAAGATAATGATCTCTTCTCGGGCGTTATCTTGATCTCTGCCTTGCAGGAACACTTTCAATGCTCCGATTTCATTCTATTTCGTACTACCGACTTTGCCACTTTTATTCAACGCACTGTACATATACATATATTTCGCGACTTTCTAAAACGCAAGTTTCGTGCTCGTATCGTAAAATTAAATCACCCAGATTAAACGATAGTAATTGTCGCGTGCAACGGCGATTAGAAAAATAGAAAATTTCTGGCTCGATACGACCCGTCGCACAGTGGCTAATTCCATAGATTTAGGTGGGCAAAATGAAAATATCAATGTTATCGAAACAGCACCAAATCCTATAAATTTATTACATATATACTGTAAAATGCCTAACTTCATGAAAATCGTTTGTTTGCTAGGTAAAATAACACTGTATTCATTCATATTATACGGACAGTCCTTTATGCCGATAGGTTATTCAAGCCGAAAGCTATTATACATTTATCAAATATTAAATATCATTTGTGTTCTGTAATAACTTTTGCTATGGTTAATAGAAAAGGTAGTATCTAGTTTGTTATACGTTTATTAGTTAGATGAAGTAAAAATATTGAAAATTGTTAGAAATAAAATTATAAATTTTTGTTATAAACTTCCTGAAAGATGGGCGAGATGTAACCGCACAAAAGAGAGGTTCTTGAATAACAATGCGGAATGGTTAAAAAAAGGAATAGAATTTCAAAATCTTATATCATCATTGTCATCATTATCACCATAACAACAACAACAACAATAATATTTTTATTAATAATAATAATGATGATGATGATAATGATAATGACAATGATAAAAACAACAATAACAACAATAATAATAATAGTTATTTTATTATCTATTATTATTATTATATTACGATGCGTTCATATTATTGTTAAAAACCGTAAATATGTTTAAAAAAACAGATAGTGTGAAAAGGTTCATGAACATGTTTCTTAAGAAAGTCCATCTAGATCGTTTAAATAGCTCACTGTGTGTCGTGAGGAATGCGTTCGCTTCCGATTTCGTAGCGATCGCTATGGAGGACGGAAGTATCAGGGCAACAGGGGAATTTGGCATAATTAAAAAGGGCAGACGCGCGTTTGGTCCTGTCGTTTCGTTTTATTTAACGAGACGGAGAGTCACAAAGAAATTCCAAGCTCGTCGAAAGGTCAAGATTGAGTTTATTTAGTTCCAGCTGTCCGGGACGGGGAACGAGCTGCAATTAATCGCGAAGCTATCGCGATATCCCCGGAAGGGGTCCCATAAACCGGCAGAAATAACCCGTCGGAATTTAACGCGATACAGAATCGTGTTATTAGTCAGCATGGACGGGCCTGGGAGGATATCTCGGCCGAGTTCATCGAGCGAGGCCGGAGCTTTACGTACGCTCGTATCAGCGCAGCTCGTCGCCGTGCGCCGGCTATTATTTCGACCTTCTTGCGCATTCCTCTCCGTGATTGCTACCTGCTTTTTGTTTCCTTCCTTCAACGAAATCCTTGGAATCGTCCGTGGATGAAGTCATTTTGAAGGAAAGAAACCGATGCACCTCGAGCAGCCTTGCGATCACTGACAAGTATTCCGCGCAGCCTTGAAATTTTTTGGATCGCTTATCGCGATCGACGAAATCGGGGCTGTGTCTCCTTTTTTTTTTCGTAACCGATCCAGAGGCGTAAAACTTCGCCTTTGTCGCGTTAACCATCGTTTTCGACACAATGCTTCCGCGTATATTTGTTCACTTTCCTCGCGTTCCTGGATTTTCGTAATTGCCAGGTGTAAGCTAACTTTAGGGGTTGCTAATGCGAAGAGACTATCGTAATCGAGTTGAAAATTTTCGAATTAATTTGAAGAATTTATTTACACTTTATATGCGCGGATGCACGATACCGATAAATATAAAGAAAGAAGATGCAAGATCGCGATTTTGCGTGGCGCGAGGAACGCCGCGTCGACGAGTATGCTTTATAAGGTGCTTGTTAAATTTTACAACCGCTCATTATGCCCTTGATTCCGGTAAAACTCGGGGAAATAATAATGATGCGCGCTGTTAATCTGTGTTTCGATACATAGTCGATTTAAAGACGGTGAAAAATTGGCTGGTCTTTAAGGAAAACCGAGATGCCTACTTTCTCGTGGAACTAATTCGTGCTCTCCGCGAACCGGCAAGATAAAATCTGAAAGTGACCGTAATTATACGTATTTCTTTTGTTCCGTTTTAATACTCTGTCATAGAAAAGAAATCACTTTGGGACTGTTGAGCGCTGAAGCAGCCTCCTTTCATTCTTAGGCGAGGTTTATGGTAGGGCAAAAATCCTTCGGTCGCGTGGACGGTCAAAACTCGACACCTGCTTGACAACACAAAGCCCTACTATCAACCTCCAAATCGAAAACCTAGAGAAAGTTGACCTGCAAACCAAAAACGGCAAACTTTCTCCAACGTCGTTCTACAAAGGGCATAATTCTAGGGGTGCTTGGAAGGAAAGAGAGTTTTCCTTAACACAAGCAACCAAGAAACGAACACCTAGTTTTGGTCCGCCATTAATATCATATCAATCTAAACTCTCGAACATTTATTCAAACAAAAACATTCACAGTCATTCAAAGAAAAATATTCTCATACATTTGGAGCAACACAGTCCAACCCATAATAAATACAAGTCAACCAGAGTCATCGTCTCTTTATTTTACGATACTCCAATTCTGTAATTCTCGCGAGACTATAATCACTTTTGAATGATTATATGCAGTTTTATATTAACCCTTAAGTAGACTCTCAATCTCAACTGAATCATTTTACTTAACGTTGATTTTTACCAAATTGATAAATAGAAATCAACTTTCCTTTAAAGCGTTTAAAAAATAACGAACTAATGGAGGATTACATGAATTTTCAAATAATTACTTTTACATATATTAAATAATTGTTAGTTTAAACTTGCAGAGGGCCCCAATAATCCATTTAAGGGTTTAATCATGTAACTTGTACTGTGCGTCCGTGAAAAGTTGGCTAGTGGGACGATTGAGGAGTCAGGGGAGTACTTTGCTTGCTCCGTCCATCCCCACTTCTATCGTCGTTTCGTCCAATAGCGTCAAACTCCGAACTACAGTGGGGGTCTAAGCACTAATCAGACCCGCTTTCCTTTCACTAGCCAACTTCTCGCGGACGCACAGTACTTGGAGCATCGTTCTACACTCGTTGCCAGCCATTTACATAATCTATACCTACTTTCTAACTCACAAACATCGCCTCTGTCTCGTTTCACTTTTCCTTAATCGACAAAATTGCTCGTCGTCGGTAGAAATTTGATTTTCTTAAAAAGTTTAACGAACAGCTAGAGAGATGGATTCTGCTGCCTCGTATCTCAGGATCAATTTGTCAAAGACTCGTGTTTGGTAGGTACGGCGACCATTAAATTGTCGAGAAAATTTAACGAAGACGCAGGAGATCTTTTGTTCGCGGACCTTTTGCTTTATTTCTGCACAGTTATTTTCTCGACCGGCGATCTCTCGCGTTGTTTCAGCGAGACTGGACGAAGAGAAACCGGCGCCATCGATCGACGATAAACGAGAATCTGTATCCTCGTTCCCTTGTCTTCTTGACATACATAATAAACCGCGTACCGACGCATAATTCCTCCATAAATTATCGGCCGGATATATTCTAATTCCGGCGCGTGGGTAAACGGTCATTATTGCAGCGTCGCGGCGACACGGAACGAGTCGCGTTGCGTGGTGCCCATTGCCACGCCGATGGCTGCGGCTGGAAACTTATGATGCCATATGGGACACGTCCGAGTCCGGAATAATTTATGATAGCTTTCTTAAAACGATGCTGGATTCCAGTTGGTGAAGCGTGCGTATAAACGAGGATTGATTGCATCCCCGGCGTCTCATATATACGCACCTGAGGAACAGGAGATTGTTTAAGGCGAAGGCACGATGATTACGGGGCCCGTCCAGGTCTTTGGACGTGCGAAACGATTATTTAAATGTCACATCTACGGGCAGAATGTTCGACCATCCGCCGCTGTGATTCTTAACCTTCTTAAGCTCGCGGCATAGAACAACGATGGCAAACAAATCGCCCGCGTTCCAACTTTAACACGTTACAGATCTCGTTAAACTATTCTAAACTACACCTAAACTGTTTTATCTCATCAAATTTCTCTTAAATTAAATATCCCGATGGGTGCATCTCATACTTTTGCTCAATTTTTTCTTTTATATACAGGATGTTCGGGGAAAAATTTTAATGGACGATTCTAGAGGCCAAAATAAAACGAAAATCAAGAATACTGATTTATTGATCGAGGCTTCGTTAAGAAATTATTAACGTTCAAAGTTCCGCCTGTGGAACGGCAATTTGCGAGCAGTTGCGTGCTGAGTGAGAACTGTCACGCGCACGCAGCTGTTCTACAGATGGAGCTTTAAACGTTAATAACTTTTTAACGAAATCTCGATCAACAAATTGTTATTATTGATTTTCGTCTTATTTTGCCCTCTGGAATCTCCCGTTAAAATTTTTCCCAGAGATGGTCGAACACTAGATCTACCGATAATTATGGTGTATTTATTTGTTGCAAAGAGATTCAAACGATAGATACTCGAAGAAATATATATAATACAATGGAAAGAAATATTTATTCATTCTCTTACAGAAAATTACTGCAAATTTTCAAAAATCTAGTCGAGTAAATTTTGTACAATTTATACATTTTGACCACTTCGGTAGTTCTAGCGTTAAAATAAAGTGTACTCGTAATCTCTTGTTTCGAACGATGCCACGAATTGGGCATATAACTGTTTCATAAACTGTTACAAAGGTTCATGGTGGAACGTTTGGGGCATTTTCTAGCGTAAATAATTTTTCTTCTAGCATATTACATTACGGGTGACAGAACGTTCGTTTAGCCCAATACGTTTCACATTTGCATAATTGAAAGAATAATCAAGTAAAATGATCAGAAGTATAGCGTGGATCGCGACGTATGGTTTCCGACTTAATGATGGTAGCTAACGTATTAATTAAGCCTTATTCGCATATGCGTCTAGTATCCATAGGATAATCAAGCCTCTAACCGCGCAGCTCGCCATATGGCGCGATTGTCGAGTTATAAACTACTGCATAAAGCACCATATGGCGCCAGGTCTCTTCATTTTTTAATAGTTACGAATTTCATATCGAACGAGCGCATCGAAACGTCCGAAAACTAAACGCTACATTTTCCAACTGAATTTCTAAGTATTTACCAACACCGCCGAGCGTTATAAATGATCTTATTATTCGTAATGAAATTTTGCTCGTCCCTGTTTTTAACCCGTGGGTCGCGCGTAATCGAGCGTTTATCGCCAGATCGAAACAGCAAGGGGCTCGCTCATTAATTTGTTTATAGCGGTCGGTACACGATTTTCGTAATCAGAGAGCGTATTGTGTAGAACGTCGCGCGTACGTGGCACGTATCCCCGGTGTACGTTCGTAATGTTCTTGTATCCATTCCGGAGAAATAATCACCGTCCGGTGTGTGATTAATAACTCTACTAGTTCTTGCCGGTCAGCCATTTTCATCGTTGTTCCAGCACCCGGGACCGTTTAGTATGCGGGGATAAGGGAACGCGTGGGTTTATCTGGATCGTCGTCTTCCATTCAGAGGCGAGCACAATGGCATTGAACGATCTTTGCAATCAATTAAATATCGTTCGAATAAATATGAGTTAACGAAGCACCGTGGATCGGATCGCCCTAGCGCGTTCTCCTCGATCCGAATCGATAAATCGCGGCGATGTCGCGCGCTCGTAACGCCGAATTGATCGCTTTCGAAAGCACACGGAGTTTCAAAAGCGTTCGTACCAAAAGAACACCTTCGATATAATTGGATCTGATAAATTACGTCTGTCCAGCGTCGCAGAGTATTATTAACAGGCGACTTCTTTATTTACGAGCTTTACTTATCCCCCTTTCTACCCCCCTTTTATTTTTGTATGGTTTCTTTCGAAGATGTATTTATTAACTTTACCTGCATCCTCGCGCAATGAAAGTACCTGCCAGTGGACCTATACGAGAGACATTGTGTGTTATGCAGAGTGTTCGACCATCCCCGGGAAAAATTTTAATGGGAGATTCTAGAGGCCAAAATAAGACGAACACCAAGAATATCAATTTCTTGATCGAGGCTTTGTTAAAAAGTTATTAAAAAATTAAATTAAAAAATTTCAAATCGTTCTGGAAAAATTATTTTCGGTTACAGGGGTCAATTACAATCATTTTTGGTCAATAGACCTACCCTCGAAATTCTATCCACTTTCGAGAAAAAAATTCAAGTAGATGTAAAATTTTTCGACAAAATTAAAAAATTTCAAATTGTTTTAAAAAATTTATTTTTAGTTGCAAAGGTCAATTACAATCATTTTTGGTGAATAGATATACCCCCGAAATCTTAACCATTTTCGAGAAAAAAATTCCTTACCGAAAATATAATTTCAGGCCAGAAATGTCACTCCAAAATTTCGTGCATATCTTTAAAACGTCATAACTTCTGAACGGATTGGACGATTTTAATGTTTAAAAAAGCAAACTACGCGTATTTTGATGGAGAATATGTAGAAATTCTAAAAATATTGGAAAAGTTGCTCCTTGAACCCGTAAAATGAGGAAAACCCCATAAAAATGGTCCTATTTTCAAACTACCATAACTCCTGCAATAGTGAATATATTTCAATGAAACTTTTTTCTGAAGTAGAGCTCATGGGTACCTATAAAAAAGTATTAGACAACTTTTCTATAGGGTGTCAAACAAAGTTACTAAAAATGAAAAACGAATTTTTAAGAAAAATCGACAGGGCGTAAGCTGCATAAATTTTTCGGCGAAAAAGAAAAATTTCAAATCGTTCTGAAAAAATTATTTTTGGCTGCAGAGGTCAATTACAATCATTTTTGGTGAATAGACATACCCCCGAAATCCTAACCATTTTCGAGAAAAAAATTCCTTACCGAAAATCTAATTTCTTGCCAGAAATGTCTGCCCGAATTTTCATGCGAATCTTTAAAACGTCATAACTCCTGAACGGATTGGACGATTTTAATGTTTAAAAAAGCAAACTACGCGTATTTTGATGGAGAATATGTAGAAATTCTAAAAATATTGGAAAAGTTGATCCTTGAACCCGCAAAATGAGAAAAACCCCATAAAAATGGTCCTATTTTCAAACTGCCATAACTCTTGCAATAGTGAATATATTTCAATGAAACTTTTTTCTGAAGTAGAGCTCATAGGTATCTACAAAAAAGTATTAGACAACTTTTCTATAGGGTGTCAAACAAAGTTACTAAAAATGAAAAACGAATTTTTAAGAAAAATCGACAGGGGGTAGCTGCTTAAATTTTTCAACGAAAAAAAAAAATTTTAAATCGTTCTAGAAAAATTATTTTCAGTTGTGGGGGTCAATTACAATCATTTTTAGTCAATAGACATACCCCCGAAATCCTAACCAGTTTCGAGAAAAAAATTCGAGTAGATGTGAAATTTTTCGACAAAATTAAAAAATTTTAAATTGTTTTAAAAAAATTATTTTTAGTTGCAGGGGTCAATTTCAATCATTTTTGGTGAATAGACATACCCTCGAAATCCTACCCACTTTCGAGAAAAAAATTCGAGTAGGTGCTGAAATTTTGGTGGCTGGGGTGGTCGAGCATCCTGTACATAGAAGTTACGAAATTCGATCGAACACTCCCCCCATATGTAGTACAAATAAAGTTACCAACGTATATAATTGTACACGTACTTTGGATGACTCGAAAAATCATTTACCGAACTCTTTTAATGGATTGAAAGGTGATACGTAGGGCTTGCGGGAAAGGTAGCCCTCTGTTGGAAAGCGCTGAAGGTGTCGCCAAAGTACGAAGACTCCGGGTTCTTGCGTTGCGAGGGAATTAATTTAAACACGATTCCAGAGAACGTTGCTCCACGTCGATTGGAAGCGGGAGAAAGGTAGAAGCATCGTGGATATTGCGTTCGCTGCGCGAGATGATATTTTAATCCGACGTTATTAGCGATAATTTTATTTTACCATATAAAGAACGGGTTTCCATTAGATCGTACTGTAATTGTGGTCGATGCTCGTTACGCGGCCACGATTCAACGAGTCGTCTTCGTTCGCTGGTTATGACATTCCTGTTATACTCTTTCGACGTGGAAGAATAAACGTGTTCTTTATTTCCCATCGGGGCTCTGGGCAGTCCTCGGCGTCCGGCGTTCTTACTGTACTTAAAATCCAGCGATCCTAGATCGCCGTCAAGCGTGACGGGACTACGATGAATGGGACAGGACTCTTCTTCCTCGTACTCGATGAATGAGACAGGAATCCTCCTTTTCTGCTCTGAGTTCTCGGGAACTGGTTGATGCCGGGACTCGTTAAGTCCGCTCGCGTTGCGAAATATCCCGGGATCGACGGCAGAAGTATATTACGTTTCTCATATCTTCCTATTTTTCCGTCGTTTCGTTCCACGTAGTTTGTCATTCGTTTCCGACATGCGCGCGCCTCTTGCTATCTCTCGTGCGACGCATTACAAAATAACGAAACTCCGCAGGCAAATAGAAAACGAACGAAGACAGATAACCGCAATTATTGTCGTCTTTTAACGTACCAGGAAGAGGACGGAGTAATGAACAAACGAACGGAATACGTTTAAATAATTATCGAAGCGACGGCTTCGACGCTGGAACTGGTTTCGTTGTACGACTCGAGTCAAATAACTCCGGACTGACAAGTTCGTGCCCTCCTGTTACCACGTAGAACATTTTCCTACGATGAAATAAAAATTTAGGGAATTTCTCGTATTTGGAATTCCAAACATGGTTTATTGTAGGACTGTTTAGGACGCGTTCTTTATTTTTCGACCGTTAATAGTACGAGGGCTCAAGATCCTCCAAGTTACTTAACTGCATTTGGTCGCCTGGCGACCACGTCCAATTTTACCATCTTACAGTATCTTATAGTAAACCCATTGCACGATACGTACACTTTCATTAGTTTTCCAGGGGTACCTTAGGCTCAGATACCTGCTAGATACCTGATTTGATTTGCCAATTAAGTCACCTCCCATAATAGGATTTAAATATTTCAACAAGTATATACTAAACAGGACGAAGGCACTGAACTGTACATTAACCCCTTCCCGTACTTTAACGAGTCTGACTTGTGATGAAGATTTTGGCCCAAACATGAATGTCACGAGCCGGACTCGCGAACGGAAAGTCGGCCCAAACGTAAACATCACAAGCCAGGCTCGCGGACAGCAAATGCCGATCGTCAGAGGCAGTTTAGTATCAGTCTGGTCTGTTTACTGTGCGTTGACGCCTACCGTTTGGGCCCGGATTTCGTCGAGCTAAATGCCACGGGAAGAGGTTAACGTAGATATTTACAAGAATCGAACAGACCTGTTTGTACATCTTTATATCATCGTTGGATATTATAGACTTTGTCGAATAAATTGTTGCGTTTGCGAATAAGTATTTTTCTATTTGTTTTGACTTTGTGGCTAGCTTCGAAGCAGTTCAGATGTTAGATCGTCGGCCCATCCGGATGGATTTCGAGGACCGTGGGTGGTTGGGCTTATAAATTGAGCCGGCTAGGACTGATGCAACCGCGCGCGTCTGAAACGAGCGCATTGTTTCCACGAGAAACGGTCGCGTAACATCGGTGGTCGGCCCCTCGATAGAAACAAAACCAGAAGGCGGAGGTTGGCGGGTAGGCAGGAGGCGGCGTGTGTACGAGGAAAGGCGACAACATGAATGAAGCTTCCATTCATGCGTGGCTCTAACCCCTTCCTTCAACCCCCCCTCTCCTCCTCCCCTGCACCGTCTATGGGATCTTGTCCGCGGTACGAACGACACGACTATGCGACGCACACGTGCACACGCGTAGCTCGGTGCCGCGCACGCCCGCAAAACGAAGCGCCGCGACACACGTGACCGCCATTGTTGATCACGGGGAAGAACCTGCAGCGCCGGCCCGCCGCGTTATTCCCGTGCTTTTTGCGGGAAACAGGACACCGATAGCATACTCGTTCCCGTTTAAGTGGTACTCCAGGGAGCAGATACCCAGGAGGAAGCTCATTCATTTGCGCGGTCACGTAACCGAGATTAGGCGTGTTTGGCGCCGATGTTTTTGACGGAAGGCGACATCGACGACCTCTCGCCGATCAACGGGAACTTCAGCCTTCGAAGACGCACAGTGTTCGATGAACGATAATTAAAACGAGAAAAATTATATTTCACCTTAACAGTACGTAAATCCTCAAAAACAAGTTTATGAACGAATATTGACACTGTTAACATTAGTTTTGATTAATAATTTTTGTATTATTTTGTGTTAAATGAAAATTAAATTATTTAATTGAGAGGGGAAACCACTGTGACGGCTGAAAATAAAGGCAATTTTCAAGAATTTTTTGGGCGCAACTATGAAACTTTTTCTGATAAGTGTTTAATGTTTTCGAAAATATATCTCTTGAACTACTTTTGGGAAAAATTTTGTATAAAAATATTAATTATTATAGAAGATCCTCAAGGATTTACAAACTTAATAACACCTAAAGTAAACTGATTAGAGATGGTAAAAAATTAGACTTCTTCGCGTCTAAATCGCCGTTTTCGAACACTGTGGTTTCTCTCTCGAATTTATTACTAGGAAAAAGGTTATTTATTAATCTTTCCCATATTCTCGATTTTACACTGTTAGGTAAATAAAAGTCTTTTTTTTCGTTTGGAAATATCCATTGGACGCGTGTAGAGCAAGCGAACATTAGCGAAAGATCACTGTATTACGTGAAAAATGAAAACAATAGAAAGTTCTGGATGGTCTTCAAAAATAGAAAGTCTCCTGAATATGTCAGTACGTGGTTATTAAGGTTGTTGATTTTGCTATTCGATTTTGACTAGTCAGAAAATAGTGAGACGCCCAGTAATGAAAAAAGTAAGTAAAAACAGTGATCCATGGACAGACGCGTTAATCTTCGAACTCGATTTCCTCGAAAGCGAAGTACAGTTTCGACTTATCGATGCTGTTTGGAAACAAATAACATTTGTCAGCCCCATTAATATTGCACCGGGGGAAACTGTATACCCCAATCGCGAGAATAAGTAAAAGTAGAGTATAAATCCCGCTATATCCAGGATAAATAACATATTACGCACGCTGCGCCTTTTCTCTCCGGTTTGTTGCATACTGCATGTTCATTCGATACAAACTGTCTTGCGCTCCCTGTATTTCAGTCAGTTCCCCTTCGAATTGAGTGTTCAAACCATCCAATTGGCGATCGTATTTGAATGGAAAGCTAAGCCGTGCGTCTCACAGTCGGCCAATAACTTTCTTCTCCGCAGCGTAAAGTCTTAGAAGTTCGCGTCCAAAGAGTCAATCACCATAAATTATCACTTTCTACTCCGGCGCAACATCTAGCACGTAGATCCTTGAAGCGTCGTGCACGCACTCGCGATACATGCAAATTAGATATTTCATCCTCGAAGTGCAATTAAGCGTGAATCGAGGGCGTCACAAATAAAACGAATCCGCCGTGAGAAATAAGTTTATTCTCCGTTCCACGATCATCTGGATCACGGACTCTTCGATAATCGCGAACTCTCGAATATCTCCGCGCGAAATTAAGATCGTCCGTTCGTCGATTGTTCTACTCGTCTTGTGGAACCCGGATAATTGAAATTCAGTCGCGAGCTTCAAGGTTCGATCGTGGCGTGACCTTTGTCACGGATCACTGTCGGAGTACCGGTAGCTTCCCCATGGAAATGGCGGCGTGACAAGCGAGGTTCCTCAGTAGTGACAATCGAGAGGCAGGAACCCGTAAATCAAGCCTCGATCGTGCGGTCGGATAAAATCATTGTGTTGGCGACGGCAAAGATAAACGTGCACACAGGGTGACGCTTACAAACCGATCGATTCGATCCTTTATAAAGGTTTAGAAACGATTCTTGCGCGATGCAAACGATTGGTTTCTCTATAAAATTTCCACATTTGTTTCTGACCAACAGATGGGGGATGTTTAGAAGCTTGTCTTGTTAATTAATAACAGAGTACTTTGACAATTTACTTGGACAAATTCAAAGATTTATAACTTGCCATCTTTCGCGCGGATTCTACGTATGTTAAGAGCATCCTAGTAATACACACACGTACCTATTAACGGTATCATACAGAGTGGGTCACTACATATTGCCATCTAGATTATGTCTTTATAATAATGAATAATAATAACGTGATAACGTTAATGAATTCGAGAGGGGCACCTTCGTATATCCACAAGGAAACCATTCAACTTCGTTTGAAACATTTTTCAATATGTAGTGATTCATCCTGTATATAGAATATAGTTTCGATAGAGAATTACAGGAAAACAACGCTCCCAAAATTGGGCTCCAAAAATGTTAAACTCTTTTGGATATATTCTCTCTCGATCGATCGTTAATTTTCCGTTTATTTAAGGTTCTCGAGGCAATTCCGTGGATCGGTTCGCGAGAATCACCCTGTATACACGCTCGGGACAGGGGGAATAAATAAATGCTCGGTCGGATCGTTTTATATCGAGCTGCTATCTCGACCTTTCTTTCCCGACGGAGAGGCTGGGAGGCTCGTCTTATAAGGAATAAGGGCTGCTTATGTGCGGCTACGTATTCATATAAGATCGTTTCCACGGCGAGACGCAAGCGCGTCTATCTTTCCTCGGTCACGAGCGAAACTTAAGTACTCGCGCAGTTTGATGAATGGACCGTAGGACACACCAAGCACGTGGGTGGAATTACAGACGATTCGCTGCGTTATTGGAAATGCGGAACGATCGACGATCCACGATTTATAGGGCGATAGCGCCGCCTGACGACCGAATCGGTGGGAAAACTGGAGTACTATAAAATAAAACTCGTGTATTTTTAAACGTTTCGAAACTGAATCTTTAGAGAGTCAATGCACTTTGCAACTGTGAAAGAATACACAAGCAGAAAAGTGGGTTTTACACGAATTATTGGAGGACGTTGCTTATATCTTAGACGCTAACAGTGGACCCATTATGGAAATATGAAATGCAGGAAACCGGTGGTTAGATTCCAACGCCCAGGCATGCGCTTAGAATTTGGTTCGCCAAATGAAAACAAAAAGGTATCATTATACGTCCCCGAGCTCGATGAATTTTTGCTCGAATCATCGTCGTAGAGTTTTCTACGACGACGAGGCTCGATTTCCGAAGATCAGAGTGTTCGAAACGTCTAGTATATAACAAACTTCTTTCCGCGGTACACGCGTTGAATCCGCGCAGAAGAAGCGCAGGAATGTTTACGAGGTTCGTTGGCGTCGGTGTTCTTTTCTAGGAATGTACGAGGCACCTTCGTCGCTGGCCTCGTCGTGGAAGATCTTATTTGTAGAGCCAGCTATTATCTTCGAAAAACCGCGGCTGAATAATGTCCGGGTTGACGATGTGCTGCTGGAATACGATGTTTGATGAATGAAGGCGAAGAAGAAGCAGGGAACCAGACGAACGAGGTCTGGCTGACTTCCTCTCAATGGGACGAGTCGGTCGGTCGTCTTTTTAAAGGCTGGTCTCGTGTCGTTAGGCTCCGATAATTCGTTGAGTCGTTTTGTCCGTATATGGACGGGGAACGAATCGAGTTGCTCGTATTTATTCGTATCTTTTTTCTCTTTTGCGGCTTTGTTGATTTATAATAGCGAGGCCCGTGTTCTGTAATTATTAATACACGGAGAGAAGACGTTGGTTATTTCTAGATCATAAAGATACAGAGGGGCTTACGATGTTTCTGTTGCGACATACGGAATTTTTGAAAGGATAACAAAAAATCTGTCATAATTACGGAATATCCTTGTTGTTGTTTATGTCGTCGAAAATGATTTCTCGTATATTCGTGTCACGTGTTTGCCAGTAATGAAATATTTAGAAAAAATCAAATATTGCACGAACAGAAAGAGACAAATAGATTCAATAGGTGTTATAGTGGAATATTTAATTTAATCGAAGACTCTTCAATTTTGACTTTTAAAAAGTATTCTAAATAATAACAACTTTTATATTGTCCATTTATCCTGTGTATGCTATTTCTTGACTTTATTCCATTTAGTTTTATCGTGAAAAAGTAAAAAATAAAACACTCCCTGTGCAACGTTTATAAATCACAGTTAATATTTTGACGCTATGTGCTATCTCTGCAGAATGGGAGTAACGTAAATCGCTAAAAATAGCTACTTAGTTTCTATCGATAGTCCATTAAATAGTTAATTACCACGCGTTAGTCGATGGAAACGTCAGTTTAAATTTTATACGATCGATGCCCATAGAAGGCTATTCTGATTTGTACTCTACTTCTGTTTATTCCTCGTACCAAGGTTCCCCCAACGAAACGACAGGTTATGATTCATGCAATAACTATATTCGTTAATAACACGTTACAACAATCGCTTCATGAATATTTCCTCGTTTGCCATATCAAGGTTCCCGTGTATTACAAACGTTTAAGAAACATAAAGTTTCCCATTATTAATCACGGTCATTTTCTTACTTTTAATATTTCAATAAACTCATTGCTTTGAACGTTTCATAATTCATAGCAACTTTTTGTTTAAAATGAAGCCAGAAACAGGGAAGAAAATTTAATAAAGAAACAATTATATTTCGATTAAACGAGCGAACGAATTTAAAATTTCATGTCTCAATCGTAATAGAAGTAGGTTTCGAAAATATTTAAAGTCTGCAAAGTGTTGATCCCAGACATTCGCTAATCTCAGAGTATTCATATAACAACGTTTCATTTTTGAAAAAAGGCAGAAACAGGGAAGAAAATTTAATAAACAGACGACTCGATCCAATTATATCTCGATTAAGCGAGCAAAGGGGTTAAAATTTCAAATTTTAATCGTTGCAGACGAATGTTTTGGTAATAATTAAACCCTGCAAAGTGTTGATCTCAGACATTTGCTAAGCTGTATCTGTAGATGATACGCTGTGATTTACGGGTTGGTTGGGTTTATTCAATAATGCGCCGCGTATGAAAGGTACCCGGAAGATTCTTCGATGGAAGATATCGAGGAGTTTTGCCATTTGGAATCGCGGTATTCCAGAGATAGGCATAGCGGCGAGCCAGCACCGTTGTTGCGCTGTTCTCCCAAAACCAGAAGTACCTAAGTAACACCAGGTGCACGCACTCCTAAGGAGAAATATTCTGCTTTCCGATCGTTCGAAAGAATCTACCGGTTGGAACAAACACGCGAATCTCACCTCTGGCTCTCATCCTTCTCACTAACCAGAAACTAGCGAAACCTACCCACAATAATCCAACGAAAACATTTTTTCAGTCTTAATACTTTTGTGACGTTCGTGGAGTCAATATTCTCAAACAATGCTCTGCAAATATTAACACGTTTTTATTTTATTCGTCTACCACTTTCTCCTATATCCAACTAAAAAAAGGATACTAATTCTAGTTTCTAGAATCAGTCAATGATTGGACGTTAAGAAATAACCCACGATATATAATTCGACCGTAAGTTATAAGTATTGTGAGTGACAAGGTATACAGATTGTTTAGTGTTTGTAAGTACAAAGTTAAATGATTAATGGGGCTTGTTGAGACGAGAAAGTTTAATACGAATGCAGGTATGCAAATCGAGTCTGAGATGAAACACCTCTTTTGGAAGAGTTTGGTATCTCGAGAATGCACATTTTATTACTCAAGAGCGCAGGTCATTAAGGAATAAGTATTCCCATCAGTATTGTCTCTTCAGCCATTGCCTATTGTGTTATTGTATTCGTAAACTCTTTATTTATTAATGTAAATTTACAAGTCTATTGTAAAATTATTCATCAATGATTAAAACTCTACGACTCTGAAAGAAATAATCTGCATGGGTCCAAATAGACCCAGAGTCTACTAAAAGAGGATCAAGCAAAAATTTTCTTTGTACAATCTGTAATTGTTAAACTTGTCTCTGCAATTATTTAAGGAAGCATTCTAGTGAGAATTTTTCTCCATTTTCTTAAAGAATATAATTTGAAAATATATCTGCAAAACTTTATGCTTGAACTTCCAAAATTAACGAAGTTATGGTTGTTTAAAGACGTGGTGGTCAACGTCATTGTTATAGGGATACAAAACTTTCGATATCTTAAAATCTACTTGAGCAATTGACTTAAAATTTTGGATGCACATTCAGTACATGCACGATTATAGCCCGTACTAGAATCAACCCAAAAATTTTACTTTATAATTCTTTCAGTGTTATAACCAAACTCATACTAATAAAGAATTTTTCAGGTTTTTTTAAAAGCGACTATGTTTGAGAGTATGCATTGCCACCAGTTGTATTTTTCGCTCATTCTTGAAACATGTATAAATAAACCTTGTAAATTTGCTTGCAAAAGGTGGTACAGTTTACTCGCAAGAAGTTCTCCAAGAAAGTTTAAAAAAATGCACGCTTCACGCTAGAATACTTAAAATTTGTTGCTGTGACCTCGCGCGGTGATCTGTATTTCGTCGAGGAGGACAATGGCCGGTTTAGAGTTTTCTAATCGGAGAACAGGTCTCACCATTAGTGGGTGATCCATCAGTCGTCGAGTCTGCGTAGTCCAAGTGAAGCCGGGAAACCGAAAATACATCTGAAACAGGTGTGGTCGTCGTGGAAATAGAATAGGCAAGTTCGCGGATTGGCGTCAGACACAACGAACGGGTTTCGTCACGATGGGTTTCCACGAAAAAACAGCGTTGCGCAACCGACGGCTGTGCCTTTTCGAAATTTCGTGCACAATGCTGCAACTATGGTTGCACGCGCGGAGGAGACCACGGAGGATTAAACGACGACGACGCATTGACCGCGGGTGGGCGAACTCGTTACGACGTCTCATTAGTCAATGTTCGGTCTGTTCGCGAAGTAAAACGAAATTCTGTTGGGAGCTCAAGGTTACGGTGAAATAATGGATCGTACGTGGAAGGGAATACAAACGTCGGGAATAAGAAATTTTCAGCGACGATTCCGATGCACAGGGTGTCCCGTTTCGATCCCCCCGAAACAACAATTAAATTTTCTTTCTGGAGATTCAAGAACTCTCGTTTAAAAACGAGGTTTCAAATACGAGTTACGAGTGAATTTTTATATTTAAAATTGATATCGTTCAAAGATAGAGTAATCTTTTTCTAACTCGAAGAAGAAGCAAACAATGTAGATGCGTATTTATGTTTGGCGGTAAGCATCGTATGATAGAAATTTTCGTTTCGTTCTGATATTTTTCAAGTACCTTTGCATAGGTTACTAAGTCATTATATTTGATTGTAATACTTTCACTTAGCACAGCGTTTCCACAGGATACATTAACCGTTTAAAGAGGACGACGCGATGGAGTAGTCGGAGAAGTCTAATTCATTGCAGTATGAATTTGCTAATTTACATACCCCGGTCGTGGAGTACGTACGGTCAAATCTAGAAACGAATAATTTAGGTTTACGTATAGGAAGGATCTAATAATCCGTTCAAATTCGAACATACTCTATCCCGCATATTTAATGTACAACTTGTAATACGCATTTAATTTTATTCAGAAGTTTCAATTTAATGTTCACCAGAGATATCGATCCCTAGCTGAAACATCGTTAAATTTGTTTAGACAGGTTTAAAAATGTTTGAACGTAACTCGATCGAAATTATCAATGCTTCGTTCGAGAAAATTAAATTCATAATTTTCTCGATCGAATTTATGTGCAAAATAAAATTAAGAATTTAATTTTCTTCAGCGACAGGGACAATTTGTTTCTCAAAATAATTAGTATCTTAATTTCATAGCTAGCGGACGCTCGAATAAGGTCGAGGTTTTATTAGTAATAATTGCAAAAAACGATTGAACGAAAGCGAGTTGTTTAGTAATATTCAAGAGAATTAAGTTCTTAATTTTATCCCGCGAGGAGATTACTGAACATTCCGATCGGGTAAATTATATTTTAAGTTTTAAAAATTTAATTGCTTTTACTTTTGTTCGACATCGTTTCAGGGAAGATAAACGAAACGGCGTGTGTTAGTCTAAGTCGTATAATTAACCTTCGTGCCTGATAGGATATCTTTCAGCTTGATTACAGAGATACACTTAACTGCAGAGACCCGAGCGTTTGTTCGAGAATATTGTAGTAATTATAATTCAAATTATAAATTAAATTATGGCTATTTCACTGGGCACATAAGAACAAAACAAGGTACGTTTTAATGACGCGACGAGTAAAATCAATTTCGCTGGTATTAGTCTCGAGGCATTTCATCCTTAAATATTATTGGAACTGTAATTTTCAAAAATTACTTTCTTCATAAACAAAGAGTTTTACATTGGTACTTTTAAAAAGAGGATTTTAGTTTCTATAAAAAATTTTTTACAATTCAATCTATTCTGATCGAACGTCCATAAAATCGACAGCAGACTATTCTAGTTGGAAGTGAACGACAAGGTCGTTACAGATCAGTCTCTAGCGACAAAAGACTTGGCAAAATGAATTCTGAACTCGTTCTCGTTATTAAGCTATTATGTTCGAGGCGTACTGGTCGTTTCGTCCCGCATTGTACCCTGCCATATTGAAATTTATTTAAATCTGGCTATGCTCGGAAGACATTGGCAATACTTGGAGCAAAGCTGAACGCGGAGGCCGTCAGCAAGTAGCTTCTTAAATTGTTTCTGTCCCGTTTTTTGATTAATGACACTGTGGTATTCGTTTATTCGCGATACCACCTCTAATTGCGGCCTTTCGACGTGGAGGTCCAGTTTGCATAGGTAAAACGTTGTCTCAGGTACGGAATAATGAGATACGGACGACGAAACCCATTTACGATCCACGTGATCGATGCCATTGCCACGCACGTATATTTATCTCGTGCTGTCTCGAAAACATCGTTCCATCATTTTTAATTAAGAGAACTCGTCTCGGTGATCTCATTTGCTTATCGATACCACGATCGATATATAATTACGTAGGCAGAACTAGTTTCATATTCGACGTACTACATCCTGATTTCAGGCACTTTTTACCAGTGCCGCTTATGGCAGCGCCTCGCACATTTTTCTGACCTCGCGAAATGTCGCTTATATCGCACGGACATTTCACTTTTGCGTCGATCAACTCGCCGCTCCAACTTTCGAAAAATCGTGGTTTCTAGCTGGCAGATAGTCGTTGAATTATTCAAACCTACCGTCTATTTTAAATTGTTTCAAAATTGCGACGAACTTGGAAAAACACATTCTCTTATTGAAAGGTAGAAATTCAGATTATTTTTTGTTCTACTCTCCTTTTGGAGACTTTGGGATTCCAATCCGTGCACTATAATGTTAATTACAACTGTGTCTTTGCTTCACTATTTACGAAGCAGTTTTGTCTCGTTATTTTATTTTATTTTATTCGAAGAAAAACGCTAAGGACCGGTGCTCTCCAGAGTGGTACAACCCTTAACAAAGTCTCTTTTTAACTTATTCATAATTCGTAAGCAATAAGGTTTTTTAACTTCAATAGTGAATTACCATTATAGTGTACGAGCACGAGTAACTCTATATATTTTCCTTCTGTAACAATACAATTCTACGTTCGTTATTAATTATTAATAATGTCGTGGACTTCGACAACGAGGAGACATGGAAGAATTTCACTTTTTTAACAACGACTGTACCAATCCATAGCTGGTAAAATTATTACAAAACATGAGTTTGATCATGTACACGTTCAAATAAATCTATTAATATTGAAAGAGTGATAAAGTTCACGTGTATGACAAACGATTGACTGAAGCTTAGACTCTAGCAACCAACAAAGAAACTAAGTAAACACATAAATAGTTGATAGTTGATTTAAAGGTCCAAGTTATAACAGAATTATAGCTATCATGAATTTAATTATAGACTTATACTTCATACAGTGTACGAATACAAGTGTGAGTAACTGTATACAAAAGTGCAATTAACATGCTGTTAAGAGTAGTTACGCGAGCTATATTAATCCAGAAATGCACTGAAACAGGCCAGATCACAGAAGCTCCGGTTAAGTTTCCGAGAACGTTCTCCAACTCGGTTCTGATTTTCAAGAATATTTTTAAACTGGTAACCGGTTGCTAAGTTAAAAAAAAAATGTTTTCAGATAGCTCCGAACGCTCGTGAATCGATGCTCGAAAAAACATTTTCAAACAACGTTTCCACCTAATACTTGGCACGATTCGAGAAGCTTATTTACCCATCTTTATCAGTAAAAAACAATATTTTTCGTATTCTAATTTTATTTTCTATATTACGTTGAATCGTGATGTTCACTTTCCTCTGCGGTTATTGCATAATAGGAACGTTATACCTCGATAAACTTTCACATAAGAAAAAACAACCCTGGGAAAAATTTTAATGGGAAATTCTAGAGACTAAAGTAAGACGAAAATCAAGAATACCAATTAGTTGATTGAGGCTTCGTTAAAAAGTCATTAATGTTTAAAGTTTCGCCTGTGGAACGGCAATCTGCGAATCATTGAAATCCTTCAATACGTCCAAAAGTTATAATTTTTTAAACATATGCATGAAATTTCGGAGAAACATTTCTGGCCTCACATTATATTTTCAGTAAAGAATTTTTTTCTCGAAAGTGCGTAGGATTTCGGGGGTATGTCTATTGACCAAAAACGATCGTAATTGACCCCTGCAACAAAAAATAATTTTTCCAGAACGATTTGAAATTTTTTAATTTTGTCGAAAAATTTGTCCTCCTACTCGAATTTTTTTCTCGAAAGCGCGTAGGATTTTAGGGGTATGTCTATTCACCAAAAATGATTGAAATTGACCCCCGCAACTGACAATAATTTTTTTAGAACAATTCGAAATTTTTTTTTTTCGCCTTTAGGCACCTACCCCGTCGATTTTTCTTAAAAATTCGTTTTTCATTTTTAGTAATTTTGTTTGACGCCCTACAGAAAAGTTGTTTAATACTTTTTTGTAGGTAGCCATGAGCCCTACTTCAGAAAAAAGTTTCATTGAAATATATTCACTATTGCAGGAGTTATGGTAGTTTGAAAATAGGACCATTTTTATGGGGTTTTTCTCATTTTACGGGGTTAAGGAATAACCTTTCGAATATTTTTCGAATTTCTACATATTCTCCATCAAAATACACGTAGTTTGATTTTTTAAACATTAAATTCGTCCAATCCGTTCAGGAGTTATGACATTTTAAAGATTCGCACAAAATTTTGGAGTAACATTTCTGGCCTGAAATTATATTTTCGGTAAGGAATTTTTTTCTCGAAAATGGTTAGGATTTCGGGGGTATGTCTATTCACGAAAAATGATTGTAATTGGCCCCTGCAAACAAAAATAATTTTTCCAGAACGACTTGAAATTTTGTAATTAATTTTTTAATAACTTTTTAACGAAGCCTCAATCAAGAAATTGATATTCTTGATTTCCGTCTTATTTCAGCCTCTAAAGTCTCTCATTAAAATGTTTCCCAAGTGTGGCCGAACACCCTGTATGCCAATCTAAATAAACGGTTCGATAAGTTTATCCTAGACGGTTAATACAATTATTTCTGGACTAGGTTTTGTCGGAAACGCGAAACGAAAACAAATATTTTCCGATCGAGAGAACTTTTCGACCACGAAGGTTAGGCGTGAAGTAATTTAACGCCCGAATGATCGTGCTGCGATGGCGTTCGTTTATGTAACAAGTGGCAAACGGTATCCGTCCGAAAAACTGTAAGAATTTAGCGATAAACAAACGCATAACGGGCAGAGATGCGAGAGTCGCACGCGTAGGTGTCAGTATTTTCGTTCTAACCTAATTCAGTAGTTCTAGGGTTACATGGTGGCTTCCTAAATATAAAATCTAGCGCGCGGTTCGCTGTAAATCGCCGGATGGCTAACTCGCGCGTGTTTTTTGCGCGAATCGATACGCGTTTAGAAGATGAGTGCTTCACAACCTTTTGATACATCTTCCAACAAAATTTCAGGGCGTCTAAATCGCTAAAGCTACGAAGAAAATCGTTGATTTTCTTTTAATATGGATAATATGTATCCAGGATATTCGAGCAACGAGACGTTTGATCCTCCCAGGGATTTAACTTTGGATCGGATGCCAAGTTTAAGTAACTGTCTATTTTTGGAAAATATATCATACTTGGTTTTATTTTATACGTGGAATATTTAATTCTAATTAAATATTGAATAAATTTTTTATCGTAAACGAATTTAAAGTAGACATTTATATTTCATGGTCACTCGTGGAAAGATTGGTGAAATTTCATTTGAAATTAGTATTAGCCACGTTTAACGTCCAGGTTGTTGAGCTTGGTGAACTTTGCAAGTAAATTTCAATCTACTGGAACTTTAAGATGTTTCAAGGATCTTTGAGACTCCTTTAAACACGGGATTTCGAGAATTATCGAGAACCATAGAGACCTTAGGACTTTGCAATGTGTAATTGTCTTACATGAAGGAGCCTAAGTTATAGACGTGCAAGTTTAATAAGACGAAGTAACGCGATGGAGTAACTTGAGTCTGATGAAGGGAATGGAGATGAGATCGGACAATGAGACTATTACCTAGGCTCAGCTATTGGGTAACATTATATTACCTAGCTATTGAGTATCGTCTGACACTGTTTGGAGTCGAATGCATACTGCGTAATACAACGCGATACCCTTATAAAAATGTTTAATCGCAGGAAACTTTTACATAACAATATTCCACAATTCATAGTATGTATCTTCGAGCTGTCGCTGTCTATCTTGGCTCACTTCTTATCGAAGTAATTATGAAGCGTGACTGTTGGAAGCAAACATAATTTGCTTCATAAGCACTGCATATATCTGTTTTCCAGTAACAGAAACTAGCGTTACGTATAGTAGCGTTTGTAAAAAGTGATAATAAAACCGGTTAACGTAGTGCGACTTCTGCTAGCATCCTTAATGACTGCGTATCTCGTGGAATCGCCGATAAACGATGCAGAGAAGCAATTAAAGAAGAATTTACAAACGTTACTGCTTGGCGGTATATACGAATTTAATATATTCGAAATGCTTGGGGAAACATCTCCCGATCTCGAAGATGCTTACGATCTACGCAACTTTTCAAGCCATTTAACACGACGATGAGCCATTGCCGGAAATAGATATGCATTGTTGATTCCTCGTATAAACAAATATCCCGCTGAACATTGCAGAGAATGTTCACAATAAAAAAACGTTTCAAATTTGAGCTCTCAAACGGGTATGGAAGAAACAAACGAACACACGACCAAATATTAGAAGAGAATTATAGCACATCCTAATCAATTGACATCCAAAAGCATTCTTTACGCTTGGTAACCGAGTATAAAAATATACATCACTATTTTGCGTTGACCTCTCCCTGGGGATTAAGATATTAATGCTAGATTTTAGATTCTAAACTTAACGTTACGGAATTCATAAATATTATCTGTTAGCGATTCATGTTGGAGTTAATTAAAAAAAAAACTGTGTTTTAACACTAGAACTGTCGATACTTATGTTGTATTTATTTGTACCAAGGGTATTAAAACGATACATACTTGAAGAAATGTATAATGCAATGGAAATGAATGTTGTTTTACTTTCTCATAAAAAACTACAGTAAATTTTCAAAAATCTAGTTGAGCAACTTTTGTACAATTTTTATTAGAAACTACGAATGGGTCATTTTGACCACTTTGATAATTTATTTATTTATTTATTCACGGGATTAAATACCCATTAGTACAGAAAGGGATACAAGTGTACAAGATAGTTACATAACAAAGATAAACAGAGAAACAAAATTGAACGTTATGAAGTATGAGACTGACTGTGAATAATTACAAGGATATACCAAGTAAAGAACATTTAAATGGTAGAATTGAATGGTTAAAAACATCGATCAAACCATGTGCATAGAAACCATGAAATGTTCGATCGTGTTCTATGTGAAATAATTCAGAACGACATAGTATTCTGGAAGGAACATTAAATCTAAACATTTCAGTGATATTTGGATACGAGATCATACCATTAGATAACTAAAATCCTCCTTAAAAAACACAAAATCGTCGAAGATACACGTCTCTGAACACAAAGAAAATGATTCTTGCAATAAATTTCTAATTTAATTACGCAGTAAGCATAGTTTAAATAATTATTATTACGAAGGATGTTAGTTCATAGTAATATTATTACGAACAAAATGTCGTTCCATTTTTTATTCTAGATCAAAGGAAAAAAGACTGCACTCTGATGAACACCATCGACGTAAGGAATAACGTTTATTATTTCACCCAAAGTCGATAAAACCTAACGAAAAAAAAAAAATTTGTATCTTGAAATATTAAGGAATATATGTGGAATGTGGCAAAAAGTTTCATCAAACCATTATGCTATAAAAAAAGTTCTCAAATATCACTTTTCGTTTTACCATGTTACATGAGTCTCCCCCGTTAAGATTCGAGGACTATAAGAGCGTTAAGATGCTGTGTCACGTACCGCGTGGACGCCTACCAATTTCGTCAAGTGGACACGCGTGGAAAAAATTAGGTTTCACCCCGTTGGATCGCGAGGATCGAGCCACCGCGTTCCGTGTGACTCGTCATTAGGAGTTAAGCATCCGGCTAACGATTCGGACAGCCATACTTTCTCGAATTAGCGGGTATGGCGATCGGAGGTGGGTTTGCTTGGGTCTGGTGATCGCGAGTCTCGTCAGAATGGGGGGATACTATCGAGTGGGACACGAAGGTGGGTATCGAGCCACAGGGTGGGAGAGTTTCCACATCGAGAGACCTGCCAATCGCGATCGGCGGGTTTTACCTTTTAGCCACGATTCCCCATGCATCCGGAGACAGATTGCAACGGTGAAATAATAGCGGCTCTACCCCTCCTCGGCTATGACATTTACATTCGGACATACCAGCTGGGAAAAGTTTTACAACCGGCGTCTCTCGATCGTCCAATCAAAGTTCCACGGAGGGAACTTGTGCAAGTGACACTGTACCGGCGTACGCACCGTACCCCGCTTTTTGCCCGGCTTCTTTCAGGGAGATCGTTACTATCGTTGCTCCGTTATGCTAAAAGATTGCACGGTGACCCGTTTCTTTCGTCGCTGAAAACGCAACGAACCTAAGCATCCCTGACTAACAGGCCCCTTAACGAATAGCTTCGATCGAGATCGAGGGAAGCTCGTTGATATTTATAATTATGTTAGGCGAGAAAATATCGTCGACGAGAAGATATTTAATATAAATGTTGCGTGGAACGTGGTAGATAATATGTCAAGATATAGATTAAGACATTGCAATGCGAATCGTTGACGTACAATTGAAAAAGGATCACCCTTAAGGGGGGGGGGGAGACTCGAATAACAGATCAAAGAAATTGATCTTTTGTTTTTACGTCTCAAGAATGTTGTGTGAAAAGGTGAGAGTGGCGTGTTGCTTAATTATAATTATAAAATATATTTATTGTTAAGTTCTCTGCGTAAAATTCTTCTTCGATCGATACTAGGCATGAAGGAGCTACGAATTTCGTGCAATAAAAATATCATATCGTAAAACAAATCTATTCTTTTTCGTAGTCATTCCTTGAACGAACAAATGTAAACAAAATTAAGTAATATACGTTTGAAAAATTACTTGAAATCAAACTATACGTCAAGGGATTAAGAGGAATATTAAACAGTTCCCTACGTAAAACTCTTCTTCGAGCTACGAATTTCGTGCAATAAAAATATCAGATCACATCTGATACTTCGCAAATTAATCTTCCATCGATAACTTCTCATTCCATGTCCCTATTAGCGCGAGTATGTTGGTACACGACGTCGAATGATCGCGCACAATGAGAGGTTATCGGTAATTTCGATAAGTCAGACGTTCGTTGAGGTTTCGGATGAATGGAGTCCCGATAAACGAGCTGTCCTCGAACGACTACGCAACGTCGATGCTAAACGAACCCTGCGAGGAGCACGCGAGATGTACTTCGTCGCACGATGGGATCATTCGTCAGGACTGTCATCGAACGAAATTTCACCGTCCCGTTTCGTGGCCCGTGCCAAACATGGGCATAGTTTAGCGCGGTTTCATAGAAGAGACGCCCACGCGGACGATCGAGTCGCGCGTTGCGTCATTGCCGAATTAAAAGCGGTACGCCTTGAATAGTTTCAGGGTAGAGAAGGCAAGGAGATCGGTCTTAACGGTATTGGTAGTCGGAGCTCGAGTATTCCTTTCAGATTTCAACGGGCGTGTGGGCGATCCAATTGGCCTAACCGTAAGGTGGTCCATCGACAGCGCGCAGGAAGTGCTCGTTTTCTCTTCTTTATACTTCGGACAGATTGCGTCGATCGTCGAATCGGGCGATATCGCGGGGACCTTTTTTCGTTCGAAAGCGGGCATACACTCGCCGCGAAAAGTATGTTCGTCACGGTTGCAAAAACGCCCGTACATCGCACGAACAACAATACGAACGCGCGCCTTTTATCCACCGAGAGCCTTATTTATCGTTCGGTGCTCGGCGTGAATCAGTTTTCGATTTTATTTCGCGCGATCAAAGAAACATTTTTTTCGCGTTACGATTCCTTTTATTACAACTTACTCGTTTAATAGAGGTTTATGGGGCTGTACCGTGGATTTAAAATCCGTAAAACGCGCGCGCGGCGTAAATATCCACCGAATAACAGATCTTTTATTCGGCGTTTATTCGACGAAAATTCTCTTTTCAGTATTACACGGCGGGAACAAACGGATTCAAACTAACTCAGAACCGAATCAGATTTGTTACAGTTCGTAAATATTATTATTCTTTTTGGTTAAAAAGCAACCAGAAGTTTATATCGTGTATGAATCAGTATTAGGTCTTCTTTATACTCCAAAAAGTGTCATACGAATATTACGTATTATGTGAAAATAAAACAAGTAACAGATTTTTATTTACCCTTCATTATTTGAATTTCCTCTCTTTTCAGTTTTATCTAGGATAGGAACAAAAGCATTCAAACTAACTCAAATCGAATCAGATTTGTTACAGTTCCTAAATATCATTATTTTTTTTTTTTTAATTAAAAGGCGGCCAGAAGTTTATATCGTGTATGAATCAGTATTAGGTCTTTTTTATACTCCAAAAAGTGTCATACGAATATTACGTATTATGTGAAAATAAAAACCACCAATAGATTTTTATTTAGCCTTCATTATTTGAATTGCCTCTCTTTTCAGTTTTATCTAGGATAGGAACAAACGAATTCAAACCAACTCGAACCAAATAAAATTTATTACAATGCAGAAATATTATTTTTTTTTTTTTTGGTTAAGAACTTTTTATACCCTCTATTGATCAGTGTTCGCCAGGTGTTTTTTAAGTTCTAAAAAAAATCCTTCGAGGCTCTGCAAGATACTTTTCGCGACGAGTGTACGCGGTGCGTTACGAATATTACGTATTATGCAAAGATAAAAAATAAAAGGAGATAAATATGCCGAATGGCAGATAAATACGACGAGGCAGAAAAATCGCGTGACAAGGTGAAAGCTGTATATGCTCTTTTGATGGAAATCGACGTCTGTTTCCTTTGCGTCGAAACGAAGATATATTCCCCCTGGTATCGCCGACAATTTACCGTGTAAACGTTGCTACGCGTCGTGTATCGCGGACCGCTAGATACGTGTTATTATATTTTTACGTTCTGCAACGATGCCCGTTCCGGCGAAGAGAAAATACGATGTGTATCTGCGTTATGGGAAATTATAATTCCCGAGTCCGCGCTGCTGCTGCCTACGTCGTAGAAAATTGACGGTCTCTATCCGCGGATTTTTCTCTGAAGTTAGCGTCTATTCAATAAAACCGATCGCAAACATCAACTGTATGATTAACTTTGTCCGTGCGGCGATCAAACTTCGGTTTCCATTGTCGTGAAATTCTTGGAAACGTGAGATTTGCTACGTTCCTTATTCAGACAGAATTATAGGATTCGTTTTGGGTCACGAGTGCGATACGTAAACATTTTATCCAAGTCGATTACCCTCCTCAGGGTGGTTTCTTTCTCTGGAATTAACAGAAAAATTCATATTGTTATTTAATGCAAAAGTTAGCTTGGCAATTGAGTCAGAGAGGATTTAATTTTTCCTATTTTATAACGCGTCATTTCAGTTTTCTGTAAAAGTATCACCCATCGGAAAGAATCTTGACGAGAAATACATTTATTTAAAACCCTATTGAAAAGAATTTATTAGTGTACAAGAGAAAATACAATATTTTTACAGTCGAGGTGCTTATAGATGCTTATAGATGAACAAAAAGTGCATATAGAAATATTTTAATGGGAGATTCTAGAGGCCAAAATAAGACGAAAATCAGGAATATCAATTTGTTGATCGAGGCTTCGTTAAAAAGTTATTAACGCTTAAAGTTCCGTCTGTAGAACGGCTACGCGTGATAGTGGTTCTCACTCAGCGTGAGAAACTCTACTTAGTGACGTATCGACAGTTTTACAGTCTTGTGAATGAGAATCACTATCACGCGCACGCAGCTGTTCTACAGGCGGAACTTTAAACGTTAATAACTTTTTAACGAAGCCTCGATCAACAAATTGATATTCCTGATTTTCGTCTTATTTTGGCCTCTAGAATCTCCCATTAGAATTTTTCCCAGGGAACACTTCGTATAATACATAATAAAGAAATACACAGAACAATATAGAATTTATATCAAGACTCTATATTTAATTTAATCATCAGATTTTTGAACGAGGAAATTTTAATAGAAAAAAATTCAACCCTTCTGCATTCATTAGTAACGAAGATAAATAAGAAAAGAATACAAAATACGTTGCATAAGAGATATTTTGACGTTTCTATTAATTCCTTCCACCGATATTACATGAATAAAACTTGGTTTTCGCACAATTTTTAATGCATCCCTCGAGCACAAACGAATCGGTATCGACCAAGTATGTCGTCGACGGATCGAATCATCCGAAGGTGTACGAGAATGGATTCCGAATCAAAGCTGACATTTAATTCGCGCCTGTACGGATACCGTCACTCTGGCTACCGTCGATAGAGAAACGTCACGCTATCTCGTACGACAATGTGTCGCGAGTTTATGCGACTGTGTCCAATATCGCGGAGGCGTACATTATATCCCGCATAGGTTAAGCCACCCCGCCTACTTGCGCGACGTGTCCCAATACCTGGCAGCGATATGTCAACAGCTACTTTCCACTTCGCGTCCTGGCACCAGGTTTTATCTTCGGAGCTACGTTATGCTCGCTAGTCAGCTATGACGACAGCCAGGGAGCATACGAAAGACGGTTGACAAGCTGCCGTTTTAACGTATGTACGTCCGTGCTCGAGCAAAAAGAAAAAAGATAAGTCGTTGTTACTTTTCACGTGCTCGTTCGACGGTGAGAAGTCGTTAGGTACTTTACGCACGTTCGGGCCTCGATCGCGGTTAAACCCTTCGTACAGGATTTCGTTACCGAGATTAAACGGTTCTTAATCTTCTTATTTTCTCCGTGCATTCGAACAAGTAACTCTTTAAAACAACGATCGATTTTTATGTAGAACCAACGGATTATCGTATGAGACTGAACGATAAACGCGTAATTTGCAATAGATAATTTCGAAGGATAAAAATAAAGGAATCAAAATTAATCACCTTCGTTCCGCAACGCCTAGAACGCCCACAACAGATTCTAAGATAGACGCTTTACGGATTTTATTATTCTACGTTTCATTCTATTTACTGGCAGGCAGAATAATCATTTATCTAAGAGACAACAATTTTCTGTCGTTTTTATGGAATAATCTTTAGGAACTACCGAAACTTATGGCTTATGTTGTCCCATTTCATAGTTTCTAAATAACGTAGACCACGAGAAAGAGTCGGTGTTTTAAAAACCGCACAAACCAATATTTATTTATACCTCATTTACAAGCAATAATAGAATGCATTTTATACTTGAAACAATTTGTACTTGTCCTCGGTGTTGGCGGCAGAAGGATATGTAGAACGATGTCGTTTACAATTTATTTTTGGTTCAATAGCTACAAGCGATGTAGATTGCATCGATGATACATTCCTTTCCTCGTTGTTTTGGACCACTTTCAATGAAAATTCATATCTTGGTAACACGGTTCTACTATACGTGTTGCGGTTTTACCGAATCAAACAATCGACATTTACATAATATTGTTCTATTCCAACCCGGGATTTATCTTCAACCATAACATACATAGAGATATAACATGAGATCTAACATGTGATGAAACAATGTCTTTGATCGACGATGAATAGTTTTTATTAATTAATTTACACCACCTTTAATAGAACTACAATATGAAATTACCAATTTAAGTAGAAACAGCGAGTAACGAACAGACGTTTATCCTTCGCTCTTTGCAGTCACAGTTTTACTTTTTAATCAATTTAATTTACTATAATGAACAACGATTGTCAATAAAATTATGTTATATTAGAATGAATTTGACGTATAATAACCATTCAAATTCCATTATCGATAGAACGAAGCATCATAAGAAAAAATTTTATTCTACATTTTCAACCTATTTTACCACGAAGAATCCCTTGCACTACAAACGATAGAGCAGCCAGTGAAATATTGCAAAATTCTAATAGGTTGTCGACGACTCCAGTCGTGAAATACACGACGCCTCGTTTGTGCTCGCTTTCGCGGCAAAAAGTATTTATTAATCTGTTGGAAATTGAATTTCAAACGCTAGCAAAGCAGCTGGCGGTGTAATATTATTCCATATCGGTGTATATAGTGCGCCCAGACGCCTCGAAGAACGGATACGCTTTTCCCTCTAAACGTTAAACGATCCCACGCGACGTCTCGTTCGCGTACACGCGATAGATAACAGCGCGCGTAATAAATCGCGTGCATTAACGGATGAACGTTGCGGTTGGACGGACGTGCCGCCGAAGAACGGAGATTGCACGTCGTCCGGTGCACCGTTGTGGGAAACACGACTTCTCCACCAGCGTTGGAGCCTTCAAGGCTCATTAACCCGCGAGACAGCACGTTAGGCCGGGATTACGTCGTTCCTTGGTGAACGCGTACGCACCACTGGTCGCTAAGATCAAGGAATGTTAGCTTTCGTTGCGTACATTAATCCACGCGCGAGCGAGGAAAGTGCATCCGCGGTTGAAATTTCTCCAAACGATCGCGTCTCACTTTTAAAACTAAGAACACTAAGAAATCTGCGTTCTCTTCGTTTGGTCTTCACTCTGTGATTTTAGATATTTAATAAAAAAAAATTCGTAACTTAGTACAAGAGACAAATAACGTTTTAAGAGACTGTGCACGTCTGCTCGCGTGGAATAAAAAGGAACGTTTTTCAAGATTTTATGACGATCCTCGGTCCCGTCGATGTTCAGAATAGTCCGATACGCATAGAATCTTGGAACGTTGGCCGTTTCTTCATCGCCTTCGAGACCGATACACGCGTTCTTGTATCCCATTATTTTCGAAACGATAATTTAACGAGCGAGTTCGTTTGTCAGCGGCAACTGTTAAGTAACGATTCGTGTATGCGCTACGAGGTGAACGCCGCCGCGCTGAATTCTTAGCCGCAGCTGTTAATCATCGAGGAATTCGTTGCAAAAATTCGAACGCGTTATGCCTGCTGCGCCCGTGTTTCGAGCTTTTTTTCCCTTCTTTACGGTACTGACTAATTGTTTGGACGTTGGATTTCTGCGGAGCCGCTGGAAAAGTCGCTGAATTTATCGTTCTTCGATCCTACTTTATCTTTTAGTAGATTCTATCGTACGCCATTTTTCTTCCCGCAGTTTCAGTAACTAAATTCTAAATATAGTTACTTCCACTCGTAATCGTACACTATAATCATTGTAGGGCTTTCAATCTCTTTTATCATTAACGAACTAGCCTTTCGTTTCCTACTTATTCATCATTTTCTTTGGTTAGTTTTTGCTCACTTGGTGTATCATGGCCATCTCCATTTGCTTAGCTCATTTTAGCAATTGTTGGTACCTTATTTATACTTTACTATTTTATATACGACGTACCAAACTTTTAGTCCCTATGATTCGAAACGATAACATATACTGGTTACTCTCCACTCGTATTTGTACAGTGGCGATATAAACTGAAAAAAACTTTTTTATGGAATTCCTTCTATTCATTTTTATCAAATGTGTTTATTACAACTGTGTCTTACTTTTCTTTGTTAATTAAGTAGTTTTATTTCGTTTCTTATTTTATTGTGTACTCTCCAGGTGCTCTCCAGGGTGGGACAACCCTTAACAAAGTTTTTTTTATTTGTAGCGAATGACCATTATAGTGTACGAATACGATTGGCAGTAACTGTATATATTTTCCTATCTTAACTATACAATTCTAAATTCATTACTAATTAATAATGTCGTGGACTTCGACCAACGAGAAGACATGCAAGAATTTCAGTTCTTTAACGACTCCACTAATCTATAGCTGTCAAAATTATTACAAAATACGTACTCTAAGTAAACTGCGGATGTTTATGCATATATGGGAAATTTTAATTCTCAGAAAACTACAAAATCTCTCAATGTGCAAAAATATAAGAAATACTTAAAGTATTTAATTATTATATGTAGCAATTGAGACAATCTTCTACAAGGCTCCAATTTCATTAATTCTATTAATAAAAATCTGAATTTGTTTAAAAATCCGCATTCTAATTATAAAAGTGATTCACGCGTATGGCAAACGATTGACTGAAGCTTAGAGCTTGCTAGAGAGCAACCAACGAAGAAACTAAATAAACACACGAATAGCTGATAATTTTTGAAGGTTCAAAGCTATACAACAATTCAGTCTTTTCTACAATGAAGATACTTTACGTAACCTTTTAATGAACTATTGCTGTTCTAATCAGAAGGTAGAAACGTACTACGAGTGATTAATGCGTTTCGAGCTCGCTCGAAGTTAAAGCTTTTTCACGCGAACGTCGTAATAGAGCCACCCAGTATACAGCGACAGTGAACATGTTAAACGGTTAATTGCGTTCTGTCCTGTCTGGTTTAACCACGTTTCATTGTGCTCGCGTACGTTTCTCGCGACATTGGCTCCGGAGCGCGAACGTGCAAGGTATTAACCGTCGCATACGTAGGCATAGTAATTCCCAGCGGTACCAGTAATGGTCAGAAATAACGGTCGAAACATGGCGCAAAAGTAACGCGATTGACCGTGTACCATCCTCGGAATTCGCTTCTATAAATTAGAAATAATTATCGCGATTAAGGAGTCGCGATCCCTGAAATTCCACGATCACCAGGGAAACGTCGACGCGTTAAATTGCTTATTCAGATTCCTTTTTGTTTCGTAAGATCCTCGAGCCAAGATCGAACAAGTTTAGTATAAAAATATACAATGGGTTACAAGTTACTTAACGCGTATGTTTGCACGCGTTAACGGAACACGAAGTTGAGCATTGACCGAAAGAAATAATAAAATTGAATCACACTCTCGGCCACTTGTTTTTTCAACTATGTTTACGCAAGTCGTTCTCGATATGAAACGATCGAATAATTTTACCTTGGAATATTAAACAATTTCTAGTTTTACGGCTGCAATTGGCAACCGGATATATTTCTGTTCTTCGAGTTAAACATTATTCGCGATAAAATTAACTAACAGTAATGTAACGTTCGTGTGTCGTAAGGGATCTAGTACTTTCGTTAAAATAACGAAGATACGAGGAAACATTGCTATGCATTTATTTTACCGGTAATAGTGGTGTAAGGTTTCCAGATATGCTCGACTTTTTGGTAACTATTTCCGATTCTCGCTTATTTCGTAAACACTTCTATAGTCAAACCTGAGCGGTTTCAGACAGTTGGCAGGTCTATTTTGTTGGCAACACTTAAGACGGTTGCTTTCTTGCCCTCGTTTATGAGGTTCTTACACAGTCATCGTGACAACGTAATCTCCCGATGAAACCAACAAAGCGTTAGGAATAATCAAGACTTTCTAGCCAGTCGAGCACGAAATTGCAGCGTTTCGATCTTCTTCGTATAAATATTTATAAATGGTTTTACGATCGAACGATTTTTAGCCATTTTTTGGTCCATATCGTTACATATAATTCTATTGGTAAAATTTGCACTTAATGAAGTCCCATTCTTGAATTCCTAAAACTTTTATATAATTTCCAGTGGAACGTTATGCTTTTAAATCTTCTTTTGCTTTTCACTCCAATTTTTTCACACTTTCTAGAAAGTGCGTAGGATTTCGGGGGTAGGTCTATTCTTAAAAAATGATTGTAATTGACCCCCGCAATCGAAAATAATTTTTTCAGAACTATTTGAAATTTTTTAATTTTGTCGAAAAATTTCACACCTTCTCGAATTTTTTTCTCGAAAGCACGTAAGATTTCGGGGGTATGTCTATTCACCAAAAATGATTGTAATTGACCCCCGCAACTAGAAATAATTTTTTCAGAACGATTTGAAATTTTTTATTTTCATCGAAAAATTTAGACACCTACCCCCTGTCGAATTTTCTTAAAAATTAGTTTTTCATTTGTAATAAATTTGTTTGACGCCCTATAGAAAAGTTGTCTAATACTTTTTTGTAGATACCTATGAGCTCTACTTCAGAAAAAAGTTTCATTGAAATATATTCACTATTGCAGGAGTTATAGCAGTTTGAAAATAGGACCATTTTTATGGGGGTTTTCTCATTTTACGGTGTTAAGGAATAACCTGTCGAAAATTTTTCGAATTTCTACATATTCTCCATCAAAATACGCGTAGTTTGCTTTTTTAAACATTAAAATCGTCCAATCCGTTCAGGAGTTATGACATTTTAAAGATTCGCATGAAATTTCGGGGTAACATTTCTGGCCAGAAATTATATTTTTGGTGAGGAATTTTTTTCTCGAAAATGCGTAGGATTTCGGAGGTATGTATAATGACCAAAAATGATCGTAATTGACCTCTGTAACTAAATATAATTTTTTTATTATGATTTGAAATTTTTTAATTTCGTCTAAAAAAGTACCTATTTGAATTTTGTTTTCAAAAGTGGATAGTATTTCAAGGGTATGTGTATTAACCAAAAATGATTGTAATTGAGCCCCGCAACCAAAAATAGTTGTTTTCAGAATGATTTGAAATTTTTTAATTTAATTTTTTACTAACTTTTTAATGAAGCCTCAGCCAAGAAATTGATATTCTTGATTTTCGTCTTATTTTGGCTTCTAATATCTCCCATTAAAATTTTTCCCAGGGGCGGCCGAACATCCTGTATACTAATAAATTTGATAAATGAGTGTAGAGAGGGTATATCTCCTGCTTCAAATCGATTCTATTAGTGCCTTCTTTGGACTCTTTTCAATCCCACCGTGGATCCTAGACGTCGAGATGGTCGATCGATCATCGAACGTTGGATCGAGAAGCCTTCTGTCGCGCACCTTGCCATCCAGGAGTGCGCGCGAGGACTCGTCGCGGAACGCGCTAAAAGGAAGAGCAGAAAATAAAAAGAAGAAGAGTATCGGCGAAAGAGAAGTGGCTTGCACGCGGCTCGTATCCACGTTGGTGGTTCGCGGGGTTAAATATACCCTCGTGTTTGCATCATACGCATTGGCAAATCGAACAAGACCGATGCTGCGGGAAGAAAGGGAAAGCGAGGGAAACGGGAGAAAAGAAGAAACAAAGACGATTAAGTTACCAAATTTCCTCGGTTCTCCGTCGACCTTTGCCCCTTCGAAAACGACGAGAACGAAAACCAAACGGAAAAAGAAAAGAAACGCGATAAAAACGCGAGACAAATACGGACAAGCAGAGAGGAGGAACTGTTAAGCGCCAAAGAAAATAAACGAAACCGATGGAACACAAGGAAGGATCAGAGTGCAACGGGGAGGGGAAAAAGGAAGAAAAGCATCGATAAAGGAAGAAACATTATCCAGCAACAGCGCGGCGCAGAGGAGGCAGCAAAAGAAAAACGATCGGCACGAAGCCACGCGCGATGAAAGAAAGATCGAAGCAGAAGGAGTCCGAAACGGAAAGAGACGTGCAAAGGAGAGAGCGCAAAAGACAGACGGAGAGAAAGAGAAGAAGGTTCGGATGTCTGCTATTACAGAGCACCTCCGTGGTCACGGCGCACGGCCCGATATGGAGCAATCTCAGATTTCCATCCGCCCAAATCAAGAATATACGCCCTCGCCTCCGCTCGCTCTTCTTCCTCTAAGGGGGACCTCTGGGCTCGTCTTGTTCGCCACCGCCGCCGTCGCTGTCGTCGTCTCGGTCGTCTCTCGGCGGAGGTGGAGGCTCGGGGTTGGTGCTTGGCTGTTCGTGCTGGTAACAGTGCCAAAACTGCTTCAAAACGGACTGCTCCGTTCTCTCGTCCCTCTCTTTCGCTCCCTCTAACGTCGTCGTCTCCTTTTCTCCTCCCCTCTCACGGTCCTCCTGGTCCCGTGTTCCCGCTCGATGCTCCTATCTTCATCTTCCTCCTTGTATCGGGCCTCTCCTCGTCCGCGGATAACCCATCCCAGACACGTGCCCTCTATCCGCTTCTTACCTTCCTCCGCCATCGACCACGGACGATTTTCCCTGCTTTTCCAGGCCCTGGTCCGGGTCGCGTGCTAAGTGACACTAACCGCCCCGGCTCCGACAACAAGTGTCCATCGAGTTCATCGTACCGTCGAGAGTTCGCGCGTTTCGTCGCGATCCGCCACGGATTACGCGTGTGGAGAAAACCGAGACGCTCGGTGGTGGCAGCCAGGATTTAACAAGAGCACGGATCCTCCAGCAGCGCGCGTTCATGTTGCCGGAAAGCAAGTTTCCCGTAACAGGTAACGCGAGAACGACAAACAGTGGGCCAGTTATTTATTCGACGACCCTGTGGGTGTGTGTTTTGGGGTGTACTCGCGTAACCAGGCCAGTGGATCACGGTCCTCCTCGTCTACGAAACTTCGTCTTTAGGAAAGAAGGTCGTCTCGTCAGGATGTTACGAGGGATTCCGTTTCATAGGAACGGGATTGATTACAGAGAGGTGACCCATCAGCCTAGGTGTTTCTTTATCGCGATCGCCTTGACATATTCCTGAGCATTGCAGCTGACTTACCGTTTTTAACCTACTTGCGCCCTTGCCAATCGAGACCGAACACATGCTCGCCCGCGTCCCGCGTGCTGTTCGCCGCGAATCGTCCACTTGTTGCCCGTAATTGTGTACACGCTTGGTGGCCGGTGGACGCGGCTACGAATTTCTTCGATACCGTGAACGTAAACATTCTAAAGTGTTTCAAGGGGAGACGAAGGGGGGTGGGGATCGTGTGTCGAAACGTCAGAGGCTGGCACCCCGGGTCCATTGTTCCCCGTGTTCGCGTGGATCGCGATGCGCAAATGGATCCCGAGGATAGGGAATAGAGAGACTGGCGAAACGCGGTGAGCGCGAACGAGGCAACGAAAGTGTCTCGACGGGCGTAGTCGTAAAGATACACCGCGCCGCGGGGCCGTCATCCATAATCCCAAATATGGAGTGAGAAATTTGAGAGAACCGAAAATAGTGGCGCTACGCCAACCGCTAAAAATAGCCAAAAAATAAATTGTAGTTACGCGGCCGCCTGCATCATTCTATAACTGGTCTTCAATGAATCGGGCCACCTCCCGCACACGCCGTTATTAATACCATCACAGACACTCCTCGGTAAGCTATATTGCTCCCGTTTTTGGCCTGCGCTTATCGCGAAAGCCAACACGAATTTTCGGGCCTCCCTGCCCGCTGGCGGCCGGACGCTCGGCGTCGAGGCGCAGATATTAGACCAGCCTGGATTTTCCGCCGGCCATCGGACTCGAGCGGGATTTTATTTTCAACGTTATTACCACGTTCGTCGATATGTTCGTTAATTATGTTAACGAATTAGCAAAAGCTGTGGGGAAGTAAAATTTGCCTATGGAGTACCGTCACAAACTGGATCTATGAAAAATTATATTCTTCTTAGACGATGTGTATTTCAAATAATATGATGAATTTTAAAAGACGATAATGTCGTAGGCCTCTGATGCTGATAATTTTTTTTAGTGGGTAACTTTGGAAGCCGGTCATCCAAGTCAAGCAAATTTTGTGCTCAACATATTTCACTTCTTTGTGAACTCCATTCGTTAATTAAATTAACGAATTAGAAAAAGCTACAAAGAAACAAAATTTGCCATTGGAGTACCGTGACACACTGGATTTATAAAAAATTATATTCTTCTTAGGGGATGTATATTTTTTCCAAGACTCAAATTTTAAAATAGCCTGAAAAATTTTAAGAGACGATAATGTCGTAGGCCTCTGCTGCTGGTCAATATTTTAGTGGGCGACTTTAGCGGCCAAAATAAGACGAAAATAAAGAATGACGAAATTGTGGCGGAGGCTTTGCCCCACAGAGTTATTAATGCTGATGATTCGCGAGGAAAGTATCGATTCCTTCTTTACTAGAGAAGATAGAGGATTAGTTTATTTAACTTTTTTTTTATGCGCAATTTTTAAGTCAGAAGACTCTGCAAAGTTATATACAGCATTTTTACTCGAAATCTAAATATATATCCATTATGTGAACATATTTATAAACGTACGCCCATTCGGAAAATATATATCCTTCTTATCAGTCGAAACCTGTGTTTCTAGAACAAAATCTTCCCGACGTATTTACATATTCACAATTACCTTTTTCATTGACCAGAAAATAAAGAAAGCATGTTTTGGCTCGCTATAATATTTACCATCGGATAAACACTCCCTATATAATCTCCATATTGCAGAACTGCATCATACCCTGAACCATGAAACTAAGTAAAAGCAAGGATTAACGCTAGAACTGCCTACAAGCACGATGTATTTATTTGTACCAAAAAAATTGAAAATAGATACTCGATGGAATGTATAATAATTCAATAGAAATAAATGTATATTCATTCTCTCGTAGAAAACAAAAATTTTCAAAAATCCAGTCAAGTAAATTTGTTGCAATTTTTATTAGAAATTACAAATTTTGATCGTTTCATTTCTCCACCGTTAGATGCTCGAAATGAACGCTTTGTGGGCATGGAATTATTAAGGGTCTATGTAAAGGAGTAGCATAAGGCGTGAAATCCGATCGACTAAGGCCAAGTATGGGCCAGGAATTGCGGGTGTTGGGTGGGCCGTACGCGTGTTGGTTTCTATTTTCAGCCGGGGAATATTTTTATCCGACTGTGCTGTAAAGCCAGTATGTACAATACGCTTCTTCGTCTCCGCGTCGCCTTCTTCATTTTTTTTTTCTACTTCGTATTTCCGCTGGTCTACGAGTTGCGTCTGTCTTTGATACCGCGTCATCGGCGTCGTTCGTCGAACCGTATTTTCGGTTAAATAATCGTTCCACCCGGGTTCCTTCGCCTCTCACGCGACTTCTAGTTATCAATTTATCGTTATTACGCTTTCTTAAATGTGTCCCCCTGTTAACTACAGAGGATGCTGCAAGACCGACGCAACTCGCGCGAACGATATTTGAACACGCTTTTCGTTAAATTAAAAATATCAGCTCAAAATATCTACTCAAACTGAACTCCTTTTCCCCCTTTTGCTCAGACAGCAAAAACTGCCTGGGAATCGATAGAAATAACAATACGTAGACGCTCGTAAAGATTACTTTTATACTTAAAATCTAATTTGACTATTCAAAAATATACCACAAGATGAAAATTAATTTGTAGATAAACTCTCACTTAGAATTAATTATTCTTTCTCGCTGTGGGACGTGTTCGAGATGACGGAATATATTTAAGTACAGTTTATTATTTATCATTTGCTTGCATCGCAGGGTGGATGATGTTTTGGTGAACTGTTTCGTTCGCGTGGGAACGTTCAAAAAACCGTTATTCTAATCTACCCCTCCGAATGCAGGGAGTTGGTTTTTACCAGATGCAGCTGGCACCTAACGGACGGGCTTAAAAGATCTCCCTGTATGGGCATTTGTAGAACATCCCCCCTCCCCCTCCTCGTTTTTGAACATATATAAGTTCATTGCTTTCGACCCTGTGGGGCTCAGAATCGTATAGTAAATTTAACTTGTAACGCGTTCGTTAGAATCGGGTACAAGTTCCCTTTCTAATCATTAGTCAACCTTATAGAACCGGCGAATTTTTCCTAATGACTGTGCATCAACGTCGAGCAACTCATGGTAATTAAATCAATTTTTCATCGCGACACTAAACATTTGCACCTCAATGCCTTACGATACACGGTACAATTTGTCGAGATAGAATAGTTTTAATTTTGAAACCATCGTTACCATTAATCGCTCGAGTTGTATCAAATTTAAGATATTAAAGTTACGAGACTGAACCCTACCCGAAAAAAATTAGATTTTTACACGATTTTTCCAAGATTAATGTAACCTAAACTACAAGGTTCATATCTACATTGATATCATATCTGTAATTATGTATTCCACTTAGTCTTTCACACTTCTCACCATATATTTAATATTTCTTTCCTATCGCAAGACGAAGATACATTTTCATAACTTGTACAATGATTTTGAGCCACGGTAATACAACTTCAAACTATAATGGATCTGCCATTAACGTCTGCCATGTCAGTTGTCTAGAGACGTATCAAGTTGCCAAATTGTAATGTCAAGACTAGAGATGTTCGACGATCCAATGGTGTATTTATCATTTAAAAGCATTCCCGATTCCCGGTAGAGTTATTTAAAATTATCGTCGGAATTCTTTTATCATAAGTAACTTTGAAACGCCGCAACAACGTAACAAATGTTTCGATAGGCGAAGCTATATTTCAGAAACAAATATCAGGATAATGGAGGTTCTATCGCAATTTTTCCCCATTTGTTCGTACAGTTTGACGGGTGTATATCGCGCGTTTACGACCTTTCTCGCGTGTAACCGCCCCGCGTTTATTATTACGCTTAAAGAAGACGCGACCGGCACGGGACTATTTATACGTCAAGCATCGACGTTTCGATGTGCTTAAAAGAGCATTATGAGAAATTATACGTGACAGGTGCGTAGAGGCGACGCACCGAGGCATTCCAAAGGCGATCGCGTAACGTAATGGCAGTCGCGTTACCTTTTATACGATTTCGAAGCCTTGGACGATGTCTGGTGTTGCCCACACGGGCCCCGGCGATGGTGTAACGGCCCGCCATACTCGTTTCCACGATTTGCATGTGGGCATTTGTTTCAGTTTCTTCCATTTCTCACGCCCGTTTGTCCCCGCGAGGCGTGCTGCACGGAGAGACACGCATAGAAAACGCTCGTCTCCCGTTCCCCGTTAATCCGGCAATGTTTCATTAGCGAGAAGGTTATGAATATTCCGCAACATACAGGTTTCCACCGCGAGCAAAAGTCACTGCGGCGGATGTACCCACGCGCAACCTTTCCTGTTGGACCTATATGCATACGCTTATCGACGATTCCTCGAAACGGAAAGTCGAAATTCTGTGGGAACACTCTCTCCATTCGAATACACTGGAGGGAAATTAACGAAATCGTGCGTTATACTTTTCTGTGCACAGTCTACGTTTCATTGGAAAATTTATCAGTCACTTGGGTCTTTTTTATCCTTTATCTCAGACAAACGAATCTTTCTATATTTTAACACGCGACAAAGTTGGAAAGACGTCGCGTTAAATTACATAGAAAATTATTTTCATCTATTAGATAAGAATCCCGATTGTTATATTTATAATATAACCTTAAGATTTTAATTTCTTAATCAAAAAATCTATTAAATAAATAGAGAATTTTCTGAAGCAGCACACCTAACCCACCACTGGAGGAAAATTAACGAAATCGTTCGTTATACTTTCCAGTGCACAGTCTACGTTTCATTGGAAAATTTATCAGTCACTTGGGTCTTTTTTATCCTTTATCTCAGACAAACGAATCTTTCTATATTTTAACACGCGACAAAGTTGGAAAGACGTAGCGTAAAATTACATAGAAAATTATTTTCGTCTATTAGATAGGAATCCCGACTGTTATATTTATAATATAACCTTAAGATTTTAATTTCTTAATCAAAAAATCTATTAAATAGAGAATTTTCTGAAGCAGCACACCTAACCCACCACTGGAGGAAAATTAACGAAATCGTTCGTTATACTTTCCAGTGCATAGTCTACGTTTCATTGGAAAATTTATCAGTCACTTGAGTTTTTTTTTATCCTTTATCTCAGACGAACAAATCTTTCTATATTTTAACACGCGACAAAGTTGGAAAGACGTAGCGTAAAATTACATAGAAAATTATTTTCGTCTATTAGATGGAAATCCAGACTGTTATATTTATAATAAAACCTTTAGATAAATTTAATTTCTTAAACAAAAAAAGAATAATCAAATAAATAGAAAATTTTCTGAAGCAGTCACCGTAACAAAACGCAGCCTGTATAATTTTTACTTGTATCCTTGTAGTAAATACAATAAAGATCTTCTTTTTAATAGAGCTCCTATAAACTTGAAGTTACTTTCCTAATTGTACCGAAAATTAAATACGATTTTCTATTCCGAAAGTGTTCGAATCGTACGTTTAAATCATTGAAACGTTCGAATACTCAAAACACAGAAACATTGTGTTCCCTCGACAGTTCTCGGTTTAAAATTGCAGTCTTATTTTCGTGCGACGCGATGGCAGTAAAAAGCTCCCCCGTAACACGTTTTTATCTTTGTAAAAACATTTTCTCCGTCGTTTGCATCCAAAGTCGCCGTACGGGAAACGAAAAGTATCGAAGTTTAATCTCTTCTTTAGAACCGATCCGGCGGGTTATTGGCTCGACCTCTCCGTGATAACCGTATGGGGTATTTTTTTATGTTTCAGGGGGCACTATGCAGACCGAGGAAGTCGTACCTCGCGCACAATCTACTGGTATAGACGGTGTCCCCACAGACAGCACCTCTTTGCAGCATCATCTGCATCACTCGTCGCATATAAAGTGTCCGTTGCCACCTCTGCTCCACATGGCGGTCAAGCAGGAGCCTCAGGAGGAGGAGGAACGGAGTCGTGACACGAATGCGTTGAGGTGAGCCTACGATTATGCTAAACGACGCTTACCATCTGTTAATTGCTTATCCATGTAACGCTTTCCCTTGTTAACTATACGCTGGTTCGATGAAATTTTTTCTTTAATTAAAATATCACCGTGGAAAATATAATTTCCAGTCGACGTTTCCACCAGGTGATCTTAAGAAGGGGGTTAAACAATATTTAGACGCGCAATACAACAGTTTATTTTCGTTGTAATAGCAACGTTTAACTATTTTACTATTTACTTCACGCGAGGCAAAACCGTTTATTTCATAGTGGACAAAGCTTTTGTCCCAAACCTATATACTTCCTTTCTTAACTATGCGTTAGTTAGATGAAATTTTTTTTTTAATTAAAATATCACCGTGGAAAATATAATTTCCGCCAGTTGATTGTAAAAGGGGGTTCAAACAATTTTTAGACGCGCAATACAAAAGTTTATTTTCGTTGTAATAGTTTATTTCATAGTGGACAAAGCTTTTGTTCCAACCTGTATATTTCTGAAGTCTCGATCCGCTTTTTCCGATCACTCTGTATAATTGTGTTTTGCCTAACTGTTCTTCGGCTTACGAGAACAGTATTAATATTCCACCGTGTAAATGTCCATTTCGAGAGATTAATGAGTCAATGTCGTGTTACGTGTAAATCATGGGAAAGATATAGATTATTATTATCGGTCACGATGCATCTTAACGAGTTCCTGAAGTTTGTAATAGTGCGTAACGAAGCATTAGGTGTGTCACGTGCATACACAAGTTTACATATAGTTTATACACTTCATCACTTGTATGAAGTTTGACTTCGTTATAAAATTAAAAAACATTCGATAACGGTTTTCCGGGGTAGTACAAAAACTACCGTTTACAGTTATTATTTTTAATTTCTATTATTAAGATCCCTTTTTTAGATCACTTCTGCACACCTTTTTTATTATTTTACAATTTATGACCATGGATGTTTGTATAATATAGGAAGCGTTTTTCATTGCTTTCACCGCGTTTTATTTGTTGTTTACGCGTTTCGAATTATGATCGAGAAACGCGGATATAAGGGACCTTGGTTGGTTCGTCACGATAATCGATGGGAAATTTCATAGTCCGCAAGTAGATGCAGACATTTCTCCGACGTCCATCGATGGTAAACACCATGGACACGAGACTGGCCACCATCAGATCCAGGAGCTGGAGGAGAGCCCAGGGCAAACTGTTTCGGATCTCACTAACAGAGGAAGACCAAGGTAATTTACTATTGCAATCTAAATACTTTAGTAATATTAGTTTCGATCATAAATTAAACCCAAACCATCGACCATCTCGTTTGAAATTTTTCTCCATCAAGATTTCTATCCGGATGCTAAGTTTAATTTAAATTTTCTGCAAAAAGAAGACTGTTTAGACGATTAATCGTGTCTAAGACAAGATCTGCTGGACAGGTCTTACCGAACAATCCATTAACATAGTCAAGAACGAACGTACAGAAATCTTTTCTTGCGTAACGAACAAATTACTTATCATTATAAATCGAATAACATTTATTAGTTTACAGTATTTTCATGTATATTATTTGAACGATTCGGCATCGAGGATAGAAATAATAAAGCTGAAAATGCGTTGCGCAAAGAAGGAAAAATTGCACGCGCAAATAAATTAATCAATTTAATTACATGGGTACGCCGAGAGGAACAGACCGAATGAGTTCGACGAGCTCGAGGGAAAAAAGTTCGCGTTATTGCATAAATTATTAGCAACGGTACACAAACTTGTTATTCGATCGACTTTTGAAAGGTCAGTTCTGACATTGCAAATTCGAAATGGTACACAGCGAAAGGATCTGCATCGTTTGTTGCAATTAACTGCTCTGGGGTACAGAAGGAGCACGAATTCCACGATTAATCACTTTGAAAAGAATAACGTCGACGATAAATTCACGAAGTAATAATTGTGATTATTTCTATTTACTGACGTACCCCGTTCATTTATTTCTTTCAAGCAAAAAATGGTATTTTCTCTTCCAAATAAATTTTTCCCCTCTAATTTTATTTTCTGTATAAATCAAGTCAATTGTTGTGAGATTTATCTCTCGATCCACTGCAATTAATTATTTTCTTCCAGAAGTTAAAAATTATTCTTGACCGATTCCACGAGCTTCGAAATAAATTTTTAAACGAAACAAAATAAAAAATAAAAAAGACCCGCCAACGAATAGTCTATATTACTATTTTCTCTATCGTGTGGAATTTTCTCGATTTAATTCTTAATTAAATCATTGGAAGACTAACGACGGTTAAATTTGTCCGACACCTTTCACCGACAAGCGACATTTATTTTTCCACGTATCTGGACGTTTCCTTTGGTTCTCGTCGTCCGTGTAGCTGACACGTTTCCTCCTCTAACGACCCTTTCGACGTAAAACTCGCGGCGCTCGAGAAAGCACTTTAGACGGCCTGCAAGAAGGATAAGGCGCCGGGGGAAAACTGGTTCGTTCCGTGTACGCGAGTCTTCTGTGGTTGTAGTGACAAAAAATGATTTCTTAGGTACGTCGTTGAAATGCCGCGAGTCGATTACCGTTATTGAATTTCATTAAAAGCCGCGTTAGAGCTGACGATAGAAGAGGACCGACGTGTTCCTTGCATACGCTCGAAGGTGCTACGTTACGCGGCATAAACTGCCACTGAGGTGTGGTCTGGAATGCAGCCACGTAGAAAACAACATTAACGAAAGACCAGTATATCGTCAATATATAATTATTATTATTAGTAACGATGGACCAATTCCTATCCCAACACTCTACACATTTACGATCCTAGCTGTTTCTGTACTATGTATAATACTTCACTTTAAATAAGAACCATTCGAGTACTCGTAGAAATATTATTTGAATATTCATGAATTTTTATTAACATCGTTCGAATATATTAAAATGTTATTACCGAGAGGTTCTGTGTTAAACAAAATGTCCAGTATAATCGTAGAGCAAGAAATTTTGTGAATATAGGTACGAAGTTTTACCTCGAAACTTTGAAACAAAAAGCTTCCCTCTTCCATTTGATAAGCATCGAAGAGAATAAAATAGATTTAACAAACTCAACCGAAATTTGAAAACGGAAATGCTACAATAAGGGTGTCGTTATTGTTAAAACCCCCTTAAGAAAAATTACTGACTCTTGCATTAGCATTTAAGTTTTTTCAACCACTGTTTCTCCTTGCATTGTTACCGCCTCTGCAAACGAGACGTAACTGCAAAGTTATTGCTTATAGGCATAATAAAACAGAAAATCATTGATGCGTTCCTAGAAACCCATTAAAATTGAAAATAATAATTTCGAAACGCTCGAGAATAATTCAGATGATAGTCTAGGAGATCCTCAACGTGTCAATAATCACATTGATTCTCAATTGAAATATTCAATGGATCGTGTTTAGCAATGAGTCTTTCTAAAACTGTTTTAATGTCTTTCTGTGATGAAATATAAACTTCGAGAAGGCTGTTTAACACTCAAATCGTTAAGTAGAAAAATTCGTAAAATGTGGAGATCTTTGCCATTATATACAGAAAAGTTTATAGAAAGCATGCCTAAAGTTGTCAAGAGATAATCACTAATGGGGGAGATTAGACCCATTATTAAACAAAAACTTTTTTCGCATCAAACAGACTTGCACACAAAACACGTTAAAAACCATGGATCTCGAACCGTAATACAACCGAATCCTCGAACGTCTGTTGCAGTCGTGGCCGCAGGAAGTCGCGCTGGAAGCTCAAGTTCCACCATCAAGCGCTGCCCCCGGAGTACCTGGACCACTACGAGGCGTCGCTGGCCCAGGAGGCCTTGAACTCGTCGCCGACGCACGTGGCGGAGCCGACAGTTCCTAGCCCAGCGCCTACCAGCTCGACTTCGACGCCCAGCCCCATCGCGGACGTGCACGGCTGGTTGCAACGGATCGCGGCGATGCAGCAGGAACTCTGCCCCCAGATCTCGTCTCCCCAGTGCCCGTCGTTGAACTCGACTCAGCCGTCGGGTTCCAGGAGGTCGGTGATCACATCGACCTCCTCCCATGCCTTCAATCCGAACCACCATAACCACGCTCAACAGCAATCCCAAGCGACCAGCAGGCCACCAATGAAATATTCGGATCTGCCCTACATGGGCGAGATCACGCTGGACAACAGCAAGCCGAGGAGAGGCAGGAAGCCCAAGAAGGCGGATATCTGTCACCTGATCTACAAGAACTACGGCACCATACTGCCTGGAACGCCTGGACACGAGGAGAGGAGACTGTCGCCCAGGGACAAGCTCGACTGTCGCGAGAGAGTCTCTCCTCAGATCCCGTTCCAACGGACGGACGTGCAGAACAGGATCAGCAGTCTGCTGGAGAAGAGGCTGACGCAGGAGTCCCGTCGAACGTTTGGTTTGATGGAGCACTCCAAGGAGCAGGACGAGCCTCTGAATCTCTGCATCAGGGACCTGAATCAGCTGAAGATCAGACTCCTGAGGAAACACGGGAACGTGTACGAGTCCGGGCACGTGAAGAGCGAGACGTCCAGCGACGGCGAGGAGGTCGAGTGCATAGGCACCACGTTCCCCGCGGAGCCTGGCTACCGTCCGATGGACGCCATCGGTCGCGGGGGTGGCAACGTCAACCACAACAACAACATAATCGACCCCATGCTGGGCGGCAACCCCGGGTTTGTCTACTGGCCCAACGCTGGGGTGTTCATCCATCCGATGGCGCTCCAGTCACAGCTCCTCTACTACCAAAAAATGGCCCAGAACGACAAGTGCTACCCCAGGGCCGTGGACCAGCCGAAGGAGCAGAAGATCGTACCCAAGTCGCTTTACTCTATGATGGAGACCAAGAGTCCGCCAGTGATCCCGCCACCTGCCCAACCCACCTCGCAGACCGCCCCTGTGCCACCCCCCGTGTCACCCAGACCGAAGAGGAACGCTCCGGTCGGCCAGAGTCAGACTCAGCCGACCAAGAGGAAACGTTCCGCCATCTTCATTCCCCCGATGCCCACGGAGAACAACAATAACCCCGCGACGGAGGTCAGCATATGCAAGTTCAAGTTCACCGGGGGCGCGAAGCCCAGCCTTCAGGAGAAGAAGAGCTTGTCCGTGGACTCGGGGGGCAACTTCAGGTACTACAGCGGCACCGGGGACAAGAGTATGCGCGGTTACGAGTTCTTCCCCCGGGAGGCCTTGCAACAGTCCGCTGGGCAGTCCGGCTCCTCCACGGGAGCGTTCCTCAGCGCGGCTGGCGAGAGGATTCAGCCCGCTCCCTGCCAGAAGATCGCCAACCAGGACGAGGGTCGTCGCAAGAGGAAGACCCGGAAGTCCCTGCAAAGGGAGAAGCTCGAACAGACGTTCAAGGAGAAGGGATTCCTCATACAGACCCAGCAGCTCGAGTCCGCCGAGGGCGCCACCTACTGCAAGTTCAGGCAGCTGAGGAAGTTCACCAGGTATCTGTTCAGAAGCTGGAAGGACTATCTTCCGGGCAATGTGCGCGAGTTGACCGGTGCCACGGACAGCGAAATCGTCGACGGGGACGCGGAGAGTGACACGAACGTGCTACCCTCGCCGGGTCCTCATCCAAACATAGTGGACGTGTCCACGGGGTTCGTCGACGATCATCGCGCGTTGCCTCTCACGTGAAACCGCGAGACTTATCACCCGAAGTGATACTGGTTTTGCCTTTACGTAATTTTTGATAGCATCGAGCGTCGAGGAGGATGCGACGCGATACGACGATTCGTGCGTTTAGGCGAACGCAAGAGGTTTTTAGAGATTTTCAAGATGGTCGATCTCAAATACGACGGTCGCGTTTCAGGGAGCGGAGAGAACAGGAAGGTCTCTGTTTTAGACTGTGTCTTGAATCGCCATAGCGGTTACAGTAATGATTGTTAAAATGAACATACATGATTCGTAAAATGAACACACGTGATTCGTAAGTCGAACGTTTCTATCTCTCACAACCGAGAGAATCAACTTCAAGAGTGTAAATCCCGTGTTCATCTTAAGAATCATTACCGTAATACTGTTTTGCGACCTAATGGTTCGTAGAGCAGGGGCCTTACTTTTTATTTGCAGACGCTGCAGTTGCTTTGGCCGATTCGGGAATCGAGAGCATTCGAACGAATGAAAATATATTTTTGAACAAAGTACCAATTAATGGAGAGTTTTAAATTTGATGAAATTTATAGTTTGGAATAGTAACATTTCATAAAAGAGTGAGTTAATCAAATTTTGCAACGATCAAACACGATCGTCTCGAAAGTATCTATTTTTTCGAATAATGCACACGTTTATAGAACGAAGAGGACAGATGCTGCTAAGAACGTTGAAATTTATTTTTGCAAACGTTACTTGCATTTATCGCATCCAATGGTGTCTAACTGCCTTATTACCGTATCGTTAGGAGTTCTCGCGCAATTTATACACGGGAATAAAGTGAAAGTACCAGTAATTAGAAGAATTTATGTCAACGGGGATATTCGTCGTCTCAGAAATCTCGTTCGATACCGGAGTATTTATACGTCTTCTTTCTTACGAACGCGATTGAAAGTCGGCTATGTTAAACTTGCAAGACAATTCCGTAACTTTCACCGTCTGCTCGCGATTAATAGACCGTTAATGTCATAATAGTTGAATACCAGTGCTTCATAACGCGCGTAAAATGCGCCTACGTGAATCGAGCCTACACACGCCGCGCTCCCTTCGAAAGTAGTTATTTAATAATTTGTCGTCCGCGCGATGGGGTTAAAATATACCTTGAGCCGTTCGAGTATATAAAATTCTGTCGAACACACGTTGCACGCTCGCTTGTCGACCCGCGAACAACGATAGTCGAAATCGATGGAAGAACTTGGGAAAGATTAATGGCGGCGTTACAACTGCCGTTTGAATTAATTTCATTAAGAAGCAAATATAGTACAAGGATTTCGTCGTCATCTTGCTTTATTAGCTACGCGGGCGTATCAACTATCGTCTATGATCCAACGAAGAAGGCGGGAATAATAATGCACCTTGAACGAATCTGTCGACAATATGATCCAGTTGTTGTGCCACGCGATAGCCTCAATTACTACGAGCTCCAACGAATTGAACATGATCGTACAATTGCCTGTCGAGCATGGTCAACCGTAGCAATCTCGTTGGAAATTGCAATGAACGGTACCACGAGATCTACTGTTCGCTTCGAGGGATCGAAAATGCCGGTCGGTGAAATGGGATTGCTTGGTAATAGTACGTGATTTACAGTTTGGAATTCGTCAACGTGAACAGTACTGTGCAGAATTCTTTGGCGATCGATAGGAACGTAGTAATTCTACGCAAACTTCTAAGTAATTTTTTGTTATTGATTTTATATTATCAGCGAAGATTTCTAGTACTGTGCAATGATAACTGAGAAACGCGAAAGTATCCACTGTTTGTCATTTTTTTTATAAACGTGTAGCTTGCTAGCAATCTATAAACACGAGTCGTGATAATCATAGACAAACCTATAAACTTCACTGCCATTGAATGATAACTCATATAAGGAAGTTGTATAATTATTAACGTATACGAACACTGCTCGTTGATCGACGAAAGAACGTATTACTACGTGCCATTTGTAGTCCACTTCGAATGATCGAGAACGTAGCAGTTCGTTGTACGTTACTCGTCAACGAACGTAGATGACTATATAAATTGCTTGTTGACATTACGTAGTAGTACATTCTAGTAGATCGATAACACGAGTAAAACCGGTACGTGACGCCCAGTGATCTTTTTTTTAATCGAAGAAATAAATAAAATTATACAAAGTCGATCTATGTTTAATCCCGTTACAGGTTTACGCTATCTTTACGACGAAGAATCCTTGCAAATAATACAGAACATTGAAACGATAATTTGCAAATATCGATGCACTAGACTAATCTTTAAACGCGTCAATAAATATCGTTACACTTTTACAAAATTCGATACTCTATCTATAACGATTAAGTATTTATTTTCACATTAGAACGCTATCTTTACGACGAAGAATCCTTGCAAATAATATGGAACACTGAAATGATAATTTGCAAATATCGAAGCACCAGACTAATCTTTAAACGCGTCAATAAATATCGTTACATTTTCACGAAATTTGATACTCTATCCATAACGATTGAGTATTTATTTTCACACTAGAAAAATTGAAATTGATTTAAGTTAAATATATAGAATTGTTATGAGAGAGGTACCTTTGGTTCCGACGTCTCCAAGATGGCGTAACCCCGAGAGGGTCGTAAATCGGCAAGCGAGCGTGCCGTTGTCGCGTAACGGTGTCTCGATCGATCGTTTGACGAGAAACAAAACGCTCGTTTAATTCTTGTTACAAGAGCTGTAATTAGTAACCATATAATGGGCGCAGGGGCGAAAGAGAGGGAGAGAAAACAAGCATGAGATCGCGGCGACGCTATCGCCGCTGCGCGTTTTAATAATAATGTAAATTCGATCGTAGTTCCGTGCCAAAGATGGGAGACTGGAATGTACATAGCGCTGAAAGAACGTGTTAACCAAAGAGTGGTTTCGTGCTCACCGATTAGAAGCGGATGCGACGATAATCTGCGTTAAGGGACGCGAGGCGATAAATTCAGGTTTCTATCGGCTCGGCCAACCCCGGGGGACTTTCCTCGGATCCGATTTTGCAATGCATTTCGCGAGGTTCGCGCCTCGCACGAGCGAAACGGTGATAGCGAGCGTGAGAGAGATCAAGACTCGGAACACAAGAGAATAGAAAAATGTAGAAAGAGGAAAAACGAGCGATGTTATCATATTATACACACATGCATACATATATATATTTTTTTTATCGTAAGTTACACGCGAATTATTTAATAACGCCTAACGAAATCTAGTCTTATTTATACTCTTTGTTAAATCAAAAGCCGTGTTTTTCTTTTTTTTATTATTATTATTGTTCGAGAGCCTCCAGTCTTGCGTCGACCAGTCTTCGATTTCTATATCTTGTATGCTTCGACGTTGATTTCTCCAATGTTACGAATAATTAAAGACGGAATCAGTCCCGATATAAATTTTGATAAACGTTGAATCTTCGTACGTTTGCTTGAAATTGTTTAAAGAATACACCAAGAATAACATCCAGTCGAAACGTGCAAAATGTATGAGTCTGTTTGCCCAAGGCTGGAGGCCCTCGAATCTATTATTATTATTATTATATAGCGATTTATTTATGCACGCGTACGTCGTGCAGAATTGCGACGAAAGGTTGAATGTATCGAGAAGGAATCGTGCCTTTTGCGCGCGTATCGAAGACGTGGACGGAGCGACGATGTCCAAGACACTGTTGGGCGACGTTGGCGAACGTTTGGAAGCGCGAATGAAACGATCGTACCTGAGGTTTGGCGAATCGTGTCCTTCGAAAGGGACACGCTAACGTATATTCGCGGATTTCTCGTTTCCAACGCGTCTGTCGCATCTCCATTGTCGTCGACCAAGCTCCGTTGTACGAAAATAGAGGCGCTCGAACGATGATCGCGTCGAAATAACGAGAGAAGGTGCAACAGGAACCGTCCTATATCCGTATCGTTATTATCCTGTGCAACGACACGTAGAATTTTTTACGTATTGCCGATTGTAAATTGATCAATTCTTATAGTCTGTAATAATAAAGCGTAATTGTTACTGATATTTCCATTGTTCTATTGGTTCACGCTGAAAATTGAGAATTATTATTATAATTCCCTCGCGTTGAGAGATTCTCTGCAAACTAGGGGGAATAGAAATTAATTTTTATAGCAGAGAACCAGACCTTTCGCTTTGTTTGACGACGAAGTAGGTGGTCGGAAACTTTTGGCCTGTAATGCATATGCATGATGCGGAAGATTCTTCGAAACTTCATTAAACGTCCTCCGAATGTTCCATTGATACATTGATGGGTCGGAGGATCCGTGTGCATCACGATGCAGCTTGCTCGAACACAGGTAAACGCGTGCACACACTGTCAAACCACACAGAAAAGGAACGAGGATGCGTGTGCACGCACTCCACACGACCGATCGGTCTCTGGCTCGGTGCGTACAGCCAACCATTCATGCATACGCCCATTCATACGTCTCTCTGGCTCACCTTGAAGACTTTTTATCGCCGGTCGATGTGGACGAGGCTATGAAGCGGTGCAAAACCATCTCCGTACAGCGCTCCTCTAGAGAAGAATATTTTCACAGCGAGCCTCCGTCGAATCGAGCTTATCGAGAACTTGAATTCCGGGGACCAAAATGGCGGGCCGAACCTCGTCCATCAGAAATTCTCGAGCATCTTTAGCATGCCATTTTACAGTGGGGTGGTCCGTGTGTCCCTGAAAATTTTTGGTACACTATAATAATTGTTCTCCCGAAGGGAGTTGTTGAAATAATATTCGATCGGGTGATTGGAAAAGGATAAATTCTGTAAAATTTTGTTTCAAACGTGGACTCGCCAAAAAGATTAAAAATATATTTTACTACTTTCCTTCTTGAGAGTTTTGTATGATTGGTCCTCGAAATGGTCGTGAATTTGACGTCGTGCGCGATTTTTCCAAGCAAGCACGTGTCGTCGTCGGCGTCGCCGTTCAGAGCGGAGCGCACAATGACTGCAGGTTTCCTAATACGGTCTCTCGCCGTGGAACCCGATGAAAAAAAGAGGAATTTTGGTCACCACCGGGGGCCTGGGAAGGAACGTCCCGCGATAGACGTTGCTGGCACCAAAGTTTCATAATCAACCATCGACAGCTTCGACGCGAAACGCTTATTTACCATCTCGAAGCCCTTCGATTCGTCCATCTTCGTTTTCTATCAAAGCGTCGAAATTGCTGAAGTTGCGCTAGCTTCCGCTCTGAAAATAAATAAAATGAAACTAAGACGATACGTTCCACTTTTGAGGAAAAATCAAGCTAGGAAGTATTTTTCATCCGTTTCTTAACGTTCCGTGAATCAAGATTTGGATATTGGAGAACATTCAAAAGAACGAAACCACAGAGTTTAAAACGATAATATTTTCCAGTATCGAAAACTTACATTTCTAAAGTTATAAACGGGTCATTTTTAAACGTTTTAACCCATTTATCGTAATTTTCTATAAGAGAATGAATTATTGCAAGTATGCAAAATCGAATTTTCAATGTAATTCATAGTGGTGGAAACGTAATGGATTACTAAATTTTTGTTTTCGTACGTAAGATTTAAAATAAAATGAGTTTCGTTTACAGAATAAACAGTATTTCCGTCATTTAAATTATTAATTACAATAAACAAACAGAATTGTTTTTGAATATTTATTTTTATATCACTATCTAAGAATAGAAAATGCTGTTATAATTTATTTACAAAAGATCAAGTTCCTTACATTTTAAGGGGTTGGTATATTTATGATACGCACTGGGAGTGCTATACTTGAAAAATAAATGCAAACCACGGGTATTATTCGTCGCTGGAGGCGCGAACGAAGAATTCGAGTTTCCCCCGGCGCGTTATCCGAGATGTCCTGGCGGGACACGGAACGCGCGTGACAAATTGAAGTTTTTCGCGAACGAACCTGTCCGTAGAACGTGAACCTGTCCTACCTTCGGCAGAACCAGCCGCCCCAGCAGTTCGCTCTATCGGATCTCTGCTTGTTGGCTTCGCGCTCGACACGATTCCGTGGTTGCTATCTTCCTCGCGTCTCGCCTCTAGCGTGGGGCGCACCTTAAATCGCCGATTTACTGAACGCGCGAAATCCTTATCTTTTTGCAGTATAAGGCGCTGCTTCCTAACCCTTTTCACGTCGCTTGGCAAACGCTAACACTTGCACGACAGAGTTTATTAAATAGCAGAGATTAGGCCCGATATTGCACTGAGCTCTTCCTGCGATCATAGCACAAGTATACTTCGAGCCAGCGAACATTAACGAGGGATTCACTGTACTAACCGGAAAGTGGACGATTCTTTGTGTAGAAACACCTTTGACGAAGGACTACTTGTACACAATTTGATATAAATCAAGACATGTTATTGATTAGTTGCAATTATAATAGTTAGGTGGTCCACATAGTTTTTCTACAATTATTTATGTTTAACACACAGTTACTCCCCATTTGTATTCCTACACTCTAATGGTGATTCGTTAAAATGATAAGAAACTTTCTTATAAATTCTTTCTATTTACCAGATGTTGCTTATTATATCCGTGTTACTTACTATTCCATTTACAAAGTAGTTTTATCTTAGTATTGTATAAAATTTATTCAAATACAAACCCTTAGGTATCTCAATGTATGAACAAGTGGACACCAGATTCAAAAACAAGCTTCTTTTCATTTATAACAAATTACCATTATAACGTATGAATACTAATAAGAGTAACTGTATACATTTAGTAGTTCTTAGATTCATTTAGTAGATCTTAGTACTGTATTTAATTTATTAAAATACAAACCCCTAAGTACCGCAATGTATAAACAAATGGGCTTACACCAGCTTCAAAAATAAGCTTTTTTACATTTATAGCGAATCATAATTATAGCGTATGAATACTAGTGACAGTGACTGTATACATTTGATCAATTGAACGTTACAAACGTGAACGTGTATATTATTTTTCAAGGAACAAATTTCCTTGTAGCAGCGTTCCATAATGATTGAACGGTCCTGGGGAGGCGTGGGCGAAGCCACGGTTTTAAAGAACTCCCCGTACGCATTAATTAAATCGATCCTGGGTTCGCGTTCGTTACGAATGCACGAACGACTCCGTACAAGGTGACCGGTCTTAATTTGGCATTGGCGAAATAGTAACGCCGGTGCCGCTTAACACGTTCATTGTTCTGTCCCCGGGGTTTCAAGGAACGTAGCTGCCCCGATAATTAATTAACTGTACCCTTCATCGAACGCTTCCATTTACGCGTTCCCGCGACCCGTACGAATCCATCGAGGGAAAACATGGAATTATCTGCCCGGTTAATCGCGAAATGCGTTCTTCCTTTTAAGCATTACGTTCGAGCCCTGGCTGGCTTATTAAAGCGCGCTCGAGCTTCAGCCACCGCGACTGCAGATCTTCGATTTATCGGCTCGTTTCCCATTGATGATGCAAACTTTTCTATTACACGTTTATACGGAGCACAAACGAGCCTGACGAGGCCACTCGAGACCAACCGATTTCCCGAGTCTCGTGTGAAATTTCACGCTGGAACGTTGCTCCGATTTCCTTTCAATGTTACAACGATGAGTCTTAAAATTGTGTATATTAATATACAAGCTCACTCGAATTTAAAATTAACGATAATAATAGGTAAAGAATTTATAAATAGCATGCACAAATTTAATTAGAAGTCCATCGTCGAGGTAATATAAAATACGACCTAATATTTAGTATTTATCTCGCAAATATATTATTGGCACCTTCTTGTCAAAATTGAAGTTTGACTCATGGATAAAATGACGACTAATTAGTTTACAAATACAATAATGCAAAAATTCAGTTCGAAGGCTATCGTCGAGGTAATATAAAATACCAGATGACCTAATATTTGGTATCCCTCTCACCAAAGCATAGTAAAATACTTGGACTATACCTACATATCAAGTGATAAAAACGAGGAATTGGACCCTTTTTATCGGAGTTTTCTCACTGTACAGGGTTAAGGAATAACTTTTCGAACTTTCTTAGAATTTCTAGATATTCTTCGCCAAAATACGCGTTTTCCGAATTTCGAAACATTAAAATCCTCCAGTCCATTCGGGAGTTATGATTATTTTATGTACACGCATCCGGGAAACATTTCTGGCCACAGATTGTAATTTCGGTAATGAATTTTTTTCTTAAAAGTACGTAGGATTTCGAAGGTATGTGTATTCACCAAAAATGGTTGTATTTGACCCCAGAACCCAGAAATAATATTTTTAGAACAATTCGAAATTTTTTTTTTTCGCCAAGAAATTTAGGCACTACCCCCTGTCGATTTTATTTAAAAATTCGTTTTTGATTTTTAGTAATTTTATTTGACAACCTACAGAAAAGTTGTTTAATACTTTTTAGTAGGTACCTATGAGCTCTACTTCAGAAAAAAGTTTCATTGAAATATATTCACAATTGTAGGAGTTATTGCTGTTTGAAAATTGGACCATTTTTATGGGGTTTTTCTCATTTTGCGGTGTCAAGGACCAACTTTTCGAATATTTTTGCAATCCTTACATATTCTCCATCAAAATACGCGTAGTTTGTTTTTTTAAACATTAAAATCGTCCAATCCGTTCAGAAGTTATGACGTTTTAAAGATTCACGTGAAAATTCGGGCAGACATTTCTGGCCAGAAATTATATTTTCGGTGAGGAATTTTTTTCTCGAAAATGCATAGGAATTCAGGGGTATGTCTAATGACCAAAAATGATTGTAATTGACCCCTGCAACTGAAAATAATTTTTTTTAGAACGACTTGAAACTTTTCAATTTTGCCGAATTTTAGGGGAATCGTCATTCATGGTCAGACAATGTATTTTCAGTAAAGAATTTTTTCCTCGTAAGTGGGTAGGATTTCGGGGGTATGTGTATTCACCAAAAATGATTATAATTAGCCCTAGAATCTAGAAATAATTTTTTCAGAACGATTTGACATTTTTTTTTTTATCGAAATATTTAGACACCTACACCCTGTCGATTTTACTTCAAAATTCGTTTTTGATTTTTAATACATTTGGTTGACGCTCTACGGAAATGTTGTCTAATACTTTTTCGTAGGTATCCATGAGTTCAACTTTACAAATAAATTTCATTAAAATATATTCACTTTTGGTACATGCTTCCTTTGATTACATTCCATCCATACATTTTGCAAAAATTTTTACTGGTTTGCACCTTACTTTCTCCATTTGTAAAATTATGCAAAAATTATAAAACAAATCTAATACTCAAACTTTTTTGTTACTATTTATGATTAAATGTTAGCTATCGATTAACCATGTGCTTTTAAGATTTGATCTGAAGTTGCAGAATGTTTGATGGTAAGTGTAATACTTACCAAAATCTGCACATACTTTTTGGCCAACCCAATAGCTTACAAATATAATACTGTAAAAATTCAATTAACAGTCCAATGTCTAAGAGTTAATATAAAATACGAAGCGACCTAATATTTCAAAAGTTCGATTCACAGATAAAATGGCGACCAATTTAGAAGCTGATCTCGTCGAAACGGAGGGAACAACGTTCGGAAGACGATCGTTCGATGGCCTCTGGCAGTGACACTCGTCAGTGCCGATAATTCTCGGTCGATTAAGATGCACCATGTCGCCGCGTGCTCGCGCAATTCACGTAATTCCTGCAATTAACCCCTTAAAGCCGCATTCCCGGTGGTTCGTCGGCATCCGCGGGGCGTTCGTTCATCGCGGTTTCGTCGGGGAACGGGTTCATGAATGAACTCGACCGGCGTTCGACAAAAAACTCGCTTCCACCTTTTTTCTTCGGGGTCTCGTCCGTTCTCTTCTTCTTCTCTGTTCGACGACAGCACGTAGAAACTGGTATATCGTCACAATGCCGACGGAATACGCTATCGAGTTCCCTCTATCTGGCCGCTATTTCAGCCTCGACTCGTCGCCGGACAAGAAACAGACGCCACCGGAAATCATCATTCTACCCTGGTAGGTTTAATCGAAGGAAAACCGGAATACGGCGCGAGCTGACTGACAACAAGAGCAACCTGTCCCCGCGCCAGGATTCCACGGTCATAATTTTTCTCATCCGACGCGGTGTCGTTCCTTCTTTCACGACCATGCTCTTTCTGTCGATTAATTAGACGACTCTGGTAACCGTTGCGTTACCACGGAATCCTGTCAGCCCGATCAAACAATCGCTCTTTCACCACGGAATCGATTATAATTAATCTCGCGATACCAATTTTCCATTATAAAACAAACCCCATTTACCCACAGCGTGAACCACTTCGTTTTTTCTGATAACGGTGATCCGTTGAAAATGTACTTTGTCAAGTATTACATGGTTTAAGGAGAGCTTTGGTACTAGTATAATCAATTTTTGCTAATTCTTCCTTTTTCAATGTTTTCGAAGTAACCTATTTCTTTTTTGCACTTAACGTTCAGTGGATATTAGGACGAATTCTATGCAAATAAAGAACAACTCTTAGTTGCAAGAACTTTACAATTAGCAACAAAATTTAATATCTCTCTAAACCACATTATGCTAGAAAAAAAACATTTTTAACGGGCCACTAGTAACAGAAAATTGTTCTCTATATTATTCTTCGCACTTTACGCTATACAGAAATTGTCGTCATCAAACTCAGACTACTGGAAATCGTCAAAACGAAGACACATTGTAATTTAAAGTTCTCTGTAAAGAATAACATAGTAATTTTTTTTATATGAGAGAAGCAAAATTACAATTTACAATTCGAAACGTTCCGATTTGTTGGAAAATGCAAATCACCACTACTCGCGTGCTACTTTCTTAACATTGTTTTCTTTCGATCGGTTTGGCCCGATTCGACGTCCATTGTGAAACGATCGACCGGTACCGTAATATCCACGAGACGCGCGTCGTCTAAGTTTTACCAGGACGCCGCGAGGGTATCGTGGCGCGTACACCAGCTGGTCCAACTTCTTGTCCAGCGCCGACAGCTGCAACGAAAACGAAAAATCTGAATCGGAATCGGCGGGAGCAAGAACCCCCAACATCCAGAGTGTTTCTGGTGGGGACGCGAACGATTCGAGGGCCAAACGGGGAGAGGGAGGACCGTGAGGGGGGAGGATGCAACCGGGAACGCGACAGAATGATGGAACCGGATGCGACGAAACGCTGGAGACGCGAAAGGCTCGGTCGTTTTTGGGCCCCCATGTTCTTCGCCGAACGTAATTTACATTTGCCACGATCGTTCTCTTCGAAATAATTGCACGGCGATTGCATCGTAGTAACGACGGATTTATAATTAACTTACGATAGAATTCAAGTTATTGTTAAATAGTTTTACATTTGTAAAAAGATTGCAAATTTATTTCCGATTAAGTACCGTAGTTCGCGATTTTATTAAAATTATTATTCCATCATTGAACGTTTTATTATTTTAAATTTGTATACTCTGCGAAAACGATCGGATTTTGCTGAACGAGTATGAGTAACTGAAGTAGGATGCAACAGATAGTAAAATCGGTTGAATCTATATTTATTCTTTTTCGAATTTATTAGAGAAAACGTATTGGTGTACCTTGGATGCAGCCTCGTGTTTTTGTCTTGTTTAGAAAATAATTTTTGTATGTCTAATGTATTTATGTATACATTATACTGTTTGATAAAATGTATTTTTGAAAAAAAGAGAGAAAAATAGAAAGGATAAATAAATTCACTACGGAAAGACGCATTCTACTTTATCTTCAGATGGATACGATCGAGAATGATCCTCCCATCACGAACAAAGTATACGAGTAGATCTTTCACCTTATGGACTTTCGTGGTCCAATCTGACTGCCATACCGACCTGAAAATTCAGAGGTGATTTTAGCACCGACGAGATATACGAGTAGACCTTTCACCCAATGTATTTTTTCGGCCCATTTTTATGGGGCTCTAGAGCTCCATTGCCATTTTCGTGTGACTCGCAACATTACCAACAGATTTAGAAATGAATTTCAATCCCTTCCCCATAGTCAACCCGCATATATTTACGTACACGTTACAATTGTCTGCCTACCAATACTAATTCAGTGAATAGTTTCTCAACTAACGAGGACGCTAAAATCACCTTCGCATTTTTCGTTCGGTATAGTAATTGTTCGAACTGATGTACAAAAAGACACGTATTAACAAAAATTAACGAATAGAAAATGAGTTATACATATGAGTCTTGATAAATCTAAAAATTGATTCATAACAGTGTTACCAGACGGCACACCGGTGCCCAGAGTAAGCTTACTCCTCCATTTAAGGACACCAATCCACAGCCATATGTACGTGAACTTAGGTGCTTTGGACAGCTTCGGGAATTCAAGAAAGAAGGCGAATGTGAGTCTTTCTGTCTTGCTTTCGAGACAGCTGAAATCCGATTTGTGTCAACCTACATACGATTTTGAGTCTTAATTGCCCAGGCATTTTTATTTTCCAACCCATGTATACCTATTACACATAAACGAGGTAAAGAATAGACCTATCGTTAGTGAGATGAATGCTATCGCTGTACCACGAGTGTCTTATAACATGAGATACACTCTTTCAAAGTGGAACAAAATGTTAAAAAGATCATGCATCAAATTGTAAGGGGATCCTCGTAAGAAGGCTTTAATCTTAATGGTAATGGTTTTAATGGGTCGATGATCAACAATGACTAATTTATGGTCACTGATGGTCAACAGTGTGGTTGACATCAAGGTCCAGTGAAGATTCAGAAATGGTCCAGAGTTGGGACCAATCGAAATAGCGTTGCTCTCTAGACCAAGCGGTTCTTAACTCTACACGTTGACACTGTCTCCCCACTCTTCGACTTCCCCACTCGAAGACTACCGCTGAATAAATTCTTCAGTACCCCTGGAGCATCCAGGGGAATCGGGTCTTGCGAGCCGAACCTAGAGATGCTAGATTCAGCACCCGGTGCCCTACTCACACATACCAGATCACGCGTACGTGAGCTCGTAGAGTTTCGGAAAGTCGACAAAGGCAAACTGACACATGCCCTCTTTCTCGATTCTCCGAAGTTGCCCGAAGTAATTTCGGACCGTCTCGTGAGAGTCGAGAGAGAAAGGCTCACACTTCCCTTCTCGCTCTTGAACAACTAATATCCGACCTCCCGTTAACAGGTCTTCACTGGCCTCTGCTGACCGTTGCTGACCACACCTGGAATTTCTGATAACGTATAACGATTACGACTGGCTACTGTTAGTCTCTCCCAGCCTCTGCTGACCGCTACTGACCACTCCTGATACTTCTGACAACGTATAACGATTACACCTTGCTACTGCCTGCCCCTGCTGGACTCTGCTTGCCAATGCTTGCCACTGCTAGCCTCTGCTGACCACAGCTGACCACCCCTGATGCTTCCGACAACGTATAGCGATTACTACTTGTTACTGCTTGCCCCCGCTGGACTCTACTTGCCTCTGCATGCCTCTACTGGCCTCCGTTGGCCTCTGCTGACCGCTGCTGACCACTCCTGTTACTTCTGACAACGTATAACGATTACGACTGGCTACTGTTAGCCTTTCCCAGCATCTGCTGGCCTCTGCTGACCACCGCTTATATTTCTGACAACGTACAGCATCTCCCAACGTCAGCTGACCATTGTCGATCACTGCTGACCGTTGCTGACAACTTGTGACATGATATAATATAATATAATTTGTTTATATGTATTAAAGTTTCGTATAATGTAAATTTATGTCAATAAATGATATAATTTAAAAGATTTCTATCTGTTCTCATAATTTTTTACCGTTCTTTCCCTCTCCAAATCATTCCCTTAGTTATATAAGACTCGATCGACACTCCGTATCTTTAAAAATTTTCTAAGTTCTTCGAAAAGATTTCAAATCTCCCGCCGCCAGAAAATTTCTGCGAATTCCTGGAAATGACGTCATTTCTAAGAATTCCTGAAAATTCTCGGAATCCCTGAAACTTCTCGGAAACCCTGAAACTTCTCGGAATCCCTGAAATTTCTCGGAAATTTCAGGCAGCGGCAAAAATTCCGGCCTGAATTTTTCGGCAAAAATTTTAAAGAGGCCCCCCCTGAAATCTTTCCCGGGAACTTTGCAATTTTTCTGGAAGAACATCGCAGCAAGCCTCTCCCCCCCTGACAAGCCCGTCAACCACCAGGTGCCTCGTGCTAGCTGTGGGACTTTGAAATTTTTCCGCCAAGCGTTTGTTGTCTTCTGCCAGCCGTGGAACTTAGAAATTTTTCTGGAAGATCGTCGCTCTGGCCCCATCTCCTCTCTCTCCTGGTAGTCCACCATCCGCCATTGTTGTTGTTGTCTCCTGCCAGCTGTGGAACTTAGAAAATTTTCGGGAAGGAACATCCTGAAAATTTTGCTGCGACACCCCCCCCCCCCCCACTGGGTGGGAGACCGCCAGCCAGACCTGGCCGGACTCCCACTCCCCTCCCCTCCAGGGGAGGACCAGCTCCTGCCGGCTCCGCTGCTGCTGCTAGATGTTGCTGCTAGGAAGGCATGTCATGAAATGGCCCATTTAGAGTTGGGTTAACGAGTGTATATATAGAAACGAAGGCTCGAGCGAGCGCTTGTGAGAAAGCCCAGGCGGCGGCAGATTTGAAATCTTTCCGCGGAACTTTGAAAATTTTTGCCTCTGGCAGCTAGTACGCGGAGCTACCGTTTACCTATCGACCATAGCTATGGCGCTGACGGTTTCAGGTCCATTTTAGACTTGAAAATTTTTATCTCTGGCAGCTAGTACGGGAGCTGACGTTTACTGAATGAATGAATAAGTATCTCTAATCGACCATAGGTCAGGCGTTGACGGTTTTATGTCCATTTTAGACTTTGTTATCACGAGGACATGAAATGGGAAGGGGTGGCACGTATCTTATAAGTAAGGGAATGGTTTCGAGAGTAAATGAAAGGTAGAAATGATGAGAACACATAGCATTCTTTGAAATTATATCATTTATTACCATAGATTTACATTATACAAAACTTTAATACATATAAACAAATTATATTATATTATATCATGTCACAAGTTGTCAGCAACGGTCAGCAGTGATCGACAATGGTCAGCTGACGTTGAGAGATATTGGCAGAGGCCAGCTGACGTCGGGAGATGTTGGCAGAAGCCAGCTTAGGCCAAGAGATGTTGGCAGAGGTCAGCGGAGGCCAAAAATATAAGCGGTGGACAGCAGAGGCCAGCAGATGCTGGGAAAGGCTAGCAGTAGCCAGTAGTAATCGTTATACGTTGTCAGAAGTAACAGGAGTGGTCAGCAGCGGTCAGCAGAGGCCAGCGGAGGCTGGCAGACGTTAGTAGCAATCGTTATACGTTGTCAGAAATAACAGGAGTGGTCAGCAGCGGTCAGCAGAGGCCAGCGAAGGCCTGTAGGAAAATACAAAAGTACATGTAGTCATGCCTTGTGCCTCGTACTCTCTATCTTATACTTCACGTAAAAAGGGGTTTAAGTGGGTAAAACAGTTTTATGGCATCACCTGTTAACTCAAGTTTGCCACGAGTAGAGGCATGTAGAGACCAGCAGCGGTCAGCAGAGTCCAGCGGAGGCAGGCAGAAGTCAGTAGTAATCGTTATACGTTGTCAGAAATAACAGGAGTGGTCAGCAGAGATCAGCAGAGGCCAGCGGAGGCTGGCAGATGTCAATAGCAATCGTTATACGTTGCCAGAAATTCCAGGAGTGGTCAGCAGCGGTCAGCAGAGGCCAGCGAAGACCTGTAGGAAAATACAAAAGTACATGTAGTCATGCCTTGTGCCTCATACTCTCTATCTTATACTTCACGTAAAAAGGGGTTTAAGTGGGTAAAACAGTTTTATGGCATCACCTGTTAACTCAAGTTTGCCACGAGTAGAGGCATGTAGAGACCAGCAGTGGTTAGCAGCGGTCAGCAGAGGCCAACGGAGACCAGCAGAGGCATGCAGAGACAAGTAGAGTCCAGCAGGAGCAAGCAGTAACAAGTAGTAATCGCTATACGTTGTCGGAAGCATCAGGGGTGGTCAGCTGTGGTCAGCAGAGGCTAGCAGTGGCAAGCATTAGCAAGCAGAGTCCAGCAGGGGCAGGCAGTAGCAAGTTGTAATCGTTATACGTTGTCAGAAGTATCAGGAGTGGTCAGCAGCGGTCAGCAGAGTCCAGCGGAGGCAGGCAGAAGTCAGTAGTAATCGTTATACGTTGTCAGAAATATAAGCGGTGGTCAGCAAAGGCCAGCAGAGGCTGGGAGAGGCTAACAGTAGCCAGTCGTAATCGTTATACGTTGTCAGAAATAACAGGAGTGGTCAGCAGCGGTCAGCAGAGGCCAGCGGAGGCTGGCAGACGTCAGTAGCAATCGTTATACGTTGTCAGAAATAACAGGAGTGGTCAGCAGCGGTCAGCAGAGGCCAGCGAAGGCCTGTAGGAAAATACAAAAGTATATGTAGTCATGCCTTGTGCCTCGTACTCTCTATCTTATACTTCACGTAAAAAGGGGTTTAAGTGGGTAAAACAGTTTTATGGCATCACCTGTTAACTCAAGTTTGCCACGAGTAGAGGCATGTAGAGACCAGCAGCGGTCAGCAGAGTCCAGCGGAGGCAGGCAGAAGTCAGTAGTAATCGTTATACGTTGTCAGAAATATAAGCGGTGGTCAGCAGTGGTCAGCAGCGGTCAGCAGAGTCCAGCGGAGGCAGGCAGAAGTCAGTAGTAATCGTTATATGTTGTCAGAAATATAAGCGGTGGTCAGCAGAGGCCGGCAGATGCTGGGAAAGGCTAGCAGTAGCCAGTAGTAATCGTTATACGTTGTCAGAAGTAACAGGAGTGGTCAGCAGCGGTTAGCAGAGGATAGCGGAGGCTGGCAGACGTCAGTAGTAATCGTTATACGTTGCCAGAAATTCCAGGAGTGGTCAGCAGCGGTCAGCAGAGGCCAGCGAAGGCCTGCGGAGGCTGGCAGACGACAGTAGTAATCCAGTTTGTCCGAAAGATCTAGTCGCCTTTCCATAATAGATCGATTTCTAGAAATAGAAATCAATTTACCAAGGGCAGTGTCGATTCGGTCCGAAGATCTGCTGCACGGTTCAGCATCGCGTCGCGTCGCGTCTCTAACAATTTAGCTTCATCCCTTTCTAAAAAAGATAATTACTTGGTATTTAGACTTAAGTCCCTAGCGTAGTCGCGTGTCCTGCCAAGTAATTATGTTACAAGGAGCTTCTCTTTCACTCGTCTCCCGTCCCCTCCGATTATAACTGCTTCCATGTAGAAAGCAAGTGATCGGCCGATTAGCTGGCCCGAAGGGTCAGTTGCCGTCCTCTAGTGAGACGATCCAAGGGAAAGGGTATTTCGGCCTTAGAGGGGATCAGGGACTGTTCCTGTCTACGGTAGCCCCAACTCAGGATCCCTCTTTCTGTTGGACATCCCGAGTTGGGTCCAGTTGGCTCCCAACAGGATGCTTGGGGGAAATGGGGAACCCGTGTCGGGTGCGTCGATTCCCTTCCCCTTCGATCGGACTTGCCAAGAGGCAACGAGCTGACTCTTTTGACCTCGCTATTCGGTTCGCGTCTCTCGTTCATTGCACTATTGCATGGTGCATCGCGTCGTATCGCGTCGCGTCACCCACGATTGAGTTTCGTTCCTCTTTTAAACAAAATAATTACTTGGCATGACTAATCTAGTTTCTAAGGCTGTGAAAGAGAGATCGATGGAACTTTGATTCCATCTATCTCCCTTCGGGTCTCCACTCGCAGCAACTTCCTCGTGGTGAGACCTGGTAATCGGTGTCACCCACGATAGAAAAGTTATTCTTCGTGGGTAACACCAAGCTAATGGCTGCGAATTTAGAATTGTTTCTTGATATAATAAACGAATTTAGATTTATAGTCAGGCAGGTGTTTAGTTAACCATTATGTTAGACAGGTTATTTGTATTTGAAGACAAATTCTTTCAACTCTCTTCGTTGGTTGTGCATCTTTCATTGGTTGCACTTTCGTTTGTTGCTTCCTCGACCAACGATCGTTAGTCACAGAAGCTCTTTATTAATGGAGGGTGGGTCTCCATTCGCAGTAACCTCCTCGTGGCGAGACCTGGATAATATTATTTAGCGTAATGCAATTATTAATTAAAAACTGAATAATATTAACAAATTGGCTGCGATCCGCCTTGCATAGGTCATCATAAATATAGGGCTTCTTCGCTGGGTTACTTTTGATTCTCATTGATTTATCAAAGATTCTAGAGTATTGTCTCAGACGAGATATACGAGTAGATCTTTCACCCAATGTATTTTTTCGGCCCATTTTTATAGGGTCTCGAAACCCCATTACCATTTTCGTGTCATTCGCAACATTACCAACAGATTCAGAAATGAATTTTAATCCCTTCCCTAGTCAACTCACATGTATTTACGCACACACTACAGCTGTCTGCCTATCAATACTAATTTAGTGAATAGTTTCTCAACTGACCGCCATCCATGAGAAGAGGACGCTAAAATCACCTCCGAATTTTCAGGTCGGTATGGCAGTCAGATTCGACCACGAAAGTCCGTAAGTTGTAAGGTCTACTCGTATACCTCGTCTGTGATTTTAGCGTCCTCTTCCCGATTACGATTTTTCAAAATCAAAATACTTTAAGGTCAAAAATTAATAAATTAAAACGAGAGTCCACTCTTTGCCAGTATCGTGCACGCTGTAGCGTTCTTCAATAAGAAGTGTTCTTATTTTTGTAATATGAACAAAACAGAAGAATTAATTGTTGCAGAAATTAATTAATAATGATTTTCCTCGAATTTCTAAAATAATTATATCTCTAGTTAGTGTTCTCGATTTATTCCAGCAAATTACTAAAACATTTGCACGTTTCCATACAGTTCAGAATAGAATAGATAAAGAAAATCACTGTTAGAACCTAACAAGGATAGAGAATCAGGAATGAAAAGCACCAAGGAATAGTAGATATAGTATATTCAACTTTAACTAGTATCTCATAATAATAATAATAATAATAATAATAATAATAATAATAATAATGTACGTATGTATAGTCGTATAGACAATGCCGGCGCGAATGTACAATATTTGACAGTTGAGTAATTACGCACGATTCGTTAAAATAGTGTTAGCGCTTACATATATCGTATATATTATTAACGTTACTCTTATGGATAACGCATACATCGTACTTCGGTTCATCCTTCGTTTCATTGATGCTCGATCGTTCCACTCCGCGGAAACAGATCGATCTTTCGAACACTCGTCTCGCAACCGTGCATCGTTTACTTGAATTCTCTGCAAAACGAAAATGTCGGAGGATGGACCGCAGGGGAAATGTACAGTTTGCAAGCTCGACTAATTGATTAAATAAGATCTAAGAGTGTTGCTTGAATCCTCGTGAGCGCGCTAGCCACGTTCTCGTTCATTGGAAGGACAGTTTGCAAAATATCTTCGCCGCGGAAAGGATCTGTCGCGTTTGAACGATTAATCGTAAATATCGAGAATCGTTATGTCCCCGTTAGATCAATCGTAAACGATAAAACGTCACGGACGATCGACGAGCATCGATATCACAAACGCTCGATCGTCCCTTTTTCGTAGTTGTATTTCTTTTTGTACTGGCTGTGTTTCGGTCATTTTTATAGATCTTCCGTTGATCTTCGAAGAAAGTGTTAAGGCTTAAATAATAATTTACGTTCGGTCTGTTCCGTTATTCCTCGTTCGGAAATGCGATAAAAAATTGCGATTAAAACTCTATTTGAAATCATACTTCAAGCTGTTTCTGAAACGTTTGCGAAGAAATGGATATCACTACGAGTCCCATAAGTATATTTCATTTTTACACAATAATGAGTATTAAATAGGTATGTATCTAATACATACGTCTATCGTTTTTCAAACTTCATCTATCGATACACGAATTGCGTTGTTTTACACGCTAGGACCGAAACTCTTCGATTTCTAACGTATCGAAGCGAGAGAGAGAGAACGATGGTTCCTATTAAATAGATACGTGTCAAGCATAAAAATTTCTTAACTAACTACGGACTAGTTCGCGTGCAATTCCGTATCCTAAACGCTAGAGGCGGTCCTGACGCTATTTACAGAATTATTAACAGGCTTAGTTCGGCGCAGATCTCCTGTATAATTAGAAAATAGTCGTAGAGAAGGCAAAAGAAGTAGCACACCCACCGGTAACGTCACGTTACCATTTATAATCGCTACGATATTTCTATTAATAATTTTCTTACGTAACATCTACCTACTTTACAATCCTCTATTTACGTTCTAAATTATATTTTACAAGTTTCCCTCTCTGCACGGTAGCCGTAAAATTTGAAAACAATTAGTCGTCGATTATTCTACGAATCAAGACTTTCAAAAAGTGTTAGGATCGTGTGACCAGTATCAAAATCCTACGCCAGGTTGAACACGCGAAACTATAGACTAATCGATTATTATTAACGACGCTAGTGTAGAGAATACTAAGGTCAAAGAGTATTGCTGAGTTTGTTGCTCGATCTGTCTCCTACTTTCACGCTTTGAGTCCCAATCGTGCGTACAGAGCGCAAAAATTCTAGTTTTGAAAATCATCCGAAAATACAGCACGAGCCACAGCAGCCAGCCGCCATGATAAATTTATTTTTTTATATTAGAAAATGTCTCAAAGATAAATACGATTTATTTAATTTCTTGTATAATATGGAATAGATTACTAAAATTCTGAGTATGTGTTCGTTATTTATTAAAAATGACTTTTCTTCGGGCTCGAGACTATGCGAAAAAGTATGAAATTATTAAAGAAAATTAACAAATTTGTTAAATTATGAGAGTATAGAAATTAATTTAGGCGCCAAGCTGCATGGACTCTCTGTATAATGAGATCCTTCAGGTGCAATTAAACAAAGTGCGTTTATTGAAAGTTTATTGCGTTAGGTTAAGAAACGTAGCTTCGATATGCATTTCGAGATATTTTAAAAAAAGCTTCTGCAGGTACGCAAGTTTCAACATTCTAGAAAGAAGATGGGAGATTTTACAGGTATCGATATACAGGTTGTTTCTTAAAAGTGGACGTAACCTCGACGATGAATTCAAAATACAGAATTATATTTTCTATGGGGGTACCAATAATTCTCGTTTCAGAGACAATATAACATAAATATGTCACCAAAAACCTTTTATCTAAATCTGAAAATTGGACTTCGATAATACTCTATGTTGATACGCGAACTAATAATAAATGAACCATTTATAAAAGTTTCTTCTCGATATTATTGTTAAGTATATTCACTCTTAAAGTTACGTCCAGATTTTACGAAACACTTTGTACACTCCAAGATATATAATATAAAAGAAATAAAAACTTTTATACACGTTCCAAAATTGTACACGTTAATCAAGAGAGTTTATACTTTATAGGAACATATTATAGTTTGCTCTATATTCTAAGATTTTACAAAGACGAAAGTATGCAATATTGTTACGAAACAATATTATTAATTTCCATTCGTGAATACGAATTATCGTAACACGGTAATCGATAGACGATTTCGATAATACGATGAACCGAACGGAAGCTTGTACGCTGATTGATTTATTTCCACGAATCCCGGCTCATCTCCGATTATCCAAAATCACTCTCCGTTAATGATCTTGGCCCCTGTTTAACCGAATAAGACACGTGTCTCGATACACGTGCGCGACAGAGATGCGATTTTAGGTAGAATCGATATTCCCGTAGCGAATTTAAATCGTTCGTTCGAAACCAGTTAACCGTCGATATTCTGAAAATACACAGCCAGTGCAAAATATTCGCCATTCGCAGCGACCAGGCTGGGGATTGTCAAATTATTCTCGTCGACGCATCGATCCCTTCGATCGCTATGTTTATCGAGTGACAGTACAGTTCGTTACTTTTATGCATGTTGGTTCAGACTATCCAAATAAACGATGTTACTTGAAAGCAAAGTTTCGAGAATAAGTTCTCGTAACTCGTTCGTTGGTTTCGTGTCGTAAATTTTGATTCAAATTTTTATTCTGAGAGAATCAGTGGTGGATCATTTAAAAATGATAGAGTATAGTTGGTACAATACGTTGCACCAACAAATTTATGCATATTGGTACAGATTATCCAAATAAACGATGTTACTTGAAAGCAAAGTTTCGAGAATAAGTTCTCGTAACTCGTTCGTTGGTTTCGTGTGGTAAATTTTGATTCAAATTTTTATTCTGAGAGAATCAGTGGTGGATCATTTAAAAATGATAGAGTATAGTTGGTACAATACGTTGCACCAACAAACTTATGCATATTGGTACAGACTATCCAAATAAACGATGTTACTTGAAAGCAAAGTTTCGAGAATAAGTTCTCGTAACTCGTTCGTTGGTTTCGTGTCGTAAATTTTGATTCAAATTTTTATTCTGAGAGAATCAGTGGTGGATCATTTAAAAATAATAGAGTATAGTTGGTACAATACGTTGTCTATAATTTAAATAAAATTTTATCTCTGATGGCAGAGTCTTGCAATAATTTTAATGAACCGATTAACGTGTAAGTGTGTAAGTGTATCGTTATGCTATAATGTATTATACTAAATTAGACAGAAGGCTTATCCTTAAACTTACCCCTCAAGTAACAGGATTTATTGGAGCCATCTGAGCACATTAACCATGCGATGGTTTTCGAATATGAGGGATTTAAATGCCAACTGGTGCAAGTTCCTAATCGATTGAAATTTTTTCAAACTTATTGTATAAATAAATTTTCATCGATAGTACACTACCTACAGCGTAGTATTGGGTATAATTTCCAAGCTACAATAAGTTATAACCGGAAAATTATAATTTATAAAGTATAATTAACAAACGTAAAATATTTGGTTCCTCGAAACGTAAAGTTAAACGATTCTAAATTGATCGCTTTATCTTACGCGAGAACATATGTACAACTTGCAAATGATAACTAGTAAAATAAATTTACTAATATGAAACGGAATGTACACGAAATAAACTAAAAACATTAACTTATATTAGAGTGGTACTATTAATTAATTAAAGCTTCCTCGTATACAATAATTTAATACTTAGATTCGACTAGGAAAACGTTAATGCTACTTTCCTACAGTCAATTTAGAATCGTTCAACCGTTACTGTTATCAGAGACTAAAAAGTTTTTATTCTACAGTCGCATCGAATTTCAAACATTTTGCAAACCCGATCAAAGTTTTTCGTTTCTTACAATTTTATTGCTGAAAGCATTTACCGTCCCACTGTTTGTAAAGATCTTTTTAAGGATATAAACGCCATTTAGCTTCTCCACCCCTCGATCTTAAGCGAAGTTATTGATCCAGCATAATCGCTAACGTAGCAGTCAATTTTTTCATCGCTGGGATAATCGTTTATTCGCAATTGGTAACTAGACAGTAGTAGTAAAAACAGTATTATTCAGCGCGTGTCGAATCGATCCCGAAAAGCTGGATAAGTTTCATGGTTTCCGCGATCGTTTCGACAGTTTATCGTTAAAAAGTCAACAGTACTGTTCGACGAGCTACTGCTAACAGATAGTAGAGGCAACTACGGTGATATGATTGAGTTTCGTTCATCCTATTCCCGTAGCTTCAAACGATTTGGTCGTGAGCCCTCTCTGCGACCATTCTTTCCCTCCCGGTGAATTCGACGTCTCTTGCGCCGTAGATCCCCCCTAGCCACGCTTTTGATGGCCTTTTACTACAAAGCCCTAAAAGGCATTGTCGCATCGGATTCACTTTGAGAGTCTGAAATGCAGCTGTTGCATTCGATTTCGTTCCCGACAACTAAAATTGCACTATTACGACAAATTTCGTTCGGGGTCATAAAATTTCAACATTTTGAATACGCCTCCTTTTCAAAAAGTGCCTTTGGAAATTGTATTTTACCCGAAAAAGAAAGAAATAAAAAATACGCCTAATGAATGTTAGAAAATCCTTAAAATTTCTTTTGAGAATCGATCAAATAATAAATGTTCGTATCCGCTTCTCGTTGAAAATTAGAAATACATTTTAGGGTCAAGTTTGAGACGAAAGTTAGGAATTCGCTTCCAGAATCAGAGATGTCTTTTGAAATTGAATATTTTTACAAAATTAGAATCGTGTAGGTAATCTCATTACATTTGCGATTATTTCTATGAAGCAATTGCACTGTAATTACTTGGTAATTACTTGGTAATTACGTGGTAATTATTATTTAATTGCCGCGTAAGCATAATCGTGTATCGTTAAGCCGCGCGCTTACTATATAATTACAAGGCAATTGCACTGTATAATTAATCGTGGCAAATGTAATCAGATTATAGTTTGCTCGACGCTGATTCATAATACACGCGATACTAGTTTCGACGCAGATGAATATATTGTAACAGTATTAATCATTTTACTCTTTAATATTTCACTTATGATTTAGGCTGAAATGTTTCTTAAAATTTCTTAAAATCAATTTTTGCGTTAAACGTGGGCGTTGTTACCCTTCTTTTTACTAAAATACAAATATACAGCTCGCGTTTACGATAGACGATATTCTGTTAAAATTTTATGCGAAATTAATTCGAATTTCATGATAATATCTTGCTAAGATTGTCATTCGAGCTACGCGGTAAAAATTTCCAGGAATATCGAGATTAAAACATCGGCGATAGAATTGCAACTTGTATATCAGAATTCGTTTCTGTACATTGTAATTTATTTTCTGAAACAACTTGATATTCTATGTATTCTAAAAAGCGTTTTTCCCAAAAATATGAGTCAGCGATCGAAAAGAATTATATTTGAAAACCACAACGCATCGAAGTGGACCATGCTTGTCGAGTTTCCCTCGACAGATTTTAATTAGTATTTAAAATAGTATTTAACGAGCATGGCCACCCTTCGATTATCCAGTTTCGTTACGAATACACGTCTTTAAGATTAAATCGTTCCGTAAGATGCAGTTAATTGCACAAAAGAGATAGTTCGATCGAAAAATATAAAACGTAGATTCGTTCTGTAAAAAAATACATAGGTCCACCCTTCGAAGGGCCACGATATGGCGATTGTAGATTCTCGTTTCCATATTTCTTTGTAAAAATAATTCTTTGGTTAATATTTCGCGTTACGATGTCCCACGACACGCGATAAAAAAACGAAGGAACGTTTCGCGTAATAAATATAGCAAATGAAATTTCTTTTATAATAAATGTAACAGAAACGATAAACGCTACACGATTTGTACGACTACCACAAGTATTCCAAAGTTTCGAGCTGAAATTGCGATCTATAGAGATCCGAGAAGAGAGGCCAGTCTACGCGAACGAACCTGAATCACTTTTAGAGCGACTATAGACTAAAATCGAACGTTATCACATAGTCTAATTGCAGGCTGTAAGTACAGCGGAATTTTCGTAAGCGTAATTCATGAAACTAATTGCTTTACTCGTTCCTTCGTATACTGCAAGGAGCTATGAAAAATTCCCCCGAGCGTTACTGAACGTTTCACAAATTTTAGAATTTTTTTTCATGACTATGCACGCTTAATTTAATTTTTCATACCCATGTTTACAGTATGCAACATGCAATACGAGAGTATTGTCGAATTTTGTTAATATGTAAATTTGATTTCTGGTTAATGGTTATCAATTCGGTCAAACACATTTTAAGGGTGACAGTAACAGAAATTAATTAAACTGTAAACAAAAATAGAGATTCTGAGAGTCGCGTTTCTTTCTTAAATTAAAAGTATGGAGAAACAAGAAAGAAGGAAAACCTATGGTTTTGACAAAAAAAAAAAAGGCAATAATTTTAGGTTCCTTTAATTTCAAATCAGAGGCATTTTCTCCAGCTCCTCGATATACGAGTGTGTTACTACTTTAGATATTGCATTTATATAATTCTTTCGAGATATTTAATAGTGTTTTTACAATTCCAATCTTAACGCTTTGCGCACGGCTTTTTAACAATTTTTGTACGTTTAACAAAAAATGCACGTCTCTTTTAATACGTTTTGAGGAAACTGAAAAGAAAGAAGCGTTGCATTAAGTTTGGGATATTTTCGTGTCCATTCATTTCCCTCGAGATATTTCCTTCGCCATAGAATATTTATACATTCAAATATTTTTAATACTCAGAAGTCATTTTTGCACGCCTTTTCAGTTCTTTAAATTTATTAAGCGAAATCGTTAAAATAATGTTAAATACCAACGACGAAAGAAAGAAATGTTCCTCTTTAAGAAAATTGCTTTGAGAACCGTGTTTCGTAATGCTTACGAACAAAGATGAATTTGCGAAAGGAATACAGATGATTACATCTAGAGTAAGATAAGAAATTAATTTATAACGCGAATTTATGATATAACACAAAATTAAGTAAACGAACGAGCAAAGAAAGTTCGATCTAAAAATCAGAGAATGATAAATTAAATAAATGTGACGATGTTAAGCCTGTCACAAATTCTAGTAATAATAATGGCTAATATAATAAATTCTAAACGTTTAATGAATGGAAGGGTCAAACAACAATCAATGGAGACGTGCTTCCGAGTTAATTGAAAATGTTAGATGCAGATGCATGCGATTGGCGTGTCATTAAATGTTCCATGTTGAAAGTTAAAAAAAAAATCTGTGAATTCGAGAGGTGCAAAAAAACTTTGAACCGTCGTTATTCATCGTTAGAACAATTCTTCGATCCAAACTCCGATCGAACTAAATTTTTCTTAATTACAACATAACGAGTTTTGCACTCCATTGCATTTCTTCGTTTAAAGAATTTCACTTTACACTCTATATTATTAAATGCATATTGTTTGGTACTATTCCTAACATACATAATCAACAAAATTGATAAAACAATCTTGAATTGACACCAAGAAATTATTAATATAAATTGAATATTTAACTCCTTAATAAAACGCGACTATGTGTATCTTTACAAAATTGAGAGCAACAAAGTTTTAAATGTAATTAATTAATTTGTTCGCTATCTACGACTCGGATATTTTATTTACAACAAAAAACACGATGGTTGATTATTTTTAAAGTCGATATGCAAAGCGTTAAGTGCATTAAAAGTTAGACTCTCTCTCTCTTTCTAATTTCAATCGAATATATGCGAATATTTGTATGTTTATAAGAAGTATACATGCGTATATACGTACACGATATATTTGTACACGCATATTATCGTTAAAAATCGTATTACAGGTATTTTCGGCCGATTCGCGAACACTACTTGCTTCTCAAGATTCTCGCGACGATATTTTACGATTCTCGTCAACTTACGTCGATATATTATAGACACGTAACTTCACGACAATCGTGAAATCTCATCGCTCGTCTCTATATATAATAAATATACTTTTTATACATAATTTTATATTTTTCTTTACACTTCGAAACATCTCTATATTCGGATAATATCTAGTCACCGATAAATAATCAAACTCCGCAAACAAAAATACCTACTTTCGAAGCGTATTTCCTTCTGCAAGAATCGTCGACTCGATTCGCGTAAAAGCAAAAATTTACGAGTTTCGTCTAATTTAATTTCCGATACTCTATATCGCCTTTCATTTTCGATACTTTTCTTCTTTTTTTTTTTAATCACTACAAATTTGATGAGCATCTTTCGTGAACACTACCGTACTACACGAATATACATATTAATATTTAACGCGCGACTTTTCGTTCCAAGCTTCTTTCGTGGGCCACGAACGTAACGATTTATTTTGATTTTATCGACTTTGTTCGTTGATGATTCGGTAAATTTTAATAGGATTGTTAGAATGATAATTGTGATGAAAAAAATGGTCCTTTTTCTCGATGTCAATGTACTGTACGAAGAAAGAAAAAGTAATCTCGGATTAAAAAGTTTGCTTGAAAAGGTACACGTTTAATTATTTTTCGCGATGCAAAAGAATCGTGTCAGACTTTGATATTTGTATTTAGTATTGATATTTCTTCTTATGATAAAATTTATATACCTATAGACCACTTATTGAGTATATTATATATGTAGTCTATATTTGTGAAATCTGTCTGAGAAAAAGAAGATCGATAAATCGTTACGCCTGAGACCCGTAGTGATGGGACCAATTCTATCGATACGTATCAATTCCTAAATCTTAAACCATTCTATTTCATCATATTCTAGAATCGTTCTTCCATTACAATCACTGATGTCAAATTTCTTACCTTTTCCTTAATATTTGAAAGATTGTCGAGCGTTATAATTGCTTCTTTTATTTCTGACGAGTCGCGTAATTAAAAAGACATCAAATCTATATGGATTGATCAGTAATTTCCAAATCGTTTCGTAATCCTTAAGATAATTTGATAGAAAAGTATCAATTTCTAAGGTAAACGTATCGATGGTATCAAAGTACTCGATCCCATCACTAGTGACCCGTTTCAGATTTTCTTTAAATTGTTTGAGGAAAAGTACCCTCGTCGAATTTTACTCGCGATTCATCATTTCCAGCATCTGTATTGTACATCCCTTTCTCGCGTTTCTCACGATTCGATAACCGATTCCAGGCACACTGAATTTCTCAGTGTCTATGGAGCAATTCAAGAAACAACGTGACAGAACGAAGTTAAAGCGAAGCTACGAAAATACAATCCTCCGTGAGTATATTGTCAGGAAAAGAGGCCGTACAGTATAGAACAGTACAGTTTACGCGTACGAGAAACCGATGATAGCCAAAATGGCGTCGTCGCCAGATCTGGGCTCGAAATAACCTTATTCTCTAACATACGATTGCATTTTGTTTCTCAAAAATAAGTGGAACTTTGAAATTTTTGAACCTTTAAAAATATTGACTCGATCGTTACTTAATTCTCGTTTGAATCGAGAACCTAACGAAACGAATATTAGTCGAAATAATATCGTATCGAACAGAAAATCGAAGTATCAATTCGTTATTTCGAATTTTAATTTCAATTTGCCCAACGCTTCGATAAAGACGACTCGAGTTTCGACGAAGATTTCGTCTCTTAAGTTCATAGCTTCCTCGAAGCGTCAACGATCTCGTCGCAGTTACGTTTATTTTACAAGTTTTATAGTTAGTGTTCCCAGGTTCTCGTCGACGAGAATACGTGAACGTAAAATCGAAAAGGGTTCGAGTATTTGCCGATTTACAACGAGAGTCAATCGTGAAACGAAACATTATGTTTATTTATTGTTTGCACGCGTGTACGCGTACGTTGTTGATTGTCTCTACCCATGGTCGGCAATATAATCCAGCGATACTTCGTTAAAAGATCCGTGGAGCGTTAATTTTCGAAACGTAACGACTCTCTGAAGATCAGCGATGATTTTTCGGAGCCCGGTAATCTCGATTCGTCGCCTTGTTTGGTCGTTTGAAAGTTCGAAGGTAAACGGTACAGAGCTGTGAAGAACATTTCTCGTAAAACTTTTTCAAAACACACGAAAGATTTCGTTGACTCTTTCTTCTCCATAAGAATGGTAAAAAGAATTACCCATTGTAAATGAATCTTCGTTATAAAACATTTAATAAACAGATTAATAAACGAAGAAATTTAACTTTAATTAAACATAAATCAAAAGTTACGATTCAAGCTCGTTTTTCTTTCATCGAAAACTTAATAATTAAAAATTTTCCACATTTAATTCGTGTTTTCTGGATGTGATATTCGACGAGAAAGATTTTTCAAGCGCAGATAACGATGAACGTTCAGCGGCTTCGCTATACGAAAATGAAAAATTCTGTGCTGTACCTTCGGAGCCTATATTGCCATTATAGTTCCATACTCCTACGACGTTATTTACAACGCTAACTTACGCTAGATTCTATCACCGATATTTATTAATATTTATCAGTTGCGTCACAGTATAGTTAGTCGAGTGAGAGGCACCATAGAATTTTTTTTATATCGTACGTTTGTACGTGCTCGAGCGCGTTTTACAAGAGTATTTTTCGTTCCTCGACCAGGCAGAATTTGAAGGAAAACACTATCTATACTAAACGAGCGCACACCGGTGCCAGGAAATCGAATCTGTCGTTGCAAGAAACCAAGCTCGACGGAAAAGAATTTATAACGGTTATCCATTTGACTAGAATCTCATCCTTTATCCGTCAACGTTCATCTTTGACAGTTCGATGCGGAAACGTAATCTCTCAGAACGATCGAACGAACGTTCCAAATAAACAGTTTTCATTTTTCAATCGTCAAAATAAAATTCTGCCCAAGTTTGGTGCGTCTGCTTGGAAGGAATGTGCGCGTTTCATTGAAAATGGTTTCAAACGACAAGGAATGTGCTATAGTTTGCCTGTTAGGTTAAAAAAATACTCTTAAAAGTCGCTTCGCTTAAGAAAAACTTTCTCCTACCCTCGCTATAAGTATATATTTACAGAGTTACGTTGCGTTAGACTCTAATAATAATAATATAGTTTAGACAATAGATATTTTCAGTGCAATATTTCGCCCGACATTAAACGTTACCTTAATTAACAAGAGACTGGTCCTTCTCGCGCGGAGATCGATTGACCCTCGATCGTGTAGTCGAGATCAGAACGTTTCGTGACGCATGCCTTACGAAGAAAGACGTTCGTGCATTTCGAAAATTCACGTGCGTTCAATGCTTCAAACGGAAAATACTTCAAACGCTCCGGTTCTTTAACCATTCGAGCGTGAAACGTTCCATTTACAAACTTTTAAACGATCAGTTTGATAAGTTATGCGGCATTCGACCTGCCAAGAACGCGGTTAGGGTCGAAACGAGTCTCTCTTTCTGGAAAGTAAATTTTTCTCGACTTCTTTAATCGTCTGTTATTTTTTCTTATCGAACATTCACCCAAAGTATTATTGAAAGGTACATAGGCTTATTTATCATGTTTTAACGGTCGTTTCGAGAGATCTTAATTGATTTCTGGTATAATTGGGGCACCGAACTGCGTTTCTCCGCGCTCGAATGGTCAACGAAGAATGAAAAGTAGAAAAGGAAAGTTCTCCTTGCTCTACGACACACTCACATACACGCGTACACATGCACTCGCACACAGAATCGCTTAGAATTAGCACGACGAAATTCTGACGTGAGCTTACGCATATATCTTACGGTGTCGATAATATTACGGTTCTTTACGTGCCGTAACCGATAGCCTACGTAGAAAATATAAATGTATTTATATGCAGAATAAATCCGATATTCTCTTCTATTTCCCTCCTTTGTGTTTGCAATATGTACATCACCAATGGATTTATCCGTTTACTTCTGTATAGCTGCCGGTTCAAACGTGCGATTCTTTACAATTCTGTTCGTTCCTGAACGATACGTGTACAGTGGTAGTGTTCATCGTACTTCGTCAGGTGTCTACAGCGCGTTGAGTCGAGAAAAGCTTCTATCAACGTGTCTGAAAAGGCTCGATGCGAACGCTTGTAACAGAATTATCGGTTTCATCGAACCGATACTTTAAAAGTGTTTCGAAGATTAGAAGTAACCTTTAAAACGGTGTAGAAATTCCAAAATTCTGTACAAACGTTCTCGAATGGTTAAAGGTTTAGGCAAACTTTGTAAAAGTAGCAATTTTCCCTCGAAATTAAACAAAAATTCTTTTGAAACGTGTCGAGAAAATTTTTGTACACCCAGCATCATTAGTTCCTGACCTTTAAGGAAAATATAATGCTTTTTGCTTTTACTGCAAAGTCGCTATGAAATTCAGTATAATGTCTAACCTGAGTGCAGTTAACCTATGTTAATAGCTCTGTGGCATTATGAGTTTTAAAATAAAAACCAACGTCTATTTTAAGATACTCAATTTGTACTTTCCTTCTTCACAGATACATTTTGCTATTCTCTGTTCTGCAAATAAGGTATTCGATTAAAGAACAGTCGATTGTTGTCCAAATCAAATGGTAGAAACGATACTAGGCGTACAGATTATCAGAAACACTGATCGTGCTTCAACCAGCTGTAGAAACTTGACCGTGTATCTAACGAACACCCTGTACAGCTCAAGAATTAACCCTTCAGCATGGGGTGTTTGGTACTATCGACGCCGCGAGAAGTTGTCGAGTGAAAGGAATGCGAGTCTGATTGGTGCGAAACGACGACGCGGGTGGGGATGGGCGGAGCAATTCAAGCGTTCCCACGCCTCCTGTGGTCAACTTCTCGCGAACGCACAGTAGATGCTCAGCGACGACGATCTCGAAGCGCGCAAACTTCAAAGAATTGACTTTCAAAGGACAAACGACGCAGAATCCAAGGTTCGATTCGAATAAAATATTTGATTCGTTCCTTTTTCCTCCACGTTGAAAGGTTAACTGCCACTCGTATCGAAGACCGATAAATTCGGCGAGGTTCTGTCGCGGCGCGCGAATGGAAACGAGCGTTCACAGCGAAGAGGGGGAGATGCGACCGTAAAAAACCGGGGAGAACCGTACGAGGATATTTTTTTATTTAAGCATACTTTTGTTTTGTTTTGTTTTCTTTTTTTTCTCTTTGCTCGGCAAGTTCCGCGTTTGTGCTAGAAATTGAAAAAATCGATCAAAGTACGAGTATAAGTAAGTAAGAATAACTCGACACCGCTTTTGTACAACGCGCGACCCATCGATTACACACGCTCGATCTTAAAGTCCGTGATTATTAATTAAGGCTTAATAATTGATCGTTATTACCAGCAGAGACTAGAAGTTACGTTACGATAAGCCTATTTAGAGATATATCGTCTAGGAAGTTATTATTTTTTTTCTTCATTACTTGCTTATTGTTCCTCTCTATTACTCCTAGTTGGCCCGATTGATGTTCCCAATACGTTTGCATCCGTTCTTCCATCGTTACACGGAGACAGCCTCGATTAGTTCTCGTTACGAAACTACCAAAAACCCCCTACGTTTTCTATGTAAACCACGTTCGTTTTCAGCGAATCCCTCGATTCGCCTTTGATATCCAGGATCGACGATCAAGCGTCGTTGAGTCGCTGGGATGCCGAGGAATACGTTTTACTTTTCACGAAACTCGATGCTGCCGCTTCGCGTGCGTCGCCTTCTATTTTCGTCCCAAGAGAAAAATCGTTCCTGTGCGTTTAGCGTGATCATTTTGCGAATGGTTCCTCGAGGACCACCGGTCCTACGGCTGCGGAAGTATCCAAACGACGATGCATTCTCCCGTGGACTCGAAACAATCTTCGACCTTTGCTCGAATCGCAGTAGAATTCTCTTAGAGAATCTTGGACCTCCGAACTTCTTCCGACAAGGTGAATAATGTCAAAGGAAACGACATAGCCAACAGAGAATTTTTTATTGTTACCCCTTTCATTGAATGATTCTACACATGGTCTCGCTATTTCAATTTTTATTCGCTCACTTTGCCCCCAAATTTTCTTCGACGGTTCAATTATGTTTAGAAATTTTAAATTTTGGTTGTTGAGAATTTTTATGGGATCCAGTTTGGTTTATTTGTGAGCTGATGAAGTCTCTCTTTGTTGAATGATTCTATCCGTGGACCCGCTATATCAATTTGTAATCATACACTTTGCCCCTAAACCTTCTTCGACGGTTTATTTATGTTTAAAACTTTTAAACTTTGATTTTTGAGAATTTTTATCGGATCCAGTTTATTTTATTTATGGGCTGATAAAGTTTCGAATTTCATTTTATGATCTTCTTAACGCCGTAGCCAAGAGAGAATTTTTTATTATCACCTTTTTCTCGGACTTTTCGTTGAACGACTCTATCCTTGGACTCGCTATTTCAATTTTTAATCACACTGCCCTTAAACTTTCTTCGATGCTTGATTTATGTTTAGGAATTTCAAACTTCGGTTTTTGAGAATTTTTATGTGATCCAGTTTATTTTATTTATAAGCTGATAAAGTCTCGAATTTCACGTTATAATCTTCGCCGGTAGAAAAGTTATATTAATGGCGCTTCAAGGTGCTGAACAATTAATGTATCTTCTCATAGAATTTTCATTTCTGTTAAGAATTCAACGTCTCCGCGGACATCGTTAATCTCCCAACGTTACCCCAGATCTTAATGAAATTATATGCAAGCTCGAAAGTTTCTTCGTTTTAATCTATATATTAAAATCACAAAGTTATTAATATCAAAACAGATGTAGGTTATACTCGTTAGCAATTTCCGTATCTGGATCAAGTTAAATTAATCGGCACGTCGTTATTCAGTGCGTTCAATTTCTTTATGTGTTGTTTTCCCGAATTCATGCATTCAGTTTTCAAAATCAAACGAAACAATTCCACCTAACGGATCGAATCGAGTCCCTCTCAGCGCGTTTCCTTTCATTTTCCTGTACTTGCGTCATCATTACACAATTTTAATCAACCCCGGCCGACGATCAATACCGGCGGATGTTGGGAAATTGAAATATGATCATATAAAACTCGAACTATCCAATCTTTCTAATTCCCATCCGTTTTCACGTTCGTCGATTCTTCGCCTCTTCCTCTGTTCATATTCTTGCACAACCGTCGAAACGAATTAAATAATTTAAACTAATTACCAAATCGATACGTCGACTATTCCCGTATCCTCGATCCTTCGTTTCCTTCCTTTCTGATTTGCTTCCGATACTTTATTTATCCATATCCGTCCGTTCTTTTAAATTTACGGATCCAGGTTGCAGTTTTAGCTTCCAAGTTGAATTTAAATCCACAGAATTACTCAATTTTCTTTCGTATTCATTCAGTTCGTATTCTCCTATTTTCAGGATTTGTTTATTCTTTTTTCGGAATCTTTCGATCTTTAAACCCAGTTGCACTCTCTGCTTTTATTTTACATTCCCATTGATTCTATTGTCGATTTCCAATGCTTCGTTCATTTCTGTCTTGCTTCGAAGGGACTCGTTTTGAACCATCATTCCACCTTTAAAACCAATCGTAAACTCTGATTTTACTTTACACCCCCATCGATCCTATTATCAATTTTCAACGGTTGGTACGTCTCTGTCTTGCTTCGAAGGACACTTTTTAGTCATTCAAGTTTCCTTTGAGTGGTTTTTCCACCTTTAACCCCAATCATAGCCAGTCTCAGATTTCAATTCACACCCCCATCGATCCTATCATTAACTTTCAACGCCTCGTTCGTCTCTGTCTTGCTGTGAAGGACACTTTTTAGTTATTCAAGTTTCCTTTGAGTCATCTTTCCACCTTTAACCCCAATCATAGCCAGTCTCAGATTTCAATTCACACCTCCATCGATCCTATCATCAATTATCAACGGTTGGTACGTCTCTGTCTTACTTCGAAGGACACTTTTTAGTCATTCAAGTTTCCTTTGAGTCGTTTTTCCATCTTCAACCACAATCATAGCCAGTCTCAGATTTCAATTCACACCCCCATCGATCCTATCATTAACTTTCAACGCCTCGTTCGTCTCTGTCTTGCTGTGAAGGACACTTTTTAGTCATTCAAGTTTCCTTTGAGTCATCTTTCCACCTTTAACCCCAATCATAGCCAGTCTCAGATTTCAATTCACACCCCCATCGATCCTATCATCAATTTTCACGCATCGTTCGTCTCTGTCTTGCTGTGAAGGACACTTTTTAGTTATTCAAGTTTCCTTTGTCATCTTTCCACCTTTAACCCCAATCATAGCCAGTCTCAGATTTCAATTCACACCCCCATCGATCCTACCATCAATTTTCAACGCCTCGTTCTTCTCTGTCTTGCTTTAAAGTGCATCGTTTGGTCGTCCAAGTTTCCTTTGAGTCATCTTTTCACCTTGCATCGTAATTTCGTCTCTCGAATGGAGCATTCTGGCCTCGTGTCTGCCTGAGAAGACCGACTCGTAACTGTCAGCCGCTTTTGCTGAGCATGCTCGGAGCGATGCTGGTTATGGTGACGCGGGGTAAAGTCCACGGGATTGCCGATGATCGCGAAACAGATGGCACTAGCTCGCCGGGGGCTTCTTGTTACACGTCGTCCTCTATACTCCTCAGGGGTATTTGTTGCTTTTGTGCTACCGCGTTCAGCACGTAGACCAGCTGGTCCAATTTCTTGTCCATCACGGACAACTGCGGACAGAAATTTCTATATAAGAATCAGTCCTCCCACCGCCCCTTTGACCAAAAACTGTTTATAGTCCGAGCAGAAACATTTTTTTTGGGATCGAACGAGATGGTTAATAAATTACAATCGCTGGTTGGGAGAGACGGAGCATTTTTATCCCCTCAGATCGTTTAACGTATTAATCACCCTTCGTCTCTGGAGCCAACAACGATGATTAATCAGGCGGATGTTTACGGGTGAGCAAATTTTATTCGCGAGGAACGAATGAAATTTTTCGAATTTCGAAACTTTGAATGGTGGTTCGAAACATTCGTTAATCGGGAATAAAATTTGCTTCGATACCTTTGTAAGTTCACCAGATTCGTACCAGGCGGTTTCATTCGATTTTTAGAAATTTATTCAGATATAAACGGAGCGATTGGAAATAAAGTGCAAGGGAAGAGGAAAAATTTCTGTTGATAAGTGGGTTACGTCGAAATATATTTTTCGAGATTGAGAAAACAACTTAAAATAATGTAAGTTTGATTTTGGGATTGATATAATTTTAATTTCCTGTTTTCCCGAATAGGAATAGAAACGATAGAATAAATGTAATTGCTATGTTTAGAAAAAGTACAGTTTTGGAACGAAAGAATTAATAGCTTGATTTTACCTTATTTTAAGATGTTTTCGAAATGGTAAGTAAAAATAGAACTATACAGGGTTCTATAAAATTGCAAATTATATCGGTAGTAACACCCATCCATTTGCAATCCTCAAGGGAAGGAGGATACGATGGAGGATTTACGTGAATTTCGTCCAGAAAAATGAGAAACACACCTGGGCAGAATACTTAGAACTAATCCTCTTGATCGAACCAATTTCGTCAAGCACTCGGGTATTCGATCAATCGATGTCAGTATTCGTATATAAAGGTAATACGATCAAGGTTAATACAGATTGCCAATTTTAAGATAGTAATATAGAGCAACAGAGAAATAATAGCAAACAACGTTTCATTACTAAAATATTTATCGCAATGAAATGGCTGAAATATTAAATGCACTGCGACCACTGCAGCCTGTGGTACACTTTAACAAAATAGAGCGGTCACTAGCAATTGACATCCAAACATTCGCATATCAATTTCGGTTTTCGCATCCAATTCGCCTACATAGTGACTGCATATACAGGATCTCTCAATCTAAACGATCCAAAATGATTTCTAACCAAAAACCTTTCAAACGAAAGAGTATCCGGTCGATTAATTAAAAACTACAAAATTTACATTAAATTCCATCGTGTTATTATACGAATTATCGTACGTTCATTTTTAATAAAGATTATACAACACGGTAAATATCGTTGGACGATCGACAGATGTCATAAATTAATTTGTTTCATCTAAAAGAGAAAACAATTTTTTGAAGAAGTCTACGAAACTGATACAAAATTACTTTGAAGTATTTAATCCACCACGCTGAACTGGAACATTTCTTTTTATATTAGAAATAAAAAAAGCTAGGTCATCTTAAAAAGTGACTTGGGCGATTTTTACGAGACAACACGTAATCATGAAGTTATTTTCTACTATTTCTCTGTCGTTTACCAATCGTTTTTAATTTCATCGTACGGAAAAATATATTTCAAACCGTTCGATTGTCGTTATGCGGACCAATGGCGACATCACGTACTCGAGTACCGTGTCCAAACCTCTGCTTCGAAGTCGGATAGATATACATAAATATATTGGCCAGGTACGATATTCCTTAAGGGTATGGAATAATATCATAATAGTAACAGTGACAACGTAAACTTAATAGAGCTACGTAAAGCAAAGTAACGGTAATAAATAGTAAAAGTAAAATTAATGTAAATGATAATACTAATAACAATATTAAAGGTGAAGATAAAGGGTCGACGATTAAATAAATGAACTCGTTTTAATTTCAAATTCGAAATGAATCGATAACGGTAACAAATAGTAAGAGTAAAACTAAAATAAATAATAATACTAATAAGAATATTAACCCCTTGACGTACGATTTAATTTTGTTTAAATTTGTTCGTACTAGGCATGGCGACGAAAAAGAAAATTTGTAATATATAAGACTTGACGACGAGCGAGTAGCCTCATAATTGTGAAACTCAACATCAAGAAATTGTAACGAGTCAGATTCGCTATTGTATGTCAAGGGGTTAAAGGTGAGGATAACGGGTCGATGATGCTTTTAAAAATTAAATAAATGAACTCGTTTTAATTTCAAATTCGAAACGAATCGATAACGGTAATAAATAGTAATAGTAAAACTAAGGTAAATAATAGTACTAATAACAATGTTAAAAATGAAGATAGAAAGATGACGGTGCTTTTAATGATTAAGTAAATGAACTCGTTTTAATTTCAAACTCGAAACGAATCGATAACGGTAATAAATAGTAATAGTAAAACTAATGTAAATAATAGTACTAACAACAATGTTCAAAATGAAAATAAAGGGTCGATGGTGCTTTTAATGATTAAATAAATGAACTCGTTTTAATTTCAAACTCGAAACGAATCGATAACGGTAATAAATAGTAATAGTAAAACTAATGTAAATAATAGTACTAATAACAATGTTAAAAATGAAAATAAAGGGTCGACGGTGCTTTTAACGATTAAATAAATGAACTCGTTTTAATTACAAATTCGAAACGAATCGATAACGGTAATAAATAGTAATAGTAAAACTAATGTAAATAATAGTACTAATAACAATGTTAAAAATTAAAATAGAGAGATGATGGTGCTTTTAACGATTAAATAAATGAACTCGTTTTAATTTCAAATTCGAAACGAATCGATAACGGTAATAAATAGTAATAGTAAAACTAATGTAAATAATAGTACTAATAACAATGTTAAAAATGAAGACAGAGAGATGACGGTGCTTTTAACGATTAAGTAAATGAACTCGTTTTAATTTCAAATTCGAAACGAATCGATAACGGTAATAAATAGTAATAGTAAAATTAATGTAAATAATAGTACTAATAACAATATTAAAAATGAAAATAAAGGGTCGACGGTGCTTTTAATGATTAAATAAATGAACTCGTTTTAATTTCAAATTCGAAACGAATCGATAACCGCAATAAATAGTAATAGTAAAACTAATGTAAATAATAGTACTAATAACAATGTTAAAAATGAAAATAAAGGGTCGACGGTGCTTTTAACGATTAAATAAATGAACTCGTTTTAATTTCAAACTCGAAACGAATCTATAACGGTAATAAATAGTAATAGTAAAACTAATGTAAATAATAGTACTAATAACAATGTTAAAAATGAAAATAAAGGGTCGACGGTGCTTTTAATGATCAAATAAATGAACTCGTTTTAATTTTAATTCGAAACGAATCGATAAGTGTGTAAGGAATATTGTTGTTAAATTAAATAAATGGCGAACGAAACGTGGAGGGACTCACCTGCTGCTCGACCCTGTATAAGCGTGCGCCTATCGTCATCGGCTTCACGTTGCCTGCCCGGTCGATTCCTGCCAAATAGCTGCCTGGTTTGCCCAGGGTCTGATCCAATCTCCTCTGTAACTCCTGTGAAAAGGTACGGGTTAGATGCGCGACATACAGATAACGTTGAAAATCAACGATAGTATCTAGTATGCTTCATATTCGAATTGTGAAAGTATCTGGAAAAACCGAGCTCTACTCGGTTCAAGCAACTTGAGCATTCCTTTATCTCGAACGAAGACATCTCTGTTTACTCGAAACTAACATGGTCCATGTTTTACACATTTATATGAAATTAAAAAATCGAACTCTTCCCAATTTTGTGCACACATTCACGATCGTCGATCATTGTTCGTTAGACCTAACAATTTATCGTTGTAAAGATTTTTGATTTCTCCATAAGAAATATACTTTCCCAATCTTTGTCTTATTTCATTTCGAGAAAAGTATCAGAAGTACTGATTTACCTTTGGATTACACACATTTGATGGTAATATGAATTCAAAGATTTGTAAAAGTGTCAAACGATACGTGTTAAATTATTTAAATCTGTGTTCGATGATAGCATAATTCCATCTTCGATGGTACAATTATAACATAAGAATCGTTGATACAGTTCGGTTTGAATTTTATCATCTTGACCAATCCAGCGAAAATCAATAGCTTGAAATGTTCACTACGCCCTTGGGAGTCTCTTTTTTAATTAAAAGGAAACATACAGACCTTCAATTTTGGTTTTATTAAATTTAGGGTTGTGTCCAATGGTGCTTCAAATATTGATTTCGCTTCGGATATTTATCAGAAGAAGAAAACGTTTTACCAGTTTTCGTGCAGAACGTAATCACTTACGTATGAACAGTATCTTTTTATTTTCATTTGCAGTTGTTGTGAAATAATTCTTTAAAGATGAGAATAACGTGATTAATTTTAATAAACATACTAAAATTTGGTCATTTTTACGATCTGGATATCCATATTTCATTTTTAACTTGAGAAATAAAAATAGTAAACCAGCTCGTTAAATTTAACAACAAACTTTCGATAATTACAAAAAAAAATATCAGATTCAATTCGAATCATATTCTCCTTTAAAATATAAAATACTAAATACATAATTCTTCCTTTCCAATCCTAAGTAATTACAAATTTAATAAATATTTTATTTGGATCGTGGAAAACGGAGAAATTCTGCTAAAAAAATAATTGATTTCGAACGAATGTCGTCTGGCGTTGGTTTTTTATTTCACACGAGTAACGCGTATAATTTTATTCGAACGTGTACCTAAAATTTGCGAAATAACAATTTACTATGGTTCCTGCGTACGCAACAGATACGAGGATAATTTACCTAAAAAACGATAATGACCAAAAAACATGGTATTCGCTGCGTTTCGTATTTGTTCGTACATATCGAAAGTTTAATATGGGTCGCACCGTGCTTACAATTTTCGAAAATACATACAACATGTTTGGTTTATTATCCTCGGGTGTGGTATAGCGTTCACCGAATATTCGGGATCGCAATTAATTGTAGGTTAACCACGATTAATTAACCGGATTCATTAGTCGATACATGAGAAACTTCTACGATAGTAATAATAGGTAGTATCGATTCTATTCGACATATATAGTTGGTAACAATGGAATAAAATATGTTGAAAACCATATTACATAAATCTACGAAATATTATCGAACTTCGTTTCTCGTATATCGAATCCTCTCCACGGAACTTGAGGAAGCTAACAAACCTAATACGATAAGTCGATATCTATCGTCTCTTCGTGAAGTTGAAAATCGTGAGAACCTCGAAACACGATTCCACCGTGCCAGCACGAAGGTTTAACCCTAGAAAGGCCAAGGGATGCTTAAACTGTCGGTCGAAAAATTCTTAAAAATATATTTAGGATCGATGTTGAAAATTGGTTTTAGTTTAGTTTTAGGGGGATTAACAGTAAATAAAATAATGGTAATTGTCTTGTCGTAAGTGCTCGTGGCTCGAACTTTCTAGGGTTAAAGGTGTTATCGATTTTGCGGATGCATAATAAAGCCTCGTTCGCTCGAAACTCCTTCCTCGAACAAAGGACCGTGTATTCGACGAAGTTAAATTAGCACGATCGACAATTTCATCTGGAATAATCGCGATGTTTTCTCGTTCCTTTCGATCGAGACCGCGTTATATTCAAATAGGAATTTTCGGCACAAGTATTTTGAATAGATCGAAAATTGGAGCAAATTGAATTGATATTTCATTTTGGGAAAATACAAACTATAATCTCATTATACTGTACATAATGAGACATACAATAACGATATTACCGGATACAATGGATTCGTCAAATTCAATTTTTCGCTACTTAAATTTAATTTTTAATTCTTTAATGAGATGTAAATTGTGTTGTTGCGTGTTAAATAATTATATAGTCTTTAAATAGCGTAATAAATTTAAATTTTAAATTTAATCTTTCGCCATTTAAGATTTAAATTGTGTCGCGTGTTAAATAATTATATAGTCTTTAAATAGTCGGTAAATTTAAAATTTAATTTTTCACTATTTTTTAATCTTAAATAACGATGAAGCAGTATGAGCATAAATTTCAATGTAACCGTATTCTAAACGATAATTATGTTTTGTTGTTACTCTGTTCCACATTTAGGTAACATCTTTCACCTTGACATTAATATGTAGAACGGAAAATCTTTATTCATAGGCAAATGGTGGCCCACGAAATATTCCAAAAAGCAATCAATGATTCGGATGACGTCAAAATATCAAAGTTCGAACCTCGGCTGCGGAAACTTCTCCCTTACGCGAAGTGAAGTTTTAAGGCCGAAAATGGACGTTTCGAACAGTGAATTTCATTTCAATCAGTTTATTTACTCGCGATTATGATAAAAATTCTTTTCAGTCTTCTATCGACTTTAATTAAACTTTCGTATAAGAAAGTAAAAATAAAATTACTTTTATACATACGCGTTTGTTTAAATCAAGCTCAGCATTTATTTTCACGCAAATCGATTCTTTTCATTCCAGATATAAAAATATTAAATCATAACTATTGAAAATTCCAATAATCGCGTGATATTTCGTATTTCATATGCTGATATTTCCCCCCATTACGTTTTCAAGTTATTAAAATTTATTATCACTGAAGTATTGCAACGAATTCGTCTCTGTTTGGTTTTTATTTTTGCAATTTAATAGACGAGAGTACGAACGGGTTTAAGAGTCGAATTATCTGTTCTGGTCAGAGGCGATGTTTCTAAAACTGTTTTTGAGTTAGAAACGAGGCAAGGTCTATGGATTATTAACCGGAAGCGAAGTCGATTTTCTTAAAAGATGAAACCGCATGCACGACGATGTTCGATACGCTCTAGATTAGCAGACTATTATGTCGGCATCAGATCAAGTAACTCGGCCTTTGGTATGTTCCGTGTATTGACAACTTCATTGTTCCACGGGCTGACATTGGCTTTATTCACTCCTCGATTGGCAGTGACGTAATAATTGTCGACGCGCAATCTGCATTTCCCCGATGAGGAACGGGACGCGATACAACCGTTGCCTTTGTCCTTGCGCCTAACCTACAACCTGCCGTCTGCTCTGAAATGCTTAACATTATCCGTATCAATGACAGAAATCCCAAAAATTTTCACATTAATTATAATCTTGAACATTGTTCGCTAGATAGACAAAAGAATTTTCTGTCGATTCCAATCTGAGCATTATATTCCTCGTGTCTTCCACCAGAACGCTCTAAACCTCACCATTTATTTAATATTATCTCAAGAAATATAATGAAATATTTGTAGAAAAATATCTTCGGAACAAATTGATTTTTTCAGGTTCTACGCGGTTATTTTTTGGGGTCGTTCTGTTAAATTTTATTGTATAATTGGGTTTCCCTTAGGTAGTTCAAGGTATTCCTGACGTAGTCCTCTGAGATCAACGATGTTTCTCGATGGAGTCCATATTTTGTTCTTTGTACAGTACATCTTTGGCATTCATACATGGTGTGTTGATATTAGTTGGTTACAAGGGTTTGCAGATTGAATGTCCTGTTATTAATCTTGATAGAATTATTCTATCTTTCCTGGTGAGGTTTCGGGTTGGTACTTGTTGGAATAAGTCTTGTATTATATTGTGTATCTTCGTACGGTTTGTCGAGTTTCACCTTTCGTTCCATTTGTTTCTCTCTATTTTATGGATCGATTTAAGGCGGTCTGCGTAAGGAATTGGGTGATTGTTCGATGGAAAGGGCGGTTGTTGCGTCTTTGGCATTAATAACAAATTTATTTTAACTAATAAGAATATAAATAATTTTGTATCGTATTCGTGAACTTATCGTACGCGTAGTTTAGAAACGAGAGAATTTTCCAATTTTTATTCTATTCAGTTTCCATTATCGTCAAATATACACGCGTTCGATCAATTTACGAGTCGTTTTCTCTCAAACTGTTCGAAAGGAAATTTACCGCTGCTGCGAGGATTTATTCTGACAAGAAGAATCTTCTCGTTTACGGTTCTACTGCAATATTTGGCTTATGTATGCACGCGTGTAAACATTAATATTCGTATTAGCAAAGGAACTACCAAGATTTCCGGGCGACTCAAAGCAGACAGTTTTTCCCTTCATCAAAATTCCATCCTGGAAGCTCGCAGCGGCAAACCAGTCTCGAGTATTTCGAAACTGCTTCTTCTAGTCACAAATCTATCCGCGAATTTACATGCTTTATGGTTTTAAGACTGAATATTCTCCGACGATGCACCATTTTAAAATTACTTCGCTCTTTACTCTTCGATAAATGAAAAGATGATAGTTAAAGTAATAATATTTAACCATTGAGTGGATTATTGGGGCAAGTTTGAATTAATAATTATTTAATATGTGTCAATATAGTTATGTGAAAATTTATGTAATCCTCCATTAGTTCACAATTTTTTAAATGCTTTAAAGGAAAGTTGATTTACCAATTTGGTAAAAATCAACATTAAGTAAAATATTTCAATTGAAATTAAAAGTCCACTTAAGGGTTAATGCACCAACAAGTGGAACACAACGTTATTTCTCATAAATTTCCATTAAACAAATAATCCAACATGGGCCAAATATATTTCGATTCGAAGTATCGGATAACCTTCGCTGCTTCACGTTAATTTGTTGAATAAATAAAATATAATGGCGTTAATCTTTTCATAACAGTACGAACAGTAAAACAGTGAAACGAAATAAAAAGCCTCCGCGAAGGGAAAACGCGGAACAAATGGATTCCATTTCCTCCGAATTCAAGAATTTCTCCGTAATATGTTTCCGCTTGCAAAATTCAGATAATCGTTCAAATATTCTCATGATGCACCCCGCCTGTACTCACATCCTCGCAGGAACATCTTGTAAGAAGCAATCATACTTAATGTTTAAGCACAAGACTGACACTAAGGGTGGAACTTCTGTAATCTTCGAATCGACTTCGGAAGTTCTGTAACCTTCAGACTCGTTCGAATATTAATCGAGACAATCCAGACTTTGGAACCGGTGTACCTTACGAACTTGTCACTTTCAATGCACTCGAAACTAGAGCCATTAAAAACTGAAACTTACCACCTGATAACCGTTAAACCGAGGAATCGAAACTGATCGATCTCTATCTGCCTCTTCGTCGCTTCGTAAAGTATTTTCTAACAGAAAACCCAGACTCTGTGCTTTCAAATTTTCATTTCATTTTCAAGCGTAGGAGACAGAAGATAATTTTTATTTTCTATTTCGACTAAGGAACGCTTGTCAAAATTTATGGTATTGGCAAATGTAATAAAATATGACAAGTAAAATCGAAAGACCGTGTAACTCGCCCTAATCTACGTGCAACTTCTCACCTGCACACACTGCGTCACTCATTCCTGTAAACATTGTGTTATCCGTGCTCTATGAACCCTGCATCATCCTAGCTTCCGAGGCTTTCACCTACATTTCCTAAGCTTTGATCGATCTTATCACTTGCCCGTCTCCTAGTTTCCAAATCCTTGAAACGGAGGGCTTTTCTTTCGCTCACAAAGAGTGTCAGTTCTATTATATTAAACTCTGGTAAATAAAGGTCTAATTTTGCCATCGACATTCTTCTTGCAGCCTAACGTGATCTATTTCCTACGATTATTATAATTGAACCACTGCTAGAAGCGGCAAGGAGGCTTCCCCTTTGAAATAATTTTTGTTTTACGTCGATACGATTTTCCGTTTTGCAGATATCATTGAGTAAAGAAAGAAACGTACTTTTTAAAATTCCATTGTCTCTCTCTATTCGTTTTACAAAAGTCTATTAAAGAGTATTAAAAATAGTAAAACTTTAATCGCGTGTAGTTCCGAAGCTACTAGTATTTTATTAATAATTGAGCCACTGTTAGAAGCGATGAAGCTTTCCCTTTAAAATGGTTTTTGGTTTTTATTGATCGGACTTTCCGTTTCGGAGATATCGTGATTTATGTAAAGAGGTAATTTTTTAAATCTCACTATCCACGCTCTCTCCGTCTTGGAAAAGCCTATTAACGCGTATTAAAAATACTGAAACTTTAGACGTGTGCAGTTCCGAAACTATTAGCGTTTTATTAATAATTAAGCCACTGTTAGAAGCGGCAAAGCCTCCCCTTTAAAATGGCTTTTGGTTTTTGTCGATCCGACTATCCGTTTTGAAGATATCGTAATTTATGTAAAAGGTAATTTTTCTTAATTCGACTGTCTCTCTGTCCGGCTCGTGTATAATAGCCTATTCACGCGTATTAAAAATACTAAAACTTTAGACGCGTGCAGTTCCGAAACTACTAGCGTTTTATTAATAATTAAGCCACTGTTAGAAGCGGCAAAGCCTCCCCTTTAAAGTGGCTTTTGGTTTTTGTCGATCCGACTATCCGTTTTCGAGATATCGTAATTTATGTAAAAGGGTATTTTTCTTAATTCGACTATCTCTGTCTTCGTCTGACGCGTCGCGCCGGACCTCTCTTTTTCGTACGTGACTCGTGACCGTCGTGCGTGACCTAGTTTCCGGGCGTAGTATTTCCAAGAATTTACTACGCACTGTTTACTATTTTCACGCGCGCGAGCTCATTGACAAAAGTAAACAAACTTCGAAGCCTTATATCTCCGTAACTAGCCACCGCATCGACTTGAAACTAAAATTGCTATATCTCCGGAACTAATAAAGCTATCGACTCTCACAAACGCTCATTTTAAAGGGCATTTCATCCCCTATCTAATGATCATATCATCTACTATAATTTATGCTGTTTTCTATGTTTATTTTGAAATTTACTTTGACTCTATGCACCTAAAGAAGTTTCAGAGATTTCTTCTGATCATACAACCGGTGTGCGATTAATACTGAATTATAGATCGTTTGTTTAACTCTTAAATGCATGATTTTTTAATTTTAACCGAAAAAATCTATTATATGTAGATTATTATATAGATTTATTTAAAAATACAAAAAAAAATATTCATTCAGAATATAATAGAATTACTATACCCATTCTTCATACCGTATCATTTTTTAAATAGATGAATCAAGTAAAGAACCAGTGCAATACCAACGTATTTTAATAAAAAAACGCTTGCCAGCATAAAACACAGGTACTCGCCTATAAAATATCTTTTTAGCAAGAATAAATCTCAAAAAAATTTAATTTTATTGTAACTCCTAACTTTCACGAACTTTTTCAGGCGCGCCAAAACAATTTCTCAATCTAAATGTCATATTGAAAATCGCACCGATTTACTTTTTTCCTCTTTATTCATACTTCGTTTGAATAGACCGTTTCGCTACGATTAATACTTTAATTAGGAGTTAAAGAGAGTATTTCATTTTTGAGAAACTATGCTTTTAAGGGTTAATAAAAAATGAGCTTAAATTTATATACAGATTGTTTGCGTCGTTAGTAGTCAGAATTTTGCAGTGCCGTAATTTATAATTTATGCTATTTTCCATATTTAGTTTGAAATTTCCTTTAACGCTATATATTCAAAGAAGTTTTAACAATCCCTATAATTCACAAACATTTTGTAAATATTTTAATAGGAAGATTTACTCACCTTGATTCGGACCATCATATTCAGGTGACCCTGGCTGTATTGCTCGATGACATCGCGAACATCGTAAGGTTTACGGGCCTGTTGAAATTTCCTCCTCGCCACGAAGTACTTGATCTTTCTGATCGCCCTTATGGCGTTTCGATGTGCTTCGGTTAACCTGAAAATCAACGAAATTTGATTCCCCGGTTGGAACTACATGCCTGGGTTGCTCCCGATCTCTGTAGGCACGTTTCGGAATGGGCATTATCACGGAATGACTATCATTTTTATCGGGTTCACGTTTTCCTGTCGTTGATTTACGATCTGGCGCGATTGATTTCCCTGTGCATCTGCTTCGGGAGGTTTTACTTAATATACCAAGCGTGCAAAGAACAGAAACCGATTTATAATTTGTTTACAGACCAAAATCGAATCATTCCATTACATTTGCTTCCTTCGATCTGTTAGTCAAAAGCAGAAACAGTGTTCTCGCGTTCTTGAGAATATATAAAAATACGTATTTGGAGTTGGTCGAATAACAAAGTAGTTAATTACGTCTAATGATAATTTGGAGATACTTTGATACCAAAAATTTTGAAGTCTTGAAATTTGACTAAAACAGGACCTAACGCATTTCCCAAATGTAAATAGAAATTTTCAAATCCACAGTTCAACGTTATACAGCATACGTGTATTATTTGAAATTCCCTCGTGTTGCTACGATAAAATTCAAACTTTAAAATTGTTTCATCAACGTTGGACGAATTTTAGCGTTGACTGTTCGAAGATCGACCGCGTTTTAAAATACTTTTTACTAGATTTTCGGGACCAAATACCCTATTGTACGACGTTTTCGAGCCCCAAACGTAAAAGAATTGTTATTCCAAGGAAGACGACGTCGCGTGTCGATTGTTCGTGCAACTTTGGTTGTCGATATTCCGAATTACATGGAAATACTCTCCACTATTGGCTTTCGGCTTTTCAAGCTGGTTCAAACGACACGCGTGCCGCCCACGTTCTCTCGACGAGCAATTACGAGAACATTCTCGAGAAAAGTGGCCGTTCTTCATCTGTTTACGACTCGACACAGTTTACCTCGAGCAAAGACGCTTTCTCGCAACATTAGGTGCAGTTTCATGTAGATTCGAATATCGTTTCATACGCGGGACACACGAATGTTTGCTCGAACAAGGGCTTATTCAAATCAAATTTTATTCAAGCACCTTGGATGAATGGAGATAAGAAAATCGATATTCCTTTCGTCAACAACAACACTGTCGATAAGCACTACTTAGAGTATATGTATAGTACATACACGCATAAGTTAAAATATTTGGGATTCTCTATCCATGAAAAAATACTTTTAGCAGAGTCCTTAGAATACAAAACTGCTTTTAAAAGAAATATATTTTTAAAAAAGCTATCAGTAATAGAGAAAACTTTCAGTCCTCTGAGTTGAGAAAACCTCTTGACAAGAATAAAATATTAGTTACGAGAAACCACGTAGCCTAGCTCGAAAAACACTGCCATAGAGTGTCTATGGGATTACATAAAACGACAGTTGGGTTCACGGTCGTAAGAAAAATGAATTACTTTGACAAATCACGAAGCCATAATCCCAAGGGCCAACGAATTACTGCACGAACTTAGTATACTCAATGTCACGCAGATGCTAAGCTGTTATTAAAACAAGGGTCTTATCAACTTCGTACTAACGTAATACGAAGAGCGTGGAGCTTCTGTCGACTTAAGTTAATTACGTTTCGAAACTTTATTATATTAAACCCTTCACGTACGATTTAGTTTCAAATAATTCTTCAAACGTGTACTATATAATTTTGAGTAAATTTGTTCGTACAATGGTCATGAAAAAGAATAGATTTATTTTACGAATACCTCATGAATGTAAAAATGTGTTGATTTAACAGTCGTTGACAAGTGAGTAACCTTATGATTGTGAAACTTGACATTAAGAACTTGTGACGAGTTAGACCCGTTATTGTACAGCATAGGGTTAATTACATTTATACTTTGAAGAGATCAGCTAATCATATAGAGCTTTCGATACGATTAAACGTAAAAGGACAACCTTTTAGGGAAATTCGCGATTCTGAAACGGCGTTGTCGTGGAAACCGCGATCGCGGCTACTTTCCAGGAACGATTTCGCACGAGAATGGCAAAGCGTGGCAAAGCGTGGCTAAATAAAATGTTAAAAGAAAGAAACACGGTTCGAGTATCAAACGCAAGGGATGCGTCGCGAAGAAGAGGAAAGAGAAAAATCTGGCCGCGACTGTCTTTGTGTTAGGGGTTCGAGCACCGCGCTCTGCAAAGAATGTAGGCCGTCCGTGAAGCTGAGTAATGCACCGGTGAAAAAAGCACTTACGTTCTGTGCTTTTCAAGAAAAAAAAGCCTTTCACGAGAGCCACCACCGCGAGGTAACGTTTCGTTCCTCTTTCGAGAACACGGTACCCGGAAATGTCAATGCCGCGCGATGATGATCGTTTCTGAAGATCTATCTTGCAGCTCGTTTCGTCTCGACCCCCACTTTTCATTTATCGATACAGATCGTTCCTCGAATATCAATCATTATCAGATTATCATTCAAATTTTCTCCTCTTTTCTACGTGTGACAAACTTGGTTTCAAACGTCTTTTCTCGCGATTAGTGATCTTGTATTTTCTTTTTCTATGAAACTTGTAGTAGCTTTTATTTTGGATTAAAAATATTTGGTATGTTTTCCTTTTATGTGTTTCATTTCGACTCCTAGTTTTCATTTATCGATGCAAATCAATCATTTCCAGATTTTCATTAAACGTTTCTTCTCTTTTCTGCGTCTGACAAACTTGGTTTCACGCGTATTTTCTCACAATTAGTAATCTTGTATTTTCTTCTTCTATGAAACTTGTAATAGCCTTTATTTTTTATTAAAAATATTCAATACATTTTTCTTTTATGTGTTTCGTCTCCTAGTTTTCATTTATCCTAGATATACCTAGATTTTCATTAAAATTATCTTTTCTCTTCTGTGTGTTACACAGCTGTAACAAACTTGGTTTCACGCATGTTTTCTCACGATTAGTGATCTTGTATTTTCTTTTTCTATGAAACTTGTAATAGCCTTTATTTTTTATTAAAAATATTCGATACATTTTTCTTTTATGTGTTTCGTCTCCTAGTTTTCATTTATCCTAGATAATACCTAGATTTTCATTAAAATTTACTTCTCTCTTCTGTGTGTTACACAGCTGTAACAAACTTGGTTTCAAACGTCTTTTCTCACAATTAGTAATCTTGTATTTTCTTTTTCTATGAAACTTGTAGTAGCCTTTATTTTTTATTAAAAATATTTGCTAAGTTTTTCTTTTACGTATTGCGTAGTTTTTATATTCCAAAGAGGGTTTGAGGTTAACAGCCAATAATGTACATTAACGATTCGAATACTGGTAGAAGTCAGTAAATGACTTGCTCGATAGAGTACGCCGTAAGTTGCCATCTGAGAACGTTTCGAGCGTGTAGTACGAACCCGTGATAGACGAAAATCCTCCGGTAATATCGATTCCGCATGCAAAATGAAAGTAATTTGCATAGAGATATATAGACTCCTACGGCTTTCCTACGTCCTGATTTTGCCGGTTGTTATCTAGCCCGACGTAAGCGTAAAATGGTCGGACGATATTTCCACGACAGCCAGTCAAAAAGCTATTAAAAACTTCTTAAAGGCTCTTTTTTAGATCCTTTCTTGTTACAACCACGACGAAGTTCTTTTGTTTTCAAGGGACGAGAAAACATGTTATGTATATCCCCTTAAAATTTCAAATTGACAAATAGTTTGTCGAATATTTGTTTCCTTATCTCGAATTCTTAAAATTTTTTTTTAAAGTCAATTCCATGTTGTTACAACCACGACGAAGTTCCTTCGTCTTCAATAACGAAAAAACGTGTTATGTATATTCAGTTAAAATTTCAAAACGATAAATAGTTCGTTGTGTGTTTTCACGATTTAAATCTTCATCTATAATTTATATTTTTCTATAGAATTTAAGCTCTGTATATTTAAATGTGCCCTCAGAAAATCGACCAGAAAATGTAGAAACTTCTCTTAATACCATTTTATGGATATCGAAATAATTTCCTGACTCTGTCGTATTTGTTTAAAGTTTTGTTGATAGACGATGGGAATCTAGGATATTAAGTGACTGAATTCTAAGGTAAAGCAACGTGTCCACTCGCATTTAACGGACACCCTGGGATACAGGGTGTTAGTAGCTGCGAATGACGATCGCGGAAATTCAGCAATTTCCTTACAGTTGGTCTTACAAGTTGGAAACTGGAAAGGATTCGAGAAACGTGCAACCGAAGCTAAGAAATTGATGTCTAATTCGATACATTCTGGGCACGAGATTAGAAAGTTCGTGTTTCTAAGCTACGAGTAGACGAAGTTACTAAAATCCCTAAAGTAGTTTGAAAATGATGGCGACGAGTCGTGTTGCTCAGGATCTGTATCGCATAAAAAGTACGATTTTTGAGAAATTTATTGTGGTCGAAGCATAACTGATTTATAATTTATCTGGTGGAAGTTTGATTAATTTTGACTATGTAACAAATAAAGATAAATCTGAGACAATTCTATCAAGTTGTAATGTCTTGTCATGCGATTAATCCAACTTAATGATCGCATTATGGTGGTAATTACAGCCAATGGGAGAAAGTTTTTGAGTATTTTAACGTTAGTACTAGTCTGTTTTCCTGATCACCTAATTTACCTAGACACAGTTTCTCTATAACTAAATGTCTGTTGGAAACATTACCCACTTTGTGTAATGTGTTCCCTTCGCTTCTTTGTTGGATAATAATTGTGTCGATTAGTAAAATGTATAGGGTTCCATTTTATAAAATGAGCAACCACATACTTGCGCGTCAATGCATTGTAAATTTACATTGAGTATTGTGAACGTTGTTTATCAATCGAGCATATATGTATAAGAAAATTATTTTAGAATAAAAGAAATTTTAGATATATAGTCAATTTCATGCTTCACAGCCAAAATTCGATTGAAAATGATTTTAAACATTATTATTTCAACTCACTTTTCTGGAAACAATCGTGAAACTTTGCATTCCAAATTGCTATGAGAAACATTGAAATTCAATTAAAAACTGACGGTTAACAAAGGAGGCACTGAAAATAGAAAAAAAATTTCAATCTTTTAAAATCCCGTAAAAATTCCTGAGTATGCAGGCTGCGCCTGTGCCAAATAGGAAAAATTTTTTCACGTTTCATATACATGAAAAGCGAAATATTTCTGATAACTTAATATTTCTGTTTACAATCGTAACGAAAGCATGCAAAGCAGTAAATTAAATTTTTGTAAAAAAGCGACTGAAAAAAACTGATATTTAATAAGGAAAATTTGATCAGCCGCATAATTAAAATTCTGAAATTATATAATCTGCTTAATTAATGAAACAGCGTGAACTATGCTTTCGTAGCTGTGTTTCTCGAGTGAATTCTTTATGGTCCCCGACTCTCTCGCAAAAAAACAAATACAAAACTTTAATTCAGAAGAAATTCCCAAGGTATGTTTTTCAAAGCCACGGTTTATAAATTACGCAGTTCATTCTGTTCCCAAAAGAGTAATTAGCTCGAACAGAAATAAAGACACGACTTTAACTCGGAGAAATTCTAAAGGTATTCTTTCAAAAGCTATGCCTTCAAACAAGTTTTTTTTTACATATCTTGATGAAGAAATAGCTTCTATAGAAATAAATATTAAATTTTAAACTGAACGAATCACCAAACTGTGCTCCACGAGAATAAAATAATTATTTACTTTATACTGCTTCGATAACATTTTTAATTCGATACCTAGTAAACATATTATTTGGTATCTGACTCATTTAAGACAATTGAAATCATTTTTTCTTTAATGCTCCCTGAGAGTAAGTGACGCATTTTTATATTAATCATTATATTGTTCGATGGATGGGTTTCTGAGATACAGAAAATTATATTTGAATTTACACACCTATATAAATGCAATGAACCATCGATGGCAAAGAATGGGAAATCATGCAAGATAAGAAATACAATTTTCATGACAACTTTCCTCGTAATACGATACTTTTAATCTTACCGAAAGAAACTAACTTCTACAGAAAATAATGCAAAATTGTAGTGGGATGAAGTACTTCGATGAAAGCGTGAAAATTACGAACAAGAAAGCGTGCCCATACAATTACTATTAATAACCCTTCAGCTTTTAAATGCGTTGTTTGTACTGCTAATTTTTGACATCAAAAATCGATCTTTTGTGACATATATGAGGGTTGTTTCTCTTATACACAATACAAAAGACACGTGCATGTAATCGTGGAAGTAGCTTTGACAACAAATTTTAAAACATTGAATTTACCATTCGATACATACTACAATAATATGGAAAAAATGTTCATATAATCAATTAATATTAAAATAGGGGAAATCTTCAGCATCTCGAACTTTTAGGTTGCTGCATTAATTCTGTCCATTTATTAATTAATATATACAACGTAACAATTTTGTTTTTTTTTCCTAAGAAACCTCGTTGAAACTTTGTACTTTCGTTTGACAATTGAAGTTAGTGTTCGTGAAGGATTTGAAAGACAGAGTTAAGAGAAACGTTAAACATTGTAATATGAATGGAATCACAGACCTCACGCAGCAACCTAATAGAAAATGAAATTATTAGATCTACTTTCTTCGAAACATCGTACACTTAGAGTAAGTTCTCCAAAACAGAAATACGTATGCAGAATGTGTTAAGTTTTCGTCCCATTCCGAAAAGCGCTGTGGTCGGAAAAGGAGGAAAATCACGTATGGGAAAGTATACTTACGTGGTGACCCTTTGAGGTTCTTCGATATCAATGTCAATTTCGTCGCTGGTGGCCTCCGTGACAGAGCTTGTCTGCGAGGTGAAGAGGCTTCCCCTGCCAACCGGAAATACGCTACTCACACTACCAAACTCGAGAACTAGTTCCTTCGACGTTCAAAGCCGCTCTAGAGAAAGTGCCCTTCAGTCGGCTGACGTTTCCTGTCAGCCCAAGTTTCCCGACCAGCTATTATTTTACGGTAAAATTTCCAGAGATTTACCACTCGGCTCCCACGCATATTCTCCACGTGTTGTGCTCCACTTTTCGAAACGCTGGACGAAGAAATCGGACGCGTTCGCGAACCCCCACTGCTCCGTTAATTGATCGGTTTAAGGAGGATTCGAAGTACCAGGATTTTCAATAGGGAATAACAGGCGACAGTGACCGCGTGAAATTTGGTTAAAAATCGTGGTTTTCTCTTTAATCGCTTTCTGATATTTATATCTTGGGGTTATTTTTGACAGGGTCAATGACAGCCGACTTTCAGCGTTTTCTCTAGAGCAATTAACAAAATTGAACATCCAGATCACAGAAGTGACAGTACGACGCAAATCAATTATTCCTCTCGCTAAAAATTGTTTTAGACAGTTTCATCAATTTATATATTAAAACTACGTCTGTATTCTAAATTTATTTGTTAATTTTCCGGAAAGTTCTCAAACACAGCTCGAAACTACGAACGAACAGTGACATGTAAACGAGTACATTCGCGTTGCGTTTTAATAATAATTTTAGTGTTTCTTTAGAACAATGTTTACTGCAAGCAAGTAATATCGTAAAGTACGACATTTCGTGGGCTAAACAGTTAGCCATCAGTTTTGAAACACGTTGTACGGTAAAAGGAGATACTTGAATGTCTTTAAATAGAGTGCAATTGCATTATGCAGATGCATCGTTGCATTTACATGAAAAGAGACGTCGCGGACATATACACCTTAATATATCATTCAACATTTTCCTCTGTGACTCTTTACCTTTCGCCAAACGGGAAATACCACTCGTCTGGCACGCGTTGAATCACTCTGCGTATCATTTTGGAGCTTTCGAAGCACCAAGTTTCTCAGTGAACGATAGTACATTAGTTCGATACAATAACAGTGCGTTCTCAGACACTCGATGAAGCTGGTGAGTGCAATGCTGATAAAACGTCGCGATACTCTTTCAGAAAAATACAATTAGCAACCACGTTTCTTAGTCCCAGCATGATTTTTTCCAATTTCTTTTATTTAAACTTTATCTATATTGACTCGAACGTTTGATAAAAATAATTAACGAGTTTGTCGAAACTGCTGCAGAGGCAACAAAATTATTTCGTTATTTATTTCAAATTAAATATTGGAGCTCGTTCGTACGTACACCTCGTATCGTTGTTGTGTTTCGATTATTGTAGATCGTTTACTACATAATTAAAATTCAGGTTGTATAAAGTGTTACAAAGCGTGAAGTACGTGTCATGTAGGATAAACAATCTTTAATAATTGGAAACGATTGATACTGAAATTGAGAAAATATAAAAAACAAACTATAAGGAAAGTATGTAAGCAATATTACGAAATAAGAAAGAGAAAAAGTGTTGAAACATTCTTTTAAATTGGGAAACATTCAAAACGTAACTGTGATGACTAACAATCAAAGTAAAAGTGTGTAGATATAGAAAAATTGATTATATCGTATACTATGTGCGCTTCAAAATGATCAAGAATGTTTGTGTGATAAAAGATCGATCAGAAAAGTTGAAACAATTTTTTATAATGTTAGTGGACCCTACGCTAACTGAATATCGACTTATTTTTAACTGACTATGACTGCTTTCGGGATTCCTTAATTCCTCGTCGTTAACTACAGTAAAACCTCGGTAAATCCTCGATAATTGCATAGGAATATCGTTTATTGTACAGTGTCGACAAGTGAAGATAGTAGGAATTCGGCAACGAGTGAAATTGTAGGTGGAAGATACAAGTAGCAGTGATCTTAGATAGTGGAAACATACTTACTGTCTAAGTGGGGCTTCTTCTTATCGAATTTATTACCTCGATCGTTGCACGAGTCTCCATAACTGCAGGATTTCTCACATTCGTTTTCTTGCAATTATCGAGGTTCTACTGTTCCTGACTATAATGTGTCTACATTCTCTCGTAATCTATTTAGTCAATAAAAGCCTCTTTCCTTCAACTATGCTGATGTTCAAACGACTCTGGACCAATATACAATATGAATATGATCATATTCCACAGTCATTCGAGAAATCTGATAAGATAAATATGAAGCTTCCATGTTATGCCGAAAAAAGCCCTTTTAAAATTAGAAATACAATATACTTGCAAGTTTAATAGTTGTATTGAAAGAAAACGTCATTATAGTCAAAACGATACAAATTTTCGATAAACGAAGAATAATAAAACTTGAATTGCATATAAGCTTTGAAAGTAAAAATGAAGACATGCTCGTACCAACTATGGTGCCTTTTAATGGATGCTTTGAACAATGTAATTCGTATGTAGTTTCAAACAAATTGGTCTGAAATTGACGTCGAGGAACATTTTCTTTTCCTGGCGAGGTAAAGTTTCCCGGGAAATCTTTCGTCGTCCAGCGAGATCGAAGGATGGCTATAGTCGCGTTTAGAGTTAGCGTACATCGTAAAACTTCAAATGGAACTCCAGACGCCTTCGTCGAGGAGCATGCAAATTATTTGCAACTCTTTCCCGTCGAGAATTCGCGTCTCTGTTCGTGGCGCGCTCGTACTTGATGCTTTCCCGGCTGTCGCGGACCGAATAATGCGCGAAAACTAGAGAGAAAATAAATTCGTTCTGGGAAGTCCATTCCTAGCAACTTTGGATTATATTTCGAAACTGAAGTGCTTCGCTAACTTTAAGGAGATTATCCCCTTTACTGGTTAAAGGGTTGAACAAATTCGGTAATTTATTTTTAAACGTCAAAATTTTTCAATAAACACAGAGACATTTTTTTTAAACCAAACACAGTGGTCAACGATGTAAATAATTTTCGCACAAAATCTGAACAATGGACTATAAGTTGTCTATCGTTTGACGCAGTTGGACATAGTTGTTTATAATTTCTGTTCTAGTAATAATTGAGATCATGCCGTTAATAAAAGAATATTACTTTACACCTAGGAAGCAATTTCCTTAAAAGAAACTGATCGTCCTTTGATCGTGAATATATAAACATAGTTCGAATTGTATCGTGTTTAAACTCATTTTTATCGAAAAAATATCGCCCATCCGTTGATAACAGTTTCCCTGAATAAAGTTTGTTAAATCGATAAAAAACAGAAACACGGCTCGATACTGTTTGTATCGTTCGAGACTATCGAGTGTCTTTTGGAAAAACGTTTCGGTATTTCGCCAGCATTGCAGCTAGCTTCGACGAGAATCTGAGGACACATCAATATTGTATATGATATGCACTGATATTGATACTGTATAAACTGCAAGAACCGAGGCCTTGAAAGCTTCGAGCTTTAAAGACTTTAAATCCACCAAGCATGCTAATATTGCACACGTTGAATGCATTTGTGAAAAGCTTCCTCTGAAACTTTTAATTTACGACTTACGATTCGTCTGTAAATGTATCTTATTTTTTATTATTAACATAGATGCTAATGCATGCTTTGCATACTCTGACAAGTACTTAATACTATAAGGCAGTTATGTATTAAGGTTACTTATTTTATTACTGACACTTCCAGATCTAGATAGGATGTCGGGTTACCAGGAGATTTATAAATATTCTAAATTTCTTTTGTACAGATAAAACTATGATTTTTTCACTAAATTCTGGAGATTTACGACCAGGTAAAAATCTGTCAAAATTATATTCCAATTGTATCAACATTTAAATTCTCCCCCGCGCCTTTCTATCGGGAGGAAAATTCCTCGTAAACTTTTCAAGCTTAATCAACGAAGAGTTAATTGTCTTCGGAGATTGGAAATATGCAAATTGCCCCCGACTATTCGTAAGTATCTGACTGTCTAAGATAAAACCTGTGGTCGGAGTTGAAAATTCAAACGAAACTCATTTCGAAGTTTCAACTTTCTAAACCCTCCTTCTATTCCGAGAGCAAGGAAACGTAATTTCCATTGCAATTCGTTGATCTAAATTCCTTTTTTTTCAATTTAGCCGCCCCGCTGCAACCCGACACCTTGTTAAATGCTAAATGGCCTCGTTTACACCACCGTTTTTCACCTATCCGATAAGCTCCGGGTTTGATAACTGAGAGTCTTATTGCACGTCATTATCTAATCTGGTTAGAAAATGGTTAGTTTTAAATTTCATTCGAGCAAAGCGGATTCGCTCCTCAATTTTTAAACGTCTTACACAGGTTGTTCGGCCACTCCTGGGAAAAATATTAATGGGAGATTCTAGAGGCCAAAATAAGACGAAAATCAAGAATGTCAATTTGTTGACTGAGGCTTCGTTCAAAAATTATTAAAAAATTAAATTAAAAAATTTCAGATCATTCACAGAAAAATTATTTTCGATTGCGGGGGTTAATTACAATCATTTTTGGGGAACAGACATACCCCCGAAATACTAACCAGTTTCGAGAAAAAAATTCGTTAGGTGTGAAATTTTTCAACAAAATTAAAAAATTTCAAATCGTTCTGGAAAAATTATTTTCAGTTGCAGGGGTCAATTACAATCATTTTTGGTCATTAGACATACCCCTGAATTCCTATGCATTTTCGAGAAAAAAATTCCTCACCGAAAATATAATTTCTGGCCAGAAATGTCTGCCCGAATTTTCACGTGAATCTTTAAAACGTCATAACTTCTGAACAGATTGGACGATTTTAATGTTTAAAAAAGCAAACTACGCGTATTTTAACGGAGAATATATAGAAATTGCAAAAATATTGGAAAATTTGATCCTTGACACCGCAAAATGAGGAAAACCTCATAAAAATGGTCCAATTTTCAAACAGTCATAACTCCTACAATTGTGAATATATTTCAATGAAACTTTTTTCTGAAGTAGAGCTCATGGGTACCTACAAAAAAGTATTAGACAACTTTTCTATAGGACATGAAACAAAATTACTAAAGATCAAAAACGAATTTTTAAGAAAAATCGACAGGGGGTAGGTGCCTAAATTTTTCGACGAAAAAAAAAATTTCAAATCTTTCTAAAAAAAATATTTTTGGCTTTAGGGGTCAATTACAATCATTTTTGGTGAGGAGTCATATTCACGAAATCCTACCCACTTTCGAGAAAAAAATTCGAGTATGTGCTGAAAATTTTGGGTGAAAAAAAAGACTTTCGAATCGTCTTGGAAAAATTATTTTTAGTTGCAGGGGTCAATTGCAAGCATTTTTGGTCAACAGACATACCCCCGAAATCCTACTCAGTTTCGAGAAAAAAATTCCTTACTGAAAATATAATTTCTAGCCAGAAATGTTACCCCGAAATTTCATGCGAATCTTTAAAATGTCATAACTCCTGAACGGATTGGACGATTTTAATGTTTAAAAAAGCAAACTACGCGTATTTTGATGGAGAATATGTAGAAATTGCAAAAATATTCGAAAAGTTGGTTCTTGACACCGCAAAATGAGGAAAACCTCATAAAAATGGTCCAATTTTCAAACAGTCATAACTCCTACAATTGTGAATATATTTCAATGAAACTTTTTTCTGAAGTAGAGCTCATGGGTACCTACAAAAAAGTATTAGACAACTTTTCTATAGGACATGAAACAAAATTACTAAAGATCAAAAACGAATTTTTAAGAAAAATCGACAGGGGGTAGGTGCCTAAATTTTTCGACGAAAAAAAAAATTTCAAATCTTTCTAAAAAAAATATTTTTGGCTTTAGGGGTCAATTACAATCATTTTTGGTGAGGAGTCATATTCACGAAATCCTACCCACTTTCGAGAAAAAAATTCGAGTATGTGCTGAAAATTTTGGGTGAAAAAAAAGACTTTCGAATCGTCTTGGAAAAATTATTTTTAGTTGCAGGGGTCAATTGCAAGCATTTTTGGTCAACAGACATACCCCCGAAATCCTACTCAGTTTCGAGAAAAAAATTCCTTACTGAAAATATAATTTCTAGCCAGAAATGTTACCCCGAAATTTCATGCGAATCTTTAAAATGTCATAACTCCTGAACGGATTGGACGATTTTAATGTTTAAAAAAGCAAACTACGCGTATTTTGATGAAGAATATGTAGAAATTGCAAAAATATTCGAAAAGTTGGTTCTTGACACCGCAAAATGAGGAAAACCTCATAAAAATGGTCCAATTTTCAAACAGTCATAACTCCTACAATTGTGAATATATTTCAATGAAACTTTTTTCTGAAGTAGAGCTCATGGGTACCTATAAAAAAGTATTTGACAACTTTTCTATAGGACGCTAAACAAAATTACTAAAGATCAAAAACGAATTTTTAAGAAAAATCGACAGGGGGTAGGTGCCTAAATTTTTCGATGGAAAAAAAAAAATTTCAAATCGTTCTGGAAAAATTATTTTTATCTGCGGGCGTCAATTACAATCATTTTTGGTGAATAGAATACCCTCGAAATCCAACGCACTTTCGAGAAAAAAATTCGTGTGTGTGCTGAATTTTTAAAATCTAAAAATTGACTTTCTAAACCAGAATACCCCCAGTTAAAGCGTTCGAAGCGGATCTTTTACCTTGCTAAAATTCATCGGTCCGTCGGTAAACACGATGGTGTGAAAGAGGCCTAACGAAGAAGAAAATCAATGGCCGACTCACCGGTTGTCGCGCCTGGCACGGTTCGGCGTGCCTGCCTTCGGCTCCTCTATGTAGAAGATAACGTCACCCTCGTTCTCCATCCGTTGATTGTCGTTCTGGCCCCCGGAGTCGCCGGCAGCCCCGCTGGAAACGCCGCCGGATATCGTGACCGGCGGCAACGACTGTTGCTGCTGCTGCTGCACGTCCATCCGGTTCCGCGACTTCCGCCTCTTCAGTACGCTCGCCTTCTTTGCCACCTGGATCATCAGAGACTGAACCCCCGGTGCCCTCCCATTACAACACACGTCGAACACAACATGCACTATCCCTACTAGCGAGCACCAGCTCGGCTCCGAGCACTGATCCATCTGAAAAGCTCCCTGGCCTCGACGACTTCTAGCCGAGGGCTGCCTCGTTTCTCTCATTTCTCTTTTCGGAATTTAGGCTCGTCGCGCCGAAGCGTCGTCTCTTCTTCCCGTCGTCCAACATTTCTCATCCGGTCGAATCGTTCTTTTTTACAAACACACTGCCGATTTCGTGCATTGATCGCCTAACGCCAAAGAGGGGGAATTGAAACAGCTGACTCAAAAATAATCCGTTTCCCGGATTTTTGTTCTACGAATGAATAAAGTAGAAGAAGGTAGCGAGAGGACAGTTTTCTTAACCCTTTGACTACTAAAAGCGCCTATAGACGCTTAATCGGTCGACTGTGTGCGTTGAATGCTTACGGGCGTTCAACGTGTGTGCTGTTCTGGGTGAAAAAGTGTTTTCCGCACGCGACTTGTGCTCGCGTAAAAATCGACCGTAGTCGAAGGGTTAAGGAATTACAAATACGAGATAATTCCCCGTCCCTGGCGAATACGAATATGACCGTACCCAAAATCAAATAATATGGAGTGCTTTATCTTGGATTCTGACTAATTTTATCCAAGAGTAATTCTGCCTCGAACTATTGACAGAAATGGAGAAACTATTAACTAAGAAAACCCTTATCGAAGGATCCACTGGTAGATCTGGAATGATTTTTATTCTCGTGGCCAAATAATTTCTTAAAAACAAACGAATTATTTAAACTGTCACGTTTTACGTGTACCTTTCATATTCGTATGAAATCCACAGTTTGTTTATAAGCCAAGAACTATGTTTAAGTATTTTTACTTGCAAACTTGCACTGGGAGACGGAAAGGTTTAAGTATGCTGGGAAAGATATGATGTTAGAGTTAAATTAGTATGAGATTTAACCCTTTCACCGTGGTCAATTCAGAAGTAGTAAATAAAAATTAAATACTACAACTGTAGACTATATAGTAGAATACTATAATTGTAGACATTTGCAGATAAATAAGTGAATCTTTTGGGAAGAATAATTTTGTTTAGACTCGTTCGTGGGGGAAAAATTATACGAAATTCTGGAATCCTTCCCATGGAATGTTTCATCATCGATGCAAGGAATCCTTTTTCTTGCGTGAAGATTATCTTGAATACAAAATCAAACATCTATAGGCATATAACGAGAGAATCCACAGAGAGATTATCTGCTCTGGTAACAGTGAAAGGATTAATTCGACGCGTACTGTGCAATTAGAGAATCGATGGTTCATACTAGATTTACTGTCCTGAACTATTGATGTTTCCGTTATCAGGAATAATGTTGTCCTTTCGGTGAGATATTACAACTACTCAAACAAGTTTCTAGCAATTTTTTAACGCGTTAAATGGTTGGATAGATACGATAATAATTAATTACAAAACATACAGATAGATTAAAACTGTAGAAAAGCTCACGAATGAATTTGTTTCAAAACTACGATGGTTAAAAGTTAACTATTTTTCAAAAACTAGTTTCGAGACACCCAACTATATCATTTAAATTTTCACGCGATGAATAGTTTACAATATTTAAGCAATACAGTTACTCGTCCCGTATAAAGTTCATTTTATTTCGAAACTTCGTATCCCCCATACGTTATTTCGATATAGCTCGTGGTAATGCATAATCCAGATAGCAGCACAGAATGTGTCATGAATTAATAATCAGCATGATGACGTCGCAAATTGCTAGAATCCATAATTTAAGCGACGCAGAAACAATTTATAATTGTCCAGTCGCGTGTTACAATTTTTGCGCGAGAACAACGTAATTAAATACCGAACGAATTATTCTTTTGGCGCCGAAAGAAACGTCAGAATCTTGAACGAATAAATAAACCGTCATTGTTTAAATGTTCCTCGAATTAATTAACGAAAGACCATCGAAGTCGATTCTCAACGATTTTTCGTCGTATCGTTGCAAACACCGACTACGAATTCCAACAAAGAAAAATAAAAAAAAAGAATCCTTCTTTATTTTACGAGAGACTAAAACAAAACCCGCGACAGTAAACCCGCGCATCCCCTAGAAGTTTATCGAGTTTTTTTTATGTACACGTAGGTACCACCCCCGCTTGGACGGCCACGTCGAAAATGAAACGAGTTTCCGTGCACGAATGACGAAACTGGGTCAGCATCAGTTTTCAAATCTGTTTTCGGGGCCGCCAACATAAACTCCGCATTAACGTCATATTCTAGCCTCGCCGCATTAAGTGCTTAAGGAAGATACCAAAGGAAAGCGCGGATGGAATACGAGGATCCTAAATCCATAAAATTCCCCATAACGAAACGACGTTTTATAGCCTTCGTCCCCATACTGTGCAACACGGATATAAGAACACACGGTTCCCACGCGAACTTCCATTCACGACAAATTGAATTTCGAAAGGTTCGACAATGGTGAAGAATTTCGATATAACCCAAAAATTGTGATTCTTTAGAGAGTCTTTGAAGGGTAGTTTTCATTTCTAAATCGTTTCGTTCGAAGACGATATTCCTTTATGAATGAAACCATTTTATTTCCTTTAATATCTGTTCAAAAATCTTCAAAAATCGTTGGATTTTATAGTTAGTAATTTAATAAACCCATAAAAGATGTTTACTATTTTCATTAATACTCCATTAAAGGATTAATTTAATCACGATTAAAGATATAATTATCGTTGAATCAACGACCAATGATATTATACCTGTTCTACATTAAGCACCATTATCGAGCGCTCGGGATTCATAATTAATAACAATTAGTCCGATAACATTTTACCTCCGCGCAGTACACTACGTCCGCGATGTATAGAAAAGAAAAGAACGATATACCGAATGCACTATTTACTATAAATACTTTCGTTCGTTGTAAACTAATTTCTACTTTACTATTATAATATTTATTTACTGTAAGGGTAGTATTTTCGCCTGATGTATGCACTAAACAGTTTTGCTGTCGACAAATCGCCATTGAGAAAAAATTTTCCCATCCCTCGTTCGTGAAATCAAAAATTTGAATTTCAAATTTCATACCGTTCGATCGAATAAATAACTTTCCGTATTTTTAATTGTTGTCCGTTATCTTGGATTTCTCATTATCGAGAGTAAAACTGTCAAGTGGCAGGAACGGAGAAACAAAGTCACGAAACAGAAGGCGAGACACGATGAAACGAAATAAGAAAATATGGAAAATGGTTGGGAAAAAAGAGGGAGCGATCGAAAAAGGGCCTAGAAACTCGAGTGCAGTTTTATTTTAGAGCGTTTTAACGCCGATCCTGTGTTCGCGAACGTAAAAACCTGGTGGCGTTTGTCGCGTTCCATCGAAATTCAGGAAACAATCGCGCGTTAGAGAGGAAAACGACGTCAGAAGAATTCGAGTCGCGATCGCGACAGCGGGCGAGCGTAAATTCTCGGGTTGCGAACACGAGCGTTCGTTTCGTTGCTTTTGCAGGCTGATGCGAAAATAAAATAGCAACACGTATGCATACACCGTAGAACAGGGTTGACGCAGGGATGATTCAACCGCGGATATCTTGTACCACAAATGATGTGAGAGGGTTTTGAAACGCCCTCGTCTTTCTACAAAAATTATTTCCTTGCTCCGAAATTCGTAAACGCGACGCAATGGAAACAAACAGCCATCTAGTTTGCACTGCTGGAAAAAGAATCGACAAACTCGTTGCAGAAATTTCTTTACGCCAACGTAACGTGCGACGATAAACTCTAAAACACATGGTCGATGCGTTTTTCTTCTCGCCTCGAATGTTTGAAACTTTTTCGCGTGAGATTAAAAGACGTTCCTTTATTAAATTGTTTTGCAATTTATTTCGACCTCAACCGAAGATCGCCGATGCAATAGAATTTTGGAACAAGTTCGTTGAAGAAGAAACGTTTCTTGTAAATTGTTAAGAAATTCTCTTAAGATGTTTGCTTCAATTTCTTCTACTGGAAATGGAAGTAGATAAACGATTAAATAACATTCCTGAAGTATTAAAAGAATCCTTGTAGAATCTGTTTTTGAAATGTTTCTCGAGTGTTTAAGATTAGAATCATTCCTGCCAATGCTGTCAACCCATGTTGAACATACAAGATGTGAATAAAATCGAGGACACTTGTTGTTAAAATAGTATAGAAACGTAGATTCTATGTTTGTAAATCGTAGACGAGTGTAAAAATAATTATTCCTTAATACACAATTTCTTCTACGATGCAGTGCTTTTATTTCTATCCTTTTTTTATAAAATATGTGCGTTTTGTTTGAATATTATTTATTAAAAAAGGGAAGATAAAAGATATACGAAACCACGAATTTTACTTTAAGAAAAAAACTAAATTAAAAATTGTGTTAACGTACGTTTGTGTAAATGATTTTTACTTTAACGCTGAATCCTCGATTTTCATTGATACCCTGTACCTATAAGCGTTTCGTTGTACGTGTAACGCATCCTATACACAGATAGACACAGCACATATAATTCAAGCCGCATGCACGCTAACAAATAAAAAAAAAGGTGAAGTCACATCGCATGACACAGACCTTTATCCCATCGAATTAGAACGGTGATACGAAGCTTAATGGTGCAGTAATAAAAGAATAATAATACAAACACGTGTTCTTTCGTCGTGAATCGCAAGGAATATTTTGCAACCGTGTTTAAAACGCGCGAGTTATGCCTTCCCGTGTGCATTATGCGAGGAAAGCGTTAACGAATTTCCGCTCGCTTCGACCGATTGATAAAAATTTTTACGACGCTAAGAAGCGTAGCACGATTTCCTTGCTAGATCGATAAAGTATACCGAGAAAAGCTGTTATCTATCCTCGAGAATCGATTTTCTTTCCACGCGTACAGGCGAGACGAAAGATTGCCAGTATAAGTATAAAAAAAAGAATTATTTGGAAGCCAAAAGTGATTCGGAGTATCGTAAATTGGTGTATCCGTTCACACGATAACGTAGATTCTTCCATCGTAATGGCAAGTGTAGCTCGATTCACGATACTTTTAACTTTAAAACACCTAATCTCTACGTAGTTTATATGAAACGAAAGGGTTTGCAATATTTAACACTGGAAATGTCATGATACTGTATGGAACTTGAAATGTAAAATTTCTTAAAGTTTGCACATTGGTAAATAGTTGATGGAATTTAATCTTCTATTTTCTTAGGAAAAGAGTAGCAATACATTTTTCATGAAATGATCTGTTTTTAATACCTTATAGTTTCAAAGACTTTTGATTCAATAATATACTTATGTAATCAATCTCTTGTATATTTACAAAAACACATTTTTATTGGATAAAATAATTCTCCAAAACATTCCAATTACAAGGTAAATCGTTATTTTATGCATACTTATTGTTACGAGTCTTTGTATCGAGAACTGAGCCATTTACCTTTACGATGGAACGAATTTATGTCAACGAGTGTACATCTGAAGAAAAAACCTGGCCACGCTAATACAGTTGCTCCAATCGATAATCAGCACACTAGGATCTATGTCATTTTTACTCGAAATTACTTCTTCAAATATAAAAAACAAATAAAATACTTCACCCATTACTCCTGATTAAGAATTTCAGTCTTGGAGTAGAATTTTTACCATTTGAATATGGTGAGAAGAATGTTCAATTTTCAAAGTTTCTATTCGTTCTATTAATTTTATTAATAATGTCCTTTAGTATCGATTTATCCAGTTTGTTTGCTTTGATTAAGTAGAATAATGTATTTTTTAAAAGATCAAATGGAACCAATTGCTACGAAGAGTATAATTAAAAAACAATTCTAAGGTAAAGGTGACGTGGACACAAAAAAATCGTGATTATCGATAACAGCTACCACGATCGAACAGTTGATGACAGACTAGTTCCATGCGCAGCCCTCCTCGCGCATCGCGTGCTTTTAAGAAGGTTCTGCGCGGCCAGATTTCCCCCCGAGCGTACAATGGGAAACAAAAACGTTGACGCAAGGAGTATCGTCTCTCGATTGGTGGAACGACACGGGTGATTCGACCAATGGTAGAACGTGGCATCGTTCTACCAATCGATATCGCTCCACACATGCTCCATAATCTCGCAACATCTTTTTTGCCACCCGTTGTACATTAGTGTGCTGTCAGGTGGTCCCGGCGTTTAACACAAGACGGTTCGGTTCTCGTGTGTAAAGAAACGTGATAATTGGAAATAAATAAACATGCAAAAGAGTAAAAATTGAAATAAATCTAAAGCCTTTACATACCATCTTCTTTACACAAATCAACTGAAATATATTAGGTACATTTTATAATCGTCCAACACAAGGAACACTGATTTGTATTTACATATGTAGGTTAGGCAAAGAAAAAATATTAATAAATAAAGAAAGAAAGACACGATCGTCTTAGAGAAAACGACGTTGGTGAAGGAAAAGAACGGGGTAACGCGCGAGTCTTTTGGCAGCAGATGCGAGATATACATTGTAATATGGCTCCTGCGGATGCTCCATCGCGAATTTTTGTGAACCAGTGTGCCGACGAATTTGTTTGGTATTTGGAACCGTAAACATTTGCCTCGAAATGTTTCCTACGTTTGAGAATTTTCAGTCTTTGACTAGGTCTTAATTGATCGTCTTCGTGCGCGTTTTCTACCGCAATTTTCTTTCTTTTATTGCAATTTCAATTAGACGAATTTCAAATTGGCGTTCAAGATTTTGTCGCGACTTGAACGTTCTTATTTAGCAGGCATTGCGTTCGATGGCGAATTAGCAGAAATTAATATTTGCAACCAGCGTAAAACGTCGGCGAATAAAATCTTTGGAGGCAGAACAGCCATCAGGCAACCAATAATATCACGTGAAAAAACCGATAACAATAGAATATTCTTAATGCCGTGGTTCTCACGTGAAAACCTCAAACAAACGCTAAAAAAGCCAAAAGAACTGAAACGTAAACCCACAGTAACAAATTGTAATTACAAAAAGAAACATACACTTCCATAGATTCACACCTACACATCTGCATTCCGTGAATATGTACACGAGTACTATAAAAAAAAAAGAAAGAAAAGAATGAATTCAATTACGTCAAACGCGTGACTCAAAACGTAATTCTCTTTTTTTTTTTCTCGTACAGCGAATGCGAATAAGCGATTTGCATAACAAGAACGATCGATGTGTCGAAGTTCTGAAAGCGAGAACTGCGAGAGAATTTTAAATGAAAAAATGTTAAGCATCAAACTACGTGGCTAAATCGATCGATCAAAGTCGACGCCTTCTTGACCGGATTTTACATAAAATGCAACGTAAAAGAAAATATAAATAAACAAAATGCATCCGATATAATTATGCGTTCACCGAATTTTCAAATATTCAACATTCCAAATTACACAGGATGCGGTGTGATTCGTTGTGCAACCGAAAAGGGGACGTTTGTTTGTTACAAAATGAGGGTAAAATAAAATATTCGTAAGTGAATTTTCGATTTAGAGAAATTTAAGATTAAGCAAAAAATAATGCGTGTCGTTTATCGTTTTTTAATAGAAGGTATTTTATCAATACTTTCTGTTAGTTTTAACGTTTGTCAGCTAAACAATTTTAACTGCAAACACACACAAAATTGAATTCTTCAAATTAATTATGGAATTTATTTTAAATTTATTTCGCAACTTTGAATTATTTCTTAACATCGAAACGCCCTTCTTTCGGTTGTAATTTGCAAATCACGCTGCAGCTTGTATCGTTTCATGAAAAATTATGACAAACTCAAACTAGCGAACGGAAGAGAATTGCTTGTTGAAAGAAGCTAACGTTGTAAGCAGTAAAACACGATTGTTTCAAATAATAACGAAGAAAACGTAAAAAAAAGCCAAGAAAACCCAATAGAAGCCAGATTTTGATCGTGTTTCGAAACGTAAGAGAATGAAAGAGTAATATGCGAAAGCTTCCAAGCGTAATTCGAACTGCATCAACACACGAATAGTTACGAGCAACAATCAAATATATTAATATTTCGATATTTAACGGCACATTGAAAACACAGAGCAGAAGTCGCATTCTCTGCTTGCATCCATCCACTGCCAAATAGTCTGCATAACTTCGCAGAGTACTCGAGGTCCCATCTGGGATTTCGTTTACTCTGATTCAATTAACGTTTTCAACGGAATTCACAGGATTTTGTTATAATTCTCTCACACACTCGCTCTCTCTCTCTCTCTCTCTCGCTCTCGCTCTTGCCTTCAACGTTAATCCGTGCATTAACGTGCCAGCAAGTATCTTCGGTCGAATTAATATTATCCGAGTTTCGATATCACGTTTCAAACGAGAACTGTCAGAGTGCTCTTTAAAATGCTGTCAGAAAGAATTCATAGGCGTACGTTGGCATTTTTAACAAAGGGATGAATCTTAATGGACACATTTAACCGATTAGAATTTACTGTCACATCTTTTGCAATAACGTGGATTAGAAAATTAAAATCGTAATAAAAATTGAGCTGTAAAATATGCAAACTTGCTGACGCCATTTTAAAGGCACCCCGTATGTATGTACGTGCGATGATTCGCGTAATCTCGATAAAACATCATCAAATTCAACTCAAAACGAAACACTTTAAGCTTGTGACATTTAACGTATTTTAACGTTTAACAAGTTTCTACGAAAGTACCAGCGATTAACGAACAAAATTGCTATTTTATGAGTATCGACGTCAGTATGCAAACTGAAAATTGCATATCCGGTCGATAGGATAGAAAAAAACGAAAGATTACGTATCCGATTCGTAAAAATTGAATTCCTCGCATACAAGTTTCATTCGGTTCGATCGATTTACCGAGATCAAACGAGACGTGCCGTTTCGCGTACGTCGGGAAATTCAGACGATCTTTTAAATCCAGAAGGAAAGAAATGTTCAGAACCAAAAGGTCGTAACCCCACTCGAAGCATTCCACGTTTCTAGACCGGATAAAATAATACTGCAAATTTGCAAGACGTCATCGACACGATCGAACTTGGATAAATTCATCCTTTAAATTTAAAATACCATAAAAATAAAGATCGTAAAAAAATAGTTTAACCATTCTAATAATACTATTCGCTTATTTAGGAGGAAAATTGATTGCCAAAGTTCTGCAGTACATTCTATTTTATCTGTTGAACAAGTGAACGTTTAAGTGGATTCTCGACCGTTCCGAACGATAGAAGAAACAAAGATCGCGAGTCACTGATTGATAACGATCCCAACGCTAACGGCAAGGAACGAAAATCTGCGTCGTTGAAAGACGGTCGATTAACATCGTAAGCATCTAGACACATCAACAACCAACGGCTAGTAGCTACTGCCACTGAACTTGGGCAAAGAGTCGCGAAAGCTTACCTTTCCCAATGGCGTGGAGGGTTGTCCGGCCGGGGCTGGGTCCTTTATATAGATATTCCAGGTCGCCACGCTGTTGATGGCTTTGTCGGCGGCGTAACATCTCCATAGACATTGTATCAACATCGCGGCAGCCGGTATCTGTCGATTGAAGTGCTTCTGTCGTTGTTTCTGCTGGACCTTCAGCGCGAAACCGGAACCCAATATGCCCTGCAACCAGGATTTGTTCGCCCTTTATGGGGATTTCTCAACCTACAACGCTACGGAAACTTCTTCGTGAATTATTTTCTGGACATTAGCACGCATATTTATGAGCATTTTAGGGAATTAGTGAATTTATTTAAAGCATGTGTGAATTTTGGTAAAAAGAAACTACGAGTCCTTAATATTTCTGACATTTTTAAATCTATTAAACCGAAACAAAAAATGCACTATTAACACTAAACCTACTACGACTTGGGAAATGACCGTTTTTTAAATTTCGTTTAGAATTTCTTATATACAATGTTATTTTAGTGCCATTTAACTTCACGACTTTTCTTATAGTATACGTACAATGAATTTTTCAATATTCACTTCTATTCTTATTGTGTGTCTTCTCAGAAAAGTATGTAGTCTGGCTTGCCTGCCACGATCGGTTATCTAACCGATTGAACGATTTATATTTTTTTATAAAAAAAAACCAGACAAAATTTGGTATCCAATTCTGATTAGCTTCCGGCGTAAATAGGGAATATATAGCAAAGTTTCCACTGTCTCAGAACAGTCTAACAATAAGCATTAAAAATACAGAAATTTTACACACGTGCAGTTCCGAAACCACTAGTGTTTTATTAATTACTAAGCCACTGTTAGAAGCGAAGAAGCTTCCCCTTTGAAATGGTTTTTGGTTTTTGTTGATCCGACTTTCCGTTGCGGAGATATCGTGATTTATGCAAAGAGGTAATTTTTTAAATCTCACTATCCACGCTCTCTCCGTCTTAGGAAAGCCTATTAACGCGTATTAAAAATACTGAAACTTTAGACGCGTGCAGTTCCGAAAGCACTAGTGTTTTATTAATTATTGAGCCATTGTTAGAAGCGGCAAGGCCTCCCCTTTAAAATGGCTTTTTGTTTATGTCAATCCGACTATCCGTTTTCTAGATATCGTAATTTATGTAAAGGATAATTTTTCTTAATTCGACTGTCTCACTGTCCGGCTCGTGTATAATAACCTATTCACGCGTATTAAAAATACTAAAACTTTAGACGCGTGCAGTTCCGAAACTACTAGCGTTTTATTAATAATTAAGCCACTGTTAGAAGCGGCAAAGCCTCCCCTTTAAAGTGGCTTTTGGTTTTTGTCGATCCGACTATCCGTTTTCGAGATATCGTAATTTATGTAAAAGGGTATTTTTCTTAATTCGACTATCTCTGTCTCCGTCTGACGCGTCGCGCCGGACCTCTCTTTCTCGTACATAACTCGTGACTGTCGTGCGTGACCTAGTTTCCGGGCGTAGTATTTCCAAGAATTTACTACGCACTGTTTACTATTTTCACGCGCGCGAGCTCATTGACAAAAGTAAACAAACTTCGAAGTCTCATATCTCCGTAACTAGCCACCGCATCGACTTGAAACTAAAATCGCTATATCTCTGGAACTAATAGAGCTATCGACTCGTACGAACGCTCATTTTAAAGGGCATTTCATCCTCTATCTAATGATCATATCATCTACTATAATTTATGCTGTCTTCCATGTTTAGTTTGACATTTACTTTGACACTATGCACCCAAAGAAGTTTTAGCAATTCCTATTGATCATACGACTGATGTACGATAAAACTGGATTATAATTGTCTATTTAAATGAAAACGAATGTAAATTTGTATACAGGATGTTTACGTAGTTACTAGCCAGTATTTTCTCGTAAATAATTATTTCCTCTGGAACTAACTGCCGGTATCGATTTGAGACAGAATTCGTTTTCAAAGATATGACGTTAATGTATTAAGTATGCAGGTTTAGAATAAAATTTTTTAATGTTTTTGTGCATATTTTTAAAATGCATGTCATAAAAGAGAAAAAGAAAGATTGGTTATTTGGTAGGAATGGGTATACATGAAATGTTTAGATAGCTTTATATGACGAAAACAAAATATCGAATATTTTTGAAACAACGTTTTAAAAAGAATTTATGACATTTTGTCGAAGCCGCGACGCAATTTTTTCTACCATGCTGGTTGCAGCCTCCGGAATAGAAACATTTTATTTTAAATATGTCTCATATTTCATGAAGATTGTTTGATCGTTTTTAAAAACAGAAAAGTGGACAGCGAGAAAATAAATTGAGACGATATTTTTTATTTTATTCGTTACTTTTTAGTCTTGCTTGAGTTTTGCTGTTAGGATTCTGATAGATTGGAGACTATACTTACGGCTGGAAGTGCGAAAAAGGATATGGCAAATACGCTGAAACACGAAGCGACTATTTTTCCCATCCACGTTTGTGGGACAGTGTCACCGTAGCCGATTGTGGTCACGGTAATCTAGAAAACAAGAAAACCAATTTTATTATTATTTCTCTTTTACGATAATAGCTTGCTAAATCTCCACCATTTAAAACTTTATATTAAATGTCTACACGTATTATGAACAATCAAAAGTTGGAGATTTCGGTTTCACAAAAGCGAAATAAATTTAATATTGAAAAAGAAAATTATTGAAAATCCATACTCGGATATTTACTTTACAATATTTTGGTAGTCGCGTTATATGTAGGTTTATGATTGAATAGTCCGAGTAATTTATAAAAGAGATACAGAATGAAATGTAAATGAAATTTTCTGAATGATCTTTCAAAACCACTGCAATGGTTTTTAGGTTAATTAGAAACGATCGGTCAAACGTTTCAATTTCGCGTACTGCGTGTTATTTAACCTGTGACACAATTTTTAAATTGCTATTTATGGAATGAGATAACGGAAACAACGAATGTGAAAATATTTTCAATTTATGAGAATATGAATGAAAAGATTTTTATAGATTCCCAGAAACGGTTGAACATTTATTTCAGCCAAGTTAAGGTAGAAAAATCAACTGACATTGTCAACTTTATATCACGATATAAAATATTCGACGTTATATGATATTTTCATCGCAGCCACGCTCAGCGGGTTCAAATTTAAAAACAACGTTGTTAGAAATTTCGATTGAAAATATTCCGGTTGAGCAATTTTCATCCGTTGAAAGTCGAGAGAGACGGTTAAAATCAAATAACAATCGTACGCAGTCAATCAACAGGGTGACATTAATCAAACCGCATTTAAATCCATATTTATTTGAACTGCCTTTCATCGATCTGGCGTTTACCGTTTCTGAAACTCTAAATACAGGCATATTTTCCGAATGATTAGCACCCACCACTTAATAAACATTTGCAACTGGCAGCCTGCATACAATTAAGCCCGTACACTACGCTTAACGAAACCCATTCCGAGGTAACGAGCGAAATCGGTGGACTGAATTAATTATTCCAGCTAATAGAAACCGACCGAGCAGGACGCTTATTAAACCGAACAACGAACACGAAAATGGATTTTGTCCATTTAATCCTATCTTCGACATTTTTTCATGCTTAGGGAAAGAACGACGTCCACATTGATTTCTCAGGAAATGCGTTCTGCAAATATATTTACATAGCTACAGAATCAGAGTTACAAAATCGACTCTACAAATACGTCTACAAGTACTCTAAACTATTCTATAGCTTCATTAGTTTCTAAAAAAAATTATTTCTAACATTTTATATGGACCATATACAGTAATTCTTAAAATGATCGTGATTCGTAACTTGAACATTTCTATCCCTTAGCGTGAATGGAGAATGAAAGATAACATTTGAAACACGATATGCAATTTCGTCTTCGCTGTACGAAAGATGAACGTGCCAACCCAGAAGCGTTCATTTTAAGAACTATTACTGTAGTATAATATTCTACTATATTTTTAATTTTGTTCTCAACTGTATAAGCTTCTAAATAATCTTATTTAGAGTACTACGAATTTCGGATTCGCATGGAGTGAAAAACGCGTCTATTAGCGGAAAATCTTCGACGATGGATAAAAATGCTTGTATTCGTGCAGCATGGTGGATGCATCGTTTCACGGATAATTACTGCACTCGTCGTTCGCGCGGCTGAATGAAACCGCCGATGAATGAAAGATGCATACGCATGAGCGATTCGTCGATGAACGGAAGAAAAACTGATTCGAGGGCATTTTCAACCTACTCTTCGCGAACAAAATATATCTTTCTACCAATAAAAAGAAAAGAAAACCAATTGCAAACGATGTTAACTACCATTCGTATGCTTTATAACAAATTATTGTACTTTGACAATATAACGGAAACGAGTATTTAAATTTAAAAATGATACTGTCTGTATGAAACTGCTTCTCTGTTTCTCAGAGTTTTAGAATTGCTTAAAAAACCATAGTGTGATTGCATAAAATGAATAGTAACGCTTCATGAACAAAATATATCTTTCTACCAATAAAAAGAAAAGAAAGCCAATCGCAAACGATGTTAATTACCATTCATATGCTTTATAACAAATTATTGTACTTTGACAATATAACGGAAACGAGTATTTAAATTTAAAAATGATACTGTCTGTATGAAACTGCTTCTCTGTTTCTCAGAGTTTTAGAATTGCTTAAAAAACCATAGTGTGATTGCATAAAATGAATAGTAACGCTTCGTGAACAAAATATATCTTTCTACCAATAAAAAGAAAAGAAAACCAATTGCAAACGATGTTAATTACCATTCGTATGCTTTATAACAAATTATTGTACTTTGACAATATAACGGAAACGAGTATTTAAATTTAAAAATGATACTGTCTGTATGAAACTGCTTCTCTGTTTTTCAGAGTTTTAGAATTGCTTAAAAAACCATAGTATGATTGCATAAAATGAATAGTAACGCTTCATGAACAAAATATATCTTTCTACCAATAAAAAGAAAAGAAAGCCAATCGCAAACGATGTTAATTACCATTCGTATGCTTTATAACAAATTATTGTACTTTGACAATATAACGGAGACGAGTATTTAAATTTAAAAATGATACCGTCTGTATGAAACTGCTTCTCCGTTTCTCAGAGTTTTAGAATTGCTTAAAAAACCATAGTGTGATTGCATAAAATGAATAGTAACGCTTCATGAACAAAATATATCTTTCTACCAATAAAAAGAAAAGAAAGCCAATCACAAATGATGTTAATAACCATTCGTATGCTTTATAACAAATTATTGTACTTTGACAATATAACGGAAACGAGTATTTAAATTTAAAAATGATACTGTCTGTATGAAACTGCTTCTCTGTTTTTCAGAGTTTTAGAATTGCTTAAAAAACCATAGTATGATTGCATAAAATGAATAGTAACGCTTCATGAACAAAATATATCTTTCTACCAATAAAAAGAAAAGAAAGCCAACCGCAAACGATGTTAATTACCATTCGTATGCTTTATAACAAATTATTGTACTTTGACAATATAACGGAAACGAGTATTTAAATTTAAAAATGATACTGTCTGTATGAAACTGCTTCTCCGTTTCTCAGAGTTTTAGAATTGCTTAAAAAACCATAGTGTGATTGCATAAAATGAATAGTAACGCTTCGTGAACAAAATATATCTTTCTACCAATAAAAAGAAAAGAAAGCCAATCGCAAACGATGTTAATTACCATTCGTATGCTTTATAACAAATTATTGTACTTTGACAATATAACGGAAACGAGTATTTAAATTTAAAAATGATACTGTCTGTATGAAACTGCTTCTCTGTTTCTCAGAGTTTTAGGATTGCTTAAAAAACCCTAATGCAGTTGCATAAAATTATTAATAACGCTGGCAAAAATTGTACAACGAGCACAGAGTAAAAGGAAATAAAAGACACGCATTTCAGGATAATTATATTTACCACCCCCCACCACAGTGCGTCGGCGTAGTTGGAAAAGTCTGTTTTTCCATCGGGCCCGACAGCATCTTTTTCGGCAAGGTACACGAAGTAACTGCTGAAAATAAGACCTAGGAACCCGATGTACAACGTCGTGATCAGCTCCTGAAAATCGTCAACAGAAAAATATTTCATACGGTCGTCGCGAATCCAGCGTCGACGAACGATAATATTTTTTCTGTAATTCCCCAGTTTACGCGAACGATCGAAGATTTATCGCTGGGATTGGGAATCAAGCCGCTCGGAAATTGGGTAATCTTCGTACCGTATAATTTTGCGACAGTAGCGATTCTAAAAAAATCCCTTAATCGGTCGCAGCGTGCTCGAGCGTCACGGAAATTTAAAATCTGTGCTACGGTATTTAATTGCTTATATAATTGACTTAATTTATAATCATTAAACGAAATATAAATATTCCTGACAAGTTCTAAACATACGTTGTAAAGTAAAAAAATAAGAAATAAACAATTAACGAAATGCTCGATACATTTATAAAAAATGTATCGTTTACGGGAAAAACAAATCTTTTAATTTCGTCGAATAAAGAACGGCAATGCTTTTTCTTGCAATCGTTCTGCCGCGAAATCGCAAAAGTACGGCTTATCACCTTCATCCACCCATTCGATTAGCTTTCAAGCCCCGATAAGTCTAGATCCGCCAAATGACTCGAAATGTTCGACGTTATAATAAATGCAATCGTTTCATTTTTTTTTTGAATTAAAAAATAACAAGGGCAGAGATATCGTTATTATATTTAGTAAATAAAACAGTTTTAATCTTTATTAATGGATAAAACTCGATCCCTCGTACGCGAATCATTATTTTTGTCCGCGGCTGTCGCGTTGTTTGCTGAATAAACAAAAGCAGTGGTGGAAAGAACTCAATTCCATTAATACGTGGGGGGAAAAAAATTTTGTTTACTAATGGGGATACTGTGTTTAACTTTTGCGTATCTAATTAATTATTCCTGACGTACCTGACGGTGAATGAAAACGACGGAACCGAGAAGTCGCCACGTGCCGCCTTGTCGATCGACGTGGAGCATTCGCAATATTTGTAGAAACCGGATGCCCCTTATGGCGGAAGTGGCGAACACCTGACCGTTGCTTCCAACCGACAAAACCACCATAGACGCCACCACCACGATTAAATCTAACGACAGGCGAATTAATCTTTAAAATCATTTTTCGAGCTGAAAAGCGTCGAAAGTAAGCGTAAGATAATTATACTAATAACATAAAGAAATAGGAACAAACCTTCTACAAAAGCAATTGTTAATTTTTAACTAAAAATAACAGAATTGAGAAAAGTTTAATCAACGGTTTTATACGTCTTAAAGACGTTCACAGCACAAGTACAAGCATTCACTTTTCAAAACTAAAACTACTTAATGATTAAAAGATAATAGACGTCGAAAAGTATCATGCAAACAAGTACATTACATTCGATACTTTACGATAATTACTTCGAGCGTGAAAGCTTCTCTGAACGGTAATTATCTCCATTATTAAAAAATTTACTCGTTGGAAATTGTTTGGAACAGAATACCAGAAAATTTTGTTCGAATCGTGTCGATCATTTGCAAGAAAAGTTTAAGAACGAAGTTCTTCGTGATTTAATTTTATGTGAAAGATTGTACCAATTATATTTCGTTCCATGATCGAAACATTTATTTTTACTGAACGAATAAATGTTTTAATTTCACTCGAAATTCTAGATACGAGATCTGCTGATTCGTCGATCGAATTACCATACGATAAGGGCTTTTTAAACGCCACCTTTTACACAGTAATCGTTCGATGCGTGGCCGATGACATTTCGCTTCGTTACCACGCCGCGAACTTGAATATTCCATGGAGATCGATCGCGCGTAATCGATCGATAAATACGCGATACCCGGGTCCAATTAATATCCGGTGCTGTATTACAATTTGATAGATCGTAAAGTTCGTTCGCGAATCACGTCGAGAGTCGAAACGATCTTACCTACACTTTCGCGCGAATTAATTATCCGCTCCATGCGAATCGCACGATGGATACGGAGCTGACATCAAACGATCGACAAATTACGAGAACCGGAAGTGTTCGAAATTACGAGACAAACTCCTGTAATACTCGATAAAAATACGATGCAAAAGGGGGTACAAACAAGCGTGGCAAAAATGGCATCGAACGTTTATTTCAACTATCAGCTACCAGATTAGATTAGGTTAGAGTTTAAGCTCTATTTATTTTATACTGTTCGAACAAACATTAACCCGAACCTTTATTTAAAACGTCAACTAAGCTACTAATGTAACAATTTAGAGTTTAAGCTCTATTTATTTTGTTCTATTCAAATAAAATAAAATCATAGAAACGATATTTTACCGAGAAAAATCAGAGGAACGTAGAACTCAAAGGAAGATTTCTAGTTGCGAAAATAAGCGAAAAGTATAAAATAATATCGTTTCGCACGAGATAGAGGTATTCGATCTACTGTCTCAAATTTCCAAAGCATTCGAAGCTGCAAATATTAATAAAATTTCACTTTCGCTTATACCGTCATCCTCCTGAATCTAAAAACACAACAAACTTAATTCCAGGTTAGGTTTCGGGAAACAATTGAACCATATATACTTTCTTCGATTTCGTGTCACCGTCATACTTACGTAACAAGGGCATTAAATAAAAATTGAATAGTAAGAAGGATCGAGAATCTAGAATGCTGACCAACCGGTCGTTCTGTGCTGATAGTACGTTTATCAGATGTTCCTAGAAAACGTTCAATCGCGTCGATCAACATGTCGAGGTTCAACAGGTATCGACATACGCGATAATCGATTGGCAACCAGGGTTCTAAACAGTTTTGACGTGGAAATTTCGACCAGCGGTAGATCCGCCTTTCGACACAAAGAGACTACATTCCCAATCCAATTTTGAGCCACGACAACCGGACAATGCGCATATTGGGTTAGTTCGAGCATTACCTGATTGAACTGGTCTCGGCGAGCATTAAGGGAACGCACTCACCTATGATACAAATCGGTTTTCGTATGAATCGCAGCCTGCCGCAGCAACCCATATACTTCGATCTGCAGCCTGCGCTCCATAGCCTCACCATGTATTCCACGCCGAAGAATACCACCAAACATATTTCCTGCGAACGAAAAAATATTAAATATACCGTAGATCTATGCGTATATATGTTACGCCCGTTCATCCGTTTTTAGATATTAAATAATTCCTCCCTCCTTTCAACTTTTCCTTTTCATACAAAAGTTCCTACGGACCTCTTCGACTTAAATTAACTTTCGAAACTACGACCGTGCACTGAACCAGAGAAAAAGCGCAGTTCCGGGAAGAAATTGCGAATCGTACCGGGTTAAACGCTCCCAGTAAGCCTTTTGCAACTCTTTTTTCCGGGAGTTTTTACTTTCGAATTAAGGAATATTGAAACGTTCGTTTATATCGTAAAGACAACTAAAATAATTAAGACGATTTAAATAAAGAACATATTCGAAACTCGAGAATATATATTAATGTTATTTTAAGAATATATATGATAGTATATATGTAATTAAGGATACATATTAATGTTATTTTTAACGATAATAATTGTTCTTTCTTTACACAAAATCTTACATGACATAATGAACTACCGATTACGTTAACGTCGAAGTTAAACTCGGCGATAATGCACGGATAGTTCCAGTTCCACGCATTTTTTATTCAGACAATCTTCCTGGAAAACGCCATGGAAAATCGTTACCAAATCGAACGCGCTTTCAACGAAAGTTTCGATTCGTTTTTTTTTTTTCGTCGGCTTTACTCGTTACGAAACTCGCTTTTCTGGTTCACGGTGCCGCGAAATTCGTTTTTTCACCAGGAATGTCAACGGTCTGTTCGATTTATAGATAAAAGTTTTTTTTCCCAACAATCTTTTATTCGCGCGTTAAACAACCTGTCGCGCGATAATTTCGTTATCGAATGTTCTTGACGGAAGCAATTTACTTTAGACTATTCTCGTTCCCATATCGTGGCTGTAAAAATTTACGAAAGTTTAACAAATCGGACTCGTTCGTTTTGTTTACCAAGTTAGAAAACGAAGAACGTTTAAGATGAAAATTGTGAAATTCTGCGAGGGTTGAAGAACAATTCTAGTTAGAAAGATAGACTGATGTGCGCGTTGGAACGCGACATTTCGATGTCACGAATAAAATGAATCAATAGGCGAAACGTGGAAAGGAGAAAAAATGCGAAAGTAATTGCCTCAGCGAGCCGATAATCGTAATAGTGGGAAAGGCATTTCCGTGATGACGTTCTATGCTAGTGCAGTCATTAATTCCCCCGTTCTTAAAATAAATGCAGCGAACGCTACTGGTATATAGAGATACTATATCGATTGTACGACCTTTATTGTAACGCTACGACGCCCTGGAAAAATGGGAACATCAATGACAGCATTGCAATGCTCAACACCGTGATAATTTCACGGTTTTAAACTTCTTTCGCTAAAGTCAATGCCCGTATTCTCTCTTCTGATCATTTTGTATTTTCAGCTTCAAAAGAAAAATCAAGTTCTTTGGATTAAAAATTGATCGCGAGATGTTGTTGACTACTTTTATCAAAGTTGGCAATGTGATATGTAAAAGCACGAGTAATATAAAAATAGTTTAATAAGCAAACTCTGTTCAGAGAATCGTAATGTGTCGTTCGAAAAATTATGAAAACTGGATCTCTGGTTACTGAAAAATTTCAGTCAAACGACTGGTTATGTCGAGTCCACTTTCGCGAGCTATAAATACGCGAATCGCCCCATTTCATCCAGCATTTTTGCTCCAATGTATTTTCCAATAATCTTTATTGCGACGAGGGGGATCACTGGCCGACAGATATTAAACAGAAACGTTCCCCGAAAAAATAAAAAGAACGTCTCCGCTCGACAAAGGATTGTCTAACGGTTGCTATTTTTAGGACGTCACGTGATAGAAAGCCGGAAGTCAGGGGCGGCGTGTCATTAGAGCGAAGACGCCAAGTTGTCAAACCCCGTAATACGCGCGTAAAAAGCTTTTCATGGTGTGTACACGAGGTACATAAGCAAGATCTACGGTTCGCCTAACAATGGACGAAGACAAGCATAAATGGAAGATCCCTCGAGGAAGGACTGACACGTGGATACAGTCGACGGTCCCTTCGCGGCGCCCCAAGCTCTCCTACCTTTTTTATTCCCTGACATTTGCATAATAGCTCGGTGATTTCACGTCCCAATGTATCTCGAAACCATGACGGAATTGCAATCGTACCGGAAACTTTCGTGCGCAAATTTCCGTACGATCTCGTTCGATTGTGGTTAAATTGTTGTCGAAGGTTAAACACGTCGCGTTTACGTAGATCGTCAGAGATCCACCACTATAATTTGAACTTTAACTTCCAACCACTTAGGATCGGTTAATAGCTGTCTAACACAAATTTTTATCTGCAATATCTCCTTTCTTAAAAGAAACTCATTTTTCTTACGAATTTTTCCCCCGTTTATTTTTACCAAATGTTGTTTTTATTACACCGTATTATTTTGCTTTGTTCTCTTTTAAATATTAACGGGGCTAGTAATAACCGATTACAAAATTATTATATTATATTTTTGCCTTTGAACGTAACAAATGAATTTGGAATTTTTACTATTTCCCACGCTTGCAATTTTACGAACACTTAATTTTTTTATCGATTAGATCGATTTACTTTTAATTATTGCATTTGTTGATCGATTGTTTGCCTCTGAGGCCAGCCTATACGTTAGGTTCCACTTGCTCGATCAAACTATGCGCTCCATTATTCTATCCCCGCACACGAGCCTGAATTATTTATCAGTCCAGAGAAACAAGTAGAATGATCGTTTCGCGCGTGTTTTATCCTGCCACGCATCTGGTAAAAATTTATCATCGTTGGCGCAAGAAATAAGAGAAACATTTTTTATTGTAAAATCAGATATGTCCTACTGTTTGTGGAAACAGTATACGTTTCGTACTTCGAAACAAAGGCATTGATTAACGCGTAAATGCAACGATGGGCGTAAATACGAGTAAACAAGTGCATACGAATGGAAAATTAAAAATAAAATCGTGGCAAACCGATTGAAAATTATATCTAAATTTGGAACGAAACAACTGTAAATTAAATATGAAATAATTATGTAGAAAACGGCCGCGCCCGTATCGATCGAGCACGTTAATCAGAATGTATTTGCGGACCAAAGATCAACGCAACGACTGGATTATTTGGCGTTTGAAAATTTAATAATTGCCTTTAGCCCGTTCGTTCCGCTTCGAAAACGTACAAACGACCTTTCGTTTCCGATTTCGTTAAATTCCGTTCTCGCTGAATTTCCACAGGCGCTTTCGAACACTTCATTCGATTAGGTATTCCTTTAAAAATCATACGAACGAAAGCTTTCTGTTTGCACAATTACTCCGTTCGGGGATTCGATTCGAGCAAACGCGCGAGAAATAGCGTTTCTTAAGTATCCGGTTCCGTTAGAGGAACCATTCGATGGAAATAAAAGAAAATAATTTGCAAACTTTATGCTTGAAATTTCGCTTCTCGCGAGTCAGTAAACTACGTTGGTGTTTAATCTTGTTTATTTTAATCGAATTACCACCGAGCAACCGCCAAAACGCTTTCATCTAATTCCGGGATGTTGCATTTTGAACCGTAGATCGCTGAAGCACGTTGATTGATAACCTTTGGCCCTTTGTTTGCGTTACTTGACGCGTAAAACTCAAAGTAATCCAGTACACGCGAAAGTTTATTAGAGGTTTGCTCGCCAGGGGCGATTGACCGTCTTTGAGGATGCTCTTTCTCGCTCTTTAAATAAAATGTTCATTTTCGTGCAAAGGAAATTAAAAATTTAGCGTTACAATTGTCAAAATCCACGGAAGTTTCGATCCTCGTATTTTGAAACGAACCAACGATTAAAAAGAAATGTTTAACGCGAAGAAAACTCACCATCCAGAACAGGGTCTCGTTCGCGAAGTTACTGTACTGGTCTATGGTTGACAGAACACTAAATATGAGGCACACCACTACCACCATGAACCTGAAAAAAAAATTTTACCATCAGTAGATGTTCTGATGGATATAATCGAGTCCTTAATACAGTATTCATTAAATGCAGCCAGCGTAACCGTAGTATTCAGATTTCATGTAAATTGCACAGATTAACGTTAAAAATTTGCAAAAATTTCGATTCAAATATGCGCACATATGCAGTGACTCTTTTATGGCGCTAGATTCAATATTCTACGGTTAACGCGAAAATATACACATACTTTTATACTTCTTACCTATAACCCAAATTATATATAACTTTTTATTTGTTGAAAGACACTAATAATCTTAACTGTTGTAAAATAGTTTTAAATAGATTGTTTGCCTCAAAGCCCAAACTTGATACACATTGATAATAAGTGACTTCAGAGACACTTGTGTTTATGGTAATTAATTTCTATTAAATAATGTAATTTCAACTTTCTTGGTCACTGATGGCCCTATGACGATTCGACACTGTTTCTTCATTTTTTCAAATACTGTACGTACCAAAATTATTCCACTTTATCCGTTGGTCGCCGTACATGCGTACACATTAAAGAAAAAACTCCAAGGAAATTACGTCTCCGTAATTATCTTAATATTGTTGACAATTAAGGTTTAAAGTAGACAGTATCTGGGACACCAGGAACACTATAGGAATCGAATTCAAGGCCTCGTACAGCAGGGGTTGGCAGTAATATTTTGATTGAAAAGGTAAACGCATCGATTAACGAAGTTGTTTTCCCAAGATGACGACGTCCGTCCTTATTCCAACGTGTCCTTATTTTGCATCATTTTAATACTTTATTAAGAATTTCATCATACGCGTATCAATGTTATCGAAGTTTATTATCGTTCGCGAACGTCAACAAGGAAGGAACTTTAAAATAATATTCAGAATTCTGACTTACGAGGAGCAATTATAAACATTATTTTAACCTTGTTAACTCGATTCTAATTGACAATGCGAATAATCGATGGGTCCTAAAAATATTCAACGACTTTCGTTCCGGTTCTCGGACGAAACATAATTACGTTCGATTCGAAGCAAATAAAGTCCTTGTCTAGATGATTAACCAGATCCAAATAATTCCTTTTGCAAAGAATGCTTGGAATATTATTATAAAATACCTCATCATTTATAGATTGTTCTATATAGTATCCAGGTATATACAGAGTGTACGGCCATCCCTGGGAAAAATTTTAATGTGGGATTCTAGAGGCCAAAATAAGACGAAAATCAAGAATACCAATTTGCTGATGGAGGCTTCGTTAAAAAGTTATTAACAATTAAATTCAAAAATTTCAAATCGTTCTGGAAAAATTATTTTCGGCTGCGAGGGTCAATTATAATCATTTTTGGTAAATAGACATACCACCGAAATCCCACCCACTTTCGAGAAAAAAAATCGAGTAGGTGTTGAAATTTTTCGACAAAAAAAAAATTTTTCAAATCGTTTTAAAAAAATTATTTTCGGTTGTGGGAGTCAATTACAACCATTTTTGGTCATTACACATACCCCCGAAATCCTACGCACTTTCGAAAAAAAAATTCTTTTCCGAAAATATAATGTCTGACCATACCATCGATATGTTTCACTGAATTTTCATGCGAATCTTTAAAACATCATAACTTCTGAACGGATTGGACGATTTTAATGTTTAAAAAAGCAAACTACGCGTATTTTGATGGAGAATATGTACAAATCGCAAAAATATTCGGAAAGTTGGTCCTTGACCCCGCAAAATGAGAAAAACCCCATAAAAATGGTCCAATTTTCAAACGTCCATAACTCTTACAATAGTGAATATATTTCATTGAAATTTTAGGGGGAGGTAGAGTTCGTGGATACCTACAAAAAAGTATTAGACAACTTTTCTGTAGGGCGTCATACAAAATTACTAAAAATGAAAAATGAATTTTTAAGAAAAATCGACAGGGGGTAGGTGCCTAAATTTTTCGACGAAAAAAAAAAATTTCAAATCGTTCTAAAAAAATTATTTTCTGTTGCGAGGGTCAATTGCAATCATTTTTGGTGAATAGACATACCCCCAAAATCTTGCGCATTTTCGAGAAAAATATTCAGTACGGATGGAACTTTAAACGTTAATAACTGTTTAACGAAGCCTTCATCAACAAATTGGTATTCTTGATTTGCGTTTTATTTTAGCCTCTAGAATCCCCCATTAAAATTTTTCCCAGGGGTGGCTGAACACCCTGTATAACCCCTTAATTGATCGAAAAGTATATTTCACGTGTTCCAATATTCGCAATAATTATTCATCCCCTGAATAATTCCAACGAGATTTCGGATAACGCTCGATTTTCTCGCAAATCATCGTCGTTGGGGATTCATGAACGGGTACCTTCGTCGCGATGCTCGTTGTCGGGCAACGCCGGTCGGGTCACGGAAAAACAACTTATTTATAAACGCGTGAATATGCATGCATCGCGTATAGATTTTAACAGTTTTATCGCCAGGACATTTAGACGCTGACGTCGACGTTCGAACTGGGACGTTCGCGACACGTGCTTCCGCGTGTTGCAATTCATGTTGTCCCTCGACGAAAAGACACGCGTTTATTTTCAACGAAAGCTTTCCTGCACGCGACTTATGCGTATATTTCGCATAATGACGCGAAGTAGACTCCCGGGATACGAGAACACGAAATAGTAAAAACGGTTGCAATCGTCGGCAATAAGACTTGGCTCGTGATAAAATTTACGACCACGAACGCTGAGAACCATACTGGATGAAGTTATTAACTGGGACTGACTGCACAAACGCGTGGGAAGAAAATTTAATATTGAATATAATTTCACGAACGCTGTTCTTGCTTCAACAAGCATCAAATATTTCTCTTACAGCTTTATATATTCAGTGATTATAAATTAAAATTTTTGATAAGATTTATAACTACAAACGTTTACAATTCAACACCATAAGTGGATGAAGTTATTAACTGGGACTTACTGTCCAACCGCGTGAGAGGAAAATATAATATTGAATATAATTTCACGAACACTGTTGCTTGTATCAAGACTAAAGAAAAGAGGTCAAATATTTCTCCTGCAGCTTTGTACGAAATTTTATCATTATATCCAGTGATCGTGAATTAAAATTTTTGTTAAGATTTACGACCACAAACGTTTGCAATTGAACACCATAAGTGGATGAAGTCATTAACTGGGACTTACTGAATGAAATATTGAAATATTGAATATAATTTCACGAACACAGTTGCTTGTATCAAAACTGAAAAAGAGAGTCAAATATCTCTCTTATAAAAATGTTTGCAAATTTTGTCAGTATCGTAGCCATAATATTTAGGACTCTCCAATCTGACAAGCTCCTTCTGACCACTGCAGTTACTAATTCCATGGATCTGGAGTTCGACAATGATAGTCTATCGAGATACCTACGCGGGTTTGAAAACATCGAAACGAGTAAAAGTTTACGCGAATGGGTTGGAAACGTATGAAGTTAATCTTCAATTTTCGTAACTCGATAACGTATCTGTTAACGCATCGCTACAATTTGTTTCGAATGATTTGAATAGAAGTAAGATGGAACACGCGATAAGGCGGAGAAGTTACTTCCATAGCCAAATTAGTTTCGAGAAAGGTACGTTTCGCGATATGATTGTGTGGAACGTGGCCACCTCGTTCTCCTGACTGTAATCCATTAGATTTCATCGCCTCGGGTCGCTTAAAAAGCCACATTTGCTAGACGCATAAACCACGAGAGAACAGGTGCATAGTAGTTCGTGTTCACGAGACGTTCGTAAATCTGAGAAACTCAATTCCTTAGCAAAATTCAATACTCTGGTGTGCTCTAGCGTGTAATGAACTAGGGCATGATGATTTTGGGAACATCCGAGCCTGTACCGTTCTTGATACACGTTATGTTCGATGAAATAATAATCTCGATAGAATCCGATCCGTAATTCCTTGTCAAAATAAAGGAGTGATAAATCAATGTTTCCTGAAAATGAAATTAAATTTATGCAAATGAATTTAAATTGTAATTCTCTCGGATCGAGATCTATAAAAACTGAAAAATTGTTTTCAAACGCATTCCGTGACAGAATTATTAAAATGCTGTTCAGTATTCATAGAATATTGTCTATGCAATTATATATTTAATACAATTATGCAAAAAGATGGTTCTACGTGCAAAGATAAGTCGAAAATGCAGAATAAGATTTGCCAGTATAATGCTTCGTTTTCGAGAAAATCAATGTTGATTCATCGGGACCGCTTGCAAGTAGTATTGTAGTACGACTGAGACGACGGTGCTAGTAGAACTAGCAATTAATGGCCAGACGCGCCACTGAAATCGCATTCAACGACACGCGTACACGGGAACTTTTTTAATTCAAACTCAAACACTGATCGTAAACCAAATTCGAGATAAAAGATATTAATTCTCACCGGTGAGTATAGAATTACAGTTGAATAATTATTGAAATATTATATAAAAGCGACATCATAAGGCTCACGATAATTTTATTCCATCTATTTTATAGTATTTTACAAGGAAATACGATCAACGACCATTTGTTTGATTTTTCTAGCCTAGATCGATCGTTCAATGTGTTCAGAAGTCAAAATAATTAATAAAAATATTTAATTTACTATCAACAGTGTAATCTGCATTTAAATGTCATTCTTAGTTTAATCTTTAACAACTACTGCTACAATTTCGAGTTTTTTCTTATTACCTTAACACGTTCGGGACTACGGAACAGTTATTTCCGGGAGAGAGGGAGGAAGAACTTCGTAATCATGTAATTAATCGTGTCCCAAAGTTGGGCAAATATATACAGTTCGTCGTGTGTACTTTAAGATGAATCCTAGCTACAGAGTACACGTTCTGCTTTAAATTATGATAATTAACGCAACGACGTATCGCCTTTCGGTTTACGATATACCTGTTTGAACAACACATTCACTGGGATTGCAAATGCGTAACTCGTGTCACGGATATTCGTCCGGACAGGTCCGTTTTTCAGTATAAAATCGATTTTATACAGGACAATATTGATGGTGTTATTACAATATTAATATTTCAATGTAAGAGAAATGTCAATTTCATAAAATTCAAAATTCTTTCCATTTGTTCTATGCAAATTCTCGATAAAGAAACACTAAAAATAACATTTCGAGCAACGATTAACCTATCAACCCACGAATAATCTTCGATATAATTATCATCGCATTTGGGACGTAATTTAATCAGATAAACCTGTACCCATATGTATCGTTGCAATGCAGATTGTGCATACGAATAGACGAATTTACACAGATTTCAAGTGAACAATGAAGAACGTAATTACAATGTGCTGATCAATTATTCGCTAAATTACAATGCATTTAAGACACGAATGCATCGTTGGATCGATCCACTACGACTAAAACTGCTGTTTCGCGTGTCTCGAGATTTTCGTTGCGAATATTCCGAGTCGCGGTCGAATTAAATAACAACCCACCAATTAAATATTTACATGCTACTCTTTTCAAACTTTTTTCAAGCTCCATAATTACCCTTCCGTTCGCGAGTTATTTTTTTCTGCAAAAATTCAACGCAATAAATTCAAGTTGATTCAATTCTCTCTCTACGAAAATAGTTTCTCCATCTTCGAGTGTTTTAACGTTATGCACATTTTTTCAAGCCCTACAATTATCCTGTCCTTTCGTTTCTGAGTTACTATTGCTTCGATTCTTCGAAAATTCAAGGCGAAAAATTTCGTTGATTCAGTACTTTCTCTAGGAACATAGTTTCTCTATCTTCGAGTGTCTCGACGTTTGTTTCGCGTAGTGCTCTATACGCCATAACAATCGCAGCCTCTAATATGTATATCGCTTCACGGAAGTTTGACGCGCGCCACAATCATCGAAGCAACGACGAGCGATATATCGTTCGCAAAAGTTTCTATCGCCGCGCGTGATATTCGTCTCCATCGGAAAATTGTTTCGAGCCAGTTTGACCCGTCTGGACGAGACGACTTTGGTCAGGTTCGGACTCATTGATCTCAAAAGTTGTTCAAGAACGGAGAAACGTGACATCTGGCTGCTTATGTTATCGACCGCCCCGGCGAGTTGCAGTGCACAACTTTTACTGCAACTCGTAACGCTGGTGCCAGTTAAATATAGCAATATGTGCTGCTCAACGACGAAGGTTACACGTATCGCGTCACTATTGAGCAGTCGTTCGGACGGAATGATGAATAATGTCGCAGACAAGTCAGACGTTCGCGATATTACGCCTGATCAACACTGACACTCGAGAATTCTTAATTCAAATAAGCCTCCATCGAAACGACTCGATGTAAAAGACTCGCAACTTATGGCACATTCACACCAACCATCTTTGTCTCTAAAATATGACATCACAGAACTTTTACGATCATCTGCAGAATCCAAGATACGTTCGAGTCCCGCGTGACTGGAAGTTCGAAAGTTGGAAGATTTGTTGGTTCGAGTTTGCAATAAATCCTACACGATCATATTTTTTATCTTCCTCAATTTGTATCTATGAATTATCTAGAATCATTCGTCGAATAGTTCAGTTTGCAGGTTGTTTGGATTCAGAAATTACTGAAAGCTGAATTCTAAATAAAAAGATGCAGAGGCAAAGCGATCGGTCGTTGTGAAACGATCTGCCGCGAGAAAAGTTTAGTGAAACGAATCGATAGCCTTTGATTCGCCGGGAATTTACGGGTAATCTCGCTCGTCACGCGATCCATGAAAACGTCTAAACCGCCCCGATGAAATTTCCCGTGATTATACGCGATTCGGACTTGATTTCCGACGAATTTAATTTATGCTCGCGGTTTCACGTCGTCACGCGAAGACGTATGAAAATCGAGCAAAGTAATAAAGAAACCAGCGAGGTAGAACAACCCTGCCGAGTATGTAGGGCAAAATTTATGAGTCGAAGCCACGGTCGTGATTCTCTCGCGGGAACTTCCTTTGGCTCGAGCGGAATACTTTAATTCGATTTAGGGTTAATCTCTCGTGCAACGGAAACTTGACGTAGCGGCTAAACGTGGATCAAAGTTAACGACGACGACAATTGCAACGCCGGTGCCCTTGACAGAATTAAAAGTTAGCGCCGCGGTTCCGTCAGACTGCGACGACTAATTTCATTAAAACAGAAATAGTTTCAATTTTACGCGACACAGCGAAACGAATTCTGAAAAGGTCCCGCGGTTTGCTAAATCAAGATTTAAACAAGTCTAATATTCAAATAGCTCTAAACGGGATTAAATCATTGCAACTACTAGTGTTATTGCGAGAAGTTGGTTAGTGAGACGATTGAGGGGACAGGGGAGTACATCGTTTGCTCCACCCATCCCCGCTCGCGTCGTCGTTTCGGCCAATGGCGACGATGGAGTGGGGATCTGGACACCAATCACACCCGCATTCCTTTCACTTGCCAACTTCTCGCGGATGCACAATAGTTATAGTACCATTTGAGAGACTGTAAAACTTTTTACTAGACCAAAACTTTGATTTTAAACAATTGCAAACTACATAAATTAAAATTTCTCTTAAGACCTATTTTCGTAACATAAAATTCACGAATCATTTTTAAATTTATTTTCTTCGACATTTCAGCTTGAGAATTAATTGTTCCAGTTACAAAGTGAAAAATCTTACCACCCAATTAATGATACAATAACAAGAAAAAATTTCAATGTGTACAAATTAAAAGATAATGCCAGCTTTCTAATATTCGAGTCTCCAATTATAAGTGAGGTTATGTTAGTTACGAGAGATCCTTGTGATTGGTCAATTTGTAGCTGGCCAATCTCTTATGGTTCGCGTGCATAGGTGATAGAGCGTATGGAATCATTTAAACTGTAAGGGTAATGGTACCAATCCAGAATTAATAGATTCGATAAGAAGGATTTAGAATGCGGACGACGTTTCCATTTCGCTCGGATAAGACGCGGTGTTAACGTTCGGACGAGCATCGGTTGATTTCGTAGCGCGAGCACGGGGGGATCGCTGGCGGAAATCCAAAGACACGGTAATTGCCGCGGCGGATTCGTCCGCTTGTATAAGTAATTTATTAGCGAGCGATACGTCGTTAAATAACGACGAGCGCGGCGTTAACGAAGTCGGTTCACCGTGGAATACGCTTTAAGATGGCGTGTCGGGGGACTATAATTCCGACGTACAACCCCCTTCCCCCCTCCGACCCCACCCCGGATCAACGAGGCTTTGCGGGTCACCTTCATCGACCTACTATGATAATTGTCCACATTCGGCTCTCCTTTCTTCTTTTTCTCATCGTTTCCCGACGCGTCTTCGCGTCTTAATTGATTCGGGATGATCGATTCCTTCCACAGGATTTTCCAATAATCGATGGCTCACAAATCGTATTTCCACTCGTTAAATTTACGTTTTTACATATTGTAAATGCTTCTCATTTCTTTCTTTATACCGTGAAAATATCATTTACATTGTGTATCTTGTTACAATGAATCGGGAATATTTTCAATTATAGAAATTTGAATTCTCAAAAAACTACAAAATACACTTAATATGCAAAAATGTAAGAAATACGTGAGATACGAATTATTATATTTAGGGGTTGAGACAACCCTCTACAAAGCTGACATTTGTATACGTATTCTTTTGTACTTGTAAATTCGAAGTATCGATCATTCGTGGTATCGAACGTATTAAAATCTGAACGTACGTATTGGGAGAGATCTATCCCGCTGCTGACAACTCGACGCGCAAGATATTGGACGCCTGTCAACTTCCTAATGAAACGCTAAAAATAGATGACAAGTCACTTAAGAATCGTGGGAATCTGTATTCGCAGATTGATTGATGGACACGGGAATATCGAGCTTAAGAATAACCCGTTCGGTTAAATTTAGACCAGACTGATGCAGTTAATTGTTTTCCTACGAATCTGTTACATTACGGGTACAAAAAACGAGATCGAAAAAAAGAATGTGACAGGTTTAATGTATATGAAATGTTTCCACTGGCGATATTTTACATCATCAAAATTTATACCCACCGATTCATCTCTCTAACGCGTTCAGTAACAGTTGAGATTAATACCATTACTATGTTACTCGACTTCGCCTGTGTAGAAGATGGATTACCAAATGGCAGGATATCAAACAAGCCTTGGTTCTTTCCCCCGTACTTATCTACTTCTACCGCCCATATTATTTTCAAGTTTTCTATTCTAATATAGCTCTTCTCGAGTTGCACCACGGTGCAATATTAGAACGATTTCATTGAAAAATTACAACGAATGATTAATAGTCTCTCTACTCTCAGTGGCTTGGTACCTATATGAAATTGTAACTTTATTAAAATTTCAAGAGATTTCGACTTGGACTAGTTCACGTTAAGCAGAAGTGTATTTAATTTAAATTGGACCGATTAAGAATACAATACCACACTTTACTAATAATACACTTTATCTGAATATTAATATAAGTAAACATGTGAGCAAAAATCATATGATATAAAATCGGACAGTTCTTGTTATAACATAAGAGAAATGAAATACATATATAATATTACGAATAGTATATCTACGTTGATACATTACTTTAGATGCGTGCATCTTGTATCGCGTAAATTTGAATTCGCGCTTTAATAGTTTATATCCAAAACCAAAAAGTGTTTGTTCATTCTAGGAATACTTCTTCGAGAACAACAGTTTGAGAAACACTGAGTTAAATCGTTTATTGGAGAGATGATGATCCTATCCCTTGGGTAGGTCATTTCACCCTTCGATAGACAGAACGGAAGTTGGATTCTGCGGGGGTGTTTGAATTGAAAAGCGCCAATATGTTGTTGCGATTACGATTGTTTGACGTATCGTTCCTTCGACGACTCGAGCGGAATAATCCGACTAACGATGATAGAACGTCTGCTCATCTAATATTTCAAACGCATTGCCAGTAAATCTGAAACGATCCTGCCCTCGCTCGATGGTTTAAGGACAATCCCTAGAGCCTTTCGCAGTCCTCCAAACATTTATCACCCGCTCCTTGGACGTTATTGATTTCGAAGAAACAAGTTTGGCAACTCGGAAAGTAGACTCGCTTCTAGGATCGACGGTTCCATTGATCTATCCCCGGTGCACGAGAGTGTTCCCAACGTGTCGTTAGTAACGACCCAATTATTGCGTCTCGGAATTAACGAAGATTAGTTACCGAGGCGAGACCGAACCGAAAAACGTGGTAACGAAGAAGATGGAAATTATTATCTTGATCAATGGTACGCTCGACAACTGAAGGCGAAGCATTTTACGAAACGTTATTAGTGCAGATAATATCACCGTTCCAAATGAAACGTAGAAAATACATTTTACAAACAACAAAAATATTCGAAAACTAGGACACGCTTAGATCTCTCGTGTAATTTAATTAATTTAAAACTCCGTTTTAACGATTGTAATAGTTAAAAAGTAAATATTTGTAGCACGAGGACGCAGTTTATTCTCGGAAAATAAAAGTTAATTGCGTCCATACTATATCAGATGGGATTTTTCCATTCGATGACTGTTAAAATATTTAACGATCTCGACGAAGGGATCGGAACGCGAAATATTTGTTGCACGCGTCGCCACGCACACGCTCGCATGTAAATTGCACGAGTATCGGGCCAGCACGATATTTCATCTAAAAATAACGAGCAACACGCAAATAGCCGGTACATGAATTGCGCCTAATAACGCGTTGCTATTTATGCGCCGGGCAAAGTAGGCCGTAGCATTAGGAGTTACTCCTATTAGCTCGGTTTTCTTTTATCCGCGAGAAATTGCGTACGACGTGCCATAATTTGCTGAAAAAAGCCGGCGACGGCGGCGCCGCGAAACCAGCGAAAGCTTTCGTGACGTCGCCGTTGCATTTCAACTGAAAGACAGTCGATTATAGCCGGGCGAACAATGCCACTCGATTCCTCTTTGTTCCCCCGGAACAAACAATGCATACTCGCCTCCAATTTCGTGACAATTGTAACAAAATGTACGAAGCGAAACCCGGATGTAACAGTGTTGTAATCATTGGATAAGACAAATGGAAACTTTACTGTCAAGCCTCTCTGCGTCCAACGGACTTGTCCTAGACGCAATTATTTGGCAATTATCTTGACACATCGTAACTGAAACGTTTTCCTACATGGACAACTTTTAGTTTATTAAACGAGTACTCTGTTTAGAGTTAAAGATGAGCAAATTTTTAATTGCAAACTGGGATTCTTGAACCCTCAGAAAAAAATGAAGCATATTATATAATTATTCTTACTGAAAACACTCATAAAGCTTTGGGGTGCCAGCAGCAGCATCACGGAACAGTAGCAAAGAAAACTAGAAAACTAAAAGAGTTAAAAGTTTGAAACGACCAAGTTTTGTATTTATTATTCGTCACTTTCCATTCTATCAAAAGTAATAAAAACAGTTCTTCAAAACATTGAATAGCTGGTTGAGCCATCGCTCAGAGATTATACTATAATCCTTAGCATTATGTTATCTCCGAGAATACGTTTTCAACGTTTTACGCTTCGGTTTAGGAACATCCTGTATAATATCGGCGCGCTTGTGGCTGCTAGTAGAGACCACTTCGAACACTTGCTGTGAAGTAATGCTTCAACTGTAAGTGGCTGTACCTCGGTACCGAACCCATGTTTATTAAACCTTTTTCGTTAGTTTTCCAGCGGTAAAATATGTATGCAAATTCTGTTGCAACTTGTCTAGAGTAATTGCTTCAAAACTGTTACTAATTATTTAACTAATCTTGTTACCGGCGCGTTTTACGATGTATAAAATCCTATAAAACTAAATGGAAACATAGAGAATCGTTGAAGTACGGTTTACTAATAATACCAGTTTCAAGATGAAACACAGAAGTGTTTGGAAACTCGTGTTTTCAAAAATTGCAACAGACTTTATTAAATGTGCTTCATAATGCATCGACCGTGATTTTATTGAGATGGAAATCGGAAGACTGGATGTTTCAAAGTAACAACTACGACCTACCACGACCATTAGCTTGATTGATTCAAGGTCGTAATAGGAGGAAAAACCACTTGAGCTTGATTGCCAATCGTAGAGACGCGTGAAGCACTTCACCAATAAACAACTCAAAATGTGATAAAACAAATGCATCAACCGTACGTGTATATAACAGAATTAGATATATTATATTGCCAGATTTACTAGAAATATCCTATAAGAATACTCTATTGATGCGTTTAAATGATTTGAATGGCACGAAACGGTAGTCAAACGTAATTGCAATACTCAAACATTCTAATTTAAATCAATAGGAATGTATAACTGATTAAAAGATATTACCAATCGTTACCGGTAGAGGTTTCAAATGTTTTTCAAGTATTAAACTTTTGTACTTTCTTTTCGTGTATCAAAACGAGGGAACGCGTTTAAAATGTTGTCAATTAAAACCAATCATTTTATTCGAGATTGATTTGGATCGGGGTAAGATTAAAATTAATACGTTCGAACGGGAGACAATTAAATGGATTTTTAAAACGTAATGTTATACTTTGTTTATTCGACCCATTTAAATCGATTCGAATTAACAAAATTTTACTCTGTACGATGAACTCACATGTACGATTAAACACGGTTCAACTTGTTTAATTCGCAGCTAATACACTTGATTTAACGATACGGTCTAAGACTCGACCGTTAATATTTAAGGCGACGTACAAGTCAGAGACGAAGTGAATTCACTGAGAAGTTAGTCGTACCGTGTGATCAGGTACTATTCAACCAGATGAACCGAGACTGCTCTAATCTACCGTTAATTTTTAAGGCGACCCTCGACTCTTAAGAGCCAGAAAGCACGAAAGTCCACGGAGAAACGAGGCAAATTATACTGGTTGGCACAAATCAGTCAGAACAGTTTACTTTATTTCAGCTTTGAATCGCTATTTATGTCTAAGCGAACGTGTAACATTTGTAGACCAAGAGAATACACACTTCGAGTCAACGATCTTGTTTAATATTTTTACAAACTTCAACGTTAAACGACCCCAAAATCGATTAGATACAAATTCCTATAGTATAAAAATTCAATATAACATCTCCGATAAAACATCGTCGGTAAATAATATCGAATGCAAAAATAAAAACCGCAATAACCATCCGCAGAAGGTCGATCGTGGACGAACGTGACTATGACTAAGTCCTTGCACTCTTTGAATATAGTATGGATATAGCAATCGTGCAGTATTCCACAAACAATCGCGTGTTCCACGTTCTCCATTCTTGCAATCTTTCGAGTGCAATCCCTATCATCTCGAATCTACAGACCTGGTGGTTTCAACTCTGCCACCGATAGAATGTTTTCGAAATGAACGAGCATGCTACAGGCGGTCTAGCATTCCATCGAATATGTTCCTATTTGGCAAAACAACGTCACGCTCAGAAAGTCTATTAACCAGTTAAAATGTGGAAGTTTCAGCGACTGTGTACAACCAATGATCGTATATCTTTACTTGTCTCATCGATATTCTTAAATGTTCATTTCTAGCATTCCTCTTTACTAATTAAATTCAGTTTGTTTTCCGTATACGATACCAAAATTGCTCGAATCATTAATTAAAATCTTCTCGTTTCCAGCCCCCCTTTCCAGGGTTAAAAAAAATATTCCGAAGAAGCCAGCAAACGCGAACAAACGACGAAGTCAAATTATGCGGTCTGGGTTACTTTCGCCGCGAGTGAAAAATAGATACACGTATCCGGAAATGAATGGCGCGTTCCACACAGCAACGGTAGCATCCAGCAGAAAATGAAAGACATTTCCGTGGCAATTTCCGACCGTGACGTTCCACGTCACCAAAACTTCGATAGCGTAGTTTATTATTAGAAAGAGGCTGGTCGATGCTGGATAGTCGCGGGGGATTACACATAGGAACAGGAGAAAAGTAACGTCGAGCTTATCAAAAAACGCGGTGAAGAATCTCTGCGCCATCGGGAAACGAACTGGAAACGATAGGTCTCGTTCTTTGGAGAGAAGTTCGATGAGGTTGGAAGACGAATATAGAAATTATTAACTTGGATCAAAATATTTTTTACCAATTTGTATTTTTCAGATTGGGTTGAATTCGTTCCATTTTAATCCTTTGAATGCTGAATGCTCCTGGCCAAACTGCTCGTTGTAAGTTATAAACGTAATTCTCTTAATGAATTATTTTATTGGGTACGTCAAACATACGTTAAATAATAAAATTTATTTTTTAAATACTGATAATTGCAGCAAGCAAGAGATCGAAAAAATTGACAAACCCATATATGAGTCCATAGCATTGACAAGGTTGAAAGCATATGCATGCTTGTACGGTGTACGCGATTAAAAATCATTTTCACCGCGGAACATATGGCGAATCGTCTGGCTTATAAATTTTGATTACCGCGGTTGAAAAACTGCCTCAACGACAATTTTATAGAGGAAGGTTCTAAAGAAAGAGAACCGTGGCCACGTTTGTGCGATCGATCGACTTCGGAGCCGTTCGACTACCACTTTGTTTTTATAATGAATTATTTAAAGGGTTGCGGTACTTCGCGGCGACTTTGGAGGAGTGAAAAACAGCCGCATTGAATAAGCAATGCCACCAGTGTATTTTGATACTTACGCAGATGGTAAACATAGGCCCGTCAAAAATTGCCTTTCGAGATATGAAACGGAAATAAATTGGAAAGAAAGTTTAGATTGAAACAAAAAATTAATTTCAAGTACGAGACGTGAAAATTATATTCAAGTTATTTTATCCATAATCCTAATACAAAATAAAATGTGTCTAAGTGCCACGCGGAAAGGAAACGTGCAACCATTTTTTTTTTTATAGAAGCTCTAAAACCCGATTAATCCAAGACAAACCTTCCCCTGACAATTATAGTTTAAATCTATCTTTTATCCAATTGTCTATATCGATTTGAAGAATGTTCGTCCGACGAATCGTACCAACGTTCTCCATTTTGCTAAACCAAACACGAAACAAGAAAGAAACGCTTTCGAAACATCGACGTGCCCGTTCGACGGATCGCATACAATGGCAGCCGTGCATCGACGGTATTAGCATACCATCGCGGCGGCTTTCAGCGCGGACGATAAAGTATTCAGCGGTGAGCGACGCACTCGCGTCGCAACAAAAGCTCTACACGGCTCGTAACGCTAAACGCGATAGAGTGAAAATCCAGGCGCGAGAAAAGAGTGTAAAAATAGAGGCAACAGTGGTTGGTTGTCGCGAGACGACCGGGAGGCTTTTCTATCGAGATTCCCAGAGGTATCCGAGCAACACCTTCGGCACGCTTTGTCGCGCACACGAACCGGTAGAATCGACGAACAATGAGACACGCGAGATATTTGCTTCCCGGTCGAAAGATTGCCGTCAGAGACCCCGAACGCGTTCATTCATACGGTACAAAGAATTTCGATTCACCTGTCGCGACGTCGAACTGCTGCACGAGTTCTATTCTCGGGGCAGAGAGAACCTTTCTGTCTTGTCATCGAAATATTTGTCTTCGGGGACTGGATCAAACATATCGCGGGCGCCGTCTAAATCTGGCTTTGGCTGGATGATTCCCCAATATCGCGTGCAAAGCACCCGGGCAAAACGATATACAGTTACTTGTATTCGTACGATATAATGGTGATTCCCTATAAACGATGAAAGAACTTATTTCTTACGAATTATTTTTAAAACTGATATATAAGTCCATTTTGTCATATACTGGGGTATTTAAACCCATGACGTACAATTTTATTCTAAATAATTTTCGGGATGAGATACACTCCATTGAAGTGAAACAAAATGTTAAGAAGATCATCAAATTGTAAAGGGATTTGCATAAGAAGACTTTCATGTTCGACTTCGTAATGGTTTGGTCATTGGTTATTCGATGGTCACCAATGGTTGGATTATGGCCATAGATGGTCAACATTGAGGTTGACATCAAGGTCAACCATCCAATGAAGACCAAGGAAATGCCAAGAAGTAAGACCAATGGAATATATTCACAAATGTAGAAGTTATAGTCATTTGAAACTTGAACCAATTTTAAGAGGTTTTTCTCACTTTTCGAGTTTAAGGAGCAACTTTTCCAATACTCTTAGAATTTCTACATATTCGTCGCCAAAATATGCGTTGTTTGCATTTCGAAACATTAAAATCCTCCAATCCGTTCACGAGTTACGATTCTTTAAACATACGCATGAAATTTCAGTGAAACATATCAACGTATGGTCGGACATTACATTTTCGGTAAGGAATTTTTTTCTCGAAAGTGAGTAGGAATTCTGGGGTATGTTTATTCACCAAAAATGCTTGTAATTGACCCCTGCAACTGAAAATAATTTTTTTAGAACAATTTCAAATTTTTTAATTTTGTCGAAAAATTTCACACCTACTTGAATTTTTTTCTCGAAACTGGTTAGGATTTCGAGGATATGTCTAATGACCAAAAATGATTGTACTTGACCCCCGCAACCGAAAATAATTTTTCCAGAACGATTGGAAATTTTTTTTTGTCGCCGAAAAATTTAGGCACCTACCCCCTGTCGATTTTTCTTAAAAATTCGTTTTTCATTTTTAGTAATTTTGTTTGACACCCCACAGAAAAGTTGTCTAATACTTTTTTGTAGGTACCCATGAGCACTAGTTCAGAAAAAAGTTTCATTGAAATATATTCACAATTGTAGGAGTTATGGCTGTTTGAAAATTGGACCATTTTTATGGGGTTTTTCTCATTTTGCGGTGTCAAGAACCAACTTTTCGAATATTTTTGCAATTTCTACATATTCTCCATCAAAATACGCGTAGTTTGCTTTTTTAAACATTAAAATCGTCCAATCCGTTCAGAAGTTATGATGTTTTAAAGATTCGCATGAAATTTCAGTGAAACATATCAGCGTATGGTCGGACATTACATTTTCGGTAAGGAATTTTTTTCTCGAAAGGGAGTAGGATTTCGGGGGTATGTCTATTCACCAAAAATGCTTGTAATTAACCCCTGCAATTCGAAAATAATTTTTTTAGAACAATTTGAAATTTTTTAATTTTGTCGAAAAATTTCACACCTACTCGAATTTTTTTCTCGAAATTGGATAGGATTTCGAGGATATATCTAATGACCAAAAATGATTGTACTTGACGCCCGCAACCGAAAATAATTTTTCCAGAACGATTGAAAACTTTTCATTTTCGTCGAAAAATTTAGGCACCTACCCCCTGTCGATTTTTCTTAAAAATTCGTTTTCGATTTTTAATAATTTTGTTTGATGCCCCACAGAAAAGTTGTCTAATACTTTTTTGTAGGTACCCATGAGCTCTACTTCAGAAAAAAGTTTCATTGAAATATATTCACAATTGTAGGAGTTATGACTGTTTGAAAATTGGACCATTTTTATGGGGTTTTTCTCATTTTGCGGTGTCAAGAACCAACTTTTCGAATATTTTTGCAATTTCTACATATTCTCCATCAAAATACGCGTAGTTTGCTTTTTTAAACATTAAAATCGTCCAATCCGTTCAGAAGTTATGACGTTTTAAAGATTCGCATAAAAATTCAGGGTAACATTTTTGGCCAGAATTTATATTTTCGGTAAGGAATTTTTTTCTCAAAAGTGCGTAGGAATTCGAGGGTATATCTATTCACCAAAAATGCTTGTAATTGACCCCCGCGTCCGAAAATAATTTTTTTAGAATGATTTGCAATTTTTTAATTTTGTCGAAAAATTTCACACCTATTCGAATTTTTTTCTCAAAAGTGGGTAGGATTTCGAGGATATGTCTAATGACCAAAAATGATTGTAATTAATCTCTTAAACTGAAAATAATTTTTCCAGAACGATTTTATGGGAGAGGGGGGTGCAGTTTCCTTGAATACTGGTCCGCCATCTGATAATACTGGATTGCTTTTTTCAATGTCTCCCATACTCAACTCAGATGTATTTACGTACACATTACAGCTGTCTGCCCATCAATACTAATTCTGTGAATGGTTTTTCAACTGACCGATGACGCTAAAATTATCTCCGAATTTTCGAGTCGGTATGGCAATCAGATTGGGCCACGAAAACCCATAAAGTGTAAGATCTACTCGTATACCTCGTCTGTGCTTATGCTCTTCTAAACGCATTCTCTGCTTCTTTTCTTCAATATTTTTACAAAAGATGCTACTGTGATTTAAACAATTTTGAACACATCGATGTGATAATTTCGAGAATCATTGAATACATTTTAGGACGTATTTCCGATCGTAAATTTTAGAAATTGATTCTCTTAGCGTCGACAGAAGTTTGTGGAAAGTGGTAGAATTATATAGTGTATCTGATTACAACGTACTTTCCAAACTCCGTAAAATATTTAATCGATTAACGATAAATTAACAGAAACGTTATAGATAGCTGATTACGAACTTGCCTTATTAGTAGGTAACCGATAACGAGCTTCTCTCTAAAAAAGCTTTTTAAAGCTTTTGGTTTACGTAGAAGTAATTTGCTCAAATATAATCGTAATATTCCTATCTATGTAATTTGGTGAAACGATTACAATTTTGTGAATCTCGTTCGTGCAATTTTTAAAATACAGAGATAAAATGAAAGAAAACACCAACAAATAAAGCTGCAATATACGTATAACAATTCCTTGAATCTCTCTCAAATCCCTTATCGAATGACGATTACGAGTTCGAATATTTACGCGAAAGAATAAGAATCGCTGCAAGCATTGTATCGTGTAAGTTGGCAATTTAGTAATAAATATATTCAGCAACGCTCCGATAACCCAATAATTTGCATGTCATTTTGCTCATTAAATTTTCATCGAATACATGGATGGGAAAAGAAACGACGTAATTATTTTCTGATAAAATAAAATACGTATAATTAAGGAAATAATGCTGGGGGCCGTTGACGATGGGCTCTGCACGGAAAGCTCGGCGTCGGACATCGGTGACCGACACAGTAACGAACCTGTCAATACGTCACCAATCGCTTGAACATTGGAGCGTGTCCAGGAAGAGAACCTTCTCTCTGGCGCTCCTCGAGCACCGAGAGTCCTCGTATTAATACGAAAGGAATCAATTTCACAAACTGTGCATCAGACTAAACGTCAATTTCGAAAGCTACATAATACGAAATAATGTAACGGATAAATGACCAGAATTCGTGTTAGGATCGATCGTGGCAACACGGTATCTTGCCCTCCAAAATCCTATTTACGATATCAAAAACAACATACGTAAAACAAAAGCTGGAAATCCTTCCAACTAAATATACATATACAGTTACTCCCACTTGTATTCGTACGCTATAATGGTGATTCGCTATAAATGGGAAAAAAATTTATTTTTATCGTTACAACGAATCCTTTGAACTACACCACCTTACTATCTCGATAACTCAATACGAGAATGATTATTAGAAAATAGGATCGATGGGATCGTTGAGACGTCCGAAAAAATTGACTTTAACTTACGTTTACTCATGGAAAAACGTCCTTTTCAGTTTCGCCCTACATATTGCATAAAATTACAATCACCGTGGATCTCGAATACACTTACTTTCGCTTGAAAACAAGCGACTATCCCAAACGATATCTTTTAAAAATCAACTGTCCATATCCTGAGTTCTCCCGGCAATAAAAACCCACAGACGTGCTTTCGCGCAGAATTTCGTAGTTGATCGAGCGTATCTCGATCGCATCTGATCTCCCCCCGGTGACGCGTCTTAGCAACGCTCGATGATCTACGGTCGCAAAAACGACTGAAACGATATTTCACTTGGCACGAGGCGAAGTTCTCGGGGTCTATAGAAAAACTTCCGGGTTGATACTCACACAGTGAAATGATAGACGAAGCAGATCCAGCCGCCGGGATGTTCGAGGAACACGTACAACCTCTCCTGAAACGTCTTCCCCTTTTTATGATGAAACACGTACTTAGCCTTGAAGGCCTGGTCGATGGGTAGGTAGATCGGGTAATAGGGATCGGGTACGCCAGCTTGGTTCAGACTAGCAGGCTCTACTTCCGCGGCGTTTATGTCGCTGTCGATGATGTCGTCCTTGCTCTTCTTCCGGCGATACTTCCTCTTCATCGGTGTGGGCACCCTTTTGTGGTGCGCCTCACCGAATCGCGGCGAACGAAACCGCCTGAGAAATGTGAAACGACGACTAGGAGACGGAGGCTCCTCCATTTGGGCGCCGTTGTCCTCCGTGTCCTCTGTCTCGCTGCCTGGCGTCTTCAGGGCCGTGTCCTCCGACTCGAGGCAGTGCTCGGCGACGAGCTCGTCTTCGCTGCCCTGGAGGGCAGCGTAGGCGGCCGCGGCGCTCGACCGCTTTTCCGTGAGCCTAGAGCATTGGTCCTTGCTTCGTGGAAGACTCTCACCTGGACATTTAGCCAGGATATTGCAGGGTTGCGTTTGGAGCGAAACGCGCCGCCTCTCCTAGAGCGTAGCTTCCTAACTCGCGCCTAATGCAATCGTTCGTTTAACTAGTAAAACGTTGCAGGTGTCCCTTCGTTATCGTCAAATTCTTTTAGCTGGTTTGGAAGATGACAATAAACCTACTATGTACAGTAATCATTCGTAAAATGAACATTGCACAATTCGACACCTGCAGATATTAAATGTCGTCTTTCATCCTTTTCAAAATAGAAATGTTCAACTTACGAATCGTTACTGTAAATCGAATTTTTCTCGTAGCTACGATCAGCGCTACCAAAGGGTTTTCAAGATTTTTCACCCTTCAGTCGGACTAGAAATGTATTGAATATGTGAAAACATGGAAGTCTAACCATCTGATGTCGAAAGTAACATTTTTGGGATTTCACATACATTTCTCGTATACTATGCGTGCCTTTGATAGCGCTAATCTCGCTGGGCATGAATCCGGATTTCATACCGAAAGAGTCAAATTGCAAAGTTTGATTCGAATCGCGACCGCTCTGTGAACAAAAATTAAGAAGGTTCCTTGTTAAAAAAAGGATCAAACGTCAAACTTTCAGCGAGATTACACGTTCGTTTTAATTACGCAAAAATTGAGAAACGATTTGACACGATCGGTCTACAGCGGTGCTTGGAAATCGCGTGGATAATCGCTTAATAAGATATATAAGCCGAGTCTGCGAGGCTTCGAAATCCCGATTTCTTGGGTTGTACCGCGATCGTTACAACGTTCTATATTTTTCCACGAGAAACGAACGTTCGATTACGCAAACATTTCTCTCGAATAGGAGAACGCAACGACGCGAGTTACGAAAGTTACATTTTCCGATTGCGTTTCATCTTTCGTTGCAACGCTATGTTTACCCAATCAAAAGTTTTTCCTGAAAACGCTCTCAGCAGTTTACCGTGCACAATATTTCGGTTGTTTCGTTGGAACTCGTGATCCGGCAGATTCCACGCGATAGCCGTTTTCACGGTTTACCGGCCGTTCGATTCTTCTAATTGGCTTCGGTCGAAACTGCTACTGCTAGTCAGTTTCACGGGACAACGAGCAACGATTTGCTAGCTGTCCTCGAACACTAGTTGCGAACACGCCTGGCGATCCTCGATCCTCGAACCTTTTGTGCCGCGTGGTTTACGCGTCGCGTGTTTACCCTGGCTTCATTGTACGCCACCCGGGCCGTGTAATCGGCCCTTTGTCGATCAAAATCGGCGAAACGATTCTCGCGCTACGATCCGTCCCTTTCTTGCCACGAATCGCGCACCGTTTCTTGTCGAAGCATCATCAACCGATGCGTCCAACGGAATTCTATCGATAACGGGGACCAACGACACGACGTCCCTGTCGAGTCGTATTGGCAGCTCGATGTGGCTTACGCGGTTTAAATTTTGTGTCGCGCGGACGATGGAATTTCTGGACAAGGAATGCAGATTTCCGATTCATCGACGAGAGTAACGCGAACGGATGATTCTGTATGAAAGCATATCGACGTGTTTGGCCGAGCCACTTCGGTGTCAATAACGATGGAAGATTGCTCGTGCGTGGTCTCTGTCGCGCCGTTGGTTTTGTTTCACGACTTAATAGAAAATTCTATAGCTTTTAATAGTTTCTGTTGTCCAGACGCGTCTGGTTTCGCGCCATTTTTCTATTTCGCTTTAATCGTTTTACTATAATAAATCATATTGGGATTAGATGGTCGCTAAATATCGACCACGCGGTTTGCTGTTCCGCTAGGAGCTATTTTAATCAGACTATAATATTTAGAGTTTACTTTCATGTTCGGTGGCACTTTGCGTTAACCTCAAGAATCTATTTTACAGGGGGCAGAGATTATTACCATAAATGTGCAATAAGTAACCAGAGACAACCCTGGCTTTGTGCAACGTCGAGAACGAAAATTTTGCGAACGAGTAATTAGATTTTCGACAAAGTTTCATGAATGAGGTTACGAAAGAAGTAATAACATGTTGTATCGATGGATCCTATATCGCGTAAACTCGCCTCTGTAACATCCGTATCAAGGAGTTTCAAATGAAAATAATTAACAAATGTTAATTTTCAATTTTAATTTTCAACAAAAGTCCCTAGCCTAGTTTACAGTCTGTTAGATCCCCTGCTCCTCTACGAATAACAATCGTATAGTATAATTATAGCCGCAGATGGTCAGCCAGTTTTGAGAAAAAGTATGGATAAAAGTTCGTGAAAATGTGTGCAATGGAATGCTTTGTAGCGTAGCAATTAACCTATATGGCCATAAACTTTTTGTCCCGGATTTTAATTCCGCCAAGGGAATTCCTCTTTTTTAATATCACGCGCCGAGCGTTACAACTATTTTATGCAATATTTATTACGGTCAATTATTACGACGACAGTTTCTTGACAAGATAAAACTAAGTATATACGTTTACACAATTCTGATACACGTGCGTTTTATTCACGAAAAGTTGCCCGAATACGTCTGACTACGCAGTTTTCCTCAACTTTTCTAGATACTTATCTCGAAATTGGTCGACCATCTACGGGGTATAATTATGGTTACGTTTATCGTAGATCTAGATCTCTACCGAATTTCATTAACCCTTTGACGGTGAATGTCGATCGATAAAAAGTAAAAGCATATTACGTTATTACGAGGCAACTACTATTTTATACCTTTCGTTTTTAAAGAAATTTTATGTAATTTATTTTCTTATCACTTGAAATTCTATCTAGCTAAGAATTTTGCCCTATTTCTATTCTTTTCCCAAACGAATGACCTTTTCCGCGCGAGCAATAAATCTCTTTTACCTTTCACGCGTTTCGTCCATCCGCGAATCTTTTATTTACAGAAGAAAATCTGATTCTCGTAGTAAGAACATTATAACACCTACCAAAGGATTCCTTACAATGATTTTAGCAATGCAAACACGATAAATTTGATTCCCTTTTTTTAATTCGCTTTTGACAAAGTTACGTACCGTAAAAACGATCTGTCAATGAACAAAAACATAAATTTCATACTGTATTATCACACCATTTAAACCTGTTAAGTTTTTATAGAGGCGATATTAATGTCTGGACAATATCTCTCGATTGGAAACATTCAAGCTCGATTTTCTCGAACTGTTAATGCATCGCGAACCTGATGGAATCGGGGAATCAGTTGAAAAGAAAAACAGCTAAGAAAGCTGAAACTTTTTCATCGATGAGGAACTGATATTTGCCTCGCGAATACATCGAACCCTTTGGTAAACTCTGAAAGGCTAAAGGAACGATCAAACGAAATCGACAGAAGCTTCAAACGTTCCTTCAATTTACCATATATCTATAAACCACGTAAAACGACCAAGTTGCCACGCTCTCCCGTCAAAGTCTGGCAACATCGTGCACTTATTAAATTTAAATTTCAAGTACCAGCTCGTTTGCGAAGTTTGGCTTTCACGGTGTTCGTGTCCCCGGCATACAAATCGCGCAACACCGATGTCGGGAGAAGAAGAAACATCGACCAACATAAATTCGACGAACGCGTGAGGTCTCTGACGAGAGATAAGAAAAGTTATACTAGCAACGAAATTATCGTAGCGTGATTCACCAAACAAGTTTCACCTTTCTTTACCGTCGGAATTCGGGCCACAAAGTTTCACCTTTCGACCGATCCCGAACCGTTCGTCTAACGTTGGTGTCTCGAAAATTATTACAAAGGATGACGATGCACGCAATTTACGCTACAATTTATTCCGAAGTTGGGACAATTTGTCGAAAGCCAAGAAAAGGGGAAACAAATCATTCCCCGAGTCGCGAAAGCGTCTGCTCGTTGTACGCGCGCACAGAACTGACAAACTCTCGAGACCTTAATCAATCGACACCGTGATGGGAATAACACTTGTTACCAAAGAGGACACTTCGGATAATTGCCTTCGAATAACATGCCTTATAACTTCCAAGCCGTTGAGTTCTAGACCCATGTTTACCTACTAACGCTGTCGTGCTTAGTTTGACGAGTACTCTGCGTATCCAAAGTTTGGATAATCAATTGGAGAACACGCTCAACAGAATGATTCTAGAAACTGGGACGAATTCGAGCTCTTTTCTATGCGAACGCAAGACTGATACGAGGATTCAAAATCCTTTAACGATAGATATATACTTTTTTCGTACGAAATGTGCACTTGTCTATTGCACGATACCATGCGTTTTTTAAACTATTCGGACTCGTCTGGAAGAGTATTTTTTGGGGTAGGTTAATTAAACTATTATACTTTTCTATTCCGTGTTTCTATATACAGTTACTCCCACTCATACATTATAATGGTGATTCGCTATAAATGGAAAGATCTTGTGTTTCTTACGAATACCTTTCCAAAGTAGTTTTTTTTGTTTTCTTAGTAATAACAATTATAAAATCGATAGAGAAGTATAATATAAACATTATACAATAATAATAATAATAACGTGGTGTTCTCAAACGGTCAGCCATCTTAGCCTGATCACGGCTAAAGCAGCTTAACATCGGTGATCAAACAAGAAGCAGAGTTTCTAACGTGACACGATCGTCGACGAGTTTAGTTTCTAATTTATTCATACACAAAGCATTAAACATATCAATCTATGAAAAAATGGACTCAAGAAACAACCTTCTTCCATTTATATTGAATCACTGAAAAGTCTATGTACCCTTATGAGAATAAATAATAAATGATTATAAATAAATCATAACGTTTGGAGGGATTGCAATGAAATTTAGAATATATCCTCAGAGCAGATCAAGTTAAAACAAAAGCTATATAACGTCGCGAAATTCTTGCATGAGGGGGTGGTTGTCGAGAACTCTTTTGCACTTACAAAAAAACGACATAATTTGCTAGGAATTAACAGGAAAAAAAACTAACGCTCATATTTTTTAACGCTGTCCTTATCTTTGTACTAGTCGAGACTTTGATTGGACGCTGTTACCGGTTCGTTTAATTTTCTTCCAAGGCAAATGGAGCAGGTGAAAATCGGCGCGTCCCAGAGGATCTTACTCCGTTCGAGCACAGGTCGTTTATAAGGATAAGGTTCCGAGTCGTGGTGAAATCGAATCAACGATCGCACGGTTCATTTGCATTACAGCTGTCGGGGATAAGCGACAGAGTGCATGACCATGGATACCGCGGCTCGAAATAAAAATGGACAAGCCATGCACGCGGACACTAGATACCCTGGTACACGCTACGCCGATAAATTGCTTCGAATTATCTGCACGCTCATCGGCGAGAGCTTCCTCTTCTCTACTCCGAAGAGCAGCTCCTTCTATAGCGCGCAGATAAATTTTAACGATTACATGCAATTTCCCCGGGACATTAACGAACGAAGAATCGGAAGTTCGGGCGGCTATATAGCGAGCCGCGAGATATTCATCGAGAAGCACCCTTCGCGGACGAAACGGATTTGCTCGGTCTGAAGGAATGGAGAAAAACGGAGAAAAGAAGACGCCGCGTAGAAGAATTCTCCGCGTTTTGTCGATACTCTTTGTATTGGCTGTTACTCGACGTTGTCCGGTAACCCAAATTTTTATGAGAACGAAGGAATCCGTTCGATAATTTGAGGAATGCGATATCGACAGTCTCGCGTAGAATGGAAGTAGAGTTATTATGAATTCTATGTAGCGCGGAGAACCGAGTTTTTATTACGGAATCCATGCTTGTTATTGGCATCGTTCATTCAGTGTATATAGGATATTCGTTTTCCGCCTCTATTGACGTAATCAAACGCTCGCGAGAATTTATTGTTAAAAATCTGCATTGTTTTAGGGAAAGATAGAGCGGTGTAGGTGGCCTTTCCGACGTTTGGGGGTATCGAATCGATAGAAAACTTTCGACTATTTGTTTATTTGGTATTTCAGTTTCCCGCGACTTTTTTATAGAGTCTCGGTCGTAACATAAATACTTTCTGTATTTACAATGAGATCTAGGAGAAAAATGATTACGTATGAATGGGTACGGAAGTATATATGAATAGATATAAATCAGATTCGCGTTAGATATGAGTATATGTAGACTGCGGATCATACATGAATCATAAGGGATTTATGGGGGCACGGATGATTCCCGATACTATATATAACAATATACTTTCTGGAGAACTATCTAATATAGACAGAAAAATGGAGCAAATTAGAGCTTTTAAACTAATCTAAATCTTCTAACTAATTGTTTAACATAAAAAGAACAGATCTTTAAGTTATCAAACCACCAAAATCTAGCTATTACTTTATTTATTTTTTACTCTGACAAGAATACGTCGAAACACTTAAAAGGTAATTAATTTAGGCTGTTATCGAACCACCGAATGAGAAAGATCGAGGAAAGAAGCAACGATAAACAAAATGGCACCATAAAAACAAAACATTGACGAGACGTCTTTGAATATTAACGCGATCATCTGCGTATTCTCATACCTATGGTCTGTCCACACTAGAGGATTGTGTGCTAAATCAAACCAGATTACAGGGTCGTGCTAGAAAGGTCAATGGCGTAGATACTCGCAATCGATAATATAATAATTGCGCTCTGATCTACATTACGTCCACCAGCAATGTTGCGCGCGTTATCCTCGGTGGCTTTCCGATCGTCGCAATTTGTGTTGCCCTACACGTTCGTTCACTCAACATTGTTTCAATTATTACCGAACGATATAGTTCTAACCGCGTTCTCGATGACCAATTAATCTTTAAAGACCTTAATGGTCTATTCAAACTGGTCAAATTTGCCCGGCGGGTTCACCCCAAGGACACCTAATTACGACAATGTGTATTATAAAACTAAGTTACCGTACAGAATGCACCAATAACTTTGACTAGTTTGAATTAAAACAAACGAGATCGTATTTACCGTGCTTCTAAACGCCACTGTCTCAGAACAAATTAAATTTTAGTGGAAAATCTCACAAGATAATGGAAAACTGGATGTTTTTATCGTGAAAACAATTTTTAAATATGCACATTTCCTTTCCTCGAACAGCAACGTAAAACTATAGTTTAATTTTAATGTTTCCATATAAAAAAAAGCTATACGATAATATATGTACGTATAACGTAGTCACTGCCAAGTAAAAACAATTTTACTCGAAACCCAAATGACCGATAAAACCAACGTTCTAAAATTTCATCCGTTCGTTGTAAAATATTTTTGTTTACATTTAACGAGTAACAGATAAACATTTGTTTCCCTTTTATTCATTACACGACACTTTTCTGCATTTTTCCCGTCCCTATATAGCGTATAGGAAAATATAAAATAACAGACGAAATTGTTTCCTACTCTGTTTCAAAATGTACGAAATGTACAAAATTTAACGCGTCAAGAATCGAAAGGGCAAAGACAAATAACCGCATACTGAAAACGCGTACTCGTACCGTAAGTGATAGATCTCCATATATTTCAAAGAAAATTTAAAATTATGCCCCAGTCGTATCGGATGGTTGAAATCGATTGAAAATATTTCTACGACCCAGTTGCATCGGATCGTTCCATAAAGTCGTTTTAATCAAAGAATATAGATACGGTTAAACTCGGTTTAACGAGCGCCCAGGGACCTACAAAATTTCCTCGCTATAACCATTACTCTCTATATCAGAGATGAATTACGAATATGCGTCCTATTTGAAAGAATTTTCAATAATATAATAGAAAGATACCTTCGAGGAACGAAACAAATATTAGAGAGGAAAAGTGACACAGTATTAATATATATAAACTACAATCTATTAAGCGAGGATCAGAAGTTAATATAGAGTATAATAAAAATATTTCTCTTAATTGAGGAGAATTTCTTTTTCGTTCAACGACGCTATTTTATCGTTCGTTTAGGTTCTGTCCATAAATTTCTCCACAGATTATTCCACTACGCGGAAACTTGTTCGCAAACTACAAGTCTGTTTAAGGATGCGTTAGCGCAACGGTAGGCAAAATGGCGAATACGAATAATTCAAGTTCCGTGCATCAGCTGCAGACTAGTCCCTTAGAGATGGAACATCCAACACCAGAGTTTCTGCCATCACCGCAAAAGCTCGCAACCGGCGTAATTGTACTCCCAGAAGCGGATTTACCTGAGACTTAATTAGGCTATATTACGATCACCATTGTCTACTAATTTTAATACAGCTCAAAAATTACTCTCTTCTTCCTACGTATTTTACTTAACGAATAGATAGTTTTTCGAATCTTCGCTCGTTACGAAAAAATATTCTTACACGTCGTGTTTCGTAAAAATTGTATAGTGTTATAACATTGTACCAAAACCGTGTTAACCCCTTGCTGTACAATGTCGAGTCAGACTCGTCACAAGTTCTTAATGTCAAGTTTAACAATTATAAAGCTACTCACTTGTCATCAAGTCTTAAATATTAAAATCAACACATTTTTACATTCACGAGGTATTCGTAAAACAAATCTATTCTTTTTCGTGACCATTCCTTGTGCGCACAAATTTAAACAAAATTAAACAGTATACGTTGAAAAAATTATTTTAAATTAAATCGTACGTCAAAGGGTTAATGCTTTCAAGACATATTTAAGAAAATATGAAAAGAAATTTTCATTCATAAAGGACTTCTGCCTTGTGAAATACAGATGCCCAAGTATGAGTTTACGTTTCGTTGACAAATGATCGTAGTAAAATCGTTGGATAATTTATCGAGTACGAATAAATACGTCATACACGAGGTTCTATTAATAACGGCGTTAGTGTCGTCGTAAATTGTTTAGTCAACCGAGACGAATTGCAGCGTCGAGGATCGAGGATCGATGTGTTCCAATCACGAAGTAACGATCGAAATTCCCGCGAAGACATCCTTGTTTCCTACCGCAAGGGAATACCCGACGTTTCTTATTTTTAGCCGACGAAAACGGTATGTTCCCGCCACGCTCGAGGATAGCGGCTAATAGGGTTCTTCTTTGCAACCTGCTCGGAGGCCGCAGATGTACTTCGTCGATCGTTTAAAATTTAGGAAACTGCGACACGACGCGTAGATAAAATAAAATCGGAAGAAGGGAACAAGAATCGGTTTTTCGGGGTTAATAATTATGGATAAATAATAACGATAAACGTCGTTGTTTGCGAAAAACGTGACACGTTCGCTGGGAATTATTGCCTTTATCGTTGGAATCGTTTTCGTTTTAAACGATATTTTTTACCTTTGTATTTGCTAACATATTAATATCAAGTTACAGACACAATATTCGCTTTCGCAACGCGAAAAAAAAACGCGTCACACGGTACACGGCTTTCCAATTTACAGCACCGTGATTTAATCCAATTCGTAACATTTATTCTTGCTGACGTTCGATGTTCGACGTATCGGAATCACGGACATAATATGTTGGCATTTTCGTTTTTTAATTAAACCCAACGATTATACGGCCATTTAAATTCTAAAACCCATCGCTAGAGAGAAGAAACGGCCGCGTCCAACGTTCTTAAGATTAAGTAAACGTTTTGAATAATTTCCAACGAACGTGACGTATAGTCGAGCAAAATCTGAAAAAGAATAGGAGTCGGGGATCTTGTTCGGGGTCGGTGGAATCAGTTCTTCCGTTAAAAGAAGATTACTCGCCGCAGCTATTCTTCCAACGAAGCCCCGTATAAAGCGAAATAAGGATGTAAGGTCTCGTACTTTTTTTCGAATTTTTAGCTTGCCTTAAAACGGAAGGAAAAGCCGCGACGACGAGTTCGATCATAGTTTCCGAGTTGCACGAGCAAGTTTTCAACACCCTCGAACGGATTGGAAACTGTTAAGCGGGGAAACAATGACCACCGACGCGACAAATAATTCGTTAATTAAACTGCTCTCAACTGATCGAACTGATTCCACAAAGACGAGGAACAGCGTGCAAGTTAATAATTCGGAATAGGGAATGAGCAAGAATGGAAAACAACTCGTTAAGCTTTGATAAATGGCTACGTACGGGCGTAGATAAAACGCGTGTTCGATTTAATTACTCGTTCTGCGACGGGCGGTTTCTCAAGCAACTAATGATTCCAAGTTTCAAAGCTCCAGGAGAATTAAACAGTGGCTGTGTGTCGCCTGGTTAAACTGAACAATGTATTGCTCAAAAATTTTGTTTCTATATATTTGTCCCTTCGTGATGGGTACAGAATACTTGAACAATTTCTCTGGGAATAAAAAAAAGGTTCCTGGATGTATAAATCGAATAATTTTAATTTCATTACGTTCAGAATTATTTTCTTTTAACCATGGCGTTTGGACAAATATTAGAAGAATGGTTTTGAAATGGTGGGACAATTTGATTTAGTAAAATCTTGTATGACTTGAAGAAAAGCGGAAAAGGAAACGAGTGACGAGTGATAATTACGAAGAATTAACACGTTAGATATTCGAAGATTAAGAAAAGGTGTTAAGGGAATTAGCGATGTAATTCTCGAGGAATCGTGCGAAGTACTGAAAGTGTTCCTTGAAAAGGTGATTCAAGGTATTTGTCAATTAAACAATCAAACCGTTTTTATATGTTCTCTAAGTAACACTGAGAAAGAAGCATTGTATAAGCAGAGGTCTGAAAATGCATTATTAGAAGCCGTGAAAAAATTGCAATGCATCAACGACGCCAAGTCTGGAATTGATAATAACAGCTGGCATATTGAAATTGAATATTAATGATCAATGGAATATTGATCACCTTTAGATGGTAACGCCATCGATCGCCTTTAAATAGTATATAAAATAAAAATATTACATAAATGTCGTTGTCTTGTTATTTCATTTGTGTTTAATAGTTTAACGAAGCATTTTCTGACCTCTGTTTATAAAACATTTTGGTTCCTACTCCTACTCGCAGAGCATATTGTCACAATTTGATCCTTTAATCTGGAAAATCCTTGCAGATATAATATACAAGGTAAGTCATCCAACTTGTCGACCTTAGATTACTCGTAAGCTGCTCGTTATACGAAGACATGTTTCGCACAAAAGATACATGGAATCGCGAAGTGCATGTAATACAGTAATTAATCTCTCGCTATCTTGCTATCTAGCTTTTTACGTCGTGATATGAAAGTCACCTACGGTTTTTAGTAATGGATGGATCAACGTTTCACCCTGAAATTCAAAACAATGTCTAACGTTCGGTAAAAAAAAGCAACGAGGCAGATAAGGTGAAAAGTTAATTGTCGCTAAGATATTCCTATGTAAAACAGACATCAACTATTACAAAAACGATCCTCCGATCGATAGATTGAACGCGTTTGATAAATTTCGTGGCCGTCTCGTTTGCTGTACTTAACGTCGTTCGATCATTTATTTTGCAGCAAACTAATAAATAAAAGATATCAGAAAAGATTCATAATCGCAATACACGCTTGCTACCGTGTCCAGAAATATCGCAACAGCAGTTTCTTTTACTCGCTTATGCTATATGAGCGTTGAATACTTTATAAAGGAAACCGAGGTCGAATATTATTATTAAACTACACGTAACACTCGACGTCAGATTTGTTGGCGACAGAATAGAATAAACACGCTCACCGAGCAATCTAAGATCGTCGAGCGAAAAAATGCATCCTTGCAATTACGATGCACTCTGTGGATTCGTTCACACCTTTGTAAATCTTTTCATTCCTCTGTGAAAGGACTCAAATAAAATAAAATCGAAATGTTTAGAATATATTTTATACCAAATGGCGATATTTGTAAAGAATATTATTTTAATGACGCACATTCTGCCTCGGTAAATTAACATAGCTTTCGCATGATATATATTAAAAGTTAAATTATATATGGTTCAATCGTTTGTATTCAAGTACAGGACTGGATGGGATTGTACGTGCAAAATTCGTTTAAACAGAAGAAAGAAATTGTTATTAATTAATAATAATTAATATATTGTACGATATTCCTCTTTGTCGATAATGATCTGGTAATGTTAAAAATTAATTATTACATTTTTGGTGATTTAACAATCCTGCTCTAAATAAATGCTGTTTATGTTCAGAAGTTTGACAACACTTTGGTTAAAATTTGTATTCTAAAATATTTAAATATACATAGTTATCGATATTTATTTGACTAATGTACACTATAAATACCATCACTGAGTGTGATTTTAAATTTAATACTTCAAAATTATTTTTCCCCGAATCTAATATTCCAATTTACATATTTCTTGTACTATAATATCATCACTGGACATTGCTTTAATATTTTTATTTTTAAAATTATTTTTCCACAAATCTAATACTCTAATCTACATAATTAGCCAAGATTTCCTTCGTCCTACTGTTTCAATTATATTTCCCCAATAAATTGCAACTCCTAGATGATACTCACCTACTTGCATATTGTAACGAATTACATATTTAACATTGCATATCTCGTTTGAAAGCTATGTTAACGACAATTATTACCATAATATTTAGTGTACAAAATTACTGCCATTTAATATAGACCACGATGTAACTAAGTAGAAAATCTAAAAATTCTTCGCACACTGAACAAATATTTAACGAAACGTTGCTTTTAAATTACCAAAACGATCGAGAACGAGTACAAATCTCAGCCCGCAGCCAACCATCGATCAAGCCAACGAGAGGGAAACAAACACCCCGTGGGGAGTAGGAAAAATCAAATTACTATTCGGGTACGTGTCGCAGTTAAACCTAGTGTACCTGAATGCGTGCACTTCTTATGATTCTGATGACCTTGGCAGTTAACATGATGCTCGTGAGAGTGATGCGAGTGGTGGTACTGCTGACGGGGTTGGTGATGATGCTGATGCTGGCTGATCGGCGATTTAAGGACGCTCAGCACAAGGTCCTCGTGGGAGGGTACGATCCTCGTGAGCTGGCGGCTTTGCCTAAACAGGGTTTCCTGTTCCCCGCGATTCATCCTGCATCCAAGTCGTCGACGTTGCAAGTAAAATCCCGGATACCATTCGTGTCTCCCTCGGCCTGGACCGCTACCTAGCATAACAGCGTGCAGCATCCCGAAGCTGTCTTGCCGTTTCTGCTCGACCAGCGACCGTTCACCTGTCGAACGGCCAGACGAACCTCTCTTCTGTCCATGGTCGTCTCGAATCTGCAACCACTACACAATTCACTTTGCCGTGTTTCTGTTCTTCACGCGCGAAACTGGCAAGGCTCGAGCAACGAATTCATCGAGGACGCCAAAACGGTTCCCGGATCCTCCAACGTCTCAGAAGACGCTCATCCTGGTCGAGACGAGGTCGGCTATGAATAATTAAACGTCGTCCGCGGCTTTTCAAATTCAAATTCAAATTCAAATTCGCCGGTTAACGACGCTGTTGTTCTTCCTCCCAGACGTTATCTCGTTCTCAAAGTTCTTTCCTGTCGTCGCTGAGAACGAAACGCCTCTAAACTTTCCTCCCTGCGCGCCTCTTCTTCCCCAACTTCATTTCAGTTTCGATCGTCCAGCTTCTCTCTCGCTTTGGTCGTCGTCTCCGGAGGGGTATCGTGCTCTCGTTTGATTCAATCTCGCCGACGACGATTAGTTCCCCGTAACCGAGTTTCCCCGCACCCGTGAAAATACCGCGAATAGTCGCGAGGGATTACCGTTGCTCGACAAGAATTTCGCTGGATGCTCGTGTTCGCCACGCGTGGCTTCTGTAGTCGTCGCTCACCTGGAGACCCTTTTAAACGGATTACACTTCTTGGTTCTCCACAGTAGTTCGAATCGACATTCTCGAAGATTCCTGAATTCTTCCGTCGACTGTCGCGACATCGATCCGAGGGATTTGGGATCGTAAAAACTATACAAACGTTTCCTCGATAAATTGAGCTCGGTGTGAATTATTGCCTATAGAGAACGAATGATCACAGGGAATCGTAAGCGTGTACCGTTAACGAGGAGTCCAGGTTCTCGCGTTTTTCTCTCTCTCTCTCTCTCTCTGTCCGTGCCACGAAAAGTTGGCGTTCAAGGGCTCGAGATAGCACTTTGTGTCCGTTGGAACTTTGTTCGCGAAACAGAACTTTTTTCATTCGACGATAGGTCGTCCCAGTTTCGCGTTCGAGCACGAACGGAAAAGGCCCAGAAACTCCGTGTCCTTTTCCGACGTCGCGACGGAACCTTGACTCATCGATGAAACCGCTCTCCTACGATCGGACGTGTCCCCTGACCTTTCGAACCGCGAGTTCGAGCGTCTCATAAATCTTTTAAACACGATCCGCCCATTTCGTTTCGACACTGTCCCACATAATCTCCCCTTGTCCTATATCGCCCCGAAACGTCTGGATCCCGTTTCTTCCGCGAATCTCATCTACCCCCGCGGCCACATTCTCGTCACGCCGCGCCGGTTCGACACGGATCCCCCGAAGGGCTCCAACGACGATTTCCTTATCGCAATTATTCCCGTCGCGCTCGCCGTGTTTAACGACGGGATTACGGTCCGTCCGTCCGCGAACAAAGCGTTCGTTTTATAGAGTCGGCCCGTACCACGGGCACGATAAAATTTTAATTGAAACTTCCCGCGGGGAAACGTCGCTTTCCTCTGACATTTAAGACCCTCCTATTTCGTTGCAGCCGTCTAAATATGGAGATCAGTCCCGATTCAATCTCGTCGTCGGCATTATTACCCTCCAACGTTGCAACCTTGCGTCACCAGGAGTCTCCGTTACCCTCGACGCTCGCGAGATCAATTTTCGAAGGTCCGATCTCTACCAAAATTTGCGAGGCTGACATCGGTGGATCGACGGAGTCGAACGAAGCTAAACGCGGCACATTTTTTCAGCGTCGATCGGGGGCAATCGGAAGAAGAAGGGTCGCAGAGGAGAGAAAAGGAAGTCCAAGGGCGAGAGCATTCGTGGCGTGCTCGCGAGACGTTCACCGCGACGAGAGGTTCTCGCACTCACACGACGGAAGCACAAGGAACTCTCGGGGATCCGCGGGTTCCCCGGCGAAGGCGATCCCGACGCGCACCTGTACGATCACGCAATCACTCGGGGACACGAGGTCGCGCCGTGGAGGTCGAAGACGCGTAATGTGCTCATGACGACAACCCGCAACCAACTGTGGCTCTTGGCCCTGTAGTTCCGCCACCCACCGCAGCACCGAATAGGGGCTGGCTTGGCGCTTGCACGCCGCGCACCGTTTACGGATCTGAAGAAATGTTTTCATCTCGTTTCCCCCACTCGCGGTCGACGCGTTCCGCGCCAAATTGTACGCACGCGAAACGCTGGGAATTCTACCGACCGTTCGGAGAACCTCCTTCCTATTACCATCCACGAAATCATTTCTCCGCGCAGGATATTCAAACTTTAAGGGAATCAGGCAGTCAGAAAATTGATTTTTTATTTTTCCCCCGAAAGTAATACTATTCAGAAATTAAACGCCAAAGTTTCGTGACGTTATGATGAAAAATAAGGATTCAGGAGATGAAAATGTGAGGTTTGTTCTTTTTATGCGTAGAAAAATCTATACATAAAAACACATGTTTTCATTTTTAAAAAACAAGGTTACGTTGAAAACGTTCAATGAATAAAAAATAAATAGAACAGACGTGTTTTCCCCTTGAAATCAAATAACTTTTGCAACGTTGAAAACACGTTTGAGAATTGATAGCGGTTTGACGTTGAATTATCCACGGTTTACGAGTAATTTTCGTTCCAAACAGCTGAAATAATTGGGGTGGATTTTCCCGTTAGCCCCAGCAACTAATCTGTAATAATTCCCACAGTGGTTGGCACGAAGGATCGCTGCTTATGAAATTTAAGAAAGTCGAACGCTTAAATGGAATTCGAGAGCTTGGCACGCGCGAACAAGCAGAACTGCGTGAAAATGCTCGTTCACAACATAAGCATTGTTGGGTACGGTCTACGTGCACGACGCTGAATCACCACATTCATAGATCTTAATTCCCACTGAGTACCGCGTACATTCGAATAAGCTGCATATTGCGTTCTTGAGAGGATTTAATTACCGCGCGCGATAAAGCAAAGGAACGAATAGAACAAAACGAAGAAATCGAACAAAAGGTGTGAATTTTCCCGATCGACCAACTGCTGTTTAATTAAACAGATTTATTCGTACTATTATACATTCTCTAATGCCTCCCAAAACGTATTTCCAAAAATAAATAACTCCGATAAGTTTGTTTTATCGGGGAGGGAATATTCCAAAACTGTAAAAAACTATCCAAAACTTGATCGTATAAAGATAGTTGCATGAAAATTACAGTGTTATCTTATAAAATTTTTAATAATTCTTTATTTTAAAAATCGATGCTTTCAAGTTGAAATTATTTTCACGATTGATCCAAATCTCCACTTTTATCGCAAATACGAAGCAAACATAAATTTACACGCGCGTTTTCTTCCGAACTTTCCTCGCACGACGCGATTTGTTTGCAGTTGCAATTTGTCTTGCAATTATCTCAATACTCGATCTTGTATAATTTTGTTTAAATATCGCGTGTAGTTTCCTCACCTACGAACACTTTAACCAACTTCGAAGAAATTTACTTCCCTGTGATTTAACCGTTTCGAGCAGTCTGTTAGTTTTTAGAGACATCGTGTTTAAATTCCCGAACGCGCATCGTTTATAAACAGTAAAAGTATTTTGCTTTTAAATCATTGATTTTCATAATTTCCATAATTCTTATTACTTTCCGAACAGCTACGAAAAAGCAAACGTCGTAGCACCTATTTAAAAGATTCTTCCACTTTACTTTGCGAGCAATATTTCACTCAATAATGAAATACTTGGCCAACTAGATTTATTGACTCGGTGGTCTTCGAAGGACTCGAGTCTTAGCTGTTTCTCCATCTTGTTACTATATTTCCCTCCCAGTGAGATATAATACTGAACCTTTGTAAATCACTGTCAACCCTCTGTTCGGTCGCCTTTCAGTTTCACGAGTCAACTTTCGGTTCCATGTCGAGATTTCACGGTTTAATAAGTAGACATCGTTACGCGTTCGAACTTTCGATATCGTTGAAACCAATCGCGTAACTCGAATATTTGCCCCTTCGAGCGCGTTTCTTTTCCATTGCAGCTTTAAATATCCACGAAGGCGATCGGTTCTATGATATTTCTGACCGCGATACGAGAAATTCTTCTCTGTCGCCGTGAAACACGAGCAGTCCCCGAGGAATCCTCAAAGCATCCGTCAACCGTTTTTTGGACGACGAAACGTTTTCTCGCCATCTTCTCAAGCGGAGAAAAAAAGTATTGAAACGAATATCGTTGAAAGTTCGAGTCGCGAGAATCGATATTTATTCGATAGAATGAAATACGATTAGACGTTGAAAATAAGTTTCTGAAATATCAAAATATAATTCGTTCTGTGTCTCTAATTTCTCTATCGTTCCAAAGATTCTACCAACAGATTTATTGGGGGCAATATAGCGTACATAACTTCATTTACTCGGTCCAATTTCATGGTGCCCGTATCTCATAAAGCTTGCAGGCTTAAAATGATGAAACGAGTTCGACTGATAAATGACTTTCGGCGAAAGGATTGGAGCAACCTTTTGGCGGCTGTAAAGCGGAGCTGAGCGCCAATCGATATAAAAGTAGGATTACCAGCAGCTCATGTATTCAGACTTTTACCACCAATCATAATCTCGTTCTAGACGAGAAAATTCGAAAGTAAAATGCAGACCGAAATACATTTTTACATCCACCAAATTTACCACTCGATTATTTTCGTGTATTTCACGTGTTACAATTTATAAAAAAATGTTCAAGAGTAAACCCCTAAAATATCTATTTTCTTGTATTTCAGTTTAAATAAAACTATAAAACGAATTTACCGTTCGATTATTTTCGTGTATTTAATTACAAGCCACGAGTGTTACAATTTATAAAAAGACGTTCACCCTGACTAAACCCCTAAATTATTTTCTTGTTATTTTATTTTAAATAAAACTCTTGAAAATGTTGCTTTAACAATACACTCGGTGAATCCACAAATAAGTATTGTATATGCACGAAACGATATCACGAGCGAAGCAATCATAACTTCTGCCGCGAAAGGTCAACCGCTGTGATTTAAAAACGCTTTCCATTCGGACAATAATACATTTTCCATTGTCAAACTGCAATAGCTATTCGACGTTCTCGTTTGAGCGAAATTGTCGTAAAAATTTCTGGACTGCGTCCTAACGCAGAATACACAGAAACATTTCGTCTCTCAAAGTTGATCGAATGCTCGTTTCCTCGCAAAAGGATACTTACGATACACAAGGTACCTAAACGATAAAAAGATAAAACGGACAAAATGTCTGGATAAATATGGAACGCAGTTTCTACGGGCGATTCATTTGTTATGCAAAACCTATATGTCACGCCAATATTTCTTTGCAAACGATACAACACCCGCGATGGCTGAACCGTATCTAAATCCTTCTGGAAACGACCCAAACGCAACAATGGAGCAATTGTTTAGTAACCCGTAGCAGCTTCTTCGTCGATTTTTTGTCACTAACGATAATCTGAAATTCCACGAAGCACGTTATCCTCCTTTGTGTTTATTCGTAGCTAATCCTTCGTTTTCCGTCGATTCATCCCTTAACTTTGCTCTCCGCGTCTGCTAGAAACTCCACAGTGATCGATTGAAAGTGTTTTCTTAAGCATTAACGACGAACAAAAGGAGCAAACGGATGAAAGACTGCAAGTCACCGTGCAGAATCTCTGTGCTGTTTGTTCTTACACAACGTTATCCAGGAAAAACGTCGAACGGATTTCTGTCGTAAAGCACGAAACAATGACGCACCAAAGATATCTCCTTTTGAAGAAGACACAGACGATCTCAATGTTTACTATGGAAACTTTTTAAATCGCCTGATTAAAAAGGTCTACTGTAAATTTCCAAAAACCGAATACAAGCTCGTGGTATATAATACCAGTAACAACTCCTAGATTCTCTTAATTTTGGTACTTTTGCTGGTGCACAGGAGAAATCTGTCCAATTGCAAGGAACAGTATCGTGGAACGAGTTCATTCCAGTCACGAATCCACGAGAAACGAACACAGGTGAGGTTTCTCGTCAGAATCGATTAATCGAGCATCGCTCGCGTTCTCTGGTAATAAAAAATTCGGGGAGGAGCTCGTACGTAATGGAAGAGGTAACTAAAGAGGTAGCGAAGCTAGGGTGAGTAATGGAGGTAAAAGGAACTGTAAGCAATGTTTCAGCGTACAGACAGCACGATTACATAAAAATACGATGAAGAATCGAAACATATTATACACTGCTCCTCTAAACGTTAATAAATCTGACGGTCAATAAAAAATAAAGCTTACGTAACACTACTTACAATCAGTCAAGAACATCGACAAACTTTCACATTAAAAATATTTCCTCCCCTCAATCTCTTTTCAAGTTACTCGACTTTACAATTTTCCCAACTTGTAAGAGTGATTTTGAAAAAGATGTCGAATATTTTCGACAACCGTGTGTGCAAAATTTAATAAAAAACTCTGTCAAGTATTGTGCGTCCGCGAGAAGTTGACGAGCGAAAGGAACGCGGGTCCGATTGGTGCACGGATCCCCGCCCCATAGTCGCCATTGGTCGAAACGACGACGCGAGTGGGGATGGGCGGAGCGAACGAAGCACTCCCCTGTCCCCTGCGCCGACTTCTTGCGGACGCGCGATACTTTTCGCCGGGCGTTAATCCATGAAACGCGATTTCACCGAGTTTCGAACAAATCCGGTCGCGGTCTTTAAATAGCTCCGGAAGACGGGAACAAACTCCGCGAGTTCTGATTCATCCCCTCGTCTCCGACGGATCATCGGGGCAAAGTGTTCCCCCAGTCTTCCGTTTACGAAAGAACTTTCCCTGTGCGCCGCGGCAAAAGTTTCGTCGTTTCGTATCGCTCGCTCGAGTGCATTTCGCCCAAGTTCCCCCGAACGTTAACGTCTACCCACACGGCCTCGGTGACCTCTTCTGGAAGCGTTGAACCATCCCCGCCGCTTGTTTCAGGAAAGATAAGTCAGTGGTAAAGGTATCGGGGGCCACGAGGAGTCGGAAGATCGAGGACACGAGTTATATACCGTGCACGAAAGGGGTTAAACGTGGTTTATTCGCGGTGCTTGTTCCTCGACAGAGTCTCACGGCCGCCGCCTTTTATACCACCCCCGACATGCAGATGAGAAAACTTTTATTAACTTACGGCAACGGGTTAATTGAAAATTATTAAATATTCAAAACTGTCCGTAGTGGACGTCGAGCGAACGGTAAATAAAAGAAGAGCGCCAATGGTGTTCATCGATCGAAACACGGATATAATTAATTACTAATGGGAGAAATTCTGATCGGTGTCATAAATTAGTTTCACCCGCAAGACTGCTTTTTTACCGTCACAATGGAATTTCTTTCTTTCTCTTCGCTGGTCCCTTTTTCTGATTAAACGATTGAATCTTTGAGAAGCGACACAACCTCTGAGGAAAAGCTATTTTTCATATCGCGCGAAGGGGCACGTGGGCCACTTATAATAGGGTCTAACGAAACAAGGAGCATGTGTAATAAATCCTTCGTAACTGTTCTTGAAGCCCTCCGAGGCAAATTTCAGCAATAAATTGTTGAAACCTTTTCTGACTTTCTAAGCTTCTTTTGGTAATTAATAGACTTCGGTTGTCTGATAATAAATGTTAATACCAATTGAATCAAAGCTTAACAAAATGTTCATTGGCAGACTTGGAAATTGTTATTAGAAAATAAGACGAGGTTCCTGCCTTCGATCCAATCGAAACAATTAATTGCCTATCCAACGGTACAGAGCATGGCCCAACATACAATCTCGCGTGTCCATATTTTAGGAGGAACGATTCCAAGAACAACTTGGATCGTTACCATAACGACAACGCAAGCGGAGACCAGAGTTGAACGTGCTGGAAATTCACTCTCGCCACATGCAATTATGCTCCGAATAAACGGTACACCTGCTTACGTTACTGCTGGCGAGTAAATTGGTTAACACTCGAGGGAATAATCCCTTGGCCGGTTGCAATAACCAGGTTTGTTAACTGTTTCTGTTAAAACGCGATTTAAACGGTCGTAGCGAGCGCAAAGTATTATATCTATCTAAATGTCATGATACGATGCAACCTCTACCAACGCAACGAACAGCCACAACGTTGCCTTAAGTAATGAAAATAAGATCGCTTTCCGCGTTTACAATCTGTTGAAGCAACGCAATAACAGTCGTTACAGTCACGGACGAAACGAAGAACCGATAAACGAAATCAATCAGAATTTAACAACGTTTGTTGATCACTTTCAGAGTCGACATCGGGGTGGATGAGGGTAGTTAAATTTTATCATTTTTAAAATGTTAATCAAAAGATTGAAGAATTTATTTTATCCTGTGCATTTAAAAGTTTCACTCGACGACATAAAATTTCAATGCGTTGTACGATGTCGATCGTTGTTTGTGTGACAGTAATTAATTGTGACAGCTCGATTCGTCGAAAGAGTCTAAATCCCTGAAGTGGGTCATGCAATTAATAAGACAGGCTGTACGAAACGTAACATCGTAGCAGATCCCAACACCATCGATGCTTTCAATTTTCGACGCCTTCAAACGAGGAACCGTCCAATAGGAGGTCGTCGAAAGGGATGAAAAGAGGGAACGGGGCAAAGCAAAGCGCGTAAAAGCGAGCAGTTACCAACGGAAAGGCATTTCCAACCCTTTCTTTATCCGAGACACCGACACGAATATCGTTACGCCTGCTTGTCACGATCTCCCCCGTTCGGTGCACGCATACCGCGCAAGTAAAGTAAGTAGTTCGTTGTGAAATGCTAAATACCGTCGACGACCCGCGTGTCTATTTATAGAGTCGGCTGGGTCGATACCTGCCCGCTATAGAGACCAACGGGGCGACCCAAGCGTGGAGAAACGGAGAAAGCGCGAGGAAGTCGCCCAAGGAAAGCGCGAATAGCAAAACGGGGTGAAAAGGAGGCAAAAAGAATATATATATATCCCTCTCGGAGCTCTTTATGCATCGATGCTTGCGCCAATTTCACCCTGCCATTTTGATTCCGGTAGTTCGACTTGACGACTCGACTCCCAAGATCTTCCGCCAACCCTCTTTCCTCGCCACTTCGCTCGACACCCCGCGATTTCCGCCCGCCCCACGCTATAGACGAGCGAGAAACCACCCCAAAAAACGCCTGAAAATCGTGAAAGAGGCTACTCGGATCCGACTGAATTTTTTCCTTTTATTTCTCAACGTATTATTTTCCCGTCAGTTACAGAATACGACAGGGGGGAAATACTATGATGATTCGTAAGTTGAACACGTTTCTATCCCTCTCGGGGGATCCCCCTTGGAAGCAGTAAAGCGTGAAAGATGACATTTAAAAACGATATAGTAATGATTCTTAAAATGAACACAGACGAGATTCGTAAGTTGAACGTTTTTATCACTCTCGACTAGGGTCAGAGAAAAGTGAAAAATTATATTTAAAAAACGATCGAAACTTGACGTCCCGGTTAATAAAAACTGTCGCAGAAATGTTTTGCTGCGAGTAAAAATTTCAAATTACCCCTTTTTTAAATTTCTAGATATTCTGAAGCGATCTAAGATCCAAAATAATTATGCAATTCTTATGTTGTTCGACTTTTTAGTAAAAAGCAACTTCTGTGTACCGTATTTCTACGCTGTTCCGACTTCCGAGAGTTAACATTATCCAGAGCCATGCTCAGCAAGCGAATCCTTCATTATTGATGGTGTGTTACTAGCAAACTCACCAGTGGTACGTCCACATACATACAATATATGTACGCATGCAGTGTACAAACGCACTCGAGTAAATCAGCCCTACACTCGCACACATCTATACAATTCTTTTATCGTGCTCCTCGGTTAAATTGACTTTCTAAGAATATACGATTCTATAGCGATCTTCAAGCTCTATCGCAAATGCAATGCTTTAAATTCTCCGTTCAACCATCGAGTCGAATATTCGTTCTTGTTTCGTTAGAACTTCTCTATAATTTTTCTGGTCGCCTAAGGTTGAAAATATTTGCATACTCTTTATTTGTGAATCGATTTTCTCGTTAGAGAAGCACAGATTTATGAATAAAAATTTGATCAAAGTCCAGTGACGAGGAAAACGATGAATAATAAACAATGTGTACGTTAAACGAAAGGGAAAGCGATCTGGAACGAAAGGAACTCTTTCCTTGAACTCGAGATTCACCATTTGTGAATCGAATCTACGCACAGAGAGGTCTGCAAGCGCATAGGAAATGTGCATGCAAACACGAACGTACGATCTGCATCGCGTAACGTCGAACAAGCCCCTGTTGCCCGAGGACGCGCGTTTTGTTAAAAAATCAGGCGTGCAAACGAAAAATGTGAGAGTTCAGGTTAAATTTAGTTGAGCCACGGCTCATTCGAGCGTCACGTTTGATCTCAAAGCGAACCGCGACCTACTCCAACTTTTCATTTTTTTTTTTCTTTCTACTTAACGAACCTCTTTCTGCGTTTCTCCTTTCAAAACTTCGTAAAGACTCTGCGTCCATTGAAGCTGGTGCCAAATCAGAAACTTACTTCCACATGTCCCCGATGACTCGTACCAGTCACGGACTTATACAGAGTGCAAGCCACACATACACATCCTCGTTCCCCGTGATTATTTCCGGCGTCAGCGAACCGATTTCAAGGGAAATTTTTGTAACAGCATTTTAGCTGCATCTCGAATTTTATCTATAATAGAGTCGCAAAGAACGTCTCTCGATGGGCTGAGATATAAACTCAATATTATAAGAATCAAATTGAAAAGATTACGATATAAACAAAAATATAATTATTCGAAACTGAAAAAGAAACAGAAAAGCAGGCAAGTTTGGTTAGATATGAGAAAGAACTATTTGCTTGTTTCCTTTATTTCTTGCTTAGAATTGCACACGAAGAATATTAGAGTAAGAAAATTGATACATGTCTTTTAACATATTGGACAAGTTTTAAGGTATTAGAGGGTTTAACGTACAACAACTTGCAAAAATAGATAAATAATTTTCTGACTACGAAACGAGCAAATAAAATACTGAATCGTATTTGAATCGAACAATCTTAGCGTTAGTTCCTAGGAATATCGAGATATTGACCTGGAAGGAATCCAAACAATATCATTTTCTTTCGTTCTGTGCTCCCGAAACACGTGAAGAAGAATTGAAAAAGAGTGTCGTTTAGGAGATTTATCGAAAACCCGTAGGTGAAATCTCTATATTGATTTTCTTACCATTTGATGCACGCGACGCGTTCAATCGGATCAAACATTTGTCAGGATAAAACTGTGAAGGCTGTGAAAACGAAAAGTCGAAAAATTCAACGTCCTGTTGTTCGAAATTAACGGTATCCACGCTTCGATAGCGATCTAAATTGAATGTCCAACAAACTTCACGGTTTTTCGTCCATACGCAGCGTTGCAGCCAAACAATGAAAGCTCAACCTACACAATTTTGGTAATCTACTCTGCGCAAAGTACGGACAAAAAATTATATTTCAGCGATATAACTGGAAGATTCGATTCTTCGTAGAAATATAAATCGAGAGTGTAAAACAAAAAATTGATTTTAAAAACACATGAAACATGATCGAGTAGAATTTTGGTTAAAATATTGGTACGATGCTGTAGTATTATCTTTTTTTAATTAATCCTATCTTGTAACTGGATAGGACCAGTCAGAAACGTAGTTGCATGTAAATATAGGGCCGTAAAAATGTCAAAGAGAATTTTTGTAAGCAGTTTCCAGAATGTTACATAAGCCCTGCAGAAATTTGTTGCACCGGATGCGCCGTCGCAACGCGGGGACGTTGGACGCTCTTTTAATTTGTAAAGGCAGCCTGTAATCCCATAGCTCGTACCTATATTGTTATTGAAAAGTAAAAAGAAACTCCATGGCCTTCGGTTTTAATTAGAAATCGGTGATTTCCAGACCATAGAGTACCAAGGTAGACGAGCATAAAAATTCGAAAGCTCGACAACGACGAAATAAACCTTTACATGCTCTTGAAAATATTAAAATCAGAACGAGAGGCGTAGAGAGAGTTTCTGACTGTATAAATACAAGTTTGAATTAAACTACATGATCTCGATGTATATTAAAAATGAAATGAGTTTTTAATTTAAAAAAGTTTACGCAAACCAATTTATTATAAAAAAAAAATAAAAATTCAATTCCTATTGTAAGAAACAAAATTTTATATTTACTATAAAGGTTGATTTATTTTGAATAAGTCTTCTATCGAAAACGGACTTAAAACGAGTATTTCCCAACACGTAAGATTCGCAAACTAATTTCGAGAAGAGTTGAAAACGTTGCTGTTTGCGTTTTTAAAGTAAAGTCCAAATCCTTCCGGCTCGTAGAGGGAACTCTAAGATCGTTTCCGCCAAAAAGAAACGCGGCACCGACTAGATCCTCTGAAATAGAATATGCAGAAGCGCCCATTAGCGATCTGTTTGTGTACTCCGGGTACTCTGAAGAGCGCTCTTTCCACGCTACTTCATCTTCCGGTAAGAAGCTGACCTCGCCGAGACCGAGTCCCTATTGTCTTCGAAGCGAAGTGCATCTTCACTCGGTGAAAAAAAGAGGATAATTCTATATGAACGAGTCTGTTTCACGTTGTCACCTTCTTTCAATGTCGTAACCGCGTCGCTCTTTGCCTTACGAGAAGTGGTAAACGAACTGGAGAAAAACTGGAATTACGGTAATTAAAACTCTCGCATGACACGTCAATTGCTTACGTGCGTTTCCTTATAGTAATCGAGGCACGAGACATCGTTGATTCTAGCTTTGTCGAGAATCATCTGAATTTTTTACGAGACCAAAAATTTAATTTTAAACGATTGTAAACTATATAAATTAATACTTATCTCGGTACTTATTTTCATTTTGGCTTGGAGAATTAATTTCAAGTCTTGTCATTCATATATGGATGGCGTGGAAACATTGTATCTTTATCAGACTTTTGCGTAAAAATCACGATCGATCAAATTATCCAATCTCGCTAATGCGATCATTTCCGTAGGTGTATAAAAAAACGTGTGTCCATTGCCCAATTTTCCTTCAATTAGCTGAGTATATTTCAGTCACGCAAATATCCTGCGTGAGGGATATCCGGTGAATCTTACTTGCGACAGGTCTGTCGATCGTCGTTAATTAAGTTTCGAAGAATTTTGTTCAAACACCTCGAACGACAAATTTATTAGACCAGATTTTAATGTAAAAATATTTTTTAATAGGTTTTTACCCGTGTAACAAATAAATAAATACAGAAATTCACGCTTCTAAACGATCAAAATTACAACCAGCGAATTTCATAACTATCAAACTTTAAGTTGAAATGACTGTTTTCATCGATGGAAAATCTAAACAACGACAGCGAATAGTTTCCTGCGTGTAACGAATAACCGTAGTTCGAACAGATCCCCTCGATCAAACGGAATTTATTTAGGTAATTGCGTTTTAGGTACGCGGTTGGTCCAAGGTATTCGAACGATGCTCCATCCCCAATAGTATCCTCTGACCGGCTCTCTGACACGTGGAAGACATCAAAGCGTTTCGTGACTGCGATGCGAGCGAAAGATCGTGTGTCACGCGTGTATAAATTTTCCACAAGATCGAGGGAGCCACGCGAGGGCAAAAAAAAAAAGAAAGAAAAAAGAAAAGAAAAATCAAATCAGTCGGATTCACACGCGAGGGGCGAACTACATTACGGTCGCGAAACACTCGGTACTTTTGCGCGAGTTGATCCTTTCCCGCGTGTAATCTAATTTACACGTTCCACTTGACATGGAAATTACGGAATTCCTCGACGTCGACGAAACCATCCTCGAATACTTTTTCGAACGCCTTCGCTGTTTCAAACGCGCGATTGGGATATCCATTTTCAGCAAATGGTGGAAAAATCTGGCCTATAGGTATATGCGGCAACGATCGAGAGCATACGGGGTGTTCCGTGAATCGCGGATTCCTCGAAAGTAAATTGGTAAACTTAACCAAAATTGGTAAAATAGTCGATCTCTTTTATTTTTTGAAGCGACTGTTTTATTCCACGCTTTCGGTTAATTTTTTACGTTCTCTAGTCGCTGGAGACACCCTGTACGTTAGACTCTTTATTTGCTCCGACCAACCGAATATATGAATAAAGAACGTGCCCGTGAAAACGGAAGGAAAAGACTGGAAAAGGAGACGGCTGTGGAAACCAATATACCGAGCACTGCGCAGAAAATCACTTTGTAACCACGGGCTTTTTCGAACGAATAGGAAAAGCATCGATATTCGTACCGCAGTCTCCATCTCGCAGTAAATTGTTCCTTCCTTTTTCCTAGATTTCGACCAAACACAAACTTCAATACTTATCCTCGCGCAATGGAAAGTTATACAAACTTCGATCTTCCACGTTTGTCCTCCAACCGTAACTGTATTTACTCCCCGCATATTTACAGAACCAAAAAACGTTTAGTTTCATTAGCTGAACGAAAATTTAAATCATTTAATTAAAATTGCCATTCGAAAAAAGCGGAGAATTTGTGGAAATAATTTTTGAAATTATTTTAGTTCATGAACCCAGTCGTTTTAATAATCCATTAAACGCACTCTTGGAAGAAGAAATTATTGAAGAAGATAAAAATGGGCCACTCAGGGGAAGAAAAAAATAATAAAAAATCGCCTGACGCGAAACACTATGTAGAAGATTGCAAAACTAAAAAACTCAAAATTATAAAAAAGAAGATAGGTACTATAAGATCCGAAGAAACGAATAAAAGACTGTTACTCAAAACTTAATCTGCGCGTTACTGGGGTAAAACAGATAAAAAAGGTCCGTATAAACTTATGTCTGAAAATGCTTTGTTGAAAAAATATAAGGTTTCAAAGATATTCATGATTTACTGTGACAGCTATAAGAAATGTTCGAAAATTCCTCCGTCTGCGTCGAACTCTTTCAAACATTCCATCTGTATTGGAAATAATAGTAAATGTATTTTGAATACATCGAACACTTCTCACAACTGTAACAATAAATCTTAAATATCTTTAAAAGCTAGTATCGTTTCAATAAAGCATTTTCGTAAACACGTATGTAGTATAAGTATGGTCCTCACCTTCTTGGACACCCTGTATTTACAAGGCATTGTGTTGAGGAAGGCAATGTTTATCATAGTTTCTACGCGTAGATATCAATAACTAGAGCGAACAAACTGCCTGAGTGGGGTTGAAGACGCATCGAGGGTCGAAGACGATTTGGGGTGTACTTTCCGTTCGAGCGGGAAAAAATTCGTATTTCGTCGCGTCGGTATCGCGGATTAGGAATCGTGTAAGAGACGGGAAACGGGGTAGAAAGGTTAGAAGGTAAGAGGAAAAGTGCAAAGCCGCAAGGCGAACGCAACAATGATAGTTACTTTGTAGCGGAGGTCTGGCTCTACGGGGGTGAGTTTCTCTCCGTCAGATGGAAGGAATCGATATTCGCGCGCGGGTCGATATCTCGCAGCAAGGCCACAGCGCGACCCTTCTGCATTATTGATGCTTGATGGACGGCTTTTATGGAATGGGGGGTGTCTCGCTGTTTGCGGGTCACCAAGCCTCGCGTGCCGCCCGCCTTCTGTCACAATAATTTTCTCGCTGCACACCGGCCCTCGTTCTCAACGATGACATGTGCACGTGTAAACGCCCAGCGACTGTATCCATCTAATCAAAACATTACGATCAACTGACATTTTCTAGTCAGCCGCAGTAGGTTACCGTTTTCAAGAGTCATTCTTTCCGCTACGCGTTTCACCCTCGCGATCGTGCCCCTCCATCCTTTAGATTTATTCAGTTAAACCGAGTATGGCTCGACTTTCTAATCCAAACAGCAAATTTTTCATGGAAGAATTCAGTATAGAAGCAAACTACTCCACTGATTTGTGTTTTTAAAAAAACAAAATTTCCATCCTCCCTCAGATATGAGAAATCAACTCTGAAATTGAACGAAAGATGTATCGTTTCTTGTTTCCACTGTTAGCGACAGGAAACCTATGAATTCTTTTAACACTAGAACTACCGAAATGATCAAAATGACCCGTTCGTAATTTCTAATGAAAATTGTAAAATATTTACTCGACTGGATTTTTTAAAATTTACCGTAGTTTTCTATAATAGAATTAATAAACATTCATTTCTTCACGTATCTATCGTTTTAATTTCTTTGGTACAAGTAAGTACACCATAATTGTCGGCAGTTCTAGTGTTAATAATGAGAAAATATTCCTTTTTTCTGAATGCTTGAGGACTTGTAATTTGGCAAATGCTGGTCAAACGAAAATAAAAACTTTTATAACCAGAGTTCCTCCTTTCTCTCGCGTGTATGTCACCAAACAATTCTTACTTAATTCGCATTTAAAACAAATATAATTAGCCAAAATTGCATCTGCTAATAATTAAGGCTTGGTTAACCCATTCGAACATTGAGCAACGTTACTTCCGCAAACGAAGCAACAGTTTATCGATTACCGAGCACTGATTAATCTCCGTAGACGTCCAGAAAATTAATAACAACTCGCCATAGTGGAAGATGCCGCTGCAGATTAATTAGTACGATAGAAAACGATGAAAGCATCGTGGCTTAATTTACTCACAAACGTCACCGGGAACCGACACGTTGTAACTTTAATGAAACGGTGTATTATCCGTTAACTTCTTCCTGGTTTGGATTCCGAACTTCAAATATAACTCACGGAACAAAAAATTTAAACGAAACGAGCGACATTTCGCTTCAATTAATTTTCAACGACACGATACAAAATAATAGCAATTACAACGCGATCCAAACATATTTAATTAAACTTTTCCCATTTGTTCCCAAGTAGAATTTACTAAACACGGCATTGCTTTTTTGGTTTTAAATTTAAAAACTTGTAAAAAGTCACGTTGTAAAGAGTAGTCGGTATATCGCTGTTTCCTTCGTCGCTGCGGTTAATTAAAATTTCTAAATATGATTATAAATGATTCTTTCTTTCGAAGGTACACTTCGATTAGAAAATAAATTATTTATACGTTCATTCGACTGTAAAGTTAAGAATTTAACAGAATTTCAAGCAGTAAACAACATTCGTGCGTTTATTATGCATACAGTAAACAGTTGAAATTCTATTGCGTGGAAATTTAAGTATATGCGGCAAACCGTTCTAAAAACTTCAACGAGATTCGAAAAATGAATCGAAAGATCAACGCAATAGTGCCATTGATACGCGAGTACAAGGTGCACGGTGCATCACCTTGCCTCCTCAATATCGTACATGAGCTCAAAGTGAATTCTTTTCAGGCGATATTGGAATCTCGCAAGCCTATCGCGTTTTCCAGCGAGGCAATCACAGGAACGGAACGTGTTGATCGATAATGCTTTCCGGTAGCGCGGTTTTTCATTGAATTCCAAACAACAAAAAAAAACGCATGAAAATGCGTGTTTGTGTTAAAACAACAGAAACAATTGCGAGAGATCAACGATGCGCAACTTTTTTTCGTCCCTGAGTCGGACAATAAAGCAAACTGGAATAAAAAATTAAACGAAACACATGACTTCGTATATATTCGCAGTTTAAATATGAATATAATAGAATTTATAAAATATATAATAGTAAAAGATAACAAAATTGTACTAAAAGAAAAAGGAAAATTCTCGCAACGTTCCTCCGCCTTTTAGTAATTATTGGACTGTGCATCCTTTCGGAGAAAATTTAATTCGACTTAAATATACTTTGAAAAGCCATTCAGTTTTTAAAGTTAAATACGCTGTACACGCTCTAATTATATTTTTAATTATAACCACAGCCACTCCTTGGAAGGCAATGGAAATTCGGAAGAAAGTACGAAGGCAAAGTTTTCCCAGCTAAACCGTTTAGCATTTCCCTGTTATCACAGTTAGCAACAAACTTGAAAGACGACACTTATTTCTGTCACTTTCTTCAGCCATTAAAACGTAATAAACTCACCAAGAATGAGGTATGTAGCATTTAAAACGAATTAAGTGGCACGAACATACATATACGTTCGCAAAACTTCATTTTTCGCAGATCCAGTTGATAAAGGAGCATGAAGAAAAACAAACTTTAAGGAAGAATGTTCGGAAGTTAACGAAACAATTTTTGTTTCTAACGGACAAACACACCTCATCGTACTCCTACGTATCGTAACACGCGAAACATTTAAAACGTAATCCTCTGTACAGAATGTTTGACGAAGAATGTCAAGAAATTAACAGAATAATTTCTGTTTTTAACGGGCAAACACTGTCCAACGGACTCCTACATGCCGTGGAACGCGACGTTTGAAGCAAACGAGAAACATTAGCCGAGCTGTACGATTTTCCAGAAGTAAATAGTCGCTCTCCGAGGTAAGCATACAAACTAGGAGTATAATTTGGTACGGAAGTGGCGCAGTCGAGTTTTCACGGCGTGTCTTAGAAGCAACCCACAGCCGCTTTATGCGAAGCCCCTGTGTTTTCAATTGGGTACCCTGAAAAGAAGTAGGTTACAGGGCCCAAATATAGTACAATAGAACGGGAGACGAGGACGAAAAATGAACCGCCAAGGTGAAAGAAGGAAAGCTAAGCGTATAGCTGATATTCATATGTGCCATTATAAACGTGAGAAAATCGATATTAGTCGTTAGGCGACTCGTTGTCCTCTCATCCTACTCTCTCCGTTTCATCCAGGTTTCCACCCGATACATCGTCGTTGATTCCGTCCTATTCTTTCACCCACCCCATTTGCCAACGTTTTCCGCGGCTACGGTCGCTCTGAATTCCTCGCCACGTTTCCTGCCACTTTTTTACCAACAACATCTTCCATCCGCGACGAAACTCTGAACTAACTGGCCGTTACACGTTTCTCCGCGATCCTCGACCATCGCGAACGAACCATCCACGATGGAGCAAGACAATGCTCAATGTACAACGAAAAACATGCGTCCAAATATCGTTTGAAACGGATAAAAAATTATTTAAAAGATTTAATTATAAATATATAAACGAATTACTAAATGTCATGCGCAAATTAAACACGATGAAATAAAACAATGCTCAACGCACTACGAAAAACATGCGTTCAAATGTCGTTTGAAGCGGGTAAAAAATGATTTAAAAGACTTGATTATGAATGTACGAACGAATTACTAAATGTACTTAAACATAAGCTACTATGATTATGATTTTCTACCATAAAGAATTACTTAAAACTATAACTTTTATAAACTCTCTGTTACCAACACTATATCCTAAGCAACTTCCTTCCAAGTATTTTATGTGTATAACGAATTCTGAGTAATTAAGTTCAGATTATTGATAAATCGATTGTTTCTATAAAATTGTCGGAATAAAATGTTGTTGGTATAGAATTACCGACGATGCAAAAACATCGTTTGATTAATATGTTATGCGACGCACGATGCCGTTAACGGTGGGTGAGTATATTTATCTGAGATCAGTAATAGTAATAATAGAGTAAAAATGCCCTACGAAGAACAAAGTCGCTCTAAATTATAATAGTGAATTCTGATTCGATCTCGTTGGCCAGAGTCGTAGCAAACATGTAGAATGGCAATCATGGCTTGGTTTCGACGGCAACTCCGTTAACTCGTTAGATCGATTAAGCTTCTAATGTGCCAGGCAGTGCGTTAATAATCGTCGGCAACATTAACCTCAGGGTCAATTCTAAACATCTACGTACCTTGGAAACTGTATATTCACGGTAAGAGGCTAGAAAATGTTTATCTATGCAAGAAACTCTTTCTTTCGAATTACACTCCTCCCTTAAGAATATTTATCAACCGCTAAAATTACATGAATTTTCAGACATTTTCTTAAAAATCTAGAACGAAATATCCGCTAACGTGCGTCTATAATGCAAAGTCACGTTACTGAGAACGACCATAATGTGCAGGTTCATTTTGTATGACCTTGCAGGCGTAGAATCTAAATACATTACAGAATATACTGATCTAGATCGTTAAAATAATGTTGGTCGAACATTGATAAGTCCGTTGGTGCGCATTTTAAATAGAATTAAAATTCAACGAGAAGATGAACCTTCGAGTTAATGTGCTTCGCATACGTGGAATCAAGTTTAAGAATACATTTCGATAGATACGTTCGTAAAACCATCTTTACTCGCGAAAGCCATCTTCTTGATGAACGCTTTGTATACGTCATAAAAATGTTTGCAGTGCCATATTTTGTAGCACCCGGTACGTGTTTCATAATATTGCTTTGACCCTGTTTTGTACGTGTTCCCCTTTGAACCGAAAAAGGTGCTCCACAACGAGTCAGTATACTTTTCTGCGGCAGTTTCCCTCCATGGTAGCGTGAAACTACGGTTATCATCGACTCAAACATTCCTCACGCGAAGAACTTCTACCCTCCAAGGAATATATATATGTAAGTAGGGTGTAGTACACATCGTGCAGGCGTCGCATGATCCAATTTGAATAATTTGAATAACTTGGCACGCTAGCAATCGCCTCACGAATACCTCCGATGGACGTGGTAAATTACTTAATTGTACGCCTCGTGATTCTTTTCTTAGAATCGTACAGGATACGCAAACCTGGCCCACATTACGAAACTCGTCTATTAATTTCAATCGAAGCGAACGACGTTTCTAAAACCGACATTTCGCTATACAAATCGACACTGACTAAGAAAGTTACCTGATAAAACAAAAGTTAATGAAAAAGTCATACGAAGCCTGCTAGACAAAGATTAAATAAATAAAAAAAAGTTTGTACTGGAGTTCTTCCTATATTTCAGGTGAGTTTCGATCACTTTGCACCCTGATGGTATATTAATTAGTTGGAAAATTCTTTTTACGATGATTATGAAAATATATCCAAGGATATATTGACGAGAGAACTATACGAATCAGAACCATTGTATGATTCATCCAAAGTATATGTCAAAGGTTTCTTTTCGTTTGACTACCCTCTCTTCCATGCAATGGCGCTCTTTCTGAAGGTGATTCAAGAATGATGACAACATCAAACATGGATACACGGAGTTTTCGCGTACGAGGAACCAGCCGTGGCATTGCAGAGGAATACATTTATATTCAGAACGTCGACAGAGGACCATAGATCATCGTGCTTGAAATTGTTCTTTGTCCTGTGCCTTAATAAATTAATGTTACGAAATACTTCACGTTACGTTCGTTCCACAACAACAATAGATTTAACAAGTTTCAGATTCTATATATAAAATTATAAAACTCGTAAATATTATTTGTTAGCTACTCACATTGAATTCAGTTGATGCAATGGTACGAATAACCTAATAAAAAGAAAAGCCGTCAATGTAACGGGTTTCGATAAAAATATGTGCAATCAATGTCCGTGAATCTAGTGTTAAAACGATCGACAACATAAACTAATTTGTAAAATGACGTACAAAAAATATATCTGTACAGGGACACGAATAAATATTGAAATGCATCAAGAACTCGTCTAATATTCACGAAAATTTCACGCTCGGAATAGCAAATATAGCGACTGTTCGAGCGAAAATGTATCTCATGGCTTTTCCAGCGAACAGTGGAGTGAAAATGGAAAGTTTTGTCGGAAAGTCACGCACAAAATATGACAATATCACTCGACGTCACATATATACTCGTGACTGCACAGTGACAGATTTACTTCCCGCTAATGTTGTTTACAGCCATCGTTCGACGAACGAAATACCACCTGGGACACTGACCCTCGTATATTTTTCACCAAACATAATGTATCTCGTGAAAAGGCGCTGCGCATCAATGCTATTTAATTTATGGTTGTGGTTTATCGGAGGAGAAGAATATCAATATTCTTCGGACGTGAGAAATAAGCTCAAATAGAAAGCAGGGGGGAAAAAAGAAACGAATGCTATCCCTTTTACCTTTTCAGAAAGCGATTCTTCGACGGCTATTAATCTCTATAAAGCAGCGATTCGCAACCCCTGTGGAACTTGCTGTATCGTGAACTTCCGCCAACAGATGTAATAAATTTTTATTTATTTTTTTATAATTCTTATAATTTTTAACAAAATTAAAATTAAAAATTCTAACAGTTTCGACTCTAGTTGAGAACCTTTTTTGGGAGAATGAAAGAAATTTCTCATCCAACACTAGTTCATTGTAATCGTAATTGAATCGCAATTCAATATAAATCAAGACGTTCGATTAATTCTGCAACGAAAATTATCTAAAATCTGAATTTTCGCAATATTTGAATTGTTACACTTTGAGAAAATAATATTGTACACAGGACTGTACAAGGAATTTACGATGTCGGCCTTGCTATAAATTTTCGATTAAAACGATCACGAATAATTAAATTACAGATTTCTGTATGCACGCTTGGTAAGTGATACAGCCAGACTATTGATCAAACCAAGTGATGCAAGTCGGTGTATAACGCGCCATCTACGCGAGAAGCCAGTAAGTCTTTCGAAATGGCAACGAATCTTTATAAACAACGAACACGTTAATCGATCCCCACAGTCTCAACGTGTCTACTTTATATTTCCTTAAAATATGACCACTTCACGACCGTCGATAAAAACTTTATTATTATGGTCCAACAAATATTTCTTGAAACGTTAAATAAATTTAATATCTCTGAGCTCTGTTGAAAGAGATTAACAGACAAATATTTGCATAGAAAGAAATATTAGTTTTATTATGAAAATTAATCATCCTGGACTTTTCCATTTTATACTGACTCTGAATAGTTTATCGAATAAATAAAAATGTCACGCAGAAAAAGGAAATAAAATTTCGGAATTGTCAAGATATTCGATACTATAGATAGTGGAAATATCGTAACAAATATATCTTAGAAATGGAATTCTAACTTTCAGGTATCAATTTAATAATATTAAAATCTAGAAAGGAATCTCTACAAGCTCTACTCGTAAAACGATATACAAACTGAACGCTTCTGGTAAGAAGCTTTGTCAGAAAGAAACAACAAAGAATGGGAAAACTTCTCTCGCGAACTTCCTTCGCAGGCCTTTTCAGAATGAAATTGTTCTCAAAAGTAGGCTCGTCGGTGATATAGTTGCGACACGTTTCATATTCCAGATGGTAAAACGAAACTAAAATGCAAGAGAAATGCTTTTCGAAAGTCAGCATAATGTCAACATGATCACCCTGAGTGAAACTAGTAGATTCGTAATCATACTAATTATTCTACACGAATCTATTCTTTAACTCAGTTTACGTTTTAAATGTAAAGTCATAGAAGACTGAATACTTCAGGAGACATTGTGTTTTTAATATTACAACGTTACTCAAGGGCTCCTAATTTTTGAAATTCGAAACTATGGTTATTATAAACTCGTATAACAAATACGAGTTTGTATATCACAATCAATAGTCATACAACCCTGGTAGATTCAATGTATAATCAGTACAACATACTTGATTACATAGTGTTATAATACGTGCACATAACGAGTGATCAAATAGCTTTGCCTTGTAATATAGTTTCTGTAATAAAACTTCTCGTCGTAAGGTCGTCTTCGCCTCCTACTGCACTCCTTTCTATATCTGACCAGTAAAACTACACAATTGATAATAAAACGACACAGATAATTATGGCTCGATAAAGTATGTCAAAACAGAACTACATTCTTAGAGGTCGCTAACTGTTTTCGCAGAAATAATATTAAATTCTAAATCGATCGTATTTTTAAATTAAATGTTTGTAAATGCAAAAAAATCCGTGCAGTTTCATCGATCGAGTAGCCTTGCTAACGATACATTTTCAATATCAAGAGAGAAGAAATTGCATAAATTGAACTATTATATAATTCACTTGTTTAATTTATTATTATATTAATTTATTTGTAACAACAAACTCGCGAATAATGCCATCGAAGAGACATTCTATTGACACCATCAATCTTTTCAAAACACCGTCTTCTCGATATTTATTAACTGACAATAAAGATTGATGCGGCATCGTCCTCGGTAGATAATATACACAACAGAACTTGGTACCTCATTAATCCAGGTTTGATTTATCGACAAGAGAGACAGCATCCAAACGAAACTGCTTAAAATGAAGTACCCGATTGTTCGCGAATATACTTCGATGTCCGTTATAAATACCTTTAGTGCTAATCGATAAGGGAAATCTTTGCTTTCAGGGACATGTTTAATTCATCGACTCATATTTCTTGTAGTCGAGTCAAGCAGCATTGTATCGAGGAAGGAACGTCTTCGACCTTGGTTTAGATTCACCTCGTAACACGATTGAACAATTTCTAATCTATATTTTCTTTAAATTTCGAACTTGCGATTTCGCATATCGTTTAAAAGAAATTGCATAGTTATTTACTATGCGAAAGAGTGTTAGGATGCAATGTTCAATATTTTACAAATTGTACAATTTCATCAGAAATTCTACATTTTAGTTTGCAAACACTTGCTAAGCACAAGATACGACAGTGATCGATAACATTCGACCTTCTGAGAGCAGAAACTCCAACGATCAACATGATTTACTTAGCCAATCGTTGATCCCGATTCTTTCTCTGTCCAATATCAATTTATTTCGAATGTCAATCAGTCACCAACGATTTTTTTTACGCTTGCATAGGGAAATTTAAATGCATTCAATATGGCGACGAGGTCGAGTGAGGATAAAGCAGATAACATTTACGGTATATCGAAGGCAGAGAAAAACATTTCTGAATACTCACACAGAGAAGTGGTATAGGAAGCACTTCCAGCCGGTGGGACGCTCCAGGAAGTTATAAACTTGACCCTGGAAAGTCGCTTTTCCAGCACGTCGATGTTCCTTCATGTGGTAACGACCCTCCCACGTGTTACGATCGCCACCGGTGCCACCCAACAGCAATCTTGGATCGACACCTGAAGATACGTAAAGCCCGGGTCAACGTCGAGCACCCGATAGATACCGACGAATCGGAAATTTAAAAATCTTCGATCGGGGAACGCACGTAACTCCGTCGAGCGATAGGGTGAAATGGCCGTGGAGGCACGGTTATAAAAATGTTTAGATGACGAGGGAAACTGAACGTAAAAAATTTGTAAATTGATAATAATCTGTACGGAAAGCTATACTGAATTAATAGATTGTAAATAATGGAAAGGGTTGAGAAAGTCACTCTACGTAGAAAATGTAAATTGAAAGTCATCCCAAGCCCGGTCATTTTTCTAGGGTTTCTCTCACTTTACGGGGTTAAGGAACAACTTTTTCAATTTTCTTAGAATTTCTACATATTCTTCACCAAAGTATGTGTTGTTTGCATTTCGAACCATTAAAATCCTCCAATCCATTCAGGAGTTACGATTTCTTAAACATACGCATGAAATTTCAGTGAAACATATCAACGTAAGGTCAGACATTACATTTTCGGTGAGGAATTTTTTTCTCGAAAGTGGGTAGGATTTCGGGGGTATGTCTATTGACCAAAAATGATTGCAATTGACCCCCGCACCTGAAAATAATTTTTCCAATACGATTTGAAATTTTTTAATTTTGCCGAAAAATGTCACACCTTCTCGAGTTTTTTTCTCGAAAGTGGGTACGATTTCGGGGGTATGTCTATTGACCAAAAATGATTGTAATTGGCCCCTACAACTGAAAATAATTTTTTTTGAACGATTGAAAACTTTTCATTTTCGTCGAAAAATTTAGGCACCTACCCCCTGTCGATTTTTCTTAAAAATTCGTTTTCGATTTTTAATAATTTTGTTTGATGCCCTACAGAAAAGTTGTCTAATACTTTTTTGTAGGTACCCATGAGCTCTACATCAAAAAAAAGTTTCATTGAAATATATTCACTATTGCAGGAGTTGTGGCTGTTTGAAAATTGGACCATTTTTATGGGGTTTTTCTTATTTTGCGGGGTCAAGGACCAACTTTTCGAATATTTTTACGATTTGTACATATTCTCCATCAAAATACGCGTAGTTTGTTTTTTTAAACATTAAAATCGTCCAATTCGTTGAGGAGTTATGACATTTTAAAGATTCGAATGAAATTTCAGGGTAACATTTCTGGCCAGAATTTATATTTTCGGTAAGGAATTTTTTTCTCGAAAATGCGTAGGAATTCGGGGGTATGTCTAATGACCAAAAATGATTGAAATTGACCCCCGCACCTGAAAATAATTTTTTTAGAATGATTTGAAATTTTTCAATTTCGGTCGGTATGATAGTGGGATTGAGTCTCGAAAGTCCATAAGGTGTAAAGTCTACTCGTATAGATAAAGCGTATTAGATTATTAGATTGTAAGTAATGGAAAGGATTGAGAAATTCACTACATATAAAATGTAAATTGAAAGTCATTTCAAGCCTAGTAATTAAATAAGAATAATCTCTACGTACAATATTTATTATTTATATATTGTGATTTCTATAGGTTTCACGAATTTGACGTTTCGAATGCTTTAGAACCTGGACCAAAGTCTACCGAAAAGATGCCCTGCCAGGTGGTAACCCCGCTGGGTATGATTCTTTTTCAAAGACAAAGGAATAATCCAACAGGAATTTAGTCCACCTTACAAGCGGAAAAAAGCTCAACAATGGCCATTGAACAATGAAGACTGGCTGCCTGGTAGGCTCAGATTTAAATCTGTTTGAATACCGTCTGCTAGATTACTTAGAAAAATCTTACTTGAAAAATTTCTTGTAAAAAGTAGCTTCTAAAATAACAATTTCTGCGTCGAACTTGATAGGGAAAAAGTACATATTTTTAATATATAAATGAACTTCGTATATATATCCTCTATCCAAGACTATTTGATAAGTGAAGGTAACTTTAAAACTTAATTCCACTCTATCGAATGCACGAACTTTCTCAGAAACTTATCCGACAATAAGCTCTCTTCGAAGAAATTTTACGTTCAGGAGTTTCCAAACAACGTAATGAAAGTTTGCATATAATAAAGCACACTAATATCGGAAAATCCAAGTGGTTCATTGAGATATCTATTAATTTAAAATTACATCAATCTTCGAATAATAATGCACGAAATATCATGAAAATTTAGAAATCTTCGCGAGCAATTTTCCATCCTCGTTCTGTAGGAAACATTTTCATTTTCATTCGAAAGCGATAACATATGCAGCGACGTTTCCAACCACAATCTCAGAGCTTGCAAACTTTCGCAGCTGCCGTTGTCACCGAGCAGAAGAATTAACTCCGATCACGACTCTAAACTAATTCAGAATTTCAAATTAAACGGAACCGTACGTGCTACGAAAGGCTCATTGAATACGATACGAAACAGAAACTCTATTTCGAATCTTGAAACAACCAAGTGTAACTGGTGCACGAATACATATTGCGATTAATAAAATATTCAGTTCGAAACAATTTGGCCAACATTCGTAAGAATATTCAAAATTGGAAACTACAAGAGGAACGTGCAATAGCGGAAATTGAAAAAGACCTAACGTAGCGAATTATGATGGTGTTCCGCCCGAAAGATAGCCTCATTTGTAACATCCCCTTTGAAAAGGGGCTTGTTTCTAGCCTAGAAGGTTGTCATTAATAATTTCCACCCTACACTGCATATAATAAAGTACATACATTGTAATAGACACACGCTTCGATGATTCGATGTAGTTGTCACTGTAATTTATAAGAAAATCCTAAAACGAGTTGTGAAACTGCCAAAGTTATGGAACTATGCTTTATCGTAGTTACACAATATTCTCTGATACTGATATTATTTCGTAGTAACAATCCTGCTTAAGGGGGGAGACTCAAGTAACGGATCAACAGAATCGTTTTTTTTTTTTTTTTTTTTTTTTTTTTTTTTTTTTTGCATAAAACAATGCTTTTACATCTCAAGAATGTTGTGTAGATATTTAAAAATGAACAAATAGTTGATGAAAGTGGCGTCTCGGAAACTTTAAGCTGAGTCAAAGATTGCATATGTATTACTAAATTCTTAGTCGGAAGGATTAACAGGCTTCATAATAATAATTACTTGAACTGTGTTTATTGCATAATTAAATTATAAATTTGTTGCAAAAATCATTTTATCGTGTTCAAAGCTGCATATCTTCGACCATTTTGCATTTTTTAAGGAGGTCTTTGATTTATTCAACGCGTAGTACTATTATGAACAAAATGTTGTTTGATCACATTGTCGATCATGAGGTGTATAAGCAATAACATTTATTAAATCATTAAGAGCCGATAAAATGTAACAAAAAAAAAAATTGTCGAATCTTGAAATGTTACAGAATATATATGGAAAGTGGCGAAAAGTTTCATCAAACCCTTATGCTATAAAAAAATTGTCAAATATCGCTTCTCGACGGAACACTTTAGTTGAGTCTCTCCCTTTAATAAACCAAAGATCAACGATCGAATACTTATCTGTGTAAGATTCTTGTTGCGAATACTGGAATGTCTATAATATTTTGTCTGTTTGGCAGTAATGTTATTGTTCCTATCGTTTGCACACTCAACCGTAAAAATTCTCTTATTTGCCGATTTCATGATCTCGAAGTCGAAAAACATTGAATCGACATTTAATCAGTTACTTTTTATAAATGTAAGTGCAACGATGCGTCACTAGGAAAGCCTCGTTCGTACCCACGCTAATATAATCGTCCATTAAGCGATGGAAATACAATTTCGAATGCCGATCAGAACGCATTATTTTTCACGGTACACCTCCAACGGACGGGTGGTTCGATCGATTCGTTGAAATAAAAATTCACGGAGCGTGAAAGGCAGAATTTATGGAACAGACAAACGCGATTCGTTCGATCGGCAACGATGCACGTTTTTATTCGCCGTTCTACCGCGTGAAACTGTCAACCGTATCCGCGAAAAAGCCGTACTAACCTCAATGCGGACCACGGATTGTAAGTAATCCAATTATTGACAAGTAAACACACATGGACTTCCATCCGGTGAAAACAATCTACCGTCGAATTAAAGGTTCCCGCGTGTAACCAAATCCGATATCCGTAATCACTGACATTCAAACGTGCCAAATAATTTCGCGCCATTTTCTTTCGTTCAATTTTACATTCACACAAAACGCAAAATAATTATCGTTGTTATCTCCAACGAGCAATATACAAATATTTTGCCATAGTTTAAGAAACATTTAGAGTTTTGTGTTGCACTATTTCGTTTAAACTAGAATTTGATGTATTTTGTCGTTTGCTTTCTGCAATTTCTACGCGACTGACAGAAGGCTAATACGCATTAACTTCATTCTCTAATTAGCATCGTTTCGTAATGTCAATTCGACCTTATTCTATGTTTGCCATTGTAAGTCCCTAGTGAGTTCGGAATGGGAGTTTACACTTGAAGTTGACCGCCATCTTTATCTTTCTAATCTTCATTTACACAATATTCTACATACACTATCGCTCGAAAGAATTATTACTTTCTTGAAACCGATAATCCTTCCATTTTTCTACACTATATCAGTCAAATTTATTTTAACCCTTTACACTCATAAATCGGTTCAAATTTAATTTATAGTAACGCAGACTAAATTAACCAAACAAACTAGTGAAATATAAGTTATAAAGAATTTTTTAAGACTTACAACTTACAGCTGCTAGTCGTTCCTATCGAAAACAATTCTTGGACAGCGAAGGGTTAAAAACAAAAGTTTGACGAAATTATTTTGAACAAAATCTTTGAATCTAAAATCACAAAAACCTAACTTTCCTTACTCGGTGTACATTCCCAATCGCCTGTAAGTTAAATACTCTGATTCATACGGGTAGAATCTCGAAGCCATTTCGCGATTACATTACTGTCATAAATTTTCGTTTTCACATGGATCTTTACGTTCGAAAGAGTAGCCATAAGTGCCGCCTCACCTCCGCTAAATGTATCATTGTTGTCGGACTGCAGCGTGGCGCTGATGTCGGATAAAGGCGATGGACTTGGCCTTAAATCCGACGGTGGTTCCAATCTCAGTAAATCACTTCCGCCATCTCCACCGTCCCCGTTTCCTTTTCCAACCTGTACAATCGTCACGTTCAGAGGTCCCCGGTTACCTGTCGTAAAACAGACAAACCGCAATGAGCCTACGTCGCCAAAAATACACTCCCACAGGACGAACACCGGAGCTCCTATTAACTCGTGCAGGAGATTGGTATTTACGAGCATCTGGGAAAATGGTACCCCGTTTTAATCGATCCCCGTCGAAAAAGACGCGAGTTTCCTGAGAAATTCCAACCGCCGAGTACCACTTTTCCAGGGCCAACAAATTAATTATTACGCGTTCGTCTCAAAGTCAAATATTAATAAATGTCGCGGAACGACGTGTTTGCACGGGTCCAACACCGCCAGCGTCTTAATTATATCTGAATCTTGCATAGCTTAGCGAGAAGTTCGAGGAACAGAAACTACCCTGAAGAGTAATTTTTTATATCTTCGTTTAGAAAAACGATCCGTATCAAGTATAATAGATCTGTTATAGATACGCGTTCGTTCGCGTCTCCATCGGTTGAAACGTCGATCGAATCGTTTAAAATCGCGCTATCTCTTCCGGCCTTTCGCGATTAATTATAATTATCGGTATAAATTGAATTAATAACACGATAAGAGGCGATGAGGCTGTGGCGTACGTCGCTAAGTGGTAATTAACCTCCGTTTTACCGAGCCTCGAGTAACCTGACCCGAAGTTAAATCCATTTAAACCTTAATCCTTGTGTCTTGTTTCTAATTTACTCGCAATTTCGAAAATACTTATGACAGCGCGAAAGAAAGAGGCGCGGCAAAGAAAGAATTCTATTAACGCTTCGCGAGTGACCATAATGCTCTTAAACTTGTGTAACTGTTCATCCCCATTTCCATACAACCTCAAGCTAATGTTTTTCTATATTTTACTAACGCTTTTAGAGGAATTACGCAGAAGCCAAGTTCGCACCTGCTACAGGATTATCACTGCTCTTTCGTTTAGATATGTTTACTTAATCTTATTAGACCATCACTGAAAACGTACATTCAATATTCGCCACAGAGATTATGACAATTCAATAAAATAGTTACTTGATCCAATCATACAAATCATACAAATTTACTATTTACGAAGAAGTAGGTGATATTCTATTTACTATTCCTTTACGAACCTTTACTATTTCAACAAAATACGTCCTCATAAAATATCCATGTTCTAATTCAAAAGTTTCTCTGAAGTAGCTTTCGTTCTACAAACTCGAACTCGCATTTTATTACCTTTTCACAGATTTCAAAAAGTATGTTTGCTACAGCTTCGCGAGTAGTATTAGCTACTCGATTGCTTTTGGTTTATTGGCGTGTGCTTTACTTTTAAGATAACCTCGTAAAAAGAAGATCGTTTAATTCAGAAAATTTGTACCGAATTACACGTTTATAGAATTTTTGTCTGTTGTTTATTCGCCCTTTCTAAGCTTGAAATATCAATGATTCGTCTGTCTTCGCTAATGAATTTGTTAGCACGCGGTTAAGTAAACATTCGCGAGTGTAAACATGTGTCGACTCGGCTCGATCCGTTACGATACGCTTTGCTTATAATTCATACCGACCGGATGCAAAACTAATTTACCAGGTGGCTGTTAAAACGCGCAATAAACGATTAAATCTATCTAAACTCGAATGAGCTCTATATGAACTTGACTGAACTAAATTAGACTTTGCTGAAGCTTGTCGAGATCCGTGGTAAATTGGATACTACACGGTCAGGATCAAATCAATTTCACTGTGCGCGTCAATTAGTTTGTAGTAGGTCGAACCTGATACAGTCAACTGTACACGAAGTACGACCGAGTTACCTAATCTACATTTAGTAGTTTTAAATTTCATATGAGAGTAGACCATTAAATCGTTAGCAAATTGTTGTCCATCAATCTTCTACCGTTTAGATAGATCAACATTTTCTTACTCGCGAACGCAATTATGTTTTCGCGTAATGGAGAACACGCGATTACATTTTTAAGCATATTTTATTACATATTTTTCTTATATTTTCGAGTAACCTTGTGGCTAGCTTGCGTAGCACGCGATGGACTATGCTCCCTTATTGCCTACAATTTAATATCACAATACGAGAATGCTGCATGCCACGAGTGGTCAAGCTTTGTGTGTGTATTGTTGTCTAATAAAGGAGGACAGTAAAATTTTACGACTCGACTACTGCTCGTAATGTCCAGGCTCCCATAACTGGCAAGCATCAAATTAGATATCCGCACTGCGCACTTCGTTTCGTCGGTACGCCACGATTTCCATGAAAATTCAATGAAAAACAAATTTTTAACGCATCGTAACTCGTGGCCTTTGCAACGCGGTTTCAATCCTGCGTTATACAAATTTATAACCGACATTTTATGAAATAATACCTTCGTATAATAAATTTTAATTGTGCCTTAAAACTACAAGAGCGTTCCGTTTTGATCCATCGAAAAGTCGGATAAAAATTAAGGAGCTCCCAATGCAATTCTAAAACGGTGCTTCCATTTGTTCCAATATTAAATTTGAAAAACAACGAAAGAACTTTCAAACGGAGCAACGAGAATGATTATTTCAATATTGTTGATAATAGTATTCACCGCCATATTTGGACTGGAATATTTTCCAAGTGTATAGTGATGATTCGTAAAATAAACATCGCTCTGGGATTTGTATGTTTGTTTGTCGAACAGCGAAGGCGAATTTCGACACCAAAAGACATTTGCAAACAATTAATTCATATAAAAAGGATTAAAACAATATTTCTTTCCGGAAAATCCATAAATATTAGTAAAATTGTATAAACTATATAACATAAAAACAACTTTACTGTAATTATTTCTTTTAATTTAGTCAGAATCATCGTATACTATTATATTATTAAATAATTTAACATGGTAAATAGCATATTTTTAAAAATATCTTTCTAAAGTAAATAAGCTGTGGTTTTTAAATGCCAGATGACGAAATCTTGGCTCTGAGAAGATCTTCCCAGTTGAGAAGGATAGAAATGTTCAATTTACGAATCACATGTTCATTTTAAGAATCATTACTGTAGTAAGTGTTTCTTTCATCGAGTTTAGAAAACGTTTGCAAGTAATAGCTTCATAAAATAAATGCTTGATCCAATGCTGCTGAAAGAGGCGTCTCACCTGTTCTGGAGGGTGGAAGTAGCAATCCCTGAACCTCCTCCAGGGGCATCGCCTGCCCGTGATCTCGATAAGGTCGATGAGGTCGATCCTTCATGCCTCCTCACGAACGCACAAACCGCGTTCGTCTTCGCGAGTTTCCTCGATGAATAGCAGCAGCAACGTTCGCTATTAGAGACTAGGATCGGGACCGAACACCGATAAGGGAGACTGGGCGAGTCCTGAGGGACTCCTGACGATGACGACGGACGGTGGTAGAGCGTCATCGCCCCGCCGTCGTCCCTAAGACCATGCCCAGATCACAAAGGTCCTCGAATTGAACAGCTTCGACTAAAGTACTCCAAAAAGCTTGTTCCTTTTCTCAGCTCTGCAAAAGAAATGCAGTACGCGTTAGTAAAACGACTTAATCCGACCAAATAATGATTGATAACAGCTATATAAAATAAAAATAATTCTCTTACAAACTCCAAACTTTTCTTCTTATTTCTGTCGTCGATGAGCAACTTGTTTCGAACTGCACGACCATGAAAATTCTTTTTGTACTGTCTCTGGACTAAGTTTTTTCAAACAAACGACACAAGTTGAATAACAAGAATAGTTTTACTTTAGAAGAAAACTTGAAAAGCGATCAGTTTTTAAAGAATACTTAAACGTTGACATTGATCGAGACATCTAACAATACCTATCGAAAACATCTTTAAAACTGCATCGCGAAGAAAACGTTACCGTCGATCGAGTTATTAATTAGAGCCTCGGACGAGGTGAACTTTTAGATTCCTTTAATGCCTCGGGAAGGATTAAATAAAGACTGATTACGTGACATACACGGCGACGACGGCGCTTGGCCTGACATTTAAATGGAAAAAGAGCGGAAAACTCGTACGAAGACACGTTCTCGCGTCGCTGGGAAATTAACCGCGGTCGTTTCGCGCGACGACGAGTGTTTGAGAAAAAGGGAAGGACGGAAATGAAAGAACGGACAAAAAGAAAAAAAAAAAAGCAGAAAAGAAAATATCACGTGCAACGGTAAGGTCACTGTCGGTCTAGGAGACACGAACGGATTGCATGCCTATACCAGCACGATCTACTATAGAATTCTGTTGAACTAGACCCAGTAATCGAGACACATTTCCTATCGATCTATTTCACACGCACGTAATGTGTACTATGAGCAAACACCCCGGTCTACGCGTCCACTTTGATAACCAGGAATATGCGAACGCGAAACGTCCTTACACGATAGACTAATAGACTCTATAGACGAGAAGAATACGATGGAACGGTTACGTCGATTGCAGTCAAGGGTTATAATTCAGACACGTAGCACGAACTAGCGGATGACTGGAATCATTATTGCAATCTCCATAAATCCTTTACGAGACACAGAAATTAAACATGTTAGAACACTTGGATGCACCTTTCCTGCGTTTCTCAGACTCTCATAAATGATCGTCAAATTAAGAATTTGGCTCGAAGGATCCGTACCTTACAACGCGAGGCATCAAAACGTCATCCGAGTCCCGAATCCCTTAAGATCCAACTTGACAAACGGCCGTAGAAGAAATATGACGAAATATTTAACGTGATTCGTCGCCTACATAAATCACTTTCGGACGACACGCCGTGACGCGATTCCTTCTTTTCTAACTGTGCGGTCATTTATCAAAGTCTGGAAAAATCCTTGCTGGAGGTTACGGGTACCAGTGACCTTTAATTCCACTGTCTTTCTGAATTTACGAAAATACAAGGATGATATTGAAAAATTAGCTTTTAATCTTTTAATCAGTGTCGACGGAAACAGCTTTTTTAAGGCAACAACATTCTGGCAAAATAGTCAAATTTTAAAGCAGATGACTCGTAGCACTATAGTTTGCAGGGCACAGCTCTCGTTTCCTAATTTTTCTTTCGGAATATTCACGAAGTGATGTTTCATCTTTTTGAAATGCACATTTCGTAGGCAAAGGTGCAACGAATAGAGAGATATTTTTCATTTAAAGGCGACGTGTCCTAAAGGGTACAGCCATAGAACATTCCATGACTAAAAAACACGTTCAATATCTCAAAACGAATATACATATATCTGCTTCAGATATGTCGTAAATATAATTTTGAATATATAATAAACTGTTTAAAAAATGTATTTTTAATTAATAACGGGAACCGCGTCAAACAATTCCAAAACAAAATTTGCTAACTCGAAATATAATTATACTAGAGTAAAATTAGAATTCACTATCGTTCGAATAATTATGCACGATACAGTGCATCATTAGCTGCGTCGTAAAGTCTAAAATAATGAGAATGAGCTCATAACGATCCACTTAGAACCTTGCTGTTTTACTAACACAGTGGCTACGGTTGATTATTTTACATAGAAAATTCATATGTTGCAACATTATCAAGCGTGTATTCGCTAATATGAATATCACTTACAATTAGACTCCGAGTACACGAGGGAAATGTGCAATAATTTCGAAAATGTTGTCCCTTTATTTTACGAAATTTAAGACAAAACTCATTTGTTACCAAACATTTTCCGTTAAGGTTCGAAAGAATTTTTCATTTTTTTCTAAAATTTTAGATTAAAAAGCGTATTTCATTTAGGAAGAATCGTGCATTTATTTAATTAATAGATAACGAATGCAAATGAGGAAATTTGAGTTATTTCCTTCGAATTTCACGACGAATAATTTAACTCATCTGTTATTTAACACACATGCGCCTAGAGCATTATTTTTAACATATAACGAGAAAATAAATTATTTAACATTATTTCGAGAAACGATTGGAATTATATTTCTCTCAATTCCTTTATCGATTAATTAATGTGCGTACAATAATGGTCCCGCTAATGCAAACCTGTACAAACATCGTCCGCTAGTATATATTTACTCGTATAATATTTATCCGTATGAAAAGTTAAAAATCTGAAAGAATATCGAGAAATTGAAATAAACATTTCGGTAGCCGGGAAAATCAGTTGGATGATAGTAATCGCCGCGTAATTAATATCCAAATAAATGCAACACAATTTTCGCCTCAAATTCGGTAATTGACAAAATTCATTTATTAAATAAATACTTAAAAGAACCATTCGTCTTCCAAATAATTTCTTTCACGATCGTTTTATCGTGTTGTCAAAAAATATGAAAAACAACGATAATTTCTTTCAATATATTAGGCATTCATATTAATTTACCAGTTAAATGCAAAACATAAATATTTGTACCAGTTAATACTACCGTATATCGAGTGCTATATCGTCAGAAAAATAATAGCGACCTCAAATAGCGAACGGCTTGACATTTAACGAACCACGTGAACTCCGAAATTCCAAGGCAAATCACGAGCAAAGCTATTGTTCCACGCTGAAGGTGAAATGCTGAAATGTGCTTTCAGAATATGAGAAGGTCAATGGATCCTTTAAACTGTTATGTATTAAACAATTCTATTATACGAGAGTTCACTTTTGATACCGAAAATTACTGTTCAGTTTCAAAGTGTCAATTTAAAAGTATTTCGTTTGCCAAACAAGCGCATCGTCTACCATAAATTCGAAACGCTACAGATTTCCATCTAAAAAGTCCTCTGAAACTCGTGTGAAAATGAACCTCTTTTCGTTTTTGAAATTCATTGAAATTGAAAGCACCTTTGTCCGTTAACAATGACACGTACAAAAGAGGATTCTACAAAACTTCGTGTAAAAAGGTAACTTTATTTCTACGAAATGGGTACGTTCACAACCCAATGAATTGCATAGCAAGGCGAGTGTTTAATTAACGGCAGACAGATACGATCATCGACGATAGACGATAACAAGTATGTATTTGATTTCATAATATTATGGGAGAACGTAGATAAAACTACGATTCACACTATCCATAGTTAGAAAGAAATAACTGAAACTAACAACTGAAAATATTATAGAAAACTCGTATAATATAGTTATTAAAACTGATCGTTAACAGACGGATAAAGTAAAGAAAAATAATCCAAGTTACTGAAACTTAAAAATACCTAGAATTCTAATCTCTTATTCAATAACTTTGTTTACGTGTACAGTGTGTTCTGTACTATCTAGCAAAAGACCTATTGATGATGAAGTATGAAACTAGGTTAGGTGAGTTTTAAATACATGCATAGTGATACGTAAAGGTCCAAAAAGAATGGCGTCAAGACTCTATTCGCTGGATGGAATGAGCCTCAAACGACGAACGGGTAAAAGTAACTCATGATCGATCACACATTAACAAGGTAAATGTTGTGACATTATAAAAGTGATCAATAGTGTGACGAGTTGACAAAAATAGAGACGTTATATGGTAACTGTGCCATGTAACACCTACAGCTTGGATGAACCAGTGATAATTTTCTGTATTAATTGAACATTATTTTTCACTGGTCGTAGCGAGCTCTTTACAAAACCTCCTCTTTATCATTGTCCAGTCTCCTTTTTACGATGTATTATTTTCCACTACTTCAATATTCTCACTTTCGTGTAATCTACCTCACATAATGTCTTCCATGCAACAATCATATTAAATGCCCCTTGAAACAGTGCAATTTTCTCCTGAAAAGGATTTCCATACGAGAAAAATTAAAGCAGATATTTGAGTGATCCCATTTAGCTGAGCAGACGCCTTGTATAATATCCTAAAAAGAATATTTACATGTAGAAACACGGTTCTCCTTTTGGACTTTAGACGATAATTACTTTCAAAAAAGTACAGTTTCTAAGAATTAGTGCTTTTATGAGAGTGAAATTTTTACTGACGACGAGCGATTCTCTTTGTTAATTACGGTCTAGAAAGTAAAACGAACGTGATATTTGCAAATTAGTAAATTGTTATAGATTATGTAACCGAGTATAATGAATATACGATAACGAAGTAAATAAATGAAAATCAAAAGGGACCGCGAACCAATGAAGACAATTCCACTCGACGGGGACAAACGCGATCAAACATTCTCTGACCTACATTTTCCCACGTAACTCGATTTATACCATTATGTTATTATAATCAGATATTCTACATCACCGCGTATCTGAACATTGCTGGTTGTTATATATTCTTCGATCGGATTGTTATCGTCGAACGAGTTGGTTTTTCTACGTCTCCGTTTCCCGCCAAACCGAGGCGTGGTCGTGACACCTTGAAATCAGTCATTGAAAATTGATATTTAAGAAGGAAATCGGGGAACATCGGACACGGGGAATCGCGTGACACGCCGACCTTCCTTCCTTTGCCTTCCAATAAACGAGCCGGGTAACCCCCGCTCGTAGATCCAAGATTTATAGCGAGCATCGATGAACGACGCGAAATCGTCATGCTAATCGAGCCCCGACCCTTCTAATGGAATCTTTTCAGGTCGCCGCCGTTTCTGTTCCTTTTATCCCTCGCGCGATGCACAGAGAGAATATTACGGTAATACTCCTATCGACACGAAGCAATAAACGTGAAAGGATAAAAATAAATCCATTACACGATGCACTTTTATTGGACGCGCGTGAAACCAAGAGAAAGCATCGTTACTGCTTCAAAAGTATCGATTATACGCCGCTGTTTATTCTGGCGTGGATGTGTATTTGCGAAATGTGCCGATTTCCGCTAATTAAATTGCCAACGAACGAGCATATTGTCGCGCGACAAATTATCCTTGTTATTTGAAACCTACCTATTAACCCTTTCGTTGCTTAAGGGGGTCCTCTACAGCGAACCACGTTCTCTTTTAGGCTTTATTGCAGAACTTTTTGTGAACAAACTATATGACTTTTTATATGATTTTGCCTTATAATGGACACCGTTTTGGAAAACATAGTTTCGAGCAAAACACTTCTAAAGTTTTGTATCCTTATAACAATGACGTTGACCATTGCGCCCTTTAAATAACTATAACTTCATTCATTTTAGTTCAGGCACAAGGTTTTCGAGATATATTTTACAAATTATTTTCTTTCAAAAAAATGCCAAAAAAAATCAATGTTTTACAAAGGTTCACATTAGAAGACCCCCTTAATAAAACCACCAGGTACGATCAAAAAGAAGCATTGTTCCTGCTTAAAGTTAGTTATTAAACTATATGTCTAATTGCTATTAAAGTATGATTTCGGAAACATTGATTTTAAACAATTGTAAACTAGGTAACTTGAAATTTGTCTTAGTAATTATTTTCTTAGACTAAAATTCGCGAATCATATACGATATGAATTCCAAGACAATTCTCTTTGTCTAATCACGAATACGAGGGAAGAAACGAATTGGAGATTTGAAATCGTTCTTTCACAACTGATAGGTGTCTCGATGAATTTTAATTATATTTTAGAACAAATATATATTACAAATAACTAATATTAATTTCACGAACAACGGAGGGAATAGAGGCCTAGAGGAAGTCGAGAGAGGTGCAAGCGATTATTTCGTTAACAGCTCGCGAGAGCCTATCGTTCCACCAGACACCACCCACGCAGAACTTATTAGACGCGATATCGATGAACCTGGAGTTGTGGAAGTAAATTCCCCATAGTCTGCGATAATTAGACACGATACCAACAACCTGAGAGTCATCCAACACGATCCAACCCTCCCGGGAGCCAATAGACCAGATACCGACAACGTAGGAGCGATCCGAAACGATCTCGCCTAGCTAGAGCTCGATAGACACAATATGGACAACTTAGATGTCCGTAGAAAACGATGTGCTCTATCTAGGACTGAACAGACACAATATCGACAACTCAGGTATCACCGAACCATGATCCTGGTCGTCCAGGACTCGCCATATTTCATACCAGACATTAGAATATCGATGCTCGGCTCCCAACACCGACAAACATTATCCAACAGTTCGAAATCTGTTCACTAAAGTCCAACAAATACGAATTTTTCTACTTCTATCAAATGTAAACCTTAACTCGTTACCCACATTTCTTTATTCATCTATCTAAACGTCATTCTACTCTTCGAAATCTGTTCTTGGACACTAAAGTCCAACAAATACGAATTTGTTTACAATTTTAATGTATATTCCAGTTTTTTTATAGTGATAAATAAAACAAAATATTCAAAAAGATATTCTATTTGTTTACACCGGTAGAAATGAAAATACAATCGATAAAGACACGATTGAATTTGTGATATTTATGATGTAATTTATGGCATTGTCCCTTGAAAAAGTGTCTATAAACGTATACTTTTGCATCGATGTTATTACCGGCGTGCCGTAGATAAATCGATGTCTGCATATACTTTTAATGAAATTACTTATCTCGCATCGTCGGACTCTTGCGACGAAAGGATATTAGAATCGATTCTGCATCTTGGGTCCCGAGGACGAAATCGAAGACGATTCACAATAGAATCGGGAACATAATGGAAATGGTTTCGACGGTGCACAAAAGTTACAGACAGACGGTTCGTGAATTTATAAAAGCCTTTACAACCGCGCCTGACGTTTCGCAAATCCTCAGATTATACTTTCAGAAGGTGGATACTCTTGTCGAAGGAAACCGACGTGTCGCGCTATCTTTCATCCTTATACGGACGAAACCAACCATGCGACGGAAAGGGGATGATTCCTCGAATGGAAATAAATGGAAAATATGAAATAAAATGTTCTCGCGCGGAACTCGATTCTCGAGAAAACGGAATTCAAAGATTTACGCGTGAACCTGACTGATGCACGACTTTTGTCTTCACGCTAACAAACGTTCGCCTATGTCATGATAAATATTGATAATATATTAACCCACCTATAAAGTGAAATCGTCATACCATATAATTTACGAGCAACGAGGCGGTAACAGCTGCCAAACTTGTGCAAAGTATTCGCAGAGGAAATTTTGAAGATGAATCACGTTCTGAACATTCGAGGTTTCCAACGATAATTTACAAATAATATTGAAAGAACGCTCCGGGTTTCCCATCTGTTACTATTGGAAAAGATTTTGGATTAAAGAGAACGTCTGGGAATCTATTTTAAAATGCAACTTCCAAACTCCGCGTAAGTTGTTGAAAGAAACTTTCTCCAAGGAAATAAGAGTGTCTTAAACTTTTCGTATCAATTATAATACCGAACAGTTTTATAACAAACTAGTTAGAGAAACATTTTTAACGGTGCAATATTTTGTTAGCGACGAAAACTCAACGTTTACAAGGAAATCCTAGCTTTAATGCAATAAACTGAACTTCTAGTCGTGACAGAGCTCTTTTCACAGTTGCGTGTACCTCTTTTACACCGTAGTTTTAATCCAGTGATAGTCTTTCTCCTTTAAGAACAACTTTTTATAAGTCACGCTTAATCGCGAATTCAGCTCCGGTCCCCGGGAGAATATAAAATGAACCTCGATATTGAAATTAGAGGGTAAATTTTCCTATCGAGAGAAACGAACAGTGACGTAGACATCAGAGGCTATAATGAGAATAGCGAAAAAACAAACATTATTCTTTTCACTGAATTAGGTTTTTCATACACTTAACAAGTTTCCATTACGAAACAATAATATTGGTACAAAAGGGTTTTCAATTAACCGAACTCATCGCGATCCAGGCTCTCGCTTTGTTATCAGTTAACAAATGCATAATTTCGTGTGTTCAGTAATATTCCAGACTGACGTATAGGAATAAATTAACTGACAGAGAAACACAGCGAATTACGTGATCAAAGAGTTGAAATTACAGTTCTAATTAAACTGCGAACCAAACGTTGCAAAGTTACATGTAATTATTAATAACAAATTGTTACTGGATTCTCGATTTTAAAGATTCCATATTTGCATTTGATTTAGCTCTTTGCACAGAGTTTCTTATCGCTTTCTTTTTAATGGACGTACGTCGGTTGCGCACAATTTATGTTAATCGTGTCCCCCTAATATATTAAATCATCGCCGCTAATATACCGCCTAGATGTAGCTGATACGACGCTAAATATAGATTTACTTAAAAAGAAGAAAACATATTTCAAGCAGAACAAAATCGATCTCGGGCACTGGGTAATGTTCCCTGTGAGCATTTGTGGCGTTAACAGAGTATCGACCACCTAACTCCTGGGTTTAAGTATCGGATTTATTGACTTCTGAATGACCAAGATCGTGTCGAATGATATCCAAGTTGTCGATATTGGATCTACTGTTTCCTAGGTGAATAAAATCTTGTTGGACGACGCCTGGGTTAATAGTATCCCGTATAATGAATTCAGACACTTAAGCGGCCTACTGACGTTGATACTTGTTTTCGATACAAACAATGGGTTTAAGTTGGCAGACCATGCAGGCAAATGATACTAGTAATGGATCTAAACGAATAACTCGTTCGACATTTAAATCCATTGCTAAAATAATAATGTATCATTTCATCTTGGGGGGTACACCTCACTGATTTTGATGGTTACCAAACATGTTACAGAACTCGACATTCTAAACAAATTTTTTTTTTACATAAAATCCTTAGAGTCAAAGATATTTGCAAAATCTTATCGTTACTACTCCGTTGTATTATGACTAAACACGCACGTCAGTTGTTATTAGACTGCGAATCTTTATGGAAATTCATATTTTTATGAGCAGAATTAATGAAATGGGAGCTTTTAGAGGGTTCACTCAACCCCTAAATATAATAATTCGTACCTTACTTTAAGTATTTCTAATATTTTTGTATATTAAGAGCATTCTATAGTTTCTTAAGAATTAAGATTTCCCATAAATGCATAAACATCTGCAGTCTAGTTATAGATTCGCAATAGTCGAAGTGCTACATAGAACGACGATTATCAATCTTCTTGGTACAGTACAACACTCATCGAGATCGAGCATACGGAACGGGTTTTGTTGTTCATCAAGTCGAAGAATAATATAAATGTGTAATGAAAAATTTGCTGGAACCGTGCATGGAACATAAGAAAAGTGTTCGTGGCATCGAAACTTCGCAAGACGATGTTCAAACGCATCGAATGTGGGTCACAATAATCACGAAGACTGCTTGTTACACAAATGCGGCCGATAAATAATTGCGCGCAGAGTGAATCGATACACAATTAAGCAAATTATCCTGAAGCAATCAGTGTGACTGACACAATGGTATTAAATAATTTAGAAACGATCGATATTTCTCCACCGTGGAATAAAACGGCGTGCGGAACGTCAGACCTCGATTCGAATCGCGGGAAAGTTATTCGACAGTAACAGGTAGTCGATTCTGTCGCCGTTGCGTGTGTTTCTTTACATTTCACCAACACACAAGCGAACTTGAAAAGTTAACGATACCGTAAGTCCCGACGGAATATGTAATCGGTTATGACGAGAAATCCACGGACGTATTACCAAGACTTGTCACAATATCAAGGAATGCGACTGACGGTGTCTCCGTAAAATTCTATCGCAAATTGCTTCAGCGATAGTCGTTCCTCGAAAGCATAGAAAAGTAAACATATATTTGTCGTGTGCATTGAAATTTATTCGATCGCGAGTTGTTTATAGACGATAAGCATCAGTTTTAAAGAAAAATAATAGATCGAGCTATTACTAATGAAACGAGTTTAAAAAACAATACAGTTCAGAGGTGCTTTCTTAAATCGTTTTCTAACAAAGGTCGACACCCCTTTTCCTGCTAATTAATGACGAGTAATTTTGTAAATTTATTCTACTTTCTACCTTACTGCATAGTTTTGTTCAGTTTCGATAGCTTTTAACGACCCAATTCGATTGTTTTTGCGATCACGAACCGTGTAAAAAGTATCAAGAAAATGTAAAAACTATGATATTTTTATTATTTCTAGGGGTACGATTTTCGAATCCTCGAAATCTTGAATTTTTTCTCAATAGTTTGATTAGTTCTGACTGACCATGAATATGCGATCATGTAACATTTTTTGATTGACTTTAATTCTAACTTATTTATATGATTCCACTTTAAATATTAATATTCCTCTATGCTGGTCAAGTTCGCGGATGAACGGCTGATTTGCCCAATATAAAGTATCAATATTTAAAGAATAATCATATAAATATGTTAAAATTAAGGTAATCGAAAAAACATTCATGGCCAACCAAAACTGCCTAAATAATAATTTACGCGTATACAACCGCGCGTTCTTTTAACAAATTAATTTAAAATATTATTTGCTTGTCAAAGACTATCAAAATATCTATTAATTATAGTGACAAATTTAACGTTCGTATAACAGATTAATGCACGTAATTTAGTCAAACGGTTTGTCAATTTGTTGTTATATATCCAATATGTAGGATCAAAAACATTAAATTGCTCGTATATACTGCTCTACGAATACAAACTTTTCTAATTACTCGTATTGTTAACTCCTCTTTGTACGTTCGAGGACATTGAAAGAAAGATACGCACAGTGAAACGGAACAGCGAATCGAACAGGGACTCGAACTGCCCAACAGCAAACATCAGCGGCTCAAAATCAATTTCACGAACTGGAGGAGGGGCTGTATTGCGGACTAGGAATAGCTGATTAGGCTGAGTATGTTGTCGGTACAATTTATCTATTAGTAAACTGTAGTTAATTTTGCACAGAGGTAATATCGCGACCGACGAAGTTCGATCCAGGAGCCGTTATTGTTACTCGAAAGCTTCCATGCATTTTTCTAAAAATTCTATTGTTTTGTCGCGTTGGCAATTTGTTTAGGAAAACAACGTTTCGACCAAAAGCAAAGGTTTGAACGAATAAACATTATTCTACCGTTTTGTATGTACTTTAGAGAAATTTTAATTGGGTTGAATTTTATGTTTTCGTTTTTACCTATAAAAATAGCTCGTACAATCGAATCACTTTCTAACGTAATTAAGAGAAAATGATCGACCAAATTATAGAAATTTCTTATAGAAAATTGTACGTAGTTACGAGAACTAACGAATACTCCATATTTTAGCATATTCTCTGTAAAACAAGCTCGATTCACATTGGTATATTTCGCGAGACAATGTAACGTGACGTGAAAAGCAAGCTTGGTGTGCACCAAATACTTGTCTATTTATCTGCAGCATAATTATCGTCGCTGAACCGTAACTAGAAACTGGCGAACAACAAACAACTGATTCTAACAAGCCGCGGGCCACAGTCACAGGTTTTGTTAACTATCAAACTATGTATTTACAAATTTCAGAATGCACGTTACTAAATTCGTTACGTAAACTGGTAGTAATTTTATAAAAACTAGTATTATAGAATATTAATTGTCATTTGTATTTTGAAAAAAGTTTCGTTGCTGCTGAGACAACTATTGGAAGAAACACGAAGGAACACGTCTGCTTGAACTATTTTTCTTGTTCTTAACAACTAGATGACAGACAGAAAATTGCAGTGTTTTCTCAGAAATTTTCTCACTGTCGTTCTCGATGTATGAAAGGACGAGAGACCCGAAGAAATAACGATCAAATATCACACACCTCTGACACTCCTCAGGAAATACTCTATTACTAAATACATAAAGTAAAAAATCCAACCCTTAGTTACTCGCGATGGTGTACATTTTGCAATTGAAATATGTTTCTTGAAAACAAATGCTTTTGTTAAAATAAATTACATTTTATTCTATACCTTTTAATAGAAACGAATGTATAAATTCTTACTAAAACAATACTGCACGCAAGGTGTGACATTATACAAGGTGCTGATTCTATCGCTCGGCGCATATTAACTCGTTGATCATGACAATTGTTTCCACTCTCCATTAACATAATGGAATTCCACGGTTTTGTTCGAGATCGCGTAATGTAAGTGCCATGAGCTTTGAACTCCGACCCGATTATTCGCGAAACGCAAACTCGTCGGTTAGTCACCCCCGTAAGTTATTGACTTCTGGTGTAAACCGCCGAAAACTCGCGCAACAGTGAGCGGCTTTCGATAAAACTCGATTACGAGTGGGGAAGTCGACACGCCACCCTTCATGCATACACAACAAAAGCGCAAGATTTAAAAGAACAATCATTTCACACCATTTTCACAACAGAAACTCTATCAACAATTATTAATTAGACGTCGATAACGTATCAATCCTTATATTGCTGCGTCTCTAGACTACTGCAAATATTTATATTTATTTCTAATTGTCGTTTTCTACCCCCTTTTGGCTTTAAAATCGAGTACACTGTACAGAATTTAATTCCTAGATTACTCCAGAAGCAATTTTTACCCCAAAAAGTGACTGTTTTATTTTCATTTACCGTGAGAATGAAATAATAAAAGAAGAAATCCAAGATTACTGAGAAACCGAAGCTACTAAAATTTAAACTAAGATGTCTATTCCTCTCTGAATGGATCAATCAATCGTTTCACAATAGATTACAATTTAATCCTCGAAGTTCAAACTGTTTGCTAGCACCAGAGACGAGGGTACAAAGTGTAATAAAGAACCAAGCACTAGACATTCAAAGTAGGTCTTTTAAGGCCGCCCGATGTATTTTTCATCGAGTTTAATACAGCATGCAGATTAATGTACTTTGGTTATAACAGCAAAAAAAGAAGATGCTCGACTTCTGAAAAGAGTTTACTGAGAACTAAAAGCTTGCATATACAATAGCACTTAATGCAAGAATCATTAATTTTGGTTACACTACATTCCCTTGTACGTTCCATCAAACAATGGGGTAGAATAACTAATTACTTTTCCTCTTAATCCCACGGGAATCTGACTTACACACCAAGTTTGATTACATTATAAATCATTAGATTTTATAGGTGAATAATAAATAAAATATCACTAGCATATAAATTTACTTTCAGACCCTGCTGTTACTCAAACATGGTGCGTGATCCAAAGTCATATCCCAGTAAAATTAGAGTTAATTATAAGTGCCTATTAGTGTTTGAATGAATTACGAAAGTCATGATTAAAATACTATGTACGTTAAATCTACGTAGAAAAATGTTCTGATCTATCTTAAACTCGATCCTTCCCAAAAAAAAAAATTATTAATATATTGTGCCCATATTTACGTTAAACATATTTCGTGTTTTTTTTTTGTACGAATGCCTCAAATTAAATTCCACTCAGAGATGAATATCGAGAGATATCGACAATGCAAGTTCTCGATATTCATCGATCGCATTATCGTTAGCAGCACCGCTATTTCATAGATCAGTGATCTGATAAAAAAAAAGTCGCAAAGTTCATTTGTACCGTGAAATTCAAGGTCTTTCTGCATTCTAATCGCCACCAAGGATAAAAAAGAAACTTGAAACGAAAGATTCGCGCGTCAGAAACAACGAAACGAACACAGGGCAAATTCCTCAGTTCCGAATTAAAATTAATAAAATTAATCTCTAAACTTGTGATAGAAAATTCATTTAAAATTCAATATTTACAACCATAACATTCAATTGAAAAATAATTTTTTTACGAATGTAACATAGTTGTTCTTATTTCAAACGTACCTTAGATAAAAACGATCTTTTATTCCTTTCATCGCGTAACGAAACGTGCAATATTTCGCAAAACTAAAAACTACGAAGTGTGATTCGAACAATATCCAGGCCATCGGGCTGAATATACGAAATTCGTTGTACGCGCTACTCGGTATAATTAATGGGTCACTCGTTCAACAACTTTTTATCGCCCACTAAGTTTCTAAGGTTCTAAAAGTATTCCACTTGTCATACAAGTTAGAAATTCGAGCAAACTATTACTATATTCAATCATCTCTAACACTGCTATACTCGATTCTTTCACTCTCGTTGCCAAAAAACGTGCTCACTCGATCATTTTCGCTAACATATTATTTCCTAAATACCATCTTACATCGATGTCCCGCCAAAATTCGCTAGTTTACAAATTTTCCAACTCCGTCGCTCACGCTCCAATACTCAGCGTACTACGTCCATACGCGTTTAGTAAAAACGCTTTCTAGGACTCCAGATCCTTTTCATCGAGGGTTATTTCACTAATACCTTTTCGAGACACAAACGTGTCTACTAACGTTATTTTCGCTCGAATTCCGTTAAGGTTCGCCAGAAAGGGGAAAGAATCGCGATTTGAAAGGCACAGGCAAGAGCAAACGCTTACCTGTTAGGAAAGAAGATCGGGCGAACGTGAGGCTAACCAGGGGCTGTATATCCCGTGGAGGCGACCGTTATCCGGTTCACATATCACATACGGGTTGCTCGTAGGTATGGTTAACGTTCCTCGAGATCCTAGTCGCATCGATTCGTGCGCTCCGCTGCGTGAGGACGTATGGTCGTTCACCAGCCTCCTGGGCTGCAGGAAACTACGACGACGGTACCAGGGGCAAATGGGTAAAACAACACTGTCGAGTTGCACCTGTCAACGACGATAGACACGTGTACCACCGATGTGCATTCGCGTGCACGTGTACAGCGTGGCGCGTAAAAGACGCACGCTTCGACTATCGATTGTGCGCGAAACGCCGTGATACGGTGAAGGAAAAAATAATCGTCCCTCGTGTGACACGCGGAGCTACTATAGGCGGCTTTTCTACGGAGACAACTCGTCCTGCGGCGATACGGACGGACAGCTCTGACAGGAGGCGTACAGTACACGCGCGCCTCTGTACATCGCGCACACGCTCACGCGCATCGTGTCCCTTCGCTCATTAAGCAGGCGCGCCAACTGCCACGCTCGGAATCTTACCAGGCAATTCGTAAACAAAAGCTGGGTCATTTAAGCATCCACGTTTTAAACTTACCACCCTTTCGGTTCGATTTAAATAAATTCGATCGATGGTACTTTGCGCGTCGATACTTTCTAAAACGAAACCATTTAGAAAATCTATTTTATATTCTTTGCGAGACCACTAGCTTTCTATGATAATTGAATTTATTCACCAAACGTTCGAAAGAAACAAGTTCTTTTAAATTTTATTAAATGATCTACGATCTCCCATTGTGCCGGTGACACAAAAAGTACGAGGATAAGTAGACTACGCACACCCGCGTACGATATGTCATCATAATTATTAAATCGCCGTTCGAAGAAGTACGCCATTGCTCGGAACAAAGTCTGGTCTATACATCAAACAAATTATACTTTTAATCGCGTAGATAATTATACCTACGTTTCTAACAATAGAGAGAAATCAACGGGGCTTGAATTTTTTTCGCGATTCGTTTCTAAGAATAAACGATACGATCGATGAGTAACGCGACCAAACGCGAGATGTATTTTCGTAATGGATCGTATTTCGCGATGCGTTCGCAATGGCGGTTAAACTCGAGGGCCGTAGTCACCGCGAATAACCAGATCGGTCATACTCGTACCGATACCTTTTAAATTATCGATCGCCGTCCGCATGAACCAAAAACACAGACACCGCTCCGCCCACCCACACCTGCGTGACCTCGCTGATTCTGGAAGAGAAACTTTTCTTCCATAACGCGACCCAAGGCGCGAAAACTTTTACCGTGACATCGTAAAGGTGTCAGGATTGGAAGTATAAATCTTTAAAAATACCACAAATTGAAAGTGAAATGGTATTCAGCGAAAACGCGAATGGAGGACAACGGCACGAAACGTGAATAAATCTATTGGGAACAAAAATAAGGAATGCTTTGGAAAAGGCTACGAAAAGACAGATAGCTGGTTTTTTAAATGTATAAGAATCTGACACGACAAAATTTCATCAACTTTGGATATATGTAATAAAACATCTGCGATAACAATGACTCGAATAATATTTTTAAAAATGATTTCAACGATAATAACGATATTTTAGTAACAAGCAAAAGTCCCTCGACAACAGGCAATAATGCAATTACGATTGAAAGAGAGTTTTCAGTATTGGATTTCCGCTTCGCGAGCAGTTTGCTTATTTCTACAATATCAAATGCACGTATCGTGGAACCTCGGAGTCTATGCATACTGTACGACAACTTCCATATCTACAACTTTATTATACTTGCGAGTCGAGTAACCGATCTATCCACCTTTTCGCGGTAATTCAAGCGCTCTCATCGTAAATAACTTCGAAATAACACCGATTCAAGTGCATGCTTATATCTGTACTTGTAAATAATGATACTCAAACATCCGTAACTTGTACCTCGAGTAAACCTAATTACCGTAAAACTAGCATAAGGGTCAATCAAATATGTGAATACTCGAATAAATTTCTATTCTGTTTATTCCACTCGTGCTGTACCCAGTCGACTATAATAATCTACGAGTGCTCAAATCTTTTAGATACACAGTTTCCCCGAACCTCGTTTCATGGTCTTCTTTACTATAAAAACAAAGGTTAACAACTCGATACGTGAAAACGATGGAACGAAAGGAAGAGAAAAGTGGTAAAAATAAAATTAAGATTGTTTTCATGCATGTTATGATTAGAGACACGTGTGTCGCACGCAATGGTTCTTCCAGAGGCTATAGAAAGTGGCGTTGATGACGACTTTGTGACGAAATTCGTCAAAGAAAAGCGGCCTACCTTTCTCGTAATCCATACTACCACCCTTACTAGTTGAACATCCGTACAAAAGTTAGATCACAGTCTACGAATATTTCATTTCATACACTCAAGGACGTGAAACCGTCCCAGTGATACTTCCACGTGATCGATCAGCCTTAGGTGACCACGTGGTAGTAAGCTTCGTTGCTTGCATATTTCTATGCTTCCGTCAATCTCTACATCGAAATTCAACGACCAACCGTTCCTTCAATGGAATATGTAAAATCCAATTACGTACAAATTGTAAGAAGCACGTTAATAAAAACTTTCTTTGACCTAAAGTATTAATTACCACTGTTCGTATAAATATACATATTTTCGGAATCGTGATTTTTAAATATTTAATAAATAGCCACATTTCTTATAGGAAAATACACTAACGAAATTAAAATTACGAAATGCTGTAGAACAGTCGAACGAATATTTGAAAAAATTAAAAGTGAACCGAAGTTAAGTAAACCAATCGATTTAGCGAATCGTAATTATTAAAATTTCATCTGCTGGACGTAAAGTAACTTTTGCGGTTCAAGGATATCGTTGATCTCGCGTTTAAATCAATTCGAAACATCGAAATTGGCTCTTGAAACAATATCTAGCGTGACAATTAGCTACATAACGAAAGTACATAATAATGTCGGGATATTTAAGCGTACGTCAAAATAATTACCACCGTCAAGGGCTATTAGAGCCACGCCTTGTAAAAATTTGCTTGAAAACTCGATGATATCGTATAAAGTCGTACAAAGACATTACACGCGATCAAACAGTACTTTAAACGTATATTTCTTTTCCTAAAAATGAAACAATTACGATTGTTTCGAGTACCTCGCCCTACAAGCCTTCCAAGCATCGTTCTAATTAGTAACAACATTTCAACGAATATAATGTTCATTTGAGTGTACATTAAACTCGGTTGACATTTAGTGACTCATTTGTCTACCTAGTGCTTACGTAATGGATAGACCATAGCATACGTGCAAATATAATTACAACGCGATATACATAGGAACGAACATTTGTCATCGCGATACGTCTGCGTTTCCGCGTCAATGTTCGACGTAGATGAACAATATTTTACTCAAACAATGGATGGCGAGATAAAATCAACGCTACAACAACGATTTAATTTTTAAAGAATCGAATGTAATTTTAAAAATTTATCGACGTGCATGGAAAGATATGATTTTAATGGAGCAATTTATTCGTGTTATTTTTTCTACAAAATAATTCTGATTCTACAAGTAACTTATTCATTATTGGAAATTTGTATCTAAACAAGAATATTGCTTATCAAACGTCATAAACAATGACCCACAGAATGATATATTTGTGGTCTCGCATTCGCGATTTTGAGATTGTCGATTGCATCGTTTGGGTGTAGAGTTCTTTGAAAAATAAAATGGAGTTACAGCAGATCTAATGCCTCGCCGATGATAAGATCGTTCCTCGATAAAAATGGCAGCAGAACAGCACGAAATCGAGTCGTACCCTATCAAGATGTGAAAGTCAGATAAACTATACCGTGTGTGGCGAATCGTTTCTTGATAAAACGGGGTTATCAGTGGAAATCTTCCCACAAAATATGATCAACTCGAATCAATGAACACCTTGAATACTAATGCCGTGACTAATAGGGAATTCCATTTTTATCTTTCATATCTTTCAGTAATACATTCCCTCGATAATTAATTAATGAAACTAACTTGTTAATCGATTTTCAAAATTTCAAGTACAATATTGATACTTGTAATATCTGATTCCATTGCATAAAATGTACATAGAGAATGAACAAATATATTTGGTATTATTTCGAACTAATAGGGAATAATTAATTCAAATTTTATATAAATTAGAAAATTACAATGGATTTTCGTTCGCTTTTGTGAAGAATCAAAACAACTAGCACGATTTATGTAACTCAATGTTCCCAATGTTTCTCGAGTATTACAGAGAGGAAGAAAAATTGAACTAAAAGAAATTGAAAGTCGTAATGATTCATACGTTTTGGTTAACCATCGTAAAACTTGCGACTGATTCAAAGCAGAACTTAATCAAAACTGCCTACATTCTAAGTAAATACTTTACCATGGTACCATTATCCCTTGAACCCGGACAGATCACTTTTTTATGACTGTAATACCTACTTTATCAACAGTCGACAAAGGCTTTGCTGAACCACAGAGAAGGTGTACGAGTAGATCTTACAACTTACGGACTTTTGTGGCCCAATCTGACTGCCATACCGACCTGAAAATTTCTCCTCTCATGGATGGCGGTCAGTTGAGAAACTATTCACCGAATTAGCATTGATAGGCAGTCAGCTGTAGTGTGTACGTAGGTACATATGAGTTGACTATGGAAGGGATTAAAATTCATTTCTGAATCCGTTGGTAACGTCGCGAATGACACGAAAATGGTAATAGGGTTTCGAGACCCCATAAAAATGAGTCGAAAAAATACATTAGGTGAAAGATTTACTCGTATACCTCGTCTGTGACAATACTCTAGAATCTTTGATGAATCAATGAGAATCAAAAATAACCTAGCGAAGAAGCTCTATATTTATGATGACCTATGCAAAGCGGATCGCAGCCAATTTGCTAATATTATTCAGTTTTTAATTAATAATTGCATTACCCAGCTAAGAGCGATACGATTATTAATTAAACGGTAAATAATATTACCCAGGTCTCACCACGAGGAGGTTGCTGCGAATGGAGACCCGCCCTAGCCTCACCCCAACCACCCTCCTTTGGTGAGGAATCCTAATATGTTTGGATAGTTTCTCCTAAGAGAAAAGCTATCGAAATTCGACTGTCGTTAGAAATGAACGACAAAGAGAGAGTTTTGAGAAGAATTGCCTGATAAAAAGGCCAAAAACCTAACAAAACGTCGATACATGTGAGCTCAGCCACCACATGTTTTGTGTGAACGAACTAGATACATAAATGATACATAAATATCATTATGTATTAGTGTATAAGATGTGTAAAAACCAAACGAAATGTCGATACATGTGAGACCTGCCACCACATGTTTTGTGTAAACGAACTAGATACATAAATGATACATAAATATCATTATGTATTTGTGTGTATATGTGTACGGCAGTGCTTAATGAGACACTGGAAAACGAAATAGAAATGTGTGATTGCACGTATGAATTGTTCCACTGTCCAGTGGAATATTAATATGTACCTTAATATTAATTGGTCGTAGTTAAACGTACGTTTATATTTTGCTAGTATCTAACAACGTTGTAGCGCTCGCGTCTTAATTTTATGAGGTAGGTACTTATAGTGGCCACTAATAATAATAATTTAACTATACATTTATACTTATATTCTAACGCAATCTGCAGAAATATATAGAAGATATTTTCTTCTTGATGTCTTTGTTAATACCACGATGTTTTCCTGAAACACGCACTCAAATAGAACAAACATAAATCACATAAAACAAACAAATATGAAAAGATATTCTCTTCTTGATGTCTGGAAATCCCACGATGCTTTCCTGGAACATAAACTCAGGCAATAAATAGAATTGTATAAAATAGGTATTTCCCTGAGTACGATTAAGTTTGAACCTCCTATCTTGTAGTCACTTTTACCAATTGTTATTTCCAATTCATATCGGGTTTTTCCATTTTCCGTATTCTATATTTTCAATCGAGACATGCTCGTATACTCTGTAAAAAGAACTTTTTCAAAGGATTAGTAGCTGAAATGAAAATATATTAGTGGGCACAGAAAAAAATAATCATTTACTGTCAAGATAGAACAATGTTCATCGATCATAGTAAAATGGATATTATAAAATTAACATTTGAATTAAACCTTTCACGCTCAAAGTTAAAAACATAAATATTACGTGATCGAATTTGAATGAAAAATTAAATTCGCTCAGTGTTAAGATCAATACCGAATAAATTGAACTTTTTATCCATTCATTATCATACATTCTATTATTCGTTCCATTTTTCAAGTAAAATTTTGGTAATAGCAAAATTGAATAATTAAACAATTTTCTTTTTACTAAATACGTAAATTAAATTTCATCCTTGATATACAGGGTGTTCGGCCACCCCTGGGAAAAATTTTAATAGAGGATTCTAGAGGCCAAAATAAGACGAAAATCAAGAATACCAATTTGTTGATTCAGAGTTCCTTAAACAGTTATTAACGTTTAAAGTTCCAACCACACTGAATTTTTTTCTCGAAAATGCGCAGGAATTCGGGGGTATGTCTAATGACCAAAAATGATTGTACTTGACCCCCGCAACTGAAAATAATTTTTTTAGACCGATTCGAAATTTTTTAATTTTGCCGAAAAATTTCACACCTTCTCGAGTTTTTTTCTCGAAAGTGGGTACGATTTCGGGGGTATGTCTATTGACCAAAAGTGATTGTAATTGACCCCTGCAACTGAAAATAATTTTTTTCGAACGATTCAAAACTTTTAATTTTCGTCGAAAAATTTAGGCACCTACCCCCTGTCGATTTTTCTTAAAAATTCGTTTTTCATTTTTAGTAATTTTGTTTGACACCCCACAGAAAAGTTGTCTAATACTTTTTTGTAGGTACCCATGAGCACTAGTTCAGAAAAAAGTTTCATTGAAATATATTCACAATTGTAGGAGTTATGGCTGTTTGAAAATTGGACCATTTTTATGGGGGTTTTCTCATTTTGCGATGTCAAGGACCAACTTTAAGAATATTTTTGCGATTTGTACATATTCTCCACCAAAATACGCGTAGTTTGCTTTTTTAAACATTAAAATCGTTCAATTCGTTCAGAAGTTATGACGTTTTAAAGATTCGCATGAAAATTCGGGCAGACATTTCTGGCCAGAAATTAGATTTTCGGTAAGGAATTTTTTTCTCAAAACTGAGTAGGATTTCGAGGATATGTCTGTTGACCAAAAATGCTTACAATTGACCCCTGCAACTAAAAATAATTTTTCCAAGACGATTCGAAAGTCTTTTTTTTCACCCAAAACTTTCAGCACTTACTCGAATTTTTTTCTCAAAAATGGGTAGGATTTCGGAGGTATGTCTATTCACCAAAACTGATTGTAATTGACCCCCGCAACCGAAAATAATTTTTCCAAAACGATTTGAATTTTTGAATGTAATTGTTAATAACTTTTTAACGAAGCCTTCATCAACAAATTGGTATTCTTGATTTTCGTCTTATTTTGGCCTCTAGAATCCCCCATTAAAATTTTTCCCAGGGGTGGCCGAACACCCTGTATAGTGATAGATATTTACAAGAATATACATATACTTTAAGTATTACACGACGAAGAAAACAACGTCAAAGACACTGAAAAAGATTTTTCAAGACGTATATATTGCAATAGTTATATTTTACTGTATTCAAAACTAAGTTAGGTTCGTACAAAATATAATAATAACAAACACAAATGTCGATTCTACGCGGAAATTAACTCTCAATATGAAATATTACATTGCAATTTGCATGCTCTTTTGATGCAAGCATTTGATTTTCCATCGATTAAAACAATGATCGCGTACAAACTTCGACCTATGCAAAGAATTCCGAATATTTATAAAAAAATCCACTATCTATAAATAAATATTACGGTTAAAAAGATCACTATATCCCGTAAAAATTAACAACTCTAATAATGAATAATTAGTGATATATGTATATATTAGAATCGCGAATTCAATCTATGATCAATTTAATCTTAATATAGCTCTTTTAAATACATCATAAATCTGTGATAAAAATATACACGTAAAAATTAGAGATATTTACACATTATGAAGAATAAAACATTTGACCTATACATATGCAACAGTACTTTTAAGCAGTATTTCCATTGACCAATATATAAAAAAAAAGATACATTTCATATAGTTAGAATAAACGCCCACTCATAAATTCAAATAACAACGCGTGAGTGGGCTATTCTTTCTATCGCAACGCTAATTTATAAAAGATACAAAAGTCGCGAGGGGTGCTTATCATTCGTAAAATAAACCACACGGGGTCGTTTTATTAATCAAATCGCGTGCACCCATATTAAATAATACGCAACACTAATTTTAATAAAGAAGTTGAGCCATTCGAGGCTTTGTAGAATCGCAGCTTCTTCATGATGATCCTGGATCAGTGGCCAGCATCAGATTTTGGGCAATAAATCGCAACACTAATTAATAAAACCGCGTTAAATCAAAATCGAAGCGCTAATTTATAATATAAAAATTATAAACGCGATTTATAATGATAAAAGCAACCGCGAACGGTGATTATTCGCAACACTACCCTGAAAAATAAACGCGAAAAATAGTAATTCGCAACGCTAAGAGCAAACCGATCAGTACATTCGCAGCGCTATTCTTAAGTAAGAATAAATGCAATCGCGTATGGAATTCGCAACGCTACCCTGGAAAGGAAACGCGAAAAATAGTAACTCGCAACTCTACAAGCAAACGCGATTATTGCATATTTTTCGCAACTCTATCTTTAATGGCATTACTATATTTATGTCTCGCAACGCTAATAAAAATCGCGTTTTGCCCAAAAATACTGGACCAGGTGCTGGCGGCATGGTTGCTGCAAACACACATGCACAAAATAAACTAACTACTGCAAACTACTATTAACTACAGTGGCACATATTGGGATGAAGTTAGATATTTTAAATATCGCAACACTACGGGTTAAATAACGCGATAAATCAACAATCGCAACGCTAATATATAATAGAAAAATTCCAAACGCGATTTATAACAATGAAAGCAACCGCGAATGGTTATTATTCGCAACACTACCCTGAAAAGCAAACGCGAAAAATAGTAATTCGCAACTCTAATAGCAATCGCGTTTACTAATCAGTCGCAAGGCTATATTTAAAGCAAACACCCGGTTCCTAGGTTTGCATAAAAATAATCGCGAATCGCATTTATTCGCAACACTAACATATCAACACGATAGATATTTGTTCGCAACTCTACAAGCAAACGCGAACACTGTATATTATTCGCAACTCTAACTTTAATCAGGGGTTAATGGTACATGTACATACGCATGTACTGGCCACAAAATAAACTAACTACTACTAGTACTACAATTGGGGTAGAATTTGGGCATTGAAAATGTCGCAACTCTAAATAAAAAATCGCACGACTAATCAAGATCGCAACGCTAATATATGTATAATATGAAAACTGCAAACGCGGTTGATATCCATTATATGTACAAAAGAGTAAAAATGCAACGCGAATCGTGATTGTTCGCAACACTACTCTGAAAAGCAAACGCGAAAAATAGTATTTCGCAACTCTACAAGCAATCGCGTTTATAAATCATACGCAACGCTATTTTTAAAGCAAACATTCAGTATCTAAGTTTGCATGAAATGCAATCGCGAATCGTATCTAGTCGCAACACTACTCTGAAAAGGAAACGCGAAAAATAAGAATTCGCAACTTTAAATGTAAACGCGATTACTGCATATTCGCAACTCTATGTATATCATAACCGCGAGTTGCCCTGATGGCTAGCATGTATGGTGCAATCATGTACCAGGTACATGCATACGTGAGCCAGCCAACAGAACACACGGGAAAGATGGCTGGCATGTATGGTGCAATCATGTACAAAGTACATGCATACGTGAGCCAGTCAGAAAAACAAACTACAACTACAGGCGAGAAAAGTGACAAAGTAGAAACAGGAATGACTTTCCATTCTCATCCAAAGATGAAGATGAAAAGCCATTTGTTGTAGCCCACTCTTGAAACAATTAGTTAGGGCTTCTTCAGCTCATATAGAGCCTTTTCTTTCTTCGGCGGTCCTGCCAAAGCCTGAAACTTACTTAAGACCGGGCTCGAGATTTCGTGCAATACGTAGTCTTCCAACAATATACGAATTGTTGGTCGAGCATACGTGGTGAATCTCGAACGGGACGAGCGTTTCGTAAGGGACCTAATCACGACCGCGAACGCGAGAGAGCGACTTTAAGAGTCGCGCGATTCGAGGAGTCGAAACTAAAGCCGAAACAAACAGCATACACTATTTGAATCAGCAAAATTTCTACTCTCGAAATCGTAACTACAGGAACAGAACTGCCACGCGAAAAAGTGCCTACCCGAATGACTAATGTGACAGCCCATTCCTGACCCTACCTACTTAAATCTAGCACACATACCAGAAAGTTACCTACCTACCTAACCCTATATTTAAAAAATTGCAAAACTCAGTCTCTCAAACATACACTCCACGGTTCTCATACACTATGTCCGGGCGCGACCTAAACTAGAGAGGACTCCCCGGGGTTCCTCCGACACCCGGACATAACTGACTCCATTCATACTCTAAATGTACGTACCATTTCCTGAAATCGACTGACAAAAACTAGTGACCATTGCGTATTTCTATTATATACTTAAACATTTATATAGGACGTCTCAATCTATGTAATATAGTCTTCGATAAAATAGATTGTATACACATATGATTGTATAAAATTGAAAAGCTAATTTATTAAGCACTTTATAATATTTCTGTCGTGAGTGCAACATCAACAATTGTCGAATAAATAGTAAATAGTAATTTAACATTATTATTTTTAAATAATACGAATCTAATGTTACAAAATTCTGTATGTAAATTATAATTATAAAAACTTCTGAAACGGCGCACTTCCCACAGCCTAACCACACACACACATGTGGAAAGTACACCGTGCACGACACACTAGCTAATGTCAGTCGCCAATACATTATTAGAAATTGTTATAAACTAAGTCATCGTGCCCGTTGCCTTCGCTCATGCAAATAGCACCTGGGCGTGTGCATGAACTTGGGCAACAAACACGGAAAGATTAGCCTGAAAATCCTGACTAAAAAAAGTTGTTAATTAAATATAGCTAAACGGTAGTTTTTATTTCATTTTTTGTTAAAAAGACTCGACTTATTATATCAAATATATCAACAAGAAAATGCATTAATATTGAAAAATATTATTATTTAAGGAAACTATTATAATTGAAATTTAATTATGTAAAACAAATGACTTTATTTATGATTTTAGGATAATTTACTTTAAAATTGAATTAATTTATTTGAAAATTGAAATATATTATTGAAAGAAATTTAATGAATAACATTATTTTAAAAATTCAACAATTCATAATCGATTCTGTCGTCAAAGTAAATTTCTAAAAAGATGAAACTAGTATACAACACACGTTACTTTGACTCAAAAATCGATCAGTCGCGAAATGTCTTCTTGCACATAAAGTACATTAAATACGATTAATATTTAAGAATTATATTAATGTTATCAAAATGATTGTATAATGTTACAGTATTTAATATTTATATTCTACTTCATCATATGATTAATATAATGTTTTCACATTATATCAATTGATCTTCTAATCAATCTATAATTCATGCAAAGTTAAGAAAAATATTTCATATATTTTTATAAAAATTGTTTTATATATTCTCATAAAAATTTTATAACAATAAAATTATGTAATATTTATTTATAACATTAAAAAACGCGAGTGCAAGAAGACTCTAGCCTGCACTAAAAAAATATGATAATTTGTGTTACTACTCACGGGTATTTTCAATACCCGTGGTCACTAGACTCGCCAAAAATACTAAATATACAACTGGTCACCCGTGTTGATTCGGATCTTTCATCCTACAACATGGTCGGGGACCAGAGGAACATAAATGCATGCGACTCACTCAATCGTAGTATGTGAATACTCGGATGACGATGTTGGTCACTTGAAATCATCAGCGAAGTCAGCGTGGTCCTGCTGGTTTCCAGGATGAGTCTGTAAGAAGAATACAAGAAAACAATTAGAATCTATTGTTAAAATTATAGAGATTTTTAATTAAAAGTTTCAAAGTATAAATTTATACTTACGTTGTTCGCTTATGGTCCATCGCCCGATACCCCCCGGGTATTGCTGCTGGTTTTCAGAATCACGTTCAGAGACTGTAAGAAAACTGTAAGAAAACAGTTAGAATCTATTGTTAAAACTACAAAGATTTTTAATTAAAAATTTCAAAGTATAAATTTATACTTACATTGTTTACTCCTAAAGCACCGCCCAATAGTCCTCTTTAGTGATGCACTGACTCTACTACCGGTAACGAAAAGATTCAATTTCAAATTAAAAGAATAATCAAGTTTATTAGATATTAAATTACATTACCGCGACCAAAGATTGAAATCGGCGAACAAAGGATTCTATTTTCGCGATTCAGAAAACAAGGAGAGCCGCGATGCTCTGAAAGTAATTTAAAACTGCGTAAGAAACACTGATTCTATTATCGCGTAACCTAACACGAAAACGACTCAGGGTCACTTGCCCCGAAAAACAAACTGTTGCTACGCACAAACACCGAAGCTACCAACCGCATTGCGCGCGGCCAACAAATTTCCTGGAAAAAAGAAGCTGAAAAGAGGAGGACAGGAGACAAGAAATACAACGAGCACATCTGTGCTTTTCCTACTTGTTTTCTTTTTTCTTTCTATGTTCGTCAACAGAAATACTGCTTCACTTAGCACTGCTATATAATTCGTTACGACTAACCGTAAAAGGTTAATGTCACGAAGGCGAAATATTCTCAAACGATGTGATTTTCAACGATAAAATATTATCCATGAAAATAATTACTTTACAGTAATTATTCAATTTATAAATATTATATCACCAACTTTCATAGTTAAAATTGTAGGAATGTTATATTTATCTTATCGAATGTTTGAACGTATCGTAATTTTTATAAATATTCCGAAATTTGCAAAAATTAAAGTTCGTTAATTATTTATGCTTTAATAGCATATTCCAACTACGTAGTTTCTACGTTTCCTTAAACTTGCATCGAAAATGTATGCAAATTACAATTATAACAATTCATAAACACAGATTTATAAACAATCAATTTAATAAATAATACTCGCGGCCAGAATACAGTTAAATATAAACCATTTCAATTTAACCTTAATGTCTACAGTTAGCCATTCCTAAGTATCATACTATCGAAAGTGATTTGATATATATCGAAAAGGGTAAAAAGTTCATTAACTATTTACATGATTGATCTTATCACGGACAAATTATAAAATTATGCATCAACAAATAATTTGATAAATAGAGAAAAATATATAAATATTAATATGTATGTTAATTTTCGTTATAATAGGTTAAACGTTACCAATATTCCCTCCGAAAGTCGAGTTATCTGCCATCTATCATGGCGTCGTTTACGCGCCAATATTATAATAGGTTAAACGTTACCAATATTCCCTCCGAAAGTCGAGTTATCTGCCATCTATCATGGCGTCGTTTACGCGCCAATATTATAATAGGTTAAACGTTACCAATATTCCCTCCGAAAGTCGAGTTATCTGCCATCTACCATGCTGTCGTTTACGCGCCAATATTCCATGGCGTCGTTTTCCAATCAGAGACTGCCACAGAAATAAAATACAAATTAAAGTCAAATACATTGCAGAAAACATATTTAATCGTAATTAAACAATAATTAATGTACAAGACACGTAATTTCGTTTAGGGAGATATAATGAATCGACGCCGGTTAGATATCGAAGAAGACGCGCGAAACCCGATTCAGTTTTTGCCAAAATTCCGATTCAATTTGTAGTAAAAACGTATTAATATTACACAAAGCACCGTTAGAGACTAAATGCGTGTAGTAATAATGTTGAAATATCAACAGGTTAGAAATACGTACCTTCTTGGTAGCGAAACACCGACAGGTCTCGACACGTCTTTTCACGCCAATTTTTACAGTAGTAATGGCGACCCCTCGTTCTACCCAGCAGCGCTCGCGAATTAGGTGGTGGGTGGCGGAACCCTCCGATCTTTCTCAGAGCTTCCATTTCGAGAAGAAATTCCTTGACTTTGAATTTCTGAGACTGTAACAGAAATAAAATACAAATTAAAAGCAACTGCATTACAGTAAACATAATTAAAAAATAATTGAACTTGAAATAATATGTATAAGATGCGTAATTTCGTTTAAAGTGATATAAAGAATCGACGCCGGTTGGGTATCGAAGAAAACGTGCAAAATACGATTCAACTTTTCTCACGATTCCGACTCAATTTATAATAGAAATGTATTAATTTTAAACGAAAGCATCGTCGGAAAGTAAACGCGAGTAGTAATAATGAGGAAATAGCAGGTTAGAAATACACACCTCGATGGCGAAACGCCAATAGATCTAGACGCGTTCGAACACGTCTTACCCCGTCAATGTTTACAATAGTAATGGCGACCCTGCGGGGTACTCAGCATCGCTCGCGAATTAGGTAAGAGGGAAGGGGAAGTTCCGATATCTCGCGAAGCTTGTATATCGAAAAGGAATAGGGACACCTCAGGTAGAAACCGCGGATACAAAAAAAAAAGGACGAAGATACTGAGCCTACGTACTAGAACAACGTAAATACCTTAACTGTAGAATCATACTGATGGATGACAAGATTCTTGCATTCGTTCACATTATTCACTTCGATGATTACACGTAATTATGATTCACAAAGTTACATTTTTTACGCATAGAGTGCGCACGAGAGACGACCAATGTTTCTATTCGATTATCGATCGAAAAATTTCTGTTCTTCTGACAAAACGAATAAATTTTATTCTTTTACTTTCTGGATACGTAAAATGATAGTCAAGATCAGCTTAATTCAGAAACTGATCTAAAATTTATCCTTCTTCCGACAGAGTATTTAATAAGTATTAAAAGTAATATAATTAAAATTTATTCCTTGTAACGATAATCGATTGTGAAGTTACAATATCGCGAATTTGTCGACACTTTCCATTCCGTAACACTCACTGCATCTAAATAACAGGTTTTGGAATAAATATAGCTTTTATAAACAATAGTTTAATGACTAATTAGGTGTTCTTTACACGATCGACTCAACACGAGGTTGTGTTCTACCAAATCGAAATACTGATCATGTAAACAATGAGTAGTTTTACAGCGCACTCTGCATTTAAGGACAACGACTCCATGAATCATGTTTAACCCGTTCACTGATGTCGGTAACGTCAGCAAATTCACGAATTTTTCTCCTGATACAATATCGACAAAAGTTTTTATAAAAAATTATTTACAGTCAATCATTGTACGGTTCTACAGTCAAGATACTTTTATATTGTTGAAATTAGTTATGAACCATGTGATACATCGAGGTCTGTTTCTCAAAATTAGAATCTGGGAAAGCAAATGAACCAATTAATTGCTCATTATGTCGATAAAGGGGGCCGCTGTAATTAAATAATTCAAAGCTTTTTAACGAGTCATGATAAGTTTATAAATTAGCCAGCCTAGACACATTGTCGCTCAGGTTTTACTAATGACGTTCACTTAATATAATGGACACGAATAAATATGACTGTATCGATAATGAACAACGAAACGTCCGTTGGTGTAACCACAGACCACGTATTTAAGTAAGCCTTTCACCCAATGTATTTTGTCGGCTCATTTTTCTGGGGCTCTACAGCCCCATTACCATTTTCGTGTCACTCGCAATGTTACCAACAGATTTAGAAATAAACACAAGAGGAAGTGAAACAGAAAATGAAATTCATTGGTTCGAGCGATACAAAATCTTGACAAATATTAAAATAATTTTTTACGAAAATACCAATCGCTGTATGTGAACTCTATACAGAGTACTTACTCGACGATAGTGTGAATTAAACAATTATAAATAAAACTTAGCATTGTTTAACATTCCAACACAATAGTTTGAACAATTCTTAACAATATGTGGTATATGAATAATGATAGAGCCCATCAGTATGCATAAATAATAATTTTTCGCGAAATAATTCGTCCATCGGACAGGTTGAGATAACTAACACACACTGTGCTCTCCCCACTCCTCCGTCACTACATTAAAGGCTCATGTGGAGACTTGTATGTCTCACTCTCTCGGGGGAGTCCGAGGGTGGCAGACCTCCTGGCTTGGTGGGTATCCCGGGATCATCCTAGGCTGACCAGTGACGATCAAGGGGGACCAGGACTGACCACTACTGACCACTACTGACCAACTGACCAGTGGTGAGCATACGATGACCAATAGTGACCAGTTGCTGACCAGTGGTGAGCCTTGCTTAAATATCCCCTCTCTCTCTTATTTTTCTGATTTGAAACTTGCTCGTTCATTTTTGGCTACCGTTTGATGAAAAATTGGGTTTGTTGAATTTATCGGTTTTCATTTCGTTACTGTGAATGTTTCCACCATTTTGACATACAATGAGATATTCTATTAACTAGTTCTTCTATTATTTCGGCAATTGTTGTGTTACGTTGACCATATAAGACTCTGAAAGAAAATGATTCTCTATGGGGTATTTCCTTCGATGGTTTACTGTTTCTGTTTCCAATGCTCTCCTAAACTCGTATCTGTCTTTGTCGATTAATCTGCATTTTTATTTCGATTTTGTATTTTGTTGCGTTACGTTGACCATATAAGACTCTGGAAGAAAATGATTCTCTATGGGGTATTTCCTTCGATGGTTTACTGTTTCTGTTTCCAATGCTTTCCTAAACTCGTATCTGTCTTTGTCAATTAATTTGCATTTTTATTTCGATTTTGTTTGCAAAATTGCTTTGTCGATTTCACTACTTGTGGTATTAGTTGAATCTGACTTGGTAAAATGTTCCTCATTTCGTAGAGTATTTTTACTGGTCAGCTAAGATCACTAGCATCGTCTATCAATTAATCTGAATTTTTATTTCGACTTTATTTGTGAAATTGTTCTGTCGTTTTGACTGAAATTGACATTGTTTAATTTATTAATATTTTCACTTCCTTATCACGTGTAAATTTTGTACATTTCTTTAGGTAGGTCTATCCATCGAATTAATCTGAATACAATAACTGTATTCTGTGTAGGAATATTTCAGAATTTCTTAGCTTGCTCGATACATCAGCTGAACAAATTATTTCTCCACTTGTCGAATCACAGATGGATTAGATAGGGTTTATTAAATTTTCCTTAATATGATACTAATACAAGTATTAGTTTTTGTTTCAGCTTAGATCTATTACAGATCGATTCCAAGGACATCGAGGGAAGACGCCACAACCGTCGAGGGATTCATCCGCCGAGGGACATATAATTCCAAGTACATTAGACTTAAGCTTCGTCGCGAACTTTAAAATTAACGTCGAAGATTTCTTTATTATACGTATCACCGCGCTCTACCAAGCAATTATTAAACAAGTAGCTTCTTCCTTCGTTATCTCGTTTCTTGCTTCGGTCACCACTGTTTCATCGATTGAAACATGTGATCGGCCGTGTATCTGGTCCGAAAGATCCAATCGCCTTCCCTTGGTAAGCTTGATTGAGGGAAAACGGCACTTCGCTGGAAGGTGTGGAGTTTCCGTATTCTGCGGAAACGCATACCTTCCAGCGGAAGTCGACTCTGTTTCAGGTACTCTCTCTTTGTCAGACAGCCTAAGTCGGGTCCTTCGGGCTCCCGGCGGGTTGCGTTGGAGAAATGGAGACCTCGATTCGGGGTTGCAGTTATCTGTTTTCTTGTTGAGATCGAGTTAGCAAGGGCAGTAGGTTCGATCCTCGGATCCGCTGCACGGTTCAGCGTCGCATCGCGTCGCGTATCCCACGATTTAGCTTCATCCCTCTTTTTAACCACGTAATTGCTTGGTACAACTAACATCCAAGGAACTTTGTTTCCTTCTATCGTCCGAATTTTAGATTCAACTTGACTAGACTTGAGCTTCGACGTTAATTTTAAATCCCTATTGTGTGCGTCTCCTAATATTGCCAAGTAATTATTTAACAAGTAGCTTCTCTCGACTCGTTATCTCGTTTCTTGCTTCGGTCACCACTGTTTCGTCGAACGAAACATGTGATCGGCCGTCCAGTTTGTCCGAAAGATCTAGTCGCCTGCCAATGATAGATCGATTTCTAGAAATAGAAATCAATCTACCAAGGGCAGTGTCGATTCGATCCGAAGATCTGCTGCATGGTTCAGCATCGCGTCGCGTCGCGTCTCCCATAATTTAGCTTCATCCCTCTTTTAAACAAAATAATTACTTGGCATGACTAATCTAGTTTCTAAGAATGTGAAAGGGAGATCGATGGAACTTTGATTCCATCTATCTCCCTTCGGGTCTCCACTCGCAGCAACCTCCTCGTGGTGAGACCTGGTAATCGGTGTTACCCACGAAAGAAAAATTATTCTTCGTGGGTAACACCGAGCTAATGGCTGCGAATTTAGAATTGTTTCTTGATATAATAAACGAATTTAGATTTATAGTTAGGCAGGTGTTTGATTAACCATTATGTTAGACAGGTTATTTTTATTTGAAGACAAATTCTTTCAACTCTCTTCGTTGGTTGTGCATCTTTCATTGGTTGCACTTTCGTTTGTTTCTTCTTCGACCAACGATCGTTGGTCATAGAAGCTCTTTATTAATGGAGGGTGGATGGGATTCGGTTAGGGTGGTTCTCCATTCACAGTAACTTCCTCGTGGTGGGACCTGGATAATATTATTTACCGTTTAATTAATAATCGTATCACTCTTAGCTGGGTAATGCAATTATTAATTAAAAACTAAATAATATTAGCAAATTGGCTACGATCCGCTTTGCATAGGTCATCATAAATATAGAGCTTCTTCGTTAGGTTATTTTTGATTCTCATTGATTCATCAAAGATTCTAGAGTATTGTCACAGACGAGGTATACGAGTAAATCTTTCACCCAATGTATTTTTTCGGCTCATTTTTATGGGGTCTCGAAACCCCATTACCATTTTCGTGTCATTCACTACGTTACCAACGGATTCAGAAATGAATTTCAATCCCTTTCCCATAGTCAACTCGCATATATTTACGTACACGTTACAACTGCCTGCCCATAAATACTAATTCAGTGAATAGTTTCTCAACTGACCGCCATTCATGAGAAGAGGACGCTAAAATCACCTCCGTATTTTCAGGTCGGTATGGCAGTCACATTGGACCACGAAAGTCCGTAAGTTGTAAGGTCTACTCGTATACCTCGTCTGTGGCACTATTGCGAGACGCAATATGCAATGCGAGTAACAGTTGGTCGCTAATCTTCGCGGCAATAAAATGTTGAACGTGGAGGGTCTCGTTTGTTCATTTCTATACCGGGAACGTAAAAAGAAGGAAAAAAGTAGACGTTACTGTGTTCATCCAATAAACTGTGAACGATTAATGAAAGGAAAATTTCACTTATTACACGAGAAATTATTAGATCACCCACGTAAGTTCTACGACTATTATCGGATGAGTCCAGCAGCGTTTACACATCTTTTGACATTAATTGAGCCGTATATAAGAATAGAAGACACAAAATTAAGACGTGCTATTTCTCCAGAAGAAAAATTGAGTGTTACGCTAAGGTGACTGAAATGCTACATTTATTAACTGCTTTATTTTATATTCAAAGAAAAAGGTATGCATGGAAAAAATATACGTGAAATTTGCTAAATATACAATGACAAAATCATGCTTGCCTTTCTATTATCGTTCATAAAATATAATAATATAAATTAGCAATTCTTGCCAATAAATTATAAAATATTTCATTTATACTATTGCTTGAATCGTAATGAAAGAGGATTTTACAGATCAAAATCGTATAGAAAATTCGGTATGATATTAAATTTATATTCTTATGCAATTAGTTTAAACTCCAGATGTGAATACGATTGGAATTAAATTCTTGTTAAATCTCCGTTTTCCTTTGCGAAATTTCTTATCCTATAATGATATGCGAAAAATACTTTTCAGATACTTAGCCGCGGGATTGAGTTTTTCGGCGCTGTCGTCCGAATATTTGATAGATTTATCAACAGTAATAGGTATTGTAAGAACAACTTGTGACCAAATTTGGAAAATATTACAACCACTATATATGAAAGATAAATCTGAAGAAGATTGGATTGAAATAGCTAACCAATTTTATGAGAGAACAAAGTTTCCAAACGTAATTGGAGCGTTGGATGCAAAACACGTCCGAATAAAGAAACCCGAAAATTCAGATTCTTCGTTCTTCGGTTACAAAAGCTATTTTTCATGTATTCTGATGGCCTGGGCCGATGCGGATTACAATTTCGTTTACGTAGACGTCGGCGCCCACGAAAATTATAGCGATTCTGATATTTTCAAAACATTCGATATGGGAAAACGGCTGGAAGAAAATACATTGAACGTGCCAGGCGAGAGAAAATTACCGAATGACGATGAAGGGAAAGCTGTGCCCTTTTATCTATTAGGGGATGAAACGTTGGGACTGTCGGATTCTATTTTACGGCCGTACGGAGAAAAAAATTTATCGTACGCGAAAAAAATATATAATTATAGGCACTCGAGAGCCCATAAAGTGGTCGACTGCACATTTCGGATATTGGTGAACAAATGGCGGATACTCCATCGTCCTTTGGATCTACATATGGATTTTTCTGTGGCTGTAATTCAAGCTTGTTGTCTTTTACATAATTACGTGCATACCAAAGATGGGATTGATTTCACAGATACATTCTACAAATGTCGCTTAGACAAATATACACGGAACGTAGAATTGCGAGGCAGAAGTCGTACGATTACTCGCGATTATTTAACAACATACTTTGTTTCGCCTCATGGCTCCATTCCAGAGCAATACGATAATATTTAATATATTCAGTCCGTGATACGGTACATGTACGTATATACCAACTATCGTATTTCGTTCCGTGTGAGTTATATTTCTTTTAACATTCGTTACACAATAAGATCTCTATAACTGTTCTACTATTTTTATCTACGTTATCACAGACGGTAATGAAGAAACTATGAGTAAATATGATACATAGGAAATATTTTTTTATAGATTAATTTAAATTAATATAGTAGAACTGTGATATAAGATATAGAATTAACATATATACATATCTACGTAGAATTTAAATGTGACTATCCTGTTAAGGAAGTATGAGCAAATGTATTATAAAGAAGAGAAAGAAATAGTTTAAGTTAATTTTGTGAACACTTAAAGTGTCTATGGATCTGAAACAGAACTCATGTATTAATAAAGAATTTTTGTAATCTAAAATAAGTATGTAGCAGACTGTTCATATTCCTTTGACCAAAGCCCTCTAACCTTTATCCTGTGAACAATTGTAAAAACTCCTGCTATTCTACAGTCAGTTCTAATAATTTATTCTCTATAGAGACAATTCATATCCCAATGGGAAAAATGGATTTTAAGATATTTTGAAACAGAAAATTCCATTCAATTTCTGAACTATTTTATATATTATCTGTGGTTGCATTTAATTTCCTACATTATCGAACATTATAAGTAAATTTCCTTTCAATAGATGGCACTCCGATGAAAATTATTACGTTCATGTCGCCAGAGGGCTACGAGCTGAAACGTAACCATGTTTTGTAGAGTGGACCACATTATACTAACTTAAAAACAATGATGACCAAATTGCGAGGATGGAGGCTTTTATACGAAATAAATTTATTTATTCATGGCTTACTTATCACTTGAAATCATTACCGAATTTCTTGTAGCAAGCAATCTTCATATATAGCTCTGAGAAAACACAATGTAAGTACAACCGTTGCGATACGTAATGTGTATAACAGCGAATGTAGAAACACACACCACTACATTTAACAATAAGCCAACTTCAAGCCATCAAAGTTTCTATCAAAAAACTTTAATTGAAAACATATTACTTACACGGTTCAAAAAGCAGTGTTTTAATAATAAACATTTAAGCAAATGAATAATAATTTTTAGGTTGAGCATTTATAAAAATTTATTTTAGTATTTGGAAAAAATAAGGCCCCCTTGAAGACCCGGAGCTACAACCTCTTCCTCAAGCCATACTTGATTATCCTTATTTCAATGTTTATGAAATAGAGAATTCCTTTACAACCTGAATTAGAATTTAATCGTTTTGAAAAAAGTTGTCAACTTGTTACTTTTCACATTACAAAACGGGTTTACACAATTTTCAATAATGATATCTTTGAAATAGCTGCTAGAAAAGGAAATAAAACGTATTACACTACATATTCGGTTACCGCAATTCTATAAAGTCACGGAGTCGTAATACAAACGGAATATCCTTGGTAACATAAAAGGCTGTATACTTTTTTTCTTTATGAAGCGCTTCCATCTTATGGTATGCCCGATAGCGTCGTAGATCAATGAGCACATCGTGATGTTACTCCTCTGGCATTTAGATGAAACTTCTCAGATCCTCACTGACTTCATCAAAAGGTTATGCATTCAAGGATTATAGTGATTACAGGGAACGAAATGAATGAAATTGAGTATTCACGTTCGCAACCACGGTGGGCTGTCTTATACTACAAAATAGTAGAGTATCACGTGTCGCAAATGCTTTCTCTAATTATCTATATTTCAAAATGTATAAGAATGGAACTAAAATTTGACGTTGACCAAAAAAGTCGAATGTGGAAACTACGAAAAGAATGTAAGGGACAACATAATACTATCAATACGCTATAAAGCCTAACCTATAATCTTAGATTCGATAAGGTTTCAATAAATTTCTTGTACGCAAGAAGTTTAAATTTTGATCCATTTTTCAGTGATGCTATTGGACAATTTGATCGAGCATTGACAGTGTCCGCCTGAATTTCCACGATCTAACGATACGTTCTACTAGGTACAAGTGTCGTTACAGTTGAAAGTGTGGGTGAACTTTACACGTGATTTATAGGTTACAAGATTCCCCGTTCGACAATTTACCGAGGCTAAAAGGTTACGTCGGAGGATGTCGTTCATGGCTCAGGCCACGGTCATGATAAAATCTATTCACAGCATACTTTTTTCGCGCGCGATCTAAATTTCTGAACTAAGTAAGGTTACAGAAATTAGACGTTATTCTAATTTCTCGAAATTCGGGTGAACAGAGACGATCCGTTCCATATTTTCCCCGAGATTCCATCTTCGAAAGCGTTTCCCATTACGCAACCAGGCTTCCTGGTCTTAAATTCGCGCCAGGAGGATGCCACAAAAAAAAAATCATCTCCCCTCCCGCGTACAATAACTTACGCGTGTTACGCGATCGTGTACATACGTACGTTAGCATAGCGGGTCGCATTACCAACAATTACGGGACCTGATGGCGCGCATACCTGGCGGCGTAATAAAATGAGTGTTGTCTACTGTGAGATTCCTGGCAGCCTCCCACGAGAGCTTTGCCTCGTAAAAATAACGGGGCCCCACGCTTATTCCAGGATATGCCCTCGACCAATTAGAACTTCCTTCGATCGACTCGTCTCTAGGGGGCTCTTCCTGGCTCGTCTCTGGCTCTCTCAAGGTTCCGATACGAAAGTTCGTTAAGATCATGTGCGTGACCGATAATCGCGAGGAAAAGCGCATGGACACGCGATTGCTGAACGCGGTAAATGATTTCGTAACATGGAACGAAACGTGGATCCGGCGATAAAGCAATTTTGCGCGGGACAATGCTGTTCTCTACGCGAGTACATTGGAATGACACTGGCGTTTCAAAAACAAAGACTGCATATTCTATCTGCATATTGTTAACACTGTTATAAAACGTTGTGAAGGCAAAAATAGTGTGAAACAAAACGTATGACAACGATCACTGAATTCAAACAGTAAGCAAGTGAGGCCACTAGAGTGAGCCACTATAGTGGCGCGTCGTTCAAAAAGCTGACATCCGCGAAAATTTTTTTGAAATAAGGATAATCAAGTATGGCTTAAGGAGGACGTTGTAGCTCCTGGCTTCAGTCTTCAAGGGGCCTTATCTTTTCCAAATATTAAAATAAATTTTTATAAATGCTCAACATAAAAATTATTTTTCATTTGCTTATTGTTGGAATCGAAGTAAATGGATCTTTCGTTGGCGATCAGATCGCCAGAAAATCTTGAAGACACGGAATCGAAAGGGTCCGATCGCCGACATCGAGTCTCATTTTTGTCGATCGGTTGTCCTTTGGGATTCCACTTGAGCAACAACGCGCTTCGTTGACCTTTGCGTTTCCGACATTTCTTGAATGTCTTCGGCGTACACGATCGCGCAAAAGTCCATTTACACGGATCTTTCGCACCTCCGAGCGCGACGGAGGTTGCGTAAATGTGGGTTACGCGTTTCCAGGCCGTATTCGGGGCAAATTGTGCGGGAATCGACGAGAAAGAGCGAGGGCCCCCGTAACGTATGCGTAACTCTCGTGAGAGATTCTCGCAGAGGGCCCACGGACAGGTGCGACGAGTGAGAGGCTCGTCGCTAATTAGACGCGAGTCTACTGACTAACAATGCACCAGGAAAATAGAATTTATACCGGGTCGTACCAAGACCTGTAGCAACCTACAGCAAACCACGTAGGTAACTTCTGAACAGAGGGAAATTATTCTCGAGGTAACGAATTGCGTTACGTACAAAGTAGCAATGAGAACGATAGCGAAAACGATTCGTCAACTCGGCGAAAGTATCGAAAAAAATAATATTGGAAAAATACGAACAAGACGAACGGTTGTTGGACAAAACTTGGAGAAGTCACGTAGATACACCGAGGGAACGAAACGGTTTCCAGATGATTAGTTTAAGAATGGTTCTGCGTGGCACGTGAATCTACATAAACATGTCCGTGAGATTCGCTGCGTGATGGATAATTAAAAAGCAGCCAAAGTTGCACCATTTCACTAGTAATGAATGCACGCTTCCTAAGCTTCGCCCCAATTACGCTAGGGACCTCCTCTTTCTAATGAAACTTGCCTCCGATCACGCAACAGCAACGCGAACATCCCGCACTTTCATCAGTTTCACGGTATCAGTATTTAAACACAATCGTCCATCGAATTCTACTCTACACGCTACATAGAAAAAAATAATTGCGTTCGCTCTTCTCCCAGTAAAACATATAACACTTTCGACTGGAAATAATCTTACTTTAATTAACGCGAATCGCTCGACGAGAAAAGGAAAAGTGTTTGGTTGAACAAACGTTCAAGAGACAGTTTTCTTGTCTGTTTGTTCAAAAGAAACTCAAACGTTCCCGCGACTCACAGGAATTTTCAAACCTTTTTTTCGTTTTGTAAAAGTCATTCTAAACTCATTCGTGGGAATCAGTCCAGCTTGTGAACGTTACTTATGTAAATCCGTCCGGCGGTTTCTTCATCCCGCGATAATTTCATTTATAATGGAAGACAGAACGGACAGCAGATCAATCCTCCGTTTCGAACGATCTAACGCAAGACGTCTTCATTGATTGTTTCGTGAAGCAACGTTCGTCTCTCGTGACAACTATGGATCGAATCGCTGCAGGGATCCTTGAACTCTAATAGAAACCACAGACTGCGCGATTTATTCTGCGATACTCGTAAGTTAGAACTCGATAAACTCAATCACTTTATAACTATAATTCAAACAATCGTTTCGACAACAGCTGTACTAAATGTTACAGTAAACATCCCTGACGAGCGCCACTTGACAATACAAATTCCTGAGGATCGAAGTGACGAGAAAGTCGGATCTCCTGCAGGCGAAGCAACACGCGATAGGAAGCGATAACGCATCTTTTCGACAGGAACGAAGCGTACGGACACGGCGTCTGTTGCAATCACGAAATCGCAAGATCGGTTTCGTGCTACGAATGTGTCGTTGTCAGTTCGAATGTGGCACAAGGATTCGTCGGCCGGTCAGGTGGATCTTGGTGGTTCCGTTTTCCCTTGCCTCTGTTCTCCGACGTTGACGGGAATAAACTCATCGTGGACTGTAGACCTCCGTTTCTTGAACGGGCGACAGGTAGAGGGAGATCAGGACCGGTAGTAGCCGTGTATCTTTTGTTCCTACAAAAATTGTTATTTTAAATGCAATAATAATCGTATTTTAAATTTAAAGTGTTATTACCGTTCCGTAGGGTCAGTTGCCCTAATATGGAATACCCTTTTTTATACGCATGTTTCATTTACTTGCAAAACTTTTATAAAAATTTAAATATTTCATGCTCATTTGATCGGTAACAGTCAAATTTAAAATATAATAACGGTTTAGGAAATGTTTACTTTTTTTAGTAGGGTCCACATTTTCCATATTAGGCTCAAAGTACTCGTAATATAGAGTACTACATTATAAATACAAGTATTAATATAATTATATTAAATATATCTATATTTATATTTGAAGAAATAATCGAGCTAATACAAAACTGATGCACTTACCTTATTATGTATAATATTAGATATGTGTTGCTTTGGAATTTGAGCATATGCACATTAATTGCAACAAATGACAATCGTAATCGATTGTATTCATCGCCAATAGACGGCAAAATCACGATTCTTTAATATTGCGATGTTCCAAATTAGTAACGTATTCCATATTAGGGCAACTGACCCTACCCTCGACTCAGGAAGAGCGTCGTTCGATCTCTAGATCAGCTGATCGAAACTGTTGTCACAGGAGAACTGACGACCTCTTCCTCCCGTATTCGTCACTTCGAACGAGTCACTTTCGTTCCGCGCTTCTTCGATCTCGCCTCTGTTGTTCTCGGTACGAAATTTGTACTGGACCTCTGGCGAATTGACTTTCTCTGTTGCCGTTATCGAACTCAGCCATCTTCAAATATCGTTCGAGGGACTGCACTACCCGTCCACGCGTTTTGCACAGCGAACACGGCGTCTCAATGTCTTAATAGCTAGACTTTGTATTCCCATATTGTTATTCTACCGCCATCGCATCCCGTGCCACTTTCGCACGTTGATTTTTTCTTCTCTGTTCCTTTTAACGAATCGCATCTGCGATCGACTTTCGTCCTTTCAACGCTCAGGTGTCTCCGAACGCTTCGAGACAAACGCGTCTCTATTTTGCATCCAACGAGAGTTCAAGTGTGTTGAATAACTCGTTAACAATGATACGCGTGGGTACATTGTCCACGAGTTGTCCTCAATTTGCTTCGCGATGCTTTCCTTTGTCTATCGAGTCCTCGCAAACGGTACTGAGCGTTTTACTTTTCAGGCGAGGATAAGTGTTTTGAGCTGCTAGGAGGTCGAAAACGCGTTATGAAGCCTCTGATCAAATAATAATCTCGACAGATAACTATACTGAAGGCCTTCGTCTTTAATCGAACTGTTTCTCCGTAAGTAAACCACTGTACAACTCGTATAAATCAACTATCCAAAAGAGTTCAAAGGATACCAGACTTGACGAGTCAAGATCTCTGTCTTTGAATTCAGGGTTTCTTGTTGGTCGTCCGGAAAGTCGACTCCTACGTGAATTGTCGGGAAAAGAAGAGACGGGGAACCGGCCTGCTTGTATAACTACGATACTTCCACGTTCCAGGACGTGTTCGCGCGCACCGGGAGCGCGTAAAGGCGTTTATGCAACTTTGCTCGAGGATTCGTGTACGCACGCGGATCAACACAGCTCGGCTATCGGTTGTGTGGTGTGCACCGACAACCAGCAGGACGGCGACACCGCTAGTGAAAGTTATGCCGACTTCTGGGGCCGTGCAGCATCGGAATGACCTATCATATTTATAAATCGGTTTCGCGCGGAGATGCATCGAAATCCAACCTAGCGAAAAACCACCTAGAGCTGGCCAGAAATTTGCCAGAATGCGCGTAGAAGAATAGATGGTATCGATCGTTCCGCTCGCAAACAATATTGGGAAACACGATTGTTGCGTGAGGTGCTCGATAAAAAGTGGAGCAACGATTTAAACGGTTGATTCGATCGGGAACACTCCAATTCCCACCGTTTCCTGTCACAGAAGATAAGACGAGGACCAACGCTGCCCGAGTAATATTTCGTTTTGAGAACATTGTACACTGCGTTAAAGTGTACTCGTGGCAATAGGAACGATTTCGTATAATTTAGGCTTGGCAGCGAATGGGTTAATTATCCGCTTAGCAAATGTTTCATGAATCGCAATGTTTACGCCGACGGGCGGGTAAAAGTCGTTTTGCAACCTCGTCATCTATGAACCTTCATCGAGATGTGTTTACGACTAGAAGAGATTCGAAGGTAACTACTTTTAGAAATGCACGATACTGCATTACGTGAGAGAGAAGTGCGTATCGCGACGATGAGCGGATCATTCCCTTTTTCGCACGGAATTGCACCAAAGTATGCACGTCGTGTCACAATAACGAGCGAGCCTTCCTCGGCAGTGTAATTAAGACCTCGAGCGTTCGCTTACCTCGTCGAGGCTACACTCCGCGGTGATTTCATGACATTACACGAGATCGTACAAATTCGTATTTGGAAAGAAATTTTTTCTTCCTACGTACACGTGTTATCGTTTACTTCGAAAGCCTTAGACGCAGCGTTCTAGTTAATATTTCTAAGAATTCTTAACTCAGTTCCTAAAGAACACGACCCGGCGACGTTTAAGGTCTGTGCTGATCGAAGCTTCTAAAAATGACATCTTGGTTTAATAACTGCTTCGCGCGACCTCGATCAACGGTGCTCTCGATCTCAAAATAGTATTAACCGAGGAATAATTTTCAGGTTGATCGCCAGTCAGGACAGGACGAGTCGTGTTCGCTTAGAAGAGACGATACCTCCTCGGCGTAACGCTCGCCTTTTGCTTTCACTTTCTCACGTGGTGAAGACGAGAGGAGACCCTCTCCTCGAGCCCCTCTACACCGCGACGGATCATACCAAAGTCCTCCAGGAGGATCGTCCTCCTCGTGCACGAGCGAATTTATCGAGACCGTTCGCTGTTCCATCTTTGGAGTCTAGCACGTATGCAACGGTGCATTAAATGCAGTTCCCCTGCAACGGCTGCGTGATTAGCGATGGCATCGATACGCTACGAAAGTTACGAACAAGCGATCGATCTACCGAGAGGGCAGATTATAACTGATATTCAATCGATCGTCTTTAAATTGCTCCAGCTATTAACGTTACGTCGACACGTTTTATATATTAACAAACTTTTCTCTATCTTCGTATTCGTCTCTACTGATTTCTAGTCGTATCTCTGTCGCTGTATGCGATTCTCGGGCTTAGATTCTGCGGCAAAACTGCGTTAAGTGAAATAAGAACCGGGTAAACAGATACAAAACGTTCCCTTTTTTTTGTTTTAGAGAGAAAACGTAATTGCGACAACGTAATCAGCGCCACGATGCAAATGGGAGATAATGCGCGCGAGCCTACCGCACGCAAGGAGAATATTCAAAGAGAGAACTATCTTTTGAGATACGAACTACCAATAAACAGAAACAGATAATATGTATATAACGAAATTATATCGTTTCGATGTTTACGAAAATCTCGGATAGAAAGTTTGCAGCTAATGTTCGAAAGTAAACGAATTTTTTGCAAAATTTTTACTTCTGTATCCGTACAGTTTGCAATGAGGAAATTTGTTGTTCATCTTTGCATAGCTGGAAACAGTCGATTACGTCAGATGGTGAAATTTTTCAATGACCGAGGAAATATGCCGTTAAAATAAAATAAAAATCGCAAACGAATGCCACCAGCTTTCCCTCGTGTACTCTCGCGACGTAAACGCACCACGCAATCGGGGTCGTAGGTCAGGAACGCGAAACATCGATTTGTTCAACCTCCTTCCCATCGATTTTTATCGCAAGAAGACGCGCGTAATTTATTCCTTGCGGGGTCACCAATTAAAATATCATTTCCTTTGTGTCGAAACCTCTCTGGAATCAGTGTTCGCGAAAAGTGTCTACCAACGGGGCACCGACGAAGAGACTGAAACCGGAATGGTTAACGCTCCAAGAATTTTGCAGAAGTTAACAAAAATCCATGATCAAAACTGAAGAATAAATATGAATGTATCAATGGAACCAGAATTAGTTTACCTAACAGAGATTGGATCTTCTTTATATCGAACATGAAGAGAGGTCGAAGATTAAAAATAGTAAGTGTATCTAAATTTTAATCAGTAATTTATATACGTTTATTAAAATTATACAATGTTCGTCAAAATGCATTTGTTCGAACAGTATTCGTATCGAACATAGTTTCGTAACTTTGTCCAAATCTGTATCGAATCAGAACCAGTTTCTCCAACGGAAGATCGACAACGTGATCAGAACCATCGACAACATCTATGCATCCCATTGAATCCTGATGTCGATACCCTGTGCTCCAGTTCCTATTGCTTTCCCCGCGGATCAGCAGCGCAATAAATCGCGAATTCGTGAGGAGGATTCGCTCTGCGCACGAGCCGAATGTACTTATGCGATGCTTCGTGGAGGACGTTCGAGATCTACCAACGCTTTCACTAGCTCGATTCGTAGCATATGAGAAGCGGACGAAGGGAAACAGGAAAAGGGGGAACCTAGCTCGTTTCATGCCCATACCAAGGACGTATAAATTGCGAATCTCTAATTCTTGCTGGAGCAACGCTACCATCTCCACTTTCAGATCAGTTCTGGATATAAATAATTCTAAACGTCTTTTCATCTTCGCGCTTCTCCATAGTTCTCGATACGTTTACTCGAGCACTCAAATACGAGACTATTGATCAAGCTTATCTCGACTCAATTATTTTTGAAACGTGGAGTCGAAAAATTAACTGTTACCTCCACGATCTTCTAGGCATTTGCAGATATAAAGGAGGGGAGCTACGGAAGCGTAAGCACCCCTCCTCCTGAGGCACAGAACTCCTCATAAACCTAATACAACAACCACTGTTTAAATTAATCTCAACTACACAGTTTGATTTTCTGGAAATAATGGTAAAGAAGGAAACGAAAACACGAATTTGTAATTTATGGATCTCTTTTATCCGATTTTGTGTTTTCGAGATACGTTCAAGGCGCATGTCAGCTCGTGCACGGATGTACCTGACGGAAGTCAAATGTTCTCGCATATACTTAGCACCTTTTTGTATCCGCTTGAGTAAGAAGAAACATTCCGCGGATGTGCCTCGTTCAAGGAACAACCGACCATCTCCCGGAATGTTAAGAGTTTTAAATCACAATGCAAATCTGCATCGCATTGTTCCCTATTCAAGAGTCATGGAAATCAAAAGAATAATGCACAAAATATACAAGGTGTTCGGCCACCCCTGGGAAAAATTTTAATGGGAAATTCTAGAAGTCAAAATAAGACGAAAATCAAGAATACTAATTTGTTGATGGAGGCTTCGTTAAAAATTTATTAACGTTTTAAAGTTCCGCGCGTATTGAATTTTTTTCTCGAAAGTGTGTAGGAATTCGGGGGTATGTCTAATGACCAAAAATGATTGTACTTAACCCCTGCAACTGAAAATAATTTTTTTAGAACGATTTGAAATTTTTTAATTTTGCCGAAAAATTTCACACCTTCTCGAGTTTTTTTCTCGAAAGTGGGTAGGATTTCGGGGGTATGTCTATTGGCCAAAAATGATTGCAATTGACCCCTGCAACTGAAAATAATTTTTTTAGGACGATTCAAAACTTTTCATTTTCGTCAAAAAATTTAGGCACCTACCCCCTGTCGATTTTTTTTTAAAATTCATTTTTCATTTTTAGTAATTTTGTTTGACATCCCACAGAAAAGTTGTCTAATACTTTTTTGTAGGTACCCATGAGCACTACTTCAGAAAAAAGTTTCATTGAAATATATTCACAATTGTAGGAGTTATGGCTGTTTGAAAATTGAACCATTTTTATGAGATTTTTCTCATTTTGCGGGGTCAAGGACCAATTTTTCGAATATTTTTGCGATTTGTACATATTCTTCATCAAAATACGCGTAGTTTGCTTTTTTAAACATTAAAATCGTCCAATCCGTTCAGGAGTTATGACATTTTAAAGATTCGCATGAAATTTCTGGGTGACATTTCTGGGCAGAAATTATATTTTCGGTAAGGAATTTTTTTCTCGAAAGTGCGTAGGAATTCGGGGGTATGTCTGATGACCAAAAATGATTGTACTTGACTCCTGCAACTGAAAATAATTTTTTTAGAACGATTTGAAATTTTTTAATTTTGTCGAAAAATTTCACACCTACTCGAATTTTTTTTCTCGAAAGTGGGTAGGATTTCAGGGGTGTATGTATTCACAAAAAATGATTGTAATTTAGGCCCGCAACCAAAAATAATTGTTTCAGAATAATTTAAAATTTTTTAATTTAATTTTTTAATAACTTTTTAATGAAGTTTCAGTCAAGAAATTGATATTTGATTTTCATCTTATATTGGCCTCTAGAATCTCCCATTAAAATTTTCCCCAGGAGTGGTCGAACACCCTGTATAGAATACCGATAAGAGTCTTTTTCAGTATCGAACTGATCCGTGTACACGCTGCGATAAATTGATTACCGAAGTGTTACATTTACTGCACTTCGCAGAGAAAACTATCAAACGAGATTACATCTTGGAAAAATGGTCCGCCAGAACCTCTGACCTTCTAAGCTTTCTCCGGGCGATTTAACGGTCGCCAAAGGATGTCACGCTCGTTGAAATTTCCCAGACGAATTGCTATTTATAAACGTAGGCGTTAACCAACAAAGATGGAAGCGATGGACATTATGCAAAACACCTTGCACTTTCGATCTCACGTCTAACAAAACACAGACTCTGTCAGGGATCTCCGATGAGTTCCTCTATTGAAATGAATTATGTTTCTCCGTTATCGGCAGAAAGATAAGATGTACAAGCTCGAATCGATTGTACTGCCGTACTTTGTATTTGTATTGTACTCGGTATTGTTTTGAATGTATTACATCCCAAGAATCAATCGCTTCGTACAGTTCGCCTAATTTTCTAACATAGTAGAGTTATAGACCATGCTGAATCCGAGTAACGTGCATGAAAATTACAAAACCGAGGAAAGAGGAAGCCATCAAAAGTAACCTATCGGTTTCTCTACGGGAGCCGTGTTACGACAGAGAAATAGAATCAAAATGCTTAATTAGAAGCATGCGTTTCCCAACGACGATTCCTCGCTCACGTTAGAACAGCGATAGCCTAAAGCAATCCCTAACGTGTACCAACGACGAGCGGAGTTTTAACAACTCGACAATTATGACAACCGGAACACCCGATTGTGCAACCGAAATTAACACGAAAGGTCAATGACTCTGGCCAAGCTGCGACCAACGTCTTAATTAAAAGGAAGACGATTAAATTTCAGATTGTTTCGACATCTAAAATTTTCTATCGTTCTTCTTTAAACGAACAAAATCTGATGCAACTCGTTTCAAACCAGAAACTGCTGCTAAGAGCAGTGTTCTTCTGCGTATTGTTCGGTCGATTACAATTGCCCAATTAAATGCGCCCGCTTATCAAACGCGGAATCGATTCGTAGTTACCGTAACTGTGTACCTTTCGCCTACGAAATTCCTGACAAATATCGCGACAGAGCGCAGTTTGCTAGCGATGGAATCTTCGAGGAAGAATTTCAGCTCTCTCGAACGATCTCTCGAGCCAACCTTTTCCAAACAACGAAACGCCAAATTCCTCTAACAATATGCAGTGGAGGCACGAGGCTGGAGTGGAACTTTCAGGTCAGGTTGAAAACTCTGATGAAGCTGATGTTCTCCTACACCTAGACTACTACCTTTACAGTAACCAGATACGAAGAATTTCTGCGAAATTTGGAGGGTCAAATCCACGTGGGGCCCTTGGGACCCTGTACCAATACTTTTACTACGAATTTATTTCATTAACTTGTTAAAGATACAAACGTCGACTGAAATACCGACGCGACTGTAATTTTGTCTTCTTCGTTCTAGCGAATATGGGCATTGAAGGAAATAAATAAATGAAATTTGACAAAATCGAAGACGGCTGGTAGATACGTCGGAGACGTGGCTCGCCACTTAGCATCGAGATACGTGACTCGTAGGTGCAAATATCGTGCCATCTACGAACAAGCCGAAGACAACTTTCGCCCTCCAAGGCTGAGAAGATTCCTTGTCGCGGGCGCATCGCATTTAATAGAGACAGACGGTCATTGAAAAATAGAATGGCCCTCGTTAATTAACCGTTACGAGGCGCATACACGCGATTTCGAAATACGGCTGTTCCAACAGACGCATCCCGGGCTATAACCGAATGGAAAAAGAATAAATATGGACGTGGTCGAGCAAGTCTGCCTTGCGAAGGCTAACTACGAGTCTTTCTTTTTACGCAGAATACTAAACATCCTGACCGTTACGCTCCAAGGGGTAAAGGACCAGTATTATTGCATCTGAGGACACTTTCTCTTAAGTCTTTTCTTTCTGTCTATAGTGTTCCAGGGACTAGACCCGGATTCTGTATCGACGAGAATAATCATCGATTCGGATGATTCTTGGTACTTACGAAGCAATTTAAAGCAACACCTCTAACCGAGGCCTTACGTAACCTGGTTTTAATATCTACGATTCGTAAACGTACCGGAACCTTTTTCTCTCTTTCTCCCGTAGCGTTACACGCAGGGTAAACAACGTACCGCCAGGATACAAGGCAGACGAGATTACGAAATTTCGATTGTCGAGGTACGACCTCGATCTTCGTAGAATAGTCGTACCACGTGACTACGCCCTCCTCCCCTGTGTTTCCTTTCTGCGTTTTACTTTCGATGCACAGTGTAATCGATCGTATTCGATCTACCGCGTATAACCATAAAGAATGCTCCTGAATGATGTTCATGTTGCGGAACAAATCCGCCTTTTTACCCATAAAATTTTCATGACCGTAACGTTAATAGTAATTACTTTACGCGATACGATATCTCGAATAGCGAAATAACCTTTATCAAAAATATTGATCGCTAAGTTTATTCCGCCCAGAAGCATTTTCTCTAATTTTATTACTTCCGTATCAGTCGTGGCTCTACTATCCTCTGCTGTGATATCAGTTTAAGTTACAAATAGCGTTTTTCTGTTTAGGTTGCAACAAACTCTGACCATTTATCTTTGGAACGTGAAGTCCAACGTTTGGTTAGAGAATCCTGCAAGTAGATCTCCGCACAGCCTAATCAGGCTAACGCAGAGTCCAAGCCGTTGGAATGCAACACAGCACTCCCTGGATGCGCCTTTTAGAGTGCAACTAGTCTCGATCTCCCTGGCAAAGGGCACGGGACGACCGGTCACGGCAAACTTAAGATGCCACGTTTCGTACATATGTTACTAAAACGTGATCCGGACGTCGCGTCGTGAGCTTCAATTGTACCGACTGATCGAACGAACCCCGATGTTAGATCTCTATCGATCTTGAACTCTAAAACAAGCCCTCAGTCATATTTTTTTCGAAGCTGTGTCTTCTTCCCTGGCATTTTTTTCAAATTCAAATGACTTGCTATATTTAGATACTTTCTAAAACGATTTAAATGTCAATAATATTTTGAGCCAAAGCTTGACCATTCTTTATCATTTGTTTCTGTTCTTACAAAGGAATAATTGAATTTAACTGAAAATTAGTAGACATTGTATAGTAAGGGGCATAATTGAATCAATAAAAATAATCAATTTTTTAGTTTAAAGACAACCTCATTAATAAAACGCGATATTTTTACTGTCTCCAGCTAAGAGACTGACCATTTGTCATTCGTTAGAGATTATCGCGAAACAGATTTGTCATGGGAACAAGTACACCTTAAGGCTTAATGTCACCTCTAACTCGGGTTTAAAGATCAACCAGGATCTCAAAGATCAGAACTCTGGTGCAGGTCAATCTTAGCGCAACTCCTCTCTTATCGAGTCGAAAATAAGACAAACAATTTCACTGTACTATAGGGTTTTTCAACAAGTAATACAAGTTTTTCTATTGAAACTTTAAACTAATTAAGAATCGAAGTATTGCTCGTTTCTATAATCATAATTTGAATATAAATTTTTAAATATAATTTGATATAAATTTGAAGATAAATTTTTGCAATTTTTTCAGATTTTTTTAGACACGAAAACACTTCCGCCAATGGTTCCGACTAGCACCTTAAAACAGACCAAGAGGCGATTATAGTAAAAGACCGCAAAAACTCGAGACCATAATAATTGTAGGCGCAAATTGCCCAGAAAGCCCCCCCGCTTTCCTCGACAGTTTCTCCGGTGATAAAATGTAACCACACACGCGTTCGCGCAACCACACATACAGAGAGAGAGAGGAACGATCAGAGTCATGAAATAGCAGAGAACTCATCTTCCAGCAAGTACCATCTGCCGCTGACTTAGCCGATGATCGAGCTCGAGAGTGATGTAACGAAGCGTTACGTCCTCTACCCCCGTCACACGTGTAAGTACCTTCTCCTGGAAGGAGCACGGGAGCCCCCTACCTTCGCGGGCCCCAGAGCCATCCTCCCAGAAACCGTTTCCCGCTGGGCATCCTCTTCTCGGTCGAGACGTTCTCCTCGACACCGCAGTCGCCACGAAGAATCCCTTCGCGAAGGTAACGCGGGAGTTACAGTGTAATCTTTCCTACGACAAAGAGCAAACATAGTGTGAAACCTATTCCGAGACCATGGAAGCCGTAGGACGACGTTTCATCCTCCTCTGGGGTACGTTTCAGTTTTCGAATCATCGGACAAAACACTCGATACAATGACCGATCGGTCGACAACGTTATTAATAATTCGGAGAATTCGTTCGATCGATTTCAACGATTTACACGTACGAGTTTTGGAAGAGAAACCGGCATAGTTGATTTAATTAAACGTGAGAGGTACATCGATTAAACGAGGAACGCAAGAATACTTTCCTTTAGAATTTTCTTCTGCTCACCGTCGACTAGCGTTCGCTGTCACGCCTTCTCAAGCAAGACACGTGGGTAGAAACTCTTAAGCGGAGATATCGCGCACGCTCTTTTATGCATACGAAAAAGCCCGTCTGCGCCCGATAAAAATATAATAGTGTCTTCATAAACCATGACGAACGACTAGCCGCTACAAATTCTCGAATGGCTTCGTGCGAATTATTGATACCGAAGCTAACTTTCGAAAGAAACTTTTCGTCGACAAAAATATAATCGGTTTTCCACTAAAGATTCTCTTTTATTACAGTAGCTGTATTGGGAACCTGCGTTCTCGGGCTTCAACGGCCACCGCCCAGGTACTCCCAACAATATATGCCGGAAACTTCCTTCACTTGTCGCAATAAGATCGTAGGAAGCTACTACGCCGACCCTGAGACCGACTGCCAAGTATTCCACGTTTGCGTGTCCGTGTCGGGCACTATTCAGGATTACAAGTAAGCAACGGCGAAAAAAAAGAACCTGTTAACTCCGAGCTACTTTTGATGATCCATGTTATGATCGAAATAGACCGTTGCACGTTTCTTTATTTTGCTATAAACAATTAGACAAATAGTAGGTATTCTGATTTCTGGTTTCCGAAAGGTTCTTGTGTCCTAACGACACCGCGTTCGACCAAGAGAGTCAAACGTGCGCGGACTGGTACGATGTGGACTGCGAGGCAGCCACCCTCTACTACGCCAGCGACAACTTCGACTTGTACAGAATCGGTTCCGGGCTGGAATCGCCGCACTACGACAGCATACGTAGCGACGCCGAGCCCCAGGATCACCTGCAGCGCAGTGAAACTAGCGATCCGGTCCGTTCGTCTGCCAATACTCTGAACAGAGTGTCCTCCACCAACTATAACACGAACAACAATAGAGATCTGCGCGGCAGTAGCAGCGGTAACTTCTACAATAACAGAAACGGCAAGGAGGAAGATTACGAGAACGAAAAGGCGTACAAAGAAGAGATCGTTCCGGACACCAGGAAGAAAACGGGAGTTAGGAAGATCAGCAGAAAACAACAGTTCACCGACAATGGCAATAACAATTACGCCTCGTCCAGTACGTCCGCGCCTCCGTCGGTTAACAATCAGAACACTTACACTGGTTTCTACAGTAGCGGGAACTACAACCAGCGAACTAATGGATTCGTTTCCTCTACCAGTGCTAGGCCACAAGAGAATTACAGTAGAAATCAAAACACGCAAAGATACAACGCGCCATCGTCGACGTACAGACCTAGCACGAATTATCAAGATAACTACAATTTCCAGTCCCCTAGTACAACGGCAAGAACAACCGTATACAACGCTTACAACGTAAATTCTAACTATAATCAACAGAGCACAGGCAGTTTTAGTCAGAGTACGACAGTGAAACCGACCACCTACAACAAGAATTATCAGAATTACAACAACGGTGGGCAGTTCGTGCAACCCACGACCTTGCAACCCAGCACTAATTACCAATCAAACGATTACACGAACTATCAAAGAAATTACAACAACATTCAACGTGGAAATAATAATGTTCCGTATCAATCTACGACTCCACCGCCCACTGTTTACGATAATACCTATAATAATAACAACAATAACAACAACAACAATAATAATAATAATGGCCAATTTAGAAGCGGTACATCCACAAGGCAAGACATTGCTCAGGCAACCACGAAGTATTTCCCCAGTTATGCAAGCAGCAGCTATGCACCTACCACTTACAGTCCAGCCACAAAGAAGTACATTGCTAATGACAATAGTCAAGTTCAAACCTCTGTAAGAAATAATGATAATGGACAATATTACGACAAGACTAGCCAACAAATTAAAAGTTCGTCCCAATATTACGATAGTACCAAGGCGCCAAAAAAGGCTACGCAGTACAATAATTATGAAGGCACCAACGGAAAATATTACACTGAAACCAGCACGAGTAATTACGACGTTGCAAGATCATCCGTTGGAATCGGATTCAGTCCAGCGAGCATCAACCACTTGGCTGAAACTCCGCGATCTACCACTCCAGTGCCGAGGTATTCCAATAGCGGATAGTATGTTAAACGTTTAACCCTCGCCCAGCCGATCCTCTAGCAACACATTACGCATCTGCAGGGAAAATAGCCTAAATGGATCATTTGTTTAATTTCACTTTAGAAAATTTCCTTGCAGACTGTCGTACGAGCCCTCAGCTTTTACAATCGATGACCACCCCAGTACCTAAAGCGGGGAATTGCCAAAACACTAGTTATTTACGAACGCATTATAGAGACGGATCAAAAATGACCCAGCGTCGGCTGATCGAGAGTTAATCTTTTCCAAGATCTTTTATCAAACTTAGACATTTTTACCAAACTGTTGATAAGAAAATTGAAGATCCAACGAATCCAGAAACCTTTTCGTTTGTACAGGAGGATCTCCACAGCTACCACGTATAATCCCAACAATTTCAACTCGAATACCCAGAGGCCGCCGCAATCGCCAACTACTCCACGGGGAAGCACTTATGTCAGTGGATCTGCGAGGCCTTTCTCGTCTACGACGAGACTACCAGCTACCAGTACACCGCGACCGAAATCTGGAAAAAAATCTGATTACGATTACGCTTATTACGATAACACTGCGGGCCTCGAATACGACAGCCTCGACCTTGAACACGTAACCGGAAACAAAGAATCCACGAAGATCGCGAGGAATTGATTCCATTCCGTTTTTCAATTGAATCCCTCGGAAATCAATGATACGCATTCATACATTAGAAAAACCAATCTTGCCACACAAAGTTCCGAGAAACTCTGGAATAACTTCACGAGTAATAGTGGCCAGTGTATTGTCAAAATCGGCTTTCGACGACAGTATAAAGGAAGAGATATTGAAAGCCGATTTTGTCGTAACGAGTAGATTACATTAGGTACATAACGATCCATTGAGATCTGACGATTATGCCTATTTCAATAGACCTCTTTTTTTCATATCTTTCTTTTTTATACAGTATTGTAGGCTAAAGTATTATGTACGTGAAGCATTCATTCGCGTTAACAGTTTACAAATAAGCAAAACGATATTCCGCCGTATATTGGTAGCATAATGTTGTCGAAATTTTATACGTTTTGTACATACTACAACGAAAGATGTTCAAATTTGTAATAATGTCTCTATTCGTATTCAAAAACATGCGGACTAAGTGTATATACTATAAGTATTTTAATTGAAACAAAAAGCACTAAACAACATCGCGCCTTTTAATTTTTCCCCCCGTTGTGTTTCAACGTTCCTATCAGAGATTCCTATTTAACGTGTAGTAAATCTATCCAGATCTTAATCCGTGTATTTTTTAATACACAGGTACCCATATATTTACAATGCTGTGAATAATTATTAACTTAACCATATTTCTACATTTTTCATAACATTGAAACAAAAGTTTTTTCATTTACAACTAATGTAATACAATAATTAAAATTTGTTGTGCTAGATCTCATACATTAGTACATAAATGCGTTAACAGTCAAGTCGTTTGTACATACCATTATAAATTTTAAATACCGCCACCTAGCGTTTGAACCGCCTGATAATAAAAATATATTGTAGGAATTAATACTATACTTTAGGTATTTCCCCACAAAACAGTTGTAGGAGAACTAATGTGAACTACTACAGTTAAATTCAACAAAACTATGCATTTGCCTATAACAATAATAAAATATTCCACAGGATACAACCACAGTCTTCCAAAGCACGAACGAGGGCTAACTAACTTCGCGTCGCTTCTTCTTACCAAACTTTCACGCGGCAAAAAGACTTGCGCGATCGTTATGCGCACTAAATTATATGGCGCATTCTTAACATACATAAAAGCGTGCATGCATGTAGCAACCGCTGCAATATTATGGAGGAGAAGGGGAATACCCCTCAATTCTCCTCAAATGGAACGAATCAATGGACCTGAATGAACCTTTATGTATATTACTAATCTATCTATATAGCCTCATGCTGAGAAGAATTCGGAATTGAGGTGTTCCAATTCTTCAAAATGCATTACATTTAATTTGTGACGTATTTTCATCATTTGTGATTATTGAAATGCATTGATACACATTGTAACGATATTTAAAATATATTGACAAACAAATAATCTTCCAAACAACGAAATAATTTATAGATTAGTTGCGTGTAAGTACTATTAACAAAAAATTATATTGCTGTTTCTTGTAATCGTACGTTTACTATAGCGACATTAGAATAGAAGTATTAAATTTTATATCAAAACATGTAGGTTATTGCATAATCTATTTATAGGTTATCACTTTAAGGTTAATTATTTCAGTCTTTTAAATGAAAAGAAGAATATAATAGTGAACGTATATTATAGAAATTACAAGGACAAACGCAATGGGCAATGTACTAACTTCTGCAGTGTCAGCAGCTGATGTAATTATAACAGTACCTCAGCAAGAGATTTCAAAATCTACATACTACCATGGTACAAATAAATTTGAAGGAGAACCTCCACCTGAGTGTCCTATGCACAAACCAGCTAAAACAGAATCTCCTAAATATATTAGCGAATGTCCAGTAGATCACATGCGTGAAGATGAAATTAATCCCCTCAACATGGTTTGTATAATCAATAATATTAAAATTTTTTACATCACAACTAATTATTGTTTACAATGAAAATTTCTATTAAATAAGAATTCCATTATAACAGATGCCTGCTGCCAATCAACAACCAGCACCAGATCAGCCTTTCCCATTGCCCACGACCAGACAAGTCTCGTCAATACCAAAAGCAACAGAAAACAAGGAATTTTGGGTATATCCCTCTCAACAAATGTTTTGGAATGCAATGTTAAGGAAAGGCTGGCGTTGGAAAAATGATGATATTTCACCAAAGGACATGGACGATATAATAAAAATTCATAATGCCAACAATGAGCAAGCATGGCGAGAAGTTCTTAAGTGGGAAGCACTTCATGCCAGAGAATGCGATTCTCCAAAGCTTCGCAGCTTTGGAGGTAAAGCTTCCCATTATTCACCACGCGCACGCATTCGACATTGGATGGGGTAAATTATTTTTTTGTATAAGATGTAGAGATAATTATTCATTAAATATTACATAAATAAATATACTTTTAGGTATGAGTTACCATTTGATCGTCACGATTGGATTGTAGACAGATGCGGGAAAAACGTAAGATACGTTATAGATTATTATGATGGTGGTCAGGTAGATGAAAAGTACACATTTGCCTTACTTGATGTAAGACCTGCTATGGACTCTTTAGAAAATATTTGGGATCGTATGAGGGTAGCATGGTTGCGCTGGAAATATTGTAATGAATCAAAGGAATCTGAGTGCAACAAAACGCAATGAAAAGGGAAATTAGAAATTAAATAGAATTAAAAAATATTAGCTTCCTCATTAGACGCTCATCTTATGAATTTAATGACATTGGATGGGACAATTTCTGTCAAAGAATGTACAGTTTTTAAAAGACAGAGGAAAAATTGTAATTGTAGTAAAACCAAAGAGATTTATTCATATTTAAACAAAATATATGCATTCAATTGCTTACGATATTTTTGAGTACTTATACAACAAAAAATATATTCAGCCTTGCAAGATGCAAAATTGACTGCCAACAGCAATATTATCTTTTAAACAATTTCAAGAATCTTTCTAAAATACGTTAATAAAATAATGGTACTGCATATAACAAATTACAATATCAACTTTTCTAAGAACAGTATTAAAGTGATAATAGATTCACCTCTTTTTACGTTGCTTCTAATACAATTGCACTTCAATTTGATCTCAAAAAATGATGCAATTTACCAAACCGACACGTATGTTATTTATAATATATTGCAATTATAATGTTCGTGATGAAGTAGTTAAAAATATTGTATTTTTAAAAACCGTTGGTTTAAACATTGATAAAACAATTAATCAGAATTAAATAAAAAGTTTCTCGCGAATGTGCTAAAACATACGTATATGAATACATGTTTAATAAGATCACTGTAAAAGTCGTTCAAGACTGGAGAAATGAATAGTAAAAATTAAACTAACATCTATGACGAAATTTGGGAATTTAAAGACTTTATATTGAGTGAAATTATATTCATCTAAGAGTGCAAACAAAAATTGTAACAATTCATTTTTAATATAACAATCAAACTCGCTAGAAATACATGAAGACTTAATTTGATTAAAAGATTGATATATAAAATTTGTAAGTTCCTTTAAAATTTGGACACTGTAAATAATATTAAATGCATTATAAAACACTGTATTAAACGATACCCATTAAACCATTATTCAACATATATTGTATAAATATGTATATATTGCATCATTATATAATACATAAGTAATATACATAGATTATTACACAAATATTTGATACATATATAACACTGAATTTTAAATCGGTATATATATATGTAACAATGACATTACATCATTAGGAAATTATATCAATTAGAGTATTTAATATTTGTATCTCTAATATTAACTTTACCCTGCCCTTATTTTAAATTTAATTTCCTAGAGAACATTCATTTATACACAGTACCCCTACATAAAATTCGATCTGTAGATTTTGTAGCTACAACTCAAAGAAACCTGAAATTATGGTAATTTCGCTCAAATTTACAATAGCACGTAAAATATTTCCATAATAAAACATAGATAATATTTGAAACCATAGAAACTATTTTACATATAAATTATTTCGATCGATAAAAACTGATATCAGAAAAATTTTTAATAGAAATCTCGCTTCCTATGTTAAAATCATATCCTACTATTTGGAGAGAAACGGTTTATTTTGATATTATCAATAATATTTACAATCGTCGCAACGGATGAATTTGCATTATCGTAAATTACCCGATCCTTAATACTATGGACAATTCCCATGTTTACTTCTGCAATGTTCTTTAAAAATTACTGCAAAATGAATAATGGCTACATCTGTATAAATATCCTTTATAGTTCTCGATATCAGTTTAAATGAACACAATTGGACTGTAATAAAAAATGTAATTGCCATGATTGGTTGAAGTAGTATAATTTTTGTTTAATATTTACAATTCCATATAAATTAGAAAAAAATTAAAATTTCTCTGTACAATTGGCACATTAATTGTCTATATTCTATAATAAATGTCAAAGCTTTTATTCAATAGTCAACTATTCTTTTGCACTAAATACAAATATATTTTAACGTGCTAACTTGTATGAAAATAAACGAGGGTGCAATTGATATTTTATACCTTCATACTGCTTATTCAATCGATAATGAACATACAAAGCGATAAATTAATATATAATTTATGAAATCAAGAATGCATACACATAAATATGTATTCTTGACTAAGGTAGTATCTTGAACTACAATTAATTAAATGTCTCTACAGGGTGTCCCGTTGCATGTGGAACCCACTTCAGGACTAGATTCTACACATGAAAACAATAAAAAAAAGTTCATATAAACATACGTCCTATTCGACCTTATTTTCGAATTATGGCGAGTTTTTTTTTTAACACACGAGACGTTTTATCATTACCTGTCTTATCCTTTCCATTTGTTCAGGAATTGTTCGAATTTTATGGAAGCCTTGTACAATTCTTTCGCGTAGTATTCTGACGTTATTAATAGGCACTTTGTATACCAACATACAATTCATCATAGTGCGAAAACAAAATCGAATAGAACGTATGTTTATATGAACTTTTTTTATTATTTTCATGTGTAGATTCTAGTCCTGAAGTGGTTACGGGACACCCTGTATATAAGAACTTCTGACAAAGCAGCAACTAGGCATAGCGCCAATTGTATTACAACAAAAACACTATCACGAATTTCTACTTTTCCAAGATCTTGCAATTAATTAAAGTAATCATTCGAAATTCTGCAATTTTTAGTGAATTATTTCGATGTGACATCATGATTTATTCTTCCAAAATTTATCAGAGTATTGTGATGTCAAGGTAAGACATACTTATCTCAATGAGACACTCCGTGTTTACTTAATGTTTCTAAATAGAATTATGCGGCAAATAGCCAAAACAATTATTGGAACCACAAAGACAGAGCGTGCCACTGAAATCATGGACGGAATTTGCAACTCCACCAGCATAGTTAAAAGTTATTTCCTCGTTAATTTCTATGTCTCTAGATGCAAACAAACATAATCGAGGCACTACTCCCTCAACCCTGATAGGTACAAGATTAACGTTCGGTTCACAGCTGTGATTAGAATATCGTCCAATATTACCAAAATATTTTGGATCTATACACGTGACGATAATTCGATCTCCAATATGTTCGGAAACCACAATAACGTAATTCATACCAGTTTTATTTTCTTCAACTCTGTGATGTGCTTCTTCGATACCTATTGCCTCACCGGCATATTCGCAAATAAATTGACCTTTTTTGATCAATTTAGTTGTGAACAGACCAAGTCCTTTTTCACCAACTCCTGACACAATTAAACAATCCAAAGGTCCATTCTGAATCACTCTATTACCACAATTTTCTCTACACGTACAATGAGAGTTGCATTCAATTATTGGCCCTGTTAATTTTTCATCTAATATCCGACCATTAATATAATTAGGGGAACCGCGTGTACATGAACAGTCAGAGCACTTAACTACACAAGAACAACCTAGCGAGTACTCTGATTCAAAATCTTCTATGTCCACACCTGGACCTGGTATATTATTTACTACATACATAACATTTGGTACTGTATGCTCGTATTTATCTGCACAAGCAGTTGCTTCCATGCTTACCATAATTTTACATCAACAAAAAACCCAAAGAAATTTGATAGAGTCTTTAGGAATGGGCAGCACAAAATAAAGGAGAAATTTGGTTTTCGATAAAAATTTGTTATATCAGAAGTCCTAGAAATAAAATTCCAAATAGTCTACTTTTCGCCACTGACCTTTAATAGTCCTTCGGCCGACGATCTGATAGATTGTAACGTAATACCAGAAGGTAATGGTAAAATTTTATATCCCACGTAAACTACTGCGCTCAATAGAGAGGTCTTAAGAATAAATTTCAATATTTTGCTTGATAATGATGGGGGAGGCACACTGTAAAAGAAAAGAACGTATAATTTTATATCTACAGTATTTGCCTAGGTAACTATATTTAAAAAAGTACCTTATAATAGGCACTATGTCAAATGGCTGCAATTTTCCCCAATTTTTCATAATTCCTGGAGTGTGACCTATTCCAACAATTCCTACAACTCTAGGTGATATTACCCCATTTGGAGTACATCGAGGCATACATGCTACTTGAAGTGTGTATGTAAGATACAGATCTCTTTCTGTTATAAATACTTGCTCTATTGATGGATACTGTTGTTTTAATTGTGCAATCACATCATTTAATAGACTTCGTTGCTTCCAAATCTCAACATACTCTTTATTAATATCCCCTTTTAAATTTATCAATTGCCATCCAAGCTTTATAGTTTGCCACCAAGATAATAATTTTAATACACGTTGAAATGTTATTTCAATGGGCCTGTCACCCAAATGCACAATGCAATTTGGTACTTTCCTTGCCTAGAAGAATATGATGTAATTTATAATTATTTCATAATGATGCCTGAATTCTAACCTATCTATTCTAATTTACCTCTTCAAATGCTCTACGGAATTCACCACCAGGTGCCACTCCAAGTTCCTTAGTAATTTGGGCTACCATTCTCAATAACAAGATATGTAACAATCCACTATAAAGTCCATATTCCTTTAGTGTTTCAACAATACATTCTATAAAATGAATATTTATGAATGTTCTAACAAACAACAAAAGCAACTGTCAATATTTAAATAAGAAATAACAAACACTCACGATAAGTTAGATTCTTGGTATAGCGATACAAGACTTCCTCATTAAGTTGTAATATACCAATTCTGTCTTTGCATAATTCAACCACAACTATATGAGGCTGTACAGCTTGAATTATCTTTTAATTGTAAAAGAATACATTTTTAACTGTTCTTATATTTCAAGATTAGTGAATAAACTGATTTAGAAATACAAAGGTCATTCTAAATCTTTTGCATTATAAATTTGTAATAATTAGGAATTAGTAATAAATAGTTTATTGAATTTGAAATACTAAAATGAATTAATAATATACTAAATGTAAAAAATCTTAAACCTTCAAAAATAACCCTTGTATTTCGTCCTAGATTCATAAAATTATAAAATGCTGTGTATTTACCATTGAGACATCATTTTGGCTTTCAATACTAAAATGTGCTGTTCCTACTAAATACAATTTTGCTCCCTCCGGTGTAGTAAGTAATGTCACTGTTTCTGGTAACCTTTCGTCTATACTAGCATCATATTCATTTTGATTTGACACATTAGTATCAGAATTCTTATTGTCACTTTTATCGAAAGCACTGGCCCCTAATTGAGATCCAACATTTTCTAGAGCAAGAAGAATCTTTGTTCAGGCAAACAATTTAATAATTCATAAATTTATAAATATCTAATAAATATATAATTGCAAAAACACACTGTTCAGAATAATCATTGTAACAATGTTGTAACTGATAAGGATACCTCTATATTTTGATAATTTTCTTCTATTTTTGTATTGCACTGGCATTCTGAAAGCACCAATGTAAAACACTATTACTGTATTAAATTCATTCTAGAATTCAAACAAAGGCCTTCTATTGATTTCATTATTACATTAGAGAGAGAAACAATGAGACGTTGCTGTTTTGAAACCTTACAACATTAATCATTTCAAAGCACCTTTCAAAATGGCAGCACAATTATTGAAAGCTTTTTAATATTTCTAACGATTGAATATAAAAATAAGGTATCAAGAAAAACAAAATGACAGGTATGCATTTTAACTATGATTTTAAGTTCAATTAACAATAATTTCATAACTTAAGATTTATTTATTTATTTTTGTATTACCATCTTTAGTTTCTTTTTCCTCTGTATCCGCAAAAGATGCCACTGTAGAAAATTGATTTCCTGATTTGAGCAAAGGATCTATATCCATTCCTATCTCATTGGCAATTAATTTTTCAGTCATATTTTGGATATCTGATTTGGACTTCACATTGAAATCATCTCTTTCATTGACTACATAATAATGTTTATCTTCTACAGACATTGGGCTTTGAGATACAATGAAGTTCGAATTGCCAAAGTTTTCATCATTTGATGACATTTTACATCTGATAATTAAAATACACATTATATTAGACTACTTAACATTGATTTTACTGATTATCAGTAATTAAATTTTCTAAAAAGAAATTTCTACTTTTCCATATGGTAACTGATTGAAACAAATTATTTTTGTTGACTTTCTCTAGCATGATTATAAAATATAATTAACGTATAAAAGTGAAAATATTATGCAATGAAAAAGACAAGTTTCTACTAGATTTGTAACAAGAACTATAAAATCCTTGAGAATATCTGTCTTTCAATGATCGCATACGTTAATTGTCATCAATCACGCAACGTCTCAATAACCTCAATAAAGTAACAAACATATGGTTTAATTATTGAATGATTTATAGAATCGAAATAAATCAAGATCTCTAAAAATCTTACGAACGCGACCATGAAAAATGACAATTGGCACGTATTATTTTGTTTTTTAACTTACAAGTAAATATTGTGGAAGAAAGCTACTAATGACAGAACACAACACCACCTCCCAAAATCTTACTAGGAGTTGTCAGCAAAAAATTTCTCTCACTCGACTGTGAAAAAAAATCTTTATCAAATTCAATCATTTGATAAAAGTAGATAACAGCTGTTGAGGAAAAATCAAATTTTGCATAGTTTGACTTATTTCTTATTTATAACGATCGAAAATCACAGACGATGACACACATATAGAAAACGATTGACAATTATTGTTATCGGCATAGCACTGATTATTGTCAACTTTAAATTATTTTTTAATGTAAGTCTAATAATTTTTCTTGATACATATTACGCTTGTTAATTCTGCAATTTTTTTCCTGCCTTAATATCTCGAATGATATTTATATTTGATATCTTTCTCAGTTCTAAGAGAATCAATTTCTAGATTGTGGGAGAATATTAAAGTGAAATGAAGTTTATAACTTCGAGATAAACCCAAGCCCAGGCAGTGTGGCCAGATTTGGCATAATTGAGTGCATCGACGACGACACTAGTAATGACGAACTTCCTTAGCGTCTAACGGAGTGGTGGGGAAAGCAGCATATCCTACCGCACGAGCCACATGTTACGATAGGTCAGCATTTCACACAATTTCGGGAAATCGATAAAGAAGGCAAATACGAGCCTTTCTTTCTTGATCTTGAACAACTAAAATCGAAAACTAAATTTCGAATCCGACTGCCCAGGCATTTCTACGTTTCGACCTACATAGGCACATGCATATAAGCAATGTATCATAATGAAAAAAAATGTTGAGAAATTTTTTTATGAAAGTACACGTTTTAAGATCCCCTCATCATATTTTAACTACTGAAAAAAAGAAATTTTTGTTATTATTCCTATGAACAAGCATATGTATACATATGTATATTATTAATACGATTGAGTATAAATACCTGATTGAATTTATACTCAATACGTAAAAAATAAATGCTCATGTTGGGTATTTATAAATATTGCTACTTTCGAATACAATTGTATATTTCAAATGTTTAACGTGACATGAGCGGTATAGTTTACTTAATTACTACTTTTTAAAATATTGTAAAATTTGAATAAGTAATTTCAAATATTGATTTAACGTTTTTCTAGCATTCAAAATTTGCAGAATTATGAAATTATACAACAAACACAATTTTACAAGTTTTAAACATATATTATTTATTTTTTTTTTGCGATCCGCGCATTCATACAATTCTTACAGCTTCTTATATCTCACATAACTTTATATAAGTTGTTATCGTTTTGAGCTGCATTCAGTAAAAATAATTTTATTTAAGCAGTAATAAATGACACTCGATTTGTGCAAATCTGGAGGTATCAAAATATCTTCTATACATCATAAGGAAAACGATACTTTTTTTTCACTTCCTTCCTCTTTCAATAGTAAGTCTTAATTTTCCCTTTTTTGTTGTTCATGTTATACGTGTCCACTCTTAACAACATAGTAAATCTTTCTTTTCTGTCTTACAAGTGAAAATATTTAAGGCCGTTTTATTCCGCAACATAGGAAACCATGGTATGTTTGATCTTTCATTTGTCAACAACAAGATTACAATTGCTTGCACCTTGTGATAATTATGAAACTTACAAACAGCAATCCTACCTAAAAGTACAAATGAGTATCGTAGAATATAGAATTGTGTACTAAAATTCGATTGCTTTATTTCAATTTTAGTAATAGGATATTTCTCTTCAATTTTAATACTGAAACACCTTGTTCCAAAAGCCAGTTATGCGGGTGCACATTTCTATATTCGGTTGTACTTATCAACAGTGCATTATCCTTGACAAGAAAAGAAAACTTAGAAATTCCTTAGAAAGCCATTCTTATGCTAAGTACACATAGGTATCAATAGTTTTTATACATATAAGCTCATTATAGTTATGGAAATATTCTATCCTTTCTGCTTGCACAAATAATGCATGCGCAACCAATGGTCGATGTACTGTGTGATACTCAATCCCTGTTTTTCGACTTAAAACTATGAAGTTTGACTAGTATGCAATATTTTTATACAATAAATAAACATATATCCTATCTTCATTAAAACTATTTGCGAATGTCGCAATGCAATAAATTTGACCAGTGTTTAGTACCCTTTATTATGATCTAAAACAAAGTGAAGCATAGTTTGGAAGAAATTTTCAGTCACAGAGACTCGGTTAAATAAATAGAAAAAAAAGTAATACTTTTTGATACAATATTTTTATAAATACAATGCATACATTTTCTTCCAAACTTTCTTTAATTTTTTTTTGTTTCATATTTTTGAAAAAATTTACTAGTATATCTTCATTTTTAAAACAAAAATACGATATAAATTAAAATAGCTTTGCAAAGAAGCTCTAAAGGAAGAGCATAAGTTTGTTTATTTATTTAATTCATTTTGGTCATTTGGCGTCGGAAGCTTCTTATCGATTCTTTATATAATTAAGGTACAGTAAAAAAATGTTTTTTTCTTGTATGAAATAAAAGGCACCAAGTTTGCCAAACATCTATAGTTTGTTCATAGGAGTTCATATCTTTCGATTCAATTAACTGTTGAACAGGTATAGCATTTTACAGTGAATTCAAACATTTTTTGCATTTATTCGTTCGTTTTGTGTTGTGAGATACGATCAGACTCAGAATTTGTCTGTAAAATCAAGCAATTCATATGACCTTACATATGAAACTTCAAATTCCTTTTAATAATATGATGTAAATATGTAAAGCTTTGTAAATGGTCTATACAGCAGTACTTTGCAATAGAAAATACAATTGGAACATTGATCCTGTACCTGAAAGAACTTGCACACAGTCAATAACAATTTTGGACAATAGTCTTTCGATATATTCACTGTAGAATATTCCGTGATAATTATCACAAGAATAATTAACTATATATATGCACAAACTGTATTTTGGAAAACTTAAAACGTTGTATGTGATGTAAGATCACTTAAGTGCAAGTTTCCATATGAATCTTTTATGAAGGAGTGTTGCTTTAATAAGCATTTTGACATTAATTAATAACCATAATGAACAAGTTATTGGAAAAATATATAAAGCAGTACATATCAACTTCATTGAAACTTTGTACTTATTTAATGAGATATGATAGTGTGTATATAATCATTTACATTACTCAGCATATGAATCGAATACATAAGATAGTACAAGTACATGAAATATAAATATATAGTATATGAAAATATGGAGACATGGAACGAATGTTTGTGAAAATAAAAAATAACACATACAAAGTTTTAATGATCCTATAATATGCAACAGATTATATTCCCTTTCAAAGTACACTAAAATGCTAATGGAAAAGAATATATTAAATTAGAGTAAGTCTTTTGGTGTCATATTATAAATAAAAATTAAATTCGTCTATTTGCCGTCAATTCAGCCATCATCTTGTGCAATCTTCAATGTTTAAGAAGTGGCTACAAAATATATTCACACAATTCAATTTAATTATAATAATAAATTAGTAAATATTTCATGAATGAACAGCAGCACTTTAAACGCTGTACATAAAAGAAAAATATTACGTATGTTTTCAACATTTGAAATAGCTTATATGTATATATATACATATATATATATAACAAAAGAAATGTGACGTGAAATTCACGATGCACACTTAATCCTAGTACTTTATTACGCAGAAGAGTTACTTGAGTGTCTACAAATATAAACGATATATCGACACACACTTTCTTTTTATAGTAAATATATTAAAATTATTTAAATGCGAAGCATGTTTGAAGACACTCACAGCTTCTACTGTTACTCTTTTTGTTCTGTTTTTTTTTTTTAAACTTCAACAACTGTGCACTTGTTCTATCTGCCACACCATTTGTATATGTATGTACATTTAATGCAAGAGCCATACTGTATATTCTATCAGTAAATCAAAACGATTACTTTATATATCGCTGCATCCATACTTTTCCACTGTTGTTTTGTACTATTCGTTTAAAAATACTGAAAGAATATATATAGAGTGTAACAGACGGCTTAGAACAGAATTTCTTACGTAGCTCGATGTATAATTAATAAATCACATTAAAAAATATGAATGTTGGAAATATCTAAAACTCGTACTGTTATATAATTATAATAATCTAATTTGCATCTGCTCCAGTAGGAATATTTTTTTTTTGAATTTTTTGACAATACCGTCGGCAGGGCGGATTTAGTAAAATGTTATTGAGTACTTTGTGCAAAATAGAATCCGTCGATATGAATGCAAGACTACCATTTTTCTCGCAAATAATGTTTCTCCCCGAACGTTTTCTTTTGCACAAATTGATCTTTCCTATTTTAAGCTCACTCGACTTTATTTTCGCGTAACATGCTTTAAAAATATAGCGTATTAATTGTTAAAAAGTAAAATATTAAGTAACGCGAATTTCGAATCGTGGATGGCCTGTTGACAAATCAATTTGTTTTATTAAAATAAGGCATTTGAATTCTTCTAAATATCAGAATTCGTAGAACCTCGAAGAAATAAAATATTTGCTCAAGTAAACTTTTGATATCGATGCTATAAGGACATGACAAATTCATGGTCCCAAATATTTTTCAATGATGTTTCGACTAGATGATACATTAACGTACTAAACATCGTGCCAGCGATACCTTACACTTAAATCATATGCTTTCTTGTATAAAGCAAGACTGCAATTACGTATTCCTACATATTATATCACACAAACTTACTTAGATTGTATACATTCTGGGCGTTATGCAAAAATCTTCTTTGTTAAGTCATAATACGACAAGATCTTGTCTTATACAAAATTATAATTTATGGGACTAGTGTGTTAGTAGGCCTGGCATGCTCTTGTGCTAAAATTCCATTCTCAGGTGCTACTGGCTTACTTGCAAACTAAAGGGCGTAGGCACGCAGTTAGCTTAGTTTCATACGCTTTGATTGACTTGTGTTTGATGTATCTAAAAAAAAAAAAACATTCTTTAAGACACTATAGTTTTTATAAATTATAGGTCAGAAAAATAAATGAAAAGTCATTCACCTCCATTAGAAGTAGCACCAAATGCACTGACTAAAGAGCAATTTTGACTTTTCTGAAAGGAAATACAACGGACTGAATTAAAGAATTATAAAAAATATATCATCTATCGCATGGATGGGGAACCTACGGCCTTTTCGCATATTTGATCAATTACGTATTTTTTTCATTTATATATTATATATTCCTAAACGGTATGTACTTTAATTAAGATTATGAAATTCTTATTTTGAAAGTACAATGTTAAATTATTAACAGTTCTTATTGATATATCCAATGTTCTATGATTGGTGTGGCGTGCTGCGTATACAAAACGTTAAAATAAAAGAGAATTCTTAGAAGACATTACTTGATATCTCCTTATAAGTTTAGCAAAATTAACTGTACACGAAATGTATGCGATTTTCAATACCAAAGGTTCTCCATCCCTGGTATATAACAGTAACAAATAGTACGCACATCTCCCATTACAGCTATTGGAGTTGTTCCTGTAGCAACAGCTACTTGATGCTCGATCAAGTAAAACATATATTCATCGTACAATAATCGAATTAGGTGAAAAGACCCAAAACTGGCTGCGCTTCGTAAGGTAAGATCACGAATGACCATGGAACTGTTGAATGAATAAAACGAAAACAACAATGAATTGGTAATAATACTTTGTATATTAAAATTTATTACCTATAGAAGGACCACTTGAGTAAAAATTGACGAGCAGCTTTTGCAAACGTAGGTTTCTCTTCGAATGGTTTAAGAACTTGCGTCACGACACTTTTCAACCAAGTCGCCCAATTTTCTAATGACTTTTGTTGCTGCAATGTTACTTTAAAGTCTGCTTCCAAGCGTTGCACCATTGCGTAATCGCATTGACATACCCACGAAGCCTGGAAAAAATGTGTCCATGTATTCTATGCAGCTGTAAAGAGAATCGTATTGAAACATCATCTGTCTGTTTAACTACTGTAAATACCTGTTCTTGTACATTGTGAAAATCAACGCGATTCAAATCAGCTAACATTTGATTTATTTGACTAGAATTTTGAAGCACTGCACGTGCTGCTTGAGCAAGGTGATTCAGTGACGTGTAACGCCTTAGTGTCTGAGCAAACGCAGATACAGCGGTTAACTAAAATAAAGGTTTGTTTATAATAGGAATAGCTTACAAAAATATAATTTTTAACATTATACAGGATGCGTCTTTTAATGTATTCACATAATTATCTCCTATACTCTTTGTTATTCGACAAAATGTTTAAAACAGGACTTACATTATTCCGAGGAAGTATGTAACTTAACTTAATGAATAGTTTTTATATCAATGAATTCATTTCTTAACGAACTACACGTCTAACTAAATGAAAATACATAATTCTATTGGAGGAAAAAACAAAGATCATTTAGTAATTCAGAAGGCATCTCCACCTAATCAATGTTTGTGTCCGTCATAAGAAGTCCTATTCGAAAGAGAGAAAGTATTATTGGAAACATTTCTTTCGAATAACAAATAGTCTGGAAGATAATTATGCATATAAAATAAAATGTAATACCACCATATACCAGTATTCGTACTACCTTTATCTGAGTCATTTCTTCTGGACAATCAGCCATTGCTGATGTCAGCCATGATTCTAGTCCTTTTGCAAAATTTCGGATAGACTGCGTCAATGAACCTAAGAACCATGTATTAATACAATGATATGAAATCATAAGTACACAAAGAAAGGATTGATGCAACTCACTTGGTATAGGTCGCAATACGTTAGGCATTAATACTTCCACCAAGTTTTGATAAAATGTGTAATCAACCTTTCTAATGAAATCTTGAACTTCTGAACACTTACACATTTGATATAATTTGGTTCTAGATATACAATACATACAGTTAGAATTCTTTTCCTTTTAATTAACTTGCAAAATTTGTAATAAAATTTCACTTAGAAATCTTACTTTGATAAATATTTTTCTTCCTCGCACTCATCGCCATTATTATTGTCCTGACTACGCCAAAACTCTCTCCAAAGACTTTCTACAGTAGCGAATTCAAAATTGAGAACAGCATCCAGAAATGCTTCACAATGTTCTCTGTATATGCTACGGAATGTGTCAATATCTTCTAACGTGCAATCTTCTGGGGGGGATGAACCATGCCCCACTATTATCTCGGGAAATTCAGGAATAGCGCCACTCGCTTCACCAAGATACTGATGATACTGTGGCGGCGAAGTATTTGAAGAAATATTTGTATTTGAATGTGTATTATTTTCGTACGTAGTATCTTGCTTTTGATTCACAAATTTAAATCGTTTTGTTTGTGAATTTGCACTCTGTTGCTGACGAGGAGTTCCATCTTCATTTAACATTACTAAAGGAGAACTAGGTTTGACACGAATCCCATAGTAATGATATTTTGAATTTCCTCTATAAAAAGTCATAAGGAGCCCCATTTATCGATATGTTTCTATATAAACTACGTTCAAAAACAACATTAAGATTAATTACCTCGTGCCTAACCGCCTAGTCCTTAAACCCAAAAAGACGGAACGTATTAATTTTCCAAAACTTGCCGCATTTACAGGGTCCAATTTGTTTTCAGAACAATGACGCAAATAATGATTATAAAGGGTAGATCTTGGAAGAGAAACTCCGTCCGCTGTTTCATAATTTTCAAGTAACCAGTGAACCTATTTATTTAACAAATATTATGAATTATGAATACGGAAGGGAATTTTATTTTTTCTAACTAAAAACATATTTTATACAAACAAAAGAAGTATGTACCCAATGCAATACTGAAAACAAATCAACGTTAAATATAGAATACTAATTAAATTACTCCTAACATTCATACTAGTTACAATCATGTTAGAAAAAATGTTTTCTTGTGTTATTACTGAAACGAATAAAATTTTGAACTTATGTACAAAAAGCATCCCTAAGCAAGCAGTTAATGCCAACAAACGTGCTACAACAAATTAGTATATGGTAAAGCCTGCAAATAGAGATTATATATCAGCTTACTGTTGCTTGAGAAACTCTAGTGGCATGCGTCATGTTTGCTGCGGCAGCTGCAGCGTCTTCCACGGTGACAGCAGTACCTCCTGAATTACCGCTGATCAAGTATGCCCCTCCACCCCCGCTAACCACAGTTTCCTATCAAACAACCCAAGATACCAATAGCTTGTTAACCCCAATTTAAAAAAGAACTTTACGTTTTTATAATTTTTCATTTACAAAAAGAGAACATAACTTATATTTCTAAAAAGTATAACTGCCATCACAACTATCATTCATTTTTAAGTTAAAAATATGAAATTATCAAATAAAATCGCTCTTTTCATCCCTTTACAACCATGCAGGGCTCCCATGCCTGCAGAAACATAAATTAGCAGTCTCTAAAAGTTTACATAAAAAAAAAAGAAAAAACCAGAAAAAAAAATAAAAGCAGTTTGAAATAAAAACTATAAACATGCAGTACTGTCTTACCGCATTTTCTGTCTGTGGACTAGCACGTGCAGTTGCAGATATCAATGTATGTGTAGTCGGATCTCCATCTACGACGCTTTGTTGAATTAGATACGTGCCGTTACCCTGAGATAATAATTGTCCGGTTGTTGAATTTGAACCTTGACCAGTGACCTAAATTCGTACAACATTGTTGACAATTATACTTTAAAACGCGTGTCGTGTTTCAATTGCCACTGTGGTCATAATCACGGAATTAACAATTTTATAAATTACCTGTGCATAGGTCACCGGGGTAGATGCCGGTGTGTAATATTGACTCGAAGCAGGAGTGTACATTGCTCCTGCTTCTCCAACAGCATATACAGGATATGTCCTGCAAACATACAATTTATATAATTCAATGAAACATTATATGATTTCATTTTTAGTATAAATACAGCGATAAATAATACGATCGATTTATTACAAACCAATTGTCTTTGGATTAATTGCAACATTTACATACTCACATCTGACCATTTGCAGGTATATATGTGGAACCATCCCCTTCAACATATTGAACATAAGTAGGATGAGTAACTGACTCGGACCCCACTGCCTCTGGTTCACCCGACACTAAAACAGATATAATGCATCTTAATTCATTTACAGCAACTAATTTTCAAATAAATAAAACTTCACAAAATGCATAAACATTTAAGTGTGACAGAATTATACCTTGTTAAGAAATCAGGTGAAAAAATAGAGTGTTAATGCTTGCACTCTTCCAATGAAATCTGATATTTATTAATTTGTATTTGCTTTTAATAGAAATAATTGTGTACAAACTTGTATTAATCTAAGAAATATATCAACACATGCAAAATCAAGTGTAGATCAACACAATATATTGTAGTTTTATAGATATGCTGCATATAATTAATGAGAATAATGCATGCAGATTATATTCTGCCCTCACCTACTGCCGTTGTGAGGGACGCGTAAGATGGTGAATCACCGGTGCCTAGTGTAGTCAGAGTAGAAGAAGAGAGGTGCATGTTTTTCAGCAGCATGGAAAGGGCCAAATCTCTACTCAAACACTATAATTTTTCAAACTGATTCTGATACTCACCCCTCATATAAACAACTTGTAAAAAGTCTTTTGACAACTTATCAACATTGTTTTTTTTTTATGGTACATAATTACTAATCGCGGTAAGACTAATTTTTTGAACAGATTTTTTTTCATACGTTTGTAATCAACAACTTTAAAAACTGATAAGCAGATGAAATAAAAGTATGTAACAATTTATTTTATTTGAAACACACCTGTTACAGTGATAAAATGCGGAGAACCACTGACAATAGTACCAGTTGATGTAGATGCTGTGTCAGAATCCACGAGGGTGTGTTGACCTGAATGAGTAGTGTTCACTACAACTTGTGCTGTAACGTGTGCCGGGGTACCTGTTGAGCCGTTGGAAGAATCTGCAGCGGTTTCAAGTGGATCCTGAACCAATAACTAAATTATTATTTATAGTATGCGTGTCCTCATGATCAACAGCAAAGTTCTATATAATAATATTAATATTTAAAAAGGATATCTTTATGTATATATTTCAATATCATACGATAAATAAATAAAATCATATTTTCCATAAATCCTGATTTAGGTGCATACAAAATATCAATAATACATTTTTGTTTCAAGTTTCAATAAAAAAAAACTTTTTAAATTAACATTAAATTAAAAAAAAAAAAATCTTGCCATGAATAAACAAATGATCAGTATAATTTAATGTAACAAACCTGGATAGGTTGCAGATTATTTGAGCTGGAAGGATCAGGACTAGTAACAACAGTGATGAGCTGCTGGCCTCTTGTCGACTGACTCTGTGCTGCATTACCACTGCCACTGGAACTGGAAGTAGTCACGACAACGACGCTTGGCTTAGGTTCCACCCCTACCGTCGTAGAACTACCCCCACTGTTATTAGTTCTGGTGGATGCTGCGAGGGCATACTGAGCTCCCGTCGTAGCCATGGCAATCACTCCTTCACCTCTCTCTACTCCCACAGTATCGCCACCACTGCTACCTCCCCGTTTCTGAAGGGAAGGATCTGTAACATAGATATATATAACTCACACGAATGCAACAAATATCAATAATGTCTTCCAACAGATTTAATGCATGAACTACAACTATAATATCTCCTTATAAATTTGATCATCTTTCAAAACACAACTAGTTTGAAAGGTGAGTGATCAGAGGAAGAAACAGAACTACTATTAAATATATTATGCAAGCTAAAAAAAATACTATTGAAAAACTTATTATTAAAAGTAGAAAAGACAAAAGGTTTTTTTTCTCATCAAATACAAACCTTATTTACGTCTGTTGCGTAAATATGGTATTCTATACAATTTGTATAGATATGATGATCGTTTGTATCTAACGATAAGTTTTCATGCATATTATTGCTAGAAAATTGAAAAAAAATATTCCGATATAGAATACATCGTAGAATTTATCATTTGTATCATTGTAATTTTAGCAATGTGTGCTCTCTCTGTACGTGTGTGTGTGTGTGTGTGTGTGTGTGTGTGTGTTTAGAAATAGAAAAAATGAATATGATCGAACGACGACGCCCGGATTGGGCATTAGATATGCCGACAGATTAACAGGCACCCTAACCTACATAAGATAGATCGGCTACGTAATTTCTCGCAGGTGTGCAGCATTCAATAATCTGCAGATCAAAGGGAAACCCCGAAAAGCTTCCAATACGAATGAAACACGTCATTGTCGTTGCAACGAGCGTATACCAAAATGTGTTGGTACATTCTGTACCTGTAGGGTGGCAGGTACCAAATACAATGTTTCAAAGGGAAGAAAACGAGAGGGAGAGGGGTGATGGTTAAAATGCACCGTACGCGTGACTGGACGTATAGAAGCCCTTTTTCAAGAGGGTTAGAAGTATCAGTAGAAAAGGTCAGATCATAGATGCAATTAGAGAGTATTAAAACTCCCTTCTTACTGGTAGCAATAAATTCTTTAATTATCCAAAATGCTTATGAAGAGAATAAAGCTTTGCTATTAAAAAGGAAAATTTTCAGTACATACTCTGCTAGAAGAAAGGTATAAGGTTTGTTAGTTAATTTGAAACAATTTCTTTTTCTATAAACACAGTTTATAAACCAAATATTTAAAGTTTTCTTTCTAATTTAGTATAGAATGGAAGAAATAAACAATAGTTTGTACACATATTGCTTAATACAAAGTATTATGTCATTCTGTAAACTGATGATTATATTGGAAAACATACCATGTGTACACCTGGCTTGTGTTACGCATGACTGATGCTTGGGACTACTCTGCACACTGTATCTGTTCCTTTACAATACATGTTCTTTGTTCTTTTATTATTTTCTTTTAAATCTTTATAAAATCAGAAATTTGTATAACTCTTTCATAATGTTATCATACAATTATTGGAACATACAGAAAATAGGAAATAATTAAAATGCATACTGCTTCAAATTCATTGTACTGGTAATTCCATAAATACTATATAAAAGAACAAAATAATTTAATATGTTGCAAGCAATAATGGAATAATTAAAGGTAGTTGCTTTTCAGCCGTGCTTCTTCTTTCATGCCTCAAGAAGTTCATTGATATAATTGATAAGCCCATTTTAATTAAAAGCTACACAGAGGCTTCCAAATATTAGATACCCCCTGGATAAGGGTGCACAATAAAATTGGTAAAGCGTGATGTAATAGGGGAATATAGAAAGCAAGAAATCTGTAATGATTTCCTGCTGTTAGAGGTAATATTGAAAAAGAAAAAAGAAAGATGTTCAAAAGAACCAGTAAACCAAAAAATATTACAGAATTTCTAAGAAAACAATTTTTAAAATGTAATATTAATATGATCTATTAATTAAATATAAATATAGTTCCTTACTGGAACAATCCTTGTTTTGCTCTTACATAGATATACAAAGGATTAAGTAAAACTTGTATATTACAGACAAAACAAAGTGATTAATTAAATACGATGACTTAAAACAGTAAGTTCACATTGGAAAACTCGATACCAACAAACGAATGACAATGACAAAATACTGAAAAATTAAGAAATTCGGTCATACAATCATGAAAAATCAATATATTCTTGAATATACTGTCTCGTATTAAGATTACGACTATTGACTATCACTAAATGAATACATATTGTCAACTATAAAGTTATTATCGCGAAGTCGATAACGCGCTCGAATTTCAAAGTTCCAGAACATATGCGTTATTCCCGCGTACACGTACAAGAAAATCATGAAAACGAAGCATTGTATCAGGAGGATCGTAATTAGAATGGTAACAAAACGCGATTTGTACGTCTCTTTTTACTCACCTGTCTTCATGAATGGCGTGTACTCTCAACACGACGCCCGGGCGCACTTGCGCGGCCGAACGTGTTCCCCCACGTATTTCAGTCGGTCTTTTCCCGTTCAAGGAATAGCCGTGCCTGTCACCCAGGAAACCACGCGAACAGCCAAGCCACCGTAGAAGCGGAAAAACGGAGTAGCACACTTCGACGAACCTGTATATTTTGTTGTCGACGGCTAGTCGGAGTGTTGGTTGTCTGCTACTGCGGTCTCCTTGACTACGGCATCACTGCCCGCGTCACAACCATTACCGTACGAAATACAGTAGCTACGAGGGTGCAGTACCCCTATTATACCGAGTGTTCGATAAGTTTAGGGTACAACCAAAAAGAGATTGATATCTAACAGCAAAATGATATATATCATGAGTAGAGGCACAAATCTGATGGAATACGTTCGAACTTCATACAAGTATTTCGAAAAATAAAAGTAATATTTATAAATGGAATTAAACCTTGAAACATTGTGTTCGAACCTTAGTATGTTCAATAATTTCAAAGTAGAACCAAAAAACCAATGACTCGCCGTACAAAAATAAATCGAAAATGTAAAATAAAATCTTTTTGTGCGAAGATTCTTTCTCGACACAGAAATCAATTCGAAAAATTCCTCAATGATGTATATGTCAAACTGACTCCTATTTTCTAGACGACACTCTGTATATGCATTTCAGAAGTATGTAGATACGTATCCTACCTCAGTATTTTAAATTCCAATTGATGATGTTGAATTAAACTTTAGTCTCGCGTTCCATGTAATTAGTAAACGTATCGACACTCATTCGTTATTTTTTTTAATTATCTTATATTTCTTTTTTAACGAAGTATTTGTAATTTTGTAAATAATAATAGGGTAGCTGGAAATTATGATATACTACTCAATTTTGAACGACGAATCCTGTAAATCTTACCAAAAATTAATTGTGTTACGACAATTCTGTTCAGAAAAACTATACATATATCGCACTGGTAACATCGAACTTTTGATACAGCACTATAGAGCTCCACGGTGCCCCTCTTTTTACTCTGATAGTCGATTAGGTATTTCATTAAATCGTTGAAATCTATAATTTCTGTTTGGGCAAGAATTTAATTTCAATTATTTTTGCAAGGAATTCTTATTCTTCAAATAGTAAATATTATTTCTACATCAAAATAACATTTTACTTATTGGAACATGTTTACGTGCGTGCGCAATCGCATATTAATGCGCACACTACACATCGTATCAAAGAGCCCGCATTATGACATTTGTTTTACTCCGATAAATATAAGTTTTCGACCGGTTGTTGATTTTTACCTAATTAAATGCATGCAGTATGTTAAAGCGTTTTCACTAATCAATTCTAATATTTAGTTGGTCCGTTCAAATCAATGAATCGAACAAATAACACCGCGTCTTTACGAAGTGCGTTGTTCGAAATTATCAAGATACAATGAACTCATAAATTATTGAATTTAGACAAACTTGGTTGTTGTTCGATACTATGTCAAAGAAGCAAATAAAGTTAACGAGAAATGTTATATGTGTAATGTTATATGTATAGTTTGGGAATTTATAACAATTTTAGAAACTTTCGTTTATATTTTCAGGATGAAAATAAACTTACTAGATAACGGATTTTGAGATCGGTAATATATAATTGGCAATGAGGGTTCTTCCGTCATCAATATGGAATATCTCTTGGGAAAAATGGAACTATACTCGTCGTCTTCCGGCCAGTCCATCCCTCTCGCGAAAGTTTTGAATTTTTGATCGCGGGAAAAAGCGTCGAATGTATCCCAGAGATACGGTTTCCACGGGCGCAAAATATTTGGCTTCTTATTTCGTAGAGTCGTTAATTTTTTCCACTACGCTTCACAAACAAGTGAGAATCGAATTATAGCTATTCAATTATAGAAAGAACAACAATGTGTTACGATACAACATCTCATAGCATAAATGTAAGAAAAAAAGGCGGGTAAATCATAATATTTATGTACCGTAATTCTATATATCTATTATATGTTAGATTAAACGTATTTTTATCAGTAAACGATATATATATTTCTAAAAATATAAGGTGATTACGATTGAAATTTTTCTAGTGAAAAGTTTCTTCCAAACGTGATCGATGCGCTTACATCGCATTCGTGTTTCATATAGTGCTGCGCACACTGTGACGCAGTTCGTGAAGTGTGTTAACTTCTGTTGCTTGACAGTTTAAAGATGATGACTTCTTCAGAAACTGAAGTGGAGAATTTAGAAGAAAAAGGTACGGAAGATACCGCGATTTTAGAAGTGAGTACAGTTGCAGTTGGAAGTATTGTCAAACAGGAAAGCCGCGATGCAGACTTTTTCTCGAATTGCAGTAACTCCGTTGAAGGTTCTGTGGTAAGAGTATAACCTGAAATGTTTTTGACAGATGATCTTAAATAAGTTTTAAGATTCACTATTACAATAACATAAATAATTGACGTGTACAACAGTGGTGGGTTCCATTCGAATGTAGCAATAATGTTACAAAAACAATGAAAAGCTACATATCAATTTTCAGATAGCATCCCCTTCCATTGATAGTTTCTCTACTCTACCTGAACAAGAGATATCAGACTTTCAAATAGATCCTCGAGATCTACAAGTAAAAGTAGACAATCCTCAAAAACATCTTGAAACACTTGAAACTTATATTACTTTTCGTATAACAACAAGGGTAGGTTTAATTTCATTTTAATTTTATGTTTGCTAGTTTTTAGTAAAAGTTCTCTTAACAACATTGTATCTATGTTATCATAGTCTACAAGACCAGAATTTGAGGAGGGAGAATACATTGTTCGAAGACGTTACAATGATTTTATTTGGTTGCGACAAAAATTGGTGGATTTATATTCAACGCATATTATACCAGTGAGCTGTTGCATATATTAAAAGCCTATTAATTAATTATTTATTAATTTGTTCTTAGGATAATGTCATAGCTTTTAAAAAAGATTATATATTAATCTTATTATTTCAGCCAATGCCTGGAAAACATACATTGCTCGCCCAATTAGATCGTTATTCTAAGGAATTTATTATAGCACGTATGAAACTGTTACATGTATTTCTTAACAGAGTTGTTAATCATCCGATTCTTAGCTGTGACAAAAATCTGCACATTTTTTTGACTACTAAACCTGCTGTAAGGATATCCTATGACACTTTACATAATATACTGTCAAATATTATATTTTCATTCTTCATAGGAATTCCTTGTACATCGTAAAAATCGTGCAAATGTTCTTGTCAAAATGACTGATTCTTTACAAAATATAGCAAGCACGTATACTATGAAACAACGTCAGTTTGAATTTGAGCAAATTCGAGATTATTGTACAGCCCTTAGTGAGAAATTAGGAACTATAGATAAAATAAATCATTGTGTACACAAGGAGAGACAAGGTACAGAGCAAAATTATTTTAAATATTTCTGTTACAAATTCTATTAAACACTGTTTTTGGTATCAGACTATTTGCTTGAGCTGCATCAGCTGCATCCAATATTTACCTTGTGGGCAACTTCTGAACCAGAACTCGCCCCTATTCTACTAGCAATTGCCAAAGCAATAGATTGTAATGCAATAGCTCACCAGAAGCTTCTAGAAAGCGTTCCGAATGAAGAGCGAGAGTATATTTCATATATAGATGCAGTTAAAAGTGCATTATCTCGACGCGATTCGATGCAAATCAAATATGAAATGACTGTAGAAGACTTAGCAAAGAAAAGACTAGAGAAAGATCAGGTCTGTACATTGAATTTAATATTAGTTTAAATCGCGATAACTGATTATGATAATTAATAATCTATATTGTTTGAAAAGCTAATGGGTCTTACAAGTGGCGCAACATCAACACAAAATTGGGGTGGATCGCTTTGGAAGGCTGAGTCTCGCGATGAAAAACTGGAAAGACTTGGACAAACAATACCACGATTGGCTAAACAAGCGGAAGTGTTGCAGGATCGCGTGGAATGTGCTAATGAAAATTTACGCAGTGATTTACAAAGATGGAACGTGGAGAAACAAATGGATTTAAAGAATATGTTAATCTCAACGGCAGACCGACAAATCCGACATTACCAACAATGTATGAACGCATGGGACGAAGTTCTTGCAGATTTGAAGTTAGATGGAGTAGGATCTGATCTTAGCGTAGGACCACCTATAAAAATACCTGTTTGAATTGCTACAACTTCCATTGGACACATCTACACACAGTAAACATCTCGTACAATTACAAAGGTAAAAACGTAAACACAAAAAACGTTTGCCATTAATGACGAAAATTTTATTGCATTTAAGAAACTGACCTTATCAGCTTCAATGTCTCTGCTTCAGCAATTAAATAACTTTATCTCTTAAGTCTTAAATGTTCTTTGTTGAAAGTTACAATCAGTACTTACATAAATTACAAGTGCATTCGTTAGACGCACATGTTACACATTTATATAATGTATTCACATAGTTTTCAGATATAAAAAGTTCATGGTGAAATGGCTTTATAATACAAGATCATGAAATGACATGAAAAATTAAATTAAAATGTTTAATCCTATAAATATAGCTAGGGCAAATTTCGGCATAGAATCAATTAAGATCTTAAGATATATTTTCCTTTAGATCACCAGTTAAGTTTGGGACCAAGTACTAAATGATTTTTACGATTTGTTCTTTCTCTTAATTTGAACCACGTACAATACATTCATTGACAATCAGTGTTTAGTCATCTATATCTGGTAGTTACCAAAGTTATCTATATATCATAGATAGTCAACGTAGCATAGTGCTAGAATATAATTTACAGATCGGAGCAAACGCTTGCAATGTTCGTTGTATCGTTGATCAGTACACTTAATCTACATCATTAAGTTTTGGACAATCCACGCAGCAGCACTTAACAATCAACTTATACAACGGTAGTCTCGTGAAAAAAGCACATAATCTATACAACGTAGTATATCTGCTGTTATTCGCGCTTGGAACTAACGATTCTTGAGATAGTTATGTATACTATATATAGTATTTACGTTTCCAATACATTCATTACATTGTACACGTTATCTTATTGATAATGAAATTCTTAGATTTGTATCAAATAAATTATTGTTTGCAACATATTATTGATCCAGCAGTTACCTTATTCGATCGAAGGGTAATTTGGCATTGGTGTAATATAGAATTCCACCAAATTGTCCAAATCATATAGTCTGGTTATAGATTCACCTGCAAAATAATTTTGCATATTTCTGTCATTCCAGTAAATAATATATCATTTAAAACTCTCACCTGCCAGCGTCATTTCGTTATGCAAAAATCGTACTGCGTGCGCATATGGTTGCTGTATTTTTTCTCTTAACTTTGGTGCTAAGCGTCGTGTTGGATTCCACAACGGACTCCGAAAATTCGGAACGTTCATAAAGTTCGGTTTCCAAGATTCTGGTTTTACCTCTTCCATTGGTAATACGTCTGTTATTCTATATTGACTTGTGTCAATATTCCACGTAAATTTGCACCCCACTTCGTATTGTTTCCTTTCTTGAGAACTGCATACATTTTACATATGTTGAGTGCTCAAAGTGTAACAAAGATCCCTAAGTGTAAAATGATACTAACCACTGAGTTTGACTACTAATTTCACTAGCCTGGATTTTCATAATTAATAAACAAATAATATCACCACTTAATGCGCATACATCTATTATTTCAATGTCGTAATCGCTGCAGTGCCAATATCTCTTTTTAAATCTCATACAAATCCAATCAGCAATGTGGTGAGAAAATGTTTCGATGTCAAAACTTAATTGATTTATTGATACACAAGGTAGTATCTGAAAATGCAATCATCCTTCAATTAAAATTTATTCACCTTCTTTTTGGTCACGAGGCAATAATTTAAAATGGCAGAATTTCAAATGCAATACCAATTTCTCAGCTTTGTTGTTGCTGATCATTTGCATTTGAACATATCCAGATCCATGGACATGCATAGGAAGAACATATTGATAACTCACGTATCCTCCTGTCTCTTCATCTGTGAAATATTTGTACAGTATTCTTTCTTCCTTTGGCAAGTAACATCACATTCGCTTTATACATAATTTGTCTATAACTATCGAATAAACATACCTTCAACATCTGTGATAACAGATATCATTTCATCGTCAAGTTCAATGTAGCTTCTTTTAAAGTGTGCAGTACACTTTATAGTAGGATATTGTAAATTTATTTTTGGAACTAATGGAGAAGAATTTAAAGAATGTTTGCCTATACGATCTCTATTTATACATCCATTAGGTAATTGATTTTGGTTCAACGGACGTAACACATTCTTTTCAGCTAACAAATTAGAACGGTAATATATAGTGAGCACAAGAACAAAATTTTCCTCTTAATATTAGTAATCTGTTTACCTGAATCTGCAATTAAATCATTTGATACTCCGATGTCTTGATTAACACTAAAATCATCCGTTTCGCTTTGATCAGAATCCGGCCAATGTTTCCTACCGTTTGACAATACAGGTGAAATCGTCGGGGACGATGGTATTTGATGTATCGAACAGCCACGGTGTTTGAATTGATCTCGTATATGCTTGAAAGGAACTATATTTTCAGCGTCCTCTGTTTCATCACAAAATTCGTACTTTTTATCGGCGAGTCTACGCTTTCTGAATGAACTGAGCTTCTCGCAGGTCTCCTGTGCTTCGTCCGTGAACTCATACGCTTTCTCCGCTTCAAGAATAAGTTTGTGCGTGGCTCTCGTTCTCGATTGCGTGGAGTTGACAATAGGTGGAGGAGAGTGAAGATTAGACCGTTTGCGAGGACTTGGATGACGAAAGGACCGCGTAACGGGCGGTGACATTAAACGTGAAGAACACGAGGAAGAAGGTTTTATGGAAACCGAGTGAAGAGGAGAGTTGACAGAAGTCATATTGCTATCTTCCGAAGCACCTGGTTGCGGGGAGTTTGAGCGTTGACTGCGTGCGTTTTTATGACTAGATTCCGAATTTCGAGTCTTTAAGATATCTGACGGTGGTGTGAGAATTGGTGACGACCACGTGGTTGTTTTGAGATCAGAGGGAAGCCTTTGAGGCGTAGACCGTGGAGAACACGACGGGTGCTTCACTAAAGTAATTAAATCACTACCAATGTTGAGTTCCTGAGACATATCCTCGCAGAAATCCTGCAAGATCTTATCTCTGACCGATATCGCTTGTTGTTCGGTCCTAGAAACTGGACTCGCATTTCGACATTTATATTCAACGATGTCTGAATATTCGCACGACTTAACACTTACAGCATCGGCAGACTTATTTATATCACAGACACAGTCACTTTGATTACTGCTTGAGGTATTCAATGGATCACGAGCTAACTTATCATCTACTTTAATTAATTCTTCTAAAAAGTCGTGTTCTATACTCGACTCGCATCTCGGGGATTGATCGACCACGCACTCAGGTGTACCTACTTTCTCGTCTGAACTTTCGTAACGTTCCACTTTCGTATAATACAATTCCTCGACGTCACTCATATCTAATGGCACTGTATCAGGAATGACAGTGTCCTGCTTATCACAAGTCTTCTGATTTTTGAACTTTGGAATGTCCAAATCCACCCTGAGTACATGTAAAAAGTTTCCTGTATTAACTACTACGTGATTCCAATAATTCAAACAGACGGTAGCTCGGAACCTAGGATACGGAGAAATTACTTCATAGGTGGTATGAACAGTGAGTCCATGTTGAAGACAATTACACCGCACGCAACCATCCCAGTTTACAGCCAACTCTATAGAAACAAAAAAAATGTATTCATTTCATATGAATGTAAATTATATTTAGAATGCAATGCTATAGAAGATATATGTCTCGTTTTATCCTTTCATAAACGGTCAATTGAATAATAAAATTGTTATCTCATTACCTTCACCTTCTTCTTCATAGGATGCAGCAACTTTCAAACAATCCTTACAATTTTCGAGAGACGGTACTGTGGTTATTGTTAAGTATGCTCTATCTGTTGGTTGAAGATGCAGCCAATTTGTACTAAAAATTCATTGTTATTAATTACATAATAATCATCGAAATATTTAACGAATGAAATGACTTAATAAAAACTTACCATAGGCCATGTATTACTAGCTTATTCCGCTCCATTGGCCATTGAGATATAACAATACTAAGTTCTCTATAGATGGTGTAATTACCAAAAAGTGTGACTTCAGCAACTTTACGTGCAACATGGTTTGGAGTGAAAGCCCACCAGTGTAACAAGTATTTATACAAAGAAGTATTGCCGCTCATATCCATTGTGTATGTATATGTAAGTAAAAACTGACCACATTGTGTTAATCCCATTACAATGTGCCTTCAATTACAAGAATTATTATTACAAAATGCTTAAGGATACAATTATTTCTTTCACATTACTTTGTGCAATACAAATATGTAAACATTCCAACATACCCTGCTTCTAATGCAGATTTTGGGAGTACATGTAGAAGTGGTAAATGTCTCCATGAAGGTACAGTAGCAAACAGTCTTTCCTCTGATGCATAATTGTGCGCTGATAAACAACCTCTGATCTATAAAAATGAATCCTTTTACAATGTCATAAGTGTATTCTACTAATTAGTCTTATAAGTAAATATAATCTCTTTTAAAGATCATGCAATGAAGCAACAAAACAGGAAACAGTGTTCAGAAATTAAATCCTAGAAAAGCTAATATTATCAATAGGATTGCTTAATACTTTTAGTTTACAAGTTTTTGATGATTCATCATCTTCTGTCAAGTTTTTAAATATCATGCAATCATTTGTTTTTTTCAAGTCATAACAAAAAGAAGGATGAAAATCTACATGGGCAAGAACAAAAGCACATTTTTTTCTTGCAACCATTGAGTGCTTAGCATAACGACTGTCTAATAACAAGCATACTAGCGTATCGAAAAACAATCGAACATTCTCTTTCTCTAAGATATCGTAATACTACTTATTTTTTTTTGTTCAGATCGTAAATGTATTTTGACAGGTCTAGTATCGAGTCTGTCTGACAGTTTCATTAATGCCTCCGCTAGTTGAAGGTTAAGCAGCCCTACCTCTCTTAAAAAAAGCTTCTGTAAGAAATGTCTTTTGCTGCGACGGTGGGACAGACACGGTTTCTGGCCTACTATAACGTACTCCGATCGTTCAGAGGTAATATCAGAGAACCATTCATTGCAACAATCTGAGGTAGTGTCGGAAGACGATGCGTCCGCCATTTTTAAATAACCCTACTGAGAGATACGCGTGAGGAGCGTCAGGAAGATCGAAAAACGCGATTCACCAAGGTTTACCACATGGGCGCACCAGTCGAATTGTTTTTAACACTATTTTCTCGAGAAACGTGAAAACTCAATGTCGATTCTTTGGTCCTCTGATTGTTTGGAAGAATAATCGGAGAAAGTACGCGATTCGGATGAACGCGCCGATAGACCTTACGAGACGCGAGAATTGCACATACGGTATTTAGCTTTGTGTCGAATTCATGTTAGTCAATAAAAAATACAAGATTCGTATAACCCTGAAGGGTTAAAGAGCTTTGATATTATTTATTTGTAACAATCGGAGATACGCAAATGTTTTCTTTGAAATTGAAATACGGTTTAACGATTACGAAATAACATTTTAATCATTTATTCGAAATAATGTTAGGAATTAAATGAATTTATGCGCGACGAAAACATGGAAATCACGCTGGATGATAAATTAAATATACTACAACAAATAAGTCAACGAAAACTTGTTGAAATATTGGACGCAATTCCTGGAACAAAAGACTTGGTGATAGAACAAAAACTTATGAAAATTTTGGATAGCTTTGTAGGAGTTTCTGTACTAAAGTAATAGCCTGTAATAAGTATTTAAAGTGTATTATTGTGAAATATTCGTAGAATAATATTGTCTTTCATTTAGACGTTATGGAATTGACAAAATTTATAAAATGGAGCAAGGTTTAAAGTTTTCAAACTCTCAACGTATATTCCTAGTCTCAAGTGATTTGATCTCTTGTAAGAGGGTATTAGATCAAATACAGTCAGAGATTTCTGCAAATGTCAGACCGCATGTACAAGTGTGTCATCATATTTTGGTAACTCCATTTGTACCAACAGTTTTGAACTCTATTATTGAAGAGGAGGGTGATTATTTACAGTAATAAATATAATAATAATTATGATTATTAAAATCAAATTAGGGTAAGAATGTCATTATTTGTTTAGGCTTATCTGGATTAGTCACTGTACAAACGTTATCATGGGAATTCATAAGATTAGATGGCAATGTCTTATCTTTAGAAAATTCTATGTTTACCGATCTTTATTATCACAAAGATACTACTTTACTGCCAGCATTAGCACGCAGCTTATGGTCACTACAACTTATACTTGGCTCACCCAAACTTTTGCTTTCATTTGGTAAACATAGTCAACAAACAATCAAAATTATGGAATCTATAAGGAAGTGTTTAGGCACATCAAATACAGAAAATGAAATAGGAGCTCTAATTTTGATGGATAGGAATTATGATCTAGCTACACCACTCCTAACTCCTGTAACTTATGCTGGATTGTTGCATGAGGTTGTAGAGATAAATGTTGGTACAGGTACATTGGGCAAATCTCAAACTAAATTAGATCCAAATAAAGATCAGATTTATGGAGAAGTAAGAGACACGCCGTGCAGTGATGTTTTTCCCATTTTACATGGGAAAGCTAAGTCTCTAAAATGTACAGTTTCACGTTTCTATACATTCCTCTTGCTTCGTCTGATTTCTATAGAAAACAGTAATATCTTTGATACTGTATATTAGCTGAACAGGATGCTATACAAACAATGAAGTTGTCCGAAATGGAGCGATACGTAGCAACAAGATTGCAAAAAACGAGGGATATGACGCGTCAACTGGCTTTTCATATTTCTGCTTGTCAACTTATTGCTGATATGCTAGGTTCTGATTTTCAAACATTACAAAAAATAGAGAAGTCTATACTTGAATGTAAAGAAAGAAAAGAATGCTTAACTCATATTGAAAGACACATAGGTATGTATACCTTATTACTACTATATACCTTAAGATTACAGTATCGTTTGTAAAACAATCAATTTTTCAGATGATCATCCATTGAGAGCTTTACGTTTGTTATGTTTATTGTCCATCGCGAGTGACGGCATCACTCAAAACGAACTATACTCTATTCAGAAACTTCATCTTCACGCGCACGGTTATAAACATATACCACTAATTTATAAACTGCAAAGTATAGGTCTATTAAAGAGCAGAACGGAAAATATTTTGCACAAATTACCAAATTGGAATAGCGAATGGAACAATAATGCACAAAAATTAAAACTTTTGCCAAGTTATTCCAAACAAATAGACCAGAAAAGACGAACATGTCCCAGTTATGTGTTCAACAATGCTTACATTCCTGTGATTGTTAGTATCATTTTTAATATGATTTATTCATTAATTCTTGCCTGTATGTAGGTAATTAATTATTCATGTAGAGTAAGATCGAAATTCAACTTACTACTATATAAAGCAAATAATTTCTTCGCTTAATTCATTTATTCTTATATTTAAATAATTAACTACATCTCTACAGGCTCAAGTATTAAATGTTGTTATGAGTCAAGAAAGGGACTCTAAGAATCTCGAAGAACTGGCAAATTTATCAAACTGCGTTATAAGTGGTCAACGTGGTTCGTTACAGCCGAAAATGGTGGTGATTTGTATTATAGGCGGTATCACTTATGCCGAAATAGCTGCTTGTAGATTTATAGAAAAATCAACTGGAATTCAACTTGTTCTTGCATCTGATTGCATAATAACAGGCAATAAAATACTCGAAAGTGTGCAAGAAATATAATACTTCGTGACTAATGAGAATATAAAATCTGTAATAATCAATATTGTTTATTCTTGTACTGTATATTTTATGTTTTATATGTAAATAATGAAAATGACAAGTACGGAAGTTCGGATATTTCAATAGTACAGTAAAATAATATACCGTTACTTTGTATAATGTTATTTCCAACATTATTTACATGAGTGTGTACATGATAGAATAATGATCCAACGTTAAACGCCCAAGTAAATAATATTCGATGTTCTTTGATTTAATAATTTCGATTTTCTTCTCGGTTACGATCTCGATCACGATCGCGTCTCTGACGGCCCCAATCTTGTCCCTGTCTGTTGTAATTTTGTCTATCGCGGAAGTTTCCTTGATTTCCTCTTGGGAAGTAGTTTCCTGTAACATATTATATTAAAATTTATTTAATTCTATATAAGCAATTGAAATGAGTTGAAGTATATTTCCTTGTTACCTTGTTTCATTTCAAAGATACGCTCGTTGGAGTCGACAAAGTTGTTCACTTTATCGTTAAGTTGTAATGCCAGGGATTGAAGGCGGCTTGGTTCGCTGCGATGCATCACAACAGTCTCTGTTGGATCATCCAAAGATGCCATGAGCTCCTCGTTGAAAATCATTTTGCTGATAATAGAATGAACAATAGACCGTTTCAACTGAAACATTTCTGCTAGTTTGGGCATAGAAATTGAATCATAGACGTGTGAATAGGTGAACAAATATGTTCTTAGCGCTTCCTCCTTAATCAGTCTTGTTAGCATTTCACGGACTTTGTCTGCCTGGTAAAAAAGATCCCAAACTTTAGCATTCATTTTTTCGTTGATAATGAAATTATTGCATGCCAGCCAATTTCCGTTGCGCATCGCTTTCGCTGCGGCCACGACATGTTCTCTCATAGATTCTGGAGGACCGACTAACGACTGACGTTCACTCGATCTTAATTGTTGGTAGAAAGTCTTGGAAATCATTCTTCTCCTTGCGTCAAATTCGTGCGCGGCCATGTACGGAATTTCAATGAGCATAGCAGAAACCAAATAAACGCATTCGAGAAGTTCCAAATTGATGTGCATGTGGAAAGGCATTTGCCTTTGTTTCTCAATTTTCTCTTGCTCTTTACTACGCTCGTGTTGTCTTTGAGGCAGAAGACCTTGTGCCAAAAGTTCCTTAACCTTACCTGTTACCATTAAATCAACCAAACAGTTATGTGCATCTTTGATGTTTGCGTGCCGGAATGCGCATAGACCCAAATGAGCAATTGTTCTGTTATACAAAATCTGCAGACAAAATATTAATGAGGTTTAGGAATTAGTGAGGTTAGGAAGTAATTTTAATCCTTGCGTGATTAAAAATACGCACTTGTGTGGCTGGGTCGGAATGTTGAATAGTCTCCTGTAAATGAGACATCAAAATAAGGTCACGTGCTTGAAACCAGTTGTCGTGAAGAGCGTGATGATAAATATGGGAAAGAATCGCACGAGTTCTAAGCCTATCCGTTCCATCGTGAGCGTAAACGTATTTGCAAAGCTTTTCCATAACTTGTACAGACGTTACAACTTCTGGACCAAGTTCTCCCTGAAAAGATATATGTATACATACACATAATATCTTTGCATTTATATGTTTATATCTTTAGTAATAATTAACTTACTTCTTTCTGTTTAAGAACATTTGAATCGAATTTATAATACAAGTGCTCTATTTTACGTAGATATACACGACAAAGTTCTGAAACAGTTCCTTGCCTTTCTAAATATTCCTGAACTTTGTCTATTATTGCAGACACTTGTTTCTCGTCTTTCAACCTAGACAAAACATCAAATAATAATTTCATGATACTACGACTAATTTCAAGTATTAATGTATGCACCTTTCGACGTATTCATTACTGTGTGGATCGCGTTCCTTCAACAATTTCGTAAATTCCTCATCTAACCGTTCTACTAGTGTTAGCACACATCCGTGTATTTTATACGGAGGAGTTTCGTATTCCTCTGCTTCCTCGGAAATAACTTCAGCGATTATCATATCTTTAGTTTCTAACAACATGTCAAGCATCTCTGTTATACGTTCCAGAATCCTATGTAGAATAATTTATTTATACATATTCTAAAGTGAACTTCATATTACAAAATTTGACAGATATACGAACTTTGACCAATATTCGGGTTTCATCGCGTCCGATACTTTAGGGTTGTAATCAAAAATGGAAGATACAATGGAAAACTTAATTTTCACTGCTACAGCTGGCCCAAGATTATGAGAATCAGCTATGCATTGTAATTCGTACAGCAGTTCAATCTGTTCTCGTCTGTCTGTACGTTTTTTACCACGAGCAGCAATAATCTCGGAGAGTTTTTTCAAAACTGCAGTCACGTTAATTTCAGCATCTTTTGCAAACATTTTAGGCTTTTCAGACGGAATAGCCACACCGCCTTTAACGGTCTCCCACTCGCCTTCTCCATCGTCTTCATCTTTCTTCTTTTTCCTTTCCTTTTCCTTGCGTTCCTTTCGCTGTTCTTTCCGTTTTGCCTTATCCTCGTCTTCTTCCTTATATGCCGCCTTACTACAATATAAAAATTTGTGTCATTACAATACCAAAATATTCTTTTAATTAATTTTTCATAAATCTATCCAAACTTACTTTTTGATATATCGTTCACGTATGTTTTGATATTGACCCTCTTCCTCGCTGCTTGTACTCTCGCTATCCGACGAACTACCCCAATCAGATTCGCTTTCACTACCATCTTCACCATCAGCCACACTTTTCTAAAAAGTTATGCAAAGTTTTGTTATAAAAAAAAAACGTGTACCTGAAATGATCTATAAAGATTAATTGCATCTACAACAAACCTTGAATTTAGATAAATCTGGTTCGCTTGCCTCAGAACCAGCTTTCTTAAATGCAACTGCACTGTCTTCTTCTTCCTCTGATTCTATAACTTCATCTGCTGAAGTTTAAGATATTAATTAATTTTTTTTTATAGAAACATATATGTATTATAAGTTATTATGTTTTTTTTACGTTTTTCCTCTTCTTCATCATCATCTTGATCTGGATTTTCTCTGAATTTGATTATATCCTCGTCAAAGTCTTTATTATATTTACGAAGTTTCTGTCGCAATGATGTCAATGACTTTGAATTATTTTTTGACATATTTTTGCGTCCCTCACGATCCTCCCACACTTCAGTGATGAAGTCCTCCATTTCCACCAAACACCGGACATAAAAACGTGGTGTTTGACCACCTTCTTCCTTTGTAATTACTGGTAATGCCTTTTGATAGGCACGCATCAAATCCTCAAAACCTACAATCATAATGATTCTAAATAACGAAAATCTTAATTGCAAGTTATATTACAAGCACTTACTGGAGAACATGCTACTCATATCTTTGATCTTTTTATAGTTTCTTATTAGTTTGATCAGATTAGCAATTTCTTCATATCTTTTTTCTTTAGTTGAACGTACAACCCTCTTTGTTTCTTCTTCTTCATCACTGAACTATAAGAGGAAAGAATTTAGAAAATGATTTGATTAAAATACAGATTGATCTAGCAGGCTTATTATTTTACTTTTTTCAATTACAATAAATAATATTATAAAATGTAATTTGTATTTACTGTAAAAGCTGTGGCTGGTGCCCTCTGAATCTGTTCCTCTTCTGAGGCACTATCAGATTCAGAGTCTGAACCAGTTGCAAAGAAACGACTCATATTGCAAAAGATACTGTAACAGAAAAGTGGAACATGGTTAACAGGTATTTTTTATTCATAGCAATATGTTAAACTTTTCAAATGCAATTTGTTATTAATGTACATTTAAGTGTTTATTTAAGTACAACTTATTCGTTGCTTCTAAATACTAACAAAATATAACGCTTTACAAAGCAATTGTGCGTATAATATAAAAACAATCATTTCCATATAGCGGTTTGCATTATCTTTAAACACATGGTACAATAATTTAATCAATAATGCTTAATACAGCACTTACGGTAGTATTAAATGAAAAATTATCTTAAAAATACAAATTTTATTTACTCAACAAAACTTACAGTGAACAAAATTATTTGTTCCTTTTTCTTTCAAGGGCCAAAACCACTATAGGTTAGACTGACAACGACATTAAAGGCGGATACGCTTGCTGTCGAATCAGCACATGGCATAAATGAGTTCCAAAACTGAACTGTACAATATTTTTTTAAATTTGTTCTTTCTGATGTTCTCAACTTAAGTGTTAGTAAAATGTAAACTTGTTGATATTCAAACTTTTTATGTCATCGATTGGACATATTAATTCTATAAAATAATAAAATGTTTAATAACTTTATTTAAAACGTGGTATTTTCACATTGTTTAATATGATCAGTATTGAAAACGATTGCGGATTAGCCCATACTTCTGTAACGCTTGCCACAAAATTGTCTCGGATCTCGGACCTTTCGGAACGCACGTACGTTAAATTCCCGGGATCGTTATTAGGAATCGGTCCCTTCTGTTGGCACTATTAAAGGGAGTACCTACCTACAACTCTTACACAAAGAATAGAAACACGTTCTCGAAGTACGTACGATCCGTTTTAACGAGATTGTGATTTCGTCACAAAATAGAAAACAGTTTACCTGCGATACGTAACGCTTCGTTGAATGTCACATCTTCTCACGAGAGTTTTCCCAGTTTATTGAAAAAGCTGTAACGATAACAATTGACGCGATGGACGATAAATCAGATTTAATAGCTTGTGACATGGATTGCTCAAAATTGGTGGAGGAGTAAGTAATATATGAGTATAAACATGCAATGTCATATTGTTTGACCCGTAGTCTTAATGTACTCACACGATATGCTCTTTGAAGTAGTTAATTCAGATATAATCAGAATAATACGATTTATTCGACGAATTGTATAATAAATTATTTTTCCAAATATTTAGCCATTTCATAATGTAGTTTTTTTTTATATTCATTCAAAGTAAAAAGGAATAATGTTCTATTAACGGTTAATGTTTTTTTTGAGTTTGAAATATATCTTTGAAGTTTTTATATAAATATTTTCTTTTTATGTTAGTCACATTTTACAGAAGATTATTGGATTACATAATAAGTATAATAAAGGGTTTAATAAACATTCTGTACTTTAATTATGAAGGTGACTTGCTGAATTATTTTTTTCATAATTAAATGTCTAATCATTCTAGTTTGGCGAAAAATAAAAATGAATCAGCTAAGGAATTTTACTTGAAAAAGAAATATGATATGGCATTGATAAAATACAATGAAATTATTGGTAAGGTATTTTTTGGTCATGAATCTGTTACAATACAATTTAATGAATTGATAACATAAATACTTTTTTAGATATTTGCCCAAAGTCTCCAATATACTATGGAAATAGAACTGCGTGTTATATGATGCTTGGAAAATTTCAAGATGCTTTAAATGATGCGAAAAAATGCATTGAATTAGATATGAAGTTCATCAAAGTATGTTACATATAAATTAAATAATCAGTCTTTTATTTGTATTTATTCACATTTTCAGGCTTACAGAAGAGCTATACAGTGTTCTTTAATTTTGGGAGATATTGTTCAAGCCCAAACCATTTTAACAAAGTTATTAGAGATTGATCCTGATAATAAAGTAATAGTTGCAGAAAAAAAAAAATTACAGTATTTACAAAACTTTCTTAAAGATGCAGATGCTGCATATAAGGCCAAGGATTTTCGTAAGGTTTGGAATAAATTCTTAAATAAATCAAGATACGCATATAAAATGTATATGAATGTAATTAAAAATGATTAATTATTACAACTTTTGTAGGTTGTGTACTGTATGGACAGATGTTGCGATATAAGCACTTCTTGTCCAAGATTTAAACTATCTAAGGCAGAATGTTTAGCATTTTTAGGGAGATACCAAGAAGCACAAGAAATTGCAAAGTATATGACTTACTCATTAAATGTTCAAAATAGTACTGTTTTCTACCTCATATTGCATATTTCTGTTTCAGCAATATTTTACATATTGATAAACAAAATCCGGATGCGCTGTATGTCCGCGGTATGTGTTTGTATTTCCAAGATGATATTGGCAGAGCATTTGCACATTTTCAACAAGTACTCAGATTGGCACCAGACCATGTTAAGGCATTGGAAATATATAAGGTAACAAACACTCAAAGAATGTCTGATTAATTATTTATTACATTGCATTATACTTTTATAGCGAGCCAAAAATTTAAAGAAAAAGAAAAATGAAGGTAATGCTGCTTACAAAATGGAACAGTATCAAGAAGCATATAAATTGTATACTGAAGCTCTGACCATAGATCCACAAAACATAGTAACAAATGCAAAACTTCATTTTAATAAAGCGACAGTAGCTACAAAGGTATTATATTTTTATTTTCTCCAAAGTGGAATCTTTGAAAAGAATTATATATTTTGTGTACTTTATAGTTGGGTCTCCTAAGTGAATCAGTTGCAGAATGTACAGAAGCATTGAAACTAGACAACAATTATTTGAAAGCTCTTCTTAGGAGAGCAGCATCTTATATGGAACTTAAAAAATACGAAGATGCTATTCATGATCTCGAAAAAGCATATAAAATGGATAAAAGTCGCGGTAGGATAAAATACTTGTTTTTACAATAAAAATAATCTTTCTGATACATTGTAGTAACTCTTCATACTTCCATTTACAGACAACAAACGGTTACTTATGGAAGCGAAATTAGCGTTAAAAATATCTATGAGGAAGGATTATTATAAGATTTTAGGCATCGACAAAAATGCATCAACTGATGATATTAAAAAAGCTTATAGGAAAAGAGCAATGGTACATCATCCAGGTAAGGTTAAGGTTGATGGCATACTTTTACAAGTCATGTTAATATTGCTTTGATTCTCCTGCTGTTTGTAGATCGGCATCCGAATGCAACCGAAGGAGAAAAGAAGGAACAAGAAAAGAAGTTCAAAGACGTTGGAGAAGCCTATGAAATTTTATCGGATCCGAAGAAACGATCGCGTTACGACAATGGACATGATGTAATTGATGGTGATGGCGGTTTTCAAGGTTAGAGTAATGATTTTATTTATTTCTAAGTTGCAGCAAAATATGTCATCGTTAATTGCAGTACATCGTGTGGTATTTTTAAATGAGGACAAATATTTATATTTTTATATAGATATCGATCCAAATGCAGTGTATCAAACGTTTTTCAACCAACACAACGGTTACCAGTTCCATACAGGTGGCTATCCTGGTGCTTTTCCGTCTGGTTTTACCTTCCATTTTAGTTAACAGCATTCCAAGAAGCACATCTTTATGCCTCGTTATATTATATTAGATTTTGTGTACCTTTCATTCGTAGTCCACCTCGTATTATCAGGCAACGTAAATAATATAAAACTTACTAGATATAGTTTTATATATTTATTTAAATATTTGTAAATATGTCTTATATGTATCCTTATAGAGTTCACTGCAGTACGATAAACGTAAATGACGAGTTTTATGAATCATATCGGTATTTAAACTGGTCACATTTTTTGAAAAAGTACAGTTGTATTGATAGTTACTTACTAAATGTTATATGTAAGTTCTTTCGTCGTTCAGTGATGTTACAAAGTTAGCTTACATTCAGCCGAGTAATACAGTCTGCTATAAACTTTCCAAACTCGCTTTAATTCGTTGTTCGTGCGCATTATATAACTTTCAAATTGACTTTGGAATGAGATAAATAAATTTTACGCAATTCGTATCTCTTTGTAGAAACATAATGTATGAAGCATTGTTAAATGAAACTATAATAAATTCTTAAACGAAGTTGCGGATTTTTATGGTAATCGTAGTTAGATAACCGAGTAAATTTAAGAGTAATGCAGTAGTAATTATACAGTACACGAAAAGTAAGTAAACAGACTATTATTTAAGTATCCCTGTTAAACATTCACTTATTATATTATGAATAACTATGGAATTTGTAAGAAATAATTTAAGTACATCATTTATTTCTCTAAACAGATGGCAACATAGTTCACACATCCAATACATCAAAATAAACAAATTTGGTGTTTTTATCGTTTATTTAAATACAAATATCACCTTCTGAAAAATTTAATTGTTCAACATAAATTCTTGAATATTAATAATTTATTTAAAAAAAAAAAAAAAAACAATAAATAAAGTTTCAGACGCAAATAGTAGTTTTCAAGGAGCATTTTTAACGGTATATTGTTCACAGAAATATTTCACTACTAACGTCTGGTGACTTTTACCAGGTGTCTTTTAACAATATGTATGTATATGTATATATAAGGCACGCTATACTGGTCACAGCTTGAAAAATACGGACATGTAAAATTGCGGAGATTATGCGTATTTTACTAGATTGAATTAAACGATTGAATATAAGGCACGCAACAGCCGAAATATATTTTATAAAAGCACATTAAAAAATGTAACAGCACCTATATATTTATCGAAATTTTACTTTCAGTAAGAATATGTGCATGCCACTTTGTCGAAATTAAAAATTACAATATTAACAAACGTTTCGACTATCGTGTTTTTGTTTGTTTATATACGGTAAACATACAATCGTTAATTACATAGGACAGCACATTTACATTTTGTACATGTCAAGTATTTCGTTTGTATATTTTTTACATTAGCTAATATTATTGAGCATAAAAGTACGGTTTTAAAATATACTGCATAAGGTCTTTTAAGTAAGTACTTGGATTCTAAGTTTTAAGTAACTCTTTTATAGAGCACAGGCAATAATTTATGAAAATGTCTCTTTCAACTATTATATAATTTAGGCATTACAGATACTTTAATGTTAGTTTTTAGTTCTGGTAAAATGTTGAACGTAAACATAATTTTTAGTATCATTCAATCACTTGTTCCATATGGCATATTAAAAACTATATCACGAGTTTACTGGTACTCTAAAAAATACTAAAATTGTTATAATATCCGTATATTAAAACTTGTCCTTGATGGCATACTCTAAAGTAAGTATATCCGTTTAAACTAAACTGTTTCAAACAAATATGGTGTCTGCAATCTTACACATACGGCATAAGTACATATTGATATCATAGTTGTTTGATAGTATATACATATATACAAACAATCCACTATAAATCCTGAATCAACTTTGTGCTATTGTATATTATCTTATACTTATTTACTAGATTCATTATAAGACGCTCTACCCGCCAATTCAAGTAGGTAACGATCAGGGTGATCTATCCAATCGCTAGCGCTTAATTTAACAATTCTTTGTTTTTCTGCTTCTTTTACCTGCCATTTCTTAATTTCCAATTGACGCTCCCTAAAGATGTTCTTCCATTAATATTTTTGTCAACATTTATTTAAAGGCTTACATTACCTTGGCGGGTAAATACAAAATAAATTTGATTTCTTTTCCACTGCTAAGGTGATGTAAACCCTTAAGTCGACCGGTATTTATAATGAGACATGCATTACCTCAATTTTGTATCTCCACAGCCCCACACTTCTAAACTAGCAATTGGGTAAGGTGCACCTGCAATACTGACTGAATGGAATGATTCGTCTATACTGATGTACGGCGAACGTGTATTACTTCCAAATCGTAGTCCGTGAGGATAACCCCGAATATTAGTATTTAAATAAAGTAATTTGGCTCCTTTTTCTATAACCCTGTATGATGGAAATAGTTCAATGCCTACTGAGTCTTCATCACCCCAATATAAGTGACTTTCATGCCACTCTACTGCTGAACATATGCAATATGTAGGGCACACTGTATCCTTGTCTGGACTAACAGCTCTTATAAACAACAGGGTGGGACCTCTGTACCCTAAAACGTGATGGAGAAAACGGTTGGCTCCTGTTCCATGTTCTGAGCTATTGTATAACAATGCCCAATGTCTAGGACACACACTGCCCAACCTTTTAGCTATCAAGGCATGAGGAACATCTTGTGGCGAATTATCTACCTAAACATATATTTGTTTGTTTCATTGTTTAATAATGCAATGAAACAATATGTAAGGAGGTTTTTAATTAAAATGTACCTGAAGGTAACATTCGGGCAATGTACTTGATAGCAACCATACATAGCTCACAGGTAGTAGAATTTGAGGAAAATCTATGGATTCTGGTTGCTCCAATATAGGCGTTGGTATCTCCAGATGTGGTTGGGGTTGCTCTTTAGACAATAGAACTTTACCATTTCGATAAGCAGTTGTTAATACATGTACTATGTAATGATGAGGACCATGTATTATACGTGGACAATGCTGTGAAATCCAATTGCTCACAAAACTCACGGATAAAGCATATTTGCCATGAAACTGTAATATATATTTTATAATATGGAAACAAATAAAAATCATACTTCAATAAATATTAAATTTACTAACACAAGAGATAATGACTGCATTGATTATTTGTCCAGCATAAATACATGAAGCAGTCTCACTACTATCCATGGCAATTTTGTAAGAAATATTCAATAGACCTTTTAATCCTTCAGGATCAATGTTTCCATCATCCTTCATGTTTGAATACATTTTTACATAATTTTCTAATACAGTTTGATCATTCATCACAGAGAGGAATTTCTCAGCTTGTTGCTTAAAAGAATTTGCACTTAGATGAGAAGTACTGACATTGGCAGTGTGATGCAAATAGTTGAATAATTTTTCACCTAACTCTGGATAATTAGGGAAAAGGTACCGTTGAAATACAGATTTTGTAATACCATTTATACGTTCCTCATCATGAGTCAGATGTGACAGAGTCTGCAAAATGTATATAGTATCACCAACATATACAGAAAAAAATCTAATCTGTAATATGCATTAATGCTATTGGAACTATTATAAACAATCAGTTATAGTTTATTTTGTCAATATCAAAATACCAATGAATGATACTTAAATATTCATTTAAATTTCCGAGCAAAGTCAACAATGTTTTATATAAATTTATTTTCGCAACGCAATAACATTATCTGTGAAAAATTACAAAATGTTACGTCAGGAACGTGATTATAGGTTATATGAAGTGCAGTATTTGTCAATATACAATAAAGTTTCATGGATGAGCGTTAAAGAATGACTTGTAAATCATTCATGAAGCGCACACGACAGTTCAAATTTCTAAAACACGAAGGAATTTCCTGAAACGGCAAGCTTTCACAACAACAAATCGCTGTGTTATTCTCTTTTGCGATTCATAGAAAAACATCTCTTTTAAAATACGCAACGAACAATACGTGATACAATAATGCAGTTATAAGGCAACATCCTCATACCTTCGCTAGACTCTCGATCGGAAAGAACTGCATGTGCGAATTACTTTCTAACTCAGTTCCTGAGGAACTTTTCGAAAGGCTAGTTGCATTGGCTGTGTTGCCGGTGTGTGCAACAGAATCAGTCTTCTTGGTGGATGCATGTCCACGTGTCACTTGATTACCCATTTCTATTCGACTAAAATATTATAGTATAAGCGACTTCACTGCTTTCTCGTCTGGAGATAACATCGCCCACGACAACAAACATGCATGCAACCATATGCAACTTTCGACAAGATCGTCATGAATTATACGAAATTAAGTAGTGCATGCGCTCACAATAGCGATGAACGATTCAACTCGATTCTTCGGAAAAAGAATCGATTATTCTAACGATTATTATAAGAATCGATTCCCAACAATTCGATTATTTTATAACGAGAAATCAATGTTTACGTTCTATCTCCCACTTCACGTCTCTCCGCTAGATGAAACGTCACACATTACACAAAACTTGTTAGTGTTTGCTCCTAGCTACAACAATGATTGTGACACGAATTAGTGAAAATACATACTGAAAAAGTAAAGCTCCTAATTATTGAAATCATTAATCATTGTAATAATTAATTATTATGATCATTGTCCAATAGTTCATATAACGCCACTTTTGATAGTTTAAATTCCCCGCCGTGAAAGTGTTCATGTGTCTGATCTCACATTCATATATTCCGCGAGTATGACCGCCATGTTGCGTTTAGGAAGCGCGCGCATCCATCATCCTCGTTAGCGCGTGAGACATCGGGGGGTGGGGAGAGTTCTTTTCCAAAAGCGTGCATCGCCTGTCATCGGGAAAAAATTTTGTCGGTGAGATCCCGTTTGCCACACGTACCAGACTCGAAAAAAATATTCACGCGAACGCGTGTGCTTCCGTCGTGTTTACTGAACGATCTGAATCGATTTCTTCCCATTTCACTCGTGGCGTATGCAACTCTGACAATTCGTGCGTATAAAGTGCTTGAAAACAAGAAAAGAAAGAAAGAAAGGGTGAGACGAAAGCAATCATTAAAAACGATTCACGGTTAGAAACATGTTGTAAGTCATAATAATGCGACAGAAGTGGTAGCTTCGGGGGTAGGTATTCACAGGAGCAGGGTGCGCGCTTCCAAATAAGGTGCTCCCAAATGATCCAGCCAATCCGTGTCGATAGCGCCACTACGTGATCGTTCGTTGAATTACGATGCAAACGTTATTACTTGCCGGCGGGAACGTTGAAATTCCGAAGTGTTAGTTTTCAAAAGTATTCACGTAGTCACAGATGCAGCTTTGCATTCTTATCAGTAGTACGCCAGTGTAATGCTTGACTGTGAACCGTATGTATATCCGTGCATACGCCTGAATATTTCTATGTGTATGAGTGTATGTATCGTGCATACAGGGTGCGGCATAATTCGTAATACAGTCAAACCGAAGGTGATTCCTTATCCAAAAATAAATAAAAAAATGCGGAGTAACATTTCTTCTTACGAGGTTTCTGTTTTAAGAAAATTGAGTTAGAAAGTTAATTGAGGACTATGCGTGTTGACAACAAACGTCTCAGTGGTTCTCCAGTGATTATATTAATAATATATTTTTTTCAGTAACAAATCAGCAGAAGTATTCCCCTCGAAATTTGATTGTAACATTATTCGCAATTTCTCGATTGAGAAAGTAAGTTTTTGTCACACAAAAATATATAAAATTATTTTGACAAATGTAATGCAATGTACATTGCGTTAATATTTAGCAGTGTCTTGTATGGAGAGTCACTGAGGCTTTTTTAACGATTAAACGTCTATTCAAGACACATTCTTAAAAGATTTTGATTCCACACATTTAGTTTATTTTACAACGAAGAGTTATAAATTTAAATTTGGCGATACATTATAAAATCAATTTAAGTTTAATAGTATAATGTAAATTTTAATTTAATAAGAATATTTATGATTTATACAAATCATTCAATTTGAAAAACGTTACATTATTCGACCGTAAATATGTTCCGATTAAACGCGGTCTGGTAGATTAGATACAGTTAGTGTAAGTGATTAGCAGTCAGCGTCAATCTGTCGACGATAGCAGAACGACTACATAATCGAGACGTGGAAATTATTCCGTTACTCAGCTTTCTAGAAACGTGTGTGATTCATTCGTCAAATAAGCCGGTTTGCAATTTGAAAATCATTCACCGATGAGGTTCGATCATTTATCCGAGTCGGAATAAAATAAAGGAATCACGTTCAGGGGGATGATAAACATTTCGGTTCTGTCGTTCAAGCTTATTATTTCGCCTGTTTCCGTGCAAAGAATCTGCTCCACTTATGTTGAGCAGTGTCTGCGATTTCTAACGCGTTAATGCCACGAAAGATATTAAATCGAATACAATTGACCTAAATGGTTCTCCAGCAAGGTGATTGAAATTTCAATATTCGCCCGTAGCCAGAATCATTTCAAAAATGGCAGAAATGTTACGATTTAATCGTGGAAAGTCGTCCAAAAATATATCAGGAATAACGTTATACCCGAATAATAAATTCACTCCTTAGACGGAATCAGAGCTGAACAAATTTTATTTGAAATTAAAATAGAAAATAACGTTTCAGTTTTCTGTTTCAAGGAATCTTCAGAATAGTTCGTTTCGAGCGATACTTTGTTCGAACAAATTATCGGTGAGAGATTTTTGTTTTAAAGTTAATATTTTGAACAACGTTATTTCGAAAATGACCAATAATGCAAATTTGGGAACGCTATGATGATCAGTGCGTGAATCATCGTCATATAAAAGCGGCGGCCGGTTTATTTTCGGGGTGGATCGGATCTATTTTTCGATTCGCCAAGTATGGTCTATACAAGATTTTCCGGCGATATTCGTGATAATTGGCAGCACTGTGATGTACATGTGTGTATGTGCTCAGACCGGACGAGCGTTTAACTCCGTAAACCGTAAAAGTCTCAGGATTCGAAAATATTCTTATTCCCAGTCGCGCTCATTTCAACATCAAGGGTGGGGAAACTATTTATAAAACGGGGATGGTCCACGCGACGCCCACGCCGGCGGTGGACACGTAACAATAATTTATTAAAAAAATCATAATACTGACACACCAAGGTACCCCGTCCACTTCTTTAGGTTAATATCTGTTGCTTTCATTCTTGTTTTTTTTGTTTGTTCATCTGCCGAAAGTAGGTGCAGATATGTCTTTCCGTGTTGTGCGCAGCAGCAAGTTTCGCCACGTGTACGGAACGCCTTTGAAACGCGAACAATGTTACGACAATATAAGGGTGTCTAAGTCTTCATGGGACTCGACCTTTTGTGCCGTGAACCCAAAGTTCCTCGCCATCATTGTGGAATCCGCGGGTGGTGGTGCTTTCATAGTCTTGCCTCATAACAAAGTAAGTCTCACCCTCTTTTTCTTCAGCTATTTCTGATAAATGCATTTGAATTTATTTATAAACTTTGTAATTAAAAAAGTACCTTTATGTTTGTATCATGGCAGCAACAATATAGAATGTTACAGTTATCGTAAATAGTTTTGATAGTCATTTCAGATTGTTATAGGTAGTCATTTCATATTGTTATAGGTAGGACGAATACCAGCAGATTATCCTTTAGTTGGTGGACACAAAGGTCCTGTATTAGATATTGCATGGTGCCCTCATAATGAAAATGTCATAGCATCTGGATCCGAAGACTGTGTAGTTAAAGTATGGCAAATACCCGATGGTGGTATTTCCAAGACATTAACTGAATCAGTGGTAGACCTTCAGTTGCATCAGCGCAGAGTTGGTCTCGTTTTATGGCATCCATCTGCTCTGAACGTGCTATTAACAGCTGGATCAGACAATCTTGTCTTGATTTGGAACGTTGGTACTGGGGAAGCCATGGTACGAATAGACTGTCATCCAGACATGATTTATTCTGCCTGCTGGAACTGGGATGGATCCAGATTAGTCACTACATGTAAGGATAAAAAAATTCGTATTTTGGATCCAAGATCAGGAGAAATAATAGAAGAAGCTATCGCGCACGAAGGTAGTAAAGCAACACGAGCAATCTTTCTTAGGTATGTAAACTTCTATCTGATCAGTACATACAAATGCATAAATGCTTCTATTTTTTAATTTTTTGTGCAGTTAATCACGAATTTTGATATTAGATATAAATAATCTTTGCATTTTAGTTTAACAAACTTATGCAATATATGATACATGTATAGTCATAATCTTTGGTTGTTAATATCAATTAGCAAATTTTTTTCAGTAAAGCAATTACTTTTTTATATAATCAATAACTTGCTATAATTTGAAGAAACATTTTACAGATAAAGTTTATTTTTTGCTTCTAATAATGACTTCAGTTTTTATGCAAACAACATTAACTAATTGGTGTGAGTAATTATAATCATCAAATGAATACACATGTATTTAAGAAAAAAACTTTGTTTCTTATTTCACAGGTGTGCTATTAGTTGTCTTCTAAAATTGTATACATTTGTTTTAGCACATAGAAGCTGTTTTTGTCTATATTTGTATAAATTGATATGTAGAAATCAGCTTAAAACGAGTATTTCTGTTGAAATGTTTCTAGGAGTAATAAGTACTTTTTAATATGCAAAACACTGTCAACATATTTTTCACATCAAATAATCATCAAACAATATACATCCGCCTTTTTACACAATAAGTATATATCGAAGATGAAATGGAACTACAAATATATGATATATATTTCGATTACTACTTGCAGCAATAACTAATAATACCATAAATTTTTTAGCAGTCTACAATATCTTTTAATTGTACGTGTAATTAATATTTCTTAAAAAGAGTATTTGTAAAAGTTTCATGAAAGATACACTTCTATTCGCACGTTAAGGATATTTTTATTTTTTATTATCACATGGTCTTTCCAATTTGTGTAGCGCGAGATTTGGTATTTTTTAATGGAAAACTGCAAGATTGAAAATACAACATCAGGAGGATGTCAGCTTAGTAAATGACAATATCAAGATGTCCACTGTGTAATATCTACATAAGAATTGCAGTAAGTATTGTATCTCAAGTTATTACTTTAAAGTATAACATTTTGTACATGTTGATAAATAAATATGTGTATAAGTTCAAAAGACAGTGAAGTAACTACACTAATTCAGAGCATATTATAACGATAAAGTGTGATTTTCTGCATTCAAAATAAAACATTTAATATAATTTTGAATGCTGTTAATATCTGTTTCGAAAAGCAGACAAACGATTCAGGTACATATCTTATAATATTCAGTGTCCAGCTGGTATACTGACTTTTATTTAAATACAACTTCGAATAATTTGACGTACAAACAACACAATTTTTCTTAATCGTCACTATATCTGTTTCATATTATTTCACACATGTGTGTTTAATATAAACATAGAAATTTATGCAAAAGCATAATTTCCTAATGTTGTAACAAGGTGGATGTTATTTAGTTTTGATGATTAACTTAAATAAGAGAATTCGTAAAACAATATGATAGAAAGGATTATATAGTATAAGTGTAGAGTATTTAGAAATAAGTTACATCTTGTAAGACCTTATATGTGTACATATCAATACATGTTTTAAAGATATTCATATCCGACCAAAGTTCTCTATCCACAAGGTTCTGTTTACTATGTTTGCAGGGGAGGCTTGATCTTTACCACAGGTTTCAGCAAAATGTCTGAAAGACAATATTCGCTGCGCGCCCCTGACATGTTAGGTGAACCTATAGTTATGGTAGAATTGGATACGAGTAATGGAGTTATGTTTCCCCTATACGATCCTGATACGAATCTAGTTTACTTATGTGGGAAGGGTGATTCTGTGATTCGATATTTTGAAATTACACCCGAACCTCCTTTTGTTCACTATATCAATACGTTTCAAACTCCTGATCCTCAACGAGGTATAGGAATGATGCCAAAACGAGGCTGTGATGTTAATAGCTGTGAAATAGCTAGATTTTACCGACTCAACAATTCAGGCTTTTGCCAGGTTATTTCTATGACGGTACCAAGAAAGGTATGTTCAAGCAAGTCAAACTTAGTTGAAAAATTTCAAACTAGATGAAACATTTTTTATAAATATAATGTTTAATTTTTAGTCTGAACTTTTCCATGAAGATTTATATCCAGATACTCTTGGTGACACTGCTGCAATTTCGGCGGAGGAATGGGAAAGTGGAACCGACGGGGATCCTGTGCTGATATGTTTACGAGACGGTTATCAACCTTCGGTAGCCAAAAATGAACTTAAAGTTCATAAAAAATCAAATATTCTCAGTAAAGGAGCAAAGGTTGCTTCTAATTCTGCGCAAAATGCTACACAGGCGTCGGCAGGCATTACAGTGCGTTTAATGTAGATAATTCCTGTTCTATTATTTTAGAGGAAATTTGTTAAAATGTATGATTATGTTCTTACAGGAGGAGATGCTGAAGGAATTTACCGAAGAAATAAGAAAATTGAAAGCAGTGATTCTAAAACACGAGGGAAGGATACGGGTGCTTGAGTCTGCTGTAGCTCTTCAAATGAAAGAAGACGAACGAAAAGAGAAATCGTCTTCGCCAGCTGAAAGAGAGGTGCTTGCATCTGACGAGGTTTAATCTTTGAATTATATTTTTAGCTCGCAAAAAAAAAATAATACGACAAGATAACTAATTGTGTAATAAAAAAATGATCATATATTTTGATATAACAATTTGTGTAAATAGTAGGTTTTAGCTACGTTGTGTGTCTTGATTCTTTGAAATGATCTTTGCTATTTATTGTACATCCATTCATCATACATCTTTTGCATTTGTACTATGTTTACATCTTTTATTTTATTAGATCATAGCCGACACGTGACATCGCCTGTTTGCTAGCATTAAGATATAATGTCTAGTAATCTCTCGAGACTTTTATGTATATTCAACTTTATAAGGATAAACGAGTGCCTAATTTGTACAGATATTTCATTGTAAAATAACGAATGATTATTTTATTTTGGTATAACATTTATGTGAATACCTGTAACTTTTCTCGGACAGATGCGTAATTTATGTGGAAATTATGCGACATAAAATTAATTCAAACAAAAAAATAATCGCTATTTTACAAACACTGTGCAAATAACAAATAATAAGATATTAAGTATTTTTGACTAATCTGTTTTTTCGAATATCATAAAAGGAAACCATTTGTTTTGTACAAAAAATGTGAATACAAAATAATATAACTGATCCAACAGAATTTTATTGGTTCTTTAATCCTCGGACAATGGTCTGCAATATTCATAAAACATGAATATTTATTCATTATAGAAAAGTTCGTTCATAATATCTATGTGGTTCACTAACTCTTTTACTTCAGACAGAATGTATTTATTTTTTTTTCACAGAGATCTAAGCAGAACATCTATATTGCTTTCTGCTATGATCGAAACTGTCAACAACTTGTTTGTTTTCGAGGCTAAAAATAATATTTTATTGCCCGAAAGTCGTTGACGGAGGTTATGGGAATTTCTGTAGCGTAATTTACATTTACAATGTAAGCACACTGCTCAATTCTACCATTTAAAAATTAGGACTTAAAAAAAAATTAGAATTAATGCCAAAAAAAACTTGTTTATCATTAGATCCTTCAATATTTTAATGCTACGCAAACAAAATTAGTTTGAATTTATATTAAAGCAATAAATACTTTTGCATTTTACGTTCGAGATTAATAAAAAAAATCTTCAAAAGATAGCAACACAAATTAGCTTAATTTTTTGTTTATAACTTGATTGAAGAATCATATTTCAAATATTGTTTTTACAGTTAATCTAAACAAGTGCTCTCTCTATACATTTTTCTACCATTAAACAAATTTTCTTTCGTGCTTCTCCAGGGGTTATAAGATATCCCCATTTTGGAAAATACTGGAAGTAGATAAACGAAGCACTTATCGAGATGCTTGCCGGTATGCAGCAAGCTTTGTTGGTTGCGTTATTTTACAAGCGTGTAAAGTGGTGCCCTCTATCGTCTCAGATTTGAATTATTAGCTCTTGTAGCTTGTAGCCTAATCGTTCACTACGAGCTGTTCACTTGCGGTGCAAGTCTTGCGCGAATCAGTGGAGTGCGTGCCGGCATCCTTGTTGAATATGTGCACCATTGACTTTTAACTTCACAGGTCGCACTTGTCACCATTGTGCGTTGGGTGTTTTTTTTTCGAGAGTCCGATCATAGGGAATTGTCAACAATTTCTCTCACGGTGAGTAATATTTTCGCATTGTTATATTCAACATTTTCGATTATTCTCCTGACTAGTACTAATGTTTCACAGCAATGATAATCATCCTTGAAGCAAACACGCTCATCCTCACGGTCAGTCACTTAGCACCTCACTTGCTAACGCGCGCGCGAGCAAAAGTGTCTCTTATTTCCCAACGAACATTTTTATAACCTAACTTTGGAATTACTATCCCCTAATATGCGAGGGTGACGCATGAGTAATTCTCATCATTTTTTCTTTCCCCTCACGAACACGATATATATATATGCAGCTCATAATGAGAACGCGTCCAATACAAGTGACATTTGAAGGCATTTGGCACGGGATTCGCGGGTGCTATTTTAAAACATAGCCTTGCGACATCATTTTCGATTTTGTATTATCGCAATATGCACGTATTCCAAGGCGTATCGTTTGTAAAACATCGCGAAAAGGTTTATGACACCATTTGTACGGACAAAGGTAAACCTACCCTGCGATTTATTTGATCTTTCGTATTCGAATTTCGTAGTTCATCTTTTTTTAATGACTTTTTTGTATTACCACGATGCATCGATAGTTGAAAAATATTCGTGAAAGAAATGAAAAATACTGGAACTGGCTGGTTATACGAGTGTCAACTTACGTAATCCCACGTGCTTCGGGGGTCTGTCAAGGTCTCAGCTAGCATAATATGAATTATTTTTCGACATTTCAACGATAGTGGCGTCAAATGTAAGAATTCTAGGAATTTAATGCGCTATAGGTATTTAAAAGTCTTTGATCGCCGCTATGCTTTAAACACCCAATCTTTTTATTCTTTTCTTTCTATAGATTTATTTAGATTATCATAATCATTTGAAATAACATAAGGAAATTAATAGCCTCGCTCATCGGGGAAAAAAGCTATACGTTGGAAACACGTGACTCTTGTGGTAATTCACGATTGCGCTTAAATTTATCAAACGTTATCGACAATATCAGAATGAAATTCCAAACGATTACGTTCAAAACTGCACATTTCATTCGTAAAATTTTTGCCAGAAGAAAGATTTGCGATGAAAAAATAATTAAATGATCCCTTAGTTCAATAGTAGGTCGCCATCTTAGATGGTCCACCTGTAACACGAACGCGTGTGCGTGACCTTGTAGTAAGCAATAGTATGCGTGAACAATAGAGTTGGGTGTAGCTCGCTCCGTTATCAGTTCCTTTTCCGTTTCCGGGTGTAAAGAAATTTCGAAATTCTTTCATACGGTCTGTTTATACATTTTTCAAGCGTAAAAGTACATCTCATTCGTTCGCTGTGCGCATACCGGAAATTGAAACACAGAGGTGTGATCTGTTGCTGAAAAACGTTATTTATAATCTGGTATAATTCAGCAAGTAAGTGCGTTGTAATCTTTCGTAACTAACAATCTGAGTAATGATATTTCAACAAGGCAAGCATTGATTTCATTAACTTTACGTATATCGCGTTACGCCATCCTAAGCGTCTAGTTCAACGTGTTCGTTATCAATCACATATTTCCTTCACCGATAAGTCGGCAATATAGTTATCACCGCATGTTTATTAATCACAAGTAGGATGTTTTTTCCGCAATCATAAGTGTGTTCTTTTTTTTTTTCTTTGTTACGGAAGCAGTGGGGATTTTAATCAGTAAATTATTGCATCACAGCGTAAAACGTTATATCGCAAATAGTACGCGTATGTTTGCATGACACATCGGAATAGCACATGAATGTATACGAAATATACAGGAATCATTTTTTACATGAATCCAACGTAGTTGATGTAACTAGTATCTCAACTCTGCCAATACGTTTGATTTTTAAACATAAATCGACGAGCTGAAGCCAACGAACTATTTCAATGCCTCTTCGTTCTTCTATGTTAAAACCATATTCACTCGTGATCACCGTGTCACACGCGCATGCTGCACCTGTTGATACATTGCCAAATATCATGAAGAGTGATTCACTAAGTAGATCATCCGCGCGATTAATCGATTGGCAAAGATTATGTCCGATAGTTCACGGGCGATTCGAGCCACTTTGTCTCGTCCCACGCGTGAAATTTTTATAATTTCACGGTTACTTATCGCGCGATTGATTATTCAGTATCTTAATAACCCTTAATTGGTATTCGTTTCTGAAATTGTTGTATATCGTGTAAATAATTATATCCTAGGCGGAAAATATTAGCTGCTCGTTTACCTTTTAGTTACGATGAAATTTTCTTAGCAATTTTCTTTTTTACAACTGTGAATGAAAAGAAAATGGAAGAATCTTCGTGTACACGTCGAGCGACCTTGGGCGGTCATCACTTTTCGCGGAAAATTTGTAAGCGAGTCATATGACTAACTCATCACGTGTACACGTTTAACTTTATTCCAGATCTTTCCTGGAAGATTGTCGTCCAGGCCGTAAGTGACGTAAAATGGCATCGCTTAAGCTGCTGGTGGGAGGTGCGAGTGCCATAGGTGCTAGTGCTCTTACCTCTTATCTGTTACTTTCCGACAATACCGTAAGTACGTTACCGTTATTGGAATGACGAACCATTAATTCCTTCGGAGCAAAAAAAAAAAAGCATCCTTTGTTTTCCTCCCATCTTTTTCGCAGGAATCGAAAATTTATTTTTCGAGAAGTAACAAGATTTCGAAAGACGAGAACATTTTGGACTTCCTTAATTTGGGAAAGAAAGAAGATTCGAGGATTTAAAATTTTAATACTTTTTGGCGCGTAAGAAAAGACAATAAAATGACGTAAATGCAGAGATAGCTATACTGTTATCTGAATAGAGAGAACTTTGTTATTCGAATATTTTCTTGAATCCGGGTTTAGCCGGTTAGTCGCGAAACGAAAAGCTATTACTAAACGTAATCTATGCTAGCAGTCAAGGCTGCACAGTGTTTCACGTTCAGCCAGCAGTCGCGTGGTTACCAAAATTTCACTGCTGGGAAGGTCTGTGCCAAGCCAGGCCAGACTATTTCGAACACGATACAATTATTCTAAAACCATAGTTTAGGCATATAGATAGGCATTTAGGCATAGATTCGTTGCGCTACGAAAGACTACGCGCTTTCACTGCTTCGTTTTATTTAAAACATATTCCAAAATTTTTAGTTACAGAGAATATAATGAAAAACATTAAATCAAAGCTTAATCGAATTTGATTTTTTTGAAAACAAAATTAAAATAATAATATACATGTACAAATTATAAAATTAGTTCAGAATTAAAGCTATATTCTACGCGAGAAAAGTTTTATGTGTACATGTTACAATAAAAGGCGGGCAGTAATTAATTACTTTATGATTACTTTTATAACTGATTACACAGAGCAATCATGATAAACATAATCTAACAGTAACAGTCATCATCGCGAGATTAATCGAAAGCCACAAACTACATTTGTAATCTACAATCGTAAATCAGTTATTTGTAAGAATTCAATGAAAGATTACTTTAATTTCTATTAGAACCAGTAATATAGTTTAGACCTAGACACTTCTAAAACACTGTTATTTGAAATACTACATTAGACATCATGTTACTACTGAAATATTGCTTGTAATAGTATTTAAAAAATATATTATATTTTTTATGGTTATTTAGTTCTGGAAGTATTCAGTGTTTTTCTATAAAAAAAATTTCTCAAAATTTGTTTTGATTACGTATCTAATTTATAGATAGTCATTGTTTTGCCATCCTTTAGAATTTCTGACATCCGTTACCGAATATTCGGTATAACAAATATAATACATACAATTTATATATTAATATTTTTGTATTATTTATATTGAGTTTATTTTTGTCAGATAGAATATCTGAGAGTTGTACTAAAAGTAAATTATACCTCTGTATCCATTTCATATTTTATAATTCATTACTTCTCATTTCATAATTAATTCATTTGCCCATTCACTTATTTAATAAATATATATTTTCTTAAAACAATGTTGAATAGTATTATTATTAACGTTTCATTATTAACTTATTAGATTAGATTAAAAATTTAAATATTTCGTGATTAATGATTAATGTAGTTAATCATATCTATTATATTTGTTTTGATTATTTATGTTATTCATTAATTATGATTACTGAATTAACATAAATTATAATTTTTAAAAGAATAAAATAAATTACATTACATTTTTAGTTCTTCGAAAATATAATTACGACGTACAAAGTTTATGTACAGGTCGTAACATGATTAACTATTAATTGATTAATAAAACATAATGTTAACAATTATGATTTAGTGTGAAACACTTGTTCGTGTCGTACAGAACCCAGTTTGCGGTATCGTTGGTCTAGGTAATCTATCATTGAGACGTAAACATGTACTGTAACAAAAACTGTTTGACTATTATGTAATTTTTAAATTACGCAATAACAGAAGTAATACAACTTGTTGGAGTCACGTGAATGCCAAGAAGAGATAATTGAGTTTCAGAAATTAGTTTTGTGTATATCAGGCATCAAGAGATTAATTTATTTAATTATTAGATGATTGTAGTTGATTATTCAACACTGGCGCTAGGCATACAAAATCGTCTGCTGTGATAATCGGATGTATATTAACACGAGCATGCACGATGGCAACTAACGAATCGTTTTCAATCGGTGGTAATAAAGTTGCAGGGACTCCTACGCTGCGGCAATCAGTTCGCTCTTTTGTACTTTAATTTCTGCGAATCATGCGATTACATTGATCTAACACCCTTGGTGTTCTGTTAAACACGAAAGGAAGAAATCTTTTTCGTAGATGTAGAAATAGATAAATTATCTATTCTCAACTATTTTCAGTGGCGTATAAATAACTAGTCCAACTGACATAATGTTCGTCTGTTCACTGTAGGTTTATGCGGACAAATCGATACTAAAGCCATTGAAGAGGCCTTTGCCTACGAGAGAGGAACAAGTCAAGACGTTAAAAAGTCAAGAACAATATGATGTTCTCATTGTTGGTGGCGGTGCAACAGGAGCTGGATGTGCGTTGGATGCCTGTACACGAGGTATTGTCTTTTATATTTATTACTTGAAAAAAAGTACTTTGATATCCTATGAAAGAATAATTAAAAATTATATATCACTGTTCATTTGAAGGTTTGAAAACTGCCTTGATCGAGGGGGATGACTTCGCATCCGGTACATCGTCTAGAAGTACAAAGCTTATTCATGGAGGAGTCCGTTATTTACAAAAAGCCATAATGCAGGTAGACGTGGAGCAATATAAAATGGTCAAAGAAGCGCTACACGAAAGGGCATCGATGCTACACAGCGCGCCCCATTTGGCTCATCCTCTGCCTATTATGTTACCTGTTTACACGTACGTTTGCCTTTCATTATTATTCGTCATCTAAGAGTAATTGTATACATTGATCTGTATTGAATGCACTTTTAACAGATGGTGGCAAATCCCCTATTACTGGTTCGGTATAAAGATGTATGATGTGGTGGCTGGAAGCAAAACAGTGAAATCGTCGTATTTCCTTAGCAAAGCTGATGCATTAGAATTGTTCCCTATGCTGAAAGGAGACAAACTTACAGGAGCTATTGTCTACTACGATGGTGCGTTTCGTTGTGTATATTTATTTGTCATCAACATTCCTCTCAGTCACGTATATCATTTGTAATTCTACTCTTCTGATGTAACAGGTCAACAGGATGATGCCAGAATGAATTTGGCTGTCGCTCTAACTGCTTCGCGGCACGGTGCAACGGTTGTGAATCATGTGTCAGTCGTTAATCTCTTAAAAGGCCTTGATAAGGTATTTACATAGATATTGTCTTGAAACTTGTATAGGTAAAGGTAAGATTTTAGAGCGAATCTCTTATCAAAATAAAACTCTTAATGCATCAAGGATGGTAACCGAGTACTCACTGGCGCGCATTTGAGAGATGAACTCACTGGAGAAGAATGGGATGTAAAAGCAAAAGCTATAATCAACGCGACAGGTCCCTTCACGGATTACATAAGGAAAATGGACGATCAAAGTGTCAAAGAGATCTGTTGCCCTTCCTCTGGGGTTCACATTGTCCTTCCAGGTTATTATAGGTGAGCAATTTCGGATCAAACAATTTCGAAACAGCGAATGCCTCTATCAACTGAATAAATTTTTGTTTAGTCCTGATCAGATGGGACTCTTGGATCCAGCAACGAGCGACGGTCGAGTGATCTTCTTCCTACCTTGGCAAAAGCAAACGATCGCAGGAACGACAGATCTTCCCTGTGATGTAACACATAATCCCAGACCCACCGAAGACGAAATCATGTTTATTTTACGCGAAGTCAAGAACTACCTCAACCCAGACGTTGAAGTTCGTCGAGGGGACGTGCTGTCCGCCTGGAGCGGTATCAGACCTCTTGTTTCCGATCCGAATAAACCAAACACTCAATCGCTTGCTAGAAATCATATTGTACACGTAAGCCCTACAAAACTTATCACGATAGCTGGAGGAAAATGGACAACTTACAGGGCGATGGCTGAAGAAACAATCGACACAGCTATCAAAGGTATTTTTGCATTTTAATCTATACTCGCAATTATCTCTTAATCTGTATTATTAATTTTAATTTCTCGTTAAGCTTGTAATCTGAAACCTCAAAGACCCTGCCAAACCAATGGTTTCCTTCTGGAGGGTGCTCATGGTTGGAGTCCAACGATGTACATTAGATTAGTGCAAGATTTTGGATTGGAGTGTGAAGTCGCGCAACATCTGGCCAAAAGCTACGGAGATCGAGCATTTGCTGTAGCAAAGATGGCTTCTCTGACTGGTAAACGGTGGCCAATTATAGGTCAAAAGCTTCATCCTGAATTTCCATATATAGATGCTGAGGTGAGTATTGTCAGTACGTTTTGGTAATCACTTTTCTTTCAAGTATAATTCGCGATTAATTTCAGATTCGGTACGGAGTTCGTGAATACGCGAGAACGGCAATTGATATGATCGCGCGGCGATTGAGATTAGCGTTCCTGAATGTTCAAGCAGCGCAAGAGGCTCTTCCAGGCATCATAGACATCATGGCAGAGGAACTACATTGGTCCGAGGATGAAAAGAAAAAGCAACACAAACAAGCCAGCGAATTCCTTTGCAATGAAATGGGCCAGATGGTTAATCGTGCTTCTCGTGATAAGATTCCCATCAACCTTACGAAGGAAGAAATACAGCTGTACATTAAACGCTTTGGTATTATCGACAAAGACAACAAAGGATACGTATCCATTAACGACATCAGGCGAGGACTTAAGGTTCGCAAAAAAAATTATACTAACTTCGTGTTTAAGTTTTTCTACCTTTTTCTTTCTTGGTTTCGTATTTTTTAATTATCGATGTCCAGGCACTTGGGACAAAAATTTCGGAAGACGAGCTGCACATATTGCTCAATGAAATTGATCTCAGTTACAATGGGCAAATGGAACTACAAGATTACCTGCAGGTAAATTATAGAACATGTACTTAATCAGATTTTTTTTTACTATTCACAGCTATTTGGTGACAAGGAAGTACCTGGTGAAGAGCTTCATGAAATACTACGCGAAATCGACACTAATATGAATGGTCAAGTCGAGTTGGACGAATACCTTCAGGTCTGTGAAAGCTCGCACGCACGGATTTGCCGTATAGTCTTGCTGCTTTCAAATTTCCTATGTTACATTATTGCGTTACATAACACTCTAAGTTTTGTTGTCTTTAATATAACTTAGGATCGGTTATTAGTTTAATACAAAAAGTAAAACCGAAAGACCTGTTGGATACGAATAGACCTCTAACACTCTAATCTTCCTTTTTCCGTATTTTTTTAATTGTATTATAGTTCCATTGTAACAATTTTCTTAATATTTGTTTTATTTGCACGAACAGTATTTTTCCTTATTTCCAAACTATAATTTACTTTCGTGAATATAATAATAAGCAACCTATCTAATACAAAGGTTACTATTTTCCGTCATGATATTAGCCTTATGACAAACATTTTAAATCTATCTGCTTTATTTTCTTTTTTGCAAAGTATTCTAGTGTCATGCTGCTCTTGTGCCAGATCGAAATTGCAATTGTTTGAAAGTTTTTGGACACAGTTTCTTCTTGCATTTCTAATTTACATCGTTCAAATATAAACGTTTTACTTCTACAGATGATGTCAGCGATCAAATCTGGACACGTAGCGTACTCGCGTTTTGCAAGGATGGCGGAAATGGAAGAAGCGCAACATGAAAAAGAAGTATTGAAGAAACAGATAAGCGTAGAGAGATCAGGTGGTGGACTGTAAAAAAATTCACGTTCTGCAGCATCGTACAAATTTTCGTACGTTTCTAATATGATCAACACATTCAAACAGCTACGACAAACTGTGTATCATAGAATTTTCATTTACTTTGAACATGAAATGTAGCCCACTGTAGCACAGAATTACCACGAAAAGCTGTCTTTCGTACTTTCTACAGCGATTACTACTTCATTGCATCCGTTAGATTTTAACAATGAAAATGATGAAATCATACGAATTTGAATTTTAATGTAAATATCTTGTGTACAGCGTTTAAGTTACTCAAAAATAGATGCACTGTGTCTGTATATACGCCTTTCGCAAAATGCAACATGATTCGAACGTATCAACGAATAAATATACCGTTATATCAGTCAATATAACTCACGTCAAATTACACATTCGTTATCTTTTTTGTATATGGATATATACATATATATATGTAATGTATGTATATGGAATAATACTGGCAACTCATAGGGTGCGAATGTTTTAATTATCATAATCATTAGGCTTCATCATATCTACACAAGAACACAGTGCAGTTTAATGATGATTTCATCTCTGTTGTCGCATGAAAATTGCAATGCACAGGACAACAAATACACGTCGATTACTGTGAAGGTAATTCGCGTCGCAAGTCTAATCCTGTCTTTAGGACTCGATAAGATGGTTTTATTTATAAATTATATTAATTGCTACTGTGTATTAGAACTAGTCTCTACATAGACTACCCATTATTTAAGTAATTATTATACTTATTTAATTTATTGCCACTAATGTCACACAGTCACGACATACATGATCTATGTTAGAGATTAATTTATTTAACTGTCATTAGTCATTATCATTGACTTAATAAAAGCCATATTGAACTATTACTATTGAATGTATTTTACTCAATATCATTTTGTTATTGTTTTTAATTTAATCATTTTTATGCTTGAATAACATGCGAGTCAACATGACTTGTTTAAAGTTGTTTAAATTTTTTCTTGAAAAGAGGTTAATATATAGCTATATAGCTAAAATATTGAAATTAATTATTGTATGATAAAATTTAATTCTAATGTACAATATTGCACTATCTGATCAAGCACTTCCTTTACAGGGATTACTATACAATATTCACTATACTCCAACTTTTGTTGTTATTTTTAGTATGTCCTCAAAAAGGGATTTCACTGTGGAAGGGGCAAATAAAGAATTGATATATACATTTTGACTTTTATTTAACAAATGTAGCCGAAAACGCTCTAGCCGTTTTTTTAGAAATGTTTTTCTAATACTTCAACACGTAAGTAAAACAATAAACAGATGATCAATTTTTTTACCGTGCAAAGGATTCCCCTCCAATGCATCAAAACATGATACGTTATATTAACATAACCTCAAAGATAAAGTGAAATGTTTTTAACGTGGATTAACCTTCATGTATATTCCTATTAAATTCGAATGAGAAACACCCTTTTCCATAAAAGTAGAGGTACACATGTATAGTTATTATTATTAGTATGGCTTCATTAATGCGTGATTCAGCATATTCACTTACCAGCAAGTGCATATATTTGCCAATATAGTAAATATAAAGTTTTTCAGTGTGTCTTTAGAAAAGTTTGAAATAAGAGCATATATTTAACATAATGCATGATATTATTATAACATTTCAGTGTTGGAAACCTAATATTTGCAGAAACGCCGTTTAGTACGTACCCAACAAAATCGCGTGAAGCTATTATGAAAAGAAGGGCGGCGGCATAGCGAGGGAGTCCAGCTCCTCCCTTCTTCAGATTCAGCCGTCATCCGGCAGTCATCAGTTAATGTTGCTCCTAGTAACTGGAGCAAGAAAGAACATATACCCAATAACGACGGCGTGTCGCAACCCCGCTCGAGCGTGGCCCTGACCGGGGGCTACCACTAGCTAAAAAGAGGGGAAGGAAGGCCAGAGAAAGTAGGAGGTGTGCATCGTTTATCCCTCTTCGTCGGGGTGGGCGTCCGACGGTTCCTGCGTACGCCCCTGTCTAACGAACCTTTGCTCGCTGCCGGCAATTGTGAGGCGAGTACGACCAATCAGGGCTCTCGTCCGATCGTCTCGCGGACGGCGACGTTGCCACCTCGTGTACCGCCCCACGGCGAAAGTAGTCCTCTCATAGCGGTATTCGTAGCCCTGTTTTCGCGAGGGACGGCCGACTAACACGTTGTCGTGTACGGATATACGTGCACGTGTTGAAATCACATTGGAAATTGGATCGCGTGCGCCAGGTGTTGCAGGGACCAACGTGGCCACGGTTTATCAGCGAGAATTCTCAATCTAGGCGGAGACATATCGTCACAACAGAACGAGAATATCAGCTTGACCACGTACTCGGTGCTTTTGGCGGCAATTTTAAACGCAGCGTTGATTTTCTCGTTCACTTATAGAACTGTTCAGCTAAGGACTCCGTAACGACTACATAAATTCGCTGCTAAGTTTTGTTTCGGACAACAACTGCTTCGGGAACAAAGAGTTTCGTGTATCGACCAACGGGAAAGTCGTAGATCGTCGACCGTGATCACTCTGGGCAACGTAGTGCGCTCGCGCGCGCGCGCGTGCCCGCCCGCCCTCATCGTCGGACGCTTGCATGTGTGCATAGCTGCATGCATTGTGAAACGTGCCTGGCAATAACCAGTGCGTCCAAACGAACCCTGTACGTTTTTATAAAATGACCAACGTGAGAGGTTCCTCGTAATTTTTAACACGCAAACACGTTGCGAAGGATAGAACTCTATTATTGGTCGCATCCTATAATGGCCGCCTTCACATTAACTGAGAGGTGAAACAGGAAGCATAACAGCAGGGGTGCGATATCTGGTTCTCTCGAGGGAAGGAAACGGTAGCGGGAGGCAGTGTGGACTGGTGTGGACGTTTCCGCGGAGAAGCACGTGCCGGTTCGCGAGTTAGGTGGAGTCCCATGCGCAAAGTGGGTGGAGGCTGCATCGTGAGGCTGCCTTCCCCGTTATCGCAGGTACGTGATAGTGTGAGTGTGCGGACAGCCGACCAGCGCGACCGAGTGGGCGGGTGTGACGACACACGCTATGCGCCTGTGTCGGTGGCTATGCGCGTCCTTGCCACAGCGTGCGATATTTCGAGAGGCGGGTGGGGCGGCAGGAACAGGGGCGTAGGGAGGCGGTCCTCGATCGGGTTCTCGAGGAGTGCTCTCTGGCCTTCTTTGTCTTCCGAGAGTGGTCTTTGCACGTGTCGATATCGTTCTAGTCGTTCAAGCTTCTTACGATTAGTCTTTGGCCGCCCCGTGGGTTCGATTGACGTCTAGTGTCTTCTCTTGATGTTGCTGGGTCAGGATACGGGTCGCGAGGTGTGTGTTTGTTTAATTCGAAAATGGGAAAAGGATATGAATATGATCTTTTAATACATTGTAGAGGAGATTAATTTCTAAGAGGAAAATGGGTTTCCAGATCAAACGCTCGCGGAGTGAGCATTTTCACGTACCGAGGACTAAATAGTTAGTCCGAATCGTAAACTCGAAGGATGGATTCCTAGCATAAGGGTGTTTAACGTAAAATTAGCGTTGACGTCGACGTTATTTTCATTGGAAAATATACACGACGGATATTTTCATCATGAAACGAAGCGTGGATGGAAGGAACATCACCCAGGTAAAATAGTTTTAATAGATATTAAATGAATAGAAACAAAAGAATATTAAAATAATTGTTTGATAGGAGGAGATCGAAGATCATGATCCCTTACAAGTTCAACAGCAACAACAAGAGGAGGCTGAACAGCAACAACAACAACAACAATTGGAACAACAAAGTGCCCAACCACAGATTCGTTTTTTAAGTGCAAATGTTCTGCAGCAACTACAGCAACAGCAAGATGTTCAGCAACAAGCACAACAACAGCAGCAGCAACAGCCTCAAGTTATTACATTGCAGCAGCTGCAAAACTTTGTGCCTTTACAAACTCAACAGCCGCAGCATGACCAACAGAGAGCGCAAACGATTTCTGTACAATCTTTGCCTCAACAGTTCTTGCAAGTGAGTATATCCGTCGATAAAAATACCATAAATTCCCTAACTTCTACTAATACACAATAATTGTTTTAGGGTGCTCAATTAATTAGTACTCAAACTCAAGCTGCTCTTCAGCAGCAGCAGCAACAAACACAGCAGCAACAAGCACAGCAACAGCCACAACAACATCAACCACAACAACAACTTAGCTATAGCGTAATTCCACAGATGCAAACTGTTAACATTGATGGCCAAGAAGCACTCTTCATTCCATCTTCTGCTATGTCAGCAGGCGGTCATCACCAAACCCAGCCCACAATGCAATTTACTACGGCTAGTGGGCAACAAGTTCAACTTGCTAGTCAGCAAGTGCAATTAGCTAATGGTCAGACCATTATTACACCACAACCTGTCAGTTTAATAAGGGCACCCAATGTCTTTCCTACTTCTATCATACAAAATATTACTGGACAAACTGTTCAGTTACCATCAGGTGTGTACTCTTTGTGTACTGAACAAACTATATTTAATATGTATTCAATAGTTTAATATTATTATGTATATATTATAGGGCAAAGTGTACAAGTAAGACCGCTTCAATTTCCTATGCAGCATGTTCAGCAAACTGTACCTGTGCAGGTGCCAGTCACTGCTAGCAATGGACAAACTGTGTATCAAACAGTACACTTTCCTGTTCAAGCATTGTCTAGTGTTTTTAATGTGCCTACTACGCAAATGATACCACAGATCACCCAAGTATGTTGGAACAAAATGATAAAAATTACTTGGAATTTTACCTACTAAAAGCCTATTATTAGACCTTTTAATTAAACGACATTTATTATATACATACGTTACGCGTAAATTAACTCCTGTCCAAATTAATATAGATTAAGATAAAAAGTTCTGCATCCAAGTTTTATTAGAAAATTATAGAATTTTATAAATACATAATCGTACGTATCTATGCGTGATAGAGTCCGGTTGTTACGATGTATTTATTTTCGAATAGATTAATTGATAAAATGATAATTGATTACGGTAACGCAAGAATTCATGTTGATTATTTTAAGTGTAATTTAATTACAGCAAATTCCTCAAATGGCTCAGATAATTACACCAAATGGACAGATTCAACAGGTTCAAATTGCTAATCTGCCACAGCTTCAAAGTTTACAGGTGAACATAAAATCAAACGATTTTTACAATAGTGTAATAAAATACAGTAAAACCTTGACCTAACAGACTGTGTAATTGTTCAAGAAATTATCCAATTTTAAAATAACACGAGGAAAAACCGAATGACAAATAACCAACATAAAATCGTAGAATTCTGTCTGTTAAACTGGAGTTTGTACATATTTGTTTCTATTAAAGCATTTTGATATTCTAGAGTCAACAGGTGACGCAGGTGGCTCAGCAAGTTGCTCAACAACAAGCGCAACAGCAAGCTCAACCACAAGTAATACAATCTGTACAACAGCAACAACAGCAACAGGCTCAGGTACAGCAACAACAGCAGCAACAAGTGCAGCAGGTTGTTCAACAGGTTATACAGCAACAGCAACAACAGCAACAACAACAGCAGCAGCAAGTTCAACAAGCACAGCAACAATCTTCTGCGCCATCCTCGACCGTAGCAACTTGGAGCACAACTGTAACGACTCCGAGCAATGTCCAGGTAAATAGTAGAATAAATAAGCAAACAATAGTTAAATGGATCGTCGAATGCGGGCTTTGAATATTCCTATTTTTGGAGGTACTTGGAATTGGTGCACTTGGAAGGCCAATCACGGCAAGCGGTAATGTAATCACTACGAAAGATGGGCAGAAGATTGATGTGCAAACATTGTCAGCGTTAACCAGACCACCAGAGTCGGTTGAAGGTGATATAAAAGTAACCAGTATCGATGCCAGACAATTAGCTAGTGGTCAAGTTATACATATTCCAGCAGCTCAATCGGCACAGCCTGCTGTTCAACCTATCACGATTACAGGCATGGCTGCACAGTTTCGCAATATTATTTCTCACAAAGATAGATAAAAACATAATTCTATCGATTCCATAGCTCGTTTAATTTTTTCTTGGAAGAAATATACTAATAAACACATACATTTTATAGGAACGCAAGCGCAACAGTTAACTCTAATTCCTGCGTCCGCGTTAGCAAACCTAACCGCTCAACAAGGCAATATGATGAGAGGCGTTGGTAGCGGGAGTATAATGCAGATTCAGCCTGCCACTGGAATGAATGCGGCGAATGGGTTTCTTCAGTCGATACCTGTACAAAATATCCCAGGTCTAGGCAATGTGCAAGTCATACCTGCTAGCGCGCTTCAGCCCGCCACTGTTCAGACTTTGCCTACCGCAGCTACACCTATCGTAGCTGCTCCAACTGTGCAATTAGACTCGAACGATCCAACAAAATGGCAAATTCTGCAAACTCTTCAGTCAAATAACACGTTAACGACGCCTGCTCCTACTTCGCACCAGCATCAAGTAACCACCGCAGGATCACCAAACGTGGATACAGACTCTATTAAGCAGCATCGAAGAAGAGTTGCTTGCACGTGTCCCAACTGCGGCGATGGTGATAGGTGGGGAACGTTTTAGTAGGAAATTCTTCCCATAATCATTCGCATGAATATGCTTTATAATAAAATTTTTCGTACAGGAATAGAGACTTGACAAGAAAACGGCAACACGTTTGTCACATAGCTGGATGCAATAAAGTGTACGGAAAAACCAGTCATCTACGAGCTCATTTGAGGTGGCATACCGGGGAACGACCGTTTGTTTGTAGTTGGATATTTTGTGGTAAGAAATTTACTAGATCGGATGAGCTTCAAAGGCATCGTAGAACCCACACTGGAGAGAAAAGATTCCAATGTCCTGAGTGTACAAAAAAATTCATGCGATCAGATCATTTAACGAAACATATAAAGACACACACGAAGATTCGAAGTACGGTAAGAAGAATTGTAGTCCAAAAAGAAACTTATTTATGTAGAAACTAAATAGAAATATGTGGAACGACTAATTACGGAATATATTGTAATTGTTTCCTTTATATTATAGGAAGCAGCTACTTCGACGCAGGAAGGTTCTTCCGACAGTCAATCTTCTACAGAACAAAAAATTATCATTGCCCTCCACAAAGATACGGAACAATCCGATATTGTCATTACTGAACAAATAGATGAAATGAAGTCACAATCAACGAATCATGTAACAAACGAATAAAATAGAATCGTTTGTCTTTAACGATTTAGGTAAAACTGTTGGTTGGTTAGTTGATTGGTTGGTTGGTTGGTTGGTTGGTTGGTTGATTGGTTGGTTGGTTGTTACGTTCATGACATCGATAAAAGATGAAATTTGTCAATAGCCATAGCGTTATATTGTTTATTGGCGGTTCTCAAAGATTATTGCATATTTTCTGCGATAAAGCGAAGGCGAGAGAGAAGAAACTTTTTACAGGGATTATTATAATTCATAGTACATATAATCTATTTTTGTATTGAAAAAAAAAAATTGTAAATATGTATATAATGTATATTAATGTAAAAATTTTTGCACAAAATGAATTTTACACTTATAAACAGTTTTTGATATTACGATTCATAAAAATGGTCTTTCACCTTATTGTAGTGAAATTTTTATGGCACGTAGGGACAATAATGTGGTACGTTTAATTAATCTTTTCAGGCATAATATTTAAATAGAATAATATAAAAAAATAAACAAATGAAAGGTAAGATTGTTTTGTTTCTAATTCACATAAAAAAAACTTTGGAACAGCCTTATACTACCTACATGTATGTGTTATTATTGTATGTTAATTACGTAGTTTACCAAAATCGCACTGCTTCATGAATTAATACATGTTTCGTATTTATGATACCTTTTTTCCACACATTTCCAATATAATATGTAAGTGTTTTTCATAGTCGAAACAATGGATCTCTTGTGTGCTATAAAAATAGTTTACACATTTTTCAGACACTCGATTTATCTAAAAATTTAACAGAATCCTTTGTCATTGCATCAATCTTTCAATAAACCAGAAAGAAGAAAAATTAACGCATTATTTACTTAACGTCGAAGTTAAAATTAAATTTTTGAGTTACGTAAACAGCAAACGGCAAAATGTTATAACTGATAAAGAAAAATATGCGGACGATTCCATCTGGTAATAACATAAGAAAAAATTTGCATTATTCGTGCAGATGAATTGGTATTTTACAAACGAAGTAATCGTAAAATAGAAAGTAACACATTATACGAATTAATTGTTTCAAACAATGTTGCTAAGACGTTCAAGGTTTGGCATGCTGACTGTTTGAAAACGGATGTATGTCCGATTCTCCGACGGAATGCGAGGATACAGAAACATTCCCGTGACCAATTGTAAGAGAGTTACAAGGGAAAAGCGCCGTTCTCGTTTCACTGCACGATTTTAAGGCCTCTCAGCCCAGGTGTGGTATGTATTCAGGTGCATTCGACGTATGCATGTTCGATCGGATGTGACTCGTCAATGCCATAAACAAACGATGAACTATTGTCGGGATGTGCAAGAACACGATCGTCCGTACGTGTGCCGGGTCTTCGTCGACTTGTACTCGTAAAACGTGTCAGTCTATTTGAATCGTTCGCCCCCACTGGAAAATTTTGGAATGTCGTGTGTTACGTTTGTTCATAGTGAATCAAAAACTGACACAAAGTGCGGTAGTTTCAAAGGTCATCCCGCCGTGAAAAGAGGATCTAGCTGTCAATTTTAGGTAAATAGTTAACGAAACTTATATTGTTGTCTTCTTTACGTATCCAACGTAATAATAAGATATTCTGATACAAACACTACACATTCGGCAAAACGTGGAAATTATTTTTATACTAACCTAATTGTAGCGATTTCTCTGTGGGAGGTCTAATCTTATCTTTCAAAATGTACTTCAGCCATTGTATCATTTACCTCCCACGATTCAAGCCGAAACCACAAAGATCGCGTTGCGTTTTTCTTATTAATCGATCAATTGATCTTATTAGGAGCAACTGAATACTTTTGTAAAAATTTGAACGACTATGCCTACACCACCTCCTCCACCGCCTCCTAATTGCAATGCATTCAATTCTGGTGGCGGAGAACAAGACAGGAGTTTACTTCTTCAGTCGATTAGAGCTGGAAAAACCTTGAAGAAAACGGTGACTGTAGATAAAAGTGCTCCTGCGGTTGGTGGTATGTTATAAAGTATGTTTGTAGATTTTGAAAATAAAATTTTCATTTCATCGATTATTTTATTCTTCCAGGTAGAATAAAAGGAGAATCAGGAAATTCCTCTTCTTCAAATAACAGAGAAAATAATAGTTCTAATGTAGTAACCAGCAGCATTAATAATATAAATAATGGAGGGCCCATAGGATTAGGTGGATTATTCTCTAGTGGAATGCCAAAATTAAAGCCTACGGGACTCAGGCCGTCTTCTAGTGAAAAGGACACCAGCAATGTAAATAGTATGAATTTCAATCAATCTACTACACCTAGCATAAAACGAGGTCCACCTCCAGTTCCACCAGCTTCACAAAAGCCACAAATGTTTGTTCAGGTATAGACATTAGATGATGTTAGTAAAGCATGTTAGTAAATGCATTTTAAAATATTAATTATTATTCTAGAAGACCAATTCGACGCCGGGACACAGCACTACAGACTCTGTGAGTTCCATTGCTGAAGCGCCCAAGAGATTTGGAAAGCCCACTCTCGCACCCAAGCCACCTACTTCGTCAACGACATTGCACAAGCCATCGCCACCTCCTAAGAAATTGAACTTGACTACCGGAGCAAGCGTATCGAGAGCACAAAGTATGCGATTGCTTAGATCACCTCCTGTGCTCGCACCAACTCCACCGTCTCTTCATCAGTCACAGGATTGCTTAAATGAAACTCAATCAAGGCCAACGAATCGAGTTCTTAGACCTCCGGTTGCAAAACCACCCTCTCCTCCTACTTCCAGAGCGAATAGTTCGACTACTACAGCAACGAGAGCAGCACCACCACCACCTTCCAGAGTCACAGTTAGTGCTCCATGTATACCGCCTCCACCTCCGCCACTTCCGCATCGTCCTGCTCCTATTCATCAGAGACTGGCTCCACCACCGCCGCCACCACCACCGACACCTCCTACAAGGAGTTCGTCGATGCGCAATGGTCGAAGTATGAGCACCCTAGACCTAGAGGTACGATTCGCGGACATGTTTCATTCTATTGCGAATTTTCCACCACCGGAGCAGTTCAAAGGATTTACGAAAGTCTACAGCAGCAGAAATGGTGAGAACGATGTGCTTGAGCCTCATTCGCAATCTTTCTTAAATTTTACCATTAGACAATACACTTCTGAATTGTTTCTATAAATTTCAATTGGCACGAAAAAGTCCTGTATATTTGCAATTCTAAAAATATAAATTAAGCCTTATTCACTGCTTCTCGTGTGATTTAACAAAGGATGAGTCACCATGCTAGAATCTTACATGTTTTTTTTCATACCCTAAGGATTAATCATTCTCATTCGATTTAATGCATGAATGACACGACCTGTTCATTGTTTGTAAATTACGACATTAGAGTGTAAATTTGCATCGATCAAACTGAAAATCGAGAATAAAAGTATACATTAGCATTTGTGGCTGTGTATTTAAATATTTACGTTTTGGTGATTGTACATATAACGATATTCCCTAATCGTTTGGTAACTTATCAGGAACATCACCTTGAAGATCAAAAAGAAAAAGATGGGATTCATTCTCGCAGTATTTTATAACGATATGTCTAATTTTAGTATTTATTGCTAGTATAATTAGTAGCATAGACCTTACTCCATCATTAAGTATGTAAGTAGCAAGATACGTCGCAATTTTTACAACAGCATCGCTTTTGTTAGTATTTTCTCTGAAATAACGTTTTAATAACGCTTCACCCATAGAAATTCAGGACCAAATAAATTAAAGATGCTAAAAAATAGATTGGAGCTTAACGAAAAATGTTATCTTCGTTATTATTTCGAATTTTATCGTAATATTTTTGGAAAGTATTCTTAAGTTGTTAGATTTTAAGAAAATACAAAAAAGAAAATAATAATCGATTTGTTTAAACTGTCAAGGTGATGTTCTCCTTTAATTAGTTCAAACGCTTACTATGCTTTATTGTATTTTGCAGTAGGAGGATTAATAAAGTTCTGATTGGAAACTACTAATATTAGATGCATGCATGAATACTTAACAGAATGATTTTTGGTCATTGATATTAATTGTTTGAGTTGGCTAATACGCAGATTTTCGAGACATACCTGCATGTTATAGTGCTCATAGTGGCTGTTCAATAAAGGTATATGTAATTAAAGTGTACATTCATCAAGAGGATAGTAATGGAAATGTTTGAAAATTCCAGCGGCAAAACAACAGGCTCCCGCACCACCTATGCAAACGTCTTCTTTATCCAATATAATGGTACCATTAAATACGACATCCGGGGGTTAATCGTGGCAATACAATGCAACTTCTTTGGCATATTAAACATTTTCAAGCAATTTGTTTTATTTATTATGATACACGTTACTTTTAATACCTTTCGGAGCGTTATTACAACCAAATGGATGGTCAAATAAATAATGAGATCAAATAAGAAACTGTTGGAATAAGAATATTAAAATTATTAATTACTTTAAATTATGAACATTTTATTTTATTAAAAAATAAAAATAAAATGTTGATTTTAATTTACGTATTCTTTCATGAATTATTAATGTAGTACAAGACTGCATTAAATTATGATATGTTGATTTCTAAAATCATATACGTGTAAATTAAAAACCACAACGAAATTGTGGTTTTTCTGATAACAATGAAGAACTACAATAATAAGTACGCGACTAATTAATCATGATATTTATCACTGTAATCTTCTAACGGTTTTATAAAAAGATATAGAATGTTGTATACTTTTATTTATAACAACGACTTTTTATTATTTACTAATGTACAATATTAAATATCAGAATTCTTTAGATATAGTTATTGTATCTGGCAGTCAAACGATGTGATACTTTCCTAATCCTATTTGTCGTGAATTCGTCAAGACTCAGTCTATCTCGCAGATTTTGTGTTGACAATGAAATATATATTATAAACAATAATTTTTAATGCACTCAGTTTTATTTAAAATAGGCAGTATAATGTTTTCGCGGTGGTCGATAAATATCTACATCGACGAACAAATCAGAAGATACATTGTCCCGAAATGACGGAGCAGACGTGTCCCAGCGAACGTTTGTATTTTTTGCATTTATTTATATCAATGGAAATATTCATATCGGTAACTTAACACGGGACAATGCGAAGTGATAGTGCGATTGAATTAAATCGATCTTTATATTTCAAGTTCCCTTTCAACGATCTTACGATATTCATCGAAACCTCCCTCGATACATCGAACGGAACCTTCTCCGCACACCCAGAGTTCAGTGCACACCATGCGAATCAACCTTTCATCGTGCGAAACTAATATTACACCAGCCTGAAAAATTTCTAAAATTAATATACCTGTCATAAATTTTACAAGACTATGAATTCGAGATTAAATTTTACCTGACAAGTATTTAGTGCTTTCCCTAAAGCTTCAATTGACTCGATATCGAGATGATTTGTGGGTTCGTCGAGTACTAAAAAGTTTGGCATAGCAGCGCACATTAAAGCGAAGGCAACCCTCGACTTTTGTCCACCAGATAGAGAATTTATAGTCTGTAAAGCTAAATTACCGCTTATTCCAAAGCTTCCAAGCATTCTTCTGTATTCTTCAACAGGTTTACCTGCGGAACATCGAACCAAATCTATATTATGATCGTTTAAGTGGGTGCATTCAGTTAAAAATCAAGTATTAGTAATTTTTTAGATCAAATATAGAAAAATATATTTTTGTAAAATATTTTGAATGTACTCCCCCCCCCCCTCTTCCCTTTAAATGTTACCCAAAAGGATGTTCTTTAATTTTGTTCATACCTGGAAAATGGTTTTGCAATAATTCGACCGGGCATACACGCATATCCAGTTGATCGACATGATGTTGACTAAAGTATCCAAACTTCAAATTCCGATGCACATGTACCGTACCCCTCGTTGGACTCAAAGTGCCTGTTATTATTTTCAGAAGCGTAGTTTTTCCGGCACCGTTCTCTCCCACGATACAAATGCGAGATTGCAAACTAGCAGTAAGATTTACACTGGTGAATATGGCGTTGTCGCTTCCTCCAGTGTAACTGAAGGACACTTCATTAAGTTGTAATATTGGAGGACTTAGTTGTTCAACGTCCGGAAAGCGAAGTGTTACTTCTCCCTCCTTTTCCATCGGTTTCAATTCTGGCCTAATAACGCGACAGCAATATTCCTAATGGTTTGTTCAAAATTTAATCTACTCATTGTTATACTGACATTATACTTACAGCTTCTCCAACATCTTTATTTTACTCTGTACACTCGAAGCACGATTGGCATTGTATCGGAATCGATCGATGAACTCCTGCACGTGAGCTCTTTTAGCTTGTTGAGCTTCGTACTCTCTTTGTTGGTTCCTCTCGCGTTCCCCTTTGGTCTTCGCAAACTGTTCGTAGTTGCCACGATATGCTTCTATTTTCTGCCCCCGTAAATATAATATATCTGTGGGAACCTATTACAAAGTTATTACTATATTATCCAGTTGTTCACAAATGATATTAAAAAAAAATAAAAATGTGAGAAAGGTCAGGTTTAATAACGTACCGTATCCAAAAAGTTTCGATCGTGCGAAACTACGAGTAACGTAGTTGGCCACGACTGTAAATATCTTTCTAACCAAAGAATCGCTTTTATATCAAGCATGTTTGTAGGTTCGTCGAGTAATAGTAGATCCGGCCTAGAGAATAGCGCCCGCGCTAGTGCAAGTCTCATCCTCCAACCACCGGAAAAGGATCTGGTTGGCCACGATTGTCTTTCAACAGAGAACCCGAGTCCCGATAATATGGCACTTGCTCTAGCAGGTGCTTTATCTACTTCAGCTAATTGCATCGCTTCGTACACTTTGTGCAATTCTTCGCCTAACACGTCTCCTGTTTTGCCACCATCTTTTTCTATTGCTGTTTGTAATTCTGCTTCCTTGCTAAGTAACATACTTCGCTCTTGATCGCACTCTAATACGGACTCAAGGGCGGAAGTATCATTACCGGCAACTTCCTGTTCTACGTGTAGCACTCTTACGTGAGAAGGTATTCTTAACTGTTTGCTGTAACAATTAAAATAGAATAGTAAAATAAGAGACAAATAAAATCTCATCATTACTTAGGAAACTGTTCAGAGATTATGCTTTTCTAGTACCTAGATATCATTCTCAACAAAGTGGTTTTACCAAGTCCATTTCTACCAATAAGGCCATAGCGTCTACCAAATGCAAGGGTCAGATCAGCTCCTTGCAATAAAATTCTATCTCCATATGCTACATCAAAATTCTCTATCCTAATGTCTTGAGTTTTATTTACACTGCCTTTAGTTTCCATTTTACTGTCCTTTTTACTTGTCATTTGACTTGCACTTGCTGCTTCTACACCAGGATTTGTAATATTAACACGTCCAGCTGACTCATTAACTCGTTTCTCCTGTTTCTGTTGCAACTTTGCCTCTGCTTTTTCCAACTTCTTAGCATCTACTTTCTGTTAGATAATAAAAATGCAATGATATAGAAATAAGATATTCCTTAATATTGACATATAGTTAAAGTAAATACTTAACATGCCATCATCCCTTGTAGTGACCCATATACTTTTTATTTGTTCTACTTGAGCCTCCAGAGTAGCAGCCATAGTACCTAAATGAACAGGAGCGTTTAATACTTTATTCACCCCATTTTTTCTCCTTTCGACGTTTCCGTCGTTCGAACCGTCTTTCAGCATTTCCAGTAACTTCACGCATATTTGCCTACACGTAAAAAAAATAGTTCTAAATTGGACATTTTGTTACAAATACATTAATCGAACGACGACGACAATGAATTGAATGACATCGATACGATATAATCGGCAGTAGAGTAAAAGTGACAAGTGCGAACACGTTTACAGACCTAACCTCATTCTCTGGTTTCTCTGCAACCTCGTGCAATACTTCCCCTATCGCTTCGTACACTTCGTCACCGTCCTCGAAGTCATCTTTCGAACTATCTAAGATACCTTTGGACAAACAAATATTGTACATTTGATTTCGGTAATGAAAAACAGTTTCATGATTTACAGGTTAGGTGTCTTTGAAATATACCTTCCACATATTGATACAAATCATCGTCTATCGTAGGAAATTGACTGCGAATATATTCTCCGCAGACTGCCATACCAGTTAACACGTTTAACAAGAATGTCAAAGAGAATTTGCTTTGAACGGTACACAAAATGACACGCTTGACAGAACGGACGTCAAAGTTCTCTCTGGCACTGTGAACACATGTTTACGCCATTTTGGAACTTACTACCGCTATTGCTATGAATTGATTCGAATTTAAACGAATTCTTAAAGTGTACGATCTGTGTACGTTTTCGTGTCTGATGTTGTCAAGGTCATTAGTACGCATAAATATCTCGCAAAACTTCCTCACGATGTACACGTTTTCGTTTTCAATTAGGAATCCAACAACTAAGTAGCCATTTTGAAGCTGTCAAAAGCGTTTCTTGCTGTTTGATTGTATGCGCGATACGTTCTTTCGTGTTCTGACATTCGGCGTTGATTACTGTTAGATTTTTATATTGCGAGTCACTCGCCTCGTGTAGAGTAAACATAATCATAAATGTAAAAAAGGTTTAAATCTGAATTTTAAATGTGTAATGTGAAATCAACACTGTTTCAAGAAAGATGTTGAGGGGAGAGTTAGAAGCACTGCGAATTTCTACGACGAAGCTCCGAGTTATCTTTTAACGATTCTTCTGGAATACTAACGGGTCTGTTTAACTTTCTTTACAACGCTTTAAAAACAGAACGTAGTTTTCAGTACGGTGGTGTTCAAAATAGAAGAAATGGCGACCGACATTGAAAAATCGGACATTGAAGAATCGAACGCTCCACCGAAAAGACAATGCACGCAATTCGTTAAGGTCAACGAGACGTTTCGGGATACGGTAATTGTATGGCACATATTCATACAACGATTACTTTTTACCAGGCAGTGTGTGTCAATAAATTATGTTTGTTTCAATTTTTTAATTTATCTACTTGTACGTTCTAAAAATTTTCGGTAAAATATCTTTTAACAGGATTTTTTATTAATAGGAAAGGAGTTCAAGCATAAAGGAAGACACTGTACAATATACAGACAACATTGAATACGATGATGTAGAAATACATGTGAGAGACAGGTTGAAAAGTTGGCAAGAATGTCAATTGGCTAAAGGACATGCGGACAATTACATTAACAAATTGTTAGAAATCTATACGTTGGGGGAACCCCCTTATTCTCTTGAAGAATCCAGTTTTCAATTTTTTAGAACAAATGATATGGAAGACACTGCAATTATGATGGCAATTGAAAATCATGGTCTAATTGGATCTGCAGAATTAGTTTGTCATTCCAGTGCACTTTCCAGTGATAATGCTCCAGAATCTTGGACAGGTATACATTGTTCCTGTCCACCTACTCATGTTGAAGGTTTTATAAATACATCTGCAAATTCATTGAGACTGAGCAATTTAAATGATGTGGATGGATATAATGGACTTGATTTGGATTTGGACAAAATAGATGAGAGTGATCAGCAGGAAAACTTTTTAGAAAGAGCTGTAGCAGAGGCTATCAAAAAAAAAGGGCTCACTGCTCCTAATGTTGACTATAGTTGAGCATGCCAAATAAAGTCTTATCCTAAAATATGTTTATATAATAGCATAGATGATATTCATCAGAAGTTGTCAAAATAATTCTACTAAGGAAAAAAACTCTGATGACTATCTATTTCTTTACCTATCAAATGCAGATAAATCCAGTTATGCATAGAAGTGTAACATACGTGTATGTTAGATTAAAATATCATTGATGAGATTTCATTAATATATAAAAGAAGATGGAGTTTAGTACAAAATTTTGTTCATATTGGATATCACTTAAAAAAATTGAAAAATATGATTTTAATACATTGAAAAAAGTACTACAAATTGCAATAAATTACTGTCTTTAGCTGGCATTTACAACTTCAGACATTTTGACAAATAACTCAATAATATATACATATGCAAAATATGTATGTACAGTAACTGTGACATCAGTTACAAGTTTTGTATGTTGTTCAAAGGTACTAATTCATTCCATGAAGCATTGTATTACTTTTATCCATTCCTGGAAATTAATTTCATCTTTCTGTATAATGTAACTTTTGCGCGATACGTAAAGTATATTTACGTTTTAAAATTAGTAGTATATACATATATACTTTTAGAAGTAAGAGAGGGCCATTGTATGTAAGAATACTACGATTATTTTTTTTCCTTTTGTATACAAAGGCCTTCACAATATATGTATTTCATATCTGTAAATAGATTGTTACGTACGAAACGTATAAATAAATTTCCATTCACGTTACACGACGACATGTAGCTCTATAATAAGACATGTAACGCATTCTCGGTAATTCATATGTCTAATAAACTATAAATAAATAAATATAAACGAACACAAGATCATGTTATTACGAACAGATTTCCTCCAGTTTTCCAGCAGCTAACGGTATTGGTACGAATTATAATGCGACAAAACAAAGTTATGACTTGACCAAACTAAGGCGATTTTCTTACAGAGAACAATGTAAAGATTTACGGTATTTCCTTAGGTATACAGTACCTGTAGATAGCGATGCGTCTGCAATAATTCCGTGCATAATTTTAAACGATTTTAGAAGTATTTCATTAATCGTCAATTTTATTTAATTAGCATAGTTTTTCTAGGGCGGTGAAAGGTATAGAACAAATCACTACATTTCAATGTAACATTTTATCAGAACGATATATTACACCGTTTTTGACCTTATCGTTCGTATTTCATATCATTACGAACTTGCGAGTATTGTAAACACGACGAGTACTATTTATTTACAAATGTATAAACAATAATAACAAATTTTCTAATTTAAATTTTCTCATGGTCTCCAATTTGTTCTCACCATCAATACCGCGGCGAATCGAGGCAGTGAACGCGCAAAATCAATAACATGCATATTATGATACATTTCCTAAATTAAAAATAAGCATCACGCATGGTAAGAAAAAAAGCTATGTACATCGACTGTGTTCGGTTATCTTGTTTCTATCAAAAAAGTCGATACACGAACATATAACGCGCTCGAAATATATATGTATACATGTGTGTTCAGCCATTAATCGTGCCGCGAATTCGTACACACACACTATTACAGGCTACAGCTTTGACAATTTGCATCAAACTAAAATGGAGGAATTCTTTGCATAATAACTGTTCGTCGAATTCGTGATAAATTGTTGCTTTCGGAATAAAAATTGGTAGCAATTTATTTCTCCCAGTTCAATCGAGAGAAAGGAATATTTTTATCTCACTTGCAATACAATTATAATAATTGTGTGATTATTATAAACAAATACAAATTTATATGGTAGGGGTTCTCAATTGTTTCGTATAATTTTTCACACGATATTGTTTGCTGAATTCTTTAATTCTAGGTACTCTATAACGTAAAAAAGTATGAATTATAAATAAGATTAAGGAAAATATCGATTAGGATGTCGACAATACTTTCATTTTTCTTGTACAGACAACAACGAGGTGTTGCAATGTTCCTTCTAATTCATATTTATGGAAGTCATAAGATGTATATATGATTTGTTATACGAAAGTGCATACTATAATTAATGATGATAATTCTGATTCTAAACATACTGAAAATAAATTTCATTGGTAATTTATCGGCCCTCTGACAAATTGATCGACTAGGTTGAGAACCTCTGCTGCATATTTTAGTTAGAAAACAATATATCACTCAACAATAATAATCTAAAAAAAATCCGTGATATAAAAGTAATTTTTGGAAAATCGTACACTTCACGATTGTGGACCCAGTTAATCTTAGATCAGATCGTGTATATACATATGTTAATAAGGAAAATAAAAAGAAAAGAAAAACATATACATACATATTGTATATAAAAAAGATACAGACCGGCGTAATGAGCAATTATGTATACCGTACGGAAATCCATCACCATTGAGAGAAAGGGACCTTTTCAAAAATTAAAAAGCATTTCCTGAAATCTACGGATTGCATAAAGGGGTGAGGGGGCGAGGGTAAAGAAAAAGAAATAAATGCAACACGGTAGATCCATTCGCGTACATCAGCCACAGAGCACGCTGTAACGGTCTGTGCAAGGGGACGCGGTGGTGAATAGAGGGGAAGCGGGGAAGAATCACTCTCACGGGCAGAGAAGGGACTTAAAATCGGCGAGTGGTGGAGGGAAGAACGAGGAGAATCGACGAATCGCGTGAGAGAAGAAGCGTACGGCAGTAGGTGCACATCGGTGCACGTACGCGAGACGAAGTGACGGCACGCCGAAATTGAAAGAAACGCAAGAGAGCGTCGAGCTACAAACGCGAGCCTCGTTTAATGTCGCTTTAATTTCTACGCTGTGTTTTCTCTCCGGTGAAAGCGATATCCCGGTGGTATTCGAAAGCGTTGATCATCCATCCCGTGGTTTTGGAGCATGGCGTCTGACGAGGAGGTGGACGAGAGCTACGCGGGTAAGTGCATGGCCTCTTGGTCATGAATACTACCGGAAAGTTGTGTGTCCTCGAGCACGCAGGACGCGCGCTTTTCGTACGATGGCTGCCATGTCAATTGGTCCTTCTGTAGTTTTCCATGCTTTTTTTACCGCGATTTCTAACTAGCTTTGGTTAGACTCGGTGTCACGCTACAGGGAATTTGTCGAAGTTTGATCGCGGTTCATGGAGGTTCGGTACTTTCTCGATGAAAAAGAAGATAACCTTTGAATTGTCAAATAATTCGAGTCTTCGATAACGATGCTTTTGATAGTCGGTAATCGCGACACGTTTAATCTTCATGTAAACGCAGCGAAATAACCGTTCAGGTATAGGTTATTGTTTACATCCAATAGTTGGACGGAAATCACATGGTTCTCGGCCTTTCGTCAATGCTAAATCACTGTCAACGTTCGATCACAAATCCCCGTATGAATTAGATTTCAAATCGTGACATTGTGATTTTATTGCTGATCAAGATTTTTTGCAATCACTCCTCAAATACTTCGCGCTATTTTCAAAGCATTCCTTACATAATTAGTAGTTAATGAACACTCCATGAACGATACATTGTGTAATTAATTTCATTTATCCGATATGGATGAATTCTTTCGTTCCATCGCGATTCACGCGAAAAATTAGAAGACACGCGTTGTTTCGTCACGCGAAACGCGTTAGAATGCGTTTTCAATTTATTTCAACGACTTCATACATATACAATACATTTCGATATTTGCATGAATCGTCTTTGAAAGTGAAAAATTGCTAATTTCTGTCCAAGTGAAATCTCGAAGTAAGTTTACAACGTTTGCTTCGGTTTTCCGAACATCTGGCATGACTATGTATGTGTGCATTACTGTCCGCATGCCCACACGAAGTCTCTCTTTTCTCATTCAGGTGCATTCGTATAGACGTACACACACATAGCCACGCGTGGAAAGAACGCGTGTTCCAGGGCTTAATACAGATTTTTGGTATATCCTGTAATCTAAAGAGGATGACTTCGATTACGGTTCTTTTTCGCGCCTTCAAAAAATACACACGTGCTACAAATTCCGCGACAATGTCACAAATATAAAATATAGACAACTAATGTGGTGTGAGCCCTTTTGAAGAAAATGGCGGACGCACACTCGTACAAAGCATTTACCGAACTGGCGGATTAGTCCGAAATAATTTATACGTTCGGACTAATTTGATTTTGATGTCGGTGTTGTTTTTGAGACAATGCTTACACATGTACAAATGTTCGTTTTTGCCGAAAATGCCTCAAATTATGTTAGTTTTATCGGTATAATCGTTTTTCCTAAATTAAAAAAAAAATATCGGTTTCTTATAAACGTTGTTATTGATTCGGCAATTATCAATACTACGTCGTTATGCGAACAAAGGCTTGGATGAACAAAATTCCGTTCATAGTTTGCTTTTTATTATTATTATTCTTTTTTAACGCAGGTTTTAAATTATTTTTTAACGGGTATCGTGTTCGAAGGGAAAAAGTCAAGGTCACGTTATATAGTTTCCAAGTAAAATTTATCAAATTTTCTGGAAAAATGTTTGATTGATAGGAATCGTTTTCATACCGCGCATAATAGCGCGCTGGGAGATAATTTGAATAATATTGTCTAATGATTAGACATGTAATGTTTATATATATATATGTAAAATAAATTCGATAGTTTTATATTAATTGTTTCGAATATACGATGTAATTAATAATTCGGCAAACATTAATATTTTATATATAGATCATTCTTTAGAATGTCTGAGTTATAATGAATGCAGATATTGATTTTATATAAGTCAAAACTGACAGTGAAGTCATTTTCTATCAGTTGTATGCTATGTACAATTGAATCGCAAAAATATTAAAAATACGGTAAAATAATGAAGCATTTCATGTTTGATATATATCATATTTTTTATTACAGTAGTAAAATAAATATAAACTATATTAAATATTATTTTTGTGTATTTCACTTTCAGGAGAAGATGATATAGAAGAAACTGGAGGTCAAGTTTCCAACGTTAATCAGCAAGTTGATGGTTCGTCTGATGCAGAAGAATCTCAAAGACTAGTGAGCATCTTCTATAAAAATTAGATTTACACATCTTAGTAGTTTTGTAAGATAACATTGTAATTGTTCTAAACATTTGTCAATGTAGGAAGAAGATGATGATTATGAGCCAGAGGAGCGAAAAAAGAAGAAGGGGAAAAAACGTAAAGCCCGTAGTGAAGATAAGAAGGGAAAGAAGAAGAAAAAGAAGAAAAAATCTGATTCTGGAGACGTAACTATCTTCTTTAATTGAATGGATAATTTAGTTAATGTTGTGTAGTATACTAATTTGTTAATTTTTCTTCCTTTTTTGTGATTGAAAATCTAGGAAAGTGATTTTGGAGGTGGCGGTGAAGCAGGTGATGTAGCTGGAGAGGATAGTGACTATGCTGGTAACAGAAAAAGTAGAAAATCATCATCTAGGAAGTCATCCAGTCACACTGCATCAGCTCCTTCGAGTCAGGAACCCACAACAGGCATGCCTACTATAGAAGAAGTTTGTAATACCTTTGGATTGACTGATGTACAGATTGAATATACAGATGCAGACTTCCAGAATTTAACAACATATAAATTATTCCAACAACATGTCAGACCACTTCTAGCAAAGGAGAATCCTAAAGTAAATTTATTTTTACCATAGTTATTGAGCGCAAGAGAGATAATTCTTGTAGACATTTGTTGATTCTCGTACTTTATGTGTTTAGGTTCCAATGTCAAAACTTATGATGTTGGTAGCTGCTAAGTGGCGAGACTTTTCCGAATTGAATCCACATACACAGCCAGATGCGGATGTGGCATCCGCGAATGTAGATGAAGATAGTAGAAATTCAAGAGCGAATCGCAGTGGAACGGTACAGGAAGGTGAAGACGAGGAGGACGATGACGAAGATAGCGATAGGAAACGAAAATCGAGAGGGTCCAGGGCGAAAAAAGGGAAAAAAGCTTCTAAAGTGCCAACGCTCAAAATAAAACTTGGAAAACGTAAACGAGGAAGTTCGGTAATCAAAATTTGATATATCTTAAGGTGATATACATGTTGTTCTTGAGAGCGTCAGAACACACCTGGTCCGTGAAAGCTTTAAATATCAAACGGCAAAAAGTTTTTGACACTTTAGTTTGTGTCATCCTTAGTGACCACTGTTCAACATAACAATTATACAAAAATTAATTCTTTCTTCGCACATTTCATTCTTGTATAATTATTATGTTTAACGTGGTTACTGAGGATGGTGCAACCCAAAGTATCGAAACCGTTTTGATTTTTTCATTTCTGTATAATTTATATTCGTAGTTTATATATTAATTGTTAGTAATTTATTCGTTTTCGATGATCGTTGATGTTATTGTTTAGGATGAGGAAGCAGAAGGTAGTGGCGCTGGTAGTGACAGAGATTCCGATATGGAGTTTGAGCAAATGTTGGCTGACGCAGAAGAGCCGCCCGGTGCAGATGGAACAACTAAAGGGAATGCTGAAGAAAATGGAGTCGAGCCACCTGCGGAACCACCTATTCGTAGGAAGGCAAAAACTAAAATTGGAAACAAAACTAAAAAGAAGAAAAAGACGAAGACTACATCGAAGTTTCCGGACGGAGAGGAAGGTCTTCAGGTAATTCAAGCTATCTTCGTTGGACGATCGATATTGTTTTTATCATTATGATTTATATCATTTCACTGTAAAAATTCGCGTATTCTAACAATTACATTGAGAATTTCTTGTTAGTATCAAGCAACTAACTTGTTCAGAAAATATGTATCTCCCTCTTTTTTTTAATAATGCCTGTCTTCATACGTGCACAGACTGACCATCAGGATTATTGTGAAGTGTGTCAACAAGGTGGAGAAATTATATTATGTGACACCTGCCCTAGAGCGTACCACTTGGTATGTCTAGAGCCGGAGTTGGAAGAAACGCCTGAAGGAAAATGGAGTTGTCCTCACTGCGAAGGAGAAGGTATTGCAGGTACCTTCCTCATGATCCTACACCTATTATCCCGCCCACCATGTTGAAGTAAAGAGAAGAGAAATAATAGATGCAAATTGAGTTTTATCTAATTGTTAAATTTTTAGGCGCGGCCGAAGATGACGACGAACATATGGAATTCTGTAGAATATGTAAAGACGGTGGTGAATTGCTATGCTGCGATAGCTGTACTAGCGCTTACCATACGCATTGTTTAAATCCACCGCTCTCAGAGATTCCTGATGGTGACTGGAAGTGTCCTAGATGTTCTTGTCCGCCTTTACGTGGAAAAGGTTTGTATATGTTATATAAAATAATATTGGAAAAATACATACAGCGGTGAACATATACTCACAAACGCTTCTTAACATTACTCCTTGACAGTTGCTAAGATTTTAACATGGAGGTGGAAGGATTGCCCAGAGATGCCATCGGAAGAACCTTCTACAAGTAAGGCAGCTCCTAAGCAACGTAAGATGCGCGAGTTCTTTGTAAAATGGGCGGATATGTCGTATTGGCATTGTGACTGGATTACAGAATTACAGCTTGACGTTTTTCATCCTCTTATGTTCAGGTATAGTGTTGATCGAATAAACGATAATATACACAATATATCTCGTTATTATGGATTTTGTATGTATATTGTAGAAATTATTCACGAAAGTATGATATGGACGAACCTCCAAAATTGGAGGAACCGTTAGACGAAAGCGATTCCCGCGTAAAACGGTTAAAAGAGCAAGACGGTGCTACAAACAGAGATGAATATAATTTGGAAGAACGATTCTATCGTTATGGAGTTCGGCCAGAATGGCTAGTAGTGCACCGAGTAATTAATCATCGGTTATCAAGAGACGGCAGAGCAACGTATCTCGTTAAATGGAGAGAATTAGGATATGATCAAGCCACTTTGGAAGATGAACACGAAGATATTCCGGGTTTGAAGCAGGCCATCGAGTATTACTTGGATCTCAGAGCAGCGAACTGTTGCGATGGTAGTTCCTCTCGCAAGGGCAAGAAGGGTGAGAAGAGTCGGTTAATTTATTTTTCTCTTTTGTTTTTGCAACCTTTGTCAAATTAGGTCATAACGGTAATCGTTCGTATTATCTAGGTAAAGGCAAAAAATCAAAAGCTCGTGAGCTCATCGATGATGAAGAGAGGACACCTAAACGGTACACACCACCACCTGACAAGCCTACCACCGATCTTAAGAAAAAGTATGAGCGACAACCAGAGTACTTGGATCAAACTGGAATGCAATTACATCCTTACCAATTAGAAGTAAGTATAAAATCATAAAACTATCTAAATATTTATGAAAAGTGCCCTATACTTTCATCGCTTCACAGGGTTTGAATTGGTTGAGATATTCCTGGGGCCAAGGTATAGACACGATCTTGGCAGACGAGATGGGTCTGGGAAAGACTATCCAAACTATCACTTTCCTGTACTCGTTGTACAAAGAAGGTCATTGCAAAGGACCTTTTCTCGTCTCAGTCCCTTTATCGACCATTATTAATTGGGAGCGTGAATTTGAAACATGGGCACCTGACTTCTATTGCGTCACTTATGTCGGTTAGTGAATATAACTACAAAGTCATTACGAACGATTTCCACAATTTTATGATTATTTATTGTGTTTCACGTTAATTCCAGGCGACAAGGATAGTCGTATTGTGATACGAGAGAATGAATTGTCCTTTGAAGAGGGTGCTGTACGCGGTGGTCGAGCGTCGAAAATCCGATCGTCTCAAATCAAATTCAACGTGCTGCTCACCAGTTACGAACTTATTTCTATTGACTCTGCATGTTTGGGATCAATAGATTGGGCCGTATTAGTGGTAGACGAGGCGCACAGGCTGAAATCTAATCAATCAAAATTCTTTAGATTATTGGCATCTTATAACATCGCATATAAGTTATTGTTGACCGGTACTCCACTGCAGAATAACTTGGAAGAACTCTTCCATCTGTTAAACTTTTTGTGTCGTGACAAATTCAATGACTTGGCTGCGTTTCAAAATGAGTTCGCCGACATTTCAAAGGAGGAACAGGTAAAGAAATTGCATGAGTTGCTCGGGCCTCACATGTTGAGAAGATTGAAAGCCGACGTATTAAAAAATATGCCAAGTAAGTCGGAGTTCATCGTTCGCGTCGAATTGTCTCCCATGCAAAAGAAATATTACAAGTACATCTTGACAAGGAACTTTGAGGCATTGAATCCTAAGGGAGGTGGTCAACAAGTATCGTTATTAAATATCATGATGGATCTTAAGAAGTGCTGCAATCATCCTTACTTATTCCCAGCTGCCTCCCAAGAGGCACCAACCGCGCCTAACGGAAGTTACGAAACATCCGCGTTGATTAAAGCAGCTGGAAAATTGGTGCTTTTGAGCAAAATGTTGAAGAGATTGAGGGACGGTGGACACAGGGTGCTGATTTTCTCTCAAATGACGAAAATGTTGGACATTCTCGAGGATTATCTGGAAGGAGAGGGTTACAAGTATGAAAGAATCGACGGTAACATAACAGGCGCGCAGCGACAAGAGGCTATAGACAGATTCAACGCGCCTGGTGCGCAGCAATTTGTTTTCTTACTCTCTACTCGTGCCGGTGGTTTGGGTATAAACTTGGCAACTGCTGACACTGTCATCATTTACGATTCTGATTGGAACCCGCACAACGACATTCAAGCATTTAGCAGAGCTCATAGAATCGGTCAGGCGAACAAGGTCATGATCTATAGATTCGTTACTCGTAACTCCGTCGAGGAACGAGTGACGCAAGTAGCGAAACGAAAAATGATGCTTACACATTTGGTCGTTAGACCCGGAATGGGTGGGAAAGGTGCTAATTTCAGCAAACAGGAACTGGATGACATCTTACGATTCGGTACCGAAGAATTGTTTAAGGAGGAGGAAGGCAAAGAGGACGAAGCCATTCATTACGATGACAAAGCTGTCGCTGAATTGCTAGATAGAAGCAAGGAAGGTATCGAACAGAAAGAGAATTGGGCCAATGAATACTTAAGTTCCTTCAAAGTTGCGTCGTACGTGACAAAGGAAGGCGAAACTGAAGAAGAGGCAGATACGGAAATCATAAAGCAAGAAGCTGAAAATACGGATCCTGCTTACTGGATCAAATTATTGAGACACCATTATGAACAGCAGCAAGAAGATATTGCCAGAACCCTTGGAAAAGGTATGTATATTTTTTATGCAATCTATTGTTTTTTTTTTGTACATGGATAATTAAGAAATGCTAATTAATTACAGGTAAACGAGTACGTAAGCAAGTGAACTACAATGATGGTGTAGTGACCGGGGATCAGGGAACAAGAGACGATCAGCCCTGGCAGGAGAACCTGTCGGATTATAATAGCGATTTTAGCGCACCGAGCGATGACGACAAAGAGGATGATGACTTTGATGAAAAGGGCGATGGAGATTTATTATCTCGTAGAAGCAGACGAAGATTGGAGAGGAGAGACGAAAAGGATCGACCTTTGCCACCGTTGCTTGCTCGAGTGAATGGAAACATTGAAGTACAGCAATTTGATTTTAATTTTAAATTCTTAATAATCAATGATAAACAACAATTTAATAAAATGAATTTTTTCGTTCAGGTATTGGGCTTTAACGCCAGGCAAAGAAAAGCATTCCTCAATGCCATTATGCGTTACGGCATGCCACCGCAGGATGCGTTCAACTCTCAGTGGTTAGTCGCTCGCTCAGAACACGATTGTAGATTGTCAGTTAATTTAAAGTTCTGTTAAAGTATATTGTCGCATTTTAGGCTGGTTCGGGATCTCCGGGGTAAATCAGAGAAGAACTTCAAGGCATACGTTTCATTATTCATGCGACATCTCTGCGAGCCAGGCGCCGACAACGCTGAGACGTTCGCGGATGGTGTACCTAGAGAGGGTCTCAGTAGACAACACGTCTTAACGAGAATTGGTGTGATGTCCTTAATCAGGAAGAAGGCACGTGCGCGAATACATTATTGACATTTTTATTCACAAATAACGCTAGTAATATGTAGGTTGTCTCACGCAACTGGGAAAAGCTATATTTTTAAAACAGTTAAGGATACAACAAAATGTTGTTTGTGGTGTTCTTATAAAAATTTCGAAGACCATTGTAATTGGTTCTTTTTCGGCGATAGATTTCTGAATGAATTTTCTCTAAACAGGTTCAAGAATTCGAGCATATAAACGGATATTATTCCATGCCCGAGATGATCCGAAAACCAGTAGAACCTGTGAAACTTGAAAGCGGGGTTGAGGGAGCAACTGGAACTAGCAGTACTAGTGCGACACCGGCTACCTCGAACGCGCCTAGTCCAAGTCCTGCTGCGACTCCAACACCAACTTCTGCTCTTGGCACCGCTACTAGCGAGATCAGTAAATCGAATTCTGACGCGTCCGAATTGAAGGAATACAAAGAGGAACAGAAGGATAAGGAGGTTTGTGCTAACGACGATGCAAAATGTATAAAATTCTCAAAGTAGAGTTAGAAATTAAAAAAAATATATGTTTTAGACTACCGACAGAAAGGATGTTATTAAGGAGGAACCGAAGGATTCCAAAGATGAAGAAGAGAGCAGTGTTGAAAAGGATAAGGACAAGGAGAATACTAAGAAAGAGGAGGACTCTGAGGCTGAAGGAATAGAAAAAGAGAAAGATAAGTTAGATGCAAAAGACGAAAAGTCGACAATGAAACATGACGATAAAATTGAGAATAACGAAAATAAACCTAAACCAGAATCTGAGGAAGATGTTGTTATCGTTAAAGACGATGAGGAAGACACTGAAAAACGAGAGGTATTCATCTATTTCACAATACCGGAATATCGAGATCACCTCGATCGTGGTCAACTTATTTAATTTTATGATTATAGGATAAAGACAACAAGGACAAAGATGTAAAAGACTGTGATTCAGAGGTGATAAAACCTAAACGCAAGTTCATGTTTAACATTGCCGATGGTGGATTCACGGAATTACACACGTTATGGTTAAACGAGGAGAAAGCCGCGGTACCTGGTCGTGAGTATGAAATATGGCATCGAAGACATGATTATTGGCTGTTGGCTGGTATTGTTACACATGGCTATGGTCGCTGGCAGGACATCCAGAATGATATCAGGTGACATAAACATCAACGCTAAAAGTAAAGCGGTCTACTTCGAATATTTTTTTTAAAACATTTTTATCGTTCTCTGCAGGTTTGCGATAATAAACGAACCCTTCAAAATGGATGTGGGCAAGGGTAACTTCTTAGAAATAAAAAATAAATTCTTGGCTCGACGCTTCAAACTGTTGGAACAGGCATTAGTGATAGAGGAGCAATTGAGGAGAGCCGCGTACCTGAATTTAACGCAGGACCCAAACCATCCTGCGATGAGCCTAAATGCGAGATTTGCTGAAGTTGAGTGCCTTGCCGAATCGCATCAACATCTTAGTAAAGAGAGCCTTGCCGGCAATAAGCCAGCGAATGCTGTGTTGCATAAGGTAAATTACTTTTTTCACATGAAAGAGTTCATTCAGAATATAATTATGTTAAATGTTTCCTTTTAAATTGTTCATCGTAGGTACTAAATCAGTTAGAGGAGCTGCTGTCTGATATGAAGTCGGATGTGAGCCGCTTACCAGCAACTCTAGCTCGCATTCCACCTGTTGCTCAAAGACTTCAGATGTCCGAGAGGTCGATATTAAGTCGATTAGCAGCTACAGCACCGGGAGGTAGTAGTTCTCAGTCGGGTCAAGCGGCTTTGCTGGCACAACAGTTCCCCGCTGGCTTTTCCGGTGGACAGTTGCCAGCTACTTTCGCGGGTGCGGCCAATTTTGGTAATTTCAGACCGCAATACTCAGTACCGGGTCAACCGCCGCAAGGATTCACAGGTTCGTAGAGACGATTTATCATTAATAGATTACGGATCTTTATGTAAAGGCATATTTTTATGTGCAGTCTAGTTATTAGTTTCTCTATAACGGAAACGACTATTTATCATCATAATTTACTTTTTAGCTTGAAGAGCAAAACATTGACGAATAGTGGCTCAAACAAGATAACTCAGAATGGCGCGGATTGCACTACCTTGACACGCAATCGTGTAGCGCTGTATTATTTTTCGTAAATTACGATTTTTAGCTGAATTTTCATTAGAAAGAAGACGCTAAGGGTTAAAAAAGAGTAACAAAAAAAAAACAGACACATACATGCGTACGTGCGTAATATTTTACATCCAAATTACATTACTCCCTGTATTTATTACATATACAATCGGCGACTAGCATCGAAGTTTTCATGTCTTTTTTTCTTGTATTTATACATACGGTCTCTGCAGAAAGCAATGTAAATTATTTTCTTGGGCTGAATTAAGATAGCATGATTTCTATTTCTTCATTGGCCGATGTATCGTAAACGTAACGATAAGTACATTTTACTTAAAAAAAATCTTATTTAAGAAATGAATAGTTTTACGTCGTGGATCTACGTGTGCAGTTTATCGTAAGATAGACTGCGTCGAGTAGTCGTTCGCATAATTTATTCTCAACGTTTCGTTTTTATTTTTGTTTCCCTTCGATACAGGAAAGACTCGATTTAGTCGAATTTGCGAAATCAACGGTTTTCATTTGGATCGCATGCTCACACGAATTATCGAGAATTAACAATAGATTATGATGATGAACAATGGCAATCATTTTAGTTAAGACTGATGTTGCATATTGTATCCAAGAGAATTCATTTTCTTACACAACACGCTACTGTAATGCATGGGTTTATATGAATAAGAACTCGGTGGTGAGGTTCTTAAATTTTGTGTTTGATTTTCTAAACAAATCACGGGATACTGCATGTATGAACTACGGGAAGCAGTGGCACAAAAAGTCTGTTTGATACTTAAATAATACAACAATGCACACGGTACGTGAACTATAATATATTACATATATGTAATTCGATTTCGCAGGGATCGGTTGTTTTACTCCGAATTCATGAGAGCAAGCACCGTTAAAGTAAATAGGACTTAGGTTCAAATTTGATATAATCTTTGTACATACTGTCGTTACATTCTACTCGCACCATATGTCAGAACACACACGCATACACATATACACATGAGTATCATAGTAATTCATAAGGCCGGAAGCGCGCGACACCCCATGCATTATGCTAGTAAACAGCGACTAAATGTAATTATGAGACAGAAAACCATTAACCGGTCTTTGAGTAAGCATATTAACTGTTCAATCTTTTCTACCCCAGATTCGAAAACACTAGAACATTTTTCATTTTCGTCTTAATCGATTTTGCCAAATTACTGCGTTGGCACATAAGTTTTTAAGGGTAATTTTAGGACTTAGCTAAGGAATTTAAGCGAGAGTGTGGAAAGAGTGAAAGAAAGGGAGAGTGAATGATAAAAGTAAAAAGTAAGTCAAACCACGGAAACCCGTTTGTTGTATGTATTAATTCTGCTGGAATAAATTAATAATAATTAGAAACTAAATCAATACTTTAAGTTTTTTTTCTCATCTTAGATGTTTTAGTTAGTTGCAGGCAAAGCAGAAAAAGAATTGCAAGCATTTCACAGATCACAAATTCATCAGCCCAGATTTAGAACACTTGCTTTTTTAGTGTATGCTTTAAAAATTACACAAAAATTTTATTTATCATTTTATTATGGCTTAATAGATGGATTCTGGTAAAAAGAGAACGTACATTTTATAATTCACACAGATACTTCCAAAATACAAAAGATTCAGAAACAAACACTGATTGTATTCGAGTATTGAATTGTGCAGTTTTTTTATTATTTAAATTACAGAGAGATGACTTCTTACAGATGCAACAAAAACAAATCAATCAATAAAGTAATGAAAGAAAATTGTGAAATTTCCATGGTGATTGAAGATAAGAAAAAGTTTCAAAGATTGAAACATTAACCAGACGTATCTTTGTTCTGCCTTTGCTGAATCATTTCCCTAATATTGTTTTCACACTCTTTCAAGTTTTGTTGCAAGTATGTCTTGTTGTTCTCTAAAGTTTTCACTTTCTCGTCAGCATACTTCATTCGCTTGTCAAGACCAGTTTTAATGTTGTTGATGTCGTCCAAAAAGAACATTCTACCGACGGATTCGTATGTCATCGTGTTCTCCGGGTAAGAGGTTATCTCTTTGACGGTAAGTTCGGCCCGTTGTTTGGACCGTTTTAATTTTTCAATCTGTATATCCGCCAATTTCAATTTCTGCGTAGTGTCGATCATTTTCTCATGGAGTTGAGAGAACGCCTTCCTCAATTCTTCGTCCGGTTCCCTTGCCATTTTCGTTTCTACGATTTTGGGTAAAGCAGGTTAAGAAATTGGGATCGTTACTTTTGAACAATCGAGGAAATTACGTTTACCGTTACTTTATTGTTAAATATAATGCAAAGCTTGGATGTTTATTAGCTACACTTTATTTATCATTACTTAGCATTATACTAATCGCACTTTGAAATAAATCACGATAAATGAAACGAAGTAATTGTAAATTGTAATTACTTACGTATACCTTCTTGACCTCGCCTAGTGAGTTAACAAAAAAGATTTGAAAATCCTGATGTATTCAATACATCCTTGTAAAGAGTTACTCTCAACTTTAACGTGATCAGTATAATCTAGTTATATTTTATAAAAAAGTGTATTTGATAGAAATATCTCAGAAAAGAACGAAAATTACGCGCTTCATTTTCATGTATGTAAATAGCGGGAAAAGTTGTTACGCCTTTAATGATTATGCTTTTTTCATAACAATTAGTTTTTAACATTTCCAATAATTTCTTGTTAAATTCGTTGTTGTCAAACAAAGGTATTATAATTTCCTTAATCTTTTAATTCCCATAGAGTAATTACAGTGTGTGCCAGTGGGATTTTTACTGCCACATGAAAACGAATCTTAACGAAGCAGGAAGCTCCATATACAGGGTGTTCCCGAATAACATGTATAAGCGAGCGGGAGGTGATTTCTTATGGAAAAATAAGAGAAATAAAAAGAATAACATTTCTTTTATTTCTGCTTAGTTTTCAAAAGTTTTAAAGTTCGCTCTGTGTTTTACGCACTGACGGCCGAGATACGATTCGCCCTGTAACGTATAGTGTCTACCGTGCTTGTAAACAATCTTTACAGAATATTTACGAGTTACTAGATTGAACAAAAATTAAAAATGGATTAACTCCATTATTTAATATTAATTACAGAATTACTGAAATTGATTGCCTTGCTTTCGCTGACGAATACTTCTACAGTCTTGTAGTGGTCGTTGAGGTTGGAAACAACCATATTCTAAAAGATTTCTTTCTATTCTTTCTATTGTTTTCCGATCGGGAATTCTACTATTCGGATATCGCTATCTGTAATAACGAGAAGTAGCAAGTAAACTTCCGTTGAATCTACGACGAACCGATGATTTGAGTAGCATATAACACGGTAGACACTACACCTCGTATAGCCTTTATAGCCAGTGTGGTCAGATCTACCATAATTGAGTGCATCGACGTCGACATTAGTAATGATGAACTTCCTTAGCGTTTAACGGAGTGGTGGGAAAAGCCGACATATCCTACCGCACGAGCCACATGTTACGCTAGGTCAGCACTTCACGCAACTTCGGGAATTCGATAAAGAACGATAATGAACCTTTCCTTCTTGCTCTTGAACAGCTGTGTTCGGCTAACCCTGGGAAAAACTTTAGTGGGAGATTCTAGAAGCCAAAATAAGGCGAAAATCAAGAATATCAATTCCTTGGCTGAGGCTTCATTAGACAGTTATTAACAAATTAAATTAAAAAATTTCAAATAGTTCTGGAAAAATTATTTTTGGTTGCAGGAGTCAATTATAAACATTTTTGGTGAACAGACATATCCCTGAAATCCTACCCACTTTCGAGAAAAAAATTCGGATACGTACTGAAATTTTTTGGCAAAAACAAAATTTTTCAAATCGTTCTGAAAAAAATTATTTTCGGTTGCAAGAGTCGATTACAATCATTTTTTGTCATTCCCCAAAATCCTACACATTTTCGAGAAAAAAATTCCTCACCGAAAATATAATTTCCGGCCAGAAATGTTAACCCGAAATTTCATGCAAATCTTTAAAATGTTATAACTCCTGAACGGATTGGACGATTTTAATGTTTAAAAAAGCAAACTACGCGTATTTTGATGGAGAATATGTAGAAATTGCAAAAATATTCGAAAAGTTGATTCTTGACCCCGCAAAATGAGAAAAACCCCCTAAAAATGATCCAATCTTTAAACAGCCATAACTCCTACAATAGTGAATATATTTCAATGAAACTTTTTTCTGAAGTAGTGCTCATGGATACCTACTAAAAAGTATTAGACAACTTTTCTGTAGGGAGTCAAACAAAATTACTAAAAGTCAAAAACTAATTTTTAAGAAAAATGGACAGGGGGTAGGTGCCTAAATTTTTCGACGAAAAAAAAATTTCAAATCGTCCTAAAAAAATTATTTTCAGTTAGGGGGGTCAAATACAATCATTTCTGGTGAATAGACATACCCCCGAAATCCTATCCACATTTGAGAAAAAAATTCGAGTAAGTGTGAAATAGTTCGAAAAATTAAAAAATTTCAAATCGTTTTAAAAAAAATATTTTTAGTTGCAGTTGTCAATTACAATCATTTTTGGTCAATATACATACCCCCGAATTCCTACTCAGTTTCGAGAGAAAAATTCCTTACCGAAAATATAGTTTGTGGCCAGAAATGCTGCCCCGAAATTTCATGCAAATCTTTAAAGCATCATAACTCCTAAATGGATTGGACGATTTTAACGTTTAAAAAAGCAAACTACGCGTATTTTGATGGAGAATATGTAGAAATTCTAGTAATATTCGAAAAGTTGTACTTTAACCACGTAAAGTAACATTGTCACCCAGAAAAACTGTCAATTTTCAAACGATCGTAACTTCTACAATAGTGAACGTATTTCATTGAAATTTTTTCTGGAAGTAGAGCTCATCGGTACCTATAAAAAAAAGTATGAGACAACATTTTCATACAGCGTCAAACAAATTTATTAAAAGTCAAGTTTATATTGTTTTAAATTGCAGCCATTAGCTCGGTGTTACCCATGAAGAAGAACTTCTTCATTGTAGGTAACTCCGATTACCAGGTCTCACCACGAGGAGGTTGCTGCGAATGGAGACCCGAAGGGAAATAGATCGAATCAAAGTTCCATCGATCTCCCCTTTACAGACCTAGAAACTAATATAGGAAAGAGAGAAAGAAATAGAAGAGGAAGAGATAGAATCATGCCAAATAATTATTTTGTTTAAATATGGATTTTAAATGAGGGATGAATCTAAATTGTGGGAGACGCGACAAGACACGATGCTGAACCGTGCAACCGATCTTGGAATCGAATTGACTCCGCTTGATGACTCGATTTCTACAGGAGAACGGATACACGCCCCTGAAACTGGTCTCCATTTCTCCACTGCAACCCGTCGGGAGCCAAAGGACCCGACTCAGGCTGTCTAACATAGAGAGAGTACCTGTGACAAGGACTTTCAACCGGAAAGTATGCGTTTCCGCAGGCGACCTTCAAGTTGAGTACCATTCTCCATGAATCCAGCCAACAAGAGAAGACGATTTGATCTTTCGGATTAGCCACACGGCCGATCACATGTTTCCTCCAATGAAACAACTGTGACCGAAGCCAGGAACGAGGGAATGACTGAAAACGAGAATCTAGTAAAATGAATAATTAATTGGCAATTCGCGCATAAAATAAGAGGCCGAAAATTAACGTCGAGGCTCGAACTAATGAAGTTAAAAAGGAAATTTAGAATTAATTTAAATTAATTCAATCAAAGAAATTAGAAAAAAGAAATGTTCGACGTTAATCTTAATATCTTAAATCTAACCGCACTTACATACTATTACGCCTATGGTGAACCCCTCGGTCGGCGGATGAATCTGGCGTTTTCCAGTAGGACCCTCGGAATTCATCTAAACAAAAACTCAAATAACAATTAATATTCATACAAGAAAATATCAATTCACCAAATACCTAGAAGAAACAAAAAAACAAATATGAAAAATAATGGATCGAACAACCCAACGAAGAAAGAACAGAACATCCCAACGAAGAAAGGACAGAACATCCCAACGAAGTAATCCGGCTGAAATTAAATTGGACAAAGAACCCAAAGGAAAGTTCTTTGAAACCAATAACACGCGTCAGAGTACCCCTGGCGGCTCCAGGGGTACTGAGGAGTTGGTCAGCAGTGGCCAACTTTATACCGGGAGGGGATTTGGGTTGCAGCCATTCAGCCAATCAGCAGCCAGTTAGGCTCCGCTTGATCGAAAGTTTAACAAAGTTGCAAGAATACCGAGCCCATTCGCGCGCACCAATTTTCCGAATACTTTTACATGTTTCCACATATTCTCCACTAAAATACGCGTCATTTGTCTCTGGAAACATAAAAATCCTCCAATCCGTTCAAAAGTTATAATGTTTTAAACATACAGAAATGTTCGCTCGAAATTTCATGCGTATGTTTAAAATATTATAACTTCTGAACGGATTGGACGATTTTAATGTTTCAAAGCGCAAACAACGCGTATTTTAGTCGAGAATATGTAGAAATTCTATTATATATCTATAAGTATTCTACTATTTCAAATAATGATTCTTTAATTTCTTTTGATGGACAATTCGTCTATCAAAGTTGCACAAATGACATCTGAGTCCCTCGTCATGGTCCGTCCTTTTTGGTCACTACGGGAGCCCCCTGGGGCGCGCGCGGGAATTATCCCTCAACCACAAAGCAAGATGGACCGTGATGCCAGATGAAGAATTTAATTGAAGACTTCCATTCAATCGAGATTTCCGAAGATGGTCAAGAAGATGTTTCACGAACAGCGGCCAAGGGACAACCCTGGTTTCTTTGAAGACGAAGAAAATCTCAACTTGGGAATAATTCCAAAACTGAACAATTAAACTGAACAACTATTCAATTGAACAAATAAACTGAACAACTTCTATGTTGAACAACTCAGAGACTGAACACCTCTGTTACGAAATAACTCCTCAATAAAACTTGAACATCCTATATTTCCAATCTTATATAATAATATAATTGATACAAATTTAATTAAATACTGAATGAACATTCCTTGTTATGAAATTAAAGAATTAGTATTTGAAATAATAGAATACTTGGCAAATAGATCGTTTGAAAATAGTTTATCAAATAAGACAGTGAAAACTATTTTCAAACGAGTTATTTGCTAAGTATTTCATTATTTCAAATAATAATTCTTTAATGTAATTTTGTATTATTCATCATATCCATCAACTAGCACTCTCTCAGACAATCAGTTGCATAGAAACTGAGACCCCTGGCGCACTCGCGGGAGACATCCCACAACTACCCCAACAAGACAGGCATATTCGAATTTTTTTCTCGAAAATGCGTAGGATTTCGGGGATATGTCTATTCACCAAAAATGATTGTAATTGATCCCCGCAACCGAAAATAATTTTTCCAGAATGATTTGAAGTTCTTTAATTTTTTTTTTTACCCACCTGCCGATTTCGTGAAGAATTTTTTTCTCGAAACAGCGCAGGATTTCGGGGATATGTGTATTCATAAAAAATGATTGTAATTGAACTCTGCAACGATTATCGTACCTGTGAGTCGAGACCCTGGCGAGTAAGAGAATTGATGCTCCTTAGCGTGCTGGTGATATTCTTCAAAGCCTTGATGAAGTACACTAACACATTATTGACGACAAGTTGTCCCTTCCAACAATCTTGTCCTCTTTGCAGTTTTCAAGAAACAATCTACCAAAATTTTCACCAACGTAACAAATATATGCAATCCATTACCAACGACCCTGAGATACGCACGAGGAAATATTCATCGATCTAACCTCAAATTAACGATTACGACGAGAATATCTTTCTCACAGCGATTAGACATGAACTGCAGGCTTTAAAGTCGAAACAACTGCCAAAATAAATTCTTTTTTCACTTTGTTTAAACTTTCCTCAACGTATATACGTGTATACGACCTGCACTTCACCTAACCAGTTATGGTTCTTTTGAATATGGACATGAGCGAAATACAATTTTCATGTATTGAGTATAAATTCAATCAGGTCTTTATACTCAATCGTATTAATAATATACATAATATGGAATAAAATAGACATGTAAATTCAATAGATATATTAATAATTTGATAATATAATATTATACCTACTTGTCGACAAGTAGATGCAAAATAAAAGTTATTAGTTAAGACTCTGCAAGTTAATCGAAAAAAGCATATTAGTAAAATATTGCTGTACAAATAAAAATAATGACATGAAAGAAACGATATTTTATTATTATTTTCATGAAATGTTACAAATATCAACACAATTAAACTGATTAGAGAAATAATGTTGAAATAGAAAAAGGAGTTATACATAAAGTTCAATGAAAACATAGAAATGAAACAAAATAGACATGTAAATTCAATACATATATTAATAATTTAATAATAAAACATTATTGCTACTTGTCGACAAGTAGCTACCAGTTGGCAGCACCCATCAGCAGCGTTCAGCTGTTCTCTGAAACAAAAACATCAATACTCGTGGCAGATAATACTGTCTCTAGCGAAGAGATGCAAAATCAAAGTTAAAACTGTTTGCTCTACGAAAGGACTAGAAATAAACATTTTTTGTTATAAAATTAAGGAATTACTAGTTGAAATAAAACAATACTTTGGAAATAAATCGTTTGAATATAGTTTATCAAGAAAGACCTTGGAAATTATTTTCAAACCACTTATTTTCCAAGTATTCTATTATTTCAAATAATAATTCTTTAATTTCATAAAAACAACAAGGAATGTTCATTTAACATTTAATTAAATTTATATCAATTATATTTTTATATAGGATTGGAAATATAGGATGTTCAAGTTTTATTGAGGAGTTATTTCGTAACAGAGGTGTTCAGTCTCTGAGTTGTTCAACATAGAAGTTGTTCAGTTTATTTGTTCAATTGAATAGTTGTTCAGTTTAATTGTTCAGTTTTGGAATTATTCCCAAGTTGAGATTTTCTTCGTCTTCAAAGAAACCAGGGTTGTCCCTTGGCCGCTGTTCGTGAAACATCTTCTTGACCATCTTCGGAAATCTCGATTGAATGGAAATCTTCAATTAAATTCTTCATCTCGCTTCACTGTCCGTCTTGCTGGGTGGTTGAGGGATAACTCCCGCGAGCGCCCCAGGGGGCTCCCGCAGTGACCAAAAAGGACGGACCATGGAGAGAGACCCAAATGACATTTGTTAACTTTGATAGACGAATTGTCCATCCAAATGAAATTAAAAGATCATTATTTGATATAATGGAATACTTATGGATATATAATAGAATTTCTACCTAATCTCCACTAAAATACGCGTTATTTGACTCTGGAAACATTAAAATCCTCCAATCCGTCGAAAAGTTATAATATTTTAAACATACAAAAATGTTCACTTGGAATTTCATGCTTATGTTTAAAACATTATAACTTCTGAATAGATTGGAGGATTTTAATGTTTCAAAATGCAAACAACGCGTATTTTGGTGAGGAATATGTAGAAATTCTATATATATATCTATGAGTATTCCAATATTTCAAATAATAATTCTTTAATGTTATTTTGAATTCTTGATGATATCCATCAACTAGCGCCCCCCTCAGCCAATCAGCAGCCAGTTAGGCACCGACAGTCGTCATCAGTTGTATAAAAACCGAGCCCCCTGGGGCGCTCGCGGGAGTTATCCCTCAACCACCCAGCAAGACGGACAGTGAAGCGAGATGAAGAATTTAATTGAAGATTTCCATTCAATCGAGATTTCCGAAGATGGTCAAGAAGATGTTTCACGAACAGCGGCCAAGGGACAACCCTGGTTTCTTTGAAGACGAAGAAAATCTCAACTTGGGAATAATTCCAAAACTGAACAATTAAACTGAACAACTATTCAATTGAACAAATAAACTGAACAACTTCTATGTTGAACAACTCAGAGACTGAACACCTCTGTTACGAAATAACTCCTCAATAAAACTTGAACATCCTATATTTCCAATCCTATATAAAAATATAATTGATATAAATTTAATTAAATGTTAAATGAACATTCCTTGTTGTTTTTATGAAATTAAAGAATTATTATTTGAAATAATAGAATACTTGGAAAATAAGTGGTTTGAAAATAATTTCCAAGGTCTTTCTTGATAAACTATATTCAAACGATTTATTTCCAAAGTATTGTTTTATTTCAACTAGTAATTCCTTAATTTTATAACAAAAAATGTTTATTTCTAGTCCTTTCGTAGAGCAAACAGTTTTAACTTTGATTTTGCATCTCTTCGCTAGAGACAGTATTATCTGCCACGAGTATTGATGTTTTTGTTTCAGAGAACAGCTGAACGCTGCTGATGGGTGCTGCCAACTGGTAGCTACTTGTCGACAAGTAGCAATAATGTTTTATTATTAAATTATTAATATATGTATTGAATTTACATGTCTATTTTGTTTCATTTCTATGTTTTCATTGAACTTTATGTATAACTCCTTTTTCTATTTCAACATTATTTCTCTAATCAGTTTAATTGTGTTGATATTTGTAACATTTCATGAAAATAATAATAAAATATCGTTTCTTTCATGTCATTATTTTTATTTGTACAGCAATATTTTACTAATATGCTTTTTTCGATTAACTTGCAGAGTCTTAACTAATAACTTTTATTTTGCATCTACTTGTCGACAAGTAGGTATAATATTATATTATCAAATTATTAATATATCTATTGAATTTACATGTCTATTTTATTCCATATTATGTATATTATTAATACGATTGAGTATAAAGACCTGATTGAATTTATACTCAATACATGAAAATTGTATTTCGCTCATGTCCATATTCAAAAGAACCATAACTGGTTAGGTGAAGTGCAGGTCGTATACACGTATATACGTTGAGGAAAGTTTAAACAAAGTGAAAAAAGAATTTATTTTGGCAGTTGTTTCGACTTTAAAGCCTGCAGTTCATGTCTAATCGCTGTGAGAAAGATATTCTCGTCGTAATCGTTAATTTGAGGTTAGATCGATGAATATTTCCTCGTGCGTATCTCAGGGTCGTTGGTAATGGATTGCATATATTTGTTACGTTGGTGAAAATTTTGGTAGATTGTTTCTTGAAAACTGCAAAGAGGACAAGATTGTTGGAAGGGACAACTTGTCGTCAATAATGTGTTAGTGTACTTCATCAAGGCTTTGAAGAATATCACCAGCACGCTAAGGAGCATCAATTCTCTTACTCGCCAGGGTCTCGACTCACAGGTACGATAATCGTTGCAGAGTTCAATTACAATCATTTTTTATGAATACACATATCCCCGAAATCCTGCGCTGTTTCGAGAAAAAAATTCTTCACGAAATCGGCAGGTGGGTAAAAAAAAAAATTAAAGAACTTCAAATCATTCTGGAAAAATTATTTTCGGTTGCGGGGATCAATTACAATCATTTTTGGTGAATAGACATATCCCCGAAATCCTACGCATTTTCGAGAAAAAAATTCGAATATGCCTGTCTTGTTGGGGTAGTTGTGGGATGTCTCCCGCGAGTGCGCCAGGGGTCTCAGTTTCTATGCAACTGATTGTCTGAGAGAGTGCTAGTTGATGGATATGATGAATAATACAAAATTACATTAAAGAATTATTATTTGAAATAATGAAATACTTAGCAAATAACTCGTTTGAAAATAGTTTTCACTGTCTTATTTGATAAACTATTTTCAAACGATCTATTTGCCAAGTATTCTATTATTTCAAATACTAATTCTTTAATTTCATAACAAGGAATGTTCATTCAGTATTTAATTAAATTTGTATCAATTATATTATTATATAAGATTGGAAATATAGGATGTTCAAGTTTTATTGAGGAGTTATTTCGTAACAGAGGTGTTCAGTCTCTGAGTTGTTCAACATAGAAGTTGTTCAGTTTATTTGTTCAATTGAATAGTTGTTCAGTTTAATTGTTCAGTTTTGGAATTATTCCCAAGTTGAGATTTTCTTCGTCTTCAAAGAAACCAGGGTTGTCCCTTGGCCGCTGTTCGTGAAACATCTTCTTGACCATCTTCGGAAATCTCGATTGAATGGAAGTCTTCAATTAAATTCTTCATCTGGCATCACGGTCCATCTTGCTTTGTGGTTGAGGGATAATTCCCGCGCGCGCCCCAGGGGGCTCCCGTAGTGACCAAAAAGGACGGACCATGACGAGGGACTCAGATGTCATTTGTGCAACTTTGATAGACGAATTGTCCATCAAAAGAAATTAAAGAATCATTATTTGAAATAGTAGAATACTTATAGATATATAATAGAATTTCTACATATTCTCGACTAAAATACGCGTTGTTTGCGCTTTGAAACATTAAAATCGTCCAATCCGTTCAGAAGTTATAATATTTTAAACATACGCATGAAATTTCGAGCGAACATTTCTGTATGTTTAAAACATTATAACTTTTGAACGGATTGGAGGATTTTTATGTTTCCAGAGACAAATGACGCGTATTTTAGTGGAGAATATGTGGAAACATGTAAAAGTATTCGGAAAATTGGTGCGCGCGAATGGGCTCGGTATTCTTGCAACTTTGTTAAACTTTCGATCAAGCGGAGCCTAACTGGCTGCTGATTGGCTGAATGGCTGCAACCCAAATCCCCTCCCGGTATAAAGTTGGCCACTGCTGACCAACTCCTCAGTACCCCTGGAGCCGCCAGGGGTACTCTGACGCGTGTTATTGGTTTCAAAGAACTTTCCTTTGGGTTCTTTGTCCAATTTAATTTCAGCCGGATTACTTCGTTGGGATGTTCTGTCCTTTCTTCGTTGGGATGTTCTGTTCTTTCTTCGTTGGGTTGTTCGATCCATTATTTTTCATATTTGTTTTTTTGTTTCTTCTAGGTATTTGGTGAATTGATATTTTCTTGTATGAATATTAATTGTTATTTGAGTTTTTGTTTAGATGAATTCCGAGGGTCCTACTGGAAAACGCCAGATTCATCCGCCGACCGAGGGGTTCACCATAGGCGTAATAGTATGTAAGTGCGGTTAGATTTAAGATATTAAGATTAACGTCGAACATTTCTTTTTTCTAATTTCTTTGATTGAATTAATTTAAATTAATTCTAAATTTCCTTTTTAACTTCATTAGTTCGAGCCTCGACGTTAATTTTCGGCCTCTTATTTTATGCGCGAATTGCCAATTAATTATTCATTTTACTAGATTCTCGTTTTCAGTCATTCCCTCGTTCCTGGCTTCGGTCACAGTTGTTTCATTGGAGGAAACATGTGATCGGCCGTGTGGCTAATCCGAAAGATCAAATCGTCTTCTCTTGTTGGCTGGATTCATGGAGAATGGTACTCAACTTGAAGGTCGCCTGCGGAAACGCATACTTTCCGGTTGAAAGTCCTTGTCACAGGTACTCTCTCTATGTTAGACAGCCTGAGTCGGGTCCTTTGGCTCCCGACGGGTTGCAGTGGAGAAATGGAGACCAGTTTCAGGGGCGTGTATCCGTTCTCCTGTAGAAATCGAGTCATCAAGCGGAGTCAATTCGATTCCAAGATCGGTTGCACGGTTCAGCATCGTGTCTTGTCGCGTCTCCCACAATTTAGATTCATCCCTCATTTAAAATCCATATTTAAACAAAATAATTATTTGGCATGATTCTATCTCTTCCTCTTCTATTTCTTTCTCTCTTTCCTATATTAGTTTCTAGGTCTGTAAAGGGGAGATCGATGGAACTTTGATTCGATCTATTTCCCTTCGGGTCTCCATTCGCAGCAACCTCCTCGTGGTGAGACCTGGTAATCGGAGTTACCTACAATGAAGAAGTTCTTCTTCATGGGTAACACCGAGCTAATGGCTGCAATTTAAAACAATATAAACTTGACTTTTAATAAATTTGTTTGACGCTGTATGAAAATGTTGTCTCATACTTTTTTTTATAGGTACCGATGAGCTCTACTTCCAGAAAAAATTTCAATGAAATACGTTCACTATTGTAGAAGTTACGATCGTTTGAAAATTGACAGTTTTTCTGGGTGACAATGTTACTTTACGTGGTTAAAGTACAACTTTTCGAATATTACTAGAATTTCTACATATTCTCCATCAAAATACGCGTAGTTTGCTTTTTTAAACGTTAAAATCGTCCAATCCATTTAGGAGTTATGATGCTTTAAAGATTTGCATGAAATTTCGGGGCAGCATTTCTGGCCACAAACTATATTTTCGGTAAGGAATTTTTCTCTCGAAACTGAGTAGGAATTCGGGGGTATGTATATTGACCAAAAATGATTGTAATTGACAACTGCAACTAAAAATATTTTTTTTAAAACGATTTGAAATTTTTTAATTTTTCGAACTATTTCACACTTACTCGAATTTTTTTCTCAAATGTGGATAGGATTTCGGGGGTATGTCTATTCACCAGAAATGATTGTATTTGACCCCCCTAACTGAAAATAATTTTTTTAGGACGATTTGAAATTTTTTTTTCGTCGAAAAATTTAGGCACCTACCCCCTGTCCATTTTTCTTAAAAATTAGTTTTTGACTTTTAGTAATTTTGTTTGACTCCCTACAGAAAAGTTGTCTAATACTTTTTAGTAGGTATCCATGAGCACTACTTCAGAAAAAAGTTTCATTGAAATATATTCACTATTGTAGGAGTTATGGCTGTTTAAAGATTGGATCATTTTTAGGGGGTTTTTCTCATTTTGCGGGGTCAAGAATCAACTTTTCGAATATTTTTGCAATTTCTACATATTCTCCATCAAAATACGCGTAGTTTGCTTTTTTAAACATTAAAATCGTCCAATCCGTTCAGGAGTTATAACATTTTAAAGATTTGCATGAAATTTCGGGTTAACATTTCTGGCCGGAAATTATATTTTCGGTGAGGAATTTTTTTCTCGAAAATGTGTAGGATTTTGGGGAATGACAAAAAATGATTGTAATCGACTCTTGCAACCGAAAATAATTTTTTTCAGAACGATTTGAAAAATTTTGTTTTTGCCAAAAAATTTCAGTACGTATCCGAATTTTTTTCTCGAAAGGGGGTAGGATTTCAGGGATATGTCTGTTCACCAAAAATGCTTATAATTGACCCCTGCAACCAAAAATAATATTTCCAGAACTGTTTGAAATTTTTTAATTTAATTTGTTAATAACTGTCTAATGAAGCCTCAGCCACGGAATCGATATTCTTGATTTTCGTCTTGTTTTGGCCTCTAGAATCTCCCATTAAAATTTTTCCCAGGGGTGGCTGAACACCCTGTATACATATGTTCATTCATAGGAAGAATAAAAATAATTCCTTTTTTTTCAATAGTTAGAACAAGATCAAGGGGACTTAAAACGTGTATTTACGTGTAAATTTTTCTTTTATTATGGACTTTGCTTATACGTATGTATGTGCCTATATGTATAGCTCGAAACTTAAAAATGCCTGGGCCGTCGAGATTTGAAATTGTATACCGCGAAGACGGACTTCGGCTGTTCTAGAGCAAGAAGGAAAGGCTCCCATTCACGTTCTTTATTGAATTCCCGATGTTGCCTGAGGTGCTGACCTAGCGTAATATGTGGCTCGTGCGGTAAGGTATGTCGGCTTTCCCCACCACTCCATTAAACGCTAAGGAAAGTTCGTCGTTACTAATGTCGACGTCGATGCACTCAATTATGCCAGATCTGGCCACACTGATTATGCCCGATCTGTCTACACTAGCTGGATTTATATTAGTTTGTTTGGTGTTAAGCAGTGACAGGAAATACAAGTACTGTGATCTGTTACAAATATTCTGTAGTGAACGCAATGGTATAATTTCTGTATTACCGAAATATAAATAAATATACAATGCGACCGCAAAAATTTCGACTGCCGTGTAATGCAGATAGGTAATTGTATATTTTCTTTTCTTTTGACATACGATGTCAAGAGCAGTCGTATTAATTTTGAAATTTTGCTAACATTGTACGTTGTTTCGTTTTAGTTTTGCACACTTAGATAAGAAGGTAGTGATTGTCTCTGTGTTTGGAAAGTCGCAATATCGTGTAAAAGGATGCAAGACGAATATGCTTGGTTCGATCCTCCAAGTAGATCTCTTGGATGAACCAAAAGTGGATAAAGATTCATTTGTAAGAAATATTAAACATATCAAAGTAAGAACCAGCAATTGCAATTAATCAATTAATGTATTGAATTTGTTTTTAGTGTGAGATTGAAGGATACTATGATACAAAAGATAAAACTATATATTTGCATTTAAGGGGTCTATTAGACACACATACTCTTTTAACAGAGTATGATAGGTTTATAGAGAAGCAAGATTGCAAGGATTTCCTCAGTATATGGGCTCATATGAGAGACAAATATGCTAGAGCTTTGTTAGTTCTGTTTCACATATCTCATGTTATTGTTCTCACTCATCCAACTCACACATTTGACTACAGTTATGTACATTTATTCAGAGCAATGGATATTGTGAGGTAACAGTAATTGTTTCAAGCATGCATATTTATAGCTGTACTTGAAACTATTTAAAAGTTGCTGGATTTTATCAATCTGTTGGTTCTTAGACAAAAAGTTTCACCCCAGCTTTCTGATGTTTTGAGCTGCATTTATAGTTTACCTAAAGATTGGATATCTGATGTTAGACCTTGCTCTCCAAGAGTATTATTCTATTTTGAAACTTGTCCTGCTGTGTTTCAAGATCCTGCTAGTGGAGCAAATATCAAGAAGTTAGAACATTCCTTGGAAGATCAAATTTACCACGTATTGAGAAAAAATCGTATAGTAACTAATATTAGGTAAAAAATTACTTAAAAGAAAAGAATTTAAAATCACTATATTTTATCTAATGAAACTCATTGGTCCATTTTTAGCTCAAATTCTCTGTTTGCAATTCCGGCGAATCAAGAATTTGTATATGTAAACACAGGCACTACAGAATCTAGAGATATTTTGGGTTATATGGCAAGGAAATTAATACAAAGTTGCAAAATCAGTTCTGGTGGTAGTACTTCAAGAAGTTTAGCCAGTCAAGACTCTAATCTCCAAATAGATGATACAGAAACTGGTGAGTAGAAAACAACTGAAGTTAATTCATTGAAGCAACATTATCTTATCATGTGTTTGTAGAAACACGTTCCTTCAAATTGTTTCTACAGCAACACATCAATCTGGCCTTTGCAAGAGGTTTTGATGACAATGTTGGAAGACATTCTGTACCTGCATATTTTGAGGTAAGAATTTCAAGTTCACTGTTAATAATTATATAGTTTTGGCTTTAGAAAAGAATGATGTGATACGTATATTTCATTCTTTTTATTAGATACCTACTACTGGAATATTTTGTGAAGTGGCAAACAAGGTTTACGATTTTTTCATACATGGTACAGATAAAGAGTTTCAAACTTTACACAGTTTGTTGGATACAGATGTGAAATTCAGTAAAAGTAGATGCAGTAAAGTGCTACCAAGAGCACTGCAAACGTATCAGGAAAATTTACCTCAACATTACACAAGGTACAGCCTTGTCTGGGTGAAAAATTATAAAAGAATTATAGTTTCGATAACATGGGTCTTTTGATATTTACATTAGAGCATATCACGAGACGAAATTGGCTCACGCAATGGCAGTTTTCGAGATGCATGCGCGTGGTCCTTTATTCGAGGAATTTAGCGAGAAGCTACAAGCCGAGTGTGAGAAACACTGGCGTTCCGGAAGACAAATGTGCGAAGTCTTGTCCTTAACAGGCAACCCTTGCACGAATCCTACTCATAGAGGTGGAAGCGATGGCGCTGGAGGTGGAGAACCAGCGGAGCCTAGAGACAGCGATAAGTATGACGATTTAAAATGAATTTCTCACATTTAGTTGCATACGCGTTGCGTAATGAATTACATCAATAAAAAACTTATTTCACTTTATAGTGATTTGCCAATCAGAGAACATTGTAGCGGAGTTCGATATATTTGCGCTTGTATCTGCGGTCGCTATCAAGGCTCACGGGAGGACCCTTTTAGTCTGCGTCAGGCTAACTATGACTACTTCCAAATGCTGGCAAAACAATGTGGCTGTGCGCAACTTGAAAGCATACAGTTTCCAGTTTTCCAACCGAGTACACATAATTATAGGTAAGATACTCTTAGACACTGATGAAATACTAATAAGATCGATCATTATTCGATTCGATTAATATATTATTATGCAATAAAAGTAATACCAAAATTTTAAAAGTCGATTCTACATGTCAGAATAAAAGGAAAGTAAAAAATAACAGATTAAACGCGTTAAATTTGAGTCCTTTATTGTTAAAGGATCAAGGACATTTTATACAATGTTATCTGTTTTCGTTGCAGACCAGCACAACTACTTTCGGTGACAAAACGAAAAGATTCTTTCTGTCACGCAGAATCACCAACACCACGAGGGAACACTCAACCTTGCAGCCTTGGAGTCAATACTTTAAATGGTATTCGTTTTAACATAAAATTTATTGTACTTTAAAATTCCGATATTCTTGTTTTAAAATTTCCAGACGACATTCGTACTCCATATGGAAGTGGAGGTCAATCCGAGCAAACAAGTGAAACAAACGAAGATGTTCCTAAACTTAGTAGTAAAACTAGTTTGACACCAAGCGACGGGCACAAAGTTGTGATAGAGGTTTCTGATAGTGATGCGGACAACAAAGGTAATTAATTTCTCAATGAAATCCTGAAAACGTTGTATTTTAAAGACTAGAGAGGCTTAACAATCTCATATATACAGAGAAGTCTCTGGTCAGACAACCATCGACAACAGAGTATCTACCAGGAATGTTACACACGGAGTCGCCAGCTGGTTTGCTACCACAATTTTCCAGCTGGTCCTTGGTTTGTCTTGGACCAAGTAGCTTATACTCACACAATTTGGGGTTGCAACATCAGGCTGGTGTTCTGCCTACTTCTGCTTTCCTCCTACCCTGGGATGTGACTGTAAGGTTGTTTGAAGTAGACAAAGTGTACTCAAAGATTTTAAGTTTTACACAAAGATGTACATTTTATAAAGTTTGTTCATTAGGTGGATGTATCAGGCTTACGCCGTATATGCTTTGTTTTTGATAGATTGGAGCATCAAAAGGAAAGAGGTTCTTTGTGGCCTACAATAGGTGATCAAGGAATTCTTGGTTACTGTCCAAGAGGGAAAAATTTCCAAAACATGAATACAATTCGCGGTCGTAAATCTAAAGGTGGAAAAGAATTTGTTGTGAAGATATTCGTTGGAGTAGAGTACGAGTGTCCACGAGGACACAGATTTATGGCTTCTGCGCCTGATAAGGTCCTGAAAGCAACTGGAAATGGAATCGTAAAGGATAGTGGTAATAAAGTTACATCCAGTACCGCGGATATGCCTCTTTATTTTCCGTGTCCTTGCAGGTATATACTATTTAGAAGATAAATTATCAAAGAGATTTTTCATTTAATTAACATTCGATTCATATTTCTAACAAAAATGTGATAACGTCTAAAGTTGAATATTTGTTTAGGCAAACAAAACCATTAATAGCTCAGTTAATGAGGATTCACGTGGTAACTCCTAAAGCACCTGTTCACGTAACCTTGAATCCTCGAGTTCAACCGGGGCCTCCACCTTGTCCAATTTTTGTAACCGGTTGTGACGAACCGATAAAACTTTCTCAAAGTGCATATTGGGTCTTAAGATTACCGTATCCTTTTGAAACATATATTTACGTAGTCCATTAAATAATGGTATCTCTGGTTTATTAAACAATTTCAAAAATTAAAAAATTTCTTTGACCGAGATTTAGATACGTATACATGGACGAGAAGGGACCATATTTGGCACCAAAAGAACCGGTTCCAATTTCTCACGGAAGATTATTGGCGGGAATGTATGGAATTAGTGAAGTGGTCCCAGAAAAGAAATAACATAGTATTTAATTTTTATATAAGTAATTTGTACGAAACATGTGATTACATCTTGTAAATATAAAAGTACTAGGTGAATTATCTGCTGTAGTTTGAAATAAATGAAGTACAATTTGTATTCATACTCTTATATTAAACCTTATTTAAATGAAAACCCGTTTTACACGTTTTAAAAAAAGAAGTTGAAAGACAATGGGAATTAGAATATTGAATTATTCATACAAATTAAAAAAACAAAAAAGATCTAAAAATAGTTTCGTATTTACCTTTGCCGAAAGAGTTACTTATGTTTTCAATATCGAACACCAAAATATTCTTAATTTTCATTTTTTCCCTTAAATCTTATTGTTTATTTAACAAAGTTACATTTGCAGTATTTATTAAAGTTTGAGAAAGTTATGAGTCATTTCGTGAGATGAATTTGTTTTATGCCGATCGGTTATATAAGGACCATTGCGATTGGTCCATTCGAAAACTGTCAAAAGTAGCGTCGGTTACATGAATTTCAAATACGTTAAGCATAACAATACAAATTTTAGATTGTTCAAAATTCTAATTTATTGCATTACGTTGCAATTAAAAGTTGAAATGATATATACATTGCACTCAATATGTATATATTGTAACAAATCCATGTTGTTGTAGAAGTACATTTCTCATAAAATTGAAAACAAACTTTGTATTCCTTTCCACCATTGCATAGGTATAGCATCTTAATGTTGCCAGTATTTCAAATGTGAACAAATATATGCACGTGTAGTGTCTCCTCTGTACAAGAATTATTTTTATCCGTAGCACACTAATCCACAAGATTTCCGATACACGAATGAAATACCTAGTTACTTTGCAAACAGCAAAAATAGTTTGTTTCTTCTAGCCAAAGACAGTGGTCGTTGAACACGTACTGGTTGAATCGAGTTGTATATTTATTCAATTAATTTTTGTAAAAGATACGGATGTGGCATCGGACAACGTATTGTGAAAACTGATTTTGCAATTTTATTAAATATATGTTATCCTGATTCGTTACATACGCTATTTTTATTAGGAGGTTATTTTTTTACCTTTTGGTTTAAATAATTTATAGCCGGTGATGAATGATCGGTACAAATTAAATTTTATAAGCAAACGCAATAAATAATTAATAGTATGTATTTTCAGAAAATTCGTTAAAAATGGAGCATGCATGGTTATTAACATTCCTTATTATGACAATAACTTCTGGAGGTGAAGCATATTCAATGTTCGAATGGGTCTGGGGCAACAGTAAAGACGAGACAACTGTTTTGGTGGCAGATGGAGTACCGCTTATTTCAATCCCATATGAATCTATGACAGAGGATGAAAAGTTCCTCCAGGAAGCAGCAAAATTTACGGAGATTCAAGTGTCATCGCCATTGGAAACTTGTCAACACAAAGTCATTATGAAAATTAGAACTGCCTGCTCTCAGATGACAGAGGAAGAACTTGCTAAATTAAGCGTTAATCTTTTAAACTGTCAGTCTGCTGTAGAAGGCAGAAAGATGTTCCCATGTACAGAAGAAATGGTACAATCAAATTTTGAAGTTATAAATTATCCTTTATTTAATTTGGCATTATTTCTTCTAAAAATGTTTCGTATATTATTATGATAACATTATGAATTTTTTTAAAATGGTATAATTTTTTTTGCAGTTGTATTTTTAAATATTTTCAAGTGTTGCTCATTTTACCATTCACTTTTATCACTCTACCCTGAGTAAAACTAGTACCTCCATATATTGATTCAGTGTATGTGTTTGCCATGATAGAAGGGTGGTTTAGGACATGTTCAGACTTGTCAACCCCCCACCCAGACTTAATCCAGACCCCCTCTGAGCTCCCTTCAGTTTTAGTCTCATAACATCTAGTACTTCATACATGTGCACATCAAATCGAATATTTCCGTTTTTTCTTAATTGTATATTAAGTCTGCATTTTTAAGTGAACAATAATAGTTTAGTATAATATATTAATAAATTGTATATTTATAAAATACAGAAGAAATGTTATTTGTGATATCAATATATATTTGTTGTACATTTTTGCAGTCCCTGAAACAGTGTACGACAGATATGGATGCAGATATGTGGAATGCATACCATTTAATGAGTAACAGAGCAAGAGCAGTTTGTTATGCAGCTCGTAGCACACAGTTTCGTGCTCTCTCAGAATTAACTGTTAATAAATTGATGGAAACTGCACACGTACAAATTAAAACATTGGATTCCCTTAAGGTAATTGTATAAAAACTATATTATCGTAACTCGTATTATTTATTTATTTGTAATTAAATATTAATTCAGGTAAGTCAAGATCAACTGGAAGAACAACAGCAACACTTGATGGATGCTCAAACATCTGCTCACAACCTTGTAACAACAAATCTGAGAGAATTGATCAATGAAAGGGCATTGATAAGAATAGGACATAGTCAGCTAACATCGATGACCGAAGACATTAGAAAGAGATTAGGTAATTAAACAGAAGAAAAATACATAATCATGATCGTTTTAATTGTTTGAATGGTTTTGTAGAGGAGGCAAGTCAAAAGTTAGAACAACAAGCAATCGAACGCAGCGGAAACCATAGAGAAATACTTAATGATTTGACAAACATTCAAGAACAAGCTCAATTGATTTGGGACAAAATAGAGACTAGTACTAATCGCATATTTGCACAACACGAAATGGCTCTTGACCAGTATGAACAGACTTTAGAAAGGTTAACACGGATCAATGATACAATTCAATTTATTTGGAACCTAACGAATACTATGCGCACAGAAGTGGATCAGAAACTAAACTGGTTAACCAATTATATCGGCGATACTGGTATCTATGTAAAATATTGTTGCAACTCGTAATGGAACGATAATTAGGATATTAAAGTGTTTTGAATTTTCAGGAGAACAAATGCACAGAATGTATCGCGTAGGATTACACATTATCTACTTGTTATGTGCGATGATAATTGCCTCTTTTCTTTATGCGCCGTTCTTAACTAGAATCACTATAATGGGAATTGTGCCATTAAACTTAGTATCATATTTGAGACATGGCATGGAAGCTTGCCTGGACTTTCCATCGATGACTATATTAATACTTTTAATTACAACCAGTATGTATTTTGTAAAGATATCTATAAGTCTATTTGATAACTCTAATTGTTTTGATTTTATAGTGCACTTTCTGATGGTTGGAATACAACGGATATTTGGCCCGAAAACGGCAACCGCGCGATCAGAACCGATACAAGTTATTAATAAAAACGGGCATGCGAATGGCAATACACAGGCTTGCGCCTTATCTTCTAATACTAATCTTAAATCGCCTCGGATTCCTGCAGTGTCCTTATACACGAAATTGAAGAAAATTACGAGGAAACTTTATGACATCGTTTTCTGCCAAATAAATCATTTCATACGTAAGTTCACAGACTTGCAAGTCTATCTTCTGTTCAGTGGTTTTTAAAGTAGAGAGGGTAATTCCAATGGAAACGCTTTATAATTCAAGGGGGCTGTTGGAAGAAAAGTTTTTGTGACGTAAAAGCAATTTTCTTATAGAGAAATGCAGCTCCTTGGTACAATCGATAATTCCCTACAGTCGGCAGGGTAAAATGCAACGCGAGGAGTTGTCCTGTACGTATGTATCTTCTAAGAAACCTCGGGAGGATCTTGTGTATAATTATCCGCACGAGTTCCCCAGTATGTCTGATGACGTTACTGACTTCGAGAATTCCCATGTATCGAATAAAAGTGACGTAAATATCGATGACTTTGACATTATGCTTGATGCACACGAGTTGAGGCGGCGGTTGAACGCAATAGAGAATTCGATCGGTAGATCCTCTCGCAGTCATCAAGCATCTCCTTCCAGAAGGTACATAAAGTAGAAAATATATTAGAGAAACCTCTGTTCGCTACTATATATTGTTAATAAGGTAATAAATGAAATAATATTGTTTTCTAGCGTCAGTTCAAAAACATCAGGAACACCTAAATTTCAATGCAAAGCTATAACAAAAAGCGGATGGAAGTGTCGGTTGAATGCGGTAAGTGGTCACCTGTATTGTAGCAGACATTCCAGCGGAACCTCGATCATGAGTGACTGATATATTTATTGTAGACGTTAATTTGTAGTTCATAGGTTAAAGAAAGATAATGTCTCAAATTCCGTGTTAGGGTGATGGAGTGTAATTGGTCCTTGAGATGTCAGTTAATTATAATAATTATATCTGTTCGCATAACTGACTGGCAAAGTCATGTACGCGACACTCAACGTGTTAATTATCATCTTTAAGAACGATTCTGTTTTAGCATGAAATTTAGCACGTGCACAAAGGAGGAGCATCTCACGTAGATACGTGATTAAAGCTTGTTTTGTTAGCGAAAAGTTTGTAACTTAATCTTTAAGCAATATTGTGATAACAATATACGTGTAACAGTTTGTTTATAAGTATATAATGATCTATTTAATCGCATCCTATAAGTTACAAAGGTTTCACTAACAATTTATTAATGCGGTCCAATTTTATGCTAATGTAAAACGAATTCTTAAAACGTTAAGTTAGAGACTTAAGATATTTTTATAATAACTATTTTAGACAGCTATATGTAAGAAATTGCGTAAGGAATTTCTTTAAAACATTACATACTACTGTGCTTTGTGGAAGGTGTTTGAACAAAAGAACTGAAAGAAAAAATTGTATCGAACACATGTAGCTGCATAGTAGAAAATAATATTTTATTTACTTTGAATAGGAATAACAAAAATACTCTCTTTGCAAACACGGGGTAACAATTTGTACATAATTGGATAGTATTTTAATAATAATTTATGTTATGTCTCTAACGATTATTTTATGCCAGAAATGTCCATTACAATTATTCATTAAATCGAAGCAACGATGTTGACATTGTGATTAAGTCGATTAAACGATAATGTACGGTTTTTGGGGAGTATACCTTTCTGACTATCTGACCATATTGAACTTAATTATAATTTATTTTTGTAAATCCACGCAACGTAATTTCGAATAAAAACTCAGAATGATTTACTGTTTTATTCGATGTAGTTTAAAAAAAAATCTCCGCAGCATTATTAAATGAAAACACGATACAAAACGTAAGAGGCTAGCCACAAACCGCCATATTGTATTGCGTGCAAACTGCGTTGGTTGTCAGCTCCAAAAATCTGGGGCTTTTGTCATAACCGATCCCGGTCACTAAGTTACGTAAATTACAGTAATTGATGCCGTAATCGAATATCCTGAACCATTCGTTTGACACAGATTCACCCTTCGATAACAAAAAGAGAAATGATTAAAAATTATTCTTATCGGCTTCGCTACATGGTCAAAGGTAATGAGAAAATAATAATAACGATTAGATTGTTATACCGTTGCGACGCAGGTTTTGTTGACTTCTTCAAAAATTATTTTTATTGTTTCCACAGTTCTCGTATTCGACGCAACGTGCATGGCTCTGATCACATTGCTTTCATCCGGTTTTAAGTCCTCGAGCTGTAAAATTGAACTGGAGTCTTACAATCGTAGGATACGATTATTTCATTAGTAGAATTGAGTAAATTTAATTCATAACTAACGAATATAAATTTTAGATTCATCTCATCAGCTACTTTTTGCTTACAGATTCGCTCGTCTGAATGCAGGTTTAAACAATTAAAAGATTCTAATTTACAAATTAATATAACTGATTACTAGTTTTAGTGACTTTTCCCTTACTGTGTAGAGGCATCTGCTACCACGTGAGCCACAATTAACGCAGGACGACCAGTCAAGTATTTGCCATCTTAATTTTTGCATAGTATCGACGCAGGAATCTCCAAATTTCCTAGTACAATACAATAAGAAACACGTTTTTTCTCAATCGAATAGTTTCTTGGAAAAAGTGCGTATGCTACAGTCCATAAATGTTAGAAGATAACGGAAAAATGATTAACTGCTCACTGCAGCAAATGAAGAAGCAGTTAGTGTAATATACGCCCTTGTTTTATTTTAAAAAGTAAATTGTACTGACCACAATTCCACAATAAAATGAAGTTTGAACATTCGTAACATACGTCCATTTTTCAGGGAACTATTCAATTAAAGGTTTAGAAACAATTATGGGGAACAAAAAGTCGGCAAAAGTGTAGTACATATTATTCGGATTAATCTCTTTTCGACTTCCGTAGTCAAGAAAGTTTATTGTCATCGTTTGGCTACGCTGAAGTTCAAAGGGGCGCACCAAAATAACACAGTATCAGTCTCATGAACGTTCTCATGGGCTCGAAAAGTGCGGTTTGTATATTTTTCAAGCGGTGTCGTCCAGCCAAAAGAAAAATATACGAACCCTGCGCTGGGCAATATTGAGTTTCTTTATGCACAAGAATTGTTTGCAGAAGCGGCTGGGCAAGTAGACGTTATCTTAGAATACATTTTTCTCGAGCTTTCGCGGGAACAGCCAAATAATCATGCTAACCCATTAAAACGCCCAAAAACTTTGTCGTCAGAGTAATGTACAAAAATAGAAGGATATTTATTATATCGAATAAAAATGTAAAGCTCTATTGTAGAATCGAAATGGCCGAGAGAAAGGATTCTGGATAAAGGATAAATTTTAACTTCTTGGTGCACGATTTAATTACAAGTAATTTTTCAAATGTATATTATTTAATTTTGATTAAATTTGTTCGTTGCGCAGTATTCATATAATAAGAACAGGGTTCTTTTACAAATACCTCGCAAAACTTGACGTAAAGAACTTACGATGAGTCAGACTCGTCATTGTACTGCAAAGAATTAAGCAGTAAGTAATAAATACAGTTTGGCGCTAATATTATTGTATTCTGACAAATACTGTAGCAATAAAAGGTGTTCAGGCGATACCATTTAACAACACACGAAGCATGTAGCGGATAGGGGAACAAGAAGTTTAACAGGACAACAGTGATGATAATCATTGAGAATCCACCGACGCGATAGCAGATGTATCTTGGAAATTTGCCACAGCAGTTTCTGGTTATTATCGTCGCCGAATCTACGTTTTCCTTCAACCTTATTTCATCGGAATCTGGATTTTCGAACAGAAACTTTATTTTAATTATACAGCAGTGAGTTTAACAAAAACATTCAGTCATAAAAGTGTATTAAATGCAAACAACTTTTATCTTAGATGTTAACTTTAACATGTTAAATAGGTGATGGAAGAAAGATTTGCTGCAACAGGAACTTGAATGTCGAACGTCTGAAGTATACAGGATATTCCCCATAACTCAAATACATTTTTTTAAAATCAATTTTCAACGGTATCGAAAATATAATAATTTAATTCTACTCTAGGGGTTTTTGACAATCATTTTCCTTTGTTAAGGGGGTCCGTGGGAAGGCGATGTTTCAGAAACACTTATAAATGTTCAAGTTTGACGAATTGGAAATTGATGAAATAGAACGAAAAGGAACCGTTTTGCTCTTTCGATGTGGAATCATCCTGCGAGTTCAGGTTCTTCGAGCTGTCGATTTCAGGGTAAGGTGGCGGAGGGCGTCTCGACATTGACCTGAGCTCCATGCGCTCTCTGTATGGCGGTGGTTCGATCTTTGTAACGTTTCCCTTCGGTCTTGCCATCACAAATCGATCAGCTTTCGCGTAAGAAAAGAAGTCGTCTGACGTTCCCTGAAATCTGTCAAAAAGAATGAAAACATACGACTGTCGTTTCTTCTTCTAATAGTTATGTGATTTGAGTAGTTCTTGTTTATTCGATTATTCGAATACGATTTGATTAGATATTCGAAATGTTTAAATAGTACAAAAGAACACTTTTTGTTAAATTATCTGGATTTCGTAGACGTCTTCGGGGGACGTCGACTTCCCACGAGCGTAGATCGAATCATTTTTTTCGTCCCGTTTTTTACAGAGTACCGCTGACGCATACGCGGTGTCCCTAATGAATACTATCTACGAAGACACAACCCATAAATGTACTCGTATCGGCTACTTCCTTTTCTTCTTCTCGACTTCGTTTCGCTTCTCGTGTTCAAACAACCTTGTCACAAATTCGTCGACCGTTTGATGAATTTGACCGTTGTCTTGCTTTTACCATTTCTGCTCGAGTCCTTTTTGTAACGTTTTGACTTTTTGCATAAATCAAAATATAGATTATAACTTGAAAAAAATGAAATTGAACAGCCTGTCCGTACTTAGTTAGCGCGGTGTATTCTTTTAACAGTTGTTACTTCGTTATAAATTTGTTGTAAAATCATAAATTGTATATTAGTTTGCAATAAACGTATGAAACAACTGTTAAATTTCGTAAATATATTTGATTGGCATCCATGGAGTTGTGATCGTTTCTTTTCCGTGTCGTCGGAGGTCACAAAGGTGCGACAGCGTCGCGACGCCGAGAGATCATCTACCGGACACCATCGTGTTTCTTCTATTCCGTTTTCGTTTACGTTTGCGCCGACATCGGCCGACTATTTTAGACTAATTTACTGATTCGAGCCGAAACTGCCGCCGGTATCTCCTGACGGCGTTCGATTCGAAGAAGTACGGTTTGTACGCGTGTCAGTTAACATCAAAGGCGAAGGGGACGGAACACCGCAACGACAGACGTAACTTGGTTACTATTGGACAGGTTTCTCCTTCATGCGTTGGGAAACGTTTCCAAAAAAACCGTGGAACAAACACTTTAACTTGAAGTACCGAAGAGATGAAGTTATAGATATGTATAGTGAGTGGTCCTCGAAGTAGCGTTATAAAGTAAATCAGTCAATTGTACTTGTGAATATTCGTCGGAAGGATATTGAATTGTTTATTCAACGTCTGATTTTTCAGAAGAACCGAAGCGATAATTCCATGCAGTAATTCTTTAATGGAATGATAGCTTGTAGTAACCATTACAATTTTACTAGAAAACACGGTGATGATTTCAGGCTTTGATATTGTTGAGAAAACGAATTAAAAATTTAATAATTTTATTTATTCGTTGAACAAATTTTTTCAATCGTTTATTTTCAACTTTTCCATGAAGGATATTGTGTTCTTATGATCCCGAGGAGCGAAACGACAGATTTAAAGCGATCTTTAACGAGCCGTGGTTTGAATTATGGGCGATTGTTCGAGGGCGAGACGAGCAGAAGAAAAGATAGCGACTTCTGCGAATGTGGGTCAGTGAAGAGGAATGAATGCAGACAGTGTTTTCCTGTTTATCGATACGTACTTCCACCAGCACCATCCTCGCGTGAGTGTGTTGCAAATTGAACGTCCTTGATAAGTGCGATTTAGCAAAAAGTCGCTCGCATGGTTCTTTTTTCAATTTTTTAAAAAGTGACTCAGTCATCTTTCGTTCACTGCCAGAATCTATTAATCATATTCCATGCTCGAATCAACTATAGGGAAAATTTGTTTAACGTGTACAATGCTTATTTCTTTTTTATTTTTTACAGAAAAACACGTTTTAAAACTCCACATAAATATTTGTGATAGAAAAGCGATTTTGAAAAAAATTTGTCCAGTGTTCTACTCGTTCGAATTTTAATTATGCGATGGATATGTTCGGAGATCGAGGTCAGAGGCCTTTGTTAGAAAAATCGTTCTAACTCGACGACCCGCCCACCAAACAGGAAATTAGTTGCCGACAGGCGGTTCGAATTATAAATTTCCTGGGAGACCCTGTAAGAACCTCTCTTTCCTATCTTCCGCCTCGCGGCCATTGCGCGATTTCATTTTATCGGCGACTTCAAAGAGGAAACGCGAATCTATACGAGACATTCTTTTCAGTTCTGTATTTTCAATTTGATCTTGAATCGATTGTCGTGATATGCAAACCACAACGGAAGATTATTTATAAACTATAAGCGAGTAACACACTGTATAATTTAAATTAAATAATTAAATAACAGTTAGCTAGATTGTTTAACACTAGATTTACGGTATGCGTCAATTTGACGCATTCAGATTCTAAACTTAACGTTATAGGACTCAAAAATATTATTTGTTAGCAATTTATGTTGAATTGAATTGATGTAACGATATGGATGTATACTTTAATTAAAAGAAAAAACTGCATTTCAATGCAACTGTCAACTTAGCGAATTATAATAAAAATTTGCGCAACGAGTGTTTGTAAATCTAGTGTTAAAAGCTTTAAGCTTACGATTTCCTTTGTAAAGCAAAAAAAGTGTTTAAATTCGTTTTCTTCGTTTCTTTTTCGAAAACAAGTTTTCCCCGTTGCAGTATACTTATTCCATTCCTAATTAAGAATCGTCGTCTAATAATTTCGTTGATTTCCAGGTTGTCTCTTCGTGGTTTCCTTGCGTTCTAGCTCCTCGGCGAACATTTATTTCTTTTTATGCAAGATTCTTTGTGTGAGAGGAGAGAAGCCGACGACGTGTCCCCTCGACAGCTGCCGCAACGTAAGATCCGGTTCGCACGGCTCTCCCCTTTTTCGTTTCTTTTTAGTAGATTTTTATAAGAGCTTTCTGAAAATCAACTAATAACTATAAATTCGTTTCTGTTCCTTTCAGTGTCGGTCTTCTAATTTTTCCAAGCCAACATAAAATTCTAAATTGTTTAGAAGGGCTTCTTTTTTAAGAAGAAAAAAAAATAGAATATTCATGCGTGGTAGATTGCAAATGATAGAAGATATACATACTTTATGTATTCAAGTATGTATGAAACGATTAAAATAAAATTTGCCCATGCCTGTCACCTGCAAGTTGTATTCGGATAATAATAATAAAACTGACGTAAGGTTTCAAGTTTCTTGTATCGTATTATGTAAATTTACTGTCGTGAAAGTAAAATTAATATTGTTTTTACTGTCGATATCGAATTCCATGATTCGTCTCAGGTTCTTCGGGTTCAGCGTGGCCGTTTAAACGTTTCTTCGCCCTCTCTCGAGGATCTCTTCGCAGTCACTTCTTCCCAAAAACGCCGGGCGAGGAAACAGCTGTCCGACGAAAGTAACGCTCGCTTCGACGGGACGATAATGTAATGGGTCCACTTCTCTATTAAAACCGGAGGCCCGATTTTGTCACCTCTCCGGCTTCTCGACACTCACAACTGCCAACATCTGCGGGAGTCAAAGGATTTTCAGCCTATATGGACGCATGAAAGATTTCTGAGCCCTTGCTTTGATCATACCATTCGTCTCAAAAACTGTAAACTTTTTTTCTTCGATACAATTGCTGAGTATTTGTTACGTTTTATATGTTATAACCTGGCATTCAATTTAATTCCGAAAGCAGTCTGTAATAATTTTGTTATAGAACAAGACGTATTATTTCTTCTGAAAACTACTGTTACCGTTCTGTAGCCGAAGCTTCATAAGATCTTCCACTTAAATCTTATACCGATTCGACAATTTTCACTTATCGAAAAAATTTTGTAGTCCGATCAAAGGGATATTTATGGGTGGAAAAAGAAGAAAATTCATATCGATGTCGTCTTCTTCTTTTCCGAGTCACGGGCGATTCCTATTTCCGACTCTGCTCGACTATTTGCGCATATAAATATTTTACGACGGCCAGGAAAAAACTCTATTTTCGTTCGAGAACCCTATCGCATCGTTCATAAGGAAAGATTTACGGGTAACGGAAGGCGATTATTATCCCCAGTCAGTTTCCTCTCTTCGACAATGAAATGGCGGGCTTATTATAGGCATTTTTGTCAGCTTTTATTTAGAGACAATTTCGTTAAAGCTATAAAAACGTTTCGTTCACTTAAAGGTGGAATGAGAAAGAAAATATAGTGTTTTACATTTAGTATCGTAATAGGGATTAAAATTGCATAATTGTTGCGGACTAGCGTTATAAAGTTTCGTTTCCAAGTAAACAAATTACTGAAGTCATTAAGGTATGGAACTGAGGAGGCTCGAATAAAAATGAAAGCAGTCCAACACGCAGAGTTAAAGTCCTAAGGTAATAATTCTTTTTAATGCTAGAAAATGAATCACCGAACGACAAAAATACCCAAAACTTGTCAAATTACATTGCACATCCAACGCGCACGAAATAAACGTCCCCGCAAATTAAGAACTGCTATAAGCATTCAGAGCTCTATAATAGCGGTTTTACGTGTTGTTTCTTCAGTCGCTTCATTTTTCAAGCGATATATTCTGATACAGTGTTTCTCAAATTAAAGTCAACCAAATTTCAAATACGCCGTCACGTACATACGAAAATTTGAAAAAATCTTTTAAACGTGTTTCTCCGTAAGAATAATTTTTTGAAATTTTTCTCGATCGCGACAACTTTCATCCTTGTTTGAGGCGAAGTAGGAATTTTCTTTTCTTTTAAATTCAACGATCCGGAGAAATAATCGTGAAACTTGAGAGACACTGAGACTTTGAGGTGTACCTCGTGTCGTCAATGTTCCGAAGTTCCTGGAAGGGATCGTGCAATTTATTCCCCCGGAGCGAGAGTATCGCGGCCGCTAATTACCCGGGACGAAGATTTATGGAATTTTTCGGGAGGACCATCGTGACGGCCGACGCCGTGCCGGGGTGAAATAATTAAAATAGATCGGAACGTGGAAACAGTAAATTTTAAGCGGCTCCAGCAACCCCCCTTCGCCCGCCGCTCGTCCGTTTCGTACGCCCCCTAATGTGGAATTTACTTTACGATACCGCGAAATCCCTGGCCACAATACTACCAGCAGCCAAGGAAAACTCGTTCGTTTTCGTTTCGAGCAAAAAGACACGAGCCCGAGAGCGTTGAATTATTCCGGTGAAGCGTATAGTGCCGTGTAAACACATTTTCGAGGCGATTGGTGCAGGGTACTGCGCTCGATCCAACGTTTATTTCGGACGACGATGGCTTTTTCCTGGCGAGATCGTCGATCTAGCAAAGGGCGATGTCATGAAAACATTGCAAAATGCAGAAATTAATCGAAGAGCTTTTGTACTGTGTCGGAGCAATTGACTTCTTCGCGAAGAGATTGCTATTTTGGGAAATAAAGACGGCCATGAAAATGCTACGGAAAGAAGAAATCAATTAAAGAGTTACTCGAAGACTGGTAGTTTCTAGAGAGCAGCGGGGCAACCGAAGTTGTTTTTAATTAAAAGCGGGGTAATTTCGGGTCACGGATTTGAAAAAGATAAATCTGGAAGTACGTAGCTTGAGAACCTGAATAATTTACGAGGAGTGCTGCGGGGGCGTTAGACACCCTGAAGGATTCAATGGTTCCACCCTTACCGGAAGCACGGTGTGAAACCAAGGGCGTCTGAATCTCTAAAGCCCTTTCCGAAGGCGCCGCCCCTCTGCGGTTGCGTATCGTCGGTTTCATGAAAGGGATACGAGAGAAGGAACGAAACAGAAGAAATGGACAGCCCTCTTCCGCGGTATCCACTATCCCTCGAAACGAAAAGGGGTGGTTATCTTCGTGATTGGAAACCACCGGTGCGTGTCGATCTTCCATGGGACTGATACAGTACACCTAGAAGAAAATCTCTTATCAGAATTGGGTTAGCAGAACGCATTTAAAATAGTAATTTAATAGAAATTATTTATTATCCTGTTGCAGGATATTTTTCTTGTATCGTGTTAAACCTATCATTTATCTCGAACGTCGAAATTTTCTTTTCTTTTAGAGGAGCGTCTACCAATATGCTCGTAAACCACTGTTCTAAACGCATAACTGAAATTTTAAATTAAATGCAATTTGTCTTCGCCCCGATAACATTTCGGATAGCACTTTTTCCGCCCGAGGAAAAGCAAGACTGGCACATTGAAAAGATTAAGTCGAAATAGTTTCGCCTTGATCGACGGTTCCGTTGAAGATGATTTGTTAGCAACAACACCTCGAAAATAACGCTTCGTCCACGTGTTTTGTGAGGGTGGCGGGGTGATGGCGAGCCTCTTCATTAACACATACTTCATCAGCAGCCGTTAACGAATCACGCGTTCGTATATCAGCCTCCAACGACTCCCGTGTGTTTTTCCAAGCCGCTGATTTATACGTCGAAGCCCATCGCCGCCGCCATTTTCGGTGTCCAAATAAAAAGGGGCCATCGCGGTTCCTTTCTGGATGCCACTCCTAAAACGAGTCAACCCTTTTCACATGGACTGAATGGCGCCCCCCTCCCCCAAGCAGCTAGACCTCTCGTTTTTTATAGAACGCTTTTAGGATTTTATCCTTATTTTGCTCCGAAAGGCAACCACCCACCGAGATACCGGCGCTTTCGATACGATTGATTTTTTTAACGACTTTGGTTGCGTCATTGTTTTTATAGTAGCGACAGTTTTTACGCTCGGACGTGGGAAAGTTAATAGTAGATTTATAGAGTCATTTTCTTTTATATCTCTGTACCATATTAAGTATTTAAAATTTCCAATCTTCTAATACTTTTCACGTCGTTATTCTCTTCTGTCCTATAAATAAATTTAAAAAAAAAACAATGTAATAGTACCAGAGTCACTTTCTCAAGTGGTAGTAATTGGGTATCTTACCATAGATTTTTTATGAAAATTGATTTCATTGCTAAGAATGTCGGAATTCTATTACAGGAGAATCTCCGCTTAAAGAAGAGTTCATCGAGGATTTAAGGATCTTCGAGCGAGCAACGGCGGAGCAGGGGTGCATGTAGAAACGGTGGAACGAGGGGAGACACGGCTGATTATGGGAGGTTTTTGTCGCGCTGGCGCCAACGGGTCGAAGGCGACGTTCTTCTCCTCTTCCTCTTCTTCGGCCACGGAACAGCTAAAATCATCCCGCGTGCCAATTTCAAAGCAGCGACTGAACCGACTTCGGGGAAAAAAAGGAACGAAAAGAAGGGCCGACCGTCTCTCGTTACACATCCGTGCCACGGTGCATTTAACGTGGTTGCAATACGAACGGCGGTTCACGGCGCAAACGTGACACGCTGGGTTTAGAATACAGAATATCGAAGCGGAATCTGGAAAAGAAGAGAAGTATGAATGGCTTAGGTAATGGTTGGCAGTGCCTCTCTTTTAACACAGCCACTATTTCGTGTTAACGGCGGAAATGGATCAAAGAAGGCGGATAGAAACGAGTCGATGCAGGTCAAGCGTGCGAGACAAGAAGAAACAAAGAAACGGACAAAACCTGAATACGATACTTTTCACTTTTCTTTCATGCTATACTGTTTGAACGAAAACAATTGTCGAGGTTCAAGAAAAGCGTCTTCTCATTTTCTTTTCTACTCTTTTATTGTCTCGTATTATTCGAAGTAGAGATATTAATGTTCTAAAAACGAAGGAGCATAAATCAAAATACTATTTCGTACTTGTGCTTGTACTCTTACATCTAATCACCTAAATTTTTTATCCATCACCAGGCGAGACAGTCAGAAGACAGGCAATGAATCACTCCAGTTTCCAACCCAGAGAATCAGTCAGTTCTACAAAGCCTTGGATAAATTTCATCTTGGACAAGTTTTACGTTCACATAATAGATTCTGTTGAATTTTAATGGTTCTATGTGTGGGTCTAAAGGGAGGCGACACGACATCAGACAGCAGCTGTTTTGACGAAACGTAGCAGCCGGTCGCGTCCACGATGCGCTGCAAGTGCAGACGTCTGTCACACCTGGCCACAAATGTCCTGCGTATATTTCAAGCTTTCGATACCAAAGAACCTTCCAATGAGGACGACGAAGTCGTCTCAGAATTTCTCTCCTGGTTGCTTTCCAGCAAACTGTCTTCTCTGAAGAAACGAAGAAACGTTGCAGAATCGGCGAAGAAATAGTTTTGAAGGACAGTAAAGTGGACGAAATTTCTATAAGAACAACCTTTTAAAATCTTAAAAAACTAAATTTGTAATATTAATAACTGGTACTGGTGTTAATTAATGTTTGTAATATTGATTTCGTCCATTGAATGCATCCATTTAAACTGGGTGGTGACTGTCAGCCCATCTGCCTTTTACCTGCCTCAAATCCTCCAATGGCGACCCCGAAACACCTGCAAAGGTGAGTCTTCCGAGATACTCGACGATTGGTCGAGTTCAGATCACGGGGGATTCGAAGCAAAATGGCGGGGACGACAATCTTTATTTTATCATTTCACCTCGATGAAAATGAAATTGAAACAAAAAGAAAGTAACTATTAATATTTCAACAGTCTTTTTCAAACAAGAAAATAACGAGAATTATTTACATCAAGTTAAACTTCAAACATTTTTTGACAGTGAGGTACGAAGCATCATTAATCCATTTCATTAGAAACGAAACATAATTTGAAAGAAGAATAAATAATAATTACATTTCCCCGTGCTGCTTTTCGGAGATAAATAATTACCTAGCGAAAGTCGTGAGCGATCTTGGAAGTGGTTTTCAATGTGACTCGTTTTTTCCGAGAGGCTTCAACAAATTGCATTTGTTGGTAGCGTGTAGGAGACCCCCTGAAACAGCAACTATGAATCTTTCATCGAGAGAATTCCCGCGGGGTTCTACGGAGAAGAAAAAATAAGAAAGGGCACGCTTCCTTCGACTCGGGAAGTGTCGCGTGTCCTGATGTTTCTCTTGTTCCAAGAAGCTGGATCGTTTAGATTCGAAGGAGCCGACCTCCGACCTCGACCCGGGGCTCTGGACCTCTGAATGGCTTCGTCGCCCCCGCCCAACAAAAGTCCTGCTAGTAATTACCGGACTTCGTTTCTTAGATTCTTTGTTAGTTTCATTTTACTCTGCAGTCCTTTTTCTTTATCATTCTTCAGATGGTTTTCTTTTTCTGGTACATTGTATTCCATCGTTTATACCTCTAATGTTTCAATATTCCATTGGTGCATACTATATTCGTCGAATGTTCAATACTTCTCTGGTAGATACTTCATTTCTTCAGCATTAAATTGCCCATTGTTGCTACTTATATTTTTTAAATGTTAATTATATCCTTCGTATCAAGTAATATATATACATACCTATATTGTATGGAGTTTTCTGTCTGTTTATTTTTACTCACCCAATTATTAAGAATTTAAATTTTTGGAGTACAATGGAATACAACTTCTTCCTATATTCGTGTCCTATTTCTTGGCTCTCTTATGACTCAAACTTTGATTTATGTTCAAGTAGCTCCGGTTTTTGTAATTACTTAAATACCTCCTAGGAAAGTCCTTGGTGTCCCAGGGGTCCTCGAAAAGCTGTGTCTAACTTCCTTCACGAAATAATGAACGTGAAAAAGAACGTAGTCGAATGTGTGTGGGTGCGTACCTCCTTTTCTTTGAGCGTTTCAGGTTCTTCCAAATAGTACAGCGTTCCTTCACGGTCTCGCAATCCCGTCAGTAAACTCATAAACCTGTTTCTCGGTCTCGAGACAAAAAAAAGAGCAACCATCATGCGTGCAGTAATAGAAGAGTGTGCAAGGGAACAATGCTGATAAATGATTAAAACAATATTGTACGGGATCAAGTGTGAACCCGAAATAAATTGAACATCTGGAAGACATTTGCGGGGAGCAAAAGTGACGCGTCATAGGTCTAAGAAGTGTCTCCTCTTAGCACTATGATACGTTTCAAGTATGGAAAAATTTACACTAACAGTTTTCATAACTTTCTTTTTCAAATCGTTTAACTCTGAAAAGACAAGAGGAAATTTATTGCTGTACATTTTATTTCTTTAGTGATTAATGTTCCACTAATACAAACTACATTTAAGATCCTATGCTGTAAGAAAATGAAAGATAACTTTTTCAAACTGTCAAACTAGACTCTTAATGGGACCGAAGACAGTTCTTCGGCTCCGCCAAAGAAGGTGGAAATGGAGTGCGAGTAGAGGTGTAACGAGAGATCCGAATAATTTACCGACGTTCCACGGCGAGGAGGGAGCAGTCGTAGCACACAGAAGCAGAAAAAACAACAATGCATCCTCGGAAATCGAAAAGAAAAACGAAAGAAACGGAGGACCCCCACTGAGGAATCCAAGAGGACCCTTGAGCTACTACCACCCGTGAGGCCCTTTTTTCCAGTCGTCGGCCTTAACATCGGGGTCCACGATGTTCAGGGGTCATCCCCGTGGGTCTAATACCCCCTCGAAGACGTTGATTCGAGAAATTCAATCCAGACTCTACGGTGCTCACGTAAAATACTTACAGGCTTATGAAATTACCTAATACAATCATTATAGTAAGTAATATGCACGTTTCTTAATGTACAATAGAGAAAGAAGTTCCTATTATCATACAATCTTTACAAGTGCGTTTTCCAAATATATAAACATATAGAAACGTTTCAAAGATTTTTTTGCAGATTTTTGTATCTGCCGTAATACATGATTGTGCACTAATATATTTCAATGTGAAATTATCTTGCGTTATTTTGTCAGAATAGAATAGAATTTTCGCCCATTTCTGATATCCTGATATTCTGATATCCTGATATTCTGATATCCTGATATTCTGATATCCTATCTTCGACCGTACGAATATCAGGGCCACGAGGAAGGATTGGGAGGGTAGGAATACGAAGGTTAAGACCAACCACCGCAACAACGTAATGGCGAACACATGTGTTCGAAGCAGGCATTTCTGAAATGCTCCAAGAATCTGCACATGCAGGCTGGGCTACCTAGCTGCACCGGCACTAATCGTCCCTGTGATCCCTTTCGACTTGTTGAAAACAAAACTCGCAGGGACAATCACGTCCGGGGGACTCCCGACGCGTCTCTCCCTGTTTGCGATCCGGCTTTCGCTGGTTTCTTTCACTTCCGGACTTCTTGCGACATCATTCCCGCCGGAGGAATCGTATTTCTTCCTTTCGGAGTACTGATCGCGAGTTCTGAAAGGAGAAACATATACCGTGAATGTATCTGTATTTATTACGTAGTTTAATTTGCATGCTATAAATGAAATCAGAGAATCGATTGGAACTATATTAGTCGACCGAAGACAAGTAGATAATCCTGAAAAGACATTTGCTTAGGTTTGTGCGTGGTATCGATACCCCGAAGCTACCCTATCTGCTTTAGCATGCTTTCCCTAGAACGAGATCACGGAGCAAATCTAACTTAAATATTTGCAAAGAGTCTGAAGTAAACCAGTTTAACAGGCTTATCTACCTAGAAGTTTCGAATAAAACGCTTTAGAAGAAACTGATATCTTGCCAATGAACGTTGTTTTTCGAAAGTGTATTTTTCGAAAGGATTTGTCATTATTGTATAAACGATAGATGATTATGTATACTGAAATTATTATCAGGATTCTGAAAATGGCATACCTCTCATTTAGATAATTCTTTAACTAGAATCGTAGATTTCTTTGAGTTAGTAATAAATTAGTTAGTAAATTCCAGTTTTCGTTGGTGGGAAACGGTGGTCCGTGTAGGGAACGGTGACGTAGAAATATTTAATAACCCTTTAGCTCTGGCATCTGGACGAGTAAAGAGAATTAGCGAGTTCGGGTTTCGATGTTCGACGACCGGCCAATGTTGCGCGACGAAGGGCGTGCTTTTTCATAATGGATAAAATTCGACGGAGACATGTGTTCGCCAGACGATGTCTCCTCAAGGTGCATGGGAATGAATTACGTTTCATTAGGTCCGTTTTACAAGGGTGTAAAGAATTTACAACGACGTTACACAATTTCATTCACCCGGTCGTGTTTCTTCGTCTCTTCGTCAGGGACGTTGACTTTCTTGTCAGCTTCTGTTCGTTACAAGGTCAACGCACAGACTATGCAAATTTTCACTTGTGCGACTAAAAGCGTCGAGTCTCCTTCTATCTTTCTATTCTTTCTAATATTTGTAATTCACAATCCTATACTTCCCTTAACGGGAAGAGAAATCCAAACAAAGTATAGTAAAACCCAGAGTATGTAATTGTCGAAAAATGTATTTAGGTGTAATTTAGCCCGGATCTGACGTGGATCGGTGTAAAGTCATGTATATATGGCATGCGACCAGGGTGGTCCTCTCTCACGGTTCGACAAACCGCGTTCTGGAACCGATGTATACTCGGTGCACGCGTCGTCTACGGCGTCGTTGACGTTGTGGACGCCGCCAGAAAGAAAGTCGACCCGAAAATCAAACAAACAGCCGACGACGCCGCGTTTCTGCACTTCCGTCGTCGCTCGTTTTGTTTATTGTCACTGAAGGATCGCTGTCCGGGAGCTCCGACGTTTAATAACACGTTTCACGCATTGCGTAACCCTCTGCATCGTGCTAAAACGCCACAAATAATTCAATTTTGAATATACGTTTTAGAACATGCGGAATGGTCGATTGCAATTACTTTAATTTGGCAAAATTTCTACGTATTTCATAAGTGTCGATAAAGACGTGTGAGGTATCCTGAGAAAAAGAGGTTGTATAGATCTTATAAATACACGTTTTATAGTAGAATACCTCCCTGTATTATGGAAATGCTATAATAGTAAAAATGTGAAAAGGAGGTCGTAAAACATGCTTATTTTTTCCATAGGTTGGAATGTAAAAAGGTGCATCTGTTTTGTGTCTACCTTGCGCTCGACGAAACATCGATCGACCATCATTTTTCACAGGTCCTTTATTCGAGCGTTCAAAAACGACGATCGCAGCAAGGTGTGTGCGATAGAAGAAATTGTTGGGGAAACCCGTCGAGGGCGATTCAGTTATTTACCTGTGCAACCCGACAGTTAATTTCGGGCTTCGTTGTCTCCGGTTCCTTCCCTAGCTTCGAGGCTGGATTATGGGACTTTATTAGCCCTGTAATCCAAAAGTGGCGAACATGCGGGCGACGTATTTCCCCATCGTAGTGTGGTAAAAACACCAGCAAACCTATTATTTTCAGCACGTTCAAACTCATTCAGGAAACATTGACCGGGATCGGTCAATTGCTGGCTGAAAATCAAATTCCTATTCGACGGAAACGTCAGCCGGAGCAAAGGACGATTCTCGTGCAATTCCATTCTAAAATATTATATTATTTGAGTATTATTTATTTATTTGGGTATTAATATATTGGATTAGTGAAATTAAATTTATGCAGTAAAAGGTTATTCGGATTTATTCGGATTGCATTTTTTAGTAACGTTTGTATTAGTCGTACATACTATTATTTTTAATTTAAATACTCATCGTATTTCCTAAAAATTCCATTGTGAATTGTAAATACTATGAAATGTTGCCCTAAAGCTGTTCCCTTCTTCTTGAAATGTTAGTGCAATTACTTGGACGAGGTACACGCGAGGGACCCCAGATAAGCAACGTGACCAGAATCTCATTAAAGGTGCACCTAAGTGCACCGTGTGATCACCACGTGTTCGCCAAATTTTCTCGAATTTATATGACCTGGCCAGAGTGCTGACATGTGTTCGCCAGGAATGCCGGGAGGTCACCGACGCAGGATTGCCGCGTGCAAGCAGGTAGCACGTGCTTCAAGATGCCGCCATCACGGTCCTGTCCGTGGTCAACTTGTCTATTTCTCTTGCTTCATACTGTCATAAATCTGAAACACGTAACTCAATGGATCAGCATAGTACATGGTCGTTGAATGGCCAACGGCAGAGTCAGGCATCAATTGATTAAAATGTTTAACGCTCTTTCTCCTAAAGACGTCGAAAGACACATTTTTAACATTTTAACTTGAAATTATTTTCTAAATTTAATTATTTCTTCTCGATAACATAGTATTAAAATTCCTCTCAGAGATACAATACTCATAAACTATGTAAACTATTATTAGTGATATAAAATAGGACAATATAGGGTAGGTCTGAAGAATTCTAGAAGAATGTGGAAATAGAAGAATATAATCAACATGAAAAGTGAGAAAAACTTACTTTGGACTTATTTTAAAAATTATCTTTCGGTTGAATGGTTGGAAGATTGCTGTCCCTCGAAATCTCTTTTTTCGTGTACCGATTGGAAGCTTGAGAAAAGGTATGTTGCAGTTAGGAAATTGTTATTGTTTCGAAGTGGTCTGTTTGACAAACTTTGAGAAAGCTTTCGGTAAAAGGTACGTGGTTTGCACGTAAACTCTGATCGCCAAAGTCAGCTGGTAATTCGGATTAACAGGCCGGAAAAATATTTGTGTTGAAAACAATAGGCAGATTAGCAACTACCGGTTTCTTGGCGATCGTACTTACCGTTAGTATCTGCCCACGTAGTGAATGCACGGACCAACGCTCTCCTAAGTTCTACGAAAAAAGGAACAGGAAATTTTATAATTTCTGTCTAGGAATTAAATGAAACTGTTAAAATTTTTAATTACTTACAAAAGAATAAGAATTTTTTAACCGTTATCATTTCTGTTCCATGGAAACAGTTATAAAATGAAGCAAATTCGCTGAAACTTTTATTGGATACATTTTTAATAAACGGGAAACTTTTATTTTTTTATGGAAAAATAAAAGTTTAAAAGTTCAGGACTATTTTTCATACATAAAAGTGAATAGTTTCGTTCCTTATAGCAAAATTAAAAATGTGTAACAATACAGAAATTTATTTAGAGGTACCTTTAGAACGGGTTGCATTCTTAATAATGGGCGTCGATGATGTACAAACAGGAATATAATAAAAAGGTAGAACAGGAGGAGCAGTAAGATACTTTCGTGATACTTTAGAGGGTTGGCATTGTGAGAGGCACTTGTCGCCATTCAAGAATCATAAAGACCATTCAACTTTCAGTGTCATGCCTCCCGCAGAAGTCAAACGCTGCTTTCTTCTCTTTCAAGAGGACTATTTGCTCGTTGAATTTTGATGTAAATCTCGGCACTACGGGTTCCTGTAAACATAATTTGAATAATGTAGCCAAACAACGCGATGAAAATAACGTGTTTACAATAATTAATTTTTAAACAATAACAACAGCTTCGTTTGGGTGTAGTGTTTTACGATGAATAGAAAGAGATATATAAAAAAACAATTAGATGTATGACAATCAAATTATGCCCGTTGTCTAAAACATAGCTTGATATACAGGGTGTTCGGCCACCCCTGGGAAAAATTGTAAGAGGATATTCTAGAGGCTAAAATAAGACGAAAATCAAGATTATCAATTTCTTGATTGAGGTTTCGTTAAAAAATTATTAAAAAATTAAATTAAAAAATCTCAAATTGTTCTAGAAAAATTATTTTTGGTTGTGAGGGTTAATTATAAGTATTTTTGGTGAATATACATACCCCCGAAATCCTAACCAGTTTCAAGAAAAAAATTCAAGTAGGTGTGAAATTTCTCAACAAAATTAAAAAATTTCAAATCGTTCTAAAAAAATTATTTTTAGTTGCAGGGGTCAATTTCAATAATTTTTGGTGAATAGACATACCCCCGAATTCCTGCGCACTTTCGAGAAAAAAATTCCTTACTGAAAATATCATTTCTGGCCAGAAATGTTACCCCAAAATTTCATGCGAATCTTTAAAATGTCATAACTCCTGAACGGATTGGACGATTTGAATGTTTAAAAAAGCAAACTACGCGTATTTTGATGGAGAATATGTAGAAATTGCAAAAATATTCGAAAAGTTGATCCTTGACCCCGCAAAATGAGAAAAACCCCCTAAAAATGATCCAATTTTCAAACAGCCATAACTACTACTATAGCGAATATATTTCAATGAAACTTTTTTCTCAAGTAGAGATCATGGGTACCTTCAAAAAAGTATTAGACAACTTTTCTGTAGGGCATCAAACAAAATTACTAAAAATGAAAAACGAATTTTTAAGAAAAATTGACAGGGTGCCTAAATTTTTCGACGAAAAAAAAAAATTACAAATCGTTCTAAAAAAATTATTTTCGGTTGCGGGGGTTAATTAGAATCATTTTTGGTGAATAGACATACCCCCGAAATCCTACTCAGTTTCGAGAGAAAAATTCCTTACCGAAAATATAGTTTGTGGTCAGAAATGCTGCCCTGAAATTTCATGCAAATCTTTAAAACATCATAACTCCTGAACAGATTGGACGATTTTAATGTTTAAAAAAGCAAACTACGCGTATTTTGATGGAGAATATGTAGAAATTGCAAAAATATTCGAAAAGTTGATCCTTAACCCCGCAAAATGAGAAAAACCCCCTAAAAATGATCCAATTTTCAAACAGCCATAACTACTACTATAGCGAATATATTTCAATGAAACTTTTTTCTCAAGTAGAGATCATGGGTACCTTCAAAAAAGTATTAGACAACTTTTCTGTAGGGCATCAAACAAAATTACTAAAAATGAAAAACGAATTTTTAAGAAAAATTGACAGGGGGGGTAGGTGCCTAAATTTTTCAACGAAAAAAAAAAATTTCAAATCGTTCTGGAAAAATTATTTTCGGTTGCGGGGGTTAATTAGAATCATTTTTGGTGAATAGACATACCCCCGAAATCCTACTCAGTTTCGAGAGAAAAATTCCTTACCGAAAATATAGTTTATGGTCAGAAATGCTGCCCTGAAATTTCATGCAAATCTTTAAAACATCATAACTCCTGAACGGATTGGACGATTTTAATGTTTAAAAAAGCAAACTACGCGTATTTTGATGGAGAATATGTAGAAATTGCAAAAATATTCGAAAAGTTGTTCCTTGACCCCGTAAAATGAGAAAAACCCCCTAAAAATGATCCAATTTTCAAACAGCCATAACTCCTACAATAGTGAATATATTCCAATGAAACTTTTTTCTGAAGTAGTGCTCATGGATACCTACTAAAAAGTATTAGACAACTTTTCTGTAGGGCGTCAAACAAAATTATTAAAAATCAAAAACTAATTTTTAAGAAAAATGGACAGGGGGTAGGTGCCTAAATTTTTCGACGAAAAAAAAAAATTACAAATCGTTCTAAAAAAATTATTTTCAGTTGCGGGGATCAATTGCAATCATTTTTGGTGAATAGACATACCCCCGAAATCCTACCCAGTTTCGAGAAAAAAATTCAGTACGAGCAGAACTTTAAACGTTAATAATTTCTTAAAGAAGCCTCCATCAACAAATTGATATTCTTGATTTTCATCTTATTTTGGTCTCTAGAATCTCTCATTAAGGATTCTAGCAGTAAAAATCTAATGTGACTCTACTAATTGTCCCCGGATCGTAATACATTTGACATATCTGTCGTACAACTGATCGTACAATTGTTACATATCCGTTTCTTATTAGCTCCAGTGAGTCGAGTACGTCGATAAATCTTGCGAACGAAGATTATATACGTCAGGTACGAGTTTGCTGGGGCGCAAAACAACGACCGTAGAAAAGCTGAGGGAACGAAACGGAAGTACCGGATCCGCGAATCCGAGCGTCTGTTCATCGGTAGGTAGGCCGTAAACTTGAAATATCTGCGGACGGACAATATCTCCCATGGCTTCTCGGCTAACATTATTGCCCACGTGCTGCTCGCCAAGTGTCCCCGGGTTAAACCGTACGCATTATAAACGCTGCCTTTACGAGCCGCGCCGACAGATAACTTCTACAATGTTTGCACCGGTGGCACTATCTTCGCCATGTGTCGAACACACGGCGGTGCCGCGTCGAGAACAGAGCAATAAGGCCGAGGTAGAACGAAAACCGTACGCGGAGGCACGTTCCTTCCGTTTTCGGGACCACGTGGAAAAATTTACCTCCGCGGGATCTGACATTTTGGACGAACTGTCACATCCAAGCAATTGACAAATGTTCTTTTTAAAACCTGAAAGGGTGTTAGCCTTTCCACCTTTGTAGTCTTTAATACATTTCATTTTCAAACACTCATGTGACTCAAACAAGCGAATAACTAATATGACGGCTATGATAATTGAAAGTTCTATCGCTCTGATTGGAAAACTCTACACTTGTGCATCTGAATTTTTCTGTTTGTTTTTTTAGAAGCTTCAAGAGTGATTTGTATTGTTCTTTATCGATCTACAAAGGTTCCCCTTAATTTGATTAAGAAAAGGGTCCGACTTTGGTCACTATTTTCTACCTTTCTCTAACGTTTCATTAATACTATTTCTATCACAGTTTTACGCATACTTATTTCGACAAAAGGTGTCTATTGACGCCTATGCATTTGAATTCAAATAATTGTTCATGTGCATTATTTTAATATCATGTTACTCAGAAAAATGTCTAAGTGTAGAAAATAATTTTATGTTAAGAGATGTCTTTTGATAGAAAAAGCGTTAGCTAATCACTTCTTCTGGAAAGAGTTGGATGGCCGACGAAGGAAGCCTGTCCTGCGACCTTGCCAATTTTCTTCGCGGTCCCACCCGGGACTTTCACCTTTTTCCTGGCGGGAACATGTGTTTCCGACTGGCAGTTGTCGGCAGGTCGCGAACACATGTTCCGGGTTGCCGTTCGGCTCGTAAATGCAAATTCGCCAGTGGAACGGTCCTCGAAGTAGCGACACATGGACCGCCGTCCTGCGTCTATTGCCGTAATGCTAGCCGTCCATCCCTCAAAGGCTACCATAAATGTTGGTCCCGAAGGCTGGCGAGTATGTTGTGCAAGTTGAACAGTAAAAACAGGGACACTCGATGGAATAAACGCAGGCCGAGTTTGGGAGTGCCTCCCGAAAAATTTCCACCGTGAAAATTCTTTAGCCTAAAATGATTAGATAGGTAGTGAAGCTGTCGCCTGGCACAGTTGAGCAATATTAAAAATTTTATATTCATAATTTTATTACAACTCATCGTCCTCTTCACCCTTTACACAGAATAAAGGAGTTAAGAGGATTACTTCGATCCACAATACCTACTTATTAACTTTTAAGTCTATTATACGCCTAATCCCCGATTTACTCGGTACAAATAAGTCGAATTGCCCGATTTTGGTTTAATATATTCGGAATATACGAAAAGATTTCGTATCAAACGACGGATAAGCGATAACAAACATAAAAAAAATTAATATTATATCGCCCTCGGCAGCATTCTCTATATAGCCAAAGCTTTGATTCATAAAGGGCCATTAAACGGCTCTTAATTAGTTTTTTACGAGGAAGCATACTGATTTTTATGAACGAGGAATTATGAAGCTGTTCGTGTAAATCGAAAATTAAATGTAATCACATAAGTAACATAATGGTTGAAGGACGATGTAGTTTATTATTTACGGGTATGGAATTTTTTTTACCTTAAAAAGAGAAATGAGATTAAGGGTCACTTTGAATCGCCATTCGAAGGAGTTCTCGGGGTTTTCCAACCATAAACACCCAGATGGTACTCTGTAGTGGTCGACTGTAGACAACTCGGCGCCCATTTTATGACTAGGTGGGAGCAAGAAGCTTTGAAGAGGGGAGAGGTGACTGGTGCCCATCAGGTGCTAATTGCTCTGCTGGTGGCTGAATTCAACCTGAAAGCACGTCCCGCCTCTGTCACCAGTTTGCTGGTGTATACAGCCCCTTCCATAAATCCCTATTAAATCGGATTTCGCGTCGAAAAGGTGCGTTATTATTGAACACCCGTCGTTGCTAATTAGGAGATCCAGACGAGATGTCGGCGACAGGTTTGCTGGGAAATACGTGCCCTGCCGAACAAATGTTTTATTGCTTATTTTGAGCATTTAGAAGGCGCATGCTAACAATTAAGTTACAACCTGTGATTAATTCGAATAAAGTTAACGATCGTCTCCTTTTTTCCTTTTCTTAATCACACAGGTCAACAAATTTTATTCCTATTTATTTATATATATTGAGATAGAAAATAACGTATGAGTATATTAAAACAAAACACATTATTTTTAAATTTGTTACGAAGAATTTTCATAACATTAAAATTACTGAAATTATATAAATTTTTATATCTTTATGAACTGTTAAACGATGGGGATTGAGGATCAAAACTGCAGACTATGTAATTGTTAATAAAAAAAAAGGACTCGAAGGAGTCGACAGGGACTCTTAAGCCTGCAGTCGCGCACGACGAAGAACACATTTATGTACATCGCGCGTATACGCCGATTAAACGAGACCGAGCACGGGCAATTAAGTCCGCGTTAATATCGTGAAACGGTGCGTGCGGCACAAGTATGTGCACGTGCATAAGCTTTTCGGGAAAGCAGTCCACACTCTACACAAATATCACACGTAACTTATTTACCGCACAAATGGGCATACCGCATCAATTTCGGTTAATGATTATTTTTTTTTTTATCGCAGAACATCATAGTTCTTCATGTATCATAGCTATTCATGCTCACCATGCATTCCTTTGTAACAATGTTGGTCACTATCAAATATTATCAAGTAGTTCGTATCAAAACACGAACCTAAAGACAGTCCAACATCCAAAGGCTATTCATCCACCGTCAGATAACAATCTTTAACATTAATCTGCTTTCACTATAAAATATCAAGAAAGATAGATCAGAGGAACAAAGCGCTTCCAGGTTCTTCCATCAATTTCCTAACACGACCACCCAAGCAGCGATGTTCGCCAAAGTTTTCTTCAAGGAATGCGAACAATCAGGTCGAAATGCTCCTAAAGCCGATTCACTAGATCCACCAGAGTTTCCCTATTATTTTATAGAGAAAACCGTCGGTAGTTATTAGGAAAATATAATGCCATTAATCATTTATGAACAGAATGAATGGAAAACAATTAATACCTGGGTTTAAAAAGAACTACCAAACGCAGAGCAAGTTCATCCAACTCTGATTCTAGCTGAATGTTACAGGTAAAAGGGTTCAATTATAATTTCTCTCGCTTTGACAACACGTGAACCACGACGAGCGCGTTCGTCGTTAACGTCAAGATGCGTTTGTCGAAAGTAAAGACATTAGCGAGTTTCATCGCGGTTTGTTTCGCCATCGGATCGCGGTTCTGAGAAGTGAAACGACCAGTAGAAACACCCGAGTCTCTTGTAGTCATCCTCATCTCACTGGGATCCTGGCCGCGGTCCAACTGAAAATCAGATCGCCAATAAAGAGGCCGATAAATAACGCGGTCGAATGCGAAAATAATACTAGCCGATGATCAAAGTCGAATAACTTGTGGCGTCTTCCTGTTCCCGCAGGACGGTAACTTCCTCAACCTCTTTCAGTTCTACTGGATAGCCATTCAAATTTGCTCCAACCGATCCTATGTCCAAACAGTCTGGACAATGGAAGTAAAGGAGAAGAAATAAATATAACCGACGAAGAAATGAATCCTGACTGAGGAATAAACGTGTCTGAAACAGAAAAAAATAATAGGCAAAAAATTGATAGATTGTTTGGAGAAATAAACAGTAAATGAAAGTGTAATAAGTATTTTTAGCAAAGTTATATAGAAGAACAAAAATGTGTACAGAAGAAATCATCGCATCGGAATGTCACGACAAAGGCACACAAAAAGACATCGACTAAAGGAAAGAAGTACAAAAATAAGCAAACGAGTAGTTCGTTGAAACGACGAAAGAAATAGATTTTGAAAGGTTTGAAAGCACGTCGTAGGGAAATTGTATCGAGGTGGCCGTGGTTTGTCTGGTTAAGGACAAATTTAGTACTTTTCTTCGCAGCCACCCCCGCAAATAAATTTCTCGTAGGTGTGGCGCGACGTCGAACGAAATGGTAAATCACGAGGCGGAGGCAAAACCGTGGAACTCGTGAAAGCTCGAAAACGCGGAATTTATAGACACCTTCAAAAGAGCTTTCGTCCGTCACAACAAACACGTCCTGGCAATCCAGCACAGTCATCCATCACGCTGGTCGCCGTGGCGGAGCGGGTCTTGAGCGCGATTTTGAATCGTTCCACGCCGCTTACATTAATTTCAATCCCGAAAACACTTCCACCGAAGCTATTTCAGATTAAAACATCCATGAAGCTAGCGCCGATATTTAGTTCCCTTTAAGCGTCCAATTTGCACCTTCTTCGTCGGCCATAAAGACGTCATTCGTTGACCAGAAGAAAACTTGAGAGGGAAACTTTGAAGCAGAAAGCTTCTACAGTGGGTGGCTACATTATTAATTGTATGTGTTAAAAGTACATTTAACAATTGATAAAACTACATATTCTCAGTCGAATTAAAATTACTTTGCCTAGCTAAAACGTTTACTGATTCTTTTAGAAAATAATTATTATTCTAGAAACTTTTAAATAGATCTTGGAGGCAGCTTCAACTATGCTACAACTATACTACTAAACTATACTAGAAATCACCCCGAGCGGAGAATTTTAAAATTCTTATATAAAATTTCGGAAGTCAGCTAGACGTTAACTGTTTCTCGTATAAATTAAAGAGTTTATATAGGTGAAAACAATGAGAAGCATGCATTAGGTTGAACAAGAACGGAGAATCGTCCGTTTTCGCGCCATTCCATAGCAAGCGAATGCGAAGCTTCGCAGATCAGAGCTTGTTCTTCGCGATCCCTCGCCTTGTTCTCACTGGCTCCTCGCGATATAAATATTCAACATGGGTCGTCCCTCAAGACTTCCATCTTTCTTCTTCGTTCCTGTCGTCTCTCTTCCGCCTGAGTCGTCCATCTCTCTCGCGGACGCGGGAAATCGTAAACTCGTTCCTTCTTCAGCCTCTACTCCCCTCGATCGCGATCACGGAGGACCGTCGATCTTTCCACCGTCTTCTTTCACCTCGATGATCGAACAAATTGGAAAGAAATTGATCTTTATCTAATAGCTTTTCTGATTGTTTAGCTAATACCTTTTTCTTCCTAAAATTAAAATTACCGATGAAAGTAAAGAGATTTTAGTTAATTTCTGTTTGAAGGATATTCCATAAAATGACTTTCCCATGGCCTTCGAAGGACTTAGATTGCTATAAAAATATGCATACGTGGTCAATGGCTGATTCTTTGCACGTTACTAAGGGAAGATCATTATTTGCACACATGTGTAGAAAACTTTTCTATATATTATTCGTTTTGAGAAACAGGACAACTTCAGGGGTGTCCTTTTTTTTTGCGATGTGTACTTTCGTTAGCCACTGTACGAATAAAAATTCAAAGAACCTTGATTTCCATATTTGTTCCTTGACCTAACAAATTTCTCTTCCCTTCTCTCGGTGGTCCTCTCGCATTGTAGATACAATTCTCTTGCTCTCGGATTCTTCTTCGTGATCAGAAATCCCTCTCCCAGCCTCCTCCTCATCCGAGCCACCATCCGTCCTTCCCTTTCTTTCTACGGGAGAAGATTCGTGGGTGGGGACTAACTGACAGACGTGACGGATAAAAGAAACCATCCGGGCCCGTGGAGTGGCTGCGTGGGAGGTAGAGGGGAGCAGGGAGACAGAGGTAGGGGAAGATGCAACGGCAAAAGGTGGGGGTGCAGCCCCATGCTCGGAGGCGGGGTTCCTTTCTGACATCCAAGAAGTCGACGGAGGCCCTGTTGGTTCAGACCTGTGTTAACCTTCGTGGAGAGACGTGTCTTTGGCGAGAAACCTGCTCGAAGGTAGTTGGACGTTTCCCTTATCGATAATATATATTGGTAGTGTCGACTCTGAACAGACGAAAGGTCTCGAGAACCAGCAGGCCGACTGTTTTTGCTCCGAGTTTCGTTTCCTCCGGTGTGTTTTTGAGAAAACAACTTAGTGCGAACAGTGGTGGTGAGAGTGTTCGGGGTTTCGAAGAACCGCGTCCACGGGAGCAGAAGAACCCGTAACAGTTCCGAAAAGAATCGCGTTCTTCATGCGTTGACAGTTCCGACGGGAAACAATGCAGACCACGCACCCGGTGAGCCTTCAGTCGCAGCGTATCCAGGGCATTTACACTCTGGACAATAACGACAGCTCCGGTATCCCCCACAGCGCCGGAAGTTCGGCCAGCAACTCCCCGAACCACTACGAACGGTTCTCACCGCCCACACACCTGATGGATCTCAGCAGCCCGCCGGAGCACAGAGATCTACCAGGCTACCAGACACATCATCACCATCATCATCATCAGATGATCTACCAGCCACCCGCCTACCCGATATATGGAAATCAGGATGAGACGAAGAGGTACCAGGAACACGCCAGCAATAAGATACTCAGGGACCTTCAGTCGGAGGTGACCGAGTACGACAGACGTTTGCACGACAACTCGCCGGGTTTTCTGTCGGATCATAGTCGAGATCACGAGCAGAATCTCTATCTAACACCCTCGCCGCAGATGTACTCGTCCGGTGGTGAAGAGATCGTGCCCAGGCATCCTCAACAGAGCTACCATCACGTAGAGCCGATGGATTACAAGCCGGAGATCGTGGATTACAAGCCGGAGGTTCTCGAGTACAAACCGGAGATCGTCGATTATAAATCCGAGATCGAGCAGCAAAGGTACAAACAATTGAGTGAGATAATGGAACCGTCGTCCTCGACGAAAAACTACGCGGTCGAGGGGTCCAGGGGCAGCGGAAAGAGGAAGAGGAAGTCCAGCAGTGCCGAGAACGAATCCGAGACGGAGAGCAACGCCTCCTCGACGAAGTCGAAGTTCAGGAAGAAGAGCTGCGCGACGTTCGAGGAGATCCAGAACCAGAGGGTGATGGCGAACGTGAGGGAGAGGCAGAGGACGCAAAGTCTGAACGAGGCGTTCGCGGCTCTCAGGAAGATCATACCGACGTTGCCCAGCGACAAGCTCAGCAAGATCCAAACACTTAAGCTGGCCACCAGGTACATCGACTTCCTGTTCCAGGTGTTGCACTGCAACATGGAAAATACCGACGCCGCCGATGATGTTGGTGAGTCCTATTTACTTTCTGAAAATTGCATTAATCCATGAACGTCGAGTGACTATAGGTCAATCTACTTTCACGATGTTTGCGTTGAATTAAAATTAATAGAGTGTCTTATCTTTTTGCCCGTGACTGTAATATCGTGTTGTCATTTAACGCAGCAGAGATTGTGTTATCAACCCCACAGATTTTTCAATGATCTTTAAAACAGGTCCGTCAACCATGATTGTACTGTAGCCTTCATGATATAGCGAGGCCGTAAATTTCTTTGGACATTAAAACAGATACGTATCGACTGCCGAAACAGATAAAGCCTCGGGCCACGGTCAGCACTGTAAAAAAAAATGTCAATGTATCTACAATACTTAACTATATGTTCACAATATATGAAATCGATGTTTTAATGCTTAAAGAAATTTACGACCTTGCCATCTCGCGAGGGCTAGAGTAAAAATTATTATACGAAAATCCATACATTCCCTGCAATAGAGAAACGAGCTTAATCGTTTAGATGCTACCTCATGGTTACCGTTTTTTCTAAACACACAATCTGCTTTCGTACGGGATACTTGAGATCGTTTGGACTAGGTCTATGAAATCCTCTGTCTCCGTAGCAATTCGTAAATATTGTGCCTACGGCGAATCGACTCGAGTACCCGGGAAAACTATGTTTGCCCAAAAGGGTAGCGAGACACTCGCGTAAGAGCTTCTGGGGTGGCGCGCGACTAGCCAGTTTCTGACTCCCGAATCTGGGGACCCCTTCATCGCAAGGTTCTGTTTAATTACACTGCACTGTAAATAAACGCTGACTAGCCCCTCTAAACACGTGGTACTTGGTTACCGATGAACACACCATGCAACTCTCTCCATATCTTCGTAACAACTGGCTATGGGACACTGTACCATTATTACAATTGTAACTATTAGGAGTATACAGAAAGTTTCTTTTATGTTAGTTTAATACTTAAGGGGGTACCTTTCTAGTAACTTTCGCTTTCCAAAGAAGTTTGGAAGTCACTGTTCTAATTCTTCCGTAAGAATCCACGTTCTTGGAATCGCAACAACTTCCGTCGACGGGACAATTGCGACAGAAATGCGTCGACACGACGAACCGTCGTGCTCGTGGCGGGTAAATCATCCCCCAGTATCTCATTCAGAGGCTGACAGGGTACAAGACGACCTAGTACACGGCAAACCGCGACGAGATAAGCCATAACTTCAGGTGACTAAAGATATCGAGACGTTAACTGGTCTGAAGGCACCGATCGCAGTCCCCTTTCGGCGAGCAACCGGGACGCAAATACCAGTTCTTCCTTTTATTTTTGCTGATACGCCGTCGCGTCTCCCCTCGTTTTGCTGTGCGTTTTTTTTACCAGGTCGGCAGTACCGCGATCTTTTCGGGCCGTTCTCTTGCCAGGGACGCGGCGTTCTTAACTCTCCGATCGTTGATTAAACCTGAGAGATAGGTCAGAAACAATTATTCGATTGTATGCGAAGCACTTTTCATTTCTCGATGCTAATATCGTAGATGTAGAGAATTCTACATAGTGGCGTATTTACCACGAGACTGAAAAAGCCTCAGTTTTGGACCTTCGCGTAGAAAGGGTCTTCAGAGAACTTCATGTTTGTTGATTCTTGGAATTTAACTATTATTAACTTGACTTGTATAAATTCCCGTGTTCATAATTCGAATGCTAGAACACATTCGATAAAAGACGGAATTTTCTTTTTCCAGGTGACAGAAATCCAAGAAGCGCGGTATTGGCTGCGAGAGAAATAACCTCGTCGTCGTGCAGCTATATGGCGCACGAGAAGCTCTCGTACGCTTTCAGCGTTTGGAGAATGGAGGACGATTGGAACTCGAACCTCTAGACAGATCTTCCATCAAAAGCTCTGCGCTTCAGTCACGAGGTAAAAGTCTAACGGCGACAAATCACTCTTGAATTACAAAGAGCGAACGTAAGAAGAGAAGACTAGGTCAATTTCCTATTTTCGCCGGCTCGAAAGTACCGAAATTGCATATAGACGTAAAAGACACTAACAAGGGAATATTGTCAAGTAACAATCATCAATTAGAATGGAGCTTAAACGGTTCTTACGAAAGCGTTCGTATTTTTCAATGTAAATAAAAACATGAAATAACGTTTTTTTCTAAAATAATCTCCTTTAATGAAACACATGTATTTTTATTTTAATAAATAATTTGGAGATTGATCACTTGGAGATGTTCCCTTGCGAATATACAGCGTTGCTATGCGTTTGAGAATCGGTGGACTCGTGCTCGAGCGAGTTTCTAGGTGCGATTTCCATTTGTTTCCTAGCCAAATCGAGGTGAATATTTCTTAGAATTAGGACTGGGACCATTGTAGAATTTTTCTGTATTCGAATATTCGATTATTTCAATGCTTCAAATATTCAAGGTTCGGCGAATATAATTGGAATGTATCGTTCGAAGACTATGTCGCGGCAGAGTAGGAGTTTTTTTACCACGGAGTTCGAGAGTCGAAGGTCTTCGATCTAGGACAGAGGCGACTAGTGTTTTAAATGCAATTAGAGGGACCACTGTCACACTTCCGCGGATTCAGCGATGAGTAATTAATAACGATCGTTTCTCCTCACCGTCAGGACATTGTTGGCTCTTTGAAATCCAATCACGACAGTTCATTTCGCGACGCGATAGATCAGCCGGACCCGCTAGTCTCCGTGATAATGTAAGCCAATAATTTACGTCTTCTCGTCGGTCTATTAACGGTGCGACAAGTTTGGCTGGCTGGCCAATTCCGTCGTAATTTCTGCACCGTGTGAAATCCCGCAATCGTATACGCTGGTCTTATTAGATCGTGCTCCCCCGCCGTCGGTATCAATCTCAGGAATGATCCGTTCCTGGTTAGAAACGGAGATCGTGAACTATTCCGACTTGCGAATCTTGATTCAGGTGATCTGAAATGAGCATAATCATCACAGTGTATTAGTTAGAGGCATGCTCTGGCTTTAATCTGGCTCGGCTGACCAGTTCTTGCAGCGCTTGTTAATATATATTGCTACTCAAGTCTCAACACATTGACTATCGGACTAATTGTAAGTCATGACATTTTCTACGAGATTAACATTTTTTGGATAATTTTTAATATTTTTCGCTATTGTATCGGAGTGGTAAAGCTGGAGCAGGATAGTAATCGTCGAAATTTATAAATATTTCCCTGCAAACACGTAAAACCGTTTCTTTGTATACAATTAAGTCATTCAATTGTCGATTATTGCTGGGATTTCCGACATCATTTTCTCTTGCTACTTTCGCTACCTCTCGAAACGTTGGTGGCGAATCCGTTAGGGTAAATTTATGGCCTCGGCAGTGAATGCCTTGAGTACTGCTCTCTAACTTTGTTCTGCGCTTTCACCGTAGTAATCGATTCTAGTTTCTGTTATAATTAATCGCGAAAATGAATGTTAAATTAAAATATTAGTCTACATTTTATATCCAAATTAGCTGATCTATAATTTTCCCAAGTAGACTTAAATGAAAACATCACGAATGAATTGATATACGAAGCAACTCGAATCTCCTCTAAAATCTTCCTTTTCTGGTTGAACGACGAGCACGGTTGCGTCATTCGTTACAATTTTACAAGTTCTTTTTACGACCGAAGATGCACAGTCCCGACGCTGTGGAAACAAGCCCTAACCGGCCGACAGAGTAGATGAAACTTAAACAAAACAACAGCGGAGCAGCGTTAACGAGCATTTTGGCGCCGATACGTCGGTCGGTGCACGATTTTTTCTCTTCCCTCCCCTTACTCCCTTCGAACCGTTCGAGGAGCATTCTCTTCGATATCAGGCCGACGGGAGCTTTGTTTCTGAATCGAACCAACGACCGTGTGAATATATCTCGAACGCGGCCGGTTATTTTAAACCGACGGAAGGAAAAGTTGCGCTGCGTTTGACTGGCTTAACGAAGACACGCCGCGTTAAATCCGCCAGCGTCTTTATTGCGGCACTGAATCTTCATGAAAAAACGCCATCCTTCCAAACGAGGTGCCATCGGCGTTCCCCTCGAGAAGCTGTCACGATCGCCAGAGAATGCTCGGGGAGTATGCACGTTCTTTTTTCGTCGCATGCCTTCTTTCGGAAAGTTTTTCGAAAGGTCTGCTCGACGTACAATACTTTCTCTTCGTGAGTCTCCCGGAGGACGGAAGAAATAGGCAAATGGTCGATTTAAAAATAATATTATAACCCTTATGTCAATAACCGGATACTAAGGCGTACTCTTTCTCACGTTTCATTATAAAATGATTAATGTTCTTGTGTTATCGCAAAATAGGTTTGGATCCTCGTTCCATAGACAATCCTACGAGAAATTTGCATCTTCGGTATTTTTTCACGATTCTTTTTCCATCTTAGCGAGGGAAGACTGCAAGAATTGGTAGGTTGGACGATACCGTCTCGTTTCCGTTATTGAAAGAAGGATTTTAATTGCAGACTTAAACATTCATCAACGTTTCTGTTCGACGACTGTCGCCGAGGACACCTTTAGTAGGCGCGAATATTCTTTTTCGCGGCGACGTGCGCCGGTGCCAACCATAAATCTCTTTGAATTCAATTAGCCAGGAAGCCTGACATCCCGAGACTTCTCGGAGAATCAGGACACCCAATGATGTTTCCCCTGCAGTTCTCTTTGCAAAAGCAAACTCATCCTCCAGTCGCGAGACGCCCTGAAAAACGCATCGGGCGCGTCTTATTTCCGTCCTTGAAACCATTTCGCATTTAGTAACCGCGCTGGTTCATTTCTTTCATTTCGTCATCGATCGCTGGATCAAGTTCTTCTCTTATGTCTCCGTGATATTTTTCTCATAGCAACGTCTCAGGATTGGTAGAAGTTTTGTTATTTCAATGGCAACAGGAGGAAGCAGTAAAGTATGTTGCTGAGTAGTTATACCGAGAGAAATTATTATTACGACCGATACACTGTACGCTATGTCTTAGAATTTGTAACACTAACTTCATAATATAATACTGCAACTTTACTTAATATACTCACAACTGCTATTTTGGTAGTCACGATTACATCTTGCATCTAAATCAACGCTTCATGGCTGAAAATCGCGCCAAGATTTTCGATCATAATTCAGACATCCCATTTCGGTCCAGTTCTTTCTAAGTTTGACTCTAAATTGTACATCCTCTGGTATCGTCCAAAGTCACATCGTAGCCAGCCCAAAGAACATAACTGCTATCAAAATTACAGAAACGAATGAATCAAGTTCTAGTATATTATCTCTGACAAAGATCTAAACTGTCCTTACTCGTACCAGTTCTCTGTCCAAGATTCTAGGAGATTTTGTATCAGATCCAAAAGAAAGATTCCCTTCTCTCTTCCTAGGAGGGACGATCCAATCGACCAGCGAACAGAATCGTCCCCAATCCCAAGTCTCGCGCAATTGTTAGCGATTCGTGGTCTACTAAAAATACGGCTCCAGAGACGAGCAACCGAGTGACAATCCCTCTCTGAATCCCGCGCTGACATCCCTCGTACCCGCCAAGTTACTCAAAACAATGTTTGACACAACGTTAGTCGAGTTTTACTGCTCCGATAATGGATCGCTGATGGTCTTTGGTCGTTTTTAGCTGATAGAAGACGAAATCTGCGCCCTCGAGAAGTGTGACAGTCATTCTGTTGCTCTCCCTTGATTTTGAACATCCTTCGGCCGAGTCTTCTCTAAAATGTAAATACTATTTGGTAAATTGTCCAAGATAATCGATGACTTCCTAAAGTTACTATGTTATAATCTCGCCGAAATATATAAATTATAGAATTCTGGTGGTAACATACAGCGGGCAAAACGATTATGGAATCACGCGAAAAGATCACCTATTTAAATTATTTCATAGTTTCGTTACATAATGCTATATTAGTAATTTTAATTTTATTCGGTAATTGCGTTCTTTTTGAATGATTCATTTTTCTAAATATTTTGTCAATTCGATATAAATGAAAAAGGAACTTGATAGAAATTATACGACACCAAAAAACTGCGACTTGTATTATAGACAGTCTATTTAATTCTAAGGAATAGTTATACCGATCCGTGTATATTTTATGAGAAATATATTAGATAAGAATCGAAGACATGTTGAAAAAACATTGAGGGAACCAAAGATAGTGTAAATAATGTTTGACAGCGTCTACCGAATTTATCTTTATACTTATTTCTCGATGAAGCAACGAAAAGAAGCAATTTTGCATTTTGTTTCCTTTCAGTGTACAGTGATCTCGATTAAATATTTTTATTTAAAAAAAAAGGAATACTTCTTGAAGATTTAATATGTTAGAATATATTTTGTAGAGTGCAGTGTTTAGGGACACAGAAAGATAATGAACCTTTCTAGTTTTGATAAAAATTGTGATTCTGAAGCTATTGTAAAATTCGAAATTGCTATCTACAGAATATCTCAAAAACACCGTAGACATTAAGGTGGTGGTCTGTTTCTAACAAGATACTTTATACATAGAGATAGAGCACCTCGATAATTCTTTTCCATTTCCATTTAAATCGAGGAGATGAAACGTGCCTTGTATATAATACAGAAAACCTATTTAATCATAAGCATTTCAAGCTGCCTTCGAGTGCCTTGAACATACAGCTAACAATACCAAAAACTCTGTATATAGTCGACGTAAGTTAAGTATGTAACGTTAAGATCCATTGTATATTTTCGTACAAGAGACTGTAATATAATAGTATGTATATTTTCACGAACGATTTACCGCCTAAGTTAAGACTAGATTAAGTTTAACGTATGTACAACAATGGCCGGAAGACGCAATAATTTATTATTCCTCGTTCTGAATCTGAGGGCCAGCGACGAGGATCTTTGTAAATATTCTGTAAATAATTCGTGCCGATTCTTTCGCTGCGAAATTTTTTCGTTTTTTAATTACACGTTGTCCAAATTAAAGAATAAGCTTGACAATCAAATCGAAAACTGAAATATTCGACGAACTTATTTGTTTACGTTGTATTCAGTAATTTTCCATAAAGACAACGTTAAGATGTACGTATTCACACTGTTAGAGTAGTATTAATAATTTAATATTCCCTTTCGCAACGAAATGGTCAAAATGGTGGACGAGTTCCACGCAAATTGGTGTAAGTCGATTTTTTATTCTTTAATTTCTGTTTCTCAAAAACACTGATGTAAACTTTGTAACAATGTTAACACAACAATATTGAAGGTTTATTTCCTAGTTTGTTAAGTTGTTGACTTACACCGATGCTTAAATCATGTTAAGACGCGCGCCATCTTTGTGGAAGTGGCGTTTTCCTGCAGTTTTTAGCGGATACAGCGAAATTTAGATTTCCATTCCTTAAACGGCGTATCGTTCGTGCATTTTATTTGTATACGATCGAGCGTCTTTCTAATGTACAGTATTTTTATATCGATTGCGAGTACTGCAATAAACGATCATCGGACCTGAATTTTATCGCCTTTCATTCCCGTCTTGTCACTATCAGCTTTTGATCTTTTATTTTGATAATTATAGATTAACAATGCAATGCTTCGAACAAAATAAACTCTAAATAACGTAAAACGCGATACAGCACAAGGAGGGATATTTTTTCGATTGATTGAGAATCTGTTAAGGTGATCTTATCGTTCAAAAGTCTCGTGTGATTTTGATCGGTCAATGAACAAAACTGAAAAAGAATTCTTTCAACCCTAAACGACACGTGGTCTCGACCGTACTGAAAGACGGTGCAGAAGCTGGTAGCGTTTAAATCTCAGTGTTGCGTTACGTTCGACTTCTGACGTCACGAATGCTCGTAACGACTCGCGCCACAGACATACGGATATTCCCAGATCGTAAATTCGGGTTAGCGCGAGGAGATGAGCAGGGGCGGAGTGAAGGGATACGGAATAGCGACGAGGAAGAGGCGATAAATAATTTACCGAACGACGTCCGATGGCGGACTTAATGGATTAGACGTGCCAGTGCAAATATTATTGCAAGGAAACGGCGGCCAGCGACGCCCAGTCTGCCTTATTGGCCAAAAACGATGTCAACCAATCGTCCTTCGGCCAATCCGCGAACACCGGATGTTTGCTTCGACCTCTTCGACCGGTTGTTGCTCCCCCCCTCTCCCTCCAACGCGATGCCGCCACCCTACAGCGAACGTGAGCGCAAAACGCGACCGCAAAACGCGACAAACAGGCTGATGTAATTCGCCTATTTGCCCATCCCTGCCGACCTCCTAACCCTTTTACGACCAACCAGAATGCTTGGAATTCGAAAGGGTTCCAATATAAAAAGGAAATAAATTTTTTTCCATAACATCTTCCACTTCGTAATTAACTTCTTTCTGACCATTTTTGTTTTTATGCAACGAAATCGTCTTTGCAAAGATTTATACGAAGGATATAATCCTTCGAGAACCGTCTTCCGCGATTAGTTTAAATAATCTCGGACAATTCGTTTGACTGTATAAAAACTCTTGCTACCCCTTCGCGACTGGAAGCGAATCTGTAGGGTAGTCGTGATCATAAAGCGGCCACCGGTAACTGAAAGACCTGTCACATTCTCTCATGGTGATCCCAGAAATCTGAGAAACCACCTAAACTAAACATAGCGACCCACCACGCTTCACCGGTTTATTTACGAACGCGGGGATTCTGATGGAAATCCTGACAGCGTTCTATGCACGACTGTAGGCCATTTTTCTCTTTTTTCTTCTCTTTCTCCAACTGGGACTTTGTCTTTTCAATTTCATTGCGATCCGATATGTTCTCCATATTATGTGTTAAGCTAATTCAGTAGTACACCAGGAAAGGGTGCTAGGATACAATTGCAACCTCTCCCCAATACTACAAATATCCATTTTTTTATATGCAGCAAGATAAAAATAAATCCCAGGTTGAATTCTGTATTTTGTTTACGATACATCGTGGCAGATTCATCTAAACGAAAGACATCATCGTTATTTTTCTTTAGAAATAAAGCTCACTACGAAGTTCAGTCGTACAAACGAAATGCAACATTATGCTTAGGGCAGTATAGCGTTATGAATACGAACAAATATTAAAATTTTAATTATTTACTATTTTACTGGCACCACTTAAAATCGACCTTGTGGTTAATCTAAATTTAATTTAAGTGTAGTTACATATTTACACAAAGTCTCCCGTTTCAATGGATGGTCAATTAATCTCCAACCCTACCACTTAGGTACGAGTGCTTAAACAACCACTTCATCCTACCATCGGGAGATCAAGAATCCTCCTTCCTCGTCCACTCGTCAAGTCCTTCGGGGTTGCAGAAGTATAAGCTCTCCCTCTCCTCCACCTATTGACCAAAAAATTTACACTTGAACCTCGATGACTGAAATCTCTATAAGATTACAATTCTGTTCATTCCCTTTGATTCAAAATACAACCCCCCTCTTTGAGCTCTTTCAGATTTGTTACTGTCCATGTCGCCTACAAAAGACTGGAACGGAGTCCGCGATCGTCAGGGATCAATTCCGCTAACTAAACGGAAGATAACTCCTGGCGTTCTACCTTAAAGAGGAATTGGATGAAGGTTAAAGAAAAGAGAGTGTACGACAAGCGAATCGCGATGGAGGAAAGGGAGCGGATAAGGGGCTGGTAGACGCGATGGAAAGACTTAACATCTGTTCTCTGTCTTTTCCTACTAAATCACCGCAATTTCTGTCACTCCTTTCGTTTTCCCTCGGATGATGAATCGTCCGTCGTTAGTGCCAACGACTGGCCCCTGTACAGCCCCCACCGTGCCGGACGTATATATATCTGAATAGAAGCAATCCAATGGCACGGCATTTATTCGAGCACCGGGGAGAAACCGTTTTACGCCAGCAGTAAACCATTCTACGGCGGTTTGTGCCACTTCAACGGGACGTAGGTAAATACGCCAGCGAGGAAACCACCCTATCAGCAATGTCTGGACGCCGATAAACGCGGATGGAAATAGAAACCGGCGAAATGTCGCAGTTTTCCGTCCTTGTGCTTTTACAGTGGACGACGTTTCTATCAGAACACCAGCACTATTGCTGGATGTAAAGGTTTAACAGGTGCGATTTTTATGTGCTATAAAACAAAACACTTTGCAGTTAAAACAAAACTCAATTATATTACTAAAGGATTTGTGCTCTGAGAAAATAATAAGGAAGTCGTACGTTAAATAATTAAAACTTCATTAAGTTAATAAAAAGCACGTTCCTTCGACAGAACATCGCCATATTTCGGTAGCTGATTCGGTTCTCGGGCTCCGCGAGAAACACGGATACCAGTGGCGGCTAATTAAGCGGCATAATGAGGTCGTTCCACGAGTTAATTATTTTTGTGACACGGATGAACGGTCCTATGCGATCGTAGCTCGTCCGGCGGCAGGAAATGGGGACGTAAAATGATTCCCCGAAACAGTTTCGAACCGATTGACGACACTGTATGTCACTTTGCCGCCTCGTGCGCCAATTTTAAATGAATTTACAGTGGATAAAAAAAGTATTTGTACACTTAGCCATTTATAAATTAGAGTAAATATAAACAACTCGACATAGTTACCGTTTCTTCCGAGATAATATTTATTAGCTGCGTTAGATGCAGAACAAATTGTACTTGTGCAAAAATATTTGAATCGAAAATACGAATCAATAGAATGCAAAGTAATCTGGTTCTTAATATAAAAGCGTTTAAGATGGGGAAATGAACGCGGACGAATAAAAATGGTAATTAAAGTTACCTAAACAGAAATTACGAACAGTAGAGATTCAACATTTCTTGGAGAAACCAGCTTCTTTAATGTAATTTTACATATAAAATAGACCAACCGACTCGACAAATCCAAACACATAGAACAGAACGGAGCCACGTCGCAGACATGTGCATCTTATTTTCGCAGGATCTCAGGCGAAACCAAAGTGTCCTGGCGCCTACTGCGATGATTAACTCTCGAGGGGCGTTCTCGAAACGAAAGGAGGTCGTACGGGGAGGTTCGAAACCGTGGTCCCGAGGAGGAAGAAGTTACGCGCCACGTAGAATACGACTTCCTTGTTATTTCGTGGCCGAATAAATTGCTGTTTGCTTCTTTTGCGGGATGTTTTCGTGGATTAAGGTGGATCTACCAACGACCAATCCACAGGAAGCCTCTACGACAGATGCAGAACCGTTTCAACGCGAGGGAAACTAAGCGCGGGTGAGTTCTAAGTAAATATTAAAGCACCTAGCTGTTGCTCACAGCTTTGGCGGTGTTGAATTCGTAAAGGAAAAGTAGTCTGTCTTGTTCACAGGGTGATCTATATACACACAGAATTACAAGCCGTTCTCTTAAAAACTATGTAGATGTTGATATCTTTTATTTGTAAGTTAAGTGGTAAGATCACTGTAATAACCTGAAATAAAGCGTTTTTTTGCGATTTTTTTTTAAATGGATGGAAAAGTGAGAGGATAATAATATTCAAGAATGTTATTAACCATGTCGTTAAGTATTTAAAAAAAAATATTTATTCAAAAATAGTGCAAAATAACGATACTGGAGCCATTCTCGCGAGGCGTGTTGAATTTGGGACGCTTTGCGGTACGCAGTATAACTGATGCAAAAAAACAAAAAATTTTCTCTTAATCTACATGAGTATAGCTAGAGAAATACGTAGGGGATCTTCGATACGTTAATTTTAACATTTTTTGCTTTATTTTTTGTACAAAATTGAACTTTCTACTTCAAATGCTCGCCAATCACACAAAAATTAATGTTTCAAAAATTCCCTGCGTATTTCTCTAGCTATACTGATGTAGATTAAGAGAAAATTTTTTGTTTTTTTCCAAATACAAATTTGCGTCAGTTACACTGCATGCCGCAGAGCGTCACAAATTCAACACTCCTCGCGAGAATAGCTCCAGCGTCGTCAATTTACACTATTTTAAACACTTAACGACATGGTTAATAACATTCTTGAATATTATTATCCTCTCATTTTTCCATCCATTCAAAAACAATCGCAAAAAAATGCTTTATTTCAGGTTTTTACAGTGGTCTTACCCCTTAACAATTTAAGTATCACCATATTGCTATGAGCATATGAAATAATGTAGGCGAATTTTGTATTTACCTCGCTTTTCGTGAAATCAAACCGCGGTTATAATATAGATGGCGATATACACAAAACCGGTGGCATGACCGATAAATAGCGCGGACTCTCAACGAGAGCGTCAGTGCCCGCGAAGCCTTGGAATAGTAAATAAAAGTCCATAGACAGAGTTCGGCGGTAAGTATACTTTTTTTTCCGACTACGCCTCGTCCATCGACTCTCTTCCTTCTCAACGTAATCTCCCTACGATACATTTTCTTCTATCCCATATGAAAAATAAAGTTTATACAATGTCGATTGTATAAGTTTTTCATTAATATCGCGGCTCTACAAAGAAACAGAAGTTTCGATATTGAATATCTCAAACTACAACTTTAGGAAATAAGCCCTAATTACAAGTAACTCCCCAATTATTTGCATAAGACAGTCGTCGTTATTTGAATTGAAAGTACGACTATGACATTTATCTGGAAATGCCGAGTCCGGTCGCGGATCTAGTAACATATAAACACAAAACCTGTAAGAAAGCTTGAAGCTGTCTTCGCAGGATGCATCCTTCCTCCCGAGCGCACACGTACAAGGGACCATTCAAAGAAAATCCTAACTGTTTACCGTTGCGGTAAACTGCGAGCTGTCTCACGAACCTCCTCCCTTCCCATTCTCCTTCTCTCGCTGACGATCGATAAACTGTGAATGGTTCTTTACACGCGTCACTCAAAAACAGTGGGACACGTCTCCGTCCGTGAATGAATCAGATGAATCCAAAATTGCTACGCAAATGAAAACTATTGTCAAAACAATCATCGATCGAATCTGTAGTCAAATTGCAAAACCTGACATGTCACTTTTTCGTCAAAATTTAGACATGTGTTTTTTTTCACGTAGATCTAGATGAAATTTATTAGTTTACAAAAGATGGTACCTGTTTATCGTTTAATTTCAATGAAAAAATAGCTCAGCAATTCATGACATATCATATCTCCTGTTATTCTAAGAAGGCATACCATAATATGTCATATTTGTACAAAATCTCTGTAGGATCCTTCTTCTTATACCGTGATAGGACCCAATTTCTGACGAGCGCTTAAGCTAAAACGTCATCTATTTTATGGTGGACACCATAAACTGTACATGTACATTTCTTTTGGTAGCAGTAGGAACCCAACACCGCTGTTTATGAAATCTATAAACACGAGAAAACAGACTAGAATCCAGTGGGCCCCAGCGTGGTACTTTAGGGTTAAGGTTTAACCTGCATGACATCACAAAATTCTCACAAGTAAAGGATGTTATAGGAGAGAGGACAATAGATATAAAACATAGTTGTTTCATTGTTATTAAAATATTCTCATGTTATCGATTACGTGACGATGTCTTCAAACAAAAAAACATTTGGATCCAAGTAGTAGTAAATTAACCTTCAACAAGATCCTAGACAATAATCATTACTTTTCGATTTGTTTTAATGTTAAAAATAATATATTTATAAAATGTAGAAACATAGAAAAGATTAAAACTATTCTATTATAACGTTAAAATTATTATATTATATTTAAAGAAAATTCTGAATTTTTGTACAATATAATTAAAATGTACTTAACCTAATGTTGAATGAGAAAACTATTAAATAATTTAATTTATTGTATACATTTTAATTTCTGCATTAAAATGGAAGCTACACGATCTCTTGCACTCTGGGTTTTGCAATATTTTTTAAATATTTCAAGTTTTAGAACATCACGAGCATACCTCGTCTGTGATTCAACGACCTGTAACAATGTGACCTTCAAATGATAGAGTATAACAATTTGTTCAAAATTGTAACGTTATGTTTCGAACACAAACTTTGGTATTTAAGGTTATTTGAACGTCGTACTGTTACAGGGACTCGATTTGGTTTTGATGTCAATTAAATGATTATACACTAAAGAAAATGATTCCCACCTAGAGTGATTATATTAGGCTTGCATACTAAAGTATTGTGAAATACGGACAATGTTTTTTGAAAACAAAATATGGAAATTGGAAAATAGAGACTGCTCGTATTTTTCGAAATCTTAATTACCTCGTATTTTTCAAATTTCTTACCTTAGAATTTTCTAATCAATATACTCTAAATACAAACAAATAATAATAAATAAAACATACCATACAACAAAACGTAAATTGTGCAGCGAAGAACAGGCGCAATTTTGAAAATCGGTTGCAACGACATCTCTGTTCGTCGAACTGCATTAATATAGTTACAATAGGAAACCGCGACTTTTCGTCTATCCTCAGGTAACTGAAATTTTAACACTTTTAATTATAACGCGTACATCGTATTTACACGTTCATTCAGTAAAGTAGAAACAGTTTTTTCACGAACACACACGAGTAGAAGGCACAAGTATAAACAAGCACGCGTTATCTCGAATTCTTGTGCAGAAAGCGAATAAACGATCGATTGAAGACGATGGTAAGCGAAGACAAATATTTATTTAATATTGCGCGTGTTTAATGTTGTAATTAATGAGAATACGTTCATTTCTTGTAAAAGTAACGTAACATATCCACAATAACTTTTGTTCCGAACGAATTGTAATAAACGATGGCACAGTTAAATTAACGACGAGCGCACCAAATATTCTAATTTTAGCTTTCGCGTTAATTCTGTGCTTCTTTTTTATTATATCGTACACCTTATTTAATTGTTCGAGTAATGAATAAACGATGTAAGATATGTAACAAAGAAAAAAAATTGACGCATTTTCTTATGTACGAAATTGTTACATTGTTTAATTCATAAATAAAATTGAGGCAGTTTTATGTAACATAAATATCGACTTACAGATCCTATTTCAGTTCTCGTTAGTGTTCTTGGTACACATTGATTGTTAATTATTTTATATAATGTTACGTTGTTAATCTATAAGTTTAAATTAAATTAGAATCTGTTCTTATACCTTTAGCAAGCACACGCGATAGACATACATTGTACATTCAGAAAAGCAAGATTACGTGCTTTTTTTTAAAAAATTGATTTTTGAGCAGTACTATCCGGATAAAGAATAAATACTGACACTGATCTCCAGATTTAAGATAAGTTCGTATTCATCAGTTATGTATTTCTTACTAACCTGTTACACATATTTACAAGATCAACATTTTTCACTCGTGATATAAGCTATTTCATTAAGCTCAGTCCAATTCAGTTAAAAATTTTGACTTAGTTTCATTGGCACATCGCAAAGACAAACATCAGCTATTTTATTAACGTAAGTTTGTGCAATTATTTCTTCTTTTATAAGGCTATAATATATCATGGGGCGAAACTTATCATAAATACACAAATAAATTGGAAATGGAAGTACGAAAGCTATATCAAAATTATTTGATGTTCATTGATTTGGGTCAACGATTGTAACGCGGGAAGCCCCTACGATCTTATTATTCTCACTCTCTCACTCTTTTTCCTTGTTTTCGCTTTTGCTCTTGTACATAATTTATCAAATAATTGCTAAGTACAGGTGGTCCAAGAACTATGCTTTGGAAGTTCGCGTAACAGAACTCAACTTGAGTTAATGATATTGATTGAAAGAATCTGAATCGATAACGGTGTTAAATTCTCAGAAACAAATAAAAGCATATGACACTTTGTTTCCAATACTAAACATTTGGATAAAAATCCAATAAATTTTTACCTTTGACTTGCTGTTATCGTGTTTAAAATTTGCAAATATAGTACAACTTGTATTTTACAATTAACCTTCATGAAAATCTACCAAACATCCACAGTATACTAGCATAGTCAAAACCGAAAGGTTGCATAGTACCATGTAGATAAGTAGATGAACAGGCATGTGAACTCTAGAAGTTTATACCTCGATCACATTCTTAAGATCTTTACTCAAGATCTGCACGCACTGTTATCACAACTTCTTCTTTCTTCTTATTTTACCTAAAAAATAGAGATGACTGCATTGCATTCACTTTTAGCTTATTCCATAGCGATGCTCGTCAAAACGTGTTTCACTATATAAACAAATGCCGCAAAGCCGATAATAACAACGAGATTAGTTAACACTCTGTTCAATGGGCTTTGATCTGTTTGAAAGTGATTTTGTAACAAAGATGAACCATTAGGTATATTACAGTGATTTCTCGCCTGTTTTTCTAACTCTTTTCTACGTTCTAATTCTGCTCTTATAACCTGTAACATAAATATTAAATCGGTCATATATACAGTAGTGCCCACCTAAGTGACCAAGCTCGGGACCGGCCGCGGTCATTTATGTGGGCATGGTTACTTTTCAGAATTCAACGGAGATAAGGAAAGAGGATAAGTGCGAGTGAGATACAATAGTTGGCACCCGAAACCATATATACAATATATCGATAACGATCGGCGTCAAGTTAAGCTCGACACGCTCGATGTTCAAAGCCGCTTGGCTTCTACGAATTGGTAAGGATCACCGCGGTCATTTAAGTGGGCAAAAATGCGGTCACTTATGTGGGCACTACTGTACATAATAAATATAGAAGCACTAATAATACCTCGACGGTTTCTGGAAAGAGCTCGCAAAACATCTTGTCCTTTAAATTATATGCCAAACTCTGTACAGCCAATTGTTTTTTTTCATAATCTGTTGTGTTAATACTACCCAGAGTAGGACTTTTTTCAACCTACCATAAAAATTAACATTAGACATCAAACTTTAGTTTAAATATTGATATGTGTTAATATTTAATTACACACCATGAAACTCAGCAATCCAATGAGTATAGTAGATACACTCCATGCTGGATTCCATGTATCCGGATGAAAGTCAGAAATAGATAAGCATAATTTAGTATTAACTTTAAATCGACCATTTGGTGTACGCATATAAATGCTAGGAGGCTGAAATGGAAATTCTCCAGGAAATATAAGCTTCCCATGATAAAATCCTCCTTCATACGGAGTTCCCTCTGGACCTTTCACTACATAGTGCCTACAAAAAATATTACATCATATTCATTATCATTCATTATCACTCTATATTTTTAAACATCTACTAATTATATTGAGATATTTAAAAAATTTACCATTCTAATATATTGGAAGGTACTGGTTCTGCAAGGACATAGGGTACAGGGTCTTTCTTCAGACGCAAATAATCCTGTTTTAATATTGCTGTAGCACTGTTTGCTTTTCTGTTCATATTGATAACAAAGTTTATTACAGATGCTATGTAAATATTTGTTTATCTCTTGATAGGTAATGTTTCTAATATTTTAAAGAGTATTTCCTTGTCAGAAAGTCCTTTGTGCAATACTTTTTTCTTCTATGTCTTTCAGTAATGTAACACTTTTTTGATTAATCCCAGTGCTGAAGTAATTCATAGAGCCATAATATCCACATGGAAACTTTAAGTTTCAATTTAGAAGGTTTGCAACGTGTTTTACGCATGAAACGTATCGTTAAAAATCGTACAGTTTATTGTAACCTGCACACGTGAAGGAATAAGTTTATAAATGATTTGAAACAGGTTACGTTCCACTTGTCGATCAGTGTCAAAAGTTCAAAACTACACTGAGATAATTTATTATAGAATTGAAAACTGTTCGGTGAAAATCTTTTGATTATCTACCTACCGAATATTCACAAATGACACTAAATTTGACAGCAATTCTTTCATGACAGAAAACATATGACTATGAAAACCACTGAAATATTTTAATTCTCGCAATCAGTGCTACCAAGTTTGTTTAACATATGGTGTTCAATTATCTGAACAATTGTTAAATCATTGTTTTTTTGAGTTAGACGTTTGCACTTGACACTTCGTCGGTATTTATCTTTTTCTTATCAAAAGTGTAGCGAAAGGATTAATTCAATGATTATTTGAAAATTTTCAATCAACGCGGATCCTAGTAATCATTTAGTAGCAGCAAACAAAATACAACGTGGATTATACAATGAAATTTAATGTTTTTAAAGTATTTTGTACAATGATTAATTATTTAATTGTATTTCCATTTGAAAGGAATTGTTAATACACATCCATAACGTTAGAATTCCCTAGATGTTAATGTTTATATAAGAATACATCATTAAAACTGCACATGCCTATATAAACACCTACTTAAGCGTATGCTTAAACAATATTTCTTATAATTGTACTACATCGTTCCTAAAATTAATAATTATAAGAATGTTGAATTTTTTCCACGCAACTAATGCCTCTTCTCATTTTAAATTTTCTACTTTCTTCTAATCGTAACGAATCAATTAGTAAGATTATATTCTAAGCAATTTTACTGAAATGAGTCTTAATTAATCTCGTCATTGATCAGTAGTCATGATCTCCTCAATGTTACAATTCGAAAGCACATTCAGTATCAATTCTCCCGCTGTTTGAAAGTTCTTTAATCACGATTCTGTTGTATATAGACGACGAACAGTATAAAATGTACCCCACTTGTTAATATCAGCCTCAAATTACATAATATCACGGTAGCTATGAAAGATGCAACAAGGAATTTGTTAATGAATAGAGCTTAACATTTGTGACAGCCTCTGCCTCTCACCGACTATCACCGGGAAACTCGATACTGTTGTTGACATTTTAGATACGAGGGAAATACTTTGAGTTGTATTCATGAACTGTTTACGAGGTTTTTACGATCCTTTTAAATATTCGTTTCAATAAAATTAGTTAACTATCAAGCTCATCTAAATGATGAGTTCTCCAGTGTCTATGAGCAATAATGGGCCTACGGCTGGTGCTACTGGGATGGAAACAGTAGTGGCTGTAGCACTTGGTGCACTTGCTGCTGTTTTCCTTGGAGCTCTTTTAGTGCTGCTTGTTATTTGTAAAAGACAACGGTGTTACTATGTAAGTTAGTTGTTGTCAATGTAATAGAAACTAGAAAATGATTACAAAGTTTCTACGATTTTCTTTTAGAATCAAAAAGATTCTCCAGATTTAAGCTCAGATTTGTTAGAAGGAGAAAATTATTCTGGATTAGGCTTAGATGCATGGGAAAGTGAGGAGTGGTTAGCAGGTGCTGAGAGGTATAATACAATTGTTATTAATGATGTTGAAAAGAGATAACAATTTAAAAATGTTTTTCAACAATAAAATTCTACAAAAACTGCAGGTGGGTTGATGATGCTACTGGTTTAGCTCCACTATGTATAGCTGTATTAAGATCTTGTCATGCCTTGGCATCAAGTCTTACTGCTATTGCAGGAACAGTAAACAGTAACACTGTTCCACTGGAAATAGTAGATGTAAGTGCATAGTTTTTGATCTCACGAACTCGATTTAATATTCTAAGGTTTTTAACTTTTAGGTTGCTAGACGTATTCCACCTCGTGTCGATGATGTGGTTAGAAGTTTGTATCCACCATTAGATGCAAGACTTTTAGAAGCTAGAGTAGCAGCATTGGTATTGGCTGTGACACATTTAGCATTAGTGACCAAGCATGGAGTATCAAAAAACCATGCTAGAAAATTAGCATTTATCGATCAAGCTTTAAGCGATATGGACTCTCATTTAGCAATTTTACGAAATGCAGCTCTGGCACAAGAGGTAGCATGTTCTGTTCCAGCTTCAACACCGGTTTAAATAATTTAATTTCCTAACATGTAAAAAACTCTTCTAGTATTTACTATTTCCATATCTTCCGTGGTTTTGGGTCTTAATACTAAGTTTCATTAAGATCTACCTAAGATATACCTAAGGTATTGAAGGTACACACAGTGTTATGAAAATGTTACGCGTTATATATTTCTGTTTTTATTACGTCAAGGTCAAAAACCCAACAGTGCAATTTCAAGTTTTCTACCAACAATATTAGTGTTTTACATTGTTTCTAATTATAGTAATTATAAAAATGCATACATTATTTTCATGACGTATTAAAAAATACTGTAAGATATATATTTTAACACTTTTATGATCAGAGAACACTAGAGGTAATATTTTGTGACATGGATATGCGCAGAATTTTAGTCTTCCATTGTTATACTATCAGATTGTTTATATATACCCGAGATAAAAACTATATCTCAAAGATCACGTCATTTGAATTGTATTAAGTATTTATAAGTGTTTACACACATATATTTTGTATATCTATAAAAATTAAATTAATTTATAGATATATAGGACTTTATAATAAAGCTGAATTGTAAGAAAAAGTAGAGTATTTGAAATGTGTTTGTAATATTTAAACGTATTTTATTCTTGTAATATTCTGTAATAATCTATATATATATCCAATTTATATTTCTCACAGTACATTGTTGATATCGGATCCCTAAATTATTAGCATGGCAAATATACCATGGATTAATCTTGTATGTTGTCACAGAATAATTCGCTTTATTATTTAAATAAATTAGCTAAGAAATTCTTGACCACCGATGACGCTACACAGCAGCGCAAATTCAGTGCTAGACACGAAGAAATGTCCAAAAATAAGAGGGGGTAAGAGGCAGGTTCCTATATCGGAGGGACAGTATACTGGAAAGAGAAATGGAGCAGAACAAAATATAATGTTCACATTATTTACTTCTAAATAATTCCTTCTGCCTTTTTTGGTTGTCATTAAGAACTTTGTTTTTAAGATGCTCCTTGTAGTTCAAAATATTTCCACTCCATTTTGTGATAGTACCATTCTCACAAACCCAGATTTCTTTTGCCACCTAATAAACCAAATTTAAAAGATTGTTATTTTTGTTCAAAACTCATGTCGTTAATTTTTTAAACCAAAATATACCTGATTAATCAATCTGAAATCGTGAGATACAAGCACCATTCCGCCATCAAAGTCATTAATTGCGTCGGCTAATGCATCGATTGTTTCCATATCTAAATGATTCGTTGGTTCGTCAAGAAGGAGTAAGTGAGGTACTTGCCAAGCGAGCCATGCAAACACTACTCTGCAACGCTGGCCGTCAGACAATTGTCGTATTGGACATACCTAAACGCAAGAAAATAAGATAACACATTTTAAATGTTGAAAAAAATCATTTTTGTCGGGTTTTCGAATCTTCTAAACAATCATACTTGTTGACGACCAGTTAATCCGTAACGACCGATAATCTTTCTCATCTCTTCGCGTTCTTTAACATCTGGAAAGGCTTTCATCATGTAATCAAGAGGCGATATATCCAAGTCTAATAGTTCATGTAAATGCTGATGGTATCTTGCTATTCGAAGATGGCTGTTTTTACGTATCATGCCGCTTGATGGAACTAACTGCATTTATCCATGAATATGTAAGTGATTAAGTCTACTTTTATCATTAAAATGTATAATAGATTATAGTACTTACATCTCCATATAACAGTTTTAAAAGCGTACTTTTCCCGGCACCATTTGGGCCAACCAACGCAATTCTGGTATCCAAATCGATGCCGAACTCTAAGTTTTTATAGATCCAAGGCGAATCTTCGTTGTAACGAAAACTAACATTTTGAACCATTATAACGGGGGGCGGAATAGTTCCGCAAGAGGGGAAATAGAAATTTAATACTTTGTCATTGACAACTTTTTCTGTGAGGCCTTGAGCTACCATTTTCGCTAAAGTCTTTTCCTTCGATTGAGCTTGTCTCGCTAACTTGGCGGAACCGTGACCAAATCGAGCAATATAATTTTTCATATGCGCAATTTGATCCTGTTCCCAATTATACTGTTTCACTTGATTCTCTAGTAATTCCATCCTAATTTAAACAGTTCATATTAACTCTATCGATGTTTACTCTACATTTATTACTTTCGGAAGCTTTCATCATTATTATTAACTTACCTTGTCTTCACAAAGGCTTCGTAATTACCAGTGTAGTATTTTAATTGTTTCTTATTGACATGAATGATATTTGTACAAATGCCATTAAGGAAATCTTGTGAATGAGAAATGATGACGAGAATTCGTTTATAAGTCTTCAACTCTTCTTCCAACCATACGCAAGCATCAAGATCCAAATGATTGGTGGGTTCGTCAAGTAACAATAAATGAGGTTTCACGTACAAGGCTCTGAAAGAAAATGTTTTCACTCCATACACTAGTTTCCGCTTTAGTGTCCGTAATTGGGATCAAATTTGGACACTTATGCGGGGAGGTGACTTCTCGAAATTCAAATGAATGAGCGAGATATTGATACCCAGCAAACGTGGGCGAGATATCGATACCCAGCACACGTAAAAGTGGACTTGAGCATCAAATGCTTTAGAAAAACGCTAAAAGGAAAAGGTAAGACATACGAACGTCCGTCGAGAAGACGTTTTGTTACTAAAAATTTGACTAACATTGTGAATATTATATCAAGTTTCATATTAGTTTTCTCGGATCGTTCAAAGCTCATTCCGAGGTCCTATTTCCAAGAATTGGTGGGGATAGCAACTGACGCCTAAGCGGAGAAAAGTGTAGACGCTAAAGCGGAGACTACTGTAGTTGTTACAATATTTTCAAATTATTTTTATAGTTTTTTGTACCTAGCAAGAGCAATTCGCATTCGCCAACCTCCGGAGAAGTCTTTGGTGGGTGTTTTTTGCATTTTTGCAGTGAAACCCAATCCATGCAAAATATGAGCAGCGCGAGCTTGGGCTGTGTCGGCCGACATATCTTCCAATCTCTCGTAAACATCCATGAGTTGTTCCTATTTAAATAAAATTTTCGTTTTGGTTCAATTTTACGTCGACGACTGTAAGAGAATATTTAAAATTTAAATTTAAAATAATATAAATAGAAACGCACTTGAGCATCTTCCTCATCGCATTCCATCAATTCTTCTGCTAGTTTCTCTAACCGAACGCGCTCTTCATCTACCTCCATTACACACTCTAAAGCTGTTTTATCGCTAGCAGGCATTTCTCTAGTCAAGTGAAAGATATCAATTTGTTGGGGAATAGGAACTTCACGATTTCCAAGTACAGCTAATAAAGTAGACTTTCCAGACCCATTAAGACCAAGCAAACCATAACGTCTACCACAATTCAATTCTAACATAGTATCCTGTAGAAGCTCACAGCCGTGGAAAGTTATAGAAAAGTTAGATATTTTTATGTCTCGACTACGTGGATGCGAAGCTAATGAACCTGTGCAAGAACGTGCTTCTGCATTAAGTCTAGCATCTGCTTCCAATTTCAGACACAATGCCTCTGTAATGATCAAGGGAGATTCAATTAGATGGGATGTACAATTGACATAAAATATTTTCAGTTTTACCTTCAGTACTGATAGGGGGGGTTCCATTGGTTCCATTTTGAAGGGCCCCTGAACCAGGACTGCCTTCTTTGCTATCTTCTGCAGTTTTTATCTGATTGGTTTGGGGTGGTTTCTTACCGGATTGTCTAGCCTTAGCGGCTTCCTTCTTTTTTTGCTGTTGTTTCTTCTTTGCGTCGGACGGCATGGTTCGTCTGAAATTTCATGAAACACTTCTAGCGTCGTTACTACGTAAATTTATGAAATTCGTGCTGACGATATGAGTTATGTAAGCTGCAGGTTAGGAGCACGATCGCACGTGCGTTCAGGTGGCAAATTGAGACGATGCAATAACGTTGAATTCGAAAATCCGAAAAATTTCCATTGCCGTAAACGGCTCGTTACATGAGACAACTAGCGAGAGAAACAAAGATGGACAGAAGGAGCGAGAGAGGGACAAAGTGGGGCGATGGAAAGAGGAAGGCAGACAAGGAGGTAGATTTTTTATCGCATTTCTTCAATATCCAAGCGCGGGATTGAAAGTAACTTTTTCGAAAGTAATTGAGTTGCATATAGCTAGCATTCGGAAAATGAAAACAAAAGTTAAACGAAGGCAAAAGGGTACAACGATCTGTAAAGGAGAAACGAAACACCACCAGTCGAGACAAAAGGAACTTTGATTCAACGTTGACGCTGAAGCATGTTAAAATTACACAATGCTTAATGACGCGCGTTGTTTCTCGTTTTTCCTAATCGATATTAATTTTACTGATCTTAGAATATCTTTGAGAAATTACCTAGTTGTGCGCCAAAAATCGAACGATCCGTGCAACACGCGAACACACGTGCATGGATAAAGGCAAAGCCGTCAAAATGACAACGCTTGTTGGAACGTTCGAAAGATGGTACCACATGTACAGTGGAAAATTTGCGGGGGAATTCGCCATATGAAACTAAAACTAGTAGATACATCGTTGTGAGGAAATAATCACATTCGAATTGTAAAATATGAATATGTAAATTTACGAAGAAAGTTGTGATGTTTGTTTGAACAATGACGAATTTCGAAAGGTGTGTAGGATCGAGGAAGAATTTTGGATTCACGATATAACGAACGAAAAATCTGTGGACGATGGAGTTGCCACCATGATGGAAAAAGTGTGGCGAATTTTGAAGAAATCTTATATCAGAAGATATCGACCTATTTGTAAGTTATCCTAAGTAATTCATATTTATTTCTAATCATTTGTAGTTGCATTCATATATTAATTATTGTTGCAATGTATATAAATTGTTGAACATGAAGACTATCTGAGAATTGAAGGTTAAAAAGCTTTCTATTTGTACGAATGTTTGTTAGATTAGGGCTATTCGGAAATGTTTTCCTTCCATAGTGGAAACATATCCAATTTAAGAAATTATCTAGTTGTGCGTCAAAAATCGAAAAATCCGTGCAAAACTATATACGTGATCATGGATAAAGACAAAGCCGTTATAATTTAAAAATTACGGTTGCTGGATTGCTCGAGAGATGGCAGCACATGTACAGTTGAAAAATTGCGAGGGAATTCGCTGCGTGAAGTTGAAACTCAGTCGTTACAATGTTGCTAAAGAGACAGCCATGTTCGAATTGTGAAATTCATATTCTTGTGTAAAAAGTTGTGACGTTTGCTTGGATGATAACGAATTTTGAACGATCTGTAGGATTCTTGTAGAATGTTGGATTCTTGATACGGGAAACGAAAAATCTTTGTAGGATGGAGTTGCTGTCATGATGGATAAAAAGTATGGCGAATTTTGAAGATGATTGTCTAATCGTAAGTAACCCTAAGTAATTCTGCTTTGTTTCTAATTATTTGTAGTTGTATTCATATGTTTTTTAGTAATGATTTTTAGAGTTTAATTATAATTTCGTAATTTCGTTTACTTAGATATAAAAAAATAAATCTGTATATTTATGCGCCTGTATATGTATTATAGTGATAAGTAAAAATGTGTTTTTAATCGTTGAAACGAATATGCGTGTTTGTGCAATCTGTATAAAAAGTATGTATTTCAGAGTAGAAACACATGCAAAGTAATGAAAGAACAATGCAACAAAGATTTTTTTTTAGAGAATAATAGCAAGTTGTTATTAAAATCGGTTGTAATTTTTATAATTGCATTCGGCCTCGTTGTAACGGATCCAATTAATGTTTCAAAGAGTGGCGCTCTAAAAGGTGAAATTTTATTTGAATATTCGCAACAAAGATGTTCATTATTAAAGTCTGAAAAGTACTTCTCGAGAAAATGGTGATTTAATTCTACGCGTCGTCAAAATTTCGAGAGTACTATGTTATATAATTTAATATTTTTGTTTTATTTATTATTTCTAAAGTGGGATTTTCGAATTTTTCTTTTGATTTTTTGTTAAGCTTCTCCTTCCCTCACCTTTAAGTTATTCTTTAATCCAATTGAAATTGATGGATCCTATCCAGGTTTAGTTTCCTTAACATCTCACTGTAAGAATTAATTTTTTTAGGTCGACGGTTGACTGTATTATAAAATAAACAAAAAATAATGATCGTTTGAAGCGACGATTGTTAAAACGTTGATAATTGAGACGTTTACCTTAGTTTGGTAACGTATCGACTCCGAACTCTGTAGGAAATACAAGTCTCGCGAAAATCCAGGCCATTAAGAATCGTATTCTCCTTTCCGAGGTTACGTCGTTCGAATTGCGAGCCGGTTAAAGAAGTGTGTTCTGATGAATGAACGAATGGATAAACGGCGGCGGTAGGGGGTGGTTAAAAGAAGAGACGGACTTGCGCCCCTGCGGGTCCGAAGTCTGTCGAGTCGATGGTGGGGGCAAGGAGGGCGTAGGATGTAGGCGAGGGAGGGGCTGTGGGCTTAATTGCACCGCATCACAGAACGTAGTATTTCGTAGTACGTAATGGTGGGGGCGTAATGCATCCTCGGTCGTGCTCATCCTCGTCGACGGCGTAGTCGTCGGCGTCGTCGTTATTCGTATGTAAGCTGCACGCTTGTTCGAATCGACGTATACTTACCAGTGACGTACCTAGACGCTGCCCAATAGGTACTCTGGTAACCCCTTATTCGAAAATTCGATTCTCAATCTTGAAAGCTCTCAACCTAATTAACGCGTTCACTGGCCAACCAAATCGTTTGGTTTTTAGGCAATTAGAAACCACTTAATCTAAAATTTGGGGTAACATTTATTTTTGAAATCTCATAAATATTTATAAATCCTATTCAAATTTAATTTTGGGCTGTCCAAAATAAATCTGTATTTATTGATACAATAAGCTGTTATTATTAACGATGGATGAAAATTGTATATATTTATGTTTTCAAGGTATATATTTCATTACTAGAGTGTACCTGTTGAAAGAATTATGAAGAATTCGACTACTACATCAAGGAGATCACGATCATCATTAATCTATGGTATGGAATTGAAGAATCTTTGGGGATTTTCAATATTGTCGAGAGTTGATTGAATCTAAGATACTTAAAACTTTCTCCATTCTCTGTTTAGCGAATTTTTAACTAATTTAATAGAAAAGGTGTAAGCTGTAGAATGATTATTTGGATTGAAAGGTGTTTTAGAATCTCAAAAGTCTCGAAGGACTGGACACTCTTAGGGAATCTAAGACGCTCGAAAGTTTTGATAGTCTTGTAGGGCTTAATGGATGTTAGGATTCCTGAAGTATCCTTCTGTTTTGCTTAGCAGCTAAACTTCCGACGAACCTCAAACTTTCTATTCCTTGTTACCCACTTTTTGGAACTCTATATGTACTATTTGTTAGTCGAAACTTTCGATTCAGATCAATATTGTCATACTGTTCTTTATAAGTAATAGTGGAATAATCTCTTTGAATTCAGCTTTGACAAAAAATCGCACGTGCCTTTTTTGGTAATAGTTTCTTTAATATCGAATTAAAAATCTGGATGTGTCTTTCAGATGTTCGTGCAGACGTTGATCTGATTCGAATGCTAAGTTCAAGGATTACGGAATCTTTATAACGTATTAAGGCATGTATTTTAGGATTCTGGACGTCTTCTAGGACTCCAATTTTGAACGACGTACTCGAAGTGTCGTTCATTAGTCAGTGGTAGGGGCTGGAATCGCCGGAACGACGATAATACGGACCAATCGGCAGGACGTACGACACCGACGTAATAATCGATCGGTTGAGACGTTTGACACACTTTTCGAAGCGGACAACGATTAATTTTTGACGATGCAAATCTGTCCCAGGGAGAGATACCAGCGGATTGGGGTTTCGTGGAATAACTTCATTTGGCGAAACCTTTGTTTGTTAATAAATAGTCTCAGACAGATGGTCAATTCTTATAGATATTCTTCAGACCTAGTCTCTTTCAATTATCGTTTGTTTCTTTCGCTAAAAAATTACCTCAGAAATATAAAATTCGGTTCAATAAATGAGATACAAAATCAACTTGAACAATATTTTGCTAATAAATCAGGGAAACTTTGGAAATATGCTATCACGAATATTATAGAATATTGTAGAATGGATCGTACATAATTCAATAATATTACATGAAACATCAAAGATTGTACATCTCGTATTTAAGAGTAACATGAAAAGAACTCTTGGGACAATCTAATATAAGGGGATTTTTATTTGTACGATGTCCAATTTTGCTAGGAAGGAATGTGTTTCTTAATCCAGGGGGGGTTGGGATGTGTTGCCACGTCCCTGCGGTTCGTATGCGTGACGCGAACCCACACGCGAGCACGTGCGCGCGTTGTTCGCGTGTCACCACCGTAACCCTCGAGTACATCGGGGAGTTTCACGACGGACGGGGTCGCGACTGAAAGGAAGGGGCTGAAAAAAGGTGTGAATGCCGAATGGCATTCATTCAAATGCCGTCCAATCACAGCATCGTACTCCAGGTCGCGTGGCAGGGCCGGCATACACCGAGAATTATTAAGTCCTCGCCGATTCCGCGTCGCGTTAAACCTTAGATAACCACGCGATTTTTTCTATCCAAAGTCAGGTAGTTGACCCAGTACTCTATCAGTTTCATAAATATAGGCTTTTTTAATAAGCACGATAGAACTTTCAATTATCATAGTCGTCGTATTTGTTATTTGTCTGTTCGAATCTTTGTAAGTAATCGTGGAGAGATACACAATTATTATAAAAATTCTTACGGAGTACCTAAGCCGAAATACTATCGTAGTAAATAATTATATGTAAATAAAAGTTATTTGTGTCTGTTTCATAGTGATCAGCGCGCCTACGAATACAGCCGAAGCTAGACAGGGCAAATTCACCAAATTGACGCAAATAATAAATCGTCGCGCGCTGTTCGATGATACTTAGGTTGCTGAATTGGTTCCCTGTCGCGCAGCTACACGTTGAACTTCATTTCATCCCAGTAATGACGATAGTATCCCAGTAATTGTGTGCTAGACGACACAGAGGGATACGCCGCGGCGCGTTCTTTGACGAAAAGAAAAAAAAATGGAAAACGCGGTGGACGATTTGGGATGGCGGGGGAGTTGGAGCTGGAGGAAAGGGGTAACCGGTGCAATCTCGCCGCGTAGATTCAGCCGGGGAATTCGAGTCGTAGCTACAGACCGTCCTGAAATTTATGAGCCGATGGACGATCTCGTTCCTCTTCGCGTAGAATCGACGTGACGTCTTTCCGCCGAGTGTTTTTGACACGGAGGCGGCTTCGCCAATCGATCGGAGCCAGAATAGCCGAACCGGAAGTAGGACGTTTAGCCTCGATGGGAATGACAACGGTGAATCGAGACCGAGTGACTTAACTTTGAATCTCTTGGCCCTCTTTTCCACCCCGAGCCAGTCACTCGAACGAATTTCGGTTGATAAGATGCCAACCGTACGGATTACTTGCGTCTAGGAGCGCGATTCTTCCAGCCGTGTTAGCGTTCAACATTTAGACAATGGGCGTCAATATGATCGTATTTCGAACTAGGCGAAGATGATTGTAAACGATATTATGTCCGAATCATGAGAGATTATTCCGAGTAATAAAGATAATTAATAAGATGGTCAAGTGTCCGTGGCTACGCGAGCAATCTTCTTACTTGCGATTGTCTTAGACGACGAGCATCAATATTTTTCCACTAATTTGACTTTAGATTTATTATCAGCGATCAAAAAACCTCTAAATGTTTGTCGTAGAAATTAGAATATCTTTTTAATGTACGCCCTGTCATTTTCAATTTTGAAAATGTGACTTTAATTTCGTTATCAGCAGCCAGTCAAATCCTCGGGTACGAAGTTTTAAATTATCGGACTGACATAAAAAGTCGTGCTTCAAAGCGTATGGGCTGACGCGTTAATTAACTTTGACTACTTTGACTCCCCTCGTATCTCTGAAACCTATTCTCGGTTTAACTTAAAAATTTTTTGTGACTCGTGTCCTATCAAAAGGCATCATTCGAGCACGCAATTCAGTTTAAAAAACCGTGAGATCAAACGCCGGCGAAGAATGGTACTTATGCAGTTTACTCTCCTCTCTTGTCACGAATTGTTTGAATGTTGATTTTTATGATATTTTATGATGTTCATAAAAATGATTTGAAACTGACTTAAGGAACGCTTTCGGCGTATCTGCGTAAATCAATTTGCAACGTCTACGTTCTTTAAACACCTGTTAAATTGACTTATCGGGTATTATCAAAAGCATACAACGAGCCAATTATCGCCTATTAACATTTTCAAGTTGATCGAAATGCGAAACCTTTTATATCGTGAAACAAAGATAAATGGGCTTCCAGCACTTCTGTAACGAACGGCTCGTTTGATGTTTCATAAAAGAATTAATTTTGAAACAGATTTTTTTTTTTTTTAGCGAGTATCATTGGTTTCTGTACAACCGACAAAAGGAGATTAAGCGTATTACCAGACCTTCCTTTGACCTGGTGCACAAGTGATCCAGAGTCCGACCATAGCACGCGCAGTCACAAATGGAATCGTAAGGTAAAGAGTTTAACCCTTTCTCTGTTTAATAAAATAATGGCATACAGCTTAAACAATGACAATTTTTTCAACGATTAAAATTAGTTGTATATATTGTGGGAGCTTGGCATATATTTTAATGTGGTCTCAATGAATGAAAAACGTGTTTGACTGTTGTTGCAGTCCTCTTTAGTTTCGAGAAATGATAATTATTAGGACACGGTTACTTTTTAGCTTACAAAGGATCTTCTTGTAAGGATCATGCCTCTTACTTTTGAGAACAATGGTGTGGACTAAACGGTTCTTCTTGCTCGTGTTTCTGACAGATCGAACAGTTTGTTCGTACTTTTCTATTTGTTTCCACGTCACACGGATTTACTTACGAAATTGTTAATGCTCAGCTTGCATCATTATCCGTCCCCTAATTGTCTTCAAGTGCGATCACGTGACAGACAATGTGTTTTCGCCTTTATGGTTTTCCTCGAAATCACGTGGTGTAATCACCGTGTTTTACGAGCCGCTACGAAGTACAGACTATTAGATCGATACACTAGCCTGGCCAACGGTGCTTCTGAGACACGTTGATTGCGGCCTCCGCAGCTAATCCTTTTTCTCTCTCTCTCTCGCTCTCTTGCTCTTTCCCTGGAGTAAAAGATCGCAATCAGCTAGCAATTGTCATACAGCTGTCGCAGGAGACCGCGTAGTCCGGATTGCGCGATGAAGGGGACGTCCAAGTAGACGCAGACTTCTCTAGTCAGACTTCCCGAACTTACCTTGCCACTTCCAGCCTCGTAGAGCTATGAGAATGAAAATAATTTTAAATAACCGCCAACATAGCGGACATAACTCTTAGTTCGAGAAAGAAGCGTAAAACGTAGAATGGACTTCTTTTTCATTCGAGACTTCCGTTCCCAAAGAAAAACAACTTCTACGACTACCGTCGTCGACTTCTGTGCTCAGTTTTCTCGCGAAAGAAGCCTCGTGGGGTACAAATTTATTACATATTTTTATTCTCTTCCCCTTCGATTGATTTCAGACGTTTGCGAAGATAAATGCTACTCAAAATACTAGATTTCTTATTTCTTACGATACCAAAGAAACACTACTGCAGGTAGTCCCGTAGAATATAAATTGCCATAATCATTTTAGCAGGCTTGCTGCAAGATTATAACTCATAATGTCGATCGATGGATCTAGCGTTGAAGTGACTGCGGAACTGGTAAAAAATTCTTACAAGACGAGATAAAGAGTGACACAGAATCACTGAATGTACGTGCTAGCAGAGCGTGGTTTCATTAATACTTGAAAGAAGTAGGAATTGAGTTTCGTCCACCTAGATTTACAAAATCGATCATTGTGTGCATTTAACCGATTCTTTCGAACCGTTCGAAACAATTCGATCTTTCTGTTTGAGTATTCGAGTATGCCAACGGCGCTAATTCTAATGTCATTTACCGAATGCTTGAACCGCCGTAGTGTTTGGAAGTAGGAAAATTCGACGAGCAGTTCTAGCGCCGGGTTTTCAATTGATCGGGAAAATCGTGATTTTACGATTCAATAAACGTGACCGTTTTGTTGGCGTTAAGAGTAAAATAACGTGCTTCGGACAGAAACATTAATAACGGCGAGAATCGGGAGTCCCTCGATCGTCCAATAAAATTCCCCGTGAACGGCTTCCAAATTTATTCGGGTTCGAGCCTCTGCTCGAGCCTCGTCGGCCGTGACAAGCAATTAAACGCAAAAACGAGTGGATTGTCTGTGGTAGGGGAACGACGGAATCGTCGAACGAGAATCGATGAAAGTTACTTGTCTTTCAGGTAGTGTATCAGTTTCACGCGCGACACCGGAAAGCCGTGTTTCACCTCAACTGGTGAGCCCCCGGAGTTCTTGCTCCTCCGATCGTAAACGCGTGAATTTTTGTTCAAACAGATAATCAATTCAGTTTTTTTTCACGCATTGCCGACCTCTAATGCTTTGTTAAAACTTTTTTTTATTTGAATATAAGTAACTCTAACAGGATCGTTAATTTTCGCAAGTAGAAAAAATACTTTTATCTGGGAAACAATCATGGTTGTCCTCGGAAACAAGAAATTTCGTTATCCTCGATAACAAGCTGTAAAATACAATAAATGTACAAGTCCTGAATTGATCAAAAGAGCGTACTATATTCGAAAGGTATACGTGGAGATTTGTAGAAAACGTGAAGAATGCCAAAGCCAAGATGAGTCGACTCAACAGCAATTACGAAGGTCTGTTCTAACGGGTGATAAACGCCTGGCAAACACATTGGCCAAAGTGTCGAACGCCGCAAAGAGGAAATTCACGAGCTCCCCCATCGATTCGTGGCCTAAAATACCGAAGAACATCGGTCGTGGAAAAAATGGAATGGGTAGAACCTTCCCCGTCGTATTTTCGACGCTCGATAAGTATCGTTTCGTATGAGGGACTATTTACCGAGCGGCAAGAAATTTAATAAAACTCAGTCAAGTCGTTGTAGAAACCGACGTATCCTCGTGCATACTCTCTGTCAACGTCGTCGTGTGGGTGGAGGAGTTGGCGGAGGGTGGGAAAAGGGAGAGAAAAATTTCGACATCTGCGTGCAAGAGTTCGACAGCCTGAGAACGAGCGTAAGGAACCGGGACGGGAAGAAGCCGAGGGTGACTGGTCTTGCACAGTTGCATGGAATCAATTTTCCAGACGAATCTATATTTCAGTTTTCGATCCTACGGTAACTTTGCCAAGAGTTATCGCAGACTTTCCTTCTACCGTGGAAAAATTCCTAGTTCCTTCTTTACTTCAATTTCGAGATTCTTGGAACATATTTGTCCAAAGAATGTTATCCTTAGAGGATGGTAATTACAGTCAATCTTCATACAACATGATAGTTTGAAAAGAAAGTTGTATGCTTAATGCACCGGTCAGTAGTGACCACCATGGAAGTCAACACGATAGTTATAAGTAAACAAATATTCCCTCTTATCGAACGTGTGTTATACATTTTTTTTTTAAATACATTAATGATGAACGTTTTCCTTATGATAAAATTGTACATTTCCATCTTTCAATTACATTTATTATTTTCTTTTTTTGTTTTAGGAAAAGGGTTCGAAGAGCGAGGAGAAGAAAGATGCAATCGAGCGAGACGAGCGACGGCAGAACGATACGAGATCCTAACATGGAGAACGAGGAAGAACGGGTCCTGCGCTGGCTGAAACAAAGTATTCACGAAAAGCTTTCGAATAACCTGTTGCATCGGGCGTTAAAGTAGAAAAGCAAAAAAGAAAATATTCTGAATAGTGCACGGAGCAGCAAAGATTCACGGGAATCGATAAATCCATCAAACTCGAAAGACCTGTCTGGCAACTGGTTCCCATTAAACTTGTCCCTCCGATCGGTCATCGAGTCTCTCGTCCACACAGGCCGCGTTTACGGCATCGGTTTTCCGGCGGAACTCGAGCAAAGGAACCTTCGAAAATCGAGTCTCCGCTGGCGGAAAAATTGATTCGACGGTGCGGCGCGGCGCGGCGTCCGTCCCGTGGTTTGGAGAGCCAACCCCGCGGGGCGACTACGCGAGAAAACGAGCGCCGCGGCGTGCTGCGCCGGGGGTTGGCGCGTGTGCGCAGTGCCAGCGTCCAACATGTCCGCCCGGGTGCTCTCCAGGTAGTCGTGGTTATGCGGCGCGGCGCGTTGCACACCGTCGTCAGGCCAATCCTCGGTTATCGTGCTGCGTTCGTGAGCGCGACGCGTGCCCCGTCGAGACTGGCATCGGTTGCGGTCTGAAGGTTGTTCCGCGACCGCGGTGGAAAAATAAAAGGGAAAAAACGCTCGTCGAGCCCGTCCAGGTTCCCGTGTTCGACTATTCCACGAGGTTCGTCCGGCTCTGGATAGACTGGCGGTGCGACGGACGGACACAGGGACAGGGAGAGTGCTCGCGCGAGTGCACGATAACGGGGAGAGACAGGGAGAGAGCAGTAGCACGGAGTAAGGGGCGGAGAAGAAGCGCGATAGAGAGTGGGAGGAGGGGAAGGAGAGAGAAAAGCTTGAGGCAGGCGCGCGTATTGATTCCCGCGTGGCGTTATACGGTGAGGTGAGAAAGCTGCAACCGGAAGATTTGCGGCCGCTTCTTCGGTCGCCCGTTGAAAAATCCAATAACTGCCGCACGACCATCGGCGGTTAGGCTTCTCCGCTTCGAGGTGCTCGTCCCCGCCGACGGAAGGTATGTCCTGGTAACAGTCGGATCATTCAGCGCGCCTTTAACAGTCCGCCCTTGTCTAGGCGACACGCGCGTCTTCCTCGAGGAAGAGAGAGGTAGAGGGTGGTGTGCCAGTACGCCGAAAGGAGGGTCGGTCGAAGGCACTCTCGAAAAAGGGTATATCGATCGGCTGGTCCGGGACCATCGGCTCTGGCACGCCACCACGAAATCGTGCTTCTCTCTGCCGGCTCTCCTCGTTTTTTGCATTCCTTATTTCACCCTCCCTTCCGGATGTCTCTGTTTTCTTTGTCGCTTTTATTGCCCCCAGTTTCACCATTATTTCACCTACTTCTCGTTTCCACCAAGCTCTGCTTCCTGCTTCTTTTTAACGCGACCTCTCTTTTTCGGTTGTTTTTGATTTTTTAGTACCACCCTCTCCACTCCTTAACCGGTATACGCCACGTTTTTTGCCACGATTCAATGTTCACTGACAGGTGTCGCTCGCCAAACGTCTACACGTAGAGCACACGGCTTTATCGCACACGCTGGCTACGGATTACCAAACGCGAGCGAGAGACTCGCCAGGCTGCTGTGTTGCTCTTGTGTCACTCTTGCTGCTCGCCCTTAAACGCATCCCTTATCGATCGAAGCCCGGCTACGCCGCCGTACAATTCAAAATTGCGCCCTACGACATGTTTCTACGTTCCTTATCCAATTCCCCGGTTGTTTGACTTCTTTTTTCGAACCATTTCTTTCTGTACCAATTACCATCCTCTCGCCAGTTTAACACGCAAACTGATTAGCGGGTTTCGCGATTAGATACCAATATTAAAAGTAAAGATGCACCCACGCCGATCTTTGTGAAATTGAAATACCCGTATAACGTGGTTAATACGTTACGCGTTGTAAGAATTAGCGTTTTAGGAAATCGTGTTACACAAGAATTTTTTCTCGTATAACACAAATAATATAAAGTAACGTGTTTGAAATGATTCTCGTCAAAATAAATAGTATATATATGCTATTGATTTAAAAAAAATATATATTATTAATGCCTGTAAACAAAACTTTTCTATTTCATATACATTCAGCAAAAGAAATAGTTTAACAAATGTATTATATAATTATAATTAGTTAAACAAAAATGCATTGTATGAAGAATCGCGTTAAACTAAACGTAAAAACTCGTGTTATATCAAATCTCCTGTATAAGAATTATGGTCTATCGAAGCAGGATGAAAGGACGAAGGTCAGCGAATAAGATCTGTTCTGTAACATAATCCAAATACCGTTAGAATGATTTAGTTCGCGAAGTTTGTAGCATAGAAATATTGTGTCAGCTTGTTTGGATACACGATCTCTGATCACTCTGAGCAGCGTTTTTTGTCGCGTGGCTGGGTGCCTTTCAGAATTTTTGGACTTGTTCCGTAAAGCGACCATCGGGTCATACTTACACGAAAGGGAATCATAATTAAAGCAACGAGACCTCAGGGAAAAAGCAGGGAAGCGTGTAAATAGCTTTATTTTTCACGTAGTATGGCTTTCCTTGAAAGTAATGATGTCGTTAAAGCAGCTGGTGCGCCTGGTTTTATTCCTTTCGAGGAAACATGGAGAGTATAAAGCTAAAATCAAGAACTTTGTTGACTGATTAGTTCCCGGTCGTGTCGCCTTTTCTTTCCCCGCAAAGAAGACGATCGAAGACAAGCGTTGCGCTTCGACGTGGTGGCTGCTAGTTTTCTCGGTTCGGGCTACTTGGACTGCTTCCGTGTGCGTGTCTGTTTGTATTTTTCCGTGTGTCGCTTTGTGCTGCTTCATTGCCACAAGTCCCTCCTTGTGTCTTCGGGATCGATAGAACGTGAAACGGAAAGCGGAATCGGAGAATGAAGTTCAGGAACCAGTTGAATGCCGACGCGGCAAATCTCGTTGACTCTTTCTTTCCGCTACCAACCAACGGTTTCCTTATTGGCTAATTCGAATACAAGGAGATCATCGTGAGATTCACCTTTACATTCTCTTCTCAGTTTCCCCGAAAATATTTTATTTTAGCGCTCAGTTGCATCAGTTCTCATAATGGAATCAATTTCTTAATTTTAATCCTATTTTAATGAAACTTTTATTGCTGGCTTCCTTATAATCTTTGAATTTTCGTTGACAAACATATGTAAATCTAGTGTTAAGGACACATTGTTACCTCGAAGTAAACGCATTAAAGAAATTTTAGGACCCATGACCTACGTAAGGGACGAAGAAAATTCTGAGAGTGCGAAGGGTTGATTCCGTCAGGTTGAAAGTCGATTAATGAGTTGCCCGCATTATATTTTACCGAAATGAGGCTGATTGGGCCATCTCTAGGAACGTGGTTAATATCATATGGACCGAATCGCGATCGAACTATCCTTAAGATTGTGCGCAGTAGTGTGTCCCCCCTTTTATTTGATGATGCCACACAGTTCCTCGTCGCCGCGCAGTTTGGGGCCGCGTTCTCCGTGAAAGTCGTCCGTCAGTACGCGGAGAGGACGAAAATCGTCTCGCGGTGTTAAGCTTTAAGTGGTGTGCACTGCGCTATTAAGTTTACGCTTGGCGTGAGCCGGTGCAGTTAATCTCGCGTGCGTGCACCCCGGTGGACAAGTTTTTATCCTGTGTTTTTCGATGAACTGTTGTGTAAACGCAGAAAAGTACCGTCGATTTCGGCTACAGAAACTCGGTGAACCCTTATTTCGTGACCCTGTGCTCTTATGTTCGAACGTAATTGGAGGAACGTCTATTCAAATGATGTTACTACCGAAGGTACTTGATACTTTCAATACTAATCATTAGATAGAAGTTGTACCATATGCACTGGATCAAGAAAGCTTCCATACACTCAGTGTCAGGACGTTATAAATGCTTACAATGATTTTATCTTTTAATAATCTGTGACTGTATTTTTGGATCATTCTGAGAAATTGTTCAGAGACCAATATATCTGCTCGTTTGAAGCAGTGGATACAGATTATTAAATAAATGCTATGCTCCAAAAGAAAACGCAGCAAAAATTATAAAGTATTATTTACCGAAAAAATAAGCAAACCACTGGTACATATGTAAATTCCTTTCGCTTAAATATTGACGGTTCCCCGTGGAGATGTCAGCAGAGTCAAGTCTAGGAAGCTTTATTGCACTTTTGGCTGTGAACTTAAATGGATACGGCTGGGTTCCCACGAATTTTTACAGGGGGGCTTTAAAATTCACCGATGTCACTTGGCAGTCACCCCTCTCATAAATTCGAAAGTCAATCGTTTAAAGGGGTCTCTTTGTAACTTGGATGTCGTGAATTTTTAACAAATTGATTTCCTATCCTAGCAACTTTGCTCAAATACCAATATTTTGTTTCCAATACTTCAATTTGTACCAATATTTCTGGTATATATTTAAATATTTGCAACGATCGAAATCTTTTGATATACATTATTGGAATAAATTGTAATTTCCGTTAATTCTGTCCATTAAAAACAGTTAGAAAATGTTGTAGAATAACAGCTGAATAGACGTCTCTCGATGTTTTGAATGTTAAAATCGAGAAAAGAGGTTTAATGATGTGAGATAAGCAGTTATGAGTTGACTGAGCACATATTCTATTATCATCATAATAAGATTCCTAGAAACATTTTCAAATTTGATTTCCAGCTGTATTGTCGTAACCAGGCCACCTTTTATTTCTGTTTCAGAAGGACGGACGAGGGTGATCCGTGGACCAGAATGAGAGAAATCATCCGAGTCTGCTCGAGCAGGGTCCTGTCGGTCCTTTGCACGAGAAATGATTTTTAGAAGGTACTCGATCAAACTTCCTTCGCGTTCGTTCTCATTTTCTTATTCTCCCTTCTACGGCCTCTCGTTCGCCGAACTCTCAAGTGTGCCCAGAGAATTGCTTCGCCTGGAAATTACTCTGGAAATACGAATCGTCTGCATGCAATGTCTTTCATACGAATATGACTGTCTCGGATAAGAATGTAGGGTAAGGTTGACTAATATGAACCAGTTACAACATTTTCTTGAGTTTTAATATCTTTAACTACAGAATTGTAAATATTTCTACTGATTGTCATTCTATATTTATCAGACAGTAATTTTTCATCGAACACATTTTTCAACACCAATTTACATGATCGTCACGATTAGGATTGTAAAATTATTTTTTTATTATTATACTTACAAGGTCTACTACCAGTTAGGCTATAAAATTAACGTGTCACTTTTCAGTGAAATTTTACACAGTCGTTAAGCTGCCGAGAATTTATGTCGGGGAGTGGGTGCAGAATCCATAGGGCTCCCCGGGGGAAACGCGACAGTTTACTTTTCGTCGTTGCACGTGCATCATTATCATTACGTTGCGCGTTTTTTTCTCTGTAGCGCGTTTCCTCGCAGAAAACATCACCGGGGACCAATTGGTCGTTTACTCGAGAAGCATCGCGACTTTGTTTGCAAGGCTGCACGAAGCTGCAGCAGCTCAGGGACAAGGCATACTAACGAGAAAAAGGCCTTTGGCCAGGAAATTCGAAAAATTATGAATCTTTCGGTGTACGCGCCGATGTTTAGCTTCGGGCTCTTCTTAAAAAATTAGTTTATAAACACAAACACCAGCAGAAATGGAAACTCGAAATTTTTGGTATACGCGAACTTGATAAATTTTTCGAACTCGATTTTCTCGTAAACGAAGCTTCTTTTCTTAAGGTTTCACCCATGCCTGGCTGTTCTACTAACAACGGAACTCGCTGTATTAGAGACTGGTCGTTTCTGACCCGTTCCTCGAGCCATTTTACTGAAATCCAACCGACAGAAAAACAATGATTTTTATTCCTCTTTTTGCTTTTGTTTTTTTTTTTTTAGAGTTTATCGCAACTTCCACGCGGACTTAGAGGGGAATTGTAGTAACTGGGTCACGCAGAACATTAATTGCTCGAGGAAGTTCGAGCGGAACAGGATTATCCAACAATTTGTCTCGGTGCAGTAGGGGCCCACCCCCTTTTTAGGGGAAGATCTCGTCAGGGAGGTCAAGGTTGTGGCACGACATCACCGCGCGGTTGAGGATTTCATTGATTCTTAACGAGCCAACGCGAGCTTGACACAGAATGTCGTACGAATAGTAACCCCGATTGAATTGAAGACCGAGACATTCGGCCGTGACGGACGTCGCTTATGAGATTCCTGGCATAACTCTCGCGGCCCTAGGTCAACTGTGATTGCGCGCAGACCACGTGCGATCGATTACTCGGTTACGATGAAGGGAGCTCGAGGCCTGCTCACGTTTTGTTTCGGCCCATTTGACCCCACCGCGGTCTGGTGATTTTGATCATTCCGGCCGAGAGCGTTGCAGTTATACCTGAATCGAGCTTTTACCCTCTGTGCCAAAGTTCCCCAAAGCAGGGGAAGCGACACGCTTCGAAAGAAGATGACAGGGACCAGAAATAACATATCTTAATACCCTATACGAGAAATTGTTACTTAAGTTGAGGATAATAATCATAATGTTTGTAGAAAATTTACAACAAACGACATTATTAAAAAGTATCGATTTCTAAACTTTTTGGTTTTTTTTTCAGTTGCCCATAATAGTTATGGATGAACTTTTTATGGAAAGGATGTCTTCTTATTGCTTTTCTACAAACTCTTGATTAGTCTGTGGAAAATTCTTAAAGCTTGTATTGGAAATGGAAGTATATCTCTGATACCAGATAGGAGGTAGGTTTAGAGAAGAGGTCAATAATATATTTTTAACTTTAAAATTTAAGTTAGTTTCATTAAAATCGAAGTTGATTCGAAGTAACGACTCTGCATTATGAAATATCACAGTTCCATACGAGATACGTGCAGATATAGATAGTGACCCGATACTCTCGTTTCCGAGTCGATACGGCGATGTGTTAATTTATTAATGGGCCGTGGAAATCCATTCGTCGGCTCCCAAATGATCGACTCATTTTAATTTGGCAAGTAACGCGTACACCCAATGGCCTCGTTCTACATTTCGCATCGTTTTTCCCCGGGTATCTCTCGGATTTACATTTACTTGTTCGTTTCTTCTACCACATATAAATATGGCGCACGGGCATCGATTTTCGATCCTTTTTCGTCCCCGAACTCTTTCGATATGAATTCTTCATAACGCGACCGGGACAGACGATAAACTGAATATCATTAATTAATATGTTGACTACCGCGCCTGTTTTCCATATCTAGGAACGTGTTTAACGTTCGTTTAAATTTTAGTGTGAAAATGATCGCATAAATGAAGATTCTTCTAGCGTTTATAATTTTGTTTGCACGTATATAAACATAATAATATAAAAGATCATATTCGAATATCTTAACAACCAATTAAACAGATTTGTTTACTTTATCGAAGACTGTCTTGTGTAAATTTTCTTTTGTTATAATTCAATGACCCCATGGAAGAACCAAGAACAAAAATGTCTAACCATTGAATCGAACGAAGTAATTGCTTATCACTTTTATTTTCCAAGTGTAAAACCTTGTAAACATTATAAGCATATGTCGCACGAAATATGTGTTGAAGATAAGAGACCCTAGAATAGATACAGATTGGAAAATATATCGATTTTTATAATATCGTTTAATAGAATTTGACTGTGTCATGATTCTTAAATTGCTTCCTTCTCTTAATACTTACAAAATAGAACGAAAACATCTACCAACATTGTATAGAATCGCGAATTCATTTTGCGTAGAATGACGAGATTGCGAATTCTGAAAGAAGTGGAGAGATCTGTGGAAGAAGTAGAGAATTTTTTTGAAACCAGGAGCGATACAACGTAACGGGAACGTGATCGACGGTTTTATGGAAAGTGTTGCTTTAAAAGTTTGCAAATAGAACGGGTGTGTACAATTGCTTTTAGTGTTGGAAGTACTAGTTGAGATTACAGTGACATTTGGCGTGTTCTACATACTCTCCGAACCTGTGAACTCTATATTCCTAGTACGTATCGATCGCTTCGTCCTCCTTTCTCGAAGGGAAGTAACTTCTGGCATCCTTAGTTTCAACAAAAATTTGTGACCCTGGAGGGAGGTACTTTGCTACCAAAGTGCATTAGCTGCGCGGTAACGCTGTGGAAACCTTTTAACACTAACGCGTTAAGTAATGTTGATTGATCTTGATATTACTACTTCGTACCAAAAATAGACAAAAATTCTGAAATCTTTCTTCTATTTTCCACCGGCTCTTTACGCCATAGTTGTGTACCCCAAAGTGCAAGGGAGCTTGCTAGGGCTCACTTCTTTAAAAAGTACTTCCTAGTCTAGTGAATACATTGATTAGTGCATGTTCTTTGCAATACTATTGATCCATCATTATAAAAAGTACTTTCACGTTTAAGCTTCTCGTTTCTCGAAGCGTCCTGTTTATTTCGAACTGCTACAACTTTAAAATAATAAAGTCACTAGACCACGCATGCGATTCCCACTTTCGAAACAAACGATTGTAGGGTTCCATCGTGTGTCCGTTCCCCAAAGGGCAAGAAGTTAACGTTCGAGGTAGACTTGGACCGAATTTCCTAAGTTAGGGGTGGATTTCTGATAATGGACGAATTGATTTCAGGAAGAGGGCATGACTCACCGAACTCATGCAGTGGCGAAAACACGTGCGCATCAAGTACGGTGGTCGAGTCGGTGTCGGTCAAGGACAGCGGGAGCGGGAGCAGGTGCAGCTGCAGGTGCGCGTGTTGCAGCTGCAGTGGGAAGGGGGCGCACGACTCAGCTACGTCTGTCATCAGCCTCAACTCTCGTCGACGGCTCGCCGCAGCTGCAGCACAGCAGCCATGCTCTGCTGCGGCCGCAGAAAAGTGAGTACTCTTCCTCTTCAGGATTGCATGCTCGTTGCAGGCTACAATGAGATCCTGCGTCGAAGACGGGGGCTGCTTTGCATAGGGGACGAGAAACCCCTTTGATGTAGGGGTGGTATCAAGTTCAGAACTGAGGAGTTTGAATCTGTTCGACTCGAAGTGATTAGATCAAGAGATACACTTCATTATTCCCGTGTTAACTTCGTGCGGAGTATTGCTACTATAGAGGGTGAAAAAGATCTTGCGATAGGGCCTACTGCCACCAGTTCCTTGTTTAATTTTTAATATTTATTTTGTTCAAAGCGTGTAGTAATTTTACAAAAATTTTGTTTTTCAGTTAGGGTGCAGTTAAATCAAATTTATCTTTCAAGGAGCGTGCTAGTTTCCTAAAATTGATTCGCAACCACAACTAAGCAAGAGGCGGTTGTATTTTTGGTTTCAATATCCTTTCCGACGTTTCAAGCGTAATATGAAATTTTGGCTGAACGCGTTACATGGAAATCGAAAACACGGGCCCGATACGGTATCGGTTCGTTGTAAATCAATATCGAGATATGGAACGGAACAGTCGGCTTTTATCATATATATATTTGTCACAATCCCGCCCACAAATATCCGGCAGTCTGTTATTATTTTCTATTCTACCGATGACACCGAACCGACGAAATAAACGCCGCGTACTTCTTCCCTCGACTTCCCCTCGTGATCAACATTTTATCGTGGATCATTATTTATTATTTCCGCGAAGAGATTCGGGAGTTGGAAATTTGGGGTTTTGGATTTTGTCTCTTGATTTAAATAACTTTTATAAACGATGTTACATTCGTTTCAAATTTTGTACGTATGATCTCGAAACTTGTTTCTTGTAATATTTACAGCGTTACTTTCGAGAGCTCATTGTTCTTTAAGAAAATTAATTTTTTCAAAGATTCACACGGTAAAATACCCCGTTAAAGCTGTTGCTAGCAGCGGATTACCACGAAATATCACGGCCTTCGGCATACGTCTCGCCTTATTTTCCGTTGACGTCTGACAAGCGGAGAATCGCTAACTTGTCTTTTGAAAACGAGCCATGTGCACAAGTTCAACGGAAGCGAGACAATGGAGACAGGGCGGAAAAGAAAAGACGCCGTCGTCGGGCCTACGCAGCAGTGCCGCGTCATTTTTATATTGTCCCTCGAAAACAGCCCCCGAGCTACGGCCTGGAAATGTTTCATCCACGTGGAGATTTCGCGATCTATTATTTCGCGTTATTATCTGCCGCGTTTACACTTTATTAAACCGCGAGCCTCGGACGCTGATTAAGTTTTATTAACCCCTTTTTCCCGTGTAAGCGTTTTCTCTCGGTATCTTGTTACGGTCGAGCAATTTTTATTTACACTATTCCACATTAGTCCTGGTAGTCTGCTTCTTCGCAAGATTATTCGAACGCGTAAAGCATTGTTAGGACGCGCTTAGAAACGGCTTGGTACTTCAAAATTATGGCTCCAACTATCTTAATTCACTAGCAAGTAGCAGCGTCTTGGTCAGAGGGTATTCGAAAATATCTTATTACTGGTACAAAATTATTTTATGTATTAACATTGTGTTAAGTTTCCTTTTCTACATATCACTTCTGTAACACACTTTGGCGTTGAAGTTCTAAGAATTTTACAATCTATTACCTACGTTTGTCAAACAGAATATAAATTAGAACAGAAAATTCATTGTTGCGCGAACTTTTTGGACAACCTAATATTACGGAAGAATTATAAATTAAAAAATTGTTCCACGAGTAGAAAGTTACCAGGGCGCTGATGAAAATCTGTAGTAGGGTGAAAAACGAGGCAAGAACATATTGCAAAATTTCGCCGCGCGGAATCTTGAAATTTAACTCTTTGAGTTTTACCTCGTCGTCGTGAAGACCTTCCTGTACTGTCGCGATGCTTTTGATACTTGCTGAAGGGAGTTGTCCCCCTTTGTGCCACTGTAGCACTTTTAACACTTGCTGAAGGGTGCCTTCCACTCTGTGCTGGCGTTTCATGTACCACGGGGTAAAAAAGTTTAGAAGTTTGCCGTGAACATGGCACAGAAACCCGTTCGATATTTGCGGAATACCGAGCTTTTGTTTGTGGCGATATTTACCGTTGCAAATTGTATCCTTGCCGGGCCATGTTTGGATTACCGTATGAATTTACGAATCCCTGATTGTTTCCCTCGATATTTCCACGCTGAAAAATGTTTCGCTATTAGGTGTGAGTGTTTGTTAACGATTTGTCCGGGTATTTGTTGTTCTCTACGATCTATCGTTTTCTTGAACAAACAAATAGCACACGTGTGTTACTATTAGGTTCCCAGGGATAGTTTTACGAATGGTGTAGATACATTACCTTGTAACGATATAAAAATGAATTACGTAGGAATATTAGGGAAAATTAAACACAGGGAATGTCTAGGTACTTAGCGTACTGTACTCAGAGTACAGGGTATTTGAATAGTAACCGAGGGATTCAACAAACATTGCTTTGTTAAGATTTTTTCTGAAACTTGAAATTCGGTACAAATTGTATCTAATTATGCATCTTTAGAACAAAGTTTAGGGAGGATCTCGAAACGCCGGGCGATTTGCAAATTAGCTGGCGTCATCGCGCGATATTTTACGAAAAATAAGACACTAATGGCACTGTAAACGTGGCGTGAGTCACCAAACGTCGGGGGCAACGACGAATAAAATTCTGGCCAGGACCGAGGGAACGAAGTGGCTCGCGGACAAGTTTATTTAAATTCCACTAATGACGTCATTAAAATAATAAACGATGTCGTTTGGGGAGTAGAATGTAAGCCGACCCAGCGGTCCGCGGTTTGCAACTTCGCTTCAGACAGAAACGCCGGGAAAACTTTTTTTTTCGAGGGCTTGTTGGTCCGTCCGCGTCTCCGTTTTCTTTTCATCGATAAATTTCATTGCAATTCAATTCCCGCCGATCAGTGGCCATCAGGACGTTCGTAGAGAAGGATTTCTATTATAGTATGTAATTTCGATACTATAGATAGGGATAAAAAATTAAGCATACACCTGCTCTATTATTAGAAAGTAAAAAATGTGTAGAAAAGCATTTGGCAGCACAACATCGAATTCTCGTGTTTTTCGACGAACTTGTTCGACGGAGGCAGTTTCGAGGTCGTAAAAGCGACTTCCAGTTCGATATTTTCATAAGTGCGGTCGGTGTGTACAAGTTTCCGGAAGCGGAGTTTACGTTCTTTCCGCATATCGCGCCCCGAACATTTTGCATGCTTTGGCGAAAACTCCGTCCACTCTCGTTTGCAGTCGGAGCACATTACGTGCAATCGGGTACCAAGGTGCACGCGAACCGGATGTTTCGTAAGGATGGCTGCGGCACAACCGGTGTTACGAAAGAAATCGCTAGGAAGAATGTAAATCCGACTGATTAGCAATTGGTGGACTTACCAGTTCTTGGAACGAGACCTTTGTAGTCTGAATTTTGCATCGTTCCTTGGCAAGATTGATGTGCCTTGTGCACTATACCGTTAAATGTCGTCTTCGTTTTGCAGGCCACCTCGATATTTTACTTCGAAAGACTCTTGCTCGTTCTATTATTTATTGACCCTATCGTTGCGCATAATCTGAAAAGATGAAATTCATATTGTAAGGACACGTGGCAATTTTATATATTGATCGAGCATGTATTCATTTTTATTTTATTTTAGTACGTATTCTGTTTTGCGGTAATTTTGAATCCCTTTCGCTGAATGGTTGTCAGAAATAATTAATATTATCGTTCCATTTCACCTGTCCGTAACGCCGACTCATTATTGGCTCGTTTACCTGCTATTGATGTTAATGATCGATTAGAGATACGGTTCGAGTAATAAATTCTTGCGTCGTGTACAATGAACGTGTCGCCTTTTCAATCTATACCGGTTTTTCACAGTCGTGTGCATCAATTCGGCCATTATTCAAGGATAATTGATGCACTAAATATTTAAAAGGCTTTCGTTGCTTTCTTCGGATTAGCCCTGTTCCATCGTGGGTGTAATTGATCGATACGCTGCTTTGCTTTACAACTTTCAATCGCTCGCATTATTTTTTACTTGCCGATTTGTCATAAGTCGAACCATTAGCCGGCGAAATAATATCAGTGTCATTCGTCGAACGAAGTTTTCTTTCGTTTATTAACGTTTGCTGGAATTTCATACAGTTCGAAGTGAATTTCTGTCACGATACTAGTTCTTTCCTGCCTCGATGATATTTTTACACGAATCTTTATGCGGAACGTTCGCTTCGAGCATTCGATTCGCCTTACTTACCTACTTCCAAGAAGATTTGAATATTAGATTGCCTTTCCCAGAAAGAAGTACATCGCTCTACAATGCAATCTTCTCGTTTGCTGGCGAACTACAGCGACGCCTTTGTCATTTCTCACTGAAAAATTCTGTTTCGTTTGCATATCCTTTTGCGACAGTCACGAACCACCTCTATTACAGTATGAAACAAATAGAAAATAATTGTCTTTGTCTAGTAACAACAACTATGTACTTCTTTAACAGCAATTAAATTTAATTTTTAATTAGTCTTTCCTTTCTAAAAATATTGAGTAATAAACTATTTTCAGTAACAGTTGATATTTGCGTGAAATTCGTAGATTCGTATCATAGTGTCAGTATTACTTGAAACTGCATAATAAATTAATAATTTCGATTAGTTTTCATACACGGAATCACCTTCCTAGTCGGGCTATGATTACTAGGACATCCTGTATATTCAATCTACTTTCGGTTTTGGGTTATATTGAAACCACGACATTATAGACGGTCGAGTTTTCGAAGAAACAATGCTGAAAGACAGTATTCTCGGTATTTCTGAGGTTACGGAGTTCACCGCGAGGGACAAGACTGGCTGGTAATGCAGTCGGAATGAAACAATAGGGGGAGTCTTTCAAAGGGAACGGCGAAAGAATGGAGAAAAAGGGAGGAAGGTTGGACGAGCAAGTATAAAATGCAGAAGGTCTCGACCATCCTTTGATTTTAATAGATCGGCCAATGAACGAAGACCCTCCGCTATAACACGTTAATGAATAGCCGTCTATCTTAACGCGCCTCTAATGCGAAATCAATATCTAATTATCTTTCGCTAGCCCCCACAGTCCTTTCTGCCCTTTTCATTCTTCTGGCCGCCGTTCCAGCAGTCCATGTTCACCATGTCGAAAGAAAAAATTCTTTTTATTGGCCATTTAAAGTCGAATCAACCTTTTAAACGGTTTCTCAGCGACACTGTTCACTTTTTTTTTGTAAGAATCCAACGTATTTCTGAGCTTCCAATTGTTATCGCGAAATATTATTAAAAAATAAATATTATCAATCAAAACATATATTTACATCGATACACTTTAGAATAATTTAAAAGTAAGGTAACATTTTAGTAGAATCTTATTTTATGTTGGACCTTGGCTTAAGTAGAAACATCAATGATTGATCAGACGCGCTAAGTAAAGTATACTCAATCGCACGCGTACTCGACAAATTTGCAAATTCGATTATCTTAAAAACTAGATTACATTTCCAACTGTATGTAGAATTACATCTTGCCTTATCGTACACACTGTACAGCCTGTAAAGACTATGAACATTTTCGAAAGATATAACGAAAGGTGTTCGAGGCTAGAATTTCTGGAGAAACGTCTCTGCTTAGCGTTGTAAACTAGAAAAGTCTGTTAATGGGCACGATCTCGTTACCATCAAGCCACCCCGTAGAAAACGGATAGTCCCCTATCCGGGCGATGGCGACGACCCTTCATCGGTTTAGCATCGACACGAAAAGTACATGCACACGAAGCATTCGATCGGGTACACACAGCCCCGACACGTACTCGAGAGGAAGCAAACCACTGGCTTGGGGCGGTGGTTGGTCGTGTGTGACGCGTCCTTAAGCGGCCTTCCGCCACCCTTCCTTTCCGGGTCACCCGTTACCCTGCTGAGGGAGGTTTCATAATTGAGGACTAATTGTCGCGTCGCGGGGTACACGAACCGAACGAGAAGAGTGAAATGAAGAGGCTGGAAAAAGAGGAGCGACGGGGAGAGTTTGACAGAGATCCAACTATGTGCGTCGGGTCGATGATCAAGTTTTTGGTGGCTTCTTCGATGAAGTTCAATACTCAAATTCACTTACAGGGTGAACAAACATTTAGTATTTCGCGAAAACATGTTACAGAAAGAAAGAAGGTAACGATTGAAAATTAATAGAGACGAATACACATTTGCATTGTTATATTTTTGTCAATTCCGAGTAGCAGATATTTACTACGTAACAAAATTTGTCGAATAATGTTTGGTACCGTCACTCTGGTTGCGAATCCGCATAAATTTTTATATTCGCCACGCAGTAGTTTTGGTGTCAACCAATGAAAAAATTGTTAAACTATATTTAGCAGGTTTTTTTTAGCACACATAACATGCAATGCTTTTTCAATTGGAAAAACGTGAATATTTATTTTGCATTTTCCAAAAATTTAGTACGTATAATTTCACTGGCAAATCTATATAAGTATACAGCAAGTATAGAGCAAAAAATAGAATTAAATGTTCAGTAGTAAACAGATCCTCTCTTAGGAAACTTTAATGAGATATCAGCAATTATTTTATCTGTGTGAAGGATCCTGATTTCTCTTGGATTATTCAAATTAACATAGTGGATTAAATATTCATATGGTTTATGATGTGAATCTACATAATCAGCATTAATAATTAATTGAATTTTACATGAAAAATTATCTGAAAATTACCTTGAACACAAGTTAAATCTAACAATTGAGAATATGGAAAGATAATATTTTAAATGAAATAAATATTATAAAATAATGAGGATAAAAATTATCTACCGATCTAAAATCAGTAATGTTAAAACAAATTCAAATTTCATGAATATCGTAAACCGATATATATATTTTTTCTTTTTTAAAATTATCGATGTTTCGATAAAATGTCAAACACCCCTGACACATCGGCGTATCGTAAATCAATTTCAGTGATTGAACTATCGGCCATTGCAATTGTTTGCCCTTTTAATTTCATTCGAAAACGAGGAAACAACTGATCGTTTATTATAAAATGGTGGATTTTATTGGTTTTCCATTTTCAGTTGCACGTATCAATGCACAGTTTATATCCCATTCGATTTACATCTTATCGGAGGTGCGAAAGGATGGCAGATATTGTGGATGGTGACCTCTACGGTCAACATGTTAATTGTTCTTCGCCTCCCCCTTTGTCATACTATCCCTGAGAACCCTCGAAGGAAGTCGAAGAAAGTCCCGATACGGTCTTCCAGTTTTTACCCCGAAACGAAAAGTGAGAGAAGCGTGGGACGAGATAGGCTTGGACGATATACGCGGAAGGGTGAAACCGGACGAGAGATAGGGGAAAAAATGGGACGGAAAACGACGATGCAGGGGTGGCTGTGGGGTGTTGGGAATGTCGGACGAAACGGAAGTCCCTTTGATTTTCAGGCGAGCCGCAATTATCCCTCTCGCACGTTCCACATACCGGAACTGGAGCAGTCGGATCGTTACGATGCCTTTTCTCCCCCCTTTCTTTCAACACCCCCTCCCGTGGGCGTCCACAACCCCCGTGGCCCTCGCGATCGTGGTTCACCGCGAAAATACATGAAAAGATTCACGGAAAAGGCGGAGGGAAGCATCCACCCTGAGGGCATGGGGACTTAAAGGGGTTGAAGAGGGGCTGGGGGAGGGACTCGAAGAGGACTATATCGGTGCTAGCAATCGCGAAGACAATGCGAGCCAAGCTGAATGAGAGGATCGAGTTTCTCGTTTGTCGACGACGACACCCGGCCGCGGATTCGGTCTCATTAAAAATCATCCGCGCAGATTTTCAAAGCCGATTCGGAAGGCCACGGTTAATCACCCGAGGGCCACTCGAAAGAGCCTTTTATCGGCCGCTTCGCGCCACTCCCTTTTGTCTTTTTTACCCGATCGCTTGCCACCCGGGATTTCCTACGCATCCTTCTCTTTAAATGGAACCTCGTATGTTCTGTTCGCGGTATCTTTCGATGCTTCCTGACTCTTCCAAGACATTCCTGCCGTTGGCGTAGCTGCAAAGTTGGGAAAATTTATTCACGATTAGCGAATAAACATTTATATAGGCCGTTTAACCCTTCGAGCGTTGCGTATTCCAATTCTTCTACCATCAATTCAATTTTTATTGTTATTATTCATTCTGTAAACGATTTAAGTTATTTAAAGTTCTGAAAAACTATGTTCGATTATTACAATTTTCGAAATGAACGTTGGGGTGGAAAAGCATAAATCAGAGATTCAATTCACAAAGTGGCAAAGGGCAAAGTCAAAGATGACTGTATGATTTATCGATAATCGGAATTACGCGCGAGTTTCAAAGCTTAGAATCCCACGGATTACACAGACTATGTTTTTCCCTTGTTTCTTCGTTTCTCGTGCTCGTCGGTCGATTAACCTATCGCTGTTTTTCGCCATGTATATCAAAGATATCGAACATCCATGTTCGCGTTGAAACGACGCACACCAGACTGAGTCTCAAATGAAGCGCTTGCAAAGCTCTTTTCAAAGCCGAACATGCGGCACATTTGCAATAAGCACCAGTCCATGCACCGTCCATTCGTGTTCGAGTTTCAATTCTCGTGCAGGACTACTTCTGTTATACCAAACTTATTTTTCCATTTTGTTTGCCACCGTATGACCGACGGATGATCAATCTTCTTCGATCAACTTATCCGCAAATTTTAACGCGAAGTTTCAGTTTCACATTGTGCAACATTCGTGACAACTTCTGAGCACGAAACAAGTAGAACGTTTTTCGATTATCAGATTCACGGACTTTTTACTTAGTACAGTAGAGTTTCGATTACCTGGCACCCGGTTATCCAGAATTTCCGAATAACAGCCATAGTTACCTCGCCTATTCTTCCGTAAATGTTACGGATTATATTTCCTACAAATAAAGAAGTCACAGCCGCCATGGTTGTGTTTATCAAAAATCAAAAACAAATTTTTAAGAAAAATCAAGAAGGGGAGGTGGACAAATTTTTCGATGAAATAACAAATTTCAAATCATTCTAAAAAAATTATTTTTAGTTTCAGAGGTCAATTACAATCATTTTTGGTCATTACATATACCCTCGAAATCCTACTCAGTTTCGAGAAAAAAATTCCTTACCGAAAATATAGTTTGTGGTCAGAAATGCTGCCCCGAAATTTCATGCAAATCTTTAAAACATCATAACTCCTGAACGGATTGGACGATTTTAATGTTTAAAAAAGCAAACTACGCGTATTTTGATGGAGAATATGTAGAAATTGCAAAAATATTCGAAAAGTTGATCCTTGACCCCGCAAAATGAGAAAAACCCCCTAAAAATGATCCAATTTTTAAACAGCCATAACTCCTACAATAGTGAATATATTTCAATGAAACTTTTTTCTCATGTAGAGATCATGGGTACCTTCAAAAAAGTATTAGACAACTTTTCTGTAGGGCATCAAACAAAATTACTAAAAATGAAAAACGAATTTTTAAGAAAAATTGACAGGGGGTAGGTGCCTAAATTTTTCGACGAAAAAAAAAAATTACAAATCGTTCTAAAAAAATTATTTTCAGTTGCGGGGGTTAATTTCAATCATTTTTGGTGAATATACATACCCCCGAAATCCTAACCAATTTCGAGAAAAAAATTCGAGTAGGTGTGAAATTTTTCGACAAAATTAAAAAATTTCAAATCGTTCTAAAAAAATTATTTTTAGTTTCAGGGGTCCATTACAATCATTTTTGGTCATTACACATACCCCCGAAATCCTACTCAGTTTCGAGAGAAAAATTCCTTACCGAAAATATAGTTTGTGGTTAGAAATGCTGCCCTGAAATTTCATGCAAATCTTTAAAACATCATAACTCCTGAACGGATTGGACGATTTTAATGTTTAAAAAAGCAAACTACGCGTATTTTGATGGAGAATATGTAGAAATTGCAAAAATATTCGAAAAGTTGATCCTTAACCCCGCAAAATGAGAAAAACCGCCTAAAAATGATCCAATTTTCAAACAGCCGTAACTCCTACTATAGCGAATATATTTCAATGAAACTTTTTTCTCAAGTAGAGATCATGGGTACCTTCAAAAAAGTATTAGACAACTTTTCTGTAGGGCATCAAACAAAATTACTAAAAATGAAAAACGAATTTTTAAGAAAAATTGACAGGGGGTAGGTGCCTAAATTTTTCAACGAAAAAAAAAAATTTCAAATCGTTCTAAAAAAATTATTTTCAGTTGCGGGGGGTTAATTACAATCATTTTTGGTGAATAGACATACCCCCGAAATCCTACCCAGTTTCGAGAAAAAAATTCGAGTAGGTGTGAAATTTTTCGACAAAATTAAAAAATTTCAAATCGTTCTAAAAAAATTATTTTTAGTTGTAGGGGTTAATTTCAATCATTTTTGGTGAATATACATACCCCCGAAATCCTAACCAGTTTCGAGAAAAAAATTCCTTACCGAAAATATAGTTTGTGGTCAGAAATGCTGCCCCGAAATTTCATGCAAATCTTTAAAACATCATAACTCCTGAACGGATTGGACGATTTTAATGTTTAAAAAAGCAAATTACGCGTATTTTGATGGAGAATATGTAGAAATTGCAAAAATATTCGAAAAGTTGATCCTTGACCTCGCAAAATGAGAAAAACCCCCTAAAAATGATCCAATTTTCAAACAGCCGTAACTCCTACTATAGCGAATATATTTCAATGAAACTTTTTTCTCAAGTAGAGATCATGGGTACCTTCAAAAAAGTATTAGACAACTTTTCTGTAGGGCATCAAACAAAATTACTAAAAATGAAAAACGAATTTTTAAGAAAAATTGACAGGGGGTAGGTGCCTAAATTTTTCAACGAAAAAAAAAAATTTCAAATCGTTCTGGAAAAATTATTTTCAGTTGCGGGGGTTAATTAGAATCATTTTTGGTGAATAGACATACCCCCGAAATCCTACCCAGTTTCGAGAAAAAAATTCTTTACCAAAAATATAATGTGTGATCAGAAATATTTCTGTAATTTCATTTTCTGTCTCACTTCCTTTTGTGTTCATTTCTGTAAGTTGTTGGTAATGTTGCAAGTAATACGAAAATGGTAATGGGGCTCTAGAGCCCCAGAATAATGGACTGAAAGTATACATTTGACGTAAGGTTTACACATACACCTCGTTTGTGATTATATTCCTCGTTTTTATAACTTCATATGTAGTCTAATTATCTTCTTCGGTTTTCCTTCAAATTGTAATTTCAACTATATTCTATGATTTTATTTTCTTCCTAGGGAGAAGCTCTACTCGAATATATTAATATCTCGAAAATGAAAGTGATTAGGAACGACTCGATTAGATACTTTGTTGAAGAGGGAATAATAAAGTTCTTTCTCAACGAAAGGATCATGATATTTTATCGGAGCCATAAAATCGATCCAAAATTCTCTGTTCAACTAAAGGATTATAACGATAACATCGCGCCATAGACAAAAAGTTTGGAACAGAAGCATGATGCAATAAAAAACGATTTAAAAAGCGCTCTCGAAAAATTAATCATGCCGTTCTGGATCTCGTTTCATAGCCAGACCGGGACGATTTATAGGCGAGAGTTTATATAGAATCGAGGGACACTCGAGACTCATTCTTCTCACACGGATTGTTTCGGCGATCGCTGTCACCGATATTTTTCCGCTTGCCGCGCCAAGTGTGTCTCTCTCCCCTTTTCCGCTCGATTTTATGGAAAAATTTTATTCGAAAACAATAATCCCCCGCGGCGGTCGATCGATTTGCAAAACCGCGACACCCACCTTCTCTGGCCGCCGGTCTGCCGCGCGAATATCACTGAAAAACTTTGTTGGGAAAAGTAAATTATCATTTGGTGGATTTGTCCTCTTTTTGTTTTTTCGTCTGTGGTTTTTTTCATCCATCGCTTAACTCGGGTTTCAAAAAAGTTTTAAATATATTTTATGAAACGCAAAACTAATTCGACTTCTTAATCTTCTGATTCGTTATTCAGAGTGTATCCTAGCGTAAATAATTTCTCAGGAATTGAAAGGACGCACGCTGGTTTTTTTGTAATCTGGTTATTGGATAGCCTGTCATAGGCCGTTTCAAATTATTGGACATTATCGTTCCAACCGCAGCGCATATGTTCAATGTTCGATTCGACGCGATACATTGGAGATAATTTGAACGTCCGTCGACGTCTCCCATAATTGCATTATCTTCGCGAATCAACCAGAATAAATTTAGTCGCACGCGGGCTGGCGTGGTTTATTCCACGTGTTGGGCAATCACTGCAATTGTCTTCGTTTACATTGTGGCTTCCGTCTTTTATTTTTCAGGAACCTTTGCCACCATTTTCCCTAAAAAGAGCGAACCTTTGATCCTTTACTGCACGGTGGTACGTTGAGCATCACACTTTTCTGTGCTCAATTTTTAATTATTTTAACGAATTTCTTGACGTTGAGTGTCGGTATTTTTGTTTTTCTAGAGCTCGTAAATATACGAACGAACTTAACACGTTAACTGTTACACTAGTTTTCTGTAAAATTATTCAGAGCAAGTGCATATGACAATGTTAACGGAGGGTGTTAGCTATTAAATAATTTAATTAAACATGAATTATAGTACATAACCAGTAAGGGACAAAATTACAAAAATGTGAGCGAAACTGAATCGTGAACAAATAATACAACGATAATTCATTTTGTGTAGTAAGATTTTTCATTCGAAAATAATTTTTTTTTGATTTCCCTAATATGATTTTTTTAAATTATTTTTAACGGTGTTTTTAATACACTAGAAATGTCTCTAATCTTCAAATTTGCGTCCATAATAACATTAAAATCTATATTAAAAATGAAGTCTATACAATATCGACTCTATATCCTTATTGAGTTTCAGAAACGTTTATTTTCTTATCCAACAACTGGTTATGTTTTTAGTTTCTTTTGGTTGAGAGCAATTGGTTCATTTCACGAGGACAGATTCGGTTGAAAATGATAGAATTATTGGGTTATTGTCCTCCGTTTCGATAAAAATCTTTTCAAAGGGTTTTGCAGACGCTTGACATTTAGTGGAAGCATGGTTGCGAACAGTTAGTCGGTTATCTACTTCGGGAAGCTCCGATCGATTCCTCGACATCATTCCATAACCTTTGACCGAGATGCCTCGCTAGATTGAATTACTTGCGTTCGTTCAATTACTTCCAATCTTATGAACGTGCAATGTATCTCCATTATTGTTCGTATCTGATCTGTCAGCAAAATGAGATTAATCTGTACATTTATCGTTCTCTTTAGAAAAATATTCATTATTACCATTTTTACCATTACGTTCTTTTTACCAGCGAAACTGTACTGTGCCGAGGAAACGCTTGCGTACTTATTAAAAAAAGTTTCGGCAAATTCCAGTTATAAATTTCACGGAGAGTAACGGTGTCGACTTGGTTCGAGATGAAATTTTATTGGAAAATTTTGGGATTATTAGGGCATACTTTCGTCTAGAAATTACTTTAGTGGTACAGTTCATAATTACTGTTACAACTTATTTTTACAGGGTGTCGTGAAAGAAGTGTTACCCTTTTCTTTTATCTCAATTTTTTCAAATTTAAATTTCATTTAAAAGAAGGATCAACGCCTGACTAACGGGTTATGAATTAATTCCTATTAGTTTATTCTATATTATTTTTGTCTGTTTTCTTATTATTCAGATGAAAAGACTCAGAGACGTTCAAGGGACATATCGAACCATGCTCGTATTTACCATAACTGTTTTAAACGTACAGAAATACTTCTTGTTCAAAGGGAATTCTTTGACGACGTAACAAAGCACTCGTCAGTTTGATAAGAGAATTTTTCACCGTAAGTCAAAGGACAGGAAAACAATGGTTGCATAAAATGCAATACACGATCATTTGGCATTCGATAAGGAAGAGTTGCATACGACGAGTTACTGAAAGGGGCGTCGAATCAATGCGAAAACCATTGAAGACGAATCCTGAAGGACATGGAAACTCGACGTGCGCCTAATTGGATCAAAAATATTCCATACTTAATCCGTGGTCGATTCTTGGCGACACGAGTTCTTCTGAACAGCGAAGCTAGGCAATCCTTTCACGCAAGTTATTGGAAAAGTTGGAGGACCTGGGTCGCATTGAAGCCAGACACCGAGCGCATTTTTATGCTAGACGGTGCAACAGCCTTTGTACTCGAAAAGCTTGCCTCGAAATATTATTATATGCCGGTGATATTCGCCGAGAATATTTGCACACAGCAAACGTCTTCTGGCTTGTCAACGTCTCGTAGTTTCGATTGCTCTTCCCTTGCTCCGTTGCTCTCCGAAAGCTCTGGATTGAAAACTGATCTTGTCTGGATGGAATTCCCTGGCGTCGAAGGTCACCGATTGTGGTTCCTTTGATTAAAATACTTCGCGATCGAAGAAAAGTTGCGTAAAGCAACAAAAAATACAAACTATTATGATATAAAATATTTGCTATTACGAGCTGTTATGATATAATATTTAAAACAATGTGTTTTATTATTTTCAAGAAGCCTGGTTAGTTTTGCGACAGGTCGTGTAGGTTGGAAAGTAGTAATCGTTATTTTCGTCGCGTAATATCCGAGTGCAAGCTTTTGAAATAGCACAATTTGTATCAAACAAGCACCCAGAAACGAACACTTCCATACAATTAATTTCCAAAGTGTTTTTTGCCACGACAGGGTGCAAAGTTCGCGGCAACGGTGGGGTCAAATTCCCGGCGACAATTTGCAAGCAGAAATTTTCGGAAACAGCTCGCGAACAAATGAACGGGACCACTCGAAGTTTACGAAGCCCTTCAGAAAATAACAGCGCTAAAACGAGCAGAAATGTTCACGAACTCTCTCTGTCGACGTTAATCAATTTTCGTCTAATATTCGAACAATTCTAAACAATCAACGGTTGCTAGTGCTACCATTAGGTATCCTACGATTCTTCTTAGCCCTTAACCCTTTGACCAGTAAATTTTGCTTTGTTTGCCAATTTTCGAATAATGTTACAATATTATCCCTTGTTACAATGAGTGACATCAAAGATTATTAATCAAGATTTTTCTAATATCAGTACACTTCCTTTTTTTCTTATCTGTCCGTGCAATAGAACGTTCAAATAGAAGAGTATTTGGATAATAGATTATTTAGATGACGCAGATTTTACTGTACATTAATACCCTGTTATACGGCTTTCCAAACAGCCTTTATTATTAATTAATTAATTAATTAATTAATAGAAGCCGTTATAGCGAAAAGCCGTATGAAGAGAGACCGTATAACGGTGAGTGTATATTTAAAATTTCACTTCGATCGATCGAACAGTTTTCGAAATATTTTGCACGGCAATTTTTAAGATACCGTTTTGCGAAAACCGCATTTAAAGTTTTTAATGCGATTATTTTATAGGTAACTACTTTTTTTTAAGAGTCTTAACTTCTTAGCCGTTCCAGGGGCATACAATAAACCCTCGGTTACTTCAAAAAAGTAATTTTCTTGCGATCTAACTTCACGGCGAGCAATTCTAGCCTCCTTCGAAGGGTTTGAGTGAAGTCCCTCCGCAACGCCGAGGCGCCTCTGATCTTTATACTGAACGAAATTTGTTGACTCTCGTCCAATAGTAACCCCCTAAACTTCAAAAACATTCGCTATCGAGTAGAAATCGTCGTTTCGAGTTAATGTTCTCATTTCTAAGCTGCAGTGCAAGGGTCATGCGCAATTTGTCGAATCGCAACATTAAACATTATAGTTTTATTGAGATTTTGAATATTCGTGGGCTAACGACGCGGACACCACCGCAAGTAGAAACATCGATTGATAGTCAGACGCGCTAGGCAAATCGTCTTCAAATTCAATTATCTCGCATTTTTTACTCATTTTTTCACACAGAATGAGGGGTGTACCATTATCACTAGGACACACTGAGTTATCCTATTGAATTCACAGATATTGTAAAAAAAAAAGAAACTGTGCCAAGTGCTCGATTACTGGGACAGCCAGCTTATCCGTGCGAAAATTCCAAGACTTTCCGATTTATTCATTTTATTCGGTGAAATCGGGCCTCCGTTGACTAGGCTATTTCTCGAGCGAGGCAAATCGAGCCAGAGATATTCCTGTATTTTTCTCCGATCGGATTATAGGTGTTGTTTGTGCACGAACGAGCAGGATTACCCAATAAGCGGCTCTTTCTCTTCCCGATAAAGCCCCGGGAAACGTATCCGATTCCGGACCGATATCTTCCGAGTGACCGACTCGGCTTCGGAGTCGAAAGTTCTCTTCAGGCTTGTTCAAAGCCCGCTCAGAACGTTCCTTTTATCGGAGTCGTATTCTGCAGACTCTTGAAGGAGTAGACACACACACACACACACATGCTCTGGGGTACATAGGATAACGTTAATTCTCTGTGAAGTGGACGTTTCTTTGGGTGACGGTGGCGGAGTAAGGGGTTATCAAATATTGACGTATCACCTGATAATAAAAAAAGTGCTTTTCATTGGTTTATATACTGCTGTTGTATCGAAAGCAATAAATAAAATCATACTTTTTATATAAAAATTTCCTTTGGTGACGCTCGGTTTATCGAGGCAATAATTAATGGTTGCTTCGATGCCGACTGTGGATTTCCTGATTGTAAAGATAGTGTTCTCCATCGGAAAAGCAAATCCCAAAAAGTTCGAGCAGCGTTTCGCTGGCTAGTCGAGGATTACAATCCGCGAGACGAGTTCACGTTGGAAACTCGAGCGCGTTATTAATTTATGGAAACGCCGCTCTTTCGCAAGTTCAGGAGGTTACCGGCAATTTACTTTGCTAATTGCGAAAGTTTGACGGCCCCCCGTACTCGAGACACCGCCATTATTGTCGCCCGCTGTACGCACGAAGCCTGCACTTTTCTGCGAGTTCTCGCTCTCGTAACTACACACGTGAGTCGTTCATTAAGTACCTGACCTAGACAAGAAAATTGAATTTTCCTTTACATTTTTCGTTTAGCTCGATGTATTCATTCCAACGTCGTACAAGTTTTTGTTTCCATTCCTTCAGAAAAATAGCTTTTATAGAATTTGCCAAATACCTGTCTAGACAGTCATTTTTTCAAAATTTCGAATACTATTATGAACCGGAAGTTAAGCTCCTTGTACTCGTGAAGTGGTCCTGTTGATATTCAGGTGAATAAGTGTACTCGATGGAATTGTTTTGCTGTTTCAAGACACGGTCAATATTTAATTCCCAAAAGCATTCTAGAAATTCAATAAAACTGACCCAGTTTAGACGCTCGTATGTGGCTGGTGAAAGAGGAACAAGACAAATAAACTGGCTATTTGCAGCGGCTACAGAGAACAGTTTCCTCAAATTTTATTGCGCCCATCCTCATCGGAGGATACTTAAATCGTACACTGTGAAAAAAGACAAACAAGTTTAGCGAGAAAGAAATAACGTTCGTCTTTTCTTTTAAGAATAATCTTTATCGAAATAATAATTAATATCTTTAGTTATTCTCGATTTAAGGATGATCTTCCAGCGCATGTATTTACTTCAATGAAAGAATTTCCTATAGAAGTACGCTCAAAACCACTTAGTCTATTGAATTAATAATTAATACCGTAAATTTTCTTGTGTATAAGCGTCTTCCGTTACCTGTCTGTAACTTAATGGAATAATTTCACATAGAAATATGCTCAGAGACGGTTGAAAAGACTAATTAGTCGAAGTAATAATTAATACTTACTCCAAAGGTATCTCCTGTTCCCTCTCGGTTGAAAAGAAGGATATTATTTCCACAAGAATTTTGCATCTCATAAACGCGTATTTCATCGAAGGAATAATTAATGCCTCTAGTTTTCTTCGGTTTAAGAGAAGTCTTTGGACAATGCATAATTATGGAGAGACATCGTTTTGAACACGCAGTTGCAGATCAGTGGAATCTTGGCTTGGAGAAACTCTTGTTCTTAATATTGTAGAATCAAGGAAAAAAAGGAAAAGAGAAGTCACAGGATTCGTACCCACGACCTTCAGATTGCCTGCCAGCCGTCGTCCTACCAACCTCGCCATCGCCGTACCGCTGCTATTTCCGGTGATAGTGATTTCTTTTCTATGGGTTGGGAATCTCGGGATCCCACAATATCCCAACTGCAATTTTATTAATCCCATTTGGTCTCTCGTAGATGCCGTTATCCCAAGTTTTCGCCGCTCCCTGTTCCCGCCACCATCTTGTCCGGCTCGTGTGAACCGGAAGGGGCGCGGGCGTCTCTGCCGAAATCCGCGATGAAAAAATTGGACGCGCGCGGCTTTGTCGCGATCAACGCTTCGCTTAGAGGCCGTATTAAGTTGGTAAAAAGCCGGTACACTGGCACAATATATGTCACGTATTGCGCGTACATACGTGGCACATACCTCTCGGCGTACTCCCGTATGTACATAGTCCGGTAGACACATAGAGAATCCCACACCGGCGTGCATCGACCTCCGGGTGGGCGCGCGCGCGCGCAGAGACCCAGTGTGGAAATGTGGTCAAACACCCAGGGACGAGAGAGGCGGAGACCGAGAGGAACGAAGAAAGAAACGTTCACGTGCACACGCGCGCACCACCGGGGTGAATTCAGTTCAGTTCGAGCCACTTCAGGATCGCGAGACGCAGGCGCGTTACCAGACCATCGTATTGCAGGATCCACTGAAACCACCCCCTCAATCCTCTCCTCCAGCTACCCAGCCATGCTCTTCGTCGTATTTTTCGCGCGATCCTAGCTGTTTCTTCTATTTCCCGTTGTTTGATTCTGTTATCCCTATCCCGACGTCTTGTTTGCAGTGTATTTCCCGGGTTTTGCACGGTTCTGCGCGTTTTCTTCTCGCTGGTGTCTTTCTCCCCGGTTTTTTGAACTGTTTCTTCTTTCTTTTACGGTTTTTGTCCAGGTATTTCTGGCCCCGTTAGTCTTCGAGACTATTTCTTCTTCGTCACTCTTTTCCGCATCTGTTCAATTTCTTCTGTCATCTTGTATATACTTGGTTTCATGTCTTCATTAACCCTCTTCTCACGAATTCAGTCTTTTCTTCTGAACCGTTCAGTGCATTCTGTTTGGCATATCTTCGTTTACAATTCCTTTGTTCTTATTATCTGGCTTCATAGGTTTTCTTCCTGATGCTGTATTTATCATTCCCTTAGTTAACTTCTCTTACTCTCCCTCGCGTTCCATTATTTTCTCCATCTCGATTTCATTCACCACCATCTTCCCTCTTGTGCCTTCCTCGAGGCCCAGTCCATTATTTTCCTCTTCTATAACTTCCGTTCTATATTTTCTACTTCACCCCCGACTTTCGGTACTATTTTTTCTTATAACCCAGCCCCTTGCCCCCTCTTCCCCACTCCCAGTATTCATCCTGCTCTCAGTTACTCCCCTTTCCTCCCTTCTTCCCGACGTGGTCCCCCTCCTCGGAGTTTTCCCTCTCCCCATCGTTGGCAGCATCTCCTTCCGGAGAACCGCCAACGATCCTCCTTCTCGCTCCCTTTCGTCCTCGAATCTCCCACCAGCTCCACATTTTTTCGACTCCGAACGACGCCGTACGTGCGTACGCCTGCGTACACGTTGTTACTACTTACTACTACGTTTTACTACTGATACTTCCGGGGCTACTACGCGCAGTAGCGTAGCTTTACGTTTTCCACCGCCCAGCGTCTTCTTCTCCTCTCCTACCCTCCTCCTCCATTCGTCCTCATCTCGACTCCGTTTTTTCTCGACGTCGTATCCTCCGTACGGTTTTGATCGCTTCGGTTATCGCGACACTTCTCCACACTTCGAGCGGTTTAAGAGATTTTCGTATTTCGTTCCCATTTCTTTCTTCCTCTCTTATTTTTTTTTTTTTTTTTGTCGAGTGTTATCGATATCCCACATTATTCTAGAGCCATTCGCAGCGGCAGATTTGAACGACATACTAGCTCATGTGACGGACAAAACAACGACTTCTATGCCAAATTGTTTTTATTTTATGCAGTTTGTTACATAAAAGAATAGAGGACAATATCAGTAGTTTTACTTAGGAAATTATAACACAAGTAACTATTCGCTACATTAGATCTTTTCTTAAATTATGTATCGTACAATAATGAGACTTGAGTTACGTTAAGTAGAGAAGCGTTTTAAGAGTTAATCTTTACTCGACGATCTTTAGATTTACATCTGTCTGTAGATCATATTGCATAATTCTGAGCAATGCAGCTAGTCGTTGATGCAGTCTGCTTCGAAAGAAACGACGGTCGCCGTTTTCACAAATCGAGACTTACGTCAGAGCAGCCGAAAGTCGTTTTTCATATCAAACCGCGTTCCTTTTTGTTCGCCGGTGGGTAAATTCCCTGGAAAAGTATACGGTAGGCCAATGGAGCGGTGCCAAATTGAAACAGAACCGTGGTAAATCGGCCGCCTTGAATCCAGCCCAGCGGGACACGTTTCGACGTTAGGGTAACCCTCTGACCTGCTTCTACCATTTTTCGACCCTCGACCGACTCGTTTCGCAGCCTACCGAGGGCTGGCCACTTTTTCGCGCCCTGTCAGCCGCGAAATAGACCCTTAAAGCTCTGAAAGTAATTCATTTAACACTTTGCGCTCTGCTTTAAGTTCGGATAACGTGCAAACTGGCCGGGGTGAAGTTAAAAGTTTTTTGCGAGGGTAAATTCAGAGCTATTCTCCGCATAATATGGACGCACAACTTATCTTCTGTTTGAGTTCATTTTTTTCTTAGATTGTTAATCTGAATTTCAAATTCTTTCCAACGTTGTCGTTTTATCATTGACGCCCGTCGGCAGGATACACGGTGATGAACGTGTTAAAGGTCTAACTTCAAATTCTAGAAGGTGACTCGTAAACAGACGGTACACATTTGTTCGGGTTTTCGATTTGCCGCGGTATCGTCATCTTCCTCGAAGCGAACCCATATTGTCCTCGGTACCGTACGTCTCTATCTGTCCGCCTGTCTTCTTTGTTCTCAGCATCCGTTTGTCGTTGTGTGTTTCTTTTGACTAGTCCTCTCTTTCCGCCGCTCACAGTTTCCCTGGTCTTTTCAGAACCCCACGAGTCGGTAATCATTTTCCTCCGGTTCGCGTTCTCCCGCCAAACGTTCCATTCCCTCCCCCTCTTTTCCTCTGTTTTCATCGTCGCAGCTGAATCTCGGTCCTTTTCAGACAGAATCCTCCTCTCTTATTTATTTTTCCCGTCTTTGACCGGTTCGCTTTTTGCGTGCTTTGACGGTCGGTATGTTTTTCGTCGTGCTTTATTAACTCGAGTTAACGAATCAATCTCAGCGAGAGTCAAAAAACCGGGGAGAATTCGTTAAAGCACGTTTTACGAACAGAGACACGGATATAAGCGACGCCGTCGCCGCCGTCGTCGGGGGTTCTTGAAATTTTCGGCACTTATCGTTCCCCTCTCTCCATCCCACACGAGGGTGCTTTGCATTGTGAACCGAGTGCTTTGGCTCTTCTTTTTTCGACTCTAACTCCCCCCTCGACCGTCCCCTTTTATTATCCGTCTGAATGTTGCTTGGCTCTTGTTTGGATGCTCTGCCCTTTTCTGTACTTTGTGTTTGCATATTCCTCCGCCTTAACTTTTATTTCTACTCTTCCCTCTATTTCCGCGTTATACCACTTCGTAACCATGCAAATTTCTGATACTCCTTCATCTCTATATCCTCTGAATGCTGGTTCCGTTTTGCTTCTTCTTCCTTCATCCGTCTATTTTATTTACAAGTTCTCTTAACATCATCCACCTGTAACCACTTTAATACCTAATTTCAGTTTCTAAGTCTAAGTATTATTAACCAAAATACAAGAATCACAGTGTGATACCTTGGTTTCTAATCATATTTATTTCTTCCACCGATCCACGTGATTCCGTCGATGCTAATACTTCCGAGTCTTTTACCTATTTGTACACATACTTATCTCTTCTGCGCGCTTCAACGTCTCTTCATCCCTTAAGCGTCCACATTTCTAGCTATCCTTCCTTTCACACGCCGAGTCGAACAACCCCTTCCATAACGAAATCCGTGGGGTTGAAATTGCCGCGAGGGGTTGCAACGGGTCGTCAGGCACATAGCGATACGATGAAGGTGGCGATGGTAACAAGAATGGCGTTAGGAGGAGGTCGAAACCGGTGCAAGAAGGCCCGTAATGGCGCACGCGGACTGTACATTAACGTCTCTTACTATGTAAACGATGGGACTACCGTTCTAACCTTTCCCAGAGTGCTGATGATCGGTGATTAACAAACATTGTCTGTTACGAACTTACCATCAAGATTCGTCTCTTGGTTTCGACCACCAGCCACAGAATTTTCTAACTTCTGTTATATATATCTTCTTCTAATATCACCCTTGTTCAAGGCTGAGGACTAATCGCTTGTGCTTTTACGTGACCACTTTTGTCCCCCAATTAATTCCTATTAATGAAGTTTTCACCATATTTCTGGAAAGTGTTTTTCAAACGATGTGAAACGATTTTAGGTCAGATATATTTAGGTCGAGCGTAATCGCCGGAGAGTTTTATCTGTCACACACAGACCCTGCAATCGATTATTCTTATTTTTGTTAACTTGCAAGGGATTGCGGACAGTTTTCCATACGAAAGTTCAATTCAAGTCCATTCGAGAGCTTGAAAATTTAAAAATTTATTTCCAAAGTCGTGGAATCGAATAGGGAAGTTGGATCCACCGGGAATGGAACCGACAAATCTCTCTTTCGTTTATCAATCTATCAACGAAGAATCGCTCATTTTCGCGCTACGAACGCTAGACATAAAATGCACCGTTGCCCTGGGGGCGGTGTTTTTCGAATTCTAAATACGAGTTTTGTCGGCGGTGTCGTTCTCCCCGAATTACTCAAATTATTTTCGCGAGGTATCAATTTGAATGGAGGTGACTTTTTCTGGCGGTAGTAGCGAGTGGCATTAGAGCGTGGCGTTTTCATTGAGTCCCGAACGAAATCGTCGGCACATGCGTGACGACCTTTCGCGACACGGGTGGATTTTACGTGTCCTGACCGAAGAGCACGCTTTTCGCGGGCCACCCTCGTGGATTCTCGTTTCCCTCTGTTTAGCGTTTTAATACAATTAATACCGGCCGCCAGGTGCTGGATTATTTTATCGTTGCGACGTGCTAACGTTAAACTGCCCCCGCGATTCTTCAATTTAATTGATTTGCAGTTTTGCATCAATCATTAATATCCGCGATCGTGAACACGTCTGACCATTATTAGTTATTTCTACTTGGGTCGAGCGTGGAGTCATTGTCGATGCGTTCTCTAAAAGTTATTTTCCAATTTCACTTGTGCTCGGATAGTAGACATTCGAATAATCAGAATTCCAATAATCAACGTTTTACATAAAAATAAAAGTTTTCAGGTCGAAAGATAAGGTTCTACCCTAGTGTGCGTGCGAACAAGTCGACGACCCACTCGAGATCCAGGATGAAAACCATGGGAAATAAAAGGAACTGTTGGGCAAGGTGCATCGGGACGGGAAGGATGTCAAGAGAGGATGGATTGGATGCAATTAGTGGCGAACGGCCGCGTTGCGAAATAAAAGGGGGATAAATGAATATCCTCGAGCGGGTAAAATAGGTCGAAGTAAAAATAATGGTGGGATCGATGACGAGGATTCGGGCTGGCGCGAAAGGGAGACAAATATGAGTTCCAGGTGGAGAAAGATTCGCCGTAAATCGTGAGAAATGAAGAAACACGATTTGGCGAAGAGGATGGGAGTGGGAGGAGAAGGAGGAAGCGTGAAAAGAGCCAGGAATCGTGTAAAGGAGTATTGATGGTTAAAGATGACGCGGGATAATCAATCGAAGGTAGAAAATCAAAGAGGTTTAAACGAGAGACGCGATCAGATTGATCAGTTTCACGAACCGTGGCTTTCATTGCAAACGAGATAGAGCTCGGTCTTTTGCATCTCGTTTAGCCGGTCGAAACGCTATAAGATACAAACAGTCCTGCTGTATCGTCGCGGAGCGTAACCGCCAACAGGATACCGAGACTCCGAAGAAGAGACTCAGAGAGTGATAAAGAGAAAGGGAGAGGGCAAACAGCAGAAAACCAGCACCAGATAGAAGCAACCCAGGAGTAGAAAGGGAGACGGACAGAGACGAGAGGTTATGTTGAAGGAGGTAGTACGGGGCAGCGTAACCGAGAATCAACGCGAAAGACAGAGCAAGAGAAGTTGAGGACTGGGGGTTGTGCGGGAAGTGACGTCACGTCGGGTCGATACTCACCCACACTCCCTTTCCCGGTATCGTAAGCGATAGTACGCAAGCGCGGCTCGTACGCTCCTGAGCGCTCTCCTTCCCGCCATACTAGCCAGCATGGGGTAGGCAAGGATGTGCGACAGGGGTGGCTCGGGCTGCTTCTTCTCCCGTAAGGTAATCCGTGTACTTCGTCGCGTGGCCGGGCCGTCTTTAAGTCGCGTGGTGTTCACGGACGGAAAACCGAGCTGGTAAAAGGGCCATAAGGCAAGAGGAGGCTGCCTCTGGGGCCGAGGAGAGGGCGGAAGGGTGGACCGGTGGCCCAATTCGCCGTTCTGCGTTCCCTCGAATCCTCGAGCCGTGGACGCATGGATACGCAGGCTGGCACGAAACGCGCGACGACAGGGGGTCGAACGGAGGGTGAGACCGACGGACGGAAAGAGGAACAGACCTGGACGCAGGAACCGGGCAGAGAGAGGGGTGCCGAGGGCTGCACGAAGGGCGAAGAGCTAGCCGCCGCCGGGCTTGCCGAGGACGCCTCGAACAAAAGGGGTTGCAAATCGGCCGCACAAGTGTGGATGTCCTTGTTGTCCCTCTGCGATCGGATGTGCGGCTCCGCCGCGTGGCTCGTCCTCTTCACATGCCTCCACGGGGTGCGTTTACACGTCGCGTGCCTCTCTTCGGAACCGTCCTGCACCGGCTTACCGTGGAACGTGCGTGCACCGGTTCTAGATCGTACAAGTTCCTCCAACGAATACATAGTGATCCACTTAAGTCAGTTTCGAGTGGATGGTTAAGCGAAATACCCTCGATCGGTACCACTAATAGCTTCTTCCCTCAGGGATAGTAGTCTGTCTGCCACGAAATCGTGTTCACTACTCGCTGTCCGTAAGGTCTGCTCACCTTGCTACGTCCATGTCCTTAGGGCCATGACACACGAACGATTGCGTTGGCGTTTTACTGCCGGCTAGGGAATCCTACGGTCGGGACCGAACGTAGAATACCAGGCGACGATATGTATAAACAAATCGTACAATTTATAGCTGAATCGTTTTTTAGAGAAAGTGATACAGAAATGCAAGTGCTAGGAATCTTATTTTTCAGGAGGAATAGATAACGTTGTTGGTTTTAGATTATTAATGCTAGATTTCATGAAAATCAAATGTTATATACTTTCGACTTACTCGTTGCTCCTGATTTATTTTCATTAATACGAACGGAACAAGTATGTACAGCGTTAATCAGGAACGCGTGCATATTTAAATTGTGGGATTGAAAAGAAAAGTTATTTGTTGAAGTATTCGACGGCGGGTTTTCATTGTTACTAGGACATTTGGAAGGCTGGATTTATAATATCGATGCTTGGAACGAACCATTGTTTAGAAATATCTGCCAGGAATATTCATGCGTCAGCCGACGTCTGAAACAAAAAATTAAAGCCCTAGAAAGTTGCTCCATTGTCACAGTTTCCGCATTTTTGTAGAACACGTGCGCTGCTGGCGTATTATTGAAAAATTCTTCGAGATCGGATACATGAAAAATTCTTACGCAAATGCAAATCTCAAAAGACAGAACACGAATGATAGATACTAATTGAATTTATTGGATCGATTAAATTTTTATTAATAACGAATACAAAGTAGTTTATTTTGTTATCCGTAATTTAAAAGGTATTTTACTTTTACCGGTAAACAGAGGTTTGTTGTTTTTACATTTGCACAGACGTGATGTATTGCTTGTTCTACTAATGTCTGTAACGTATTCCCGTTGAAGTGGGTCTTGTAGGAAATGAAAATAATGGTTAGTCTCCAAACGTGGGTTTGCTAACACTTGTTTGCTTCTTTCGATGAGTTTCCGTATCTGTCTGTACTTTGAACCGTCGAAAGGGAGTTATTGGTTCCTCGAGTTCCAAGACGTGCTGAATCGAGGCTGTTCGAGGTCTGCCATCAAATTCAAGTGTCGTGAAAGAAAAACAGCGTAGCTAACGTATCGAGACATTCCTAAAATGTTATACATATTCAAACGCGTCCGTGGATCCGCAATGAAATACCTGATTTTAAAAATAGTTTCATTAGATATTCCAGTAACAGCTTCCGCGTTCGAATTCCTATTTCTGGGATAATGCACTTCTCAATAACAAGAGTTATTATAATTAATTCAATTTGTAAATGATATTCGAAGTGTCCTAAACGCATATACTAAACGAAAATACTTGATTATAGAATAGACAGAAATAAACAGCTAGTTGTGGAACTTTAATATTGCTTCGTTTAAAGAGACTGAGTAATACAAATATAAATATAAATGTAAAACCAGACTTTTCCTTTTATACAATATTTATTCGTACTTTAAAGAGTAGAAAAATGTTGTATAATTATTTTCAACACTGTAAATAAGATTAAAAAGTGAAGATTAATAAGAGAAAATTTGAAGACAAGGAAATATTTTTCATTCTTACGTACGATACAAATGAGTTCAAATGGATTAAATGAAATTAATTCTCAAAGAAGACTATATTTTGGCAGAATTTAACTGCTCGATCCATTTAAATTGAACGTAGAATCTTAAGTTGGCGATGCTAACTAATTTCAAATTTGCGAAGCGTAACCAGGAGGAAATTGCACTTCGGATGATTGCAAGAGTGCATATTATGGCCTCTGTTTGCGCGGCTGATTATTATCTGTCTTTGCGATGCCTTGCATCGATGATCGACTAAATAAATCTGCTCTATTTTTGAGGGATCCTTTTTAAACGCGTATATCCCCCGATTGTCCGCAATTTCACGGAGCTGAACCGACTGAAAGCGCTTGCAATTTTTATGAGCCTTTAATCAGGCTACCGATTGAATCTCGCGTGCAACGCCGCAAAGAGATTTGTTCCCGTTTAACCTGATTTGCGGCAGACTTTAAAACCGCTACTTTGAAATCAAAACCAGCATAGACATTCGAAATTAAAATTTATCATTTAATCTGATCTATAAAAGTTCGAACCACCTTGTCCGCTCTGGAACAAGTGTTTTTACGAATTTTTTACAAGAAACACGTGTCCTCGATTGAAATCACCTTTCTACCACTCGTAAAGCGTTTCATGAATTTATAGGGTACCCTAATACTTGAATTTCATTCAGTCAAAGTACCGATGATATAATTAATGTAGCATTTACTTTGTATAAATAACGATGGCACTAATCATTTGTCTAAATTAATTTGTTAATTTCGTTGCAGGAGGGCCGGGGGGAAGTGACAGACATAAGCGCAAGTCCTGGGAGGCAAGCACCTGCCAACCAGTTGCGCCCCAAGGAACCACCCCCCATGGTCATTCAAGGAGATTTCAGAAAGGTACCCCAGTGACATTTTCTTCCGAAGTTTTGCCACAATTCGTTTCAGCTTGATAAATACATAGACGTTAAATAGAGTCACATGAAATACAGCTTTTGCACATATGTTTACATATGAAAGAAACTTATTAATTGTCTCAACTATTCTTCAGTTTCCCGTTTCAGGATACTGTAAGTAACGGGATATCTTGATTCGTGAAAATCGATTAAACCTCTTCGAGGAGTCAATTGCTGAATGTAATTACTGAAAAAGTGAAAGTACACCGGGAAAGAAGAATTAAGTTAGAAAGAAAGCATCGGACCGTTTCATCCACATTCGTGAAACTGTTCCAGCAATAGACTGGGTAGGATGTAATCGCGATTAGCTGTCAGTTGAACTGAATCGTGAAAACAAATTGTATTATAAGGGAAGACGGTAGAGTTCGTGTCTCGAAGTGTTGTGTCTCGGTCTGGTGTCTGGAACAATTTCACGCGATTCACAATTAAAGCACACGTTTGCATTATACTGGTTGAAGCGGAAGGACATGTCGTTGCAGGTGAGTGGGATCAGCACGGAGATCTTCAAGCAGATCGAGACCGTCGAGAACGATCATGACGCCTCGACAGCAGCGGCCCTCGAAGCTGTCGAACGGAGGGGTGAGATGGTCGTTCGGGTCATCGAGCCACGACAAATGGGCAGGCAAGCGTCCGATGCTGCGAAGAAGTTCATCCTTATGCAGGTGTGATAATTGTTCACCTTTCTTTCAAGCTAAATCTAAAATGTATTGGATTCTCAGCTCTTAACCCTTTGAAACTTCTACAGTTTACTTTAATATAAGCAATTTTGAGAATTGGAAGTGTGCTTGGTTCGCAAAAAATTTGTAAGTGTTTATAATTTCAATTTTATTGATTTATTTCCTTAATTCAGTTTGTGTTATGAAGTTTAAACCAAATTATAGTGTATGTTATAAAGGGTTAAGACTAAGAATCTAATTCCTAATGAACCATAATATATTGAACAAAACTAGCAGATAATTAGATATTCGTTATCAAAGACTCCCAATCTTTTCACCCAACAAGGATTAATTTTTCAAGCCCTTACTATCCCTTCCGAACCGTGAAGTGTACAGAAGTTCGCACGATTCCCTGCAATTTCTAAATTACACTTTTCTGCAACAATATGCTAAGTGCCAACTTATCAGGGTTTCATCTTTCAGAAAAAAGCCCCTATTCCAACGCTGTCGATCCCTATTTCGCGTGATTCTCGCTAAGCACACGTTATTGGGTGCCTGGAAATATGCGACAACGGTACCAAAGTAATAATTCCGAGCCCATTTTCGTGACCTTTTGTAGCCTCGAATTATACCTGGGCATTATTCCCCCTGACAAGCTGGAATAATTGCGCCACGGACAATGAAACAATTCCAGGCTCCGCGAATTCTTATTTTTCGCTTAACACCGTGGAATATTAGCGAGCGAATCCGACGTGATATCGTTCAACTTCGTTGTTCCAGGATCCGAGGCACCCCATCCACTTTGTCGAGATAATCAAAAGGCCAGGACAGACGCTCGGGCTCTACATACGCGAGGGTAATGGCGTCGACAGGAACGACGGTGTCTTTATCTCGAGGATAGCCCTGGAGACCGCCGTCTACAACAGCGGCTGCTTAAAGGTGAGGCTCCGCCATCCTTTTTCCTTTCTTTATATTTTTCTGCGCCGGGCGTAATTGCCACTACGCTAGAAGCGAGACTAATTTCGGCTCAGAATTTATTAGACCTCCGCCCTGGGAGAGCCGTATCATCGGATTCGCTTATAAGCAACTTCCGAGTTTTCTATCTGGGATACATTCCCGTAACTTGTATTCAGCTTACATGCCCCAATTTCTGAGGGAAATAATTGATTTTTTTTTCAATCAAATAATTTATGGAAAGGAGTGTCTCACACAACTGGAAAAACTGTATCTTCAAAACGATCCGATCAAAACAGTTCCACTTTGTTATTTAGGTGGGTGACGAGATCCTCGCGGTGAATTTAGTCGATGTGACGCACATGAGTCTGGACGACGTGGTGATCATCATGTCGATACCTAGGAGGCTCGTTTTGGTGACGAGACACGGCCAGCATCAGCCGATCTCTCATAGTCGTCAAACGGAGCACAAGGCGCCGCCAGTCGTTGTGATCAAGAGAGAGTTGAACGAGGACGAGAGCGATCATGCAACGAGTAATCACGTCAGGTACTCGAACGATGTCTTTGCAATAAGAGGAAGTTATAATAGGGAACGGTTTAATTAGATTCGAGTTAAACTTTAATCGGCCTCGGTACCCTACTCAGAGCGATCTGTTTTAACATTAACTCGAATTCAGTTAAGATGGAATTTTAATTAATTTAGTTTGGTCCGAGACAGACGCGGAAACAATTGAATAGTTATTTCAATTACAGAGACAGTAATCGTAAGCGTGGGGATGGTCGTGAAATGCTGCCATCCAGGTCGAAACTGGGCTTGACGGGTCTAGGATCTAGTCAGGATCTAGGATCCAGCAACGGTGATTTGTATTACAATTCTAGACCGGAAGGACACTGGTCTTATCAGCCGCCGCCGCCTCCAGTTATCACGCACCAACCGAAACCATCCGCGACGCAACATTTTCAACCGTACGAGCGCGGATATCCAAAAACGTTGGAGAGTTTGGCTGAAAAAGTAAGTCCTGAGTGGTATTTTACTTATTGCCCAATATTCCGATGCAGGTCGAGATTTCGTTCCAAGAACACGTTGCAAGTAACACTATTAAGAAGAGAAGGACGAAAGAAAACCATCAGTTATGGATTTGTCGGGAGCATATCAAGTTCAAAGTTTTAAATCTAACAGAACTTCCAAAATTCATGAAGTTCGAGAAGGATCGAAACCATAATATATTCTGTCGCGTTGGTGTACATTTCCGCTCAAAAGTATTAGGATACTTTGAATGTTGACAATCTTTGGACTATCACCCTTACACTTCGAAAGACACGAATTTTTGTATGAAAGACTTGATGTAAGATTTTTTTCACTATTAAAATGTAGGAAATATTCTGCAGAAAAAAGATATTTAGTCGTAACGAAGTTCAATCGGAAACGAAAGCGTTAATATCCATATTGCGGTTTCAAATTTTGAATCGAACAAATATACATATATTCTGTCACTGTAAGTCTCCACCTGCAGTTGGAAGTAGATTACACATAGATGTTCTAGACGATGTGGATCGAGCACCCTTTCACATACCTGTCTGCACCAAGTTGACACTTGTTTGCCCTTTTCTGTCCTCGATTGCAATCGCGATTAATAAGAAAGTGGTGAATTCGTGTGCAACGTATCGAGACACTCTGTATAGAGATCAGTATGATGCGTACTGTCGTAATGTCCAAGTCGTTTGGATAAAGCAAATTATCCTGAATACCTAAGTTCTTCATAATCAAAGATACAAGAATAGAAACAGGTTCTATTTTCAAAATACTTGCAAGTAAACAATAAAAATTTATCGAAGTATCGTCGAAGGAATTGTCCAAACGACTTGGAGGGTGACGGTTCGTAGCTCGCTCGTGTTTCGACCACGTGTTTCACATGACTAATCGGTTCTATGAATGAATGCTACGTTGATATTAACCAGGATTTCACAAAGGTAAAGAAACCACTAACTCTTTCTTGATATCTAGACTTGTGTATGAGCGCAATTTCCTGCACCGTGCCCGACCTGGACAGTCGACAAGTACTTGTACGTTTTCGTGGAGATTCACCTTAAGACTCGAGATAATTGCACGTCGTTTGAATTGCAAATTCGATCATTGCGTCGAAGGAAAGTCGATAACGATAGTTAGATTCCAGAAAGCGATAAGTATTTGTCATTGTCCACGTGAAATTGATCACGCGTATGTCTGTCACTGTTTGTGATGTGAACCTACTTTTTGTTGCCTCGTAAGCTTTGCTATGCGCTCGTTCTTTCGATTTCTTTCTTTCTGAGTATTGTCTCACCTCGTGACGATCCGTGATCGTCATAGTCCGCACGATAGATGGATCCACGAGCAAAACGGAACACGCCGAAAAATGATCGAAGCGAACGCGTACGTACAACAGGATCCTTCGATCGTGTTGGCGCAGTAATTTACAGTTGGTGTTTCCTTCGATCACAGTTGATTCGAATTTTCGCGAATTACCCGCACGGATGATTTTTAATGTCTGCTACCGATTTTGTCGATCGTTTCGTAAGCAGCGACGATTGACCGATCGACTGTGAGACGAAGGAACGCAGAAACGCGATTTGAAGGGAATAAAGCGAGATTGACGACGATTTCATGAATTCAGGTACACTCTTTCTACACGGGGCCAGTAATGCCCTCGAATGGTGGTCGTCGAATGTCCACGGGCGCAGGAATGCAACCGATCGGTAGCAGATTGTCTGGACAGACTCAGTCGTCGCATTACGGATACGGTCAGCATTCTAGCAGTGGTAGAATCATGCCTAGAAGTGGCTCGGATCAACATTTACCCCGCGTCGATTACACGAGCATCACCACGCCGGCTCGACACACTCTTCTCAGATCCAGCTTGAAATCAGGTCTGCGCAATTTTCCATTGACAGATTTCCACGTCTTCGTTCGAATAAATATATTTAATCTCACTTTGTTAAAAAATAAAGCATTAGAAGTTTTGTAACAATTTTTATGGAACAAAATAGGCACGCCAGTATTGAGATACAACACGAGGTACGCCTCCCAGGGCGACACTACATCGTCCACTCAGAGGCAAGGTCAGTTTGGAACCTTGACGCGGAGGCACCGGCCGTCATTAGATTATGCATCAGATACCGAAGCAACGTGTTCCAGTTCACCTAAGTCGGCGTACTATTACTACAGGCACAACATGAACAATCCGCCGCAAAGCAGTGCTGTCTCGCACTTGGCGACGCTCTCGAGGTCGCAAATTGGTCAGAGTTCCTCCGGTTAGTTGTTACCACCGTATATGTGATAGTCTTTAGAAGAGAAAAATGTTTCTTTGTTTCATAATTCCAATTATTATCCATTCAGAAATTTTGATAAAACATTAACAAGGGAAATAATAATGATGAACAAGTTATGCGATACGCTCCGCTTATTTGTAAAATGAGAAAGACTGTCTTTGTTGTTGGTAGGTTTAAGATCGAATTCGTTGCCCCGAAGTAGCAGAACGTTGCCTCAGCAGCCTGGTCTTAGATCTGGACTTAGCACAGTAGCATCCGGACTGATCGATCAAGAAGACAGTGATGGAGCACTATCAGCACCCGAACTACCTTCCATCAGGCGTGATAGAGGTATTAAATTAATGTATCCGATAGTGATAGCCAACTATCTCGAATAGTTAAACTGAAATATATGTGGATACATAATTGTGCAACAGGAAGAATACCATCATCACCTAGTGTGTTCACATCGGACGAGTATCGAGCATGGTTGAGTCGAACGCCAAGTACCAGTGCATTGTATGAACAAATCAGAGCGACGACAAGTAGACCACCGCGTTATACCTACAGCGCGGAGAATATTCATGCAGCTGCCAGTCAAGTAAGTAGTACTTATCCTATAATGTTACCATTTTTAGAATAATATGTATTGTCAATAAAAGATCGTATCGAGAATAAGTGTATTTACTGTTTACATTCTGTTTGAAAGTATCAGTGCCTATGAGTTGTGCTTACGTTTCATTTATAATATCGCGTTTGCTATAGTCGAAGGATTAACCGGAACAGTTAAGACCTTCCTTATTCTCTGTAGGGCGATTACGGAAGCTACGGTACGTATAGACCGCTTTCAAGTACGCTGGATCGTCTCTCAACAAGATCAGCCTCGGCGCAAACAGTAAATCTAGTCAATTTGAGAGCATCAACGGCCATCAGTTCAACCTGCCATCGCGGAACGACGAATCCAAGACCGGCCTCGGTTGCGTCGAGCGCGCGCACATCCCTGACGAGTCAGAAACCGTCTTTGAGCAATTCGACTGCTCAAAGAGCCACGTCGGTCAGAAGAATCAGAAACCTGCTGGACCTGGAGTCAACTAGAAGCATACCCACACCTACGCCTACCAGAACTCAGGATCAAAGACTGCTAGATATTAATCCTGCAGGTGAAAAAAGGATAAAGTTTCTTAAGCTTCCATTACCAAATTAATCAACGTGTAACGATGTCTCTGCGCTCTTTAGAGTTCCTCAAGTATAAAATAGAGAAGCCGCCGACTGTAGGGACTCCGAACTCGACTAGTTCTCTCTTGAGTTCGCTCGGAGAATCCAACAGTGGCGACCTGTCAGGTGGGGTCAGCGGACTGCTCTTCGTCCACCTTCTGGCAGGACGTGGCCTTCGGTCGACGACATCCTCGTCAGCAGCTACCACGCCCTCTACGCCATCGGGTCAGCCTAATTTAGGTAAGTTCAAGATTCTATACATTCTTTGACAGGTTTGACAGGATATATTAAATAAATCACAGAGCACCACAGAGATACTCCAACAATTTTCTTGTCCTTTAGAAAGTATAATAAAAAGAATACGCTATTTTACGTGTTTATAATTTCGATTAGAAACTCGGAAATAAAAGTTCTATGATCGATATTAGAAATCGGTGTTAAAAATTCTCTTCTCCCGGAATATGAAAATAGCTAGTTGTGGCTTGAGGGACCTGTACTGCGTGCTGGAGTGCGACAGGGTACACAAAGCGAGGACAGTAGTGCGAACCGGTGACCTGATGTTCGACTGGGACGAGACCTTCGAGCTGGACCTCGTTGGCAACCGGCAGTTAGATCTGCTCGTCTATTCCTGGGACCCACAGTACAGGCATAAACTCTGTTACAAGGGGTCTGTGCACCTAGCTACTCTTCTCAAAGAATCACCGGTTCACCAATTGGCTGTCAAGGTCGAACCACGTGGCACAATCTATTTAAGACTGCGGTATACCGATGCTCAGCAAACCTTTCGAAGGAGGGGACTTCCGGTAATATCTTTGGCTACCAGAGCTGCACCTCTCTTCGGGGTCGATCTTGATACTGTGGTGAGTCAATCAATTACATGCGTGGAAATTTTAAATAAAAAATTAATGTGTAGGTTAAACCTGTTTTGGTAACAGATAGATATTCCGATAAAAGAAGTCTTTATTTTTCTAACAACAAAATATACTTTCAATAAGCCACAATTACTGGTAATTAAAAGTATTCAAACTTCTGATACCAACGTTGTGTGGTGTTCAGGTAAGTCGAGAAAGTAAGACTGGCGGAGTTCCTGGGGGCGTTTCTACTGCCCTAGCAATGGGCGTACCTAACGTTCCCATAATCGTCTGGCGCTGCGTAGAAGAAGTTGAAAGAAGGGGTCTTGATATCATCGGTGAGTCTACTTACACTTTCAACGCTTAAATAATTTTAATTGCCAACATTGAAGCGTGGATATACTGGTATCGTTGTGATACTTATGAAGTATTCGTAAATCACAGGTTTGTATAGACTTTGTGGATCAGCGTCGAAGAAGAGGATACTTAGGGAAGCTTTCGAGAGAAACGCGCGTTCGGTGAATCTGTCGCCTGACAATGTACCGGATATTAACGTCATTACAGGTAAATTAAATTGTAATAGTAAATAGTAGATATAGTAAAACTACATATATCAAAATTATTTACCAATACCAACGTTGAAAATTTGGTTCGAACAATTATTTTGCAGGCGTATTAAAGGATTACTTACGAGAACTTCCAGAACCACTTTTCACAAAGTGCCTCTACCAAATGATGGTTGACGCACTGACTGTCTGTATACCGGATGATCCGCAGGGCAACGCTAAACTCATGTTCAGTATACTCAACTGTTTACCGAAAGTGAATAGGGTGTGTATCCAGTTACAATCCTAAACATCGCATTAACCAATTTATTCGCTTCCTTCTTCTCTATAAATTACCGATTTTGTTTATGTATTATGACAGTGTACGATAATTTACTTGCTGGATCATCTGGCAATGGTGGTGTCACAGTGCAATAAAATGTCACCGGCAAGTCTAGCAGTCTGCTTTGGACCAGTTTTGATGTTATACTCGGAGGAGAACAGACCTCCGCTTGACTTCCAACAGCCAATCGCAGTTCTTAAATACCTCCTCGAGATATGGCCAGTTAAGTCAGGTAATGTCGTCTTTTCTAACAATGCTTTCTCGCAAGAAGGAAATAGACTTTATTTTCTATTTTATCGACTTGGTGACCTACGTAGTGTCATAATGCTTTTGTACATTCATTGGCAAATAAATAACTCCTTCAGCTGCATAATTATTAATGTTAAATTATACTGGTCAACAGCAAGTATGTATGTTTCATCCAAGTAGCTAATTCTAGTCCATATAATCCCAATTATAAAAATGAAAATTAAAATGAAATAGTGACTCTAATTTTCCAAATACATAACGAATGAAAGTTTGTTGACCAGTGTTGTTAACGAGCTACAATCATTCTCCAAAGCTTAGCCTGCTTAAACAACTAAACCTAGAGAATAAGAACCGAATAATCAGTCGCTCATTTCACAGACAGTTCGGAAGATTTCTTCAGTCGCTTCAGCGCTTCCTCGAGTTACGCCAGCAGTCGAGCACAACAGTCAGCAGCAACTGCAGCAGCTGCCGCAGCAACAAATGCAGCAGCAACTGCAGGGAACATTGGGACGCACAGGGCTGCCCTGGCAGCAGCAACACTCACTTCATCAACAGTCTCCAACTACGGTACCCGCAGCCCTCGCACCCTCCACTCGTCCTCCGCCACCGGTCAAACCTCGACAGGTCAGTGTTCTTTTAGAATTCTTGCCTTATCTCGACGACATTCATTTCAATCTCTCGCCTTTCTTCACCCCGTTCCTTTGTCGACGTTCACAGGTGGTTTGAACGAGTTTACAAGCGCTTTGTAAACATTAACGAAGAGATTGGTTGATCCACGCAACTAAAATTAGTTGGATAATTCGATCAACATCGGTTGTTTGTAGCGTTCAACATTATAAGTTTTTCAATTTTTTTTTTTTAATCAACAATTATCCTAGACCTCACAACTTGATCTGGTCACCACCAAGTGTCCAAGCCAAAGGTACTGAAGTATTTTATCTTTCTGCGTCAAATAAAACGATATGATTGATTCGGTTTGAACGCATACAGAGGATGGGAAAAAGAGAAGCAAGAGATATACGAGAGCTTACAATTTTTTTGGTCTTGAGTTCTTTCTTCTTCTTGAAGTTTTTCGCTTGTATTTATATATGTATACGACGCGTGACGTATTTAAAATGTATCGCCAAATTACGCCTGTCGATTATGTTGGAAAGAATGAAAGAAGTGCCCAGAAAGTGAAACGAAACGCTTCAAGAATATCGGCAACAGTCTCGTCTCGCTCTCCGCTTTTTTTGTCCGTGTCCCATATGCATTATCTGAAGCGTGTTGTGAACAGCATGGTAGGCAAAGTAAATGACTCTATTCTCTCCCTTTGTTTCGCTTCACAGAACAACCCTGACGCGCTTTCATAATTTCGAATCATTCGTCAACCAACGAGACATTCGTTCATTCATTTACTCATTCATTCATCCGTTCGTCAGTTCGTTCGTTGAGATCGTGTCGGTTTCAGGTCACCGTGATTCTCGAGGATACTTGAGTTTTACCGTTGATTGTTGTAAATTCTTCGTTGTGGAGCTTTCCTTCGCCTGTAAACGTTTCTGCACTTTCGTTTATTTGAATTTTAGTGCCCAAAATCTATTTTATTTCCCTAAAAACTAAGCGAAGAAATATTTTCGATCGTAACTGACAAGGATCCGCAGAGTGTCATCAACCCCACTCCCCTCTTGGAGTTTGAGATACCGTCGCCAAGAAAAGTATTCTTTATTTTTAGCCATGCAAAAGTTTCATTAAACTCGGAAACGGACACTATGCGGATATTTCTTATGGACGAAGAAACGTTTCTTCTTTAACGCGAGATTTTGTCAAGCAAGCAACGAAGTCTGTTCTGCGCGATGAAAAATTTGCGAGACGACCTATCGCGACGTGTCCGTGTAAATATTACCACACTAAAACGCCTCCGTGCATGTCTCGATGTCAGTTCTGTAAATTATTTTGGGCATACCGATCTATGGGTCGTTTATAATTTCCGTTCGTTTGCGCCGCCAGTCTCGACGTCTTTCCATTATAGTGACGATTTACGTTGTCTTCTTTATCTTTTTTCGTTTGGGCACGTATTCTTCAGAGCAAGCGCAAATTGCCGGCTCTACCAAACCGCTGACAGCACAGAGACGCCGCTTCTTGCACAGGTATTATCGTTATTATCGTTTTCATTCGCGTTAACGTCAGCCTTTAGTTATCGTTATCATATGCATGGCCCGTGTCAGACATCAGAAAACCGATGTACACATACTCGTCTGTCACTGTACACCACGTTTATGCACAGTGTCTGTGTCGATTTCAGTAATAATAATTCTTTGATAAAAGGGTAGAGGGTATTTGACAAGTAATACAATATCTATACAATTTTAAATTGTTTGTTTTTCAAATATTCTGTATCATGTATGTGTAAACACGTAAATATTTGTAGCTGATTGCAAAAATAGTGGTGAATATTTATTCGTGTAAAAATAAAGCACATCAAAGCTATCCAATATTAATATTGAAAAGAACTAAAGACTCTTCAAAGACAAAAATAAATAATAAAGACAATTAAAGTTTGTGCTTGAAAGAAAGACGAATAAATATGTAATCAGAGAACAGATGGTCTGTATTATTTAAGGTGAAATCAGTAAATCATTTGTTAGAGGTAAAATACAATCAAAACTTTGATGTTGCCTCTGTCTCTCAATTAATCAACATAAACATGTTCATTTACAGAGTCTCGTATTCATGTAACATAATTTTCACCTTTCACAACATATATCCTCAGATTAGAAAATAGAAGAAACGGAAGATGTAGGAATAGTATCGCATTAATTAAGCAATCACTCGACTTTTGAGACAACTCTAATTACCGAGACTCTATGGGATCGTTAGTGTATCCTAGCATGTTATAATTGCACCATGAGTGTTGCATCTTGAATTCGGTTCGACGTTGATGGTTTCGATGTTTCTGCGTAGAATTTTCAACGCAGAAATATGGAGGAAAGAAGATACAAGGCTCTTCAATGTTTATAATATCCAAGTCGAACTGGAATCAGATGCACAGTATCCTTAACACTTGAATGATATCCTTAAAACTTTTCAAGTATAGTACATACACTCGATAGATAAAATGCAGTACACAAACCGAGGCACCTCAGTTAAGAAATAGATGATAGAATAGAGGACATAGTTTGAACTGTACAGTGGTATGTAAAAGTCAATTCGTCAACTTTGAGCTCAGAAAGATTTTATTCGAACCATCCGAGATCCCTTTTATTCGATCCATCTTTCTCGATGAACAGCAATATTGTTAATTGCAAATTCTTTATAGACGGCGTCAGAAATATCAAACAGGTAATACGATGCGAAATATGTATCATAATTGCCATGTCTCGGACCTCTGTGTGTACCTACATCTACTTTGCTCGCACGTTTCTTAAAAATGAAGGCCTCAACTTGTTCTATTTCCCTTAAGGATCATTCGGTAGAATCTTCGCATCAAAAACACAGAACCTATCCTGCACGCAACCACAAAACATTATAATCTTTTCATATTCCACATTCTCTTCTATCGTTTAACCCTTTGTGCAGCAGATCTTCGATTAATTCTAAATACGTAGACCAAGTTCGATCATCATTTTGGGTAGAGTGCAAAGGGTTAATATTCTTTTATAAAAATCCCCGTGTACTCGAAGAAGCGACAATTAATGAAAAATTACGCTGGCGATGCGGCGTCCTTGTCTGCACAGGTGATAGTCTCGTCTCCCGGTTCACCTAGCAGTGAGGAGTCGGAAGCTTCGCCAGAGCCAATTAACAAGAGCCTCCTGGGCGGCTTGGGACTCGAGAAAGGCAACGAAGGGGCCACAGCTGATTCGACTGGTCCTGGAACAGAACAAATCACACCAACAAGCAGCGTCGACACCGAAGAGGGAAATACACCGCATCCGGAAGAAGGCGAGAGGGGCGTCGAAGGCGATGCCGAGGCCAGCGACGATGATCGACACCAGCACATACCCAAGACGCATTAGAGTCTCGTTTAACACCCGGATCGATTTGGGAACGTGCGTTATGAATAGATTGAATGTCTCCGTTTGATAATTTGAAAAATCTCTAGTTTTTTCAAAGAGGACAATCCGATTCAAAGATTGTTGATAGAAATTGTAAAGTAGCAGCGTTGGGCATTAGGCAATTAATTTTGTTTCAGTGAATTGAGATACGGCGGTCATGATTGATTCTACAAATTGGTAAGATTAATCATCGATTACAGACTAAAAACATTCATTTATAACGGACCCGTAATTCTTTGCTTTTGGTTTGCTTTGATCCATTTTAACTATAAATGATTTTTCTACTATTTTTTTTTTACCTAAAGATAAGTATAACAAACAGCTTTCATATCATGATACATTTTTGTTCTTAACGGTGAATTCAAATATCGTTTAAAGGAAGTTTTGCCCAACTCTGATAATATTTACTCGTAAACATTGTAAAAGAAAATTCTTAAGAGTAACGAAGAATTTTTAAACCTGTTGGAACAATTTTGCGAATCTGTTGGAAAGTTTTTTGTTGTTTGTAGGAGTATCTGTTTTGAAGTGGTCAGCGAAAGGAAAATGAAAGTAAGTTCTTAGAACATTGCTTGTCAATCGAAATATGACCATATCTTTGTTCTTTAAAAAAATTTTAAAAGAATTAGAGTGATTCGCGGAATTAGAGTTTACTGAAATTTTAAGAAAAATTTAAGCGGTGAGCAAGCGTGCTAAGAGTTTCTTTTCATCTTAATCCGCGATTCTTGTGGCGTGTTGATGAAAGTTGGGAAAAAAGTAATGATATTCTTTCTTTGATTTCTCAAAGATTACACGCGTTGACTGCTTCGGTTTCGAAATCTGATGTAGCAATATTTTGATCGTGAAACGATATTTTATTTCATAGGAGAATGTGTGAATTAAATCTTTAATATAAGCTACTCTCGGGGTAGCAAAATGCGTGCACCAAAGACTTCGATCTAGTCAGTGTTATGTTTAACGTTTTCTAGTCAATAATTTCTCCTTTGAAAGCATTATTAGATTGTTACTACGTTAGAAAAAAGTTTCCTTCGTGCGATGTTGTGTTTTTAGATATTTATACGTGTTTCTGTGGCAGTCAGCGCGTCGAGTTCCACACATGTTCTTCTTAAATAACCCGTTCAAATTGTGGGCATATAATCGTACGATTCAAGGCTGAATCTTGTCGCCAGACGCACAATACAAGCGATCATTGTTTCCCAAACGAAACGACGCGCATAATGGGACCACCGCGATTATTCGTTACAAAATCTTCGTAAAGAAAATTAATAATCTGCCAACCGACTAGAACCTTTTCGCGAGTTTTTCATACGAATTCTTTTTATATTTTACACCAAAAAGGTACTTATTGAGTAACACTTAACAAGAAACCTAAAAAAAAAAAAAAATTGAAGTTACAGCAGTGTCTAAACGAGAGTTTGCACTATTTAGCTGCAAACGACGCTATAATTTTATAATCACCAAAGACTGTAATGATGTACATCAACAAACAGGTTCCTAGTTTGCAACTTTTTGCACAAAATTCGACTATTAGGCTTAATTAGATCCTTCCTTGATCAAGAAAGAATCGATCACCGTTGCAAAAGATACTCTTCCGCAGCTGAAGAGTCGCGTATGGCGAGCATTCGAATTTTTCTTCGCGCACAAACGCCACGAACGGAAATTTCGAGGTCCTGAACTTCTTTTCTACCCTACGTTCGTGATCCATCAAACTTCTTTCACAAGCCCGATGTCGATCAATCGAAGAAGGAGTCATCAAACGTAAGCCTCAAACCGAAGAAACAAAAGGTAGCATCATCGGATGACACACTCGAAGCATGCAATGAGCGTTTTAGAACGTCTCTCGTGTCTTAAATTGCACAAATTTACGAAACGACTGAAAACAAGGAACCTTAAACTGCTGTAATGCGGGGGGGGGGGGCGAAAGGAAACCCCCGAGCTCTGCGATTCATCTCGCACACCCTCGGATCAAAGAAGCTCCACTGCTTCATCAGTCGATCTTTCAACAGAGTTCAAGCTATTCCCGGCCGTCCGAGGCTCTGAGGTCTCGAGCAAAGAGTTCCGGAAGCAAAGATTCTAGCTGCAGAAGAAGAAAAGCGACAAGAGCTGATCACCGACGCGAAAGAAGGACAAGAAAGAGGCAAACGAGGGGAAAAGTATAAGCGTGACACACAGAGATACACACAAGAAACAAACGAACAAATTACACAGACACAACGTTAGGTTTATATACAATATACTATAAATATATATATATATATAAATATACATATTATATATACACACATAGGCCAGTCACGATATACATGTGCTTTTGATAAAAAACTATTACTTGTAGTGGTTAGCTAGCCCTCGTATACAGAACACGAAGGTACTGCTGATGTACACGACGCTCTGCGTCCACGTATACGTGCATGTATGAAATAAAAAGAACAGAGCAACGGAGAAAGAAACGAAAGCACGGTATAGGTACACGCAGACGCTATGGTTATACATAATATACATAAATTTCACCGCGGCAAGAGCCGAGGTACCGACTCCAAGACTTGTACATGTTGACAATATCAAACCGACGAATGGAGACCGAAGAAAACTAAGGCAGAGGTGGATCGAACGAAACCAAAGTAGAGAAGTCGAACTCACCGAGAAACGATAATAATTACGAGTAAAGAGTTAATTGTAACTTGTAAACGACTAAACATAGCCAGTATTATTGCGTACGCAAAGAAGAAAACATTTTAAGAGGACGAACTGGGAGAGATCTTGTCCAGAATCTGCACCCGTGGTTCGTTTGTTCTACGATCTCGTCGACGGGGACACGAACGACGACTATTATTACTATTACTGTTAGTTGGTAATATTATATATAAATAAACACTCGTGTACACTCAGAATCGATGGAAATCGTCATCCAACTTCCCATTACGTTGGTTGATTTGGAAAGAAAATGTTTTTGAGCAAATCAGATACGAACATCACACACTTTTTATTGTTGAAGCAAAGGATTCAGTGGTACGTCGCAACATATTCAATCAAAAGCATTTCTTTCTAAAGTTACCGCATCTAAAGTTATTTTGGCTGACAATTTCTAACGAATCACGGGTTAAGGATTAATAACCTCGTCCATCTTAAATATTTTTGTCGTTTCGAACGACAAAAAGAAATGATTCTTTAAAAAATTTACAGCTAGTCCAAGACAATTTTACATAGTGAAAACAGATGATTTGGAAAGGCACAATGGAAACTGATTCTACTATGCAACCTTCTCTTGATACGCGCAATTTTTATACGAATTATTTTTTTCATATTGCTCGAGACGACAGAAATCTTTCAGATTGGACAAGTAATTACTTAACCATGTATAAATAATGTATAAAATATATCATATACGAATAATAGTAATGCTAGGGGTTGCTAAATATCTGTTAACCCTTTGGAGAGGCATTACCTTTAAATGTGGAACGCTAAAATTTTATTTTAACAATATATTAACCTGTAAAGAAATTCGTTTTTATCTAAAATTAATCGTGAGCTAAAGTGTGAAGCTGCATCAGAGACACTGGTTGAGAGTTGTAGATCTTCAAAGGGTTGACTATTGTTGTCATTGCTTTTACTCGCTCGTGTCCTCGTGAGAGAATGCAGACTGTGTACGTGTTATACGATATATGCATTCTTTGTATACCAGCGTCGTCCAATAGAGAGTCCATACGTTGTAAAATCATCAAAATTGTGTTTGTCACATTCAAATCAAAATGAGAGTTATTTTTTATATTATACTAACCCTTGAGGATCTAATCCATAGTGGATTAAAAATCGAATTATAATCATCATTGTAACTTCGCACAATCATTCAATTTTATTCTAATTTTTCAACTTTCAATAGTAGTTTAACAGTTCAGCATTTGAAAACAATTAACGCAATTAACTTGTACGGATGTAGAAATTTCTGTTTAATTAATTCTATGTTATTCAAAAGAGACCACGTGAAAAATACCCTTGTACGTGTTAATAGGAGCATTTAAATATTGCGCAAGAACCGGGCGTGTCTAGTTGACCAAAGTTTAGAAAATGTTAGATTTTTATTGGACACCGCTGTTATAACGTATAAAATATATCAGTATGTGCATATGCATATGTCAGCGCACTCTCTCTTTTCCGTACAGCGTTAGTTATAACGGCGGCATCTCGGTAGAGGATGTCACCGGAGACGGTGTTTTGTTTGAAGTAGCCGAAAATCGAAGATTATTGTACAGCTCAGTGTACCATAACTTCGCATAGTTACACCCTAATCGTACGGAAACCCGACTGTTTGATTGTCATTTGATGTGCAAACGCGACGGAACGCCGGATACCATCATACTTCTCACGCCTCCACAGAGAATCTTTTCTCTTTGTTATGGTCTCTCCGTGAAGTTTCGAATAACTAATTGTAGCGTTGCGAGGAGCCGGAGATGAATCCTAATCCTTGAATTTAAAACTTGTGTAAATTAAATAAATGAAATGTTCTGAAGTCTTGACGAAACTCCATCGAAAGGACAGAAATTATCTGATATCTTGAATCGATCCTCCGGTTCATTGATCCGTTCCGACGAGCATTTCCATATTTCTTATTGCAAAGAATGCCAACATTGTTTCTTTTTTAATTACACGTACTATAGAATAATACGACCATTATGCCTGTGCTATTATTTAGTACGGTTTGAAAGACGTCTATAAATTAACGAAACAATATACTTACAGTATACAGCGTTACAATGGAAAGTATTGTAAAAACCAGTATTTCACTGCAGACATTACAATGGCAAATAGTCCCGTAAAAAAGCAGCATTGCAATAGAAAATATTGCAATATAAGATGCTGCGATAAAAAGTTTTAGAAAAAAATAACGTTATTGTAAAAAATACTGTCAAAGACAGTATTACACTAACGAATGCTGTGATCGAAGATTATTACAGTGAAAAACGAGTAACAATGTTGCAATAATAAATACTGGAAGTAAAAGATATTTCTGTAAAGATTATTAACAAAAAGGAATGTCACAGGAAAGGTATTGTAGGTAGTGCAGAAGTACCAAACAAGGAAATGTATGATTAAGCCCAAACGATAATTGTATTATCTCTTTTTAAAGGATTTTAAGTCCGTTTATTGACCAGAAGCTCGCTTGCCTCATTGAATCGTCCCATCTTTGTATATAAATATAGGTTCTTCAGAGCTTCTCTGGGCACTGATATTTTCCTACAAAAAGACAATGTCCCGGCATCCGGCGTTCCTCGGCGTTCCTAATTTTAGTAATTAACAATAAAATCACGCGTCCAAAGCGTGTACCATTAATTATGTTATACGTGAAAGCACACTGCCGCAATTTTGTATGATTGACTGTTATTATATATACCTATACCTACATATTTATGCTACGTATACATAATTATTAATGGAGATGCGAAACGAAGGAATGATACGCGTCTGTCGCAGGATTCTACGGTATGGTTCGCGAATTATATTTCGATTTGACATTTCTTTCGAACTTATTCGCTCCATTTAGTTTGCGAACTTATTGCTAAGAGAAAAGACGTCTTCAGAGTACTTTAAATGCATTGAAAATTTAATTCCTTGGAGAATAATTATTTAAAAGGATCTATGTACAGTAATATAAATAATATCGAGCATTTTATCCTGGTAAGACGTGGCTTTTCACTGAAATGATCGAAGATAAAGAGGGGACGATTAGATTAGTACAAAAGCGATGTACTTAGGATGAAAAGCTAAATAAAACAGTTTAGAAAAGTAGTTTTTATTCGCGAATCAATGTCTTAACGGGAACGTTGCCAAGTACTGAAATAACAGGCTAACTACCAGATAATACCACTGTGACAATCAGTTATAAATGATATTTATCAAACTACTGACATATTTTTAATGGTTGTAATTAGACAAATATTTCTGTCCTTAAGAAGTTCAATTTCGAGTCCGGTATCAAGTTTAACGTTTACTAGGTGTTATGACAGTATTGAGAAAATGGTGTTTCTTTGGAAATTAAGTATGTACTTTATTTCATTTTTTCTGAATATCTTCATCGCTTTGATGTTACTCTGAAGACACTTTGATTCGAGTAACTGACTATGCGATACGATTTTTATGTAATGTCGTTTGTTTGCCGTAGCCTTGAAAAGGAAGATCCTCCGAGAGACGTCGTATCGCTCTTAAGCAACCCCTTGATCGAAAAGAACCGAGTGAAGGAACTGAGCCTGACAAATTACGGTTCTTGCTCTCGACTGTCCCGAATCCTTTTCCGCCGATTTCAATTTCTTTCTTGCCTCGTTTACGAAACGACGAATCTTCCGAGCGCACATTTTATCGAAAACGAATCCGGCACGATCGAAGAGAAAAAGGTCTTATCGGGAGACTCCAATCCTTTGCAACTCGATATTTTGTCTGTTCTTGGAAGTCTCTTTATACGTGACTCTTTGAATTTCCTTTATTTACCCTACATCTCTTCGTCGCGTAATGTCCAGTACCTATATCCATTTTAAACGAAACGAAACACATTTCTCAATCCGTAATTAAATCCAGTTCCAATTCTCCAGTGTAAAAACAGAACAATGAAAATTTGCAAAGGTTTGAAGACTCGTGGAGCGCCATGTTCTCTTAATTTCTCGCTTCACAACGAAACTTCGGAGCTAAAGGATCGAGAGTCGCGTATACTTGATGGAAGAAATGCAACGACGTCGTAAAAACTACAGAGAGTGTACAAATTTTGATATTATTTACACATCTCTTGTAACAAACATTTTTCATTGTCGACTCTATTTGTTTCAAAAACTATTTCTCGTTTTTCTTTAAAAATAAAACACAGATTCTGTACAATTCATATAATTTTTAAAAGAATTTTTGTTTGAGAAACAAAATTTCGCCACAAAAACACATTTTCCTCGAGTAAATCGCTATATTTCTTTCAGCAACTATACCGTTAGCGAGATTCCGCTTCCGTTTTGCGAGCAACACGGAAAACGAGAGTGAAGAAAGGATGTCAGAGGAGACAAACGAAGTAGAATTAGAGAACGAAACGGTGCAAGGGGTGTAATATCGATATAAGAATCTAATTTTTTATTGTGCTCGCATTACCTGATTCTCCTGTGCAATCGCGTTTCATCGAACAACTACCGAGATTACTCGCTTCATCGGACGAATTTTCGCGTGAAGAAGGTAATCCCGCGATGGCTTGTATTTTCTACCATGTCGCGTTCTTCGAGCGTTTTATTCTTCTTTACGATATAACCCCGCGATATTTTATAGGTCGATGATTTTGATAAGCTCGAGCGCATCTTTTCACCGGAAGAGAAAGTGTTTGTCCTGCTGGTACGCGACTCATTGGAGCAGAGCCGTCGAGAAGTGATTACCGAGAAGAAAAAGAAGTAAACCGAAACGCAAGAAATGGAAGGAAACTTACAAGAATTAACGAGAAATATTATTGTAAGGACGAGAATAAGAATTTGTATAAAAATTAATTTAATTCGTGTAATGTTCAAAGAAAGACACTCCAAAATGATGGGTTTGAAGTCAGTTCGACGGCTCTGAAACATCGTATCGCACAAGGAGGCAAATAAGATGCTTCTCGAGAACCGCTTCGTATTGTTTTAAAGTTATGTATAAGCGGTCATTTCTTCAATGATTCGTGGGTACCAGCGCCATGTCTGATTTCCCCACGAATGCAGGTCTTTTTAATCGTCGAATCCTAGTGCTAACGTATATAAAACTACGTATATACGATGGACCACGTTTGTCATACTGAAACGTTTTTAAAAATGCAAAAAAAAAATATGTGAGAGAGAGAGAGAGAGAGAAAGAATTTTGTCCATGATTTTTCTATGATTTAGAGGCAGAGAGTAGCCGGGGCGTAGCCGACGATTTTTCCGCGCCCCAAGGAAGAAAACTTTCGTAAGAAAATTATTTAAAAAAAAAAAAACGAAACGCAACTGTCAACTTTCTACTACTCAAAACTTACACACGGTTCGTGTTGTATAGTTTCTAGCCGTTTCCCAGACATTCATGTTTCGTTGTGAGGTTCATGTTAAAACTGTTCTGCGCTCGTCTTACTGTTGAACAGTTTATTTGATTCAACTTTTAATTCCTCAATTTCGTCGCAATCATACTTTCTTCGGATATCGTACGAATAATTTTGAAAGATATAAATTCATACTATGTTGAAGAAACGGAAGTATAATGCTGTTATTGTCTGAAAGAATCAATTCTTGAGCGAGATTTTTGATCGTTCCTTCTAATTACGCTTCTCTTCAGCAGTATCGTTTCTTGAAACATTTTCTTTTTTAAACAGAAACGACGAAGCTGTAAGTAGAATTTAAAATAGTTGAGGAGTTGCCCGAGAAAGAAAATCAGAATATATTTAAAACTTGCGATCGAAATCAGCCACCTTAAACAGAATTCTTTGTGTTTGTTCGTCGTTTCGTATGTAAAACCAACGGAAGTAGAAGCCAGAAACAGGACATGTAAAACCTCGAGACGATTCTTGATCAGCTTGGCTACGATTTAAGTTGTTCTTCCTTCGTCCTTCCGGAAGCCGACAACGAACTTCGACGGCAGAGATCCCAGAAAGACTGCAAGCAGCATTGTCTCGCGCAAATCTCGGAGAGAAGCTCGAGAATGCGAAGAAAAGAAATCGAATTCCTCGAGTCACCATTCACGACGTAGACGTAGAAACGACGAACTACAATAATCCATTTCCGGTGTTCAACGACTCCAAAGCAGCAGCAGATATTAATAGTCAAGTTAATTTGTCAAAACGATGAAATAGGCTTCGAACCAACGAAGAGAGCAAACGCTATAATACGCAAAGAAGAAAATAAAGACAACCGAAAGAAGAACGCATTCCTCTATCGTTTTCTGAGCTCCACATTTCGGGGGATTCGAGGTACGAAGCGCTTTCTTCTCGACATTTCAACGCGCTGTACATAGAGAAGCAAAAGAAGAGGAGGAAGATAGGAATTAATGATAGACAAGAACGTTGCAAGGTGAGGTGCTCGATCGAGAGATCAGAGAAAGCCTGTAAATAATTAGAACGCGTCTCGTTCGTCACGTTTTTGGTCACGCGACAAAAAAATTGTTGAATAAGCGTGGAAAGAGGATAAATGTACACACACAGACACAAGTACTAGAATCGAAGCTAGCTGTCCTAAAGCCAGGAACGATGGCAAGTTAATATTCTGATCCAAGATGTACAGTTTTGGAGACCTTTGAGACGCAAAGGTCCAGAACTAGGCACCTGCACACATATTTTCCAGAAGAGTGTAGTTTCTTGTGTAATTATGTGAATTATATATAGAGAGAGACACTGTCTCCGAGAATCGCTGCGAACACATATCTCGGGAATCATTCTATCTGGTGCAAAGGAGAGATTGGGCAGGAACGGATTCAGAGTGGTATCAGGGGGCGTGGGCCCCTCTTAGGAATCAATAACTGGGAACATGTCTGGTATAAAGTTCGTTTCGAATAGTCTGGGTTTCAAGGTCTTACGCTTTTATTCATCTTCTTCCTTTTACTTTCTTGTTGAGAAGTTGAGTATGAAGGAACTAGTAAAATTGAACCCTTGTAGTTCCAGCCTGGGTCTGCGAGCAGAAAAGAATTTGTTGGGCTCTTCGTTGCGAGACGATCCAAGGAATACTGATCTGTTTGTTCTCTTCTTTTCTTAGAGCACCATTTAGATCATTTTTAAGTGTTCTTCTTTTAGCATAGTCCTTTTGTTCGGTATAAAATATAGCAGAAATGAGCTAGCCATTTGTTAACGAAATTGATGCAATTCGTTTTTCAAACTTTTTAAACTTCTTCTATTTCGACAAACTTGATTTCAGTCTTCTTTCTAAAGTTTCGACAGATCTAACGTTGAGGACTATTCTTACAATAGGGCCCACGAAATCTGAAAATCAAGTCGAACGGATCCATTGATCAAGATCCGCGCTTGGTCGTTTCCACCCTTCATCGAGCAGGGGCATAATTAGGTCGTAGGTTTTACCCTAAAGCTTTCATCGTCCTACATATCATAGAGAAAGAAGAGATCCTTTTGTTTCCGTAGAAAAGAGACGGACTTATGAAGGGAATTCTTACGAGTATCTTATAAGGAAGAGATCAGGCAAACACGTAGCAGAAACTCAAAACGAAGGGCCTCTAGACCTAGAGGCCTCTAGGGCCTCTGTTTCTCTATAAGGAAACAAGCCGCGTTTCGAGACAAACGAGAAACACGCTTTTTAGAATTAGTCGCAGCTTCGACCTAGCTCCCCGAAAGCGAAACTAAGTGCGATGTGGATGCATCTTGAAAGGTTCTTTCCTTTTTCTAGATTATCGTGAGCACTCGTCTTCTCTTTAGTCGATTCGGGCATTGAACTTTCATCAGACATAATTGATAATTAGCTTCCCTGATACTTGGATATCATTGAATTACGACAATTGATTATTAAAACGTTACCTTCGCTATGGAAGATTGAGATTATAACTTCTTTAGTGACTCGAGCCAATTTTCTTGAATGAAACCCGAAGAGCTGGCTCGAAGATGTTATATAATGTTTGCAGTATTAATATTCTCAATTTCCTCTCGAGGAAAGGTTGCATCAAGAGGAAGAAACAGATGCGCGAAGATCAATCTCAGGAATTTCGTTTCTACGCAATGTTTCTTTTCTCGTCTTTCCGTAATCAGTCCCGCAGAGTTCTCGATGGTAATAAGGGAAAAGGATTTGACACAGTTCATCGAATCATTCAGTTTTTGAACATATCCATCTTCTGACCTCATATTTTCATAAAACAAGATATACGACATGCACATCCTCATCTCTAAGGTTCATCGACAAATTATTTTCATAGTCAGACTGATCTACATTCATCTCATACCGTTCTTATTCGATATCTATTATCTTGCAGTATTATAAATAATCAGTGTCTTGTTTTTTATACTTTCTACAAAGAACACTTTTGTACAACTGAATTTTTTACAATGCGAATGAGTGACAATAGTCAACCCTTTCATGCAAGGATTATTTATTAAATAACACAATTAACTTTACAATAATCGTTACCGATAAATTATCGATAATATTATATTTGATATTGAGCGAAGTTAAAGACTTTACAGGAAAAAATATTCAAAAAGCGTTTTATTCGGTGCGTGAAAAGATTAATACTAAGATTTACGTTTTTACAATACAAAGTTTCCTTCATTCTGAATTAATGGTTTTCCAAAGTTTCACGCCATTATATATACAAATTGGTAATTCGTAGGAGTTTCTACGAACGTGTACTTACGTAGTACTTACGTGTACTTAGTGCTTAGATCGTTTAATTTCTACGCATAATATCAATGTCGATCACTGTCACACAAAGGAAAGAAGCTTACGATTATTTAGGGAGGAGCCTATGAAACTCTCTGTTAGTGGAAACAGTGTGAGTGAGTAGTCACTTGTTGTATCATACACGATAGCCGGTGAGATTTGTTGCGCGTCAATTGTTCTTGATTGCACTTTACATTGAACTTAATAACATCGTTACGTAACATTCAGTGGTGAAAAATTAAAGGTTTAGATTAGTTATCGAAGACTGAAGAAGTAGATCGTAAGTAACGGGTGTTGAATAAACAACTGAATATTTTATGGTCCTAGATTAAATCTTCGTTAAATTTATCAACGTAAAAATAGAAAGAAACAATTTGACGCGCAATCGGTGTCCCCGAAAAATACTGTTACCGTACATTAAGAGTGAACAAATGCAAACCAATGTATCGAATGTATGAGTGAAAGGAGAGAGAATCTGTGTACGTATGTGCGTTAGAAAAGAACGAGAAAAAATACGACGCGAAGAAGCCAGGCGATCAAATCGCCCAGAGAATTGAAAATTCTAAGTCTATAAATATATTTACAGAACTGAGTGCATCGTACCGCGTGAGAGAGTGGGAGAGAGTAGTGAGCAAGTAAAAGAAGATGAAATGGCCGATAGAGGACGAAAGCTAGCTGAGAAGAATGCGAGTATGAGAAGAAAAAACAGTAAGCGAGACGCTAAAAGGTATAAATACAATAAAGTTAACAAGGACGGTATAAATATTAGTTTTAGGAAAATAAGGAGGCATACTGAGAGGGAACGAAAGGGAAGGGGGAGAGCTTTGTAGAGGGAAGTGGGGAAAAAGGATATAGAGACAGTGATACGAGCAAACGATGGATGAGTGTATGTTCTATCAGTATTTGCGCAACAAAAAAAAGTCGCGACTTAGAATGAAGCGCTTAATAAAAATATCAGTTGATTCGTACTCGAATTCCGAGGATCGATCGAATCTTACGATCGAAGCTGCTGAAATATCCGAAGGGCGAGTGTAACACGGCTAAAAGAGCAAGAGAAATTCTATATATATACATACGACAAGAAAAAAAAATATATATAAATTATACATATAAAGATGAAGGGGAAGAAAAAACAACTATCGTTGATCGCTATATCAAGCAAGTAGATATACATATATATATATACATATATATACATATATATAATTATATTGAAGAATATAAATATATATATACATATATATATAGTAGCGTGTCGGTATAATTATAACGATTTGTAAGCTCGCGTCACGGCGAACTCATACTAGACTCGAGACGCCCACTGACCGCTTATGCGAACCAGAGAATCAACTATAAATCATCAACGAGAATGTGAGAGCATAAAGACAAACTGTCGAGAATCGAAATGAACGAAATTGTATGTTTTGTGTGTGACAGTATCAATTGTAAATGCGTTCAGTTTTCATCGGTGTTGCCTAGGGATTTTGTGTAATCGTGTTCTTGCTTTCGCACAAAACATCGAGTCGAACAAAATTGGCATCTTCTTGTAGTTACTGTTTAAACTCTCGCGCAATCGACAGAATGGTCTCCGACAAATGAAAGCTACTAGAAGACTTACGTTTATCTTCTGTTCAATCAGGGACTTGTTTTAGATCGATTACCTTAACAATTATTTGTAATATTAAACAAATTTCTAGCAACCTCCGAAGCTGAACGCACTCAGAGAAAGTGTATAAAACACAGTACGCGGATTCAAGTAGACCTTAACACCAAGTGTAAAACGGAATTTCCTGCAGTACAACGGTTAGATCAATTATGGGGATTTATCTTTGTAGCTATAACTAAATATTCGTATTCTTCGCTGTTTCGCGTGTCGCGCGTATTCTGTTGTCCGAGTCGCTTTCAGGTCCGCGTTGTAACGAATGTTCTCGCGACAAATAGGAATAAAAAGGAAGAGAATGAGAGTCTGTTTCGTCGATATTGCGTTTTCAGGAATCCCATGCGAGCGTGAGTTCGCCCCTGCGCCAAGCACGACGGGTGAAGCATTTCCGCTTTCGAGGACTGACTTTTTTATGTCGTTCTAAATAATAATTATAATAATAACGGTAATGGTAACAATAATAATATTAATAATAAGATTGATAACGATAATATAAAAAAAAAATAAAAATAATAATGATAACGATGCGCGTTCGAATTGCTAATAATAATAATACGTATACTTTAAGGCATTTGTTCCCCCGGCGTGCTTGGTCGTGTCTTGTTTTCCATTGTTTGCGAAAGAAGATTTATTGCGTCGCAGTGTTATCGATCTCGATTACGATCGATATTCATTGATGATTGAAAATGATTATCGGTAGTCGAACGGAAAAGTACCAAGAGAACCCTTGCACTCGAACACCTGATTACACCGATTATTCTGATTTTCGTTTATGCTTCTACGGTGTGCAAGCAAGTGTACAGAATCGACTAGATGTAAAATGGAAATCTAGGGATTCCCCGATTTAGTAAACGTTACGAATAACAGTCGGATACGAATGTAACAACGTAGGTAAAATGTGGTTCGAGTGAGAAGGGTTAATTAGTTACTAATTAGTCGGGGATCGGTTGAGTTTAAGACCGTGCTTTATTTTTGTTTCATTTAATACGCGCGGGCTGCCAATACATGATCGATAACAATGTTAGAGTTTCAAATACGAAAAATTTGAACATTTTCAAACCAAACAACAAATTTCAAAAATATGTATCATGCGTTTCGTTATTTTACACCAACACAAAATATCTAAAGATTTAGTATAATATAATTTCGTATCTTTTCCATTTTTGATCATATGTTGTCAGCCAATGCGTCGAGGATAATGCTTGATAGCGAATCAATAAATCTCGCGCAAGTATGAAATCGTAAAAGTAGGGTTCTAACGTTGCCGATTCTGGTGACGGTTTAGTCGGTGTTAAGTCCACGCTAATCCAAGAGGAAGATCGACGGTGCTTACGATCATCGATCGATTATAAATCAACAGTAGAATTAGTAGAGCGTGACAATTTCAGAGAGGTAGTACTACCGTTGTTCCGTTGATTGTTTTCATAGATTTTATTGTGCCGTGACCGCATCGCGTGTTCTTGCTAAACGTTCGTTTACTTGCTGAAAGATAACAATAAACAATTGACTTACTTACAAACAATCCTTCAGTGAGCTTGTTAAGCGTTCGTATTGTCCGATTTAATTATTTCCAATTCTTGATCTAATTGATACCATCGATCGCCATCGATCGATGATAAATGAAAAGTAACTAATCGTTTATAATTCCTTATGGACGATTTCAATCTTACGCCAAGTTTGGGATTTTGATAAAATTTTTAAAGGTGTGTTCAGAAATTAAGCGACAATTAGTCGAATATGTATTTAGTACTAATCAGCATAAAAATAGAGATTAACATAAAAATATTCTTTTCAACTTCCTTCTTCTCGAAAAGAATAATTAAGTACCACTGTCGCTAGCTTTACTAACTTTAAATCTTATCAAAATCCCCGTCTCCGTTTCATTCAGAATCTCGATTATATAGTTCGATTCGTTACTATTTGAAAACTACGTCATACGTCCGTAGAAGATAATTTAGAATTAATAGAGTTCACAATAGTGGTTTCGAGAGTTCAACGATTATTCTTCGTAAATCAGAACCGAAGGATTAAGTACGCCAATTCGGAGAAAGTCTTTCTTTTCTGAATTACAAAAGCGTGGCGGGGAATCCAGTCAATTAGGTAATCTTTAACATTTTCTGCGGGCGTACGAATAATAATTTGGCCATTCCTCGGTCCAGTTTAATTTAAATCAACTAATGTTTGATGTTTAATAGAAATTTGATGCTTATTACTTAATTACTAAATGTTGAACGAAGTAACAATATAATAAGAATCAAAGTATTATCTGTATGTAAGTTACAATTATTCTGCTATTTTAACATCGATAAATCAGGTCCAGTGACCCTGAAAAAATAAATTCCCTAGATGATGATGATCGATCGGTATTGTGCTTCCCATGCTCATCGACCGATCGGAAGATTAATTGACGATTATTAAATCCCGCGAAAATTTGAGAAACGATTGCGAGGTCCCACGGGACGCGGCCACGCCTAGCCAGGACTATTTTTCTAAGTTGCAAAGTATAATAAATTAACTAAGATGTTGCATTATCGTTACATAGAGTATATTATAATGTATATTGATATTTTAACTAGCCGAGTAAGTATGAGGCAATGTTATGAGCATAGTAGACGAGTTGCATATGTAGATACCGTGGTTGCGATCGTCAACTATCGACTATCGTGACAGTTCGCACTTGCGGTCGGTGCGCGCGCACACGCACGCTGCGACACGCCATTAGTTTCATGCTAATTAATCGAATCGACGACGGCGAAACAAGAAAGAAGTCATGAATTATTGAGAGGCGAGACGAGAGAGAATTTTACGGATAAAGATTCACCGTTACGAGTTCCAGTGTCGATCGATTTGCGATCCAGGTTATACAAGAGGTGGAAATCGATCTAGGGAAAACAAAAAGATTCCTAGGCACGATGCACCGGGGCTGGAACGGTGTGCATGACGTGTGCTTGTAAAGACGTGTGGATGAGAGTGCGCGAGCGAAAAATTGTTCAACTGTGTCGTTCCACGACCGAAGAACAGAAAGAATTAAAATATGAATCGTTCTGTCAGTCACCTCACCTATATTATACAATGTCATTATACTATGCTGCCATATGATATAAATATATGTCTACGGTAAGGAGTATATTATTAAAACATTATAAATAAATATGTTATAAGTAGTTGTCTTGCAGCGTGCTTCTTAAACCGACAACGTTCTTTTTATTTTCACTCTTTGAAAATTTGTAGAAACTTGGCGCGTCTTTTAATTTGATAGTTAATCGAACTATAACGATTCGAATACATACAATGATTCTGAATTTAACACTAGATTTCCGGAAGCCGTCAATTTGACGGATGTCAGATTTGATATTTAAAATTGCAGAACGCGTAAATACTATTTTTTAACAACTTATGTTGAATTTGTTTAATGCAATGGCATGAATACATATTCTAATCAAAAGAAAAATCGTATTTTAAGGTAATCGTCAACATGAAAGGTATCAATAAATATACGTGCGATCAGTGCCCGTAAATCTAGTGTTAAAACAATTATTTATCCTTCTATTGTATGCCAGTAGATAGTTTCAAGTGATTAAATATTACGCAAGTTTCATGTTTCGCGCTACCAAATTACGCTAGTTTAAGTTCCCGAATGTTCCGCTAGGTGGCAGCTGCATCGGCCGGAATGGTTTTATCAAACTAATAAGGATGTATTCAGTGACCGGTGTACATACGTCTTTGGAAGATAATATGATTCTTTGCCGAGATTTTGCATAACCTCAATTTTTTATGTCTGAAATTTTGAAAGTTCTTTTTTAGGAAACATAATAAAGTTATAATATTATATTTTTATACGCTTCACTGTCGTCGAATGATTTCCGTATCGTTAGATTTTAATTTCGTCTTCAATGTTAAAACTAATCGAACTTGCAGATCTATAGTATTTTGAGGTTATGAACGGGTTTTGTATATTACATATCCGAAAATATATTTTCGTGTTAAGTGTATGTATGGAGCTAAGCACAAATTTACTTTGTCATACAAAATAGTTTTGTACCATTATAATATCGAGAAATTATTCTTTGATTTTATTTTTTAGATATATCCGTTCTGTGTAGTATACACAACTTAACTTATGTTTTATTATGAAGCGACGTCAAAGAAGACCTGTTTTAGAAATTAATCAAGGACAAACTGGTTCTCACGGAGAACATGTACAAAGTAAAGACATGTATTTTAGTATAAAAGTTTTTGTTAAGGCATAATAAATGTTTTAAATGCACTAATATATTTATGAGTAGAGTATATGTGAAATTGTTTCCAGAGGTGCATGTAATTAGATTAGATATTAGAGATGCTTGTAATTGAACTATTATATAGAAATAGATTTGTGTTATAAATATTTTATAGTATAAGTGTATACATTTTTTGAATATATTATAATTTTATTCCTATAAAAAAGATAATGGAAAGGAATAAAAGTTTTACTTATATATAAAACACGTTTCTTTTTTATCATCTTGCAGATAAACGCAAGCAGGTAACCAGTGATTACCCAGGACAAAGTGTACCTGCAAATCCATTGGCAAATTTACTTTGTCATTATAATTCAGATAGTGATACAGAAGATGTTAAGAAAGATGTTTGTAAGTTGGATGATCAGGTCAATAATTTCCTTAAGGCAAGTAAACTTCTTACATGTTTTGGATTATTTAAAAATTACTTAGTATAGAAACTTCTTTGATGATACATCATACATGCATAATTTGCAGGAAATTCAACTTATTGCCCCCAAACAACCACTTCCAAATGACTCTAGTAATTCTACCATAATTTCAAATCCAAATACACATTCTGTGCATCAAATAAATCAACAAGCACTGAGTAAGACTATCAAAACAAACATTAGGCTACTAAAAATTTTGTCTACAATATTATAAATTTCCATCAATATATACATTTTATAGTGTGGCGAGAATGTTTAGACGAATCTTCAGGTTATCCTTATTATTGGCATATTGAAACTAATGAGGTAACATGGGAGATGCCAGAGGAATTACGATATTTAAAGAATAATATTAAAACAAACTCTGTCGTGAAGCCACTTTCAATGCAAGAATCACACTGGGTTGATTTCTCGTCTGTTGCATGTAATTATATTTCTATGAATTATTTGTTTCTTATTAAATCAAGTTCTCTAGCGAATTGTAGACAATTTTTTCAGATCAGCAATCTCATGAGAATATACCAGAAGGTATGATACCAAGGGAAGTAGTGGTTCGAAATCGAAATAGATATATTTGCAATGAAACCGTTCAAAAACGAGAACATCAGATCGATCAAGACACCGCGAATACGTCCGATAATGAATCTGATGACGGGTATGTTAAAAACGTTAATATTTCTTTCGCGAGGGTAGAATCTCAACTGTTCGACTTCGGTTTTATCGAATTTGAGGTCCTTCTCTTGTTAGCGATGCAATGTTATCATTCTCGACGAACATACAAATTTGTCTTTATAGAAAAATAGAAATGATAACATCCTATGGGAGTGATGGAAGCGATTCAGATGCCATTGACGAGAATCGTTCGAAAAACGAAGTGTCCTCTGTGTCTGTAAACGAATCGACAAAAATGAGTTCGATGTCAAAACCAAAAAACATAGAAATATTTTCTTCGTCTGCGCCTGTAACGCAATTACAACTGTCGGCAACTTCTCAAAATCCAGATAAGGATTACGATAACAAAGACGATGATACGAAAACGGAAGTATCGTTAGATTCTATATCAACTGATGAGAAAGAGACAAGGTACTTAAAGAGTCAAGTAATATTACAAGAGTCTGAAGAATGCACGGGCAAAGCTGGCAGCGATAATCGTATAACGAAAGAATCTAAGGTAATCGGGACCAAGAAAAGCAGTAATAAACACAATGTTAATTCCGATTTGGATTTTCGTATATCTTTGGTGCCTGGTTATGATGAAGATTCTGACGCTGAGGAAGAATCTGAAGTTAAACAGGAAAGGAAAGCTTTGTTTCCGATTCCTCAAACCGATGCCACCACGGAGAGTGTATCCGTATCGCGCAGATCTATTCAAACCAAGCACGTTATCCTGGACGATAGTCAAGTCATGGACAATAACGACAGCGATACTAACACCGAAAAAAAAAATGTTCAGGAACAAGATAGTGAAAGTGTTCTGGAAGGGTCAGAATGCGGAGAAGAACCAGTTCTAAAGCCGGAAGAGGAAGGACAAAAATCGAATAAGTTTCTCGATAATTTTCACGGACGTAACAAATATTTTCAACGGAAAAAACGAATTGCATTTGATGGTAAGTATGCTGACACATCTCATTAATCCGTATCGTTCGAATTATATCAATTAATTAAACATTGAGTAACAAATATTATTTTTAATTTTGTTCAGTTCCCTCGACAAAAACCAAGACGAATGATGATGGTGAGGCAACTAAGCTGGAAGTTGAGGCGCAACAAGAGGATGTAAATTCGCGTGACAATGCTGAAAGTGACGATGAATCGCGCGTTGATTGTCAGGAAGAACAGAATATTGTGATGCAAGAAGATACAATGGAAAATGTTATGAATTTTAAAAAGGAGTCGTGTAACATCGAAGAAGAGACGAGTATGCCGCCTGAAGCACTTGGAGACTCGAAAGAAGATGAGGGAGAAGTGAATCTACTTTCGCAGATCGTACTCGAGAAACTGAAGTTTCTGTCCGAGGGAAAACCGAGTGTGTCTCCTGTTCAAATGATGTCAATACAGTTACAGGTGAATGATGTTGTTGCTTTAGTTTTCTTATACCGATTTTCAAAAATATAGAATTTGTTAACCTGTTGGTTCGAATAATCGACATTTCAGACATTGTTTGTCGCGTGGGAAGGAGGTTGCTTAGAAAAGGGTTACTTGCGTAGATGGTTGACTGACACCAGTCACGAACTGGAACGCTTGGAACAAGATGCAGCACCACCAGGATGGCTTTGTCAGTGGGATAGGTATAGTATACCATCTAAAATTTGTGTATTATTTCGTACAAATAAACATGAATCGTTTCATACAAAACATCGTGGTATGTTATACACATCACTATTCTATGAGTCTTCAATCATGTAATCTTTGCACATACCATTACAGCAAGAAGCTTAAAGCTGTCAGTAAGTGGTCACTCGTTCTTTTTGTTTATAAATTAATTTTTTAGTGCTGTATTCAATCTTCTATTAGAAACAGTAATTCATAATTCTGTTTTGTTCCTCTAAAATTAGAAGTCTGTTGAGAATCGTTTTAACTTTTTTAGCACAAGAAATAACTTCTTTCCATATCGCATTACTTTATAGAGTTTTTAAATATATGAAACCAATCGAATATTTCGTTCGATTTTATTAGTTCCAAGAACTTAATCAATTTGATTTTATCAATTTCAGAGTAAAACATTGTAAAAGTCTTTGTAAAATTTATAGATTTACATTTATTGAAATACAGATTTTATTTATACACAAAAAAATATACGCGAAGAAATATCGGGTTATTTATTTTAAAGTAAGATTAAGTAACTGCAGTAATAAAGATAGGTCTGTGTTCAGAGCGGATCCTTCGGAGTGGATCCTGATAATATGTATACTGCGCATATAAAAGTATGAACGAAGACCATATGGAAGATTCAACGAACATTAGAAACGCCATTTTGTGATTCAATGTAGGAAGATTATGCAACTATTAATGAATACTACTAAGTAATTCGAAAACTCGTTTCAATATTCTATGCGAAGAAACGAAAATTACAACAGACAATACAAATGGAAGATATACCAGAATTGCTGCACAATTAAAGATAAGTCCATTCTTAAACATTCGATTAGAGGAATGAAGGATCGATAACTCGAAGAGACACTTGAAGATTGAAAGGAAGATTATACAAGAAGAATTTGCCGGACGGAAACACTAAGTGTCGAAAGAATCCTAAGCAAGTAACTCGAGTTATACATGGATGAAGTTACATAATGGAACCTGGACTTTAAAGAAGTAGCTTAGTTTGAAAAGATTCAAAGGCGAATAAGTTTTGTGCACAGCTATCGATCGTAAATCAAGAGTTACGAATGTTCGGTGGACCCATGATGCGTGTTACTCGCGTTTCTTTTTTTTACGTAAATATTTTACGACTTTATGCCTCAGCATTTCATTTTTTGAATTACATTTTCTGTATCTATTTTCACTGTTCTATAAACATTTCTTGTTAAAGACATTTGCAAAATGTTGTGTCTCTGTCACGTATAAAAACATGGTAATTCAAATCGTTTAGTTTCTTTTATGAGTGCTCGTCGTGTCTTGAAAAAAACAAATATGAAAATGAAAAGGAATCATACCTAGTACATTCATAATCAATTCACTTAATTTCGTTAGCGTAACGCAGACGTTGTCGACGTAAACTCGATGTTCGTGTTGCGGAAGAGAGCGCCTTCTATGTAACCGCTAAGTAACACTTAATCCTTTTGTAATAAAAGGGCCTCCCTGAGTTAATGGCACGCCGAGTCGCAGGTAGGAGTATTAACTGATTGTTTTCTAGCTAATAAGTTGCTTCAGAACTCGGGAGGACGTTCTTTTCACGGAGAAACGTCCCTCGAAAGTTTGTCTGTCAATGTAAACATATGCAAGTAAGCCCTTCGTCCTCCTCTGTACGCTACATTCTCCTATGGGATTTTTTCCAGGTCGCATAAGCGATATTATTACCAGAACACTACCACTGGAATAACGCAATGGACCTATCCGGACACTGGCATCGCCGGTGGTGCAGAAGAAATGGAAATTTGCTCAACACCTCCGCCAATTGAACAGGAAGAAATGATTATTCCTGGTAAGATTCGCGAAAAGTTAAAATATGGATTGAAAATATCGCATCTTAGGTCATTCATAGTCGGTGTTTTTAAACGGAAATAGTTCTTCTGTAATTGTGATTCTTCGCAGTAGCAGCAGAAGAAGAAGGAGGATTGAAATCGAAACCAAAGAAAGCCCAGGATAGCAGCGAGGCAATCGAAGACACAATAGTTCCACGGAACATCGACGTGGAAGCTCCACCTCCGCCACAAATTTCTAACCCAAGCCCACCACCACCCCCAAGAATATACGCAAACGATTTGAAGAAGGATAAAAGAAAACGGGATAAAAACAGTGACATATTGGATGGTAAGAAGCAACGTCTGGGAGAAGGTGAATCTTTTATTATATAACTTACACTGTCTTCGAAAGTAGAATTGCTTTACATTTGAATATTACAAAATATGTTTCTTTTTTTTATAGAGGGAACAATAATTGTAGAGGTGAACCAATTGGAGAATCCTTCCATACTTACTCATTCTTCAGCTTCATTGTCACCTCAGACCTCTAGCCTTGCGAATGTAACCAACGTAGAACCCCTGCCACCAGGTGTAGATTTAACAGAGGCACCTTACGAACTACCCGCGACTGCTTTGAAAAGAATTATTTACAGTGCTGTGCAGTCACAAGGTGGTGCGCTTTATGAAGCGACTGCAAGGGATCCAACAGTTCCTATTTTAAGTCATCCGGCAGCCATAGTTCAAGAACATTATCTTCAATATCCAGCTTACCATCAACACTTGCATTCTGTGAGTTTCCAAGTGGGACAGTTTTATTAATATCTTATAATTACGATTAAATATTATATGCATTTTGCATCGGCTGGGCAGCCAGCGGCCTTAGTACTTCCACATAAACACGGCGTGCAACCAACGATCCAACTGATACCGGATTACACGCCCATATACACAAATCACAAGGTGATCGAGAAACCGCCTGTTAAAACGGCTAAAGAGTCTCTGGTGTCCGCTCTCGATTCGTTTTACAACGACATAGCTCGCATAGAAAACAGTGGAAACGAAAAAGTGACTCAGAGACAAGATACTCTAGTAACGGAACCGTCTTCCTTGCCTATGGAGGAAACAAGCGTAGACGCGGAACAAGAACTTCCTTCCGTCGAGGTTACAGTGAAGGAAAAAAAGAGGAAAAAGGTAAAACGCATAATTAGAAAGCAAATTCCGTTATCCCCCATTTTTCTTATCGAGAAGGCCTCTAATCGTTTCTCAGCCTCGGGTTTCAAAAGCCTTAATCTAGTTTTGTGATGAAGTGAAAAGAATCAAGGGTTATTTTATCTTTAAATTTTAGGCGCGAATTGGTATTAGTAAGAAGCATAAAGAGGTATCTAGCATGGTAGCCAAATGGCAGAAAGTGCAACAAAATTTTGAGAACACGTAAGATAAAAATAACATGAGGAAAATAGTGATCAGCGAGAAACAGGTAATTGAACATATTTGATTTTCAAATACATGGATGTTAACATTTATAGCGAAAGAAGATGAATAACTTTAAAAATTTTATTTCCCAGGTGCAAATTTGTAACATAGTGCATTGTACTTCCGCCAGTATAGTGTTCCTGTATCTGCAGTCACATTGTTACGATTTCATGCTCTTTGTGTTTTTTTATTTAAAAAAGTTCCATGAATCCGATTGATATAAATAATAGAAGGTTCAAGACGTTTACTGTAGTAACAGTTTACGTGTTATCCACGCACACAAAATACGAGCTGTAGAAAAGAAGCGTTGTCGCGATCTACAAACATTTAATAATAGTTCACATTATTTTCTCGCGTAGCAAAACTTTTCAATGTAAAAAAAAGAATAATTAATATGTTCCCATTGTTTGAAATCAATGCGACGAAGTACAGTTTACATATTACCCATAAAATTTATTCTTTCGTCGAATACACGAATTGGACAAATATTAACAAATACTTTCAACGTTGTAAATATCGTGTCTTGCTTCTACAAACGGATAGCCGCTGCTTAGAAGGTAGATTGAAAATAACAGGTTTAGAATTAACAGTCTATTTTCCCAAGGACAAAGTGCGAATGCTGTACGCATTTTTGAACGATGCAAAACTAATTTAGTATTTCGGTCACCGTGCATATCGTGCAATCTATTCTAATAGCGACCGACGTCATTAAACGAATATTATTCGGATGTGAGATAGTATAAAATAAATCATTAACCAGAGACCATATTTAGATACTTTCGTGAGTTGTAGAATATTTTTTAAAAGGACTACGCAAGAGCTGGTATCATATGGACATTTCTTTGTAAGATTATATGCGTTACAGAATTCATCTTTTGTAACAATATGTAAATATAATATGAAGAAAAAAAAATATACGTATGTCTACTGAAATTTTATTACAAAAATAAAATAGAGACTCAAGATTCTATTAGATTGTTATTCTTTAATTATTACATATAATTAAAGTAAAATTCTTATACTTCAAAATAAAAGAGGAGGTAAATAAATTAACAAAAATTATCCGCGACTCACCGAAGATATCTGAACTGAGCGTGCCATTTCAGATAACTTCGAGGAGTGGAAAAAGACGGCAAACGTGAGTATGTATTTTCTTCATGAAATACACGTTTTAAGACCCCCTGATTATATATCAACTATTGAGAAATAAGAAATTTTGTTTACTATTTCTATGTACGAACGTACATATGTATATTATTAATACAATTGAGTCAAAATAGTTGAATGAATTTCAATGAATTTTACATTTAAGTTTTATGTTCTCATTTCAAAGTCCGATTTGAGCATAATCAACCCATGGATAATAATGATTATACCTCTTGTTGTTTTTTAATCATTCCGATACGAAAATTGTTTATACAAATCTTCTCTACCATCTAGAAAAGAAAAAATTAAACGAAATCTTTACATTGCATACCTATTAAATCACATTAAAATCGTATACAACAAATGTTTTAGAATAATATTGTGCAAAATATTACTCATCAATTTAATTTATTTATTAAACGTGTTACCAAGATTTCAAGGCATGTTTTTATTTAATAGAATTAGAAATGTGTAAAACATTCCTTATGTTTATATTAATAAAAAATCAAAATCATAGTACATATTTTCTATGCTTTTTATTTACATTCTCCTCTATCTATCCCATTAATTTCTTAATTTTTATAAATTACAAAGTTTCAAATCGTTTGTAACTGCTCCAAATACTATTTAAATTTAATTAATATCTAATTAAATTCTTCCATCATTTCTCTACATATTTTTTCATGTAATTAATTAGTTCTAAACAATCACTGGAAGTGATAGTTACGAGCAGAATGGTTACAAAAGGTATCCTTGAATATTGCCCAGGTTCATACTATATTATTAAGTACTAAAAATTCATAATTTAATCCCAGGAAAAGAGTAATTAGTGAATAATCAAGCTATGTGCTTTTCTTACACCTTTCTTTTCCTCTCCCTCTTATTCTCCTAGCTATAAGATACATGTCACCTCTTCGCAAGACCATCAGCATTTTGGAAATGTTCCGAGCACTTTGGAAATCCGGATGGCAAAACGCCCAAGTTTGCGTGGAATAGTTTGTTACCTTCAAACGCCGGTTTATACCAGAGATGACAGATCACGCGTATGTACGTGAGCTTGTAGTGTTTCGGAAAGACGACAAAAGTAAACTGACTGCTCTCCTTTAAGAGTCTCGCTGAATCTGGACCAGATTATCTGGTATCTCTGCACTGAACCAGAACTATGCCAGGCGCCCAGACCTCATTTTTACTTATGATGATGGAAAGTTAATGTACAATATAGCACATATATTATCGGTCAAATAAATTCTATATAAAATTGGTAATATTCAATATCTTTTTAAAGAAACGCTAACGAACTTATCGCGCACCTAATAGAATCGGTTTAGTCGCGATATCGTTGTCGCGCGAGTTACACTCATGTTGGATTAAAGTAGACGTAAAATTAGGTTGAAAAAACTGCATAATAATGCATATTTCAAGCCCACATGAAGCCAAACAAGCAGCAAATACTCAATCAGTAAACGAACTTCGTCAAAATCAAGAATTAAATAATCCATGTCTAAAGGTATTGTAATTTAATGGTTAACTTTTTGAGGTTAGTTTCAATTTCTTTTCCATTTACGATAAAACTATATTATTTTAAATTTATTAATTGGAAGAATATACTTTTTAATTGAACGATTAACCATAAACAGCAAGTAATGTATACTGTTAGGCGTTATATCAGTTTTTTATCATCGTAGTTTAAAGAAAATGTTCTGTTCTAGTGATTTGTTAAATTTGTGTGATTTTCATTTCAGGAACATAATCTTAGTTTAAAGTGCCTTGATATTAACGATTACAAGCATGAAAAATGCGAAATGTACTTTGCAAATTACAAAGTCTGCAAAGCATTTTGGGTAATTTATAATACATTTAGTTTGCTTGCTATTTTACTTTCATTGATTTGTAATAGTTGTATGCACATTATAATACTGTTTTATCATTTTTATCAAATTATTATCATTGTACATTTAACTGATATTTTAGAGACAGGTAAGAATTGATCGTAAACAACGTGGTATTATTCCACACCTTCCATTACCCGAGGATAGAGACAAAGTGAAAACAGAATACCTTCACTCTAAAAGAAAATAATAATATTTCTGCATCTTTTTATATGCATGTATTCAACAAATGTGCAACTTATATTTGATTTTACATACACAGAAGTGTGGTAAGTTTAATTGTCTAATTTTCATTACTAAATTACTTCTGTTGTAGTATTCAAAATATAACATTGATAATAAAAATGTTTCTGAATTTAATAAATTGTTTTATCTATATCGTAATTATATAGAAATTAATTTGTACAAGTTTTCCTATCATATTTTCAGAAGTATCATCTGTTAGAGATTATACCGTTACAAATAAATTAGGTCTAAAGCTATTATTTTTCATGTTTCTCAATTGTATCAACAATGATAGTGCATTAAAAATAAGTAAATAAAGGATAGACAATATTTAAAAATAAACAAAATTCAGTTTACACAAAATCTTTTTAATATCTTTGGCAGAAATAAACCTTGGAAAATAGTACGATTACATTTACCATTGATAAAAGTTATAAACAATTAATCGATGCATAATTACATTGAAACAAAATAAAATATCTAAAGAGTAAAGTTACACAGCATTTTAGTTAAAACAGATTACATAGGATTTGTTAAATGCTATTCGCACGAATATCGTATGAATGTTCAATTGTTAAAGCATTTTACGTCTCGAAATCCCTACACGTAAACTATATTTTTTCCCAAGATTATGTATGTACACATACTAAATTTTACAAAAGCTTTTGTTAATCCTATGAAGATTCGATTCTAATTGATATTTAAAACATTTTATTCTTGTTACATGCAGTAACATATTTAATTCTTGTAATAATGTATTGAATATATACATAAGAAATTACTTGTTCGATATTTCTATTTGTAGACTTCACAACATAGCATTTTTGCACATGGAATTGATGAAAATCTATGGAAATGCATGTTTAAATCGTTTGATTTATTCTAGATTGACTTACGTTATCATAATAATTAAGCTTAAAATTGAATTTGCTTGAATCTTAAAAGAAGATTCTAATTTTTGTTCTCTTTCAACGTGGGACATTTTAATAGCTATCTAATATTTAATGTGAAGCCTCTAGCTGCTAGAGTATATATTTATATAAATGTATTTTGGTAACATTTGACCTGTTACTTTCTTGTTTGTCTCCCGCAGATTATTAATTTACACGCTTCAAATGCAAACACCTTTGAATCTTAAATCTTAAAACTAAAAAAAATTGAGCAACATGAAGGGTTAGACAACTTTTCTTTGAAAATGAAAAAAAATGCACAACTTTCATTCTACACAAATTTTTTCTATAAAATTGTGACTGTGATTCTGTGCATTATTTTCCCCACGTTGGAGAACTATCAAACGTATAATTCTGAGTATACAGTAACACGCATTCCATGTTTCTAAAAGAAAAAAATATACAATATAGTATTATATACATGGAAAAATCTTCCCACTGAATAATCAGTTTTTTGGCCATTCGTTCGATAACAAACCGTCATAAATATCATGGTAGAAAAAGGAATTTCTATCATTTTCCACTGAATTGACAATTCTAACTTGTAGTCTATCTCGTAATTATTACGAATTTTGAAAATTTGTTACTTAATTTGACGCTGTCGTCATATCGATAGTAAAAATCGATGCTAGATCTCCGCTAAACGCAAAATAACACACATGCATTCTTACATAAAATAAATAATGTCTCTTGCGTATATTATATTACAAACATACATCAATATATTTCTCCTCTATTACTTCGTATCAAAGTTCATTACTCTAAACTAACTCGGCTTCGATGCGGTGCGAAACGTTTAACTTCGTAGACGTCTATAGTTTGAGATTTTTCACAATATAAGCACTCAAGGTTTAATGATTTCTACGAAAAAAACGATTATCGATCGCATAATAGAACCGAGCAAGCTTAATACCGCAGACGATACACGTTAAAAACGAAGAACAAAAATGCTCCTACACACAGTCAAAGTATACGAACAGAACACAAAAAGACAACACAGAAGTTGATGGCTGCTCTCTTTACCTACTGTTAATCCTATGGGTACTGTAAACGTTTATAGACACTCAGTGCGCGCAGCGAATACCCTTGGGCGTTCAACGAATTTGCAACTACATAATATCCACACGCATTGCGTGATAAACGTTTGAGGTTAGCACCAAAAGTATTAAGTTATTCAAAATACGAAAAAAATATGATTTCTGCGACTAAGTATCACAGCAATATGAGAATCAAATGATTTTGTCTCTGCGAATGATTAAATAAGATCACTTAATAGTTAACTAGTTTGATCAATTGTCCTATTTTCACGTATTTGGAAGCTTTCTTTATCTTTGTTGGAGAACAAAACTCTAAGCCGTATTTGTTTTCCATTCGTGTAATTCATTGTCAACGATAATTTCGTGTCAAATCTCTTCCTTCCCTTTGTCTACTAGTTTGTACTCACTGATTCGTAACTGTCTCCGACTACCTTATTTATTCTTCGTTTTTAACATGTATCGTCGGCAAGTAGTCAATCTTTACGATCCTTGATACGGAATGTATGAATGCGGAAGTGACGACACATTTGACGTACCTAAAATGGCAAGATATCACTTTATCAGTACTTTGAAAAGCAACATGTTAATTCGGGAGTGGGGAACCTTTTAGCGTTGGTGACAATCCACATGTCAATACATGAACGTTCATGTATAATGATAAATAACAAATAATAATTGATAAAATACGAAAAAGGTAGCACAGAATACACCAAAAGGCCGTAGGTTCCCCGTCCCTGTATAAATTCCTTTAAGACAATTATCGAATATAAAAGTATGAGGCTTACCACACAAGTGCCATAATGAATATGTGCTAACAAAATCACGATGGCAACGATGTATGTGAATACCAGATCTACGCTCGGCAAGATAAACGAAAATGCTGCTGTAACTCCTACAGGCAGCAATATCCACGATAATAGTTCGCATCTGGTGTTGCTCATTTGCGACACGATTAATCGACACTAAAAATTTAATATAAAATTAATATTTAACCCTGTTACCTGCACACAATATTTAACAGGTTGAGTACCGCAGCCAACACCACTAGTATTTCCGTTTAGAACGCGTCGATCACTAGTGATTGACATTTCGTATACAATGCTATTTTAAAACACTTGCCATAAATAAACCCGAATACTCGTAAGGTTCTGAATTACATTAATGTTATTGAGACGTCCGATATAAATGGAAAAGCATGATAAATTCGCTCGATACTCAACTTGTTGATAAGCACTGCTTATTAGCAACTGCTGTAGCTGAAGAGTTAATCGTATATTTGTTCATCTTACACATATATTTGAAAAGATGGTTCCAACTGTCAAGAAGACGATTCGGGGATCTTCTTCCACGATATTATTTGGCGAATGCACTACCCAAATTGTCGAGATTGTGAAAAGTACACCTAAAAGTAACAAAGGTCTAATGGCATCTAGGAATGTTCGCATCTTGCCAGTCTTATCTCTGTATGACCTGCAAATAAAAATGTTTAAAATACATTTTTAAATAAAAACCCCTAATAGAAGATATAAAATGCTTCGATTTAATTGCACTAACTTGTATATGTTCCATAGAACTACGGGTAAACTAGTCGCAATTGCAGTAATGTAAAGTAACATTTCGAACATCACTCCAACTGATATTTCACCAGGTAGCATGAATTTCCAGGTTCTATGTCCTCCTATACTTGATATAATAAATACTATAATAGTACCCTAAAAATTTGAAACGATTGTGAGTCACGCAAATTATCGATCATTTATCACATCATTAAGCGCATGGAAATATATCGATAGCAGTACTGAATATGAAATGAACTTACTACCATAGACAAATCGTATCCCCAAGGAAGAAATAATACACCAGTGTTATATTTTTCCCAATGGGTCAAATAGAAATTAATAAATACACTCCAGAGTATGAAATACATTCTTAGCGGGGATACACTGTTGTCTGTCCTACCAAATACAGAGAACATACAAACAGTAATAAGAATTGTTGTCCAACTGTCTAATCCATGATCAAATAATTCTCCTAAGGGTCCAGATGTTTGAGTACGTCTAGCTTGTTTTCCATCAATGCCATCTATAAAAGAAAGAATTATTATTAAATAAACAATTTCTATAAATCAATAGAAAATCTTATAATATACTTTACAATTTTTATGCTTACCAAGTGTATAAGCCATGAAAACATTAAATGCACCTAAAGCAAAGACCCATCTTGGTATAGGAGGATACTGTGGTGTATCATCACTGGATGCATACAAATAGTAATCATAACTAGCAAACATTACAAAGTTTAGGACAGTAAAAAGGAATCCAGAGAATGTTAACACATTTGGGGCAACCCATTTTGGACAGTACTGAAAAAGAATTATAATCTTTCATGAGAAGTTTGGATGAAAGAGCATAATAAAATAATTTTAGTGAAAATCATACCTGAACTACTTTGTTCCAAAATGGGTGCATAATATACACACTGAGAGGGCTTGTGTCCACAGAGCTATACTGAAAATAAATGGTTAAATTATCATTTAAAATATTATAGTATATAAATGTATGCTTTTCAAAATATCTATTCATTATTAAACTTATATAATTGATTACATTTGTATGATAGAATACATAAGTAGAAACTATAGAGACTGAAGACTATCGAATATAAATATGTAATAATATGTTACATAACTCCTATCAATAGTAGATCATTTACAAACAGTTTAAAACAATATTTCATATATTTTTAATATTTAAATTTATTACATTATTGCCTATTAACAAAAGCTTAGAATTTCTATAATTTCTACATATTAAATTGCTTACATTTGAGAATAGAAGCTCATTGTTTTAAAAATCAATATTTCATAAATTACTTGTAATAGATTACTAAACTTATAATCCAAATCATACGACAATATTTGCAAAAAACAATACACAAAAACATGATCAATAGAGTTAAGCTGATATTTACTCTAGGAAAAAATATAAAATGATTATTCACAGAAAATTATTTTCAATAAGCATGAAAATAGTTAACAACATTGGCATTGAAGAAATATTAACTTGAAGTTAGAAATAATAGTTTGAAAAATTTATAGAAACAATAAGACAGATTAATTATAAATTTATCTGACAGAATATCTCAAAGTCATGGAAGGGAAACTATTAAATTCGTTAATTGATCTTTAATGAAATCTAACTCTGATGTATATAACGAACGGGCCACGAACAAGCCGCAACTTACTTTATAATTCTCGAAACCGGTGAGGTGCTGTTCCGTCAAATATTCGACCTCGAGGCCCAGTTTCTGATACATGGTGAACCGGAGGATATTTTAACCGCTATAGGAGACGTAATTTGAGCGCTTCGAGATTTAATTTGTTTCACTTCATTAGTACCATCTTTCCCAGAACTAAATACGAGAAAAATTTCAAGTTATGCACACGAAGAGAAAGGTCCACATTCAAGCACGTGTTCCTCTTCGAGTGGCCGAGTCGAGCGTCAATTCATCGTGATATCGAGGTATATTCAGCGACGGTACCGTGAAACGGCTCCTCCAAGTCTAAGCTGAAGGCCGATTCTCACGTGTCGGGGACGAATGAAACGACGCGTGGAGCGAAAAGCGATCGATTCTCCTCCGCTTATAAATTAAAAAAGGAGAGGAACATGAAATACGCCTACTGCATATCGGTAGTGCATCATTCTTAAATTAGACGATCGGTGACGTTTGCCGTCGTGAGATAACAAGATCTCATTAGATAATTAAGAAAAGATGACTTTGACAGGGATCAGATTTATTTGAGTGCCTATTAAATGTGAATTGGAATTATCTAATTTATACATGAAATTATTAGTATAGATACTTGAGCACATTTTAAATATTTTACTTCCATTTAGTTTGAAGCAGCTTGCGACGATGATTGTGAGGCTGAAATACAATGGCCCCACAAGTATTCGTGCACAAAAACGAAATTGGTTCAACTTAATTTTATTAGTATTTATATGACGTTCTTTTAAAATGTAATTATACGTAATTAAAGTATAATTATTAATCTTCGAAACCACATAACAGTAAATAAAAATAAATCTTTCGATATATAAATAAAATATATTTATTATATGGTGTAAATACCGGCCCACAAAAGTCTTCATAGAATTAATAATAACAAAAATTTAATCGTATGTAATACTGTTTACAATTGAAAAAACCCTAATGTCTGTAAAATTGTAAATAACGCTACTTTAATTGAGAATACAAATAATTTAATCATATTTTTAATGATATTCGAATGTTAGAACATTGCTTTCCTCTTTACATGGACGTATAAATGAATATGCGTCTATTTTTTCCTACATTTGTGTTTATGTAACGACTAAAATGACTAAGGTCATGTAAATGCCGGTTGTTATAGTTTATAGTTAGTGATTAAAAATAACGATATTTGCTGCACGAATGATATGAAAATTTGAGGTTTTCAGTCAGACTTCAAATTACAATGCGTTTTAAAAGAAATTTGTATTGTTTGTTTGTAAATGTAGCTAAACTTTTTAAATATTGATAAAACTTCCTGTTCTTATGTGTTATAACTTACGGATTTGATCGAAACTTGTTTCTTTATAAAAAACGTTTGCACGAATTAATTTGCAACATTATTACTGTTATTCTGAATATTGAATATAGAAATAGTGGATATCTTTACAACTATGCGTAATTTAAAATAAGCGAATACCTACGTGTAAGTTACGGTTTTTAAATATTTTTAACAAAAAATTTTTTTATAAAATAATTTCAATTATACGAACTTTTTATATTTCTTTATGGAGAATATTAGTACAGATACTTGAATCTTTTTTGCAAACAATTTACATTGTTACGCTTAATCTATATTACATTTTACTCTAAAAAGGGGTTTATAAGTTTGGGAACATTTAGTACTCATTGATGCAAAAAATGTCTAACAAACATAGGTTTGAAAATTAATTTTTTCAATATAAAATTAACTTTTAATATTCATGAATATTTCAATTCATAAGCAAGTATCTTTGAATTCTTTTTTCTGAATATGAAGAAGAAATGATTCATTAGAAGTAGGTATATTAGTTCAAGGATTGCTTTGTAGATACTGACCTTTCTTATTTCAAATGTTCCATACTATTGAACCTCCTTATACTATCCCTTCTCTGTAGGCTTCATTTAAATGTTGTAATTAATATATTGATACCTTTGAGTTAATGTGCCTATCACAGAGGGACTCGCTTATAAATTTAAATATTCATACATATTAAAACTGTGAAATATTTTTCAAAAACTTATAGTACAGGGTTAGATGCATCTTTGCATCATTAATACAAAAAGTTCTTTTTATTAAACATTTGTGATTTAATATTCTTTTATTACAAATACATCATGTTATATTTCTTACAATGATGGTAAAATAATTTACTAATGTTAATACCATATCATCTGAAAGGCAAGAATTAAAGTAAATACAAATTCGATTCAATTGTATAATGTGATAAAAAATAAACCACAGAAACTCACACTGTTTACTTCAATAACTGATGACGGAGGATCACGTAAGGAAGTGCAAGTCCGCTTCCAAAATATACAGTGAACAGTGCAGTGATCATGTATTTATTCTTAATGCTGAAGGGTAGATTCTACAGAAATAAATTTCATTCCTTAAATTGCGATCTTAAGAACCATTGGTTTAAATTATTTTATATCAATAAACGAACGTAAATGTGTTGTTTGCGTTTTGATGAAAAAGAACGCAATTATATAATGAAAGGGTTGAAGTTTTTTTTACTTACAGCGCCAGGAAAACCTTCATCACCATGGCTACTTCTCCTTACAGCGCTGGTTACGAAAGTCCTAACATGTCGTGAAATCATTTTTGAACTCTTGTTTTATTCAGTCTTATGCTGTCGAATAATAATTTACTTCTATCCTTTTACAGTATTCCGATCCAAACGACAAGTTGCGTTGCAATGCAATGGATCGTTGCCGAGTACAACCTTATGGTGGGTTCACAAATTCAGATAATACCTAAGGGTAGATACGTAAAGTGACGATAGTGTTCCTTTTTAGGGACATTTATTTTTTATAGTGTCACGACTGGAACAGTGAATAGAACCACAAACGAGGTATAGAATAGATTATGCATCTTATGGAAGTTGGTATCACATGAACTGCAATACCGATCTGATAAAAAACTAGTGATTTTTAAGCGACCTCTTCGTTTAAAGAACTGTGATCTTAGGAACTATAATCAATTGAACTACTGAAATCAATGAAATTAGGAAACATAGAAAAGTCTTTCTTCTCTTATATAGTGTACTTGCTATTATTAATAATTTTATTTGTTATCTAAAGAAACTATTTTAAATTCGCAGCCATTAGCTCAGTGTTACCCGCGACAAAAATCCTTTGTCGTGATGTATAATACTCAGATTGATACTACTTATATGGTTTCTATTCTATCATATTTTAATCTATGCTTATAAGGCAAGACTGAAATGTACATATTTATTTACAATGTACAATACTATATGTTTTCACATATCTTTGATTAATCAAATTTGCGCATAGGTCTAAGAAAGACTTGAGTTACTGTTAGTAATAAGAAAAGAAAAGAAAACGCGTAAATTATTGATACACCATACAAATCTGTATTTAAAAAGTATTATTATAGAATATTTATGCAATTTGTTATGATAAAAAGAGTAATGAAGGATATAAATACTCGATACAATTTTAGAAATAAAGGGTCGGTTCTTTTCTGTAAATTGCACTTGTGGTTCGCGCCGGTTTCTGCCATAGTTGATGATTTGTAGACAGTTGCAATTCCACAACATGGCGTTTACGTTGTGGACATTGTTCGAGGCATCTCTGCTGTGTTTAAACGCTGTTTGCGTTTTGAACGAAGATAGGTTTCTTGCCAAAGGTGAATTTCTTTGTAGCTATTTTGTTTTTGTAATATTTCTCGTCCATTTTAATCGAATGTGCCAATTTCAAGCGAAAATATAGGTTATGTTGTATCTTGTAACCGTTCTGTTAATATATCGTATTAATATGACGTTTTATTTTACGAATAAAGGAATATAACAATAGTTAACTATCGCAAAGATTTAATCAATGTTGCGAATACTGACATATGTTGTTTAATTTGTTGCAGTCGGTTGGGCGTCTTGGCAAAATGTTCAAGGTTTCGGCGAACCTTTTACATGGAAGTCACATATGTTGAACTTGATCAGGTCTATAAGAACAGTAGCAAGAGGTGACTATTTTGTATTTCGTAATGCAGTCGGATGTCCATTTTGTATACTTCTTAATATTCAAATGTACAATTGTTTTTTTGTTGCAGTTCCGCTGATGTTCTTGAATATTTTAATAATTATTGTGAAACTGGTGCTTGGGTGATTTGTGGTGTAAATAAAAGGGCAGTGATCTGTGAAGAACCAAAACATTCGATATTGTACATAAGCAGAATGGTTAAGTTACACTATTTTTATTTTTGCAGTGAAAGCATTGTTTTATTTAATATAACATAAAAAAAAAAATTTTTAACGATTGTTATCTCCTTTGTTTTAACCATATTGTGTAATCTTTCTATTAATCGGTCAGCCCCAGAAAAAGAACTTTATAAAAGATTACATATTAAGTTAAACATTATCTTACATTGCTATGCTTTTAATCAACAAACCAATTATAAAATTGGTTTTCTTCCTGATAAGAAGTAATAGTGGTTCATATAAGGGGTAACACAGAGTACTTAACTAACATAGAACCTAATAGACTGATTGTGGGAGAAATTTGCCACCCTTGGTCTATACCTTCTTGTTCCTATATCCATTAGGAATTTAAAACTTCCCAAATTTTTTTCAATCAATTTATCAGTTTTACATTAAGAGCTATTTTAACATAGAGACACCTTGTGGAGACGCGGGAGACCTTGCCTAATTTTCGATCGAGGAATGCTCTTTTTGAGACCACAAATATTCTCCTATGGGTAATTTAAATCGTGAATCGAAAAACCAACGATTTCTCCGTAACTCCCTCTCCCACATTCCTAGATTTTTCAGGTACTTAATCTGCCTATTGTAGGGCACGTGTTCAGGATACTATAGCTATTGCAGAATTTGCCTTATTCTCTCAATTCTATAGGTAGATACTTAGTCTATGGTAGAGAACTCTATGCAAACAAGTTAGCCATGATTGGACAGGTCAAGGATAACAGTAGAAAAATAAAGGAATTAGGGGTTGGACTCCTGGGAAAAATTTTAATGGGAGATTCTAGAGCCCAAAATAAGACGAAAATGAAGAATACCAATTTGTCGATAGAGGCTTCGTTAAAAAGTTATTTACGTTTAAAGTTCTGCCCGTAGAACAGCTGCGTGCGCGCGATAGTGATTCTCATTCATAAGACTGTAAAGTTGTCGATACGTCACTAAGTAGAGTTTCTCTTGCTGAATGAGAACCACTATTGCCCTCACGCAGCTGTATGCAGGTTGCCTATCTACAGGCGGAACTTTAAACGTTAATAACTTTTTAACGAAGCCTCGATCAACAAATTGGTATTCTTGATTTTCTTTTTATTTTGCCTTCTAGAATCTCTCATTAAAATGTTTTCCAAGGGTAGCCAAATACCCTGTATATTTATATCGACTCGTTTAAAAATCACTTGAAAACTGAACTCTTCTTTTATGGCAGCCTGTATAACGGTCTGATCGATCTCTTTTGCCGCATCATTCGAAACTGGTAGAATTCGTATCGTCAATTACGCAACCTGTTCGTTCGACGTACACAATTTCTGGGCACGTACTGACCCCTTAAAATTGCCATAGTTTTTCTCTTTTTTTTTCTGTTTTTCTCTTCTCCGATTGCAACGGCGACCTGCATTCTCCGCACTCTTTCGCACAACGCTTATCGAGTTACATAACCGAATCCTCGTTCGCCGAGTCTTCCCTTCATTCTCGTTTTTCTTGCGATCCAGCCCCGCGATTTGATTCGTTGTAATTAAAGTAATTGCACCGGTAGCCGCACAATGTATATTCGGGAAAAAGTAAAAATTGCTCAGAGATCATATTATATTTCTAAAGTATTTATACGATAATGTTTCGAATTAAAATATCCAGCTGCTTCTGTTATCATTAAGAGTTCGTTCTATGAAACATTTAATGCCGCCTACTTTCTTGACGCTTTCCCTAAGCGTCCACTACTGAAATATAAAGAGTCAATTACTGTAACTTTTGTTTTTTTCATATCTAGGTTCAGGAAAAAACAAGGCGATATTTTCTATCGTAATTTTATGTGATTTTAGAAAGAAAAAGGATAGGTTGCTGTCTTGTCCAGTGATTTAGTACAGCAATCAATTAAGAAATAAAAGAAAGGTAGCACTTCTCCGTGGAAAATGTCTTAGAAATGTGCATTGCTGATGCTTTTACTTTAACGCGGATCCAGGGAATAACACGACGATTTTTTGTCAAGTACAAGTGTGTTATATAAAATCTCGAGTATATTTGTTAAATAACTCGAGACGCGGAGTCTATCTACATCCTACTAGGAGTCATTAAAGCAGTGATTTTTAACCACTGCGTCGCGACGGCTACACGGTGCTTCAAATGTTTGGTGATAGATCTAACGAATCTTTATTCTTTATTCTTAATCTTTGTTTTTAATCTTTATTCTTCTGATGAATGTTACTGTATAAAAGCTTTTTGAAGGTTGATTTTCTGTACTTTCAGGTTCACTTAAGGTGTAAGACCACTAAACACCTGAAATAAAGCGTTTTTTTTTCTTGGATGAATGGAAAAGTAAGAGGATAATAATATTCAAGAATGTTATTAACGATGTCGTTAAGTGTTAAAAAAAAAATTATTAAAAAGTAGTGCAAAATGACGACACTGGAGCCATTCTTGCGAGACGTGTTTGAGACGCTCTGTGGCACGCAGTATAACTGACGCAAATTTGTATCTGGAAAAAAACAAAAAATTTCCTCTTAATCTACACGAGTATAGCTAGAGAAATAGTAGGGGATTTTTGAAACATTAATTTTTGTGTGATTGGCGAGCATTTGAAGTAGAAAGTTCAATTTTGTACAAAAAATGGGGCAATCATTTGTCAATAAATAATGTTAAAATTAACTTATCGAAGATCCCCTATGTATTTTTCTAGCTATATTCATGTAGAGTATATTAGTAGATTAAAAGAAAATTTTTTGTTTCTTTTGCGTCAGTTGCACTGCGTGCCGCAAAGCGCTCCAAATTCAACACGCTTCGTGAGAATGGCTCCAGCGTCGTCATTTTGCACTATTTTTGATCAAACATTTTTTTTGTTTTAACACTTAACGACATGGTTAATAACATTCTCGAACATTCTTACTTTTTCATTCAGCCAAAAAAAAAAAAAAACGCAAGAAAACGCTTTATTTCAGGTTTTTACAGTGGTGTTACCCCTTAAATGACTTAGAAAATAAAAGGAATATCGAAGAAGCAAAAAATGCAAACAAATTCACAGACTGACCAGTGGAATTGTTTTCTTTTTTTTTTAAATACGCGGATGACGCTCAGCCACGTGGTCGCGTTTGCTATCCCATGGTTGCAGCTCGCGGAAGACGTCGATCTAATTGGTGGCGCGTAATTGTCGGCTGGTCCCGTAATTATGGAATGGTGGCGCGCGCGGGCTGAGCAGCCTCGTTGAAAAATACATCCGTCCACGTTAACGAAGCGTCTCTCGCGTAATGTTAAGCAACGTTCCGTCACCCCGGTCAAAAGCTCGCGGCCGCGGAAACGGGATTAGCGAAAGTACAAACGACGACGTAGAGCCGGGTACCATTGTGAACGAGCGCGTTTTACGAGCCTGTTGCTCGCTCGACAAATCCTCTTCCCATAATTGGCCGAGCGAATCGCATTGTGCGTCGTCACCGTGCCCGCGTTTTTCTCTCCTTTCACACGCCGCGACTTACGCCTCCGCTGATGGTTCATTCGATTGCGTGCAACTCGCGTAAAATGTCGGTTATAAGTTTTTTTTTTCGGCGAGTTGCAGGATACGCAATAATTTACATTATATTTCTTCCTTTTCTTCTTATTTATTATTTGGATTTTTTGCTTTCAATTCCAAAACCAGCACAACACCGCATTAAAACCATACTCTGTAGTTTCTTTTTTCTTGTCTTTGTATCTCTCACATATCGTATCGCTATACTACTGGATTCGCGAAATCCTTGCATGGTAATTAAACATTTATTCTTTTATAATTTACCTATATTATAAACTGAATTTACATCGAAGCGTTAACTTGTATAGCGTAAATTAAGCTGTAGTTCACTACTAACGCGAATGATGTTTGTTTTCAGATCGTCAACGGTTCGTGGTTCGTTGGAATAAACAAGAGACTTAACATGGTCCCTCAAGGAAAAGTTTAATGGCGTCGCGATATCTTGGCACATTTCTAATAAAACGATGAAATCATCCAAAGGTAAATAAAATAAGGAACAATGACTTCAGTCAAGAGACCACACCACACATTAATTTTTTATGGGTAGTAGCTTGATTATCGAGCGAGGATTAGCAGCTCCCCAAATTCCATAATATTGTCCGTCGCATAATAAATTATTTACCCCTAAATTGACGAGTTTCTGCTCCAGTAAGTTTTCTTCTGGTTTAACTGGAGCACGGATCTCGTTGCGTGCGCTCGTTTTTCTCCTCTCCTGCCTTGTAGGCACGTTTATGGATTATGCACGGCTCTTACAAAATTCCACAGAGAGTCTCACAGTTCCTCTTCTCTCCTTTCCCCTTTCACGGCCTCGCCGTACCCGCTGACGAGGAGACGCTGCACTTTCCCTGCTGGACGTCGTACATACGTAAGTCTTTTAGAATGGCCGAATCGTTGATAGCCCGATTTCCTCGGTCTTCGGAGAAATAACACTTTCCCGATTTCAATTATTCAATTGGCAAACGAGAGAACCGTAAATTATTGGCGTTCGAAAATGTTCACCGAGTCATGAGCGGCTTATGAATATCCCATTATGTAGGCGTTAAAAAAAGGATGCAAGACTCGGAGAGTACTTAGCGTTCGCTGACTCGGCTAACAAATGCTGGAAATCGGTTTCACCTCTGACAGAGTTCATTTTTCAACGGTTGGAATATGGTTCTTGCTCGGTAAATCGATTGACTGTCAGGAAAACAGTTTTAGTTTAAACGATTTTGATTTAAACGATCTGTGCTACGGTTGAAATAAGTAGAACTCTATTTTGTATCACTTCCAGTAATAAATATTTTTTATAGTACGCCTTTTAATGTTCATTCTTAACGTTTTTACCGTAACACGCTGTATACTATTTCTCGAGCAGTAATTATTGAAAGTGGCGCTTTAATTGCTCGTTTTATGCTTCGTTTGCAGTCAGTCGCAAAGCCCGTGCACGCATAACGTGTATTGAATGAAATACGTTCTTTGCATTTAGATTGTTGCATAGATTACCTATATAAGATGTGCATCGTGGAGTTATATGATCTTTTATTGCCTCGACTATGGTGTATAAAATGAATATAAACGCGTCTTTTTTATCGGTTTTACTTTTGTACAGACCCTTTTTTCACGAGTTGGGCTAAACCAAGCAATAATCCTAGAAGATGGTAAATCAATGGTGCGTAACAAACCGATTTTCAGCTATTTTACTCACAATAACACCAAGAAAAACGTTACGAAAAAGCTCATAAGCTTCTGATCCCTTTTATTCCTTGGTGCAAGTAATTCTTAGACATCGAAACTTCTTTTAAATTGATAAACAACGATCCAAACAACCTCGATCCACTCTTTTATCATTGTTGAATACCGAATTTTCGCATTGTTTCTCTTAATTTGTTGCACGTTGGAGACTCGATGAAACACTATGAAATTACGGAACCCGGGGAAACACCTGCCATAATGATTCAATTTACGTCTCCAGCGTAGCTGCGCGTTAATTACGCAACTTTGCATTGTGTTTCCCGATTGCTTAATTCTGGAACTGGTTGCTCAATTCCTAATTATTTCTCGAAACGGCAACTGTCCTCGATCGAAATTTCATTTAAGGGATCATCTTGATGAGTTTCATAAATGTCCCACCTTTGAGAATTTATATTTTAGTGGAAAAAACACTCTTTTCGAACAAAAGATGTCCATAATAGACACGTATCTTTAGTGTATATGTATAAGGCCTGCATTGCAATATAAGAAGATACTTTATGTACACAAATAATATTTTTTAAATTTTCTATATTAATGATTTTAATACTAACGAATTTATTTTCTATTTAAATTTTATAGGGGACAAGCTACACTTATACGCTGTAGGGCGGAAGCGCCGGTCACCAGTGGCCACCGTGGTAGTCGACGCGTTAAAGGAAGTTCCCATGGTCGCGGCGATCATCTTTGATAAATCGGTTATGCGCGCGATTTCGTAAGGAATGAAATCTAAATACACGTAAGCGATTTAATGCCCCGTATCATAACTCATTTTCCGCCGGCTAAACGTTTCCATTAAATAGTGGGATACATTAAATCGACCCGCTTTCGACGGTTTCCTGCGCGATAATCCAGGAAGCTATTAATCCGATGTATATTCTTGCTCAACCGTCGATGCCTCTTCTTGCCACGGAATTAGTATGCTGATATTGGTTAATGCTTCTGGTAGGAAAGATCTTGTTGGTCGCTTCGAGCATTTTATTGCGAGCTTACAACGTTACGATCCCAGTAATTCCACATAGATTTGATAAGATTTAAAGAGGAATTACACGATAAAAAAATGTTTGCCACAAGTTTATGCATGTATACTCGAATAAAAAAATAAATAGATATTCAGGTCAACTTCTGTCCGCGTAGCACAGTTTTACTTGTTAAAAACTTTCTCAATGGACATATACTAGGATGGCCTATTAGTGTCTCGTTTACTTCGTGGAAAATTCGAACGTGCATATAGCAACCACAAATGTTATTATGAACTCTATCGGATCTAGCCATAAATACGAAAACATTGAAAACTTAATTAAAGTTAGAATTTCTATAGATATGAATTATATTGAAAAGTGTGTTGAATTAATGCCAAAAATATTGACAGAGATCCCATGAACCACTGAAAAGTAAATGTACGAAGCACGCTATATATCGCCGTTAATTTAAATAATGTGTGCTTTCGAGGGAGAAGATTTTTTCCAGGCGGGATCGGCTTTTTGCCCACTGCGGTTCGTGGGAAACGCAGCGCGCGTCAGTCGATGGAAGAATTCCGCGACTGAAACGACTTTCGAATCTCTGACCGGGCTTCTCCTCCGGTCTCCTTTTGCGAAGCGTCCGCGAGACTTTTGCGTCATGTCCAGCGGAGAAGATCGGTGCAGTGAAAGGAGAAAGGCGCCCGTGGGGCTTCGAAACGCAGTGGAAAAAAAAAATTCGGTGTCTTCCGAAGGAGGAAGCGAACTAAATAAAAAAAGAAGAAGAAAGATCAGCGAGAGGACGAGGGGTCACGCGGGAGAGATCGCGACGCTGACGATCAAGGAAGATCGTCGTGGAAAAGAGAAATTAAGGACAAGGGCGGAGGGGGGGGGGGAAGGAGGGAGGCGTAGGCTCGGCGAGACGCGAAATTGAACGAGTCTGTTGGTTCAACGGTGGCGACGTTTTTTTTTTTTATTTTTTTCTACAAAAAAGCCTTTATACAAGTACAAAAATGCGTAGTTAAGGAGTAGCGTTTGAAACATATAAAAAAATAGAATGTATCTGTTTCGTGTGTATATTCGTCCGCGTCAGCGCCCGCTTTCGTTGTACCGAGAGATGCTATCTCTGATTCGATTTGTCCTCCTCGTTTTCGGTTCGACCTTACTTCCGGATCGCTGAATTCTGCGCAACGTGCGCGTCGATTTCCTCTCATCGCGGCAGCGGACGCCACGAAAAAGCGTGTACGTGTGTATTTACGTGTGTGGTTGTATTTACAGGGCGCGATTTCTCGCACCGATCACGGCTTCGACTACGACTATCGGCTCGGGCTCAACGGCCTTGTATCGTTTTCATCTTTGAGTCTTATGAATATTTGCTACGAATCTCCGTCGAGATCCCGTTAAGCATCGAGGCTTTGTTTATCACTGGTTCGATTCCTCGCGAATACGACCGCGACGACGAATGATTTTGGTACGACAGAACGCGACACCATGCTCGACGCCCGAATCATTGAGGCGGCTCCGGTCTAAACGGACGTTCAAGTTCGCTCCCGTGCCCCGTACCGTCGGAGCGACGACCTTTTGATTCCCCGACGGAGACGGCGGCTACGGGAGTCCCGTGATTACCTCAGCGCGCACAATCCGCGATCCCGCGGAGGATCGTGGCCCGTTGAAGCGACGACGACTTGATTTCAACGAGACAGGATCCTGGGGAATCCTCGCCGGTTGTTATCCTCGTGCGCGCACCCAGATTTCATTGCATTCCTCTTCGTCCGTGGACCTTGACCCGTCGAAACGACGACCTTCGATCGAAGAAGAAGACCTCAGCCTTCGAGAATCGTCCGTTTAATCTTAAAGAAAATTCGACCTTGTTCGACTCGAGCCTCGCGGTTGGACGCTCAACGATTCGTCCTTCGTACGACGACCTTTCGAGCGAATTGCCCGGGGAGACGAAACACTCGGGAGAACTTCCCTCGGCAAGTTGAAAAAAAGAAATGAAATCTTGGATCCTCCGGTTTGTACTGATTGGTCCTGGCTGCCTCGACCTTAACCGACTGCCTCTGTTATCGTTCCTTGATGTCGGCTCGAAAGATCGTCGCTATGGTCGGCTGGTGTCCTCCACACGCTCTCACTCTTTCTCTCCCGTCTCACGCTCTCCCATCATCCTATCTTCTTCGAGTGTCCGCTTTAGTACGGGGCACCGTAGCTACCGCTGGGTCTGCTCGGAGCTCCGTAGGATCCGCTCGGTCCGCTTGGGTAGCCGCCAGGTCCTTGGCTGACCTGGTTGAACTGCGCCACCTGGATCGCTTGCCTGATTCCCTCGAGATCGATGCCTACCACGCGGGTTTGGTAACTGGGTACACCGTAGGACGAGCTGGGCACACCGTACTGACTGGACGGGGCACCGTAGCTAGAACTAGGTGCGTATCCACCGCCCCCGAATCCGCCAGATTGCTGCGAACTCAGCTCCTCCTTCAGCAGTATCTGACGTATCTGCTCGAGCAGGGCTCCGTCGACGGAGGCGCCTTCGCTGGTCTGGTAGCCGGTGGACACTTGGGTGTATCCACCGCCGCCTCCAAGAGAATAGCCACCCCCGCCGCCGCCGCCACCGCCACCGCCGAAAGAATAGCCACCACCTCCGCCGCCTCCTCCGGATGGCCTGTTATAGCTGTAGCCAGACGAGACTGGCGGCTCCGCCAGGGCGAACCCTGCCAGGCCGACTATCATGCACTGCAATTTTCAAATTTTACACTTTATTAATTACCCTGCTTAGAGGAGGGACTATAGAAAGTTTTCCTGACGGTTAAGTTTTTTATTATATACATAGTTCTTCCATGACAAGAACTAATGCGTTTAGTCCAGCTAACATAGTCTACTTTTTTCAGGTCTTCTCACTACCAGCGACGGTTCTCATCCCTTGAAAGGCGGACAGCTTGGCTAGGTTGCGTTTCGACCAGAGAATCAAGAGACCGACCACGGAGGCACAGTGAGGGTAATTCAAGGGTACTTTTGATCAGCCAAAATAATTGATAACGACTATAGCGGTGTATACCATTCGGTGGAAAGCGAAAGGCTGTCGATAGAAAGTCTCAGCTAAAGGGAGCGATTCGGGTACGGGGATCCGTGGGTTCGGCGTACCCGTGAGAAAACGAAAAAGAACCAAATCCGCTAAGACCGTCGAAAGCGTAGTTTAAGCTAAAGAGACGCCACCGTCGAAAGGGAAAGTGGCGGTTCGGGTTTCTCGTTAACGGGAAACTCGAATAACGAACCGAAAAACAAAGGCGCCGAGTTAATTTCCGGTTAGAAAGATCCGTTCGTAGGCACTTGCTTAACGATATTACTATTATTATTAGTTGAATAGTAGATTGTACGATACGAAACAAAGATTTTTTCGGAAAATTTGAATACACTGATATGGTGCTTGGTCGAACTTATCGAGGACACCGGCCACTGAAACGTCCCGCGCTAATCTCACTTTGGAAATTTTCTACACTTGTTCACCGAGTCGCTCTCCTTTTCCCACACTCACTCACGCTCTCTCTTTCTCTCTCTATCTGTTTCGGTTAGGGTAATGATTAGGAGAATTCAGCGTGCTTACCGCGATCAGAGGATTCATGTCGGCTTCTGCGATGCCGCTCGGTTCTGTGACTCCGTGGAAGGTAGACCGGGGTCCTTTATACCCCCACGGGAAGCAGGGGGATACTTGGGGCCCCCACAAAGAAGAGACGGGGGCCTCTCGAGTGAGAGTAATTCAGCTGTGAGACGATTCTCTCCTCCTCCTCTCCCCGCCGACCCTCCTCCTCCACGACGGTGCTCTGTCCTTTCGATTGTGTTCGCTTCTTCGTTCATCTGCCGCGCGTCGCGCCGACGCGTCCTCTTCTTCGACGGTCCGCGACCCTCTGCCCTGCGAATACCCGAATTTGGCTGGCGAGCGGTTGTGAAACGTTCTTCTCTCGATACTCGGCCAACGGGGCCCCGATTCGCGTCCTAGACCCAGACTCCTTTACGTGCTGCGCCGCACGGTCTGTTATTTCAGAAATTACTAGCTTCGATACATCAAGCACCCTATAATTTTGTCAGAACCAAACTTTTTATGCGTCATATCAGGGCGATCCATAAGTTTTTAGATAGTTTCGTTGAAAATTCAAATATAAAGATAGTAACAAGGAACAAAGATTAGTTTTTTATGTAAGAAAATATATTGAGAAAGTCTTTGGTACGCTGTTTTATTTCAGTTAAAAAAGATTGGTTAAAAATGTACATCGAAACGTTTATTTATTATAGGAACGAAAATTGTAATTTTACAAGTTTTTGTCTTGGAACGAAGCAAAGATTCTTAAAATGGCAGGCTGCGCGTCGTTGAAATCGTCCCCCCGATTTCGTCAATCGACTTTGACCCGCAGCGATCGCTGCTCGTACTCGATCTTGGCCCAGGCTTTCGTGCAATTACATGGCGCAACGGGGTCTTGAGGAATCGACGCAAAGACTAGGATGATTTTGTATTTCTCCATGTTTTCACATGTTCACTCGATCATTAGATGCGATATCAATCGAATCGTGTGCCCGGTGCTGTTGAAGCACAATTCCAAATCTTGTTAAAATTTCTATCATTAAAATTCCGTCTGTGCGCCTGGGAGAAGCACGTAGAACCATCCATCTAACATTGCAAGTAGACCACGGTTGACAGTCAGTTTTTTAAGCTATTTGCGAACGTTTAACCTACTTTTCTGTAATTTATTTTGTATATCGAAACACGCTAAGATGTTTCTGTCGGTGTTGAAAAATAGACACGAAAAACAGACATGACAATCGACCCGTTAATATTTGTACCGTGCAGTATTAAAATACTGCTAGTGTTGACAAACATTAATTTCCTGCTGAAAGTCTTAAAATAGACGTTTTCATTTCCGGTTCATCGTGTGGGTCACGTTCCACGCGTAAAAAGGAATGTTCCTACTAACTGGGACACAAGTTTCCAAAAAATGATGATTAATTCCTCTATATTTAAATTATTCATCGTGTCGTTTAATTATTTCATAACGCACAGCTTGGGCTATCAGCACTTAATTAAGCGACCAGTCACGTAGATCCACGTTTTTTCTTGCCAACTGTGTAATTACGTAGTACTATTCGTCCTTCAATTGTTAACACACCGCGTCAACGATGAGTTGTTTTATACATTTCTAATTAACAAAATTTTCCTCGCTGACCTATAATCGGAAATTTTTTTTAGACATACCTTGCCCGTTTCGGTAGCGTATGCAAATATCCTTGAAAGATATGCAAATGCGTTCGAAAAATATGCAATTTGTGAGTAATGTGTTTAACGTAGATCTCTGAGGTAGGCATTTATCAATTTATCAATTATGTCTCAATTAATAATTTATATACACTCGGCTACCATAATTTGCGTCACAATAAATTAGTAACCATTTTACAATGCGTGGAACACTTAACCGTTTCAGTTGGCCATCAGGGAATTATGACGTTCGAATAGTAATATTTAAATAATCGTATTTCGATAGTGATATCCGAATAATTCCGAATTCAAGTTCGTTAACCCAGATCACGTCGATGATTATACGCGATTCTTTGTAACCGTTTTACGTAACATTCGGTTGCGTTAACAGTGTCGAGTAAAAAAAAAACAGGCCGCAGAAAAGCAATCACGAAGCGTATCTTAAAGTCACCCGGTAGATCGTTGATCCTTGCTCTCCAGAGGGAGAGTATCAGGAAGAAAAGTACGCGGTCGAACGTAGTTGTATCATCCTCGCGGGAGAACTTCCTCGCGTTTCGAGCGTAATCAACGTCGTCTGCGGCGCCGTGTTCGTTCTGGCTGCACGCAGGCGGTCTCTGCAATCATGTGCACTCACACAACACACAGAGAAATGCACCTGGGGGAGATATCGGACGATACCTAACCGGACGCTGTCCAGCTCTGGTCCGCGCGGTGATGGTACCACGAAACGAGAGGGAAAACGCTTTCTTCGATGTGGAATTTAATTATCCGGCTCGTGAACTCTCGACCCACTTCTCGACACACTCGGATACGATGTTTTCTGTCATCTATCGCCTCTTTCCTTTCTTCTCATCGCCGTGTTCGCCCCATTTCCGGGCAGATTCGCGCGTTCCCCGATCACGCGCCTGACCAGTCCTCGTTGCGGAGCTCGTTCTTACGTTACAGTCGCCACCAATTTTTCAGTTTCATTACTCCGTTTACACCGTTCTCGTCGAAACAGTGCGCAACCGAGCATTTCATTCGACTGCGTTTTCAACCAACGACAGTAACGTTTGCACCAAGCGTATACAGTTTATAAAAAGTCACATCGTGTGAGGCTCAAAGACGTTGTACGGTCTTACGAACTGCGTTTACACGATAGTGCACCCCAAGTGTTTAATTCGACTGCGTTTACACTCGCTCGAGTTTATAAAAAGTATAACCACGATACGAAAGTAACACAAAGGATATGGAAATGTATGTTACGTGTTTATTAAAGAAAAAAAAAAAAATAGAACAGCGCCGTTTTATGGCTCGGCTCAATTTCTCTCATCGTCGGTACGTTGTTAAAAAAAAAGTGGAAAGTAACGGTCGGAGGATGTTGGTCGTAGATAATTTGACTCGTCGAAGAAAGCAGGAAACGATGCGCGATTTTGTGTTTGGAGCGCAGTATCGACATCACAGTAATTCTTTTTTCGATTACACGTATCTACAATCGCGTAAAAATGTCGATCTTACGAAAGACGCGCTCGCAGCCATCGCGTCGTCGTTTCTTCCGAGAAAATCGAAAGCTATAATTCAGTCGCGAAGATAGCCACGACCGCCTGGCTATTTTTGTCTAGAATTTATCCCCGCGTCGACGTCGCTTAACATTTATTCGTCGAGTGAAAGTAATTTTTTCAGTCGGTCGCGAGTAATCAAGACACATTTTGGTAAAATAACGGAAATATTCTTCTATGCTCGCTCGAATATCGAACGAAACGAACGATTTACGATCGCACGGTGGGCGTTAAATTACAGAAGTCGCCGAGACCCCCGTAATAATAACGTACGGTCCCCGTCGCCACCGTTTGTCGCGTAACAATTTATCCCCGTCGTAATAAATAATTTCCAGCGTATCGAACACGGAGAAAGTAAAAAGCTACGGAGGTTGACTAAACGGAACACCTTGCTCTTCGATATGAAATTACGATTTACGTTGTGGTACGATCAGAACGCGTACGTGGTACCCGCAAACCCCATTATTCGAGTTTTGTAACGATTTCGAACCGTGCCTAACAAACCACAAATACTTGCAGCAACCAGAAATTCCTAGAAACTACATTCTCGACTATAGAATTACATTTCTCTGCGAATCAACATTCGTCTTTCGTACGTCGACTCTCAAAACAATCGATGCTATTCTCGAGTCCCAATGAAGAAATTAATGTATTAACGCGTTAACTACCACGCTTGTTTTCCGTGTTTACATTTCTAATGACAATAAGGTTAATTAGAAGTTTTTAAGTATTAGAGTTTGTTCGTTCAAAGAGTTTTCTCGAAGTTTAAAAGTCGCCGAACGTTAATTAAAATGTTTCGAATCGCGCGCCGACGTCGCCGAGAGGGTTCGGGTGAATTCGGAAAACTTCGTGGCCGCGATCACGGGGGTTTATATTGCTTCTCGAAGGGTGACGCGAGTCAGTCTGCGCACAGCAGTCGAGCGGATTGGGAGGTATATGAATATTTTAATTATTTCTTTCGAAGTTTTTCCCTCCCAACTATGCAATTCCCTGTGCTGTACAGTATCGTCTTAAGTACAGTCTATAGATTAATTCGAAATTAACGTGGTCCGATTTGTTGCTGGAGAAGGTGTTCTTATTTCCTTGATCGCAAACGCGATTCATTCGGGCTCGTCGATCCCGATGACTGGTAATATTCGCGGACCCTCGAGTCACGTCTTGCCATGTACTGCATCCGAGTTTCTCGGATATTAATGTTGCAGGGTTGTAGGAAGGGAGGGGAATCCGTGGGCCTGGGGCTTGACTTTCGCTCGGCCGATGGAACTTCTCTTGGATGGTCTTCTTCCTCCTTGATGCTGTCTAGCTCGGATTCTTTTCGTTGCATCCCGAAGAATCGATTCAATTCCGACGGTTTTAAAAGCAAGATTGAACACGCACTAATGGGCTTTTAACATAAATAATATTTTACTCGAGTATAGAACGTAGAAAGACAAACGACGTCGTGATGTCACAGGATTTTTAACAAGTAACTGCTTTATTAGCGCATAATTCATTCTAACTTTCTTCGTAGATACAAGATAAAAACGTCACGCGAGTAATTAACAATTTTACGTCGAGAGCCGATCGCTCATTTGCCTAAGTAATTAAGAGGAATGGTCGCGGTGAGTTCCACGAACGTTTCGAGCTATCGTTGATCTTTTTTCGGCAGAAATTTGCATTTTAGAATTACATACATCTGTTCCAGAAAGGAAAGCGCTGTAATTGTTCAGTTAGCCGTAAATTGTTACTTGTTAAGGAGGACTGTGCTTATTAATTATAGGATTTTTAGAGACTACAAAGAGTTCTCACAATTTTTAAAAGCAATTATCCTAATTGTTATCTTGGATTGTCGTTACGGTGAAAGAATGTAGTCATTGTAGACATTTTACGAGGCAGATTTCTCGTGATGTTAGGCGAGTGGCAGTTTTGCGCCTTTCATGATCACGCTTGTTATTCTCGCGAGACTCGCGGACCTACGCGTTTCCTTGTTCAAGCGTGGCGAAGGTTCGCGCCATCGCGTAGGATGTGTTTCGAGTCCCACGAAAAAAAAAAAAGTTCTAACATATAACGAAATGATGTGTAATCCGACGAGGTGAAAGGCTGCGAATTCCCAGTGAAAGGTGAAAGGAAAAATATTTTCGTGCGATGGTACAGAAAATTCGGTGCTACGCGGATGGATCAAGCGGATTACGCCATCTTGACGTCGATCAAACGGAGGTCACTTTTTACCTTTACATTTTAATCGATCGGAGTAGGACTTTAACAGATTTCTAAAGACCGAATACGGGTTGAAATTGACTTACCTTTGTCGGTGGATTATTTCGGTGCAACGAGACAGTTTATTCGTTACGGAATCGTAAGTAACGCATATGCGACTATTAACGGGCTCGTCCGTTTGCAAGATAATAGCCCATAAACCGCGTAAACAGTATAGGCAATATCAACGAGTCTCTGGATACATTACCATACTAATGAGAATGTTTGTGCGACATAAATGTTTGCCGTACACTGTTGAATAATATATCCCTTTGTGTCTCGGGGACTACAGTGTGCGCTTTTATAGGCGGTTCGCAAATTTATAGCGGTAGCCGAATAACACGCATGAATATTTACAACCTTAGACGACGCCAGACGCGGGATGATTTATGCGAATTCTTCGACGCGTCGTTGTACGGGAAAATTATTTAAAGATCATTTGTTGGGTATTTAAATCCTTACGTTTTACACGCGTCACTAAACATAAATTAGCGCCTATCTATGCGTTTAAATATCGCGTTTTATTAAAAAGTAAGACTGCTTTCAAACTTTTGGACGGTAACGTAGGTCCGAAACTAACAACTTATTAATGTAATTTCAAGATTCGCAAGTTCAGCGGTACGGTCGTAAGATTTTAGAACTCTATAGGTTTATTGTTTTCATCGACGGTTGGCTTCGACCTCTGTAGTCAAGAAGCGGCCATCTTTGCCATTAGGTAAACCGATCGAACAACAGGCTTCAGGTAGTCTCTCGTGGAGCTTGACAGTGAACGGACGAACGCTTAGAATTGTAGCCTAACAGTGTCAATACTTAATATATTATCTGTCATATTTGTATTCTACTTCCTACGAAACGAGTATCATACATTTTTCTGGCTTGGCTGTAGTTGGAACGATCGAGATTTAAAATCGAAAGTTCACCGGTTCTTGAGGTGTTCGGGCACACCGGAAATTGACGATGAAAGTGTCGGATAACCGGTGGATCCGAGCCTTGGTACGGTAATCAAGAGCGACAGAGCGCGTATGGTATAAAATGTGATCTCATCGTCGAGAAATTGGTACAAGCAGGTAGTATTGCTGTGAGAGCAGAGTCCAGGCGAACTCGCAACAATCTTAATGAGAGGTCTTGTTGACGTATCTCGGCTATTACATCGTGCGATGTTTATCTGAATAATAAGGACGAAACGTTTCTTGTCCCTGTTGCAGAAGCTGCGTCACGGAAGGCCAATGTACGACACACATTTCAACAATAAACTTTTCACTGTAAGTCGGTCCCGTTAGGATTTTCCTTACGCGAAAACGAACGCGATACAGGCTGGTCTTTGCTTTTCAAACTTGATCGTCGAAGGTCATGTAAATATATTGGATTTATGAAGGAAGGAAACGAAACGAAATGTTCTTAGGGTTCAAGGAATTGTAAATCCACTTTGGTAAAGTCTGATTGCATATACTATTAAAATGTGCAGAGTAGTTGAATAAAATAACGATAGATACAGGAGAGAAAATGTAATTTTGAAGGTGGAAAACAGACATCGATAAAACTTAATTATAAATGATTAATATAATTATATTAGTAAGGAAATGTACAAGTAAATAGGAACGCAAATAGTGCAGGTGACATTATAAATAAGATAAAATGTGACGATACAAGTTGTTTTGAACACAGCGACACGATTCGGTCGCTAAAATTAGTATACGAATGTTGTTAGAAATTGATTTCGACTGACAAAAATTAATTAATGATGTTGGACGAGGTATCGACCGATGGCCGTGAAGAAAATTATTTTGAAGCCTTGACCCCATTTTTTTACCCTCTTTGGAATGTTTCTTCAGGTAGATTTCGTTCAGGAAATTCCTAATCAAACGATCGTCGTTAATATGTCGTATACATCGCTTTCTCTGGTCGTCGATCAGTCGATTAGTATCAAGAGAGGTGTCGTACGAAGGTTGTAAGCAATTTACATCAAGTTCAGAACAGCAAACCGATTAATATTGACAATATTATTAATCGTGAGCGGTCAATATAATTTCTAGATATTTTTAAATGATGGGACTCTATCCTTATCAATTTTTAATGATTTATTTAGCTTCCTGTTTTCATTTAATTTTGTACGAAATTCACGTATAATTGGGGGGTTTGAATAAACTGTTGATAGAAAATATGTACATCGATATTGTTTAAAAATTTATCGTTTAAAATTGTATAAAAAGAAAATTGTAACTTGTTTTATAGCGCCCTGTACTAGACGACGCGACGGATACGGTAATATTACGGCCAGGCGTCCTAGAAGAGCGTCATGAACATCTTCCCATGTATGTAATTATCACTGCGGTATGTGAAAACTGGAGAAACGCTTCCGGTTGGTTTATACCGGACGAGACAGGTCTGTATAAAACTAGCGAATCTATCTCTTATTTTTTTTTTTTTTTTTTTAACACCCTTCACGTCGCTATGTATACACTCAATAACATCGCTCCGAGCGATCTTGTCGATTTCTTCTTCTGCATCAGCTTTTTTTACTTCCAGAATTACTTCGGTTACGACTACCACTTTCTTCGCGCAGAATCTTCTTCTTGTACTCCTAAGTAAATAAGCCTAGTTCAAAACTCCCGCGTTACGTAAGTGCAAATACGGTCTGCAGTTCCTCGAATTCGATTGGAATCGAAGTTACGAGAATTTCTCCTCGCGTTTCGAGTCAAAAAACTAGGAACATTTTGAATTTTGACGCGCGGCATATTAAACTGAAAGGCTTCGTATGAATACAATAATTCCTCTGTTAAAGTTTCCCAAGAGAAAATTTAGTTTGCTGCCTATCAGATGACTGACGTAAGTTAACAATGTAACCAACGCGAAGGTGACGAGAAGAAAATCGTGAAAAGTTGACCTGATTCTTCGAGGTAGACTCACTGAATGAGTATTATCTAATTTAATAATTTGTCATACGTTGTTCTACTCGAATAGTCTTCGTAAATTCGATGAAAAATTCTTTTTTTTCGTTAAAAATATGAGGAAATTCGCTTAATGAAATTAATGGACAACTTAGAAAATGTCAATAAAGGTGTTTGTAAGTACTTGGACGAAGAGGCTGGTTTCGGTCGTGTTGATTTAATGGTAAAGCGATTCGAGTCGCGTTAGAGGAGAGTTAGAATTATTATATTTCTATTTACCTAATCATTGAGCAATCCACTCGACAACGTAACAGCGATCGGCGGTCATCCGCATTCTAAAACAATCCCTGGCACAAGATTGAACCTAGTTTCTCCAAAGTGATCGACCCGAAACTTTCGATAACGTCGATGTAGGTAAAAGGAACTCTCTTAAGCGTCATCCATGCGATAATACCGTTGCTTTCGATTAATATTTATTTAATATTTATCATAGAAAGCCAATATATAGTACATACTACGATGCCGTTTGTTTTTTATATTCTAGTAAAATATTGTTCACGCGTTCTGTTTTGCTCCTTACTGTATTGGATTAATTTCACTATGCGTACTCGTATTGTTAATTAAATTCAACGCAAATTGCTAACAAAATATATCACAAAAACCCGTCAAATCGACGGGTTCCGTAAATCCGGCGTTAAACGTGTAAAAGTTGACGCGTGACGTGTTATCCGTAATTTATTTGCGAATTATTATTACACAGTTCGGTCGCGTGGGTTTTGACATTTAAAAGCGGCGATCGGACCGTGTACACAATCAATTTCGGGGCTTTTGGCACTCTGTCGCGAATTCGAGAAGATCGGTCTTATTCATTTATTTTTTCGTAATTTTTTTTTTTTGCAACGAAACAAAGTGTTAAACACTCACGGTGCCAACTCTGTCGCGAGAGTTCGTCGCGACGTTCCTTTCGCTTCTTTCTAATCAGCTTGGCACCGTTTTAATCTTGCCGCTTTCCTTTCCGGCTCAAAATGCTTATTTGGCACCGCGTAACGTCCATTAAAATGCTTTCTTCATAGTAATTTTCACGTTTTTACTTTTACCTTACCTCTCGCAATCTACAGCCGAGATCGTTCACTTTTTTCTTTCCTTCCTTTTTTTTTTTTTACGCGAACTAGTTGCACAACCACAACTATTACCGAACTCGTCGGCGATTAATTAGTAATTACCGAGCTTAATAACAGAAGCATCGTAATCTTCTTTCGTACTTTTTTTTATGAAAGTGAGAGTGGCGTTGCCAGCGACGGGATTGATGGAACTGATCGCATCGGTGTTTCCCAATCTTTCTCGAGTCGTGTTCTACAATAGTCAATAACCCTTCCCTCAAAAATTCATAAAAAAGGCATTTTTAGTAGAATAAGAGAATCAATTATTCATTAAAGTCACGTAATAAAAATGTTTATCGATCGAAGTATTTCATAGTTTTGGTGTTTGTTTTTATGAAAGCGAACCTGTCAATTATAATTAATATTTCCTACAAGTTTGTTACAAAAGGAGAACAAAATTAATCTAACGCATTGCATCATAGTCTGCTCTCTACTTGATTTCTCTAAAGACCGCGTTAAACTCACCTTAAGTCCTGTTAATTTTTCCAATGGTTTCCTTATCATTTGTTTATTTGTATAATTAAGCTGTGGTTTAAAATTATGCTCTGCAATACTTGCTGTAACAAACTAGAAAATAGTTGTACTGCCTGCTACAAAATTCCAACAATTATCTAAGTAATGCTTCTAAAGAGGGTTGGGCAATAATTGACCTACCGAAAGAAAAAACAAACGATGTCCTGTGGGAGGGTTAAAAATGTAGGATAAAAATGGGGGGAGAGTTGCTAGCGGTACAAACGCAATTACCCAGTCGTTTCTGCTCGCTCTTTATCGGATCACTTTCTTCGAAGGAGTATCGTGGCGCGACCTTTGCAGAGGTCGGCTCCGAACTACGCTCGAGTTTCACCGGCACGCTCTTCTCGTTCGCCATGGTTCACCGTTACTTAGACTCGTTTATTCCAAGATCGATTCGCGCACTTCCTTCTTCCTGCGGCGAACCGGCACGATGCACCCTGAGAACCCACGCTCTCGACCTTACGTTCCGTGCAATCGAAAATTGTCTTCTTACCGGAAACGCGAGAACGTCTGTCTAATCAATTCGAGTTCTCCCGGGTAATCGACGCGTCTAAGGAAACGAACCGTTTCTAATTAAACCGTTCGTAAGCGGATTTCGCGAATCTTGCAAACGACGTTATTCCAAATCGACGAAGACAGTTACGAGACAGTTGTAGACAATGCGTTACGATCAAAGAAGATTCAGCGAACAGATTTGTTTGTCGAGTGGCTTCCTCGAGATGTCTGGAACTCGTACCATTTGTGAACGAACATCTCCCATTCAGTATTTATGTACTTCCGACGAAAAGCTTGTTAATATTCATCGCATGTGCACCGTTATTCAATACTAATTCATCGAGAAATGCAACATGTGCAGCGAGGTTTATTGCGTCTATCGCGCCGTCTTCGACCGTACAAACGCGTTACGTGATTTACTGCTTCGCGAACCTTCCCGCGGCTTCTCACGATTACCAGCCGCGGATTCCGTAACCGATTTTTCACTCTTATCGTAGACGACGCTATAAATCGATTCATTAATAATTATTGTCATTACTATTTACGATTATCGACGCTTCTTAAACAGCTTATCCGCCATTGCGTAAATTCGCGCCTTTCTTGCGCCTTCGATACTCGTAATGGCGGTCGGTATTCCTGAAATTATTCTCTATCGATAGTCAATATCGTTAATAAACGATTACAAGCTTGGCATCGTTGGCGATACGCAGTTTATTACCTAACAAACTTTCTGGTCATTTTTCTGAAACTTCGGTTATAAATTCAAAAGCCCCTTACTATTAGAATTTATTTTTTATTCGTATGTTTCTAGTTTGTAGCAGTAAACAGTTGTTTTCGAAATCTTTTCAACCCTTGGATCGGAGCGTTCGGAAGGCCTGTAATTAGAAGCGATTATGCGTGGAGATTGTCCGTGATCGATCACGAGTAGATTGCCCTCCGATGGCTTGGCTACTGCCTATGAAAGAAGCAACGATGACCCGGGTCGCTCTCACGCGTTTGTCTCAGTTGTTCACTTCCGCTAGTGAAAGGTGCATGCACACTCACCTCTAAGGTAAAATGCGGTTACGTTGCACCTACGTGCATCCCCGCGTGTGCATCAGACTGTCCAAGTACGCCTCCTCTGCCAGTAAACCGGCAATGTTCACCTGGAAAGGCAGGCTTAGATCGACGCATCACTCTAATTGAAATTCTAACGGGTGTTCCGCGAGACACGATCCGATTTCTCTGTCGATCGATTTCGATTCTGTTCGACGCTTTGCATTCACAATTCCTTATTTCTTATTCCTTTTTCGACCATTTTCATCCGTAGTTTCGAGAATTCTTCTATCAGAAATTCAGATAAATCTTTTTGCTTTCGCTATTCTTTTTTTTTAACAAAGAAAATCTGAATTACCTACTTCCAACAAGTTTCTCAATGTCAAAAATCTCGTTGGAGTCGTCGAGAATTATCGACTGAGTTAAGAATTTTCAGTCGCAAGGAGTCTACGAACTCGTTGCATAATCGTTTACGCACTCGCTGTCGTCTTTCCTAGGCGTATCGTGAAAACGCTCGAACACGTGGTAACGATCGATTTTAAAGAGAAAAAGAGAAACGCGGAAAGACGAGCGGGCCGAGGCGATCGTCCAAGAAAGTGTTACTTCGCGGCTCGTCTTATCGCGTGAGAACACGTTCACTGGACCTGCACGTTAACTCGTATCACTATAATAACGTGTACTTGACATTTCGAAGCGCGAGTTACGCAACACCTGCTTTTTATGACTCGTAACCCTGATAGTCCTAGTCTCAACAACATTCCTCGAAAAAATTCGACGACATTGAATGTCCCGCGGCAATATCGATCATCGATACTTTTTCCTTCGATTTCGAGCGATCGATGGTCGAACCAGAGGCGCGCTTTCAAAAGGTTGTTTTAAAAATTTTCGAATTGTTGTAACGGATGAAATTTTGTAATCGTAATCATCTAGAAAATGCAATTACGATCGGACGTAATAAAATTAAATTAATGGACAAAAATCGAACGGTCGCGATACTTTTTCCGAGCAGAGAACGAAATCAGGAAGAAACTCATGCATTCGCGTCACGTCCAGCTTTGTAATTCTAATGGTCGTCGGCATTTCTAAACGATTTTACTATTTCGACCGATTCTGTTTGCCAAGTCGGGCGACCCATGTATGACCACGTCGATGGGTTATATCATTGTTGAGTAGGTTCCAATCGATTCGTGGTCGTATTTAATAGATGTGCTTCTTTTCTCCTTGCGACTCTACTTAACGATACATCGTTCGATATCGTGCACAGTGAATCGAATCGTTGTGCAAATGAAGCGATAAAATAATATACTTCGATCTAGCTTAATATAAAATTTATTTAAACAGATACATTCGAAGTTTCGTCGAGTAACTCTTATTAAAATCTCGAGTGACTTTGGATTTTTAAACACAGGCTATTTAACATTTAGCCTCGAAGAAGTTGTAACATCTTGCGTAATAGTATTCGGATTTTATCTTTCGACTGGTTCTTGATTCTATGTTTATTCATGTTCATTATCGAAGAATTTTGTTCGTAAATGTAAATTTAGTTTAAGATATTTAAATTATAGTGGGAGTATGTATTTTGTACAATGTATTTTATGGGCTGAATATTGTTTACGCATCTGTGCCATATCGTTCCCATTTTGATGGCCCCTCCTACTGTTTCCAAACGACAATCTCTTCAAGCGTTCCAAGAAGCAGTAGATAAAAGTATTACGGAACTTAACAATTACCTGTTTCGCTCTACGAGCAAAAACGCGATAAGAGACTTATCGGATAGGTATATGGCACTTTTTTACAAGCAACGAAGAAATTATCGCTATAATAAACAAATAAATTGTTCGCCGCGAGTCGGAAATGTTCGAAGCGCCTGGTAGCTCGCGCGAAGATATATTTCATCGATTCGTATTCAAATGCATGTAAAAATAGCCGCATCTGTGTATAAATATTTCGATTATCTTTATCAGTTAGAAACCAACCGGTAGCACACTTGTGAACTTCGCACTGGGCTCGCAAACATCGAACAGTGTTGCTTTCGATTATTTTTAAATGTCATTCTTTCTCGTCAATTTCCATACTCCGATTCTACCAACGAAACGAACGTTAGAACTCTGTCAGAATTAACGTCGTCACGGTACCTGCTCGAACGATCGGATAAATGCTAGTAGAGGGAATAATCCGTAGATTATTAATCGCGTCGCATTTTTTCGAATCTTTTTGCGTGTTGCAACACAGATTCGAGTAGGATTCGATGTTAAAAATCTAAAAGTCTTAGGGGCGTTGAAAGTCTTGATAACGTCAATAATTATAAATTTCTTTTATTGTTTCTGTTGTTGCATTTTTATTGATAAATAAAAGAAAATCTGAAAACATATGGCTATTATAAATATGTATTGTTTGACTCGTAAGACTTTCAAAACGATCAAGATTTCGAAGTACTTTGATATTTTAAAGATTCGAAGCGATCGAAATTCCATCGTTATCATAGACTCGTTATACGAACCGATTCCAGGAGCAACACGGATACGGATAAACCGAGTTTAACCCATATAAACGTCACGGAACCATCACCCACTAGTTCGATAACCCCGAATGATGCAAAGACATAGATGTCGTCGCGTTCGTCGTTATCGTCTGCACTTGGCGATGTTCGGTAGTGGTTTGTTTTTGCAGTTCTTCAACCAGCCGTCCCAAGACTTGAATCCCTCGCGGTCCATGATCGTTTTCGCGCAAACTATGTCGTCCTGTATGTTGTCGTCCGCGAAGTCCTCGCACCGTTTGTTGCATATGCCTCCTGAGTGTCCTCTGGAACACCACTTGGCGCTGTTGATCTGGAAGATGCCGAAACTGTAGCTGGAGGCCCTTTTCGGGCCAGTCACCAGCTGCGTGTTCATTCCACTCTCGTTTTGCATCAGGCATATCCAAGTGCTGATGTAAGTTCTGGAGATCCCGGCTCGTTGTAGCTCGTGCATGGCCTCGCAGTCTGAGAGGATCCTTGCGCGAACACAGGTGTCCATCGTCAGGACCACCATGGTCGACACGACAAACCACAATCTCATTGTCTCTTGGTTTGTCCCTCGATGATCGCGCGAACGATGTATTTTATCGCGGTCAAGTGTTCGATTTGCAACGCAACCGCGGCGGATATTCGCGATGAAATGTGACGCGTGTTGGCTCTTGGTTTCTGTCGCTCGTCGCACCGCTGGCGTACGCTACGCGATAACCTTGAGCTTGAGCGACAAATTATCATTTCCTCGGCGCAGCCAGCGCGGAAAGAAGTCCCGCTTCTTTCTTACGCTCGAGGATTTCGCGGAATCACCGTCTCTTCTATTATCTCTTTGGTAAATGGAGTGTTTTAATTACTATTCATATTTTTTTATCGCGTTTATCACACGGATCGAATCCATCAGATTTCTCATGTGGCTACTTTGTTTTTAGATAGCTAAGTCGATCTCGATCCTCCGACACTCTAAGAATTGATTCGAATAACGCGCTACTATTACAGATGAGGTATACGGGTAGACCTTACACCTTATGGACTTTCGTGGCCCAATCTAATTGCCATACCGGTCTGAAAATTCGAAGGTGATTTTAGCGTCCTCGGTCAGGTGAGAAACTATTCACTGAATTGGTATTGATGGGCAGGCACCTGTAGGTTGTGAGTAAATACATATGAGTTGATTATGGGAGGGATTCAAAAAGGCAATTCAGTATTATCAGACGGCAGACCGGTGCTCGAGGGAAACTGCTCCTCCACTTACACACACTAATATATAGCCACCTTGTATATGAGTTCTGGAGTTACGTATAGTTTCAGGGATTCAAGGAGGAGCTGGTTGCTTCAAATGGTCTCCCTCAATAGCGTGTGTATTCCATTGAAATTTATTTGTGAAGTAGAGTTTATGGATACCTACAAAAAAGTATTAAACAACATTTCCGTAGAGCCTCAAACAAATTAATTAAAAATGGAAAACAAATTTTTAAGAAAAATCGGCGAAAAAAAAATTTCAAATCGTTCTGAAAAAATTATTTTCGATTGCAGGGATCAATTACAATCATTTTTGGTCAACAGCCATACCCCCGAAATCCTATCCAGTTTCTAGAAAAAAATTCGAGAAGGTGTGAAATTTTTCGACAAAATTAAAAAGTTTCAAATCGTTCTAAAAAAATTATTTTCAGTTGCAGGGGTCAATTTCAATCATTTTTGATCATTAGACATACCTTCGAAATCCTAACCAATTTCGAGAAAAAAATTCCTCACCGAAAATATAATTCCTGGCCAGAAATGTTAACCCGAAATTTCATGCGAATCTTTAAAATGTCATAACTCCTGAACGGATTGGACGATTTTAATGTTTAAAAAAGCAAACTACGCGTATTTTGATGGAGAATATGTAGAAATTGCAAAAATATTCGAAAAGTTGATCCTTGACCCCGCAAAATGAGAAAAACCCCCTAAAAATGATCCAATTTTCAAACAGCCATAACTCCTACTATAGCGAATATATTTCAATGAAACTTTTTTCTGGAGTAGAGCTTATGGGTACCTACAAAAAAGTATTAGACAACTTTTCTGTAGGGCGTCAAACAAAATTACTAAAAATGAAAAACGAATTTTTAAGAAAAATCGACAGGGGGTAGGTGCCTAAATTTTTCGGTGAAAAAAAATTTTTTCAAATCGTTCTAAAAAAATTATTTTCAGTTGCAGGGGTCAATTACAATCATTTTTGGTAAATAGACATACCCCCGAAGTCCTATTCAGTTTCGAGAAAAAAATTGGAGTAGGTGTGAAATTTTTCGACAATATTAAAAAATTTTAAATCGTTCTAAAAAAATTATTTTCAGTTGCAGGGGTCAATTTCAATCATTTTTTATCATTAGACATACCCTCGAAATCCTAACCATTTTCGAGAAAAAAATTCCTCACCGAAAATATAATTCCTGGCCAGAAATGTTAACTCGAAATTTCATGCGAATCTTTAAAACGTCATAACTTCTGAACGAATTGAACGATTTTAATGTTTAAAAAAGCAAACTACGCGTATTTTGGTGGAGAATATGTACAAATCGCAAAAATATTCGTAAAGTTGGTCCTTGACATCGCAAAATGAGAAAACCCCCATAAAAATGGTCCAATTTTCAAACAGCCATAACTCCTACAATTGTGAATATATTTCAATGAAACTTTTTTCTGAACTAGTGCTCATGGGTACCTACAAAAAAGTATTAGACAACTTTTCTGTGGGATGTCAAACAAAATTACTAAAAATGAAAAACGAATTTTTAAGAAAAATCGACAGGGGGTAGGTGCCTAAATTTTTCGGTGAAAAAAAATTTTTTCAAATCGTTCTAAAAAAATTATTTTCGATTGCAGGGGTCAATTACAATCATTTTTGGTCAATAGACATACCCCCGAAATCCTAACCACTTTCTAGAAAAAAATTCGAGAATGTGTGAAATTTTTCGACAAAATTAATAAGTTTCAAATCATTCTGGAAAAATTATTTTTGGTTGCGGAGGTCAATTACAGTCGTTTTTGGTGAATACACATACCCCCGAAATCTTACGCAATTTCGAGAAACGAATTCAATAAGTGGACAAATTTTCGACGAAATTAAAAAAATTCAAATCATTGTAGAAAAATTATTTTTGGCTGCAGAGGTCAATTACAATCATTTTTGGCGAATACGCATATCCTCGAAATTCTATGTACGCATATCCTCGAGAAAAGAATTCTTTACTGAAAATATAATGTCTGACCAGGAATATTCTACTGAAATTGTCATGCGTATCTTTAAAACATCATAACTTCTGAACGGATTGGAGCATTCTAATGTTTCAAAATACAAACAACGCGTATTTTAGTGAAGAATATGTAGAAATTCTAAGAATGAATTCCACTTCCTCTTGTGTTCATTTCTGTAACTTGTTGGAAATGTTGCGAGTGAAAATGATAATGGGGCTGTAGAGCCCCATAAAAATAGGTCAAGAAAATACATTGGATGTAATGTCTACTCGTATACCTCGTCTGTGTTACTATATTGGAAAGCAGAAAACCTACTTGCCAACAACCAGCGCTATAGTTTATTTTCTTCGCGTGGATTCGCATTGGTTGCTGGAAAGCAGGTAACCTGCGTTCACCGTGCCAGATAAATTATCCTCCTCAATGATTTTACAGAGTCATCGATTCGTCTGGGTTAAGTTCAATCGATTCGTAACTATAGCCGAGATATATTATCTCTTTGCTTGTGTCGCGAATGTCAAGATACACATCATGAATATGTAAATATTATAATGATCGAATATTCATTGGATAGTTCACCGAACGCACGGATGTGGAATGTTTCTTTCTTAACCGGTGTTGTTTTGAAACAGTTATCTTTGACAGTTGTCGAGGTTGCACCGCGGATATCTCGTTACATAATTCCACTCGATAGAGCTACCAGCTTAACGATACATTTGTCGGGTACAATATCTCTGGAAGCTGTCACAGCTGATAAAAAATACCGCGAGAAATACCCTCTCCACTTCGTAGGTAAAAGTGCGATAAGACATTGCTAACGACGCCTGACAGTGTAGAAAACCCGATAAATCTAATGGAGAAATCGTCGGAATAATTGCAAAATAACTACCAAGAAGTTCGGGCAATTATCTAACATTCCAGGAAATGTACGAAACGCACGCGTTCAATATGTAAAGAAATATGTATTTCTAACATACAGTAGCAGGTCGAAATTTGTGCAATTTCGTACATAACGATAGAATTTTTCAAGCGTCCGTAAATATATGGCTTACATTCGTAAATATTCATTCTTATTGATGAAGCGCTGGTTGAAGTCGCACTCGCGTGAACTTTAAACTGCGTTGAACCGTGGCTGTCGATTATAATCAAATTTCCGCGTTCAAAACTATTCGCCAAACGGAATTAAACGATGGAAAATACATGGTTTCTATGCGTCAACAATTACTAAACGAGCGACTGTAGAGGAGGTATTTTTTAATTACGAAACTGTACAAACGGCATCACTTAACCATCGATTTATTAATTCAAATTTACATTTCATACTCGATTACAATATCATAGCAACTGGCTTTCCGAGTAGTCGGGGCGAACGTAAATGTCAACAGTGCATTCCAATCGAAGAAGGTTAAAGATTATTTGCTGGGGCCACTTTTGTAATCCCCGACACGTATCACGATATATAATTGCCCCAAAAGGTTCGACCGATCGTCATACTCCCTCGCAATCGTTAATATTCGGCAGAGGTTTGTTCTTGCATTTTTTAAGCCATCCGTCCCACGCCTTGAATCCTTCCTGATTTACGATTATTTTGGCGCAAGCAATGGCCTCCTGGATATCGTCGGTCGCGAAATCCTCGCACCGTTTGTTGCAAATTCCTCCGCGGCGTCCTCTGGTGCACCATTTGGCGCTGTTGATCTGCAGTATGCCGTAGCTGTAGCTGGAGGCCGTCTTCGGGCCAGAGACCAACTGGGTGTTCAACCCACTCTCGCTCTCCATCAGGCAAACCCAGTTGCTGATGAGGGATCTCGAGATTTTAGCCCGTTGAAGCTCGCGAGCCGCGTCGCATTCCGACAGGATCTTCGCGTCGACCTGGTCGTCCATTAAGAGGACGATCAGGATCGACACGGCCAGGCACAGTTTCATGTTTGACCCCGTTTGGCCTTCGACGAACTTCGCGAAGTTCAAAAGCGCCTCGCGTTAGACGCGACCGCGACGATGATTCGCGCTTAAATGCGACACGACTGGCGCCGTTCGGCGCTCTTATGCCGAACGATATGCGAGGGCCTTCATCTTGGACGATGAATTATAATTCCCTAAGCGCTGCGTGGTCAGTAACGAGCTTGACACTTATTGTCACCGACCGTTTTACTCTCGTCAGTTTTCTTACGCCCCATAACGAAACGACAAGACAACCATTACTTGGTTGCAAACTAAATTTCAACACTATATACAGTGAAGAGCAAAATCAATAATACTTTTCTAGAAAATGATAATTTATTTGCATAGTTAAGATTCGAGAAAAACGTCTTACATAGGTTATTCTGTAATATTTGATGTTTAGTAAGAGAGTTAAATTTTAAAGATGAATTTTCAAAGTCGCGATACAAAGGATTCGAAACGTTTCAGGGATACCGTTTGACCAGAGTCATCGACGCAACTCTGCTTATTTAATAGAGAAATTTTATTCGGAATCCGATGAAATGTCGAAGCATCTTAGCGACCGCTCGAAATGCGAATTGCATAAACGATTATGCAAGTCTAGGCACCTGCATGCCAGATTTTCACAGCTGGACGCGCTTAGGTACAAATACGATAAAATAGGCAGTACGTTCGATTTACGAATAAAGATCTATACAAGGCACGATAATATCACATGTACTTACACGACTGGTTTAATAGAACATTCTTACGAGTATTGGCATCTTAAAATTGTCTTAAGTTACTCATTCGCGCATTCTTACTTCCGCCCGGTAACATTTAGGCAGGTTTTAAGCGTCCCCAAAATCGGAGACGTAGTATTTCACCTTACAATATAATATTCGTTTATAAAAAAAAAAGGTATTAATATACTTTTCGTCGTGAGAATGAAAAATATTTAGCGCCCAGAGTCGGGCAAATTTTATCCCAGAATAAAGAATAGAAATTTTAGATCCGTTCATATAAATTAACTTTCAAGGTATTCCTTGATTCTGAAAATAAAATTTCCTCGACTCTTGTTCAGGAAGCGATACATCACATTCGTAGCGTAAATAATGCCAAAATCTTGCACTCGATAGACAGGGCGTTAATCGCTGAAACGACAAAAACGATTTCGTGAAACTTGTATTTCCAGTTCTAATATCTTAACACCCCGCCTATCGATAATTACATTCTTACAAGGATAGCATGATCGTTGCTCACGCAATTCGGGAACTTAATATCCGTTTAATTAAATATCGTTTTCATTACTCGTTAAATTAAATCTCAGGTTTGCGTTCCGTTCTATCGATATAGGAAAGTCGCGGTACGAACGTAATTGCGGTATTAACACTTTCACGGCCGCTGTCACGCGTAAGTGATTTCACCGTTTCATCGTCCATTTGATTTATTACGTTTGTCAAGATTCAGATTTTATATCGCGTGCTTATTATGGTATACCAACACTTATAATTCCTTATACTAATATTCCTAGCATCTTCGCCTGCCTCACTTTGGTTTATAATGTCGGTATAGATAGATGTTTCAAATTAATAAATTTAGAAATAGTAACGGAAGCTTCTGCGCGGCCATTAAAGTGTCAAACTCATACGGCAATGGCTTTGGTGATTTCGCGTTGATCTTTGTTTTTTAATATCCGCTGCTTGCACGGCACTTTCGCGTAAAAAAGAATCGTAATCACACCCGTGTATTTACAAAATGTTCTAGCTAACGGACGTTCTGGCGCTCTCAGAAACATACTTTCGACTTTAACGCGTTGACTGCGGATTAACAAACGTTCCAGATTCGAGGATTAGAATTTTATGTACGCCATTGAAAATATTTCCTAATTATTTTCTTTAAACGCAATTAGGGAATCTTATGAATCTGGTAGGGGTTTCGAAGTAGACTAAAAGAATCTAAAAAATGGCTGTTCAATGGGCAGTCAACGCAAAATAATTTCTCAACCGGCCGCGTTCGTCATGTTCGCTCGTCTGGCTTTGGCAAATCGCAGGACGTTCGGGTCCTCGTAAATCATTTTGGCCAACATCTCTATCCCCGCGTAAGTGTCAGCCTTGGTGCCCATGCACATGGACAGCTGGGTGTCCGAGAGGTCCTTGCTGCACTCCACCTCGTGATAAACGTGAATCAGATTCTTGTCGGCCGCCCTGAAGATCTTCACGTTGGATTTGACCACCCTCTCGAAGAAGTCCACGTCCTCCTTGCCCCATCCATGAATGGACAGATCGAAACCACCCACGGTTTTGTAATCCTGCTTGTACAGGGAGACGATACCGAAACCGAACTGTCTCCAATAACCGGTCGTTTCGTCTATGTCGAACGTGTCGCGATTTCTTGCGATCCTACGAACAATCCGCGGATCGTATTGGCTGAACACCACCGGGAAATACATCTGTCTGCCTAGCAGAGTGTTCGCGCGTATTCTGTAAAGCGCAGAACCGGTGAACACGATGTCTACGTCGACGAAGAACATCAGATCGTCGTTGTTCAGTCTCGAAACGCCGAGATTTAGGGCCTTGGCCCTAGAGAACGTTCCGTCGATCGGCAGGATATCGATACTGGCGCTACGATACTTGTATTTGATCTCCTCGATCAGATTGATCGTCTTGTTGTACGAGTTTTCCGTTTTGTGAGGATAGAGAACGACCAACAGCGTGGTCTTCTCGCCGCTGGTCAGACAGATCTCCTCGTAGCTTTGCAGGAAACGTTGGAAAACCTCGTACCTTCCCGCCAATGGTAGAATGAAATGGACGATCTTGCCAGCGACCGGATCCTCCGACACGGAGTTGAAATTCAGGTTCAAGAAACCGCCGCTGAATATGTTGTGTAAAGACTTGTCGCTTCGTCGGTCGCTTCGGGCATCGATTTCCTTTCCGTTCACCGTTTCTCGTATTTCCAGTCCTGCGAGTTAGAGAAAAGATAAATTATGCGCAGGTTATCGCAAAATTATACGTCACGACCACCTCCGGATCACGAGAATTTTCGATACGTCGCCTCAAGCCAACGCCGCGATAACGATACAAGGAAACCACTGAGGATTAGGAAAGTGCTTAGAACGGGTCGACGACGAGGATATAAAAGGCATAGCGGAGAAAAAGCATTCCGAGAAACGCGAAGGATCGTTTAGAAACGTAAAAGGTACCGGTGAAGTGTTGATGCAGATAAACGTGTCTCCTGACGGGCAGCGTGACCTTTCTGCCTCTGTACTTCCGGTACACTAGCAGAAGATCCAGTATCGTGTCAGCGCCGTAAGAATCCACTCTTCTGTACCCGTATAGAGCCGACCTTTCCTCCACGACTCTGCCGCGTTGTCGTGAGCAAGCGTTTATGGAGGCCATCACTTCTCTCCTGATGTCCTCCAGGCCCTCCCTTATATCGCTGTGAATTCTTCTCCTGGGATTGGAATCCGTCAGGCTGTACTCCGACCTCGAAAGAAAGTCCCAGGGAATTACCTCGTCGCTGCTCCTCGGTTTGAACGACCGAAGTCCTTCTGGAACACCTGTAAAATTCATCGCAATTTCCGGTTCAGACGCAAATGAAAGCAAACGTGGCCGTTACATTCCCATAATTTGTACTTGCATATCAGTATACAGGGTAGAGATTATTCTAGAGCTGAAGATAACCAATCGGATCGAGCAATAACAAATTTATTCACTTTTTACGAGCGTCGAGCGTACGAACAAATTTACAGAAAATTAAATATCGTTTGGTTTTACTTGTAATTAAATGGTTACGACAAGGGGTTGAAATTCGAGAGTCTTTTTTTTCTGCTGCTTCGTCGAGGAAAGAAAAGCTTGATCGCGCGGTTACTTAATCTCGTCCTTGCGATAAGCATTTGAATCGTTTCCGTGGATGTGCGTTATTAATAGAGCCACTTAGGATGATTAGTTCGTGCGAATTGATCGCCGGACTGACGCGGCGATGCTGAAACGGAGGCACGACACGATTCGTTTCAGCCCATCAGTCGGGACGATCAGGATTTCGATCATGATTCTACTCATTTCCATCTTTTTCACTTACGGTGCACTATTCGCGAACGGTGCGTAACGATCCACGTGACGCACAATCGAACCACTTGCTCCTCCAAAAATGGAGAAAAGACATTTAGGATATATGGAAACCACCTTTTGTAAATTTAAAACACGTTTGATACACGCTTCACGAATATTTTTTTAAATGCATATAGTATATTAAAATTCCATTTGGTATGAAAACTATGGATCTTATTGCTACGAACGCACGCTGTCGACTGTCGAGAGGTTTCTACAAATCGATGAGATTCCAGTGTTTATTTAAGCGAGATAAGAAACATTACGCGATGACCTAATGCATTTGTGGTCAGATAGCAAAAGCTGGTACGTGGGGTATTGTTTAGAAAAATGAAAAACGTCGTGAAACTTTTCTCGCGCCTCGGATCGGAAAAATGCGGAGGACATTCCTCAAACTATAACAAGAAAAATGAGGCCGTGGGAAACTGTACGATCGATAGAACCGAAGATATAAAGTCGCGAACTAGGTTAAACAATCGTTAACTTCGGTTACTGTTGGAAGAAAAGATTATTAGGGTTATATTTTTCTAGATATCGAAAGCAAATTATTTTTTATAAGTTCTGGAAAAGTTTACCTAGTATTTCCGTGTCACCGGGATATTCTTTCGAGTGAGGGTTGACGGGAAACAGGGGAACGCCTTTCGCGATCTCGAAATTCTTTAGATCCTCGACTCTAATTCCTAACTGTTTGGCCATGGTGTAAATGTCCCTGTGAAGATTGAGTCTCTCTTGCTGCAGATCCTGTATCCGAAGTCCCTGCAACGGAAACGTAATCTGTTGCATAATCGGAACGAGTACAGGTAACGTGGCTACCAACCCTCATGTAATTGTGCAGCCTGTACATGTGCGGCGGGTTTTTAACAGGATGCAAAGTGATGGCGTGGTGAACCTCTTTTTTCTTCAGGTTTCCGGTGAACGCCTGTGCACCGCTGCTGTTATGATACAGAATGGACTGCATCTGTAACAGCGAAAGCGTCCAATATTGCCAGCTGCAATTAAGATTAAAGGGACAGAAATAGACGGACTGTCATCACGGACTGTTCTCTCTTAAGATCATTTTAAAACGTTTGCATTCGCGATAACAATTTTATGCCGTTATTATCGCGAAACTTTAATACGATGTTCCATGAAATTTTGATATATTTACTCAAAGAACGTCTTCTATATTTCATAATTGAAAATTCGTTGCCAACGAATCGAACGCATGGCTTGTAGGAGACTCATTGGCTTAGCTGCCAAGTTGATTTTCTCAGATGACTATGCAATCGAGCGGAGTGTATTCAGTCGTTGGGCTCTGCGTGTACATACTAATGAATAATCAGAAATAATGATACAACACTATCGATACGTGGCTGGACGGTAGAGCTCGTCGAACGAGACAAAAATGTATTATTAATGACTCGAAAGTGTCGGGGAACCTGTTTGTCGAGGCGTTACGCGTAGAATGCGTTTGATCGAATGCCCGAAAAAGGGATCGAGATGACCCCGCGGCCTCGATTTTCCATCGTGGTGTTTTCGCGAGCGCGTTTCGAGTTATCGAATTAACGAGTCTCGAAGGGACGTGCGAACGAGCCCGGCCAGATGGCAATTAGCACAAACAAAACCGGAGTTAAGGTTAAAGTATGAACTTCCTGTCGGTGCACGGTCGATAATAATTATTGCTGAAGAACGTGAGGCTGCGTCTTATTGAAACACTGGGTTGCAGAACGAGTGTTAATCAACCCGTGAGACTGGGTGTGGTGGTCTCCTGTTACAGAGAATTATTCTAGTATTACATCTCTCAGGTTAACTCGGTCGTGTTCCGAGACCATTCGCGTCGATGTTCCTTTTCTGTTATTCGCTCGTGTCTGGGAATTGGAAAGCAGCTTCGTTGAATTTTACATCTATTTAATAATTGAATAGAACAAGACGATTGGTCGACTTTCCGCAAGATTGAAACGTCAGAATCTGTGTGGGTCATTGTGTATTCTGAAAAGCGACCACGGTGATTTCCAGGAAGTAGATTAGTTCCGTGGATCGATCGACGAATTAATCGGTGAACGTACGAAAAGTCCAGAACAAATGCTTCGTAGTTATTGCATGTCGTACGAATAGGCTATCAAGTGTTTCGACCTTACGTCGAGTGTCAAGACGAGAACGAACGTACTGTCAGTAGGCTGGCACGCTACGATTTGTTCAAATCTAACGAGTAACATCCTCATCCGTGCATTTTACCTTTCAACGGAGCTGTTCGCGTGCAATCAGCGATACCTGGCATCTACGATCGCAAGGCTTCGCTGCGCAAAATTGATCGCGAAACTTTCCGAAGGTCACGATTTCTTTTCGATCGCACAGCTCGCGAAGATTATTAAGTTAAGGGGCGATAATTCCCCCTCTTGGAGAATCGTATCTTAAAAATTATATTTACTACTTATTTTACATTACTATAAATGTCTTCGAGTACGTATTTGCGTAAATAAGTTTACATCGAGCAAGCTTTATGGATCCGAAACTAAAGGATTATTCTTTTTTTTTCAGCGAATTGTTTTCGTTTCTTTGATAAGGATTTCCTCAATCCAGCGTAAGGCTTTTTGTTTGAACAGGCAAACAGGATGGAAAAGAGTTTTATTGGATCGTGTTTCTGTCGATGCCGCCGCCAACAGCGTGACATAATAATGCACGGAACGTCGCGCAACGTTGAGCGTAACCGTGCAGTTCGATTAAATTATTGCAAGGAGCAGCACAAAGATTCAAGTAGTTCGTGCTGCAAATTGTTACTTAAGCGGTTCGACCTAACGGTGAGTGTCAAGATGGAGGAGAATGACTCGATCTGGCCACTGGGTTAGCAGGGTACTATTCGCTTGTACTTAACGACTAACATCCTCATCTGTGCATTGTACCTTCCGAGTTAACCCAATGATAGCGTACCCTGTATATGATGCAGATGCGTAGCTTACGTATTTAAACCTGTAATATGTATCATGCCGAGCTCGCTTTAAACGCGCTAACATTGTACTGCTTGGAACTAACGAGGGAAGCACCGAACCTGTTCCCCTCCGATTTCAACTTACTTTTTTCGAACGACAGATCGCTGTTACCCTGTTGCTACGCGCTAAATATTAGCTCTAATTACTCCGTACCAATTTCACATAAATATTATTTAAGGTGAAAGCTTGGCGCAAGAAAAATATACTCCTACGAAATACAATGTTCTTTTCCTCCTTCCCTTTGGAAAACACCGTCGTACACGTAGCAACAGAGATCTGTAATCTACCACCCGGCAGAAGTAGGTTAAGATCGGAGGGGGACAAGTCGAGTGCTTCCCTTGTAAACGACTAAATTATTTCAACGATTACTAAATCGGTAAAACATACGATGAAACAATTGCCTACGAATGGAACCTGGGCAAGATGGTCGAGTATCCGCAAACGGATTTCTTCTTTCGATAGAATTTTTCTTCGAGTTATTGTTATCTCGAAAGAGAATTCCATCAATGTCCGCGACTCGGTCGGCATAACGTTTCTCAAGTCCCGTTGATGAGAAAAAAATTTCATTTTAAAACGTGAAATCTTTATATTTTGGAGCAAGAATAACCAAGATCCTAGGCCCCAGACACTTGATTCGTGCCTGCGTAGAAAGTATCAATGGTGGACGCGTTACGTTCTGTGGGATAACCGGCGTTCTAATGAACCGTCAGGCCGTGTCGATCGGCGAATTACACGAGCCATGTACGTCGACGGTGTCGCGGTGTGTGCACCGGGAGAGAGAAGAAAGGAGGACGACCGAAAATAGATTTAATGTTATGTGAACGGCAGAGAGACACGTCGAGCCGCTGGACAACGTAGGGCCACGGTCGTGGAAGTGACTCGAGAATAGAGTTAACGACGCGCGACAAGATCCACGGGTTCGAGCAAAAGCGAACAAACGAACAACATTACCTCGTAGCTCCAGGTGCAAGGTATGCCGGCGTACTTCTGTACACACCTTCCCAATTCGACGTCCTCGTGGGTGGTGTACAAATGTCTCAAGCAGTACTTGATGTGCGGCACGATCCTCCTCAGGGTCTCCCTGGACAAAATAACGCCTGGCCCGCCCATGCAGAAGTTCTCGTCGTACTCCAGAGACAGCAGACCGAATTCCTCGGAGTTCCCTCTGCCCGCCTGGCCGATGTACATGGCCCTTCTTGAGTCCACGGACCGCAACAATTTCTCCAGACGGTCGGACCTCACGTAAACGTCGTCGTCGGCCCTCAGAAACCACTCAAAACGATTGCCGTAATTGTTCCACATGTACTGCAGCATCATGAACGACTTCTTCTGGGGCGGGTAGGTGTCGTCGACGCGCAGCAACGGTACCAAAGGCAGATCAGGACAGTTCGCCGGAACGGTGGAGCTCTCGGACGAGAAGAACGCTATTTTGCCCGGTAGCTCCTTGCCCCAGGTCTCGTACACGGCTTTCGCCCGCGTGTCAAGGTATTTCCCGGCTGTCATCACACCCACGAACACCAGGCTGCTCGTGGAACTGTTTATTTGCTCGTCGTCGTTCATTTTTGGAACGCTTCGCGTCGGCGGTTTGGCCAGCACGCGCGGCCCTGACACCGATGATGCGTAAATGTTGACACGTTGGTGATGGTTCGACGAGAGTATCCGGTAACTTTGGATCAGGAAGCCCAGGAGAAGGCCCACTGACAGGCCCAGAACGGCGCTGGCCAATCCACGTCGTTTACGCATCACTGGCTGCTACGTCACCTCCTCCATTGGTACTGTTCCGGGGTCTCTGGACCTACGGCTGGATTCATCGTCATCTTTCCAACGTTCGCCGTCGTCTTTTTCGATAATTTCAACGTGCTAATTAGCGCGATTGCCTGACGATTTACGGGCGATCCCATTGCTCCCCTTAGCCGTGGCGAGCACCAGTTCCGCTCAGACCTGTTGATCGTCAACACTTTGTATGGAAGATTTTGCATTAAGTGGGAGGGAAGGGAATTCTAATGCAAAGGGACCCCTATACGACGAGCAATCGATGTCAGATTATACGGAGACAGCTTGGTGCTTCATATTTTCATTTAACAAGCAGACACTTGTGTTACGAGGTCGACTAATTAGTTATTTTTTACTATATTTACTTCTGTGAAGTATTATATTTGCTTTTCGTTGAGTTTCATACGCAGTTAGTTTAATACAAAAATTAATCTTCGAACGCAGGTTCTAGGAACCAAGTATTTATTAGGGGGTGATATAAGAGTTTTGAACAGCGTCGCATTTTTATGTCATTTCGGTGGGTGCATCGATAGGACTGTTTAGTCAGCTTACAGACCTCATATAGAGAACTAGTAAAGACATACCTTCCATATACAGGGTCGTCCACGCAACTTGTGCACCTCTATAACTTCCAAAATGTTTTTTTTTTTATATGTGGTGTTTCGGAGATTTGAAGGTCAATTTTGTTTTTTTAAATAGAATACTATATTTTTTATATCAAAATATGGAAGAATATCGAATTTTGAGTAAAGCTAATTGCCAACGAGTAATTTCACTTTATTTCTTGACAATTTTCTTCACACAATATCAGATAATGAGTAATAATAACTAATGAGTAATTTCACTTTATTTCTTGATAATTTTCACTGTTCTACAGAAATCTGTGATAAAGTTGAGACTCCAATTTGATATTTGATATCATTGTTTAGTGTTTAGAATTATTCTCCCATAACCTCGTAGTTTCTAATACTTTTTGAGGGTTAATTGCAATTGAGGGCTAAAAGTTGGCGGCTTCTTGTAAAAGCGTGACGTAATTTGTGAACGACCTCAAAACTATGTAAAAAGTTTCCTTGTAGACGACGCTAACTCGAGCCGTTTTAGAACTATAAAGAGAACTGTAGAGACGGGTGTCACATGTCATCCGCATGACTAACGAAGGGTTAATCAGTTGTAAACGTTCAAAGTACCATTAAAAACTTAAAACGTCAGGTCATCAGTGGCCATCTTGGTAGCCAACGCGTTAAGGATCTACGAGCGATCGAAAGTCAATGGACACTGTCCTCCGAATCTCCTGACCGATTTCGAAAGTCGAAGAGGCATTCGAGACTGAATTGATATTTGAGAGGTTTCAAAAGACGCTCTTTCCGTATTCACGGACTTTGGTCAGCGTTTGTTTGCCATTTAAAGAGCAAACGAACGAATGTTTTTTATCGCTGACGGCAAGACCACAAAGCTGACCGTTGTTTGGTCAGCCATTTATTTTTACTCCGGCATCGATTATGCAATGAAATAAAAATCCAACAAATGTACAACTATTAGAGTGACCCATTGTCCAGATTCTACCGTCCCACGAACACACAATGAGGAAATAAGAATTTTAATAGTGAAACTTACATCGAATCCTTTTCTCAATTCCGTCGACTGCATTTTCGCGAATTCCGTCAACGCTTCATGGGTGCCCGAGATGCTGACAAATCGAACGTCCATGTTAATCTGAAAGGAACATCGGGAACTGTTTGATAACGTGTACACTTGGCAATCGGCGATTCGCGTACCAAAATTGATACGATCAATATGTTCAAGTGCCTCCTCCAAGGATTGAGGTCGCGCACGTGCTAAACAGCGAGAGTGAAACGAACGTCAGCAATTAAGATCCAACGATTTTTTTCTCTCGTTTTTTTGATCGTCGCTCCGATTTATTAAGTATTTTATTACAGTTCGAACGCAATGTCAACAAATTGATTCGTTCGTCGGGAATTGATGGACGATCAAAATGCTCGTCACGTCGAGTGGCAAAACTTATAGGGACGAGTCGGATTACTGCGTTTCAATTGAAAACGTCGAATGGCACACGCGTGTGGGACGAGTCCACTCAATTATTTGACTTGCGAGGGCGGAACGCTCTTTTTTTGCGATAAGAACGATAACAAAGTCCTGGTACCAAAGTTCTTGGAACTAGATTGCATAAAAAGAGATTCATTTTTTAGATAAACGCTTCATCGGGACGTGTATATTCTAATATCAACAAAAATCAAAATCAAGAATTTTAAATACGTTATAAATTTATAGTCAACTAATATTTGTATTAAATTTGAATTTAAATATTGGAGCTGCCCTTTTTTTACACCAAAGTAGAGCAAGTAGAGATTAGAAATTATCTTCATAGTAGATTTATTAACAGTTCCAAGGCCCAGCAAGACTTCGACATCGACGAAGACTTTAAAAGACCATCCGAGACGTTCAAGTCCAATCAAGATCAATCAAGACTTCAAGATTGACCAAGACTTCAAGAACGATCAAGATATTCGAAACCTTTTGGACCAGAATAATGTTCAAAACGATTCGAAATTCCACAGTTCTGACGTTAAATGCCTTTCGTGTCACTGATTTGACCCGGTGAGCGGAACGTTTCTTTTTTCCCGCGTGAACAGTACGGGGTCTGTGCGGCGCAAGAAGGTCCCAGTACGCGTGACGAATACAAGAACGTGCCCATAAAATGAGAACCTAGCGCCGTTATAAAACGTTCTCGGCGAATCAACCGCATGGTTCTGTTATTTCCCCGCAGACTGTGCGACGGAATCCACACTCCACGTGTCGCGAATCAAATTCAATGTTCCCCAGTCTCTTGAACGATACTTCCACGGTCCGCGTTTTCCACTTCGTCAAGAGCCCCCATTAAAATATTTCCGTAACAATCTTTCCAGTTACAACGATATCGTAAGGAATTCGTAGAAATTGTATCGCAATGTCGCAACAGCTAATCTTCGAGCACGATAACGCAAGGAACGTACGTTTCCCTCGGACCATGGTCTTCTACGCGGTTGGACGAGACGCATTCCCCTAAATCGGCGTAGACAAAGAATTGTCCCTTGGCGAAACCGGTTCCAGGCATGCTGATATGCATATCCGAATGCGGGCAGTTATTGGATTTCAAGCCATCACGCGTCTCCCCTCGACGGAAAATGTATCGTTCGAAAGATTAATCCGCTAACTAGCTGTCTCATTTGAACGATACTCGGAACATAATTCAAATCGCGCCCTGACGGAACGGAATATCAAAAATGTTTCAGACCGTGGCGGGTTAGTACCCGATGGTTTAATTAAAGAGAAAGAATTTTCTCGTTATCTGTAGATTGATTGCTTTTGTTCAACACGCAAGATCGTTGATGGCCATCGTTGATTGTACCTGGTTGTTATTCGCGCCCTCGTTTCCGTTCCCACAATCCTCCCGCGATCGTAGAGGCAAGAGGATTCCCGTTAAAATCCACGCTTTAATAAAAATGATCTCTGCAAGTACGTTCGGCGAAACGCGATACCAACGTGAATTTGATGCTCCGTTAGCACCGTTAATCTTATCGGTACGAGAAATGCTACGAAAAACTAATTCACCTCGGAGATAATTTCGAGACCGTGACGAACTTCGCGCCACGTACTCGTAATTTCTTCTCCGTTGGTTCGCGTTGCCGGATAAAACTGATAAATCGCGGATTTCTTTTTTTTTCGGAGGAAATTCGCATCGATACCGTTACCAGTGCTCTGGAAGTTACTAACGTTTAATTCTAAAGCTTGATAATGTACGTTTTAATATTATTTTCTAGTATTTGCAATCGATTCATCGAGAAGTCGAGGGACAAATTTATATTTTAGAATTATTTTTTTTATATCGAGTACGATTAGTTTTGGGATTAAACGGGTGAAAGCACGATGCATCGACGGTGTTTACAATCGCGATTACGCGGTTCGGATCCACGAATCCACGAAATTCCCGCTGTTCGTCCCGTTAAAGGATTCGATGTGACGTGCAGGAACGAGAACGTACGGATGGCGGGAGAACCGGTTTGAGCCGAAAGTCAAGCTTCGGATCTTGGCTAGTTTCTTCGGCAGGCCACGACGTCTAGTTCATTACGGCAAGGAAGATCAGGATATGCTCGCGACGATAAGCAACGATAAGCTGGAAACGCGGTTCATCGACTTACGTGAACTTCGTGAAAGTCGAGTGTCGATGCACCGGTCTTCGACGTGGAAATTACGTTTGTGATGCAACGGGTAGCTACAGTGCGGGACAAAATGATACGACACTTTGCATATTTGTATATTCCATACCGTTGGAACATTGGTTACCAACCTGTGTGTCGCAAAGTTTACTTTCATACAAAAATTTCACGAAGATTTTCGCTACTTGCACTACCGATCATACGTTCTGGACACTCACAACTAGGTTCGATCACCGGAGAAATCAGTAAATTACTTTTTGTGTCATCCTAGATGCCAATTTAGGGAATATGATTCCCTAAATAATAACGCGTTAAAGTTTTTAACGAAGTTTCGGAAAATAATTGTTGAACCCCTTTTAGACGAATGAATTTTGTATATAGTTAATTTAGCATCATCGCTTTTTATGTTTTTATAATTGCTCTTTGCTCCTTTATCTAGCGTAAGCTTGGTTCACTTCCGTTTACTCTCACTACTTAATTGATTGAAATATTTATCGCATTGTACATCTACGTATGTTTCTTCGAATCCGTACAAGTTCCCGAAGAGGAATGAAACGTTATACAATAATAAACGTATAAGAGGAACACTCAGACCCTGAATTACTGTTTCCTCTGGTCTCGAACCTCGCCTAACTATAGTAAAGGAGATTGCTCCGACACCGATATTACCTAGAATTCGTTCCAGTCTCCAACTACCTCCCGAGTTTTCGATTATTCGAAGCAAACAGGATATTTATATTCCGTTAAGTTAGAATTTAATTAAAATTCCGTAACGTAAATGATAATAGTGGTAATCTTTTTATTACAAAACACACGTAGTGTTTCGGTAGTCGTTCGCAATCCTATTTGGATGTTTATATGTGTATCTAGATGAAATTAGACATGTACGAACGTATGATTTACTATTACAACACGTACGACATTAACGAGTCTTAATTACCACGAGTTTCAGGTTTTATAACTTCACTTCGTCTATATCGTTTCTCCAGAAGTTATATATAACGTTATGTCATCTAGAGACATTGTTCTCGAATAACGAGCGAAAGATGAAAATTACAATGTTTTTACTTTGTATATTTCGATTAAGCGACGTTTATATTTCATATTTTGTCGGTATGCGAACGTGAACCGACGAAAAAGTATGTTGGAATGTTATTGGAGTATCCACTACATCCGGTAGCGTAGAATGTTCGTATTCAGCGTACAAATTACTATCGATAGACCAAATGTCAACGACTGTTTCTTTAAAAAAATTACGTTTCTTACATTCTTTAAATTCTTTTCCATTTCACTTGATATTTGTGTTATTTTCTGTTACGATTGCGAAGTACATTCGCGGAACTGGATCGATCGAAATTATTCCCCGATGAATTTGCACGCGTTTCGCGAACCGTTCGTCCGGACAGATACGCGTTGCTCTCAGATTCGTCGCGGTTGTCGATTCGTGTTCGATCGTATTTTCGAAAGACCGAGCTATAACAGCGGAGCCGAGCCATTAGAAGCTGTAACAAGGAACGGGGCCTCCGCTAATTGTTCCCATAGACGTCGAGACCAAGGCGGTGATCGTCGGGGCATAGACACGTTTAACAGAGTCGCCCCGGTGGTCGTGACTGGACTCGAAGTCAAGCTGTTCAATCAACCGGTAGAAGTCTCGAAAGAGTCATCGACTTTTCTAGTTCCAGCACGATGATAACGAAACGCTCACGGTTCATGGAACGATCCCCCCACGGTTCACGGTTGAACGGATGTTATTTCGCGGTGGCTAAGCTTCCAAACGAAATGTCCTCCGTGGCACAATCGTCTTCCCTAAACGATTCGGAGAGTCGGTTACTCACATTGACGGCCCCTCGAAATTCGGAGTCTCTTCGTCCAGCTCGGTATCATCCACGAGACTTTCTCACACGATCGCACTTTTTCACGAGAAAACTTTCACCGGATTTAATTACCAACGATTCCTGATACTTCTTTTTATCCGTCGAGGAGAACGAAACTTTTCTGAGAACTGAAACTGTCGGCGCGCCGACGATTTGCCTCGTCGTATTCGGTCGTGTTCGGCGTGCACGTGGGTTTGGGTTAGCGGCGAAAAAAGCAACGACCCATTTGCGCCCTCCACCGCATGACAGAAACCGTAAACGAGGAGGTGACGAGAGAAACGTGGAACGACTCCGACACGAAGCGGCACTGGTCGCGTACGCGTTGCGAGGAGGATGTTGGGACGACAACTGAACGAGTACGAGACACCGGGGGCCGGCTAGCAGTCGAGCAATCGGCCAAGCAGTCGGCCAGCCGGAGCTACAGGCAGCCTGATCGGCTCGCTGGGGTATACTAAGCTCCTCCACGAGAGCGGCGAAACTTCTCGTTCGGATACGGAGGGAACAAGCCGATACGCAGGCTTCGCGCCACGCTCCTGACCTCGGCAACCTTCGACCACCTCCGATTCGACCCTTTTCTGGCCGTCCTCAGCAGCAGTCGCGTCTGCTCGCTAGATTCCTCGAGATTTCCAAATGCATGTGCGCCCAACAATCCATCAAAGGGGGATTCTCGTGTAACAGAAAAAATTTCTACACCAAAAAAAAATTTTGTCTTCAAAATAGTATAGTTTTTATCAATTTTTTATACTTTTTACTTAACCAATTAGCTGTGGCGACCTCTTTCATCACGGATACAGTCGTCAAACAGAGTAAGCGACGCTCTTAAAATATTGGATCAAAAATGAAAAATTTTATTACTGATATTTACTCATACTCAGTGGCACTTTGCACATCGAATACTAATACCGCGATTCTTTCCTAATTTTTTTTTTATAACAAAGTGTACATCTTCGTGAAGGATTATTTGTTGTTGAACTGCCCGGTATGTAATCCTGGAAAATGTTTACCGCTCAAACGCGAAACATTAAATTATTTATACTTTTTATTTGTTTGTTTTATTTCATTTCGACCTTTAAAGTATATTTCAGTTTTAGCTAAAATTACAATTTAAATAGCAAATGGTAACTAAACTTTATGCATGACGGATATAGTCGTTAAACACAGCTGACTAATTAAAATCGGTTCAGTATCAGTGGAAACCAACCAGCTTTAAGAAAAATTTTCGTTTGTTCCGTTCTGATTTCTATGATGGATGCTACACTGTACATCAACTATGAAAAAATATTTTCGTATAGTTTAAGGATCTCTCTTCGTGTCCCTAAAAGTCTAGTACAATAGAACTCTTAATTCTTTACGAAAAAGAAGGAAATTTTTAATTTTAACGCTGTTTCACGAGAATCCCCCTTTAAGGAGGTATTTTATCCCAGAACCCTAAAAAAATTGATTCTTTTTTAGTAGGTTGTAAACTACATTTCACTACTATTTCGAACAGACGACAAATTAATAATTTTCTGAAGCCTTATAATGTTTATTTGCATTCTTTAAATTCTTGATAACAAATTGGTTGTACTCGGTTTTGCACCTCCTCAAACCTTTAAACATCCGATAAAAATAGAACGTTTACAGACATCGGTTTGATTTTGTTTCCGACGACAGAGACGGTTTCTGATGTTCTCAAGCTCGCGGTACAGTTTACGAAAAGATTCTGTATCTTTTTTTACTCGCGGTAAAATCCTCGCTCGCAGCTTTGAAGTTTCAGAGTACACGCATAACTCAGTGAAAATAAAAAAGAAAACAACGCCTAATATTTCATACGTACGTTAGCGTCAAAGTATTTTGGGAGTGTTTGGGATCGGACTCGATGAAACGCTGCGAAAGTTTTTCCTTTTGTCATTTCCTCGAAGCGTCTGGAATTTCGACAAATGGATATCGTCTTTTGCGAGCATTCGTGTTTAGATATGCACAACGAAGGGGCCGCAACACGAAACGAACCGTAAAGTCATTTTATTTGCAACGCGTTGTACGGTCCGAGCATCGAGAATCGATCGTCGTGAACTGTTTGGTCTGAACGGAGCTAGGACGTTTCTATTTTTAATCGACGACGGATTATCGATATAGATTACTTAAATTTCGGAGCAAACACGTATCGTAGTACGTGCACACACATGGTTTAAACATAGATCTCGTGACCTTCTAAAAATATTCTTATCTGTTGGATTGCTTTGCAATCTTGGGAGGGAAAATTTGATCGATCAAACCGTATCGAACTTGTATGTTATTAAGGATTACAATTAATTTTTCAAAATATTAGATACGGGTATAAACTGAACGCCATTAATCAAGATGGGTGCGTGAAAAAAAATTGTCACGAACCATTGAAGATAAGGTAGAAGTGTTTGCTTTTCTTTTCAACGAGTACTTTGTATCGCGTCTAGTCAATTACATTCGATATCGTTTAATTAGCTAGACAAGTACGGTTGATTGTCCGTGATTTGGTTGTTGCACAGCATGTTAGAGGCTGATAGCGGCGCACACGTGTTTGCCCGGGCAAGCGCAAAGAGAAGCACGATGTGTACGCAAGTATGTGTGTCGTTAGGGTATTGTGCAACGAGACACGTATGTAACGTACAATAAACATACGGAGAACAGTGTGCGCGATCTTCGCGTGTGCTACAAAATGCGGTAAACGTAAACGTTATTGTACGTTGGATAAACAGTAAGAACAGTCGAAGCTGACACGGTGCGGCCTATCGTTCGCAAAGCAGGAACTTCCGTCGAAATAGAAGTGAATTGAACTACCTTTACGCTTCGTGAGTTTAATATTATCTCCCGTATGCCACGCTCGATCCTTGTTCGACCGGAACGATCGGATTAAGACGCGAAGGAGCGACGTAGGTGTGCTTGAAAAATGCCAGAACGACAAGCTAAATATCGCATCGGGTGGGTCGCGACTCGAATCATTGACCTCTGACTCGAGATTTTTCAATTTAAAATAACAAAACCTTCTTTCAGTAGACAATTTCAATTTCGTCATTCTTGATTTTTCTTTTCAACTCGGCTTATAGAATCGCTCCATAAATTATATTCTTTGTTTGTGCTTTTTTTTTTCTTCTTAAGACTATATATTTGCCTTTTGGATCTTATCAAATATTCTGACGATGGGTAGAATCCTAGAGTCGAGAACGTTATGTGTTCGCAATGAAAAACTCAAATCCAATTGTAGTCCAGTATTAATAGTATACGATACAGGCGGCTGGATAGGATATTTCTGGGCTTGTACTACGTTAATTTTCGGTGAAATTGATTTAGCTCGATGGATGATTCAGTCGAAGTAGGCGAAGTCTACTAAAGGCGGGGCATGTTAAATAATCTTATTTTTAGCTGCTCGAGGAAATCCATTGGCCGGAAAGACGGAGAAAACGGACGAACTAATCCCTAGAATTCTACACATGTGATGATTTTCGTTTGGAACGCATCCCCGGTAGGATTTCTCGACAATGTGCACGGTTTATAGCGTCTCGGAAAGTCAGTCATCGCTGACAACATATGGGGGAACACAAGGATGCAGACGACTTGTTGACTCACGTGAAAAAGGAACTGGGAACAGACTTTCGTTGTTCGTGTACCTAACGGTTAAAATTTCGCCTAAAATCGCGTCAATTTCCTTACGGAGAAATTATTTTTAATATAAGTTCCCGACGAACATTCAATTGTACGAGTTTCTTTTATCGCAATTTTATCAGATAAGAGGATTTCTGTATAGCGTGAATAGTTTAAACATAAAGAAAAAAAGTATATTCACGATTAAATTATTCTCATAATAATATGATCTTATGCCTGTTAATTACAAAAATTAGATTTCTATAACAATCGAATTTATTAACATTTTTACTGTCATACCAGTTATCTGAGGATATGTCAATGGCATTATTAAAAAGTTTACAAGTATTAAGACGAATCTATAATAAGTGTTTTAAAGACACGTAGATTTGAAACGCCGGCCACCAGTGACCGCCATGGCAGTCAACGTGTTAACGAAAGTATACATACGTCATGTTTCCTGCAATATTAATACTGCCACGTCTTCGTATTTTGCATCCAAATTCAGCAAACCGTGTTCAATTAAACTTCACGGTAATAACGTCTAAAATTACGTAGACTTAATGTCTTCCATCGTTCTACATGAGTGCCTTATGAAATTATTACCGGTAGAAAGACTAATACATTGCACAATGTGGTGGTTCTTATGCATTATGCAACAGTTAGAAAATTGCGTTGTATGTAAGAAGAAAATGATTACTTTGTTCTTTTCTTTAACAAGATTAGGAATTTATGATAAGCGTGGGATATTTTGCCCCGCAGGAATTCGTTTGTTTGCAAAGATCCACGTTTTCCCAACGAAATGGAAAGATTATTATTTGAGTTAGCAATGTGCTTTCGAAGTCGGATAACAAATCATTTAAATCTTGCCGCCAATCTCAGAACAAAATGGCGGGAATCAGCTATGTGACGACAGATCGTTGACCCATACGCACTACTGTATTCAACTAATATATTGACTTACGTGTATATTCCATTCAATCTCTCATATTACAAGGAAAAAATTATTGTCAAGTGTTTTATCAATTGTTTGCTTGAGAATTAGACACACTGACAATATGCGATATCAATCCCAGGACCGTATCGGTATGAAACTTATTAATAATGCATCATGAATCAAGGAGCACGAATTATGAATTTCAATAATATTGCAATCTTATAACTATGAAAATAACGTTTCTACTTCATTGAATAAACATCATTCGTATAAAACTAAACATATTTGTGTAGCGTGTATAATGTTAAATAAAAAATAACGTAGATAGTTATAGTTCTTGCCTGATCAGGGGCCCCAGGTTTTTCTATCTTCGTACCTGAGTTGCGACCGTTCACGGTTGCTGATTTGACTAGTCAGTCGGCGGAAGTGACGCGAGTCGCTTCGTTACGTTTACATTCTGTTCTCGACGTCGCGTTCATTGTGGGGAGCCATTACCCTCGTCCGCGCTAAGCATCGTGCCATATTCCCATTCGCGCCCTAATACTAACAACATTCTCGTAGTTTTAAGTGAAATATTATGAGAGTGAAGACCGAAATGGACGACGACGAAAAGGGGTGAGTACAAATTGCGTATAGGCAGCCGTTTGTGGACGGTTTTACACGCGAGAAATTCGATCGGGACGCGTTCACGGGCCGTCGAGTTTATTGCGTGGGAACTCCATTTGCGCGTTGCAGTTAGCTCGTATCTTTTGCTTCTCCTTCGATGTTCGCTTGATCTTTGGGCTAATCGCTTATCCGCATGTCGTAAAACGTCATCGAATCTCGCTTATTGTGGAAATCCCACAATACGAACGCGAGGCCAACCTTTTTCCCCCCTAGAGCAACGAACGTTTGAATGTGTAGTTTTTCTCGCGAGGGGGGAATAATTCATCGATGCCGGTTCTTTGCACGGTGCTTGACTCGTGTGCCCGGCTCCTTTGATCCGGCAAACGATCCATTAGTTTTCGAGGAAACCTATTTACATGAAAATAAAGTAACGTCGAATGACAAAAATTATAGATTTTTCGATTTATTTCACCATGAAAGTACGCTACTGCATCGTTGCTCGATGCATCTTTCGGCTTTAGATTCTCTATTTTTATGTTCTATATTCTGAAAGATCAGAGTGCATTTTGATATACTCCCTCGTTGCCTAGATTTTCTACCCGCACGCGCTTATTTAACTGCAAATATGGGCAGGTATTTGCGTATACGTCAACTTTTACGTAAATTTACGCTACTGTTAGGATGAAAAATATGTTACGAAGCGTTATGCGCATTATTAAGTTTGTACGGCTGAAGCTTATATCTCGTGTTAGTTTGTAAATGTAATTTTTGCGCTTTTCATGAATAAAAAATGATTTTTTCATTCAAAATATTTTGTTTCCCATTTAATATCACGTTAACTTGCACTTATTGATTTTTACGCTTTCTTAGTATTCTTTTTACACGCAATATTAAATAAAATTTTTGATCAATTGTTTCAGTTAAATTTATTTTAAAGAAAATTGTATTGAAAAAATATAGTGCATCAATTACAGAATAAATATTCATAAATGGTATCAGTTATGTAATCTTAGTCTCTATATTCATGTTAATCATAATTGGTTACATGTTTATGTTATAGAAAGCTGTTTGTTGGCGGTTTGTCCTGGGAGACAACACAAGAAAATCTTCAGCGTTACTTTGGCCGTTATGGCGAAGTAATTGATTGTGTTGTTATGAAAAACAGTGAGTCTGGTCGCAGTCGTGGGTTTGGATTTGTAACATTTAGTGATCCAGCTAATGTCCCTTTGGTTCTTCAGAATGGACCCCATCAACTTGATGGACGCACGGTAAGCATTTGTTTTAAGATTAACAAGTATCACCATTTCAATACATAAGGAAATAGTAAAACATTTAAAGTGTTATTTATTTTTTGGGTTACAGATCGATCCTAAACCCTGTAATCCACGTACTCAACAAAAGCCAAAGCGTAGCGGAGGCTTTCCAAAAGTTTTTCTCGGTGGCTTACCAAGCAACGTGACAGAGACAGATTTAAGGTCTTTCTTTACTCGTTTTGGCAAGGTTATGGAAGTTGTCATAATGTATGATCAAGAAAAGAAGAAATCAAGGGGTGAGTACATTATAAAATATTTATTTACACACACTAGTATTGTTTGAAGTAGTTTCCATAGAAATAAATTTGGTACTTTAAATAATACAGAATAATAATCCATTAAAAACCATGGTATACATTCTCCTATATGTTATTATATATTTTTTTTTATTTAGTATGGAAACTACAAAAAACAATAATTCGTAAATTTATAGTTGGTTATTTTTGTCATTTTGTTTATTTCGTGATCAGGAATATAGTCAGAATTCTTGAAATAAATATACCCCTGATACCATAACACAAGTAGCCTGTTATGACGAGCATTATACAAAAAATAATGCATGTATTGTACAGTATGCACAAACCATAATATTTTGTATATATAGAATCAAAAATTCTGACTTGAATGCAGCACACCCATTTAAAGTACAATATTAAAATTTGATCCAATTATTAATATAAAGGTTAAATATGAATATTAGAATTAGCAGGTAATTAGTCAAACGGTGAATATGTTTCTATGCTTAGGCCAGTGAATAATAAATGGTCATTGGACTTCCTTTGCTTGATTACCCTTTTTTTTAACGACCCTGCTCTTGTTTCCCTTAATAATTATAATTAATACATCCTGATTCATAGACTTCTTAATTAATATTGTTTGTTTTTGACATAGAGTTATGAAATACTTTAAGGTCCTCTCCATACATTGAAACTTATATGCATTATACATGGTTATTTATGTAGCATTCTTATCCTACTTTGCTACTCTCAATAATTCGCCTTGTCTTACCTTAAAGAACATTAAGGTACTTTATGTTACATTAAATTACATTACATGTATTTATACATATTGTGATTTTTGGCTAAGTTTTGTTAAGAATAGAATATTAAGTACATAAGTTAAATGTACATAACTTAAGTCGAAGTTAAGTTACTAGTAAGATATGTTGTAAATCCTATTTTTATTAGATATTATCCATCTATTATCTTATCCATTGATTAATAATCTCATTTAATTATACTTATCCTTAACTGGTATATATTATATAAAAAATTAATCTTAAATATTAGACTACAGTTTATAATTACTATATCTTTACATAAATTAGGATAATATTAATTTCAGTGGCTTTTTAGTAAACAAACAAATTTTTGCCTTAACATTGGTATCCTTATGATTAAACATTTAGTAGATATCCATGTTTACTGTGACAGATTCTATTTCTTTTTTCTTTGAATATTTATTCATATTTGGTGGCTGCATTCAAGAAGTCAGTGTGCTCAACAAGTTCGACCAAACTTTCTTCCAAGCATCTTGTTTTTTTTTAACAGTATCGATTGTTTTGTACAATTAAAGTTTCAATGACATGCATTTGACAAATATTTACTCGTTTAATGTTTCAAGAGTTTCTGTTAATTATGATTATTAAAAGTTTTTATGGAAGGAATATAACATGTTTGTTAATATAACACATAAGTTTAAACGACATTATGTTGATATTGTATAGTTTTGAACGTATAATTTCCGTTCGTTTTACAATTTAAGAGGAATGTAGTTAAAAAGCTTCTTTAAATCAGCCATCATTAATTTTTTAGATTAAGTATTTTAAGCTTTATGAACATATAAGGTGAATAGTAATAATAAGTACTCACAAATTTTAGAAGGTGCATGTTTTTATTGGTATTAAAATTACATGTAATAAGTATTATTTATAAATTATTAAAAATATACCAAATTAAAACTAACGACTACCATTATCATTGATGCAACAAAAGTAATTAATTAGATGTAACGGACCAGTTTTGTACAAACAAAAATGTACAAAGAAAAAATTGTAACGTTGATAGTATAATACGAGGATACAAATTCAGGAGTCGGGGTTATTATTAAAAAAAAAAGAAAAAAAAATGTATTTATTGTATAAATGTATGGGGCAATTTTTGATATACTGTCACGTTTGGACGACAGGATTTGGCTTTCTCAGCTTCGAGGATGAAGATGCGGTGGACCGGTGCGTAGCGGAGCATTTCGTCAACCTGAACGGAAAACAGGTATAGCATACCTACACACTAGCATATACATTATTAGATTACTGTAATGTAAAATAATAATAAGTACAACTGTTAGTATAATTTACTATTATGTACCACATAGCTTTATATACATTAATGTTAGTTATAGTACTTATTTTATTTTACACAACTTTTTCATACTGTGTTAGCTTAATGGCTGTATGCTTAGTTACTATTATATAAGCGTCAGTTGAACAAAAGAAGATTTAGAATACCATACATTATGCGTTATATAAAAGATAAAAAAATTAGAATATATTTAGAATTTATGTAAGACTTGGCGAGTTTAAAAAAAAAAAAAACTTAAACGACTGTATACTTATAAAAGGAGGAAATTTATTAAGGCAACAATGGAGTTGTTTTAGTTCTATTCAAAGTTGGAGTCCTATCGCATAATTTTTGTTAGTTACAATTACAGTAAGGTATGTGAAATTGACATTTCATAGGATCTTCTCTATTTTTCTTGTTTCAGGTTGAAATCAAGCGTGCAGAGCCACGGGATTCGTCTAGTAAAATGAACGATAGTCATCAGGGACAGTGGGGTCCACCGCAACCGGGTGGACCTCCAATGGGTATGGCTGGGAATATGGGTCCAATGGGTGGCCCGAATGGACAAATGGGTGGACCTATGATGGGTGGCCCGATGGGTCCACCAGGGAACATGATGCAGCAGTATCAGGGGTGGGGTACTAGTCCTCAAACTGGTGGATACGCTGGGTACACTACTCAGTATAATTCTCAGGGTTGGGGTGCACCTCCTGGTCCGCCACAACAGCAACAAATTCCACCACCACCACATCATCAGTGGAGTAGCAGTTACAACGTCCAACCTGCAGCAGCTACTCAAGGTTACGGAAGTTATGGTGAGTTGTTAAGACATATTTCGATTTTATATCTTCTAATTCTTCGTTTCTTTTTATCGAAATTCGTATTCACGAATTTGATACAATAATACCCGTGGATACATTTTAAGTTTGAAACGATAAAGTATATCTTAATCTCGATGCTCGATTATACTTAGTTGAAAATTAAATACATCGTAGCTTTCGATCAAATGCGCGATGTAATTTTTAAAGTTCAGAGTGTAATTTTATTTCCCGTGCGATAGGGTATAATTGTTATATTTATATATATACAGCCTTTTAATTGCAACGAATTGAAAATGGTGGCAATGTTGACTTTAAAATTCGTATAACACTGTTTCGATGATAATTCATTTTGTGATTGTTTATTCGCCGATGTCAACACCATTTACGCATTTGTTAGGACAACACACGATAAGGTCATAGTTATAAAGATTAACAATAACTTTGATCCTGTCCTCTCCCCCTCCATCCTCCTTGGAGATGTTAGGAGAAGAAAGAGAAAGATAAGAACATGAGAAAACAAATACCTATAATGTACGATTATCACTTTTATTTCGATGCCCCCTGGAGGTTATATTATGGAAAGAGAATACAAATAGGACATCATAAATATCAAATGAATGTCAAATTATGTCAATTTAGGCCTGTTAATCGCTTGATACGTATATATATTTTAAATATCGCGTGTTTCCCGGTACGATTATAATTTGCGTTTGAATATTAGGCTTCATATATAATCTCTTTACGATGCAATAGTTTCGTCATTTGTATAAACAGAAATGCAGCCATTATTTCGTAGTTAGTATATAATAATAGAGTTTTATACGACATGTATCTTTCTAAGTTAGAACTTCCTTTTCTTAGAGTCTGAATTGACATAATAAACACTTTCAAAACATTGGACCTCATAATCTTATCTGTAAAGTTTGTGCTTGATTGTCTATTGTGAGAGCCAAGCATGAACGTTTTAAGTCGAACGATATTGAACGACTAGCGTTAAAAAGACTAGATAAAAGAAAAAAAACATTTCATAAGCAAAATTAACCCATTTAAGTGCCAAGACTGCAACGAGCGGGCAAGTTTTATAACGCGCGTTATGAATTTAAAATACCTACATTCATAGAAACATACCATTCAATAAATTTGCCTTCACTGTTCTGCAGAAGATACTATCATCACATTATTTCAGAAGAGAAGATTCCGAGGTAAGTTCACCATTAGCGATAGACATTATACAAAAGTGATTGAAACGCTTTGGAGTCTGTTGCTTAAAAGTCCACATATCTTTTCCAGCAGTTCTAGAATCGTCAGCAGAAAAACGGTGAGCATGTGCTCGCGTTTTCTTCTTTTTTTTTTTTTTTTATAAAGTGTTTCTTTTAAAAATATCATAATTCGATTAAAAACACCGCTCACCGGTGCATGCTTGGCACTGAAGTGGTTGACCAAGTTGGGGTACGTTTACACTGCCGCGACGAGTCGCGCGCGATAAACGGCTCAGAATACACTTGAAGCACTTAAAAATGAAAACGAGCACGACGAACATCAGGCTTACACGTTTACGAAAGAGGAAACTTCCAAGCGTCCCTTCAGCAGCGAAGCTCAAGTTTTAAACTTGAAACGTAAAATTTAACCTTGTTTTGCAAAGTATAATGTCGATCAGTATGTAAATAATTGTAGCACAAATACGACTGCCAAGCATTAAATCTTGACCCAGAGCTTCTTGGCCTCGTAGCTTGATTCTTTTTTAAAAAGGAAAGAAAAATATGGTTTGGTACTGTTATGCTATGGGAATTTATTGTTTATAATAAATGGTACTCGAAATGGGCTTGAATACTATTTACGCTCTCGTACCTTTCTTGAGAACGCTCGACTCAGAACCATGAATTTTGTTTACTTTCGAACGCAAGAACGTCGTTTATGAGAGAAATCATGAATCGGGGGATCGGCGTTTCATGGAAGCAGGCTCGTTTCAAGGGTTTCAGGCGTGTTCTGCGAGGAAGCAATGTCGCGGCAGTGTAAACGTACCCTGAAAAAAAGCATAAGAAGACGACGGTGGTCGGTGACACGTGTTTTGTGTGGTTGATGATCGCAGGTGGGCCGGCGGCGGCCGCTTCAGGGGGCTACGGGCCCACGGCGGGTACTGGCGGGGCTGCGGGGGGCGGGCCCGGGGGTTCCTGGAACTCCTGGAACATGCCACAGAATGGGCCTCCTCCTGGGACCCAGCCACCACCTCAGCCCCCTCAGCCCAACTCCTCGCAGCCCAACTCCAACTCGAACCCCTCTGGCCCGCAGGGTGAGTCTTCAAGCTCAGTCAAACAAAGTCTTTCCTCTTTCCACCCTTTCGCATCATACAGCTCCAGTTTCACCTATTCGAGCCTAACTACAAAAGTCATCTACTGTTTCGTTTTCTGATTTTCTTTTTTCTCTTTTTAAGTTTTGTCGAATCGAGCCCCAGTCTTTTTCGAGTCTTATTGTTGGTCATATGCACTTTTAACGTACAGAGGCTCTTTTCCTTCGTTGGCGATCGACAGTTTACGATTAATTTAAAAGATCGATTTGTCGGTTTACATCGTGTTCGGCATGACTGTGATCCTAGTGGCGAGATCGCGTTGCCTGATACCTATCGTTCGAAAGCGTTAAGGATGCATTTATCGAGACGATGTCGTGTCACTAGGGCAATATTAACGGTCCGTTGCCTTGTTAACAAATACTAATGCGTTTTTGGCTTTTGGGGTTTACGGAAGAGACGAGCTTTTGTGCATAGGGGTTGGAAGAACAGAAATATTCGTGTCTTAAGTGTATTATAAACGAGACGAGATTTATTTTCTTTTTCTTTTTTTTTTTACCGAATAAAATATTGTCACACCTATACCCGCGAGATCCTGTATGATTCCAAATTCTTCCAATACTTGCAGATTTATTAGATTAGTTTGTTAATCGACGATCCTGATTTTCGTGTTTCTAACGCTTGATTTGTTGCGTGCAGAATTTCAAAAGCATGTACCTTTCGATCGTACGAATTATAAATATGTATTTGAAATTGAAAGAAGTTTACATATATATATTATAGCAGCAAAAATTTGAAATATTTAGACGTAGACATAACATCAGATTGAAGCTACGCTTAGAATACTTCTTATGCTTATTATTGTTAGTTAGTAAATCGTAGTAATCATCCGAATTTCGCACTTATTCATCCGTTCATTTCACTTCTGATTTTATGGTTTTTTATTTTTTTTTTTTTTGTTTAAATATCTTGTCACCTTTTCGTCCTATGCGAACCAATACAAGTATTTTCTTTCTACTTATTGGTTATTTTTTGTTTACTTTTCAATAATACCTCCTAGAAATAATAGCTGGCCAGTACCCCTTTAATAAGTTATTCTTTTAAATATTTCCACTAGTTGATTACTGTCGTGGCACTATTAGAAATAGAGTAGGTATTTGGAACTAATTTTTCAAATGTCTCTATGTATGTTCCATTGTAAGACGTTGTTGTAAAAAGTTAAAGATTCAATTTTTTCTGAAAACGATTGATTCACAGTAATGTATGATAGTGCAATCCTACTCTCGCTCCTTTCATTTCCTTTATTGCCTACCAGCAGAACTTGCGACGAATTTATGTCTTAATATTCTACGTTCACTAATTTTCAGTTACTCAAAATTAATTTGATACAAAAGAATCGAGTTCATTTTCTAATAAATAAGTGTGCAGTATTTCGCTTGGTTTCGGAGCAATAATAGGCATAAATTCGTCCTCGAAACTCTGAGATCAGTATTATTTTCTGCTTGTTCTGTGTAATAAGTTTATTTCCCTGGAAATCCTTTACGAAAATTACTTTTATGTAAGAACATTTGTAATTGTCCACAAAGCATATAACGATTATCGAACAGCAAACCGAGGAAAACGTGCTTTAAGTTTCCAAGTCTTAAACGTACTGGTCTCAGCATTTTGTATAAATATAATTACGCTATTTTAAATACACGAACACACACAAACACACACTAACGTATTTGTAAATAAATAAAAAAAAAAATACTCGAGATATATTTTTAGATACTTTTTTTCATTTGTTAGAATTTTACGGAAAGCGAATTGGCTTTGTTTTCCCTTTACACGATTCGCAGATCTTTCAAATGCATGCTCAGAGTATTTTTTGAACGCTCTTCTCGATTGTAGATGGCATAGTCCGGTCGTATTAGCGATTATTTATATATAAATATATATATATATACACCGTCGACGAAAAGTATCGAAAATGTATCTTTCGTTATCAGAGTAGTTTCAGCTTTTAAATAATTTAGGCGGGATAAGTGGCGTGGGTGGGTAATGTCACGTTGAAAATCAATGTTCCAGGTGATATGTATTCACGACAGACCACCGGCTCAGGTGCACCTGGATCCAGTAGCAGTTCAGCTAAGACTCCGGATTATACTGGGTACTCCGCATATGGTAATTACGCTGACACCAGTTATCCTCAGCGTTCATATCAGGGAGGAGAAAGCAACCAAGGTGGGTATGCCGCCAGCGCCCCTAAACCCCAGCAAGGCTTTGATTTCAAAGAGTGGCAAACTTCATGACCATTTTAATTGACCCGTGATGGAGAGATGCGCTGAATGGCTTGGCCTTGCTCGTGGGTTATTTCTTATTACATATTCGGGGAAAACGCAACTTGTATATCGATCGTGAATCTGTGCTCGGATCTGGGACGTTCTTTGCAATTTTTGCTCAAAAGGGGGGGGGGGGGAATAGCAACGAAGATCATGTTTCGTATCATTGGCACGTTGGCGTTCGATAGATTCGATGAGTTTTTCTTTCAGAGAGTCTGAAAATTAATAGTTTAATAGTATATCTGGTATTGCTCACAGAATTATGTTTGGATCAGTGTATCATAGTTTTTGGTGGTTTTTTTCTTTGTCGTCGATTTCACGGTTTGTTTTTTAGGCAAAGAATGTCTCAACCGAGCCAGCATGTCGTTCGCGAGCGGTCGTATTCGCAGTTGATCCAATAATATTTTACGACATATCTTTTTTCGGCATTAAAAAGAGAGAAGAGACGGCAGCATCTGCCCAAGTTTGTAAAACGGAAGCGTCAAGGAAAAGAGGGTGTTAGGTTGCTCGAAACATTGATTTCATTGATCGCTCGCGAGAACGGCCCATGATCTTGTCGGGTTTCAAAATAAACTGGAAAACAGCAAAAGGAAACGGAACTATCATACTTATTCAAGAGAGAGAGAGAGAGAGCGCGCGCGAGAGAGAGAGTGTGAGATAAAAAAAAAAAGAAAAAAAAAATAACTCAAAACGAAGACAGATCAAGAGTTTACGATAAACAAAAAAAAAAAAAAACACCCATGGTGCAAGCGAATTTTGTGTATGGCACTGGGATAGAGGGTAGGAAGCGGAACATAGAAGTATTATAAGAATAAACTAGATCGAGTTGGGATTAAGTGACGTAAAAACAGTAAAATGCGAGTGTAAAGAACAAGGAATGCTGAATCATTAATTATTTAACAGCATTTACGCGGGGGTGAATGAGATCTCGTTCGAGAAATTACTTCTCAGTGAATGGCACAAATTTCGATGCTCGTTCACCTCCTTTATTACATACATTTAGTAAATCACTCTTCGGTAATTTGAAAATAAGAATAATAAATAAAAGAAGTCTAATATTATTAACGGTCTCCAAGTGGAAGGTCAGCGATTGACTTGCACATTTGAGACACCCGTCCCTCCACGATCTCGTATTTATTAAATAGTTGTTATGCTGAATAACCGAAGGATTTAAAAAAAAAAAATGAAAAACGTAACGAGTAATTAATGAAATAATTAAGTAAGGTGTTAATACAGGCTGACTTATACCTAAACTACAGAGATAGTGTAAAGTAAAAATAGATCATTTTAATATGATGTATGTATAATCTATAACTCTTTGACAGCAGGGTGCAGTTTCCTTAAGCATCTTTCTTTATTTACTTTTTCACGTCATATCATTATAGTAGTTGTCTTAGACATATTGTCTATTTCTTTTTCTTCTACTGTCTTTCGCTTTTGACTTTCTCTATATTAAGTTTCGTCTGGTCCTTTTCCGTTTCCGACCGAGTCGCGGAAGTTTATTGCGTTTGGAAGGAAGAGGACGAGAATAGAAACGAAAACGATGATGATGATTTTTAAAGTAAAGAAAAAGAACGTAAAAGAATTGTATCATAAGAACTTCTTAACCGTCAGACGGGTTTCTGTACGGCTATATTGCATCAAATATGTGGAAACTAGTTTATTTTTTACCTCGGATTTATAATAGTTAATTATTAGGCACGTTTAAGGCTACAATTATTGTTACTATTATTATTACTTCTATAATAATTATTACTATTATACTACTATTACCATTATAAAACTATTTACAGCTATTTATCACTATTTACTGTTGCGACTGCTCCTACTGCAACCACTACGATTGCACTACTATTACACACTATTATTACTGTCTATGATAATTACAAATATTGTACGATGATGCTTATAAGTGTTTTTAAATTTTAGATGATTAGAGATGAGATCACGGTATCTAAGGATGGAGGGAGGGGTATTTGTGTAAACTTGTGTGCGGTTTTTCTCGGCGGGGGGCGTCGATCTGAAAAGTCTACCTGATTAAATATATGACTTAATTGTATTTACTCTGTAGGATTTACCATAGTTCTAAACAAGAAATATTTCGGAAGAATGTTCTCAAATATGCTCATGTTTATTACTGAGCGGGTCGCGTTGTGTCTTACTTTTGTCAATAAGAAATCGCAAGTATTACGCTCTAATGTAATTTTTAAATTTTTTACAATGTCACAAGGTAATTAGTAGGTTACAATAATGGATCCAGCAATTTGAGTAAGCTTCCTCGTTATGATCTCAATACGATTAGTGTGTCTCTTCATAGCGACTATTCTTTTTCTTGTCAAATTGCAGTGCCCTTTCGTAATGTAAACACATTTTAACTCGCGACAAAAAAATATATATATATATATATATATACATAACATATATATGATATTCATACTTGTTCTTTCTTTCATTTGTCTTTTATTTTCGTCTCCATCGCATTAAAATATACGGAGTAAATAGAAGCGATCGAGATTTTTCGCTATCGATCGACTTTTCCCAATCGATTATACACTGTACTTATTCTGTATATACAACCATTTGAACGTTCGATACCATTTCGCGTCTCAATTCGATATATTTCCTTGTTGAAGTTCTTGTTAACAGTATCATGTAGTGCTGTAGAACAGGGATACGTAAAAGTCACTGGGATGAAGAGAAAGCATAACAAACGCGACTCGTGGAAACTTCTGGGATCAACGCAATAACACGTTTACTTGACTAAACTAAAGACAAGAAAAGACGAGTGGGGAGCTCAATCAAACATAAACAATTTGTACACTAATTGTTATGGTAATTACACGGATACACGTAACATATACGCACTCTCACAGATACACATTCAAACACGTACACAGTTCTACGCGCATTAAAAGAAGTAAAAATGAAAAAAAATGAATTTAAACAGGTCACAAGTTATATCGAACATCCAAACAATAGTGAATCGATAAGACGCTAAATAGATAAACGCGGACAAAAATAAACAGTGACTTTGTGGTTGTTCTAAATAATACGTTGTTTAATACCTACTTGAGAGGCGCGAGAGAGTGGGAGAGCGAGGGAGAGAGAGAAAGGTGAGCGAGAGCGGCAAATTTAATAGATTGAAAAAAAAAGAGAATTAAAAAAAGTTTTATCTCTATGGCTGTTTTTTCAGAACTTATTTTATAAAGTAATATAATAAATGAACGTAAACAAGAACCACTAGTATATCGATTATGATTATAATTATTACGAAGTAACTAATTGTATTCCTTACTACTATATTATCAATTTTTAAATAAAGTTAAAGCGTATGATAAATTTAAAGGCTTTTAAGTGTATGCAAAGGAGAGTTAGGGAGAAAGTGATTATTAATACATTTGTTTTATAGACGCGTTAACGATAATTAATGTGTTTGTTGAAATCGGTAAGCGAGGTAAATTAATTTGTATTATAATTAACGAGTCTCAGAGTGATTTTTAAATTTACTCTAGCGTGGAACGAAGTAAAAAAAGGTAACGGGGAAGAAAAAGATAATACAAAGTTTAAACAAAATGGCTGCCTTGCCGCACTGTGTATATACGTATATTTTAGGGTACGGTCGGAAGTTATAGTATCAAGATAACGAGCGAAAGTGGTAGCAATGGATTTGAGAAACACACTCACACACACACTGACACAAAATGATGACAGGAAAGCGGGAACTAGCGGGACTATTTGAAATAATTGACGATTAAATAATTATAACAGATAATATATTTATATTTAACGCAATATTATTAGTATTTTTCAATACAGAGATAATGCATCTAATTAACGTAAATACGTAGCAAATAGGGAAAGATACTTTGATTCTAACCGTTGTTACTACCTGTCGTGTTCGCGAACTCGCGAACTACGGCTTGCTCTCAGGGTTGTTACTGTCTTTTTTCCTCCTTTCTATTTTTTCTTTTGTCTTCTTTTTTTTCTTTTTTTTTGGTTTTGTAAGTTCTCCCTGGCTAGGTTCGTTCTTATAATTTTCGAGTGTCATTTTGTATTTGTGCTATTTTAGGCCGATATGTTTTTCTTGTATTTTTTTTTTTCTTTTTCGGACGAGAGAAGACTCTGTCAATATTGGGCGACTTCGTGTGTTAGAAAGCATGGATCTTACCGCTTAATATTTATTGCCGACTTGTAGGACTGAGACCACTTTAATTGTATATTAAGATTTAAGTATAGAAAACTCCAGACAGCTGTTAGATTATTTCCTTTTTGTTTGTTATTGTCGTAAGGCACTGCAACGGGGAGAGTACAAAATTATTCGTCTTTACTAACCGGAATATAGAATTAACTTTTTACACTTTTACATATTTTAGTATTCTCATCTTTCTACGCAGTCGTAGGATTAAATTCATTCTTCGAACCGTTACAATTTTACCGTTTTCCCATTTCTTCATGCATTTCGTAACTTAATCTTCTCTTAATCATTGTTTGTTTTCGTTTTTCTTTCTTTTTCTTCTTTTTTTTTTTTGTACACTGAAAGAATTCCTTGAAGATATAATTTATATTTAGGTATTCACTTTCGTCTTTAATTTAATTAGGTAGTGCACGCATGTTGAATCTTTTAATTTTACGAATACACATACGTTAGGTTCGCGAGGTTAAAAAAAAAAAAAGGTTAAGCGTTCAATATTTAAAGCAAAGGAAAAACGATAAATATATTATAATTCCGGGGGCGTTACATGTCTGTTTTTAACGTTAACGCATACTTGACGTCCCGCTCACTGAAGACTGGTCATATAATTAAATAATTATACGTAAATACTTACTACTCATATTGTAATCTATAACGAGAAACCGTTGTTTATCGATGAGTTTAATCGTATCTTTAATCGATATTAATATAATTAGTTGATACCACAACGACGTATTGGTCATTGCATTTTTTACACGCTTATTATTACAATTCAATTGATCCTTGAACGTTCGCATTTTTCCTCTTGTTTGTTGACGTGGTGGGCGAGAACAGCATCGAAGCACGATAATATAATAATATGTTTGCCGCGAGTGTCGACGCGTGGGCATTTTTCCAAGGTGTATGGAATAACGTTCGGGAAAGATGATCGTCAGTCGAAATAGTTTTTAACGTTTAAAATGTCAATCGTTCGCTCGATTTAAGCACAAATTCTCATCCGGTGATTAAGTACATATACCACTGCCTGAGCCAATTTTTTCGTCCGGTCATCGGTTTTCTTGTGTTCGATTTAACGGCCCCAAAGAAAAAAAAAAAAGGAAAAAATTTTTGAACTTCTCGAGCTGTTGCCAAGTATCTTTACCGTCGTCAGACATAGAACTTAACGCTTGTTTAATCGCAACAAAAAAAGTCCAACAATAAGGAGAGGGAAATCGAGGTAGCGATGTCATCGGTAAATAGTATTTGGTTAGCGCGATTAGAATTTCGGTAATAAATCGCACGAAGGCACATGGCGCGAATCGCAACAGAAAGAAGGTAGGCGCGATTTCAGACGAGAGAAAACCGACAAACGGATTTAATGATAAGATAGGGGAAATGTGTGTCACATATGTATATGCATGTACGGACGTACACACCGGAGACACACGCGTACACAGGTACACACACCGAGAATATTCTAAATTACGTTTACATAGAAGCAGTTAAGGAATTAAATTCTAATTACAAAGGACAAAGTAATCGTGTTGTCTTAATGAAAGAAGAAAAACATAATAGAAACATTATTATAGTAGCGAAAGGAAACGTACAGGTTTAAAGAAACACACATACATGCACACACAAACACATACAAGCGAGGTTTCATATAAGAGAGAAAATTCTAAATGTACATTTATGTTAAGTGTCCTGCTATAAGTGTGAGAGATAAAAAAAAAAAACTTATATCGACGTGTGGAGGGTTTATTATAACCGAACCATATTAACGACACGTTGTGTGCGCAAAAGAAAATATACACGTGTACACACACCCATTGACACATGTTTGACACACCACTTTACATCACATTAAATGCTTTTCACGTTCAGAGACTTAAGCGATGGGACGGGGGGGCGGAATACAATGGAGAGAGAAATTAGAGGTTCTTAACGAAATCGTGAGTGCATTAACGGATTGGAAGAACGAATATGGAACGGACGAATGTAACGAAAGACTTTACTTCGTGAAATGCTACTCGAGAGCTGCCAAAAAAGAAAACGAGATACACAAAAAGGAAACAATAACGATTTATTCGAAGACGCGTTGACGTTTCTCGATCGACGATCACGAGAGGATTTTTTTTTTTTCAATTAATTTAGTTAGGATACGTTATTAAATTACTGTAGCGTACAACAAACGTAAACTACAGTGTCCACGGATATAATCAAATGAAATATAAATACTTATTTATATCTTACTTTTCGAATAAATATTTGATTTATAAAATATTTTATGGCAATCGAATAAAAGTTTTAACAGTTCGAATACGTTGGCCTTATTTAGTAAAATGGTGGCCGTCGGACGTGAAACGTTCGAAGCAAGTTGCCCGTGTCTTCATTTCGCTCGAGAGAACGACCGAGAAAAATGACAAGAGAGAAAGAGAGAGAGAGAAAGGGGGAGAGTGTGTGAGAGAAAAAGAGAGAGAGAGAGAAAGAAAAGAAACGTAAAACGATTTTTTGCACTTTAGTGAATGGAATTCCTACAGTTTGGAATGCTTTGTCTCGCATCGAAACGAGTCGAGAATTCGATCGATCTACTTTTTATCATATTTTAGTGTGAAGTATAAGGTAAATAAACGTAATGGGGGAAAAAAATAGTCGACGATTGTAACGATAATAAATGAAATTGTTAACTGTAATAACATGACCTGTATACTTGTAACGTTTAGCATTATATTGGTAAGATCGTGCCCCCCTACGAGCCGAACGATTAGAATATTATAGTGGAACGATAGTTAACGCGGAACAAGAGTTAAATACTAAAAAAAATGAAAGAAATAAAGAACGAAATGAAAAAGAACGATACACAATATGCGTTTGTGAGGTTCGATCGCATCGGCCCGCAACGTGTTTCGGCCGAGATCACGAGAGAAATCGGCCCGGGGTCGATGCGTCGTCGAAGCTGCGAAAACGTATTCCTGTTCGTTGTGTTTTACCTCAGAAATAAGGGATACATTTAAGGATCTTTACGCTCGCACGCTTTCTGTCCGTCTTATTCCCAGTGCCCGCAGACTATATGAAAAAAAAAAGAAAACTCTCTGTACCGAGAGGGGTGTCCGACTTTCCGACGATAATTTAACGAGCCCACGAAGCCGAACTCGACGAGCCCGAAAAGAACTCCGCACACGAAAGACCAGAAATGGAAATGGAAAGGGAAAGAGAAAGAGGAGAGGGAGATACGTTGATCGAGAGGGAAAAAAAACAATTTTCCAAGAAAATTTCACTAATTCGAACCGGACGAAAAAGTCGAACACCCCGCTGTCAGCACAGTAGCAGTATAAAACGTGTATGTCAGCTTAAAGCGCATTGTCTCTGATCTTAAGGTACTCCTTAAGGAACAGTCGAGATAAAGATGTTAAGTCAAGAATAAAGGAAAATTGAGAGAGAGAGATAGAGGGAGGGGAGATACAGCGAGAAAGAAGCTGAGAAATAAAATACAGGATAGGATAAAGCGAAACGGAGAAAAGGGAAACGATTAATAAAGTAGGAGTAATCACGAGAGAAATTCAGAGCGAAGTAGAAATATTTACAGAGAGATAACGAAAGTGAGGAAGAGAGAGAGAGAGAGAGAGCGCGAGAGAGAGCGAACGAGAGAGAGAGAGAGTGTTGTCGCGATGAACATTATAATATTATGCGCGTTAACTGATAGTAACGATGATTATGATTATGATTATTATTAATATTATTATTATTACTATTATTATTACACTCAGAGAGAGATGTTGAGAGAGAAACACATGTTTACATGCTATTCTATCATGTATCTGTATTATTCATTGCAACATATATGTATGTACACGCACTCGTATGTCTGCTCGTGTAAATGTATACCTTTAAAAAGCAGAAGGAGACAATATATCGATTTAGGGGCGTACGTTATTATTATTTTATTTTAATTTTTTTTTTTTTTATTTAAAGGTACGTACATTTTGCATGCACGACCATTCGTGCACGCGTATATGTCGACATATGTACGTATATGTATTACCACATATGTACACGTCTCTGTACACTCATACTCACCGTACACACGATCACATTTTTTTTCTTTCGTTTATTTTCTCTATCGAGAGGGATGAGAAAGAGATGCTTCCACATGGGGAAGGGGAATGTAGGAATTAGAAACGCGCGAAACGCTCAGGGAAAGTCGCGTAGAGAGAGTAATATCGTGGCGAAAACGTTCGTTGTACGACGAAAGATCGATAATAATATGGTACAGATATGAATCCGGGTGCGTAACACGTGTGGGCGATATCGTTCCATCGTAGATAGACGATGTTATTCGGGAATAAATGGAAATAAAAGGGTAGGGGAAACCGATGGAAAAATAAGGGCTCGATAGGGAGAGAGTGAAAGTAAATGAATGAGAGAGGGTAACCAATTAGTCCTAATAGGAAGATGGCGATTCCATTATCCGTGAAAATCGATCACATTTTTTTCATCAGATACGTTTAACATGTTGGCATATGGTGGTCATCGGTGGCTATTATTTCGAATGTATATAGCTTTTGATTGATTTGATACATACTGTTCCTTGGAGGCCAAACGTAGCTTCACTTTTCCAAACGATATATTTCAGCGTTTCTCAAACTGGGATCCACGAACTCTCAGCAGAAAAACAGCATAATAATGTTTTTAAATAAAAGCAATATTTCCTATTTAATTTCTGAAAAGTAGCATCGTCCATGACATCGTCCGATGATGGAAGAAATAATCTGAGCATTTAAATATTAAACAGTATTAAATAAATTCCGAAAGACTCGTTTAACTCCGCTTTGTATTTAATATCGTGCATTGCTTTATCACGTATACAAAGTTCAAATTAAAATTTACGAAAGTATTTAAATTACATTAATGTCTTTTAAATATAAAAACACATTTACATTTAATAAGAAAGCAGTAATTTAATTCTATTCTAGGTGTGCAAAAAATGTGTTTGATTAAGGGGACTCGTAGGATAATGAAGTTTGAGAAACATTGATATATAATTGATGTGGCATACACTGTTTAATTAATTGTAATATGTCGCGTTTGGAATTATTCTGATCAGTTTGAAGCACTCTTTGATCTTTAAAATAAATAAATCGTTCTTCATACATGCACGAACGTTTCATCAAAAATATTATTCTTACATATTTATTAAACGTTGCTAAAATATAATTTGAGACAAACATATTAATTTTATTTGAACTTAATAAATCTTTACTTAAGCAATGGAAGAATCAGTCTACAAAACAGTATCAAAGTTAAGATAGATTGAAATTTTTATTTGTTCGTTGTGATACGTTTTGTTCTAGAATTGAAATTTTACGATATTGTTATAGAATATGTTTGTGAATGTATGTTGTTAAATATCTTGCGCGAATTGCGGTCGAGTGAAACACTTGTCATTCACACCATAGCACAGCTCACATTACATATCATTCACACACTCATTATATAACAATATCCTAAAAAATTCTTTTTTCTACTCAACGTGCTGATCGTTACAAATTTTTATTGAAGTAAGAGTTTTGCTCATCGCAGTTGAAGAGTGTTTCAAATCTTTCGAACGGTATTTTATACAATTTGGACAAATGCAACATTAAAATACGCAAACACGTGATTATTACTCGAATTATTATCCACCGTCGCCTATTTACTTTATAGTAGATACCGCTATTGCTGTTACCATTTTTCTTATTATCATCACGACGGATATACGTCGCTTTTTATCATTTTCTTTATCACTTCTCTCTAGAACTTTCGAATCGTAGTTCTTTTCATCACTGATGGTAATTACCACTTTTCTCGATTTGCTGATCTTGCGTAAGGAATCACGACTTCGCGACGAGGGTTTCGCGTGAAATAAACACACACACAGAGAAAAACACACGCATGGATCGTCACATTTGCAATCGCGTTTTACGCGAAAATCGCGCGATCGTCGCGTTTGTTCGTAACGTGACTGTTTACTTTCCCCCGACTAAAACCATGCGATAAGTTTCGAGGGATAAGAATAGTCGCAAATATCGTGTTAATAAGTTGTGTTTTTGGCAGACGGTAGAGAGTATTTCAAGTCACGAAGTTACTTTGCTCATGGGACACGCGAACGAGAGAGACAGCGTCACGATCAAAACGAAAGGAAAAAAGAAAACCTAATAAGATATCAAACAAACGGAGCAATTTCTGCTAGCAATTTCTTTAATCTACTACTTTTTGGATACAATTTACTCAGCAGGCATCTCTTAGGGTATACTTAGAATTAAACAAGAAAAAGAAAGAAAAAAAAACGCGATCGATTTGGGGATAAACGACAACACACACGACAGCTGTTTTTTAAAATCGTTCGTAAGCATTTCTCGAATATACCTCATTGTAATTAACGATTATTGATACACCGTGGTTCTCGACGAGGCGGCAGCTGCTTCTTTGTTCTTGGAGTTCCTAAAAAAAAAAAAAACGTCGGTCCTTTCGTGATAAATAAGTCCTTCGCTCGTTAGCTGATATCGATTAAATCGTCGACGACGAGATACTTCTACTTTTTCCCGCGGTTGTAATATGTACATATAAACAGGCGTTACGTTGTATTTACGTATTACAATAATAACAATTAACGGTATTATTCCTCTAAAGATAAAGATTTAACCGCTAAGGGGTAACGTTTACGAGTTTTCACGCCAGTGTTGTTATAGTTAAGTACAGACGCCAGACGCGTTTCGCATTCAATCGACATCAAACGGCACTTTCTACTTCTGCGACCGTCGATTAACACGACACAATCAAAAGAAAATAAAAAATATTATTCATAGCCTAGCTACTTTTCTACGATCGAACGTTTTCTGTCGATCGACAATTCGACGTTTAACGTCCATTTCTCAGATCACGTGTGCGTTTGTGGATACGTTGCTTTGTCCGTTTCTTCTCTTTTTTAAACGATTTTACGGTCGGGAACGCGAACGAGATACGATAAACGAGTGTGCGCGTCGTCTGAGAGACCGACGTTACGGATTCGGAATCAAGACGGACGTTTCAGACTGAGATTTTAATCGATTAAGAAAATTCCTTACGCCCCCTCTGCCCCCCCCCCATATACCCCAACCCCCACCATCACCACAACCCCAATATTTTAGAGCATGATTTTACACCGGACGTTCGCGCGATGAAAATTGTTTAAGACGGAGAGAATTCTCTAAGTAGCTCACGTTTTTAGATCGTTCTCTTTAAGTAAGTCAGACAGTAAGCAATTCGGGACCCGAAAGAAACGTTTTTCAATTAAGTAACTAGTTTATTGTAATCGTAATTCCTAGAGATATCGGGAGACGGGCCAGAAGCGAAACGTAGAAAGCGTTTGGAAACGATGGGTTATTACGATATAACGGGTTGCGAAAGAGAGGTTTAGCGGACAGAAAGGGGGGGTAGCAAGGTCTTTTGGGTAAGAAAGAACCATAAACGAGCCTTAAATCGATACTTTTACTCTTTGTATAGAATTTACTGGTTAATATTAGACGGTACGTCCAGATCAGAGAGATACAAAACTTATTAGATCGTTACTAACGGATATTAATTAATTAAGGGATTTAAAGTAATGGTTAATTGCCGAATTATAAAACGAGTGACCGTTTTCAGGTTGTACGCGTGGACGCAGCAGCATAATCTTTCCATTAAACTGATCGATTCGTCGGAATGTATAAGTTCTCGCCCTTGCATTTATAAACGTGACGACGAATGTTGGCCCGCGACGAACGCGACATTCGCGCGACACTTCCCGAAGATTTTGATCGTTTCGGGATTCGAATCGCAAATGTGACGACCACGAAAATGCCTTCCGTTCTCATCTTTGTTTTTTTATTGTCTTAGCGTGGACACTATTAAAACATCGCGAACAATGGGAAAATAAAAAAGAGCACGAGAGGGGAACGTGTAAGCGAGCAATATTCGCTTGCGACAAACTCGAATTAAAAGAGTCACTTCATTCTTATTAGAGACGTATATATGCATATATATATATATATGTATATATATATATATAGACATATATGTATACTTATACAACACTGTTTGGCTAAATCGGCATACACAAAGAAAGACGAGATTCGAGAGACACGATATACAGAGGATGTATTGTTATTAATAGGTACAATCCTTTTGGGGTGAATTTATCGTACCAAAATGATCTGTGGTCGCAAAAAAATCGCTGTAATTCTGGAAATAAGGTCGCGCGGGGTGTCCCACAAATGAATTCTTTTTCTTAATTTTTTTTTTTAATTATCATTTTTAGCGCGCTGAATTCACCCCCGAAGTTATGCGCGATAACGAAACGCTCTGTATAGTATTTACGAGTCCTGTATGCGCATGCACCTAATCTTTACCATAGATAACTGTTTGTACTTTAACGTGTAATATTTAATGTTTCGATGTGCATCTATCGTATATAAGTACGTAGAACGATCGCGTAGAGATATAGAGGTCGCGTACAATTAAACGAAAATCGACGAATAAAAATCAGGGTCGGCTGGTGGTTGGAACGAATTTTCGAATAACTATAGTCCGTGTTAAGATTCCTTAATTTTATTTGCTAAGATATCTTATTTTTAAATTAGTTCGATGTAATTTATCCCGGGCCACGACTGAATTAAGGGTGCGAAATAGTCGTTCGAAAAAAGTCTGAAAAGAATTTCACTTTGCTCATTCCAAGATGTCGAGTCCCTTGAAACGGTCCTAATAAGACTGATGCTCTCGGACAAAAACAAGAAAACACACACACACACACATTCACATGTACACACACAGAGAGAGATACACCAATAGACAAATTGTACAGTATATATGTTGTATTGTAAATCGATCCTACGGTAAGTTCTGATTTCGCGTTTGAAACGGTACTCTTAGCTTATTTAATTGTTACGGTACTTTTCGCTGAGTAAAATACGTCCAACGACCACTGCCCTTTTATGGAAAAAAAAAAAACGAAAGAAACAGATTAAGCGAGAGAAAAGAATACTTTTTCGCTCGTAGGATAAATCTGCTTCGATCGGCGAGGTTCTCCGATCGACGAGGGGCGATCGAGGGTTCGGCGCGTGTAAACGACAAAAAAAAAAATAAGAAAGAATACGATAAATCCAGTGTACCTTAGACCGCGTTCGAACGCGCTTCTACTTCTTCTTTTTTCTCTCCTGCGAACAGAACGCCGATTTGGAAATATTGCTGCGGCCACTTTAGGCTTAGGGTTATAAAACGCGAAGGGACAAAAGAAATAATCGACAGAGGGAGAGAAACTATTAAAGATAAAATGAAAAGTGTCAAAGTACCGCTATGTCTTAATCGAACTATTTACTACTATTTACGACTAGTACCATTTAAATGAAGGAACTGTACTGTTGTTGTTATTATTTTCTATTGTAATTAATTAATTAATTAACGATTCACGGATTACGAGCAACGGCTTTACTATTCTTCTCGGATAAATGTCTATCTTACAGCTTCTCGAGGCTACGGGATAGCGGGCGCGTTATCAGCGTAGCTTAAGTCTGTAAGAAGACCGCGTAGCGTTTAATTAAATCAATCAACAGCGAGAGAAAGGAAATAAAGGGAGGAGAGGGAGCGAGTGAGATAGAAAGGATGAGAGAAAACAGGGAATGAGAGTCAAAGAGAGAGAGAGATAGAGAGAGAGAGAGAGAAAGAAAGGCAATTTAATCGGCGACGCGCGAGAAGAGAATGAAAGGAGAATGAATGGGGGACACGAATCATCAAGCGAGGATGCGAGCAAATGCGAGTATAAAAGCAAAAGGGGAGACGGAGGGCTGCAGCTAACGTAACAAATAGGAAAGACGGACGGGTAGATAGATAAATAAGCGTAGTAAACAATTTAAACAGAGAATTATTACATTAACGCGAGCCTTGCGGGGCAGAAGAATCCTCGAACTACTAATTAGATGAGAAAAATAACGCTGTTTTTAAGGTTATCGTCGACTATCACGTTTATTATAAATAGTTAAAAGGCTGTCTAATGTTTAACGGTCTAGTTTACACGATAAAAGGGGATTAAAGGGAAACTCGTTACCTCCGCCTAAGGATATAGATCATACGAATCGGAAGGGTCGTAGCCGTTTAAGGGCGACTCGAAAAATAAGCTAAGTACTACGAAATAGATTTCACGGGTAGGGGAGGGGGGGAATGATCAATAAATACACGAAAGTACACCGAAAGTGCTACCAAGAAAAATGGAAAATTAAATCAATCGTTTTATTCGGACGATAAGATCATAGTGCTAAGGGTAAACGAACATCAATTTGTTTTGTTTCGTCGTCGCATGACTCTTTGGTTTGTTTGCACGTTGATTCCTTATTCTACAACTCTATAACTTACTCCGTTATAATTTATCGTTACGTCGAGACCTTTGTTTTTCACTTCGACGCTACTTTTGAATGTTACAATGGCGTTTCGACGAAACGGCAGGCTCTTTGAACGTGTCTTAAAACCGCACGATCGTCGACGGTCGTGCGATTAGTAATCGTAAAGGGAGAAAAAGGGTGAAAGGGTGCCAGACTCGAGGGAAAGAATGCGTGAATGCGAATGGGTGCGTGACAAAGGGATGAAAGGAGACGAACGAATGCGAGAAAACCCAGGCGACGTTGTAGGTAAATCGATATAATTATTGATTAAGGGATAAGTTGTGTACAAATGTATTATAAATTAACGATTATCCTCAGAGTACCTTAAACGCAGAAAGACGAGTGAGCGGGAACGAATGAAAAATCGAGAGAGAGGGAGAGCGAGAGAGGGAAAGGGAGTGTGTGTATGTGTGTGATGGAGAGACAGAGAAAAAATGAGAACAAACTCAACCTCAATATTATGTAGAATTTTCTCCCCCGACTGTACCAATATAAGATCGCGGTTTCCGGACCGCGAGGTACGGGGACACGCGTAGGATCAATAATTAAGGTATCGATTAATTATCTAATTAATTAATTAAAGCGTATAAACTCGACGTTAAGACCGTTGCGTAGGGACGTATTAAAATAGCGGTGGGGAGGATGTTTTTAACGAAACAACAAATGCCAACCATTGTGTTCTCGTGAGAATCATAATTATTCCGTAACTCTTAAGTGAAAGACAAAAGCGTATCTAAGTCGTTGATTAGTCGTTGTAATTTTAATTCTTTCGTTAGAGAGCAAGGCGCAATGGGAGAACGAAAGTATAATTGGGAGGCTGGGTACGTTAAATTGCCGGGAAGGGAGAAGGGATAGACGCGTGTTGACGAATGAGAGACGATCGAGACAGTTTCGAGATGAATGAATCTGTGAATTGCGTAAGCGAGACTCGAATGACTCGGAGGAAGGCATGGTTGTCGAAATGCTCAACGAAACGAGAGGAAGGGAGAGAACGGAAGCGAGAATGAAGAAAAACTGGCGTGAATGTCAGCGTAATTGCGAGAGGAGAGGGCGTATAAAGAAACAAAAGGAAAAATGAATTTTCGACGCGACACGTCGGATAAAACACAAAGACCAGAGACACACGTGATACATGGAACATAGTTTGTACGCGACCGTACAACTGAGCGCGTTCAGCGTCGTACCAGATTTAAGGTTTGCCAAATCTCTAATAAGTAAAGACACGCGAGACAATGTAAAACTTTATTAAGCTGCATTACGTGTATAGTGCATATAGGAAGTACTTGCATTAAAAGAATCATAGCTAAACCGTTAGTGCTTATCGCGATGATGTGATGAAAAAGTGACGATGCAATATTTCCAAATCGATCGACCCCACCCCCCTTCTTCCCTCCTCCCCACGACCATCTCAAAGTAACATGGACCGAAGCGACGTTTAGTGATTTACAATTTATACTTTTCCACCGCGATCGTTTCTTACGGGGAGACACCACCTTTAGGATCGAAAAACTGCTGATATTTGGGGATTTTTTAATTTACATAGAAAATATAAGCGTTTGCTATATTGGGATTTCTCCAATTCTAGTCGTCGAAATTGAATTTGATTTTTTAACCCTTTCATTGCGGAAGCCAACATCGATGAAAGGATTAAAGGATGCAGAGGGGAAAAGCTGACTTTTTGAATCTCGTTTTAATATTCTAGGAGAGTATCTTCGAAATGATATCACAGTTTTTGAAACCGTAAAGATGGTGTGTTCCTCTCTCTGCATTGGTTGTTCGTCAATTATTCTTGTGGATGTTCTTCGTTGTGACGCGACGAGAGGGAGAAAGGGTTGAAGACAAGCGAAAAGCTCGGGAAGTAGTTTTTAAATGGCGGACTGACGGATCGTTAACTAATTTTAACGACATTAGTTTATCTTGATGAAGGGGATCAACGAGAGAACGAAGTCGCGAACGTCGAGTCGCAATGGGGGGAAATTTGTGGTTAAAGGAAAATTTGAAACACGGCGACGAGAGAACGAAACGAGAACCAGAGAACGCACGAGACGTGTGTAATTTGTTTAGGGGGAAAAAGAGACGGGCACGCAGAGTTCCGCCGTTTGTACGGCAGAATTTGGGGTGGAGTCAGAATAGAGAGGGTGGAAGTAAAGTAGAGTAGGCAGTAAGGTTACGTGGACAGGGTAATGGCGGTCGATGAGAGAGGGAGCGGACGAACGACGGAGTAACGTGTGTCTCGTTGAAGGGATAAAGGAAACCGCAACCTCCGACTTTGGCGATTAATATTTTTCGCGATTTCAGAGTAAGCGACGAAAGGGTTCATGGGAAAAAAATGTATGAGAGAGACGGGGTTCGTTAGGAAACAATGAAATCTAGAGTACGAAAAGAATGGTTAGGAAGGTTCAGTTGGGGAGGGCAGTTTTCATTCTTGAATCGCTAATTTCTGCTTTATTTTCGCTCAATACACCTTTTTACAATTTAAAAATCTTCACTCCTACCCGCTCCCCTCACTCCCAACGACACGTGAAACAAACAGTACTACTATTATTGCTACTGTACTATTACTATTACTGCTACAGCTATTACTACTACTATAATATTACTACTACTACTACTACTACAACTACTACTACTACTTACTACTACTACTACTACTACTACTACTACTACTACTACTACTACTACTACTACTACTACTACTACTACTATTACTATTAATTATTATTAATTAATTATTATGAATTATTGTCATTATTACTACTATTATTATTCATTAAATACACACACATACACACACAATATATATAAATATATATATAATATATATTAATATACTTAACGGTGTTTCTAGTGGATTAATTAATTAATTGATACTTAAGATATTATATTAATAATATTAATATTAACGATTATAAATGATGATATATATATAATTATATATATATATATATAAATATATATAATGATATAATGATGATAAGGTGATATGCTGATAATTATTATGATGATATAATGATAATATAGAAAAAAAGAGTGGATCATTATTCGTAAAGTACATAATGGAATAGATTATGAGAATGATTAAATAGAAAATGATATTAATGAAAAAGAAAACAAATTCTTGTCAATCGAATCCAAACAATTTTCTTCTCCCTCCGTTTAGTTTTCTTTTTAAATGGTCATATATATATATATATTCGTTTTTATAGCTTCTACCATGAATTCCTTGAGACTTAAAACACTGCACAGTTGATGTCGTTTTACCCTTTTATTTTCGAGCGATCATTTGGCTCTCCATGGTCGTGGAACGAGCGTCGTAAGGCGAATGTATGGTACTTGGTCGTAAAGTTTGTTCATGTCGTAGAAAAAAAAAAAAAGATCACGTAGAAGACATACAGTGCATGAGCGGACGTGCGAATGAAAGCAAGCATGCGAGTGCGCGCGATGAGAGACTCCCATTTTTCGGGTTATTTCAACAAGTTTTAATAATATTAACATCCTTTCCCCGATCGCTCGAATTGCTGGTCGATAATTTTAGACAGCCTTCTATCTTCTTTTTGTCGCTTCTGTTTTGCAATCAGCTCGGTTTTAGATTTTAAACCGATGTTTTTCGGACGTTTTCGTAGACCCGGAGAGGTTTCGTTTTTAATTCTAGTCGCTGGTTCCTCTTCGTTTCCGTTTGACTTGTTTTAATTTATTTCTTTTTTTTTATATATATATATTTTCTTTTATTTGTGACGCTGCCACTCGTGAGTCGCACACGAACCGTCGCGTGCGGCGCTAATTGTTTTATTATCTGCGACGGAGTTATGGAGATGGTTTCGAACGATATTTTTTTGAATTCTTTATTGCATCGTTGACGTTACCTCCTCATTGGTGCAGTGTTTTATGCGCGTTCCAGCGTTCGCCGTGTCCCCTCGAAACTGAGGCAGATAAATATATTCGCGTGATCGTGAAAAATTCTTGCCGCTTTAAAGCAAAAATTGCACTCGAAAAGAGACTCAGGTTCGAGGCGATTTGGCGTTCATCGGTACTTCAGGTGCCGAATACAGCGGTGTTTGGATATACGACAACGAATTAAAAAATACAAAATAATATGAAAAATAAAAAAATTATTGTTCCGGATCGTTGGTCATATATCCGTACACCGTTGTGTTTTTATTTTCGTACATTGGCAATACCGTTGATACAGGCCATGAAATACCTACCGTTCAAAATTGGACAGTTTGCCCCTTTGGTGTCTGTTTACATTCAGTGCAATATTCCCGTGCGGTAGGCCACGAATAGCGTTTAAAAGTTGAAAAGACCGCGATCGAAATTTTAGTCGCAATGAATGCTCGCCATCGCGAAACACGGCGGCGGCGGGCCCATCGAAATTTCCTTTCTCCTCCCTTTGTATTCGCGTAGTTTCAGTTACATTCGCGGCTGGCGAACGGCGTGTATTCGCGTCAGTGCGCGCCACCTAATTCCCTCCTTTGTTTCCCGCAGACGTGATCCCGATCCCAAAGTTCAAAAATACCGAAACAGGAAGCCCGACCTTCATTCCGAACGGAGACGCAGCCCCGGGTCCCCAGCGGTTTTCCTTGACACAGCATACCAATTACCATCCTTATAGGCGCTAAAGAAATACCCAACCAGCTACCAAAGATACAGACCAAGACTCTAGGTTCCTATAAATTACCAGATCAGAGAAGAGAGAGGTTGGCGGTGCTGTGATGGAGGATGATACAGACAGAGCAGAGATTGTGTTTCAGGGTGAAAAATATTCGAAGAAAACGAACCCCGATCGTTTTCGATACTGGCCATCCTCTTGCTTCCCTATGTTCTAAAACCCACCGTGTCCGATTTTTACGATCTTATTTAACGACGAAAATTAATTTTATAGAGGCTTCTTTTGAGTTTGTTCAGCCGACAACTATATAGTCGTAAGATGATTATCGATTAAGGATTATACTAAGTTACGTGCAAGTGACGGCGTGTAAACAAGCGTCCTTTTACAAATTAAGATTAATTAAGGCCGCCAATTTAGTTGTATGGATCCATCATTAATCTATATAACATTAAATTTTATTATTCGTCATATTTTTTTTTTTTAAATGTTAGCTTTGTGTAGCGTCTAAGCTATTCTTTCATTTTCTTTTTTTTTTTTTTTGTTTATTTATACGTGTAGGTTTATTATAAAGAGGGAATCATGACATCGAGCGTCCGTAGAATTATTTATGCAGTAAGTGAATCGTGAAATTTAAAAGTGAACGCGCGGTACGAAACTTTCATTTTCTCGTTAGAAGTCTATAAAACGATCGTTCAATCCTGTGATTTTTCTCTAGATATAGCCTCGGTGACACGTTAATTCGAATCACTCGTCGCCTGGCTTGGATTTTTAAATTCCCATTACGTGCGTACCAAAAATTCGCGTCCGCGATACTACGACCCGTAAGTTTCTCCGTTAACACCGAAGTTGATCGATAATCGCGGTGCATAGTACTAGATACTTTTATAATAATTATTAAGGCCGTGATTTAAGGAAAAAATTTTGTACTGAAAATTGTAAAAGGAGCGACGGAGAAAGAGATACATTGACGTTATTTAAATATTAGTTTTATTTTTATAACAATAATAATAATATACATAATAATATACATATATGTATATTTTGTATACATTTAAGCCGCTGGTGTTTTATCTATAAGCACTACGATTAAGGACGTAATATAAGCTTTTTTCTACTTGCACGTTACATTCTAGTTATACGTATCGACTAGTACTTTCGGATTTTCGCATACCTTGGCAAGTCATGTATTCTCGAAGCTTTGTAGGATAATCCCGGGGAATCGAAACAAACGATCTCATTTGCGCGTGGCTGTCCTCGATCGAATCCAATTAAACCTCGCGTTCGGACCGATCCTTTAATCCTCGTAGAACCTTCTGAAACTCTCCTTCATCGCAGCGTCGCCCTTCGATTCACCATACTTTCAATCGCCGATCCAGCGGTCGAGCGCGCGAAACTCCAACGATTCGGTTATCGGAAGAGGTCGACGAATTTATCGCGAACGAATCGTCTCATTCGGCGATCGCGAAAATTCGTGAAAGGCGTTTCATAGTCTCGGACTATCCGGTTCGAGCGTTGGTGGTCGACCTCTTGGATGATCGTAACGTTCGTTAAGAAGCTGGTTTGCGATTGCACGCGCCATTGCTCTCTGATATATCACTCTCTCCCTGATTGCGTCCTTAGGCCGCGTCCTGGCATACAGTACTACGTTCTTTTATGCGATTCTAACAGGCACCGTATACGGATCCTCGAGACTAGAGAGCGTTCCTGCTGCCCCAGGAACCAACGACAGCTACAGTGGCGGTGGACCCCAAAGGGGTTACACGGGATCCTCATCCAGCTCCAACAATTACCATCCTTACCGTCGCTAGAATGGATTAAGACTCGAGTCCCCCGGCGTTTAGAGCGAGATATTTCGCTTCTTCCCCTCTTCGCGAGCGCGCTCGTGCTGTTTGCATACGTACGCGCTGAAACACGTGTTGCATTCGATCCCACGTTCGCGCGGTACGCGCGAATCATGACCTGGAATCGATATTTTTCTATCGATACGTCCCATCGAATCGTCGCGAATGGTTCGAGCTCACAGCGCGCGAACGATCGAAATCGATAGACGTATAGGAATATAACGCGGACATTTAACATTCGGGAGAGCTTTCGCGCCAAGAGGATTTTCGGAGACCAGAGCTGTACGTGGACGAGGAACCAAGTCTTCGAGCACCGGACCAATTTTTCTGTGCGAGCAGCGTTCGCCAGTCTTCGAACTCGTCTTCAGGAAGATCGTCTTCGATAATGTAGCGTCACTCACGCGTTTTTTCATATTTTATTATTCGTCGTTAACGTGTCGCTGACGAAGCGAACTCTATCCATAGAATCGACCACGATTCAGTCGACGGGGCTGTGTCGACACCTGACCTGTTCAATTTAGTTCTTTTTTCCGCGCGGGCGACAAAGTTATCGTCGATCGTGAGTTTTGGTTCTTACGCGAAACAAAAATTAAGAAAAAAAGGGGGACGTCTCGACGACGACGCTCGAGAATCATTCTTAAACATTACGGAGGACAAAAAATTGAGAAAGAGTTAAGCGTGAAGTCGGTGAAACACCGTTCGTCCAAAACACGGAAAGCGTGGGTATTGTAAGTTTAGATTTAAGGATTTTACGATAACATAACGATCCATTGAGTCTTGGACCAGTGATACGCAGACCGTTTGAGTACTTCGTTGCGAAAAACAACGTGGTTGTGATTCTTTTAAACCCTGTTCTTTTATTTTCATTTCTCCCCCAACCCTTCTTCGATCGAATACAACGGTCCCTAGACTATTCGATCTAACGTCTTCGATCAATGATAACAACGGAGAGCACGTCGTATGTCGCACGCGAAGTCTCCGTTTCTCACGCTCGCGACGCTCAATTTTTACCCCATTTTGAGTTTTCCTTTAATTTAGTAGTCGCGACCGGCGACAAAAGCAGTTCAGTACAATGAAAAAACCTAATCCTTTGTTTTTTTCAATTTCTGCCGTAGGAAGTTTATTTCCTAGACGTCCTGTTCATTTTTCTGACTGGATGACGCGAGGCTTGTGGACTTGAGGTAAAAAAAAAAAAACACGCGTTTAGAACCGCGGTCGCCGCTTAACGGGCCGCGATAATTAAGGAATTTCTCAGTTATTTAATAATCAGCCGGTCCTTTGTCCTTAATTCAATCTGTTGTCTCTTTCCTGTTCTTTGTTTTCCTTCTACTTTTTTGATTTTCTTGCGTTGTACCTCCGTATTTAATGTCATGTACCTGTTATTGTATATCGCTATTTCGAGTCTCGCACGAAATCTTCTTCTTTCGCTTCGAGAGTTCTCTACGGGTGTTATGTTTATCGAACACGCGTGAAATTATTCAATTGTTCGTGTTGCATGGGCACCGACACAAACTCACCACCGGTGGCTTTCGAATTATCGTCCGTCGTGACACGTTTTCTCGCGTTTTCTCGCCACCAGAGTCGTTCGACGAGGATTCTCATGTGTAATTAGAACGAACTTTTGAGACGATATCGCGCAACGCGAGCGCAAATAACGACGAACGTTTGTATTCGTACTCACGCTGGCGGATCATTGTACGCGTACGAGATTGTATTCGAACCGCCCGCTCGGTTGTACCGCAAATTATGCCAAGTTCTGTACGTTCATCCGGGAAACCACTATGATCAAAAAGATAGAAACAGTCCGCGACGTAGAAAAAGCCACGATTCCGCGACAACGCGCGGCGTCGGAACACGCTCGAACAAAAGTGTGTTTCGAACCGAAACGAATCGAAAATTCGAAAGGAACGAGTTCGAACGTATTTCAAGTGACTTGTAACCGTCTTTAATGGTTAAATCGAAAGTATGTAGATCGTACAAGATAGGGTACAAGTGTAGGTACGCGGATAATCTGAAACGCTACGTAATAACTCGGAACCGTTCTGATCTTCCGGAGTTCTCGATCTCAGATCGGTTCGAACCGAGTATAGCTCTCCTCGTTTTCTCCAATTTGGATCAGAGATTGAAAGTTTAGTCGGCAGATTTGATCGCCGAAATCCTTCACGGCGATCGACGATTAAAATTCTCGTATTAGTTGCTTGAGATCATCGTCGATGCTACTAATGGTTATCCCTTAGTAACGTCGAGTCGAAATCAACGCGTTGATTTATTTCGATCTTCGAAGAAGTAACGAAGTTACAACAACTTTGTTGATGATTCTTATTCTCCCGAATTTCGAACGAAATCTATAGTGTTCTCAAGTTTGTCGACTCGACGGCACCGACGAATAACAAATTCGTTCGATCGACTATGGTCGTGAACGACTGTTTTTATTTTAATCGTCGGTCGTAGCGAATAATTTACGATTATTTTAATTAAAATTTGTCGCTGAATTGGACTATAGTGTTCTCCGTACGCGAAGCGCGCAGAGTAGAGCCGTTTTGAGCGGGTTTCGCGCAGCCCGTCGTGAGCGCGGGAACTTGGCTTGCACGTGCGATTATTTTCCCTGGATTTGTGTATCAGTGTTTCTCAGTAAACGAACGATGCAACTGCGCTTCCGGTTGTCGGCGCACGTACTTGTTCGCGATGAAGTATGGAGACACGGCTACTTTTTTCAGACGTTCGAGTGCAACGGAAAAAATAAAATAAATCGCAATGTTCGATCGGTTTACGAAGTCGTAAATCGATCGATGCGCGCAACAGTGATGCTCGTTGTAACGACGAACGACGACGACGGTAGCTGATTAATTGTCGATAGCGTTTAATTGTATTGTTAAGGATTAGGAGTTCGGCGCGATTAATCGTTCCCTGTTTACCGTACGGTTTGTACAATTCACGATTACGATGATGGATCTGCCGTTGACGGCACTCCGGGCCCCGTTTCTATCATCGACGCTGACATACCGTTATTATTGATTAGTACGATACGATTAATGATAATACCGTTCATAATATTTTGTTATATATAAATATACATACATATTTGCGAGGGTGGAAGCAGCAAGAAGTGCATTCTTTTATAGCATAGAAGCAAATTAATATTCCGTATCGATTAATAAACATTCACATTTTAATAGAAAACGCCGTTTAGGGTTCTTCTCCTGGTCTTTGCGTCTCAGCTCCTCAACCCCCTTGTTCATCCCTTGATGTCACCACGTTCGTACGGGTTCCCGTTACTCGTGGATCAAAGTGGTAAGATTGTTCGACTTTGTTCGTAGCTTTTTGATAACCCTATCCATAGTGTTGTCCAGAAATAGTAGAGGCGAGTGTACATGAAATAAATGAATTACATCACGGACGAAACTTGTCTTTTTTCTACCGCGAAACTTTACAGAAATTTTACAGGATTCGAGGGGCAACGAAGGATCGTGTAAAAGTTATTTAGGGGAACGTTTAAAAATTTCTAGACGTTTTAATTACACGTTTATTGAATCGTACACTTTATTTGGATATGTAGATTGTCTTTCTCGAATTGTACGTTTACTTTTTAAGCTTTGAGACATATTCTTTTCTTTTAATACCTACTAAAACTACTTCTTTCTTTTATCACATCGAAAGCCCTGCAGAACTCCGCATCGACCACGCATAGTTCAAGGTACGTATGTTATATTTTTAATTTCGATTTCGCGTAACTATTGCGGAACAGAATCTCGAGATTTTCGAAGAGCACGATTTTTGGCAAAAAAAGAAACAGGACGGTTTGTTTTGTCGCGAACGTTTGCTGAATCGAGCGACGCCAGGATGAAACGAAAGCTATACTGGATAGAAATATTTCAAAGCGGGTCAAGACGAGACAGCACTTTTCAAAAATATGTACAAACAGTTTTTTTTCTTCTAATTCACGCTAAAACGCTGACTGTAAAATTTGCACGTTCGCGTGATTTTTCGTTCGTCCTTCGAACTCGAAAATCTTTAAATCGAATTTCGCGAGACATCGAAAGCTTTCGTTGACTTGTGTAACACGTTTCGTTGATTTTCTCCGGTATCTATACGCAATAATTTCACTATGAAACTGCGACTTCGTATTGAAACATCGTACTGTAAAAAACGTAAGATCGACAACTATACAGATACCAATGTGTCACGACGCGAATGTCGCTAGAACTCGAATCTTTCCACTGTAACGATCTTTCAAGTTTCACTTGCAGATTCTCACTTGTTTTTAAGTGTTAAATCAACGCGTTTAAGCGACGGAGCATTTGTGACAACGCTGTTTGTTCGACTTCGTTTTGCCTTCCTTTTCTTGATCCAAATGCTTGCGAACAGATTCTGTAACCATTTTTCTAGAGACACTTTCTGTCTTGATATTTCAGGAGTATTCTACTTTAGACGGTGTTTTTTTTCAGGATAATTTTTACAATTTATTGAGTCAACAATCATCGTGGATTTACGAATTTTTATTAAACAAATTAGGAAGAAAAGGAAATTTGATATTTCATTTCTTGACTCGACGAAAGCTGTGGCAACATAATTGCAAGTTTAAAGTAGAATATCCCCATCGTATCGAATGCAACCAACATTACAGTAGTCTCTCGTTATAATTCGTGCCTTTATCCGATTCCTAGTAGCATAAATACCAAAAATAGTATTTTTATATTTTTCAATTCATAGGTATTAACCGTTGAGACTTCTCCAATGAATCTTATTTTGGCTCACGATGATTTGATAATTTCCAGAATGATATCTTCGTTACGATTCAGACGGACTATAGCGAGGAACTAGCATACTTGGTCAAAAATTACTTACCCGCAGCGGCCTTTTTATCCACCGCAGACAAAGCGTCGCATAGTTCCTTCGCTAAAGGAATGTCAGGACTCAGTCCCGACGCCCAGATCATCAGCATCCGGAAGCCATGCTCCTTGTAGCTCGAAGGACCTACAATAGGAGCTTTATCGTCCTTTTCATAAAGCCGCCCTCGGTTTACGGAGGGAACATCGAGGCACAAAATGTTTCAAAAGGTATTTTTCACCATTGAATCGACCTATTGTCAGATCTATTCTTTCGTTAAAGATTACAGACCAAATTCTGTTGCTCTATTGCAACAAACATCGAAATATTTCTTCGTACGTATTGTACGTACCTTTGTTTCACTAATACTATATTAATCGTTATTTTACCAGTGTATTGATGTTCGATCGCCCGAATTTGCTCGTGCGTAAAAGCCCAATGGAGCGCCAGCTTTTTCCAATCCTCGGGGCCCAGGTGTTTGTACGCCAGTTTCCACAGAACCGATCGAACGTGTTCCGGAAGTCCGCAATTATTGCTGGAGATACTTCCGCCCCTCGATCCCTCTCGCCATCTTCTTCTTGCCGGCGTCAGATCTCGGATTTCCTTCTCGGACGTCGAAGCTTCCTGAAAAGTAAATAAACTCTTCTTACACGCGTCCGAATAAATCTTTATCCGGATCAACGTTCGAACAAGGATTTCCGTATTTCAGATTATTTTATTTCGTTTGGAGGAACACCAAAAAAATCTTCAGAATTCGCGATTCTAACACAAAGAATAAATATTCTTTTTACTCTGAGAACTAGGGATCGTTGCAGAGGGTGTCTCTAACTTGCTAACTTTTAATCGCTTACCGGGGCAGGGTAATCCAGCCTGGCAGTTTTAATAATCATGTCGACGATGGCCGTGAAACTGCCCCTCGCCGCGATGTACAATGGCGTTCTGCCGCTCTGCAAACATCCAAACAACTCTGCTTTTAACTTTGTTAGCGAGTTGCGACGTCAGTCGTGTCGACGGTTACGTTGAATCGACAAATTTCGACGTCGGCCGATCTCGTTCGAATCGCGTACGCCTCCTTGTGCAAACTTTGCTTGAAGCTTTGTCGACAGTGTCGGCTCATCGCGCCTGTGTTAAACCGTGGTTAACATATTCGGTACAAAGAGACGCCTACTACGATCGCGTTCGATCGAGTCGAGACACTGTCCCGCGACACCTTTGTTTGGTCTATCTATTGGTGAAAAAACGCGTTGGTCGCGCTCAGAGTCGATCGTTAATCGAGTAAAGAAGTTATCCAAAGAAAGAATCGAACAAAGTTACTTCGATTTTATTCGTTGTTCGAAGCTTCGGACCGCTTCGGGAATATAATTATTTACTGAAAGATCGCGAAGACTTTATTAATTGTTATTTAGTAACATTTGAATTAATCTCACTGCCTCGTGAACCTTTGAAACTGAAGACACCATTACGAGACTTAAAGACAATTATGTACGTATTCGACGATGAGTTTTTGAATATTCCGAAAGATTTTCGGGGATTCGTTGAAAGAAGCGGGTCGAAAGGAAAGAGAAGGTGTACGATCAGTGTTCACCTGTTCTCTTTGCTCGATATTCGCACCTGCTGCAAGCAACAGCTCACAGATGTCTGTGTGGCCCATCTCGGCGGCGATGTGAATCGGCGATTGCAGCCTCTGCAACACGTCGCAAGACATCGCGTTAGAATCGAACGAACGAATCAATCCCGTAATTGCTTTACTCACCGAATTCAAGCAGTTCAGATCGACGCCTTTATTAATCAATATCTCGACTGTTTCTACTTCGTTGTTTTGACAGGCCAAGTGCAGAGGCGTGTTACCGTACTGAAAACCGATTCGCGAAGATTGATAGTTATTCGATTCCGACTACCATACGTCGTGATCGAACGCGTACCTTGCACTGCTTATTGAGCGCTGCACCATGTTGAATCATCGAATTTAATATCCCTTTGCACCCCTGACTGGCGGCGACGTGAAGGGGGGTAAAACCCATCTAACATGTACAATTCGGGCCATCTTAGCAGCTTGTTGTCTAATAATTTAACGTTTTGAAAGTCATTTAAGGGGGGCTTCTCATGTAACAGCTTCAAGAAATCAATTTTTCTTTTCATAAATTAAAAGTATAGTAGAGTTTCGATTATCTGGCATCCGTTACGGATGTAACATGTGTATACAACATGTGTACAAGTTACGGATTATATTTCACACAAACAATGAAATCGTAGCCGCTTGCATCTAGTAGTGACGTTGAAATTAAAGCGAGTACTAAAATAAAGTTGACGAATAAAGCGTAGGAATTTTATATATTTTTATTTCTTATTACTAAATTGTATTACTACATTACCCATGGTTATGTTTGTTAAAAATCGAAAACGAAATTTTAAGAAAAATCGACAAGTACTGAAATTTTTCGGCGAAAAAAAAAAATTTCAAATCGTTGTAAAAAAATTATTTTCAGTTGGAGGAGTCAATTACAATCATTTTTGGTGAATAGATATACCTCCGAAATCCTACGCACATTCGAGAAAAAAATTCCTTACCGAAAATACAATGTCTGACCATACATTGAGTGGTTCCCCTGAAATTTCATGCGAATCTTTAAAACATCATAACTCCTGAACGGATTGGACGATTTCAATGTTTAAAAAAGCAAACTACGCGTATTTTGATGGAGAATATGTAGAAATTCCAAAAATATTTGAAAAGTTGCTCCTTAACCCTGTAAAGTGAGACAAACTCCATAAAAATGGTCCAATTTTCAAACAGCCATAACTCCTACAATAGTGAATATATTTCAATGAAACTTTTTTCTGAAGAAGAGCTCATGGGTACCCACAAAAAAGTATTACACAAAATTTTCGTGCTGCGTCAAACAAATTTATTAAAATTTAAGAACGAATTTTTAAGAAAAATCGACACGGGATAGCTGCTGAAATTTTTCGGCAAAATTAAATAATTTCAAATCGATCTAAAAAAATTATTTTTGGTTACAGGGGTCAATTACAATCATTTTTGGTGAATACACATACTTTCGAAACCCTACCCAGATTCGAGAAAAAAATTCAGGAAGGTTGCCAAATTTTTCGACAAAATTAAAAAATTCCAAATCGCTTTGGAAAAATTATTTTCAGTTGCAGGGGTCAATTTCAATCATTTTTTATCATTAGACATACCCTCGAAATCCTGACCATTTTCGAGAAAAAAATTCTTTACCGAAAATATAATTTCTAGCCAGAAATGTTACCCCGTAATTTCATGCGAATCTTTAAAATGTCATAACTCCTGAACGGATTGGACGATTTTAATGTTTAAAAAAGCAAACTACGCGTATTTTGATGGAGAACATGTAGAAATTGCAAAAATATTCGAAAAGTTGATCCTTGACCCCGTAAAATGAAAAAAACCTCCTAAAAATGATCCAATTTTCAAACAGCCATAACTCCTACAATAGTGAATATATTTCACTGAAACTTTTTTTTGAAGTAGAGCTCATGGATACCTATAAAAAAGTATTAGACAACTTTTCTGTAGGGCGTCAAACAAAATGACTAAAAATGAAAAACGAATTTTTAAGAAAAATCGACAGGGGGTAGGTGCCTAAATTTTTCGGTGAAAAAAATTTTTTTCAAATCGTTCTGGAAAAATTATTTTCGGTTGCGGGGATCAATTATAATCATTTTTGGTGAATAGACATACCATCGAAATCCTACGCATTTTCGAGCAAAAAATTCTTTACCAAAAATGTAATGTGTGGCCAGAAATATTTCTGTAATTTTATTTTCTGTCTCACTTCTTTTTGCGTTCATTTCTGTAACCTGTTGGTAATGTTGCAAGTAACACGAAAATGGTAATGGGGCTCTAGAGATTCAGAATAATAGACTGAAAATATGCATTTGACGCAAGGTCCACACGTACACCTCGTTTGTGATTATATTCCTCGTTTTTATAACTTCATATGTAGTTTAATTATCTTCTTCGTTTTCCCTTCAAATTGTAATTTCAACTATATTCTATGATTTTATTTTCTTCCTGGGGAAAAGCTCTACTCAAATATATTAATATCTCGAAAATGAAAGTGATTAGGAACGACTCGATTAGATACTTTGTTGAAGAGGGAATAATAAAGTTCTTTCCCAACGAAAGGATCATGTTTTCTAGAAAAAAATTATACAAAAGTTATGTGTTTATATAGCTGTTGCATGGAAAGCCCCCCTTAATTTTCGAGTAAGATAAAGTATTAATTACTTGATCGGTCAGCTCGGTGTTTGCCCCAGCCTTTAATAATAATTGAGCTATGGCCGTGTGCCTCGTTCTGGTGGCCACGTGAAGAGGGGTGTTTCCTTCGTTGTCCAGAGCGTCCAGGTTTGCTCCTAGTCCTATCAGGACCTCGACGGCTTCCAGATGTTCCTCCGCGCAAGCACAGTGTATCGGTGTCTGTCCTTTCTAGGAATCGTCGCGAAATTTATCTAATGTTACTTCGGTGAAAGAAACACGAGCAAATAACGATTAAACAACGTCCAAAATTCTTTACAGCAGGCCGTACGAAATCCGTGAACTTTGTAAACGGTTGGGGTTTCATAAAATTCCCTCAAAGGACTGCTGTCGGATTCGCGCAGCTGCATCTCGCGCCCTCTCCTTCGGGGATTTCGCTTGTCTTCGCGATAAGAAGGCAATATAGCTAATACCAGAAGTCTAGTTCCCCTCCGGTGCCTGAACCGGGAAGAACCAGCGTGAACCAGTTTCCGCATAAATTGAAGTTTCTTGCCTTTGCATCCGCCACGGATATTTGCATTTCCGTTCCAATTTCAAACGGATTAATATCTCAAAGTATAGCGAGCAAATCGTCCTCGAGCATTAGAATAAACTTGCGACCGCAATAATTCGGGGGAGTCATAAGTATTCCTAACGGGATGTTTGTGTAAAAAACGCGGGAGAGATGAGACTATTCGAAATATTAATACAAAATTTTGCATCGATATATTTTGAACTACCTTTCTACCAAAAACATAAATGCGTGAGTTAGTTAATAATGGCGATTGTACTCTGAGCTTGATTCACGTTTGGAAGTTATATTGTTCGGTTCAAACAATACCAGAAATTAGAATTCCAGAATTTATTGAGTTCATGGGTTCCAGCACACGTTGGCCAATATAGAATATGTATATACTATAAAGTTCGAATTGTGAAACATAATAAGGCAACTGATAATAAGAATAATACAATGTTATGATTTTCTCCATTGCAGTTTCGCACCTAGGGTTTCGATCAACCGTTTCACCTTGCGCCATACTGTTTTAGGTAAGCTTAGATGCGTATAGATATAACGTGCAAGTTCGAACTACGTATTCATGCCTTGGGCGATGGCTACAGAGGCCTCGAGTATCTGCGTCACGGGTAAGTTGATCCTGGATTGTAGATGAATGCTTAGCGCAACGGAGCAGCTTCTACATGAATAAAGCGACGCTCTCCTGACTTCTCTGCTCGAGGTGGACAGGGATATAAAGTGGACCTCGAAATACGTGCCTGTAATTTAGATAAATTTTCGTGGGACAACTCTTTTTCTCTCGGAAATTTCATATCCTTGAAATCCTCGGTGCAACATCATCAGCTCTTTAAACGCACAAGCAATCATTAAGGGGTTAATCCGAAAATCGAAACATCGCTTTTCCATTAATTTTCAGTCCATTTAACTATTACGTTGTTCGTTATTATTATTATCACAGAAAAATTGAGCCTCGGAATCGTCGCGTTAAAGATTTACTCGATCGAAATCGATTCCCATACGAGTATCGATTTTCTCCTAATTAAATTTCGTTTTTCGTTTTCGTTTTTAGGAAATTTTAAGTATTGGTCGTTGTATAATAATCTGAAACGAAAAGCTTCCGCGATCGATTAACCTACTTCTTGTCTCCCCCCTGCCTACTCTCTTCTGAAATTCAACGAAAAATGTATTACAGGTATTAAACGAAGAATGTAATGGCTTTTGGAGTTTTAATATGCGGCGATACGCTAGAGTCTTAAAAATTTTTATACAGAATTTCGAAGAACGTACTGCGATCGTTAAATAAAATGTTTTAGCCGATGCGTTTGTCCCTTTGTCCCGAATAACTCGTCGATTACGATGGCTCGTGGGTTTTACCTTGTCGGTGGCATTTAGCTCGAGCCGAGGTATGCTGGAGAGCGCCGTTATCACAGTAGGGTGACCGGCACTAGCCGCGTGATGAAGTGCAGTTGCACCGGTGCAATCGGTTGCATCGCCGTTCAACGATTCCACGGCCTCCGCGAGGTACTCGACTACCCCGACGTTGCTGCCCCAGGCGGCACACATTAAAAGAGTGTATTGTTTCTGCGACAAAGGAACACTGATATTACTTCGGTCGTGGCTGAAACGAGCAGCGTTGCATTCGTGTTCCACGTAACGCGATTAACGCACGAAAGGTTATACAAACATTCCTTATCTCGCTAATGTCGGTGTAATTGGGTCGAAGCTCGCGTTTTATTCGACGGAAAGCGAAGCTATATTAAAACGATTTTCCAGTGATACGAACGACAGTCGGGGGAAACGTAGTTTGGACGATCACAAATTTCTCAAGTTAATTTCTAAAGTTCTTCCACGGCAATTAAACTGAACGTGGAACCGAGAGTTATTCTCGACGAAGAGAATCCCGTCCCTATCGACGATATGCGGGTGTTCTCATCGAAGGCATTTGTTTACTCGATTTAATAGCAGATTGCAAACATCGGAATTAATCGTTTGATTATGTCTCGCATAAGCAGGACAAACTAAGAATAATGGTTATTTTTGTTACAAAACGCGAAGGCTTTTCAATCAATCGAATACTTTGGAAAAGATGGGTGTCGAATATTTTGGGGATGATTTCGTAGATCGTGCTCGAGGGGCTCAGCAAGAAGATTGGAAATTTTGTCGATCCGTACGTCTTCGACGAAAGAAACTTTTTTCTCGGGCGAGAGCACGTTTGAGGTTCATTTTTATCGCGGGACGGAATCTCAGGATGGATCGTGACCCGATTCTCTGATTCCTGGCGTTTGTCCTGCATCGACTGCGATTCCTCTTGCTTCCCCGCGTGCCAAACGGTTCGAAAAAAGGTCCCGCGGACGTCGAGAGTATCAAATTAATTCGATTTAAACGATTAGTCTCGGTAATCTTACGTTACACGACGCCCGAAAGTAATGAATATTTATTTATGTAATTACGAGAATACCTTGTTGACAGCAGACACATTTGCTCCGGCGTTGATTAACATCTTCACGGCGTCTCTGTGCCCATACCAAGCAGCCATGTGCAACGGCCGCATGCCAAACTTCAAATATTACACAGAGAATTTAATTATCCCTCGTCAAAATTCGCGCCGAGTTCGTAAACGTCCCGGCTACGGTTTCGCTGGTATTCTTGGAAATCAAATACAATTTGTCGTAAATGAAGCGTTACCCCTTCGTTCTGATGTTATTTTTTTCTGTTTAAAACGTCGAACAGGGCATTTCTTTTACCGAAATTGCATTGGTTACTAAGAAGAAATACTTTATTTCGATAGGTTTAGATTAAATAAGTATTATTTTTAACGTCACCGTACGAAGTTGAATAAATCGAAAAAAAAGTTAGTAACAATTACTAACTGGGTACGATTTGGCTCGAAAAAGTATGTCATAAGGGTCACGAAAATATAAGTTAAAAATAATACTGAAAGACTAGCTTGTCCTGAAGAGGTCAAACAAGAGTTAGCAGAAAAGTTGTATGAAAAAGCGGGGTGGAAAAAAGAGTAGAGGAAAGAAAGAAGAAAAGGGCTTTTCAAAGTAAAACGAGTGGGCCTTGTCAGAAGGTGGCCGAGTTATCTCGAGTGTCCCAAAAAGACGAAGAACAACTGCAAGCCTGTGGGAACCTTCTGGTACTCCAAGGGTAACTATCGAAGAGTGGTCCAAAGTACCATCTCTCATCGGTGGCAGACAATTTGTCGGATCCTGGATCGATTCGTTCTCCTCGTTTATTTTTGCCCCTTTCGCGAAAGGATCCTTTCATTCATTCGCTGAATAGAGTTGTCGAATGCTTTGTGTTTATGATATACTTTTATCGTTGTTGGCCAAACTGTTATTCAAGCTCGTTAAAAGTTAAACAGGCAAAAGTAACGTTTATAATTTATAGAACAAGCATTCTCGACGTTGCTATTCATTTTCGTATCGGTGCTTCGAGTTTTAAAATTTATTCACCGAACAGCTTCATCGTAGCCTACGAACGTTTCGATAACAATTTATGAACGTGACGGTGGATTGCGTTTCCCTTGTCCACGATCTTCCGTTCGAACGGTTTTGTTACAAATTTATCGACGAAACGTTACCTTGTCCCTCGCCTCGATGTCACATTTCGCTTGCATCAGCATTTCGATGATCTCCGTATTTCCTCTTGACGCTGCCCAATGGATCGGCGCTCGGCCATACTAAACAGCCAGTTTCAGTTATGCGAGCGATTCGTCGTTGCGTTTAATGAGAAACCGACGCGCGCGAGTTCGCTATTGGAATATTTGCGACAATGTGCACGAGCTTCCACCGCGCATTTTCATTCATGCTCGACGCTCTTACGCTGCGAATAATATCATTTGATACAGGGTGTTCGAACAATCGTGGAAAAACAAATCGAAAATGACCCGTTTCGAACGCATATAAATTTGTGTAATACGATTCAATATATTTAATTAATTCTTGCACGAAGCATAGCCATTTTCTTGGTTGGACTACGATCGTTGAGGAGCCCTGTACCAGGTTGGGTAAATTTAATGGGCCGCTGTGAACGGAGCCCGAGACACCTTCATTAGCGTGCTTTCACGAGAAAGAATCGGCGACATTTTAACAGTCGCTATAAAACTCGAAGTGAAATATTCCGTCTTTAATCGGACGTACAATCGTAGTTAAGAAAGAATTACGTTTCGAAATACGAAAAAATTCGAGACACTGTGGGAAAGTAGAGGAATTTTTTCGCAGCGTAAAAGCGTTTCTCAATGGGCGAAGCGATTAGGTTTGGAAAACGCCGGTACAAATGGACCTTTAATAGTCGCGGCAGAACACTAGCGATACGTCCCCGTGTTCAGTCAGACAGACGTCGCACTATATTCGTGGCACGCCACTGCTTCAACCGCGTCACGTTATCTCGCGCTTCGGAGCGTGTAACGCGTTTTGCATGACGTTAACGTTAACGAAGTGGCACCAACTGAAAGATTCTATTTTCAACCAGACCGTTTTCCACCTTTGCAGCGAGCAACCCGATTTTCAAAGCGAAAAATTCCATCGAGATTTCGAGCTGCGGCTTGCACTCTGCGCGTTGCCATGATTACGCTAGCGCGTCGATTATCCGATATAATGGGGGAACAGATTCGTTCCCGTAATCGATTTTCTCGGATAATCGGTCTAGGAAATCGAAGTTGCCGCTATAAAGTAAATTTTCAAGATTGCGGATACGATCGAGAAGGTGGTGGTTCTACGTGGAAAAACAAATTAAAAATAGAGAATAACATTTTTTCATTCGAGGATTTGTTCTCGAGGGAATAGACTTGGGAAATTCGATCGATACGCGTGGACAAGTAGAAAGAGCTAGCACTGGTCGGACACGCGAAATCGTATTCATTTGCATGCATAAATTTGCAAATTATTTGGACAACGAAGCTTCAAGTTAAAAAATTCCTCCGAATGACTACGAAAATTCAATCTGTACGCGTGGACAAGTAGAAAGAGCTAGCATTGGTCGGGCACGCGAAATCGTATCCATTTGCACGCGTAAATTTGCAAATTATCTCGACAACGAAGCTTCGAGTTAAAAAATTCCTCCAAATGACTACGAATGGTTTACCGGTTTCGAACGATTGGAAACTTACGTTGTTCCTGGAATCGACGTCGACGGTCTCTTTGAGCACTTTGCGAACGGTCTCCGCTTCATTTTTTATCACAGCCTCGTGTAGCAAAAGGTCGTTCTTAAGTACTGGCAAAAAGAAAAGCTTCAATGAAGCTCGTCCTGACGAGCACGACGCAAAAATATTGTAATTTTGACTACGGAATAATGTGGTTCTATTTCGAGAATCTTCCTTTCCCTCGGCGAGACGATATCAAAAAGGATAGAAAGCAGACGGAACGAGTTTCTCGGAAAGCTTTCCCGTACCATCGGTAAATCTACATCTTCATATACATTTCTTCCACCTTTTTCGTATTTCTTTTGCGCTCTTGCACTGTGACGGACACAATTTTCCAACTACTTCCGGTGTAATTTTTCGTTTCGCATTTTCCCGAATCTCTCTTTGATCTCTGCGCGATTAGAAATCGGAAAATAGAAACGCGCGAATGTCTCTTGCGATTCACTCTAATGACAAATTCTGTTCTTTCGAACCAGCCACTTGGACGTATTCTAACGATGTTGTAATTGAAATACACCTTGAATATTAAATTCACGCGTTTAACCCTTTGCACTCGTATTTATATTTGAGAAGGCTACCAATCAACTTTTTTTTCATATTCGATCAAAATGAAAATATTTTTATGGGAATATATTACAATTTAACTTGTCGATTTAGTAGAAAAAATTAGAAAAATGCACAAATTTAATCTGCATCTCACCCTTTCTTGAACAGTGATCTCAGGAACAAAACCAATTAGCCAGAACAGAGGAGGAAAAATCTTTTATACACACACATTTAAGCAGAAACTAAAAGAAAATATTGGTACAAGGGTCCCTAGAATGAAAATGTAAATATATGTATAATAATAAAATGTAGGATGGCGACTATATGGCAACATGTGAGTGGAAAGGGTTAATATTGGTTCTATTCGTTATCTATTGTTCGAATAGAATTATGTTTATCTCGGTATTCGTAGATTGGATAGATTTTGAGACAGATGTTACTTACTTCTAGCAGTCTTTTGATTCAACACTTCTCCCTCGATCGCCTCGTTGATGTTTACGGGCGAGGGCGTTTTGGTTATTTCCTCTTTGTCCACCATCTTACTCCTCACGTTCCCCTTGTCCGCATGTTTAGTTAGCCCGTGTAATTATTAGACCTGAAAATCGAAACATTGACCGAACATGTAGCTCGCGGTAGGTTAACTTTGAGCGTCGAGTTCAGCCACGATGTTGACCCGAAAACGTGGACGATTTCGAGAAACTTTTCAAGCGGCTCGAATAATTGTACAAACGAAACGCAATTAAAATTCTATTACCCGACGATTACATCGGGACCCCTTCGTTACAAAATTATATAAAAGTCGCGAGAACACGTTCGTACGTTTACGAACGCCATAATGACAGAAACGATCGACCAGCGAAAGAGCACTTTGACATTTCGAGAACGTTTCAGGATTTAAAATAATTGTCGAAGGAAATTCAGCCCCGTCGAATATCGTGTTGCGTATTTCGTGGCGGCTGTGATTCGTCAGGAAAGGATTCGCGTACAATCAACAATGCCCCAGAGTTTTCGTTCGAACGTGGAAACCAGGACATGCCCGTAAGGCTCCTCGCGGCATATAAATGAAATAATTATATGCATACGTACGGTTTCTCCTGTACACGTTGCTCGACACGCAAACCTTCTATTTAGCAATTTGCGTCGATGGGCTTCCTAGTAACGATATTACACCCCGAATCGGCCGTTCAATTTGTAAATTGCGACGAGACTGTTATGTCCGTAACAGATGTTGTGCGAAACAGTTAATTTCAGAGCAAGAATCGCTCGTATTTAAGTTACACCGAACAGGAATTAGGCGAGTGACGCGGAATAGAACGTCTGGTCAGTAATCCTGAGGCCGCTGGTTTCGAATCCCAGCGTTTCTTTCTCCTCGACAAGCTCCATTTCCTAATTGATTTCTACGTTTCAGAAAAGACTACTGCCACAGAAAGAAAGCTGAGATCGTCCAGAATCCAGGAGAAACGTCTCCCTGTGTGATTAGGTAATCGAAATTTATCGCTATTACAATTTACTAATTTTTCGTTGTATTAATTGTATAATAAGTTGACGAGTATTGATAAAAATTAGTTGTATTAAGTTTAACCCCTTGCCATACAATGACTAGTCTGACTCGTTACAATTTCCCCATGTCAAGTTTACACAATCATGAGACTACTCACTGGTCATCGAGTTTTATAGAGGGTGTTCGGCTACACCTGGGAAAAATTTTAATGGGGGATTCTAGAGACCAAAATAAGACGAAAATCAAGAATACTAATTTGTTGGTGGAGGCTTCGTTAAAAAGTTATAGAAACATTTCCTGCCACACAGTATATTTTCGGTAAAAAATTTTTTTTCTCGAAAGTGCTTAGGAATTCGAGGATATGTCTAATGGTAAAAAATGATTGTAATTGACCCCTGCAACTAAAAATAATTTTTTTAGAACGATTTGAAATTTTTTAATTTTGTCGAAAAATTTCACACCTACTCGAATTTTTTTTTCGAAAGTGCGTTGGATTTCGGGGGTATGCGTATTCACCAAAAGTGATTGTATTTGACCCCAAAACCTAGAAATAATTTTTTTAGAACGATTTGAAATTTTTTAATTTCGTCGAAAAATTTAGGCACCTACCCCTGTCGATTTTTCTTAAAAATTCGTTTTTCATTTTTAGTCATTTTGTTTGACGCCTTACAGAAAAGTTGTCTAATACTTTTTTGTAGGTACCCATGAGCTCTACTTCAAAAAAAAGTTTCAATGAGATATCTTTACTATTGCAGGAGTTATAGCTGTTTGAAAATTGGACCATTTTTAGGGGGTTTTCCTCATTTTGCGGAATCAAGGATCAACTTTTCGAATATTTTTGCAATTTCTACATATTCTCCATCAAAATACGCGTAGTTTGCTTTTTTAAACATTAAAATCGTCCAATCCGTTCAGGAGTTATGACATTTTAAAGATTCGCGTGAAATTTCGGGGTAACATTTCTGGCCAGAAATTATATTTTCGGTAAGGAATTTTTTTCTCGAAAATGGTCAGGATTTCGAGGGTATGTCTAATGACCAAAAATGATTGTAATTGACCCTTGTAACTAAATATAATTTTTTTAGTGTGATTTGAAATTTTCTAATTTCGTCTAAAAATTTCAGTACCTGCTCGAATTTTTTTCTCGAAAGTGGGTAGAATTTCAGAGATATGTGTATTCACCAAAAATGATTCTAATTAAGCCTCGCAACCAAAAATAATTTTTTCAGGATTATTTGAAATTTTTTAATTTAATTTTTTAATAACTTTTTAAGGAAGCCTCAGTCAAGAAATTGATATTCTTGATTTTCGTCTTACTTTGGCCCCTAGAATCTCCCATTAAAATTTTTCCCAGTGTTGGCCGAACACCCTGTATATTCTTTAACATTTCAAGATGCAAATATTTTTTTTTCGTTACGTTTTATTGACTTTGGATGAAATAATAAATGTCGTTCCTTCTAGAATAAAAAATCGAACAACAGACCCTTAAACTATACGAAAATATTTTTTTAGTCCGTTTCTTATTATCATTTATTAAATCCTATTCGACTAACCACAGTTGGTATGCAACATAGCATTCATCATAGAGATCAGAACGCAACAAACGAAAAATTTTCTTAACCCTTAAGTGAATTATTGTTTAATATATATAAATGTAATCTAAAAATTTATGTAATCCTCCATTGGTTCATTATTTTTTAAATGCTTTAAAAGGAAAGTGGATTTCCATTTACCAATTTGGTAAAAATCAGCGTTAAGTAAAATAATGCAGTTGAGATTGAGACTCCATTTAAGGGTTAATTGAGGGGGGATTCTCGTGTAACAGCGTTAAAAGCGAAGCCCCCTTAAATAATTGTGATGAAATGGGAGACGTTTCATAGAAAAGTCGACAATATTACGAGTAAAGTAGATTCGAAACAGGAACGAAGTTAAATTAACTGGTCGTAGTCGAGGCGGGATATAGGTCTCCTCCCTCCCTTCTGCGGTGGCCGAACACCCTGTATATTAAAATCACCGCATTTTTACATTCACGAGGTATTCCTAAAACAAATCTATTCTTTTTCGTCGCGATTCCTTGTATGAATAAATTTAAATAAAATTGAATACTATACGTTCGAAAAATTACATTAAATCGTATGTCAGGGGGTTGATACTGTACTATTTTAGGCGATGCTCGATTCACGCTTCGGGGATATTGTTTAAACAAGTTTGCTGACATTTCTCTACACAGCCAACGGTATCAGCTCGCCCCGGAGCGTTTGTTGGAGTTCGTAATGTAAAATCCGCGCTTCGTTTTTGCGCTACGAGCGTCGAAAGACAGAACTTCTGTCGTGGAAGTATCGTCTGTCGGGACGTCAAAGGGGAACGGGCCCTTTGAAAATGTATAAACACGAAACATTCCCGCCGGCTGAACGCAGATGTTGTTCGCGTTCCGTTCTCAAAGGGAAGATATCGGATTATTTTCAAAGAGGCCGAAAGCAGAAGGAATACGCTGAACGAAAGGACAACGCGTTCGAAACTTCGGTTTCCTTTTCGTCGATGAATCTTTTGTCGCCGGGCAAAAATTCTTCGTTCATCGTTCGAACGAATAACGAAGGAAATGTTTAAACAGCGACGGGATTCAGCGAAACGGTCCCGCTGGAAAGCGGAAAAATTGCTCGACGAGCACGGTCCGGCGAGGCAAAAAGTACCCTCGACCAATTCCGTACGAATTGTCGTCGGTAGAAAAGTTTTAATAAGCACCTTTTTCCCACGTCCCCGTCCCCTGTTCTTAACATTTTTACAATTCAATTTAATTACGGAAGCAACTGTTTACAATTTCACGGCGGAGGAATTCGTCGCGCGGGGATGTGCAGGTGTGCCGCAGGAAAAATTCGCGGGTACGCGAAGAGTTTGATTGCTCCGAAATGAACGCTCATTATCGTTCACCCGAACTTTGTCCTTTATTCCTGCGCGAGTCGTCGAAAACGACCGAATTGCAATCCATTTTGGGAACATTAACGTTTGTACGACTTCAATTTTGAAATCTAAGATGGCGACATGACAAAATTAAAACTCTATAGAGATGAATGGGGGCTTGAAAGGTTTTATGGAGAAACAGTATCAATTTCCAAGGGATCTAAATGGTTTTTTGTGCAAGCGAATCCGCGGATAAAAGCTAGTGTAATATACAACGTTATGGTTTAAATCTTGAGAACATCGATATTCTCCTGTTAATGAATTTAATCGTCGAGGTCAATCGTTCTCGAGAAGGTAGAGATTTAACGATGTCCTGCGTTGCAATTTCCAAAACCGATACGTTCGCTTCGAGCTACAGGCGGATCAATCGGATTCTGGTAAACGTTGGTCGTGACATCGTTCTCGTTGTAACCATAGGTCACATTTACAGAAGACATAGTCGAAATTCGGTATCGCTACAACGCTATACAATCCGCGATATCGATCGTTACATGCACTGAAAATTCTACACAATGTTTGAGAATCTAAGTGGAACGTTCATTGTTGGGTCGGACAAAGACTCGAGCCTAGACAAATTTTTAACATTGTAAACGTACGTTCTTTAAACGGCGCGGAATAACGTGGCTGAACTTTTTGCGCCGTGTAAATTAATAAAATACGAATTTTTAAATAATACTTATCAGGAACTAGAGAAATTGGGAGAATCCACGCGACGTTGTTGTCGCGTAACACGAGCGACGAGTGTACTTAAACAACCGTACTCGTGTGATCGATTTCACCAAGCGTGAATATTCTTACACGACGAATGTCAGAGGAAAGAAGGGAGGCCGCGGAGGCTTCGATTGACCTACAAATAACTAAAATGGGACGCTGGGAACATTTCGTATCGACAGGTCAATCTGCTAAATTGACGCATTTTTTGTACCCCGATTGTTCACGATTCCCGGAACGACGTTAAGATAATCTGTGCCTCAATTCTGGGGATGAAGTATGCACGCCCGTTTGGAACTTAATTTCGCGTAGAAACGAAATAATGATCAAATTTCAATGATACTAGATTGAATAAGTGGATGTTTTGTAGAGTACTTCCCCCTTTCTTATCGATGTTTCAGAATAGGCAATGAACTCAATACTTCTTCGAAAGTATTTAGGTTTGTCGTTCCTATACGTTTTTTAGTGTAAATAATATTCCATGAGCGCGTTACTACAATTTCTGTGCTTCGTCTGACTAGGCATATCGTTGTCTACTTGGCGAATTCCCAGACTCCTGTATTTCCTGATATTCTTGAAATTAATTTATGAATTGAATAAGTGGATGTTTTGTAAAGCACTTCCTCCTTCCTTATCTGTGTTTTAGAGTAGGTAATGAACTCTGTTGTTCTTCAACAATATTTACGTTCTTCATTATTGTACGTTTTTTAGTGTGAATAATATTCCATGAACGCGTTATTACAATTTCTGTGCTCCGTCTGACTAGTCGTATCGTTTTCTACTTGGTAAATTTCCAGACTCCTGTACTTCCTGATATTCTTGAAATTAATTTATGAATTGAATAAGTGGATGTTTTATAAGGCACTTCCTCCTTCCTTATCTGTGTTTTAGAGTAGGTAATGAACTCTGTAGTTCTTCAACAATATTTACGTTCATTATTATTGTACATTTTTTAGTATGAATAATATTCCATGAACGTGTTATTACAATTTCTATGCTCCGTCTGACTAGGCGTATCGTTGTCTACTTGGCGAATTCCCAGACTCCTGTATTTCCTGATATTCTTGAAATTAATTTATGAATTGAATAAGTGGATGTTTTGTAAGGCACTTCCTCCTTCCTTATCTGTGTTTTAGAGTAGGTAATGAACTCTGTTGTTCTTCAACAATATTTACGTTTTTCGTTATTGTACGTTTTTTAGTGTGAATAATATTCTATGTACGTGTCACTATAATACCAGTGCTCCGTCTGATCAGGCGTATCGTATTCTACTTGGCGAATTCCCAGACTCTCGTATTTTCTGATATTCCCGAAATTAATTTTGAATCAAGCGCTTCTCCACATATTAAATGACAGGCTCGATTGATTCGTCTCGCGAAATGAATTCGTGTGCGTGAATCGTTCGATCGGATCGTCGATATCCTCCAATTAATGGAGCCAGGACTTGGGTGATCCATTAGAAGTCATCGATGGCTCTTTGCTAAATTTCATCGCAGCCGTCTCGAGCGTTTATCGGGACTCTTTCGTCCTGGAAATGATACGATAATCTAATGGCGAGCCTTTACAACTTTTATCGAGCTTACCTGGTTTCGTTGCAACGTTAAAACAATCGGAGCTAATTACCAGCGAGTTATTAGAATACCGAGCCAGTATTTCTCTCGCGTTTTCTGCTTTTTCGTCGATCCTCTCTCTGTTACTGATTTCAACGCAGTACAATTGTAGTAATTTTCTAAATTAGCGTGAAATTTCGTCGTCACAGCCCGAAGGAAAATGTATTACTTGGAAATGAATACTCCGGATTGTCAAAATAAATTACTGTGTTTTTTAATTTAGTTTCTATACTAGTAAAAAATTAAGATACAGCATTTGACGTTCAGCTGAGTTTTATTATGTTTCACTGTAAAACAACTGTGTTTTTGCTTCTTTACAAGCATCTAAACACTATTATCGCCGTATTTCTACGTACTTTTACCTAAGACTGTCGGGTTTATCGAACTTTCAAAGTCGGGGTAAAATTGGTGGAAGAGTTTATTACGTGACACACGATGCTTGTTTCCCCTCGACGGATCAATGAAACCGTGTAAATAGAGGGACGACCATTTACCACGCGACTCCACGGTAAGAAGTCAAGTAATTAGAGACGACCGTCCCCTGTTTGCCTTTCTTTCTGTTGTGGCACGAGGAAAAATGGGGGACGCACGGAACGGGGGATGAAGAATGATCGCGGCGCCTTCGAGCGCCATCCGCACGTTCCCCAACCGCCTTTGTGCTAAAAATAAAGCCACCTGAACCGTGCTACCGCGTGAATGATAATCTCTGCCCATCCTCCGATCACTGAACGACCAGTTTCACCACCCTCGCTGAAAGCACGAGCCTGGCAAAAGTCAACCGAGGGTCAGCATAGGAAATTAGGTTCGCGTAACGTGCAGCAGGTTAAAACGAAGCGCCAGCCGTAACCTTTTTTCCGCAGTATCGAGCACTAACGGGTGGTCGTGAAATCGAGAGAGACAAAATGTAAATGTTTCCTAGTATTTAAACTAGGGATTGATAGAAATTTCTCTTTTGAATTTCGCAGGTTACGCGGGAATTTTTGCTGTTACGAACGTTCGAGAGTCGATTTGACCTGTACACGCACGGTGCATGCACCGCGAGGTTGGCTAAAAATAACCACAATGCAACGGTGCCGCAGGATGCAGGCCATTCTTCCCTGTTTCCTACGCGTTCGTTTTTCTAACCCCGTTTCCCCCATATTCTCATCGTCATCTGTTCCGGCTCTGTCAATCCAGCCTGTCGAGGTAAATACAGTAAGTAGCAAAACTGAACACACGTATGACATTTGAACAAAAATAGGTTTTTTATTCAATATTTGCACGTTGAATACAAAAAAGATAAAATACTTAGTATTGTCTACAATCTTCTGGCTTTTCAAAACAAATTTAACGTTTGTGATACAATACACACCCACACTATACGTGAACCACCACCCATTGTTTGCTTCACATGACACGATAAAAGAGGTTCTTGCCTTTTCCAACATCAACAACGTCCATCCGATGAAATTCGATTGATTTTTGATTCGCTGGAAATAATTGCTTTTTTCCATTGCTCCATATTCCAGCTTAAATGTTTTTGTGAAAAATTCAGACGGGCCTTGACATTCTTTTTTGATAGGACATCGATGGGGTATTATGTATGTCTAAACGTATTGAAGCAATTATCAAGGCTAAAGGTTTATGAACGAAATATTAAGTATAATAAAAAAGATTGTACGAAGCGAGATAATAATGATATCACAAATGTTAAATTTGTTTTAAAAATCTAAAAAATTGTAGATAATACTAAGCCTTTTGTTTCTTTGGTATTCTACACGCAAATATTGAATGAAAAATTATTTTTGTTAAAATTTCGTACGTATGGTCAGTTTTGCTACTTACTGTACGTGTCATTAAGTGTGAAAGATTTAAGTTATTTTTCACAGAAACTTTTCTTGTTTCAATAATACGTTTCCCGGTTCGTCAGGTCGCGTATGCCGTTTCTGTAATCGTTCCAAGTAATTACGGGCGTCGCGGCGCGATCGATTTTTCGAGAAGTCAGTGGACGTCAACGCGAAACGTCGAAATTAGAAATAACAAGTGGAACAGGGCTTTGTCGACGTTACGCGAATTCTCCACGGGGCTAAAAATAAGCGATGACCTATGTTTCTCCTACGAACCGTCAATTTATTCTTATATTTCGATCGCGAGGACAATGTCCCGGCGGTCGTGTAACAGTTCGCTCGTTCCGGTGAAAAATAACACTGGTCTGACGTCATTGTGAATTTTCTGCATGCGATAATAAAAGAGAGAGCGTCTTCCATTGTCGGAGGGAAAATGGGAAATTCGTTTCGACAACCATTCGAGCGGAGCTTTTAATTCTGTTCGTGTTTTATCTCGTGCCAGTTCGAAAAAATATACAGGGTAGTTCGTGCGACTGTTTCGATTGATAACTCCGTTATTAATGCATTTATAAAAAAATGCCAAAGGAGAAAGATAAATGACTCGAAGAACACTACACCTGTAGGACCTTGGATTTTTTCCAAATTCAACAGTGCATGTGCAATTAAGAATTGCATCCTCTCTTTGAATGGAAATGTATATTTTTTGTTGCATAGATCCATTTCCTTGGTCATTCTACGAACAAATTATTAGTTCTCGAGATATTTTTAAAGAATATTTTTATCGAAGAAAATGTTTCTTCATTACATTGTAAAGATTTCCAATAACGTTTTTTTTATTGGTTCCATAACTGCGTTTAAAGTATCTGTATTTATCGTTGTATTTTCCAGTATGATCCGTCCTCTCATAGTCATGAAACGTTTGAGCATCTTCTTCATTATAAAATATCTCAAGAGCTAATAATTCTTTTGTCATAATATCTTAGAAATTTTTTACGTAGAATGGATTTCTGCAACAAAAAATATGCATTTCCGTTCAAAGAAAGGAAGCAATTCTTAATTGCACATGCACTGTTGAATTTGAAAACAAATCTAAGGTCCTGCAGATACAGTGCTCTTCTATTTACCTTTCTCCTTTGGCATTTTTAAATTAAATTATTAAATTTAAATGCATTAATAACGGAGTTATGATTCAGTTGCGTGGACCACTTTATATAAATCGACAGATATCGCAGAAACGGAAAATGTAAAGAAGTTTTAAATTATTTTCCCGGAAAATCACGTTCTCTAGTTATCATTTCCTTTAAAGCAACAACGTGAATCGTAGGAACCATTCGTGCGATTGTACGTAATTTTTCTATGGGTCGAAAAGCGATCCTCTGTTCACCTCGTTTCAGAATTAATAGTAATGGCGCCCGTGACTCGTGGAAGCTGATAACTTCCACTTTGCACGAGCAATTAATTACGATCCTTTAGTGGGTCTTTTATCACGACAAGCAGTTTCGATAGAAACCGAGCTCGCTGAGAGTTCCACTGCTTTCCCGATAATTCGAGCACGGCTTCGCGTGGATATCCACATATACATATACGTGTATACGTATTCAGTGAACTCTGATATTGGCACAGTCATATATCGCGGGTACAAAAATGTTTCGCACTTCGATTATCGATTGAAACTTCCAATAACAGGAGCGTGCGAACCGCCTGCACGCTCGGACCATTCTCTAGCATTGGTTACGCTCGTTTCTGTATTTGCAAAAGGTGTATTTGGTTACTAGAAAATTCAGCGTTTCTTTACCGCTGACGTTCCGCGACCAGTCACATTCCTCTATTTATTGTTAATCTGCGTGCAGTATCACTGGCGAATAAAAATTATCAAACAGTTTTGAGCGAAAATCTTGCGTTTCTTTTATTTAATTATCTACGTTAGCAACTTTAATAATTTTAAGTTAGAAAATAGCTAGAATTTCGTGGAAAATTAGTATGGTGCTCCAATTTTTGTTATTAGTTACTCTTCCTTATTTATTATTAATTTGCATGCAACATCACTAGCGAATCAAAATTATCGTACACTTTTGAACAAAAATGGGTCGTTTTTTTTATTTAATTATCTACATTAGCAACTTTAATAATTTCAAGTTAGAAAATAGTTAGAATAGTCGAAGAACAAATTTTTTCTACAAATATAAGAATCGAAATCAAATCAAATCAATATAAAAATCAAAACACATTAAATTGGCAAATTCCGTGGAAAGTTAGTCGATCAAAGAGAGCATGGTAAACAGTTGAACACACACCATTATAACGTATGGTGCGTGCTCCAATTTGCAATGTGAGAATACTGTAAAATTTGAACAGCCAGTTAATGAGGCTAATTATCGGTATTTGTCGCGCTGGGCGTATTATAATATATATCTACGTCATTTTGACGATGCAAACGGTGGACTCTTCGTATATTTATATTATAACCAGCAAAGAAGAAACGTCCATCGGGGAAATTATTTTGAAACAATTTCCATTTGTTTCGTTCATTTGATTCCGTTTTATCCACGTCTGCAAACTCATAATCTCAACTGCGGAGGATTTGAATCGCGAAATACGCCAATGGCGGCGCGGCGTTTTAAAAGTTTACGAACGTAAAGCAATTGGAGAAGTATAAAAAAGTTTCTTCCTCCATCTGTACGTTTTCAACCCTTCTTTTTTATCCTTCGGGAAAGGATAGAAGTCGTAAGGGCGAGCAAAAAGTTTTTTTTCTTCCGGCGAGAAAGCGACAGTTTCTTTTCGCGGGATTTGAATCGCGGTCGCTGGGAACGTTCGCTCGTGAAATAGCGGTCTCCAAATAAATTGAAACGTCTCTTTGACTTATCGATGGAACGTATATAGTAGGTGATAAATGGCACGGGATGAATTTTTTTTTTCTATTCTAACGAGCAGGTGTTCCGGCTCGAACGTTGAAGAGATGAAAGGATCGCTCGTCCTCCGAGCGACTTGTTTCGCGCCCGTGTCGTTGAATCCGTGAAACACGCGCATCAATGGCCATATTAGTTCACAGAACGAAATCCGAATTTCTCGATCTGGGTTAATAGTTCCAGCATTCACCAGCCGTATCGACTATCCGACGCAATATCAGTTACCTTTATCGAACGACGTAATTTATGAATCTAGATGCTTATGATTCGGGTAAACAGATCACTTACCGAGTCGTTAAGAAAATAATTTTGGTTTTAAAACTCGAATTTCAAGTCTCTATACAGTGTTTTACATTCGAACGAAGTCAAGCGTTTAACTTTATTGCAGCAATGATATACGTGCAATTAGATTTCCAAAAAATATTTTATAAATGACAAATATGGAATGAATTTCGCACAGATTACTTATCGAGGTGTCAAGAAAATAATTTTGGCTTTGAAATTCGAATTTTAAATTTTTATACAGTGTTTTACATTCGAACGAAGTCAAGCGTTTAAGTTTATTGCAGCAATGATATATGTGCAATTAGATTTTACAAAAATATTTTATAAAATGACAAATATAAAATGAATTTCGCACAGATTACTTATCGAGGTGTCAAGAAAATAATTTTGGCTTTGAAACTCGAATTTTAAATCCTAAACAGTGTTTTACATTCAAACAAAGTCAAGCGTTTAACTTTATTGCAGCAATGATATATGTGCAATTAGATTTTACAAAAATATTTTATAAAATGACAAATATAAAATGAATTTTGCACAGATTACTTATCGAGGTGTCAAGAAAATAATTTTGGCTTTGAAACTCGAATTTTAAATCCTAAACAGTGTTTTACATTCAAACAAAGTCAAGCGTTTAACTTTATTGCAGCAATGATATACATGCAATTAGATTTATAAATGACGAATATAAAATGAATTTTGTACAGATTACTTATCGAATCGTCAAGAAAATAATTTTGGCTTTGAAACTCGAATTTTAAATCACCTAAACAGTGTCTTGCATTCGAACGAATTCAAGTGTTTAACTTTATTACAATGATGATATACGTGCAATTAGATTTTAAAAAAATATTTTATAAAGGACAAATATAAAATGAATTTCGCACAGATTACTTATCGAGGTGTCAAGAAAATAATTTTGGCTTTGAAACTCGAATTTCAAATCCCCAAACAGTGTTTTACGTTCAAACGAAGTCAAGCGTTTAACTTTATTGCAGTAATGATATACGTGCAATTAGATTCTAAAAAAATATTTTATAAAATGAATTTCGCACAGATCACTTACCGAGTCGGTAAGAAAATAATTTTGGTTTTGAAACTCGAATTTCAAATCCCCAAACAGTGTTTTACATTCAAACGAAGTCAAGCGTTTAACTTTATTGCTGCAATGATATACGTGCAATTAGATTCTAAAAAAATATTTTATAAAATGAATTTCGCACAGATCACTTACCGAGTCGGTAAGAAAATAATTTTGGTTTTGAAACTCGAATTTCAAATCCCCAAACAGTGTTTTACATTCAAACGAAGTCAAGCGTTTAACTTTATTGCTGCAATGATATATGTGCAATTAGATTTTTAAAAAATATTTTATAAATATAAAATGAATTTCATACAATTTGTTAAACGGTTTCTGACGCGTTCCACAGTTTGCAAAGAAAGAGAGATGAGTAAAATTGCGACGGTTCCACGATGCATCAAAACGGTGAAATTGTTTACGAGGCGGGAGTATATTTTCAGGAAACGACTTACGGGAAATATGGGCGCGAAATGAGAAACTCTATACCACCTTTTGCAGCATTACTTCTCCTTTCATTCGCGATTGCTCTACACGGCTACTCGAGCCTTTAAGCGAAACACGAAACTAATCTTGAGAACTGTTTATGTTTGCTCACCTGCTAGTCACTATACTCGACTGTTGTCAATCGATACGAAGAAATCTTGCGCTGACGTTTGCGTTTATCCTTTCGCATGAATTAATTTCAATGATAATTTGTGAAAATATTGTGCTTGGACAACTCGAAATGCTTGAAATGTGTATTAGCAAATTCAAACAGCATGCTTAAAAGTTTGAAAATATAACTAACGTCCCTTTAAAGAAGAGATGTTAAAATTTGCTTAAATAATCGCTTTCCTAATGGAAATTCCTTGTTAAATCGAAAGATCTATGCTCGCAAAAAAATTATCTTTCAGCTAGAAACCTCGTTGAAACGTAATTGCGTCTCGTTCCTGCTGTTTTTCATCTCGTCCGCATGCATTTTTTAAATCTTTGCTATTAAAAGGCACGTAATTGAACATTATGTATTTTATGAAGGAGGATCTAAGCTCGATGCAACCGTCTATTTAATTACGTGGCTTTGAACTAAAGAAAAATGAACTATCGAATCGCGACCATCACACTATAATAATCGTGAGTTATAATGATTTTTTCCTGAAGTGTGATCACCTTGTCAAGGGGGACATTATTTAGAATATTAATCTCGTTAGCTAACCTACTTCGATCTCGCGTGTTTGTTGGATAATATATTTAAACGACGTTAAAAACGCAATAGAATTCCGTTTATGTGAATTATTTAGGTGTAGAGGACTCTACACAGCTACGAAGTTGTTATTAATATTATTTTCCTTGTTCGATTTATTTATCAAATTCACTCTGCCAGATATATGGGTCAGGCTCGATAGCAGATGAATTTTAATAGGCATTTAAATTTAAAATTATTTAAATGCCGTTAATTTTTCGGTTGGATCATGCTAAAACGTTTATAAAATGGAAATTACTAACAACAAAATACAGTAAAATTCGCAGTATCCGAACGATCCATTATTAGAAATTTTTATTATTTAAATGTAGAAACTAAATCATGGTAATTTTTCTAGTTTTTTTCATAGAAGTTTTTGAAATGTATTGGCCATGCCATGTAGATATAAATGGATACGTATGCTCTCGAGTACAATGTAAACGAAGTTTTTGAAAAACGTACAGGAAAAATTGGGTCGAGAAAGAATATGCATGAAAATATTTAAATAACGATGTACCTACATTTTTGTACAATTAAATTACGTCATACTGTTATATTCATATGGAATACGTTAAAAAAATATTGTTATTGTATAGGTGTGTAGAGAAAAATGAGGATACATTTTCTTCCGACCTGATCCTTTTTTTAAAACGTTAGCGAACAATTAAAAATTTTCGTTTTACGAAGTATTATACATTAATGTCCCAACGACTAAAATTTATTTTTATTTTCAATCAATATTGTGCTCTACAATTCTGTGCAACTAGTTCTTGCAAACGTACCATACCAGTTAAGGGTTAATATCAAGTTCACCCCGCAAGGTGCAGTACAACAAAGAATCTACTCGTCCATTCAACCCCTGAAATTACGTCCAACGATGAAATAAATTTCCAATTTCTTCGCGATACGAGTCCCCAGGAATCGTCTGGATATTACATTAGCGCGTTTTTCACGAACGGTTAAAACGATCGTCGCGGACCAATCGGGATTCGTTCGAGTGGCTCGAAATTCGAACGCGAAAAAAGAGATTCCCGCCCTCCGGTAGGGGTTCGCGTTCCTGCTGCGTGCCTCGAAGGAGGTAAACGAAGGTGTCGTTGGTTAATTAACGAGATACGCGTCGAGTGGAAGCCACTCGGAAGAAATTTAGTTTCGACGAAGCAGCAGTCATCGCGCGCCGCGTTGTCACACCCATTTATCATTGTCTAATTACCGTTGAAAGCAACCTCCGCTCAATTAATGCCGTACCCCTCCTCCCACGATCAGTGGATTTCAGTCACGTTTCTCGCGCGAACGTGCCCGCTTCGACTCGTTCCCTCGAGATGGAAAATGGGAAATTGCAAATACTACTTACGCGTCCACGTTTCTAGGGGGTTTGTTTTAGTATAGCCGACGTCTGGGTTCCTCGTGTTCGTTCGCGAAGGTCGAAGAGGAGCGATACGAGCGCAAAGTCAAAGTGGCCTCCGCAACGAGCGCGTTCCACGACGTTCACGGCACCAAGGGCGGCATGGTACTGCTCGAATCATCCCTGTTTCGCCACCCACACACCCCAATGTACGGTCGACGGCAGCGCGGCTACGTGGTGGATGCAAAGACTATGATTGGCGCCCGCAGCAGTACAAATTCAAGGCCCTCGCGTGCCCTCGTGCTTTGCTTTTGTTACCTTTGTTAGTCGGTGCACAGTGGTGATAAGTCATTTTTGTAAAAAGTGCACCGGTAATGGAAAATTTATTCACGTATATTTAACTGGGCGTATGGTTCATGATTTGGCATAATTTTTTTTACGATTTGTTAATTTTGGAAACGACTAGGAGGAACTGAAGTGGTATTAAAGTCGTCTCGAAATCGTGTTGTTTTTTTTAAATTAAATGATGAGCGATGAAATCAATTTTACCTAGTGTGTACTTGAATCGTATCAATATCATTGAACGTTTTCAATTTTCATTTCACTTTTTAATTGGGACTGAAGCGAGTTGAAGGTTTCGTTTTAGTCTCATTTTGAAGACTGATATCTTGCCTTTGTTTCTAAAAAAAATTAGCTGCTATTAGCTGCTACTGTGTATACTTACACAAAAGTTACTTATACCAAATAATGCGCCCCTTTAAATAAAACAACTTTTGTAAAAACACTTTTTTGATATCTTCAATATCTCGTAAGATATTGTATATGATATTGTATCAGTGTCTCTCAAATTATGGTCGATCTTCGACACGCGACGAATTAAAAAAGTACAAGCTGCGTGCAGAAATTTATGGGACCCCTTTTCATAAATTATTTATTAGAAAGTCTAATATCATTTACAAACTAGCTGGACAAAACTGTTTCTTTATATGTATTGAATGTGCAGTGAACATACATACTTTGTATTTTATTCGGTATTTAATATCTATTTTTTATAAAAATCTAAAACTTTAATTTATTAAAACTGTAAAAACTTGATTTACGATATTTTTGAAACGACAAACAGTCGTTTAATAATTATACATTTTGCACGCGGTGCGTTACTGATGGTTCTTTTATTAATTTTTGACACGCACGCGCGAGAGAGTTTCGCCGCGCCTACTTTAAATTTATTATCAGGTCGCGAAATCATTTCCCTTTCTGATTATATCGCGTATACTACGGGACGTACCGTGCACCGATAAACCAACACTTCTCGTAACCTTGCAAACCTTTTTCCTTCGGTGAGCTAAGTTCGGTCGAAAAGAACACGAGAGTTTTAATGTATAATTAAGTCAGGCCCACCTGAATATAGAAAGGTTACTTTAAAACGAGTACACCATTCCTGGGATGAAACTTCCAACGCGATGCTTCTACGGCTACTTGAGAGGGCGTAATCATTTATACGTCGATCGTAGCTTACTTTTTCGGCATACGGGATTATTTGAAGCTTCCTCAGAGACTTTTCCCATCAAATTTATATGCAACTGTGCCTCGACTTAAAGGGGGTCTTCTAGCGTGAACCTTTGAAAAATCGATCTCTTTTTTCTCCATTTTCTTAAAGAATATAATTTGAATATCTGCAAGACCTTATGCTTGAATTCTTAAAATTAACATATCTCAAAATCTGTTTGACCAATTGGCTTAAAATTTTCTACCAGAATCAATTCAAAATTTTTATTTTTCATATTTCTTTAAACCCCCGAAATTTAAAAAAAGACATGACAAAATCGATAATCAAGTTCAAAGTGTTGCCATTTTTTAAATTATCAATTTTTTTCCTTTATTCTACTACCAGCTATAGTCAAACTCATAGTAATTAAGAATCTTTCAGATTTGTTCATGTCAAATAAACAGAATGGCCGGAATCATAGACACCGTGAGGCAACCTTTTTGAAAATATGCAGTGTCACCAATTTTAACTTTCATTCGTCTAAAAAATTTAAAAACGTCACTAACATACGTATAAATGAGCCTTGTAAATTTGTCTGCGAAAGGTGTTACAGTTTATTCACAAAAAATTCCCCAAGAAAGTCTAAAAAATCATCGTCCAAGAATTCAAATTTCAAAGAAACTATTTTCTCTCGTTAGCAATCGCGTCTACTATTTCGCTGTTATTGGTTCGCTCTTCCATCGAGCGTAAATTACTGGGAACCAACAGGCAGCGTGTATTTTCATTATCGTAGAAGCCCGTGAAATTGAATTTTTGGGTTCAAAAATGCTTTGTACCCATCTCGAGTAAAATTGAAATGTAAATCTCGTAAATATTACGCGTACGGTCCCTTTGATCTCCGATGCGATTTCTACTCGAGGGCCAAACGACAAAGGAACGAAACAATCTCTTCTGCGCGACGCTCTGTAAAATTCCGTTAATATACTGAGTTTCCATGTTAAAGAGAAAACAATGATAACTGAATTACGGTAATGATCGAGGAACTCGACACGACTCCCAGTTTCAGCGAGCAGATGGTTTTCGTGAAAATTTCATTTGGACCCACCCTTAAGGGGTAACTCGCGGAATAGCTGGCGTGCCACGCTAATAGCATTCGCTATATTTCACGGGCGAACGTTACCCCGGTTATACATTACAGGATCTCGGAGAAGTTGAATTTTTTTGCCTCGACGCGTGTGATTTATCACTCGACTCTGAATATGTGTCCGAATAACCGCTTCATGGATCAAACTTTCGTTTAAGATACTGTTTGGAATGATTCCAGTCTTTATTTTCGAGGTACCGGTTTACTCAAAGGCCATTGAAGTTCTTGATCGAATAATCCAAGTGTTTCCTAATACACTCTGCAGTATACAGGGTGTCCCGTAGGACCCACTTCAGGACTAGATTCTACACACGTGAAAACAATAAAATAAGTTCATATAAACGTACATCTTATTCGACTTTGTTTTCGAGCTATGACGAGTTGTATATTGGTATAATTATTTCGAAAGATATTAATCAATGAACTGTGCTTATCCCACTGTTTACAAATAGAATTGTACGAGGCTTCCATGAAATTCAAACAATTCTTGGACAAATGAAAAGGGTAAGTTAGGTGTTTGGTGATTAACAACACCCCGTTGTCGCTTCCTTTTCGACATTAGATCCACCCTTGGAATGGAATAGTGCTTGGAAGATGGAATAAATATACCGTTTGTTCGGCCCCTTTCGTGATTTTTTTTTTAAATGATATGTAGGCTATTTTCTACTGAGATTTTGCAGATATATTTATTCATCTTATAAGCACGCACAGGATTTTTTTCATAAAAGAATATTAAAAATTGTGGGAGTTGTAACTTCTTGTCTGATGGCTCTTCTGAAAAAGGTGTTCCACTAACTTCGTCGATTCCAGTCGATCCTCTAATCTGAAACAGAGGGGCTTAAAGAGTCTTTATAAGGCAGGGCGAATTTCTATTTTTTAACTTTTCTTCTGTCTTTAGGATATTAAAAAAACTAGCAAAACTCAATATTTTCTAAAATCTCTAATTCCAACGATAAAAGCATGCCTATTGAATATTCTCTCCAAATTTGAAGTCAATTCGCTAGATCTTGAAATAATCATGGAAATTATAACTCCCACAATTTTTAATATATTCTAATAGAAAAAATACTGTACACACTCATAAGATGAATAAATATATTTGCAAAATCTCAGTACAAAATAGTCTACCTATCATTAAAAAAAAGAAAAAAAAATCACAAAGAAGGTTGAATAAATGACAGTTTAGAACAGACTTTTTCGAGTTCGAGATTCGTCGATTTATACTCGCAAAAGTTTCTCGAGCCAGTGCTTTCCATAAACGTCGTTCGCTTCGAGAACTTCTGACTCGAGATCTTTATTCTCGGGCACGTAGTTCGATGGCCCGTTTATGTCGAAGGATTCATTCTGTAACATACAATGAGCGTGAAAAATGGTAAACGGACCGTTTACCGGCGACTTTATACCGGAAATAAATCGCATTATTGTTCTGTAATTATGATTATGCATCCACTTACGGTTTCTCGAAGTCGATTGTACTTCTGGTCGTACACTCTCGGCCCGTTTTCACGATAACGTGGCATTTCCCTGGTCCCGTGCAGAATCAATGCAAAGTCTTTCACCGTGCCATTATTCCCCGTTGGTCCGATCTGTTCCGGCGCAAATAAATGCAATTAAACGTTCGTTCGCAACGCTTTCAGCAGAACCGGACGAATTGAAAGTGTTTCGTCAATAGTCATCCCGGTAAATGGAGCAAAACGAAATATTGCAAAACGAGAATATAGAATTTTCGAAATTTAATAACCTCGTCGAAAATGTCTAGAAACCAGACGCCGTTCGGATCTTCTCCCCAAGATGCCACCGACATGAATTTCCATTTCTCGAAACCTGCGCCCGAGCTGTCCAACTTCCTAGGTTTCAGAATCTGCACCTTTGTTCCTTGAAAGTAAATAAATTAATTTTTCTTAACCCCCTGGGGGCCGAATACTTTTTTTAAATATAAACTTGCAAGACATTTACTTTGATATTTACTGAGATATTATATAATTAAGAAGTTATTTTGCAAAACGTCGATATATTAGCACGTGACCTGAAAGTTACACGAGTTCATAAAGGGTTAATTGGAACTTTATACTTTTGGTTACACCGTTACAGTTTTGTAATCTTTATAAAATGAAAATTAACTAATAATATTAAAATCAACACATTTTTACGATCACGATGTATTCGTGAAACAAATCTGTTCTTTTTCGCGGCCATTGCACGAACAAATTTGAACAAAATTAAATTGGATAGTGTACTAAAAAATTATTTGGAATTAAATCGTACGTCAAGGAGTTAAGGTACTCGTTCCGTAAACCTGATAGTCGAGTTATGCCAGTAACACAATCGCTTGGCTAATACGATCGTAAATCCACAGCCCTTGACTGTTCTACCACTTCAGAACGTTTGACACGACGCGAAATCGATTTCAAGTAGTAACGCGCGGGTTCAGTCGCATCTGTGTACATCGTAAAAATCTTATTTTCGAGATATTTTCCTCCGGATAAAATCTGCTACGGGCGGCGATAAATAAAACGACGATGCGTTGTATATGTGATATTTCACGGCGAAGTCAAATGTATTCTTCGAGCGAATACAACGAGCATGCTAAACAGGTGGGCCACATGTGGTCCGAATCCATTCGATTTTGCAACTATGCTTCTGTCAAACTATCTACGTTCAACAATCTGCGGTAGAGCACCTAATTGGAAACACCTGAGTGTAAATAAAACTCCTTACACTGCGTGTCATAACTATTAAACCACACTAATGTTTTCAATTTTACATTCTTGTTGAAATTTTAAGAAACGGAATGTGGGGATAGCAGGCATATACTACCGCACGAGTCACCTGTACGTGAGCTTGGCATTTCGCACAATTTCGGGAAAACGATAAAGAACGCTAGTGTGAGCCTTTCCTTCTTGCTCTTTGAAAAGAGAAACAGCTGAAATACGACCTCGCGATAATCGGCATATGATTCCAAGTCTCGACTGCCCAGCATTTTTACTTTCCGACCTATGTAAGGTATAAGATACCATAATGAAAAAAAAATTTCGAAAATTTTTTTTAGCGGAAATACACGTTTTAAAACCCCCTGATCATATTGTGACTATTAATAAAAAAGACATTTTTTTTTGTTTCTATGCTATTAACATGATTGCGTCTAAACGGCTGAATGAATTTCAATGAAACTTTACATTTCAATTTTATGTTCTCGTTTCCAGGTCTGATTAGATTTTGAGCATGATCAGCTTCTGGATAATAATGATGGAAGGCTTAAACCACGACATGTAAAGCAAATGGTAAAGTATGGTGGCGGATCCCTAATGTTTTGAAGGTGCTTAACAGCATTTGGTGTTGGATCACTGCACCAAATTAATGGCATCATGAATCAATATATGTACAAAGATATTTTATGAGATCATCTCACAGATGCTGT